>NC_141690.1:173508563-178308563 GCF_964263255.1 Lissotriton vulgaris | reverse complement strand
ATGATTTAAGTTCCTTGGTAGTTGCAATAACCCAATGCATAATACAGTAGAAATTCTGGCAAAGCCCATCTTCACCACTATCAGCATACCAGTTAGTCAGTGGCAAAAATTGACCAGTCAGTTACTGATCGCAAAATGCAGCATCAGCCTCTCCTTTTCTTCGTGAGTTATGGTAGGAGAGCAGTTTAGAACAACTTTTCTTGCCTTCATGTCATGCACTTTTTTAAAGATGAAATATTGCTTCCCTGGTGTATTAAATATTAACATTCGCAGAGAATATTTGAGGCTCCGTTTCCAGGGTAACTAGATTTCTTGTTTTGTTCACCCTTTGCCAGTTGAAGAAATCCATTCCCATCCTACCATCTGCAAAAACCGATTTAGCATCCTCCGTTTTGTTTTTATGAAAGTTTCTTCGTGTGTGGACCAACCCAAATAACTGAAGCCCCTGTGCCTGTGACAATAACATCCATTTCTGCTTATGAACCAACTAGTCATTGTGAGAAAGTGCCCTCTTTCTTGCATGGTATGCCCCCACTTTTTGCTGAATTGATGATGTGCTTTGACTGTGTGTGCCCTGGGCTCCTGCCAATCAGGTACTGGAGGGCTTGTGTTCCTTCCCTAAAACTGCATTGAAGCCTAAACCCAATTAGCATCTCAGGCCACATGTCAGACCCTGGTAAGTGGTACCCTAGGTACCCAAGGCACTGTGACCAGAGAAGGCCCCTAAGGCCTACAGCACTTATTGTGCCACCCTTAAAGGCCTTGTGCCCTAACACACACACACACTGCCTTGGTAGGCTGCGTGTCTGGGTGCAGAACAAAACAAAGAGTCGACATGGCACACATCCCTGTGTGCCATGCCCACAAAACACTGCCCTGGCATACATCAGTCACCCCTCTAGCTGGGTGCCCTATGCCAGTAGTGAGGGTACAGGTCCATGAGCCCTGTACCTCTACAGTACCCAGGTCCATTCCTGGGCACTGTAAGTGCAGTGCTGCTTTAAGAGTATATGGTACTGGGAGGCTGTAATTACGAACTCCACAGCACCATAATGGCTACACTGAAGACTGAGAAGTTTGGTATCAAACTTCTCAGCACATTAAACCCACCCTGATGCCAGTGTGGGATTTAATGTAAAATGCATGACAGAGAGCATCTTAGAGATGCCTCCTGAAACTCTACCAACTCCCAGTGACCTGACTGAGTGGCTGCTGAGGCTGCCAACCCTAGACATGTTCCTGGACCCCTGGGTCGAGAGCTTGCCGCTCTCAGGGGCCTGAAACAATGCACATCCTGGGACGAGGTGCCAACTGGGACGAGGTGCCAAGCTTTCTCCCCCAGGATGAGCAGGGTTCGCGAAGGAGAAGCTTCACAGGCATACCGCCTTTGTGAGCCTCTCCAGACCACTTGCTGTACTCAGCAACTGGTCCCCACTGGTTCTACCCCAAACACCCCCCCCCCCCCCCACCCCTCCTGGAGGCCCGGCGGGAAAAACAAAGTGAGGAAGAGAGGTGTGCCCACCTCTGCCAACTCCACCCCTAGAGTGGGGGAGGTGAGGTGAAGCACAACCTCGAGTCCCCGCCATCTTGAGGATGGGGGGACCCAGCCAACCAGAGACATGCTCCTGCCCCCCTCCCACTGGAGATTGGCAAAATAGGGGGTGTACCCACCCCAGAAAGGGGTGTATTTAGGGGCACCCTGAACCTTCTTTACTTAGATCCAGCAACGACAAGAAAAGAAAGACAAGAAGCCGTGCAGAGCTGACAAGAGGACGCCGCCCACTGACTTGGACCCAGCCCTACAGGCCTGTCTCCCCTCGAACCTGCTCCTGTGAAATCCTGGCGTGTCCAGCGGCCAGCAACCTCACAAACCCCGGAGGACCTGCCTGAATTCACTTCCCAAGCTGTTTCTCCCGTGAATACCGGACGTGTTTGAACTGCAGCTTCTGGTGCCAACCAGAAACCGCTAATCCAGCACACTACACACCCGCCAAGCCTGGCTCGTGTTTTAGTGAAAAAACACCACAAGGAGGTCCCCCCAACGATCCTGACCCGAGATCCGGCGACCCCTGACCTGCCTCAAGCCTCCAGACGACGCCTGCAGCCTCAATCCAGAGGGCCCCCCTACCGCGACCAGAGCGGGTAAGAAAATCCGACGTCCAAAGGCACCCCTGCATCGGACGCCCCACGGCCTTGTGTTCCCATCCCAGCGGTGCCTAACCGTCCCTCTACATCCCAACTTACCCCTCAAAGTGGTGGTCACTCCTGGAAGATCCTGGTCCCGAGCCTTCAGTGTTTCTTTGTCCCGGAGAAATCCCATTGAAATCAACAGGGCCCCTGACCTCAAAACAGCACCCTGCAACCGGCTGCCCTTGCACCTCTGAGGGTGCCCCTTTGGTGCTAACTTGGTCCCCAACATGCCCTGAGCTTAACCCTAGGAGCTTCAACCCTGTGGCCTGCTTACCAGCCGCCACCAACCAGAGTCCCCCTATCCCCCATTAGATAACATTGGGCCTCAACACTCTGCACCCGGCCGCCCGAGGGCCGCTGAGGGTGCAACAACAGTGCATCACTGACCCTGGGAGACCCCTAAGTCTAACCCCAGAACCCTAACACAAAAGACTGATTACTTACCTTCAAACCGATAACTCATTCTTCCTCATAGGATAACATTGACACTTTTTCTCCCAAAAAGTTTTTAAGTGTCGACTTTTCAATACTGCAAATATTCCTTAAAAATCAGCCGAATAACCAAAACGCATTTTCTCAACTGTTTTCAGGAAATGTCCCTGTGCTTAATCCAGGATCCAGCACTGAGTAAGAAAAAGTAAAGATAACCTAACTTATCTGCTAAGTGAATTTCCTCCCTTAGGATAATATTGGTGATTCTATGTGAAAAAGTTTCCAAGTGTCAACTTTTGAAATACAATAATATTCCTTAAAAATCGTACCTTTAACCAAAACGCACCTGTTTTCAGGAAATGTTCCAGGATTGAATCCAGGATCCAGTCCTGTGTTAGCAAAAGTAATCTGAAAAGTAATTAACTGCATTTTACTTTAAAAAGCCTTTCCAATTGAATGTACTATACCTGCAATGTGTTGGAAACTGCTTTCTTAAAAATGGTAACCAAAACCAGTGCAAGTTACACTACTATTTTGAACTGTTTTCATACAAGTAATTTACTACTGAAAAGTATTTTTATGCTTACCTGCACCAGGCTTGCTTGGTTCTAGGAATAAAACAGTATATTTTTTTATACTAACCCCTTCCACGCTGATGACGAGCTGGGCTCGTCATGGCGTAGCCTCCTCGCACGCTGATGACGAGCCCAGCTAGTCACGTAACATGCGATTTAAAAAATCTCAGCGCAGGAGCGGAATTCCGCTACCGCGCATGAGGTTAAACAATTGGCCTAGAGTTCAGTTCATGAGTGTGTGAGACTGCTGACAAGTGCTTTACACTGTCCTCTGATATTTACTGCTCGACCAAGCTACCACTTTAGAGAGTAAGGTTCTATCTAACTTTAGCCTCTGCCAAACCTCTGGAGACCCTTGGACTCTATACACACTGTACCTCACTTTGTTGTAGTATACATAGAGCCAGTTTCTTACAGCCATATTCCTAAATGATTCTGTAGCAATACAGTTAGGATATTTTTTCCGGAGACTAATCAAGAGAAAAAGAGAACTCGAATATCAACCTCAACCACACGCACGTAGTGTGTTTAAGCTTACAAAAGAAACAAGTTTTCTATTTACACTTTCAGTACTTCTCCAACTGCTCGCCTCTTTGCATACTCTGAGGCATCTTTGTAGTACATGCTAGCTATAGTTAGAAACCCCAGCACACCAATGCTTTCTCCTGCTGTGTCAAACACTCTCCATTCACTCCTAGACATCGTGCTAGTATTCAGATTACTCTTATGCTCTACTGCCTATCCTATTTTCCTTCGTAAGTAATTAAGGCAATATGGTAAGAATTCTATACAGAATGATTAAAGAAACTGCATCAGGATATGGATATTGAATTTGTATTTATGTAGTGTTTGGCATTGACTATCTATTATATATTTAACTTTAAAAGCCTTCGGAAGAGATTGTTATATTTTGAAATTCATGAAACCTCTATATTTGCTTCTCTGTAAAGTGCTCTGATGTCTGGTTCCCTTGTATGCGCTATATAAAACTCAAAATAAATGTTACGGGTCCTATCAATGCATAAGGTTCACCTGCACCATTTTTGTCAGGATCCAGTATCACAAACTTGGGTGCATCTTTCAAATATTGTATTACTTGCTCATATTGCTATATTTGCTTCTCTGTAAAGTGCTCTGATGTCTGGTTGCCCTTGTATGCGCTATATAAAACTCAAAATAAATGTTACGGGTCCTATCAATGCATAAGGTTCACCTGCACCATTTTTGTCAGGATCCAGTATCACAAACTTGGGTGCATCTTTCAAATATTGTATTACTTGCTCATGAGTAGTGGGTGCTAAAGACTTTCCCTTCTTTCTGTGGAAGGGGTTTTCCTGAAGAGTCGGGTGAGACATTCCTGTTATCCTTTGCTTCTCCTTTGCCATAGTGCTTCATGCCAACCCTGAGGCAGAAATTCGTGTGCCTTCTAGACTAGACTGCCTGGGACTTGGAATGTAGTTTGAAGAGTGCTTAGGAACATGCCTGGCCCTTAATGGAAAGGAGCCGTTGTAGGTGCTGCCTGCAGACAGTACCTTTCAGAGTAAACAGTTTGATACATGCAGGAGGACTGGATTCATTTAAACAGTATTAAATTATAACCTGAACTGGAAGCATGTGTGGCCCTTTTTACTTGCAGCTGGCTGTTTCAGTGGTACAGGAATGTTAACGCTTATTTCTGCACACAGTAGGCAGATTCCTGTTCTGGGCCAGTTAACTGTCCACATTCTGTAATTTACTGGAGTGAATTGTGTGAGGAATGTCTCTGGCTGACATGGGGGGGGAGGGGAGGGGGGAGAAGGAATGCATAACTTCCCACATAACACTAACACACACACACACACACTCACTACTTATGTGTGTGAAGAATTTAAAGTATCAGCTCCAGCCTTAAGTAAAAGATATGACACATTAGAGAACTACACAATAGAAACATAGATAATCATCGTCACAGCGGCAATCTGAAATAGAGGACAGTAGTTCTAACAGAATGCAGAGCAAGGAATCTTAGACTACAGAATAATACTAGGGCAATGTGAGGTCTGTTACTTGGGTGCAGGTGGCTTTATCTATGTTAGATTCTACAGGCATATGCAGGCTGGTGCACCAGCAGTGCATTTGATCTTCCAGCAATTGTATTTTCTGACTAATTACAGACTGATTTTTGTTTGGTCCTATTTAAGAATGGAATCGCAAGCTTCATATCTTGTGTAATATTTTTCAGAGTTCTTCCTTAACACACCAATAGTCAAAGGCTATGTAGGGTGGTTAGCAAGTGCCTCTGCATTCTGGTGGTTTTCTAAGAACTTACACTTCTTGCTTTCACATGTGTCAGTCTCGTCGAAGCCTACAACCACTGTCTTCAGTGACCCAGCTGCTTCTGCATGCTAATCTTAACATTGTCTCATTAGACCTGGTACCAGCCGTTCTTATCAGTAATCTGTCAGCTCTGTGGGCAGATCTTTTTCCTTGTTAGTTTCCAGTTGGTTCAGAAGGGCAGAAAGTTTGACCTATTCATATCGTCTGTACTGCCTCCTTTTCCTCAATGCAGTGTCAGACATGGCCGAGGGAACATCTGAATCAATTATCAGTTAATCTTTAATTAGTGCCATGTCTTCTTCACTTTCCCATGGTAAGAACAACTCATTTAAAAAGATTTTTGACCATCTAGGAATGACTAGCAAAAAGTTCACCCAAAACGCTGTGAGGAATATGGTCTCCCACAGCAAGAGGAATAGGACCCCTCGACACTCCATCCTGATCAACATGAATCTGTAAGGTAATGAAAGATTCATGCACTCTCCAGCAAAAGGTCTTGTGAGCACCCTAGCCACAGTCTCAGGCAAGCAGGAGTTCACATTTCGAATGCATGGACAATAACATGGCTACGTCAAATCTGATGGCAAACATGGTCCTTACCGGTCAAGACTTGAATTTAGACTTATCAATGTTCACGGATTGCAAGATCATCAATAAAGCTTATTTCAGGTTTCTTTCTAACACATAGAAGGAAGATCAGTAGACCAAGGAAGTTGTGGTGAGCTTTCCTCTTGCATGGTAAATGAGCACTGTTAGGGCCAGCATTCCCTTGCTTTCACAACCTTCTATCTGTCTAAGTCGGGTACCAGCTCACTAGTGTCCTGGTCCCCCTGAAGTCCTTAATATCAGTACCCCACCTTAGTGCTACCTGCGTGCCTAGGCATGAAAATTGGCGTGCTCCCAGTACCAGGAGCACACTGTGGGAATGGAAATACCCAGCATTTAAAAAGAGCACTTGTGACTCGGGGCATGAATGCACCCTCAAAGCGATATCCAAATTAAGAGTAAAAATTCTAGAGGTCCACATAAAAAGTCTAGGGGAGCATACATTGTCATTTTCCTACATATATCTTAACAGGATCAGTGTAGCTAGAAAGATGTTAATAATCTCAGTATCATGTCTAGGGCGTGCACCTTAATAATTCTTTGGAGCTTTTTTGAGCATTTATCATCACACTCCTGTAGTAACATGCTGTTTCAAGTTTCAGATATTTTCCTAGCGACTTTCTAATATGTTTTTTTAATATTTATATCATGGCATTTAATAGTATTTGAAATTAATTAAACGCTGGTTTGTATTTCCTAAAAAGACTGATGTCTCTAGATTACCTCTCCCTATGAATGAAAAGGAAAAATCCTCAAAACACTGCTTCATCAGCCTTCCGGATGGGTCTTCCTGTACAGTAGTCGTTAAATCTGGATTCTCAATCAAAGATGTATTATGTGGACTTTGTGAGAAACATGGTATCAACATCGCTGCCGTTGACTTGTTTTTAGCCGGAGGGAGCAAGGTATGGCACATTTGTATATTTTACTTCATTTCCCAACTTTTCATTAATTCATTAGCCGAACAATAGTGCTATGCAGAATGTATCAGTAGCTTCACTTAGTGTTTAATCTTAAATGTGATGCTTCACAGTGTAAGTTAAGCGTCTTACAATCTTCTGCCTCTGGGTTTCTTATAACTTTCTTTTTAGCAACGCATTTGATATCGTTTTACATATTTGCATTATGTGATTGAGTAATATTTAGCATTATGAACAGTGAACTACCCATTCTTACTCCTGTTTTTTTTATTTCCATGTACACGAAAGCCATTGGTTTTAAGTCAAGACAGTAGCATCCTAGACTCACGGGATTTACGCTTAGAGAGGCGTACATTATTTCGGTAAGAAAGTGGAAAGCAGAAACGTTTAGAAGCTGTGATTAAGTGTACTGTCTAGGAGTGATACAGTAATGTGTGTGCACGAAGATTTGAAGACACTTACCACATACAGAAATCTGTATCCTCAAAGTTTATCTGCTGCATGTCGGACAATACATAACCATATTTAGCTAAAAGTGTGAACGTGCAGAAAAATATTTAAAATGTACTGAATCGAAATCATTGTTGTTGGATAAGCTGTGAATAGTTGAACAGTTCCGCACACTGCTTTGTGCTATACTCGTCATGCACTCGACACCAACATGTTGCAAACACTATCGATTTTGGGTCAAATAGTGGACAATATTTACGATTTAGAGAACATGGGACGTGATTATCTAGCTTGAAATATGATATGTCAAAGGATCATTGGGGATGAACACTGGTGGCAGGGCAGTTTACAGCTCATATGTACAAAGTGAAAGTTCACTTGGTTTTAAGCACTCGTTATTGTTTACCTAACAGGATGTTTTATTCTTTCATTACAAATGTCTTACAATCCCACGCAGCGTGACCATGGAGTTGCTGTTCTGTTGTATCAATATACGAAGGACAACACTTGAGAAATGTGTTACTTGTATGTTTACATGACAAATTGTAATGGTTAATTTCTCACTAACACGCTTCATGAACCATTACCACAGTGTTTTACTTACTCTGCTTGGCTTAAAGCAATTTTCTACATACTATATGATGGGTGTTTTTTTTAAACTGTTTATCAGAGTTCAAGGTTATATCAATGATATAATGAGCTTCTCAGGGAGTCATTGGCGACTCCGCTTGTAATCCAAAACTCCTGCATATTATGTAAGCGGCGATGATTGGCATTTTGCTAAAACCAGGGTTAGGTCAAGGAGTTTAAGTTCAGGCCTCTCCAGTTTAGGGAGAGGGAAGAGTCCCAAGAGCACCGTTTCTGACAAGTAGGTAGGCCGGTGACAGTACCCAGTGCTTGTAGGAATGTATGCCAGTAGATCTGTAACACAGGGCAGGACCATGAGATATGGTGGGTGTTAAATCGCTGTTTTATGCACAGTGCACTGTATTTTAACGATTCTTGTGAGGAAACGGTAACTAGCTGTTTTACACAAGGAGATTATTGATGTTGTCCAAAATGGGTATAGACCCTGTACATCATCTACAAAATATGCTGTGACTCTAATATTATGGTCAAATGGTTGTGATTATAAACTGATTGGGAAATCCGAGACCTACTTTAAGTATATAATTTTATGTTTTTTAAAGTAATATTGATGTTTAAAATGGTGTTATTTTTGTGAAATTATTAACATTTAGTTAAATTTTTAACAGTATTATATTTTTAATATTTTGTGGAGTTGTAAGGTTTATTTGTAGAATAAGTCCATATTATATATATATTTTTAATGAATGTTATTGAAAAGGAGAGAAAGAGCAGTGAGGAAAAAGTCACACCATGTGATTGGGAAGATAATGGTACAGGTTGGAATGAAAAGCAGATGATAGTGAGACTTTTGACTGAATGGGAGAGCCTGCACTCTACTCGATGTTCAGGGCCATCAGATTATCTTATGGCTGCCAAGGTTTTAGATTGCTTATGTGTGACATTTTCATAATTTCAGTGTAATTATGAGTGACATTGAACGGTTATGAGTGACACTTTCTTGTAAGCAAAATCAAGTAATGCAGATGAGAGAAAAATGTAATTAACAGAAATTAGAACCAGTTAAACAACAAGAAACTAAGAGGATCATCAAAGTGGTGCAAAGCACTAGAAATTAAGACACCTCCGCTCGGATCCTGAACCAGCTTCACTGAAGCTGAACTCAACTTTGTACAGAAAGTGACTGCAATGCTGAGCTTAGCTTAGACACTCGGACACCTGATGTGTGGTACTTTTTAGGGCTGGTTTTACTCAGACCTTGGAATTCTGAAATTAAATTGCAAAGCAATGGTAATCGGTGGAATCAAACATTCACTGTGCTCTTGGTTTGTCACGTGCTCTGTTCGCAACTGTGTCACACATACAAACCCATCCGCCCCAATTCTTTTATTCGCCTTTATGCATCACTTGGCAAACAGAACAAGACTTTTTTGCTCATCAGTGTATACTCCAACAGTATAAAAGTTGACTATCCGTTACCAGGAGTCTCCTTAGAGAGATGTCTGCTCTTTGAGGATTAGGAATCACCATCCTCCATTACTCTGCAGTGAGTGCGGCTGCAAGAGACTGATGCTGCATTAAGCAACTAATTAATTTTATTCAAATCATATAGTAGTGACCAGATGTTATTGGTGCAAGAGTCAGAAAAGCTGTGAGTGCGAGTAGGAGTGCAGGGTTAAATGCTAGTGCCAGAGCAAATGTCAGTGCTGCTGCAAGAGAGAGTAATGATGCCAGCCCAAGTGTGAGTGCATGTGCGAGTGAAAGTGCCAGTACAGGTTCTTGTACTAGTGACAGTGAAGTTATGAGCGAGGTGACAATGAGGTTACTGGTGCAATTTCCAGTTGCATGAGTGAGGTGCAAATGAGATTACTTTGCAAGTTCCATTGCAGGTGCGAGGAAGGTTATTGGTGCATGTGGCAGTGAGGTTGCTGGTGTAAGTATACCAGTGGTTGTATGAGTCCAGGTGAGTTAAATACGCTTCTCTCCCCATGCACTCACTAACTTGTATATAAGCATCCATTCTCTCATCTACTTGCTCACTCAATTTTCTTATTCACCTATTGATCTGCTCATGCACATAGTTATCACCCTGTGTATTCAACTGTTCCATGATCCTTGCATTCCTCTATTCAACCACTAATCTACCCAAGTAGCACTCATTTATATTCACTCACTTAATCATGCACTCAGCCACCCTTTCATTAATTTGTGCACTCACTCACACTTGTACGTCATCTACTCTTGCAAACATTCAACTGTCCATTCAACCATCTATAAATGGAGTGCTCATATATACCTCTATGCTGACGCATTAATAGATTCTCACAAACATTAACACATTCCCCCAAAGACACTCGCATGCACTAATTCGTCAATCGATGAAAACACCTTTGAGTGAAAAGGCAGACTTGAAGTCTTTGTTAATGTATTATTTTAATTGTCATTTTGTAAATCAGCGCTATCACCATTCTTTAGGCTTGTTTTGAAGTGCTTATTCTTCAGCTGAAGATCTGTTGCTCCACCTAGCACATTCTGTTATGGAAGAGAGCAAGCAAGCAACATATGCCCCACTCATCACAGTAATTAACTACCAAACTGTTTACTGGCTATAAGGGCTGGTAATGGGGAACAGGGTGGCGGAGACCAAGCAAAGCACATTCTCCAATATTGGGCTGTCTTTCATAGATTCACATGCCTGAATCATTCCCCGTCGTCGGTGTGGGAGTCCCACGGTACATAAAAAAGCAATATTATGTACATAATAATCAAAAAACCTTGGTAATGAAAACCAGGAAGTAAAGTAGCCCTAAGCTACAAGAGAAAAAACTTCCACACTTATGACTATCATAGTCATTATGTATTGGTCCAAACTACAGCCAATCAGGCGATAGCACCCACCAGAATGTTCTCCACAGAGGCTCAGGCTCTCAGATTTTCTAGCACAGGAGTGAACCCAAAAAAAGATAGCCTAAACCAGCCTCTGAGGGGAGGTGGGCGGGTTGCATGTGAATCTATGAAAGACACCAATACTGGAGAACCACAGATTACAGGTAAGTAACTATTGTTCTTCTCCAGTATTGGGGTGTCTTTCATAGATTCACATGCCTGAATCAGAGTAGGTAGCAGTACAGAACATAATGCTTGTAAGATGCTTTTGTACCAAGTATATCTATATAGAAATCAAAACATATTCGGACAAAACAAGACTTATGTCAATCCTTTCTCCGGAGCCAAGATTTTGATTAGAGGCAATTACAATTGCCGCACGGAGTTTGCTGTATATGTTCTGGCGTGCACTTGCGGCTTGTGCTATGTGGGGAGTACGAGGTCGCAGGTGCAAGTCAGGATTTTGCATCATCTCCGAGCAATTGTAAACCATGACCAAGCCTACCCGTGGCACGGCATTTTAACGCAGAGCATGACAGGGATCTGTCGTGCCTTAGCTATTACATCATAGATGCAGTGCCACCACATAGACGGGGAGGCGACAGGGACAAAGCGTTGAGAAAGTTGGAAACTCAATATATTATAGCGTTGGAATTCAAACAGCCCTATGGGATCAACGCTACGGAAGATCTACACAACTTTCTGTAAACTCTTTTCCTCCCCCGCGTGTTGTTCATTTGAGTCCCTTCTTGGTTATTTTTACATCCGTGGTTATGAGTTCGAGCTGTACCCCACTCCCAAGTTAACGTGACAAATTACCATGATTAACTCATCCGGCTAGACACAATTACATCCTAAGTGTGTAATATGAATTTATCACAATCAACTTAGTAAGGTGTCTAAGTAAAATGTATAACATATATTTTTTACCTCTCTTCTTGTATAATTTGTACAAAGGTTGTAGTATATTTTTATATCAGTATCCTATATTTTTTGTTATGTAGGGTTATTTCCTAGGTTTTCCTCAGTTTTTCTTCATTCACAATTGAGCACATGTAGATAAGAATGTTCCCTCTTTTAAAGTAACAGTGCTATTTAATTTTTTCTTCTGCGTATGAGTACGTACAGTGTATATAGTATTAATATTTATGATGTACATAAATTCAAGGACTTTAAATTTTTAATAAATATTCATTACATGAGCTGGGGGTTTCATGGTTTAGTTTCAATTCACTTAGATTTTATGTCACATGAGTGTTGTTTTAGTAGGTTTAATTAATATCCACAAATCCAATGCTGTACCAACAATATCCGTTACTGGTTATTCAGCATTCATGCTGTAAGGATAAAGCACCAGACACTTAATAGCCGCAAGGCTTGTATGCATTCATAAAAACGGATAATAGCACTAGTTACTTTATCAACCGTGGGGCACTTCTGCATTCATGCAGTGATGATAATAATTGTTTACAGACATTGGACACGTGCAATAGTCATCAATGGAAGTAACTAATGTTTTTATATTGCGATATTTTAGCATTATAAAATTATGAAAAATTGTATAAATGAAAATTATTAGTTATACAGTAGTGTTTCAGGCAAAATGTAACCTTTTTTTTTATCAATAAGAACATTTTATAGCAGTCTGTTTTTCATTCCGTTATGACATATGTACCTTTTCTATGCCTATGTTTTAACAAATCATGTGATGCACTTTAGGAGGTGTGGCCCATAGGAAGGGTCAGGGAAAACTAGCATTTAAAAATGACAGGCTGACTTATTGAATGGTGTGTGAATAAGAGTACTAGCTACTCGAAACGCGTCGCCAGGAAGGTTCTAAATAAAAGCAACATCTTGCCTGAAGCCGTGGGGTCTGTCTCATTCTTTCACCGCGCCGCGGGTTTGGAAGTTAGAGGACTTTTATTTATATATATATATATATATATAGATATATAGATATATAGATATATAGATATATATCGCGAACTCCAGCACGCGCTGATTATTCAGCTGGCAAAACCGGACACGGACCTCGAGGTGTTTCAAACTTTTATTCAGCAGAAAGTGTCACAGACGTTTCGGCTTATATGTATATATATACTTCTGTAGTAGGGGATCTTTGTGTATAGTCATAATCTAGTGAATAGTCCCGCCCATGTGCGTGAACCCCGGAGCAATCACAAATAATCTCTTAAGGTGTCAAAAAATGCAGAACTGCATAGACACTTAAGAGAGAATTAAAGGCAGATAATGCAGCCTATAAAACCAGACCACACTGTCCAGTACTTCAACTAGAAATTCCACCAAAAATCCACAAACAGCAAAGCCTGTCCAGATTTCCCTTGCCTCAACAGCAAAAACCCCTCTGGAATGATAGAGAGGAAGACCTGGACAGACAAGCCCCATAGGCTGCCATTATGTGGCTCAGAACAGGATACTGTGCCTTTAAGAGAACTTTCCAGAACTTCACAGTATCCCAGAATTCACTTCAGGTCCCTTTTACTTTCAGTTCTTTTTTCCGGCTCCTGCAAGCAGGACCCTGGAGCATTGAGCTCTACCTTTTCAAGGGTTTATTGGTGGTTTTTCACTTTTGTTTCAAGTTGAGTGCTTTTCTAAAGTACTTGGTGCCTTTTTCTTGTTTATTGCACCCTTTTGATTGTCAAATATGCCTGCATTATTTGACAAATGTCCGGAGTGCTCAAGGAAGAAGGTCAAATCAGATCCCCATGAGGTGTGTATCCTCTGCCTTCCCTCTTCCCATGTTCCAGAGGGGAGTGTGATTTGTCAGGGCTTCTCTGGCAGGACCCTGAAGGACAGAAAGAAGATCAGGCTTCAGGGCCTAGAGGAAAGAAGGCTGAAGGCGCAAGGTGGGTCTGAAGGGGCTTCCTCTGCCCGTGCGGAGGCCTCTGGGGGGCTCCCCAGGGGCAGGAAGGCCAGCAAGTGTCCCCATTCTCCATCTGGGTCGATTGCCCCGTCTTCTGAGGCGAAGCGACGTCGAAGGAATTGAAAAGACCGCCGTCAAAGTCTCCTGTGACGATTTCATCCTTGTCGGGGTCATCGACGTCAAAAGGCCCGGCGTCGGCGCTCGCCGTCGAGGCGACACCGCCGTTCGCCGTCTGCGAAAAGGAGAAGATCGTCGTCGAGGGGATCCTCGTCGTCGAAGAGAAGATCGCCGTCGAGGCGCAGGAGGTCGCCGTCGAGGCGCAGGAGGTCGCCGTCGAGGCGCAGGAGGTCGCCGTCGAGGCGCAGGAGGCCGCCGTCGAGGGAGAGACAGTCGACGCCGAGGAGAAGACACTCCCCGTCGAGGGACTGACGCTCGCCGTCCGGTCGCCGTTCTTCGACGCCGAAGAGACGTGGAAGGAGGACTGGCACCATGGGAGGTTAGCCAACGTCCCAGGCTGGAAAGGAAGGCGGATCACCAGGTTCGGTGTACTCCGTGGTGTATACCCCGTCACAGAGGCCGGTTACACCCCCGCCTCCATTACAGAGGGGGCTCCCTCCGAGGGCTCCTACTCCTCCTCCTCTACCACCACTTCCTCAACCTATACCTCGACCTCAGCTGCCAGCAGACAAGCCGCCTCCGGTCCCTCCGAGGTCGGTCTCACTGCCCAGACTTCCGACTCCTCCCAAGGGGACCCCTAAGCCGAGGGCCAAACCAAAGTCGCCCGCTCTGGTGGAACCGGCGGATCGACCAAAGCCAAGGAGGTCACGATCACGCTCCGGACGGAGGGGGAGATCGAGGAGTCGACGTAGATCCTCCACCAGGTCTTCGTCGAGGCGCAGGAGGTCTTCGTCGAGGCGCAGGAGGTCGCCGTCGAGGCGCAGGAGGTCGCCGTCGAGGCGCAGGAGGTCGCCGTCGAGGCGCAGGAGGTCGCCGTCGAGGCGTAGGAGGTCGCCGTCGAGGCGCAGGAGGTCGCCGTCGAGGCGCAGGAGGTCGCCGTCGAGGCGAAGGAGGTCGCCGTCGAGGCGAAGGAGGTCGCCGTCGAGGAGGTCGCCGTCGAGGCGCAGGAGGTCGCCGTCGAGGCGCAGGAGGTCGCCGTCGAGGCGCAGGAGGTCGCCGTCGAGGCGAAGGAGGTCTCCGTCGAGGCAAACGAGGTCGCCGTCGAGGGAGAGATGGTCGACGCCGAGGAGAAGACGCTCGCCGTCGAGGGACCGACGCTCGCCGTTCTTCGACGCCGAAGAGACGTGGAAGGAGGTCTGGCACCATGGGAGGTTCGCCAACGTCCCAGGCTGGAAAGGAAGGCGGATCACCGGGTTCGGTGTACTCCGTGGTGTATACCCAGTCACAGAGGCCAGTTACACCCCCGCCTCCATTACCGAGGGGGCTCCCTCCGAGGGCCCCTACTCCTCCTCCTCTACCACCACCTCCTCAACCTATACGTAGACCTCAGCTGCCAGCAGACAAGCCGCCTCCAGTCCCTCCGAGGTCGGTCTCACTGCCCAGACTTCCGACTCCTCCCAAGGGGACCCCTAAACCGAGGGCCCTGGCCAAACCAAAGTCGCCCGCTCCGGTGGAACCGGCGGATCGACCAATGCCAAGGAGGTCATGATCATGCTCCGGACAGAGGGGGAGATCGAGGAGTCGTCGTAGATCCTCCACCAGGTCAAGACGTCGCCATAGGAGGCGTGGATCGAGGTCCCGCACGGACTCCTCCAGGTCCAGGACCAGGACCTATTCACCGACCTTGTCTGAATCCCCAGGGACAAGGGTGTCTCCGGTGGACGACATCAGCACGTTCCAGGATGTTCTCCTGAGGGGAGCGGCAAAATTGGGAATGACAGTGACGGCTCCAACACCCACGACGTCCGTGATATTTGAGACGCTTCATAAGAAGCATTTGTCTCGCCCTCTACTGCCTGGTTTGGTAGAGCCTGCGGAGGAGCTGTTCCTCACGCCAGCGGTGGCGAAGGCCGCTCCCTCCCGACTTCTGAAGAAGTACAGGGCACCGGATTCGGAACCGGCTTTTCTGAGGATAGACCCGGTTCCTGACTCTGTTATAGTGACGGCGGCCAGGAAGTTACATTCTACCTCCCCGTCCTCAACCGTACCGCCCGATAAGGAGAGCCGATGCTAGGGCGTTATGACCGTTCCCTGTGGGAATCCCTACAACAGTTCATGGAACTCCTGCCAAGAGACAAGAGGGAGGACTTCCAGGAGATACTCAAAGAGGGAATGCTTGTTTCAAACCAGGTCATCAGCGCGGCTGCGGATGTCTCCCTTTTGGCTGCCCATGGGAATTGTCATGGGATCAACCAGCGGCGCCATGCTTGGCTCTGGCTCACGTCACTCAAGCCGAAGGCCAAGCAGCGGGTGGCCAATCTGCCCTTCTCGGGGGAAACCCTGTTCGGAAAGCATGCCGATGATGAGATGGCCCGCATGAAGGCGGAGGCAGAGACCCTGACGGCTGTGGGCCTGGAGAAGCCCAAAGAAAAGAAGGCCTACCGCCCGTTCCAGAGACAGTTCGGTGCCCAGGTAAGAGGAAGAGGGCAGACTTCGGGACAGCAGCAGCAGCAACAACAGCAGCAGTTCCGGAGACCCTTCCAGAAGTGCCAGAAGGGTAGAGGGAGACAGCAGTCCTCTACAGCGAACAAGGGCCCGGCCGGGTCTCGACCCTGAGTGGTTACTTCCCCTACATCCGTTACCCGCTCCGGTGGGGGGAAGCGTTCAAATTTTTCTGGCAGAGTGGAGAAAAATTACTCAGGACTAGTGGGTGCTGAATATTGTTTGCAATGGATACAGTCTTTGGTTCACCAGCCCGCCTCCATCAATTCCTCCGGTAAGCACGCAGTTTCAACTGCGCGAGCTCCAGGCGGAGGCCGATATCCTGTTAAGGAAAAGGGTGATAGAAGACGTACCTCTGTCTCAAAGAGGAAGAGGTCTGTACTCCTGGTTCTTCCTGGTTCGCAAGAAAGACAAGAACGAGTTCAGGCCCATTCTGGACTTGCGACAGGCAAACAAGTGGACTCGCAGAGAGAAGTTTTGCATGTTGTCGTAGCATCAGATTTATCCTCAGTTGCAACAGGGAGACTGGCTATGTGCAATAGACCTACAGGATGCATACTTCCATGTGCCCATTGCACACAAACACAGGAAGTTCCTGCGATTCCAAGTTGGCACCAATCATTATCAGTACACAGTACTACTATTCGGACTGAATTCTGCGCCCAGAACATTCTCGAAGTGCATGGCAGTGGTAGCAGCGCACCTAAGGAAGAACAAGGTGTTTGTCTACCCGTACCTGGACGATTGGTTGATCAAGGCCTCCTCCTTCTCGGAATCTCAGGCATACTTCCAGAAGACGTGCGTTCTTTGAACAAGCTGGGGTTGCACATCAACATGTCCAAGTCTGTCCCGACTCCGGTCCAGTGCATTCAGTACTTGGGAGCCACCATCAATACGCTGTCAGCAAGCGTGTCTCCTTCGGAAGAGCGTCAATTATCACTCCTTCGGAAGGCTCAGGCTCTTATGACCACTACATCTACAACAGTGAGGATGGTGTCTTCTCTACTAGGATCCATGGCCTCTTGTATCTTCCTAACGCCACACGCACGACTGCACATGAGACCGTTGCAGGAGTGCTTGGAGGATCAGTGGGATCAGAGGAAAGGGTCTTGGGATGACAAGATACGACTGTATCTGCATGCTCTTCAGTCTCTAAAGTGGTGGTGTTCAGCGGAGAATCTCCTCAGAGGGGTTCCCTTCCACAAGGACATTCCCACTCAGATTATCGTGACGAAAGCTTCTCTCAAAGGCTGTGGGGCGCACTCCGGAGACTTACAGATTCAAGGAACGTGGTCCCCTACGGAGTCCACGTATCACATCAACTTCCTGGAACTCAGAGCTGTTCACTTGGCACTGATGGCCTTTCATCCGTCCTTCCAGACTGTGAGAAGGTGGCCTGATGTGCAGTGCTCACTATTCTAGTGAACACTATGTATCAGTCCAGCAACCCTTATTGATGATTGGTTGTAAGTCAACCTTATAGACCAGCTATCCTAGTAGCATGGATACGAGCAGTCTAAGGCTAAAGACTCGAGAGGGCGTGTTAAGCCAGCTGTTTACCACACATATACCCCTTGAATACCCAGTGAAAGGACACCACACAAGTGTTATGAAAATAAACAGTGTATTTATTAAAATCACAACAGCCCTTTACTCTTTATGAGGACAGGGTACTAAGCACAAAACAAAACTCTTACGAAAATACTTAAGTTAGCACAGTATATACAAATGCCCGAGGGGCACGGGAAACCATATACTCTGAAAGTGGAATGCGAAATTACTAGCAGGTAAGTACAGTACTAATAGGCTTTGGAATCGCTAGATCTTGACTATAGAATCTTCAGATTACTTCTAGGAGACCCAGGGGACTCGGGTGCAGGGTGTGCACTCTCACGCCTGATGCGGGACAAAGTCTATGGTAGCTAGTAAAGACAAAGTTAGTGTTCTCGGGCGAACCCGACCTGGTAGGAGGAAAACGAAAGTGGATTCTGACCCTTGGATAGTGAGGCTATGCTGGGGCACCGAAATGCCGAAGTTACCTAGCCCAGGGGCTGCAGCTGCATAGGTCTCAAAAGACGTCGGGAATCCTCGTAGACGGACCAGGAACCTGGAAGAAAGAAGTTGCTGGCAGGCGACCAGTGAAGAAAGTTTGATGGATCCAAGCCTGGATCGAAGGAAGATGACACCTGAAAGCAGAGGGGACCAAGTTCGAGACTACTAGCCAGTAGTCAGGTGGCACAAGGAGGGCACCGGATGGTAGTCACCTCGACTAGGTGAGTGGGTGACGCTGTGCTCGCAGATCTCACGGACCAGGAGGCGTTGTCGGCGACCAGGATGGAGGAGCGAGCTGTCCCACGATGGATGAAGCTGTCGGCGTCGCTGGACCCAGGATTGGGCAACAAAGCCTTGGCAAATTCAAGCCCACGCGGTGGACTCAAAATGGCGTCTGGAGTGGACCAGGAGGGTCCGGGGTGCCTCCCTTGAAGAAGGAAGCAAGGGCCAGTCTGGAGCAACCAGACCAGCAGCAGTGATGTCGTCGGGCGTCGTGAAGAAGGCCACAAGCCAGCCGGCTAGTAGCCACACAGCGCGGTGAGCAGGCAAAAGCAGAAGGGCCCCACGCAGATCGTGGAGATGCTGGAGGGCTGATCTTCGGTGCTGGAGCTGCTCAGGGTTGGGGCTTCTCGGACCCCAAAGCACTCACCAGTGGAGCACACGGTGGGCTTGTTGCAAAGAAGTTGTGCAGTCTTGGCGATCGTCGGTCCCTCGAGGTCTCGTCGCACTCACGGTTCTCAGCTTTGCTGTAGAGGTGAGTAGAGGTCAGAGGTGCCAGGGAAGCCGGGTCTCGTCGAGCTGGGCAGTCGGATTCCGGAGGAAGGACTTGCAGCAGACCGCAGTGTTCTTAGGATGGTGCCCGCTTGATGCAGGGTGACTACTCCTTAGCCACAAGGGAGAATCTTGAAGAAGGAAATCTTGATGTATTTCGCAGAAAGTCGTGTCTTGATTCCAAAGATGATCTAATTTGAACAGGGGGCCCGCTCCCATCTTTATATTAAAAAAGGGGGCTGACCCGGTGACTAGGTCCTGCCTATGGGTGGGACTAGGAGGGGGGTGGTTACACCCCTCACCCATGCCGGACTTTCCCCAGGCCAGGGGCTGGTGTGCCCCTGGAACTGGTTCTGACTGGCCTATGCGTAGTGAGCACCGGGGTGTCACTCAGCAGTCACCTTCCTGTAAAGCCCTGCCTACCCAGGATACACAAAACCCTGTCTGGGACGGTGCTAGCACCGCCCTCGACAGGAAACCCTTTGTCCAGGCTCCCCTCGCTGGAAGGACTCCCAGCTGCAGGGGGTCAGACTTGTGTCTGTGGTGGCAGCATCTATTTTGTGGAGCTGAGGCTTCGTTTAACTTTAACCGGGGTTCACAGTTACATACATGTCGTGTCCCTCTAGAAGGGTGGAATGCTAACCCCGTCGCCAGAATTGGCGAGGGGTTAGTATTCCAATTCGTATGACACCTTACTCGACATGTTTTGATAAAGCAATACTAAAGATAGCATTTAACCGCGAGGATTATAATGCACTTAAGAGTATATGGTATGCGTTATCATGGAACAGCTATTAGGACTTGGTTCCGCAAGCTGCAGACAGGCTCAGCTCATGCCAGAGCACCATCTCACGCGATTCCAAGCACTCTGCCTTCAGGATTGTCAAGGCCTGCCATAGGAGTGACTGATAGGAATCTGTGTGTCCATTTTAGGGTTAGATATAGGTATACTATATCTACAGCAAAGGGTGATTACACGACTTTGCCCCAGCTGTCATGCAGCCAGTTGTGTCAAATTTAGGAGGCCAGCCAGGGGTGGCATAATACATGCTTCAGCCCCTGGTAGGCCCTGGGTACACCTATGCCCTGAGTTACAGGGTCTGATAAGGTGGCCCAGTACCAATTGGAAATGTACCTAAGGTACATGGAATCCATTTTACAGAGAGAGCAGTAGGCCTGGGGTTCTGATTGGCAGGATCCCAGGTCGACTATGTCAAAAACCAGCTAAAACACAGGGCAAAAAGTTGGACCCAACCATAGTCAGGAGGTACCTTCCTACACAGACCACGATGTATTACCTCAACAAGCAGGGGGGCTCGCGATCACGCGCTCTGTCGCAGAAGGCGCAGGCGATCTGGCGATGGCTTCTGGCCAGAGGACTGACGATAACGTCTACCCATCTGCAAGGTGTGCAGAATGTTCAGGCGGACGCACTGAGCAGACTGATTCAGGAAAACCACGAATGGGTCATAAACGACGAAGTACTAGGAGAAGTCTTCGCAAGGTGGGGGACTCCAGACATAGATCTGTTCGCCACCGCCGAAAACAGCAAATGCCGAGACTTCGCCTCCAGGTACTACCAGCAGGGGACACTGGGGAATGCGCTATGGATCAACTGGTCGAACAGCTTTCCACCCATTCCCCTGATTCCGGCGGCGCTCATCAAGCTGTCCCAGTCCAGGGCGCGGATGATCCGGATTGCCCCGGAATGGCCCAGGCAGTGGTGGTTCACGGACTGGCTTCACCAGTCTCTCCTTCCTCACATACGGTCGCGTTGCAGGCCGGACCTTCTCAGAAAGTTCGGGGGCAGATGTTGCACCCCAACCTCTTGTCTTTGAGTTTGGCGGCATGGATAGTGCATATTGCAATTTGGCCATTTGATTCTACCGGAAGATTGTATGGACATACTGAAGGAGGCTAAGCGACCTTCCATTCGGACTTCCTATGCTTACAAGTGGAAGAGGTTTTGCATCTGGTGCAAGTCCAAGAATTATGACCCGACGACTTGTAAGGAAGATGTCATCCTTCCATATCTTCTGCATCTGTACAGTCTGGCCTTAATATCCATTCCATTAAGGTTCATCTTGCTGCGCTGACTGCCTACAGGAAATGCCCTTCACAGACTTCCTTCTTTCAGATCCCTGTGATCAAAGATTTTTTGGAAGGCTTCAAGAAAGTGTTCCCTCCTGTCCGGCTTCCTTCGCCTTGATGGGAATTGAATGTGGTGCTGTCCAGATTGATGAAGGGGCCTTTTGAACCTATTCATAAGGCTTTGGTACAGCACCTGTCCTGGAAGGCGGCGTTCCTCTTGCCCATTACATCGGCCCGCAGGGTGAGTGAAATTCAGGTGTTGTGTTGCCAGGAACCTTATACTGTATTTCATGCTGCTAAGGTTGTTATGCGTACTCACCCTAAATTTCTTCCAAAGGTTATATCTGATTTTCATGTTAACCAGACCATAACTTTACCTACGTTTTTTCAGAATCCTTCCTCTCCAGGGAAAGGTCGCTGCATTCCCTGGATGTTAGGAGGGTGTTGAAATGTTATCTGGATAAGACCAAGGATATTCGTAGGTCAGACCAATTGTTTATCAACTATGGATCAGTCAGGACCGGTCTTGCTACCTCTAAACAGTCCATCTCTAGGTGGATTGTGTCCTGCATACAACTGTGTTACCAAAAGGCTAATAAGACCTTAGGGGGTAAACCTAAGGCTCATTCCACCAGGGGCAAAGCTGCCACGACTGCTTTGCTCCGTAATGTTCCAATTGCAGAAATCTGCAAGGCGGCCACTTGGAAGTCGGTCCATACCTTTGCTAAGCATTACTGCCTGGACACTGATGCCAGGGCAGACGCTCAGGTTGGGCAGGCTTCGCTGCAAAATCTGTTCGCACAATAGTGGTGTTAGTTCTCGTTTTTCCACCGCCGCTTTGGTGTGGGGGATGGGCTTGCCATTCTATTCACTAGATTATGACTATACACAGCGATCCCCTACTACAGAAGGAGTAGTTTCTGTCTTGTAACTCCAGTTCTGTAGTAGGGGTATCTCTGTTATAGTCATAAGCGCCCGCCCTCCTCCCCGGTGGAGAGAGATATTCATGTAAGGAATGATACAGGTCTGGCGTGTTACGTCTTCAAAAAGAACTGAAAGTAAAAGGGACCTGAAGTGCATTCTGGGATATTGTGAAGTTCTGGAAAGTTCTCTTAAAGGCACAGCATCCTGTTCTGAGCCACATAATGGCAGCCTATGGGGCTTGTCTGTCCAGGTCTTCCTCTCTATCATTTCAGAGGGGTTTTTGCTGTTGAGGCAAGGGAAATCTGGACAGGCTTTGCTGTTTGTGGATTTTTGGTGGAATTTCTAGTTGAAGTACTGGACAGTGTGGCCTGGTTTTATAGGCTGCATTATCTGTCTTTAATTCTCTCTTAAGTGTCTGTGCAGTTCTGCATTTTTCGACACCTTAAGAGATTATATTTGATTGCTCTGGGGTCCACGCACATGGGCGGGACTATTCACTATATTATGACTATAACAGAGATACCCCTACTACAGAACTGGAGTTACAGGAAAGAAACTACTCCATATATATAAATACACATGTATTATAATGAAGTATGAATAATATCATAATTAAGGCTCCCGGTTTTCCGTTAAAATTGATTTTTACTTATAAATGCAGACGGAAAACTTTTTGTCCTTCGTCTGTATTTATAAATATAAACGGAAAAATACTGACAAAGTGCTTTAGCTCAGGGTTGCCTGTTCTGATAAATAGATTGCAGGCTGCTCTCTGCACCTGAAAGGCGCGCCCTCTTAGCGTAGCATTTGGCACTCTCCCTTCACAGGTCATTCCTCAGGACCCCTGGGGGAGCCTGGGGTCATCCCCATCCAGCATGCTCACACTTCTGGGAAGAGGCACAATAACAAATTTCTGGAGGGCGGGGAGGGCTAATTCTTCCGGCGAAGGGGTGATAAAAAACTACAAAGCCTCGCTAACAAGTGAAGTTATTGGCTTTTAAAAACCTGCGAAGTACCCGGGTGCGGCTGTGGTTTCCCGTGAAGCTTCTCAGCCCGGGCCGACAGCAGGGACATAGGGTGGGGGGGAGGGGGGTCTATGCGCGCCTTCATAGGACCGATAAGATCGGAGACTCCATTCACCCAAGACTGGGGCAATCCCTTCTCCGGGCAATGCAGTCTCCTTGAGCCTCCCTAGAGTGCATTATATGCCTACCGTTTTTCATGGGTCTCCACATAGATACAGCAGCGACTTCTTCTGCTCAGTTCTGACTCTGGATTCCAGCAACTTGGCCATGTGCAGTCACTGCACTGAAATGTTTCACAAAATGACTCCAGGTAAATCTGCTGCTGTTAACCCCCACCCCAATTTGAATTGTAATTTCTTTGCATGATCTAAAGCAAGAGAAGGTTGACAGTCTAATTCTTGGAACCGTGAAATTAACAAGGCATTCCTGTGCTGTCCACGCATGTCCTCTGCCTCCGATGTCTGTCTTCTAAAATCGAAGCCATCAGCCTGAGCCAGCATTACAAGAGACAGAAGCGGAGTGCATGACCATCTGGCAGATCTGTGCCTTGTAAATATGCTTTCAGATATACTAAGCATGGAGTTGCCACTTTTACAGCAACTGAAATCCTTAATTGTCCCTTTCCAACTGAAAGGGGCATGTCCTTTTGCAGGATCCTTTTATTATAAAGTTGGGTGCACACAGAGAGACACCTTCCTGCCTTTAATTATGTTTCTTCTTAGCAGTTATTATCACAAGCATGCAGTTTAGTAGCACGGGGAATTGCAGCTAGGATTATCGAACTCAGTGATGCTTATTCACTTTGGGTTTGTAGCAAGAAGATTCGATTCAGGTAACCACAGTTAAAACACTGACCACCAGCTATGTCTGCTGGACAACTGTTTTGACCGGTAAGCAAACTGCCTCAGAGGATTAAGGTAACTGCACATCAAATGTGACAAGAGAAGATCAGGAATTAAAGGTCCCTAGGTAGTACAGCTCCGCAATAAAGGTTTCCTCATGCAAGTTACACAAGGTCTGTTTAGGCCTATGTTCTCTTTAAATTATTTTGGAAAACTTTTCAGATGAATATTGTGTTTACATAATTTGATGTATATATACATATATTTAAAACTATTACAACTGAGTGCAAGTGTGTGGAAAAATACTGGCTGCAGCGTCTTCTTTTGCTTGCGACAAAAATAAATGTGGATAAATACAGATAAAACGACCAAAAAATAAATATGGATAAATACAGACGGAAATGTCAAAAGAATAAATACTATAAAACCGGGAGCCCTAATCATAATTGTACCTAGATACATTTGCTCCTAACATATGCAGAACAAGTTCAAGATATATATATATAAACAGTATGTCACTAAGCGTCTTAAAAGAGCATAGTGGAAGAGGGAGAACAGAGGCTCACCTTATTTAAAAAGATTGCGGAGAACAGCTTGTTCCACTGACGTATTTGCATCGCCTGAGGTCTCCAAACATTAGTGTTTGGTAAAAGTGTGTCTGTTGGACCAAGTTGCCGCTCTGCAGATTTGATAGAGAGAGGGATACCGTAAAAGGCGGTGGGTTACCCAAGACACCCTAGCTTCTCGCGAGACTACGCCGCGGTATTGGAAAGTCGTTTGACTCTATGCGGAGAAATTCAGCAAGTTCTCAACAATTCAAGAAGACTGAGGCAAAAATACGAATATCCATCCACCAGTCTTAAGTGAGAAATAGACTGACCAGTGGGTCACATCTTTATGCAAATACATGTTGTCCTGAAGATGGTCTTAAGGAATATAAGACCGAAACGTCAACTTGAACGTCCATGTCTTCCATTTTTTTATTAAGTTTTGAAAGCAACACTTTCTCTATCACAATACAGAAGTCGTTGGTTAAAATTGATGTTAGATTGGACTTTAGTTCAGATGGATTGAAGGAGAAATTGATTTGGCCCTTGTTCATTTGAATGCATTTATTGATCAATTTTAAGTATTGATTTGTACCCTATTTGAATTTTCTAATCAAAATACATATAAAATCATTTTTTTCATATAACAAATATCCTGTGTTGCTTTTTCTTTGATTCATTTTTTCACTTTTGTCTAAATTGTTAGACTGAAATTATAGCGAACAGATACCAATTAGGTTGGAATAGACCATTAGATGTTAATACATGTCTATAATCTGTGATAGATTCTAACAGAACAAATTCCCTTGCTGGCAGTTTTACATTATCAAGGAGAGGGATACCGGCAAAAAGAGCGGTAGATGAAGAAATTGCTCTCGTAGAATGCCCTCTTGGCATTGCTTGCAAAGGTCTTTCCGCCTGTTGATGGCATAGACAAATCGCAGCAGAAATCCAGCAAGCTATGGTTGGTTTGGAAACAGAATATCCTTGACGTAGCTTACCATAGGCCACAAACAGTTGGTCCGATTTACGGATTGTTGTAAATAAAACTTGAGACATCTTCTAATGTCAAGGGAATGCAAGGCTCTTTCCGCAGCTGTCTGCGGATTTGGAAAGAATGTCTTTAAAATTATCGGCTCATTAAGGTGGAAGTCAGCAGGTACTTTTGGCATGAAGCTTGAATTGGTGCGTAGCACTATCGATTTTGAGGTGAATTGAAGAAAAGGTGGTTTAATAGTGAACGCCAAAATGTCACGGACTCTCCTTGCTGATGTCAGAGCCAAGAGCAAAGGAACTTTCCAAGAAAGAAACTTTAAATCCACTTTATGAATAGGCTCAAAGGGATGCCGCATAAGTTGTGTGAGCACCACATTAAGATCCCAGGATGGAGGTGGACGCCGAATAGGGGGGAACTTCCGAAATAATCCCTTGAATTTCTGAATGACTCTAGTTGCATAAAGAGAATTAGATTTGTCCTGCTGATACCTAGAAATCGCCACCAAGAACACTTTCAAAGTGGAATGGGATAGGCCCTATCTTGCTAGGTGAAGAAAGAACGGCAACATTTGTTCTGGTTTTTGCCTGAATTGGATGTATTTTTTATTACCAAGGTTTTTTGGTTATTGTGTACATATTTTGGATTTTTTATGTACCGTGGGACTCCCACTCCGACGACGGGGAATGATTCAAGCATGTGAATCTATGAAAGACACCAAACGGGGGTGGCGGTGTGAGCTAGAGAATCATGATGGATTAAACCCAGATCAGTTGACTGGGGGTGAGTGCTTGCAATGTTAGACACTCCGTCCATCATCCCCTTTGGTTATGGGATGTGTAACAGACCTTTATCTGGATCTCCTCGGAATCTTTGCCCTCCTTGGATCTTAAAACGGGTGACATCTGTGCTTAGAAAACAAATTCAAATGCTCTTTGATCAATACATGAAAGTGGGCATCTTTCCTGAAATTTGGAAGGCGGCACTGGTCCTTCCTTTGTAAAAAAAAAAAAAAAAGCAAATGTGGACCTTCCTGTCTAAGTAACTATAGACCAATGTCTCTCCCTCCTGTCTTGGGTAAAATGATAGCACAGTTAGTCAATATTCAGATTTTCCCATTTATTGAAAGCAATGTTTCTCTGCATTACACCCAATACTGCTTTTGTAAAGGCTTCAGTCCAGAGGCTGCCATTCTTGAGGTGGCAGAATTGATCAAATCTGGATTCAGGTAAAAAAACAGTGGTCACTTTGCTGGACCTCTCGGCCGCGTTCGACAGTCAATCATGAGATCCTGTTGGAGCGACTGAGGGCTGCCAGCATTACTAACATGGCCAATAATTAGCTCAAATCTTTTTTATCTGATAGGGAGCAAGCAGGACATCTTCCCCCGTTTACGTCAGACTTTTAAAAAATGAGCTGCGGGGTAGCACAAGGTTCATCTTTGAGCCCTACATTATTCAACATCTTCCTGGCACTATTAGGCAAGTTATTGGAGAACTAGAGCTTCAATCTTGTCTCCTATGCTGATGACACCCAGCTGATGCTATCCTTTCAGCAGATGGATGGCTCGGTGGTGAAAAATGCCCATAGTTGTCTGACTGCCGAAGTGTACCAGATAAAACATAGCAATTTAAAGTTGAATGTAGACACATGCAAAATCTTGTTTTTTGAAGCAACTTGCTCTTGTACGTCCACATTGCTGTGGCCGGGTGGCATGGGTCCTCCTCCAGTTCCAAAAGGTGAAATGAGGAACCTGGGGGTACAATTTGACAACCAACTATCATTTCAACCACAGGTGAGAGCCTTCACAGCTGCTTGTTTTATTCTTTTAAAAACCTTAAAGAAGACCTTGTTATTTCTATCTGACCACACACAAAAGATGGTGGGTCATGCAATGATCACAGTGACGGATAATGCAAACACATTGCACCTTGGATTACCAGCTGGGCTCCTTAATAAACTATAATTGGCTCAAAACTCTGCTGTACAACTAATTCTGAACTTGCCCAGAAGACAATGCACCAGGCAAAACCTGATGTCTCTCGACTGGCTGCCAATCGAACAGAGGTTAATGTTTAAAGCCTTGTCTATTACTCATAGGGCTTTGAATGAATCTGGGCCAATCTATTTACAAAGAGATTCAAGAAATATGATCTCAGTAGGAGTTTACGCTCTTCCAGCCAGGTACTGGTGTGCATTCCCAAGATACTTAAGGAGAGTCTGGGTGGATGGTTTGTCGCCTATTTTGCCAGTAAAAGCTGGAACCTGCTTCATAAAGCTCTGAGGGATCTAGATATGGAATAGGCTTTTAAGGCATGTTTAAAAACATACATTTTCAAGGAATACTAAGCCACTGTACCCCTTTGCAGGCATATTCAGCGCTTGAGCGCTTCTTCGGAGGCAGCTGTGCTCTTTACACATGACATTAATTTATTTGCCAGTCACAATTCCCCCATAAAAATGAGTTATTCACATTCGCTCAAAAGAAAACATTAAAACATAGTGGCAAATATATTTAGCAGCCTGTAAAATAGATAACTCTTTCCTTTCAGGAATCCTGAAAATACAGCACCAGGTATATGTTACAGCCATTAAACACCCACCATCCCCTTCTCCAATTTAAATTAAAATCGCTATGACAATTATTCCAAAAAAGAATCAGTAAAACAATGTGCCCTTGATGTGTAAGAACTGTTTACCACCCATAACCCCCAATGTAAAAATAGCTATACCCAGTTTCCATAAAGGAAACATTTTAGACCATAGTGACAAATGCATTCAGTAGTCCTTTAAAGCTCCCTCCTCCCATGTGTATAGTAGCTAATTATTATTTCTTTGCAGGGCTCAAGCACTATGTACTTGTAATGACCATTTAGCACCCATCATCCCCATGTAGAAAATCGCTGTGACCGTTATCTCTAGAGGAATAAATAAAACACTTTGCCTGGGATATGCAACGGCAATTTACCAGCCATAATACCATATGAAGAAAATAGTTTTGTGTTTTCCCAACAGAAAACATCAGAACATAGTGGCACATTTAATGAACAGCCATTTAAAGCCTATAACCAGGTGTATATAATGAAAAGTGTTCGTGAAAAATAGACTTTAATATGTCATGTAAGTATACAAAAACACATTTTCCTTCATATAGTGGTAAATCAGAACCATTACTTAATTGTGTAACTTTGACGGAAGCAATGCAGTGGTTAATACAGTGTGTGCTTTTCAGTAATTTGTAAGAAAACAATAAAACATCTTGTGGGGTAAACAATAACGAATGCTGAAAATCAGGTGAAAGTTCACTTTTTACATATAGAGTTTGAAACTGCACTGCCACCAGTGGAAGGTAGCCTATCATCCCCAATGATCCTTTTAGTACGTCCCTTCAGTGGACATATTTAAAAGTAACCAATTGTGTGACCGGCGATTTTGTAGTTGAACAAAAAAGAATACAAGGCATTCTTATGTGAGTTATCTTGTAAAGTTAGCTGTAAATGCAGAACTCAGTCAGTGTATGGTCTTATAAACAAGGCAAAAAGTGTCTTCAGTTTGTTTCATATATGTAGTGAAAGTGAAAGGATCTTCATGACGCACTGTAGTTATTACTTGCATCTGAGCAGCAAAGCTCAGCTATTTGTTGAGAAAGATCTAATGAACAGCTGGTTCAGTGCCCAGTACACATAGCAAGAAAGCAAGGGTCCAGAGCATTTTTCTGCAATTGAGTATAAGAATTTTAGATCCTCTCACAAATTGAAATGTGGAGTGACTTCATACTAGCATGTTCGCAGCATTCCCTTGCCTGAATATCTGCAGCCTAGCATAGGCCGGAATTCTGAATGACACTGATTAGTCACAGAAAGTATGCATTGAACAGTTCAGGTAATAATGAGGACCTCTAAGTGGATTCGATACTTTTCAAGGTTTTTTTTTTCTTACATAAAGGATTGCAATGCCACCTTTAGTATACAGTAAGACAACAAGAAAGAAATCAACACTAGTCCTTGACACTCACAACTGTAGATACCTCAGAAAGGTGAGGTGATCAGTTGTATTGAAACTGCCGATGAAGCCATATGGTTCATGAAGCTGACATCTGTCATGTGTTGAATTTCATCCACAAGAGCAGCAGGAATGGATTCCTGCAGATTTTCGTTCAGAAACTAGCTTTGCGTGGGTTTGGCTGTGCATGTTGATCCAAAATCTGCTGGAGTAGCTTTTTCTCCATGGTCTGACTCATTTTCATGGGCTACAATGAATTGGAGATTAGGTTAAAATTTTGCTGCATTACTGTACATGAGTAAAAGGTTTGTGGTTGAAACTGTGTTCTCTATGTTTTGACTCTGTGTGGGTTGTGTTTCTATGTTGAGTAGTGAGCACCATGGTGCAGTTATCATGTTACGGAATGCAGCACTTAGCGATGTGATGGATGAAGAGAGAGGCACACAATTTATGGTTTTCAGTAAGGTGATAGCTTTGAGCATGTCTGCAAGTCCCTTCATGGATTTTTTTAATGATCATGGTACATTTGGCTGGTTACTTGTCCATTCTGAAATATTTACTTTAAAGTTCATGTAAAGGTCTTGAGACGCCATAGGTTGGAGAGATGAATGGTTGAACGATCTGCTGGGATCGTCTGTTAATATCATCCCATTTTTGATTGTCACTGTGAGATGTCAAGAAGCAATCATAGTATGTAGCATGTTGGGACCTGTAGTGATGAGCTAAATTTAAGTACTCGATTGGCTAGCAGCATATGGTATTGTGCCACTAGGAAGAAGAGTTAAGTGCATTAATGAATGTAGAAATGTTAAGGAGACCAACTGGAATATACAGTTTATGAAAATTTAGGGGCAAGATTATTTGATATTTTTATACACAAACCTTCTTTGTTGGTCGTGGGATGTCCACCTCAAAAATGTCTTTAAAATTCAGTCGGTGTTTAGTCCTTCATTAGTTATTATTAGGATACTGAGGTGATTACTACAAAAAAAGTATCGGTACTCCTAAAGGTAGGTTTTACCAAGGTCCAAAATGCAAAAGATAGCATAAATCTTTGTGGCGTGACTACAACGAGTAATCGTTTGTACCTGTACCGATCAGTGTTTAACAAAATGAACAGTGAGCACACTGAGAAACTCTGTACAGTGCAGCAAAAACGCAATTATTTAATTCTGAAACATGAGTTAAAATAACTGATACAGTTTATCAATATTTTGCAGCCTAGATCTAATTCCAATTAATCGTTCCGTTGGATTAAAAGCCAAACCTACTAAACCAGTGACTGAAGTTCTACGGCCCGTGGTAGCAAAATATGGACTCAATCTTAATGAACTTGTTGTAAGACTGGTACGTACTTTATTTGTTAGTATAATAAAAATACTAGCATGTGTTAATTTTGTTTGACTGAGAGGACTTGAACTGGAAGAGTTTTATTAGGCACCTTTAAAGCAAACATTTGCAATTAGGTTTAACAAGTTAATATGTACCATGCATTATTTTAGTACAAAATATAAAAGTAATTTGTGTTTTACTGACTGAAATTCTACACAACTTAAGTTTCCATGCCTCTAATGTAGTGTATAGTTGTATCTTTTGATGGAGGGCAGGGCGATGCACATTTTGTTGTGATTACATTTTAGCAGTATAATTTTTATCGTAGTAAAGTACTTAAAGTACGATTTGACAAACCTTTTGCCAAAGGATATGCAGATCAACACCTCCTGCAACCACACAACAGGTAGGGTAGGGTCTATTGTCCTATTTCCTTTCTTCTTAAGCCTCTTAGACGAACAATGATCCAACATTTCATTTCTTAATGAGGTCAGTAGCATCCAAACCATCCAGATTCCTATTGTATTTGAAGCTGTAGTGCCCATTTTTGCAGCTTTCCTAGTAACATGGCTCTTGAATATGCTTCTGTCTGGATTAATGTGTTTTGAGGAATATACATTACATTCTGATTATTGTTCACAGAAAATAGAATGTGAAAATCGCAAGACTGTGGACTAAGAGGACGGCGAAAAGCCTAGCTTACCATTTGAATTCTTACCTGTATCTAGGAGTAGAGGATTATAAGTTTGGCTGCTTGGTCAGAATTTAGTTCAGACCTTTCTTTTGATCACAACATGATTGATATACTGGGTATGTTATTTATGATGGAGAAATCAATGATATTGTTCTTAAATGGAAGAATTGTCCAATAGATTAAAAAGGGGTAGGACCTACTATATAATCATTTTACAAGTGGGAAGTCATACTAGACTAATCTGGTTGTATTTTTTGACTTGGTGAGCAACTAAACACCATGTTAATCTTTTTGTACCCACAATCTGATGGATACTTCAAACTGCCGATTCCTCGCCTTTAGAATGTCCCAGGTGTGCCAGACAAGTTTTGAAGGTGTTTTTTTTCATAGCCCCTGCATGCCAGTAGCAGGTGTGTGCCGCTCTGTGTCAACTCGCTCCTTCCCGGAAGTGGCGACTGAAGCTGCATATAGGTGCCCCACAGCATACTGACACCTGTTCCCTTCTTTTCAGTGTCTTTGCATGCGTATCCAGAGCTAGCCCCTACTTTATTTCCCATGTTTTGATCTGCTCTTTTTTCTAAATGTCTTACCAGTATGCAAGGGAACATGTCCCCTCCTAGAGTTTAAACCTTGCATGGACTGCAATCAAAAAAAGTCTGATAGTCTCCACCATGTGTGTTTCTTGTATTTGGTGTCCGGAAACAACTCCCAAGCATGCAAATGGTGTGCCTTAATGCACCTTAAGGTGATCTGGACACTTGAAGCCAAACTCTACATTGCCGAGCTCAGTCAGAAGTTGTGTAAAAGCCTCTCATGCTCAAAGAATAAGACACAGGCCTGGTCTTGAAGCTTGTCTCGCGACAAATGGTTGTTGAGGTCTAAGTCTTTGGATATGTCAAAATCAAAGAGAAAAACACAAGAAATCCTAGCAGGCCTCACCACTCTCCACCTAAGAAATTGCAAGGATGTCAAGGTGCTTCATGGTCTCACTCCCTGTCCTTAACCGAGGATCTGATTCTGCAGACAACTCCGATGCGTCCACATTTTCAGGTCCATTGGCAATGCCACAACATATTGAGGTGTTTAAGGAGGCCTTGTTCTTCATCTTCAGCATCCTGCTTGATTACCTGTGTTGCACGTTAGGCCCCATGCCTCTTCAGAGTCCTCCAATTGTGATACTTCCAGAGAGTCTGCCGTCTGTGCCTCCCAAACCTGCTTTGGGTTCAGTTTCGGAGCTGCCTTCTTGGCCAGCACAATGATCCACACTGGTTCTTGCCGCGCCAACGCTGGCCCTTTCAGCGGCACCTGGGCTCTTAACACTTCTTCGGATCGCACTTTGACAAGATACAAGATAGATGTTTTGGGATTGCTAGTGATGGTGAGGATGAGTTCTTCCCACAGTATGACAAAAAATGCTATATGTGGACCTGCAAGAGGCCAGTCATGTGGACACTTATCTTGGCATGCGGCTGGGCTCTCTCTCTGGTCCTTCAATGGTAGAGTCCGCCTCATTTGCCACGATACTTAAGCGAACAGTAGAGCTCCTAAATCTACAGTTGCCTTTAAAAATAAATACAGACATAACTTACAGAGGTGCTACAAACTAAAAAAAAAAGCCTCCTCTGAACCACTACTGCCGTTAAATGAAGCCCTGAGCAACACTCTGGCCAAACTTTGCTCTTGTTCACCTGTAAATAGACAGGTGGAACGTCGTGACAAACCAGCTCGCGGGGTAACACTGTTTTCTAACACAGCATCCCACCATGAGAGCCTGGTAGCGCATACCTCCACTAACAGGGTTAACCCTAATTCTTTTCCCACTACTCCCATTACAGGGAATTGAAAAGAATGGAGGCATTTGGGAAAAGGATGATTCCTTTGACTATTCCTGCCCTCAGATTAGTCAATGGCAGCTGTTTGCTGGGTAAACACTGTCATGCATTACATTACAGGACATGATCTCAGGAATCTTTGCAGCTGTCCCAGAGGACATCTGGACTAGTTTGGTGCAGACCATTCAAGAAGGCCAGGAACCAGCCAAATAGCTCATAAGATCAGGCCTGGACACTACCGACTGCCTAAGCAAAGCAGTTGAAACTATTATGGTACTCATGTGCTACGCAATGGTGAGATCCATGGGCTACTTGCGTGATTAAGAGTCGCTCATGGATATGCCATTGGATGAGTCTCGATCCCTCAGTAAAAAGGCTGACTTTATAGAGAGTAGAGCCACCACCTGCACTCACTGCCTTGAGGCAGTAGCCCCAGCAACGTGTCCCCTTCTCCAGTATTGGGGTGTCTTTCATAGATTCACATGGCTAAATCATCCCCCGTAGTCTGAGTCCCACGGTACATAAAAAAGCCATAATATGCCTCTAGAAAAACCAAAACCTTGGTAATAAAAAAACAGGAGGTAAAGTAGCCCTAAGCTACAGTGTAAAAAAACTTCGACACTCATGACTATCCTAGTCAGTTTGTATAGACCAAACAGCAGCCAATCAGGCGACAGCACCCACCAGAATATTCTCCCCAGAGGCTCAGGCTCTCATATTTTCTACCGCACGTCGTGTGAAGGGAGTCTCCCTGAGCTTTGCTCAGTTTTCCTTAATTACTTTGGTTGGTTTTTACCTTCTAAAAGATGTCTACCTCTTCAGGGCCTGTGATTCTTGTGGGAAGCTGAGGTTGTTTAAGGAGGATCCTCCCAAGAAATGTATTTATTGTTTATATCCTGATCATGAGGTCATGAGGTAAAGGAGTGTAAGATCTGCAGAACCTTTCTTCAAAAGACCCTCAGGGACAGAGAGGGTCGTCTTCTCCTGTGGCTCCAGAAGATCAAGGACCAGGATAACCCCATTTCTGAGGTAGGAAGTATAGCCTCTGGGTCTACTATGTCCTCTAGAAAGAGGAAGGCTGAGGTTGAGAAGGCTTCTCCTGGGGCAAAGGTGTTGAGGAAACCCAATCCTCTCAGGATTCTGGCGTGCCTTCTACTTGTACTTCAAAAAAGGCTTCTCCGCCTTTCAGATCTGGTCCTAGTACGCCCCCAAGGAAAACTGGAAAATCTTAATCTTCCAAGACAGCTTCTCATAAAATATTACCTCAGAGAAAAACCTCGTCGTCTTCAGCGTCGACGACGGCTCCACTGTCGACGTTTCTTAACGCCGACGCGTCTTCAACATTGACGGTAAAATTCTCCTCACCAAGACCTGAAATGGTGATGTCTTCAGCTTCCTCACCGTTGACGCTGGTTCAGGTAATGGTTCGTCCCATCTCGTCAACGAAGATAATGCCATCGATCGTCGACACCCCTCCGTCGACGAAGATTTTGAAGGTACAGTCGACTAGCGCTTACTCGTCGACACATGTGTCGACGAAAGTCATACCTTCGACGGGCTCATCGTCGACGAAGATCACCCTCCCGTCGACGTCATCCTCGTCGACGAGGATTACAATACGGTCGACGACGTCATCGTCGATGAAAAAGACACTCCCGTCGACGACGTCATCGTCGACGAAGATTACATCGTCGACAGCCACACCGTCGACGAAGATTACCTTGTCGTCGAAATCATCGTCCACGACGACTGCCTGCCAACGAAGATTGCTGTCCACAGACAATTACTGGTCCGTCCACGACACCGACGATGGTGGCACCGTCGACGCCTCCACTATCAACTTGTACAGAACTGCAAGTGTGGTCAGCTAAGCCGTCTACAGTCCCTTTACCTTCACCATCTACGACTGCTTCATTGCTAGAAAGACGTGGATAATCCTTAACGGCTCTATCACCGTTAAAGTTGCCAGAGCAGTTGAGGAGGAATCCTACAAAGATGAAAGTTTTCGAGCAGCCAGAAGCCCATCTGCGCTGCTTATAAAATATCCGGATGAAGATCATGAAGAAGTGGATCAGTTCCTTGAGCCTTCTGGTCGGGCTCCCATGTCGGTGCCTACTGCGCAGATGCCATTGGATTTACTACATAACCTTCAATATATATGTTGAGTGATTATTACCGCCGATTCCCACCTTCCGAGTCCGCTGATTCACGCTTGTCAACGCCCATGTCACAAGCATCTACGGCACCATTAAGACCTCCAAGACAATCCTCACCGCTGCCAATCTTGGAGACACAACCTACAGTACCTCCTTCGCCGGTACCATCTCCCCACACCCAGGATGATGTTACTTCTGATGAGGAAAGAGGAGAAGGTGAAGTAGATGACAAATCAGTACTGTCGGAGTAGGACTATTATCAAGCACAAACTCCTTCTCCAGCTGGTCCACCTACGGCGGACTCTCCGCCGGTAGACATTGCGACTTTTCATCAAATCATGGACAGGGCAACGAAAAGATTTCTTATCACCATGGAGTCAAAACAGGATGAATGTTTCCTGTATGATTTTAAAGATCAGCCACAAAGGCAGGTGAAGACTATCCCAATAATAGACTTTATTTGGAAGGAGGGTTTGCCGATAATGGCAACGCCAAACTCTCTCCCGGCAGTTCTACCTAGAGTAGATAAGAAATATAAGGCACCTCTCACTTCACCGGCATGCCTTATTGGTCAAGCTAAAACAGACTCAGTTGTTACCCAGTCGGCTCAGAGGAGGGCCAGGAATCCTTCTTCGCAAGTCACTGACAGGGGAGATGTCTTGATTCAGTTGGCAAGGAGGTCTCTATTATAGCGGCAACTACTGTCCCTGCTGCGAACTCCCTAGCGATACTTGGGAGGTACGATAGGCAGATGTTGTCAGACATAGAGCCTTATACTGAGAAGCTTTCGGAGCCTGATAAGTCTGAAGCCAAGAAGATATTACACGAAGGTGAATGTCCATCGGCTGAAATAATTGATGCTGCGGTGGACTTGGCGGCTACAGGTTTCAGACAGCTGGCGGGTGCAGCTGTTTTGAGAAGACAAGGATGGCTCAAATCTACGTCCTTTCGCTTAGAAGTCCAGACTAAAATCATGGACATAGCCTATGATGGAGAGTTCCTTTTCGGCCAACACGTGGATGAGACTTTGCAAGCTTTAAAGAAGGACACGGAAACAGCACGATCGCTGGGAACGCTGCAATTCCGTAAGTCGTCCTTTCGTGGTGCAAAAGGAAGAGGCAATTTCTCCAATAGAGGAGGTTACTCTCAGCAGCGGTCATATAGCAACACGCAATGTAACCAAAGATACCAACCGTACAGGCAGCAAACGTACGGTCAGAGAGAGAACAATTATTCCCAGACAAGAAGGAAATCCTCTTATCAAGGAAAAGACACCAACAAGAGCAAGTGAGACGAACAACCTGCCACCACTTCTACCCAAGCCAAATTTACAAATTGGAGGAAGAATATCCCACTACTTATCAAATTGGTCCAAGATTACTACAGACAGATGGGTCCTGGACGTTGTATCCAGGGGCAACATTCTGGAATTTGTCAAAGCCCCTCCAAATTCTCCCCCAAAAGGTTCACCACCAGCTCATCTCAATGAGCTGTTCTCCCAAATATTTGCCATGATTCGGAAAGGAGCAATCAAAAAGGTACCTCAATTGCAAAGAGGGAAAGAATTTTATTCGAGATTTTTCCTTATACGCAAGAAGACGGGAAAATGGCCTCCCATCCTCGACCTGCGTGCCCTCAACAAGTACCTCAAAAAATTATCCTTCCGGATGTTAACACCTCAAGAAATCCTTCAGTTTCTCTCAGAAGGGGATCACATGGCAACACTCGACCTTCAGGATGTTTACTTCCATGTGCCTATCCTTCCCAGGCACAGGAAGTTTTTGAGGTTCAGAGTGGCTGGCAGGGACTTTCAGTTCAAAGTCCTCCCATTTGGACTGCGTTCAGCTCCCAGAGTTTTCACAAAGATATTAGCTCCGGTGGCAGCTCGTCTTCGTTTGGAAGGAATTCAAATTTACCCATATTTGGACGACTGCCTTATCAAGGCCAGTTCTCTAGTCACAGCAGAAGCTCACATTCAAAGGTGCCTGTCACTATTTCAGAGCCTGGGTTTCTCAGTCAGTTTCGAAAAGTCCCATCTAACTCCATCTCAATGGAAGTCTTTCTTGGGAACAACGTTGGACACGCAACTCACCCGAGTTTTTGTTTCAAAAGAAAGGCAAATCAAGATCCACAGAATGGCGTCAATACTGCTGAAAAAAGAGTGCGTTTCTGTTCGCAAGTTCAAATCTTTCCTAAGGATGATCTCTTCATGTATCCCTCTCATCCCCAACTGTCGTCTCAGGATGGAATGAGGCCCTTGCAGGAAGAGCTCAGTCTTCAGTGGGTGCAGGTGGTAAGATCATTCGAAGACATGATCAACATAACTACTCAGATGAGAAACTCCATTCAATGGTGGATGCAAGGATGCAACCTACAAGGGGGATGTGCATTCCTGACAGAGGTACCCAGATTTATCATTACCACGGATGCTTCTCTGGAGGGATGGGGCGCACACCTCCAGGGAATGACAATCAACGGAAAATGGAACTTACAACAGAAAAAGTGGCACATAAATCTCCTGGAACTTCGAGCTATCTTTCTAGCTCTGAAGTGTTTTCAAAGAATCATCGAGGGTTCCACGGTTCTAATTCGAACAGACAATACAACCAGTATGCATTACCTGAACATACAGGAAGGTACAAGGTCGGCCCGGCTATCTCGTCAAGCACAAGAGATTTGGAATTGGGCTCTGGATCACGACATCAATCTTTCAGCGATCCACGTTACAGGTGTCTCCAAAGTGCTAGCGGACTCCCTCAGCAGGTCTGCTGTATCCAATCACGAATGGGAGATCCATCAGCCGACCCTGGATCGAGTATTCCGAGAGTGGTGTCACCCCGACCTGGATTTGTTTGCGACGAATCAGAACCGGAAATGCCCATGTTTTGCAAGCTGGATTCCCACAGGAACTCATGCGGGGATGTGCTTTCGATGAACTGGTTTCAGACATTTGCATATGCCTTTCCACCAATTCCTTTAGTCCCCAAGGTCATCCGGAAAATGAGAAGACAACCATGTCGCCTAATCCTGATTGCTCCAAGGTGGCCTCGACAATATTGGTTCACTGAACTTCTCCTCCTTTCTCAGTGCAGTCCAATCCAGCTGCCACAAATACCGAATCTCCTGACCACTCAAGGGGGTCAAGTTTGCCATCTGGACCCAGCTTCCTTGAAATTAGCAGCTTAACTCCTCAACACAATGAGTTCGCCCGCTTAGACATCCCTGCAGATTGTCAAGAAGTTCTGGCCAATGCTAGAGTGCCAGCAACGATTAAAACCTACAAGCTCAAATGGAAGCGATTTTGTGCCTGGTGTCAGTCTGCTGATCTGCATCCCATCCATGCTAGGCTGGAACAGATCTTGCCTTTCTTCCTTCATCTGGCTAGATCAGGTTTATCGCATTCAACTCTAAAAGTATTTCTGGTCGCCATTTCCAGATTCCGGCAGGACGGATCTAATTCTCTTCAAGGATAAATCAACAATTTTTTAAAGGACTATTCCATATGTTTCCTCCAATTCGACGTCAACCTCCATCTTGGCACTTAAATGTGGTGCTCGCTCAACTCATGCGTCACCCCTTTGAACCCATTCATAAGATTGATCTCAAGTTCCTTTCATGGAAGGTCTCTTTGCTCTTAGCATTGACATCAGCTAGAAGGGTCAGTGACATTCAGGCATTCACTTCAAAATCTCCTTTCTTGCAATTTACTTTAGATTCTGTGGTGCTACATACTAATCCTAGGTATATGCCCAAAGTTCTATCTGACTTTCATCTTAATGAACCGGTAATTCTCAAGAATTTTTTTTTCCAAATCCACAATCGGCGGCTGAAAAAACCTTACACTCTTTAGACATCAGGAGATGTTTCAAGTTCTACTTTCAAAGGACGGCCACTATTCGCAAAACAGAACACCTGTTTGTGGTCTATAGAAAACTGCGCCAGGGATGCGCTGTATCCAAACAGACTATTGCCCGGTGGGTCTCCTCAGCAATTGGACTCTGTCATTAACAAGCAGGAAGACCTCTATAGGCTTTACAAAGGGCGCTTTCTACAAGAGCGGTCTCCTCTTCTACCGCTCTCTTCGCTGGTGTGCCTCTTCATCAGATCTGCAGAGCTGCAACTTGGTCCAGCAGGCATACCTTTACCAAACATTACTGTTTGGACACTGCAAGTGATGCAGATGCTTCGGTGGGAAGAGCAGTTCTTCGCAATCTTTTCAAGTAAGGTGAGCCTCTGTTCTACCTCCTCCTCTATGCTCTTTTTAGACGCTTATAACATGTTATTCTCTTTTGCTATGATGCATGTATACTGTGATGCAAGGTGCGTCTAATGAGCATGATCTTTTTGGTACTGCTATCTACTCTGATTCAGGCATGTGAATCTATGAAAGACACCCCAATACTGGAGAAGAACAATAGTTACTTACCTGTAATCTGTGGTTCTCCAGTATTGGTGTCTTTAATAGATTCACATGCACCCGTCCACCTCCCCTCAGAGGCTCCTTCAGGCAATTATGTTGGTTTCACTCCTGTGCGAGAAAATCTGAGAGCCTGAGCCTCTGGGGAGAGCATTCTGGTGGGTGCTGTCGCCTGATTGGCTGCAGTTTGGTCTATACAAAATGACTAGGATAGTCATGAGTGTGTAAGTTTTTTACACTGTAGCTTAGGGCTACTTTACTTCCTGGTTTGTTATTACCAAGGTTTTGTTTTTTCAATAGGCATATTATTGCTTTTTTATGTACCGTGGGACTCCCACTCCGACGACGGGGAATGATTCAGGCTTGTGAATCTATGAAAGACACCCATACTGGAGAACCACAGATTACAGGTAAGTAACTATTGTTCTTCTGAGGCCTAAGAATTTTGCATACAGGCAACGTCAAGGCCCATGACCCCAACATCAACCACCCCAGTCCTTTTAGGGATGGGGTAGGTGATCCAGCTGACAACACCAGGTCCACAGGGACAGCTGACCACCCAGTCCCCCGTTCCTCTAGTATCAGCCTGCAAGCAGCAGACACTTTACTTTGCAATTAACGGCATATGACCACCCTGTGGTAGGCAGGATCAATTATTATCTCGATACATGGCAAGCAATAACATCCAACAGATGGGTCCTGCAATGAGGCTTTGCTCTGCCATTCCTTTCCGTATAGCTGCATCTTCTATCCTCATCAGAGTAGCTTTCGGAGGACTATTTGTCCATTTTGCTGCTGAAAATTCGGGCTCTTTTTAGACAAAAGAGCCATAGAGAGAGTCTTGGCGTCAGAGATCAGAACCGGTGTTACTTATGCCATTTCCTTGTGCATAAGACGATGGAGGTCTCCGTCCAATTCTAGAGCTTTGATCCCTCAACTTCTTTCAGCGAAAGGACGAATTCATGATGACTAGTGTCTGTCTGTTATGATCCAGGGGGCTGGATGGGGGATGTTGACCTGCAGGATGTCTATTTCCATATCCCTGTCCTGCAGGCCCACAGCACTACCTGCAGTTTTTAGGTGTGCCACAAACATTTTCCGTTTGCCTTGCTCCCTTTCGGCTTCACTAGTGCCCCTCGGCTGCCCATCTTCGGAGGTCAGTGGTACCGTTCTTCCTCATTCTCAGTGACGAGCAGTTGAAGACAGGCTCGTCAGTCAGTTGTAGACCACCTCCAGGTGACAAACCTACCTACATTGCTGGCCTTTGTTATCAACCTGCTGAAGTCACACCAGCATCCTTTGCAGAGGCTCCTTTTTATCAGAGCAGTCTTGAATTTGGTGCACTTTCGTTGTTCCAGAGGCCTGGATCAATGAGTCTAGGACATTCACCTAGGATTCTGGGCTGCGGCAGAGATTGCCTCCACATGAACTTACTGGGTTTGCATGTTAAAAACCTCCTTTCCGTCCATCAAGGGGAAGCTAGTCCTAGTCCTCATAGACAACACCACCTCCAGGTAGTATTGCAACATGCAGGGTGTAGTGGGGTCGCATGCAAGAATGATCTTCTCCTCTGGAACTTGCTGGATCATTCGGGCATCTCCCAGGGTGTATAAACTCACCCAGAGACCCCTAGCTGATCAGTAAACCCTGAGGTGGCGCAGGATGCCAGCAATAGGGAGAGACCTGGCTTGATCGCTTGACCACCTCCAATAACGCGCAGTGTTAACTTAAGTTCATTGCCTTTACCAAGAAGGCCCTCTCTCAGAGGCACATTCTGCCTAGAGTGGAGCTCCTGACCCTGTATGCCGAGTTCTGAAGAAGATCAGGCACGATAGTGCCAAATCATCCTTCTGACTCCAGATTGTTCCCAGAGTGAGTGGTACCTGGACCTTCTAAACCTCTTTCCTCTAATCAGGCTGCCGCTTTGAAGGGCAGGGGATCTTATGTTGCAGCAGCAAAACAGTTTTGCACCTGGCCTACTCAATCTACACTTTCATGCGTGGAGATTGAGTGGTGGCAGTTGACTGCTTTCAATCTACTTCCCAAAGTAGTGGATGTGATCTTGGTGGGCAGGCATCCTCCTACTAAATTTGTTTGGTATTTATTTTTATTTATTTATTTCAAAAGTTTTATATAGCGCTGGCTAGACCCAGAGGTATCAGAGCGCTTTACATGAGCATCAGATGATAGTCACAGGTTACATCGTTACAAAGGTTACATAGTTCGTACAGCAAGGCCACATAGTAACTTGTAAGGTCGAGATAAACAATAAGCACAAATATGAAAGGGGAAAAGCAGGCAAGGTGAGAGATTCAGGGGAGGGGGGGTTTGAGCAGGGGAAGTAGACAGATAATGAAGGTGGGAAAAAGGAGGGTAGGGTGAGAGACCCAGCATGGGAAGAGGAGGGGAAGGGTGACGGGACACAAACCGGTAGACGAGTCAAGGCAAGCGTCCAAAGTCCAGTAAGCTGTGATCCCAGGGGAAGGGGTATCACTTCCCAAACTCTGTTGCGAGAGGCTCCCTTTGCGCAGTGGACTCTCTCAGAGTGGTCTCTGAGACTCCGAGGCCTACATACTGGATCCTTCCCCAGAAAGGGGAGAGGGAGTGCTTTGGCAAGGATTGCCATACCAAACCTCAAGTGTGAGTTGCTCCCTTGGCGCAGTGGACTCGCTCAGCGGGTTCGCTGAGACTCCAGAGTGTAAATATTGGATCTTTCCCCAACAAGGGGAGAAGGAGTGCTTAGTCAAAGGGCACAAAGGACAGGGGGTAGGCAGAGTAGCAGGCAAGGGGAGAGATTTGGGGGAGAGGGGATAGGAGCTAGGGACGAGACAATAAGGAGAGACGAAAAAGTCTGTCTAAAGACCAACTGGGTAGGTGACGACCAAGGAGGGAATCCACGGCCCATCTCCCCTATAGCTAAACGAAGTAGCTCCATCGGGCATCAGACAAAATAGTTCAGTCTCAATACATTGAGAGAGGAGGGAAGGAGAGACATAAATAGAGGGAGGATGCGGTAGGAGACTGCAGGAGAGACGAAAGGAAGTGCAGCAATGTGGTTCAACAATATATCAGGAAAAGATCAAACGCAGACCTGCTCGAACACCAGCCCTCCCTCCCACCTGCACACGAATTCCCTGGTCAGCCATTCACCCCTGACTGCCACTCCCACCCCCACCACCTACCCTACGATGGAATACATCACGGCCACTCTCACTCAGATCAAAGAAGACATTCACGCCATCAAAGAGCTACTCTCCACGCACTCCATACACCGCCCACCCACCTCCACCCCCGCTCCCAACTTGTCCCCTACTCCGCGGGCGGACTCCAACCCTCATCACGCCCCACACCAGGCGTCAATCCCTGCTCATAGGCGCAGCAACTGCCCTCGTCCAACGCATCGCCCCTACAACCCCTCACACATCTACACCTCCCCGCCAAACTTGTCCCCCACCCCTCCGACTAACTCTCGCACTCAGCTATCCCCCAATCTGACCTCAATCCCAGCTCTTAATCGCAACAACCGCCCTCGCCGCACCCACAACTCTTCTTCTGACCTCGACACACTCACCCTTCTCCGCTCCTATGACCCAGCCCCCCAAACTCACACAAACACCCCACACCGCAACATTCCCACGATACACCCAAATCCCCTTAGACCACCGACACTAAACAGCAGATCCTCCATCCCCAATAACCTTAGAAAAGTCCCTCTCTCGCTTGAACCATCTAACACCCTCTACACACCCCGTCTCAAATGCACTCTTCTCAACTGCAGATCGGCCACGAAACATTCAGCAGCCATTGCTGAGCTCCTCTTATCACGGGACCTTGACCTAATCATCCTGACTGAAACGTGGCTAACTGAATCTTCGACACCCATAATGGACATTCTGGTTCCTCCCAACTACCACATTATCAGGCTCGACAGAACAGGCCAAATAGGTGGTGGAATCGCATGCATCTACAGGAACAACCTCTCTGTTCAGAAAGTCAATTCCACATCCCTACCATCCCCAACATCCTGGGAATACATCTGCCTAGACATTATTAGTGAGGGCAAACCGATATGCTCTCTTCACAGCATCTACCACCCACCCAGGGACAACCTCACCTTTTCCCAACAAATCATGGATATGATCTCAACCAATTCCGGTCGGCATCTCACCCAAATATACCTTGGTGACTTCAACCTCCACTGGAATGACCGCAACGACGCGGTGGTAAATAGTCTTAAAAATTTCCTCGATGCACTTAACCTCACCCAAATATGCAACAGCCCGACCCACGAGAAAGGTCCTACCCTCGACCTGATCATCTCCAAAGAGGACTCTATCCAACTCGAATCCATCCAACCCTGTGACTGGTCAGATCATTATATTATCACATTCTTTATCAATAAAAAAGTCAAAGTCAACCCAGCGCAACTCTCCAAGCCCAAAGTCTGGAAAAGAGACTCGAAAAAGCTCAACCCAGGCTCTTTGCCCCCTGACAGTTGCAATCTCCTACTCCCACCTACAGGCGCCACGGACGTCCAAACTCTGACTGACCACTATCTCAACGCTATGACCGCTATAATTAATGAGGCTGCACCTATGCAGCTAAAAAGAGTCTCTACTAAAATCTCCAAACCTTGGTACGACGGGAGTCTCAACGAGGATAGAAGAGACATGCGATTGGCAGAACGGACGTGGAGATCAGCTCCCTCCGCAATGCACCTAAAAGATCTGAAGAAAAAGAGAAACGCCTACTTCAGGAAAATAAAACGCTCAAAATCGGAATTCTTCAGCCTCCAACTCGACCAAGCAAAAAACCGCCCGAGAAAACTGTTTGAGCTAATCAAGTCACAATCCAAGGAGCAACCACAACCACTCAACACTGGGCGTGAGGCACCCTCCTGTGAAGACTTCGCTGCTTTCTTTATCCAAAAAACTGACAAAATAAAAAGCGATCTCCTTATTGACGCAAGCCTCTACTCCAAACCCCAATGCCCAGCACCCACTGAAACAAAAAACAATGCTACATGGTCAACCTTTGGCACATACTCGGAAGAAGAAATTGGCAAATTACTCAGCACCCTGAAACCATCCAATCACCTCACGGACCCCCTCCCTGCCTTCGCAGTAAAAGACTTTACCCCTTTGCTTCTCCCTCTCTGGACTAAAATCATCAACAGCTCTCTCCAACAAGGAAGCATACCTGACTCCCTCAAAGTTGGGCAGGTCACACCTCTACTTAAGAAACCAACAGCCGACCCCTCTGATCTCAACAATTACCGTCCCATCACCAATATCCCCACTCTCGCCAAACTGCTGGAAAAATGCCACAACTACAATTGACTAAACACATTGAGCAATTCGATCTCCTCAACCCTCACCAGTCAGGCTTCCGAGCAGGACACAGCACAGAAACTACTATGACTCACATAATTGACAACGCACTTCAAATGCTAGACCAAAACGACACCTGCCTCCTCATCCTTCTTGATCTCTCCTCAGCATTCGACACCGTTAAACATGAGAATCTACTAGAACTACTAAACACAAGAATGGGCTTATCTGGAACTGTCCTCAAGTGGTTCACTTCCTTTCTTCACAACAGGTCGCAGAAATTCAAGAGCAACAACCTGATGTCCTCGCCAATACCTGTAACGCTAGGCGTCCCCCAAGGATCCTCTCTATCCCCAACTTTGTTCAACCTAGTCATGGAACCTCTCACCACCTTGCTACAAGCATCCAATGTACACTTCCACATGTACGCCGATGACACCCAACTTTACCTCAAATTACAATCACCCAATGACATCCTGCTCCTGAACTCAACGATCAGATGCACCCAATCCTGGCTTGCCGACAATCACCTCAAACTCAATGCCCTGAAAACAGAATTCCTTCTGATATCACCTCCAGCGAAGATATCCACCACTCAACATTGGCTTAAACTCCTAACCGCACTCAATGTCCAACCCACCATCGTGGACTCAGCAAAATCTTTAGGCATAACACTCGACACCAATCTCAACATGCAGCAACATATCAGCAAGGCAAAAAAGGGAGCGAACTTCCAGATCAACACTCTGAGGAAACTTAAACCCTACCTCCCAGCCAAAGACTTCCAAACTGCAGTACAAGCACTAGTCATCCCACAAATTGAATACGGCAGCACCGCCCTCTGCGGACTCCCCCTAACTACAACCGCACCACTAAAAGCTTCTCTAAATGCTGCAACGAGACTCATCACTGGGTCAAAAAAGCACTCCCACATCACCCCTGACTTGAAATCCCTGAATTGGCTGCCTTTTGAAGCCAGAATACATCTGAAAATCGCCTGCATGACACACAAGGCGGTACACCTAAACTCACCCGGCTACCTTGCTCAGAAACTGACAATCTCTGGGGGAATCAGAAACACGAGAGGCACAAACAATCTTCTGCTGAAACCTCGAAGATTCCGGAAGGAAAAAACATACAAGCGCTCCTTCTCAGGAATGGCGCCTAGGATTTGGAACTCACTCCCTCCCGAAACCAGGCTTATCTCTTCCACTACACTCTTTAAAAAAGAAGTAAAAGCTATCCTCATGGCTAAATACACTTGAACTACTATCTCGAACCCTATTAACACCCTGCACCGATCTGTACTACATGCTTGACCGCTTTACTTATTTGTATGAGTTGTCTTATTACTCACATGATTGGCTTTGCAGTCACCTATTTTTACTATTTGTACTGTGTAATCTATTGATTTACTTGTTTGACTATGTTCTTTCATGTACCCTTCTATGTAAAGCGCTCTGATATCTGCGAAGATCTTGTTCGCGCTATATAAAACTTTTTAAATAAAATAAAAAATAAATAAAAATAAAAAGTAAACATTATATCAAAACAATCAGCAATACATTAGGGGAGGAGAGAGAGGAGCGAAAAAGTAGTGGGGGGTGGGGGAGGAGGGAAAGTGAGGATAAGGGAAGAGACAATCATAGAGACGAAAGAAAGTCTGTCTAAAGACCGACTGGGTAGGTGACGACCAAGGAGGGAGTCCACGGCCCATCTCCCCTATAGTTAAACCAGGTAGCTCCATTGGGCATTCAACAGAATAGTTCAGTCTCAATACATTGAGAGAGGAGAGAAGGAGAGAGAAAAATAGAGGGAGGATGCGGAAAGAGACGATAGGATAGATGAAAGGAAGTATGGCTGAAGACCGACTGGGTAGGTGACGTCCAAGGAGGGAATCCCCGACCTGTCTCCCCTATAGCTAAACCAGGTAGGTCCATTGGGCATCAGACAAAATAGCTAGATCTCAAATGACGAGGGAAAATTTGCAGATAGACAGGGTGGGGACTACTGCTAGGACAGGTGAAGGTGACACTGGGACACATTGGTGGCTTGGTGTAGCTCTCATAACATGGACCAGTTGCAAACGAAACTGTTGGAAGTGTTACTTTTTGTTCTGTCTTTGGCCCAGAAGGGACTTTTGGTGGACACTTTTAAAGGTTCTATGTCTGCCCCTTCAGTCTTTTTGTGTTTACCTGACCAACCATTCTTGTTAAAATCACCTGTTGTGATATGTTTTTCAAAGTTTTGATCCATTTTCTTCTCGCTAAACTCTTCATGATGCCACTGTTGACCTCGATTTGGTCCATACCTTTCTTAAGAGCATCTCTTTTGCATTCTTGCATAGGTGTCTTTCTCATTGTGATAGCCCCAGCTCATTGTGTGTGAAAGCTTCAAGACTTGTCTGTCCAGTCTTCCAGCACCACCTCAGATTCAGACAAACTGGTGTTGCTGTGGAGTAGAGCGATCTTTCTACCGAAAGTTGTGACTGCTTTTCATGTTGGAGAGTCAATCACTTTTCCGATGTTCTTTGCCCCCACCTCACCTCTCGAAAGAGCCAGAGAAACGGACCTCAAAGAGTGCTCAGTTGTTTCATTATTCATACCAAAGACCATCAGGTGGATGATCAGCTGTTTGTGGGGGTTTTCTGGGAGAAGGAAAGGCAACAATAGTGCAGAAAAAGACTTTGTGCTAGTTGATACTCCTCTGCATGAAGATCTACTATGAAGTGGGAAAGAAGCAGAATTGTTAAGGGCCCTTTCTTCCATGGTCAAGGCCGCTAACACTGCACAGGCATGCGAAGTACCTGTCCTGAATATTTACCAGGATGCAATGTAGGTATTGTACATACGTTCACAAAGCACTACAGTCTCCTGAAAACCAGCTCTGACTGGAGGGGCGTTTCGGCTGTTGATATCCATTGTAAACATGAGGAATGTGGGCGTTCGAAGTAACCATCATAAGAACAAGATACCTACCTTCAGTAATGCTCTTTCTGGTGAATACTTTATGTAGCTGCAGATTCCTCACTACCCACCCACCTTCCCATTATATGGAATGAACACCTTTCCTTCTGAAAAGATCCCACATTGGAGATTGATATACCGGTGCCACCAAATGATTTCTTCTTGTTTTTGTTTTTAGATTCCGCATTCAAGTGTGCAGTCAATGTTCAGAAAGAATCTTATGTCAGCACTCTGGTGTGACATCTATATGCAGTTCCAGTTGTCAATCCTGGGGCACAGTGAAGTTGACCCAGAGCCACTGGATGCTACCTACTGGAGGCAGGGGCTTTCCTTAAAAGACTTCAGGATCCAATCTGGCACCTAGGGACATGTTAAAGGTGAAGAATTTCCAATTGGAGTATCCACTAAAAAAAGTTACCAAACAGAAGTTAGTTGTTCATTTGCACACTAGTCCAAAAGTTTTTAGGATTCGAGTTAAGTTGGTAAATTGAGTTAGGAAGTTCATGAGAGAAACAAAATAATTGTGCCATACATTGAGCATTGATAGTGCTCACTGACATTGAAACAAACTGCAAGGATGTTGATGAAATTTATGGTTTGGATAAGCTGGGTAAGTGGTCTTGGAAATATACTAGCAATCACAATACAAATAATGAGTAGGTTCTATGGGCGCAGTTATTTACAAGGACTTAAGATTTCTACGGAATCTAAACTTCTCACTAATGTATTCAACATGTTTCCACACTTCTTTTTGATTGACAGTACTTATTAATACATCTTGAATAGTGAAAATAGTGATCTATTTAATCAACTTTGGTTGTTTTTGTAGAATGGAGAACAAGTACCATTAGATCTTGGTGTTCCAATTTCCTGCCTGGATGGACAAAGGGTTATCCTAGAAGAGAAAGATGGGAATAAGGGTAAAGGTAATAAATCATTGATTTATTTATTCCAATGTAAAAACAATCTGCTTAAACAATTCTGGTTGGTACAAGAAAAATACAGTTCTAGAGTAACCTCATGAAAGGCCTATTACTGTAGATGTTTCTTTATCCTGAATGAAGTGATAACATTACTCTTGCGCGCTGCAAACACTGACCATTCTTATGGATTACATCTGTCTATAGATACTTCACCTTTTGAATGACGCCTTTTGCAGCATTCTGCGGAAACGTTTTTCATAGCTCTCCCACGTCGACTAGGACCTCACAATGGCCCAGCTCACAACTCAGTATGATGTCATCGGAGCCATAAGAAGACCTCGTCGGCTTGCTGACGTCAGTTCCTTTTTTTCCACGCCATCGAAGCGTACTGGTCTTTCTAGGACTCTCCATTTCTTTGTGGTTTAACATTGCTACAGTTGTCTGCAATTGTAGCATTGCAGTGGCTGCCCAGAAAGAGTCTAGTTTTAAACCTTGTAGAGAATGTGGGGGTCATATGTCCATCAAGGAGCCCTACTATGGTTGCCTTTGGTGCTTGTCGTCTGACCACGATGTTAAGGGATGCTCTTCCTGTCGCCGTATGAACCCAAAGGCCCTCAAAGAGAGAGAGGCGAAACTGTTCATGGCCAAGCGGAAGAAGCAGAAGAGGAGTCAGATAAGGACAAAGCCGAGGTCGTAATCGCCGACTCCACACACCTCAAAGTCATCGAGGGAACATAAGAAGATATGTCCTTGTTCCAAGTGTCGCTCTTCTAAAGACATGCAGCTGACGTCGGGGTCCCCAGCCCTACGGCGTCACAGGAAGGATGACATCTCCCTTTCCTATTCACTGCAGGTGACTCTAGTGCATTCTCTGGCTCCGAGGGACTCTGCGGCGCCCAGGGAAGGGAGTCCTTTTCCTCCGGCCACTCCACCCTCAGCTCCAGTGTCTCCGGCGCTGCGGCCAGAACTAGCCTTACAACCTCGGGCGGTTCCAGACCAGGCGGTTCCGGATCAGTACCCACCTTTTCCGGCTCCAGGTACAGATCCTTTGCATTTTTTAAATGCAAGGTATGGCTTTTTGCCATGGCTGTTAACCCTTCTGGTGCGCCTGGTAGCCCCGTGGGACCGCTTTCCTTCAACATGGGCATACCCCATCATTATGCCCAGGCACCCTTAATGCTTTTCATGCCAATGACTCCGACTTGGCCTCTCCCGATGTTGAGGTTCTTGATGCTGATCCCGTCCCAGGAGGGAAGGATGGACTATTCTCTGGCACAGTCGGGCTCTGGTCCGGTGCCAGCTCGACTCCGGCGGGCACCTCCAGCTGTTCCTGAAGGGCCTCCATCGACGCCAGGTCTGAAGTCACAAGCGCCGCGTCTGGTGCCGCCGATACCAAATATACAATCATGAAGGGGTGTACAGAGGCTTCTGGAAGAGGAGTAATTCCAGGAGCACTAGGATGAAGGGAAGGAAGAGGAGTTACTGGTTCCCATGCATGATTTTGAAGGGCTTTAGGAAGCTAGTGGGCTGGTTACCTCCCCAGAGTGGGAGCTCTCTTTTCCCAAAACTATTTTTTCTTAGAAGGTTTCATCCTACCATTCTGTTATAAGGAAGCCTGCTGACCTTCTGGATTTGAAGTTGCCCACTGCAGAGGTCATATCAAACATTCTGACTGAGGGTGATGGAACCTTTGCTTCCGTTCAATGAAGCTTTGATGGAACCCATACGGGAAGTATGGCTAAAGTCTATGTCTGCCACAGCTGTATCCAAAACGGTGGCAAGGCGATACAAAGTTGCGCCTGGAGATCCAGCCTTTTTATCAATGCACCCTACACCCAAGAGCTTGGTGGCTAAAGCTTTATGTTCTCCGAAACAATCTTCAGGTTCCTTTCTGTCCACTCTGGGAGATATTGCTTCAGAAAAACTGGAACAGTCGGCTAAAAAGGGATGTCCGAGGCATGTGAGCTGTAGATCACCTGCTTTGCATACTCCTGCCAACTAGTGTTGGGTTCGGATGTTTGCAAGTTGTTTTTCTTCGAAGATGCCTTTCCAGTCACGAGTTAGGTGACTCCTCCTTTCGGTGATTGTGCACATTGACATTGACTCCATTGTTAGATTGTTTTTTTTCTGCCATCGGTTTTGGACGTGTATTGCTGCGCTGCGCTTAGAAACCTTTTCTTCGGGTTCTCCTCTGTGCGCAGTCCACTCTACCTGCGTTGGTATTGTTTCAAACGCATATCCCACTTCTCCATGAATCGTATCCGTTGAGGAAAACCTCTATTTCAATCGAGGATCTTCGAGGAGGCCATCCGGCCTAGCCGTGTCGGCCCGCTCCGCAGTCGATGGAACAGACTCCATTTAAATTCTGTCCTCCGTGCCACGCCAAATAACCACACACCGACTTTCACAAAGTGTGGAACTTGTGCTTGTCAACAGAACACAACCAACAGGACTGCGACGTGTGCAGATCGTTTCGATTCAAGAAAACGCTCCGTGATCGTCTGGCTCGACGTCGTGAGATGCAGAGTCAAAACATCAAATACACACCAGATATCTTCGGTGAAGAATCTGAGCACAAATTAGGCGCACAAGGGGCAGAGAAAGAACAAGGAGAACTTATCTCCATTCCAGAATTGGACTCCGAGATGGAAGAAGGCTTGCCACAAGGTCAGCGTACCGTGAGTACCAAACACCCCTTGAACCAAACTCCAGTTCAGCTGGAAAACCGCTTTAGAGTCGAAATCTTTAACACTGAAAATGAAGCCTCCTTTGGCAACAAAACATTCCATGCCCAAAAGCGATTCCAACCCAGCACGGAAATCCTCTGTGCCGAAACCTAAAACTGTTCCTCGGAAGCTGCAGGATACGATTTTCAACCCCCCAACACCCAAATCGAACCAAAACAAAAAACTTTTTATAAATCCAGAAACAGAACATGTTCAGACTAAACCACCTCACAAACACAAACCTGAGTCAGAGGACACTCTTTACCATATACCTTTTTTAGAGGAAGAATGTAAGTACTAACTCCTCTCCTCCTTCACCACATTCCCCTACATTACACCAACTAACTCTCCACCACCTTATGATGATGGAGATGGGGGTGACAATATTTTACCAATAGACCCCTGGAAGGATTATAACATGGCTTCACCTACAGATAACGACTCAGATCTTTACCCTGCAAAGCCTTCCCCTCCTGACGACAATGTAGGATATTTAGATTACTTGCTAGACCTGTGGAATATCATGGGGTACAATTACACAAGGAATCTCTAGAGGAAGATTTTTTTATTTGAAAAGCTCACCACACTCTACCTATGCTTAAAGGTATGATGAGACATGCTGATGATATCTCTAAAGATCAAGCTCGTTCTCGCATTCCACCCCCAGAATAAATATAAAATATAAGCCTGCTCCCTCAGATCCAGTGTTTATTAAAGGGCAGTTGCCGCATCTCCCCAAGCAGTGAATCATTGGCGCATTGCCAACACCCAGGCCCTGCTTGCCAGCACATTAACTTGCTGGGGTGGGGTGCTCATCTTGGGGTTCTGGAAATCAAGGGTCTTTGGTCTTCAGAGGTGAGATTGATTCACATCAATCTTCTAGAATCGCGGGGGATGCGTTTGGCGCTAAGCCATTCTTCCCCCCTCCCTCCGCTGTCAGTCAGTTCAGGCCCTGACTGACAACACTACCTTGATATGGTAAGTAAACAAACAGGGAGAAGTAGGGTCATTTTGTCTCTGCCGAGAGGCTCTAGGACTCTTATCCTGGGCTCAGGGCCATCAGATTTGTGTAATTGCAAATCATCTGGATGGCGTGCAGAATGTGCGTGTGTGCGGACAGTCTCAGTCTGCAATACTTGGCCGATCATGAGTGGCATCTTCAACCAGAGGTGGTCCATCACATTTTGAGGATGTGGGGGTTTCCTCAGGTGGACCTGTTTGCCACCCACGAGAACTCGTTCCCCGTCGTTCAGCAGTCTCCAGTATCCGATGCGGGGAGCGTTGGAGGGCGCTTATTAATTAGATTGCCGCTCACAGCTTCTTTACGCATTCCTTCCCATATTCTTGATTCCTCTGGTTCTTAGAATGATTCGTCGAGACCGAGCCCAACTCATATTGATCGCCCCCGATTGACCAAGAAGGGTGTGGTACACAGACCTCATTCACATCTCATTGCACCCTCCGATCAGTCTCCATCTCAGGACAGACCTCCTCTCGCAGTCTCTGGGGCAGGTTCTACACCCCCACCTCCAGAGCCTGCACATTCATGCCTGGAGATTGAATGGGGCAACCTGAGTTCTTTTCCCCAATCGGATTTGGTGGATGTTATATTATCGTCCAGAAGACACTCCACCAAATCTGTCTATTCTGGTAGGTGGGCAAAGTTTGTTAAATGGTGCGGAGATAGATCAACTGATCATTTGCATGCCCATTTGTCAGATATTAGAGTTTCGCTCTTTCCTTGGCTCAGCTGAGTTGTGCTGTGGCAACTGTTAAAGGCTACTTGTCTGCCTTGTTGGACTTTCTTTGCTTAACAGACCAACCCTCGTTGTTTAGCCTCTTGCATGCTCATGACGAGCTGAGCTCGTCATGAACCACGGCGTTCCAGTGCTCATGACGAGCTCAGCTCGTCATGGCCCGTGGAACACTCAGGTGCGGGGGGAATTCCCCCGCTGTGCTGAAAGTTCCACGGAGCCAATGCACCTGTGACGAGCTGAGCTCATCATGAGCACAGGAGCGCCGTAATAAGCGTAAATAATGTTGGTACACCCTTTCGCCTCGAAGGCGTGGATAAAATGAGTAGAACTGACGTCAGCATGTCGACAAGGTCTTATGGCTCCAGTGACGTCACATGGAGTCGCGAGCGAAGCTGTATCATTGTGACGTCCTCATCGACGTGGGAGAGCTATGAAAAAAGTTTCCGTGTAATGCTGCGCAAGAGGTCATTCAGAAGGTGAGGAATCCACAGACAAATACTGTATCCACCAGAAAAAGCATTACCGAAGGTAAGTAACAGGTCCACAGGGATAGTGTTGTTCTTAAAATCAACCCATAGTTCCTCTCTAGGGTAGTGTTGCCCTTCCATCTTCACCGGACCATATAGCTTTCAGTCTTCTTCCCAGTCACATTTCGTGGCAGACTTTCTACCTCAAGATGAAGAGGGTCCTCCACGCCACTCCTAGGCACTACTCTACTTCCAAAAAGACTACTACTATATCCTTCCTAGCCAACATCCCTTTAGCCAGTATTTGCAAAGCAGCCACCTGATCAACGCCAAATTCTTTGACATACCATGATCATATGGCCATCTTGACCCATCAGCAAACCCTACTTGACCAAGCTATTTTAAGGATAGTATTCCACACACCTGCATTGTCCACATGCTAGCCACTGCGACTTGGAGGGTATTGATATACAGTCTATGCTAAGCATGCGTATCTAAACCTCAGATGTTTCAAATGGAAAATGCCACTCCACCTGTAAGCTTCTCTTCATAGTAGATAGTGTTGTAGATTCACACAATATCATTCTCCTCCCCGGATGAGTGTACCTCCTGCAGATCTTTTCATAATCACTATATTTGCTTTAAGGAACTGATATATATATATATATAACAGTGGCTCCTCTTTTTCGCTGGATCATTAATGGCGATTCTACAGCGGTGCAAAATCCTGAAACCACAGAGCCAGATAGATAGATATATATATATATATATATATATATATATATATATATATATATATATATATATATATATATTCATTCACTTAAAAAACCATAGGTTTAAGGCCTTATATAGTTAGGAATTAGCATTTAAAAAACCATTGAAATTGCTCCTATATAGTTAGTTGTACTAACTATATTTCGCGCACCCGCAATCCACTGCTGATGATGTCACATATTACATCATTCATGACATGGTCAGTGACATCACTGATGACATCTCAAATGACATCACTGATGACCTCATCCAGTGAATGTGGTTTGGTTCGATATTTAAATAAGTAATATATATATATCTACATTGAAGACTGAGTGGATGTATAAGTGTCTGGATGTAGGATTTAGTAGCACTGCGATTGACTGTATAAGTGACTAATTTTAAGCACAGGATTAGAGAGTGACAAAGCCTTTTGCCATTTTACAGCAAAGTCTTTAAACTTATACCATCCACAATAAGCAGAGAAATGACAAAAACCTTTTACTTCTCCAGGCCCAGTATTACAGCCTTGGATTTTATTCATTCTAGGTTGGCCTGGAGGGTATATTTCCGATAGAAATAAATAGACATAGCTACAGCCAAAATGAGCGAACAGATTTACACCAAATTTGGCAGAAAGCTTGATCATTTCCCAGAAATCATGTTTTTTGGGATTTGGTGTAAATGTGTTTAGTTTTTGAGAAATTAAGGTTTAAAATGTATTTATATATAGGAAAGCAGAGGATTGGCAGCCCCAATAGTTCTAAGGATATCACCCCTGTCCTCAAATGTTTAAAAAAAAAAAAAAACATCAGCCGCTCATTTATTATTGACTGCTCCAAGCCAGGAGCACCCCATAAGGCCCCTCAAGTGCTGGTTTTCATATTTATAGCTGTTTTTTGGTGCTCTAATGTGGCCAGGTGAACCGCTAACATGTTTGTTGTGGGTGGCTGCAGAGAGCATAGCAGAATCCCAGGATATTCTTTTTTTGAACTACACGTTTCCAGTGTCATTAGATGCTTGACCTTAGCCACCATATTTTTATTTTAAGCACTCTGCGCTGGAGCTGCATGCTCTTCTGCTGGAGTGCAGGAACCCCTTGTGGTTGGTTCTATGGCTGCATTTTGTGACTTCGAAAATGTTAAAGACTCCACACATGTTTATGGTTGTTTCAAAGAAAAATGCTTTATTGAATGAGAGTGATTATTAATAAGCATTACCATGTATATACATGGAAATACATAGGATTAGAGTAACTGATCAATAATGTTGATTTATTGGCAAAGTTAATACTTCAGCTTTAAATATGTTGATGTGCTGACCGTTAGATAAGCCAAACCGCCTGATTTTTATATTTTGGTGTTCTGACCCTTCGAGGAAGCCTATAGGTCTGTCTTGCTTAAAATGACACCCTATATTTTATTACATTATTACATTATATTCTTTTTGGAACACACTCCCTTTAGAGTTGAGGCTCACCACTGCTTACCCCCACTTCAGGTCTCTCCTGAAAACCCACTTGTTCTGTAAAGCACATAATTAGGTCTTCCTTCTGCCCCCGCCCCTTTTTCTCCTCCCCTTCTCACCTCTCCTTATCTGTCTCCCTTTTGCCCATAGCGCCAGGAAACCGTTTGGTGTAAGTGCGCTCTATAAGAATTTTTACATAACATAACATACATTATGGTTGGGGGGCTCGCACAAGAAGTTGGGCCCAGTGCCTGACCGCATGGCTTCTGTATGTGTTTTGTAAGTCTACAAACACAAGTAGACCTGACTGGTTCTGAACAACTAAATATATTCTGAAGACACCTGAGGAGTGTATAAGAAATTTTAAAACTTCCTCACGGCAAGGCACACTACCACTGGCCTGTGTGTCTAATTGTTCAGTTTCGAGAAAATAACGTCAATACACCACATACCATGTGAAAGAAAGATTTTGTCCACAGTCATCACTGGGACACGCGACCATTTTGCGCGCAATTCCACGAAGAGTGGGTTACAGGTACGAGGGATGACCGCAACCACTCGGTCCGGTGTGTGTCACAAGTGAGGTGAATACTGGTTACCCTGGCAGCCCAGATGAAGTTGCCTATATAGGTTGGCAACTAAACATGTCGACTTCTCGCTTTTGAAAATGGTCCAAAATAAACCAGTTTTTTAATTGAGGACGCTCACAGCACCAAATAAAATTATGTTTAGCAAGTGAGTTGTACCCCATATTAAATACTGAGAACTGCATTTCTTTTCTCACGGGGACCAGCGGGCACTCTAGTGACACAAGCACTGACAGTGCATTTACACATGTTTTTCACTGTTTTTTTCCCTTTTCTCACCTCTGAGAATTCTATGAAGAGGCACACACTTTTTTTTTGGGTCATGAAAGTTACAGATGATGATAAATTGGGTGAGCTGCTAGTGAGTACCAACCAGCAAGCCCCCCCTCTGGATACTACCGTAAGGTACTTTCTGACCTTTCTCACATTTTTTCACAAACTGTGTGTACACAAATCTTTCTTTCATATGGTATGTGGTGTATTAATGTTTATTTCTTGAAATTGAACAATTAGACACACAGGCCAGTGGTAGTGTACCTTGCTTGCGAGTAAGTGTTACAATTTCTTATAAACTCCTCAGGTGTCTTTAGAATATATTAAGTTGTTCAGAACCAGTCAGGTCTACTTGTGTTTGTAGACTTACAAAACACATACAGCAGCCATGCAGTCAGGCCCTGGGCCCAACTTCTTGTGCGAGCCCCCCAACCATAATGTATGTTATGTTATGTAAAAATTCTTATAGAGCGCACTTACACCAAACGGTTTCTTGGCGCTATGGGCAAAAGGGAGACAGATAAGGAGAGGTGAGAACCAGTCAGGTCTACTTGTGTTTGTAGACTGTTGCGTGGGGGACGACCTGACTGTATACCCCCTGGTGCTCCTTTTAGGTTTGTGTTTTGTAAGTGCCATGACAGCCACTACTGTACTCTGGTTCAGGTGAATATCTGTCACAACCTTGAATAAAAAGTTTTTTACACTCTTTGTAATACTGTTCTTAGAAAATAGTCAACAACACATCTAACTTAAACACCTGCAACTGACCAGATATTAACATTAGAAAACCTATGTTCGAGGCATATGAGCTGCAGATCGTACACTTTTGCAATAGATCCCCACCTGGTGTTGGGCTCAGATGATTGCAGGTTGTTGTCTTCTTGGAAGAAGTCTTTGTAGTCACGAGATAGGTGACTATTCCCTTGGACAATACTGCGCATGGTCATCGACTCCATCCTCAGATTGTTTTTTTCTGCCACTGGGTGCGGATGAAAGTTTTCCTCTCCGGGTAGAAAATACTTTTTCAGCAACTTCGAAGCGTGAAACTTTATACAAACAATTTCGACATCGAATAGACTTTTCGACATCACCAGCTACATTCTGGTGCGTCGACGCGGGCCGTTGGGCCTATCGGCGCCGTACGGCCTACACCTCATGGACAGAACTCCATTCAAGAGATGCCCAGTATGTCGAGCAAAATTCCCTCATAGCGACCATCACGAGGTCTGCAACCTCTGTCTATCGCCGGAACACGACTGAGTCGACCTGCACAGCTTGTGCATCCTTCCGATCGAAGAAGACCATTCTGGATCGGAGGGCACGTCAACACGAGATAAGGAGATCAGCACCAGCACCGAAGGCCATCTTCGAGGAGCAGATCGTCAAAGAGGACGTCTCCGAGGACGAGGATCCACTCGTTGCCGAGGAAGACTCGCCTGATCTCCAGATCTTATCGGGGGCAGAGGACTCAGACAACTCAATTCCATCTCGGCAGCCCGTGAGTACCTTTGCCCCTGCACAACATACACTACCCAAGCCAAAGGCAACGGTCAGCACTCCGCCCATGGGGCCCAGTCAAGACTGAAATATCCCCTCAGATGCCCCGCCTTCGGGCTCGGCTCCGAGGAAAAAGACTACGCCTTCCAGTGCCTCGGCACAGACAAAACCACATGTGCCAATTCCACCTCCTCCATTGACACCGAAACATCCTTCGACACCGAAGGACTCTTCGACACCGAAGCCAAAACGCCCTTCGGTGCCCAAAGACAAAGATCCTTCTGCATCCAAACCAAAAGATGCATTGGTGCCGAAGACCGTACCGGAGTCCGGCACCGCAGGGCCAACGAGACCTGTCTCCACTCCAAAATCTCCAATCTCGGTACCAAAGACTCCAAGGCCTGATACAGAGACACCTAAACCCTCTAACAAGCCTACCAAGCCGAAACCACCTTCGGCACCGAAAATTTTTCCACAGGACTTGATAACGCCTCCTACAGCAAAAAACACAAAACAACCCCTATCGGCACCGAAAAAATCGACGCCGAAGAAGATTGTAGAGGAGCAAGAACTGTTTAGACCAGATCCTAAAAAAGAAAGGTCCATTTCAATCCAAAAACTGGACATTTGGAAGCAATTGCTTACAAGAAGAAACCAGCAGACACGCCAATTCTACCTGTGGTTCCTGCCAAAAAGAAGGATTGTGCAACTTCTCCAATGCACCCTTCCTCTCCTTCACCTTCTTCCTCTCCTATCCCTCCTTACATTAAACCTACAGTTTATCCTGTTCAATCTCCTGCATCATCACACCACACTGACGAAAAGTATGAACTAGGTGGGGGAAATGATTTACCAGAGCCACATGCATACCCTTTAGATGAAGATGTCAATCCACAATATCCTAAAGATGGCGATATATATGGGATCCCACCACACAATGTGCCCGACATTCCTGATCCTCCATACTACCCAACAAAACCTTCCCCTCCAGAAGATAGTATTGGGTTTAATCATTTATTAAATAGAGCTGCCCTTTACCACGGGGGTCTCAATGCACTCTGATGCCATTGATGAGGATTTTTTACTGGATACATTTGAGCAGTCACAAAGGTCTACGCAAATACTACCCATGATCAAAGGAGGTATTAAACATGCTCCAGACATATTTAAAGACCCGGTACGATGTAGGGTATTAAATCCAAGAATAGAAAAGAAGTATAGACCAGCACCAGCTGATCCAGTCTATATTAAGGGACATCTGCCACTAAACTCTTTAGTAGTGTCTAATGCACGGAAAAGAGCCAATTCCCAGACTTCTGATGACACGCCCCCGCCTGACAAAGAATCTAAAGTTATTGATGCGTCAGGGAAACTGATTGCTGCGCAGGCAACTAACATATGGCGCATAGCAAATACACAAGCCCTACTCTCACGTTATGACAGGGCTCACTACGACCAATAAGGAAAACTAATGGAGCACCTCCCAGATCAATACAAAGATCAGGCAGCAGAGCTCATACAAGAAGGCAAATTAATATCCAATGCCTCAATTAAATGCGCACTAGATGTAGCTGACACAGCATCCATAGCAGTCAATACTAGTGTTATACTCGGACGACATGCGTGGTTACGCATTTCAGGTTTTAAACCAGAGGTACAGACTACCATCTCGAACAAGCCCTTCAATCAAAACCAATTGTTCGGGCCGGAAGTAGACAACACACTAGAAAAGATGAAGAAAGACACAGACACAGCTAAGTCTATGGGTGCATTACAATCCACACAGACTAGAAGTTCTTTTCGCCGCTCCTTTTATAGACGAGGCTCTAAGCAAACTGGCACAGATACAACATCATCTTTTAAAACGCACACACAGACCTCCTCTAACAAAGGCTACTTTAGAGGAGGATAGAGAGGCAATAAAAGCAAGGGAAGAGGTAGAGGTAATAACAACAACCGCTCCTCTTCCACTCCCAAATAGTGACTTCCCTCTGCTTCCTCTACAGCATTCCACTACTGTGGGGGGCAGATTATCACAGTTCCTACCTGTCTGGAATTCCATCACAACAGACAGATGGGTAAGACAGATTATCCAACATGGCTACTACCTAGAACTCACAGCAACCCCCCCAAACATACCACCCAGGCAGCGTCCAATGTCCACAGAACATATGACTCTGCTTCAACAGGAAGTTCTAGCACTTCTACAATAGGATGCTATTCAAGTAGTTCCTTTAGAGGAAAGGGGAACAGGAGTTTACTCCCTGTACTTCCTGATTCCCAAGAAGGACGGGACACTAAGACCAAATCTCGACCTCAGGCCCCACAACCATTACATACAATCAGATCATTTTCACATGATCACTCTACAACAAGTACTCCCACTGCTACAACAGGGAGACTTTATTTCAACACTAGACCTAAAGGACGCCTACTTTCATGTTCCTATACATTCTGCTCACAGGAAGTATCTAAGGTTTGTCATACTAGGACAGCACTATCAGTTCAAAGTCCTTCCATTCGGGGTCACAACAGCACCACGAATGTTCACAAAGTGCTTAGCAGTAGTAGCAGCACATCTCAGAAGACAACAGATACATGTCTTCCCTTACCTCGACGATTGCCTCATAAAAGCAAAATCGTTCAACCAGTGTGTCCAACACACAAAACAAACAATTCAGACATTGCACGACTTAGGGTTTACAATAAACTACACCAAGTCGCACCTAGAGCCTTCACACGTTTCTCAGTATCTAGGAGCTACCATAGACACATCTACAGCTCTAGCGTATCCCAGTCCAGCCAGGATACAGAGCATTCAGACCTTAGTCTCCATTTTTCAACACCAGCAGTCTCTCCAAGCCAGAGTGTTCATGAGACTGATAGGCATGATGGCGTCTTGCATCTTCATAGTTCCACACGCAAGACTGCAAATGCGCCCATTACAAGAATGTCTAGCACAGCAGTGGAATCCGGCTCAAGGTCGGCTCACAGACCTGGTGTTGGTAGACAGCCGTACATATCGCTCTCTGCAATGGTGGAACACCAAAAACTTGACAAGGGGGCGGCTGTTCCTAGAACCTGTTCCACAAATAGTGCTTACGACAGACGCATCCCTCACAGGATGGGGAGCCCATCTCTTACACTATACCACACAAGGCCAATGGTACAACCAACAAAAACAGTTCCATATCAACCATCTACAGCTGCTAGTAATTTTCCTAGCACTCAAAACGTTTCAATTACAAGTACAAAACAAAGCTGTCTTAATCCGGACGGACAATATGACAGCCATGTCTTACATACAAAAACAGCGGGGGACACACTCTCTGCAACTGTCCCAGCTTGCACAGAACATTTGGAGATGGGCCATTCCTCACAACATACACCTGACAGTAGAACACCTTCCAGGAATTCACAATCAGATAGCAGATCTGTTGAGTCGACAGTCATAACAGATTCACAAATGGCAGATACATCCACAAGTTCTTCAACCATTCTTCCAAATGTGGGGGCATCCACAGATAGATCGGTTTGCCACCCACGAAAATGCAAAATGCCCAACCTTCGCCGTCAGGTTTCCACACCCACGGTTGGAGGGGAATGCGATATGGATGAACTGGTCAGGCAGATTTGCGTACGCTTTTACGCCGCTCTCACTCATTCCACTAGTAGTGCGCAAACTCAGACAATAGTCTCTCAAACTAATACTAGTAGCTCCCACATGGGCACGTCAGCCGTGGTTCACCACACTACTGGATCTCTCACTGGTTCCACATCAAAAATTATGGCTCACGCCATCCCTGTTAACACAGAACACAGAACCATGGAGAAATAAGACACCCAGAACCAAGACAACTGAATTTGGCGATCTGGCTCCTAAAGTCTTAGAGTTTGGTTACTTAAACCTACCACCAGACTGTATTAACATAATTAAAGAAGCTAGAAGACCCACTACCAGAGCATGTATGGCGCTAAGTGGAAAAGATTGCAATATATTGTAACAATAATCGCATTGACCCACTAGATGCTTCCATCCAAAATATTATTTGCTACCTTCTACACCTACAAAGGTCCAATTTAGCTTATTCTTCCATACGCCTGCATCTGGCAGCAATTGCAGCCTATTTACAGAATAGACAACATCGATCTCTCTTCAGAGTACCTGCAATCAAAGCATTTATTAATCCCACCTAGGTTACCACCTGCTCCAGTATGGAACCTAAACGTGGTCCTTACAAGACTTATGGGACCCCCTTTCGAGCCTTTACACAAGTGTGAATTGCAATTCCTAACATGGGAAACTGCTTTACTTGTTGCCATCACCTCTCTCAGAAGAGTTAGTGAAATACAAGCATTCACAATACAAAACCCATTTTTTCAGATACATCCTAACAAAGTGGTTTTTAGGCCTAATCCTAAATTCCTGCCAAGTTATTACTCCTTTTCACCTTAACCAATCAGTAGAGCTACCTGTGTTTTTCCAAAACCCGGAAAGGGCTTTACACACCTTAGATGTTAGAAGAGCTCTGTTATACTACACAGACAGGACTAAATCCTTCAAAAAGACAAAACAACTATTTGTATCTTTCTCTCCCCCATCTCTAAGGGAGGAATTGCCAGATGGATTGTAAAGTGTATACAAATATGCTAGCAAAAAGCTAAACGTACACTAACGGTTCCTCCTAGAGCGCACTCCACTCGCAAACTAGGAACCTCTATGGCTTTCTTAGGAAGTATACCACTAGAGGACATATGCAAGGCAGCAACATGGTCTACAATACACACCTTCACTAAACACTATTGTGTTGATGTGCAAGCCAAGCAGCAAGCTGCAGTAGGCCAAGCTGTCCTTAGAACACTGTTTCAGAATGCTGCAACGGATACAAGCGACCACCGTTAGGGGAGACACTGCTGCACAATCGCTGCAAAAGTGTACGATCTGCAGCTAATATGCCTCGAACGGAATATTCTACTTACCAGTATTCATCTGTCTTGGCATGTAGAGCTGCAGATTCGTACACGCCCTCCCGCCTCACCGAGACTTGTATCCGTTCCAGTACTCATCTTACTTAGATGCACACGCATGAACATCCTTTCTCTTTACTTCTACTAACTCCATCATTTCCCATCATGGCGAAAAACAATCTGAGGATGGAGTCGATGACCATGCGCAGTATTGTTCACGGGAGTAGTCCCCTATCTCGTGACTACAAAGACTTCTTCCAAGAAGACAACAACCTGCAATCATCCGACACTAGGTGGCGATCTATTACAAAAGTGTACGAATCTGCAGCTCTACATGCCAAGAACAGATGCATACTGGTAAGTAGCATTTTCCTTTCACAGTGAAAACCTTCAAAGCATTTTGTATGGTCACCAAAAAGCACCATCACATGCTCGAACAATAAGCTCAAATAATGGGTGGCAAAGTTAACCTCTGCTGAGGAGACTACACTCGACTGGGCCAAATTAAGGTCTTTAGTCCTCATATCGGTTTAGGACCATCCACTGCTTAATTTTAGCCGGTTGTTTCCGTTGCTCAGCACCAGCACTTAATCATCAACACTGGCACTTCAGCACTAGCTACGGACACATTCATTTATGGTAGACATAGGGAAATTAAGTGATTCGCCCAGAATCACAGGATGTTGAGCAGACGCCGAGACTCGAACCTGATTCCCCAGCTCCGAAGTCAGCAGCTCTGGCCATTACGCCACACGCTCTCCCCACTTGTAGGGTTTGTTGGTTCAGTGTTAGGCAGCACTAACAGGAGAAATGGGCTGTTCGAAGCTTCCTCCTGGCAAGAGAGCCAGCTAACCACTGGGACCATTGTAATTGGTAGAGAAGAAAAATAATAATAATCCTGCTGGACTGATCAAGAGTTAAACATTGTTTCCCAATGCTCTTTTTATTGGAAAATCTCTGAGAAAGAAAACCTAGTGAATTTCACAGACGCCAACTCCATATGAGTAGTATAATAAACAGGCTGTGTACAGGATACCTTTAATGTGAGACGGGCTTTCAAATTCATATAAGTTGACCTCTAATGGGTGTCCACAGTAAAGCATTCCTCTACACCAGTGGTTCTTAAATTTTTACTTCTGTGGGTCCCCTCTGAATCATTACTGGTAACCAGGGACCCCAATGAGTCCTTATTGGAAGCCGGGTACCCCTAGCTTAACAACTTCTATTATTTGAACCTCTAAGCAATACAAAAAAAATATAAAAACAAGTATAAACCAAACAAATGGACAAATATTGAAATCATTTTTTAATAATCAAATATAGAAATGTTTTTCAAATGTTCAACTCTGCTTCTTTAATTGTATAACATTTTTTGATGTATTAATTGCAAAATGATTTAACTTTGTTAAACAGTCATAGAGCCCCTTAGTAGGCCTCGTGGACTCCCAGGGGTCCTCGGACCATAGGTTAGGAACCACTATTCTAGACTGGGCAATCCTATGCATACTAAAGACAATAGACATAGACACCCTTGAGGATCGTATAGAGAAAGTCTTGATTGCACCACTCCCTTAAGGGGCAACACCTGTTTACAGGAGAAGTATTTACCCAACTCCGAAAAAGATAATTGATACAAATATGTAACATTACTGGTCAAGTGGTATTGAATTATATTGATGGAACTTTGTTCTGTGCTTATGGTCTCAGATTTTCTTTAAATGCAATAAAAAATGAAGTTGGTTAATAGAGGTGAACGAACAGTTACCTATAATCCTAATTGCTCTCTTGCGGAATCTTCTTTACAGTCAATAGTACTGAACTGTCCAGCCTACCCATTAGATACTATAATATAAATATATATATTCATTGTAAAAAACAAAGGTTAAAGTGACATTATAGTTGGGAATTGTAACAATATCTTACTTAGCATTACAAAAACTTAGAAATTCACTGGAAAAAACAAAGTTTGAAGATGCGTTATAGTTAGTTGAAAATATCAGTTAAAACATAACTTTTTAAACCAACAAAACCACTGAAATTCATCACTTATAGTTAACTCCAATAACTATAACTCGTGCCCTTGAATAAATAACTCTCGCCCCGCCCTGCCCTGCATAGTGTTATCAATTGTCATTTCAGATCTCATTAGGGATGTTATACATGCAGTCTTGAACATGTCATGAGTGATGCAATATGTGAGGGTACAGTGTATAGTGCCTAACTGCCCGCCACGCACAGCCATGAGGTTAGCTTTGCTTAAGTGTCAATGTTTGCAGCCTATTTTAATATATTTACCATTATACTGCTGTGGACGTGTTACTGTGGAACTTTCAGCGTGACAACCGGGATGATTCAAGCATGTGAATCTATGGAAGATGTCAAAACTGGAGAACTGCTGTTACTGGTAACTTTTTCCCTCCATTATTTATGGTTTTGTGTGGTGTAAAAAAAGATGCAGTGCCTTTACTATAACCTTAGAAGTGTTCCTCCCCTGACAGCATGAAACATTTTCTGGTACTCTGCCACATTGAAAAAGGAATAGTAAACATAACAATGTAGTATAATTTTTATTAATGTTTTTGTGGTAGCAAAGAGGGTCTTTTTTGGCATTGAGGTGTAGGGTTGCTATGGGTCCAGAGATGTTAGACTTATCTCTTCGGAATAGTGCACCAGGCTTCTGCTGTTATTTAGTACTTTATGGTTTGGGGTTAGAATAGATTTATTCATGTAAGGAGTTGCAAAGGTCTGCTAAATATGACATCAGTCGTTGTAGACATGGCTTGCTTCTTAAAGGCATTCTGGGTAACAAGTCTCTTTTCATGAGTTATGCTTAGATTTATGCAGGTTATCCTAACACTTGCTTTGCTTGGTTTGAAGCCCGTAGTATGTGAACAGTAAACTGCTCAGTGTGGAAACTACACTATTTACAAGTGCTAATGCCTGCTCAGAATATCACCCTCCACCCCAACCCCAATGCATGCATATAATACAGTGAAATAATTGTATTTTTTCCTGCAGACAAACAGAAAAGTGCCTCAACGAAACCAAATACAGTGGTAACTGGCAATTCCAGAAATCAGATGTTTACGGTAATATTTATGTTGCAATTTAATTTCTGCTCCAAAAGTTTGTTCTAATGTGTGGTGAAATGAAAGCCTTTCCACAGAATGCACAGTATCATGTCATTGTTTGGCATGCTTTAGATTCCCAACTCAATTAAATGCCCTAGAAGTAAGATGGGTTGTGTAAAGAGTTTTCCTCCTCTCATGGCCCTGGCCCTTTTGTGCATTTGGCTAATTTGCTTTTTATCTCCCAGGATTACTGGAGTCTATTTCATATTTTGTTTGACTTCAGGAACTTGATGAATCACCTCAGTGGAGTTATTAGCACCTTTTTGTGTCTTCTTCAGTTGGGTAGCTACATGATAAATGCTACGCAGGATGACAATGGGGGTCTGTGTGCCCTTTCCTTGTGGGTTAATTGAACCTAATTCTGTTGCTTCAGAGACCTCATTCCCTATTTTGAGAGAATTAATGTCTGGTTAGTTTCTCTCAGGAAAAAAATAACTGCACTCAGCAAAATGGACGAAAATTCAGAATGTTTCCGCTTTTAAAATTCCTGCACAGGAAAACTAAAAAAAAAACTGTTTCCAACTGCAGCACCTGAAGAAAAATAGGACTGCGCCTTTATATTGTCATGAAACCTCCTTTGGCATAGAGAGCTGTACTCGAGAGGTACCGGTTTCTTTGTTTTGTTTATTGGAGCAACCGGAGAGAGGGAGTCTGAGGCAACAACCACTCCTCCGACTGCCTCATCTCCGCTAGAAGAGGAAACCAAGAGAAGTGTGGCCAAGCCAGGGCAATGCCAATGACCAACACTTTCACCCTCTGCACCCTAAGAAGGAACCGAAGACTCAGCGGAAAGGGAGTGAAAGAAGACCTTGCAGCCACCTGCAGGAGAGAGTGTCCACAGCCCAAGCCAGCCGCTCTCTGGTCCTCGACCAAAACATTGGCACCTTGGCATTGAGAGAACCCGCAAAAAGATCTATCACTGGGACTCCCCACTGAGCTGTAATTTCCTCAAATAGTTCCTGTTAGAGACAAAAATCCCCTGATGACAGAATGGCCTTGCTGAGATTGTCCGCCAGTGTATTGGAGACCCCCTGAGTGTGGATTGCAGACACTGCCAACAGACAAGACTCCGCCCAATGAAAGTTTTCCTGCAACCCTTGCCAGAGAAAGAGACGTGTCCCCCCCTGCCTGTTCTCATAAGCCAAAGTCGTAACATTGTCTGTCCTGACTAGTACAACATGCCCCTTCAGAAACCAAGAGAAAGCCTTCAGAGACAAGTGGACAGCTTCTAATTACCTCCAATTCAAAGACCTCCTGCTCTGGGACGGGGACCAAGAGCCCCTGATCTGACGTACCCCTATTCAGGCCCCACAACACGACAGACTGGCATCTGTTGTAACAATCCTTGGAGCAAGAAGGGAGAGAGGGACACCTTTCAGGACATGCTCCAGGATGTGAGCCATCAGCTTGTGTAAATGAAAGCAAACCCAGGGAACCAGAAATACTGTTGCTGCTAGAACCCCCTGAGCCTGGAGCCAATGTGCCGCCACCTGGGTGGGCTGGGCCAAAAGACCCAGAATGTGGGCTCAGATCTTTGCCACCATCACATTTGGCAGCGTGACCACGCTCAAATCGGTACGAAATCTTGCCCCAGTAAACTGACTGTCTTGTTCCAGAACAAAGCAGGACAAGAAAAGCATGTCCCTGCAAAATGGCCAGAACCACCACTGTGTGTTTGAGAGCTAACAGTTTTCTGGGAGTGTGAACCAGCCAATAGTCCAGATAAGGAAGAATGAAGATCCCTTGATGGTGAGCCAAAGCCACCAAAGGGGACAAGAGCTTTGTAAAGACATTTGGGGTGGACTTCAGACCGAATGGCAAAACTGCGAACTGAAAGTGGTCTTTTCCTATCGCAAACCACAGAAACCTCTGATGATTTAGTGCCATGGGAACTTGCAGGTAAGCCTCGTGCAGACCTATGGAAGTCATAAAGTTGTTGATGCTGGCTAAGGGAATTATGGACTGTAATGTCACCATTTTGAAATGAACCATCCTGATCCACCCATTCACCCTCTACAGATCGAGAATCGGCCTGAAACCCCAGACACCTTCTTTACGAGAAAATAAGAGGACTAGCATCCATTTCCTTCCTCCGCCACTAGAACTATTGCCCTCTTTACCAGAGGAGCTTGAACCCACTCCAAAAGATCATTTAACAGATCCCTAGGGACAGGGGTACGGATGGCGCTCCATCCAGGAGGCTGATTGACAAAGTCTATAAGATAGCTGTTCCTGACTATGTTCAAGGACATCGATCCTTCACATCCCATCTCCAGGCTTCCTGAAAAAAAACAAAAGCCTGCCGCCCACAGGAATCGACGACATTGTGCAGTAGTTGTCAGGACTTCTGCTTGGAGGAACTGAGCTGTGCTATGGCTCCTGCTGAAGCAGAAGACGTTTTGGACTGGAACTTCCTACGAACCAACAGAAAATGTCTGTGAAGATTTCCTGGAGGAACAAGAGGAAGAAGGCTGATCTCAAAAGTGTTTAAAGAAAGACTTCTTCCCTTTGTATGGCAGAGTATGCTTCTGATCCTTGAACATCTTGGCAATCATGCTGTCCAAATGATCACCAAACAGTAATTTTCCTTCAAACTGGATCTTTAGCAGAGTATACTTCTCAGCATAGTCTCCCTTCAAATGCTTCATCCACAAATTCCTTCGAGCCAACACCATGGAACCTGTTGCCATGGTCAAAGTCATCAAGCTATCCGAAGATACATCAGCCAGAAACTTTGCCTTATGCTCCATGTTCACCAGCAACTCAGAACAATCGGTCTCCTCCTGAATTGCTGTGGCCAATAACCCAAAGTCTGAAATAAGAGACTGAGCAGCATAAGCCGCATCAACCCCAACTTTCAGAGTCAGAATGTCAGCGAAAGTGTCTTCTTAAGTGCCCTCTCTACCTTCCTATTCATAGCATCTGAAGGAGAACAATCTTCTGGATTTATTGCCGTCGACCAGCTAAAAGTGGCCAGAATGCATGCACCTTAATGTTGTGCGCAAGATAATCTTAGCCTTCCTCCAGTGAATACAGCTTCTGTAGAAATCTGGGAACTGAGGAGCTATCCAGGTCCCTCCATTCTCCAGTAATCATATCCTTAATTCTGCCATGTAACGGCATAGCAAAGATGTGAGGTTGGACATATTGCAGAAATGTGCCTTCCGCCGCCTCAGAAGATGGGAATGGAGAAAAACCCAAATTCTTCCGGATGTGTTACAGAATGTCTGGCACCTCTTCTCTATGATGCACAAACTTCCCTGTAGAGGTGGATGGAAGGTCAGTTCCTGCGGCAATGAATCTCCAGAAGGGGAAACCACAACACCCACATTACAATGTGAGCCTTTTAGCCTGGGTTTAGCACTGTTATCCCATGTCCTGGCCACAGCTGCCGCAATTATAGCCTAGACTTCAGTGGAAGAGATCACAGCTGAAGGCTCATCCAAGCCCCTGGACCAGCTCCGTCGAGCTGGAATAGGCTTATCCTCTGCTGAAGACAAAAACACCTTTGCTTGGATGCTTGCTTCCCCACCCTAATATTGGTTTTTCCCTCATGCAGTTTCCATCTATCACTTTGGATAAATCCCTCGAGATAATGAAAGCTCTTAAGTCTGGGTCACCCTCCAACCCTTGTCCAGCTAAAGTACTGGAGTCTATTGCTGAGGTGATTAACCCAGCCGACAACTTGGTCCTGAACACATCTCTGCATGAGGGGCAAATGCCAGAGAGCTGGAAACACGCCAAAATTCTCCCGCTTTTAAAAAACCAGCGTCCGATCCAATGGTAGCCGGTAACTACAGACCAATATCATTGCTGCCATTCTTTTCTAAGGTTTTGGAGGAATATTTAAATACAGTCACCACGGAATATGTTGAGGCCAACCACTTACTTCACCCCAGTCAGTCGGGCTTCATAGCAAACTTCAGCACCAAAAGAGCCTTATTAGAAGTCTCGGAAACTAAACTATTAAAGCAACACTAGACAAAGGAGGCAATGTGGTACTGGTATTGCTGGACCTTTCCGCAGACTTTGATACCGTGTACCCTGACCGTGTCCCCTTGCGAAGACTCCAGGAGTGTGGCATTGGTGGCATGGTGCTTAGATGGTTCACCTCCTTTTTAAGTGGCCGTCAGCAAACTATATGGTCCCCTCTCTTTTCGGCTCCCATCCCCCCAATGAAAGTAGGGGTTCCACAGGGCTATGTTTTCAGCCCGACACTTTTTAACGTGTGTTTGCCCCCCTTTGCGCTCCTAGCTGAGGAATACTGCACAAAAATAGTATCTTACGTCGATGACACAAAATTGTTGTTCGCCTGTGATAAGGGTACTGATTTCAGAGGCAGTTAGATAAACACCTGGTGTTTTCCTGGCTTAGATTAAATTAATTGAAGTATAATCCAGAAAAGTCAGATTATTTTCTTCGGCTCTATTCCGTGTGAAGCATGGTGCCAATGTTGGCGACAGGATATGTCCCTCCCCTGTAACCTCAGTTAGCACCATAAAGAACCTTGGGGTCAATCTGGACTCGGACCTGTCCATAAAGGCTCAGATTCAAACTGTGGCCAGCACCTGCTTTGGGCTATTGAAAATGTTACGGAATGTTCTTCCCCTTCTCCTAGTCCCACACAGGAAGACGGTAGTCCAGGCCCTGATTGTAGCAAGGCTGGACTACGTCAATGCCCTGTATCTGGGCCTCCCCGACTATCTACTGAGTCGCTTGCAGGTGATCCAGAATGAGACTGCCACAGCTATTCTCATGGTAGGCCCTAGGGAGCGAATGACCCCTCACTTGATATCCTAACACTGGCTACCGGTCCAGAAGAGGATCCATTTTAAATCTCTGGTCTTGGCCCTTTAAGCCCTTCATAATACTGTACCCTTTACATCAGAAAATGATTCAGCACTATGTCCCACAACGGACTTTGAGGTCCTCAGTACAGCTCCTGATGACATCCCAAAGTTTTCCCGCTCATATATGGGTGGCCGATCCTTTCAAGTGGTAGCAGCACTGCTATGGAATAGCTTGCCACTTTCGCTAAGACAGGTGCAGGACCTTCTTGCCTTAAGGAGGAAACTAAAAACCTGGCTATTCCAACATGAGTTCTAGGCCTTCCTGTTTTTGTGCATACTGCCTGTCTCGTTGTCCTTAAGCCCCGGGACACTCTGTGGAGTAGCCGCATGCTTTACAAGTACCTAGTTACATTACATTACATTACCAACAATGGCAAAGGAAGAGGCTGCCCCCTTCTGATAGGCAGAAAACTCCATAGGAAACCAATCCAAAGGAATATAATTTAACTGCATGCCAGTCATACCAATAACAACGACTGCTGAATAAACAACCAATCCCCAATGCACACAATAGCAGCAAAAGTAAGTAAAAATGACCTCACACGAGGTCCTTATTGTATAGGTAAAAATATGCTTGCAGAGGAGACTTGCTGTCCCCCAATTGCTGCAGTCTTCCTGTCAGGTCGCCAACCTGGATGCACAACCCCAGCCACTGCGAACTGGCAAACACTGTAATCCTGGCATGCAACAAACGCTGGCTAGTAGCGCACTGTGTCTACCCTTACACAGCGCATCCTGGCCACCACGTTGATCGGGCAGACCCCGCAGTGCCTGATGAGCTCTAAATGCAGAAACCGAGAATGAAAAGCATGCTTCCCTTTCCTCCAGCGAATACAGGGCATGCTGAAATGAAAAAAGAAAAGGACCGCAGCACTGGTTACGGCCGACGCATGGCAAGCGCGTCCTGAAGAGACAAAGAAAAAAACTGAAGGAAAAAAGGAGGGTTTATTTGTTATTAAATCATGTGGCATGGGTGTCTGGTGAGGCAGGGATGCCTCAATGTTGTAATGAAGGGAAGTGAGGGAGGGGACGATAAGGGAATACATTTTTTTGACGATAACACCTCACGATGCGTTCAATAAATTCAGTGTTGTAAAACAAATGAGAAGAAAATGTACATTATTTCTTCTAATGTTTTCCTGCACGTGACTCTTACACAGATAAAGCAGCATTTGGATGTGAGAGCGATCTGGCTGGGGCTGAGATGGGGTGGGTGAAAGGGGGAAAGATGCAACTAAGAGACAAGACAGAGCGAGTGAAAACACGAGCCCTCGTGTGAAGTGATCAAACTCAAAGAAAAAAGTAGCTCCTAAAATGGGAGCAGTGAATGGACACAAGTTCTTCTTAAGAGCTTCTTATTCAGTCAGATTTTAGTTGAATGTATGCTTTTCCCAAAGAACCGTTTTCTTTACATTTTTCCAGTGGTTAGAAAGAGCAGGGCTTACGTGAACCAACAGAGGTGTCAAGATACTTATTCCATGACCTCCGGTATTTGCAGCACGGTGGACCAGTGTCATTGCAGGCTGCATTGCTCCTGTTAGATAAGCCTGAGTAATGTCAGTTTGATACCTGAGATGTTTATCAAATCTTTCTGGGTGGGCATTAGTACCGTTTCATGATGTACACTGCTGTGGCACCTCTCTTGATTTTTCTGACTTGCTTTGTTTCTGACTTGACCCCTCTTAGTGCCATAACAGTGCTTCTGTTATTTCTGAGGGTCTTTCCTCCTTAATGATTATGCCTCAATTATGGTTGGAGGATGTATGTGTGTGTGTATGTACATATATAAAATGTGTGTGTGTGAGAGACCGCGTGAATTGCTATATATCTCAGCAGTTTAATCCATCCTTTCTGGGGGGTTTTTAGGAGAAAAGATGTAGTTTCACTTGTAATTTTCACGCCGTTACTATTTGTTTTTTCATAGCACTCCTATGAAATCTATTCTAACATAATGAACGGGAAGGGGTTCCCTTGCAGGAAGCGAGCACGTAAATGCTTCAGTGAGTTATTCTCCCGATTTATTACCAACCTTGTCATCCTCACCTCAATCAAGGTTGACTTCATACTAGTGTAAGAAAGTGCCCCAACTTTTCCCAAACTGCTGATGTACTTTGAGTGTGCCCTGGGTTCCTGCCAAACAGGTCCTGTTCTTTCCCTAAACTGCATTGAGACAAAACCCAATTGGCACTCTTTGGCCACAGGTCTGTCCCTTTTAAATGGTACCATAGTTACCAAGGGCACTGTGGCCAGGGAAGGTCTCTTAAGAGTTGCAGCACTTATTGCGCCACCATTAGATGCCCTGTACCTTTACACAAACACTGCCTTTGCAGGCTGCGTGTTTTGGTGGAGAACAAAGTGAAGAGTCGACATGGCACACATCCTTGTGTGCCATGCCTACAACCTACTGCCCTGGCATAGGTCAGCCCCCCCCTCTAGCTGGGTGCACTATACCAGTGTTGAGTGCATGAGCCCTGTACCCCTACAGTGTCTAAGCCAATTCTTAGACATTGTAAGTGCAGTAATGCCATTAAGAGTATATGGTACTGGGAGTTTGTCATTACGAGCTCAACAGTATCATAATGGCTTTACTGAAAACTGGTAAGATTGGTATCAAACTTCTCAACACATTAAATCCACACTTATGCCAGTGTGGGATTTAATGAAAAATGAACACAAAGGGCATTTTAGAGACGCACCCTGAAAAACGACCCAACACTAGTGTCCTGACTGAGGGTTGCTTGCCAGCTGCCACCACCAGACATGTTTCTGGACCCCTGGGTCGAGAGCTTGCTGCTCTGGGGGGTCTGAAACAATGCACATCCTGGGACGAGGTGCCAAGCCTCCTCCCCCAGGATTGGCAGGGTCCACGAAGGGGAGGCCGCAAAGGCTTGCCGCTTTTGTGAGCTACCCCTCCCTTTTGCTGCTTCCAGCAACTGGCTCCCAACGGTTCTGACCCCCACTTTGGGCAAGGGAATCGGTGGGAAAACCAAGTGAGGTGTGCCTACCTTTGCCAACTCCACCCCTCAGGTGGGGGAGGCGAGGTTAAGCACAACTCTCAGTCTCTGCCATCTTGCAGATGGCGGGACTCAGCCAACCAGAGAGAGGCATATGTCCCCCTCCCAATGGAGGATGGCATAATAGGGAGTGTACCCACCCCAAGGACGAGACCCATTGGTCCAATACTTACATGTAACGCCCCTAAATCTAGTATTTGGGGGCATCCTTGAACCTTGCCTCCTCAGACAAAAACCGACCAAGATGAAAAGGACCGAAGAAGCCATGCTGAAACTAAGAAGATGAAGACGCCCACCGACTTCGCCCGAGCCCTACAGACCAGCCACCACCTCGAACCTGCTCTGGAGAAATCCCGGTGTGTCCTGCAGCCAGCAGCCTCAAGAACCCGAGAGACCTGCCCTACCTTCCAAAACCCAAGACTTTGTCTCCCATGAGCACCGGATTTGCTCACTCACAGACTCTGGCCCCAGCCAAAACCCTGAGTCTTCACCACTCTGCACCCGACGCCTACGGCCTGATGGCCCAACACCATGAGAAGGCGAACCTGACCTGAGATCTTGCAATCTCTGACCTGCCTCGAATCGCCAAGTGAAGCCTGCAGCCCCTTTCTGGAGAACCCCCACGATTGCAGCTGGTAAGAAAACCCGATGCCTAAAGACACCCCTGCACCCGACATCCAAAGGCCTTGGGTGGCTCAACCAACGGTATCCCAGCATCCCCAGGCATCCCAACTTGCCTTTCCAAACAGTGGTCACCTCCAGAAGACCCTGGGGTAACCCTGGTTCTAACCTCAGAATACCAACTCCCACCAACTTGTACTTACCTGCAAACCGTTAACTCAATTTTTCTCCATAGGAATAAATTGACAGTTTTTTCCTTGAAAAGTGTGGAGTTGGTTTGTATGGAACATTGAAAAATTGCCTACGTACTAAAAGTGAATTACTTACCTTTTGTCTAGGAGATGTTTCAGTGTGATATCTAAGCATATCACACTGATTAGCAAAAGTAATCTGAAAAGTAACCCAAAAAAGTTACGTACATGGTAATCTGTAAAGTAACTGAGAAGTAATTTCGAAATATTGACTTACATTGAATTCAACCAACTGCATTTGAACCTGCATTCAACTGTAAAACACTGCATGACATTATGAAAAGCATTTATTTCACTTACCTGCACCAGGCTTGGCTTGGTTCTAGAAATAAAATAACGAAATACTATTTTTATCTAACAAATTGATCTGAGTTTAGTCTTCGAGTTGTGACATCATTTGCTGCCTGAGTGTGTACAACAAATGCTTAACACTACCTTCTGATAAAGCCTTACTGCTCACACACACTACCACAAATAAAGAGTAAGGTGGCATCTACTTTTACCTCTGCCTACTTATGGGGTTCCACTGGACTCTGCACAATATACCTCATTTTGGTATAGTATATACAGAACCAGCTTCCTACAACTAATATATGGCGAAAAGAACTGAAGAAAATTGGTGCCTCAGAACCTGTCATTTGTTCCACTGTCTTTAGAAACTCCATTTAAATATGCCGTTAACTTTTTTCTTCCTGTGCTGTAGATTTAAAATGTTATTTTCCATCGCAGGAAATTTTAATGACAGTTGAATCACAGAAATGCTTTTTAGAGAGGAGAGGTCATTTAAAATTAAAAATGTAGGTATTGCTTAGGCCAGTCCTAGTGCCTGGAGATAATTCTAAGAATTAGGAGTATCTGGGAGGATACGTTCCTGGAGAATTATTGTTTTCTGAAAATAACTGTAACCTGGAACATGTTTCCCGTGCTATCTCTTGACGGTTCAAGACATAAGACTGGCATCAGCTCTTTGGTTTTAGATTTCTATAGTTGTGAATTTCAGAAACCCACTGTGTGGAGGTGTGCCTCTGGGGGGGGGGGGGGGGGGGAGTAGTTTGGGCATGTAAACCCTGAATGAAGAATCTAAAGTTAGAGGACACACATTGCAGCATTTTCTGCTTAGAATGATTGTAGACATTGCATCATTTAGTCATATCCATACATTGCTTTTAATAAGTTCATATTCACTGAATTTAATCAGCTACGTGCATTGATACCAAGTATTAGACAAGTGCGTACACATATAATTATATACATGAAGTGTTTAATTCGCACTTGTAGGGAGCAAATGCATCTTTAAAAAGAACAAAAGCACACATTTCAGAATAAGGTATACATTGAACAGAGTAAACTTGCTCATCGGTAATGAAGGTTGAGATTAGTTAGTGACTAGCACTGGTGAGCCATTTTATCTAAGATTTCCTCACACAGTGCTGATGAAAAAATGCGTTGTACAGTATATGCACATGTATTTACAGACACCGCATCATAATGAAATCATTCATGAGACATAAAGTTAACCCAATATTCTGATAGATACATCTGCCGTGTGGATTCCTCACCTTGTGAATATCCCCCTTGCGCCAGCAACATTCGGAAATTCTTTTTCGTAGCCTCGCGCCGACGTGGATAGGACGTCACAGAGACACGGCTCCGCTCGCGACTCCGCTGACGTCACCGACGCCTACAATAGGCCCACGCCGGCGTGATGACATCAGTTCCCTTTTTTCCGCGTCGTCGACGCTAACGGTTATCGGGAATCTCTGTAGCCTTTTGGTACCTTGTTGCCATTTTGTTGGTTAATTCTGCTTCTCTGTATCCAGTTTCTTCGTAAAATGTCATCTAAGAAGACCGGATTCAAGCCCTGCAGGGAGTGCGGTAAAATGATGTCCATTACCGACCCCCATGAAGACTGCATCTGGTGCTTAAGTTCCGACCATGATGTGGAGGATTGTTCTTCATGTCGGAAGATGAATCCGAAGGCCCTGAGGGAGAGAGAAGCCAAACTTCTGGTTGCGAAGGTGAAAGCTGGAAAGGAGAAGTCGTCGAGGTCTCGTTCTCGAAAGGCGAGGTCGAGGTCCAGGGCGAGGTCGAGATCTGCTTCTCGAGAGAGGTCGTCTTCGAAGTCGGCGTCGGATCATGTTTCGAAGTCGAAGAAAAAGCACAAGAAGAGGAGACATGAGTCCCGACGCCGGTCTGGTAAGGAGTCGGGCTCGAGGTCGAGGTCACCGAAGAAGGTACGTTCGAAGGTGGTTACCCTCGAAGTCTCCGAGCATGAAGGTGAGGCCTCACCATCTGAGTCGCGTGGGCGATCTCCATCTCCGGCTCCGAAAGCTGCCCCGGTTCCGAGTCCGTCTCCGGCGCCGTCCCCGGCCCGTGATGAGGAAGAGGCCCGGGAGGATGTGGATTCCGCGCCTGTCGAAGAGCCGAATCCGATCCCTCTTCAGGACCGGCCTGATGGTTTTCAGCCGCCCTTTCCCGCTCCAGGCCAGGACCCTTCTGCGTTTCTTAACGCAATGTATGGTGTCTTCTCGAGGGCATGGTACCCCTCTGGTGCGCCTTCGGGCCCCACGGGTCCATTGGCATTCAGCCTGGGAGTTCCTCACTCCTATCCTCCGGCTCCGTTTATGCCCTACATGCCGGCTCCGGCGCCGCATTGGCATTTCCCGGCTCCGCCGAAGTCGTCGACGTCGATTCCGACTTCGCCTGCTCCTGGTCATCCTCGAGGGCATTCTTCTGTGCCGTCGGATTCGATACCGGCGCCGGCCCCGAATCCGTCGAAGCCGCTGGTGGATCCGGTTGCGAGGCGTGTTAAGGAGAGATCCAGAAGAGAAGCACAGCGCCTTCTGGAGGAGCAGAGTTATATGGGCTCTCAGTCTGACGTTGAAGAAGGTGAGCTAGAGGAGAGCTGTTTTGAGGAGTTGGCGGATTCCGGGACCCTTGATTTCTCTCCAGAGTGGGAGTTGCCCTCAGGCTCGGGTGCTCCATCTAAGGATATTCAGCCTTACCATCTAGTAATGAGAAAAGCTGCTGAGCTTCTTCAATTGACTCTGCCTACAGTGGAGTTCAAGTCAAACCTCCTCACAGAAGTCTTACATTCTCCTAATTCGGTGGTTGAGCCTTTACTTCCTTTCAATGATGCCTTGACTGACCCTATTATGGAAGTCTGGAAGAAACCCTTGTCTGCCCCTGCGGTTTCTAAGAGTGTTGCAAGGAGGTACAGGGCCGCTCCTGAGGACCCGGCTTTTCTCTCTTCACATCCTTCGCCGGAGAGCCTGGTCATTCAGGCTGCCTGTTCGAAGAAGGGTCTTAGTGCCTTTCCGCAGGTTCCTTGTGAGAAGGAGGCTAAGAAACAGGACCAGGTGGCAAAGAAGACCTTTTCATCGGCCAGTATGGCCTTAAAGTCTACTAATGCCACATGCCTAATGGGGAGGTATGTTCATGCCCTGATGGACTCCTTACGTATCCTGGCCCCTAAAATTCCTGAAGCAAGCCGAAAGGATTTTGAGGAGGTGATCAATGACACTCAGGCGGCTGCCCGCCAGGTAATTCAAAGTGGTCTGGACACTGCTGACTCTGTGGCTCGAATTATGGGCACCGCTGTTGCGACAAGGAGATCTGCCTGGTTGAAGTCATCGGACTTTTCGGCTGATGTTCAGGCAACTCTGCTTGATCTCCCCTTTGATGGCTCAGGTCTCTTTGGGAAAAAGGCGGATGCTGCTCTTGAGCGGTTCAAGGATTGCAGGGCAACAGCGAAGTCTTTGGGCCTCCAGATCAGGGGCGCTTCTTCCGGCAGGAAGTTCAGGGGCTTTGGTCGCTCCTTTCGGAATTTTCGGCAAGGCCAACAGCAGCAGCAGCAACAGCAGCAGCAGCAGCAAAATTCAATGTACAGATCGTACAGGGGAAAGCAAAGAGCGCGTCCTCGTGGACGTCAGCCCTCCTCTTCCTCCACCTCTTCCAACCCCCCTGCCGCAGAAAAGCAGCCCTAGATCCGCTATTCAGGATCATGTGGGTCCGGTTGGGGGTCGGCTTACCCATTTTCTACAGGATTGGGAATCGGTTACGTCAGATCTTTGGGTTCTCAATCTTGTAGAAAATGGGTATGCCCTTCCCTTTCGGGAATTCCCCCCTGTTTACCCTCCTTGTCAAGGTTTTTGCACCCAGGAACATCTGTCTCTTCTGCAGGAGGAGGTTCTAACTCTGTTACGAAAGGGTGCGATAGAGGTGGTCCCAGAGCAGGAAAGGGGTCAGGGATGCTACTCCCGGTATTTCCTGATCCCCAAGAAGGATGGCAGGCTTCGTCCTATCCTGGACCTCAGGATCTTGAATCTCTATCTGAAGCAGGAGAAATTCAAGATGCTCACCCTTGTTCAGGTTCTTCAAGCGTTGATGGAAGGAGACTGGATGGTGTCGCTCGACTTGCAGGATGCGTATTTCCACATCCCAATCCTGAAGTCGCACAGGAAGTATCTCCGTTTCACGGTTGGGTCACAGCACTACCAGTTTGCGGTCCTTCCGTTTGGTCTTACTACTGCGCCTCGAGTCTTCACCAAGGTGATGGCGGTGGTGGCAGCGCATCTCAGGAGATCGGGGATACCTGTGTTTCCGTATCTAGACGACTGGCTGATCAAAGCGGAGTCGTCAGAGAAGGTGCTCCATCATCTGCAAGAGACAACTCAGTTGTTGTTCAGGTTGGGTTTTTCGATAAATGTACCCAAGTCTCACCTGGTGCCCTCCCAGCGCAACCTGTTCATAGGTGCCGTACTGGACACTACTGTTTGTCGTGCATTCCCTCCTCCTCAAAGGATTCGCGACATACAGGAAATGATTCCTTTGTTTTACCCTGGAGCGGTCGTTCCAGTCCTGAAGGTCCTTCGCCTGCTCGGTCTGATGGCTTCTTGCATTCTCCTGGTCAACCATGCACGCTGGCACATGAGGGCACTCCAGTGGTGTCTCCGCAGGCAGTGGTATCAGCACAATGGAGATCTCGGGGAGTCGGTGAAGATCTCCAGAGAAACTGCAGCGGATCTGTCTTGGTGGAGCGTGGAAGGCAACCTGTCGCAAGGGAAGCCTTTCCATCTACCTCCATCGGTGGCCACGGTGATTACGGATGCATCCACTCTAGGGTGGGGTGCTCACCTGGGGGATCTGGAGGTCAAGGGTCTTTGGTCTCCAGAGGAAAGGTTGCTTCACATCAACCTTCTAGAGTTGCGGGCCATACGTTTGGCGCTCAAGGCCTTCCTCCCTTCCCTTCGCGGTCAGTCGATCCAAGTCCTGACGGACAACACGACCGCGATGTGGTACATCAACAAGCAGGGAGGAGTGGGGTCGCAGTGTCTCTGCAGAGAGGCTCTGCGTCTCTGGTCCTGGGTTCAGGATCATCAGATTTGCCTGATGGCAAATCATCTGGCCGGAGTTCTGAACGTACGTGCGGACAGTCTCAGCCGGCAGTTCTCTGCCGACCACGAGTGGAGGCTTCATCCAGAGGTGGTTCGTCACGTTTTTCGGACGTGGGGGACCCCTCGGGTGGACCTGTTTGCCACTCGCGAGAATGCTCACTGCCCGTCATTCTGCAGTCTCCAGTATCCGATGCAAGGAGCCTTGGGGGACGCGTTTCAGTTGTGTTGGGGAAGTCAACTCCTTTACGCGTTTCCTCCCATACCCTTGATTCCTCGGGTTCTGAGGAAAATTCGCCAAGACCGGGCCCAAGTTATATTGGTCGCCCCGGATTGGCCAAGAAGGGTGTGGTATACAGATCTACTCCACCTCTCCTCTCACCCGCCGCTCCGTCTCCCTCTCAGGGCAGACCTCCTCTCTCAGATGGAGGGGCAGGTTCTACACCCCCACCTCCAGACATTGCACCTTCATGCCTGGAGATTGAACGGGGCAACCTGATTTCCTATTCTCTCACACCTGATGTGGTGGATGTCATTTTGTCTGCTAGACGTGACTCCACTAAGACTGTCTATTCTTATAGATGGTCTAGGTTTGTTGTTTGGTGTGGTGAGAATGATATTGACCCGTTGAGAGCCCATTTATCAGATGTGCTCCGGTTTGCTCTCTCTTTGGCTCAACAGGGGCTGGCAGTTGCCACAGTTAGGGGCTATCTTTCGGCACTGTCAGCTTTCATTTGCTTGCCTGATCAGCCCTCTCTTTTTAAGTCACCTGTTGTCCTGAGATTTTTGAAGGGTCTTGTAAATAAGTTTCCTCCTACCCCTTTCATTGTACCTCAGTGGGACTTGAATCTTGTTCTGACTTTTTTGATGGGCTCTCCCTTTGAGCCTCTTCATAAATGTCCTATGAGGCTTTTAACCTTTAAGGCAGTTTTCCTAGTTGCAATTACCTCGGCAAGGAGGGTGAGTGAGCTTCAAGCTCTTAGTTCCAAGCCCCCGTTCCTGACCATACATGCTGATCGGATGGTTCTAAGGACCAGGGCTGCTTTTCTTCCTAAGGTGGTGACTCCTTTCCACCTTGGTCAATCCATTACCCTCCCTACCTTTTATCCTCCCCCACACCCTTCCAAGGAGGAGGAGAGGTTGCACCGTCTGGACCCCAAGAGGGCGGTGTCTTTTTATTTGGACAGAACTAGAGACTGTCGCTTGGACGATCAACTCTTCATTGGCTTTGCTGGCTGCAAGAAGGGAAGAGCGGTCCATAAAAGGACTTTATCAAGATGGATCGTTCTGTGCATAAAGATCTGCTACTCTTTGGCCGGTAAGGAGCCTCCAGAGGGTATAAGGGCTCATTCCACTAGAGCTAAGTCATCTACCTCTGCTTTAGCTAGAGGTGTTCCTGTGGAGGACATTTGTAGGGCGGCAACCTGGTCTTCCCTCCATACTTTCGCGAAGCATTACTGCTTGGATACGGAAGTCAGGAGGGACGGCCACTTTGCGCGCTCTGTCCTTCAGGATTTCCTGGTTTAGAAGAGTGGACACCCTCCTCCGGGAGTGGGGACTGCTGTGGGACTCTATTCACAAGGTGAGGAATCCACACGGCAGATGTATCTATCAGAAGAACAAGTTACTTACCTTCGGTAACGCTTTTTCTGGTAGATACTATATCTGCCTGTGGATTCCTCACTGACCCACCCGCCTCCCCGTTGTCCACTCTTCTATGCCAGAGTTATTGTACTGTAATGTATATTTGGTTTGATGTCTAGGAAATGTTTCATTTGCTTCCTGCATTTGCTTTACACTGTGTGTTTTGCCTTGACTATCGCATACTGTACATATTGTTTTGTATATATCTACTGTCATTGGTCCGTCCGTGTGCCTCGATGGCACGGAAAAAAGGCGGAACTGATGTCATCACGCCGGCGTGGGCCTATTGTAGGCGTCGGTGACGTCAGCGGAGTCGCGAGCGGAGCCGTGTCTCTGTGACGTCCTATCCACGTCGGCGCGAGGCTACGAAAAAGAATTTCCGAATGTTGCTGGCGCAAGGGGGATATTCACAAGGTGAGGAATCCACAGGCAGATATAGTATCTACCAGAAAAAGCGTTACCGAAGGTAAGTAACTTGTTCGTTACTGATACTGTGATAGAGAATTTATTTTCGTCCTTCAAATCAAGGTAGATATTGTGGTTTTCATTGTTTTATGTCAGATACTTTTCATCACGTTTAGTTATTTTAAGCTCCCATTTTGCATCGAGTTTGAGCGCTGCCAATTTTAATTTTGCACTGCCATCGTTTTTACATAGAATCAGGCTTCAAAGGAAACTGTTTATTTGCAGATTCTACTTTTTATAACTCCCTATAAAACATTAATCTGGTCACTTGCTCTGCAGAATGTGAGCATGCACTTTGTTGAATTAACCTCTAGAAGAGGAAAGTATAATTAACAAAGTTCTTGATATATTTATTTGCTTTTCTTTGTAGACTTTTTTTGTTTAAACCAACTAGCCCTTTTATACCAATTTGTTTTGTGTTTAAACTTTAATTTAGAAACGCAGTAGCCAGTTTTTGCTTGGTCAGCACTGTTTATCGATAAGTAGAACAAATTACATATTTAAAAACGCTCTAATATTTGTAATTTGCAAAGCTGCTTTAGAACATTTTTGCATTATTTTTTTTATTGTGCTGTAGGGGGAGGAAAGAACTTTGGGTAAATCTTCTTCGATTAGGCTTAAAGGAGAAAATGCTAAAGCTGCTAGGGATGTTCGAATATCGAAGCGAGATGACCCTATTGCAAAGATGGGCAGAAGAACACATCAAAAGATTAATTTGGATGAAGCAGAGGGTAAGTCATATTTATGTCTTACCTTGGTTTGAACAAATGCAATAAAAATATATTAAATGTTAGCAATACAAATTCCTAACTCCCAAATAGTAATTGCAGCCCCCGTAATTGATTATTTTGCTGGTCTAAATTTTTACTATGACGCTGGATGATTCTAGGTGACTCAATCTATATTGCGGAAGATGGCCACAGAGGACCACTCCCTTGTGGGTAGGATCGAGCTGACATGTCCCCCATGTTCGTTGGGTAGCTCTCTTCAGTTGGGTAGTGATATTACCACTTGGCAGTTGTGCATCATTTGGGTCGCTACATAAATATGGCTGAGTGAGCTGAAAAATGTACTATTAAAGTATTTTTTTTTCTTCGCACATATAGATGGGATTTCTTGCATAATCTCTCCCTAGTTGGGCATGGCTACCTAGCTGCAACTCTGTCAGTTAATGTTATATACAACAAGATCGTACCTAATGAATTTTCTATGGAACAGCTCCATGTTAGAAAGTGAATTGAGGCAGTTGGTCATTTCCTACATCCATCTGTCCTTATCCAGAAAATAAGAAAGATGCCATGTTTTTAACTAATTTGTGTATTCATTTTTTGTGTTTGGGAAGGAGACGTTTGTTCAACGATAATAAAACTGGAAAAACACTGGCTGTACGCGATTCGTACCATGTACCATGGCCAGACTCCTCTCCCTTTTATTATGTTTTCTATTGTGAGCTGTTTTGAAGCCTTTGTAATATATGGAAATATTAAAGCCTGTTTGGAGATGAGTGGTTCTCCGATTTTACCAGTAGAGATGCTACTTAATGTATTACTGAGAATGACAATCTATTGATAAAATTGGATTCTGACCCACCATGATCTTTTTCCAAAATGTTCTGAAGTAGCTTCTATAGTCACTTGTAACTCATCTGTGGCCTCCGTACTCAGCAAGTTTTATGAAGGGGCAAATAGTCGATTAGAGAATGTAGTAAGTTGCATATTTGAGTGAGTTATTCAGCCCAAGGAACAACAAATATTTTGGTACCAACTATAGCGTCCATCTCTGCTCAAAGTTGTACTCTCATGACTTGTGGCTGCCATAACTTCATATAAGTTGGTTTTCTTCAAAGTGAAATGTAATTTTAAGGGCCAAAGAATTCGGATGTGCTTAGTTAGGGCAAGTTACACCACTGGAACATTTGAAAAGATTGAGATATAGCGTTTTAAACAGGAGTTGCCATGTCTTGAGTAGCCGCATTATTTCTCGTTTGAGTGTTCTATATCACCAGTTGTTGGTGTGCTCAGTAGATGCCATTCACATAATACGACATTTGTTTTGTCTTGTAAAAAAAGGCCAGTCATGATACTGATTGGGGCATATTGGTCTGTAGATCTTACGTTTTTTTTAATGAGTGCTATATAACCAACTTTTTGTTAGTTGCAGGTTAGTAACATTTTCTTCATTTCTACCTAGCCTAAACATCCAGGGTGTTACTGAAATATATGTGAGTAGTGGTAAGAAGATAGAACTCGCAAGTTCTTTAGAAACCAGGGTTATATTGACATTATTTAATTCTTTATAACCTACATTTATTTTATGACAACCTATGGAAATCATTTTGAAAAATACAAGCTAACACTAATCATTAAACTTTGTTTCCTACTAGAATTTTTTGAATTAATATCTAAAGCTCAGAGTAACAGAGCAGAGGATCAGCGTGGGTTACTTCGAAAGGAAGACCTTGTTCTACCAGAATTTCTGAGGTTAGTCCCTGGTAAGCCAACTTCTTCTAAGCCATCAGATTCCAAGAGCAGTAACCAGAGGATTATAAAAAGTGATCCCAAAGACAGAACACCACATTTAACACAGCAGCGTGGAAAGCTTGAATCCTCACAGAACTGTACCGAATATTCCACGACAAGAACGGATCACACGGGGAAGAGAGAAAAGACTGCTTTGTTGCCCCCTAACAAGAAAACTCACAGTGCTCCTTTCAGTGCACCTTTGTCACCCATTCCACACATACAGGAATCCACTACGTCAAGGTGGGAAAGGAATTCCAGAGATTTTTCAACTGAAAATATACAGACCATAGACGATGACAATATAGCAGACTTAACCCTTGTGGCTGAAGGAGATATTACTAGCCCTAATAGCACTTTACTGCCACCACCGCCAACACCACCTTCAAATCTCAGTAAATTAATAGAAGCCAACTATCCACCCCCAAGCCCATTAGCAGATAATAAGAATATTTCAGGATGTCAAAGATCTACATCAGGTATTTTTAGATTTTAATATTTTGTGTGCCTTTATTTTCTTGATAATCCTTTCAGTTTGTACAATAGCAGCATTTTGCACCTATTTTCATTGTGGTCCTTTATTTGCACCTTACATTTGATTTTGTATGAGAGATATGGTTTATTTTTGTATCATTCAAATAGGTTTCAGTAGCCTTATAAATATAGACTTATTTTTTATGACTGTAGGCAAAATGTATACCAACCCAGTTGCCTTGTAAAATGTTTTGTAAATGTTAGACTTTGCGTTAAACTGTATTCTTACTAAACACTAAAGGAAGAATTTGCATTTAAGTAAATAACCTTTTGCTCTGTGAGCAGTTTGTGTGGTGGACCCCACATAAAAGAGATCTATCATTGGCAAAAAGTGGGAAACTCTGCTGTGTCCATCATTTTATAGATACTGCCAGATTGAATCTTTTCTAGTTTCCATAACCCTAGGATTTGGTGCAACTCACTTTAAAACTCTCACATGGAAAAAACCTGTTGTGTTTGTTGAGTTATGATTGTTCACTGTGAACCACAGTCTCTCAAACATGTTTTGGTACTCTTTGATACTGGTTATTCCTGTGGAAAGAATATCAAAAGAAAGTGCGCATTTGAAATGGTAAAGTACATCTGTTTCCAGCAGGTGTAGTAAATCAGTTGGTTGCATCATTGGATGCAAGTGATACAGCCTTCGATTGTATCAAGCAGATGTAGCTATGCAAATGGGAAGTGTTTACAAAATGTTTGAATTGATATGGGAGATGGGGTTCCTATAATTTGCCACTAGCACACTATTAAGGCTCAGTAATGGTAGCTGAGCTTCAGAAATCTGGGCTTAATAGCTTGAAGGTTTTATTGAGGTCACACCGTAGGAAAACAGAATTACCATACCCCATAACTTCTAGCATAATTGCCCTTAGCAACTACATACTCCCTTTAAACCTGTGGAGAACTAATGCTTATATTTTGCACATAGACTTGTGAATTTGATGTACTGTGTACTTTTTTTACACTATTTATATACAGTATGTATTTGCTTCCAAAATAGTTTAAAGAACTTTTTAGACCTTCTAGTTTTGTCACTCATATACATGGCAATAACATGTAAAAATTATGGAACTTGTTATTTAGTCAGGCTCCAAGCTTTTACCTCTCACGCTCTTTATGCAGGCCACATTTTGCAGCAGTTTTTTTCAGCACTGATAGTGGATCATTCCTGGCACCCTTTTCTTTGAGTTCATTAGTGATTGGACATACTAATATTGTTGGTAGTTTAGTCACAAATTTGAAGTACAGTTATAAAAGGCGAAGATACAAGCTTTAGCCAAAAGTGCCAGATCCTCTTATGAATGTATTTAACAAAAATCTTTTTACTGCGGCTTTTTACTTTTATTTTACATCGCAACATTAATTAATGACGACATTTCTGTGATTGAAGCTCTTCCTGTTGATCATATGTGCATTTGCCTAACATTTTACTGTTAATTCAGCCATTTCTTGTCTGTACTGTATTAGATGTGCTGGTAATGACTTGTCAGTACATTCCTCTGATTACCTGCTAAAAATTACTGTTGTAATTACCTTTTCCTAATTCTTCTTCCTGTGATCTCGTGTGCATTATATAATCATTGTATAGTATTCTACAAATGTTTTTCATCTTTGATCTTAGATATGCAGTTCAATGAGCATAAGTTATGCATGCATGCATGTTGTATATATTACGGTCTAAAATCTGTACTGTGTTTTTAGGTCTCCGAAAGGTATTTCACACTTATGCAACTGAGAGGCAAGCCTTCACAGAGTAGGGCAACATCTGACACACACCAAGCCTGAGTGACACGTTTTTAGTGGCCTTTCAGCCTCGTAACCTTTGTTATCATTGGATTAGCAATTAACTAATAAACTGTTTACTTATTTAAAATCCATACCTCTGGCATTTCCTTTAGAGTATTGTAAATATCCTTTAGGTTCCACACGTCCGTTACCACCACAACACATCACGTTATGACATTCGAAATGATGTCCTCGTCCTTTCAAGTTAAAAAACGCAAGGTGTGGAATACCCGAAGAGCTGATTAAAAAATGTGCACAAAATAGATAAACCTTTTTTTTACTTTATGCATGCTGTAAATTCCTTTCTAATCATCGAACTGTAGATTTGCCTTTTCCACTCTTTACTTTGTAGATGTCTTTTTGTAGACATTTTACTTGCATTGTGCTCATTTCTTTCCGATGCAATAAACTTTAGATTTAGATATTTAAGACTGGTTTTGCACTTTCTTTCACCTTCCTTGCTGAAAACGTTTCTATCTATTTGTGTGACCTCAAATGTTTCTTTGCCCGAACTGAATGCAATTCAGACAAGAACATTAAACACACCCATTGCTAATATTGTCATTCAGCATACCTAACAATTTTAACATATTATAAGTTATAATTGTCCATCTAGAAGTTACTAATTTTGAGATGTTCGTCAATCTGATTCATTTTGTAAATTGAGCCCCTGAAAATCCTTTGAAAAATGGGCATTTCGTCAACAGATTATGTGATGTCATTGGGAAGCGTAAGTTCTGAACTCAGAATCACTTTGCATAATCAAAAGAATCCTAAAATAATTATTTGTGAGGTTTGGGGGGGGAAAAAATCTGGCTTTGTTGTCGGACATTGGAAATTTGAAGGCTTTATATTTGCTCTAAAAGGCAGTACTATAAATTCTGACTGCAGCTGTGTTCTGCCATCTTTTGTCTGTCAGATCCGTTTGTTTTTGAGTGATGGCCATTCTAATCAACATATGAACGTCTGCTACTAATGACTGCAGATAATGGGTGAGGTGTTAATGGTCTGTGGAAGTGGATTAAAATGTGAATATATTTTTTGATCCTGCGCTGTGATTGTTTGGACTCAAAAGATTCTCAGTGGCATTAAGAAAATAAATTACAGCATTTTATCAGTTTTAGTAGTGAACAGACATAACAATTAAACCAGTGACGGACAATACAGAATGCTAGGGCACCTTATAGGTCAATCTGTGGATTTATAAGGTGAATTGAAAGATTTGAACTTCTTGTGTCCTGACAATAAGGATTTTTTCCAGCAAAGTGCTGTGTGCTTGAAGGCGAATCTGGATCGGTCTCGGCAACAGAACAGAAAAGGATTGATTGTGTCGAACACTGATCAGATGGATTGAGCGCTGCCCAGGTCTAAGAGCTGTAGTGATCTAGATCCTCCTTCTTCTGCCAAACAAGGGACCAGATCTGTGCTTCAGCATACTATGAAGCAAAACGTGATTATATCTCATGATATATAAGCTTGTTCTGCAAACTGTTTGGGATTTATATATTACAATCTGTTCTAATGTTATCAAGTTATAGGGTGTACTGGAAACTTGTCTGGTTTCGATGGTCTTTCAGGCACAGTGTGGGCTTCTTCAGGAGCAAGGTTACATTTTTAAGGTCTGGCTTGACAGCGCAGCTACTGCCAAACAAAAATGTGAAATTGAGAATCACCAGGAGAGGGCCTATGTCTCTGCCCACATGTTAGGATCCAGGAGTACATGTTTTTATTGGGCAGAGGTTGTGTGCTTCCACAAAAAAAGTGCTTGCCCTCCTCACAGCTGTGATCATTTTGTTTATTTATCCGGATGCCTCAGCTTGAACTTTCAGGGGCACACACATCACATCGTAATGCGATGTAAGTGTCTTAAATAACTAGATAATTTATAGTGTTTCTCCTCGGCAGCAGAACAGATCAGTGGAGGCAGTCTACATGAATGAAATTTTAGCTCAGGTTTGACAGGGCAATAGTTGCCTGACCTTTTACCCAACACCAATATAATTCTACATAATGCTTTCTCAGGAATACATATCAATTCTCATGCTATCTGGTTGTAATGCCTCACATTTTGCAGCTTTTCTCTTTGTTGATTGTTTGTCTTATGGCGACAGCACTGTGATAATAGTGATGTCTACTATAGGCCAGGCAAATCCTGTGCAGCTCAAAACTGTTTTCGATACTGACTGGTATGACTAATTCTCCTCAGAGGTTTTGTGAATGCCATGATTGCAACTCCCCAATGACTGTGAGGATCAGCACACAGATTATACAGAGGTAGACCGGGCTCACTCAGCGGAAATTAATTTTAGTCACTTAGTGTGTATGTAGGTGAGTTGTGGGGAAGAACATTTTGTAACGACTGAAAGACTGAACAAAGAAAACAATACAAATATAGAGCAATGATATTGAATGCAGTGCCACAATTAATGTCTATAACTTTGCACATCACAATGTGGCATTGATAGTTTATCACAATTAGTACTGCGATTGGTCTATCATATTCACTATTGCTAATAATGCTAAATTCAGTGTTTCTAGAGTGTGAGATGCTAGATTAGGTTTTGTTTCATTTCTGTTGTTTTCATCTTCTGTGTTTGACTGGTGTGGGAAAGGGTACCATTTCTATCATATTACAAGATAATTCTGACATCAGAACACTTCTGAAATTAAATAACTAGGCAGCTACTCATCATTATTTTTGACGGGCTAGTAGTGACGTCACAGCACCATTTTCCATTTGCACTGGAGTGAGAACCCCCTTTACCACTGCATCCAATCTGGGATTAGCAATTTTACTTTTGTACCATCAATAACAAAACTATAAGTATCAGAATGAGAAAGCAGGAGTGATTGACCTTCTTATACCTGACCAGTGTCAATGTAATACTCCATTGTTAGGTAGAAAACCCCAATTAATATATGAAATAATGTAGCCGTCCAACTGTAAATGAGTAAGGATATTAAAATTCGTCTTGGCATTCTGTGACTTAATACAGACACTAGACATGTGTGCTCAATACCCTGTGAACCGCTGTATCCTTAAGAAAATGTTGTTTGTTTTGTAAATATGCTATCTTGGGATTGAGGCAAATGCAGAACGCTGAGTCAACTATGTCCAGAAGATCCCTGGTAGCAAACACTAATCTGCCTCATGTCAGAGAAACTCCACTCTATCCTGTACCGCCAAAGACTCCAGACAATAAATGTAGGGCTTGCTATAAATTCAATTTAAATATTGGTTCCCTGAAAAGCTGTAGGAGTTTATAGGAAGTACTTGGTGCTAAGAATCGTAGAAGTGTTGTAGACCAGAAACCCCAAAAGCACCTTTAATTGTCAACAGTGACGAAAAAAAGGGGCAAATAGGTCATTAATACTCTGTTTATAATCCAATAATAATCATTACTCCATATTCCAAATCTTCACTCTAGACACTCCTTAAAAACCAAACCCCATCTCCAGAGGCCTTTGACCTCATTTTTTTATTTCTTTGTAAGTCAACATAGGAGGAATTGCTAGTGTTTTTAAGAGAGGAACATATCTATTAAAAAAATCAAAAGGTTTTGAGTGGACCAGTGAGGTACTGTCTCCATGTTACAGGCCGACCTCCTTGAAGTAAGAAATATGAGGAAGAATGGAAGAGACTCTGAGTTGTAGAGATCCTCACTGAAAAACTAAAAAAAACTGGTTATTTGCTTGAATGGTGTGTGCAGGAATTTAAAGAATATCCAGTAATTTTCTCTGAAGTATTCAAAAAAGTTCTTTATTAGTCAAATTTCATAAATGATTCACAGAAAAACCGCAATTCAGCCAACGTGTTTCGTTCTCAGAGAGAAATTCATCAGGGCTGAAAGTAAACTGAATACCAACATAAATATACACAAATAAGAGAATTGGGCAAGAAATTTGACTTATACATGAAAAAGAAATATGGCACATACCGAAAGAACATCTATCACAAGGCAACCAAATAAAAAATACAAAAATAAGACAATATTATAAATATTTCTTACATATAGACATCACAAAAATATATATATATACATAGACAGAGGTATAATAACAAAAACATTAATTAATACATTAATAAAGGGAGAGAAAAAGCACCAAACACAATAACAATCAAAACAGTAATATAAAAGGAAAAATTCTCAATATCAAAAAGGATAAGTAAACACTTCTTTAAACGTAATCCTGGATATAGGACCATTAGGACATCCCTGGAAAGTTTCTCATTCAAAGAGTTTATAAAGAATAGATGATGATACACTTCGGGCTACACAATCATCCCAGCTATCTTGTGAAAAGAAAACGCAAAAGAAATAATAGGCCATTGGAGAGTATTATTAAAAATGGAAAAAGATCACTTTAAAGGATCAGACCATGGCCAAAATCGTATATCAAGTCATCCAGTTAAAAGCTAAATCCAAAGAATGGAGACAGAAGTAGATGTAGAGTCACCTTCTCAGGGTAATAACCCTCTTGAAGGAGAGAACTATTAGGTTCTCATGTGCTGTAAGTACAGCTATATCATGTACACCGAAGGGATCCCAGTAGACAGTGATAATACCTAATAAAGGGGGGGCAAAAATAAGGGAAATTTCACATACTCCGCCCAATATTTCATCAAACAAAAATATAACAGAGTTGGCAGTAAGTAGATCTGAAGAATAGAAAAGACTTTTACTGTAGTCACGTTCCCGGGTTGCTCAAATAAAACCAAAGAAATTCCTCCAACTGTCAAGATGTAATATGTCTAAATGAAAAAGCGCAAACATATAATATGAAAATGCAATTAAAGAAATATATTAGGGGAACACTAGAGAATACGAATCAAAGGTACATATCTAACTTAAATCCACTGAGTCTGGTAAAAATCGATCACAGTCAACGTTTCATAAGAAGAAATGGTATTATAGTCTGATTTAAAAAAAAAAGGAGGAAGAAACTTTATTTATAAATCTTATACTCCCTTCTCGTGATGTAACATCTAAAAATATTTCAAACTTAAAAACATAAAGAATTAAAAGTCACAACAGTAACCTGCGGCCGGTTAGGATAAACACACCTTTTTAGGGAAAGGCATCCAAATGGGGGTCCTTCCAGGTGTACAGACAGTCTGCAAAATAGACATAAAAAGGACCACTGTGTCAAGATGCGTATACCTAGCCAGGGATCTCCTTCAAGCAAAAGAAGCCCCAAATGACATGAATTTACCTGATATGTTAAAAAGCTTTGAAACCAATAAGTATTCAAGAAACTCCAGGCAGTACTTCTGAAGTAGAAAGCGGGCACTAACCCAAGGCCAAGATCCGGCCTAAGAAAGTAGGAGAAGAAAAAACATTTAAATAAAACTCTACCCCACCAATCAAGATATTCCTATTAGCGTAAAAGAAGTGTGTTTTTTTTTAAAAAAGAGAGAAGGAAAAGGGGGAGAGGCAGGAACTGAGTATATCGCATATCTAAGTAAAGAAACAACAGAGCACGACAAACCACATCGGAGTTAAGATGCCTAACTCAAAACACTTCTGATAACAACAAAATTAGTGAGAAAAGAAATTTAAAGGTAAAACTATCTAAGTACATATTGAGTACTGGGAACTATATGAAACTGGTTATTTATTTAGGCTGTGACAAGGGAGAGGGAGGAGGTGGATGATAGGGAGGAGGAAGATATCAAAATGCATAGTTGGGGCTGCAGACTAATCCTAGGTCTCTTCTGACTTTTAACAACCAGAAGTGGTAAAAATACTTTTCTTTTCCTTTTAGATTCTGCCCAAATTGTTAGCTAATATTGGCACAGAAGGCCATCCATTTAGTTTGCAATCTGTACCTTCCAAAGGAGCATAATTCCAAGGACTTTCAATCAATCAGGGTTTTGGAGAGTGCACTATTCACCCATGAGGGTCTCAAGGCACTAGGGGGTGTGAGCAGCTCCATTAGGGTCATTCGAAGAGCCAGGTCCTGAGGTCCTTTCTGAATTGATGCAGTGTCTGGCTTTGTCGGAGGTGAAGTGGGAGTTTGTTCCAGATCCTGGCTGCGAGGTAGGAGAAGGATCTTCCACCTGCTCTGGTCCTGTGGAAAGGAGGGACGTTGGCTAGGGCGATCGGAGGTTTCTCTTGGGGATGGCTGAAGGATATTCGGTCGTTGAGGTATTGGTGTCCGGTGTTGCAGAGGGCTTTGTAGGTGTGTGTGAGCAGCTTGAATGTTATTTTTCTTTCGACCTGTAGCCAGCGGAGGTGTTGGGTGATGTGGGATGTTGAGTCTGGCTGCGGCTTTCTGGATGGTTTCGAAATTGCAGAGGATTTTATTGTTGATTTCGGCATAGAGAGTGTTGCTGTAGTCCAGTCTGCTGGTGATGAGTTTGTGGGTGACCATTTTCCTGGAATGGGGGGGGGGGTTCACTTGAACAAATTCCGAAGTGTGCGGAGGGTACAGGGTTGATCTGGCGTTTCATGGCGAATGAAGAGTTGAGAATGATGCCAAGGTTGTGTGCGTGGCCCGCTGGGGTGGGGGGTTCCGAGGGCAAAGAGCCAGTAGGTGTTGTACCATGCGGAAGTCCTTGGGGTCCTCAACATTTGATCTCTGTCGGTTCTGAGAGGAAGGGTGGGAGTCTTACTCTGTGTTCTGTTCTGGTGAAAGATCATATCCAGTCTAAGGCTTTTCCTTGAATGCCAGCGTCGTGGAGCCTGGTGGCTATTGTGTGGTGGGAGACAGTGTCGTAGGCTGTCGATAGGTCCAGTAGGATGAGGGCTGCTGTGTGGCATTGGGTGAGGAGGGCGCAGATGTCGTCGGTGGCGGCGAGGAGGGCAGTCTCAGTGCTGTGTTTGCTGAGGAATCCGGATTGAGAGGTTTCTAAGATGCTGTCGGTTTCTATGCAGTGTGCTAGCTGGGCGTTGAGGGCCTTTTCGGTGACTTTGGCGGCAAAAGGAAGCAGTGAGATAGGTCTGAAGTTCTTGAGGTCTGTTGGGTCTCTGGAGGGCTTTAGGAGTGGATTGACTTCAGCGCACTTCCAGTTGTCGGTAATGTGGCGTCTCGAGGGAGCAGTTGGTAGTGCGGCGTAGCCTGGGTGCGATTGCTGTGGTGGCCCTGTGGAAGATGTTCGGCGGGCAAGGGTCAGAAGGCACCCTGTAGTGGATGCTCTTCATTGTCTTTAAGGTCTCTTCTGTGGTGAGAGGGGCTCAAGTGGGAAGGGTCCGTGGAATGGCATAATTAGGGGAGGGAGTTCTGGCGCTTCAGTAGTCTTGGTCGACAAAGTTGTCGTAGAGCGTCTTGATCTTGAGGTGAAAGAAGGCGCTGAGTTTGTTGCAGAGGTCTTGGGAGGGAGGGACGTCGGTTGTTTCGCTGTTCGGATTGGCGAAATCCTGAATGATGGCAAAGAGTTCCTTGGAGTTGGAGAGGTTTATGTCTTGGATGAAGTCTTTCCTTGTAGATTTGATGAGTTGGTGGTGTGCTGTGATGGCTGTTTTATAGTCTGAGGTTGCTTCCACTGTTTTGCTGTTTCTCCACGTTTTTACAGACATGCAAGCCCTTTCTGCCACGAACCAGGCAGTAGAGAGAAGACATCATTGGTCATGTTCTGTGATGTCACAAGCGCAACATGTAGCCCTGTAAGACTTGGGTTTATCAGATAGCAAATCAGAAATTTGGGAGGAAACAGAACAGACCCAGTGAGAGCAGCAAAGATCTAATGATAGGGATTTGGCATCAGCGGATTTAGAGACTAGGGATTCATTAGAAAAAATGGCAAGAAAAGTTTTGTTGATGCCAAAAAAGCATACACCCACAGTGCAGTGAGATCTTTTTGTGCCCTAGCCAAGAAAAGCAGACTCAAAGATAAGCAAATCGCAGTAGATATTTAAGTATTGACAGGGTTGGAAACTAAAGATACCAGTGGGGACAAACCTTCACACTCTGTATCGACTCTCATAGGGGATTGGAGAAAGGGAAAATGAAGGGAAACAAAAGCCATACTCTTTAAAAAGAAGGGGAAGGAAGCGTGTCATCTTGAGGCTGGATTGGCAGCATGGCTGCAAAAAAGGTTTGATGCCTTGAAGTCCTATAGAATATCTTTTAAGACTCCAGAAAAGAGACCCAATTATATGATGACCATAGATCAAGATACACCCCCTGTAACTCCAGACTGACGAGAGGAGCAACATGATCATTGCTATGATTAAGGTGATGAACCCCAGAAGAAGAGGGCTCACATAAGGAGGAAGATAAAGTAGGATATGGAGGCAGACTCACTGGAGGAGAAACCTGTCTCCTACCCATCACAACCCTTGCCTCCAGGTATCTCTCAGTGGATTTGGCCACCAACTACAGGATGATAGTGAGAGGCTAATTTACCACTTACAAGAACAGTTAGGGAAGATGACATAGACATCCAAGATTGGCAGACAACCACAAACGTGTCTGAAATTCTTCCACAAACACGTGTCTAAAATCCTTTCTGTTGCAGACAAGCTATGCACGTGCACCACAATAAGGAGGCATGCTTGGCTTAGGATCTCTCATTACACAACTTACGTTCAAGCAATATACTCAACATGCTCTATGGGGAGGACAGTATATTGGGCAGTGATGGATGAATCCTTGCAGTAATAAAGAAGGAAAATGACACAGTGAAAGCAATTAGAGTGCTGCAAGCTGGTCTTTTTCAGAAGGAGCACATCAAGCAACTGCAGACCGATGGGATCACAGCAAAACCACATTGGTCTGGGATCAGGAGCACAAGGAGGCCACAAGTGATACATGTGTACCTGTCTGGTGAAGGCAAACTCGTTCAGGCAATACCAAAACAGTGTAGTTCAGGTGATTAAATCAATATACGCATTGGGATTTTCAGTGAGCATAGAGAAATCCTCCCCTCACTCAGTGAAGACAAATGAGGCAGACCTTGACTCTGACAAGGCCAAGAAGTGTGGTGGGGAAATTGTTGGTGGGTGAACAATATTGCAGTGCCGTCTTAATTCATCTGCTAAAGGCCTGATCTTTAGCTTGAGTGTCTTTCCTAGGGATTCTAAACAGCTGGGAGCAGGCAAAACACTTTGCCTTGGCACGCACATGTGGAAGCTAGAGGTTTGGTAGTGATAACCCTTTGTTTCACAGGTGCAAGTGGTGAGAATCCCAATGTCCTGGGAAGCACTAGTCCCATACAATAAACAAGCTTACAAGATGGATAAAAGTAGATCTTCGCAAGCGCTGCAGCTATCTGTGTTATGGCAATACCCTTACTATGTGGCCTAGAATACATGGCAAGTTGAGATACTTGGCGGCAGATGCTGTACTGACTAGCTAACTGCACCCCTTATTGCTGATTCAATGGATGAGAGATCAGTCTTGCAGACAGTGTATATCTGGTGGTGCACTGGTACTTCTGGAGAGGCTTGTTTACCAGTCCCAACTGGATGGAATGTTGTAGTGAAATATTAAACAGGGAGCTTCCCTAAATATCAGGGCTGACAGAAGAAGGCCCAAGGAAGACTTTTTAACCTACATGGCTCTGTCGAACAAAGGTAAAAGTTGAACAGCTGTGGAGCGTAGTGATGTTTCTGGCCTTTCCCCAGGTGAGGCGACACTCCTACATTCTATCAATAATATGCATACAGAACTAGCCAAAAAGACTACCAGTATTGAGAAGGTTATGAAGGAAACAGGAGATAATTAGAAGGGTTGACATACAGAGTGACAGAGGTTGAGAGGGAACATGGCGCTGTGAGAAAAAGTGTAAAGAAGGTCAGGGGTGCACTCGAACATTGAATAACACTTAAACAATTTACTCCAAGGGTGCTACACTACAGAAATGTGTTGGCTACACAATGTGTGAACAAAAAAGAACAGTAGTTGAGAAACTACTGGTAGTGAGCACTGTTCCTACTGGAAATAAAACTGTTTTCCAAACTGTAATTAAACTACTGACTCAAGATTTGATTGAGCTTTTTATGCATGTATGAGAATTTTTTTTTAAATAATTGTATTTCACAGGCATACAATTCTTCTTGTTATTAACAATCAATCAGTGTCTTGTACTATAAATATACACATAACCAACCTATGTCAATGTATCAATCAATCGATAATGATACAAATACAAATGTGTTCTAACTAAATACATTCACTGTACCACATATGTGAACAATTACTAGTCAAATGTTCATTATTGGATAACCATATTTTCAAAGGGACTGTAATCTTTCTAACTGTGCACCATTGTTATTGAAGAAGATATAACCAAGAGAATGACGTATAGACAAGGTACTGCCCGCCTACCTAAATGAGCCGAGATGTGGTCAAGAAGATGATGCACAAAAGATAGCTTTGTGTTGCCGAACGTGAGGCATTAAAAATAATGGTCTTCAGTCTGTATAGTTTCTGTAAATACAATACATGCTACATTAGAGGGTTAGCCTAGTCGAAGTGATAGTAAAGCGATCTAACTGACCCCACGTACCGTCACTGTAATGTGATGCTCTGAATAGACTCAATTCTAAACTCCTGCGTGTCACTCCCTACGTGTTGCTGAAGTACGGGCGGACAATTATCTGTGTTAAAACAAGTAAAATGAATCACTGCTCTGTGGCTCTTTATAGTGCAATGTGGTGAAGTCATCTCATTAGAAGCGTGCCGTACCTTATTACGAGCAGAGGCTCGTTCCACATAAGTGATGTACCCATATATATGCGATATGCTGGTGCAGACGAATATGCAGAGGTCAACTTGTTATGGAAAACATCCGAGATAAATCAAAGGAGTAGAGACTCGTGGCTGGTACTCTCTAGATACAGCTGAGGTGTGCTCGAATAAATTTCTGTGTTGAAACAAGTTTACAGAATAACTACTTAGTAACTCTCTACATTTTTACGACAGTGAATGCGTCTCATAAAATGACTACCATACCTTATATCGAACTGAGATTAGCTTCTCATAAGCGATGTACCCATATTGCCGCAATATTCTGGTGCAGACGACATACAATTTTCAAATTTCTGAAAAAACGACCGAAGAACATGTAATCAGACGCTGTGCGGATAAAAACTCAGCGTACATGACATGAATGTCTAAACTCAGGGTGTATCGACGCCTACCTTAATTCACTATGACTGAGTGCATGTCCTCGCACTGAAGGCTCCCGTCAAACTGATGGCTGGGTACCCGCGGAGGGATACCATACAAATAAACACACACGCGCGAACCAAGGTGGAACTAGATAGCGCTAAGCCTGCTAGGAAATGTAGTTTATTGGTCGACTACTCCTACTTTCAATTGAATTTGCATCTATCACTCGATGGAAATGCTCTTGGAACTGATGTTAATGTAGTTCCCACAACGGCACCAATATGGCAACGGCACAATTTCGAATATGTATGGTAGTACAAACATCGTGTTTAATGTTGGAGTATGTATCCTGATGTTCGTATATAGCGATACCTAGACACGTAAAAAACCTTTTTCCATGCACTTTAGTTGTGCTTGTACTCATACACATGACAAACGTGTCATCTCATAATATTATAAAGAGGCAATACAACTATGTCCTTGCGGAGACAAACCAACATAGGATACATTTTAACTATGCCAGCTGGAAAACGCGGTTAGCGGGTGGACAAACCATGATAAGAAGTTTAAAAGGCAGTGCGAATCAATTTTCTGAGATTTTATGGATGATTGCGTGTGGTGTTACTACTGGATCCTATTAGGCATATATTTCTCGTGCGATAAACAAAACGCTCCGGATTTAAGATCTCCGATTTAGAGTTATGATGGCTACACACGATGTATAAGGGAACCATGACTAGGATAAGTTACTAAGTATATGCTCGTATGACAATTGTGTAGTTATTGATAATGATTATATGTGAAACAGGAACTAACAAGTTACCGCTATACCTATGATATTAACATATAGTAACTATAGTAACAATTGTAGGTGTACATTGTTGCTATGAATATTATAGCACTAACATGATTTTCTATCTCGAATGTGATTATTTCATAATATCACATATCATCAATTGCTAAATAGAGACAATTTTACATAACATAACATTATATACAAAACTCTAATCACATTCATCATGCTAATTCCATAAGTACCTATATAAGAACGACATAATCCTCTTGAATCCACAAGCCGAAAAAACTGCATTCCTATGTGTGAAATATACCATCATGATGTTATCAAAGTGATTTACTGGTATCGATACAATATTAAAAATGTGTTAAGAGGTACCGATTCTGCATTTATGCGATGACCAAATCATAAACATTAAAGAGCTAACTGAAAAAGAGAACACCGTTACTGTATGTAACCAATGTCAATCACTTTCCCACACGATCATATAACTCATCGCAATATCAAGAATATACTAGGGAAACATCCTTGAACTTAAATATGGAATGCCTCTATAACTATACATTCAAGTCTTATCTAAAATAAGTGTTAAATCATAAACCTAATTGGTGTGCTGAAAAACAATAAGTCTAATGTGTGCAAATAAGAAGTAATGTAGCTTGCTACAGTGATAAAACAGGTCTCTCATATGTGGGGCTAAGGAGGATGCTTATATGAGACCACCAAGTGTGGTGAACTGTGTGTGTGTTTCTTCATAGAAAACAACTGTAGTCTATTCAGTCATTAAGACCTTTCGGTGTAACTGTGGATAAATATTCTATCCAGTAAATTTCGCGTTGAAGTAGTTTCGCAGAATTATCTTGCCCTTCTTTTTTCTGGACTACTTCAATGATTTGAGCCCTGAGTTGGGCAATGTTGTGTTTATATTCGTCCCAGTGATTCGCAATCGGTGTACTTTTGTTTTTGGATCAAATATTGCTTTTGTGTTCAGTAAGTCTAACCTTGAACTTGCGTTCAGTCTTACCTATGTAAAGTTTGCCACAAAGGCATTTCAGGCTATACACAATGTTAGAACTGTTACAATCTGCAGAGTGTTTGAGCGAAATCTTTTTACCAGAGGTGGGGTGTACTAAGGTATTCCCCGTAATAATGTTGTTGCAATGAATGCAATTTTGACATTTAGTTGTTCCTTTGTAGATTGAGATGTTCTCATTCCTTCTGGGTGTGCGAACCAAGTCCATCAAATTTCTACCCCTGGTAAACGCAAATATGGGTTTCTCTGTGAAGAGGTCTTTAAAATCTTTTTCATTCTGAAGTAGTTCCCACCTTTTGAGAATAATTTTTTTGATCTGGTCTGATGTAGTGGAGTATTTGGTCACAAACGTGAACGCTTTGCTAGGCGCCTTAGAGGCAGTTGACAATAGTGTTTGACGGTCCTTTATGGTGAGTCTGTCTATGCGTTGGTCAACAATTTCTTGTGGGTATCCTCTTTGTATAAATTTGTTGCGATGAGTATCTATTTGTTTTTCAAAGATTTCGTCATTAGCACATATCCTCTTGATCTGTAAAAAGTGTGAATACGGTAAGTGTGTGATGAGGCTTTTAGGATGGAAACTAGTGTACATGAGCGTGCTGTTCCGGTCTGTAGGCTTGGTGAAAATATCAGTAACCAGACAAGTATTAGTGGAATCTATTGATACGGCAACATCCAAGTCATTCACAGTACTTGAGCTGATAGTATAAGTAAACTGGATTCTTGGGTTATAAGTATTCAGTTGTTGTATCAAGTTCTCAAGTTCTTGACGCTCTTTGGACCAAATCAAGAAGATGTCGTCAATATATCGACCATATAACACAAGACCCTGATTCCACATATCATTCGTGAGAATGAATTTATGTTCATACTTGGACATGAATATATTCGCATAGGTTGGAGCCCCAGAAAATCCCTTGCTCGTGCCAGTCATTTGTCCAAAAAATTGACCATCCCATTAAAAATAACTGTTGTGCAAACAGAAATGTAGCAACTTCAAGATAAACAAACTTTTTTCTTCTGCAAGGTCCATTTGTAGTAATGCCCATTCAGTTGCCTCCAATCCTTGATGATGGTTTATTGAGGTGTATAGTGCTGTGACATCTATGGTACATAGTACCCAATCTTTGTGAAAATATTGTTGGATGGTTTCTAGTTTATTCAAAAAGTGGGTTGTATCCTTGATGTAAGTACACCATGACTGTACAAATTGTTGCAGAAAATAATCCAAGTATTTTCCAATCGGATCAAAAATAGAACTACACCCTGACATAATAGGGCGAAACGGGGGATCTTTAGGATTTTTGTGAATTTTTGGTGTCATGTACAGCGAGGGTCTTCTTGGGTTTTGTGTCGTCAGAATTTTTTTGGGGAGATGTTGTAATAATTCCTAACGTGGCAGCTTCCTGTAGGAGGGTCTCAAGTAACTTTTGTTGTTCAAGTTTAGGGTCATGTTCTAGCTGCAAATATGTATTGGTGTCGTGAACATGTTCATTTGCCTTGCGATTATAGTATTCAGTGTCCATTATAACCAATGCCCCGCCCTTGTCAGCTGGTTTCAAGGTAAGATTTTTGTTCTGTGTAATGGAACGCATGGTATTGTAGTCATGGATAGAGACATTTTTCTTTTTAGATGATTTGTAAACAATTTTGGCCAGATCTTTTAACTGTTTCCTCAAAAAAATCCAAGATTTTGTGAGAGCTAGGTGGTGAGAATTTGCTAGGTGGTTTAAATGTAGACTCTTCCATTGATATCTCCTCATCAAATTTACTATCCATAATATTTGAGAAATAATGACGCAATCTCAATTTGCGCATGAATTTGTAGAAGGCTACATTCGTTTCCAAGAGAGTGGTGTCATTGGTGGGAACAAAGGATATACCCTTGTTGAGTGTCATAGTTTGTTGTTTCGAAAGTTCAAGTGATGAAATGTTTATGATAAGGGTAGATTCTTGCCGCTGCGAAGCAATCTTCCCGTGTCCTCTCCTTGTGCGCCGCTTGTGAGAGCTGATGTTGTTGCTAGTGACTTGGGCGGTGGTTGTCCTGTTTTTGGGACCTGTGACAAAAAAGACACCGTGGTTACACTGATAGTACTCTGGGCAGTGGGGTGCACTGTAGCAGACGTGCTTGATGTTTTCGCTAAAGGTTGTCGTGAAGCCGATACATCTTGGGCAGTGGTGATACTCTCCTCTCTAGATGTCATTGTCTTATGTGGAGTAAACCCTCTCTTGGCATAAATTTCTGCCCACGTGTATACCTCGTTTAACTTATAGTCTATCGTGTCACGGCGATATTTTCTTATCTTGCCTTTTTGTAGTTCTTTGTTATATCGATCCAGTTTTTGATTCAAATCATCTAATGTGGTTTTCCAGGTTTCTGCTTCCACAACTTTTTCTAGATCGTTCTTGAGGTTAAAGATTTCTTCGTCAAGATCTTTAATGGTGCGTGTCAATTCCTCGATAATAAGAAGAATTAAATCCAACGAACATTTATTCAGGATCGAAAACCACTTATCCATAAACTTAGGATTCATATGGAACCTGAACAACATGGGTCTCAACGCAATTCTTAGCCCTCTAGGTATTCTTTTTGCTCGGTGGTATTGCACCAAGGTTGATGCATGGAGACGTTGATTTAATTGTCTTCTTGTAAGATATTCAAGCTACTTAAGACGTTGGATGGTGGATCCCCCTTTGGTGTCTACAAGTTTTATTTCAATAATGAGTGCATATATATCTGTGGCTTCCTCATTTGTGTACGCTAACGTACTTGCTCTATTTTTGGTTATATGCGTAATACTGTCAAATGAAGCCATAATGTATAGATATTTAGAAATAGTGTGTTCTGTAATATGTTAGTAGCGGTGCAACCTCTGGGAAGCCAAAAGTGAAGAACTGGAGGTCAGGGGTGCACTCGAACATTGAATAACACTTAAACAATTTACTCCAAGGGTGCTACACTACAGAAATGTGTTGGCTACACAATGTGTGAACAAAAAAGAACAGTAGTTGAGAAACTACTGGTAGTGAGCACTGTTCCTACCGGAAACAAAAACTGTTTTCCAAACTGTAATTAAACTACTGACTCAAGATTTGATTGAGCTTTTTATGCATGTATGAGAATTTTTTTTTTAATAATTGTATTTCACAGGCATACAATTCTTCTTGTTATTAACAATCAATCAGTGTCTTATACTATAAAAATACACATAACCAACATATGTCAATGTATCAATCAATAGATAATGATACAAATATAAATGTGTTCTGACGAAATACATTCACTGTACCACATATGTGAACAACTTACTAGTCAAATGTTCATTATTGGATAACCATATTTTCAAAATTATTTGTAGTCTTCGGCATTGCCCAATGCATTTCGGGACCCTTAGGTACCCTTCTTCAGGGGAAAAATCCTGTAATGAAAAACACAAATCTATATCCACAAATACATGTTTAAAAATACATAGATGCACTACATTCATACACAAAACATTTGACACTCAAGGGGGAGTGCTTTCAAAAAATGCATGATGATGAGCTGGGGAACTAGGAGTAAGGGAGACCATAAACAATCTAACTGTAACAATGCTAAATAAACAAATGAATTAATAGGTCCCTAATTGCCCTACATTTATCCAGAAACAGCTAAAATGAAAAGGCAAATGTCTAATGATCAAGGGACACCAACAGTCACGTGTGATGATGCTCCTAGGATAGTGATTGGTCATAGTTAAAGTCCAATAAAGTGCTGTAATCTTTCTAACTTTGCACCTTCTTTACAGTTCTTCACTTTTGGCTTCCCAGAGGTTGCACCGCTACTAGCATATTACAGAACACACTATTTCTAAATATCTATACATTATGGCTTCATTTGACAGTATTATGCATATAACAGAAAATAGAGCAAGTACGTTAGCGTACACAAATGAGGAAGCCACAGATATATATGCACTCATTAATGAAATAAAACTTGTAGACACCAAAGGGGATCCACCATCCAACATCTTAAGCAGCTTACATATCTTACAAGAAGACAATTAAATCAACGTCTCCATGCATCAACCTTGGTGCAATACCACCGAGCAAAAAGAATACCTAGAGGGCTAAGAATTGCGTTGAGACCCATGTTGTTCAGGTTCCATATGAATCCTAAGTTTATGGATAAGTGGTTTTCGATCCTGAATAAATGTTCATTGAATTTAATTCTTCTTATTATCGAGGAATTGTCACGCACCATTAAAGATCTTGACGAAGAAATCTTTAACCTCAAGAGCGATCTAGAAAAAGTTGTGGAAGCAGAAACCTGGAAAACCACATTAGATGATTTGAATCAAAAACTGGATCGATATAACAAAGAACTACAAGAAGGCGTGATAAGAAAATATCGCTGTGACACGATAGACTATAAATTAAACGAGGTATACACGTGGGCAGAAATTTATGCCAAGAGACGGTTTACTCCACATAAGACAATGACATCTAGTGAGGAGAGTATCACCACTGACCAAGATGTATCTGCTTCACGACAACCTTTAGCGAAAACATCAAGCACGTCTACTACAGTGCACCCCACTGCCCAGAGTACTATCAGTGTAACCACAGCGTCTTTTTTGTCACAGGTCCCAACAACAGGACAACCACCGCCCCAGTCACTAGCAACAACATCAGCTCTCACAAGCGGCGCACAAGGAGAGGACACGGAAAGATTGCTTCGCAGCGGCAAGAACCTACCCTTATCATAAACATTTCATCACTTGAACTTTCGAAACAACAAACTATGACACTCAACAAGGGTATGTCCTTTGTTCCCACCAATGACACCACTCTCTTGGAAACGAATGTAATCTTCTACAAATTCATGCGCAGATTGAGATTGCGTCATTATTTCTCAAATATTATTGATAGTAAACTTGATGAGGAGATATCAATGGAAGAGTCTAAATTTAAACCACCTAGCAAATACTCACCACCTATCTCTCACAAAATCTTGGATTTTTTTGAGGAAACAGTTAAGAGATCTGGCCAAAATTGTTTACAGATCCAAAAAGAAAAATTTCTCTATCCATGACTACAATACCATGCGTTCCATTACACAGAACAAAAATCTTACCTTCAAACCAGCTGACAAGGGTGGGGCATTGGTTATAATTGGCACTGAATACTATAATCTCAAGGTAAATGAACATGTTCACAACACCAATACATATTTGCAGCTAGAACATGACCCTACACTTGAACTTCAAAAGTTACTTGAGACCCTCCTACAGGAAGCTGCCACGTCAGGAATTATTACATCTCAACAAAAAATTCTGACGACACAGAACCCAAGAAGACGCTCGCTGTACATGACACCAAAAATTCACAAAAATCCTACAGATCCCCCGTTTCGCCCTATTGTGTCAGGGTGTAGTTCTATTTTTGATCCGATTGGAAAATACTTGGATTATTTTCTGCAACAATTTGTACAGTCATGGTGTACTTCCATCAAGGATACAACCCACTTTTTGAATAAACTAGAAACCATCCAACAATATCTTCACAAAGATTGGGTACTATGTACCATAGATGTCACAGCACTATACACCTCAATAAACCATCATCAAGGATTGGAGGCAACTGAATGGGCATTACTACAAATGGACCTTGCAGAAGAAAAAAGTTTGTTTATCTTGAAGTTGCTATATTTCAGTTTGCACAACTGTTATTTTCAATGGGATGGTCAATTTTTTTGACAAATGACTGGCACGAGCATGGGATTTTCTGGGGCTCCAGCCTATGCGAATATATTTATGTCCAAGTATGAACATGAATTCATTCTCACGAATGACATGTGGAATCAGGGTCTTGTGTTATATGGTCGATATATTGACGACATCTTCTTGATTTGGTCCAAAGAGCGTCAAGAATTTGAGAACTTTATACAACAACTGAATACTTATAACCCAAGAATCCAGTTTACTTATACTATCAGCTCAAGTACTGTGAATTACTTGGATGTTGCCGTATCAATAGATTCCACTAATACTTGTCTGGTTACTGATATTTTCACCAAGCCTACAGACCGGAACAGCACGCTCATGTACACTAGTTTCCATCCTAAAAGCCTCATCACAAACTTACCGTATTCACACTTTTTACGGATCAAGAGGATATGTGCTAATGACAAAATCTTTGAAAAACAAATAGATACTCATCGCAACAAATTTATTTAAAGAGGATACCCACAAGAAATTGTTGACCAAAGCATAGACAGACTCACCATAAAGGACCGTCAAACACTATTGTCAACTGCCTCTAAAGCGCCTAGCAAAGCGTTCACGTTTGTGACCAAATACTCCACTACATCAGACCAGATCAAAAAGATTATTCTCAAAAGGTGGGAACTACTTCAGAATGAAAAAGATTTCAAAGACATCTTCACAGAGAAACCCATATTTGCGTTTACCAGGGGTAGAAATTTTATGGACTTGGTTCGCACACCCAGAAGGAATGAGAACATCTCAATCTACAAAAGAACGACTAAATGTCAAAATTGCATTCATTGCAACAACATTACTACGGGGAATACCTTAGTACACCCCACCTCTGGTAAAAAGATTTCGCTCAAACACTCTGCAGATTGTAACAGTTCTAACATTGTGTATTGCCTGAAATGCCCGGGTGGCAAACTCTACATAGGTAAGACTGAACGCAAGTTCAAGATTAGACTTACTGAACACAAAAGCAATATTCGATCCAAAAACAAAAGTACACCAATTGGGAATCACTGGGACGAATATAACCACAACATTGCCCAACTCAGGGCTCAAATCATTGAAGTAGTCCAGAAAAAAGAAGGGCAAGATAATTCTGCGAAACTGCTTCAACGCGAAATTTACTGGATAGAATATTTATCCACAGTTACACGGAAAGGTCTTAATGACCGAATAGACTACAGTTGTTTTCTATGAAGAAACACACACACAGCTCACCACACTTTGTGGTCTCATATAAGCATCCTCCTTAGCCCCACATATGAGAGACCGGTTTTATCACTGTAGCAAGCTACATTACTTCTTATGTGCACACATTAGACTTATTGTTTTTCAGCACACCAATTTGGTTTATGATTTAACACTTGTTTTAGATAAGACTTGAATGTATAGTTATAGAGGCATTCCATATTTAAGTTCAAGGATGTTTCCCTAGTATATTCTTGATATTGCGATGAGAACAGTTATATGATCGTGTGGGAAAGTGATTGACATTGGTTACATACAGTAACGTTGTTCTCTTTTTCAGTTAGCTCTTTAATGTATATGATTTGGTCATCGCATAAATGCAGAATCGGTACCTCTTAACACATTTTTAATATTGTATCGATACCAGTAAATCACTTTGATAACATCATGATGGTATATTTCACACATAGGAATGCAGTTTTTTCGGCTTGTGGATTCAAGAGGATTATGTCGTTCTTATATAGGTACTTATGGAATTAGCATGACGAATGTGATTAGAGTTTTGTATATAATGTTATGTTATGTAAAATTGTCTCTTTAGCAATTGATGATATGTGATATTATGAAATAATCACATTCGAGATAGAAAATCATGTTAGTGCTATAATATTCATAGCAACAATGTACACCTACAATTGTTACTATAGTTACTATATGTTAATATCATAGGTATAGCGGTAACTTGAAGTTCCTGTTCTTGTTTCACATATAATCATTATCAACAACTCTACGCAATTGTCTTACGAGCATATATCCTAGTCATGGTTCCCTTATACATCGTGTGTAGCCATCATAACTCTAAACAGGAGAACTTAAATCCGGAGCGTTTTGTTTATCGCACGAGAAATATATGCCTAATAGGATCCAGTCGGTACACCACACGCAATCATCCAAAAAATCTCAGAAAATTGATTCGCACTGCCTTTTAAACTTCTTATCATGGTTTGTCCACCCTCTAACCGCGTTTTCAAGCTGGCATAGTTAAAATGTATCTTGTGGTGGTTTGTCTCCGCAAGGACATAGTTGTATTGCCTCTTTATAATATTATGAGATGACACGTTTGTCATGTGTATGAGTACAAGCACAACTAAAGTGCATGGAAAAAGGTTTTTTACGGGTCTAGGTATCGCTATATACGAACATCAGGATACATACTCCAACATTAAACACAATGTTTGTACTACCATACATATTCGAAATTGTGCCGTTGCCATATTGGTGCCGTTGTGGGAACTACATTAACATCAGTTCCGAGAGCATTTCCATCGAGTGATAGGTGCAAGTTCAATTGAAAGTAGGAGTAGCCGACCAATAAACTACATTTCCTAGCAGGCTTAGCGCTATCTAGTTCCACCTTGGTTCACGCGTGTGTGTTTATTTGTATGGTATCCCTCCGCGGGTACCCAGCCATCAGTTTGACGGGAGCCTTCAGTGCAAAGACATGCACTCAGTCATAGTGAATTAAGGTAGGCGTCGATACACCCTGAGTTTAGACATTCATGCCATGTACCCTGAGTTTTTATCCTCACAGCGTCTGATTAGATGTTCTTCGGTCGTTTTTTCAGAAATTTGAAAATTGTATGTCGTCTGCACCAGAATATTGCGGCAATATGGGTACATCGCTTATGAGAAGCTAATCTCAGTTCGATATAAGGTATGGCAGTCATTTTATGAGACTCATTCACTGTCGTAAAAATGAAGAGAGTTACTAAGTAGTTATTCTGTAAACTTGTTTCAACACAGAAATTTGTTCGAGCACACTTCAGCTGTATCTAGAGAGTACCAGCCACGAGTCTCTACTCCTTTGATTCATCTCGGATGTTTTCCATAACAAGGTGACCTCTGCATATTCGTCTGCACCACCATATCGCATATATATGGGTACATCGCTTATGTGAAACGAGCCTCTGCTCGTAATAAGGTACGGCACGCTTCTAACGAGATGAATTCACCACATTGCATTATAAAGAGCCACAGAGCAGTGATTCATTTTACTTGTTTTAACACAGATAATTGTCCGCCCGTACTTCAGCAACACATAGCGAGTGACACACAGGAGTTTAGAATTGTCTATTCAGAGCATCACATTACAGTGACGGTACGGGGGGTCGTTTATATCGCTTTACTATCACTTCGACTAGGCTACCTCTCTAATGTAGCATGTATTGTATTTACAGAAACTATACAGACTGAAGACCATTACTTTTAATGCCTCACGTTCGGCAACACAAAGCTATCATTTGTGCATCATCTTCTTGACCTCATCTCGGCTCATTTAGTTAGGCGGGCAGTACCTTGTCTATACATCATTCTCTTGGTTATGTCTTCTTCAATAACAATGGTGCACAGTTAGAAAGATTACAGTCCCTTAGTAGCACTTTATTGGACTTTAACTATGGCCAATCACTATCCTAGGAGCATCATCACACGTGACTGTTGGTGTTCCTTAATCATTAGACATTTGCCTTTTCATTTTAGCTGTTTCTGGATAAATGTAGACCAATTAAGGACCGATTAATTCATTTGTTGATTTAGCATTGTTACAGTTAGATTGTTTATGGTCTCCCTTACTCCTAGTTCCCCAGCTCATCATCATGCATTTTTTGAAAGCACTCCCCCCTTGAGTGTCAAATGTTTTGTGTATGAATGTAGTGCATCTATGTATTTTTAGGGCTCGCCTGCTGATGCGCATGCGCACAGCTGGCGAAGCTCTAAAGTGGCTTAAACAGAGTTTAAACACTGGCGATTTCACTGGTGATTCCTTGCAGTGGATGTGCGCTTTATAGGTCATTGCGCAAGCGCAAGCCCTAAAAAGCGCGTGCACAATGCCACAAGCTGCCTGCCTGCCTGGCATTTCCACATCAAAGGCAGCTTTTCAGCATGTGCTCACCCCTAATTATTCACGTCCGGCCGGCCGTACTTTCAGTTTCGCGCCAGCCGCCTGCCTGCCTCGCATTACCACATCAAAGGCAGCTTTTCAGCATGCGCTCATCCCCTAATTATTCACGGCCGGCCGACCGTACTTTCAGTTTCGCGCCGTGTCTCCTTTTATGCTCTCTTCCTAGTCATTTTTTTTAGGTGAATTCCTACATTACAAGTCAGACCACATAAAATATAGAGTAACAGGGTATATGAATACGGTAGTTAGTTACTGCATATGCCAGTAAATACGGATGTAGACTTTCTCTACTCGCTTATTCGTTCCCTACTTTCACTCCGTTCCACAGTTTACTGCTCTCTCGATCTGACCTTATTTCAACTTCTCAGCCTCCTTCTCCCCGGACTCTATTTTTCTTCGCTTTCCCTCCCCCTTCCCTCTCACTTTCGCACGCGCTTCCTTCCTCTACGGTGGTTTCCAGAACAAAGCCTATTTATTGCTCTTCCTACCTGGTCTCGTTGCCCTCCATATTTTCGCTCCTGTAGAAGCCGGCCAGGTCACCCGCCAGCTCTCCCGTGAACTCGGTGTGAAATAAATACTGTTTGCCAGCCGCTAGTTTTCCGTCTAGTTTCACCACCAGGTACTCCGTCGGAAGTTCGAACCACGTTCTCTTTATGGCTGGCGGGGCAGAACCGTCAGCTGTCGTCAGGGAAAATGCGGAGCTGTCGTTCTTGTAGGTCAGTTTCTTGCTATGTATGAGGATATGATTCGTCTCAGTTACGCACGAGAACAGCACAGTGCTTTTGCCTTTAAAAATATAAAGACCCTGCGCGTTCTTCTCGAGGAAGGGCTGCAGCTCTACCTCATAGTGTCGTGGGGACAGAGTTTTGGGCAGTCGGTACTTTTGCCAGGGGAGGGGTTGTTGCGAACCGGTTGTGGCAGTGGTTGTGTGGCGTGCAGGCGTTGTTCTTGCTTCGGAAGTAGTTGAGGGGCCTGTTCCAGGCGAGGGCGCCGTGGTAGGGCTTGGCGCTGGGGGGTCGGATGAGACATTTTTGGACTTCTCCTCCGCGTAGAGTACCGTCAGCGCTATGATGGTGGCCACGGCAGCCAGGGTGAAGGTGGTGGTCACCCCAGCCAGCAGCTTACTCACGTTGAAACCCTTCCCCATTTTCGCTGTTGTCGGCGATGGCAATGTGTGCAGAAAGGGAAAAAAGGCATGGATGCCTGCAGCACTATCCTTTTATAGGCCTGAAAAATGCAGAAGGGGCCAACTTGCCACTTATATAAATGGTTTATAGTTAACTAGATAGCAGGGGTGGAAGATGTTACTGCTATCTCTTCTTATCTTGGTTCCAAGAAGCTCACAGCACTTCCTTAAAAGCTCTTCCGTCATTGCGGGCTCATTCATTTATACGAGTAAATGATTAACATTTAAATCGTGGGCACCTTTGTTTTGGAAGTGTCTGGGAAATGTTTTGAACTCAATCCAACCCTGTCCTCTAGTTGATGTTTGGAGGACTATTTAGGAAGTCCATGTGCGCTGCAGAGTGGTTTCTTCTAGGTAATAATAATTCTTGTTGCAATTTCGTGATTTTGTTGACTGCTTGCCACAGCCTTCTGCAGCTTCATAACTGGTGAGATTTTTTTTATTTTTCAAGCTCAATGTTGGTTAGCGGTGTTATCTAAAAGGAGGGCTGCAAAACTGCATGGACCAACCAGGATTCGAAAGTGTAAGTGAAGGTTGTTCAAAAATCTCAGCAGCTGACCCTCAGATGATGTCACAGCTTTAGGATTTCGTGAGGCTGCAGATTACAGGTTTAAAATATCATGTGGGAAAATCAATACCAACATACCTGCAAATACTGACATATTTATGTTAGCTATTTATGCTTTAATTTATTTATGCACTAACATGGTTTTGTAGAGCACCTCTATCTTAGAGTATCTGGTTACAGATGAATGATGAAACTCATCAAACCCTAACTATATCAGTAATACACGCAGAACGACTACCTAATCAATAGTTTGATAAAGTGCTTTACTCCTCCCAAGGAGTACAGAAAGTGCCATATAAATACAAGTACAATATAAAACAAATGAATGGAGTATCACACAGGTGTGCACATAAAAGTACTACCACCATGAAATTGTTGTTATTATTATCTTGGGTCCAATAAGGCAGAGGTCTCAAGGCTGCAAAGGGCACAGAACGCTGTGGCTAGAACGCTTCTAGGTCTGCGCAAATTCTGCTCTCTGTCCAATGCTATTCGCCGGCTGCACTGGTTACCGGTGGCCAGACGCATTGAATTCAAAACCCTATGTATCGGTTTTAAGGTTTTGAAGCTGGCCTCACCTCCCATTCTGGCTGATCTCCTGTTGCCTTATGCCCCTACACGGTCACTTCGCTCACAGGGTCAGCACTTGATGGTGGTTCCTCAGCCCTGCATAGTCCGGTGGCTGCTCTTTCCGCTACAGAGCCACCACCCTCTGGAATTCACTCCCGGTGCAGATCCGTGGCCTTGAAAATTATACTGCATTTAGAAAGGCCATTAAGACCTACCTTTTCCCTGCGTTCTAGCCCCTGTTTGCCTTGTATTGTGTTTGTCTTTCCTGCATTAGCGCCAGGATGCCCCTTTGCTGGGGCAGCTGCTGTGCTCTACAAGTCAAGATAACATAACATATTACTGCTTATCTTATGATTATTTTTATTTTTTGTGGTTGTAAAGCTTTATTTTGACATTTTTGTCTTGAAGCCATAAAAACATTTTAAGGATACATTCAATTACATTAAAAAAACATGATCACTAAAAGTACAATAACTTCGTCTGTAGTACATCAAGTGAAGTATCGTCAAGGGATATATACACTGAAAGTGGAAATACATGCCAAATACAATCAATAGTCAATTACAGAGCCGGATTTAAAAACATATCTCATTGTATAAATAATTTAAACAGCCAGTAAATTAAAAAAACATACTTTTTATAAAAACTTATGAGTTTAAAAGATTTCCTATAAAAACAGGACTGCGGGGTATCAGACCCTATGTTTTGACCCCAAATTTCTTTCTAATCAAGCAGACACTGAAGAGGTACCTACTGCCTACAAAAGCTACCAGCTGAGAGGTTGTAGATTTAAGTATCCTCTCTGCCTCTTTGTATGATCTTAAGCCCAAGTTTTTGCAAAGAGGTTTGATCCATTTCATGCGTGGGTATTTGTACACCGGGCAAAAGAAGAGGATATGGGCCTCATCTTCTTTATGTTTGAGATCACACATTACAAATATACAACTCATTTCCTGTGCTTTGTCCCCACCTACAGGTGTTTGCATTTAATTGTAAAACTCCATATCTATATTGTAAATATACAGTTTTAGCCAGTGGTAGCTCAATCTCATCCATAAACTGCTCAAACATGGGTATATCCTTAAATTGCAAAAACTTTAACCTCATAGCTGCTAGTAAACATCCCTCCCCAGTGCTGCGCTGTCCATTGGAACTAGTGCTGAATGGACGTCCAATAGTCGTGCGCAGCACTGGGGAGGTAGTGCTGCCGTCGGCCAACGCACCGAGGCAGCACTTAAGGGGTTAAGGTTAAGGAACCAATACTAGAATCATGTAAATGTCCACTATTAACGTAAGACCAAAAAGCAGCTTTTGCCAGTTCTTTGCAGTTAGATGTCCGTGCCAGTGGGTTATTCCAAAAATGTAATAATCCTATTTTGGTGAACCAAGTTGATATGTGTCTCAGCCATTTAATTGAATTAAATGTATCCAATCCCTTGATTTCCAGTAATCCAAGTCTATAGTCAACGAGTTCCGGGGTAGACCATAATCTTACCCAGTAAAGCAATGGCCTTAAATAACATAATAAATCTGTACGTTTTATATTAATATCCGGATAGACGGGAGTTAGGGGCGTTCTTAGGGGTAATCTCAACAAGCGCCTAAAGAACACATTTTCATCTATATCAAGTCTTTTTTGAATATGGTCCCCATATCTCTGCCCCGTATAGGGCTGCAGATTGAACTTTAGCTTTGAATACTTCCATCGCCGGGGTTATGGCTTTGGAAGCACTCCCTCCGTGAATTTTTAAAATAGGAAGAGAACTATGTTTATATATCAGCCTGCTTTTTTCTAATTGGTTCTTCCAGGATATTTTGCTGTCTAGCCTAATGCCCAGGTAGTCAAAGAACTCCACATACTCTAATTTTGTGTTTTTTAGGACTAGGTTCTTTTTAAAAGTTTTTGGGGGATTAATGCCCATATACTTAGTCTTTGAGGAATTAATTTCTAGCCCCTTTACTTCGCAGTAGCTATAGAATTGATTTACTAAATTTTGTAGTCCTTTTTATTGTTATGGATGGCTGTCACTGAGCGCCACTAGTGTGCGTACCAGATTCTAAATCTGGTTATTCACTTCGATAATGTAGCAACAGTGGGAAACAAAATACATCCAAGATGCTTTCATAAGGCTGGTCCTACACTTTGATGGAAAGCAGAGAACACAGCTTTGGGAGGGGAGGGAGAGGCAATGCTCAGACGAAGGTGGAGGTGGGGTTAAGTTGAAGAAGGCAAGCTTTTTTTACAAGAGGGACAACAAGTAGAGGTCATGTTATGTATCCACCCCCACATTTCCTCCGTTGTGCAGCGGTTTTAAGCAGGGGCAGATCATTTTTTGGGCTCATACATGGAATTCAATTTTATGGGGTAAGCCGTGAATAACTGGATTGTTTTTCACCTTGAGCTTTAAGTGACATTACAGATAACTCCATCTTTGCTCTTATTTACGTTATTCACTTGGAGGTCATCACTTCACAATGACGTCTCATTGCCTTAAGGCTACATATGTCAAACCACACCCTACAAATATAGCTTGGATTCTCTATGATTGAGAACTACCACCACATTTCTAGTCTTGCCGTCCTCTTGAACATTGTCCAAGAAAAGTAATTCATTGGCATGCAAACCATTGTTTAACCTGCAAGAGTTCAACATCAAAAGCAACCAAAAAAAAACAATGAATGCATATACTCTCTGCCTAGAATCTAAATCAGCAGTACTGGTAATTTATTATCTTGAGTGTGGATGTGCCTTCCATGGTGATCACCCCTAAAGTGAACTACCCTTCTGAGAGTTGATCTACATGCTGCACAAGAATTCTAGCCAACACAAACAAGTACGTATATTACCCCTTTTCTTGTTTTCCTCAAATGGCTACCTGTTTATGCCATATGCACCATAAGAAATGTATGCAATAACCACAAAACCTTACCTAGATACCTCACACAAAAGCTATCCAAATATGAAGTCTCACAACATCTTTCATGTAAAAATTGAAGATCTTTCTGTATGTCACTCTTTAAGAAAAATTGTAACACCCTCAACATTTGGAACACTTTTTGAGCCCATAGATTCAGCACCCCCCCCCCCCCCCCCCCAAAACTTTTTTTTGCCTTCAAACACCTAATTATAATAGTCTACTGGAAAATCCTAACCATATGTATGTACAACTGACACCCCCTTTTTTGCTCCTCGCTCTCTTTGCAGGGTCAACCCCAAATGTTTGCCTTTAGCCTCTACTTTTTTGCTGAATTCGTTTTTGTTGGCCTTTTCACTCTGCACTTTACCACTGCTAACCAGTGCTAAAGTGCTCTCTCCTCTAAGCAGGTAAAATTGAATTATCTTATACCCAATTAGCACATTTAGGTACTTGTAAGCCCCTAGTAAAGCTCCACCTACAGCTCCACCTTCACAGCTCCACCGATGCACCCACCACACAGCTCCAATGATGCACCCAGCACACAGCTCCAATGATGCACCCAGCACACAGCTCCACCGATGCACCCAGCACACAGCTCCACTGATGCACCCAGCACACAGCTCCACCGATGCACCAACCACACAGCTCCACCGATGCACCAACCACACAGCTCCACCGATGCTCCAACTAAGCTTCACCAATGCACCCACCACACAGCTCCACCTATGCACCCACTAAGCTCCACCGATGCATCCACCACACCGCTTCACCGATGCACCCACCACAGAGCTCCACTGATGCACCCACCACACAGCTCCACCGATGCACCCACCACACAGCTCCACCGATGCACCCACCACACAGCTCCACCTACACAGCTCCACCGATGCACCCACCTACACAGCTCCACCGATGCACCCACCACATAGCTCCACCGAGGCACCCACCACACAGCTCCACCGAACGACCCACCACACAGCTCCACCGATGCAACCACCACACAGCTCCACCGATGCAGCCACCACACAGCTCCACCAACACAGCTCCACCAACACAGCTCCACCAATGCACCCACCACACAGCTCCACCGATGCACCCACCACACAGCTCCACCTACACAGCTCCACCTATGCACCCACCACTCAGCTCCACCGAAATAGCTCCACCGAGGCACCCACCACCCAGCTCCACCGATGCACCCACCACACAGCTCCACCGACACAGCTCCACCGATGCACCCACCACACAGCTCCACCGATGCACCCACCACACAGCTCCACCGAGGCACCCACCATACAGCTCCACCGAGGCACCTACCACACAGCTCCACCGAGGCACCTACCACACAGCTCCACAGATGCACCCACCACACAGCTCCACCGAGGCACCTACCACACAGCTCCACCGAGGCACCTACCACACAGCTCCACAGATGCACCCACCACACAGCTCCACAGATGCACCCACCACACAGCTCCACCGATGCACCCACCACACAGCTCCACAGATGCACCCACCACACAGCTCCGCCAAGGCATCCACCACACAGCTCCACCGATGCACCCACCACACAGCTCCACCGATGCTCCAACTAGGCTCCACCAATGCACCCACCACACAGCTCCACCAATGCACCCCCTAAGCTCCACCCATGCACACACCACTCAGCGAAACCACAGCATCACTCAGCGAAACCACAGCATCACTCAGCGCAACCACAGCATCACTCAGCGCAACCACAGCATCACTCAGCGCAACCACAGCATCACTCAGCGCAACCACAGCATCACTCAGCGCAACCACAGCATCACTGGTGGTTCAAATATGTTCTTTCAATGTTTCAAGCTGTTTTCAAGCTTTCATGCTTTATTACAAATCACAAAAAGATGTTAATATTTCACTTCTGTTCTTGGATTATCGTCACAATAAAAAACACTGAACATAATCTTGACAAGTTATTTACAAAAGTTTAAGTCCCTCAAGGGTCAGCACTTAGCCCGACCCTTTTTAATATCTATGTTACCCCACTAGCCAAACTAATAAGATCCTTCGGGATGGAGGTAGTCTCTTACGCAGACGACACTCAAATCCTCGTCTCTCTTCCCCATTCAGATGAACTAATCGCCTCCAAGTTTAGATCCTGTATGGAGGCGGTTGGTCATTGGATGATTCAGAACTCTCTAAAACTGAATGGGGAGAAGACTGAGGTGATGGTGTTCGGGGGGAAAGAAAACATCTGGTCAGCCAACTGGTGGCCTGACTCTCTAGGAACATGCCCTTCCCCTACAACTTCTGCCAAGAACCTCGGGGTGCTGATAGACCCTGCCCTCGACTTAGGCAGTCAGGTGAGCAGAACTGTCTCCACCTGCTGGGGTCTGATTCACACCCTACGAAGGATCAGGAAATATCTCTCCTTGCAGGCAAGGAAACAAATAGCTGTTGCTCTCATCGGCTCGCGCTTGGACTACTGTAATGCACTGTATGCTGGGCTCAATAAAGGCCAGCTGCAGCGCTTACAGGTAGTCCAAAACGCCATAGCTAGATTTGTCCTGGATATCCCCAGACGCTCTTCGGCCACTGCAGCCAGGAAAACGCTGCATTGGCTGTCGGTAGAACACCGTATCCGGTTCAAAGTTCTATGCATGACCTACAGAGCTATCGCCAAAAATAGCGACACAGGGATTGGGTCCATCATTTCCCACTATATTCCCGGAAGGAACTTGCGTTCCTCCGGGAAACTGCGCCTGACAGCCCCCCGTGTACGAAGAGCCAAATTGGGTGGCAGAGCCTTTTCCACTCTTGCTCCCAAGTGGTGGAATGACCTTCCCCTGGACCTGAGATCTCTCCCGTCTTTACAGCACTTCCGATCTGCTCTAAAAACTCTTCTCTTTCGGCAAGCATATATGTAAGGTTTCCTGTCTCCTTCTTTGACCACTCTGATCATTTTGTTAGGCGCCTTGATACCTGCGGGTTATTGTCTTGCGCAATATAAATCGCCATTCAATTTAATTCATTCAATTCAATTCAATGCTATTGCCATTACAAATTAAATACATTATTTAAGTATTAATTATTAAAAAAAATTAAAAGCCATTGTTATTTGTAATATCAATACATCTAAGTCACGTAAATACAAAAGATGTTGCATTACAAATGCTATAGGTGTTTGCGAAAGTTATAACTATTGGCTTTGTAAATGACAAAGCTATTAATTTAGCTAGTTTAAAAAATAACACATAAATAAAAAATAATTCATTTATAAGACCAATAGCTCAAACTTTCCTAATGCGAGCCCTATTGCATTTCTTATACTTGTTAAACATGTATTTGTGGATATAGATTTGGGATTTATGTTTTTCATTACGGGATTTTTCCCCTGAAGAAGGGTACCTAAGGGTCCCGAAATGCATTGGGCAATGCCGAAGACTACAAATAATTTTTAAAATATGGTTATCCAATAATGAACATTTGACTAGTAATTTGTTCACATGTGTGGTACAGTGAATGTATTTCGTTAGAACACATTTGTATTTGTATCATTATCTATTGATTGATACATTGACATATGTTGGTTATGTGTATTTTTATAGTACAAGACACTGATTGATTGTTAATAACAAGAAGAATTGTATGCCTGTGAAATACAATTATTAAAAAAAAAAAATCTCATACATGCATAAAAAGCTCAATCAAATCTTGAGTCAGTAGTTTAATTACAGTTTGGAAAACAGTTTTTGTTTCCGGTAGGAACAGTGCTCACTACCAGTAGTTTCTCAACTACTGTTCTTTTTTTGCTGTGGGAAAAAGAACATTTACAATACAGTATGCTTTGGGAGGAGCTAAGTGATTTCAAAACCAATGCGATTGAAGTGGTCTCCCTTTTGGAATGTAAAATTGAGCAACTTGACAATCAATACAGAGGTACACAAATGAGAGACTTGGGGCTTCTAGTGAATGTCCGGAAAGCTTCACTAAAAGGTGTTATATGAGGTTTTTGGTGAGCTCCTAGGCATGGATGCGGAGGTGCCGCAGCATGCTGTGGCAGATGTATAAAGGGTACAACAAAAATGTCATAATACAACATCGAAGCTGCAGAAATGCTGATGGTTACAATCTAAACAATGCAATGGACAAACTGAAAGCTGCATTGCCCCTACAAGAGCTATTGGCTTTGCCAATGTTTTAGCCATGTTTTACACCAGCATGGTTGTTTTTCAGCATGGTTAAAAGTTAGGGGTGTAGAAGAGAAGGGTGTGTAGTGTCGTAGAGTGGAATGGTGAAGAGTGGAGTAGTGTTGTGTATTGTAGTGGCATAGAGTGGAGTGATGTACAGTTAAGTAGAGTAGAATGGACTTGGTGTAGAGTGGACTGGGGCAGAGTCTAGTGGTGTAGAGTGCAGTGGCGTTCAATGTAGTGCAGTACATTAGACTGTTACATAGTAGTACATAGTATAGTTGCATAAAATACAGTGGGTAGAGTTCAGTGGTGCAGTGTAGAGTGGTGGAGGGTAGAATGTAGTGCTGTAGATTGGAGTGATGCACAGTGCACTTTGGTGGTGCCGAATAGAGTGCTTTAGCATAGAATGCAGTAGTGCAGAGTCGAGTGCTGTAGAGTGCAGTTTTGCAAAGTATAGTGTGGTTGAGTGCAGTAGTCTAGAGTGACAGAGTAGAGTGCAGTGGTAATAAAGTAGAGTGGACTGGTGTAGAGTGCATTGGTGTTAAGTGTTGCAGAGTAGAATGAATTAGAGTACAGCATCATTGAATTCATCGGTGTAGAATGCTGGGGCATAGATTAGAGTGGTGCATAGTAGTATGGCAGAGAGTGCAGTGGCGTAGAGTTGTGCAGAGTGGGGTGGAATGATGCAGAGTGCATTAACTTAGAGTGGAGTGGTGCAGAGTACAGTGATGCAGAGTCTAGTAGCGTAGAGTGCAGTAGTGCATAGTAGAGTGGTGTGGAGTTCAGTGTCATAGAGCACAGTGTTTTAAAGTGTCATAGAGTGCATTGGCGTAGTAACATAGAGTACATTGTACAGAGTAGAGTGCAGTGGCAAAGAATTGAGTGGCACAGAGTGGAGTAGAGTGCAGGGGCGTTGAGTTTTGTGTCAGAGTAGAGCAAAGTGGCATAGAGTGAAGTGGTGCAGGGTAGAGTGTAGACACTCAGAGTGTGATGGCGTGAAGTAAAGTGGTGTAGCGTGAAGTGTTATAGAGTAGATTAAAGTGGTGTACATGGGATTGACATACAGTGCAGAGGCTTAGAGTGGAGTGTTGCAGAGAAAAGTACATTGGAGTAGACTGCCGTGGTGTAGAGTGGAGTTGTACAGAGTAGATTGGAGTGGCAAAGGGTGCATTGGTGTAGAGTGCAGTGGCATGGAGTGATGCAGAGTAGAGTGGAGTATGCATGGTGTGGTATCACACAGCATTACGGACAATGCTTTTTCGATTGAAATTACCATTATATTTGCACTGCATACAGTTTTACTAATAAAATTATACAGCGCACAAACGATGTGTGAAAAAAGCATCACCTAGTGTATTGATTTGCTTTGATCATATTAAAGTATTTGTTTCCAACACTTCAGAATTACCAAAATACGTGCCTCATTTATGCCGTTCATAATTCTGATATATTTTGAAATATTTGCACAGTTCACTTAAAGGTTGTGTGCTAGAAAAAAACGCTTTCCTACCCCCAGTATTCAACAAGATTGTCACAAATCTTCTCACTTTAAAGTCTGAGAAAGAAAAGTGAACACCAAGCCTCTTTGGAAGACTGAGCCTGCCTTTGACTTGTGTCTTTGAATGCTCAGCAAATGTGAGTTACAATTCACAAAGCCAGTGGTAGGCAACAGGCAGAATGCATTCCGACAAAAGCTTTCCAAATGCCCTCAGGTTTTGCTGTTTGGTAGGCTTCAACCTAAAAAGGGCAGAGGGATGGGGGAGGACTGACTCCTTCTATTTCCTGATATCAGTCCCAGGACGCTAGCAAGAAATAGGGTTTTTAAATAGGAATGAAACAAAGAGTGGCAGCAAAAGTATTTAACAATTTTGTTGGGATAACCAGTGCAATTTAAAGTTGGTTTGGCTTAAAAGAGATGTGACTTCTCTCAGGTGGGCTCTGCCAGGAGCCTCTGGGAAACCTTTTGGCCTTATCACCTTTTTGCAAAAACCCACACTTCACTCATGCCTTCCTCAACTAACCAATACAGATACTTAAATATGATAGACACTTCGAGCTCCAGATTCCTTACTTATGAATTTCCCAGGCTTCCAGCTGAATCCGGAAACTTTTGTGTGAGCAGTACCCCTTGTGCGTGCTGTCGGGTGGCTCCATCTGGCTCTGTGTGATATCGGCGGCGTTGGCATCAGTTATGATGTCGCAGTCACTATATAGGCGCCACTCAGGCATGCGGAGGTCATTTAATTTCTTTCACTGCCAGTCTAGCGCCAATCCGGGAAGAGCTATCCCTCTGACGCTTTTTGCAGTTTTTTTAAAACTTTTTGTCGACTTCTTTTTTTATTGTGTGATGAGGATGTCTTCTAGAAAGACAGGGTTTAAACTGTGTGGCGCATGTCACTGCATCATGTCAGTACCCGACCCTGACCTCTTCTACCTCAGGTGTCTCGATCACGACTCAAAGTCTTGCTCGGACAGTCTGGCCATGGCTCCGAAGGCCTTGCGTGGAGCGGGCTATGAAGGTCCTTGCAGCCCAGCAGTCGACACCAGCCAGAGAGACTCCACGTAGATCTTGGTCCCAATCAAAGAAGAGGAGGTCGCAGGACCGCATCTGCAGCCTGAAGTCCTCTTCTTCCCACTCGAGGTCTTCGGGACACTCTGGGAAGAGGCACAAGAAGAAGTCCAAGCGGACTTAATCTTTGCCTCAATTGTCATCCGTCGACAAGCGAGGTAAGGAGCACCGGTGCTCTAGGCACAGTTCTGCAGAGCCGGATCTAGGGTTAACTTCAACCTCCCCTCCTGAATTGACCCCTGCTCAAATAAAAGGATTTACGAGGCCATGCGCCCCATATTTGAGCGGGCTGACCCCTCTGCTTATCCTTTAGCCCCGCAGGTTCAGAGGAGGCTCCATCGGATTCAATGCTGTGTGCTCTGGTCACGGTGCCGGTGGAACCTCAGGGATCCGATTCCAGGATGACGCCGATTGTGCCAACACAACCTTCCCCAGCATCGGACCCGAACTCGGTACCTTCAGCCCACCGGTGGAGCTAGTGCCATCCTTATGACAAGGAGTCAGAGCATCTGGCGCCAGTAGAACTCAGAGGTTCTATGTTGTTGCCTGAACATTTTCAGGCACGTGAGAGGAATGGGAGGGGTTTATGGGCCCTTTGGAACACCAGAATGTGTCTGTGGATCAGATGGACTGGTATGAGGAACTTGGGGAAGCCAGTGGACTGGATACATCCCAAGATACTTTCCTCTCTCCACTAATGGTGGCTACAAAGCAGAGAGCTTCTCATGCCATGTTGGTAAGGAGAGCAGCTGAGGTCCTTGGACTGAAATTGTCCATTGTTCAGACCATGGCTAATATGCTTACCGAAGTGCTTCAGCCTGGGCTTCCACCTCTGAATCCCTACTGCCCTTTCATGAGGTACTGACGGATGTCCTACTAGGCACATGGTCCAAGCCTAGCATGGGGCTCCTGTGAGCAGGGCAATTGCTTGCACCAGCCTAGTACTGATGTCAGTAAATACCGCATGCTTAATGGGCTGTTACTCCCACTCTCTTTGGGAGACGTTGAACAAGTGCTGCCACAGGTCCCAAAGGAGGCCGGGCTGTACTCTCTCAGATGGTTAGGGAGGGGAGAGATGCAGCAAAATTCAATATTAGGTGTGGCATTGACACAACACACTTCCTGGGCAAAATGGTTTACTCGACGGTGGCCCTAAGGTGCCACACCTGGCCAAGAACAACTGGTTTCTTGGGTCATGTCTAGACTAATTTGATGGATATGCCCTTTGACGGTTCTTGTCTTTTTGGAGAGAAAGCAGACTCTGCCTTGGAGCGCTTTAAGGATTCTCATGATACGGTCAGATCCTTGGGCCTCACTGTAACACCCTGTGGCCAGTCTAGCTTTTGCCACTTTCGTGGAAATAGAAGTGTTTTTCATCTGCGCCAACCCTTACTCAGCCACTGTCCTACGTGGTCACCGCTCGTTCCGACCTCGCAATCGCAGCCAGAAGTCATGGGCCACCCAGCCCTCATCAGGTGCAGCCACTAATACCATGCTACTCCAGCTGGAGAGAGAATCCAATATCATCTCCTCCACTGGAAGTCCATTATATCGGACAAGTGGGTCTTACAGATCATTCAGGAGGGCTGTTTTCTGCCTCCCCTTTCTTTTCCTCCTATTCCGCCAACACAAGAGCGGCTGGCGGAGGATCGTCTTACTTTGCTCCAAGAGGGAGTTACAGCTCTCCTGGCCAAGGAAGCTATAGAGAGGATTCCGATTTAAGAAGTAGGATGTGGTTGTTATTCCAGCAACTTTCTGATTCCAAAAAAGGTCAAAGGGTTACGACCCATTTTGGATCTTTGGACTGTCAATCTCTACCTCAAAAGGGAGAAGTTCAAGATGCTTACAATGGCTCAGGTTTTGTTTGCCCTACACAAAGGAGACTGGCTGGTAGCGTTGGACTTGCAGGATGCATATTTTCACATCCCCGTACTGCCGGGCCACAGGCGTTACCTGCGGTTCAAGGTAGGCCACAAGTACTTTCAGTTTACCATGCTGCCTTTTGGCCTTACCAGGCTCCCTCAGGTCTTCACGATGGTGATGGTGATTGTTGCAGCTCATCTGCACAGGTTCGGGGTTTTATCTTCCCCTACCTCGACGACTGGCTGTTGAAGGTGTCCTTGCCACAAACTGTTGTCTCCCACCTTAAGACTAGGATGAACCTCCTGTGTTTGCTGGGGTTCGCTATAATCGTACAGAAGTCAAACCTGACTCCTTCTCAGATCCTCCCTTTCATCTGAGCTGTTCTGGACACTGCAGTTTCAGGCAAATCCTCCCGAAAAGCAAGTTGAGGATATTCAGGTTATGATAACTGTCTCAGCCTCTATCATGGATTTTGGTGAGACTGAATCTGAGGCTGCGGGCCTCATGGCCTCCTGCATCCTATTGGTAATGCATGCCAGAATGTGTATGCTGGCTCTGCAATGGGACCTGAAGTTTCAGTGGGAAAAGCATCAAGGGCATCTCTCCAATGTGGTCCTGATCTCAGAGGAAACTGTGAAAGTCCTGCAGTGATGGTTGATGAACCGCAAGTAGGTCACAGGCAGACCCCTCTCCCTTCCCCAACCATATCTCACAGTAGTGACAGATGCGTCACTCCTGGGACGGGGCGACCATCTTGGAGAGGAGATGATCAGGGGACACTGGTCTCCCACAGGGTCGGGGCTCCACATCAGTTTGTTGGGACTTCCAAGGATTCAGTTTGCATTGAAAGCCTTTCTTTCCTTTGTCAAGGGGAAGTTAGTGCAGGTGCTCATGGACAACACCATTGTCATGTGATACTGCAACAAGTACGGCGGAGTGGGGTCATGGACCCAATGTTAAGAGGCCCTGCATCTCTGGACATGGCTGGAACAGCTGGGCATAACCCTGGTTGTTCAACACGTGGCAGATTCTCTGAATGCCAGGCAGACGAAGTGCCTAGTGGATCACGAATTACGTCTTCTGTCGGCGGTGGCGCAAGGTCTCTTTCAGCAGTGGAGAGAGCCTTGGTTAGATCTGTTCCCACGCACAATGTCAGCAGTTTTTCGTGATGGAGTTTCCAAGACAGCAACGCTTTTGTAGCGAATGGAGCTTAGGCCTCCTGTACGCCTTTCTTCCCATACTTCTTCTGCCCATTGTTCTGAAGAATATCACAAGCAGCCAGGCCCAAGTCATTCTTATGGCTCTGGACTGGCCAAGGAGAGTTTGTATCCAGAGCTTCTGAAAATGAGCATCGAACTTCTGATCCGGTTGCCCCTTCTGGAGGATCTACTGTCGTAGCAGCAGAGGAGGGTTCTCCACTTAAACCTGTCAACTCGCCGTCTACATGCATGGAGATTGAGCGGCAACAGTTGATAGCTTTTGACCTTCCTCCTGAAGTATGTGAGATTATTTTGGCAGCTAGGCGTCCCTCCACTATACGCCCCAGTATAGCCTGTCATTGGCAAAGGTTTGTAAAATATTGTATAGAAAGGTCTATTAACTCTCTTTTTGCTTCTCTTTCTCCTGTTCTTCTCTTCTTTCCTGTGGCTGCCTGACCAGTCTCCCTTGTTCAAATCCACTACTGCAAAAGGTTCCTAAAAGGGGTGGTTCATATGTTTCCACCCACACACTTTTGTCATGCCACAGTGGGACCATAATTTGGTCCTCATTTTCCTGATGTGTGCTCCTTTTCGAGCCTTTGCATAGTTGTCTCCTTCAGTTGTTTGCCATTAGACAGCCTTTCTGGTGACAATAACATCTTCCCGGAGTGAGTTGAAGGCATTGTCATCCATGCCTCCCTACATGTCTTTTGTGGACAAAGTGGTACTTGGTACATGTGCTACATTTTTGCCTAAGGTGGTGACCCCATGCCATCTGGGTCAGTCAGTCACACCGCCCACCTTTTTTGCTCCCCCCGCATCCATCTAAGGAGAAGTGTCTCCACCGTCTAGACCCAAAAAGAGTGTTGTCGTTCTACCTTGACTGTACAAAAGAGTTCTGGGTGGATGACCAACTTTGTGGGGTACATGCCAGCTAAGAAAGGTCGGGCAGTGCAGAAATGGACAATTTCTCGCTGGGTCATTCTTTGCATTAAAATCTGCTATGCCCTGGCTAAGAAGCAGCCCCCTGAAGGAAAGGCTGCGACCACTGTGTTGGCTTGGAGTGTCCCAGTCCTAGACGTATGCCAGGCAGTAACGTGTGCATCTCTGCATACCTTTGCCAAGCACTACTCCCTGGATAGCCAGGTCAGCAGGAACGCACATTTTGCCGGTTCGGTCTTGCAGGACATTTTAGTACGAGAAATTTTTCTACAGCCCACTGCCAGGATGGTATGGCTTGCGTATCTGTTCAATAATCTGCAGCGAGAAGTCTCTCAGATGAACAAGTTACTTACCTTCAGTAACGTATTATCTTGTAGAGACAATATCTAGCTGCAGATTCCTTACAGACCCACTCATGCCTCCCTGCTCTGAGGAATTATTTGTTAGGGATCGGGCTACTCCCTTTTTCAGGGCCCTAGTTTGGCACACAATCAAGTCTATTGTGGAAAAGTAAAAGGTACTGATGTTTGCGCGCCTGGGTGGCGCCTATATAGGTGATCGGTACGTTATAGCCGACAGCGTCACTCAGCCTAATGAAGCCACGCACAAGGGGCGCTGCTCACGCAAATGTTCAAAGAGCAAAGAGTCTGAGCTAGATATTATCTCTACCAAATAATGTATTACCGAAGGTAAGTAACTTGTTGTTTATGCACAGAATATGAATCCAAATGAGATTCAAGTCGCAAAAGGTTCAAGTTACTTACCTGTTTCAGTAGTTTTGCAGCTTGAAGCTACTCTGGATTCGCATGTGACCCTCACTTGCCCAGTTAAGAAGTGAGTGGAAAATCTTAAAGAAGCAAAACTAGACAATAAAGAATAAACATGGAAACTGCTTTTAAAACATGGCTTTAAGCAAGCGTGCCGTTTCCCCACCAGCTGAACAACACATACCTTAACCACGCATATGCCTTGACCACGCATATGCATTGTTAAGGCAGTCGTTCTAGCTGGCCAAGCGGGTGGGTAGAGGAACCAGAAGGGAGGCCAAGGGAGGCCCTGTAGGAAAGAACGGGACGCGGCGAGGTAAGTTGGTCTGGGACTGGGGGGCTTCCAATCACTTCCCCCTGATTATTCATCACCTGTCGGGGGAAGATTACACCCTTTTCTCCCCATTTGACAATCACTACAATCAGAGAAATGGGTGTTGGACATTATCCAACATGGTTATTGCCTGAAGCTCACAAGAAACCCTCCCAATATTCCAACTCTTATTCACAAACTGTCTTCAGAACACCAACATCTGCTCAAACAAGTACAAACTCTTCTAACAAAAGAAGCTACAGAACCTATCCCAATACAACAACAAGGATCAGAGGCATATATTCCCTATACTACCTAATTCCCAAAAAGGACGGTTCATTAAGGCCAATCTTGGATCTCAGGCCATTAAATCTATACATATTATCAGAACACTTCTATAAGGTCACACTGCAACAGGTACGTCCGCTTTTACAGCAAGGCGACTTTGTCAACACTAGACTTAAAGGACGCATACTTTCATATACCCATTCGGCCAGCACATAGCAAATATCTCAGATTTGTTATTGGAAAAAATCATTATCAATTCAAAGTACTTCCATTTAGAGTAACAACTGCACCCAGAGTGTTCACCAAATAGCTTGCAGTGGTAGCAGCACATCTACGAAGACAGCAAATCAATGGAAATGGAAATGGAAAAAGAACTTAATAGAGCGCACTGCGGCCAAGCGGCTTCCTGGCGCTAGGGACTTGACCAGACTCACAGAGGGGAACCGGGGAGGGTAACCAGGAAATACTTGGGAAAACAAGAAAGTTTTAAGAGCTTTTCGAAAGTGAAAGAAGATGGGGATAGAACGAATAGAAAGAGGAAGACTGTTCCAGAACCGAAAATCGGGTGCCCCCTGTTCTGGATTTAGGGAAACGGGGGATGTGCAGGAGGGAAAGAGAGGAAGAACGGAGAGTGTGGTTGGGGACGTGAGGAGTGATGAAAGATCCGATAAAGAGAGGGGCTGAGTGAGTGTGAGCCCGAAAAGCCAAACAGGCCAGTTTGAAGAAGGATCTAATGGAGGGACTTGAGTGCAGGGGTAATGTGCGCAGATTTAGGGAGACGAAGAATGAGGCGGGCTGCCTGATTTTGAATGGCCTGGAGATGGCGGGTTTCATAAGCAGGTATGCCCACGTACAAGCCATTCCCATAGTCAAGGCGGGAGGTGATGAGAGCCATGACTATGGTTTTGAGTGCGTCCGTAGAGAAATACCGCGAGATCTTCCGGATGAGGCGGAGGGACACGAAGCAGGAGGATACAACGGAGCTAATTTGGGCATGCATAGACAGGTCGTGACTGACCTTGATGCCCAAGGTTCGGACTGAGGAAACCGGTGAAGGGGGGGAACCAAAGGAAGGGGGGCAGTGAACCGTGGACCAAGGGTTAGAGGAACCATCCGTGAGGACAAGCTCCGTCTTGTCCGGATTGAGCTTCAAATGATTGATGCTCATCCAATCAGATATAAAAACTAGGGTAGAGCAGAGCTTTGGGAGAGAAACAGAAGGGGAGGAAAGATCAAAGACGAGCTGGAGGTCATCCGCGTAATTGTACACAGAGACCCCCAGCTCGAGAAGGGAAATGATAAGGGGGTAGATGTAAAGATTGAAAAGGAGAGGGGACAGGGAGGAACCTTGGGGAACACCCCAGGTGACCAAGCGGGAGGGAGCGGAGAAACTAGAGAGATGGACCGCTTGGGACCTGCCCTGAAGAAAGGACGCTAGCCAGGAAAGTGCAGCGCCCCGGATGCCCGCTGCGCTGACACGGTCGAGGAGGATTGAGTGATCTACCGTGTCAAACGCAGCGGACAAATCGAGGAGGACCAAAGCTTGGGGGAGATTGCTGTCAGCTTTCACCTTGAGTTCGTCTAGGACCGCGATGACCACTGTCTCTGTGGAGTGGCCTGGGCGAAATCCCGCCTGATGGGAGGCTAGGAGGTGGTTCTCCTCAATGTAGGTGGACAGGCAAGATGTAACGTGACTTTCAAGGATCTTGCCCAGATAAGGAAGAAGAGAGATGGGCCTGAAATTGGAAGGGAGAGAAGGGTCCAGGCCAGTTTTTTTGAGAATAGGAAAAACTATAGCAGATTTAAAAGATGAGGGAACAGAACCCAGAGCCAAAGAGGCGTTGAGAAGGGCAAGAGGAGGGGCGGGCAGCTGGTGAATAGAGTTTTGAGGATTCGTGCAGGAGCACAGTCCGCCGGAGAGCCAGACTTAACTTTAGTAAGTAGATTCAGAAATTGGTCCATAGAGATGAGTGGAAATGATCCAGAGAAGAAGAGAGCAGAGGAGGGGAGCAGGAAAGACCAGGATGAAGCACCGTAGGGATATTGGCTTTTATGTTAGTGATCTTATCAATGAAATAATCATTGAGAGAAGAACAGAGGGTCTGAGATGGAACGAGGTTAGTGCTGGTGCGCTCAGAGGAAGCTAGGTTGTGAACCAGGGAGAAGATTTCTCGAGTTTTGTTGGCCGAAAGAGCAACTCGCTCGGTGAAATATTTGGTTTTGGCCGCGAGGATCGCTCTTTTGTAGTTGTTAAGGAGCAGTCTGTACTTAGCACGGAGAATGGGGCAATAATTCCGTCTCCAATAACGTTCCGACCGCCTAAGGTCAAGTTTGAGATCTTTGAGCTCACTAGTGAACCATTTGTGCGCATCATAGGGGCGGACGGATTTGACCTTCTAAAACGGGGCGACCTTATCGCAGGAAGACGAAAGCCAGGAACTATTGGCATCTGCCTGCGAGTCCAGGGGGAGGTCAGTAAGGACAGGGGCTGAAGAGGCCAAGGATAACGAAAGAGAATTGAGGTCAGTTTTGTTCCAGCTGCGGGCAAGAACATTTTTAGGTGGAGGCAGCTTGTCGGCCAAAGCCGAATGAATGGAAAAAGAAATGATAGAATGGTCGGACCAAATGCAGGGGAATATAGAAGGGGAAGAAACGCTGCAGCGTAATGACCAGATTTGGTCCAGGATATGGCCCTGGACATGGGTAGGGGTCAGGATATGAGAGGAGAAATTCAAGCACTGGAGGGTAGCACAAAAATCTTTGGAAGACAGGTTTTCCCTGAGGTCCCCTGGCCAGTAATTGAAATCGCCGAGCAGGATAACAGAAGAGTTATTGACCGCCAGCGTGGCCAGAAGGTCCTGTAAAGCAGCTACAAATGACGGCATAGGTTGAGGGGGACGGTACATAAGGACAACGGTGAGAGGTGCGGGAAGATTTAAGGATCGAGCCACCAAGAAATCCACGTGAGGTATGGGGGGTAAGCGAGAAGTTGAAATTTTAAAGTAGAACGGATAATCATCGCCACACCGCCTCCGGCCTTGCCAACCGGGCGGTCTGCTCGGAGGGCATAATAGGTGTCGGGGACGATGGCCAGAAGATCCGGAAGGGAATCAGAAGAAAACCAGGTTTCTGTGAGAAATAGATAGTCTGGGGAATCTGTGTTCAGGAGATTGAAGAGTTCCATCTGATGCTTAACTGCAGAGCGGGTATTAAGTAGGTAAGCAGAAGCTGCCAAAGAGGCAGGTGAAGGGCGAGTGGCGAGTGGAGGATCAGAAGAAGGAGAGGTGGGGCTGTGGGCAGGGGAAAGTGGACTGGAAGAACGGGGAACATAAATACCAAAGGAATCAAGACGGTGCAGTACAGAAGGGGAAGGAGGAGAGGCAGCAAGATATGCGGAGAGTTGGGCTGAGGAGTAAACCAAAGAATGGACAGAGTCCGTGGCCCCTGGTCCCGGCCCGTCGCGGACGGGCGCAGACGGGCTTGCCTTAGCTGCGCCCGTCCGCTGCGCGTACGTGGGAAGCACATGTCTTCCCATACCTAGACAATTGGCTCATAAAAGCCAACACTCATTCCAAATGTGTGTGCAACACACACAAACTGCCATAAACATTCTACATCTGTTGGGATTTACTATCAATGCACAGAAATCCCATATTCAACTCACTCAAATACAACCATACCTAGGAGCCATTCTAAACACTCAACTGGCACTAGCATATCCCAATGCAGCCAGGATTCACTATTTTCAAACATTGTTACTCCAGTTTCAAAACAACCAGTATCTACGTTTTCCTGCAGTACGGCAAATGCATAGATTTTTAGTGAGCTGGTAGAGTAAGAAACACAGTAATACTGATCCCAAACACGATTTATGCCCAACTGTTGCTTGTGGAAAAGTCCAGACCAAACCACGACTTGACAGGATAATGCACTGCACTAGAATTTAGAATCGTTTTACTCTGCCACACTTGCTGCTCATCGTTAACATTCCACTTCCAGCCTTTTTTATGGCGCTTTGTCTACCTAAATGCAGTTTCTAGTGTATTTTTTCTGCATGTATGTGATGTAAAGGTGTGGTTATTTGGGGTAACCTCAATTCCGAGGTGCACAATAGTGTCATGTCACTTGAGTTGTGTACCTCCAAACGGGTCTGTGTGCGTCCAAACAAGCAAAACCTTTACACGCATAAGGTTGCGTGTAATCTTGCAAGTGGGTCCTTCGCTGCCTTTGTAAGCGTTGTTCTGTAGTAGGGGATCTCTGTGTATAGTCCTAATCTAGTGAATAGTCCTGCCCATGTGCCGGGACCCCGGAGCAATCAAAAATAGTCTCTTAAGTTGTCTTCTTCTGCAGTCCTGCATAGACACTTAAGAGAAAATCAAAGGCCAATAATGCAGCCTAAAGTACAATGCTACATTGGCCAGCACTTCATCTGAAGTGAAAAGGATAGCCAAATAAAATCAAATTTTATACATTTTGCCAAGTTTGACACATAGAGAAACTCCCCTTCACACAAATCCTTTGAAATGATAGAGAGGAAGGGTTGAACAGACAAGCCCCATAGGCTGCCATTATGTGTCTGGAAAAGGGATTCCGTGCCTTTAAGGAACTTTCCAGAGACCCTCGGTATCCCAGAATGCACAGCCAAGTCCTTTTACTTTCAGTTCTTTTTTCCGGCTCCTGCTAGCGGGACCCTGGAGCATTAGCTCTTCATTTTTTGAGCTTTTTTATTCACTTTTAGTTATTATTTCTGGATTTTTGCAGCTTCACTCGACGTCTTTGGCCTTTATCTACATTCTGCTGTGTTTTTTTGGCAGAAATTCTGCAGTCTTCTTGTCTTTTATGCTATTTCTATCTGACGAGTGCTTTGACTGCAATTGAAATAAAGACCAAAGCTGAAGCTCACAGAGTTTGTATTCTGTGCTTGCCTGTGTCTTGTGGCTTTGACACCTGTCTTCTCTGTGAATTCTTTTCCATGAGGCTTCGGCTACCAGGTTTAGAGCAGGGAAGTTTGAAGGCATCTTCTTCAGCCTCTGAGTAAGGAGAGGGTAGGTCCTCTACCTAGTCCCATGATGTGACCTCTGGGGTTCGACCCAGTAGGAACGCGTCTGAAAAATGACGCGGTTCCGGTCAGCGTCGAGGACGGCGAAGTCGAGAGCAGGTATACTCTCCGTCAACCCAGGAATCCGGTCAACGCAACGTTAAAGGTCGATGTCTAGGAGTAGACCTGGAGGACCTTGACGTGGTGATGATCGACGTGAAGATCAAGTTGAGGTGAAGTGTGCTCAACGTCATAGTGTGCTCGACGTCTAAGAGCAGTGTTGCTCGACGTCGAAGTGCAGTGATGCGCGACGTCGAGGAGAAGTAATGCTCGACGTCGAGGAGCAGTAATGCTCGACGTCGAGGCGCTGTGATTCTCGACGTCGAGGGGCGGTGATGCTCGGCCTCGAAGAGCAGTGATGCTCGGCGTCTCAGTACAGTGCTGCTAGACGTCGAAGTAAAAGAGTGTTCGACACTGTAGTGACGTTTTGACATCGTGGTGTTGGTCAATGTCGTAGAGACAATATCCAACAAAGCACAGTGCAGCTGACCCTGGTAAGGCACTCCAATTTCTTAGTTTAAATACGTTTAGTCCATGAGTAGTGCAACACATGTCCGGAGCTTGCCACACTTGGGCTCCACTGTAGACACAGATACCAAATGATTATCCAAAAAGGGACGGTGCACAAAGCATTACAGTTCAGTCAATTTCCAATGGTCTTCAAAAAACTTTATTGTTCAATTTCTTGGTTAAAATAGCCTCAGCATCAGCCAACGCGTTTCGTTCCTGATGGTATCGTGAGGTTTGATTACGGGGGATAACTGGTCATGGTAGGCCACGATAGTCGATATGTAGGCAATCTATGTCACTGTTTTCAGTTTGTATGGCGGATAAAAGGTGAATGTACACCAACAAATTCTTAAATACCGGTGGATCTCCTCATTCGCATTCGTCAAATCACAATAATTTACTAGGATCAATGATTAAATCTTCTAACATCACTTGTGCTGGAAAGCTTTCGATTCTGTATTTTGCGCTTTGTAGGCCCAGATGTCCTCAAAATAAAATTAAATTGTCGAGTTAATAGATCCTAGTTATATCCAGAGTTTTAGAGAGGTTGTCCCAAAACCGGTTATTTTAGTGCTTATAAGTTCTCAAGAGGAGAAGAGCATCACTTGACCCCTCATGTATATGGCCATTGTGCCTTAGTGTTATTCCACGCGACCCAAGTTTGAATGCCTATACCTTTGGAAATTGACTGAACTGTACTGCTTTGTGCACCGTCCCTTTTTGGATAATGTTGTAGAGACAGTCAATGTCTTAGTGATGGTGGCGTCGTAGTGATGTCGACGTCATGGGCTACCGCCGCGGGGTCATTACCAGCTCTTGAAGCCTGGGTCCTGTTCCAGGCCTCGTTCCGTGGTGAGCCGATCATCGTCGTCGGGGACTTTGTGTTCCCGGCAACCTCGACTCTCACCGCCGAGCAGTGGATCAGCGTCGTGGAACCCTTCTGATGGGGAGTCTGAGGCTACTTACCACTCGTAAGCGAGGGACGTTGGTCCCTTTACTTAGTTTTGAGTATTCGCATACCTACTCATCGTCTAGGTCGCCTCCTTCTCTGCCCCCACTGGTGATACCACCGGGGATGCCTCGGAATTCTCTCCGGCCCCTCTACCACCCACCGCCTCAGGGGTCTTTGGCCCCTCAGTCTGGGTCTCCCCGTGGAACCTTGATGAACCTAGAACGAGATCTCATGTTGGGGCGTTGGTCGCATGGGCTCCGCTGTCTTCCATTAGGTCCCGACGTCACCGTTATGGAAGGTCTCGGTTCAGGCATGCCAGGGATGCCTCTTCCATGAGTACAAGGAGGTGCTCTCCTACTCTTACAAATTTCCCTCCTAGCGGGTTGTTCACTGGTTGGCGGTACTTAACTTTCATCCACTGCCACCTGCCAGGAGGTTCTGGCTTCAAACCTACTCCTGACTTTGTCACAGGGGTGGCAGCTTGGTCCCCGGCGGAATCCACGTATCGCATCAATTTCCTGGACCTCAGAGCTGTCCACTTGGCACTGAAGGCCTTTCATCCGTCCTTGCTTGTACAGTCAGACAATATGACCACAATGTATTACCTCAACAAGCAGCGGGGCTCGAGATCGCGCACACTGTCTCAAGAAGCGCAGGCGATCTGGCACTGGCTGCTAGCCAGAGTACTGACGATAACGGCTACCCATCTGCCAGGTGTGCAGAATGCTCAGGCGGACGCACTTAGCAGGCTGGTGCAAGAAACCCACAAGTGGGTCCTACGCGATGAGGTGCTAGGAAACATCTTCGACAGGTGGGGCACTCGAGACGTAGATCTGTTCGCCACCGCCGAAAACAGAAAATGTCGAGACTTCGCCTCCAGGTATTACCAACCGGAGACTCTGGGGAACGCGCTATGGATCAGCTGGTCGAACAGCTTTCTGTACGCCTTTCCTCCCATTCCCCTGATTCCGGCGGTGCTCATCAAACTGTCTCAATCCAGAGCACGGATGATCCTCATTGCTCCGGAGTGGCCCCGACAGTGGTGGTTCACGGACCTGCTTCACAGGTCTCCCCTATCCCACCTGCGGCTGCCGTGTCGGCCGGACCTTCTCAGGAAGTTCGGGGGTAGATGGTGCACCCCAACCTCTCATTATTGAGTTTGGCAGCGTGGCTCCTAAGATAGTGCAATATGGACACCTGAATCTGCCTGATGATTGCATGGATGTACTCAAGGAGGCTAAGCGACCTTCCACTAGGGCTTCCTATACCTTCAAATAGAAGAGGTTCTGCAACTGGTGTACGTCCAAGAACTATGTTCCGACGACCTGCAAGGAAGATGTCATACTTCCATACCTTTTGCATTTGGCTCAATCTGGCCTTAATTTTCATTCTATTAAGGTTCACCTTGCAGCGTTAACTGCGTATAGGAGATGCCCTTCACAGACATCCTTCTGCAAGATTCCTGTGATTAAAAAATTGGGGGGAAGGATTGAAGAAAGTGTTTCTCCTGTTCGGCGTCCTTCGCCTTTGTGGGAGCTGAATGTGGTGCTGTCCAGGTTGATGAAGGAACCTTTTGAACCTATTCATAAGGCTTCATTACAGCACTTATCATGGAAGGCTACTTTCCTCGTGGCCATTACATCGGACCGCAGGGGGTGAAATTCAGGCATTGTGTTGCCAACATTACGGGTTGGTCAGGACTGGTCTTGCCATCTCAAAACAGTCCATCTCGAGATGGATGGAATCCTGTATCCAGTTATGTTACCAAAAGGTTAACAAAATCTTAGGGGGTAAGCCTAGGCTCATTCCACCAGGGGCAAAGCGGCTTTGCTACGTAATATTCCCATTGCAGAGATCTGTAGGGCTGCCATGTGGAAGTCAGTCCATACCTTTGCTAAACACTACTGTCTGGACTCTGATGCCAGAGCCCGATGCTCAGGTTGGGCAGGCTTCGTTGAGAAATCTGTTTGCACAAGTAGTGGTGTTGTCTTTTTCCTCCACCGCCGGATTGGTTTGTTGGGATGGGCTTGCCATTCTATTCACTAGATTATGACTATACACAGAGATCCCCTACTACAGAAGTAGTAGTTTCTTACCTGTAACTCCAGTTCTGTAGTAGGGTTATCTCTGTTATAGTCATAAGCGCCCGCCCTCCTTCCCGGTGGAGAAAATGTTAATGTACTGTATGCTACAGGCCTTACTTTATACACCTTTGAAAAGAACTGAAAGTAAAAGGACTTGGCTGTGCACTCTGGGATACCGAGGGTCTCTGGAAAGTTCCTTAAAGGCACAGTTTCCCTTTTCCAGACACATAATGGCAGCGTATGGGGCTTGTTTGTCCAACCCTTCCTCGCTATCATTTCAAAGGATTTGTGTCAAGGGGAGTTTCTCTATGTGTGAAACTTGGCAAAATGTATAAAATTTGATTTTATTTGGCTATTCTTTTCACTTCATGATGAAGTGCTGGCCAATGTACTTTAGGCTGCATTATTGGTCTTTGATTTCCTCTTAAGTGTCTATGCAGGACTGCAGAAGAAGACAATTTAAGAGACTATTTTTGATTGCTCCGGGGTCCCCGCACATGGATTATGACTATAACAGAGATACCCCTACTACAGAACTGGAGTTACAGGTAACTACTCCTTCTCACTCTGCCAGCCAGTTAGAAATCTAGGAACTTGCTGGACATCCCTTGTTAGTGACTTTCTTTCAGCTAGTGGGTTCGGAAGCGACTCCAGCAGACGGGCAAATAGTCTTTTTGTAGACCGAGAGGAACGCAAAGATGCTCAGTCATCAGAGGACCACCCACAAGGGTACAACACGACGCTGGACGACCATTCCTTGAAAAATACTTTTCTTCAGTAGGTTGCGACCAGGTCTGAGGAAGCTTGTTTTCTCCTGAGATTGTTTCCTGTGGGTCCTATCAACACAATTTTGTAAAACTGGATTGTGGAAAATTCTCCATTTAACTTCTGTCTCAATTGCTATAAAATATTGCTGTGAATAATAAGCCTCTGATTTGCAGTATGTGTCTTTCAAAACACTATAACTGAAAGGATTGTTAATGCCTGCTCGCTCTTTAAACCCAAAACTTAAAAAATAAAATAGGGAATGTATTGATTGGCTCACATATACAGAAGTATTTTGTGAATCAATTGCAATATCTGTCCAAAAGCCATCTATGGAAGACATAGGATTTCCAGATGATAAAGGCATGGACGAATTGCAATCAACTTAGGAGACTTGTGAGGAGTAAAATTTCTCCGAGTCGTCCCTTCAACAAAGGTTGTAACGCCCTGGTTACTTACCGTAATCTTATTACTCCGAGTCCTGGTCTTCCTGGCTCTTGGGTAAGGGGTCATCTTGGGGGAACATTTTGGGCTTCAGCTAGTGAATTAGTTCTGCTAGAAAGGAGAAGCATCTCATGCGTAAGGACTTTATCCAGGAAGATGAACGAGGAGGTTATCTATCTTTTGTGTTCTCAGCTCTCTCAAGACCATACTTCACCAGCAGCCCAGGCAAGGTGCTGTAGACTTGCCAGGGAGCTGTCCCTCACCGGGAACCCGGGGCTGTAGCACATTAATCAACAATTTAACCTTAAGTTCAGCAGTCTCTAAATTCACCAAGCACAGCACGTAATTTGGAGAGCTATATATTATCCCCAGTTGGTGCATAGTGTCATTCAGTGTCCTGAATATTGGATCCTAGCTTGTCTAGTCTGCCCCAGTGTGATTTTGGAGCTACAGACTGATTAGCTATGCAGATTCCCTTGACTGTAAGACGTACAAGCCTCCTATAGTAGTCCATGACTGGAGACCGACCCTGTATTGTCTTTGAAATACTTTGTCTGAAAGTTCTTCTGGGGGGAATCACCCTTATTTAATTTGGGATTTTATTGCAGGCATTTCTAGGTCCAATATGAGTGGAGATGGTCTGTTAAGGTGTGCAGTAGGTGCATACCAGTTTGGAACGCCATCGCATGGACTGATGGGTAGGACAAAAACTCAGTAGGTGGGGTCTCTTTTCCTCCATACATCGACTAAACATTTGTTTTCTATTACTTGCAGGATCCTTTTGTCCCTTGCAGACAATCTTTGTGGTGTGTATATCTGTGTAGTGTCATTCAAAATGTGCCCCACAAAAGGGCAAGTTGGTCCAGTTTCTGGCATAGGGAGTATACATCTGAGTAAAACTGTGGCCTATCGGTTTGGACCATAGACATACATAAAATTGACAGAGAATGAATCTAGTGTGCCCTATACTATTAAGAACCTACTTCTTGGGTCTACCACTTTCTTTGCATGCTAAAACCATACGCCCCAGTGCATCCATATGGCCACCCTCTGGTTTAAGCGCTGAGTGAGCGAACTTGTGTAAGTTATGTTAAGTGCGTTTCCTAAAGATAGTCTATGTTGATCTTATGTCGATCCAAATATGCTTAGATCTTCCTAACTTTTTGTGCATTATTTAGCCCTTTTGATTTCAGGGTATTCTTCGGAGTTGTAATTGCTACTGTGTAGTTGTTATACAGTGACTGGTCTAGTATAATGATATTAAGTGAGTATAGACTATAACAGTGGGTTGTGCTAAAAACAAAAACAGTGACATGTCTTAATAAACACCCCCACCTCCCACATTGCCTTTAACAACTTGAAGCAAAGTTTTACTCTCCCAGCACACGCAATTACTTGTGGGATAACCATGGACACTGAGTAAAGAATGAAGCATATTGGGAATGGGGCTACGAGTGACTTACTCTACTCCACTGGCTGTTATGCTGTGGAGGCCAGTTGTACGCTATTTCGGTAGCCCATCCCATCATGGCATTCCCCAGCTTTTCTGGATATCTAACACAACCAAAAAACAGAATGCACACAGTTGCTGTTTGATTATTTAGGCACAAAAATACCTCATTAGCTGGATGAGATAGTATGTGAACCTTAGTGCTATTGCATTAGCTTTGAGTGACCATGACCAGACTCCTGGCTTGCCACCAGATAAGTCCCACGTAAGGTACATGGAGCTCCAGTCTAGATATCTGAAAGAAACAGGTTAGTGTTAGATTCTTTACCTTAGAATATTCCCAGGCGTCCCCTTGCAGGACATCTGTCAGGCAGCTACGTGGGCCTCGCTGCACACGTTTCCTAAGCACTACTGCCTGGACAGCCAAGTCCGGAGGGATGGCTTTTTCGGACGTTCCGATCTCCAGGACTTTCTGGTGTGATCTTGGTTTGCAGACCCACCACCGGGGTAAGTATTGCTGGGGTATATATATAACGATATATCTGTAAGAAACCGTAGTTAGTGTTAGATTCCTTACTGCCCCACCCATCCTCCCTGTTCTGCAAACCGATATCTAGGGTTAAGGTCATCCCTTTCAGGGCCCTAGTTTTATGGCACCAGTGTCGGTTTCTATCATGGCTCTGCGTTCCTGGTGCGGAAGCTAGGTACAGAACTGACGTCAGCTCGCGAGGGCGACGTCTAAGTATTCCGACGACGCACTTCCGGCGAACACGACGCAGACGACGGACGCGGAGCCGCAGAAGACGCCTACCGACGCGCAAGGGTACTGCTGACGAAAACTTTCCGGATCCATTCTGACACCTGGGGATATTCTAAGGTAAGGAATCTAACACTAACTACTGTTTCTTACAAATATTTCGTTACCGAAGGTAAGTAACTTGTGCTTCAATTGCATATGAACGGTAATTTAGAAAATATGTAGAAAAACATCTGGAATTACTATAACCACTGCATGTGAAATAAACTCTTACTTCAATGGTTGTTGTCCAGGTCTTCTGCTGAGTCTTCGTGCATACGCTAATGAAGCTACAGAGTGCTCCCTTTCAATCTTCTTGAGGAATGTGAGAGATCTCTGGTGGCCTTTGAAAAGGTGCACTTTGTGGTCTATTATTTTTTTTAATCATGTGGGAAATTCTATGGCATAGGGAAGAGTTCTCCAAAGTCGGCCCTGGAGGGCCGGATCCATGCCAGATTTTTAGCATATCCACATTTAGATAAATGTAGTTATCTTAAAAATCTGGCTTGGATCCAGCCCTTCAGGACCGACTTTGAAGAACTCTGGGATATGGAATGATCACAGACTGACGTTTCTTTTTGATCGAGGGGAAGGCTTTACAGGCATCTTGCACAGACAGTGTGAAATATGGGAATAGCGATCCATAGTATCCAGGGGAGTCCAGGTCTCATGTTTATTGTGCCAAGCATAATGCCACACAGGGCCCCTGTAATACACTAATGGAGCTACTATCCGCCTTGGAGGTGCTCCCAGCTTGGTCTGGGTGCTGATGATTGTGTAGTCCTTCTGCAATAAATATAGACAAGCCATTCGCTATGCCAAATTAGTCTAGGGGTGGGGACTTAATAAATGTTTCCATTTTGCCCGTACTTGTTGATCATGGTATGCTGGATCAATTTTTTAGGTCGAGTCTGAGCCAGAGCGCAAGCGCTGCTCTGGCGATCTGTTGTAGTAGAGTATGGAAGAGAAGCCCCGTCCACTGCCCGCCCATATTTTTCATTGTTTTTTGTTTTTTTTAATGAAAATAATGTTTATTTCAAGTGTTGAACATGGACAATTACATTCTATAGCAAGCGTTAATCACCTAACAATTGGCATTGGTCCATACAGTTACATAAATGGTATGCACAATAACAATTTTCTCACTTTTTTCTTTTAAACAAACGTTCCATCTGCTTTACAGTAACTCCCCCCTCCCTCTAAACACCCCGGCACTTACCCAATGTTGTCTACACACACTTTTGTACCGTGTTTGCTCTCTTTGCAAAGGTATCAGTCAGTTACATTCCTGCCATATCTGCATGTACTCCCCTATCCAGTGTCACAAAGTCCCTTTTGCTTGCACCTGTCTGTGTGTCCCTGTGGACTATCATTGGGGAGTGGGGGAAGGGAGGGGGAGGGGGGAGGGTGACGGAAGAGGGGGGGAACAACGAGAGGGCCGGGAATGGGTGCAGAGGGAAAAGAGGGGGGGGGCGACTGCGGAGGCGGGAGGGGGGAGGGGAAAAACTTTCAGATCACTGTGAGCACATCTCTCCCATATCATCCTCCACAATCGACTGGAACACATTATCAGTAACACCAGTTTCAAAGTCCGAAAGCATTGCATTCCACTACATAGAAATAGGGGTTTTCCGTAAGCCTCTACGCTCCTCCCTCTGCAATTCCATACCCCCTGCTCTACCCCATCGCACCACCTCCCCTGGCCAGACGTCTATTTTTCATTGGTTTGTGTCTTTGGCCTTTGTAAATGCTGGTGTCTGATAGGCTTGTTGGTCCCTCCTTAGTACGGCCATATCGTCATTTGTAACTTCCCATGGCTACTGGCCCCTTTACTTCGATTGTTACACTGTACGTCTTATTTAGACTTGTAAGCACTATTTTCTCTTATGAGTTTCTCCCACTTCAAGCACGATGACGTGCTTTGCTCACATTCAGCGCGCCATGCGTGCTTTCTCTTTTCAAGGAAACCAAAAACAAACCTCACGTTTATTAAAGGATCCGCTCCTCCTGCAAGCTCTTAAACACTTCCACAGCACGCAGGGGTCACCATACCTATACATTTTATGTACACGGGCGCCATCTTTCAGGTTAGGAAACAAATAACAAACATCACGTTTATTTACAGCGCAGCTCCTCCTGCAAGCTCATAAAAACTCCCTTGCACGCAGGGGCAGCCATATTCATACATTTAATACATTTATGTAGAAGGGCGCCCGCTTTCAGGTTAGAAACCAAAAAACAAACATCAGGTTTATTAAAGGCGCTGCTCCTCCTGCAAGCTCATAAACACTCCCAGGAGGCTACAGGGTGAGATGCTGCATACTTCGGCTCACACCATCACAGTCGCGCACTGCAAGGTGTCTTTTTTCCCCTCTCTGCATTCACTTGGAGGTAATCTCTTAATGCTTGAATCGATTTTTAAAAAACAGTAATGCATGTTTACTGTCATTGCGTCGCTCTGTTTGCTGATAAAAAAACATATCTTGTGTGAAACAAATGCATTTAGGAAAATGAAAGTAGTACTATTGGACTTAGACAACCAATACTATGCACCCTGAACAAGTAAAATATCAATATAGCATGTATACTGTACAATAGATAACAACTGATTCCATATGTTTTTTATGAAGAGTTAAATTTTCTTTTTTATTATAAGCAAAGAATCAGCATTTTTTGCCTGGCAAGTTCTATTTATCAAGGGCGTGGCTTGGACGCCGATCGGGATGGCGGCATGAGCTTGTAGCTCCGCGCAAGGTCCCGCTATTTCTCCTGACAACTACACCCTGGGGGATCCCTGATCGGCGAAATCCTTCTGAGAAGTGTTGGTGAACCAACGGAGAGCAGCTGAGAGTTCTCGGGAGACCGAATATACCGCCGAAACCCGAAAGAAGAAGCCGGAGGTGCTGTGCGGAGCGGGAGGAAAATGGCGGCGTAAAAGGACGGCGGCCTCTGCGCAAGGGGCGAGGCGGACTAGACTCGGACTGCAGTGTGGACCGCCTCCAGCGAGACTGGTGCAACTAGGGCACACCTGAACGGGCCTGGGAGGTGGATTTGGGGGTGCGGAGGCCAGTGTTGAACTGGGGCACAGCTTGCACGGTACCCGCTTATACCTCCCCCCTCTCCCCACTATCCCGGCCCTGGCGACTGTGAAGCGGACGGCCCCGGTAATTCTGGTTATTGGAGGGGTGCCTGCCCTACGATAGTTGTTGGTGCGCACAACTCCCGAGAAGAGGATAAAGAGATCAGGAGGAAGGCCGGGGGCGGCCGTATGACGATGCCCGAAGCACCTAAAATGGCGGCTGCAGGCGGGGCGGCCATTGTGGAGCAGGGCCGGGAGGACTCAACTGCGCTGTCCCGAGAAGGTGAGGCCCGGGCTTCCCCGTTGATGATGGAGCAGGAGCAGCGGCTGAATCAGCGACTAGATAATATTCTGGAGGCAATAACTTCGACTAAGGAGGCTCTGCGACAGGACATTGCGCAGGTCGCCACAGGGCTGGGCCTCCTGAGGGCGGATCATACCAAGCTATCGGACAAAGTTAAGGACCATGAGCAACTGCTTCAAGACCTGAAACCGGCGGTGGTGACCGCGGAACATAAAATAACGGACATCCTCAGCCGCCTGGACACACTAGAGAAACGAGCGGAGGATGCGGAAAGTCGTAATCGACGGAACAACGTAAGGGTTGTAGGCCTGCCGGAGAAAATAGAAGGGGATGACGCAGTGGCTTATATGGAGAACTGGTTCAGGACGGTGGTGGCGCCGGAGGGCCTCTCATCCTTCTTCTCACTGGAACGGGCACATAGGGTGCCAGCTCGCCCAACGGCGCTCGGCCGCCCTCCTAGGCCGATGGTGGTGAAGCTCCTACACTATAAAGATCGGGACCTGCTAATCCAGAGGGCTCGAACATTGGGCCCATTTGAGGTGGACAATAGCCGAGTTACGATATTCCCGGACTATACGCAAGAAGTCCAAAAGAGCAGAGCGTCCTTCCTGGCGGTAAAAAAGGAGCTGAGGGAGGAGGGCATTCAATACTCATTGCTCTTCCCGGCTAAGCTGAGAGTAATCCTGGATGGGAACACTCAATTTTTCCAGACTCCTGATGAAGCATGGTCGTGGCTAGAGTTGTATCGCGCCGGCACAGACCGAACTGGTAAAAGCCAGCGGGAGAGGCCTAAACCGCTCCAGATCCGGAAATCTCAACGAATCCGTTTGCGCAACAAGCTCAAGAGAGCGGAACGGGGAGGTCAAATGGCTGCGGATAAGAGAGCGGCGCTGGCTGCAATGGCAAGCCTCACGAGGTCGCAACAGGAGAGGGAACTGGTTGAATCGGACTCTGGTGAGGACGGAGGCAGGACCGGAGAAGAACTATCGGAGGCGGAGAGCTCGAAGGGCCCTGCGGTCACCCCACAGACATCCGATGGAATCTTTAATGGATGACTCATGTTTGGGACTTGTGGCACTGTGCTTCCTACGGAGAAATACTCAGCTAGTGCTGGGAGGGCTGGCAGGTAGGGTGATGCATAAGCAGTGTGGGATGGAAGACGCGGGGCGAGGGCTCCGCCTGCCCTGGGTCGGCGATAACTCACCCCCTTGGGGCCCTTAAGGCCTTCTGTGGTGGCGACCACAGATTAGACTGATGTGTGTTGAGTTCAAGGTTTGGAACAGGGCTGAAACTGGGTTATTAGGCTCTGTCCTGGGGAGTGGGGTTTGGGGAGTTTTTTCTACGATTATTTTGGGGGGGAGCAACTGCAGCGATGTGGGCAGTGACTGGTTGTACCTGAATTGGATCGGTAAGGATTACCATGGGGACGTTACCTAATTTGAAATGCCTAACATGGAATGTCCGAGGACTACGAACAATGATCAAACGCCACAAAGTGCATGCTTATCTGGTGAGGCGGGGTGTCCAGATTGCAATGTTACAGGAAACTCACTTAACTAAACAAGAATGCACTGCGCTACAGAAGAGGTGGCGAGGTCAGGTTTTTGGCACTACTTATTCAGCATTCGCTAGAGGGGTGCTGATATGGGTTTGAGCGGGCATACCGTTCCAGGTGGTGAACCAGCTGGTGGATCCTGAGGGAAGATATGTGGCGGTTGAGGGGAGGTTATATGGCCGGGATGTGGTTTTGTGCTGTGTATATGCCCCAAATGTTGATCAGGCTCACTTCTTTGATGGCCTGTCGTGCTCACTGGCCTCCTTCTTGGCAGGCCCTATTATTCTGGGAGGGGACTTTAATTCGATCACTGATGTGGCACTGGATAGGTCGCACCCACCACTGGCTGATTCCCCGGTACGTAGACTAGCTGCACATAGGAAGGATTGGCAAGAGAGGTGGTGATTGCTGGATGTATGGCGGGAGCAACATCAGGATAGTAGGGATTATTCCTTTTTCTCGGCCCTCCATGCTTTACATGTTAGGATCGATTCGGTCCTGTGCAGTGGTTCCCTGGCTGCTCTGGTCACCCATACAGAATACCTGACCAGGACCATCTCGGATCACAATCCCTTGTTGGTATCCATACAGTGGCAACGTGCGAGATCCGCAGTCCCAACATGGCGGCTTCGGCCCGACACCTTGGAAGATTCGGTGTTTAGTGACGCGGTCCAACGAGGCATAGACCAATACTTTGAGGAAAACGAGGGTACAGCTCACACTAGGTCTACTGAATGGGACGCAATGAAAGTGGTGGTGAGAGGAGTCTGTATGGGTAGGTTCTCGAATGCACGAACGTCCAGTTTGAATGCGCTTGCAAAAGCGGAAGAGAAGTTGAGGGATCTAGACCGGACCGGCCGGACTTACAAGCCCGGTTATTAGAAGCCAAAGAGGTAGTGGCGACTGAAACGGAACGGCTGAGAAGTTATGACTATAGGCAATATGCCATTAAAGCGCATGCCGAGAGGGATAAAGTGGGCACGCTCCTTGCCAGGATCGCTAATCCGGAACTCAGAGGCTGCCCAATCTTGAGCATAAAAACTGAATCAGGGGAGATGGTTTACTCGCAGACAGCGGTGATGGAGTGTTTTTGGACATATTATGCAAAGTTATATGAATGCCAACTGGGGGTGGAGGCCTCTGAGATCAGTGATTACTTGGAATCGATGCAGCTTCCAGTGTTGGAGGATGATGATGCGAAGGAATTAGGAGGGCCTATCACGCTCACCGAGATCAGGGCGGCCAATAAACACATGGCGAGGAATAAAACGCCTGGGGTGGATGGCCTTCCGATCGAATTTTATCAGAAATACGTGGATTGTCTGGCGCCCAGATTACTGGTGGTGTACGAGGAGGCTAGAAGACTGGGGTACCTGCCCAGATCGATGAGGGAGGCGCTGGTAGTACCATTGCTGAAACCCGGTAGAGAGGCATCAGATGTAAAGTCCTATAGGCCTTTGTCCATGTTGACAGTAGACTATAAGATATTGAGCCGTATTCTGGCCACCAGGTTGGCTCCACACATGACTAGGTTGGTGCACAGGGACCAAGCAGGGTTCATCCCTACAAGGAACACAACGCTAAATATACGTCGCCTAATTGGGATATTGGATGGCGCTGCGGACACAAAAGGTGACCCGGCAGTGTTGTCCGTGGATATTGAAAAAGCCTTTGATAACCTGGAGTGGGTCTACTTGGAAGGAGTACTGACGAAGTTTGGTATCGGCGAGGGGTTTAGTAGATGGACGAAAGTGTTATATTCCTCGGCAACAGCGAGGGTGCGCCTGGGCACTCTTGTATCTTCGGATTACCGGTCTGTAGAGGGACGAGACAGGGGTGTTCACTATCTCCGTTGCTGTTTGCACAAGCGATGGAACCACTGGCAGAGCGAGCCAGGTCGGGAGTTATGTACCGGGGGATTGAACAAGGCGAGCACGCGCATTATATATCTCTATATGTGGACGACTTGTTATTGTACCTGGCGGATGGGGAGCAGGCTCTGGAGGGAGCGATGGATAAGTTATCAAAATTTGGTCAGTTGTCGGGACTTATGGTGAATTGGACGAAAACTTGTATCTTTCCGCTTAGGGCGGACACACAATGCCCCCCTCGTGGTATAGGTGTGACCTGGGAGCCATCTTGCTTCACTTACTTAGGAGTCCGCATCTACCATGAGGTCGAGAATCTGTTGGAGGGTAATGCAGGGCGTTGTATACGAGCACTGAGAGGCTGTATATCCTTTTGGGCCTCCCTCCCTTTGTCAGTACTGGGCAGAGTAGCTCTATTGAAAATGGTGGCGCTCCCAAGGTTACTTTATTATTTCCGCACGCTGCCCATTTGGATTCCTCAGAGGATCTTTAAGGACCTACGGATGATGATAATGGACTTCCTCTGGGGGCACGGACGACGCAGAGTAGCTTTGAACACCTTGCCTAGACCCAAACTTGAAGGGGGGATGGCAGTCCCCGATTTTGAATTGTACTATTTGGCTGCGCAGCTTCAGATCCTTACGCAGCACGTGGCTAGAGTGTTTAGAGGGCCGGAACACGAGCGAGGGAATGGTATACAACGTCACGTCCTGACTTACATAATTATGCAGTAGAAATTAGAGTTGAGAGGCCTCAACATGGAGGAAAAGACGCTCCGGTTGTGTTGGCACAGGAGTTTGAAGAGAGCAAAGACGTCCCGACCTTATGCTCCGGAGATACCATTGGGAAAGTTGACCGCGCTGCCGCATGGCGGTGATTGGTCTCCGCTGTTGGAATGGGAGGAACTGGGATTACAGATGGTGGGGGATCTGTATGTAGATGGAACGTTGGTCCCCTTCCAGACGCTGCAGGAACAGTTTGGGCTGCCGGAAGGGAGCTTCCTCTTGCATGCGGCTGTGGTGGCGGCAGTGCAGAAACACTGGAAAGGAGGGCTCCTTGAGCCGGAAACGACCATGGCCTGCCATATATGTCGTGATGGCCGCAGGTACATTTAAAGCGGTGACCTGCCTCCATAATAGGATGTTGCATGATGGGTTGGATCCACTCTTAGGCCTGAAATCGAAATGGGAGGTTAGTATAGGAAGGCCCATCCCAGACACGGTGTGGGGACATATCCTGCAGCGAACATGGAAAGGGACAAGGAATGCACGCTTTCAACAGGTACACTTTTATGTCCTGCATAGGGCCTACCTGACCCCGGAGAAGATCAAACGGTACTTCCGGGTGCAGGAGGCGCGGTGCCCAAGGTGCCTGGCATTAGAGGTTGACATAGACCACTTGTTGTGGGGCTGTCCAAAGCTGGAGACATATTGGCTGGAAGTTGGGGAACTCCTGAATACGGTGACTGATCGGGAGGTGGATTTTGACATGGCGGCGTGTCTGTTGCTTTGGTTCCCACACACGAAGAACACTAAAGTGACGAGTAAATTCATTGATCTGGGGCTCATACTGGCGCAGAGAGAAATAACTTGGCACTGGAAGTCCAAGGAGCGGCCGTCAGTGAGGAGATGGGTGAATGAACTGCTGAGATGGTCTGAATGTGAGAGTGTGCTCCGAATGAGACAGTCGGTCAAGATTGATAAAGAAAAGAGTTTAGATATGGCAAGGGCGTGGGAGATGATAGTCCAGGCATTACGTGATTCCATGGTGGAGGACGAAGAATAGGCTATTTGTGTATCCGGGCTCCATGAGGCTTGAGAGTGTAACGGCATCATTCGAGTTGTAGCGAGCCCCCATTGCAGTGTTCGGAATAAGGCCCACATCGTCAGCGGTTGCAGGGGGGGGGGAGGAGAGGGGGTTATTTGGGGATAGTGTTAGGCACCGAGGCCCAGGTCAAGAAGCACAACAGCAGTTACAACGGGGGTCGGACAAGTCCCTAGCGCGACAGGAGGACCCAGACAGGCAGCGAGGGTGGTATAGGGATACATTAGACCAACATGATAGGCGTCCACCGTTCGATTGGTTTGGGTCCTGGATTACGCGTATCAGTTGCCTACCTGGAATGTTAGAGAATGCTGGCTGGTGTGGGGGGAGGGTTAGGAGTTTAGGGGGATAAAACGCAGATACATACAGATGTTATTGACCAGTTGTCCCTATGGGATGCTCACTATGATGTTCTTGCTGGAAGTATGGATTAATGCGCCGCCCGGCCTCCGGGATGCGGGCTAAATGGCTGTGTACGATTTACTGTTTATTTTATCCATGCGTGGGGATACCATGAGTGTGCTGGTTGATCTATTATATGCAATGGTTTCTAACTCTGCAATAAAAACAAATAAAAAAAAAAAAAGTTCCATTTATCAATATAGTTGCCTAATACAATTGTTGATACTGTGTTGAAATGTTATTACTTGTTTTCACAGTTTTTAAAGTTCTGAATAGATTAATTCAAATAACACATTTACAATATAAAAACAACATTCATTGGTAACATGGCTTCCCAAAGTTCATAGTGTGTGTACTGTTGGCAGACCGTGTCGAAGGCGTTGAGGGTTGAGGGCCGCCGCTTCTCTGTTGTCCAGCCAGGACTTGATGTCATCGGTGGCAGCAATGGGGGCAGTCTCGGTGCTGTGGTTGCTGCGTAACCCGGACTGGGAAGGGTCCAGGATGTTGTTCTCCTCGAGGTAGCGGGTCAGTTGTTCGTTGGCGGTCTTCTCGATGACCTTTGCCGGGAACGGGAGCAAAGGAATGATCCGGAAGTTCTTGGGGTCTGCCTTGGGTTTCTTGAGTACGGTGTTGATCTCGGCTTGCTTCCAGCTCTCCGGGAAGGTTGCTGTCTCGAAGGAGGTGTTGATGACTTTCTGGAGATGTGGTGCGATGGATGTGCTGGCTTTGTTGAAGATGTGGTGTGGGCATGGGTCTGACGGAGATCCGGAGTGGATGGTGTTCATGATCTTGATGGTCTCATTGTTGATGTTGGTCCAGGAGAGCAGGCGGTTGGTGCGGATGGTAGTCGTGGGGGCAGAGGTCTCAGTGGTTGTCGGGGCGTTCGTGGCATTGAAGCTGTTGTGGATGTGTGCGATCTTGCGGTGGCAGAAGGTGGCCAGCAAGTCGCACAGGTCTTGCGAGGGTGGGACGTCGTTGGTGTTGGAGCTGGGGTTGGAGAGTTCCTTCACGATGTTGAAGAGCTCTTTGCTGTTGTGTGCGTTGTTATCTAGGCGATTTTTTAAAGAGGCCCTTTTGGCGAATCTGATGAGGTGATGGTGTCTGCGGTTGGCTTTTTTGTGGCTATCCGGTGTTCGTTCACGGAGCCAGATCTTCTCCAGTTTCCGGTAGGTTTACTTGGAGGCCCGGAGGTCTTCAGTGAACCAGCTGGCTTTCTTGTTGGTGTGACTGTAGGCGGGTTTCTAGATCGGGGCCAAGGTGTTGGCGCAGTCATTGATCCACTGTCTGAAGTTGATGGCGTTGGGGTCGGCGGGTGGGCTCTGGTCGAGGGTGGTGGTTAGCTGGTCTTCGGTGACTTTGCTCCAGCAGCGGCGGGGCATCTGTTGGGTGCGGTGGTGCGTGGTGGTTTTCTTGAAGGTGAAGTGGATGCAGCGATGGTTGGTTCAGTGGAGTTCGATGGTGTGGTTGAAGGAGACGTGGGAGCTTGCGGAGAAGATAGGGTCAAGCGTGTGACCAGCGGAGTGGGTGGGTTTTGTGATGAGTTATCTGAGTCCGAGGTTGGCTAGGTTGTCGATCAGGGTGGTGGAGTTGGTGTTGTTCTCGAGGTGGAAGTTCTGGTCCCCGAGGAGGATGTAGTCCGTGGAGGTGAGGGCATGTGTGCTGACGAAGTCGGCGATGGAGTCGCTGAACTGTGGTCAGGTTCCGGGGGGTCTGTAGATGATGGCTCCTCTGAGGGTGGTGTTGGGGTCGGTGTGGATCTGGAAGTGCAGGTGTTCGGCGGTGCTGGGGGTGTCCTCGGTGTTGGTCGAGACTCTGAGAGTGTTCCTGTGGACAATGGCGATTCCTGCTCTGTTGGTGCGGTCCCTGCGGGTGATCTTGTAGCCTTCCTGGACGGATATGGCTATGTCGCGTGCGGAGGCGGGGTTCAGCCAGGTCTCCGCCAGGAAGGCAACGTCTGGGGATGTTGAGTTGAGTAGGTCCCAGAGTTGACACGGCATGTTTGCGGGCGGAGCAGGTGTCGAGAAGGATGCTGAGTAATCAACTTGGGGGGAGGAGGAATTGTTGTCCATTCAGTTCCCCGTTTCAATACTTAGGTAATCAAGTGGTAGAATGGACACTTGTAACTGCTTAACCTTTGGTTGGCATGGATCACCCTCATAAATGTTATGTTGCTCGAATGCGGTATATTTCTGTACTCCGCCCCACATTAGCGTTACGGCATTGTCATTGGATGTCCAATATCGTGCTGTATGCCAGCTTCACCCAGAGGAAACCTCGAGTTCTGGCAGCAGTGTCCAGAGAAAAAAAGTAAAATATGAAAGGAGATTTTGTTTAAAAAACAAAACTTAACCAAGAAGGACTTTAATAGAAAGAGGTTAAGTCTCTCCTTAAAATTATTGGTGGGTATAGATATGGGAACAAGTTACTGGATCTTACTATACCGCTTCATGAATAGCGTTGACATGTTTCAGCTCCCTAGTGCCCAGCCGGGTCTATGGAGCCTTCGTCAGGACAAAACAAACATAGATTACTTACACCACTTGTGCAGTAATTCACAGTGTAATATTCAACACTGGGTTAATTCTGGTCATGCTCTCAAATCTGTAGGTGAAGGGAGAGAAGAAAAACAGGAAAATACAGATAGATATAGCTTTTAAATACATATCAGCACAATTCATAATTTCCAAATTATGGGGTTTATAAGCTTATCTTAAGCTAGTAATTCAGGAGAGTGGTCTTACTAAGGACCTCCTATTGCCCAAATACACTGAGAATATGTCCAAAAAAAAAAAAATATGTAGAGATCACTACAGAACAATAGTCTTCTAATAACGGTTTGAAGACAAACTAGTCATTTCGGAACAAAATTATTTATATGGATGTCTATAGGCAATGTATTATAACCTATTGGTTTCAACACAGAATCATCTGTCTTATGCTGTTAAAATACATCTGGGGTGAAAATTGCAAAAAACACAGTTGATGGACAGAATGTAGAACAATGTCATACATTCACCCCAGTACAAGGATCTGGGCCTAAATCCATAGTTTTTTGCACTCCACACCACCCTGGGTTAGACACTGGCTATATGCAAATCAGCTCTGGCCCTGTGCCTCATGGGAACCGTCCAGTCCGAACTACCAAGCCATGTCTTTCCCAGACCGGAATCAAGCATCCAAGGACCGGTTTCTGGCTATCAGCCTGGATAGCTTGACTCCAGTGGTGTGGAGAGCCTGGGACTCACGTCTGAGCATCCCCAGCACACTCGGGGTGAAAATTGCAAAAAACACAGTTGATGGACAAAATGTAGAACAATGTCATACATTCACCCCAGTACAAGGATCTGGGCCTAAATCCATCGTTTTTTTGCACTCCACACCACCCTGGGTTAGACACTGGCTATATGCAAATCAGCTCTGACCCTGTGCCTCATGGGAACTGTCCAGTCCGAACTACCAAGGCATGTCTTTCCCAGACCGGAATCAAGCATCCAAGGACCGGTTTCTGGCTATCAGCCTTCATCAGCCTGGATAGCTTGAGTCAGTCTATCCAGGCTGAATGAAGGCTGATAGCCAGAAACCAGTCCTTGGATGCTTGATTCCGGTCTGGGAAAGACATGGCTTGGTAGTTCGGACTGGACTGTTCCCATGGAGCACAGGGTCAGAGCTGGTTTGCATATAGCCAGTGTCTACCCAGGGTGGTGTGGAGTGCAAAAAAACAATGGATTTAGGCCCAGATCCTTGTACTGGGGTGAATGTATGACATTGTTCTACATTCTGTCCATCAACTGTGTTTTTTGCAATTTTCACCCCGAGTGTGCTGGGTATACTCAGACGTGAGTCCCAGGCTCTCCACACCACTGGAGTCAAGCTATCCAGGCTGAATGAAGGCTGATAGCCAGAAACCGGTCCTTGGATGCTTGATTCCGGTCTGGGAAAGACATGGCTTGGTAGTTCGGACTGGACTGTTCCCATGGGGCACAGGGTCAGAGCTGATTTGCATATAGCCAGTGTCTAACCCAGGGTGGTGTGGAGTGCAAAAAAACGATGGATTTAGGGCCAGATCCTTGTACTGGGGTGAATGTATGACATTGTTCTACATTCTGTCCATCAACTGTGTTTTTTGCAATTTTCACCCCGAGTGTGCTGGGTTAACTCAGACGTGAGTCCCAGGCTCTCCACACCCTGGAGTCAAGCTATCCAAGCTGAATGAAGGGTGATAGCCAGAAACCGGTCCTTGGATGCTTCATTCCGGTCTGGGAAAGACATGGCTTGGTAGTTCGGACTGGACTGTTCCCATGGGGCACAGGGTCAGAGCTGATTTGCATATAGCCAGTGTCTAACCCAGGGTGGTGTGGAGTGCAAAAAATCGATGGATTTAGGCCCAGATCCTTGTACTGGGGTGAATGTATGACATTGTTCTACATTCTGTCCATCAACTGTGTTTTTTGCAGTTAAAATACATCCAGCACACTTACTGCCCAATGACAAATAGTTTTTTTGAGTAAAGGTGAAACACGTCAAGGGTAGGTTGTTTTATTATTTATATTCGTGGACAGTGATTTTGGTTACTCAGTTCTGTGTTTTAACAAATTCATGTTAAACTTAAAGACAACATGTGAGAGAAAGGTTGATGTTAATAAACCATTTCTATGTGTGCACACGATTTTATACGTCTAGACAGACTGAATATTTGGCGGTGTGAGAAAGGTCGATGTTAATAAACCATTTCTATGTGTGCAAACGATTTAATACGTCTAGCCAGACTGAATATTCGGTGTTATCACCAGGGTCAATATCGTCTTAGTTTTTCAAAGCGATAATCGGGCACCTTTTCTGTTAAATCTAGAAGTTGATAATTAAGCTTTTACGTGTTTCGCGGGGCCATTACACCCTTAAGATTGAACATTTCTTCGGTCTACATACCTTTTCATGAGAATGGTTATTGCCTCAACAGGGGTCGTGGCCACCGTTGTGACTTTGATCTGCAAGAGAGTAACAGCGGAAAGCCTTATTGCTCCGTACTGTTCTTTTTTGTGGACATACTCACAACGTGAAAACGCCATTCTTACCCGCACGTGTAGAGTTGTCTGCTTCCTGTGCTGGCTCTGCCCCCGGATAACGTGGGGGTGTGTCTCAGGTTGTATTATACACCGAAGGTGCAAAGGTAGAGAGAGGACTGCGGTGGTGTTAAAATCCTCTCACTAAACTTTATTTACAATACGATCTCAGAACAGCGGCGGGTGAGGATCCCAGGATGAGGACTTCCGTCTTATCTGAGTTCAGTTTCAGGCGGCTGTTCTTCATCCATTCGGCTACCTCTTTCATCCCTTCGTGAAGGTTGGCTCTGGCGGTGGCGGTGGCGGGGTCGTTGGTAAGGGAGAGGATCAACTGGGTGTCGTCAGCGTAGGAGATGATGTTGAGGTTGTGCTGGCATGCGATGTCTGCGAGGGGGCTCATGTAGATGTTGAAGAGGGTTGGACTGAGCGAGGAGCCTTGAGGGACGCCGCAGATGACTTCGGTGGCTTCAGATCTGAACAGAGGGAGTCGGACTCTCTGTGTCCTTCCAGCGAGGAAGGAGATGATCCACTCCAGTGCCTTCTCCTGGACTCCGACGTTGCTGAGGCGTTGTACTAGGGTACGATGGCAGACAGTGTCGAAGGCCGCGGAGAGGTCGAGGAGGATGAGGGCCGCTGTTTCTCCGTTGTCGAGCAGCGCTCGGATGTCATCGGTGACTGCGATCAGGGCGGTCTCGGTGCTGTGGTTGGCCCGGAAGCCAGACTGCGAGGGGTCGAGGGATCCATTCGTCTCGAGGAAGGCGGCCAGCTGCTTGTTGACGGTCTTCTCGATGACTTTAGCAGGAAACGGGAGCAGCAAGATGGGGCGGTAGTTTTTGAGGTCGGTGGGGTCAGCCGATGGCTTCTTGAGTAGACCGCTGAGTTCGGCGTGCTTCCAGCTCTCCGGGAAGGTAGCCGTGTCGAAGGAGGTGTTGATGATATCCCGCAGGTGGGGTGCGATGATAGCGTCGGCCTTGTTGAAGACGTGGTGAGGGCAGGGGTCGGTCGGAGATCCGGAGTGGATGGAGTTCATCGTGCGGACGGTGTCTTCGGTGCTGATCGGAGTCCAGGCGCGGAGGGTGGTGGTGGGGGGCGGTGGTTCGGTCGTGGTGTTCATCGGTTGAGTGCTGAAGCTGTTGTGTATGTCCGCGATCTTGTTGTGGAAGTAGGAGGCGAGGGAGTTGCAGAGGTCTTGCGAAGGGGTGATGTCGTTGTTTCCGGCGTTGGGGTTGGAGAGCTCTTTGACGATGTTGAAGAGTTCTTTGCTGTTGTGTGCGTTGTTGTCCAGTCGATCCTTGAATGCAGTTTTCTTGGTGGCGCGGATGAGTTGGTGGTGTTTTCGGGTGGCGAGCTTGAGGGCAGTCATGTTGTCCGGTGTTGGGTCTCTGCGCCAGGTTCTCTCGAGGGCTCGGCAGTTCTTCTTGGAGCTCTTGAGTTCGTCGGTGAACCATGGGGCTTTCTTGTTGCCGGTTTGCTGGGCGGGGTCCTCAGGGGGGCGAGCTCGTCTGCGCAGTCGCTGATCCACTTCGTGAGGTTGGTGGCCGCCTGGCTGGGGTTCGTTGTGCTGGTCGGAGGGTTCATGCTCAGGGAGGACGCGAGCTGGTCGGCTGTGATCTTGTTCCAGTTCCTGCGTGCAGCCTGTTGCTGGTGGGGTGGATCGTGGTCCTTGCGAAGCTGAAGTGGACGCAGCTGTGGTCCGTCCAGTGGAGTCCGGTGGCGTGGCTGAAGACGATGTCCTTGCTGGATGAGAAGACGGGGCCGAGTGTGTGTCCGGCGTAGTGGGTGGGGGTGGTCACCAGTTGCTTGAGTCCCAGGTTGGCGAGGTTGTCCAGCAGGGTGGTGCGGTCGTTGTTGTTCTCCAGGTGGAAGTTGAGGTCCCCTAGGAGGATGTAGTCAGCGGAGCAGAGGGCGTGTGGGCTGATGAAGTCGGTGATGTCTTCGCTGAATTGTGTGCGTTGTCCAGGGGGTCTGTAGATGAGGGTGCCTCTGAGGGTGGTCTTGGGGTTGATGTGGACTTGGAAGTGCAGGTGCTCGGCGTTAGCGAGGGTGTCATCGGTGTTGGTCGTGATGCGGATGGTGTTCCTGTGGACGATGGCGATGCCTCTTCCGGTGTGGTTGACGCGGTCCCTTCGGATGATCTTGTAGCCGTCTGGGATGGCGATGGCGATGTCAGGCGCTGAGGAGGTGTTCATCCAGGTTTCCGTGAAGAAGGCGACGTCTGGGGCTGTGGTGTCGAGCAGGTTCCAGACCTCGATGGCGTGCCTGTGGATGGAGCGGGTGTTGCGCATGATGCATTTCAGGTGGCTGCTGCTGTTGCTCGTCTTGGTTGGTGTAGTTGTAGTGCAGCTCCGTATGCAGGAGAACTTGCAGGAGTTGCAGCAGAAGGGTCCGTGGGTGCGTCTCGGGGTGGCTCTGTAGCAGCCCGGGACTCGGCCGGCGTTGAGTGCGTTGAGGGTTGCGGCGTCGTACGTCCGTCGGATGGGCTGGGGTCTGCGGGGGCCAGGGGTCCTGGCGCCGGGCGCGGTCCAGGCGCGGACGGGCGCAGACGGGCTTACCTTTGGCGCACCTTCGGCGCTCAGTCGGTGCTCCCGCTGCGCGCGTCCGCTGCGCGGTCGCTGAGGGGGCGTCATAAGAGGGGAGCCGGGAGGGCGGGTCAGTTGGGAGGCGGGGTCGCGCCCACCAATGGACTGGCGAGGGGGCGGGTCCTTAGGCAGGAAGCGGCGGGAAAGCGGGATCAGTTTCAGCGGGCGGCTGAGGCGCCGCTCACGGCGTCGGTGAGGAGATGGCACAGCAAAGGTCCCTGGAGCAGGAGCGCTGAGGTGCTAGGGGGCAACCAGGACAGAGGCGCTGTGGTCGCTGTCCAGGTGCGTGTGGGGTCCCCTTAAGCGGGGAGCCGGGAGGGCGGGTCAGCTGGGAGGCGGGGTCGCGTCCACCAATGGACTGGCGAGGGGGCGGGTCCTTAGGCAGGAACGGCGGGAAAGCGGGATCGGTTTCAGCGGGCGGCCCTGCGGCGGCTGGGGCGCCGCTCACGGCGTCGGTGAGGAGCTGGCACAGCAAGGGTCCCTGGAGCAGGAGCGCTGAGGAGCTAGGGGGCAACCAGGCCAGAGGCGCTGTGGTTGCTGTCCAGGTGCGTGTGGGTTCCCCTTAAGAGGGGAGCCGGGAGGGCGGGTCAGCTGGGAGGCGGGGTCGCGTCCACCAATGGACTAGCGAGGGGGCGGGTCCTTAGGCAGGAAGCGGCGGGAAAGCGGGATCGGTTTCAGCGGGCGGCCCTGCGGCGGCTGGGGCGCTGCTCACGGCGTCGGTGAGGAGCTGGCACAGCAAGGGTCCCTGGAGCAGGAGCGCTGAGGAGCTAGGGGGCAACCAGGCCAGAGGCGCTGTGGTCGCTCTGGCCTGGCCAGCCCACTCGGGGTAAAAATTGCAAAAAACACAGTTGATGGACACCTCAGTACAAATATCTGGGTCTAAATCCATCGTTTTTTTGCACTCCACACCACCCTAGGTCAGACAATGGCTATATGCAAATCAGCCTTGACCCTGTGCCTCATGGGAACAGTCCAGCCCGAACTACCAGGGTGGTGTGGAGTGCAAAAAAAACGATTGATTTAGGCCCAGATCCTTGTACTGGGGTGAATGTATGACATTGTTCTACATTCTGTCCATCAACTGTGTTTTTTGCAAGTCTCTTATGCACAGCAGACCCATGCTCGTCAGTAGGGTGAGCGTGAAAGTGAAGGGCGAGAATGAGGAGTGAGTTGTCTGAATACAAGGTGCATTCTCGGACACTTGAGGTAACTCAGCATGTTATTGACAGCAGAATAGGGTTTCAGATACAAGTTAAACTATTACTATTATGACATTAACCAGGGATCGAGGGTGGAGGAAGTAAATAGTGTGCTGATCTTCAAACAAACTTCCAGTCTTATGATTAGGGTTGCCAGCTCATTATTTTGATGTCCCAGACAGTACAGTACAAAAATAACCTAAAGCCGTATTTTCAGCACTTATCTGGGCATACTTCGAACAGCAAATATAAATACAAAGCATGTTTAATTGTGTTCTAGGGCTGCCTGAATGATCCATGACTGATAATTAAAGAGAACACAGACAGAAGTCACATTACAAACGAATACATACTTTTTTGTTTAAAACCCTATTTAGTGTCAAGATGAGGTCTTTGCAGGCTCTTAAACAACACATGGCTGGCATTTTTCTTTTCGCAACCCTACTTTACATTCCTTTTCATGAAATGCATTCTCACACTCTGACAATAAATGTAAAATATAAATGTAAGGAATAGGCAGAGTGGGGGCCCAGAGGGTACTAGAACCAGAAAAAAAAATAAGCCTCAGTAACCAGTTTATAAAGGTTTGTAAATATGCAAATGGTCTTTAAAGACCGGTTGAAAACTCGGGCGTGCCAGAGATAAGACTCCAGACACTGCCCAGCCGACCCCTTAGCAACTCGAGCTGCAGCTGCCCGGGCTGAGACATGAGACACACGAGGGGAATGGGGCAGAATCCCTTTTAGCACTATGGGCGTTGCCTCCCCTTAAGTTTTTTTTTTTTACCAGTTGAACTTGTGGGATATTGGTATATAAGGACTCAAAGACCAAGCATGCCAACCATTCAGTATCGCTGTCAAAAGAAACATCCATAATGTGGTTAATCCAATCCCTTCTTTCACATATGTAGCTTTATTTAGAAGTAGAAACAGTGGCTGCTCCTTCACTAAGGTGGAGGAGTGTCGCCCAACGGCCTTGAAGCAGTAAAAGAAAGGAAAAAATTAAATGATAACGTAATGTTATTGTTTTATTTTGTCCTCCTGCTGCTGCACTTTTGCCTGGCGGAGCCTGCATAGTAGGGGAGGAGTGGTAGCACCCTCCTACGTGCGCAATGACTGTTTAACCCCCCACCCCCTCAGCCAGCCAAACAGTCAAGGGCACTCACTCTGTTCTCCATTCAGGCTGCCTTATAGTGTGCATGGAGAACATGCCCAGGCTCCCAGTCCCTGGCAAAGTGCCGCACCACTACATCAGACCAATCACAACGCTGTATGCAGCGTTGTGATTGGTCAGGTGAGCCTGGCTGACTGCTTCCTGTTTTATTTCCGATGCAAGGAGAGACGACAGAGACATAAGGTATTTGTTTTTCTTTTTCTAAAATATCCCCTAGCCCCCACCCACCTTGCCCTCTCAATCCCCACGCACCCCCAGATTCATGCCGGACGCTACTGAGTACAAATTCCATGATGAAGTAATCCATGCACATGCCCACCTAAGAGTAATGCAGATCCGATATGTTGTTGTTCCCGGCAAGGTTGAAAGTACTGTTTGGGGGAAAGGCTCATTTCTTTGAGATGCTGGAGTCTGCCTGGCAATGGGTGGAAGAGAGAAAGCCCGTTTCAGTGCTCTGAAAGGCATTGAAAGACCAGCCAATGAAGGGGGATAGCTTCTGATCTGGTCGTCCCTGGCCCAGGCGGAAATCTCAAATGAAAACATAGGACAAACCTACGTTTCCTAGTCCGGGGTAAGTGAGGGGCATAGCTCACTACTAATGACGACATGACTGACCTCTCATGGGCCAGGGCTGGGACTTTGGTCTGATACAGAGGGTGCTAAGGCCCTGCAGGTATGCTTCTTGAAGATCAGAAATGGTATCCTTTGCCTGACGTTTGAGGCAATACAACCTGTCACTACTATTCTTTATTTAGATGCAACAAGAAAGAGTAAACTAGGCCTCTAAGTTAGTCTACCAGTGTTGTTTTTATTGGCGACAGACACTTCACTTTTTGATGTGTGTTGGGAGTTGTTTGGTATGTTGCAGGAGTTAATTTTTCAAGCTTCCTGCCAATTCTAATGACACTGGAGATATTTTTAATAAACACATGCATCCACCTACTTTGCTCAACACCTCCCCAATGGATTACAAGGTAATATCCTGTAATGTAAGTGGCCTCAACAACAAGTTCAAAAGATGGTCTATTCTGCAAAGGGTTAAAAAATGGACATCAGCAGTCTTGATGCTTCAAGCGACAAACCTCCTGGGCTCTCAGTGTCAATTTTTAGCTGGACATGGCTTCTCTAGTGTATTCCACTCTGGGTTGATGAAGGGATCTACGGGATTGGTTATCCTACCCCATAGGTCCTTCCCCTTAGACATGAAGGAAATCTATCATGAGCCTCTGGGTCACTGGGTTTAGATTTCTGGATCGTTGGAGGGTAGACCTTGGTCCTTCACCCTTATATTTGTTCCACCCACATTGATTGATGGTACGCTGAAGGGACTATCTACAACGCTGTGGAAAAAGCAACCATAGCGGGTGATAGTAGGGCGGCGGCTTTAATTTAGTTATGGGTGTTAACCTTGAGTCTATGGGCTCTCCAGTTCAGATAGGAACACATCTACCAGGACATAGTCTCAAATTTCGGATTAAGTGATGTCTGGTGTGCCATGGACCCAAGTGACACACATTACACTTATTACTCACACGTACCCACACCAGATTACATAGGTGGCTCAGGGATTCTCCCTTGATGCCTTTCAGGTCATTCTCCTACTGAACTGGCAGTTTGACGAAGTAAAGGTGGAGACTGATCGCACTGGTTGCTGAATTCATGGAACCTCTCTGACGAGAAGTTTGAAGAATCACTTGGGCAAGGATCGACCAGTTTCTGGAATTGAATATGCAATCAATCTCCTCCAATTCGAACCCTTTACAACAATGTGCAAGAAGTATAGACTAGCGAACTGTCTGCCCATGGAACATTTGATAGCCGAGTTGGAGGAAGGGCTTTTGCTAAGCCAGATGGGGACATTTTAAGGCATTCTAAGGCAACTTAAGGTGGCTCTTGAATCTCTGAAAACAAAGTTGTGAGATAGCATGCAGGCAGCCATTTTGGTAAAACTATATTGAATCTTTGAAGCTGGTGACAACACAGGTAAACTGATATATTGGCTTGCCAATAGAGAAGCAGAGACTCGATTTGTCCCACACTTACAAGACGTGGACCTCGGTGAGATTACTAGCTCACAGGGAATTGTGAATGCCTTTTATACTTACCACAAAAAACGGTATGCTCAGGAAGACTCCACGCAGTTTGCAAGGAAGAAACCCATAATTGGTGATACCCCTCTCCCTAAATTGTTGTTGGCAGAGAGGGTTAAAGTAGACCTCCTGATAACGGACGAAGAAATATTTATGGCTATTAGAGACATGCCCACAGGAAGAACACCAGGCCCACATTGCCGCTAGAATTTTTTAAACGGATAGTCTCTAGGTTAGTTCCACACATGCACTTAATGTTCGAAGAATCCCTAAAGATTGGGATCCTCCTTCTGTGACGTGAGGGGGGCCATGATTATCGTAGTTCATGAAGAAAGCAAACTGCTGTCAAAATGTGCCTCACACAGATCTATTTTTCTACTCAACTATGTATCAAAAATATTAGCATAAGTACTTGCAAATCGATTGGTGGTAGCAATTAGGACACTCAGACTTGGGGACCAGAATGGGTTCATGCCCAATTGGGGAACGAGGTATTAGATGGGTACAGGTGGCTTGGGATTGTGTTCAGCACTCAGCCGACCCTAGGGCACTTTTCTCATTGGATTTCTTAAAAGCTTTTGATTATGTGGAATGGTCATTTCTCCTTGGAGTCCCTGAAAAATGAACTTTGGTCCATTGTTCAAAGGTTTCATGAAACGACTTTACCACTCACTATGAGCGATAGTGAGGGTGAATGTGGGCTAGTCAGCTACGTTTTTAATACAACGGGGGCAACAGGTAGTGCTGCCCCCCCTTTCCCTTCTTATTTACCCTTGTCATGGAGACCTGTGCCGAATGGGTGAGGACTGATGAACAGGTCTTGGGTATGATGTCAGCAGGGATTGCAAAGATCGCATCAGGCTTTGCTATATGTGCATCACCCTGACAGATCCTGCCCCACCTAATGCAAATACTTAACATGTTTGGAGAAGATTTATGTCTTCGGGTAAATTGGGAGAAGTCTCTTTTCTTTCCAATACAGGGTGCCTGTACTGGGGCTGGTCGTTGGACCCCCTCTGAAAGCTGCCTCTTAATTTAAGTATCTTGTTATCTCTGCCAACCCCACAGTATGTTGGTAACTTAATATTGTTCCACTTCTTTAGCGACTACATTCACAGTATGCAACTTAGAGCGTCCTGCCAATCTCAGTGATGGGCATAGGTGCTTTATTTAAAATGATTGCACTGCCTCAATATTGTATAGTCTTCTAAATTATCCACACCCCCTCCTTCTTCTGATTGCAGTCATTATTCATAAATTACTTTGGGCGGAAAGTCTCCGAGGGTGGCGTTTAATAAATGCATATGGTATGGTACTTTAAAGTATTTGTAAAGTGCATGGCTGCCCCAGCAACGGGGCGTCCCAGCGCTAGCGCAATCAGTTGCCATATGATGGACTGCAATCGGTGGATGTAAGACACTATTACCAGGCTGCTCAACAACTTCCAATAAATAATTGGTTGTTTTTTGATAGGACAGATCCCATTGTATGGCTGGAGATTGAAACGCGAGGGCTGCCTCAACTCCTGTCACAGTTATAGGGTTCTAGAGTTACAGGTGCCTACCCCCAGTTACTAGGATTACCGTACACTGCTGGCACGAGTATTGGTATGGTAAGACCATGAGAGAGACCCCGCCCAGGCATGGTCAGTTGTTGCTCATTTAGCCCAGATAGGACACTATTGGCATTTCCAGGATGGGAGACGACTGGGGTACCTCCCGTATTCAAACATTTGGTCAAATGTGCTAAGAATTTGACTTGAATAAGTTGAAGTTCTTTCGGTACCTTCAAATTAGACATGCACTTGTAGCCTCTAGGGAGAAACTCCTTAATGGTCCAGATTTCAACCCACTAGAGTCCAAGATTGAATGCTTAAGGAAGAAAGCTGGGTACCCCTAATGGAGCTTAAACTGTCCACATGTCTCATCCAATGCATTATATTACAGAAAAATGGGAGTCAGATCTAGGCCCTATGGAGGACGAAAAATGGATGGAGGCGAAAATGGCTGCCAGGGAACTGATTTGGCAGGCTCAGAAAATAGAATTGTTGAGGATTATGTCCTCCTGGGATGAGGGTTGGGCACAAAAGTAATATTGTGAACGTGGAAAAGCAATAAAAAGGTTGAATACTTATGAGAACGTCATCTCCAGGGGCCCGGAACTGTCTAAAAATGCCCCCCATTGCAGGAGGCTCAGAGGATTCACAAAACCTTTACAACGTTCAATGTGACTTTCAATAATGACCCATTCTTGTCATCGCAGTGGCTGCCATCAGGAGCGGTGGCCATGCCCATGCCAGGTGTAGGGGTTAAACATGGCAGGGTACATGATCACTACAGTAAATGTTATTGTTATGTATGGAAGCTGTAAGTGGAGGGAGCCCTCTCCCTTAGCAAAATGTCAGCACGTGTCCTCCCTTTGGTCTGCTAAGTTTATCACATCCTGCCTCACTATTGGAAACTGGATAGCAGAGGGGCAGGGGCTTAGGGCAAAGACAAAAAAATAGATATTCATATTTAGGTAGTAAGTTTCATGTGACACATTAAGATCTTCTGTGTCTCTTTGGTCCTGAATGGAGATGATCATTCGTTGTTGTGTATACAGTATGCGTAAGTTACTTTGTGTAGACCTAGCAGGGGAAATAACTTTTGAAACCACTGTGTGGTCTAAGTGTAGATGTCTACAGTTACCCTTTACGAATCATACCTGTCTGCACGAAGAAGCAAATCCTCATTTGAGAAGCAGGCGACGTGTAGTTCATTCATGAACAAAGCGCTAACTCCAGGTCTTTATGATGCAATACATTCACGCTTAGTGGAGTATTCACCTAGGTCATCAAATAAAGATGGTTATCCAAAAGAATTCTTAGTTTTTTGGTGACAGTGAACGGCTATGTACTAATTTCCCTTGTCCAATTTCTAGAGATCACTCACGTTCATCTCTTCATAATCTCTCTCATCCTAACATTTAACTTTAGGCATTTGGTTGGCATTCATTCTACAAACAAGGTGGATGGCTGCTTTTCAATAGCTTAGAATCCTAATGAAATGTAATAATGGTTTTAGTGTTGTCTTAATATGCAAAAAAGTAAAAAAAAATAGTGAAAGGAGGAGGTAACAGTATAGACCCAGATGAGAAAGATGCCAAGTCCAACATTGTTTCTTTCTTCATGAAAAGAAGTTAGTTAAAGAATGCATCTCCAAATACCTTCCAACTAAATGGAGCCTGCAAAAGGCAGCACTTAATGACTTTGAATAGTGGAGGCAACATTTTTAAGAATCAGAGCGCCTGTGGCATCTTTATCAGAAACCCTCGGTATGTCATCTACCACATTAGTAAACAAGCATTTACAATGCAACGGTCTCGCCTTTGCAAAAGTTAGAGCTATTGGCATTGTAGATGACAATTCTTTTATTTATGTGTTGGTTTTGAAAAAAGATAAATAAATGGCATTGTCATTTACAATGCCAATAGCTTAATCTCTCGCAAATGCCACACACAAACACACAGACCCACACAGAGCTCTGCCCACAGAGCCACACACACAGAGCGCCCCACACACACACACAGAGTGCCCCACACACACACACAGAGCGCCCCACACACACACAGAGCGCCCCACACACACACAGAGCGCCCCACACACACACACAGAGCCCCACACACAGAGCCCCCCCACACACACAGCCACACAGCGCCCAACACACATACACACAGCCACACAGAGTCCAACACACACACACACACACACACACAGCCCAACACACACACACACACACAGCCCAACACACACACACACAGCCCAACACACACACACACAGCCCAACACACACACAGAGCCCAACACACACACAGGATCACTGACATAATATCGAGGGACATAATATCGAGTACCAGAAATATCTGCGAAAAAATATCGACAGACAGAATATCGACTTTGTATCTACAAACAGGTAAGTACAAAAATATCGAGTAAAAAATATAGTTTACAAAAATATCGTTTGTAAAAATATCAACTTTATTAAAAACAATGTTAAATTAAATTAATATTAAAAATTATTTAGTAAAATATACTTAAAATTACTTAAATTAACTTATAATAATTAAATAATGAAAGTTATAAAAAAAATTTTACAATCATATTTGTTAAAACATGTATATATAGTAACATAATATAATTAAAAAATATCAAATATTATTACCGTAGGATAGCGGAAGTGTAAAATTACTATTCCCACTCCAGAGAGTGCAACAGTAGGGAAAGCGTTGGATAGCGTAGGGTTAAAACTTACTATTCCCACTCCAGAGAGTGCAACAGTAGGGAAAGCGTTGGATAGCGTAGGGGTAAAAATCACTATTCCCACTCCAGAGAGTGCAACAGTAGGGAAAGGGTTGGATAGCGTAGGGGTAAAAATTACTATTCCCACTCCAGAGAGTGATACAGTAGGGAAAGCATTGGATAGCGTAGGGGTAAAAAATACTATTCCCACTCCAGAGAGTGAAACAGTAGGGAAAGCGTTGGATAGCGTAGGGGTAAAAAATACTATTCCCACTCCAGTGAGTTCAACAGTAGGGAAAGTAGATACTTCATATATTAAATAAAAATATATATATATTTTAATTAATATATAAAAATTATTTACAAGTAATTACCAATTTAATATAATATAAAAATTAATTAAGTACAAATACTAATTTAATTTAATCATTACAATTAGTTATCTATTAATACTAATTAAAAAGTAACAATTAATTAGAAATTAAAAACTTACTTAACAATAAAAATCAAATAAATACCCCAAAATAATTAACATATTTAATTAATTCTAATTAAATTACTTCCCACCCTACTCCCCTATAAACCCAGAACCCGCTACAGAAATTAAATTAGTTAAATTAACATAATTATCAATTAATCAATTAAAAAAATTAATTGGCAATTAAAATGTAATTAATTACAAAATAATAATTAATTAATTATAAACAAATACCAATAAATAAATTTACATATATAATTAATTATAATTAAATTACTTCCCACCCTATTCCCCTATAAACCCACAACCCGCTATAGAATTAAATTACGCAAAATTTAAATAACATTAAAATCATTAATTAAATTACATTAAACCATAAATAAACACTTTTAACACATAAAATACACTATAAAAAATTCGATATTATTAAATGTTCGATATATTAATTAACCTATATTATGTACTTCGATATTTTGACTATCTATATTTTAAAAGTCGATATTACATTACTTACCTTCAAAACGATATTTTGGTGTCTATATTCTTTCCATTCGATATTCTGTCCAGCCTATATTTTGTACTCGATATTATGTCCATTCGATATTTTCTAGTCGATATTTTGTCTGTTTACCACACACACACACACACACACACAGAGCCCAGACAGAGATCTTTGTGCGCACAGCCAGTCACTGGACTGCATAGTCATATGCAAAAAAACGTAATTACCTCAAAGATGCAAGTTCTCAAAAGTGCAGGCAGTATTTACATATATATGGCCACTCCAGGTGTGAGAATCACAAGGCCAAGAGAGTAACCCTTGGGCTTAACCAAATATTTTATGGAAAACACGAAGTGCATCTAAAGTGCAAGTCACGATGAAGTTAGAAATAGAAAATATTCCTTTCTAGATTGAACCTTTGCCAGATCCACTAGAACTCCAGTGATTACATCTGACCTTGGCAAGCTGGTGCTATAGTTATATTTTAAATCTTTTTTTTTTTTACTGCCTTGATATTCCAGAAAAATAAAAAGATGAAAAAAAAGAAAATATACCACAAGCTAAACAGGTGACCGTACAATTGCAACAACAACATTATATTAAACAAATGTACCCTTGCATATAATCTGCTGTTTGTACATCCCAGGGTGATGTGTAAGGAGGGACAATCGGTGAAAAAAAGGAAATCAGCCTGCCTGGTTGGCCCCAGCATATAAGTACAGACGTGCTGGTGGATTGTAGCGCCCAGCCTCCACATAGCGCTTACAAACTAAGTAGGTCAAAGGTCTAGTCTAGACTCCTATTTATAAAGTTATGTAGCTCTCCACAACTACACAAACTGGCACCAGGGCTGAGCACACAAAGCAGCATGTTGAAGACACCCTACTATAATTTTCCGCCCCTACCCCCACAAAAAAACTGTTTACCGTTCTTCAGTTATACATTTGAGAATTAACAGCGACATAAATATGAACCTTTTTTCTGCCATCCTCGGTGCTTGGAGGTTATTGGCAGTCACCTCAGGTATGTATGCCAGGGTCCACTCGGGCTTCTAAGCCGGACAGGACCAGCAGGGCCCGGCTAGAGACACACCAGGTCCAGCGGAGAGTTAATTGCTCAACAACTTCAGAGGCCCAACGATGCCACTTGTAGGTAACAGCACAGCATCTTTATAGCACTTAGAATGGCCTGAAGGTCGGTGGAAGACGCTATGAGAAAAGGTAAAGATGTCAGATCGTGCTGGTATCCGTAACCCATGGACACAGACCAACGGTAGGATGACGGTCTATGCATCACAGATTGAGGCAAAATGTAATATGAAAGGGCTGTGTGGTGGCTAGAGAGACCATTGGAAGGGTGTTACTACTAGCCCCGCATTACACAGAGCAACAACCTGAGCCCCTCCGACCCTGTGCATAGATGTAGGGGGCATGGAGACAAACTATGGCGTTTCATATATACGGACTACAAAGCCCGGGTTTTACCTGGCACTGAACAGCAGACGTTTGTTACCCGCCTCAATGGTACTTATTTTACACCATACTTGATGCAGTCACGTCACTATGCTGATAAAAAGACTGGAATAAATCATCGCGGGTGCAACGCTGTAACTCCCTATCGCGTGTCCAAGGCCGAGAGAGGCTAAGAGTAGTGCTGTTTCACTGACACCGGTACTGCGCGTCGGTGGGTGAGTGTGAGTCAGTGATCTTCTGATGTCACGGGTGTGATGGAACGCAGCTCCTCCGTACACGTTGCTCACTGCCCGGTATCACTGCTCTGAGGTCTCGTGGCTCACTATCGCCTACTGCCAGGCGCTCTTCCGGGCCCAGCGCGCTCCAAGGTAAAGTGTACACTCCGCAGTCTGCCCGAGTTTCGTTCTGTGCAGCATGCGGACACCACTCATAAATAAAAGCATGGTACAAGTAGGATTTTCCTCCCGAACACACAGCGTATCTCTTGTAAGTAATTTAAAGCCAAGCCTCTGATTCAGCTTCCGCCTTCAGTCTAAGTGAGACATCGAGAGAGCCCGGAGCCTGCTGCGCGGTGGTGACAAAGTGCCGTCCAGCACGGCTGCCCCAAGCCTCCTCCGGGACTCGGACTGCGGCCTCCTTACTTGGTGGTAATAGAGAGCGTCCCGTCTGCCCCACTTTACATTTATTATCTGAAGTGCTTCAAAGACTCATCAAGGGACGTTACCGCTATATAAAAACAAGCCGGGGAAAAGAGTAAATGCTTACCGGTCGTATGAAGTCCCGGCAACAAAAAACGCTCAGAAAGGCATGACGACAAAGAGGCGGGACTTAAAAAAAGACCCAGAAACGCCCACGATTCGCGTTGTGACGGGGAAAGAGTGATGGACAGCCATGTCTTCCAATGGCTAGCCTCCATTTATGGAGCTAGCCAATGGAAGAAGGGGCGGGTTCAAGTCCCCAATACTGAGATGACATTAGATTTTGCCTGCGCCGAAAAGCTGCGCGGTGCGCAGCTTTCGACGAGGCGAAACCTAAAAAATTACTCCTTTCTATTTCCTGTCTGGAATTCAATCAAGATGTAAACTGCCCATGAATTCCTGAATCCATTATTTGACAACTTTTAAAGTCGTCGAACTGTGGATGACAGATTAGGTCGTATAAAATTGGTCACTGATATACATGTTCTGGCAATATAGTAACCTTTATTTGTTTACGTCTGAGTTGGCCATTATAAAAGCTTTAATATTAAAAGGCCAATTAACGTATTTAGATTGATCAATGCAAGGTAATACAGAATACACCTTCATTGTTGAAATTAATTAACACCTTAATGCATTGGATTCAAGTTCATTCATATTCATCATAAATGCTCTAAACAAAATAACTTGTGAAGTCATTATAATAAATCTGTACACAGTTCATCTCCCCACAGACACTTAAATAGTCTAAATCTTATTAACCCTTTTGTCAAAACTTCAATGCCAAATTTGGCCAGAGTATACCTTGGGCACTTCACACAAAGCTTTGTGATTTACTTATGGAAATTCAGGTGTGAGTTCAGAGTTAGTCAGACCTACTCAGAAATACCTTTGTGAATTTTCAGTGTGGTTCGGAAGATAATCAAAACATCATTTCTGTTTATTGTTTCATGTTTAATTTCCAAAAGCTTTGGAGATAATAATGATTGCATGGCAGATAATTATCCATCATATTCCACCCTGCCACAGTTGCGCAAGTTAAAAGCAATGCCATCTCCTAAAAAACCCAGACCATCTTACAATTTTGGGTAACAGGTTGCGTTCTGCTGTATTTGTAGCAATCATTGTTCTAAAAAATATATATTTCCAATGTTTGGTACTAGATGTCCGAAAAGTAATGGAATGAATGGAAGGTTAGATTAGGAAAATATTCAAGTGAATAAGAATACAGTTTACAGCGAACAGCCTGTTGTTAAATGTCTATCCAATGAATCCTACAGCCCTGGTGATGTTGCATGCATCTCCCACACATGCTACTTACTCCATACGCTCAGGTAAGAGTGGTCCCTGTATTTTGCAACACGTCTTGAAGCATCTTATTTTTGAAGTCTGTATTATCTATGATATATGGAATTATCAGAAATGTAAAAGTATTTGTATATGCTGACTATGCTGCAGTCTTATGACAAATTGTTGTAACCAGTTGTTTAAAAACCTCTTTTTTCATATGATTTAAATGTAGGTGTCAACCAGAAAAGGAGTAAATCTTCGCGGACTGCAGGCAGCTTCTCTCACCAAACCAGTAGTAAATCCAGGAACCATGGAAGTGTAAAACCTGATGCCAGCTCCAGTCCTGCTGCCACCCAACTTCCCGCAAACCAAATATTTGATGTGGATGGTGTTATACTGCGAACAAGTCAAGAGTCGGAGGGTAACTTGAGCTTCGATGGATATATGTCTGATCTGAGGTCTTGCCAAGGCAGGATGCGGACTGGAGTGTACAAGACATCAGATCTCCCATCCATGGTTACTGCAAAGGCAGAGAAAAATAAAAAACCTCTAAATAAATATCAAGCTACCTTTGTCTAGGACAGATGGAATTCTTCCTGGGAAGTGTATAGTAAATATTTCAATATTTTTTCATCAATCTCCAGTATTTATGATTGGGCCTATCACAGCTGAGCTCACTCATTTTTAATAGGATTTTGCCATGGAATTCATTTGAAAACAGAAAAACAAAAAACTGAATAAAATGGTAAGCTGCTTTTGAGGAGTACAATTGCAGTCCTACCTGGGAAATCTATATTTATATTTTTAACTATGCAAACAATTTTTTGTAGTTAGGAATGCACTAATTACAGTTCACCTATTTTGCAGAACAGGTCGTGATGGAGAATGTAATTAATAGCAAAAGAGAGAATAGAAAGTCTGAAAATAAATGCAGTTCATGCTACTTTGCATAGACGATTGCAGACCTTCTTTACAAATAACTATTTGTACTTTAATTATTTCATCAATTTCCGAAAATCACTGCTTACTCTTTTCACTTGAAAACCATGAAGAATGCAAACAATTTGCCTTGGATGGATTTTGCCAAGTGGCTAGACATTTTATCATTTTCCAAAAGTATTCTTATGAACAGAATCTTCTGTTTACCAAGGAAAGCGTGTTCATTAATATTATTTGCACTTGCATTTAATGCAGATTGGCTTTGAGGTGATTCTTGTTTTGACATTTTTGAATGCATAAAAATGACATTAATTTTTACCGCCTGCCATGGATTTGTCAAACAACTCCGCGTGAAATGGAAAAAGGAACTGTGTCACCACAAAATAAAAAGTTTAAAAAAAACAACAGCATAATTCAGTTCATGAACGTGTCAGGATCTATGGTTGCATCGCAGCTTTAGTTACCTCGCAGGGAAGTGTTTCTGACTCTTAGATGGAGACCGGCATTGCCTGCATTGTGTGTGTATATATATATGTGAACAAGCTCCCTAGTGGAGCGAAACGCGTCATTTATAAAATAAATGTTTATTCCTGCTACTCACTCGAGTTGGATCTTTTGTGAGCTCCTTTACGACTGTTTGCTGAGGCGTACTGAGGTCTGCATCCTGCTGTTGCCTGTCATCCATTGACGGGTTGGGATTGCTTTGATATATATATATATATATATATATATATAGTGAACTCAACGATTTGTTTATCAGTGCATGGTCTCATTTGAAGTTCCTGACAGATATCTTGTCCTTACTGTTCTTTTCCATTGTTCGAACTCCCCCAAAACGCTCCTTTTTCGGCCAATGGCATAAAGTCTCAGCTGAAAAACTGCGGGAAATCTGGAAACAACCTGCCATATTGGGGGAGGACACAGCAGACTCAGCACTAGCCAAACTCAATGCTTCACTTAAGCAAGCCATTGACATCTTGGCTCCATTAAAGTTACATAAACAATACCCTCCCTCCAAACAAGAAAATTGGTACACACAAGAACTTAGAGCAGAAAAGCAGAAGTGTAGGCGAGCTGAAAAAGCATGGAGGAAACTGAAAACCAAGGAGAACCAAAAAAATTTCCTAGATGCTCAATCAACTTATTACAAAAACATAAAGCAAGCTAGGAAAAATTGTCTGACGCAGCAACTAGCAGAAGCGGGTAACTGCCCTAGGGAGCTTTTTAAAATTCTACAAAATTTCGTAAAACCCACAGCCTGCGAAAGCCCTGATGACTTTTCGCAGACTCTCTGTGACGAAATTTCACGGTTCTTTGAAGATAAAATCAATCTCATTTACGAAAGAATAGTAGCATCTAACAACATGGGAAATAATAATAAGCCCCCCCCCTTCAACCCGCCCAATCAAAATAAACATTCCCTGCTATCATTTCCACCTATTGGTAATACAAATCTTCTCCCTCTTATTACCCACATAAAATCAGGGTCCCCCAACGACTTTCTCCCTGCTAAAATGGTTGCCCCCCTGATCTCCCTCCTTGGCCCCTCCATACAGATCGTGATCAACATCTCCCTTACTGAGGGACAGGTCCCTGCGGAATGGAAAAAGGCAGAGGTGAACCCAATAAGAAAAAAAGCAGCATCCCCATGGTCAGACCTCTCAAACCTACGCCCTATCTCCCTCTTGCCATACATCGGCAAGATAGCAGAGAAGCACGTGAACACCTATCTATCCAAACATCTTGTAGCAACGGAGGGCCTGGACTACTCACAATCTGGGTTCAGGCCCAACCACAGCACCGAATCAGCCCTCCAAACAGTGACCAATAATATCAGAATGGCACTGGACGGGGGAAGTTCTATGATTCTGATGCTGTTGGATCTTTCCGCTGCTTTTGATACGGTGTCACACAAAGTGCTTCTCGGCCGTCTAAGGGATGTAGGCCTGGGGGGCGTAGCTCTGTCCTGGATGGAGAGTTTCCTGTCCGGCCGCTCCCAAGAAGTCAGGCTGGGCTCCCATAAATCCACCTCTAGGGAGCTCAACAAGGGAGTGCCACAGGGCTCATGCCTGAGCCCCACACTATTTAATGTGTACGTGGCCCCCTTGGCCGACTTAGTAAGATCCTTTAGGTTCTCCCCGGTGTCTTATGCCGACGACACCCAACTCCTGTTTCCCTTTAAAACCTTGACGCCTGCATTAAAAAAATCATTTGCAGATGGAATGAGGGCAGTATCAGAGTGGATGTCATCAAACTGCCTATAGTGCAATGTAGGGAAAACAGAAGTCATGTTGTTTGGGCAAGCAGCAGCACTTTGGTCCCCTGAGTGGTGGCCCCCGGAACTGGGACCCGCTCCCAGTCCTAAGCATACTGTTAAAAACTTGGGGGTGCTACTAGATCAGGCACTCACACTAAAAGATCACGTTAACCAAGTGGCTGGTACATGCTTTTGGGCCATTGGACTGCTAAGGAGGGTCTTCCCTTATTTGCCAGACTGCCACAGAAAAACACTTGTCCAGGCGCTAGTCATTAGCAGAGTGGACTACTGTAATGGTCTTCTCTTAGAAGCAAACGAAGAACAACTCAACAAGTTACAGGTAGTCCAAAACACTGCGGCAAGGATTGTCCTGAATGTTCCACCCAGGACTCCCTCCCGCCCCCTGCTGACTAAACTCCACTGGCTTCCAGTGCGAAAACGAGTACAATTTAAGACCCTATGCACCATTCACAAGTGTCTAACAGGCACCGGCCCCAAATACCTGACTAAAATCTTTCAACCTTATGTTCCTGGACGCTCTTTACGATCCAGCAATCTGCAGTTGCTGCAGGTTCCTAGAATAAAAAAAGCCAGGCAAGGAGGCCGTGCTCTAGCCCACGCAGGGCCAGAGCTCTGGAATTCACTTCCTCTTACACTGAGATCACATACCAACCATCTGGCCTTCCGAAAGACTCTCAAAACTCACCTGTTCACAAGCAACTAATCTTCTTTTGGCAACAGTTCAATCCCTCATTGATCATGGTCACTATGAGTTATATTCTACCACTGGCAAAAAGCGCGGAGATACCCCTTTGGGAGTTTAATCAGGCGCTATATAAGAATATAAAATAAAATAAATAAAATAAACAACACCACGTACATTTTGATCATAAAAACATTTGTTTCACTTCATATGTTTTGCCAGAAGTAGGGAGATTAATTAGGTAGCAGCACGTGCATCTTCTTTTGTTTATTACTCACTCCCATGACAGCAGATCAAGTGATCTGAGGTGGTAAATCCTTTTCCATATTTGTATACGCCCAGTGGTCGAAGTGGATAAAAAAAAGTAGGGAAACTGTGGGTGGAGAATCAGAGGGCAGGAATAACCTGAGTATTGTATCAGTGGGGTGAGTTAGAGGTGTGACCAGGATTGGCAAAACATCCCAATCTTTATTATTTGTTTGACATTTCACTGACCAGTTACAGCCTATTATGTTATGTAATTCAACCAATGGACACACATGATTATCTAACGATTAATGAGTTATTGTCATTAAAATAAATTCACAAAGTGGGATATGTTTCTAATCACAGAATGTCCCAAATATACTTAAAACTGGAAGCACAAGCCATTTGTTTCGAATCATGGAGTTTCTGTTGTCAGCAATATACCCAGAGACAATCAATTTTACATGTGTAAATCACTGTATGGGAAATGTTACATAAGACAAAGGACTACAAGGTGTAGGAGTCGCATGACAACCATATTAGTAGGCAGTGTAGTTTAATAGTGATTGATCTGGAGGAACACAAACTCAGAATTTAAAACTTAATACCATGATTCAGGGTTCTCTTTAATAATCATTATTGATTTATATCCAAATGAACACTTTTTGCAACTTTAGGATAATCAAAGGCTTATGGAAAAAACCATAACGCTCTAGTTTATACCCTGCAGTTTGTATGCAGCTTTTATATGAAAGTTAATAGCTCTCTGTTCTTTGTTAGAATTTTAACTTATAAACGGCAAGCAGCAAAAGGATCTACTGACAAAAGCAATAACCAACTGACCTATTTAGAATATGTGCACTTTGTGATGGGCATGGTACATTTTCCTTGCAGCAGGCACATTAACCCTCTGCACTTTCTTTCCATGAGTCGAAACTTCCACTAGACAAAACTGATCTCGCTCTAGGAAGAAGTTTATTCACAGAGTTATCATGACATTTTTATCATTGCCGAAAATTGCTGTAGGCCAGGATGGAAGCAGCAAGTGCTTTTAAAACCATAATATACAACGCCCCCACTCAAAATCAGCACCCGTTGCGGTCACAAGGGTCGCACTGCCCTAGAGCCAGCTCTTCTCAGGGGTCATGTGACCTCAGTAACAGAGTCACTGTTGCACTAGAGTCTGCTACTTCGTAGGCCTGCCCGCAAGACTGGAGGTGACCTTCAGTATGAATTGTGGTGGACATGCCTTCAAGGGTAACCCACACTTGCCACTGCTAGGGTCCACTCGCTGGTGCTAAGACACCTGGGCTTTTCCGGTTTTGCTGGACCTTCTAAAGCCTAGCATGGGAATGTGCTCCCTCAGCAGACTAGTCTAGGGGACTGTCCATGAAAGTTGAACCCGTTTCCCCAGTTCTAAATTTGGCTGCTCTGCCCCCAATGCTACATCCGCTCCCTCACTGAACACCACACTGCCCCACTGAGAGAAATTCACAGAGCCTTCAACTACAATGCAATTTGACCTGCTTTAAACAACTGGATGCGACTCAATTCAAAGTACGCACTAGGCAAGAGCAATATGCTGCCTAAAGGAAAAAGTAAGAGCATCCTGGAAAAAAAAACACTCCGAGAGAATGAAAGATTAAATAAAGCATGTGAAATGTAAGCAGAAACAACATGGTGAACTTAACGCTTTTACAGTCATTATTCAGAAATCAACCAGTATTTTTGCCTGAAAACTACAGGGCCCAGAAAGGACCCATTTCAATGTCCACTGCTTATATGTTTACAAAACGTAAGCAGTATGGTTTTAAAAGACTACATTTGTGGACGTAAGGCTACTATAAACATTTTGTTTTCCAATCCACCCATCAACCAGGTATTGCAGTACCTCCAGGTTTAGCGCACTTTCCCACCGGGGGAAACCAATGCTGTTCAAAGAAAGACAAGAAACCAAAAGTAGCCCTTCACTGGCAAACTCTGTAAAGTGACGCTAATGTGTTTGGGTTTGAATAAAACCAATCTGGCCGGTTTAAGAACACTCTGTCTTGCTTTATATAGTTACTAGCGGCCCGACCCGACGTTGTCCGGGTAAAAAAAGGCTAGGCAGCAATGGTTTTAGTATCATTGTACATTCGTCCCACATGATAAGAGACACATTTTGAAGCAGTGTCCCCAAAGGTCCGTTTTTCCGAATAGAGCATATTGAATCCCTTTCAAGGGAAACTGTTAGAGGCAGTTCTAAGGTAGAATGTGCAGTTTTCCCAGCTGTTAGCAAAGTGGCAGCTATTCCACATGAAGCAACAGCTAGAGCCAAATTCCCAGAAGATCGAACTTTGGCAAGTATGAGGTTGATTAGGTAAGTCTTTCCTGTGCCACCGGGGGCGTCTATGAACAATAGTTTGCCTTGTGTCATGTACGCTCCACGGGATCCGGGTGATGATTATAAAGCCCACCTCCAAACGTCACAAACACTCTGATATAATATCAACAGAGGATTTGAACCATTAGGTGAGGGGTAAATACAAAATAATAAACAGGGAAGGGAGGGAAAGGGTCAGCTGGGAAAGGGAAGTACCTGAAACGACAGAACATACATAGATAAGAACACCGTTCATACAACTCTACCAAAACCCAATGTACTTTCCTAATAGGCTAGATACCTGTGTGGATATGCAGGACTCGGAAATAGGTTTCTCTGATTCCCCTCTTGGCAGTAATGCTTGAGTCCTATATGGAATATACATACATTAAGACCAATATCATATCTTCTACTGAAGCAATTGGACCTGGCAAGATACCACCTCCCCTACCTTCCGTATGAAGTAAAGCTTTAGTATAAGGGGTTCCTGAGGTGGGTTTCCACCAATGAAATAGAATAAATGGACTGAGGAGAAAAAGTATATAAGCACATACGTAGAAACACAGACCACGGTAATGCGTGGGAAGCAAGAACCACAGCACTCCGCTCTTCCACTGAACACCAACAAGTCAATAATAATCCACAGGTACCATAAATGAAGATGTTCAACAAGAAAGAACGGAATGTTGTTGAATAGTATTATATTAGACTCATACTATAAGAACACAACATCCCCAAGAATCCACAGTTTGCACACACGGCAACGCGTAGCTGCGACCGCCACCGCGCTCCGCATGTAGGATTAAACCAGTTTGATCACACTGTAACAAAGCGCTTGTTCTGGTTACACGGAGCTGCGACCGCCACCGCGCACCACCTACTCAAGGTAGTTAAGAATAATTGATAGTCGACAAGGTATCACACAAAGTACAAGGAGACACGGCGGCGTGTGGTGCCTTCTACCAATCCGCTCCGCTCTTCCACTCTGAATTCAATAACATGAAATATCATCCGATACCAAATATGAAACGGCAGCGTGTGGCGGAATACCACCACGCTCCGCTCAATGACCACCCAAACAAAAGACAAGGCGCGGCAGTTCCTTCACTGCTCGCACCACGAAACGGCAACGCGTGGCAGCTACCACAGCGCTCCGCTCAACGACGGTCTAAGAAGGGCGGAGGACCGCTCCTACCTAATGCCGAAGATCTCAACGACAGCGTCCCAGGCGTTCTTCACGATACAGCAGAGAAGCGACCTCCTTCCTCCGCTCGAGTCCAAAACACAGAATAACACGCAACAGGAAGCCCAGTCTAAAGTAGCCTCAGCCGAGGCTTCTGGGAAATGTAGTCTTTTCTGCCTGAATCTGATTACAATCTTATATTCCTCTTAGCGCTGTAATGCAGGCGCTTAGTCGGACCCTGACACCTTGCTTCTTTTCAACACTATCAACTATGGTGTTGTAGGCGAGTTGTTGATCGGGAACTAAGTTAGGCAAGTGTTGAGCAAGGTAGTTATTTATCTCTGGAATATTGTGTGCAGTAGCGATATTGTGGTATCCAGTTAGGTTAGTTCGGACCGCTGGCGGCAGGCTGAAATCTTGTAAGGACTTCTCGCTTAATAGATACAGTGAGTCTTCAATTTCTATAAGTCTTTGGTTTATGATTTCATTGTTGATAGCAGCCCGTGCCGACGTTGTCCGGGGATGAATTGCTGCCAGCCAGTAGTATATTGTTTTGTAGGATTTCGTTTTGATAGCATTTTTTATCTGTGACAGGCCTGTGAAACGCTCCGATTCACAGTGCACTGCTGATGCACTTAAGAGTGCGCGTTCAGTAGTGTGTGAGCTCGAGTTTCCCTACTTTATATTTCTTTGCAATATTATATAGCGCAAACTCGACAACATGGCATGAGCAGAATTTACATTACAGAAGAACACATTCATTTGTGGTAGGCACGGGGAGACAAAGCGATTTGCCTGGAATCACAGGATGTTGAGCTGGTGCCGAGATTCGAACGTAGCTCCCCAGCTCTAAAGTTCGCAATTCTAGAACTTGTGGCCGGAGGTGTGTCTAAAAGTGTATGTTGGGGCTGGCCATCAATGAGAGAGACCTGTGCATTTTGCAAATGGGTGGTGAAAAAATATGAGTATGTTGCTGGAGATGTGGGCCGCCGTGCCAACAATGTACTTACCAGGGGAGGGTAAACACCGATTATTCCGCAACTTTTTTCCGCATACCATCACTCCGCATACTTTCATTACGAAAGTACCATGACTCCGCAATGCCATTATAACGCATTGCATTACATTTTATATGCTTTTACTACGCATACATTTACAACGAAATTCATTGTAAATGCATGAATGGTAAAAGCATGTTTTTTTTTAATGTTTGGATAAGGTAAGTATGGGTATAGGGGTATATGTTTTGGGGTACTGAGGTATATGTTTTTGGGTGTTTGGGTATTTTAAGGGTTCAGATATAGTTTTGGGTTATGGGGTACAGGGTAGTATTAGGGTTTAGGTATGGGTTTTGGGGTACAGGGGTATTTTTAGGGTTCAGGGCTAGGTTTAGGGGTACAGGGGTATTTTTAGGGTTCAGGGGTAGATTTGAGTTTTGGGGTAAAGGGGTATTTTAAGGGTTTAGGGCTAGGTTTGGGTTTTGGGGTACAGGGGTATTTTTAGGGTTCAGGGCTAGGTTTGGGTTTTGGGGTACAGGGGTATTTTAAGGGTTCAGATATAGTTTTGGGGTATAGGGGTATTTTTAGGGTTCAGGGGTAGGTTTGGGGTATAGGGGTATTTTAAGGGTTCAGGGGTAGGTTTGGGTTTTGGGGTACAGGGGTATTTTTAGGGTTCAGGGCTAGGTTTGGGTTTTGTGGTACAGAGGTATTTTAGGGTTCAGGGGTAGGTTTGGGTTTTGGGGTACAGGGGTGTTTTTAGGGTTCAGGGCTAGGTTTGGGTTTTGGGGTACAGGGGTATTTTAAGAGTTCAGATATAGTTTTGGGTTTTGGGGTATAGGGGTATTTGTAGGGTTCAGGGGTAGGTTTGGGTTTTGGGGTATAGGGGTATTTTAAGGGTTCAAGGCTAGGTTTGGGTTTTGGGGTACAGGGGTATTTTTAGGGTTCAGGGCTAGGTTTGGTGTTTGGGGTAAAAGGGTATTTTTACGGTTCAGGGGTAGGTTTGGGGTACAGGGGTATTTTAAGGGTTCAGGGTTAGGTTTGGGTTTTGGGGTACAGGGGTATTTTTAGGGTTCAGGGCTAGGTTTGGTGTTTGGGGTAAAAGGGTATTTTTACGGTTCAGGGGTAGGTTTGGGGTACAGGGGTATTTTTAGGGTTCAGGGGTAGGTTTGGGTTTTGAGGTACAAGGGTATTTATAGGGTTCAGGGCTAGGTTTGGGTTTTGGGGTATAGGGGTATTTTTAGGGTTTAGGGATAGGTTTGGGTTTTGGGGTACAGGGTATATTTATAGGGTTAAGATGGGTTAGTGTTTAAGGGTGTTGGGGTATTTTAAGGAGTAAGGATAAGTTATGATCATGGGGTGCAGGGGTATTTAAAAGGAGCAGGGTGGGATTAGCACACAATATGAGATGGCATGAAGGGTGGAACGTACCACACGCCCCCAGTGTTTGTCATGCCCCCACCACACGCCCACAGCACAACGCAGACACGCCCACAAGGGACTACTTTGCTGGCACGGTTCTTTTACCTTTTAAATGTATGTGGTGGGCGTCTGTTTAGCCTATGTCCTTCTGCTGCAACTGCCCTTTCCAAAGCTGTATTGGGTGTTGTGATTGGTGCTGTGGTTCCTGAGATTACCCGCCTCAAAGTTTTGGGCTCTCTCTTTATATTATTAGTATGGATTGATTTTTTCATATTTTGAACCTTTTATTTCCAAAGCTGCACATTGGAATAGAAAAATGTCAAAACGGCATTTCCAGCAAAAGTGTTTTTCTTTTTTGCATCCATTTCACTGGGGAACAAATGAACGACAGGAAGAGAGGGTGAGAACCATTTCTTGAGTCAGTGAGGGGCAGTTGGACAGAAAGAGAGAGAATAAGAGTAAGAAAGAGAGGGGAGGGCATCTGTTATCGTCGGAGCAGAAGCGGACATCTTCCTTGTCTTGTCTGGGCAGGAAGTAAGAGACAGAGACCTTTTCCTTCTCTGCTCCCTGCCCGTCCCCCGAACAGCCACTAATGCCGAGCCTTCTCTGCAGGCCTTGGATATTTCTTACGTCCAGTGATGAATGTGCAAAATAAAAAAGTAGGGGAACGGAATCTATAGAATTAAAGAAGTAGGGGTACGCCGTGCCCTGCCGAACCCGCCCACTTCGACCACTGTAAACGCCTATATGTTTGTGCGGGGGTGATCTACACTGGGGGGATAGCTGCATTTATCTCGCAGGTGTGGCATGGTTACATCTCCTCACCATGCAGGGATATTTCACCCCACAGACTCTGAAGGAAACCTTTACTTTTGTCGCATTGTACAGTTTATATTTGGTCCAAGGCTTGTTGCTGTCCTGACCTGGGGGTGGGAGTTGGGGTTTATGTTATCACATTGTTTTTATGTGTGACCTGACAAAAATACAGTGTCGAGGGCGGTCTGGACTACACATGGGCTGTAGGGCCCTCCCTGATTGGTCGGGGGGGGGGGGGGGGGGGAGAACAACACCCTACTCATGACAACCTGTTTCACAGATTCTTACCCCACATATAACTTTATGACCTGAAATGTATGGGCTATTGCCACGCCTAGGCGCTGCTACCAAGTATACTCTGATCTGCAGATGTCGACAGATCCATACAACATACCTGCAGGAAACCCACATGACTGCCACAGAGCTCCTTAAGTTGTCTGCTGCTGGAGAGGCCAGATAGTTGGCAACTCATATTCAGCATTTGCAAGAGGGGTGCTTCTCTGGGTGAAGCCAAAGGTATCGTTGGCAATCACGAGCAATTTGGTGAATCCCGAGAGGCGCTATATGGTAGACAAGGGGAGGCTAGATTGTGCATTACTCACGCTAGTGGTGCTTTATGTGCACATCATTAGTCAGTCCTAATTCCTAGACACACTTCCCCAATGATGATACATGATCTAAACACACTGAATATATTGGGTGGAGGCTATAACTGTGTACACAACACTACTCTAGATAGATCCCTCTCCCGCTGCCCAGCACTGCAGCGACCAGAACTGCATACACCGTTGTAGATTGGCTAGGACAGAACCGCCTGACGGACATGTGGTTCTCCATGCATTACCTCACATGGGACTTTGTAGTCTTCTCACCTGTTTACCAAATGCACACCAGAATCAACCTTCTTTTCTGCAACCCTGACATGGTCTCAAGATGACGATACATTGGGGCATACGACAAACACCCATTCCTACTTGGTGGTCATACACAAAATGACACTTTTCGTTTGACTCTAGGCACACACATTGCCCAATTGTTTACGGAAAACTATGGAATGGCATCTGACAGGGGTAGAGTGAAACACCTACCTGGTAGTCATGCAGGGACCATGTATTAAGACCCAGTATTGTGTGGAACTCCCACTACACTGCAAAATAGTGGCCAGAGAGAATGCTACTCGTGAGACAGAGGTGAGGGTTGGAGAGGGAGTGGGGCCTGTGGGTGCACTCCCCACTCTTAGGGCAGCTCATAGGGCCCTAGTGGACATGCACGACAAACTGGATTCTGCAAAATATTTAGCCATATAGTGCATGGAGGGATGGCTTGGCTGGTGCACTCAGAGGCTGACCAACCCCAAATGAATGCTATCCAAACCCAGGCTGGAGACATTCTCAATGCACAAGCGAACATTAATGCAACTTTCCTTAATTACTACAGCTCTCTATATCAGGAGGGGGAGAGAGATGAGGGGTCCCAATTGCAAAACTACCTGCAGAGTTTGCCGATCCCGTGTTTAGACCCCTGTAATGCCACTCTCAATGAACCGCTCAAGCTGGATGCGGTCTGACGTCTGATAGACTAGAGGGTGCCCAATAAAGCCCCAGGAACAGATAGGCTTACTGTGGAGTTTTATGCAATCGTTAAGGCGATCCTTGCTGCGAGGTTGCTTCACATGTTTCAGCTCGCCAAAGATAGAGGCACTCCACCCACGTCCTTACGAGAGGCGTTGATTGTGGTCCTTTCCAAACTGGGCCATGACCCTCTCTCTACTCAATACAAACTGTAAGGTCCTTGGGAAGACAATCACGAATAGGCCTCTGCCCTACCTCACCACAACCAAAACGGATAATCCCAGGGAGTGATGCGTATCTCAATCTGAGACATCTCTTCCGTCTCATGGTGGAATACCCTTAAGTGGCACCTTCACATGTAGCGCTTTGCCTAGGCATAGAACAAGATATTGATACGCAGAATGGGCTTGGGACCCAAAATATGGAAATGGATAGTGTTATAGATTTATGCTATTAACATTGTACTGTTTCTCTATGATCATCTCTTTTCTCTATGGTCTTGTTTCTATTCTAGAACACTATATTGTTGTGTGGGGGCTATGGTTCTGTTGGGTCAGTTGGTCACTAGTCAGCAGGCGTTGGGTTCATCTACTGCTGTGCTCTGCTCTAATCTGCAAATAAACCCACTATATCTACTACTGGCATTGGAGAGTTTACCTACAACATTTTGGCGACTTGGTCCTGCTGTCCAGGATGTCAGGAGGTGTCTTTCTTCAAATTTAGACACATCGAGGTGGGCAGTGTTGAAGCAGCAGTGGAGCTCGATGAATTTTTGGACCTGTAGGTGTAACACAGCAAGGAGTGTTGACTCGGCTTCACCCGACTCGAAATCTGGAGAAAAAACAGAGTTTTTGGGACTTTCTACGGCGATTTGGAGCGTTAAGAAAACGGCAGAAAAGTGAGTTGCCTAGCAACCCTTGGTGCTTTCCTTTCGTTCTACAAGCATCGCGCAGCCTTGTAGAAGGGCGGAAGTGACGCAACAAAGAAGGGCTCTGCGTCTCAAGCCTCGTTTTCAATTTCAGAGGCCATTTTGAATCCGGAACTTCGACGTGACGTGCAAGTGGCTAGTGTTGCGTTCTAAGCCTCGTTTTGAAGCTGGCGACCATTTAGGAAATCGGATGATGACACCAAGTAAAATTTGCCGTTTTCGAGTGAAATGCTCTTAAAATCAAGGCGTTTTGACAAGCGGTTGGCAGTAAAAAGGTATCAAGTGTCTATTTTTGCAAATTATAACCAGGGAAGTGACTTTGGAAAGGAAAACATTATTTATTTATTTATTTATTTCTTTTTAAAGATTTTGTTTGAACTTGTGAGTCGCATTCTTAATAGTTCATTGTGTTAGAAGGAAGCCAAAGACTCATAGCTTATAAGACTCTTAACTATAAGACTCATAACTTTTGAATGTGTAGTTTTTGGTGGATTATTAAAGGTATGGCTCAGCAAGTTGTGGTAGCGCTTCCACCTCCCTTTTTAACAGAACCAGGCAATCCAAGTATACAGTGGGAGGACTGGTATATAATGTTTAATAACTACCTGGAGGCACTTGATGGGCAAGACTTTTCTGCTAAAAGAAAGAAGGCCATTTTACTCAGCACTCTGGGTAAAGAAGGTCAGAGGGTTTTTTGATTCTTGCCTATTGCTTTACAAGCTAATGGCCAGGCAATCCCTGATCAGTTTAAAGAAGCTGTGTCAAGATTGGAAGTCAGGTTTGCCAAAGAAGAGAATCTTGTGATGAACCGCTACAAATTTTACACCCAAAAACAGAGACCAGAGGAGTCTATAGATGACTTTGTCACATGGTTAAGGGAAATACTCCTAAAATGCAAGTTTGGAGCCATGTGTGACGAGCTTATACGAGACTGGAAAGACTTGTGCGGCTAAGAATCCCACACTCAAAGTGGCGATAGACCTTGCTCAAGTGGTTGAGGAATTTGAGAAATGTATTAAGGTTATTGAGAATTCGAAGAAGTCCATGGAACAGGAAGTTTCAGAAGTGTCCGAGAAAAGTACTGACTGTGAGGTGAACTGTGGATCTGACGAGTCAGTTGCTGTGGTAAAAAACAAACCAAAAAGTAACTTTAAGAAGTACTCGTTTTCAAGTAAACTGTGTTCAAGATGTGGCAGCACTTCTCATACTGCAGAGGCCAGATTTTGCTTTGCTGCAAATAAGGAATGCCTGAAATGTGGCCGTAATGGCCATTTTTCAAAGATGTGTAGGGCAAAAGGGTAACAGAAAATTGCTGTAGTAGAGGATTACAACAGCGATGTATCACCGGTTAGGGACAGATTACTTGTTGTAAATGATACTGTTGTGGCGAATATAGAAGACAAGAGACAAAATAGGCCTAAGGCTGACTTCATGATTGATGGGCATGAAGTTTCATTGATGGTGGACACTGGTTCACTTTATACAATAATTCCAAATTCAACTTTCAAAATGTTGTGGTGTGATAAAAAATTATTACATAGTGACATTTCTCCTAAAGGGTTTCAGGGAGAGACTATAGAAATTGTGGGTTATTTTGAGTCAGACATAGTTTTCAAAAATAGATCCACAAAAGGTATGGTTTACGTGTCCGTTGATGGACCACCTATTTTAGGCTGGATACACCAGTTTGATCTTTACATCATCATCAATCCAAGAGCACCAGAGCAAGTTATGGTGTTGGAGGATGACTCTATTGAGCTCATCCTCAAGGAGTTTAATTCTGTGTTTAATGGAGAATTGGGGGAGTTCAAGGGGTACTCTAACTTGATTAAACTAAAAGATCATTCCATTCCCATCCAGCATAAGTTGAGGAGGATTCCCTTAGCTATTACGAGTGAGGTTAAGTCACTAATAGAGGAAATGTTACAAAATGGGGTCATTGAGCCAGTTGAAGGGTCGCAGTGGGTTTCCCCGGTTGTCATTTCTAAAAAATCGGATGGCAAACGTAGGTTTTGTGTAGACCTTAGGTCTTTAAATAAGTGTGTCATAGCTGACACTTTCCCTCTTCCTAATATTGGAGAGTTGGTTTCCACTCTTGATGGTGCGAGGTATTTTTCAAAACTCGACCTCAAGAGTGCGTACCATCAAATAAAATTGCATGAGAGTTGTAAACACCTTACAGCCTTTATTACAACTGAGGGTATCTTTCAGTTCACCAGGCTTCCATTCAGCCTTATCTCCGCCGCTAGTGTGTTTCAACGAATGGTGAATGAGATATTTAAGGGGCTGGAAAAAGTGGTTTATTTCCAAGATGACATTCTGGTGTTCGGGAGCTCTATTTTGGAACATAATCAGATTCTCAGAGGTGTTTTAAAGAGAATTTCAGAGGCAGGTCTTAGGTTGCATAAGGAAAAGTATGTTTTTCTTGTGGAACAAATTGAATACTTAGGGCATGAGATATGTTTCAGGGATTAGGCCAAAGAAAGATTTGCTGTTGGTGATCAAATCTGCTCCACATCCTGTTGATAAAGATCAACTTAGGTCCTTCATGGGACTCATAGAGTATTACTCTAAGTTTGTAAAGAGTTTCTCTGAAAAAACAATTTGTCTTAGATCTCTTCTTAAAAAAGGGTGCAAATTTTTGTGGGGACCTGAATAGGACTTGGCTTTTGGTCAAATTAAGAGTGAGATATGTTCTGCTGGCATTTTGGCACCGTTTGACACAAGGCTGGTTCCAATATTAATGGTTGATGCGAGTGCATTAGGCGTAGGCGCTGTTCTACTTCAGAAACACGAGGGGTGTGAGCGTCCTATTGCTTTTGATTCTAGGACTTTGTCAGAATCGGAAGTCAATTACAGTGTAATTGAGAAGGAAGCTTTGGCAGCTGCATGGGGGACGCACTATTTTCGCACATATTTGTGGGGTATTGGTTTTATGCTCAAGACAGACCACAAACCTTTGATTAGGATTTTGTCTCCGGGAGGTGCAGCTTGTGGCTCACCTAGGCTGGCGAGATTGGCAGCGAAACTGCAGGATTTTCATTTTGAGGTTCAACATGTGCAAGGCTGGAGGAATCTCCAGGCTGATTGTTTTTCAAGATTGCCAAGCAAAATTGCACAAAAAGATTTGAGTGAAGATTTTTTAGATGAGTGTGGCATGGGTTCAAGATGTAGTCTCTATTTGTGAGGGGGCATGCTCTAGAGAGGAATGGTCCACAGCCTTGGAAAAGGATCTGTCTTAAAAGATGTTATTTTCATGGTTAAAAATGGTGCTAAAAGGCAGAGTTGTCTACAGGTTCGAGCACGTCCTTTTGTTAAGATACTGGACGAGCTTTCAGTATGTGGCAGCGATGTTCTGATGTGAAATGACAAATGTATTCCACCTTTTGACATTAGGAGAAAGTTGATTGCTATTACGCATCAGGGGCATCTTGGACAAACTATGACCCAGCGAAGAGTCAAGGAAAATATTTGGTGGCCTGGGTTGGATGCTCAGGTTTCAATGTGGGTAGAGAATTGTGTCACTTGTAAAGAAGGTGAAAAGAGGTTAAAGGTTGCTGTTGGAGCTAGTTTAGGACGTATTTCTTCATCGAGTGAACCTTCGCATACTGTGTGCTTAGACTTTATTGGACCAATGGTTGAACTTAGTGAGAATTTGCATTGTTTGTGTGGATGTGTATACAAAATGGGTTGTGGTCAAGTTTGTTAAGGATATCACGACTAACACCACAATTGAGTTCTTGAAGTCACTTTTTCAAGTTGAGGGATGTCCTAGTGTTTTGGTGACAGACAATGGAACGCAGTTGACTTCTCATAATATGCCTCCTTTATGTCACTTTTTGGGGTTTCACACCATAGGACTGCTCTTTACAATCCACAGGGCAATGGTCTCTGCGAGAGAGTAAACAGGTTAGTTAAGGGGACTATTCAATTCGCACTGTCTGGTCATGGGAATGTGTTGGAATGGGTACAGGAGATGTTGTGTGCTTATCGGACCACAGTTTATTCTGGTATGTCTAAGTCTCCCTTTGAGCTCATGCAGGGAAGGGTTCCTGGAACAAAATTGCTCCCTTCGTGGATTAAGAACTTAATGGGTGGAAGTCAGGTACTTGAAATGACCAATGTGAGAAGCAATATTTCGAAAGGAGATCTTGTAAAAGTCAAACCAGGGGGAGTATCGAGGGGTTTGACTAAATTTAGGGGCCCTTTCCGTGTCAAAAATGTGTTTCCACACTATATTGTACTTGAGAGTGGTGAAAAGTGGAACCTGAGAAGAGTCGCATTGTATGAGAGAAATGTTGGATCATCTTCTCGCAATGTGGTCAATGATTCAAATGTTGATTTTCATGACGAGAGGGGTAGTGGTTACATGGTAACTAATTCATTTGATGAACCTGCTTCATTCTCTTCTCCTTCTGACAGGATTGGTGATGGTGGTGATGTTTCTGATTCTGGTTTTACTAATATTTGCAGCACCATCACTGATTCTTCTTCTTCTTCTTCTCAAGGACCTCTTACTGATCTTACTTCTAAGCCTCAAAGGTATCGTAAACCTCCTGCTTATTTAAATGATTTTATTTGCAATTATTGTTTATTTCTTTGTTTTGTAAAGAAGGGAGATGTGTTATAGATGTATGCTATTAACATTGTACTGTTTCTCTATGATCATCTCTTTTCTCTATGGTCTTGTTTCTATTCTAGAACACTATATTGTTGTGTGGGGGCTATGGTTTTGTTGGGTCAGTTGGTCACTGGTCAGCAGGTGTTGGGTTCATCTACTGCTGTGCTCTGCTCTAATCTGCAAATAAATCCACTATATCTACTACTGGCATTGGAGAGTTTACTTACAAGAGATAGGTCTCCTGTACGCGGATCCGGTCGCCTCAGTACTCACAGATAGATCTTAGAGATACACATAGGGACCGGCCTGAGCGCTGCAAGTGCTAGACAAGTTTGGAGCTGTTGGGAGTTAGGATTTATCATTCAGACAACAACTTAGTGCAAGCAACCCAGGGCTGGTGCTTGATGGCGTACTTCGCTGTTGGACATTCTGGAAGTCACTACTGCTGTCGCAGAGGGGTAGAGTCACAATAGCAAAGATTCTGGTCTTCCCCAAGCTTCTCTACCACTTTCTGCACTCCCACTCTCCCTTCCCCAACCTTTCTTCCGGGGCTTAAATACAGTTTTATCTAACTTAATATGGGGTACTGGGAGAAAGAGAGGTGCCTTCCATGAATTATGTGCCCTTTCGGTAAAGGGGAGATTGAAGGGCCCCTCAATATGAGCTGTATTATGCAATGGCGCAGCTATAGTGGCGTATTCGTTAGCTACCGGACACGCCTAACCCAGAGTGCCCGTTTCGTGAGCCTTGGGAGGCCAGGCTTTGTTGGACTGACTTATGCATCAACGGAGAAATGCTCTCTACATGGGACAGCTTGCCACAGTGGCCAAACGCTGCTGGCTTATGTATGTCCAACCCAGATGCAGCCCCACTTAATACGCACCTAATCTGCCATAATGGGTACTTCCGGCATTTTGCATAGTGCCTGACAAGCACAATATAAAACCATGGAATGAAACTGGCATACTTGAGATAATTGATTTGATGGCCTATCCACAGCCTCCGAGAGTCACGATATTGATGAGGGCCAATTTCTGACCCACATCACCCTCACAGTCATGATAGGGACCCTGACAAAGTAGAACCCACTACGTTGCAATTGATGTTGGAGCATGGCACAGGTATACAAGTGATTACATTAATGTACAGGATGGTGCTGGAATCATGTAGCCCTAGTTTATATGCCTTGAAGGATATATGGGGGGGCGGAGCTAGCCACGGAGAGCAATGGCCGCATTCTAAGCAAACTCCTCTCCAGACACCAATAATACCCTGCAAAATCCTACATAAATGACCAAGGAGGGCGGCGAACGCAAGGAAGGAGCTGCGACGCGAGGAGCGGACAAAGCATGCAGGGACACCGGCTATTGATTAAAATAGTGTAAATCTGCATCGGAGGACACATCGCATGAAGTGTGGTGGCGGGTTTGGTGGAACCGGGCGGGGGGTGGAGAGGGTTTTCCTCAGAGTCTCTCTCCAGATCTGCGCATTCCGCGTCCCCCCCCCCCCCCCCCCACTTCATGCTAAAATTGTACCGGCGGTGAGACACGCGGGGTGACCCCTGAAAACACAGAACTGCCTGACCTCACCTGCTGTGGAGATTAATGACTGCCTGATGGTGCCAGGAAGAATGTGCTAGAACCCACTTCATGCTGTTTTTGGGACCTGGGCGTTGCATCTATACTGCCCCTCCCCCACTGTACAGTGTGGTGGTGCCCGCAGGAGAACTCCTGGTGCTCTCTTGGAGTTTGCGGCCTGTGTGCGCAGAAGGGTGACACAATTTTTGTGAACGCAGGCTGAAAATGGGCATATAAGCATGCAGAGGATCGCAAAGGGCTTGGCCCTGAGCGCACGGGCTGGTTCTTCTGAGAGAGTGCGCACAAACAAGGGGCTGAAAATAGGGTGACCCACCGGACGGGCCCCGTCTGGACAGCAATTGAGAGCCAAATAAGGGGACCACACCGCAAACAGGTTGCTACAAAACGCAAAGCAATTGAGTGATAAAAGACAGAGGTCACCAGCTGCTTGTAAACTATATATCACTACGGGACAACTCATCGCTGAGGCGGACCGAAGGCGCAAGCATTAGGGGCAAGACCGACCGTACTCAGCCCAAACTAACTTTTGACCAAACAAAAAAACCCGGTCCGACCAGGGGCTAAGAAAGTCAGCCGTCGACGCAATCTACGGCGGGAGCAACGGGTGGCGTAACGAACGTCGATGCCCAAGCCATGTTTGCCACGATACAGACTGCGCTATCCAATATTGGCAGAAAGATAGACTCACTGACGTATAGAGTCGATAGAATGTCTGAGCACATACATAAACACACAGAGAGGATCGACATGGCGCAGCACACAATTTTCGAGGCTAAAGAGAAATGGCAAACTAAACCATGAGGGTATGGATATATCCCTCTACCCTGACTTCACAGCCTCGGTACAAGAAGCAAGGAAAAAGTTCAACAGGTCAAAGCAGAAGCTAAGACACTTGAACATACCATATGCCATGTTGTATCCCGCCAGACTTAGGGTTACAGATGAGGGGAAATCTAGGATCTACAGCGACCCTCAAGATGTGTTAAAGTTCCTGCAGCAGAGAAGTCAGAGGACCACGAGGAGGAGATCGCCACGAGGAGACCCAGAGGACCAATCTACCACATCGGATGGGGAATGAGAGGTTCTGGACACCTTCAACGATGTGGACCTGCAGGCACGGACACACACAGCTGAAAATGCTAAATAACTGCCGAAACAGCAATGGATAATGCCTTATTGCCGGTTCATCAGTCCACAATCCTTTGAGTCTCCTGAGGCGGAAGCCGGGAGTGTGCTTTGATTTTAACCTACTTGTGTGATACTGTGTAACCACTTTTTTAAAAATAGAACTCTCTCTGCCTTTTGAACAGCGTGCTGACACGCTGCAACGAGCCCCTGTTTTCGCCACTACCGAGGGTGAGGCGCGTCAGCAGGACACGCCCACCTCAGCTGGCCACGCCCCCTTCTTGGACGTTAAAAGAGCGCGCGGCTCCAAGCGCGACTCCCACAATCCTTTGAGTCTCCTGAGGCGGAAGCCGGGAGTGTGCTTTGATTTTAACCTACTTGTGTGATACTGTGTAACCACTTTTTTAAAAATAGAACTCTCTCTGCCTTTTGAACAGCGTGCTGACACGCTGCAACGAGCCCCTGTTTTCGCCACTACCGAGGGTGAGGCGCGTCAGCAGGACACGCCCACCTCAGCTGGCCACGCCCCCTTCTTGGACGTTAAAAGAGCGCGCGGCTCCAAGCGCGACTCCCACAATCCTTTGAGTCTCCTGAGGCGGAAGCCGGGAGTGTGCTTTGATTTTAACCTACTTGTGTGATACTGTGTAACCACTTTTTTAAAAATAGAACTCTCTCTGCCTTTTGAACAGCGTGCTGACACGCTGCAACGAGCCCCTGTTTTCGCCACTACCGAGGGCGAGGCGCGTCAGCAGGACACGCCCACCTCAGCTGGCCACGCCCCCTTCTTGGACGTTAAAAGAGCGCGCGGCTCCAAGCGCGACTCCCACAATCCTTTGAGTCTCCCGAGGCGGAAGCCGGGAGTGTGCGTTGATTTTAACCTACTTGTGTGATACTGTGTAACCACTTTTTTAAAAATAGAACTCTCTCTGCCTTTTGAACAGCGTGCTGACACGCTGCAACGAGCCCCTGTTTTCGCCACTACCGAGGGTGAGGCGCGTCAGCAGGACACGCCCACCTCAGCTGGCCACGCCCCCTTCTTGGACGTTAAAAGAGCGCGCGGCTCCAAGCGCGACTCCCACAATCCTTTGAGTCTCCTGAGGCGGAAGCCGGGAGTGTGCTTTGATTTTAACCTACTTGTGTGATACTGTGTAACCACTTTTTTAAAAATAGAACTCTCTCTGCCTTTTGAACAGCGTGCTGACACGCTGCAACGAGCCCCTGTTTTCGCCACTACCGAGGGCGAGGCGCGTCAGCAGGACACGCCCACCTCAGCTGGCCACGCCCCCTTCTTGGACGTTAAAAGAGCGCGCGGCTCCAAGCGCGACTCCCACAATCCTTTGAGTCTCCTGAGGCGGAAGCCGGGAGTGTGCTTTGATTTTAACCTACTTGTGTGATACTGTGTAACCACTTTTTTAAAAATAGAACTCTCTCTGCCTTTTGAACAGCGTGCTGACACGCTGCAACAAGCCCCTGTTTTCGCCACTACCGAGGGCGAGGCGCGTCAGCAGGACACGCCCACCTCAGCTGGCCACGCCCCCTTGACGCCCCCTCTCAGGCATAAATTATGTGCCTTGCTAGGAAGCGCAGCGGACGAGCGCAGCGGGAGCGCCGTCTGCGCGCCGAAGGCGCGCCTAAGGCAAGCCCGTCTGCGCCCGTCCGCGCCAGTACACGCCTGGAGCCTGGCAAGGGGCCTGAGGTAAGAACGACCTACTCAGGTGATGGTCTTCGCAATCTCAACAGACCCGTTCCATCTTTATGCTCCCACACACTAATGGGAGACTCCCGCCTCAATCACTGTCCACACTGCCCTTTTAAATACACTCCCTCCATCTCCAACGCTCCCACTCAGACGGCCATAAACATGGCAATGATTAATTGCAGATCTCTACCCAAACACGCCCTTGAAATAAATATGCTTATTGAAGACCTCAATCTTGATATACTGTTTCTCACAGAAACATGGTTGGCACCCAACTCAGACGCCGACATAGTCCTAGCACTACCCCCAGGATTTAGTATCCAACATCTTGACCGGCCCAAAGGTAGAGGTGGTGGCATTGCTGTCATCTCCAAAGATTCAATACCTTGCCGCTTCCTTGATAGTCCCCTGGTAGACTGCGAAAACGTCCAATTCACCTTGCAGATCTCCCCGTGTTCCTCTCTCTCTGGACTACTTATTTACCGCCCCCCTGGTGCTATGGGAAAATTCCTTGACTCCATTCTAGAATGCTCCTTAGCCAGATCTAGCACTCGAACTAACTTCCTCATTTTAGGGGACTTTAATGTCCATTTGGAAGACGGCAAAGATAATACAGCCTTAGAACTGATCCAAGACCTGGCCACTCACCAACTGCACTTACAGAATTCCCTCCCCACTCACAATCGGGGGCATTTGCTTGACCCCATATTCTGTAACTTCCAGGACCTTGAGACCAGGCCCCCCACTGCTGTGCCATGGTCCGACCACTTTCTTATTCCTTTCAGCTGGCACATTTACTCCAAACCGCCCCAATTCCAAGCCCCCGGCAGACCATCCAGACCCTGGGCAAAACTAGACGTTGCCAAATGGAAACAAGCTCTCGAGGACTCAGTCCCCACCCTTAGCTCAACCATCGACCTCGCTGACAGGGAATTTTCACTCTGGATTACCAACTCTTTAGACTTGGCCCTCCCAAAAAAGCCTCATCGTAAACCAAGGACAAAAGCTACCTCCCCATGGTTTACCCAAGAAATACGCCTTCTAAAGAAAGCCTGCAAGAGAGCAGAAAGAGTCTGGAGAAAAGATTTCAACCCCATCGATAAAAACAACTACAGACTGATGATTCTCAACTATAAAAAAGCCCTGAAAAACGCACAAACCTCCTTTTACAACGAGAAAATTAACCAAGCAGCAAACTCCTCGAGGGAGACGTTCCTCACTTTGAAAAAGCTTCTTAAACCCCCCACTCCCCCAGCTGCGCGAGATCCTACAACAGAACACTGCAATGAGCTAGCCAACTTTTTTGACTCTAAAATTCAAAATATACTTAAACAACTTCCGCCGCTCTCCCCTTTAGACCCTTCCCCCCCCCCACTTCCCAACATCAGAGCAATGGTGTTGAACTAAGCAATTTCCAACCCATCAACGCGGAAACTCTGGGCTCTATACTACAAGCCCTCAAAAGCGGATCTCCCCACGACCCAGCCCCGATGAGACATCTTAAACTGGTAGCCCCGAGCATCCTGCCTCTCTTAACTAACCTTGTAAACACCTCCGTTGATTCTGGAACAGTGCCCACAAACTGGAAAAAAGCTGTAGTGAAAGCACTCATAAAAAAACCTAACCTTGACCCGGATAATTTGGCCAACTTCAGACCTATATCTCTCCTCCCGGGCATCAGTAAACCGACGGAAAAACACATAAACTCCCAGCTCTCACATTATCTGGAGTCCAATGAACTGCTAAAAACCTCTCAAACGGGCTTCCGCCCGGGCCAAGGGACAGAAACAGCAATGGTGGCGGTAGTCGAAGAAGCCAGGAAGATCATCGATGCAGGAGGATCAGTGGCAGTGATCCTCCTGGACCTTAGTGCAGCATTCGACACCGTCAACCATAGCATTCTTGCCCAACGCCTAGGAAACCTCGCCATCACAGGGACAGCCCTTAAATGGCTAAAATCCTTCCTCCACAACCGCTCCTTTCAGGTAGCAGATGGAGACTGTATCTCCAAGGAAACCCCGATACGTTGCGGAGTGCCCCAGGGCTCTTCTCTGAGCCCGACACTCTTCAACGTATACATGGCACCTCTGGAACAAATCGTCGTCCCCTATGGCATCAAACTCCTGACCTACGCGGATGACACACAGCTGGTCGTTTCTCTGAGCCAGTCAGAACCCCCCTCCATCGATCTGTATTCCTGCCTGGAGAATATCGTCAGTTGGATGAGCAACTCCCATTTAAAGCTCAATGGGGAAAAAACGGAGCTAATGGTACTAGGCAACCAGTCCCTTTTTCGCCCGGAGTCTCTATGGCCGCCCAGCATGGGCCCACCACCAATCCCCAAAACCGATATCAAAAGCTTGGGGATCTGGTTGGACGATAAACTCACTCTCAGCACCCAGGCCAAAAAAACTGCAGGAACTTGCTTTGGCTTGCTCCGCTCCATCCGCAAAATTCTTCCACTCCTACCATACCAGTCCAGAAAACTGGTTATCCAGGGCCTCATACTGTCCAGATTGGACTACGGCAATGCCTTATATCTTGGAGCCCCAAAAAAAAGTCACCGCTAAGCTTCAGGTGGTGCAAAATGCCGCGGCCAGAATTCTTACTGGCACCAAAAAACGCTGCTCTGCCAAGCCCGCACTCAAAGAACTGCACTGGCTCCCGGTGGAACAAAGGGTGCATTTCAAGGCCATGTGCCTAACCCACAAAATCCTGCACGGAAAAGCCCCCCCGGTTCTGAAAAATCTCGTATCTCCCCACACTACAACCAGAACCCTGCGCTCTACCAATGCCCACCTGACCAAAATACCCAAAATCAAAAAGTCACGTGTCGGAGGTCGACAATTCTCTTTCCTGGCATCCAAGTTGTGGAATACTCTCCCACCGCCCCTCAGGGCCCAACCTAATCTCTTGACATTCCGCAAATCCCTTAAGACATGGCTGTTCCCTTGATCCCTTGCTTTCCCCCCGACCCCTTCCCTGGAGACCTTAGTGGATTCTGTCAGCGCTGGGACGCTCCCGGGCAGCCATGCGCTCTACAAATCTCCTAAATAAAATAAATAATCAGGCTTGCTGACTGGCCGACGCCAAGCCTAAAGACTGCCCTACATGTTGAAAGGCAGGGACTGCTCCATACCGACGTGAACTACTCTGATCGCAGGAGGCTTGGTAGCTGGGTCCTGGAGACATGAATAACCAGATAAGTCGAACAATTTGAGAACGCTTGCATATTGAATCAAATGCTTATGTACATTTTTGTTGTTCTCTGGGGGGATACCGGATTAAGGAGTTGGTGTTTGTTTTTTTTCTCTACCTCATCGCTCATTAGATTTGGAAATATTATAAATGTCGGAAGTCTAATATTTTAGCTGACAAGGCGTTTACCTATGGGGAAACATCCTTTACAACGCAACTTTTACCACGCAGTGCTTTTACATCACAACTTTTACAACGCAAACCATTACAACGTATTAAGCTGGGGGGCGCTCTAGGATAGGGAATAGATTTAATTTACTATCCAACACCTTCCCTCCTATCCACGGGGACTGGAGTTGGAATAGTAAATTAAACTATTCACTATCCAGCACCCCTCAACACTATGCGTTGTAAAGGCATGCGTTGTAAAAGTTGCGATGTAAAAGCATGCAATGGAAAAGCATGCGTTGTGATGTCATACATCCTTACCCATGTGGTTTCCCCACAGGAAAAGGGTTGGCAGCTCCTACCCTTCAGTGTGAACCACAACTGTTCTTCATTGTTTTTTTCCCTTTTTATTGACTTTTATGTTTTTTGAAGGGAGGGGTAGAGGTGGAGTATTTGAGGGATGGGCTGAGCAATGTTTTTTGGGAATGTCTCCGCTGCATGCGAGGGGGTGGAGTGGGAGGTGGGAGGGGATCGGGAATGTGTGGAAAATTCCGGTTGACGTTGAGCTGAGATACATATGTTTTTTTCTTCCAAACCAACACATGGACATCACAGTGAGAGAGGTCAGAGGTAGGGGCAGACATAGAAATGGCTGACACAAACTTGAATACCTTTAAATTGGCGTTTCTGTCATGGAATGTTCGAGGATTTCATAATGCACAGAAGATACGTAAAGTGCTGGCGTACTTGGATAGGCATAGTTAGGAAATACATCTTACATCTTAGACGGAGGCTAGAGTGGGCATCCGGTGGGCGACGTATCAAATAGCGTCCTCCTTCTCAACGTATGCACGGGGAGTTATGTTATTGGTTAGACGCGGCACTCCCTTCCAACCTATAGCTACTGCTAAAGATGATATGGGCAGATATGTAATGGTGCATGTGAACTTTGGGGGAAATATATTGACCATAATTACGTCATATGGCCTGAAAACTGATGACCCAGATTTTTATGAAGCAATATGGTCCAAACTTAGAGACATGCCCAGGGCAACAGTTATATGGGGAGGTGACTTCAACACATGCCTAGACCCGGCTGTGGATAGGTCGACAGGTAATGAATGTTATGGAAAACACGCTGCTAATGCATTGAGGGAGGGCATGGACGCATGGGAAATGACGGACATTTGGAGTCTCAGACATGGTAGACGCAGAGAAGGAACCTGCACGTCGACGACACACAATACATGGTCCAGAATAGATTACTGGCTGCTTACACAGGATGTGTGCACATGGATGAAGGAAATAGAACACCTACCTAAAACATTATCTGATCATCCACCAGTTCGTCTTCAATTAGAAATCCCTACCAACGTGCCTAGACAGTTTACTTGGAGGCTATGGGGGCGCTCTATTACACCCTGTGTTTAACAGCAAACTAGCATTAACAGACTATTTTGAATTCAATGAAGGATCGGTGGATAGTGCAGGAGTACTGTGGGAAGCGTTTAAGGTCACGAAAAGGGGGCACTGTATTAATAAGCATACTGGCATACTCAAGGACATTCTGCAACAACTGAATTTGATGGAAAGGGACATAGCTCGACTCGAGGAAGAACACACACGGACGCATGACCCTACACTTCTAGCACAAGTACAGGGGAAAATGGATGATTATCATTCACGAGCTGCAGATGAGGTAAAATACAAGTCACGTAGGTTCACAGCGCACAACTACGGCAAGGGTGGTAGACCGGGATAGGCTTTATCAAGCAAAATAAAACCGGCGCCAACTACGTCGTTCATTACACACATAGTGGACGAACACAACTGCAACTTGTATGACACTTCATCTATTTTGGACTGCTTTAAACGCTACTCCAGCCATCTCTATGACACAAACACAACGGTTTCCCCATTAGAAATAAATCAGTACCTGCAGGATATCGGTATAGCCTGTTGTCGGACACACATAGGAAGTTTCTGAGTCATCATATTACTAAGAATGAAATTATAGACGCCATAAACTCCCTCCCAAACAACAAAGCACCTGGCCTGGACGGGCTTCCTGGTGAATTTTATAAAGTATACCGGGATTTCCTAGTACCACACTTAGGTGAGATGTTCGAAGAAGAGTATGAGGAAGGTAAACTACCCACTTCATTGCGGGAGGCACTATTGGTGGCCCATTCCTAAACCAGATAAAGATCTTACAACATGTGACTCCTATCGACCACTATCCTTAATCAATCTTAGCAAAAATCATCGCAACCAGGATAAAGCTCCTACAGGAGAAACTGGTGCTGCCTGACCAGGCAGGTTTTGTACCACATAGATCCACATCTCATAATCTCAGTACAATATTTGCATCATATCATCATTTAGACCCAGAAACACCAGAAGCGGCAGCTTTATTAGATGCGGCGAAAGCCTTCGATTCGATTGAATGGGGGTATATGTTTACAGTGCTATGTAGAATGGGCTTTCCGGAGCCGTTCCTGAAATAGATAGAATTATTATATAACCGTCCCACTGCTAGAGTTCGCATAAATGGACACACATCGGCTCCCATAGACCTACAAAGAGGCATAAGGCAGGGCTGCCCGCTCTTTCCTGTCCTGTTTACGTTGGTCATAGAACCCTTGGCTTGCATAATCAGACAACAGCACCCAGAGACGGCTCTACTATTCCCTCTACTCCCTCTCAGTATATCTCTCTATGTTGATGATATGGTGCTTTTCAATCGAAACAATGATATGCATTTAAACAAGCTTATTAGGGAATATGTGCGCTTTGAACAACATTCAGGACTGCGTATTAATTGGGACAAGTCGGTGGTCATACCGCTGACACTGGTCACAACACAACCAAGTTTTGGATTACCCTCTAAAGTGGCAAACTGACCCGGTGAAATACTTAGGCATATGGATTCACAGGGACCCGGAACAGTTAGTCAGGTACAACTACGGCAGGGCAATAACCAAACTAAATGAGCAAATAGACAGATGGAAAAAGTTGCCTCTTTCAATGGCAGATCAGATAGCTCTGCAAAAGATGATTGTTCTACCAACATTTTTATATTTATTTAGTAACATACCTATCTGGCTAACGTAGGAAATGTTCTCAATGTTACGTACTGCAATGCAGAAGCTGACATGGGTGCACTTGGACCACAGACGCCGAATTATACCGCGACGCCGAGTTCGAATTGTCCGGATCCAGGGACAATGCCTGATTTTATGCAGAAGAACCTATTTTAGTTCTCTGTCACCATTACAAGGCTGTGCAGTCCTATGCAGAAGAATCTACTTTAATTCTTCTCCACCTAGACAAGGATATGCTGCGTGAACGTCCAATTGATGACTTAATTGATAATAGCAGTTAAAAGGTCCTACGCTGCATTACCTGTATGCAACTACCTTGCTGACTTGCAACCACCTACTCGAGGCTGTCTACAAATACAATTTAGGCCATCAGATACACATAGGAGCCGACTAATCAAGGTGACAGTGGTCCTTTAACACAATCGCCACTTCGCTATTTATAGGGAGAATACGGAACTAAAATTGGAGATCATCAAAACTATCTGCCCTGAGGAAGCTCCCGATGTGGGGGAGAAACGCGTTGGCTGATTCTTGTATGATTAAAATGATGAACTTTTCTACAAAACTTAATGAATAAAGAAGGAATAATTTTGATACAAACCTTGGCTTTTTGGACTTTGTGATAGTGCGCCCCCACTACTCTTAAACACCTATCTGGCTAACGTAGGCAATGTTCGCAATGTTAAGCTGACATGGGTGGGGAAACAGGCCAGGGTGTGGTGGGATATACTGACGGAGCCATATCACAAGGGAGGTTTCGGTGCACCGGACTTTCAACTATATTACTATTGCACACAGGCGCAATATGCTCATTACTGGCTACAACCACACGCGTTCATTTCTCATGTGACTGCAGGGGTGGCTGGTGACATTTGGAAGTTGTGGGGCGTAAAATGATTGGCATACTGCACCGCTGCGAGCGCAGCGAGCGGGCCCGAACCACCATAATGGAGTTTGGGGGGTTCTCCCCCGAGAAAACTTTGAAAAAGGAGAAGAAAAATCGTGCATTTTCAAGCAAATTTGAGTAAGCAGGAAGGTTAATAAAGCAATTGTGAAAGTGCAGTTATTACATGAATATATGTCATAACATAGGTAGCTGCTTATTCAGTATAACCACAGAGCTTCATGCATGCCGTCCTATTATGCTGCTGAATTCAGACTATAAGAATCATGAAAATCTAAGCTCTAAGAGTAGCAGAAGCTGCACAGCAGTTGGGAAACAGCCTTTACAAAGCATTGGGAACCATGCATTACTTTTACCACATTTCCATTACAATGCATGTGACTTTACCTTGCATGTCATTCCACACAGTTTATCGTGTTTAGGTGCTACAGAATGTACTTAATATGCCATTTAATCAGTAAAATCTGTTTAGTCCCCAAGTAGAACTAGAAAACATTTAAAAACTGAGATAACAATGCATTTCTGAGTTCCTCACTCACAGATGTTTTTTATTTAACAAACAAGTAGCAGCATTCAACTTTGTTTACTTTTTGTAAATGAAATCAGCACGCCTCTCTTTAAGAGTAGCGAACTTGTCAATAACTTTAATGTTGAAGTCCGGTATTTTTTGGACTAGCTTGCTCCCTACAGAGAGCATCGCTAAAACATTGAGTCTTTCCTCTTGCATGGTGTTCCTGAGGAATGTCTTAATGTGCTTTAAGGCTGAAAAACATCGTTCAGATTCGGATGTTGTCATTGGAGTGGTAATGACAATTTTTAGTAAAGTCACTGTCTCTGTAAGTGACTTTTCCATATTCAGTTTATGTATTAATGCTAGCAAAGTCAAGTCACTTGTGGCCTTCCGGTACACAGGCATTGCGTACAGTACAGTCAACTCAGTTATCAGCTGCTCTTCATATCTTCATCATATTTTGAAAACTCTTCACTTTGCAATAATGTGGCACTCACCAAATGTTTAGTGAATGAAAAATGTTCTTGCGCCTGCACAATTACAATGTCACATATCTCCTTTGCAATTCGAACCAGAGTGGTGATGTTTTTCCTGCGGTTTGCAAAAGTAGAATGCTCTGGCGGTTTGCTCTCTAAATTGTCAACCCCATCTCTCACTTTCCTTATGCTTTGTACAAACGTAGTGGTACATTCTTGTACTTTGACAGTATCTACCTCTCTTCCTGGTAACCGATTGTATAACGTGTTGACAGCAAGCATTATTTCAAGACATAAAAACAGTAAGAACTGAAACTCTGTCTTGTAGTGTTCTAACAAAGCCACGGGCTTCATTCTGACTTGTGTAATCAAACTCATCATTGGCTTCTATGGCGCAAAAAAACATTTCTCAAGGTCCTCCCTATGTTCAAAGATTAGGTTGACTGTACGGATGTTAAACTTCCAACGAGTTGAGGATCACCTTGGGACGCTTTGGTCCACAATCTCCTGAAGGGCTTCTGTTCTTTTGGGGGAACGTGAGAAGACTGCTGCCATGCCTCCTATATCCTGAAAGAAAATTTGTGTCTCGGTGATCTTTGATTCTGTCTGTTGCATAATGGGATTGAGTTGGTGGGCGTAACAGTGCACATAATGAGCATTAGGGTACACATCTCGAATTATTTTCTGTACTCCACTAAGGCTTCCACTAATTATGGACGCACCATCATAGCTTTGTCGATAAGTTTTTGTTTTTGAGCAGCTCCGGAAAAATTAAGTTCAGTTGACACAGTATAGCTGCAGTAATGGTTGCTGCACTAGAGTCTCTTAAATGTGTGAAACCATAGAACCTCTCCACAACGTCTCTGTCATTGTCAAGGTACCGAAACACTAATATGGACTGTGTTTTAGTGGCCACATCAGTGGTGTCATCAGCCTGAATAGCCACAAAGTCTGTGTTTTGCAACTCTTCCACAATATGGCTTCTTATAATTTTGAGCATACACTCAAGGAGTTAATTTTGTATCGTTTTAGAGGTGCCCTTAAAGACTATAGCACTTACTAAATGTGTTTCCAAATCCTTGTCTATGCTCGCTATTAAATCCACTAGGCCTCTGAAGATCCCATGTTTTGAGGAACTTTCTGATTCATCATGGCCTCGCAGTGCCAGTTCGAAAGCATCACAGAAATGAATGCAATCAATTATCTTGGATAGAATTTGTCTGTTCCTATCAACGGCTTCATTGTGTTTCTGCATGGTTTTGCGGTATGCATCGTTCATCTGCTGCTCAATTGGTGTGTCTTCCCCCAACATTCCCAGTCTCTTCAGGTTTTCCATATGCTTTCTTGTGTATGCATGCATCTTTATTTTTTCCGACAAATGCTTCAAGTCTGTGATTCCTCGATGTGTCCAAGAAAACTCACCACCAAACAGCAAGCAGGGGAAGCAGAACAGAGAATTTCTTAAAGGGCACCCTGTAAGCCAATCAGCTTTTGTGTACCAGGCATTTGGTAATGTACGTTTTGACATTTTTCCTCTGTCCTTGGAAGTTTTCTGTAGGTTTATGTCAGGCTGATGAGGTCCTAATTGCTTTAAAAGTAGTTTCTCTTCAAGTGACCGTGCCTGGAATGACCTTGTAATCAGCTCTTGTACTGTATTCGTGATGCCGATGCTGGCCTTACCAATATATATTAAAGAAACCTGTCAATAATCAAAGTACAACGTATAAGGTGCAGAACAATAATATCAAATTTCAGTATAAATACATATATCTTGTGCAGTATTAAAATACATCTCCAACAGCTCCCCTTTCCACAATATGACTGCTATAAATAAAGCCTTACTGCCTCCTGCCTCTCTGTGCCATAGTGGTTGCTGGAGGCACTGAAACAGACACTGCTTGAGGGCCTTGAGAGTGACCACATATACAAAGCCCTAACTCCCATGTAAAAAAGTATATCATCAGTTTCCTTACCTTTAACACTGGTGTTTGCTGGGTCGTAGCCGGGGTGAAAGAGCAGCAAAGGAGGTTGGGGGGGTCTTGTTGTTCGCCGAGAAATTGCCCCAAAATGTGGTAATGTTTCAGGTTGTCAGGCTTTACCAGGTGCTGAAAATGAAAAGATAACAATTTATTTTTGAAACACTAGGGTAATCAAACTAAGACTGTGGGGAAAAAAACATAACGCTCCAATTTTTTCCTTGCAGTTTGCATGCAACTCTTAGATGACAGTTAATAGCTCGCTGTTGTATGTTAGTATTCTAACTTACAAACTGCAAGTAACAAAAGAATCTCTCTGACAAAAGCAGTGACTCACTGACCTATTTATCATATGCATTTTGTGATCTGCATCAGGTACATGTTCTTTGCAGCAGGCACATTAACCTTCTGCGATACCTTTCCATGAGCCAAAACTTCCACTAGACCAAACTATGATCTCTCTCTAGGAAGAATATTACCCATCAGCGTTACAACATTTTTATTGTCTCTCGTTACCGCGCCTGTCAGTGGGGCCTTTAGGCCTCTTGTGTCCGGTGCTATGTTGTAGGGTTTTATAGTATGACTTGGCACTAGTCAAATGGGGTGAATTGTGGGTCATGTGTTTATGATTTGACTACAACATTTCTACCAAATATTCCGGTCAGATTGCACAACATACTTTGTAAGCAGTAATTCTAATAAATGCTGCCACGAGAGATGGAACAAAAGCCCTCAGGGTTGGGTGAAGGTGAGGCCACCTTCCAAAAAAGGAAAAAATGACAATATTGAAATACGCAAATAAATCAATAACTTAATATCCAGATACAACTGTGAGACAAAATGATAAAAATTGACTATTTCGAATTAAAAAAACAAGTCTACAGATTTTGCCTTCAATAAACAACAAAATAGAACAAGCAGGAAAATGAAGGACCAGCCGGAGTACATCTGTTCTGGCACTAACGTGCACTTCTTCAGGCAACTGCAATCTGGCAAAATGCTTGAATCATAGTACAGCCAAATAATAAAGTGGATTGACCAATTGTTCCAGGTTATCTGCTGTGATGGGCAGTAAGCGAAATCTGCATGACACTTGAAGAGACCAGTGGATGAAGAGAGCTGACTGAAAGCCCCTCTAGTCGTGTGAAGCTGTTTGTAATTTTAATATGTATGTCTGTCTTGAAAGCATGAGCCTGGTAAGACAACTAAAGCTGTCTTATGGTCAGACCTAAACAACAAGAACCTAGCTATGAACGAAGCCATTATTGGTGCACAAGATAAACATTTTGCCAGTGAAGTTGTGCAGCTTTACACTTCACAATTGCTTGAAGTTGGGAAGCTTGTGAAATTTGCACAACATTGCCTGTGAGTGGCATTTCCAGTCCAAAGTATTTTGTAGGACATTTTACCAGCAAGAGTTTTTTTTCCAAGGCAATTCACCTGCAGGTTTTCTTGTCTTGCAACCCAACTTTTAATGGAATTTTTTGCATTTTTTTTTTAACTTCCCAGTAATCTTGAACAACTTTTGTGAAGAACTGAAAGTTAGAAAAGTTTTGAAAAAAAATCTGACAACAAAGGAACTTTGTCAACATTGCACAGAGTAGACCCACAGTTGACATAGGGAGATTTTAGAGTTTACCAGCTCCATAAAGACCCGAAGAGGAAAATGAGAAAAATCTGCCCTAGTTTGCGACAGTGAATTCGCACGCTGCTGTTTTTGTAGGTACAAAGGCCCACTTAAGCCTTCTCTGCTCTGCTCTGCCAGAAAGTGTTCATGTGTCCTCGCCCCCCAGAGACTGATGGTTCTCTGCCCTATAGCAATGACTGGGGCCTGGCTTTCTGTTCCCATGGCTGGCAGCAGAGACATGAAGAGGGCAGAGTGTTTGTATGACTACAGCCCTTGAGAGATAAAGCGCCGGCTGGAATGAAGAACTTTGCACAAACATGAAAACCTTTTCACCACCTATCTGGCGGGTCGTTCTTCTCGAGGGCTGCATTTTTGCCCCTCCAAACTCCAGTTGTCTTCGTAAGTGCAGAAGTGTTTTGAGGACAGCAAGAGTCGGAAAAAGGCTGTGACACAAATGAGCACTCAACAGCTCTAAAGATGTGGCCATTTGTTTTAGTGCAACAATCAGTCAGAGAAATGCGTTACTTTAGTGCTGCCTTTCCGTCATGGCTCTAATGTACCCTCCCGGAGGTGGGGGTGCCACGTGGTCTCAAAATCAAAGCATGCCACCTGTGTTTATTAACTTTTATTAGGAAATGCGGGCAGCTCATGACACTCACTGTTGTCAGCCCGGCCAGAGAGGAAAGAACGCAGCAACAATACGATAGTGGACCGGGCAGCCGTTTATCAAGCAACAGGAGGCCCAGAGGCAGGAGACTTTCTCTGGCACAACCATTGGGTGCACCTGAAGGTTCGATGAGCTGGAGGACCCGGGGGACCACGGATTGAGACATTGGTGCCAGGGCTGGCTGGCGGCTTTGGCCCAGCGTCGGCGATCTGCTCGCTGGGCTGCGGTGGGCCACAAGGGGGTCGGGCCGGACTGGCAGGCCGCTGTCGCCAGGGGTATGATCGGCCCGATTGCCACAACCAAACAGGAGGTGAGAGGGGGATACGGATGAATGAGTCTGAGCGTGCAAGAGCCCATGTTGGACAGTGGCTGGGAGGTGAACTGATGAACAGGCCTGTGGATGTGGGAGGCCTAGTGGAATGCGGCACTGGGTGCCCTACGCTGGCACTGAATGTGAGGTGTGCATAGACTGATTGGGGGCTGCAACGGGCTGCCCTGGTTGTGCGGGCTGCCCACAAGGGGATCCGTAGTTGACAGAGGCCATTGTTGGTGTTTTGGGATACACTTTTGCCCCAGGCGGTGATTTCTGAGACTTGGGCCTACTTGCTGACCCGGCCTTGCAGCATTGGGTCGGCCCTGGGACTGAAGCATAAGTCTCACTGTGGGGGGGACATGGAGGCACGTGGAGGGCACCACCACAGGACTCTGTTAAGATGCGCCGTAGGGGGGACCAGAGCTGTGACGGAGGTGTGAGGGCAAAAACCTCGCGAGGTCCGTCTATTACATACACAATCGATCCCTCAGGCCATCAAAGATCAGGAAAAAAAAGAATTACTGTGCAGCATGCATCGACAACTATAAATTAGAAAACATCACAACACTCACTCGATCTGTCACATACTGCGACCGAGCCACTACTAACTAACACATTCGAGAGTAGAGTTAGACTAGAGTAGACTCTTACTTTTAAATGTTTTCGCAATCGCAGCACAGGATCTCTATTCTCTCTCTAGTAGTCCTGGTCTACATTGACTAGTAGTGAGTGACTACGTCGACGACACACGTGAGTGACACGAGTCCTCCAAGTCCACCATCATGAGTCGACGAGCAGCAGGCACCAGCAGACTGTCAGGGAGCAGCCAGCCAGACAGACAGCGTGCGTGCGTCCCGAAATGGCCAATCACTGCATGGCTTCACATGAAGTCACACAGTGATTGGCCATAGAAAGTGCGGCTGCGGCAGTGTGCCACCACCCACGCACAGCACCCAATAATGGATTGCTGCGCGGTGGACCAACCAATCCTGGCGCTGCATGCAGAGCCAGGATTGGCCAGGGGGGCACAGTTACCATTCGCCCTTTCAACCCTGGGGGATGCGGCCCTGGGGTGCTGTATGAAACAGCACCTCTTGGGTACCTCTCTAAGGGGAAGAAGACGTAAGTGCATGTGTGGGCTGAACAAAGGCCAAAAATACATATGCGCACTAGTACTGCTGCAGCTCAGTGTGTGGACTGTCACTCAAGCTGCAGCAGCCCAGCCCAGCCCCCCCCCCCCCCCCCGGCACACTCCGATTGTTGTGTCTGGCGTGAGGAACAGCAAGCAATCCTAATGATACTGATTGCAGTGCTTGACGCGGTGCGTCCACGAGGCTTGGTGGGGCTATGCCCCTAAGCCCCAATGGACGCAACACGCCTGTGTGGCTATGGAAAAGGACAGTGTTGACCTGACCCCGTTGACGGCCTATGTGGCAGACCTGAGATCCTTTACCCATCATGACAGGATTCAGACTGTACAATGCACCTCTAAAGCCTGGTACAAGCTGGCTCAGCTTGCGAACAAACTTCCCGTTTATGCACCAGCACTACCGATCGCATACCACCTGCGACTACCAGTTACGCAAGACAAAGGTATGTTACGACTGTTTGGCGAAATGCAATTGACCACCATGGCGGATGTAGTCCCGCAGGGGAGATGTATTGGGAGGGACGACCCAACACTGAGTACACACAACACCCCCATGAAGGTGTTTGCTCATATGCGGTTGCAGAAGGCGATGAAGGAACTCTATGACTCCATTTTCTTTCCATTTAAATCTTTATTCGATCCTTTAATAAACTTTATGACTCATACCCAGAGAAACCGTCTACTTTACAGACACTACAGACAATGATAGTTGCACCCAGTCGCCGTAAACTGGTATACACTGCGGCACAAGCGGAACATAGTGGAACTGCGAATAGGTCGCTAAATAAATGGGAGACACTACTGGGGGACACGGTGAGTGTGCAGGACTGGGAATATAGTTGTACACAACTACAATTGATGACGCCAAATTGCAATCTCCGTATAATACACTTCAATTCTTGCGCCAATTTTACTACACACCGACTCAGTTACACAGGTACGGGCTGCAACAGGAGGACAAATGCTATAGATGCGAGGCTTTGCATGCAGACTTCTTACATGTAGCATGGGCCTGCCCGCAGGTTCATGCATACAGGGAAGATTTAACAGGAGCACTCGCAACAATGCTATCGGAAATGATACCTAATGCCCCATTAGTATGCCTATTAGGGATTAATAGAATAACACTTGTAAAAAGGAGAACATTTTTGGCGGTGGCGCTTTTACTGGCAAAGCGCTGTGTTGCTATGAGATGGGGTAGTAGATGCCCCCCAGATTTCAGGATTGGCTAAAGGATATGTCATTTATTTATTTATTTATACTTTAGAGACACATTGGAAGTCTATCCGGAGGAACTGCCGTGGTCATCCAGACCCAGGGACTACTGGGAACCTCTGGTACAATACTTACAGCATGCACAGGGGGAGGGGAGTGATGTGGCACCTGATGAGACAGTTTAGGTATGGAATATCTATATTTCTATGCCGCCTTAGTTTGAGTTTGAGTTTGAGTTTAAAAGCACTTTTAAAGCGCACGTATACCGGCGGTTTCTTGGCGCTGTAGCTAGTGGGGGCTGAGGTTTAAGAGCAGGGAGAGAGGAGTGGGCATTTATTCAAAGGATTTTGTGAATAGGTAGGTTTTAAGACTTTTACGGAATTGGGGATAGAGGGTAATGGCACGAAGATGAAGGGGAAGGGAATTCCAAAGGGTTGGTGCTAGAATGACAAATTTGGAGCCGCCCCACTTCTTTCTCCGGAAGCGAGGGATGGTGAGGAGGGACTGGGAAGAAGAACGTAGGTCCCTAGAGGGGACATAGGGAACAATCTCAGAGGAGATGAAGGCAGGTGCCAGGTCCAATCGGGCCAGAAAAGTGATGGATGCGAGCTTGAATTGAATTCTAGCCCGCACTGGGAGCCAGTGGAGAGATTTCAGAAGTGGGGTAGAGTGGTGGAATTTGGGAAGGTTGAAGGCTAGGCGGGCCGCCTGGTTTTGGATCTGTTGTAGGCGGCGCAGACTGTATGCAGGAATACCGGCATACAGCGCGTTCCCGTAGTCCAGGCGGGACACCACCATGGCCAGAATGATGAGTTTGAGAGCGGAAAAAGTAAAGAAACGGGACACCTTGCGAATAGTACGCAGTGAGAGGAAAGAAGAAGAAACCACAGAGCTAACCTGGGAGTGGAGGGTGAGTTGGGAATTGAGCTTAATGCCTAGTGTTTTAACTGAGGAGGAGGGGACAGGAGGAGAACCAAGAGAGGGAGGCCAGAAAAGGGGGGACCAGGGGCTGGATGAACCGCCCGTCAATACCAACTCGGTTTTGTCCGGGTTAAGTTAGGGTTTAGAAATGTGTGAATTGATAGAATAAGAATATATAGAAGCACTGCTCTTATTCCTGTGATTTGCAAAATGTTGTAACGCACTTGGGGCGCACTTCGTCAAGCCACGAACAAGACAGACGAAAGATTGACAAGGACACATGTCATGCACTTAGTGCTCCTAACCACGTCAAAATAAGGATATTTGTCATTATGTATGTACGAACTGTGATGTACATTCTTTATGTCATTACTCTACCTATTGCTTTCTGTATTAATGTGTACTATTAAGGTATGTGAACAATTGCTCAATGATGATCGGAACCAATAAAAAAAATAAAAAGGATATATAGGTCCTCTCCCATGGGCGAGAGCTCACAGACGGGCAGTGGTCTCTTGCGCGGGAGCAGGTCCTTAAGGTTTCCAGGAACTGTCCTGCGTTGCCCTCTTATATAAAAGCAATACAGCACTCCCACACGGAGGCACACACACGGTTAAGCAAGAAACACATGAAAAGGGGTTTCACCCGTAAAATGAGGCACAGCAAAAGACAGTTTTCAGAATAAAGCGTGGGGTTTTTATTTGTGGAACACTCTCTAATAAAAAGGCTTTTGCAGATGTCAAATGAAACAATATGCAAATGTGTATATATATATATATATTCACTGAAAAAACCATAGGTTTCACACCAGTTATAGTTAGGAATTAGCATTTAAAAAACCTTTGAAATTCACTGAAAAAACCATAGGTTTCACACCAGTTATAGTTAGGAATTAGCATTTAAAAAACCTATTAAATTCACTGACAAAACCATAGATTTCACACCATTTATAGTTAGCTGGAAATTTTACTGACATAAAACCATTGAAATTCCCACGTTATAGTTAGTTGGACTCACTATAACTTGCGCGCCTGTAATGCACTGCTGATGACGTCACATATTACATCACTCATGACATGGTCAGTGACATCACTCATGACATCACTGATGACACCATCCAGTGAATGTGTGTCTTTCTGAAAAATAAATTTGTTTTATATATGTATTTGTAAAGGTCGATGGAAGAATAAATGTTTAAATAAGTGTGTAAATGGATGTTTTTTTTAAAAAAAATTGGTTGGGTAACTGGCTTATTACGTGTATCTTAGTGAATACATATATTAGCGAGTATTGTTTAAATATTTAAATGTTTGTATCAGTGTTTCTCTTTGTGTATAAGTGGCTGCAGGGGTTGGTGACTGACTCACTGTTTGTATGTGTTTTGAAGACAGCATATGTGCAGGACTGTATGGGTGGATGAGTGTGTATATGTGTGTTAGTGAGTGAATGACTGTCTCACTAGTGTCTTCATTAGTAACGACATATGTTTTAATCTAGTATATGTGAGTATTGATGTATATAAGTGAGTATAGTATATATAGTGAGAGATTGTAGGAGTTCCTGTTTAAATAAGTATGTGTTTCTATAAGTGATTGTTTAAGAGAGTAAGTATGGGTAAGTTTCCTTAGAAGTAAGGTGGTAGTGTGTGTATAAATGTATATGCAAATAAATGGATGTTCAATAGTTTATTTGCATGTGTGAGTATGTGTGTGAGTAACTTTTGGATGACTGCTGATGTGTAACAGGATGTATAGGTGTATCACTACATATGATGAGTGAGTATATATATGAGTGACTATATAGAACTGTTGGTGAATGAGTGGATGTGTATATAGATGGTGGAATTACTGAATTGGTTGTTGTTACTGGTTTGGGTATCTCCATTTTTTAGAAAATGTTTGTTTCTATTTTTGAATATGTGTTTCAAGCGTTACATTACACTGAAATTAGGTCTGTCACTCTGTCACAAGGATGGTGTCATCAGTGATGTCATGAGTGATGTCACTGACCATGTCATGAGTGATGTAATATGTGACGTCATCAGCAGTGCATTACAGGCGCGCAAGTTATAGTGAGTCCAACTAACTATAACGTGGGAATTTCAATGGTTTTATGTCAGTAAAATTTCCAGCTAACTATAAATGGTGTGAAATCTATGGTTTTGTCAGTGAATTTAATAGGTTTTTTAAATGCTAATTCCTAACTATAACTGGTGTGAAACCTATGGTTTTTTCAGTGAATTTCAAAGGTTTTTTAAATGCTAATTCCTAACTATAACTGGTGTGAAACCTATGGTTTTTTCAGTGAATTTCAAAGGTTTTTTTAATGCTAATTCCTAACTATATAAGACCTGAAAGCCCACCAGGAATCTCCAGTATGCGCCAGGGGACTGCATTGCAGAGAGGTGTAATGAAGCCACAACCCTTTTTACACCTCTCTGCAACGCAGCCCCCGTGCATGTTTGAAGAGGGGGAACTAATTCCCCTTGCATACTGGGGGCCCCTGGGGGCCAATTAGCCCACCTGGAACCTCCAGTATGCGCCAGGGGCTGCATTGCAGAGGTGTAATGAGACTATGCCCCTTGTTACACCTCTCTGCAACGCAGCCCACTGCCGCGTTTGCAGAGGGGGAACTAATTCCCCTTGCATACTGGGGGTCCCTGGGGTCAACTGGTCCACCAGGAGCCTCCAGTATGCGCGAGGGAGCTGCATTGCAGAGAAGTGTAATGAGGCCACACCCTTGTTACACCTCTCTGCAATGCAGGCCACTGGCGCGTTTGTAGAGGGGGGACTAATTCCCCTTGCATACTGGGGGTCCCTGGATCATATCTGCCCAAACACCGATATTCTGAACGATTGTAAATTACTTTTCTTGAGAAACATTTGGATTTGGATTATCATGTCCTATACTTTGGAATTTTTGAAAGACTGACTTTGAGGATGCTATAAATTACTCAAGTCTGCCCGAATTGTGTGGGTAAAATTGATACCTAGTCACTTTGAATAAGAATATACTTATGTCTCGTCTAACATTTGGAAGAAATATCTAGTTATATGACAACTGGATACCGACATAACTTGAAGGAAATAAGAACGCCCTGAAGAAGTTCTGTTGTACAGAACGAAACCTTTCGGCTGGCTGTGGTACATAAACTTAAGGAAAATAAAAGCATTTGAATATACACCAAGATTCAGCGCTTCAATAAGGACTCTAAGTGATATGATTTGATTGGACTCATTGTGAAAGTGGTGCTGTGCCAAACTTTGGAATATTCTCCACTACTCTCTACTACTTACTCTCTCCTACTCCACTACTCTCAAATACTCACTGTCTACTACTCATTCTCTACTACTCTACTACTCTCTCTCTACTACTCACTCCCTACTACTCGCTACTCACTACTCCCTACTACTCACTATCTACTACTCTCTACTACTCACTCTCTACTACTCTCTCTACTACTCACTCTTTACTACTCACTACTACTCTCTACTACTCACTCTCTACTTCTCACTCTCTACTACTGTCTACTACTCACTCTCTACTACTCTCTCTCTACTAGTCTCTACTACTCACTCTACTACTCACTCTCTACTACTCACTACTATTCTCTCTGCTACTCATTCTCTACTACTCTCTACTACTCACTCTCTACTACTCACTCTCTACTACTCACTCTTTACTACTCTCTACTACTCACTTTCTACTGCTCTCTACTACTCACTCTACTACTTACTCTCTACTACTGTCTACTACTCACTCTCTACTACTCACTCTCTACTACTCTCTACTACTCACTCTACTATTCACTCTACTACTCTCTACTACTCACTCACTGCTACTCTCTCTACTGCTCTCTACTACTATCTACTACTCACTCTCTACTCTCTATTACTCACTCTCTACTCTCTACCTCTCTACCTCTCTCTTCTTCTCTCTCTACTAATCTCTACCTCTCTACCGCTACCTCTCTACCTCTCTACCTCTACACCTCTACCTCTCTACCTCTCTCTACACGCACACATATACACATATATGCATATATATATATGCATATGCATTTATATATATATGTATGTGTATGTATAAAAAAAAACAACAAAACATTTTTTTTTTTAAACAGCTACTTTTAAAACTGTCATTCTTTTTCCCCATGGTACACTCCCCGGTACGCTTACCGGTGCGCGTACCGGTGCGCGTACCGGGCGCTCACCCCGCGAAAATCAAATTTTTTTTAAATTTTTTTTTTGCTCCGCGGGGCCCTTTTATGGCCCCCACATCAAACCTAGGGGGTCAAGGGGGGTCTACTCTGCCCCCTTATGGTCATTTCCCTCTTTGTTTTGGCCACCTCTCGTGTCTCGATCCTACCGAGACACAAGATGGCGGCCGCTCCGGACTGTTTAGAATGTTTACAGACATCCCAGAGCCAATCAGCTTTCAGCGCGCAAGTCGCGGTAAGCGCCCGGTGCGCGTACCGGTGCGCGTACCGGAGCGCGGCTATAGATATATATATTTTTTTGAACCTTAATTACTCAAAATCCACTGGAGCACATATCTTGAGACATAGCAAAGGCACATCGGGTTACCAGTCCCTACAATTTTGCCAAGTTTGGTGGAAATCCATTCAGCCGTTCGGGCTAAAAGTGAAATCGACCGCCCTATGGAAATTAACATGGGGAAAACGCGTTTTGGGACCCCCCTTTTATCTCGGCCCCCGCTTGACGAATCCCCCCCAAACTTTCAGGGAAGGACCGGAACGCCGCGAGGCCATTTTGAGGAAATTTTCAGGCAGATTCGTCAACCGGCGCCAAAGTTATTCCAAATAGAATTTTCAGATTTAACATTGAAAAAAATCCTAACTATAACTACCTACTGGCGACCGCCAGTAGGTAATATATATATATATATATATATATATATATATATAGCCAACGACGAAGTTGTCACGCAATATCCAAAAAGACAACAAGCTGAGGCTCAAATGCATTCACGGTGAAGTTTTAATAGCTGTAACACCCAACGCGTTTCGCAGCCGCTTGATCACAAGAGTTCCAAACGAGACTCAGCGACGCAGTGTGCGTGTGCTTGGTGCAGCCTGAGTCATTCAAGGGGATCGTCCTGTGAACGTGTGCACCGGGAAGCCAAGTAAGTCTCAGCGACGCAGTTTGCGTGTGCTTGGTGCAGCCTGAGTCCTTCTAGAGGATCATCCTGTGATCGTGCAAACTAGAAGGGCAAGTGAGTCTCAGCAACGCTGTTTGTGTGTGCTGTTTACAGCCTGAGACCCTCACCAGAGGTGCCCTGTGATCGGGGGCACCCGAAGATCAAGCGTGTCTCGAGCCACGCTATGTGCGTGTGCTTTCTACAGCCGGAGACCTGCGCAAGTTGTGCCCTGTGATTGGGGGCACTAGAAGATAAAGTGTGTCTCAGCGACGCTGCGTGCGTGTGTTGTGTGCAGCCCTCATGAGGAGTTGTCTGGTTATTGTGCACCCGGAGTCCAGTGAGTCTCATTGACTCTAAGTGTGGGTGTAGTGTGCAGCCTGGGATCTTCCCATTGCCCGGAAGTTCAGAGAGATTGCATCGGAGCCCCAACTCGCTGGACGAGGAGAGGAAAGTGGGTTCGCGATCCCCAGGTAACGTGTGTCGACTCCTGGAGCGGGGCGCAGGTTCAGAGGGAGACGTTCTCTGCCTCTTTCTCTGTCCTGCAGCACAAGCCTCTGCCTTGGCTCGGATCGTGGCCTGTGTACCAAGGGAGTCGCAACACCTGGGCCGGTGTGCGAAGCTGCATTTACTGTGTTATATCTTACCCGTGTGGGGGGGCAACGGTGGCCAGCGACTAACCACAAGCCAGCATGAGTGGCAGAGAGACCGCAGGAGGCACGGTGAACGGTGCAGGAGTAAATTACGTATTGTATATTATTCCTACATGACGGAGTATCTGATGATTGTATGACACATTGCCTTCTTTCTGCACAGCAAACTGTCTGTTTGTTGTATTTCCCATTGCATTAGTTTTGCATAACAAACTTCCTGATAGCTGTGTTACGCATTGCACTAGGTTTCCATAACGAACTGTCTGATAGATGTGTTACGCCTTGTCTTAGTCCTGCATCATGAACTGCTGGATTGTCGTATTACACATTGCTTTAGTGTTGCATACCGAGCTGCCTGATATATGTGTTCCGCATTGTATTAGTTTCGCATAACGGACTGCCTGATAACTGTATTACAAGTTGCATTTCTTTTTCCTAACAGAGTATCTGAAGGGGATTGTACGCATTACATTACAGGGCATAACCGTTTACAACGTTGTTGCATTACACACTGCATTACTGTAACAGTACAAATCGCCAGTACAAATGGAGAAGTGTGGCTCAATGATTAGAGCGGCAGACCCTGATGCAGAGGTCTAGCCCGGGACCAGGGTTCAATTCCCCGCCTCGGCGGGTCTTGGGCTCAAAATTCCACGGACCTGATAATTCTCGCCTCAGTGCCGATTCCAATCATGGAGTCCCACTCTGCAACCCTGGGCAATAGCTTGCTTAATCTCCTTGTGGGTGCCCAGGAGTGGACGCCTCACAGGGAAAGCCAGGATGGGTTCCACAGCGGTATTCGTACATGCGCCTTGAGACCCTTGCGGGTGAGTAGTGCACTATACAAGTATCAATTTACAGATAGCCGTATTACGATCTGCATTATTCTTATGTTGTGAAATACCTGATTGTTGCATAATGAACTACATATTACGACATTAGGAGTACATAGGATTGTTTAGTTTAGCTCAATAGTAATAGGCCAGGGGGAGCTTTACCCTGACGCATATGTTAGTTTAGTATTGTGTGGTCGCATCGTATATCTATTTATAAACATATACTTGTTTTCCTATGAATCTCGTGTGGAGTCCATTTCTGGAGTCATCATTGGGTTTCTGTGAGTGAAATTTCAAATACTTTACACATTGGCCTTGAAGATAAGCCTGGCTGCTCGTGCCAAGCTACCAAGGGGGTGGAGCAGGGCTATCTCTAGAGGCGACCTGTCTTTCCCTAACGTTGGGGACTCATGGGTGCCTGTTTGGCCTACGGTACCTACCTCAGCCAACCAGGGATCCGGGGATACTAACAATATATATACATATATGTATATATAAATACACCACACCACACACTCAGACTCATAAGCCTATACAAGTGCAGAAAACGTGATGTCGTACATTCAGGTTAGAGTAAATTAAAACACCTAAAGTCAAATAAATCAATGGTAGTCAAAAGTCATTATGTGGTCCCAATATATAGGAGTGCCTCTGGCACTACAGAAACCCATGTTTAAAATGCACTCAGCTTAACTACCTTACTCCTGCGTGCCTACATCTCATCTTCCCGGGGTAGGCTCGAAGTGTTCACAGTGTTTTTGTACGGAGGTAGGCTTTTATCATATGGTGTGGGCCAGCTTAGAAATTGGGCCATACTGGACGAACACTGTGGCTACACTAGTGGATATCATGGGAGAATGCCTATAGCTGGATCCCCTACACTGTTTAGTCTGAGATCCCGTATACTCTAGAACGAATATGTCACAAGGTTTGTTGACGTGGCATATATCCTGTTAAGTAAATAATTTATTCATGATTGATTACTTAAAATCGTTACATGTAAACACCTGAAATCAGATTTGCCAATGTATCATGTTAAAACACATTAGAAAACTCTTTCAAATGTTGGCTTTCAATGTTGAAGCAAGATTGGTATGGTGCTTTACTGTTTCTTCCAACATTGCTTTACTGTTCCTTCCAACGTTGATATTACTGCTTTGGTTGTTTTTGGAAGGGAGGTCCGCATTGGTCGATACAATTCCCCAGCCTGGCTAGGGTCTGCGTAGTTTTGGAGGAGAAGCAGAGATCGTAGGCTTCTCTGCAGTGTCTCAGGCCGTAGGTCCTGCATAACTGGATTAGCAAGCAGCGTTGTTCACTTGACACCTTTGGGCAGCAGCACAGCAGGTGAAACCAAGATTAGCATTGGTAACTGCATAGACTATAAGTGGTTGAATCGCCTAACCGTGCCCAGAATGGATTGAAATCTGCGATGGGCAGTGCGAGAAGTCTCATATAGGTGATTTTCCTTCATATCTTGTTAAAATGCTGCATGGAGATGGTGTGGTGTGGAGATGGTGTGGAGGTCCACTACGGCCCTGCCATTGTTCCTATGGCTTAGAGAACTTTTTAAATGGGCAACTGCTGAGACCACTGCCTGGCGCTCACTTCTGCTACAGCGGGGAGCGGCGACCCACTAGGATGCGAGGGACATGTGGTAAGAAAAACTGGCCGCAAAGACAGAGGAGCAACCACCTTCAGGCTTTGCATTCATCGGCTGCCATGCTCCTGTGCAATTGGCAGTGGACGCTTAGTGTATCAATTCATGGTGGTCCTGCTTCCTACCCCTTGAGAGTGTGACTATAGCACCTCCTTTCTTACTCGTTATCTGCTCCACGGGCTCAGCGCAGCCTCCCCCCACCCCAGATGTACACTCAGACACATTGAGTGATCGTGTTTCCCGAGAAATGGGCGCAAGACAGATTTCATGCAAATGTTATGGGTTGTGCCCTGTCCGTGCGATGTCGAGTTGTTACCAATTGTCAAATAATGTGGCAGAATCTCTCATGCGACAGATACCAGGGTGCTTTAACCCCGACTACATCCCAACTATGTACTACCCCGACTACATACGAACTACATAGGGCCTGGGCACCATACAATAGGACTGACTACTATTTGAAACAAAGGGAGCCACACTGTAGAAGTGTAGTATATACTACATTATATATTTGTTTGTAATATGCAACTGCTCTGTGTCCTTTACTGCGTGGACCTATACGCTGAAAACACGATAAAGGACTACTACGGTTTCGCAGCCGCAGCCGCTTGATCACGAGAGTTCCAAATGAGACTCAGCGACGCAGTGTGCGTGTGCTTGGTGCAGCCTGAGTCCTTCGAGGGGATCGTCCTGTGAACGTGTGCACCGGGAAGCCAAGTAAGTCTCAGCGACGCAGTGTGCATGTGCTTGGTGCAGCCTGAGTCCTTCTAGAGGATCATCCCGTGATCGTGCAAACTAGAAGGGCAAGTGTGTCTCAGCAACGCTGTTTGTGTGTGCTGTTTGCAGCCTGAGACACTCACCAGAGGTGCCCTGTAATCGGGGGCACCCGAAGATCAAGCGTGTCTCGAGCTACGCTGTGTGTCCGTGCGATGGCGAGTTGTTGCCAATTGTCAAATAATGTGGCAGTATCTCTCATGCGACAGATACCAGGGTGCTTTAACCCCAACTACATACCAACTATGTACTACCCCGACTACATACGAACTACATAGGGCCTGGGCACCAGACAATAGGACTGACTGCTATTTGAAATAGAGGGAGCCACACTATGGAAGTGTAGTATGTACTACATTATATATTGTTTTGAAATATGCAACTGCTCTGTGTCTTTTAATGCGTCTACCTATACGCTGAAAACACAATAAAGGACTGCTGTGTTAGTAAAATCATGCAATTAATTATTTTATGATTAGACAAAAATGGATCCCACTGATTCTTCAATTTTACACTCTTACATATTAAGGATTTTTCTCAACTGGCAGACAAAACCAGTCATAGCACACTGCAACTTACCATTTTTAGAGTATGTCTTTATTACATTTTAGTATGTCAAATGTGCCTATACATTGTGGCATTATTAATCGCAATAATATCCGTGATTGGACACCGCTGTACATACTTTGAGTGTATTTGTGTGTACTAATGAGACATTTGCTGACTAAAGGTGTGATACTGAACAACATAATGGGTATCAGGAAAAGATCATAGGATTGGGAAGAGAGAAGGAGGTGGGTGACATGTTCAAAGTGTACTTCACACCGCAGCCCGACTAGTTCTAAAGCTGCCCAGAAAATCATCAATATCCGCAGCTTTAAGATCCCTGCACTGGCTCCCACTTCACAAGAGAATATTTTGTAAGATGCTGATTGTCGCTTTTCGGGCTTTCAATAACTCCGGCCCAAAATACCTTACCAAACGTTTCCCTCACTACAACCCGAGTAGATCTCTCCGCTCCTCCCATGACAATCTCATCCTTCCAGCCAGGTTCAACATGAAGACAAAAGGTGGCAAAACCTTAAGCTACTTGGCCACAAAAGCCTGGAACCTCATGCCCAAAAATCTTAGACTTCAAACCCAAGAAAAACACTTCAGAAAATCGCTTAAAACCTGGATCTTTAACCTTCCGGATGACTACACCAAGGCAGCCATCTAATTCCCACATCTACTACGAAGTGTTTTGATCCGCTACCTGGAAATTCAGCGCCATGATGCTCCTTCCGGAGCGACCGCTGCGCTCTATAAATACCCTCACAAATCACATGATGATCGATCTTTTGGCTGAAACAATAATTTTTAATGTGCCAGAAAAGCCGTAGAAGAACCATAACAATGATTCAGCACTTCGTTCTGTCATAAGTTTTATCTAAAGTATGCTGTAATCTGAGATCACAATTTTTTAGGGCGGTCGACCTTGAAGCTGGGGAACCAGGTTCGAGTTTGGCAGGGACGCGCAACATTCTATGATTCTGGGCAAATCACTTAATCTCCTGGTGCCTAACAAAAATGAATGTGTCATTCTGTAACACAACTGGTGCTCATGTAAAGCACTCTGCTACCTTTGGGTTTAGTTTGCGCTGTATAAAACTCCCCTCAAAAAAAAAAAAATGAATCAGTCAAACATTTATAAAGCACTGCTTCTCACCTGAGAGGGTATCCAGGCACTATACTGTGGAGTCAATAAAAAATACAGGTTTTTAGACCCTTCCTAAAGTGGGTCATTGAAGGTGAAGTGCGGAGGTGGATAGGAATGGCGTTCCAGGTCTTGGCAGCATGATCGGAGAAGGGGCATCCTCCATTGCGGCAGTGTTGGATGCATGGTATCTGTGCAAGGGCCAGATGAGCGGATCAGAGGTTCCTGGAAGGATGGAGGAAGTTCAGCTGGTGGTTCATGTAGGCGAGTCCTTAATCGTGGATGGCTTTGTAGGCGTGGGCCAGGAGCTTGAATTGACATCTTTTCTGGAGGTGGAGCCAGTGGAGGTCCTTCAGGTGCTGGGTGATGTGGGTCCTCTTTGGAAGGTCAAGGAGGAGTTTGGCTGCTGCATTCTGGATCATCTTGAGTCTCCTCAAGATTTCAGTGGTGGTGCCTGCATAGTGTGTTGCTGTAGTCCAGTCTGCTGGTGACCGGTGCCTGCAATGATATACGACGTGTTTTCATTGTATACTGGTGTGGTGTTGCACAAAGTTCAAGATATGGGCCCTATACACGTTCAAACTGTGATATCTGGTCCCTCAGTCTTTATAACATACATTCATGCAGTACCATCTGGAGTAGTTCTGTTATCCCTTGACTCTGGGAAGGGATTGTAACTGATCTCCTGTTCCTAAAGATGCTGATTTTTGGCTGGGATTCAATGTAACCATCCATCTTTTCCCGGAGGTGGAGGGTTGAAAGATCGAATCACAGGTAGTCCTAGTAAGTGCCATACATCTCACCAGTAGTGAACTGAAGAAGGGCATGTCCAAAGCACATGCATCATGTAACAACTAGGTGCCCTCCACCTCCAACAGAGGTCATTTGAAATTCATGTTGCCTTCAATAACCTAGAAGTGGACCAGTGCCAATAAAGTAATATTTTTAAAGTTTCTGTATTTGAGCCTGCCTTCTCTAGGTTCTCTGATATGTGTGCCAAGTAAAGTGGCCCAATCCTCTTTAGTGTATTCTGTGGACAATTATGTTTTCCACTAGAGTCGTGTTTACTGTTGGCTGTGTCTAAACTGGTTTGGCGAAGTGAGCAGAACAACGATGATGGATTAAACCCAGATCTAATAGTGACTGGGAGTGAGTGTCTTAAAAGTTTTCATCGGTGCGTTCATCATCATATTGTGTTTGCTTTGTTTGCTCTATGGTGCCAGGGTATTTTATCTTGCTCCATTTCATGACCGGAAAATACTGCATAGTGCGCAGTTGCTGAGAGCTGTGGCCTATATTACCTTAATTAATTATAGAAGCGTGTGAGCTGTTGATCTTCAGTCAAGGGATGTTGGTAAGTGCAACTAAAAGCATAAAGCCTCAAAGGAAAGTAGGTTCCATGAAGGTTCCAAGTTATGTGCATTCAATGACAGCCCACATCAGGGATCTCAACAATGAGGGACGATCCATATGAGCTGCGAAAGTTCATGTGTCAGCTGGTAGAGGCTAATGTTTGGTAAGTACAAGCCTCCTGATATACTTGCAGAATGCTATTTGCTGGGCTTAAACAAGGGTTTTCAGTCTGCCTATAAAAAATATTTGATATGTTTTATCCATCTTTGTGTTGCATAGCTCTGTGGATGGGAAGGAGCCTTCCTAGTAAGTAGATGTACATTAGTGCTACTACTATTTTTATAATTTGTGGGCAATCACAAGGATAACCACCTAGTGAAATTGCTGTTAGTTTATGTTACCAGCGCATTGCATGTTATCTTATACTATATTTTTCAGTCCTCTATTGACTGAAGGGCAGATGTATCAATATCCGTGTTTGCGATTCTCAAATAGCGATTTCTTGAGAATCGCTATTTGAGAATTGCAAAATGGTATGTATGTAAAAAAATCGCTATTTTTTTGCGATTTCTTAGTTTTCCTTAATTGCGATGCGCAAATTGTGAAATCGCAATTAAGGAATACTTTCCCATTCATTTCTATGGACCAAGAGGCCCATAGGAATGAATGGGAAGTAATTCTCAATTTGCGATTCGCAATTTGAGAATATTTTCAAGGGTGCAAGGGTGTTATAAGGACACCCCGATGCACCCCTGAAATTTACATGTGTGCGCTGTCACAGTTCACTGGTTATGAATGTAACGCTGACCTTGCTTGTATTGGATTTACCCACACACACAAAGCCCTGCACAACCAAGGACCAGGATACCTCAACAGCCGCCTCAACTTCTACGCTCCCAAACGCCAGCTCCGATCGACCGGCCACGCCCTCGCAGCCGTCCCCCGCATCCGAAGAGCTACCACAGGGGGAAGGTCCTTCTCCTACCTCGCCGCCAAGACCTGGAACTCCCTCCCTCCCACCTCCGCCTGACCCAGGACCACCTCGCCTTCAGGAAGCAGCTCAAGACCTGGCTGTTCGAGCAGTAGCGGACCCCCCTCCCCAAGTGCCTTGAGACCCTCCGGGTGAGTAGCGCGCTATACAAATGCTTTGATTGATTGATTGATTGATTATAGGTCTTCCTACGTTCCAGGGCATGAAACTACAGTTCCCATCATGCCCGGGATGTAATCGACGTGTTACGCTGTCACGTGACCAGGAAATAAGTATGGAACAGCGGGACCCGGCATTGCCGATTATTCTTGCCTTTGCGGATGCACCTACGGACGTCTGAATCGGGGTAAGTTCTGTGAAGCTGTGCACTGCCTCTCTGATACCCCGAGGTCGCCGAGTGCTTGGAATTCTAATATCGAGCTTTTGTTCAAGAGTTGCGTGGTTCGCTACTCTTCATGTGTTGCTGGTTTGGAACCCGTGTTGCTTTTCTTTCTTTGGTGATCGTGATCGCCTTCTGGTTGATAGCGTTCATATCGGAACTGTGTTTCAGGCTGTGTGATCAGAGACAGTCGCTGTTTTCTTTGTGTGGTGTAACACGAGAACTGAACTTTACCGTGTGGAGCAACACGAGTCATTGTGTGCAGTGAGAGGGAACTATTATTGGCATTGGGAGTTCACGTTGTTCACGTTGTACACCCAAGGAAACCATAGCACTGTATCATATTGGATGAAGGACTTCACTGACTATACAGAATTTATTCGTTGTGATATTCCCTAATGTACAGAAGACGCTAAAGGATTTACCGTTTCTTGCAGTGCTTACCTGTTTTCTTTTCTCCGCAACCTGTTCTTTTTGTTTCACGATAGAAAAGAGAATTACAGGGGATTTCAGGGGAACAGTCCTAAGATATAGCACTTACTGTGTTGGTATGTAGTGGCGCACATTATTAACATATGTCTACGCTCAGAATACAATGTCAATTAATGAATGTTGTTTCTTTCTAGTGGTCTGATATCTCCTGAAGTCTCCTTATCTCTTCTTATGTACAAAGCACTACATTTTCCTTTTCAGGTAGGGGGTATTCCATATTGTTACTTGTGGTAAAGGAAGTGAATGTACATGACACATACTCATCCTGGTATTATGTGTATTGAGTGCATTTGTTATTGTTGTTATAGATCTCCCTCCCCGCTGTCCCCTTCCTTTCCCTCCTTCGCTTGACTATCCTGGTGCTCTGTATATATACATATATTCCATACAGCGGGGACGTCAGGAGGTGGAACCCATTTATCTTCAGCACAATTCCGAAGACATAAGAAGACTGAGCCTGACAGAATAATCGGCCCAAGAATCGATTTACTTCCTGGTTGTGCTGAAGATAATCTATCATGGCATCCCTTGATTATGTTATGGCTGCCCTGGCGTTGGTACAAACCGAGTTGGCTGCTTCTCGTCAAGAAGTAGCCGACTCCAGAGCAGAAACCGCTCAATTACAAGCCCGTGTAGACAGGTTACAGGGAAATCCTTTCAGCGCCAGTGGGAGCCAAGCCCCTCAGGCTTCAGTGGTAGTGGAAATGCCTGCTCAGATACCCTTAGCTCCCCCAGAACGCTATTTTGGGGATAACAAAAAGGTACAGGTATTCATGACACAAGTCCTACTCCACTTCATGTGTAAACCTAAAATGTTTTCCACCAATCAGGCCAGGGTGGCTTTTGTAATTTCATACTTAGGGGGCGATGCAGCGCAGTGGGCGGTACCTATAGTGAAAAGGGAAGATTCCTTGCTGTACGATTGGGATGAGTTCCGCAGAGAATTTGAAAAAACTTTTGATCAGAGAGCAGAAACCTTCTCTGCGGATAGAGATCTTTTGGAGTTGAAGCAGGGATCATCAGACCTGGTAACATATCTCAACCACTATCGTAGGTTGGTGACAGAAACCGACTGGCCTGAGTCCAAACAGTCTGCTGTCTTCTATCAAGGACTCAATGATGAGTTAAAAGACGCATTGGCTCACATTGATCCTCAACCTCGTACCAGTACTGCACTTATCGAACTCACATTACGGTTGGACCATAGACTGAGGGATAGAAAAGGGGACCATAAGAAAAAAGAACGCCCTTTACCACCTTATGACAGAGCGGGACAAGGCGAAAAACCTACAACTGCAGTAGAACCCATGGAGATCGGGCCGTGAGGGCCTCACTAACAGTTAGTGAACGGGATCACCGAAGAAAACAAGGATTGTGCCTTTACTGTGGAAAAAAGGGGCACTATCTTCGAGAGTGTCCAGTTAAACCAAAACCCGGAAGATTCCGATCCGGACAAAATGTGGCTGGGATCGCTGAGAAGGAGGCGGAAAACTCCAAAGCTTGAAGGTTGATGAAGGAGGACCTTCGAGCATGAACATTATTCCTTCATTGTCTCCGGGTACCATGCAAGTGAACAACCATGTGTTCATTACCATGACTATGGTCATAAACGAAGTAGAGAATACGATACGTGCAATGGTGGATTCAGGAGCCACGGGCTGTTTTATGGATTATGATGTGGCACATAAACTCGGGGCTCTTCTCGTGGCCAAGAATGTACCAGAAACCGTGTATGCTGTAGATGGGAAAGAATTGGAAGCTGGACCCATTCGGTATCATACTCGTGGGTATGTCCTTACATACGGATCTTTTCATCAAGAACTTTTGTCCTTTAACATAATTCAAGCCCCCCAGTATGGAGTTATATTGGGTCTTCCGTGGCTACAGACACACGAACCTGTTATACATTGGTCTTTCAGTACAGTGCGGTTTGAATCTGATTACTGCCTGTCCCATTGCATATTACAGTCAGGCAATCCTGAAAAAGACCTTGCTTGTTCCTCTTACATCGCCACAGCTGCGGAGAAGGAAACGGTGCTGCCTCATGTGTGCCGAGCGTATGAAGAGGTTTTTTGCGATGTCCAAGCAGAAGTTCTTCCCCCACACAGGGAATATGATTGCCGTATCAATCTCCTCCCAGGATCTGTGGTTCCTAGCGGACGGATTTATGCACTTACTCTGCCCAAAAATGATCTACTCCATGCCTATTTGGACAAATATCTGGCAGCGGGGTTTATTCCACCCTCGAGATCTCCTGCAGCGTCCCCTTTGTTCTTCATTCTGAAGGCGAACGGGGAGAAACGATGTTGCATCGATTATAGGGCCCTCAACTCTATACCGGTGAGAAACCAATATCCGTTACCATTGATCCCGGTTCTATTGGAACAAGTGCGTCAGGCCAAAATATATACCAAACTTGACTTGAGGGGCGCCTACCATCTTGTTCGCATCAAAAAAGGAGATGAATGGAAAACAGCATTCAAGACGCGGTTTGGGCTCTATGAATATTTGGTAATGCCCTTTGGGCTTTGTAATGCCCCAGCCGCATTTAAATTTTTCTTGAACGAGGTATTGAGGGAACATCTGGACCAATACGTTGTTGTCTATATAGACGATATTTTGATCTACTCAAACAACACGGAGGAACATGTGGAACACGTTAAAATAACTTTTCACTCTCTCCAGACACATCGATTGTATTGTAAAATCACCAAGTGTGAGTTCCATGTGACTACAGTGGAATTTTTGGGGGTTATGTTAACTCCGTCCGGTCAGGTGATGGCTGAAAGGAAAGTTCAGGCCGTAAAGAACTGGCCTCGCCCCGAAAACGTTAAGGATATCCAAAGTTTGCTTAGCTTTGCCAATTTTTATCGCAGATTCATTCGGGGTTTCTCCGAGACGGTTACCCCATTGACTCGTCTTACGAGGAAAAACACTCCGTTTGAATGGAACGAACAAGCACAGAACGCTTTCCTTAAATTAAACAAGCATTGGAAATGCAATAGGGCTCGCATTAGGAAAGTTTGAGCTATTGGTCTTATAAATGAATTTTTTTTTATTTATGTGTTTTTTGTTAAATAGCTAAATTAATAGCTTTGTCATTTACAATGCCAATAGTTATAACTTTCCCAAATGTGACACCTATAGCATTTGTAATACAACATGTTTTGTATTTACGTGACTTAGATGTATTGATATTACAAATAACAATGGCTTTTAATTTTTAAAAATGATTAATACTTAAATAATTTATTTAATTTGTAATGGCAATAGCTTAAACTTTTGTAAATAACTTTTGTGAAGATTATGTTCAGTGTTTTTTATTGTGACGAAAATTCAAGAACAGAAGTGAAATATTAACATCTTTTTGTGATTTGTAATAAAGCGTGAAAGCTTGAAAACAGCTTGAAACATTGAAAGAACATATTTGAACCAGTGATGCTGTGGTTGCGCTGAGTGATGCTGTGGTTGCGCTGAGTGGTGTGTGCATCGGTGGAGCTTAGTGGGTGCATTGGTGGAGCTGTTTGGGGGGTGCATTGGTGGAGCTTAGTTGGAGCATCGGCGGAGCTGTGTGGTGGGTGCCTCGGTGGAGCTGTGTGGTGGGTGCCTCGGCGGAGCTGTGTGGTGGGTGCATCGGCGGAGCTGTGTGGTGGGTGCATCGGCGGAGCTGTGTGGTGGGTGCATCTGTGGAGCTGTGTGGTGGGTGCATCTGTGGAGCTGTGTGGTGGGTGCATCTGTGGAGCTGTGTGGTGGGTGCCTCGGTGGAGCTGTGTGCTGGGTGCATCGGTGGAGCTGTGTGGTGGGTGCCTTGGTGGAGCTGTATGGTGGGTGCCTCGGTGGAGCAGTGTGGTGGGTGCATCGGTGGAGCTGTGTGGTGGGTGCATCGGTGGAGCTGTGTCGGTGGAGCTGTGTGGTGGGTGCATCGGTGGAGCTGGGTGGTGGGTGCATCGGTGGAGCTGTGTCGGTGGAGCTGTGTGGTGGCTGCATCGGTGGAGCTGTGTGGTGGGTGCATCGGTGGAGCTGTGTGGTGGGTGCATCGGTGGAGCTGTGTGGTGGGTGCCTCGGTGGAGCTGTGTGGTGGGTGCCTCGGTGGAGCTGTGTGGTGGGTGCATCGGTGGAGCTGTGTTGGTGGAGCTGTGTGGTGGGTGCATCGGTGGAGCTGTGTGGTGGGTGCATCGGTGGAACTGTGTGGTGGGTGCATCGGTGGAGCTGTGTGGTGGGTGCATCGGTGGAGCTGTGTAGGTGGAGCTGTGTGGTGGGTGGCACTTTTTATAAATCATTAGTAAAAGAGATCAATGAAATTCAACTAAAACCCATATATAGCAGAAGAGGAGAAAGCTTTAGTAACGGGATTCAGGATGAATGTATATCTTTGAAGCAAATCGCCAGCATGTGAAAGGTGTAAAATAGCAATCAGCATAAAACGAAAATGCCAGCAAAAGACTTTATAAAATTCTGTGTGGCCCTGATAAAATAATTAGAGCGTTTAATTATATCATGACCAACAATGGTTATTGTTTCCAGAGCAGCTTGCGAGATGGTTAGACTGCAACCTCGGTGGAGCTGTGTGGTGGTTGCATCAGTGGAGCTGTGTGGTGGGTGCATCGGTGGAGCCTTGTTGGTGGAGCTGTGTGGTGGCTGCATCAGTGGAGCTGTGTGGTGGGTGCATCGGTGGAGCTGTGTCGGTGGAGCTGGGTGGTGAGTGCATTGGTGGAGCTGGGTGGTGGGTGCATCAGTGGAGTTGTGTGGTGGGTGCATCGGTGGAGCTGGGTGGTGGGTGCATCTGTGGAGCTGTGTGGTGGGTGCATCTGTGGAGCTGTGTGGTGGGTGCATCTGTGGAGGTGGGTGGTGGGTGCATCGGTGGAGCTGTGTGGTGGGTGCATCTGTGGAGGTGGGTGGTGGGTGCATCGGTGGAGCTGGGTGGTGGGTGCATCTGTGGAGCTGTGTGGTGGGTGCATCTGTGGAGCTGTGTGGTGGGTGCATCTGTGGAGCTGTGTGGTGGGTGCCTCGGTGGAGCTGTGTGGTGGGTGCTTCGGTGGAGCTGTGTGGTGGGTGCATCGGTGGCACTGTGTGGTGGGTGCATCGGTGGAGCTGTGTCGGTGGAGCTGTGTGGTGGGTGCATCGGTGGAGCTGTGTGGTGGGTGCATCGGTGGAGCTGTGTCGGTGGAGCTGTGTGGTGGCTACGTCGGTGGAGCTGTGTGGTGGCTACGTCGCTGGAGCTGTGTTGTGGTTGCTTCGGTGGAGCTGTGTGGTGGGTGCATCGGTGGAGCTGTGTGGTGGGTGCCTCGATGGAGCTGTGTGGTGGGTGCCTCGGTGGAGCTGTGTGGTGGGTGCATCAGTGGAGCTGTGTGGTGGGTGCTTCGGTGGAGCTGTGTGGTGGGTGCATCTGTGGAGCTGTGTGGTGGGTGCATCTGTGGAGCTGTGTGGTGGGTGCCTCTGTGGAGCTGTGCGGTGGGTGCATCTGTGGAGCTGTGTGGTGGGTGCCTCGGTGGAGCTGTGTGGTGGGTGCATAGGTGGAGCTGTGTGGTGGGTGCATCGGTGGAGCTGTGTGGTAGGTGTCTCGGTGGAGCTGTGTGGTGGGTGCGTCGGTGGAGCTGTGTGGTGGGTGCCTTGGTGGAGCTGTGTGGTGGGTGCATCGGTGGAGCTGTGTGGTGGGGGCATCTGTGGAGCTCTGTGGTGGGTGCATCTGTGGAGCTGTGTCGGTGGAGCTGTGTGGTGGTTGCATCAGTGGTGCTGTGTGGTGGGTGCCTCGGTGGAGCTGTGTGGTGGGTGCATCGGTGGAGCTTTGTGGTGGGTGCCTCTGTGGAGCTGTGTGGTGGGTGCATTGGTGGAGCTGTGTCGGTGAAGCTGTGTGGTGGCTGCATCGCTGGAGCTGTGTGGTGGGTGCATGGGTGAAGCTGTGTGGTGGGTGCATCGGTGGAGCTGTGTGGTTGGTGCCTCGGTGGAGCTGTGGTGTGGGTGCATCGGTGGAGCTGTGTGGTGGGTGCATCGGTGGAGCTGTGTGGTGGGTGCATCGGTGGAGCTGTGTGGTGGGCGCATCGGTGGAGCTGTGTGGTGGGTGGCTCTGTGGAGCTATGTGGTGGGTGCCTCGGTGGAGCTGTGTGGTGGGTGCATCGGTGGAGCTGTGTGGTGGGTGCATCGGTGGAGCTGTGTGGTAGGTGCCTCGGTGGAGCTGTGTGGTGGGTGCCTCGGTGGAGCTGTGTCTTGGGTGCATCAGTGGAGCTGTGTGGTGGGGTCATCTGTGGAGCTCTGTGGTGGGTGCATCGGTGGAGCTGTCTGGTGGGTGCATCGGTGGAGCTGTGTGGTGGGTGCCTCTGTGGAGCTGTGTGGTGGGTGCATTGGTGGAGCTGTGTCGGTGGAGCTGTGTGCTGGCTGCATCGCTGGAGCTGTGTGGTGGCTGCATCGCTGGAGCTGTGTGGTGGGTGCATGGGTGAAGCTGTGTGGTGGGTGCATCGCTGGAGCTGTGTGGTTGGTGCCTCGGTGGAGCTGTGTGGTGGGTGCATCGGTGGAGCTGTGTGGTGGGTGCATCGGTGGAGCTGTGTGGTGGGTGCATCAGTGGAGCTGTGTGGTGGGTGCATCGGTGGAGCTGTGTGGTGGGTGGCTCTGTGGAGCTGTGTGGTGGGTGGCTTTGTGGAGCTGTGTGGTGGGTGCCTCGGTGGAGCTGTGTGGTGGGTGCATCTGTGGAGCTGTGTGGTGGGTGCATCTGTGGAGCTGGGTGCATCTGTGGAGCTGTGTGGTGGGTGCATCTGTGGAGCTGTGTGGTGGGTGCCTCGGTGGAGCTGTGTGGTGGGTGCATCGGTGGAGCTGTGTGGTGGGTGCATCTGTGGAGCTGTATGGTGGGTGCCTCGGTGGAGCTGTGTGGTGGGTCCATCGGTGGAGCTGTGTGGTGGGTGCATCTGTGGAGCTGTGTGGTGGGTGCATCTGTGGAGCTGTGTGGTGGGTGCATCTGTGGAGCTGTGTGGTGGGTGCCTCGGTGGAGCTGTGTGGTGGGTGCATCGGTGGAACTGTGTGGTGGGTGCATCGGTGGAGCTGTGTGGTGGGTGCATCGGTGGAGCTGTGTAGGTGGAGCTGTGTGGTGGGTGGCACTTTTTATAAATCATTAGTAAAAGAGATCAATGACATTCAACTAAAACCCATATATAGCAGAAGAGGAGAAAGCTCTAGTAACGGGATTCAGGATGAATATATATCTTTGAAGCAAATCGCCAGCATGTGAAAGGTGTAAAATAGCAATCAGCATAAAACGAAAATGCCAGCAAAAGACTTTATAAAATTCTGTGTGACCCTGATAAAGTAATTAGAGCGTTTAATTATATCATGACCAACAATGGTTATTGTTTCCAGAGCAGCTTGCGAGCTGGTTAGACTGCAATATAAACAAGCCCTCGGCATTGCTGTGGTGGGAAGGGGGGGCGGGATGAGGCAAGAAGGGAAGAATAGGGGCCGGGAGCAGCAGCCTTTGATGTGCTGGCCGGCCGGCCGTGCATGACTAATTAGGGGAGGAGAAATGCCGGCTGGGGGAAGCTTGTGATGCCCGAGGCTGGTGGCTTTGATGTGCACGCGCTCTCTCTCGGGCACTGCAAGAAATCGCCGAGTTGGTTTAACTCTGTTTAAACTGCAATATAGCTCGCCAGCTATGCGCAAGCGCATCAGCAGCGAGCCCTAAAAAGGCGTTTTCTTCGGCTCCCGTTCTTGTTCATGCAGACCCAGATTTGCCTTTTTTGGTGGAAGCTGACGCATCTGAAGTAGCGTTAGGAGCAGTTCTAGCCCAGAGAAATGACACGACAGGGCAACTTCACCCTATTGCTTTTATGTCCAGAAAACTGAAACAGGCTGAGATGAACTACACGATCGCTGAAAAAGAGTTATTGGCCATACGAGATGCGTTCCGGGAATGGAGACATTGGCTCATGGGGGCTCGTCATCAGGTAATTGTCTATACGGATCATCGCAATTTACAGTATATGCGATCTGCACGCCATCTCACACCTAGGCAGTTGCGGTGGATACTATTCTTTGAAGAATTCCATTTCAAGTTGACCTACAGACCTGGGGCAAACAACAAGAAGGCGTAGCCTTAACGCGCCAAGAAAATCCGACCATGCATGCTGTGACCCCGGAGAGAGCCATAATCAACCCTTCTAATGTATTGTGTGCAACAAAGACGGCAGATTTCCTAGAACAAGTGAAATCAGGAGTCCAAACCTGTACTTGGAGAACTTGGTTGAGACATCACAAGGAGTGGAAGTTGAAACATGGAATACCCATGAAAGGGCCACAGGTGCTGATTCCCACCATCGCTTTACGGAAGGTCGTGTTTTCATGGTGTCATGATTCTCCTTTTGCGGGACATACTGGGTATGCAAAAACATTGGAAAAGGCCTTAAGACAGTTCTGGTGGTCCTCCATACGTCCTGATGTGCAGGAATGGGTGAAGAAATGTGTGAAATGCGCGCAAATGAAATCGGATAGGCAACAGCCTCAAGGGTTGTTGCAACCTATGCCCACTCCTGATTTGCCGTTGGAAAGATTCTCTATGGACTTCATTGTAGGCCTCCCCAAGGACCAAGGAAAAACGGCCATTATAGTGGTTATAGATTACCTCACTAAAATGGGACATTTTATTGCCTGTCAACAAGTTCCCACCGCAGGGCAATTGGCGCATCTCCTTCTTGTGCATGTCGTGCGACTACATGGTCTCCCCAGGGTCATAGTCTCTGATAGGGGAGCTCAATTCACGGCTCGTTTCTGGAAAACATGGTGTGCAGAATTACAGATTTCCTCTTCCCTTTCTAGTAGTTTTCACCCCCAAACCGATGGACAAACAGAACGGCTGAACCAAACACTTAAACAATATCTGCGGTGTTATGTGCAGGATAACACATATGCCTGGGTGGGTTGGTTGTGGGTGGTGGAGATTGCATACAACAGCATGCAGCACTCCTCCACATTACATACCCCATTTTTCTGTTCCTATGGTCACCATCCTAGGTTCAACCCACTGTTGATGCCCAGTACCAACACACAATTACCAGACGTCGGGGATAGATTGTTGCGTGTCCGCAAGATCCTTCTTGCCACACGCTCGAATCTCTTGCGAGCCAAGTCTAGGTACAAGACCCAGGCAGACAAGCGTAGACGTCCTTTCCCAGAGTACTAGAAGGGGGAGAGGGTGTGGTTATCCACCAGGTACATTAGGTTAAAAAAACATAGTGTATTCAATCCCAGGTTCATTGGCCCCTATCGGGTGATAAAGCATGTTAACCCTGTGGTGGTGAAACTACGATTGCCAACGCATCTCAGAATTCACCCTGTTTTCTATGTATCCCTCTTGAAGCCCTCACTTTGTCCTGTTCGGAGGTCCCCTTCACCTGTGTGGGTACACCATGAACAGGAGTATGAGGTACAGCGGGTGCTGGATTCCAAGAGGGTGAGGGGTCGTGTGCACTATTTGATCTCTTGGAAGGGTTATGGACCTGAAGAAAACTCATGGGAACCTGCGGGGGCTGTTCATGCCCCCCGTTTGGTGGCGAACTTCCACTGGATGTATCCGGGTAAGCCGGGTGCTGATCAGCGTTCCTCGTGAAGGGGTATGTACTGTCACAGTTCATTGGTTATGAATGTAACGTTGACCTTGCTTGTATTGGTCTTCCTACGTTCCAGGGCATGAAACTACAGTTCCCATCATGCCCGGGACGTAATCGACGTGTTACGCTGTCACGTGACCAGGAATTAAGTATGGAACAGCGGGACCCGGCATTGCCGATTATTCGTGCCTTTGCGGATGCACCTACGGACGTCTGAATCGGGGTAAGTTCTGTGAAGCTGTGCACTGCCTCTCTGATACCCCGAGGTCGCCGAGTGCTTGGAATTCTAATATTGAGCTTTTGTTCAAGAGTTGCGTGGTTCGCTACTCTTCATGTGTTGCTGGTTTGGAACCCGTGTTGCTTTCTTTCTTTGGTGATCGTGATCGCCTTCTGGTTGATAGCGTTCATATCGGAACTGTGTTTCAGGCTGTGTGATCAGAGACAGTCGCTGTTTTCTTCGTGTGGTGTAACACGAGAACTGAACTTTACCGTGTGGAGCAACACGAGTCATTGTGTGCAGTGAGAGGGAACTATTATTGGCATTGGGAGTTCACGTTGTACACCCAAGGAAACCATAGCACTGTATCATATTGGATGAAGGACTTCACTGACTATACAGAGTTTATTCGTTGTGATATTCCCTAATGTACAGAAGACGCTAAAGGATTTACCGTTTCTTGCAGTGCTTACGTGTTTTCTTTTCTCTGCAGCCTGTTCTTTTTGTTTCACGATAGAAGAGAGAATGACAGGGGATTTACAGGGGAACAGTCCTAAGATATAGCACCTACTGTGTTGGTATGTAGTGGCGCACATTATTAACATATGTCTACGCTCAGAATACAATGTCAATTAATGAATGTTGTTTCTTTCTAGTGGTCTGATATCTCCTGAAGTCTCCTTATCTCTTCTTATCTACAAAGCACTACATTTTCCTTTTCAGGTAGGGGGTATTCCATATTGTTACTTGAGGTAAAGGAAGTGAATGTACATGACACATACTCATCCTGGTATTATGTGTATTGAGTGCATTTGTTATTGTTGTTATAGATCTCCCTCCCCGCTGTCCCCTTCCTTTTCCTCCCTCACTTGACTATCCTGGTGCTCTGTATATATATATATATATATATATATATATATATATTTATATATATATATATATATATATATATATATACATATATATATATATATATATATATATATATTCCAGACACCGGGGACGTCAGGAGGTGGAACCCATTTATCTTCAGCACAATTCCGAAGACATAAGAGGACTGAGCCTGAAATGCGCATATGACGCACATACATGCCCTAAGGGCATGTATGTGTGCCACATGGCACCTTCACAAATGGCAAAAAGTGCATTTGTGAAAGAAATTGCAAATTACCACCAACTTCAAGTTGGTGGTAATTTGCGATTTCTTAATTAGAAATCGCACAACTTGGGTGCTTCATACATAGCAAATGCTGACAAAACATTAAGGAATCGCAAATTTTGCGATTCCTTAATTTTGCAGTGCAATTTCAATCATACATCGCATTTTCCGAATTTTTAGACTTAAACGCTGCTTTTTTGCGAATCGCAGCGTTTGCGACTAAAAAAACGAATGATACATATGCCCCTTAACACCTAGGTATTTCTGGTTTGACAATGGCCATGTGAACCCATATATTACAGCATCTCTCTTGGTCAGTGGGAGAATTTCATTCATAACCCAGTTGATTTCATATCCTGAGAAGTATGATAATATTTCAGTGAATGTGTTCAAACTGGGAGTCAAAGTTCTGGGTCACCTCAGAAGGTCATCTGCATGTAGTATAATCGTGGATCCTCCTGCCACAGTGCCTACAACCTTGGCTTTTCTAGTGGCTAATGTAGGAGGTTTTAGTGCGAGCAAGACAAGGAGTGGTGAAAGGGAATATCCTGTTTCATACCACAGTGACATACAGTTCTCAAAGCAGCTAAACAGAAATGAAAAATATGACCTCCAATCCGTATCCCAGTAGTAACTGGTGCTCCAGCTGCAGAGGGGCAGCTGCTAGAAGCGGAAACAGACACAGAGAATTGACCAGGTAGCACTTTGTATACAGTCCAAAGAAGCCCATGCAGTGACCATGAGAGTTGATTTTCTTGTTCTTGTTCTCTTGTTCTTCTTTAGCACCTTTCATTCTGCAGAGAACTTCTTCAGGGCAAAATTGCTCCAATGAGGTTTACAACAATCCACCACGTACATGGTCGGCACAATGTAGTCTAATTGACACCATAGTCTAAATGACGTCAATACTGTTTTCTTTCTGGCAGCCCACAAGGTTTGGCTGAAGTGACCAAGTCTTTGTTTGCATCTAGATAAGACCATAAACTTCCATTATGGCTGCCTTTTCTGCTGGCACTTTGTATTTGGCAGTGCACAGTCTCCATCGTTTAGATGTGGGACCTCCGTGGCCAAGTTCAAATAATACCATCAAATAATTTAAAAGCGGGAGGAGCTTCGCGCGCATCCAAGATGGCCATGTGAGCACAGGGCTCCCGAGACCCTCCTAGCCCCCTGTATACATCCTGCCACTAATTCTGTCTGCTGTTGAGTTCTTCTTGTAGCTGAACCACGGGAGAATCGAACGCCGTAAGTTGTGTCCCGAACGGACCCCGGATGCCAGAGTTGTGAAGTTGAAGAGTTTGCGGCCTCTACCTCTTAGAAGCCCGGCGCCAGCGTTGGCAGAGTGCCCGAGGTATAATTCAACAACAACGGCGCAGTTTGCTGGAAGTGGCCGGTCTGGCCTTACTTTCACTTTCGAATTCGACAATTGGGCATCATACTCGGACCTGGGCATATCTCGTTAGAACGGCCGCTCCTATCGCTGTTGGTGTGTCCGATAATTTGTACAGTCTGCTGAGTGGCGACCTCTTGCCTCGAGGGCTAGGTGTCTGGCAGTCCATCGCTGGTGCTTTGGGGTCGATACCTTCCTGTACTTTGACTCTGTGAGAGCGGAGCAATCGCGTATCGCTGATTGATTACCCCGGAAACTGGGAGATCGATCTTATCTGTTGACGGTCAGGCTTGAGTCCTGCCCCCCCCCACTCCTCCCTGAATTGGACGACGAATTGGGATTGTCCGCAATGGCGAACAAATCGGAGGGGGACAAGCAGAAATTGAAGACCACTAGACGGGGTGGATACACCCAATTGAATGTTATAGATCGCTATGCTCAAGTTAAGGGGTCACCTAGTGGTCCGGGTAGGTCACAGGACGAGGCGTAAGACTCCTCAGCTCTGGCGGCCGAGCCAACGTTGCAAGATGTAATGGCCGCCATCGATGGGATCAAGTCCTCCCTTGGGAAGCAAATGGAGACCCTTGCTCATAAGTCGGACACAGTATCCATCGAGGTTAATTTAATTCGTGCAGACCTCACGAAAACTGGCGAAAAGGTCAAATCGTTGGACATTAAAACGTTGAGTCTCACGGATGACGTCACAGACTTGCAGACCGAGGTTCGGAATCTGAGGGCCTCCAATTACCTCGTTGTCCGTCGCCTGGAGGATTTTGAAGGAAGGGCCCGGAGGAACAACGTGCGTATCATCGGAGTGCCGGAAAAAGCGGAAGACCAAGCGGCTGATCTCTTTGTCGAGGATCTCATTGTCAACCATCTTGCACCCAAAGGTCTGAGCAAGTTCTTTACTGTTGAGCGGGCAAGCAGGATCTCTGGCGGGAAACCGCGTGTGGGCGCCCCGCCTAGGCCCATGATAGCTCGGATATTTAACTTTAGAGACAGAGATGCCATCCTCCAGGCCTCCAGAGCAGGTGAGCCCTTGAAGTTTGAAAACTCGTCCATCAGTTTCTTTCCGGACTTCACGCAAGCTGTCCAAAAGCAGAGACTCAGTTTTCTGGGAGTGAAATGAAGACTTCGGGACATGGGACTAAAGTATTCCATGCTCTACCCGGCTAAGCTGAGGATCGAACACGGAGAGCGGGTCTAGTTGTTCGACAAGCCGGAAAACACGGCCGACTGGTTGGACACTTTTTCGGCCCAGCAAGAACCAGAGAGACAGAGCGGTGGTGCAGAGGGGGGATCACAGGAGCAGGAATGAGTGTTGTTGTTCTGGTATCTGGGGACACCAGGGTGCTGACTATTGTTGTGGTTCTGTTCTCATCATATTGATGTACGCAGTACGATTGGGGGGTTAACGGGTTATCGGTGGGTCTCTCTCCTCTTCAGATCTACTTCTTGTAGTTTAGTTTAGATGTGGGGGAGACAGGCACACTGCGAGTTGGGGTGGCTTTATAGTCGGAAGCAGGGGTGTAGGGAGGGGGGGTATTGTAACAGGATGTTTGGGGGGCGTGGGGGGATATTGAATCTTTGTTTTGTTTTGTTCATGTTTCTGCAAGGCACTGTATCGCAAGAATTTTTCATTGTTGTGCTGAACTCAGGTGAGGGTTGGGTCTTCTTTTTCTTTCATGATTGGGGGTTGAGGGTGTTGAGCTGGAATGTGAATGGGTTGGGAGATAAGATTAAACGCAGCGAAGTATTGCAATTTCTCAAAAGGCATTCTCCTGATGTGGTGCTACTTCAAGAAACCCACTTGGTAGGGAATACTTGCAAAGCGATGAATAGGAAAGGGTATCGACTTGTGGCTCACGCTGGGTTTACGTCTGGGTCCCGAGGAGTTGGGATCCTTCTCAAGAATTCTCTTCCGTAATAGGTGGAATCTATTGTTTTGGATGACAGGGGGCGCTATGTTGCGGTATCGGGACGCTGGGAAGGCCGTACTCTCTCTCTGATGTCTATATATGTTTCTCCCGGACTGCAGTCTACGACCTTTGTTGACTTGGGAAGGTTACACTAGATCTTCCTGGTGGTTTCCTGATTCTTGGTGGTGATTTTAATGCGATGGTCTCCGGTGTGTTAGATAGGTATCCGCCAAGAGATGTTAGAAGGGCCCATAACTGGCTGCCTTCATTGAGACACTGGGCCTAACGGATTGCTGGAGATTGCTTCATTCTAGTCAGCAGCAATATACCTTCCACTCAGGCGCCCATGGTAGTCTTTCGAGGATCGACTATGTTCTGGTACCTGCGGCCCAGGCGTCATATGTTGCGGAGGTCAAGCATATGGCTAGAGGTATCTCAGATCACTCCCCGCTTTGGCTTAGATTTGAACTGGCTCCTGGCTCGGGGGGTAGGATAGCCCCCATTAATCCTTGGTATCTGCGTAATCCTAAGATTCGGAATGATTTAGTGAAGGCGTTGGAGAATTATTTCTAGGAGAATGAGGGTTCAGTTTCCTCGTCGATCTCGCTATGGGAGGCCTTTAAAACGGTGCTCAGAGGTCAGGCTTTATCCCTTATTGCAGGTGTCAAAAAGCAGAGAGAGGAAGATGTGGTTAGATTTGAGGCCGAGATAACCGCCTTAGAACTGGAACTAGAGCATGAGGTGACCCGCGCTAGACTGCATGTCTTGCAATTGAAGCAGCTAGAATACAGAACGTTGGTTACTGATGGGGCGAAGGCCCTTAGTCGAGAACAGCAAGGGCGTCTTTATGACGTCGGTGACAAGGCTGGTAAATTAATTGCCTGGCTGGATAAGAAGGATAGAGCTAGTCGTGTGGTTCCTGAGGTTGAGATGGAGGGTGGTGCTTGTATAACCGACCCACAGGGGATAGTGGACTGTTTTGTCGACCACTTTCGTACTATCTATTCTTCTGTGTCGGATAGGCCGGAGGAAGATTCTTGCTTACTGTTGCGGGACATAGCGCTTCCGTGCCTGTCTGTAGAAGATCGTGACCTCATGGACGGTAGGATTACCGCAGATGAGGTGGCCTTAGCGGTGCGATCCCTGAACTCTGGTAAAGCAATGGGCCCAAATGGTCTCCCGATTGAGCTTTAAAAGCTTAGACCGGACAAGATTGCTCCCTATTTGAGGGACATGTTCCTGGAGTCCCGGGAGTGTGGTCTTTTCCCCCAACATCAGAGACTGGCGTCGATAGTGGTGATTCAAAAGGAAGGCAAGCCTAGAAACAGATGTGCTTCGTATCGGCCGATCTCGTTGTTAAACTCGGAACCCAAGATTCTGGCCAAAATATTATCTAACAGATTGATTAAGGTCATTAGTGAGCTTGTCCATCCGTATCAATCGGGCTTTATTTCGCATAGGAATACGGCGTTGAATCATAGGCGTTTGCACGGGGTTCTTGCGAGGGCCTCTACGTTGCGGGAGCCGGCCATACTGGCGTTGCTGGATCCCACGATGGCTTTTGATACTGTGGAGTGGCTGCATTTATGGGCAGTTTTGGCTAAATTTGGTTTCGGCCCGGAATTCATCGGCTGGGTGCGTCTCCTCTATACAGAGCCTCTCGCTCAAGTACTCGTTAACTGTCGTGTTTCGGCGCCATTTTGTCTTGGGCGGGGCACTCGACAGGGCTGCCCGCTCTCTACTCTTTTGTTTTCATTGGCCCTCGAACCTTTCGCGGCTTGGCTTCGCTGGGAGCCATCGATCAAGGGTATTCAATGGTCTCCGCAGTTCGAAGATTGCATTTCCTTATATGCGGACGATATATTACTTTATTTGACTTCTCCCTGGAAATCTTTGATTGTGCTCGTAACGTGTTGGCTTCCTATGGTAGAAATTCGGGATTGATCATAAACTGGGAGAAATCCTATTTGTATGTTCTGTGTGGTGATGCCCCTGTTCTGCCTCATAACTGTCCTATTCAGATTACAACTGAGGGGTTCAAGTATCTTGGGATATATATATATCCCTGGATCCCGTGGTTAGATACGAAAAGAACCTTCTCCCTCTGTTGATTCGGCTGAAGCGAGATGTTGCGGGCTGGCAGAAGCTTCTGCTTTCGATGTTGGGGCGGGCTGCCCTTTTTAAAATGATGTTGCTCCCTCGTTTTCTCTATGCCCTTCAAAATACTCTTCATGTTGTTCCAGCTAGTTATTTTCGAGAACTGGAGGGTTTACAGCGGAAGTTGTTGTGGGATGGTAGGCCACGTGGTGGAGAAATGTGGCTCAATGCTTAGACCAGCAGACCTTGATGCAGAACGCTGGCCAGGGACCAGAGTTCGATTCCCGCCTCGGCGGGTTTCAGGCTTAAATTCCTCTGACCGGATATTCTCGCCTCAGTGCTGATTCTAAGCATGGGTCCCACGCTGCAACTCTGGGCAATAGCTTGCTTAGTCTCCACAAAGGCCCCTGATACACAAGGGATGCCTGATTTCACCATGGGATGCCCAGGAGTGGACACCCCACAAGGAAAAGCCAGGAGGGGTTCCCTTGTGGTAGGAGTACAAGCGCCGGGATGTCTCCGGGTCACTGTTCGCGCTATACAAATACGCCACATTTACATTTACACGTATAGCGTTAGCTAAATTGACGCTCCCGGGGTATGATGGGGGAATTGCTCTCCCTGATATCAAGAGATATTATTGGGCATCGCAGTTGGGGGCTATTAACCATGGTACGTACGGGACCGCATCGGATCCTTACTATGCCATGGATAGATGGATACTTCCTGGAGGCAATTATAGCCGAGCGCTGTACACTAGGTCTGTGGAGAAGAGTTTGACTGGGCCGACCAGGGCGGCCATACGGATATGGCATGATGCCACTAGCTCGCTTGGATGGAAAGATCGTTTGACTTTAGCGACCCCGCTCTTCGACTCGGAGAGATTTGGCAGACTATGGAATACCAAGGGTTTCGATAAATGGGATCTTATAGGCATTTCCACAGTGGGCGACCTCTGGGTGAAAGGGAAGGTTAAGTCCTTTGCAGCCTTACAAATTGAATATGAATTGGGAGGGACGGAGTACTTTCGTTATGCATAGGTTCGTCACGCACTGACATCGGTTTTCCCGGAGGGAGCAGAGATACCGGAAGCAACCCCATTGGAGGACCGTATATTGGATGGTCATTTGCCTGATAGCACCATTTCCCTTGTGTATAAGAAGCTGATCAATCATAGAGCTGACGTTTTGATACAATTGAGGGATAAGTGGACCCGAGAGGGCCTTGAACTTGATGATGAGGACTGGCAATCGGCGATCTCCTCACCGAAGTAGGTCGCGATTCCGGCACGATTGAGATTAGTTCAGCTTAAAATTCTGCACAGGGTCTATGTCACGGGTCTCCGTTTGATTCGAATGGGTTTCACGACGGAGGGTCTGTGTCAGCGAGGATGTGGCCTATTGGGGACGTTTATGCATATCATATGGGAATGTCAAAATATGGTTGAATACTGGGGCAGGGTCCATGAAGTGATGCAAGAAGTGACGGGGGTGGCTCTCTTGCCGGAACCTAGGAGATGTCTGCTGAATATTTGGGAGCTGACTGATCTTAATACGGCACAGACCCAATGGGTGACTTTGGGGGCTATGATTGCCAAACGGAACAGAGCACAGCAGTGGGGGTCCCAGAGGCCGCCCGCTATTGAGGTGTGGATAGAAAACATGGACTGGTGCATGTTCCGGGAAAAAACTGTATTTGACTCTGGGCCACCCGCGGAAATGGAATAATGTTTGGGACCCTTGATATCAATATAGGAGAAACATAGTTGTACCGCCTGCGAATGCAATCTTTGATGTCCCACTTTCCCCATGACCCCTTGCTGTGAATGCTGATGCCATCTTTATTCTGTACCTTCTCCTCTTCCCTCCTTCCCCCCCACCTTTCATTATTTACTGTATTGTATGTTGACATTGTGACCGACCCTCGTATGTACTCTGCACTCATGTATTCTGTGGTTGCCTTGCTTTAACACCTTAGCTGCGTGTAAACATTTCTCCCCAGTGCTGCGCTGTCCATTAGAACTAGTGCTGAATGGACGTTCAATGGTCGTGCGCAGCACTGGGGAGGTAGCGCTGCTGACGACCATTGGCCGTCAGCAGCACTTAAGGGGTTAATAAAAAGAAAAAGAAAAAAAAAATAATAATAATAATTTAAAATCCCTTCCACTAATATAAAGAAATTGGCTAACCCTGGCAATACTGAATTAGAGGTGAAGAGGTAATGTGATCTTGGAACAGATACCATGTACGCATAATTCAAATGAGTATTCTTTGTGGGTGTGTTAAATGTAGGCATTCAGGTAAACCAAGGTCTTCCATTACACCTCATTGTTAGCCTCAGTCTTTGGTGCTAATCTTATCATTAAGTCCATAATGGTTGATTATTGCACCTATAACAAGATGATATTCACTACCCGTGTAGAGCTAAATGCAGCCAAGGTCCCGGAGATAGATGTTGGAAAATAAGCTTTGCCAGCGATAGCGGTATATACTGAGTTAATATGAGACTAGGGTGTTGATTTGGCAAATGCACATCTCGCATTGGGTCAACTTATATCTTTTAAATCATGCACTGTCTAGTCTTCTGGTTCAGTAATGCCATTTTGCGTCTCTTGGTAGAGGAGGAGCTTCGAAAGAAGTCTTGGAAGTGTGTGTTCTGGGGCATTCTACCACTACTTATCACTCTTGCAACAGAGTCTCTTTTCAATCTGCCTGATTCTTTTGGGGAGAGGTATGTCTGTAGGATCAGGGCCGTAGATGTGGACTTAGTAACTAATTAAGATGTCATGCTTTTGTGTTTTATCGGCGTTTGACCTGAATATTGTTGAAACATATTTTCACCAGTGCCAAACTTTGGAGGGAGAATAATAAATCTAACTCTTTCTCCAGTGTGGTAAGTTTGGAGTGTGAATAGTAAATCTGACCATTCCCAGAGTCCGACCATGCACCCAATGTGACTACGTTTGGACTATGAATAGTGAATCTGACTCACTCCTCCTCCCCCACCAGAGTCTAGCACTTTCCCCAAAGTGACTAAGTTTGAAGTGGGAACATATTATGTTAATGGACATTTAGTATAGTGCAGCGACTACCCCCGAAGGGGTATTTCAGAGTCAGTTCGGAGTGGCAAGTCAGAACAACCAGTTTTAAGATATTTTTAAAAACCTGTGAAGTCAGTACAGGAGCAGATGTATCAGGGAAGCCTATTTCAATGGTAGGGGGCAAGGTAAGAAAAGGCTTTTTACGCGTGGCTGGGAGATAGTAGCAATTTGGTTTTTGATCTTAAGTTTCTACCAGGACAGTAGTAGGTGAGTTTCTCCTGTAGGTATGCTGAGCCTTTGACAATCAGGGACTTGTGAGTCAGGCAGAGCAGTTTGAACAATGATCTTTTCCTGATACGGAGCCAAGGAAGGGCTCTGAGCAAAGGAGCCGAAGGTGCGCCTGGTCGCAGTTCGTTAACCAGGCGGGCAGCAGTGTTCTGGACGACGGGCATTTTAGAAAGAAGAGATTCACTGGACGCTAGTAGTGAGGCATTCCATTGTCAAGGTGACTAATTAATAATACCTGAGAAAGAGTTCGCCTTGATCTCAGCGGAAGCCATTGAAATGCTCTCCTGAGAAGGCGCATAGTTCTAAAACAGGTACTACAAGTGGATATAACCTGATCCGTCATAGATAGATTTTCATCAAGAAGGACACTTAGATTTTTCGCCATTCTACTATGAGAAGGGGCGGGACCTATCCCAGGAAGCCGCCATTCCTCTGACCAGTATAGCTGAGCTTTTCCAAACAGAAGGATCTCTGTTTTGTCTCCATTTCACTGAAGACAGTTGAGGGTCATCCACGTAGCAATTTTCCTCATGAAGAATGATGAATCTGTGTATGCCATTTTCTATGTCCAAAGGAGATGACTAATTGGGTGTTGCCTGCATAGGAAAGTATTCAATACCGCAGGACTTAAGTATCTGGGCAATGGGTGCAACATAAATGTTGAAAAGAGTGGTGTTCTAGGATTACTCCTGGAGACCCTCTTGCCCAGAGAAAGCATCTTTGATTGAAAGATGCCAATAGAGACCATTTGGGTCCTCTCAGAAAAGAAAATCTTTGAACCAATCAAGGGCTGTTCCCTGAATACCTATCTCCTAAAGATGTTAAATCAAGCTGGAATGTGAGATGGTATCAAATGCTACTGACAAGTCAAGAAGAACCAACATTGCCAGAGTTCCAGCATCTAGAGATAGTCTGATAGAATCGATTACTGCTAGTAAGACAGTTTCAGTACTATGGAGGCACTGAATCCAGATTGTGAAGGATCCAAGAAATGATGGTTCTCCAAATTGAAAAAGAGTTGTATATTCACATATGACTCCAGAACTTTGCCTAGTAAAGGGAGAAGAGAGATTGGGCTGTAGGTGGCTGACTCCTTTGGATCAGCATTCAGCTTTTTTACAATGGGCAAAACATGTTCAGATTTCTACTCTTGATATACAGCTGCTAGGGTTAACAATAGGTTACATCATTGTGATGTAATGGTAGGAGTGGGAAGAGTGGATAAAGGAGATCAGAGGGAGAGCCTGATTAACTTCAGTTAACAGGTCTGGTAACTGAGTTTAGTTGTACAATGGCACAACGCATGCAAATACTTTGCATGCCTTTAACATGCATTTTTAGCAAGCATGTTTTTACTGCGAACGCATGCCAATACCACACATTGTTTTTAGATTTAAAAACAATGTATTTGTGGTGGAGAGGGGAGACCCTCCACCCCATCCAACTTACCTTAAATGTGTGGTATTGGCATGCGTTGTAATGCATATTTGCAGTAAAAATATGCACACAAAAAATGTGTGGTAAAGGCACAATGAGGTAAAGACCTCGTTGTAAAGGCTGTTTCCCCTAAGTTTGAGTGATAGGCTCAAACCTTTCACGCACCACTGAAGTGTCTCTGAGGGGAAGGTTTGTAAGGGTGGTGCAAAAATTCTGGTAAATATTTTCAATTTTAGTATCAAAATTATTCGCTAAAGTGTCAAATACTGATTGAGAAGCCAGAATGGCTGATGTGCAGGCAAGAGGTTTGGTAAATTCATTTAGTACATTGAATAACTCTTTAGCGAAATTTCCAACTTGATCAGTCCTATTGATAGTATATTGTCTGCACGTTTCCCTGATATTGTGTTGGTAGGCTCCTAATTTATATTTGATTTTATCGGCAGCAGATTTCGAAGCCCACCATCTCCGTTTCAACCGTCTACAGTTTGTCTTTTCAAGCCTCAGTTCAGCTGAGTATCATGGGGCATTATGTCTGATGCCTTTAGGGATGTTCTGTTTATATGGGCCAACTATATCTAGTGCTTGGGAGAGAGAAGCTTGAAACATTGCTAAGGTGGAATTAATATCCTGAGTATTATCTAGATTGGGGGCACAGATGGCTCGATTGAAGGACTCTAGAGTGACCTTCCTCCATGGTCTCGATCTCATGCGGTAATTTATTTTTGGTTTTGAAAGAGTGATCCTGACTGGGATCTCAAAGCTGATCAAATAATGATCAGTCCATGTTAAGTTTGCAAAAACAACAGGTGATGGACCGAATGAGGATCAATGTCACACATTCAACCCAGTCAAAAGATCTGGGTCCTAATCCATCGTTTTTTTGCACTCCACACCACCCTGGGTTAGACAATGGCGATATGCAAATCAGCTCTGACCCTGTGCCCCATGGGAACAGTCCAGTCCGAACTACAAAAGCCATGTCCTTCCCAGAACGGAATCAAGCACCCGAGGACCGGACCGGTTTCGAGGTAACACCTCTCATCAGCCCGGCTAGCTTGACTCCAGTGGTGTGGAGTGCCTGGGACCCACGTCTGGGCATCCCCAGTACACTTATAGCGAGTTTGCAAAAACAACAGGTGATGGACCGAATGAGGATCAATGTCACACATTCAACCCAGTCAAAAGATCTGGGTCCTAATCCATCGTTTTTTTGCACTCCACACCACCCTGGGTTAGACAATGGCGATATGCAAATCAGCTCTGACCCTGTGCCCCATGGGAACAGTCCAGTCCGAACTACAAAAGCCATGTCCTTCCCAGAACGGAATCAAGCATCCGAGGACCGGACCGGTTTCGAGGTAACACCTCTCATCAGCCCGGCTAGCTTGACTCCAGTGGTGTGGAGTGCCTGGGACCCACGTCTGGGCATCCCCAGTACACTTATAGCGAGTTTGCAAAAACAACAGGTGATGGACCGAATGAGGATCAATGTCACACATTCAACCCAGTCAAAAGATCTGGGTCCTAATCCATCGTTTTTTTGCACTCCACACCACCCTGGGTTAGACAATGGCGATATGCAAATCAGCTCTGACCCTGTGCCCCATGGGAACAGTCCAGTCCGAACTACAAAAGCCATGTCCTTCCCAGAACGGAATCAAGCATCCGAGGACCGGACCGGTTTCGAGGTAACACCTCTCATCAGCCCGGCTAGCTTGACTCCAGTGGTGTGGAGTGCCTGGGACCCACGTCTGGGCATCCCCAGTACACTTATAGCGAGTTTGCAAAAACAACAGGTGATGGACCGAATGAGGATCAATGTCACACATTCAACCCAGTCAAAAGATCTGGGTCCTAATCCATCGTTTTTTTGCACTCCACACCACCCTGGGTTAGACAATGGCGATATGCAAATCAGCTCTGACCCTGTGCCCCATGGGAACAGTCCAGTCCGAACTACAAAAGCCATGTCCTTCCCAGAACGGAATCAAGCTGGGATGCCCAGACGTGGGTCCCAGGCACTCCACACCACTTGGAGTCAAGCTAGCCGGGCTGATGAGAGGTGTTACCTCGAAACCGGTCCGGTCCTCGGATGCTTGATTCCGTTCTGGGAAGGACATGGCTTTTGTAGTTCGGACTGGACTGTTCCCATGGGGCAACAGGGTCAGAGCTGATTTGCATATCGCCATTGTCTAACCCAGGGTGGTGTGGAGTGCAAAAAAACGATGGATTTGGGCCCAGATCTTTTGACTGGGGGAATGTGTGACATTGATCCACATTCGGTCCATCACTTGTTGTTTTTGCAATTGCCGCCCTAAGTGCGCTGGGGATGCCCAGACGTGGGTCCCAGGCACTCCACACCACTTGGAGTCAAGCTAGCCGGGCTGATGAGAGGTGTTACCTCGAAACCGGTCCGGTCCTCGGATGCTTGATTCCGTTCTGGGAAGGACATGGCTTTTGTAGTTCGGACTGGACTGTTCCCATGGGGCAACAGGGTCAGAGCTGATTTGCATATCGCCATTGTCTAACCCAGGGTGGTGTGGAGTGCAAAAAAACGATGGATTTGGGCCCAGATCTTTTGACTGGGGGAATGTGTGACATTGATCCACATTCGGTCCATCACTTGTTGTTTTTGCAATTGCCGCCCTAAGTGCGCTGGGGATGCCCAGACGTGGGTCCCAGGCACTCCACACCACTTGGAGTCAAGCTAGCCGGGCTGATGAGAGGTGTTACCTCGAAACCGGTCCGGTCCTCGAATGCTTGATTCCGTTCTGGGAAGGACATGGCTTTTGTAGTTCGGACTGGACTGTTCCCATGGGGCAACAGGGTCAGAGCTGATTTGCATATCGCCATTGTCTAACCCAGGGTGGTGTGGAGTGCAAAAAAACGATGGATTTGGGCCCAGATCTTTTGACTGGGGGAATGTGTGACATTGATCCACATTCGGTCCATCACTTGTTGTTTTTGCAATTGCCGCCCTAAGTGCGCTGGGGATGCCCAGACGTGGGTCCCAGGCACTCCACACCACTTGGAGTCAAGCTAGCCGGGCTGATGAGAGGTGTTACCTCGAAACCGGTCCGGTCCTCGGATGCTTGATTCCGTTCTGGGAAGGACATGGCTTTTGTAGTTCGGACTGGACTGTTCCCATGGGGCAACAGGGTCAGAGCTGATTTGCATATCGCCATTGTCTAACCCAGGGTGGTGTGGAGTGCAAAAAAACGATGGATTTGGGCCCAGATCTTTTGACTGGGGGAATGTGTGACATTGATCCACATTCGGTCCATCACTTGTTGTTTTTGCAATTGCCGCCCTAAGTGCGCTGGGGATGCCCAGACGTGGGTCCCAGGCACTCCACACCACTTGGAGTCAAGCTAGCCGGGCTGATGAGAGGTGTTACCTCGAAACCGGTCCGGTCCTCGGATGCTTGATTCCGTTCTGGGAAGGACATGGCTTTTGTAGTTCGGACTGGACTGTTCCCATGGGGCAACAGGGTCAGAGCTGATTTGCATATCGCCATTGTCTAACCCAGGGTGGTGTGGAGTGCAGAAAAACGATGGATTTGGGCCCAGATCTTTTGACTGGGGGAATGTGTGACATTGATCCACATTCGGTCCATCACTTGTTGTTTTTGCAATTGCCGCCCTAAGTGCGCTGGGGATGCCCAGACGTGGGTCCCAGGCACTCCACACCACTTGGAGTCAAGCTAGCCGGGCTGATGAGAGGTGTTACCTCGAAACCGGTCTGGTCCTCGGATGCTTGATTCCGTTCTGGGAAGGACATGGCTTTTGTAGTTCGGACTGGACTGTTCCCATGGGGCAACAGGGTCAGAGCTGATTTGCATATCGCCATTGTCTAACCCAGGGTGGTGTGGAGTGCAAAAAAACGATGGATTTGGGCCCAGATCTTTTGACTGGGGGAATGTGTGACATTGATCCACATTCGGTCCATCACTTGTTGTTTTTGCAATTGCCGCCCTAGTGCGCTGGGGATGCCCAGACGTGGGTCCCAGGCACTCCACACCACTTGGAGTCAAGCTAGCCGGGCTGATGAGAGGTGTTACCTCGAAACCGGTCCGGTCCTCGGATGCTTGATTCCGTTCTGGGAAGGACATGGCTTTTGTAGTTCGGACTGGACTGTTCCCATGGGGCAACAGGGTCAGAGCTGATTTGCATATCGCCATTGTCTAACCCAGGGTGGTGTGGAGTGCAAAAAAACGATGGATTTGGGCCCAGATCTTTTGACTGGGGGAATGTGTGACATTGATCCACATTCGGTCCATCACTTGTTGTTTTTGCAATTGCCGCCCTAAGTGCGCTGGGGATGCCCAGACGTGGGTCCCAGGCACTCCACACCACTTGGAGTCAAGCTAGCCGGGCTGATGAGAGGTGTTACCTCGAAACCGGTCCGGTCCTCGGATGCTTGATCCCGTTCTGGGAAGGACATGGCTTTTGTAGTTCGGACTGGACTGTTCCCATGGGGCAACAGGGTCAGAGCTGATTTGCATATCGCCATTGTCTAACCCAGGGTGGTGTGGAGTGCAAAAAAACGATGGATTTGGGCCCAGATCTTTTGACTGGGGGAATGTGTGACATTGATCCACATTCGGTCCATCACTTGTTGTTTTTGCAATTGCCGCCCTAAGTGCGCTGGGGATGCCCAGACGTGGGTCCCAGGCACTCCACACCACTTGGAGTCAAGCTAGCCGGGCTGATGAGAGGTGTTACCTCGAATCCGGTCCGGTCCTCGGATGCTTGATTCCGTTCTGGGAAGGACATGGCTTTTGTAGTTCGGACTGGACTGTTCCCATGGGGCAACAGGGTCAGAGCTGATTTGCATATCGCCATTGTCTAACCCAGGGTGGTGTGGAGTGCAAAAAAACGATGGATTTGGGCCCAGATCTTTTGACTGGGGGAATGTGTGACATTGATCCACATTCGGTCCATCACTTGTTGTTTTTGCAATTGCCGCCCTAAGTGCGCTGGGGATGCCCAGACGTGGGTCCCAGGCACTCCACACCACTTGGAGTCAAGCTAGCCGGGCTGATGAGAGGTGTTACCTCGAAACCGGTCCGGTCCTCGAATGCTTGATTCCGTTCTGGGAAGGACATGGCTTTTGTAGTTCGGACTGGACTGTTCCCATGGGGCAACAGGGTCAGAGCTGATTTGCATATCGCCATTGTCTAACCCAGGGTGGTGTGGAGTGCAAAAAAACGATGGATTTGGGCCCAGATCTTTTGACTGGGGGAATGTATGACATTGATCCACATTCGGTCCATCACTTGTTGTTTTTGCAATTGCCGCCCTAAGTGCGCTGGGGATGCCCAGACGTGGGTCCCAGGCACTCCACACCACTTGGAGTCAAGCTAGCCGGGCTGATGAGAGGTGTTACCTCGAAACCGGTCCGGTCCTCGGATGCTTGATTCCGTTCTGGGAAGGACATGGCTTTTGTAGTTCGGACTGGACTGTTCCCATGGGGCAACAGGGTCAGAGCTGATTTGCATATCGCCATTGTCTAACCCAGGGTGGTGTGGAGTGCAAAAAAACGATGGATTTGGGCCCAGATCTTTTGACTGGGGGAATGTGTGACATTGATCCACATTCGGTCCATCACTTGTTGTTTTTGCAATTGCCGCCCTAAGTGCGCTGGGGATGCCCAGACGTGGGTCCCAGGCACTCCACACCACTTGGAGTCAAGCTAGCCGGGCTGATGAGAGGTGTTACCTCGAAACCGGTCCGGTCCTCGGATGCTTGATTCCGTTCTGGGAAGGACATGGCTTTTGTAGTTCGGACTGGACTGTTCCCATGGGGCAACAGGGTCAGAGCTGATTTGCATATCGCCATTGTCTAACCCAGGGTGGTGTGGAGTGCAAAAAAACGATGGATTTGGGCCCAGATCTTTTGACTGGGGGAATGTGTGACATTGATCCACATTCGGTCCATCACTTGTTGTTTTTGCAATTGCAGTCCATGTTAAGGGCTCTGGAGAAGGAGTATGTAGAAGCTGGGAATTAGTAAAAATGAGGTCTAGAGTATGGCCCTACGAGTGCATATGCCCAATAACATTCAGGTGTAAGCCTAGCATTTCAAGATCAGATAGTAGGAGGGACATATCAAAGTCAGAGACTATCTATGTATGAGGGTGGGATACACTAGTACACCCTTCCAGTGATCGCCGTGGGAGGAATAGTAAATGTTGTTTAATTTTTATCTGATGCCGTTGGTTCGTTTGATTGCAAACTACAGACTTCTTTCCCTGATATATGCAGATTACAACCAGATTTTGTTTGTGGTTAACGGCAACCCTAGCAAAAGATCTGCCTGCACACAAAAATATCTGGCCAATGTTCATTTTTTGATGCCAGAAAATCTATTTAAATTGAATGGGGTAAACAGAAATAAATTCCCCCTACCGTGAATGAACTGTGCGCAAGCATGCTTTCTGACGCTCTTCTCTTGGTCAGCACTTTTCCCCTGTTCATTATTTTAGAAATCTAAGGATAAAGTTTGATTCAGGCTTGTCAATAGTGAAAGAGATTTATGCACCAGTGATGACCTGTTTCTTTCAACTCTGGATTCTGAAACAGATCAGCTACCTAATAATTTTTCAAGCAAGAATACAGATTACTAACGCTTTTTTTCCACAAGACTGTGCTACTGTAAATCAGTCTACCTAGGCTTACCATCAAAATTGGTTAATAAACTGCAAATAGATGAACATTTGCTAGCCACAGTGATTTTAAATATAAGGAAATTTGAGTTCACCTTTGCTGGTCTAGTCAAACTTCATAGGCTGACAATCTGTCATAGGGTCAGATTTAAATCCTTATGTCTTGTACATAAAGTGCTATATAACCGGCCCTCTAACCAAAAGGGTCTTATTTTACACCCCAAGACTCAGTTTGAGTTCGGAAACACTCACTCCTGGTGGCTACTACCAAACTGTGTAACTCAGTCCCGGGACTCTGCGGGTGGAAACCTCTTTGCTAAGGTTTAGGAAGCTACTAAAAACCTATTTGTAAGCATGTGATAGTTGTGTATTCAAGATTCCGAAAGGTGAATGAGCACTCTTTATAAAAGCTTAAAATAAATAAATAAGTACATAAACCTGACAACTCAAACGGCCCCCAGAGTCCAACAATTAACCTGAAGCAGAAGGGTTTGGAGTAGAAATAGTAAGATTTACCTACAGAGAGTTCAACATCTTCCCTAAACATGTTAGGTTTGAAGTAGGAATAGTAACGTTGATTGTCCTAGATTCCAACAGTTTTTTAAAAGTATCTTAGTTTGGCATAGGAGTGCAAAGTTAAAACTTGGTTTTAATTATCTTTCAGCACATTTGTACATGATATCATCAAAAAAAAATTTACTCAATCATTTGATACATTTTCCTATTTTTAATATATTTAGGGCACTATTTTATTGTTAATATGAAATTATGTAGTTTATAATGTAATTAAATATTCTCAGTTATATATTTACACTATAGTAGTACATATGCATCTTTGTTATGTTACATGTAGCTGTACAGTTTTTATATGGTGCATTAACATTTTCTTACATTTAAAAAAATATTTGTTGTAAATTTTAAATGCAGTATTAAATACTGTAAATACATTGTTTTATCAGTATTTCTTAATATAGATTTTATATTTTTGATATGCATATATATTTTTATATGATATTATTTTTACAATATTTTTTACAATTTTTTTTATATTTGTTTAAATATATTATGGAAGGTTTTGAATAGGTTTTCGGTAAATAAAGTCCTTTTAGTTCAATTAATTGTCATTCTTTCTATTGTTGTCTGTATTTTGTAGTTTTCCTTCTTCTTTCCAGTTTGGTGGTGGATCTTCGGCACAGTAGTTCTTCAATGTGGTTCTCTGGTTCAGGATCCATGGCAGATTTTGTACATTTCCCCATTTAGATACTTGTAGTTATTTTAAAAATATGGCATGGATCCGCCCCCCCCTCCCCCCCCCCCCAGGACCGGTTTGGAGAACCCTGCTTTAGGGGGTGCATTGTGAACTGCACTGAGTTATGTTGAATAATATAGTGTTCAATTTTTATTTAGTTAGTAGAGGGCCTTGTCGAGATTTCATATTGGATCATATTGGATGTACAGTAGGCTGAGTTGTGTAGTTTTCTTTTTATGTGTGGGTTATTTATTGTGAAGGTGCATTTTGTATATTCTTCTTTTCAGTATTTAGTTTTATCGACCTGGATACTTTAATTTAGGTTTCGCATTTGTGTTTTATATTTTTTCATGCAATATAAGATTTTTTAGATTTTTTTTAACAACTTTTCACTTTATATTCCCTTGATTTTTCAGATTTCCTGGAATATTTATTCAATTTTTTTCAAGATTTTTTGAGTGTTTATAAATTTGATATGGATTTATTTTATGGATTGTTGAATTTTTCTTTACTTATGTTTGCATTTTCCTGGAGATATGTTTTATCAAATTCTCATTTGTTAGTATTTGTGTGTAATGACTATTTGCTGAAATGTATTTAATTTATTTGTTAACATTGTGATGTATTATTGTGTATGATTTAATGAGGTTGTTAATTGTTTAAATGAGTTTGCTATTGATTTTAGGATGCTTTATTTTATCTTGTATACTAATTGGTTCCGTTTTCTAATACCGTATGTCTTGTTGTGCTGTTTTTGCACTTATTTTTATAAATAAATTATTTTGCTTATAATTCTGAATTTTTTACATATTGTCATTTTTTTTCAGTGATAAGAATAATTGTATAATTTCTTTTATTTATAAAAACATGATTGGTTAGTTATGGTTTCATTTTTGAGCTTGATCTTCTGTCTAGTTTAGTGTATGTGTTTTTATAGTGTAGTTTGTTTTTATAAAGTGTTTTGGCTATTGTTTTGAGGTACTGTAGGCCTTGATTGTTTGCAAATGAAAATATTTTGCTTTGAATCATTCTGTACAATAGTTTTGATTAGTTTGGATACTTTTATTTTTATTTAAGTAAAGGATTGGGTCAATTTCCGCTCTTGGAAGCTTTTTAATATTTCAATGAATTGATATACTGCTGGGTGGCTTCTTCTAAATGTTCCTTGGAAGGAATTGTGTCACTCCCCCACTGCATTGTTTATTTTGGGGTCTTGTGATATTTTCCTGTAATACATTCTGCTGTGGTGTTTGAAACTTGGGTTGGCATCTGTGTCTTGATCGCGTGGCAGGTAGACAACCCAAGTGTCTTCAAAGTAGTCAACAGTTTATGCTAGTGTCTTTGATAGGCGGGTGAATTAGATAGGGTGTTGCAGTGCTTAATTACCTCTGTGATAGGCACATAGGAATTATTATTTTTTATTTCATAGACAAATTCTAGGTTTGTGACATAAAGCCGATATGGTGGTCCATGGACCGCCAAACCTGTAATTAAGTCATATTTCTTTTTGCATTATTTTCATTGTCATGCAATATGAATTCATGGTTAGTATGTGTTGGTGTCAGGTTGATTTTTGTGTGTGTCTCCGTATTGAGTGATTAAAATGGTAGTAGCACACTCATAGGCGCTGTGTGTGTGTGTGTGTGTGTGTGTGTGTGTATACAGCTTTAATATATTTTGCTCGTGGCTTGCTCAAAGTTGATGGTAATTATTTTGGGGTTGCAGTTATTGTTTTTTGTTTTAGTACTGTGGGGAGCTCATTATACGTTGTACCCTTTATTTGGAAGTTGGGCACATATTAATGAAAAGTTTGTGTAATGGCACTGTTAGAGTTGTCTTTGATTTAATAAAATGGTGTGCTTAACATTATGAACATTTCTGCGGTGAAAAGTAAACACTGCACTTTTATAGAACTGTATTTTTCTGTGATTTGTAAACCAGGCTCAAAACTAGGCCCTGACTCCATCTTTGTCTTTATACAGCCATGTTTTAATTTGTGATTGAGCCGCAGGCAGTAAAATTTGCACCAATGTTCTCTGTTGACATTCTGTTCTTAAAATACTATGGAGGAAGTATTTTGCTACTTTCAAGTTTCTTCCTTTGTGTGATACTGGAGACCCATTCATATATGAGACCTCCATTGTTTTGTGTAACTTGATTTGTACTGCCACATCCAATACTAGAAGGTCAGAGGAGTAAACATTTATAGTTTTTAGAGGGTAGTGCTAGGATGGGGGTATTAGATGACATTGCATAATTCTGCATTGTGATTCATTTAGCTTTGCTGACTGTACAATCTCCATTGAGTTCTATTGGGAGTTTTCCTATGAAAGATGGTACTTTTTGAGGTGAGCCATTTCTGATCTGCCCTACCTCTACAGACTGAACCCTTGTCGGTTTGTCACATGCTTGGGTCGCAGAATATTTTTGCTGTAACTTCATCATTTCCCTTTATAGTGCATTTGATTCAGCCTTCTGGTAATCCCAACTATTGATTTACTATGCATTATATCTATTATTTGTGCCTTCTGTATTGCACCTTGAATTTTTTTTTTTTTTGTAAACAGATTTTATTGTTGTCCACATTCGAAAAAAAAAATGCAAGGCACAAACCGCCATCATGCCCACGCAGGGGCCCATAAGACAAGGAGCATTGCATTCAAAGCATAGCCCGGTGAAGGGGCAACAATTAACCGCGACTTAGGACACCCTTGGAACAGGCACCGTAAGTCTAAAACAGGCATCACTCGGGCTGCCTGGGTCAAGTCTCAGCAAAGTCCAGAAGGAAGAGTCCCCCAATGCCATGGCACCTCATAATACTCCCTCGTAGGCCTGGCCCGCTCAACCGCTACGCACTAGCCATCCCAGCGCGAGCCTTGGCCCTTCTCGCGTTCCCAGAGCGCCAGTACCGCTAAGAGTGGACAGTTTAACCCCAAACCATGAACCCCAGAACCCTCAACTACCCACCCCCCCAGCCCCAAACTCCCTCTCCCACCCCCCCAGTGGTGAAAGTACTCTAAAGTGTGGAGTCGTCCCTCGAAGACTGTGTACAGCATCTAAAACTGGAACAAGTGTAAGGCCCTGATCGTAGAGGGGCATACTGCAGATGGGAGGCCTTTAGAGAGGAACGAGACCAGTGGCCCCCATCGGTACGCAAAGTTCTTGAAGTCCTCACGTGAAATGTCGGACATGCGTTCCAGACTGAGCAGTTGCCTCAGGCGGGAATGCCATAATGACAACGCTGGTGCCTCCTTCTGTTTCCAGGTTTTTGCAATGGTTAGTTTAGCTGCCCCCAAACACAACCACATGATCCTTTTATCTGCCCTGGTTTGGTGTTCTAACTGGGGGTCCCGAAGGCCCAGAAGTGCTTCTGCCATCGTGATCGGGACCGGATACCCCAAAATGGATTTCACCTGAGCAAGGATCTCCTCCCAGAACGGCCTGATGGTGGGGCAGTCCCACCAAATGTGTTGGAAGTCACCCAGTAGTCCGCACCCCCTCCAACACCTATCGGATGTCCCTGGGTAGATCTTAGCCAGTCTAGTCGGGTACAGGTACCAGTCTGCCATTACCTTTGTGTGCCTCCCTCAGTTTCGTGGAGCGATTAAAGCGGAAGATATCTGCCCACAGGTGCTTCCAATCCTCCTCCCCAATGTCCTGTTGCGCCACACCCTCCCACCATGACATGTAGTGCGGCCGTGGTGCAGTCTCGGTAGAGAGTAAGAGCTTATACAATGTCGAGATTGCCCCCTTCATGGACTTGGCCTTGAGCAGGAATAATTCGAGCGGAGTAAGCGGTCTGGTGGCACCATCCCTAATCTGCGGGCTCAGGAACAAGTGAAGGAGTTGTGCATGGCGATACCGTTCCCCGTCCCCCACCCCATACTCCCTCTTGCAGTTGTCAAAAGTGAGTGGGTCATAGTTGTGGAACAGGTGCGTGAGTGCGAGACAACCCCCTGACCTCCAGGCATCGAAAGGCCCCTCTCGGCGTGCCGGAGGAAAGGAAGAGGTGAAATGGATCGGGGTGAGCTGAGAAGGGTAAGATGTCCAGCCCTCCCTCTCAGCTACAGTGTCCCACACTTTTAGGGTGGTGCGCGTTGGGGTGCTGATGTACGCATTAAGGGGCCTGTCTCTCTTAGCGCGCCATACTAGATCCCAGATTGTTCTGCCCGCCACGCTGCGGTCCATGTGGAGCCAGTGTTTTTCCGACTCCATCTGTGCCCACTCAACCAGGATGCGCAATTGGGCTGCCTTATAATAGAGACGAAGGTCTGGGAGCCCTGCCCCCCCCTCACGCTGCGGACGCCTTAGCATGTAAAAGGAGAAGCGTGCCCTTCCCCCCTGCCATACAAACTTCAGGAGCATGGTCTTGAGACGTGTGAAGAAATCCTCCTCCAGCTCAATAGGAAGTGCCTCACCTTGAATTATTTTGAATAAACTTTCATGGTTTGCAATTTATTGCTGATTCCAGAGGGCTTCCTTAAAATGCCAATTATTACATGTGTGTTTGGATACTGTCAGGGACAGAAGGCCTTGTATGTTCTTGAGGTTCAACACCATCCTGTGTAGGCACTTTAGCTTAAATTACCAAAGTAAGAAAGCATTCTCTGTACTGGTCGTGTATTGTATATATTTGTGAGAATGATGGGGTGCAATACTTAAACGTCCCATCCATCATACAGTGTTAGCATTTTGTTTATATCAGTAGGTTATTGTTGGTTGCAAAAATATTTAGGGCCTTATTACGAGTTGGCATCCGACTGTCAAAGGACTGCATCTGCCAGTAGCCCACAGCGCCGGCGGTCTTCTGACTGCTGTATTACAAGTTGACCGCGGAGCCTGTGGTGTTTACTGTGGCGTTCCTGCGGTGGTGGGCAATGTATATCCATACATATTGATGCCGGTGTGCACATTTTGACAGCATATATGTCAAATTCACACATAAACATGATACATATGGAAAAATACCACCTCCCCATTGCCAGAGTCTGACCCATTTATGGGCAGTCCTTGCAATGGGTATATGGTATAAAGAGCACTAACCCGTGTATCGCCACAAAGGGGGTCGTATTCCTTAGGGTGAAGATGGACCTGTGTAGGGGGGACCTGGAGAAAGGGATACAAGGCAAATCACCTCGAAATGAACTAGAAAGGGGTGAGTATGCACTGCAAGCTTTTTGTCTCCATTGACCTTTAGGCGGTGGTCCAACCGCCGCAGTCTGCTCATCGGAAAGACAACTCGTAATACTGACGGTGGTGTTTCGCCTCTGTACTGCCCTATGGAGGCTGCCTTCCCCCGACCTCGATCCCGGCACTCCGTGGTGTGCTGCCAGTGCTGGTGGTTCAGCAGCAGTCTGCACAGGTAATACTCCCAACTTGTAATACGGCGGGCGGACCAACCGAGGACCATCGACCGCCAAACTCCTAATAAGGCCCAATTTCTTTTCACATTATAGTAATTGTCATGCAATATGAATTTGTGGTAAGTATAGACTTATAGCCCGCCGTAGAGGGCTATACCGGCTATTTAAGGTCCTCTCCAGCATTTGCGAGGGCCTTTAACAAGGGAGAGGGACTTGAATAGACGGTATAGCCCAGCTACGAATGCTATAAGGCTATTGGAACATTCTGCCACTAGAGGGCAGAATTTTCTAACAAAAAAAAACAAAGCCTTATGGGAGAGTGAGGGGATTGGAATCCGCTCAGGTTCCCTGAAGCCTTTGTTCACAGCCAGAGCTGTGAACAAAGAAACATTGGAATGTTGGAGCTCCAGGCTTATACCAGCCATTATAAGCCTGGAGCACTCCATTGTTTTCAATGGAGCTCCCAACATTCTAATGTTCTAATATGTGTTAGTGTCAGGTTTTCTTTGATTTAATTTTGTCTCTGAATGATTTTGGAGCTTTTGGGGTTTGTCTTGCTACTGCCTTGGTTCTTGTTATCAGTCTTTTTAGGGTTGGTATTATTGACAGTTGTGCTGTGGCTTCTTCAGGAACTTGGGGTATAATGTCTTTAAGTATAGTTACTACAAGTGCTTGGGAACTAGTGCTTGCTTCTCTTAAATCTTATAGAACATTTGATGCTTGTATTTCTGTTACATTTGGGGGATGTCATTTTTTATTGCTCTTCTGTAGCATGCATTGGAGTAATATTTAGTGCATTTCCAATGTCTTTTTTCATTACTAGCACTCTTGTTGCTGTAGGTGTAGTCTCTGTAGCTTAATAGCGTCTTTCCTTGTATATATGTTGCACTTTGTGACATTATAATGTCTGTGATTTATAGAAATATGAGAATATTTATAATTAGCAGTTTATGTTATACACGTTGTTACATTTTTAAATACATTTTACACTATAAACTTACCTTTTCTGAGTTTTGATTCTTTATTTTGACAGTTTCTTTTTTCTCACATTGCGTTTCTTCTTTGTTTCAAAATAACCATTGAAAATTATGTATATACATATATATGTATATATAAATGATAGATGTTTTTGTTTACTGGAGTTTGTTAGATTAATGTTAAGTTATTGTATTTTTTATTTACTTACTTTGCTTCCGTTTAAAAAATATATTGTTATTGATTGTATGCAACATAAACAAAATAGAAAATACACAACCAGTACATGGCTCCACTATGAAAAAAAAAGGGTAAATTCCAGTCATATGTCATGACAGTACAGTGAAAAAACAAAAACCTGGCTGAACTGAAACACCAACTGCATAACACAGCTTAGGGGACAAGAGCACATTGAAGCAGTCATCAAAAAAAAAAAAGGAAATTCCTTCAGAGGAGATTTCTACGTCACAGGAGCATGTGGTTGAGGTTAAGAACATACATAAACATTTTTTTTTTTTAAACATTGCCTTACGTGGGAATTGGCATGACTTTGGGGTCACATTTGGCGGTTAAGACTATGTCCAGACTTTGGAGTCATGAGTTTGTTGATGTTTTTCAATTACTTCATCAGGATATCCATGCTGAGGAAGGTCTAAGGAGGCGGAGTGGGAGTTAGCTCGGCGTCCTATGCTCACAAAGTCGATTGAGAATTGGATTTCTGCCTTCCTTATATGTGCCACATGGTAGCGGGGTTGCCAGTGGCTAAGGTTCAGGAGATTTCTGCATTTTTGTTGTCTGTTGTGGAGCTGCGTAAGTTGGAGCTTCGTCAAGTACAACAGTTGTTAGGTTACCAGAACTTTGCATTGTAGAGTGGTTCGTGCTGGTCGGACATTTTGTAGAAGGTTGGGTATGTCTTTGTCAGGGGCATGTCTCTTCCATCATCAAGTGCGCATTTCTGCAGCTGTCAGGGCAGCTTTGTATATTTGGTTGACTTTTCTCAAAGATTTCAATGGCGTGTCTTTGTTTTTGCAGATGAAGACACAGTTTAGGCAGGTACAAATTTACACAGATGCTTCTGGTGCCAACGGTTTTGGCATATTCTGGGAGGGGCGATGGTGTGCAGCAGTTGGCCTTCAAAATGGCAGAATCAGGGCCGCAGTATTGCGTTCTTGGAACTATTCCCACTGCTGCTGGCTCTGTATGTCTGGGGTGAGGATTTTCGTAACAGGGCTGTGTTGTTCCATGTGGATAACTTGGCGTTGGTTGCCTTGCTCAACAGGCAGAGAGCAAAGGATTTGCGTGTGCTGAAGTTGCTGCTTGCTTTCGTGTTGAGGTGTTTACGGCGAATATTGTTTTGAAAGCGAGACATATCCCAGGAGTTAATGATTGTATACCGCAGCTGGCGGTCACACTGAGTGGGGGACTCAGACATGGAGGCTCCCAGATTTTGTGACGGTTTACGGGCAGTGGCTAACTGGATGAATTCCAACTGTCTCCAGTTAAACACCAAGAAGACTGAGATTATGGTAGTTGGTAAGCAGGTGGCATTGTGGGGGGACAAGTGGTGGCCTTCTGAATTGGGTGTGACTCCTTCCCCAGCATCAGAGATAAAATATCTGGGGGTATGGCTTGACCAGTCCCTCAGTTTTGTCTGTCATACCAAGAAGGTGGCGGCTTCTTGCTATGGCATTATCAGAGGACTTAGACCGATCCTCAAATTCTTTGATGCATCCACTAGACAACTGGTGGTTCAAGCATCAGTGTTGTCTAGGTTGGACTACGCCAGCTCTCTACTGGCTGGGATCAATCAATCAGAACTCTCTCGGTTGCAGCAAGTCCAAAATGCTGCAGTCCGAGTGGTGATAGGCCTGCCAAGGCGCTGCTCGGTGTCTAAATCTTTGCACTCCCTACATTGGCTCCCTGTGCAACCAGAGGATTAAATTCAAGGTCCTTTGCCTTGCGTTTAAAATTCTCAAGGGTACGTCTCCCCAAATCTTGGAGAATTTGCTGACACCATACGCTCCTCCGCGTACCCTTAGATCCCTGGGTCAGAATTTAGCAGTGGTCCCGCGTTTCAGACTGAGTAGAGCTGGTGGCCGCTCTTTTCGAGTTCTGGCGGCAAGCTGGTGGAACTCTCTCCCCATGCATATCCGGGTTATCGATGAGCTTCTCCAGTTCAGACGGGCCATCAAGACCTTTTTATTTGTTTAGCTCTTTTGCTGTGGTCTATTCTTCTGAGTTTCTTTAGTGTTGTGTTGTGCTTGCCTTGTCAAAGCGCCAGGACACCCCTTTGCTGGGGCAGCTGTGCGCGGTATAAGTAAAAATAACATAACATAACATAACATATAGAGGACGCTTTGTTTAGTTTTTTCAGTGGACGGATTCCCGCAGACTGGCTCCTGGGGCAGAGCTCAATCAGACTCAGATCCCACAGTACGTATGGGCGTGGGAGGATTGGGGATTGGCCATTTGGTTGAGAATTCGGTGGCTTAATCTACGGGACAGAGTTATCTGTGAACATGGCAGGTATTTTTGAGATTTGGTAATGTGTTTCCTTTTCATGGGGGTTGTCTGGGGAGCTGGATCTACGCGGTTGCGGTAGCCAGTGAAGTTTGCTTTGCTTCAGAAGATGTTGCTTAAGTTGCCCTGTTGTTATCATGATGCTTTTGAGTGTGCCAAACTTCAGTTTGTGTTTTCTATGGTATTTCTGGGGCAATCCCGGGTTTTCTGGGATATTGGGTGTGAGAAGCAGGGTTGGCATGACTATTCATGTGGTCTTTGTGGAGGGTGTTTGGTTGAGACTGTGGCTGAGGGTTTCTAAGACGGATCAGTTGGGCAGAGGCAAATGGGTTTTCTTGGGGAGGAGTGGTTTGGATTTCTGTTGCCGGTTCGGAAGTGGAAGGTTTTTGGGTTTCTTCTTGTTTCTTCTTGTTTTCTTGTTCTCTTCTTGTTTTTCTGCCTGGTGTTGTTTTTCTTTCACATTGACAGGAGTCCTATTTCTATTGCCCAGTTGTTGCCTGTTTTTGAGGAAGGTTGTTGGCTTTGGGGGAGGAGCCTTTGGTTTTGGGACGCATCCCTTTCGCCTTTGGGCGGCGACTGAGGCTGCTCGTTTGGGGTGGGATTGGTCGCAGATCCGCAGAATTTGGAGATGGCGGTTGAAATGTTGCGAAAAATATGTCGGAAAATAGTTCAATTTTCTTCTTTTCTTTTTAATCCATGTTTTTTCTGCCTAGGTTCTTTGCACAGGATTGTTCAAGGTACACGGACGACTTGGCTTGTGTGACACTCCTTTGTTATATGGGCTGCGTTTTCTGCTGAGCAGCGGATTTTGAGGGAGAGCGCTCGGTCGCAACAGTGTTACATATGAGGTTTTCTGGCATGGTACGGGGGGATGCGTTGGGGGGGGGTTGTTTCCTTTGTTGTCTGCAATATGCGTGGGGGGCCTCCAGATCTACTGGTACTTCACCTGGGCGAGAACAATCTGGTGGCTCTATCTGGCCTGTCTTTACTACCAATGATGACGTTGGATCTGGTGGTCATCACGGTCACCTGGTTGAGCACCATGGTGATTTCGACAGAGTTTGTACCACGATTGCACTGGAGCGGAGCACGTGAGCAAGCAGCGATGGGAAGAGCACAGAGGAAACTGACTACAGCTATGAGACTTTTTTGTGCGGGGATTGGTTTTCATATTTTGTTTCACACGCATTTACAGCTTGAAGAACAACACCTTTTTCGGGAAGATTGGGTCCACCTTTATCAGATGGGTCAGTTTTTCTATTTCCTGGAATTGCGGGATTTGATTGCTAAACTTTTGAATGTGCATCCGTGGTGTTCTAATGAACGGGTTTCAATTTTCTTGGTGGGGCAGGAAAACTCTATTCGGTTTTCCTTGTTGGCGGGTTTTTATGGGGTGTGGGCAGCCTGGAGCGGGTTGGTCCATCCTCAAAGGGCAGTTAAAGGAAAGGAGGGGGTATGAACATGAGACAGTTGCTTCTGGGTTTATTGGGGTTAACTTGGTGGGGGGTTTCCTCTTTAGTAAGAATGCTAAGATAAGCTGAGGAAAGTTTTGGTTTATTAAATAATGATTTAAAAGATGTTTGATCAGAATTTTATTTACACTTGTCTTAATAAAGTGGCCTTTCTTGCTAACTAAGAAGTTGTGGACAGTGAGTTCTTGCGCGATCAGCCGAGTCATCACCTATAGAGATCCTTATCAGACACAGAAGAGGGTGGGTGGGAGCAATGCGCAGCACACAGAAAGGTAGGTGCGAGCTAGAATAGGCACTAGTCTGAGGCCGGAAGAGGTCACAAACTGATTATTTTTTATTTTAATCAACTTTTCAACTTCGTTCTAGTAACATTTTTATTGTGTACATGGAGTATTCAGATTAGATGCAAGTTGAAGGCAGTTGCACAAAAGTCGTTTAACAATCCTTACGTGTTCCGCTTTGTTAAACTGAAGTCGGCCTGCTTCCCTGTGACAGATGAACCCAAAAAGGCCTCATCATAATCAACAAATTTCATTCATCATTGTCAAAGTGAAATGTGGGCTTCTGCACAAAAAATATTTTATGAGGAATTTTATTGTCTTTTATATTCACACGCTTTTAAGACAGTTATAACTATAGCAGACACCCTGCCTATACGACGTGCTTGGTTTCAAACATAACGATGGATTAAACCCAGATCTGTGACTGGGGATGAGTGTTTTGCCATTGTGCAACATTCCGTCCATCATCTTGCGTGTTTTGCTGTTCATCCTATGTGGGAAGGGTATGCCCAGATGTGGGTCCCGTGCTCACTACGCCACTGGAGTCAAGCTATACTGGCTGATTAAGGCTGATGGACAGAAACCGGTCCTAGGATGCTTGATTCCGGTCCAGGAAAGACATGGCTTGGCAATTCGATCTGGACTGTTCCCATGAGGCACAGGGTCGAGACTGATTTGCATGGGGCATGTCTGAACTGGGGTGGCTTGGTGAGCAATATAATGATGGATTAAACCCAGATCTGTGACTAGGGGTGAGTGGTTTGCCATTGTGCAACATTCCGTCCATCATCTTGCGTGTTTTGTTGTTTCAAACACTGACACAACGTGTTTCAGGTTGTTTTACCAATTTTGCCTGGTATCTCCAAGATGAGGTACTACTGTGGTATATAATGTAAATATATTTTTTTTAAATGCAGTCCTGCTTTATTTCTACTTCAAGAAATACTTTTGTATAGCAATCTGTTTTTTTTTTCAATAATGATGAGTGAGTGCTTTGATTGGAAATGATGCAAACTTGTTCAGGAATCCAAGCAACACATTGAAAAGGTACTTCATTAAAAAAAAATTAAAACAATTTAAAAATGCCCCTACTCTCCTAGGATGACGCACAACCGAAATTAAAACCAATGCTCCTTCAGGAACTATTTTCTGCTATGCACATATCTGCTAAGTATGTCCATGCCAAGTGAGACTCCTGCGATTTTTGCCTTTTTAGCTTACAACACATTGTATTCTGGGACTTGTGGTTTTACTTAAACCAGTGTAAGTATGTGCTTAAAATGCCATCATACAAAGGGTTGTAGCCCAAAAAAACTGAATTAGCTATTGTTCTTTCACATGACATGGGCTTGTTTGGCTAAATAGACAAAGATCCTCATCCTTTGCCTCAAATAACAATAATGGCTGTCCTGCTACTTCAATAAAAGCGTAAGTACTGATCTAGCAGCTGCCTTATCAGTACTGCCTAACCATGCCATGCTGTGACTCTGCGGCAGCCGAAATCCGATAGTCAGTTGACTGCTAAGATCCATGTTGGGGCCTCTAACACCCTGTTACAGACTCAGTCGGGGTTCAAAAATGGGTGTAATTTATGATATTTGTAAGTTTCCCTCGTCTTCATGCTTGATTTTGCTTGCAAGAAAGTGTCACTCATAGCCATTGAAATGTCACTCATAATTACAATGAAATTATGAAAATGTCACACATAGCAATCTGAAGCCTTGGCAGCTATGGAAGCAGGAGCGTGTTGTGACTCGTGAAGTGTGCAGCACCAGGTCTCGGGTAGGTATTTCTGCAATCAATGTCCAGTTTTACTGAAGCCAAGTTTGCCATTGGTCCCCAGCATTTTTTTCTGATGAGAGCTGCACTCACAGTGCAGCCTTCATACAGCCAATGGTGCACAACAGACACTTTATGCAGTTTGAGTCCTGTGCAAGAGGTAGTATTTTTGTGACTGAAGTCCTTTTGGCACAGGTCCTCCGCCCCTACTTGACCCCGGAAGTAATGTTTCTGCTACGTGTAGTCCATGGCTTTCAATGCACCATTCACTTACACTCCGGCACCCTGCAGGCGACATGTTAGTTTGCAAAAACTCCTAATAAAGTTTGCTCAGGGCCACGCTCTTTTTCAGACTAAACACTATATAAAAAAAACTTAGTGAGGTGCATTGTAAGCACATTTCTCCAGTGAGCTGCCTTGATAATCTAATATATTTGCCTCCTCGTAGACCAACTTTGGGTACCGGTCTTTATCTAGTCTGGCGCATTGCTGTGTGGACAATTGTGTTGATAAACTACTGTCTGATGTTGATTTTGTGAAGTTTGGAATGGTATGCTCAGATCATCTGCTATTTGTTACAACTCTCGCATTTAGGATGGGCCCCTCCAAAACACGAATGATGGACACCGTGTCCCGTGGCCACTTATATCAATTGACTGCAATGTTCACTGGTTGGAAGCATTCGAGGAGACAGACTCCTTGCTGGTGTTGATGCTAAAGAAGCGCTGTCCTTTTGGGCCCAGAAACAGCTGGTCAGCCATTCGGTTGTGGACTTTGGAATGAAATGTTTGTGTTCTGCCCATGCAGTCCTGACAGGAGACGGACCGTATCCTGGTGTACAGCAGGCACGGGACGTGTGTTGAGGTGGGAGTGGGACCTGTACTTCCACAATTATACAAGGGTGATTTTCAGGACAGACAAGAGTTGGGTTTGCAATAGATGTAATGGAAACAACTGCGAGTGTTAAAGTGTAAATAACGTGCTGGGTGTCCACGTTCCGGTCTGTCGATAATTCATGGTTTCCGAGGATAGAGTGATATGTGCACAGAGAGAGGCGGGAGCACCAGCCTCTTGCTTCCCGCACCTCAACGCTCTGCATTTCATCGACACAGGATCAGTAACAGGCTGATTCTTTGCGTGCCTCATGGCCACTTGGGATTATGGGCTCGTGAGAATATATACTTCGAGGAGTTGGAAATGTATGTACTGTGGTTCTAGTTAAGACATGTAGACTAAGGAGGTTGTTTCAGGCACACAGACTGCGCGAGGGGTTCGGTCAGCTTTGTGGGGCGTATGCACTGTTAGTTTAGGCACTAGACAGTGAAGAGTTTGCTTTGGCCACAGAATGCGTGAGACGTTTAGATACAAAGACCGTGTGCTGCTTGCATTACAAAGACTGTGAGCCCATCTAGAAAAAAATGTTGAGCCCTGGCATTTCTCATGTGGGTACATTTGGTAGTGCTGGTCGCGCACTATAGTTTGCATGTGGTAGGTGTTTAGATTGTGTTTCAAAAGAGTAAGCAAGTTTATGTTACAACTACCCAGATTAATCCTCATTTATTTCATTCTTCTGGACCTGATTAGCATTGTAACAAACAGAAGGGCCAGTGCGACCAATCTTTGTAAAAGGCCACGCAGTGCAGCCGATAACTGTTGTGAAAACTATGCCTGGTTATTGTGATTTGGAAAGTGTTCTGATTGGTTATGACAAGTCTGATTTCCGCATGTCCTCATCGCCCAAAAGTTCATAACTGCTGCTATTCCCCGCCCCTACATGTATCAGGAACCGACAGTAATGGTAAATCCGGGAAGGTAAAGTAATGCCAATGAATACAGGCCACTCCTAAAGTAGGACACAGCTGCCTCCAATATATCCATACATTACTAATGATAATGAATGACGTGCATGCGAGGGCATTGAGTGATCATTTCAATTAAGTCAGAAGTTATCGCAGCTGTAATTATGAAAGCTGATTGCTTTACCCAGAGAGGGCCTTTCAGGGTAGCAATAATGTTCCACTCCCAGACAACAGGATGTAAAACCTTAATCCTTCGTGTAGGAGCAGTTTCCAATGGTGATTAATATCAGGGGGGAAAAAAGCAAAGCATTCCTAATGTAACTTTTCATCAAGCAATTAATCAGTTGGTTTCTCACAAAACGATTGATGAGAGGCGGTGTATTCTATTACAGTTCACTTGCAGCAGTCAGATTTTTTTCCTCATTTCGGCTGAAAGGTTGGATGCAAATTGCCATAGGATGGTGTCTGATAATTAATGAAGGGCTTGCACCAGTATTTGTCACCTGAGAAGTGGGTCCACTGTCATGGGGATGCCCAGTGCTGCCCTCTTCAACCATATTGTGGCATTAGGCCAGGGGCACTGGTTTGATTACATCAGGTAGTACGGGTCTCGAGCTTGCTGACCCCCATAAAGTGATGAATCTCTTACCATACTTTGAGGCTTGAGTCATGCGATGTGTTTGAGGGGCTTTGATTGAGCACGCAGGCGCTATGGCCAAACAAAGTGCCTGTCAGTGGGTTGGCCTCTCTCTCTGCAGAGCACACAGAACAATATTTGTGTATTCCATTTCCAACTGAAATTCTGTGGAAATGTGTGTGAAGGGGGTACACTGAGACTCAATAAACTGAGTTGACACTCTAATTTTGTAAGTAGAAATTAAACATCTACACAACAACATTTGGTGTGGACTGAATGATTGGTCCTTCTAAGTTGAGAAGTGTCAACTCAGCTTATTGAGTCTCTGATTAAATAGCTCGAGCAGTACTGGCAGTTGTTTTGTTACATATAGTTGTAGGCGTAGCCTTACTGCGCTCAAGCCAAACCCTTCTTTGCTTCAAGGAGTACCCTGGTAGGGCATTCACGTGGCTCTTGGGGCCTTACAAGATCAGATGTTCCATGAGGCCATTCCATTTGTGTTGCAATCATGGACTACTTTCTGTATAATGCTGGCACAGTGAACTCCTTCTCGGTCTTATGGGAAGCATTTAAAACTATGAATAAAGGAGAACTCATAGCCAAACATGCAGGAGTGCTGAGGGCGATCACAGGGCAACTGAAATAATTGAGCAGAGGCTTTGAGCGGCAGTACTTTGCAACTTGCATTGCAGAGGTGCTGAGCTGCATGCGTGATAAGTTGAACGACTTTAAGGAGGCTTCAATGCGGGAGGCACACTATTATAGTAAAGAGGCCTACACTCAAAGATTTGGGAAGGAGGAGGGGGCGGGTAAGTCCCTGGCGGGCTTGCTTCGAAAACCCTGGGCTAATGATTATATTGCCAAACTCTGCTCTGATGTGAACGAGCCAGCGGTGGGCAAGGCTACGGCGCATGAAGCAATGCTCTCCTTTTATTCATCGCTCTATAAGACGTCCCAAGTGTGCATACCCCGGGATCTTGATTTCTTTTTTGACTCACTACAGATACTCTTGCTTGAAAATGGTCATCCACGATTTTTAGATGAGCCTTTCACAGAGGACGAGGTCATACAGGTCCCCAGGGCTCTCCCTGGAGATAAGTGCCCGGGACTGGATGGCCTATCTGCTGCGGTTTGTGGCTATTTTGCCCCCCCATCTTATTAATATGTTTAGCGAACCTTTGAAGAGGGATGAATTACCTCCATCACTTAGGGGGTCGCTTATTATCACCATCCTGAAGCCTGATAAAGACCCGCAGCACTGTGAATCGTATAGGCCACTGTCAATGATTAACATGGACAATAACCTTCTGCCCAAGTTAATTGCCTCGTGGCTTCTCCCTTTGCTTCCCCTAATAGGGCAGCCAGATCAATCAGGATTCTTACCGGGTAGAGCCACCATGCATAATCTGCGTTCACTTTTTGCCATTCTTCAGGAGGTGGAGCCTTCGCTTGAAGCAGTTACAGTTTTTCTTGAATCCACCAAGGCATTTGACGCACTTGAATGGCTGTATCTTTATGTGACACTGGCCCGCCTGGGTAATGGCTCTAAATTCATTCAATTAATTGGTCTTCTCAATACTAGACCCACGGCAAGCCTCCGGATTAATGGGATGATCTCTCCATCATTTACAATCTCGCGGGGAACGAGCAAGGGATGCCCACTCTCCCCATACTTTTTGCTATGGCAATGGAACCCCTGGCGTCATGTCTTAGGCAGCACCATGCGCACGGAGTCCTGGCTTTCACCACATGAGTGGTGCTGGTCTCTATGTGCATGGACGATGTGACTTTATACGTCGCACACCCCGCCGTCAATTTAGATCCTTTGATAAGAGAATTCACCAGGTTTGGAGAATTGTCCCGCATATAAATCATTGGGCCAAGTCGGTCATTTTACTGCTCATTTGGGCCACAGTGCAGTTCCGCTCAGAATTTCTGCTCAGATGGATGACTGAACCAATAAAGTATCTGGTAATATGGTTGAGCCGGGAGACAGATGTTCTCTGGAGGGTGAATTATGGGAGTCTGATGGAATGGTTCAAAGACCGATTGGCTCTGTTGATGCATCTCCATCTCTCTTTGGCAGGATGACTGGCCATTGCTAAAATGATTATATTGCCCAAACTCCTTTATCTTTTCATCAATCTCCCCATTCCCCTCACTAGAGGTTTCATGCGAAGACTTCGCTCAGGTTTTATATCACTGGCATGGGCAGGGAAACAGCCAAGAACTGCTTGGGAAAACCTTACTCTCCCCTTCGAACAGGGGGGGTGCTGAGTGCACAGGCACAGGTTTTTTTTTGCCTTTACCCTACATAGTTGATGGCCCACACTGCTCTGGAGCACGATCATACGGCACCCACACCTTTACATATGACCCTAGTTAGGCCTCCGACTAGGCTGCGAGCAGCTGCACTGTTTGGGAATGGCATGAGCAGCGACAGCGGGCTCGCCTGGAGTTACTATTTGCCCCCTCCATTCCGCTGGCCATGCACCCTCCCCTGTCCTTCTCCCAAGATGCAGGCGCCTATGACCGGCTGAAGAGATTTCAGCTTCATACCATGGAGGACGCCTTCACGAATGGTTTGTTTATTATGCCGCAGCAGGCCTTTGCAGATACCGAAACCACTGCCATTGAGAGGTTTATATATTAACAACTGCGTGCTGCCCTGCTGGCTAGTTTCAAGTCTATCCCTGCAGCACCACCCACCCTGCAGGCACTGGAGGGCTTTCTTGGCAACCCCTCCCCACGCAAATTAATAACGCAATAGTATTTGGAAATTCAGTGCAGCACCAATGCGAAACCCTAATGCATGCCTAGAGTGGGAGGTCCAGCTGGGTGTAGCTATATCAGAGAAGCAATAGGCCTTCTGCTGTGCCCAGGCAAGGGCACTATCACCCAAATACAGGCTACGCCTGATACATTTCAAATTCTTACACAGATTGTACCGGACGTCTGAATGATTGCTCAAGGTGGACTTAATAGAAGAAGCACTCTTTCCCTCCCCGTTTTTGTCAGATGCACTCACCCAGTCTTTGCGTTTTTGGGGTTCCTTTTGACCCTTGGCCTGTTCCACTACTCTGTCACATATTAACCATATTTCTGTCTGTGGGCGCTTCCCTTGTTATCACGCCGGCTGGCATTCTCGCCTTGCGATGCACCATCTGCGTCTGCCTGCGGCATCCCTCACTCACGCTGCGTACTATTACACTCAGGGTCACTATGACATAACTTACACTGTCTGCTGGACCTGGAATGTTCATGGTCTGAATGACCACCGTAAGGCCAGGCTCGTTCACTCTCGTTCACTCTCATTTACAGCATCACAGGGTGGACATATGCCTCTTACAAGAGACACACCTAACGTCCGGGTCCTTCTCCAGACTCCAGGCGCGTTACTGGGGTGAATCACACTCCTCTTTTTACTCTTCATATGCAAGGGGGTCTCCATTCTGATACGCAGGGTCCTCCCCATGCAAACATTTCAGGCACTAAATGATCCTGATGGCAGATATGTAATTCTGCACGGCTCCCTGTTGGCCCAACCTGTGACGATCGCCTCAGTCTTGGGTCCAAACTCAGACGACCCAGATTTTTTTAATCACATATGGCACCTCATCTCCTCTTGCGGCCCAGCAGCTGTTATCTGCGCTCGTCCGGTCTGGTCTCCACTCTTCACACCCGAGCACCACTGCAACTTTCACATCCATACTTACTGACCACTCACTCTTCGATGCCTGGCGCCACGTGTGGCCCTATGCCCGAGAGGGAACCTGTGTTACTGGGGCCAGGAGCTGCTGGTCGCGGATAGATTTCTGGTTAACCTCCCCAGACGTCCTCACTTGGCTCACTGACGCGACTCACATGGCGCACACTTTTTCAGACCATGCACCGGTTCAGATTAGTCTTTGCCTCCCCCACTCCCCACAGCGAGCATTCACTTGGCGACTCTCTCCGAACGCTCTCCGCGACACTGTCTTCTGTGCTGATATTCAAACTGCCATCACCAACTATTTTGATCTAAACGCTTCGGTACTCTGGGAAGGCTTCAAGACTGTCATTCGGGGAGAGTGCATCTCTAAACAGGCCGGCGTCTTCCGTTCCATCCTCTCCAATCTTGCAAAGCTGGAGGCTGAAATTAAGGCCCTGGATGCGGCCCAGGCTGCACTTCCCAGGCCCGAGACTCTCGCGCTTATATGACACACAGAATTTTCTGAAGAAGCTGACAGAGAGCTATCCTTTTTGGGCAGAGAGGGCCGGGCTCGTCGCTTCGGTGAGTGGGACCTTCCTGGAAGGACTTTAGCAAACCTCTTACGCCCTCCTCGTGCTGCATCGTATATTACGGCTCACAGCGACGGGGGTTCTGCTAGAACCACCTCCCTAGAGGAGATTAAGACCTGCTTCATGGACTTTAATTCGCAGCTCTATTCTGCTGGTTGCCCCCCTCATGCAAGACCTTCGAACAATACTTCGTGACCATCTCGTTTCGTTTGGCTAGAGGATTATCATCGGAAATTATTAGATGAGCCATTCACTAGGGAGGAGATACTCCCTGCCATTAGTAGCTTACCCGGGGACAAGGCCCCAGGCCTGGATGGTCTTCCGGTCTCTTTCTACAAAACATATGCTGATCTCTTAGAACGACACTTGGTGCTATGTATGACAAATCTTTTGATAATGGCCTCCTCCCTCAGTCTCTCCGTGCCCATCAAGTCAGCTGACACCGCGATTCCTATCGGCCCCTCTCTCTTATTAACACTAACAATACATTTTTTTGCTAAATTGATCTCTTCTCGCCTTTTACTACTCATGCCCCACATTGTCCTTCCCGGACCAATCTGGTTCTATTCCCGGCAGAGCTACCTTGCACAACCTCCGAACAGTATTTTCGGTTCTACACCAGATTAACCCCAGCCTCCCCGCAGTGGCTGCCCTGCTGGACGCTACAAAGGCGTTTAACACGCTTGAATGGCCATTTTTATTCTTTCTCCTACCGCGCATAGGCTTCAGCAATATATTTATATGTAAGATAATGCTTCTTTACAGTAGCCCTTCGGCTCACCTCCGCATCAATGGACAGATCTCTGACCCCATCAGTATTGAACGCGGCACCCGGCAGGGGTGCCCGCTATTGCCCATGCTTTTCGCTATCGCAATGGAACCCCTTGCGGCCAGACTTCGGCAGCACCAAACCGAGAGGGGAATAGGTTTCCTAGCTCGCTCCCTCCTTGTCTCCATGTACGCAGATGATGTAACCTTGTATGTCCGTCATCCTCAGGAAAATTTTACCCCCCATATCCGAGAAATCATACGATTTGGCGGACTGTCCGGCCTACAGGTTAACTGAAGCAAGTCCGTATTGTTCTCTCTGTGACTGACGCCACCAGGCCATTAATGCCGCAATTTCCTTTTTTGTGGGCCTCCGGTCCCACTCGCTATCTCGGCATCTGGCTGAGTAGGGATCTGGATGAACTCTGGAGATCTAATTTTGGGTGTGTGGTGGATGGGCTGGAATCCTGGATTCCGACTTGGAGTCGTCTTCCATTATCTCTTGCCGGCCAGATTGCCATTGCCAAGATGGTGGTTCTGACGAAATTCCTCTATCTGTTCTTGAACTTCAATATCGCCCTTACTGCTCATTTTTTTCGCAAGCAACGTTCCTTAATCATTTTACTCATCTGGACGGGTAAACAACCAAGAGTTGCGTATGATATTCTCACTCTCCCTATGTCGGTCGGTGGTATGGGCGATCCTGATTTCAGGCTTTATGCCTTATGCGCTCAGGCCAACTTTCTGCACTTCTGGATCCATCCCTCTTCTTATCAGCCACATGTGGCCGTAGAGACTGATATTGCCTCCCACTGGCCGTTGGCCACAGCATTATTTGCTCCGGCGGTGCGCCCGCGGTCGAAGGTAAACATGGTCGAGACACTGCGCTGGGCCTGGTCTGGCCTGCGCTGGCACTCCAATCTCTCAATGCTCTCTGCTAACGCTATGTCAATAGTGCGTAACTCTGATTTTCCTCCTCTCCAGCCTTCCGGCATGTCCAGGCATGCGTCGCCCCTGGTCTTGCAGACAGTTGCAGACTTATATCCATGGAACACGTTTTACTCTCTTCCTGATCCTTCTGGCCCGCTGGACACACTTTTATTTTACCAGTTGAGTTCCATCTGTCGGGAGCTGCACTCTACATTCCCTCAGCCCCCGCCCACAATGCCGGCTCTGGATTTTATATACACATCCCGACCCTACACAAAATAGTCACCAAATTAAATGCCATCACATTGTCGTCCACTACCATCTCTATAGATCGGGCACGCGTCGCGTGGGCTGCGGACCTTGGCATGGACATCGCGCAGGGTGACGGGCTATATTGCTGCAATCAGACGAAGAAACTGTCACCAAACTACCGGCTTCGTCTGATACATTTTAAGTATTTACATAGACTGTACCACACTCCTGCCCAGCTCCAAAACTCGGTCTCTTATCTAGTGACACTTGAAGGAGCTGCTCTGCCCCTGCCACAGACTTTGCTCATTTAGCGTAGTTATGCCCTAAGGTGTCTGAGTTTTGGCAGGCAGTATGCTCCGCTGTCTCACAAATTACTAGCGCGGCGGTGCAAACTGATCCCTCCCTGTGCCTGCTGGGCTTTGTCAAATTCTGTCCAGATGCCTCTCGCCGCTTGATTGCGATGCTGCAGGTCCTTGCCAGACATAGGGTGGCCATGTGGTGGGGCAACAGAACTGCGCCTAAAGTTGATCACTGGCTGGAGGATGCCTATTGGTGTCAGACCTTGCTGTCAGAATTAAGGGATTTACAGCCCGGGCGGTCCCGTCCTGCTGACATATGGGGGGACCCTTGGTGACATACCTCCACTCCCAAGCTTCTCCCAGTGGCGCTGCCTCTCCTGCGCTCCCCACTGGCACCCCGCCCGCGGTGTCCGCCGGTGTTGGTCAGTAATTGCCTTTCTTCCCTTCTTTGCCCCCCCAGCCCGCAGCACTATCCACTAGAGCTGTAGCCGCACTCACAACCCCCTTCGGGGAAGGGACTTAACGTGTAGCTTTATTGTATTTACAGTGTCACAATGATTTTGCTTTTTGCAGGAAGGAGTTTCTTTACATTTATGATGCTTGACTTGGAACTTACTGCGCACATTGATCTGATCTGTTGCACAATGTAATGTGTCTGGATTGAATTTCCTCAATAAAGGTTTTGAAAATTAAAAAAAAAATTGAAGAAGCGCGCTTCATCCGATGTTCAGCACCTTGCGTGCATTTTTTGCACGTGTCCTAGGAATGCCTGGACATATTGCAGGTCTGTATTTAATGCGATCGAGGAGATGACGAGTTTGCGGTTAGAGGGCACCCCCTCATTGCTCTGTTTGGATATGTTAGGAAGGTCCCCAGGGACAACTGGAAGTTGATTTAATTGTTATTACTGCTTGGCAAGCAACAGGTGACAATGTGCTGAGGCTGTTGCTTGGTCCCCCAACTGGAAGATTGGCTCAAAGATGCAGTATATTGCCAGAGTAAGCTGGAGACATATTGGGATTTAATGCTGGGTGGTTCGTGCCCGAAAAAATTTGGGGCCCGCTCCAAGATTACTTGAGACTGCAGGGCATGATGGTAGTAGGGACCCTTCTCAGGTGGTGGATGAATAGCCATTCTTCCCTGATGGCAGGCGCTAACTAGCTGGAGAGAGATGTAGGGGAGGCCCCCCTGGTATGCTTGACTTTCGGATGATAGGTGGGATGATCTGTAACTTTGGCTTATGCGTTGAGGCCCCCCATTCCCCTTTTTTGTTTCCTTCTTCCTTTCCTAGATTCTCCTTTCCTCCTGATCCTCTTTATTTCCTGTTCTAAGTTAAGTCAGTACAAGCAATCTGTGATGAATATAAAGTCTGTTACCAAGTTTCTCATATGCAGTTGTAAGCTATTAGGAATACGTCAATATTATTCTGACTTACTGCTACTGTTAAGGTTTACTGCTTTGTAACCTTAATAAACAGAAGTTTATTACTCACTGTGCCTCTGTTGTGCATGGGCTAGAGACAACCCTGCTTGCGAACAGCATCAGTCTACACAAGGGCTGTATCTGCAGAGATGTCTGCAAAAGACACTTGAAATAAGATCTACTCAAACTTGTTCTGAAAATACGGACTGTGGATCCACCTCTCCTGTCTGTCTGTCTGTCTTGTGACTGTATAAAAGTAGGATCTACTGACCCACTTGTTGTTCCTGCTCCTAGTTCTCTTTGAGGAACGAAGGGACCTCAGACATGAGACCCTGCTGTCTCTCATCACGGCCTGCCAGACTGAACAGTGGAAACAAGTGAAAACTTGTGTTGAAGGTTCCCTGCTGGGTTGTGTTCTTCCTCTTTCTCTGTCTCTGTCTCTCTCTCTCTCTACCTCATATGTATACATATAGTTATTGTCAGATGAAAATGTCAGCAAAAGTATACAATTTTAAACTATCAAAACCACAGAAATTCACCAGTTCTAGTTATCTTAAGTAAAAATTAATTTTCCCTCAAGTAATTTGTCGTGTAGTTCCTAATAATGCATAGGATCTGTGCGTTTAGATAACATAAACTAAGGGATTGGTGTCCAGACTGATTCAAGACACCCCAAAGGATATGTTAGCTTTTAGACCAGCTAGCTCATGTTGCCACTATAAGCCCCGTAATCTCACCAGGGAGTGAATAGTTTCTGACAACTTTGAACATGACCACCCTTGATCCTTCAGGGATCGTGGAAACAGTACAGTACCTTTCGCTCAGTCAGTCTGGATCACTTATTCTCAGACTGGTATACGGAATAAACGTTTGGGAGGTTTTCAATAAGTATTTATTGAACCAGTGTCATTCTAGTATAAAATATGTTTTCTGCGACAACATTAGACAGGAACAGATATATAAGATTACAAGCACTGATAGAGTAAATAAAAGGTAGAATTATGCCATGGTGCTAAAACAGTAAATTCATGCAGGAATATTAATATATGGCAGTAATCAAGCGTACTCCTACGATGCAAACCCTGTCTAAGTGTACCTAAGTGTACCTAGCATGTATGTAGGTGTAAAGACAAGAATCCCCTAGGAAAGAGCACCCCCCAGTACCTTTTGGGAGAGAATGAAGGACCCGTCATGGTCTCGAGTTGGACACGCCGCAAGGGATGTCAGACCACTGCCTAATGGAGGTTCTGCAGGCCAGGATATCAGCGTATAGAGTCAGCGTGAAAGCTTCTGCTTTGGTTCTCCAGTGAAGATGTGGTTCTTTTATACCCGAAACGTACCCTCTGGGTTTCTACTTAGATGTGTAATGGTAGTGTAGGTCTGTCATTTAAGGATGACAATAGCAGTGACTTTTGTACAGAGTTATTAAACACAAGTAGATAATCCTGCTTTGCATGTCCTAGGCAGGTAATTAAGATATGATACTAAGAATTCTCATACTTAATAAATGAGGCTAGTCTTTGAGGAAAACCTCACAACATTTATTTGGCACATATCTAGGTTGAAGGTCAGCCTTATGTAGGGCAAGGTAGGACAAATGTAGGTAAAAGGTTGTGCATCTACCTAGGCCTATAATTGGGTACATTGAGGCTCATAGCAAACTAACTTGCAACCCCCAATGCACAGTGTTGTCATCAATGATGTAATTTCTGATGTTGCAGTTATGTTATCAATGATGTCATAGTATATGTTGTGTGATGTAATATGTGAGGTAATTAGCAGACGGCACATCAACATATATAACACAGACCTGTAGGCTTCGTCAAAAAGTCACAAATAATTATAATCAAATGTATATTTTAAAAATTCATACATTGCAATGTTTAATAAAAAGCATTGTCACAAACTAGTTTTAATAAAGCTTTAAAAAAACATTAAACAGGTCTATGAGTTTTTATTTTTTTTACATTTTCAAGACACAAACTGCAGTCACAAGGCCAACTACAAGAAGTCTCTGCATTCCAGTGAAGAGTATACAGCTCCACATTAATGACTGTCTGGACCTTGACCCACCTCAGGATGCTTATTTTTTAAAAGGTGGCCGCCTGCCTTTTTTTAATATTGCGCAGTTCCACAGTACTAAACTAAATTCACAATTTTGGACCTCTTTCCTCCCCATTCTCCCTTCCAACAGGCCACCTATATATTTTTTTATTTTACTTGAACAGTGTACTGAGACCCAGAGTCCAAAAACATCTGTTGCCACATGTTTGGTGATATGGTGGAAACAAATTAGATATTATCTTTTGATCTGTTGGATCCACAGACCCTCTGCGTCTCTATACATACAGTAATTGTGAACCTTAATTTCTCAAAAACTACTGAATGGATTTACAATATATCATAAGATGCATGCTTTCTGGACCCAGATCTAGGTTTCTGCCAAATTTGGTGTAATTCCATTCAGCCGTTTATGTGGTATAGCACTTCAATTTTCCTATTGATAATTGCATGGTAAAATGCATTTTGGAACCCCCTTTTTGCTTTGGCCCCCGTCAAACAGTGTCAAAGTAATTGAAAAACCAAAAAATCCATATTTTCCATGGAAATGTTGTAGAAAATAGAAACCTTCTCAGGGGTCCGACTGATACTTGGTTCTTTTAAACCAGCAAGGAAGAAATTGTCAGAGAAGCTGAAATATAAAAGTAACATCTTTATTAACCTCAAATGAGGGAGACTACGTCATACAGAAGCCTTAGCAACTGAATGAGGCAGTCTGAGGAGTACAGAAAACAGAGGCCTTATATATGCTTAGGGTTATATAGTCAGCATAAGACCAAGGGGCAGTCCTGGCACATGTAAGCATGCAAAATGACTAATATGGACATGCAAGATCTGCTTGCTCAACAAAGTGGGAGGAGATTTACTTCTCCATACAGCGGCAAAAATAGCCTGGCAGTTCTACAAGAAGAGCAGGTGCATTCTACTAGCTAGGCCCTTCTGAGCATGTGCGAAGGTGGAAGATGCTAAATATAGTTCGTTTCAAGGCAGATTACAAGAGCAGTCAACACTGAGGGAGGACAGAGCACATGGTGAGCACATGGCAGCACATGGCAAACAAGATGGCTGCCAGAAATACAAAATGGCTTTCAGCTCATGCTAACAAATCCCTGCAATCTTTAACAGATGGTTCTTTTAGCATGAGCTAAAGACATTCCTATGATCCAGTAGGAACATAGAAAATATTTGCACATTAATTTTCATAAATTTATCAATATTCTAATTCATTGCTAGGTGGGCATTTTCCATTCTAAACATTTCATTAAGCGGGTATATGTGAGGTATAAGCAGGAATACAAAGGGAACGGAGCATCGGGTCATCATTAACATATGAGAGGAGAAAGTAATGACCACTATTACAAACAGAATGATCATTTTTCCAGTCCTAAGCAAAAGCAAATCCTAAAATCATCTAGTAAACATTTTCAGGGCTCCTATGCATTGCAGTGACCATCTATTTCAGTTTCAGAATAGTTAACAGGACATCTCTAATAAAAACATTTTCCAATTGACTGTTATATTTTCCTTTTATGAGGGCTAGAACATCGATTTAATACATTCAAGGAAAGGGCAAAGTCACATTTTTCAATTGCTCAGAATTTTTTTTTTCGTGCATAATAAATATAACTGATGCAAATATTAAGTCTACTAAACAGATTATTATTACAAAAACAATCCTGGCTCCAAGGGACAGGGAGGACCACACAGGGCCATAGGAATTAGGACGAAGAGCTGCAAAGGGCTGCTCCTCCTTAAACACGGGACATCCAAAGGGTTACATTATTGACACAAAGAAGAAGTCCTTGGGGAAATTGAAGCCGCTGTACAACCAACCAGAGGGGAGTCTTCTCCCTGTGTCCATTTGAGCCTCACAGGCAGGCTCTTGTTGTTTCCATGGTGTAGCTGCACAACTCGCAACTCAAGAATCACAGCCCAGTTTTAAGGAAAAAGTCTCTTCTTTCAGGATAGGGCAGTCACCCACCAGGGCAAATGCTCTTAGCGATCCTGTCCAGTGTCTCAAGCAGTGCACCAGTTTTCTTCACTTCAATCTAACAGGCACCAGAGACACAGCACCTGTACCCTAAACTCAAGTCCTTCCCTAACTCCTGTATTGCTCTACTGGCGCACTGCTCATTTGTTGGGGCCACACATTGCATCCAGTGCGCTCAGGTACTCTTGACCAACAAACACAGGAGCAAACTTGCATTCACTTCGGGACCAGAATTCAGAGGCCTGATGCGAGGATCTCTAAAGCAACCCTTGTTTCAAAAGGGGTCGCCTCAAGCAAAGCCTCCCCACCATTCTGGTCGGTCTGTGACTCTCAGCTGGGAATCAAATACTTATCCACAATTTCTCCTTCCTGGTTTGTGACCCCGTCTTTCGCCCAATACAGTGGCAGGGGTACACACTTGATCACCGGGCTTCTGCCTTCACTGAGGTCCTAGTTGCCAGCAATGCCTGTGCTGGTTACCTTCACTTTGGCTTCAAGCTGGACTGGTGCTGGCGCTGACTCTCCAGGCTGAATCTGATGTCCGGGCCCCTCTGGCAATGATTGTAAGGCAGCAAATATCTATTGGTGGACATAACAAAAGGTCTTTAGACAAGGCACAGAAGCAGTCTATCAACAGAGAGGATAGTCTCAGAAACTTCCTAATCTTCAGAGGCCCCATATATTAGCAAAGGAACTGAAGAACCACTTTCATCTATCTATGAGAGAGTAAAAAAACAACATCCTGGACCTATTGGTAAGTATAAAAGGAACTCTTTGGTGAACTGACAAGAGTAATACATCACCCAATCCTAAGCAGCCAAGGAAGTCTGTATTCATTTTCTAAATTGTGAGGAAAAGAGAAAAACAACACAGACATACCCTAAATCCTTATTTATTTATTTATTTGCGGGTTTGTATCGCGCTAGGATCATCTCCCGGAGGAGTATCTCCGCGCCTTTGAGAACCTTTTCAGCTTGTAACAATAGGTAGGCAGATGTCATTAATTAATTAGGAAATAAGAAGGTTTTTAACTGTTTCCTAAATGGGAGATACTCCTGACAAAGTCTCAAGGAGAGAGGAAGGCTGTTCCACAATCTTGGTCCGGCAATGGACAGAGCTCTTCCACCTTGTCTGGTCTTTCTGGCTCTTGGAACTTGTAAAAGACCTTGTTCACTGGATCTCAAGGATCGAGCAGGCCTATAGAGAGAGAATCTATTGTTTAGATACTCTGGGCCTTTGTTCTGGAGACTTCTATGTATAGTGCACCCTATCTTGTATTTCACCCTTTGTTTGATAGGTAGCCAATGTAGGGTGTTCAGAAGAGGCTTCGATGGTGTGCGGGGAGGCTGATTTAGGACAAGACGGGCGCCGTGTTCTGGACTACCTGCAATCTCGCGATAACTCCCTCGTTTACTGATAGGAGCATCCCGTTGCAGTAGTCCAGTCGACTCAGTATAAGGGCCTGCACTAACGTTCTCCTAGTTGTATCAGGGAGCAAGGGGAAGACTTTCCTCAGCATAGCGATCACATGGAAACATGAGCCCACTACTTGATTGCTGTTTTGTTTTAAATAGAGCTCCTGGTCCAGACGCACACCGAGATTTTTTACCACCTGCTTTGGCTCTGGGACTGAGCCAAGGTCTTGCGGCAACCAGTCTGGGGACCATAGGAGCTTTGCCTCACCGAACAGCATCACCTCCGTTTTTGCCACATTGCATTGCAGGAAGTTTGATGCCATCCAGTGAGCTACTGCCTTCATCCCCAAGGAGAAAGAGTTCCTGACCGTATCCGTAAGATGTTTAAATGGGAAGAGGAGTTGGGTGTCATCCGCGTATGACATAGGGATGAACCCATGGGATCTCATGATGTTTGCCAGGGGGGCCACATAGATATTAAACAGGGTCGGGCTTAAGCAAGACCCCTGTGGCACCCCATTTGAGATCCCCAACTCCTTACATTGGTGTATTCCTGTGTACTAATCTGAAAACCTTCAAAAAAGGAAATGTTCTACACTTTTGCTCATAAACTTTACATTACTTGTACAGGACTACAGACACTTCTAAAATGATTCTTCTCAATAAAAGCACCTACATTGTATGCTTAGGACCATGCTCTCATGTTATAGGAGCAACAGGAAAATCTAAAACTGCTAATTTAACAGGAGTTCTTATCTATAAAACAACATTTCCTTCAAAACATTTTTTTACTAAGGATCACATGGGCATCTTCCCTACGTTCTACTTTTCATGATCCAAACTATGCAACATCAGCTCTAATAAGGACTGTCAGTTTATTTACACAGACTAGCTAATATAATTAAAAAAAACTAGCAATGCCCTTGCAAAACTATGTAGCATGGAATAACATACAATAATGGTGTTATCACCTTAAGACTTGTAGAACAAAAGCGACCCACATCTAGTTCCCCATAAAGGTCAAATAAGGGAACAACAATCTAGTCTACTGATCCTGTCATAATTTCATCAAACAGGATGGGCAGTAACATAACATATATATTTTTCATTTTATTAATGCTAACAATGTTTAAAAACAGTATTACTGAATAGCCAATTAAATGTCTCATTGCTATTTCACAGACAGCTTAGACAGGCTAAAAAAAATTGAGAAAAGGAGAGAGCAACATACATTTTACCTAGCCTTAATTTGTAGAGGAGATAGCCTCCTTCCCCCAGTTTGACAGTAGGAAACCTGAAACAGGTTTCACTTCTGTAAACACTATCAACCCCTATTTGTAGCAACTGGGCATAAACAAAGTTATAGGAGCTAGATAGTACATTTGAGGGAACTAAAAAAACATGAATACCCAAACCCCAATCCTTTTAGCAAATGTACAAATGAAACATGAAGGCGAATGAATTCAAACTAAATTTCATTGCCTTAGCTTTTACAGTAATCCTCAGACTAAAAGCATTAGTGCTGTATATATGTGGCAAAGCTTATCTGTTAATCAATGTGTACATATACCATTATAAGGTTTTCTATCACATGATTGCATAAAGTGCTTGCTTTTGCCAAAAAAAGTAAAACTTCTCCTTCTCTCCCCTGTCGTCTTTCAAAAAGTTTCAGAGGTCGGAATGTCAAAGCAGACCTTCTCTGGGAGCCCTGCCAGGCTTCTAAATATAGAACTGGCATTTAACTTGTGCAAGCTGTCCTATTCTGTGTGCGAATGCAGCCCCATTCCCCTGTTTGTCAGTTTAGAGTTAAGAAAATAACTTCTGCTAATTTTTTATACATATTTTCAATTATAAGCAGTGTGCAGTATACTTGTCTAACAATGTAGAAGTCAGCTGTTTGTATTATAGCTAAATGTATGCATTTACTGAGGCCTAAGGCATTTTAAAAGCTGCTCTAAACGCAGAATCTGTTTTTAAATTAGTGAATTTTGCCCAATTTCGACTTTGATATTTGAGGCACTTAAAATGAATATCCTATAATGGTTTTGCATAATAGGAATCCTCAGAATGTTCTCTAGATAGCCCAGGATTGAGAAATCAGAAATCCATCATATATACCCTTATAAAAATGAGTTTATTACGCCTGTGCAGAGTGATATTTCATATGCAAATTACCCCATTATGTGGTACAACACAACTTAAATTTAATTTTAATGCTAGGAGGTCACAGTATGAGTATTAAGCTTTATAAATATTAAACGAATTTAAAAGCGCTTATTTTTTGATAATTTATTTTTCCATAAAAGTATTTTTTTTTAATAAAACCAATCATTTTGATAATTTCACATAGGAAAAGCAAGCTTCATTTCTTGCCTATCATATTTAAATGCATTCATTCATAAGCCTAAGTACAGAAGCCTAACTTGAAACATGAAAAGTTTTGCGCCACTTTTTAAAAGGACAATCATTATTTATTTTCAGAACCAAGAATGTGCTTATGTAAAAAGTCCTTTGGAAAGGAAATCCCTACTTTAAATGTTTTCCTGTTATCTAAAATAATGAACCTGATTTTTGTAACTTTCTAAAACGGCAGTCTGAAATGCAGGATTTTACCCCGTGTTTAACTGACAAAATCCTAGCTGAGTCAACATTCCTCTCCCTCCGTTGCCTACAATTAAAACAACAGCTGCTGCTAAGCGGCAGTTAAAACACAGCTGTTGTAAAGCATTTTTTAGTGTTGAAATGAAAGCACGGTGACTGTCTATTTAAAACTGAGGCATTTCAATTCATGTTCTATAATATGTGTTTTAGTTCAACAACATCCAATTTACTCAGATGATGTGTTTGCCTGTTTATATCTAACACAATGTATCTAAGGAAAATGTTGTAACATTTTATAATTGTTTATGTATTGCAAAAACACACAATTTCATTTTTTTGGCCTATTTTATTCCTATTCAATGTGAATTCTAATTTTATCTTTTTAGCATTGACAGTTTCTACATGTGCATAGTTGCTTACTCTTATCCATCAAATAGTAACATGTAGTTATTTAACATATCATATGGTTCATTTCTGGATTTTTATTTAATTTTTATTTAATATTAATTAAATTATATTTTGCATAACAGACTGATGACAGCAAGAAAACACAAACAAACACAGTGAGCTCATTCCAGACATATACAGAAGGGGTCATACAGTCAGAACACATGATACAGCGCGGTTAAGAGCCATTATTTAACAATTAGTGCAATCGCTATTTACTCACAGAAGTATCACTAATGTGAAACCACGAACCACATAGACATTTAAACACATGATTAACCCACAGATCAACACTTAGGACAGAAACAAAGGACAGCCCACAGACTGTACTTAAATCAAACCATTTGTAAATACTAGTTGTAAGTCATATTTACAAGAAACGTTTCTCAATAGTATTCCAAAAGACTCCAAAAAAAACAGCCCAACAAACTATTTTATTTCCAAGAAGCCAAAATACACTCAATTCACTAGCTTTGTCTGGCAGAACACCAAAAAATTGCTCTGCATTTCTCCATTCATAAAGGTGCGCAGAAAAGGATCCTTGTTTGTGTTATTGTCATATTTTAATTCCCTGGGGATACAGAATCACCAAGGAAGAAATATGTTTTTATAACTAAACCTATTTAGGTATTCCCTCAGTGGAGCCGGCTAATTCACTTTACATCTCACTATGGTACCTCCAAAAAGCAACACATTCTCTGATGTATGCTTGAAACAGGCATGCCAAAAATAGTGCAAAATATGCAGTATTATAATCAAAGTAGCACTTAAGGTACTCTTGAACTATGTGCCGTTCAAATCAATTCAAAACAGAGAAAAAATCTCCTCATTACCTGCCTATATAAATTGCAATTTACATATTACATACAAACAAATACAAATATTGGCCAATCATACTAACCTAAAGCCACAGTAAGAGTTACTAAACTACCTAACAAATCCAAGGCATCAAAAACCAACAGCAAGCGCCACAGAACGACTCTTACCAAACAAATGGTTGTCCAAATTCTAAGTGCCAAGTTCTGAATGACCGAACGATCTTTTTTAGAATACTCACGCCAAAAAGGTTGTCAGTCAAGAGTGACATCATGTGGAGGAACAAAATCAGGAAGATCAGAAATATACTGGGCTGCGGAAACAGAGAATCCCCAGAATCTCCGAGCACAGAGTACCTCCTTAGTAGAGTCCTGTCCTGTCCTCCACAGTAGATTTCTGTCTCCTGACAAGATCACCCCTTAGATAGCCACTTCTCTGATGAGGTCCACGTTGGAGCGCCATTTGTAGAAAATAGAAACCTTCTCAGGGGTCCCACTGATACTTGGTCCTTTTAAACAAACAAAGAAGAAATTGGCACAGAAGCTAAAATATAAAAGTAACATCTTTATTAACCTCAAATGAGGGAGACTACATCACACAGAAGCCTTAGCAACTGAATGAGGCAGTCTGAGGAGTACAGAAAACAGAGGCCTTATATATGCTTAGGGTTACATAGTCAGCATAAGACCAAGGAGCAGTCCTGGCACAACAACGTGGGAGGAGAGTTACTTCTCCATATAGCAGCAAAAATAGCCTGACAGATCTACAAGAAGAGCAGGTGCATTCTACTAGCCAGGTCTTCTGAGCATGTGCGAAGGTGGAAGATGCTAAATATAGTTTGTTTCTAGGCAGATTACAAGAGCAGTCAACACTGAGGGAGGACAGAGCACATGGCGAGCACGTGCAGTACCAAACAAGATGGCTGCCAGAAATACAAAATGGCTTTCAGCTCATGCTAACAAATCCCTGCAATATTTAACAATGTGGTCTTAACTATTACTACACAATGGTGACTGCCATTGTGTAGTAATAGTTAAGCCAACATGTGTGAAACCATAGGTTTCACACATGTTATAGTTAGCTGGATGTTTCACTCATACAAAACCATTGAAATTTACCCATTATTGTTAGTTCAGCTAACTATAACTCGCACGCCCGCAATGCACTGCTGATGCGGTCACATATTACATCACTCATGACATGGTCAGTGACATCACTCATGACATCACTCATGACATCTCAAATGACATCACTGATGACATCATCAGGTGAATGTATGTCTACCTGAAAAATAAATATTTTTTATATATTTATATCTAAAGGTTGATGGAAGAATAAATGGGTAAATAAGTGTCTAAATTGAAGTTTTTTTGTAAAATTGATTGTATAACTGACTTATTAAGTGTGTCTTAGTGAATACATGTATTAGCGAATAATGTTTAAATATTTAAATATCTCTATCACTGTCTCACATGGGTTGGTGAGTAGCTACATGAGTGTGTATATGGGTTATTAGTTGTTTTTTTAGTATCAGTATGACTGTCTGTATGCTTCGCTGTGGGATATTACTTAGTGCATAGATGCATGAATAAGTAACTCACTGTTTGTATGTGTTTTGAAGACAGCATGTGTGCAGGAATGTATGGGTGGAAGAGTGTGTGTGAAAGTGAGGGAATGACTGTCTCAATAGTGTCTTTATGAGTAAGTACATATGTTTTAAAATAGTACATGTGAGCATTGATGTATATAAGTGAGTATTTAAGAGAGTGAAAGATTGGAAGAGTTGCTATATAAATAAGTATCTATTTCTATCAGTGAATGTCTAAGAGAGTAAGTATGTGTAGGTTTATGTAGAAGTAAGTGTAGTGGTGTATGTATAGCTGTATATGGAAGTAAATGGATGTTTGATAGTTTTTTTTGCATGTGTGAGTATGTGTGTGAGCAACCCTATGGATGACTATTAGTGTGTAACATATGTATAGGTGTATGAGTACATATGATGAGTGACTACATGTATGAGTCACTATATAGAACTGTTGGTGAATGAGTGGATATGCATGTAGATTTTGGAATTACTGAATAGGTTCTTCTAACTGATATAGGTATCTCCTTGTTTTGAAAATTGTAGTTTCTAATTTTCAATCTGTTTATCGAAGGTTATATTAGGGTGAGCGGAGGTCTGCCACTCTTTCACAAGGATGATGTCATCAGTGATTTCATCAGTGATGTCATTTGAGATGTCATAAGTGATGTCACTGACCATGTCATGAGTGATTTAATATGTGACGTTATTAGCAGTGCATTGCGGGCGCGCAAGTTATAGTTAGCTGAACTAACTATAATAGGGGAATTCCAATGGTTTTCTATGAGTGAAACATCCAGATAACTATAACATGTGTAAAACCTATGTTTTTTTCAGTGAATTTCTAAGGTTTTTTAAACCCTAATTCCTAACTATAACGTGGCTAAAATCTATGGTTTTTTCAGTGAATTTGCAAGGTTTTTAAATGCTAATTCCTAACTATAATGTGCCTAAAATGTAAGTTTTTTTCAGTGAATATATGTATATACATATATATACATATATATATATATATATATATATATTTTTTTTTTTTACACTGATGAAGCCGCAAGGGTGAAACGCGTCTGTCGAAGGGGGCATGGGGGTCTGCCAATAAATCAATTTTTGAAACACGAACTTGGAGTGCCGTCTACTTTTGTTGAACCACGGATGTGTTGAAATATATATATATATATATATATATATATATATATATATATATATATATATATATATATATATATATATATATATATATATATATATATTCAATGAAAAAACCATTGGTTTTAGGCCATATATAGTTAGGGATTTGCATTTAGAAAACCTTATTTTACTCGCATAAAACCATTGAAATTCCATATATAGTTATAAGCGCTAACTATATATCGCGCACCCGCAATCCACTGCTGATGATGTCACATATTACATCATTCATGACATGGTTAGTGACATCACTGATGACATCACTGATGACATCTCAAATGACATCACTGATGACATCACTGATGACAACATCCAGTGACTGTATGTTTCTGTAAAGTTAAAATATGTCTTACATATTGAAGAATGAGTGGATGTATAAGTGTCTGGATGAAGGATTTAGTAGGTGCATGACTGACTGATTGAGTGAGTGATTAAATGTGTCTCACTGAGTGCATAGGTTAGTGACTAAACTGTTTTAATTTGTGCATCATTATATCTGTTGTTCTACAAACTGCTGCATATGTTGATCAGTAGCTATATGAGTAACTGTATGGGTTATTGATTGGTTGTCCAAGTATTTGTATGGGAAACTGAGTGTGTGTGTATGGGTGGCTGGAAGGTGTGTGACTCTGTACATAGATGTGTGAGTAGTTGATTCACTATATGTATAGATTCAAAAGTGCATGTGCAAACAGCTGTATGGGCGGTTGACTGTGCATGAGTGTATTAGTGAGTGAATGGATATCTCAGTGCTACATGTCAAATTAAGTACATATGTAAAACACAGTACATGTGAGAGTTGACATCTATAAATAACTGTGCATAAGAGCCAGTGAATGTGTGAGTGGCTGTATGGATCATTGTGAACATGTATCAGAGATTGTATAAGAGAGTAAAGTAAATATGTGTTAGTATATGTTTGAATAAGTAAGGTGTGTATAACTGTATAGTTGAGAAAATGGAGGTGTGATTGATTTTTGGCATAACTGACTAGGTGTGTGAGTAACTCCATGGATGAGTGACTGTCTGTTTACACTGATTGTATCTAAGGTTATATTAGAGTCTGAAGAGGTTCATGGTATTATCACATGAATGATATCATCAGTGATGTGATCAGTCATGTCAAATGAGATGTTATCAGTGATGTCATCAGTGATGTCATTTGAGATGTCATCAGTGATGTCATCAGTGATGTCACTAACCATGTCATGAATGATGTAATATGTGACATCATCAGCAGTGGATTGCGGGTGCGCGATATATAGTTAGCGCTTATAACTATATATGGAATTTCAATGGTTTTATGCGAGTAAAATAAGGTTTTCTAAATGCAAATCCCTAACTATATATGGCCTAAAACCAATGGTTTTTTCATTGAATTTTCAAGGTTTTGTAAATGCAAATTCCTAACTATATATGGAGTATAACCTATGGTTTTTTCTGTGAATTTCAATGGTTTTTTAATAGCAAACATCAAAAGCTGTCAAATGTCAAGTACGTGATAGGTAAAAACGTTTTCGTGTTTATGCACGCTGATGTGCTTTAAACGCTGCCCCCCCTCCCCACTCCCCTCTTTTCTCTTAGTAGTACTCTCTCTTTGCAGATAGTGAACGGTAGTTAACGCAGACCTTTACCCCTGTTGTAATCCGTCGTACCTGCTTGTCTCTCCATTTGATTGATTATTATCCAAGCATTTACTGTTTTACAATTGGTTCTCTTTGGATCATTCTCTATTTACAAACAAGCACAAAGTCGCAATACTCTGTTTAGTCTTTGCAGATAGTGAAAAATCGTGAAAAAAAATAAAAGTAATCGAGCAAAATCAGTAGACCACTAATTCGATCTCTTTTTGACCTCGGTAAAATACAAACATTAGGAATAACCCTTCATGAGAAATACGAAAATAGTGAAATGAACTGAGCTCCACACCATGAGGGCTGCAAAACAGCTCGACTCCACCACCCACACCGCCCAAAATAACGACAAACCCTATGCAAATATTATAAATATACACAACACACCAGCAAAGAAACAGAGTAAAACATTTTATTAAATAACTATTTACATAACTATTTTATACTTTTTATTGCCCGATCCGGCTAGCTCAATCGATCGAGCATGAAACTCATGCACTGATAACAAGCGTTGAGAGTTTGTAGAATGATGGCTTCAGATTTTCCACATACGGTGTAGTGGCGCGAACTGGCAGGGGGCGTTTGGATTCTACCCCTTCTCCAAATAAGATTTTCATACGTGAATGTTCGTTCATGCTTTTTGTCCCTGAGTTGCTTCCATGTCACTGCCTTACATAAATGGCATAAGTCTTGGTTATTGAGTGCCATACTTCAGAATTCTAAGCAGTTCTTGTAACACTGTTTAAACCTTATTTGCACCTGCTGCAGCTGCACTATTCAAAGTAAGTGGGGTCCATTTGTGGACCTGACTGCATTGGAAAACAATGTGATACGGTGCCTCCCTAAACCGCTTGACGGAGGCCCCCGAGGGGCGGTGAGATGGCGCGGACTGAGAGGGGGCGCTTGGCTCCTGCCCCCTCCCCAAGTCGTGTTGCCCTGGTGAGGCCTGAGATCGCCCCCGGCATAGGCGGCCGGCTCCCGGGGTCCGGCGGAATTTTTTCCCTTTTGAAGAATCTTTCATTCTGGACCTTGTCCCACAATCCGTTTCACCTGAAGACACGCTGTCGTAGGGCGCCCCTTTACCGTTTTAGTTGCCATTCCGCCCGCTTTTGGTACTCTGTGCCTCTTCCGCCATTCAACTGTTTACCGCTCGCTCTTGCGACTACAACGTCTCGCTCACCATGTAGTTGAGTTGCTCCCGCTCTTAAGATTTGACCGAACTTTTTGGACTGCGGTGGAATTCCGACCGCTGGTTGGTGGAGACATTTTGACTATATTCGGCACCTGCATTGTCGCGTAATGCGTCATATGACGCGACGCGTTAGCGCACCCGGAAGTGCTCCGGTGCGCAAGGCGCAGCTTCCCGGAAACGATCCAGAGCGCGCCGCGCAGCGCGTAACGTAAGCATAACAGGTCATGTGACTTGTTAATAAAACTTTTCATTGGTTCATTTTACTTTTCTTTTCCTAATTATGTAAGACTAGGTCATGTGACCTAAAAATAACACTTTTCATTGGATTAAAACATTTTTTTTCCCCAAACGATGAAAGCCCCACCTTGTTTCTGGATGTTTCAGACTGAAGCTGGCGTCACCATGAGAGCACCACCATCTCGTAGCTCCGTCGTGGCCATTCCGCAAGCAATCATGGCAGCCGCTCCCCACCGGAAGCCTGCGGGAGTCGAGGGCCCCCAAGACTTTTATACAATCTTCAAGGCTGAGGGGACGCTTTCGAGAATGGAACCCAAGCCCTGGCAGACAAGCGTCCGAGTTCCAAGGTGTCCCAGGGCCATTTTACTGGACCAGGCCCAAATCCGAAGAGCCGGCCGCCATTTTAAGAGTCCTGTGGCAGCCGCCTACCGCTGCACCGCAAGAGTGGGAACAACTCAACTACATGGTGAGCGAGACGCTGTAGCCGTAAGAGCGGGCGGTAAACAGCTGAATGGCGGATGAGGCACAGTGTAGCAAAAGCGGGCGGAATGGCGACTGAAACGATAAAGGGGCGCCCCACTACAGCAGACAAGCCTCCGCCATGTGCTTCAAAACTGCATATGTATCTCGTGATATCAAGGTTGGGCAACCAGTACAGAACAAGCAGTTACGAGTCCCATTTACACCGGCGCCATTTTGGGCGCGGCCGGGCAGGTCCAGGATCTACTGAAACATAAAAAATGAGCCTGACGTCTCTGAAGCAGTTCACGAACAGCAGGACATAGCAAATAAACATGAACTCTCTAAAGCTGTTAACTCACTGCAGAACAAAACAAGTGAACCTGAAACCTCTGGAATAATTGTCGCTCAAAAGAACAACACACAAAACTCTGTAGAGCCTGAAGAAAAAAAAACAGAAGGGCACTGTAGTTTCAGACACACTTAACACTAATGACGAAACAAAGATATCGTCTGTTTATAAAGCAGTTATCATCTTGACAGAATTGACAAAGAAGTGTACAGACACCAATGCATCAGCATTCTCGGAGGATCTTAAGGAACAAAGAAAGACCTGTTCACTCTTGACACCCCAGGTGCTGTGTATATTGCACTATAGTGCTGCATCGAGAAAACGGGCAACCCTATTGATGTGGATTTTTCATTATTGATTATTGTAAAGAAATGGCGACTCCCCCCTTTAGCAGATTAGCTAAATGTTTGCGTAATTTAGGCATAAAAGTTATATTATTGTTGTTGTTGTTGTTATCGTTATAGTTCTGGTTAATTTCAAAAAATGGTTAAATATATTTACAGTTTTTGTTGCGTTCGTTATATTTAAATATTAATAAAGTTTTAAAATGTAACTGTCTTGGAGTACTATATTTTTTTAAAAAATCGGGTGAATGGGGCCTTGAATCGGGTTATTGTCATGTGTGGGCTTTGCAAGTGTACTACTACAAGATCGGACATTTCAAACTCAAATGCACGTTCTTTTTCTTACCTTTCCGAAGCATGGAGCGCAATAGCAGGCAGAGAAAAGGTGATGCACGTGTTGAACACTGCCTGGCCTGCAAATTGCTGCCAATGCCCCCCCGCCCGCTCCTGAAAGAGGACACACACACACCGCCGCCCCGAGTACTTCACAAATCTTTAAAAGACCATGCGCTTGTTCAATGGGAAGTGGATAACATGGCTAAGAGCATTTGCTGACTAATGCATGAATATCGCTGACTTTTCAGCGATATTCATGCATTGCGGCCGTTTTTTATCGCATTTGCGATAAACCTTGCTAATAGCAAGGTTTATGTGCGATAAAATTCGCCGAAGTGCGGCGATAATTATTGTCTCTAAACAAGTTAGAGACAAAAATTACCGCTAGATGTTGGAAATATGCCCCCGGGTTTTTCCTTGCAGGAATCGGGAAGCGAAAGACTAGCACTGAAATCAGTAGTCTCACACCTGAATCGGGAGGGTTGCCATGTCTGGATACTCTACAGCTGGAGCCATAGACTACATCCGCAGGGCTAGGTGATAGCCTAGGTCCGGCCTGGACAATCGGACACAGAGGAAGAGAAGTGTCAGAGGGTGCGGTAGTGAATAGGGTGAAAGGGAGGTGTCGAACGGGCACAGGGTGTGATTCTCAGAGAAGAGCAAACAGATGGGGGAAGTATATGGCCCATGCATGAGAGAGAGAGCGGGGGTGACCATTGCGTGGGGGAGATGCGTGCGAGGGTGGGAGCCATGCTGAGAATCGACGGCGTGCAGAGAGTGGCCCTGGTCAAGGCATCTAAAATGGCTGCCGTGCACGACAAAATTGTGGCATTGGACAAAAACGCAAGATGGCGCAGACAATGTTTATCAATAAGGATTCATTTATAACAAAATATTTACTCGCAGTGACAAAATGGTGTTCAACACTTCCTGATTTCCATCTAATCGAACGTTAACAAACGTCACGCAGCAAAAAAAAAAAAAAAAAAAAGCTCACGCACAGAGCGGTTTTTAGCCATGTTATCCAATGGAAGGTGGATAACATGGCTAAGAGCATTTGCTGGATAATGCATGAATATCGCTGACTTTTCAGCAATATTCATGCATTGTGGCCGATGTGCGGCGATAATTTTTGTCTCTAAACAATTAAAACGAAGCACAAAATGGCAAATTCCCGTTTCACTACCAGTTTGCGGCCCAGTTCGCGGCCCGTGAAGCGCTTCTACCGTGAAAAATCAATTTTTTTTTATTTTCCCCACGGGACCCTTTAATAACTCCAACAACATTCCTAGGGGGTCAAGAGGGGTATTCCTTGCCCCCTTTCAATAAATTCCCCCTTCGTTTTTCACCTCTTCTTCTCTCTCGATCCTACCGAGAGATAAGATGGCGGCCGCTCCGGACTATTTAGAATGTTGACAGACACCGGAGAGCCAATCAGCTTTCTGCGCGCAAAGTTCCGTTTCGCGAAAAGTAAGCGGACCGGATCGCTGCCCGGAGCGCTGTTACAGATATATATCTTGTTTTGAACGTTAATTTCTCAAAAACTACTGGAGCACATATATTGAGACCTAGCAAAGGCACATCGGGCTAACAGTCCCTACAATTTTGCCAAGTTTCGTGCAAATCCATTCAGCCGTTCGAGCTAAAAGTGAGTCCAACCGCCCTATGGAAAAATGAATGGGAAAAACGTGTTTTGGGACCCCCCTTTTTTCTCAGGCCCCCCTTGACGAAACCCCCCCAAATTTTTAGGGGCTGCTCAGAAACAAAATGTGCCATTTTCCTGAAAATTTCAGCCGATTCCGTCCACAAACGCCAAAGTTATTAGGCATAGAATTTTCAGAAATCCCATAGGGAAAAAATCCTAACTATATATACCTACTGGCGACCGTGATCAAGGGAGCCTGACTCCCGAAACGCGTAGATGAATGCCGAATAAATAAGCTTTGATACAACTTTGCCCGTGAGTGCCTGGATGCTTTCAGCGTAATACTTCAACAGCTGTGAACTTATTCCGAATATATATATATATATATATATATATATATATATATATATATATATATATATATATATATATATATATATATATATATATATAATGGAAAGTTTGCATCTCTGCAGCCTCTCTTATTTTTCACCTTATTCATCTTCCGCTCAATCAACACATCATCCACAAATACACACACCTACTTACTGCCTTTCTTGGCTGGGCTTATCAATTATTCTTCTTTAATTCAAATTCAAAGTGCAGGCCCTTTATTGAGCCTTCTTCGTAACTACTACCCATGAATAGCAGTGGGTAATTTGCACACTTCCGTCCTTTCTTGCGTCCTTTCTACTGCACACTATGTATACTTTATGCACTAGCTTGCTTCCTTAGATGTGGTACTCGTTTCTCTTGCTCCCACTCCAGAATCCAACACCCTATCTGTGTAATGAGCTGGAAATCCAAAGATTCTCTTGACTGACAAGACAGTGGGTAGTTTGCGTGTCTCCAACCTTTTTATTATTTTTCACCTTTTTCATCTTCCACTCAATCAACACATCATCCACACTTACACACAACTACTTGCTGCATACTTTAGCTGGGATTATCAACTATTCTTCTATTTCATATTCCTATTCAAAGTGCAGGCCTTTATCGAGCATTTTTATTGTAACAAGTACCCCAGCCGAAGGCACTGTAAATTTGCACACTTGCTCCCTTTCTTGGCTGGGGTTATCAATTATTCTTCAATTTCATATTCTGATTCAAACTCAAGGCCCTTTATCGGGGCCTTTTTGTTGTAATTACTGTTGCAGGAATTCTGCTCCTACACAGAACTGTGCATAAAGACTTAGGACCTCAATGAATTACGGTGTACCAAAACTCACCTTAGTACCCAAACCCCCTAGCAGACTAGCAATCAGTGACTCATGGGTTCTTCGTCCTTTAGCAAAAACACCAATGACTAGTCAACCCATAACTTGCGACTTAGATTAGCTCAAGTAAGGTGGATAAAAAGAGCACTCTTTCGTTATAGTCTTACAGCAGTCCAAAACAAGGAGTAAATAAAGACACGTGCAAGTTTGAAATGTTTATTTCTAAAGCCGTAATCTCAGAAGCAGTACCTTAGATAATACAACCAAACATATTATCAGAAACAAGGTTGTCAGCATTGTTACTATTCCATAAAATACAAAGGGAGAAAGCATCTTATATTATTAACGGGAAACAGGTTTAAAATATACCTACATTTCACCCTCCCTACCTACCAGGTTAGTTTATAACTACAGAAGGTCTCATAGGATTACATGGACAGCCCCATACCTCTGGTACTCAGCAGTAGTGGATCACATTGAGTTCTGCACAAACTGTCAGGATACAAATGTTCTCCAACTGTGTCTAATTATGCTTCCACAATACATTATTAAACACGCCAGTATCAGATGTGGCCACAGCTGCATATATGTTATAGGTCGAACGTGCGAGGATCATTCTGAATAACAGACACAGTATCCAAGATAACCTTGATGTTCCATGCTCTCACTATACACATTAAACTAGCGATGCAGTCTAGAAATGTAGCATAACAAATTATTCTCATGTGAAACAAAATACATAGCCTTCTCTAAACAATATCACTAGTGCGTGTCGTGCGCAAAGCAGAGCAGGAAAGCAAAAATGGCGTTTAACCTTCTAATGAACCCATGCTAACTTAACACGGTGTGAGTGCAAGGCTCAGCCCACGACACCCTCCCTCGATTGAACCACGTGATATAAACGTGGGCGAATTAGGAACGCAGAGTCCAAGCCTGAAAAGTAGTCAAGTTCAAATTTGCATAAAAAATTATTCGCTGTTTGATAGAAAACAGTAACTAAATATTAAAGAATAGGTAGAAAAATCAAAGAGTCTTAATCCAACAGCGTATAAGCACAGTATGTAGCAACAGTCTCCAAGAGGACGTCATTGTTCTTATCTGAAAACATTTCAGCCATCCAATTCAATAGTGAGAATGAACATACATGTTCCTCAACGACCGGAGCCACTATCACCATCAGAGGAAAACTCGGGTCATCTTCAATGTAACTGCGTGCCAAGAAGTCATGCGCCTGCTGAAAAAACATTCCAACGTCCCATTATTCCATGTATCGCTGCTAAAGCCATAATCCCACTGCCAGAACAGAGCAAGTCATAAACCACTAACTCAGTTGGTCATAATCCGCGTTGGGAGACATCGTACTGCAGAGACAGAAATCCAGGGCCCAGTCGAAATCGCAGCTCAGACAATGGAAGACAGGTTGAACGCATGTGAAAAAGGAAAATTGAAACGATAATCCATAAACTGCACTGAGGCAGCGCTCCGTAATAACTAAGCATTCGGTTGCGGAGCAGCAACAGCCGGGACATATTGTCGTGTGCTGCAGGATGTGCATCCATATTTAACTAAACAAATTAATAAAAGCACACCGGCAACTAATGAGAGTATTAAGCGGAATTCACCAAAGATGCTGGAAAACATTGAATGAAAAAATGCAGAGAAGACACAAAATATACTTTGAAAAGAAGTCACAAGACTACTGCTTCTAACTTTAAAAAAGTACGGTAACCCCGTAGTCAAGGACGCATTAAAGATACTATGAATTAACTCCCCAAAATACAGAGGCACGTCTGTATTTAATAAATCATACACTTCTGTGCGGGTGTTTGCTACATGAAGGACAAATGTTTCTCTAGCAGATGTAAGAGCAACCTCTTTTTGAGACAATAGCGCTCTTATACGGCTCATTTGGTTGATTCTTCTTTCAAGGTCGGAATCGACGGCCAGATGGAAACATCCAGCTTCCCATGCAGAGAAGTAAACACAACTTTTTTATAGCAAACCACACTCTCAGTTACCGTAATCATGTAACCAATGCCTGCTAACATTGCACAACAATCTGCATTATTTCAAATTAAATAACTCACGTTTCCAGTAAACTGAACGTTGGTATGATAGCAGGTGTCACAGTGCCTTTCAAAACTCAGGCCAAATTAGGCGCATCTTGATTACAAGAGCCATGCAATTGTATGTCTCTACAAATTAAGGAGTGATCTGGTGCTATTGTGCAATCCTCGCCATACACATAGACTTCTTTTCCCTCCCTCAGGCACCTATATATAAATGATAATAACCAAGCTTCATGCAGATAAGCGCTGCCTAAAGATCCATATCTGCCTATAGCATAGTATTTCATGCAAACCTCAAACTTAAACAGGCTAAAAAGTAACATTATGATACCATGGATAAGCCACACAGCTGAATCGGACCTCCAATGAGTGACCACTTGTAACCATTATCATAGCGCCCCCTGTGCTCTGATTTGACAGTGAGAGAGTGATCGCACCATAGTTTGTACTGCTAATCATTCTCAGCATACGCGACAAATACGCTTTCACGTTACACGTCCCATCAAAGCTTCCGTGTGACGTTATGTACGGTGCCCCATACTCAAAGGCGAATGTTTTTAATTGTTTAAAAACATATATTTATGTATTTTTGAACATACTAACAGAACACATTATCTAGGATAATTATGAAAATATTTTTTTAAGTTCCAAAAATCCTATATTACTTTTAAAAGCAATTACACCAATCGCTGTGAAACGTCATGCGTATTCGCATCATAAGAGCACCATATTCACAGCGTAAGCGTATGTAAAGCCATGTGACTTTAAAAGAAGAGATTTCATTGGTTCATAACACTTCCTATTACAACTGTTGAAACTACCGTCCCATTTTAATAATTCTACTTTGACTTTCTAACAAAAACCATCTCTTCTGAAAATCTTGTCAAATAGAACGAAGTTTACCATAATAACAGCAATGGACTCATCTTCCCGCCATTCTTCAGAGGAATCTTTCATTCCTAAAGAACCTCCAAAGAAGAGGAAATATGCTCTAATTTGGCAGTTTTTTACTTTTCCAGATGTGCAAAAAAAGGTTAATGCTCCAAAAGTAACCTGTAAAATTTTCCAAACTCTTTCAAGGGGTGATCCATCTAAAAAATACTCCTTTGGCACAGCAAATATGGAGCGACACGTGAAGAACTTACACCTCAACAACTTTGCTCGAGCTGCAACACAGAGGTTGAAGTACAACCCACCTGCTGCTGCACCAAGGACATCAACTGCTGCACCAGCATTTTCAGCAAGCAGTCCTCACCCACAAATTCATCCTGACTTTGCTCAAGTTAAAATTCTATACATTTATTGCAATAAACTGTTGTGTTATGGGAAACAGTCTATTGACCTGATAAAACGCAGGAAGCAGGAGCATCACTGTCCTCAACATTACTTTTTTTCATTCTTTTGTTCCTGTTGGACACTTCCAAGCCCCCCATTATAGAAAAAAATTGCCCCCGGGATTTGGACCCCCCGGGAGCTAATTAAGAATAAAACGAACTTCTAGGTTTTTTTTTCTTTTCCACAGCGTACGAGTACAATATGTGTACAACGTTTTATTTTTATTTTTAAAAACGAAAAAAATGTTTGCTCCTAAAGATGCATGTGAGACCCCTGAGCAGGCCTAGATGGTCAACATGTTTCTACCCTGCCCCCTTTCCTTATTTTTCAACTTTGTTTTACTGTTTTCTTGTGACTCGGTGCTACCGAGGGACAAGATGGCTGCCAACACTTCCTGGTTTGGAGTGTTGACAGACAGTTGACATCCAATCAGCATGCAGCTCGTGCTCATAATTGTACGGATTTCGGTACGCGTGCTGTACATCGTCTCTAGATATCGCTATGATTTTCTCAGGAACTACGGAACGGATTTACACCATTTAACAAAAAGCACAATCTGCGAACCGAACTCTACCTCTCTGCCAAATTTTGTGTAATTCCGTTCAGCCGTTCAGGCTGTAGCCCTGGCTAAATGTCCCTATGGAAAATTGCATGGGGAAAACACGTTTTGGGACCCCCTTTTTTTGTCATCCCCACTTGACGAATCACCCCCAAACTTTCAGGGAAGGAGTGGAGCGGTGCAGGCCATTTTCTTGGAGAAATTGGGTAAGATTCGTCCACCAGCGCCAAAGTTATTCCAAATAGAATTTTGTGGATTTCCTGGAGGGGCCACACGGCCCACCTACCCCTCAAATACATAAAAATTTAAAGCGGGCCCTGGGGGATGGGGTACTCGGGCCAATAGAGACCTGAGGAGTGGGGTCACGCCGACCCCCTCCAAATAAACAAAAAGCATGGCCAGGCCCCGGGGGATGGGGTCCCTGGGGCCAGAATTGGCCCTGGAGCCGGCCACGCGGCACCCCTCCCCCTCAAATACATAAAAATTAAAGGCGGGCCCTGGGGGATGGGGTACCCGGGGTCAATAGAGGCCTGAGGAGGGGGGTCACACAGACACTCTCTAAGTATAAAAAAAAGGATGGCCAGGCCCTGGGGGATGGGGTCCCCGGGGCCAAAATTGGCCCGGGAGGGGGCCACGCGGACCCCCTCCCCCTCAAATAGATAAAAATTAAAGGTGGGCCCTGGGGGATGGGGTACCCAGGGCCAAAAGAGGGCTTAGGAGGGGGGCCATGTAACCCCCCCTTCCTATACAAAAACAATGTTTGGCCAGGCCCCAGGGGATGGGTCCCCGGGGTCAGAATTGGCATGGGAGGGGCTACGCGGCCCACCTCCCCCTCAAATACATAAAAATTAAAGGAGGGCCCTGGGGGATGGGGTACCCGGGGCAAAAGAGGCCTGAGGAGGGGGGTCACCCAGACACTCTCCAAGTAAAAAAAAAGGATGGCCAGGCCCCGAGGGATTGGGTCCCCTGGGCCAGAATTGGCCATGGGAAGGGGCCCCATGCGGCTCCCTTCCCGTTCATTTTTTTATTTTTTAAAAAGGGATGAGGCCCCGGGGGATGGGGTCCCCAGGGCCCAAAAAAAGGGGAAAGAAGGGGGGCCACACAGCCCCCCTAATAACAAAAAAAAAGACTGTGATAATTCCAGAGGCCCCGCCCCCTTCCAGAAACACTCTGCAAATGGGCCCGTGGCACATTTTAAATTGGGGAATTAATTCCCCTTAAATATTTAGGGTCCCTGGGGGCCAATTAGCCCACCAGGTACCTCCAGTATGCGTCAGGTCGCTGCATTGCAGAGAGGTGTTCAGAGGCCACGGCCCTTTTTACACCTCTCTGCATAACAGCTCTGTGGCGCTTACTGGAGGTACCCGGTGAGCTAGTTGGACCCCAGGGACCCTCAGGATTTAAGGGAACTTAATCCCCCACCTCAAAATGCGCCACAGGTGCGTTTGCACAGTGGTGAAGGGAGGGGGCGGGCCTGACGTGACGTATGCAAACACACACTGTGGTGTGTTTTAAGTTGGGGAATTAATTCCTCTTCAATCCTGAGGGTCCCTATAAGCGCTCTGTGGCGCTTACTGGAGGTACCTAGTGGGCTAGTTGGACCCCAGCGACCCTCAGGATTCAAAGGGACTTAGTCTCCCAACTTAAAAACGGCCACAGGGCTTGTTTGCACAAAGGTCACCTCAGGCCCCCCTCCTTTCACCACTGTGCAAACGCGCCCGTGGAACATTTTTGGAGGTAGTTTTAATCCTCCTGTCCTATTATGTACTAGGGCCTTACAGAGGAGGTCATGCTAATCACAGGGGTACCCCAACGTTTAATGTTTCCTAGTGCATGTAGGTGTTTTTACTGTATTCTAAGTGTCTTTTAGCTTAGCACTGGCTCTAGGCCTGGTTAGTCAGTCAGTTACATCCAGTACCCATCTAAAAAAGTTGTGAGTACAGGATGATTTTGCAACAAGGCCTTTTTCTGCTCCTCTGTTGGTTCTTTCTGCACATGTTTAGCTTCTACCTGCACTTTTCTTCGTCTTTGTGGACTTCTGTTGCCTCTTTCTGCATTTCTTTTGCTTCTTTCTGTGCGTTTTTTCTTTTTTCTTCACATGTCCAACCTCTGTAGGCATAGTTAGAAATTAGCATTTAAAAAACCTTTGAAATTCACTGAAAAAAACATAGGTTTCAGGCATGTTATAGTTCGAAATTAGCATTTAAAAAACCTTAGAAATTCACAGAAAAAACTATAGGTTTCAGTGGCGTTATAGTTAGTCGGACATTTCACTCGTACAAAACCATAGAAATTCCCCTGTTATAGTTAGTTCAGCTTACTAGCCACAGCTATGGAGAAACGGGAAGCAAAACGTACGGAGTTAATGGACTTTTCTGTTTTCGAGCAAATAGATGTAATCAGCACGGAACCTGGCAATAAGACCCCCCCCACACCTAAAAACGGATGTAAAGAGTAAAATAAGAGCTTGGGAGAAGCTTTCAAAAAAGGAAATAAACATATGGTGGGAAGTGGTATCACTAAAAAAGTACCTGGAGGTGCGTCGTGTACCTAGAGGTTTGCGAATACATCTAATGCCCAACCACCAGGACACAAGTAATGATTTGCTCCAGGAGTGGGGCGCATACATTTTGAATTCATCACTGGGACTAATGGCAATTTTAGTAAAACATTTGGAGAAAGCACTAGAAAAAATTAAAGAACAAGTGAAAACAATAGAACTGGAAATCTCAAAATTGGATTTAAGCACGGATATGGTTAAGTTCAAGGAAGATTGGAACTACAAATTAAGAAACATGAGGAGAGCGTGCAACGCCGTACACAAACTAAATTTCAGAGAGACAAGGAGGATTACACTACTGGAAGAATCTTTACTTATGCTAAGAAATATGATATGTTAAGCAAAAATAATAATACAGGATATACAACAACAGCCTCCACTAGTCAATCATCACTGACATCCACAGATGTGAGTGAAAATGAATCAGTTTTAAATGTCAAGGGTATATCCAAAATTTCTATTTTCAGGGATATGAGGCTGGTACTGCAGCAGAAACCGTGGGAGCAACGCATGAGCAACCAGCCGCAAAATTACAGAGGAAGAGGAAAATGCCCAGCACGGGGCCAACGAAAACAAAAAACAAGCAAACAAGGAGAGGCAAAAAAAGCAGACAAAGTGGAACAGGTCGGAACATTAACACACAGCATGAGGCAGAGGAGACTATAATGGAGGAACTGCAAGTAATAAATGTATCCAAAAGAATCATGACTCCAATAGAAATATGAATATCTAGCCCAAACATGAATGGACATATACCAATATGTAAGGAAAATCCAACTGGCAAAAGTATTTGCAGAAAATAAAAAAATATGGGAATACAAAAAACATGCCCTGAAAACCACCGAAACACTCGCTGTAAAAGATGCGGTCCCTCTAATGACCCTAATGAATCTGGATAATACGACCAAAGAAGATGACATTGAATTAGCAACAGTATGTGAACAACTAGGCTCAAGTCTAAGTGGGATGAAAAAAAAATCCAAATTTTATCCTCAACTACCCCCTGGCAATAAAATAGATCTCTTTCAGGAAGCAGTGACACAAGATAGCTATAAAATCAAACCAACACACTACAAAGACAATTTGTCTAAAGAAGAGAGAGCAGCAATGTGGAACCTTAAACAAGATGACCAAATAGTAATTAAAATCGCTGACAAAGGCGGGAACGTCGTTATCTGGGACAAAAAAGATTATGCCAGGGAAACACACTCTCAGCTGAATAACCTTGTATACTATGCCAAATTAAAAATGAATCCAATACCGGATTTCAAAAGAACATGGGATAGTCAGAAAATGGCAAGATATAAACCTCTTAGATGAAGACGAAGTCAAGTATTTGAAAACAGAAACACCAATCACTGCAATGATCTATTTCCTGCCTAAAATACAAAGGCATGCCACTAAACCCCCAGGAAGGCCGATAATTGCAGCCAATGAATCTTTGATGGAAGCTGCTTCGAATTATGTGGATTTTTTTCTATTGACTTTTGTACAGAATTTGACATTGTACATAAAAGATACAAGTGATTTTTTTACAACATATCCAGGACATCCCATGACAAAGTTCTTACAAGTGGATAACTATGGATGTAATTTCTCTTTATTCTAACATTGAAAACCAAATTGGAATGACAGCCTGTAAATACTTTTTAAGCAAACGTAACATCTGTTAAGTCGAATGATTGAGAATTGCTTAACCCAAAATGTCTTCCTATTTGGCGATGAATTGTACTTACAATCAAAAGGGACAGCAATGGGATTTTCCTTCAGTCCCAACTACGCCTGCCTAGCAATGGGCTGGTGGGAGCAGCACCTTTCCTGGCACCCAAACCATGTTGTACATGTCAACAAGACCGTTAGTTGGCTGAGATTTATAGATGATCTCTTCATAATATGGGATGAGACTGAGCAGGAATTCAAACAATATTTTGAAATATTGAACAACACAGAGGCAAATTTACATTTCACATATGAGATCAATTCTGAAAGAGTAATTTTTTTGGGACACTGAAGTTTATGTAAAAAATGGGAGGATACGTACAACTTTGCATTGTAAAAAATCAGCGACCAATGCTATTCTGCATGCGCAAAGTTTCCACCAAAATTCACTGATCCAGAATATTCCATACGGGGAATTTCTACGCATCAAAAATATATGCTCAGAAAATAAAGAATGGCAAAAACATAGAGATGAAACAGCGCAAAGATTTAGAGGCAGAGGATACAAGGATGAAATAATAACCCGTTGCCAGAGAAGAGCTGAATCAAAAACAAGAGACGACAAGAAGATATGGAAAATACAAAAGTTAATAACTTGCAAGACACAGTTTGTAGTCTATGTCATCGAAAGCCCCTGCCACTTAAAGTATGTTGGAAGCACGATATGTGAACTTAAAAACCTAATTTTGGAGCACTTACGTGCAATAATAGTGAAGGTTAGAAGCAACGCTGTGGCCAAACATATGGAACAGGTACACAACAATGATTGGAAACAGATGAGATTTTATGGTATTGAGACTGTAGAGCAACATGTGAGAGGTGGGAATCGCGAAAAGAGACTACGACAAAAGGAATCGCAACAGATTCTTGCATTACGCACATACATGCTGCACGGCCTCAACCAGGATGAAGAAATGTATGTATATTTATGAATTTAAAAAGTGTTTTGCTTACCCGACATTCGGGGCTTAGACCCCAATTTTAAAGTCACTTATTAATTTTTGTGTGAAAAAAAAGGTTTTTTAATTATGGCACTACTAGCACACATATGTTGTGATAACAATTGCTTGATATGATGGTTCCATATTATTTTAATGCAATCATATGTGTTGTGAAATCACCCACAGGAGGGTTTATAGATATACAGCAGTATCTACAGCTGTTTAAACTCGAATGGTTGCACTAAATAGATTATAAAATTAGATTATGGTATTTCTAATAACCCACTGGAGGGTAAAAACCGTATACTTACTCCTACATCATAATGGAGTATCACTGTATTAACTACCAAGTAATTGCAATCAGGTTGGAAGTAAAACCAAACTGTTTAATGTATGTGACTACAGAAACCACAATGCAATGTGCCTATTTTTTCATTTCTTTTTTTTAAAAAATGGGTTGTAACAGGAAGTCATGTGACTTTTTGAATAAGTAACACGCAAACAGAATTGTCTCTAACCATGACCAAGAACTCATGGAGACCAAAATGCGTTGGTTTTGCTGTGGATTAAACCTGTGTCTATGAATTTGGACTTTTGAATAAAGCATTGTGAACAACCTTCCGTGAGTGCACTCCGCTTTGTTCTGTCTTGGCAGGATTCGTGTATTGATATATATCTGCTCCTAAAAGAAAGATAACTCAGGAGACGGCACTCCGTAGGACCGGAAATTTTCTTTTATTGCAGGTGGCGTGTAGACAGACAAACGTCTACACGTTTCGGCTGAGACAGCCTTGTTCAAGACGTTCATGTGTTACCACAGGGAATGTTAAATAAAGTTTGAGAAACAATAGACATAGAAAGTGGCATTTCGATACAATACTGCTCCAGTGTAATAAACAACATCGGCCAACTTGTAACATGCTCATTTTCCATAGGGATAAACAGGTTTGGATTTGGGCAGACATTTCAGATATATACATATTACAATTCATGTTGAATCAAAAGATAATGTTTTAATTAGAAAATAAATCAGATATTTTCGTTACCACAATGCCAGCTTGTAGTAATGTAGGAAAATATATTGTCCAAAACTACTTAAAATATATCCCAATTGGGCTTAGTCTAATACATATGTCTGCTGTAAAAATCCCAAATTTGAACAATTCAGAAAAATAGCACCAACTAAACATATTCATAATAAAACCCCATTGGGCTTATTCCCTTATGTACAGATGGTCAAGAAAATCTAAAATAAAAATAAAAAAACACCTGAAATATGTCAATATGCAGCCGCAAAATGGCATCCAATATGCGTGTAAAAGTTATACCAACTGTTTTTTTCTCTCATTACAGAAATGTCCATATTAGAATATATATGAACTCAGATGTAACCACACATCATAAAAATAATACAATCATATGGTCAATTAGGCCCCCATTGGGCTGCACCCTGGAAAAGTCCAAAAAGAGCAATTGTGGCAACAGGTTAGATAAGTCAATGTTGCCATAAAATTAAAAGCAAAAATAAATCTAAAGAAATTGATAGCTCTTTTGCAGTCTCATCTCTGTGTTCATCATGGACAACCTCGAACAGAAGTAAACATTCAAAATATGAATACATTTCCCCGGGAACAGAAAACACATTAAAACACATTGAAATCTTAGTATTAGACTACATGCAAGCTTATAAAGACAGCATTGAATGAAACTAGATGTATCTACATGTTAACAGGGAATGGCTTCAAAGCGGCGCTGTATTAGAGAAATGTATACATTTCCTCATCAATATTCATGTCTACTGGTTCTTTGGTACCCTTCCTGAGAATTTATCTGCATTCCAATTGTCTAAGGGCCTTCTATCTACCCCCTCCTCTCAACGTTTTAACTACTTGATCTAAAATTCAAGAAGTCTGTTTGGAGGTGTCTCTAGTGAGGTGTTACATGAAGTGCATGACTCCCGGATATGTGGTATCCACATTCTTGATAGCACGTAAATGTTGTAGAACCAGCTTATGGACTTCTAACTTTGTGCTCCCAATGCTGCTCTTCGGGCAGGGACATTCTAGCAGATAAACCACCTAGTCTGATTTACAGTTAAATGGTTTAGAAATAATCAGGCGTTCTCCAAGGCAGGTTTTGACCTCTGTTGTGTTTCTACTTTGCTGACATGCCTTGCATTTAGTACATCTTTAGAACCCATTGCTAGGTTTTAGCCATTTTAGGTGTGGACAGTATATGTGCTTACTAGTTTATTTCCTAGTGTCTGTGATCTTCAATAGGTTATGTCTGGTCTGGTGGTAACGTCTACTCCTATAACAGGGTCTCTCTTTTTTAAATGCCAATGCCTGTTGAGGGTTTTTCTCAGATCTTTTTGGTGTAATTTAAAGGTGGTTATAAACCTGTTGACTTGTACAGTCTCCCTGTCAGATTTGTTTTGTTTAAACAGTAGATCTATTCTCTTTGCCTCTCTGGTTTTGTTTACGGCCAGCTGTTAAACAGATCGCTGATGCCCTCTGTCTTCCAATCTGTCACAGATATCCTTCTCTGCTATCTCATATGTCTTGGTAGAGCCACAGATTTATTTAGCTCTCAATAGTTTCCTGTAGGGTATACTATTTTTGAGTGACTGTGGATGTGATCTGTTGGCGTGTAGCATTGTGTTACCCGCTGTAGGTTTGTGGAAAACTGTAGTAAAGAGGCATTGGTCTTTGACCTCTATTTTGACATCCAGAAACTCAATCTCAATATTGCTGATTTGACTTGTAAATGTTAGAATCAGTTTGTTGGAATTAATACATTTTACAAACATCTCTACAGACTCGATATTACCTTGCCATAAAATGAAAAGGCCATCTATATAGCGTAACCATATAACAATATGGGATGACTACTTTTACATTTCTGGACCGTGTAGCACCTGCTCCTCCCACCAACCCATATGCAAATTCTTATAGCTGGGGGCGAAGCAGGTACCCATTATGGTCCCCTGTTGCTGTTTGTAAACAATTTTGTTAAATAATATGTTACATGACAAGCACCCCTTTATCATTTTGATTAACATGACATTGTGTTCAGCATATTTTCTCGGTCTGCGATTCAAAAAATGTTCGATGGCTCTCAGTCCATCTTCATGACGAGCGCTGGTATATAAGGAATTGACATACAGACACACCAAAAGAAAGCCAGCCCCCCAGTGTACATCAAAAATCTGTTTCACAAAGTCTATATATATATCCTACACCCTAAAGCCGATCCTCTTGCCACTTTTTGACGTGAGCTGTTTGCAGGGTGGCTAACCCCTAATTATACCTCCAATCTTTTCCACTATTCAAATGTAGTACACGTACTGAAAAGAGAGACAGCCAGGACTCTTATTTCTTCTGCGTGTTCAATTAAATTTCAGCAGCATAAAACCCCTGACGCATTTCAAAGATTTTACTTCTTGTTCACAGGTCATTGGTTTTTACTACGTCATTCTTTTTGACCATGTGATGCCCCTTTACCATAAAAGTAGGACTGTGTGGAATAACATTTACAAGGTACAAATATATGGCGGCCATCTTCTAACGTTGTTTCGTCTCTTACAGAATTGCATGTTTACACTTATTACTCTTTTTATGTCTCATGTGATAGTGCAAAGGTAAAGAGCGTATTTTGGTTTTCTAACAACCTTGGCCTTTTTGGTGAATATTCACAAAACTATCCAAATAAAAAGTGAATCCACCTCAGCTCCTTCCTGGAAGGGCTCGGGATGATCCATCAAGCAGGGGCTAAGAAAAAAGGGGTGTCCCAAAATGCAAAATCTCCATGCATTTTCCGTAGACTTCTTTAAGACGGGCTACAGCAAAACCTGCTGAACGGATTGACACGAAATGTAGAAAGGAAGCTAGATCTTGGCCCACAGAATGAGCTTTTTGTGATTTGGTGTAAACCATTCAGTAGTTTTTGAAAAATTAAGATTAAACAAAATATAGATATCTGGACAATTGGTATCCAGAGATGCTTTGATTGGCCAATTAAGAGACTGGTCAATCATGATTGGTTGGTTTCAACCTAAACATTTGGATGTTTTTATTGCACAAAATGCAGTGGTATAACAACTCATATTTCATTGGGTACCATGAAATATGCACAATATTTAAAGCTTTGCTTTGATATATGGGTTGTATCATCATTATAAATGCAGGCCCCATACCACCCTAAAGAGTGTTTTCCATTGTCAGAGCTACTTATGTAGCACGGAGGACCAAATTATGTGGCAATGTTATCTAAGTTATGAGAAATAAATGACAATTATGCTGTACATTCTCTGGGGTGATTATTTTAATTCATTTGAGCTACAAACAACAAATTTCAGTCATCTGCATATTATGTGACAAATGTGGTAAATCAATAATTGTGCTGAAAATACTACAGCTACAGAACTAAATAAATCCACTGATCTTCAACTCTGCCCATTGCTTTATCAAGAATGCATTTAAGCTAGGTAAACAAAGCCTAATCATTCTAATTAGTGCCCATTGTTAGCTGTGTCTTAATTAAAACAGTTTTTTTTAAGCTAATTACCAGAAAAGAGCACATTTAATATCAAAAATACATAATGGTTTACTTGATGTAGGTAAGTAATTTGCTGATCAATATTAAAAAGTGTTTATCCTGAACTTAGTTTTGTCCACAGGAACAAAGCTAGATGGATGTCTTTAATTATTAGTCAGGCTGAATAAATATGTTCAGTACACAACTTTGCCACATTAGGGTTAAAGTGATAACAATAAGAAATACACCAGTAAACATCCAGGCATTACGGGATAACGTGATAGCAGAGTTTCACCATTTTGATAAAATTCCACATGGCAGAGATTTGGTTGTTTTAAGGAGAGCAAGAAAAATGCTTTAATTTGTTAAAAAGGTGGCCTCATTAATATGTACTATGGGAGTTATAAGTTAAGGATGGTGATGATGTATATCTGAAAATGAAATTTCAATTAAATTAATAAAAATTACTTAAAATTGTCTTCAGACAATGTGACTACTATATACTGTGATGTCAGTTTGAAAAATTAAAATGGAGTCTGTTTACTTGAAACTCCCCCTAGAAGAAAGTATTTTCTCTGTTTACATGTAACCGGTATGGTAGTTGTTTATTACTATAGCACAAAATTCACTGTAACCTTATATCCCCAGAGACCTATACCTGTTTTTAAAGGCCTTGAACCTGATTTATACAGAGAGGGCTTTTAAAACCTGTATAGCCCAAAGCCGAAGGTCTATTGTCGTACAGTTCATACTATTTAAGTAAGACCTGTGTGTTTGGACAACATAAATGTCAAAACTGTGCAGGACTGAGTTCATGTACACCAACAAGATATGTTGACCTTAGTCCTGGCTAGCTCACAGTGCACCATCTGGACCTCTAACCTTACAAGGTACTGGAAGGTATGTGCGACCACAGAACATGACAACCCTGACTCCCCAAGGAAATTGTGGAAATAGATCTAACCCTTTTGTGAGTAACTCATACATACCCAGGGGGTAACACAAGAAAGATTTAAATTGGTATTTCGAACATTTATTGAGCAATAAGATGGTTGTGTGAAATAAATGTGCTGAAATAATAGAAGGAAACAAAACAGAGTAATCAACATCATGAGAATGGTAAAGAAAATAAACATTTCAACCATTGTGCTGTAATAATGATTATATTAATACATGTAATTATATCTATACTCCTACCTAGCGCTTCCTATCCTAAGGTGCATACACTGTGTGGATCTGCCTCAATAAACTAGAGTAGTCTAACTCCCCATTTACCTAAGGGTATGTGTCATCTGGGAGCCTGTCATTGGTATAGAATGGGCCATTGTGCTTCTCAGGATGGTGACCGGATTCCGCTGGGCTGGAATCGCAGCATGGGGTGACCTTGAACATTTAGTTCCTCAGAGGCTGGGAGACTTTTTATAATAAACTTCACCCATACTCTCTATGCCAGAGTTCTAGTATGGCCATTATTGTTTATTCTACTCTTGCAGAGCTGTCGTCAAACAGACAATAGCAAACAACTACATTTTGAGCAGTGAACTTAGTCCTTGTACAGAATGTTCAAGAGCCTGATAATAGGCCTACGAAAACGCTTCTCAGCTGCAAACTCGACTATGCAACACACTCTACGCCGGCACAACCCAGAAGCTATAAAAGACCTTGCAAAGAATCCAAACCACCACAGCGAGACTTATCCTGCACATCCCCAACTGCAGCCACATCAACGATCACCTGAGAATCTTCCACTTGCTCTTGAACCACAAAATATTCACCTTCAAACTCCTCACGCAAGCCTACAAGGCCCTTCACAACATCGGACCTTCATACCTCAACCACTGCCTCTCCTTCTACACACCCACCAGACACATCTGCTCTGCCAACCTGGCCCTGGTCACTATTGCAAGAATCTGCAAGCGCACGGCCGGAGAAAGATCCTTCTCCTACCTCGCCGCAAAAATCTGTGACTCTCTTCCTATACATCTCAGGCAATCACCCTCACTGCCTCAATTCAGGAAGCACCTCAAGACCTGGCTCATCAACTGAATTGGCACTTTGACTGAACTAGAAAACCAACCCCTAGCACGTTGAGACCCTAATGGATGATTAGCCTGCGCTCTAAAAGAACCCTGATTGATTGATTGATTGATTGATTGATTGATTGATTGACAAAGTAGTTTAATTGTGAGCAAACCTATTTCTGAGAACATTATCCCATACGGGTGTACAAGAAAAAGTGTGTTAAAAGATATCATCCAAAAAGATGTCAACTTTAAGCATGAGCATTTAAATTAGCGGTGTTCTCTCTGCGTCGCCTACGTAACCACACAACACTATAAGGCTAGTAGAACATTCCACCTAAATGTCACCATTTGTTGAGAAAGCAGAATGTTTACAAGTTGAAATTAAAGAACTTTTGATTGACTGTTTCTAGTGTGCTGGTTTACATAAGCAGCAGGAACCAGCAGCCAGTTTTGAATAAATATTGCAACCTGCTGAAGCACGCAAGATTGAATCCAGCGTCAGCTTGCTGGCCGCATCACAAGGGCATTAGAGTTTGAAGATGAGTGTGTATATCTTGTTTGGCACAAAGCTAACTGAGGTGTAGTTAATTGTTGTATTTTTCCTCGATGTCTGTATGAAAAAATTGAACAAACATTCAAAGCGAAGAATACTTTTCGATTCTGTTCAAGTGATGTAATATTTCCACTTTAAACCCGTCTGCTAAAATTCTCCACTTACAGTTAACAACATAATCGTAACTCACCCTTGTTTACATTAGTGTTATTTACTGATGTTGTGTTGCTAATGCTATAATTAATTGTTGTCACATATAGACTTCGCACTGAGTTCATCCTGACATAGTGGGGTGGAGCGTGATGTGTGTATATATATATATATATATATATACATATATATATATATATATATATGTATATATATATATATATGTGGAAATATGAATACTTTAGTTGGAATCCAATAACATTTGAAAGCAATCAATTTATAAAACGAATTGTATCAAAACCAACAATTATTCCATGAACATATTGACAGATTAGATAGTGAGACAAGCTTCAGGTTTATCTCAAAATTGGGAATCAGAAATATGTTTTGACTATAACAATCTTAAGGGGGAGTGGCTTGGCGCCTTAGGGACATGGTGGCTGCTGAGTGAGGCTCTGCGGTGGGATTAGGAGACACGGCGCTGCAAGCTGCTCTCACTCGCTCTGATGATGTGAGAGGACGTCGGAAGACACAGGGAATGTTTCGAGGTGCCTGACGACCTTCACAACACACAGTGGACTTATATTTTTAGGTAGTGAATCTACTGCGATCCCGTTTCTGATGTGGCCGCCATTTTGATTAACTTGCGCGATTAACTGCGCTCCTTCAAAGCTTTCCTCAGCAAAGTCCCTCCAAAATAGATGCTCTCTAATGTTTATAAAGACGAGAATTGTCAAGCCTTTGCAGCATTTTAGAATAGATGTGTGGGATACAGCACATTTTGTATGGCAGCCATTTTAGAAGAACTGCCTCTTCCCAGGCATTTTCCTCATACCACTATGTGGTGATGCCATATTTCATACGCTTTACTTATTTATGCTTTGCTGGAATCTGATGCTTTAACGCCACATTTATTCATCTGCCTTTCGTGTCAACGCTGATGAAACAAGTTGTAAGGTGGTCATTTTAGCTTCAGTCTAATCGCCACAAATATTCATTACGCACCGTCTATGGCCTTTATCGCTTGACTTTCAAGGAGGTGTCGCATTTGTTTATGATTGTTTTACTTGATTAAAAGTGAACTCTGCCTTTTGGATTCACAAGAATATTCATCAATAGCTACGCTAGGTCTCTTGTCTGTAATACCTCCCTCATGTATGCGTAGCCTCAGTGCATGGTGCTTCACTTTCCTTAAGTGCGTAAGGCGAATTTTAGGGTGCTAGAAGACTTTATGGGCAGAACAAAATCACTACATTCTCCATCTTCTGAACAGAAGCGCATCTTTGTAAAGAATTCAAATATTTTCTCTGAATTTTCCAAGTTAGAAGATTGTTTGTCATTCTCCTCACACAGATCAGAAACAACGATGGATTCCTCTCAAATTGCTTCCGGGAAATCAAATACCAAAAGACTGAAAAAAGACCCTTCTTCACCTCCTAAACAAACATCGCTTGTTTCCATGGAGCTATTACTGGAGAAAATTAGAGCACTCCTTCCTTTCATGGAAGAGACTAATGCCAAACTCCATGTCTTGACTGACAACTGGTCACAACTTGAAACAAGAGTCTCTTCAGTTGAGCAAACGGTTACCACTCTAAAAGAAACTTGTGTCAAAGTTTCCCATCTTCATTCTCAAGTCTCTACACTCCAGAAGCAGGTCAAGGACTTGGAAAACCGCAATAGGTGGAATAATTTGGGTATTTATGGTTTAAGTGAAGGACTCGAAGAGTCTAACCCGTTGGCTTTCTTCAAATCATTCCTCACTAAATCGCTGCATTTGCCAGAAGACATAGCTCTAAATATCCAACGAGCGCACCGGCTAGGTTGTCCACCATCTCCGGCATCTCTTTCACAATGGCCAAGAGGAGTCATCTTGTAATTTTAAGAATACACAGATTTATTGAAAGTCTTGGTGGCAGTTAAATCTTCCCTAAAAATTACCTGGTCTGGTTCTTCTTTGTTTTTTGCTCAGGACTATGCTAGAGCTACTGATAACAAACGTAAGGCCTTTCTAAACATGAGAGCTGATCTCCGCTCAATGGGTGCCAGATATGGTCTTTTTCACCCTTGCTTATTCAAAGTTACATACAACAATAGAACAACTACGTATGAAGATCCGCTGTGCCTGCAAAGTTTCATTAACTCTTGCAAAACGTCTGCAATGGATTTATCTGGACCTTCCTCTTCATCCACTGGTTGAACTTCATGATGCTCTCTTCTGTATTCTTGCTCTTTGAATTATACTTTTTGATTGTTTGAATGTTGATCCTTTTGTTAATTCTCATCACATTTGGGACTTTTCGCCATAGTTTCTGCTATTATGCATCTGTTAATGGCTGATGTTCACTTATGTGCATTGTTATAATTGTTAATTTGTATTCCAGTTCGATACCTTAATTTTTTCTTCTCCCTCTTCACTTCCACAGGTTCCCTATCCCAGTCTCACTATGTGTTCCTAGTTCCCTGTTCAGCCGATCTTAGATGTGCCGTCCGTTCATTGTGGTTCCATCCCTCCTCCTTGTCTACATGTTCTCTGCCCTTGTAGGTATGTTCCTATATCACATGTCTATTCTTCCTTTTCCCCTATTCCTTCCTCTCTTTTTTCTTGTAATTAGTTCTCTTTTTCACCATTTAGGTGTCATTGATATTCTCTTTCTTTTTGCTTCTTTTCATCACACTACTCTTTATTCTAGGTCTAGTTCTAGAATTGATGTTGTTTTTCCCCTATCTATATTGTTAATTGTTTCTGTTATTGCAATTCCCTCTCTCCCCTTCTCATTGCTGTCATACTCTTTGCTAAATTCGTTTCTACTTATTGTTTCTTTCTTTATTTCTATCCAAATTTCTTCTCCTTCTTGCACTATTTTTTTATCTATTTTTTCTTTCCTCGTTCCAGCTATGATTATTCTATGTACAACACTTTATTTTTCTTATGTTTTTCTTCGTGGTTTGATATTTCTGGTTTGTTACTGTAGGTTCTTCCTATTTTCTGTTTTTCTTAACTCATGATGCCGTTAAAGTTAGTTTCATGGAATGTTAAACGACAGAGTATTATCCCATCTGGCTAAGTTAAATGCAGATATAGTATTCCTGCAAGAAACCCATCTTATAGCAGATGAGTCATTAAAATTAAAAAAAGGTTGGATGGGCAACTTATTTTACTCTAGCGGTGATGGTAAACGTTAATGGGGTTATGATGTTATGTCGCAAGTCCCTTCTATTTAAACTTATCTCACAGGACTCCGCGCAGATGGCCACTGGCTTAATGTTAAATTGATGCTGAAGGATGTTCCAGACTCTTTTTTCGTTGTCTATGCCCCTACTGGTGGTGACGCTTCTTTTTGGCTTTCAGTAGCCGAGCAGATCACTCTTCATATGAAAGATAACTTTATTTTGGCAGGTGACTGTGATCAGGTTTTCGATCCTTTTATAGATCGAAATTCTAAAGTGGCATTTGTCCCTAACAAAACTCACAAATCTTTTATTCATACGTTTGTACAACATAAATTTTCAGATGGCCGGAGATTATGTAATCCGACTACGAAACAATACACCTTTTACTCCCTGGTGCATCACTCTCAGTCACAACTTGATTTTTATTTTGTTTTGCATAACCTCTCGCAAGCATACTTGTGCAGAAATTGGCCCTATATTATTATCAGATCATGCCCCTATTGCAATTGATTTGGACATTTTACCTAAAACGAACGGTCCCATGAGGTGGCGATTTAACGATTCTCTACTCCTAGATACACAATTTTCTTCCTCTTTCAAAACCTTTTTTGATGAATACTTTCGCCTAAATCAAACAGATTCTTTACCTTCTTCAATTATTTGGGATGCTTTTAAAGCCTCCACAAGGGACTTTATTATAACTTATGTGACAAAGAAGCGTACTATTGCTCGTAATCGTACGCATTCTTTATTTCAAGGAATTAAGAGACTGGAGCATTCTTTTTACACATCCAAATCAAAGGATGTTCTTAACTCCCTTATAAAAGCTAAGTTGCAGTTTAATAAGGAATCCTGCATCTCCTTTTCCCCTTCGGAGGAAAACACCAAGTAAGTGCCTTTGCCACATCAGACACTCAGTCCCACAGGCTGTTTTTCATTTTCATTATCCTTCCTAATGGGGTATTTTTCCCCACAGAATCACCATAGCGGCGCTAGTCTCCAACTCAACTGGGACTCCATACACACCATACCTTCAGTTCTCTCTCGTAGAAGAACACAAAGTAAGTGTCTTTTGTCACATTAGACACTCACTTTCGAGTGGTTGTCCGTCAATATCCTTCCTAATGGGACATTTTTCCCACAGAATCATCATAGCGGCGCGAGTCTCAAACCTAACTGGGACATCACAAACGCCACAATTAATGTAGGTACACATGTTTGTGGGCCATTTATAGACGCCTTTCTATAATTAATCAACTGAGTGATATTCGTATTTATTTCCTTAGGTGCTCATAATCCCTATAGTCCTGATGAAGACCCCATACTGAGGAATAACTTGCCCTTACCACGGGGGTCGAAACGTCGACAGTCTCTTCTTCAACATACACGTCAAATTACAATTAGCCATAGATGGCTCTCGTGTAATGTTTATGTAGGGAACCTTGTGATCTATTTAAGACTGGAAATGTTCTTAGATTGATGTAGAATTGTTCACAGGACACAATTCCTTTTCTTTGTCCCTTTATCTATTCCAATCACACCCCACCCCATCTGTTTTAACCCCCTTCTTTGACACCTACGGAGCACTATATTAAGTGATTACTATATGAACTATGTTGGTAATTACTCTGTATGTGATGAAATGGGAAATTTAGCATATGTGAATGAAATTGATATTATTGCATACAGCTGAATTAAAATTCAGTCTCTTAAATTTCCTTAGTTTTGTGTACCACTTTAAGCATTCATTGCAAAATTTGTTTTATGAAATGTTATATAGCCGACCACTTTTCTGCAATTACACGTTGACCCATGTCGGTGAGTATCAAGGGTTTACCCCGTTATTACCTACCACTAATATTAAACTTGCAGCATATGCTGACGACATTTTGCTTTTTATTTCAAACCCCAGTGAGTCGATTCCAGGCTTTTTAGAGGAAGTTCGATCTTTTTCTTTAATATCAGGTGATAAATTAAACAGCGATAAATGAGAAATTCCACCTCTGACTAAATACACTTATAGCGCTGATTTTACTTCAGCAAATTTTACTTGGAAACCATCTTCTATTAAATATTTAGGTTTGAACTTTACATCGACATTAAAAGTTACAGTCGCGCTATGCATGAATAATTGCATTCAAAGACTCACAGAGCTCACCAATAAATGTCATCCGCTTTATCTTTCTTGGTGAGGCCACCTAGATACTATTAAGATGATGCTTTCCCCCATAGTTTTATATACCATTTCCAACATTCCAGTTTCCATCTCCACTTTTAATCCATCAACTCAATATTATCTTCCTTTTTATGGAACAAAAAAAAAATACACGTATTTCTGCCTCTAAGTTATCATTCCCTAAAGCTGAAGGTGGAGTCAATTATCCCAATTTTTTCACCTCATCACAAAGCATTTCTATTGCGGCAGGCTTCATAATGGGTGATTGACTCTAATGAGAATTACCCCCTCTGGGCATTAGTTGAACTTTCATTCCTTTCTCCATTTTCATTCCGAGAATATCTCTCTTTTTCCCGTAAGCCCCAAACATTATCCACTCCGTTATTCAAGTTTACTTCAAAATTATTAAGCCCTATATTCCCCTTATTATATGATACTCTTGAATCCTTTTTGACCTCACCCATTTGGCATAACAAAAGTATACTGATTTGTGACAAACCCTTTTATTGGAAAACGTGGAAACAACTTGGCATAATATGTGTACACCAATTATTCTCAAATGAAGAATTTATTTAGTTCTCTTCATTACAACAGCTATATGCTTTATCTTCCTCATTCATTTCCAAATTTCAGATTCTTCGTAAAGCTGTGCTTGATGTGTACATACAATTATCAAACCAAACCGGTATCAATCCTATCCATCCTATACACATGGACGTATCTAACCTTTTACAAACTCAACCCAAAGCGTCAACCTTATATGGTTACGTCCAGTCCTCTCCTACATTAAGACAGAAATCAAGCGTTGAGGAGTTATGAGAGAAATACTTTAAGACTGTATGGCTTCTCACTTTGTGGAACAGTATATGGACTAAAATATGCAAATCTTCAAGATCAGCTAGCCTAACACAAACTCTGTTTTATGTTTATAATAGGCTCTTGTTATCTCTTCACATTATGCACAAAAGATTTCCTAATGTACTGGACATCTGTTGGTCATGCACCTCCCCGAATGCAGATCTATTCCATATGTTGATTTCATGTCCACCAGTTTACAGTTTTTGGAAACAGGTCTAGTCTCAAATTAATCTAATTTTTGGTTTGCATATCCTATTTTCTATAACAAACATCTACCTAGGCAGCCTTTCATCGATTTGGAATACTATCCCAACTAATTCTAAAATAATTGACTTATTAATAGCAGTTGCCTTCCAGCAAATAACAAGAAATTGGAAGGACTTTACAAACATTTCATTTAAGGCCTGGTGGTATGATGTTTGTCATAATCATAGACTAGACACATTCTCTACTTCACGCACACCTATAACTATGAAAAGACTCCAGTTATGGTTACCGGTTACGACTTTCTTTGATACCTGTGCCAAAACACACTCCTTGCTGACACCCTCTGAACAAGAAGTACTCAAGCTGGGGGGCGTGGCTTAGCCGGCGATCATGGCGGTCGTTTACAGCGTTAAGCTCCGGCCAGCCTGACAATATCCTACCATCTTATCCTGGCCCTGGGCATCGGAGGGGGCTCCCTGCAGGCGGAATCGGCAGCGGTAACATCGGGCTGCCCTCGGTGAAGATTTCATCCCGGTAGCTGCTCTGGGGCCGGTGTGAAGCCGTGCGGACACTGTGGATCACGGGAGGACCGGCGAGGCCTAATCAGCCGGGACCTCGATTTTGGCGGCGGCCCGGGCCGGGCATGCCTGCTGGTGCCCGGGCGGGACTGACCTCTGCGCCCATATCCTTGGCGGGGCTGTGAGGGCGGTAGCGGAGCCCGGAGCTCAGACCTGGGGAAGGTGGTCCGGCAGGGCGGCGTGATTGCTCCGGCGGGCCCCGGGAGGCCTGCATAACCGGGGACTAAAGTTTGGAGTAGCCCGGCCTGAGAGAGACAGCCGCGCTGGCAGGTGGAGACGTTTGAAGCCTTTTATTCTCCGGGGGGACCGTGTGGCTGGTGATCCCCCCGACCTGCCTTGCTCCCCTGCCCGTGGCTCCTGAGGCGGCGCCCTGCTGGGGGCGCAGTGGACAAGTGCCGGTGACGGCCGGGGGGTCGAGGGTCGCCATCTTGCATCCCCCAGCACTGGTGGATGTGGCGCTTGGCGGGACGGCTGGTCGTCGGCTGTGGACGGAGAGTGGCCCTACCTGTGTGGGAGAGACCTGCAGACCCGGCAGGACAGTCTGGCGAGAGCGGCTCCATCCTGTGCCATGCGATGAAGCATATGCCTGAGGTGATCTGAGGGCCCCGGCGACGCAGGAGGTAAGCCAGACGTGCCCACGTGGTGGTGGAGACTACTCGGGGGCTAGGTCTTGCCCCGGTGGGGTAGCCTGGAAGAACCCGCAAAGGATCGGGCAGTGGGGCGATCAGGTGGAGCCCAGAGAGGTGTGGGTGGCCCCTGGAGAGACGCCGTTGGCTGCTCGGCCGGAGGTGGTGTTGTAGACTGGTGATTTGCCGCCTGGCAGGGCGAGGAGGACGCGTGGACACTTGAAGCACTGCAGTGGGGTGGACCTGGAGAGAGGCCTGCGGGGTGTCCGGTGGTCCTGGTGAGGGACTTTGGCAGTGTGGCCGGGCAGTGAGGGCTTGGGGCCACGGGGTCAGGTCGGGCCCCGGCCTGGGGAGCCTTACGAGGCTGGCTGCGCAGCAGGGGGGCCGGGGCAGTGCGTTTGGGGCCACGTCCAGTGGGGCGCCCTCATGGGCCTATCCCCCCCATACCTTGGTAATCTGTGCTGCACCCGGGAACCATCAACGGCTGCCCCTGACTCACGGGCCATCATGACGCGCGGAGGAGCTAGTGGAGGTCAGGGCAAGCAGGGGCCCATTGACAAGTACACAGAAGCAGTGGGTACTGGGGGCTTGCAGCCCACAGTCCCGGATAATGCGGCGCTATTGGCGGCGATTACACAGTCGCAAGATGCGCTTGACGCTAAAATTGGGGCAGTTGGATCAAACGTCATGCTCCTCCGCCAAGATCTGCGGAATGCGGTCGAACGCATTACCGGAACTGAGACTCGCATATCAGAGGTCGAAGGCGATGTCTCTGCCCTCAAGAAGAAGGTGCTGGCTCTGGAGAAAGGGCAGAGGGACCTCGTGCAGCGGGCTGAAGATGCAGAGGGGCGGGCTCGGAGGAGCAACCTCCGCTTTGTAGGCTTTCCTGACAATTGCGAGGGGTCAAACACGGAACGCTTTCTGACTGAATGGCTGGAGAGTTGGATCCCGGCGGACGCTCTCTCTAGCTGTTTGGTGGTTGAGAGGGCACATCGAGCGTTAGTCCAAAAGCCCCCCGTGGGTGCACGTCCGAGGGCCATTATTGCTAAATTCCTGACCTATGCGGACCGAGACACTATTCTGCGACAGGCACGCCTGAAGGGCACCCTGACACATAACAATGCAGCCATAATGTCCTTTCCGGACTACACCAAATTGGTCCAGCAACAGCGACAGTCTTTCACTGCGGCCAAAGCCCGGCTCCGGGGCCTCAAACTCCAATATGCATTGTTGTAACCAGCACGGCTGCGGGTCGTCTTCCAGTCCCGCATGCTGTTTTTTGACAGCCCGGAGGAGCTTTTTCAATGGACCGATGAGACGGTGAAGGTCCCAGTTAATACAGCGCGGGGAGGGGAATCGGATTCCTCTACAGGAAGCATTGCCAAGGGGGGCCTCAGGAGCCAGTGAACGATCACGCCAGGGCGGAGGTTCGCGGTTCGGTTCGGCCGCCCGTCGGGGGGACCCGGCACCAGAGCAGCAGGATGCTGGGTCTTGACATTTGACATTTGGGGGGTTTGAGATGATGACCTTATATACGTCTAATCGAAGTGCCCAGGTGCTGTGTTATTCAGGCTGGGGGTCTACTCCAGCCCAGTTGGGGGAGGGAACGACGGCCTAGTTCCATGGGCTGCTGCATGGGGATCCATTGGGAGGGATGGTTCCGGGTCTCCCGTTGGGGACTTGGCCTACATCCGACCGCGACAGGTGCTTCCATGTTGGGTGGTGCAGGGTGGGGTGCGGGGAGGGGAGGGTCTGGGAGTTGGGAGTTTTGGGGGGAAGGTTTGTTGGCGTTCTTGCTGCTGCTTGCTGATTGCTATGTACGACACAGTCTGTTTGAAGGAGGGGAGGGGTCATTTCTTGCTGTTTTGTTCATATGGCTAATACTGGAGTGGGTGGGCGGCTAGGTCCGGGCACCATGAAAATCTTGAGCTGGAATGTGCGCGGGCTGCTGGATAAGGTGAAGAGGGGTGCTGTCTTTCAATATGCTAAGCGGGCGGGGGCAGACGTCCTATTCCTACAGGAGACTCATCTGCTGTGGACACATGCTCTGTGCCTCCAGCGCACTGGCTATATACATGCATTCCACTCTGGGTTCACTAGGGGCTCCAGGGGAGTAGCGGTCCTTGTTCACCGTAGGCTACCTTTTATTCTCAGGCGCACGTGGGTGGACACACAGGGCAGGTATGTGTTGGTTCAGGGAGAGGTTAGGAGGGACACCGTGCTCCTAGGCAGCGTATATGCCCCACCTGCATTGCAGTGGCCCCTGGTAGAAAAGCTCATGTCCCTCTGGGATGAATTACCGACGGCCATGTCTATCATAGTGGGGACTGGAACTATGTGATGGACCGGTGCACAGATAGATGGCGGGCTGCCGCTGCGATCCATGGCGCGGGGGGGATACAGGGGTGTTGCCACCAAGCTGCGGGCGCTAGCGACCGGATTGGATTGGGTAGACACCTGGCGACACAAGCATGGGTCCCACAGAGACTTCACGTACTTTTCCACGGCACGCGACTCCTTTTCCTTTTCTATTACATATTTGTGCCCCGCGCCTTGATCCATAGGGTACTATCAGTAGAAATCTTTCCCAGGGTGTTGTCCGATCACTCTCACTCTCACATTTGATACTGGGGGTGCCAGACAGCCGTTCCGGTGGCGCATGTCGGCCTGGCACTTAACGCAAACAGCTTATCATACGCATTTAACCGCCGAGCTTGACCATTTCCTCACGACTAACGTAGGTACGGTGGAATCGCCGGCAACGTTTTGGGAGGCCGTGAAACCCACGATTCGGGGCATAGACATATCATGATGTGCTGCGGCTCGTCGTGAGAAGCGCAGGGACCTAGTGCGTCGGGAGGCGGAATTAGTGGAGTTGGAGCGTAGGGGCTGGAGTGAGGGCGGCGGACCCGTTAGGCGGCAACTGCCACTGGACCAGCAGCAATACACGTCGGTGCTACTGGATGAGGCACGACAGGCCTGGCTGGCTACGCGCAGTCGAGTGTACGAATGGGGGGACAAGTCTAGCAAGATGCTGCACCGGTTATGCCAAGGTATGATGCATGCCTAGCCGCTGCCCCAAATTGTAGGCCGAAAGCTTCGCGACGTATTTCGAGGGCCAATATGCGCCTGCGGAGTGCCTGGAGGCGGAAGAAGTACAGCGCTTCATTGATGACCTGCCCCCAAGGGCTGTCACGGACGAGGTGCGTGACCTCCTGGACCGCCCTCTGACCGGGGACGAGCTGCAGCCCTGGGCGAATTAAACCCGGGCAAGGCGCCCATCCCCAATGGGTTTCCGAGCGAATACTATCGGTGCTTCGCGACGATGTTGAGTCCTCACTTCCGTCCGGTGGTTGAGGATGCATATGAACACGGGATACTCACCCCTGACTGGCGCCATGCCGAAATAGTGGTATTTCTGAAACCAGGGAGGCTTCCGGAGAGTCACGCGTCGTACCGCCCCATCTCCCTCCTGAACTCAAAGGCCAAGAATCTGGCCAAGGCTCTGGCGAATAGACTAAAGCCATACATCTTGGACCTGGTTATGTTAAATGTTATGTTAAATTTTTATTTATACAGCGCACGTACGCCCATGGGCTTCTTGGCGCTACTAAAACTTTTGGAAACCATAACACAACACAGAATGACCAGAGAGAGAAAGCCAGTCTACGGGTATGCCTGTCTAAATAGCAGGGTCTTAAAGGCATGTCTGAATGTAAGCAGATTGTCACTGTGTCTCAGAGAAGAAGGCAAGGAGTTCCATAAGGATGCAGCCAAGTACTGGAAAGAGCTGCCCCCATGGCGTTTCCTCTTGACTTAGGGGATAGTCAGCAGATTTTTGTGTGCAGATCTGAGGTTACGTGACGGATTGTGTTTACACAGCATGTTGGTGATGAATTTCGGGCCTTTCCCTTGTAAAGCCTTAAATACAATGCAGCCCGTTTTAAATATGGCCCTTTGATCTATAGGTAGCCAATGGAGTTCGGCCATTCCAGATCTGATAGAGTGCCATTTAGGTAAATTAAGGATGAGTCTAGCAGCCTGGTTTTGAACGTATTGAAGTCTCTTCAATTGGCCCACAGGAAGACCCAGATAAAGACTGTTGGAATAGTCGAGGCGAGATAAGACTAGAGCAGTCACTGCTAGAATAAGGGCAGAATGAGTCAGCACATGGGAGATTTTCTTAATCTTCCGTAGCTGGAAGAAGCTGGAAGATACGACCGTTCCAATCTGAGCTTTGAGGGATAAATCGCTGCAGAGGGTGACCCCGAGGCTCTTAACAGTATTGGATTTGGTCGGGGGGACTCCCAGGTCAGAAGGCCAGAAGTGTGGGCCCCAGCTGATTTCGCTTTTCCCAGGCAGGACCAACTCTGTCTTGCCTGGGTTAAGCTTCAGGTGATTTAGGTTCATCCATCTCTGGATATGGCACATGACCTGTTGGAATTCTGATACTGCCTCAGGGGAGTTCAGAGGAAACACCAATTGCAGGTCATCGGCGTAGTTAAAAATTTTGACCTTGTAATCTCTTAAAGAGTAAAGCAGGGGGCGCAAATACAAATTAAAAAGAAGCGGGGATAGGGACGAGCCCTGAGGCACACCACACAAAGAGATTCTCTTGGGGGCTGTGTAAGTTCCCAGTCTTACTGCTTGGGTACGGTTTGAGATGAAGGACCTCAACCAGCCACGGGCGGGCCCCCTGAGGCCGGCCTGCTCGACACGGTTGACCAAGATAACATGGTCCACCGTGTCGAATGCGGCCGACAAGTCCAGCAGTACGAGTGCCTGGTGAATGTCCCTGTCTGCGTTGGAGTACAAGGTGTTCTGGACTGCTAGAATCACCGTCTCTGTGGAGTGGCAGGGACGAAACCCTGCCTGATTAGGTTCTAGATAGTCTGTACCCTCAATGAACTTTAATAAGCAGCTCGAGACATATGCCTCCAGTATTTTTGACAGAAAAGGCAGCAAAGAAATAGGTCTGTAGCTGGAGGGCTCAAAGAGGTCCAGTCCGGGTTTCTTGATCAAGGGGATTAGGAGCGCTTTCTTGAAGTTGCTTGGCACCGCCCCTTGTTCCAGAGATTTATTTAAAAGCGGAAGGATGCTGTGAGGAATAGCCTGTGCTACCGCCTTCATGATATAGGGTGGACAAATGTCGTCTGGAGACCCTGATTTAACCCTGACCATCAATTCGGCCAGTGTTTTGGTGTCGATAGGAGGAAAGGTGTCAAGAGTAGACTTATTATAGAATGTATCTTCCATGGGTGGTGCATTAGGAGGGATGGTGATGCTCCGTTTTATGGTCGCTATTTTCTCAAGGAAGAAGTCATTCATAGAGTCACATAGTTCCTGCGTGGGTGCTATAGAAGGGGCAGTCCGGTTGTCGTCACAGAGCTCATTTACGATATTGAATATGTCTTTGGACTGATTCGTAGAGTTCAAGATCTTAGCAGAGAAGTAATTGGTCTTATGTAGGAGCAGAGTTTTTTGGTAAAGCTTCCTCGCAGAACAGTATATTTCTCTGTCTTGAGGTGAATAGTTTGCCCTCCACTTTCTTTCCTTCTGTCTGATCCCTAGTTTTAATAGTTTTAGTTCTGCAGTGAACCATTTGTGTGCGTCTTTCCCTCGTATATTAGGGAACTTCACTGTAGGGGCATGGAGGTCAGCGGCTTGAAGTAGCCACTTAGATAGCAAAGTTTCGTTAGGTTCTACATCCTCAACCATTAAGGGGAGGGTAGTAGTAAGTGTTTCTAAGAATCCCGGAAGATCCATGGATTTCCATTTGCGAAACTCCTTGGTTGTTGGTGGTCTTGCTTTAGTCATACCTCCTATGCTAAGTGAGAAGTAGATAAAATGATGGTCTGACCATATACAGGGAGAAATGGAGAGTGAGTGAACCGGCAGGTTATGTGGCCAAATTTGGTCTAAACTGTGACCTTTCTGATGAGTGGGGAGGTGAATATGCTGGGTCAGGTTCAAATCTTCCAGTAGAACTTTGAGCTTGGCAGCGTGGGGATCTTGTTCCACGCAGTCGAACCAAAAGTTTAAGTCCCCAATTAATATGATTTTGGAATAGTTGACTACATGTGAGGCCAGCTGTTCAGTTAAGAGTGCCGGAAAGTTGGCCATGTATTGGGGTGGGCGATATAATAGTACTAATATTAAAGCCCCGCTTTCAGAGTCCAATTTGATGACTAGGTTCTCGGTTCCTGGGAGAACTAAAGGCGACAAGGAGCGAAACTTAAAGGTCTTAAGGATAATGGCCGCGACTCCGCCCCCTCAGGCGGGCTTTATGCCGCAGAGAGCCACCCGCCACAATATCCGGAGAGCCCAGGTGGCGGTTGCGGCCTGGAGGCATTTGGGGGAGCAAGCGGCCTTGTTCCTGGTAGATATGGACAGGGCATTTGACTCCCTGAGCTGGACGTACCTGTTCGCACTGTTGGGACGCCTGAACCTAGGCCCGCGGTTTCTGGCCTACATTCGGCTGCTGTACACAGATCTCACAGCGGCGGTGCGAGTGAGTGGATACGTATCTCGCCCCTTTCCGATCCGACGCGGGACGCGGCAGGGTTGCCCCCTCTCCCCATACTTATTTGCTCTCGCAATGGAGCCCCTGGCTGCATGGGTGCGTATAGACGCCCAACTTAAAGGCTTTCGGTGGTCGGCGGACCATACCGATAGGATTGCGCTTTACACCGACGACGTCTTGTTCTTCCTTACGGACCTTGATAGGTCCGGGCCGCGCCTCCTGCGCATTCTGCAAATCTTTGGTGAGACGTCCGGTCTATATATGAACCCGAGTAAATACACGCTGAGGCTGCTGGGAGGCCGCCAGGCGGTCGGAGACTGGGCGACGGGACTCCAGCTGGCCTTTGAAGTACTTGGGAGTGTTCTTGTCGGAAGATGCGACACTCTCGTATGAACGTAACCGTGCTCCGGTTTGGGACCGTACGCGAGAAGACATGAAAATCTGGTCTAAAATGCCTTTGACGATCATGGGTAGATCCGCTATCTTCAAGATGGTGGCACTTCCACGCCTGCTTTTTCAACTCCAGAACTATCCCCTTGTGATTCCGCCCAGTTGGTTTCGACGCCTGAACTCTGCATTGAATGGGTTCCTGTGGGCGGGCGGCGCAGTGCGCGTGGCCCTGCAAACCTGTTTCTTGTCAACGTACACCGGGGGACTGGCCACGTCGGATATGCTCTCCTATTACCAGGCATCTCACCTGCTGGTGCTGAACGACTGGTGGTACGCGGACAAGAGGGATCCGGCCTATGCGGTAGAGCGGGTGTTGATGAGGACTGCGTCCCTTCACAGGCTCCTATACTCAGTGCAGCTCCGGAAATCCCTTCCGTCGGTCACGCAGGTGGTATTTCTGGTCTGGAGGCAGGCCCTACGCCGCATGGGCTGGTGGGGCGTGCTGACTCGGGAAACCCCGCTGTGGCGTAATGGCAGGTTGCCACAGATGGATGCTCTGATGAGATTTGGAGGCTGGGATGTGATTGGCATCTCGACTCTGGGGGATGTTATGTTCGACAGCGTCCTCAAGTCGTTTGACACCCAAGCATGGAAGGCATCGTAGGCTCCGCCGTTGGCGGCCTGGAAAAATGGGCTAGACTTCTGCATGGGGCTTGAGTTGCCCATTTTTATGGCCAGGGGTTGCCCTCGGAAGCATTTTAAGATTTGGAAACGGTGGGCGGACTATCGGTGCCTGGAGCTGGACCCACCACCGGAAGAAGCTGCCTCACTGCCCTCCATTTGAACTGTCGGGTAGGATGGTTGGACTGTGTTAAATGTACATGGCTGATACTGTCGGTGTTTTACACTCTGTGTGGGTTGAGCAAGCTGCAGCACTTAGGGGGGTGGGTAGGGCGGGTGGGGGGTAAAGTTGTTCCTTTACAGTTTAAGTATTCACGTATGTAAACTACTAGAGTAGACAATGCTACTATGATTCTGGCATTGGCTTCTGGCTTACAGAGCAGTGCATATATTTTCCTGTCCATTCAGTCAATAAAATCTGTTTTTTAAAAAAAGAAGTACTCAAGCCTCCATAGTTCCTCTAGCTTTCCTTTTATTGATTTTGTAATATATTTATTATATTTTCCTTGTTTACTCGTTGCAGTAATTGTATCATCTGTTTTTATACAAGTGTTTATGCTGGAATATCAATGCATTTTATTCTTTAATGATTATTTGTGTGTATTGTACATTGATACCTCCTTTACCCCTAAATAAAGCTATCTTTTAATATATAACAATCTTAAAACCCAATACCCTTCTGCAAAGGGCTGGGTTCATGTTCTTCACCAGTACGATCTAATTTCACATGCCTGCGACAGCATCCACATTCGAGTGGCCTTGTTAATTTTGAGTACCAGAGGTGGCCATTCAATTGCCCAGACCGATGAAGGCCCAATAGAAGAGAAAGCCTATCCATTGTTAACATGCCTTCGATATATCATCTGTAAGACAGCTACCATGCGGTCATACTGGACCTTTCCTAAGTGACTCTCTCAGTCTCTTAACTGGCACCAACGCCGTTTACTGTAATGTTTTATTATTACCTACTTTTTACTACCTTAATTGCTGTATTGTTGTATACTCTTCTGTTGACTGTTTATGACCACATGAATACTTGCTTACAAATTGTGTAAAGTTATGCACATAACATGTAAAGCACTCTGATACCTTCGGGTCTAACTAGCGCTATATAAAACAAAAAAATAATTCCATTATACCAGCTAATTTTAAAGATAGCGCAGCTCTGAGTCTTCACATTCCTCCCACCTTGTAAATGTAAATGTATTTGAGCTTGTAAAGCACACTGCTACCCGTAGGTTTCCTGGCGCTGTATAACGCTGGGGAACCTGTCCTGGCTTTCCCTGTGAGATGGTCCCTATTGGGCACCCCCAAGGTGAAGCCAGGCATCCCCGGCGTTGATGGGGCCGTTTGTGGAGATTAAGCAAGCTATTGCCCAGAGTTGCTGAGTGGGACCCATGGTTAGAGTGGCACCGAAGGCGAGATTTATCGAGCCCGCTGACATTGGCCCAACACCCTGCCGCGTAGGGAATTGAACCCTGGTCCCGGGCCGACCTCTACTTCTGGGTCTGCCGCCTCTAACCAGTGAGCCACACCACTCCACTCCACCTTGCCTGGTATATTACCATTCCATCGCAATCATTACATTGCAAAAGCTACCTCTGTGTTTTTCGCGGTTTAAACTATACATCCAGAGTTGTTACATCGTGCTGTTTCACACTGATAGTTGTTACTTTACAATGGTAAGTATAGTTAAGTAGAGCAAAGGGTTTTTGGAGAGTTTGAAGATGGGTGGTGCTTAGGAGTAGTCAGGGAAGTTACTGTTCACAGATTGGCAGTGATTAGTGGTAGCAAGGGTTTTTGGGGTTCAGGGACGGTTGCAGTCCAGGGGGTAGCAGAGGGTTTTAGGGTTCAGGAATGGTCTTAACTTTGAGGAAGCAGTAAAAAAAATGTTTTTAACTTAAGAGAAGTGTGTAAGTGTGTTATATTTTAGGGGCAGGATGTAGAGATAATAGTGGCAGAGGGTGGGTAGTGTATCATTTTATGTTCTTATTTAAATGTAGAGGTTTCCTATTTTATTTTTGAGGTCCTTTATTTTAGATTTTAGGGTGAGTATTTTTTTGGGTGTAGTCAATTATTTAATTTTAAATATAAGTTTAGAATGTTAGGTTTAGGGGTGAATTGCAGGGGTCCAGGGTAGGTAGTTATTAGTCTAAATGGATTGCTTTTTAACTTTCATGGTTAACTATTTTCATGGTCCAGGCAGGTATTTATTTTTCTTGTGGTGCAGGTATTTCTTATCTATTGTCAGTGTGTTAGCTTTGGGGATGTGTTGCAGGTTGATGAACATTGGGTGGGCTGTGTATTATTTGTTTTGAATAGTTATGTAGGTAGAGAGGGGTATTATATTTGTGCTAACTTTTTTAGGATTCACTGAGGGTATTTTTTTTATTATTATTTTATTTAAACTTGAACATGTACATTTATAGAATCTCATCATACTTTAGTCAATATAACAACATATCAACACGTGGCTTTGAAAGATACAGTAGTGTGTACATTGTCGGAGTTCTATACATAAAGAGTATTACAGTTAGTGAAAGGCAATATCATAATACAGCAGAGCTATGCATTGGGGTAGATGATGTCTCATCAACATGAGATATTGCATGAGTGGTTTCCAGATGTCCTGGGGTATAGAAGTAGTGGGGAGTTCTTCAGCATATAAGGCAAGGGTGTCATGACAGTAGAACATATCTCCCAACCACTGTTTAGAAGAGGGGCTTGCACGACTCTCCCAGGACATTGGCACCCTTCGTCTTGCTAATAACAAAGCTACTGTTATGAGTCTTCCCACAGCTCCCTTCAGGGTCGGTGTCAAGCCCAGCAGACATATGTGTGGGGTAGAGGCTAATTCAAGACCATACATTTCATGCATACTAGTAGTGATAGATACCCAGAATGCCAGTACATTTCCTCACTCCCATGCTAAGTGCCAGAAATCCACTGCAGGGGCACTATACCGCTCTCATTTTTCACTGTGGGTATTTACTTTTTTGAGTATGGGTATGTATTATTTATTCAATGCATTCTTAGTGGGTTAGGAACTGGGGACGGGTTGCAGAGATTATAGTGGCACTAGGTCTGGGTTAGTGTTTTTTTACCTGCACCATAAATTGTGCCCCTTCACTGCCGTTTTGGCGGGTCTGGTCCTGGGGTGGGTGCCTGGTTCGTTTTTGGCAGACATCTTGGAGTGGGGTGAGTAGAGTGAGGCTTTTCCAGCTGACAGCGCTTGAATGTGCATGTGACGCCTGGGAACACCTATTTAGGGCGAGTCCCTCCTGCTTTCAGCCCCTGACAAGGTAGCTGCTGCTGCGAGAGCGCTTGCGCGTTTTTGCAGTAAAACTGCTGTTTTAAAAACGTAAAATATTAATTTAGTTTGTTTTTGGTCATTTTGACCCTTTTTAAATTGCCCCTTACCTGCACCATAAATTGTGCCCCTTCACTGCCGTTTTGGCGGGTCTGGTCCTGGGGTGGGTGCCTGGTTCGTTTTTGGCAGACATCTTGGAGTGGGGTGAGTGGAGTGAGGCTTTTCCAGCTGACAGCGCTTGAATGTGCATGTGACGCCTGGGAACACCTATTTAAGGCTCCTCCCCTAGCGCAGCGGGATCGCGCAGCGGGCGTGTCCTCGCGTGGCCGGAGTCGTGCCAGAGTCCTGCCCGTCTGCGCCCGTCCGCGCTACGGATGCGCTGGACGTCGCGGGATTCCGGGTAACGGCTATTTTTCCATCTTAGCGTCGCCATGCTGACATACTCGCGGGAGTGCCTGTTTGCCATCGGTCAGGTAAGCCGCTGTTGTACCCTTCCATCGGTACATCCATTGCGAGGCCCGTACCATTGCCCCTGTAATGGCTGGGCTCTTGACTCTCCGAGTCCTCTCCCAAGGACTACTTCTCTGGTGACCCGCCGTATTACAGACTTTCCTTCCTCCTTGCGGATCCTGAACCTGAATGTCAGGTCTGCGCTGAAACACTATCAGAACATCTTTGACCTCATTGAGGAGGAAGCTCCAGACATCTTTGCCATGACTGAAACATGGCTACAGGATGCGGATACCGCTATTACAAATCTATCCTGCCCACCCGGTTATTCTATGTACACCTTGAACAGGTTGTCTAGAGGTGGGGGTATAGCTTTAGTGGTAAGGTCCTCCTATTCCTGTGTCTGGAGTGCCCTAAACATCTCTGGGTGTGAAAGTGCCTTGTTCAAGGTCTCTGTCAGCCCTGAGTTTACGCTGTCCGGGATGGTCGTTTATCGCCCGCCCGGCAGCGATGTGGCGTTTAGAAATGCTTTTCCCGACATTGTTGGCCCTTTGGTCGCAGACTGTGCCAACTTTTCCATCATGGGTGATTTGAACCTGCATTTCGACACCCTCTCAGGCCTGACAGTGCGCTCCATCTCCTCTGACCTAGAGGCCTTTCAACTTCCCCAGATGGTCTCCCAGCCTACCCATTCGGGGGGGCATATTCTGGATCCCCTGTTTACCAATCTGCCGGGGATTACAATCACCTCTATCTCGCCGGTGGAATGGACTGACCACTTTTTGGTGTCCATCCTATGCCCGGTCTTAGCCACCCCTTCCATCTCCTCGGCTAGACGGGTTCAGAAGAGGGCCTGGAAGAAGCTTAGGTTAGAAGACTTCCATCGTCTTCTATTAGAGGAGCCGCTGGGCCCGTTGACGGAGGTAGAAAAGGGGTATGACCTCTTCTGTTCCTGGATTACTAGGGCCTTGGACTCTCTGATACCTATTGTATCTACTAAAATCAACTCCAGAGAGTCGAGCCCCTGGTACGATAGTGCCCTTCGGGCCCTAAAGGGTGCCTGTAGACGGGCTGAGAGGGCCTGGAGGAAAACCTATGGAGCTGATCTAAAAGCTGCATACGCCAGGTCCGTCAAGCTCTACCATCGGGCTATCTGTCGAGCTCGAGCGGCTTTTTATGCCGCGGAATTCCGGAACAGTACTAATCCGTCGAAAGCCATCTTTAAGGCCGTAAAAGATCTTATGTCAAAGCGGACTACCTCTACGACCGTAAGCTCTCTTTCCCACTGTGAATCCCTTGCTTCCTATTTTCTGGGGAAAGTCCAAGCTATTTATCGGACATTCCCTAGCATAGGGTCCGGTCGGGAAAGTATCAATGGGACCCACCATCAGTCTACTCTGCTTGTCTTCCCCCCCCTTACCTTGGACGGGTTTGATAAACTTGCGTTGCAAGTCAAATCTGGATCTCCATCCGATCCAGTAAGGCCTGCTCTCTTTCGAGATCAGGCTTTTATGGGACGTGCAGCTGTATGTTCCCTCGTCAACCTTTCCTTGGAAACGGGAGTAGTTCCAGCTAAGTGGAAGCAAGCTGTGGTGTCCCCAATTATCAAAAAGCCCTCCCTGGACCCGGCCAAGCCTGAAAGCTATCGCCCCATTTCGTTGCTACCTTGGCCAGCCAAGATCACTGAGGCCCATGTCAACTTGGCCCTGTCTGAACATCTTGTACGGACCAATGCCCTCGACCCCACACAAAACGGATTCCGTGCCGGCCACAGCACGGAAACCGCGTTACTTGTGATGGTGGAACATCTCCGTGCAAGGTTGGATGCTGGTCAAACGGCGGCGCTTATATTGTTAGACCTTAGCGCCGCCTTTGACACGGTAGACCACAGCATCCTCCTGCATCGGCTTGAGGAGACCGGCATTGGCGGTCAGGTGTTGCAATGGTTCCACTCCTTTCTAGATAACCGCTCCTTCTGTGTTGCCATCCCTCCCTTCAAGTCCAATTTCCAACCGCTGGCCATGGGGGTTCCGCAAGGGTCCTCGCTGAGTCCCACGTTGTTCAATCTTTACGTGAGACCGCTGGCTGATGTCGCTAGGCAGTGGGGCCTAACTTTGGTCTCATATGCCGACGACACACAGCTGGCGGTTACTCTCAGCGGGGATGCGGAGACTGAGGCCCCCAGGTTTCAGTCTGGACTGAAGGCGGTGGCTAGCTGGTTGACAGGCAACTGCCTTCAGCTAAATGCCACAAAAACGGAGGTGATGGTTGTCGGTAAGGGAGTGGAGCTGTGGGGTGACCAATGGTGGCCCTCTGAGCTGGGACCCACTCCGACCCCGGTATCTGAGATGAAAAACCTGGGGGTCTGGCTGGATGCGGGCCTCTCCTTTGTAGGGCATACTAAAAAAACTGCGGCCTGTTGTTTCGGTCTCCTAAGGGGCTTGAGACCTGTTCTCAAGTTCTTTGACGCCCCGACCAGGCAGCTGGTGATCCAGGCAACTATCATCTCCCGCCTGGATTATGCCAGCTCTCTTCTGGCTGGGGCTAACCAGGCCGAGCTAACCCGTCTGCAGCGGGTTCAGAATGCTGCGGCGAGGGCGATTGTCGGCCTGCCCAGATTCAGCTCGGTGGCAACTGTCCTTCGTACCCTACATTGGCTCCCTGTCAGGAAGCGCATCCTTTTTAAGGTCTTGTGTCTCGCTTTTAAGATTCTGAGAGGTATTGGCCCGGAAATCCTATCCAGCTGTCTTTCCTTTTATGTTCCCACCCGCACCCTCCGTTCCCAGGGTTTGGCCCTTGCGGTGGTCCCCAGATTTAGGCTTAGTCGCATGGGTGGCCGCTCGTTTAGTGTAAAGGCCGCGTCAGCATGGAACTCCCTTCCTGTTGAAATTCGTCTGATGGAGGACCTCTTGACTTTCCGGAGGGCTTTAAAAACTTTCCTGTTTTAGCTGCTTTCATGTTTTTAGTTTCCTGTTGTGTTATGTTCTACCTTGTCTCTGCGCCGGGACGCCCCTTGGCTGGGGTATCTGTGCGCATAATAAATCAATATAACATAACATAACATAACATACTTACATATGTAGAGAGGGCTATTACTTATGTTTTGGCTTCTTAGGGTTTAACATGGGCATGTATTTTTTCTAATGTGTTAAGCATTATGGATGGGTTGCAGCATTGAAGGGGCTGTGGGTGGGTAAGTGTAAAATGTTTAAAATAGGAACACCAAACAAGTCAAAGACATTATTTAATTATTTGTTCTATAACATATTATATTCATATCCTATTTTTTTTTTATCATGCACACTCTTTACCTACCTTTTTAGTTCAAAGGCTGCAGTTAAATAGGTGCGTTTTCTTTCTCACATCCCATGTGGTCGAGTTTCTGTGGTGGTGGCTAATATGCCTTGTCTGCTATGGAACAAAATTATTTATAAATGTAATATTTCTTTATAAAATAATTTATTTTCTTGTAAATAAAATTTAATTTTCATTATTTGAAACAATTGTATATATTTTTAGAAAATATGTTTTATGAATATAATTTTGGTTTTTAACAGCCTTTAAAAAGAATGTTTGTCAGTCATTTATTCTCCTTTTCTTAAAAAGAACATTTATTTCACTAAAATTCTAGAGTAGGTTGATGTTTATTCCTTGTTTCAATCCTCTTGAAATATTGTGTTAGGTTCAGTACCTTTTGACTTCCTTCATGTGAGGTGACAGGTTGTTTTTAGGTCTCGCCTAGCTATCGCGTAAGCGATGCTATGCAAGATATTTAGTATGGGGCTTTTGAAAATGCTCCCAAAGTCTGCAGGCGGCTTGGGTACAGTTCATGTGCGCCAGGCGCACGCACCATTTGTCAGCCTGCATGATCAATTCACAGCTGCTTTGATGTTCTCAGTGAGCCTCGCGGCCACTGAGAACATCAAAGCGGATGCGAAAGTGATCACCATTTGCCATCCGAAGGATTCTGTAAGTGGCAGAACCACTCGCCGTAATTATCATTACATTCTGCTCCTTCGAGGTGTGTTGCTCTTTCCTTGCACATGTGTTTTGCACTTGTGTGCTTTTCCCTACTTGGTTTTCTTGCCTGTATGCTTCTCCTCCAAGCTCTACACTGTGCTGTCTCCTACATTTGCTGCCCTCTTCATAATACCTTTAGCCAATTGCTTCCCCCACACTACTGTTTTTTTCGCGTAATTTTTTTTAAAAAAAACAAACACTTTAGCTTCTTTTTTCTTTACCAATACAACTGGGATCAGTTGCAGAAAAAAACACGACTGTCATGTTGTCAGTACACTCACAGACGGTACTTTAGTCACTACTGGTAAATATTTGAGTGAGTAGATTTTTACCGCTTCCAACATGCAAAAGAAGCGGCATGATGCGAGGGGCCATCTTGTAGCTAAAACATTTTATTTGTTTTTACAAACCGCACACCGTGCTTTACTTTAACACTGCGACTGCTCTTTTAAAAAAAACATTTTATTTTACAGGGAACTCATATTGCGGTTTATTTATAACACAGGTGCACACTTTCAAAAGAAGCGTGGGTAAACAAACGCATTGAGCCACGCCGCCTTTCTTTTGTTTTGCGTGGTGCAGCACGATCATTGAAGCTGTTTTTGTGCCCCCCCCTGCTTTGCATTAAACCCCCCCTCATCCTCTGAGCACAAATGGAGCCTTTCTCAATCAAACGACAACGCTTCCTCATTCCTTCTCCCGCAGCCATTCCCTGCTCTGCCCGACCTCCTCCCTCTCTCCCAACACCCCTTTGCATAAGTCCCACGAGCGCATACAAGTACAGGCTTCACAGCAGCATTTCTATTTTTATAAATGTAGCATGTGTAGGCTTTTCCATCCTCAGCCATGCTCTGCCCGACCTCCTCCCTCGCTCCCAACACCCCCATGCACAGGTCCCATGGGCACCTACAAGGTACGGGCTTCGCAGCTGCTGCATATATATTTTCAAATGAATATCGTGTTTAGGCATTTGCAGTTTCTTCCTCATTCCTCCTTCCGCAGCCATTCCCTGCTCTGCTCGACCTCCTCCCTCTCTCCCAACACCCCTATGCATAGGTCCCACGAGCGCATATTAGTACAGGCTTAACAGCAGCATTTCTATTTTTAAAAATGTAGCATGTGTAGGCATTTCCATCCTCAGACTTGCTCTGTCCGACCTCCTCCCTCGCTCCCAACACCCCCATGCACAGGTCCCATGGGCGCATACAAGGTACGGCCTTCGCAGCTGCAGCATATGTATTTTCAAAAGAATAGCGTATTTAGGCATTTGCAGTTTGTAAATGTTCAGTCACTACTGGTAAATATTTGAGTGCGTAGATTTTTACAGCTTCCAACATGCAAAAGAAGCAGCATGACGCAAAGGGCCATCTTGTAGCTAAATCATTGTATTTGTTTTTACAAACCGCACACCGTGCTTTTCTTTAACACTGTGACTGCTTTTAAAAAAAAATCATTTTTATTTCACCCAGAAATCATACCGCGCGTTATTTATAAAACAGGTGCACACTTTCAACAGAAGCGTGGGTAAATAAACTTATTGAGCCGCGCCGCCTTTCTTTTGTTTTGCGTGGTGCAGCACGATCATTGAAGCTGTTTTTGCGCCCCCCCTGCTTCGCATTAAAACCCCCCTCATCCTCTGAGCACAAACTGAGCCTTTCTCAATCAAACGACAACGCTTCCTCATTCCTCCTCCCGTAGCCATTCCCTGCTCTGACCGACCTCCTCCCTCTCCCAACACCCCTTTGCATAGGTCCCACGAGCGCATACAAGTACAGGCTTCACAGCAGCATTTCTATTTTTAAAAATGTAGCATGTGTAGGCTTTTCCATCCTCAGCCTTGCTCTGCCCGACCTCCTCCCTCGCTCCCAAAACCCCCAGGCACACGTCCCATGGGCGCCTACAAGATACGGGCTTCGCAGCTGCAGCATATGTATTTTCAAAAGAATAGCGTATTTAGGCATTTGCAGTTTGTAAATGTTCAGTCACTACTGGTAAATATTTGAGTGCGTAGATTTTTACAGCTTCCAACATGCAAAAGAAGCGGCTTGACGCAAGGGGCCATCTTGTAGCTGAAACATTTTATGTGTTTTTACCATCCGCACACCGTGCTTTTCTTTAACACTGCGACTGCTTTTTAAAAAAAAAAAAATTTATTTTACCCAGAACTCATACCGCGCGTTATTTATAACACAGGTGCACACTTTCAACAGAAGGGTGGATAAATAAACTTATTGAGCCGCACCGCCTTTCTTTTGTTTTGCGTGGTGTAGCAGGTTCATTGCAGATGTTTTTGCGCCCCCCTGCTTCACATTATAAACCCACCCTCATCCTCTGAGCACAAACGGAGCCTTTCTCAATCAAATGGCAACGCTTCCTCATTCCTCCTCCCGCAGCCATTCCCTGCTCTGCCCGACCTCCTCCCTCTCTCCCAACACCTCTATGCGCATACAAGTACAGGCTTCCCAGCAGCACACACACAACCACGACCACACACACAACCACGACCACACACACAACCACACACACAACCACAAACAACTACTCCCAACCACACACACAAACACACCCAACCACACACACAACCACAACCACACACACACAACCACACACACAAACATACACAACCACACACACACAACCACACACACAACCACACTCCCAACCACACATATACAAACTACAACCACACCCAACCATACAACCACACACACACACACAACCACACATTCACACAGCCACACAACCACAGACACAACACAACTACACACACAACCACACACACAACCACACACAACCACACACACACAAGCACTTTCACACACACAACCACACACAAACACCCACAAACACACAACCACACACACAACTATAACCACACACACAACCACACACACACAAGCACACACACAACCACACACACAACACAACAAACACAACCACACAACAACACACACAACCACACACACAACCACACACACAACCACGCACACACAACCACACACACAACCACACACACAACCACACACACAAACACAACCACAAACACAACCACACACACAACCACAAACACAACCACACACACACAACTACACACACAACCACACACACACAACTACACACAACCACACACACAACCACACACACAACCACACATACTACCACACACACACACAACCACACACACACAATCACACACACAACCACACCGTCAGTGCACACTTCCACCAGACATGCTTTCACCGGGCACAAACACCACCAGCCGTCAGTGCACACTTTCACCGGGCACAAACACCAGCAGCCGTCAGTGCACGCTTGCACCAGGCACACACCAACAGACGTCAGTGCACGCTTTCACCAGGCACACACACACCACCAGCTGTCAGTGCACGCTTTCACCAGGCACACACACACACCACCAGCCGTCAGAGCACGCTTTCACCAGGCACACACACCACCAGCCGTCAGTGCATGCTTGCACAAGGAACACACACCACCAGCCATCAGTGCACAATTTCTACAGGCACACACACCACCAGCCATCAGTGCACACAGCAATTGTTATCGCATCCACAATTAACTATTGTAGCAATCGCAGGATGGTGAACTTTACTTTTAAAAGTAGTGCTTCTAACGAATCGTTAGAAGCATCCTCCGGCGCTCCACTTTAATTTTCTGGGAATTTGCCAGAATTCCTTACAACAGATTAGTAGTGAAAAGATACGAATATTCATCCTTATTTACCACCTTATTTTATTCATAAGTTCATTTTTCAGGTGCAAATTATCTTCATTTTTTACTTATTTTTTGAGCATGATCAAATGTTAATCAACGTCCAATGCATTTCGGGCTATTTAGCCCTTCATCGGGGACCAAGAAGCTGAAACAAGGTATATTAACAAAAAGTTATAAATATAACATAAACGTAATCAAAACCTATCATAATATCTGAAGATTATAGAATTCATGCACACCAGTGTGACCCCAAAGTGTGAAAAAGCTGTCATATTCAAAAAACACCGTTCGGCACTCACATTTCATGTTGTCAGCGTGATCAAATAATTTGATGGTAAAATGAATAGTAAGTGACGCTGTAAAAAACAGCCAGTATTAAGTATACGGATAAACATCCTATACGTAACTTTCCGAGCCACATGAACAGTCAGCAACAAGTTCTTAAAATGTAAACTTACTTTAAAGCTCGCAACAGCGTTTCACAAGTTAGATATTCACCTCGGCGTTACTCGTGAATGATTTTTAAGCAGCCAGCGCTGTTAGCCTATCAATGTATTAGTATGAGTTAGAGGGTGAAACGCGCAATGTTTCAAGTGTTCCTATTGGTCTAAAGTCCGATCATGTGACCAAAATCTGGCTAATGGCAGAGTGAGCTTATAGTTACATCGATTTTGACTGTTTAAAGCATGTCAATAAAGTTGTATGCAAACAAAAATATGTATAAACAAATAGACTTAAAATAGAACAATTATTTACAATGAGCAAAGTGAGAATTCAGTAACATAAATGTCTACTCGCGTGTCAATAGACCAGGAGTCTCCACTACTTTACTTTTAAACATACTTATCTAAAGCGCAGCATGCCACAATTGCTACAAAAATAAATACAGATTTTTTTGGCCTACAGCAGGCGTATCGGGTCGTGGGGAACCTCCCATCCCAGGGCTTGCGTGAGTTCGAGTTCCACCCCTCTCCAGAACGGTGCCAAAGCCGGACAACACCATACCATGTGATAGAAATCGGATGGGGTGGAGTCACATCGCGCGCACGCTGGGGAGGATCTCATCTGGGCCCGGAATAGACGTGTCGGGTGAGGTATGCAGCATGAAGGTAGTAAAGTTGGACCAGGCTTAACTTGGAGGATGTGGTCAGGGTTTTGGGTGCCATAAGGGCATCCCTCCAATCCGCCTCTTCTAGTGGGCCCAACCATCCCTCCGGAAACGGGACCATTGTTCACCAGTGACCGGTATATGCGGGACACTCCCCCCCCTCCCTAGGTTCCCCATCATCACCTAGGCCTCCAGCAGGCTGAACTCCAGAAGGGAGACAGGGGGTGAGACGTGTGTATGAAGGGCGTGTCTGAGTTGTAGGTACTTATAGAATTAGGAGTGGGAAAGAGCGTGGTGCTGCTGCAGGTCCGCAAAGGATCGGATGTGATCCCCTACCCATATATCTCCAAGCAGCGAAATCCCAATGAGGTCCCAGCGTCAGAACCCCTGCAAGGATGAGACCTCTTGCATCCAGGACCCATGCCAAAGTGGCGTCTGAAGAGTGAGTTTCCGGTCCAACCGCACGTGACGTTGGGCCGTGCGCCAGGCCAGAAGCAGCGTCCTGGTGACAGGGGGCAGAACCAGTGGCACCGGACTGCCATATAAAAACGCTTGGATCTGCTGAGTTCCACGCGGTATGCTGGGTCGGACCAGACGTCCGTAAACCAATCGTGGATCACGATGAGTTTCGTAGCCAGGTAGTAGAGGTGAAGATTAGTTACTCTCATGCCCCCATCAAAGGGGGGGATACGACAGTGCTCCAGGGATAAACGTGGCCTCCCTCCTCCCCAGAGGAACTGGGTGAGAACACCGTCAAGTTCGCGGAACCAACCACCCGGGAGGTGGATAGTAATGTTTTGCAGTATGTAAAGAAAACGGGGGAGAATCATCTTTTTGAAGAGTGCACTCCTGCCCAGGGGGTTAAGGGGGAGGGTCTGCCATCTCTTGAGGTCTGTCTTCATCCTGACCCCAAAGGTGTGATATTCAAAGCCCATTCGAGCTCTGGCAGAAGAGTTACCCACACGCCTAGGTATTTGACCGATTGTCTCCTAAGGGGGATGTCCGCCTGCGAGTCAAAGCAATCCCGGGAAGGATGCAGAGGCACCAGAGTCGACTTCGCCGGGTTGAGGCGGAGTCGAGAGACCCACTCGAAAGCGGAAAGGACCTCCAGGCACCTGGGGCCAGAGCTGTCTGGGTCCGCCAAATAAAGCAGAACGTCGTCCACATATAGGGCTATCTTATCGACCTGGCTCAAGTCCCAGGCCCAACCCCGGATACGTGGGTCCTGTCGGATAAGCACTGCCAGGGGCTCCATCACCAGAGCGAATAAGAATGGTGAAAGCGGACACCCCTGAAGCGTGCCCCTCCGGATTGGGAATGTCTCGGAAAGCTCACCGTTAATTAGAACACGGGCTCAGGGGTTAGTATGGAGAACTCTGATCAGGTGGCGGAGAGACCGAAACCCATCCTTTCCAGCACATCCTCAAGATAACCCCAGTCCACCATATCAAAGGCCTTTTCAAAGTCGATGAAAAGCAGTGCCAAATACGGGGTTAGGCGACCACGGTGGGCTAGAGCCAGGTGGAGGCGACAAATGCAGTGACGAGTGCCCCTGGCAGGCATGAACCCGCATTGGTCGGGGCGGACCAGGTCTTGCAGGAGGGGTCTGAGTCTCTGAGCCAACACAGTAGCGAAGATCTTGATCTCCATGTTAATCAGCGAGATCGGGTGGTAGTCCGCACAATTCAGGGAGGGTGGTTGCATCTTTGGAATGACCACTATTGTGGCCACATCAAATTCAGGTGGGAATGACCCTGTCTCCGCCACATGACTAGGTCCACCAAATGGTGGGTCAAAATATCCCGAAATGCCACGTAGTACTCATGAGGGTAACCATCGGGACCAGGCGTTTTACCGGGGTGTAATAGGGAAATAGCCTCCTGCATTTCCTCCATGGTGAAGGGGCGGTCCAGAGCCTCTGCAGTCTCCTGAGGGAGACACGGCAGCTGAGTACCAGTCCTGTCCAGCAAATCAGCCAGAGAAGCGCCCGGGGGACGAGCGCGTAGTAAGCAGCAAAGGTTTGCGAGATGGCTGAGGACGTCACTCGAAGGGCCCCGGTATCCGAACGGATTTCGGGAATAATACGGTTGACTTTGGGATAGGACACTAGGTTGTGGAGGAGCTTGCCATTCTTATCACCCCACCCATAAATACGGGCTACCAACGAGATCCGGCGAATCTCCTCGTGAACCGCTGTCAATTGTTGGGAGGAAGCCTCGTAAGCGCTAATGAGCTGGGTTGTTTCCAGCCGCGCCCCCGAGACTCCAGCTGGACAAGTTGGGCCGTTTGCTCTGACCGCTTTGCGTGGACCAGTCCCCTAGCCACCCCCCAGACAACGGCCTTGCTGACCTCCCACAGCGTCCCCGGCGAGCCGGTATTAGTGGAAAAATCGTGACGCAATTTCTGACCAAGTGACTCCACTATCTCAGAGTCCTGCAGGAACCAGGCGTTTAGCCGCCAAGTCGCCCGTGGACCCGTCGGGGAGGACTCGAGACGGAGGGAGATGGGGAGTGATCCGAAACCCCCCTAGGCAATATCGTGGCCCCAGATACCAGCTGGCAGTCTGTGGTAGGCATCAGGAGAAGGTCAATACGGGAGTGAGTATGGTGGGCTGCCGATGAGTGGGTGTATTGTTCCTCGCAGGGGTTCCAAACCCGCCACACGTCACAGAGGCCCAGGGCCGAGGACCAGCTCGAGAGGATTCTCACGTATGGTGCCACGGGCCTCCGATGGGGTCCCCGTCGTGTCACGCAGGGGCTGCAGCCCTACCACTGTAAGACCCTGTTGAAAGGATGAGATTACCTGTGTAAGGTGGCGAAGAGTTGGAGGCAGGAGTGCAGGGGGGAATGTAAATTCTTAGGAGGTTCAAGGGGCACCCTTCAATGGTTCCTGAGACGGCCACGTAACGGCCCTGTGCATCAGTCTCGGCTTTAGCCAGGGTAAAGGGAGTAAGATAGCCACTCCTCGGGAGCCCCGTGTAAAACCAGAGTGCCAGACCCTGTCAAATCCTTAGCGAGCTAGGAAGTTGCATTGTGTACCCAGGAGGTGCGTCTCCTGGAGGAAGAGAATGTCCGGTGTGAGGCGGTGAGCAGCGCAGAGTAAGGCTGTGTGCTTGATTTGGACCTAGAGGCCATTAACATTCCAGGAGAGGGTGTGGATAGGCCTAATGGGGGTGTAAGTCATCTAGAGGAATGGAATGCGGAGGGGCGGATGTCGACGTGGGACCGTGCCCAGCCCGAGGGCAGCACCCACCCAGATCCGGGTTCAGCAAAGGGGCCATGGGAAGTGGTGATCTGCTCGTCAACTGTGGAAACTAAAAAGGGATACATGACTACCAATGAGAACCTCAGACAGCAGCCCGTAGGTGGCCAAAAAGAACAAACTGATGGAAGATGTGATCTGCTTGTCAACTGTGGACCAATCGGGGAGACATGGCTACCAAGGAGAAGTGTGGCTCAATGATTAGAGTGTCAGACCCTGATGCAGAGGTCTAGCCCGGGACCAGGGTTCAATTCCCCGCCTTATCGGGTCTTAGGCTCAAAAATTCCACAGACCTGATCATTCTCGCCTCGGTGCCTATTCCAATCATGGAGTCCCACTCTGCAACTCTGGGCAATAGCTTGCTTAATCTCCACAACGGCCCCCACAACGCTAAGGATGCCTGGCCTCCACCTTGGGGGTGCCCAGGAGTGGACGCCTCACAGGGAAAGCCAGGATGGGTTCCACAGTGGTATTCGTACAAGCGCCTTGAGACCCTTGCGGGTGAGTAGTGCGCTATACAAGTATCAATTTACATTTACATTTACAAGGAGGACTGCAACCAGCGACCCGTAGGTGGCTAAAAATAACAATCTGTTGGGGAACAACGGTCCCCCTTCCTTCCCTTTCCCCCCAACTCGCCCCATCCTACACTTCTGAAGTGGAAGCATCTGTCAGCCCAAAAACCCCAACCACTAACTACCCCACAAAGAGGTGATTTGCTACTCTAAAATGGTCAGCAACAAACAGACAGGAGCATGGCTGAGTTGGAGCCCCCTCCATGTAAACGGATTATTGCCCACAGTAGATAAACATGGAGTGGTTAAAATAAGAGTCATAGGATGGTACAGATCCGGGATTGCAATGAAAAGGTTAACCCTGGCCAGGTGATCCAAAGGAGCCAGGTAGAGCCCCGTTCAATGGGACAGGAATAGGCCCGCTACACAGGGTTCTGAAGGGTGAAATGAAGGTGCACCACCTATAGCACTGATCACACCCCCTCCTCCCCACCAGAGCCACGGATCACGGGGCTCCCAGACAGGTACGAGTCCGACATGGCCCTCCGCCGGATAACATCTGATCTGAGGGCGCTACCCATATCGATAAGTGAAGACACCAGGGTGGGGGAGGAGGCCCTTTGGTTCGAGGTCTGAGTCGGGGAGCGCCGGGACTGCGCCCCCGGCGAATGAGAACTCCCCGTCGGTGGTTGCCTCGTCTTCTAGATCTAGTTCGGTGCTGCTGCGCTTTGGGTACTTCCTGGCCAGGCTGCGTGATTGTTCTTCGGGCAGGGGAGGGGGCCACAACAGGTAGGAGGGGCCGCTCCTCCGTAAGCCAAGTCCATGCCACCTAAGGGGTGTCAAAGAAAAATGTTTTGTCCTGGAAAAACACCTTAGGGTGAGCCGGGAAGAGGAGTCCGTATTGGAGGCCCATGGCCCTGAGTTTTTGCTTGACCTCGTCGTAAGAACGGTGCTGAGTCTGCACCTCTCTAGAGTAATTCGGGAAGACCATAATTTTGGAGTTTTGGAAGTGCAGTGGACCCAGTACCCTGGTGGCCTCCAGAATCACATCCCTGTCCCAGAAGTTGAATATTTGAAGGATAATGGGATGAGCAGGAGCCCCATGAGGGGGTTTGGGAGCGAGGTAGCGGTGATACCAGGTACAAGCGGGCCGATACAAGGCGGATGACGGATGGGTTCCGGAGCATTCTTAGAGTGCGACCGCCATCTTGACACCTCAAGCCACGCCCTCAATGTAATATTTTTTTAACAGACTTTTTTCCCTTTTGCTCTTACATAGTTCAGTAGAACGGTGGCACTCTGCAATGAAACTGTACCAGCTCCTTGAGGTCCTCTGGTCCTGACACGTGACCACAAAATTGTTGCTGTTCAATTATATTGTTTTTTTGTGCTTGAGTGAATTTTTTGAAAAATGTTCACCAGAGTTTGTTTAATTGTCCGTGTAAATTCATGACAGAAACATATTTTTATTCCTTCATTGGAAAATTACATGATGACCTACATGCTTGGATATGCTGGCTCCGACATCTTGGTTGGGGATTTTTTGTATTACTCATATTTTATCCATAGTGCAATGTATTTTTTAATAATTTTTGTAACTGTTATTTTCTTTACAAATGCCAAGTTGCAAAAGTGACGTGATGCAATTGTATGCGTTGTAGCAGTAGGTTAGATAGTGGTACATTATAAACCAATGTAAAGGTATCTGATGTATTATTATTATTATTATTAAATTTTATAAAGCGCGTAGTCACCCGTGAGTATACCAGCGCTAAGATCCATACAACTGTGGGTCAGTGGGGGCAAGGGGGAGGAGTAAAAATGTAGGGAAAGAGATGAGTTTTCAACCGCTTCCTGAATCGGAGATAGTCAGGTTCTGTTCTAAGGTCGCGGGGTAACGCGTTCCAAAGGCGTGCAGTGTGGACAGAGAAGCGAGTTCCACCCGTGCGTGCCTTCTTGGCTCTCGGGACGATGATCAGATATTCCTGATCGGATCGTAGGGATCTTGGGGCTTTGTGTGGTCTGATAAATTTTCTTAAAATAGGGGGTCCTTTGTTTTGTAGAAGTCTGTGAGCCAGACATAGGGCCTTGAACTTCACTCGCTCTCTCACTGGGAGCCAGTGGAGAAGCTTCAAGGCTGGTTTGGCTGAAGCTCTGGCGGGGGTATTGGTGAGGATCCGGGCAGCGGAATTCTGGATCCTTTGTAGTTTGTTCAAGGTTGCCTCAGGGGCGCCTAGATAGATGGTGTTACTGTAATCCAGCCTTGGTAAGATAAGGCCTTGGATTAACAGTTTTTGGGAGGTGGGAGGAAGTAGAGGCAGATTCTTCCTAATCGACTTGAGGAGCCCAAAGCACGTGCCGGCTACTTTTTTGGCTTGTGTCGTGAAAGACAGATCTTTTTCGAGCCAAATACCGAGGCTTTTAACCTCGGACTTCGGGTCTGGAGGCGCACCCAGAGAGGGGGGCCAGATGTTCTGTGAAAGGGACAGCCCCTTCTGACCAAGGAGGAGAATGTCTGTCTTTGAACCGTTAAGTTTCAAAGATGAGCTGTTCATCCATCCTTGTATCTGCGTCAGACAGTTGTATAAGTCCGCTGGTTCTTGACTTGGGTGAGATAGGGACACCACTAATTGAGTGTCATCAGCATAGCTGACGATACTCACTCCAAACGGGTTGACAACCTCCTCCAATGGGGACATGTAGACATTGAATAGTGTCGGGCTCAGGGAAGAGCCCTGAGGCACGCCGCATTGGAGGGGTGTTTCGGGGGAACGGGTGTCATTCTCCCAGATCTGAAAAGAGCGTTGGCCCAGAAAAGACGTGAGCTATGTCAGTGCGGTTCCCTCAACGCCGATATTCCTGAGTCGGTGAATAAGGAGCTGGTGATTAACGGTGTCGAAGGCCGCACTGAGGTCCAGGAGGATCACTGCCACTGATCCCCCTGCGCCCAGAAGTGCTCTGGCCTCCTCCACCGCTGCGAGGAGGGCGATGTCGGTACCCTGCCCTGGGAGGAATCCAGTCTGTGAGTTTTTAAGCCGATTGTTGATTTCCAAAAATTGTGAGAGTTTTTTATTCACAAGCTTTTCAGCAATCTTACTGGTTCCAGGAAGGAGGGAGATTGGCCTATAGTTGGCCAAGTCCGCTGGGTCCAGGGAGGGTTTTTTCAATAAAGCCTTGACGACTGCAGCCTTCCAGCTGGAGGGGACGACTCCCTGTTGCAATGAGGCATTAATGAGATGGGTAAGGGGGGGAACGATGGTAGGTGCTACTTTCTTAAGGATACATAGAGGAGCGGGGTCCCTGGGAGATCCGCTTTTGATGGTATCTAGCGTGCTTTCGACCTCTTCGACAGTCACTGGTCCCCAGGAAGTTAGACGGGGAGAAGTGGGAGTAGTGTTGGTCTGTTTTTCCTCGCTCAAGTTGGTGGATGGAATGGAGGCAAGGATTTTCTGGATCTTCTCCTCAAAGAAGTTAGCCAGTTTCTGGCATTTTTCCTCATCTGCTTTGGGGTCTGGTGGAGTTCTAGGTCCGGGGTCTGGGACCTTAAGAAGTTCTTTTAAAATAATAAAAGATTCCTTGCTGGAGCAGGAGGAGTTTTCTATTCTTTCTTGGAAGAATGTATTTTTAGTCTTGCGAAGAGCGGTCTTGTAAATTTGTAATGAGGTGTGGTAGGCATCCTTCTTTACAGTTGACTTATCCTTCCTCCAGGAGCGTTCCGTTCTCTTACATTCCTTTCGTAAAAGATTGAGCTCCGGAGTGTACCAAGGGGCGGGGCTCACTCTTTTGGTGTGCTTGAGGGTGGTAGTTTTGGGGAGGAGTTTGTCCAGTGAGGATGCAAGCCAAGAGTTGAACTGTTTATCGGCATCGACTGGATCGGTGGAAAAGACAGGGATAGAGTTCATAAGCCTGGTGGTCCATTCGCCTGGTACAAGTTTGTGCCAGCGCCTGTCAGTAACCCGGTGTAGGAGAGTAGGGTCTGCAATCCTATGATCACCCAGATTTTTTTCTTTTGTTTCACTGGTTTACGACTTTCCCTGGCTGTGGGCCTGCCAAGCAGACCCACAGCCTAGCTGTTCTCTCACTAAATTGACAGGTGTACCTTAGGTGCATTATCCAATTGGAACTGGGCCACCTTATCAGACCCTGTAACTCAGGGCATAGGTGTACCCAGGGCCTACCAGGGGCTGAAGCATGTATTATGCCACCCCTGGATTGCCATCAAAATCTGACACAACTGGCTGCACGATAGCTGGGGCAAGGTGGTGTAATCACCCTTTGCTTTAGATATAGTATACCTATATCTAACCCTAAAAATGGACACACAGATTCCTATCAGTCACTCCTATGGCAGGCCTTGACAATCCTGAAGGCAGAGTGCTTGGATTCGTGTGAAATGGTGCTCTGGCATGAGCTGAGCCCGTTTGTAGCTTGCGGAACCAAGTCCTAATAGTTGTTCCATGATAACGCATACCATATACTCTTAAGTGCATTATAAGCCTCGCGGTTAAATGCTATCTTTGGTATTGCTTTATCAAAACATGTTGAGTAAGGTGTCATACGAATTGGAATACTAACCCCTCGCCAATTCTGGCGACGGGGTTAGCATTCCACCCTTCTAGAGGGACACGACATGTATGTAACTGTGAACCTCGGTTAAAGTTAAACGAAGCCTCAGCTCCACAAAATGGATGCTGCCACCACAGACACGAGTCTGACCTCCTGCTGCTGGGAGTCCTTCCAGCGAGGAGAGCTTGGACAAAGGGTTTCCTGTCAGGGGCGGTGCTAGCACCATCCCAGCCAGGGTTTTGTGTATCCTGGGTAGGCAGGGCTTTACAGGAAGGTGACTGCTGAGTGGCACCCCGGTTCTCACTACGCATCTGCAGGCTAGAACCAGTTCAAGGGGCACACCAGCCCCTGGCCTGGGGAAAGCCCGGCATGGGAGAAGGGTGTAACCACCCCCTTCCTGGTCCCACCCCTAGGGCAGGACCTAGTCGCGTACCCACCCCTTTCTTTAGGATAAAGGCAGGAGCGGGGAACCTTCCAAATTAGATCATCTTTGAATCAAGAAACTACTTTCTACGAAAGGAACTCTCGACTTCTTCTCAAGATTTCTCCCTTGTGGCTAAGGAGAAGTCACCCTGCATCCGCAGGCACCATCTAAGAACTCTGCGGTTAGCTGCACGTCCTTCCTCAGGAATCCGACCGACCAGCACAACGAGACCCGGCTTCCCTGGCACCTCTGACCTCTACCTACCTCTACAGCTAAGCTGAGAACCGTAGGTGCGACGAGACCTCGAGGGACCGGCCATCATCAGAACTGCACGACTTCGAACCAGCACAACCGCCGAGGGATCCTCTGGTGAGTGCTTTGGGGTCCGAGAAGCCCCGACCCTGAGCAGCTCCAGCACCGAAGTCCAGCCTCTCAGCATCTCCACGATCTGCGTGGGGCCCTTCTGCTTTTTGCTGCTCACCGCGTTGTTTGGCTACTAGCCCGCTGGCTTGTGGCCTTCTTAACGACGCCCGACGACATCACTGCTGCTGGTCTGGTTGCTCCAGACTGGCCCTTGCTCCCTTCCAAAAGAGGAGCACCCCGGACCCTCCTGGTCCACTCCAGACGCCATTTTGAGTCCACCGCGTGGGTTTGAATTTGCCAAGACTTGTTGCCCCAATCCTGGGTCCAGCGACGTCGACAGCTTCATCCATCGTGGGACAGCTCGCGCCTTCATCCTGGTCGCCGACAACGCCTCCTGGTCCGTGAGATCTGCAGAGCACAGCGTCGCCCACTCACCTGGTCGAGGTGACTACCATCCGGTGCCCTCCTGGTGCCACCTGACTACTGGCTAGTAGTCACGAACTTGGTCCCCTCTGCTTTCAGGTGTCATCCATCTTCGATCCAGGCTTGGATCACTCGAACTATCTTCACTGGTCGCCTGCCAGCAACTCCTTTCTTCAGGCTCCTGGTTCGTCTACGAGGATTCCCGACGTCTTTTGAGACCTATGCAGCTGCAGCCCCTGGGCTAGGTAAACTCGGCATTTCGGTGCCCCAGCATAGCCTCACTATCCAAGGGTCAGGATCCACTGTCGTTTTCGATCTACCTAGTCGGGTTCGCCCGAGAACACTAACTTTGCCTTTACTAGCTCCCATAGAGTTTGTCCCGCATCACGCGTGAGAGTGCACACTCTGCACCCGAGTCCCCTAGGCCTCCTATTAGTAATCTGAAGGTTCAGTAGTCAAGTCCTAGCGATTCCAAAGCCTATTAGTACAGTACTTACTTGCTAGTAATTTCGCATTCCACTTTCATAGTATATGGTTTGTCGTGCCCCTCGGGCATTTGTGTAAATTGTGCAACTTGAAGTATTTTTATAAGAGTTTTGTTGTGTGCTTAGTACCCTGTCCTCATAAAGAGTACAGGGCTGTTGTGATTCTAATAAATACACTGTTTATTTTCATAACACTTGTGTGGTGTCCTTTCACTTGGTGTTCAAGGGGTATATGTGATGGTATAACAGCTGGCTTAACACGCCCTCTAGAGTTTAGCCCGAAGACTGCTCGTATTCACGCTACTAGGATAGCTGGTCTATAAGGTTGACTTACAACCAATCACCATAAGGGTTGTTTGGACTGATACAAAGTGCTCACTAGAATAGTGAACATTATATATCAGGCCAACTTCTCACATTGGTGAGCAGCGGTTGGGATTTGAGCTTGCTGTTGTTTTACCACACGTATCCTAAGAATATCTTGTGAAAGACCACATAAGTACTTCAGGTACATATAACTTAGCTTAGAATACTCTGAGTTCTACTGAACCAGCTGTTGTAGCTCCTCAAGGCTTAGCACACCTTGGCTGCAACTCTTAGCAAGGGATCAGTAGGCAAACATATAGTGTAGGTAGGTGCATCACTTTCACCACACTAGAATCAGCATGTCAGACAAAGGAGGAAACACTGAGTCTCCCCTTGTGTCAGTGGACCCTCCACAGGTCACTTCCAGATATGCTGCTCTTAGCTTCCAGGAGATGAGACAAGTGTGTACCTCCAGGAAACTAAAACAGGGGTCTAACCCCACAATTCCATTTCTGATTGGTCTCTTAGAGACTTATGATGCTAGGAGGGCTAGTAACACAGAACCTTCTCATCCAGATGGGAACATGCCTCCCCTAGAGGGAACCTTAGGTGACCCTGACCTTATCCATCTCTCTGCAGAAGGTGAAGAGGAGGATGAGGATCTAGAGCCATCTGAGGATGAGGCAGACAAAGGTCCAGAAGTAGTTAGTCAGCTAACCAGGGACAACTTAAGCAGGCATGAGAATGGTACTAGGAGACCCCTGGCACCCCTCTCAGGCCAGCTTAACATTGGAAATGGACGAGTTAGGTCTCTATCCAGAGGCTCTAACAGATCCATTCGAACCAATGGCTCTCAAGGCTCTTCTCAAAGAGGGATGACATCCCCTCAGAGGAGAGTGTATGAAGCTAAAGTGAGGGAAGTCAATCTGAGGATTGAAAGGGAAGAACTTGCCCAGGCCAAAGAGAGACTTGCCTTTGCTAGAGAGCAAAAGTTAAGTGGACAAGATTCCACTGGTGGCAGCATTCCCCCAAGGGAAAACAGGAGTTTAGACACTAGACACCTGAGTAAGATAGTGCCCCCCTTTAAACAAGGGGATGATATCCACAAATGGATTACTGCTTTGGAGAAGGCTTGCACTGTACAGTGTGTCCCCCAGAGTCAGTGGGCAGCTATCTTGTGGCTCTCCGTTGAAGGTAAAGGAAGAGACAAGCTCCTCACTACTAGAGCTGAGGATGCTAATGATTACCAAGTCCTGAAAAGTACACTGATAGATGGGTTTGGCCTAACCACTGAGCAGTACAGGTTGCTGTTCAGGGATACCCAGAAAACTCAGTCTCAGGATTGATCTGACTTTGTAGATTGTGCCACTAAGGCTTTCGAGGGCTGGTTGCTGGGCAGTAAGGTTACTGATTACACAGGATTGTATAATTTGATCATGAGAGAACAAATTTTAAACAATTGTCAGAACCAGTTGTTGCATCAGCATCTTGTTGACTCAGATCTGACCTCTCCCCAAGAATTGGGAAAGAAGGCAGACAGATGGGTCAGAACAAGAGTTAAGCAAAACCAGGGCCAGAACCAGGGTGGTCAGAAGAAAGCAGACCAGAAGGGTAAAGATTCTAAGGGTGAACAAAATGACCAGAAGTCTTCGACAGGTCCCCAACAACCCAAAGAGGGGGGGTCAGGCTTCCCAGAAAAAGAAGAATCAAGAAGGCCAATCAAAAAGGTGGTGCCAATACTGTAAAAGTAAAACTCACTGGTTTAGTGAGTGCACCAAGAAAGGAGGGCAGACTCCTGCTACTGCAGCCCCTAAGGCACCTGTGCCCCCCTAGTACAGCCAGCAGTAGTAGTGCACCTCCCAAGGGTTTAGTTGGGTTAACCTTGGGTTCTGAGGGGTATGACAACTTAGTTGGCACACTCACTCAGGCTGTCCTTGTCTGTACAGGGGATATGGATATATCCCCTGATGTCAGTCCCAATACTTTGGGCAAATACAGACAGACACCTTTTATCAATGGAAAAATGGCTCAGGCCTATAGGGACACTTGTGCCAGTGTCACAATGGTGACACCTAACTTTGTGGACCCTGGACAGATCATGCCAGGAACAGATTTCCTGGTGACCAATGCGAGCAATGTCACTACCAGTCACAGTATGGCAATTGTTGCTTTCTCCTGGGGAGGGGTAATTGGCCAAAAGAAGGTTGTAGTTAGCTCAGACCTCCCAGTGGATTGTTTGTTGGGCAATGATTTGGAGTCATCACAATGGTCAGAAGTGGAGCATAGGACTCACATGGAGATGTTAGGCTTGCCAGCACATGTGCTTGCTGTGACTAGGTCACAGGCCAGAAGATGCCCCACTGAACAGGTGCTGGATCCTGGAACAATGGACCAGCCACCATCCAAGAAGAAGAGCAGTAGGGTTAAGGCATTGCCTTCCCCCTTTCCCCAGGTTGATGATCAAGTCTCAGAGGAGGCTGACCTACAGGAACTGAGGGAAACTGAGCCTAAGGAGTTTGAACTTGATCAAGTTGAATTCCTGGGCTCAGGGGGACCCTCAAGAGAAGACCTGGGGAAGGACCAATTAGACTGCCCTTCCCTTGAACCCCTCAGACAGCAGGCTGCTGCTGAGGCTGCTGGGAACGCCACAGGTACCCACAGGGTATACTGGGATGATGGACTCCTGTACACTGAGGCAAGAGACCCCAAGCCTGGCATGGCCAGGAGGCTGGTTATCCCCTTGTCTCAGAGAGGTTTCCTTCTTACCTTGGCCCATGAGATTCCCTTAGCAGGTCACTTAGGCCAGACAAAGACTTGGGACAGGCTTGTCTCACACTTTCACTGGCCTCACATGAATGAGGATACCAAGGAGTTTTGTCGCTCCTGTGTCACTTGCCAAGCCAGTGGTAAGTCAGGTGGCACAACAAAGGCCCCCCTTATACCAATGCCTGTGGTGGGGGTGCCCTTTGAAAGAGTGGGGATTGACATTGTTGGTCCAATGGAACCCCAGACAGCATCAGGGCACAAGTTTATACTGGTGGTAGTGGATCATGCCACCAGGTATCCTGAAGCTATTCCCCTTAGGACCACTACAGCACCTGTTGTGGCAAGAGCCCTAGTTGGAGTGTTCTCCAGAGTGGGCTTCCCTAAGGAGGTTGTCTCTGACAGAGGTGCAAACTTCATGTCAAGCTACTTAACTGCTATGTGGAAGGAATGTGGTGTCAACTACAAGTTCACTACACCCTATCATCCACAATGCAATGGGCTTGTTGAAAGGTTCAACAGGACCCTGAAAGGGATGATTCATGGACTACCTGAAAAGCTCAGGCGTAGATGGGATGTCCTGATTCCCTGCCTTTTGTTTGCTTACAGAGAGGTCCCACAGAAGGGGGTTGGCTTCAGCCCTTTTGAACTTCTGTATGGGCATCCTGTGAGAGGACCCCTGTGTTTGGTTAAGGAAGGATGGGAGAGACCTCTCAAAAAGCCTGCAACCAGCATAGTGGACTATGTACTTGGTCTCCGCTCCAGGATGGCTGAGTATATGGAAAAGGCATCTGAAAACCTTAAGGCCAGTCAAGAACTTCAAAAAGCTTGGCATGACCAAAAGGCTGTCCTGACTGTTTATCAGCCTGGACAGAAGGTGTGGGTGTTGGAGCCAGTGGCCCCAGCAGAACTCAAAGACAAATGGTCTGGGCCCCACACAATTCTTGAGCAAAACGGAGAGGTCACCTACCTGATGGACCTTGGACCTCCCAGGAGCCCCCACGGGGTGCTCCGTGTCAACAGGCTCAAAGCATATGTCGACAGGAAGGACATGAGCTTGCTCATGGCCATAGATGAGGGACAGGAGGAAGAGAGTGACCCTCTCCCAGACCTGCTCACTCAGAATCCTGATGATGGGTCAGTAGATGGTGTTGTCTTTTGTGGCAGCCTCTCTGAACATCAACAGAAGGATTGCAAACAGGTTCTTCAATCCTTCAGACATATGTTCTCTCTAACACCCAGTCAGACCAATTGGTGTACCCATGAGGTTGACACTGGTGACAGCTTGCCAGTCAAGAGTAAAATCTACAGGCAGCCTGATCATGTTAGAGACTGCATCAAAACAGAAGTGCAGAAAATGTTGGAGTTGGGAGTCATTGAACCCTCAGATAGCTCCTGGGCTAGTCCAGTAGTTCTAGTGCCAAAACCTCACACCCAGGGTGGTAAGAAAGAGATGAGGTTCTGCGTAGACTACAGGGGTCTCAATGCAGTCACTAAGACTGATGCCCACCCAATACCAAGGGCAGATGAACTTATAGATAGATTGGCTTCTGCCAACTACTTAAGTACATTTGACCTGACAGCTGGGTATTGGCAAATCAGGTTAGCTGAGGATGCCAAGACAGCATTTTCAACCCCTGGTGGGCATTATCAATTTGTGGTAATGCCCTTTGGTCTGAAAAATGCACCTGCCACCTTCCAAAGGTTGGTGAATCATGTTCTCACTGGGCTGGATGACTTCTGTGCAGCATATCTTGATGATATTGCTGTCTTTAGATCCACCTGGGAGGATCACCTGGTCCACCTGAGGAAAGTGTTAGAGGCACTGCAAGCAGCAGGTCTCACTATCAAGGCCACCAAGTGCCAGATAGGGCAGACACAGGTTGTATACTTGGGCCACCTTGTAGGTGGAGGCCAAGTTCAACCACTGGAGAGCAAAATACAGTCAATCAGGGACTGGGCTCCTCCAACCACCCAGACTCAGGTTCGAGCTTTCTTGGGCCTGACTGGTTACTACAGAAAGTTTGTCAGGAATTATGGATCAATTGTGACTCCACTTAATGTACTGACAAATAGGAAAATGCCAAAAAAGGTTCAGTGGACAGCAGGCTGTCAAAAAGCATTGGATGACCTAAAGCAGGCCATGTGCACAGCACCTATCCTCAAGAGTCCAGACTACTCCAAACCATTCATTGTCCAAACAGATGCTTCTGAGTTGGGTGTGGGAGCTGTTCTATCTCAACTGAATTTTGATGGTCAAGACCAGCCCATTGCTTTTATAAGCAGAAGGCTGACCCCCAGAGAGAAAAATTGGTCAGCTATTGAGAGGGAGGCCTTTGCTGTGGTTTGGGCCCTGAAGAAACTGAGGCCATACTTGTTTGGCACTCATTTCAATATTCAGACCGACCATAAGCCCCTCTTGTGGCTAAATCAGATGAAGGGTGAAAACCCCAAACTGCTTAGGTGGTCCATTTCCCTACAGGGGATGGATTTTACAGTGGAGCATAGACCTGGCACTGATCATGGCAATGCAGATGGGCTCTCCAGGTATTTCCACTTAGAGCAAGAAGACTCACCTGGTCAAGGTTAGTTTATTGTCCCAAGGTTTGGGGGGGGGGTCATGTAGGAGAGTAGGGTCTGCAATCCTATGATCACCCAGATTTTTTGCTTTTGTTTCACTGGTTTACGACTTTCCCTGGCTGTGGGCCTGCCAAGCAGACCCACAGCCTAGCTGTTCTCTCACTAAATTGATAGGTGTACCTTAGGTGCATTATCCAATTGGAACTGGGGCACCTTATCAGACCCTGTAACTCAGGGCATAGGTGTACCCAGGGCCTACCAGGGGCTGAAGCATGTATTATGCCACCCCTGGATGGCCATCTAAATCTGACACAACTGGCTGCACGACAGCTGGGGCAAGGTGGTGTAATCACCCTTTGCTTTAGATATAGTATACCTATATCTAACCCTAAAAATGGACACACAGATTCCTATCAGTCACTCCTATGGCAGGCTGTAATAATCCAGGAAACAGGTTAAAATCCAAGTAGGTTTATTGAGCAGCACAGCATCATGTAGACAGCTTCAAGTCCAAGTACAACTGACATTAAGATGCAGAATGCATCACTAGGAAAGTTCGCGTTGTAAACAGAGCTTGGTTGCTGGGAGGCGTTGACGTGTTGACGCTCGAAGTCCGCTCGGCGTTCACGTTTCCAGGCAACAAGGATGCTTGTTCAGCTGGCAGCTCCGCGTTCACGTTTCCAGGCAACAGGAATGCTTGTTCAGCTGGCAGCTCTGCGTCATGGAATTTAGACAGCAAGTCTAACGCGCTGAACCAGTGGGAGACTTGAATGATGCACAAGTCCAGAAAACTATGAAAAATTGTAAAAAAAACACGAGAAAAACTCCACAGTAAATGGAGAAGGGAGAGAATCAAATCCAATAGGGCACAAATCCAAGATTCCAGTTTTCTTCAACGCAAAAGAAGAAAAGATGGTTTAAAAGTCCCAAAACATTTTCAGAAGAGGTAAAATTGGGTTCACTCCGCTCCTGTGCTGTAGATGGCTGGAGTCCTCGTCGCCAAAATATGTAATAATCTAGGAAACAGGTTAAAATCCAAGTAGGTTTATTGAGCAGCACAGCATCATGTAGACAGCTTCAAGTCCAAGTACAACTGACATCAAGATGCAGAATGCATCACTAGGAAAGTTCTGAGAACCAGAACATCAAGGAGAAAGGCTCATGCCATTAAAGGGGAAGTAAGAAGGATACATGTATACAGTGCAGGATGTAACACAGGCCGTGGCAATCCTGAAGGCAGAGTGCTTGGATTCGTGTGAAATGGTGCTCTGGCATGAGCTGAGCCTGTTTGCAGCTTGCGGAACCAAGTCCTAATAGCTGTTCCATGATAACGCATACCATATACTCTTAAGTGCATTATAATCCTCGCGGTTAAATGCTATCTTTGGTATTGCTTTATCAAAACATGTCGAGTAAGGTGTCATACGAATTGGAATACTAACCCCTCGCCAATTCTGGCGATGGGGTTAGCATTCCACCCTTCTAGAGGGACACGACATGTATGTAACTGTGAACCCCGGTTAAAGTTAAACGAAGCCTCAGCTCCACAAAATGGATGCTGCCACCACAGACACGAGTCTGACCTCCTGCTGCTGGGAGTCCTTCCAGCGAGGAGAGCTTGGACAAAGGGTTTCCTGTCAGGGGCGGTGCTAGCACCATCCCAGCCAGGGTTTTGTGTATCCTGGGTAGGCAGGGCTTTACAGGAAGGTGACTGCTGAGTGGCACCCCGGTGCTCACTACGCATCTGCCGGCTAGAACCAGTTCCAGGGGCACACCAGCCCCTGGCCTGGGGAAAGCCCGGCATGGGAGAGGGGTGTAACCACCCCCCTTCCTGGTCCCACCCCTAGGGCAGGACCTAGTCGCGTACCCACCCCTTTCTTTAGGATAAAGGCAGGAGCGGGGACCCTTCCAAATTAGATCATCTTTGAATCAAGAAACTACTTTCTACGAAAGGAACTCTCGACTTCTTCTCAAGATTTCTCCCTTGTGGCTAAGGAGTAGTCACCCTGCATCCGCAGGCACCATCTAAGAACTCTGCGGTTTGTTGCACGTCCTTCCTCAGGAATCCGACCGACCAGCATGACGAGACCCGGCTTCCCTGGCACCTCTGACCTATACCTACCTCTACAGCTAAGCTGAGAACCGTAGGTGCGACGAGACCTCGAGGGACCAGCCATCATCAGAACTGCACGACTTCGAACCAGCATGACCGCCGAGGGATCCTCTGGTGAGTGCTTTGGGGTCCGAGAAGCCCCGACCCTGAGCAGCTCCAGCACCGAAGTCCAGCCTCCCAGCATCTCCACGATCTGCGTGGGGCCCTTCTGCTTTTTGCTGCTCACCGCGTTGTTTGGCTACTAGCCCGCTGGCTTGTGGCCTTCTTAATGACGCCCGCCGACATCACTGCTGCTGGTCTGGTTGCTCCAGACTGGCCCTTGCTCCCTTCCAAAAGAGGAGCACCCCGGACCCTCCTGGTCCACTCCAGACGCCATTTTGAGTCCACCGCGTGGGCTTGAATTTGCCAAGACTTGTTGCCCCAATCCTGGGTCCAGCGACGTCGACAGCTTCATCCATCGTGGGACAGCTCGCACCTCCATCCTGGTCGCCGACAACGCCTCCTGGTCCGTGAGATCTGAAGAGCACAGCGTCGCCCACTCACCTAGTCGAGGTGACTACCATCCGGTGCCCTCCTGGTGCCACCTGACTACTGGGTAGTAGTCACGAACTTGGTCCCCTCTGCTTTCAGGTGTCATCCATCTTCGATCCAGGCTTGGATCACTCAAACTATCTTCACTGGTCGCCTGCCAGCAACTCCTTTCTTCAGGCTCCTGGTTCGTCTACAAGGATTCCCGACGTCTTTTGAGACCTATGCAGCTGCAGCCCCTGGGCTAGGTAAACTCGGCATTTCGGTGCCCCAGCATAGCCTCACTATCCAAGGGTCAGGATCCACTGTCGTTTTCGATCTACCTAGTCGGGTTCGCCCGAGAACACTAACTTTGCCTTTACTAGCTCCCATAGACTTTGTCCCGCATCCCGCGTGGGAGTGCACACTCTGCACCCGAGTCCCCTAGGCCTCCTATTAGTAATCTGAAGGTTCAGTAGTCAAGTCCTAGCGATTCCAAAGCCTATTAGTACAGTACTTACCTGCTAGTAATTTCGCATTCCACTTTCATAGTATATGGTTTGTCGTGCCCCTCGGGCATTTGTGTAAATTGTGCAACTTGAAGTATTTTTATAAGAGTTTTGTTGTGTGCTTAGTACCCTGTCCTCATAAAGAGTACAGGGCTGTTGTGATTCTAATAAATACACTGTTTATTTTCATAACACTTGTGTGGCTTCCTTTCACTTGGTGTTCAAGGGGTATATGTGATGGTATAACAGCTGGCTTAACACGCCCTCTAGAGTTTAGCCCGAAGACTGCTCGTATCCACGCTACTAGGATAGCTGGTCTATAAGGTTGACTTACAACCAATCACCATAAGGGTTGTTTGGACTGATACAAAGTGCTCACTAGAATAGTGAACATTATATATCAGGCCAACTTCTCACACCCGGGTTTTGGGGTGTTGGGTAGGGGATACAAAGAAAGACCAGGAGATGGGGATTAAGAAATGATCTGTCCAGGGGAGTGGAAGGGGGGGGGGCAGTGGTGATGTCCGTGATGTTAGTAAGGACAGGATCCAGAAGGTGTCCCTTGTCGTGGGTAGGTCCTGTATTGACTAGCCGAATGTTAAATGACATAAGGTCCTGAAGGAGATCAGCCGCTGTTAGATCTGTGGGGTCTGTTAGGTGGAGATTGAGGTTGCCCACGAGGAGGAAGTTAGGGGAGGAGGTAGCTAACTGTGACACTGTGTCAATGAGCGCATTAGGGAATTTCCCTGGTGTTCCCGGAGGACGGTAGATCAGCAACCCAGAGAGGGAGAGTGCCGGGGATGTTTGAAGAGCGAAGTGGCAGCTTTCACAGTCTTCAATGTTGGCATTGCTGGTTCTACAGACAAGGTGTTCTCTGTGGATTATTGCAAGGCCCCCTCCTCTACCCCGCGGTCTATGAAGAGTTTGAATAAGGTATCCTGGGGGTAGGGCGTTGATGATATCAGAATCTGACCAAACAGAGAGCCAGGTTTCTGTAAGAAACAGCACGTCCAAACCTTGGTACTGTAGTTAGTTTCGTGAGCATGCTTAGGGAGGGACCGACAGTTAAGAAGGCCCATCTGTAGTCCAGGATTGCCCGAGGTCTGAGCGATTGGGTTACAGCGTTCACAGTTGATATAAGGTTTACCTTCTACGTGGATGTAGCGACACTCCTGATTTTTTTCCGGGTGGAGAGCCCGGAGCATGTCACTTGTGTATACCAAACGGTCGTGAGGTGAAACGGGCAGAGTCCCTGGGCCCGGGTCCGGCTGGGCCCGGACGGGCCCAGACGGGCTTGCCTTAGGCGCACCTTCGGCGCGCTGACGGCGCGCCCGCTGCGCCCGTCCGCTGCGCGTACGTGAAGTGCACATGTTTTTGTAGGCGGAGGGGGGCGTGGCCTCGAGCGGGTGGGCGTGGCCACAGGACCGGCTCACTCGCTGATGGTGGCGGAGAACTGGGCGATCCCGCTGCAGCGTTTAGCTCTGCTGCGCGGCGGTGGAAAGGTAGGAATTAAGCCCCAGTCGTGGTTCAGTCTAGGGAGGGAGGTGGAGTTTTAAAAAACAATTCAGAACACACAAATTGTCAAATCAATCGCAACTTTCTAGTTAAAATGCTCCCGGCTGTGCCTCAGGAGTAGAATCTAACCAGAGCTCGCATTCAGCTCGGTTTATGTAGGCGGAGGGGGGCGTGGCCTCGAGCGAGTGCGCGTGGCCACAGGACCGGCTCACTCGCTGATGGCGGCGAAGAACTGGGCGATCCCGCTGCAGCGTTTAGCTCTGCTGCGCGGCGATGGAAAGGTAGGAATTAAGCCCCAGTCGTGGTTCAGTCTAGGGAGGGAGGTGGAGTTGTAAAAGAAAGCATTGTAAAGTATTGCGATGTAAACTATCACAAAGTAGCAACTGACATTCCACTGCTTACTATTCTATTCCAATGGCATCTGAATGTACAAAAAAGCAACACTGGAGAAGGATGAGCTACTTGCCTGTAAAGGCAGTTCTGCTTCATAACCATCTTTTGTGGGTTCAAACGTGTCAATCCCTGTCTCTTTGATGGGCTGTCTGCTTAATGATGTATGCTTAATGATTGTGCAGATTGTCCACTCAAAATAATGAGTGCAGTGTAATGGCTTTACTCCAACAGCCTCCGTCGATGGAGCCAAAGGATGCTGTGCCAGTGGAAAGATGACAGTTCACTCATCCAGTGGCGGGTGGTGACCCTCAACACTGGAGAGGCGTTGAGGGGACCGAGTGACAAAACCAGTGGGGGCCAAAAAGATGTAAAAATGTTTTTAAATGTACTTACCCTTGTTTTGCTCTCCTCTGTCTTTTTCTTCTTTCTGCTTGGAAGCCGACAGTGAGACAGCACCACGTGGAGCCTCAGGAAACCCCCTTCTGCAAATCCCAACGCTGCTCTCCAGCTGCAGATAAGCAGCATGAGAGCAGCAGCAGAATTGGCAGGAGTGCGCTGCCTCAATGCTTCAGCAAGCACAGGAGGTCTGTGCCTGCTCTTCACCCAGCTGTCTGAGACAGCTAGGTGGAGAGGTTTACACTGCACATGTCAAGCTGGCCATCGCAAGACAGCCGGCCAAAGTGACTCCCGCAGTGTAAACTGGTGCAGTGAGCACCACTCCCATCTGCCAGGCATTAGCTATGCCTGCCCCAAACACTGCTCAGGTTGGGAGCAGTGAGAAATAAAAAGGTAATTCATTTTTTTACTTTTTTTTCTACTTTTGCTTCATTGACAGCAGGGTGTGATGCTCCTCTGCCCAAACCGGGGAGGAAGGGGGGAGGTGCAGCTGCAACTTGTCTCTAAATAAGGCGGGTGGACCATGAGCTTCATGGAGTACCCTGTCTGCCAAACTCTTAATCTCCCCCTTAATCTTATATCATAATGTGGTATGCTATTGTATAGTATGGTATGGTATGCTACGAGGTAGTGGGAATGTTGTGCTATGGTACAATAAACTATGTTATTTTAGGAGTAATATGTGGCACACTAAAGATGAACACAAAAGCTTTACTTCAGTAACGACTGACGTTACTAATTAGAAATTACTGTCCCTCTTTGCGCTATAGACAGGCTGTCGGAAAGTACCCACCCCCTCACCAACATATGCGGCTGGAAAAACACCAGGCTTACAGAAAAAGCTAAATAGATTTAATATAGCAGGTAAAAGATCTTCCTAGGTGATTTCAATCTCCACTGGGGCTCCGTGTAAGATTCGGCTGCCAACAAGATTGCAACTTTTCTCTCAGCTAACGATCTTGCCCAACACTGCTGGGAAATTACTCATACTAAGGGCTCAATTCTGGACCTTGTTATATCCAAATCAGACCAGATTACCACTGCCCCACCCATCCGTGTTGACTGGTCTGACCATTTCCTCATTCCCTTCTGTTTTCACCTCTCACACATTTTAACTCTCGGCCAACCTAAAAGAGCCTCTATGTGGTTCCGCAACACAAAAAACATTGATCTTGGGACTCTGTGATTCTGCTATGTGTTCACTTCCTAGTCTAGACCACATTACGGATGTCAACGATCTCACTCCCCATTGCCTCTCAATCCTTGCTGTCGAAATCAACAAGGTTGCTCCACTCCAAAGCACAAGGAAAAGACCCACCCCATCAGCTCCTTGGTTCAATAAAGCTCTCTATGATGAAAGGAAATATCTTAGAATCTTGGAGAAGCACTGGAGACATTCTCCATCCACCTCCAACCTCTCCCTTTTACGTTCAGCAAGATCCAAATACCACAAGCACATCTTCCAGGAAAAAACATCACATTTCAGATCCCTCCTCGATTCAGCTAAAAACAGACCCAAAAAACTTTTCGACTTCATCAAAAGCCCAACTTGCTCTCCCCAAACCATCAAGCCTGAGGATGCCTCAAAGAAAGCAACTGAGTTTGCTTTATTCTTCGATCAAAATGTAAAATCTCTGGTGGAACAGATCACCCACCCCACCCCCATTGAGGAGCGAAAATCCTTAGTCACTTGGCAGAACATTGCCGCTGTCTCGAAGGATGATCTCCTCAAATGCATCCGCGAAACCAAACCCTCCAACCATTCTTCTGACCCCATACCCAGTGGCATCGCCATTGATTTCTTTACTAACACTCTCTCCTACTGGATCAGGCTAGTCAATCTCTTCCTCAGTCAAGGATCTCTCCCAGTTGTCCTCAAAAAAGGACAGGTTAACCCCCTTCTAAAAAAAACATTCTACAGATGCAAACGACCTCAATAACTTCCGCCCTATCACCAATCTCCCTTTTCTTTCAAAGATCACAGAAAAATGAGTTGCAAAACAACTTGACCCAACACATTGTGGACAATAATCTCCTTGACATGTTCCAGTCTGGCTTTATTCAAAATTGCAGCACTGAAACAGCCCTGCTGGGAGTGATCAATGATGCGCTGCATATTCTTGATTCGGGGGAATCGTGCCTTCTGATTCTTCTTGACCTCTCTGCAGCTTTTGACACTGTCAATGACAACACCCTCCTTAACATTCTTCTACAGAGAATGGGTGTGGAAGGCAGTACTCAAATGGTTTGCCTCTTTCCTCTCGGACAAATCCCAAATTATCAAGATTGCGAACAGTCTCTCGGCTCCACTGGTGGTTGGTCAAGGCGTTCCTCAAGGTTCTATCCTTGCTCCCACTCTGTTTAATCTCTATCTGGAACCATTAGGGAACCTCCTAAGCAAATCTGGAATCCTCTATCATCTCTATGCGGATGACACCCAAATCTACCTCAAGGTGTCTTCCCCTCATGATCTCTCACTGCTCAACTCTACTCTCAACTGTATTTACAACTGGATGTTAGTTCACCAACTCATTCTCAATCCTACCAACATGGAATTCCTCCTCTTATCTAGCTCTCTCTCCCCGCCTCCTGTTCAATCCTGGTTGGATCAGTTGAATCTACTCAACAGTAAACCCATCATTGTGGACTGCTCTAAATCCTTAGGTGTCATACTTGACAAAAGACTCAACCTCATCTCACACATCAATTACATTGCCAAGAGCACACTTTTTCAGCAGCGCCTTCTATGGGGGATTCGTCGGTTCTTCCTGGAGAATGACCTAAAACCTTGGTCCAATCGCTAGTTCTCTCTAGACTGGATTATTGTAATCTCTTCTGACTGGCCTTCCCAAATCTCACCTCTCCCCCCTCAAATCCGTCCTCCACTCAGCAGCTCGCTTCATTTCAGGGTCCAAACGAAGTGACAACATCACTCCTATCCTGTCTTCACTCTGATGGCTTCCCATCGAGGCTAGAGCTATCTACAAAACGGTGTGCATCACCCACAAAGCTTTGCACTCTTCCTCCCCTCGCTATCTGGCAAATAAACTGAAATTGTCTGGAGGCTCAAGACGTTTTCGGAATGCGGAAAAGTTCCTTCTTGATCCCCCTCCTTCAAAAGGGAAAAATTGATGGCACAATCGTTCTCAGGTAATGCGGTGAGAATCTGGAACTCGCTTCCCCCTTCTCTCCGTGCCATCATCTCCATCCAGATCTTCAAAGCAGACCTCAATTCTCTTCTATTCCAATGACACTTTCAGAACTAATTCCCTCCTTCTCAGACCCCACCAGAAAGTTCTTTAGTCACTGTAAATTTGTCATATATATTTATATTTTGTTTGTACATCAATCAATCAATCAATCATCGCATTTATATAGCGCACTAGAGGGTCTCAAGGCGCTGGGGGAGAGGGGTCCGCTACTGCTCGAACAGCCAGGCCTTGAGTTGCTTCCTGAAGGTGAGGTGGTCCTGGGTCAGGCGGAGGTGGGTGGGGAGGGAGTTCCATGTCTTGGCGGCGAGGTAGGAGAAGGACCGTCCCCCTGTGGTGGCTCTTCGGATGCGGGGGACGGCGGCGAGGGCGTGGCTGGTCGATCGAAGCTGGCATTTGGGAGCGTAGAAGTTGAGGCGGCTGTTGAGGTATCCTGGGCCTTGGTTGTGTAGGGCTTTGCGTGCGTGGGTGAGGAGACGGAAGGTGATTCTTTTGTTGACCGGGAGCCAGTGCAGGTCTTTCAGGTGTCCGGAGATGTGGCTGCGACGGGGGATGTCCAGGATGAGTCATGCTGAGGCGTTCTGGATCCGCTGGAGTCTCTTCTGGAGTTTGGCGGTGGTTCCGGCGTAGAGGGAGTTGCCGTAGTCCAGACGGCTGGTGACGAGGGCCAGGGTGACCGTCTTCCTGGTCTCGGTGGGAATCCACCGGAAGATCTTACATAGCATGCGCAGGATGTTAAAGCACGACGAGGAGACGGCGTTGACTTGTCTGGACATGGAGAGGGAGGAGTCCAGGATGAAGCCCAGGTTGCGTGCGTGGTCTGTTGGTTTGGGTGCGCTGCCTAGGGCGGGGGGCCACCATGAGTCGTCCCAAGCGGCGGGTGAGGATCCCAGGATGAGGACTTCCGTCTTGTCTGAGTTCAGTTTCATGCGGCTGTTCTTCATCCATTCGGCTACCTCTTTCATCCCTTTGTGAAGGTTGGCTCTGGCGGTGGCGGGGTCGTTGGTGAGGGAGAGGATCAGCTGGGTGTTGTCGGCGTAGGAGATGATGTTGAGGTTGTGCTGGCGTGCGATGTCTGCGAGGGGGCTCATGTAGACGTTGAAGAGGGTTGGACTGAGCGAGGAGCCTTGAGGAACGCCGCAGATGACTTCGGTGGCTTCAGATCTGAACGGAGGGAGGCGGACTCTCTGTGTCCTTCCGGCGAGGAAGGAGATGATCCACTCCAGTGCCTTCTCCTGGACTCCGATGTTGCTGTGGCGTTGTACTAGGGTACGGTGGCAGACAGTGTCGAAGGCCGCGGAGAGGTCGAGGAGGATGAGGGCCGCTGTTTCTCCGTTGTCGAGCAGCGCTCGGATGTCATCGGTGGCTGCGATCAGGGCGGTCTCGGTGCTGTGGTTGGCCCGGAAGCCAGACTGCGAGGGGTCGAGGGATCTGTTTGTCTCGAGGAAGGCGGCCAGCTGCTTGTTGACGGTCTTCTCGATGACTTTTGCAGGAAACGGGAGCAGCGAGATGGGGCGGTAGTTGTTGAGGTCGGTGGGGTCGGCCGATGGCTTCTTGAGTAGGGCGCTGAGTTCTGCGTGCTTCCAGCTCTCCGGGAAGGTAGCGGTGTCGAAGGAGGTGTTGATGATGTCCCGCAGGTGGGGTGCGATGACAGCGTCGGCCTTGTTGAAGACGTGGTGAGGGCAGGGATCGGTCGGAGATCCGGAGTGGATGGAGTTCATCGTGCAGACGGTGTCTTTGGTGCTGCTCGGAGTCCAGGCGTGGAGGGTGGTGGTGGGGGGCGGTGGTTCGGTCGTGGCGTTCGTCGGTTGAGTGCTGAAGCTGTTGTGTATGTCCGCGATCTTGTTGTGGAAGTAGGAGGCGAGGGAGTTGCAGAGGTCTTGCAAAGGGGTGATGTCGTTGTTTCCGGCGTTGGGGTTGGAAAGCTCTTTGACGATGTTGAAGAGTTCCTTGCTGTTGTGTGCGTTGTTGTCTAGTCGTTCCTTGAATGCAGTTTTCTTGGTGGCGTGGATGAGTTGGTGGTGTTTTCGGGTGGCGAGCTTGAGGGCAGCATGTTGTCCGGTGTTGGGTCTCTGCGCCAGGTTCTCTCGAGGGCTCGGCAGTTCTTCTTGGAGCTCTTGAGTTCGTCGGTGAACCATGGGGCTTTCTTGCTACCGGGTCTGCTAGGCGGGGTCCTCAGGGGGGCGAGCTCGTCTGCGCAGTCGCTGATCCACTTCGTGAGGTTGGTGGCCGCCTGGCTGGGGTTCGTTGTGCTGGTGGGAGGGTTCATGCTCAGGGAGGTCGCGAGCTGGTCGGCTGTGATCTTGTTCCAGCTCCTGCGTGCAACCTGTTGCTGGTGGTGGTGGTGGTCCTCATCTGGTGGTGATCCACATCCTGTGCTTCCGGCGTTTGATATTGTGTCCCTTTTGCCAGAGTTGTTTTGATTCAATGGCCTGCTATTTTTCGCCAGGAAGTTCTTTAGTCATTGTAAATTTGTCATATATATTTATATTTTTGTTTGTACATTCTGTGCTTGCTGTGTTAAATATTGTGTTCCTTTTGCCTGCGTTATTTTGATTCTATGGCCTGCTACTTTTGTTTTGTTCCATTCCTGTAACAGTTCTCTCATGGAACGTAACTGGTTCTATTGTACAGTGCTCTGACACCTTTGGGTAAGGTCCGCGCTTTATAAAAAAAATGCATTAAATACATAAATAAAAATTACAGATGTTTGTGCATTATTTAAATCTAGAAAATATTTCTGGTCGTTTCTTGTGTGTCTGTCCCAAACGTGAAACTTTCTGAGGGGTCAGTACATGGTCATGGTGAATAAAAAGCGTGGCTTATCTTGTCCTGTTGGCTTGGCACACATTCAACTGGAGGCAGAACAATAAACAGGAAACAAAGGGTTGTGAGAACGTGCTTGTGGCCTGTGCTTTGAAAGCAGGCTCGGGCCGAGGTTCTTGGCCAGTGCCCTTAAAGCGGATGGGAGTAGCGCCCCAACCCCTCACCCCAAACTATTAATAATTAACCTCGTGGGTGCTAGCTATTAACTGGGCATCTGTAGAAAACATTGGGAAAACAGCAAACCCACTGCAAGGCTGGCCTCGCGGACTCCGGGCCCCTTGCGAAAGACACAGTTTGAGCTGGTTACCTCCGTGTCAGCTCAGCAGATCTGAGCAGCTCAGTCCAGAATCCCGGCGCTCCCGCGGCATGGGGACCCGTCTGATCCTCGCGCTGGCCCTCGCCGCCTGCTGCAGCCCTGTCCAGGCTCCAACGGTAAGATGTCGTGCTTCCGTTCTTCTGGAATTGTGGTTTTAGTCTTTGCGTTGGCATAGGTGCCGAGTTTTTAGATTGACTTTGCGTGACGTTCCCATGGTTCCTGTGACATTCTACCACCAAAATGTGAGACAGTTCGAGTGCACCATTCTTGAGAGGAAAACCTCTCAAGAAAGTGAGGCTGAACACAAAGAAAGGCGCGTCACTCCTGACTGAGAGAAAACTGCATTTTGAATAAAGCAGAGATGTGCTTGCTCTGGGCGCCACAAGGGGCGCATGATCTGGACTGAGGAGGCGCTTCTGGTTTGGGATGGGCTGGCCGGTTGCTAGGAGCTGAGCCTTTGTTGATGTACCCTCTCCTTGTCAGGCTAGAAGGAGAAGCCCTTGCTGCAGTGAGCTGTGGAAGGTGAGGGGCTGGCTGCCCTGTGGGCCCACACTAGAGCACTGGAAGACTCACAAGGCTTTGAAGATCTGCATGAAGGAAGGCTGAACACTAGGCCTGGGCGAAATGTAAATAACACCGGCGTGAGCTGTGTAATTTCAGGAATTTTGCATTACACTACTTATGGGAAATTCCTAAAAATCATGCCATCACGCCACTTCTCGTGATTATGTGCCATTCTGCTTTAAAATATAGGGGCAGATTTACAAGCCCCATCCGCCACTTTTGCGTCACTTTTAACATGGCAAAAGTAGCGCAAGGGGCTTGTAAATCTGCCCCTTAGTGGGAATGCATGTTTAACTTCACTGTGAACGCACAGGAACAACAGGACGTGAGCAAACAATGTCATACATTCACTCCAGTACAGAGATCTGGGCCTAAATCCATCGTTTTTTTTGCTCATCATGTCATTTCAGTTTGAGCCCAGCCATTTGCAAATCAGTCTTGACCCTGCGCCCAATGGGAACAGTCCAGCCCAAACTGCTAGGCCAGGTTCTCCCTGGACTGGAAACAAGCATCCTTGGACCGGTTTCGGGCTTTCAGCCCTCATCAGCCACGCTAGATTGACTCCAGTGTGTTTCCACTATCAGCGCATTAATCACACCTGTGAAAATGTTTTTTAATACTTGTCACAACCTGCCTTCATCTGTTTCCGCTTGCTCTGGCCCTCCACGGCATGCCTCCAGAGGTTCGTGTAAACCGATGCAACGTTAGTAGCAGCTCAGCACACAATACTGCCTTCAGAAGTGAAATGCTGATAATGAACGGAGATTGTGGTTTGCTGATGTGGAAGACATGAACATGTGACTCCACACAGACCCGCTTCATTCAAAGTGGCCGGCCAGTTTCCTGTGGTGACCCTTCAAAACAAGTTTTAATCAGCATATACCATGTTTCACTTCTCTCGCTGCATTTTTGACAGCTCCAGTCTCGAGTTATTTTAAAGTATCCCATTCATAAACAATAACGCTTAGTCGGTACGCGTAGAGCAAATGCAGACTCATAAACCCGCGCGGATGACCTTGACTGTCTTGACCATGGCTATTGGACAGAACCACAGTATCCTTTGCTTGCAGCTTGCTTGTTTGTTTTCAGCGATGCTGGTTAGGTGCATGCGGCCTCGAGGCTGCAGCTGGCATTGGTTCACAAGGCAGGATTCAGCTCACCCCTGGCTTGCTGCGTTTCTTTTGCCCGCAGCGCCTCGAAGCGCTGCTAGGAGTTTACGAATGCGAGACGAATGCACTGTGGTGCAGTGATGTGGCTCGAGCACTTAAATACCCTAGTCTAATCCCTGATAGGTGATATTTGGCACGCCTGGTTTCTATCGATTTTGTTCCTGTGATTTAATGGCCTGGAGGAGGTCAGGGTCGAACTCAGACAGAAAGTCGGTCCAGGCATTAACGTTGAAGAGGCCTCATCTGCCAATCAAATAGCTAAAAAAGTGCCCCACATTTGCAAACGGTGCAGTTTTGAACATGTAAACACGCCCCTGTCTTTCCAAGAGCCGCCTATCAGGAGTTAGACTAACAGATTACAGGTACAGGTGTTTTCCAAGATATGACAGACTGCATTCATATGTGCTTATTGCAGACAATGTTTATAACAATATTGGGGAAATCAACTGTACAATCGTCCCACCAGCCCATTTTTGTTACGTACATCAGATTGTTTACTGTTCTAGCTTGTATGTATACACTTAGAGTCTATTATGTCCAATTTTTTACCTTCACATCTAAATTTAAATCTCATGGTCCCATGTAAAGTTCTCTATTGCCCTAGCATACCTGGTCCGTGGCATATAAAAATGCAAAACAGATAAATAAATAAATAGACACCGACCTCTTACTTGCAATTACATTGTCATGGTCGTGGGAACACACAAACTCACATGAGCTGTATTAACATAGTGTTGGAAGAACTCTACCTAAGTGCCCTCAGAAGAGTCATCTGGGTCTGTAGTATTATCTAGACACCTATTAATTCCCCTCCAAGACCCCAAATGATCTCCCTGTCCTAATTTCGTATATCGGTGACTACTCTCTTATATGTTTGCATCAATGGCGAAACACAGGGCTGCATCCAGTGACTAGCTATATAAGTCTTTTGGCTAACAGGAGGCCTGGAACAGCCATTCAGTGGTGTATACTTAGATATGTGTGTGTAGACCCTAAAAACATTGTTTTTTTGTCTGATTTCATCATATTCCCACTGCCTTTTGTAAATTTATATAACTTGGGTACATTTTGTGCAAACAAAAAAGTACATAATGTAGCCGTATAGACCCCTGCTGAGGGCTATACCAGTTGTCAAAGGCCCCAGTGGCGGCTCCTCTGCTATGGTGAAGGAGCGTCGCCCCACTGATTTCAAGCAGTGTGAGTAGCAAAAACATAAAATGGTAATAGCTTTCAGTTCTTATCATTTTATGTGTTTTGTGCTGCTTTGCAGGCGGGCGGGTGGTCGGCTGCTCTGCGAGCAGGGCAGTAGAGGAGTAGTTTGCCCACTCCTAAGTGCGCAATGACTGTTTGGTTGACCATCTCGGCCGCACAAACCAGTCATACACACTTTCCCCTTCTCCATGCAGGATGCATTACAGCCTGCATGGAGAAGATGCCCACCCCTCCAGCCCCTGGCTGAGTGCCGTGTCACTATGCTCAGACCAATCACAATGCTGCATTGCGATGTTGTGATTGGCTTAGGGGAGGGAGCCTGGCTGCCTGCTTCCTGTTCCTGTGTTGGAAGCAGGGGACGAGAAGCAGAGACGGGACCATGTGGTGGCAAGGTAAGTGTTTTTTTCTCCCTTCCCTCCACAATTGCGAACACTTGCAGAGTATTCTTGTGTACAGTGCTGGCTCTGTGGGTCTAAAGTGAGGGAGGTGCCCTTTCCATTCCCCCTCCTCTAAAAACCTATACATGATTGGGCTGCTAAACATTTGTTAGGCCAGGATTTAAGATGCAGCAACCACCAAAACCAAACACACCCCTGTTACTCAAGCCCTACTTCTGGACTCCTACACTCTATCATGTAGGAATTACCTCATGAAGGGTGTGACTCGACTAGCTGGCAACACTACTCATCATCCAGTTCTATGGACGTTACAATAGATATGTAAAAAAATATTCGGGATGGCCTCACACACCTCCCGGACCATATGTGGACACAAGCACCATAACAGGGCTTTGATTGCCCTTTTTTGTGTTTAATCATCCCTCTTCCAACAAAGAATAAAGACTAGCATGGTTTGGATGGTAGACGGTAGTTTATTTTATTGGACACTCTTTTTCCCTTGGTTCCCTTCTAATGACTCACTCGTAGCTCTGAATGAGGGGATCTTTCGCCATTAGAAGATGCTTTGACGAACGCGGGATGGCCAATGTTGAAGCCCGACACCCGGGGGGTGTGTGCGGCCATCCAGATTCTTTGGTTAACCTATCTTTGTAATGTCCATAGAACTGGATGAGTAGTGTTGGCAGCTAGTTGATGCACACCCTTTATGAGGAAATTCCTGCATGACAGGGTGTATGAGTCCAGAAGTAGGGCTTGAGTAACAGCATAAGTGGTTAACAGGATTTAAGATGCACCTGTTGACCGGCAGACCCCAGGTCAGGGGCCAAACTCCACTAAAAACTTAGTAGAGGTTTCCCAGCGCCCAGACATACCCACAAGAGTGGTGGCCATAGGCAAAGATCCAGTGATTTCTTGTGTTATGGTATCTAATAGTCAGTTCATTTTTGTGAGTCTGCAGATGATTATTAGAATACATTTAGCGATGCAATTCTGCAGAGGAATTTACACAACATTTATTATAATTTTGACATCTAAAAGCCTTAGTCCCTTTGTGTTTTTGACCCCTTCACTTAAATGTTTTTCCTCTAACCTTCTAATGTATTTGCCATCTCCAACTAGCCCTTCAGTCTTACTTCTCCTGATGTTTTATTATGGTCTATGTTTTTTGCCTGAGGTTTGCTTTTGGTTTTATTAAGATTTTCCTCTTGCATTACCCATTTATCTTAAACCAAGCTTCTCCAACGACTAGTTTGTGTGTTACTGGTAACTCTCCAACTACCTCTAAGTAGATCTCCTGTGTGCAGCCAAGCATATTAAAATAGAAGCGTTTGCTTGTTTGAATTAATGTATGCATACTAAAATTGAAAAGCATGTTTTTGAGACAAAATTGGGTGCTGGTTCAGACCTCATAAGCTGATGTTTGTAGAAAAATGTTTGAATTTCCAGAATATATTTCAAAGCTGATATTTGAGTGGTAAAAAACAAATAGAGAGGAAACTGTCAAAGTGCGTCCAATCTGTCTGCCTAGCTGAAGCCTGGATCTCTGTTGTCCTGGCACAACTGCGGTATTAACTTCCCTGTGCTCAAATGTTCTCTGTCACCCTAGAAGAAGCAGCCTGCACCCTGTGGTGCCCACTGTAAAGTACACAATCAACAAGCTTAAGTGTCTAGTCCTGCAGGGAGCCAATGTGTGCTGAACAGACTAACTATACTGCTCTTTAGTACGAAGCTGCTGCCTCAAGGAACTCTGGGGCATATTATCAAGAAGGGCGTTAAAATTATCGCCGCTTTAGCAGCAGGAAACTGCAGCTAAAGCTGCGATAATGGGCTTGATAATTTGCCCTTGAGATTTCCAATAGAAGCCCATGTTCACACCAGAACATGGGCTTCTAAAGCGGCGATAATTTTAACGCCGTTTCTTGATAATATGCCCTCTGTGTCAAAGCTCTGGCTGGCTTCTGTAGAGCTAGAGATACATGCCCCCGATTTGACTTGGCTGCAGTGCCTCAAAAGTCCCTCAAAGCTGTTAAGTTACTACCAGAGCCTCAGTGCCTGAGTACTAGAAGATTGCCGCATCCCAAGGAGGTCCCAGCATACTTCCATTGTGACTTACCAGAATGTAAGAACTGGATCAATGCAGAAGCCTGTCTGCTGCTGACACTACCAGAGGCCATACAATGGCTACCGTCAGAAGCCAACCTCTCCCCCTCTGTCTTCAGGATCTTGCTGAGCTGCCTGTGCCTGCGTGGCCGGAGTGGCCCAGCAAGGCCAATCGTGGCCGTCCAGGAGACCAGTAAACTATTTAGCTGACCCAAGTCAGAAAGAAACTCTATAGTAACAAAGGGGAGAGGCTGCACCTTCACTAACTCTGCCACACCAGAAATGGGGAGGCGGGCAGACTGCATGGGGTAGGACACCCTGACACATACTGGACTTTCAACCCCTGGCAGTCAAGTGCTGAAGGGGTTGTTCTTTGCCCAGCTTCACAGTGTCGTAGCAGGACGGACCCCGGGGCAGTAGAGGCAAATGGCCCAGCCAATACAGCTGTGACCCTGTAGCCCCTGCCTGCCCTGTGGTCTTCAGAATGTGGTCTGACATGGCCTCATTTGACGTTTGGCGGCTGACCTGCCAGAGTGGTGGTGGTCATCACCGCGCACCATATTTGGCGCTCTCCGCCCGTCTGGCATTGATATCTGTGACTTCAAGGCCGCACCTCTGAGCGGACTAAATATTTGCTGAGTGCTCAGCATGTTTCATGCAGTCACTAAGCAGACTTTAGTGCATTTCACAAAAACAAGCTCCCAAAGCTTGAGATTGTTTTCATAAAACAACACACTAATAACCCTGACACACTGGGAGTTTTTCTTTTTTTTCTGTTCCGGCCCATCATGCTTTCCCTAGCATTCATATAAGAAGGGGGAGACCAGAGGCATTTACAGAGGAGGGCTCATCCCCCTTATTTGCAAGTACATCCAAATACTGGAGCCCTACTCAGACATGTGGGCCAATTCTCCTATTCGGAAAAAAGCACAAGGTTTTTTGTTGTATAAGCCTCAGGCACCAGGGTTACCTCTTGGTGGCATGCTTCATCATTGGGCTCTTCCCGCTCCGCTGCGGTACAGGCGTGCTGCTACCTGTGACTAACACCGGAGCACTGTATTGTCTACACAAAATGATAGGGGATAGGAGTTGGAGGAGTTCTTTAGAGGTTAAAAATACCTGTCTGGTAGGAAAATCTTTTTTTATTCCATCCTCCAGAAAGTATGATTAAAACGGGGAAAAACAGTAGAAAGTAGAGCGTAGATGGCAGGTGAGCATGGGAATTAAGAAATATCACAAACTGCAATACCCCCAGAGTAGTGTACATGATCACCTGCCCATGCCATCTACCCTACATAGGATGACCACACGAAAGGTGAAAACTAGGATTATCGAACACCACAGTTGCTTAAGATGTGGCCAGGCAATAAAAAATATGTTCATCAATTACATGGAAAAGAGTCCTACTGTATAAGGCTACCAGTGGGTGGTACTCAAACATGTGTATGATGCAGCTCATTATCAGGGCCGGACTGACTACCGGGAGTTTTGGAATTCTGCCGAGCTGGGGGCTGATTTCACTGTGGTGGGGGCGGATTTCATGAAGTAGTGTGGCTCACTGGTTAAAGGCGGCAAACCCGAGAACAGGGGACGGCCCGGGACCAGGGTTCGATTCCCGGCGCGGCAGGTTTCTGGACCAGGGTCAGCGGACTCGATAATTCTCTCGCCCCGGTGCCCACTCTGATCAGCGATCACACTCGGCAACTCTGGGCATTAGCTTGCCTCATCTTCACTAACGGCCCCACCAGACCGCCGGGGATGCCTGGTCTCACCCTGGAGATACCCATTAAGGGACCATCTCTCAGGGAAGCCAGGAAGGGTTTCGCAGCGGTCGAAGCGCCTTGGGACCCTCCGGGTAAGTAGTGCGCTATATAAATGCCTATACATTTACATTACATTTACACATACATTTACATTCATGGAGACCTGCGTGTACTTCGAAATAATTAAAGCAAAACGAATTTCGTTCAGTACACGCAGGTCCCCATCAACGACATCAGCCACCAGCTCAGTAGCATTCCATAACGCCCGGTAGCCAGTCCGGCCCTGCTAATTATGAAAAGAGACTCTTGGAGAAAGAGCAACGATGGGTCAAAAAACTTAATACACACAACGTGGGTCTAAATGACAATATCCCATGGGGCCAGTTCACAGCATAAGCCCCTACTATATCAGTCCTTACGTCCTTAAATATGGGTCGCATGACAAAATAATGGTATGCTCGGATTGATTAATGGGGAAGGAGTACCTTCTTCTTATACACCAACATTTCAGCCTGTCGAATTATTCTGACTTGCCCTTTGCAGTTTGTCCTGTTCATTGTCTATCATGTTTCTCCATAGGATAAAAAATCATTTTTAATTTTTGTAGTTTTGTACCTTGTTTATATAGCTCTAATTCACCCCGATTTTGATTTTAATTTGTGGTAGTCCATGATTTATGTTCCTTCTACAGGACAACAGCCTGTAATCGCACGGCACTTCTTTTACACCCTGAATATGGCCAACATTAGACCATCCGATCCTTCCTACGTACCTGCCATGCGAGTTGTTGCTAGTAATCGGTAGACTGGAATCAGGGAATGGTTACATTCATCGCCGCCATTTGTGCTGGGTGCGCGGCCCATCCCCGGCATCCAGCAGCCAGATCAAGTCACACACTACTCTTGCTTGCTGTTAAACAAAGCATTCAAAACCCCGGCAAACAGGGCTAAACAGGTCATATTCAGGCGCCGTTGATGCTTTTTATGTGTATGTAGTGTCTCCTTTGTATGTATTGTCTTGTATAGTATGACACTGTATTGAGTAAGCCTCCCTTCTAGAAGCACGGGCCAAAACCGTATGAGGGTGTATTTAGTAATATGCATGACTCTCCATGCATATTACATGGCTGTGGCGCGCATAATTTCTCGGAATGTGCAATTTACCATGGCAGATTAATCCTCTGTTTATATGCTCCAGGTAACACAGAAAGTAACACCAAGTAGATGTATGGTTTTTTTGCGCATGCAGAGTGTGTGAAGTCATAACACACTGCAATTTCTACTAAGTTTGAGCCTGGAGTGGTCTCAGGAAGTGCATTCCTTGGTCCTGACAAAACTACTGGGAAGGGTGGCCTAAAACATGTAGACCCTTTAGAAAGTAGGATCATTAAATTCGAACACACTTTCTACTGTTATTCACCATTTTAATGATACTGTATGGAGGATGGAATAAAACAAGGTTTTCCTACCAGACAGATATTTCTAACCTCCAAAGAACCCCTCCAACTCCTATCCTCTATCATTTTGAGTCGATATACAGTGCTCCCCTGTAAGTCACAAGTAGCAGCTCCCCCCATTCTGCGGCGGAACGGGGAGAACCCAAAGATGAAGCATTCTACCAAGGGGTAGCCCTGGTGGCTGCGGGTTATCAAACAAAACGCTGTGTGCTTTTTTCGTAATAGGAGAATTGTCCCACATGTATGAGCAGTAGCGGTCAGTCGTGGGAGTGCTGTCAGGCGGTGACTTCGGGAGCGGGAGGGGCAGGGTGGGGGGTAGTAATGGATTCCGGCCGATTACAGGTAAGTAAACATAAAAATAAATAAAACACATTTTGTTGCGCGCACTGCATCGCAAAGGCGATGGAGTGCGTGCAACGAAATTCGTTTCATTTTTTTTTTATGTTTACTTACCTGTAATCGGCAGGAATCCATACTTTACTACCCCCCACCCTGCCCCTCCCCTCCCCACGTCACCGCCCGACAGCACTCCCACGACTGACTGCTACTGTGTATGAGTTGGGCTCTAGTTTTTTGATTTACCAGGCTTTCCCAAACAGAAAAAAATATATCAGACCATTAACATAGGGTGGAAGGTGCAATGTACTTACATCAACGCCTGCCATGTTATGTGTATTTGTAAAGCACATGACTCACCCAGGAGGGCATTCTGTTGGTAGAAGCAGGTTCAGAGTGGACCTGTCTCAGGGCAGAGAATTTTTTTTTTTTTTTGGCAGTTCTTTTTTTTATTAACTTTATACTTTATTGCATATACAATTGTCACACAGCTCTTATAGCCTACAACCCTGAGGCCGGCAGCAGTCCACATCATCACATCACTTCAGTTTAGATGTATCGTACACAGCCTATATGCCAGCATCCCTGGGGCCTGGCGGCAAATTGAGTAATAGAAGGACAAATAGGAATGCAATGCATGTAGTAGGGCCCCATCAAACACTTAATCCCTCTTAACTGTGCGTCTAGGAGGAGCAAACTGCCCCCGACCATACTGCTGTTGGTAACATAGTACGTCGGAGCTCCCAGGCTTATAGGCCCAAAATAGTGCCCTTTCAGAAACTGTTCGAAATGCGTACCCCTTAAGCTACCCCCCCTTCCCAACAACCACCCCCAACCCAAAGTGTGCCTGCCGTTCTAGCATGCGCTACAGTTGTGTGTGCTGCCCGTGTGCCGTGGTGTCAGTCCCTGCAGTCCACCCACCCGTAGATATTCAGAGTTGGAACCAGGCCCCCGAGTGTCACCGCCTCCCTCCCGCTATTTATATCTCATGTCACTACGAGGTGTAGCTCCCTCTGCGTACTGCCAGGCCCCCTGTGCCTAGGACCTACGCCTTTCGCCCGGAGCATCCTTAAATGCTTGAGGTATCGCACCCCTGGTGCCCCGTGGCTTCATCCTGAGTTTCTCCTCCCCATGCATCCTCCAGGTCAGATCCTGTGTCTGCGCTATCTCTAGCATCCAGATAGGCCCTGTACAGACCCCAGAAATTCTTGGGACGATTCTTGGGAGGTAGTAATTCGCTGCATGTCTCCGACTGTGTACAGCAGTATAGCAGATCCGCCTCCCACCTTTTTTTCGTCGGTAGTGGCCCTCTCATCCAGCACAGTGCTACCGTTCGTTTGGCAGTTAGCAGGGCTATATCTGCCAGTCTCCGCAACGCTACCGGTAGCGGTTTGGAATAACCCAGCAGTGCCAGGGCCGGGTCGGGCGGGACGTCTACTCCTAGAATCAGCCCCAGCTCGGAGAATATCTCCGTCCAAAATCTGTAAATTCCGGGGCAGGACCAAGCCATACGTATGAAGTCTGCTCTCGGGAGATGGAAGCGTTCACATTCCGCGGATCCTCTCAGGCCATACCTATGCAGTCTCTCCGGGGTGTAATAGACACGCTGCAAGTATTTGAAATGAATCAGCCTATGTCTGTTATTCAGAGATATTTTCCTGGTACTGGTGCAACAATAACTCCATATCTCATCAGTGATCTGCCTTAGATTGCAGACCAGACCTATGACGGTCCCCCATTTTTTTAAGTTTGGACACCAGTTTACCAGCTGCAGGGTTCTTGATAACATAGGTGAGTTCCTGCACTTCCGGAGGCTCAGCCAACTCCGGACCAAGAAGTTCCTGTAGGGCACTGCGCACCCTATGGTATTGGAAGCTATGAAGCAGCGACTTCCCTGTCTGCGATTGCAGAACCTTGTGGAGAGTTTTCATAGTGCCGTCAAGGAACAAAGCCCCCAGCTTGGTAATACCCAGTTCCTGTAGTGCCTTCGTTACCCCTTTCTCCACAAGAGGAGGTATCCACACAGCCCACTCCACCCGCATAATTGGAGAGTACAGTCTATCACCGTCTTGCATTCTCAACAACTCATGCCACGCATGATTCGTGGCTTTAATGGAATCTAGTATCCCCGTCCTGCGGTCCACCGGGTGACATATCGTGGCTGGGAGTGGTACCGGATCCGCAAACAGCCGTTCCAATTTTACATGCGGTATATCAGGATTTCCATGGATCCACGTGTGCAGGTGTGACGCCTGCGCAATTCGATAATACTGTTCGAATTCCGGCGCTCCCAGACCTCCCTGTTCGTAGGGAAGGGTCAAAATCTTCCATTGGACTCTGGGTTGTTTACCTCCCCAGGCCAACCTAACATGGACTTGCGTGAGTCGCCGAAAGAAGGATTTAGACAGGACAACCGGTATGTTATTAAAGAGAAACAGGAACCGAGGTAGTACCACCATTTTCATAATCGCTATCCGCCCCATTAGAGATAGTGGTAGTCTACACCAGACCTCCATATCGTCCACCAGTTTACTGTATGCCCTCCCGTAGTTCTCACGAACCAATAACTCAGGATCGGTGTGCAGACGGATCCCCAGATATCTTATGGAGTCCGAGGTCCACTGCAGCGGGTACTCCGCTGCAAACGGGATAGTCACCGGCGTTAGTGGAAGAGCAACCGATTTGTCCCAGTTCATGCGTAGACCAGATAGTGCCCCAAATCTCACCACCTCCCACAGCACTGATGCAAGATTGACTTCCGGTACTCTGACATATAGCAAGGTATCATCCGCATACGTGGATATACCGATCTTATACGCAGGAAAGTTGATCCCTTCGTGTTCGTAGTATTCTCTGATCGCACACGCCAGGGGTTCTGCCACAAGCGCATACAACAGAGGAGACAAGGGGCAACCCTGTCTAGTGCCTCTGCTTATTGCAATTGGGTCAGTGACCGTGTCTCCTAGTTTCAGGCGAGCCGAGGGTTTGTAATAAAGTGCACCTAGCATCTGTAGGAAAGGCTCCCCCAGCCCATACTTCCGCAATACCCTTAGCATGAAGGGCCACTCCAAAGAGTCGAAGGCCTTCTCCATGTCTAGAAATATCGCAACTGCCTTGTTGTCTTGTTTCACGTGTTGCATAGTGCCTAGGACAGTGCGGAGGTTATATGTCAAGTTCCTTGCGGGAACAAATCCCGCCTGTTCCTGAGCAACCATCTCCGGGACGATTATAGCCAACCTCGCAGCAAGTACTTTTGCGTACAACTTGGCATCCACATTCAGTAGAGAAAGTGGCCTGTATGAGCCGCATTCCCTGGGGGACTTCCCTGGTTTAGGGATAGTGATAAGAAGGGATTCTCTCATAGATTTCGACATACTACCCTGTTGACATATGTCATCAAAAAGGGACATCAAGTGTGGTACGAGGGTATCTTTGAAGGCCTTATAGAAGACTACCGTAAGTCCATCTGCACCCGGAGCACTGCCTGATCTCATTCCCTCCAGCGCCTCTAGAATCTCGTCTCGCTGTATGGGCATCATCAGAAATTCTCTTTGGAAATTCTCCAGGAAGGGCATTTTAATATAACTAAGGTAGTCATCCATCTCCTCCTCCATATGTTCAGACCTAGACCTATAAAATTTAGAGTAGTAATCCTTAAATTCTGCAATGATGTCAGCCTCCTCTGTAACTACCTCTCCAGTGGATGTGACTAATTCCTCTACAACAAGTCTGGGTCTACTATTGCGCATCAATCTGGCCAGCAATGAACCTGGGCAATCCCTCTCCCCATATGTTCGTGCCGTGGCATACTTCCCCATATGTTTAACCTCTCTGTCAGCTTCCTCATTAAATTCTATGATCAGTTTTTTAATCTGCTCTTCCGTGTCATTGTCCGATGTGCACCTGTGTTGCCTTTCTAAATCTGCCAATTGTGTTTCAAGGCTTTTGAGTCTGTGTCTAATAGATTTTAGCACCCCAGAATGTTTCGCCATTGTCATTACCCGGATGTAAACCTTAAAGGTATCCCACACTGTCTGAAAGCTGTCCACAGACCCCAAGATAGTGTCGAAGAATGTTTCTATGTCTTCCGCTATCTCCCCTCTGAAAGCCTCATCTAGGAGAGAATATGGCGGGAACCTCCAAGTAAACGGGGGGATTTTCCTAGCAGGAGCGGTGAGGAACAGAAGCAGTGGTGAGTGGTCCGACAGTGTGCGAGGGAGAATTGTAAAACATTTCACCGAGTTCAAGAGAGTGGAAGATATGAACCAATAATCAATCCTCGTATGTATATTATGGTAGGCCGAGTAATGTGTAAACCCTCCCTTCCCTGGGTGTCTGTGCCTCCATATGTCGACCATGTCTAGCTTGATTAGTTCCGTGTGCATAAGAACGGCGGCTGCCGCAGGGCTGCGGGCCGTCCCAGCTGACCGATCCAGGTCCGGGTGCATCACAAAGTTAAAATCCCCTCCCCATACCATTCTAGAACCAACATACATCCTGCATGTATCTGCTAAGGTGGAGTAAAAAGCAGGGTTATCGTAGTTGGGACCATAGACATTCACCACAATCAAGTCATGACCTTTACCTGTACATCGTGAAATGGTGAATCGACCCTCCGGATCAGCAGACAGGGGCGTCAACATTAGTTGCGAACGGGGATTTACTCATGTCACCACCCCCCTAGAGTGGGTAGTGAAACCAGCTGCCACACAGTTACCTCCCAAACCTCTCGCAGACAACATCTTATTCATAAGTGGGAGGTGTGTTTCTTGCAGGAGGGCTACATCAATACGGTGTCTGTGAAGATAGCTCATTACTTTTCTAAGCTTGCGGTAGTCATCAAGCCCCCTTACATTCCAGGTCAACACCCTCACAAGATCGGGACCATTGTCCATACTTAGATCTTCATGGTCCTCCATCTAGAAACAATACGAGTGGGCAGTCTCCTGCAGGATATCTTGAATATCTAAAAGTTGTAGGTAGGACCACAGTTGCAGCAACGACACGCACAATACCCAGCATAATACTCCATTTAAACCAAACCTCCCAAATTCCCCAGGCAACAAGCCCCAACTTGATCAGAGAGTAATCGCCCTCACCCACCCACAGCCGACCACCCCCAACCTGGTCAGGCAGAGCCCAGTCCTACCCCCCATCTCCCCTGAGAAACAAACTTAAACAGTCCCTTAACTGGCTCTCATCGGAGCCTGAGGGCCGAAAGCGCAGGGGCAGACGTTGCCAGCCAAGAGCAGTTATCTACCAGTACGAAACTGCAATGCTGAAGCGTCCCAGTGCCATGCCCATGTCGAGCATTCGGTGCCTACATGAGTCCCAGTCCAATAGGTGCATAGTTATATTCCCGCCCCTATCTTGTAGCCCAGCTCCCCTCATAGGTCCACTTGCGGCCCGCTCCACAAACCCAACTATCAAAACCCTTAGGCGTGTAGCAACAGCCCCGGTTAAAGAGCCCCCCTGGCCCTCCATGACATAGAGACAAATCAGTAAGATCTCACCCAGCAGGGCGTCTTCAGAGTTCTTCCAGGGCTCCAGCGTTTGGGAGCAGACACTGCGTAGCGTCCTTGCAGCTTACAACACAACTTGGAGCTTGAGCAATCCAAGGGGGACGTACCGACCATATCAATATTATGTCCGAATCAAACAATCACTTAGTGTTCATTCCTGTTCCTCCAGTTGCGAAGAGGCATTAATGTCATCTCGGTCACTCCTCGGGCTATTCCTACGCTCTCTGGACCATTCCTTCAGAGATTTTTGCAGCTCCCTGGGGTCAGTAAAGAAATGTGAATGCCCTTGCTTGTTTATCCGGAGCTTCGCTGGGTACATCATGGCATAGTCCAACCCAAGTTTGCGCAGTTGTTTTTTGTATGGAGCAAATTGCCTCCTTTCCTCTTGCACTTTTGCGGTGAAGTCCGGATAAAGTGAGATATCCATTCCTTCATATTGTAGCTTGCCTTTGTCTCTGGCTAAACGGAGCGCTGTGTCCCTATCCCGGTAATTCAGCAGTTTCGCTATTATGGGACGCGGATTTGCACCAGGCTTTGGTCTGGGTCCTAGCGTGCGATGGGCCCCCTCCACTATAAACATAGGGGAAAAAACCTCGTCTCCAAGTAGCGCTTTCAAGAGTTTTTCCACAAAAAGCTCCATCTTGCCAGTTTGTGTAGTCTCCGCCACACCCGTTATGCGAATGTTGGATCTCCGCGATCTCGCCTCCAAATCCTCTGACTTGTCTTGGATCACCTGCAAAAGTCTGCCGAATTGCTTACGGTCTTTGTCCCACTCCGCTGTGCCTCCTCCGCTTCTGTCAGTCGTCTTTCCGCCATGTCAAGACGTTCAGCGTGCTTGTCCACTCGTTCCGACATGCATTCCATACGATATGTCAGGGCATCGATTTTAGTTCCAATTGACGCTATACTGTCTTGTAGCCCTTTTTCCATCGATACCAGCATTTCGCGGATGTCGGCGCCCATGGGACCGTCAGAGGTGGCTCCCCACGGGGACGCCTCCGTAGCCGGCACCTCAGTCCCCTTGGTCCGTCGCTGCTCAAAGGTGAGTTTGGATTGTGTTCTGTCGTTTTTGCCCATGGCTATCCTGCTGGACATCAAAGCGTACCGTGCCGCAGGCTCCTGTACCTAGTCGGAGCAGACTAGTGTCTTTCCGCGTTCAAGCGTGTACTTCAAGCTCCAAGCACCGGAGCCCAATACACACGTGCGTGCTCCCAAGAGCACGTGCAGCCGCTCCAGTGATCCAGTGAACCGCTCACCTCGATAGTACCAATTGGCAGCCAACTGTGAGTCCCCCAAGCCGGACGCGCAGTGTCCAATTTATGTCACAGCCCTTCTGCGCCAAACGCCTTCTGCCAGGGACCCAGTCCGTCTCCGGGGCAAGTTGTTCCCAAGGCTTCCACAGAACTTCGCAACCCAAGTAACAGGGTGCCCTCGCCAGGGCGTACAATCACACTCTTTGCCGTCGTCCGTGCGGCTCAGGATCCTCAGTCTTTGTGCATTGGTGCCCCAGTCGCTAAGCCCAGCTACAACTACAGGCCGCGATCACTGCAGCAAATGGCCGCCACCGAGGCAGAACGGTCTCCAAAATGGTGGCAACCGAAAGGCCGGAAGCGCGGCAGCAGGTTTCTTGCAAATGCCGCCCCTGCCCAATCTTTTTTGCGCGCCCACCGTTGTCTCCTGACTGTGTGAGGGGCTCAATGGTGGCGTCTGCAACAGACGCGAGTTCGTTCCCCAGCGCCGCGCAGCAACCGGGCCCCCGCAGGTACTCACTGATGGTGCTCCGGTCCGCAGTTAGATCCGCGCCAGGCCCCCGAGGTCCGAGGGTGCGCCGCTGTGTCCTGTGTCACGCCCGATCAGCGGGCCCCGCCGGCAGTGTAGGGCCTCTCACAGCTAGTCCGGATGGCAGATCGGGTAGGGGAATTCAGTCGGGGCAAACCGCCAGGAGCGCTCCCGGGCCCCCAGCGCCACCGTCCCCCAAAGCGTCCAGCAAAGGCTCGTTGTGCCGCAGTGCAATATATCCAAGGCACTGCCCGCTTCGGGGGGAGGTATGAAGGCTGCAGCTCCAGGGCGTCCCAATTCCACTGGTAGGATTGCGCTGCCGGTTCGCCCGGTACCTCTCAGGCCGCACGTCGAGTGACGTCGCTCGGACGGCTTTTCAGGCCAGGCCGTGGATGCAGGCCTGCTCTGCTACCGCCGGAATCTTCCCTCCGGGACGTCCTGTTATTCTGTCGGTCGGAACGCCAAGACTCCGTCGCTCACACCTGGGGGCTGCTAGGGAGTGAATAGCAGCTGTTAGAACCTGTTTGGCACTTCGTAGGATTATATTGCCGGATTTTAATGGGGCTTTGGCGAGGAGCTCAACGCTCACGCGTCTACCATGGACGCCGTCAAGCTCCGCCCCGTCTCAGGGCAGAGAATTAGGTGAAGAGCGAGGTCTTCAATTTCTTGTGAAACTCGAGAACTGAGGAGCTGGGCCTGATGTGTAGATACAGGTCGTTTCAGGTTTTCGGAGCAAGGAAGGAGAATGCACAGCCACTGAATCTGGTTCTGTGTATGTGTGGCGTGTATGAGTAGGAGTCAGGCAGAGCAGAGGTGTCTGATAAGTTTGTGGAAGATTATGCTATTTTTGAGATAGGTGGGACTGATGTTGTGTAAGGCTTTGTATGTATGCATGCGGAGGTTGAAAGGAGGCTACTTGTGGACGGGGAGCCAGTTAGATTTTTGAGGTGTAGGGTAATATGGGAACAGGGAGGGAGACTGAGTGTGACTCTGGCTGATGAGTTCTGTACTGTCTGAAGTCTCCTGGTCAGTAGTCTGTTGATTCCGATGTATATTGCATTCCTGTAGTCTAACTTGCTGGTGATGAGGGCCTTGGTGACAGTTCTACGGGTGTTTAGAGAAATCCATGTTAAGATGTTTTTTAGCATCTTCGGGGTGCATGTTCATCGCATGGTTGGCAAGGTTGGGAGTGGATTTGAGATCGGCAGGCCACCAGGTGGAGTTACATATCGAGGTGTCTTTGCCGAAGATGTCCACTTCTCTCTAATCTGTGTTAAGTTTGAGGGATTTGGTCTTCATCCATCTGGTGACTTCAGATACACAGGTTGAGAAGTTAGTCCGGGTGTATGACATTTTTTTGGGAAGTGAGAGGGGCTGGCTGTTGCCTGCATATCATATAACATTGATTCTGTGAATCTGAATGATGATGGCGGGTGGGGTCATGAACTGCGAGGGTCTAAGCCAGAATCCTTGTAGTACTCCACGGATGAGGTGGGCGGTGGATGGAGTAAAAGGTGTCAAGTTGTCTGACTAAATGCAGCCTATTAGGAAGATCCATTGTAGTGCAAGTCCTTGCATGCTCGTGTCCTCTAGGCACTAAAGAAGTTTGGGGTGTGAGAGAGAGAGAAACTCTGTTTATTTAGACCGTAGTCTTTAAACAATGAGATCCAAAGTAGAGCTGCGTCACATCAATAAACAAACAAAACTGTACACAATTTTAAAAATTATAAAATCGTTAAAAAAGAATTTAAAACACATGCTATACATAATAAAATTGGAGATTGTTACATTTAAAATAGACAATTTTGATATGTTGCTCATTACAGTACTATCTGATGTCTTATGGGCTTGCAATCCCTCATACTTTAGTTTTTAGCTTCCTGCGCTAAGCGATTTATCTCTTTCAGGTAGTTACCAAGAGCAATTGCTATTTCTAGATTTTCCATTCCTATCAACAAGTTTGTTGCTTGTACACGTTGTCTTATGCCATGTTTTATGAATAAAGGACGTAGGAACCGTTGTCTCACTTTTAGACATGTCAAGCAATCAAGAAGTATATGTAACATTTCACACTTGGCTCCCAAGCCACATTTACATATACCATCTGGGTATAACATTTCTGCCTTAACTCTCCCCTCCATTTGCCAAGGGATGATGCCAATTCGAATTTTTAGTATCTCCCACCTAAAAGCGTAATTTGGCAAGGTTTCTAGGTATGGATACCCCGTCTCGTATTCCCATGCTTCTATCATATTTACCACAGATTTTTTGTTTCTTAGATATCTTATATCCTGGCTTCTGGAGTACTCCCTTCCTTGTGCTCTAAGTGCACTCTTCGTGAACTCCACATCTAGGGAATTTTGGTTTACTCCCACTTTTAGGTTCCCAATTATTTCCTTTATTTTTCTTTTAGCATCTAATGCCCATCTAAGGTTACTGTGGCGGATTTCCTCACTACACCAAAGTGAGACCTTTTCCCCTAGCCCCTGTGATTGGCGTTTCCAGAATCTTATCATTGCCATTTTGGCCAAGGTATTCCATCCAATCATATCTGTTTCCAGTCTAACAGCCTGTATCATTGATGACTTTGGCAGTGACAATAATGTTTTCAGGGCCCTACCTTCCTCCCGATCCCAGCCTCCCTTTCCGATTAGAAGGAGCACTTCTGCACCATACAGTACTTGGGGTGGTATCATGGCCTCATATGCTTTTAATAGCGGTTTGTGTGACATGTCCCCATAGTTTTTATTGAATTTTTTCAGGCCACTGATAGAGGAAGATGCTTTTGCGTTTTGGTGTCCCAGATGTACGTCCCATTTTAAGGAGGATTCAAACCAAAGGCCTAGATATTTATATTCTTTTACTGTTTCTAGTTTTGTTCTATCTAGGTACCAACTAAAATTCTTGGTCCTTTTGCCGAAGCACATGATTTTTGTTTTTTCCATGTTCACTGTAAGCAATTAATCCTTACAGTAATCATGGAATGCGTTTAGTTTTCTTTGTAGCCCGAGTTCTGTCAAGTCAGTAATCACAAGGTCGTCTGCGTATAGCAAACATGAGACCTTTCTACTATTTATTCTCGGGCTCGCGCTTCTTTCCACCTCCAGCGCTGCTGGCAGATCCGCTAGAAATATTGAAAAAAGGAGCGGAGCTAGGACGCAGCCCTGTCTCAGCCCGTTCCCTATTCCAATTCTCTTTGTCAGCGCCCCTTGTGTGTCTTTAATGACTTGGGCCCAGTTCCCTTTATGTAATTCCTTCAAGATTTCTAGTAAGCACACCGGGATTTCATATTTGATCAGGCACTCCCATAGTTTTGCCCTGTCCACCAAATCAAAGGCTGCCCGGAAGTCGTCGAAACAACAAAACAGGTTCCCCTTTTGTTCTATCGACTTCCGGGCAAGAGCCCACAAGGCATAGCAGTGATCCATGGTGGAGTGCCCTTCTTTAAAGCCCCCCTGTTCCACTGGGATAATTAATTTCTCTTCCACCCAGTCCTTTAGTTTGCCAAGCACTATCTTTGCAAATATTTTCTCCCCGATGTCCAATAGATTGATTAATCTATAGTTTTTTGGGTTGCTCATTTCCCCTTTCTTGTGAATTGGCCTAATTATAGCCCCATTCCAGTTATCGGGGAATTTCCCAGTATCTAAAATGACTTCAAACATATTTGCAAAGAATTCCGCCCACCAATCTACATGGGTTTTAATTATTTGAGCCGGGAGGTTATCTGGGCCTGCCGCTCTTGTGAGGTTGAAACCCTTTATCGTTTTTTTAACCTCTTGAGTGGAAAAAGCGGGTTTTATATCTGCTACCAGACCGCTCCAGTCTGTGTACAGAATTTCTTCCCGGTCTTTCCGAGCACAATACAGGTCCTGTAAATACTCCTCCCATGCAGACTCTTCTACTATGCAGTTCATTTTCCCTGGCTGGTGGTCTGCTGCTGCGTGGACTAACTTCCAAAAATTGCGTATATTCTTAGTTTCGATTGCCTCGAGTAATTTTTGCCAGCATCCCTCTTTAAATTCCCTTTTTGCCCTTCTGATAAGCATGCTATATTCTCTTTTTATGCCCTCTAGAGTGTTTACACTATCTTGGTCTCTCTATTTCTGAATGCGGCGGGTCATTCTCCTAACTTCCCTTTTTTTCTCCTGGCATTCCCTTGTGAACCAGCCGGTGGGTTTCTCTATCTTCTGGTTTTTTACCTTATTTTTATATTTTCCTCTATTTATATTTTTTAGACCTATACTAAGGGTTAGGACCACCTCTTCTATTTTTTGTACATACCAATCGAGGTTTCGACCCCTTGCTGTCTTTAGGTCTAGGTTCTGCTGTAATTTTATTAATCTGGCAACATATTCTTCCGTAAGCCTAGTTGTCCGGCGTCTAGGGTAATCCACCTCTTGTTCCATAACCTTTTGGCTAGATTCAAAGTGCGTATCCGGGATCTCCATGGTTACCAGGTTATGGTCACTTCCCTCTCTATTCACAATTCTGAATTCTGAGATTAGTCTAAAGTTCCAAGGTGTGGTAAAGGCATAGTCTATGGGACAGAATTGGGAGCCTGGTTTAAATGTTTTTTTGGCGGGGCAGTCTAACTCGCATCTTCCATTCAAACAAAACAGGTTTTTAGTTCCCAAGAGATTTCCCAACTGTATATCTTTAGCACCAAATATACATTCGGGGAAGCTCGCTTGAGGTATTTCATAGGCCTCCAGTATATCTAGAAACCAATAATCGACCTTCTCAGGGTGAAGTTTGTGATTTGAGAATAAGCATATCCCCACCGTATTTTTCACCAAGGTAGTCTATGTCCTCCTTGAAGAGAGCCATTTCCTTTTCATATTGCTCTAAGGTATCCCATTGCATGTACACATTTATCATTAAAATTGTATCCGTTTTTATACATCCTGAAAGTATTATTCTACATGCTTGGGGTGTGACATGTTATCAGATGCAGCAAAAAGATCCAGAAGGAGGAGGGCCGCAGTGTCTCATCTGTCTATGTTCAGACGGATGTCCTCAATTGCAGTGATGAGGGTGGTCTCAATGCTGTGCTTTGGTCTGGAACCAGATTGGGTAATGCGAAGGAGCTGGTTGTCGCTGAGGTGTACTGCTTGTCTTTTGTTCTAGGTCTACTCTTGGGGGCAGATTTATGATGCCCTTGCGCCGCAATTGCGTCACTTTATTTGACACAACTGCGGCGCAAACAATGCGCCCTATTTACAACGTGACGCATCTAGGAGATGCGTCACGTTGTAAAGCCCTGCGCCATTAGGAGGCGTTCCTGTGCAGGGGGGGGCGTTCCTGCGCAGGAACGCCTCCTGAAAGTGGCTGAGTGAAATCTATGAGATTTCACTCAGTCACTTTCTGGCCAATGCTGCGTCAAAACCCTGCGCCTGCTTGAAGCAGGCGTAGGTCTTGATGCAGCATTGTGTAGATGCGGCACCCCCGAGCCTTGCTGGAGCTGCATCGCGCTTGCGACGCAACTCCAGCAATGCGCCACATTTCCGGCACAGATGCGTCACGCATCTGTGCCGTATTTGCACCATGGTGCGCCGCATTATAAATGCGGCGCACCATGGGTGGCGTAGCTGTGGCGCACTGTGGCGCACGTTAACTGGCGCATCCCTCGGGATGCGCCAGTTAACATAAATCTGCCCCTAAGTCTTTCACTGGGAGGTAGCAGGGAGATGGGCTGGTAGTTGGAAAGTGTAATAGGGTTATCTGAGGGCTTCTAAAGGAGGGGGGCCACTGTGACGTGTTTCCAGGGGCCCAATAAGGTGGCTGTGTAGAATGAGTCATTCAGGATGGGGTGAGGTACATCCAGTTCCTTCTTGAAGATGTGATGAGGGTATCAGTCCAGTGGTGCTCCGAAGTCTATACATTGAATGGCAGCTGTGCTTTCTTGAATTGTGACAGTGATGGTGGGGGAGGTGGTCAGGGTGGTCTTCTGGTTGTCCAAGATGATGGTTAGATGGCCTGTGAGAGTTGAGGGGTCTAGTTGATGCTTGAAGTTGTCGTAGTTGTTGAAGATGCTGGTGATCTTTTTTGCTAATGGAATGGTACAACTGGGGATCTTTTTTGTTAATGGAATGGTACAACTGGTCGCAGAGGTCAGGCGCGGGAGTATTGCTGTTGGAGCTTGCTGCAAGAGGGGTGAAGGCTTTCATGATAGCTAAGATTTCCATGACACTATTGGAGCTGTTCTCGGTGCATTTGATGAGGGCGGTGAATTTGGTGGCTCTGATCTGTTAGTGGTATCGTCTGAGTCATGACTTGTAGGTGCTCTTGTCTGTATTTTCTGCGCTTTAGCTGCTTGTAATGGTTTGAGCTCTTCTATGAGCCTGCTTGAGGTCAGCTTCTGGCGGCCTTGGTGTTCTTGACAAGTGGTGCCTGTGCATGAAGTAATCCAGGCATTGAAATGGAGTCTGATCTGGTATGACTGTTGAAGTGTTGTGGTCAGTGGTGTCGGAGCTCTGAGGACCACAATTCTTCAGAGACTTTGTTCCAGTCGAGATCAGGGGAATTAACGGTGGCAATCCTATTCACTGTGAGGTTGCTGAAGCTGGTGAAGATGGGGTCCAAAAGGTGTCCATGGCATTGGTGATGCCTTCCACTCGGGTTGAGTTTAAGGCTAGATAGATTCTCCAGGAGTTTGGATGTGTTGGTTTCAGTGGGGGTCCTCCCAATAGTAATTGAGGTCCTGGAGTAGTATAAAGGCACTGAATTCGAATATCAGAGGTGCAACAATATTCACAAGTGTGCTTCACAAAGTTGCCTGCGAGTCCCAGGGGGTCGATAGACAAGAATGACACTCAACGTGAATTTGGCGGGTTTGAGGAGCTTGAAAGACAGGTATTCCATGTTGCCATTGGTGTCTGCTGCTGTTGTGGTGCACTGGATATGCTCCTTGAAGATTATGGCAATACCACCTCCAGGTCTGATGTTCCTGTCGTATCTTATGATCTTGCATTCAGGAGGGATCACTGTGATGATGTTGGGGGCCGACGTGGGAGTCTGACAGTTTTCCATCAGGAAGGGGAGACCCAGTGTGTGGTGGTGAAGCAGGTTCTAGATTTCGGTGGCTTGTTTGGTGACTGAGCGGGTGTTGAAAATGGTGCAGGATAGGTAGGGATAAGGCTGGGAGCAGGGTGGGGGTGGCCAGGTGTGTTCTGTTTGCTGTGAATGTTGTATATGTTAATGTTAATGTTAATGTTAAAAAATTACTTGTAGAGCGCGCTTACACCGGTTGGTTTCATGGTGCAGTAGAGATGAGAGAGTATGAACGCAGCAGAGCTCATGGTTGTGTACTTGCTTTTACTTGTATGCTTGCTTATAGAGCCATGTCTTAAGTGCTCCTCTGAATTTCATGAGGTCCGAGCAGACTCGAATCTCGAGAGGGAAAGAGTTCCAAAGGCGAAGGGCGAGTGTCGCAAATCGACAGCCGCCTGTGCGCGTCAGTCTGAAGGGGGGTGGGGGGTGTGTGTGCAGAAGTTAGAGATGTGCTGAGCGCAGGTTACGGGTGGGGGTGTGCCTAATTATCAATTTGTCTATAAATTTGGAACTTTTACAGTGCAGGGATTTGAAGATCAAACAACCTGTTTTAAAGGTGCAGCGTTGGGACACAGGTAGCCAGTGTAGTTTCATAAGCAGTGGGGTGGCAGGTTGCCATCTAGGTTGGCTCAGGATCAATCTGTCTGCATAGTTCTGGACCATCTGACTTCAGTAAATAAAGAGGTATGCCAAGATATAGGGAATTGGCATAGTGCAGGTGGGATAGAACCATAGCTATCACCACCTGGGTAATAGCCTCTGGTGTGAGGAGGCGACGTACCTTCCTTATTTTCCTGAGTTGAAAAAAACACTTGGATACTACATGGCACACTTGTAATTTCAGTGAGAGGTCACTGTTTAGTGTGACTCCAAGTGTTTTAGCCAATGGTGAGGGAGACAGTGGTGGCCCCATTTCTGACGGCCAGTAATGTGGTCCCCAGTATTTCGGACTGTCCCCTGTGAGTACCAGCTCAGTCTTGTCCTTGTTTAGTTTAAGGTGGTCTTGGTCCATCCAAGATTGGATGAACCTCATGGTAGACTGAAAGCTGGTAATTGAATTCTCGGTATTGTCAATCTTAAAAAGCAGTTGTAAATCATCTGCATAATTGAAAACCGTCACTTGCCTATCTCTTAAGGACTGAATTAAGGGGAAGATATATAGATTGAAAGGTGGGGGGACAGGGAGGATCCCTGTGGAACACCGCAGGTGATTGACTGTTTAGAGGCAACCAGGTTTCCAAGACAAACTGCCTGGGATCTATTCTCCAGGAAAGATTTTAACCATGTTGTGTGTTGTTGCATTCAGTGAGGGTTAGAGGCTGTGATAGGGTGCAAGAGTCACAGGAGAAGGCCCTATTGGTGTTTGCCAGTGAGGCTCAGCAGCAACTCGGAGAGGAGAGCCAAGGATTGTGGACAGAGGAGTAGTGACGGTGGGTGGGGGGAAGACCAGTGATCTTGGTACTAGATGCAGACTTGCTTGCCATTGGTGCACCTTGGACACAACAACGGCGCACCCTATGCAGGCATCTGCCATTAAGTATGGGAAAGAAAGCAAAAAAAACACAACAAAAGTCCCAGAAGAGTGGAAAGAAGGAATAAGGGCGAGAAATAAGAGATTGCCTTAAAAGCTTAAAATAGAATGTATGTATTTATGTATGTACGTATGTATGTATGTATGTATGTAATCCCATCCCAGGGTCTCAAATGCCTTTTCAATGTCAAGTGACGCACCCCAGTGATTCACACCAGTCCTACGTGCCCAGTCCATCAACATGAAAAGACGGCGTACGTTCAGAAACATGTGCCTGCAGTTGACATTTTCTTGTTAAAACCATTTGGTGCCTGCAGCCTGTGTCATGGGTCACATGACTAGGTGTAGTTGGCAGTTGGTCTTTGTAGATTACTCCCAGAAAGTGAGACAAAGGGGAAATGGACGTTGGCAGGTGGGCCATCTCTGAGGCAGAAGACTATGCCTCAGGGTACTCACAGAAGGGTTTTACACTACTATTTTGTGCTTCAAGGTAAGTTGATGCCAGGGCAGGGAGGATGGAACCTTCTAGAAACTTCTCTTACTTTAAAGCTTGGCCATGGTATCAATATTGGACCTCAGACTCAACTCTTCAGCACACCTCTGGGTTTGTGGAAGACTCATAAGGTATGGTGTAATACTCTGCTGCAAGAAGCACTGCTGTTCTGCTGGCCTGCTAGTTGGCTGTCCTGCGGCCCTGCAGCCGCATGAGTGAGAAAGACTGGACCTGCATCTTGAACCCAGGACTCCAAGGGCCAGTTAGCTAGGCCTCCTGATCAGAGCCTCAGGGTTAGAAAAGGCTCCAACTACCTAGAAGCCAGCATCCGAACTCCATTTGCTGTGAGTTTTGCCCCCCTCCATGTCGAGGACCCTGGAAAGTGGGTCTGAAGGTTCTCTGCTGGCCCAGCTGTGGTCCAAGTGCAACAAAAGCAGCGTGACACATCGCCTCGCATCAGAAACACCGCTGTGCAAAACTCATCGCTGATGAAGGACCTTACAGCTCCTCAGAACCGCTGCGGTGTGACCACCATCAATACAAGATTTGGCATCGTTGCCCAGCTTCTCCTCAGAACCTCTGCTGCACAATGCATCTGGAACACAAGACCTTGTATCCTAGCCCCGAGCACCCCAGTACCGCTGCTGTGCATCGCAACCCCATCTCACCACAGTATGATGCATTCTGGACATGGGACCTCACAACACTCTGCAACCAGGATTTAAGGTACTTTGTTCAGCGGGCCTAATTTGGTCCCTGTAACCGGCTCCATCATGGTCGGCCTTATAGCCACAGTTGGCGCTTTGTGCTGTAAGCACTATTTTTACTTAAATCTTTAAAATGTCATATCACCAGTTTTACTGATTGTATTTTTGTTGTTTTGGTGTCAAACATTTTAATACATTTTACTCTATTCTTCTAAATTGGTATGGGATTTTTCTTGTGTTAGGATTCCACTTTATTATTGTTTAAACTGCTACATAAATACTTTGCACAATGCCTATGAGTTACGTCCGACTGTTTTTGTGCAAGCTACTGGAGGGTTAAGCACAGGTTAATTTGAGACATGCCTGTGTTTAAGCCTGACAATAATTGTGGTTGCTGCTGGAGTAGTGTTTCACCCTCTCGACCAATAACAGAGTTTCCTACAAACTTTGACTTAAAAACCACTTTTCACAGGTGCTCTTACTGGTTCTTTAAACTATGTCTGCCGTCCACATGACCTAGACACTGGTAAAACTGACTTTAGTCCACTACCCTCACTCACATAAGACAAATTTACTTTTCAGTTGTGGGATTTAGAGTTTTTGTCATGGTCCTAAGCACTGTAAGTTAATGCTTTTGTGTCAAGGTTAGCTGAATGACTAGTACTAAGTGTAATCATAATAACACACTGGATCCTTTATGTCATTCTGTCTGTAAGCTACATCTATTGAGAAACAGAATCCATAGTGGATATACTTTGATCCAAGGATATTGGTGAGGATTCATAATCTTTCGCTTATAGGATAACGTTACCTACAGACTACAAAGTCATTCAAATTAGAGCCGCTTACTATTTCAGCACTATAATGTTTGCGGGAATCACTTGGCCATTCAAGTTGGCTTTCATAGTTGGCTATCATTCAAACTATCCTACATTACATACCTGTAAAAATGACCTCTTCTTCTTCAAAATATTGGCTTGCTTGAGCACAGGCATCTCTGTATCAACCATATCATTATGTATCCTACTTCCAGACCTACTATCCCATATTGAAGTAATTGCGACAACCACACCTTGAAGGATCGAGACAATAAACAATAGTTACTTATCCAACTGGGGCTAATGGTTTCTGAGGGCCTCAGACACCTGCACAAATGATTCTTATCATAACTGATCCAGACCCATGTCCATTGAGTGTCCAGGACCCAGAGAAACATAAACAACTCTTAAATACAACACTGCATTACAATGTGAGGAGCATAACTTTCTAATGTAGGGGGAGAGGAGATTTGAATATCGCGTGAAAGGATTGATTCTAGAGAATCTTGGTGTAGTGGTTAAGCTGCTGACTCTGGAATCAGTGGCCCTAGGTTGAAATCAGGGCCTATGCATGTGACTGAAAAGGGAGTGATCCTACGCAAATCACCTATTCTCTCTATGACTAACATATAAATATGTAAAATAAAGGTGTAAATATATAAAGTGCACTTGCTTAATTCAAAAGCATGTGAACCCTCCCTTAATGTATGTGATCCTGCATCGTCCCCCAACATCTCCCATAATGTATAAATGCTATTTTGCTTCTTAGCTAGGGCTGTGCTATATAAAAACCTAAACATACATACAGGAATGTCTGAGCAGCGACATAGACATCAGTAGATTCAAGGAGTAATGATCTATTGTAAGGGACAGTATTTATGAGATAGATGGTTCTCTGCTCCGCCACATGTTCCAAGTGCAGAGACACAGTGACAGTCTGACACACCCAGAGGCATTTGAAGGGCAGTAGCTATACTAGACTCAATTACAGGGTGTTTAGGGGCCCACCAACACTGCTGCTACAATCTGGTCAACCTCCTCTACAAAGACAAGGACATCTATTGTATTTAAAGCCAATAGGACATATGTTTAGTTTCATCAACAGTTCGTGTACACTGTCTGTGGGGTAGTTTGTGCTGATACTTCTGTGTTTCAGCTTGTCATACCCAACCATGTCTTTCACCGCCACTTATCAAGGCTCTCAGGTTGCTCTACACCCTAGAGGTGCTTACACATTATGTTGGGGAAGAATTAGAGGAAGAGGCACCGGGTACAGGCACCATACTCTGCCATGCTGATCCATGCGGTTTTTTTGGACGTAAATTTTGAATCTCTTTTAAGTTTCAGCAGTCGAACCTCAACCCTTTTGTGTGGGAACGTGGCACACGAAGCCTTGCTGTGAGTTGATCCTGTGTGGCTGATTTTAAATGTGATTGTAGTTTTGATGTCTGCATGCTTGCAGCTATGCACATTGCGGAGATTGTATATATCATCACATTTGTAGACAAGACTTTGTACTATCCCTGGGATGTCAGGTGATGTGTCTTTTTTTCTTTTTTAAACAAACTTTATCCATTTTCCACATATTAGCCAATAGTACAGTCATTCAGCAGGAGAATACAACAAGCAATCATACAAGCGAAACAAGGTGGCAGTTTACAATATATATTTTACGCAGATTACTGTTCACTCAGTGGATCGCTTGTCCGCACACTCCTCATAATAACCGTTGGTGGTAGTCCTGCTGATTCAATGCCAGCATTACAGTGTGTAAAATGTTATTAATACAACAATTACACTTTCAAGTAATCCCTCCATCCTCCCCGCTGACGGCTCCATAATTAGATAAAGAAAAAGAAGAAAGGCAAGACACCAAGGGAATGGGGTACATTGTCACGTTTTCTGCTGAGAAAGTCACTGCTGTACAAGGATTCCTATTGTGGGACATCATACAGAGTAATATAGGGAGCTCTGATGCCTGTGGGTTCCAAAAAGAGTTAAGTACTGGACACTATCAGACCTACTAATGTCCAGGAGTGAGGGGGGTGGTTCATTTAAAGGATTCCAGTGTAGTGTCCCAAGACATGGCTATGGGAATGTTCCGTAGCCCCTTGCTTTCTTCAGTGCGAATGGCCACACTTTCCGCTAGTCCCCATTTAACTACTTAGGGGCATATTTACAATAACTGGCGCATCCCTGCATATCAGGATGCGCCGCATTTACAATGCGGCGCACCATGGGGCAAAAACGGCACAGATGCGTGACGCATCTGTGCTGTAAAAGTGGCGCATTGCTGGAGTTGCGTCGCAAGCGCGACGCAGCTCCAGTAATGTTTTGCAGTTAATGCTGCGTCAATCCTCACGCCTGCTTCAGGCAGGTGCAGGGTTTTGACGCAGCATGGACCTAAAAGTGGCTGAGTGAAATCTTGTAGATTTCACTCAGCCACTTTTAGGAGGCGTTCCTGAGCCGGAAAGCCCCCCCCCCCCCCGCGCAGGAAGGTCTACATGTGGCTCAGGGCTTTACAACATGACGCATCTCCCAGATGCGTCACGTTGTAAGTACCCCGCACCATGGCGCAGGATTTGCGCCACCGCTGCGTCACAAAAGTGAAGCAACGGTGGCGTAAATGAGGCGCATGGGGCTTGTAAATCTGCCCCGTAGTGCTGCCAGGCTGGGAAAGTAGGAGCTGTTGGAGATTTCCATCTCCTAGTTATAGCTCATTTAGCCAACAATATGGTCAAGTCTATATTTAGCGTGAACTTTGTAGCCTTTCCGTCGTTTATATAACTCAAGGATACAAACGTCCATTGTGTGGAGACCCACGTCGCCCAGTATCCCTGTCAACACTTTAGCTATCCCTCCCAGTATCCTCGTAGTATATTACAGGTCCACAACATATGTGTCAAGTCAGTATCGTGGTCGGAGCATCTGGGACATGTTGCATTAGCAACAGGATATATGGAATTTATTTTATGGGGTGTTAAATATGCTCTCTGAGTTACCATATATTGGATAAACTTAAAAGGAGTATTTTGGGACACTCCTTTAGGATATTGCAGTATGGTAGCCCATTCCTTGTATAGCAAAGGACTATTTATGTCTCGATCCCATTTACTGCACACTACAGTTAGCGGGTTCAGTTGGTGTGTACGTAACTCGTGACAGAACCAGCTCATCATGTGGCTACCTATTCCCATAAGATACACTAGGTGAACAAGTTTGTTTATTGGGGGTTCCGTTCCCTGAGGAGCCCACTTGCTCTTAATATAAGCTGTTAGGCTAGCATGAGTTAGGAACAGTAGGGCATATTATCAAGGGGGTTTATCTCTGCTTTTTTGGCTTTAAAAGCCAAGAAAGCGGAGATAAAATTATCTCCCTATTACCTAGCTGTCGCTAACACCAGTTAGCGACAGCTAGTAGGAGATAGCGACCATCTTGGGCCCCGCTTTGCATGTCAGTGATATTTATCACTAATGACATGCAAAGAGGGCGTGCCAAGATGTTAGCGACTGGAAACAGTCGCTAACATCGCTATCTCCTATTACCAACTTTTGGAGATATTCGAGCTATGCGCGAATATCTCCAAAAGCTAACACCTGCCCCTGAGCAGTTCTTAGCCATGTTATCCAATGGTAGGTGGATAACATGGCTAAGAGCATTAGCTCTGTAATGCATGAATATCGCTGACTTTTCAGCGATATTCATGCATTTCGGCTGATTTTTATCGCTTAGGAGATATACCTTGATAATAGCAAGGTTCCTAAGCGATAAAAATCGCCGCAGCTCGGCGATAAAAATATCGCTGCTAAACCAACATAGCGATAATTATCGCTAGTTGTTGGTAATATGCCCCAGTGTTTCTGGTATGCCCTGTTCGTTAACAAAATCGTTATGTGTTAATAATGTTACCTCCCCAAATAGGTCGCCTACCGTGTCCACCCCAGCTTGTGTCCAGGGTTCCAACTGTCGAGCAGTTAACGCTCCAGTGTTTGTGGGGATGCCTAATAGTGGTATGTTGGGCGCATATGCTGGAGCGTCTGCCGTGTATCATATCTCCAGTAATCTAGTGCTATTCTGAGCAGTATGTGAGACGTGAGAGGGGGCGTAAAGGGGCGGCCTTAGGCATGTGCAAGCTGTGCACCTGCACAGGGCCGCCAAACCCCAGGGGCCGCCATGCCAATATATATCCTTCATATAATAATCCTCTGAGGATGTATTCATATTTGCATGGCGGCCCTGGCAGGGATTTGGCGGCCTCCGGCTCTGTTCCACTTTCAAACACCCTGACCACCCCTCCTCCTGGGCCCCCTACCTACGCTCCCTGTCCAGGGCCACCATGAGCCTAGAGCCGCCCCTGGGGCGTAACATTGGGGCACAGCAAGAGGTGCAGTCTACCCTGCATAAGCATTTGCAGAGTGTATGCAATTTCACATAGATATCGCCCTGCTAACCAATATGATAAGCATTGCAGTTGTGCAGCAAGGCAGTAGGCATAGAAGTCGGGCTCACCCAGTCCTTCCGCATTGCATGGGAGTTGCAATTTCTCTAAGTTTAACCGTTGACGGCCTGTGTCCCATATTAAACTAGTCAATAGCATATTCAGAGTTTCAAAATTAGTTGCAGGGAACCGTACTAGCAGGTTCATAAAGAAGTGTAACAGCTGCGGCAGCATTACCATCTTTGAAATTGCCAGCCTGCCTGCAACTCAAAGGGTAGGGACGTCCAGAACGTTACTTGTGCTCAGGCCCGGACTGGCCGTTGCGGGCACCGGGCAATCTCCTGGTGCGCCGCAAGGGTTTGGGCCGGTTTTGGGCCCAGGGGGCCGTTTTTGTTACCGGGCCGCGGCCCGGTAACAAAATCGGCCTAAAACCGGCCCGACAAAGAGTTCGGTCGCCCCCCAGGGGTCCGGCCGAGCACTCTGCCAGGGCAGGTTTTGGCTCTCAGTCCGGCCCTGTTTGTGCTCTTAATGTGTTAATTGCCTTCTGTAGGTTTCCGTCTATAATATCTTGTGGGTCCCTGTATACCTGTATTCCTAGATTCCGAAAGGTGGTATGCGCTTTTGCCATGTGCCTATTACCTAAAGGGATGACTGTGGCGTCTACACTGTCACGGAAAGAGAACATATAGGATTTCTCACAATTAATGGCTAGTCCTTCAATGGATTCAAATTGTATAAAAGCCTGTGCTGCAACCAGAGCGTTATCCTGTAATTTGCGGACGTACAAAATAATGTTGTCAGTGTACAGTGAGATGGCATGCTGTGTATTAGAAAGGGAGATGTCCCATCCAAGTGCCTAGAATCGTATTCTGCAAGCTAGTGGCTCCAGAGCTAGAGCAAACAACATAGGCGAGAGGGGACAACCCTGCCTCCTGCCTCTCTGTAAATCAAGAGGTTTTGAAATGTGTAGCCCGGTACATACACTGGCGGTTGGAAGGTGATATAGCGTTTGTACCCACTTAATATATTCCTGGGGGATTCCCAATTTCTCTAGTGTAGCTAACATGTACTCCCAGCTTAATGTGCCAATAGCTTGAGTTATATCAAGAGATATGCACCCAGCTTCTGGTAGATCCTAGTGCAAGATAACATTATAGAGCAGAGCCGATGTATATTGAGGGATGTATTGCGCGTTGGTATGAATCGGCATTGGTCAATATGCATTACTCCTGTCAGAAGCGGTTTCAGTCAGGCTGCTAAGATTTTGCTGAGGATTTTGTTTTCAGTGTTCAACAATGATAGCGGGCGATATGCGTTCAGCATCGTGGGATCGCGTCCTGGTTTAGGAAATTAAGTTATTAGGGCCTGTGCTGTTGAGGGTGGTAATGTTCCTGTTTCGGAAATATGAGGAGTATAATTTTTTACGTTGAGTCAATTATTGCATGTAGGCAACATAGAACTCCACCGGTAGTCCATCCAATCCAGTCTTGTTTTTGGGGAGGCTTTTTATTGCTGCTTTTATTTTCCCGGTTGTAATGGGGCTAGTTAGAGTTTCCCTGGCATCTCCGGTAATTTGGGGTAAGTTTACTCTTCTTAAAAAGGAGTGCAGCTCAAGTGGGTCCGCCCGTTGTGGGGTCATGTATGTGGCTTGATAATGATTATAGAAGGTTTCATTAATGTCTGCCTGAGTGGAAACCTGAATATGGTGTGGTGTTGTGATTTCTACTATTGGCGTAGGAGGTGGAGCATCTCTAATCATTCGCGGCAACAGTGCACCAGGTCTATCCACTTCTATGTGTATTTTCTGTGTGTATGAACGGTGATCTACAATCTGCAATTTTTCTAACAACTCTGCATATTTTATGCAGGCTTCTTGTAGTGCAGGCTTCACGGCCGGATCAAGGGTTGCCTGTGCCTCCAGTGTACCCAACTTATCCTTAACTTGGTGTAACTCTCTATTAGTCTGATGCTGGGCTCCCGTGACGGCAGCAGTTAGGTGATGTGTCTTGGCCTATCTCTGGCACACATGTAGACATTCAGCAAGAGTAGGGATTTCCTGAATACTCCCTTACTTAGTGCTTGTTTAAATTTTCAGAATTTTGATTGACTTTAGATGTATAAAGCCCATGCCTTAGGGTGTCAACGCGCTACCAACAGGGAAGAAGCTACCCACAGAAGGAACACTAACCACGTCTTATATTTCTTACGGAAGGCTATGTGAGAGGTTAAACTAGAAATGTGGATGAGCAATGTGTTCCACAATTTAGCAGGCGCTTCCAAAAAGGTGCGGCCACCCCATCTCACCTAATGAAACCTAGGAACCATCACCATCTTCACAGAAGATGATCTAAGCTGTCTTTTAGGCAAATACTATTGGAATCCTGAACTGAGGGGAAGTGGTCCCTGAAGGTACAGTGCCTGATAGACCATGCACAATGCTTAGAAAATTACCAGCTTACTCACAGGTATCCAGTATAAAGAATGCAAACCCTCCCTCACTGACTGGCATTTGGGTATATTAAATATCAAATGGGCAGCAGCGTAATGAATAACCTGGAGTTTATTTAGTGAGGATTTATTGCAGTAGCCAAGACGAGAGGTAATCGATGCAATGACTACTGTAGTTCTATGCTCAACAGGAATAAAAGGAAGGATCTTTTTCAAAATTTTAATGATGAAAAAACATGTGTTTGTGGTCCTATTGACCTGAGTATCAAAAGTGAGTGTGTTATCAAAGATGACTCCTACATGTTTAACAGAAGCAACTGGAGTAGCTAGAGGGCCACATTTTTCTGGTCACTACAGCTCTGACCACGCTGAGTGCTGAGCCCCAAAGATCAGGATCTCTGTCTTCTCTGTATTCAATTTCAGACAGTTCTCCTTCATATAGATCACAATGTTCACCATACAGAGTTTGGATTTTTCTGCCACTGATATCATATCGTCAGACAATGAGACAATAATCTGGGTGTCATCTGCATATGACAAAACCTGGAAACCAAATAATCGCACTAGAGTTCCCATTGGTGACACATACAGATTAAACAAAGTGGGGCTTAGCGTGGACCTCTTTGGGGCACAAAGGAGCCGAAAGGTTTCTGCCATGAGTCAACACAGCTGACAGTCTGAGTTCTGTTAGTGAGAAGGGACCACAGTAAAGCCAGCGAGTGACCCTCACCCATGCCCGGCACAATCTCTGCACAAAACGGGAGGACAACTTATCAAATGCTGCTGACAGATCGAGCATGACCAGGAAGGCTATGCCACCCTGGTCCACCTGGCAGCGAATGTATTCTGCTGCAGTGACTAGAGCCGATTCGGTACTGTGATAGCTATGGAAACCATTCTGTGAAGGGTCCAGCAGGTTCTGCATAAAAAGAAACGCTGCCATGGTTCGATTAATGCATTTTTTCAAAAATGTTTGCCGGCGCAAGCAAAAGCGAAATTGGGTGCAGGTTTTTCAAATCGTCTGGCTTCCCGTTCGGCTTCTTTTTAATGGGAATAACAATGGCCTCTTCCCAGATTTGTAGATAGACTCATGTGCAGATTATCTGGTTATGGACTTTTTTTAAGTTGTAAGACTCTGGGGAGACAAAGATTCTTTGGGAGTAATGTTCCCTTGATCCATTGAAGATACACAGCCATAGCACTCTTGATGGCCAAGAGGCACATAGCTTGTCGCTGGGGCAGGGGAAGAGCGCCCAAATTCAAGGACTGGCTAAAGGATATGGTATACCGTCAGGAACAGGCTGCTGTATATGCTGAACTGCTGCCTGATGCGTCTAGTCCTAGGGATATCTGATCACCACTGATGTCCTATTTGACGGAGAGGCCCGAGGTAACTAACGGCTCCTGAGTGCTCAGGAGTGCATGTTGGTTGCTGCTAGTACACACGGACTCATGCACGGAATGGTGTAGCGGATTGAGCCAGCTGACTGATATTGGGTGTGACTGCTGGGTGAGCGAGGACTGGCGGTATCTGCGTGTGCTCTTGGCCGCTCCCTCCTATTCCACAAGTATTATTGTAGACAAGAGTAGTGTGCACGTGCTACCCGGGTCACCACATGCTGTAGTAGGCAGGGAGAATCTAACTGCACTACCATGTACCGTAACTGCTTGACCATGTTTTTGGTACAATGCCTGAATCTCCATTTTTATATTGATTGCTGAACGCAGCCAGCCCGAAGCGGTTGTAGGGGGCTTGCTGTGTACTTTTTATATTACTTGCAAAGATTTATACTTTATCTATTGATCTACGCGTTGCCCGCCGCTCCACGGATGTAGGCACGAAGCTGTGTCTTACGATGTTTTGCCTAATAAAGGTTTTTGAAAATTAAAAAAAAAAAAGATTCTTTGGGAGCCCGATTTCATACGCATAAGTAGAGTTTTAATTTGTGTACAGGATATGGGGGGAAGGTGGACAAAGTAGCAACGGGCTCCTTAACCGTGTTAATATTGACTCAGCTTTATGTATTTGTTACTTACATAATCCCATTTTAAAAATGATTTTATTTCTGATGATAGCGTCCTATTGTTCGAGCTCAATGGTATGTTTATGAGCCATCGATTTGATGACAATCCCTGGCAGGCGCATCTTAGTTGAAATACTGATTCCCTTCTTAAATTTAGGAGTTGAGTTTTTCTTTAGAAATGAATAGCCCTGTTGCTTTCCCTGTTTGTGGTTCCTTTTTAGGTCTCGCGCCTAGTGTTGCAGTGTGCAGCAAGAGACCTCATGAAGGGGCTTCAGAAAGCTGACCACAAGCTTGTGCGTGTGCTTTTGTTTTCGTCAGCTGCTATTGGCTTTTGCGTGCATCTTTGTAAAAAAGGCAGCACGCCATTTGTGAAAGGCATGTGCATGTCCCAGCTTCTTCAGAAATGTCCAATGTACCAGTGGTGTCTGTTACGCGCAGCAGCGGCACAGACAACAGGCTCCCTCGCCCCCGCTCCTCTGTGGTGCGCGCGCACCACTGGTCCTCCTTGGATTGGCTTGTTTTCGCCTCTTACACCTGGGGCCATCCGCCATGATCTGCTGCTTCATTGATAAGAGGGGATCAGATGGCTGTTCGCATGGACTCGGCTCCCTAATTCAGCAGCTGCATCAGCACGCAGACTCTATCTACCAACCAAACACAGCAACAACATGGGCATGGCAGGTTCGCATTCAAATACAGGGCACCAAGCGGCACCCCCAAGAGCTTTATTTTACAGCCACAGTCACAAAAGCCAGCTACCTGCACCGCTGCGCTTGGTCCCAGCACCCGTGTGGGGGTCGCTGGAGCTAGCGCATGGAGGTGCTGAGACAGGAGCCACATCTCCACCGTGACACAGATCCCATGACCCTGTGGGGAAGGTGCAGCCTGCGCTGCATGCGCCGAAGGCATAGCTCAGCCGGCCGGCGCTTCCTGCCAGGGAGCAGCGATTTCTGCTGCCCTCTCAAACTTTGTTTGCAAATCAAGACTAGCGCTTCACAGCCCGGGCTCCCCTGAGCACATGACTGCACAGAATGTGTGCCACAGGGAGAAAGAGGGACAGTGGTGCATGCACAGACAGCAACACGTGCACATACACTCACACTCACTCACATACACACACACAATCACACACACACTCTCACCCACATACACACAAACAACACACAAACACACCACACTCACTCTTATACACACACGCACTAACTCACATAAACCCCCCCACTCGCAGTGTTCACATTTAACAATAAAATGAAAGTGCAAATTCAAGGCTCCTTGACTTTCCCTTTGCCACTTGTGATGTTTACAGAGTAATTCACTCACTTAACCCCAGCCCCGCAAGGCACAGAAGGCACGCACCAAAAACTGCCCCTTCTGAATTTGGGCTACTAATCTGCTAATATTTTGCCAGGCACACTTTTGCTCACAGTGTCATGTTGAGTGTTGCTTCCTAACTGCCATGCCCACAACAGCGTGTCTCTGTGTACCTAGGTGTGTGGAGCGTGGGCTGGTAGGGAGGGGTGTGGGTAATTGATTGCCGCTTGGGCTTCAGACCCTAACCCTTTCTTGACAGAAGATTATGTCGCTTCAAAGGGCTCTGAGCATCGGTTCAGACGCGGAGGGTTGTAAAAGAGGCAATAGATGCAAACTGTTAAACAAAGACAATTAACCCCTGCTCTGTTTAACCCCTTCGATGCTCATGACGAGCTCAGCTCGTCATGCAGTACACTGGTCGTGTGCTTATGACGAGCTGAGCTCGTCATGAAACAATGTATTCCATGGATCTGCAGCACAGAGGGGGAATTGCTGAAGCAGTGATAGTGTTAACACCTGCCACGCCAACCTCCACACCACTTTGCCTAGATTTTCTTAAAAAGGCGCCCCAGCTCAAGCTGGAAGACAGCTCTTCCTTACTGTGGCTTGGAAGCGCCTCGACAACACCACTGGGCGTGTAAAGTTTCAGGAAGAGGCGCGTTAGAGTGGTTGAACTTTACGCACCAGCCCAACAAGAGATGATGAGGTTACACCACAGGGCGAGCGGTAGTTAAGTCAGTGCGGACCCTTCCACAGACCACTCTCGTCAATTACATTCTTTCTAAGGCAGGCATGGGGGTCTGCCTGTGGAGGGGTGGGGGAGACTGTAAACTTTATCTTTGGCACTTTTATGTTTTTGAGTGTGGCGCTAGTAATCTCTGCATCACCCTGATCTCGAGAGCACGAGATAGGAAAATGGGCAGATAAACACATTTTCAAAAGCATGACGACCTCTTTCTGGGCAGTTTCACATCATTCTTTCACTAAACACGTCTAATTCAAACTGCCAATTCTGCAGAGCTAGGAAGCCCCCAATGCTTCCTGGCGTTCAACAACACGTTAACTGTAACAAAGGCGAAACCGATTGCATTTCCAATGCAATATGTCTCGCGTTTGATAAAGTTAGAGCTGTTGGCAATGTTTTTACTTTTGCTTTTTTACACCATTGGCAATAGTGCTATGCAATTATAATAACTCCACTGCAAATAAAAAAACAAAAGTAAAAAACATTGTTAGTTTCAAAACCAACAGCTCTAACTTTAACAAATGTGAGACCTATTGCATTGCAAATGATTGTTTCCTCCAAGGCGTAGCTCTCTTAAAACGTCACTGGGAGAAACCGACTACCTGTTACAAAAATGCTTTTGTAAAAGAGAAAACTAGCTTTCACTAGCTTGGGTTTGCAAGAATCAAACAGATGATTTATTTTAGAAAAATCAACTTCTGTTGATATCATTTGCAAAATCATCCTCAAATTTTGCACCATCAATATAAAAATAAGAAATATAATTATTTGTTGCTATATGTTCACATTTTGGGAAAATATCAATCGAATTCCAAAGACCTGTGTACAATTATGAGTAAAGTGGATGTCAAATTCTCAGTTTTGCTTGTAAAAACCAAAGATTTTAGGGGGAGTGAAAATTAGAACATAGATTTTCTTCCTTCAGCAACTATTATCCTTTCCCTCCCGTTTAAAGTAAGTGTACCCATATGTAAAACCTCATGCTTTGCAAGTATAGTGATTTACTGTTTTCTCCATTTTCTTGTAGAACAGAATGTTTTTTTTTGGATCTCGGACTGGAATGGAAACAGGAGAAGAAAGGCGTCCAGGTAGCTTGTTTCTTGTTCTACTTCAGTGTATCACCCACTTGTTATTTTTCTAGAGCGAAAGTAGAGGTCAGGTTAAAATGAAGACGCTTGCAAAGTTACCTCCGTCCATCAGCATCATTACTTCAATTTCTATGTAGCTATATTTAAATGTATGTATGCATATCTGAAATATAAGGCAGTTTAATGTGCAATCTTACATTAAGTGGATTTAATACAAATTATGTTTCAAGAGGGGTCCAGACGGACTTCAGCAGGACTTAAGGGCATATTTACAAGTCCTTCACGTTGTGGTGGCGATACCGGCTTCGCCTTATTTAACGTGGCTTAATGCTACCTTGTAAATAAGGCACTCTTTTACGCTATACTTAGCGTTGAAGGGGTGGGCAATGGGTATTGCGGTGGGCGTTCCGCCGCAACACCCATTGATTTTGTCGCTGCCCCATATTTACAAGAGTGGCGTAAATAGGAGGCAGCGCCAAAATTAAGACCAGGGAAAACCTGATCTCAATAGGGCGCAATGAGGAGAAAAGCTTTATTTCTCCTTGTTTTTACTATTTTTATTTGTGCTGTATTGAGCAGCACACATAAAATCAGCACTATATACACTATAACCCATAATCAATGGATTGTGAGAACCTAGCTTATGGAACAGTAATAGCAGGTTTTCACAAATTCGGTACGCCTTCTTTGGAAAAGAATATTATTTTCTTTAGTCCCCTCACTCACCAGAGGTTGCCCTTGGGTGACATGCTTCATCATTGGAGCCATCCCAAGCATCTACTGCTTGGGGCGTGCTGCGACTTGCGAAGGATACGTAGGAGCACTTTATGGTGAGACTATCTGGCAGATGCATCAAAGTTATGTTTTGCGAGTCCTTAATAGCAAATTTTAAGGAATCGCTATTAAAGACTCGCAAAACGGGATGCATGTAGGAATCGCAATGTTATTAGCGATTCCTACAGATTCCTTATTAGCGATTCGGTAATAGCTAATCGCTAATAAGGAATGGCTTTCCCATTCATTCCTATGGGCCTAAAGGCCCATAGGAATGAATGGGAAAGCCATTCCTTAATAGCGATTAGCTGTTACCGAATCGCTAATGTTCCGCTATTTCAAGGGTGCCAGGGTGTCCAAAGGACACCCTGTTGCACCCTGTTGCACCCCTGAAATGGACCTGTGCTCAAATGTTACACACACACATGCCCTAAGGGCATGTGTGTGCGCAACATGTAACTTTGAAAAATGCACAAAAGTGCATTTTTCAAAGTTTTAGCAAATTACCACGAAGTTCAACTTCATGGTAATTTGCTCACCCTATTAGCGAAATCGCTACTTTTTTGGGTTTCATGCATTGCATTTAAGGAATCTCATTTTGGGATTCCTTAAATGCAAGAGCAATTTAAGGAATCGCTATTTAGAGATTCCTTAAATTGCGATTTCTGCATTTGGGATGATGCATCCCAAATGCAAAAATACCGGGAGCAAACGGCCAGATTCAGAGAATCTGCCCGTTTGCTACCGGTATTTTCTTTGATGCATCTGCCTGTATGTGTGGTGCGGTGTATGGTGGTGGAGTGGTGATTAGTGAGTATTAAAAATACCTAGTTCTTAAGCCAACACATTTATTTTTGCCTCTAGTTGGTCTGTTAAAAAGTGGGTTGGATATAGGAATTAGATCAATAATGTGGTCAAAGTCCTAGCTATCTTGTCGACCTGTTTCAAGGTGTTCCTTACACTTTTTCTTCAGGACAACATGGGGGCCAGCCCCATGTATGCCACTCCGGTTATAAACCTAGAATAAGGTTAAGAAATGAGTGGATAGACACACCTAATGTGTGTATCTATCAGGTATACATACGGTTAATGTTGTATCCGTAGTATCTGTATTTAGGAAGAAAAATAGATATGAAAATTAGTACATGGTGCCTGCCCATGTGGGCAGGCCAACTTAAAATACATTGGTTGATCCTTGTGGTTTGTGCCTATGGAGTGAAACCTAACATTAGGTGCTTAGTCTGGTGCCCCTAAAAACAGAAGAAAAAAACAAACGGTGGGTGTTGCTCTGTAGAAATTAAAACTCCTACTCAGGCGTCTCACTGATAAAGAAGAAGTTGGCACAGAAGCTGTAATATAAAAGAATATCTGCATTAAACTCAAATGAGTTGAGGCTACGTCACACAGAAGCCGTAGCTACTGAATGAGGCAGCCTAAAGAGTGCAGAAAGCTGGGGCTTTATATATGCTTAGGGTTACATAGTAAGCATAAATGCAAGGGGCAGTCCTGGCTCATGTAAGCATGCAAAAATGCCTAATATGGACATGCAAGATCTGCTTGCTCAACCAAGTGGGAGGAGCTAACAGTTTTCAGAAAGTAGTAAACACATTCCTATCTGAAACTAATCAGTAACAGCTGCAGACCCTACTGGGCATATCAGGGCATGCGTTAAAGTGGGGATGCTAAATATAGCCTGTTGCTGGACAGACTTCAGGCGCAGTTAACAAGAAGGTAGGACAAAACACATGGTGAGCACATTGCAGCACATGGCAGACAAGATGGCTGCCAGAAATACAAAATGGCTTTCACACAGCAGATAAGATAACTTCTAAATACAGGATGGCTTCTGCTAATGCTAACCCATTGTTGCCAATTTACAACAGACGGCCGTTTTAGCATTACCTGAAGACATTCCTATGATCCAGTAGGAACATAGAAAATATGTGCTCATCAATTTTCATAATTTTATCAATTTCCTAATTCATTGCTAGGTGGGCATTTTCCATTCTAAACATTTCATTAAGGGTATGAGCAGGAGTACATAGAGAACGGGGCATTGGGTCATAATTAACATACAGGCAGCAGGAGAACGTAATGACCATTATTACAAACAAAATTATCATTTTTCACAACCCTAAGCAAAAGCAAATCCTAAAATGATGTAGCAAACATTTTCAGGGCTCTTATGCATTTCAGTGACTGTTATATACTCAGGTGAGACAGTGGCGATCCTTATAAATGCTCTCAGGTGAAATGGGGATACTCTTCAACAGAGAATGGACTTTATTCTGATTTTACTAAACAGAATACTACTCTAAAACAATGCCAGCAAAACAATAAGAATCAGTCTCCTAACACCCATTCTATGCAATCGCACGGGAACCGCTTGTGCAACCACAACTATGCTCAAAGTCCGTTCTAAGTCTCTCTGGTAGGCTTCTATCGTCCATCAAATCTGCTTCCATTGTTGCATTGGGCCTCTTGATTCAGGCCTTCCATGAAAATAGTACTTCTCAGTATCCGCGCGAGTGCCCTCTTGCAAACACTCACAGCTCACTCGAAAGTCTCAATGTCTCAATGCAGTGCACCAGTGTCTCTCCTCTGCGGCAGACACTGCAGATATTGTGTTCTTCGTTGGTCATGGGCACAGATCATCTCGTGTAGACCCGGGTCTACATTCTCAAGCTCCAACACTCATTATTCAGTGTCAGAGGACACTCAGGCTGCTCTTTCATTTAATTTTTCCTTTACCACAATGTAGTGCCGTAGATCCTCCGGTACACTGCCCTTCCGTTGGAGCAAAGAAAAAGGGGGGCAAAACTCAGGCCAAGGGCTCAAGGGACCGCACACTGTCAGAGGTTATCAGCACATGACAGGTAGACAACTCAAGCCTCAAACCAACCCTGCCATCAACAACAGGGATGCTTCTCTTTCGCTCTTTTGCACTGAAACTCTGGTTCTGTGGCAAAACCAGCTCCTCCTTCTTCTCTGATGTTCAACGCCTTCTGATGAAGCAAGCACAATGCTTTGGAGATACCACTGATGGCGCGCTGGCGATCGCTGTCCAGCCTTGCTACTTTCTGGGTGCTGGGACTGTAGGGCCAAGAGGTCTGCCATTCATCTGTAGCTGTCACTGATGGGAATTAGGCTTAAATCAGTGTTCTGCAGGTCATGACTCGATCCAGCAGAACCTAGTGACGTAGGAAATATGACACAGTAGTTAGTTTCCTTCAATTCAGTACAAAAACAGTTTATTGTATTTAACAAGGGGACTGCAAGCAGGTGGCCTGCAATCTGCGAAGGAGTGGCCATACGCCATGGGACAATTCTGGTCTAGAAAGCACTGTCACTCTCAAAGGCAAAGGCAGTACTTCTAATCTCTTCAATTGGGCTTCAATGTGAGAGCATATCCTCTACCATCTAAGGGTAGGTAGCTACATGGGAATTCTATCTGAATGGATGTCCTCACACATAGTGGCATTGTCTAATGGGGTAAACATTTTTCTCTCAATGATTACGTCTAGGTGTTCCTAAATTCCTTATCTAGAACATTTCAAAAGAGAAATCGCATGATACAGATTATCAGGGACATGTAGATACCTCCCTTTAATAACTGTGCATCAGGTGCACTATGCAATACACAGGCTAATGATCAAATGTGGAAACAAAAGACAAGAACTAGAGCGTCCTGGTATTTCCATTGTTAGAACACATCTGATCTCACCAAAAATTAAAGCAGCAGGAACAAAAGGGTAAAAAACAAAAAATTTAAAATAGACATTGAAAATTTGTCATGCTCAAAAAAAAACAAAACTTAAGATATCTCCTATTGAGGTGGAAAACTTGTCTTACTATAGTATTGAGTCAGTTAACCAGTCCATCACTACCCTGACAGTCAGACTGGAAAACATCGAAGTGGGCCTAAAGAAAATTCTTGAAAACCAGTCTGGCCATACAAAAGGTAATTATACATAATATGGGGGTCCCTGGTACATCACTGCAGTCTGGAAGTGTGAACATGAACAATACACCAACAATAATAAATGGGCTGACTGGTGAAAAGAATACGGAAAAGGGAAATGGGACTAGGACACAGCTAAAATCCCCAATAACTAGGCACAAAGCGACATCGGTCAGGGGAGAAGCGGCAAAAGAAAAATCTATAGGAAGAACAAGAAATTACTTGGGTGATATTCAGGCATGTGACACAACACCAAGAGTACGGGTGATACACAAAAGACCAAAGTTACCAAATTTTAACTCTACCGCTGGCCGCTACACCATATACGGTAATCTCGGCTACTGCTCCAGTTCCTTCCCCGGGGAAAATGAAATCTGGTTTCCTTTAAGGAACAAAAGCCATACACTACTTAGGAAGCAGAACAAAACTAATGCAATATAGAAATTTGGTCACCTTGTACAAGAGTCACATATCTATAATTCATTCTTATGTCCAATCAGGAAACATAAATCTAGGGCTGCCTGTTCCTTAAGGGAAGGGGCAGTAACGTGACTAACTGCAGGTGACACACTTTGATCCTGTATATCTCTTTTAATTTTCTTCAATACCATTATAGCCAAATAGACATGCACTGGTGAAGTGCTGTCTGTCTTGTTCACAGCATGAAATATCATATCTGTGAAATTTAGTATCAGAACAAATCCAACCAACTGTTGCGCAGCGATATGCATTGTCATGACTATCCCTTCACAACACAGGGGAAGTTGTAATAGTATCAGAAGCAACAACATAAAACAAAAACATGCAAAAAATAAAAACGCACATGTCAAGCCATCAGATATACTTGCTGTATACCAAGCACAAAAAGCATAGACAAATTACAATAGCATATGTAAATAAGCGGTGATGCACAACATCGTGTCATGCACTTCATGCAATGTGAACCTGCAGCCCAAAACCACATATTCGGGCCTGCTTAATTTGTCAGGCTTTAAATAAAAATGCACTTTCCTTACTTTCTTCATGCCCCTTTGACAGCAGATCACCATTTAATGGAGATTGGCTGTCAAATACGACTTACTGTGTCGCTTCTGACACACAGGACGAGCAGGAACAATTCATAGGACAAAATGCAAAAACATGAAAAAAAAAACATTTTTTTTTCAAAGGAGTCATAAAAAAAACTCATCTTGTTTCAACATACTGCTGATACTTCACATAACACACAAAATACCAACTGTAACCAACCATCTTAAATTAAGGCAACTACATAGATATTATTTTTCAAAAGCAGCAATTATTATTTAGCAACAGAACCAAGCATATGCTTACAAAAATGCTTAAAGAGAGGAAAACCCTTAATTGAAATGTTTTCCTGTAATACAAAATAATGAACCTTATTTTTGTAACCTTTTTAAAACACTATTCTGAAATGCAAAGTTTCACCCGCGTTTAACTGAAGGCGAAGTCCTGGCCGAGTAAACATTCCTCTCTATTCGTGGCCTACAAAAACAACAGCTGTTTGCTCAACGGCAGTAAAAGCTCTTCTCAGTATTGCAACATGTCATGGTGATAGTCTTTTTCAAACTAAGACATATCAATGCGTGTTCTATGATATGCGTTTGAGTTCAGCAAAAATTTACTTCAGCTGAAGTGTGTGCCTGTTAATATCTAATACAATGTATGTAAGTAAAAATACTATAAGTTTATTTTTCTGCAAAACACACAATTTCGTTTTTGAGGCCTTTTTTATTCCTAGTGAATGTGAATTTTAATTTTATCTTTTAAGCATTTAACAGTTTGTACATGTGCATAATTGCTTACTCTATAAATTAAATAGCAACATACGGCTATTTTAGCATATCACATGGTTCATTCCTGGATTTTTATTTAATTTCTACTTAATATTAATTAACTGACATTTTGCTTAACAGACTGAAAACATAAAAAAAAAACACAAACACACGTTGAGCTCATTTCAGACATAAACAGAAAGGGGTCAAACACTCAGGACACACAATACAGCAGCTTTTGCCATTTATTTCATAAATAGCGCCATCGCTATTTACTTACAGAAGTTGCACTAATGGGAAAACCACATAGACATTTAAACACACATTTAACCCACAGATCAATACTTATAACAGAAACAAAGGACAGTCCACAGACTGTACTTAAACCAAACCATTGGTAAATACTAGTTGTAAGTCATATTTACAAGAAGCGCTTCTCAATAGTGTTCCAAAAGACTGCAAAAACAGCCCACCACAGTGTTTATTTCCAAGAAGCCAAAATACACTCAATTCACTAGTTTTGGCTGGCAGAACACCAAAAAAAATTGCTCTACATATCTCCATTCATAAAATTGCACAGAACAAAGGATCCTTGTATGTATTATGTCCATATTTTAATTCCTTAGGGATACAGAATCACCAAGGAAGAAATATGTTTTTATACCTAAACCTATTTAGGTATTCCCTCTAGGGGAGCCGGCTAATTTACTTCACATCACACTATGGTACCTTCCAAAAAACAACACATTATTTGATGTGAGCTTGAAAACAGGCATGCCAAAAACACTACAGAATATGCAAATATTATAATCAAAGTAGTGCTTAAGGGACTCTCCGTATGTTGCACCGTTCAGATTTTATACAAAGTAGAGAAAAGTCTCCTCATTACCTGCCTACACAAATTGCAATTTGCATATCAATCCCATACCAATCCAAAGTTGGCCAACACAAATTCATATATTTCCAAAGCCACAGTAAGCGTTGCTAAACTACCTTACCAATCACGGGCATCAAACCCACAGTAAGCGCCGCAAAACGACTCTTACCAATCAAAAGGTTGTCCAAATTCTAACTGCCAAGTTCTGAATGACCTAACAGTCTTTTTTAGAATACTCACGCCAAAAAGGTTCTCAGTCAGGAGTGACATCATGTGGAGGATCAAAATCAGGAAGATCAGAAACATACTGGGCTGCAGAGACAAAGAAACCCCAGAATCTCCTTGCACAAAGTACCTCCTTAGTAGAATCCTGTACTGTCCTCCTCAGTAGATTTCTGTCTCCTGACAAGATCACTCCCTCAGATAGCCACTTCTCTGATGAGCGCCACGTTGGCGCGCCATTTGTAGAAATCAAAACTCCTTCTCAGGGGTCTCACTGATAAAGAAGAACTTGGCACAGAAGCTGTAATATAAAAGAATATCTTTATTAAACTCAAATGAGTTGAGGCTACGTCACACAGAAGCCGTAGCTACTGAATGAGGCAGCCTAAAGAGTGCAGAAAGCTGGGGCTTTTTATGTGCTTAGGGTTACATAGTAAGCATAAATGCAAGGGGCAGTCCTGGCTCATGAAGCATGCAGAAATGCCTAATATGGACATGCAAGATCTGCTTGCTTAACCAAGTGGGAGGAGCTAACAGTTTTCAGAAAGTAGTAAACACATTCCTATCTGAAACTAATCAGCAACAGCTGCAGACCCTACTGGGCATGTCTGGGCATGCGTTAAAGTGGGGGATGCTAAATATAGCCTGTTGCTGGACAGACTTCAGGCGCAGTTAACAAGAAGGTAGGACAAAACACATGGTGAGCATATTGCAGCACATGGCAGACAAGATGGCTGCCAGAAATACAAAATAGCTTTCACAAAGCAGATAAGGTAACTTCTAAATACAGGATGGCTTCTGCTAATGCTAACCCATTGCTGCCAATTTACAACAACTCCATCTACGTCTGTGCATGGTGTTCCTGTTCAAAGGATTTAAAATTAAAATATACAATTATATGTACACATATAGCACACTCGTTTAGGTTGCACACTTACAAAAAGACAAACACAACATGTAACATATAACATCGACCCTGTATTGGTTTGGACACTGCATAGACATACTTAGTCATTAGCAGTAATATGCTCCATGGTCCGCCTGGGTGGAGGGGCCTGTAGACTCAGTGGAGTCAGAAAACAATAGTATGCAAGACTTGTAATTAGAATTCGTTTGGGATGCATTAGAATTTGTTTGACTTTTTAAGGCTTTTTTGTGGTCGTCCAAAAAAAAAGGTTTTATATACAGAAAGCAATCCTCGTAATTCCTCTCCCTGAATGCGTGGTGTTTCCAATATCGAAGAAACGGGGTCATGATATGCTCAGAGGTCAAAAATACGATATTTCTTTGTCAACCTTAGATGTTCCGACTGATTTCAGAAAGCAGTAGTGCTGCGATTATGTTCGTAGCGAGCAAGAGTATTGAACATGGAATGCTGCGTTGTTTCTAATAGTGGGGATATGTATCCATTTAATTAGGCATTTCCATACGTTTTTATCCGTGCAAAGGCTCGTTTTGCGCTAAGTCTAATGGCGATAAGCTTTAGGCATTCTTTCCTCGCTCGTTTCTACTTTACATGTGAAAAAAGAGTTACATGTGCAAACCGGGGATCGTTGGTGTGTATCTCGTCCGGCATCTGCCCAAAGGAAAAGGTGGTCAGGGTCTGTTACAAAGATTAAGGTACACTTACTTAGCTCGGCAGCCCTCCGTCTTTTAGAACCTATTAGTCCCAGGTGCGACCGCATCTTAGTGTGTCCGAGTCGCGGGGCCATTTTGAGTATTTTGGGGTTGTGATTCCGGCAGACCACGTGGTGTTTGGAAAAACACTACTGCGCGTAGGCTGTGTCTGACGGCCTATTGCGGTCGCCATTTCTCTCACTGACCGTGGCGCGTTCTAGGCTCAACTAACGCCTGATGATAATAGTGTAGCTATTCGCCATATATACAATAATTGTATCGCCTACCATGGGAGTCTAATTTGGAAATTCTTTCGGGCTGTATTATAACTACTTGCAAAAGCGGGGATTGAACCCACTCTTTCTTGGATGAATTTAGGCTGCCATTTTGGGTTGGGTAGCTGGAGGAATACCCATCGCATGTTCAATTCTACAGTTTGCACCTAGTATAGTGGCTGTAGGTGGAGTCTAGTGTTGTAGACTCTATATTAATTCTTGAGAAAATTGGGTAATTGTCTCACAAAGGCCGGAAATGAAAAATTAGACAATGGAAATGTAAAGTCAGGGGAAATCGTAGACAATACTATGTTAAATGTATGTATGTATGTATAAACCATTTTATAACGTGCTCTGTTACTTGGGAGTATCCTGGCGCGATGGAGAAAGACAGAACACAACGGGGGAACCAGCTTATACCACACCGATAAACAGATGAGTTTTCAGATTCTTCTTAAACTGACCCGCGCACTGAATAGAGCGCAGGTGAAGGGGAAGGGTATTCCATGCCCTGGCAGCCACCACAGCTATCGACTGACCCCCTAATCTAGTCCGCTTAAACAGATGTAGTGTTATTAAATGATCGTGAATATCCACAATATTTTGACCACAATTTTTTAAACAATTAGCTTGTCTCATGCAGGGACCTTAATGCACACCGTTCTGGGATATGTTCATAGGGGGGTGGTGTGTTATCTCATAAACTGCCACCAAGGTATATTCTCATTAAGTCCCACACTATCTGTGTGCAATTTGAACACCCATCTTTGTTCTTTCTCTAGCAGGGCTTGTTCAAGGTTATCACCTTGTTTTATGTGTTCAAGGATTACCCATCGCAGATCGTTTGGGGTGTGTTGTTTTTCATTGAAATGGGCCGCCATCTTAGTTCTTGCTCTGTGGCACCGGATATTACTGCGATGTTCACAGATTCTTGTACTTACTTTTCTTGTGGTCATTCCCACATAGTGTAAGTTGCAAACGCATGTTATGAGGTATACAACTCCCACTGTGTTACAATTTGTGAATTTACGTAATTCCCACGTTTGGCCTGTGTTGAAAACCACTCTCTTCGTGGTGCTGGTGAGGTGGCAAACACTGCAGTTGCCACACGGGTGGTGGCCAGTGGGTAGAGTACTGATAACTTGTTGGTTGGCTTTGTCATGTGGTTTAGGGCGGGTGTGTACCAGTAAATCTCTTAAGTTCTAGGCTCGCCTGTGGGAAAACATTGGTGTGGGTATGTTCAGTTTACCTCTGTTAACTATTTGCCAATGTTTCTTGACAAATTTTGCGACTTGGTCCAACGCGATGTTAAATGTAGTAATGCATATTGGTTTGGTTTCTTTCACTGTGTCTTCCTTTTCATAGGTTTCTAAAAGGGCGTGGATGGTTTGGGTTAGGTATTGACGTATTTTGGGTTTATCAACTAGCTCTTTGGCTTGCGCATCGTAATCAGCAGTGTCCAAACAATTCCTCCTCAGTCTCAGGAACTGGCCGAAAAAATAGGTACCTCCAGTAAGCGCCACAGAGCTGCGTTGCTGAGAGGTGTGAAAAGGGGCATGGCCTAGACTACCTCTCTGCAGCGCAGCGCAGTGGCGCTTACTGGAAGCACCTTGTGGTCTAGTTGGCCCCCAGGGGCCCTCAGGATTGAAGGGGAACAATTTCCCCAACTTAAAATGTGCCACAGGGCGTTTTTCTATACCTCACCTCAGGCGTTTTTCTACACGTCACCGTCACGTCACTCTGCAACGCCGCTCCGTTGTGCTCCGTCCCCTTCCTTCCCCACTGTGTAAACACACCCTGTGGTCGTTTTAAGTTGGGAGATTAAGTCCCCTTGAATCCTGAGGGTCCCTAGGGTCCAACTAGCCCACTAGATACCTCCAGTAAGAGCCGTTGCAGAGAGGTGTAAAAAGTGGCATGCCTGGACCACCTCTCTGCAACATAGCGCAGTGGCGTTTACTGGAAGCACCTGATGGGCTAGTTGGCCCCCAGGGGCCCTCAGGATTGAAGTGGAATTATTTCCCCAACTTAAAACACACCACAGGGCGTGTTTGCACACTCCGCCTAAGGCCCCGTCCCGCCCTTCACCACTCTGTAAACGTGCCCTGTGGCAGCTTTAAGTTGGGAAATTAAGTCCTGTTGAATCCTGAGGGTCCCTAGGGTCAAATTAGCCCACTAGGTACCTCCAGTAAGCATCACAGAGCTGTGTTGCAGAGAGGTGTAAAAAGGGGCGTGGCCTCTGAACACCTCTCTGCCACGCAGCTCCCTGGCGCATACTGGAGGTACCTGGTGGGCTAGTTGGCCCCCAGGGACCCTCAGGATTCAAGGGGAATTAAATCCCCAACTTACAACTCGCCAGGGGGTGCGTTTGCACAGTGGTGAAGGAAGGGGGCGGGCCAGAGGTGACATGTCTGTAAACACACCCTGTGGCGCATTTTAAGTTGGGTAATTTATTCCTCTTCAATCCTGAGGGTCCCTGGGGACCAACTAGCCCACCATGTACCTCCGGTATGGGCCAGAGAGCTACATTGCAGAGAGGTGTTAAGAGGCCACACCCCTTTTTACAACACTCTGCAACGCCGCTCCGTTGTGCTTACTGGAGGTACCTGGTGGGCTAGTTTGCCCCCAGGGACCCTCAGGATTGAAGATGAATTAATTCCCCAATTTAAAATGCACCACAGTGTGTTTGCACATATGTCAACTCAGGCTCCCTTCACCACTGTGCAAACGTGCCCGTGGCGCGTTTTAAGTTGGGGGATTAACTCCTCTTGAATCCTGAGGGTCCCTGGGGTGCAACTAGCCCACCAGGTACCGCCATTATGCGCCACAGAGCTGCGTTGCAGAGAGGTGTAAAAAGGGGCATGGCCTCAGAACACCTCTCTGCAACGCAGCTTCCTGGCGTATACTGGAGGTTCCTGGTGGGCTAGTTGTCCCCCAGGGACACCCAGTGTTCAAGAGGAATTAGTTCCCCAACTGCAAACGCGCCAGGGGGTGCGTTTGCATAGTGCTGCAAGTTGGGGACGTGGCCTTCGGCGCAATGCCGGTCTTTTTTTAAAAAAAATGTTAAGAACGGGGGCTGTGTAGCTCCTTTCTTTTCCTAATAATATTGGCCCTGGGGACCCCATCCCCCAGGGCCTGCCCCCTATTTTATTATTTGTTTTTAAAGTTTGGAAGGGAGCCGCGTGGCCCCACTCCAAAGGCCATAATCGGCCCCGGGGACCGCAGCCCCCGGTCATAGCCATTTTTTTAAACTTTAATATGGATTTGGAGGGGGGCTGCCTTGCCCCGCTCCTCAGGCCCTTTATGGCCCCGGGACCCCATCCCCCAGCACCAGCCTTTATTTTTCTTTTCTTTTTTATTAATATTGTTAGTTTTTTGTGGAGGGGGGCCGCTTTGCCCCCCTCCCGGGCCACTAATAGGTCCGTGGGCTCCATTCCCCGGGGCTAGCCCTCTCCGTTGGGGACCGTGGGTGGTCCCCAATCCCACCACGGTCCCGCCGGCTCCCCGCCTCCGACGGGAGCCGGCATTGCTTTTCCACACGGGGAGCTGCTAAGATGCAGCTCCCCGTGTAGAAAAGCAATCTGCTTTGGTATTTGAAAGAGAGAGCAGGTTTCCTGCTCTCTCTTCCAAATACCAAAGCAGAGTTTGCTATGGCAGGGCGGGAGCCGCAAGACTCCTGCCCTGCCATAGCAAACCACAGTGTCCCGGGGGTGGGCACCCCGGGAGACTGGAGGAGCCGGTTCTGGGGGGTGGCGGTCCCCAGGGCCATGACACGACTCCAGGAGGGGAGGCCGTGCAGCCCCCCTCCCACCATTACCAAAGCCCCGGTGGTGGTCCCCCCACTTTTAATATTTAGATCCCCGGGGAGGTGGCGGTCCCCAGGGTGTGTGTGGGGGGCTTGAGCCCCCTCACACAGGTTATTTAAATTTTTTAAAAACACAAGCCCCAGGGATTGGCAGTCCCCGGGGCTGCGGGGGGCCAGGAGCCCCCGCAAATATTTTCTTAAAACCACAGGGGGTGGCAGTCCCTGGGGATTGGGGGGGCCTTTGAGTCCCCCCATGTATTTGTGAGCCCCTCCGCAAATATCACAAAGCCCCAGGGGTGGCAGTCTCTGGTGCTTGGGGGGGCTTTTTAGCCCCCCAACCATTTATTTTACAAAAGCCCTAGGGGGTGGCGGTCCCCGGGGATGGGGGGGCTGTGAGCCCCCACATATATTACTTTAAAGCAGTGAGGGGTGGCTGTCCCTGTGGCTGGGGGGCCCCTTTGGGCCCCTATCACTATACAAAGATTGCCCCCGGGATTTGACCCACCCGGGGGCTAAATATTAACGAAGCGCGGGAGCCCGGGCTTCGTTTTTTTTTTCCACAGCCGGATCCGCGCACCCTGCACAGATTTTGACAATTTTTTAAAACAAAAATAATAATTATGTCCCTGAGGGTCCTTGTGGGACCCCCCTAAGCAGACCTAGGGGGTCAGGGTGTTTCTACCCTGCCCCCTTTACGTGTTTTGCAAGTTTTTTTTCTCTGCTTTCTTGTGCCTCGGTTTTACCAAGGCACAAGATGGCTGCCAACACTTCTTGGTTTGTATTGTTGACTGCCAATTAGAATGAAGCTCGTGCTCGGGAGAGTGAGCGGAGGGTGATCGGATCCTCCGCGGCAATAGAACTGAACGGATTTACACCATTTAACAAAAACCCTTCCAGGCATAGAGTGACGCATATATTATGCAAAAAAAGAAGGAGAAAACTCGGGGAAGTTCGCAAGTTCAGGTGGAAAGCAGCTACTGTTAGAGCACTCTCAACACCAGCGACACTCACCACAAATGTCTGTTTTTCTATGAAAGTCTTTAAGCATAGGATTACCAAAGTGCCATCCGCTCCGAGATAGAAAAGGACAAAGTTTTTTGCCATTTCTACAGCAAAGTCTTTAAGCATAGGACTAACACAGTGCTGTCCTTGCCGAGCTGTAAAATGACAGAAGCCATTTATCACTCCAGGCACAGTATTACAGCTTTGAATTGATAAAATATCAACTCAAGCCAACCTGAAATGAGTAAAAGCAACCCCTGACACAGTGTTTTGCTCTAATTAGAGCTATTCAGAGAGGTATAGCTTTGTCCAGACACAAGGGAGCACCCAGTATAAGTCAAAACAAAACCCTTTCAGGCATAGAGTGACGCATAAATTATGGAAAAAAGAAGGAGACAACTCTGGTTAGTTCTCAAGTTTAGGTGGAAAGCAGCTCCTGTTAGAGCACTCTCAACACCAGCGACACTCTAGATCTGCTCACCTCAAATGTCTGGACAAAGCTAGTTGATAAGGAACGTTCAATGATAATGCCAACCAATAACAGAGTGCATTACCAATAAGGATGGGCAAAATTTGCATGATTTGGTTTTGCTTAATTAAGTGAAATTTTAGAAAAACTATGTGAAACTGCAAAAAAATCATATACCTGCATTTGACGCTAAAGAAGTGGGACACATTTTGCGCTAAAAAAACCACACAGAAAACACAAGCACCACAAAAAGAAGCTGTTTACGGTCTCATTATTCTTGTGCACCGGAGCTAAATTTTTGCCGCAAATGGCATGCAATTACGAGAAAAGGAGTAATTTTGTCAATTTTGCATTAAAAGAATAACAAAAAATTCGGCAACATTTTTGCAGCATAAGAGAAAATTCCCCTGGGCCTAACTGCCAGCAAGTTGTCAATTACTTGCTGCTATCCTGGGAATTTTACTGATAGCAGAGGGGAGAAGCTTTACATACATATTGCCGAATATGATTTAAAATCTTTCAAATTCTTTTTGAGTGGCCATAGTTCAGTCTGAATGAAGCACAAGACTCCAGCGCATTTGGAGATACATACCCCAGGAATAAATGCTCTAAAGGCATCCCAGAGCATGAGTTGGGACTCAACTGAGCCCTCGTTAAGCTCAAAGTACTCAGTAATAGCATTTCCGACTTCAATATGAAACTCAGAATCTAGCAGCGCATGTACGGGGAATCGCCATAAAGGGCGTTGCCTAAGGATGGATGGGAAGGCTATTTCAAATAATACCGAGGAATGGTCGGATATGGTGCGGGGAAAGTACTCAACCCTGCACACCTCTGTCTGTAACTTTGGTGTTAAGTACCAATGGTCCATACGTGACCATGTACCATGGGGGGCTGAATAAAAAGAATAATTACGAACTCCCGGGATGTTGAGACACCAAGGGTCTGCTAACTGTGATGTTTTCAGGAGTGCCAGAAGGTCCATAGTGGCTAAGGGTTTAGTGACTCGTCCTAGGCCAGTAGTATGATTGATTGGATCAAGGGTGAGGTTAAAATCTCCTCCCATCAGGACTGTGTCTGAATCAAAACGGTCAATATGTGAGGAATTTGTAGTGAAAAAGTCAGATGTGTCAATGTCGGGGGCATAGATATTTATCAGTAATATGGGCTGTCATCCGAGGAAACCCTGGATTAATGAAAATCTCCCATCTGGGTCTGATGTAATCAACACAATGTGGAAGGCAGCGATGCACCAGTATACACACTCCATGTGAGTATATACAATAGCAAGAAAAAAAACTATGTTGGCCCAAGGACGCTGCAAAACTGTGTGCAACCTTTGACCCTTCCACTGCCACACAGCCCCACAGTTAGTGCCTGCATTGTGCTTGCCTTGGTCAGTACTGTGTGATCTAGTGTATTTCTGTACTTTCTTGGCTGTGTTCCTATGTTATTACCACACTGTTGTTCTCCCCCTTGTGTCCTTTGCTTTCTGTAACACCTGCCCGCTTCCCTCTCACTGTTCCCCGCCGCTGCGTTCCCTGCGGCCCTCCCCCCTGCATCCCATTTGCCACCCCGCTCCCCCTCCCAGCTGCCCCTCCCTTCTACAACCCCTCATATGGAGGCCGCGCGGAGGTGAAGAGAGCGACCTTTCACCCTGCCACCAGACAGGTCGCTCCCCTCACCGCCACACAGCCTCACCGGTGTGCCCGAGCCCGCTGCTGCTCGCACTTGGGACGTGCCCAGCATTAGTGCCTGCATTGTGCTTGCCCTGGTCAGTACTGTGTATTCTTGTGTATTTCTGTACTTCTTGCCCGTGTTCCTGTCTTATTACTGCACTGTGGTTCTCCCCCTTGTGTCCCTTTGCTTTCTGTAACCCCCGCCCGCTCCCCCCTCGCTGTTCCCCGCCGCTGCAATCCCTGCGGCCCGCCCCCTGCATCCCATTCGCCGCCCGTTCCCCTTCCCAGCTGCTCCTCCCTCCCACATCCCCTCATATGGAGGCCGCGCGGAGGTGAAGAGAGCGACCTTTGACCCTGCCACCAGGCAGGTCGCTCCCTCACCGCCACACAGCCCCACCGGTGTGCCCGAGCCCGCTGCTGCTGCCGCTTGCACTTGGGACGTGCCCAGCGTTAGTGCCTGCATTGTGCTTGCCTTGGAAAGTACTGTGTAATCTTGTGTATTTCTGTACTTTCTTGCCCGTGTTCCTGTCTTATTACTGCACTGTTATTCTCCCCCTGGTGTCCCTTTGCTTTCTGTAACCCACGCCCGCTCCCCCCTCGCTGTTCCCCGCCGATGCGTTCCCTGCCGCCCGCCCCCTGCATTCCATTTGCTGCCTGCTCTCCCTCCCAGCTACTCCTTCACCCACATCCCCTCATATGGAGGCTGCGCAGCAGACGTGCATAGCGAGCACGGTACTGGCGTGCCAATGGCGCGCCTAAGGCAAGCCCGCCTGCGCCCTTCCACCCATGGACCACGCCCAGTGCCAGGACCCCTGGCCCCCGCAAACGCCAAGAAGCCCGCCTCTGCTACGACTCCAGCACCCTCCACTCACTCAACAACAGACAATCATGCACCTGCTGCCTGGCCACCCCGAAGCGCACTCAAGGACCATTCTCCTGCTTTAACTGCACCTTCAACAGCATCCGGCCCGCCAACCCACCCACCAAAGAACCCAACTTCCTCAGATCCATCCTGCTCAACATCCGCTCCGCCCGCGAACACGCCATCGAACTCTGGGACCTACTCGACATCAATGCCCCAGACGTCGCCTTCCTGACGGAGACCTGGCTGAACCCCTCCTCAGCACCCGACATCGCCATGGTCCATCCCGGAAGGCGACAAAATCACCCGCAAGAACCACACCAACGGAGTAGGAGGAGGAATTGCCATCGTCCACAGAAACACTCTCAAAATCTCGACAGACACTGATGACACCCTCAGCACTACCGAACACCTGCACTTCCAGATCCACACCGACCCCAAGACCACCCTCAGAGGCACCCTCATCTACAGAACCCCCGGACCCTGACTGCAGTTCAACGACTCTATTGCCAACTTCATCAGCACACACGCCCTTGCCTCCACGGGCTACATCCTCCTCAGGAACCTGAACTTCCACCTTGAGAACAACAACGACCCCAACTCGTCCACTCTGATTGACAACCTCGGACTCAGACAATTCGTCACTACGCCCACCCACACCGCAGGCCATACGCTTGATCCCATCTTCTCAGCAAGCTCCCATGTCTTCTTTAACCTCACCAACGAACTCCACTGGACCGACCACCGCTGCATCCACTTCACCTTCCGGAAACTCACCACACACTACCACACCCAGCAGATGCCTCGCCGCCACTGGAGCAAGGTCACCGAGGACCAGCTAACCACCGCCCTCACCCAGAGCCAACCCGCAGATCCGACTGACCCCGATGCCGCAGCCCGCAGCCTCAGACAATGGATCAATGACTGCGCCAGCACCCTTGCCCGCTCAAGAAACCCCCCAACACTCATACCAGCAAGAGAGCCTGCTGGTTCACTGAAGAACTCCAGGCCTCCAAGCGAACCTGCCCAAAACTAAAAAAAAACTGGATCCGTGAACAAACACTGGAAAGCTACACAGCCCACAAGAATGCCACTCGCAGACACCACCACCTCATCAGATCTGCCAAAAGGACCTCCTTCAAAGACCGCCTAGACAACAACGCACACAATAGCAAAGAGCTCTTCAGCATCGTGAAGGAACTCTCCAACCCCAGCTCCAACACCAATGACATCCCACCGTCACAAGACCTGTGCGACTCACTGGCCACCTTCTTCCACCACGAGATCGCAGACATCCACGACAGCTTTGACGCAGTCACGACCCCGGCAAACACCGAGAACCCCGCTCCCACAACCACCACCCGCACCAACCGCCTGGACCAACATCAATGACGACGACACCATCAAGTTCATGAACACCATCCACTACGGATCCCCGGAAGACCCTTGCCCACACCACATCTTCAACAAAGCCAGCAGCACTATCGAAACCCCACCTCCGGAAAACCATCAACATCTCCTTCGAGACAGCAACCTTCCCAGAGTACTGGAAAGACGACGAGATCAACGCCTTACTCAAGAAGCCCAAGGCGGACCCCAAGGACCTCAAAAACCTCCGACCCTTCTCCCTGCTCCCGTTCCCGGCAAAAGTCATTGAAAAAGCTGTCAACAAGCAACTAACCTGCTTCCTCAAGCAGAACAGCATCTTAGACTCATCCCAGTCCGGGTTCCTCAGCAACCACAGCACCGAAACTGACCTCATCGCCGCCACCGACGACATCAGGACCCTGCTTGACATGGAGAAACTGTGGCCCTGATCCTCCTGGACCTGTCAGCTACCTTCTTTTTGCAAGTACTATAATCAATAATAGTCTCTCTTATTTACAGAGTCGTGCCATCAGCCAACCACCTGTTCTAAGTTTTTAATACTCTATCCCTATTGGATACCCATCACCCCATGTACATTCACTCATTAAAAGTAAGTAAAGACTTTATATTGGATTATCATCAGAGCATAGAACTGTAGCGATAGATAGATACTATCCCAACTGACGTTATATATCTATATACTGGTTTAAGTTTTTGCTCCTCTCTCTCTATCTTCCCAATGTTTTAAGAACCTATAAATAAGTTAGTTGAATGGACATGTAATTTGTCCTTCAATGCACATTATTTGGATATACATGTATTTAGATGAGCCTAGAATGATGTCAATTTGACCAATGATTCTAAAAATTGATAATAAGCAATGATGAACATATGAATGAAACCTGCCGTACTCTGTTTTATAATAAATTGATACTGACCCTATGTTAAAAAATGTAAAAAATATCATGTTTGGTTTTGAATGCGACTGATATATTTATGTGTTTTTCCCCTTAGATTTTTTGTTGCATATTACACACTGTTATGTCTGCACTTCACGAATGACGGTCACCTGACGAAGGCCACAGGCCGAAACGCGCGTAGTGTTTAATTCCACCGCATTACCTACCTTAAGCCTTGTGCTCTGTTCCATCTTGTTGCCAACCTCAGTTTTCCATCGACCTAATTTCATGTCTGTTCACAAAAATTCTTTTGCTTTATGTATATGTTATACAATCATCTGTATTTTGTGTCTATATAATCAATTTCATTTTATCACAAATAATTTATGTATGTTTATATAAAAACGAAAGAGAAAAAAACTATATTTTTTTATACATCAAAGATAACATATATACAATAAAACCAAAAAATATAAAGGATAAAATATGTTGTTTTAGTTATTAATACATAAATGTCGCAAGGTAAATTTCAGATGTTGATTATACAAAGGGCAGTTTTGAGATAACTGTTTGCTATTGAGGGTGTTTCACTCTCTATTTTTTCAAAACCTGTCATCTACCTTCGACACGGTCTGCCACCGCACACTAAGAACACGCCTACACGACGCTGGAATCCAAGAGAAGGCCTTGAACTGGACCATCTCCTTCCTCTCCGGCAGAACTCAGAGCGTCTGCCTCCTCCCCTTCCGCGCCAAAGCCACTGAGATCATCTGCAGCATACCCCAAGGCTCATTCCACAGCCCAACATTGTTCAACGTCTACATGGCACCGCTCGCCCACGTCGCACGACGGCACGACCTTAACATCCTTCCCTACGCTGACAACACCCAGCTGATCCTCTTCCTCACCACAGACCCCCACACCGCCAAAACCAACCTCCACGAAGGAATGAAGGCCGTCGCCGACTGGATGAAAACCAGCCCACTGAAGCTGAACTCGGACAAGACAGAGGTCCTCACCCTCGGATCCACCCCCTTGGCCTGGGACAACTGCTGGTGACTAACTGCACTAGGAGCACCCCCTACACCCACCGACCACGCACGCAACCTAGGGGTCATCCTCCACTCCACCCGCTCCATGACAAAGCAGGTCAACGCCGTCTCCTCTTCTTGCTTCAACACCCTCCGCATGCTTCGCAGGATCTTCAAATGGATCCCCACCGAAACTAGAAGGACGGTCACCCAGGCCCTCGTCAGCAGTAGACTGGACTACGGCAATGCACTCTACGCAGGAGCCCAGCCTAAACTCCTGAAACGGCTCCAACGCATCCAGAACGCCTCCCCACGCCTGATCCTCGACATCCCTCGCCACAGCTACATCACACCTCACCTGAGAGACCTGCACTGACTCCCCATCAACAAGAGGATAACCTTCAAGCTCCTCACCCATGCACACAAGGCACTCCACGACACCGGACTAGCATACCTCAACAGCCGACTCAGCCTCTACACCCCCACCCGCCAGCACCGATCTGCAGACCACGCCCTCGCCACCGTCCCCGGCATCCGAAGAGTGACCACTGGTGGCAGATCATTCTCCCACCTCGCTGCCAAAACATGGAACACCCTCCCTATCTGCCTGTGGCAGACCGAAGACCTCCTAATCTTCAGGAGACTCCTCAAGACCTGGCTCTTCGAACAATAGCAGTGTTCCCCCCCCCCCTCCAGCACCTTGAGACTCTCCAGGTATGTAGTGCACTTTATAAATGCTATGATTGATTGATTGATTGATTGTGTCGTAAGGGGTGCATAATGTGTCTCCTGGAGCATTGCTATCTTAATGGAGTGCCTTGTCAGATATGCCAACACTTGTCTACATTTTTGGGGGCAGGAAAGTCCTCTAATATTCCAGGACCTACATCTAACATGGAGGTCCGCAATGGTGGAACTGTTCATGCACTTGTCAGGAATAATAACGGATTATGAATGAAGTGTAATAGTTGATTGATGTGTGACATACTATACTTATTAATGAGCTCCAAACCAAAAATAACTACAGAAACATAACCAGAAATAAACATCCCACAATAACGGCCCCCTCATCCCCATCGGATACTCAAATATGCAGCACCTGGTGAATCCCAAGAAAGACATAAGATACAAGAAAGAGAGGGTAGGAAGAGAGGGAGAAGGGAGGAGGGAAAGGGAAAAAGCATGAGGAAATTTCCTGAGGAACGCGGCAACAGTCCGGTGGAGCCGAACACTTGTGAAGACAGTTATTGTTCGGCCTATAGCCAATCCGCCAGTAGAAGTGAGGAACCGGGTCTAGATAGGGATGTTGTATATAAAGACTGTGATTGCCAAGCACTGTGGGTCTCCGTAGTTCCAACCGTCATTAAAACGTCAGCATTGACATCAGTTGTCCTTGTCCTGGTGTTGTGCTAACTGTTGGTGGTTCTTCAAGAATTGGGTCACAGATTCTGGGGTATCGAAGATCTGTAATTTATTACCAACCTGCACCGTGAGTCTGGCAGGATACAGCATTGAGTAGCGCAGGCTGGCTTTTTGTAACAAGCGCTTTACGTCTGCATATTTTTGGCAAGAGTCCTGTACGATGGGCGTAAAATTGGGGCACAAGGAGATGTTAGATCCCTGATAGGTAAGCGCACCACGCTCTCTTCACAAACGTAGGGCAGTGTCCCGATCGTTGCAATTTAGTAATTTGGCGATAATTATCCAGGGGTAGCGCCTGGAGCTGGTGGTGGGCCCAGCGATCAAAGTGCTCGCTCTGCAGTGAACGTGCGCCTAGTGGCATGCTCCTCTAGGCGCCCATTGATATCATTCAGGCAGGTAGTCAGTGTGTCAAGTCGGGGGTCAATAGATTAGAATCCCGCCCTGAGTTTCGCCAAAATGGCTGCTGCTCCATCCAATGGGGGTTGGTCTTAGCCCGAGGCTCCATCTACTTCATCTCGTCGGGAGGGCTTGCCCCCATCGAAGCTCAGTTGCTTTTGTTTTGGGTCGGTTTGGCCCTTCTTGGAAGGTAATGGAGACCTAGGCCAGGGTTCGTCTCTGTTATGGCCTGTGGCGTGGCAGGGTTGAGGAAAAAGAATAATGAGCCCCAGGTCACTCAACAGGATTCAAATTCAGCGTCCACCCCTGATTGAGGGCATCAAATTCAGGACAATTATGGATTGGCACACTTTTGTAAGCTGTACACCCAGTAACGCCAATAATGGATTCGTCCGGTAGCAATGGAGTGGCAAGTCAATATACGATCATGAGCCAGTCAAATACGGGATGGTATGCCCCAGGAGGGCGACCTTCAATCACTCCAGCCCATGGCGCGGGGCTGCACAGAATTAACTTGCACCGTATTTGCCAACATGAGGGGTGGGCTGCTAAGCACAATGCTGTATTTTATGCTTTATTTGTCGGCCCGGGCCAGTTCAAAAAGAAATACAAGTGGCCGTGCTTCCTAGCACCCCGTAGCAATGTGGGGCAACAGCTGCGCACACAACGGGGCAACGTGTATGAACCGGTCAAAGCGGGCTCCTACCGGGCGTAAGGCGTCGTCAGGATCGGTCCGCTTCACATTGGCTCTGGCCCCCGTCAGGACATCGGTGCAGGAAACTGAATTCAGGCTTGCCGTAGTCCGCTTCTGTCGTCCAACATATCAGATTAATTCCAGGGACACATGGCAGAGCCGCACAATCCTGGCCCCGCCCTCAGGCTCACCTGAGTCCCCTGTCGACTCGGGCCTCAGAGGGCTACGCCAGGCTCAGGATCACCGCGAGCAGATCTTCGCCTTGCCAGTATCCCAGAGCGTTATTGTACATACCGGGTTACTCTCGGTTCCGTCAGCCGTTATTTGGTGATGTCGGCTGCTTGTTTCAGCAGCAGTTTTAGCCGGCAGATGGCATTGTTTGCACGGCTGCTCCGGAGCATTCGTGTTAGGCGGCCATGTTGGTCACTGGCTTGGCCACGCCCCCAAATCTTTTACAGTATAAGCAGAATGTGTTATAGAAACACGTGCAAGTACTTTTGATAGTATTAACCAATGTTTTACGTTTGGGGGTTTATACGGTTATGAAGATAGACTGCATTCTTTTTATTGTTTATTTTTTAGAGGTGAAATAAAAAAGGATGAAGAAGAATTTTGACGGAAGAGGAACAGTTACATGAGGAGTTTCCGAGTTTAAGGAACTTTGCTACATTTAAAGAGGACAAGTGTTGTGTGAAGGGACTATCTATGGAATACTATGTTCTGGTTCTAGTTTGGAATTGTTTTGTTTGAAGATTCTTTAAAGGTGCTGCAGGAGTGGCAATTGAAAGGTTGAATGCAGGATGTTAGCCTCTGTGTCTTTAATGAAATCTTGATTCTCTGTTCATTACACTTGGAGAATCTCCATGCTGCACCAGCTCAGTCAAACCACACCTGGGATACTTGAATTGAGGCCCTCATAGACAGAAAGGATGACTGACACTCGACGGTATGAGTAAACATATCTTATTCTGGTAGGGAATAACAATGCATTGCACTTGAGTACAGTGTAAAGTGTAGTAATCCAGAATCACGGTCAGCAGTCTAGTGCTCTGTAAGCCAGCACACTGAACACCCACCCACCACTGATGTCACTGGTCAGGTGACACAGCTTTAATAAAAGGGGCCGAGCGCACGTGCTCTGGGCCAGTTGCACTATGTAGCTGTTGGTGTCTGCGTCAGTCATTCTCTACAATGAGGGCCCAGGGCCCCCAACATTACATTGGCGACGAGGCGGTAACGAAATACCACGCGTGCCGCAGCTGAAAATCCCCGGAAAGAATAAGGGAAGTGCCCATGTGCAGGGCACCCCTCTGGGGAAGCAGCGCCGGCCGCCGAGAGGCCTGAGGGGCGTGTGCCGTGCCCCGGGGCCTAGGCATCCAGCAGAGGTGACCGGGAGCTCACCCCGCACCTCCATGCCCAGCGTGAGCCTCCCGGCGTGAAGAGAAGTTACAGCGGACCGACCAGAGCCCACCTGTGCCGGCCGCAACTGAGCACCATGTGGAGGCGCAGCCCGATGTGCCCAGGAGTAAGCGGAGCCGAGCAGAGCCCACCTGCGCCGGCCGCAACAGCGTGACCCCCACCGGGACGAGGCCCGTCGACCGGAGGTGAGCTCGGGCATAAAGGAATTGCCTGGGGGGCCGCACGAGACTGAGGCGATCCCCCCATGACTGCATGACAAGCGGAGCCCACCTGCGTAGTAATGGCGTTTTGCCGAGCGAAATGCGGCCTACAATAAACTTTATACAGTAAAGCGAGGCCAGCGGAGCCCACCCGCGGCCTGCCTGCAGCGTCCCCGCCGTGTTTGTTAAGTGCGGCGGCGAGGGAATAAACTTTATGTGAAAGCAGGACCAGTGGAGCCCACCCGCGGCCTGCCTGTGATGCCTCCTGTCCCCCGCTGCGAGGGTGAATGAACTTTAGTTAAGCAGGACTCGCGGAGCCCACCCGCGGCCTGCCCGCAGCGTTTCCCCCGCCGCGTGTGTGAAGTGCGGCGGAGGGGTGGAAGACTACCGAAAAGCGCCCGCAGCGTGAGGAGAGCTGCCAGGCGCCTAATAGCGGAAGCGGAGCCCACCCGCGATGATCCGAACCGTCAGCGGAGCCCACCCGCGCTGAACACGCAGTAAAGCGGAGCCCACCCGCCATCACTGAACACTGCCACAAATTTAAAAGTAACCGGCGGGTGCCATCCCGCACGGCTACAGGGCCGCGGGAGGAAAAGAAACTGCCGCCTGCACCGCCTCTCGGTGCCCTGAGTCCAGCACTACACACCCGCAAGGCAACATAGCAGACCAAGCCTCAGAGGAGGAAAACAACTGTGACTCACCTGCGTCTAGGCGAGGCTCCTCTGTGAAGTCACCGGTTGGACTGCCAGAGGCGCTGATCCCCACGCGGCCAGGAGAGCGTGAAGAGCCTGCCGCCGGGAGAAGCATGCACCAGGAGACAGTGTGGGCCCCAGGCTGCCCTAGTGAAGAGATCCCGAGTGGAGGCCAGAGGCAGGGCGGATGAATGAGGGGGGTGAAAGGAACGAGGAGCGCACACCGTCCGCCCCCCCCCTTCTCTTCCCTGCAGAGACTGAGAACACCGCTAGAGACACGCGGAGGAAGGAGTACAACACTGCCACCTAGTGGCAAAGTCTCCAAACTGCAGGCTAAGAGAAACAAACAAGCATTGCAAAAACCCAAGGCTGCCAAAGCACTGAACGTGCCCCAGGACGATGTGAGGAACCCAGACATGCCAGAACGGTGCCAGAGCACCACTCAGTGGTGAAGACAAGAGGCACTACGCAGCGGCGTCCCAAGAGTGCAGGACTAGCACAGAGGCAACTGGGACCGCAGAAAGCAAAGTAGGCTCACGGCAGAGGACACCACAGCCCGACCAAAGACGCAGTGCAATCTGCGCAGGACTGCTGTTTCAGCACGGACACAGGGTTCACAAACCCATTGTCACTGCCCAGTGACACAGGACAGCGCAACACTGCGCCAGGAGCGCCAGAAGTCAGGAGCGCCCGAGTGACGCTGCCCAGCGACACGCCAACGCCACAGAACAACATTGCGCAGAATGCGCAAGGAGTGAAGGAACTCCACACCTCAGGACCGAACAGCATTGCGCAGACCGCGAAAGGAGTGACGGAACTCCACACATCAGGACAGCGCAGCATTGCGCAGGACCGCGCAAGGAGTGAAGGAACTCCACACCACCACGACTGAGTGACGCATGGATCGCGTCCTCGGAGAACTGTCAGTAGGTCACCGCGAAGATGACTTGCCAAAAAGTCACCGCCAGATGACCAGTCAGTTGGTCGCCCGGAAAGAAAAGGAGAAGATGACCAGTCAGTTGGTCGCCCAGAAAGAAAAGGAGAAGATGACCAGTCAGTTGGTCGCCCGGAAAGAAAAGGAGAAGATGACCAGTCAGTTGGTCGCCGGGAAAAAGAAAGGAGAAGCGGACAGTCAGAAGATCACGACTGCGAAGACATGCCAGAAGATCAAAGGCATAGTAACTGAATAGATCAAGAAGAGGTCCATGGACGGGACCCAGAAGAAGCCTGATGACACCGACCCGAAGTAAAGAAGGAGCGACAGGAAGAAAGGTGCGATGCCTGGTTTGGCCATCGGAAGAAGAGAAGGCGTGTCCTAAGGGTAGGACGCAACCAGGGAGATTCGTGTGGAGTGCACGCCACACGGAGATGGCCTGGGTGGTTGAAGAAAAGCAATGGGACAGACCACGTCGTGAAAGGAATGGAGGAGAAGAAGGGTAGTGAGTGCCACGGTGCCACTAGAAGATCACAAGAAGAGAAGAGATGTGACCAGCCAACTCACACAAACATCAGGAGAAGATGGCGACATGCACCAGAACACCGGAGTGCAGCGGAGAACAAGGCCTGGCATGAACACCGGCGGCACAAGTCAAAGATATCCACCTACAAGCCATCCATCAATGTGGCAATCGCAGAAGAGGGCAAGTTTGGACTGTTGACAACAATCTATCTTTGGGGTTGAGCGGAAGATTGGATGGCGAGAGTGCTCACACATCCGGCTGAGGAACTGACCACTCCACACCAACCCGTGGCAGCCCAAGAAGCAAAGGCCTCAAGGGACTCTGGTGGCAGCAAGTCCCGCAAGAGAGACAGATCCACGACGGTGCGTCTGCAAGACCCACTGAGAAGGAGGCTTCGCGTGCAAGAAAAGAGTCAACAGCGTAACCTTCAGGTGGAACTAAGGCACAACGGTGAAGATTGTGGAGCGCCCCGCTCACGGCCCGAAGGCTATGGTGGAGCAACATGACCGACAACACCAGTCCAGTGGAAGCCTGGCAAAGAGGTCCTCCCGGACATCTTGTGAGAGAGGAATACCGGCGAAGAGGGGCATCCTAGTGAGAGGGATGTATGCACCTACTCATTTCATCTGCCCAGAAATACTTTGAAGCCTGCCCCGAGACATCACCAAGGACCAGGACTGAAGAGGAGAACCGAGAAGACAAACAATACTCGGCTCACGTCACCCTTCTTATCTAACTACCAACTGTCACCAGTGGTGCCAAGCAAAGGCAAGACCAAGAACAACGTCCAGGCGGCGCAGACAGAAGATAGGACCCGCCAAACAACGGCAAACCATGCCACAGTGACTCATGAGTCCTGGATGCAGCAACTACACCATCTGCGACCTGCAATCCACCAAAGAGACTCACTTCAAAGTATGGAGTCCAGTGTTATTTTGTATATACATTTTCTTTCCCACAGGTGGAACTTTATCGTGGGGTTTGCGAACTGTACTTTTTCTCCCACAGGTTGGACTCTCATTTGTTTTCATTTTCCCCGAAGTTTGGGAGGGATGTAGTAATCCAGAATCACGGTCAGCAGTCCAGTGCTCTGTAAGCCAGCACACTGAACACCCACCCACCACTGATGTCACTGGTCAGGTGACACAGCTTTAATAAAAGGGGCCGAGCGCACGTGCTCTGGGCCAGTTGCACTATGCAGCTGTTGGTGTCTGCGTCAGTCATTCTCTAGCATGAGGGCCCAGGGCCCCCAACATTACATAAAGGAGTCTGAAAATCGGCCACACTTACATAGAACCAAAAGTATCTTCAAGTAAGATGCTCAATGCATCACTATCCCCACAAAAGGTGCGAAGCTCGGCACATTTCTTTTTCTTGGTCCTTGGGGCTTAGAGAGATTGGATTGAGGTGGGCTGGGTTAGCAACATGTGGTGACAGTGCCTCAAAATTCATGAGTGCCACGTCCTAGAATAGACTGGGATGGAGACGAGAAGAGCTGCATGAGGAGTGCCAGTAGATAACGTCATCCTGCCCAAAGTGTAGTTAGTCTCCATTCTGTTTTATCTGACATATGGGTAAGGACGCCTCATTGGAAGTGGAAGGGGACTGGCCATGTCTTATACCACTCTTAATGGGTGGGATTAGTACAAGTCAACGCCTACTTCCTGGTTTTGGTCCTGTCAGCGAGGTGGGTGCACCTCGAGAGTAATTGACTGTGACGAGGACGTATGAGGTAAGAATAATGTAGCTGGAAGTGCTCGCAAGATAGGGTTCTGCTGGAAGGTCCCTGAGAGAAGACGCCGAACTCCTGGAATCCAATAGCAACCTGACCCCGACTGCCCACGGACGGGTGTCCTTCACAGGAGCATACCTTGAGGATGGAGCGGTGAACCTGACTGTGATTAGTAAAGTAGATGCATTGAGGCGTAAGGACAAAATACTACTGGATGTTTTCTCAGTGGTGTACTGCGTATAACAACAAGTGAAAACCAAAACATCGAGTTTCTGTTGTGCGACAGTAGTAGTTGGAACACACTGAAAAATTGAGAGAAAGACACAGTCGCTGCAGGCGTTACACTTTGCACACCTACCTCATCAAAAACAGTTCATTCAATAGTGAGATGAGAGCAAGAGCGCCCCTCTTGACTCTTAGAGCTTTTAGGTGCACAGCATGTAATGCTATTTAAAAAGCCAGCATAACGTAGCATAAGATAGCATAGCATACGGTGACGTGACATATCTTCACATATTATATTGCCAGTAGGTGGTCGGGACTTGAAATCCTGTTTTGAACCAGGCTCTCTCGCATCTCTCTTTTGCATTACTATGAAGTAAGTGCACGTTTCATTTATGGCTTTCATTTTCCGCTTCCCGTGGTATCTGCATTCCGTATTTTACTTTAAGGGGAAGTAGAAAGTAAAACTGTGCCAAGAATGTTAATGGCTTCTTATAATGTCCCCAACCCTCCATAGCTGCGGGCTGGAAATTAAATTACGCCATGGGTTACCATCTCTCATTCATTTCCCTAATAAATAATTCTTCTAAAACACGTGAAAACCCGACATGAAAGTGTGTAAAACTCTAATTTTGCATTTCCTGCAAGGTCTCTCAAGTACATCTTGACTAAGAGGCGCTAAGAGGATAAGTGATGCGCCGCTTGGGGCCCCTTCCCTCCCAGGCTTGCAGTAATTGCCGCCATGTTGTGAAATTGCATGGATAGTATTTATGCAGAATTGATGGGCAGTCGTGTGGCGTCGCACTTCATCAGCTGGGGGCTGTGCGGCTGAGCGCCATTAGTTTCTCGGTTTCTGCGTGTCAGAGGGGCCCGGCAGGGGGCGCTGTCATTAGTATGGGCGGGTGGCTGCCACCCTGGAGTGGGGCCACTAGAACCTGTGATTAATGTGTCATTAATGACAAACTCTTGCGCACTTGCGCAGCGGGAGTGAAGCAACTCTTCCTGAAGAGGTTGGCAGATGAACGCCTTTACTGCGAAACGATTGTTACAAAGCACGGTCATAATAACAACTACAGTCTAGTAACTTCTGGAGAATGTATGATTTGCAAACATATTGTTATACTTTTTTTTTGCAGTTTTATATAGCGCAAACTCCACCCGGAGGTATCAGAGCGCTTTACATGGGCACCAGTTGCATTACAGACTGACATATTCATTTTTATAGGCACGTGAAGATTATCCCCTAGATTCATCAAAATCCCGTTTTGCGAGTCCTTAATAGCGGTTCATAAGGAATCGCTATTAAGGACTTGCAAAACGGGATTCATGTAGGAATCGCAAAAAATATTACGATTCCTACATCTTCCTTATTTGCGATTAGCAAATTGCTAATCGCAAATAAGGAATAACTCCCCATTCATTCCTATGGGCCTAAGGCCCATAGGAATGAATGGGGAGTTATTCCTTTTTTGCGATTAGCAATTAGCTAATCGCAAATAAGATAGCGGTTTCAAGGGTGCCAGGGGTGTCCAAAGGACACCCTGTAGCACCCCTGAAATGCAAATTTACACAGGTGCTGCGCACACACATGTCCAAAGGACATGTGTGTGTGTAACAGAGAAAAATGCACTAAAGTGCTTTGTTCTATTTTTTCGGTATTTACCACGAAGTCAGACTTCGTGGTAAATAGCGACCAAATATTGCGAATAAGCGACACCCCCGTTTCCTATCCTGCTTTTCTTCTCCTCCACAGACATGCAAAATTACATCCCATACTTCTACCATTTTATGCCGAGCATGGGCACCACATGTGCTACTCTGCGAGGCATGTTGTATTCGAGTATGTACTTGAAGGCCGCACACTATCCGCCCATAATTTTCATTGGCTTGTGTCATTGTCCTTCGCAAATGCTGGCTTCTGATTCGTTAATAGGCTTGTTAGTCCCTCGTAGTACCGCCTTCCCATGAGGACTGGCTCTTTTACTTCTGTTGTTCTACGGTATGTCTTATTTAGTCTGTAACACTATTTTCTTTAATGAGTTTCTCCTACTGCAGGCACAACATGCTTCCCAAGCAGCCCAGGACTATGGCGTCCGCTTCTTTTAAATGAATTTACAAGAGTTTGAGCTATTGGCATTGTAAATGACAATGCCTTTTATTTATGTGTTAATTATCAAAACAGATAAATAAAAGGCATTGGGCCAGATGTATCAAACGTTTTCCCGTTCGCAAACAGGCCGATTCCCAGAAACGGCCCGTTTGCGAATGAGAAAAAGCCTTTTGAGATGTATCATCCCAAAAGGCATTCGCAAAATAGGGAATCGCGATTTTTGCGATTACCTATTTTGCAAATGCATTTTAGGAATCGCAATTTGCGATTACTTAAATGCAATTAAGGAAGCAAAAAAAAAATTGCAACCTGGCTTTAAGGAATCGCAAATTAGCACCAACTTCAAGTTGGTGGTAATTTGCAAATTCCAAGAAAAAAACACTTTTTTGCATTTTTCTAGGTGCCATTTGGCGTATATGTGCGCCACATGTGCACACATGCATATTTCAGGGGTGCAACAGGGTGTCCATTTGGCATCCTTGCACCCTTGAAATTGCATTCACAATTTGCGAGTACCTATTGAGTACTCGCAAATTGCGCATGCAATTCCCATTCATTCTATGGGCCTCTAGACCCATTGGCATGAATGGGAAGCAATTCCTTATTTTTGACTCGCAATTTGCGAGTTGCAAATAAGGAATATGTAGGAATTGCAATTATTATTGCAAAACCTACTTACATTGCATTTTGCGATTCCATAATAGCGACTCTTTAAAACTCTCTATTATGGAATCACAAAATCCAATATTGATACATCTGGCCCATTGTCACTTACGATGCCAATAGCTTAAACTCTTGCAAATGTGAGAACTATTGCATTGTAAAAGCTTGTTTGGAACGTTCTTAGCACTTTCTATATCAGCTTACAGGCAGACGGATCTCTGTTTAATTATAGTTGTTGCGAACGTTGCCAATGAGGCTTTTTCACTGTGACTCAAAAGCTGGAGTACCTAGAAACCCAGACCTCTCTACTCCTCCACTCTGTGCCAGCGGGAGTGCCTATAAACCCAGCACTTTCTATTCCTCCATTCTATGCCAGCGGGAATGCCTAGAAACCCAAACCACTCTACTCCTCCACTCTATGCCAGCTGGAGTGCTTATAAATCCATTTCACTCTACGTCTCCGCTCTACTATGCCAGCGGGAGTGCCTGGAAATCCAGTCCTCTCTACTCCTCCACTCTATAACAGCAGGAGTGACTACAATCCCAGGCCTCTTTACTCCTCAATTCTGTGCCAACGTGAGTGCCTAGCGACCCAGACCTCTCTATTCCACCACTCTGTGCCAGCTGGAGTGCTTAGAGACTCAGACCTCTCTATCCCACCGCTCTGTGCCAGCAGGAGTGCCAGCAGTAGTGCCAAGAAACCCAGACCTCTCTACTCCTCCACTCTATGCCAGCTGGAGTGCTTATAAATCCAGAGCACTCTACTTCTCCACTCTACTATGCCAGCGGGAGTGCCTAGAAATCAAGTCCTCTCTACTCCTCCACTCTATACCATCAGGAGTGACTAAAATCCCAGGCCTCTTTACTCCTCAATTCTGTGCCAACGTGAGTGCCTAGCGACCCAGACCTCTCTATTCCACCACTCTGTGCCAGCTGGAGTGCTTAGAGACTCAGACCTCTCTATCCCACCGCTCTGTGCCAGCAGGAGTGCCAGCAGTAGTGCCAAGAAACCCAGACCTCTCTACTCCTCCACTCTATGCCAGCTGGAGTGCTTATAAATCCAGAGCACTCTACTTCTCCACTCTACTATGCCAGCGGGAGTGCCTAGAAATCAAGTCCTCTCTACTCCTCCACTCTATACCATCAGGAGTGACTAAAATCCCAGGCCTCTTTACTCCTCAATTCTGTGCCAGCGTGAGTGCCTAGCGACCCAGACCTCTCTATTCCACCACTCTGTGCCAGCTGGAGTGCTTAGAGACTCAGACCTCTCTATCCCACCGCTCTGTGCCAGCAGGAGTGCCAGCAGTAGTGCCAAGAAACCCAGACCTCTCTACTCCTCCACTCTATGCCAGCTGGAGTGCTTATAAATCCAGAGCACTCTACTTCTCCACTCTACTATGCCAGCGGGAGTGCCTAGAAATCAAGTCCTCTCTACTCCTCCACTCTATACCAGCAGGAGTGACTAAAATCCCAGGCCTCTTTACTCCTCAATTCTGTGCCAGTGTGAGTGCCTAGCGCCCCAGGCCTCTCTATCCCACCACTCTGTGCCAGCAGGAGTGCCTAGAAACCTAGACCTCTCTACTCCTCCACTCTGTGCCAGAGGGAGTGCCTAGAAACCCAAACCTCCACACTACTCCATTCTATTTCAACTGGAGTGCCTAGACCCCCAGACATCCCTACTCACCCACTCTATACGAGTGGCAGTGCCAAGAACCCCAGATCTCTCTACTCCTCCACTCTATGCCAGCAGGAGTGCTTAGAAATCCAGACCACTCTACTTCTCCACTCTACTATGCCAGCGGGAGTGCCTAGAATCCCAGACCTCTCTACTCCTTCACTCTGTGCCAGCAGGAGTGCCTAGAAACCCTGGCCGCTCTACTCCTCCACTCTATGCCAGCAGGAGTGCTTAGAAATCCAGACCACTCTACTTCTCCACTCTACTATGCCAGCGGGAGTGCCTAGAATCCCAGACCTCTCTACTCCTTCACTCTGTGCCAGCAGGAGTGCCTAGAAACCCTGGCCACTCTACTCCTCCACTCTATGCCAGCGGGAGTCCTTAGAAATCCTGACCACTCTACTTCTCCACTCTACTATGCCAGCGGGAGTGCCTAGAAATCAAGTCCTCTCTACTCCTCCACTCTATACCATCAGGAGTGACTAAAATCCCAGGCCTCTTTACTCCTCAATTCTGTGCCAGCGTGAGTGCCTAGCGACCCAGACCTCTCTATTCCACCACTCTGTGCCAGCTGGAGTGCCTAGAGACTCAGACCTCTCTATCCCACCGCTCTGTGCCAGCAGGAGTGCCAGCAGTAGTGCCTAGAAACCCAGACCTCTCTACTCCTCCACTCTGTGCCAGCAGGAGTGCCTAGAAACCCTGGCTACTCTACTCCTCCACTCTATGCCAGCGGGAGTCCTTAGAAATCCAGACCACTCTACTTCTCCACTCTACTCTGCCAGCAGGAGTGCATAGAATTCCAGTCCTCTCTATTCCTCCACTCTATACCAGCAGGAGTGACTAGAATCCTAGACTTCTTTACTCCTCAATTCTGTGCCTGCAGGAGTTTCTAGCGACCCAGACCTCTCTATTCCATCACTTTATGCCAGCGGGAGTGCCTAGTACCCAGACCTGTATTCCTCCACTCTATGCCAGCGGGACTGTCTAGAAACCCAGACCTCTCTGCTCCTCCAATGTATCCTAGCAGGAGTGCTTAGAAACTCAGACCTCTCTACTTCCTCACTCTATGCCAGGTGGAGTGCCTAGAACCCCAGACCTCTCTGCTCCTCCAATCTATCCTAGCAGGAGTGCTTAGAAACCAGACTTCTCTAATTATCCACTCTATGCCAGCGGGAGTGCCTAGAAACCCTGGTCTCACTACTCTCTCACTCTGAGCCTGCGGTAGTGCCTAGAACCACCAGACCTCTCTATTCCTCCACTCTATGCCTGCAGGAGTGCCTAGAACCCCAGACCTCTCTACTTCTCCACTCTATGCCAGCTGTAGTGCCTAGAACCCCAGGCTTTTCTACTCCTCTACTGTGTGCCAGTGGGAATGCTTTAAAACTCAGACCTCTCTACTTCTCCATTCCAGTATGCCAATGGGAGTGCCTAGAACCCCCAGACTTCTCTACTACTCCCCTCTGTGCCGAAGTGCCTAGAAGTCCAGACTTCTCTGATCCTACACTCTGTGCAAGTGGGAGTACCTAAAACCCAAGACCTCTCTACCCCTCCACTGTATGCAAGCGGGAGTACCTAGAAACCAGACCTGTATTTCTCCACTCTATGCCAGCGTGTCTGCCTAGAAACCCAGACCTCTCTACTCCTCCACTCTATGCTAGCGGGACTGCTTAGCACGCCAGACCTCATTAATACTCCACTCTATGCCTGCAGGAGTGCCTAGAAACCCATGTCCCACTCCTCTTCCACTCTAAGCCTGCGGTAGTGCCTAGAACCTCCAGACCTCTCTACTCCTCCACTCTATGTCAGCGAAGGGAGTGCCTAGAATCTCAGGCCTCTACTCCTCCACTCTGTGCCAGAGGGGGTGCCTAGAAACCAAGACCTCTACTCCTCTACTCTGTGCCAGCGGGAGTGCCTGGAACCCCAGACCTCTCTACTAGTACACTCAGTGCCAGCGGGAAGGCCCAGAAACCCAGTCCTCTCCACTCCTCCACTTTCTGCTACCAGGATTTCCTAGAACACCAGACCCCCCACATTCCCCCTCAATGCCTGCGGGAGTGCCTAGGAAATACAAAGTTGTTTCAAGCAGGGACCCTTAAAGTATGTCTTGCCTGGGATTTGTATGATACTTAAGATGGCACTGCTTCTCTTCTCTTCATGTGTGCAGCATCATGGCTCATCTTCTTCACCCAGCTGCCACTCTTTTTCTATTCTTGCCCACCCAACTCAACTTGCCTGGTTTCCCAGAATGTGGAGGTCTAATGGGTGTAGATACTCTGACCGTCGCACTGGGGTGGCTCTCTGGTCCTCTTGGAGGAGGCCTTAAGCTGAGGGTAGTAATATAGTTGGGCACCTGTATGATAAGGGTCTTTCCCTATCACAATCCACCGTACCTTCACATTGGAACGAAGCCACAGTCAGACTGATTCTAAAAAAGCCAACAGCCGACCCTAATTAACTTTCTAACTACATACCAATTTCTCTCCTACCCCTGTTTGGCAAATTAATGGAATCACTGGTCTATAGTCAACTACCTGAATACTTAGAAAGTAACAACCTGTTAGATTTATCTCAGTCGGGTTTCCGGGCTTTTCATAGCACCGAAACTGCCTTGGTAGAGATAGTCGACAACCTCAGGTTCTCACTTGATGCAAGACAATCTGCCATTCTGATCCTATTTGATCTGTTGGATGCCTTCGACACCACCTCACATGGCACCTTTTTGGAGTGCCTACAGGAGTTTGGTGTCGAAGGCCCCGCACTGAAATGGCTTAAGAGCTACCTGATGGGACGGTCTTCCAAGGTCCAAATAGGAGATTTCTCCTCCAAAAGCCATACGAACGACAAGGGAGTCCCCCAAGGATGAATTCTAAGCCCCACACTTTTTAACCTATATATGTTGCCCTTGGCTAAGATAATTGGAGCCCACTGCTTTGAAACAGTGTCTTACGCCAATGACACGCAATTACTAATCACCCTCAGACCCGATCCCACCGACACCCAAAACAGATTCAAACAATGCATGACAACCGTAAACGATTAGATGTCAAATAACCACCTATTGATCAACGCGAGTAAAACAGAAATCATGCTCTTTGGTGATGCACAGAACCTATAGACCTCTGACTGTTGGCCGTCTTCTTTGGGACCGTGCCCCCGCCCAAGACAGCAGCCCACAATCTTGGAGTGGTAATAAATAATAAACTCTCCATGGTGGACCACGTTAACTCTGTGGTTCGCACCAGCTATAGTCTAATGCGCAATATTAGGAAAATCTTCAAATGGATTCCCCTTTCCTCTCGCATGCCCCTCGTACAGTCTAATCATTAGTCGCTTGGACTATGGTAATGCGCTATTTGCATCCATAAATGAAAAGCATCTGACAAAGCTTCAAGGTCTACAGAATACTGCGGCAAGGCTGGTTTCAAACCTCCCCCCCGCTTTCCATTGGCGCCCAGTCTAAAGACCCTCCACTGGCTCCTTATCAGAAAGAGGATCAACTTCAAACTCTGCTGTTTGGTACACAAAAAACTAAACAATAAAGGACCACAATATCTAGCAAAGAAACTCATAAAACACCAGCCAGTTAGAACCCTCCGTTCCACCAGTAAACAATTTCTAACTGTACCCAAGTTCCGCACAGTAAGGAACGGTTGCAGATCCTTTTCCAGAACTGCTCCTGAATTATGGAACACATTGCCTTTACAACTTCGCTTTGAAAACCGACCACAAAAAAATCCGCATAGACCTCAAAACCTGGCTAATCTAGCGCTTTGCCCCACCCCTTCTGGTGCTCTGGATATCAGCTAGCTCTATGGGATTAATAAATACCCAATTACATACATACATTGGGTGAATAGCTGGCATTGCCCAGTCCTGGTTTCTGGGTGTTATTGCCTGTTGATGATGGTGTCTTAGCTTCCATCACCACTTCCAGATAGGATTGTAATCAGAATTAGTGTGATTGGGTTAATTGAAGAGTATGGGAAACAGATGGGGGTAGGGACGAGGTGGAGTATGGCTGGCTATTCAATACTGGGCACATGAATGACCTCATTGTGGTGGCACTGATCAGGAGCTGATGTGAGCAAGGGTTTGGATGGGGAAACATCTGGGAATTGTCTTGCCAGTCCTTGTCATCCTCCCAACGGATCCAGTTCTCTAAGGGCTTATTTATTAGAATATGTAATGTCATCCTAAATCATGTTCCATTCATACTGATTGCTCTGGAACACACTCCCTCTCTCCATTCGTTCTTTGGATGATCTATTGGCCTTTAGGAAAGCGGTCAAAACGTATTTTTTCCCTCTGTCTTACTAATCATTTCCTACCTTCTCTGTGTGTTTAGTTATGTTACTTTTCCAGATATAGCGCCAGGACGCCCCTTTGCTGGGGCAGCTGTGCGCTCAAAAAACCAATTAACATGACATAACATCTTGTAGACGATTGTTAGTTGTTACTTTACAGTTAATTACATTGGGAGTTATTAAATTGCGGTTTTTACATCGAGAACGTCTTTACATTGCATGTCATTACATAAGGAGAACTTTTACATCTCATTCCTTTGCATCTACAGTCTTTTACTTTGCAGGTAATTATAATTTTTAACTCCTGTTACTTTAATGTAGACATAGTAATATTCATTTTTAGCTAGGGCTCCCAGTTTTATGGCATTTATTTTTTGATATTTCTGTCTGTATTTACCCTCATTTATTTTCTGATCATTTTATATTTATTTATCCATATTGTTTCTGGGTTTTGTGGAAAAATGAAGCTGAATCTTTTCCACATTCTTTAGGCAATAATTGTACACTCAAACTCGAACACCTGACAGGCTTCAAGTCACATGAATACCCACAAATGATAAATCAACACACTGTTGTGAAAACATAAACATTTTAACATCAGTCATGTACACATCTACAGCTATATAAGCCACATTAGGAAATTGTATCTCTTTTTAACTCTCTTACCTGTCAATCCACACTGACAGTCGCGACTGAAGGCATTTAGAATCACTCAAAACACAACAGAAATTTCCGTTTTCATCCTTATTTGAAAATAAATGCACACTGGAAAATAGTAGCTTTCTGTCTGCATTTATCTGTAAAAAATCAGTAAAAATGAAAAAGGGAGACATTGACAATGTATGTTTGAATTCATTTACATTTATATATGCATACTGTGTGTGTGTACACACATATATATATATATATATATATATCAAACGTTTATTTCTTTAAATATGTTTTATGTGAATACATTTAATTACACTATTAAAATGATAAATTATTCAATTTTAACTTTTTAAAATGTATTCCAATAGAGTATTTGTAGTCAATTTATATGAATTTTCAGATATCATTACTATACATTCTAATGATCTAACTTCCTCTACAAACTACCTGTTCTTGAACCATAAAGCCTCCTTATAAGACCATACACTGCCCATCCCTGAAACCTAAAAACTCTTGCTACCATTACACTACCTATCCATGAACAGTAAAAAAAACCTTACTACCCCTAAACTCAACCCATCCCTAAAGCCTAAAAACATCTCACTACCCCTATAGGCTACCCATTACTGAACAGTCAAAAAACGTCCTAACACCCCTTAATACAGCCTAACCACGAGGGCTACAAGCTCTTAAATATTCCTTGGCACTACCCATTCTGAACTCCAAAACACCTAACTACCCCTATAGATTACCCATCCCTAAAGCCTAAAAACATCTCACTACCCCTATCGACTACCCATAGCTGAACCCGAAAAACTTTCTAACACCCCTAAACACAGCCTATCCACGAGGGCTACAAACTCCTAACTATCCCTTGGCACTGCAGATTCTGAACTCCAAAACACCTAACTACCCCTATAGTTTACTCATCCCTGAAGCCTAAAATTTTTATTTTATTTATTTATTTTACTGATTTGTAGAGCGCATGGCTGCCCGTGAGCGTCCCAGCGCTAAATGACAAAGAACCAGCTGTAGGTGGACCTCACGGGAATAGCCAAGTTTTAAGTGCTCTGCGGAATGAGAGAAGGTTGGGTTGGGCTCTGATGTTTGGGGGTAGAGTGTTCCATAGTTTGGAGGCATTGTATGAGAACAGTCGACCGCCAGAGCGGGCCTTCTTAATTCTCGGTACAGAAGCTAGGTTACAGTTAGAGGATCGAAGCGTTCTTTTAGTGGTGTGAGGTGTGATGAGGTTTTGTAGTATTGGTGGGGCCTTGCCGTGTAGAATTTTGTATGTAGTGCAGAGAGCTTTGAATTGTATTCTCTCTTGGACGGGGAGCCAGTGTAAGGCATTCAGAGTGGGTTTGGCTGAACAACGGCGGTGGGTTCCTGTGAGGATGCGGGCTGCTGCATTTTGTACTGTCTGAAGTTTTGACAGTGCTTTTTTGGGGGCCCCCAGATATAGGGCATTCCCATAGTCCAGGCGTGTCAGCACAAGGCCATGGATTAGGAGTTTACGGAATTGTGCCGGAAGTAGGGGAAGAATTTTCCTCGCTGACCGTAGGAGGCCGTGGCACATTCCAGCCGTTTTCCTGGCCTGGGCAGATAAATTAAGGCCTTCGTCTAGCCATATACCCAGGCTCTTAATTTCTTGTTTCGGAACGGGGGGAGTGCCCATGCAGGGTGGCCATAGGTATTTAGAGTGGTAGAGAGATTTATTGCCCAGGATCATTATCTCTGTCTTGTCGTTGTTCAGCTTGAGGTGGGAAATATTCATCCATTTAGTTATTTCAATTAGACAGGTTTGGAGGTTAGGGAGAGAATGGTCTTGCTGACTTAAGGATACCACCAATTGAGTGTCGTCAGCGTAGGTTAGAAGCTTGATCCCAAAAGGGGCGACAACTTTCTCAAGGGGGGACATATAAACATTAAAAAGGGTCGGGCTCAGGGACGAGCCCTGAGGGACCCCGCAGCTGATGGCCGTGGGCCTGGACTTGAAGTTGCCATCTGCTACCTGGAAAGATCTATTCTCTAGAAAGGATTTAAGCCAAGCCAGGGCTGTTCCTGCAATTCCAAGGTCACTGAGCCTGTGGACCAGTATTGAATGGTTGACGGTGTCGAAGGCAGCGCTTAGGTCCAGGATGATCACTGCCACTGATCCTCCTGAATCCATGATTTTCCTTGCCTCTTCGACAACCGCCAATATTGCAGTTTCTGTGCTCTGGTCCGGCCTAAATCCCGTCTGGGAGGGTTCCAGTAGTCCATTGGTTTCGAGATGGTGAGATAAGCTGTAATTGACGTGCTTCTCAGCTATTTTGCTAATGCCTGGGAGCAGGGAGATCGGCCTGTAATTGCCTAATTCCAGTGGGTCTAGATGAGGTTTTTTGATCAGTGCTTTCACCGTTGCTTTTTTCCAGCTAGGGGGAACGATGCCGAGGGTGAGTGAACTGTTGATTAGTTTAGTCAGATAGGGAAGAATGGTGGGCGCAACTAATTTAAGGATGTTGAGTGGTGCGGGGTCAGTAGGACAACCGCTTTTAATAGAGTTGAGTATGGGAAGGATAGTGTCAATAGTCAGGGGAGTGAAGTGTGACAGTTGGCATGCTGTTGCAAGATGTGTGTGATAGGGCTGATCGACAGCGGAGGAAGCGTCCAAAGTTGGCAGAGGGAGGGAGTTGATGATGTTAATAATCTTTAGATTAAAGAATTCTGCAAGTTCATTGCAGCGGATAACTGACGGCTCTACCAGGGGGGGGGGCTCTGGCACTTTGAGAAGTTTCTTGGCTATTTGAAACGTTTCCCGCGATGAGTTGGTAGATGATCTTATTTTCTCCTCGAAGTAATTGACTTGAGCGGTTTTAAGTGCTTTTTGTAATTGAGGAGGATTTTTTATATTCAGTTTTTTTTGTGGGATCGAAGTTTTTTCTCCAGTCTCTTTCTGATCTCTTGCAAGCTTTCTTTAGAAGCCGCATTTCACACGTAAACCAAGGGGAGGTAGCTTTACCCCGTGGTTTACTAGAGAGTTTTTTTGGAAGTGTTTTATCCAGTGTATCTCCTATCCAAATCGAGAATTCTGCGTCCGCATGAATGGGGTTAGCATCAAGTTCAGGAGGGGAGCGCTCTAGGTGATGTTTCCATTTTTCTAGATCTAGTTTGGACCAGGGGCACGTAGGCTTGTTGGGTGGGGTAGTAGGGTGCGGACTGGGAGTTAGCTGCCAATTTAGTGGGACTAAGAAATGGTCAGTCCATGGTACCGGGATAGGGTCTAGGACAGTAAGATCATTGATGTTGGAGAATATCGGGTCCAGCAAATGTCCCCGTGAGTGGGTAGGTAGACAGCTTAGTAACTTTAATTGGAGAGTTTCGAGATCTGCTATTAGGTCGGCAGCTGGTTTGGCTTCTTTTTTATCGAAATGGATGTTCAGGTCACCTCACTACCCCTATAGATTACCCATTGCTGAACTGTAAAAACGTTCTAACACCAATAAACACAGACTATCCATGAGGGCTGCAAACTCCTAAATATCCCTTGACACGACTCATTCTGAACTCCAAAATACCTAACTACCCCTATAGATTACCCATCCCATAAGCCTAAAAACACCTCACTGCCCGTATAGACTACCCATTGCTGAACCGTAAAAATGTTCTAACACCCCTATATACAGCCTATCCACGAGGGCTACACACTCCTAAATATCCCTTGACACGACTCATTCTGAACTCCAAAACACCTAACTACCCCTCTAGATTACCCATCCCATAAGCCTAAAAACAACTCACTACCCCTATAGACTACCCATTGCTGAACTGTAAAAACGTTCTTACACCCCTAAACACAGACTATCCACGAGGGCTACAAATCAATCAATCAATCAATCAGAGTACTTGTAAAGCGCGCTACTTACCCGTGATGGTCTCAAGGCGCTGAGGGGAGGGGGTGCCGCTACTACTCGAAGAGCCAAGTCTTGAGGAGTCTTCTGAAGGCGAGTAGGTCTGGGGTCTGCAGTAGGTGGGTAGGAAGGGTGTTCCGTTGTGGTCGTCGTAGGTGTTTGGCTGGGATTCCTGCATAGAGTGCGTTGCCGTAGTCCAGTCTGCTGCTGACGAGGGCCTGTGTCACCGTTCGTCTTGTTTCGGTCGGGATCCACTTGTGGATCCTGCGGAGCATGCGGAGGGTGTTGTAGCAGGAGAAGGAGACTGCGTTGACCTGTTTAGACATGGAGAGGGAGGAGTCCAGGATGATTCCTAGGTTGCTTGCATGGTCGGTGGGTGTCGTTGCTGTTCCCAGTGTGGTCGGCCACCAGGAGTCGTCCCAGGGTGAGGGGGTGGGTCCAAGGATGAGTACCTCTGTCTTGTCCGAGTTCAGCTTCAGACGGCTGTTCCTCATCCAGTCGGCGACAGCCTTCATTCCCTTGTGGAGGGTGGTTTTGGTGGTGTGCGGGTCCTTGGTGACGGAGAGGATGAGCTGGGTGTCGTCAGCGTAGGAGATGATATTGAGGTCGTGTTGGCGGGCCAGTGTGCGAGGGGGGCCATGTAGACGTTGAACAGCGTCGGGCTGAGGGATGAGCCCTGGAAGATGCCACTTATGATGTCGGTGGCCTCGGATCGAAAGGGCGGGAGGCGGTCACTCTGGGTTCTGCCGGAGAGAAAGGGCGTGGTCAAGTCAAGGGCCTTCTCTTGGATTCCGGCTTCTAGGAGGCTTGTCTTTTGAGTGCGATGCCAGACCCCGTCGAAGGCGACTGACAGGTCCAGGAGGATGAGGGCTGATGTTTCGCCGTTGTCTAGTTGGCACCTGATGTTGTCTGTGGCGACGATGAGGGCTGCCTCGGTGCTGTGGTTTTGTCTGAACCCGGACTGGGACGGGTCCAAGCTGTTGTTGTCTTCCAGGTGGCGGTCCAGTTGCATGTTGACGATTTTCTCGATGACCTTCGCCGGGAACGGGAGCAGGGAGATGGGCCGGAAGTTCTTGAGGTCCTTGGGGTCCGCCTTAGGCTTCTTGAGGAGGGCGTTGATTTCAGTGTATTTCCAGCTTTCCGGGAATGTCGCTGTTTCGAAGGAGATGTTGATGACCTTCCGTAGTTGGGGTGCGATGGCAGCGTCTGCTTTGTTGAATACGTGGTGTGGGCACGGGTCTGATGGCGATCCTGAGTGGATTGAATTCATGACCTTGCGTGTCTCGTTGTCATTGACGTTAGACCAGGAGGTCAGGCGATTGGCGCTGGCGGTGTTCACAGGGGAGGTGGGGTCTGGCGTAGTCAGGTCGGTCATGGTGTTGAAGCTGTCATGGATGTCAGCGATCTTGTGGTGGAAGAAGATGGCCAGTGAGTTGCACAGTTCTTGTGAGGGCGGTATGTCATTGGAGTTGGCACTGGGGTTGGAGAGTTCCTTTACGATGCTGAAAAGCTCTTTGCTGTTGTGTGCGTTACTGTCTTGGCGGTCTTTGAAATAGGATCTCTTGGCTAATCTGATGAGGTGGTGATGTCTGTGGCTGGCGTCCTTGTGGGCTGCATGGTTGTCCGGAGTGCGTTCGTGGAGCCATATCTTCTCCAGTTTCCAGCATGCGCCTTTGGAGGTCTGCAGCTCATCAGTGAACCAGGTGGCTCTCTTGCTGGCGTGGTTGTTGGAGGGTTTCTTGAGTGGGGCGAGGGTGTTGGCGCAGTCGTCGATCCACTGTCTGAGGTTGCAGGCAGCGGTGTCTGGGTTGGTGGGGTCAGTGGGTTGGTTTTGGGCGAGGGTGGTGATCAGCGGGTCTTCGGTGACTTTGCTCGAGCAGCGGCGAGTTAGCTGTTGGGTGCAGTGGTGCGTGGTTGGTTTATTGAAGGTGAAATGGATGCAGTGGTGGTCTGTCCAGTGGAGTTCGGTGGTGTGGTCGAAGGTGACGTGGGTGCCTGTGGAGAAGACGGGGTCCAGCTTGTGGCCAGCGGTGGGGGTGGGTGCGGTGATGAGTTGTCTGAGGCCGAGGTTTGGCGAGGTTGTCAATCAGGGTGGCGGAGTTGGCGTCGTTGTTATTCTCTAGGTGGAAATTCAGGTCCCTGAGGAGGATGTAGTCTGCGGAGGCGAGTGCCTGGGTGCTGGGGAGGTTGGCGATGGAGTCGCTGAATTGAGCTCGGGGTCCGGGGGGTCTGTAGATGAGTGTTCCTATGAGGGTGGTGTTGGGGTCAGTGTGGATCCGGAAGTGCAGGTGTTCAGCTATGTTGAGGGTGTCGTCTGCGTGGGTGGCGACCTTGAGGGTGGACTTGTGGACGATGGCTATTCCTCTTCCGATTACGTTGGCGCGATCCCTGCGGGTGATCTTGTAGCCGTCCGGAATGGCTATGGCGATGTCGGACGCCGAGGAGTTGTTCCACTAGGTCTCGGTCAGGAAGGCCACGTCTGGGGTGGAGGTGTCGAGCAGATCCCAGAGCTCGACGGCGTGTTTGCGTGCGGAGCGGGTGTTGAGGAGTATGCAGCGGAGGTGGTTGGGTCCAGTCCTTGGAGGTTTGGTGGCTCTGTCGCAGGTGAAGCTGCAGGTCTGGCAGGAGAAAGGTCCGTGAGTCCGTTTCGGGGCGGCTTGGAAGCAGGTGTGGTTTCGGCCGGCGTTGAGTGCATAGAGGGTGCTGGTGTCGTAGCGGAGTCTGGTGTTGTGGCGTTCGCGGGGTCCAGGGGTACGGGCGCTGGGCGCGGACAGGCTCGCCTTTGGCGCGCCAGCGGCGCGCCCGCTGCACACGTCCGCTGCGCGGCTGCTGCGCGGCCTCCATAAGAAGGGGGTAAGGAGGGAGGAGCAGCTGGGAGCGGGGTGGCCAATGGGTAGCAGGGGGGCGGGGCCGCAGGGACGCAGCGGCAGGAAGGAGCGGGGAACAGCGGGAAAACAGGCGGGTGGCAGGGAACAGGTGTGAAGCAGCTGGCGGCCGTGTGGTGGCCCTTGGCACTACCCATTCTGAACTCCAAAACACCTAACTACCCATATAGATTACCCATCCCTAAAGCTTAAAAACTGCTAACTCCCCCAAACTAAATCTTTCCCTGACCTTTAAAAACTCCTCACTATTGCCATACACCATCCATCCCTTACTACTAGACCCCCAAGATTTTGGCAGCAGACAAAACATGTGCTTTTCACAAAAATACTTTTTGAATATAAGGAGTTAGGTCCTGGGACGTGCAGTTGGATGGACCATCATTAAATACTTATACAAAGAATTACCAGCTGCACATTTCTTTCATGTCTCACATTTGAGAACTACAAACCAATTTCAATTTAGTTTGTAAGGTATACTTTGTTCATACCTGTTTTATTTCGTTATTTTTTTAAATGTTTCTGTATTATTTCATCAAAGAAAAAGCACTATACATACATATTTACAATTTATACAAGACAACATATATACTCTAGAACATTTCAACAATATATAGAAATAGAATTCATCACATAGAAACAATTTCATCAACAGGCATCAATTATTGTGGGGTGCCCTATCTTGACACCAAGTTAATTTCCTGTCCATTACAACTTAATGCAAGGAAAAAAGTAAGAAATACTCTAAGCAACAAATCATTCCAAAAAGACCACACATGAATTAATTAGTCTAAAGGACTTCCATGTCAATTGCTTCTCAATGTGCCATGAATTAATTAGTCTAAAGGACTTCCATGTCAATTGCTTCTCAATGTGCCAACGCGTTTCGAACCCTCTCACATCAATTTTCAGGTTCTCATCAGGGCTCTGTTCTGAACTTGTCTGTTTTCCAGCAACAATCGGTCCACAGATTCGCTTTCTTTTGTATGAGGGAAGGATGTCCTTCTATTCTGCTTCCTGCCTTCGGCGTCTCTTACACAAGCAGTCCTCTTATTGCGTGTGCTTGCACCTTTTATTTTCTTTTTCTAGGGTTGTTTTTCTTTTCCTGTTCGTTCTTTAGTTTAGTGTTCACTAATTCTTTCCTGGTTATTCAGCCTGTTTTAGGTAGTCGTTACGACATTGGGCCGCCGGTTTTGCCAACATCTGGCGGTGAATTTGCGGGAACCGCCGATACTTCGTGTTGGTCAACGCGCAATAGTCAGCGTCTTTTTCATGGGGCCATTATGAGTGCCATTATCTGTTTTCACAGCTTCTTTGGACTCACTGACTCTAGCCCAGAGATAGAGTCAGAGATGTTGGCAAAACCGGCGGCCCAATGTCGTAACGACTACCTAAAACAGATCGACCTCTGCGTTTAAAGGCAGACATGACAATGATTCTGCATAAATCACGGTATGTGGCGGCTTCTATTCTCTAAGTTAAGGAAGATGGCAGCCTCCATGAACTAAGATGGAGTTGGGGCCTACATGAAATGGAGTCAGACCTTATGGGCCTTACGTCATCCCTTGCTTGCACATCAAGATGTGCCATAATGGGACTTTGTTCAATAGTAATTTCACTAATGTGTAGAAAAATTCATGCTCTCAAACTAACGTCTACATTTATCTAAGACAAGATACATGTCTGGAAAAATGTATATGCAATATACTTCTGGTGAAATATAAAAGTCAGTAGTCCATAGTTGATATACAAGATAAATAAAACATATGTGATAATATATTTCACATAGCGAAGCATGAATATTTGTCAACCTTGTGTTTTACAGCTAATAATAATAAATCGTATTTTATGATCTAGGTAATGTATGTTATACATGTTGGCAAATAAACATACCAGCATTGGCATAAGCATTGATAAAGCCAATAGGTTTCGCGCCTGAGAGAGCTTTTGACTTTGGCAATTGGGGGTTGGAAGGGGGGAAAGGAAGCTAACGGGGGAAGGGGTGGCTTATGGGATGATTTGAAAAAGCACTATAGATGCGACCTGTGCTGAGAGAAAGGAGGAATAAAAAGAGGGAAATGTGACACATAACCAGGAAAAAGTTGCAAACTTTGAAGTGTGCCATCCCGAGAATCCAGGCTAATGTGAGGATGAGGCAAGGACAGCTGTGCTCTTTGTTCAAAGACATTACTGCTGAAAGAAGTGCATCATGCAGAATAAAGCAGAACTTGGATATAAGCTGGAATCTTGTATTTGTTTGCAGGCTTCCTTGAGGAGGCATTTGATCAGGAAACAAATGCACCAGTGGAAGAAAGCGGTAACTGTCCTACAAGCCCAATATAGGATGTTCTGGCAAAGACAGGTCTACCTCGGACTCCGCAGTGCAGCAATGGGGATCCAAGACCATTTGCGCACAGCTTTCCCAGGGGCAGAAGTTCCTGAAAATCAAAGCAACTGCTATCTGCAAGCAAGCAACACACAGAAGACACAGAGCACTGAATGCCCTTAAAATGAAAGTCAATGCAGCACTATTTTTAGAGCTTATTGTGCTCAGAAAAAATATTGTCTCTTAAACTTGACAGCATGCCTTACAATTCAGAGGTTTACAAGGGCCAACCGCATTTCGACTGCCTTTCTTAAAGGTGAGAAAAGCTGCCGTGTACCTTCAAGCAGCTTACCTGGCTAGGTTGTCCGTAGCATATCCAAAAGCAAGTTCGCAACATACTGTTGCTGCGGTGCTTCAGTCCTCCTACAGGAAGGACGTGACTCAAAAACCGTGTGCTGGTACTTGATAAAGACACATTTGTTTTCCCCCTGCTAAACTGACACGCCAGAGGCTACTGCTTACACTACAGCTGAATTGGCCAGAGGTTGTGGTGCACTGGCCAGAGCTGTCGACGTTGGAACTGGGGAAGCATCTCCTCAACATCCCCTCAACATCCCGTGATTCTGTGCAAATCACTTTATCACTCGTGCCAAAACAAACAAACAATGAATGAATGAGCCTCGTGTAATGTAACTGCTGTTCGTATAAAGCGCTCAAATACATTCAAGTCAAGTTTGCGCTACATAAAATAAAAAAAAACAAAAAAGGATAGGCACAGGTTTTAACACAGGCGCTACAACGCAAAACTAGTAAAGTTTGCCAAAGTGACGTAACGCATCACCAGCCTTTTCAAAGACATATGAAATCACAGCTTAGACACCTCAAGACATGTGATGCAGAGCCTACCTCCGGGAGAAGACTAGTAAAGATTCTATTCATTAAATAACTTTTGATATCTCCCCGAAGTACTGGAGCAGCAAATAACCTTGTCATTCACACATAAAATAGCAAATATTTGAAAAAATGATTTTATCAAGTTGAAATTATAAGCAGAATAGCAGAAGGTCAAGTTTTAGCTCCAGGTATGCAAATGTGTCTTTCCAGGTGGTGTAAGATAAATAGGGTTAGTAAGCCCGTGTAACTGTGGCAAACATAAAAATAATCAAAAGTTCTGTCAATTTCGAGGAATACACAGAGCTGCAAAAACAACATCGAGGACGTGATGAGAAGAAAATGGGAGAGTGGGTAAGGAGAATTTACATAAGAGCTATGGCACAACGTAGACCATGTCATATAGCATAGATGATACCTGGGGCCATATGTATCAAGATACCAATTAGCGATTCTGTAATAGCAATTTTTAAGAAATCGCTATTTCAGAATCGCTAATTGGTATGTATCAAGAAAATTGCAATTTTTAGCGATTTCTTGATATTCCTTAATTGCGAATTAGCAAATTGCGAATTCGCAATTAAGGAATACTTTCCCATTCATTTTTATGGGCCTCCTGGCCCATAGGAAGGAATGGAAATTTATTATCAATTTGCGATTCGCAATTTGCTAATCGCAAATTGAGAATAATTTCAAGGGTGCAGGGGTGTCCAAAGGACACCCTGTTGCACCCCAAAATAAGTATGGGTGCACATGTGGTGCACATACATGCCCTAAGGACATGTATGTGCGTCACATGGCACTTTTGAAAAATGCAAAAATGGGCATTTTTCAAGAAATTCGCAAATTACCACCAACTTGAAGTTGGTGGTAATTTGCGATTCCTTAGGGACAATTAGCATTTTTTTTTAGCTTCATACATAGCATTTAAGGAATCGCAAAATTTGCGATTCCTTAAATGCAATTGCAAAATAAGGAATCGCAAATTTTGCAATTCCTTATTTTGCACAGGATTTTCATTCATACATCCAATTTAGCAAATTCATAATTGCATAATTTCGTCCTTTGCGAATGCGAATTTGTATGATACATATGGCCCATGACCTCCAGCGGGAGCTGCAAGAGAGGAAGTGGTGTAAGGGCCAGAGCTGGTGACGTGGCAGCTGGAGAATCCGGTTGGAATTTCGGCGGTGACTCAACATCCTGTGATTTTGGACCAAACACTACACTCTTCCTGTGCCTCATAAAAAATGATATATAAAACAGCAAAAAAAGAAAAGATGGCTGGCGGAGGGGCACTAATCAAAGTTAATTAATCAGTACTTGGTCCGTGAGCCACAGCAATAAAAGGAAGTACCTGAAGTGCAAGTGCTGCCATAGGAGAAGGCAGCGAGAATGGTGCTCACAAATGATAAGCAACGGGTGGGTTCAATTTCCATTATCATATACAATAGTGTCTCGCAAGCGCGATGCATGCGCTAGTGCAGGCTCGACCTAAAAAAGAAAGAAAAAGAGTCCATTAAAAGGAAGGAAAAAAAGCTTCTACTTATTTCGTATAGGCTTTGTGGTATATATGATGGATACATGTCAGGAATCATTGGTCGACTTACTTGTTGAGTTTACTCATCAACAGAGGACATGTTGACATCATCAGGTGCGCACACAGCATATGTGTGGTCTACACAAATTCCGTACTTAGCATGTTCGTAGTTGAGAGTTGGCTTGCTAGATGGACCAGCAATTGGTTGCTCATCTGAAGCACTCAGTGTTGGTTGCGGCTCCTCTCCAAGGGGCTCAAAGAATAACAATGAGTCAAGCCATTCGTCAACAGCTTCGTCGAAAAGTGCCAGTGGTGATACTGCTGTCCTGGTGGTATTCTCTTTCGAAGGGAAAGGTGCATTACTCTGCATTGTTTCTGGTGCTCTGTTGCAAGATCAGTTCTATATCAAGAGAAGCCACTGGGGACCACTCCAGATGTATGTCCAAGATGATGACAGTCAGACAGTTTATGCACCAGAACACGTTTGACTTGTGTAGCATTCATTTTGCGAAAGGTGAGCATCTAGTGTTTGTTGAGTTCAGACAGCCAGGCATGTCACATGTAGCATGCTAGAGTCTCTCTGCAACTTTGTTCAGTTGGATATGGGTACTGCATTGTGTCGATTTCCTTGGTGCAACAGGAGAAAGATCATGATACCACAGCCAATTAGCAGTATTATGATTGTAAATCCTCCAAAAGGCTCGGGATCAGAGAATAAAAAAATGACGGAATTGGTCCAAATCCAGTCACTAGACCATATCCAATGTTCTTAAAAAAATGCACCACACCAATTGTTATTGGTAAATTAAATATTGTTTGAATGATATCTGCAAATGTGTCAGTTTTGTGTGTAAGAGCTTATATAGTAGCTAAATATAGTAATATTTAGTGTTTAGAGGAGTCTTGACAACTTCTGACCCCAGTGCCTCTGCACCCGCAGCACCATTGAAATCATGGCCCTAGTGCCTGCTAGATAACTACAATTGTGACTGTCTGTTTAGTGGTGAAGTTTAGTAACATTCTGCATTTATTTTTGGGTCCCTAGAGCTTTTAGCCCTGGTGCCACTGCACCTGCTACACCATCCAAATCAAGCCCCATTTAAATGCAAGCTCACAGTTCTGGCTGTTTGCAGGTTATAAACGTTAACCACTGAAGTCAAAGGGACATATTTTTGTAAGAGAACAGAGAATAGTTTGCTAAAGTCACCAAAACACATAGATTATATGCTATACTAGGCCAAATGATGTTCATAATAGCATTTCGAGGCAGAGGATACAAAGTGCTTCCATAAAACTGTATTGTTTCTGAAACCTTTATCAGGTCCGGCTGGCCAGGTTCCAACACACAGGAAGTAACATTTGTTAAAAATAAATGGGAACCGTTATTCAGAAATTCATGGTGGGACACAGAAAACACAAGTTAACCCTGGTATCAAAGCGTGACACATTCCATGCAATGATATAGTCTCACACAGAAGAGAGTGTCCAAGTGGATTTCTGCAATTTACTGCACTGATATACACAGGATCATCTTCATTTTCATTTAAACAGATGTGGGCGAAAGAAAATTTTCATGAATGGAACAGTTGGGAATTGTGCGTAGTTTCATACCAACCAATTGATTTATATTTTGTCAGTGATGAAAATGAAAAGATGTTATGGGTAAAGAAATAAGACCATATATTCACCCGGCAAAAGGTGGAGTGTCACTGACTGTAAGTGCTGCATCTGCAACTTCTTTTATACTTCATAGAGTATATGTGGATTCTTTCTTGGCCATTGTTTTTTGTGTGAGTGTCAAATCATATGGTTCTATTAAGGCTGTTTCTTCAAGGAGTTGCCAACAAACATAACCTCATCTAAGTGTTTAAATAAATTTTTTCGGCTGTTTACTTAAAACCATCAAAGTGTACAAATACATTCAAGATTTTACAATTTAAAACGATTAGACAAGGTAAAATTCTTGGATTAAATCTTAGATATGTAATAAAAAGGGCATGGATAAAACTCTAAAACCGTTAAATCATCAATTAAAAAAAGCACAGCACTTGGGTAGCATGCAATAAAATCTTGTATTCAACATGCAGTTCATTTGTGCCGATAATCAACTTTCATAATCACAGAGATTAATTCTAATAATAATGATTGGTGCCAGCTACGTGCAAAACGTCTGTCGTTTGATCCAGAGCGAGAGTAAGAAACGACTGACCGCGTAGAGTATTGGTCCTGTAGTATCAGTTTTCAGGATTCTGTAGGCAACCTGGTGTTGCCTAACTCCAATGTTTAGGCTGATCGGTCGTATCCATCTCTTACAGATCATTTGGTATTTTATGCAGAAAAAAAGGGTGTGCTCTTCTGTCTCTTTTGTTTGGGCACAGGCGGGGCAAAGTTCTAGCGATAGACCTGCAGCCTAATTGCTAGGAAACCTTAGTAAAAGTTGCATACCTAAATCTGATGTATAAACTTTTAGCAAGTGGTGGTGTCATTTGATCCAGGAAGGGTTCAAAGGAAGGGTTAGCACATACAAATTGTGAAGTTAATTGGCTATTTGCTGCCCTCGTGGCATAGCGCTCTCCCACAGCCACCCAGTATCTAATCTTAACATTTGAATGACCTTTTCTATTTGCCTTCTCAGGATATTCCCATAATTCTGATATACCTAGTGTTGTAAACCAACTTGCAACATGCTTAAACCAGGGTAAACTTTTGGCGCTACTCATTTTCAAAACCTCCCTCAGGGAATTGCAGAAATCAGAAAGCTGCAGTGTTGTCCACAGATGCAGCCAATACATTAGAGGTTTCATTGAGAAGAACAATGGGATTAAAGAGGTAAATGATCTAGCAGAGATATTTTCTGATGTCGTCAATTTGTTTGTATTGATGTACCTCCATATCTCTGCCCCACACAAATCACCCCTCTGAGCTTTTGCTGGATATACTTCTAGTGCTTGGGTCAATAATCAAGTGTGGGACTGCCTGTAATATCTCAGTATTGAATTTGACCTGTGACAGAGGATTAAATGGCGCTTTTCCAGTTGTTGCTTACAGCCAAATGCATCGCTCAGTCTTATCCCCAGGTAGTGAAAGCTTTTCACCCGCTCTAAAGGTTCCAATCCAATCCAGACCTCTCTTGATTTGCCCTTAACTTTCCCGAACACCATAAATTTGGTTTTGGCAATGTTAAGCTCCAAACTCCTGCATAAATCCCAAAAAGTATTCACTAAGACTTGCAAGCCCATTGGGGTTGTGAAAATAAGTAAAGAATCATCTGCAAAGAGCAGGATTGGGTGTTTCGTGCCATTCATGACAGGAGGGTCATTCCTGCATTCCAGTAGGCTGCTGGACACATCGTTGATAAACAGATAAAATAATGTAGGAGCAAGCACGCATCCCTGGCGCACCTCCACTGTATCAGAATGTTGTAAGTTAATTCACCACTTGTTCCCCATCTGATGTGGGCATAGTTATCCTGGTGGAGTCTAGCTATCAAAGGCACCAGTTCAGTGGGAGCCCCTAGGTCGAGCATTACTTTCCACAACAGTTTATGTGGTACTAAGTCAAACACAGCTCTTAGGTCGACAAATGCTACGTAAAGCTTTTGTTTTTTCAGTAACACATTTTCCCAGGTTAACAGAGTAAATCTGAAAGCCTGGTTGCACGTGCTAATTTTGGAGCAGAAGCCCACTTGGTAGGGGGACAATATCGTCTTCTCATCCATCGAGCTCTGGAATTTGTCCAGGACTTGATGTGCAAAGTTTTTTTGCAAATTATCTAATAAGCTAATTGGTCTATAATTGGATGGGACAGAAGTATCACCCTTCTTATGTATGATGATTATCTCAGCTCCTCTCCAGATTGTAGGAATAGCCCCACCAGTCGATATATAGTTTGTTAAGATGTTTATTGTTAGAGCCCATACCAGAGGTTCTGATTTGTACAGGTCACCGGGTATTTGATCGGGACCAGGGGCCTTTCCTGCCTTAAGTCGGTTTATAACTAGCACAGTCTCATCCAAACTAAAAACTAGCACTGTGCCAGTCATGGGCATAGCAGGGAGAGTATTAAAAGTGACTTGTTCAGTTCTTATATTGTGTGTGCAATCAGCTTCGGGGTTCCTAGAATATAGTGTAGTAAAGTGCTCAACCCAGACCTCCGGCTGGATGTGGTAGCTAGGAGTGTTTGTGCTATCCGTGTTACCCTTTCCAAGGATGTGCCAGAACCTCATCTAAGTGCTTGTAATGCCTAATTTAGTTGTATAATCCCTCTGAATTCAGCCTGCCCGTGTTGTAACAATTTCAGATCTCCTTTCATGAGGTCCAAGGCAGAGGACAAGATGTAATTCAAGGAGTATACTGTTTCAGAAAGTGTGTGCATTCCATTGTGAATAACTTTAAAAACTGTTTGCATGTTTTCCTGGTCTATTTACATAATTCTTTGACACCTTCATTTTGAGAATATTTATTTAATTAATTGCAAATGGCATATATTCCTGTGGCAAGGAATCTTCTGTTTCTTCGAGGATGCGGCCCCAGATGAAAGTCGCATAAATCCATATTTTCATTAATGGAAGAGAAGTATTCCTTCACAGCTGGGGGACTAGATTGTTACAGTCATCTTTATCATAACTTGCCTGCTCTGTATGTGGTAGCCACTACAGGTGTCTGTATTGTAACATGAATCAGGATGATTACGTTTGGGTCCAGGAGTGTTTTAAAGAAAAACGCTGAATTCATGTTTTAGAATTATATGGCCATAAGGCCAAATCTCCAACAGAAAATTGTGCTGAATTATAGGTTCCATTCTGTATCATATAGTTTATATCTGATTCAGACATATTCATTGAGACTTGTCAATTACTGAACATAGTCAGCCTGGCCTTTGGAATAGAACGTTTCCCTAGATCCTTCATTGTTCCCAATCCCAGACAAGTAGACTGCTGGATAGTTTTGTTTAGAAAGATAATTTCTTTTTATATTACATAGACTTAAAATACAGCTTCTTTACCTTGAATGTGCCAGAATGGGGTTCCCCAAAAGCTTCTCTCATCAACATTTCTTTTCCAATTCTCGCATTCTTAAACAGCCAGGTTTTGACTAAGCTCAGTGGAGAATATCAGCTTGTTAGTAGGAATTTTTGAGACGCTACTGTGCCTTCTATGAAAAATGGATGGCTGAAGGGTGTGACCTGTCAGAACTCTGAAAGTGAGAATTTTTTTTAAAGAATTTAGAATGGCACTCAGGAGGCGTAGCATCACAATGTTTCCATTGTTTGTAATTGTGTATTTCTTATGGGTAGCTGGTCCTATGTATGAAATATTGTGCATAGTGATGATAGCAATACATTTCATTTGCTGAATTCAAAAAGGGGTCTTTATTATTCAACGTAGCATATGCCTGCAAATTAGACATCATTTGTTTAAAATGTCCCAATCATCTGAAAGAGAACCGGGAATTGTAACATCATTCATTGAAACTTTTATCACATAAGGCAATTGCAATTTCTCAGGGGACAAACCCATAAGAATTGAGAACATGAATCAATAGCCATTTATATGTACATATATTGGTTAGCTGAATTTAGGGGACCACTATGGTCCAAATAAATCACCCAGAAGGGGATATTTGTGATCATGAGGGGAGCTGGCAAAAGTCTTTCGGCACTAATCGGTTAATCTGCTGACAAATTTCACTCTGTCTAACATAGTTCCTAATTGCTGTAGCATTGTTACGGTTGCATTTATTTCTGCATGTGCAGATGCCAACCTCTCATGTGCTTCTTTGATTAATTATAATCTGGACAGATTATTGGGCATTTTTCCTGTATCCCACTCTGGTATTGCAACTACCGTAATCTTGTCTAAATTAACAGTGTAGGAGCATCTGGGATGAAAACCTGCAGTAGGTTTCCCAGCTTGCTTGGCTACATTTATGGCTGTTAAAATATCTATGTTCATGTTCCTTTGAGATCTAGTTAAGACTGCTACCTGGGCAGCCTGAATTGCAGCTTTTTTTGCTTGGTCATCTGCCCAGTTCCCTTTAGCGTGAATACCACTACACTAATAGCCCAAATTGTGCCTCATATGGACCAATTGAATTTTGCCTTGTAAGACAGCTACCTTTCCCCACAGCTGTTAATTTTTTTACAGGCTTTCTCTTTGCCTCCTTGAATCCATTCATTCGTCAGTATTGCAAATCGACATTGTAGCCTTGCATACTGAAGGCTGAGTCAGAGACAATGAGTGTGAAAACTAATGAATCAGCCTTCTCCTCTAATGCAAGTAGCAGGGCATGTAATTATGCATGTAGTGCAGTACTATCATATAAGAGTTTTGGTGTTTTGGTGTGAGTGCATTGTAAGGTGAACTCACTTCCTTCACTACACCATGCACGGCTGTGCAGGCTGTGGAGTACTTACATTTGGTTCCTAATGCAGGTTGGGCAGAGCCTTTATGTAAACGATGCTATGATAAGACTCAAAAGGTAAAGAGTCTGGAGTAGGAACAGTTTTCTGTTCATATTGGAGGAAAGCTTGTGTACGAAGACAGGGATTATACTGAAACCTTACATTGACTGCACTTGAAGAAGAGGTCCACTTTACCCTGTGTGCGTGTAGGGCACGAACATTAGGAATGCTTTCCTTTGCGGCTTCCTCTAGTGCTGGTATGGGAAAACATTATTATATGTTATCCCTGCACTACTGGGCGCTCCTTTAAAATAGCTGTTGTACGCGGTCAGATTTTTTCAATGGAAGCAAATCGTGCTTCAGCTAGAGAATATAAGTGAGACTTGTAGACAATGGGGAAAGTATGTCCTTCATTGTAGGTCATGTAGGTGTTACCATAGTAACTGGATATGGCTATGATAACTTGGCTGATTTTGTTGTCTCTTAGTTTGTAACTATTTAGTATCAGGCATGTCTGCTTGTACAGCAGGCAAGATATCAGTATGTGCACTCAGCCACTGTTTAGAAGAAAATGTGGGAGAAATCAGGTCATACAAAGGCTTCACTTTCTCTTCTCTGATTAACGCTCATCAGTTGGGTGTAGGTTGGTTCCAGTGGCACCGTGAACAAGGGACTCACGACTTGTTGCAAGCAAGGGACTGTTCAAACTTTGGCTCTAGTAGACACCTATTTAATTTGACATGCACACCTTTTAATTTGGAGCTCTGGTTAAAGGAGGGAGATAAGTAATTTTGGTTGCATTATTTCTCAATCTTATTCAGAGGTACTTATAACGTTCTCACAGTGGGCAGCTGGGTTACTAGTTGACGGGGTTGGAACCCTGCTCAAACAGCACCACAATCCTTGTCAGGGTGAGGTATATGCCGGCTTTTGCTCAACACTCTGGTAGCTAGGCACAGAGCAGTCAGGCTTAACTTAGAGGCAATGTGTAAAGTATTTATTCAATATTTCAAGTAGCAATAACAGCACACAAAAAGGACCGTAAAGAAGTTAGAATAATAAAGCTTTCTCTAATAAATAAACCAAGATCAAGAAAACAATTAGTAGAACCAAAGATATGCAATTGTAAAGTTTCTAGCAGAAATACTGTCAAAAAGCACAAAGCGCCAACTGTAGATATCGACCCGCGCCAGACCGGGACCAAGTCACAAGTTCAGGCCGACCACAAGAGATTGCGAGCCAGCTACAGGGACCCAGTTAGGCCGGTTGAACAGAGTACCCTAAATCCTGGTGTGCGGATCATTGTGAGGATCCGTGTCGAAGATATGTTGCACAGTGAAAGTGATGCATGGATTTCGAGATGCCCTGTGGTGCAAGGTCTTGTATCATCAGTGAAGATTCTGCCAATGAAGGCTTGCATTGCAAAGTCCGGCATTGAGGATGTGTTGTGCAGTTGGAGCACTGCATCGGTTCCGAGGACTTGCGATGCGGAGTCTGACATTGTCGTCAAGGCTGCCGTCTACGAATGATGCGAAGGCCTGCAGTTAGAATGTGTTGTGCAGCAGCAGCTCCGAAGGAGCTTGCGAGCTGCGGTGGCGATGATGGTCTTTGTGGCGGGTCCAATCCATGCTGCAGTGCTGATGCTTTGTTTCTGCTCAGGATTAAGCAGTGCAGCAGAAGAGATGCGTCAGCTGGATCCGCAGAGGCTGGTGAGCACCTTAGGCCCACTTCCAAGGAGCCAGGACTGGGGTGGCACCACTTTGATGGGTAGACTCACAGATGGCAGAGACCTGGAACAGAGGTGTTGGAAGCCAGTTTGTCCCTGAGGCTTCAGATCAGGAGGCCAGCTAACTAACCCTGGGAGTCACTCTAGGTTCTGGGCTCAAGAGATGCAGGTCCAGACATTTTCATCCAGACAAGAGGGTAGCAGGCAGCAGGTCAGCTGGCAGGGAAACAGTTCCTTCAGAGCAGCAGTCCATGAGAGTAGCAGTCCTTTCAGTACACAGCAAATTGTAATTTCAAATATGACTTCACCATGATTGGGATTCTTCATTACAATTCCAAAGACATCAAACATGAACTGGTTCGCATTTGGAAATTACAGCTCAATAAATGTAATAAGATGTGTCCCATTTTAGCCTACGGGAAAGGTAGGCCATGCAGTAGTGAAAAACCAACTAAAGAGTGTTTTACTACCAGAACATGTAAAACGTAACAGTACACGGCCAACTTTTTAAATACACTGCCCCCTGCCCACTGGGCTATCCAGAGCCTACCATAGGGGTGACTTATATGTATTGAAAAGGAAGGTTTGAGTGTGCCAAAAAGTTATATTTTGCTAGGTGAAAATGACAGCTTAAAACTGCACACACAGGCTGCAATGGCAGCCCTGAGGTATGTCTAAAGTGCTACTTAAGTGGGTGACACAATCAGTGGCGCCAGCCCTCCAGTGCCATTTAATTTACAGGCCATGGGCACAGGTAGTGGCACTTTGCTGGAGACTTACAAGCAAATTGAATATGCCAATTGGGTATAGACAATTCTATCATGCCTTAAGGATCGTGCACAAGCACTTTAGTACAGTTTGCCAGTGGCAAAGTGAGTCCTAATGCCTGAAAAAATGAAGTCAGCAAACAGGAGGGAAAACGTTAAGGGGTAAACTACACCAAGGATGCCAGGTCTAACAACAGCCATGAGGTACAATGCGAAGCTGTGTGCACAGCACAAACACATACAAAGTATGTCACAGATGCTTCAGAGTTTGAGGCCTGTGCTTGCAAAGTAACATCTCGGTGCTAGGAATAATTGTGGCATTTCAGCCTTATACTCGAAGAGTATTTTGCTATAATACTTCACCCAAAATAAATGTTGAAATACCTCTTCAATTTCCTTCGCTGGTGTCAATGTTAGGGATGTCAGTGCTCATGAGAGATGCTTAATTACTCATCATGCAGGCAGTTAAGGTCATTCATGTGTTACACAACATTTAAGTGGCAGATGGCACAGATTATGACTATTCCACTGCATTTAAATTGTAATTGCAAATTATCCCTGCTGGGTGTGCACACGTCATCGCATTCCCATTTGTCATGCCCTATTTCGGAACCCCACCAGCCTTGAGGAAGTTGATCAGAATTTGGGGCTGCCCAACAACGAACTGTGCAGACAGAGGGAAAAGACACAGGCAAGAGCATGAAGAGAGAGAGTGGAGAGTTGAGGTGTTCTATTGACTGATGAACTTACCGGTGTGAATCTGCGGAAAAATATGTACAAATCTGCAGAAATATTTTCAGATTTCAGGCAATAAACCTAATTAACATAAACAACGATACATCATATTTGTGCTTCATAGGCAAATGTAAAAAATATTGCGAAAATGACACTAAACACAACATACTCACTGTATTCAATTATTATTTCATTACATGATTTCTATATGTTTACAATGCAAGCGAATCACTTCACGCAAATTTCTGTTCAGCTTCAATTTGTGCATCCTGAAGGCTTTTTTATGTCATGATGCTATGGTGTCTGCACCTTTGCACACCTTTGCTCAGGTTCCCCTCTTATGCCTGTTTGTAAGCTTCACAGTGCCCCATGTGCTTGCTGCATTCAGTTACAATGGATGCTCGGAGTTTATATTCGCTTGCACCTCATATATCTCTCGCACCTGATTTACAACTGGCTGCTTTCCTGTTCATGTGATAACAGAAGTAATTATTTCGAGGTTTGTCCTAAAATCTGTATTTCCCCAGGACTATCGAGCTTTAGCACTCTCGTCTCCTGGCAAGACACAAAATACCCGTAAGATGCATTTTAGCAAAAGTATCGATTCCTCCAGACGTGCATTGTCAGGTGGGTGGGGAATGCCCTGATACTGTGCAGCTTGTCTGCAGCACTTTGCTAATCGTTTCTTACTCTCTGTTCCCAGAACCCACTGTGGTCCATACCTTTTCTGCACACTGTGCTGGGGCGAGATTTTGATCGCTACCTTATCACTCTTGATCTAAACCCCGTTCTGGTCGTCTGAACCTTTGTTGCCTGTCATTGAGGGAAGAAAGTGCATCTCTTACCAGGTTAGTTCAATCAATAATGAACTCCGCTCGGAAGAACCACAAACCCCTTCTAGCTTTCAAAGATTTATTATAAGGTTAGGGTAAGTTGCAAATACAGGCATCTCAAAATGAGATTCAAAAGATATACGGGTACAACTACATACATGTGCTCTCTGAAAGCCCTCAGACGAGCAAAGAAAACTACCAGAACTAATTCCAGAATTAATAGAGTTGCAAGCATAGACACGTATTGTGATCTCTCAGTCATTTACGGCTGGAATAAAGGTGTCAGGTTAGGCTGTCCCTACCCTGCTCTGGATGGTATCCCTACTTAACAGAATCCCAACCTACCAAAAGGTGTCAGTTGTGAATGACTTCCAAGGAAGATCACTCACTCTTAGTCTCTAGGTGAAAGCCTATGATCTCCAGTCATGACCCCTCTCTGCCTACCCATCCGCTCTCTAAAGGTTCCTCAGGCATCTGCTCTAACTCCACCCAGGGGTGCTGTCCCTAATACCAAACATACAACAACATTTGAGACGCCCCTCGTGAGACGCCCCTCACGTGGTATTGCTTCTGGCTTTTTCCATGCTGCTCTTCTTTTGGGCCTCGTGCGTTAGAGTTGACCTTGCTTCTCAGACTCTTCTCCGGCCCGCCGATACCCCTCAAACATTCCTGAACCCTCCTCCGTGTCTGTGCCAGTCTCCTGAACAACCCTCTATTCATTCTGTGTATAATTGGATCCCCCCTCTCACTTGCAGACAGACATCTGCAGCCAGGATCCCAATACTCATAAACTTCTAACGAAAGTTTGCAACATTATTCTCAACACAGGCAAATACGTGTAAACCTGAGTCTTTAAACATTTCAGGCCTACAACATTTCTCATAACGATTATATTCGTCCAGTCCTTCATTAATCAATATCATGTTAATACTCTGCTTTATGATTATGTAAACACATCTATAAAATATAAACCTATTAAACATGACTACTAAATAACATTAGTGCAATCCATATTGATGTATGTGGACCCCTTTCCCAACTCTTTCAGCTCTGGCCATGAGGCCTATTCCGTTCTGTGCTTGACATTCTTTCATTAGCAGCTACATAATATGGATCAGGATTAATCACGCCTAGTAAGGTTACTTTTTCACACATTTCTGCATTAATTCCACTTCTATATAAAATCTCTAGATTACCTACTCATTTCAGAATCTAGGTGAATATAATATCAGCACTCATGGCATTTCTCTTCATGACTTGTGCGTACTACGTGTAGGTGTGGTGCACTCATACATTTTGTGCAGTTTGCGCTCTCTCAGTTCCCCCCTTTGATGACCTCTCGGGGTCATCACTAACAATTAAACTGCAGTGATTGCTAGTGTTCCTCGCTTCTGCGTTTCTAGAGCCCTCAGGCTCCTGTACTGGTTGTCTTGTATGGCAGTCAATCTCTGTAGCTGTTCTCTCTGGGATCTCTCCAATCTCCTTGCTCTATACCATTTGCATGCCCTCACCAATCCCCACAATATGATCACACAGATCAATATTATGATGATTGGTTTCAGCACATACCACACGAAGCTCTTTCCTAAGGTGGCGAACCAACCTCCAGCTTCACTCATTCCGTGGCCCACCTTTTCCCAGACATTTTCTTTACTCAGGTCTTCGATCTCCTTGTGAATATCAGTTATGTTCATAATAACTCTCTCAAGGGGCTTTGAATTGTCTGGAATGTAAGTACAACATTCCTGGACCTTCAAAGCCTTACAGACTCCGCCCTCTTTTGCTAGCAGGACGTCTAATGCAAGACGGTTTTGAAGAACCATGGCCCTTATCGATTGCATCTCTCCTTCCACCAGCATTAAGGACCTAGCAGTGCTGGCAGACAACCTGTCTACGACTGTTGTCAGTCGTCTAATTTTGACATCATTAAGGATCAGTCCTATAAGAGGAAATGCAGCTCCAAATACATCTCCAACCATTTCCGCATCTCCTAGGTCTCTCCTCCCCCTTGCTGAGGCCTTGCCCTCGATGATCTCTAAGTCTTGGGCATGGTATATTTTGGGGAAGATAATTGCCAAATAACATGATCCATACCAGTTATCAGGTAGTCTCACGTAGGCATTTCTCCCACATACAAAATATACATTGGGAATCACTTGCATTCCTTTCAGGAAATCCTTTGTGTAATATTCTAAATTGAAAGCATGTTCACAACTGACCTCTCCTACGTATACATTTTCGTAATACGTTTTGGCTCTGTGAAGACATAACTTTCCTCTCTGCGTTTTATCCAAAGCTATTGGACCACTACTACCCTTTCTCTTGTGTGCCTTCTCTTCCTCGGTCCAATCTGTTTTCCATTGTCCTGATTTTTTCAAAATCTTTTGCCTCCTGTATCGATCATCCACTTGCCCTATAAACTTCTTCTCGACTTCTGACACTTTGCATGTCAAGTTATTTCTGCGGGCATGTGAAGTATCTAAGGTAATCCAAGGAATGAAGAACTTGGCCAATCGGTCTTCACTCTTCCAGTAGTCCCATTTGTTCATCTGCTTGTAATTTGGGACTTCTGGTAACACTGAATCGTAATTGGAGAAATAGTATTCAAAACTATCTCTCCCATAAAATATACTAAGCAATAAGCTACATGTAATGCCATATGTCAGCGGGAGGTGATGATATCTAATGCCTTCATCTACAGACGCCGGCAACTGCATGCAGACGTAGCAGTCCTTAACCTCCATGGCATCCACGTATTCATACAAAGGTTTAGCATAAGCGTTTGACCTAAAGTCGCCTTGGGACTCATCCACATGTAACCTACGGGCTTCTGCTGCTAATAACGCTTTCTCCTGTATGTTTTCCCCTTTCTTACCAGCAACAGTGGGTTTTGGTGTCACTACAGATTTCTCTTCGGTTACCTTTGCCTCATCCTCATGTCCCTTTACATATGAAACTGTAACTACTAAAGCTATTAAAAATATCACTCCTACTATTAGTGTGCCTATTATACATTTGGCTCTACGATTCGGGGTGCCGGCTTCCATTTCGTCAGACAGAAGGATTCTCTCTTTTATTCCAACACAAAGTTCTGTTCTTCTCGTTCTTTTACAGTCTCTTTTGCTCCTTCAGTCTTTAGAACCACACAACTGGAAGCTGACAACCTCCTTTGCGAAAGTCTTTTAAAGCTTTAACACAGACAACCCTAGCCCTTCTCCGTCAACTCAAAGGAAGGTCCCTAAGATTCTCTGCTTCCTAGGCGCTAGGTAATCTTCTTTTTCTTGCTTATTTACAAAGTCTTTAAGCATCAACTATAAGGTTTGCTCCTGCGGCTTGGACAGCATAGTTCAATATTTCCAAACGAAGAATGTGCTCTTCATGGCTGGTTATCTTTGTTCCAAAATCAGGGAATTGCAATTCTGTGAAAAACATGTGCTTTAACTTGCTGAGGCGGGGAGGGTTGGGGAGTGTGAACGTTAGTGACCCTTCTGCTTCGACTCCGGGTACTAACAGCTGTACTTCCACTGTGATGATGGGTTCAGAGCTGGACACCAGCACCGCTCTGATCCTCCCTGTCGCTCGTTCCCAAGACATTTGTCGCCAGATATGTCCACTCAGGGGTGGCGTATCTTCTGTTAGGCACGCGTACTCTTCTTGACCTTCTTAGGTCTGGTGCTTCAGCGCCCTGAGCACCTTCTTCCAGGTCTGAGTCTTCGGATATCGGAGGAAGGGTTCTCTCTGGAGTCGACCTCAGGCTTGAACTCCTTCTTTGAGGCCAGCTGGCTTCTCCACGCCTTACCCTTCTACTCCTTGTTCTCCTGCTTTGCTCTCGCTCTCTTTCAGCCTGATCAGTGTCTGATTCGTACTCCCAGCTACTTTCTCCTTCAGTAGCGTCGTCCGTTTCGCTGTTGTACTGACCGTCCTCAGGCTGGTCAGACTCGTTCCCTGCTTCTTCTGGCACCTCTACAGCTTGGCTGGTCCCTTCTATGGCTTCTCGGTCCGCAGCTGGACTTCTATCCGAGAGAGGAGCTGTTTCTTCCAGAGGTGCCGGAACCCTCCGCGTATGCGACGCGTGGATCCAGTTGGGCAGGCCTCCCACCTTTACTGCAGTGTTCGTGATCAGGATGATCTGGTAGGGCCCACGCCAACGAACATCCAGGCAGCTTCTTCTTACGTGCTTTCGCACAAGCACCCAATCACCAGGGCACAAGTCATGGCACGGGTCCTGGCACGACGGAACCTCGGCAGCCTGCACCTGAAGGGACACAGAATGAATGGCGTCAGACAGCCCCTTACAATAGTCCAGGATCATATCATCTGTGATGTTTAACAATGCAGCAGTTGGTACAGACGGCAACCTCATTGCTCTCCCCATTAACACCTCGTGAGGTGACAGTCCCGTTCTTCTGTCTGGGGTACTACGGAGGCTCATAAGGACCAATGGCAGGGCATCAGGCCAACTCAGGGATGTTGATGAACACATCTTTGCAATTCGGGCCTTAATGGTGCTATTTATCTGCTCCACAATTCCTGAGGCTTCTGGTCGGTAACTGCAATGCAATTTCTGATCTATGTTCAGAGCCGCACACATCATCTTCACAAGCTCGCTGTTGAAATGCGTTCCCCTATCTGATTCCAAAGAGGCCGGCACCCCGAATCTAGGGATGAGCTCCCTAAGCAGTAACTTGGCTACTGTGAGGGTGTCACACCTACGTGTAGGGTACGCCTCAACCCATCTGGAAAATACACAAACAACCACCAAGACATAACGAAGGCGGTTGCACCTTGGCAGTTCGATAAAGTCTAACTGCATACGATTGAATGGACCTCCAGATCTCCCTATGTGGCTCAGTGCAACTGGTGTTCTTTTCCCTACATTCATCTGTTGACAGGTCACACAACGCTGGCACACTGCTTCGGCTGCTACTCTAAACTTAGGGTTGTACCAGGTTTGCCTGAATACCCTCAGCATAGCATCTCTCCCTAAGTGTACTGGACCATGTATTTGTCTAGCCATTGGGCTCACCATCTCATTGGGTAACACTGCCCTTCCATCTGCCGAAACCCAGAAATGAGCTTCACCCACCACACATCCTGCCTTTTCCCATGTTTGCTTTTCAAAATCGGGTGCGTTTTCCTGCATGCACTTCAGCTCATCCCAGGTGTCGACAGTTTCCAATATCATGGCTAATTCAGTTCTTACATTTATTCCGCCCACTTCCACCTCTGTGAAAGAGTACCCTTGTTCTGCGCAGTACCACGCAACTTCGTCGGCATATCTATTGCCTTGTGACACGAAGTCCATGTTCCTAGTATGTGCAGTACATTTTACAACTGCGATACCTGCTGGACATTGCAAAGCCTCTAACAACAAACGCACAAACTCTCCATTGCGAATGGGAGAGCCTGAAGAGGTCATGAAACCTCTTTGAGACCATAACTGCCCGTAATCGTGAACTACCCCGTAACCATATTGGCTGTCGGTGTATATGGTGACTCGAATTTGGTTGCTTGCCAGGCAGGCACACGTCAATGCAATAATCTCAGCTACCTGAGCGGAGTGTACTCCTTCCAGGCATCCAGCTTCCACAATTCCAGTAATTGTACATACAGCGTAAGCTGCTCTTAATTGCCCAACTTCGTCTCTTACACATGAGCCATCGACAAAGAAAACTTCATCGGGGTCAGTCAGTGGCTCATCAACGATGTCGGGTCTCGGTTTGGTGCATAGTTCAGTCACATCGAGGCAGTCATGGTCTGTACATTCGTCATCATCGATATCATTTGGGAGTGGCATCAAGGTAGCAGGGTTCAAAACAGAGCATCTCTTGAGGGTCACGTTCTCTGCAGCAAGAATGACCTGCTCATAGTGCGTGAGCCTGCTATTGGTCAGATGCTGTGTTTTGGTCCTGGTCATCAACAGTTCAACAGAATGGGGCACGTACACCTCTAACGGGTGCCCCATCACTATGTTCTCGCACCTCTCGATACTGACACCTGTTGCAGCAACGGATTTGAGACATCCGGGCAACGCTGCGGCTACTGGGTCTAAAGTAGCTGAGAAATAGGCGACTGGTCTACGGGCATTCCCATGAATTTGGACCAACACAGACAGCGCACAACCCTCTCTCTCACAACAGTAAAGCAAGAATGGTTTATCGTAATCAGGCATTCCCAGAGCAGGAGCACGACACAGGTCCTCTCTCAGCTGCAGGAACGCCATCAAACAGTCTTTGTCCCATGGTACCGGATCGCTCACCTCCTTGTGCGTCAGTTTTTGCAGGGGTTTTGCTTTCAGTGAAAAGTTTGCGATCCACTGTCGGCAATAACCCACCATCCCTAGGAACATCCTGACTTCTCTCTGTGTTTTAGGCGCATTCATTTTCATGATCGCCTCTATCCTGTCTGGTGACACCTTTCGTTTGCCTTTCTCAATTCTGTGCCCCAAGTACTGCACTTCTGTCAGGCAGTACTGCAATTTTCCCGGGGACACCTTGTGCCCATTTGCAGCTAGGTGGTTTAGCAAAGCAATGGAGTCCTCCCTGCAAGCCTCTTCTGTTTCTGACGCCACAAGCAGGTCGTCTATGTACTGTACCAGAACTGACTTCTGAGGCAGTACTAGACTTTCAAGATTTTTCTTCAGAAGCTGGTTGAAGATCGATGGGCTCTCTGTATACCCCTGGGGGATACAACACCATGTTAGTACGCGACCTTCCAGCTTAAATGCGAAAAGAAAATGGCTCTCTTCGTCCAGAGGGATCGAAAAGAAAGCCTGACAAAGATCTATCACAGTGAACCATTCGGCTTGAAACGGTATCTGAAACAGTATCACTGAGGGATTCGGTACCACTGGACAACATGAGACAACTATGTTATTAATCTTTCGGAGGTCCTGCACTATCCGAAATTTCCCATTTGGTTTCTGCAAACCCATAATCGGGGAGTTGCATGGACTACCCACGATTTCTTTCAGTATTCCCTGCTTAATCATAGACTCGATCACGGGCTTTATACCTGCAATCGTTTCTGGAGTTAATTTATATTGGGGTGTTTTTGGAAACTCAGCATGCGGTTTCACTACGATTTTCACTGGGTCCACTCCCTTAACCAGTCCAATCTCTTCCCCAGTGAAATCCCACACTTCTGGTGCCACTGTCTCTCTCAGATCCCATGGGAGCTCGTCCACAGTCAAAGTGGGATACAGCTCCACACATATTCTTGAATTTGCGACTTTGAAGTCAGCATCATCGTCATTGGTCAATACCTCCACTCCCTGTGGTGTGCAGTATATTGTACAATTTAATTTGCACAAAAGGTCTCTTCCTAGCAGACATACAGGACTAGAATCGCAAACCACAAACTGATGCTCATCGCTGTATTTCCCTATCTTCACCTGCACTGGTTCGGTCAACGGGCTGGTTATCCTCCTGTTTGCGACCCCTACCACTTGTATGGTCTCTCCAGACATGGGCATACCTGGAACTGCGGCTGATCTAATCGTGGATCGAGTGGCTCCTGTGTCCACTAGGAATGTCGTGGGGCACCCTGCCACTTCGGCCTCAACGTAGGGTCCCCTTTGGTCCACTTCTAAGGCTGCCCCGAGGGTGCAGTCTTCTCTTTCCACTCTCCGTCCAGTTAGCGGATCAACGTAATAGCATTCTTCTCCTCCTACAAACAGAGGCATCTGTCTATATGTCTTACCCATGGTCCCTACTCTGGGTGGCTGAGGGAACTGGGCTCGTGGAGGAGGGGTCCCCCCTTTGAGCACCTTTCCTTGGTATGGCGTTACCCCTCTCGCAGGTGTACTTTGGACCTCTTCCTCCTCTATCTCCTGCTCCCCAATTTCAACGTTGTAGGGACACTCACGTTTCCAATGCCCCACCTCGTTACACTGGTGGCACCGAGTCGTTTTCTTCAAGGCGGCTATGTCTACCCTAGGTCTAAAGGTGGAATTCTCCTCATTGCCCTTATTCTGGTTGTTCTGCTTCCTGCCTCCTGTTCCAGTTCCTTGTTGCTGTTGCTGTTGCCCACCCTTACCAGCTGACTGCATCTGCACCACCATTAGTTTCTCTTTTAGCTTCTTTGTCTTTGAATCAATCTCATCCCAGCAATACCTAGCATATCGCAGGATTTCGTCCAGCGGTTTACTTTGCCAACAAATCGAATGTTGCTGAATCATCAAACTAATATCCGGTCTTAGACCCAAAACAAATTTAGACACAAACTGCCCTATGTCTTTTGGGTCCATTACGTCCAACCCGCTATACTGTTTAAACGCCTTCAGCAATCTCTCATAATATTCATGAACTGTTTCTTTGGGTTCCTGTCTAGTTCGGTCTATTTTGACCCAGTCTATGTCCTGCATTGGCACCTTGTCTTTCAGCCACGTCATCACTCTCTCATATTTTACCATGACTGTCTCGGACGGTCCATTAGTCCGTGCATCTCTCTCTGGTTCTGCTGCGGGCCACTCGGCACTAACCTTACATGCGGTCCACAAATCTCCTGGTACCACAATGTCAAACAGTGTGTTCAGGTCTATCCATAGCACCTTGGATATTTTTACAAACCTCTCCACTTGTTTGTACCACTCGACTGGGTTCTCCCTCAGTTTGGGGAAGGAATTTGTAAAGGCCGCTAAATCCCCCCTACTCCATGGCACATGCACATAGTTCCCATTTGCAACCTCACGCAAAGGGTATGCCTCTATTCTCTGCAGTCCTCCTGGTGTCATACCAAGCATGCTTCTCCTGACGGTCCCTTTCTTGGACCACCTTTCTTCCCATTTATCTAGTGCCCTCCACGTTCTTATCCCAGTGATCAGTTCCCTTATGTGTGTTTTCAATCCTATTGTTCTTCTCTCATCTAGATCTCGATCTGAATAATGTAGCCTGTGGTTACCCTGTAATGCTTTGGTTCTTGACAGGTCCACCATATATTTGCCTGCTAGTTCAACTAACTTCTCGTGGATTGTTCTCGCCTTTCGAGTGATGTCCTTTGCCATGAACAGTATTTCATCCTGCTCATACATTTCCATCCTTTCTAGAGGCAGGGTACCATCCACCATGTCATCCAGATCTGACTTTAAGCTGGCGACATCGAGTCTTTTGGCTTTTATCTCAGCTCGCAGTATGTCTTTCGAAGGGGGTTCGCTGGCCTCTCTACCATCCCAACTCCGAGCCCTACGCTTGGGCTCAGGAGAGTTAAGGAGAGTTCTCCCTTGCTCCCATCTCTCTAGGTCCCATGCCCGTCCGTCCGATCTTGGAAGGTGATGGAACACGGGCCTGTTACCCCCAATCTTATTTTGTCCACTCTCTCTTTCTTCTCTCACTCCACGGTAAGATTCCCTGCTATTCTCCCTCCGGTCGCCATTCTCTCTCTGTCTAGTGTCACTCAGTATCTGGTAAGATCCTTCTCGGTTCCCCATATTCCCTGGACTGCGCTCTTGTCCGTAATCACAGGGGCTATGGCGAGGCCTCTCACAACTCCCGTTCTGTTCACCATTGCCAGGCACACAGTGGGTACACTTAAAGCTGTCTCTGTACTCCTGCGTTCTCCTGTCTCCTTCACTATGTATTGGGCGGGACACCCCCCCACACTCGGGACTCCTGCTTTCCAGATCTGGTCTACCTCCACTCCTGGTATGATGGGTATCTCCCCTACTGTCCGGACCCCTCCCGTCCCACTCCGGACTGCTTTCATCAGCCCCGCAGTGAGTCCGGGTCCTGCTGTCCTGGCTTTCCCTTCCAGCTTCCGCAGCTATGATGCTCTTGTGAGCCTCTACTGCCTCGTCCCATTTCTTCATGTACTCATTGAACTCCTGGAAGGATGGCGGTCTTGCCCCCCTTAGATCCATCGGCCATCTGGGGCCCCCCTGATCTCCTGTCGGATCTGCTGCTGTGTGTACTGGGGTGCTCCAATCTCTCGGTCTGGGCAACTGACTTGAGGAAGTGATGGTATCATTCCTCCTTGCCATCTCTGCGTTTTCCCTGTCCCTCCGTACCTGTTCCTCCCCCCGTGCTCTTTCTGGGTCATAAATCGATACTATAGGGCCTATAGTAACAGGTACTTGCAGGGCATCTGGCAGTGCGTAGGATGTGGCACACTCCGTTTCTGGCACCCTTTGTACCACAAACCTCCCGACCACCTGCGGCAACGGACTAGGCTGTGATAGTTCTTTCTTTGCAGGAGGATCCCAATGGGAAACGGGAAGCGGTCTATACTCCCCTACGCTGGCCCCCCCCCTTCACTTCGCTCTACCTCTTCTGTCTCCTTGTTATACAGGGGTGGCCTATCTGTCAGTAACCTATTTATCAGGCTGTCCTCTGTTTCGCTCTCATCATCTTCTTCTAGGGGGCTTTTGTTACCGGGCGCTTCTAACACTGGGTACAATTTATTTACTTCAATGTTATGCACTCTCCATCTTTTAGCATCCGCATCCCATTTGGCCTCCTGCACTGCTCTTACCGATCGTTTCACCCTTTCTTGTCGTCTATTCAGGTTCTTCTCATGCGCGGCCCTAATCCAGGCATTGAGAGCTTCAAACTGGGTCGGTCTAGGCATAGGTCTCATTGAGGTCATAACTGCTTTTAATCTGTGTAGCACCTCTAATCTGAACGTCCCATACTTCGGAAACGTCAGTTCCTCATTTCCTTCTGTAATCTTGCTCCACTCTGAAATCCACAATATTGTGTGCAGCCCAACATTTGCCGCCATATAACGAGCCGGCGTACCCTCCGGCGGGGCTTCTTCCCCTTCATAAGATCCCCGCCTCTCTCTTTTAAAAGCCGCTCTTAACCATTTAAAACACTTCATGATTTTACGCACAATTTCCAGCCTCACTACTCTGTTTACTTCCTGATGACAATCCACCAATCCTAGCGCGGCTTTGCTAGCTGGCCTATCGCAGCGCGGTCTTGCTCCGGCCGGCCAATCCCAGCGTGGCACTTTCTGACGTCACTCGTCTCCGCTTCGCAGCAGCACCCCTCCTTTCTCAGCTCGTCTCCCGGTCATGCATGCGTCCCATTCATACACTGAAAAAAATGACTACTTCCGACCAAGCGGTCACTTCTCTCGACTGTACGTCCACAGTCTATCTGTAATTGTCACCACAACTGCTCTCTGATAGGTTTCTTACACACACAGTAACTTCCGACCAGCGTCCGTTACTCACGCACTCACTCTTACGTTCCCCCTATCTCGGTCCTGCGGGCGATCAATGGTACCTCATGACCCCCTTCACACTGGTTGACAATTACTCTGGATGTCCGATACACCCGAACCACTTAAGCTCTCCTTGAACTTAAGATTTCCACCGGTTGCGCGCGCTCACAACCTGTTCCACAATCACTCTACAGGCATTCAACTCCGCCAGACATTACAACATAGATACAATACAAAAACACCGCAATCTAACACGCATGACCCTTTATACTCACTCTCGACCGATACTGCTGCTTTTCTGTCTCACGTCATCCGGACCTTCTTCGGCGGGCGGTTCTTCTGATCATCGATCTCTAGGGGCCTTGGGGTAATCTAACCTGGCCTAGATCACCTTCCTCAAGAAGGCAACCATCCTCTATAGCTACCAACTGCTGGGGCGAGATTTTGATCGCTACCTTATCACTCTTGATCTAAACCCCGTTCTGGTCGTCTGAACCTTTGTTGCCTGTCATTGAGGGAAGAAAGTGCATCTCTTACCAGGTTAGTTCAATCAATAATGAACTCCGCTCGGAAGAACCACAAACCACTTCTAGCTTTCAAAGATTTATTATAAGGTTAGGGTAAGTTGCAAATACAGGCATCTCAAAATGAGATTCAAAAGATATACGGGTACAACTACATACATGTGCTCTCTGAAAGCCCTCAGACGAGCAAAGAAAACTACCAGAACCAATTCCAGAATTAATAGAGTTGCAAGCATAGACACGTATTGTGATCTCTCAGTCATTTACGGCTGGAATAAAGGTGTCAGGTTAGGCTGTCCCTACCCTGCTCTGGATGGTATCCCTACTTAACAGAATCCCAACCTACCAAAAGGTGTCAGTTGTGAATGACTTCCAAGGAAGATCACTCACTCTTGGTCTCTAGGTGAAAGCCTATGATCTCCAGTCATGACCCCTCTCTGCCTACCCATCCGCTCTCTAAAGGGTCCTCAGGCATCTGCTCTAACTCCACCCAGGGGTGCTGTCCCTAATACCAAACATACAACAACATTTGAGACGCCCCTCGTGAGACGCCCCTCACGTGGTATTGCTTCTGGCTTTTTCCATGCTGCTCTTCTTTTGGGCCTCGTGCGTTAGAGTTGACCTTGCTTCTCAGACTCTTCTCCGGCCCGCCGATACCCCTCAAACATTCCTGAACCCTCCTCCGTGTCTGTGCCAGTCTCCTGAACAACCCTCTATTCATTCTGTGTATAATTGGATCCCCCCTCTCACTTGCAGACAGACATCTGCAGCCAGGATCCCAATACTCATAAACTTCTAACGAAAGTTTGCAACATTATTCTCAACACAGGCAAATACGTGTAAACCTGAGTCTTTAAACATTTCAGGCCTACAACATTTCTCATAACGATTATATTCGTCCAGTCCTTCATTAATCAATATCATGTTAATACTCTGCTTTATGATTATGTAAACACATCTATAAAATATAAACCTATTAAACATGACTACTAAATAACATTAGTGCAATCCATATTGATGTATGTGGACCCCTTTCCCAACTCTTTCAGCTCTGGCCATGAGGCCTATTCCGTTCTGTGCTTGACATTCTTTCATTAGCAGCTACATAAAATGGATCAGGATTAATCACGCCTAGTAAGGTTACTTTTTCACACATTTCTGCATTAATTCCACTTCTATATAAAATCTCTAGATTACCTACTCATTTCAGAATATAGGTGAATATAATATCAGCACTCATGGCATTTCTCTTCATGACTTGTGCGTACTACGTGTAGGTGTGGTGCACTCATACATTTTGTGCAGTTTGCGCTCTCTCAACTGCATCTACTTAGAATGCCCTCCCGATTTCAAGAAAGGCTCTTAAGACCTGGCTTTTCTAAGCCTAGCAGCTGTCCGGGCGATTTTCCTCTTCAAACTTCTTCCGGACGGTCGGTCTCTAGCGCCTTGATGCCTTAGGGTGATTGTCGCGCTTTACAATTACAAATCAAATCACAATCAAATCAAGGTTACTCCTTCTCTACCAGTTCAGGCTCTGTGTACAGTCTTAGCTAAAGAGAAGATAAATGTCATTCACCTGAAGAAAGAAAAGAGGAATTTGAACAAAAAAAGTTTTTAATATCGAGTTGCAGAAACATCGGCAAAAAATATTGTGATACAAAAATGTTGTGATGCAGAAATATCGTTGTCAAGAATATCGATTTTTCGGGGTAGGTAATATCGCTTTTAATAATATAGTTGTAAAAACATCATGTTTTAATTATCTTTATGCATCTTAGTTCATATATTATTTATATGTATTATGGTTTGTATAAGTGGTAATAATATATTTAGAAATAGTTTGTAATTTGAAGTGATTTATCATTTGTAATTTAATTTCTAACAGTAATTTATATTATTTAAGCGGGTTGCTAGGTTTGGAAGGGTGTAGGGTAGGCGTTAACTATGATTAATGAACAATTAATTAATGTATTATGATATTTAATTGATTATTATGTTAATTGTGTAATAATAATAATATTTTTAAGTTACATAGTATGTGTGGGCTTCTATGTTTGCAGGGGTATACGGTGGGAAGTTAAGTAATAATGAACAGGTATTTATTCATTTGTTATTAATTATTTTATTGATTAAAAATATGTAAATTGTGTAATAATTATATTTTTTAAGTTATATATTAAGTGCGGCTGTTGGGTGTGTAGGGCAGGAAGTTAATTAAGTAATAATTAATTAGCAAAATATTATTATTTATTTAATTGATTTTTAATTTTATAAATTGTGTAATAACTGATTTTTTAAAGTTATATATTAGGTCCGGGCTGCTGGGTTTGTCACGGCATAGGGTGGATGATATTTATTAATTTTTTAATGAATTAATAATTGACTATTAATTGTGTAATAATTATGCAATGAATATTTAATTGATTATTCATTCTTGTAACTGTTTTTAAAACATCTGTATTGGCATTTTCAGTATATCAGCAAGGGATATATACAAGATTAATACAGCATCGTCATGGTTCTTCCCCTTTCACCCTCTCCTACGTTCTCTGTAATCATATTCCTTTATCATGTCTTATTTGATGGCGTTAACTTTAGCCATATCATTTTCCTTGCCATACTGTCTGTACCAATATAACTGTACAAACTCCCGCCCTTCCTGCCCTCCCCAGTTGTTTTTTCGTCTCAAGTGTCATTTTTTTCGCCTCACTTAGGGGCTGACCTATTGCTTATGATGTGCATTCCCTGTCTTTTGTCCCTTCATCAAACTTCGCCTTCTCTGCCTGCCCTATTTACACCTTCCCTATTCGCCTTTGCAGAAGAGGCAGGGGGGTCCCTTGCGTCCACCATCATGAGTGACCAGGCACGTGCATCCTCCTCTATCTTATCATCTTTCCTGACCCATTTCATAAGGATTAGTTCTGCGGTCGCCCATTCTCTTAGATATTTCCGCCATCCCTCCATTGTCGGAGGTCTGAACTTACCCACCTGATCGCTATTCATCTCTCCGCCAGTACCAATCCCAATTGCTCAAACCTTCTGCTAAGTTTTTTGGATTTGATCTTAGGAAGCAGCCCCAATATTACAACACATATTGTCTAGTGAATTCTCCATCCTGTAGCAATGTGCATTCATCTACTATATTTTCCCAGAATTGTGTGAGTGATGGACACTCCCACATCATATGAATGAAATGTGTTTCTGTTTGACCGCATCTAGGGCATGAGTTTCTGCGTTCCGGGTAAATTTTGCTTAAGGTCTGCGGAGTTAAATATGTTCGAATGTATGGTGTTGATGGCATTAGTTTAAATCTCACATTGGAACTCACCTGTTGAACTCCCTTGTGTATTTTCAACCACTCTCGGTCTGTCAGGGGCTCGTCTATTGCTACTCCCCATCTGGCCTCTTGTGGGAGGGGCCCCACCGGGAGATCGTCCTGTAGTGTTTTGTATATATGGGAGACCAGTGGAGGGCCTTCTGTCATGCAAAGCATTGCCCTTAGCACTGAGGTGCTGGGATGGTGCTGCAGAAAGAAGGCCCATAGCTCTCAAGCCACAGGGCGATCTTCCCATATTGTTGGAACTGCCCCTTTACCATTTCAAAGGCGAGCTCAGCCGCACGGGTTATACAATGTTCATTACTGTAGAGGTCTCCCATTGTGAGACACACCACCATATCCAATTTCTGATGGACATTGAATCTGCTTTTTTTTAAGGGTATCACCACCCACAATGGCATTTACAGGGCATAGGGCGCATGTCGGACAACCTTCTTAACTGCTGTTTCCTAGACTGCCACTACGTGTTGGATGACATATGGGTAAGAGCTGGGACCCCCGTTCCAAGCACACAGAGCTCCGGGAGGGTGGCCCCGCCATGTTTTCTTGCCAGAAGCTATTTCTCCCAGTTATCATTCTCATCTAACCAGTGGAATGCGTGTTGAAGTTTTAAGGCCATAAGACCTAAGGAGGGTTCGGGGGGGTTCTCCCCCCGAGAAAATTTTGAAAAATTAGCAGCCAAATGGTGGATTTTCAAGACTTTCAGAAGCCATTGTGCTTAACAGAAACAGGCAACTGCCTCCCCTAAAAGTATCATCAGTTCCAAGGCCTCATGAATAAACCATTCTAAATTGCAATAAACCACAATTAATTTTAACAGTTAATTCCCCAGAAAGGGATGTCTTTTACCCCCTGCGACTCCTTTAGAGAAATCAATAGATACACTTTAATGGCACGGAAAGTTGAGGAGGCAAGAATTGTCCTTGCCTACCATGGAGGGAATCCAACAATTTGACTATAATCTTGCAACCATCTGCTGCTCTGAAGTCAGTTTCGGCTTCCTAGGGGAAGCTTGGAGGCCAGCATGCGAGCTAGAGAAAATGATAATTAGCAGCCTTCTTAACCATATAAAGACATTTACCTTTAGCAGACCTAATCACATAAATACACGTTCAGATCTTTGGTAATGATGGGCTGCACACCTCCAAAAAAAGCCTGTAGTGCAGCTTGACTCCATAAGCAGTGGTTCATTCTATGATCATACACATTACCATGAACTACTATGCCTGGATACATTCTACAAGATTCAGGAGATGTCTGATCAACTTCTAGGATTCTTTGATGGGACAGCTATTTTCTCACTGTAATAGTTTAGAAACTGCTGTGCAACAATAAACTTGCTGAACCTACCTGGCAAACCGTTCAACAATATAGATTTTTGAGGAAATTCGCCAGGGCACACCAGCCCAGTCAATCACAACTACTAATCCAAACCCCCTAGCAGATACCACTCCTTTCGGGGAAGAAGTGGTCAGGATATGTCATCACTACCTGACCATGTTCCTGCCAAGATCCAATGGCTCTGATGCCTCAAAATCTCTGACTTACCCCTTTCACCTACACTACAATTTTACATGAAAGGGGGGGGGGGGGGTACACATCTCCCATTTTCTTAATCAACTGTGAGATAAGCACGACTGATAACTCGACCACCCAGATTATAGGCAATTTCTGAGTCTTACCCTTCCAGTCTTCTCTACTGGACCACACTCCTTCCATCAGGACATGCTTTCCAACACATGCCTCAGTCTGTCAGAGGGAAGTTCTTATTATGATGCACAAAGGGGACCAACGTGGAGACCCTTGGAGGAAAGGTGCACAGGATTTTACTCCATCTACTTGATTCCCAAGAGGGATAGATGCCAAAACCCCATTTGGGTCTCCAACTCAAAATGTCCATTAAGCAAGGCAAGTTTAAAATGTGGTCCTTGAGCCAGGAGCTATTGCCACTCAATGCCTTAAATTAGCTGTCTTCATGGACAGCTAGGATGCTAAATATATCTACCAATCATTCATGCTCACTTGTGCAATTAACAGAGGGGTTGCTTTACCATCAGCATGCTCCTCTACCACTTGGTCTGACAGCCGCACCATGAGTGCTTACCAAGATTCTAGCAGCAGCTTGACCAAGGAGAACAGAATATGTATTTCCACACTTGGAAAACCAGCCGGCGACGGCTTGGTCCCTTTGATAGTCACAGAATACCTTCATTACATCATGAGCTTTTTGCAATGCCTGTGCTTTACCTTCAATGCCCAAAAGTGCCACTTCATCCCTATGCAGAGCCTGACCTTCACCGGTATAGTGTTAGATATGGCATACAAAGACTTTTGGCCATTAAAAGAAAGCAGCTAGGAAACAATTTTGTTATGTTTCTGGCCCAGCTACAGATTTAATTTCTGCAAGTCCTATGCCTGAATCCTAGCCTCTCAATCCATGCACCCACCAGACAACTCCGCTCTGCCCAACTGGCACTTGCCACTGTTCCTCTGATCTGCAGGACCAGAGGTAGATCCTTCTCCTACCTCGCCGCCAAATCCTGGAACGCTGTGCCTCTTCACTTCAGGTTCTCCCCATCCCAATTGAGGAAGAATCTCAAGACCTGGCTTTTAGAATGAACCACAGTGCCCAGTCGGACCTCCCTCCCCTCCCATTCAACAACAAACAAAACAAGCTTTATTCGGTATATAAATATATAACCATGAAAGCATACTACATATATTTAAAAAAAGCAACCATCATAGCATTTGGGGGAAAATACAATGATGTCACAGATTTACACTGGAGCGTATTTCCTCATGAATGTAAACAACGGTATCCTTAAAAACTTTCAAGAAAACACAGAATGGATTATACAGAGCTTCACTCGACTCAATAAAGTACATACAAATTTAATTTGTAAATTCAAGGCAATAGAAGCACGATATGTATAAAAGCCTTGGATCCGGAATGTATAATAAAAATGTTATAAGGAAAATTCAGACTAATCAGATTCGTAATTTAGCGATTCCAGATAAGTGAGATCCTTTCTCCGTTTAATTGCCATCTGGGTAAAAAGGATCACTGCATTACATATCGATGAATTTTCCAAATTACAAACAGGATACAAAGCAGACTTATAAAAATACAATTTGTTTGATATAAAAAGGGGTCTTAAGATCGATTTTCTGATGTCCCTGTAAAAGTAGCAAAAAAGTATAAAATACAAAGTACTCCGAGGGCTTGTGCCATCGCACGGGCACTTAGGTAAATTACGACTCCACTTTCCCATCTCTAGGAAATGCTACTTTAAAGTGGAGTGTACACAGCCTTAATCTTGTCAAGGAGAATCTGTGCTGTACATTTCTAATAAAAATGAGATATGGTTATATACCAAGGAGAAATGGTCCTTTGCAGTATGATTTAACGCCTGATTTTGTACTGAGTTCGGTTAGCTTCTTAGTTTCTCTGCATTTCAGGAATCTCCTATTGAGCTCAATCTTGCTATAAATCTGAATGCTCACAGGATCTTTAAAATGAGTTACCATATTGTACTCAGCCGTAAGGCTACGAATGTATTGCAGCCAGGGTGAGTTCCTATGGTGGTCTAATGTGAGGCAACCTAAAAAAAATTCTTTAGTGAAATGGGCTTCTTCTTTGGTGCAAATTCGGTGCCACAGTACGAGGGCCCCAATGCTAATCAGGTCACTTATATACTGTGTATTTAGCTCCTTATGAAATATATAGGTCGCTGTTGAACTGGGCACAGATAAAACCCATCTCAAGAATTTATTCTCGAGAGTTTGTATTGGGAGATATCTGCCATACCCCAAAGTGCTCCTCCGTAGCTCACCCCTGTAATACACTTGCTCCCATATAGCTAATATTTCACATATGGGCTTATTCCCTATGTTCTCTGAAAATCTGAGTATCGCCTCACTAGATCTCAAGAACTTCAATTTGCAAGAATTTACATGTGCTGCCCATGGTCCCTTGCCATTAAAAAGTAGCCCCAGATACAAAAAAGTAGATGTTCTTTCAATTTTAGTCCCCCCAACATAGTGATTTCTATTTTTCGATTTTGTTTTCCCACATGTCATGACCAGTATTTTACTCAGATTTATTTTTAGATTCTTTTCAGTCATGAAAGATGTAAAATTATCAATCAGGAGTTGGAGGCCATTTGCAGTCCTAGATATTAGGACTGCGTAATCTGCATATAATAAAACTGGGGTCACACGTTTACCAATCACAGGGGCATCAGCTTGCAGGCTCTGTAAAGGAAGGATAATACCATTAATATAAAGGGAAAATAAAAGAGGGGCAAGGACACAGCCTTGTCTGATTCCTCTAGTAACCCTAAAGTGCGTGGTGCATTCTCCTTTCTGGCTATAGCGTAATTTTGAAGTTAGATGGGCGTATATCTGTGAAAGAAAATGTATCATATCGCCAGGTGCGCCCATTCCTGCTAAGGTTTGCCACAATATGGCGTGATTTACCATTCCTTCACCCTCCCCTCCCCCATGCAGCACCTTGGTACCCTCACGGGTGAGTAACCGCGCTTAACAAGTACTGATTGATTAGGTTTGATGGCTTCATGCATCTCATTAGCGAAGCAAGTGAAATGGCAGATGAGGTTCCCTTTAGTGGTGTTTGAGGAAATAGTGGCTGCAGAATCCATGGATTCTTGAGGCGGTGCAGATTTACCACTCTTTCCCTAAGATATGCACTGGAGAATGGGTACATCCAGTCTTTTGGTTGGTTGTCCTTTCACCCTTCCAAAGCTGCAGGGGTTACAGAATCCTTCTCTGAAGGTTGGGGCGCTTATCTGGGCAACATCATAGAGAGGAGCTTTTGGTCCCCGTCTAAGCAGTGCTGCTCATACAGGTGTTAGAAATTAGTTCAGCCTGCCTTTCCCTGAAGGACTGCCTCCCATCTCAGAGAGTACCATTCAGGTCCTATCAGACAACACAACCACAGGCAATTATATCAACAGGTGGGGAGGATGACATGGTGGGAGGTAATACGGCCGTGTCTATTGACTCTGCAACATGCATTTTTTTTACCAGTTGTGGCCCACCTTGTGGGCCCCCTCAACATCAGGGCAAGAGTCGACTCCTCTTTCCTTAGAAGACCAGGAATGGGAACGGAATGGCTGGAGTGAGGCCAGACTGGAGTGGGCCAGACTGTTTTGGAGTGAGGCAGACTGGAGTGGGCCAAATAGTTTGAGTGGATCAGATTGCTTTGGATTGGGGCAGATTCGAGTGTGGTGGATTGGATTGGGGTGAGTGAATTGAATTGGGGTGGGGTGTATTGGCTTGAGTGGGATGAATTGGTGTGGGGTGGATTGGGGTGCTTTACGATTATGTGTTCGAGAATCATTTTAGAACAATACACATACGAAAGAAGCAATGTCGCTTTGCAATAACAAATTTATTTTTCCCGCAGTGAGGGTAGCCCTCTTAGATGTGCCGGGTTTGAGGGTCAGGTGCAGGGCCAGAGAAGGGATATTCCCAATGTGATTTTACTGTCTGGATTTTACGGATGGTGGTATTGGGTGCATTGCTCCTACGTTGAGTAAATCTGTGTGCAGGAAGTTGTGCAACCAACAGCCCACACCGGATTGAATGAAGTGGAATTCCAAATAGGAATTGTGCTCTGCTCAACTCATAATCTGTATCTTAGTAGGAGGCCTTACCATAGAAAATTAGGAATGTGATATAGTTACATTATACAGCATAAAGAAAGGAGGGGGCATTACTAAAGACTGAGATGCGTATGGATAAAAAAACGAGTTTATGCTGGTGTGGATCTCTGATAGCCTCTTTTTGGGCTGCAGAGCTGTGATCTCATCCTAAGCCTATGAAGTCAGAATGGAATGTAGGCATCTTAGAGGACTCCAGTACTTCTCTCCAAAAGTAGATTTCAGTCTTGATGTCTGCAGGCTTGTATTATTTGCAAATTTAAAGGAACGTTTTGCAGTTCCTTAATGATGATGACAAAAAAATGAACAATGGCAATTGTGTATTTGTACGTATATATGTATATATGCATATGGTATTTCTATAGCGCAAACCTAGATAAAAGGCAGCGAACCTCTGTACATGCTCAAAGCCAAGCCTAAAGTGAACCAGTACTAGGAGAGAAAGCTGTGTTGTGGACGTTTATCCCACTGACCACACCCTTTCCCAACTCGTCACAGGGAGGGGTCCCACCCACGTCCTGTAACGAGGTGGGAAAGGGTGTGGTGACAAGCGCCACTCTCGCTGATTGATGTGGAGGGTTAGCGATCCCGGGCTTGTTTTCAAAACGCCCGGGGCTAACTTAACCTCCAGGCCATCAGGGGGTGGAGATTGCTCCCGGCAGCTAACTCTTTGCCGAGCTGATGACATCATAGCCTTCAGGGCTGTGAGGTTCTCAGCCGGCAAATACGTAGGCTAGGCTTGAGCAAACAGGGCAGGGGGAGAGTGAGACTTGTCAGTGAGTCACGTGATGTCAATTAACAGCGGCGATATCGTTGAGTGGGGCATACAGTGCCCCTCAGTCCCATGTTTAAGATCTACTGACAGAGTAATGTTAATAGCATTTTGGCAGCTCGTAAATGAGTATTTTTTATAAACTACTTTGAGCTGAGCATATCCAGCAATGTAACGCGGGGGCGGAGCCCTGACGCCCTCATAGAGAAACCGCCACTGCTATCCTCCCCATCAGGGACAGTGGGAGCTCCTTCCAGAATTTTATAGAATTATTTATACCTTCCACTACCCTCCCCATGTTATTCTCTAAATAGGTGGTGACTGTATGTGTTAGACGGATTCCTAAGTATTTTACACCATCAGGCCCCCATGGCAGACCCACAGTTGGCAAGGCACTCTCCGGCACCCTAGCCAGTCTCCACATAGGGAACAATTTGGATTTTCCGGGATTAAGATGAAGACCTGGCAATGCCTCAAATTCCCCTGACTCTCTAAGAAGAACTGGGACAGCCCTATCTGGATGGCACAAATACACCAGTGTATCATCTGCGTATAATGAAATCATGTGATTGGTGTCCCCCGACTGAATTCCCCATCTCCCCAGTTTTTCCTTTAATGTTGCAGCCAATGGCTCCATTGCTATCACAAATCGGAGTGGGGATAGGTGGCAACCCTGACGAGTGCCCCTTCTTATTTTTTTTTTTTTTTTTTTTTTAAATATATTTTTATTGCAGGAATCAGTACAACAATACAGTAACGACCAGCATCATATTATAGCCAACTTTTACCAGATATAGCCCACCGACCCCCTTCCATAGCATTGCTATACAGCCAAGCAGCCCATATCCCTGGGGTTGGGCGGCGAATGTAGCTGGGGTCAGTAGGATGCGGGAGCTGGTCCGGATAATACACTGTCCGTCCTCTGCTTTTCTAAACAAACCCCAACCCCCAAAAGGTACCCCCCCCTCAAACTTCCGGTCATTATGAAACTCCCCTCTCCCCCCCCCCCCCACCATCAGCGCCAGGGAGCTTATCACTTTAGGATCCACTTCTTGACCCACGGGGAAGGTAATAGTGCTGTTAATGCTAGTGTCTAACGGGACTCGGGTCTAGTTGCTTCTTCGCTTTCGGAGTCGCTGGGGGCACAATAATCCCTGAGGGCCTGCACCAGCGTTTCCCATTCTAACGCGGCCTCCTGCGCCTTCTCATTGCTGTGCCTCCAAGCCAACTGATATCGCAGCGCGCTCTCCCCCGCCGCCCATTTCAAAAGTTCACCGTGCCATCTGCCGCCTGCAGGACCAGCACGTGCCTTCCAGTTCCTGGTCACCTCTCGTTTAGCAAGTAGGAGCCCCAAGTCGATAAATTTACTGGTGATTTTATTCCGGGGGGTATGGGGGAACCAGTGCAATAGCCCCACCGCCGCATCGAACGATAAGTGCCTCCCCGTCACCTCTTCCAAAGTCGCCGCCACCTCCTGCCAGTAGGACGTCAATCCTGGACAGGCCCATAGCATGTGTAGGAGGTCCACCTCCTGAGCCGGGCACCTAGGGCATTCCGCCGAAGCCGTGGCAAAATAACGCCTGATCTTAACCGGGGTCAGGTACGCCCTATGGAGAACATAATAGTGGACCAGTTGGAAACGGGCGCTACGTGTACCCTTCCATGCTCGCCTCACTAGCTGGGACCAGGTCGTCTCCGGGATCTCCCTACCGATGTCCTCTTCCCAGCGGGACTTCAGTGTGGTGAGAGGGACCAACCCCTCGGTAATCAGCCTGCCGTAAAGGCAAGTGACCGCCTTCACTGTGCCCGCCGACATCATTACATACTGGCACACCTGGGACAATTGAGGTTCCTCTAGTCCGTTTTGCCAGTGCGCCTGGATCACTCGCACAATGGCCGAGTGCAGCAAAAAGTCACCCCGGGAGATCCCAAAGCGGTCAATGAGATCCTGAAAGGACAGGAGCACTCCGTCCTCATACAGGTCCCCGACGAGCTGTAAACCCGAATCCTCCCAGTCCGCCAGTCGTGACCAGTCTCCTCCGTGGGGGAGGGCCGTCAGCATCCCCAATGGAATTTCAGGTGCATATGGGGTCCGCAGGTGACCTCTGTTATGAGCCCGATTCCAACAGAGTCGGATAGTCCGCTCCTCCATTGACAGGTCCCGAAGGACCAAACGCTGTCGCAGCGCGATAAAGGAGAGGACGTGCCTGGCCATACCCGTCCCTCTACCGTCTTCCGGGCCTCTGAACTCCCTGGCTATCTCCTGGGTGTATGTCTGGAGCTGTGCCGCTAGGTAATACTTCTCGAAGTCCGGCACAGCGAGCCCCCCCTCGTCCTTCGGCCTCATCAGGGTATTGAGGGCCACCCGCCGCCGGCCCGTGCCCCAAAGGAACCCGACCACCATGGAACGCAAGCGGCGAAACGTAGCCGGCGGGACCCAGATCGGTAAAGCCCGAAAGTAATACAATAATCGGGGGAGCGCCACCATTTTAAGCAGGGCGACGCGTCCTGCCACGGAGAGCGGCAGCGTGGTCCAAAAGTCCATGCTGCCTCGGAGTGCTCGTATGCAACGGGCAATGTTTCCGTCTAGGAGGTCGGGCTGGTCGTGGTACACAAATACCCCAAGGTATTTAAAGCAGTCGGGTTCCCATCTGATCTCCTTACTTAGCGCCGGAGTGGGGACACCCCTACGCATCGGGAAGAGGCAGGTCTTAGACCAGTTCACATGTAGGCCTGAGACGTCTCCGAACTCCGTAAGCGCTAATTCCGCTCCCCGTAATGCGTCGACCGGATCCTCCAGGAAGAGCAACAGGTCGTCCGCATAGAGCGAGACGTAATGCGGGCCCGCCGCTGTCCGTAAGCCCGAATAGTGGGCTCCCGAGCGAAGATGCAACGCTAGTGGCTCCACCGCCAGTGCAAAGAGAAGCGGGGATAGGGAGCACCCTTGCCGCGTGCCACGCTCCACCGGATATCGCGATGAAATCAAAGGGCCCGCTCTAACCCTGGCTGAAGCGGAAGCGTAGAGAACTGCTGTCCATTTGACAAATCCTTCCCCGAGGCCGAATTTCCGCAATACCGCGCTTAAGTAGTCCCACTCCAGGCTATCAAAAGCCTTCTCCAGGTCCACCGACAAAACTACCGGGGACGGGGCATCCACGAATGGTTCCCCGAGCAAGCGAAACAACCTTCGGATGTTCATGGTCGTATTTCGCCGTGGGATGAAACCGGCCTGGTCCTCGTGCACTAGGGAGCTCATATGTCCTAACAGTCTCGAGGCCAAGATGCTGCTCAATATTTTGTAGTCCACCGTCAGCATTGAGAGGGGACGGTAGGACCCCGGGTCAGACGAGTCTCGGCCTGGCTTGAGGAGAGGAACCACCAACGCCTCACACATCGAGCCGGGGAGGCGACCCAGCCTCTTCGCCTCCCTGTAGACCACCAGTAAACGAGGGGCCAGGAGGTCAGCATAAGCTGCATAGAACTCCACCGGCAGGCCATCTAGGCCCGGGGTCTTGTTCCTCGCCATCCGTTTGATGGCCCCGCGGATCTCCCCCAAGCCGATGTCAGATCCCAGGGCGTCCGCCACTTCTTGTTCCACTGTGCGGAGTTCCAGCGGGCTAAGATAGTTATCAAGCCGGTCTGGGTCACGCGCTGAGCGACTGCGGTATAGGCATTCGTAATAATGCCGGAAGCAATTGAGAATCTCCGGTTGGGTGCACACCTCAGTCCCATCCGCCCTACGCATCCTAGTCGTCGTTTGGGACTGGCGCGCAGGGTTGGCCAACCACGCCAGTAACGCGCTCGATCTGTCGCCCTCCGCTATAGATCGGACCGTGTAGGCCTTGTAATCGAAACAGCGGAGCCGTTCGACCTCCACCGCCACCTTCTCCCTCGCCTCTACCGTTTGTGTTTGCAATTCCGGGTGTCCGGGTCGGCTAATTTCGAGCTCGCGGAGCGTTCGGTCCGCTGCGTCCAGATCAGCCAGGATAACTCGCCGCATGCCCACCTTCTTAGAGATACAGTACCCCCTCACCACCACCTTGAAAGCGTCCCATTCGAACGCCCTAGTACTCGCGGAGCCGCCGTTGGATGCAAAATAATCCGTGATTCTCTCCCCTAGGTCTGCCTTGAAGACACTGTCCTCGAGGATCTCGGGGCGCATCTTCCAGGTGGGTACCGCCGGCGTCCCAGGGAACCAGCGAATGTCCAGCAGGAGGGGGTTATGGTCCGAGATGGTCCGCGATAGATACTCCGATCGGGCCGCTGCCGAGACTAATTCGGACGAACCAAGAAAGCCATCCAGTCTGACATGCAGCTCATGAAGGCTCGAAAAGTACGAATAATCTCTAGACGCGGGGTGATGCGCCCTCCAGATGTCCGTCAAACCCCAGCGGGTCTGCCAATCTTGACGGCCCTTAGCCGTCCGCCGGACCGGGGAATCGGGGAGCGGGGGATGCGAGCGGTCTATGTCTACATCTACCACGGAGTTAAAGTCTCCCCCCAGCAGGAGGGGACCGGCGAAAAAGTGAGCCAACGAGCCCGATAACCTGGAAAGGAAGGCAGTCTGGTCCACATTAGGGGCATACACACAACAAACATTCAAGTCCCTCCCTCCCAGCGTGCCTGATATGGCCACGAAACGCCCCTCTGGGTCCAACACTGTCCTCGTGACCTGGAAGGGGACTCCTGCCCTGATCCATATTAGCGCTCCCCTGGCATAAGCAGAGTACGCCGTGGAAAAGACCTGCCCTCGCCACCTACGCTGAAGCGCCGCCCCTTCCGCCTTGTTCAGATGCGTCTCCTGCAGCAGCGCCATTTGCACTCCCCTACGCACTAAATAAGCGTGGACCCTGTGACGCCTGGACATAGTGTGAAGCCCCCTCACGTTCCAAGTAATACATTTCAAGTTAGCAACATCAGCCATTGTCCCAGAGTGTTCTTGCACAGTCTCCCCGTCCGGGTCCCCACAAAAGAAGGACATCAATTCTCCCAGCGCTGACGGCGGCCATTTTCCCCAACCAGATCCAAACCCCCCAAAAACCAACAAAACCCCCTCCCAACCACCCCAGAACAGGACCCAAACTGCGCCATCTAGATCCCATCCAAACTTCTATGAGGAACAACCCCTAAAACCCCACTAGTCCCACGGTCGCCACCGTAGGAAGGCCTTATGGGCCAGGTGCGGGCTGAGCGGAGGCAGTGGGCCCTCGTCGCCCAGGCCACCAGGACTATAATAAGCCCCCCCCTGTGTCAAAATCTTTCGGGGCAAGAGCAGAAGCCTCCCAACCCTCCCTCTCCCATTTTCAGCAATAAAGAACGGCAGCCGCCTCCCCCCTGCCGGGCCCCAACCCAAAACAAGGCAACCTATCCCATTACCCGTGTCCGTCCAAAAGGTCCTCCACCGATTTCGGTGTGATCACCGGTGTGTGGGTACTGTCTGCCACTGAGTCTTCCGAGTCCGATGGTGCCCCCTGAGCACCCGGGTTGTTTTCCTCCTCTTCGATGTCTTCGCCCCTCGCTCCCGACAGTTCCGACAGAACTTCCAACACTCCCCTCCGCTCAGATGATGTCTCCGCTGTCGAGGGCCCTCCCGTGCGGCCGCGGCGGTTCCTGACCCTTTTAGAGCGCCTCCTTTGTTCCGGCTCCTCCGCCTGATGGGTCGAGGCGTTATAACCATCCTTCCCCGATCGGTACAGTTCGAGCCAGTCACAGACCTCCTCCGGGGTGTCGAAGAACTGGGTTTTGTCGTCGACAATGACTCGGAGCCTCGCGGGAAATAGGAGTGAATATTGGATGCCCTCACTCCTGAGTTCACGCTTAACCGCCAGGAAGGAGAACCGCTTGCGCTGCGTCTCGTAGGTATAGTCAGGGAAGATATTCACCTGACTGTTTGCAACCTGGAACGGGCCATTGTGTCTGGCGGCATTTAGGATCAGATCTCTGTCCCGGAAATGGAGCAACCGCGCCACCACCGGCCTCGGGGCTCGTCCCAGCTGTGGGGGCCGCGCTGGAACTCTGTGGGCCCGTTCTAGAGTGTAAAAGGAGGATAGGCCCTCCGGGACCACCGTGTCTCGGAGCCAGGTCTCCAAGTAGCGCACCATATCGCCTTCCTCGATCTTTTCCGGCAGGCCCACTACCCGAATGTTATTCCTCCTGTTTCGGCCTTCCGCATCCTCCGCCCTCCGTTCGAGGGTCTCGATTCGGGACATGGCATCCTTGATCGTCGCAGCCAGGGTCCTCTGCGCCGGTTCGATAGTCTTCACCGTGCTCTCCACCTCCTTGACCCGGTCTGAGAGTTTACCATGGTCTGCCCTAAGGAGGCCCAGGCCAGTCGCCACCTGGGCAATGTCCTGTTGTAGAGCCGACCGAGTTGCCTCTATGGCTTCCAGTACACGGTCGAATTGTTGCTGGAGTGGTGCGCCACCAGGTCGTTTAGGATCTCCATGCTCTTCCTTGTCCTGGGCCTCAGAGTCCGAGGTGGCCTGGCTGGATCCCTTGGCTCCTTTAGGTTTCCCCATGCTGCCAGGGGCTCTCCGCAAAGGTCCCGGAGTAGGCGTCTCCGTGTGCAAGTGTCCAGCACGACCTTCCCGGGATTTCGCCCTCCAGTCCGGAATGGGCGACCTCCTTCTCCAGAGCCTGTGGAGACTCCGCCGTTTCGGCTCACGCCACCGCCACGGCGTCCGAGGGCACCGATAAGGGGGCGGAGACACCCGTCTCCGAGTCGGGCAGGCCCGTTCACCCACTACAGCTCTGGGGCAAGGGCCACCTACTCCCCCGGTTGACCTGTGGCGCCCGAGTGTCGCGCCATCCATGTAGTCGGGGTGGCCAGGAACTCGCAGCTAGTTGCGGAGTCGCGGTGCAGTCCACCGCCTGGACCTGAGGGCACCCGTGCCCGGCGCCCTCTAACGCGTGGGCACCCGCCTGGTCGTCCAATCGAGTATGGTCCCGCTGTGGAGGGTCCGATCCAACCAATGTCCAATGCCTAAAGCCACTGAGGCTGGTGAAGCCGGGTGCCGGGCGACATCCGCGAGACCTCCTCAACTCCGTAGGCCCGTTCAAGGGGACAAAGGGGTCCGGGCGCCATATTGGGTCGTCCTCCGCCACTCCGCAAACTTCGGCATTTCTTCAAAGCCACCCCCGTCCAAACTCCATCAGGGCCCTCGGCAGGGTGTCGTCGCCTCGCTCAACCGAATTCGGGGTCTGGGGTGCCCCTCAGCCACCGATGTTCAGGATAATTTCGGGCTTAGTCCCGGAGCCGAGCTCTCAGGCGACCATCGCCATCGGCGCCCAAGCCACGCCCCCGACGAGTGCCCCTTCTTAGTGCACATTTTTCTTACACCATTCAACGGAGTTTCACCTGCCTTGTTGGATTAATGTAGCGTAATTGTACCCATTACGTGAACCCCTGTCACACACCCATCTTTCTCAACCATACATATTCCCATTCCACTAAATCGAACGCTTTTTCGATGTCTAACATTGCCAGTGTGATTTCTTCAGTCGCCAGACATGGGGCATGCCATACATGCGCCACACTCCGTAGGTTATATGTAAAATTCCACCTTGATAAGGTATTATAAGCTGGGACATGTATGACAATTAGACGGGCGCCAATATTTCACTCAGGATTTTTGCTTCTAAATTTAGAAGGGAGATCGGCCTGTAGGAGTCCGGTAATAGGGGATTCTTATCTGTTTTTATTATCGTAGTCACCACCGCCTCTTGCGTAGACGCAGGCAGGGACCTATTTCCCAGAGCCTCATTATATACTCCCAGTGGTTGGTCAGTCAGCCATGGAGCAAACCGCTGATCGAATTCCGCTGGAAGTCCGTCACTTCCGGGGAATTTCTCCAGTGTAAGTCCAGTATTTCTTCCTTGGAGACTGGTGCTCCGAGGGTGTCCATGGCCTCCTGCTTTAATCTAGGTAGGTCATCCAAAAAATCCCATAATGTTTGTTTGGGCGGGGAGAGTTTATTTTTGCATACCGCAAATAAGTGTCTTGCTAGCTATGATTACCCTATGAGTACATACTGTGTCTCCGTCTTTATTTCTTAATTGGAGTATCAGTGTTGCCGTACTCTACACTCTTATTAACCTTTCAAGGAGTGCACTCATCCTATCCTCTTCCATATGGAGTCGTTCCCGATATGCTGAATATGTACATTTTTCTAACCTGTGCAATGATTCTAATAAATCCTCCATGGATGTGCTCAATTTATCCAAGTTTTGGAGTGTAATGTGTACGGTTTCCTACACAATCCCTAGCTGTCCTTCTTGCATTTGCATATCCCTCTCTAGTTGCTGCCGTACCCCATATAGGAAAACACCTGAACTATCCAGTCCTCACTGAAGACTTCTGCTGAGGGGCCCTCTGTCTTTTCTGGAAAGCCTATGATTCACAGGTTCTTCCTTTGCAAATGCCCTTTGGAGTCCTCTGCCTTCTCATCCAGCTGTATTACACTCTTTTTGAGGTCAACTACAGTGATACTGAGGTTACATAGTTCCTTCTGCACTGTGTCCACGTTGTGCTCTGTGGTGGTCACTCTTTCCTCTACTTTCCGTAGGTCACATCGCAATAAATTGACGTTGATATGACTGCATCTATTATGTGGACAATAGACCATTGGATTGCTTGCAGCACATCCGCCGGAGAGGGGGAGTCTCCGGTTCCTCGCACTGTTGGGCCCTCACGTCTGTTTGCATCTTCCTCCCTGGCCTCTGGTCCCTGGGGTGGCAGTTGCGCATAATTGGAAATGTAATTAGTTTGTGGTTTTGGCACTTTGTCTTTCACCATTTTGCTGGAGTGTGTTTGACCGCTCTGTTTGCACCTCTCATCTTGCCTGCAGGTTGTGATATAGTGTCCCTCTGCACTGTTTATGTCCCCGGTATCGCTGTTCTATGTGTAATCTTTTCGCTCTTCTATGTTGTTACCCTATTTCAGTTCAGAGGGACTTCACATAATTCTTTTTTCTCTCCCTTGTATTCCTGTATTCCACTCCCCAGCACTGGACCCAGGAAGGCAGAGTCCAGTCTCCTACTTGGGCCCTCCGGGTCCTCCCGCAATTCCCGAGGTACTCGGCCATGGCCCCGCATCCAAGTCGTGCACTGCTGTTTCTGCAGTTCTTTTTTGTGTTTCCCTTTGGTACCGCCTCCTGGGGCTTTCTGCTGTGTTAACCGGTTCCCATCCAGTTTCCTAGCTATCTGGTGAACTTCTATATGCCTCAGGCCCTCTCGTCTCGTTCTTCATACCGAATCCTTACCCACTCAGAAGTGGTCGGCCTCCACTCCTCCCTTCGTCATTTTCCGCCAGCGTCTACCGGCCGTCTTTTTTCGTCGAGACCTCGCGACTCCTGGAGGCTGTCCTTCAGAAACGGAGACGAGCCCCCGGTTCCTGCAGCACACCCTCAAGAGCGCTGGAGCCACAGTGCCACTTCCCCTCGGGCCCGACCCCAGGGCTGAATCGAAACAAGTCCACCCCCAACCCCCGCGGTCCGCAGCAATTTTGTGGTCAGCAGACGCTGCTAGGCTTTCCCCAAGTTCTTTCGTTCCCTCCTCCCTCTCGGTCATTGCTTGCCTTTTTCCTTTCTGTGCTGCTCTGTTTTCCTGCCATTTCTTCGGATCACCTGTGCTTTTAAAATGGCACTGACAGTCGCACGAAGGCGTTCTCTCACTCCCTGCAGTTCTCCGTAGTGTTGGCAATGCTCTTCTGTCACACTTCTCCACATGGAGTACGCGTTATTGCCCTCCAGAGTTAGACGGTAGAATAACCAGCATATTGTAGGTTGCGGGCAGATTATCGAGCTGCCAAAGAGAGTACTGGCAAAGACATATACTCGGCCATCTTGCTAGGCCACGGCCCCTAATTCCGGTAATTGTGTTAAATTTATTTATTTTTGTTATATTTTTAGTGTGGGCTGCTAGGTTTGTGGTGGTATAGTGTGGTAAGTTAATTAAGTAATAAATAAATGAGACTTTAAAAAAAGTTGATAACCAATTATTTAATTGTTTTTTATATATATATATATTTCATTATAAAGAAAAGTGCTAGTGTTCTATAAAGTGCAAAAAGTTGTTGGGGGACAATCACACACCACTGGAAAACCTGCCTGTGGTGTGGAAATTGGTAATTATGGCTTGCAATGAATGCACTCATACAAGAGAAAGAGATGCTCTTATGACAAATAATAACGAAATAAAACTGAAAAATGTAAAAGGGAACAATGTATAATTAATCACAGAGGGTCTTCAAGAAGTCGATGAAATATGTTGATGTAAAGAAACTGTATTTTCTCGTTTCAAAGTACAAAATGTTTTTATTTTTTTTACCAACAGAAGGGAGTTTGATATGTATCCTCTAATTTCCTTCCTCCCTATTGCAGTGCTGACAGTGGACGGAAGGGAGTGTAAGTTTCCCTTCAGACACAAGGGCCGGATCCATTACTCGTGTACCTCTAACAGCTTCTCTCTGAAGAAGTGGTAAGTATCTCTTCACAGCTGTTGCCTTAAAGCACTGCAAGTGTTTCTTTCTAACTATGATATTTGCCTAGCAAAGTGCTATCATGAAATTTCTGTAATATGTTGATGCTTTAGATGGCTACTTAGTTCTCATTCAGCAACAGAGCGGTGGTAGTGTAGAGGGCAATATTTCCTATCTAGAGGGGATTTGTTGACATTGGTTCCACAGGACACATTGACTAACTCACTCACTCACTGGTATTCATTAGGTCGAGCCTGAGCCAGTGCACACTTGCTGCTCTGGCGATCAGTTGTAGTAGAGTACGGGAGAGAAGCCCAGCCCACTCCCCTGCCCACATTTTTCATTGGCTTGTATCTTTGGCCATCGTAAATTCTATCTTCTAATTCCTAAATAGGCTAGTTAGTCCCTCCTTAGTACAGCCAAGTCTTCATTTGTAACTCCCATGGCTACTGGCCCCTTTACTTGATTGTTACACGGTACATGAACTAATTTCTTTATTGAGTTTCTGCTACTTTATGCATGACGTGCTTTGCTTACATTTAGTGCACCATGCCCGCTTTCACTTTGAAAGCAGCCAGGACAATGCGGCTGTTTGTGTGCTATGCCATATGTCTTGCATTTAAATGTGAGAGCTATAGCATTGCAAATATTTTTGTACGAGCGGCTGCTTTCCCCTTCAACTCCCCTTTCCGGGGTCACTCATTGTCCCCCTTGCCCAGCTCCTCTGCCCACCTCTCGAGTCGCCCTTTCTTCCTAGCGACAAAGTGCATTCGATCTTCGCCTCCTTTCAGCACCACGTGAGCGGCGGCCAGTGTGGAGCCCCACACACTCCATAGAGGACCCAGAGGTGCAGCAGCTGCCCCAGGTGAGTCCCTCCAGATCTTTATCCTTTTAGAGGCTTCCAGGCATCTTTCGGTGCACCAGCGGCACTGGGTGAGAGTGCTGAACTAGCAAGCGGCCAGCCACGTGGGTACAGCGTGAGATCGTGCATGGTGCTTTGCCCTGCATGGGTGGCGCACAAGTGACAGGACAAAGAGTGGGCAGTGCTAGCTAAGGATGAATGATTTTTCGCGAGCGGTGTTTGAAGGAAACTCTTTATGAATGAGCCCAAGACAGTGCTGCCTGCAGCCTTGGTGGAGATGAGGGGGCGTCGCCAAATAACTGTGGTGTGAGTGTCTGCTGCACACGTATTACACACCTAGAAGAGCGGAGTAAAGAGTACACTCCATGAGGGACTTTTACTGGACTAGCCCAGATCTTCGATCGTATCATGTGCAAGACTTTTTTTACCACCCACAAAAGCTACTAATGGAAACGGTGCAGGTATGAATACCTCCCAGGGAAGGCAGCTGGAAGGTTTGCTCATTTACTTGCCACCACTTAATATATATTGCAAAATTTGAAACAAGAACTTAAAGTGAAAACGTTTTTTGCATATGCTGTGATTTCTACATAGCATGTTGAATTAATATAATGTCCAGTGCAGTTCACTTATTTTGAAAGAAGGTTCTGAAGGGTCAAGCAGCAGGTAGACCTTCCTGTGCATCGCCCCTCATGCGCTGGTGGGGGGACAGGTGGGGAGCTCAGTGTGACAGCGCTGAATGAGCTCCCACGACTCAAGCCATCTGTGAAAAAGCATAGCGAAGTCCACATTTTATGGGACGATGTAGCATTCTGCCTCAGTTGTCCACATGCGATAAAGGGAACTTAACACATCGTTTGATCTTTAACAAGTACCCGAGGAACTCAGCACCTTAATATGCCAAATATATGAATATATATATATATATATATATATATATATACATATATATATACACACACACAAAGCTCCAAGGTTCCCACCTGTTGGAGACGCACTCTGACATCCACTGCAGCAACCTTTATGAGGTAAAAGCCGGTTTGGCGGACGGATCCAGTTTACAGCATGCCTGTCGAGTCACGCCGGACGCGTTTCGTGCTCACTGCACTCTTCAGGGGCGCGACAGTCATTTGGCATAGAGGACCTCCCACTTAAAAATATGAGCCTGCCAATGGGCGACTCAAATGAGTCCTCGTTGGTTTGTGGGTCTTGTGGTGTGTGCTTCAGTTATGTGCCGCTGTCTGAGATGTTTCAAGCACACCAATGGGCCTCCACTCGCACATCCGGCTTGTCAATCCTCCATGGATGCCTCCACATTGAGACTCCGCGATTCGGAGTTCCGTGGCCCCAAGTTTCTGGGTGGTGCATCTCCCACAGCTGGGAGGCCGCGTATAAATCAAAGCTCCAAGGTTCCCACCTGTTGGAGACGCACTCTGACATCCACCGCAGCAACCTTCATGAAGTAAAAGCCGGATTGGTGGACAGATCCAGTTTACAGCATGCCTGTCGATTCACGCCGGACTTGTTTCGTGCCCATTGCACTCTTCAGCGGCGCAACAGTCATTTTGGCATAGAGGTTACGCCTCCCACTTAAAAATATGAGCCCTCCAATGGGCGACTCAAATGAGTCCGCGTTGGTTTGTGGGACTTGTGGTGTGTGCTTCAGTTATGTGCCGATGTCTGAGATGTTTCAAGCCCACCAATGTGCCTCCACTCGCACATCCGGCTTGTCAATCCTCCATGGATGCCTCCACATTGAGACTCTGCGATTCGGGGCTCCGTGGCCCCAAATTTCCGGGTGGTGCATTTCCCGCGGCTGGGAGGCCACGTATAAATCAAGGCTCCAAGGTTCCTACCTGTTGGAGACGCACTCTGACATCCACTGCAGCAACCTTCATCACACCAAGTGATCAAGACAGCTTTGCTGTCGAAACGCGTAGCCTTTGAAAAATAAAATCTGGTTTGTTCCGAGTGCGAGTGCTTCTTTAAAGAAGTGTGCTGTGGGATTATAATAGCCAGGGGACCTGCCTGGCTTACACTCCCCAACTGTTTACGGGCCACGGAGTTCGTGATTCTGGGTCGTTTGTGCGAATATATATATATATATATATATATATTCACTGAAAAAACCATAGGTTATAGACCATATATAGTTAGGGATTAGCATTTACAAAACCTTAATTTACTCGCACAAAACCATAGAAATTCGCATATATAGTTAGTTGCAATAACTATATATCGCGCACCCGCAATCCACTGCTGATGGTGTCATATATTACATCATTCATGACATGGTCAGTGACATCACTGATGACATCTCAAATGACATCACTGATGACATCTCAAATGACATCACTGATGACATCTCAAATGACATCACTGATGACATTACTGATGACATCTCATTTGACATTACTGATCACATCACTGATAATATCATTCATGTGATAATACGATGAACCTCTTCAGACTCTAATATAACCTTAGATACAATCAGTGTAAACAGACACTCACAGATTGTCACTCATCCATGGAGTTACTCATACATCTAGTCAGTCATGAAAAGAATCAATCACTCCTCCATTTCCTCAACTATACAGTTATACACACCTTACTAATTCAAACATATTCTAACACATATTTACTCTCTTATACAATTCCTGATACAAGTTCACAATGATCCATACAGCCACTCACACATTCACTGGCTCTTATGCACAGTTATTTATATATGTCAACTCTCACATGTACTGTGTTTTACATATGTACTTACTTTGACATGTAGCACTGAGAAATCCATTCACTCACCAATACACTCATGCACACAGTCAACCGGCCATACAGCTGTTTCCACATGCACTTTTAAACCCATACATCTAGTGAATCAACTGCTCACACATCTATGCACAGAGTCACACACCTCCCAGCCACCCACACACACACTCAGTCTCCCATACAAATACTTGGGCAACCAATCAATAACCCATATAGTTACTCATATAGCTACTGATCAACACATGCAGCAGTTTACAGAACAGATATAATGATGCACAAATTAAGACAGTTTAGTCACTAACCCATGCACTCAGTGAGACTCATTTAATCACTCTCTCATACAGTCAGTCATGCACCTACTAAATGCTTCATCCAGACACTTATACATCCACTCATTCTTTAATATGTAAGACATATTTTAACTTTACAGAAACATACAGTCACTGGATAATGTCATCAGTGATGTCATCAGTGATGTCACTGACCATGTCATGAATGATGTAATATGTGACATCATCAGCAGTGGATTGCGGGTGCGCGATATATAGTTATTGCAACTAACTATATATGCGAATTTCTATGGTTTTGTGCGAGTAAATTAAGGTTTTGTATATGCTAATCCCTAACTATGTATGGTCTATAACCTATGGTTTTTTCAGTGAATTTTCAAGGTTTTGTAAATGCTAATTCCTAACTATATATGGTCTATAACCTATGGTTTTTTCAGTGAATTTCAATGGTTTTTTAATAGCAAATATCAAAAGCTGTAAAATGTATTCTTATTCTAATTCAAAAATATATTTTATAGTTTTGTAATATTATCTTTATATTTATTTGTTAGCTTAATAAGGTTCCGCGACCCGCTCGGCGAACCGGTAAACGTTCCATTAGCGCAACCACCGCGTTAGAAAACGATATCGTGAGGCATCGCGTAAGCGCGACGTATTGCGTTACCGCGTAATACGTCTTATGACGCGCCGCGTTAGCGCACCAGGAAGCCTTCTGGAACGCAAACCAAGGCGCGAAGCACAGCTACTCGAAAGCAATACGGGTCGCGTTACGGGACGCGTAACGTAAGCATAACGGGTCATGTGACTTGAAAATAACACTTTGTATTGGTTGATTTCATTTTTTATTTCCGAATGATGTAAAGCTAGGTCATGTGACCTAAAAATTACACTTTTCATTGGTTTAGAACATTTTTTTTCCAAAATGATGAAAGCCCCCTCCTATTTTTCTCACTCTGACTTTCAACTTTGTGAGAGGAAGAACTATTTTCATTATTGGAAGATGGCTTCAATTGTAGCTGCAGCTGGTGGACCCCCACCACCACCACAACCTCCTAGGAAGGATGGACCACCTCCCCAGTTTATTCCCAACCCTGAAGAAGAGGAGGAAGAAGAAGAACAAGATGTACATCAAATAAAATTTTTCCCTGAAGAGCCCCAGAAATCACACCGCAAGGCCAATTTTATTTGGCAGTTTTTTTCATTTCCTGCAGGCCAAAAAAAGTGAATGCACTTTATGTTACATGCCTGATATGTAAAGAACCTCTGTCTCGAGGCACCGATAAAAAGTATAGCTTTGGAAACTATACAATGCATCGCCACATGCAAAGGTGGCATCCTATAAATTATAGTATGGCGGAGGTGCGTAACCTAAGTGAAAATCCACCAACTCTTGAGGCCACCACCTCATCCCATAAAAGTCTTTCGGGACCAGAGGCGAGGGAGATGGTCCCCGCTATTCAAACTAATTTTCAACATATCAAGCTGGTGTGCATTTATTGTGGGGGTTTGCTTTGTTACGGCGAAATGAGCTTTCCATTAATGAACAGAGCATTTGAAAATCACAAGTGCTCAAAACGCCCCAGAAAGTGATTTTTTTTTTGTTGCTCCTGTTGAGCCGTTTCTAATGCCTGTTTTTCGTTCTTTCCCCTGAAAAAACCCCCAAAAAATATAAAACCGTTCAAAAAATAAAAAAAAAGTATAAAAAGTGTTCAGAAAAATAATTAAAAAAATAAAAAACAACAAAAATAATAAAAAAAAGTTCTTTTAAGAACTACCTTCCCTTTATGAAAAATTTCTAGAATTCTAGAAGTCAATCATTCTTGTTTCCTTATAGTACGCTCCCCGGACCGCTTTCCGGTGCGCGTACCGGGCGCACCCCACGAAAAAAATGATTTTTTTTTTCTTTTTGCCCCGCGGGGCCCTTTTAAAGCCTCCACATCAAACCTAGGGGGTCAGGGAGGATCTACTATGCCCCCTTATGGTCATTTTCCCCTTCGTTTTGGCCTCCTCTTGTCTCTCGATCCTACCGAGAGACAAGATGGCGGCCGCTCAGGACTGTTTAGAATGTTGACAGACACCGGAGATCCAATCAGCTTCGCTTCGCAAAGCTCCGTTACGCGAAAAGTACGCGAACTGGTGCGCTACCCGGTACGCTGTCACAGATATATCTGTTTTTTTAAACGTTAATTTCTCAAAATCCACTGGAGCACATATATTGAGACCCAGCAAAGGCACATCGGGCTAACAGTCCCTACAATTTTGCCAAGTTTCGTGCAAATCCATTCAGCCGTTCGAGCTAAAAGTGAGGCCAAACGCCCTATGGAAAAATGATTGGGAAAAACGCATTTTGGGACCCCCCTTTTTTCTCGGCCCCCCCTTGACGAAACACCTCCAAATTTTCAGGGGCTCCTCAGAAACAAAATGTGCCATTTTCCTGAAAATTTCAGCCGATTCCGTCCACAAACGCCAAAGTTAGTAGACATAGAATTTTCAAAAGTTCCATAGAGAAAAAATCCTAACTATATATACCTACTGGCGACCGCCAGTAGGTAATATACATATATATATATATATATATACATATACATATACATCGCTTCCTTCACGGAAGAACAGGGAACACAGCGGCTTTGCAAAGGTCTGTTTTTTTTCTCATGGCATGACGCGTTTCGGCTGAAGCCTTTTTTAAATGCCAAACACTCTGGCTCTGACTCACAGTTCCATTTTAATGCATGTTAAACTCACTCCCATTGGAAGAAACCTGATGGTCATTCAAACTGTATGTCCCAGCATCCCCTTCAGTGGGTGCTGCTGATTACTCTCCACCACCAGAGTCTTTTCATGAAAATAATGTCACTGCCTCTGCATAGCCTACGTCCTCTGCAATTCGAATTGCTCTGCATACCTGAAAGTGCAGGGTCAGTACAACGTGTCTCTCCATGAAGTCATGGTCCGATTCCCGGCAGGTTGCCTCACCTCTTTGGTTTGCGGGGTCCTGGGTCTTTCGATACCTCGAAAAACAACACACACCAAGTGCCTCTTTTGACCCTGAACTCCAAGGGACAGGTTTCCCAGCATGCTAGTGGCTGCACGCAAATATAGCATTTAACATCGCCTCCTTCACGAAACAACAGGGAACACAGGGACTTTGCAAAGGTCTGTTTATTTTCTCATGGCATGACGCGTTTCGGCTGATGCCTTTTTCAAATGCCAAATACTCTGGCTCTCATTCACGGCTCCATATTAATGCATGTTAAACTCACTCTCATTAGAGGAAACCTGGTGGTCATTCAAAGTGAATGTCCCTTTGCCTTTTCTCCCACATATATCTTTACCTCACTTTCTCAGCTGTACATTCAGAGTGCGTTGAAACTTTTTACATAGGGTGCCAGATATATGTTTTAGGAACAATCCGCTTTGAGGGTTCAAGTTGTCTTGAATGCTGTATAAATCTTGAAAGCCCTTTCATTTCATACAGATTTTGTCAATTTCAAGCTGTGTTTTTTGTCGCTTGTGAAAACTTTGCCCCTTGAGAGACATAGTGAGGGGAGCATGTCCCTTTGAGCTGTAGCAGCGGAGTGAATGGCTGCAGCAGGATCCATGGGGTGGCTAATGGGCTAGGAAAGAATATGAATTGAGGGTTTGCCCGAGGGAGTGGGGGTGTCAGTGGTTCTTAAAATAGCCGGGAAAGGGGCCATGACACCCTCCCACCCCTGCTCTCCTGGGAGGCATTTCTGAGAGCTGTTGGGTTGTGTGGTCATTCCGTGAACAGGCGTTTCCCTTGGCTCTTGTGGCAACACAGAGACTGTGGTGAGGCAACAACAACCCCTTCAGAGTTGAGAAGGGTGCGGGCGGAGCTTTGAGAGGGGTTACATTTACAGCACCAGCGATGCAGCCACAGGGCAATGCCCAGTCTAACCACACCAGCAATGCTGCCATACGTCAAAGGTCGCTACTTTAACACCAGCAGGAAAGGGATAGAGCTGGGGCAACTTTGCATAACTCTTATGATACCAACAGGTCAGGCATAGACCTCGCAAAGGCAGCTCACAACTGCACAGCAGCCATAAAAGACCAGCAATGCTGCCATACTTCAAGGGATACTACTTCAGGATCCAGCATGTAAGCCATAAAGCATAGGTAACTCTTCCATCTGGAGCAATGAAGTCATAGACCATGGGCCGGTCTTACATCACCAGCAAGGCAGTCATGTGTCAGTTGCAATGCATGTTAAAGAACAGTAGATGTTTCAGCACCCAGGCTAATGTGCTGCATAGCTAAATACATACAAAAGGTCCCAATTGCATTGCAGTGCAAATGCTTGTTTTTTTGTTGTAGTCTATTTAGCCAACAGGTCTTTGATGCTTTAAAAAAAAACTTGTTTCTATTGACATTTAACATATACATGTTTATGCTGGTGCGTACAAATATGAGATCCAATGCAATACATCATTTGTGCCTTATGTTTCTCTGCACCTTTAAATGTGAACAGTCTATTCATGCTGGGGGGTGCCATCAGGCCCACAGATCATAGAATGTAACTGGTGAACAAGAATCTTTGCAAAAAATCCAGAAACAATTATAAAGTATCAAATGTTTTCTCCAGATCTACTGACATGATAATAGCCCGCGGGTTGGTCCTCAAGTTGCGGTTGTACGATGTTATCCAGCCGATGAAGATTGAGAGAAGTGTTGGGTGCTAGGATGGACCAATTTTAGTCTTTATGGATCAGCTCCTGCATATGCAGCAGCAACCTTCTGGCCAGCGCCTTCCTAAGTATCTTGAAGTCAATGTTGAGCGTGGAAGGGGGCCAGAAAGTTGCAGCTGTGAACCCCCGGGGTTTGAGACTTAGGTAGCGGAGCAACCAGTACCTCTCTAAAGTTGAGGCCCGTAGGAAGCCCGAAGCAAGTGCTCCGGCATACAGCACCACCAGCCTCGGAGCCAGCATTCTGGCAGAGGCCTCAAAGAATTCCACCAGTAGCCCGACTGGTCCCCAAGACCTACCGGTAGCCATATATTTGAAGGCGCTACCTATTTCCTGAACTGTGATTGGGCCTTCCAAGGCTTAAGCCTCTCCATCGGGGAGGCGTTGGGGTGTCAAACAGTTCAAGAGGGTGCAATAATTCCCTAGCAGGGTGGTGCGGATCAGTCGGTATATTGCGACATAATAGTCTCAAAACGCGGGTTAATGTCTTTAGGGGAGTAGTGCGTTGCTCCCTCTGGGGAATGTAGGTTGGTGATGGGGGTTCCTTTACCCTCTGGCCTAATGAAGAAGGCCAGCAGTCGCCCTGGTCTGCTCTCCTCGTCATGAGCTAACAGGTTTTGATGCTTTAGGATAGATTATACAAAAAAAAACAAATATCTGATAAAAAACAGGAAAGGAACAAAAGAGTGAAAACAGGACAGTTGATCAAATAAGTGCTTGTAGTTGATGAGGCACATGGCTATGTTTATTCTGGGGAGTCAAGGGGGATGCAGCAGAGGCCAAATACATCAGTATGTAATTAATGGCGTGAATCAGACCACACGCAAGAATTGAAGTGGGAAGCTTGTAGAATGTATCCTTGTATTTGGGTACAATAAAAATTCACGCAAAGTTTTCCATCCTTAGTGGCCCAGAAGGATTACCGAAGGATCAGGGAAACATAGTAATGAGAAGTATAAAAAGTTTCTTCCTACTCTTAAATACAATTATAGAATTTGCTTTTCTCTGCAGTTCCCTATTGAGCTATGGTGTTTCTGACAAAATTGAAACTCCACAACCTACAATTATGCTGTCGTGTTCAGCCCCTAATTTGTCCTCGGTGTGTCATTCAAGTTGACAAGTCCAACTCCGGTCTTTTTCCTAAGCCAGGCTGTGTTTTTAATATGCAGAGCTTGCAAGAGTTCATATCATGTAAGCTTGACCACACTGGCAATTATATTCCATTTATCTTTATACAAAGCTGCTATTTTCTCATTTTCCTTAGAGACTTGTAAACTTTGAGGATCGGAATGATGCCATTTACCTGTCTTGAGCTAGGAGTTGTCATGAAAGCCGGTTCCTTTGAAGTCAAATGCTCATTAGTTAGAGCATCATTTAGTTTTGGTGATGAAAGTTAAGAAGCTGGACGATGGCTGGCGATGAGACCGAGTCAATACTGTCACAGTACCAAAATGAATACTAGAATTATTGCTGGTGACTTCCTATTACTCTGTCGTTGCAAAAACAGTACCTAAGTTAAGAAACAAATAAGTTAAACTTCACACTTAATTAAAAAGAATAAGACTTTGTGATTAAAAAGGCACCAAAGTAACAAATATTTCTTAAGGGGATAAGTAGTAACACATTTTTCATTTTTAAAAAGCCAACCACAGTAATCAATAGAGAGAAATATGAAATGTTAGTTAATGGGGTGTGGTTCATTGTGTCTTATGCACCCCCCCCCCCAGCTATGGAGTGAGGACCAGGTAAGAATTAGCTATTCATCCTGGTCAACAGTTTTACCTTCACTTTTAGTAACTTTTTCTGGATGTCGGAAGCAGACCGGCCACCTCACAAGGTCCCAATGCGTTACTTCACACGGTCACCGGATGGAGAGCGGATATTACACAGTGCGAGACACGGTGATTGGGAATCCCTGCTGAAATTGGGTTTCCAGCTCGTTTGAGGGGGCTCTCAACAGCTGATGTCTAATGGGGCTCAGCAACCTCCACAGGATATCAGTGCAGCCCAAGATCCTTCTGTGTTGGGCAGAGGCAGGGGATTCGGAGTGACTTTTAAGCAGTACTTCGCACAGAACCACACCTCCTCTCCATGGCCACAAGGTTCACACGTTAATGGAACTTGAAGCCCCTCCCCTTAGCCAAACCTCCCTCCCCCCCTCAGCTAGACCTCCCTCCCTCCCCTTAAATGTTTCTTGAAGTTGGCAGGTCTGTGAAAACTGCGACTAAATAGGGCACCAATGGTTTTGATCCAGCGCAGCTATAGAAATTCCGTCTCAACACCACCATTCACTACCTAATACTCACCAAACTAATTAATACCAAGGCCCATATACTGAGACAGAAAATCAGTGCAGCTGAATCATATGGCCTAATTATTCACACAATTCAAATAACACTATGTACATTATATACAACTGCAGTACGACATTTCTAAACATAACATAATGAAGAAAACATTTAATTAGACCATTATGGTCAATGGATATATGCTATTGGTAACGACTAAAATAATCAAGACCAGCTTGACGTTTTAAGTCTTTTATTTAAGATTTGAAAGTTAAGTTTCAATTTTAATAATCTTTATTAGCTCTTTATTAATAGCAAACATTTTTAATAAAATCAGTAATAACATTTAGTTTATTGGCAAAAAGGTCTGACACATAAAATTGCTCAAAATTAATGAACTTTAGTAAACAAACCCTATTTCCCTAAATTAAACTTTTCTGACCCTGTAAGAAAAAGACATTTAAATTTTGCTTTGCATTGCCTTACGTGTCCAAGGAAAAACGGACAGCACTTCGCCCTCAGGAACAGTCATCCCCGCTCCCCTCAAAAGGCTAGGTTCTTATACTTTTTCTGACCCACTAATCTAACTAAAAATTATATTTTTAATAAAACCAGCAACCCAATTGGTTGCTGTCCATCAGACCATCAAGAGGCCACCGCATCAGAAATTCATGACATCATTATGTCATTGTCCATTGACATGAAGCGACACCGGCTTCGGAGAGATTGCAACATTAAACTAAATGTTCACAGCTTCCTCCAGGACTTTAGCCAAACTGCCTTTACTCGCTTCCTTGGCCTTGACGAATTTACTTTCGGAGCACCTTTTACACAAAATCTTATGTTTGAGCTTCAGTACATTTCCAAGGAAATATTTTATTAAAAAGCTTCAATTCAGCTGTGCTCAGCTCCTTTCAGTCAGACAAACCAACTTCCACCAGAACTAGGACTCAAGCCTCTCTCTCGAGCTAGTATTTAAACAAACACAAAAAAGTGATTAATTCAATCAAAATATGCCCTTCTGTCACCCACCCTCCATTGCTAATATTTAACCCATTAATATATGTCACCTAGCAGAAGCGCACAAATAAAGCAGCACATTTAATATCTACCATTCTTCATAAAGTCCAGCTGGATACTTCATATATCTGAAAGAGTAAAAAGATAGACAAACACAACATGGATAAACAGGCACAACATACACAAACACATAAGCACACATAATATAAGCACATGCCACCAAATAATCAGCCGCATTAATGTTGACAAAGACAATAGGACGAACGAAACAATATTAGTTATGTGTTACAAAACAAACTTGCAAATACAACATGAGCACATTAATATTAGTCCCGCGTGTGATGTAAAGTAAAACTTTTAATCTAGATTGATTAGTACAACAAATCATGCAACAATTCATTAATATATTAGTTCATGTTACAGAGAATTAATTTCGCGAGCCAGAATAAAACTATTTCTGGAACTCGCTCCATCAACTCCCTCATCTGGTGATTTCAAAATCACCAAACAACACCCAAAATTTAGAAAATTTTAAACCCAATTTAGAGACGTCACATTTTGAGTTCTTTCAGTATTAGTTTCCCTAAACCCCTGTTTCTGCTGTTTGCTCGATTCTTTCAAACTGGGCCCTTCGCATCTCTTCTAACTCATACTCCTTCTCCCGTTCCCTTCTAAGTTTAAAAATCCTCCTTTTTTCCTTCTGATGCTTCTTTCTCTTGTGAATCATACAACTTATTTTTAGCAGCAATATCACTATAATAATGACGATTACTGGACAGAGCACTTTGCCAATGATTGAGCCACCAATCTCTGAAAACCATTCTTTAATTGCCTCAATTATTTTGCCTATTCGTTCAGTGAAATTTTCTTCTTCCAGGGGATCTATTTCTTTGTGAAATTCTGTTATATTTTTAATAAGCGACTCAATATTCCGACTCTTGTCAAGAATATAGGTACAACAATGCTGGACATGTAAAACCCCACAGACTCCTCCCTCTTTTGCAAGCAGAATGTCTAATGCAAGACGATTCTGCATAACCATGCTCCTGGTAGCAACAAGTTCTGTGTTTACTAATTGAAAACCACTTGCAGTATCTGTTGACAATCTGTCTACAATTGTAGAAACGTTTCTAATCTTGATTGAATTCATAGTTATTCCAACCATGGGAATGACTGCACCAAATATGTCTCCCAAAACTTCTATAAAACTTTCCCTTTTGAACCTGTTCAGGTGTTCTCAAAATTCGAAGGTACCCTTCTCATTTCTGTCAGCATGAAAAATCTTTGGAAAAACTAGTCCAAGATAGCACAACCCATACCAATGGTCTGGGAGGCTAAAGTATGCTTTGTTACCACAGATAAAATAAATTCCAGGGAAAATTGGATCTTTTCCACCTTTAAATACCCATCCCCCTATGATACGATAAGTGTCCTCACATTGACTGGCACCAACAAAAAAGTTATCATAAAGAGTATTATCTCTTCTAATGCAAAATTTACCACTAACTGGTTCATCTATATGTATAGCTGCATTTGTGTTAACACCATTAAGCTTAGCGTCCTCCATTTGCCAAAACTTTGACTTGGCATGCTTAAGGACTTCATTTCTTTTATAAACAGCCCTTCTCTCTTCAACCATATTCAGAAAAGTCTTTTCCTCTGCTCTCATTTTGCATGTTAAATTATTTCTATAAGCGTACTCATAATTAAGTTCATTAGTTACTAAAAAGAATTCCGTCATCTGCTTCGCAGGCTTAACGTTGTTTAAGCTATTTACAACTTTGAGGTTTGCAAAAACCTCATCAAAGTCTGAATAATAATACTCCAGACGTCCAGTTTGATAAAACAGACTAGCAATTACACTGCAAGTGATGCCATAAGTGAGAGGTAACATATTATAAGTAACCCCCTCTGAAACAGAAGCAGGCAGCTTCACACAAACATAGCAATCTTTTACATTCATTACCTTAACATATTCAGATAAAAGCCTAGAAAATGAATTGCTAGAAAAATCTCCAACAGATCTATCTTGATGGATCTCTGGATTATGCTCAATAATTCTGCTAGACTTGCCAGCATGTTTCTCATGTTTAGTCTCAACCTTACTTGTTATATTAGTCTTAAGTTTCTGTTTGTCAATACCAAAAGGGTATACTACAGCTAATATTAACCAGACTAAAATTAATAGAACCACACAAATTGAAGACATTTTGCAACATCTCCTCAGGATTGAACACCTTGAAGTATCTGAACTAGGCATTTTTAAAAGAATATAAAAAATGAAAAACAAAAATTTCAAATAATGTAAGTAATGTAAATTATAACAAAACTAAAACTAAACTAAATATTCCCCCCTTTTAATTTTTTTTACTTTTAAGGAACCCTAAAACAGTTTTTCTTCGACCTTGCGTCACATGAATGTGTGTTTTCCAGCTAACAAGTTTTATTCGACCTTATTACACCTAACAAGTTTTCTTCAGCCTTATGCCAGGAACTAAACCTTTCTAAAACTTAAACATCATCAATCATTGTCACTAGCTTCTTCCAAATCCTCTTGACTGCTGCTCCCTACCTCAACAATTGGCGGGATTATAATATAAATCCACTCTGGGGACTTATACTTTTGATTCGGCCTTATCACTCTATTTGTGTTACGAGTGATCACTTCAATTTTCTTATTATTTTCGTTTTTCTTATCAGGGTCTCCTCCCTGACTAGACACTTTGTTAATCTATTCTTTTGATTTCTTAACTAATTTGAATTTCAGATTATCTTCTGGCCAAATGTCTCCTTTTCTCAAGACCTTTTTCTTTGGCACAGTTTCATTAGACTCACTTTTCCAAGATCTTTTTCTGAATTTTCTTATTTCAGATTCTTCATCAGTCCCAGCCGTATCTGTATCTGAGACTTCAAATCTGTATCTAGGAACTTCTTTACTCGGCAGCTTCACTCCATTAGGAACATCATCCTTACTGCTGGTACTTGGCAATTCTTCCTCTTCTTCAGGAATCACCTTCAGCTTCCCAGTTTCAGGTTTCTTGCTCCTATTCACAGAGCTACTTCTTTGCCTTTCAATACTCTCTTGGATTAGATTTCTGTCTTGCTCAGAGTCTTCTTCCTCTGAATATTCTTTTTCTTTTTGAGATTCTTTTTCTAACAGGTCTTCATCAACATCTTGATCTCCAGTTTCGATTCCCAGATCTTCTTCATTCAAGTTCTGATTCGCATCTAGATTCTCCAGATGTTGATTTTCTTGCTGATCATCAGACTCTGGATCCTCAGGGTCTCCTTCTGAATATGAATCAGTTGTTGTCTCACTTTCTTCATCAGAATTTTCAGGAGGTGGTACACGAATAGTATGGCTCGCATGCACCCACCTTTTCAGACCTCTACATTTAATTGCATTTGTTGTAACAAGAATGACTTGTCTTGCTTTCTGCCACCTTGGTACTAAACAATTTCTTCTTCGATGAACTTTGGTCCTCACCCAATCTCCAGGCAACAGATCATGAGCTTGTTCTTTCTCCTTAGTAATTACATCTGTTCCCACCTGATGAAATACAGAATTAACTACATCAGAAAGGTTCTGGCAGTATTCAATGATTGCACTATCATTAATACTCAATAGCTTGCCAACTGGAACAAATGCTTGCCTCATTACTCTACCCATTAAGATATCATGAGGACTAAGGCCTGTTTTTTTCTCTGGAGTGCTTCTTAAAGACATTAGAACAAGTGGAAGAGCATCTGTCCACTTCACTCCTGTGGCTAGACACATTTTTGAGATCCTGTTTTTGATAGTTCCATTTATCTGCTCAACAATACCTGATGCCTCTGGTCTGTATGCACAATGCAGTTTCTGCTCAATGTTTAAAGCCTCACAAATCAATTTCAGCAATCTGTTTTCAAAATGCGTTCCGCAATCACTTTCAATAGTTACTGGAAATCCGTACCTAGGTATGATCTCCCTCAAAAGCAATTTTGCCACAGTGACTGAGTCATTATGACGAGTTGGGAAAGCTTCCACCCATCTTGAAAACAGACAAACAAACACAAGCACATATTTGAGTTTGTTGTGCTTCGGCATGTCAATGAAATCCATCTGTAATCTGGTAAATGGACCACCCTCCCGTCCTATGGTTCCCAAACTTACAACAGTTTTCCTATTCGGATTCATCTGTTGACAGGTCAAACATCTTTGGCAAAGTGACTCTGCTATGATTCTGAATTTTGGACTGAACAATGTTTCTCTGAATAGTCTGATCATTGAATCTCTTCCTAAATGCCCTGGACCATGGTACATCCGTGCCATGTCAGCTAACATACAGTTCGGCATCACTGGTCTGCCATCTTTGTAAACCCAAACTCCATCTTCCTCTCGCTGTCTGCACTCTGCTTTTAACCATGTGTTTTTCTCTTCTTCTTCTGCCTCATCTTGTAATTCTTTCACTCCCTGCCAAGTTTCAACTACAGAAATTAGCATGAGAGAATTCAACATGTGACTTTTGTCTTTTTCCCGATTGATTGAATAATTGTTCTTTGCGCAGTACCTTGCAATCTCATCTTCGTAGGCGTTACCTTTAGTGATGTAATCTTCTCCTTTTTTATGAGCTGCACACTTTACAACAGCAATTTGTTCTGGTAACGGAATGCCATCGATCAATCTTTTGATCAATTTTGCATTTCTGATTGGCGTACCCGCAGAGGTCAAATAACCTCTTTGAGACCAGAGCTGTCCATAGTCATGAACTACGCCATATCCATACTGACTATCAGTCACTATGGTTACCTTTTTACCAGCTGCTTTTTCACAAGCTCAAATTAAACCAATTAGTTCTGCAATCTGAGCAGAACGAATTCCATCAAGAGGTGAACCCTCTACAACATCTGAAACTGTATATACTGAATATGCTGCTCTCAGAATTCCATCATCAGTTCTTAAACAGGAACCATCAACAAAATATACCAAGTCAGATTCAGGTAAAGGAACATCTTTTATGTCCTGTCGAGGTTTGGTGCAGTAATCTACAACATCCAGGCATTTGTGATCAATGTCATTTTCATTATTTACCTCAGTAACGACTCCATCTGGCAATAATGTGGAAGGGTTTAAATTCACACATCTTGCAATAGAAACATTATCTGATCCCAGAATTGTTTTCTCATATTTTGTCAATCTGCTACTGGTTAAATGCTGAGTTTTGCTTCTGGTAAGAAGAATTTCAACCGAATGAGGTACATATACTTTTACAGGAAATCCCATAATGATACCCTCACTCTGTTCAAGACTTACACTTGTTGCAGCCACTGCTTTTAAGCAACCTGGAAAAGATTTTGCAACAGGATCCAAAACAGCTGAGAAATAAGCAATTGGCTTTCTCAGTTTTCCGTGTCTCTGAATCAGGACTGACAATGCACATCCTTCCCTTTCGCTGCAGTACAGCTCAAACTCTTTTTCATAGTCTGGCATACCTAAAGCTGGAGCTTCACATAAGCTTCTTTTTAATTGTTCAAAAGCTTCTAGTTCAATTTTTGACAATCTGATTGGATCTTTTATGTCTGCTTTTGTTAGTCTTTGGAGTGGTTTCGCAATTACTGAAAATCCACTAATCCATTGTCGACAGTATCCAACCATTCCCAGAAACATTCTGACCGGTCTTTGAGTTGTCGGAGGCTGTATTGCTCGAATCATTTTAATTCTTTCAATTGTCACTTGTCTGATTCCTTTTGCAATTCTGTGACCAAGATACTTTACTTCTTGTTTACAAAACTGCAATTTCGCAGGTGACACTTTATGTCCCTCATCTGCCAATCCATTTAAAAGAGTAATGGTGTCAGTTCCACAATTTTCTCGTGTCTTTGCTGCCACGAGCAAGTCATCAATATATTGCACCAATGTTGAATTTCCAGGCAAAATCAAATCTTCCAGGGATTTCTTTAACAACTGATTAAAGATAGATGGACTCTCAGTATACCCCTGTGGGATACAACACCATGCTAAAATGCGGTTCTGGAACCTGAATGCAAAAATTTGTTGGCTCTCTGGATGCAGTGGAACTGTAAAGAAGGCATTACATAGGTCAATGACCGCATACCATTCTGCATCATGCGGAATCTGATAAAGAATTACCGCAGGGTTTGGAACAATTGGGCAACATGGAACAACAATTTGATTAATCTTTCTTAAATCTTGAACAATTCTGTAAGTACCATTTGGCTTTTTAATACCCATAATCGGTGAATTACATGGACTACTCTCAATCTCTTTTAGCACACCTTGGCTTATGAATTTTTCAATCACTGGAATGACACCTTCAATTGTCTCAGCTTTCATTTTGTATTGTGGAACATTTGGGAAATCTATTCCTTGCTTTACAGTAATTTTCACTGGATCTACATTTTTCATAAGACCCATATCATTTCCAGTTAGGTTCCAAATTTCTGGTTTGACAGGCTTTTTGAGCTCCTCTGGCAAATCATTTTTATCAAAGACAGGAAATAATAATTTTCTTTCCTCTTCGACCATCAACATTGTCAATTTATAAAGCCCATCTTCTTCCGATGTTTGCATCTCAATTCCATCTGGTGAGCAATATATCTTGCAATTCATTTTGCACAGTATATCACAACCCAACAGATTCACTGGACTGCTATCACAAACCAGAAACCTGTGTTTATCTTTGTAATTTCCAATCTCAACCTTAACAGGTTCTGTCAGATTTGTTTTAATTTGCTGATTAGCTACACCTACAACTTGGATGGGCTCACCAGAGAGAGGAAGGTTTTCTATTTCTGTTGATCTAACAGTAGAACGGGTAGCACCTGTGTCCACAAGAAAAGTAATATCTACATCATTCACCTTACCATTAACAAATGGACCAGATTGATCAACCTCAAGAGTGGGTCCAAGCACACACTCTTCTTCCTCTCTCAGGCACCGTCATGAGTAATCTTCTGATGAATCACTCTCTTCCTTATTTTTCAGCCAGAACTGTTGGGAAGCATTTGATATATTCACTCTTGGCACATTATTTACCTGATTACCTCCACAGGAACCTGTTTCAGGTGTAAACCTCTGAGCATTTACACAGTTAGGAAATGGTGCTTGTGGAATCTGGCTCTGCTGAATTTGGCTCTGCTGTATCTGGTTCGGCTGAATCTGGCTCTGCTGATTCGCTACCTGTCGCTGTAGCTGTCGCTGCTGACTTAACTCGTTTAACTGTAGCTGTTGCTGTTGTTGCTGATTTAACTCACACTGCACCTGTGGATTCAATGAATTATTTTTAAATTTTCTGGGCGGGTTTTTACACTCGCGTTTCCAGTGTCCAATTTCGCCGCAATTAAAACATGGGAGCTTCTGTTTTAGCTCTTCAACATTTACATTAAATTTAGGTTTATTATTAAAATTATTCTTAAATTTGCCTTGATTCTGCTGCACATTTTTATTCTCAAAAGCCATCTGCTGTTGCTCATCTACTTTCACTTGTGCCCACATTGCTTTTTCCTTAAGATTCTTCTGCTTGGCGTCTATCTCATCACTGCAATATTTCGCCTTTCTCAGGATGTCATTGACTGAAAGTGATTGCCAGCACACAATCCCATTTTTAATCATTTCACCAATTTCAGGTCTCAGGCTGTAAACAAATCTGTAAATAAAGTGGCTCATGTCCTTTTCACTTAATTTTTCATAGCCACTGTACTGTTTGAAAACTAACAGTAACCTTTCATAAAATGAATGTACTGATTCTTTTGGCTCTTGATTTGTTCTATCAATCTTAACCCAGTCCACTTCTTTCGGGGGAATTTTTCCTTTCGGCCAATAAATTACTTTATTATAAATGTCCATAACATCTTTTGATGGGGCACCTGTAATTGTGTCTCGGGCAGGTTCTTCTTTTGGCCAATCCACAGAAATTTTGCATTCTGTCCAAAGATCTGATGGGACAACAATGTCAAAGAATCCATCCAGATCAATCCACAGAACCTTTGACACCTTTATAAATATATCTACCTGTCGATACCATTCGACTGGCTTCTCTCTCAGACGAGGGAAATCATTGGTAAACAACAGAATATCCTGTCTTGACCAAGGAACATGCACATACCCTCCACCTGCTATTTCCCTCATTGGAAATTCTGAAACAGTTTCACTTCTGGCTCGTTTGTCTTGTTCTTTATTCTTTGACCATTTTATTCTCCATTTGCCTATCTCACCTAATTTTCTGAGAAAAGCTATTAATTCTCTTATATTGGTCATTCTTCCAGCAATATTGAGATTATCAATATCCTTTTCAGAAAAATCCACTCTGTAGTGTTTCTGCAAATGTTTCTGTTTACTCAAATCAATTTCTAATTCAGCAGCCATTTCTTCCAGTTGTTCATACCTGTTTTTCGTTTTCCACTGTATACTCTTACAGATGAAAGGAAGTTCATCATCCTGATACAATTTCAAACTGTCAGTACCAATTGTGCCAATAATTAGTTCTTCTAAATCAGCTTTTAATTTTGCAACATCAAGCTTTTTATAGTCAGGAGCTTCTGGAGACAATGCAATTTGTGTTAAATCTAGTCTGTTTAAGCTTCTCTCTGACGGACCTGGATCTGATTCTTCAACAGATGGTGTCTGGGAACCTGACAGACTCCCATTTAAGGTTAGATTTGGCATCATAGATTTTTCTCTATGAATTTCTGAAAGTTCTGAATAAAATCTTTCAGCCACTTTTTGAATTTCTGCATTCAATGGAACTGTTAAAGCGGAATGTCTATTCTCTCCTTGATCAAAGACTGGTACAACAGGACCAATTGTTACTGGTACTGTCACTGCTTCCATGCTTTTTGTTAACTGTTGAATTAATTCTTCCTTCGCTTTATTATAACTGGAAATCTCTGGCATATCAGCAAGTATTCTTTCCTGACTTCTCGTTAAATTATTTCCCTGTTCAGGAATTCTATTTTCTCTGGGTGTACTACAATTATTTATTGACCCTACTCTTTCAGGCAATTTTAAAAATCTGGGTGAACCTTCCTCAACTTCCCTAGGAGGTGCACTTGGAGAAGTTTCTGTAAAAACTCTTGGGGTATATGGAGAATCTATTTGATAAGGTGGCGGTTTGCGTTTTGAAGCATAAATGTCTTCTAAAACTGCATCATCTAATTCCTCATCAAGTCTCTTCTGAGCTTTCTTTTGTTCTAGATCAGTGATCATTATTCTTACTGGATACAGACCATTATACATGTCTGCTTTTCTCCAGCGTCTCACTTTATCTTCATGTGTTTCTCTATTTAGAATCTGCTTTGAATTTCTAGGTGCTAAGCATTTGCTTTCACGTTCAAGTTCCATCATCTCAACTTCCCATTCAACTAATGCCTCAAATTGTGTAGGTCTAGGCTTCGGCACAAGATCCATCATTTTTTCTCTCAAGTTCCTCAATACTTTCATATTAAATGACCCATCTTCCGGCCATGCTAATATGCCATCCTTGTGTATAATGTATCCAATTTTCAAACCAAATTACAGTATGATAACCATATTCGCCTTCCATATAGGCTGCGGGTGTTTTGTACTTATGAAGTAATTTACCACCACGCGTTTCAATTTTCTTGTCAGGTTTAAACAAATTTTTCATTTTCTGAAACCATGAAGGCTTCTTTTTCTCTCCACTATACCAATAACTCATGATTTAATTCAGAATCGCTTATTCCAAAGCGTTCAAAATGTTTTCTCGGTGTTCCGCTACTTCAGCCAATCCGTGCGCGAAAGACACCAACAAGCCAATCAAGTTAAGCTACGTCACCACCTTGCTCAACCAATAGAAATACAGTATCAGAACTGACCAATCTGGTATCAGCTCGTCACTGTCACGTGAACCAATCAGTGCGCTTGCTGTGACGTATGTCAGCCAATCACAGCGCGGACCGAAATAACGTACACTGCCACTGCAGCTTCACTGTGTGTTACTCCGTAAACTCACCCCTCCTTCACAAAAACTTTTCACAGCGCCATTTTAAACAATGCTTTTCCAATGAATTTCAATTAGTAACCACAAATAAACAAACCATTTGTCTGTTTCACTAAATAAACTGATAGTTTTACGAACATTCAGAATTCTACTTCGCATAAAATAGACAACGCTATTTCTATACGATCATTTACGCATTCAAACGGAAACCCTAATCATACACACACGAAATCTTGGCAGGACTTGAACCAACCACAGAAAACGTCAAACGTTAATAAGAATAGACGACGCTATCTTTCCCTTCACTCAAGCTTAGATAAATCCTATTACTCTTTTCACAAAAAGTTTTAAAACGGGCTCACCAGGTCCCTATGTTTAATGCTACAATTTCATAGACAATCCTCACTATTACATTTAACCAGTCACATCTAAGGTCCCTAAACTTGTGCTGTATGTCCACAACACTTTGCGATATATTCTATACCACAATTTTTGAAACAGAACAAATGCACTGTGTAACTCTTCTAGTCACACTACTCTTTGCCGGCAAACAACCAGGAATTTTTCACACTGCTCGAAAAATCCTTTCGACTACATACAACAAGTGAACAAACCTAACAACATATTTTAGACATGTATCCTATGTAATTAACATGTAACATGTCAGTTACCATAGGAACCGAACTCTGCTACCAGAAAATTGATCCAGCGCAGCTATAGAAATTCCGTCTCAACCTCACCATTCACTACCTAATACTCACCAAACTAATTAATACCAAGGCCCATATACTGAGACAGAAAATCAGTGCAGCTGAATCATATGGCCTAATTATTCACACAATTCAAATAACACTATGTACATTATATACAACTGCAGTACGACATTTCTAAACAGAACATAATGAAGAAAACATTTAATTAGACCATTATGGTCAATGGATATATGCTATTGGTAACGACTAAAATTAATCAAGACCAGCTTGACGTTTTAAGTATTTTATTTAAGATTTGAAAGTTAAGTTTCAATTTTAATAATCTTTATTAGCTCTTTATTAATAGCAAACATTTTTAATAAAATCAGTAATAACGTTTAGTTTATTGGCACAAAGGTCTGACACATAAAATTGCTCAAAATTAATGAACTTTAGTAAACAAACCCTATTTCCCTAAATTAAACTTTTCTGACCCTGTAAGAAAAAGACATTTAAATTTTGCTTTGCATTGCCTTACGTGTCCAAGGAAAAACGGACAGCACTTCGCCCTCAGAAACAGTCATCCCCGCTTCCCTCAAAAGGCTAGGTTCTTATACTTTTTCTGACCCACTAATCTAACTAAAAATGATATTTTTAATAAAACCAGCAACCCAATTGGTTGCTGTCCATCAGACCATCAAGAGGCCACCGCATCAGAAATTCATGACATCATTATGTCATTGTCCATTGACATGAAGCGACACCGGCTTCCGAGAGATTGCAACATTAAACTAAATGTTCACAGCTTCCTCCAGGACTTTAGCCAAACTGCCTTTACTCGCTTCCTTGGCCTTGACGAATTTACTTTCAGAGCACGTTTTACACAAAGTCTTTTGTTTGAGCTTCAGTACATTTCCAAGGAAATATTTTATTAAAAAGCTTCAATTCAGCTGTGCTCAGCTCCTTTCAGTCAGCCAAACCAACTTCCACCAGAACTAGGACTCAAGCCTATCTCTCGAGCTAGTATTTAAACAAACACAAAAAAGTGATTAATTCAAACAAAATATGCCCTTCCGTCACCCACCCTCCATTGCTAATATTTAACCCATTAATATATGTCACCTAGCTGAAGCGCACAAATAAAGCAGCACATTTAATATCTACCATTCTTCATAAAGTCCAGCTGGATACTTCATATATCTGAAAGATTAAACAGATAGACAAACACAACATGGATCAACAGGCACAACATAAACAAACACATAAGCACACATAATATAAGCACATGCCACCAAATAATCAGCCGCATTAATGTTGACAAAGACAATAGGACGAACAAAACAATATTAGTTATGTGTTACAAAACAAACTTGCAAATGCAACATGAGCACATTAATATTAGTCCCGCGTGTGATGTAAGTAAAACTTTTAATCTAGATTGATTAGTACAACAAATCATGCAACAATTCATTAGAGAATTAATTTCGTGAGCCAGAATAAAACTATTTCTGAAACTCGCTCCATCAGTTTCAAGAGCCTCTTTTCACGGTGCTGTAGTAGCCTTGGACTTTGCCAACAAACCTAAAAATTGAAGCTGCAGTTGTTGCGCTTTCGTCCTTCAGAGGTGAGAAAGTTCCCTCGGCAGCACATGTTGAAAATCTCTTTTTCGGATGCTGCGACTGGTAGGTGAACTTTCAGGGAATGTGCTCTGGACACTGGGCCACAGTTTCAAGTTAGGAACATTCTTTTCCCCACTCTCAGTCACGACTCAATGTAAAAAGTCCAGTTTCAGCCTGTAACGCTGGGTCATACAGGACTGTACGGGGGACTCTGTTCTTTGGGCTCTATCCTCCTCGGGGGATTAGCAAAAGGTTTACAACAGGAGTGTGCACCCCTAGATAAGTCCCGGACTGCCTTTCCTCTTGGGAGACCAGCAAGACTTATGCTTCCCTGGTCCTCAGAATACTTTAGGGAGTCCAACATACAAGGGACAATAGATACAGTCCTCATTCCTCACCTGGGCACACTGTTTTCCCACAGCTACTTTTCTCTTCTGGTCTTCTTAGGTACCAGCAGCACTCTGATGTGACAGTGGTGGGAGCACCAATTGTTTTAGGGTTGACCCTGAAGTTCCCCAAACAAATCATGTTGAGCACAGCCCCTTGCTATCCTTCTTAACAGCTCCTATTGCTTATGACATAATCAATCCTGGGCTGTAGGAAGAAACATAATTATAACTTAACAAAAGGTAGCCAGCTAAGCTAGATGGAGTAATGTGTAAACATTTCTCAAAATAATCATTGTGATATATCAAATAAAAACATACAGACCAACTATTTTCATTTTCGCCTCCTAACTAATTAGATGCAAGAAATGTGTTTCTAGCTCATTCAAGGTTAATGTTAGAAAAAGTATACTTTGAAGCACTGCAGCCTTTACTAATGTGCCTGCCTGCTGCAGCATCGAATACCAGTGTACCATTAAGCCCTTGTTACTTACAAACCTACAAGTGGGTCCAAATTCTATGTTATACATCTGGACATAATACCTTGCCTTTCTGTAAAAAGGCATATTGACAGCTGGCATACCCTGGGTTAGAATGTATGCATAAATGCCGAAAAACTGATGAACGTGACATTTCAAAACTGGGGTTTTGCTCTCTAATATGGCTGCTTCTTAGCCCATGTGACTATTGCCTCTCCGCAGCTCATGAGGGTACTTGACTTTTATACTGCATGCACAGTCTGTCTGTCCACACTTATGGCTGACGTACAGAAGGAGTGAAATATGTCCATTAAAATAGACCAAATGTTACTTTAAGAAAGGGAATGGAATGTCCATATAGTGACAGCTGTTTAGCAGCGTCTCACTGCCCTGAGTCCAGAAACAGCAAATGTTGAGGCCCATTACAATGAAAACAATCCTGGGTTACACAAACAAAAACACTTTCGTGGCCCCTATCGTATTTTCCTGGGTTTTCACAAAAGCTGTAAATTTTAAGTTAGTGCAAATGGTGTGGTAGGTAGAATGTAATTTCTTGTATTGTTTGTGGGGAAAGAATCATTTGGGTTCAGAGAATGGTTGGATACAGCAAAGCTCTGCACCTACAGGCTGCCCAGTGGGGCTTATGCCCATTATTATTTATCTCAGAACTACTGGTTTTTGACTTCTGAGCTGAACTTGTGATGTGTCCCTCCCCTCTTGGCTTTTCTATTACTGGGTGAAAAGGGTCTAGGACTGAGTGCATTTCTTGACTTTCTCTTTATTTTCTCTGCTATAACATTCGGGAAATACCTGGGGTTACTTCACCATCTTCCAAATGTAACATCTGTCTCCCCCTTCATTGGGTTTGCAGTTATGTGGGATCCTTGTTATCCCAGTAGATGAATTCCGTCATTATTGCTGTATAAGTTGCATTTTCAAGGAGACAGCCCTGAGCCCTTCTCTCATCTTGCTCTTGGGTAGGCCTCGCCGGATCTCTAGTTGCCCGAAGTAAACTCTCTGCTGGGTCCTATCAGAGCCGCTCAGCAGCATCTCACTGAACATTCTGTTGCTCCTTGTATTAGGGTCAGAGGTTGTTTTTATGTTTTTTTTCCCATGAGGGTAGATGCAGTATAATCACTTTGTAGGAAGTCATGCTTTAGGCTGTGACACAGTTAAGTGAAGAAAAAGTGGTATATCCTGAACTATAAACATGTTTGCTGCTTTTTGGGATAACACTCTATCCTACCCAATTCTTGCTTTCATCTTTTTTTGTTATGAAGCTACTGGATAGACAGTAGTTGAACTTATGGTTTGCAGGAGAGGCAAAAAGGCTTGCTCACAGAGTACACACTACCATCTCGGTAGCACTTGGGACTGTGAGCCGCACTATGCTATCTCTCAGTTACTTGCGCACAGCTTCTCCTGCAGCTCAGTCTATACTCTGGCTGTTCCAGTGGTGCAGCTTTGTATTGACTCTCATCCCAGACAAACATAAGCAGTAGTGTAGTGCCCAGTGCCAGAAGCGATATTATGTCTTTGCACTACCCATTTCACTGCTTGTACGGTACCTTGGACCATACTGTGAGAAGTTGGCCCGGCATATGCTGTCCACTATTCTAGTGGGCACCTTGCACCAGTCCATATGACCCTTATTGATGGTAGGTTAAAGACAACCTTTATAGAAAGCTATCCTAGTGGTTGCTGTGGAGAGCAGCCTTCAGGCTAAGTCTTGGAGGAATGTAAAGCAGCTTGTTTTACCAGTTTATAATCTCGTGAATGACCAAATGAAAGGAGAGCCAGACCAGGTATATATATAAAATATATGTATTTATTCTAAACACATCCCACTATTCTCTTTATGAGGCTAGAGGCAAAAGTACATTCAGTAAGCTCAATAACACACAGTAAATTAGCACAATATACGTTGAGCCCTAGGGGCGTACCAAACCATATATTAAATAAGTGGTATAAGAACCGCAACCTGCATAGATACAAGGCCTAGAGCCTTTAGAACTGCTTGGGCCACCAGGAACCACCCAAGGTGGTGACACAGGGGACCCACGGGGGAAGCGTGCAGTGTCTAAACACAGCCGCGAATCACCCTTAACTTCTATGGGGACAGTCGCGGTTGGAATCTAAAGATAAGGAACACTTAGAAGAGGACTTGGAGCAAAACCCTTTAGAACTAGGAGGTTCTAGAGTCAACACCCACGGGAGCACCGGAGTACTCGAGTTACCTCACCCAGGGAAGCCGGGTGCATAGGTGTCTGTTTGTGTTAAGTTTTGTCGTAATTTTCAATGGCGATCTTCTGCAAAGTGCTGCTGGCGTCCAAGTGGAAAGTGTCTGGTGTGATCCAGTCAAATGCCCACCTTTGTCGGGTGATTACAGGTGAAGAAGGTGAAGCTTGACTCTTTGACCACGAGGACCAGGAGGTGTCGACGATGACCAGGTTCTGGATTCGAGCTGTCCCACAAAGGATGTCGATTGCTGCGGTGTCAGTTTCCAGACTGGACTCAACAAGCCTTAGCAACAGCAACCCACGCAGAAAGCAGAGATAGGCTTCGGTGCAGACCATCAAAGTCCGAGGGACTCACCAGTTGGTAGGGAGTCAGGGCACATCTGGAGCAACCAGGGAAGCCCAAGGAAAAGTAGTTACCTTCGAGGGGACCCTCAAGTTTGACCAGGGATCGTGAAGGAACCTAGAGCGGAAATGCAAGAAGTGGGCTCACGGAACACTTGTGGAGTGTAGGCCCACAATCTTTAGTGCAGATAATGCTCTGGGCTTGGGCTACTAGTAACCCAAAGCACAACTTCAGGAAAGCTCGGGAAGTCAATGCACTTAGCAAATGTGCACGGTGTCCAGGGGTTCCGGTTCCACGTCACTCGTGAGGGCTGTAGGTCTCAGCTTTGCTGGGGACTTGAGTCGGCCTTCAGGTAGTCTGGAAATCCTCTTTCTGGGCTGCAAATACTTCAGAGTCCGGCGGGAGTTACGGAGATGCAGATTGGCAAATGCTTTGTTGGTGCCTGCTTGAGCAGGGGAGTCACTCCTTGACCCCAAGGGAGATTCTTCCGTCCTCTAGTCTTTAGTAGAGCATCGAAGTTCCAGGATTCAGTTTCAGAGTTTTGTCCAGGTGTAATCTAATCTCCTGTTGCCAGGGTTCCCTTACTTACACTAAGAAAAGGGGTTGGACATACTTGGGGACCCACCTATGGGAGGGTTTGGAAAGAGGGGTGGCTACACCCATATCCTTTGTCCAGTTTCGTGCCAGAGCATAGGCTAGTAGCCCCTGCAACCGGTTCGAACTGGGCTATGCACAGGGAGACCAAATGTGCCCCCAGTGCTGACTTCAAAGCACTCTCAGAGTGCACCCACTCAGCCCCAATACACAAAAGCCTGTGTGGGAGGTGGTTACATCTCCCTGTGACAGGCCTCCCCTGCCAGAGATTCGGTCAGCAGCAGGAGGCTAGACTCGTGTCTGTGGCTGCAGCATCCATTTTGTGATGCCAGGGCTCTTTTAAACTATTACCGGTTAGACCAGTGTGTACATGTCTCTCCCTCTATAAGGGTGGAATTCTACCCCCGCTGCCAGGACTGGCAGGGGGGTAGGATTCCAAAGTGTTTGACACCAAACACGACATGTTTCCATGCAGCCATTCCAAAGTTAGCATTTACGGCGAGATTATAATGCACTTAAGAGTATATGGTCTGGCTGCTTCACAAAACAGCCTCAGAGAATAGGCTTCGAAAGCTGCAGAGGGGCTCTGCTCATGCATGGCACCCTCTCACACAAAACCAAGCACTCTGCCTTCAGGATTAATAAGGCCTGCCATAGGAGTGACTGATAGGTTTATATGTGTCAGTGATTAAAGGTAGATATAGGTAACCTATAACTTAGTAAGGGGTGCATGCACCACCTTACTCAGGCTGCAGTATATGTCCTGTGGTGTCACTTTTTTAAAGCTTCCCAGGGGCGCCATAATACATGCTTCAGCCCCTGGTAGGCCTCTGGGGTACCTATGCCCTTAGTACCTAGTGTACCATATACTAGGGACTCACAAGGGTACCCCAGTAACTAAACTGGGGTTTACCTAAAGTACATGCAATCAATTTAGAGAGGAAGCAGCTAGGCTGGGGTTCTGGATAGCAGGGCCCCAGCCAGACTAAAGTTGAAAAACAGTGAAACAGCAGCAAAAAGTGGGGGTAACCATAGTAAGCAGATCCTACTCTCCTACATAAACCAAAAGTGGTTTCTAGCAATCTCGCAAGGAGTGAGTGTAAGCAGCCTGGTAAAACTTGACACTGAAACTGACCACCTAGAAAATATACATGACAATTTACATTGTGAATTTAGTAATTCTCAGTTTGTATTCTTTTGGTCGTAGTTAAACATGGAATAGCTAAGAAAAACGTCCACCATATTATACATGAGTAAAAGGTTCCTTTTAGACTAACTGGACCACACTAATTTTCTGATCACCAACGTACTCTTCTTTTATGATCAACTTTAAAACCAGTTAAAGAAGGTATTTTGTTTCAACTGCATGATACTTAAACCTACATATATTCATGTCAGTTGCATACCTGCTGTTCAGTTCTTTTATAGAGGAAAGTGCTAAAACATTTGCATGTGTCATAAATACACCTTTTGTTCATCAGGGTCTTCTGGTTAAACATGTTTTTTGAGATAAGATATCATTATGGCACATATCATTCATTCTTCTTGGCTTAGGACCATTGACAGTGTTCCTTTTACCTTGAAGGAAATTAAAATATTCAAATTGGTTTATTCTTTACAAGTTTATTCAGTAGGTTTAACTATGTACATACAGCATGATCACATTACTAATTCATAAAACGTAAACAAATTCAAACATCAATTTGGCTAGGGTTCATGTGACCTAAGGATTTTGGACTGGAACCTTTTCTGACCATGAGACTCTGATCAGGAAGCCAACAAACTAGCCCTTGGAGTCCCTCTGGTAGTCATGAGTTCAAGTGATGAAGCAGGCTCAAGCAGCAGGGCAGGCCTCTGAGATTTTAAGGCAGCAAAGCGGTCCTTCCAGCTGCAGAAAAGCAGTCTTGTGGAATACACAACAGATCACAGCAGCAGGCAGTCCTCTGAGAGTCCCTTTGCAGGTCCAGAAAGTGAACTGAAGAGTGGGTCTGAGGGTCCCTTTTTATACCTGGTGCCTTCCTTGAAGGAAGAGAAGTTTCTAGAAGTTGTCTCTGAAGTGCATATAATTTCCTGACTCCCCTGCCTGGGTCCAAGCTGGCTGCAGGGACAATACAGTGGTGGCAAGTCCATTTTGTGAAGACAGAGCACAGTCAATTCAGTTGCAAATGTGGCTCTGCCCTGCTTCGCCCCTTCTTGCCAGCAGATGGCCCATTCAGGCACATATTATTCCTCTATTGTGTGACTGTTTGGGATGAATTGACAAAGTCCAACTGCCAACTACACCCAGTCACGAGACCTAGGACAGACTGCAGAAAACCCACAGCATGGGCAGGAAAATGCCAACTTACTAAAGTGACATTTTCAAATTGTAATTTAAAATCTGACTTTACCATTAAAGAGGATTTTTAATTACAATTTCATCGATGCCAAACATGAAATGCTCACCTGTACCCACTCAAAAGATAGCACTTATTAAATGTAATAGGTCAACCCAATGTTATCCTATAGAAAAGGTAGGCCTCACATTAGTGGGAAACAAACTTAGGAGTTTTTCACCACCAGGACATGTAAAACATAAAAGTACATGTCCAACTTTTTCATTAAAATGTATCCTGCCTTATGGGCACCTAGTGGCCTGCCTCAGGGGTAACATATGCAATAGAAGGGGAGTTAAAGTCCTTGCTAGAGGGTTATATTGCCACGTCAAACTAGAAGTTTAAAACAGCATTCAGGCCGTAATGTCAAGCCTGGGACATGTTTAAGGGACTACTTAATTCAGTGGCACAATGAGTGCTGCTGACCCACTAGTGGAACTTAATTTACAGGCCTTGGAAATATGGTATACTACTTTACTGGGGACATATAAGTACATGAGTATGCCAATCAGGTGTAAGCCAATGTTACCATGTTTAGAGGCATGAGAACAAGCACTTTAGCACTTGTTAGCTGTGATAAATTACAGAGTCCAAGGCCAACAACAATTAATTTTAGCAAACAAATGGAGGAAAAAAGACAAAAGGATAGGGGCTGGCCCTGTATATAGGGCCAGGTACAACAGAAGGCAAGAATCCTTTATTTCTTTTCTTGCCTTCTGTTGGACCTGGTCCTCTATGCAGGGTGAGCTCCTATCCTTTTGCAGAAAGAAAGAAAGAAAGAAAGAAAGAAAGAAAAAATGATGGAAAGAAAAAAGGAAAATAGGAAAAAAAGAAGAAAAGAAAGAATGAAAAACCACACGAGAAAGAAGGACAAAAGAAGAAATAAAAAAGGACCAAAGAAGGAATGAAGGAAAGAAAAAAGGAAACTAAAAAAGGAAAGAAGAAAAGAAAATGGAAAGCTGGCAAAGGAGAAAGAGAGAGAAAGAGGGTTAAAAACAAAGAAAAGTAGAAAGGACTGAAGACAAGTAAGAAAAATCAGGAACATAAAAAGGAAAGTCAAATAAGGAGGAAAGAAGCAAAGAAGGAAGAAGGAAAAAAGAAGGCAAATAGTAAAGAAAGTATGAAAGCAAAATGAAAAGAAAGAAGATCTAAAGAATGAAGGAGAGAGGGTTCGCAGTATAAAATGTTGAAAAGTAAAACTCAAATTACATACCAACTATGTTTAAATAAAACTTGGGAGTGTACTGCAGATTAAACATCATATAGTTTGGTTTTCTTCCTGGGCAAAGACTATCAAATAACCATTGGTGCAATCAAATCCAGAAACAATATGGTATGCTGCATGTTAGAAATGGGGGTCTCTAGTTGGCAAGGGATTGCACCTTTGTCCAAGTATGGAGCCTTCTTCCTAGTCAGCGTAAGGTGGATGCACTTCTAAAATAACTGCTCCTTACCCCTTTGGTAGCTTGCACGAGCAGACAGGCTTATCTCCCAGACAGTGTGCAAACCATTTGTGAACAAATACAGAAATACAGTGAAAACACTACACATGGACAACCACACCAGTTTAGAAAAATAAGCAATCTTTATCTAAACCAAAACAAGACCAAAACCCACAATACAGTACTGAAAATATGATTCTTAAAATGTGGAAACAGTTCTGTTCCAAGAAAAAGGTGGGATGCAACACTTTTACACAAAGTACTTTGGACGCGTCGAAAAAGACCAGCAAAAAGGGTTGCAGGGTCGGTGATGCGTCGGTTCCTTACACTCAGGGAAGGTGATGCATTGGTTCCTTTCTCCGGGGGAGGTACTGCGTCAGTTCCTTACTGTTGTGCATGGGAGGTCATGCGTCAGTTCCTTACCGAAGAGGAGGTAATGCATTGGTTTCTTACTGCGTGTGTAGGTGATGCGTCGGTTTCTCACTGAGCCCCCCAATGATGCGACAGACTTGATGCTTTGATGCGATGCGTGACGATCAAGTACGATGCGATGCGTGAAGACCCGGGATGCGCTGCAGTGATTTCAGCCACGTCCCCTCAATGCGTTGATTCTTCCCCAACAGAGCTTGCGTCAGAACCAGTGTGGTGATCTCGGACGTACGAGATCGTTGCACAGGATTCGTCGCACGGAAGACACTTCAGCCGCGAGCAGGCCCTGCGTCTATTCTTCGGCAGCGGCTATGTGTCAGAAAATTCTTCTCACACCGGTGCGGTGTATCGAAAACAGGCGATGTGTCGATTTTCACAGTTCTTTCAGTTTCCAGCCCCATAGCAACCTCCAGAGGTCCAGAACACGGGCAGGCGCCTCTCACCAGGTCAGAACTCCCAGGAAATGAGTTTAGGGCGAACTGTGGGTGAAGTCTTTATGTCCCTGAAACGTCAGAACAGGATACAAGCTCTATTTCAAGCCCTTGGAAATATTCCTCATGCCGGGGACACAGCACACAGCAAAGTCCTACTCTTTTCCTTGACAGAAAGTAGCCACTGCAGGCTAACATCTTACAGCACATGGGCAGTATTCCTTCTCAGTTTCTCCAGCTCTTCTCCTTGGCAAAGGTTCCTCTTGATTCCCAGAAGTAATTTAAACGTCTGGGGTCTGCACCCCTGTTTTTATGATACAAAATCCTTTGTTCTCTGTGTCAGAGAAGCTATTTCCCCAGCCAAAACCAGTTCTGTCCTCTCTGGTACAGCTTCATGGCAGGAGGTGGAGACAGCAGTGTCCAAGGCAGACCAGGTCCATTCAGGTGTGAAATAAATCTCCTCCCCCTACTCTGAATGTAGCTCAGGTCTATTCAGCCCAGCCCGGACTCACCCTGGAAATGCAGGACACATCTTGACCCCCCAGGTGGCTGTCTGAACAGAATGCACATCCCCAGCCCCCGTTACTCCAAAGCTAGACAGTCAATACACAACCTAGCAGAGGCACACTGGATGGTTAGGCAAGAAAATACCTACTTTCTAAAAGTGGTATTGTCTAACTCAAAATGTAAAAATAACCCTCATTAAAAGATTTAGGCCTGTCTTAGTATTGCCGTACATGTAAAAAAAAAAGTACGGTTACGGCCTGGCAAATGGGTCGACATGGCAGTACTAGACTGTACAGAGACACCGCAATGGAAGGCCTGAGACCTTGTTGCAAGGTTGCTTCAGTGGGTGGCACAATCAGTGTTGCAAGCCTACTAGCAGCATTTGGTTTACAGCCCCTGGGCGCCCCAAGTGTACCGAACTAGGGACTTACCAGTAATCTATAAACCAGTCATGGAAGCACCAATCCATATTAACAATTTACAAAGGGAGCACTTGCACTTTGGCACTCAACAGCAGTGACAAAGTGCTCAAAGCATCTAGACTAGCAAAACAAAATCCATCACACAGTAAAAATACAGGAGGCATCAGGCAGCAAATGCAGGGGAAACCCATCCCAAGGCTGCTAGGTTTAACACATGTCCCCTCCAGCTGAAATGTGGGGAGTACTACCCACCCTCTTGGGAGTTCTCTTCACTAAGGTGGTAAAATCTGGACAGACCATCAGCATTGGCCTGCTATGTACTAGGGCGGTGTTCCACCTTGAAGTCCATCCCCTGTAGGGAAATGGACCACCTCAACAACTTTAGATTCTCACCCCTCATCTGCATCATCCATCCGAGGGGCCTGTGGTTGGTCTGAACCTGGAAGTGAGTCCTAAACAGGTAGGGCCTCAGCTTCTTCAGCGTCCAGACCGCAGCAAATGCCTCACGCCCAATCGCATTCCCCCTCTGTTCCTGTGGCAGTAACCTCCAACTAATGAAGGCTACGAGTTGGTCTAGGACCTCCTTATTTAGTTGTGAGAGCACTTCTCCCACGCCATGCTCTGAAGTGAAGCATCTGTCTGCATCACGAATTCCTGTGAGAAGTTGGGCGCCTTGAGCACAGGAGCAGTGCACATGGCAGATTTCAGGGCATCAAAAGCTTTTTGACAGGCGTAAATCCAGTTCACTTGCCTTGGCCGCTTCCTGGAAGTCAGCTCAGTCAAGGGGGCAACAACGGAGCCATAACCCTTGCTGAATCTCCTGTAATACCTGGTGAGTCCTAAGAAGGCTCTCACCTCTGTCTGGGTCTTGGGGGGGTTCCCAAGCCAGAATGGTATCAATCTTGGGCTGTAGAGGAACCACCTGACCGCTCCCTACCTGGTGTCCCAAGTAAACCACAGTACCCTGCCCAACCTCACACTTGATGGCCTTGATCGTGAGGTCTGCCTTCTGCAGAGCCTTCAACACTTCCCAGAGGGGATGCAGGTGCTCTTCCCAAGCTACACTGAACACTGCAATGTCATCCAGGTAGGTTGCACTGAAATTCTCCAGCCCATCCAAAACCTGGTTGACTAGTCTTTGAAGGGTGGCAGGGGAATTCTTCTTCTCAAAGGGCATCACCCGGAGTTAGTAGTGCCACTCTGGCATTGAAAATGCTGACCTCTCCTTTGCCCTATCAGTTAGGGCAATCTGCCAGTACCCAGATGGTAAGTCAAACATACTGAGGTACTTGGCAGCACCCAACCGATCTATGAGGTCACCAGCTATCGGGCTAGGGTGTGCGTCAGTCCTGACGACTGCATTGAGCCCTCAGTAGTCCACACAGAACTGGAGTTCTTGCGTGGCACCGGGTGTGGCAACCTTTGGAACCAAAACCACTGGTCTGGACCAAAGGCTGTTAGAGGGCTCAATTACTCCTAGCGCCAACATCTTGGAGACCACCTCCTTGATGCTAGCCTTGACCCTGTCAGTCAGCCTATAAATGTTGTGCTTTACAGGAGGACTATCCCCAATGTCCACGTCATGAATACAACACTAAGTGACACCAGGAGTCAGGGAGAATAGAGCAGCAAACTGTCCCAACAGTTGGCTGCAGTCACTCTGCTGTTTAGGAGTCAGGGTGGGGGAGAGGTTCACACCGTCCACTGACCCATTGTGTTTCTTAACCGACAGGAGGTTAGGGAGAGGTTCAGCCTCCTCTTCCATCCCATCATCTGTCGCTAGGAGCATGCCCACTTCGGACCTCTCCAAGTGGGTTTTTCAGGTGGTTCACATGTAGGACCCGCAAATGGTTCCTGGGAGATTGCAAGTCCACCAAGCAGGTGACTTTTCTCTTGTGGAGTCAGTACAGACAACATTAAGGATTGTTCCAAACGTGTTTCTTTTTATTCAATAAATCTTTTAAACTGGCACACAGCCAACGCGTTTCGTTCCCGATTCTTTGCCAGAGGGAACTTCGTCAGGGCTCCTATCTTTTCTGTTGGTCAGTTACCAATGGAGGCGTATATATTTAGAATATTCAATCCAAGAGGACATAAGCAAAGCCTCAATAATGGATTATAGAACAAAGCTTTTCTCAGCCTCAAATATTAATCATTGGCTCAATAAAGCAAAAAGTGATTGACCAATATTCCAGTACGATTTAAATGATTTCTCACAGCTCCAAGTAATGGGCATGAAGATTTGCTATGTAGAAAAGTAGCACTGACAGTAGTATCCAAAATGTCTTGATTCATCAGCCAACTGTAAATCTATGGTGGTTTGATGTATGGGCTGATAAAAGAAAAGCTCTGTGTCGCAGGGGTGATAACCGGCGATGAATCAAGACTTTTTGTGACTAAGTTCCCTCTAGCAAAGAATCGGGAACGAAACGCGTTGGCTGTGTGCCAGTTTTAAAGATTTATTGAATAAAAAGAAAAAAGTCACACTGGCTCTGGTGTCTCTCAGAGGTTCCACACTATGGCCACTGATAGTCACCCACTGCCGGACCTTTTTAGTGTTATCAGGCAGATGAGCCCTTGACACCATCTCACTGTCTTCTTAAGAGACATGGATCATTTCTGCAGGCTCCCACCCCCCTTGGGTACCCAACTCCTCCCCCAAGGCTACACTAGCAATCACCCGGGGCGGTGCACCAGTGGGTGCAGTGGTAATCATTTTGGGTCACCTAGGGTCACCCTGGGAGTGACCCACCTGACCACAAGCAGAGCATGTGCGGGGACCCTCTGGGCCTGCTCACCCGCAGGACCCATGGCTTTTTTTCAGTGGGAGTCTGGGAACCTTTCCCTTGGTTCCCCTGTGAATTATTTTGGGGTCCTTTGTGGAGCTCCTACTGGTTACCCTTGTCCCCCCACTCTTCTGCTGGGGACCCTGCCCACTCTTGGTGGAGTCTCCCACTCAACCTTTTTTGGAGCCTGGTACTGACCCAGCGGTCCACCTCCACTGCAAGCTTCCAGTGGTCATTCAGCCTACTGTCAATCAAGTGCTGGTGTAGCTCTGGAAAATAATTATTTGACAAGTGCTTCCATGCAACCAAATCATAGAGCCCCTGAAAATCATTCACCTGACTACCCATCACCCATCCATCTAGTGCTCTGCAAAAATAGGAGACTTACACCACCCAAGCGATTGATTCCAGCTTCCTACAAGCCCTCAACATCCGCCTGTAAAGCTCTGGGGTCAAACCATATTTCCTTATCAAGGCTTCCTTCATGGAGGCATAAGACTTCTGGGGGAATTTGTACAAGAGAGTGAGGTGTTAGCCGTCATGGCTTCACTTCAGTAATGCAAGGCTGCACCATATTTACAACAATATGGTGCAGCCTTGCATTTCCCCCTGCACTGGTGATACACGTAGCAGTGTAGTGCCAACGCAATTACTCTTGTACCTTAGTGAAAGGGTGTCTGCATGCAGGGGAAAATGTGCAGGAAGGTCCCCCTTCCTGCACATAAACAATCTTGAAATGCCATCTTGTCACTTCTATGTGTGCTGCTTAATGCAGCACACATGGAAGTCACAAAATGTCATTTCCTTTAAAAAGATTGTTTATGTACAGGAAGGGTCACCTTCCTGTACATAAACAATCCAAGGCTTTTTTCTTTTTCTATGTGTGCTGCACACGGAAAAAGGAAAAACGAGGAGAAATTAAGCATTTCTGCTTGTTTTGCCAACTTAAGTCCAGGTTTCACTGGTCTTAATTTTAGCGCCGCCTCCTATTTTCGCCCCTCTTGTAAATAGGGGGCAGCATCAAAATCAATGGGTGTTGCGGTGGAATGCACACAGCAACATCCTTCCCACGCCTTTCACACTAAGCATAGCGTGAAAGGCGGCCATAATTACAAGGCAGCGTTGGGACACGTTAAGTGGCTTAATGCTGCCTTGTAAATAAGGCGAAGCCCCTTCCGCCAAGGAAACATCACAAAAAGTGACGATCCTATGGAAATAGGGCCTTGTACATATGTTGCCTGATCTTCAGTGGGCAATGCTAGTAACATATCCCTCCCCTCAGGAAGTGGCTCCATAACCCTTCTCCCAGTTTCTCTCAGGGATTCCGTAGGACCTCATTGCAACATCATATTCTTTGAACCACTGACCAATGTCCTCATGCTTCACAAAATCCTTAATAACCTCCTTGGGGATGTATACTTTCTCTTCTCCAGACAGTGATGGTGCGCTGCCACCATTGGGTTTGAACTCTATACTTTTTGCTTTTAGATCCAGTTCCCTCAAACCTCTTTCATGCTCTAAGAGCATCTTTTTCTCTTCCAGGGCTAATTTCTCTCTCTGAAATGTCAACTCCTTATCCTCTTTCCCCCAGCTTGAGCTTTGTGAGCTCCAATTCATGCATTCTCTTTTTCTCCCTGTCCTCCTTTAAAGATTCCTGCCTCCCCCTCCCCCCCCGAAAAGTAACCCCCCCTAGGCAAACTGAATAGCCTATCCTGCTGTTCATCTAAATTTTCCACCTCCTCCTTAGGTTGCTCGGCATGCTCACTGGCATCCCTTGACTCCAACCAGGCCCTCAGCACCTTTTGGAATTCCTCCTTTCCGGAGAGGCCTCTTACAGAGATTTAAACTTTTTGAAGATAGCTTTCAATTGTGGCACAGTGTAGGTTTCAGCCCTATCCTATTCAGACTCAATATCCGCAGATGCAAGTGATGCTGGCTTTGTCATGATGAAGATTGGCAGTTCTCAGTTGCAAAGAAAACGTTCCAATTGTATATGGTTGCATGATGGTCTGCACTCTACTAGTAGTGTACACCAATCACTGATGGTAAGACACAAATGCAAGTCCAGATCCTCAAAGTCCAAGGCAGACTAGGCCCATTCAGGTGTGAAAGAAATCTCCTTCCCCTACTCTGAATGCAGCCCAGGTCTACTCATGCCAGCCCTGACTCACCATGGAAAGGCAGGACACATCTCAACCCCGCAAGTGGAGGTCTCAACAGAATGCACACCCCAAGCCCCTGTGACTCTATAGCCAGACAGTCAATACACAACCACGCAGAGGTACACTGGATGGTTAGGCAAGAAAATACCTACTTCCTAAAAGTGGTAATGTCTAATCCAGAATATAAAAATCAGCCTCACTAAAAGATGCATTTTAACATTCTGAGTTCAACAATATCAAACATTATTTTCCCATCTTGTTCCCATGGGCAGAAATACTCATAAGATGTTATGAGCAAACTCCCATTCTATTCTTTGGGACAGACAGACTTACAATACTGGAAAACGAAATTGGCAGTATTTCACTATCAGGACATGGCACACACATTAGGGCATGTCCTACCTTTCACTTACACTGTAACCTGCCCACAGGGTTACCTTGGGACAACCTTAGTTAATGGCTGTTGTTATTAATGCACTATCAATGTATAATAAACAAACCTAAGTATTGAACTGCTGAGTATATTTCAAACTCAAACATTTCGTAAATTGTTAAAACTTGCCTAAACCTAAATATAGCCCCAGAATTTTAGCTCTAGTGTTGTAGACAGGAGTTAGGGCAGAGCTAGTTCATGCCTGCATTAACAATGATAGCCCACATTCGAAAAACTTAAATATAATACCTGGGGTTTTAAAATAAGACAAGCATTGGCAAAGCCAATAGGTCTCACCTATGAAACAATCATTGGCTTTACCAATATGTTTTAGCAATGTTGTACGCCTGAGGGGCTGTTGTTCAGCATGGCTCCGTTAGTTGAGTAAAGAAGAGTGGTGTGGAGTGTAGTGTTGCAACGTGGAGTAGAGTGGAGTGTTATGGAGTGGTGTACAGTTGCATACAGTACAGTTGAGTGGCGTGGAGAGGAGAGGAGAGGAGAAGAGTGTAGCAGAGTGTCATGGAGTAGCGTACAGTGTTGTGGAGTGTGGTGGAGGGAGTAAAGTGTCGTAGAGTAGAAGGGCAAAGAGTTGAGTGGCATAGAGTGCCATGAAGTGGTGTAGAGCAGAGTGGATCGGCGTAGAGGGTGTTGCATCGAGTGGAGTAGAGTGTTGTAGAGTACAGTGGCTTAGAGTGGAGTAGTGGCATACAGTGGAGTGGAGCAGTGTGTCATAGAATACTGTAGAGTAATGTGACATGGAGTGGCATAGAGGCAGTGCGTAGAGCATCGTAGAGTAGAGTAGTGTCATAGAATAGCACAGAGTGGAGTAGAGTGTTGTAGATTGCAGTGGCATAGAGTTAAGAAGAGTGTCAGTGGAGTGGAGCAGTGTTTAATTGAGTAGAGCATCAAAGAGTCGAGTATTGTGGAATGGAGTATCATGGAGTGTCATAGAATAGAATATATTAGAGTGGAGTAGAGTGACCTACAGTTAAGTGGCATAGTACGGAGTTGCAGAGTAGATTGGCATAGCCTAGGCATAGCGTACAGTGGCTTAGAGTGCATTGGTTTTGAAAAGAGTTGTGGAGAGTGTTTTAGCCTGGAGTACAGTGACATAGAGTAGCGGAGAGTGCAGTGGCATAGATTAGAGTGGCCCAGAGTAGATTGCAGTGGCTTAGAGTGTAATGACATTGAGTGAAATGGCTTAGAGTGGTGCAGGGTAGAGTGCAGTAGGGCAGGGTAGAGTGCAGAGGTGTGGAGTTGAGTGGCGTAGAGTGCAGTGGCATAGAGTGCAGTGGCGTAGAGTGTAGTAGAATGGCATAGTGTTGAGTGGTGCATAGTAGAGTGCAGTGGCATAGAGCGCAGTTGTATAGAGGGCAGTCACGCAGAGTAGAGTGTCAGAGTGCAGGGTTGTAGAGCGCAGGGTCGTAGAGAGCAGGGTTGTAGAGTGCAGGGTCATAGAGTGGTGCAGAAAGCAGTAATGTCGAGTAGAGTGGAATAGAGTGTAATGATGTAGAGTAGAGTGGTGTTCAGTGCAGTAACATAGAGTACACAGGTGCAGAGTGGCGTAGAGTGCAGTGACATAGCATGCAGTAGCATAGAGAAGAATGTTGTAGAGTATAGTGGTGCAAAGCAGTTGGCATAAGTGCAGTAGCATAGGGTGCATTGGCTTTGAATAAAGTGGTGTTGAGTACCTTGGCTTGGAGTGCAGTGGTTTAGAGTGCGGTGGCATAGAGTATAGTAGAGTTGCATAGAGTGCAGTGGCATAGTGTAGTGGCATAGAGTAGATTGTTTCAGAGAGGAGTGGAGTGGTGCAGGGTAAAGTATAGTGGTGCATGGTAGAGCGCAGTGGCATAGAGTAAAGTGGTGTAGAGTAGAGTAGCACATCGTTGATTGCAGTGGCATAGAGTGATGTACAGTGCAATGGTGCATTGCAGAGTGGGGTAGAGTGCACTGGCATAGAGTAGAGTGGTGCAGAGTAGCGTAGAGAGGGGTAGAGTGCAGTGTCAAAGTACAGTGGTATATAGTAGCTTAGAGTGGCATATAGTGCATTAGCATTAAGTACAGTCGAGTGGTGTAGAGTGGCACAGAGTGGCAAAGAATAGAGTGGTATAAAGTTCAGGGACATAACGTTCAGTGGGAGAGAACTCAGTGCTGCAGAGTAGAATAGAATAGAATCATTGCACTTGCGGTTGACAAAGTACATAATAAAGTGCATACTTTACAATATTGAAGGTAAAATATAGCAGGGTAAAAATCTCTTTAAAAAAAAAATTAAATGTCTTTTTTTTCAGGAGATTATGGCATTTAGAGTAAAAAAAGATGAAAACTAATGATGGTGGATTTGTACATTATAGTTTGATTGTTTTTTTGGCGGTCAGAATGTCCTTTGCAGCTGTCAGAAATGTCATAAAGCGTGCCGCCAGCTGTGCCGAGTCGCCCTTCAAACATTCAACCAGGGCCTCCTGACATGTCCTAACATTTAAAATGCCCCAGATGGGGCGAAGCCAATAAGTTCTTAATGGGCGCAGTGTCTCGCAAATACATAATATGTGAGTTAGCGACTCTTCATCATCCCACAGGCACGGCACTGCGTGGCTGCCATTTCTTTATAACAAGGGGATTCGGCTGAATCGTAGCCTCATTAATTGTACTTTGTTGGTGGCTTTAAGAAGGAAGACAGATAGTATGGTAAGCCATTGCTATTATATAATTTTGAATCCCAGCTTCCGTGCTTTCATTTTTCCAAGCTTGTTGCATCATTGATCTCGGAGATTATTTGTGCTCGTTTTGTTCGAGGTTTTGCTGCTGCCGGTATGGGTAAAGGGGTGGCCCAAATTTCACGGGCTTCGAATGTTTTCACTGAGTGAATAAAGAAATTGTGCCAGGATTACCCAGGTTTGTTTATCATTAGCTAGATGTGTTTATTTAAAGAGTCCCCGTGCTTGTTTGGCAGAGTAGAGGATTGTAGGGTGCAGTGGTGTAGAGTAGAGTAGCATAGAGTGCAGTAGTGCAGAATAGATTGCCTTAGAGTGCAGTGGCGCACAGTGTTTGGGTTTTGAGTCCAGTGGCGCAGTGTGCCGTGGCGTAGAGTGGAGTGGCACAGAGTGGAATAGAGTGGCGTAGACTGCAGTGGCATAGAGTAGATTGTTTCAGAGTAGAGTGAAGTGGTGCAGAGTGCAGGGGATTAGTGTAGAGTGTCATAGAGTGCAGTGGTGCAGAGTAGATTAGAGTGGTTTAGAGTGGATTAGTATAGAGTGGAGCAATGCAGAGTTCAGTGATGTAGAGTTCAGTGGTTTAGAGTGGCATAAAGTAGAGTTCAGTGGCATAGAGTAGATGGAGTGGCGTAGAGTGCAGTGGCGCAGTGGTGCAGAGTAGAGTGGCATAGAGTGCAGTAGTGCAGAATAGATTGCCTTAAAGTGCAGTGGCGTACAGTGTATGGGTTTTGAGTGCAGTGGCGCAGTGTGCCGTGGCGTAGAGTGGAGTGGCACAGGGTGGAATAGAGTGGCGTAGACTGCAGTGGCATAGAGTAGATTGTTTCAGAGTAGAGTGAAGTGGTGCAGAGTGCAGGGGATTAGTGTAGAGTGTCATAGAGTGCAGTGGTTCAGAGTAGATTAGAGTGGCTTAGAGTGAATTAGTATAGAGTGGAGCAATGCAGAGTTCAGTGATGTAGAGTTCAGCGGTGTAGAGTGGCATAAAGTAGAGTTCAGTGGCATAGAGTACCATAAGGTAGAGTGCAGTGTTGCAGAGTATACTGTTGTTGAGTGCAGTGGTGTATAGTAGAGTGGTGTGGAGTGCAGTGGAAGAGAGTGCAGTGGCATAGAGTCGATGGACTGGCGTAGAGTGCAGTGGTGCAGAGTAGAGTGGTGTAGAGTGCAGTGGTGCAGAGTAGATTGAAGCGGCTTAGAGTGGAATAGCATAAAGTGCCCTGGGGGAGTGTTACAGGGTAGAGTACATGGGCGTAGAGTGCAGTGCTGCAGAGTACGGTGGCGTGGAGTGGTGAAGAGTGGTGTAAAGTGCAGTGGTGAAGAGTGCATGGGTGCATAATAGTTATGAGGGACCGAAATAATAGAGCAGTGTGTGGTAGAGTGCCTTAGCATAGAGTAGAGTGGAGTGGTGTGGAGTAGAGAGGCATAGAGTGGAATGGTGTAGAGAAGAGTGCAGTGGTGTGGAGTGGTGCAGAGTGGGATAACATGGAATATGCATGGTATGGTAGCAAGAACGGCCACATGGGGAGATAGACGCTTCCTGGTAGCGACCCCCATACTGTGGAACACACTTCCATTGTATATTAAAACAGCACCAACACTCATTGCCTTTCGTAAGGCCCTGAAAACTTGGTTATTTAATCAATAAGTTCGTGTCCTGAATTTTGTGTATCCTAGAGTATCTCATTGTGCCTAGACACCCTAGGGTATTAGTTGCGCATTAAAAATCTCATAAATAAATAAATAAATAAATAAATACTGCCATTAATGAGAACACATCTTCAATTGAAACAACCATTACATTTGCACTCACATACCGTTGTGCTGATAAAAGTATACAGTACACAAATAATGTATGGAAATGTCATCACCCAATGTACTGATCTGAACATCCGCACAGTTCATTTACAGGCATTTACATCATGTTGGGTGCTAGAAAACAAAATATCTTCTAGAGCCTTCCTCAAGCAGCCCCTAGTAGCCAGCACAGTTACATAAATTCTCTCACTTTGAAGTCAGAGAAAGAAAATAAACACCAAGCTCCCTGGAAGACACAGCCTGACATTTGACCTGTCTTTGATTGCACAGCAAATGTGACAAGATAAGAACAAGATTTAAAGTCCTGTTTACAGAAAGAGAGTACATTGAAGTATACAGTAAACAAGGTTTGGCCAACAGGAGAGACAAACTCGATCTGCACAACCTAAAGCAAATTAAGCCAGTAAATAGAAAGCCAGAAAATGTGAGTTACAAACCACAAAGCCAATAGTAAGCAATGGGTGGAATGCATTGGTAGATCAACTTTCCAAATGTTCCCACAATATCTTTAGCATACCAGACAGCTGTCTGATTGGCTGTGACCTAAAAATCAATTGAAATAAAAGGCTCAGGAATTGCTCCTCCCCTGTAGTTACTGCAAGGGTACAGGCCATCAAATACGTTTCTGATTCCATCTTTGTTGTGTCTGCTCACAGCACCTAATTGCTTCCCACCGGCCTTGTATTGGGGCCTTGGCTGAGCTTTTTCCATTTACAGTAGCAGCTTGTGTGGTGACAGGCCCAAGAATGCAAGAAGTTTGGAGAATGAATCTGGTTCCTTTACTGTTCTTGCTTTGACGTCTTCATAGGGGTGCGAGGAGCAGGGTTTGGAGCCTGGGCACGAGGGCATGGTAAAGCGACAGGGAAATACATGCAGAACACAGAGCAACAGTGTGGGATGCATGGCAGAGGCGGCAAGGAAGCAGACTGGTGCAATAGGATAATTAGGATCAGTAGAGATGAGGAGTAAAATAATAAATGGAAGTAAAGAACAGCAGGCACAATGGAGAACTAAAGTGTGGTAGAATAAAGTGTATGGCATCCGTGTGAGACACATACCCGTTTATGAAACGAGTACACTTGGTATTGATAGCACTGCGATATAACGATCGTGTTGGAAGAAATACGATGTAAAACCTGGCCAACGTGTAAGGGGGAGAGCAGTGCCCCGAGGTTATTCACCAGATTAAAGGAGAGAAGGTACCCATAGCTTATGAAGAAGTCGGTTGGTGGACAAGACAGAGCAGGGGCGAGGTAAAGGTCGAGCCATGTGAAGAGCGGTGCATGTTGGGTATTGGTAGTGGCTGCACAGACACTACCAGGAGTTGTGGTCAGTGTTTCTACTGCTTCTCCCTGCTATGCTGCTGGTTGCATTTTCCATTTGCAGCCACTTACCTGCTTTCTGAGTGCTGGTGCCGCTGCCAGAAAGAGCCACCACTGCCTGCGTTGAAAGCGGAGGCTCGCCTGCTGTTGGGTGTTCCCTCCACCTCATTCCCCTGGATCATGGAAGCCATCTTCAGTCCACTGTGCAAGAGGAAGAGAGCTTTAGCTGAGGTCAGGTGTCATTTTATGTGAGATTGGGTACCCAAGGCCTGTATAGAGGCAGAGCTGAGTACAAGGTGGAGCAGGCACATGAGTGCCACAACTCTGCAGGTAGCGTGAGCTGTAAGAGACTGAACAAGTGTAAATGGGGTTTCGGCATCTTCAGTGGGTTGCTTGAATTTTGAGCTTGGAGTAGGTGGTCCTGCCCTTGCCTCCTCTTGCCGTGTCCTCACTGCATGCCAGTGTGCATCCAGCTCCCTGCCTGCTGATGTTCTCCCTGCCTGCCGCTGCTAGAGGTGCAGGCAGCAGCCCATCTGCTGACGGATATTCACTTACCTCTTTCGCGTTAACCAACCCTCCTTTTTCAGTTTCTCCAGTCCTCTGCCCCTCACTGCTGCCTTGCCCCTGATCCTCCTTCTCTGCCCGCATCTTCTCCTCATCCTGTTGCTTGACTCTCTCCCAGCATTCACAGATCAGCAGTACAAATCCCTGAACCTGTTGCTCATGGCACACATGGCCTCCCCGCTACTCTTCAGTGGGGCCATGGCCTTGATGATCTTGGAGCAGTCAAAGCTTGTGATACCAGGGAATGAAGCATGTGGGGGGGCATGCAACACCATAGCAGCAGGGGTGGTTTCTTCTGGAATGCAGGATGAGAAACATTGCAACTCATTGAAGTGCTTCAACTCTACACTGTCCAGGCACTTTAATGGAAGCAAGTAAGCAGACTAACACAATTGCTAGCTAATCGACTGCTGTGTTACCATGAAGAGACTATGGGGAATATTTACAAAGAAATGTTGGAGCGCGGAGCTGCACCAAATTTGGCATCACAGCGCTCCAACATTTTTAAAGCACAGAGATGGTCCATATTCACAAGAATACGGCGCACCCCGGCGTTTCCCCTAACACTGGCGTACAAAAAGCTGCAAAGAGCCAGCGCAGGCACCCTGCCGCCATGTTGCAAGGGTGCCTGCACTGCATGGGAGATTGTTTATGTGCAGGAAGGGACACCTTCGTGCACATGACAATCAATAATGGCGATTTGCTCTTTCTATGTGTGCTGCAGAATGCTGCACAATCCTTCAGCACACATGAAAGAGTAAAAACCAAGGATAAATGAATAATTTTTCCTCGCATTGCCAATCTAATGTCTGGTAATCCATGGCATCCGTTTTCAGTGCTGTCTCGTCTTGTAAATCTGGGGCAGTGTCAAAAAGCAGTGGGTGTTGCGGTGGACTGTGGTGGAAAGGGGCCTATCTCCGGTGATGATAGGGGCTTGTAAATATGCCCGCTAGTAACAAAATTGCTGACCTAAAGTTGCGTTCTAATACTTGTTCTTTACTCTTTTGTTTGTGAGAATATGAGCTGAGGTCTCACTTACTATTAACCCCTTGCATGCGGCCGCGATTCTGCGCCTGTGCGGCAAAATCGCAAGTGGGCGGGTTCATGACGGCCCCCAGCCGTCATCAGCACACGAGCACCGTAGTGCATGGCAGCTAGGGGCCGTCATCAGCATGCAAGGGGTTAAAGCACTCTACAGTCAGATCGCAAATAAAATAAAAGCATTTTTTTAAAACATTGCACAAGGGGAATATAGAGTTGTAAATGCCTTTCTGGAACACACAGTAAGGACATTGCCAGGGAGAGTGGACCAGGTGGTAATGCGAATGTTTATAAGAAGCATAGAACAATTTTTCAAGGCATATTGTTCGCTTTTTAATTAGGCAGTTTACAGATAACATTTCGTCTGGACTGAAGACAGCAAAGGTCTGGTAGAGCTTTCCTGGAACTGTCTGTAGGAAGAGGGGATAAAGGAATTATCGCCACATAAACAGTTTTCGTAATGACACCAGCCTCTGCCTGCAGGCAGGTTCTAATTAAAACATTGCAGTGGGCTGTCGTCAGGGAAGGTGCTAACTTGGTGAGGAGACAGATTTCTTGTTTTGGTCTGAACTCGATCTGATTACGCGAACACCAAACGCAAGCCCACACTGAATGTGTTATCTCTGTGATTGCGATGAGGTGAAAGGTCAGAGACAACAGTATTGTTGTTGTTTTGGCAAACTGCTGATCGTAGACTTATAGACGCCGAATGTGAGCTTCTTTGCTGCAAATACTAACAAACCCAACAAGGTGGATTTCAGCTGAACATTTAAATCGTTGATGACTTCTAGCGAAAATTAAATATTTGACAGCGAACACCTGCATCCTTCATTTTGTTCTCCGCTTTCCGACTTCAGCAAAGTAGGTATGTTTCTTTGAGCTCAGTGACTTGTTTACTGTGTGGCCTAAGTTTGAATGCAGTCTCTATCTTTTAGGCAGCGGCGTAGCGCGGGTTGCCAGCACTCGGGACACAGTTTTAAAAGAAAGCATCGTGGCCCCTAAACTGTGGACCTAGCTCAGGTGTGCTAACAGTCCACAGGTTAGGGGGCGCAATACTTTCTTTTAAAATGTTGTGCCCCATAGAATTTTGCACCCAGAGCAACCGCTCCTGGGGACTCCCCACACTACGGCACTGCTTTTAGGGAATCCAATAAGGCCCCGTAGATTCCACGTTAATAACCTTATTTGCATTTAAGCCATTTTTTTACATGAGGCAAAATTGCCAGGGACCTCTATCAGATTAAGAAATATCACGATCACTTAATCTGATTTATGAGCCTTTTTTATTACCATATATAGAAATCCTACCATGTACAAATTTTTTTGTAGAAAGACAGCCTTGTAAATGGTGCATATGTAATTCTATGAACACATACGCCATGATTTTAATGTAATGCAGCTAATTGCTCCTGAGGCAGCATCGTAAGTAACAAAGTAGGTTCTTGCAGAAAATAATGATTCTGAGCCCAGCTGCAGGATCAGGTCTCCATACAACTCTACTATTTTGCATTGTGACCAAACTAGAACATGGCATGCCCTTCTCTGATTGAGCCTGCACAGGTACAGAAATGATCACATGTCTTCAAGTCCTCAGGGAAGGAGGTGGATATGACACAATTCACAGGTTCTCGAGTTATAATCTTGTCCCTACAGGAAGTCTTTTACCAGTGAGCATGTTTCCAGAGATCTTAAATTCCAAAGGAGATATCCTGCTCTGCAGCCTGACGATAAATAGCAACAATTTTCATGGAAACGCCAACAGGTCCCAAGGAGATTATCAATAAATGTGGCATAGGCGCGGCACCACACTCGTATAGACATGATCTTTCAGAGATCGACTCCATTGACAGGTCTCCTCACACTCCTGGGTGTAGGTGTGCGGAGTATGATCACACTTGTTATGACGAATACAGGGGCGTAGCTTCAGGGGGAGGGGCAATTTGGCGTATTAAACCCCCCTTAATAAATGTGTTTTCTGATAATTAGTTGGGTGCATGGGCATGGTGAAGTGTCTGTCAGATTTCAGTGGGAATTTTTCCACTCACACAGACAAACATCCGACTTTGGTGCTGGAAACCAGGGTTCGAGCCACAGGGTTGCGTCCACATCCTATGATTCTGGACAAATCACTTAATCTCCCCGTGCCTGAATTTCTAAAGTAACCAGTGCTCATGTAAAGCGCTCCAATACCTTTGGGTCGAGTTTGCGCTATATAAAATTCACACAAAAAAAACACACAATCTCTCCCTCTTTTGGTTTTGAAAGTCCTAAGAAATGTTAGATATTTTACAAAATATTATGTTTTGTTTCACTTAGTATTCCTACCAATCCAGACTCCTCTCCCTTTCCACTGCCCCTGAGGCCTGCCCCTCTTGTGCATCCTGCTTGTCGCATATTGTATTTTAACATTATATGCCAGTGTGATTGTTGGAAAATCTGAAGCCCATCTCCTCCCTCCCCCCATATTTACTGACCAAGCTACGCCCCTGCATGAACATTTCACTGCCATCACTGCAGTACCTAATGAAACAACAATGTAGTTGGAAATGGTGAAATGCGCATTGGGAAGGGAGCAAGGGCACAGGAGGGGGGTGGGGGGGGGTGGGGGGGGAAGGCACCCCAGTAAAAAAAAAAAAACTGATGAAAAAGAACGCAATGACTGTGGGGCGAACAACGGCTTGGAGTGTGTGTGAGTCTTTGCCCCTCTGTGGGTTGTCCATGTACTAGGCAGGGGAGGCTCCTTTGGTGGATTTCTCTGAGGATATCAGGACTGAGGACCATGCCCCGACAATTACTTGAACATATGTCTTGGAGTTATTTAACCAACCCTTGAGGCAGAGAACGCCTTGCCGAAAAGATTTAAGATTGCTGCGAATTTAAGCTCACAGCTCAATGAATAAATATGAGCCAATTTCATGGGAACGCTGCAGTTCTGAAAGGCTTCGACACAATTTTCCGCGAGATCCTCAGGGGGGTCATTAGGCATAATGTATGCGACTGCTAAGTTCAAAGGGTCCAAAAAAAGGAAATCTTGCTAATTGGAGTGATTCCTCTGCGACTGTAGAGCGCAGTACCATAAACCCGAATACCACTGAAACAATTACCCTTCCGTCTTCTCCACGCCATCCCAATATTTAAATTGAGATAATTAATCAGTACATTTTTTATGCCAGCTGCATAAAGCTGTTACCACTTGGCAGTAAGGGCATGGATGGGTGGCTGAGCGCCAGGGCGAATGATTTCTGAAATCGAACATTGATGCAATTAAAAGAAATATATGTGCTAATAATCTTGAATCTCCATTACATCCAGCGTCTGGATGTAATGGGAAGAATACAAGTGGTACATCTGCACACCAAACACCAGAGGCTATCCATATTTAGTTAAATGTACAAGTTTAAAGGGAGCTACGGGAAGATGGCCGCACTTAGGGCAATCCAAGTAAGTATCCAATGACGTTAGAGAATCCTGGGTAGGTACAACTGGAAGAAAGAAGAAGCTTGTTTATTGGCAGGAACAGAATTGAGTGCAGAGTGCTTGCACTAGAACCCCTGGCGTGACGTCAACGGTGAAACTCCTGTAGTGCCAGATTAAACCAACATACAGACTCTTGATCAATGTAGTGTTCACATCACGTACTAATGATCAGCATGCCCCTGCTACGTCTACTACACATCAGGGATGGATAACAGGTCACCGAAAAGTAACTGAGAAATACGCTGCAAATGCAAATTAAAGTTCTGTGTGCCAAATCACACACAGTTATCTTTTTTTACTGGTGAGAACAATCATTGGCACTGCTGTTGTTTCCTAATGCAATCGCCTAAGATTATGATATAATTTACAATATTTCTGTTGGATGTGAATCAATGGAGAACACCCCTTAGGGCACACTGATGGGCGATTCTTGCCTTCGCTATTTAAAGAACCAAGGTAAAATGTTCAAATCCGAAAAAAGTTTTTTAATCCATGGTATGAAATTCAAATAAATGTTACATCACATTTTGAATCCAGTCCAACCTTAGTCCTTCGTCGGGGAGCATCTCACGATCCCCGACGAAGGACTAAGGTCCGAAATGCATTGGAGCTATAAGTGTTTATGTGGATTACACTGACTGGATTCAAAATGTGATGTAACATTTATTTGAATTTCATACCATGGATTAAAAAACTTTTTTCGGATTTGAACATTTTACCTTGGTTCTTTAAATAGCGAAGGCAAGAATCGCCCATCAGTGTGCCCTAAGGGATGTTATCAGTTTCTGGATAACACTTTATACTTTATGGATTTACTCGTCCACTGGGCAGAGGACGACACCTGGGAGCACCTACTTTAACATATAAACTTAGTTTCCTAAAGATATTCAACCAAAGCTGTGCACTGGTCTCCAAATCTTGATTCAATGGAGAACACCGCATTGCCTTTGGGGGTCCAACACTGTAGAGAAGCACAGTACAATATAATGCACATAAACTCTGTTCAGTACAAAGTCGACGACAAGAAATCCACTCAATAGCTACACAATGATATAATAACAATCAAGCAGTGGTCGCAATAAAAAAATATGATGTTGATATTGATTTTGGTCAGGTGTTATACCGGTTTATACTGCGACATTCAGTCACAACCACTGAAATATTCTTTTGAACATTTTATAAGTATTGTCTACCCACGTAGCCTTGGAAAAATCGCAACATCAGAAAACAAAATGATAGACGAAGTATTGAAACTTTTCAAACACTCACCCCAGTCATACATCTGGGTTTAGTCCTTCGTTATTTTTCACCGCCATGTCACCCTAGTTTGGAGCAGGATGCTTGTTTCCAGTCCAGGGAAGACCTGGCCTGGCAGTTCGGACTGGACTGTTCCCATGGGGAGTAGCGTCAAGACTGATTTGCATGTGACTGGTCTAAACTGGGATGACTTAGTGAGCAAAAGAACGAAGTTGGATTCAATGAAGATATGTGACTGTGGGTGAGTGTCTGAAAAGTTTGAGCACTTCGTCCATCATCTTATTGTGTTAGCTTTTTTCGCCCAAAGTGGCCAGGGTATGCCCAGACGTGGGTCCCTTGCTCACGGTGTCACTGGATTCAAGCTAACCTGGCTGATACCCCGAAATCAGTCCCATGGTGCTTGTTTCTTGGTCGTGCTGGGCTATTCCCATGAGGAGCAGGGCGAAGACTGATTTGCATATGACTGGGTCCAAACTGGGGTGACTTAGTGAGCAGAACAACCATGATGGATTCAACCCAGATCTGTGACTGGGGTGACTGTCTGAAACGTTTCAGCACTACTAATCCCTGGATGAAAAGTGTGGTGTAGGTTATGGCTTAGTATGCCGCTGTTAAATGTTGCAGTTGTACTGATGTAAAAACTGTCTTAAAAAGAAGACCAAGGGGCTCGTCAAAAAAGTGGCAAGTGTCCGCTCTGCTAAACTCATGGGGCAGAGTTATCATTCTTTCACACACCACAACAAGCCATCTTGTTGCGCTGCGTGAAAGGGCAAGAATGAACCATATTTACAATTATACAGTGCATTGTTGTCCTTTTCTAGTGCTGGCATACTTTTGCCTGCTAGCCCCAATGCAGGAACCCTGGTGTCATGTTGCAAGGGTGCCTACCTTGTAGACAGGATTCTTTTTGTGCAGGAAGGGACTTCTTCCAGTGCAATGGAATACATCTCTCTGCTGTCCTCTTGAACTGACGAACAGGCTGCCATACTCTAAATGAGATTCAGAAAAGGGGGTGGTGATGAACAGAGTGTCTGAATTAAGCAGACCACTCTTACCCAGTCCAAAGATCAGGGCTTTATCCATCACCGTTTTTAGCTCACTGCACCACCCCAGCTCAGAAATTGGCTATATGCAAATTAGTCTGACCCTGGCCCAGTGCATCATGGGAACAGGGCAGACCAAACTACCAAGCCAATTCTTATACTGGGAAGGAAACAAGCTACCGGGGACCGGTTTCTGGCATTTCAGCCGTCTTCGGCCCGGCTTGCTTGAATCCTGATGGTGCAATGAGCTAGGGACTCACATCTGGGTATACCCTTCCACGCTTATGGTGGACAAAAATGATTCAGAAAAGGGGGTGGTGATGAACAGAGTGTCTGAATTAAGCAGACCACTCTTACCCAGTCCAAAGATCAGGGCTTTATCCATCACCGTTTTTTAGCTCACTGCACCATCCCAGCTCAGAAATTGGCTATATGCAAATTAGTCTGACCCTGGCCCAGTGCATCATGGGAACAGGGCAGACCAAACTACCAAGCCAATTCTTATACTGGGAAGGAAACAAGCTACCGGGGACCGGTTTCTGGCATTTCAGCCGTCTTCGGCCCGGCTTGCTTGAATCCTGATGGTGCATTGAGCTAGGAACTCACATCTGAGTATACCCTTCCACGCTTATGGTGGACAAAAATGATTCAGAAAAGGGGGTGGTGATGAACAGAGTGTCTGAATTAAGCAGACCACTCTTACCCAGTCCAAAGATCAGGGCTTTATCCATCACCGTTTTTTAGCTCACTGCACCATCCCAGCTCAGAAATTGGCTATATGCAAATTAGTCCGACCCTGGCCCAGTGCATCATGGGAACAGGGCAGACCAAACTACCAAGCCAATTCTTATACTGGGAAGGAAACAAGCTACCGGGGACCGGTTTCTGGCATTTCAGCCATCTTCGGCCCGGCTTGCTTGAATCCTGATGGTGCAATGAGCTAGGGACTCACATCTGAGTATACCCTTCCACGCTTATGGTGGAGAAAAATGATTCAGAAAAGGGGGTGGTGATGAACAGAGTGTCTGAATTAAGCAGACCACTCTTACCCAGTCCAAAGATCAGGGCTTTATCCATCACCGTTTTTTAGCTCACTGCACCATCCCAGCTCAGAAATTGGCTATATGCAAATTAGTCTGACCCAGGCCCAGTGCATCATGGGAACAGGGCAGACCAAACTACCAAGCCAATTCTTATACTGGGAAGGAAACAAGCTACCGGGGACCGGTTTCTGGCATTTCAGCCGTCTTCGGCCCGGCTTGCTTGAATCCTGATGGTGCAATGAGCTAGGGACTCACATCTGAGTATACCCTTCCACGCTTATGGTGGACAAAAATGATTCAGAAAAGGGGGTGGTGATGAACAGAGTGTCTGAATTAAGCAGACCACTCTTACCCAGTCCAAAGATCAGGGCTTTATCCATCACCGTTTTTTAGCTCACTGCGCCATGAGATAAATAACGGTGATGGATCAAGCCCTGATCTTTGGACTGGGTAAGAGTGGTCTGCTTAATTCAGACACTCTGTTCATCACCACCCCCTTTACTGAATCGTTTTTGGCCACTATAGGTGTGGCAGGGTATACTCAGACATGAGTCCCTTTCCCACTGCACCATCAGGATTCAAGCAAGCCGGGCCGAAGAAGGCTGAAATGCCAGAAACCGGTCCCCGGTAGCTTGTCTCCTTTCTGGTGAAGAATTGGCTTGGTAGTTTAGTCTGCCCTGTTCCCATGATGCACTGGGCCAGGGACAGACTGATTTGCATATAGCCAGGTTCTGAGCTGGGATGGTGCAGTGAGATAAATAACGGTGATGGATCAAGCCCTGATCTTTGGACTGGGTAAGAGTGGTCTGCTTAATTCAGACACTCTGTTCATCACCACCCCCTTTACTGAATCGTTTTTGGCCACTAAAGGTGTGGCAGGGTATACTCAGACATGAGTTCCTTTCTCACTGCACCATCAGGATTCAAGCAAGCCGGGCCGAAGAAGGCTGAAATGCCAGAAACCGGTCCCCGGTAGCTTGTCTCCTTTCTGGTGAAGAATTGGCTTGGTAGTTTAGTCTGCCCTGTTCCCATGATGCACTGGGCCAGGGACAGACTGATTTGCATATAGCCAGGTTCTGAGCTGGGATGGTGCAGTGAGATAAATAACGGTGATGGATCAAGCCCTGATCTTTGGACTGGGTAAGAGTGGTCTGCTTAATTCAGACACTCTGTTCATCACCACCCCCTTTACTGAATCGTTTTTGGCCACTATAGGTGTGGCAGGGTATACTCAGACATGAGTCCCTTTCTCACTGCACCATCAGGATTCAAGCAAGCCGGGCCGAAGAAGGCGGAAATGCCAGAAACCGGTCCCCGGTAGCTTGTCTCCTTTCTGGTGAAGAATTGGCTTGGTAGTTTAGTCTGCCCTGTTCCCATGATGCACTGGGCCAGGGACAGACTGATTTGCATATAGCCAGGTTCTGAGCTGGAATGGTGCAGTGAGATAAATAACGGTGATGGATCAAGCCCTGATCTTTGGACTGGGTAAGAGTGGTCTGCTTAATTCAGACACTCTGTTCATCACCACCCCCTTTACTGAATCGTTTTTGGCCACTATCGGTGTGGAAAGGTATACTCAGACAAGAGTCCCTTTCTCACTGCACCATCAGGATTCAAGCAAGCCGGGCCGAAGAAGGGTGAAATGCCAGAAACCGGTCCCCGGTAGCTTGTCTCCTTTCTGGTGAAGAATTGGCTTGGTAGTTTAGTCTGCCCTGTTCCCATGATGCACTGGGCCAGGGACAGATTGATTTTCATATAGCCAGGTTCTGAGCTGGGATGGTGCAGTGAGATAAATAACGGTGATGGATCAAGCCCTGATCTTTGGACTGGGTAAGAGTGGTCTGCTTAATTCAGACACTCTGTTCATCACCACCCCCTTTACTGAATCGTTTTTGGCCACTATAGGTGTGGCAGGGTACACTCAGACATGAGTCCCTTTCTCACTGCACCATCAGGATTCAAGCAAGCCGGGCCGAAGAAGGCTGAAATGCCAGAAACCGGTCCCCGGTAGCTTGTCTCCTTTCTGGTGAAGAATTGGCTTGGTAGTTTAGTCTGCCCTGTTCCCATGACGCACTGGGCCAGGGACAGACTGTTTTGCATATAGCCAGGTTCTGAGCTGGGATGGTGCAGTGAGATAAATAACGGTGATGGATCAAGCCCTGATCTTTGGACTGGGTAAGAGTGGTCTGCTTAATTCAGACACTCTGTTCATTACCACCCCCTTTACTGAATCGTTTTTGGCCACTATAGGTGTGGCAGGGTATACTCAGACATGAGTCCCTTTCTCACTGCACCATCAGGATTCAAGCAAGCCGGGCCGAAGAAGGCTGAAATGCCAGAAACCGGTCCCCGGTAGCTTGTCTCCTTTCTGGTGAAGAATTGGCTTGGTAGTTTAGTCTGCCCTGTTCCCATGATGCACTGGGCCAGGGACAGACTGATTTGCATATAGCCAGGTTCTGAGCTGGGATGGTGCAGTGAGATAAATAACGGTGATGGATCAAGCCCTGATCTTTGGACTGGGTAAGAGTGGTCTGCTTAATTCAGACACTCTGTTCATAACCACCCCCTTTACTGAATCATACTCTAAATGAGGGCCTAAGTTTCAAATGCATTTTTAGGTCGAGCCTGAGCCAGGGCGCACGTGCTGCTATAGTGTCCCGGTGATGATCTGTTCTAGTACAGTAAGGAGAGAAGCCCCGCCCACTCCCCCGGCCATATTTTTCATTGGCTTGTGTGTTTGTCCTTAGTAAATGTTGGCCTCTGATTCGTAAAGAGGCCTGTTAGTACCACTGTGTCGTCATTTGTAACCTCCCATGGCTACTGGCCCATTTACTTCTTACACAGTACGCATTATCTTTAGTGTTGTATGCACTATTTTTATTTATTGAGTTTGCCCTATTTCGGGGAGGACGACGTGCTTTGTTTACATTCAGCGTGCTGTGTGCGCTTTCACTTTTGAAGCAGCCTGGACAATCTCGGCTGCTTGTTTCCTTACAGTTCTCGGGCTCGTAATGTAGCGGCACACTGACCCCCCTCGTTTCTTGCCTGAGGGCTTTCACGCTCTGCTCACCCAGTAGTGTCATCTGTACTCAAGCAGTGATGCTGAACAACGTATACTTCCGCAGCAAGCAGGTTCCCGGGTTTCAGGCTGTCAATGACGGAGTGAGCTGTGCGGGTGGCTGTTCTGAGCTGATGCAGAGATGTTTTAAGTCATGGGCATAGTCGGCTCTGGCCCAGGGCCCCAGCCTTTAAGGGGGCCCCTTTATGGGGCCAGCTTTGTTCTGCAGAGAGTCTTGCCCTAATGACCTTGAATAATTCTTAAACAAATTGTTTTGAGTACCGTTTTCCATTAATTTATTTTTAATGTGGGTGATGTGTTAGAGTCTATTACAGTCATTTTGCAGAGAAATGTTGTGCTTATGTTTCATGCAACATACATCAAAATATTCTTTTAGATCAAATCAGGACCTCACATATGAGAAATGGGATGGTGTCACAGAGATTATCGGCAGTAATGTTAGTGAGATGCTGCTCTGTTACAATATTGAAAACACAAGTCAATATCCCTGAATATTCAATATAAACACACTTAAAATTTGGATGAGCGTGTTTGTGCACCGGCAGTGACCTGGGCGGACACTGGATCATAAATTCGAATTTTTCTGAATGGGGCCTCGGAAATATCTTAGACCCAGGGCCCCCAAAATCCTTAAGATGTCCCTGAGTTGAGGCCCATAAGCAGTGGGTCCCCGAGAGGCCCAAGCACCCTTGGCTGCAGTCTCAATGTTGGCAGCCTCACATGAATCTAATGACAGGGAAACCTAATCAGATCCCATCCCCCACAGCGAGCAGGCCGCACACAAGTAGGAAAGGCGGCCTGCGAGATTCTTCAGCGCCCTGAAGCTCAGTTGTGATGAACTGGAATGGAAAAATGAATTCACTCAACCGTGTGGCACCGACCAAACAGGAGGAGGCATCGCTATCGTCCATAGGAACTCCATCCGCATCTCAACCAGCTCAGACGTCAACCTTGCCAGCGCCGAACACCTTCACTTCCAGATCCACACCGACCCCAAGACCACACTCAGAGGCACCCTCCTCTACCGACCTCCAGGACCCCGTGCACAATTCAGTGACGATATCACTGACTTTATCACCCCACACGCCCTCCCCTCTGAGGAATACATCCTATTGGGAGACCTCAACTTTCACCTCGAAAAGAGCAATGACAGCAACGCCACCTCCCTTCTGGACAATCTCGCCAACCTCGGACTCAAACAACGTGTCACTACGACCACCCACATCGCAGGTCACACACTCGACCCTATCTTCACCTCCAGCAAACATGTCTCCTTCAGTCACACCACAACTCTCCATTGGACGGACCACAGCTGCGTACACTTTATCTACAATAAGACCACAACTCTCAACCATCCTCAACCTACTCTGCGAAGAAACTGGAACAAAATCACCATCGACCAGATCTCCTCATCGCTTCTTCAAAACCCCCCTGCCCACTCCTCAAACCCCGACCAAGCAGCCATTAACCTCACCCAATGGCTAACCACCAGCGCCGACAACCTAGCACCTTTGAAAAAACGTCAAATCAAACCAGGCAGCAAAAATGCCTCCTGGTTCAACGATGATCTTAAGAAATCCTTTTTTTTTTTTTTTAAATGTTTTTATTGTTTGCAGGCGTACAAGGGATGAGTGAATTAATTCATAAGTAATTCATTTTGACATACATAAATTATTTCCATATAAAATAAATACAGCTAAATCATGAAATATTGTTTTGAAAATAGATAATCAGCAAAAAGAGAAAAAAAAAAAAAATATATATATATATATATATATAATATCAGTTTCTTTTCAACGTTGATGCGAATAATGTAGTTCAAACTATTTTCTAAACCCCCCCCTTGAATCACAAGAAAAGAGAAAATATAATATATACAAAATAAAGCATCATAAATCTATAAAAGTACCCCAAATTTTTTGGTGCTTTTTCAATGATTGTAAGCCCCTGATCTTAGCTAGAGCTAGCTCCATTGAGTATATCTCGACTACCAGGGCCCACCAATCCCAGACCTTAGGTATTTCTGGACTAATCCATGCTCTGGCCAAAGTTAGCTTAGCACAGGACATTAATATCGTGGCCAAAGCAGCTTGTGGAAAAGATGCCGAGTAAGTATCTAACAAAACAGAAGTGGCCGTAAATGTAGGTAGCTGAATATGTTTCAGTTTAAGAACTTTTTCTACATCATGCCAAAAAGTTTTGAGATTCGGGCATGAGAATAAAACATGTGCTAAGTCAGCTGCTTCGGCAGAGCATTTAGGGCATTTTGTGCGATCACTATGAATGTTATTATTAGATGGCCATTTTGAGATTCTTTCCGGGGTATAGTACAACATACAGGTTGTTCTAAATTGTTGTAGTCTAAGGTTTGAAGATCGCACTCGTTTATTGATATTTATTAAAGAGCTCTCAATCTGTTTAGATGTCATATTTGACCCCAGCATTCTGCTCCATTTGTCAGCCAGTTTAATACAATCATTTGATTTAAATCCAACAAAGAGCTTGTAAGCTTCGCTTATTGTGGATTTATTTTTGGAGGAGTATAAACATGTCCAGATATCGCTTTCAGTGACCTCCAATAATTGTTTTTTATTAATTAGGTAATTGTGTATCTGTAAGTGTTTATATCTCATATTTTCAGATAGATTATATAATAGTTTGAGAGTATTGAAATCTAAAAAACCTTGTATTCCATAAAAATCCCCTAAAACCGTGATGCCCGATCTTAGCCAGCAGCGAGTATTAGTGTCAGAAAAAATGTTTGGTAGGCCTGGATTGCCCCAAAGTGGAAGCTTTGGGTGAAAAAAGCTAGTGTTGCAAAAAGAAAGTATGTTACCCCAGATCTTTATTAAGTCTCTTATAGTCTTAAATCTAACCCTTTTGTAGTAATTGGGGTCGTTAATTCGGAACAGAAACATATTCGAGTCGGATTTTAGTGTAAACAAATGAAAAAATAGAGTCCTACCTTCATTTAATAAGGATCGAAGACAGATTATAAAAGCAGACCAAAAGTATAGTTTGAAATCGGGGAAGTTAAGTCCGCCAAAGTACGTATTATTTTTCATAAGGGCCAGTGATCTTCTTGCTTTTTTATACCCCCAAATAAAACTGCTAAGTATACCGTCAAGTTTTTAAAAAAATTGATTGTTTAATGCTAGTGGTATAGACCGAAATAAGTATATAAATTTGGGCAAAACTTTCATCTTGATTAAGTTAATTCTGCCAGTTAGGTTCAAAGGTAATCTGTGCCATTTTTTTAGCAGTAGACTGGTTGATTTAATTAATTCGTCATAGTTTAGATTGTTTATTTCACGTACTTTAGCCGTGATTTTAACCCCGAGATATGTGGCGGAGTGGCAGATCTCAGGCACAGCCACTGCAGGTGTGTAATTAGCTATTACTTGTGTTTTTAGTAGATTTAATTTATAGCCCGCCACCTTACCATATTTTTCGGCTTCTAATGCTATTCCCTTTAGTGCTTTCACAACATCTTCAGTGTAGATCGCGATGTCATCTGCGTATGCTGTTATTTTTAGTTCTTGTATTCCTGATCTAAAGGGTGCGATCTGTTTCTGAAGTTGGAGTGCGAACAGAAAAGGCTCCAGTGAAATGGCAAATAGAAGAGGGGATAGGGGGCATCCCTGACGGGTACCTCGTAAGATAGAGAAGTCTGACGATCTCAGTCCCCCATAGCTGATATATGCTGAGGGTTTATCATACAGTGCTTGAATACTCCGTAAAAATTGTCCTTTAAACCCAGTCCTAAGAAGTATGTGCCAGAGAAAGTCCCACCCCACTCGATCAAAAGCTTTTTCAGCATCTAATAGAATTATGCCAAGTGGGGTGGATTCTGTCTCTGCCACATCTAATGCAGTTATTGCCGTATTCGTATGTATAGTGGTGTCCCTACCAGTTATGAAACCATGCTGTTGTGGGTTGATGATTTGAGGCATAATAGGAGCTAATCGTAGTGCTAAAATTTTAGCGAAGATTTTTGCATCTGTGTTTATTAAGGAGATGGGGCGATAAGACCCCCTCTCTTCCTTCGGTTTGCCTTTTTTCAAAAAAAATATTATTTTTGCCCTATTCCATGACCTAGGTGTCTTTCCTTCTAGGCCTACAGATTGCATGACCTTCAACAATAGTTGTTCAAGCTCTTCTAGGCAGAATTTATATATTTCTAGAGGTATGGTGTCCTCACCCGCCGCTTTCCCTACGGGTAACAAAGCTATCGCTAGATGTAATTCAGCCAATGTTATGTCCGCAGACAGTGAGTCTATCTCTGAGCAATTCTGCATGTCCCCCAAGTGCTCCTCCACATATGTATATATGTCGTCTAGGTTGGAGTCCACTTCTGGGGTATATAAATTTCTATAGAAATCGGCAAATTGTTCTACTATATCTTGAGGTTTTGTATAGATTTTATTGCTAGCCCCCCGTATGCTTGTAATAGTAGAGTTAGCTCTATCCTCAGCAACTTTGTAGGCCAGGATTTTCCCGATTTTGTCGCCCCCCTCATATTGTGTTATTTTAAATTTATGTAAACAATTTGTGCTTTTCTGGATAAATTTAGACTTCATTTTATTTTTGATTGAACAAAGTTCAAGGCCGATTTTTATGCTTTTTGCTACATTATTTTGAAGAGCTAATGATAGTTGTTCTTCCAAAGCTGTTATTTTAATCAATAGTTGGTCGTTATTTTTTTTGTTTTCAAAATTTTGTCTAATTATATAAGCCTGAGTAAAACCCCTAATACTTGCCTTACAGGCATCCCAAACCATATCAGGTGATGTTGAGTTGATATTTATGCCTATAAATTCGGTAAGGTGTGATTTTAGTTGCGTCATAAAAGATATATCTGAGATCAAATGTCTCGGGAAAGAGAATGGTCTGGGTGTAGTTCTAGTATTTATTGTTTTGATTGTCAATAATATTGCATTATGGTCCGATGATATACGAGGGCATATAACCATAGAGCTATTCACCAATAAATTTTCGCTTGCTAATGCCATGTCAAGCCTGGAGCATGTTTTATGAGGGGCAGAGTAATATGTATATCCAGGATTGTTAGCGTTTAAGCGTCGCCAAGCGTCTTTGATGTTATGTACACGGCATAAGTCCAGGATAGCTGATCTTGTTTTATGCATCCTTTGATATCGCACAGAGCTAGTTGTATCAATTCTGTAATCCATGACGCAATTAAAGTCCCCCATAATAATAAGTTCTCCCTCCAAGCCCAAAAGTTTAACGTTCAGATGGTCAAAAAAGCTAGGGTCATCTATATTGCAGCCATAGACCACACATAAAACATATTTAATATTCTCGTGGCTTATCTGCGCTATTGCCCATCTGCCATCTTTACCCAAAAAAGTCTGTGTTGTCTCAGCCCGAAATCGAGTATCTTTAAGTATGGCAACCCCTCTTGTAGATTGTCCAAAAGCAGAACAAACTATGATGTCGTAACCCAGATGTTTAAGGAGTTTCTTATCCTTACCCGCAATGTGTGTTTCGGATAATAAAATTATATGGGGGTTATGCATTTTCAATTCCTCTTTAACCAAGCACCTTTTGTTCTTACTATTAAGCCCGGCTACGTTCCAGGCTAAATATTTTATTTCATACATCTAAAAAATGCAGAAGATTAATCCCTTAAATTTTAAGCATGTCTTAATTTTCCCAAGGTAGGTTTCATGACATCCGCATGGCCTCATATATCGCATATTGTTAGTATTATATGTGCACAAACAATTTCTGGCTTCATGATATGCGACCAACCCCTCATTCCTCAGCCTGCAAACAAATTTTCATAGTTTTTCCCCTCCCACCCTCAACCCCCCATATTGCGGAGACTCCCACCCTCCAACCCCCCACCCCCCTAGTTCTTACCCCGGCCGGGGAAGAACCAACCCTCTGCATCTGCTGCCGCTGAGAGGGGCAGCTTTCGTGGCAAGTCACCCGGAGAAATCTCTCCCATCCCCCACTTGCGCTGTAAAAGGTTTGTCAGCGAATATATATTGAAAATAACCTGGGCATTTGATATTTAGCTGCTTAAGAGTTACTAAAGTTGCAATAATAAGAAATATTAAATAAGAATAGCCAATTTTAGCAAATGTTTCATCCCCCCTGCAGCCAAAATATTAAATATTGGTAGTTTCCAATACTTGTTAGGTCACAGAGGAAGAGAAGATAAATGAAATAAGTAAATGGACTAGACTAATTCTTAGTCTTATTCTTGTTCTTATTCTTGTTCGTATCAGCGTTGGCTAAATAAACCTCTGCTTCTTTGACTTCAAGAAAAAAGTGTGTATGGCCATCTTTGATAACTTTGAGCCTTGCTGGTTCTTGAAGAAATGCCTGGCCTCCGATTGATTTTATAGGATCTATTAGCTTTCGAAACATCCATCGTCTGTCCATTGTTTCTTTGCTGAGGTCAGAACGGGCAAAAATTGAGAATTCACCAATAACTACCGGAGTGTTAGGGCGTGCCCTCTGCCATATGGCCTGACGTAATAAAAAATTTCCAAAGAAAATTAGAAAAGGACGTGGGAATCGATTCTCCCTATTTCTCTGTATCAGAGGGAGACGATGGGCTCGTTGGATTTGTGAATCCCAGTCCCAATCTGCTAAATCAGGGAAGGCTTTCTGAAATAAGCCTACTAAGTACGCCCTTGGGTCAGAGCCTTCTGCGCCCTCCGGCACGCCAAAATTTTTTAGGTTAGAACGTCTCTGGCGATTCTCCAAGTCTTCAACTTTTTGTTGAAGCGAAGCAAGTTGATTTTCATGTCGGTCTGTTGCAGATGTAGTCTCTAAGTTGTTCTCTTCTAGCGAAACCACCCGTTGTTGTAGCTCCTCAATATCTTGCGAGAATCCCCTGAGCTTAGTGGTGATTTCTTGTAGAGTAGATTGAGTTTTGCTATTGTCCTCCCTCAATTGTAAATAGTATTCCTGTGCTTCTGCCCGTTGGTTGCTCAGTAGTTGCAGTATCATATCTAAAGAAGCGGGATCGGCTGATTCTTGACTTGAGCTTGAGCTTTGTTTAGGGATAATTGTATGTTCATTGATCTCCACATTTGTATAGGAAGAAGAGGGTTCTGAAGATGAGAAAATATTCGGGGCTGCTATTGTAGCAGAGATTACAGTATGTTGTACCATATCAGCCTCTTCTGTAGAAGATTCTGTAGTAAGCTCGGATTCAGGCACCATCAAAAGTATAGAGGCGGACGGTGGTATGTACGATGTATTGGATATATTAGATGGTAGGTTTGTTGTAGTATCCAAGGGGCAGGAGTCTAATTTAGAAGAGCTGGCGGTATCAGGTAAAGTCTCTTTATTGAATATAGGTTCTGTAGGGCTCTCCCCTGATAGTCTCTGAGTCATATTTTTGACTAGTCCCTTTGCTTCAATCCATCTTCTTAGTGGACTTTGGTTCTGTAAAGCTTTAATTGAGGTCTGACAGTTATTTATCATATGTTTATTTAGTATGCCACCATTTCTACCGCATTTCTTTGCCTTCGATTTTACTTTCTGTTTTCGCCCTTTTTTAGTGCGGGCTTTCGTTGCATTACCCAAATAGACACCCTTGTCACCCTTCTCCCTCAAATCATCATCTTCGATTTCTACGTCTGTGTGTTCGGTGTCTTCAGTATCTTCAATATCCTCGAACGAGCCTTGCTCAATCTGATCCGTAGCCACCTCCGCTTCTGTTAGCCCATCAGCTTGCCCACCTACTTGCCCACCAGGTACCACCCTTGCTTCATCTTCTGCTTCGGTGTTATCCATATTACCCATCAAGTCAGAAGTGTCGCCAGAAACTATCCGGCCCTCTATCTGGCCCTCTACATGCTGATTAGGCTGATTAGGCTGAGGCTTGTCTGCATCTGCCCTGTCTTTCTTTGTAGAGTCAGATAAACTATTATTCGTTGCAGTTGCAGTTGCAGATTTTTTAGACTTAGATATACTGCCACTCTGCCCCTCTGTGATCTCAGTCTCTGGGACCAGTTTTGCGCTTGCACTTATTGGGCCCCCCCCCACATCTCCCCCTCCTGTTTTCATCAGTGACTTGGTTTTAGCCGGCAGCCTTGCAGCATTCTGGTTTGCCTTTTTTAGTGGCACATCAGGGGGTAGGTTAGGGGCTAGATTAGGGGAGTTCTGTACCTGGTTCTCTGGGTCAAAGTCCATGCTGTTCTCTTGTTGATCATCTGGCAGCTCAGGAGCGACTGTGGGCGCAGTAGCAAATTGCAGATTTGCGGTCTTCCCCGCACCTACTACTGGCGCCGTGCCACCTTTAGTATTCTCCACATAAACAGTTCCTGGAGCGTCTGGAGTCGTTTGAATATTCATTTTTAATGTTTGTAGAGCCGGCTGTCTAGAGCCGGCGGGAGAGCTGCAGCCACAGCCGGCAAGAGAGGAAAAGCACCGGCAGCACCGGTAACACCCGCATCCCCAGCTGGGTGTTTTCGTGTAGTCCGCTGAAACCTCTTCGTCGACATCCCCTTCCTCCGCCAGGTGCTCGCAATGCGAGAGTAAAGGCCCGACCAGCCGAGCCCGGATCCCCTAAACAGACCGCCAATCGTCCGTCGGAGAAGCACAGCAGTTGCAGTGGCGGTAAGCATCAGCAGCGCGTCTTGAAGTAAGCTCGTGAGTAGCGCTGAAGAGTGTTTCTCCACACAGAGTGTCTCGCATCCCACCTCAGCACTTCTCTTTGAATTTCGTTATCCGTCTTTAGAGGGAAGAGTATATCGCCTGTAATCCTCGCAGTCACTGCAGCGCTACTGCCCGGTCAAAAACGCCGTGTCGCCATTTCCGAACCACTCGGTGGGGATAGTTAGAGGAGCCCCCGGGTGAGCTTGCTCACAGCAGATCCTCACTCCGCCATCTTGCGATCTTAAGAAATCCAAGAAACTCTGTCGCTCCCTTGAGAAGGCCTGGAAAAAAGACCCAAACACCAGCACCAGGGACGCCTTCAAAAACGCCACCCGCATACACCACCAACTGATCCGGACTGCCAAGAAAGCCGCATTCAAAGACCGACTAGACAACAACGCCCACAACAGCAAGGAACTATTCAACATCGTCAAAGAATTTACCAACCCCTCAGCCAACTCCAACGACATCACCCCCTCTCAAGCCCTCTGCGACTCCCTAGCTTCGTTCTTCCACAACAAAATCGCAGACATCCACAACAGCTTCGACAACCGACCCGGAGACCAACCCTCCCAACCTTCTGCAGGACCTTCACCCCCCTTGAACATCCTTAATGACTGGAACTCAATCTCCACTGAGGACACCATCCGCCTGATGAACTCCATCCACTCAGGATCCCCCACAGACCCTTGCCCTCACCACATCTTCAACAAAGCAGACTCCATCATAGCACCACACCTCCGAGACGTCATCAACTGCTCCCTCAACTCCGCCACCTTCCCGGAAAGCTGGAAACACGCAGATCTTAGCGCCCTTCTGAAAAAACCCACTGCGGACCCCACCGAACTCAAAAACTACCGCCCCATCTCGCTCCTTCCATTCCCGGCCAAAGTCATCGAGAAAGCCGTCCACAACCAGCTCGCGGCCTTCCTCGAAACCAACAAATCCCTCGACTCCTCACAGTCTGGCTTCCGAGCCAAACACAGCACGGAGACCGCCCTCATCGCAGCAACAGACGACATTCGAACTCTACTGGACAATGGTGACACAGCCGCCCTCATCCTCCTCAACCTCTCCGCAGCCTTCGACACAGTCTGCCATAGCACCCTTCTACAGCGCCTCGGAAACATCGGAATCCAAGGAAAAGCACTGGAATGGATCACCTCGTTCCTTACCGGAAGAACCCAGAGAGTCCGCCTCCCACCATTCAACTCAGAGGCCACTGAAGTCATCTGCGGCGTACCACAAGGATCCTCACTCAGCCCCACCCTCTTCAACGTATACATGAGCCCCCTCGCGGCCATCGCACGCCAACACAACCTCAACATCATCTCCTACGCCGACGACACTCAACTGATCCTCTCCCTTACCAAAGACCCTAACACCGCCAAAACCAACCTACATGAAGGAATGAAAGAAGTAGCCGAGTGGATGAAGCACAGCCGTCTGAAACTGAACTCAGACAAAACAGAAGTCCTTATCTTAGGTACCTCCCCCTCCGCCTGGGATGACTCTTGGTGGCCAGAGGCCCTTGGAAAAGCACCCATCCCGACGGACCACGCACGGAACCTGGGCGTCATCCTGGACTCCTCACTCTCTATGAACAGACATGTCAACGCCGTTTCATCATCTTGCTTCAACATTCTTCGCATGCTCAAAAAAACATTTCGCTGGATCCCCACCAAAACCAGAAAAACGGTCACCCATGCACTGGTTACAAGCCGCCTGGACCACGGAAACACCCTATACGCCGGTATCACCGCAAAACTCCAGAAAAAACTCCAACGCATCCAGAACGCATCAGCCAGACTCATACTAGACATCCCGCATAAAGACCACATCTCTAGTCACCTGAAAAACCTCCACTGGCTCCCCGTCAATAAGAGGATTACTTTCCGCCTCCTAACCCACGCACACAAAGCACTTTACGAACTTGGACCCGAATGCCTCAACACACGACTTTCCTTCTACACCCCCTCCCGCCAGCTACGATCTTCCAACCAAGCCCTTGCTACCGTACCTCACATCAACAAAACCACCATGGGAGGTAGATCCTTCTCCTACCTCGCAGACAAAACATGGAACTCACTCCCCACTCACCTTCGTCTCACTCAGAACCACCTAGCATTCAGAAAGCAACTTAAAACTTGGATATTTGACAAGTAATTTCCCCACCCTTCTTCAAGCGCCTTGAGACCCTCCGGGTATGTAGCGCGCTATATAAATCTTTACTTGACTTGACTTGACTTGTGAATGGGCAGGGAATTAACATTAACTCCTTTATAAAGAACTGGTACTGATCGATGGATTTGCGAATAATAATTTAATATGCGGCAATGATGACGTAAAGATAAGTTGAGAAAAAGTGCTGAGGAATGAGTCAGAGGTGAGTGGATAGTGGTCAGGAGATTGCTGATGGAGTGACTCCAGTAAAGGAGAGCACTCCTACAGAGAAAGGGGAGAATATTGTAGCTCCTGACAGAGTAATATCCCAGCCCTTAGATTTGGCCACAGCTGCAGGGATAAAGGCAGGCAAGGGACAGCGGCCTTCTGCCCCTTCCTTTGCATTCCCAAACAGGAAACATTTCCCTAAAACTAGCCCATGTCCATTAAAGGAACTGATGCTGCATCACAGCAGTTGCTGGTGTCTAAGGGAATCGGGGTTGAGATAAAATAGAAAGAACGCAAAACTGGCCTACTTCAAGGATTGCAAGTGCAGTAATTTTTGGACAAGTATGCCATATGGGACGCACTAGGAAGCTGTTTTATTCACTGTACTTGCCTAAAAAACAAAACATATAAATGGGTCCTTTTGTAATGTTACAGTAACCGGTGCTCCTCTAAAGCGCTGCAATACCTTCAGGTCGAGTTTGCGCAATATAAAACTGCAAGAATTAAAAATAGTTTGCGCCATGCAAAACGACAAAAATTGGGCATGCATTTCACTTCTTAAGCTTCTTCATCAAAACCAACCAACTTTTAGGCTTTAATTATTAGAACAAGAGCCCCAGTGTTGTCCCATAAGCCATACTTATTTATAACAACTCCGTATTACCTGCTTTGGGCCAATGAAAAAGTGCATTACCTACCCACATTCTAACATGAAAAACTCATATCCGGCAGGTAATAGCGCAGAGCCATCATTGTACATCTCCAACACTAAAGGACGCTGTTTCACTCCATAAGTGCAATGAACTTGAAACAAATGGAATTGTACACTGCAGGAGGAAACATAGACTTTTTCTAACCCTCCATGCCGAAGCGTTTTACCTTTGAACATCAGATTATTGAACTGCATTGAAAGATAGGTATTAAAAGTAATACTTTTTAAACATGATCTTATAAACATTCCTGCCCATCCAACCTCCACTTCCCCCTCCCCCTACAGCCCAACGACTATGCCATTAGCAATGCCCTTTATTTATGTTTTGGTTTTTAAAACATAAATAAAAGACATTGTCATTAACAATGCCAATACCTTAAACTCGCGTAAATGCCAGACCTATTGCATTGCAAATGCTTGTTTTCATTATGCCCAAAGTCTAGCTATGGAGTATTCAGTTGCCTTGCCAATCACAAGCTGCACACGTTACCATGGCAAGGGCTGCATATACCATCTGCTTTGGAGCATTCTAGTACAGAAAATATTGCCCATCCTGTCCTTTAGGGGCAAGGGAATCCTTTGAATGGTATTACCCAACACCATTACCTGAAACATGAAATGGGTGAACCACTACCATGTTTAATAGTAAATCAGTCCTTTAGACCAATTCATACAGTGGTCCTGACTCTTCTAGTCACTGTACATAACTGGTGTTACTATTACATAGCAAAGGCCCTCAATTTACCAACCTCATAAAGATGGAGGGGTGAGTTGTCCTTTCCAAAGACAAACTTGTGATCCGCAAACCACAGAAGAGGGCAGTGTTGTGTATAATTCACTGCACAGTCTTGCCAGCTTTCCGTGCCATGAATAATGTTACTGGCAACATGACAAGGCCAGACAACCTGCAGGTTTCTCCAGGTAGCGGCGAGCCACCAGGTCAGCATTACGAAGCAGCTTTGGTTCTAGACTGGTGAACAGATTCATAGAAAAGTCAGAAGTCTACACCCGTAGGAATCCGACTTCGCATTCTGTATTTTTGAAATTCAAAACAAACGTTCCTACTTAGAACTCGTAGAAACTTGCAAAAGACGCAGGTTTTCAGCAATGCAGGCCCCTGTGGTGTGGGGTGGTGGACAGGCCTTTTGGCCCCCCAATCCTTTAGGGGTCCCTCATTCATCCAAAGGCCAAACCATATCTGTGCGATATGGAAGACTCAGGGGCCCCTCTGTAAAGAAGTAACACTCCTTGTAGGTAGATAAAGTTATGATTTATTCTTATAAAAGGATCCCATCCAGTAGGTTACAAAACCCAACACAGCCAGCCAGCTTCAACTCCACACTCTTTCTAATCATAACATTCTAAGTAGGCTGCTGGCACTGATGTAAGAACATTCTAATCTAAAAGGTGTAGCATCAAGATGTCACACATCTCCCTTCTTACAACAAAGTAACACATACACAGTAAAACTACTTGACAAAGTCTTTCCGATGTGCTGGTTCACGGGTGATCCTAGACGACTTGCGAAGACACAGAGATGGTCCACCATGACGAGATGAATCCAAAGATGAATCAGGATTTAAATCAGAAATGTTACCACTGGAGATAAGATTTTTTCTGATGACCACAACTCTGTTAAGATTCCAAATACGATGATCAGCCGTCTTAATTGCATTATGGAAAACTTTGATGACTTGAATAGGTTTCATGAACATAGCAGACATCATCTTATTTTTATTTCATAGATTTGTTTATGAGAACCCAATCACCCACCTTGACACAAGTTTTCTTAACACTCTTCCTCGCATCAAAAAGCCTTTTCCTATTTTGTATTCTTTGAGCTTCACGTAATTTCCAGTCAACATGATCATTAGTAGAATCCAATCTGGGTTGTAAATCATTAACCCAGGCTGGATTTACCAATGTGTTGGCTCTTCTAGATCTAAAAAGCTCAAAAGGAGACTTATTGGTCATGGCATGTGGAGATAACCTATATACTTTAACTTTTTTAAAGATATCACACCTCCAGTCAGTACCTGAAGATTTAGCCATCCTAACAGTCTCCTTAAGTACCCGGTTGAATCTCTCAACTATGCATGCCATTAGTTTCCGGGTGATATAAAGATGACTTCTTGTGCCTAATGCCATGTTTAGAAAGAAATATCTCCATCTCCTTTGAGACAAATTGACAACCATTATCTGTAAGTATAGCGTCAGGAATGCCTTCCCTGTCAAAAAGTTTTTCAAGGAAATTAATAACATGTTTTGTTTCAATTCCACGTGTAATAGCTATTTCAGGCCACCTTGAGTAAAAATCAACTAAGACTAAAACATACCATTCAGATCCTGATGACGATATAGGTCCTAGAATATCCAAGACCACTTCTTTCCAAGGAGAATCTGGACGATCTCTAATGATCATGGGTTGTGTTTTGGGCTTGGCTACTCTGTCACTTAGAGCACATTGAACACAATCCCTAACTGTCCTTTCTACTTCTAAATCCATCCCTGGCCACCAATTGCAAGATCTTAGAGTTTCCTTAGTCTTAGAAATGCCCATGTGACCAATGTGAGCTAAAGAAATGAGTTCATTTCTTATGGACTGTGGTGGAACTAACCTTGTACCCCTCATTAATAAACCATCATGTTCCGCCAACTGATCTTTGACATGCCAGAACTTCTCTAACATTTCATCTCCTTTACCTTTACACCTCCAACCTGTATTAATTCGTTTTAAGACCTCAACAAGAACTGCATCAACTTCTAAAGCTTTGTTCCATTTCTCTCTGTCAATAATACTATCTTGTATGGAACACACCAACTCATCTTCTTCATCTAAGTCATCATTCTCATTAGACTCTCCAGATGGAACAAGGCGAGGCAAAGCGTCAGCAACTTTATTTTCTACTTCAGGAAGATACTTAACTTCAAAATCATAATCTTGCAATCCAACAACCCACTTAGTGATTCTACTAGATATATCATCTATACCTTTCTTCATTAGAATCTCACATAAAGGTTTATGGTCTGTCCTTATTTCAAAAGAAGTTCCCCACAACAAATTCTTTAATATTTTGACAGACCAATACACTGCTAATGCTTCCCTCTCAACAACAGAGTATCTACTTCGGCGCCTCTTAGACTCCTTGACAAAAATAAAATTACTACTTCTACTCCTTCACATTTCTGGACCAAAACAGCACCCAGACCTCTTAAACTGGCATCAGTAATTAAAATAGACTTCTGAGCAGGATCAAAACTATTGAGTTTGGGAGCACAGCTCAATTTTTCTTTCAATAACAAAAATTCTTGTTCACACTTGTCACTCCAAACAAAATTATATCCTTTCTTGAGTAAAAGTCTCATGTTAACACAAAGAGAAGCAAAACCTTTTATAAACTTGTTATAGTACTCTGCCATTCCTAAAAAACTCATCAATTCTTCCTTGCTGGTAGGTGAAGACATATTAGAAATGGTGGAAACTAAACTCTCTTTCGGCAGAATACCTCCCTTCGAGATAGTATGACCTAAATATTCAATAGAGTCTTTCCTAAATTTGCATTTTTCAATTTTTACAGTAAGACCAGCAACACATAACGCTTCTAAAACATTCATAAGTCTCAAATCATGCTCTTTATTATCAGAACCAAAAATCAGGATATCATCCTGATATATCTTGACACCTTTTATGTCTTTAAGTACATTCTCCAAAGCTCGCTGAAAAACTGAGGCAGCAGAAACTAGCCCAAAAGGTAGCCTCACAAAACGGAAAGAACCAAAGGGGGTGATAAATGCTGTCAAATCTTTTGACTTTTCATCAAGACTAATCTGGTGGTAGGCAGATCTCAAATCCACCGTGCTGAAAACTTTAGCACCTTTCAAGAGAATCAACATATCAGAGATCTTGGGCAAAGGGTAATGATCACTAACCACATTTTTATTTAATTCTCTCAAATCTACACAGAGGCGTAAAGAACCGTCCGATTTCTTCACTGCGACAATGGGGGCGACCCATTCGGTCCCCTCAACAACTTCTATGATGCCTTCTCTAACAAGTTTCTCTAACTCCGCTTTCACCTGATCTCTGACAGCAATGGGTACATTTCGCACCTTACAACACACAGGAACAGCGTTATCTCTCAACTTAATATGATGCATATAGTTTCTTAGACATCCTAATTTTTGTGAAAAAACACTAGGGAATTTTTCCTCTAGACCACGACTACATTCCTGATCATCAACTGTAACAGCTTTGAGATCTTGACTAAAAGGCTCTTTCAAAATGATTGGAGGTGACGAATTCGGGTCTAACATAACTCCGAGATCTCTTTGTGCAAACCAACTTATAATGCTGTCACCCTCCTGAGACACGTAGACTTTAGTCGTGGTCAACCTTTCTTTGTAATTGATGAGTCCCATAAAATAGCCAAGTAGCTTGATGGGCTTATTACCATATGCCAAAGGTCTGATATCAGGGCGAAATAAACTTGTCTTGTCTTTTAAATTCTTTAAATAAAAATCCCTTGCAACTATAGTTATTTTGGCTCCAGAATCAAACATGACTTTGGTTTGATGTCCATCAACATAGATGTCATCAGAAGGACAATTTCTGCTATCTTGAGTGCTTATAACTTGTACCAAAATCTGACCACAGTCAACTTCCTCAATATCTTCTGTTAGTTCATCAAGATCATAATAGATTTCATTCACTTTACCTTTATAATCTTTTCCTTTACACATATGGGATACATGGCCTTTCTTTTTACACTTACCACAGGTCATTTTCCAACGTGGACACTGTCTGTCGTTGGCGAAATGTCCCATTTTGCCGCATCTAAAGCATTTAATTTGAGAAAAGTTGAATTTACTCTGAAATTTCCTAGGAGGCATACTGTTGGACACATTTTCTTCTCTATTTACCTTCTGAGAAGTATTGACTTTGTGATTTAACTTTACAGTGTGGACCATATCTTTACTTTTTGTTTCACCATTCTTCTTAATTACTTCTACACATTTGATGGAATGTTCAATTCTCTTCGCTATTGTGATGACTTCATCTAAACATGGCTCATCCTTTTGCCACAGCTCATCCCTAACTTTTTCACTAATACAACCCAACATAAATTGATCTCTTATACGTTCATCAACCAATGCTCCAAATTTACAACTCGAAGCAAGTTTCCTGAGAGCTGTAATATAATTTTCAATACTCTCTTCCTCTTGTTGAGCCCTGCGACCAAAATGATACCTTTCTAAGATGGTACTGACTTTTGGCAAATAATGTTTGTCTAGTTTAGCCATGCAAATTTCATACTCATTGAGAGAGCTGTCATCAAGTTCTGCAAGATGGTCAAACACGTCTTGTCCTTCAGAACCCAGACAGTGTAATAAAAGGGCTGTTTTCCTCTCAGCACTAAGACTGGAACCACAAACTCTCGCATATCGCTCAAAAACCTTGTGCCATTTTTGCCATCTAATCGGAGGGTCTCCAGGAGAAGATAGGAAAAATGGCGGTGAGGTGACATTTTGCATGTTGATAAGAGAAGAAATAAATAATTGATATATGCTCAAAATTATTCAGTACACAATTGCCTTGAATGCTATATTAAAGAAAAACAGTAATATCTTTGAAATCCATTTTAAACATGGATGACATCAAAGTCAAAAAGATTTTATTTGTGTTGGTACTCAACCGAGGACCACAAATATAACATAAGATATAAAAGTAGCATTACATAAGATAAATACAACAATAATCAGTATAAAGCTAACATGGATTTAAAAAATTTGTACAAGTTATAACATACAAATTCATTCGGGGGATTTATGGCCATTGTTAAAAATTCTTTTTCCTTTGTTAACCTGCAGGATCTGTAAATCGGTAAAATGTACTGGGCGCGAGCTGCTACCGCCTTAGAATTGGGGCAAATAAACATTAAGTGCTCCACAGTCTGCTCACCCCCTAGACATAACAAGCATAAGTTGGAGTGATCTCCGGGTGTCCATTTTGCTTTATAGACTTGAACAGGTAAAATCCCCGCTCGATACATGAAAATTACCCTCCTTGCACTATGAGAGAGACAGAATGAAATATATGGCTGTATATGTTTATATTCAATAACTGTTGTAAATGGCTTGAATGTTTTTAGCCTATAGCTATGAGCATAGTCCAAATCATAACTTAACCTTGGTGTAAAACATTTAAGAAATAATTTTAATTGTGAAGTGGACCAAGTCTGTAGGATTTCACTCGAGATTTCAGCCATTTGTAACGCCGCAGACATGTTCATTAAGAAAGTTTGTTTGACGATATCTGTGCCAAAAGTCTCTTTTTGTAGCAGAAACCGAAGAGTTCCCTCCGTAGCGTGAAGTAGCTGGTAAGCCCATCTAATTATATTTGCCACGGCCGTGGCAAAGGCACTAGTGATTCCGAATTCCAGCCGTAGGACCTGAACTGGAGTAGCTATTGGGACCTTCATTATTTTTTTCAGGATTTTTCCCTCTTGACGGTCCATGAAGCCCCATTGTTGGATTGGAATACATTCCGTGGCATAAGACAAAACCGCTGGTATTTTAGCTTTGTAAATTTTTATTAGTGAGGAAAAGTGTCTACTCCCCGTGGCGTTATAGAATCTCGATAAAGCACCAGCATGTATTTCAGATTTTTTCGTTAACTTATCGATGTGATGAATATTTGTTAGATTCTTGGAGAGAATCCTGCCAAGGTAAATATATTCTTTCTCTTCGTCGACCTTTTCCTCACCTAGCTTCCAGATATATTTGGCACTTTTCTTCCTCCCGGAAAAGGCTACGACTTTGGTTTTTCTTATGTTCGGGATTAGATAGTTGTCATTTGAATATCTAAACAAAATATCCAGAGATTTTTGGAGACCATATGGAGTAAGATCAAAAAGGACAATATCGTCCGCATAGAGCAACAGGTGAACTCTTTGTTGGTTAATTTTTGGGGGCAGACTTGAGCCCTTTTGCAGTTGTGTTGGCAAATCGCTGAGATATAGCGAAAACAACATGGGTGCTAGTAGACAACCCTGTTTAAGGCCATTTTCGGTGTCTATTGTTTTCGTTAGTCCTTTTTGGCCCCCCATTTGAACACGGCACCATGTCGTTGTATGGAGACTTATTATTGCCTGTAGCAGGTGATCATTGATTCCCAGGCTCCTCAATTTTTTCCACAGGGTAGGGCGATCCACGCGGTCAAATGCGGTTGAATAATCTATGAAAGCCATGTAGACCGTCTGTTTTCTTATTGTGACGTATTTGTCCAGAAAAAACTGGATTATTGCAATGTTGTCCGTGACGGAATGTTTGGGTCTGAAACCTGCCTGGAACATAGGGATCAGTCCCATCGAAAAGGCCCAGTTTTTTAATTGCAATAATACCTCTGCCGCGAAGATTTTTCCGGTGGCGTCCATCAGGGCTATTTGGCGGTAGTTGCCTGCTACCGTTTTACAACCTTTTTTGTGGATGGGAATTATAGTGCTCCCTTGCCATGACTTAGGGACCTGACCGGTGGAAAAAATATGGTTGAAAAGTGGAGTTAGAAAAAGGCTCCATTCCCTGGAATTTGTTTGTAGGGCCTTTATAGGGATTTGGTCGGGACCAAAGGCTCCTGAGCTTCTTGCCCTCCGAATATGTGTTTCAACCATTATAGTAGTAGTTTTCGGGATTATTTTTTCCATAGATTTTTCCTTTACCTTATCTGGACTGTTTGTCTGAAATTTGTCCACGTTTTTCTTATACAGTTCTGCCAGATAAATTTCCCACTCTTTCGGAGGAACAGGTACTGCGTGTAATTTCTTTTTTGTCCCAGATATCTTGGCTATTATAGACCAGTACGTTCTTTGGTTTGGTTCTTTGGCGGCGTTTTGTAGGTCTACCCAGTTTCGGTCCTCAAAGGATTTTCTCTCGCTTATTTTTTCTCTCTTGAGTTGGTTTTTCAGTTTATTTATTTCTTTCTTTTTAGTGGGAGAGAAATGTAAGTATTGCGCACGTAATAATTTGTTTAGAGTTTTCTTTATCAATGAGTTCCCTGTTTTGTTGTTATTTTTTCTTTTTGGGATTATGTCAGCTCTTTGAAGATTCCTTTCGATTATTACCTCTTTGAGCTCAATGAGCATGGTCTCGAAGTTTTCTATAGGGTCTTCTGAGTATTGATTCCTTAAAAACTGTTGTTGATCGACCAGATTTGTCATTTTACTCAACGAGGTGGGGTTCCAGAAGATTCGTCTCTGGTCGCTGCTTACCAAAGTTTCCTTTCTATCAAGGGTCATCAGGCCTTCTTCATCAGATAGAGCCGACCATTTGGTTACAAGTTGCAAGACGGCATGATCGCTCTCTGGATTAAAATTGGAGCACAGATGGGTCATTGTTTCAAGCTGGTCACTACCACAAATAATATAGTCTATTATAGATGGTCTCCCATTTCCTTGTCTTGTATACCCTGCCGGGATATCGCCTTCCACGTTCCCGTTAAGAATTGTTCCGTTTATAGCGAGCAATACAGATAACAGTGTTTTCCCTCTTTTATTGGATCGGATATCATTGGGGAATTGGGGGATTACATGTTCCAGGCGTTCTTCTTCCAGGATTTTTCCCCATTTTTTTATTTCTATATAAGAAATTTTCCCATTAAAATCTCCCATGATTATATAGGGTAAAGATGTGTGGGCTTCAATTATTTGTATAATAATTTGCAAGGTCTCGTCATATAAGCTGTCGTGGTTTTTTCCTGGAGGAGCATATATATTGAAAAGCAATGTTGGTTTGATTGTAGTCAGATTAGAGGCTTTCAGAGACAGTTTCATACATTGCACGTTCTCACTGCGGGTTTCCACTATCTCTTGGGCCCACAAGTAGTCCTCTCTCATTAATAAAGCCAGTCCCCCTTTGGCATGGCCCCGATTAGAGGCTTTCGCATTTATATTGTATACATAGTAACCTTTTTGTAAGAAGGGCTCAGTTGCCCAGGTTTCTTGCAGGGTCAGTATGTCGGGTTGATTTCTGAGGACTTCCTTCATTTTTTTATTTGTTCTTCCAGCGATGTTCCACGAAATGATCTTTAGACCTTGGTTAAACGGGATGTTTTAGGTGGTTAAAACCTTTATTATAGTTTAGAATCCCTGGTAGCCAGGTCCATGAATTCTCCATCTTGTTTTCTGCATATTCTTCCTTTGGTTCCATATGCCACACTTCCCTTTCCCCTTTTTTTATTCGAATTCTTAGTATCTCTTCTCCCTGTTCTGCATCTCTATTTTGCAAACCCTCAAGATATCTTAAGGTCCCCGAGGATCTTTGTCCCTCTATTGATTGTAATGTAGAAAAGAGAGTCGTGTTATTATTAAAGGTTAGTTGTTTTTTGTTTCCTGTATACTCCGGTTTCTCTATGATGTCATAACCAAATCGGTATATTATCTCTTTTTCTTTCAAAATGATACTTGGTATCACTGGAGACCAAAATGAGACTATTGCAATTTTACTTTGACCTCGCGTTGGGAGTGATACGAGGTCAATGTCTCTACTAGTCATGGATTGAAGAGGTTTTACGTTATGTAAGAGGTGTAGAATCCTACTTCTGTTAAGAGAGATATTGTCAGTGGGAAAAAGTTCTACAAATTGAAGCACCTTAGATTGTGTGGCATTCCAGCAGTAGTTTTCTTTTTCAGAAAGGAGTTTCACAGTGTTTTCTTCTGTTGTCGTAGTAACTGGGTTTACTGGGAGATATACATCCGCCTTTGGGTTCAAGGATTTCTTTCTATCTGTTGTTGTTCTTTTAGGGGATTCTTCTTTTTTACTCCTTCGCGGAGTACTTTTCTCGTCGTCTTTCACTTGTAGTTCTTTTTGTGGTATTATATTTTTTTGAAATTTTAATTTACGTGCTTGCTTTTTATGAATCCTTCTCAGAGGTTTTTTCTTCCTTTTATTTTTTTCCTTAAGCGTAACATCCTTAATAGAGTTAGGTGTCATTTCTCCTGAAGATTTTTCTGATTTAATTTCAACATTTGATTCCTCGCTTTCATTTGCAGATTCCTTGTCAGGTCTCTCCCTTCCCGTTTTTTTATTGAATATCGGATATTGTTTTTCCTTTTTTGGGGGATTTTCTCTAAACAGACGTTTCAGAGAGAATAGAGTGGATTCATTAAGATGATCATTCATTCTCATATTGTCGGTTGATTTGAAATTGTCATCTGATGTCTGAGTAGATGAATGACAGATGGTTTGCTTGTTTCCATTTGCTTGTTGATTGGTATCCTCTAGTCTTCCTTCTGTGTTTTTTGAGGACTCCTTTTTCCTTTTCTCTTCAACTAAAAACTTCAGGATGCCGATTTGGACATCCAAAGTTTGATCAGAGTTTTCAAGGATGTTTCCTAGGAAGGAGAGAACTGATTCGAGAATTTCTTGTAATGTGAAGAAAGCCTTAGATAAGGGAATAGACGATTTTTCAAGGTTATTGCTTTCTGTTAAAAAAGGATCTAAAAAGGAGTCCTGTTCGTGTATAGAAAGTTTTTTTGCGTCTGTGTTTGTTGACTTTAGCTTTGGGCTGTTTTCTTCATCTTTTTGATTGGGTAAACGTGAGTCTTTTTGTGTTTGTGTTTGAGGGCTCCCGTTACCATTTATCTTGAAAATTTCAGAGATCAGACTTTTTTGTTCAGCTGTGATGTTTAAAATACTCAAGTCGTCTGAATCGGGTACACCCTCATGGTTTTTTATAGGCGTTGATGATTTCACCGCACTAGTGTTGGAGTTTTCAGGTTGTTGATCTCTTTTTGTGTGTGTAGACTTATTATTATTGAACGCAGTGTCGCTGACATTATGAGACAGATGGGGGGATGCCGATAAGCAAGATCTATCTTCCAGGCTTCCTGGTGTTTTATTTTCGAAAGCAGACATTGTTTTTTCCGGTTTCTTTTTTGCCGATAATGACGAGAAATATTCACTGATTGCTGGGGTCAAGCTGCTGCGACCAGCTTTTATTCCGTTATCAGTGGATTTTCTAACGGCTTCCTCGGTTCCCATTCGCTTCATAAAAATTGTTCGCGAACGTAGTTTCTTGAGACCCATTTTTTATTTTCTGTAGAGACAACCACTAGTATCGCAACTCTGGACGTAGGGAGATGTAGAAAGAGGCCGTAAACTTTCTCAGAAAGTGTGACTCTACGGCGATCTCTTATTGATGTTAACTGAGGCGTGGATGTTAATGGGTTGGCCCGTCCCGTCCTCGGCCGTCCCCGGACGGCCACAGACGGCCCGCCCTTTGTCCGGGCTTAGTCCCGCGCTTGGTCCCGCACGCGTCCCGCTTCGCGTGAGTCCACACAATACTTAATGCGTGGTGCCGGTGGGCGTGTCCGTGGGCGTGTCGCCTGGGGGCAGCTGGTCCTCGCAGTCCCCCGGGCTGGCTGTAGTTCTTTTTCGCCCTTGCCTCGACCCTGGAGACTCAAGCTGGGAGCGACGGTCAGAGCAGCAGACGGCTGCTCTCGCTCACACCAGCGAGTCTCTGGGGAGGCAGCAAAAGCACACGGAACACAGAGCGCTTGATAAACCTTCTCCTCCGTCAGCGCAAGCAACAGCACAGCAATCCCGATCTCCTCTAAACAAAAGACAGCAGGCAGGTGAGTGGCGCCCGCGAAGCGGGGGTCACGAAATTTAAATAATGATATCAGTGGTAGGCGTGTCCGTGGGCGTGTCGCCTGGGGGAAGAGGCAGCAGCTGCTCCAGGCAGGGGCAGCTGGTCCTCGCAGTCCCCCGGGCTGGCTGTAGTTCTTTTTCGCCCTTGCCTCGACCCTGGAGACTCAAGCTGGGAGCGACGGTCAGAGCAGCAGACGGCTGCTCTCGCTCACACCAGCGAGTCTCTGGGGAGGCAGCAAAAGCACACGGAACACAGAGCGCTTGATAAACCTTCTCCTCCGTCAGCGCAAGCAACAGCACAGCAATCCCGATCTCCTCTAAACAAAAGACAGCAGGCAGGTGAGTGGCGCCCGCGAAGCGGGGGTCACGAAATTTAAATAATGATATCAGTGGTAGGCGTGTCCGTGGGCGTGTCGCCTGGGGGAAGAGGCAGCAGCTGCTCCAGGCAGGGGCAGCTGGTCCTCGCAGTCCCCCGGGCTGGCTGTAGTTCTTTTTCGCCCTTGCCTCGACCCTGGAGACTCAAGCTGGGAGCGACGGTCAGAGCAGCAGACGGCTGCTCTCGCTCACACCAGCGAGTCTCTGGGGAGGCAGCAAAAGCACACGGAACACAGAGCGCTTGATAAACCTTCTCCTCCGTCAGCGCAAGCAACAGCACAGCAATCCCGATCTCCTCTAAACAAAAGACAGCAGGCAGGTGAGTGGCCTGGATGACATGATATCAAAGTACACAACCTCCTTGTTAAAGTCACCTTCACTAAATGACAAAGCACTTTGAGTTATATATAAAAACATAAATTTCCATATTGTAGTTCACAGTATAAATTTTTGATATAGTAAATAAAAAAGAAAATATGCTTGTAACAAAGAGAATTCCAAAAGTATTCGAGTCATAAGTCACCTAATTGCCAAAAAGAACATTTAAATAGATGTGGATAGGGAAGAGTACCTGATGACAGTGTGCGTATCACTGAAATAATAGAAACACGCAAGGAAGTCCAGCACGCGGCGAGATTATGAAGAAAGTGGGCGTGTCACTGAAGTATTGGAAATCCGTAATGCAGGAATGAGGAACTTGACAATAGTGTGCGTGTCACTGGAACGGCACGCCAAAATAGTATCAATTCGAAGATTTTGACCAAAGTGTGCGTGTCACTGAAACGGCACGCTTTAATCTTCAAAACTTTACAAATATGGCTGCCATGACGTTGAGCGTGATGATGTAGACGCACTGTCAACTTCCGCGCTGGTAAAGCTCGAACTTCCGTGAATAATTGAAGGAATGGACGCTCGTGAAGTTCCAGAGATGGTGAGTAACGCTTGCAGGGTGGAGAGCGCGCGCTTGAACGTTGCAGCTTGCGCGTTGTAGCTTGTGCGTTTGAAAGATGCACTGCCCTTTTGTTTAAGCGAGTGACAGGGGAAAGTTAAAATTTATTGTGAGACTGCAAGGAACACTCAGTCTAATCTGTGACAGAAGTAATGTAGGCGCACAAGAGGTCTAAATGAAATTGACAGCGCCAAAACTTGACAAAATTAAATTTCAGTCACAGTGATAGTTGTTGTTCAAGCGGTGAAGTTATTTAAAGGGTATAAGAAGAAAATAAAAGTTTTAAAAGACAAATGTCTAACTTTTGCAGTTTCAAACAGTACCTTGAGACGTTTTGAAGTCTTTGTAATCCAGTAAAAAGAACGCCAAGTTAGAAGAGTTGGAAGTCTTGTAAAGTATTCTTCTTTTTGTAGATTATTTTGTAGATGTTGAGATCCTTTCTTCTACTTTATCCCACTCTTGTCGCCAAGTGTAAAGAAGTAACACTCCTTGTAGGTAGGTAAAGGTATGATTTATTCTTATAAAAGGATCCCATCCAGTAGGTTACAAAACCCAATACAGCCAGACAGCTTCAACTCCACACTCTTTCTAATCATAACATTCTAAGTAGGCTGCTGGCACTGATGTAAGAACATTCTAATCTAAAAGGTGTAGCATCAAGATGCCACACCCTCGTCTCATTTTTTAGGGGTAGGACATCATTTTGGGTTATGCCACTGGTTCCCAGGCTTACTGCTGGGAAGCTGTATTCCAGCTTGCTTAAATGTATGGAAACATTTTCCTTTACGCCGTTGAGCATGGAGAATGCGTTCACAGATGTTCAAATGCTTATATTTTCTTAATTGTTTCTTTAAATGGAAACCTTTTCTCCATGTAATGAAACCACTTCCTCTGCACTCCACTACTTGTTGGGGAGTAGTGAATCTTCAAGTTTTGAATGGGCCAGAGAAAAGTTTGGGCATACAGGTATGTTTGTGGACATTCACAAACATTCATCCCATTACCTTCCGGATACCCATTATCCCTATCCACTCCTTAGTACTGGTAGTAAATCTACTCACATGAAAATGTTTGTGTGAATAAATATTTTGCACATTTAAGTTAACTTTCATGTAGAAATAGGTTTGTGAATTGTGACACTCTTCTTCAGTAATAGGAGCATACTGTAGTAGTGCATATCATAAGAGAGTAGGGGCACAATTTGCAAACTTCCAAAAAGGTACAGGAGTAGATGCACGTTATATAAAAGTTTGGGAAATGCACAAAAAATTAAAACACAAGCCATTATTATATATATATATATATATATATTAAATATATTCAAATATTAGAAAAATACATACGTAATAACACACATACATCATTCTGTGGTATCATGGAAGGACATAGTGATATCCTTTTTTAAACATATAGGATGTAGCTCAGTCTTTGCAGACACATAAACAATAAAGAATGTAACTTTTGAAGACCACTTACAAATAGTAAACACAAACTTGATGTACAGTACAATTCACATCAAACGTTTTAAATTGCAAACAGTAGTTAAAACATGAAAAAATACACAAAAATGACAGTGTAAATGATATAAAAATAATAAATGGTGTAACCTTATTGCAAAAGATCTAAAATGTATGTTAATTACCAATTTCATTTATCAACCTACTTGAGCCAATCTCTTTAAGGTCATCTCCAAATCCTTCACGACAGAGGAACAGAATTTATTTTCCATGCCGCTATCCAATAATATTAAGGCTGTTGAAGACCACTTCCACATAGTAAACTCACACATTCAGCACTGGCCATAAGTCAAGTCAAACTTTATTTTTTTTTCCAGCATACTTGAAGTGCAGTACAATTCATATCAAATGCTTTAAATAATAAACAGTACTTAAAATGTAAAAAAATAAACAAAAAGGTTTGAAAAAATCGTATAAAAATAATAAACTCTGCACCCTTATTGCAAAAGAAAAAAAAATATGTTATTCACCAATATCATTTATCAACTTACTTGAGTCAGTCTCTTTAAAGTAATCCCCAAATACTTTACAACAAAGTAACTTATTTTATTGTCCATACTGCTGTCTACCATAATAAAATCACACTCAGCATTAATTATCTTGTTCCTGTGCTGACGACGAGTGGAAGAACGTGAGCTGTTCCGGGTCGGAGGTCGGCGTTGGTCGGCTGCGAACTGGGACTGCACCGGGAGTACTATCGTCGTCACCGGAGCCCCGCGGGAAATCCTGTGTGGAGTGGAACAGAGGGTCGGCTGCCCAGCATTGTCGGGTAGGATTCACGCACAAAGCGACCCTCGTGTGTTATAAACTCTGCCCCTAGTTAGACACGCCATGTCGGCCGACGCAGTACGGGGCCGTGTGGAGGCTTCAAAAGGAATGTTTACGGACTCCCCGGCTGGGGGGTCCGCTACTGTTGCTAGCGCAGTCTCTGTGACGGAACCGAGTAACACCATTAAAGATCTCTTTAGGGCACTTGAGAAATGCTATAAAAGCGAGCAGGCAAAATGGTGGGAGCACAGCTCCCTGTCTGGTTATTTGGAGGTGGGAAGGGTGCCTCGTGGACTCAGGATCATGCTAGCTCCTTCCTATGAAAAACCTGACCCTCAAATGTTAACGGACTGGGCGCAGTGTAATCTCGACTCCTCCAAACGCCTCATGCAGATTTTGGTACAGTATGCAGAGAGCGATAGGGTGAAACTGATGTCAGAAATTGAAAGGCTGGAAGCGGAAATATCTAAGATCCCCAGTACACCGACTATTGCAAAATACCGGGAGGAGATGCAAATACGCCAAAAACATGAGGAAGACATTATCAAACGGCGTAAAGCTTATAAATTTCAACGCGATAGGCTCGATTATGAGCATGGCCAAATTTTCACCTTTGCTCGAAAATATGACATTATAAAGAAACACCAACAAAAAGATGGCAATGGTAATATTACTGCTGGCACATCCACTCAACAAAATACCAATAGCATTTTGGAGGTTTCATCAGTATCAGGCAACAGCTCACAGGCGGAAAGCGAATCCGATAACGAAGCCACACGCAATGTGAGATTGGGGTTTCGCAAATTCACGCCTGCTCAGAAAATGGCCATGGTACAAAAAGACCGCAAGCAGACACTCCGCTCTGGCTCACAAGGAATAGGCGCAAACAAATCAACGCCAAACGCGCAGAGAGGAGGAAATGCTCAAAAAGGAGGAGGCACAGGTGGAAGACAGAGGAGACAAAGGTCCAAATGGCAGCGCAACCAAACCAGCAACTAAGCAATGCCAACACAGTGGTTAACCTGAGCGACACTACGCTAACAGACAGTGAATTAACCATTCTATGTATGGGGCTCTCCTTCAGTCCAAAAAGTGACTTTGATTATGCCAGTACTCGCATTGATCTGTTTTAATATGTACGTAAACTTAAGCTCAAGAAATATCATAGTAGACACAGATCCAATGTCGCAACCACCTTGAGTTCGCCAATTTCAACCTCTAGCGATCCTCCACATTTAGGGGTCTCATTGACACAAGAACTTTATGAACTACAGCATGAAGAAGTTAACATCTTTCAGCCATTACCTGCAGGAGAACCCGTGTCAAACTTGCCACGAACTACTTTTAAACCGAAATCCAAGTTTTGCCCTATTTTGCTGAAGGACAATCTTGATATTTTTCATGACAGGGTTTCATCTGAATTAAAGGAACTACAGATTAAGAATGCAAAAATGACAAAAAAGAAAAAATACAACTACCGTGATATTCAATACCATAAACTCATCAAAAAACTGAGAGGGCATAAACAATTGACTATTATACAGCCCGACAAAGGCGGGAATGTTGTGCTTTGGCCCAGGAAGATGTACCTAGAAGAGGCATTAAAACAACTCAATGACAGGGAGTGCTATAGGAGAACAGACGCCCATGAAGTTCAAGCAGCCAAAAATGACTTTTATTCAAAACTGATGGCTTGGCGGAGCAAAGGCTTACTGACGTGGGACGAATTCAAATTCCTAAAAAATGATCATCCAGTAACCCCTGTCATTTACTTCATCCCCAAGATACACAAAAACCAAGTGCAACCAACAGGGAGACCGATTATTTCGGCCAGAAACAGCCTCTTGGAAAATACCAGTAAATATATTGATTTTTTCCTGCAAGACTTTGTCAAAACGTTACCATCTTTCATACTCGACACAGGGGACCTTTTGAACAAACTTTCTGACTTTGTATGGCAACCCAACTTTCTTTTAGTATCTCTGGATGTGACATCCCTTTATACCAGCATCCATCATAAGGATGGGATTAAGGCGGTTAAATACTACCTCACCAAAAGACCTATTGACTGCACAGAACATTCCAAAATGGTGGTAGAAATGATCCTTGCCTGTTTGGAAAACAATGTGTTTTATTTTCTAACCAACTTTTCCTCCAAACAAGAGGCGTGGCTATGGGGGCCTGCTTCTCCCCAAGTTACGCCTGTCTCCATATGGGCTTTTGGGAGGAGCAGGTCCTCATGGTAGACCATGCAGCCACCATGAATACTAAGGTTAAAGGTTGGTGGAGGTATATAGACGACCTTTTTATGATTTGGGATGGGTCTGAAGATGATGTCGTTGCATTTATTGATTGTTTAAATTCTAATAATCTTAATTTGCATTTCACAAGCACTGTAAGTCCTACCTCTATTGTGTTTTTAGATGTGGAGATTTATATAGATCAGGGTGAATTACAGACAAAGCTCCACAGGAAACCAACATCTGGCAATACTGTGTTGCATGCGTACAGTCATCACCCACCCCACCTTATAAAGAGCATCCCCTATGGGGAGATGCTCCGCATAAGACGTATCTGCAGCAACGACACAGATTGCCTAAAAGCACAAGATGATTGCAGATCCAGATTTCTGGCCAGAGGCTATGATCTGCACACCATTGACAATGCACAGAGGAGGGCTAATTCCTTTGATAGACAGCAACTGTTATGTTCCACTAATGCTAAAGTGAAGCTGTCGCGCACTGAAGCAAATAATGAAACTAGACTTTTCATGACCTTCAGCAACCAACATAAGTCTATCCGTAACATAGTGAAGAACAATTGGTTCCTGATTAGAAGCGACCCGGTTATTGGTAATCTGGTTAAGATTAGGCCCAACATCACCTACAGAAAAGCCAGGTCTATGGAAAATAGTCTGGTCTCAAGTAGCCCTGAACTAATCATGGGCACGTGGTTAGCAGGGAGTAAAGGGTTCTTGAAATGTGCCACTTGTAAGGCCTGTAGAAATGGAATCAGCAAATCTGAGTATACCATACCTTTCTCTCCTGTTCCTTTAAAAATAAAAGAGAAAGTTAATTGCAAGACAGAATTTGCTGTATACGTTTTACAATGCCCCTGCGGGCTTCGTCATGTGGGGAGCACAAGGCCCCAAGTTCATAAAATAATTCTACAGCATCTGAGGGCTATTTCCAACGCAGACCCCACGTACCCAGTGGCCAGACACTTTGAAATAGCACACAATAAGAACCCAGAAGGCCTCACATACTTTGTCATAGACAGGGCCCCTCCCCAACGAAGAGGTGGTGACAGGGAAGGGCTCCTTCGCAAACTCGAGACCCAATATATCATCTTGCTGGACAGCAAGATGCCCAACGGGCTCAACAAGAGTGATGATTGCCATACTTACCTCTAACCCGGTCTGATTACCAACAATTCCACTCTGAACCATTAAAGCATTGTTCCACTAATACTTTCTCTTTTTAGCAACTGTTTTCTTAAGTAAACTTCCTTTGTCTCCACACAGACTACTTTTTAAATTATGAATTATTCTTATCACCTTTTTATCTATGAGTTTACATGCATGATATTGCACATACAACCAACTAGCACTGTACCTCTAGCGACTTCTTGCACACGTGAATGAATTGCCCACATGGGCATTATTAACAACATGTACTTTTATCATTATGAATTGATTTTAGAAAACATTGTATTTGATTTACATGTTTTTAATTGATTTTATTGTTGTTCTTATTTATAAAACATACGGTTTACAGTTCACTACATGTTTACAATTCCAGCCAATTCCACTATGAATTGGGCTGCATACACTTTGTGCATTTCCAACATTTGCTAATGTAAGTTCAGCGCAAGCAAAATCAAATGTATGTATTTATACAGTTAAAATTGCTTTTCAATGTATTTCACTGATAGCATATCATTTTGGTTTTAATAACTTTGCTGATATTGCAATGCATTTGTGATAGTATGTTTACTATTTCTATCACGCACTTTTGCACTTTAAAAATGGGGCCAGGCCCCATGACTGCGAAACTCAACGGAGAAAAGAGTGAGGTAATGATTCTAGGAGGCAACGCCGATACCTGGTCTCCAGACTGTTGGTCCCCTGAACTGGGAACAAGACCAGAACCCTCAGAGAAAGCCAAAAACTTGGGAGTCATGATAGACACTAAACTAACATACGAAGCCCAAGTAAACAAACTGGCATCGTCTTTCTGGCTGATACTGAAAATGATCAGAAAAATACTCCCATACATACCTCAAGACACACGCAGAACTGTAGTGACAGCCCTAGCACTATCTCGACTGGACTACGGTAACGCATTGTACGCCGGAGCCAGAGTAAAAATCATTGAAAAAATGCAGCGACTCCAGAATGCAGCGGCACGACTGATACTTGAAATCCCAAAGTATCAGCCTATCAGTCATAAACTAGAGACACTCCACTGGCTACCTGTAGCCAAAAGAGTCAAGTTTAAAGCACTATGCTTGACCTACAAGGCACTGCAGGGCAAAGGCCCTCACTTCCTGAAAACTCACCTAAAGCACTACGAACCATCAAGGCCTCTCAGATCAGGTGAAAAAAAACTGATAACGATACCCAAGTTCAAACGATCAAACTGGGGAGGAAGAAGCTTCCTCGTGCATGCAGCACGGACATGGAACTCACTACCACTCGACATAAAAAACTGCCCAACCCTGGAGATTTTCAGAAAGAGAATCAAGACCTGGCTATTCACCGCATAAATTTTAATAAACTCCAGACTTGCCCCGGAATCCGGACAATTCATAGCGCCAAGACACCTTCGGGCATTCGTGCGCTTTAGAAATAGACAAATCAAATCAAATCAAATCAAGGCTTTTGGTAGCCGAAAACGCGTCATGGCAGACTGGTATTGGGCGCAATAAAACTTTAACACCAAGATTTGGGTCTCGTCTCGTCTCTACGCCGAACTTACTGCATGTGCTGTGGTTGAGGACGAAACATACCGCATATATATATATATATATATATATATATATATATATATATATATATATATATATATATATATATATTACCTACTGGCGGTCGCCGGAAGGTAGTTATAGTTATGACCTATTTTCCATAGGAAATCCGCAACATTCTATTTGGAATAACTGGCGCTGGTTGATAAATCTTCGCGAAATTTTAAAAACTGGTGGCGCGCTCCGGTCCGCTCCTATCCTGAAATTCTCTGGGTGATTCGTCAAGCGGGGGCTGAGAAAAAAGGGGGGTCTCAAAACGTGTATTCCAGATACAATTTTCCATAGGAACCTTTCAACGTGGCTACAGCTCGAACTGCTGAATGGAATTACACCAAATTTGGAAAAGAGGTAGCCCTTAGTTTAGACTCATGCCTTATGCTTAACTGGTGTAAATCCGTTCTGTAGTTACTGAGAAAATTACATTTAAAAGTACATATATATCTATGGCCGCACAGGATCCGCGCACCCTAAGCGTACCCTGCCGTGCACCCTGCTGTCCGCGAGTTGTATTCTAATTAGCTGTCAACACTCCAAATCAGGAAGTGTTGGCAGCCATCTTGTGCCTCGGTAGAACCGAGGCACAAGAAACCTAAGAAACAAATGCGCAAAACGCGAAAAGGGAGCAGGGTAGAAACACCCTGATCCCCTAGGCCTGCTCAGGGGTTCCCACAAGGACCCCCAAGGCCCCAAATTCTTTTTATTAATAAATAAAAACGGCAAAATCCACGCAGGTCACGCGCTATATTAGTTATTAGCCGGGCCGCCAAATCCCGGGGGCAATTAAATAGTTTAGGTGGGGGACCCAAAGGGGCCCCCCAGCCCGGGGGCCCGCCACCCCCGGGGCTTTATTATAAATTGTGCGGGGGGCTCATAGCCACCCCAGCCCCGGGGAACACCACCCCCTGGTGCTTTCATCATAAGAGGGAAGGGGTTCAAAGGCCCCCCAAGCCCTGGGGACCGCCACCCCCCAAGGCTTTTTGCTAATATATGCTTGGGATCACGGCCCCCCGCAGCCTCGGGGACCGCCACCCCAGGGCTTTTTTTTTTAATAAAAAGACCTGTGTGGGGCAGGGCTTGAGCCCCCCCACACGCCCCGGGAACCGCCACCTCCCCGGTGCACTAAGTTTTTTATTTGGGGGTCCATTATGGACCCCAAGCCCCGGGGACCACAACCCCCGGGGCTTTTCAAATGATGGGAGGGGGACCACGCGGGCCCCTCCTGGAGCCCTTGATGGCCCTGGGGACCGCCACCTCCCATGGCCGGCTCCTGCAGTGTCCCGGGGTGCCCACCCCCGGGACACTGCCGTTTGCAATGACAGGGCGGGAGCCTCGCGGCTCCCACCCTGTCATTGCAGACTGCTTTGCTATTTGGAAGAGAGAGCAGGAAACCTGCTCTCTCTTCCAAATAGCAAAGCAGATTACTTTTCCACATGGTGCTCCCCATGTGGAAAAGCAATGCCGGCTCCGACAGGACGCGGGTAGCCGGCTGGGACTATGGGGGGATTGGTGACCCCCCACGGTCCCCAACGGAGTGGGCCAGCCCCGGGGGATGGGGTCCCTGGGGCAATTAGTGGCCCGGGAGGGGGGCCACGCGCCCTTCTCCCCAAAATGTAATTAAAAATAAATAAATAAAGGCCGGCCCCAGGAGATAGGGTCCCTGGGGCCATAAATGGCCTAAGGAGGGGGGGCAAGGCAGCCCCCCTCCTATATGGAAATTATAAAAAAAAGGCCAGATACCGGGGGATGGGGTCCTCGGGCCCATTATGGCCTTGGGAGGGGGGCCACGCGGCCCACTTCCTGAATTTTTTGTTAAAAAAATTAATTTGGGGGCATGCCCTGGGGAATGCGGTCCCCAAGGCCCAAAACATTGTAAAAGAACGGGGGCTACACAGCCCCCCTTCTTAAAAAAATAACATGAAAAAAGACCGGCATTGCGCCAGAGGCCACGCCCCCTTCTTGCAGCACTCTGCAAATGCGTCCCCTGGCACGTTTGCAGAAGGAGAACGAATTTCCCTTGAATAATGGGTGTCCCTGGGGGCCAACTAGCCCACTATGAACCTCCGGGATGCGCCAGGGGGCTGCTTGCAGAGAGGTGTTCTGAGGCCATGCCCATTTTTACACCTATCTGCAACGCAGCTCTTTGGCGCTTACTGGAGGTAGCTGGTGGGCTAGTTGCACCCCAGGGACCCTCAGGATTCAAGGGGAGTTAAAGCCACAACTGAAAACGCGCACAGTGATGAAGGGAGGGGGCGGGGCCTCGGTTCACATGTGTGCAAACACACCCTGTGGCACAGTTTAGGTTGGGGAATTAATTCCTTGTCAATCCTGATGGCCAACTAGCCCACCAGGTACCTCCAGTAAGCGCCAAGGAGCTGCGTTGTAGTGTTGTAAAAAGGGGCGTGGCCTCTGAACATCTCTCTGCAACACAGCCTCCTGGCGCATACTGGAGGTACCTGGTGGGCTAGTTGCCCCCCCGGGACCCACAGGATTGAGAAGGAATTAATTCTCTAACCTAAAACGCGCCACAGGGCGTGTTTGCAGACATATCACCTCAGGACACGCCCCCTTCCTTCACCACTGTGCAAATGCGCCCTGTAGCGCCTTTTAAGTTGGGGAATTAATTCTCTTTCAATACTGGGGGTCCCTGAGGGCCAAATAGCTTAACAGGTATCTCCAGTATACGCCAGGTAGCTGCGTTGCAGACAGGTATTCAGAGGCCATGCCCCTTTTTACACTTCTCTGCAACGCAGCTCTATGGCGCTTACTGGAGGTACCTAGTGGGCTAGTTTGACCCTAGGGACCCTTAGGATTGAAGGGGACTTAATCTCTCAACTTAGAACGGTGACAGGGCGCGTTTACACAGTGGTGAAGGGAGGGGACGGGCCTGACATGATGTGTGTAAACACGTCCTGTGGCGCGATTTAAGTTGGGGAATGAATTCCACTTCAAACCTGAGGGACCGTAGGGGCCAAGTAGCCCACCAGCTGCTTCCAGGAAGCGCCACTGCGCTGCGTTACAGAGAGGTGGTGCAGGCCGTGCCCCTTTTTATATCTCTCTGCTACGCAGCTCTGTGGCGCTTACTGGATGTACTACGAATTCCGAGTTACTCACCTGTTATCAGGAGAGACCTCAGTGCTGCATCTTTTAGCCCGGTACTGATCCTGAAAAGTAATTCTAACCATACTTACCAGTAACTTGAATTTACTTCCATAGGCTAACATTGACTGGTTTTACTTGGAAATTCTTCTAAGTGTGGAGTTTTGGAACTTTAAAATATTCAACTAAAATCATCTGAACAACGAATTCCGATTTACTCACCTGTTATCATGAGAGAACCCAGTGCTGCATCTTTTGGCCCCGCACTGCCAATGAAAAACAATTCTAACCGTACTTACCAGCAACTTATATTTCCTTCCGTAGGAATCCATTATCTGGTTTTCACCAGAAAAGTTTCTATCTATTTTCACAAACTAAAAATATTCCTTAAAAATCGCCTGCATGACTTAATCACATTCTTTCAACTGTGTACAAGAGATGCAACAGTGCTGGATCCAGGATCCACCACTGAGTAAGAAAAAATAACAATAACACTACTTAACTGCTAAATGAATTTCCTCCCATAAGATAACATTGATGCTTCTATGTGAAAACATTTCTAAGTGTCAACTACAATAATTTTCCTTAAAAATCACTACTGTAACCAAAATGATTTTACTCAACTGTTTACAGGAGATGTCCAATGACTGAATCTAGGATCCAGTCCTGTGGTTAGAAAAGTAATCCGTAAAGTAACTAATTGCATTTAACTAGATAACTAGAAATTTACATTGAGCTCAATGTTGCCTATTACAATACCTGTAACTACTGTACTGTCTAGTGCCTATTTGCAAAGTATTTAAACTAAAGTAATTCATTCTGAGAAAGTAAGTTAATGTATAATGTAATTTAAAAAATAAAATATCTAAAAAATAAATAGTTTAAAAAAATTTAGTGAATCAGTATCAAGAAAGTAAATATAACAATTAATACATTTAAAAATTGTCATTTACAAAACCTTTGAAATTCATTGAAAAAACCATAGGTTTCAGATATGTTATAGTTAGGAATTCGCATTTAAAAAAACCTTTGAAATACACTGAAAAAAACATAGGTTTCAGGGGTGTTATAGTTAGCTGAACATTTCACTCGTACAAAACCATTGAAATTCCTCCGCTATACTTAGTTCTTCTAACTATAACTTGCGCCCCCGCAGTCCACTGCTGATGATGTCACATATTACATCGTTCAAGACATGCTCAGTGACATTACTGATGACATCTCAAATGACATCACTGATGACATCATCCACGTGACAATCAGATACACCTCATCATACACTAGTATAACCTTTCAACACTCATTATAAAATATGGAGTACAATGTTTGAAACCATTGACACACTAATACAAGTTTCTAAAAACCCACTCAGTGATTCCTACATCTACACACACATCTAAAGACGTACCTATAGATTCACTCATACATGCTAACAAAGATCAATAGAACATTATTAAATATACTTATACACCTACATCAACATTACACACCAGCACACATCCTATTCACTTATGCAGTTATCCTACACAATTATGCAAACAATTGGTCATACTTACATTTACTAAGCTACACACTTATACAAACACCACTTTATTGATTCATATAGATAGTAACTCATACTTAGTGTGTTATAAAATCACTACTACAAGTATACAGTTTTCGATACAGTCACTCATACAATCATTGAGTGTTAAGTATACTTATTTATAAACAACAACTGTCACATACACTGCCTTTTATATTTCTACTTCGTTGGACATGTATCATTGAGAAATATATTTACCCATCACCACACCCACAAAGAGATTCACTTACCCAAACAGTGTTTCCACGTGCAATCTTAACTCATATACCTACTAAATCAACTATTTATACATCTTTGGACAGTCACACACCTCCCATCCAACCACACACACATTCACTATCCTATACAAATAGTCACTTAAATAATTAAATCTAATATAGACTTTACATAGCTAGTAACCAACTTATGTAGTAGTTTGCCCAAGAGATACAGTGAACCAGATATTCATACAGTTTAATCACTATCCCATATATTTAGTGAGACACTTTAAATTAGTCACTTAGACAGTCAATCACAGTGCTACAAAACCCTCCATCCAGACACTTATACATCCAGTCAGTCTTCAATTCAGATTGCTATATATAAAATATATATATAAATATCGAACCAAACCACATTCACAGGATGACGTCATCAGTGATGTCATCAGTGATGTCATTTGAGATGTCTTCAGTGATGTCATCAGTGATGTAATTTGAGATGTCATCAGTGATGTCATCAGTGATGTCACTGACCATGTCATGAATGATGTAATATGTTACATCATCAGCAGTGAATTGAGGGCGCGCGAGTTATAGTGGTTTTGTACGAGTTAAATGTCCAGCTAACTACAACACCCCTGAAACCTATTCTTTCACTGAATTTCTAAGGTTTTTTAAATGCTAATTCCTAACTATAACATATGGCTTTTTTCAGTTAATATATATAAATGTATACTATATTTTTCATGTGCATTATGCTTATTTTCTTATGTGTCAGCAATAGACTTTCCTCACTTTTTATTCTTGACACAATACTGGAGGTTACCACCAGGGGGTGGTAACGGAGGAGTAGTAATGCATAAAAAAAGACAGTGAATGTTTAGTTAGTCGCAGCGTGATCAAGGGTACTTGTACTCGAAACGCGTCGCTGATGGTTCCGTGAGAGACTAAATAAAACTACATCTTGCTGATTTCCTGTGGTCCGTTCCTTTTCTTTGTTGGCGTGGAGGCGTGGGTCCCGAGCGCAGAGCAAGCGAAGAAGGATATCGAGTGTTTTGCATATTTAAACCGGGAGAGGATTTGCTTCCGTTAAACGGACCCCTTCGCCTTTGGCTGGCAGCCGCTTACAAATCATCTTGCTTGTTTCTCGATTGGGATTCCTAGCGGCTGCTCCCGTGATTGCTACTATCTCACCTGTGACTGGCGGCGGTGGAGCAGTTCACTGAATTGTGTCGGAAGACGCGGAGCAGCGAGCAGCTTCTGCCAACCACGAGCGGTGAGTGTAAACAGCACTTCTATTCACGGTGGCGAAGAGTGCATACAGCGTTATTGCAGTAGGCTGGAAGGTATAATAGCCTGCTATTGCTCTCTAAACGCACGGAACTGACTATGAACGAGGAAGAAATTGACAGACGGCGGGAGGAAGCCGCATTATCTTTATTTGACGGGACTAACAGCCGTCCCGCCCAGGCACCAACACAAAGTGGAAATAACTTCACACAGACTAAAAACGTGAAACAATTGTTTAAAGATTTAGAAAAACTCTGCAAAACCGAGTGCACTAAATGGTGGGAACACAAATCCCTCAGTAAATATGAGGAAGTTGGGCGTATCCCCCGTGGGCTGCGCATATTATTAGCACCAAGCTTCGATAATCCGGACCCCGCCATGTTACTTGAGTGGGGTGAAAGTAACCTGGCTGCGTCAATGAATCTTGTATGCATCCTCATCAAGTATGCAGCCAGTGACCGTCTTAAATTGCTGGAACAGATTAAAACGTTGGAACTTGAAATTAATGCCTGCCCAGATGTACAAGAGGTGAAGAAACTTAGAGACACCATGACTGAGCGTTTGCTTAAATATGAAGAGAAAATAAAAGAACGCAAGGCATCTAAATTCTCACGAGATGCAGAGGATTACAGTCAGGGTCGCATCTTCACATTTGCACGCAAGTATAACAACGCAAAAAGACAAGCATATTCCAAGAAAAATACTGGAGCGAATGTAGGTGATAATGTTTCAGCAGCCCCAAGTGCACCAGCAAGTACCTCCATTGCAACAGTTTCTGCTAATGATGACACCAGCAGCAACTCTACATCAGGGCAGAGTGAGTACAACAGTGATGCGTTATCTACATGCTCCTCCACTTCGGATTTAAATGCCATAGGACTTGCAAGGCTAAATCTACAGCAAGAGATGGATTTCGTAGTGGGGGAAAGATTGCAGACTCTGCGGTCTTGGCAGCCAAATCCACAAACAAACAAAGGCGGAACAAGCGCCGAAAAGCAAGGAGGCGCAAACGGAAACAGCACCGCAGTGCAACAACAGAAGAAGAAAAAGAAGCCATGGATGAAACGCAAGTAACTGATAATACTGTTATTAACCTATCCAATGTTACACTGGACAAAGCAGAGGAACAGTTATTATCCCTGGGCTTAAACTTTTCTCCCATTCAGAGTTTCAACTATGCCACAACTAGGGTAGATTTATTTTGTTTTATTAGAAAACTAAAATTAAAGAAACATTTCACTCTTAAATCCACCAAAGACAGGCGAGAAAATATCTCAACAATCTCTGAAGTCACTGCCAATGATGCCGATATTGCTTCATTAAATGCAGCAGATACGCATACATTTCTAGATGCCAATGATTTATTGAATGGGGGTAATGAAACTGACCAGGACCCTGATGAAGCCACTCAGACTAGGCTTCGCAGAATATCTATCCAACAAATTGGAGCGGGCCTCAGCCCTTTTCGGAGTAAATCTAAATACATCCCTATGATGCCCAGGGATGCAGTGGATGTGTTCCACGATTGTGTCGTCAACGATATAAAAAAACTTTATTCTAAATCCAACAATAAATATCGAAAAAAAGAAATACACAAAAAAAGAACATATGACAATCTAATGAAAAAATTGGGCAGTAATCCTGAGATAGTCATCAAGAAATCAGACAAGGGCGGCAACTTGGTGATCTGGCCCAAAACAGATTACATTAGTGAAGCTAAACGACAATTAGATGATCCCCTCTGCTATATGAGAACTACTACTAAAGAATATGAGGGTGCAAAAAACAAGTTGCACAAAATGTTGGCGCAATACAAGCGAGAAGGTCTGATATCCTCTGAAGAATCTAAATTTATGTGTGTGGACCACCCTATCTTACCATCTTTGTATTTAATACCTAAAATACACAAGGCTGTGGTTCCCATACCGGGCAGACCTATAGTATCTGCCATAGGAAGCGTGGGGGAGAAAGTGGGGGAATTTATTGACTATTTCCTCCAAGACTTTGTAAAAGAATTACCCAGCTTTGTGCGAGACACCAGTCACTTTTTAAGTAAAATTGATGGAATACAATGGGACTCTGATATGTGGTTAATCACCTTGGATGTCGAAGCGCTTTATACAAGCATTGACCACCAACAAGGGATGGCTGCTGTTCAACATTTTCTGTCTAAGCGCTCCATCATACACTATGAACATAATAAGGTCATTATTGGTCTCATGGATTGGTGTCTGCACAACAATTTCTTCAGCTTCGGGAAAGAGATATTCAGACAACTTCGGGGCGTGGCGATGGGGGCCTGTTTCTCCCCCAGCTATGCGTGTTTACACGTTGGCTGGTGGGAGGAGCAGGTCCTCATGGTACGCCACAAAATGTGGATGGACAATCATGTCGTATGCTTTTTACGTTACATTGACGACATCTTCATTGCCTGGCGAGGCAGTGAAGATGAAGCATTAGCATTTATTGATGACATCAGTAATAATCATCTCAATTTAAACTTTACTGCTCATGTGGACAAACATAAAATTCAATTTTTGGATGTTGAACTTTATATTGAGAACAACAAAATGAATACCACCTTGCATAGAAAATCCACGTCAGGCAATGCCACTTTGCATGCTACCAGTATGCATCCCAGACACACAATAGCAGGTATTCCCTATGGCGAGATGTTGAGATTAAAAAGAATCTGCAGCTCTGCATCTGATTTTGAATCTTGCCTTAGGGAACTTACTACACGCTTAAAAGCTAGGGGCTATTCTGAAGCGGTCATTAAATCTGCCTACACTAAATCTCTCTCTCGGCCGAGGGAGAGTCTGTTCACAGACAACATTCATGAAACATTGATCACTCCTACATCTGAGCTCCCCACTACTTGTCCACGCATGATCACTACTTACAGCAAGGAGGAAAGGAAGATTAGAGCCATCCTCAACAAAAATTGGCCCATTGTGCTGAGTGATCACGTGTTGAGTACTAAATTACCTGTAGCCCCATCTGTTACCTTCAGGAGAGCTAAAACAATGGGGAACTCACTTGACACACCTGCCCCTGAGCTGAAAGCCAAAGTACCCTGGTTAAGACCCACCAGAGGTTTCTTCAAATGTTCGAGTTGTAGGGCTTGTAACTTTGGCATTTCCACGACACGTTACAACACTCCTTTCAGCACTTTACCTAAAACCATCCAAGGTAATTTTTCATGTAAAACTGATTATGCAGTTTATGTTTTAACTTGCACCTGTGGGCTTAGGTACGTGGGCAGTACCAAGCTCCAGGTGCATGTCCGCATTTTACAACATTTGCGGGCTATACTGCATAATGATTCAACTTATCCAGTCGCAAGGCATTTTAATTTATTCCATAACAAAGACTTATCTTGCCTTAATTATTTTGTGATCGGATCTGTTCCAGTGTTGAGAAAAGGTGGCAATAGAGAGTTGGCACTTAGAAAGTTGGAATCACGGTTCATTTTAGAGCTCGATAGTCGTTGGCCCAACGGGCTCAACAACATTGAAGAGTTACATCATTTCCTAGAGTAACACACTAGAGCCCTTCCAACGCAAAGCCACCGGTCTACCTTCATTACATTAATATGTATTTGTACCACAGCAGCAGTTCGCAAGTTAGGTTCCCTATTTGCGATCTGCATCATTACAATGCTTTGGTCTTAGGAGTTTATGCTGATAGTATATTTTCATAGCATGTTGTATCTTGCTGTCCTTTATCAATTTTGCTCTAAATGTTTTGTATGTTTCGTGTGTTTTTTGTATGGTGCCATATATGAATTTACATATGGGATATAATGCTTTTTAGATATATACCCATTTTTAATGTTTACATAGCAATTCTTTTTGATACTAGTTTTTATTATATGGGATTTTTACATCGTTACTATTTATGATATATATTGCTTACTAGCTCAGGGATCTGAGTTTAGGATGCATTTATATTCTGTTTAGTATATTCTAACCATATGATAATGCGCTTCTTCCTGCATAAGAGAAATATAATTCCTCGTATTCACTTTTTGCACTTTATATAATTATTTGCACTTTTTGGATCTATTGCTGCTATTTCAATTTTGCTATTTTGCACATGATAACTTAATTCCTTCTATTGTGATATGATGGTTTTTTGATCTTAAATCACTCCAACCTTCAGGCATTATGCTATTTTGCACTACTAGGATTTATTGACCTAATTTTACTTCTGGATTTTAACCTAGTTGTATTGTAGTGTGGTAAGAGTGTTTTTAGTCATTACTCTCATCATTGTTGGATTTTAACCAAAAACTGTATTTTTCATGTGCATTATGCTTATTTTCTTATGTGTCAGCAATAGACTTTCCTCACTTTTTATTCTTGACACAATACTGGAGGTTACCACCAGGGGGTGGTAACGGAGGAGTAGTAATGCATAAAAAAAGACAGTGAATGTTTAGTTAGTCGCAGCGTGATCAAGGGTACTTGTACTCGAAACGCGTCGCTGATGGTTCCGTGAGAGACTAAATAAAACTACATCTTGCTGATTTCCTGTGGTCCGTTCCTTTTCTTTGTTGGCGTGGAGGCGTGGGTCCCGAGCGCAGAGCAAGCGAAGAAGGATATCAAGTGTTTTGTATATATATATATATATATATATATATATATTGTGTCGAGTCCGGTACAGTGCAGCAAGCGCAGCCATGCACGTCAAACAGCCAAACCGGAAGATTGAGTAAAGCCACAGACTCCGTGCATATGTCGTTAGTGCATTTATTCGTGAAGAATAAACAGCCCACCAGTCGCCATGACGCGTTTCACCTCAGCCGAGGCTTGATCACATATATATATATATATATATATATATATACGTTTCTATTTCCAAATAAAGTACCCCCACCATACGTTATAAGGATATTGCAAGTCACCGAGGAGTTCCATAACCATATAGAGGAGAGAGGCCAGAGGTTATGGAACTCTGAGGTGACATGCAATATCCTTATCACATACGCCATAGGGGACTTTATTGCATATAATACATGTTCACAACATCACTTTTCCCACAAACCACTTAAAACCTTAGTGCATGGCTCTTTCATATGAAAGTACGAGCATGTTTGCAAACATGAAAAATAAAAATAAAACCTCTAGTGCAAATTCAAGCACATCAAAAACCTGATATTTGTTGCAAACAGATATTAGAAAAGGTTCAATACAAGTCAGTTTAAAAAAAAAGGTGGCAGTAACACACCATGTGTAGAAACAAGCAAAAAGATTCTAGCTTTTTTTTTATCTATGGAGTGCAATGAAATAAACATATTCTATCTACTTGTGAATGTAAGGTATTAAAATAGATCATATGAAAGAAAAGAAAAGTTCCGTTTGTTGCTTTAGACAGCTACTTTAATTATGCTCTGTGACCTGACCTCCCTTTCACCTTAGCGGGTGGCTATGGCAGCAGGTATAGTGAAATCAGAACTTGACTGTAATAACCTTATAATAGTCGAGTTTTGATGACTTTTCTTTATAATTGGTGATTTGGTGCATAACAAGTCACTGATTATAAAGAAAGGAGTGACTGACGTTTTTTGCAGGTATTACAGAATCCCATGCATTATATATGTATAGCCTTGGAAAATACAAAGGGTAAAGTGATGTTATAGCTAGGTGTTGTAATGATATTTTTAAAAAAACACTGACATTCACCAGTTATAGTTTATTGAGCTAACGGAGTGTTTTACTGGATTACAACCTGCTTTTCTAAATGAAGACTGTGGTCTTTCTGTTTTTTTTACACATTGTGCAGAGTTATTATCGCTGTCCTACTTTTTCAATTCTCAACTTATTATTTTCCAAGTTTCTTTTTTCCATCAACATCTCAAACTCTCAATTTCGTGATCTGATTCTACCCTATGTTTTTATTAATCAATGTCAAGTTCGTATGCTTCATATAAATTGTTAGTTTTGAACAACCTTCTTCAGCAGCACATAAATATTTAGTTTCGAACGACCTTCTTGTATGTAAATCAAGACTTTCTCATTTGAATCACTCACTAGATAAACCAAATAAATTATGCATATCTAATTGAATATTTTCAGGTGTGCAACTACTCATAACCATGATCGTGATGGAGAATGGGGCCACTGTGAAATTGTTGATGAAATAGGTAAGCCTATGCCCATGGCTTCTTCACTTTTATGGTGTACTAAAGCTGCTCGAATGTTTGGTGAACATCACTGTAGTTTTTGATCTATTTACTTTTTCTAACCTTTTTTACTATTTTGAACAAAATAATACATCAGAAAGTATTATAAGGATATACGGTACATGATATATGTCTAAGACAATTAGGCATTCTAGATCAGCGGTTGTTCACCTGTGGTCCCTGGACACTTGGAAATTCACGGAGGCTATTCAAGGGCCCTCTGACCTCTAACCAAATATTGTCTGTCAATAATCATAAGGATTTTGAGCTGAATAACTGTATAAAGTAATTTTCTCCTATAATGATAATTGTTTCAGCAAGTATAAATAATACTACTGTATTGCCTACCCAATTTGTTTCATGTATGTATAAATGAAATGAATACCGATATGTTTAAATCATAAGCATTTTTAAAGTTTTTAGTTGGCAGCTGACTGTCAGTTAAAGACATAGCATGTGTGAATGTGCACAGTCACTGTTCACATTCAAACGCACTCTAACCTAAACTAGCAATCAGATTTCGATTAAAAAACTTCGAACTGCTTTTGGTTTTCTAGAAAATCATACAACATCTGGACACATAGAAAGCAAATGTTCTAATTGCTCAGTGATCTTTGCATGTATTCCCAAATGGCCCTTCGAGGCTGCACGCTCTTCCATCCACTGCTTTACAAGGGCAGGCACTTACAGAGCACATGGATTGGATCTTTGGATTGGATTGGAAACAGGTGAATGCCTGCAACTTCCAGCACAGTCAAAATGCTTCCACAGACAGAGGTCTTCTTTCTAGTAGGAAGCATGTACTCTGGAATAATGAGCACCCAGTCTTCTAGAATGTATGCAATCACTGTTTTTGTCACCTTCTGATACAATGACTCTGCACGGTCTCCAGCTTTGTCCCTACCAAGCTTGATGACTGGGTGCGTCTGTCTGAGGCCAATGTCAATCAAGGTACTATTTCTGTTCCATCACTTCTGCTAAGAGGTCTGATTTAACATGATGACCTCCTGATTTTATTTAAACATGCATTCGTAACGAAAAGTAGACGTGCTAATATCCGTTTAGAGTGTACTTGTGCTTTTTATTATTGTTGGGATGCAAATCGTAGGATCGCCTTGTTGGTACCCTGGCTACCAGTTGTGATTCAATAGAGTCTGCAGAAGCCAAAGGGTATCCAGAATATTTAAGTAGCTACATTGAACAAGCATGGGGAATGAAGAAGAATAAACACTGCACAGTATAGGTAGAGGCAGACTTTCAGCAATAGTCAATTTCTTTCGTGTTAAAAATACTAGTAATAGTCATGCTGTGGTAGACAGGGTCTAGAAACTGAAGCAAAGAAAACTTACCATTTATTCACTAGTTTTATGTACTTTGAAGCCTCCTCCCTGAAAGGGAGGACAGTGCTTTATTGCGTTAATTACTATTTCACTAAGATCTCTAATTTTCATCTTCTCACCTCTTCATTGCTCTTCCCAACAACAACTGAATCATTGCCTTGAGGGAAGTTGTCTTTCTGAAGGTTTGGCCTTGCCACATGACCTATGCTGTCACCTTCCACTTTCTCTAAGCTCTGCCCTCTGCATGTGTTTTTCTCTGTCTTCAGAGTAATCACTACTTCACAACTAGACTGCTGTCCTGAATCCCTCTTCATGTCTGTGATCTGATATTATACCTCTACCAATTTAATTGTCCATGCTAAGATCCTACCCTCCCTCTTGCAAAGAACCCCTAGCTACAAAAGCAAATTCGAGGCCTCTCCCAATATTCCTCAGGTAGGAGGGGCACACTCCACCTCTACCCTCTCTAAACTGTGCTAATTGGGTTAATCCACCTTGCTGTGTGTTCATCCAGCCCCTCCATGCTGGGATCCGTGATCTAAACTTTGGCCACTCTCCTCTCCTTTTAAGGGGCCTGCAACACCACCACTACGCATGCTCTTTATTTCTAACCAATATATATCTGGCTCCTCCACAACTAAGCTCTTTTTCAAATTCTGCCACTATATGCTTGTACCGATGTGCCAATTGTGGGCACTATGGTATCGCCACCTGTCCCCATATTCAATAATAGGCTTTTCTGTGGCCAGCGCTCATGGCCCTCAGCCGTTTCCCTGTTCCTTAGAAGGCCTGGATATCATGGTTATAGAGGCTTTTCGCCCTGCTCTGTGGTGACCTGACTTGCATCCATGTTAATTCCAGCCTCCTATATGCCCAATGGCCCTTTAGGCCTTCCAGCACTCTTGCTCCATCTAGAGCATGGGGAGTCACAAGCTAACAATTTGCGGGCATTATTGCGATACTATCCTTTTAGGGTTACTCTGTGTCTTAGATGTTGCAGGGGTCCCGGCATCCTCTTGTGTCCACTGGCTCACCCTATGTATATTAACTCCATGGAGACTGCAATTTCAGCTCCAGACGACCTATGCCATTGATGCAGACAAGTCATTCTCTGCCCTTCCCCAACACTGTAGGCAGAGAGGGCACTTACCTCCCCACTGCCTTGAGCCCACATTAGGAACCACACAGTCTTCTATCTACTATTTACATGCACTTATGCAGATGCAGGACCACCTATACATTTGAGGGAACCATTTGCTCAAGGCCCCAATAGAAAAGTCCTTCCTATAATATCTTAATTTATAGATGGGGCCAATCAAAATAAAAATTCTATATCATTTAAATTCCACAAAAAGGCTTGTACTGACAATTGATTTCTTAGGGAGTAGGAAATTGACAAATATAAAATTTGGCTTTCTTTGTTTATATTCTGTAGTTATTTAGCAAACAATTAGAGGGCTGATGTCTAAGTAGTAGCCAAAGGAGGGGCATTGTTTCTGTGTCTGAGGGAAAGCTAACTGCCATTTTATGGCAATCCCTTTCAGAACACAGAAGAAGTGTTTTTAGTTGATTCCGCAGCGTTTTTAGTTATGCAGTTTTAGTGTCCCTCCACCCAAAAGACCAAGGAAAATAAGGTTGTTAGTCATGTTTATATGCTTTCTGGGTTGAGGTCATTAAACTATTCATCAACTCCTCAACTGCTGTGCCTTACCCCCCGCCCACACCACCAGTGCTGAGCCCCTTTGTGACTATTTGGGGTAGTAGAAACATGCAGAATCACAATTTCCTCACATTGCTGTCTAGGATTACCATGCCGGCACAACTGCCTACCACCCAGTGTTCCCTTTGGTCTCCCCATAAAAATGATACCTCACTTGTTTGGTTGTCCAATGCAGCATTAACCTAAAAAAGCAAGTATAAAAAACATACCGCATAGATTTTGCTGTGTTATCCCCTCCTTCCCAGTTTCCGGCCATTGGCCCACCCACATAAGTGAGGTATCATTTTACTCGAGATACTGAGGGGAATGCTGGGTGGTAGGAAATTTGTGCCAGCGCTGTAATCTAAGATAGCAATGTGAGGAAAATGTTGATTTTTTTGCAAAAGAAGAAGCAAAGACCGACCACAACTCATGGTTGCAGGAAATATAGCTGTTGCCATCAAGGGATTAGGAGACCAATGTGAAGACAGTGATGGCTTCATTATCAAGCCCATCAAAAAAGTTAAACCCAAGAACTTCTTCAACTCAACCATATTGGTGGGAATCTACAGGGTGGCTCTAGGTGTGGGCTCAGGTCTGGCACAGTTGTCTCTCAAATAGTGTTCAGCGTACAAATTAGTCTTCTCAACATTCTCATCCAATAATACATCGTCCATAAACAACTGAAAGAAAAGTATAGGCAAAAAGCTTTCTGTATTTACTCTACACCCTGCAACACCACTAAAGTCAGTCAACACTAGCTGCACCTTGTCTGGGGCAACCTAGAGTCCAGCACTTCCAATAGGAAGCCTTTCAGCCCCATTCTGCAATACAGATGCCTCATCTGCACTATTGGCACATCATTGTACACCTCTAAAAGCGGCACTTTATCCTCACTAACAGTGGCCTCATCATCAGATGATTCGTCCCAGACAGAAAATTCACTGCCAGAATCTTGGACTTCCTTCTCAGATGCAGAGTCAGTCTCATAATCATGGTCTGAGGTAGACTTGAAAAGCATATCAACAACCTGTAAAGTGGGAATCCTGTGGCCAGCCATAATCCTTGCTAAGAAAAGTAACTTGAAAAATATGCCAACAATACCAAATACTGTGTAAAATAAGTAATCAACGAAGTGTGGCTTTATAAACCGGAGAGTAAAACTACTGGTAGACTGAAGGGGAAAAGTCAACCAATAAAAACCACACGAAGATCTATATTTTGAAAAGACAATACCACTCACATGTCAGAGAGGGTAAACAACCTTTACAACGCAACTTTTACCACGCAGTGCCTTTACGACGCAACTTTTACAACGCAAACCATTACAACGCATTGCGCTGGGGGGCGCTCTAGGATAGGGAATAGGTTTAATTTACTATTCAACACCTTCCCTACTATCCACGGGGACTGGAGTTGGAATAGTAAATTAAACTATTCACTATCCAGCGCCCCAAAGCACTATGCGTTGTAAAAACCGCGTTGTAAAGGCATGCGTGGTAAAAGCATGCGTTGTAACGTCATACATCCGTCAGAGACAGCTAGATTCACCAGCACCTACTTTGTACAGAGACAGCAAGCACCAACGATATCCCACTAGAAAGGAAAAATAGAAGAATCATACACAAGACTACACATTACACATCATGTACAAATACAATGAGAATTTAACACACAATAAAACAGAAGCTAAATATACTGCTAATACACCATTAACAAAAAACACATTCATGCAGCGCAATACTCTGTACAACTTTCCCTGGCGTCTAGTGGCTCCTGCCTCCGTTGTGGGCCGATGGGATTAAAAATATATGGACATTCTGCCCTCAAGGGGGCCAAAACAGCTGAAATATTCACCCCCAAAAGGGAAGCGACCCTTGCCCAATAGGCCGATCCCCAAAACATTATGCGCCATCTACAATAAAATTCCTGGTGGTCTAGTGGCTTCTGCCCTACTTGGGGGAAGAGGGGCCCTAAATACGAGGATGATCTGCCCCCAAGTGGGGCAGAAACTGCCAAAATAGTAACCCCCCAAAAGGGGAGCGACCCTTGCCCAAGGGGGCCGCTTCCCAAAACATTATATGCCACATAAGAATAATTCCTGGTGGTCTAGGGGCTTCCGGCTCACTTGGTGGCAGATGGGCCTACAATATAAGCTGATCTTGCCCAAGGGGCCACTCCCCGACATACAATTGAAGTAGATACAGCGGAGGCCATGGCTCTGTGTGGAATTAGGAGCTCTGCACAAGAGAAAATGTTTTCCCTGTCTTGGAGTTTACTAGAGAGGGGCTTTTTGGGATTGTTTTGCAAAAGGGGAAACAGGAATTGCTCAAAAAGTGGGTAGGACATGAATGATTCATTGTAACAGAAATAGGTGGGGTGTGGAAAGCAAAGAGGCTGGATGGTAAAAGAGTCATGCCCAGAAATGTAAAATTGTACAAATAATGACAACGGGTACCAAAATAGTGTGTAAATTGTTTATGCTTCCTGTCACGTTAATAAAAAGAATAAAAAATAATTTTTAAAGTGGGTAGAGTTGCCCCTGGGAACTTTTATTCTATTGGTTAGGAAGGAGCCAGGAGTCACCTTCAGACCCTACCTAGTACTAACTATAAATATGGCATCTCAAGGTACCCTCCTTAAAACACTTTCTGGACCTGTGGAGCATCACAAGAGGGCTGGACTTGCTGTCTGTGATTTAAGACTAAGAGAAGCCCGGGAGGACAGGACTTTGTCCCTTTTGTACCCAGGATTAAAATGTGGACTCCAAGTGTCAGTTGGGTGATCCCATGTGTGGCTATAGGGACACAACTTGCTACAAGAGTCTAAGTGACTAGTTGACCAGTACCAACAAGACCTGGACTGGACCTTACTAGTGGCCTGTGCTGGAGTGAGACCTACTACTATGTGCTGTCCCAGAAGTACTCGGAGGCTCAGAAATTATCTAGAAATATGTAAAGTTGTAACGTAAACACTTTTTGGACTTCAAAGACCTCCAGAGCTGTCAGAGGGACATTTTATTGCACCTTCCTCTGATACATTACCAAGCTTGACCCACCTGGAGGATTTTGAGCTCCATAAAAAAGACCAAGTCAGAAGATAACATCTTTGACGAGGACAAACCCTTTTGGGGTATCAGTTCCGCGTTCCATTACAGTTGGCCTAACATAACCCTAGGTCCCGATCTACTGATTCCATATTCTGTCATTGACATTTAGTGCTTTTTGGCGCCATATTTACTTAAAACTTTAAAGATTCAATAACACTGGTTCCTCATAGTATACTGCCCACCCCAATTCATAATCCACTTTCCTACAAACTGCATCTTTAACTTGTCATGCTCAGGTTCAGATGTCATTGCTCTGTGCATTTTGAACAGTGACTCTTGCTACCTTCACTTGCAAATAACTTAAGGAGTTAGCCATACTGGTGTTTTAAATAATGCTGCAACTGGTAAACTAGTGACTCTGCACTTCTTGGATCAATAACATTTCTTCTACTTATTTTAGAAAATTCTAAGAATTATGTTGTTTTCAGTCGAATTAACTTTATGCTAATTTGAATGTATGGGATGTATTGTTTGCAGCCCAAGCGTGGGAGTAGGAGTCTGATGAGGGCTTTGGGCGAGGCAAGGAGTCGACCCATGATGTCATGGGTGTATGATGTCACCTCTGTTACCCCTGACATTTTTTTCGATTCACAGTCATGCCATATTAGAGTATATTGCTAGCATAGAGAGTGGATGAGTGGTTCTATTCTGCATAGCATTTCCTAACAAAAGCAAACGTGTTTAAGCCTGTGAATGTGTTTTGCTGTAAACTGCTCTATTCATATCTGGCTCAGGGACTGGAAGGGAAATGAGAATTCTCTCTATTAAACTTTTGGGCTTATTTCCAAGCCCTTTGTGCCACTAGTGCCTCAGTTTTTCCCGATAATAAAAGTGACGCACCGGCGACGCAAGAGGCTTGTACATAAGACCCTTTGGTTTTATATTCATCCTCCTTGTGAGGGATCCGCATGCATCATTGAACGGTGTCCCTACTGTGTTATAGAACCATTCCCGAATGCTAGCCAATATTCAGCTTCACAGATATTTTATCAACTCCGATCGGATCGGACACTCTCTTTGTATCATGAACTAAATAGATTATGCAATAGTCACACTAATGCAAATGAATTTTGTCTTATAGTCATACAAGATCACTGTGCAAGGAACCCGTGCAAAAACGGAGGCTTGTGTTTTAATGCTTACGATCATCGCTCGTATCATTGTCGATGCCCAGAGGAATTCACAGGACATGACTGTGAAACAGGTATGTGATTCCATGCTGACCACAATATTTTTTAAGCATTCATTAAAGAACAGTCTTCTCTCTCTTTGCCTCTCTCTCTCTCTCTCTCTCTTCCTCTCTTCCTCTCTCTAATCCTCCATAGACCAGATAATTGCCGTTCCAATTTATAATGGGTAGAAAAGTGTTTCAAGCCAGATTGGGACCCAAAACCAAAGGTCACCTGGAAAATGATGTTGGACTTGTTTCATACATGGGGTCCCAACCTTTTAATGGGCCCCCAAAATCTTCAATGGGGCCAGATTTGGCCCAAGGCGAATAAATATCTGGCAGATATGGAGACTCTCAGTATATTCAGTAGCCTTGGCCTGAAATGGGCCCATTGAAGGTTTTGGGGGCCCCTGGAGGGTTGTGGCGGGTGGGGTCATCATTTTGCATTATGTCACTGGCCCCTTAATGCACTAGGCACGCATGGAAACTGACTATGAGCAGGGGTGTTTATAGTAGGCTTCTTCCCAGAAGCAAATTTAACAAGCATTGGCAAATCCAGTGTGTCCTGCCTTTACCACATGTATGACTTCATGAAGCTTATAGCATATGCCTTTGCCACGCAAGATAAGTATAGTTAAGGTATGTTAAACCCATATATATACTATAACATCCCTGTACCCTTTGTTGTTTTCACTGAATTCAAACCTTCAACCTTCAGGCACCTGCCACAGACCCCAACAATTCAACCTGGGTGTCCTCGGTTTGGCCAGGTCATCCAGGTAGATGTAGCCAGATGCTAGGGGATGAAGTCTGCGGTGCCGAATTCGGCCTGGTGATGGTGGGCGCTCAGCCATTTCTCACATTGAATTTTGGCCAGGCCCCGTTGGATGGGGTTCCCGGAGTTGAAATCAGCCCAGCAATGGGGGGCCCCAATTGTCCAAAAAGCAAAACAGAGGGCAGAAAAACAAGAAGAAAAGGCAAAAAAGAGCAGTAGAATGCAAAATAGAATACAGAGCATAAGCGGAAAAGACAAAACAGGGCAGATGAATGAGCAAAAAAGGGACAACAGAGCAGAATAGGGCAAAACAGAGAGCAGGAAAGGCAAAACGGAGGACAGAAAAGGCAAAACGGAGGACAGAAAAACGAGCAGACTAGGCAAAACAGGGGGCAGAAAAACAAGCAGAAAAGGCAAAACAGAGGGCAGAAAAACGAGCAGGAAAGGCAAAACAAAGGGCAAACAAATGGTACAAAAAAGGCGAAACAGAGCAGAAGAGGGCAAAACAAATGCACTCATACACTCAAACACCTACTCACAGATCCACTCAGATACTCACACACCCACTCACAGATCCACTGAGACACTCATATGCCCACTCACAGACGCTGTCAGAAACTCATGGACCCACTCATGGACCCTCTAAGACTCATATACGCATTCACAGAGCCACTCAGAGACCTACACGCCACTCACAGACCTACTCAGAGACTCACATCACATACCCACTCACAGACCCATTCAGACACTCATGCATCCACTCTCTCACTTAGTGAGACACTTTCCAGTGGCTCACAGAGCTACTCAAAAACACTCACAAACCAACTCACACATCCATTAAGGTACTCATGCACTTACTCACACAACCATTGAGACACTGATGCTCTCACTCACACACTTACCCTCAAATGTTACAAGTTACAGTTAGGAAATGAAATAAAAAATAACCTTAGAAAGTCACTTAAAAGATCAAAGGCAACAGGGGGTTTATAGCTAGGAACTAACGGCGTGGCTTGCGCGCCGCTGCAGTATGGCGGATCGCGCTTGAGCTCCGTGGCAAGTCTGGCCCGTTGAGCTGCTTTCTCCGTGTTCAGCTGCCCCTACCGGCGGAAAATACACCATTCGGCACCGGAACATGAGGAGCGCTGCCTGAAGGTGTTTTTATGTGCGTCTGGCCCCCGGCTGCATGACTTCTGCTGATTTCCTCAGAGGCGCTCGTTTACCTCACGAGCGGCCGTCATCTTCCCGCTCTTCGCGCTAATCTCTCTTCTCCTCAGAAGCGCCGCCTGGGCTATAAACTTGCAATTTGTAGCGGATGTTCCTTTCATCTTCATAATGATGCCTGCAATTGGTAACGTTTTTACTTTTTTTTCTGCTGTATCTTTGCTGCTTGGCTGGTGAATAAGCTGTCCACGCGTTGTTTCTCTCAGGGCAGCTTTCTCATGTGGTATGAATCTTTTTCCTACGAGCTCATTACTGTGCTCCCCTGCGTTTTTGTAGCTGTGTTATTTTTTGCTAATTGTCTGCCTTGCATATAAGTCCGCCGCTGTTCATATTTTAGCGCCCATTGAGTTCAGTGTGCTATATCTATATTTTTTATGGTATAGTCTGCGCAGTTTTTCCTCTCTTTTTTTTCCTCAAGTGATTGTGCATTTTTTCTGGAGGCTGCTTCTTTATGGCTGCAATTATGGGGCGTTCTTCGACCAATAAAGACTCAAAGGATGTTGGCACGTCGTTGAAAAGGCTTAAGTCACAGTCTCCTACGCCTGATCCTCCTCAGTCAGAAGCCGCTTCAACGCTGGACACAATCTTAGCGCGCCTCAATGAAGTACATGATATTGCGCAGTCCACGAAAACAAACACGGATTTATTACAAGTGGAGGTGGCTGCTATCAGGAATGACTTTAAGGCCCTCTCTCTTCGTGTATCCGCGACTGAATCACGAATCAGTTCTGCAGAGGATGATGTACAAAAACACTCCAGATCCCTCAACCACTTGGAGCGCTCCATGGCGGCATTGCGCAGAGACTTAACCGAGCAGGAGGACCGTAATCGTAGATCTAACCTACGCATTTTTGGTCTGCCGGAAGATTCAGAGAAGTCATCTTCATCTATGATAGAGTTCTTATCTCATTGGATTCCGGATACCTTACAAATTTCTTTCCACAGAGACTTTGAAATTGAAAGAGCACACCGTGTTCCTACGTTTCGGTCTAAGACAGCTACCCAGCCGAGAGCAATCATTTTTAAACCATTGCGGCATCAGCATACTGAACTGATTTTATCTCATATGCGGAAAGCTAAACAAGTCTTTTGGGACGGTCACAGGATATCCATTTCTCAGGACTTTGCCAGGGATACGGTTATCAGGAGAAAAGGATTCCTGAATCTTCGAAAACGTCTTTCTGAGATGGGTATTCCCTTCTCGTTTTCTGGTCCATCGAAATTCCGCATCACTTTTAAAGGACGTTCTAGAATTTTCGAGGAGCCGGCTGATCTAACTACCTTCTTGGACAACCAGCTGGAGATCGAGATGGAGATCCAAAAAGCGACTTCACAGGCTCCTGGTGCCTCGGGCACTTGAACTGTCTCCTTTTTTTTCTCTGGATGTATCTTTCTGTAGTATTGGTCTCCTCTTCTCTCCTGGTCAGCTTTTTGGCCGACCTTAACTCCCATGGATGTTCATGATATTTTTCTGTTTTTCTTGTGTTCCCACTCATGTTTGTTCTATTCTTCTTTCTGGCTTCCACAATTGTTCGTTCCTTTTATAGCTCTCTTTCTCTTGGTACCTCTTAGTATCTCTTTACTGTCTTTCTTCTTCTTTTATCTTCCTCCACTTTCTCCTGCTTGTTGTTCTTTATTCTTTCTCTTTTAATCAACTTATTCTGTATCTCTCACCTGTCTTCAATCATTCTTGTTCCAGCTAATTTACATGTCGGTCTATCCTTCTGACAATGCTCGTATTAACGTTGCCCATCTTTCGTCCATACTGATATCGTTTTTCTCATTCTTCCTTATATTCAACCTATTTATATGTTCATCCTGTTTATCCTACGTCAATACTTTTTCTTATCCTTCCACTCTTTCTCTTCTTACTTCCTATCTGTCGTCCTTTTCTCAATTCCTCCTGATTATTTCTTCAACATTGTCATTCCTCTTTTTTTTCCGAGTCTTTTCCATTCTCTTTTTTCATCCAAGTTCCCTTACCTCTCTGTTTTCTTACTTCGGTGATTTAGCTTCATATTCTTCTCTATTAATGTCATAATTTGTTTTCACTTATGATGTTATTGTTTTAATTATGCATTTTACCTGCCTTACATTTATCTACTGTTTAAGACTTTTCGTATATAATTAGCGTATTTTTACTTATTTCACTTGCATTTTTACTCATATATATCTCCTGTTAGGATGTTCTTATATTATAGTTGATGTACAATTCTCTTCTTTATTTGCTCTGATATTTACTATACTTGTTCTCTTCCTTCTATTCTCTCCCTCTTTTTTATCTACTATACTCTTTTTCTATTCTCTTATGCTCCTCTTTTTCTTATTTCTGTTAGTCGACTTCATAGTGAAATCAAATGCAGGTATACGTTATTCTTTAACTATGTTGTAACTTTTTATAATATGTATTATATTCACTTAATGCTATATGCTGGTTAGCTTTTTTGTACATAATTACACTGTTATTATTTTTTCTACTATTGTTGCTTAGTATAGATATTATTCTCGTTAGTATATTATTACTCCATTCTGAATTGAAGTACTCTCCTCTTTATCAGTTTAGGAATTGCATTATAATAATGTTTTCCAGGTTATTTGCTCCTTGCTTTTCTTATTATCAGTTGCTGTATTTTAGTATTGGGCTAATCTTTTTTACCCACTTATGCTCCTAGTACGGGTCCCTTACTTGCTTCTTCCACGTTCTCCCTTGCATGATACGGGTCTTTTTTAGACCTCCCCTCCTGCCTCTTCTCTCTCTCCTTTCTATTCTATTTTCATCTCTTCTTTTTCTTTCTTTCTCCTGGTTCTCCCACATGGATGCTCCCACAGAATTTCTTTTGATTAAAAGTTGGTCCCTTATATTTTTCACGTTCGTTCTTTTTCTGTTATCAGTGTTGTCTTCTTTTGATCCCTGCTTTTCTACATGCCAGGTTTAAATGTGTTATCCCTTAATGTTAAGGGTTTGAATCACCCGGTGAAAAGGTCTAAAATCTTGGATTACTGTAAGTCCCTCTCTGCAGATTTAGTTCTTTTTCAAGAATCCAAGATCACTAGCAGAGAAGCGCTGTTTTTGAAGAAGGAATGGGTGTCGGATGTTTCATGTTCCGATGCCTCTGGCAAACGGAATGGAGTTGTTACGTTAATTTCAAGGAATTCCGGTCTATCAATTCTCTCTTCTGAGCATGATTCTGAGGGTCGTTGGCTCTTATCTAAACTGTCGGATGGACAGCATGATTTGTATGTTATGAATATTTACGCTCCGAATGTTGATGATCCAGCGTTTTGGAAATCCATTACTAAAATTTTGCATAATACCCCACATGCTGGCAATCTAATTGTTGGTGGCGATTTTAATTTACCAATGGACCCTCTTTTAGACAGGAATTCTGCATTTCAGTTTCGTCCTCCTAAAGCACACAAACAAATGCTTAACATGTGTTCCATTTCTCATCTTCACGATATCTGGCGTCTTCATAATCCCACTGGTAGTGATTTCTCTTTCTTCTCCTCGCCGCATTCCTCCTTTTCTCGTATTGATTATCTCCTAGTTCATTCTTCTCTTGTCTCCTCTTCTTCTTCTCCGCTTATACACCCCATTGTCATCTCTGATCATGCCGCGGTCACTTTTACGCTATCTTCCTTTACTCCTAAACCACGTGGTCGTTCATGGAGATTAAATACTGAAGTGTTACATGACTCCTCTCAAGTGGCGGAATTTTCTACGGATATAGATACTTTTTTCCGTGAGAACGAGAACTCTGTTTCTTCCCCAATAACTCTTTGGGATTCTTTTAAATGTACTTTTCGGGGTCAAGTCATTAAATGTATGTCCAAACGTAATTCGGCTATTAAAAAAGAGCTTACTGACTTATCATCTGAAATCAAAACTCTAGAAGCTTCCTTTCGACACACCAAAGATCCGACTAGTCTACAGCAAATAAAGCTCCTAAAATACAAATATAATACAATTGTTACTAAAAGGGCTCATATTGGTGTCCAAGCACAAAAGTCCAAGAAGTTACTTTTGAAGAATCGGGCTGGGAAACTTTTGGCTGCTACCCTAAAATTTCAAGATTTCTCTTTTAAGTCCTCGCAAATTTCTTCTATTACAGATCACACTGGCTCTAAAAAGTTTCAAACGGAGGAGATTCTTGAAGTTTTTCGTGATTTTTATAAAAAACTATATACCCCCTCTAACCAATCCTCTTTTGACAAGTGTCGAGATTTTTTAAAATCGATTCCGATTCAGTCAGTCTCTGAGGAAGATCGCTCCATCCTGAACGAACCTATTTCTCCTGAGGAAATTGTTGCTGCGATCAAGGCCACCCGTTCTGGGAAAGCCCCTGGCCCGGATGGATATCCAATATTATTTTATAAAACCTTTCTTCCGTTGCTTGTCCCTAGGTTACACTCTGTTTTTAATTCTTTTGTTCAGGATGGCTCTGTTTCTGGTACGGCTGCTGAAGCCACCATAGTTGTGATCCCGAAAGAAGGGAAGGATCATTCGGATCCTAAAAACTTCCGGCCTATTTCGCTCCTGAACATGGAAGCAAAGATTTTTGCTAAAATCCTGGCTAAGCGTTTAGAATCTTTTATTCCCCTCCTTGTACATCCCTCCCAAACTGGCTTTGTTAAGGGTCGTCTGGCAAGGGACAATATCCGCACTTTTTGTCATATTATCGGTGCTGCCAAACGGTCCCAACTCCCGGCAGCGGCCTTGGCCCTTGATGCAGAAAAGGCCTTCGATAAAGTCTCTTGGCCATTCCTTCGAGCTGTCCTCTGTGCACATAACCTTGGAGATTCTTTCACTAATATGGTAATGTCTTTATATTCCCAACCTAAAGCTAACATTAGAGTCAATGGTGCTACGTCTTCATTTTTTAATCTTTGCCAGGGCACAAGACAGGGTTGTCCCCTATCCCCACTCTTATTTTTATTATCTATTGATCCTCTTCTTCGATTGATTGATTTACATCCTAATATTAAAGGTTTTTCTTTTGGTTCTCACTGTCTCAAGACTGCCGCATACGCTGACGATGTTCTCATTTTTTCAGATGATATCGCCTTGGCCATCCCTGCTATTTCTGACACCATCTCCTTGTTTTCAACGGTGTCGGGATATACTCTAAACAAAGATAAGACGGAGATGTTCCCTTTAAATGCCTATTGCTTTCCTGCTCATATGGGTTCGGCTGGTTTTAAATGGCAGTCTACACATCTCAAATATCTGGGAATATATTTCTGTTCTACTCTGCATGCCACCGTTGCTTATAATGAATCTCAGACTATTACCAAAGTACGTCGTCTTCTGGATACATGGTCTCCAAAACATATTTCATGGTGGGGTCGTTTACAAACCCTTAAAATGATGATCACGCCAATTATCAATTTCGTCTCATCCATGTTGCCGCTTAAACTGTCTGATTCCTTTTTTCGAGAAATTGATGCTCTCACTTCTAAGTTTTTATGGAATGGCAAACGAGCTCGATTAGCATACAAATATCTACGTCGACCTTGTGATATGGGTGGATGTAACTTTCCGGACTGGGAGAAATACCAGATTGCTTTCTTGGCCTCTCAAGGTGCTTTTTGGTTTTCTCCTCCAACTCGTCATGTCCCCTCTTGGATACTCATAGAACAGGAATTAGCATCACCTTTACCACTTGCCTCTTTCTGTACTACATCCACTTTGCATGTTCTGTTTTCCCGCTCTATCATTATTGATACAATTACTGCGATTAAGAAATTAGATAGGAAAATGGCAATTCCTTTGCATAAAACTAGGTGGTCTTCTATCTGGAGAAACTCCAAAATTAAGATTACTATTTCGCCCGCCCTCATGTCTTACTGGGCTGCAAAGGGAATCTCTCTTGTCCAACATTTATATAGTGATTCTGGTGATCCGTTACCTTTCTCTACCTTGGCACATGTACACTCTTTAACAAATCTTGACTTCTATACCTTTCTTAAAATCAAGGTTGCTGTTTCTAAAACTCGTCTTCACCCCTCCTCCTCCACCACTTCGCTTTTCCACATTTGGCTCAAAGCTGGTCATGTTGCTTCCAAAATTTATAAGTTTTTGTCTTCCACTTCGCTTCTTGATCAGACGGTGGCACAACAAAAATGGTCGCGCCATTTTGATCACAACATCACAGATCATATCTCATCCGAAGCTTGGCAATCCATTGGTAAATTGGCTCTCCGTAATAAAATAGCTCCTTCCCTAATGCAGTCTAAATTTTTCTCGATCAATCTCCTCCATTGGACGCCTGCGCGTCTTCACGCGCTCAACCTTAAAGACGACGACCTTTGCTGGAGTTGCGGTTTGGTGACTGGTGATTTTCCACATATGTTTTATCATTGCTCCTTACTTCAACCTTTCTGGGACCTTATTCAGCAACATTTATCCCTTATTTTTAATATTGAGCTCCAACTTTCCTTTCCTATAGTCTTACTAGGCCCCTTGGCTGCTCCTACTCCTCTTCCTTTAGACCCGATAGAACTACAACTGTTAGATCTTCTCTTAACTGTAGCGGTTAAAATCATTCTTATGGAATGGAAATCCTTTTCGTCTGTCTCTTACCATACGTGGTGGGCGTGGGTATCCTTCTTACGCAGTGCCCACACCTCAGTAGATCTAGCACATCTATTGCCTTCCATCTCTAAAGGGGTTTGGAAAACCTTGGATGACTATATGGAACTCTCCTCGAAAGGGTTAGTACCTCAATTCCCTGTTGATTCGTCTGTCTAATTGTTGTTTGTTCTTTGTGTTACATTGGGTCGCTCATGTGGGAATCCTTCTTTTTTCTCTTCTTTCAGCTTTCCTGTCCTCTCATCCCGTTCTTTCTTTCTGCTGTGTTTTTCTTCCTTCTTTCCTTTTTTCTTTCTTTTCTTCTATCTCCTCCCTTGTCCCTATCCTCAATTTAGAGAGTGATGCGTTTTTGCTTTTGATCACTGACAGCCTATATTGGTTCTTTTTCTCAACTTCGCATTGATTGTCTTTTTTAATTTTATTTACATCTATTTTACTTACTTCTTGAGTGATGTATATTCTCTCTTTTTTACTTATGTCAGATTGTATCACCTCTATTGTACTTGGTTTTTATTACTTGGATCATTATCTCTCTTAATAAAATCTTCTTGAAATCGAAAAAAAAAAAAAAAAAAAAAAAAAATAGCTAGGAACTAACATTAAAAACTGTAGAAATTCACCAAAAAACCGACAGGTTACAGGGATGTCATAGTTAACAAGTAACATTAAACAAAAACGTAAAAATTCACTGAAAAAAAATCAAACGTTACAGGTACATTATAGTTAGGCTCAGATTTCACTCGCACAAAACCATTGAAATTCAGCAGTTATAGTTACCTGAGCTAACTATATCTTACGCCCCCATAGTGCATTGCTTATGACCTCACATATTACCTCACTCATGACATAGTCAGTGACATCACTGATGACATCTTATACAAACCATTGAATCTTGTTTTTGTTATTTATCAATTGCTATAAACTTTGTTGCACTAGTCCAGCATTATTAATATTATAATTTTCCTTTTTGTGGCATTGCACAGCATTCATTGGCGTTTAGTATTTCTTCTCTGTCATTAGGATGTTCGGTGCTGTGCACATCATTCTATTTAAGGGAGGTTGGAAATGGCATCTACGTGTGTGAGAAAGGCTGTTTACCCAGCCGAAACATGTTACAGTTATGTTCCATGTTGTACATCGATTCTTCATGTAATATGGTTGTCTTTTGTCTTAGTCCTTTCTTTGTGTTTTCTTGTTCTCTGTCTACCACAATGCCTATGTATGTTCTGACTTCTACCTGGAGAATTCCACTAGTGTCAGTTGGTGGTCTGGTCAGCTGGCGAGGTTTGTGTACTCGGCTGTGTCCTACAATAAAACTACATGTAATCAACTAGAAGTATCCTGTCATCTATGGCCATCTTATTTACAACATTTTGGCGACGAGGATTAACCTTTTGAGCATTTTGGTGGTCAGTGTGGAAAGTGTTTTGAGAGCTGTTGTGGCTCTACTTTCCTATGGCGGTGTCTTTTACCCAATGGTGTACCCTTCTTTGAGGAGGGTGTGGGGCCAGTTGGTACTCATGGCATACCCCATGTAGGGCATGTTGGTGTATAAGTTCCAGGGTGTGAACCCTGTGCAACCTGTTGTGTGTTATTGGGGTTGGTGAGGAAAGTGTATTGAGAGTTGTTGTTGTACTTTCCTATGGCGCTGTTTTTACCCATTGGTGTACCCTTCTTTGGGGAGGGGGTGGGGCCTGTTGGTACCCATGGTTTACCCTTTGTAGGGCATGTTGTAGGTTTGGTTTCAGGGTTTGAACTCTGTGTTGTACCCTTCTTTGGAGAAATAGTGTTGGAAGTTAGTCAATCTCCGAGTTAACCATCATGTGCTGTCGTGTGGTGTAGCCTACTTTGGAGGGTGTGGAGTTGGTGAGCAATCAATACCTATATTAGTTCTCAGGTTGACTGGTTTAGTTTTTCTGAAATGGGTAGTAGTGTTAGTGCTGCTCTTATTAGTCATTGCCCATGTCAGTTCCCAGGTTGTCTATCCTGAGGTGTACCCTGTTTAAGGAAAGTTGTGTTATTACTTTCTTGGGGTATGTTGTGTTTCTCCCAAGGGTCTATGTTTATACCTACCTTTGTTAATAGGGTTTCTACCCGGTGTATCTGAGGGAGGGGGATGGAGTGTAATGATATTTCGGATACCTGGCATGGTTCTTAATTGGTGTTGTGTATCTTGTTATTGTACACCATGGGGTAGGTGTTGTCTGGTCGTTTGAGTGTTTTGTTTCACCTCACTCTTCACTCTTCATCCTGTGTCTCTGATTACTCTTTTGTCTTTGTGGTTGTCGTTGCAGTCTCTTGTATTGTAATCTTTGTTTTCCTTTATTCCTTTTCTTTTCTATAAAGGAGGGAGATGTGTTGTACATCGATTCTTCATGTAATATGGTTGTCTTTTGTCTTAGTCCTTTCTTTGTGTTTTCTTGTTCTCTGTCTACCACAATGCCTATGTATGTTCTGACTTCTACCTGGAGAATTCCACTAGTGTCAGTTGGTGGTCTGGTCAGCTGGCGAGGTTTGTGTACTCGGCTGTGTCCTACAATAAATCTACATGTAATCAACTAGAAGTATCCTGTCATCTATGGCCATCTTGTTTACAACATTCCACCAATAAACTTTGTGATTTTAGATCCAGCAAGTGTTTGTGCCTGTTCATGTACGTGAGTAAAGCAGTGCATGATAACACTTCATTAACAGACTTTAGTTTTTCACCCTTGTTTGTGCAGCCAGTGCTGTGTATCCCTAGGCAAGTGTTTCAGGATAGTTACCCTCCGGTAGAGACCTAGAAATGCTGTCCAAAGTCTTCTCAGGTCTCTGTACCACTCACTGCAGGTGCGTCAGCCAGAGCTCCTCAGCTCATTAGCTCAAAGGAGTATTTTCAAACATAAAAAGGGTGGGCATTTCAGCCTGATGTGCTTGCCAAAGTTGTGAATGAAAACAATAAACAGATAAAAAGAAATAAAAAAAAAAAAGGGTGGGCACACACTGCCTTACATCCCAGCACCAAGCTCACCAAAATGCATCACTACTTCAGTGACGGTCTTTAGTTTTTCACCCTTGTTGGTGCAGTCAGTGCTGTGTATCTCTAGATACGTGTTTCAGGATAGATGTCCTTCTTCAGTAGAGAGCAACACATTGTTTTGGGGGTGTTGGAAATGATGCCCAAAGTCTTTTCAGGTCTCTGTACCACTAACTGGGCACAAGTCCATCAGCCAGAGCTTGTCAGCTCATTGGCTCAAGGTAGCATTTTCAAACAAAAAAAGAGCGGGAACACGCTACCTCACATCCCATATGGGATGTAAGGCAGTGTGCTCTCACCCTCATTCTTTTTTAAAAGGATCCCTTGAGCTACTGAGCTGACAAGCTTGTGTTGACACTACTGTGTCCAGTGAGTGTTATACTTTATTTTATTTTATTTATTTATATTCTTGTATAGCGCTGGAAGTCAACCCCCGAAAGGATATCTCCGCGCTAACGCATGACCAAAGAGCCAGATACCTGTAGCTAGACAAGTGAAGACAAGTGAAGATGAAGATGAAGCCTAACAGGCAACAAATAAAAAAGTTTTCAGGGACTTCTTGAAGATTTGAAAGTTGATTGTATTTTTAAGAGCAGGGGGCAATGAGTTCCAGAGGATGGGGCCTTTGTAGGACAGGGCTCGCCCTCCCTGCCTAGCTCTTTTTATCCTGGGAACCTGGAGTTGTTGCTGACTGCTGGAGCGCAGGGTTCGACTGGGTTTGTAGGGTATAAATATTTCTTTTAAATATTTAGGTCCATTGCCAAACAGACATCTATGAATTATGCAGCAGATTTTAAATTTTACACGCTGTCTAATTGGCAACCAGTGGAGTTTAGTCAAGAGGGGGAGTGAGGCAGACCTTGGCTGGGCGTTGAGAACTAGTCTCGCAGCAGTGTTCTGGACCACCTGTAGTCTCTGTAGTTGTTCCTCATTTGCCGAGACCAGCAGGCCGTTACAGTAGTCCAGCCTGCTTATAACCAAGGCCTGGACGAGAGTCTTTCTATAAAAATCTGATAGGAATGGGAAGACTCGTCGTAGCAGACCAATGACGTGGAAGCAGGAACCTGCTACTTGATTTCTGTGCTCTTTAAACAGGAATGTTTTGTCCAAGCGCACACCGAGATTTTTGACGATCTGTTTGGGGCTTGGAGTTGGAACTAAATCCAAAGGCCACCGATCTGGGGACCACAAAATTGTGGCCTCCCCGAACAGCATTACTTCAGTCTTGCCTACATTGCACTGGAGGCGATTAGTAGCCATCCAGTGAGATATTGCCCTCATTCCGTCCGCAAAAGATTTTTTTATTGCGGGCGTTAAGGTTTTAAAGGGGAACAAAAGCTGAGTGTTGTCAGCATACGACACAGGGGTGAACCCATAAGATCTTACAATATCCGCCAAGGGGGCCACATACACGTTGAAGAGTGTGGGACTTAGGCAGGAGCCTTGTGGCACTCCCTTGGTGAGCTCCCTTGAGATAGAATGGTGGGAGCCCAATCTTACCTCTTGTTGGCGATCCGAAAGAAAGCTTTCCAGCCAAGAAAGAGCCACCCCTTCTATTCCCCTCTCCCTCAGATGACCGAGAAGTATCTCATGGGACACAGTGTCGAAGGCAGCGGATAAGTCCAACAGCACTAGAATCATTGAGTTTCCTCCATCCAGTGACATCTTTATGTTATCAGTCACTGAAAGGAGGGCAGATTCTGTGCTTGATTGGGCCTAAATCCAGATTGAGAGGGGTCTAGGCCCTCCACTGCCTCGATGTATTTGGACAAGTGAGTGTTTACGTGTCTCTCGGTCATCTTGCTGAGAAGGGGTAGAAGGGAGATGGGTCGGAGGTTGGAGAGGTCGGTCCAAGGAATTGCTGCGTTCTTTCGGATAGGGTTCACCACTGCTTTTTTCCATTCCATAGGCACTGATCCTTCCCTGAGAGAATGATTGATCAGTGTTTGAATATGGGGCCTGAGCAGATTTTGCAGGGAGGCTGTTATTTTAGCTGATAAAAGATCATCTGGAGATCATAGGAGAGGTGAGATCTGAGTCATTGACTGCTGGGAATGCCGTGAGTGTGGTTTTACTCCATGTGGGCAGGATGGAAAGGGGGAAAGAGTTGTTACTATTTTGATTGGAGACCAATAAAATTTTGTCGTAAATCAAGTTAATTTTATTTTCGAAAAACAAGGAGATTTCGTCCCATAGTTGTTGGGAAAAGTCATCAGGGCTTTTGCATGCAGTAGGTTTTACAAATTCCTGAAGGATTTTAAATAATTCCTTAGATCGATTTCCCACTTCTGCGAGTTGTTGAGAGAGGCTATTCCTCCAAGCAAGTTTGATGTTTTTGTAATATTTAGTCTGGGCCTCATGATGTGTCTTCTTGTTTTCTTCGGTTCGTGTTTTTCTCCACTTCTTTTCCAGCCTCCTACATTTTTGTTTTTCTGTTCTAAGCTCTTCAGTATACCATGTTTCCTGTTTGGTGGCAGGGTATTGTTTGTGTAATTTTAAAGGTGCTATTTTGTCAATTGCTTCTTTGAGGGAATTATTGAATTTGGTTACAACGGTCTCTATACTGTCTGTCTCTGTGGGAGTGGGCTGCTTCCATACCTTTTGCAATTCCTCTACGGTGACTTTATGCCATTGTCGACGCCAAACAGGAGGTTGGGAGTTTTTATTAGAAGGCTTGTCCGCCTTAGATATTGAGAATTCCACGATGAGGTGGTCAGACCAAAGTATTTGAGCCGGGGAGAGGCATCGTATTTTGGGGAAGTTGGTGAAAACCAAATCGAGAAGGTGACCACCTGTATGGGTGGGTTCGTGGTTTTGCAAAGTCAGACCGAGGGAAGATAATTCTGAAACCAGGGAAATTGTTTCAGGAAGTGTGGGATTATCAACATGGACATTAAAATCGCCAAGAAGTAGGAAATCTTCTTTTGCTTTGAAATGTGGGGCCAAGAGTTCCAATAGTGCAAGGGAGAAGCCTGTAGAGGGCCCCGGAGGGCGATAAACTAAGGCTCCTTTCCAAAATATGTTTGTGGCGTATTGCATTTTAAAAATTATGATCTCGAAGAGAGGGCTTTGTTTCTGTTCTAGTATCGTGATCTTCAGATGTTCTTTATGCACGATGGCTAAGCCACCCCCTATTTTCTCTGGACGGTCGAAGTGGACAAACGTATAGCCAAGAGGAACCCCTACAGCAATAGCGGGAACTGTATGGGGATTCAATCAAGTTTCCGTTAGGAAGCAGAGGTCGGGTTGTGTAGTATGTATTAGGTCCCAGACCTCTAGTTGATGTCTAGGTAGGGAGCGAACATTTAGGAGGAGGCACTTTGTCCCCTTTGTTCCTTTAGGTGGAATGTGTTCCCTTTTATCTAACATCTCAGTAATAGGTTTTTTTTGAGAGGCTTGATATTTGCAATGTATACACGAGAAAGGGCCCTCAGGGCACGGCCAGGAATCTCTGGAGCATTCTGTGAAAGGGGTTGGTCTAAGGTTTAACAGAGCTTGCGCCGAATACCTGATATGAGGGGCCTTTGCTGAAGTAATAGGTGTGGGTGTAGGGTCCATGGCCCCTGGTCCCGTCCTGTCGTGGACGGGCGCAGACCGGCAGGACTCTGGCACGACTCCGGCGCAGGTCCGGCGCGTCCGCTGTACGCGTCCGCTGCGCGGAGTCATGGCCGTTCTTTTTAAAGCACTGCTAGAGCGCGTCACCCGCCTGGCTCACACCCAATATGGCCGCCAAGAAACCGGGATCCCAGCCCAATGGCATCGATACTCGTCCGAGGGCGGTCCGGAGGCAGGGGAGGGGGGAAGGAACACAAAGCCCTTAGGAGCGCTGAGGAAGTCTCAAAATCTCTGACGCTTATTAATCATGCGCTGTAAATCACACGAGGTTAAAATGCTGGGAAAGTCCTAAAATATGCAAAGTAAAGAGAGAGACCTCCCGGCTTCCGCCTCAGGAGGGGAAAGGTTGCTTCTGTTGGTTATCACTGGAAGACGCTGCCTATTTCCTTTTTAAAGCGCTGCTAGAGCGCGTCACCCGCCTGGCCCACACCCAATATGGCTGCCAAGAAACCGGGATCCCAGCCCTCAGCGTCGATACTCGGCCGAGGGCGGTCCGGAGGCAGGGGAGGGGGGAAGGAACACAAAGCGCTTAGGAGCGCTGAGGAAGTCTCAAGATTTCTGACGCTTATTAATCAAGCGCTGTAAATCACACGATGTTAAAATGCTGGGAAAGTCCTAAAATATGCAAAGTAAAGAGAGAGACCTCCCGGCTTCCGCCTCAGGAGAGGAAAGGTTGCTTCTGTTGGTTATCACTGGAAGACGCTGCCTATTTCCTTTTTAAAGCGCTGCTAGAGCGCGTCACCCGCCTGGCCCACACCCAATATGGCTGCCAAGAAACCGGTATCCCAGCCCTCGGCGTCGATACTCGGCCGAGGGCGGTCCGGAGGCAGGGGAGGGGGGAAGGAACACAAAGCGCTTAGGAGCGCTGAGGAAGTATCAAAATCTCTGACGCTTATTAATCAAGCGCTGTAAATCACACGAAGTTAAAATGCTGGGAAAGTCCTAAAATATGCAAAGTAAAGAGAAAGACCTCCCATCTTCCGCCTCGGGAGGGGAAAGGTTGCTTCTGTTGGTTATCACTGGAAGACGCTGCCTATTTCCTTTTTAAAGCGCTGCTAGAGCGCGTCACCCGCCTGGCCAACAACCAATATGGCCGCCAAGAAACGGGGATCCCAGCCCTCGGCGTCGATTCTCGGCCGAGGGCGTTCCGGAGGCAGGGGAGGGGGGAAGGAACACAAAGCGCTTAGGAGCGCTGAGGAAGTCTCAAAATCTCTGACGGTTATTAATCAAGCGCTGTAAATCACACAAAGTTAAAATGCTGGGAAAGTCCTAAAATATGCAAAGTAAAGAGAGAGACCTTCCGGCTTCCGCCTCAGGAGGGGAAGGTTTAATCAGAAGAGTTCATATAGTATCCATTATTATTGATTACCTCGTGGCAGAAGGGCTGTTCTTGTTAAACTGCACTCAATTAGTGATTGAAACTAACCAGCGCAACATCATGACTCAGCTGAGGATCCAGAGCATTTCTCAGACCATTGTAGAGTGCATTGTTAAGGCAGCTTTTCATTGTCAGACTGCGTTTGAGGGGCCAAAGGGCCGACAGGGGCAATATGGCTTTAACCATGGTGGTTGAGGTCCTTTGCCACTGGTAACCTGGGGCCCATACTGCTATGGTGCTGTGAACTGCACCAAGGACACCCTTTTCACACTTGTCGCTCAGGCTATCGAGGGCAAGTACTCAAATCCTTTTGAAGGAGGTAGTGTGGTGGGGAAAAAGTTCAGAAATCAACAGTTAGCCATCAAACCAATAACATATTGTTCAGCTCAGTGCTCATATTTAGGATATTTAGCATACGTAGGAATGAAAGAGAGCAGTAAGAGACAGTGGCTATTAGGATGTGTGACTATTGTTAAAGTCCTCCAAGATTATGTCAAGAAAGATACCCTAGGATCCTTGTATTCGATCAAGGAGGCAGTACAAGCTTTTGTGATCTTGAAGCAAGCATCATCTGCTTCTCCTGCCTGTCTCGCATTTTGCATAAACTTTTGCTTGTTGCCCTTATGCTAAGAACTAACTTCAAACATTTGTCCATGGCAAGATTATCACAGTATTTAATTCTTTTGTTGCCCGCTTTACAGATTTCCCTAGTTCGATTTCTTGCCCTAAACCCTGCCTCCATACCGCCTACTGTTCAGGACAGTAAGCTGCGTAACTGTCTCATTGTATTTGCCCTTCTGAATAAGACCTGTTTGGTCTCTCTAATGCACTAATATTAAATTGTGATCTTGTGCATTATAATTAGGACTGGGCATAAAATTCCACTCCACTCGCAGAGTTTGCTGAGTTTTTCCCATTCTGCGCTCCGTGTAGTGCGTGGATTTCCGAAAAACTCTGCTGAGCTTTTTCCTCACTCGCCAACGTTAAGTTGGCGAGCACCAGTGAGGAAAATCTTACTCCAGACCTCCTCCCGGGGAGATTTCTCAATGTGGGCAGTCATGGATGGTCGCTACTGCTTGCGTTAAGAAACCTTCCCTTTCTGTTGAAGAAGCTGCCACTCAAGTAGAACATCTACTCGAGCGGCAGAAAGAAGCAGAGCCTGGTTGCGCAGCTTGTGGTGCCTTTCGCACTGATTTTACAGTGCGGGACAAACAAACACAGCGCTACAAAGCACAGCGCTACATAATGCACTTGGTCGCTTGGGGAACTCTGCATAGCGCGGTTGAGTACTTTGGTCACTTCGTGGAGTTCCACTGAGCGGAACTCCTCGAACTCCACCCGGGTTTAAATATAATGATGGATCAGGTCTCAGAAATAACTGTACCTCATTAGTGGGGGGTAGGCTATTTATCTGTATTAAGTTGTTGAAAGCTGATAGTTACTTCATATACACTGCATTCAAGTTGCTGAATTGGTTTCTCTTACCCATGCTAGTATTCTTGCTGCCTGATCGTTTGTTTCTGTATTTAATGTTTCAGGCGATGCATTTGGAGTTAGCTCATGATTTTGAGCTTCTCTGAATGCAACCTGGATTACTCAGTGGGAATCCCCATTGAAAATAGATTAAAGAATTACTTGATGCTTTTATGCTACATCTAAACTTGTGACTGTAAAGTGTGCCATACATCAGTCCTCTTAAGATGAAGTGTCTGGGGAAATACTTTAGGTGATCTAACTGCCACAAAGACTGATTTATCCGCAGGTTCTGAAGTTACTTTGTAAGTATCTCAAAATCACTCACGCTACCCACCCAGTCCACCTCCACGAGGTCCCAAAAGGCCTTTTTCTAAATACCTCAATACCGCTCATTTATGTATGTCCTACTCTTTGTATGTGTTCTGGTGGTATTCAAGCTTACCCCTATACCCATACAGACGTGATTACAGTGGCAAAAAGGCAGATTAGGTATGGGGTTGTATTTTATGTAGAAAGTGACAATGGCACTCATTTTGTGCCTACCTTATCTGTGCAAGCTGCAAACTGATGAACTGTGCAAGCTTTAGGGTGGGTTCAAGCAATACCTTTACTGGGCCTACTACCACCCTGAATAATCAGGGAAGGTGAAGCGTTTCAGCTCCTCTTTAAAAAACAAAATGGCTAAGATCTGTGCTGAGATGGGCCCAACAACCTTCTCTTGGCACTCGGGTCAAGGAGAGTTGTCCTCAGTCAAAGGACTAAGCTAAGTGAGTTTGAAATAGTTAAGGGAGTGCCCTTGCTGTTTCTTTAAACTCCCTCTGTGTCTCCTGAATCCACTGACCTGCATTTAAATTAGTATATTACCCTCCAGTATTACAAACAACGTATTCACTGTCCCTACAGCTTCTGTTCTCTGGTCTGAGCTGCCTGACTTGTCTTTCCGAATAAACCATGGAAATATTTGTATGCAGGGGACTTAGCACTGACAATAGGCACACCTGTGATGCAGAAGAATGACAGATGAAAGTGTCAAATTGTTAAGAGACCACTTAATGCGTATCTTGTCCTTGACTTTAGGGTTTTCTGGCATATGTTCTTCCTCTGCCTCAGCAGGGGTATTTACCAGATATCGATGCTGCTATGGAGTCTTCTCGTATGACAAAGTGCTTGTTTGCTTCTGGTGTGATGGAATGAGGTTTAAAGTGAAGGATGAACCTCCTGTCATATATACATTTCATAGCTGGGCTTGGTATGTAGCTGTCAGTGTATAATGACAACGCTGTGAGGGAGGTCTGATTGATGGGATTTCAGGGTCAAGAATAGATGAGTAGAAACGCACAGCGCATTGCATTGTATTGTAATTGCATTTATATAATGCTTACTACTCCTTGCGAGGTGTTGAAGTACTTTTTCGTCAAGCAGCACGTTACTCTGGAACCCATAAAGGATTAGTTGTGAATTAGTATTGTGAAATATGAAAGCAAATTGAGTGGTGGATATGTTAGTCAGTTATTTGGATTGAGAAGGATAGTGCAGGGATAGATGGAAAAAGGTTTGCTTTTATATAGCGTTTGCCATCCATGACGACGTGTTCCAGTGCTTTTTCGGTGAGTAGCACCATTCCCTGGAACCAATAAAGGTTAAATGGTGAATTAGTATAGTGAAATATGAAAGTTATTTGTGTGGTGCATATGTTAGTCAGTTATTTTTCTTGAGAAGGATAGTGGAAGGATAGAAGAGGGAAAAGGTTTGCATTTATATATCGCTTGCTAACCATGATGAGATGTTGAAGTGCTTTTTTGGTGAGTAGCACGCTACTCTGGAACCCATAAAGGATTAGCGGTGAATTAGTATAGTGAAATATGAAATTAATTTGTTAGTCTGTTATTTGAATTGAAAAGGACAATGGAGGGATAGAAGAGGGAATGATTCAGAAATGTATTTTTTTTTTAGCTCATTGCAGAAGGATGAGGCTTGGGATGAGTGAAAGGGAGGTGGAGGGGAAGAGTCAGAGGGAAGGGTTTAATAAGGCTTGTTTGGGAGATCTAAATGGTAAAGAGGTACGAGAGGATGCAAGGAGGGGTAGCGTAGGGAAGTGTCTTGAAAGGGTTATTTTGAGGATCATAATAGTGGTATGGGGTTTGGGATGAATGAGAGAGTGGAGGTAGAGGATATATGGATAGAGGTATAGGGTAGTGCATTCGAAAGAGTAGTAGAATGATGTTTGAGACGAGTCAGAGAGTTGAAGTAGATGATATATTGAGAGCGATATAGAGTGAGAAATAGGGTAGTGCATTGGATATGCTGAATTAGAAGAAAAGGTATACCTATATAGATACATAAGTACTTGGAAGGTATATATATGCATAAGGACGGTAGTATATGTAGATTAAAGATGCATTACAAGTGTTGCTGTAATTTAAATTAATTTATTTGTTTTGGGGTTTATTTTGTGATTCAATAGTGAAGCAATTATAGATAAATAGTTATGAGAAAAGATTCTTATTTATGCAGTCACTTATGTACATATTGAAAACGTACAATACCATAACTATCAATAATATCTATATGTGTTAAGCAGAACTAATGAATGTCTATATTTTTAAAAACATAATTATTACACAGGTTCATATAGGTATATTATATATATATATATATATATATATATATATATATATATATATATATATATATATATATATATATATTATATATATATATATATATATATATATATAGTGGAAATACATGCTTATATACAGAGGTATATGCTCTATTTTCTGTTTGGGTATGGTGGTTATGTGGGTAAGAGCCAATTCTTGAGTAGTGTTCTGAAGACAAGGTGGTTAGCCGTGGATTTTATGTTGGGGGGGTAAAGAGTTCCATAGTTTGGACGCTTGAACTGAGACGGATGTTGCACCCATAGTTTTTTCTTGAACATTGGGATTTTGAGGTGAGGTGCCACAATAGAGCTAAGGTTCCTTTGTTGAATGTGTTTGGTGATTTTATTCCTGATGAAGAGCAGTCCCGTTCCCTGTATCGTTTTGTGGGTGACACAAAGCAGCTGGAATGTGGATCTTCTGGCACCGGTAACCAATGCAGGGCTTTCAAGACAGGAGAGATGTGGAATGTGACTTTATATGTAAGAGTAGTCTGATAGCCAAGTTCTGAATCAGTGGTAGTCTTTTCATAGTCGGTAATGGTGATCTGAGGTACTGGCGTAATCGAGTTTGGACAGAACAAGAGAGATGGTAGTCTGGACCATGTGTGGAAATCCCAAACAGGGGAAGATTTATCGCAGTGTTTTTATAGTAATAAAGCTGGATCTAGCTAGTTGGTCCAATTGGGCATTCATTGATAGCTTGGAGTCCATGGTCATTCCGAGGTTTCTTACTTCCTTTGATACCTTAGGCGGTGTTCCCAGATCATCAGGCCATGCAGCGAGCGGTTCATAATTTTTCCAATTGCCACACATGATTATTTCCATTTTGGAAGCATTCAATTTGAGATGGCTCCACGTCACCCATTGAACCATGGCTCTGAGACAACTGAAAATAGGCGACTTTCCAATGTCTTTGGGGCATTCCAGTTAAAGGAGTATTTGCATGTCATCTGCATAGTTAGAGCATGTGAGGTGAAATTAATTGATCAGTGCTGGTAATGACTTCAAGTAGATGCTGGAAAGCATGGGCGAGATAATAGAGCCTTGCTGAACCACTGCTTTTGGGATGTACGGTTTGGACAAGAAAGGGGGAGTATGGATGACTGCGATGGTAGGATGTGATCCAGTCTAGAGAAGTCCCCTCTATACCGCCTTCGTAGAGTATCAGAGTGTCATAGTCAACCATGTCAAAGGCAGCCGAGAGGTCCACAAGAAGTACGGCAGCAACCCGTTGCGGGCAGATTTTGTGCTGCTTCCTAAACGGAATCCCGTTTGGAAGTCTGAAAGTATGGCATTATCTTCAATAACTTCTGACATCTGGGCAAATGCTGCTCTTTCCTTCAGTTTGCCCAGAAAAGATCCATTTGTAATCGGTCTGTAGTTGTCAGAGTTCAGCGGGTACAAGTTTGTTTTCTTCAGTAATGGGCATATGTATGACTTTTTTGAGTTGTTTTGGAAATTTTCTGGTAGCTAAGGAATTTTTGATGATTCTTCTTACTGGTGTGGCAGCAGAGGTTGTCTGAAGAATTGCCTAGAAGGCTTGCGGTGGACACGGTCAGAAGGGCTGCCTGCAGGGACTGCTTGCTTTGACCTAGGTCCATAAATTCATTGTGTGAAATGTGTTGGAAGAAACATAGAGGATGGGTTAGAGTATTTGTGGATTGTTGTTTTGAAAAAGGGTTGGCGCTGATACTTTGTCTTTGTTTTAAATATGAGTCCAACATGTCTGCTTTGGCCGTATAATGATTTGCTAGTTTGTCTGTGAAATCTTGAGTAACAGGATGAGCTCCTTCTAGGGAAGTTGGTTTACAAACTTAATTGAGAATTTTATAGAATTCTTTATTTCCACATTTAGCATTTTGAATTCTGTCTGAATAGTATGTTTTTTTTGCTTTTTTGATAGCTGACTTGTACAATCTGTAAATTTTCTGTAGGCAAAGTTTGTCTTGATTGGGATTTCTAATTTGAAGTTTTATCTCCTTTATCTCTGTATTTCTCCAAGGGGCTTGTTTTCATTTGTTCTGTTGTGTTGTTTTTAGTGGTATTAGGATATCAAAAGCTTCTTGTAGCCATTCATATCGTTTTCGAACAGAGTTTATTGTGTCTAGATCTGTACTGGATGTTAGTTGTGCTCCTAAGTGTTCCAAATAGAGTTTGTTCCATGGGCGATAGGTGGATGCATGTAAGGTGGTTTTAGGTCCATTGCTTAGTGTTGTTTTATGCTGGAAAGTAGCAAATGGTGGTCTGACCATGTGACTGGAGTCATTGTTTGAAAGGTAACTAGTTCTGTGTTAGCTAAAATGACATCTTGGATGTGTCTAGCAATGAGTGTGAGTTTGTGAACTATCTGATGCAGGTTCAGGGCGTTTAGGCCAGCGATTATTGTTTTCGGATGGAGTATATTGGGTTTTTAAACCCAAATGTTGAAGCCACCCAGAACGCATTTGGGAATGTTGCATTGCTAGGTGGAGATATTTAAATGAGCAGGAAGTTACAGGAGGAAGATGGTGTAGGGTTGCATCTGGAGAAGAGGGTGAAGAGGGCCTCACAACCTTGTATGGAGACGTCATCAGCTCTAGAGATATTTAATGTTTGCTTGAACACAACCGCTAGGCCACCTCCTCTTTTGCCTATACTATTTTGCGTGATAGTTTGACAGCCAACTGGAACAGCTTCATACAGGACTGGAGCCATATCCTCCCTCAATCATGATTCAGTTATGAATTAAAAGAGTACAAGAGAAACAGTATGTGGATTCTTGTGATGAATTAGAGGGTGAGATGGAACATCACTTTTTGGAAGGAGGAGGGCTAGTGCTTTCCTGGTGTAGGGAATCTATCTTGGGCTTATCCCAGAACTTGAGGGTGTTCAAGGTCATCTTGCAGATTTCCACATCTGTGTTTTAGCCAACAACAATGCAATGTCGAGAAATCTGTGGGTTTTTTCTCATTAGGGTTGTAGAAATAAACTGACTATGTATGCTTGCCTCTCTGTTATGTCTGTTAAAGTTTGAGTTATTGCCCTCAAATTTTGTGCTGTCACTGGATAGGTCTATTCTATGTGAAGAAAATCATCCCCAACAGTCATACATCTTTGGCAGGAGGAGTCAGCACCTTGATAAATCCTCACTATCATGTGAGGCACAGGATGTTTGTGGTGACTCGCTGTAGTTCAGTCTTAGAGTTCTGGGTGCCCTTGGTTCCCTCTGAGATGCTTTTAAATTCCACAATATTTTTTATGTAAATAGTTGCATTACATAAACTTGAAGTGTGCATTCTTTAACAATTTATGTGTATAATTCAAAAGATTTGAAGCCCAGTTTCCTTTCAAGTCTGCTATATTAGTTTAGTGGTGAAGAGTAGTGCTTGCTAAAGAATTGTGACCATATTATTAGGTTCTCCCATTCTGTAGAGTATATGTAGCCTCATGTGAGTGGTAGGATCCAGTTAGCCTTCTCCCCATATACATCTTATTTCTCTAAATATTGCTCCTTACATGAAAAATTTACCTCCTTAATGGTCATACTAGGTCCCCAAGAGTTTTAATGATTCCAGCTGGAAAAACAATCTGCTACTCTCTCATTTCCCTTACTCAACCATATTTTCAGCTGTTTGTTCCTGCTTTCCTGGAAGACCCTTGTTGGAGGTGGCCCTCTCGGCAGGGTCATCGCAAAATGTTTTGCCTTCACCCCCCAGTTTTACTCTGTGCACTTTACCACTGCTAACCACTGCTAACTAGTGCTAAAGGGCGTGTGCTGTCTTCTTTAAATATTATGAAATTAGCTTAAACCCAATTGGCATATTTAATTTACATGTAAGTCCATTGTAAAGTGTTACTACATGTATCCAGGGCCTATTAATAAAATGCTACTAGTGTGCTAGCAGCCCTTATTGTGCCACTCACTTATGTAGCCTTTTAAACATACCTCAGCCTGCCATTGCAGCCTGTGTGTGCAGTTTTCAGCTGCCAATTTGACTTGGCAATATAAACCATTTGCCAGGCTTAAACCTTCCTTTTAAGTATATATAGGTCATGCTTAGGGTAGGCCCTTAACAACCAATAGGGTAGGGCACAGTGTATTAAAAAATGTGAGCATGTACTTTTTATGTTTTACATGCCCTGCTAGTGAAAAACTCTCATATTTGTTTTTTTATTATTGCAAGGCCTACCTCTCCTTTAGGATACCATTGTGTTACCTTATCAAATTTAATATGTTGTATTTTTTGATTGGGAGCAGGTAGGAAAGTCACATTTGGTGTCCAAGGAATTGCAATTTTAGAAGGTTGGCATTTTGTGTCCTAAGCATTTGGGTCCTGGCCCCTGTTCTTGGGTCACATGACTAGGTGCAGTTGGCAGTTGGCCTTTGGGTATTTCTCCCAGACACTATCACCATAGAGGGTGTGAGTAGTGGCACGGTGAGTCATCTCTGACTTTATATGGGGCAAAGTTGTCATCTACCACACTTGCACCATAGTTGTCTGTGCCCTGCCCTCACACAAAGAACTTCACTTGAGATTTGTAACCTTCATGCTTTTCAATCTATGTATCCCCCAACCTCAGTGGGGGGGAAAAAACAGTAGGCCCCCTCTGAATTAAAAACGGAATCAAATACATGGTTGCCAAACATACAATTCTGGTCAGGCAGGCCTCCCTACCATATAAAAGTATCCACAGTGTGATCATTTGAAATGGAGGTTTTGAAGAATATATGGAGTCCCTTCCTTTTGACACGGGCATCGAGCTACGATATAAATGTCAAAAGATGATAGTGATGGCCCTTTACAGAGTAGCTTAATGCTGCCCATTTTTTCCACTTAAAATGAAGCACTGTTATCAGCAACATTTTCTTTTGGACAGAGTCTGGTCCCCTCCTGGGATCACATGAGACCCCAGTTTGAAGACCCCTGCTCCAGACAGACTGGGAGTAGGGCTGGGAGGCAGGATATTCTTAACACCTCTGTAGGTAGAAATTCCAGAATGTACTCCCTCTTCAATGTGGGCACTAGGTGTAAAAAGGGGAACCTCAGGCCCACTCTTTGGATCACTGCTGGTTCTCTGAAGAAGACTCAGAAGAAGAACTGCTATGGTGCTCTGCTGCAAGAAAGACTGCCCTATTACCTTCTACTTTGCTGCCTGTTGTCTGAATGAGAAGTACTGGACATGCACATTGAACCCAGGACCCAAGAGTGAATCCAAGGGTTAGTTGTCTGGCCTTCTGAGAAAGCCAATCATTTTGAACTGTGCCTGCCTAGAGTCCTAACCCCCCGAAGTGGTGCCCCTCCTGTCCTGGACCCTTGGAAGGTATTTTGCCACCCCAGCTGTGGTACTCACCAGAACCTATGCAGCGTGATGCAAACCCACTGCAAGTCCTCGTCGCATCTCATTGAAACAGATGCAACGTGCCACAGCCTCAATGCAAGCCTGCAACACAGCCTTCATAATTTATTGAAATTGCCACTGCATAACACATGCTCGATGTGGACTTGCAGCTACTCATCGGCACCGACACAGCGCGTTGCAGCCTCAACAGGAGCCTAAATTGCACCCCTCGCAGCTGCTGCATGACACATCCTCAACGTCGCAAGAAAATAAAGACTGGTAGCGGTCTGTGTTCAACCCTAAAGATTAGAGCAAAAAATCTGATTGTAAGAAGGCAGGTGTATGTGTGTTAGAACCTAGAAGTGTATGAATAAGAGGAAATGAATCCCATCAGCCCACCCATATGGCGGAGTATCGTCATCTGGGATTAAAAGAGGTCAAGGTCCAGATAAGGAGACACACCTGATTGAATTGTGTGTGTTTATCTCCAATTCTCCAAGACCACCCAAGATGGATCCGACCCAGAGTAGTATGCGTGGGTATCTATGGTGTGAGAGAACAAATTGCAGTGAAAAAAGTGTGATCAAAATCACAAATAAGTGCTAGTTAAAATTGGCTACCATGATATAGGGAAATCTTTATTCGGGGTAAACCATGGTGTCAAGATTAAAAAGAAAGTGTATAACAGTCTAAAATAATGACCGTCCAACGCCGACCTCATATCGCTCCTCGGGACCACCGCTGTCCAGCTAAACACTCCACACCCAAAACTTAAGGTATTTTTCTCTGTGTGTCTAGCTTGGCCCCAATAGCCAGCCGATGCTCCATCGTAGTCGCCCTGAACCTGTTACTTTGTCCCAGTCTGGCGCAACCAGATAACCACAGTTGCAGCTTTGTGCTTTTAGGCACTATTTCTACCTAAATCGTTAAAATTGCATAATGCCTGTTCTGCATATTGTTTTTTTGTTGTTTTGTAATTAAATTATTTATTCATTTTTTGCTCTTTTTTTCCAAATTAGTTTGGGTTTTTTTGTGATAGATTTTCACCTTATTACTGTGTGTGACTGCATAAATAATCTACTCATTGCCTCTAATTTTACACTTTATTGCTTTGTGCTTAGCTACCCGGGGATTAAGCATGGGTTAGTTTATGGTTTTGCTGGTGTTCTACCCTACTAAGTACTGTGGCTGTTGCTTGAGTGGGGTTTCACCTTGCTCAACCAGCAACCCTATATCCCATAACCCTGAAGTGGCATGCTGGAGAAATACGCAAATGTGTTCCTGACAGCTTCGGGTATTTTTCCAGCAGTATTTAGCTAGCTTCACTATCTGGGGAGCTTCCAAGGCACATTTTTGGGTTTAAGAAACGTATCGACCAGAATGTTCATATGATTTGTTTCTAATCATGCTGTTCCTTGTACATTTGCCAAAAGATTTGTCTGCCCATCGAAGTGCAGCTATGTAATACAGTTCAAGGTCAGAGGCACCCAGACCCTCTTTGGAACAGGCAATTGCAATTTGTGTAATGATAGTATGCACCTGTTAGAGTCCCAAATTAAGTCAAGGGAGATAATGTCTAAGTCCTTGAATAGACTGAGCGGTACCTCTTTGTCTGGTGTCTTAGTCAAAGATTGCCATCTATGAAAGCGCCGTTCTCACCATCACTGAAAGTGTTAGTGTTTTCCATAAAGATACACAACCACTGGGAGCTGTGATTACTGCATTTCTAACTACCATTTATAATTTCTGATTCTGAATGACAAAATGTGGCTCCTTGGTATATACACAACTCTTTGATCTGTGGGATTGAACTACTGTAGTGGAACCTATATATGTAAGTCTAACTTTCTTCTGGGACCGAGAGTTGTATTTTTTACGGTGTGCCTCTCCCATATCTGTGAATACTAATTCTGATTCTTACTCTGAACCTTACTACCAGTTAGATAAATATGCTTGGGAACAAATACCCTTCTGAATTTCCCCCAATGCCTCAAATGAGTCTAATTTGGGTAGCCTGGTATCAGTTTCCTCTCGCCAGTCTTTCCTGTCCTGGCTTCTGATGTTTTTGGAGTATTGATATGTACATGCTCTTAATAAGCTGAGGTGTAAATTCGGTCAGTTCATTGATCTTTTCTCACGTTGAAGTGTATGCTGTTTGTGGTCGTGGGTATCATCTTGGTGTTTGAGGATCTCTCCCACTTCTGTTTTCCCTACCCTGTCAGTTGCACTTTTAGGGAGAGGTCGCCATATTGCTGAGTAGGTAGGCCAATGGCAGAGGTGGCAACCTTTTATTCAGAAGTAGTCAGTCAGTCAGTCAAAAGCATCTTAAGTTGGATGATCAAATACCTGTAAAAGAAAAACCACATTAAGAACACCAAAAAAACATATGAAGTATAAAATATGAAATAAAACACAATTATTATTAGTTTTTTTATATCTTTATTTTCCAATGTTCTCATAATCACGCATTACAGAAATGGTGGTTCCCTGTTATACAAAGTTACATATCAGCATTTGACGTAGTCACATACTATCACAATGATCTGTCATCACGCCTTTGATATTGGACCATCCAAGTCAGCATCTGTTTAGCATCTAGTCACCAAAAAAAAAAACACTACGGTGGGGGAGGACCTCGGGGAGATTTATAGACCAAGCTCTGTATACGTTCCCCAAAGAACCTATAAATAACAAAATGTACCAGAGGGTCTCAAAAACAAACACCGCCCAGAGGTGTACAGAAGCTGCCCAAACACCCACGACTCAAAATTGATTCGGCACCGGAAACTCTCAAGGGAAGAGGAAAATACCCATCAGTCAACATACGGATCCGCCCTTCATCATTTGGGATTTTATCCGGACCACCCGCTTAAGCTTAAGGCCACACATATTTTTAATCTTGGTATTTAAGGCACACATAGAATAAATAACATTCTGTGCTTTTCTAAACCAATTTTAACACACTTTTTTGTCTTGGTTTTTTTCTTCTTTCACTCACTTTTTCCTGCACTGCACACCCCAGTCCCATGTCTTTGTCCACTCATTAACATCGAGTGGTAGACCACACTGTTCCTGTCAACACCACCAAAGGGACCCCCATACCACCGGGTCAACCTTTGATTGTGGCACTGATTTTCTCAGACAGGTGGTCCGGATAAAATCCCAAATGATGAAGGGCGGATCCGTATGTTGACTGATGGGTATTTTCCTCTTCCCTTGAGAGTTTCCGGTGCCGAATCAATTTTGAGTCGTGGGTGTTTGGGCAGCTTCTGTACACCTCTGGGCGGTGTTTGTTTTTGAGACCCTCTGGTACATTTTGTTATTTATAGCATCTAGTCACAACTGCTTAGTCATGTCTCAGTTGTATACCCATAGCTAATCAGTCCCTCCATCAACATATATGTGATATGCCTATCAACGTGTAATGGCGTGTTCGTGGTGAGCAATCATGTAGCTCCCAGCCTAGCGTCCATGTTTCATCACCCCACACCCTCCGGGACCAACCCACTTGCCAGTTGTGAATTAGTGCCCTGTCTTTGACATTCCACATATGCCCAATATGGGCCCCATATGTACTTGGGGCGCAACGAACTCAGCATGATGCTGGGATAAACCTTGCTATTTATGTTACAGTATGCCAAGCTACGTAGCCATCCCTGCAGAGTAGGAGCCTTCCTGCTGCCCCACACTAATGCTATTTCTCTTATGGCCAGTAATAGACACAGGGACGCAAACCTTCTGACTTTCTTGGGGAAATTCACAGTGTATCCTAACAACGCCACTTCCGGCGTGGGGATTAGGGTTAGATTAATCATGGGTCCCAGTACAGAGGTTGTTTGATCCCAATAGTTCCGCAATCTAGGACAGCTCCATGTTAGGTGCGCAAAATCTGAGTGAGGAGCATTGCATTTCTGGCAGTTATGTGGTCTGGAGGGGTCTAACCGGTGTGTTTGGCCAGAGTGCAATAAATGCGGCATAAAAACGTGGAATATAGCAGCTTGTGTGTGCTGTTGAGAGAGACTTCCAGTGTTACTGAACAGCATTTGGCCCATTGCTCATCGGTAATGTCTCGACCTAGGTCCTCTTCCCATTCCTTGCGTACCTTATCATCGCTTACCAGACAGAGGCCTTTGTATAGTTTCGAGATAAGGTGTGCATCTGTCTCTCCCTGAATGATCAATGTTAGTGGTGCGAAAGAGTCGGGCTCAATAGGGTAGGAGATTAGAGTGGATCGCAGGGCTGAACAAATTCGCCCCAATATGAAATTGTCCATTAAAGGGACGTTCTGGAATCGGGCGTCTTCTGCCACCGAGAAGACATGTCCATCGGATATAGTCTCCCACCTTTGTGATGTCGTACTTTCCTAATGTGTGTTGCAGAGGATCGATTCCTCTGCAACTGGCGGATGAGTTACTGCACCACTGTCCTGGACCGTTTTCAACCCAGATTTCGGGTACACGAGCTACTGTGCCAATACATGTTCAGGCTGAGAAGCTCCGGCCCTGATTCCAAAACTGTCATTCCCACTCCTGTCTTGAAAAAGACCCGCTGTGACCACCGATTTAGGCACCATAGGGTCGAAACATCGACACTTTTCCTGGGGTCTAGCACAAGCAGGATTCCAACAAGAAGAATAGGAAACCTTAGTTAAAAATTGCTAGCTGGCCACTGATACCCTTTTACATATCTGTATATATGATATAGTCTACACTGTATATATCTTTCCCCTTTTGAGCACTAAATCACAATTGTCACTAAACTTCACTTTGCCACTTATGCTGACAGTCTACCCATATATTGAATGATATCATTGAATGACGCAATTCTGATAAAACGATACAGTACAGCCAATCCGTCGATCTTATGACTTATTCGTTAAGCATTTATTTTGGAATATAATGTGTATATGAGAGCATCCGTCCTAGATTGCATTTCATAGCAGTGCCAAAAGTAATTTTGTTTTACCCAACAGAACCACTTTCTTGTTTAACCATAATTTACCCAGGTTCTGAGGGACACAGGGTTACCCCTTTTTCTTTAACCCCTTCCCTGAACGTTCCGTGCTAGTGCGAAACGTTCTATTGCGCGGGCGGGGCCGCAACGTTCAACGGACGTGCGCAGCACTACCGAGGTAGTGCACACGACATCCGGTGAACGTCGGCAGCAGCGATGGGGTTAATCGTTAAAATGTAGAGGCACCAGAAAGCCGCAGCAGCTTATTCCACGCCCAGCTAGTATTAGTACTGTCTGTATGTGCTTTGGGTCTCTGGGGACCCCCTTCGTTAGCACCGTGGCCATCCTCTGGGGTAGTACAAAGACTGCCTCCGGGCGCAGATACGGAATCCAGGCGTCCGGATGGAACCAGGCATATGCGTAGCAGCATTGGGCCACTAAATAGTACAAGTGTAGGTCTGGGACCCCAAACCTCCCTCTATCAAATGGAGGGTCAGAAACTGCCAGTGAACCTACACCTGTTTCCCCCCCTCTGTACCAGTTTGGTGAAATAAAACACAATTCATTACACACAACAGTGACACATATTATCACTACAGTTTCAACGGGGCAGTTTTGAATGGGAAACACTATAAAGAATAAACACAATTAATTGCACACAAAAATAAAAATCAATCTATATAATCACTACAACTACAACAGGGACATCCTAACCAGAAAGCATAGTACACCAGGCCCAAACTGCCGCTTTCAGAAAAGTGCCTACATATAAGCTTGTCTCATTATCACATTTCTAAAAGAAAACTGAATGCCACTTTAAAAACCGTAATATTGTGTTTTTTAATGAGTGGAAGTAAAAAGTGCTTTGTATCTCATAAATTCAATCAGCAAAAAAGTGCAAAGTGCTGCATGGACTGACCAGAACTCCCATCACAGGGGCAAGGGCACGCATCAAGGTTCATTTGAAAACCCAAGTGAGAGCAATAATAACTATTTTAATGTGCCAGCCCTAAACCGAAATAACAATCTAGTTCCCAGCTTCCTCTTGCTGTAAAGAGGCAGGTGGTAGGAGGGCTGACTACAGCAATGTTTAAATAACCTGTTGCTGTTGACTTCCCCCATCCTTGTTCAATCTAGTCCTCTGCTCAAAATTAAATAGGGTTAGCTGCACAGATTTCTTATTTAAATTCGCTATATTTTCAGGGTTTTTGAAGACACGCTGTAAACCAGTCTAAGCATACTCCACAGCTGCTAACCATGGGATCTGGTGTACTGTTTCACACCAAAGACAGTTCCTAATAACATCCCTGGTTAAAGTGGCCATACTGCTAACCAAAGTAATGCAGGGCATGCTCTAATGGGTTCTTTTATATATGGTAAGCCCAGTTCTTCATGGCAGATCACGTAGTGGGTTGATATAGGGACCAACAGCACTTTCCTGCAGAACCTATTTTCTCCAATCTGTATGGCATTGCAGTTGGTGATACCCTATATCCCAACTCCGAATGTTGTGACAGGAGTGCACGGAGTTTCGTAAATATGCAACAAGGGGCCAAGAGCACCTTCTTATGGGGGCTGGGGTAGATTACATAGAGAGCCAGCCGCCCTAGACAATTCAGACCTAGACTGAGAGGTATTAGGCGTACAGGACCTAGAAGCAGCAAAGGTAATCCCCAAAGAGGAAAAAGTGCTGGTGTATTTTAAACTGTTAGTACCTACAAATTGAGTTGCTAACTGCTTACTCTCTTGACCTCTTGCCATAATGTAGGATTTAACAAAGTTGGTTTGTTTGTCCAAGGAACCCATAAAGTTCACAACGGCATACACCAGCTGATGCAACAGCACTGCGTCATCAGCGCACCAACTCCAGCAACTCGAAGGAACACTTCAGCATCTTCCAGCAATTCACTTAACACCCCAGCGAAGCCACGGATGTCACACCCTCCCAGGACTCCTGCAACAAGCTTGGCTCCTACTTCCACCTGAAAATCAAGGCCCTCTACGACAACTTCAGCTAACAGACTCCAGAACCCACCCTTTCCTCCAGCAACGACACACAGCCACCATCACCACCTGGACCCGGCCACTCCTGAAGATACCACCACAACCATAAAGAGCACTCACTCAGGAGCCCCAACAGACCCTTGCCCGCTGCACATCTTCAACAGAGCCGCCGCCGCCATAGCGCTTGGGCTACGACACACCATCATAACCAACTTCAAATCCGGCACTTTCCCTCACAACTGGAAATGTGCAGAAGTCAAGCCCTCCTCAAGAAACCCTCTGCAGACCCGACGGACCTGAAAAACTACCGACCTATCTCTCTTCTTCCCTTCACAGCCAAAGTCACAGAGAAGATCGTCAACGCCCAGCTGACAAACTTCATTGAAGAGAACGCCATTCTCGACACTTCCCAATCCAGATTCCACAGTAACCACAGCACTCAGACCGCCCTCCTCGCCACCATAGACAGCATCCGCACAGTCCTCGACCAAGGCCACACCACTGTCTTCATCCTATTTGACCTCTCCGCAGCCTTCAGCACCGTCTCCCACCGCACACTCGCAGCCAGAATCCATGACACCGGCATACAGGGAACCGCCCTCCCCCAGCTCCACTCCTTCCTTGCCGGCAGGACCCAAAAGATCATACTCCCGCCATTCCTCTCCGAACCCACAGAGATCAACTGTGGAGTACCCCAAGGTTCGTCGCTCAGTCCAACGCTCTTCAACCTCTACAGGGCCCCCCTCGCTGCCATCATCAGACAGCATGTACTCAGCATAGTATCCTTTGCAGCCGACACCCAGCTCATCCTCTCCCTCACAAGGGACCCCAAAGCCACCAGACTCAGTTTCCAGGAAGGAATGAAAGACATTGCAGCTTGGATGAGCATCAGCTGTCAGAAGCTCAACTCGGAGAAGACAGAAGTCCTCGTCCTTGGACCCACCCCCTCAGCTTGGGACAATACCTGGTGACCCATGGCCCTCGGCAACCCTCCCAACCCCACCCCCACGCCCAGAACCTCAGCATCATACTCGACCCCTCCCTCACCAGGACCCCCCAGATCAACTTTGTCGCCTCCACCTGCTTCTACACCCTCTGCATCCTTCGTAAGACCTTCAAGTGGATTCCCCCTGAAGCCAGAAAGGCCGTCACCCACACACTCATAATAAGCAGAGTGGACCACTTCAAAACCTCCACTGGCTCCCCGTCAAGAAGAGAGTAACCTTCAAGCTACTCACCAATGCCCACAAATCTCTCGACAACACTGGACCCAAATACCTCAATGAAAGAGTCCCCTTCCACGTACCCAAAAGAAACTTTCCGGTTGCCGACCTCACCCTAGCAGAAAACCCACGCATCTGCAGAACCAGAGCGAGTGGAAGAGCCTTCTCCTACGTCATGGCCAAGGCATGGAACAAGCTCCTTGTCAACATCAGATGCTCCCCCACTCTGCACACCTTCAGGAAGAGCCTCAAGACCTGGCTTTTTGGCTGACTCTTTGCTTTACGGGCTCTCCCCCACCCCCAGCACCTTGAGACCCTCACGGGTGAGAAGTGCGCTTCAGAATTCCCTGATTGATTGATTGATTGATTGATTGAGCGTAAAGGAGAGAAGTGGGCAGGAGCCCTTGGATTCTGGGTACATCTGGAGTAGCAGTGACTAAAAACAAGTGTAGCATATTAATATATAATATAAAAAAAGAGGGGCCAAACACACCCTTGTCTCACCCCGTAAAATACTTATATCTTTGGACACCTTTCCGCCTGTACTTATTCTAACCTTACACTTCATATCTCTGCAAATACCCAATAAAGGGCACCAGTGCTTTCTCTATCCCATAAGAGAGAAGGGTTTCCCATAACTTTGAGCAATTAATACAGACAAAAGCTTGAGACTGGAACATAAATGCCAAGTATAAAGGGGAACATTTAGCAACAGTACATTTTCCAATAATCAGTGACAAATTAAACCATTGCTCAGCAGCTCGCACTCGATTTCTGAACCCGCATTGACAAGAATACCGAACTGGTGTTTCCTGTATCCACTCTTTAATCCCGTCATACAACACCCTCCCTAAAATTTAAACCAATGTGTCTATTAGGGAAATGGGTTTGCAGCATCCCGGGTGTGAGGGATCTCCCTTAATTATGGGTACAATAATGGAAGTGTTCCAGGACTTCGGTAGTGGGGAATTAACAAGGTTGTTAAAAACATTTGTTAATAGTGGTGGCCACAATTCCAGGTTGAATTTTATAAGATCAATAGTTACATGTTAGGTTGTGAGGTAAGGCCCCATCTGGGCCTGGGGCCTTACCACACAACCTCTGGCCAATGGCCTCCTCTACTTCTCGAAGAGTTACCTGAATGCCTGAGCAATTGTTAACAACCAAGAGAACTCGATATCAGTAGGTGATACTAGTAAGTAAATGTCAGAGAAACGGGCCTCCCAAAACTCACTGGAATATGATAGCTAATTGGGCTCACAGTTAATAAAAAGAAAGAAGAAAAAGAATTCTGAAGTAGAATTTACCTTGTACAGGTTGCAAGTGTACATGGGTGGGACATAATGCTGCTTGATTGCTCTTGACTTATCTCAACAACTGCTATTAATTCTATCACAGTGTATGCAGTCTAACTTTTTTTTAAATATGTGTAATCACAATCTGCACCAGTATTAAGATAAGATATACAAGCTAAGGGAAATGTATCCTAATCAACATGTATTCTTGTTTTTCTAGCAAAATGCTTTGATTTCGCTCTCTATGAGTACTTTGATGTTGGAGAAAGCTGGCCAAGGATACACCAGGGAGAAATAGAACAGTGCACCTGCATCAACGGGCAGATTGAGTGCGACAAGGCTCGGCGATATTCAGGTGAAAAGTCATTCGAAATATTGGGTGTTACGAATGAAATACTGTACTTGTTCCTAGGATCTCTCTTAAAATGATTGTCTAATGATATACGGAGATGTTGCATGTGGGAACCTTATGGGGTTCCAGTCATTTATCAGAGATAGTCAGCAATCTGTAGCTTGTAGGGGATATATAATCAAGGAGATATAAATGGCAAATCCCCATTTTCCTTTTGGTCAAGTCTGATTATAAGTGAACAAAACAAGTGCAGGAATGCAAGGCCCACTGTTTTAGATGAAAAGGACAACTGCAATCCATCAGTGTAATAGGTATTGGTATAATTCCAAATACTCATGGAATTGCATTTGACGTTGCTACAATTATATGTATCTAATATACTTATATGGGTTGTTAGACATTCCTCTTCATCCTTTGGTTTCTTGCTGTGTCATTCACACTTTCTTCCACCCACTACAGCATAGGGCAATGGGTCAGCCCACTTCAGTCATTGACTCACTTCACTGTGAGTCAGGGCTTTAGTAATTTTGTTCTCTCACAGGGAGCACATCTGCACATACAGTAGTTCCCTTCATTGCCAGAGGCTGAGCCTACTATGGCAAACTATTCTTTTTGAGACGAAAAACATTTTTGCTTTTAGTCAACATTTCTTTTAGTATTGGCTAGGGTTCGACAGCTCCCCAACAATAACATTTTAGAAAACCCATGACAAAGCAAAGCAACCATTGATAAAGCTAAAAGACAAACAACCAAAGTCTGACCTATTGTCTTTGCCAGTGCTCTTTTAACTATGTATACCACCAAGGCCTGGAATTCCATCCTAATCTGATATGTACTGTGCTTTAATACCATTGTTCTTTCACAACATTCATTTTTAATTTTGTGGAAAAGGGTTTTCACATTTTGATAACTCTCCAAAATAGAGATTCACCCGCCTGGGGACGCTAGATGGGTGTTGTCCATTTGTACTGCATTAGGTAGTGCCAAGTGGTAATGTATCATGGCCAAATAAATGTCACTAGGTAGGGTTTAGGAAAAAATCAACTAATTTTTAACGTCCTAAGAAAACTTTTATCGACTCCAACCTAATGGCTGTGGTTTTTGACACCCAAATATTAAGTCATGGATTCACAATAAATTCAGAAATTACTGAAGAATTCCACAAGTGCCTTTTGTGAAGCTGCGACATGCCTGAATGTGATTTAGGGCCATATGTATCATTCCAAACTGCGATTGCAAATGCCGAAATTCGCAGAATTTCAGCGTTTGCAATTGCAATTTGGCTCAGTGGTATGTATGAAAGCAAAACTGCCTCGCAAAATAAGGAATCGCAAAATTTGCAATTCCTTATTTTGCGATTACATTTAAGGAATCGAAAATTGCTATTCCTTAAATGCAATGTAAGAAACACATTTTTCAAAGTGCCATGTGGCACATGCCCTTGGGCATGTTTGTGTGCCACATGTGCACACATGTACATTTCAGGGGTGCAACAGAGTGTCCTTTTGACGCCCTGGCACCCTTGAAATTGCATTGTCAATTTGCGACTCTCTAATTGAGAATCGCAATTGGGAATGTCTTCCCATTCATTCCTACGGGCCTGTACACCCATAGGAATGAATGGGGAGGTATTCCTTAATTGCAAATTGCAATTTGCGATTCGAAATTATTTTCCCTATGTGGAAATGCATCCCCCTACGCCACTGCACATTTTTCTTTTGCATTCCCACACGGGACAGAAACGTACTTGAGCCCTTGACAGACATTCATTTCTCACGGCATCCACAGTGCAGATGTGCAGGACAAAAGTTTATTAATACACCAAAGTCAAACGTGCGTTGACGCGCACTCATCTAGGCAGGCAGCAACGTTCCCCAATGACGCTCCTACCTGGCCCTGGCCTGGGAGAAGATTGGCTTCTTCACAAAATTACATCATAGTCATCCAATGAGTGAGCACCCTGCACAGTGTATCATGTGGCAACTCTAGGAGGAGAGCTCATGTCCTCAAGACTCCAGGGAGGCGACCTCGCATGGCACGGTGATGGTGGGGCAAACACTCTGCACCCAGAATTACTGGCACCTTGTGGTATTCTCAAGCCATTACACTCCATTCTGAGTTAATGGCCTGGCGATGGGGTCATTAACTCAACCAGGCGTTTGAAATCCCTCAAACTAACAGACAGTGGGGAGGACCTAGGCCAGTGGGGTCCCGCCAAAAGCGTGGCCCTTAGACGTAAAGAACAAGGAGGATTACGCAAGACCCCAATCTCTATGGAGTGGGACATACTATTGGAAAGCTTTAAAACACTAACTCTGGATCCTGGAGGGAAGCAGGTGCCCAGTGAGCAGTCCTTCTGTGGTCCTGGCCTCCTCATACCCTATTACCTGAATACCTACCAGGTGCACACCAATATTTCACACAGTAGCTATTAGTTTGAGTTGGGATCCGGGTGGGTGGGCTTTACATTTATTGATCACTCCTCTGTCCATGTTCATTAACAATCCTTGATCTGATGCGCTCAATGATGTAATCCGTTAAACTAACCAGTGTAAAATGTTGTAGTTGGCTCATTGTTAAATATGCTCTTAGGGTGGACACTTTTCTCCTGGAACATGATATACTTTAATCATTAAATGCAATAAAATTAGTGGCAAAGAAAAAGAAGAAAACTCAACCGAGTGCTATGGTGAAAGGAAAGGAATCTGAATCATCCAGGTTGATTCATCTTGTGAACCCCCCATTCCGGCCGACTTGTGGTTGGGCCTAGGGCGAGTTTAACCCCGAGCTCAGACCCACTCCCGTTTCTTGTGCCACAAATGTATAGTGCTTTCAAGTATTTGTCCACAAAAAAATAAAGGAGATTATTCACATTCACAGCTCATCTGTACAGCATCACACTGGAGAAAATGAAAATGTAAACAAGCCAACGCTACACTGGGCGCAGTTTCTTAAGATTTGCATTTTTATTTGCAGCCTGCTCAAACAATCCGTGCCCAGCAGAGACGGCCTGTAGAATGCTCCCCACTGGAGAAGCCGTTTGCGCCTGCAGAGGGAAGTATGTGGGAAGGCACTGCAACATAGGTACGAATGAAATGCAAATTCCATTACAAACACTACAAAGAGTTTTAAGTGCATGACATTAGCCAGCATTGATGGCAACACACTTTGCAGTGCTCCGCTGCAAACATAGAAACATAAACAATGTGTGCTTTCCAGACTCGAGTGTATGAGTCTGTTTCTGTGCATGCCTACAAACCTCTATGTGTAAAGAGTGCTTGCTTGCATATTCCATGTAACCGGGATTCTTCATGCTGGGCTGCATATAGTAATCCAGCACACTTGAAAGGGCCAATCGCAAACTGCAAACAGGACATGGGCGAGCACCCTTTAATGCCTGCAGCTACCATTTCCACAGTGGAAGCTGCCTTCACTGGCAGGTTACTGTAAACTGGAGCAAGATCTGGGCAAAGATGTGAGAGACAGCTTGAGCCTAAAGGTAAGAAGTGCCATGTAGGGGAGTGGATCAGGAAGCAGGACTTGGGGTTCATGTTCCAGCGGGTGCTGGGCACGGGGCTCGAATCCCACCTCTGCCCAGGTCCCTATTCTGGTGGTGCCTGCAGTGTCGATGGAAAGCTGCCTGGCAGAAGGCTGTACACACCCGGAGAGCATGTTATGCAAGGGCCCCTTGCCTTTGGACTACAGGTACCAGAATTCCTGAAATCTCACCTTGTCTGCAGGTTGGGTGTACTGGGTATAACTTGCATTGTTTCTCATGGTGCTCTTGCGAGGCAATGAAGCTGCTGCAGCCAGGACCCTTGCTTCACGGATTCGCGACTTGTGCTTGTGTAACTTATCTTCATCAGAGTTTGCTAAGGGCAACACTAAATGGCATAGAAGTATTCTGGAAGTCGACGTGTTGGGAAAACATACTTTGAACTAAATTTGTTAGAGAATTGAACTGTTCTATTATTCATTAATGCCTGAAAGCACATATGTATGACGTTAGAGTTCCTGGAAAAGCCTACTTCATATGGGGAGTCACAGAGTTGATTCCACAGTGAAATTAAAAGATATTCATTCCAATCTGCAACTGTCTGTGCCCAGCAGTGACGAGGCAGAGAGTGATACCGAATACCTTTGTTTTCTTCCTATCCCATGTATGTCAATGTTTGTGGTCAGTGGTGGTTGTGGTGAGAGACGGAAGAGTGCACAGCCCCTAATGGATCCAAGGTAAACGGTTAGTGCCTTTTGTCAGATTGCCTAGCCATTTCTTATCCAACCTGAAGGATGGATTTCGATACTCGGTGCAGGGGCGGCTTTAGGCATGTGCAAGCTGTGCAACTGCACAGGGCCACCAAAGCCCAGGGGCCACCACACCAATATATATCCTTAATATAATAATCCTCTGAGGATGCATACATATTTCCGTGGCGGCCCCTGGCAGGGATTTGGTGGCCTCCGGCTCTGTTCCACTTCCAAACACCCTGACCCGCCCTTCTCTGGCCTCTGAGCTCCGCCCCGCCTGGACCCCCTCTTCCTGGGCCCCCTACCTACGCTCCCTGCCCAGGGCCACCATGAGCCTAGATCCGCCCCTGCTCGATGACCGCAAGAAGGGCAGATTCCGTGCTAAGTGCAGACCTGAAGCCATTTTGGGAGGTGCTGAGAATATGATTGTCTTCCAAAAACCTAGTAAAGACCTAGTCAGAATGTCGTTGACATGTTTCTCAGTGACTTTAGCAAGGAAAGGTAGGAGGGAAATAGGCAGAAGATTTTTGGGCTGCCTTGGAGGCATCCAAAGAGGGTTTTTCAAAAGGGGGATAACCTTAACGTGCTTTCAGGCGCTGAGTACAGGGGCAGAGGACAGAGAACAGTTCACCATCTCTAAGCATGGTGGGAGAAGAAACTCCTGTAACTTAATAAAAAAGTCAGGAGTGATGGAGTCCCAGGTGAACTGGATTTCACAGAACTACAGAGGGAAAGAAAGGAAGAGGAACTGAAGAGAGTTTGCGAGGTCAGCAAAACTCTGTTTGTGTGGCAGTTGGCAGTGAGCTAATCTGGATCTCACTATAGTACGTTTTAAAATTGAATTGCAATTGCCAGTGATACTTCCCCACGCGTGTTCCATTCAACCTTCTGATGCTGATTGTCTTTTCCCCGTGTTTTGCCGTGTTTTGTCCACATGCCCCTCTGTGTCACATACTTGCTCCAGGTTCTGAAGTTGGAGCAGTTTAAGATGGATCTTAATCCTTTGGATATTTTTCTAGGGTATAGGCTTGGTAATATATTGTGAATATGTTACTCGACTCATCCCTTTGAGCTACAGGGTACACTAATCTCACATGTCCTAATAGGTCCCACAGCTCTCAACGCCTTGTCATATTCATGCACAGCAGGGCATTGAACAGTAGAACAATACAGGGATCCAATGTTTGACAAATGTGGATTGATGACCCAGGTACCTGATAGCGCCGGGACACTCTTGCCTGAGTAGCTGAGCGCTCAATAAATCTCCTGATAACATAACGTAACAGGTACCCAACTGACAGATTACTACTGTATACAAACTAAGACTTTTCTACAGACCCATGAAACTTAGCTCTTAGTAAAGTCTTCCTGCACTTGGCGTGGCTTTGCACTGACATCTCGCCATATTGAACAAATTGCTTTTCTACACGGATGCGTTCCAAGACTCCTTTCCAACTGCTTTCTACCCTGGAACTGGACGGAGAGATGCTGCAGTCATGTATAGGAAGTAGAACAGATCATCCCTAGATTTGGTAGGGGTGTACAGGAAGGGCTTTCTTCATGGGAATATTTTTTATATTTTATATAGAACTCCGCACATTGGGAATATGAGCCCACAGAACTAGCTAGATCACAGTCAGTAGTATATAAGTGCTGGTTCAGCTTTCCAGCATACTACTTGAGATGTTGGTAAATGCCAAAGAAATATAAAAGTACATTCAGTAGATGATTTAGGCCTCGTCCCGTACTTTTAAGTTTTTATTGGTGAATACTCATTAGGTCGGAGCTGTGCAGCGCTTGTGCTGTCTCTCAATGACATACTGTATTCACTCTGTAGGCTTAAAGCACCCCAATAGACTTGCTATTTGCTGGCTCCATTTTCACCCTACTATTCAGTTTATAGCACGCATTTGTCATGCCTCTTCCAGTTTTTATCACTCCCCAAGTGCAGGGACCAGGTGCAATATAAATTCACTAGTTACTATTTTAGCATTTGTTTTGGAACTACTTTTATTTGTTTATTTTTAACTCAACACCAGCGCTTGAGTTATCAGCATGGCGCCTGCTTTCATATTTCACCATCGCACCTTTGGCTTTATCAGCGCAGCGCCCCACAGCTGATCATTGACACTGCAAGAACTCTGTCACATGAAGCCTCGGGAGGAGGCTGCCTGGCTCGAGCCTGTCCTCGATACCTTCTGACTCGCGCACTATGGGTGCTCGGCACCACAGCCTCTGTTGTGGGGTTCTATTTCCGCATCCCCGGCATCTCCGCCCTTGCCCAATCCGCAGCCACCACAGCATCTGTCTTCAGTGCCATCGCTGGATCGCGGTAACACCACGTATGGAGACGGATGTTAACGGAGGGAAAAAGACAGCCAGATACGTGACGTGATGTACTACGTATGAACTGGTGACTGAGACCATTCGACATTTTTGAAAAAGGACAGAAAAGAAATGAATAAGAAAGCATGTAATTAAGTCAAGAAGATAACAATTTTAAGGTGCCTTTTTGGTCAAAAATAGAACTTTGAAGCAAGGTCTTTTCCGGTCAACATCCTTGCCACATGGAATCCTAGAGGGAACCTATTTGTTGTGATATTTAAGAGAGGACAATCAAACCAAGCCTGCAACAGTGTTAAATCTCTATCAGTATTTCCCACCGCAGTTCAATCACTAGAGCTGTTTTAAGAGCGTAATCATGGATACTGTGCCATCTAAAAGAATTTTGAAGTTATGTTATAAAGGTATTTATATATCGCGCACTGCTACTCGAGAGTGTCCTGGCGCGTAGGGGAAACAGTAAACATGGGAGGCAGAAGGGACTAAATGGACTGTTTAAACAGATGAGTTTTTAGCCTTTTTTGAAATGTAGACAGTTTCTTGATATGCCGAAGATCATCGGGAAGCGCATTCCAGAGAGTGGCGGCCTTAACCGTAAAGGACATCCTCCCCAGACGAGCTCTCCGAAATCTAGGGATCACCACCGTCTTTGCATAGCTGAAAGCAAGGGACGACTGGGAATGTAGAAGGAGAGCCTGGAACTGATATAGGCAGGGCCCTGACCATGAAGTGCCTTATGTGTCATAGTTAGTGTTTTAAAATGCATACGCTGGGCAACAGGTAACCAGTGCAGATTGCTCAACTGCTTACGCACGCTAAGGCATCTGGGGATGTTGAATACAAGCCTAACTGCCGCATTTTGGATGACTTGTAATTTTCCCAGACGGTACCCTGGAATGCCATGATAAAGGGCATTGGCATAATCCAGGCGTGCCAGTGCAAGTGCTCAAACCACCGTCTCCCTAGCAGCGCGGGGAAGCAAGGGAAAGAATCTTCTCAGGGCTTTCAGTGTGCCAAAGCACACCCCTGACAGACGCATTATTTGTTCATGGAAGCCTAAGTCGCCCCCAAACCAAATTCCCAGGTTTTTTGCTACACCGCAATCTCCTGAGTTACAGGGACATCCGGGAGGCCAGAGAGATTCTCTAAAGGCAGGTGGAAAATGACCATAAAGGAGCACCGCTGATTTCTCTTCATTACATTTAAGGCTGGCCTGGGCCAGCCATGAAAAAAACGCTGACAGGCAACGATGGGCCACCTCCGTTTGCAGATCATCCCCCTTCCAGGTGAAGAGAAGCTGGGTGTCGTCAGCGTAGGTCACAATTTTGGCACCCAGCTTCTCCACTAAACCGATCAGGGGAGTAAGGTAGACATTGAACAAAAGGGGGCTCAATGTAGACCCTTGAGGGACACCGGTGGCTACCATGGTATCTGATGAAGAGAAGGGGGCATCCACACCTGTTGTGAACGGTTGTCCAAAAACGATCTAACCCATTCCCAGGCCGTGCCATTAATACCGATGTCAGACAGGCGGGAGAGGAGCTGGAGGTGAGGTACCGTATCGAAGGCGGCAGAGAGGTCGAGTAAAATCAGAGCCACCCTGCCGCCTGCATCCAGGCACTCCCTAATAGCCTCCGAAATTTCCACTAGACCAGTGACATCCTAGTGAGGAACTACTGAGAATATTCCCAGGTCTAGAGAACACTTATCTTATCTGACGGGTCCTGATGAAGGTGGTGTCCATCGTTGTGCAAATCCCACCGAAACGCGTTGACCAAGTCTACATTTTTTTACCAACTAAAGTGGTCATGTACTTGAGTAACAAAGATAACATCTAATAGGACATGTATATAGTACTCAGATAGGTGAAGTTGTGAATGTGAGAGAGTGAAAGTGGTATGTGTGGTTCTGTTCTCTACCTGGTATTTCTTGTACAGAAGTTTTGAAATAATGTATTGTGTACTTTGAGTAATTTTGAAACTCTTTGATGTGTAAATCTTTTATATGAAAAAAATCATGAAAAAAGGAAAATTTCAAATGAAAAAGTAATTTAAAGAATAAAAATAATGAAAAAATAAAATAAATGTGTTGCATTACAATGATTATGCCTGTATAACTGGAGTACTTACCCTGGAAAGTCAATAGGTCACAAAGGAGTTTTTTTCTATTGTATTCAGTGCCATCTGCGTACATGTTAAGAACTCCAACGCAATAGTTAAGTCAATCAATCAATCAATCATCGTATTTATATAGCGCACTACTTACCCAGAGGGTCTCAAGGCGCTGGGGGGGTGGTCCGCTACTGCTCGAACAACCAGGTCTTGAGTTGCTTCCTGAAGGCGAGGTGGTCCTGGGTCAGGCGGAGGTGGGTGGGGAGGGAGTTCCATGTCTTGGCGGCGAGGTAGGAGAAGGACCGTCCACCTGTGGTGGCTCTGCGGATGCGGGGGACGGCGGCGAGGTCGTGGGTGGTCGAACGAAGCTGGCGTTTGGGAGCATAGAAGTTGAGGCGGCTGTTGAGGTATCCTGGGCCTTGGCTGTGTAGGGCTTTGTGTGCGTGGGTGAGGAGACGGAAGGTGATTCTCTTGTTGACCGGGAGCCAATGCAGATCTCTCAGGTGTCCGGAGATGTGGAGCGACGAGGGATGTCCAGGATGAGTCGTGCTGAGGCGTTCTGGATCCGCTGGAGTCTCTTCTGGAGTTTGGCGGTGGTTCTGGCGTAGAGGGCGTTGCCGTAGTCCAGACGGCTGGTGACGAGGGCCTGGGTGACCGTCTTCCTGGTCTCGGTGGGGACCCACCGGAAGATCTTACGTAGCATGCGCAGGATATTGAAGCACGACGAGGAGGCGGCGTTGACTTGTCTGGTCATGGAGAGGGAGGAGTCCAGGATGAAGCCCAGGTTGCGTGCGTGGTCTGTTGGTTTGGGTACGCTGCCTAGGGCGGGGGGCCACCAGGAGTCGTCCCAGGCGGAGGGTGAGGATCCCAGGATGAGGACTTCCGTCTTGTTCGAGTTCAGTTTCAGGCGGCTGTTCTTCATCCATTCGGCTACCTCTTTTATCCCTTCGTGAAGGTTGGCTCTGGCGGTGGCGGGGTAATTGGTGAGGGAGAGGATCAGCTGGGTGTCGTCTTCTCCTGGACTCCGATGTTGCTGAGGCGTTGTGCTAGGGTACGATGGCAAACAGTGTCGAAGGCCGCAGAGAGGTCAAGGAGGATGAGGGCCGCTGTTTCTCCGTTGTCGAGCAGCGCTCGGATGTCATCTGTGACTGCGATCAGGACGGTCTCGGTGCTGTGGTTGGCCCGGAAGCCAGACTGCGAGGGGTCGAGGGATCCGTTCGTCTCGAGGAAGGCGGCCAGCTGCTTGTTGACGGCTTTTCGATGACTTTTGCAGGAAACTGGAGCAGCGAGATGGGGCAGTAGTTCTTGAGGTCGGTGGGGTCAGCTGATGGCTTCTTGAGTAGAGCGCTGAGTTCGGCGTGCTTCCAGCTCTCCGGGAAGGTAGCGGTGTCGAAGGAGGTGTTGATGATGTCCCGCAGGTGGGGTGCGATGATAGATTCGGCCTTGTTGAAGACGTGGTGAGGGCAGGGGTCGGTCGGAGATCCGGAGTGGATGGAGTTCATTGTGCGGATGGTGTCTTCGGTGCTGATCGGAGTCCAGGCGCGGAGGGTGGTGGTGGGGGGGCGGTGGTTCGGTCGTGGTGCTCGTCGGTTGAGTGCTGAAGCTGTTGTGTATGTCCGCGATCTTGTTGTGGAAGTAGGAAGCGAGGGAGTTGCAGAGGTCTTGCAAAGGGGTGATGTCGTTGTTTCCGGCGTTGGGGTTGGAGAGCTCTTTGACGATGTTGAAGAGTTCTTTGCTGTTGTGTGCGTTGTTGTCCAGTTGTTCCTTGAATGCAGTTTTCTTGGTGGCGCGGATGAGTTGGTGGTGTTTCCGGGTGGCGAGCTTAAGGGCAGTCATGTTGTCCGGTGTTGGGTCTCTGCGCCAGGTTCTCTCGAGGGCTTGGCAAATCTTCTTGGAGCTCTTGAGTTCGTCGGTGAACCATGGGGCTTTCTTGCTGCCGGGTCTGCTGGGCGGGGTCCTCAGGGGGGCGAGCTCGTCTGCGCAGTCGTTGATCCACTTCGTGAGGTTGGTGGCCGCCTTGCTGGGGTTCGTTGTGCTGGTGGGAGGGTTCGTGCTCAGGGAGGACGCGAGCTGGTCGGCTGTGATCTTGTTCCAGTTCCTGCGTGCAGCCTGTTGCTGGTGGTGGTGATCGTGGTCCTTGCGAAGCTGAAGTGGACGCAGCTGTGGTCCGTCCAGTGGAGTCCGGTGGCGTGGCTGAAGGTGATGTCCTTGCTGGATGAGAAGACGGGGTCGAGTGTGTGTCCGGCGTAGTGGGTGGGGGTGGTCACCAGTTGCTTGAGTCCCAGGTTGGCGAGGTTGTCCAGCAGGGTGGTGGTGTTGCGGTCGTTGTTGTTCTCCAGGTGGAAGTTGAGGTCCCCTAGGAGGATGTAGTCAGCGGAGCAGAGGGCGTGCGGGCTGATGATAAGTCAAGTTCTATTTATTATATGAACCAACACGAGTGCTCCTACAGTGGTTGGAGCGAACAACCGCCAGCTCGGTGATCAGCTGATAACTGTCAGAAGTGGCAGTTCCAGCTGATGACCTCACTGCCGTATGGTGTCCACACAGGGACACTAACCCGCACACTTGGTACGGTGTCCCAGGAGGGACACAAGTATCATAAGCATAACACATCCTCCCCCTTAGGGAACAAGAACCAACAAACACAAGAAGGAGCATGAAGCTCCACTATTCACAAACATAGTCTTTTAGTTTGGCAGGTGGTCCCAACAGTCTTCCTGCCCTGTTTCTGTCGATAGGTTGTGCAGGCTCACACGGCGGGATGGTAGGTAACTTGCGTCTGATGCCTTCTGGTCTGACCCGTTCAGTTGCAAAGTCCTCTGGCCTGGTGTCCTCAAGCATACAACCTCCACTCCTCTCTTCTGAAGGTGCTGGCCATTCACAATCTGAATCCGTGTCTGAAAAGTATTGTTTGACAACACTATCTCCTCGCACTCCAGGTTGTACTCCAGTAGATACGATGGTTGTGTTATCTTCCGTCTCATCTGTGGGATGTTTGTAGGCAGAAAGAGCTGAGAAGTGCCAGACTTTACCATTGCTTAAGCGTGCTGAATTACAGTACACCTCCTGTACAGTCAGGGGTTTGGTATACCTTTCTTGACCCTTGCCAATGTGTCCGCTCTACTTCACCTTGACTATATCTCCTGCCTTGATAGTTACATCCTTGCATCCGTGCTTTTTATCATATATGCTCTTGCTCCTGAATTGAGCCTGAGTTAGCCTCTCCTTCACTATCTTTGATGACCAGTGTACCCTGTGAGCTGCCTTAACCAAGCCCACATTGACTTTTGTGAGTGGAGTCCGCCCCCGCATGAATTCAAACAGACTGTGACCTGTCGTTTCACATGGTGTTATTCTATAGGCCCATACTGTCTTCATTATTTCCTTCTTCCAGTCCAGCTGATTGGAATTGGATATTTGGATGATACCTTTGAGGACTCTATTGAATCTTTCCACTGCTCCATTTCCTGCGGGATGGTAGAGTGACGTTGTTTTATGCTCAATGTTGTGCTTCAACATGTAATCCTTGAATAAATCAGACGTGAACTGCACTCCATTGTCGCTCACCACCTGTTTGGGCAGTCCCTTGCGTGTGAAGGTATCTTCCAGGAATTGGACTACAAGCCGTGTGTCTGCTTTCTTTGTAATTCTCATTTCTGGCCACTTGGTGTAATGATCAATGATGACGATCACGTATTGTTGTTCATCGTCACTGTGCACAGGCCCCATTATGTCAACGCCTATTCTCTCCCATGGCATGGACGGACTTGGTATGGGATGTAGTGGTGGCTTGAATGTTACTTGGGTCTTGTCGGCATCCATGCATAACCTGCAATTTCTTACCTTCCTCTCCACGTCCAGACTAACCCCTGGCCACCAATACATGTTCTTTACTCTGCTTTTGGTTTTTGCTATGCCTAAGTGTCCCTCATGGCATATCTCCAGTATTTCCTTCCTGAGGGCAGTAGGTGGTACAAACCTTCCGCTCCTCACTAGTAGTCCTTCCTCCATTGATAACTCGTCTTTCACTTCCCAGAAATGCCTCAATTGTTCATTTAACTTGTTTTTGCTTACCCAGCCTTCTTTGATCATTTTCATTACTGTTTCCACCTCCTTGTCTTTACTCTGTTCCATCAGCCACCTCTCCTTCGTTATTCCACTAGTACACTCCCATATGTTTGCTACACATGGTTCATCCACTTCTTTGGTCTCAGTGTTGTTTTCCGATTCTAATGGCATTCTGCTTAAAAAATCTTGTTAAGAAAGATATTTAAATTGAACATATTAGTATTTGGGTGATAAACATTTAAGAACAGGGTAATGCTACAGCTTCTGGTACAGACAAATCTATCTATATATGAAAATGTAACTATTTATTCTTTTCCTTACTTTAAGACTGTTCTTTAGGAAGCCGGCCATAACACTGATACAATGAACACTAGTCAGCAGCTGCACCTGTGTTGTCAGTGGAGACCATAGCAGAGGTGTTAGCTGAAACAGATCAATTGGGATCCCGTCAGGGCCAGGGGCCCTACAGCCCTTGTTTGCGTTTATCACCCCAATAATCTCGTCATGAGTAAAATCAAGTTCAATTGGAGAAAAGATTGAAGGATCTCCCACCTGGCTGTTCAAAGAGTCTGTAGTACTATCTACATTACCCTGCAATTTATAGACGCTTGAGAAAAAATCTATTCAAGTTTTCTCATCAATTGCGACTGCTAATGTTGCAACTTCCGACTTAGTAAAGAACGTTGCATTAACTGCCTTCTAGAATGAAGAATTATCTTTACTCAAGGATGCTTTGTGGAGGGCAACCCAAGCGAGGTCTTTTAACTCTTTCTTTCTGGATTTTCTAGCCAAGTTGTACGTCCTGCTACATTCTCGAATTTCCTCCTGGGCTCTCACAGTCCTGTGTAAGGCCTCTTTAAGCTATGTATTTGTTTTTGTACAATGTGAATCAGACCACCCATTGCTACAGGTTCATGTGCCCTTCGTTTCTTCTCTGAGGAGGTTTTGAATAATCAAAGTGATTTCAGAAAATTTCCTCAAAATATTTTCATGGGTAGTAGTTTCCCCCAAACATGTTAAGATTAGATCGTAGGCCATTGTTATAATTTGCTTGTTCAGCTCAACAGTATTATGGCTAGACAAGCGTAGAGTGCATCTATTTAAGCGGGCAAGGGAGATATTTTTGGTCCAGACCAATTGATTTTTTATGTGTTGGTCGACAGCAGTGGGGAAAAAAAAGTTTTCGACTCAAGGGCAAGTGGTCACTCAGTGCATTTGAATGGATTTTATAATTTGCAATAAAGTTAGCATACCGATTAGGGACAATTATAAAATCTATTATAGATCGTAATCCCCTGCCAATAAAAGTATAGTCAAACTCCACATTCGGGGAGCACAGACAGTTGGCGAAACCAAGATCATGTGAAAACAAGATTTCATTGAGCATCTTCCCCCTGTCAATGTGCTCAAAGTGAATCAGATATACATCCTCTTCTATCTCCATCCCACAGATCCCAAGCCCAGCTTGTGGGCATACATTTACATTAAAATCCCCTCCCAGACAATAATAGTTTCTGTACTATTAGTTGCCCTTAATTTACCAAGGTCGTTGCTTAGCTGTTTCAAAATGAGCCACAACTGTCCCTTTTCTACATTTTTATAAACATTTACGACAGTCAGGGTATAACTAGAATCTGGGCAAATCAATATTATTTGTTAGTAATTTTCAGATTTTATCAGTTCGATCTTTTGTACACTTAGCAAATTAGAGATGTAAACACAAATCTCCCCTTTTGGCCTCCTGTGTAGTGAGTGGATTGCAGGGGTATGATAGGTTTTAAATCCATTTCGGTGGACTTCATCTATCACCCAAGTCTCCTGTAAACACAGTAAATCAAATTTATCAATAAACTCAATGCAGACTAAATTATTCACTTTATTATGTAGGCACTGACATTTTTAGGTGAATTTGATCCATAGATTCTATTTGGTGGCTTAGTTCAGACCTAGATTGCTCAACCCGACTTGGATTACTAAGCACACTTAGTTCTAAAATGTCCCTAATCATCAGGTCTAACCCAGGAACTTTGCCCTTAATAATCATATTTACCATCAGATCTGTACTCAGAAAATCATAGAGAGATACGTAAGTTATCTTATTGTCTAAATCCTTGGCTATAACACTCTGATTCTTTTGTCTGAGTAGTCAATCATTCATGTCCAAGGATTGAAGAAGCCCAAATCTATTTGACACCTCCAGGTTATAGGAGAGATAGTCGGTTGGCTGAATTGATGGCTGATTTCCTTCTTGTCGGATAGAATATTTCGCTGATAAAAATAGCCCAGAGGTAGAACATTAATATCTGAATCAGTGCTGTTTTGACTCTAAATAAAATTTCCCCTACCAGGGATGGAACGCCAAAAGAAAGAACAACACAGTCTCCCAAAAAACTTTTCATACTATTGCCAACCCATGGCACACTTCTGACCATTTTAAATTCTCTAAACATTTCCCTAGTCAGTCCTGTTCTATTCCTTAGACAATGATGTCCATGCCTCATCTTCCCCTGGGCGAGGGGCTGGAACATTAGCTAAAAGCACAGTGAAGGGGTAGCTGCCGGGGGTAAATTTAAGCTATGTAAACGGCATAATCTATCATATGTATCAAAATTAGTAGAACACATTTTTGTTGGAAGCTCGTTTTCATATCTCGCCCCTTATATAATTCTGAACTGCGCTTCTCTTTTCGTTAGCTACTCATCCCTTTGTTGTTAGACTACTGTGCATGATTGCTGTCCCTACCCCTTTGACCTTACCCTTTTCACCATTCTGTTTATCAAATGCTGTGGGGTATTATTAGGATTTACACCTTGAGGTATTTTTGAGGCACTTAGTGAATCTGATTTACACATATTCCACTTTTGCATAATTAGGCTCTGGTTTCCAATAACTTTCTCCATACCTGCTTCCATTTTCTCCAATCTAGCTTTCAGATCCCCGTTCTAGTTGTTGTATACACCACTCCCACAGATCCACACATCCGCAGGCCAGGCGTGGCCTGCGGGGAGGTAATAAAAGGAGGCCGTCCGCAAGTGGGCGGCACTTCCGACTCTGACCATGAGCAAGAGTGTGGTTATTGCTATGCGCCCCTAAATGTACGTTAGACTATTCTTTCCCCACCTATGTAGGCCTCTCCACGCTGCGGCCCGCAACTGAACACGATGGACTGGTTAACGTACTTTGTTGAATCCATAATCAAATTAGAAATGTTCCCGCTTTCAGTAGAGGGACCACTGCCTTTATTTTTTGATCAGGGTTTATTTCCTTTACCCTTTTGAGACTGAGGGTTACCTTTTATCCCTTGTTGTTTTTTCAGGTTATTTTTAGATGGTCTGATCTCAGAGGGGGCCTCGTGTATTACTCGAGGGGATCCATCGAAATTCTCAGTTGATCTTGGATTATAGGGTTTTTGACGAAGGTAATTTTCAGTATCCAGCTCGCTGGTAGAGATATCATCAGCGATTACCTGGATACAGCCGTTTTTTAGTAGCTCTGGCTTTGAAATTCCCGAAATGCGGACTTTTCTGTCCCTATCTCGGGAAGAGATGATACCTTGCCATTTGTTGTTAGCCCCTGTGAGTCTATATTTAAAGGATCTTCAACACAAAAAATCTGCTTTTCTATAATGCCTACTGTCCCCGTGAGATAATTTAGCAAAGTAATTTTCACATCTTTCGGATTGCTAGGCTGTTGTTCACAATCCCAATAAAATAAAACAATGAATCGTTACAAAACTGCCCGTTTGCCAATCACGTAATGGTTATAAGTTTTGCCAGTGGCGCACAAAATCCAATAAACATAATGATCAGCTTATGGACAATACAAATACTTGCCCCCGAAATATTGTTGTTCTGAAATATACAAATCAAGGGGGGTGGCCCAGCCCTGCCTCGTCCAGCCTCTGTCGGGCTCAGACGGGCCTGCCCTTCGCCCAGACTTCGCCCGAGCGCGTCCTGTGCGCATCCCACGCAACGGGGGTGGGCTCACTATATGCGCCTCCTGGCACGTGATTCATTACGCGCGCGGCTCCTGCGGCAATGCGCTCTGGGGCTTGTGGTCCTCAAGAGGGTGCAGGTGTGCTAGTCCGTTGCTTCCCCGGTCGGGAAGTAAAGTGCTGCATGCTGATCGTAACGGGAGCAGGAGCAGTATGGCAGAGGTAAAGTATGGCATACCTGGATATAAAAATGGAGCAGTTCAGGGCTTGTAAAAGTGCGGCATGCCTTTAGTCTCGGTTCCAGTTCAGAGTTACCAGTCACGTATCATCGTTGGGTGGGTGTCACCCTCCTTTTCAGTCAAATCTATCCTCCCAGAAGTAAAAGGCTTCAATAGAGTCACTCTCTTTGCAGACGGGTACCAACCTCTCAAGGAGGATTATTTGGTTTATTGGGGTCACCCTCTTATGAATCTGAGTTGCTGGGTGAACGGATAAGTTGAGGATTGTCACAAAATGTGCATGTCATGCTTCTTTTTTTAGACCTTGCCTACCAGAGTGCATGCGCTGTGCTGCTAGACATTGTTTACTATTCAGTGGGCTTACAACCGCCCAAAGTATACAACTGTTTGTTTTCATTGTGATGCTCATTGCTGTCTTTCCATTGCTTAGGTGCTATAGACTTCCCTTCCTTTCTTTTGTTGGTCCCTCCCTGGAGCTTGGACCAAGTACATGTGTTCTTCGTCTTCTCTTTGGCTTGTGGCCCTGTCACCAGGTGCTACTGATGCACCTCAATCCAGCAATGTGACCCTCTTGTAATTCCAGCACGTCATGCCCACATGCAACTCTGCCAATGTACCTCAGTACTGCTCTGCAGCGGTGTTGGAGATGTATTCCACGCATCTCTACCAATTTCCTAATTCTGAGAAGTTAAACTTCATGTTAGTCCAGTAGTGGAGCGCACACAGCCCTGCACATGTACCACAGCTCTGCTATTTCATGTCTCCCCTAAGGGGCAGCTGCCTCTGCTATTCCTGTACTTCACCCTTTCAAATAGCATCATTGATGCACCTTGATCGCGGCATATTCTAGCACCATACTGGCCCCACACACAACTCTACTTTTGTATTGTAATGTACGAATCTAGGACCCTAGTGTAATTTTCCCGATTCATACCCATATATAGGTATAAATCACCCGATCCTTATATAGGCATAGAAATCATACCCTTATTTAGACTGAGCCTATGCAGCCCAAATACGGCATGGCTACTTCCACTAAGTTCCGAGAATCCACAACGATTTCTTGGAAAAACCCGCCTTCAGCAGCTAGGGACTTCCCCTTGCCTGAATACTAATTTATATAGGAAATCATGGAGTTTTCAAAGAACTGAGTCTTTGATGACTTTATTATGTCCAATCATACGTCAAACTCGGCACCTTCAAGGTATAAATATGCCTACATTTGCCCAGACAAACACACAGTGGTTTGGAGCAGTTCGACTATCTACTTGCCAGACGCGCCCTGCAGCAGCAAGTGCCGAAGGAAGCCGACCCTCCAGCTGACGCACTGAGAGACGCTGTCTTTTCTCCTGCTGAGAAATCCAGCTCCGGTGTTTCCAGGCTACCCTTGAGGGTTGCTGGGAAATCGAGTTCTGAGAGAGAGATACAAGACGTCCTTCATTATAAAACCAAGGTACTGAGCTGATTAGACCCTTAGAGAATTCTTGGAAAAGATTCTTGGCAAAAGAATACTAAACTTAAGCTACACCTCACTTACTTCTTCCCTCGTACTATACCTAGGTTAGGTACACCGGGGTAGGCGTATTTTAAAAGCACCAGTTGAGTACTTTTAGTCATTATTTATTAATGTATGTATCGTATGTTATTTTATATGGCTTAGAAACCATACCATGCTTTTACAGTATTATTTTATAATACTATTCATACTGTACGCATTATACATTATAACCAGTATTACGATTGTGGCAGTACATTTCTTATGTCTGAGAAAGAAGACTGTTCAATAAATACTTTTTATTGAAAACGCATGTCTCTCTATTTTCTCAGCACCTCTGGTGAAACAAAGCATGCACGATTGACTGAGTAAAATAGCCATCTATTGTTTCCGCGTCTCTAGAGATTGATTTCTTATTCTTGGGAAACAAAGTTGTCATGTTTATGCAGTTGTCAGAAACTAATCCCTTCTTGTGAATTTGAGAAAGTTTCTAGTGACCTCTGAGCTAGCTGGCACTTAGAATTAAGTCTAATATATGCGATAGAGACCTAGTTGACCTCAGTCCTACGTCTAAACTATAGTATATGTTATTCCAATGCGCAGAGCCTATTGGGAATATAGGAACTACACTAAAGTATTACCGTCCTCACATGCACCAATAATTGCTATTGCATTTCCTGGCCTCACTCCCTAGCTTTCCTGGTCAGGTTTGGTGCAAGATTAAGGCCCTTCATAGCCCCTTCCCAAAAGGCCAAAAGATGACACCATCCTGCAACACATTGAGTTAAATTTGCCTTGTCATATTGGAGGGAGAGCACCCAAATGGCAAAATGTCATGTTGCCTATGTCTGAAAAACAATCCTTGCATAAGAAATGCTGCCACACTTATTTATGACAATAAGGAAACATATTTATTTAAAACTCATGTGTTCCACCGTAGTTCATCAGATTGTATACCTGCATCGAAACGTATTTAATAAAAGTGATAGTTTTTAAATAGAAATTCAGAAATATTCCTGTCCCGCTGTGATTGATGACAGTGAAGTAGTGTGGCTCACTGGTTAGAGGCAGCAGACCCGAGAGCAGAGGACGGGCCGGGACCAGGGTTCGATTCCGGTGCGGCAGGTTTCTGGACCAGGGTCAGCGGACTCGATAATTCTCTCGCCTCGGTGCCCACTCTGATCAGCGATCACACTCGGCAACTCTGGGCATTAGCTTGCCTCATCTTCACTAACGGCCCCACCAGACCGCCGGGGATGCCTGGTCTCACCCAGGAGATACCCATTAAGGGACCATCTCTCAGGGAAGCCAGGAAGGGTTTCGCAGCGGTCGAAGCGCCTTGGGACCCTACGGGTAAGTAGTGCGCTATATAAATGCCAATACATTACATTACATTACATTACAGTGCTATCAGTAAACTAAGGCGCAGTCAGTTATAATATGTACCTAAAATGTGGTCTAGATTCTACTTATACACGGAGCAACATTAATAGTTCATTAAATCAACCTCAGAAAAGGTTTTTGTACAGCGCACACCATGAGCTCACACAATTGAAAGAGCTCTGATATGTGGCAATGGACAAATAGGAGCCTCAGTGAGAAAGCAGTTGTCTACGATCAATCACTTTGATCATAGGGACGTCCGGATTGATCCAAGATTTTCTGCTTTCACGCTATGCTATTCAGCCACTACATGGGCAGCTTTCAATGACTTGCACACCGAAAGGTATTATTATCAACGACATCTCTGGGCATTGAACACTTTGAGCGCCTGGACACCTCCCCCGGGGCAGCCGTGCGCTTTAAAAATGTTCTTTATTATTATTATATATTAGCAATACATTAAAATGCAAGGTGCGAGTGAAGCTTGCGGTATTCCATACTTACTCCATGCCAATTAAGACTACTTTGAATTACTTCCATATAAAACTGTCATTTTAACCTGTTCTGTATTCTTCAGGGTTTCCTCACTAAGCAAGGCACATATAATGTGCTTGAAAGCAGAACATTCGGTGCAGCCCCGCTCTGAACCAAAACCTACAGAGTGAAAATGGCATCAGCTTTTAACAATCAGAATACTTGCCTCGCCGCCTCCTGGAATTAATACTAATCAGCACTGTCAGTGGCAAGACACAGGGGAGAGGTCTATTACTTCCTAGTGCGCACGTATCATGGGTAGCTTGCATCTGTTCTTGCATTCATGAATGCTTACACCGCCAGAGTGTAGAGATCACAGCATACAAAGTGTGGTCAACCCAGGTGTCTCAAATCATAAGAAGATTTCAAAACAACTCAGTGTTCAAATTGTCATTAAAAATGTATGTTTCTATGAAGGATGTCTTTCGGTAAACTTTGAGTCACAAAAGTCTACTTTATTGAGCTCTAATATTTTTCTTCCCCCAAAACGCCTTGTTTCAGCATGTGCAAAAACATAGGGCTTTTAGTGGGTCCTGCTCAGGATTGCCAAAAATCATTGGCAAAGCCAAAAGATCCCTAAAGTGTGACCTATTGGCTTTGCCTATGCTTGTTTTGAGGGCTGAGCCTGTGAGAGCATGTGCTCTCGTTTGCAAGACACTATTGTTTAGAAAAAGGGCTTGGATCCCACCCATTGCTTACCATTTGTTGACTTCAGCGTCCCTCTTTTTAGCAGTCTCCTTAATTGCAGCGGCGGTTCCGCCACAAGAGTGGAGGAGCATCGCCCGTCTGCTACAAGCACAGAAGGCAAATACACATAAATAAAATGGCATAATAATGGCATTTTATTTTGCCACCACCTCGCACTGTGTGCTTTGCGAGCGTGAGGCTGTGGGTGGGGCTGACTCCTTCTATTGCAGGATTACTGGTGGCCCTTTCAATGCACATATCGGGTTGGCCGGCTGCTCACTGTAGACACAGCCATCTTTCGGCTGTGAAACCAATGGGGATTGCTGGCACAGGCCCCCAGCCTCAAAATGAGCACTAGGTTAGCCTGCTCACACCAATTCGGGAGCTGCTCTCACCCCCTTTTGTACCGCTCATGCCGATGAGAGCAGCTCCTGGATTGGTTGGATTCGCATTTTACTGAACTGCAGGAAGTCCTTCCATTCCTACTCGTCACAGGCAGACTGGTAATTGCGGGCACCGGGCAATCCCCCGGTAGGCTGGAGGGGGTGGGGGCTGGTTTTCTGACAGGGGGCCGGTTGTGTGGGTAGGGCCGATTTTCGGTACCTGAAGTAACTTGAGTCACTCATCAGCGGCTGTATTCACCTGATATGGTTTCACATGTTGCTGCAACAATATACATTTGATTTACTGATAGTGGAGAGTCTGGAGACAAGAAGTCGTCACTCGTGAGGCGGGTGTGCGTGCGTGAGGGCATGCACTGCTCACATTGATGCCTGTGCTGCCCATTAATTGGTGCCAGCCTCATTATGCTGCAGGCAGCTACCACACCGAGAGCGGTCGCACAGTCTTCATCTCAGAGAGACTGCACACACACAATTTTCATTACAAAGGGACGGCCGGAGACTCGTCATGGCCGTGACTCACTCAGGTCTGTATTACTTGTAAATATCATTTAAATGTACAGCTTGACTGAGCCTATAGAAGCTCTGCTACTGGCTGCTCACATCAGGCTGGTGCCGTGGCGGGCCAAGCTAAAAATAAGTTTAAAAAAAGAATTTGGATCACTTTGATTATTAGTGCTTACGTCACCGTTACAATGCTTTGGGACTGTACATGACTGCAGGCAGGGGCGCAACTAGGTCTTAATTTCGGGGGGGCTAACATGGCAGATGAAGGGGCGTGGCTAATGTAAATCAATGGGGCGGAGCTAAAATGGCAGATAATCAGGATCGGTTAATGCTCAGGTCAAGCTGAGAAAAAAATGTGGTGAATTCTGCATTTGAAACTGGACAACAATTAAAGCACACATATTTGTTAGTTTGATGCATTGCCCCCCAAAACCCATACTCACCCTGAATCTTAAAATTACCCCTGGCACACCAAAACACATACCCACGCTGAACCCTAAAATTTACCCCTTCACACACTAAAACCCATACCCGCCCTGAAATCTATAATTACCCCTGGCACCCCAAAACCCATCCTATCCCTAAAATTATCCCTCCCCGGCACCCCAAAACCCATACCCACCCCACACCCTAAAATTACCCCCTGGCACCCCAAAACCCAATACCACCCTGAACCCTAAAATCACCCCCCTGGAGCCCCAAAACCCATACCCGCCCTGAACCTTAAATTACCCCTGGCACCCCAGAAACCATACCCATGCTGAACCATAAATTCCCATCTGGCACCCCATAACCCATACCCACCCTGAACCCTAAAATAGCCCCCTGACATCCCAAACCCACACCTGCCCTAAACCCTAAAATTACCCCTGGCACTATAAAACACATACCCACGCTGAACCCTAAAATTAATCCCATGGCACCTCAAAACCCACACCCACCCTGAACCTTAAAATTACCCCTGGCACCCCAAACCCCATACCCATGCTGAACCATAAATGCCCCCGCCAACCCATAACCCACACCCTCCCTGAACCATAAATTCCCCCCTGGCACCCCATAACCCATACCCACCCTAAGCCCTAAAGTTGCCCCCTGACACCCCAAAACCCACACCTGCCCTGAACCCTAAAATTACCCCTGGCACACCAAAACACATACCCATGTTGTACCCTAAAATGTCCCCTGGCACCCCATAACCCATACCCACCCTGAACCCCAAAGTAGCCCTCTGACACCCCAAAACCCACACCTGCCCTGAACCCTAAAATTACCCCTGGCACACCAAAACACATACCGACGCTGAACCCTAAAATGTCCCCTGGCACCCCATAACCTATACCCACCCTAACCCTAAAGTAGCCCCCTGACATCCCAAAACCCACACCTGCCCTAAACCCTAAAATTACCCCTGGCACTATAAAACACATACCCACGCTGAACCCTAAAATTAATCCCATGGCACCCCAAAACCCACACCCATCCTGTACCTTAAAATTACCCCTGGCACCCCAAACCGCATACCCATGCTAAACCATACATTTCCCCCCGGCACCCCATAACCCATACCCACCCTGAATCATAAATTCCCAGCTGGCACCCCATACCCACCCTGAACCCTAAAATTGCCCCCTGACACCCCAAAACCCACACCTGCCCTGAACCCTAAAATTACCCTTGGCACACCAAAACACATACCCACGCTGAACCTTAAAATGTCCCGGGGCACCCCATACCCACCCTGAACCCTAAAATAGCCCCCTGACATCCCAAAACCCACACCTGCCCTAAACCCTAAAATTACCCCTGGCACCCCAAAACCCATACCCATGCTGAACCATAAATTCCCCCCGGCACCCCATAACCCATACCCACCCTGAACCATAAATTCCCCCCATCGCACCCCATAACCCATACCCAGTCTGAACCCTAAAATTGCCCCCTGACACCCCAAAACCCACACCTGCCCTGAACCCTAAAATTACCCCTGGCACACCAAAACACATACCCACGCTGAACCCTAAAATGTCCCCTGGCACCCCATACCCACCCTGAACCCTAAAATAGCCCCCTGACATCCCAAAACCCACACCTGCCCTAAACCCTAAAATTACCCCTGGCACCCCAAAACCCATACCCATGCTGAACCATAAATTCCCCCCGGCACCCCATAACCCATACCCACCTGAACTATACATTCCCCCCTGGCACCCCATAACACATACCCACCCTGAACCCTAAAATTTCCCCCTGACACCCCAAAACCCACACCTACCCTGAACCCTAAAATTACCCCTGGCACACCAAAACACATACCCACGCTGAACCCTAAAATGCACCCCAAAGCCCATACCTACCCTGAACCCTAAAATTGTCCCCTGGAACTCCAAAACCCATACCCGCTCAGAACCCTAAAATTACCCCCTGGCACCCCAATCCGTAACCCACCCTGAACCATAAAATTACTCACTGGCACCCTAAAACTCACACCCACCCTGAACTCTAAAATTACCCACTAGCACCCCAAAAAAAAATGAACACTACAAACTTACACTACATTTGCATATTTAGAGGGGACTGTCCTCTTTGACTCGGGCTGCTGGGCCTCTCAGAAAGCATTAAAAAAATCACATTCTCGGATCGGATGCGCAGCTTTCTTGCATCATTTCAGTGCGTGTCATCTTAGCCCGGGCAGAGGAGGCGACGGGGGGGGGGGGGGGGGGGGGGGGGGGCTAGGGGGGCTGAAGCCCGGTGAGCCCAATGGGTGTTGCGCGCCTGACTGCAGGTGACCGCTCACCTTTTTTAACTGACTTTCACATTCATGTTCTACATAATGTTCATATTTGCAATTTCCTAGGAATAAGCAGTGGAAACCCGCTTAAACCAGATGGGGATCGTTTGTTTTTATTTGCTGACTTTTTCACAGACATGAGCACAATAAAATCACATAACAAGAGTAAAAGAGTTCATTTTTTACTGAATATATTATTGTACCTGTTTTATCAAAATGTACCTTTATTAATAGTTGTATAGTTTCATATGTGACTGTTAAGAGCGGGGTATATCAATGGTTGTGGGTAATAAATTGCCTCATAAACTGTTAGTGATGTTGAGATTAGAATGAACCTATAGGAACAAAATATCATCTTTACATCACTGCATGCGTCAGCGCCTGCCGCGGTGCTCCACTATGTTTAGGAGACGCCTGGAAACCGTTTATAGATAGGAATGAACAGCAATGTTTTTTCTGTTTACACACGTTTACAGACTGTGAACCTTTGTTGCAAAAGAAATCATTTTGTCAGCTCTTGCTTATCTTGCTTGCTTGCTTATCTCTGTGTCCTTGCAGGCGCGTTCTTGTTTCCCAGTTGAAATATAAGCTTGTGTCTGTCTGACAGCCCGCAGATCCAGTGTGACTGAACTTTTTTTTTACAAACAGTGTGTCGGGAGGGGCACATTTTTGCTGATGTTCTCACTGATCTTCCTAGGTCTTTCCATACTCACGTTGTTAGGTGTTGGAATTCCTCAGTAGAATAATGCACAGCTGCAGCACCACTACTGCAGTATGTAGATCGCAGATTACATTAAAAAGCAGGGGTGGCTCCTACTAGTGGGCGGAGGAGCGTCACCCCACTGCTTTCTCGCAGTGCGAGAAGCAGAAACATGAAACGGTATTATAAATAACATTTTATTTTTCTGCTTCTCACACTGCTGGAAAGCATAAGGGATAAGTTAGGGGCGGGTTGGTGGGCGGGTTTGCTTGAGGGCAGGGGAGGAGTGGCTAGCCCAATGCTGCGGGCCCTGACTGTTTGGTCAGCACTCTAGGGCCGACCAAACCAGTCATGCGCACTCTCATTTTTCTCCATGTACGCTGCATGCAGCCTACATGGAGAAAATGGCCTCCACATAGATGCCGGTGTGGTCGGCGTCCCAACCAATCACAACACTGCCATTGCAGCGTTGTGATTGGCTTAGGGGAGGTAAGGGAGTCTGACTGCTTCCTGTACCTGTTCAGGCAGGAAAGCAGGAGCAGCCCCAGCAGTGAAGACATTATCCAAACCCCTCCCTCCACGCGCAACCCCCACTTCCCTCGCGACCTCTTGCCCTCCCCTCCCACCCCCTCCACCTGTGAGCCATGCCGGCCGCGACTGTAAATATATGCATCTACTATTGTCATTGCATATGGAAGGACAGTTATTGTTACAAGCAGCCTCTTCTTTATAATTTATTAGAACAAAAGGGACAACCCAGCAGTTGTGGCCGGCATGGATCACAGGTGGCGGGCTGGGCACGTGGGGGAGGAGTGGGTGCGGGTGCAATGTAAAAAAAGAATGAAAAAAATAACACTTACCTTGCCGCCGGGTCCCGCATCTCTGCTCCTGCTCTCCTGCGTCAGACTCTAGGAACAGTAAGCAGGAAGCCAGGCTTCATCCCCTAAGCCAATCACAATGCTGCAATGCAGCGTTGTGATTGGTCTGAGCGCCATGACACGGTGCTCAGCCATGGGCTGGAGGGGTGGGCATGTTCTCCATGCAGGTTGTAATGCAGCCTGCATGGAGAACAGGGAAGTGCACATTACTGTTTGTCATTGCGCACCTGGGAGTGGGCAAACCACTCCTCTCCTGCTCTGCAGCCTGCCCCCTCACGCAAAGCTGCCGCAGCAGGAGGACAAACTAAAATGATCATAACATTACATTATTATCCTTTTAATTGTTAATTTTCTCAACTGCTGAAGAATAGTGGGGCGACTCTCCTCCTCCTTACCTCCTTAATGGCGGAGCCACCACTGCAACTCAGGAACTCAGGGACCTGGACTAGACAATTATTAACAATAAATTGGTACCTATGGGGGAAGTGTAGCCCTTGACGTCCACAGCAATAGTATTACACCAGGGATAGAAGAAAACCTCTCAAATGAGTGAGATCAGTTATGCCTTTAGTGCATTTATTTATACATATCCCATTTCAGAATATACGAATACATTTTGACACTATAATGCAATATTTATACTTTTCCAGAAACAAGGTGCTCCTACAAGGTGATGGCACACTGAAAGTGATATATGGTGAATAAAAAGTGTCAAAACATCGACAAATAAGTTATGTGAGCTGTGTTTTTTTTTAATTAAATTGTTTTATTCATCATCATCAAACATAAAGCATTTCATCTTTCATATTATTTCGTCAGTTTATGAATCACAATCTTAAATGAGTAGGAAAAAAAGGATACATACAATATATCGCTTCATAATAAAATGAGAAACTAAACAGATTATGCATTTGCTATTAGACTACAGAAAAAGTGAAAGAGAGAATAAAGGGGAAATTATACACTTCTTTAGTCATTTTCCAACTTTTGTTTCCAATCAGTTATAGGAGCCCATATCCTATTCCCCAGTTGCTTTATCTTCCGACCCTTTTTATCATACATCGCTTTTTCTAATATATATATCGCTAACAACCGCGATAACCATTGTTGAAATGTTGGCGGATTTTGGTCTTTCCACATTGTTGCGACACATAACCGGCTTAATGCCATTGCTAAATATATCAATTTATATTCAGGTATTTCTACATCATCCCTAGTAACCCCTAGAACCATTACTTTGTTTGTTATATTGATTTTAATCCCTAATTCTCGATCAAGGAATTTCTCTATTGAGTTTTTAAATAAGTCTAGGGCTGGACATGCCGCAAACATATGTATAGTGTCTGCCTGTGAAGCTTGGCATCTAGGGCAGACAATCCCCGTTGTTCCGCCCCATTGAGCGATTCTGTGCGGTGTATAGTAGAGCTCAAACAGGGTCTTATATTGCTGAGCTTGTAAGTTGGTTACTTTTAGCACTGAATTTAATAGTTGAAATGATTTTTCGACTTCATTGCCAGTTAAGTTTAGCTTAGTATTCCATTTCAATACAACCCTTCCGCAGTCATCCTCCTTGAGCTGATTCAATTCCCCATAAATCTGGGATATCGAGCAGCCCTTTTTATCTCTTAAAAATTCCATGATTTCCTCTCTCTTATAATTGATATCCCCTCCCTGTTTTTTTGTCAAGGCTGATCTGATTTGTAAATACTTGAAAAAGTCTCTACGATCTAAGTTATGTAGCTGCTGTAAATGCTCAAATGTCATAAGGCCTGTCGTATCTATGAGATCGCCAATGGTTTTTACACCCAATGTGTCCCATTTCTTCATTACTTGATCATGGAATATCGTTGGTAAAAGTTGGTTCTTAAATAAAGGCGTATAATAATTCATTCTCCTCATTTTTATTTTCTTCCTAAGGGCAGACCAAATTGATATTGCTGATCCAAGGGTCTTAAACTTAACTTTTTTATAATAACTGGCTTCATTAAATGTAAGGAGCCACTTGTTAGATCCCTTGATTAATAACTCATATGTATCAGGGATACTATCCCCCCTCTCCATTGGTCCTCCATATTCCCCCCCCACTAACCCTCTGATGTACTGCAGGACAGCCGCCCAGTAGTAAGCCTTGAAGTCTGGGACCGCAAGGCCTCCTCGTTCCCTTGGTAATGACAGGAATTTTAGTGCTCGCCGTGTTCTGCCCTTGGCAAATATAAAGCGGTTTACAACTCCCTCTATTTCACCGAACCAGTTATTATTAAATTTCAGCGGAATGGTTCGAAACAGATATAGTATCTTAGGCAGAAATATCATTTTTATTAAATTGCAGCGGCCTATTATTGTTAAATGCAGATTATTTAATCTGTCTAGATCCTTTTTGGCCTTTTTAATCAGCGGTCCCAAGTTCATTTCGACTATCTTAGAGAGATCTGAGGTTATCGTTATACCTAGATAAACTGGCTTTGATCTGCCATAGTTATTTTTTGATTAATTACAATTTGAGTTTTGCTTTGGTTTAGTTTATAACCCGACAGTGCCCCATATAAATTTGCTTCTCTTTCTATTTCCGATATCGCCGTAGCCGGCTCAGCAGATGTTACAGCCAAATCGTCAGCATACCCTAGGATTTTAGTTTCGAATCCATTCAGCAAGATTGGTTTAATATTCACATTTAACTCTATCTTTCTGATAAAAGCATCTATATAGAAGGCGAAGATCAACAGGGAGCAGGGGCACCCTTGTCTTGTTCCTCGTCCAATATTTATAATCCCACTCAGTTCTCCCATTATCCTGAGTCTTATCGTCGGATCTTTATATAGGGCACTTAACGCTTTGATGCAGACATTGCCGATGTTTGCCTTGGCCAATGCCGTCCAAAGGGAGCCCCACGAGACCCTATCAAATGCTTTTTCGGCATCTAGCAATATTAAAGCCTTAGGGTCTCGTGAGGCTGCCGTCCCATCAAACATCGTGCACACTCTTCTAATGTGATCTGCCGTGCCCCTACCCGGGATGAACCACTGTTGTCTAGGGGATATAATTTTGCCTATGACTGAGCTTAATCTGTTGGCCAAGATCTTAGAATAAACCTTCGTATCACTGTTCATCAGGCTTATAGGCCTATAGGACCCAGGTTCTGTTGGAGGTTTATTTTTTTCAGGAATACCACCATTGTTGCCCTCCCCCAGGACTCTGGAGGTGTTGCTCCTTCCTGTATCGACCCCATAAGCTGATAGAGATCCTCTGCTAAGTTGGATAAGAAAATTTTGTAAAATTCCAGCGGGATAAGATCAGGGCCCACAGCTTTTCCAGCGGGTAGATCTTTGATTGCTATTTGTATTTCTTCTATTGTGAAATCCATTTCCAACCTTGCTTTATCCGCTGCTGTCAACTTCTCGACTTGTGCATTTTCTAAATAGCTTTCTATCTCCCCGCTATCAACATCAGTGTCAGGATTATATGAATTCTGATAAAAATCTTGAAAGATTGAACAAATCCCCTTTGGTGTGGTGGCTGAAAGCCCTCCCTCTGAGATAATTTGTAAAATTTCCCCTTTTGTTGCCCCCTGTCAGGTTCTAATGGCTAGTATACGACCAATATTTTCACTGTACTCATACTGTTCCTGCTTCCATGCCATGTACTTTTCTGCTGCTTTAACTGCGAATGCCTCGCCTACAACTGCCTTTGCTATTCCCAGTTTTTGTAATGTCTCTGTTACATCATGTTTGGCCCTAATTGCTTCTGTTAGTTCTTCTTCAATGTCAGCTATTACCCTTAGCTTTCTCTCTATTTCCTCCTTTTCTGTCTTAATTCTCTTCATAGAGAAACTAATAGTTTCCCCCCTTATGCTAGCCTTCATGGTATCCCAGACTGTTGCGGGAGAAGCGGAGCCTTTATTCAGTCTTAAACATTCTTTTAACCAGCAGTCCATCTGTGCTACATACTTGGGATCATATAGCAAGGCTCTCTCGAAGGTCCAACTAAATTTTTCCCTTTGCTGATTTGTAACAGAGATATCCAGGACCAAAGGATTATGATCTGGCATCACCCGTGGTAGCTTTCTTATCTTGATACTAGGTATCAATGCAGGTGAGATCAGAAAATAATCCAGCCTGGCAAGAGATTTATGTGGCATTGAGTAGTATGTACTCCCTCCTCCACCAGTATTTTGCTGTTCCCATGCATCGACAAGTCCATTGTCTTGCATCATTTGTATTAGAGCCCTGTGACTTCTCTTTTTTCGGCCCGAGAACCTAGCAGGATCGTTTTTCCACAGCCCATGAAGCCCATTGATATTCAGATCGCCACAGACTATGATGAGTATAGGCCAATTTGCCAGTTCTACATTAACATGGTCTAGGGTCTCTGGGTCGTCTACTATTGGAGCATAGATAGAGCAAAGAGTGAAGCTAGATCCATATACTTTGCATTCGATCATAGCCCATCGACCATATGGATCTGCTTTTTGCTTTTTTACTGTTATGAACCTGCCCCGTGCCAATATTGCCACCCCACGCGTCCTATGCCCTTGTGTGGTACATGTTATTAACTGGTATCCAAGCTGTTCTAGCAGAAATTTGCGACATATCTCAATATGGGTTTCTTGTATACATACAATATCTGCCTGTACTGATCTTAGATATTCCTTCATCTCTCTTCGTTTTCTAGCGTCATTCAAACCACATATATTAATTGTGACTATCCGCATTAAAAAATGACATTTTTCCCCCATTTTCCTTTTTCCCTTCCCTCTTCCCCCCTCCTCTATATGTTTTCTTGATGATGATGATTTTTCCCCCTTTTCCCCCCCCCCTCCTTGCCCCCCCTGTCCCCCCCTACCCCCCCTCCTTCTGAGGCAAGTAGAACTAAAGCCTCTGTGATGGTGTCTGACTACCAGTCTCCCTCAGCCCTGCATCCTTCTGTATATGCTTCTGGTGTGCTATACTATTGTGCTATACATTATTCACCTTCCCCCCCCCCCTACCACATCCGTGCTTCTCAGCTGTATGCATACGTGACCCTGGCATTATGCATTATGCATCCATTTGTTTCTCAATTTTCATGCCCCCCCCCCAAAAAAAAGGGGATCATGTTATAGTATTTACTGGGCCACTTGCTTTTAATGTGTCAATATACGCCTTTGCTTGTACTTCGGAGGTGAAAACTCTGACCGTGGATTTATATATAATCTTCAACCTAGCCGGATTCATTAGATATGCCTGTATTCCCATTTGATGGCATGGTTCCAATAGTTCTCTCAGTCTTCATCGCCTTTCGACTGTCGTATGACAGTAGTCCGGGGTTGTGAAAAAAGATTGGTTGTCAAATGACCGCTTTGCGTTTGGTCTGGCTTTGACGTAAATTTCCTCCCGCAGTAAAAAATTCCCGAAAAATATCAAAATCGCTCGGGCCTCTGCTGTTTCTGGGTTCCCCCCTGGGTTAGGGTTGGATTTTTCTTCATGGTCATGGGAAATCTATGCACTCGTTGAACTTCCCTATCCCAATACCAGTGGCTCAGTTCCGGGAATGCGCCGTTCAATAGCTTCAATACATAGGCTCTCACGTCATCCCCTTCCTTCCCTTCCTCTATGCCCAGGATCCTAAGATTATTTCGCCGCTGGCGATTCTCTAAATCTTCCAGTTTCCATTGGATGTCAGTTAGTTGCTGCTCATGTCCCTTTACTTTGGCCACATCATTTACTTGCTGATCTTCCAAGGTGCTTGTGCGATCCTCAAGATGAGATACCCTTGTTTTTGTGTCTACGCAAATCTTAGCCACTTTTTTGCTGAACATTGCAGGTTCTTGGTTGCCAATCGGTTTTTCTTCCCCTCAATCTTTGTTGCTTCTTGCAACTGCTTTATTGAGTCCAGTATCTGCTGCAATGGGGGGGATCTCAGCTCCTGACCCGGCTGTACCATCCTGCAACATATGTTCCGGATAGGTGCCCTGTGTGGCGGAGTAGTCCCACTTTAAGGTGTTTACGTTGTTGGCTCCACTGATACGTCGTTGCCCACTGGATGCTTTCTCTTGTGACTGCGTATCTCTTTGTCGCCTTGACAGCCTTTTTTTTCTCCTGGTGACTGTATCCCTCTCATTGGGGGAGGCTCTTCTATTCCCTGAGCTAGAGCCGAGGCTCGCGTCTGTTAGGTTCTCTCCCTCGCCTCGCCTGACCCAGATGGGGTATCCTCAGATCCGTCAGTGACTGAGTAAAAATTGTCCGGTATATCTAGATTGTCCTCCACACCACTCGGACCACTGCTTGCTGTGAGCTCCTAGATCAGAGTTTCAGTTCTTAGAGCCCCTGCATCATTTATATCCCGCGGAGTGGCTGCTTCCATCTCCTCTACTCCCACTTCTAGACCATTCTCTTGGTTTTGCGTTAGATCTAATATCAATCCTGGATCTCCGCTTTCCTTATTTAGTTCATGGGCCTCCACCATCTCCCCCCACTGAGTCTCTAGGTTAGCTTCCCACATATTACTGACTATAAGAGGATTTTCTTGCATATTTGCGTTGTCCTTTCGTGTAACCCCAGTCTTCTCTTTTTTTTCTCCAACGCTCGTGGGGTTTTCTCAACTATGTGGACAGCATCAGTTGCGTCAGATGTATTACTTGGGATATTTTGGACCACCGGAGAGAAATATCCTGTAATAGAGCTTACTACTGTCCCTGGGGTTGGTGCCCCCCCTCTCTTTCCCCTGATATTGCTGCGTGTCCCAGTATCATTTGCAATCCCACCGCTCTCACCTGGGGTATTTTCAAAGTCTTTGTTCTTTTCCTTGCTTTTCCCGATTTCCTTCTGGGTCGCTGCCTGTTTAGGAGCACCTTGCTCAGCATCTGGGGCTTTTCCTCTACCCCCTCTTGTGTTTTTTGGCGCCATATCGCCTAACAAGCAGTTACCAGTTTTTGGGTTGTGCTGCCTGCCCACCAACCCTTCTCTGCCTCTGCGAAGTTTGTAGGCAGTAGCTCTGATCAGGGTGTCCCTCTGCCAGCTCTTCAGGGAAAGCTCCAGGTGATCTGTCACACTGCACGCAGCTCCAGACCTCGCACTGCATTCGCTGCCGTTCTCGCGGAGCACTCCGCCGGCTCCGCTTGCTATGCCGGATCCGCCCACTTCCTTTCCGAGACGTTGAACTCGGAGCTCCGTAAGCACAGCTGCCGCGGTCGCCAGGAGCCCGAAAACTAAACTCTCTGCAGAAATCCAAACGCCGTCCTTGAGAGCCGCTTCCATGAAGGTAATGTTTTAGCACACCATTTCGGCATTCCTCGGTTTCAAGACTAGGGCATCGGGAGCGATCTCGAGTGCCGCTAGTCAGACGCCATCTTGCCTCTCAACCAGCAGTGAACTGTGTTTTTGAAAACATTTGATGGTGGATATCAACACTCGTTTCATGGGTGTTGACTTCAAACATTTTACTATCTCTATCAGCCACATGTATATATTGTTGTACATATCACTTATGCACTTTTTTATTCACCATATATCACTTTCACTGCATGGTCATCTTTAAGGAGCACTTTTTTCTAGAAAAGCATAAATACAGCATTATACTGTCAAAATAGATTTATATATTCTGAAATGGGAAATGTATAAATAATGCACTAAACGCATAACTGAAACTAACTCATTTGAGAGGTTTTCTTCTATCCCTGGTGTAATCCTCCATCACATCCGGATTCAGCTGATCGAGTCTGCTCACTTCCCCGTAGCCATGCAGCCTCTGCGTATACACATTTTATAATATTAATTACAAGCACATACACTATCTACTCACCACTAAACAGTAGAGGCTTGTATTACAATCCCAGTTATATAGAAAATTGGTTAAAAATTGTAGTAGTATGGTCATGGAAATAGAGTTGGCTGACAGCAACTCCACTTACACAACTGAACAATGAGAGGCTATTATTTCTACTGTATGGTAAATATAAATTATTTTTTGTTCTGCACCATAGAAGAATCAGTCTGTACGGTAAGGGTATTATATGACCCCTGCCTTTGGACAAAGATAGCACCTTAGGTCAGCAGGCAGTAAAATATGTAACAAGCGTTGGCAAAGCCAATAGGTATCGCCTATGCTTTGTCAATTTTTTTAGATATGTTCTACAGTAGAGCAGCTGATGTTCAGCATGACTGAAAGTAAAAAAAAGAAGTCATAGAGCTTTTCTTTTCACTTTCAGCCACGCTGCACTGCAGCTGCACTCTGTACAACATAGTAAACAAATAAAATCATTAACAAATCCAAACAGTACAGTGGCGGCTGGTCCATGGGGGCGTTTGGGCGCGGCCCCCTCCGTTTTCTCGCCGTGCGAGAAGGCAAACAAAGGTAGTTATTATTACCAATGATAATAACTACCATTTGTTTCTGCCTTGCCTTCTCGCACGGCGAGAAAGCAGAAGTTCCTGTGTGGGCGGTGTTACTCGAGGGCAGGGGGGAGCGGCTTGCCCACTGTTGGTAATACTGTCTGTTTGGGCAGCCTGAGAGGCTACCCAAACAGACAGTATTAACACAGTAGGCAAGCCGCTCCCCCTGCCCTCGAGTAACCCCTCCCACTCTCCCTGTCTCTCTGAATGCTGCTGTGCTGCAGCATACAGAGAGAAATTACTTCGGTAGGGCAGCCGGCCGAACCAATCACAGCGCTGGCTGCTGTCGAGGGGAGGGAGGCTGCCTGCTGCCTTCTGATGACGTCGGAATTCTACAGCGACGGCGGGAGTCAGAAGTCCGGAGCCTCAGTCAGGAAAGAAAAGCGGGAAGCCATTAACTAAGGTAAGTTTAGTTTGTTAATATTTAATTATCCGTCCTCCCGTCCCCCCCCATCCACTCCGCCGCATGATAGTTATTAATATAGCTTCTGCTGATGGGCTGTGTACAAAGCTGTGTAGTTTGTCTAACGCGAATGTTAAAGCTGAGGCCCTGGCTTTCCCTGTGAGGTGTTTAAGATGTAGATTTAGTTTGCCATACTCCGAGAACCAGATGCCTAAGTAATTGTAATTTGAAGTTGAAGAGATTTTAAGATTGCCAAGGCTCCAGCTGTGTGTTGATTGATTTGTTCTTGCATTTCCCGAAGACATTCACCTTCGTCTTTGCAGCATTTAACACCAACTTGTGATCCACTTGTTTGATGTTTATTGTACGGCACATATTGCGACATGAACAGTAACGGACCTTTCTCAATCGAACGGGAACATTCCTGTGCAATATGTGTGAATTTGTTTTACCCACAATACCGAATAAATACATTTGCAAAACAAATGATAGAATGGTAATCAGAAGACTGGAGACAACTTTTCTAGGCGTGATTTGTGATACATTGATCAGAGAGATGCCTGTGTTTTATTATGTGTCACTAGTTTGTTTCTTGTCTAGCTTTCAAAGGAGGCTGCTTTGTCTTTTTACTGGCTCTACACTGAAACAGGCTTCTGAGTGGCAGTGGTGAAGGTACTTGCTTCTATATGCTGGGCAGATAAGAAAGCTGGCCATCCTGTGCGGGTGACTGATGTGGTGTGTGTTAGCAGTGCCCTCCCCTCTGTACCCTCTCCCTGTATTAACTTGCAAATTGTGTGTGTGTGTGTGTGGGAGAGGCAATCAGGCTTGCTCGCGAACAGGTCCCAAACATTTGCGGCACACCACTTTCAAATGTCACCAGCCGCCACTGAATCGAAATAACTCTACAATTTGGCTTTGTCCTTTTTTTTCCATGAAGTACGGCAATGTGGCTCCTGTGCAGCATGAATGAAAAACAAGCACTATGATGCTGTCAGCACTGGCCATGTCAGAGCGCTTTTTTGTTTTTTACTTTCAACAATGCTGCAATACAGACAAACACGGAATAGCTTTACTTTAGGTTTTGTCAAAGGCTTTCTTTTGCCATGTATTACAACAACCGTTCTGCTGTATAACATGCTTAAAAACATTGACAAAGCCAATAGATCTCACATAGTCAAAACGTATTGGCTTTGCCAATGCTTGTTTACACTGTTATTACACTTACAGCGCCTCACTAACAGTTCAACCAGGCACCCCCGAGGCAGTCTGTGGAGCCAAACATACTTACTGGTAAAGATATTTGTTAAGTACAAATTTATTGTTTACATTTTTTCAAGCATCTTAACCCTCTTTACAAGACAAATAACACACCATCACAAAGGATATATTTAATTTGTAAATCTCCTGTGAATCACAGCTTGATTCCTGTGCCATTGATGACAGCACCGCAGTTGATAGAAGGATGTGTGTATGTTTACTATCACGCTCTATAATTAGTTTGGAAAATCTCAGCTTGAGACTGGCGGATGTGCTTCTTGAGAAGTGCACCGGTTTGTAAGTCATCAGATCTGTTAAAGATTCTTTTCTATCGAACACTCTACAGTTCTGATATTTTTTCACTGGTAGTTTTTTGATATCCCTGGACGATGAGATTAAAACATATCTAATTGAACATTATGTAGATTTTATTCCTCTTGTGTTTATAGCACTAATATATCTAAAACAATATGGACCAGTTGAGCAGAACAATTTAGTGGTTGCAAATCCTGTGTTCCACAAAATCACGTAAAATAGTGCCCAGCGATGTACAAAATGTACTTTGTAAGTCGGAAATATCCATTTTGCAAAGCATACCGAACCAAAACGCAAGTAGCATGTAATGGCACCCCGTCTACTCTGTGAGTCGGTATGCAATGTGTAGCATATTGATGCTATGGGCACTAGGAGCCTCATGGTTCTGGGCGGACTCTGAAGAGGAAATACGTAATATGCGGTAACGTGTTAGGGTGTGGTCAATTTCGAAGTGTGATGTAATGCATGAGTGGAAGTAATGAGTGCCTGCAGCTCCTCTGTGGTGTAATTCATCTGCATGCTCCTGGGCTGGGAAAGAAGCTACAACTAGGGACAAGTGCGTGTGTGTGCCACGTGTGCCCAGAATCGATGCAGAGCGGTCTGCAATAGGCACATCTGCAGTCAAGGCCCTGCTCCAGCCAACACACGGCCACAGAATAAATTGAAGGCCCTGCAGAGAAGCATTCTCAAAATGCTCGCCAAAACCGCTGCTGAGGTGGTCGACAGAGACGCTGTGCTCTGAAGACAGAGCCATAGTTCTGTTATAGGGGAATTTATAGTGTGCACTAATACTCTGGAGTGTCCTGGCGTGCAGGTGGACAGTGGCAGGAGGGAGCAAAGATATTAAGGCAGCTGTTTAAACAGAAAAGTTTTAAGATGTTTTTTAAAGATACGGAAATCTTGCATATGCTGGAGATCAGCCGGTAGAGAATTCCAAACCATAGCTGCTTTGACCGACGAAGACTGGCCCCCAATCCGCGACCGACGGAACCTTGGGACCACCAGCCGACGTTGGAGGGATAAGCGCAAAGGTCGCCTAGGCGTATAGAACGAGAAACGTGTTCTGATGTAGGCTGGACCAGAGCCATGAAGGGCCTTGTGTGTCATGGTCAATGCTTTAAAATGCACTCGGGACACAGGGAGCCAAAACAGAATCCAGTGTGTTTTTTGATTTGGTCCGGGAACCGAAGATCTTCCACAAACCATACCCATAGATTCATCACAGGCCCACCCTCTGAATTCGGGCACGGAAAGCCAGGAGGCCATAGAGTCTCTCTGAAGGCAGGAGGAAACTGGCCATAAAGGAGCACCTCTGACTTATCTTCATTGCACTTAAGTTGAGCATGTGCCAGCCAGGATAATAGCGTTGAGAGGCACTTACGAGCAATATCAGTTCGTAGGTCAGAGTCCTTCCAAGTGAATAGAAGCTGAGTGTCATCGGCATAGGCCATTATTTTAGCGCCCTGCTCCTCAGCTAAAAAAATCAGGGGTGTCAAATAGATATTGAAAAGCATAGTCACATGCAGCAAAAAATAACAATAGCACCAACAAGGTAAGAGAAACAGAGAACTTACTCATCGTCAAGAACGACTGAAGCATATTGCAAAAGCATGATTCCCAAGCGACTTTTGTATGCAGAAGTTGTCGTTGGGTGCCAACCTGCACCACGATCGCCTGACCGGCACGTGCCAACACAATGTCAGCAGAAGGGATTGCAAAATACAATAGACATGTTCCTGAAGCCACCACCACCTTTCGGCACTTCTAAGAGGCAGAACATTGGTGCCAGATGGGCTGCATAGATTAAAACATATCAATGACTTAATAGATGTAGTAGAGAAAGAAGATGACAAAAAGATCAGCAAATATTTTTTAAAGCCTTGCAGATGATGAAGTGAAAGAAGTGCTAAAGAAAATCTCACAGACTGATGTAAAATCATACCAAAAGGTAAAATAAGCGTTGGAGACCAAGTATAGTCCAATGCGAAATGTCAACTATGAAAGATTATCTTCAACCAAGAATGACAGAAGGTTGGTGAAATAATGGAAAAGTTTCTTGGAAGACTTGATGCACTCAATAAACTTTGTAAGTTCTGTGACTTCACGGTTGAAGAATTCATGCGCCTTAGAGTCATTGATGGCTGCCTTTCAGATTCATTTAGAAGGCAAAGGCTGGAAGAAACACACAGTGTAGAAAAAATGCTGATGACTGCGAGAGTAGAAGAGCGAGCAGACTGACAAGCTGCTGACATGGAAGCAGGAACAGCACACAATCAATCGCCATTGATCTTGAAAAGCGAGCACCAGCATAAACAAGATACACATAAGTTGACATCTTCAAAGTAAACAAAGATGGATTTTCATTTCCCAATGAAGGTAAATGTCTAACCGTAGGACAAGTCTGCAAAGGTTGTGGGAAACATCAGCTAGGAACTAATCAACATCAATACTCGTCAAGCTCATCATACAAATGTTCTTCGATGTCACTACCGAGTATCAACAAAGAAGATGAATGTGTGCTGATGATATCTACAAAAGAACGACGTAAACATGTGGGATTAGCTGCCTGTAAAGTAAATCACAGTTCAAAGAAAGCTTATTAAATCAAACGACAAACGTCCTTTGGACACTGTCCCAAAATCACATTAGAAGGGAACGATCACCCAATAACTTTCATCGTAAAAAGAGGCACGTTGATTAACATTTTGCCAGTGGAAAGGTTTAACAGCCTATCCCTAGTGCCTCGCCTCACTCCATCTGGCTCAAAGGTATACACTTGGGCTGCTTCTGAGCCATTGCAATGCGACACTAAAAGACATCGGTGCAAATCATCATTCATGTTCTACAAGGGACTTTGTTGAGTACCTGTTTGCTCAGCTTTGCCACCGCTGCTGACATGGTTGATATCCCTCAATTACAACCTCTGTGCTCAGTCTGAGATCACGAGTCGGTTCTCGTAGTTTTCAATGGCCTGGGAAAACTCAAGGAAATAAAATTGCATCTTCATATAAATGAGGACATCCGCTGTGTTGCTCAGCAGTACTGTAGAGTTGCTTTTCATCTACAAGAAGCTGTAGAGAAAGAGTTGGAAGCGCTCTTAAAACATGACATCATTGAATGCTCCACAGGCCCCATGCAATGGGTTTTTCCCACAGTAGTAGTACCGAAAAAGGACAGTAGCGGAGTAGTGAGCATTTGCATTGATATGCACCAGGCAAACAAAGCCATTAAGAGGGCTAGACACCCTGGTGCACACATCACTGACATGATATTGCAATTGAACGGAGCCAAAGTGTTTTCCCATCTTGACCTGAACAAAGGATAACTGGGTTTTGAAGTATCTTCAACTGCTGAGATATTTTAGGATCGTATTCACCAAGTTAATCCACCTTGTTACTCGTGCTTTAAATTACGGTGATGACATACTGTTTTTTGGGAGAACACAAGAACGCAAAAAAGTCCTTACCCAAGTGTGCCATTTACTCGTTGAGGTAGGTTTCACTCAGAATACCCCAAATTGTGAGTTTCTCTGTTGGGGAATTACTCCACCCCCAGATAAAGTTCCAGCCCTGTCATCCACTTGCCCCCCTCAAGATAGTACCATGCTGTGATATTTTTTAGGCATGGGCAGTTAGTGCTCAATATACAGTCCCAATTTTGCTAGATTCAGTGCCCCACTGAGAGACTTGACAAAGCGAAATGTACTGTTCCAATGTCTCCAGAATGTGACCAGCGTTTCAAAGGTATTAAACATGCAATTGAGAATGACATGGAAATGGCCTACTTTGACCCCAAGTTACGTACCAAAATAACAGTTGATGCGAGCCCAGTGTGGTAAGGGGCAATCCTTGCTCAACACAATGGCCATCCTAATGCTCAGAGACACATTGTGGCCTATGCCAGGCGAAGTCTATCTGAAACAGAATGTGCTTACTCTCAGCCGGAGAAAAATAGTCTGGCTGTGGTGTGGGCCTGCAACCATTTTCATGTATTCCTCTATATAAAATGACTCACCATCATCACAGATCTCCTGGCATTACTTCCAATTTTCAGAAACCGAAATGCAATGATGTTGCATCGCATTGAGAGGTGGAGATTAAGACTGCAGGAGTATGACCATGGTATTCTGCAGAAACCAGGGAAGGATCAAAACCCAGCAGATTATTTTTCTCAAGTGCTGCTACTTAGTCACAGTTCAACATCCAAGACCTGAAGCATATCTCAACTGTATTGTGAGATCCAGCAAACCAGTGGCTCTGCCTGTGAAACAAATCATTGCTGCCACTAATGCAGATAAAGACACCACCATAATCAAAGAACTTATTACCACCACACAATCATGGAGGAGAAGTACCAGCCCCCTCACTGATGATGTTGAATTCCAAGAGTTCAAAAATGTACAGGATGAGTTAGCAATCACCCAAGATTACACAAAACTGCGAGGCTCCAGAATCGTCATACTTGAAAGTCTAAGACAGCGGGTCATTGAGGTGGCCCATGAAGGATACCATGGTATCATAGCCACTAAAACAGCCTTAAGAGATCGAGTGTAGTTCTCCCGGCTAGATGAGTGAGTCGAGAAAGAACTGAAGGTCTGCCACATTTGCAATTGTTTGTCCCCCAAATTGACGCAGCACCCAGTGGCAATTTATTCTTATTATTTTATTAGCGAGTCATATATAGCGCACAGCTACCCGCGCTGGGTACCCTGGCACTCAAGCGGCAGGTCGGATGGGGAACATCCTTTACAATGCAACTTTTACCACGCAGTGCCTTTACGACGCAACTATTACAACGCAAACCATTACGACGCATTGCACTGGGGGGCGATCTAGGATAGGGAATAGATTTAATTTACTATCCAACACCTTCCCTAGTGTCCACGGGGACTGGAGATGGAATAGTAAATTAAACTATTCACTATCCAGCACCCCAAAGCACTATGCGTTGTAAAGGTTTGCGTTGTAATACTTACGTTGTAACAGCATGCGCGGTAAAAGCATGCGTTGTAATGTCATACATCCAGGCCCCACTAGCTCAGAACAACCAACTCTTCAGGTGTGTGCGAAAGGTGGGCAGTAAGGTACAGCTACTAAAAAGGTTCCAGTGTGGCATTACACAACCTAGGACCCAGGTATGCAAAAGGAAAGGCCTCCTATGCTTGTACGTTTGACTCTGGATTCAGTACACAGTGACAATGTGTTAGAAGAAGGAATGGGCCTGCTGATGTGATTTCACAAGATCATGAATGTTGCGTGGGCCTGCCCCTGATCTGGCTCTGTACACGTAGCACAAGGCTTTGAAGTAAATATGTTTCTCCACTGCGAGCCAATAAAGCTCTTGGAGGAGAAGTGAGGCAGAGGCGGCATTGTGGAGTCTACATAACATCCTTGCAGCCGAGTTCTGAACCACTTGCAGACGTCTGATGGATGCTTTATCTGGCCCGAGGTAAAGAACGTTGCCGTAGTCTAGTCTTGTCATAATGAGTTCCTGAACAACTGTCCTTTAAGCTGGGAATAACCAAATGATTTTCCGCAACCATTTTAAGACAGTGAAACAGGTAACAGCCACCTTCACTACCTGGAGCTTAATAAACAACTTTTCGTTCAACAGGAAACCAAGATTTTTTACCTTGGGAGCTAGGTTTGGAATAGTGACCAAAGTATCTGGCTAATGCTGAGGACCCTAAAGTGCCATGTTGTTTCTCCGCACCAATACATTGGTCATTTCTCCATTAAGTTTGAATGAGTTGTTGTTTATCCACATGGCGACCGGGCTCAAACAGGAGTTCAAGGCTTCAGGATTGTGAACTTGACCAGATGACAAGAAGATGATTTGTATCTCATCAGCCTAAGAAAATAAGCTGAGGCTGCAGCTTTCCGCCAAGTCAGCTAATGGGTATACATACATGTTGAATAATGCTGGGCTTAGGATGGAACCTTGGGGAACCCCTGAGGTAACGGCATGCAGTTTGCAAGAGGCACTTGCTGAGGTAACTTTGAAGGAGCGATCTTTTAAGAAGAATGTCACCCAGGTCTCCAAGGGACAGGCTAGGGCTAGGGCTAGGGCTGTCCCTTGGAGACCTAGATCAGCCAACCTCTGTAAGAGAATAATGCGCAGTCTTACCTTCATCCAGGTGCTGTCTGAGGTTTTCTATGACTCCTAGAAAGGCGGATTCAGTACTGTGTCCAGCTCTGAATGCAGATTCAGATGGGTGAAGTTTTGGGACTCCCAAAAAATTGCGAGTTGTTTATTTATATGTTTCTCCATGATTTTGGACATGATTGCATGTATATTAGATTATACGCACCTACTGTGACACTTGTCGAGTCCTCAAACCACTCGAGGTGACCCCGACAGAAGGTCCGGCTCAAGCGCCCAAGCCTATATTACTGTTGCCCAATCAGGATGGACCTCAATCACCTTAGATCACCCGAGCTGACAGATAATTGCAGGCACCTCGCCGACTAATCAAAGAAATGTGATCTTAATGATGTCTGCCACTTTTTATTTAACAAAATGGGAGCTGTAGCATATTGATACTATGCGCACTAAGACCCTCATGATTACAGGCGGACTCTGAAAAGGCAATATGTAATATGAAGGGAGGTGTTAGCGTGTGGTTGATTATGAAGTATAATGTAATGTGCAGTGCATGAGTGGATGCTGAAGACTAAAGTAATGTTTGACAACAGCTCCCATGTGGCCTGATTTATCTGCATGCTCCTGAGCTCGAGAAGATGCTACACAATGGATCAATAATTTCTGCCTGCAAAGCACTGATGTACTACGTAGATCCAAAAGAGGGCGTTAACAACTTTGCCCAGTGGATGCTGAATCTATACGTGTGGATGTCTCTTGCCCCTCGTAGGCTTGCATCCTACTATTTGCAGCTTTTCGAAGTGGCTCATATAAAGGCCTTCTTCCTTGGCTCTCTTCTCTGTAACATCCCTTAGGGTTTAAATGTTTTCTTTAAGGTTTACATTATGAAAAACATGCATTTCCTGTTCACTTATATATTCTTTATTTTTCCAAAATGTCATCTTTTTTCTCAAGGTGGTTGACAGTTACTGCACTGTGATGTGAAAAAACACAATTACATAACTACATGAAATTAAATATACAGTGTTTTTCACGATGCATCAATGCAAATGGCCTTTAGGTGCTTAGAGACAAAATCAGATGGAGATTTGTCCACCTTATGGTAAAGGGAGGTAGGCAAGTATAAAGCTTTCAATCTCTGTAACATTAATAGTAGCTTCTTTAAAGAGAAACAATTAAAAGAAACTACCTGTCCAAGGATCAAGGATAAAAAGACAAATATCAGCATTATCATAATTAAACATACACCCTATAAACAGAGTTGCATCTTCATGAGAGTATTATGGCTCTGCCCTCTCCCCCACAGTTATGTGTGACTGCAAAGATGAATATCCTGCCCGACTATGTATCTGTACCATGCCCACCATCATTTCTTTGTTCTCGCAACTTTATCTTTATTTTTTAGTTCTTACGAGTTTGTAAGGTCTTTGATCATGTGTTTCCCCCAAACTCCAACTCTGGTGCTCCTTGGTGACGCTTTTGGCAGTCTCAAGGTGGTGTCCTTGATTCTCTCTGCTCTGTGCTGGCTGCTGGCAGTGTTCACGGAGGCTTGACGCGCATTACCTGCATCAAGGAAGGGCAATAGCGATCTGTGTCCTCACGTAAATGTTTTTTTTGGTATTCGGAAATAGTTGTAAAGAATATGTGCAGTGTGTTAGAAATGTGGGTATTACTACCAACTTAATAAACATCTATTTCTACCAACCCAATTATTTACTCTCAACATAATTAACATAAACTATTTAGATCATAACACAGTTCTAAAAAGGTTTCTGGTCAATGCCCGGTTGTCAGGCATTTGACAAATAGAAGGGATCGAGGTCCAGCTATCTCAGCCTTACTTCGACATATACAGTGGTGTTACTGACAAGACAATACAGACAGAGGTTTGAGAGTATGCAGGAAAGGAACATTGCAGCTAGGCTGCTAGGTATGAAGGCTAGGGTTTCCACTGCTCTGGAGAATGCTTCCTGTTCACTCTAGTCCCGCCTTCACGGTCAATGTAGGATCAATTGCAAAAGAAGACGTGGAGACAATTATTCGTTACTTGGCCCCTGAGCAGATTGCTTTGGCTTTTCACTGCCACTTAAGTATTTTACTTGCCCCTTCTGCCCCTCATGTTTATTGTAGTTACGCTTCTCTAGTTCTAGCTCTAGTTCTCTAGCTCTAGTTCCTCAGTTTCCCGCCCTTCCTTACCTGATCTTATTGAAAGCTTTCTTGTTTTGTGCAGTCTATGCTTTATCCATCTGCAGGTTATGTTGGATGTTGTGGCCTCCACCACCATATGGTTGCTTGAAATGTGTACTAGTCTTCCTCAGCTTTCGTCACAGCCTCCTTATAGAGAGTACCAGTAAATTTAAAACCAATTAAGGAAGATTCCTCTTCACACTTTGTTTACTCACCTTCTGGATATTTAATTAATGTCAATTCAAAATATATAAATAAAATAAATAAATAAATACCTGGTTTTAGAGATTATGGAGTTCCTATTTAGTTTACACTATTAAAAGCCATGTCACACTAGGATGTGTCTCTGATGATATTTATCTGCTTTCCGAGACTACCAGAGCCACTTTTCTTCTCATTACCCAATTCCCTATGTCTCCTGCACTGCCTAACTTATTTATTCGTACCTTGGGAACACTTAAGCCAGTGATGGCAGAGTTGGGTTCATATTGGATTTGCTTTGGCTTTAGATACTTATACTGGTAGCAGACAATGCCCCAGGGATTACAATATCCCTTTCTGCCCGTCTTTTTGCGACTGACATCCCACCCCGAAAAGACAGGCGGAAATGGATGGACCCCCCTTGGGAGGGGGTAGCTGTGCACTGGGGGGTCCCTGCACTGCGTGGCAGGCACAGCGTGGTGCCTGCCACATAGTACAGGGAAATGCACAGCATGGCATTTTGGCATTGCATATGGTGCTGCAGCCAGCAGCACCGTCCTCAATGTTAAAGGCCCTGGGCATCCTAATTGCAGTGGTGGGACCGCCACATGTCTGGCGGGCGGTCCCAAACACTGCAACGATGGCGAGCAGACTCAGGTCCGCCCGTCGTCGTAATGAACCCCATAAATATTATCACTTTTAGGATTCCCTCCGCGGACTGGCTTTGCAGCAAAGAATTCTACATTTTGAACTTTGAAGGAGGAAACTGACCTGGGGCTGCCCTCTTCATCTTGCCTTGCGGTTCCTTGTTGCTGCAGCCACTTCTCGCCGCACCCGCTTCTCGGGTGCCGCTTCGCGGGTGCCCCTTCGCGGCTCCAGGTGGGGGCTGACCTGAAACCACATCTCAGGACCGAGCACGAGTCGGGGAGCTAAAGCAGCAGCTTCAGGGGTGGTGTGGGGCAGGGACTCTCTTGCCCAGGAGTCCCAGCATAGCCTCGGTCATCTCGACCGCGCCCCCTGGTAGCCGCGCCCCCGCTTGACCGGGATTAGAAAAGCACCTTGGACCTAGTGGGACGCTCATGCTACATTTTGAACTTTGAAGGAGGAAACTGACCTGGGGCTGCCCTCTTCATCTTGCCTTGTGGTTCCTCGTTGCTGCAGCCACTTCTCGCCGCACCCGCTTTGCGGGTGCCGCTTCGCGGCTCCAGGTGGGGGCTGACCTGAAACCACATCTCAGGACCGAGCACGAGTCGGGGAGCTACAGCAGCAGCTTCAGGGGTGGTGCGCGGCAGGGACTCTCTTGCCCAGGAGTCCCTGCATAGCCTCGATCATCTCCGCCGCGCCCCCTGGTAGCCACGCCCCCCGCTTGACCGGGATTAGAAAAACAGTGTTTCCCTTGGACCCAGTGGGACGCTGACGCTACATTTTGAACTTTGAAGGAGGAAACTGACCTGGGGCTGCCCTCTTCATCTTGCCTTGCGGTTCCTTGTTGCTGCAGCCACTTCTCGCCGCACCCGCTTCGCGGGTGCCGCTTCACGGCTCCAGGTCGGGGCTGACCAGAAACCACATCTCAGTACCGAGCACGAGTCGGGGAGCTACAGCAGCAGCTTCAGGGGTGGTGCGCGGCAGGGACTCTCTTGCCCAGGAGTCCCTGCATAGCCTCGGTCATCTTGGCCGCGCCCCCTGGTAGCCACGCCCTCCGCTTGCGACGCTCTTGTATATCAACGGCCAGTTTAATGCTCAGCGGGAGGCGAGCGGGACGCCGGACGAAGCCTGGACAAAGGGCGGACAGTCTGAGAAGGTCCGAGACTGACCGTGACTGGGCTGGGCCAGGATCCTTGTCTGTTGTTGCCGTGGTCCATCTGTGGTATCCCTCTAGTAAGACTTACTGTTGTCAATATTTTTGTGGAACCTTTGTGCTTTCGTTCTATTGGCAACCGCTATTCATTGTTTGCCCTAGGGTTATCAGTGCAAGCTTGCTACCATCTCACTGTGTGTAACATGTCCAAGCAAAAGTCTTCTTCTGTATCTAATACCATGGACAATTACCTAGTGCAGGTTGTGAGTAAAATCAATAGCATGGGAAGGATATCGCTGGGCTTGAGTTCTCCACCCATTACCCCCACACAGAGCTCTCTGCCAGAACCTACCCTGGTAGAAGTCCCGATACAGGTGCATTGCAGTGATGCCCCAGATATTGAGTTTCCCCCTGATGACAATTTTGACCAAAACATACCTACTGTTGTTAACCTAGACAATGATTCCGTAGATCAGTCAAACACGATAGAAGATAATTCCCCCTCCCCTGTGTCTAAGCCTGCAACTAGAGCAGTCAGAGCATGTAGAAAAGGCCAGAATAAACGTGGTGGGTTACGCTCTAGCAGGAAAAGGACAGCCTCTCCACCCAGAAATATGGCTACAAAAGAGGTATGTATGTATTTATGTATGTATGTTCTTATATAGCGCTCGACTTACCCTAGGGCATCTCGGCGCTTGCCTTGGGAACCCGTCCTGGCTTTTCCCTGTGAGATAACCCGTACTGGGCATCCCCAAGGTGAAAGCCAGGCATCCCGCCGCGGGGGGGGCGTTGTGGAGATTAAGCAAGCTTAATGCCCAGAGTTGCAGAGTGTGAACACGTGATTAGAGTGGGCACCGAAGCGAGAATTATCGAGTCCGTGGACAATTGGACTCAAGACCCTGCCGCGTCGGGAATTGAATTCTGGTCCAAGGTCTGACCTCTGCTTCAGGGTATGCCTCCTCTAACCAGTGAGCCACACTTCTCCAAAGAGGCAAATGGGGAGTATGGTGGGAAGGAGATATTGGAGGATGATCAAATTAAAAAGCTAGTAAGTATGATTGATTCCAAGATTAATTGCATTATCAAACCATTGGTAGCCAAAATTGATCAGCTAACAGCAGAGGTAAATAGGCTAGGGGGGCTCATAAACAAGACAGTGGAGGAGGTGGGTAATATACCAATTCTAGTTTCAAACAGAGTTGAACCAACTGCGAATGTTCTTGGGGATGGGCCAGGGTGTAGGGATAAAGTGGTATCAAATCCTCCCCCTATTCAGGACCCAGTAGTTAAAGATGTTCAGGAAACAGTCAATGAAGACCTCCCATCAAAATCCACTGGGAAGGGTTTAGAGAAAGGCCCGGTCCAACTCATCGTAGAGGCCTCCCCCCTTGTTCTGGTCCTGGCCAATGTACCTCCATTAAAGCCGGGTCAAGTGGAATCTACATCTTCCTTGATCAGCAAAGCATTCCACTGGTTATGTAATAACATTATGATATCTCCATGGGGTAAACAGCAGCTAGCTGGGGAAATTACTATGGCAAGAAGGGTGGACTGGATAGGGAACAGTGTGAAAAAATTTAAAGGAGATTGCGTAGTTCTGCATTTTTTAAGTCCAGAAGTACTCCCTGATGTCTTGAGAAACATATTTCCCCCACAACGCAGGAGCACTGACATCATCCCGCTAACTCTAGATTTTTTCTATCGTAGAGGTAGTACAGTGAATCCAAGTATATTAAGGAACAAGTGGAACTCAGTGTCAAATAAGTGGGGTAGGGGTGCCCAGCTCAGCGAATGGGGAATCAGTCTTGAAAATAGATTTGCGGCACTGTCAGACTTGAACGAATGTGATTGACTTGAGAGGGCAGACAGTGTAGTGCTCAATGAACCAGCTGAGCTAAATAGAACATATATTCCCATAGACGAGGAGATTGGCCTTACAAATGCTACTTTCATGACCCCAGGGAAAATGGTAGATGATATAATTTTTCTAGTAAATAGAAAGGAGAACAAATACTCCGAGGTACAGTCCGTCCCTACCTTGTTAGAAACATGTTTTGTTCCTGGTCCAAAAGCACCTTCACCCGAACTATTAGGTCATCATTGTACTAACACAGAACCAGAACCAGGGCTGGAGGATGAAACCCAAGGCTTATTAATAACTCAGCCCCCTTATGCTTAGCAGCAGATGAAGCAGATGAAGCGGGGTTGTCTTTTCTTTCCTGGAATATTGCCGGAATTACAAACAAGTTGTCATCACCAGAATGGTGTAACTTTATAGATCAATTTGACATTCTACTGTTCCAGGAAACATGTTTATTGACCCCAGTACATCATCTAGGGTTTCTTAATTTTCAAATCCCAGCTACAAAAAATCCAAAGGGTCGCCCATCAGGGGGCCTGACAATCTGGATCCGCCAAACATTATGCTGTAGAATCCAGCAAAGGAGTTCTCCATCAAATGATATATTGTCAGTTAATCTCACATGGGCTAACGGACAGGGGATGGCTGTTTTCAACATTTTTGCCAGGGGAGTAGCGGGAGGTCAAATATCAGAAGTAATCGCTGCTCTTGACCTTGAGCTCGAGGCACTCCCAACACAGCTGTCTTTTATTGTGGGGGGTGATGTCAACACCACATTTGAACCGCTCGGCCAAGAAGACCAAATCCTAGAAGAAGAGGAGGATAGCAAGTGGGTTGTCCCCCAGCTAGAATTACCCGTAGTCAGAAGATGGACAGCGGTGGCCATCCAACTGAAGGCTTTATGTCTAGCAAGAGGACTCAGAGCAGCTAATGGACGTACCCCTTCAGATCGACAGGGGGACAAAACATTCGATAATGATAGGTTCTCCAGCCGAATAGACTACTTCTTGGTGGACATTAGAAAATGGCACAGGCTGATTGATATGGTTGTAAAAAACAGGATGGAGAGTGACCACAACCCTCTTTGTATGGTCTTCAAAGCAAATAAGGGGTTAAGAGAACCAAATTATGGGGGTGGCAAAGTCACCTTAGATATTGTAGCCTCGAATAACCTGCGCCACATAAAATGGGGTAGACTAATTGAGAATACAGAGAGGTTGGAGGATCTTAAAAAAATGGTGGTCGAAGAAGTGAGTAAGATAAATTTACATACTATTAATCAAAACTTTCCTGAAACTATGCTTGAGGCTCATACGGACTTTTTTGCCAAGCTTCAGGAGTTTTTCAATAAGCCCACAAAATTAGACAATGTTCATAAAAAATTACCAAAAATGGTATGGTACTGTAGAGTAGCCCACCAGAATCTCAGCAGCGAACTTAGAAACAAGAACATCTTAGGTGTGAGAAAGGCGAGGGATATATATAGGAAGGCACAAAAAGAGGCCAGGAAACAGTGGGATGAGGCTCACTGGCGTGATCTCAAATCCGCCTGTGCTGCAAAGAATCAAAGTCAATTTTGGGCCTTGGTCAAGTGGGACAGAGGGGGATAGCACAACCCCCGCAAAATAATGTCGCTAAAAACCAGTGGGTAGACTTCTTCAAACCACAATACGCTTGTGACCTAGCGTAAGGAGAGTGTATACTACCTCCTACAGTTTTTTTATCAATGTCAGCTATTTACTAAAAAAGATGTTAGCATAGCGCTAGACTGCGTGATAGGGGGCCGAGCCCCAGGAATGGATGGCATACCTGCTGATGTGTTTTTAAGTGATCGATTATCTTGGTGTCAGTACTTTGAGTGGCTAGCTAATTCTGTGGCCAGGGGTGCACCAATACCGACCTCATGGAAGGGTGCAGAAATAATTCCAGTTTTTAAAAAGGGAGACAAATCACAACCTAGCAACTATAGACCTATCAGTGTTATAGACTCTGCCCAAAAGTTAATAGGTCGACTAGTGCAAAACAAACTGCAAACTTGGATAGTTGAAAAAGATATTTTATCCCCTTACCAAGCTGGTTTCCGTCCCTGTACAAGTTCAGTTGATCAGGTCTTTTTTTTCATAGCTCTATACTGGAGGAACGTGATGCTAACTAATGGGACTCTTTACGCTGTTTTTGTAGATTTAAAATCAGCTTTTGATCTAGTTCCTCGTTCCAAACTTTGGAGGGTACTCGCCGAAGCTGGGTTGGCCCCGGAATTGCTGACGCTTCTTGTCCGCTTACATGAGAATAATTATTCTAGAATCAGGTGGGAGGCTCAGGGTGAGGTGACGGACACCTTCCCTTCCCTGTCAAACGTGGGGTCCGACAGGGGTGTGTTCTGGCACCCACACTGTTTTCTATTTACATCAATGGCATCGTAGACCATCTAAGCCGCTCTCCCACCGATGCTCCTGTTTTAGCAGGGGCACGCGTGCCAGTCCTCATGTTTGCGGACGACACGCTTATAGTTTCTCGAACACCGAGTGGGCTTCAGAAGGCAGTTAACGGTGAGTTCTGTCAAACATGTGGACTTGAGATAAACACCTCCAAAACCAAGTTCATGTGCTTGAACCAGCGGAACACTTTTAAGGGTTCAATTAATTTTAATGGTACTCCCCTAGAACAGGTTGAGGCCTTCACGTATCTAGGAATATCCCTTCAGTGTAACATGAGTTGGAAAAACCACATCGACATGGCTGTTTTAAAATTCCATCAGCTGGTAGGTGCAGTGGCCCTTAAACATAAAGCCTCATTGACTAAGCCAATCACCCCTGCTTTAGAAATTTATAACATGAAGGTGATTAGTGCCTCTTTATACGGCTCGGAAGTTTGGGGATTCTCCAATTTGAAACAACTAAAACTGGCGGAAAACAGGTTTCTACGCCGTCTTGTTGGGGTTCCCCAAAGTACCCCAACCGTTCCACTGGCATATGACCTTGGCAGGAAGAACATTGAGGATTTGGCACGGCTGCGACCCTTATTATACTGGAGACGCATTATGACTACCCCTGAACTAGTGCATTATGCCACTGCCCTGAAGGATATCATCAGGGCAGATTGTTTCCATTCGATCCCGTGGTTAAAGGAAATAAGAGGTTTGCTTATTAAGCTGGAACTAGACCACCTATGGAACTCTCCCAATGCCGAAAGTTTTCCATCAAAGGTAACATTGAAAAAAATGTTTTGGGAAATGGTATGGTCGACCGCTTATAGTATTGGATCCAACACAAATTTAACAGGACGTTTTTTGGATATCAAACCCTTACCATCTTGTGAGCCTTACTGGGACATTATTGAAAGGCCGTTTGATAGAAATTTGTATTTTCAATTCAGAACCGGGAACCTTCCTTTAAAGGCATTTACCAGCAAATGGTCAGCTACACAGGACGACAAATGTCCCCATTGTAAAGACTCGATTGAGAATATTGCTCATATACTGTTTGTTTGTCCCCTTTATGTAAATCCACGACGGAAGTGGATAAAACCTGTGTGTCTAAACTTAGGCACTCGTAGGTGTATAGAGGCGCTAAGAGTGCTGGAATCAGATTGCACACCCTGCATGGCGATTGCCGTTGCAAAATATTTAGGTTGGGCATGGACTATACGCACCCGCACTTTACAACAGTTAGATACTGCTCAATGAACTAACTGACACAGCTTATTGTAGATCAACTTTTTATAATTCTTTTTTTATTGAACTATTTTTAATTATCATGTATAAATTGTCTTCGTATTAGGAACATGACAGCATTATGGTTTAATGAGTTTTTTTAAAATAATGAAATTAACATTGTAGTATTTATTGTGTAGTGTAGGATGTATAACTGCTATTATGACTTGCTGTCGAATAAAGCTTTGAAATTTGAAGAATTTATTCTGAAGCTGGTGAATGTTAAAGCAGATGCTTTCCTCTGATTGTTTGCCAGTTGATATTGTGCAGAGCCGTTGCCAGAAAGCCAAATGCCCAAGTAGTTTTATAATGAAGAGTGATGCAGATTGCTGGTGCCATGAGTCCAACACTGTTTTGCTTTATATTTACTTTTCCCAAAAATCATTATTCTTGTTTTGGCTTCATTAGCTGTAAGCGTGTTTTCCTGACTGTACGTGTAAAGCTCATTCAATGCTCTCCAGTGGTCCATCTTTGTTTGATCAAATATTACCAGGTCATTTACGTATTGGAGTAGATGGAGCTTTTGCTGTCTGATCTTGGGAGAGAGAGCATGCTTGGGTCAAGGCTGAAGCTAAATCTGCAGTCTAAAGGTTAAAAAAGAAGGGATCCAGGTTGCAGCCCTGTTAGAGTCCAGTGGCTGTATTCCTAGGCTCTTGAACACTATTGCCAGGACCAGTCTTGATTCGAACCCAGCTGTCTGTGTCAAGTGACATTATGGTTCTTAGCAGATGTTTTGGGATATCCTGTTTTGCTAATTTGGAGCACAGTATATTGCACTCCACTCTGTTGTAGGCTGCTGGATAGTCTATGAAGCATGCAAAAGGGAAGAACCAGAGTTGTTGATAGAATTATAAGCCATGTCTTTTAATGCGGAAACATTGTCCATTCTGCTACAGTAAGGCAGAAATCCAAACTAAAAGAAATGGAATGATATATTTGTTGTTAGTCCATCGTTCTATCTCCTCCAATAGGATTTTTGCATATGATTTTGCATCTACATCCAAAAGTGCAAAAAGGCAATAGATTGATGGATTTTGTCTATCTGCTTTCTTGAATATTGAGTGGGCTTTAAGCCTACTGTAAGGGTTTGGTGTGGTCCACCTCAGATTTTTCAACTACAGACACCTAAAGGCTGTCTATAGTCGAGACTTGAAAAAACTTTAATCATGGCTACAATTTCAAACTGAAATGAAGAACTTTCAATTAAAATCTTATTATAGGTCACAAAAGAGTCATTATTTCCATTAAAATATTTGTCACAACTCATCCCAACTGATAATTTGTACCTGATTTTGAATTACGATACCTTATAAATAGTGTACATTTAACTATACATGTGTTAAGTTTTGCAACCAGAAATAATTGTGGATGGGACTAAAGATAAAATGTCCTTGCACAGCAAATAATCCTACTTGTAGAACCATAAAAGTACAAATTTACAGCTTCCCATATTCTCTAATTACTGGCCATAGGTTTTTATCACCGATACTACCTTTTGCATGCTGTTCAAACTCCCCTCCACTTATAACAGTAGTCTATATAGTAAACAAAGTCTTCAAATTATGTTTTTACTTGTGCCATCAAACAGGAGCGTAAATAAGATCACCCTGTTCTGATACATGAACAAGTTAGCTACCTAGAGTGTTTCTTGATTCTACCATTTAGGAACAATATGTATGTAAATGGCTCTTTTAATCACCGGGCAAAATGGAATGATCCAGGTGGCCACTCCAAGAAACAGCGTCTGAAAGACAGGCCTGATTCAACCATTTAGGCTTGTTACCTCAGGCGAATGGCCTTCATTAGAATCCAGTTTTACTCTGACTCATGTTGAGGCATGAAGTAATGAGGTTATTAGTTTAGAGAGGAGGAAGCCCACTCAAATAATAAACACATTTCTTGTTAAGGTGAACCAGAAAAGTCACTAAATAAATCTATGCTTAATCCTGTAGTAGCCTGGCACAAAAGCAGTCAGGCTTACCTTAAAGACAATGTGTAAATTATTTATGCAGCGCAAGGGGGCGTGGCCAAGATGGCAGCCGAAGCTGGCATCTTTGCCTGAGCTCAGTCTTTGCCCGGCTGAATTCGGCATCATCCTGGGTGCCCTGGCTCATCCCGCCCTTTGCTTGGGTGTGTCACCCACCCCATATTACCCAATGCCAGAGGCGTAGCTAGAGCTTGTGGCACCCGGGGCTATCCTTCAGATTGCCGTCCCCCTGGGGGTGGTGCTGGAGAAAAAGGATGGCGAGCAACTGATAGAGGTTCGAGAGACACGTAGTATCGCCGCTAATAGTTACCTCGATCATGCAAATTACATGCACATACATGACACGGTCCAGGGCTAGACAGCCCCGTCCCGAAAATAGTGCCGCCTGGGGCGGACCGCCCCCACCTAGCTACACCGCTGAAGGAAAAGCTGAAGAAAACCCAAAACTTACATCAGTTCTACCTACCCTGTTTGTGACATCTCACTCATAACTTCACAGCTTGTGCAGGACCCTTGTCCCCTGTCCCCTATCTGCCCTGTCCATGATCTCAGCAAACCCACCACATTGGGTTTGACCACGATTCCCCTGGCAGCACCTTCAGGATACTGCAGGTGAGTCCAATGCACCTGATCACTAGACTAACTTGAGTTCTGCAGTTGGGGCAGTACCAGGCCGGATGAGGGGGAAGAGGGTTGGGAGGGGCAGTAAGTTAAAAACAAAGCTGGAAACACAAAATATGTTTATTCTGTCCCAAGTTTTGATTGTCTTCACCTTCAGGTAACAGCATATAAAATAAAGGCACACTGTATGTTTAAAGATAAATCCAAGTTAAAGTAATCAGTAGGAAATGCATTTGTTTGCATTATGATATTTTATTGATTAATTCAGTCACTACAGATGAGTGTAACCAAACAGTAAAGGAATAGATTCCTGGTGGTGGTTAACGACTTCTGTATTTAAAGTGCTACGATGTCCCAGCCTATGACTTAAAGCACAATGAATATGCAACTCATTATTTTAACACAGTATAAAATGTTTTTGAAGTGTCACATTTCGCTGTGGAATGTCTTTCATAAGTCACTGCATCAATGGAAATGTCACATTTGAAATGCAAATACTTGGCAGCTATGATATTAACCACCTGTGCTACCTAACACAAATGAAACCTGCCACTAGATTAAACTCCCATTTCTCTCCAACAGGTACATTAATCACCAGAGTTTATTTGACACTGTGTGTTGCCCGAAAACTGCTCAATAATCAAGGAACATTGTAGTACTTTTAACACATCTGTTCTGCTACAAAACTGCGAAACAAAAGTTCCATTACTAAAGAGAAGAGTATTTTGAAGTGCAGACCCATTTAAAACAATGCCCCTGTTACTGTGCCCGTTTGTCCCTGTGTCCAAGGCCAAGGCCAGAGCCTGCAACCCACTCCCTCTACACATAGCAGAGAAAGCACCATAGATGCTAAGGTTTCTGACTGCTGTGTGTGACCTTTCATATTTTCAGTGAAATTATGAGTGACATTTCAATGACAATGAGTGACACCTTCACAAGAGTAACAGTAAGCAATAAAGATGAGGGAAACGCACTGGGGTTGAATAAAAAAATGCAACATAAATGAGTACAACCGCAATAAAAATCATTAACCCTGAGAGGTCTGCGCCCACTCCTCCCCCTGTTGGGGAACCTCTATCTACCCAAGGCACAGATCACACAATGACCCCCACATGCTGTCAGAGCTACACTAGGTTCTATTGACTTAAGTGACACAGTGTGTCTCAAAAACCGCGAGCGGCCTAACACGATTATAGTGCGGCTGTATGTGGAGTGGCGCGTCTCGTGAAAACGAGTTTTTCAACTTACACAGGCTGTGAGTGACTGCAAAACTACAGCTTGTAACAGAGCAGGCAGCTGAAGATAATCATGATTGCGCACTAGGCGCTGTTAGTTTAAAAGGCAGCAAGCACATCTTTAATTTTATGAGAAACTAGCAGAGTGAGAGATACCATTACTTCACTCTATGCACTGACTCGAGATGTGGGGCAATTCGGTACGGCGTGGCTGCCTCGTAGTAGCCGCAATGATTCCTGGGGCAAACCTTGCCGCCGGGAATTATTCAAACAGCTAAGCAGCAAAGCTGCACAACCGAGTGCTCTAGGCTCCACAGCCGCTGCGGTCGTGGGGCGGGATGGGGAGGGTCATAGGCGGCAGGGCTCACTTGATGTTTTAAATAATTCCCGTGGTGCGAGCTGCGCGGATTCCCACCACAGCGTCCCACAACTTTGTCACAGACAGTGTGGCTCAGTGATGTATAATTTAAAGGAACCTGTAGAAATGGGGCGATGTATAACCCCAATCAGACTCACAGCATACATTAAGCACGACTCTGATGCCAAAATAAACCATTTTCATCATTTTTATTCCAATTTCTTCCAACTTTAACGTTTTTATCCTTAGTTCTTATTGTTGCATGAGAGACAACTTATGTTCTTTGAATCCTTATCAACTGCAGACATGCCAATCATGGCCTTATACTGTAGCACGGTACATAAGTAATCCTCATTCATTGATCCAAATAACACAATGCATTTCGGGCCTATTTCCGGCCCTTCATCAGGGGTACTCTACAATTAAAAAACATTATTGTCAAAACGTGCATTTGAATCAATACAATGCATTGATATCTACGCTGTATTATACTGTTTTTACCTTGTATAAATTAACGTTTTCCCCGCTAAAAGTATCCCTAGAGCAACCCCTAAGTTGATGCCCAAAACCACCTCTCCACTTCCCACATTTCAAACCCAGCATCCCAATACATTTACGTGACACCCATTCATAAACAAATTGTTGCCCAACAGCTAAGTCACCCCGGACCTTTACCTTCGAAATCAGCTTCCATAAACACCTCACGATTGAAATACAAGCCCCACGTACTGCATGCTTTCCTTAACCTGTGCTTTTAACGTCTGTGCTCTATGTTCACCCTCCTCCTTTTCTTAACCACCTCTGTTAACCCTATATCTCCCTCTTCCATGCCGCGTTAGGCAGTAACCTTTCCTTTCATGTACTTCATAATCATTAGTGATGTATTTAACGTGTCAACGTCTTTTCACAATAGTAACCTCCCCTTCATCTTACCCTGGTAACCTTGTTACAATCGAAGTGACCCCACTCTTCTAAATCCGTCCTTCGTGATATTTGCCAAAATCTAAATCTACTACCTGTCCCAAAATCCACTGCCTGTGCCCAGGTAAAATGTGTCAGTGCTTTGTCTATCAAGCTGCCTAATTTACACTTCCTCCCCTACTGCGCATCAAACCTGACTGCCCCGCCCAACCTAAGATGACATACAACATCGCTGCCAAGGTTTCAGATTGCAAAGTGTGACATTTTCATAATTTCAGTGTAATTTTGAGCGACATTTCAATGACTAGGAGTGACACTTTCTCGCACGCAAAATCAAGCAATGAAGACCAGGAAAACATATAAATATCAAGAATTGAACCCATTTCAGCAACAATGCACTGTAAGAAGAGGTTACAAGTGCTGGAAAGCACCAGAAACTCAAGCACCGAGTGCCCTTCTGAGCTGATTGGTAAGCAAAACGAGGACTCACTGGGATCTGCACCACTTAGTGTGTACCGCGCCACTGCAAACAAAAGAATGTTTCTGTAGATTTCGACAAAGTCCGTTATTATAGTAGGGTCAGATTATCTGTTGAGAAACCGGCGCAGTGTGCCTGCCACTTTCTAAACTCAAGCATAGAAAATAACATATTGACTACTATAGTGGGGGCGGGGAGGGAAGGAGGCGGATGAGGACTGTTTTAAAGGTTTGATGTCCTCACTTAAAAGCACCCATCATGGTTCGCTGGGGCACTGAATCTAGACTCCACTACCGAAATTTTGAGCAGGTGTAACGCTTTAATTTCTTCCGCTCTGACAAACATAAAACAAAAGCATTACCTTTCTCGATACTACTCGCCTGCTATAAATCTAATAAAACCAAAGGGACATAACTTTTATTAAGAGCACAGATTGCGATGTCAGAGGTTATAAGTTATGTTTAATTTTACACTTCTTACTTCTTGAGGCAGGGAACGAGCGGAGATGGTCCAGCGGCAACAGGCGCCTTCCTCAGGGCTGGTACACACTGTCACAGCTACAGGCAGTAGCCCGGTCCCGAATCGATTAAACCCTAGGCCACGGGACCACAATTATACCACTATGCACAGAGCACCTAGCAGGCCGAAAGTAGCAAGCAGCCGGGTCAGGACGAGTCAGCAGCCATTGAAACTGGTAGGCCCGGATGAAATTCACAGAAGCCGAGGCACGCCTGCGGTGGTCCGAGCGGCAGGATACTCCTCACCTTTTGTAATAATCATCCGACCCTGCATGCATCTCTGCCTCTGCCATGTCCAGTGAAAGCTGGTGTTTGCACGCATGATCAAGAAGGCACCAAAAGACTGATTGCGGAGTGGCGGGCATTGGCAAAGTAATAACACGTAACTACCGCTTGCCCTGCCTTCGCGCCCAGAGACAGTTATGTATACACTGTTAGTTGCATTCACGTGACCTCTCCATGTCACGTGAATGCCCTGGGCTGCAGAGGCCGCTGCGATCCTCAGGTTGGGTGGGTGAGTCTGGTAGCAGGGACAACTATTTGAAAATATTTCCTGCGTGTGAGGCTCGCTCATTGCCCCTAAAGCTTCCCACAACCAATCTCAGGCACAGAGCGAGGCACTGCAGACGCCCGCATCGGGCAGCAGCAAGAAGCAGTAACTAGGAAGTCACGTGCGGTACGGCGGCCGTTCGGCACAGCCCGTTGAGGCGGCCTTTATAATTTATTTGGGTACGCTGACTGACAGAAGTGTAAGTGAATGTCCCCAAATAAATTATAAAGGCCGCCTCAACGGGCCAGTGCCGCGCGACCGCCCTCAAAATAGTGCCGCCTGGGGCGGACCGCCCCTAACGCCCCCCCCTAGCTACGCCGCTGCCCAATGCTGTCGGGCTGCAAATTGGAGTGGGCATCCTGTCTGGTGTGAGGAGGCTCAGATCGGTGCAGCACCCGATAGCCGAAGCGCCCAATGGAGTCCTTAGAGCAGGGGTCTCCAAACCGGTCCTGGAGGGCCGGATCCATGCCAGATTTTTGGGATATCCCCATTGAGATACATGTAGTAATTTTAAAAATCTGCCATGGATCCGGCCCTCCAGGACCGGTTTGGAGACCCCTGCCCTAGAGGCACAGTCAAGCACGGGTATCTCAGTGCGCCCGCATCGACTGCTCTTGGTGGTGAGGTGCAGTTGGACACTGGACGCCCTGAGGGCCGGGCACAGAGAGGCCGATTGGAGCCATGCCGAATATTGCCTTGTGGGAGGGGCCTGCTCCCATTTGCAGATTATGGGCCAGAGTTGGGAGTGTTGATGAGCAGCAGGAGAGGCTGCACTGAATGAGGACCTCACGACGGCCAAACCGTCATGCGCTCTGGCTCCCTGTGTAACTGGTAGTGCAAATCATTGGCACTAGGCCAATCCTGATGCTGCTATCAGCAGCATGAAAGCAGCATCAGAATTGTCCTCAGTGGTCTCTGGGAGCCTGCAGTGGTGAGGAGCGTGATGTGGCAGGTAAGTGATTTAATCTTTTTGATTTGTCTCGTCATCCGTCCCCCCTTCCCTCCTGTCCCGGCCGCCACTCTATTGACACAACGGGTGCTACTACTAGTAAAATACCTTTGTGAATAGTTAACAATCGTAAACTTACTCAAAAGTGTCAGTTTACCTTTGTGAATCAGGCCCTAAATCTCAAGAGAATTGTGTTTTTACTGTTCTTAACTGCACATGCACTTACCTAGAAGCACCTTGCAATGTAGTAGTAAGGTCGATTTTCTGGACGCGATATTAATGAAGTCAATATTTTTATCATAATAAAAGGCCAACTCTATTTTTGCCTAATCTGCCCCCTGTTTTTAAAAATGTCACGCTGGGCGTGGTCTTGCGAGCAATGCGGTGAGACACGCGTTGGGAGAGCTTTGGCCGACAGCTACTTTAATAAGCTATTTTAGAGGAGCTGGGGGGGCCATCATCGCCATCCCTGGGGGGGCCCGGACAGCTGACAGTGAGTGGCGAGATTTGCCTAGAGGAGTCTGGAGCGCAGGTGCTGTTGGGGATCGCCTGACGCGTGGAGTCGCCCGCCATTTTGTGGAGCTTGCAGCGGAGCCCTTTCTGTGCCCCAGAGGCTTCCCAGGGTCTTCTTGAGGCGGAGACGGCTGACGTAGAGGCGGAGAGCCCAGGGGCGTATGATGCTTGGCTGCCCGATGCCGGGGAGAAGATCAGAGGCAGGCTCGGGCGGCATCCTACAGGCCGCACTGAGTGCATCCCCTGAGGTGGAAGTAGCATACGGCATCCATTTGGCCTGGCGGGCCCACCTTGCAGCGCCCCGCCGGGTGCCTTGGAGAATTGGGCCCTGGTGGGGCTAGGTCCCGGAACGCGGTGTCCGCTGAGGGTCTCCCCTGACGAGGTGGACTCTCTGCTTGAAGATAAGGGTAAGCTGCACAACCCAGCGAAGGAAGCCCGCTATCTTGAGTCCTCCAAGCGGGGGGGCCTCAGAGTCGCGGTGTAGACTGTCCCTGCGCCCGGGGAGCCCGGGGACCACGGTTAACACCAACCTGGGAGGCAGAGCAATAGGGGCGCTAAGCCCAACGACCACAACGCAAGCAGCAGGCTGGGGCCACGAGGACGGCTCCATAGAAGAGGGGGAGGTGTTGTTGCCACTACGAGAGGACGGGCTGGCCCCCCTGCATGTGCAAGAACTGATCGGTGGTGGAGGAGGCAGTGTATCCCTCACGGTTGGGGGCGGCAGAGGGGACCCTGCCAGAGAGTGTGAGTGCTTGGCCTTGGGAAACCTAAGGTGCTGATGACCGCCATTTTGTATCTGGTGAGCGCGCCGCCTGCACAGTCCTTTCTGAGCCGTAGAGGGCCCCCGGAGTGGGCGCCTTTGCATCCCCGGCTATTGCTGCGGTCCCCTCTGTCTTTGGCCCTGTTGCCCTAAACCCCGTTCGCCTCCTGGAGCTGCTGCGGGGTGGGCTGTCAGACTGCGGACCCTGCAGATTTCGCCGCCATCTTGGGAACAGTATTTGGCAGGCGCACGGACTTGGAATAGTGTTGTCGGCCTGAAGCGATAAGTCCCCCTGGATGACGTTTTGGACCCCGAGAGATTGGGTCGATCGCTTTGAGGCCCACCTGCCCCCTTGAGGTTGAAGTGGGGCGAGTCTGAGGCCTATCCTGAGCTATTGGAGGCTGAGCTTTTGCAGGAGCACCGTTGGCCCTGAGGGAGCACTGTGGGCCTAGCAGGAGACACCGGGAACAGGCATTGCTACAATCTTCTGAATAGCTGTGACGGCCTGCATGCTTAGGCCTGTAGCATTGAGACTCCTCACCCCCTTGGGGTTGATCCGGGGCCTGCAGACACACGAACAGTCTACTGTGTGGGGATGGTGCCCTCCTTAGGGTCCCTGCTATGAAGGTGCCTGCCACGTGGAAGCTCAATGTGGGGTGGAATGGACCATGATCGCCATCGCTATTGATTACTTCACTTGCCCCTCTCCACTAGAGCACTAAATCTGGGCCCTGTTGTTTTGCAGAGGCAGTTGTAGCGATTTCCTACCCAGGTGCCAACACCCTAACCCATCCTTGTGCAATTCCTAGGGTAATTCCCCGCCTTATAGGGCATAAGGGTGTCTGGAACTACAACAACAAGCAGGCCATGGGGCGAGCCAGAGTGAGGATCGGGGCGGTCTTGATATAAGCACCTCCTCCACAATGGGAAGGTGCTTGACAATCTTCTCGCCGAGGTGGAATGGCGGACGGTGTGTCCCCGCCGGATCCCAGCGTGAAGACGACAGCCTTTGTTCCCATTTGATCCTTGTTCCTGCTCATTTTTGGTTCCAGTGAATTCAGCCCTCCGGAGTGTGCCCCGTTGTTCTCAGGTATCACGGTAGGAGCGCGGGCTCGCCTCCTCCGTACATCAGACCTTGTTTACTTTGTCAGTGAGCCGTGGTAACTTTACACGCGCTGTGCTCGTTAACTCGTTACCCGACTCTGTAATAGGAATTTGGTGTGTTATGCGTCTGCTATTTTAAGACACATTCCCGCCGAATTTCTAAAGCCGCAGTTTTTCTGTTTTTTGTTGTGGACACCTTATTCTTTTATTTGCCTCGCAAAAGGGATTGCCGAGTTCAGGAGACGCGGAAGTCTTCGACATTTGGGGCTGCTCAATATTCCCCGCGCTAGGCAGCTCCTTGCCAGGCCATGACTATTCTTCAAGCCTACTTTTGTTAATTCGTTTTATGTTCATTGAATTGATGATGTTCCTGCAGATCTGGTCCTAGCTCACTTGTGTGACACAAGCTACTGGGTTCTGTTATTTTCTGAGGAGTATTGGACATCTTTCCATGTGCCTTTTCTTTAATGTTACTCCAGCATTGTCACGCACTAGTTACCCTGCTCTAATTTATGCCTACTTCTGTGGGGAGATTTCCCTCTACCCTGGAAAGCCAAGGCATGATTACATATATTTCAATTTCTAGCTGTATGTATTCTGGTTAGTAAGATAGCGGGATAACTGTTATACTTACGTTTTAAACACAGATGAGTATACTTCATTCCTGCTGTCTTGTCTTCCTGTACTGCAGTATATTACAAACCTTCCTGTTGCCGTGCAGTTTCTAAGACCAGACCTTGAAGGGATTACAGAAAGTACTGGTTTATTATTTTAACCACTTTCCTTTTCCCCTGGGCACAATTTCACGCAGAAGGATTGCCTTCCTCTGTTGGGGGTTGTGTAAGGGGGAATGGGGGGACAACATCTGGCTCGTCTCTGCTGGTCACAAAAGAAAGGTTAGTGGCGTTTTATTATTCTTGTGCTACTTACGATCGTGACAGGAGTGCTGTACGCGGTTGCACTGGATATTGCGGACTGCGTCGCCGGCGAGCACCACGAGCAAGTAGGGGGAGCAGACGACTGGCATTCTAGCCGCTGCTGTTTTCCCTGGAGGCCCCTGCATCTGATACATAGCACCTGTCCTGGAACACAAGACGTTTCTGTGAGCACTACTACGGACCTTTGCTGGCCTTAGCGACAGGCATTCTGCAGAACACCTACGGATCCGCAATGACATGCTCCAAGAGGGGGCAAGGACGCCTCGGCAGCGGCCCCCAGAGACAATCCTGTAGCGGCAATGTGGGGCAAGGCGGGCTCATCTACCCCTGCTTAGGTGCTCTGCAGGCTGAAGGGGACTCGCCATCGGTAACACAAGCATTTATGGCCACCTTTATGTCTGAGTTGAAGACTGAAATAGGTTCCCTGCGCGCTGACGTACATTCCTGTGTTCGGGAGCTCAGGAAAGAAGTTACGGACTTAGGGGAGCGAGTGAACGAGTTGGAGAGGACGGTTGACGCCCGTACAGAGGGTCAGGAGCAACTCTGGCAAGGCCTGTCCGCACTGGAGGACCAGCACATAGAATTGCAACTGAAGCAGGCGGACCTGGAAAATCGGAGTCGCCGGAACAACTTCCACATCCCGGGGGTCCCTCTCGGGGTGGAAGGGAAAGACATTATGACCTATGTGGCACAGCTCCTCCACGAGGTCTGGAGGGATGATGATGCTACCCCACCGACTTTGGACCGGGCCCATCGGGTCTCCGGGCCCGCGGGCAGGTCGGGCATCCTCCCGGACATTTTAACCAGGGTCCACTTCTTCACAGAAAAGGAGGCTATCCTTCGGGCGGCGCGAGCAAAGCAGGACTTCACCTATGATGGGAACAAGATTCAAATTTTTCAGGACCTAGCACCTAATACCTTACGACGCTGCCTTGACTTTAAACCTGTGACAGACAAGCTGCAGAGCATGGACATTTCCTATCAGTGGGGCCCATTCGCCCTTATTTTCCAATGGGAGTCCAAACAGAGTGCTACGGTCCTACAAAGAAGCGGCTCAACTACTCCGACTTCCCTCTACACGGCTTGCCAGTCCCACCCGTCTCCCGCTTTCTACACGGGGGGCAGCCAAGCCATCCTGGTCTACTGTGCACCGTCGCAGACGCTCGTCTCCCCTTGCTGAGCAATCATCTTCGCAGGCTAAACAGGACATTATCGAACACATCAGGTCCTTGGAGGGGGAAAAATCAGAGGCAAGCTGGCGCTCTCCATCCCCTTGATAGACATCTCACGTGCCTGTAATGGCCTTCGGGACCTGCTTCTGGGAGCACGGTTCTCCCTGGACGAGACTGATGTTTGTTACTGTGAGCTAGACACCACCCCAGCTCCCCACCTGCAGTGCAGCTGGTGCCGTAGCATCCCACCTGGACGAATTCAAGAGACGTAGATGACCTACCCTCATCTGTTCTTGAGAGAGTGACGTCTCTGGGAGCATCCAAACCTTGTGGTGCAGGCTGGCCCGTGGCTGGAACAGAATAATGTGGCCTGGTTGGCCAATGTTGGTTACTTACTCTTCACTCCTATGTTTTCCTCCTTGCCTGATTCTTCTTTATTACTTTTTCTTGTCTCCTAAGTGTGGCGGACGGGACACCCCAATGCTATGGCGCGCTCCTGCTGATAGGAAAGGCCCTCTCCTGAACCCAGTCCCTTTCTACTGACATGCTTTCTATGGTGGCATGATGGACTAGTTTTAGATCAGATATACTTATGGCTCTCCCCTGCCCTTTAAAGGTTTTCTCCGTTAATGTCAAGGGGCTTAACTCTCCCAACAAATGGCAGCAATTGTGGCTTTACCTCCCCCAACACAATCCAGACATTATTTTTCTTCAAGAAACCCATCTATTGAAAATAGAACGTTCCCCGCATGGCGCATCCTAAATATCCCCCCAATTCTGGGCCACAGCAACCACCAAGACTGTTGGACTCGCTATTTTGTGCAGAAATAGCATCAGGCAAGTGGAACCTAAAGTCTTTCGCAGCCCGGATGGACGGTTTGTCAGAGCAGGGGTAGGGATTGAGAAACGCCTATTTACACTGTGTAATGTCTAAGCACCTAACCAGATGCCGAACTCCTACGTCCGGACGCGACTGCGGGAACATATGCGACAGGGCGACCCCGACTTGATACTGGGTCGAGATTTTAAGCTAGTGTGGGATCCTGCGATGGACCATAGTGAAGCTTCTTTGGATGGGTCGTGGGCCATGTCCTCCACTCTCCGGAGACAGATAGCAGATCTTGGCTTGATGGATTCATGGCAATATCATTCTCCTGAGGCGTGGAATTATTCGTACTACTCACACGTTCTCTGCTCGTACTCGCATAATGATTATCTTTTTATCTCTCACGCCCTGATAAGGGACACGCTGGCGCGTCTTTGTCCGCCATATCGCTTTTTGACCTGTAGAAAAAGGGTAGGGCTGATGGCCTGTTTCAAGATTGCCCGGCGTTAACCGCCTCTATACCACTCTAGTTACCAAACAAAGAGGCAGGCGCTGGAGACTGGAAGGCAGGAAACAGAAGTTTTATTCCGACGGAGCAGAACACATCAGATCAGACAATAAGGTATCGTCTCGAGGTGCTCTAACAGCCTCTCTGAGGCCTGGCCTCTTATACCCTGGTTTATGACATGTGAACATTCTTTATTGTATAAGAACTCTTTGAACTTATAAAAAGACATCCCCGTAATCCTCGTGTCAGACCCACCCCCACATGCATCCACAATAGAGGTCCTCACCCTGCTGATAATAGGAGGGGGCCATCACGCAGCTGGGTGTTCCGTTGATTCTTAGGATGTGTGCGCCTGATCGTATCCCAGGGGGTGGGGAGGCCATGATCAATAGTGAGTCCTTTGAAGAGGAGCGACTCCATACAATAGGGGGCAGTAAACTGTATCCCCCGGCTTAGGCGATGGCCTCGGACCTGTGTGGACAATCGGACTCGGGGGAAGGGGTCATCAAAGGAGAGGTATTCATGCCGCGTGGACAATCAAGCGCGGAGGGAGAGTTTACCAACAGAGGGGTATTCAAGAAAGGAAAGGAGGTGTTGGTCAGGCGCGAGCGTGACTCCCAAGGACAGAGTCATGCAGAAGAAGAAGGTTTATGACTTGCCCATGTGAGGGAGGGGGAGGGGAAGCCAGGGTGCGCGGAGGATGCTCGTAGGGTCAGGGGAGCACGCTGGCGATCGATCGTGGACAGGGAGACCATGATACCTATAATCGCTGTCGTGCATGTTGTACGTGGGTGACAAGCTGGCGCAGATGATGTTCAGCTCGTGTACTAAAATTCCACAGTCCTCCCTTTTAACATGTCTCGCCAACTTGTCAGTTCGGATTTATCCCCATAAGGCCACGTATTTCTACTTCATAGAGGGGACTCATGCGCTCATTTCTGAAGTCCAAAGTCTTTGGGCGCATACAGTTAGTAACGAGTGCACACAAGGAGGGCAAGCATTGGATACTTAAGCAACACACACATAGTATCACAATCGGTATCAATAAAAAGGAAAACAACCTCCAACCCCAGTCCTTCAAAGTGTCCCAGAACCAGCTCCCAAGCGACCATCCTTCTTGTTCTTGGTGAACCTCCGAGGAAAGTCTGTGGAGGTGTGCAATTGCTTTATAGACTGAGGGCGAGTTATCTGGCACGTAGGTGCAACAGCTAGATCCGATGATACGGCATGCTCCTCCTCGATCGGCTAGAACCACATCTAGAACAAGGCGGTTTTGAAGGGCCACAAGGCGGACCGCCTGAAGCTCAGCCGTGTTGTTAGCGAGGATGCCAGCCGTGATGTTGATCGTTGTCTCTACTGCCTGGGTCAGGTGTCGGATAGCGCGACTGTACGCCATTGGGCCCCACAGAGGAACAAGTCCCTTTGCTGCATCCAGGAACTGTGCTCCAGTGGAGTCGGCTTGTCCAAGGTCATTTGCGCGCCTCTGCCGGTGATGGTTAGCAGGGGCTACATACGTGGGAGGGAGAACGAAGGCGATGTAGCAAGGACCCTTCCAACCTTTCGGGAGCCAGGTGTAAGCTTTGGTGCCACAAACAAAGTACATATTTGTAGAAGCAACAAAGGAAGGGGGATCAACTGAATCCAATGTTTTGGTGATGCGGCAGGTACTGTGACCCACCAGCTGCGTTCCCCGGCCTTCGAGGCACACAAGACCTGTGACATTGATAACGGACAGGGCCACAGTCAGTGTGGCGGCAGTTTGTTTCTGCAGATGAGAGAAGGTGGGTCTAGCCCGATTGTGGAGCACTTGCACTTCAACACGTTCTTTGGCTGGGATGTTCATAAGGAAGGTGGCACCCGAGGACACAGGACACAGGGGAGCAGAGGTCCTTCCGGTTTTGTTCAGCCAAAACCCATAGTAGAAGTGTGATACTGTCTGGCCGGAAGAGGCGTTGTCCTTGTGGCTCTCTTGCATGAGGATCAACCAGGCGAGGCAGGAGCCGTGAACTGAGAAAGGAGAAGGGATGAAGGGGATGGAGTGTCCAGTGGCATGCGGGAGCAACCCGCAGATCCAGCAGTTCGTGGCATTTGCCGCAAGGTTGTGTTGGTGCAACAGTTGCACGAAGGAATTGTTCCAGAATTCCCTGCGCCTTTCTCGGAGCTGAGGCGACAGGGAGATCAGGTGATGCTCTTTCATGGGGGTCGGTTGTGCAGTGGGCAGCAATGCCTGATGAGCGGGTGTGCTTTCCTCCAGAATCCAGAAGGAGGTCATGAGGAGGAGGCAGAAGAGGAAGACAATGAAGAGGGCGATTGTCTTTGATTTGTGCAAATTGTTAGTCTTTGGGTTTCTATAGTGGGTATTTCCGGTTGCTTCCATCATCTTCTTATCTGGCGCTTCCATCATCTTCTTATCTGGCGCTTCCATCATCTTCAAGGTGCTCGGTAATGGGCAGAACCACAGACTTCGTTTAGCTTCTCTTCGGGTAACCCTTAGTTGTGCTTAGGTCACCGTTCTGAGATTTAACTTAGTCCGTGGCCTACTTAGCCGAAGCTCCCTCCTTTCAACACAGGAAATACCCTTCTCTGGATGGCACAGTGGGATCAGGGAATTTTGCAAGTTCAAGTGCCTCGGTATCGGGATAACAGTTCAATGCTGGCCGGTCTTTGCTCAGGAGCTCTTCTTGGGTGTTGACGTTTTCTGTTGTGGCCAGGGTCGGGGGGACCCTCCTGCAGTGGTGCGCGTGCAGCCAGTGCCTCTTCCCCTCCACTCGAAGCGCCGTCCGGGTGGTGATCAGAACTTGCCAGGGGCCCATCCACCGGGGTTCCAGACTCTTGGCCCGTTGAAAGTTCCGGACTAATACGTAGTCCCCCGGTTGGATGTCGTGGCCTGGGCCCCTGGAAGCATCGGGGATGGCCTGCTGCACCTGTTGATGAATGACAGACAACGTTTTAGTTAACTTGCCCAAATAATCAGACAGTAGGACGTCCGGGACGTCATGAATGGAGGTCGGTTTGGGGGCAGTCCAGAGGTTCATCGGTCGCCCGAATACAACCTCGTAGGGGGTCAAATGGTGTTTGGTGGGAGTGGAGCGCATCGAAAGCAATGCCAGTGGGAGGGCATCTGGCCACTTAAGTCCAGTGGTGGCCACTATTTTTGACAGTTTCAGCTTCAATGTGGCATTATGTCGCTCCACCAAACCGGCGGACTGGGGGTGGAAGACTGCATGAAATCTCTGCTTCACCCCCAACCCTTTCAAGATTAGTTGGATAACTTCAGCTATGAAGTGGGGGCCATTGTCGCTCCATAAAATTCGACAAAGGCCATAGCGAGGGAAAAACTCTTTCAGTAGTACTTTGGCAGTAGTCATGGCAGTGTTGTCACGGGTTGGATAGGCCTCTACCCATTTGCTGAAGGCACATACAATGACTAGTACATACTTCAAGCCTTGGCATCTCTCTAGCTGGATGTAATCCATCTGGAGGACCTCAAAGGGGTGATCGGGGATCCCAAACCCTCCCCGGGGCACCACAGTTCCTTTCCCGGGGTTGTGTTGCAAACAGATAAGGCACTGCTGGACCAGGCGTTTGGCTGAGTCGGGGATTTTGTCGTTGTACCAGACTTTGGAAATGAGTTCGATCATGGGTGCAGATCCTATGTGTGCGGGGGAATGTGCCATAGTCAGTATCGGGATCAGGTATGAGTCAGGCAGCAGCCATCTGTTTGCATCTTTTGTCCGCCAGCAGCCCTCATCGTCCTTCAAACCCACCCGTGCCCACTCGGTCAGTTCGTGAGGGGTGCTAGCCGACTGGATGTCTCTAATCATTTCCCTAGCGTCAGTCCATTTCTCTGCTTGTGACCTGGTCACATACATGCGTGTCACCGTCCTATTCTCAGCTGTGGTTCGTGCAGTGATGTCGGCCAGTGCGTTCCCTTGTCCGACTAAGTCTGTCACCTTCTTGTGTGCCTGGCATTTGATCACTGCTAATCGTTTGGGGAGGAGAACTGCTTCAATCAGGGCAGAAACCAGATCTCCGTGAAGGATGGGTGTGCCGTGGGACGTCAGGAATCCCCTTTCCCTCCACAGGAGCCCAAAATGGCGAACCACCCCGAAGGCATACTGGCTGTCTGTGTATATGTTCGCAGTGGTTCCTGTTGCTATGATGCATGCTCGTGTGAGGGCTATCAGCTCTGCCGCCTGTGCAGATCGTTGTGTGATGCAGGCTGTCTCAACTACTGTTCGGGCTGTCGTTACCGCATAGGCAGCTGAAGTGGTGCCATCTGGGAGTTTGGTGCATGAGCCGTCTACCCATAGCTCTCCATCAGGGTCTGTAAAGGCAGTGTCTCGGAGGTCAACTCTACTCCTAGTTTGTTCGTCCGTGAGGGTCACACAGTCGTGTAGGGGAGGCACGTCGGGGTCATCTTCAGGCAGGGGCAACAGTGTGGCAGGATTCAAAGTCGTGCATCTCTTTAGTGTGATGTGGGGTGCGAGTAGCGTCAGTTCGTACCCTGTCAGTCGTGCGCTAGTCAGGTGTTGAGTCTTGGTTTGGTTCAAAAGGGTGTCGACCGCATGGGGTACTAACACGGTGAGGGAGTTTGAAAGTACGATTCCCTCGCTCTGACGGATAGAGACAGCAGCGGCAGCTACTGCTCGAAGGCAGGCAGGCAAAGCTCTGGCTACAGGGTCCAGAGTGGCAGAGAAGTAGGCACAAGGGCGCTGCTTAGGACCGATAGACTGAGTTAGGACCGACAATGCGCATCCCTCCCTTTCGTGGGTGAAGAGGGAAAAGGGTTTGGAGTAATCCGGTGTTCCTAGGACGGGGGCTGAACAAAGGGCATCCCGTAACTCCTTAAAGGATGCTTGACACTCAGGGGTCCAAGGGAGCGGGAAGGGGGCATCTTTGGTCAACAAGGCAAGTAGGGGTTTTACAATGAGGCTGAAATTTGGTAACCATTGTCTGCAGAAAGAGGTAAGGCCAATCAAAGAGCGGACTTGCTTTTGTGTTTTTGGGATGGGGGTGTCTAGGATGGTTTGGATTCGATCGGGCGTAAGTTTCCTCCCTTCTTTGGACAGGAGATGGCCTAGGTATGTCACTTGTGGCTGGCAGAACTGTAACTTCTTTTTGGAGACTTTGTGGCCATTTTCTGCGAGAAAGTGTAGGAGTTGGACAGTGGCTGTGATTGAAAGTGGGGTGGTGTCGGCCGCCAAAAGGATATCATCGACATATTGGATCAACACCACTCTATCTGGTAGCTGGACGGCGTCCAGCTGTCTTTTGAGGGCCTGGCTGTAAATACTGGGACTTTCAGTGTACCCCTGGGGAGCTCTACAAAATCGGTACGAGCGGGATTTTAGGGTGAAGCCGAAGAGATAACGGCTGTCTGGATGGATGGGGATAGAGAAAAACGCATTTTTGAGATCAATAACAGTGAAAGTGGTGGCAGTGGACGGGATGAGGGTCAGAATGGTGGTGATGTCTGAGACTACGGGGTATTGGGGTACAACCACTTTGTTAATCTCTCGCAGGTCGATGATGAAGGGGTACGCTTTCTCATCTCCCTCGCCTTGCTTCTTAACAATGGGTAGGATAGGGCTGTTGCAGACATTGCTAACCACTTCTTCGACCACTCCTGCATCTACCAGAGACTGAATGATCGCTACCAGTGCCTTCTCGCCCTCTGGCGATATCCGATACTGTGGGAGTTTCGGGAGCATGGCGTCCTGTCTTACAGTTATATGAATGGGGTCAATCATCATTCGTCCTACATCAGAGTCATTTTTGGCCCATAGGTACGGGGGCAGGGCGTCGAGCAAGGACAGATCACAGTCAGTCAGAGAGTACATGTGTCGTGTTGGGCAAGGTTTAGGCACGCTCGGGTTGTCGTACAGGATGACTCGGACTCCATCTGGGGAACACCCGATAGTAGCTCGAAAATGTTTCAGCAAATCAATGCCCATAATGGCATCAGGGGAGTTGGAGGAGAGCAAAAATGTTGTGGCAGTGGTGTTGTTATCTAGGTCAAAGGAGATAGGTACAGACAGGGGGTTAGTGGAGGGCGTCCCATCGAAACCTATCGATGTAATGTGTGAGCCAGACAAGGGTGCCCTTGGAATCAGTCGTTTTGATAACACACTACGTGTCGCCCCAGTGTCTACCAAAAATGGAGACTCTGTACCCAGGACCTTAGCAGTGACGTAAGGACCTTGCTGGTCAACGCAGAGCTCGACTGGATCCCTCCCTTGCCCCTGGCAGTCCTATGCAAAATCGGGGGCATTCTCGCCATCGGATAGTTGATACTGGTTCTGTCGGGGACGGTCAAATGTGTTCGATCTCCCTGGTCTGTCGTTGTTGGTGTCGTTCGTGTACCCTCGTCCTTGTCCCCTATTTCTCGGCCCACCCGCTACGTCCTTGGGGTCCCTATTTCTGTTCATCTCTAACAGAACCGGACACTGGGATTTCCAGTGGCCGAATCCTTTGCAGAAGGCACACTGGTCCTCGCTAATGTCTCTACGTCCAATGTGGGGTGTTGGGGTGTTGTCTTTGGGAGGTGGATTTCTAGGGGTGGTCGATTGGTAGTTCCCCCTGTGGGGTTCCCATCCGACCGCTATACCTTGTATCTGGGCTATCATCACTCTTTCTTTCAAATCTTTCTTCTTTTTCTCGGATGCCCTATCATTCTCATTCTTCTAGTGCTCGTAATACTGAGCCATCTGAAGGATAGCTGCGGGTTTGGAGGCCCCCCAACTACTCTCACTCGTCTGCAGCTTTTGGGAGACCTCTTGCGATAGACCCTTTACATAATTTTGCACAAACAGGTGTTGTCCGGTTGCGGTGGTCATGTCTTGGCCACTGTAGTCGGAGAACACTGTCTCGAATCGGGAGAAGTATTCCGATACATCTTCCTGGGGTTTCTGACGACAGGCCGTGACTACCGACCAATCTACCTTTTTCTCTGGGATCAGTGTCTTTAACTTCTGAACCAATTTGTCTGGGAGTTCTAATGTGTCTTTTACTGGTTTCCTTCCGGGCTCTCGCTGTCTATCAAGATCACTGAGTTGCTTCCAGGTATGTCTGAACAGATCCGTGTGGTCAGCCTTCCGGATTTGCTTCCACACATCAGCTGGCAGGCATAACCCGAAAAACAAGTCAATGTCCGCTAAAGTCATTATCGTCGAACCCAAGGCTGTGCCTAATTCGGTATAGAATGCTGTCGGGTTCTTTCTTAAATCGGGCAGAGTTTGTCTAAAGGTTAAGATATCTTGTCGGTCCCATGGTTGGTAAACCCAATTGTACACAACCCTCCGTTTTGCATCTGCGTGGTTAATATCGTCGTTTGTTCCCTGACCACGTGGCGGAATCCAGTAAGGAGCCGCCTCTCTGATGGGCATCATAGTGTTGGCTACTTCTACTGAGGACTCGGTTGTTTCAGGGACTGTAACCTTGACTTCTGGTTTCTGTTCCGTGAGGTGGCGGAAGACCTCAAGCATTTGCATGAAGAGGTCCGTCGCATCACGTTCAGTCCCGTCTCCAACATCAATCTTTCTATATAGCGTTGTCAGTTTAGAGGGGCCCTTACTCTGATACCTATCCTCATATGCGTTCAGGGTGTGGTAGCTGAATCGTAAAATGAAATGCCGTCTGTGGCTGTCGGCATGTGAATTATACATGTTCATTGTATATTCTTCGCTCTCCTTTCGTTCTACTAGTGTCTTTGCTATTTTGTCAATCCCATCCCGCTCATCTTTACTCAACCTATTTGGTCTGGCTGGTGGTTGCTTGCTAGCCTCTGGGTCATCTGGCGGTGTTGCTAATGTGGCTGGTGCGGAGGCCGTGAGGGCTGGTGCACTAGCGCTAAGGTCGCTCTCGTTCGCACTCAGGGCTTGCAGGTGTTGTTGGCAGGGGGCATATGGAGGGGGCATGTAGATGATTGGGGGACCTAGCAGTAATTCATCGTTGTTTGGAGGGCAATTCAGGGTAGAGCGTAGAGGGGGTCCTAACAGGACATTGACCTGTCAACCCTGATTCTTGTTTTTGTGTAGCTTCCTTTCTTTCTTTTATTTCTTCTTCTAGTTGCTTAGCGGCTAGGTGGGCTGCCTTTCATAATTCTTTCCCTATTTTTGCTTCTTCTCTTTTTCTTCGTTGTTCCGTTTCTTTGCGCCACATGCCGATACTATCGAGCATAGTGGGTGTAGTCTTATTTTTCTGGAGCGCTATTTCTAATGTTTTTATTTTATGATCATCAAAGGAACCTATCAGTGGCCACTGACTTTCGGGGTTCTTCTTTGTATATTTATGCCATAACTTAGTATAAGCTATAGCGACTAGTCCATGCTTAGTGAACATGTCCTTATTAGGGGTGCCCTCCAGTGGAGCTGGATGGTTCATCTCTAATAAGCGGTCCGGGCTAAACAGGCTACCAATCAGTGGGGAGAAGATAGGCATGACGGGTTACAACGGGGAAAAAGATCTGCACTACCTATCTTATCACGGCGGGCAAAGACTAGACAGAATATTTCTATTCTCCGTTGTTTGCAGGCGGTGAATACCTCAAAAGAACCAATACCGAACACTTAATGTACGGTCAATCAAACAATCAGTGGGGAAAATAAGTAGGTACGACGGGTTAAAAGTTTGCGTTACCTACTTTTTCTCTACCTGCAAAGAGAGACCTTGTTCTTCCCTGTTTGCAGACAGAGAATCTCCAGACAACAATCCGCGAACAACAGTTCGGGAAAACAGTGGGGGAGGAAGATAGGTACGACGGATTACAACGGGGACAAAAGTCTGCGTTACCTATCCTTCACTGCTTGCAAAGAGAGAGCCTGTTGTTTCTCCGTTTGCAGACGGTGAATCTCCAGAAGAATCAACAAAAGAGTAATACTAGTATTATCCAAATCAAACAATCATTTCATACTTGTCGCATTTACACGACCTTACCCGGACCGCATGGACAGTTTCCTGTCTTCCGGATCCAGCGCCCGATCGTCCTCTATTCTTCGTGATGTTCGCGGCACTCCTGATGGTTCCCAGTCAGGACCGTAGATCACTCGAGAGAGGTCTGTTCAGAACTAGTGAAGTTCGGATGATCGGCTGTCAGACGAGGGTCTATCGGACAGGAGCTCTCCCGATCGTTGCAGTCGTTCACTCTGTCGTCGGGACCTCTCCCACTGGATCCACGTGTCGCTGATGGGCCCCACGCTTTGGGACGCCAATTGTAGAAAAAGGGTAGGGCTGATGGCCTGTTTCAAGATTGCCCGGCGTTAACCGCCTCTATACCACTCTAGTTACCAAACAAAGAGGCAGGCGCTGGAGACTGGAAGGCAGGAAACAGAAGTTTTATTCCGACGGAGCAGAACACATCAGATCAGACAACAAGGTATCGTCTCGAGGTGCTCTAACAGCCTCTCTGAGGCCTGGCCTCTCATACCCTGGTTTATGACATGTGAACATTCTTTATTGTATAAGAACTCTTTGAACTTATAAAAAGACATCCCCGTAATCCTCGTGTCAGACCCACCCCCACATGCATCCACAATAGAGGTCCTCACACCGCTGATAATAGGAGGGGGCCATCACGCAGCTGGGTGTTCCGTTGATTCTTAGGATGTGTGCGCCTGATCGTATCCCAGGGGGTGGGGAGCCCATGATCAATAGTGAGTCCTTTGAAGAGGAGCGACTCCATACAATAGGGGGCAGTAAACTGTATCCCCCGGCTTAGGCGATGGCCTCGGACCTGTGTGGACAATCGGACTCGGGGGAAGGGGTCATCAAAGGAGAGGTATTCATGCTGCGTGGACAATCAAGCGCGGAGGGAGAGTTTACCAACAGAGGGGTATTCATGAAAGGAAAGGAGGTGTTGGTCAGGCGCGAGCGTGACTCCCAAGGACAGAGTCATGCAGAAGAAGAAGGTTTATGACTTGCCCATGTGAGGGAGGGGGAGGGGAAGCCAGGGTGCGCGGAGGATGCTCGTAGGGTCAGGGGAGCACGCTGGCGATCAATCGTGGACAGGGAGACCATGATACCTATAATGGCTGTCGTGCATGTTGTACGTGGGTGACAAGCTGGCGCAGATGATGTTCAGCTCGTGTACTAAAATTCCACAGACCATGCTCATGTTGAACTTCTCCTGCAGGACCCAGCCGCTTGCCCCACCCGTCCCCCTTGGTAGCGCCTGCCGCCACATGTCCTGCGGGACACAGCTGACGTGGAAAGCAGACGAACTGCCATTGACTCTTATTTTGCGAGTAATGATTTCCCCGAAAAACCTTTCCCTGTTGTGTGGGATGCCTTCAAGGCTACAATCCGCGCCCACATCACCTCTCTATCGATTGCACGGGAACGCGAGGCCTGACGCCTGAAAGATAGCCTCTCCCAGGACATTAAGAAGTTGGAGAGACAAGACCAGGAACACCCCTCGCTTGCATGTCGGCGGCAACTCGCAAACCTTTGGGGACAAATATGCTCCCTGCATGCCAATAAAGCAGAGAGATCCCTGCAAGCCTTAAAACAACGATACTACGAGGGGGAGACAAGTGGGCAGAATACTGGCAAGGCGCCTGCGGGCGCGTGCAGCGAAGGCCAATATAGCTAACATTCAACTGCCGGATGGAGAAAAGGTCACCACAGAATGGGCTAAAAGAGTACTTTCGGGCCTATTATGCTGCCCTTTACACAGTAGAAGCACCCTCCTGAGTTCACATCGAAGACGTCCTCAACCAGTGCCCCTGGACCCCAATACATCCACACCGTGCCCAACAACTGGACGGTCCTCTGATTGTAGAGGAACTGACGGCGGCGTTATAAGACCTACCTCTCTGGAAGACACCGGGCCAGGACGGTTTACCATTGGCCTTTTATTGTATGTTCATAGCGCAACTCCAGCCCCACCTCTTGCGACAATATAATTCCTTTTCGGACACGGAAGGGTCAATGCCCTCTATGGGTATGGCAGAAATAGCTCTTATCCCCAAACCAGGAAAAGATCCCAGGTTATATGCATCCTATCGCCCCCTAGCGTTGTTGAACACGGACCTCAAAGTCTATACTAAAATGCTTGCTAAACACCTAGATCCCCACATGCCTGGCCTTGTGGAGCCGGACCAAGTTGACTTCATGCGCAATAGACAAGGAGCGGATAATGTGCGTAGAATTGCGCACCTGGTGGGGAAAGTGCGCCAATAGTACATACCAGCCTGCCTTCTGTCGCTTGACGCAGAGAAGGCGTTTGACTGGGTGGACTGGGGTTTCCTTCGAGCGGTGTTGCAGAAAATCGGACTGGGCTGGAACAGGATCTCTATGATCATGGCCCCTTACCCTCCCCGCAAGCTAGGGTTCGGGTCCATGGACAGCTTACAGAACCCTTTTCCATACATAGGGGTACACAGCAGGGTTGCCCCCTTTCCCCTCTGCTGTTTGCCCTAGTGATAGAACCTTTAGCAGAAATGAGCAGGCAGACTGAGGGCATACATGGTCTCTCCTTTGGAGGTCAACAGAACAAGGTAGTGCTCTTCGCAGATGATCTTATCCTCACACTATCGCGTCCACATACATCCCTTCCGGCACTTCACTCTTCGCTATAGTCCTTTGAGCGGGTCTAAGGTCTTAAAATCAATCATGGCAAATCCTGGGCTTTGAACCTTACCATCCCGGATGAGGAGATACCAGTCTTGAAGACGCTCGTTCCTTATCAATGGGCCACTGATCATATCCGATATTTAGGGTTCCAACTGACTCCCTCTCTGGACACAAGGACCCAGGAAAATTGGCGGGAATACAGGAGAGCTGTCTTGGAAGATTTAAGAGGGTGGAAATTCTTGACTCTCTCCTAGTTGGGTAGGCTTAACGCCATCAAAATGTCAATACTCCCTAAAATCTTGTATCTTTTCCAATGTCTTCCCACCCCTATCCTGCAACACCAAATACAGGGCCTCCAACGAGATCTCACTAGCTTTATATGGAGCGGACGTAGACCACGATTTTCCCACAAGATCCTCATTCTTCCGCGCAATAGAGGAACGCTAGCATGCCCCAACCTTCTGGAATACTATTGGGCCTCCCGCCTTCGCTTTGTCTTGGAGTGGACAACCACTGAAAATGAGAAGATCTGATTATATATGGACCGGATGGTCACTGGGCGTACCATCTGGGATCTTACGTGGCTCCACCGTACTGCACGCTCCCGCAGCACCTATATTGCTGTGCCCACAAAAACGGTTCTAGATATATGGGACAAAGTAGCCGTGCGTAAGTGACTTACGACCTTTCCCTTCCCCCTCTACTCCCATTGCTGGTAACCCACAATTTCCTCCGGCCCTTCACCCACAAATATTTGCTAAATGGTTACAGGGGGGATGTAGAGCGATCAGAGACCTGTACGAAGGGGGAATGCTTAAGACATTCACCCCGTGCAGGGAGGAATTTCATCTTCCACTGGGAGTGGGACTGCAAAATGCACAGCTGCGGCATTGGGTGTCCTCACCAGAGATGCAACAGGCAGCTGTCCGGCCATTCACCCCCTTTGAGCGGCTGGTCCGCTCCTTCATTGAATCGAAGGGCCTTATCTCTCGGACATACTGGATCCTGCAGCATCCTCCGGTAGTAACTGCACATCCATATCAACGCCAAAGCAGCTGACGTTGTCCACGGAAATCACACCCAAGCAGTGGACTCGCTTATGGCGGGAAATTCCTAAGGTCTATCGTAGCATCTCACAGAGGGAAAATGCATACAAAATTATGACACAATAGTATTACACGCCCACTCGACTGCACAAAATGTTCCCTGCCACATCCCCCCTGTGCTGGAGGTGTTCGAATGCTTCTGGAGACTATATTCACTTCTGGTGGGATTGCCCGCTCCTGACCCTGCTCTGGAAGGAAGTCATTAGTCATATTAAAGAAGTATTGGGCTTCCCCCTGCCTGAATTCGCAAATACGATTTTCTTTTTTTTTTTTTTTTTTTGAAATTTTTGAAAACCTTTATTAGTGCATCCAAGGAAATACAAATACGGGCCCACAACCCTGAGGCCGGCCACGAAAACTGAGTAGGCACAGGTGCAAGCAATACGGAGACGCAATAGCACGGCAATATCGATAAACAATTAGTCAGCAGTTACACTGGAGATCATTTGCTATCACGCCTAAGGAGCAATGAAGGTTAATTTTAAAATTTTAAATCTGCATTCCGAGTTCTAGCAACCATTAAAGTCCAAACTGTTCCGTTAGAATAGAGAATAAACCATAAACTAAAAAGCAGGGTTCACGTAGGCACGACATATCGATAGCAACCAAGGCACACATCGCCCAGCATCCCAATCCGCTGGTCCCTCCAGGCGGCAAGACGGCCCATTAAGTATGCAGCAGGAATATCAAAGCCAGGATCATAACAAAGCCGACCGCCACCCGCCCACCAGCATCACCTACGCAAACCCAAGACAGAAAGAAGAGGAAATAAAATAAAGAAGAAAAACAAGGCACCATAGAAACAGAAAAGAAATAAAATCCCCCCCCCACCCCCCACCCTACACCCATGCAAAGGCTACGGCCTACCCCCCCCTAGCAGTGTGTCTGTCGCCCAATAAACCCGAAATATAGAATAAGAGTAAGAGAAAGAAAAAAAAGGTTATCGCATCACATAAGTCATAGGGAGCAAGAAAAGAGCAATCTAAAAAGAGCGATCTAATCTAAAACTCCCATGAAACCCCACCCCAGAGGAGGGCCAAATCCTATATCTCCCGGACTACCCCGACCCTAAAATACTCTCTCCCCCAGACATGATGGCCAAACCAAGAATCATAAAGTACAATATAAACCGGGAAAGAGACATTATAGCACAACATTCTGCGCCTAGGAGGCACCCCATCCCGAGTCTCCACCCGCCCACTTAAAACAGACCGTGTGAGCGTCGAGCGAGGGCCCGTCTAACCCTGGCCAGATCTCAAGCGTCCATCCAAAAATGGCGCCGGAGAAGGATCCGCATCAAAAAGAACAAAGAGGCAAAATGGCCACTCACGGTGGAGAAGAAGCCCCCCAAGACAATCCAAGCACTTCCAAGCACACGCAGATTCAGCAATCCAAAGGGGCGCCAGTCCCAAGGCCATCAAGTATTTCAGTGCACAAGAGAATGGGGTCTTAGCGCGTGTGGGATAGGCCTTCATGTGAAGCAACAGCAGCGGATCCATGCCGAAAGGTAGCGAGTCTGTAGCCATGATGGAAGGCTTCGACATAGCAGGAAACAATGTAGCCTCGCCGGGATAAGCAGACGGCAGACCGCTGTAGTCACCCGCGCCAGAGGTTTGCCCCAGTTCAACATCGCGTGGCAACAATGTAGCGCGCTCAGTGCTGAGAGGGGCCAGATCAGCGCGGTGATGAGAACAAGCCGGCGATGTATACCCCGGCCCAAGTAAGACGGTGTCCAGCTGTATGATCAGCGCTCGGGAGCATTCTCGCCATTCAGCCCTTAAGTCGGCAATCGCGGCCAGAATGGAAGCACAGGAGTAATCAGACGGGTGATCCGACGTGTCCTCAGTCTTAAGCACAGCACCGCATCCCCGACCACGCTGGAGTCCAATCGGTTCTACACAATCCTGATCCGAGGTAGAGCTCGCAATTGCCACGGTGGGGACGGCCGCCATGTTGTGTCAGCCAGGGATTTCGCAGAAAGCGTAGGCAAATCCGACAGCATTAAGGTGGGACGCAATCTTCCGACTCTAACTGAGCCAGTCGCTCCTAAGCGGCAAGTAACGAGAGTTCCCTTCTTGCAAGGTCGGGCAGGAGCGAGCAATGAGGCGATGGACAGCAGCCAGTCCCACACACACACAGGAAGGAGCGGCGCGGCTCACTTCGGCATCTCAGAAAGACGGAGCTGTAAAGTCTCACCGCAATCGGTCGGTGCGTCCTGTGCACACGAAGGTCAGTGCAGGTGCCTCCATAGTAGGGAATCCGACAGTGGACACCCGTCACACCACTGATCAAGCAACAATCGGGGCTGCAGCCCTCTCCGGCGGTGCGCAGGGACAGGAGTTTCGGTTTCAGGGCTCGGCACTGGTCGGAAGATCAATGTGCCCGTAACATCGGGAAACAGGCAGGTAGAGACACCGGAGAAGCACCCCGGTATCAGCGCGCTATCTTCTTCCTCCCACAGTAGAGTTACACCAGGATAGTGGACAGGATAGTGCTGCAGGAGAGATAGGCTCGGGGAGCCGGGCGACTACACGTCCGTCTCCGTCGCAATCTTGGCTCCTCCCAAATACGATTTTCTTAGGCCTTAAGACTGACAGCCTAAAGGCACTTATCCGCAGTGATTGGATTATAGCACTTCACATGCTTAGGGCGGCCAAACAACTCATAGCATTATATTGGAAAAAAGCGGAGGCTCCCCCAATTGCCACTTGGTTCGTGCGCTTATGGCATGTAATAACCCTGGAACTTTTTACAGCGCAACTGTAAGCACACAACACCAGCTTCACCGCTGTCTGGCGACCCCTAGTTTAATACCTCTGTAAAATAGAACATGTGCGCTATCTACCCTCCAAACTTAGAGTTCTACTACTTTTTGAAGACGCTATACTCCCGCCAGATCCTAACAGGTTACTCAAGTAATCAGATAAACTTTGCGCGTAGTCCCTCCGACAAGTGCTACGACCTCCAATCTTAACAACATGTGCCGCCACCCCTTTCACCCGTCCACCTGCACGGCCCCTGTAGCTGCTGTCTGCTTCTCTTTCTTACTGCCTCTTCTCTTTTCGACATGTTTCTGTCCACTCACCACTACTCATCTTATATGGGACTCTTGCCCGTGTTCTCAATGTTGTTGTTTTTTGTTAAAATTTTTAACAAAAAGGTCCTGAAACTTCCCACAATGGACTGATATTGCTCTATATAATATGTCACGCAGTCGGCCCAATAAGGGTCGTAGGCGACATGCTGTGTTCAAACTACTCCACTAATGCCTCTCCATATATTTGGAGACCTTCTTATAATACGCGGCTGGCCCTAAATGGGTTGTGGGCCTGACACTGTGTAAGTCTGGACCTATATTTTACTCCTTATGTAGAAAATAAAAACAGATTTCAAACAAAAATATCATGCTAAGAGTTTGTCTTGTACAATAGCTTTAAGACCACTGCTACTGCTCTATGTCTACCATTGTTCTGTAATCTGGAGATACATTGAATGAGTAAAGATGTTTAATGGATGAACTGCACAACACGGTAGAGAAAAAGGAAATTTAAAGGGCATTCCTGCATGGACGTCAATTGGGGTAGCCAAGGGTAATCAATCAATCAATCAGACATTGATAGAGCGCACTACTCACCCGCGAGGGTCTCAAGGCGCTAAGGGGGGGAGCTGCTACTGCTCGAACAGCCAGGTCTTGAGAAGTCTCCTGAAGGTTAGCAAGTCCTGGGTCGGGCGAAGGTGGATGGGGAGGTTGTTCCATCTCTTGGCGGCGAGGTAGGAGAAGGATCTGTCGCCGGTGGTAATTCAGTTGATGCGCGGAACGGTGGCGAGAGCTAGGTCAGCGGAACGAAGCTGGCGGTTGGGGGCGTAGAATGTGAGTCGTTTCTTGAGGTATGCTGGTCCGGCGTCGTGGAGTGCTTTATGCGCGTTGGTGAGGAGCTTGAAGGGGATCCTCTTGTTGACGAGGAGCCAGTGCAGGTCCCTCAGGTGGGCAGTGATGTGGCTGTGGCGGGGGCTGTCGAGGATAAGGTGTGCGGAGGCGTTCTGTATGCGTTGAAGTCTTTTCTGGAGTTTGGCCATGATTCCCGTGTAGAGGGTGTTGCCACAGTCCAGCCTGCTGGTGACTAGGGCCTTGGTGACCATCCTTCTGGTTCTGGTGGGGATCCATCTGTAGATCTTGCGAAGCATGCAGAGGGTGTTGAAGCAGGAGGAGGAGTCGGTGTTGACTTGCTGGGTCATTGACAGTGCTGAGTCCAAGATGAACCCCAGGTTGCGTGCGTGGCCGGTTGGTGTCGGCGCAGCTCCCAGCGAGGCTGACCCCCCAGGAGTCGTCCCAGGCAGAGGGGTTGAAGCCCAGGATGAGGACCTCCGTCTTGTCCGAGTTCAGTTTCAGTGGAGAAGTGTGGCTCAATGGTTAGAGCAGGCAGACCTCGATGCAGAGCTCTGGCCAGGGACCAGGGTTTGATTCCTGCCCCGGCGGGTTTCGGGCTCATTAATTCCCCTGACCGGATATTCTCGCCTCAGTGCCTATTCTGATCATGGGTCCCACGCTGCAACTCTGGGCAATAGCTTGCTTATTCTCCACAACGGCCCCCACAACGTGAGGGATGCCTGATCTGCACCATGGGGGTGCCCAGGAGTGGACACTTCACAGGGAAAGCCAGGAAGGGTTCCCTTGCGGTATTTGTACAAGCGCCGGTAAACCCACTGCGGGTAGCTGTGCGCTATACAAGTACAAAAAACACAAAAACAGTTTCAGGTGACTGACTATTCTTCATCCATTCGGCGACGTCCTTCATTCCTTTGTGGAAGTTGGTTTTAGACGCGGGCTTTGGTGAGGGAGAGGATCAGCTGGGTGTCGTCGGCGTATGAGATGATCTTGAGGTCTTGTGATCGGACGATGTTGATGAGTGGTGTCATGTAGGCGTTGAAAAGGGTCGGGCTGAGGGATGATCCTTGGGGTACGCCGCAGGTGATCTTGGTGGCTTCGGATCAGAATGGAGGGAGGCAGACTCTTCGGGTTCTGTCGGTGAGGAAGGAGGTGATCCAGTCCAGGGCTTTGTCGCGGTAACAGTTATTAACCATGATTTACCTTTTTGTAGTTGTGGTACTGCCCTTGCTGTACCTGGTTCGAGCTTTTATGAATTCAGGGCAACAAAATATAAGCCTTGGTTATTTTCTTCATCTTCCTCTGCTTGTTCTCCCCAAGCTCTTCATTAGCAAATAAGTGGTGCCTTTGGAGCTAAGAGTGGGACAAGGGGTGAACGCTGTGATGTCATCTTGTGTCAAAGGTACTGTGTAACTGTCACTAGTACAGATAGTTTGGTGACTCAAGACCTGAGTTAGATCTCGGCCGATGGGTTACTCCATCACAATGGTGATAGATAGCCCGTCCTTCAAAATTTAAATTCCATTATTTCCTATGGGATTTCTTTTTCGGCCGATGGGATATCCGTCACCGCTGTGACAGAGATATAAATCAGACCATCAGTGTCCATTGTTTACTGCTCACCACATGTGTTAAAAATACTTCAAATCATTTTTTTTCAGCTGCATATGGGGCTCTAGTCTGGAGGATTTAGAGATTACACAGTTGTCTGTGCTCCTCAGCCCATCAGCCCTAGATCTGTCACATGGCTGCATGTCAGGAGGACACCTTGCTTCTAGTCCTGCTCTTTCCTTTTACCTATTAATGTTGTCGGAGGTGTTTGGTCAGTTGGTTTAATTGAAGCAAACTAACACTACAAACCCCAGAATGCACTGTTTTGTTAAACAAAAGCCCACAATTGGACACACCCTGTTGTTATCATCACAGCAAGTGGTATGACAACACTAAACACATCTCCTGAACGATTCTTCCCCAAAAAAGACATACATTTTGAGGTGAAGAATGCAGTTAAAATAAAAAAATCTGTGTTCTTTGTGTTCAAAAATAGGGAATGATATTGAAAACTTCAAGAAAGGATTGACGCTCAATGGTGGAGCTGTGTGTATTCTCACTGTTGGAATAGCAGGGGATGCTGCTGGGATGAGGACGGGTCTCCCTGCAGAGAGGTTCCTCACTCTTATATGCAGGCATTTTGTGTACACATCATGTGGCATTATGAAAATAGCGAACATGTTGTGTACGCAAAAATATGCATGTACATCCCCCGAATGAGGCACTCCTTGGGTGATCAATAAAATGATTCCAAAGTTATTGGTAGAATGTAGATTTATTATTCAATCTTCCTTCTATTATGAAAACAGCCACATTTCTTGGTAACTTGTATGCAATATGATGAGAGACTAATTACTGGCCCATAAAACAATAACGAGGTTGTTTAACGAGTAGGAGCTTTTGTGTGATTACATTAAAATGTCTACTAATGTTAGTTGCTTTACACGTGACTTTATCCATATGTATTGACATAGAGCCATTGTAAGTGGAATGAAATTACTAGATGTGTTTAAGTGCGTTTGCTGCCTTAGGCTAACTAGACCTCATTGCCATTTTTCTTAAAATAGATTCCTCGTCATGATGTTAACTCTGTGTTTGAATTTCTTGTTGGCATTACATGCAGCAAGATGTGAATTGTTTATTTCTGTATGGCATATTTTTTTCTGAGAACACCGTGAAGGAAGCCTTCTGCTGCATCTCCAAGTTTCTTCCTATTAACACACTGTAAGGCATTCATTCACAATGGTTCTCTATTGATTATGTAACTAGTTTGCTCTAACACCCCTGCACAACATTAGGCCAGAAGGGGCAATCATTCCATATAGTAGGCTAGTGCTAATCAGGGGGATAGGGTTAAGTGACACGAAAATATGATTTGTTAGAGCAATGGTCATACCATGTCGACTTGGCAGTTTTATAATTCTCTATGCAAGGCAACTGTACATAAACCCTTGAATTTGGGTTTGAGCCAGAGACCTTTCTGAACCTACAGGGATGCTGTCTGATTTCCTATTGATTTGCTGCACACGTGGGAATGAACAGTTCCCTGAATTTGACCCTTATTGCATTACTCCATATTTATAGCCTTCATGGCAAATGACCTCTATTTAATTCAATGAGATTACTACTGCATCTGGATTACACTACTTCTTCACTGTACCTTTGAATTTTTAAACCTTCATGGCTTTTCTACATTTTATGATCTCTAATTTCCCTTTTTGAGTCAGTCCTTTCTTGTTGTCTGTATTTTGAAATTTTACTCGTGTCTCTGGGGACACATTACCTCATAGATTTTGAGGCTAACACTGTCCCCCAATTCGCCCAATATTGGGTGTACCACTGTCATTTACGATTTCTGCCACAATGCCTCTTTCAGTACTTAATTTGTGCCCTTGTTTGCCGGTGCTCAGCACTTATGTCTGACAATCTATCACTTGGTGGTGCTGTCTTTCTATTTTAGAACAGACCATATCAACAACAATGTGTAATACTTCATTATATATAAAAAAATATATCAATACCAACTCGCCCAGGCCATCTCACAGCTTTGGATGAAATGGATTGATTAAAATTGCCAATTTTTTGGAATGTGATGAATGGACGGATAATTGCTGGTTAGACCTTTCTGCAGGGTCACCCCCAAACCTTTTGCCTTCGCTCCTCCTATTTATACTGAATTAATTTTTGTTGGCCAAAGGTCTCTGTGCACATAACCACTGCTAACCAGACCTAAAGTGCTTGGATTCTCTCCCGAAAACATAGTGGAATTGGGTTATACCCAATTGGCTTATTTAATTTACTTTTGCCAGGCCCAAACCTTCCTCTTTAATTCATATATGTAACTTCTAGGGTAGGCCCTGGGCAGCCTAGAGGGCATGGTGCATGTACTTAAAAAGTGTGACATGTAATTTTAAGTTTTACATGTCCTGGTGGTGAAAAATCTTTCCATTTGTTTTTCATTACATAGGATAACATTACCTTATAACATTTCCTAAGTATAATTTTTAAATGGGAACACGTAACCCCTTCATGTTTGGTGTCTCTGGAGTCGCAATTTAAAAACCTGACATGGTAAAGGATTTATATCCAGTGGTGCTCCTGAAGTGGGTAAAAGCTTCGAGAGGTTTCCCTTTGCAGTCCCCAGGCATCCTGCCCTCCTGCCCTGGCTCCGGACTAACTACAGGGGTATGCAGCCCTTTGTGTGGAGACTGGGCACAGCTTACCCACGTGTAAGTTGGGCTGTGCCCAGCTTCTCCCTCTCATCCTGCCAGTGACAGCCAATCCAGGCACACCTAAGCTCCCTAGTGTGTGTGGTTGCCTAGGAGGAATACAAAAATCTCTACTGTCAGCTAAATCAGTCATGTAACCAGAGACAGGCTATAGGCACTATTTGACTAAGACTAGAAGATGCCAACTTTCTAAAAGTAAAAAGAAATCGGTCTTGACCCTGCGCTCAATGGGAACCCCTCATCACCCAGGATAGCTTGACTCTAGTGGCATGGAGAGCACGGGACCTACGTCTGGGCATACCAGTCCCACTCGTGGTGACAAATGCAAAAAGAACAATTGATGGACAGAATGCAGAACAATGTCATACATTCACTCCAGTACAGAGATCTGGTCCAAAATCCATCGCTTTTTTGCTTCCCATGCCATTCCAGTTTGAACCCAGCCATATGCAAATCAGTCTTGACCCTACACCCAATAATAGTCCAGACCGAACTGCCAGGTCAGGTGCTTCCTGGACTGGAAACAACCATCCTAGGAACAGTTTCGGGGCTTCACCCCTCATCAGCCAGGATAGCTTGACTCCACCATGGAGAGCACGGAAACCACATTTGGGCATACCCGTCCCACCAGGGCTGACAAATTGCAAAAATAATAATTGATGGACAGAATGCAGAATAATATAATACATTCACCCCAGTACAGAGATCTGGGCCTAAATCCATCGTTTTTTTTGCTCCCCATGCCATTCCAGATTGAACTCAGCCATATGCAAATCAGTCTTGACCCTGCGACCAATGGGAACAGTCCAGCCCTAACTGATAGGTCAGGTCCTCCCTGGACTGGAAACAAGCATCCTATGACCAGTTTAGGGGTTTCACCCTTCCTCAGCCAGGATAGCTTGACTCCAGTGGCATGGAGAGAACGGGACTCACGTCAGAGCATACCCGTCCCACTTCGGGTGACAAATGCAAAAAGAACAGCTGATGGACAGAATGTAGAGCAATGTCCTACATTCACCTCAGTACTGAGATCTGGGCCTAAATCCATTGCTTTTTTGCTCCTGTGCCGTTCCAGTTTTCTTTCTAAAAGTGGCATTTTCAGTGGCATTCTGTTCTGTGAGTCCCTTGCTCATTGCACCATCAGGATTCAAGCAAGCCGGGCCGACGACGGCTGAAATGCCAGAAACCGGTCCCCGGAAGCTTGTTTCCTTCTCAGTATAAGAATTGGCTTGGTAGTTTGGTTTGCCCTGTTCCCATCATGCACTGGGACAGGAACAGACTAATTTGCATGTAGCCAGGTTCTGAGCTGGGATGGTGCAGTGAGCTAAAAAACGGTGATGGATCAAGCCCTGATCTTTGGACTGGGTAAGAGTGGTCTGCTTAATTCGGACACTCTGTTCATCACCACCCCCTTTTCTGAATCATTTTGTCCACCATAAGCGTGGAAGGGTATACTCAGATGTGAGTCCCTTGCTCATTGCACCATCAGGATTTAAGCAAGCCGGGCCGACGACGGCTAAAATGCCAGAAACCGGTCCCCGGAAGCTTGTTTCCTTCCCAGTATAAGAATTGGCTTGGTAGTTTGGTTTGCCCTGTTCCCATCATGCACTGGGACAGGAACAGACTAATTTGCATGTAGCCAGGTTCTGAGCTGGGATGGTGCAGTGAGCTAAAAAACGGTGATGGATCAAGCCCTGATCTTTGGACTGGGTAAGAGTGGTCTGCTTAATTCGGACACTCTGTTCATCACCACCCCCTTTTCTGAATCATTTTGTCCACCATAAGCGTGGAAGGGTATACTCAGATGTGAGTCCCTTGCTCATTGCACCATCAGGATTCAAGCAAGCCGGGCCGACGACGGCTGAAATGCCAGAAACCGGTCCCCGGAAGCTTGTTTCCTTCCCAGTATAAGAATTGGCTTGGTAGTTTGGTTTGCCCTGTTCCCATCATGCACTGGGACAGGAACAGACTAATTTGCATGTAGCCAGGTTCTGAGCTGGGATGGTGCAGTGAGCTAAAAAACGGTGATGGATCAAGCTCTGATCTTTGGACTGGGTAAGAGTAGTCTGCTTAATTCGGACACTCTGTTCATCACCACCCACTTTTCTGAATCATTTTGTCCACCATACGCGTGGAAGGGTATACTCAGATGTGAGTCCCTTGCTCATTGCACCATCAGGATTCAAGCAAGCCGGGCCGACGACGGCTGAAATGCCAGAAACCGGTCCCCGGAAGATTGTTTCCTTCCCAGTATAAGAATTGGCTTGGTAGTTTGGTTTGCCCTGTTCCCATCATGCACTGGGACAGGAACAGACTACTTTGCATGTAGCCAGGTTCTGAGCTGGGATGGTGCAGTGAGCTAAAAAATGGTGATGGATCAAGCCCTGATCTTTGGACTGGGTAAGAGTGGTCTGCTTAATTCGGACACTCTGTTCATCACCACCCCCTTTTCTGAATCATTTTGTCCACCATAAGCGTGGAAGGGTATACTCAGATGTGAGTCCCTTGCTCATTGCACCATCAGGATTCAAGCAAGCCGGGCCGACGACGGCAAAAATGCCAGAAACCGGTCCCCGGAAGCTTGTTTCCTTCCCAGTATAAGAATTGGCTTGGTAGTTTGGTTTGCCCTGTTCCCATCATGCACTGGGACAGGAACAGACTAATTTGCATGTAGCCAGGTTCTGAGCTGGGATGGTGCAGTGAGCTAAAAAACGGTGATGGATCAAGCCCTGATCTTTGGACTGGGTAAGAGTGGTCTGCTTAATTCGGACACTCTGTTCATCACCACCCCCTTTTCTGAATCATTTTGTCCACCATAAGCGTGGAAGGGTATACTCAGATGTGAGTCCCTTGCTATTGCACCATCAGGATTCAAGCAAGCCGGGCCGACGACGGCTGAAATGCCAGAAACCGGTCCCCGGAAGCTTGTTTCCTTCCCAGTATAAGAATTGGCTTGGTAGTTTGGTTTGCCCTGTTCCCATCATGCACTGGGACAGGAACAGACTAATTTGCATGTAGCCAGGTTCTGAGCTGGGATGGTGCAGTGAGCTAAAAAACGGTGATGGATCAAGCTCTGATCTTTGGACTGGGTAAGAGTGGTCTGCTTAATTCGGACACTCTGTTCATCACTACCCACTTTTCTGAATCATTTTGTCCACCATACGCGTGGAAGGGTATACTCAGATGTGAGTCCCTTGCTCATTGCACCATCAGGATTCAAGCAAGCCGGGCCGACGACGGCTGAAATGCCAGAAACCGGTCCCCGGAAGATTGTTTCCTTCCCAGTATAAGAATTGGCTTGGTAGTTTGGTTTGCCCTGTTCCCATCATGCACTGGGACAGGAACAGACTAATTTGCATGTAGCCAGGTTCTGAGCTGGGATGGTGCAGTGAGCTAAAAAATGGTGATGGATCAAGCCCTGATCTTTGGTCTGGGTAAGAGTGGTCTGCTTAATTCGGACACTGTTCATCACCACCCCCTTTTCTGAATCACAAACATTATGTCCCAGGTATTGGGCTATAGGAATTCCACATCCCTTCTCTCAGGTCCTGAACCCTTGGTGAGGCTCTTTAAATCAAGCTTTTGGGCTTTTTGCGATAATGAACTTGCCTGTTCACACCGTAACTGTGCCGCTTGCACCAAAGTTCAGAGTGACCCACAACCGGCCCATCTCTTCACAAAGCAAACATCTATCGCCTGCAGAGGACCGCCACTGTGAAGCACCAGCCTGCCCGTCTGCTACGCCCATCCTGCTCTTTGCCAACCACCGCCTGTAATGCTCTTCTTGTTCCTACCAACCCTCTCCAACACGAATGAGACTATTGGCACAACACTTTAGCTGGTAAACCTTCAGCAGGACTAATATGGTACTGTATCTGACCCACACTCCATCACGGTCGGGCTGAAATTCTCTGGCTCAATCCAGCGTGTCTGGGTAGCGAAATTGATGCATTCTGCTTTTTGGCGCTATTTTACAGTTTATCCTTTAAAAATTCATAGCTCCAGTTATACTGATTGCATTTTTGTTGTTTTGGTCCTATTTTATTGATTGGATTCAATTCAGCTCTATTCTTCTAACCTGGTGTGGGAACATTTTCAATGTTTTACTGTTTGAAGAGATGCACACATACTTTATGCATTATCTCTAAGTTAAGCCTCGCTGCTCTGTGCCAAGCTGCCTGATGGTTAAGCACAAGTTAATTTGGGGTTTGTTTGTGCCTTACCCTGACTAGGATTGTGGTTGCTGCTTGACCAAGGCTCATACCCCAATAAACCAGTTAGGCAATTTCAACCAGTAATAGATAATGTTGGCACTGGCATTTGACATTGCTGCCTAGAGCAGTGTGGGTGGTGCAAGTGTTTTCCCAGAAAGCACCAACCTTAGGCCCTGAACTTATGTTTTTTTTTTTTACATGTTAAGCACTGAACCCTTTAAACCTTAAGTTGTCCTGTTGTTTATCTAAAAAACAAGTTAGAATGGCGCTTCTTTACTCTTCTTCACATAATAACTTTAACTTTCTGTTGGCTTCCAATGCATACCCCGCACCCTTGCTGCGATACGTGAACACATCACTACCTTTAATGTTTAATGACGTTACCAGTCAGGAAATCTGCTACCTGTCCAAGCTTCATGTGGCGAGAGCATATGATGGGGTGAGCACCTAGGGTTGCTAAGATGAAGACATCATGGGCTCATGCGTATATTAATAAGATTATATACCCGGAGGGCACTTAACACTATGATACTCTTGCTATCCTAACCAGCATTACTCATTTTATGTGCATCTCTCTGACATGTGCGTGACCGCCTCTGCAGATGACACAGCATACTACCTTGAGGACATTGCACTGGTGTGGCTGTCAGCTGGTCAGACAGAATAACTATCCCACCCTATTACACTGGACAAAGTTGGGGAAGCCATCATTAAGCTACCTAATGGCTTAACAAGTGAATTTTGTAAAACATATATCTCTACCCTTGCACCTCACCTGCATGCCCCGTATGAGGAAGAAAATGCTAAGCGTATCTTTCAACCCTCCCTAAGGGATGCACTGATCATTGCGCTACTAAAACCTTACAAAGCGCCGGAGAGCTGTGAGTCATATCGACCATTGTCTGTAATCAATAATGATGTAAAAATCCTGACCAAAATGTTAACGACCTGTCTGCAACTACTCCTCCCTAGCTTAGTGCAGCCTGATCAATTGGGATTTATTCCAATCTGCTCGACCACGCTGAACCCGCACACGATCTTTGCGCTGCTGCATCACTTGAAAACTTCCCTGGAAGCAGTGGTGATCCTCCTGGATGCCGCTAAGGCTTTCGATTCCATTAAGTGGGAATACATGCATACTATTTTACGACGTATGATAATCCCAGCGTGCTTCCTGCAATGGATTCAATTGCTATACACTGACCCATTGCCTGGGTGCAATTCAATGGGACGGTATCTGAAGAACTGCATATACATAGAGGCACCCGGCTGGGCTACCCCTGTTACTATTCGCACTCGCTTTGGAGCTGCTCGCTTGTATCCTCCACCAACCACATGCAGCTTTGGCCCTAAAATTCACACTGCGAACCCTGGGCATTTCTTTATATTCAGATGATATGGCGATAAATTGTGAGAGGCCCCTTCCCCCCCCCCATAACATTTGGCACCCATAACACCTAACTACATAAGGTTCAGATGCTAGTCAGGCCTGGGTATTATTTGGTCCAAACCCATTGTCTTCCTTCTGACTCCAGCACTAAGCACCATACGTTGGAATCCTCATTACTATGGAGTACAGACCTTGTAAAATACCTTGAAATCTAGATTCATAAAGACCCTTATCTGGTGCTCCAATATACCTATGGCAAGGCGGTGTTACGACTTGAGGATCAGTTAACTAGTTAGTCCAGATTACAACTGTCCATGGCGGACAGGGTGGCCAATATGAAAATGGTGATATTGCCTAAATTTCTCGTTACACTTCTTTAAAACGCTGAACATTAGCATGGGTGAAAAAGCAACCTAGAATTCAGTGGGAAATGCTTACTCTACCATCTATACAGGGTGAATTCAGAGCACTTTATTACCTTTGTGCGCAAACTCATTTTGTACCGCCATCATGACTATATCCTGCATTTAGCTAGTGGACATGATGAAGCCCGCCTGCTTCTGCTGACTGCTCTCCTGCCACAAACACACACACATATTTTGATTGATCTGAATTCAACACCATTCATTGCACCACAAGGGCATAGCACCTACTTGGGGCGCGCACCAAGAAGGTTCCCTTACTTGTGCCTGTACTTCATTTGGTGTTTTGCCTAGCTATCTCAGTTACGCAGGAGCCGCACACACTTGAGATCCTTAACAGGGCAGGTCTGAAGACTATGGGAGACATCTACGCTGTGGGAGACATTCATTGCCCTAGATTACATCTCTTACACACAGCGCTTGTTGCAGGGATTCTGCTCATACACAGAACTGTGCACAGATACCCAGGACCTCAGTGAATTGTGGTGGACCAAATAACTCACCTCAGTAGCTAGAACTCCTAAACAACTAGCTTCAGTGTCACATTAGCTCTTCGTCCCATAGCAAAGGTACCAATGATTAGACAATCCAGAACATGCGACTTAGGTTACTCTCAGGAATGGTGGGAATCAAGAAAACTCTTTCGTTTGTTATTCTCATACCAGTCCACAACGTGAGTAAATAGAGACATAACATAAGCAGGCATATGATTAAAAATAATACGATCAGCATTGTCACAATTCAATAAAACACAAAAGGAGAAATCATATTATAATGATAGTGGAAAAAGGTCTTATAGTGCCTCGTGTACCACCCTCCCTTGCTAGGAACTATGTTTTATATAATGATAGAAGGTATTTTAAGCTTGAATGGGGAACCCCATACCTCCAAGATCAGTAGAGATGAATCACATCAGGGTCTGCAAAAGCTCTCTCTGGAAACGGATTTTCTCCAAGTGTTCAAATTATGCATGCAGTGCAATATTAAAGGCGCCAGAATGTCAGTTATCTGCAGCTGCGTGCATATTGTGTCTAAGCGTGGGCCTATCAGCCTGAATAACAGGTAACATTGTTATGATAACCTTGGAGGCTTCAGCACTTACTGTGCAGACTAAGGTCTCAATGTAAGTCTAGGGATGTTGAAAACGAGCCATTCTCATGTGAAGAAATTCACGCAGCCTAACTTACAACAACAGTTACATACAGTGTTGTGTGTAAACTTCTAATAAGCCTATGCTAACATAGCAATGTGCGCAAGAAGGGCGCTGACTTCACTACACCCTCCCTTGATCAGAACACGCACAAACCGGAGGCAAGTTAGGAACGCAGAGTTCAAGTTCGAGTGAGACAGAACCAAGTTCAAAATTTGCCAAACTGGATAATTGGGAGTAAATTCCGAATTAGAAACCACAAAAAATCTGAAAACCAAGCAGGGGCCGTATAGTGTCCAATACAAAGAATGAGAAGAGGGAAAAAATGAATGAAAAATCACGAGTCTAGTACGCGTTATGGAGTCGGAAAAATGTCACTTCAATCCAACAGCGTATAGGCACAGTACGTTGCAACTGCCTCCAATAGGCAGTCATTGTTCTTATCAGAAAACATTTCAGCCATCCAATTCAGTAATGGAAAGGAACATATATGTTCTTCGACAGCCGGAGCCTCTAGCACCATCAGAGGACAACTCGGGTATTCTTCAATATAACTGCATGCCAGGAAGTCATGTGCCGCTGCACAAACATTCTAATTCCCTAGGACTCCATGCATCGATGCAAAGACCATAATCCCGATGCCGTAACATTGCAACTCATGAGCAACTAAGGGGCTCATCAGCTGGTCATAATCCAGGTTAGGAGACACCGTATTGCAGAGACACAAATTCAGAGCCCATTCAAAATAGCAATCCAGGCAATGAAAGACAGGCTGCACGCATGCAACGTAGGAGAACCGGAATGATAATCCATATGCTGCACTCAATGTAGCCAGAGGCAGCTTTCCATAATATTCAAGCATTCGGTTGTGAAGTAGAAGCAGCAAATTAACAGCAGCATACCAGCAGCCAAGGCGAGAATTAACGGCAAACCACCGAAGAGGCTGGAAAAAATAGAATGAACAAATGCCGGTACAACACCAAATATAGTTTGGAATAAAGTCACAAGGCCAGAACTTACTACTTTAAAAAAGTGCGCCAAGCCTGTGGTCGATGAGGCATTGAATATAGTGTGAATCAAAGCACTGAAATGCACAAAGAAGTAAGGGCAACTTCTTTTTGAGACAATAGATCCCTTATTCGACTCATCTTGTTGAACTCTGCTTTCAAGGTCGGAATGGAAGGCCAGATGGATACATCGAGCTTCCCTTGCAGAGGCGGAAATAACACATTTTAACAGAAGACTACACGTTGGGAGACAGTCACAATGTACTGAATCTCTGCCAGCATACCACAGCAATCTTCAATATTTAAAAGCAAATAGCTACCGTTAGCCAGCAACGTGAAAGTCGGTATTATTAGTGGGATTGGATTACCCTTTAAAATGCAGGCTAAGTTCGGAGCTTGTGCATTACGCGAGCCGTGCAATTGTATGTTCCTACAAACCAATGAGTGATCGGGTGTTGAAGTGCAATCTTCACCTTTCAAGGAAACTTCTTTACCTTCCCTCAGGCACCTATAGGTTAATGGCAGAGGCCAAACGTCATGGAGATAGGCACTACCCAAAGGTTCATATCTGCCTATGGCATAGTGTTTCATACATGAATCAAATTTAAACAGGGGAAAGGGCAGTGTTATTAACCCATGAATGAGCCAAACTGCTGAATTTGTTTCAGCCACAGGGAATGGTAAATGTTCTAACTTTTCTATATGCAAAAGTGAATATGCAGCATCCTTCATAGACATAAATTGTTGCTTTACAGTCAAATTAAATGGTAAAAATAGAGAAGAGGTATTCATGTAATCCCAAGGCACTTTACCAGCCTTTAACGTTTGTAATGTTCATGCAAACTGCATAATGGAACGTAACTGATTTTGACCATGTTACAAAACAGACACTTCATCCTGAACAATATCAACAACAGATGAAACAATATTATCTAATGTGTAAATTCAGGAAGAAATGGTATTAATGCTATTATCCACAACCGCACGCACTTTTCTAAATTAGCCTGATCAATAGCATGTAATCTAGAAGCAGCTACAATATGAGACAGTTTCCAAACTTCATTGTATATTGCATATATCTATCTTTTGGACCTGCCTGCTGCAGGACCTTTCGAAAAGTCATTCAAATCAACATCATTAGTCAATTTAGACAAATGGAGCTTAACTGACGCTAAAGTGGAATGTTTGAGCCAGTTCTGACGTAGCTTGCCTACTGAATAGGTAGTGATCGAATGGTCGCTTTCAAAATGAGGATCCACCCTAACCTGTGTATAGCCAGGGGCCAGACCAAGAAAACGATGTTGGCATGAATCTGAACTTTTTTGCCATAACAACTAACCTTGGGTACCAAACTGGAAATATTGAAAGAGGAATTTAGTATCAGAGACTGTAATTCATTAAGGGACCTATCGGTGTGATTGTACCATGTGGGGTATTCTCCCACAGCAGGAGGAGAAGGAGCATTTCATTCTTTAGACGTAGCCAATCCAAAGCAAGTGGTTTGCGAAACAGTCAAATTCAAAAACAACATATGGTTCAGGATGAGACATGCACGATGCAAAGCCTCAGTGACTTGCACTTGCCACTTTTTTGAACCCCAAACAGATTTAAGATCAATAGTATCTTTCCACAGCTCATACTCCCCTATTGCTAATAGGTCGATAAAGGACTTCGGATATAGTAATTTAGTGTGAATGAGTCTAACTTTGGACTTAGCAGTCATCTTAAAATAAAATGCGTTAGGATTGTAGGATTGGATTGATTAAAATCAGTAAAATAAGTGAACTTATTCAAAAGAGTTTTTGAGCAGCCTTCAACGGGAGATGGACAATGTTCCCATTGTGTGTAATTAACCACATTTCGAAACGTGTTTGCTTTGTGCAGAAAATGATTGCCATAATGTTGGTAGCAGAATAAATCTGCATAGTTGGCTGAATCTAAGTACAAATCTTCAGCATCAAAAGAAGCATAATATTTCAAATCAGAAAACAGAGCCTCTACGGCTTGGACATCCCAATCATCAGAGTGTATATTCTGTTTTACAACATCCCCCATAGAAACACAAAGTACATTGGCGATATTTATAATTTCTGTAGGACCGTGATTCTGAAATTTGACTGCATCCCACATAATCCCATCCAATACAGGCCAAGCTGTGATAGTTACAAAAGTCTGGTCCCTCTTCATGATGCGTGAGGAGGAGTGGGGTGCCAAAGTTCCATCAATTAGTCTAATTGAAGTTCTTTCTTTAACATAATGTCCATTTACAAAGCGGAAAAAATAAACTACAAATACAACTGACATGAACAAAAAAATAGAAAAAAGCACCAGCCAAATGTAAGTCCAAGGGGTTATCAATTTGTTTTTTAATCCAAATAGCAAAAATCTAAACTTTTTATGGGGACTTTGATGTGGTAGATTCAGTGTCAAATGAAAAGCATGACTGATTAGCTGCACATGTATGCAAATCGGGCATCGACAAGTCTGTGGAGTAAGTATACTTAGTACCATCAAGGGGATCACTAGCCGGCAGATTCAATAAAGGATTTGTAACTGTATGAATCTCAAAGGCAATGTCAGGCCTGGTGCTAGTTGCCGGAGCCAAAACAGAATTTCTCAGCATTGCTGGACAAGAGACCGCAGGTGTCATACTAAGAAGAATCGGCCACTCGTTGTAGTTTGACATTGTCAATGGAGATGTACCTGTTTTCCTTGTGACCAGGAAGTGGAGGTAAAACGACTGTTCTTGTACCCTGCACGTCAAGCACAGGAACCGGTGCACAAAATGAGGGGCCAAACTCCGTCTTGTTCTCCACCTTCTCACAGACCAGGTCACCGACTCGGGCAGCCAGCCAACTACCGGAATCTGAAGCGCAGCATCAGTTGTGGAGGGTAAGTGTTCCTTTGCAAGACTTTCTCTGGTCTTTTGTAGGTTCTGTAACACAGCAGAATGGTCATCTACGTCAAAGGGTGCGACAGATGCCGCCATGTCTAGACCCTCAAGGTCCGGAACAAACATTTTGATGCCAAAGAGCATTTCATATGGAGTCCGCCCACCCAGAGACCTTCTAGGTAGATTATTAAGTGTACGTTGAACGATATAGAGATGGCCCAGCCAGTTTCTTTCAGTACCTAAAACCCTAGCTGTCAAGGATTGCTTTAAGTCACGGTTCATCTGCTCCACAACTGTATTACCCTCAGGCCTATATGGAGACGAAAATTTGACTTGGATCCCCAATGAACGCATGGCATCTTTGTATGCCTCAGAGGCGAACACTGGACCCTGGTGCGAATGAAAGGTACCACATTCAAAAATTCCCACAAAGACATGCAAATCCCTTATGACAGTTCGGGCATCAGCACTCCGTTCCAGCCAGACCCAACAAAGCGTGTGCACAAATCCATTGCAACTAAGATGTACCTATACGCATTGTCAGAGGAGAAAGGACTGCAGTGATCTAAATAAACACACCCAAGTGCTTTATTAGATATGTACAACTGTGTCTGGGGCGGGCACGCAGCAGTAGAAGGTTTAATCTGCTGGCAAATGTCACATTGAAGGACATAATCACGCATTTGTTTGTACAATCCCCACCACTAGTAATGCTGTTGTAGAAGAGATACTGTCGCTGAAACGCCAGCATGAGCCTCGTGAGCGGCAGTTATCAAGGATGACCTGCGGTCCACATTGGGAATCAATCTGTCACTAACATCGTTAATTCTCACATAGGGAACTTTATCAGGACTAAAATGACAGGAGTATCTGGAAGGGAAACTTCTTGGGTAATTACCTCCCCCTTCTGTTGCAGCAATGGCTGCCAAGATGTCATCATCAATCTTACTTTTGGAATGTGTAACTGCTGCTACTACATATGTCGCTAATGCTGTCTTTGCTGCTTTGTCAGCAAGACTCTTACCAACAGCATGTACCCCTACGCACTGAAGACCAAGAGAATGAATTACAAACACGAGCGGCTGCCGTTCTTTAATCTCAGCCACTCGAATCAATAGCATTTTGTGTTTGATTGTGCTACCTTTGGAATCATGATATTCATTCTGAGTCCAAAAGAATAAATTGTCATTGTAAGACTGAACACAGTAGTAAGAGTCACTCACAATAAGAGTAGTCACACAAGGGTCAGCATACTCCAGTGCAAGCACCAGAGCACGTAGCTTTGCCATCTGGGGGGTACAGTTCCCTAATGTCTGTGTATGCACGACATTTGACTTGAATTCTCCATTCACCATAGTACCAACCACTATATCGCAGGCCGCCGAATAAGCATGCTTCAATTCTGTCGCCGGTTGCGGCGATCCATCAGTGTAAATGATACAATGGAAATCCTCCAGCGAGCGCATGGTCAGAGGAGCCGGATGAACAAATTTATACTGCAAGTACTCCTGTGTTTGCAAAGGGGAATCGAAAATTAAAGTGACATCCGGCGATGTCAAGGATGTGGCCCATTGTATCCAGCGAGGATGCCAAGCTTTCAAATTTGGTGCACTGTCTTTCGTCACTGCTTCCAAGGCAGGATACAGTGTAACAACCAACATGCATTTACCCTGCGACAGCACTCGTTCTTTCAGAATCGCCATCTGCACTGCAGTTAGAACTTATTCCACAGAGGAAAATCGCATTTCAGTGAAGTGTACAACTGTGACTTGTAAGCGATAGGGACTGTGTCACCCTCATTAAAAGTCAGGTACGTGAAACCCACCGCCCCAGGCACAGCTCCTATTACCAGGTTGGTGTGGTTGTCATGAGTCAGTAAGAACTTAGATTCAAGAAGATCAGCCTGCAAAGATTGCAAGATAGCTGAATGTTCAGACAGCCAGCAAGATTTGGTGAAAATAGGTTGTACCAAGGCATAAAGTGGCTTAATACGCTGGGCATAATCGGGAATATAAGTACACCTGAAGTTCAAAAAACCCAGTAAAGATTGTAGTTTTTTCAGAGTTGTAGGAGCGCGCAGTTGTGCGCAATTCTCCAGGAAGTGAGGTGCTAAACCTCGACCTTCATTGTTGAGCTCATAGCCCAGGAACAACACTGTGTACTCTGCAATGTGTGATTTTGCAAAGTTAAATTGGTAACCGAAGTCCGCAAACATGTAAATGATGCAGTCAACGCAACACAGATGCATCCATAATTCGTCGTCTGTGAGATAAATGTTATCTACATACGAGCATGCATCAAGGTCAAATCCCTCCAAAAAAGAAACAATGCGAGCGGCAAAGACGCCTGGACTGTTCTTTTAGCCCATGGCTAGCCTTCTGAACTGTTTTTCTTTACCGACATACGTGAACGATGTCAATTGGCTACTAATAGAGGACAGGTTATGGCTAAAAAAGCCATTGCATATGTCAAGTGTGGTCTTAAACCGTTTACGCACGAGACTACCCACAAGGGCTGAAATGTGAGTATTCTGTACCTCGCAGGTCTGACAATGAGAGTTCAAGTGCCCGTAATCCAATACGGTACGAGCCATCAGGCTTGGTCACAGTAAACAGAGGATTATTCATTGGTGACACACGTTTCAATCACACCTTGATATTCCAATTGTTCAAGGATTTCTGCCACTGGAGCTTTCGTTTCACGTCGCATGGGATATTGGGGTTGAGGCTGTGGCACAGACCGCAATGATATCTCATGTCTGGGGGAAAGTTTGTCCCATCCACTTGAGTACGGTACAAAGCCAGTGCAAGCACCTTAGTCCACTCTTCCGCAAAATTCAGAGCCTGCTCTTTCAGCACAGTGTGTGCGAAACTAGGGAGGATTACCTCCTCCCCTCTTGGAGCGGCCAGAACGAAGGGTGGGGGCCAGTCGGCCTCAGCCAACAAAATGTCATAGAAAGTTGTTACATTTTCCCAAAATACCACTCTTCCACTGATTGCGCCCTCTGACCTGTGTGCCGAGGCTCGCCTTTCTGTTCCCTGCCACCTCCCACCTTCATTGTCGCCGTCGTCGATTCTGGGTTTCCGGTTCCGGGGCAGCTTCGGCGGTATCGGCGGCGCAGCGTTGCGCGGACGACTCTTGGGGTTCTGCCTCACTGTTCCGTGCTGGTTTCGGCGGAGTCGGCGGTGCAGTGTGGCGCTGCACGGGAGGTTACACGGCGTGGCTGCTTTGGACTTGGACCAAGTGTCGTCCTCACTGACCTCACTGTCCCCCGTTGGCAAGGAGTAAGGGAGACGCCACGGGAGAGACAGTAGTCTCTGAGCATCTTGGGCGCCATCTGGTGGTCGGAGGTTGCTGGAAGCTGCTGGGTGTCGCCACTAGCAGGTTAGGGGGAGGATAGTGCCCCCTGGATCCATAACCTGCAAAATACACGGGAGCCGAGCAGGACTGGATGCTCGTGTACCTGAAAAGACTGAGGAAAGGAGGAAAAGGTGGTGGAGGCATAGAGAGCGGCAGAAAGCGGGCCCACAGGACAGAGGTAAGTGGATAACAAAAAAAAAAGGAAACATTTATAGTTGAGGGTCTTTAGCAAGAGGTAATTCCAGAGGTGGCTGTATTACACCTAGAAAGCAAAAGGAAAGGAAAAGCGAAGGAAAACAGCCTGGAAAGTCCCTGCTCCCTTGGAAGCAAGTAAGCGGAGAGGGAGAGCTTAAAGACATGGCACTAGGAAAGAATAAACGTCGGAAAGCATCTAAGAACTCAAAACGCCCAGGTAATACAAGCGAAGGAGTAGAGGACATAATAGATCTTCCCACTGACTTGGAAAATGCGACAACAACACCTACCAGAAATATAACATCGGTACTGGTGTCAACAGCATCCTCAAGTACAATTAAACAAAAGGGTCCGATGCCCTCTAAGTCTGCAGGTGGAAAGGGTGGCTCCACAGTCTCAAAATCTATTAAAGACTTCTTTGGTAAGCATTTTAAAGGAAAGGAGACACCAGAAAGGGAATTGAAAGCGGTGGAGTCCCCAAAATTGAGTGAGATCATGATATCAGACTCCGATTCCCTGAACCAGACAAATTTTGACACTGCTAACATCCCGATAGTACCTCGGCTGTCTTCCTCCCCACGGCTGTTTCAATCAGTATTAAGCCAAGACTCAGTGGGAGAGGGGTAGGAAGAGAAAGAAAAAGAAAATGAAAATGCAAATCAGAGTGATTTACACCCGGAGAGAGAAGCTGCTGAAGAAGAATTTGGACTCAATGAAAAAGACAGTCTGGAAAACGTAAATATGGCCTATACTGTGATATCAGGCCAACCCGTGAATAGTTTAGAGGTGATGGGTACCTCGAGCTCATCAATGCTTGAGGTTATGTTGATGCTCCAGAAAACTCTACAAGGAATCCTAGAGGTTTCAGTGGTAAATAACGAAATTTAAAAAACCCATAGTAAGCAGTTTAATAACATAATTGGGGAATTGATGCAGATTAAAGTCCAAATGCCTTCCCTTGTAAGATCTGTAGAGAACGAAGCTAACGAGGTGGGAGAAACAGCAAGGACAAATACACCAAATGAGGAGGAGCCCAATGTATATATTTCCCGCTGTCCCATGATCATAAGGAGATATGGTGAAAGTAGGTGTTGCCTGAAGAGGAGAATAGGGAAAAAGGTCCAACGTGTCAGACCGGTTGCAGAACAGGTGAACAGGAAACAGGCACCCTATGACCTAAGGCCCAGGGACAAGGCAGGGAGAGTAGAATTGGTTAATGTAACCCCAGTAGACACTGGAGAAAGCACCCCCGGTCCCCAGGAAAAATCATGTTGGGTCCAAGGTAAATGTGTGACCAAGAACTCAAGGGCCGCTAAGAGGATGCCAAGGGGGAGGAAAGAGGGTTCAGAACCTATACGGGAAATAGAAACGTCCACCGAGGCAGGGTCCAGTAACTTATCCCCGGTGAATAATTGGATGAAGGGTGATAGAGTAGAAAGTAACTTGAAGAGAAGAAATAAAAGCCCAGAGGAAAGTCATAAGTCTTTACAGGCACCCAGAATTGTGGACACCTGGCTATACCTAGAACCAATGGGTCAGGGAAATGGGGGAAAAAGGGGTAAGAAATTAAAACCCCTAAACCGCTCGCAGTTACTATTCTCGTTTGCTAAATGCCCCAGCTTAAAATATGTCAGTACTAAGGATTTAAAAGAAGTGGGGTTTTTGGTTAATGCTAAAGGTGAGGAAATAACAAAGGTCCTCCTCCACTCAGCTTTAATAAAAGTCACAGTGGAAAAAGCGGAAGCAGAGATGTTAAGAGAAGGAATTAGATCAGTAAAGAGAGAGGATCTGAAAATGGTTAATCAAGGGCACAAATTTCTTAGAAACCATGCAGGGCTGGGAGAACGGCAAATACAAATTATCTCATCTGGATGGAGTAACAAGGAAGGCCTGGCAATTACAATTGTTCCTAAAAAGCTGGGGTGGGGGGAGGAAGATGTCTTGGATGGGAACAGGTATAGAGAGCTGGCTTACTTAGACCAGGAGGAGGAGGGGAATTTAAGTAACATCGATTAGGAAATTGGGTCGTCGCACAGCCTGCGTATCTTGTCTTGGAATATTAATGGCTACAAAAGAATATGGCCTCGAGAGATTTTCAGAAATCTCCTCGGAAAGACCGATATCTTGTGCCTACAGGAGACATGGCTGTGTGACGAATCCCCCGTTACGGAAGGTTTTACCAGTCACATAAAACCTGCAAGAAAGAATAAAATGGGTAGGGCGTCAGGTGGTCAGATGACGCTGGTCTCCACATCCTTCTCTACTTGGGCACTAGGGAGCAGAGTGTCGATCCTAAATAACAACACAAGGGGTGAAGGTTTTTGTATCATCAACATGTACATACAGAAAGGCGAAAAACATGAGTATAAAGCAGAGTTGGATCGTTTAAAAAAGGATTTAGAAAACTTACAAGAACTCTACCCAGGAGATGTGATTTTAATTTTGGGGGATTTTAATCATAGATTGAATCCCCTAAAAACAGATGCCTGGAATAGTGATATACGAAAAGCGTATAACATAGAGCCTGCAATGTTCATCAGCACCGAGCTCTCAAATCAGGATGTGGAGCTTGGACGGCTGCTGGGGGCTATGGGTCTGGTTTGTGTGAACGGTAGGAAAGAAGGAGATCGGCCCGCTAAGCGGACATTTAGAATAGGACAGCAATTGTGCCCGATTGATTATGTTTTTATCCAGGCCTTGTGCTTCCACTCAATTCTACATTTCGAAATTCTTCAAGTAGAGGGCAGCGATCATTTCCCATTATTTTTAGAAATGTTGGTAAATAAGGCTCCGCCAAGACAGAAGGTGTTGAACGTTGAGGTTGAATATCCGAAGCGACTTACAACTCGGATAAGTGAAGAACATCTAAACAAACTGAAGGACTTTCAGATAGTAGCTGACTTAGAAAACCTAGTAATGGGGGAAGAGTTACCCTGGTATGAGGAAATGATAAGACAACTTGTAGAATGCCTCAGAATAAACATTAAACGGGGGAAGCACAGTTTGACAACAAAACTCCCATTACATGCTACTAATAACCCATGGTTTGATGCAGAGTGCCGCAAAGCAAAGGCCGCTATTAGAAAGAGTGAAAGAAGCCTCAGGCGTAGTTACAATGAATTAGAACATCAAACCCTTAAGAAACAAAGGATAAAATATAAGGCATCATTAAGAGACAAAAAAAGATATTTTAAAGAAAATTGCTGGAAGAGCCTATTAGTGGCAATTAAAGAAAAAAAATTCAAAGGCTTCTGGAAATTGATACAGGAATGTACAGGGAAAACAGCAGGTTCCATGCAATGTTCTGTTCCATGAGGATAAGTGGGTAATTTACCTCGAGGAGATCTATGGCAATTGGCCAAGGAGGGAGGCAATACAACCATCTAGTTGGCCTGGAGTGAGGGAAAAAGTAATGGAGCAGTTCTCCCTAGGTTACATTAAAATCGTGATAGCCACCTTAAATTTAACACGAGCTGCTGGCCCAGACAATCTACCCGCCATTATTATAAAAACAAATATAGATTGGTGGGCAGATTTGTTTGCAAAGACGTTCTTAAGTATACTAAAAACAGGAACATTACCAGATAGCTGGAAAGAGGCTATCATTAGACCCATACACAAAAAAGGTGATGTAAACTACCCCAAAAACTATCGCCTGATAAATCTCTTGGACATTGGGGGAAAAGTGTTCTCTAAAATTATTTTGGGGTTGCTAAAAGATTGGTCTGAAGATAATGGTGTAGTACCTCCTGAACAGGGGGGTTTTAAAGAAGGTCATTCAACTGTGGATCATTGCTTTGCCCTCTGGGCGGTAGCGCAGAAGTCTATAGAGCAAAGGGGTAACCTGTTTTGCTGCTTTGTGGACTTCCGCGCTGCATTTGATCTTGTAAGCAGGGAGCAACTATGGTCTACCTTGAAAGGCTATAAATTACATGCAGACCTGTTAGCCCTTATCTAGGCCTTGCATACAGACAACTGGGCCCAGGTAGTCCTGGATGAGGAGGGTGGATTATCTGGTAGGATCCAGATTGGAAATGGCCTGAGGCAAGGGGTGCGTATTAGCCCCGTTGCTTTTTTCTCTGTTTATAGCGGACTTACCTCGGAATTTAAAAGAGGTTAGAGGGGCGAGCCCAAAGCTAGGGGGTAACCATATATCCTGTCTGCTTTATGCAGACGATCTGGTGATCATGGACTAGACGGAGATAGGCTTGCAGAGGAAACTAGATATGTTCCATAAATACTGCCTAAATAAAAAATTGGTAGTAAATATGGAAAAGTCCAAAATCCTATGTTTCGGCAAAAGTAAGACCCGGTTCCCTTGGTATTTGGGTACGGAACTTCTTGAGAGGGAATCGGAATATAGATATTTTGGAGTATGGTTCACGAGTAACCTGAATTGGACCACCCATCTGGAAGCTTTAAAAATCAGGGCAACAGCTTCTATAAAGGGCTTAAAAAGGTTCAATAGCTTTTACGGAGACTTGTCAGACGGGCCGGTTATTAAGGTCTATCTGGCAATGGCCCCCGCGCAATTCCTATATGGATCAGAGGTTCTCCTCCTCAGTGGGAAAAAAGGTTGGGATAAAGAGGAGGGTATGATCCTGAAAAGCTTATTCTCGTTACCTAAATCAGCTATGGTACAGGCAGCAAGATTGGAGATGGGAGTCACTTCCTGGGCAAATACAACCAGGATGGCACTAATACGGTTTGGGCAGCGTCTGGAGATAGGGGAGGCGCCCAGAAAAATATCACAGTGGTGTAGAGAGGAAATTACCTCCAGTGAGTTATCATGGGCTAAAGAAGCCAGACTCTCATTAAAGGAAGCTTATGGGAAGTTAGGAATAGAACTAGATGCCCAGTTAGGACACACCAATATAGGCAAAAAAGAACTACGGTCATTGGGAGCGGATGTGTCCCGTACATGTGATCACGAGTACCTTCGGCAAAAAATATCAGTGTCCCATATGATCCAAGTATGGATTTCAGTAGATCATCCCTACCCGTACTTGGATAGGTTGCCGAATCAAAAACTAAGAAGAGAGGTTTTAAAACTGAGAATGGGTGTAAACCCCAGTTATATTAATACCAGGGTTAAAAACCTCATGATTAATAGTAATGGCAATTGCACATGTACGTTAGGCTCCACCTGTGACATTACTCATGTTTTATTAGACTGTAGGAGGACCCTTGATATACGTAAGGAGATCTTAGGCCCGTTATTCAAAAATGACAGGATTACGAATAAGAAGCAAGCTGCAGAGCTCCTGGTGGGGATGGGAAACCTGGATATAGCCTGCGCTTTGGGGAAATACATGATTCGAGTTAGGGGGTTCCTCCAGAATACAGAGGTATAGGCGTATGTTATCAAGATTGTACTTTAATGTATGTATTGTGTCCAATTCAGGAAGGACCTCAAGACCTGGCTCTTTGACTGAACCACAGTGCCTTTGACAGATCAGCAGTCCCCCAGAAGCCTCCTCCCAGTGCTATGAGACCGTTACGGCTGAGTAGTCGCGCTTCACAAGTGACATGATTGAAAACTACAGGTCCAGTGTCTTCCACCTGTAAGAAGTAGGTGAAGTTTCTGAATAAAAGACAGGTGGAAAATGGGGAATTTACTCGGCCTATCCGGACAGGAATTACCAATTCTCCCAGACATTCCTCATTTCTTAGGAGAATCTAATTGGCTGGTAATTTCTCCAGAATTACTGGTATGCCTGGTACCAATATCCCCAGGCTGAATTACTGGATGCAGTCCCTTGACACTTCAATGAGCCCCTAAAAGGAAGCGGGTTCCAAAAAAGAGAGGGTACAACACGGAAACCGGTGAAAGGTTTGGAGCTTTGGAAAGCCTTAGTATTTCAAGATCCAAACAGAAGCTCTTTCCTTCACTAAAACCATTTTAGTGGCCAGAAAGGGTGGTTGATGAAAGAGCTTTATGATTAAGCTTAGCTTAACAACGTAAAGAACTAACAAATGTAGATTGTGAGTAATCCTATCATATTTACATGCTCCTGCAATGAAGCAAGTGTTAAGTTATAAACCCTAGAGTAACATCTAGGAAGCCCAGCAAACTTCATTCTTGAGTAGGAAGGTTCCGGGACCTGAAATACATTTAGAAATCTCTTGAATGAAAGAAATTATTTTATCTGTCTTCAGGTCAGAGCTGGTGTGGGTCAAATGATATAGTCTTGACATGAACGCTATACTTTACACTGTGGTGAAGAATTCCACCAAGAGTGAATATACAAAACAAAGTGTGGCCACATACTGAAAGCAATCAACATGCCCATGCCATCACCAACAGAACCGTTGGCATTCATTATTGCGCATAAACATGTATAGTGTATCTGGAAACCACACTTATGGCATTATAAGTCCATCACGTATACTAAGTTATGTCTCAGGCGCCCTCAATGCCACCACCCTCAGTGTAATTTCGGCCCATAAAATCTCCTCACGTTCGATTCCTTACAAGACACAAGAAGAAAACAAACTTCAAACCACAAATCAATCTATAGAATCCAATTTGTAAACAAAAACGGCATAGGCAACTAAATCCACTTAGCACGAATGGGGGAAACATCTGCTCCTCTCTGCACCTCCTCTCATGTGCTGCTCCTCTGAGTCATAGGCTTGGCAAAAAGTTTATTTTGCCGGCTCAAATTGGCAGTTTAACCCTTCACACAGGCTGCCCCGTTAGGCCTGAGACCTGTGTTGGGGTGACTGTAAGTGTTGCAGGCCCACTAGCAGCATTTTATTTACTGGCCTTGGGTATATGGTATACCACTTTTCTAGGGACCTATAAGTAAACTAAATATGTCAATCAGGTAAATGCCAATTTTAACCCATTTAACCCATTTTAGGGAGTGAGCACAAGCACTAGTTAGCAGTGGTAAAGTGCACAGAGCCCTAAGGGCCAACAAAAACAAATTCAGTACAACATGAGGGGAGAAGGAAAAAGGTTTGGGGGAAGACCACCCTAAGGCTGGCAGGTCTACCATCTTTGGTGGTTCTTGGCATACTTGCTGCCAGTACAGAATCTAAATATAGGCTAAGAAATATAAAAAAGAAAAACAAGGCAGCAGACGTTTTCCATCTATGCAGCCGGGATCTGGATAACATCGCTTTATCCAACAAGGACGTGCCAAAACTCCTCCACTTCAGGAAATGGTTGAAGACGCACCTCTTTAAAGAACACTACATCACCAGGCATTAATAGTCCAGACACAAGCTACCTCCCCTATCACTCATTAGCTTTATACTTGCCTTTTGCATTCCACTGCCTTATACTAGGTTCGCACTATAGAAATAACACATGCACGGATACATACATAAAGCAGAAAGAGAACAGTCACACGGTCAGATGTTTCGGCTCTCACAACCCTCACATTATCAGATGAGGCCAGTACTGGTTCGCAGTGACAGCCCAAAGGATGCAGAGCCTGCTAATTGCACGCCACCCAGTATTCTTTTTTTTCAGAACCAAATTTTATTGACATTTCAGATACGATTGCAAAACATCCACAGTACTCCGAACACCGGAGGGGCTGTGAGCATATAATCAAGAAGCAAAGTATAGCAATCAGTACAGTAAGCAGGATAAGGCATTAACATTGAACTACCCGTACCCCCCCAACCCCGTAAAGCTACCCCCTCCCGGGTCCCACCCTAGCCCTGTTCACGATGGTCACCTGGATCTAAGCTAATCAGTCTATACAATAGTGGTAATACACTCTCACCCTCGCCCCGGTTCTCAGAACAATTGGTCTCCAGTTACATCCTGCCGCGGCGGCGGCTCCAGCCACAGCCCCCTGTATTCTGCCCACCTCTTCCAAATTTTATAGTGCTTTCTGGGGCAGCCACGGGCCTCAAACACTGGACGTTCCAGTCCCATATAATAGTCCAAGCCCCGTTTCCATACCTCAATCGGGGGAGCCCTAGGGTCTTTCCAGGCGCGGGCCACATCCCTCTACCACCCAGTATTCTTAGCAGCAAAACAGTATATACATTTGTATATTTGTGCAAACAGAATTGTCCCACAAAGATACATTTGCACTATAAACCTTTTTTCATTTCTTTGCAGGGAAATAGTTATCCTTGTGGAGAACTCCTTTCCTCTACAATCTCACCAATTCCCGGCGTTCCCTCTTTTTGTCACCCTGAAACAAATGTACCCCTGCTCTTGACGGGAGTAAATCTCTCATTGTTTTCAGAGTGGCATAGTATCTGCCATACGTTACTCAGTTCCCTAACATATTCACAAATTTTGGCAGATTGAATACTCACAAACCCAGAACTGTGAACAGATCTGATAACGGTTACAGTTCCACCATAGTGGTGACATTTTCTGTGTGAAGAAATACTTTTGTGAGTGGAATTGTATATTCTGTGAATCAGCTCAACGGGTTTGCATCTCTAAATGACAGTGCTTCCTCACCTGGTAGTCTAGTCGGTTAAGTGAGCAAATAGCTTTAAAAATTAGGCGCAAGAGGAGGAGCTACGCCAGCAACCAAGATGGCCGCATAAACTCCCGGCTCCGCCGACCTCCGCCAGCAGCTCGTATATCCTGCAAATTATCCTGATTTCACACCGGACTCCCGTATGTATGAGGAGTAACTGACTCTGAAGGCGCAATCCCGAACTTTCTATCATACCGGGTGACAGAGATACGCCGTGTTTTATTCTCGGCCTACTCCGGAGCGGAAGCCGGGGCCTCGATTTCCAACCCATCCGGGCTGGAATTGAACAACATCGGCTGTGAACCCTGGGCTTTGTCCGGTCTCCCGAACGGAGATATAATCTTCCTGTTTTTGACGGCGATTTCATATCCTGCCTGCAGCACACACGATACGGCGTGTCATATCGTTTGCTGCGGCCCCGTATCCTACGTCCGGAGACACAGTAAGCTTGTCGTGGGAGTGAAGACGGGAGCCCTGATCAGTGGCAATGGAGTAACGTTGTGAGGTGAGAGCGCCCGTTGCTGGTGTCCGCTCCAGATTTGCTTGCTACCCCGGAGAAGCCGGCCTCCAGGGTCTGCATCCCGATCTGTGGCTTGCGAGGGGAGATGGAGGAGACAGAAGACTCGCTCCCGCTGCACGCCGTAATGGCGGCCATTAGAGCGCTCCACTCACAGATCACCGTCAACTACCAGGCGCTCTCGGTAACAATGGAAGATCTTTGCCGGAGATCGGACAGTGGCTTTTTGCCATCATTGCAGCCAGCGTTGGCGCCAACAGAACATCGTATATCCAACTTCGAGGTCCCCGTGCAGACGCCGGATCCCTTTGGCGCTGCGGATTCCTACCCTACGGATCGCACGCCCATGAACATTGTCTGCGTCCCCTGCTTGAACCCAGTCTCGTCGAATTTCACTATTGACAACCTTGACTGCCTTACCAAGATCACCTGTGACTATTGGAGAGTTTTATCATTCTGATTGATTGATTGATTGCTTTATTTCGATATGCACATATCATAAAAGCAGTACAAAAAGATCAAAACAGCATGTCGAAATAAGTAAGACTGTACAGATTGAATGGAAATTAAAAACACGTTAAGTCAGCATAAATAGGATAAAAGGGAATTAAATTGATATGGTCAGTCTTCTAAGTCTAATCAACCAAGCCCATTTTAAAAATTTAGCAACTGCACAGACAATAGGAGGGGCTGTATTAGTTAAAAGAATCCGAAGGGCAACAGAGTACTGACGAGTCCCCAGTTCCCTGCAAATGGGACCAAGCCAACGTGATCTGGGGCGACCATAGTCCGGGCATTCGAAAAGGAAGTGTGGCACCGTCTCTGGTTTGTCCTGGCAGAAGGCACAGAAGCGTGATGTGGACTGGACTTTATTCCACCTTGAACAAAGGTCGGCCAAGGGCAAAGTTCCTAGCCGAAATTTAATGTACAAGGACCTATCCATAGCAACTGATATAATATCCATGTATGGCTCATACAAAACATCGTCTTTGAACAGCAGGAAAGCTGCGGTGGTTTTGCAGTGCTGCTGGCTTCTAGAGCGCTTCACACTAACCCACTCCCAGAAAAGTTTTTTTAAAATCTTCTTTGGAGGAGCGGAGTGACTATGCCAGCAAGAGTCCAAACCTAGTTCCCCTAAGAGATGTTTTATGTCCTTCAGCCATTTGATGCTACTCCAACCATCAGCATGCATCACTTCTGCCAGGCCGTTGGCATAAGATTGTAGCTCCGGGACCCTCCACAAGCGTGCCCAGAGCAGAAGGGGACGAAGCCGAGCCTGGTCCCTTATGGCTTTACAGCCAGTGTCCATAAGCACTGGGATGGTCGGGCTGCTCGATGGAATGGCCAGAAGGTCCTTGATGAATTTGTTTTCGGCCTTGCTCAATGAGTCAACTTTGCCCAAGCCCCACAATTCCGATCCATATAGTGACGCTGGGACCGCACGTGCTCTATAGATCTCAAGTATAGGAGCAACACAATGTTTTGTAGAGTTATTGTACTCCTTAAGGAGGGCGCCTCCCACCCTTTTGTGGGCCAGAGTCATTTTATCGATGTGGGCAGTCCAGCTCATTGCATCATTTAGTCGGATTCCCAGATAATCAAATTCCGCCACTCTTTCTAGGAGTATAGAGTTCAGAATTGGAGGGCGGCCAAGTTTGCGGGGTGGATGCATGACTAGGTACTTGGTCTTGTCTATGTTGATGACGAGGCCCTTGGTGGTACAGAAGTCCTGGAAGCGGTTCAACAATGTCTGTAAACCTTGGGGGGTTTTAGAAATGAGGAGGGTGTCGTCGGCGAACAACAGAGTTGGTATTTTTACTCCTCCCAAACTGGGAGCGTCTGATGGTTCGCCCAGTAGATGATCTACCACCCCGTTAATATAGAGGGAGAATAAGGTAGGGGCCAAGACACAGCCCTGTCTTACTCCCCTCTCGACCCTGATCTTATCGGTCTTTTCCCCATTCAGCCCCCATCTAACCTGGGCATAGGTGTTGGTGTGCAGGTTAATAAGGAGGTTCAATAGGTACGGGGGCATCCCTAAACCATGAAGCACCCTCCAAAGTTCCTCCCTTGGTACCAGGTCAAAGGCAGTCTTAAGGTCAATAAAGGCCAAGTAAAGACTGCCTTTGCCCAGCACCACCACCTTCCAGTGTAACAACAAGAGCCTAAAGACCTGTTCAATAGTTCCTGTGCCCGATCGGAACCCAGCCTGCATATCGGACAGAATGTGATTGTCATCCACCCATTGAGTGATTCTCCCCAAGATGGTTTTCCCGGCCAATTTCTGGCTGGAGTCTATTAGGCTTATGGGCCTATAGTTCCCGGGTAGGTCCCGACTGCCCTTTTTAAAAATGGGGACCACCTCCGCACCTCTCCAGGAGTCAGGCACAAGCCCTCCCCCCATGATTGCATTAAGGAGTGCAGAGATTAGTACCCCCCATTCTTCCGGGTAAGCCCGGAGGATATCCCCTGGTAGGCCATCCGGACCAGCTGCTTTCAAAGGGACCAAGGTTTTGATCTGCTTTGTTACATCCAGGGGAGAAAACAATTCCAGGTCATGAACTAGAGTAGAGGGAGGGATATTAAAGGAGTCATTAAGTGGGCCTTCGACAGCAGAATAAAGATTTTGGAAATGGGAGAACCAAGTCTGGGCGTTGATGGCACAAGTCCTCCGGGAATCGTCGGGACGGTTCCTTTTACCCACCATGTCCCAAAAACCTTTGGCGTCTTTCCCACGACTGGCAGCCAGGAGGTCCTGCCAGAAATTAACCTCCCACTCCATCCTTGCATTTTTCTGGCAGAGTGCATAGTGTTTCCTGGCCTCCCTAGTCCTAGACGGTAATTTGGACTGGACTGCCTCAATAAGAAGTGATTTCGCCTCCCTACACTTCTGGTTGTACCAGCCCTGACCCGATCGTGGGCTTGGTTTCCTTCCGCTCGGGTGAGCTGGGACTACAAAGAGGTCGCCAATGGCCTGAATTATGACACAAAACCTGGGTGCCACCTCCGTCAGCCCTTCCTCTTGGCAGTCAAGATTGGCTAGGGCTGAGACCAGAAGTTGCCTAATCACAGAGGTTTTCTCCTCCGAAAGAGCTAGCTTCGCCCACTTTAACCTTCGACCACAATTTGTGACCACTAACGGGTCCGGAGCGGGGTTACAAGGAGATCTACTCACGGTGCTATTGAAACACCTGTGGGACAGGGTGAGGGACAGGAGATTGTGGTCACTCTCCACGGAAGGTACAATTTCCATGTCTACCACCAGGCTCCACAGGTGTATGTCAAGGAGAAAATAATCAATCCGTGACATATGTCCTGGCCTGTTGTAGGTGTACGCCCCTACTTTGTCGGATCTGGTCCTGCCATTTGCAGCTCTAAGACCAAACTCCATAACTAATGAGTTAATCTGGAGGGCCACTTCTGTCCACTTTTTAACAGGACTAAGCTCGAGGGGCGGAATCCCCCACCCATTATCAAGTTCCTCTTGGTCTGCTAGGATGTCCAGGTCCAGGGGCTCGAAAGTGCAGTTCAGGTCACCTGCCACCAAGGTACAAGACCTGTGGGGAGATGAGCGGAGTTGCGCTTCCAGGCAAGCTATTACTGGGGATTCTCTTCCCCCCTTAGTGCCACGGGCGTAGATGTTAAAAATATTTAAAATAACTCTACCCTGGGAATTTCTAAGCAAAATATTTAGGAGGTCAGGGCAATTAGTGTCCCTCTCCTCCACCCTACAGTTGAGTTCAGTGGCTACCCAGATTAACAGGCCACCAGAGGGGCGGCCCCTGCCGGTTGCACTTTCTACTGCCGGCAAAAAGTGGGTGGAATAACCCGCCTTGTGTAGGGGCACCCGACTCCAGGTTTCCTGGAACAGGCATATGGAGTATTGCTCCACACGCTCGCTCCAGTCCGGCAGCGCCAGCTTCCTCTCGAGGCCCGCCACATTCCAGCTGAAAACCCTAATCTGGGGGTCCGTTACAGCTGCAGTGCTACAAGCCTCGACAGGGGGTGATAAGACCACAGAACCCGCACCAGGGGGGCTAGCAAAAAGGTTATAGGATGCCCCAGTCTCCCCCTTCCCCTCTACAGACTCGGCCGTAGCCTGAGTCTGCGACGAGTAAGAGGAGCCATTGGATTTGGGGTATGGTATTGGCTCAGCGACAAAGCTTGGAGCCACAGCGACCTCCCCCGGATCATAACTGAGTCAACAGCTCCAGGGTCCCCAATTTGGTATCACTGGAGCTAGGCTTGGCTGCTGGGGCAAGACTCCCGGGGTCGAAAGGCCGTGGGCAATGTTCTCCACAAGAAATTGGCCCCCAGGGCTGCTAATATAGGTGGGTTTTCCAGGGTGGATGGAGGGAGTGGTCATAATCGACCGTGGGTAAAAAAATGTCAAATCGACTATGTCGATACCCGATCCAACCGTGGGTTGACCTTGAGAGCATATTAGATGGGCAACCCTAGCATCCTGGAAGTTTACCACCACACAATCCCCTTCGAGCGATTTATTCCCGTTTCCAATCCATCCCACCCTGCGTACACCAAGAATAATACCATCCACTCCCGCAGGCAGGGGCCTGTTGGCTCTCAGCCAGTGGATGACCTTATTCTTGAGTGCCTGATGGTTTTCCCGCTGGGTACTCCCAATAGGGGGGACTTTGGTAAGGATGACAACATACGGGTGGCACTCGGGGGGGAGGTTAACGGGGGGGCACTTTCGTCTACTATTCTGAGGAGGACCTAAAGGGGGACAGTTTTTAGATGGGACGGGAATAGATGCAACTTTAGGAGTTGATGCTACACCGCCAGTTGTGTCAGATATAACAGCCCCAGGTTGCAAAGTAGGGCCCTCCCTCCCTTCTGATATTGCTTTGGGCCCTGGGTAGACACCGGGGTTATTACTACTGGGGGAGGGGTGGCATGCACTTGAACGGCATGAGTGGAAGCATTCGGCTTTATCTGTCTAGGACCAGCCTTAGGAGCAGCCAAGGTAGTATTCCCAGGGGCTGATTGCTTGGGCGGCTGCATCAGCTGATCTCCCAAGGGGGGTCTCACTGGAACCTCTATCCTATTGGACTTATCTAACCTATCTGTCCTATCCTCACTGAGCTTTGGCTGGAGCTTGAGAAGGGTTTTTAGGGCAAAAAAATTGTCCCTAGTAACCTGTTCAAAACAGTCGAGCCTGTCCCCCAACCTCTTAACCTGATCTATAAGTGGCAACACGAGAAACTTGACCAGCTTCTCAATCGACTCCAAAGAGGGACCCACGTTGGCCTGGACAGGCATTGGTGGGGCCAACAGGGGAGGTAGTACTGTGTCGATGACAGCTGGAGCGCAAGCAGGTGTCCCTAAAGATACAGGTCCTGCGGCACCCAGGGGGGGAGGATCCCTCTGGGGCGGGTGCCTGGGATGGTTAATAGTCTTGGGTAACCAGCCCTTTCGAGTGGAAATTGCCCTTTTCCCCTTCCTTTTAATAGGCTCCTGGTTAGAACGATTTTTAGTCGGAGCTTGTGAAACACGAACAGGGGCCTCAGGGCAGTGTTGGGACTGAATGCCAGGTGAGCCTGCTAAGGAAAACTCATTGCATGGATCTGTAAGCACGGCACACGGGCTAGTACCGTGGTTACCGGTCAGTGAGCTTTCTAACCCTTCTGTACCACCCTCTAGTGGTGCAATAAAAGAATCCCCAGGTAGATCCCCAAGCAAAAGTGCAGGGGAAATAGAGTTTTGAGGGGACAACACTATTGCTGGAGATGGACTTTTAGAGGGGGGAAAGTCAAGAGAAAGGCGCCGTTCAGATATGGCAAGTTCATTGTCGATGACAGCCGCCACCCTTGTCAGGAATTTGTCCATAGAGCCGAACATAGCACCCCCAAGGGCACTTTCCCCGCCACCCCTCAAGGCCTTACCGGAACGGGTTGACATACTGACTTGCAACACCACAAGTTGAAACCGGTACGGTAGATGTAAATGGGGTGGCCCTGCTCTGCCACCTCCTGCCCCGGACGGCCACAGACGGTCTCGCCCTTGTCCCGGGCTTCTCCCGGCGCGCTCCCGCACGCTCCCGCGTAGCGGTTACTGCGCAGGCCAAAGTACACAGGACCGGTTTGTTGGTTGGCTGATAGGCAGGGGGGCGTGGCCAGCGGGGAGAGCAGCCCAGGTGTTACTGATTGGGCGCGCAGGGGCTCCTGGATACTGGAGTCCCTGCTTGGCACTCGCAACCCCGCTGGTCCCAACGCCTCTCTCGCGCTCCTCCCGCAGTCCTCAGCAGCCTGTGCCCAACCGCCTCCTCTGTCACGGGCGCGCTGCGGGACCCGCGAAGCGGGTCCGGCGAGTTGTTCACGGAAGCCGCCTCCGCCCAGCAGACACACCAAAGCAGGGTGCACGACGGTGAGCCTTTCAGGAAAACAGCAAGTCACAAGGGTCCCAGGAGGGAAGGGGAGGATGCCGGTTTTCACTTCCTCACCGGGGGGGCGTGGCCAGCGGGGAGAGCAGCCCAGGTGTTACTGATTGGGCGCGCAGGGGCTCCTGGATACTGGAGTCCCTGCTTGGCACTCGCAACCCCGCTGGTCCCAACGCCTCTCTCGCGCTCCTCCCGCAGTCCTCAGCAGCCTGTGCCCAACCGCCTCCTCTGTCACGGGCGCGCTGCGGGACCCGCGAAGCGGGTCCGGCGAGTTGTTCACGGAAGCCGCCTCCGCCCAGCAGACACATTCTGTCACGCTTTTCCTCGCTTGCTTTGTGTGGATCGTGAACACTTATCCTTTACTTGGCTTGTTCGTACTGACTTGAATCTTCATGCAAGCATTATCGCTCTCACTGCTGCTGGGGCCTGGGTTATAAGTGCTCCAGTGAACATTCGTACTGGCCAGGGTTAACTTGTGGGGCTTTTCAGGATACGGGACAACAATTTACTCTGCTGTTGGGATTGTGACCTGTTAACTGCGGGAGTCGGGTGGTATGTTTGGTGCTTCCCCGGATTGATAGTGCATTTCGCTGCATTTATTTTGAACTTGTTTCCGGGGGTCACATCTGGTGGGGGATTGGGGAGTCCGGGAGTGTGTTTTTCTGTTTCTCCTCCTCCGCCACTTTCTTCTTTTAGGGATGCTTCTGGGCGACAGGCACGCTGCTAGTGGGTTAGGCCGTAGCCATTGCAGGGGTGCAGGGTGGTGGGGGGGTTTGTTATTTTGCCTTTGTTTTGTCCTATGGCCCCTTTTTCTTCTTTTTCTTCTCTCTTTCTCTCTTTCGGGTATTCCTCTGGGCGACAGGCGCGCTGCTAGTGGGGTAGGCCGTAGCCATTGCGGGGCAGCAGGGTGGGGGGTGTGAGGGGGGTTTGTTATTTTGCCTTTGTTGTGTTCTATGGCCCCTTTTCTTTTTCATGCAGGGTCCGGTAGCGATAACTTTCGGTTTCATCCTGAAGTAGATGAGTGGGCGGGGTCTGGGGTGGGTGGCTGCGATGATAGATAGGTAGCTCTGTTCTTTACTCTTAGTGAACTAACTGACGCTTGCATTTATATTGTTGGTCTATTTTGATTCACGACCACTTTTAACACCTACCCGCATTTTTGTACCTCTGAGTGTGTAGCTCCGGATATCCTGTATTTTCTTCTTTATCACATTCTTGGGGGGGTGGGAGGGGGAGGGGTTAAATATAAAGTGAAACCTTATTCATATCCTTGATTCAAAATGTTTCCGATACACCGCCTATCCTTTACCGCTGCCGGACCCATGGGTTGTCGGCTGAATAGCTGTGTTATTGGCATTACTGATCCGTGTTGCATACATGTTTTCTCTTTTGTATAAAATATGTTTTCAATTTTTTTTTAAATAGCTCTGTACTGTAATCTTGAATTTTTAATATTATGTCTTTGATATTCATTCATCAGTGAGTACTTTTTCTCACATTGACGCAGTCTACGTGCGTCAATAAAATACTTTAAAAATATTAACCAGTAAAGAAGATAACAATATTAAAATATCCCTCCTATTGTCACGTTCCGTTCCCTGGGTCCTTGGTTTCCAGTTCCCTTGTTTCCTTGACACATCCAGCTTGTCGCATGTGCACGGCGGCCTGCTGGTGCTTTCCGGTGGCTTTTGCATAAAGATATTGGATATTCTTGCAAAAGCAAGAAAAAAATGCCACTTTGAGGTTCAGTTTTTTGCGCCTAATTTTCTTTTTTTTTTTAAAACCTTTGCTGTTGCAGGGCTACTTTTGTATCTTGTGTTGAACAATATAATAAAGGTTTTAAAAAAAAAAAGAAAATTAGGCGCAAAAAACTGAACCTCAAAGTGGCATTTTTTTCTTGCTTTTGCAAGAATATCCAATATCTTTATGCAATGTTATGCTGGGCATGGCATTTAATGTGTCTGCAGATGAGCCCATTATGTACTCTAGCTTCAATCTGCAAAGAAAAATTGCTGTTAAATAACTTGGACAGATGCACTGGCCTCCCTGACAGTATTTTAAAAAAGCCAGAGGTGATTCCAAATAGAAATAGCAAGAATTGGCACTGACATATGTTTTCTCTTTTGTATAAAATATGTTTTCAATTTTTTTTTAAATAGCTCTGTACTGTAATCTTGAATTTTTAATATTATGTCTTTGATATTCATTCATCAGTGAGTACTTTTTCTCACATTGACGCAGTCTACGTGCGTCAATAAAATACTTTAAAAATATTAACCAGTAAAGAAGATAACAATATTAAAATATCCCTCCTATTGTCACGTTCCGTTCCCTGGGTCCTTGGTTTCCAGTTCCCTTGTTTCCTTGACACATCCAGCTTGTCGCATGTGCACGGCAGCCTGCTGGTGCTTTCCGGTGGCTTCTTTGGGTGTGTTCCATATATGTCCACACAGCTGCGTAGAAAGAGTTTTTGCATAACCTAGATATACTTGAGCCCTGGGTTTAGGTTAAGAGGGGATTCACGGAGGTCTGGTGTCTGATTTACCCTCTAGTTTGAGCCATAATTCATCCCAGTCTGAGTTGTTATGGTCCCACGCGCGTGCTTTCTGTCTGATTCTGTAGCAGAGCTGTTCACCCTTGGTCCATTGGATTCCATCTTCCTGCCTGGATGTCAGCCTCGGTGGTCCAGTCGTCTTACAGCTCGTGGCTATGTTCCTTTTGGCTATTGCTAAAGCAAGATCAACGAATCTGAACATTTTCATTCTTTTTAGGCATTAGACCTACGAAAACATTTAAAATATATTTCCAATTTTGAATAATGAAGCGGAGTGGGAGTGGCAGATAAGTGTTTCCCACAGACAGGGAATCGCCCTTTATTGGTGTACATGCTGCACCTGTTACCTTAGTGTGTGATGAACCCTTCACTGCTGCAAAAACCCATCTCAAGGCTGTAAACTCTCCAGAGCCAGGCGGCCAGGATATGCCTTAACCCTGGTAAACAGCACCACATCAAACCATTACAGCTGGTCGTTGGCTGCCAATGAATGCCAGGATTACATTTGAGGACTTGTACACCAGCACAAGGCATACTGAGAAAACACTACTTGCCTAAGGGGAGTGGGAGGAGGGGAAATGACTATACCATCCTTCGCAGGTATATACACGACGCAAAAATGTATAGACAACCATAAATATGTAATCGGTTCTGGACTGGAGATGTTCGTCCATAATTTGTGGCATATTTCATCTTTGGGTATCACCCAGATTCAAGGCGAGTCCTTGCCTGGATGGGATGAACTGATCTCGGGAGCTGTATTTTAGATAGAGGATTCAGAATGAAAAGAGGAGAGAATATTATGTAGTAGGTCACCCAAACCAAATGTATTCAAGGTGCCTATCATAAGATTAAAAGCATGTAAAAGAAAGATGCTCTAGAATGCCTATTATCCCTGCATCATATGAATAGTTGACACGTTTCAATCAACAATAAGGCGCATTCGGGCCAGTGGGCTTTCTCAGAACTTGGGTACCAAATACTTAACCTTTCTACCTATTGTGTGTAATGTGTGTGGTCATAGGGCTGCAGAATAACACTCAACAAACACAGCATACTGGGAAACTCACAGTTTTTTGCTCACAGTGTCTGGAGTTATACTAATAATGGGGCGTTATGGCCCCATTGCGGACAGTAGGAGGCAGCTCCATGTAGGCAAACATTCATCAACAGAGTTTGCCCATGATCCACCTGTGCTCATCTTAGGAAATGAAGGGGCTAAAAGACCAACAATTGGCAATGCCAAGGGAGAGCAGAGAGTGTATATGGTGCAGGGTTCATGGAACACAGAGTGCAAGGAGAGGGCAGTTTGCATTGAGGGGTAGATGCAAGATCTCAGGGGTGCAAGGGAGAAGGTGCCAGGGTGCAAGGTGGAATACAGTATGCAAGATGGACAAAACATGGTGCAAGCCGAGAGCATGTATTGTGTAAATGGGTAGACAAAAGGGTCTTTGGGAGGGGGAGCGGGCTGGAAGGCTGAACAAGCGGAGCAGTCAGAGAATGTGGGAGGGCAGAATGCGTTGGGTTTCTGGATGGAAGATAGACTGCAAGGTCCGAGTGAACGACTGTTCGAAAAGGGGGACGCAGAGCGGAAAATGGGCAATGCATGGTACAAAGATGAGTGCAGTCTGCAAGAGGAGCAGAGAGGTGCGAGGGTGTAGGCGGTAGCACAAAGTGAAACTGGAAAACTGCTTAGTCATCAAAATGCAAACTAAGCTTGTAGACGAAAGAACAGGTCCCATATGGTCTTTAACAGTAATACACAGAAAAAACGTACAGTGGTTTGTCAAGAGCATCCTGCGTGGCAGTCAGAGAGCTGAAGGTAGCTGTCTCCCGGGATAGCAGATAACCACCACCAATAAACGGATGCTAGGGCTGCAATCTACTTAAAGCGATCTGTATTTGTCAAAACGTGAAGGATCATGGCATGCCTCACACATACATTAACAAGCATTTACTATGCAATAGGTCTCGCAGCATTAAAGTTTGAGTTACTGGCATTGTAAATGACAATGCTTTGCATTCATTTTTTATTATTTGCAATTGGTATATAAACATTGTTTGTGAATGGATTCAAGTAAGACACAGCCTGAGGACCTCACAGTAATAGAATGTTGTGATCCACGAGTTCATGACACACTGTGTTAACCATTCACTCTAGAACATATAATATCTGGCCATTGTTTGCACAATTATCTAGTGTAAACATCTGGCATGATGCGGCCCTCCGAGACCCACGTTGGACATCCTGCACTTGGGAGACAGCGCTTAGAAACAGACGCGCAGCACTGTGAAACTTACATTCGTAAGAGCTCCAATTATGGCATATTGTTCACAAGATGTACACCGCCGTACTGTCCATTCCACTCAGAAAATTATAAAATAAATCTAAATTTGATATTGTCGTCTGGGAGCGGGCTTGTAAGTGTCATAAAAATGCACTCTGTGACGTTGCAATAGCACAATTTAGGCGTTCCTGGTCACACTCAACATCATTCTACCTTGCATTTAAACCCTGCCCCCCCCACCCTACACGCTCAATAATACAGTCAATAAGCCCCCCCACCACACACACGCTTTCCCCCAACCCTACAGAGCGTGCCCCCCACCCTCCACTCGCTCATCTCAATGCCACCTCCTCCAGCTCATAAGTCCCCACTTTCCTCCCCGGGTCACCAGGCTTCGCCCTCCGCTTGGAAATCCGAAACCTACAGACACCATCTGGAAATGTTTAGACGAGCGCCCTACCCCCCTCGCCCAGTGAAATTCCTCCAACTGCAAACAGCGATGGGAAGGGACGGGTTTATTATTTTGCTCAGGGTTTTGCTTCCCGGGGACCCAATGAATGCGTTCCTGGCTGCCTCCCTGGCCCTGCAGAAGCTTCCCATTAGCAAGAGACGCTTCGAGTTTTACATCTCATGAGCTATGTGTCGGACAAGCCACGTAATCCAGCCCCGACCTTCGGTTCCCCTCGCAGATCCCTGCTCGGAGCTCTCACTGCCAAGCAGCCCCGAGTTAGGACATCACTCGTGTAGTGCCTTCCACCATTAATGGGACACAATAGCGCTAGCCCGGCGCCATTTCTTACTTGCCACCCTCAGCCGGTCTGGGCATTTTAGCCCACTTCCCGGGGTCGGACTTGTAGTAGTGTCTTTTAAGCCCATTCTGGGAGTTGTAGTGCAACTACAACTCCCAAAATGCAATGTTCTTTTGGATGAAAATAAAACCAGGATTAGCTAAAGGTGCAATTTATGACTAACTTGAGTCACGCCCCCTAGATCACCACACCACAACGCCATCGGCCCTCCACAGGCATTGCATGGCACTACCCCCCTGTCACAGGGCCAGGAGGCCCTTTGCCCCAGTTCACTACAATGTCGCCTGGTCCCCTCACAAACCTGGCCGGGCCCTAACCCCCGCCCCTCACCTTGACACGAAGACAGCTGGGCCCTCACTGCTGCCAGGGGCACAGCTGAGCACTCTCCCTGCCACAGGGGTAGAAGGCCCCATTAGCGCGCTTACCACAAGGCCAGCGGGGCACTCACGCCGCCAACTGACTATCAGAGCACTTGCCCCCGACCCTGGTCCTGGCACGGGGCCGAGAGCGGCCCCTCAGGCCAGAAGGCGGTGGGTGCTACTGAAAAAAGGGGACAACATATTCAGGCTATATTGCAGGACATCTCTAGCACCTGGCATTAAAGTCATCTGCTCGCACAGCTCCAATGTCTGCGAAGCCTAAGGCAGCGCCGCAGTTCATCTGCCATCTCACCGCACCCAAAACACCAACTCGATTAGGCTTGTAAATTCTAAATAGAAATATAGTTCCAAGAGATACATTTGTATATAAATGCCATTATAAAACAAGCAGGTGCGATGGCTAATTAAAATAAAAAAGAAAGAATCGCCGCCGCCGCCCGGCCGGAAGTCAGGCAGCCCGGAGGCGGGACGACAAGACAATCGGGAAGCCCAGGCGGGAGCCTACCCAGCACTGGGACATGTGGGCAGGAGGAGAAGGGCGGCAGGCGCTAGCGGGGCTCCCGTGAGGTGAGAGAGCCCCGCACTGACGAAGAGACTGCTGCCGCCTGCAAAGAGCCCCGCCTGGAGAGCCGGTGAGTGGGGGCCTTCTTCCTTTGCTGAGCTGCGAGGGTTCGTGTGGGGGCCTTCTTCCTTTGCTGTGCTGCGAGTGTTGGGGGGGTTTCTCTCTGTATGTATGTGTGTGTGCATGCATGCATGCTTGTGTGTGTGTGTGTGTGTGTGTGCGCGCGCGGGGAGGTTCTCTATGTGTGTGTGTGTGTGTGTGTGCGTGTCTGCTTACAAGGAGCCAAAGGAGACAGGAGATTGTGAACGCGTGCAACCTGATCCGATTCCGCAAGGTTGCGCGTGCACATCACTTGTCTCCTGTCTCCCTTGACTCCTTGTAAGCAGAAATGATTACAATAGAGTCTAGCAGCGACGATCGCTTCGCGATCGGTTCGCAGTGTGAGACCTAAAAAGGTATTCAAAGAAAACATTACACTTGCTTAATTATTTTACCTCTGAGCTGAAGTTTGCAGTGTTGGTCCTGCATGAAGACGGCACCAAAAAGGCCAGGCAGAGCAGGGAGAGCAGCACTATCTGCATTTTGTTGCATCTTGAAACCTGTAGGATTGATTTTTGGGTGCTTTTATGTGGTGGGTCAGGAGGGGGCAAGCAACAAAGAAGGAGGTGGAAGGTGGTGGAGGCAAACATGGAAAGCAAGAACGGGGGTAGTGGTGTACCGGACAAGCAAAAATGCAGGAGGAGGGAGGGGGGCAGGGTAAACAACAATGCAGGAGGGTTGGGGAGGAAGGGGTGCAAGTAAAATTAGGGTTTAGAGAGGGTAAAGGAAAAGGGAGGTAAGGGTGATTCATTTCAGGGTTCTAGGATGGGTAGAGGTAAAGGGAGTTATGGGTGGAATTAGCTCCAGGGGTGTGTGGAGGTAAAGGGACGTAAGGGTGAGTTTAGGCTTCAAGGGTAGATAGAGGTTAAGGGGAACTAAGGTTGATTTTAGGTTTCAGGGTTGATAAGGGAGGTATGGGTGAATTTAGAACTCAGGGGTGGGTAGAGGTAAAGGGAGGCAAGGGTGGGTTTCGTTTCTGGGGATGGGAAGAGGGAGAGGGAGGTAAGGGTGATTTTAGGGTTTGGGATTTGCTTGAAGTAAAGCCTATAGGGTGCTTTTAATATTCTGGACTGGGTAGAGGGAAATGGAGGTAATGGTGATTTTAGAGTTAAAGGGTGGGTAGAGGTCAAGGGACATAAGGGTAATTTTGGGGTTCAGGGCAAGGTGGAGATAAAGGAGGTTTAAGGTAATTTTAGTATTCGGGGTGGGTAGAGGTAAAGCGGGTCAGGATGAATCTAGGTGGTTGGTAAAGGGAGATTAGGGTGAATTTAGGTTTCTGGGGCTCTGTGGTGGGTAGAGGTAAAGTGAGTTAAGTTTTAATTTATGGTCCAGGGTAGGTAGAGATAAGGGTAATTTTACAGTTTAGGGGTGGGTGGAGGTAAAGCTACAACATAAACCTTTTGAATTCACCTTGTTTTTGATAATGCATAAATTATCCTCTAAATTATGAAAGAGATAGCTAGTTTATAAATAGATGTGACACAGTGGCAGATGTTAATTTTGGAAAATACATACTGTATGGGAACAGTCTTAAGTGAAGGGAGTAAGTTACAGATTCAATCTCAATAAATGAGACAGGCGGCCGAAATGTATGTTTCGGACTTAGGTCATATGCCACAATGTTTGTTATTGCTAGTTACTTATGATCAGCTCTTGAAAATACCAGGAAGCACACGTTTCAACTCTGATGGTTTCATGCTTCCTTGAAAGCAAAAGCAACAAAAAAAAATAGTGAGGTCCGAGCACAAGCAGCACGGAAGAACAGTAATCAAGAAATCAATCAGTACTAGGTCCCTGCTCTAGGGAAGACAACAGGCACATGTAAACAGAGTGAAGGCGAACGGCAGGTATTGAAATATACTCACCAATGAAAAGGAAGAAAATTTGTTTGACAATGAAGCCAACCAATGGTATGTAATGGGTGGGCTAAAAGTCTTTTAAAGAAACAATAGATAGCTGCAAGTGGCAGCACATGCTCTGTCTCATGCAAGGCCTAAAAATATCCTCCACTAGATATATTCAAATGTTTTTATTCACGATTATTTGATAAGTAAGTTGTAGCACATTCGTGCTCAATCTTGGCATCTTGGAAACGTGAAAAAAACACAAGATTGTTCCTTGACAGTTACATACCTCACAATTCAATGCTTTTTAGTCTGTGTGGCTCCTAGGTGCTCTATGTAGGATATGTGCAAATCAGTCAATGTTTAATGATACTGTAGGTGGTAAATTTTTAGAATTATAAATAACGTTATATATGAAGGAACCACTTTTTAAACTTTTGTAATGTGAGCTTGCAATCAGTTTTGGGTCTGGCCCTATTTGGGAGGGAAGTCAGCGATTCAGAGGAGTTTGGAGCAGTAAAAAGGAAACCTCAGCCTGCATCACCATGCACATTTTCATCGCTGCAAAGTGGCCCGGACTCACGTGTAGCACATTGATCTAGTCCTGTTATGTTATCCATCTCTACTACGTTTTGTGAAACATATAGTTGCCCGTTCCCTGTTAAGGCCTTGATTCTGAGTAACATATTGTAAATGATTTGTGCATGACTGCTTTCTGCTGATCTGCAAAACATGTGTATCTCACTGTGTTAGCTATTGCATCTACATGCTGTGCCAGATTAGAAGGTACATCGAAATTTCCATAATTAAATGTTTTGCACACATAACAATATTAACATGCAACACGTACATGCATTTACTGTGTTTTTTTCACTTTTTAACTGACTGCAGTTAGCAGCATAGGCTGGATTTAAAATGGCCAACGTGAGACTGCCATATGTCTTCCTGCTGTGTATCTTCTGTTTTTCAGGAGAAAAACTGTGCCAGCAACTTCGAATGATTATTCATTTATTTTCTCATGTGACTGTTTAACTGCACGCAATCCTTGTGGCATGCAGTAACGAGCACCTGCGAGGCACCATCCTGGAGCCAATGTATCTTCTTATGTTGTAGATTACTGAAGTTTGAAGGACGCTGGGGGAGGTTTCTCTGTGCTATAGTTTGTAAAACTAATGAATAATGTTTTTAAATGTATTTTATTTATCTTAAAGTATGCAGTGTTATAACCTATGCATAAAACAACCAGTAGTTGCAGAAGCTTGCAGCCACACATTTCTGGAGAGAAGGTCAGTCTGTATATGGCATGCTCTCTAAAACAAAACAAAAGACCGCTCACAAGTTTACATCTCTATATTATGTTTATTAGGAGTGGGCAGACCACCCAGCATGAGTAATCTCACTGTTCCATTAGGTACTGGGAAGCTAGATACTTACCTTTTCATAGAGCATATTCATTCGGGTTTTGTATAGGCAAAGTATTCTCTTATGAGTCCCCAGGAGTCTTTCAGCAGTGAGGCTTGTGGCAGAGGGTCTGCTTAAAGCTCCACCCGCTCCCCACACAACATCAAGGGCCCCATGCACGAAGAATCTTTGCGGTTTAAAATGGCCGATCAGCCGATTCTGACAGCAAAAACGCATTTACATATGTAGAAAACACAAATTGCGATTCGGTAGCACGTTGCTGAATCGCCATTTGTGTTTGCGATTTGATATTTGGAAGGGGCGTGTTTAGGGCGACCCTTCCAAATACCGAGCCTGATTGGCATATATGAATGTTTGGTGACCAAATTATGTTCGCAAAACATTCATATTTTACCGGCTCCTTGAAGGAGGTGGTAACCCATTTGCAAATGAGAAAGATTCCCATATTCATGAGGTTGGTCTACTTGAGACCCAGTAGGAATCACAAATGAAACTCAAAAGAGTTTCATACTTTTGAAATAGCGATTTCCTAATTGTGATTTGCACGGGAGATGCTGGATGATTTGAATCTTCCAATCCATGACATCCTTTGTACTAACCCAGTAGTCTAATCTAGAGGATGAGTCAAGCACCGAGAAGTGAAATGTGTTTCTCTTGTCCTGTGGGTGGTGTACTCTTTATATATCCACCAATTCACTGTTCTGTATGATGTTGGCTAGGGTTTCCCCTGCTTCACTGTGACCGGGAGCAAGCCCCTTGGTGCAATCTAGTGTTGGGTCTAGGACCAAGTTATGGTCACCTCCCTATAAAATAGCATGAGTTTCCATGGAGTGGATTCGAGAGATTAAGTGTGAAAAAACTTCAGGGCTGTCTGTGTTGGCCGCATAAGAATTCACTAGTATTGTATGGAGTTTTTTCAACTGCCCTAGCACTATCAAGAAGCGCCCATCTGTGTCTTCTACTAATAAATGATGTTTATTGAAATGTACTTTAACCTCATTGTTCTCTTTCATGGAAACTGTGTGTAGGTGTAGCGAAATGTAGAAAAATAATGAATTAATTCCAATTCCAATTCCAAAAATTCTTTATTTCGGCCACATAGGCCATAAAAGATGCAATAAAATACAATACATACATATATTACACAATAAAATACAGTATAAAAAATACACGATATTTATATATAAAAAGTCTAGGGAACTGCATGGGGTAAGGACTGCACAGCTGTACCAGTTCAGGGGGACATTTTGTTCCATATTATCCAAACTGCCATTAGAAATTTTGATATTTACAACAAGGGGTGGTGAGGGACAGAGTCTCTGAATTAAACAGAATACTCTCACCCAGTCAAGAGATCAGGGCTAGATCCAACACCGTTTTTTAGCTCACTGCACCATCCCAGTTTCAGAACCTGGCTGTATGCAAATTAGTCTGTTCCTGTCCCAGTGCATGATGGGAACAGGGCAAACCAAACTACAAAAGCCAATTCTTACACTGGGAAGGAAACAAGCTACCGGGGACCGGTTTCTGGCATTTCAGCCTCTTCGGCCCGGCTTGCTTGAATCCTGATGGTGCAATGAGCAAGGGACTCACATCTGAGTATACCCTTCCACGCTTAGGGTGGACACAAATATTTACAACAAGGGGTGGTGAGGGACAGAGTCTCTGAATTAAACAGAATACTCTCACCCAGTCAAGAGATCAGGGCTAGATCCAACACCGTTTTTTAGCTCACTGCACCATCCCAGTTTCAGAACCTGGCTGTATGCAAATTAGTCTGTTCCTGTCCCAGTGCATGATGGGAACAGGGCAAACCAAACTACAAAAGCCAATTCTTACACTGGGAAGGAAACAAGCTACCGGGGACCGGTTTCTGGCATTTCAGCCTCTTCGGCCCGGCTTGCTTGAATCCTGATGGTGCAATGAGCAAGGGACTCACATCTGAGTATACCCTTCCACGCTTAGGGTGGACACAAATATTTACAACAAGGGGTGGTGAGGGACAGAGTCTCTGAATTAAACAGAATACTCTCACCCAGTCAAGAGATCAGGGCTAGATCCAACACCGTTTTTTAGCTCACTGCACCATCCCAGTTTCAGAACCTGGCTGTATGCAAATTAGTCTGTTCCTGTCCCAGTGCATGATGGGAACAGGGCAAACCAAACTACAAAAGCCAATTCTTACACTGGGAAGGAAACAAGCTACCGGGGACCGGTTTCTGGCATTTCAGCCTCTTCGGCCCGGCTTGCTTGAATCCTGATGGTGCAATGAGCAAGGGACTCACATCTGAGTATACCCTTCCACGCTTAGGGTGGACACAAATATTTACAACAAGGGGTGGTGAGGGACAGAGTCTCTGAATTAAACAGAATACTCTCACCCAGTCAAGAGATCAGGGCTAGATCCAACACCGTTTTTTAGCTCACTGCACCATCCCAGTTTCAGAACCTGGCTGTATGCAAATTAGTCTGTTCCTGTCCCAGTGCATGATGGGAACAGGGCAAACCAAACTACAAAAGCCAATTCTTACACTGGGAAGGAAACAAGCTACCGGGGACCGGTTTCTGGCATTTCAGCCTCTTCGGCCCGGCTTGCTTGAATCCTGATAAATAACGGTGATGGATCAAGCCCTGATCTTTGGACTGGGTAAGAGTGGTCTGCTCAATTCAGACACTCTGTTCATCACCACCCCCTTTTGTAAATCGATTTTGGCCACTATAGGTGTGGCATGGTATACTCAGACATGAGTCCCTTTCTCACTGCTCCATCAGGATTCAAGCAAGCCGGGCCGAAGAGGCTGAAATGCCAGAAACCGGTCCCCGGTAGCTTGTCTCCTTTCTGGTAAAGAATTGGCTTGGTAGTTTAGTCTGCCCTGTTCCCATGATGCACTGGGCCAGGGACAGACTGATTTGCATATAGCCAGGTTCTGAGCTGGGATGGGGCAGTGAGATAAATAACGGTGATGGATCAAGCCCTGATCTTTGGACTGGGTAAGAGTGGTCTGCTCAATTCAGACACTCTGTTCATCACCACCCCCTTTTGTAAATCGATTTTGGCCACTATAGGTGTGGCAGGGTATACTCAGACATGAGTCCCTTTCTCACTGCTCCATCAGGATTCAAGCAAGCCGGGCCGAAGAGGCTGAAATGCCAGAAACCGGTCCCCGGTAGCTTGTCTCCTTTCTGGTAAAGAATTGGCTTGGTAGTTTAGTCTGCCCTGTTCCCATGATGCACTGGGCCAGGGACAGACTGATTTGCATATAGCCAGGTTCTGAGCTGGGATGGGGCAGTGAGATAAATAACGGTGATGGATCAAGCCCTGATCTTTGGACTGGGTAAGAGTGGTCTGCTCAATTCAGACACTCTGTTCATCACCACCCCCTTTTGTAAATCGATTTTGGCCACTATAGGTGTGGCAGGGTATACTCAGACATGAGTCCCTTTCTCACTGCTCCATCAGGATTCAAGCAAGCCGGGCCGAAGAGGCTGAAATGCCAGAAACCGGTCCCCGGTAGCTTGTCTCCTTTCTGGTAAAGAATTGGCTTGGTAGTTTAGTCTGCCCTGTTCCCATGATGCACTGGGCCAGGGACAGACTGATTTGCATATAGCCAGGTTCTGAGCTGGGATGGGGCAGTGAGATAAATAACGGTGATGGATCAAGCCCTGATCTTTGGACTGGGTAAGAGTGGTCTGCTCAATTCAGACACTCTGTTCATCACCACCCCCTTTTGTAAATCGATTTTGGCCACTATAGGTGTGGCAGGGTATACTCAGACATGAGTCCCTTTCTCACTGCTCCATCAGGATTCAAGCAAGCCGGGCCGAAGAGGCTGAAATGCCAGAAACCGGTCCCCGGTAGCTTGTCTCCTTTCTGGTAAAGAATTGGCTTGGTAGTTTAGTCTGCCCTGTTCCCATGATGCACTGGGCCAGGGACAGACTGATTTGCATATAGCCAGGTTCTGAGCTGGGATGGGGCAGTGAGATAAATAACGGTGATGGATCAAGCCCTGATCTTTGGACTGGGTAAGAGTGGTCTGCTCAATTCAGACACTCTGTTCATCACCACCCCCTTTTGTAAATCGATTTTGGCCACTATAGGTGTGGCAGGGTATACTCAGACATGAGTCCCTTTCTCACTGCTCCATCAGGATTCAAGCAAGCCGGGCCGAAGAGGCTGAAATGCCAGAAACCGGTCCCCGGTAGCTTGTCTCCTTTCTGGTAAAGAATTGGCTTGGTAGTTTAGTCTGCCCTGTTCCCATGATGCACTGGGCCAGGGACAGACTGATTTGCATATAGCCAGGTTCTGAGCTGGGATGGGGCAGTGAGATAAATAACGGTGATGGATCAAGCCCTGATCTTTGGACTGGGTAAGAGTGGTCTGCTCAATTCAGACACTCTGTTCATCACCACCCCCTTTTGTAAATCGATTTTGGCCACTATAGGTGTGGCAGGGTATACTCAGACATGAGTCCCTTTCTCACTGCTCCATCAGGATTCAAGCAAGCCGGGCCGAAGAGGCTGAAATGCCAGAAACCGGTCCCCGGTAGCTTGTCTCCTTTCTGGTAAAGAATTGGCTTGGTAGTTTAGTCTGCCCTGTTCCCATGATGCACTGGGCCAGGGACAGACTGATTTGCATATAGCCAGGTTCTGAGCTGGGATGGGGCAGTGAGATAAATAACGGTGATGGATCAAGCCCTGATCTTTGGACTGGGTAAGAGTGGTCTGCTCAATTCAGACACTCTGTTCATCACCACCCCCTTTTGTAAATCGATTTTGGCCACTATAGGTGTGGCAGGGTATACTCAGACATGAGTCCCTTTCTCACTGCTCCATCAGGATTCAAGCAAGCCGGGCCGAAGAGGCTGAAATGCCAGAAACCGGTCCCCGGTAGCTTGTCTCCTTTCTGGTAAAGAATTGGCTTGGTAGTTTAGTCTGCCCTGTTCCCATGATGCACTGGGCCAGGGACAGACTGATTTGCATATAGCCAGGTTCTGAGCTGGGATGGGGCAGTGAGATAAATAACGGTGATGGATCAAGCCCTGATCTTTGGACTGGGTAAGAGTGGTCTGCTCAATTCAGACACTCTGTTCATCACCACCCCCTTTTGTAAATCGATTAGAAATTTTGAGACAGCAAAGACAATATGTCCCAGGGTATTGGTTTTCATGACCCTATAGGCTTGTTGATACTCCCGAAAGCCCAGGTTTCGGCACATCGGTGCTATCCATCGCTTCCTGGGACTCTGGTACGCGTGACAAACAAACATTATGTGCAAATCATCTTCATCCTTGGATTTGCAGCAAGGACAGAGTTTGTCACCCCCTGTGGACCATTTGTGGGTGAATACTTTAGTGGGGAGTGTGCCAAACCTCCATTGCAGGAACAGTTTCCTCGCCAAAAGAGGAAAAATAAAATCCATAAAAGATTCAAAAAGGTAAGAATTTTTGGATTCGATAAAACGTCCCGTCAAGGTGCCACTGGTATGGGCATTATCCATGTCAGCCAGATTTTTGTTTCTGTAGAGCTGGGCAAGAGTTTTACGCGTGATCCTTTGGCAACCCTGAGCTGGATCATCCCAAAGGTCTGGTAAGTTCAAACTGAGCAATTCTGATTTAATATAAGCCAGCCAGGGGATATTGTTGCTGCCATTCAGCCTCAGAACATGGGTGAGGTCCTGCCTGTAGTGATACAGTTCCTCGGTAGACCATATCCGGTGCCAAAACTTCACGGGTTTCGATAGGAGATCTTCAGCAATGGAATGTATCCCCAAATCCAATCTTAGGGGGAGGAGTGGCGTGCCTTGCGGGAGAGCAAGTAGGCGTCTCAGAAAACTGTTTTCCACCGCTGCCAGTGCCTTCCCTGCTTTGTGACCCCACAACTCGCTGCCGTACATGGCTGCTGCCTTCGCTTGGGATCTGTATGTTTCAAGGGCCGGGCTTACAGGCTTGAAGGTGGACTTATTTACCACCTTCAGGAGTGCACCTGCTAGCTGGGATAGTTTCAGCCTTGATCTCGCTATCTGGCAGTCCCAAGCTAAGTTTTCTTGTAGCGTTACCCCCAGATACATAAAGGTCGAGACCCTCTCAAGACTAACTTCCCCCAGTTTTGGGTTGGGTCTGGTTCTGGCAGGGGGATTGAAGATCATAAACTTGGTTTTATCTGTGTTGACCTCCAACCCATGTTGACGACAGAAAAGGCCAAAACCATTCACAACCCTCTGGATCCCCATGGGGGATTTGGAAAGCAGGAGGGTATCGTCAGCAAACATAATTGCCGGAACCCTCCTGCCTGCCAAGACCGGGGCATCATTGTCCTCAACAGTGTCAAGATGTTGAATGACACTGTTGATGAAAAGGCAGAACAGGGTCGGCGCCAAGACACAGCCCTGTCTGACTCCTCGGCGGACCGGAAATTTGCCCGAGAGCTTACCATCCCTCCCACACCTCACTTGGGCATAGTTGTTTTCGTGCAGCCTGATGATAATGCTAAGGAGGTGGGGGGGCACTCCTAGCTTCTGCAGAACCTCCCAAAGTTTCCCTCTGGGAACTAGGTCAAAGGCTGACCTCAGATCCACGAAGACCATGTACAGTCTCCCTCCCTCTATAGTTACAGTCTTCCAGTATAGGAGGAGAAGGCGGAAGATCTGGTCCATGGTCGACGTGTTCTTTCTGAAGCCAGCCTGGAGGGGGCTCATGATATCATTGTCCTCCACCCAGTCCAGGAGGTGATTAAGGATGAGGCGCGCAAAGAGCTTTTGGGGTACATCTATTAGGCTAATAGGCCTGTAGTTGGCGGGGAGCAGAGTAGATCCCTTCTTGTGGATCGGAACAATCTCTGCCCCCAGCCACGACCAGGGATTGACATACCTCCTAGGATGGCATTAAAAAGAATAAGAAGGTATGGGCCCCAGATGTCCATGTGATGCCTGAACAGATCCCCAGGTAGCCTGTCCAGACCTGGCGCCTTCCCCGGTGATAAGTGCTTCAGGGCTGCCTCCACTTCCCCCAGGGATAGTTCCATTTCACAATCCCGTGTGCCACAGGGCACAAGCAGGGCTGTGTCAGGGCAGAGGTTGGTGTCTTGATAGAGCTCCCCATAGTGGGCCTCCCAAACCTCGGGGGCAATATTGGGTTCCACTGCTTTTTTAAGTTCCCCTGTGCCATTGTTGACAAGGGCCCAGAATTTGCGGGAGTCCCTGACTTTTAGGTTATCATGAAGTTCATGCCAGTGGTTCCAGTCCCACTCGGTCCTGGCAGTCGCTAACACAGCTTTGTAGTATTTCCTAAGGTCACGTACCTTGGCCTTATTTGTCCCCTCTTTTATTGCAGCAATGAGCTCAGTCTTTGCTGCCCTACAAGAGGAGGTGTACCAGGTGGGAACATGGGTCTTTTTCTTTCTATTGGGCACCACCGGGTAGAATACCTCAGCCAAATCTCTTACAAGATCCTGATGGATATCGCCCAGTTTCTCATTGTATTCCGGGGTTCTTGGTGCATTTAGAAGTGCATCCACCTCCATGAACCTTGGGAGTGCCAACTCGTATAGCTTGCTAATGGTCTCTTCTGAGCTCACAAGCTTCCCCCACTTGACCCTGCGCCTATTGGTTGTAAGGACCAATTCCCCCGTGTCTCCCCCTGGGTTTTCTGCCACTTCGCCCACTATATGGATGGGCCACTGAATATTTAAACAAAGGGCATTATGGTCGCTATCTAACCTGTTTATTACCCTGAAGTCGAGGACTTTGGGCCAGAGTGTAATGTCTACCATGATGTAATCTAGCCTCGACTCGTGACCCCTCCTATTGAAGGTACACACTGAGGGAGTGTCGGAAGGGGTACGACCATTACAAGCCCTCAGTGCGTAGTTCAGGGTTAGGGACATAAGCTGTATTGCCAGGGGGGACCAAGCTTTGGGATAGGGGGAGGACGAGGGTGGAACCCCCCAGTAATCATCCTCGGCCGTGAGGGCACCCTCCGCCATGCCCTCCAAAGGTTCAAAGTGGCAGTTGAAGTCTCCTCCAAGCACCACCCTGAGATCTCCCGGGAGTTGCCCCAGGAAGGAGGACAGATCGTTTAGGGTTGGAGATTCGTTTGGTGCGGCAACCGGTCGCGAGTAGACGTTCACAATAGCCCATGATGGTTTACCAGGCCATGTGAGCCGGACACACTGGATGTCCTGCGAGAACGTGTGCACCAGTTCCGCCTGGCACCCAGCGTGGCTCGCGATCCAGATTGCCAGACCACCTGACGGCCTCCCCTTCCCACCCCATTTGGCAGGGATTTCAAATACTTCAAACCCGCTCCTAGTTGCGGTGTCCCTCGCCCATGTTTCCTGGAGAAGGAGGATGTCGCTACTGCCCACTAAATGATCCCACTCCGGTGTGCCTTCCTTATTTGCAATGCCCGCTACATTCCATGAGACAATTCTCAAGCCCTGATCTATTGGTGAGGGGCCTTGACCTACAGTAGGGGGTTGACCAGGGGCTGCGGGTGGCTGAATTCCTAGCAAGGCAGTAGTGCACTCCGTGATAGCGAATGGACCAGCCAACTCCGCCCCCCGCATTGCAGGGTGCGGTCAGTCCCGATGTTGTGATGAGACCCCTGTAAGCCCAAACTGTCACCTCTGCTAAGCGGTCGGGCTTTGGCGTTATCCTGCGGACCGTGTTCAGTCGCAGGGGCTGCAGCCATTCCCACCCGATTATGCACCTCAACTGTAGCATTGTCCTGCAGGCCCGGTTCAGTCACAGGGGCTATACTTTCTCCCACCTGACTTAGAGCGTCATGCACCCTCTTCCCAGGGCTGGAGGAGGTCTCCCTGGTTTGTGGTCAGTCGACCTGGTCTAGGCAGGAAAACCTATTATGGTGTATGAAGTTTGCCTGGGCATGTGGTGGGTGGTGCCTTGGTCTATAGCGTGAGCCATCCACAGCAAAACCTACTCTAGTCCACCCCTTCTCCCCCCCTGCCTCACTAGTGCTTACATTTGGGTAAAAGTATGAGAGGGGGACAAGTTCAATATTGGACTTGTCAGGCCTTACAAGCCAGTTGGAGATGTAGTTAGCTACATGGGGGCTTTTAAAGCTTATGATGATGCAGTCCCCTGCCCTGTTCTTTGGGGTGTGACCAATCCAAGGGATCCTCCTGACCATCAGGACCTCGCCTTTCAGGTTAGGAGGCAGCGGCCTGTTGATACTAAGCCAGCTTATCACCTTGTTACGTAGCGAGTCCTGGGGCTCCCTCATGTCACCAGTTAACTCAGGTACTCCCACCATGATAACCGTATATGGGACTGCTTCTGGGGGCAGATTCACCACCCTGCGCCTGTCAAAATGGGGAGCGGGACCATCAGTGGGGCCATTAGTAGGGTTCGCTCCTCCCCCTATCTGCGGCGCAGGAATTTGCTTTGATCTCCTAGGGGCCGGGACAGGGGGCCTAGGTGCCGAAGGTAACAGGGGGTGCGTCTGGGGGACAGGCGCACCGTCTGTACCTGGCAGCACCCTGTTGGCGCCCTGAGGTGGTGCAGCGGGCAGCAGACTATTCCCCAAGGAAGCCCGGGGGACTGGAGGGGCATTTGTCACATTTGTGGCTGACCCAGAGCTATTCCTTAGGTGAGTACTTTCCAGTGCCTTCAGTCTGGACTCTATGGCGTCCAGTTTAGCTGCGATGGGGTTTAGCAAGTTCTTCATGATGTCTGTGAGTGATTTGATTAGTGAGTCAGTGCTAGAAGAAGTTGCCCCACCGAATACAAAAGGGCCCGGGGGCAGGGATGAGGAGGCGGGAGCTGGAGAGCCCATGTGATTCGACCTGGTCCTTGATAAGTTAAGATCAGGAGAGGCAGAGATGTCTGTATTGTCAGTCTGGTTTGGCTCTATTGTATCGACTTTGGCCCTCTTTGCCTTCTTTGCTTTCCTGGACCTTTTCCTTTTGGGAGGCTGTTCCACTCTACTGCCTACCGGATCTGTAAGCAGGTCGGCCTGGCCTGCATCTTGCAAGACTGGTCCCCTACTTTCCAGAATGGTAGGATGATCCGAGATCCCAGATAGCCGAGAGGAGTTCCTGTCCCTCTGCGTCAAGGGAGTCCTTAACTGCTGGAGGACCGACTCGATCGTCTGATCAATACTGTCCATTAATGACATATGGGTAGCATCCAGTGGGATTGGTGTACTAGCGTCTGTGGAGAGAGTATCCCCCTGATCCAAAAACACACTTTCCGAACCCATCTCAAGGGGCGCCTCTGTAATAGACGAGCATTTACTGGCTAAGTTGCTCGCCTTAGGGAAAAAGTTTTCCAGGGTGCTTGTACCTTGTTGGGCGGACTTGCTTCGTGAAGTTCTGGTCGCCATTATGGGATGTGTGGGGAAGGCTACAGGGCCGGGAGCATCAGAGGGGTGGCCCGGTCCGGTCTCTGCCGGCCTCTAACGGCCTAGAACGGCCCGCTCTTTGCCCGGTCTTCGCCCCGGTGGCCGCCCCGCGCGCGTCCCGCGATGCGCGTGAGCAGGTACACCTAAGTATAACTGGGGGGCGTGGCACTGGGAGGGGGCGCGGCGCGGCGGGAAGAGGAACCAGCTGGCGATGACCACTGGAATGCTGGTCCTCGCAGTCCCGCTCGCCTGCGCCTCTCACCTCCGCTGCGGCCGAACTTCCAAGGATGATGTTTCCCCAAGCGTTGGCTCCCAGCCAGTGGAAATGGCGAGCAAATCCGAAGGTCAGAGTTCTCCACTCGAGCGGCTCCCGCGGAGCGGGGGCCGCGAGGAGTTTTGAGCAATTACAGGCGGGGGGGCGCGGCACTGGGAGGGGGCGCGGCGCGGCGGGAAGAGGAACCAGCCGGCGATGACCACTGGAATGCTGGTCCTCGCAGTCCCGCTCGCCTGCGCCTCTCACCTCCGCTGCGGCCGAACTTCCAAGGATGATGTTTCCCCAAGCGTTGGCTCCCAGCCAGTGGAAATGGCGAGCAAATCCGAAGGTCAGAGTTCTCCACTCGAGCGGCACCCGCGGAGCGGGGGCCGCGAGGAGTTTTGAGCAATTACAGGCGGGGGGGGCGCGGCACTGGGAGGGGGCGCGGCGCGGCGGGAAGAGGAACCAGCTGGCGATGACCACTGGAATGCTGGTCCTCGCAGTCCCGCTCGCCTGCGCCTCTCACCTCCGCTGCGGCCGAACTTCCAAGGATGATGTTTCCCCAAGCGTTGGCTCCCAGCCAGTGGAAATGGCGAGCAAATCCGAAGGTCAGAGTTCTCCACTCGAGCGGCACCCGCGGAGCGGGGGCGCGAGGAGTTTTGAGCAATTACAGGCGGGGGGGCGCGGCACTGGGAGGGGGCGCGGCGCGGCGGGAAGAGGAACCAGCTGGCGATGACCACTGGAATGCTGGTCCTCGCAGTCCCGCTCGCCTGCGCCTCTCACCTCCGCTGCGGCCGAACTTCCAAGGATGATGTTTCCCCAAGCGTTGGCTCCCAGCCAGTGGAAATGGCGAGCAAATCCGAAGGTCAGAGTTCTCCACTCGAGCGGCACCCCGCTGCAATGCAGAGTTAGTTCAGAGATGCCTTCCCCACAAGCTAGAAAAAGATTTGCTTGATCCATACCTACTGCCTTTCAGAGACTTTTACATGCTGAGACCTTCATCCGAACTTCTTCCCTAATATTCCCAACTTCCTCCAAGCTTTGCAGTGTTGGGTTTCCCTTCATAGGTAATTGAGTCTGCTTTATGTCATTGGAGACAACTTTATAACAGTTTGTCTTTGCATTTGTGATTTTGAATTGCTTTGACTATATACATTGGCTAATGCATTCATATACTGGCCATTGAAAGTCATATAATTTGATGATTGAACTTTAAAAATCTTCTAATGAACCTTCGTGGTTTGGAAATCTAATATTCTCTACCATCTTTGTGAGGCCTAACATGCTTCACATTATTGAAATATTGATTATCCTGTCAGTCTAAAGATCCATCCGACTGAGTGCAGACTGAACTTGAATTTGCACCAAAATGTGCATGGTGCAAAGTTCTGCAACAGAGGTATTTAATACACCCAGTAGTTGCTTCACCCTGGTTTATCAATACTAACTAGGTGCCTTAAATACCAAAACCAGTCTTCTGGCATATTTGCAATCAAGGCCTAAAAGGTTAGGCGTATGTAGTATAGAAAGTGGATTTGGCTGTTGATGCCACGTATAACATGTAAGTACTTGACAACAATGCGTATTCAGGGTGACTTAAGAACTATTCCAGCAAAGAAATGTCTTCTTTAATATCCTGTTGTTTTCGATGTATCATATCTCATTATCAACTTGTGTTTTTACATTCACTCATTACAGCTTTTGTTCTTTTTCCAAAATTACCATCTGTACTGCAACAGTTATTTCAGTAACTTAGTATTTCGAAAACATTTATTGAAACTGTTCATGTCCAGGGTACACTAGTCTAACACATGCATCTACAATGTACCCACAGATGTGGCCTCCCCTCTCAAATTAATATCACAGATTTTCTTTGATGGGAACTGACCCGGTTATAATGTAATTTGGTGCCTCTCAATATGCATCTTATCAAAGAGATCTCACAATAGTGCTGCCTTTATTAAATGTACCTAATCGGTTGGGATTTTCCCTAAGATTAGGTCGCTGGCCGTCACGTCTCCGGAGTGCCTTCGCCCTGCCTCCCAGGCCATCCAGGGACCTCCGCTGCCGCGTGGCCTGGAGCGCCACTGTCAGGTACCCCGGGTTGTCTGCCCGCTGCACCGCGGCCTCCGGCCCCAAGTCAAGTCTCTGCCCCCGGCCCCAGTCCGGTGCAGTTCCCCGGTGAGCCCGCGCATGCGCTGTGTGCGCCCCGCACCACGTGTCTGGCGCGCTATGTGGCCTCCCTGCCATTCCTCACGCATCGCGAGTGTCATCGGACCTTGCCAAACCTCACACTTCTCGCGGAACGGGGCCTACGAACCCTCCACTGTACCGGCAAGTCATCCACAGTGCCTGTTCCTCTTCTGCTGGCTGCCGGAGCCTACTGCAACTGTCTGAAGCCCCCCTGTCGACCCTCCCTGCTGGGTGTCAGCCCTCATGGCCAACGTACCGCCCTTGGAGCCGTTCGCGGTCACTGGAACCCCCCCTTCCCAGGCTGCCCGGTGGAGGAAGTGGGTGGAGCGGCTTGAAAATTACTTCATCGCAGCGGACATTGCAGTAGCACGACGGTGCGCAATGCTGTTACACCTAGGGGGTGAAGCCATCCACGACATATCCAAAGACATTACGTGGGAGACCCGCCTCACACGTATAACACCCTACGGGACGCTATCACAAGGTATTTTGAACCATTTGCCAGCGCGGATTACGAACGCTTCCTACTCCGCCAAGCACGCCAACTCCCAGAGGAGTCCGTAGACGTGTTCTACGCTCGGCTCAAGAAGTTAGCCAGCACGTGCACTCTCACGGATGCGGAAGATGAAATTCGCGCCCAATTCATACAGGGGTGCGCCTTCCTGAAATTGCGGGAGAGGGTGCTAGAAACGGACGCCATGTCTATGCACGACATCCTAGCCCTGGGGCGGTCTAAAGAACTTTCCAAGGCCCGTGCTGCCCGCATGGAGCCGAAACCAGCGGTCACGGTCAAGACGGAACCCGTGTGCGCCATCAAGTCGCAACCTACAGACAACCGGACGAGGCCTCCCAGAAAAGGGCGGCCGAAGCAGGCCCAATCCACCCACGATCAAGCATGCATGTGGTGCGGAGGTGCCACTCCCCACAAAGGCGCCTGCCCAGCCCAAGGCAAAATCTGCAGCGCGTGCGGCAAAGCCAATCACTTTGCGAGTGTCTGCCTGTCGTCGCAAAGAAGGAAGCAGAGTGGCCCGCCCAGGAGGGTGCAACAGATGGCACCGCTACCGAACACGTCAAACAGCAGCGACATGGACGACGATGAAGAAGACGCCGCATCCGTCCACGTGGTGCGCATGCTCAATACTCTAGCAGCCACATCTTCAACTGAACCAATGTGCACCGTCCAAGTCAATGGCCAAGCAGTCAGAGCCCTCATCGACACAGGCGCGACGATAAACCTCATGGCCGCCAGCGTGTACCAGTGCCTCGAAAATGCTCCCACACTTCACCCCACAAGAGTGCAAGTGTTTGCCTACGGAACCCGGTGCCCGCTGCGCCTGTGCGGGGTATTCCGGACGGCTGTGTCCCACGACTCAACGCAGCTGCAAACAAAAATCTACGTATCCCAAGAAGGGTCAGGGTTCCTTCTTGGTTGCAGAACAGCACGAGAACTCGGACTCATACACTTTGCCCTCACAGCACAAGCACAAGGTTTGGATCATCTGGTTTCGGAACACTCCTCGCTGTTCGAGGGCATCGGATGTTTAAGAGGCCCCCCCGTCCGACTCCACATTGACCAGTCTGTGGACCCGGTAGCCCTCCGGCACAGACGGATCGCTTTTCACCTCCGGCCCAAAGTTGAAGCCGAGTTGAGGATGCTTGAACAAGCTGGCATTATTGAACGAGTGACTGGCCCCACACCATGGGTATCCCCCATTGTAGTTGCCAAAAAGCCAAAGCAACCCGAGGCAGTAAGAATCTGTGTGGATATGCGCCTCCCCAACCTAGCAATTAAGAGAGAACGCCACCTGACGCCGACCATTGACAACATCATTGGGGAGCTCGCAGGTTCCAAGTGGTTTTCCAAGATGGACCTGAGGTCGGGGTACCATCAGATTCCTCTTCACCCAGACTCACGCCCGATCACGACCTTCTCCACCCACGCAGGCCTGTGGAGATACACGAGACTCAACTTCGGCATATCAAGTGCAGCCGAGGTATTCTAAAACATCATTCACAATGTCCTACAAGGCCTCGACGGAGTGCTCAATGTGAGCGATGATATTCTGGTTCACGCCCCGACCTTGAACGAACACATCAGACGCCTCCAAGCAGTATTCAACTGGCTAAAAGAAAGAGGACTGACTCTCCACAAGGACAAATGTGAATTTCTACGCAAAGACATCAGCTTCTTTGGATACAAGTTCTCCGATCAAGGAGTAGGCCCAGACCCGGAGAAAGTCAAGGACATCCACAACGCGCCAGCTCCCACATCTGTAACAGCCGTCCGCAGTTTCCTGGGTATGGTGACATACTGCGGGCGTTTCATTAAGGAACTGTCGGACCTGACAGGGCCCCTCCGCGACCTCACAAAGTCAAATACCGCCTGGACGTGGGGCCCGGAACAACAAGAGTCATTTATAAAGACTAAAGCAGCCCTGTCGGCTGACACAACCCTGGCCTACTTCAACCGGCAACACGAATCACATCGGCTAGTCGATGCCAGCCCCACCGCCCTCTGGTCCGTCCTGTCACAACAACAGGCGTGTGGAGAGTGGGCCCCAGTGGCGTACGCCAGCCGTACCCTGACGCCTACCGAACAACGTTATTCGCAAATTGAAAGAGAGGCCATCGCCATTCTATGGGGGTGCCGCCACTTCCATATTTACCTCTATGGACATCCCTTCTCAGTGATCACAGATCATAAGCCACTCATACCGCTCTTCCAAGGCTCTTCCTCTCGCCCACCCCCGAGAATCGAGAAATGGGTACTGCAGTTGCAGGAGTTCCAGTTTACGGTGGAATACCGGCCCGGCACACGGAACCCCGCGGATTACCTGTCGAGGCATGCCCGTCCAGTCAGCGATGCTGAGGCAGCCGAAGCAGCAGCCACGGAAGAGTACGTCTGGCTAATCGTCGAACGGTCAAGACCACGGCCGATGTCCCTGGATGAAGTAGCGAGAGCCACCAAAGATGACGACTGCCTCCGAATTGCAATCCACGCCATAGAATCTGGCGACTGGAAGGCGCTGCAAAGCCCAGCGTCTTTTCGCACTCCAGACGCCCAGGCTATCCTGAAAGCCCTGTATCAAGTCAGGCACGAGCTATCCATCTCAGCCGAAGGATGCCTCCTGAGAGGCCCTCGCCTTGTGTTGCCCAACAGCCTCGCCCAACAAGCTGCCTTGTTGGCACACGGGTCACACCAGGGGATTGTCAAGTCTAAGAACAGACTCCAAAGCAAATTGTGGTTCCCAGGACTCGACAAAGCCGTCGAGGAAGTGGTCCAAAGTTGCCCAGTGTGCCTAGCGACAAGCCTACCAAACCCCCAGCACCGGTAATCACAGAAGTTGGGCCAACGTCCCCGTGGGTACAAGTGAGCGCAGACTTCGGCAGCCTCCCCGGGGGCAAGTACATGCTCGTCGTGGTAGATGACTTCTCTCGCTACCCCGAAGTGGAGATCGTGACATCGACAGCGGCGTCTGAAGTGATCCCTAAATTCGAAAAAATCGTCGCCACCCATGGGCTCATGGATGAAGTCCGCACTGACAATGGACCCCCGTTCAATGGCAGTGAGTTTACGGAATACCTGCAGAGCCATGGCATCAAGCACAAACGGATAACACCAAGATGGCCCCAGGCCAACGGAGAGGTCGAAAGACTAATGAGAACTCTAAACAAAACAATCCAAATCGCAATAGCCGACGGCCACTGTCTGGAGCTAGCCATCTATCAATTTCTTTGAGAATATCGCTTGACTCCACATTGCACCACAGGAGTCTCCCCAAGCCGACTCTCCTTTAACCGGGCTATCCCCGACACCATCCCACACCACCCCACGTGGGAGCTAGCCCCAACGCCCAGGAACCGGTCCATGGAACAGCGCGCCAAGAACAACCAGAAAGCTTCCCGAAGACGGAAGGCGGCAGACAGCCCGATCCAAGTCGGGGACAGGGTTCTTGTAAAGGATCGCCATCCTGGCGTGAAGTTCCGTCTACCATTTGAGCTTGACCCCTGGAGAGTAACAGAGATAAACGGGACAATGATCACTGCTGTCAGGAACGGAGAAGTAGTAACAAGGAACATCTCGTTTTTCAAAAAAGTACCCGGAGGAGGTGATGAGCCGGAACTGGACGACTGGCACCCGGCCCCCCAGCGCAGACCGTCAGAACCACCTGGAGCAGGCACCCTGACGAGCCAGACCGGCGACATCACCCTGAGTGAGAATGAGCCAGAGAGACCGGCAGAAAGCCCCAGCGTCAACGAGACCAGAGAATCGGAAGAACAGTCCCCGACTACGGCGGAAGGGCGAAGCCAAGCAAAATACAGTCTACGTCCATGCCCCAAACCTTCCCAGAGGTACCGAGACTTTGTGGCCCAGTGCTGGCGTTGAACTGACCGAGATGGTTGACCCCGCCGAGAATAAAGTAAAACTGTTCTGTTTTATATCCTGTATGTTGTGGATCTCACAGTAAGTTCAGAGACTATACCAGAGACAATTTGGCGAACTTTGTTAAAAACAGCACATCATGTTTGTCACAGCACACCCACTGACTATGAGAGACATTTGTGTGCCATTGTACTCCAGTTTGTTTTATCCCTAGGTAAAGGAGGAATGTAGTGTCGCTGGCAGTGGGGTGTACCACTGCAGCACACACCCCCTCCCACTGTTTCTCTGAGTTTGTCCCCTCTAGCCTAAGGGGACTTTGGTTCAGCCCAACGTAAGCGTTGGACACGCAAAGTAGTGAATAAAAGGCCCAGGGCTCTGGGCGTGGTCAGGTTACGAGCCAACCACTAACGGTACACGTATGTCCTGCAGCCTCTGATTCCTAGGCCCTTACCAGTACACTACAGGGGCCACACTGGAAGAGGATTTATCCTGCAAAGCGATAAAACTTTGATTTCATGCAAATCGGGGGTGCTCTGTACTGATCGAAAGGCTGTTCCGGCCTGAGAAAGCACCAACAAGCAAAGTCTTAGGCAGATACCCACCTCCTCAAGGATCAGACACCAACGTTCCCTGCAATACAAAGCGCTACAAATGCACTCCTTAAGAAGATTCTAAGGGCTGGACTAATGAGTCCCTCTGATGCTTTATAGACAGATTAGTGGAAAACTTGAAGCCTCAAAAGGAAGGGTTTGGGGGGACAGCACACAACCCCCTGGAGAGCACTGAGATACAAAGCAAGGTAGGCAGGCCAGCACAATCAGGCCAGATGCAAAGTGACAGCAATTCAGCAGGCAGCAGGCCAACACAACAGAGCAAGTAGTCCCAATGGTGGTTTCTCCTTGCAGCACAGACATCCCCTGACAATGTGCAGCAGATAGAGCCATCAGCATCTGGCTGTAAGTCCCACGCAGTGTCTAAAATCATGGGGTCAGAGCCTCTGTACTTATACTCAAAATTGTATTTGTTTAATGTGGCACTTCAAAAGAAACCTTTGAAATACACAGCACTCCCTTTCAACAGCAGCCCTTGCTCCAGACATTAGTAGTGGGTAAATAAACCCTGTGTATGAGAGCAGGACTCAGCCTATACAAATGCAAAGTGTGAACACACATCTCTCTCCCACCCCAGGAAGACCCTCAGTATGCAGATGAATGCAGATGTAACATCCAACCCCTCCTGTGGGATGAATGTCTGGAAAGTATGCACAAAGTGTAGTTGTCACCCAGATGTGGATTGGAGTCAAGCTGCAAAGCACAAAGAGTCATAAGCGCAGAGAAATACCCACATTCTAAATGTGGCATTTCTAAAATAGCATTGTAAAATACATCTACACCAGTAAGCAGGATTTATCACTACCATACTAAACATACCTAGCATGGCAACGCTACTCCTTTCATATTAGGAATTACCACTTAAACATATATAAGGTAATTCCAAATACTAGCCTATTAGAGGAGTAGGCCTCACAGCAGTGAGAAACAAAATAGGCTGTTTGTCACTATGTGGACATGCCACATAATAAAGGGAACATGCCCCACCTTTTACTTACACAGCACCCTGCCTATAGAGCTACCTTAGACCTACCATATGGGTGACCTATATGTAGTCAAAAGGGAGATTAAGGTTTGGCAAGTAGTTTTAAATGCCAAGTCAATTTGGCAATAAACACACATGCAGGCTCTGCGGTGACAGGCCTGAGAACAGTTTGAAAGGCTACGCCAGTGGGTGGCACAAGCAGTTCTGGAGGCCCACTAGTAGCATTTAATTTACAGGCCCTGGGTATATGGAATATGACTGTACAAGGGACTTCCAAGTACATTAAATATGCAAACAGGTGTAAAACAATCATGTTTTAAAGGAGAGAGCACATGCACTTTAGCACTGATTAGCAGTGGTAAAGTGCAGAGAGTCCTAGAGCCAACAATAAGAGGGTCAGAAAAATAGGCGGAAGAAGGCAAACAGTTTGGGGAAAACCCTGCAAAAAGGGCCAGGTCCAACAGGCAACCAATGAAATGCAGGTGTAAAGATTAGTGGAATCTGTTCACAAAATGTAATGCATAATATACTTATTTGCAGGGACTTTCACACAGACTTTTTCATCCATTGGCCTGTTATGTCACGGGGGGACTGTGAGTGATAGGATTTTGCTCTTTCACAAGGAGCATATCCACACTCAAAGTAACTCCCTTCAGTGGTAGGGACTACTATGGCAATTTTTGGTTTTGAGACAATAAAATATATTTTTGCATTTAACCACTGTTTTTGGTTAGCTTGATGAGGGGCTGCTAACTTCCTCGACAATAATGTTTTGCAAAAAATTCAAACAAACTAAAACAAGCATTGTCAAAGCCAAAAAGCTACATTCCACCACCAGACCTATAAGCTTTGTCATTGCTTGTTTTAAATAGGCAGTTGTCTTCGTTGTGACTCTGACAGAAGACCACTGTATAACAAATAGTATGCAAAATACATTAGATTAATTCTATAACAGGCAACAGCTGGGAAGCCACTGTCATGGGCTCAGCAGTGACAGTGGCTAACCCTTAAGACTTGCATCTATTCATTTTGGTCTGTAGTATTTTACAGTTATTGTAAGCAGATATGGATCCTACTACAAAGGCAGATTCACTCCCTGATTCACATAGTCTTACTGCTAAATAAAAAACTAAGTTTTGACCGCCCCTATGCATGGGCATCAGCAGGTAACAAGGAGCACATACTCGATGCTTCTGTCATTCTACTGGAATGAGTAGGCGTGCTGACGTGTGCATACCATGGACACAATAAGCTTTATTTTTTTATTTTCTGATCTAAGATGTCAGATAACAATTAGATCAATAAATACAAATGAAAGATTTTTTTGCGTTAAACAGCAAGCTAAAACAAGCATTGGAAATGCAATAGGTCGCTGATTTATTTGAGTTAGAGCTAATGGCATTGTAAATGGCAATGTCTTTTAGCCATGTGTTATGGAGTGTATGCATGTGGTGTGTAGTGGAAATATGTGGGTTGGATTGGAATTGTAGCAATGGTGACATGCTGCGCATTAGATGAATATGTGTAAAAGTAAAGTGCACCATATTGCGATTGCTACAATAGTTAATTGTGGATGCGTTAACAATTGATATGTGCACTGATGGCTGGTGGTGTGTGTGCATGGTGAAAGTGTGCACTGATGGCTGGGGGTGTGTGTGTGTTTGGTGAAAGCGTGCACTGACGTCTGGTGGTGTGTGCCTGGTGGAAGCCTGCACTGACGGCTGGTGGTGTATGTGCCTGGTGAAAACGTGCACTGACGGCTGGTGGTGTTTGTGCCCGGTGAAAGTGTGCACTGACGGCTGGTGGTGTTTGTGCCCGGTGAAAGCGTGCACTGACTGCTGGTGGTGAGTGTGTGGTGGTCCGTGTATGGTGGTGAGTGTGCGGTGGTGCGAGTGTGTGTGTGTGGTGGTGTGTGTGTGTGTGTGTGGTCTTATGTGTGTGGTCTTATGTGTGTGTGTGGTGAACTTAGTTCGAGTTTTCGTACCCTGCACACTCACACACTGCCCCTACACACTCACACACTGCTCACCCTACACACTCACACAATGTTCACCCTGCACACTCACACACTGCTCACCCTGCACACTCACACACTGTTCACCCTGCAGACTCACACAATGTTCACCCTGCATACTCACACAATGTTCACCCTGCACCCTCACACACTGCTCACCCTACACACTCTCACACTGCTCACACTACACACTCACACACTGCTCACCCTACACACTCACACACTGCTCACCCTACAAACTCACACAATGTTCACCCTGCACACTCACACACTGCTCACCCTACACACTCACACAGTGTTCACCCTGCACGCTCACTGCGAGCATATGTTTTGAATTATCGCGGCTGTCAAGCCGCGATAATTCAAAACATATGGCCTCTGGTGCGCGTAACAGACACCAATAGGCCATGGGCGGAGCTACGCGACCGCCCGTGGCCTATTCCATGTTCTGTTACAAAACAGCACGCACGCGAAGGCCAATGAGAATGGACCTTGGAAATAACACGCACAAATGCGTGGAATTTCCAGGTCCATTTTCAATTCCCCTCGGAAAAGGACTTACTGCGCAACACTGCAGCGCAGTGTACGGCAAGCCCGAGCCCTAAAAAGGACTACAGGGTTAAGAGCGTGCTGGAGGAGTGAATGGGCGAGGGGTGGGAAAACACTGCGGGAGAGAGGAACATGGTGGTAGGGAGACAAAAAGAACACAGCTCAGAGACTCAGTGGCGTAACATAGGCCCGCGCAGCCACTGCAGTGTGAGGCGGCAGTCAAGCTCCGAGGGCCCCCTCCGGACTGTGCCCTGACCTGAGAGCTCCTGTTTAAGACCGGAGTAGGGCCCTCCTTGAACCTGGCAGTGGGGGGGGCGGCTCTCCAGTTTTGTTACGCCACTGCAGAGTCTGGGGAAAGAAGAACACACAGCACGGGTGAAACGGGGTGAACACAAGAGAGTGCGAGAAGCTCATGAAAGTGAAAGCAACGCATGGATGTTGAGAAAAACACAGATAGTGAGAAAGCATAGAAAAAAAATATCCGGGTAGAAAAACAGAACTCAGGGAGTGGGCATTTGAGGGAGCAGACAGGGGAGTGAATGAGCGCTCTGGAAGCACATTAACTTTCATGGAGTGCCTAATCAAAAGAGAAATAGTTCCCTAATGAGCACTGGAAGAATAGAAGCCAGCCAAACAGAAAGATGGTGAACAGGATAGGCTGCAGGTTAAGGACAAACACAAGATGGACACGTTGGTATGAGGAAAGCTATTGAATAAGCAGCAAGAAAATGAGTGACTGACAATAGAGCCAACCAATGGTAAGCAATGGGCGGCCTATAAGCCTCTAAAAAAACACACACAAACATTTCAATGAGACGGTAGGCAGAAACCAAGCCAGCAGCTTAGTCTCCGCTGACAGTATAATTCCATCTACCTGATTAGCTGTGTGCACCTGTGTGCAACAATATGTAGGTCTGCTTGTCGTTACTGCGTACCAACATTTTTCAGTTGAAATAATGAATTTTATTGTATTGTATAACTCCAGTTCTTCTAAACATTTTACAATGTTTATTTTTGGTAATAAGGCAAGGATTTAACAAAATGCAGAATTAACAAACTTCTGAGTACACCCTTCTATTTAAGGAATGAACTCTCTCAAGCACCACCATCGAACCCCTAATTCTAATGATTTAAATTAAGTACACTTGTATATATATTAGTCCACCATAAAGTTATCCTGTTGTTCTCCCCTCTAAGACTTTACTCGTCCTAATCCACTTTAGTGTCTACTTTTGTGAATGGTGCACAGTTTCACTCCATATTGTACAATGTGAGTTCGCATACATGTTCTTGTTAGAAAGCCTTGAGTATCAATCATACCCCAATGCATTTTGAACCAAATATTTCCTTTTTCAGGGTACTATTCAATGATTACTAATCAAGCAAATTCACATACCTCCAAACCTTTAACAGCTGCTTGGTGGGCGATAAATCAAAATGTGATCTCATGCATGCCAACACTCAATGTTGAAGTACACTCATGCTTTCATTTTTTTACACAAAAATCCCATTATTTTACTTTTCTGGGCCTATTTGAAACCTTATGCTTAAACCACATTTAGAAAGACTCATTCTTTTTTTACAGTGCTGAGTTACTTATCCTTTGTGCTCATTTGAAGCACTGAAAAAATGTCAGTTTTAGTGTGATCATGTTTCACAACATAGCAATGCTTTGAGACAAGGCCTCTGCATGCTGTTCTTATCACTGCCTGTAAAATTTCAAGTAGGCAAGCTAGCCAGAGAACTGTGTTTGATGTCAGAGCCTCAAATTGCAATGCTCAATTGCAAATGAACACAGCAGCAAGGCTACCCAGGGAGGTGAGCAGGAGAGGCTAGCGTGGACGGATGCAGACCCTGCTAGCGCGAACATGTGTCTCCTCAACTTTTGGTCGATGGTTCTTGTTAAGAAGCATGAGAGGTCAGAAACTTCCTAACTCATTAGACCCCTAGACAGAAATTTCTCAGAAACTCAGGTCCACCACAGGATTCGGATTAGTAGGTTGACTGTACATTTTGAAACAGATTCAAATATATCAATCTTAGTATGATAGAATAGAAATACAAAGATAATAGGAATGAAGCAAAATCTCTGGAACCAATTCACCCTACATAATAAGAAGAAAACGACCAACTGAGTTATTGCCACATAGGTTATTAAAACACAAAAATGTTAATTAGACTGCATCTAACTCCTTAAAGAAAAACTCTGAGTTCCCTAACTATCTCTACTCAACATAAAGGGGATATCTAAACTAAGCGAGTTTCAAAGGAAAGCATAAAAGGTGTCAGCCGTCAGAGTCCTCCTAAAAGGAAACTCTAACTCTGGTCATGCAGCCTAATGCCACAGTCACTAGGAGAGGTCTGTACGTCCTCGAAGCGTCTCAAAGAGAAGTGTCAGCAGTCCCTAACTTCATTAGTACAAAAGCAACCATCCAATACAAACACCTCCTGCAAACTTTGGGTAACTTTCCATTAACCCTACAGCCTTCATCGACTCTCCTCTCTGCCTCCTGCTTCACACAGTAAACTTCTCACTCGTCATTGGTGCCATCTCTGTCTCCCATGAGAATTCATCTTGTCTTCTTATTGAATTCCTTCCCAGGGCTAGCTATACACTAAACAATAGGCCCTCCTCTAAACTAACAATGTCTTTTCCACCTGCAGTGGGAACACAAATACATGCAACAATTAACAGTACAAGCAAAAGAAAAGTTAAACTCTAGTTTAGAAGTGAATTAGGCAAAATTCAGGCATACCACTAAGCTAACAACATAACATGGTTTAGAATACATCTTTTCTGCTACTCATAAGTCATTATATCAAAATTTTAAACATCACGAATAACCAATTAACTAAGTTATAATTAAATCATTTCACAAATAGGTCTCAACAGACACGTTATACTTAGTTGTCAATATGAAATTCGAAGTAGTCAGTTACATTTCTAACGCACACAAAAAATACGATTGAACAGTAAAATACTTTCACATCTTGAACATGTACTCTTTTAGTCCTAAATTAATTACATAGATTACATGTGAGTGCAGCCTGCTCATGATTATAATGCACTCCTACAGAAATTCGAAAAGAAAGACCGAAGGAAAACTTAAAGAGTACAACTGCACTTCTCCAACCCCAGGTCATGTGACACCTACCTAAAGCGGTTGAGTTGAGAGGTATGAACTCATCACTCTAGGAAAGACAATAGAGACAAAAATACAGCAGGGATTAATATCCTCCAAGGAAAAAAATGAATTATGCAAAAAAAACAAATGTTTAAATGTGTTATGAATAAGTATTTTATTTTGCTGTCTTTCTAGCTACTTGCTGACTAGTGGCAATCTAGGGACCTATTTACTAACATTTGATGCAACGCAGTGCTGCAAGAGAAGTTGCATAGCATGAAAGGGTGAGAGCAGACCAGCACCATATTTTCAAAGATATGGCTCAGTTCTGCTCTCTCCTAGCCCTGGTGCTATCTATCGCCAACATAGGCACTTTTTTTTTTTTTGGAAACATGTTTTTTGGTTTACGCAACATACAATTCAGTACACAGTATGTAACTTCTGATTGTACAATAAACCCATTTGAGGTACGATATTTAGAACATGTTGCATGAGTCCAGGAGCGAGATGTCCCTGCAATTACAATAAGAGGTAGACCTGGCTCACTCAGCTGTGAGGATCAATACAGGGAGAAGCAATTGTGCAGGAATGTGCTATACGTAACATACCTGCAACAGAACTACAAATTAAAGAGAAAAGGATTCAAAAAAAGAGGAAAAGGGAGAAAAAAAAGGGGAAACAGCCCCCTATGAATCCCAACTACCCCCCTCCCCAAGGTCGCGGTCGGTGTTGCCATTGAATGTATACTGCCGGAACTACTTAAGGGTGGGCAGTGTCACAAAGGTGAGCAGGGTGGAAGAGCTTCCATTAGCATGCCACAATACAAGTGTGCGGTACATCCAGTGGCCGTAACAATAACTCCACGGTACATTGGTATCACAGCTTAAAACAATGCCACTTCTTGCGCTCGCAAACCTTCCAACATAACTTCCCAGTCAAGGGAGATCGGTGTCCTCCGCAGACCCCTAATTTCCTCCCTGCGGAGTGTTGCGCCCTCTGCTGTAGCCCAACGTAGCACCTCTCCCTGACAGATATGCACTTCTGTGGGTTTACGGGATTTCCACTTTCTAGTTATGTTTCGTATGGCTAGTATGCATGCCAGATTTATGAAGCGGTATTGCACCTTATTAGTGGTGATCCGGGCATGAAGCCCCAGGATGCATTCTGCCGCTGTATCTGTGACAGCAAGGTGGGTGGAAGATTCCAATAATTGTCGCACTGAGTCCCAATAGTTTCTAAGTTTAGGGCAGTCCCATATCATGTGTTGAAAGTCTGCCCCCCTCCAACAGGCAGCGCGGACAGTGGTGTTGTGTCTGGGGAAACATCCTATCCAATCTATGGGGAGTGAGATATGCCCGGTGCAAAATCATCGTCTATATAAATTTGAATCTAGCATTCCGAGGGATCTTCCTGGGGTGTTCCAGCACTATCGCCCAGTCCCTCTACGAGAGATCTCTCCCTAATTCTGCCTCCCATTGAGTTTTCAATGCATGTAGGGGGATTCTCGTGTGTGTGCTAATGCCAGTATATAACCATTTGACCAAATGTCTCCCCCCGCCCATATAATACTCCATTTTGATCAGCTCATTTTCAGGGGGAGATGTTCTCTATGGAGCCCAAGTTTTCTTAACAAATCCAATCAGCGCCGTATATGTAAGAAACATGGATTCCGGGGCGCCGGTGCATTGTACAAATGTGTTGTGGTCCATTAGTGTTTCCTCCCCAAACAGGTCAGCCACCGTACTCACACCAACCTCCGACCAAGGTGACAGAATACGCTTCGTCAGCCTGCCACTGGCCAGCGGAATCCCCAGCAACGGAGTATTCCCTGAGTACCTACCACCCAGATGTGTGTACTTTAGCGTGCCGTACAGCATCGTAGGGCCGTCTGCAATAGTGGGGGGAGGGTCGTTGGAGTCCTACCACCCGGCAATAAGAGGGCGTGTAGCCTACCGTTATCCAAATCAGACAGTGTATAATCAATTTTGTGTAGGTTACGTCCTGCTGTCCAATAGGACAGCCACTGCAATTGACAAGCATAGTAATAGGCACGGAAATCTGGCACTCCCAAACCGGCCGCCGCAGTACTGACTTGGAGTTTTTTTAGGCTAATACGCCTCCTGCCTGTACCCCAGATGAGATCAATTAACAGCGTGTTCAGTAATGTAAAAGTGTGCTGTGGTACTAATATAGGTAGGTTTGTGAAATAATAAACCATGCGGGGTAACACAACCCTTTTCGCTATAGCAGCCCTGCCCGCGGCGGATAGTGGTAACGTCGTCCAGAATGCAACACTAGCTCTCAATGCCCTGATTGCTTTATTCAGGTTACCGTCCAGCATATCCATGGGTGTCCTGTAAATTTGAATGCCTAAATAGCAGAATGTCGTAGGTGTAACCTGAATTGTGGTGTCCCCAATATCCAGTTCCTCAATGTCAGCCCCGTCTCTAAAGAAAAAAGCATGCGTTTTAGAGGTGTTTAAAGCTAACCCAGATATGCACTCAAAGCTGTGGAATGCTGCAAATAACGGAGCCAGCGTGATCCCTAGCCGGTTTTGGAAGCGCAATAACTAGGGCTTGCGCCGACGTAGTAGGCAGCGAGCCCCTCTCCCATACCTCCCGGTATAGAGCTACCAGCTGTGGCACCAATGTCTTCGCATAGGTATCATAGAACTCTATGGGTAGGCCGTCAATACCAGGCGTTTTGTTGCGAGGTAGGTCCTTCATAGCCTGTTTGATCTCTTGTGTGGTGATATGGCCCGTCAGACTATTACGGAGTGGTTCCGGGATCGTCGGGTATGTTAAATCAGATAAAAAGGTGTCTATACGCGTTCCTGCATGGCCAGACGGTGAACCATACAAGGTGGCATAATAGTCACGGAACGCTGTGTTTATGTCCCCTTGCGCAGTAAGCACATCGCCCGTATCTGTCATGATGTGGGGTATTACCACAGACGGGGGAAAGTCTCGTAATATTCGAGCCAGCAAGGGCCCCGCTCTATCTGCCTCACTATGTATACGCTGTGTAAACGCTGTATGGTCTATCACTCTTAATGACTCCAGCAGTTCCGCGTGTCGTATTCACGCATCATGCAGTGACTCTTTTTTCCCCTCATCTGTGATCACATCCTTCTCTAGAGTGCCCATACGATCTTCCACCTCAACGAGCGACTTATGGAGTTCCTGACGCGCCCCTACCGTTGCACCTACGGCCCTAACCCGCACCACCACCTTGAACGCGCCCCATTCTATTAGCACATTAGATGCGGTATGGCTGTTTTCCGCAAAATAATTAACAATAGTATCAGAAAGGATACTACGGAAGACTTGGTCTTCCAACAGCTTCGGCCAGAGCCGCCAGGTGGGAACTGGTGTAGGGATTCTGCCCCATGTAATAGTGGTTTCTAGGAGGTTATGGTCGGAGAGTGTCTTTGGTAGAAAAGTGGAGTCTATCACCTGCATGGATATCCTACCCGTATAGAGGAATCTGTCTATTCTTGTGTGGAGGTCATGTACTCTAGAGTAGTTTGAGTATTCCCTAACAAGGGGGTGTCTCATGCGCCATACATCTCTGAGGTCCCAGCCCATCAACCAGTTGGAGAAAGCATCTGCCTGCTTCAAGACCATAGTGCCCGGCAGTGGAGGGTGTGATCTATCCATTAACACGTCCAGTACTACATTGCAGTCCCCTCCCAGTAGCCAGGGGTAATACTCCCAACCAGCTAGGGCCCCATTCAGTGTGGGCCAGAATTGGGCTTGTTCGTAGTTAGGGGCGTAAAAAGGGCCTAGCACCACCAATTGGCCATCCAAAAGTCCTTTTATAAACGCATATCTGCCATGTTTGTCAATTCGCTGGTCATGGGCTATGAAGGGTACGCTGTGAAGGATCCAAATCGTGGCACCCCGAGCATAGTTGGAGTACCCAGTGGAAAACACTTGACCCCTCCACTTTTTCTAAAGCTTTGCAACCTCGCTTTCTATCATGTGTGATTCCTGGAAGTAGACTATGTGCGCTTTGCGGCGCTGTAATTGCGCATGTATCCTGTGCCTTTTATGAGCAGTGCCCATACCCCTTACGTTCCATGTGATAAGTTTGTACTTTCCCGTTGTATGCATGTAATCGTGAAACAGGACAAATAAGAACAGCACAACATACATCTGCAGTTATATAGTCCCAGAATAGCAAACAACTCAAGACCGCGACCCATCCCTTCCCCAACAATACTAGGTGCAACCAAAAACAAGCATCGGACCACAACTCCTGCAAACTGATCCTATAAACATAGGAAAATCTGCAATGAGTGAATAATACGAATAAACGTACCAAGCAAGAAATTAAAGAAAATTACATCACCCCTTCACCATATAGGGGGTTGCGGCGTTGCCTTACTTATGGTAGTGCTTAATAGACAATTGCCAGATCGAGCTAGAACAGCACATGAGCATAATCTGAGCGCCTAATTACAGGAGAAAAATAAAAGGCATACCATTCGGGACAAGGGAGCAATGCAGCCACAGTGTAATATACTATAATAAGAAAAAATGGAGGTCTACAATACTTGTGTGAGTCCGTCAACCAAACAGGTTCGCTATCAGTTGCGGCGTTGCCGAGGGAAACAGAGCCACACTACCCTCGGAGTCCGAACCATCAGTGTCCTCTGCAGCCGATGATGAATGATGGGGTGATGTCAACACGTTCGTGAAGGTCGCCGTGGCCAGCACCGCCTGTTGTTTGTTCTGTTGGGCTTGTTGCAAGGAGATCCTCATGTTGTCTTTGGCCCTCTGCTGTCTCCGGCCTCTATGTCTGGGCGAAGGGGCCGCCAATGGACTCCGCCTTTCTTCCGCAAGCAAGGTCCTCTCCTCCGCATTAGTGAGTACCATTACCTCCAGCCAATCCTCGACATCACCAGGGCTCTCAAAAAAGTACGATTTTTGGTCATGAATGATCTTGAGGCGTGCAGGAAATAGGAGCGCATATTGAAGTTGCAAGTCCCGGAGACGCCGTTTCACAGCCAAGAAAGAAGCCCTCTGTTTTTGCACCATCACGGTATAGTCCGGGAATAACGAGATCCGGGCATTCTCAAAGTTAATCGGTGCTGCCGTTCTAGCCTTCTGGAGCAGGACATCGCGATCGCAAAAGTTTAAGAACTTCACGATAAGGGGTCTCGGTGGGACTCCGGGTTTTGGGCGACCTGTCGGAATTCTGTGCGCCCTTTCGATACAATATTGCGGAGACAGGCCCTCTGCTGTGACATTGTCCTTGAACCATTGCTCCATAAACGCAACCACGTCCAGCTCCTCGCTTCTCTCCGGAAGGCCAATGATGCGAACATTATTTCTGCGCGCTCTGCCTTCTGCATCCTCTACTCTGTCCATCAAGGTGGCCACTTGCGTCTGGAGCTGTTTGACATCAGAGTCCGTCTGCTTTTGTTTGGGTACCAATTCAGCCAGAGTCGCCCCCTGTTCTTTAACTGTTTCCGCTGTTTTTACATGGTCATCTCGAAGCAAATTCAGGTTCGTGGAGAGAGCATCTATTTGCGTCTCTAGTGCAGATCCAGCTTATCCTCTTGAACGGGCGCCGTAGTTGGAGCCACATAGCCAGAACCCATTGCTTCACCAGAACTCCCCAGATCACCTTGGGGGTGGTGCGCACTGTTGGGGTCAGACATCTTCGGTTTAGGACGCACCATTTTACCAATAGTTCATCCAACAGGCGACAACGAGGGGAGGCGTAAAATAGAGGGGGTGTCTCTCCGTGAGGGTAGCTCAGCAATGTGTGCACCAGTATAGTATGGGATCAAGGAGCTTGTCGCAGACTACCAGCAGCACCAACGACCGTTACTCCTACAACTCCAGACACGGCCCCCCAGTCCGCGATCGGCGCACACCAGGCACAGCCAGGACCCGCACAGCGCGCCCAAGGTGAGGGGACGATGAGCAACTGCACCCGCAGGGAACTCACCACGCAGGTAGATTCACCACGGCTGGGCCTCGATGGTAGATCGGGCCCTCCAACGCGGTCAGAGGTCTGTGCACGATTGGCGATCGGACCGTAGAGGCAAAGCGTGCTAGGCCTGGTTGCAAAAAGGATGGGGGCAATCGCAAACAGGACGGCCAACAGTTCTGTAGCACTCACCGCCCTTCGCGTCTTGGAGAGATGTAGTAGAATGCCCAGTACCACCTGCCGCGTTGTTAGGTAAGCAGTGGGGCAGCACGCTATATGGGCCAAATAGTGCTCCGCGATTGTCCAGTAGCACCACTAGGCTGGTCGTTGCCCCCACAGCACCAGGCGTGACGTCCCACTCCTCATCGGGTGCACACCAACCACAGGTGGGGCCTACACAGCGGACCCATGCATGGAGGGATGGCGGGCGGCTCCCCACTCGGGGGATGCACCAGGCAGGCAGGTCCACTCTGGCAGGACTCCGATGGCACTACGGGCCCTCTGACAAGGACCTGGGCCCGTGTACGGCTCGTAGTAATATAGGAAAGGGATAGTGTTTTGGGCCTGCTCGCAAAAATGAAGGGCCTAGTTATTGATAAGTGGCCAACAGCGAGGGAGCATTCCCCGACCCCCACCGCGTCGGGACACGAAGCAGGACATCCAGTACCATGGGTTACGACAGGAGAGGCGCAGAGGGGTGGTGCACTGCTGTAGAGTCATTCAGCGTCCACGCCGTCTTCAGGAGGAAGGCCCCAGGAGATCCCCGGGCTAACGTAGACACACGATCCGGGAGTCGGGCAGGGAGCGAGGTAGTGCGCCGATCGCAGTCACAGTCCCGGGGCAGTCAATCGCGGCTTCCGGCTGGTCATCAAAGCCTCGCGCCCACTTCCGCCGCAAGTGCTGGTCTCCCGCAGCCCCGCACCAACGTTGCCGCTTCAGAGGCACCTCACAGTCGCGTCCGCGGTCCGATTCGCGGCCTCCACGCCCATCAGACGCCAGCAGCAGTTCCCTGCAATCGGACCTCACAGCAAGGAATTACACGTTTCCGTGTAGACCAATTCGGGCACACTGCTCCGCTCCATCACCGGCGGCACGATGTAATCAGTTATTGGCACATTAAAGCAGGATTTTGATCGCTCCAGGCCGGAGCCCGTTCACCTAGCGTCCGCCATGGTCGGCAGTTGGCCACGCCCCCCCAACATAGGCACCCTTGCGTCATGGTAAATAGTGCCTGCTTTGCAGTCAGGATAGTTTTATGTATGACAGAATACTTCCTGCACAAAAACTATCATTTGAGGCTATTTCCTTTTAGTATGTATGCTTTAGAATGCAGCTCACATGGAAAGAGTAAAGAAAAGAGGGGAAATAAAGATAGTTCTCCTTGTTACCCCAGTATCGGGTAGGAACCCCCTTTGATGCAAATCCATGTTTACAAGTCTTTTGTAAATATGGGTTTGCATCAGAATGCATGGGAGTATGCACAGTAAAGCCCATGCACCGCCTATGTAATGCCTACCTAATGCAAGGTAACATAAGGCAGGGCATTTTCTTTTTTTACGAAGCCATGCCAATCAGGGTTTGCATTGCTTTATAAATCCCAAATGGATTTTGTGTCCGGGCTGTGCCAAAAACATTACACAACCCAGGCGCAAAATATTATTAAATCTGGGCCCCAATTCCTTACATGGTGCCTGTAATAGGCACCATCTTAGGATGCATTGAATTTAAGCTTTCCACCTTCTCATTTTGTTTCATTCTAACAATTACTTCTGTACCAGTTTCAGTTTGGATGCCGCATTCAGAGAAGTAAAACCAGGCAGTCACATGATACAACACTACCAAAATGCCCCTCATACTCATCCCAGTCATTTACTCAAGAGTTGATTTCCACCTCGAGGCTGGCATAACTGTCCATCTTAGGGACTCAGCTGGCACATATTAAAGCATGCTGTGAGGTCTGGAATAGCTTGGGGAATGGTGACTTGCTGGCATCTCGTCTTTTGAAGAGCTTTTCTTTTACCTATTCTATGATGCATCCTCTAGCCCCTCTCTGGAATGTGCTTATAGTCCTGCATGCTTTGCAGGCAGCTGCTTGGAACCTTTGGGTATGTAGATATTGAGTTCTTGACTTAGCTGGTGTTTCTTTTCGAGAGTGGATTTAGGGTCAGGCAACTTGTGGTTTGTGGCCACTTTTACTGACGTGCACGGTGTCCCTCCTACTGAGATTTGCAGGTCAGCTACCAGGGTCTGTTCTCCCACTTTTATTCACTGTTAACATTTGCAAAGGCTGGCGGTGAAGGGGAGTTCTTTGATATGGGGATTCTAATTCAATTCTCTCCTGACCTGTTATGTTTCACTATTGAAGTCACTGTTTTCTGCAGTACGCGTTGCCTCTTTTTATTTATACTTCCAAAGCAGGTATGTGACTTTAATATCACTCTTCAAACAACGAGTGGGACGAGTAATGGTAAGTTATGTGATGTTTATTTGTAACCTTTGTCATTTGTATCCTGGCACTAACGAGGAGTGTGTATACAGGGCTGGTATTTCTAAGTAAACAATGGAAAAACAAATGGTCTTAAAGTATACTTTAAACCATTTGTTTTGCTTTCTTTATTTAGACGCCCATGCAGGTCCCCATCAACAAAATCAGCCCCCACCGCAGTGAAATTTACCGCTAGCTCGGCAGTCCACCAAAATGCCCGGTAGCCAGTCCGGCCCTGTGTGTATAGCCCCGCCTGAGGTAGGTTGGTTAATTGAAAAGCCAGGTCTTCAGCTACTTGCGGAATTCAAGAAGAGAGATGAAGGATCTGATTTGGAGAGGGAGGCCGTTCCATGCTTTAAGAACATTGTAAGAGAACACCTGTCCTCCTGGTCTGGTTCTGTGTATGCATGGGATGTGTGCAAGTAGGAGCCCAGTGGAGCAGATATCTCTGGGTGGTTGGTGGAAAGAGATGCAACTGTTTAGGTATGTGGGGCATAAGTGGTGTAGTCCCTGTAGCTAAGAGCAGAATGTCAGCAAGACAACCCTTGCCTGCACTCTGCAGGGGTAAAGGGAGTAGGTCCAGTCTCCCTTCTCAGAGAGCAAGGCAGGCCTCAAGCAGCAGGGCACTCCACTGGCAGCAGGATAGTACTTGTACTGTAATATCCATAAGTCCAGGAGTGTACTAAAGAGTGGATCTCGGGATTCAATATTTATACCTGGTGGCAGCGTTGAAATAGTAGAAACTTCGAGAGTCATCCCCCAACAGATGGTCTTGTAATTTCCTGCCTCCCTGCCCCAGTTCCGCTGGTTCTGGGGTCACAAAAGGCTTTGTGTGTGTGCTGAAGCAGCTTCTTTGAAAAGAAAGTGGTGCTGTGCACAGCTCCGCCCCTTGTATCCTTTTAGGATGAGCCATCCTGCCAACACCTAGTACCCCTTTGTGTTACTGCCTGGCTGACTGCCAACTAACTCAGGCATGCGCTGGCATGGAAGGGTATGGGCTCTTTTCCTTACCCCTTCTAACGGATCTTTTTAGAAAGCTTGAGGAATAAAGAAGTTAGTTCTTCAATCCAAGTTTAAAATTACAGTGTTACCCTTCTGGTCACACAGTAAAGCTCAGAGTCAAGAATTCTCGTTAAGTTTGGCTTTATTACAAATTCAAAGCCAGAGTAATATAAATCAGTATCATAAACACTGCATAACAATTCAATATTATCAAAGAACTTCCAACTCTGTTAACAAAGTTAATTCACAAAAGTAAATAACCAATGACAACCTCAGTAGCAATTGTGTATATTATACGAAATACATCATAATGAGAAGATTGAAAGTTCCAATATTTCCATCTATGATGCATGAGGGTTTCTAATTCCGAGGTTAAACTACGCTAAAGAATGCTAAGCTACATCCCAATTAGATCCATAAAGTAAGAAAGGTGTCAGCGTAGGAAAACTTCAGTAGTAGTTTTCTAGAGTAAAGTATTTTATAGCATCAAGCCACTCAACAAGAATAAAGCATAGAGCATAGAGGTCTAAACCTCTCTTAGCCTAAAGGAAATATCTGCATATGCACTACAAAGCCACAGAACATTGCCCAGTTATACCCTCAGAGACACTCCTAAATCAAGGTTAAAGTTCCAATTAGTGACCACCTTCAAACAGTACTCTCTTTGGCAAGCACACTGGTAATTCTCCTTTCTTGTGATGTACAATTCAAACAACACACTACTAACACTTCTTCTTTGATCCATATATTTGAAGACGGCCTTGGATTTGTCCCTTCATTCCACACAGACAGTAGTCCTCCCTTCAGACCATACATTCTATCGTCCTTGACTCCCTTCACACTTCCATTTCTGTTTCACACAAAAAGCCTTTCCCCATTCATTAGGTCATCGTACCAGGCACCTGGAGAGGAAAGAAAAACACTCCGTCCGAGAAAAATATTCACACTGAAGAATGAACATTGTGAAACTCAAATGATTAAGGCGTTTGGTCAAATTAGCAAATTAAAGACTCCAATACAGGTTATAACTTGTTAAACGCTAATGTATGAACAGTCCTGTTATCAGGGTAAATGCATTCATATGAATACACATTTCATTATATGAAGCAAAAATCTTAAACTGAAACTCGTTACGAAAAATAAAGCATTAATGGACACATATTTATAACTGTTGAGATTACATGGCAGGTGTATATAGCTTTAAGTGCACCTTTCTTTCCTAGGTTACATTACATCTCATTAGTCTTAGTATACACATATGAAGCCTAATCAATATTTACATGGATGTACCCAATTTTGCACTACTCCACATATGACATAGAGTACAGGCTGTAGGAACCAAATGGTTAGGACAAGAAAATGCCAACTTTCTAATGTAAATAGTGAACAATATATAGTCTGCCAAAGGATACATTGTCATTTAGGGCCCGATGTAGGTAAATCTATATTTACCACTTCATAAATACCGAATCATACCGATTCGGTATTTATGAAGTGGTAAATTAGAGGGGGGGAGATGTAGGTATTTCAGATTCGGTAAATACCGAATCTGTAAGATTCAGTATTTACCGATTCTGTAAATACCGAATCGGTATCCCCCATTGATTCCTATGGGCCTTGAAGCCCATAGGAATCAATGGGCATTACCGATTCGGTATTTACAGAATCGGTAAATACCGATTCCAGCAAGGGTGCAGGGGGTGTCACTTTGACACCCTCTAGCACCCCCAATACTGGCTTGTGTGCCATGTGGCACACAGACATGCCCTAAGGGCATGTCTGTCTGTCACATGGCATAGGTGTGCATGCACACATGTGCATGCTCACCTGGATTCGGTATTTTAACACCCAATTAGATTGGGTGTTAAAATACCGAATCTGAAAGGCCTGTGGGACTCAGAAGAGTCCCACCTACATCTGGAAGATACCGAATCGGTAAAAATACCGATTCGGTATTTTACAGATTCTGTAAATTTACCGATTCGGTAAATATACCGAATAGGTAAATACTGGCCCCCTACATCTCAAAGTGCCAAATACCGGTCGGAAACGGCCGATTTCGGCCGTTTCCGACCGGAATTTGCCACCTACATCGGGCCCTTAGTGATGTAATTTCTAGAGTAAGGCCTAAACAGCACATAAAGTGCATTGTATTTAAATTGTGGGAACGCACTTCTAAGTTTTACATGTCATGGTAGTAAAAAACTCCTTAATTTATTTTTTACTACAGTGAGGTCTACCTCTCCTATAGAACAACATTAGGTTAATTTATTACATTAAATAAGTTAAAAGCTTTGTTTGGAAACAGGTAGAAAAGTCATGTTTGGTGTCTCTTTTTTAATAAAATTTAAGATGAGAAAAGACTGTAGAAGAACATGATAAATAATGGTTAATGTAAAGAATTTCAACAGCTTTAACAAACAAATTACATTTTCTATGAGTTACCTTCTACTGTACTTATTCAAAGTCACTTTCACTCATCAGTTCTCTCTCTGTCTTGTAGATCCCAACCAAAAATGCTATCATCGCCATAGCGCTGAAACATACAGAGGGATTGCGAGGACGACTCGGTCCGGAAGAGAGTGCTTACCGTGGAATTCAGATCTGCTTCACGAGGAGATCCACTCTGATGTGGTTGAAGATGCTACAGAGAAAGGACTGGGGTCCCACTCATACTGCAGGTGAGCAAGCTTATGCTGCAGCCAACTGCTGGAGCCTCTATATCAGGGTTCTAAAAAGTGGGTCCTGGAAGGACGGAGCCATGCCAGATTTTCTGCATATCCCCATTTAGATGAATGTACTTATGATAAAAATATGGCATATAGGTGGCCCTCCAGGACTGACTTTGGAAAACTCTGGTCTATATATTATATTTACGTAGGCGGGCACCGACTTTCAAGATGATCTGATCACTCAAGCCCAAAGTGCATTGACATTGATTCGGCACATTGTGTCATGAGTGGGGCCTCGAAGTATTGTTCCTTGCTAGCTGAAAGCATGCAGGTGTATTCAATAATTGAGAATGAACCTTCAGCAGCGAATTTCGATTGTCTTGTCAGTGGCAAATTACATATGCACTGAACAAACTGTGCAATAACTAACTAGAGAACGCCACAGCGATCAAAGACAAAATACCACTAAAAAGTGGCAGTAGGTGGGCACATAGAGACTAACAAACCCAGAGATAGAGATAGACAAATAAAGTTGGATTAAAAAATAGAAAGAGATGGAGTGAAGATCATACCCAGTATCACTTATAGAGCGATTATGAATGGCCACTGAATTGCTAAAACTGAAGCCAGGCAATGGCAAAGCCAATAGGTTTAGGGATTTTATAGTGCATGCACACAGAGGCACACAGCATGCAGATGCAGAGGCACATATTGAGCAAAGGTACATGCTAGCAGACCAACACATTATCATTTACACTGACCAACAGACAGAACCATGTGCACAAACAGACACACTGGGACCTATACACACAGACATACTGCACAGAAGGCAGCAGGCATACAACCACCAATGTATACAGATCAACAGTAAGAGACAACCCTAGATGCAGATGTCACAAATGACGTGCGTGAATCCATAGGGCAATGTACTGTAGCTAGAACACAACAGACTGCTGTAGTAGTTTGCATATTTCACCATTTAACAGGTTTAATCTTCTATACAGAACACTTGTCTGCTTTTCTTGGTGTAGGGATGGGTGATATTTATATGGCTAGATGATTTCTGCAGCAGAATGTCATGGACAGGAAGTGAAAGACTACTGTCTGTTAGGAAGAGCTTAATGCGCGGCTAGTGCCATGTATTCCGTGAACATCAAACATTGTCTGTCCAGTGGGTGATTTACTAGCTACCACTCTGTGCTGCCACTGACAAGTAGTGCCCAGGCGTCCGATGGGGAGTACTTCAATTCTGATGGAGGGAGTTACACGCCTGATTTTCCCTCAACAGTCATATCCGGGGGATGACCGCATGCCTGGTGGTCTGTGAACAATAGTCTAGGGTTTAAAAATTACCCTACTCTGTAGATGTCTCATGATTAGTGATACTGAGTCAGATCTCACTAGACAACTGATAAGGCAAGCTGCAATGTTCTGAGTAAGTTCAAGATGCCTGAAGTTTTTCTCCATAAATGGAACATTGATCACAAGCTCATGCATTTATCAATTAAGGGAAAAATGGATCTCAGGTTCTTCATCTGAAATAAACATAGACTCTCGTATCTTCTTAACCCGCCTGCATGTGAAAGGCCAGCAGTCGTGGCTCCTCCGCTAAGGCTTATGAGCGTCGACCCACTGCTTTATAGCAGTAAAGTTAGGGAAAAATAAAATGATAATAACTTGTGTTATTATCATTTTTCTTTTTTTTTACAATCAATTTTTATTGAGTTTTGAATGTAACAACAAACTGCACCATTCAGAGCTACATTGTACACTGTCAGAGTAGGGGAAAAACACATCGCAGTGACATCAAGGCTACTCAAGTAAATCAATAATGACTAATCCACGTGTACCTGAAGAGCTGACCACTCCATACCAGTCTTCTATTACCCCAACCCATTTGCCCAACATGCGGCGAAATTTCTCAGGACATCCCCTGGCTACATAAAGAGGGCACTCCTGCGCAGCGCACCAGTCCACCCCCCTGTACCAGCGCCCTAGAGTGGGTGGTGTAGTGTCCAGCCAATGAGCAGCAATGTCCCTTTTGGCAACCACCAACGCTGTATTGAGCAAGAGCTTCTCAGCCCTGGAGCCATCCAATCCGTCCGTGATGCCCAGCAGAACATGTATGGGATCAAGAGGCACCTCTCAGCCCAGAACCCCTGTCAGGTCTTGTGTTAAAGATTCCCAGTACCCCTGTATCGCAGGACACAACCACACCATATGGTAAAAGTCGGCGTGGGGGTGAGAGCAGCGGGGTCAGTGGGCGTAAGGCCGAAGCCCAGCGCGGTGAAGACGTAGGGGTGTAAGATAGGCGGCATGCAAGAAATAAACTTGGACCAGGCGGAGCCTCGCTGATACTGCATTCGTTCAAGGAGCCATCAGGGCGTCCCTCCAATCCTCATCCTCCAGAGCCCCATGCCAGCCCTCCCATTTGAATCGGAATAGGGAAAGGGAGTTAGGGGTATTGTTGGTGAGTGAGCAGTAGATCCGAGAGATCCCACCTTATCCAAGTAGCCGGTCAGAACTTGAGTCTCAGGCGGGCTATATTCAGGCAGGGAAGTGCCATCTGGAATGTGAGAGTGAAGGGAGTGGGGCGACTGCAGATATCGGAAGAATTGAGAGGGATGGAGGGAGTGTGTAGCCTGTAAATCTTGAAAGGATCGAATATGAGTACCCCTCTAGACGTCGCCCAACAAGGTTACCCCAATGAGATCCCATTGCCGGAACCCTGACAAGGAGGCAACTTCATGGAGCCTGGGGCCACACTACAAGTGAGTGTATTGAGTCAGCCTCCCTGCCCAGTGAGTATGATGTAGTGATGCATGCCAAGCCAGGAATACTCCTCGCGTGACCTCAGGGAGAGCTCGAGGAACTACGGCTCCGTAAAGCATACCCTCGATAGAGCAGAAGCCCATGGTGTGAAGTACCAAGCGATACGCCGGGTCGGACCAGCCGCCATTAAACCAGTCGTGGATTGTAAGTAGATGAGTTGCTAAATAATAGAGGTAGAGGTTCGTCATTCCGAGACCTCCGTTAAAAGATGGGATTCGGCAGTGGGCCAGGGCCAGCCTGGGCCTCCGGCCTCCCCAGAGGAACTTAGTGGCCAAACCGTCCATGTCCCGGAACCAAGATCTAGCAAAGGAGAGGTGTGTGTTCTGGAGCATGTACAAAAAACGGGCTAGGATCATCATTTTGTATAGGGTTATCCTGCCCAGAGAATTCAGGGGCAATGTGTGCCATTTAAGGAGGTCGGCGCGGACCTGCTTAACCAGCGGGGTGACATTGAGCTCCCATGCAAGGTCGGGGAGAAGGGAAACCCAAATCCCCAAGTACTTGAAAGACAGTCGCAGAAGGGGGATCATCGACTGCCAGTCAAAGCACTCGCGCGATAAGTGCAAGGGGACAAGGACGGACTTAGCTGGGTTAAGCCGCAGACCGGAAACACGCTCAAAAATGGCCAGTGCTCGAAGGCATCGAGGTCCGTATCGGGCCGGGTCAGCCAGGAATAGCAGCATATCATCCGTGTATAGCGCAATTTTATCCTCCGCTAGGCCGGGCCACCTCCAGCCAGTCAGGGAGTGATCACTGCGGATAAGGCAAGCGAGCGGTTCCATCGCCAGAGCAAAAAGTATCGGGGAGAGGGGGCAGCCCTGCTGCGTATGCAGTCTAATGGGGAACGGTCGGGAAAGAGCTCCGTTGACGAGCACCTGTGCCCAGGGACAGTGATAGAGTATCCTACCAAGTTGCGGATAGGAGTGCCAAAACACATCTGGTCCAGCACCTTTTCTAAATAGCTCCAGTCAAGAGAGGCAAAAGCCTTCTCAAAATCAATAAGGAGATGGGACAAGTATGGAGTCAGAAGGTGTCGGTTCACAAGGGAAAGATGAAGGCGTCGAAGACAGTGCCTAGTCCCTCGGAGAGGCATGAAGCTACATTGGTCAGGGTGGACAAGCTGGGCTAAATGCGGCTGTATGCGATTGGCCAATATGGAAGCGAAGATCTTGAGCTCTGTATTGATGAGCGAAATGGGACGATAGTTCGAGCAGCATTGTTAAGGGGGCTGGGACTTAGGGATCACTACAATGGTAGCGAGATCCGACTCCGACCGGAATGAGCCCCACTCCACCACTTCATTGTACATCGCTATGAGAGGTGGAACCAGGGTATCACGGTAGGACAAATAAAACTACTGGGGGAGCCCATCTGACCCAGGAGTCCTACCAGCCGCTAGGCACGATATGGCATCAGACACCTCCGCAGGGGTGAGCGGAAGGTCCAACGCAGCCGCATCGGAGCCGCTAAGGCGTTGAAGGGGGAACTCTTCCCGTCGGAGGAGGTCAGAGAGAGAAAGACCTGGCGACCATGCCGAATAGAGGGTAGCATAGTAGGAGGCAAATCATTGGGCCACTGCTACCAGGGCGCGGTGGGGCTTGCCGTTTGCGTCCGCCATTTCCGGTATGATATGGTTGGCCATAGGGTAGGTGGCGCGGCGGTGGAGGAGCTTCCCATTTTTGTCTCCCCAGCCGTACGCTCGGGCCACAGATGAACGCCAAAGAAGCTTGGCAGCTTCCAGAGAGGTCTGTCTGAGCTCATCCCGTAGAAACGCCAGACTCCATTCCTGGACATCAGACCTATCCTCGGGGCTCAGCGCCTCAATCAGGGTGGTTTGTGCTTCCAAGTGTGTGAGCTGGGAGTCACGTGCCGCACGGGTGAGTTTCAACTGGCCCATGGCAAACCCCCGAATGGTGGCCATACCAGCCTCCCAAAGGGTGAGAGAGGAGGACACTGAGCCTTGATTAGTGGTGAAGTAGGTACAGAGTTCGGCACCTAAGCTGTCCTTGAAATCTATGTCTTGGAGGAACAAGGCGTTGAGTTGCCAAAGCGGTCGGGAGGGCCCCTACATTGAGTAGCTCTTGGGAGTGGTCCGACAGGCCCCTCGTGAGGATAGAGATTGCCTGGAGCGCTCGGCAGTCCTGAACCTGCAGGAAAGCGTAGTCTAGGCGTGCATGGGTGTGATGAGAGGCATAAGTATGGGTGTAGTGCCTTGCGGTCGGGTGCCACAGTCTCCAGGCATCTCTGAGACCCAGGCTGGCTGCCCATGAGGAGAGGAGACCGGATTGGGCAGTCCTGGAGGTAGAGGGAGGGGTTCACAGTATCAAGGCCGGAATCCATCATGGCTTGGAAATCACCCCCACTGCGGTCAGTCCCAGGGGCAAAGCCGCGATCAGCGGGGTAAGTCCACGGAGTATAGGGGCCAGCAGAGCAGTAGGGTAATAGACAGACAGTATATTAAGCGGGCGATCCCCAAGGGTCCCTCCTAAAAGAATAAAGCAGCCCTGAGAGTCGTATGTCACCTTACGCGCCACTAGGGGAAGATTACGATGCGCCAGAATTGCGACCCCTCTGGACCTCCTACGAAACCCAGAATGCCAGACAGCGCCATAGCCATAGCGGGCAAGGAAAGGACATCAGTGGCCTAGTAAATGGGTTTCCTGAAGCAGGAGTATGCTCACCGCCTGACGCTGGGCATATCGCAGGACGGCTGTGCGCTTGATCTTGTCCAGCAGGCCATTAACATTACAGGACATTAGGCGGAGCGGTAAGAGCACGCTAGAATCCCGGGGCAGGAGGAGGTCATGGGGGGAGTCAGGCCGCTAGGTGACATAGCTGGGATACTGGAAGTGTGGTACCGCCCAGCGCTCGTGGAATAGGTAGCGTATCAGTGCGTGGGATGTGTTCACCCAGGTGTAATGGAACAGAGGCAGTGCAGAACGCGTAAAACCTAAATATCAATTCAAATGGGAGCCCGAGCTCCAACCCCTCCCAACCCCCCACCCCACACTTCCCGAACAGAAGCATCTGTCGCCCAAACAGTAACAGGGAACTGAAACACCAAACTAAAAATGTTTGGAAAAGGGGAAAGTCGTGGAGGACCCCTCCTCACAGCAGGATCTTCTTATCTTATAACCATCAGTGAATAGTTAGTGACCAGATGGGTTACTAGTCTCGGTCGACCCCAACCAGGAATCCAAACAACAAAGCAAAGGCTGACATCGCTGTGATGGGCTCAGGCCGGCCCGGTGAGAAGTGTCGGGCTACGGGAAAGATCGGTGTCTGGAAGATCTATCAAGGTCGGTCGAGGTGAAGCCAAACTGGGGTCGGAACAGCCTAAGGAGCCAGAGCGCTGCCCGGCCGGAGAGGTCCCCCTAGATGGCCCAGGCGTGCAGCCCTGTTAGGGGCCAATCGGAGAGGCAGAGTGCGCATGCCGCTGGCCCCTGTGCCTCCCGTAGTGTCTACGGTGTGGGTGAAGTACCGGCATGTCCCGCCAGGTGCCGCCGGTGGCAGTAGGTAGAACGTGATTTTGGGCAGGCAGTCACAGCAGGCGTTCTTCTGTTGCTCATGTCCATGACTCCTCAGGAGTCTCAAAGAAGATGGATTTGTCCTGAAAGACCACACGCAGCCGTGCTGGGAAGAGGAGCCTATATTGAATGTTAAGCTCGCAGCTTTTGCTTGACCTCATCAAAGGAACGACTTTGAGACTAGACTTCCAGGGTGTAGTCAGGGAAGACCATTATCCTCAGGTTTTCGTGCTTGAGAGGTTGTTTCTTCCGGGATTCGGCCAGGATAGCGTCTCTGTCATGGTAGTTGAGGATTTGCAGGATAATTGGTCGCAGAGGGGCACCCGACTGCGACCGGGGGGCGAGCGATCGGTGTACCCTCTCAATCGTGAAACAGGGGGAGAGCGCACCCTCGGGCATCCAGGAGTGTATCCAGCACTCTACAAAGTCCGCTGCCGGACCCTGTTCCACGCCCTCAGAAAGTCCACCCAGACTGGAGCCTGGTCATCTGAATTTTGAGCTGCTGAATGTCGTCCTCCACGGCAGACACGCGGGACTCCGCTTCCTTAATCCGGGTGTTAGCGTTGCAAAGGTCCTGTCGGATCAGTGTTATGTCTACACGAACCTCCGCAATCTTGCCCTCAACTGAGGACTGTGACATCTGGATCGCCTGAAGGATGACGGAGAGGTCGGGCGCGGCAGGGGCAGCCGCGCCCGCAGGTCCACCGGCAGCCCCAGCATCAGTGGTGGTAAAGCAATCTATCTTGGATGGAAGAGAGGGGCGCAGCCAGACCCCGCCGCCCTGCGTCAATCTGATCGGACTCTGCGGGGGCCCCAGTGGACCACAGACCAGTGCCAGGCTCACCAGATCACTGAGGATGAATGAAGGGGGTGGCGTCGGCCTCCGGGCCTATGGTGTAAGGGGCCAAAGTCAACCACCAAGGCATGAACAGGGCGTTGCAGGTGCAGAGGACAGGAGCCGGCTACCAGGACCACATTCTGCCCGAGCCGTGCAGCAGATTTGAAACCCCAGGCAGCAGCTGCAGCCCGGGTTCACCATTCCAGGCGGGTGCGCCGGGCCAGGAGAGCAGGCCCAGGCAGTTCGGGCCCTCCCTCAGACGCAGAAAGAGAGCGGATCTGTAGGGCCAGCCACAGGCCCTCGCCGGTCAGCCCAAGCGCCACTGCCCGACCTGGCAGTCGAGGAACCCCTGACCCTCCGGGACTTCGAGGGTGGGGGGAGGGGGAGGAAAGAGAAGCCCAGGCGGGCACGGGTCAGACCCAGAGGTTTCACACACTTCCTCCCCCGCCGCCCGATCGACGGCTGATCCCCCTTTCAGAGGCCCACACCCCCACAGTAACGTGGACACCTCTTCACCTGACAGCCGCAATCGTTGAAGGGGGGGTGTCAGTCGGCAGCCCGCAGACACCAGCGCAGCACGGCCCAGGCCCTCAGGAGGTCTCCACAGCCCCACCTCCAAGAGCCACAGCGTGGTGCCACGAGGCTGTCATCGGGGTCACAGGCATCAGCTCCCCACACAGCCCGGCCGGCAACCAGGTCAGCCTCTGGATTCTCGGCAGCTCGGGGGGCACATCAGAGCAAGGCGGCAGCCGCTCCAGTGGGGAAGCGGGTCCACAGGCATGCCGGGTGGCAGCGGAGTCAACGCAGCTCCACCCCAGGCCAAGCAGTCAGGGCTGAAAGGCGGATCTAGGCAGCCTGGGGCTCCTGAGAGGCAGGGGGAGCTCGCTGAGACGGGCGGGCCGTCTCCCAGTTCATCGCCGCGTCAGCTGCACTAGAAAGCGGAAAAGCAGGTCCACAGTCTCGCCGGCCGGTAACAGAAGGCCAGGCGACTCAGCACTCCGCAGCAACGCGGTCAGGGCCCAAGGCAGAGCAGGGATCCGACGGTTGCGGCGGCAGCCGCCATCTTAGAGGAGGCCGTGAGGCGGCTCCAGGATTGAAGGGCCTCCGCTGCCCCAAGGATCGCAAGGCAGCACGTCAGTGGGGCCCTCCGGACTTCCAGGTGAGCGGGTCAAGGATTTTAGGGGTCATTAGGGTCCCTATGGCAGGCAATTGCAGTGCGGATGACAGAGGGGTCCGGAGCACTCCTAAGGTGCGACCGCCATCTTGACGCTCTTGGCCACGCCCTTGTGTTATTATCATTTTATTGTGTCCTGTTGTCCGGCAACTTTGCGGGGCGGGGCTGCTCTTACAACAGGCACAGGAGGAGTGCACATGAATGTTTGGCCGACCGTCTCGGCCAGACAAACATTCATATGCACTTTGCATATTCTCCACCCAGGCTGCATTACAGCCTGCATGGAGATCATGCACGGGCTCCCAGTCAGGGTCTGAGCGCTGAACCACGATGCTCAGACCAATCGCAGCACTGCATTGCAGTGTTGTGAATAGCTGTCTGGGAGCCTAGGTGTGCTTCCTGTTACAGCTGGAGTGAAGGACTACAAGAATAGACGCGGCTAGGAAACGGTGAGAAGGTAAGTTCTTTTTTTTTTATTTACACCCGTGTCCCCCCTTCCTGCCCCCCTCAACTGCGATCCATGCCGGCCGCCACTGAAGGCCAGGTTGGAATTATAATAGATGATCAGTATGCACTCAGGTGACACCATTGTAGGTAATGGACCCATAACCTGAAGCCACTGAAGTTCTTCTAAGATCCTGGGATTCAGTGACATTAAAAGTGGATAGGGTTTGCTATGGTTCAGTTTCAGATGGTTGCCTGATAGCCACCATCAGGTTAAGGATAAACTTCCAGCCATGCTGGACAAGCTCTGCATCATACGAGACAATCCAAAGACCACTTAGGTGTCGACAGCGTACATGTAAAATCAGATAGGCATCTGATGAAGGAGGGAGGCCAGTGTGCGGATATAAATGTTCAACAAGAAAGGTGATAAAATCGACCAGGGTCAGACATCAAAACTGTGACCTATGGGTTTTGATCTAAAAGGAGGCAGAGATAACAACTGATACGGTCAGTCGCAAAGGCCAGCAACCAACCCAGGCCTTGAATACCATATTGGAAAGGCTAAAGGCTAGGGGATGGTGTCACTTGCGAGGCCGAACAGGAAAGGTTAGTTTACTGATCGAAAATTCAGTTTTAAGGGATTTCCTGAACAGATTCAGTTCTGATCTGTTTCTGATTTTAACCAGTATAGAGTTACAAAGTTTAGGTCGATGTACCGTAAAGATACGTCCTCCCCAATGTGCCCACTTGAACGGCGGGACAATCATCATCATTTTGTTACTTGAACTTAGTAAGCGACTTCACCAGTATTTCTTAATTTTGTGATGAATGTAGGAGGGGGTTCTCTCCATGAAAATTTGAAACATACAAGTGGATTTGAAGAGAATTATGTTTATAAGACCTCCAGCTGTTGTAGGTGGCTAGAAGTGGAATTAAACCTAATGAGATGAAAGTAGGATCTGACCAGCACCTTCTGGATACTTTGGAGACTGTTGGTTGAGGATTTAGGGAAGTCCAAGTAAACCATATTCCTATAATCTAGCCTGGCATGGACAAAGGACATTAGCTGCCATGATTCTCTGAGAAAAGGTTAGAAAGAGGAATACTCTGCTTAGGAGCTGTATTTGATAAGAGCATGTTTTGGCTGCTTGGGAGATTATGGCCTTATGTTCCAGTTAGGTATCCAATAAGATACCCAGATTCCTGGCCTTGTGCATCAGGGAGGTATATTCCCCGAGGTTAGGGGCCAAAGACAGTTTTCCCATAGATTGAATTTACAGCAAATGGGTAGCATTTTGAATTTGGAGGGGATAATCTCCACGAAGTTCTGCCCCATCAAACTCACAATAGTTGTGTGAATAATAAATTGGGTTATGATTGAAAATACTGGTATGGCCTGTGCTTTACATACCATACTGTTCCTTTAAATTCATGGTGTCACCAGATGGAATCTGAGGGATGTGGTATTCTAGCAAGGACAGTTAAAGAGATCATCTGGTTACTGGTGGCTGTATTAACCCATGTCCCTGAGCAAACACTCTATTGTCAACCCCCACAATTACAGGTAATTCAAAACACAATCAAGTTTCATTGTTTCCTTCCTGTCTTCTATTAAACAGCCAACATGTGTTTCGTCATGTAGGGAATAACCCACGACTTCTTCAGGGCTAAAAAATACAATGAACAACACCATCCTGGTTGCAGTGTGCTCAACTAACACAGCCTGTCAAAGGTGGCATGCGATTAAATAGAAGACTGGATAGAAAGGATTCTTGGGGCACTGCCCACTTAACATGAAAGGATAAGGAGGTGAAAGCACCCAGTTTGTTGGATTATTATCTACCTGTAAGAAACATAAGGAGGTGTGAAGATTCCTAATAAGTGTTGAGTACTTGGGGCATGACATTAGTGAAGATGGGTTCATTATATATCTTCAGTGGTTCCAACAATTACTAAGTTCCCACCTTCTCTTACATTTTCAATTAATTACACTGCAGTCTGTAATCATTGTGGATGCTAGCCAAGTTATACATGATATATTGCGATCATTATAAGCAAAGCGTAGCGAGAGTGTGCAAAAGATTTACTTAAATACCTAACCTGTCAGATTGCCATGACAGGGCCGTGACTACAGTTGCTAAAGACTTGGCAAGTGTAACCAATGAATCTGGTTTTGAAAACATGTATTGACCATAATGCAGAGGGATTAGATATCTCAGACTTTCAGTATGATGATAGAAAGATTGACTATTTTCAGACACACCTTGTAGGGAACATTGCATACCTTTAAGCTTGATGGCCTCATCTAAGCTTAAAGAATATTATCTTTCAAGAATCTGTTGCCATGGGTAGAAATGTTTGGGGATTCGACAACCAGTCCGTTTTTTCCTTAGCTTGTATGGGACCACCGCACTTGGGTAGTTATCGCTCAATAAATCATACGAAGACTTATTTTGTAGACCGATTTATTTACAAAATTGGTGATGCGCTACAACCACGGGACAAGAACAACCCAACAGGGTTATAAACAACCCACAACATTGAGTCACAAGGTACCGGCAGGAGAGATATCTGAGGAAATCTCTGATATAACTGGATTGAGGACTTTACATTCATAGCAACCATACTCAGATACTGTGGGCGTGACTGGCATTTTTAGGAGCTTTGTGCTTTTAACTGCTGACAGCTATCTCAGAGCTCTCAGCTGCTTGCGCTTTTGCCTCTCAACTATTCTGAAACATTTGCATGGCAAGTGCTAGTTAGGATTAGCATATTGATACTGCATGAGGCATTGGAGTATGACTTTATCACCCATTATATGTGTGTGTGGGTCAAAGTGAGCTGCAATAATTAAAAAACAGGCCCGAGCAAACTATTGGATCATCCTTATAGTGGAGTATGAGTGGCATTGGTGCATTGCCATAGCACCCACTATGGGCACACTGGTACACTCACAACTGATCAGCATCAGACATTCACAGGCGCTTGAGCGCGACAAAGTACAAGCTGTGCCTTGTGGTGCATTTGTAAATGGTACAAAACTCTGGATTCTTACTGTGTGTGGCAGCTCGTCTATTACAGGAATTTATTTCTGCAAGGCTCCGTCTGCTCGATGTCCATGTGTCTCAGGAATCTCTCTTTTCAAGGCCCTGCCTGTTGTGAATGTACAATTATTGGAATACAATAGCAATCTGACTGCACCTACACTGGAAATTCTACCATAAAAACAGAAATAGAACCTTCCCTGCAGCTGTGAGAGAGTTTTTTCTGTTTGTTGTTAGAATTTTGCCAACATATTGCAGGTACTGTTCTCAATATAATTCTTTGTTTTTCTGCAACCTGGATCATCATAGAGTCTTCTCCAGAAATTCCACTGCCACTATTTTTAACACAAGCTCAGAAACCCACCCATTGAATTGGAAGAGTGGATTGACATATTTGAAAACTTATTGTGGTGTTGGATGGTCAAGACGTTCGTTCATGAAGGAAATGGGCCAATCTTTTAAATACTTAAGGCAAAGAGGGTCAACATGTTTTTAAGTAATTACTTGTAGCTGTAGATTCAGATGGTCAGTAAATTCATGACCAAGTTTCAGAAGCAAAAACAAGGTTGGAAAACAGGTTTGCAAAAGTCGCTAATATAGCTATGTGTTAAATTTTATACCACAAAGGGCAGGGGAAACAATGAATACATTAATTTCCAGTTTGTCAGTAAAGAACGCAGAAAGTGTGGGTGCAAAGGCCATTTTGCATGAATGTGTAGGGATAATTCCAAAAGTAAAATTTAAATCTAAATGTTAGTGGAAAGATGGATATACTTTTATGTTGAGTGGTGCTGAGTGTAAAATAGGTAGACTCCGTAGACCAAAAGCAGAATTTAATATCAGAGGCAAAAGCATCCATCTTATGGTGGATACAGAATGTCAATATACTATTATTTCTAAAGACATGTTTATGTCCGAATGGTCACAAATTCCGATTGTTACCTCAGAACATAAATCCAGGGGAGTTATCAAAGAGAAAAGACAGATATCATTGGGTAAATGTTGACTAACATAGAATTTCAAGAAATACATGTTAAAGGAAAAGTGTATGTGGCAGAGAGTGGCCTGCCAATTTTGGGATGGGCCCATCAATTTGATCTGCATGTAATCATTAATCCAAGATCTCCCAATTAAGTCGTGTTTATTGAACACACCTTAATTGAAGAATTTGTGGAAAGAGCCAAACAGGTATTTTCAGATAAATTTGGTGAATTGAAGGAATATGTCCATAAAAGTATTGTCAACCCCGGTGCTGTTCCAGTACAGCATAAATTGAGGAGGGTACCTGTGGTGGACAGACAGGATGTAAAGAAGATGTTACATAACATGGTTAAGGAAGGTATCATTGAACCTATTGAGACTTCGAGCTAGATTTCTCCAGTGGTCACTACAGAGAAACCAGACAGAAGTTTACCTTTTTGTGTTGACCTTCGTACAGTCAACCCGAATATAGTAGTGGACAATTAACCATTGCCAAACATCAATGAATTGGTACTATTACTTAAGAGTGGTAAGTTTTTCAGCAAATTGGATCTTATGAGTGTGCACCACAAGGTTAAATTACATAAAGATTCTAGGCCTCTCATAGTATTTACAACTATGGAGGGAATTTTTCAATTCACCAAGATGCAATTTCACTTGTCATCAGCGGCAAGCATGTTTTGGTGGCCGGGTATAGATAATGATGTCAATGTTTGGGTGGAGAGGTGTGCGGTTTGTAAGGAAGAAGTAAAAAGATTGAGATTGAAAAAGTGGAGAATATCTGATCTTGGTAAGGTATAGCATTATCTATATATGGATTTCGTTGGGCCTTTAGGTGGTATGGGGTGAGACTTGAGATTCCAATTGGTTACAGTGGATGTTTACTCTAAGTAGTTGGTTGTGAAGTTAATGCATGATATTACCACTAGAGCCACCATTAAGATGTTGGAAGAAATATTCAAAGAAGTGAGGTAAGCTTGTGTACTCATTACAGGAAATGGCATACAAAAGATAGTAGGAGATGAGAGATGAGTAGGTACTTAGAATTTTGTAGCATTTCTCATTTTTGTACATTCCTGTACAGTGACGGGAGCTATCCAGAAGGCTTTGGTGAAAACACTTAATGTGAGGTTGATGGTAAGCGATTTGGTTTGGGCGTACCGCCACCACCCGGACTAGTGTTATGAATAAAGTTCCTTTTGATGTAATGAAGGTAAGGAATGCTAGTACTAAAATTATGCCTGCATGAATGAAGTCATTAATTTGTGAGTAAAACTCTGAATTGGTGGGTCAAAGGAGGCTGGAGTAGAAGGAATATGGGCAATTTAGTAAAAGTAAGATCAGGTCATTCAGAGAAAGGATTGTCAAAATGTTGTGGGCCATAGAGAATTAAGGAGATTCATGATTTGCTTGTAGTGTTGGAAAGCAGGGAACTTTGGTACTTAAGAAGAATGGCATTGGATAGCAAAGGGCGCGATGGTAATGTAAATGATGAGGAGAGTTGTAGCAGTTTTATGTTGATGGAGGATATTGATGTACTTTGTAGATCTAGTGGAAGACTAGAGCCACCTGTAAGCTTGCAGAATATGGACATGGCAGGTGTTCATAGTGTTCCCAATGTAAGGCCTGTTGAGCAAGAGAGTGATATTAGGTTGGGAGGTAGGGGACAATTGGGTATTCACAGATTGCGGAGACCTCCTGGGTGTTTACCTGATTTTGTAAGATGAAGTATCTAGCATAATGTTTTCTTTTCTCCCTTTAAATACATGTGATGTTTTTTGTTAAATATGTATTATGATAAGCTGTTTAGAATAATGTTCTCATTTCTATTTTTAAATGCATGTAATGTGTTATTGTTAATATGTATTATTAGTCTTTGTGTTTTCATTGTTGTTGGTTTTTGTATTCCGATGTTTGAAATGTGTTGTAATGTGCTATTTACTAATGCAGTTTCTCCACTGTGGTTCTCTGCCTGTCTGCTCAGCCTGTGGTGAGGTCACTTGGAATGTTGAGGTTGGTTTGTATGTAGCAGAGAATCAGTTGGTGTGATGGGCAGAGCAGAGTGGACCTTGCTCCTGGTGGGGTATTTCCAGGCATCTTCAGGCTTTACTAAGGATCTTCTTGTAACTGAGAACCTGTAGATTACTACATGAATACATCTACTATAATCATCTACAAGACATGTCTAAGCCTCCTACTTCGCTTTAACACTGGCGACGATTTAAAAAGAACCCATGGAGCTACCTTGGATGGATTTGACTTTTGAAACTGAAGTATAAGGAGCTGATTTAGAAGAAGAACAAGCGCTTTTAAAAAAGGATTTGAAGTTTTGGAACTTAAAGACTTAAAGACTTCAAGTAAGTGGAATAGAAGAAACTAGGCACCCCATATCCCCCACCAGTGACCCTGTCAACGGTCGCCCTTTGACTAGATTGTGCCAGTTTCTGTTTGTCTGCTTGCTGCCTTTGAGAAATGACTGGAAGTCTCTGCTACATTATCCCTGCATTGACTCTGACTGACTCTTCAATGGATTGGCAGCTGTGACAAGTGCTAAAGGAAAACTACACTTCAAATAAGCTGTTTTCAAGTGTATGCCTCATCACCCCAGTGGTAGAAAGTAGCGATGAGTGCTGGGTATGAATATCAGTATGGAAAGCAGCGATGCGCCTTAGGTATTGTCTGCAGTAAAAGATGCAGCGATGTGTGCAGGCAGGACTTGCTTTCACGTGAGGATTGCGGAGCGTTTTTTTTGGGGGATATATAACTTTGTTTGGATTGTTGGATGAATTGTGACTTTCTCTACTTTTCATGAAAATTGCATGTTAATTCATCTTTACTTTTGTCTACACCTCCGTGAACTTTGTCGCATTGATTCAGAAACAAACCAAGGTAACGTTTTTCTTTTATTGTTTTGGGAAGAAACCAAACTAATACAGCAAATGTAAGCCTCTGTTTACCCTTGATTCATAACGGTTGTTCTTACCGTTATTGAGCATGCCTTGCATGCTGTCTCGCTCTCTTCTTGCTCGCGCTGCTCCGTCTCCTCTACGTTCGGCCATTCTTCTTCCTCACGCTGTGGAACTTCACTGACTGCCTGGATGTGCGTATGGCGTGTGATGTCATTGCGCTTAAACGTCATCTGAGCACGTAAGCCGCCATTTTGTGTATCCTTGATTACTGGACTCAACCGGACACAACATCGTTCACGGAGAGCTTTGAGGTTTGTCTTCGCTTCTGTTTTATAGCGTTGCTTCGCCCAGACTTTCTACATTTTGAACTATTTTTGGACTTACCTTCGATTTCTCATGCAAACTCAACACAAAGGATATCTGTTGTGATCGTAGTGTCTCGTTTTTTTTACTGTGTACTTCATGGTTTGATTTTAAATATTCAGAGTCTTGTGAATTATCTACGATTTCCTCCTACTGCTGTACACTTTATGGTTGACGCTTCACATGATTTTTTTTTATTCAAGACTGCGATGTTCTTCAAGTTTTACGATTTAATCCTTGATTACCAGAGGGCAAGTAGAGATATAACAGAACACTCTTTTGTTTAATGCTTTTTTTGGATGGCGATCCTCTGGTGAGACATCGCTCACCGGTGTATGAGTTTATTTTTTTTTGTACATTTTAACATATATGTTTTGCAATGTGGGGGCTCAACTTGTATTGATTTATACTGTGATTTGCATTGTTTTTTTATTGCTTAACATGTTTAACTTGCAATCTTTTGTCTTCTTACAGCTTAAAATTGTCATTTTGAGGGTGGTGGCTGTTCCAATTTTTGGTTGTGCATCTCCATTCCTTTTCAGAATTTGTGGTTTTGGGTTTAAACATACCCATAGAGTGCTCGTGTGTGTTGAGTGTTGGGTTGGGGTTTACCTATTGTTTTTGTGAGTGTGTCATGTTTAAACCCGTAATATGTTTGCCTTGAGTTAGAAATACTCATGTTCTTATTGTTTTGGATATAGATTTACTCTTAGTTTTTTTGGATTTATGAGTTTTTTGGTACTCATTGTATGATTCAAGAGTGTTTTGGTTTAAAAGGATACCCTAGTTTTGTTTTGGGTTTAAAGGATACCCTAGTTTTGTTTTGGGTTAAGGGATACCCTAGATTTTCAGGTTTTGTCTTGTGTTATATACACATTACTTAGACTGTGTGTGACGGGTACACACGTGGGGGGTTACTTCTGGTGTGTGTAACTTCTCCTATCAGTTTTGCTATTGTATTTTACCCTTGGTTTTTGAGATTTGTGCAGCACTTTAGGAAATTGGTGCGGTTTTGGTTTCTTTCTATTTTTGTTTTGATCATTTTCAAGGAGAAGGTTGTAAGGATGTATTACAATGTTTTGGTGGTGCGTCCTCTTCTTCTCGCTGTCAAAAGTGTGTTTACCATCTTGTTGCATTTTTGTGTTTATGATCGTTATTAAGGGGGAAGGATGTGTTATATATTGTTTTAATGCATTCTTCTTTTCCTGACTTGTGTGGGGGAAGGATGTGTTATATATTGTTTTAATGCATTCTTCTTTTCCTGACTTCTATATTTTCTGTATTTTATCTGCTTCTATTCCTGACTTGTGTATTCTCTTTCCAGACTTGTGCTTTTGTATTTTCTTTGCAGACTTGTGTATTCTTTTTTGTGATTTTATCTTCTGTTTCTTTTGAATGTTTTGATTATTAAAAGGGTAGATGTGTTGTAATGTGCTATTTACTAATGCAGTCTCTCCACTGTGGTTCTCTGCCTGTCTGCTCAGCCTGTGGTGAGGTCACTTGGAATGTTGAGGTTGGTTTGTATGTAGCAGAGAATCAGTTGGTGTGATGGGCTGAGCAGAGTGGACCTTGCTCCTGGTGGGGTATTTCCAGGCATCTCCAGGCTTTACTAAGGATCTTCTTGTAACTGAGAACCTGTAGATTACTACATGAATAAATCTACTATAATCATCTACAAGACATGTCTACGCCTCCTACTTCGTTTTAACAAAATGTTTTGATCTGTAAGGGGATAGGATAAGCTTGATGACATTATCTAAGCTTACAGAATGTTATCTTTCAAGAATCTGTTGCCATTTGTAGAATTGTGCAAGGATTCTACAACCAGTCAGTTGTTCCCTGGCTGGTGTGGGATTACTACGCTTGGGTTGTTATCTCTCAATAAATCATACAAGACTGTTGTATCTTGGCTCTGATGTTTTTCTAGCCCTTCCAATGGAATCTTGGTGCAATAACATAACATGGATTGTTGGGAGTGAAATACCCACAGTTGGCTGGGCTGAGCAGCATGCTGGCTGCTCCTGGTGGGGTCTAATGTACCATCTTGAATAAAGCTACCTGAAACTCATCATGAGTACCTGACTCAATCACTACAAAGACGTATCCTGTGGACAGATGTATTTGAAAAAAAACATAAATTGGGACATTCTAGGTTGTGAATTATTCAGTGATTCTGCATGAATCCCGATGGAACTCCATTGGCTTCCCTTGCAGCCCAGCTCTATCTTCAAAACCAGCTGCATCATTATCAAAGCCAGCACGACCAGCAACCCCACTTATTTAGCAAACCATCTCACCATCTCTGGTTGTGCTTGGGACACCCACATCCAACGAGCCATCAGACTGCAGACTATGACATGTAAGAAAGAAAAAATAAGACAGCAGCTCTTCTCCATCTATGCTCCCAGGAACTTGAACAACACATCCCTGTATCCATCAGGACCCCCCCAGCTTCTCCAATTTAAGAAGGAGTTGAAGACTCACCTCTTTAGAGAACACTACATCCCAATGCAATTACTGTTCACAACCCAGCATCCTCTCCTATTATTCATTGTCTTTGTACGTGCCTTAGACCATAAACAGCGCTCCACCGCCTTCTTGTTAGTTTTGCACTAAAGAAATACCATATACATGCATGCATGCATACATATGTAAAGCAAAATAAGGGGTCCCCTTCGAGCCCAGTCTGTCTGGGCGGTACTGGCACGTAAATCCATCAGGAAAATCCCTTCTCTAGCACGCTTCAAAAATGAGACCAAAACCTTCCTTATAGGTAAATTCCTCGCCTAAGTTCTGCCCGCAACCACCTTATTGTGCGGGACTATTCTATGACTACCGCTTTCCCATATCACCAACTCCCCACGACGAGAACATATGGAACCTTTGTTGTTGTTACTGATTCTGACTCTGACGGTGATTGTAACCATACATGTTGATCTTGTTTGTCTCTGCACTTTAAACCTTTTGCTTGTTCAACAATGTATACCGTGTAAAGCGCTCTGATACCCTCATGGGTCAAGTTCGGGGCTCTATAAAAAACAAAAATAAAATAAAATAAAATACTATAAAACTCTCACCCTTCAAGAAATCCTGAAGGCATTCTTCATCATAGAGCTTTCACGATGGAGTCCAATACTTCCACCAATGGCTTGAACCTGATCACTTTCAGGGCGCACTTACAGATATTTCACAGGATTCTAGCAGTAAATAATTGAAAGGTTGTCTGACACATACCCGCAACAAACTTTACTATTAGAATATTGCCTTGGCAGTGTTAAAACGAATGCAGACACTATGTAGGTCTAAATACACAAATAGACTTCCTCGCAGCAAAGGCTCCTATTTTATAAATCAGCAACCCTGCTTCTGCCATTGACCTGAATAGCTTGTTTCCTTTGCTTATACAGTTCCCTAGGTATGGCTGCTTTCTCATAATTTAAACGTAAATAAAACCTGAGGTAGGAAACTTTTCAAGGTAATATGTTAGGATTCGTTTTTTCTATGTGGTTCATACATCTGGCTCAAAGAGATAGTAGCAAGGAAAAAGATTTCAAAGAAAGAAAAACAAGCATTTACAATGCAATGGTTTCGCCTTTGGAAAAGTTAGAGCTATTGGTATTGTAAATGACAACATTTGTATTTATGTGTTGGTTTTGTAAACAGATAAATAAATGGCATTGTTATTTACATTGCCATTAGCTTAATCTCTCGCAAATGTGAGGCCTATTGTACCCTACGGACGAGCTCAGCAGACAGCAATTACTACCACACACACACCCAGAGCCACACACACACACCCAAAGCCAGCCACACACACCCAGAGCCAGCCACACACACACACCCAGAGCCACACACACACACACCCAGAGCCACACACACACACACACACCCAGAGCCACACACACACACACACACCCAGCCACACACACACACACACACCCAGAGCCACACACACACCCACCCAGAGCCACACACACACACAGAGCCACACATACACACACACACATACCCAGAGCCACACACACACTCAGAGCCACACGCACACCCAGAGCCACACACACACCCAGAGCAACACACACACACACACCCAGAGCCACATACACACACACAGAACCACACACACACACCCAGAGCCACACATACACACACACACACACCCCCACCCAGAGCCACACACACCCATCCAGAGCCACACACACCCACCCAGAGCCACACACACACTCAGGGGGCAGGGAAGCAAGCACAGCGAGGGGGCAGGGAAGCAAGCACAGCGAGGGGGCAGGGAGGCAAGCGCAGCGAGGGGGCAGGGAAGCAAGCACAGCGAGGGGCCAGGAAGCAAGCACAGCGAGGGGGCAGGGAAGCAAGCACAGCGAGGGGGCAGGGAAGCAAGCACAACGAGGGGGCAGGGAAGCAAGCACAGCCAGGTGGCAGGGAAGCAAGCACAGCCAGGTTGCAGGGGAGCAAGCACAGCCAGGGGAAGGGGAACCAGGGGGCGGGGGAGCAAGCACAGCCAGGGGGCAGGGAAGCAAGCACGGGCAGGGAAGCAAGCACAGCCAGGGAGCAGGGAAGCAAGCACAGCCAGGGGGCTGGGAAGCAAGCACAGCCATGTTTCCAGTGCTTGGCTATTCTGAACAAACTATTGGTGGATTCCAAACCGGCAACCATCCTCATCTATATTTCCAGCGGCCGATAAGGTGGGCGTTAAGTTAGCTCCCCTGCACCATGTGCTCCAGGCATCAACCCACCCAATCTCCTTGCTGGCCCTGGTACCTTGAAACACTAAGAGATGCTATGTCTGTGCTCTACAAATAGGAATTAATAATAAATTACGGTTGTTTTGTGTGCATACCTATAATCGACGAGTGATAGAAGGGGGGCAGAGCTTAGTGTATTTCCAACTGTCTGTGCCTAGGTTACCTCTGTGTCTCTGCCCTATACACCTGGTACCAACGAGCAGGGCCTATACCAACCGGCGGTACTCCAGGCACGGTCAGCTGTCCCACTAGAGGAAACATTCTGAAACACATCACCATTTCAGATTATGGAAATAAAACTGAACAAAGAGTCTGGGGAAATGGCAGAGAAGAGGACCGCCTCTTCTGAAACTGGGCACAGTCAGCTGTCCCACCATAGGAAACACTCTAAAAAAACATCACCACCACAGATTATGGAATCAAAACTGGTAAAAAAAAGTCAGGGGTAGTGGCAGAGGAGAGGACCGGCCTCTTGTGAATCAGAGGAGCCTCCCTTCTAGATGTACACTGCCCACGCTGAATCGCACCTTTGCAGGCGCTCTACACCTATTTAACAGTGACTGACTCTCCGAAGAAATCAATCAATGAACATGCAGAGCTCCACAAAAAGGCTCAAAACCAAAATATCATCAGCAAATAATTCTACAATCGAACTCACCTAAGCATTAAAAGATAGGCAGACGCGCGACCCATCGTGGCTGAAGCACTCCTTGAAGACATGCTAAAACGCAAGCGGTGTAGTAAGTAAATGGATCCCTATTTAAAAGTTCATCCCTCCCAATCTTCAACTCAGCCAGAGGCCTCCCATAGACCTGTGTGCCCTCCCATCTTTTTCAGGTAGCTTCATCAAGAGTCACTCACGATGAGGGACAAGAAACAGCAAAAACTTCTGCTACAGATTAAAACTGTTCCCATGCGATGTAAAGGTTGTGCAGGCTCTAGGCAGTCCTTCTCAGAGGATTCTAAGTTAGGACAAGTAGAAAGCAGGGTCCAGCGAAATACCAAAGAAAGCAGTCCAGAGGAATACAAACTATCACAGGAAAAATGTATTGTCTGCCTCCCCCACCCTGCCGCCAGGGACATGAAATCTATATGGTTGAGATTACCCTTGGCTGCAAATGAATCGCTGCCATAATCGCGTGCAAAGCCAAACTGCGGCACAGTCAGCCGTAGCCGACACAAAAAACAACTGATTACCCAAAGGAGGGATACGCCACTCAGCTGCAGCTCGACTTGGTACGATCGCCCCCAAAAACAGCTGATCACCTCCCCGAGGACCCACACCACTGTACCTCAGCTCATGCCCCCCTCTGCTGCAATGTGCATAAATCCAAAAATTGCGGGACGGCCAGACATAGCTAAAGACAAACTCCCGATCGGTCCAGGGAGAGACATTCCTTCGCTGCAGTGCACACATCTGATCTGTGTGCCGATCGTACTAAACAGCTGATCACCATACTATACCTCAGCCTGTACACTCCGGCATGCGGGACGGCCAGCCGATCGTGCCATGCTCTTCATCGCAAGCCGATCACAGTCCTCTGCTGTCCGCCGATCAGGTTCAGCCAATCCTTGACGCAGAGCTCCCCCGCTTCTCCCGCTGCCTGCCCCTCTCTCGACACCACTGACCTCCGTCAACGAATGACGATGGCTAATCCACACCGGGCATGAGGAGGACGAGCGACAGCTAAAAACAAGAGACACCTCGCTCACGTCAGAGAAGTGGCGGGGTCTGCAGCCAGCCCCGCCCTCCCTCGCAGCTGCAGCACCACCCGTCAGCTTTGATTCACGATTCTCCCGTCTCGTCTACATTCCCGGAGCTGGGGGAGGGGTCAACTAGGAATGTAAAATATCACTACGCTTCAGTAAAATCTACCTGCAAGAGCTGCCGACTTTGGAACGGGAACCAGGTTCAGTCTCGGCGCCAGTGGGGACAAGTCAGTGGCTGGGAGGCCGCAGTGGGTGAGCCGCGGGTTGTGCCCCCAGGAACACCGGGCGAGCCAGGCACAGGAGTGCAGTCCGGACCAGTCCCAGGGATCGCTTCTGCCCGGCCGCCATCTTCGGGGGAATGACAAACCAAACCTTGGAGAGAAAAAATAAAACATCCGCCCACCGCCGCATGACGTTCTAAAAGGGGCGGGATGAGAATAAATCTACGGAACGTCCACGAATCTGGTCAGAGAATAACGGACAGGTCTCTCTTCCAATGGCTAGCCTCCATTTATGGAGCTAGCCAATGGAAGAGAGGCGGGACAAAGCCCCGTACTGCCTAACAAAAGATTTCGCCTGCGCGAACTCTGCTGCGCAGTGGACGCCAGGCGAAACCTAAAAACAAAAAAGAGGGGGAAAAAAGCATGAACTATTGGTGTTTAAAAATGAGCAAGAGATACCCTGTTAGTGGGTGAACTGCATGATGTGAAATCGGAAAACCTGGAACCAATCCTGGCTTTCCCTCAATGAATAAATTGTGTGATTCTTGACAATTATTATATTTTAGAATGTCGTTTTTTCTTTATTACGTGTGAGTACCTTCCAAAATATTAAATCATTGTGGGCGCTATACAAAAATAATCTGAAGAATTAAAGGTAAAACACTTATACATGTTAAAGTAATATCTTTTAAAAAAAAATTTACAGAGCCCAACCTACTTTTACATGTATTTTGTTGCACAAGTTAGTTGCTAGCTACTTTAGGGCTTTTCTCTTTCTTTTAATTTGTTGGCTCTAACACGTAGGTTAGTAAACACGCTCTCTGCCCGCGATGCTTACCTCTGACGTGGACCACAGCACATTGTGGGCCTCGGCAGCGACTGTGCAAATCAGGACTACTCTGCTAATGCAGTACAATACATAGTGCTTTAAATGAACAGGTGCTGAGTACCTGTGCTTCTATATTGTGAAAGGGAGAGCACCTGCACTTCTCAGTAGCACACACAGACACTCTGGGACAGCGAGTAGCTGCACTTCTCAATAGCACAAAGGCCCTCTGGGACAGCGAGTAGCTGCACTTCTCAATAGCACACAGGCCCTCTGGGACAGCGAGCACCTGCACTTCTATAGTTCCAATCACTGACAGTCCATGGAGGTTTGGTCCAGAGCATGAAGCCGCCCATCTGAACCGTCCATGTGGCGGCCCCTCCACGGTGACTCGGTGCTGATGAATAGCGCCCCGAGGCCGCCAGACCTCATTGACTCAGTGCTCACTCGGGGTGTAACTTTTGCAACCTTTCGCAACCAGCTGTGATTTCTAGGAAGAGCCCGCCCCCACTTCCTGCTCTGGGACAGAATCTCAATGTATACAGAGTAATGCATGTTCTTCACCCATCTCCTTCGCCATACATTGAAACACCGCTCCACCGTGCGGTCTGCCATGATGCCTTCACTCGGGACACACAGCAGCCCAGGGCCCGGGCGGGGGCGCAGCGCTTGTTGTAACACACACTATAGTTTAGCTACACCCCCCCCCCTTTCCCCCACACGCGCCGTTGTGCATGCACCCGCACAATGGGCATGTGTTTGCCATTGATGTTTGGGCCTGGCATGTCGTAATGTGTTCGAACTTTAAAAACTCTGACCAGCCTCTGGATGAAAGGACTCCTGGATAGCGGCGCCTCCTCTTTCCTCTACGGTCTTTTGTACGTGGGCATATTGCGGTGCGACACTCTAGTTACCCACAGGTTGAATTGCGTCATCCTGTGAGATAGATGCGCCGGTCCAACTTGGAAGTATAGATCTTATCTTCATAGGTTGTCCAATCCTTTTATTCTAATTTGATCGGGTCATCCTACATATCGAATTACGTTTGGAGAAATGCAGAACATTCAGAAATCTAGAGCCTCTTTGTTCTCGTGCCTCCGTGCTGCCTCGTGCTCAAGATGAAACAAGCATTTACAGGTGGGGCCGGGGCCGGAGACACGGACAGCGGGAGGGGGGGCGGGAACGGGCACACGGACAGCGGGAGGGGGGGCGGGAACAGGCACATGGACAGCGGGAGGGGGGGCGGGAACAGGCACATGGACAGCGGGAGGGGGGCGGGAACGGGCACACGGACAGCAGGAGGGGAGGGGAGCACTCACCAGGATTTCTTCCGGCGGTGGTCGGCCTGGAGGAATGACCCAAAAAAGCCTAAATAAATAAACCACCGCTGCAATGACGTTCGCAAAGGGGCGGAGAGCGAAAAAATCGCCGGAACACCCACGAATCTGCTCCCACAATGACTGACGCATCTCTGTTCCAATGGCTAGCCTCCATTTATGGAGCTAGCCACTGGAACAGAGAGGCGGGGCAAAGCCCCAGACTGCTTCGCAAAAGATTTCGCCTGCGCGACCGCTGCTGCGCAGCGAATGCCAGGCGAAACCTAAAAGGAATACACCAAACAAAATGGCTTGTTTACAATTTCCTAAATCTGAACTTGTCTAAACTACAGGCTGCGTAGATTCCACACACACATAGTTAGGAAAACAGGCTTAATTCAGCAATTTTTGGCAATACCATGCAGTTACGTGAATAATTTAGAGCCTGCATAATTTATTCACAGTTAGGTGGATAACTTTTGTGATTCTTCCAGCGATAAATCATAAATCTAGACGGTCTGTTCTACCTGGTGCAATATACCACGATTCTAAGGAATTACCCAAAGTAGAGCATAAGTTGCACTTGTGAATCCAGTTGTCATTCAATCAATCAATCAATGCATTTATACAGCGCACTACTCACACGGAGGGTCTCAAAGCGCTTAGGGAGGGGGGTCCGCTACTGCTCGAACAGCCAGGTCTTGAGCTGTTTCCTGAAGGCGAGGTGGTCTTGGGTCAGGCGGAGGTGGGTCGGGAGGGAGTTCCAAGTCTTGGCGGCCAGGTAGGAGAAGGACCTTCCTCCTGTGGTGGCTCTTCGGATGCGGTGGACGGTGGCGAGGGCGTGGCCGGTTGATCGAAGCTGGCGTGTGGGTTTGTAGAAGTTGAGGCGGCTGTTGAGGTATCCTGGGCCTTGGTTGTATAAGGCTTTGTGTGCGTGGGTGAGGAGCCGGAAGGTGATTCTCTTGTTGACCGGGAGCCAGTGCAGGTCTCTCAGGTGTCCGGAGATGTGGCTGTGTCGGGGGATGTCGAGGATGAGTCTTGCTGAGGCGTTCTGGATCCGCTGGAGTCTCTTCTGGAGTTTGGCAGTGGTTCCGGCGTAGAGGGAGTTGCCGTAGTCCAGTCGGCTGGTGACGAGGGCCTGGGTGACCGTCTTCCTGGTCTCGGTGGGGATCCACCAGAAGATCTTACGTAGCATGCGCAGGATGTTGAAGAACGACGAGGAGACGGCGTTGACTTGTCTGGTCATGGAGAGGGAGGAGTCCAGGATGAAGCCCAGGTTGCGTGCGTGGTCTGTTGGTTTGGGTGCGCTGCCCAGGGTGGGGGGGCCACCAGGAGTCGTCCCAGGCAGAGGGTGAGGAGCCCAGGATGAAGACTTCCGTCTTGTCTGAGTTCAGTTTCAGGCCGCTGTTCATCATCCACTCGGCTACGCCTTTCATCCCTTCGTGCAGGTTGGCTCTGGCGGTGGCGGGGTCGTTGGTGAGGGAGAGGATCAGCTGGGTGTCGTCGGTGTAGGAGATGATGTTGAGGTTGTGTTGGCGTGCGATGGCCGCGAGGGGGCTCATGTAGACATTGAAGAGGGTGGGGCTGAGCGAGGAGCCTTGAGGAACGCCGCAGATGACTTTGGTGGCTTCTGATCTGAACGGGGGAGGCGGACTCTCTGTGTCCTTCCGGCGAGGAAGGAGATGATCCATTCTAGTGCCTTCTCCTGGATTCCGACTTTGCAGAGGCGCTGTACTAGGGTGCGGTGGCAGACAGTGTCGAAAGCCGCGGAGAGGTCCAGGAGGATGAGGGCCGCTGTTTCTCCGTTGTCGAGCAGGGCTCGGATGTCATCGGTGGCTGCGATGAGGGCGGTCTCGGTGCTGTGGTTGGCCCGGAAGCCAGACTGCGAGAGGTTGAGGGATCCGTTCGTCTCGAGGAAGGCGGCCAGCTGCTTGTTGACGGTCTTCTCGATGACTTTGGCCGGAAACGGGAGGAGCGAGATGGGGGCGGTAGTTTTGGAGTTCGGTGGGGTCCGCTGAAGGTTTCTTCAATAGAGCGCTGAGTCCGGCGTGCTTCCAGCTCTCCGGGAAGGTCGCGGTGTCGAAGGAGGTGTTGATGATGTCCCGCAGATGGGGTGCGATGACAGAGTCGGCTTTGTTGAAGACGTGGTGAGGGCAGGGGTCGGTTAGAGATCCGGAGTGGATGGAGTTCATCGTGCGGATGGTGTCTTCGGTGCTGATCGGGGTCCAGGCGAGGAGGGTGGTGGTGGGGGGCGTAGGTGCGGTCGTTGGGTGTGTCGGTTGTGCGCTGAAGCTGTTGTGTATGTCTTTGATCTTGTTGTGGAAGTAGGAGGCGAGGGAGTTGCAGAGGTCTTGTGATGGAGTGATGTCGTTGTTTCCGGCGTTGGTGTTGGAGAGCTCTTTAACGATGTTGAAGAGTTCCTTGCTGTTGTGTGCGTTGTTGTCCAGTCGATCCTTGAATGCAGTTTTCTTGGTGGCGTGGATCAGTTGGTGGTGTTTTCGGGTGGCGAGCTTGAGGGTGGTCATGTTGTTTGGTCTCTACGCCAGGCTTTCTCGAGGGCTCGGCAGTTTTTCTTGGAGCTCTTGAGTTCGTCGGTGAACCATGGGGCTTTCTTGCTGCCGGGTCTACTGGGCGGGGTCCTCAGAGGGGCGAGGTCGTCTGCGCAATTGCTGATCCACTGCGTGAGGTTGTTGGCGGCCTGGCTGGGGTTCGCTACGATGGTGGGAGGGTTCTGGCTCAGGGAGGCGGCGAGCTGGTCGGCTGGGATCTTGTTCCAGCTTCTGCGTGCAACTGGGTGCATCCAGTCCAGGTGTTTTTGTTCCTTGCTGGGGTTTGTAGTCCTGTTTTTAATTTCAAATACGTTTTATTGGTTTAAAAAAAACACAGGCAATACATTGCAAAAGAAGGGTTCCACATATAGGCAGCGTATGAGACAGACCAGCATGTCTTCTCCACAGAGCAAACTGCTATTGAGATACATGGGTCCAACCATGAGTGTGAGGCAGAAGCCGTGTGTATGAAGCCTGTTAAAAGACCGTGGTCTCCAGAACACAAACAAAACACTCCCTCCCCTCCCCAGGGGTGTAGTCCTGTTTTAACCTTTTATGAAACCAGGATTTAATGTCCCAGAAAATACCTGTAATGAAGGAACTAATGAATGGAACTGTACAACTTGAGCGCTCTGGTGCATGTAACTCATGTGTAAAGTAACAGCCCATTTGTACTAGGTGATTTATGTTTGCCATTTGGCTTTTGATTTGTGAATCAACCCCCTGTACAGATCTGGAGAAACCTGCCAACCTGCCGAGCTGCATGTAAACCTAGATGGCATGCACCTTCGTGTGCAGGCTGAGCAAGAATAACCATCTTTACTGGTCTCTTTCATTTATTTTTAGGTTCTATCGCCTTTGTCCTATTGTATGAGTCACTCAGAACGATCCGGACACTTTTAATCAGCAAATTACTTAAGTAATTCAGAGAGCTACAGTATCTGACTCCTAAACCAAACAAGGCTTAGCATGCCTACTTTATCATAATAGTAATATCCCAATCGCCACCTCATAGTTAACCAGCACTGTCAAAGCCTTTCTGACCTATAGGCTTTGGCAATTGTTTTTAGCCAAGCTGCACAGCATCCATGATGCTGTGCAGGGTGGCTAATTTTTTTTTCAAAAAGCCTTCAAACGTGCCTGTCGGCATTATTTTGTTAAGGGCACACACCACACATGCACTTGCCTTCAAAATGACGCAGACCCTTTTTGAGGTTTCGCCTGAACAGCGCTTGCGCTGTGCTTATGAAATCTCTTGTATTTAATATATCTAAAAAGGTCCCCGATCAAATTGCTGTCTTCATTCGCTTTGTGTGGCACTTGTTTTTGCCAACTTCCTCTGGCTGCACGCATTATGATACTTCAACTAAAGCTGTTCACACTGTTTAAGCCCCATTCACTGTCAAGATAAGATCTCTTCCCAGGAAAAGGCAGACAGCTTCTAACAGTATGCTCGAATGCTTGCTTTTTATTAATTAGGTGTGTAAAGCAAATGCTTTAGCCTTAGAACATTTGTGGCATTTCCTATTCATGCCTCAGTACTTTTCTTTACACTTAGTAGGCATTATCGGATTAATTTTTTTCAACATAATCTATTTGGTCATTATGCTCAAATTCTAAATGAGCTATGCTATATTTTACTGCTAAACAGGCATCCAGCCACAAGTGCAGTTACCTTGCAGACAACAGGATCGTGACTTGAATGGTACAGCAGGTGCAGTAGCATTGTGCCCAAAAGTTGTCGGAACTCCTCTAAACACATAATATTGCTATATTTGATTACTAAACAGGCAGTCACAATTGCAGTTACCTTGTAGTTAAAAGGGGCTTGTTTTGAATAGTGCAGCAGGTGCACTGGCACATGGGCCAAAAGCTCTAGGAACCATACTAAACCCAGATTATTGCTAACATTTTAAATTAAACAGGCAGTCACAAGTGCAGTTACCTTGCAGACAACAGGGTCATTATTTCAATGATGCAGCAGGCACAGTGACACCAGGACGATAATCTCTAGGCAACCCACTAAACACCTAAAAATGCTATATTTTACTACTAAACAGACAGTCACAAGTGCAGTTATCTTGCAGGCAGCAGGGTCATTATTTAAATGGTGCAGCAGGTGCAGTGGCACTGGGCCCAAAAATGATCAGATTCCACTAAACACCTTGCATTGTTATATTTTACAACTAAACAGGCAGTTATCTAGCAAGTGCTAGGATCATGATTTCAATAGTGCAGCTGATGCAGTGGCACCGGGACCAAAAGTTCCAGGCACCCCACTAAACATTGATTATTGCTGCATTTTACTACTAAACAGCCAGCCATAATTTCAGTTATCTTGCAGTTGAAAGAGGCTTGATTTCAATGGTGCAGCAGGTGTAGCGGGACGGCAGCCAAAAGTTGTCATAACTCCACTAAACACCAAATATTGCTATATTTTACTACTAAAGAGGCAGTCACAAGTGCAGTTATCTTGCAGGCAACAGGGTCATTATTTGAATGGTGCAGCAGGTGCAGTGGAACCGGGTCCAAAAGTAGTCAGAACTCCTCTAAACACCTGATCTTGCTAGATTTTACTACTAGACAGTCAGTCACAAATGCAGTTATCTTGCAGGCACTTGGGGCATGACTTGAATGGTGCAGCAGGTGCAGTAGCACCAGGCCCAACAGTTGTCAGAACTCCTCTAAACACATAATATTGTTATAACATCAATTAATTCTATTATTTCCCTCTTTCATTTGTCAAACTTTTGCTATTAATTACCCCCACTATACCACTCGTAACAACACAATATATTGCCTTTTTGTACATAACACTTTCACAGACTTCCTGTAAAATATATCGTACAACTACTCAGCAAGCTACAACTTACATTAAAAAGCATATTATTGTTAATTCCATAGGTGAAACCTAATGCATTTACCAGTGCTTAGTTATCTTTTTAGTTACTGATTCAAGTTGGGGGAAGGGGGGCGAGTTGGGGCAACAGGGACAACAGAGGGAGTGAAGAAGGGATGCGCTGGAGCCAGCTGACAAAATGGAGGGTGGGAGGCTAGGTGTTGGGGGTCAGCTGACGACAATGGAAGGTGGGAGAGAGGGAATGGGGCAAGGTGATGACAACTGAGGGGGGAGGAAGAGACTAGCAGGAGAAAACATGAAGGATACCGGCAAGTACACGAGGACGACAGGACACAATAAAGCAATCTGGTGGAGTGGCATATAAATAAAACAATGGCACATATATATGAGCAGTGGAAGGTCACAAGTTATGCTCCAGCGATGAGGCAAATACAGAGGAAGTAAACCTACATCATCTGACTAATAAGCAAGGAAATGAGGGTGACTATGAAGCCAACCATTAGTAAGTGATGGGTGGCCTCCAAGTCCTTCTTAAGTAAACAAAGGGGCCTATTTACAAGCCCATATACTCACAGTAACGTTACTTTTTACAACGTTCCTGTAGCGATTGGGGCTTCGCCTTATTTACAAGGCAGCGTTAAGCCACCTAATGTGGCTTAACGCTGCCTTGTAAATAAGGTCCCTTTTCATGCTACTCCTAGCGTGACAGTGGAGGGAAATGAGTGTTGCCGTGGGAGTTCCACCACACCACCCATTGATTCTGACGCTGCCCCCTATTTACAAGGGAGGCATAAATAGGAGGCAGCGCCATAAATTAAGACCAGGGAAAACCTGGTCTCACCCGGGCGCAACAAGGAGTTGGAGAAGTTGTGCAGCACACATGAAAACAGCAAAATCATTTAAAAAAATGCTGCATTAAGCAGCACATAGAAAAGTTACAAAACAGCATTTAAAGATTGTTTATGTGCAGGAAGGGAGACCTTTCTGCACATAAACAATCTTCCCCTGCACGCAGACACCCTTGCACTATGGAGCAAGGGTACCTGCGTTGGCGCTAGGCTGCTTAGTGTAGCGCCAGCGCATGCGGAAACCCAGGGCTGCACCATATTCTTGGTAATACGGTGCAGCCCTGCGTTTCTTGACACCTTCGGGTTTTAGTTTGCGCGGTACAAGATGCAAAATAAATAAATACATTTCTGAAGCGGCAGAGTGAGGCATTAAGCCAGGAAGACTAACACCTCACTCCGCCACTTCCCTTGCAAATATGCCCCAAAATGTCTGCAAGAGACAGTGCATGTGCTCTCGTGGCGAGGCCTAATAATGGTGACAGAGATCAGTATTGGAGGTGTTTGGTGTTTAGTACAATACACCACATACGGCCAGATTCATGAAGCTTAATTGTGCTCGCAAAGGGCCAGATTCTGAGAATCTGGCCCTTTGCGAGCGCAATTTTTGCATTTGGGATTCATCATCCCAAATGCAAAAATCGGTAATAGCGAATTCGCTAATTTGCGAGGAATTACATTTAAGGAATCTCTATTTGAGATTCCTTGAATGCAATACATTAACCATTTTTAAATTGCGAAATCGCAATTTCGGGCCGCTATTTCCCGCTAGGTCAAACCTCGTGGTAAATAGCGAAAACTTAGAAAAATGCTTTTAAAAGCATTTTTCTAAGTTGCATGTTGCACACCACCAATGTAGTTTACCTTTCAGGGGTGCTACAGGGTGTCCTTTGGACACCCCTAGCACCCTTGAAATTGCATCCTTATTTGCGATTAGCAAATTGCTAATCGCAATTAAGGAATAACTCCCCATTCATTCCTATGGGCCTTTAGGCCCATAGGAATGAATGGGGAGTTATTCCTTATTTGTGATTAGCAATTTGCTAATCGCAAATAAGGAATGTGTAGGAATCGCAATTTATTTTTCGATTCCTACATGAATCCCGTTTTGCGAGTCTGTAATAGCGATTCCTTATGAATCGCTATTACAGACTCGCAAAACGGGTCTTTGATGAATCTGGCAGTTAGTGTGGTAATGCTCCTTCTAGTATTTTCTATAACGGTTAGCCAGGGGATACCTAGGAGTCCCCTCCTTTCACTCCATATAGGTCACACCAACCAACATCCTTCCAATTCATACATCCAAATTTGCATGTCTTCCGAGGAAGGCCACTTGGATGTTGATTTACGAAAATGTCATGCATTGTGTCAGTCACTCTACAAACCTCTGACGTCAGAGGGCTGACCCGAAATGCATGCAAGGATGCTATCTGCTAACTCAGGCGAACCCCGATTGACGTCAGTGCGAGTGTGAGCCGGTTACTTCATAGCCACATGTGTTTTAAAAATAACTATACAATGGCTCTAAAACCATTTCTCCTTCTTTTGTTACACATCCTCGCATTTCCTTGCTGCTATAACCACTTCCACGTGGTTTAGATTTTCATTTTCTCTAATTACAGAAAAACATCGTATTTTGATGAGGATCTTGCTAGGGAAGGTCTTTGTGAGACATGTGATTGCTCATATTCAAATGAGGCTTAGTATTTACATGCAGCCCTAATTATCCTGTCACTGAAGCTGCTCACAAGTAGGAATTTGCGGAGGATTTGAAAGCTTTTATTACGTTTCAGGATCAGCTGGTCCGGAATCTGTCAAACCAGCCTTTGCTATTGTGTTAAGTTGACTTGAACGGGTCCCTTTCTTTCTATTGTTCTTTAAAAATATAAAAAGCAACAACAGTTCGTTATATAGATTCTCAATTTTCTCCACTATTTTGTGAAATAACACAGAGGTTGTAATTTCTCATAAATACTAGAGAATAACAGGCTTCAACGTTTTTTAACGATAGTCCTCATTTTTGTTATTCATAGAAAATGTGTAGAATTATTTGTATTTAAGGAAATATTTGTTAAATGTGTCTCATTTATAACAAGCAATGTCAAGTCTAATAGGTCTCACCTTTAAAATGTGCCCAAGACATTACACATTTTTGGTGAGTGTCGCATCCTTTCCAGCCCATGAGCACACAAATCAATACGCCACACACGGAGCTCTGGATTGCACGTCTTTATTCCTCAGCATTCAAGCTCACTCTGCTCTCTGATTATGTCATAACCGGTAATAACCACACCTTAACATCTCCCAACTGTTACATACTTCCTCTCCTAAGTCCGTCCAGAACTGCAAAGGTCCTAGCACTAATAGTCTGACAACACTACATTTCACCCTTTGTTAACTAAAAAGTATGAACAACAGTTCTATTTTTTCGATGAGTCGTCGAGGTGTTCACACTAGTTGACCAGATCAAGTGACAGGGGGTGGATGAGAAGAACTCTATTCAGGCACCGATGGATCAGGTTCTGATGCTTGATCTGGACTGTCAGGTGTGACAGCCTCATCGACAGGGGTAGGAACTGACAATCACAGGGGCAGGTGTCTGAAATGTGACGAATCCCAGGTGATGGACTGTCTGGGATATTGTGCAGTCACCATGTGTCCTTTGCACACCACAACCCTCAGAGGATCGGCAGCAAATGGAGTATTTGTTTTTCGCTTTCCCTTTTGCCTAACCAGGACCGAGTCACCCACGGTGAAGGCTGTTTCTTTGCCTCTCCGACGCTGATCTTCGTATGTCTTCATCTTCATCTTGCACTTTTGAGAAGTGTCAGTGACACAAACCTTGTCAGCACTCAAGGATCGCCCTGCTCTCCATTGTGGCAGTTTAGTGCAGATGGCTCTCGCAAACAGCAAGCTGGCAGGGTTTTCACCTGTTGTGCAGTGAGGAGTTGAATGATATGCATGGAGGACTTGTCACAGGGTGTGCTTCAATTCAATCCCCTCAAGGGAGCTTGCTGAATAACCCTTTTGAGGGTACCCATAAAGCATTTCACTACACCATTTGCTTGGGGTCACAGAGCTATACTCTTTTGATGCTTGACATTAAATTTGACTAGGAACTCTCCTTCTCTGGCTGAGAATACGCATGTTTAGTGTTAGGTAGGCTCCGACTGGCATAGGCCACATTGTGTCTCTGAGTATTCATATGACCGTTATGTGAAGAAAAGATTGCCCCGGAGGGGCGGAGCTTGGAGGAACATGGCGGCAGGCTGAACGCCGGTCGCGGAGCTTCCCAGGAGGCTGCTTCTCGGCAGAAAACGGAAAATACTGAGAGGATGGCGGCGGATGGTGGCGAAATTACGTTTAAAAGCTGGACTCTGAAATCAGAAGGGGTAAGAATCAGATGGCGTTTCTCAGAGGTTTCTGAGAGGCTGTCACATTAATCCTTCGTTCTTTTTTTTTTGCTTTTCTCTCTCCGAGGTATTTCGAGGCTTCTGCGGTGTTCCTTTTCCCCTTCCCTTGGAGCTGGTATGGAGCGGTCGCATTCCTGTTTCAGAAGTGGCTGGGGGAGTAGCTTAAGGATTCGGTGTCAAGGCATTGAAGGTCTGCATGACGCGTGAGGCTTTGGCAGAGCAAGGACGCATGGGGGAGAGTCGGAGGAGTCTTTGGTTTTGGACCCGCCTGGCGTTAGCACAGCTGCAGCTTCGGCGGACGGTCTGTAAAGGAGTGTACTGTACTTCCTCTTGTGGCAAGAATAGTGCGCAGGTATCGGCAGCCAGGAGTTGTAAGGTGGCACTGGAGGGGGGCTACGAGTGTATGGAGTGTGAGTTACCTGCAGTCCCCCCGGTCATCCTTATAAGAGCGGGAAGTGCGGAGAAAAGGAAAGAAAGGGCTCCTTGTCAGAAGCTAGCTCAAAATTCTGCTGTGCCCGCGGTTGGCCAGCTCCAAATTTCACTTTGGGAGCCACATCTGTTTGCAGCAAGTCGGCACGGGAGTGGGGGCAGTTGCAAGCTACCTCCTTCTCCCCCCCGACCCCCGGGAGGCGCAGGAATAGGTATCAACTTAGATCACAGCAGAAGTTAAGATCAGAGGGGGTGCTGGATCAAGTAGAAAGAGGATGACCTATACCTTTGACCCCTTGTAAGGGGAGCAGAAAGGTAGGGTGAGTAAAAAAAGCCAAGGCACAGAAAGCAGCTCAACTTCCCCCCAAAAACACTCCTTCCCTAAAAACATACTTTAAAATCATGGAGCAGGTGACGGGCTCTGAGGCTCAAAAAGTTACCCCCTCTGTTGCGCAGGCAACTACTCTTGGGTCTGGGCCCCCTCTACTCTCTTTAGAGAATTACTTTGCGCCTCTAGAGGGGTCACCGGAAGCAGGAGGACTTGAATTGTTGGAGGGGGAGATAGGGGCGCCTAACCCAGATTTTCAGGTCGAACAATTAGTAGTTAGCCTCCCTCCCTGTGTTTATGGAAATATAATCGCGGATGCCTCATTAGATTTAACAAATATTCAGGTCCCTCTGGATCCCTCGTTAAAAGCAGGTGTTACACCACATTTTCTTGAAACAGGAGGGAATATTGAGGAAAGTCCAAACAGTCAGCCGGTGGCCACGACTCAGGTCCACTCTCAGGTAAACAAAGCGGTTCAGGCACAGGGAGGCAGGCAGCAGTTAGAGAGTTATGATGCCGACAGATTGGGCTCCTTCTTTCAGTCCTTAAGGGGTGAATTGATGTCTAAAATTGATATATCAGAAAATATTCAAAAGGCTATTCACAATAGGTTTGACCTATTGGAGTCTAAACTGAATGACGTCATAACTCGTACTGGAAAATTGGAGGTGGAAGTTGCTGCCGTTTCGGATCTTGTTCAAGGGAACTCATAAGAAATTGATATCTTGAAATAGAAGAAAAGAGCTCTGGCTATGGATTTGGAGAGATAACCCAAGCCCGAAGGAACAATCTCAGAATTTTGAAGATCCCAGAAGGAGAGGAGTCAGATGACATTAAAGCTTTTGTCTGTAAGCTCTTAAGGGATGGGGTCTTAAAAGATTGTCCGGACATCGATTTAGAGGCCGAGATTCAGAGGGTGCATAGGGACCCTTTTAAGCTTCACGCGGACAGGAAGGCCCCAAGGAAGATTCTGGTGAATTTTCAGACGTATAGCATAAAAGAGCTAATTTTGGGAAGATGTTTATCTAAATCTGTCCTTCATCATCGGGCAATCCCATACCTTATCAGATCTGACCTAGGAGGAAGAACAGCCCAGAGACAGTGGGAACTGGGTTCTGGAATGCCAGAGCTGAGATCACTAGGAGCTCAAGTACAAATGAAGTTCCCCGCCCTACTAAAGATCATGTTGAGGAACAAAATGTTTAATTGTAGCCAGCCTGAGGAGGTGGACGATCTACTTGTACAGTTGAGACAGAAATTATGCAATAAGTTTGCAGGGGGGTCGGTGTCGGGGTGAGTGATTGGAGGGAAGACAGGGGGACAAGGGAGGAGGGAGAGGGGATGGGAGGGAAAGAAAGAAGAAGGGAAAGTGAGATAGCGGGAGGGGAAGGGGGAGAGAGAGGGAGGAATAAGAGGAAAAGATGAGGGAAGAGAGAAGAAAGGAAGGCGGGGAGGGGAAGAGGAGGAAAAAAAAAAGAGGGAAAAGGGAAAAAAAAGAGAAAAATATAAGAATGTATATGTAAGAGTGTAACACTTGGATATGGTGAGGCATTCCACTTCAAGGTTTTTTTGTAAAAACGGGTTGGGGGGGGGGGGGTGATGAGAAGTCTTAGTTATGAATGAATAAAAGTGAGGATAGAGATTGAATGTAACCTTTATTGAAACGTCATATCTATGGGAGCCATAGTACTACACCACTGCGCTACAGCATAATTCAGTCACGGGCAGCCCTCCGGGGGCTCTTAAGGGCGGTTTAACGCCAGGAACGATGGGGGCATTCCTCAGGGGTGGGTGTGGGCGGGGTCACAGGGTGGTGTGAGAAAAGATTGAAAAAAGTCCTCATACGTAGAAAAAAGATTTGTTATATTAATACTCGGGATAGGTAGAAGGGTGGAGCCGGGCCATGAGTAGGTCGATAACCATAAAATCCCTCTCTTGGAATTTGAAGGGAATAGGAGAAGGGAAAAAACAATCCAGGGTCTGTGATTTTTTAAAGAATTCAGATGCCTACATCATGTTACTTCAAGAAACACATTTAGAGTCGAGCGCTTGTAAGATGCTTTTTGGGAGGTTAGGGTGGGTTCAGGAAATATTGTGTTCCAGACAGAAGGGGGTCTCGAGGGGAGTTGCATTAATCATTAGGGCAAATAGTGGGATAAGGTTGCTAAGGTGGGATACAGATCAGACAGGAAGGTGGCTTGTGGCAGCTCTTTCTATTTCTGGCATTCATTATACCTATGCCATATATTACGGTCCTAATGATGACAACCCGGGCCCCTTGTTGAAATTGGGGCAGCTTTATTGGAGACTTCAGCTCCCGTGATTCTGGGGGGGAATTTTAACTTGGTATTTGATCATATTTTAGATAGAACCTCAAAGGTGAACTATCAAGCTCCCACTAAATCTATCTCTGCCTTGGTATCCATCATGAAAGATCATAACTTGATGGATGTATGGAGATCAAAAATTGGCACCACTAGAGGTTATTCATTTTATAGTAAAAAGTACAAAGAGTACTCGAGAATTGATTATTTTCTGATAGATCAACATCTGTTAGCGGATTTTATTTCTGTCTCCCATACTCCCGTCTCATATCCGATCACTCTGTTGTAGAACTAGTTACTATACTGAGTTCAAGACCTGCGGATATTAGATGGACATTAGACAGGACGCTGCTTCTTGAAGACAGAGTTGTGGTAGAAGTGAAAGAAAAAGTTACTGAATTTTTTACTATTAATATTGGTTCCTCTACCCCTCAGATTGTATGGATATCATTTAAAGCGTATTCATGTGGGTTGCTGAGTTCTTTAATGGCGCATAAAAGGAAGTCCATAAAAAACAAAAAATCTGAGGATTTGAAAGCAATAACAGAAAAGGATTTGGAGTTACAGCGAGCGACGGTCTTAGACAGGGGTAGGATACCGGAGTTAGAGAAGGAACTCTTGGAGCTACAACTCTTACTTAAAGTAGCGGATGAAAAGATTATTAGGGAGAGATGGGAGAGATGGGAGACTAGTAAGTTAAGAAATTATGAGTACGGAGAAAAATGTGGGGCCTTATTGGCATGGAAGGCCAGAGAAGAGAGGTCTAGGAACAATATTAAAGTTTTAATCCAGAGAGATTCAGGCATCTCAATCATGGAGGATGGGGCCATCAGGGAGGAAGCAAGGGGGTTTATGAAAGGTTTATATCAAGAGGATATGAATTTTGAATTAGAGGAGGCCCAAGCTTGGTTGTCTCGGAGGAACCTACCTCAAATATCGGATATAGACAAGAATTTTCTGACAAGCGAGATTATGGAGGGGGAAGTAAGGGACCAACTTAAGAAAATGAGGAGGGGCAAAGCGGCTGGCCCTGACGGATTACCAATTGAGGTGTATACCGAATGCTTAGAGCTATTGATACCGGTTCTTACTACTCTCTTTAACCATCTTTTGATTCAGGGCCATAGAATGCCCCCCTCGTGGTCTGAAGCCACGATTACTTTGATAGGGAAGCCTAATAAAGATCTGAAGAAAATAGAGTCCCATAGGCCTATCTCTCTTCTGAATTCTGATCTGAAAATCTATTCCGGGATATTGGCTGCCCGACTCGCAAAAATTATCAACTCAATTATTCACCCTGATCAAAGAGGGTTTATCCCAGGCAGGCAGCTAAATGAATTTACATTCCAGCCAATAGGAGCAATTGATTTTGCGGAGGATAGGGGGCAGCCACTGGCCATAATAGCGATTGATGCGGCCAAAGCCTATGAACCAGGTAAATTGGTCTTATCTATGGGCCCCAATGGCGGGGTTAGTTTTTCCTTCGGTCTTTATAGAAGGTGTCAAGTCACTTTATCAGAACCCACAAGCAAAAGTCCTGGTCAATGAAGGCTTGTCTGATTGGTTTAAGATCTCCCGTGGTACCAGACAAGGCTGTCCCCTATCCCCTCTTTTGTTTGATATTTATATTGAACCTTTTGTTTGTGCAATCCGGGAAGATCAGATCATTTTACCCTTTAAGATAGCGGACCTGGAACTTAAGACTGCTCTATACGCAGACGATCTTCTTCTATATACTGCTAACCATGAGCAGGCGATTCCCAGACTATTCCACTTGGCTGAAGAATTTGGAAAGTTTTCAGGATATCAAATTAATAAGGACAAGACAGAAATAATGGGGTGGAATAATATTTCGGTTATTCAGGGTGCTATGTACAAAATGAGGTATTTGGGAATTCAGTTGACTCAGGAGCTGAAAGATATCTCGAAATCTAGCTGGCAGATTGTCGCATGAGAGATCTCCAAAACGTTAACAAAATGGGTGAATCTGCCACTAAATATATACGGACGTGTGAACCTCATTTATATGTCAATACTTCCCAAACTAACCTTCCTATATAATACCATCCCGTTATCTTTTTCTCAGAAAGATATTATGAGTCTTCAAGGGAAGATTGGTTCTTTTATTTGGGCTTCCAAATCCCCTAGGATAGCCTGGAAGAAATTAAGGAGAGGGTTGAGAATAGGTGGTCTGGCACTACCATACTTATTTTTGTATTGTCATGCCTTTCATTTAAAAAATTTTGGGTTATTGGCCAATAATTTGGATTCTTCATCAAACGGCCGCCTTTAAATTTAAAAAAAAAGTCTGATTAAAGATCCTGCAGACAGCTTTGAAGAACTGGGTATATTTCCGGAGAACCCTTGGGATTCCATATTATAACTATTATGCCCCAATTTGGGACTCCACGGGCACTCCGGAGTGTTTGCAGGACCAATTATCTCTGCCTCTAAAAACTGCAGGATTGAAGAGGTGGGGAGATCTCTGTGGGATCTCGGGTCTTATGGATTGGGATTCTTTCTCATCTCTGACAAATGGATCTTTAACAAGATTTAAGTTCTACCAGATCTCTGCCTGGTGGTCAAGGCAGGGGATGGAGCTGGAACTTGATAACGAGTTCCTGGATTCTGTCTGTAGAGAAGGAGTCTCTAAACGAGAGGTCTCGCTTTGGTATAGGGCACTTACGGATAGTACTGGGTTGTTAAATTCTGAGTTGGCGAGCCTTGGGGTACTGTGCTATCAGATAGCCATAAGGAAACTCAGAAGATCTGGTCAGATTCATTCACCGTCTCTCAAAGGCTAACAAAACCAGCAAACTTTAGGAGGAATCATCTGTTCACAGCCTATAGGGTATACTAGACCCCTGCAAAATTATCCAAAATAACACCGGATGCATATCGGTGCCCTAGATGCAAACTACTGGCAGCGGATGACAGGCATATGTTCTTAGAATGCCCAGAGATTCTCGATTATTGGAAGGAGGGGGTGGGGTTTCTGGAAAAGGTTTTATCCATCAATGTCCCGTGCTCCCCCAGGCTAGTCTTTTTTGGTTTACCAACCGGATATAATATTAATAACTTTTCAACACAATTTATATTCTATGTGATAGTCTTAGCAAGGAGAGAGATATGTAGAGAATGGAAGTCAAGGCCCCGCCTAGGTTCGCTGACTGTTTGAGAAATATTATGTCGGTAAGCAAATTGGATATGGCATGTCAGGGGGAGAGCACAGAAAGGGTCTGGTCGGCATTGGTGGCCTGGTCGAAGATCTAAGGGCGGTCCAATGATTATGCCAGAGGTTTGTCGGTCCTGTCCTCCTAACACTGACTTCAGGGCGGCATCAAGATCAACAGTGTGAAAGGCATGAGGTGCTCCTATCTAGAGTTTTTCAACATCTGGTGGCATGTATGAGGACAACAAAAAAAAAAAAAGAAAAGATTGCCCCGAGACCCACCAGGCTCGCATCCACTGTGATCTCAGTGTGCAGTTTGGGGTCATAGTAGGCCACCTCGGTTACATTCTCAATTGCATGTTTTATTTCTTTGAAACTTTGATCATATTCAACAGACCACTGTAACAGGACATTTCATTTTGTCAACTCTCTTAAAGGAGCACTTACAGTAGCAAAATCACACATGTACCTTGAGCAATAGCTGGCCATACCCAGAGAGGATTTCAGCATGGGGACATCTTGCGGGGGCAAGTAGCTGACAGTTCTTTTCCTTCTTTGTCAGGGTCAGGAGTCATTCCTTCATCAGAGAGTATGTGTCCAAAGAATTAGAGTTTGGTCTTGTGAAACTCGTACTGATTCTGGCCCTCTTTCCCCTACCCTTCCCAACCTCACTCACCATCTCTGATGAGGAACCACACCTCTTGGGAGGACCCTCCCCCCTAAACCCCCAAGACCATTTGATCTCTCCTTTACTCATGCCATTGACTGCCCCCTCCTGCTCCTACCATCTTCCCTGACACTCCCTCTAAATCTTCTCCTACTCTCTTACCCCTCCCTGGGACTCCCCCTGCACTCTCTCATTGTCTAATCCTTTGTCTCCTCGTCCTACTCCTACCATCAGTATAGAACGAAAACATTCTGCTATGACCATTGAACTAACAAGACTCAGAGGGGATATCAACACCCTTAACCCTAGGGCCTACCCTAAACACACTGATGCCTGTCACTCTTGATCCCATAAATTTTCCCAACACTCCTGAAGGCTGACTACACCCCTTTGCAGCCGAACACACAGGCCTCGCCGTGCTGTTAGCTACCTCTCCACTTCTTACCTCATTAACCTATGTAACTCCTACCTACCTAAGCCTCTGATAACTGATATCCTCCTCCCTTACCCCACCATCCCAGTTATTGTGGGTGTTAACAGAGTCCCCTCTACACCCATTTCACCTAGACCACCAGCTCAACTCACCACCATCCACTCTCTTAATCCTGTTAAGGATGCCTCAAATCCCTTTTTTGCATGCTTTTTAACTGCAGATCGGCAGTCCTACACACTACTGAAATATCAGAAACCATCTTCAGCGAGGCTATTGACATTGCCTTCCTCACCAAAACCTCGCTCAACGACCACTCTCTGGCTAAGCTTGATTTACTCACCCTCCGGTTACTCCATCATTAGGCAGGACAGAATCGACAGAAAAGGGGGTGGACTAGCTACAATCTATAGAAAGAAATTTCCACTCTACCTTTTAAAGAACAAGGGGCCATATTATCAAGAAATGGCGATACATTATCGCCGCTTTTATCGGCAGGAAACTGCCGCTAAAGCGGCGATAATGTGCTTGATAATATGCCCTTGTGAATTCCCATAGAAGCCCAGGTACTGGTGTTAACCTGGGCTTCTATGGGAATTCACATGGGCATATTTTCAAGCGCATTATCGCCGCTTTAGCTGCAGTTTCCTGCCGATAAAAGCGTCAATAATGTATCACCGTTTCTTGATAATATGGCCCTTGGATCCCTTGACATTTAAATACCTTGGTGTTGAACTCACTTTCAAGGGCTCTTCTCCGATTAGACTACATAACATCTACCACCCTCTGGGTTATCCTCTCCTCTTCGATAAATTTTCTGATCTTCTCACTCACGCCTCCCTTTCTGCCTCAAAAAATCTCTTTTAAGGAGACTTCAACATCCACTGGAATAGTTCAGTGGATCCCACAGTCATGCACCTGATTAACCTTTTTGAGATGTATGACCTTAAACAACTAAGCCACAATACTACCCATATCAAAGGGGCCACACGCTATAAACTCCAATATTGACTTGGCCTCCCTTTCCAACATAATCCCCATCGACTGGTCCAACCACCACCTTATTCTAAATAAGATTGCAACCAGTGCCCTAATCCCTCCAGCAGCAAATAACAAGCCCTTGAAGTGGACCAGAAACCTTAAACAAGTCCCTCCCCTGTGAACGTGAGTCTAAACTCCAAGCTCAACTTCATCTCAACCCTCCCTCCCAAAATGCTAATGAGCTCACTGAGAATTTCAATAAGGCCATTAGTGATGTCCTCGACCAAGTCACTCCTCTTAAACTAAAACAGCAAAGAAAAATCCAAATCTTTGTTCAATCCTGAACTCAAAAACGAAAGAAGACAACTTAGACTCTCAGAAAGAACATGGAGACAATTCCCTTCACCCTCCCATCTGGCCCTCCTCAGAGCTGCTGGATCAACTTATAAGAAACCCATTTTCAATGAAAAGGCATCTTTATTTTGAGCTCAACTTGATTGTGCCAGAAACAGGACATGAGAGCTGTTTAACATTATTAGAAAACAAACGTCATCTGCCCCTCCAGACTGACGGCCTCAATTGAAAAATGTGAGGGAATTGCCAACTTCCTCTCCGGTAAAATTGCAAAAATTGACCAAACCTTCCCTCAAAGCCTGGTCCTACCCAGCCCTCAATATGCCTTAGACATTGCCATTGACACACCCCCTTGTTCTGCTCTGTCACTACCGCCTAATCCTTTTTCTCACCTACCCATCCAAACTTCGCCCGATGTCACCCTTGGTATATTTACAACTGAAAAATAATGCCTTCTGGTATAATTTCCAACCTATGACTGAGCTTGAAGTCTTTAACATCATTGCTAAACTAAAGCTGACCTCGCGCACCAGGGACTCATTCCCTTCTCACCTAGTTCACAATCTTAAACACATCATTGCCCCTTATCACTGTGCAGGCCTTAATTGGCTCCAGATTGGACTATTCCAACGTCCTATATCTGGGCCTACCGGAGTATCTACTATAGCGCCTTCAGGTGGTGCAGAATTCGGCTGCTCGGGCTATTTTCGGCCTTCACAGGCGAGCCAGAGTGTCCGGCCTTTTGCAGTCGCTTCATTGGCTGCCTATCCGGAAGCGGATAGTTTTCAAGGCGTTGACGCTGGCTCATAAGGCTCTTTATGCCTCGGGCACGAAATATCTGCAACGGAGGCTTACCTTTTATCGCCCGGCCCGATCTCTGCGATCCGAATCTCTCTTCCTTGCGGTGGTCCCTCGAGTAAAGAGGGTCCGCGTAGGGGGTCGCTCCTTCAAGCTGAAGGCATCGCAGCTTTGGAATGCTTTGCCATTGGCTCTACGTAGCACTTCTAATTTGCTGACCTTTAGGAAGGGCCTTAAAACTTAGCTCTTTGCCCCTTAGCATGCTCCCTCCTTTTTTTTGTTGTTTTTCTTTTGTCCCACTGTGTTATGTCTTTATGCTTACAAGCTGCCAATAATAAGCGCCGGGACACTCCAATGGAGTAGCCGGGCGCTATAGAAATCAAAAATAACATAACATAACATAACATTATTTGACTAAAATCATCAACACCTCCCTTACCGCTGGTTGTGTCCCCGACTCTCTCCAACTCGGACAGATCACTCCCATTCTTAAAAACCTGACTGCTGATCCCAATGATCCTAATCACCTTCACCCTATCTCTAATCTCCCACTCCTTGCTAAAACTCTTGAAAAATGTGCATTGCTTCAATTGGACAATCACATAAGTAATTTCAACTTACTTGACTCCTTTCAATCCGGTTTCAGGAAAGGCTACAGGACAGGAACCGCCTTGCTGAACATTGTGGATATCATCCACAGTTCCCTAGACAATGGAGAAGCTTGCCTGCTAATACTCCTCGACCTCTCTGCAGGGTTCGATACAGTCAACCATTCTTCCTTACTTAATTCGCTTAAAGCTTGCTTTGACCTTAATGGTTTGGTCCTAAAATGGCTCTCTTCCTTCCTCCAGCACAGAACACAACAATTACAAATCAATGCCTGCATCTCCAACCTCCCTGGGTGTCCACCAGGGCTCCTTTTTCTCTCCCTCTCTCTTAAGCCCCTTTATGGAACCCCTTACCCTAATTTTGAAATAAGCTGGAATTAACTACCACCTCTATGCTGATGACACCCAACTCTACTATTAGATTAAGTCCCATTCCAATGTATTTCATTTAAACAATACCCTGAGCAAAATCCAATCCTGGTTCTACCTCAACCATCTCAAACTGAACCCTAATAAAACAGAAATTATTATTTTCTCTCCTAAAAACAACTGTCTCACCATACAAGGCTGGATCACGGACCTCAATGCCCTCAATTATCCGCTCACCTTGTCTGGCTCGGCAAAATCCCTAGGATTCACTCTTTTTTTTTTTTTAATTTTTGGGGAACCTTTATTGATCTGTCAAGCAGTTACAAGCAGAGGCCTACAACCATCTTGGCCGGCCACTAAACACGACATGATTAGCACAAGGCAAACCTAGGAAAAACAATCGTAGCAGACCAAGGTCAGGGATTCCAACTAAGGTTCACGATATAACATGCTTCACAGTAGGCAGTCAGGATTCAAGAGGTTCATTTTACCATATAAGAGTCACAAAATCAAAGCCACACGATCATACCAGGTCCCGCAGTTGAAAAACATGTAGCGAAAGTCAGCAAGCAACACAATTACAGTAGGAGTGGTGGAGGCGAAGTACGCTAATCAGGATAGACATCAGTACAAACAGGTTTCATAACAAACCGCCGCCCCACCCCTCCGAACTGAATATTCTGTGGGAACCACAGGAGACGATGACGCCATAAAAGAGAAAAAAAAAGGGCCATAGAAATAAAGAAACAGAAAGGTAAAAAGAGAAAAAAACCCTCCCCCAACCCACCACCCCGCACCCCTGCAGAAGGCTACGGCCTACCCCCCCCCCCCCCAGCAGTGTGCCTGTCGCCCTAAATAAGAGACCCGAAATGTAGTAAGAAAAGAATAAGGAAAGCGGAGGAGGAGAAGAAAGTTAATATACGGGCTCCCGGCCGCCCACTCTCCGAGCCCAGACTCTCAAACCAATACAGAGCAAACATTCGAATCAGTCATTATACCGCCTGTCCCGCGTAGTCACCAGCCGTCCGTGCACCAGTACTCAAGAAAACATCCTCAGCCTTGTCCCATGCGGTCAATTCTATCAACGGAGTCCAGCTGGCCAGCCGCCATTTTAGATGGAAAGAGTGAGCGGAGTGGCCATGATAGTACGTTAGGCTGCCCACCAAAGCCAGCCAAGAACAATAGTGTGTGGTCAAAGACGATGTGTGGGAGATCCACGCTTAGCAATAATCCCCCAATGTCTGTTAACCAGCCCAGCAGCATCAGTTCCAGGAGAAGAGGGAGAGTCACCCTATCAGTCCACAACCGAGTAGCCGGACGCGATGTCCGGAGCCGATCCTCCAACCACGGTGCAGGTCCACCACCACCGGACCTCTTCCCAGCGGCAACGATCAGCCCCATGGCTGGCTCGAGATCCTGGTCCTCCGACATCCCCATATCCACCGGGGTAGGCAGTACACTGCGGTCGGGTGCAGGGTGTGGCGCAGTGTCCCGCAATCATGAGCAATCACGTGTAGCAAAGCACACAGCGGGAGCAATGGCATCCAGCCGACTCCCCAGGTCTCAGGCACTACAATCCAGGGCAGTGCGAAAAGTACCTAGAGCAACCAGTACATCACTAATTCCTGGCGTTGCCCCAAAAGCATAGGCTCCAGCATTCCTCCTCACACGAGGCTCCCCAGCAAATCGCAACTCTTGAGCCCGACCGTTGCACTCCCATGCGTCCAACCGGTCACCACACTTCCACTCACCGGAATATAATCGGGTCAGGAGCACGGGAATAGCAGACTCCATAGCGTTGCGGTCGGTGGCGTGGATGCGGTCCCAGTGGTCACCAGGTCCCGCAATCGCGATCCAGAGCCCTCAGTGCCAAGCGCCGATTACGTGATGCTCAAGATGTCGCCCACAATAACTCAAGGAAAGATAAAGAAATTGCTTGGGCGGTTCACGAGCGGAGAACCAGATACATTGTAATCCCCCAGATCCGCGATGTCCCGCAGGCACACGACACCGCTGGGTGGTCTGGATGGCCGCAGCAAGGGAAGGGCAGTTCGGCAAACTCACTCCGGCCGGCCTACTCCTCCCCGACTCAGATGGCCGTTGTTATTGCATCAGGGGCTGGCCGTCACCAACACTCAAAGCCCCGGTCTCATGGATATTAAGGGCCGGAGATTAGGTGAGGACGTTTCACCGGTGTTACAGCTGGTAGAAATCCCGGGAACACGCCAACGAAAGCAGTATCATTTCTCCTTCACAAAAACACGGCTCGAGTTCAGGATGATATTCAGGATGTATGAACAAAGCAAGGAGGTCGGCGGAGCCGAGAGCCTAAGCGGCCATCGTGGTTGCAGGCTTGGCTCCTCCCCCCCTAGGTTTCACTCTTGACAAAAATCTGGCTCTTAAGGATGACATAAAAATCTCAGTCAAAGGAACACTCTTCATTCTACGAAACCTTAAGAAAATCAAACCATTCATTCCTCTAGACGACTTCAAATGGGTTGTCCAATCTCTAGTCCTCTCTAAACTGGACTACGGCAATCCTATCCTCACTGGAAGCCCTAAAGTACACCTAGCCCCCCTTAGAGCTGTGCTCACCTTAGCGGCCAGTCTCATCACTGACTGTAAATGTTTTGACTACATCATGCTGGCCCTTAAATTCCTAAATTGGCTGCCCATCGAAGGTAGATGCTTTTATAAGACTGCCTACATCACACACAAAGCTCTTCACCAACAATCCCCGCTGTACCTAACTAACAAACTCATTAAATCAGGGCGCTCCAGACTGATGAGAAGCACCAATGCGCTCCTCCTTGTCCCCCCGCTACTAAAAAAGAAAAACACCCAATATCGCTCCTTCTCCGGAAATGCCTGAACATCGGAATGCCCTCCTGAGGGACCTGCGCTGTAACCCATCCTACCTCAGCTTTTAAAAAGACCTAAAACATCACCTTCTCAACAAATATTATGGTCCATAATTCACTCCTATGACCTTGCTTTCTGTTTCCCCTACATTGGTTATCTTTCTGTTCTTCCTGGCCCTCTCTCACCCTCCTTTTTACATATTATCCCTGTTCCTTGACCCTACCCCCTTTTGCCCGTTCATCTCCCCTTCTCTTGCCCTTACCTCCCTGCTCCGACAATTTGGTCTTCCCTGTCGATTCTCTCCTCTCTGCCCTGAGTTGTTACCCCCATCATATTTTTAGATGTATATAACCTGTGATCCCCCCTGAATTTGCCCACCTTTACTTAATGTGAGATGTACTTGCTTGTTTCGATTACCCTGAACAATTGCTTTTTTTTTTTAAAACCTTTATTGACATTTGAAACCAAATACAAGTATGGGCCTACAACCCCGGGGGCCGGCCGCTAAGCAGTTAGATTAACAGAAAGCAATTTTAATCACATGCAGCACCTCGGAGAGCAGAATCTCCATGCTAGCGTACTCTTGGCCACTGAACAGCACAATTAGAAAAACAGGATATAAAAGGTTTTCATTTTATAATATAAGATGGAAGGATCAGGTGCCGAACAATTTCCCAGCAGCGAAAATGGCAGGCAGAATAGTAAACGTATCGACGATGAACAGTAATCGATCAAATCAATGGCCCTGAAACAAGAGGTCAGGATGTGAAGAAATATTACAGTCAATTCGCGCCTGCAGTTACCTGCCCTAAGACCCAAAAAACACCAAGAAAATTGAGGCACAGATGAAAAAGCAGGGATTGATACCAAAGGAAACCCACTGCACTGACCCAGAAAAGAAAAAGACAAAGAAAGATAAGAGAAGAGAAAAAAGGCCATAGAAACAAAAATAAAAATGAAAGATCCCCTCCCCCACCCCCCCACCCTGCACCCCTGCAGATGACTACGGCCCCCCCCCCAGCAGTGTGCCTGTCGCCCGAGAACCAAACCCGAAATATAGAAGAAGAAGAGAAAAAAGAGAAAGAAAGGAAACCCCACCTAACGGGGAAGCGGAGGAGGGCAATAGTCTATGTGCTCCCGGTCTCCCCCCCCCCCCTATCAAAGGGGCCCCCTAAGCCAACACAAGTAAAGTTGTCCACCATAAAAATACCCTGGGGGGGAACCACAAACCCCCCCGCCCCGGAATCCGTCTGTTGATGAAGCAGTCCCGTTACCAATAGATCCATCGTAAATGATTAAACCCACAATCTCAGCCTTGGCCCCGTCTAACAACGTTGCCGTGTCCCTCGGATAAGAAAAGCCACATCCCCGGAAAGTTAAAGTTCACACAGAAGCAGCCGGAGCTTGAGTCAGCACTTAGGAGAGGAATAGCAGGTCCCAACGCACACAGCTTGTACCAACGATGTCCCTCCCCGTCCCCGAGGCCAAGCATCGTTCCATCCGCCATATTGGGAGACCGATTGGGGAGGGGGTGCGACTCGTTCTGACACAGATCAAAGTGTGGGCCAACAGTGTCCAGGATGGGGGAAGCAGTGAAATGCTCCGATAACTGTAGGACCGATGTTTCCGAGAACTTAAGAGAGTCACCAATCTCAGCACACACGATTAATTCCGTTTCTTCGGGGGCAGGCACAGCTTCCAGCACCGGGTCCAAACACACCAGTAGGGCTTCCAACAGGGGGCAAGTCGGCTGCCGGGTCTCAAAGAGCAAGTCAGGGCTCGTTCCCGGTCCTATGATTCCATCTGTTGCCGACAGCCAATGATTGACCTGGGCCCTCACCATCGCGTGAAGCGCCGCAACTTCCGCCATTACCATCCGCAAGGAAGGGCCACATTGAGTCCGTTCCGCCGGGTTCCATTCGGCCGCAGGCATAAAGATCCCCACGGAGAGGCTCCCTCTCCGGGGCAGGGTACGCCGGAGCAGAAACAGGCCGTGAGGGACGGGCCAGCAACAAGCAGCAATGCGCGGCGGGACCCCCACCCCGGGGCACCAGCGGTGCTAGTGCCGGGCCTCCGGGCCGGGGCCCCCTGCGACGCAGCACCGCGCACCACCCGTCGCCTCACCTCAGGTACAGCACCAGGCAGCAGATGGTTGCAAAGTAGTTCAGAGAAATTTTCGAAAGTTCCAGGGACCGGACCCAACCACCCTCAGCAGTCCGTTGTTGTTCACTTTGGACCCGGGTAGACCAGAAATCGAGACCCCGGCTTCCAGTCTGGGTTAGGTCTCAAAACATTTTCGATGTTACTTCACACCAGAACATCAGAAAAATTCCACGATCACACCATCGGGATGCAGACTAGTTCACCCACACGAATCCGGGGCAGGAGATCAGGATATTTGACAGGATAAGCGAGCGGAGGACGGGGGTCAGCGGAGCCGAGAGACTATGCGGCCATCTTGGTTGGTGTCGTAGCTCCTCCTCCACAATTGCTTTTCTTGATTGCTTCTGCTCATTTAACGCCTTAACCGCAGCGGTTTTTCCGCCGGGGTGCGGGCGTTCTAAAGGGTGGGCAGGGCTCCGTCGGCCATTGGCCGACGGTAGCGCTTGGGAGGTGGTTCTCCCATCGGCCAACGGCCGACGGCAGCACACAAGGGCTTAAAGTGCTTTTTGCCCCCTTTTAACTTAATTTTATATGTACTTGCTTGTTTGGTTTTACTTTGAACAATTGCTTTTCTTGATTGTTTCTGGTCAAGTAAAGTGCTCTGATACCTCTGGGTCTAGCCAGCGCTATATAAAACCTTTCAAATAAATAAATAATGATTTTCTTCTCATCTAGATATTCTAGGGCATCCCTGAAATCATTGAATGTTTCGTACCATACATTCCATCTGGTGCTGATATTCTGCTGACGGTGGTTTCAGAAATGAAGCTGCACAGTACCCTCAAGGTCTGTTCAGCTGCCGTTGAGAGTATCTGCTGTTCAGCTGTCGGCAGCTGTTGTTCTGGACCGGTACCTCCTGCAAGCGCTGGCCGCATGCTTGCTCCTGGGTTGTCACGGCTGATCAGAGGTCATAGGGCACCATCTTTTTCTAGACCATAAGCAGCCCTTCTACCTCTCGTACTTATTCATCACTGATTTCAGATTTTTGCACTGAGGCAGGTTTTTTTTTTTTACACAAATTTTATTTGATTTTCAGTTCATGCATAAACATATGATATCCGTCTGTGGTTACATTGGTTGACGGTTTCTTACACGGGCAGTGATTGCAAGAATTGGTACCAGTGCACATTTAACAGACTTAATCATTGCAGTTGATCTTACACCTGCAGGTGTGATATAAATGGTTTTCAAACAGTAATCAGGATGTACGTTTTAGGTAAGTAAGTTTTAGAACCTTAAATGCGTCCCCCTAACCACCTCCATGGTGCAAGGGTGCCTGCGTTGTGGGGATGGTTGGTTTTGTGCAGGAAGGGATCCTTCCTGCACAAAATCAATGCATTCAGGCGCTTTCTTTTTTATATGTGTGCTGCAGAATGTACTTGCAGCACACATGGAAAAATGAAAGCACGAGGAGAAATGTTTTCATTTCCCTTCGCTGTTCCTCCCAAACGCCACCTTTGGGGTGGCGTTAGGTTCCGACGCATTCCCAAGTTTACAATGCCTCGGAAATCAAGGAATGTGTCAGGTTCCATGGAACGCCACTTTCACACATTTTTCTGCGTGACGAGGGCACATATTTATAAGTCCATGAAAAGCCATGTGGCATTACGTGGCCTTATAAATATACGGTCGCACATTGCACCCCCGGAATGTAAAACAAGCATTGGAAATGCAATAGGTCTCGCAGTAGGAAAGTTTGAGCTATAGGTGTTATTTATTTTTTTGTTTTTTATTTATGTGTTGTTTTTTCTAAATAGCTAAATTAATAGCTTTCTTATTTACAAAGCCAATAGTTATAATTTTTGTAATTGTGACACCTCTAGCATTTGTAAAGCAACATTTTTTGTATTAACGGGACTTATATGTGACTTATATGTATTGATATAAAAAAAATCAATGGCTTTAAAAAACAATTAATAATTAATACGTAAATAAAATGGATTTTATTTTATATTGCCAATAGCTTAAAGTTTATTAAATATATTTAGTGAAGATGCTGTTGTTGCGCTGAGTGAGGGTGAGTGAGGGTGAGGGTGAGGGTGAGTGAGGGTGAGGGTGAGTGAGGGGTTGAGGGTGAGGGTGAGTGAGGGGTTGAGGGTGAGGGTGAGTGAGGGTGAGTGAGGGTGAGTGAGGGTGAGTGAGGGTGAGTGAGGGTGAGTGAGTGGGTGAGGTGTTGACGGAGAGGGGGTGAGGGGTTGAGGGTGAGTGAGGGTGAGGGGTTGAGGAAAGTAGGAAAGTTAGAGCTATAGGTGTTATTTATTTTTTTGTTTTTTATTTATGTGTTGTTTTTTCTGAATAGCAAAATTAATAGCTTTCTTCTTTACAAAGCCAATAGTTATAATTTTTGTAAATGTGACACCTCTAGCATTTGTAAAGCAACATGTTTTATATTAACGGGACTTATATGTGACTTATATGTATTGATATAAAAAAAATCAATGGCTTTAAAAAACAATTAATAATTAATACGTAAATAAAATGGATTTTATTTTATATTGCCAATAGCTTAAAGTTTATTAAATATATTTAGTGAAGATGCTGTGGTTGCGCTGAGTGAGGGTGGGTGAGGGTGAGTGAGGGGTTGAGGGTGAGTGAGGGGTTGAGGGTGAGTGAGGGTGAGGGGTTGAGGGTGAGTCAGGGTGAGGGGTTGAGGGTGAGTGAGGGTGAGTGAGGGTGAGGGTGAGTGAGGGTGAGGGGTTGAGGGTGAGTGAGGGTGAGTGAGGGTGAGGGTTGAGGGTGAGTGAGGGTGAGGGTGAGTGAGGGTGAGGCTGAAGGGTTGAGGGTGAGTGAGGGTGAGGGTTGAGGGTGAGTGAGGGTAAGGGTGAGTGAGGGTGAGTGAGGGTGAGTGAGGGTGAGGGTGAGTGAGGGTGAGGCTGAAGGGTTGAGGGTGTTTGAGGGTGAGTGAGAGTGAGGGTGAGGCTGAGGGGTTGAGGGTGAGTGAGGGTGAGTGAGAGTGAGGGTGAGTGAGAGTGAGGGTGAGTGAGGGTGAGGGGTTGAGGGTGAGTGAGGGTGGGTGAGGGGTTGAGGGTGAGTGAGGGTGAGTGAGGGTGAGGGTTGAGGGTGAGTGAGGGTGAGGGTGAGTGAGGGTGGGTGAGGGGTTGAGGGTGAGTGAGGGTGAGTGAGGGTGAGTGTTGAGGGTGAGTGAGGGTGAGGCTGAAGGGTTGAGGGTGTTTGAGGGTGAGTGAGAGTGAGGGTGAGGCTGAGGGGTTGAGGGTGAGTGAGGGTGAGTGAGAGTGAGGGTGAGGGGTTGAGGGTGAGTGAGAGTGAGGGTGAGTGAGGGTGAGTGGGGTTGAGGGTGAGTGAGGGTGAGTGAGGGTGAGGGTGAGGGGTTGAGGGTGAGTGAGGGTGAGGGGTTGAGGGTGAGTGAGGGTGAGTGAGGGTGAGGGGTTGAGGGTGAGTGAGGGTGAGGGTGAGTGAGGGTGGGTGAGGGTGGGTGAGGGTGAGTGAGGGTGAGTGAGGGTGAGTGAGGGTGAGGGGTTGAGGGTGAGGGGTTGAGGGTGAGGGTGAGTGAGGGTGAGTGAGGGTGAGGGTGAGTGAGGGTGAGTGAGGGTGAGGGTGAGTGAGGGTGAGGGGTTGAGGGTGAGTGAGGGTGATTCATATGGGACGTCAATGCGTAAAGTAAAATACGGACAGAGTAAATGTCAGGGCGAGCTCCGTTATTTGGCCACATTGTGAGGTGCCCGTTAAATTGCTATGCTCGTTTGTGCATCTATATAAAGCTTGTCCGAGTTTAAAAACGTAATTATCGTCGTTGTCTGCATCCTGCCTGCGTCCACATCCTGATTAGATACCATTACTTTGTAGTAATCTTACCTTGTTTTTACGTTCAGGTCGTATGTTGAAGCGCCGAGTAGTGTTTCTTTTCCTGTTTGTGACCGTCTTCGCATTCCCGCCACTAATAAACTATGGGAAGCCGCCTGTGCTATGATAGAAACAAAAAGCGGACTTTGCCGTTAGGACTATCGGCATATGTAAGCTCGTAGCTGCCATTAGTGGCGGTTAAAAAATTGGTGTGTTTACAGGCAGAGATCTATGTATTTTCGATTAGAGTACTTATTGGGTCAAAGTTAATTAAGAGAAGTTAATTATGAACATAGTATAGTCCGGTTTAAAATTGTTTATAGAAAATTATTACGGCACAGATTGATTTAAAAAAAAGAACAGAAATGCTTTCTATTTTCTATCTCAGCAATACGTTGAATAGGGGATTCATTTTAAACTTTGATCAACGTTTATATGTAGAGATATTGTTCCACCAGCATAAGTCACGGACACAAGTAGTCTAGAGCAGACGCGTCTCGGCCGGAGCAGGGGGCGGAGCAGGGAGAGCAGGCTTTGATATGCACTTCACACGGCCGGCCGGTCGTGAAACTGAAAGCATGGCCGGCCGGCCGTGAAAGCCTTTGATGCCGCAGGGGGTGGAGCGGCACCAGCTGGGAGAGTAGGCAAGGCAGGCAGCTGGGGGCATGTGCACGCGCTTTTAAGCTCAGTGCGCATGCGCATTGAGCTTAAAAGTCACGGGCACTGCAAGGAATCGCCACGATTCCTTGCAAGTTGGATAAAGAGTGGATAAGCCACCATAGTCTCGCTTGCTCGATGCGCATGCGCATCGACAGGCGAGACCTAAAAAGGGACTTTCTGGGGGCGCAACAGTGCCGATAGGGCATCCTATTGGCAGTTTTGCCTGGGTGACGTTCTGGGGTTCAAAAAGTGCTGATAGGGCTTATGAGGCCCTATCAGCACTTTTGCACTCCTGCCCTTTCCTTTTGCAGTAGGGCAGCGCAGCAGGGAGGGCTGCTAAAGCCCATAAATAAGGCCCTACATTTTAAAAAACGGAAAGCTGGAAGGGTCAAGGCAACAGAAGCCCAGAGGTATTTGGAAAAGCAGAGAGTGCTGGGGCCGGCGATGTAAGAGGGAAAAAGGAGACGGGACAAATAGCAAACAAAGAAATGCTCCGCCATGCAGTGTTGAAATACAAATAATGGTACAGCAGAACAAACAAAAGAAAAGTGAGAAACATCTATGATGAAGGAACAGTGAACTGAGACAGAGAAGAAAGCCATCCAATCAAGAACAGGTGGTAGAGGAGGAGCCAAGATGGCGACCGGAGCAGACCTGTAGGCTTCCGGCTCCACCAGCCTTTCTCCGCCGCACCGACATCCTGACTTCTATCCTGGTGAAATTTGGCAGCGGATTGTGTGTGGCGCGGCGCTGATTTCAGATGTGCTTTCCCGGACTCTCGACCTGCCCGGCGGCCGGAGATAGCTGCGGAACTGTTTGCAGCCCTGGACCCCGCCTGCACAGTCGCTTTCTGCCGTGCCCCGGAGAACTACTGGCGGCCAGACTATTCGTTCGGCGCTGAAGACCCGAGCACCGGTACAGTTCTCGTGAGGCACTACCCGTGCTGCGCTGCCTGTAAAGACTCGTCGCAGGCGGTGTGATGTGAGTGCTTGCTGCGATGCGGCGCCCTTCCGGAACGGATCCTTTGTTTGGGGCTGGCGATATGCGACGTGGGTCGCTCGGCCATGTTTGCTCGGCAACGGCTGCCTGATTCCCTGTCTCACTACACTGGTCTGCTGCAGGGCAACTCTCCGCGACGTGTGCCTTATTGACACTGTATTTGGTGCTATTGAAGCCTTGGCTGGGCGCCCGCTTGTGCCACACTCGTCCTGGTGATTGCCCCGGAATTTCGCCGTAATGGCTTTGTTTGGCGCTTCGTGTTGTGGGGGAGAGCGCCCGTCCCTGCCAGTGGTTTGTGCTGCCCCGCCTGTGTTAGGGTCTGATTCTCAAGCACTTTCCCTGGGAAGTGAGAAGCAGGGGCTACAGCCACCACTTTCTCTCGGAACTATCCTGATTGCCCTGTGCGACTTCCGAGCTGACATGCACCATGGCTACCACGTACTGGGAGGAAAACTGGACGACATGGCGTCTGCGCTGCGGCAGGGATGCAACGTTTGGACCCAGCAAAGCCTTCATTCGCCTCCGCCTGCGTTTCGTGGGGATACAGTGCTTCCTTCTGCCCGCTGGACGGATGTGCCCGCTTCCAACTCTATTAGCGCCCGAGACCGCCCGTCTGACAACCCCGCCTGGGATACTTTGTTTCCCCTTTCACCGGAGTGTGCTACATTGTTGGATTTATCATCGCGAGTGCCTTGGGACCTGTACATGACATCACTGGCCCTGTCGACGGCTCCTGTTTCGTGTCCTCTGACTTTGTCATCGAAGAACTCGTACTCTCCGAGTGTCCCTGAGGAACTCCCTACTACGGTCGATGGATTTTATGGTGACTCTCGACGGCCATTTTGTGTTCCTAAGTCACTCTCATTCATTCTGTGGCCATATTGTCTCTTTGTTTCACAGGGGGCGGGCCTCTCTCGGGGAGCGTATTTGGGGATGTATCCACGATCGGGCCAGGGCTAGGCTGCTTCCTTTATTATCGGCTTCTTGGCTGGTTGAGCCGGGTTTGGGACTGTCTTTTGCGTCCAGTTTACTCACACGCTGCAAATTGACATTTCACTCCTGTATCTGCATCATTGCTTGCTGATTAATTTGAGCTTGGGGTGGAAGATGTACTTGTGGCTGGAGGGGACCGGGACTGCCTAGAATTGATCCTCCTCCTGTCTCGTTTGTTTTTTTGAGAGTCGATGATTAGGGTGTCCTTTTCTCCCTCTCTATATCTGGATGTTACACCTTTTTCTTTTTCTTCTTCCTTTCTTTTCTTTCTTGCTATATTTCGGGTTTATTGGGCGACAGACACACTGCTGGGGGGGAGGGGGGGGCAGGCCGTAGCCTCTGCATGCGTGTAGGGTGGGGGGTTAGAAGTTAGTTTCTAGTTATAGTTTCTATGGTGCCTTATTTTATTCTCATTGTTGATTTTCTCCTTTTTGTCTGGGTCCATGTCTAGGTTACTAGGGGATAGGTGGCGGCGGACACTGGGTGGGACGTTAGGATTGTTATTTTGCTGGATATACATCTTGCTGCCATGCTGCCTGGGTGGGACTTGACGGTTGGGTTGATTTCCTGCGTGGTGAATTGTAGCTAACGTGATGCTCCTCCCACATGGATTCTTCTTCTTTGTTTCTTCTTCTTTTATGATTCAGAAAAAGTACGATTTGATTTTAATAGTCGCATAAAACCTTAAAATTAACCTTCACTGATTCTGGGACACGGTATTACAGCAATTACTATGTAACTCTTCAATGCTTGTCTAGGATGATGGGGTATTACTGTGTCGCCGTATTGCTTGCATTGGTGCTCCATAAGTTTTGTGGCCGGCCAGATGGTTGTGGGCCCGTATTTGTTCTTCTTTGATGCACAATAAAGGTTTTCAAAAATTTAAAAAAAAAAAAAAAAGAACAGGTGGTAACTCGTACCCCCCTCCATGTATTGTATGTTAAAAAAAAGGTCTTCTCAGCTTGCTAAAACTGTAGGCAAGACAAAAAGGAAAATAACACGGAACATTATGATATTTCTTGCTATTTTGTGATACAGGTCTTCATCGCGCCTTAAGCCCATGACATGTGGCACTTTTTCCAAACGGTGCGCAAATGCGGTTTCAAAGTACAACCTTGTTCTGTAATGTTGTACTATGATTTTATGGTAGATCTGCCATACATTTGGTTACTTACCAGTGTGCTGCGTCTTGAGCATCATTGGGTCTCCGCCCGGATCAGTTACCAAGATGGCACATGCTGACCGAGCATTCGTTGGTATGTTGGAGAGAAGGAATTGACCATTACTGGTTGGAAGAGTGGTCAGGCTGTGTGGTTGGCTGTCATTTGCGTGGAGTGTAGTTTTGAGGGTGTCGCTGTACTGTGGAACGTAAGCGGCCTGCCAGGTAAGAGGGCGTTCCCCTTTTGCCAGGCTGATAGTTAGAGTTTGCCTGGTGTTAGACAACAGCAAGGCTGTTGGATCAGTCTTGGTGGATCAACAGTATTGAGTGTAAACCTGCCGGGCCTTTGCTTTTCTCAACTTCTGGGTTGTGACTGGTTTTTCTTTGGGACTTTTGTGAGTTGATATTTTGCTAGTAAAGTTGATAGTTTTAAATTATGAAGTGATCCAGTCAATATTGGGTAGGTGTTTGCAAATGATTGTGTTTTAGCATCCTCTGACCTAGCCTTCATACTCCTAATAATCTCTACTTTCACTCTCTCACTCAGGAGTCCTGATGGGGATGAATTGCCCTGGTGCTACACGACAAAGGATCAACACATCACCTGGGAACATTGCAACATGACACGGTGTAAAGGTAAATGACCTGTTTTCATTGACCACACAGTGGTGCTGGTAAAGCCAGCATGCAATTAGTACAAAGACCACTTTGGGCCAGGCATATGTTATGAAAGCTTTCTGATTCTTACCAATTATTGCTGGACACATGTCCTCAGTTTCAAAACAGTGCTGTGTATCTTACCCCTTCCTGGCGCTACAGTGGTATGTTGCACGGAAGCAGTTGTCAGCAAGACAAATACATAAATGCAGACTGCTAAGCAGTCAAAGAATTAAAAGCATGTGTGCATGGATTGCTGTTCTTGTTGCCACGTGGGAAAATATTGAATTTTGGTGATGGAAGGAACACGAAAATAAGGCAGTGTAACGTCTTTTTTTTTAATCATATCCGATATCAAGACACATTAATTTGTTTGAAAACAGGACTATGAAAATATGGAAATATTTAGCTTTGTTGCTCCGGAACTGCCCACATAGTTGGTCTCCAGCTTTCATTTCACCTGGCAGGATTTTTTGGGTGGGATGGCTCAGCGAGTTAAACACTTGTCACCTAGATATAAACGGATCTGCTGGTCATGAGTTCAGTCTCTTCAAGAGCGATTAATCATTCCATCATCAAGATGCTAGTAAATTGAGTAATAGGACCACCTAATAATACCAGTTCCTGCAAGCGGCACAAGGGCCAAAGTGGTTTAAACCATTAGTTCAAATGAGTGGGTTGGTAAACTCTGCAATACTTAGGAAAAATCCTATGGAGGCAATAGCACATTTCTGGGGCGGATTCAACAGCAAAAACCCTACAAATGAAGGGTGCAGAACTGCCAACCTATTCTGAGGTTAATAGAAAGCCTTCATAACATTCTATGGGACTTGTAATGTAGCCACTGACCGGCCCCTTATAAATTCTAAGACGACTGAGGAAAGGGTCTGCACTCAGGCAGACAGATACCAGGAATGGAAGTCCATACATTGATGTGTATACAACCTTCTATCAGGAAAGCCTCTGAAATGATGAACACCAAAAACTGCTGAGGCACAACAGCAGAAAGCTGGACCACATAGGGGGGGGCGCAGAACCACCAAGCGAAAGTACTTTAGTACCGCATCAAGTGCCAGCACTCTTGGAAACCAAGCTGGAGAATCACATTGAGCTCCATGTATTCCTTAGTAACAGATGAGGGGTCACGGAAAAAGCAGGAAAAAATATCAGACCCCTGTAGACAAGGCGAAACCAGGGCTTTGATTCCCCACATATACTGTCTCATTACTTACTGGTAATTTTCATTACTCCTAGTCCTATTATCCTCGTCCCATTTATCTGTAATGAAATGAATTCACCTCGCAAGACAGAAAAAGAAAGAGAAGATTGGGATAAGTTTATACCCCTGCCAATGCCTTGAGGCTGCAGCCTATATAGGTAATACTGACCTAGCTTTCAGCCTCCCCGAATTGAAGGCCAGGCATCCAGGAAGGATGGAGGGGTGTGATGACTGGGACGAGGACAGTAGGCGTGGGAGTAATGCAGATTGCAAGTAGGTAATGAGACAATGTTCCCAGGTCCCCCTTCTCCTCGTCCACATCTTCACTAATGAGCATTACCAAAGCACCTCTCAGACTGGCCTTAACAGACCAGGACAACGCATACAGCAGAAAAAGACACAGATCATCATTATTTATTTTATTTATTTATAACGTTTTATATAGCATGAACATGACCCCTGAGGATATCAGAGCACTTTACAGGGGGGGGGGGGGGCGGGGGGGGGAAGTGAGAAACAGGTAAAGACACAGTAATAAAAATGCAGATATGATATAAATACAATCATAAAAGGATAACAAATTGCGGAACAGGACCTCCCTAGGAGATTAGGAGGATAGTAGTCATGTTCAACAAATGAGAATATACAAGGTAAGATCAACCGATACAGGGTATGAATACGATTTTAGGCCAATCATTTGTTCATCAGAAATGTTTTAACTTCTATTTTGAAGGACGCGGTCGACTGAATTAGATGGATTTCCTTCGGCAAAGAATTTCACATTTTCGGTACGATAACCGAAAACGCTCTGTTGCATGTTTTCTTTTGGTGGAAAATCTGTGGTTTCATCAGCAGGGAGCTGGTACATCGCGATGAGCTACATCCGCCAGATAATTCCAGCTTTTTTGCCAAATACCTAGGAGTATTGAAAGGCTTTATGAGTCATGTTTACGATTTTTAGTTGAATTTGTGCCTCATAAGGGAAGCAGTTTGGGGATTTCAGGTCAGAGGAGATGTGTTTGTTTCTTTTTGTTCCTGTGACGAGTCTGGCTGCAGAGTTAAGAGAGGCCTGTAGGGGGACCAGCTTGTATCTGGGCAGGCCACTGAGCGTAGCAATTCCGTAATCACGCCTGGGAATGACTAGGGCTTGGACCGCAGATTTAAGGTTGTCCTGGGAAGGAAGCGATTTCATTTCCTTAGGATGCTCATCTGGTAGTTCGCTCCTTTGGTGGCGTTACTGATTTGGTTCTGCATATGCAGATGTTTGTCTAATATACTTTCCAGAGATCTCACCGAGTCTATAAGGTGAGGAGTGCAATGGAAGGTGGATAGATGCTTCATCCAAAGGTTGATCTTGAGATTGTGTTTAGGTAGAGTAATGATGAGGAATTCTGTTTTCATGGCGTTAAGTTTCAGATGGTTGAGAGCAAGCCAATTATGAGTATTTTGTGGAATAGTGGTGAGGGTCCTGAAATCATCTGGGGAGGAGATTTTCAGGTACAATTCTGTGTCATCTGCCTACATGTGATAATGAATGTTAGAGGATGACAAGGAGCCTTTTAAAGGTTCCATTAACACCTTCAACGCTAATGACAAAGCCAGCTTGTCATGGGCGTTACCTCCGCTACACGGATGACGAGCTGGCTTTGTCACGTTACCTGCGATTTTCAGAATTCAGCACCCAGCGGGGAAAACCCATAGCACCCAAGGTGTTAATAAGTTGAAGAGAGTGGGAGAGAGGGCAGAACGCATCTTTTACAACGTAATGCTGTTACAACGCAGCTATTACATCGCAAATACCATTACAATGCATGCCATTACAACGCATGGCATTACATAGCAGATGGTATTACAACGCATACCATTACATCGTAAGTATTGGTAAGTATTTAATTTTTTTTTTTATTTTATTTAATATGTTATTATTGATTTAATTATTATTAATTATAAAAAAATATTTATTTCGTTTTTAAATATTATAAATTAAATATATTAATTTAAGTATTTTTTAAAATAAGTATGAGTATAGGAGTATATGTTTTGGGGTACTGATGTATATGTTTTGGGGTGTTTGGGTATTTTTAGGTTTTAGGGCAGTGTTTGGGTTTTGGGGTACAGGGGTGTTTTTAGGTTTTAGGGCAGGGTTTGGGTTTTGGGGTACAGGGGTGTTTTTAGGTTTTAGGGTAGGGTTTGGGTTTTGGGGTACAGGGGTGTTTTTAGGTTTTAGGGTAGGGTTTGGGTTTTGGGGTACAGGGGTGTTTTTAGGTTTTAGGGCAGGGTTTGGGTTTTGGGGTACAGGGGTGTTTTTAGGTTTTAGGGTAGGGTTTGGGTTTTGGGGTACAGGGGTGTTTTTAGGTTTTAGGGTAGGGTTTGGGTTTTGGGGTACAGGGGTGTTTTTAGGTTTTAGGGCAGGGTTTGGGTTTTGGGGTACAGGGGTGTTTTTAGGTTTTAGGGCAGGGTTTGGGTTTTGGGGTACTGGGGTGTTTTTAGGTTTTAGGGCAGGGTTTGGGTTTTGGGGTACAGGGGTGTTTTTAGGTTTTAGGGCAGGGTTTGGGTTTTGGGGTACAGGGGTGTTTTTAGGTTTTAGGGCAGGGTTTGGGTTTTGGGGTACAGGGGTGTTTTTAGGTTTTAGGGTAGGGTTTGGGTTTTGGGGTACAGGGGTGTTTTTAGGTTTTAGGGTAGGGTTTGGGTTTTGGGGTACAGGGGTGTTTTTAGGTTTTAGGGCAGGGTTTGGGTTTTGGGGTACAGGGGTGTTTTTAGGTTTTAGGGCAGGGTTGGGGTTTTGGGGTACAGGGGTATTACGACTTTAAATAAATTAAATTAATTAAATTAATTTTATTTATTTTAATTAAATTAATAACAATATTTACAAATATTAATTTAATTGTATTAATTTACGATTACAATTAAATTATATTATTTAAAAAAGTTTAATTAATTAAATTCTTTTATTTTTATTAAATATAATTATATTATGTATTATTTATAACTTAATTAAATTATAATTATATTTTTTGTAATTAATTGCATTATATTATTTTCTATTTATAAATTTTTTATATATCATTAATTATATTATTTTACATATATTAAATTAATATATTATTAATTTAATTGTATTAATAAACGATTATAATTAAATTATATTATTTAAAAATGTTTAATTAATTAAATTCTTTTAATTTTATTAATTATAATTATATTATGTATTAATTATAACTTAATTAAATTATAATTATATTTATTGTAATTAATTACATTATATTATTTTCTATTTATAAATTTTTTATATATCATTAATTATATTATTTTAAATTACTATAATTAAATTAATTACTGTTTTAAAAATGTTATATTATTTTTATTATTTTAAATTAATTTAATTAACTTTATTACATTTTTTTTAAAAAAGATATACTTACCAATACTTACGATGTAATGGTATGCGTTGTAATACCATCTGCTATGTAATGCCATGCGTTGTAATGGCATGCATTGTAATGGTATTTGCGATGTAAAAATCGCGTTGTAACGGAACGCGTTGTAAAACATCGCGTTGTACTGACACCAATCCCCCTGTGGGAACCCCAGGGTGGCTGCAGAGGGCTTGGACAGAGATTGGTTGACCATAGCTCTTAGGGTTCTGTTATGGAGGAATGAAGTAAACCATTGAAGGACAGTCCCTAATAACCCCAGTCTTCTTTTTAGTAGATTGTCGTGTTTACCAGTATCGAACGCAGATGATAAGTCAAGGAGGATAAGAAGACACGCTTCATTCTGCTCCAACATTGATAATACGTCATTCACTATGTGTGTGAATGCTGTTTGTGTGGTGTGACCTTGGTGAAAACCAGACTGTTATTGGTCTAGGAGTTGGTAATGATCTATGTGGTCGCAGAGTTGGATCTGGACACATTTCTCAATAAGGTTTGCCGCAGTGGGAACGTTGGATATTGGGTGGAAATTGTTTAGGTCTGAGCAATCTGCTGTTGTTCTTTTTAGGATGGGGGTTACCTGCCCTACTTTTAGCAGTCCGGGATAGTGCCTTGAAGGAGTGAGGCCTCTACAATTTTGGTCCATAAAGGGAAGCTAGACAATTTGGTCTACTTAAAGATATTCAGAGGTAAATGGCTGGTGAAGTGATTGGAAGGTTTCAGCGCTGTAAGCAAGTAGTGAATTTCACTTTCCTTGAGGGAAGTGAATATGTGCCAGGAGGCATGCTTTTTGGGGGAATGCCCAGTGAGAGACATGAATAGCAGATTGTGAGGAATGACAAATGGTGAGTATGGTAGCTGGCAGCAGCTCCATTATTGTTTGCAGCTTCTTTTCAATGTTTGCAATATGGAGGCTTGTTGCACCCAATACAGAGAGGGATGAGTTGATTGTTGCTGGACAATTTTGATTTTGGGGCGATTTCTAGCGTGGTTCAGTTTAGTTCTAAAGAAATTAACTTTCGAGCCTCTGATTTGTGTGTTTTTAAATGCTTCCCACTGCTCTTAACCTCTTCGGGTGCTCTATGGATGGTGAGGATCTCCCGGCTCTTTCTGCTAGTCTCAAATTGTGTCTTTCAGTATTAAGGTTTTCGTTGAACCAAGGTTTAGAGACTTTGGTGGATATGTTTTTTAGTTGTAGGAGAGCAATCAAGTCAAGGATGTTCATGATGGAGATAATATAGTGCTCTGTAAGGTCATGCACATCCACCATGTCAACCTGGGGAGGTAGGGAATTATTAAGGTTTACATTCTGTAGATTTATTTTCCAATGTTTTGGTTTCTTTCGTTTTTTGGGATCACATCTGCATTGATGAGGGAGGTGATATGGTAGTGGTTAATCCAATCGCAAGGCAAAATAGACTTCAGTGTATTGGTGCCCCATTTTGCAATATTCAAGTCTAAATTCTCTCCTTTAATGTGAGTAGGGCTATCATATATTTGGGTCAGCTCGAAGTCTGATAAAAAAGGTTTTACAGGTGTTTACTACGTGGTCATTTAGGTCATTCAGGTGAAGGTTGAAGTCTCCAAGGAATATCTGGGTAGCATGCTGATCGGTGTTGGTTGAGATCACTTCCATGGCTTGTTTGATGAAAGCTAGGTTGTCTCCAAGGGTGGTAGATCAAGTGAAGGTTGCAGATGAATCTATCATTGCTGACGATATTGATGCAAAAGTATTGTCTATCAAGAAGGGCAGCAGTAGCTGCCTGAGTCAAAACGAGGGTATTACGGTAAATGCAGGCTACTCCCCCACCAGGTCTGTAGGTTCTGTCTAATCTAATGATGTTGTGACTATGGGGGACTAGTAGGTCTAGAATAGGAGCGGATGAGTCATTTAACCAAGTTTCTCTAAGGATAACGAGGTTGAGCTCATGTGTGCTGGTGAGTTAATAAATATCAGACTCATTTCAAACAGCCTGTCTGCAATTAATGAGCATGGATTTCAGGTGAGTATTGGAGTGGGCTGTGACAGAACGATTGGGGTTAATACGCTTGAGGTTGTCATTGTTAGCCCCTCTAAGGTTGTGACTAGGTACTCTGTAAAGATTACTTTGGAGGGTTTGGATTTGTCCCAAACAGACCTTGTTGGTGTCTTTATTGGGGGTGTAAGAATGGAGGAGTGAATGTATGTCACTGTCTGAAAGGCACTCGGGAGAGGGGGAATTGGGGGCAGGTGTGGTTTTCCTATTGAAGTAAGGGGTGTGACAGTTGTGGTTAGGGAACAAGATGGTTTGGGAGCCAGCTTGATTCCTCGAAGAACTGTCAGGCCTTTGGTTGTGCAACACCTCAGTGGTTAAGGATGTAAGTCTCTGAATATCATCCTTTTTTTTTTTTTAACATTTTTATTATCAATTCGTATGTGTACATTTACAATCCGCTGAAATATCATGAAACTGCAATAATCTCCAATTACACAATTTGAGCAAATCACATCTCATAACACACATTACAGTCCAACCTCGGCAGGTCCACATTCCCCCGACATTTGCGGTTCCATTCCTTACTGCGCCCTTCTCCCCATACCCTTGCATGTGATGCTATAGCTCTGCCCCTGGAAACTGAGATCCGTTCATGGGCTATTCTCTGGGGTGGAAGTGGTGTGTGGTGGGTCGCATATATTTCCTCTTGCTTCGTTCCATTTACTCCATATTCTGGACCACTTTTTGGGACAACCCCTGTGAGTGTAGACCGCTTTTTCTGCTACCATGGCTACGTCCATGTCGGTGCCCCATTGAGTCATTGTTGGCGGTGTCCCTGAACCCCAGTTTCTGGCTATGTTTCGCTTGGCAATGGTCATGCCTAGGGTCGCCCAGTTTTGCAACGCTAAGTTTAGGTCAGTAGGTGGCCAAATGTTTAAGAGACAACACCGAGGGTCTCGCCGGACCTCAGCCCCTCCCACTTCCGATATTTCCGCTGTGACCTGGTCCCAATATGATTGTATTTTGGGGCAGTCCCATATGATTAGGTTAGGTTAGGTTAATGACATTTGTTAAGCGCATGGTTGCACAGAGAACAGTGCGTCCCCCGCGCTGACAGCCCTACCTACATCTCTTCAGCTAGTTCACAGAAGGTGGGCCTGGCCTGCTATGCTGAATTTAGCTTGGAGAAAAGGTGGGTTTTCAGCCTCTGTCTGAACCTGGTTTCAGACAGCTCCATCCTCAAATCGATGGGTAGGTTGTTCCAGTCATTGCTGGCATGGTGTCTAAAGGAACGTCCTCCCATCCTTGCTCTATGTATCCGAGGCGCCACTAAAAGCATGCTACCCATCGACCTCAGAGGACATGAGGGGCGATAGACTGGAAGCAGGTCCTGAAGATATGGAGGTGCTTTTTTGTGAGCTATACGGTGGGTTATACACATAGTTTTAAATTTGATTCGTTCCTTTATTGGGAGCCAGTGGAGGGAGCGTAATGCATGTTTCCCAGAGGCTCTCCTAGGGAGGTTAAGGACCAGCCTAGCAGCTGCGTTCTGGACGCGTTGTAACTGTGCTAGGCCTTTTTTGCTAAGTCCGCATAGAAGGGAGTTCCCATAGTCTAGATGGGAGGTGACCAAGGCATGTACCATAGTTTTTCTGGAGCTGGGGGGCAAAAGGTCCAGGACTTTCCTCAGGACCTTCAGGAGTCCATAGCATTTTCCCGCAACCTTACCAACATGATTGGTGTATGCTAGCTTAGAGTCGAGAAGAAAGCCAAGGTTTTTGACTGTGTCTACTGGGGCCGGGACCGAGCCCAGTTCCATGGGCCACCAGGCAGAGGTCCAGATGGAAGGGCAGGGGCCTACGATAAGAACTTCCGTCTTATTACCATTGAGGCGGAGACAGTTCTGTTTCATCCAGCCGTCAAGTGCCACCAAGCAGGCCGAGAAATTCTCAGCGTCCACAACTGGATCACAGGATAGATTGATCACCAGTTGTGTATCGTCTGCATAAGAGACTATTGCAACACCATATGACTCCACCAATTTGGCAAGGGGTTCCATGTACAGATTAAATAGAGTGGGGCTCAGGATCGAGCCCTGAGGAACCCCTTGCCTGAGACATCTTACACTGGATTTACATGGTGGGCAGTGCACTTGAAATATCCTGTTGTTAAGGAAGGAGACCAGCCACTCATGTGCAGGTCCGGTTATTCCCTTTTCATTCAGGCGGTCCAGTAATACGGGGTGTGATACGGTATCAAACGCCGCACTTAAGTCCAATAGGACCAGTGCAGCCGTGTGACCCTCGTCCGCCTTACTTCGCAGCAGTTCTGTCGATAGGAGGAGGGCGGTCTCTGTCGAGTGTTTGGCTCTGAATCCCGATTGAGACGTGTGAAGGAGCATGTTTTCATCCACAAAGCTCACCAGCTGTCGGTTAACCAATTTTTCTACTACCTTCGCACAGTAGGGGAGGAGGGAGATTGGTCTCAGGTTGTCTAATTGCGTGATGCTTATGTGGGCTTTCTTTTTTATTGGGACGACTTGGGCCAGTTTCCAGCTATCCGGAACTAAACATTCATGGAAAGACAGTGAAGCCAAGTTACCTATATGCTTCGCTACCAGAGGGATATGATTTCGAAGAATTCTCGCTGGTACTGCATCTAGGGGAGAGCCTGAGTGAATGTTCGATAGGATATTGATAAGCTCCTCAGTTTGGGGAACCACAAATTTCCTAAGTTCTTCCCTGACCTTCTTTCCGCAGTTAGGGTCGGGCGGATTTATAGCTTCAGAGTTAGTCTGAAACGATGCATAGATTTTTTCTACCTTCCCTATAAAGAAGTCTGCGATGTCATTGCATGACTCAGTCGTGGGGGGGACTTCCCCTGAACTCGCTGGAGGGGCTGAGAGTTCCTTTAGAATCATAAAAAGCTCTTTAGATGTGTTCTCCGCACAGTCTATCCTTTTATTATAGTACTCTCTTTTAGCTTTCCTGATCTGGTTGTGGTAGAACCTTAGTTCACTCTTATAGGCTTCGCGTAGTGAGGGGGCATATTCCACTCTCCATCTACGCTCCAAGGTTTTGCACTTGGTTTTAGCGGCGCGCAGCTCAGCGGTGAACCAAGGAGCAGATTTCGTGCTCCGAGCCATGGCTTTATGAGCCCAAGGGGCTACATTATCCAGCGCACCTTGCACCCAATCTTCATATATCTTGTACGCCTCTACCAAATTGTCGCTGAGCTTTGGAGGTTTCTGTTCAAGGGCTTGACTGAAAGTGTTGTGGCTGAATTTTCTCCAGTCCCTGCGTCTAATGACGGGAGGTTTCTGTAAGGGCCCCCTGTTGGGTAGTTTCCTCAATTTGAATGGAATCACATAGTGATCTGACCACAGAATCTTAATCGGAGCAGAGACACTTATGTCTTCCCAGTTAGTAAAAATTGGGTCCAGCAAATGTCCTGCTTGATGAGTGGCTCTATTGTCAGCTAAAACAAGCATAAGAGTTCTAAGTTCATTAATTAAGGAAGCGGCCTCTCTGCAGTTGACATCATCCAAGTGCACGTTGAGGTCTCCTACAATCATAAACTTATTATGGCGTAAAGCAGATTGCGTTAGAGCTTCCAGGAGGCTTTCAATGAACGCAGTTGCTACACCCAGAGGACGATAGATAAGGTAGCCCTTAATGGTGCAGTTGGGGCTCACCGCGATAGAGAAAAGTCCCGCTTCACATTTATTAATGGAAGTCGGTTCAAGAGAGACTGGTAGGTCACTATTGTGAATAATGGCTATCCCTCCCCCTCTTTGATCCCCTCTGTTAATGTGAAGAATATTGAAGCCGGGAGGAAGGGCCTCTAAGATATCAGGGATGGATTGATCATCCAGCCATGTCTCTGTCAAGAAGACTAGGTCGGGTTTGTCATCTAACAGTAGGTCATAAATGTTCAAGCTATGGCGTTTCATCGATCGGCAGTTTAGTAATAAGGCAGATAGTTCATTACCTTCCTTATTCGTCGCTTGGTCTTTGAGGATAGTATGTCCACATCCGACACACTTCAGGGGCCGTTTTTCCACCTGCAGCATGTGTTCGCATTCCGGCGGCAGCCTCTTATTCAGCTGTAGTAGCGCCTGCCTTGTATAGTTTATAATTCCATGTTGTTCTGAGATGGTTTGGCCAGGGGGACGGGGCCTGGGCCGCTGCTGGTCGCGGACGGGCGCAGACGGGCTTGCCTTAGGCGCGCCTCAGGCGCGCAAACGGCGCTCCCGCTGCGCTCGTCCGCTGCGCTTGCGTGGTTGGCACACATAGGGAGAGGGTAGGCGTGGCCAGCGAGGTGGGCGTGGCCTCTCGAATGCCGCGATGGCGGCCTTTCCACCAGCTGTCCCGCGATGCAGCGCTAGCTCCGCTGCTCGTGGGGTGTCTGCTGGCTCTAAGTGCTCACAAGCTCAGGGGCGATTAAGGCAAGTTTTAAAAGCAGTGCAACACAAAATAATGATTTTAAAAAATGGCGAGTAAATAGTGCCTCCGGCTTCCGCCTCAGAGGTGTAGTAAGTGGCTACCTGCGCTTTTACTCAGCGCTAGTTATAGGCGGGGGAGTGGGCGTGGCCAGCGAGGTGGGCGTGGCCTCTCGAATGCCGCGATGGCGGCCTTTCCACCAGCTGTCCCACGATGCAGCGCTAGCTCCGCTGCTCGTGGGGTGACTGCTGGCTCTAAGTGCTCACAAGCTCAGGGGCGATTAAGGCAAGTTTTAAAAGCAGTGCAACACAAAATAATGATTTTAAAAAATGGCGAGTGAATAGTGCCTCCGGCTTCCGCCTCAGAGGTGTAGTAAGTGGCTACCTGCGCTTTTACTCAGCGCTAGTTATAGGCGGGGGAGTGGGCGTGGCCAGCGAGGTGGGCGTGGCCTCTCGAATGCCGCGATGGCGGCCTTTCCACCAGCTGTCCCGCGATGCAGCGCTAGCTCCGCTGCTCGTGGGGTGTCTGCTGGCTCTAAGTGCTCACAAGCTCAGGGGCGATTAAGGCAAGGTCATGACATGATAGAATGTCCCTATTTGCCCAAGAGCCCTAAGGCAGAATGGGTCTGATGTGCGTCCCAGCTTGTGTAGGAGGGTGCGGGAATAGTATACACGATGCAACACCTTGAGCTGTATCAGCTTGAGTCGCGATGGGATCGCCGCCTCACGAGCTGACGCTAATGCGCCCAACCAGTCAGTATAATCTATGTCTCCCAGGTCTGCCTCCCATTTGGCCCGAAGAATCAGCGTGTGGTCTAGTTGGTTATTGACTAGCTTTCGATAAGTATGCAAGATCGCTTTTTTGTCCATGTGATCTGTCAAGATTCTATCCTCAAGGAGCTAGGAATCGGCCAACTCGGTGCCCTGGGGGATCGCGCTTTGGAGGGCGTGCCTGATTTGTAGATAGCGATAGTGTTCTGTGTCTCCCATGGCATATTTGGCCTGCAGTGTTGCGAACGTGAGCATCTCTCCCCTCACCCAAAGGTCTCCGATCTTTGAAATACCAATGAGGTCCCATTGTCTGAACCCTTTGGTGTTCACTAGGGTGCCTATCCGATGCGTGTCCCAGAGGGTTGTGGCGAGTGTTAGCACTCCCTCCCATCCCAGCGCCCTCTGCGCGGCATGCCAGATCTTAATGGTGTGTGCGGTGGGACCTATGAGTATATGTTTTCGTTTGTTAGTGTAGAGGGCTTTCATCAGGTTTTGTGCAGGAAGGAGGGCCCTATCTAACCGGAACGCCGGCTCATCGTGTGGAACGTGTAGCCACTGGTTTATAATCATCAATTGGGAAGCCCAATAGTAAAGTTTCACATCTGGTAGGGCAATGCCACCGTCATACCAGCTATGCACCAGTTTGCATTGCGCAATACGGGGCTGTTGACCGTCCCATAACAGTGAGGTGACTTCTGCTTTAATGGCCCTAAAATAAGACAGAGGAACCGGGAAAGGGGTGTTTTGGAGGGCGTAGAGGAACCTGGGCAGCGCCAACATTTTGAAAAATGCCGCCCTCCCCAGCAGTGTCAACGGCAGTGATCGCCAATGTCCAACATCTGCCTTAAGCCGTGTAAGGGGTTTTGTTAGGTTTTCCGCCATAAATACATCTTCCTGTGGTGTGATATATATCCCCAGGTACTTGAACCCGTTACTCGCAATTTGGAGTGTACATCCCGGTGGCAGTTCGGGCACTGGCCCGTATAGCACATACAGTAGTGACTTCGACCAGTTAATGGTATATCCGGACATTGTCCCGTACTGCGTTAGGATTTCCATTAGGGCCCTCAGGGAGTCTTCCGGTGATGTCAGATATATGAGCGCATCATCGGCATATAAGGAAACTCGGTCCTCCCAGTCTCCCTCCCCTCGTATCCCTCGGATTCGAGGCTCCTGTCTCAGCCACGCGGCCAGAGGCTCCAGCACTAGGGCAAAGAGGAGGGGGGACAGTGGGTAACCCTGTCGCGTTCCTCTCCCCAACTTAATTTCCCTGGAGATATGTCCGTTCGCCACTACATGTGCCAGCGGCGCCGCATACAACAGTTCAATCCACCCACAGAATTTGGGACCGAATCCTAGCTTCCTAAGCACTGCAAAAAGAAATGGCCATTCGACCAGGTCAAACGCCATCATGGCGTCCAATGAGAGGATGACTGTGTTCTCCTTTATCAGAGGTATGCGGGCCAGTACACCATGTAGGCGTCGTAGGTTGAGGGAGGTGTTGAGGCCAGGCATAAATCCCGACTGGTCAGGATGGACTAAGGTGGCAAGGTATGGCAGCAGTCGGATCGCCAGTGCCTTCGCCAGTGTTTTTGCCTCTGCATTTAACAGCGAGATCGGGCGGTAGGACGATGGCTGTTCCCTCGGTTTACCAGGTTTATGAATTGCCACGATCGCCGCTAGTCTTTGATCTTTAGGCAGGGTTCTCTTCTCCAGGCAGTCATTATACATTGCGAGCAAATGAGGTGTGATGGTTCCCGACATCTTTTTAGTTCTACTGGTAAACCGTTGGGGCCCATAGCCTTTCCCCTGTGGAGGGCCGCTAGTGCTAGGCCCAGTTCCTCTCCCGTGAGGTCTGCTTCTAACGCCTGCATATCTTCTAATGGTAACGCAGGCAGGTCTATAGCTTGTAAAAAGTGCAAGTTGTCGTCCACTGTTGCCGTGGCCCTTAGCGTGTAAACCCGTTCGTAATAGGTCGCTAGCTCCTCCACAATAAGCTGAGGGTCAGCGGAGACGGTGCCATCCCCTAGCATTAGCTGCATCTATTTGCTCTCTCCTTTTTCTCCAGCCAAGCCAGCATCTTGCCCGTCTTGTCCCCCAGTTCATATACTCTGTGCAAGGTGTTCATGTGCCTAGTTTTCGGTTGTTCACACGCGCACGCATTGTATTCCTTGGTCGCCAGTGATAAGCCTTGTGCTGTCACTTCAGTTTGTGTTTCTGCGTGTGCCACCTCTGCCCTCTGTATTGCTGTCTCCAGTGTGTCTCAGTGTTCCCTGCGTTCTCGAGTGTATCGGGTAATGGTGGAGATGGCGTGACCACGGATCACCGACTTATAGGCCTCCCATAATATGCTCGGCGATTCTACAGAGTGTATATTTTCTGTGAAATATTGTTCAGTGGATTTCTTTAGGGCCTTTGCTATGGTGGGAGTTTGGAGATATCCTGGGTATACCGGGTAGATCTGCCGCCGACTAGGCGTCTGTGTTGTATAGGTGAGGTGTATCGGGGAGTGGTCAGAGATGCCTCTGGGGAGATGTTCCACTGCACTCACTTTGTCAGGGGGAACCGCTATCGTCAACAAGTAATCTATACGTAAAAGACTATTGTGTGCCCCTGAGTGGAAGGTAAACTGTCGATCTGTAGGGTGCTTAAGCCACCATAAATCCGTCAGTCCCATTGCAACTATAAAGTCTCTAAGGGCTTGATTGTGTCCGTGAGCATCCCTAGGGGGCCTGCGATCCATGGAAGCGTCTACCACAGCGTTGAAGTCCACCCCCAGGATCAGCTCCCCTTCCGGTAGGTCTAACAGGAATTTACCCAGGTCACTGAAGGCTGTCTGGTGAAGTGCCGGGGTATGTATAAGGAGACCATGTTGTACCTGCGTCCTTCCCACTGACAAGACAGGGCGGTGAACCGGCCTTGGTCGTCGGAGCAGGTTTTGTGTATCACCAGTGGGGAGATTTTGTGGACTAGTATACCGACCCCGCGTGAGCCAGATGTGAATTCAGCGTGAGTGACCATTCTAAACCCCCACCGATCTAGAGCCTTGCAGGCCCCGCCCATTAAGTGTGTTTCTTGGACCGTGGGGCCCTTTCTCTTCAGGTATTGTAGAACCAGACCCGTTTTATCTTGTGTCCCAGTCCATTAACGCTCCAGGATATCACTGATAGTGTCGGGCATGACAAGCTCGTAGCTTGGGAATTAGGGACTTCTTCTTCAGAGTGTGCCATTGTATATTGACTTGAAAACCATAATGTGCCAAATATTCCTCTGCGCCGCATGGCTGAGGTGTGTCAGGAACGCGCCCATGCATGCTAACGCAATAGATCAGTTTGTGTGTTCCTGGTCCATGGAAGTAATCGTAAATGTTTATGGAGAGACTGCGAACTGAATAACCTAGAACAGTGCAAAAGTAAGCCGTAAACAACCAAAACCCCCATCCCCCACCCTGCCTCCCTGCCCGGTGGATCCCAAACTGTCCTCCACCCCAACTGAGCAGAGTGCTTGCTACCCTGAAACAATTGCAACATTCTGGAGGGTGAGACTTCTGTGACGGCAACGAAACCCTCGTCCCCTTACAGTGTTCATGTGGTACTGTGCCAACTTAATGTGTCCTACCTGCGGCAGTCTTCTTTTGAGTCCAACATTTCGCCGCTGGGCGGCTTACCCACAATGCAAGCACAACCGCCTCCCTCATCCCCTCTGCCACCTGAAAACCCCGGTACGTGTTCCGGATTGCTGCACTGTAACTTGGCTGCGTAATACATGTTGTCCATTACAACCTGGAATCCACGAGTGTTTACGGTTCAAAGTTCTGCCGTGAAGTCTGTCTGTCGAGCTCACTGGTCGTCCCTTTATCTGTTGTGTCGCTTCGCGTCTCGATTCTTGGGCCCTCCCGCTGGTCTCCAGCCTTCCAGCCAGTCTTGCGCGTCTCCGGGAGATTCGAAAAACCATACTTTCCCCTCCCATTCGACGCTCAGCTTCGCCGGGAAAAGCATTGCATATTTCAGTTCCCGGGTTCTAAGTTCCTTCTTGATTTCCGTAAAACTGCGTTGTTGCTGTGCCACCGCCGCCGTATAGTCGGGATAAAAAGTGACCTCTGAGTTATCAGTTTTCAGCGGCGGGGCAACTCGTGCGGCCTGTAAAATCGCGTCACGTTCGCGGAAGTTGAAGATCCTCGCCAGTATCGGACGCAGCGGTGCTCCCGGACGCGGCTTTCCTCCTGGCACTCGGTGGGCGTGTTCAACCAAGAAGTAATTGGACAGTCCTTTAGGTTGGAGTTGGTTTTGGATGAGGTCTTCCACATATAGGTCCAATGCTGGGCCACCTGCGGACTCCGGCCCTCCCACCAAGCACACGTTATTGCCCCGGGAACGGCCTTCTTGATCATCAAGTTTGGCTTTCAGGAGGCGGTTGTCATCCTCCAATCTCTGCATTTTGTGTTTGAGTTTGGCCGTGTCTTCCGTGAGTCCCGACGTCGTCTTTTCGACTTCTATTAAGCGATCCGATAGTTTCACAAAGTCCGCCCTGATTAGGGAGACATCAGTGGAGATTGATCCCATTGATGTTCGCATTGTTTTTAATGCTGCCATTACATCTTGAAGCGTGACCTGGTCGTCGCCCGCAGCCCTGGTGTCGGGCTGTGACAGCTGGGGCGAGGTGCGTGATGTGTCCGCCCGGGGGGTGTTCGGGGTGTCATTAGTGTAGGCGTACTTATCTAGGCTCGGGGGGGGTTGGCCTCTGGTCCCTCTGCCACTCATCTTTCAGGCCTTGATCAATGCCTTGCAGGGGCTTTCTTTTCCGGCCAAGAGCGGGCTCACGATGACTCCGGGGCCCTTTCCGCGTTGTCTGGGCTCCTCACACCAATATGGAGGGGCGCCTGTATCAGAATGACGATTCAGAAAGGGGGGTGGTGATGAACAGAGTGTCTGAATTAAGCAGACCACTCTTACCCAGTCCAAAGATCAGGGCTTGATCCATCACCGTTATTTATCTCACTGCACCATCCCAGCTCAGAACCTGGCTATATGCAAATCAGTCTGTCCCTGGCCCAGTGCATCATGGGAACAGGGCAGACTAAACTACCAAGCCAATTCTTCACCAGAAAGGAGACAAGCTACCGGGGACCGGTTTCTGGCATTTCAGCCTTCTTCGGCCCAGCTTGCTTGAGTCCTGGTGGTGCAGTGAGAAAGGGACTCATGTCTGAGTATACCCTGCCACACCTATAGTGGCCAAAAACGATTCAGAAAAGGGGGTGGTGATGAACAGAGTGTCTGAATTAAGCAGACCACTCTTACCCATTGCACCATCAGGATTCAAGCAAACCGGGCCGAAGACGGCTGTAATGCCAGAAACCGGTCCCCGGGAGCTTGTTTCCTTCCCAGTGTAAGAATTGGCTTTTGTAGTTTGGTTTGCCCTGTTCCCATCATGCACTGGGACAGGAACAGACTAATTTGCATACAGCCAGGTTCTGAAACTGGGATGGTGCAGTGAGCTAAAAAACGGTGTTGGATCTAGCCCTGATCTCTTGACTGGGTGAGAGCTTTCTGCTTAATTCAGAGACTCTGTCCCTCACCACCCCTTGTTGTAAATATTTTTGTCCACCCTAAGCGTGGAAGGGTATTCTCAGATGTGAGACCCTTGCTCATTGCACCATCAGGATTCAAGCAAACCGGGCCGAAGACGGCTGTAATGCCAGAAACCGGTCCCCGGGAGCTTGTTTCCTTCCCAGTGTAAGAATTGGCTTTTGTAGTTTGGTTTGCCCTGTTCCCATCATGCACTGGGACAGGAACAGACTAATTTGCATACAGCCAGGTTCTGAAACTGGGATGGTGCAGTGAGCTAAAAAACGGTGTTGGATCTAGCCCTGATCTCTTGACTGGGTGAGAGCTTTCTGCTTAATTCAGAGACTCTGTCCCTCACCACCCCTTGTTGTAAATATTTTTGTCCACCCTAAGCGTGGAAGGGTATTCTCAGATGTGAGACCCTTGCTCATTGCACCATCAGGATTCAAGCAAACCGGGCCGAAGACGGCTGTAATGCCAGAAACCGGTCCCCGGGAGCTTGTTTCCTTCCCAGTGTAAGAATTGGCTTTTGTAGTTTGGTTTGCCCTGTTCCCATCATGCACTGGGACAGGAACAGACTAATTTGCATACAGCCAGGTTCTGAAACTGGGATGGTGCAGTGAGCTAAAAAACAGTGTTGGATCTAGCCCTGATCTCTTGACTGGGTGAGAGCTTTCTGCTTAATTCAGAGACTCTGTCCCTCACCACCCCTTGTTGTAAATATTTTTGTCCACCCTAAGCGTGGAAGGGTATTCTCAGATGTGAGACCCTTGCTCATTGCACCATCAGGATTCAAGCAAACCGGGCCGAAGACGGCTGTAATGCCAGAAACCGGACCCCGGGAGCTTGTTTCCTTCCCAGTGTAAGAATTGGCTTTTGTAGTTTGGTTTGCCCTGTTCCCATCATGCACTGGGACAGGAACAGACTAATTTGCATACAGCCAGGTTCTGAAACTGGGATGGTGCAGTGAGCTAAAAAACGGTGTTGGATCTAGCCCTGATCTCTTGACTGGGTGAGAGCTTTCTGCTTAATTCAGAGACTCTGTCCCTCACCACCCCTTGTTGTAAATATTTTTGTCCACCCTAAGCGTGGAAGGGTATTCTCAGATGTGAGACCCTTGCTCATTGCACCATCAGGATTCAAGCAAACCGGGCCGAAGACGGCTGTAATGCCAGAAACCGGTCCCCGGGAGCTTGTTTCCTTCCCAGTGTAAGAATTGGCTTTTGTAGTTTGGTTTGCCCTGTTCCCAACATGCACTGGGACAGGAACAGACTAATTTGCATACAGCCAGGTTCTGAAACTGGGATGGTGCAGTGAGCTAAAAAACGGTGTTGGATCTAGCCCTGATCTCTTGACTGGGTGAGAGCTTTCTGCTTAATTCAGAGACTCTGTCCCTCACCACCCCTTGTCGTAAATATTTTTGTCCACCCTAAGCGTGGAAGGGTATTCTCAGATGTGAGACCCTTGCTCATTGCACCATCAGGATTCAAGCAAACCGGGCCGAAGACAGCTGTAATGCCAGAAACCGGTCCCCGGGAGCTTGTTTCCTTCCCAGTGTAAGAATTGGCTTTTGTAGTTTGGTTTGCCCTGTTCCCATCATGCACTGGGACAGGAACAGACTAATTTGCATACAGCCAGGTTCTGAAACTGGGATGGTGCAGTGAGCTAATAAACAGTGTTGGATCTAGCCCTGATCTCTTGACTGGGTGAGAGCTTTCTACTTAATTCAGAGACTCTGTCCCTCACCACCCCTTGTTGTAAATATTTTTGTCCACCCTAAGCGTGGAAGGGTATTCTCAGATGTGAGACCCTTGCTCATTGCACCATCAGGATTCAAGCAAACCGGGCCGAAGACGGCTGTAATGCCAGAAACCGGTCCCCGGGAGCTTGTTTCCTTCCCAGTGTAAGAATTGGCTTTTGTAGTTTGGTTTGCCCTGTTCCCATCATGCACTGGGACAGGAACAGACTAATTTGCATACAGCCAGGTTCTGAAACTGGGATGGTGCAGTGAGCTAAAAAACGGTGTTGGATCTAGCCCTGATCTCTTGACTGGGTGAGAGCTTTCTGCTTAATTCAGAGACTCTGTCCCTCACCACCCCTTGTTGTAAATATTTTTGTCCACCCTAAGCGTGGAAGGGTATTCTCAGATGTGAGACCCTTGCTCATTGCACCATCAGGATTCAAGCAAACCGGGCCGAAGACGGCTGTAATGCCAGAAACCGGTCCCCGGGAGCTTGTTTCCTTCCCAGTGTAAGAATTGGCTTTTGTAGTTTGGTTTGCCCTGTTCCCATCATGCACTGGGACAGGAACAGACTAATTTGCATACAGCCAGGTTCTGAAACTGGGATGGTGCAGTGAGCTAAAAAACGGTGTTGGATCTAGCCCTGATCTCTAGCTGGGTGAGAGCTTTCTGCTTAATTCAGAGACTCTGTCCCTCACCACCCCTTGTTGTAAATATTTTTGTCCACCCTAAGCGTGGAAGGGTATTCTCAGATGTGAGACCCTTGCTCATTGCACCATCAGGATTCAAGCAAACCGGGCCGAAGACGGCTGTAATGCCAGAAACCGGTCCCCGGGAGCTTGTTTCCTTCCCAGTGTAAGAATTGGCTTTTGTAGTTTGGTTTGCCCTGTTCCCAACATGCACTGGGACAGGAACAGACTAATTTGCATACAGCCAGGTTCTGAAACTGGGATGGTGCAGTGAGCTAAAAAACGGTGTTGGATCTAGCCCTGATCTCTTGACTGGGTGAGAGCTTTCTGCTTAATTCAGAGACTCTGTCCCTCACCACCCCTTGTCGTAAATATTTTTGTCCACCCTAAGCGTGGAAGGGTATTCTCAGATGTGAGACCCTTGCTCATTGCACCATCAGGATTCAAGCAAACCGGGCCGAAGACGGCTGTAATGCCAGAAACCGGTCCCCGGGAGCTTGTTTCCTTCCCAGTGTAAGAATTGGCTTTTGTAGTTTGGTTTGCCCTGTTCCCATCATGCACTGGGACAGGAACAGACTAATTTGCATACAGCCAGGTTCTGAAACTGGGATGGTGCAGTGAGCTAATAAACGGTGTTGGATCTAGCCCTGATCTCTTGACTGGGTGAGAGCTTTCTGCTTAATTCAGAGACTCTGTCCCTCACCACCCCTTGTTGTAAATATTTTTGTCCACCCTAAGCGTGGAAGGGTATTCTCAGATGTGAGACCCTTGCTCATTGCACCATCAGGATTCAAGCAAACCGGGCCGAAGTCGGCTGTAATGCCAGAAACCGGTCCCCGGGAGCTTGTTTCCTTCCCAGTGTAAGAATTGGATTTTGTAGTTTGGTTTGCCCTGTTCCCATCATGCACTGGGACAGGAACAGACTAATTTGCATACAGCCAGGTTCTGAAACTGGGATGGTGCAGTGAGCTAAAAAACGGTGTTGGATCTAGGCCTGATCTCTTGACTGGGTGAGAGCTTTCTGCTTAATTCAGAGACTCTGTCCCTCACCACCCCTTGTTGTAAATATTTTTGTCCACCCTAAGCGTGGAAGGGTATTCTCAGATGTGAGACCCTTGCTCATTGCACCATCAGGATTCAAGCAAACCGGGCCGAAGACGGCTGTAATGCCAGAAACCGGTCCCCGGGAGCTTGTTTCCTTCCCAGTGTAAGAATTGGCTTTTGTAGTTTGGTTTGCCCTGTTCCCATCATGCACTGGGACAGGAACAGACTAATTTGCATACAGCCAGGTTCTGAAACTGGGATGGTGCAGTGAGCTAAAAAACGGTGTTGGATCTAGCCCTGATCTCTTGACTGGGTGAGAGCTTTCTGCTTAATTCAGAGACTCTGTCCCTCACCACCCCTTGTTGTAAATATTTTTGTCCACCCTAAGCGTGGAAGGGTATTCTCAGATGTGAGACCCTTGCTCATTGCACCATCAGGATTCAAGCAAACCGGGCCGAAGACGGCTGTAATGCCAGAAACCGGTCCCCGGGAGCTTGTTTCCTTCCCAGTGTAAGAATTGGCTTTTGTAGTTTGGTTTGCCCTGTTCCCATCATGCACTGGGACAGGAACAGACTAATTTGCATACAGCCAGGTTCTGAAACTGGGATGGTGCAGTGAGCTAAAAAACGGTGTTGGATCTAGCCCTGATCTCTTGACTGGGTGAGAGCTTTCTGCTTAATTCAGAGACTCTGTCCCTCACCACCCCTTGTTGTAAATATTTTTGCCCACCCTAAGCGTGGAAGGGTATTCTCAGATGTGAGACCCTTGCTCATTGCACCATCAGGATTCAAGCAAACCGGGCCGAAGACGGCTGTAATGCCAGAAACCGGTCCCCGGGAGCTTGTTTCCTTCCCAGTGTAAGAATTGGCTTTTGTAGTTTGGTTTGCCCTGTTCCCATCATGCACTGGGACAGGAACAGACTAATTTGCATACAGCCAGGTTCTGAAACTGGGATGGTGCAGTGAGCTAAAAAACGGTGTTGGATCTAGCCCTGATCTCTTGACTGGGTGAGAGCTTTCTGCTTAATTCAGAGACTCTGTCCCTCACCACCCCTTGTTGTAAATATTTTTGTCCACCCTAAGCGTGGAAGGGTATTCTCAGATGTGAGACCCTTGCTCATTGCACCATCAGGATTCAAGCAAACCGGGCCGAAGACGGCTGTAATGCCAGAAACCGGTCCCCGGGAGCTTGTTTCCTTCCCAGTGTAAGAATTGGCTTTTGTAGTTTGGTTTGCCCTGTTCCCATCATGCACTGGGACAGGAACAGACTAATTTGCATACAGCCAGGTTCTGAAACTGGGATGGTGCAGTGAGCTAAAAAACGGTGTTGGATCTAGCCCTGATCTCTTGACTGGGTGAGAGCTTTCTGCTTAATTCAGAGACTCTGTCCCTCACCACCCCTTGTTGTAAATATTTTTGTCCACCCTAAGCGTGGAAGGGTATTCTCAGATGTGAGACCCTTGCTCATTGCACCATCAGGATTCAAGCAAACCGGGCCGAAGACGGCTGTAATGCCAGAAACCGGTCCCCGGGAGCTTGTTTCCTTCCCAGTGTAAGAATTGGCTTTTGTAGTTTGGTTTGCCCTGTTCCCAACATGCACTGGGACAGGAACAGACTAATTTGCATACAGCCAGGTTCTGAAACTGGGATGGTGCAGTGAGCTAAAAAACGGTGTTGGATCTAGCCCTGATCTCTTGACTGGGTGAGAGCTTTCTGCTTAATTCAGAGACTCTGTCCCTCACCACCCCTTGTTGTAAATATTTTTGTCCACCCTAAGCGTGGAAGGGTATTCTCAGATGTGAGACCCTTGCTCATTGCACCATCAGGATTCAAGCAAACCGGGCCGAAGACGGCTGTAATGCCAGAAACCGGTCCCCGGGAGCTTGTTTCCTTCCCAGTGTAAGAGTTGGCTTTTGTAGTTTGGTTTGCCCTGTTCCCATCATGCACTGGGACAGGAACAGACTAATTTGCATACAGCCAGGTTCTGAAACTGGGATGGTGCAGTGAGCTAAAAAACGGTGTTGGATCTAGCCCTGATCTCTTGACTGGGTGAGAGCTTTCTGCTTAATTCAGAGACTCTGTCCCTCACCACCCCTTGTTGTAAATATTTTTGTCCACCCTAAGCGTGGAAGGGTATTCTCAGATGTGAGACCCTTGCTCATTGCACCATCAGGATTCAAGCAAACCGGGCCGAAGACGGCTGTAATGCCAGAAACCGGTCCCCGGGAGCTTGTTTCCTTCCCAGTGTAAGAATTGGCTTTTGTAGTTTGGTTTGCCCTGTTCCCATCATGCACTGGGACAGGAACAGACTAATTTGCATACAGCCAGGTTCTGAAACTGGGATGGTGCAGTGAGCTAAAAAACGGTGTTGGATCTAGCCCTGATCTCTTGACTGGGTGAGAGCTTTCTGCTTAATTCAGAGACTCTGTCCCTCACCACCCCTTGTTGTAAATATTTTTGTCCACCCTAAGCGTGGAAGGGTATTCTCAGATGTGAGACCCTTGCTCATTGCACCATCAGGATTCAAGCAAACCGGGCCGAAGACGGCTGTAATGCCAGAAACCGGTCCCCGGGAGCTTGTTTCCTTCCCAGTGTAAGAATTGGCTTTTGTAGTTTGGTTTGCCCTGTTCCCATCATGCACTGGGACAGGAACAGACTAATTTGCATACAGCCAGGTTCTGAAACTGGGATGGTGCAGTGAGCTAAAAAACGATGTTGGATCTAGCCCTGATCTCTTGACTGGGTGAGAGCTTTCTGCTTAATTCAGAGACTCTGTCCCTCACCACCCCTTGTTGTAAATATTTTTGTCCACCCTAAGCGTGGAAGGGTATTCTCAGATGTGAGACCCTTGCTCATTGCACCATCAGGATTCAAGCAAACCGGGCCGAAGACGGCTGTAATGCCAGAAACCGGTCCCCGGGAGCTTGTTTCCTTCCCAGTGTAAGAATTGGCTTTTGTAGTTTGGTTTGCTCTGTTCCCATCATGCACTGGGACAGGAGCAGACTAATTTGCATACAGCCAGGTTCTGAAACTGGGATGGTGCAGTGAGCTAAAAAACGGTGTTGAATCTAGCCCTGATCTCTTGACTGGGTGAGAGCTTTCTGCTTAATTCAGAGACTCTGTCCCTCACCACCCCTTGTTGTAAATATATGTATCAGAATGACAGCGTGCTGGCAGGACCCACTCCGTGTCCCCCAGATCCCAGTGCTGGTACGGTGCTGTGGTCCGAGCGCTGCAGAAAACGGGTCGCGCACCCTTATTTATCAGTCCTGTGGTGCGGATGGTTACACTACCCCCTGCCCCCTGTTGAGGGTAGTCTTGGTTGGGGTTACGATGCCTGTGGCCCCCCTGGGGCCCGTTTAACTGTTAGGTGTCATCGCTATCCTCGCGCCAATGTGTCCCACCCACTGGGGATGGCTTCACCACTGCGGAGTAATGGCCGCTTTCGGAATATATTTGGCGCGGAAGCTCCCGCCGCCGGGTTACGACCGCATCGCTGGTGACCGCGGTGTCAGGCCCTCTTGTCCTCCTGCGCAGCGGATGGGAGTCCCCTCAATCTCCCCCTATGCGGTGTTTGCGTGAGGCAGGTCTCGTCTCCTCACCTTCGCGCCGATGTTTTCTTTTCCGCCTGGGGTGCCGCACCGCCGGGCCACCGTTTTACTTCAGTCCACAGCTCCGGCGTAGCGAGGAGGCCGCAATCTTTACCGCCGTGTTAATCCGTGGGGTACAGGTCATCTAAGCGGTGCTCCGTGGCCCGGAGGTTTGGCCGATTCCGATGCGTGGGCACAGGTCCAATCTTTTGCAGGATAAATGGACGGATTTAGCGGGGATGGCTTATACCGTCACAGAGCTCTGCTAGTGTGCGGCCATTTTGTCTGGTCGCTAGCCACGCCCCCCCCTGAATATCATCCTTGAGATGTAGCAAGTTAAGTGAAATCTCAACAAGGCAAGATTCCAAAGAGGCTTGGAGGCAGGTGGTCATGGGTTGGGAGGGAAAGTTAGTAATGGAGGAAGGGAGAGTTTAAAAGTCAGTGATGCCATGTGGAGGGATTGTCTAAGTGGTTGTGGGCATAGCCACAGGGTGGGAGAAGTGGCGGAATGTTTTCTGAGTGAGAGATTTAAGAGGCGTCCGGTTCATCATGTTAGGGGGTATTTAATCAGATATATTCAATATCTGTGCACTGGAAGGAGATATGGGAGTGCAGGGAGAACCAGTTAGGGATAATACAGGAGAAGGGGGTGAAGTCACGGGAATAGGACCTGGAAAGAGGGATTCCATGTTTGCTGTTTTAGAGGCATCTGGTGCATGTGGACTGGATCGGAGAATTAAAGAGAGAGGGTAGACAGAGAGAGGGGCCTTCAGTCTAACAATGGGTAGAGGGCTGGATGATGCCAGTGTAAGGGTGGGCGAACATAGGTGTGCAGGAGTGATGTCAGGCGAGCTAGGGTGTCTTAGTTGGGGGTTGAGTTCTTATTGTTCACATTACTTTTGATGATAGGGAAAATCTCCCCCATTACTGCTAGATTGTCATTAGAGGATTGAGTTAGGATGAATCCATTATTGTAGAGATATACAGTAATGTATGTCCTACAGAAGGGCGAACGGGATACAGATAGCCTAAGCCCATGGGGTGTTTTCCTGGAGTTGGCGATTCGGAGTAAGGAGTAAATGGCAGTTCTCCACTGTGCACATCTTTTTGTGTAGAAGATGAGGTCGCTAATTAGCGTGCCCTTACTCGAGTAGAAATATGGGTCAGAGATGAGAGTTTCAGGGTGGGATTTAGTCAGTGTTTGAGTTTTTTTGCAGCATTTCTTTTAGAGATTAGGGAGGTAATTAATTGTGTAGGTTTTAAAGCCTGATGATATTAGTTGTATGTCCATTGTTTGGGTGAAATAGCTAAAGAAAAGTAATGCTTTATAGTTAGTGTTTATTTATAACGATGCCCAGAGAGAACTCATAGTGAGTGGGCCATGAGTAAGTGATTACAGTGGCCAATGGGATGGTATAGCAAGTGCGACAAAAAGGTAAGATGAGGCAGATATAGTAGGCGTTAGAACCAGCAACCATTCAAACTATTCAAAGATGGGTGCCCCATATTGAGAGTGAAGTTCCTAGAAGGCCGGAGAGAGGCTTAATCCGTTTTCAGTTTCCATAGAAAGTGTCATATGCCAAAATGCCCTTCCAATGGAGCGCCCATTGTCCTTGAAAACTTCCTCAAGTGGAATTGGTGAAAGATGAGCAGGGGGCCAATAGAATGGTATAGCAAGTAAGCGAGGTTAAACAAGAGGCAGATATATATGAAGGAATTATAACCAACCACCATTCCAAGATGGCTGCCCCCTTTGAGATCGGGGTTCCTAGAATGCAGGGGATAGGCTTAGTCCTTTTTTAGTTTTAATAGAACTTCTCATGGATAGAGTCCTATGTCTATTTTCCTTTCCATGAAGGGGGTCACCATCTTGAGGAACTTCCTTGTGGAGAGCCAGGGAGAGAGGAGCAGAGGGACCCCCAAAATGGAGGACACGGAGACCTCCCCAAATGTCCCAGTGTGGGTGGCAATGCAACCATGGCTCACACAGCAGACTTGACATGCAGGCCTCCTACCCGGACAGCCTCCAGCAATGCCAGGGGTCTCCGCTCCCCTAGGACTTGGATGCAAATCCTGGAGAGGGGAAAGGAACCCCAGCCTCAAGCAGCACGAGTGCTCTGGCAGCGCGGGAAGAAATTAAAGACTGTGAACAAATCAGGCAGTCCATGTGGGCAGAAGGAGGGGCAGCTGCTGATGGTGGGCTCAGGAGGAATCTGGACCGCCATGGATGAGACAACTCCCACGCTCATCCGCTTTCTGCCATCAAGCCTGGGACACTTCAGGTGCGAGAGGTGTCAGCGGGCAAACAGATCGGCTGCGAGGAGCACTAACCATGTTTCCCCTGCAGCACCGAACATCTACAGCCGATCCTCAGATGTCTGGCTCCCTCCAGAGAGCTGGTCAGGCGATGGATGGAGGCTGCCTTCCTTGGTCAGTGCAGACGCCACATGCATAGTTGGATGGGCATCCAGGGCCCCGGCTCTCCCTCAGCGAGGGTCCGCAGGGCGACAGCTTGACCGGCAACAGCAAGAGGGGTGGTTGCTGTCTGCCTCAAAAAGGCAATCGGAAATGGGCAGCTGCAGTGCAGGCCACCTCAACCCAGGATCCGACTCCTGTACAGAGATCTGAAGGCCCGCACTTCAACAAATCCGCAAGGAAATGTAATCTTCAAATCACCAAGGTGCGTCAAAGTGTTGGATGGCAGGGATAAACCGGGGATTTGCCAACCCAGGAGCTGTCGTCATTAGTTCCTATTCGCTGTCCATCTTGTGACCAATCATTGACTGCAACACCCAAAAGTGATGTATTGGAATGGACTTGTCGTAACACTGAATGCAGCACTACAACCCCTAAATTGGTGCTGTCATATAACACATTCTGTAATCTGTAATGATGCACATTTTTGGCGTAGCCCAAATGGCTGTCTGACAAATTACAGCAATGGAAGCCCATGAAACTGACACACGTCTGGTTGAGCGACCTTTGCCTAGCATACCAGAGCAGCATTTTTAGTCACTGTTTAATAGCATGATCTGCGTAACCAAATCTACCTTTCTGCCAATTTTGGTGTTATGCTGTCCAGCGGTACAGGCTGTAGTCGTGTTCCAAGCTAATATGGGAATTAACATAGGAAAGAAAACTTTTTTAAACTCCATTTTTTTCCGCCCCCAAGTGACAGATTGCCCCGAAACTTTCCATGCACAACAAGACTCATTATGACACATTTTTGGTAAAGTTTAAGGATGTATATATGCAGCTGGTGTGTTCTAACTCAATATTAGGAATGCCCTTCTAGTCGAAAAGTTCAGTTTTTAATCTAAAAACCAAACGAACAGTAAGAGATCTTTCAATTATGTTAACTTTTTTATGCAACAACAGTGAGCAGAAATCCCAGGTGGCCACCAGCCTTGCAAACTGCATGAATGCATTTTCCATTTAACAAAAAATCTGTAAATCAAAAAAATAAAAAATGAGTTGTCGTTACCCAGTGTCCTTCTTTGTTGCAGAAACTGCAGGAAGGAAGGTCATTCTTGAAGACCAACCAACGCTGACTCCCTTTGTGGTAAAACCAACATGTGGGTTAAAGCACAGTAAACGAGTTATTACAAGAGGTCGGGTTCTTGGTGGAACTTCGGCCTTACCTGCATCTCACCCCTGGTTGGCTGCCATATACATTGGAGAGAGTTTCTGTGGAGGAAGCCTCATTCTGCCCTGCTGGGTGGTCACCGCTGCACACTGCTTTGCCAACAAGTAAGATAATTATATATTCTTCACTCATGATTTCTCATTTTTACTCCAGCCTCGCGAAGACGCAGCATTGAGGCGCAAACCCATGTTTACTGATTTTAGTAAATGTGTTTGCATCAGAATACATGGGTGGATGCACGAGAACACCTATGTTCCACCCATGTACCACCTCCCCGATGGGAGGTAATGCAAGGCAGCGCGTTTTCTGCACATCCATTACAAATTGGGCTTTTCCTGGCTTAGTAAATACCAGAATAGATATTGCTGTGGGATGTGTCAAAAAAGTGACACAACCCTGATGCTAAATATTAGTAAATTTAGGCCTCTACGTATGTGAACATACCAAATGTGTAGACTATCCGCAACATTCCATTGCTCTGGGAACACAATCAAATTTCAGTACACAATGCTTTACATTTCTCTTTCTTATAGCCATTAAAAACTTAAAACTCTGATACGATTAAAAATCACAATAATCTTATGGAAAATATACACACTAAAGAACTGCATATAAGTACTATAACATTTATGAGGGATGTCAAGGAAATTCCACTTCAAAATCCTACATCCAGTATCGCCCTTTGGGAATCCTTCTTGATCACAATACAATATATTATTTTTTTCTCCCTTTCTTACTCCCATTTCCTGCCACACTGTCATTCTGTTGCACACTCTGAAGTTTCCGACATTTCCATCACTCAAACTTACCTCAGCCTAACCACTTTCAGTAGTTGAGAAAATTTGGACAATCCCCTTTTCACCAATCTAGAACTCTTAACTTTTGCCAAATCAACAATCACAAAAATGGCCTTCCATTTCTGTAATGATGTACACACACACGGAGCACAAGGACCTGCCCGAGGGAGGACGAGGGCGGGCGGAAAGGGAGGAGCCAGGGACCAGGGACGGCAGTTAGCCGATGTACCAGGACGAAGAAGGAAGAGAATAAAGAAGCTCCCACTCACGCCGTGTGTCCGTGTCTATATATGCCAGGCAGGACACTACATCTGGCGACGAGGGTCCTAAGAACCTGTACGTGTGTGAGAAGGACGGCTAACTCGGTGCACGTTCCTGGAAGTGGGGAGGCACCTAGAATTGTGGGGCCGGTGACCGCGTGTCGACCGAGTCACGGCACGAGCGTCCTCGCGCGCTGGGAGCTCACCCCAGCTATCCGGCGGTGTGTTTGACCTGTCCGGAGCTCGCCCCGCCGTACCGCGTGTGCGTGTTGCACGTCCTGGGGGCTGGAGCCTGTTGCCTGCATGCTCGCCAGGAGCCCACCCCGGCTGTGAAACCACGAAAAAAAAAAGAAGAAAAAGAGCTGTCTCACCTGGTGCTCCTGCTGAAGAGAGTGCCAGCTGAAACCGACGATCGGTGAGGGAGAGAGAGCAGAAATCAATGCATTCGTGTCTCCGGTAAAAAAAAAAAAAAAAAAGGCCAAATCTCGTTGTACACGAGATTCTCGCGGCGGCCATTTTGGAGTCAGGCAGTTTTGTCCAATCCCCTGTCAGGGATCTTCGGCGGCCATCTTGAAGTCAGGCAGAGAGCCTGAAAGCCATCAAGCACTGATAAATGCACGGTGCGCAAGAATAAACAAGCACTGGCGAGTGCAACAAAACAAATAAACAAGCACTGGCGAGTGCAAGGAACATAGTAAACAAGCACTGGCGAGTGCAAGAAGTGAAGAAAACAAGCACTTGCGAGTGCAAGGAACATAGTAAACAAGCACGGGTGAGTGCAAGAAGCGAAGCAAACAAGCACTGGCGAGTGCAAGGAACATAGTAAACAAGCACTGGCGAGTGCAAGAAGTGAAGTAAACAAGCACTGGCGAGTGCAACAAAACAAATAAACAAGCACTGGCGAGTGCAGTGAACAAGTAAACAAGCACTGGCGAGTGCAAGGAATAGCAAATTCAATTAAAGAGTTTACAGAAAGGATTTTGTCAGCACATTTTAAGATAACGTGATCTCGCGATGGCTGACCCCGCTCCCATGGGTGTTTTGGGAGTCTCGTTCCTGCGCCCTCCAGAGTCCCTCACTCTTGAATCTGGCGGGGGTATGGGCCTGCGGTGGGAAGAATGGCTAGAAGATTTCACGGACATCATGAAAGGGTCTCAGGTAACTGATGTTGGACAGCAATTGATCGCTCTCAAGAATCTTGTAGGCAAAGAAGTTGGACAGATCATAAAAGAGTTGCCTGCTGAGTCTGCTGGTTCATATGATAAAGTCTGTGAAGCACTCAACCGCAAGTTCTTGCACAAAAAGAATGTTGATTATGAGCGATATACATTCAACCTGGCCTCACAAGAGAAAGGTGAGCCAATGGGTGTATTCGTCACACGTCTGAGACGTTTAGCAAGATATTGTGACTTTGATAATTTCTCCACCGAGGATGCCCTCCGATTGAGAATCATAGAAGGTTGTCTTTCAGAGCCCTTGAGACGCAAACTGCTCAATAAAAGCTACCCGCTAGAGGAGATTGAGGAAATGACAAGAGTCCATGATCAAGCCGACGAACATGCGAAGAAGATGGAAGCCGGGAGAAGCGAAAAACAGGCATTCAGGATGCAGTCTCGACAAGCGCACGGGCGGTCCCCACCTCAAGTGCGCTCCTCCAGATCCAAGAAACAATACCACCCATCAAGTCGTCGATGCAGAACCGCAAGTCGCACCAAGAAAAGATCAGAAAGACAACTGAAGTGCTACAGATGCAGCTACGATTTCCCACATGCAGACGCATGCCCAGCACTAGACCAACAATGTCGGAAGTGTGGTAGAGACAACCATTTTGAAAGCATGTGCGGGACGTCGCACAAGAATGATCAACGAGAACATGCCCGGCCATATCTTCCCTCAAGCAGTCGTCCCCATGTCAGAGCAGTGCAGGATAGATGAGACTCCTCCACAGGGTCGTCACAATCCAGCTGTCACTCCTGCCGAACATATCAATCTGGACGATCGTCATCAAGAGAGTCAAGATCCCTATCACCCATCTCATAAGACCGAGACGAATATGTATATTTTGTAGCGGATACTGATCGTCTAAAAGAGTATCCACGGCTAGACATCAGAGTTGGTTCTCATCACACCAAGTTTGTGCTGGACAGTGGGGCGTCACTAAACTACCTACCTGTGGCGGAATATCAAAGAATGAGGCCACCTCCCAAATTGGTCAATGCCCATGTGCAAGTATATACGTGGATGTCAAAGAAACCACTCCCCTGTCTTGGGAAGTTCGTGACCGATCTATCATATCAAGATCGCACAATACAAGCCTACATTCACGTCATCGAGGGACCTGAGGCAGACTGCCTACTAAGCCTGCCCACCGCAGAACGACTAAAGTTGATAGACATACTGTACAAAGTGGATGACAAACCAGACATCATTCAGAAGTTCCCCAAGCTCTTCCAAGGTCTTGGGAAGATGAAAAACTGCCAAATCAGACTGCACATCAACGAGCAAATCACACCAGTGGCACAACACCACCGAAAAATCCCGTTTCATCTGCAGGAAGCTGTGGAGAAGGAGCTTCAAGACTTACTCGAGGCTGACATCATAGAGAGGACTGATGGACCAACCCCATGGGTCTCCCCGGTTGTAGTGGTTCCAAAGAAAGGAGAGACAAACCGAGTCCGTCTATGTGTGGACATGAGAGCACCTAACACAGGGATAGAGAGGGAGAGGCACCCAGGCCCTCACATCAGTGACATGATCACGTCACTCAAAGGAGCCAAAATATTTTCAAAATTGGACCTTAACAAAGGATATCACCAACTAGAGTTGCACGAGCTGTCCCGATATATCACGACATTCTCAACACATCTAGGGCTGTTCAGGTACAAAAGACTCCGTTTTGGGGTGTCCTCAGCAGCAGAAATCTTTCAAGAAGCAATCAGGAGAACAATTCATCATGGTCCCCATGTATTGAACTATAGCGATGACATCCTGGTCTATGGAGAAACCACTCAAGAACATGACAGGGCGCTAGATCGGGTCTGTCATGCACTGACAGAAGCCAACCTCACACTCAATCAGGACAAGTGTGAATTTCATAAGCCAACGCTGACATTTTTGGCCACGTCTTCTCTGGAAATGGCATGAAACCGGACCCCGAAAAGGTAGCAGAGCTAAATGACACACCGAGCCCAGATGACGTTGGTGACGTACGCTCGTTCCTGGGCATGGCCAGCTACTGCTCCAGATATATACCAGACTACGCCACAATAAGTCACCCCCTGAGAACGCTCACCAAACAAGGGCAGCCGTTTCAGTGGTCCACCCAATGTGAACGGGCGTTCAGAGAGATCAAAGAAGCTGTGGAGTCAGCTAAAAAGATGGCTTACTTCAATCCAAAAAAAGAAGACAGAAATAACAGTAGATGCCAGCCCCGTAGGGCTAGGGGCCATCCTAGCACAATATGACAGAGATGAGGACCAACGGCACATTGTAGCATATGCCAGTAGGAGTCTAACAGACACGGAGAGAGCATACTCCCAGCCAGAAAAGGAAAGTTTAGCTGTCGTATGGGGTTGTGAACATTTCCACATATTCATCTTCGGAAAGCACTTCACCCTGGTCACTGATCATCAAGCTCTGGTTACAATTTTCGGAAACCCTCGAGCAAAAATGCCGCCACAAATAGAGAGATGGGGCCTCAGGCTACAAGAATACACCTACACCATTTTACACAAGCCAGGGAAAGCCGCAAACCCTGCCGACTACATGTCCAGACACCCCACCAGGACCAGCAAATCCGAACAATCGATTGCGGACGAATACATCCACTTCGTGGTAGATCAGGCTAGACCTCCTGCAGTTCCGCTGGAAGACATCTGTGAGGCGACACAGTCCGAGGTCACCCTACAAGAAGTGAAACGCCGGATACAAACCAATAGCTGGCGACATTCACAAACAAATGGACAAAACGACCAAGAGATGGCAGCGTTCAAACACATCCACGAAGAACTGTCAATAGCGACAAATGGGCTCATCCTAAGAGATACTCGAATTGTGATCCCACGACAACTAAGACAAGGGGTAATAAGTCTAGCACATGAAAGCCACCGGGGCATAGTAGCCACGAAAAGAGCACTCTGCGAGAGAGTCTGGTTTCCAACACTGGATCTAATGGTGGAAACAACACTGGAGGATTGCCCACAATGTCAGCTAGTGAGCCGTCCAGATCCCCCTGCACTGCTGCTAATGTCTCCACTGCCCGAGGGTGTCTGGCAACACATTGCCATTGATTTCTTTGGGCCATTCAGGTCGGGCCAATATGTCCTGGTCATCATGGACGAATATTCCAGATTCCCCATTGCACAACTGTGCACATCCACAAAAGCCTCCAGCGCCAGACCAATTCTAGAGGAAGTCTTTGCTGCGTGGGGCATTCCTCAAGTGGTAAAATCTGACAATGGGCCCCCATTCAACAGCCACGACTTCGCCGAGTTTGCTCAACAACTAAACTTCAAACACCGGAAGATCACACCACTATGGCCTCAGGCGAACGGAATGATTGAACGCTTCATGGCCATGGTCAAGAAAGCCATTCAGCAGGCAGAGCTCACTCGAAAGAACATCCAGACAGCACTCAACGAGGTACTAAGAGCCTATCGAAAAACGCCCCACTCCACCACGGGCAAATGTCCTGCCACCCTCATGCTAGGCCGATCAGTGCGCACTAGATTACCAATGATGAGCATCCCAGCGAGTGAACAGTATCCCGATTCTGACCACGAGGAGATCGCGGCCATAGACAAGCTGAAGAAAGAAAAAATGAAGGACTATGCGGATGAACGTCGATTGCCTCTCACGCTGAAATTCGAGAAGGAGCCTGGGTGCTGGCGCAGCAAGAGCAGCACCGAAAGACTGACTGCAAATATCATGAGACTCCGCTGAAAGTGGTGCAACAGAAAGGAACTATGATTAACGCGGAAACCGACGGAAGACGAGTCACCAGGAATGTGACGCACTTTAAGAAGTGCAGCCCTAATGTCAAAGAACTACTGACTGAACCGCGAGCTGAGAAAAGGGAACCAGAGACACAGCCCAGCCGCAGTCAAGTATTGATGGAGATCGCTGATGAACACGAGCGAGACATCCCTGATCCTCAGTCGCACCCCAGACGGACCACGAGGAAACCGTCTCGCCTCATTGAAGAACTTTAAGCGGCGATCCTCAGCGACGTGAAAGCAAAGGGTGTAGATAGATTGCTGTGTTTTTTCTATTTTTGTTTACAGAGGGGGGAGAAGTAATGATGTACACACACACGGGGTACTCGGACCTGCCCGAGGGAGGATGAGGGCGGGCGGAAAGGGAGGAGCCAGGGACCAGGCTCGGCAGTTAGCCGATGTACCAGGACGAAGAAGGAAGAGAATTAAGTAGCTCCCATTCACGCCGTGTGTCTGTGTCTATATATGCCAGGCAGGACACTACAATTTCCAGTGAGCTGAACCATTTCCCCTTTTCTCACATCCTGAATATACCTGCCCTTGTTTTGTGTGACAATAAACTTCATTCTTTACTACCCTATCACCTTAATTCCCTAGCAGGTCTTCACGTAGTGCACGGTTTTCTTTCATACATCAGTGTATCAAGACTTTTTCCAATCCCACTGTGCGGAGTCGATCTGTAAGCACACATACAAATAAATCTTACGGCTTCATACACCAGATGTTCGTCCTTTGCCTTTACTCATTTTCCCTTAGAGATATTTTCACTTGTCACTTCGTCCACACTGACTGCTATATATCCCTACTCCTCATCACTCTGGCTGGTCTCCTCACACATCTTTTAGTGGTGGCCTTGGTAAGTAGTCTGCAATTACCTTTTTCTTCTGTGGCATGTACTCGACCCTGAAATAAAATTCTTGTAAACGCATCAACCTCATAGGAATTCTCGATGTTTCCTTTATTTGAAAATGAGTACTGAACAGTGGCGGCTGACATGTCCAGAGGGTGGTGCGGCGGGGGGCACATAAAAAAACAAAAAAAAATTACCTTTTGTAGGAGTGCGACGGCCTCCTTGATCCTTCTCTCCTCTAGACAGGAAGGCTCCCAACTCCCAAGCCAAACCTGGCACTGCTCTCATGCAGATTTCAGTGTGACCATGTATGCGGTTTGGAAGACTTATAATGTACACCAATGTAAAAAAATTCTTATTTAGAATGTGGAACAATTCTGACCCTTTTCTGAGCCTTTACTTCATGCATAATGTGTTGAACCACAGCAACAATCGTAAAATGCTGGGGATACCTTCAAGACATCATGCCCAGCAGATGGCTGAACACAGTATTGGAAATATTGATAATGCTGACCAGGTTGCTACTATGAACATTCCACTACTGATGCACAGTTGTTATGGATGCGCTACTCATTCCCTGTGTTCTTCCTCTAATGAATTGCTGTTGCAGCTATGATGCTGGTACCTGATGATGTACACTCAAGACAAATCTGTTCCAACGCATTCGCCACAGGCAAACAAAATTTATATTCAAGACAGGTCTGTGCCGCAAACCCACAGTGACACAAAACAACTCCCATTTATTTTATTATGCTGCTACCCACCTTCTGCCCCCAGTAAATACGATGAACGGTCCACCACCTAGCAGTGGCAGCTGGCATGGCTCATGGGTGGTGGGCACGGGGTAGGTGCAGTCATTGGGGTTGCAGTGTAAAAACGTATTTTTTTAAAAAACACTTACCTTGGTGCCGGGTCTTGCGTCTCCGCTTCTGCTCTTCTCTGTCGGACTCCATAAATAGGCAGGCTCCCCTGACCAATCACAATGCTGCAATGCAGCGTTGTAATTGGTCTGAGCATTGTGGTTCCGCTCCCGACAAGGGACAGAACAGCCTGTTTGGAGATCAGGGAAAGTGTGCATGACTGTTTGGCAGGCCCCAGAGGGCTGACCAGACAGTCATGTGCACTTAGGAGTGGGCAAACCACTCCTCCGCTGCCCTTCTCCAAGAATAGAGCAGTCCCACTTGCAAAGCAGCATGGAAACATAAAATGATAATAACTCAAAGTTATTATAATTTTATGTTTCTTTTATTTGCACTGCTTAAAAGCAGTGGGGCAGCGCTCCTCCACCATCGCGGAGGTGCCGCCACCGCCATCTAGTTGCTGTCAGTTTCTGGCTACTCGTGCTTCTTCTGTATTTTTCTGTGCAAGATCTCCACTCCGACTGCAGAGTCTCCACACACATAAGTATACGTTTTAGTAGTAAATGTGGGAAGGACAGATAGGAGTGGCAGGAAAATGAGGAATACTTATGATTGAAGGGGATGCGATTAAGGAAAAGTAAGGAAGGGGCTAGAGGAGGGCTAGGGAGGGGAGTAGGGAGGAACGTGCACCCACTCACACGCATAAGCCCCAACCTATTAAACTGCACTTCTAAAGTTAATACAGCCAAAAAGGGTCCCAAGACAGTAATACATTACTAAGAGCTGAAGTACATTCAACAAAACACATGGCCAACTACTGGTACTGCAACAACCTCCTCCAGAAAAAATGGAGGTACGGACTAAAAAAAACCCATAGGAGATAAGATTACATTAAATAATATAATTCCAGATAGTTGAAAATATCAATACATATAATTTAATGCTTTCAAAATAAAACATAATTATTATTTAATTTAATTACGTATTATATATATACATATATAAATATATAGTTTGAATATAAAATATTACAACAACCTTTAATTTAAAAATTAATGTAACATTAACTTTTGTTGAAAAATAAAATGACATTACTTTTAATGGGTTCTATACATCGTTTTTAATACATTTTAATGCATAATAATGCATAATAAAACATATTTTATTTTGTACTTTAGGTAGGAATTTATTTGCGGTAATTTATTTTTTATTTAAACATTAGCAACGTTTTTCTTTCTTTAATTTAATATACTAAAATGAATTAAAGATTTAATTCAAAATTAAGGCATTTTTATTTAGTTTCACATTTAAAATAAATATATAAAATTAATTTAGAATAATACTTAAAAACATGTAGACAGTTTTTTAGTAAAATAAACTTTTTTACTTTTCCGTAGACTTTATCGTAGGGAGACTGCAGTCGGGGTGGAGATCTCCGTATAGTAAAGTATAGGGAAAACATTAAAATGTAGGAGCACTTTCATAAAACATAAAATTCTGGGCGGTATTACTGCTCAGCATCTTTTTCAGAAATAAACCCTAATGTGGCGGGTGGGAGGGTGGTTGTTTCTGGGAAACGAAACAGTAATGGCCCTAACATGCAGGCAGTTCTCTCCCTTGCTGTTTGGCCTATTGGTGATTTTTCATGTCCTGTTTGCCATTTAGGAACTAAAGATCGGCATCAGGAGGCATAACAGAATTTTCAACACAGTAAAAACATTGGTGCATGGGCTTCTTCTAATGACTGACCACCAGTGTAGCCTCCACCTGAAGTCCGTCAGTGCTTCACCACCTCAAAATGGCAAGAAAGAACCATGTACTTGTTGGCTGATTTGCAGCCAGACTCCTGCTTCACCAAACTCTAAAGCAAAACTTTCCATTTGGTAGCCCTGGGTAGGACATAATGTTCTACATAAATCCTTATAAGGATTGAGCCCCACCATCAACGACAATCCATCATAAACAATATATGTCTGTTCCAGCGCTGCCAGACACTCTTCACGACATTAGATTACGAAATACGTCCATTTACAATGTGCACTGGCCACTATAACTCCTGTCAACAAGAATCCCTGAACTGTAAAGGGCACCCACATTTCAAAAGTGCTGCGGAACACTTCAAGTGGTAGAGGTGCGCTGCACAAACATACGTGACATGACATACCATAACATAAGACTAAAATAGAGATGGACAAAAGTCTGTTTAGTTCTAGCCCAGGATTTTTGTCAACAGTTAAATGCTGTTTTTTTTAGCCGGACTGGGAATAGTAACCAGCCGCTAGTAATTCCGCTCGACCGGCCCAAAGTTCTATTTGTCTCAGATATTTCCAAGGTGGAGACAAACGTAGTTGCAGAAGTGTCAACTCCTATATTAATTGAGGGTTGCCTGTGTCTTCCTAATCGTCTTGACTTCACCGATCAGCGAAACTGAGACAAAAAGAACTTTTTGGTGAGGGTTTGCCTCATTTCGGCTACTACCATTCAACTTTGATTCTTGGAGTGCCATTAACTTTAGTTGCTGTAGAGTATGAGTTTGACTTTGTTCCTAATTTTTCAGGGTCAACAGTAGACATGAGAACTTTCATCCTGGAGATGGTCTTATAGATGCCTTCACAATAAAGACTGAAACATAGACAATCCGACCCATTTTCTATGTCAACATCTCCTTTCAGTAATTGTTAACCGTATAGCCAATGATTGTGTTCCTGTTATTCAATATGAAATTAAATGAAATGAAAAAGGCATTTATAAAGCACATGGCTACCTGGGAGCATCCCAGCGCTAGGCCAGACACGAGAGAGGCAGAAGGAACTAGGGGAACAGAAATGTCTTCAGTATGTGAAATGATTTACAGCATAAGTGTTCATGATAAAAAGATCTGTAGGAAAGAATGGCCATCTCAGGTACTTTTGCCTTTATGTGAATTGTAATTGGTGCCCTTTTATATTACACAATTTTTTACATAAACTTTGACTTTATGAAGTATACACTCGTGAAGAATGATTTCTTTCCTGCTGAATGTTGTTCAGTTTTGTGTTTGATTAGTTGAATAATTAAATAATTCACTTTGACATGTGTTTGTATTAAGCCACCACTTGGGGATTGAAGATAATTAACTTTTTATATTTACTGAAGACTTTGATCTTAAAACAAATCCTTTGAAGGCCTTATTACCTGATCGCATAGATTACCCAAGCCTCCAAGGGTTTATTTGGGTGCCCATTTCTTGTTTTGTATGTTTAGAAAATGGGCATTTCTCTGCACTTACTGGCCTGTGTTCCTGACAGCCTCTCTCCAATACATGTCTGGAGTGGGTGACCGGCACACTTTTTGCATTCCCTCTAGACAACCATAACACAGGAAGGATAGGTGTGTCTAAGTACCACTCTGCATACATCTGCATTCTGATGGCCTTGCCTGGGCAGGACGGAAGGTACTTACCTAGTACCAGTACCAGTACCAGTACTTACCCAGTTCTCAGCATTCCATTCTCACTTTGTGCTTTCCATGCCTCAACAGTGAGTGTCTTCCAAACCTCAGCTCTCTGTCCATTTTTGTCCTTAGTTTACTCTTGGGCTGTCTCAGCAGTGCACTCTTTCGGGAAAGTGTCCAGGGCACTGCGTATAAGCCAGCCCTCCGGGGACTCGGATTGCCCCATCACATACATTTAGGCATATATGAACCCAACACACATGCTGTTTGTTGCCGAAGGCAGCGGAGGTCTCTGGTCTAGGGTGAGTGGGAGGGAAGGGGCGGATATGCCTCACCCTCAGAGGCACAGTCCCAGCTGGGTCTCCCACAAAGGGTCCTTGTTTTTCTGAGTTGTGGACCCCATAAGGATCGTAAGTGTCCACAGGGGCCTTTCTGAGTCCGCAGTGGTCCTAACTAAGCACCCTGTGAAAAAACCATCCAAACCCTGCCTGAACACCGACTGAGGGATCAACCCCGCCTTGAGTGGGCTGAGCTTCTCAAACAGCAAATAGGAGAGCTGAGGAGAATAACAGAAGGACTGTAGCCGTGCCGTGGAAGTAAGGTCTTGTGTGAGCTCTATTCACATTAATTTCAGCGCTGCTTATTTGATTCCGCCGGCGGAATCTATCAGTAATTGCGTGTTATAAGAGTAAAGCAGAATTAATACATTTCATTACAAGACCGGAGGCTACCATTAGGCATATAGCTTTTAATGCAGACCCAAGCAGCCGCTTATGTCACAAAGCAATAGTTCCATATAGAACATTCTTAACAAAACAATTCCAGTAAGCACTAGGCAATCAGCCTCTTTTAAATGCGGCTCCAAGCAGATAAGTCGTGTTTTTCTCTTACTCTCCTTTGACATTGCTAGTCATTTTAATTATTGCTTATTTACTGCTATTTATATCTTATACTTATTCTTAACCCAATACTGTTACATTTCTGCCAATATTACCTGATGATTGTGATGCTTTTATTCAATTTTTCTTGCTCTTGTTTCCCGTGGGACGTTCTGTTCCCTCCCCCTTCCCTGACTCGATCGCCCGTCCTCTAATTTATGGAGGTCGGCTCGTTTTCCTTATTTTACTCGGTAATCGCGCTTTTTCATTTCCTGTTTGCTCACACTATTTGATAATCGCGCTCTCACTTCGCGAGATAGATTTATATTCATTGTTTTTGACTTAAGCGCCTTCCGCTTCGACATACCTTGCCTCGTTTGATACCCTCATCGTATTTCTCCTCTCACCGGTGCCCGTGACTGTGTTTTGCCAAAACTGAGGAAAGACTGTTAGCAACACAGGCGCTGCGTGCTATCGTTGCCTAGTTGCTTTCCTCAGTCTTCCTGCTCACAATGAGCGTCTCTGGGCAACCGGCTGATCGCGCACGGGGAAACTGTCAGTTTTCCGACACGATCAGCTGATTTGGACACATTCATCGTCTCTGCTACGCTTTCTTTGGATTTAAATCCAATTTAGATTATATTTCTTTTGCAATCCTAAAACGATTCACAATCCCACCCCATCTAGCCTAATCTCTCTCCAAAAAAAAAAAAAAAGGGGGGAATTACATTTGAATTGATTTATATATATATATATATATATTATATCAAACAAAAAAAAAGAAAGAGGTCTTTACTTATTTATTTATTTATTATTATACCTCTCTATTCCCCATCCTTATCATGTCTGACTCAGATTCAGACCAAGATAATATTTCTCTCCCCAACATTGAAAATGAGGTATTTAAATCTCTAATACATAAAGAAATGAGGTCTTGTATGTTTTCTACACTTTCTAAAGTCATGGCATCTAAGAGATCCTTTTCTCCTGAAGAGGACGATGAATTTCAATATGAATTTGAAAATGATAATGACCTCACTGAAATAAGGGGTAAGAAGAGTAAAAAAACTAAAAATATTGATTGTACCCCTAAGAGCACTATTTCAGGTCCTAGTACCTCAAATTTTACTGCAGGTCATCTTACCTCAGACGATTCGGGTGTCCCTAGCGGCACAACATTTAAGGGTGTCCCCCTAGACCCTCTAGGCGAGGAGATGTTTTCACCTCTTAACATCAGACATCCTAGAAGCTCTGAGTGGGTTCCTCTGGACCATGTTAGTAAATGTATTACCCAATGGATCAGGAATCCTCTAGAGAGAGACATTCGTAATCTCTTACGAGCAGAATGCTCAAGACCTTCTATCGAAGGTAAAGTCTGCCTAACACCTAATCTTGATCCCGAGCTGATAAAATATCTTTTCAAGCTCGGTAGGGATCCCAGGAAGGGTATGGAGAGATCCCTTAAAATTTGTCAAGACCGACTTCTTGATATTTTAGGTCCCCTCACTAAAATTATTGATGCCGCTGAAAATAGTCATATCAACGGCTCCACCTTGAACACTGATCTTATCCGTGGTTGGAGTCAAAGGGCACTAGTACTTTTAGGAAACGCAAATGCCAGTCTCAACTCTGAAAGAAGAAGAGTCGTTCTCACTAAGATTAGCCCAAAATTGAGCGACTTAACCGATAAAGAGCCCTCACTTAATCCTAAAGGCCTACTTTTTGGCGAAGACCTTAACAAAACATTAGGTAAATACGTGTCCACCTTTATAGCCCTGGATAAAGCACATCAGAACATGATAAAGGTTTTCAAAATCAACAACAATAACCTTTTTGGCAGGGCCGGAAGAAGGGGCCAATCTTTCGGCCGATTTAATCGTAGGCCCTACGGTAGATCCAGAGGTTATAACGCAAGAGGCGGCTACCAATCCTCCTACCAACTCCAATTTTACCCTCCAAGGGGAAGAGGCTTCCGTTCAAGAGGTTCGAGACCAAGAGGGGGGTCTAACGACGCAAACCCACAAAGTAAGTGCTTTGATTCCTTTTTACCCTCCCACGAAAGTGAGAGGCAGACTAAAATTCTTTCTCCACAACTGGAAACTAATCACTCAAGGTCCTTGGGTTCTGAACACTGTTACTGGTTTTACAATAGATTTCATAGATACTCCGATTCAGGTTTCTTTCCCAAGAGAAATGTCTCTCTCTCCGGATCAAGAGAAGATTATAGAAGAGGAGATCTCTTCAATGCTCCAGAAAGGCGCAATCATAGAAGTCTCTACGGAATTTCTGAGGTTTGTAAGTACTCTTTTTCTTGTAGAAAAAAAGGACAAAGGTTGGAGACCCGTCATAAATCTCAGGGAACTCAACAAGTACCTTGTTTACAGACATTTCAAGATGGAAAGTATCCATCTTCTGAGAGATCTCTTGTTAGAAAGAGACTGGTTGGTCAAACTAGATCTCAAAGATGCCTATTTTACCATCCCTATGGCCAAGGAAGATCAACCCTTCCTGCACTGGCAGAATTAAAAATACTGCCCACCCCAAGACAGAACATGCTGAATACAGCAGGCGCAGGGAGGTTATCGTGACTAGCCAATGATAAATGCTTTAAGCCTGATTGGTATATTGGAAAAGATTTGTGAAATGAAATGAAATGAAAAATTTCACTTGTATAGCGCATAACCACCCGGAGGCCTCGCAGCGCTTTAGACTGAATTAGTGTGTCGGGCTACTGGGAGAAAATTAGTACGCTTTTGAAAACAAGTAGGTTTTTAAATCTCTCCTAAATGACATTCGGTTGCTGTTTTGTCTGAGAGTTAGGGGCAGGGAGTTCCATAATTTTGCCGCTGTATGAGATAAGGAGCATCCACCCCAACGGGCTTTCTTGACTTTTGCCATAGCTGCGAGATGCAATGAGGCCGAGCGCAGGGCTCTGGATGGTGAGTAAGGCCGCACTAGAGGGCGCAGGACTGCGGGGCCAGTTTGATGGAAAGATTTGTGCAAAATGCACATGGCCTTAAACTGTGTCCTGGCAGCCACTGGAAGCCAGTGGAGTTCTTTTAAAGCATTCCTCGCTGATTGCCAGCGGGGGATGTTGAACAATAGTCGGGCGGCACAGTTTTGGGTGACTTGAAGTTTTTTCGTCACTGCTACCGGGGCTCCTAGATATAAAACGTTTCCATAATCCAGGCGAGAGAGTATCAGGGCCTGGACCATGACCCTTCTTGCCTGGAGTGGAAGTAGGGGGAGCACTTTACAGAGCATTTTCATTAGCCCCATACAAGTAGAGGCAGTTTTGGTGGCTTGGACTGAAAAATCCAGCGCTCTATCAAGCCAGATTCCCAGGCTCTTTATCTGGTCCTTAGGAGGAGGGGGGACACCGAGGCATAAAGGCCAGCTAGAAGCTAAGGAAGTTGGGGAGGGATTACCTAACATCATGATCTCAGTCTTCTCCCCGTTGAGTTTGAGGTGGGAGAGTTGCATCCACCTAGCAACAGCCTCCAGACAAGGGCCCAAGGTGTTAGACGAACCCTCATTGTGGTCCAAAGAGACCACAAGTTGGGTATCGTCTGCGTAGGTGACAATCCGCACACCAAAAGGGAGGACTATCTTCTCTAGAGGCTGCATATAGACATTAAAAAGTGTGGGGCTCAAGGAGGAACCCTGCGGAACCCCACAGCTAAGTGGATGCTTTGATGATGCCACCTCACCCTCAAACACCTGAAACGTTCCTCCATGAAGGAATTCAGCCAGGTCAAGGCCGCGCCCAACACCCCCATGCCATTCAAACGATGTAATAGTGTGGCATGGTTAACAGTGTCAAACGCGGCACTGAGGTCAAGAAATATAATGGCTGTTTTTCCTCCCTGGTCCATTATAGCTCTAGGTGCCTCTGTCACTGCCAGAAGGGCAGTTTCCGTACCTTGCTGGGGACGAAATCCCATCTGGGAGACCTGTAGAAGATTGTTGGACTCTAAATAGTCCCCTAGAATGTTATTGATGTATCTCTCCAACAATTTGCTCATCCATGGAAGCAGTGAGATAGGGCGGAAATTGGACAGATTGTTCTGGTCCAAATTCGGCTTTTTCAGCAGTGCCCTTACCATCGCGCACTTCCATGTGGCAGGGACAGAGTTGGAGGTAATAGAGGTGTTAAGGGCCTCCAAAATGAACGGGCGAATAGTGTCAATCACTTTTACTAAGGTCTGAGGAGGGGCTGGGTCGTTTGGGGATCCTGAGGTGACTTTATGAACCGATATATCTAGAGTATTGGGATCCAAGAGTGGAAAAGCGACCAATGAACAAGGTACGGGCAGGTCAGAGTCCAAAGTAGCGGAGGACGCCACATTATCACTACCAGTTGAGAGTTGGGAATAAATGGCCTATAATAATATGTCAGATGCCTTATGTCTGATCTTTTTCTTAAGAAAATGTATGACAAAACAGTAGGGCTGGCTTATTTATTATGAAAAGCATATGTTAAAGAAAACAGGCCTTAATGTTGGATTGTCATTGTACCATGTTAAAGCCTATAACTAGGCATTGCTTTACATGGATTCTCATAGATTTTTATGATTTTACTGCAATGTTTTAGACCTCTTAGGAAGGGTTGTGCATGGTTTTGCCAACTCTAATTTGGTGCATATCTAATTTTATGATTGAATACTTGATGGTTATCTTGTTGGGCAGCTTATGCTCAATATAGTAGGCTGGTGATGGTTATTGTGTTAGGCCAATTAGAAAAGGTATATCCCTGTGTGGTTCATCAGGGAAGGTTATGTCAGTTGTCATAGGTCCAATCTTATTCTTTTGAAAAATTACAACAAAGGCAGTAGACACCACTTATATGTTAAAGTCAAAATGATTTAGAGGGTGGATTTGTATCATACTGTGTTAATGTTTCTAGGCAGGCATTTTGCTACATGGAATTACACAGATTACTGTCGTAGGCAAATATGTTGGTGTTGATTACTTCCTTTAACACATCTTGGGGACAGGAGATTTGCTTTGTCATAATCCTTGCTATACCCTCTTACGAGTTCCTGGTAGGTATGGTTGCCAGGCTCTTATAATAAAAAAAACATTTAAAAAACTCCACATAAATACACATTCATTGAGGGCCTTTGGGTCAGCCTGCTTGTTTCTATTCGAGTGTCATTCACATTCTGCTTCTCACAATGACATCATACTGCATGGGACAATGAGTTAGCTCATTTCTGCTATTGGCTCATTGCCCCGAAAGTTACTGCATTTTGCCTTATCGCATATGCACCTCAACATAAACATGAATGTGCTTCAGAATCTGGGGTAGTGGCCATTATTATTATCTTTTATAGATCCCCTTTCATTTCTTTCTTCTCCTTTCTTTTGGAATGCTCTGCAGCTTACCAGACAGTCCAATCAGGCTGCCTGCTTGCTGCTCATTTCCACCGCATTGTCCTGCATCATGTGTGGTCCATATTTCTAAACTGGACAGCTATCTCAAAATGGTATTGTCCATAGTGTATCATTGTTTGCCATTCCAACACAGTCACCATGTTTTGAAGCATTACTGTGGCTGTTCTGAATTAATACAAACATAATACTCTATAGACTTTTGCATTCAAAGATGGCTGCCTACTGCAATGTTTACTGAGCAGCCATCTTGCAATGAAATTGTGCACTGTGTATCATTGTTTCTACCTGCTCCAAGATGATCAACAAGCTCCTTCTAAAGCATTTAAAACAGCCATACACAATGTAAAATACCATTGCTAGCCGGTTCCCTGTGCTACGTTTAATTATTATTATTTTTTAATTACTGGCATATGTCCACCAACTTTAGGCGGAGTCATGTTTTCTTTTTTACTTCTTTTAATCTTTTAATTTATCTTCCTGTGAGGGGATGCCGAGCGGATCACGTCCCTGGCTCATGAATCCTAATGGAGACTGCTTACCCGTGGGAGTTAGGACGCAAGCTCAGATGTCGCGCATAACGCCCTTCAGGAAGATAAACACTCCCCTCCGTATTCTACCCACACAGGATCAAGCTCCCCAGGACGTCACAAAGGACGGAGGAGGGAGTAACCACGGAAGCAGTCTCAAGGCGGAAGTAAAAAGGAGCCAATCACATCGAAGTGGGCGCAAAGACGCCTTAGAGGAAAGGAAGTGCTCAAACGAAGAGACGAAGAAGCCGAAGGTTGCGGAATCAAGCGGAGACAAGGAACCAAGAGAAGACGAGGAACAAAGAGAAGACGAGGAGGAAGACGGAGAAGAAGACAGGAGATGGTGTGAAGAGTGGTGGTCCGCACAGGAGGAGGCTGGAGAGCGGCCGCAACACAGGAGAGTTGCAACAGAGCCGGTGAGTGACTCAGGTCAGGGGAGGTGGGAGAGGGGTGAGTAAGGAGGGAGCAATCATGTGGGCACAACTGTGTTTTACCTAATTCCCTATCTTCACGTGAGATTGGCCTCTACTGTTGGTTTTACGCCTGATAGGTAGCGTGAGACAAGGCATCCATCGTGCACACTTCCCACCCTTTTCCTTAGACACATAATTCCCCTACCCTCACAAGTGACCCTGAACTGCTATAGAGCCTCATTTAATCACCAACCGGGTGTGGTGACGGGAATGTCATAAGAAACGGGCATAGAGGACTGACAGCTAATTTTTCTTTCATTTACTCCCATGAGCCTTCGTTGGAGAACCCCAAATGAGACCAGACAGACAAGGGAACCACCGAAGACTACTTTTCGTCCAAAAGAAAGACCAAACCCAAGGACACCAAGGAATCACCAACCCCCTATAGTACCTTAACTGAGTCTGTGAATAAAAGCCGCCGACTGGCACACTAAATACAGCCTCCTCATCTGTTTATCTTCCCGCACTCCCACACTTCCATATTTGTGTTGCATTTGAGTGCCTATTTTATTGCCGATGGGTAAGTGAATGAATGCAAGAATGAGTCAGTGGGTGGATGAATGGATATATGAGTGCAAGGATGATTACAGAGTGCATGGATGATAACCTGTTATGTATCTAGAGTCACCAGTGTCTAAAAAGGCACTTTCATTTATCAGTAATACCTTTTAGCATTGCCAATGCTGTGTTTATTCTTGAAAGTAGAATGTAGCTTCGTAATAATCACAGTGCGCATCTGCGCATTCCACGGATGTCAGTTGCTCACTGGACGCTGATGAGGTGGGACGTGTTGGCCCTTCAGATTCAAATAAAGCAAACTTTCAACAAAATACTGCCTGGATTCTTGCAACAATTTGGCAATGATTTCTTCCGAACCGGAGTTAGGGCATACTATGCATGGTGGAACCCCTACTGGTTTCCACGATTGACAAGGACTGGAGATGCAGTATTCTCTGCAAAATGTCAGCAGGATTCACAGTGGTGAGTGGTCCAACACGAGTGGCGTGAAAAGGGAGCACAAGGGAAACATGCTAAAGAATCACGACTGGGCTATTTTTGGGCATGCCAAATGTTTTGTGAAAGACTGCAGCTGATGTCAGTTTGATCGAGCAGGTGTGTTGAAGGATAGCGCATGTATCCAGTGTTGTGCTGCACACATCATATGCAGGCTGATGTCTACATGCTGCCATTGTTTCCCTGATTCTGAATTTGTTTATGCTCTAGCAGTGGACGATATTCACAAATCATCATGTGTTGAATGGAATATACATACGCCATTTTCTTTTGCACCAACTCAGTTATCGATCCAGCATTTCTCCAGCAGTTAACATTCCAGCGTCTCATAACCACAAAGCACAGAACAATGTTTCTGCATGCACCATTTTTGACAGCATAAAATAGTGAGGGCGCATCGGCTACACATCGGAGCTACAAGGTATCATCACGCTACGGTTCCCAATGTAAGGAACTGTAGGCATTAGCTGATGTGAGAGGTGTGTAACACACCTGCAAGTGGGTGCGGTGCAGTGGACAATTTGAAGTTCAGCGATTACTAAAGGTAGTGCACAATGTGTTTTCCAGTGTATTTTTTGCTCAGCAATCTCAAGGGGTAACTTTTGGAGTGTTAGCATATGGCAGCATATGGCAACACTACTGGTTGTATATGAATTTAGGACCCTAGTGTAATTTTCCCGATCCATAGGTATAAATCACCCCTATCCTTATATAGGCATAGAAATCATAGAAATCATAATCATATTTAGACTTAGCCTATGCAGTCTAAATACGGCATGGCTACTTCCACTAGTTCCGAAAATCCACAACGACTTCTTGGAAAAACACGACTTCAGCAGTCAGGGACTTCCACTTGCTTAAATATTGATGTATCCAAGAACTCATGGAGTTTTCAAAGAACTGAGTCTTTGATGACGGTATTATGTACAACGTTACGTCAAACTAGGCACCTTCAAGGTATAAATATGCCCACACTTGCCCAGGCAAACACACGGTGGTTTGGAGCAGTTCGACTATCTACCTACACGACACAGCTCGCCGAAGCAAGTGCCGAAGGAAGCCGACCCTCCAGCAGACACACTGAGAGAGACGCTGTCTTTTCTCTTGCCGAGAAATCCAGCTGCAGTGTTTCCAAGCTACCCTTGCGGGTTGTTGGGAAATCGAATTCTGAGAGAGAGATACCAGACCTCCTTCATTCCAAAACTAAGGTACGGAGCTGATTAGACCCTTAGAGAATTCTTGGATAGATTCTTGGCAAAAGAATACTGAAACTAAGCTACACCTCACTTACTTCTCCCTTGTACTAGACCTAGGTTAGGTACACCGGGTAGGCATATTTTAGAAGCACCAGTTGAGTACTTTTAGTCTCTATTTATTAATGTATGTATTTTATGGCTTAGAAACCATATCATGCTTTTACAGTATTATTTTATAATACTCTTCATACTGTACGCATTGTACTTTGCAACCAGTATTACGATTGTAGCAGTTCATTTCTCCTGCATGAGACAGAAGACTGTTAAATAAATACTTATTATTGAAAACGCCCGTCTCTCTATTTCTCTGCACCTCTGGTGCATGCACTATTGACTGAGTGAAATAACTATCTATTGTTTCCGCGACTCTAGAGATACATTTATTATTCTTGGGAAACAAAGTTGTCATGTTTATGCGGTAGTCAGAAACGAATCCCTTCTTGTTTATTCGAGAAAGTTCTAGTGACCTCTGAGCTAGCTGCCACTCACAATTAAGTCTAATATATTCGATTAGAGACCTAGTAGACATAAGTCCTACATCAAATCTATAGTATATATTATTCCAATACACATAGCCTATTGGGACTTTAGGAACTACACTACATGGCACCCAATGTTTGGTAAGGCGATAATTTAACGCTAGATACTAGAGTAACTCAGTCGTGCTTTTCAAACAGACCCCCTTTTTCCCGTAAAATACTCCAATAGACGTCTGGAGTGGGTTAAAGGATATAATATCCGCCATAACTGAGTAGGACGAAAATCCTATGTATTAGTTTTTGGTTTGTTCAACGTTGAAGGATACAGTGTTCCAAAATATTGTGCACCTAATCTTTGTTTCCCTGAAACTTGCTCTGCAAACTTTTGGTCAACAAAATGTCAGAGAGTGACGACCAAAGGGAGAGAGCTGCAGCAGCAGCTCAGGCAGTTTTAGACGACACAAGTCTCCAACAAAATTACCCGGATGCTATACACATCCCGGCAAATATAAGGAAAACAATCACTATAAAACTTATAGAAAATGGAGTATCATCGAGTGGTAGTAAAGTAATATTTGTTATAGAGGCACATAAATATCGGCAGACAGAGGTATTCTATTCATGGATTCTGTTTCCTGCAGCAAATCCAGTAACACACAAGTTCCACTACTACAAAGTAGAGGAACCTCCAGTGGAATACGTTCCTTTCGAGGATGTTGAAATTCCACTAACTTACCAAGAGCATCGGCTCTGGTTAAAAGGCGCCCTACAACATCAAAATCACATTACCAGGCTCGGTCCACTTGGTAGACCAGGAGCAACATGGCCGGTACTAGCCAGCTATACACCACATCCTGACATTGAACAAATGACAGGTCCAGAACTGTTAGCTCAGCTAAAACAGCCAATTAAAATACATAGACAGTTGGTTCAATTTGTAATGCGGACTTTAACAGTCCAACCTGCTGTAAGAATTCCACAGCACACACCTCACCAGGGGAACACAAACAAAATTACACCACAGACAATACAATCCGTCATTGGTAAATTGCCCGCAAAAAGGTAACAAATTCCGTTCTAGTTAGCTCAAAAAATTACTCAAATAGAGGCAGTATTTCCTGATAGTACACCTCATGAATAACACATAAGGGCACATTATGATCGCGGACGGACTTTAGTCCGTCCGCGACCATCGAGGAGGAGGGAACCTCCGCATGGCCTGCGGAGTTCCCTCCTGTCCAATTAGGATGTGACCGCCACCATGGCGGTCACATCCTCTATTTTTAACATTGCGGCGGGTGCGGCTTCAAGCTGCACCCGCCGCAATGTTAAAAAGGCATACATTGCATTTGTATGCAGAAAGCGGCAGGCACCCCCCACCCCCCCTTCACCCAGGGGGCCCGCAACGGGCCCCCGCAGTGAAGCTCTGTATGCTTTTCCATGGCGGAAATCCCGCCGTGGAAAAGCATTTCTTTTTGGGCATCCTAATATAGCTGGTGGTGTCTGAGAGACACCGCCACCATATTAGGGCTTTTCCGCCGCGGTTGTAAGCCAACCGCGGTGGAAAAGCTGCGGACAGAAACCCGGACCCACCATCCATCCTAATGTGGCAGTGGGTCTTTGGTGGGTCCGCTGCGGTTTTTCCGCATCCTCCGGGCCGGCGGTGGCTTCCGCCGGCCCGGAGGATGCGGAAAAACCGCTATCCTAATCGGCCCCATAATTCTGACAATCTGTTTACCAATGGGGATTGCACCACACACAGAGGACTGTGACACTCAGGGTACAGTCTTTGCTTCAATCTACACAAAAACACATGGTGTTCCGTCTATGGCGGTAATACCAGACGTCCTAAGACAGATTCGAAATGAATACGAACCAGAGCCTGCCTTAAATCTTGGTATGAAGTTACTAAAAGATTTCAAACAGGTCTCGACTATACTATTAGCTAACATCAAAGATGAAGCAGCATCCGTGGCAATCCTCCAAAAACTAAAAGAAACTGATATAACAGAGCAACCATATGAACTTGCAAGAATTATTGAAAAATCCAATGAAGAATTAGGTAGAGATAGTTTGGATGGGAAAACAGTAAAACCCCAACTAACTGAAAATCCTGAAAAAGTTTTTATTATAAATAATCTCACTACTCCTAAAAAGAAGTGGGAAAACACTAAACAGACACTTCCTAAAGAGAAGCGATCTCAGTCCAGAGGAAGGTCTCCTCAACAGGTGCTCTCTGAAAAGAGGTATAACCTCAGAAATAGGGATAATTTGAGAAAACCTGATAGATATCAAGATACTGATACACGTTCCTCTCGTACCTTTCAGACTTCCTCGCAGAAATCCGAAAGAAGAGGACGATCAGAACAAAAGGAAGAATGCGTGAAGTCCAAAGACGAACACCATGTTCCAAAAAATAAGAAAACTCAATTCACCAAGAAGAAGGTAGCAAGTGTAAAGATCAGATATGCCGATCATCTTGAGGACACAACTCAAGAACGGGTAGTGGGCCCAGACAATGCTAGACAGCGCAGCAGAGGTCACCATAGCTCGCACGATCCTGAAGGATCATCTGGAGACAGTGGACTTAAATGAAGGCATTCAAGTTGAAACTGCCGACACCAGGGTTAGTGTACCCCATAAGTTATATGAAGTAACGCTCCGGATGGAGGGGGACATAACTAGGAAAATAAGAGCACTCTTTTGGGAGAAGCTATCTAAGGGTTATGACATTCTTCTAGCTGAACAAGACTGGCCACCTGAATTTGTCAGGGAGTGCCCACATGGCGAAGAGATAATTATGCCAGCCTTCTCAAATCACATTCCAATTCATACAAAATACACATATGCCAGAAAATGGGCAGTAGCCCAGGCTCCAGCATTATACAAAAATCACGTAGGATGGGATGAGGACTGTCCTCATCATAAAATCCAGTTAAAAAATCAACTTACTGCACAAAGGCAGTATCCAGTTAAGCAGGAAGCTAAAAAACAGGTCAGGGAGATCTTAGATCAACTTGAATACCAAGGGGTGATTGAAACATGCACCTCATCCATGAACAATCCTTTGTTTCCTGTCGCCAAACCAGACAATACATATCGTCTAGTTTTGGACTACAGATACTTAAACTCTTGTTGCAAAACTTTTGCAGTACAAAATGCACACAGTGCAGCACTCATGAATAACGTTGTGCGGAAAAAATATAAAACCACATTAGATATTTCTGACAATTTCTTCTGTCAAAACATTGCACCAGAAAGTAGGTACTTGACAGCTTTCTCAATAATGGGGACACAGCGACAATTTTGCCGTCTCCCCCAGGGATTCAAGAATAGTCCAGGTTTATTCTCAGCCAGAGTAACAGAGTTACTGCAAACGTATGATGATGAGGCATTATCTTATGTCGATGACATCTATCTTACAGACGATGATTTGGGCGTGCACTTGAAAAGAGTGAATACCATAATACTTGGGTTCGCTTCTGAGGGGTACAAATTCAATTTTAAGAAATCACGAATTGCCCACCTCAACGTCCTATTCTTAGGATACGAATTATCAAGTGAAGGCAAAAGCCTGGCAGCCAACTTTCTAGAGAAATGTGCGCTGCTCCAACCTCCAAAAACGCTGAAAAACTTACAGTCAATTCTAGGTTTCCTGAATTTTGGAAGAACTTATGTTCTAAATTACTCCGAAAGGGTGAATCTCTCTACGAACTAATAAAACCTGATTTCAAATCAACTAATTGGACTCAAAAACACACAGAAATTTCGCGTTCAGTGAAAACTGACATGTTAGCAAAAACACAGTTACAGACACGTGACAACGTGCGCAATCTTGTAATCCGAATCATCCCAGGGAGATGCAGATTCACATACCTAACCTTTAATGAAGGTGAAAAGGTACTAATAGCATACAAATCACACTTGTACACACAAGCTGAAATGAAATTCCCTTCTACAGAAAAAATTCTGACAGCGGTTCAAATTGCAGTAGCAAAAGAGAGAGCTCTTGCGCAGGGTAAACGCATAATGATCGTTACACCAGTACCTGCCTTAGAGGCAGTAACAAAAACGAGCATTCCAAATGCTAAAAATGTACATCCGAGATGGATACAATGGGTTAATTCTCTTGCTGCAACAGACGTTAAATACGTTTTTGACCCCTACTTGAAAACATAAGAATTTCTACAATACGAACACAAATGTCCTCTGCCTACTGAGATTCTGCCTCTAGAACATTACGGATGTATAATTTATACAGACGGATCAGCACAACCCGCACTTGGGGGTAAACAAGCATATAGTGCTGCATGCACAATTGTTAAAGGTCGCTGGCGCGAAGGTAAATTTAGACCTATGGTTACAATAACTCAATCACTCGGAGACTGTACAGCTCAGCGAGCTGAACTACAGGCTTTCAAGATGGCGCTTGAAAATACTGATCGCGAATTCCCCACACTCATAGTGTGTCATTCGTATTACTGCGTCCAGTCTTACAATGAATATCTGCAGAACTGGGTTCAAAACGGTTTCAAAGATGCAAGAGGTGGTACAATAAAGCATAAATTGCTTTGCGAACAAGTAATTCTATTACAAAAAGAACTACAAAAGACTCACGTGATTCATACACTGAGTCCTCAGCGTGATGGCATTCACGTAGCAGGGAATTCATTGGCTGATGAAGCAGCGAAGGCAGCTGTGCAAACAGCTTCCGTAGCTGCAATCACTCATTCAAAAACAAAAATAGACGGTGAAACAATGCTAGCTGTAAATGCCTCAATGAAAGGCAGCTATGCAGCGTTACCTCTAAATTATCCGCTCGGATATACATACATAATTGATGCAAACTCCGTTCCTTTTGCTTGAGTCCCTGGAGTGGGGGCTAGAGTAATTCCAAACAGGAACCAGAGAGGTGCTTTGGTTCACGAAGCACATATGGGAGAGGGTCTGACACATCAAGGGATCTTAAAATCTCTAATAGAATTAGAAGAGAAGTACTGGTGGCCGGGAATGAGCGTCAAAGTTTACAAATTCGGAATTAACTGTGATACCTGTTACAGAGATCATAGCTTTGAAAACCACCAGGTACCTGACTACAGTGTAGCCAGCCCAGTACAGACACCACTGTTAGACAGCATTAGACTTTTTACACGCAGACGTCACCATGGATGGATGCGGTCCCACAACTATTAGGACAAGATTCATTTGGATGTGGCCTCAGCACTCGGCTGACGCCCGAACTGTTATAAAAGATTTGCGAGTCTTTATCGGCACAAACGCAATCGGAACGCTGCATTCTGACCAGGGTCCTGCGTTTAGCTCTCAAGCTTACAAAGAGGCCATGGCCAGCTTGGGCATTGCCTTGCGGTACTCAAGTCCATTCCATCCTGAGGAAAATGCGGTAGTGGAAAGAAAAAAACATGACATAAAGCAATCTATAACAGCTAGGGCATTAGGTTCGGGTGACGGGTGGGTCAAACATTTAATAATTTATTATTTTATTTTATTTATTTTAAGGTTTTATAGAGCGTGAACATGTTCTGTGAGGGTATCAGAGTGCTTTACAGATTCATAGAAGTAATACAAGGTCAAGGCAGGTAAAAACACAGGAGATTAGTACATCGGAGAGCATAAAGAGTCAAGGGGTCGTAGGTAGGCGGGATAACATACAAGTACTGTACATTGAGGGATAGGATAAGCTATAGAGCAGGACAAATCACAAGAGTAATGTACAAGGTCGCAGGATAAGGCAATAGTCTCTCAGGTGGCTGTGGGAATGAGTTTAGCCAAGGAATTTACCCATGAGGAAGGACTTGGCCTCTTTTTTGAAGCGTGCTAAGGAGGGGATTTTTCTGATGTCGGGAGGGAGGGAGTTTCCTAAAGCGTGCAGGCCGGAGTAGGAGGGCCTTGGCCGATCGTGAGTTTCTGTTTCCTCCGGATAACACAAGCTTCTGTGCAAGATACGCAGGGGAGTTAGAGTGTAGGGCCTTGTGCGTGATGCATGCCAGCTTGAGGTGAATCCTAGCCTCGAAGGGGAGCCAGTTTAACGCTTTCAAATTAGGAGTGATGTGATCGAATTTTTTTGAGCCTGTAAGTAGTCTGGCGGCTGCGTTGAGGCAGGCTTTTAAGGGTGCCAGCGAGATCTTGGGTAAGCCAGAGAGGGTGGAGCAACCATATTCCAGTCGAGAGATGACTAATGATTGGACTGCGAGTTTTAGGTTAGGAGCGTCTAGAAAGGGTTTCAATTTCCATAGGTAGCTCAGGTAGAATCTGGCAGATTTCGCCATTGCGTTGATGTGGTCTTGCATATTTAGGTTATAATCCAAGGTAATTCCCAGAGATTTGGCCAAATTCACAATGGTCGGGAACAGTTTAAGGCTGTGATAGCTTTAATCCATGTCTGGATCTCAGGGTTGCTCTTGAGCGGGGAGATTAGAAGGAATCAGTTTTCTTAGCAGTTTTCTTAGCATTGAGTTTGAGTTGATTGGAGGAGAGCCATCTGACGGTCAGCTTCAGGGCCTCATTCAGGGTGAGGATCTCTGCAAGAGATGAGATTTTTATGTAGATCTGAGTGTCATCAGCGTACATATGGAAGGAGATATTTGCAGTGCGCAGGACTTCGGCAAGGGGTTCCAGATAGAGATTGAAAAGGTTGGGGGACAATGTTGATCCCTAAGGGACTCCCACCGTGACCACGGAGGGAGCAGACAGTTCGCCATTGATTAGGAATCTCTGAGATTGGTTTTGGAGGTAGGAACTAAAGCAGTCGAGGACTGTGCCATCTAATCCCATCCTAAGTTTGAGGCGTTCGAGTAGCATCTCATGGTTGACCGTGTTGAAGGCCGATGATAGATCAAGGAGGATCAGGAGACAGGTTTTGTCTTGGTCAAGGGCTTGAAGAGCGTCATCAACGATGTGGAGCATGGTGGTTTCGGTGCTGTGCCCCGGTCGGAAGCCTGATTGGCAGTCATCGAGTAGATGGAAGTTGTTGATGTGGTGACTTAGCTGTATTTGTACACACTTTTCCAGCACTTTAGCCAGGAGCGGAATGTTGGAAATTGGTCTAAAGTTGTCTGGGGAGGCTGGGTCCAGCGACAGCTTTTTCAGAATGGGTAGGAGTTGGCCTGCTTTCAGCGAGGTCGGTATTGATCCCTGTCGTAGGGAGGCGTTGATTATTGCAGTCCAGCTAGGAATGATGGATTTGGCAACGGTCGCGAGACAGTTTGAAGGGAGCGGGTCATTGAAGTGGTTGTTGGGGTTCAGGGAGGAAAGGATTTTCGCGACAGCGACTTCATCATAGGGTGCAAATTCAGACCAGTGTGCTAAATTCTTCGGTAAGGACCATGGCGGCAAAGGGGGAGGATGCGGAGGGTCAAAGTTCGGAGGGGGGAAGGAGGCAGCCTTGAGTTCAGTATCTAAGGTTTTGATTTTGTTTGCGAAAAATGAGGAGACATCCTCAGCGGAGATGAGAGACTTGGGGTTTTCTTTCGCTGTTTTGGACAGTTTGTTCGATTGGAGTTTGACCATCTCAAAGAGTTTGCGAGGTCTGTTCTGGGCATTTCCTAGTTCTGCTCTGAAGAATTCTTTTTTTGAGTTGACGATGTTCTTGTTGTAGGTATTTCTGGCCTGGCGAAAAAGTTTTAGGTGATCTGCCGAGGGGTGCTGTCTCCAGATTCTTTCATATTGCCAGAGGGATCTTCTCTCGTCGTTGAGGGAACCAGTGAACCATGGGTTTCTATCTCTGACACGAGTTCTTATTAGTTTAAGAGGGGCTAGGTCATCCAAGATGCTTGACATTGTAGCAGAGTAGTGATCATTGAGGTCACTGACCGAGGTGATGTGGGGGGGAGGGGGTAAGTCGGTTTAGCAGCGGATCTCAAGTTTGTTGATGTCTAGGTTTTTGGTGTCTCTGACCCAGCATTTTGGGAGTACCTGTTGTGGCGTCCTTGTCTTGCGGGTGCTAGGTAGCAGAAAGGCGATGGCATGGTGGTCAGACCAGTCGCAGGGGTCAATCGATGTGAGCTTGACGGTGGTCTCCTTAGAGATGATCCAGTCTAGAGTGGCTCCTTTCGAGTGTGTTGGGAGAGGGCAAGCTTGGGTCAGGGCTAGATCGGCCAAGAGGTCTTTAATGGCGTTGACATGGGGATCCTTAAGGTCATTCCAGTGCAGGTTGAAGTCGCTGAGGAAGATATCCTTGGTGTTTGGGGAGTTCTTAGCCGTAATAACTTCCATGAGATAGTCAGTGAAAGGTTCGTTAGTAAGACTAATAATACTGAAGTTTACATAGCGCAACAGCTACCTCCCACTGAGGTGTCCCGGCGCTTAGTGAGCAAGTTGAGCGGGGGACCGTGAATCAAGTGCCACAAAGAAGTTTAGTTATTAAAAAGCCAGGTTTTTAGCTGTTTCCTGGAAAACATTTCTGAGCTTGCATTGCGCAGTTCAGGTGGTAGGGCCTTCCACAATCTGGCTATTGCGGCTGAGAACGTCCTCCCTCCAAGCCGAGCTCTTAAGATGCGTGGGACCAGGAGCAAATTTTGCGCATTTGATCCCATGGAGCGTGTCTGTTTGTAGCGAGGGAGTCTTAGTTTGAGATAGTATGGGCAGTTGCCCTGCAAAGCACGGTAGGCAAGTGTCAAAGCCTTAAACTCAATTCTGCTTTTCACTGGTAACCAGTGCAGCTCCCGCAGATGTGGTGAGATATGTTGTTTGAACGGTATGTGTTTGATCAGCCTTGCCGCCGCATTTTGTACCAGTTGTAATCGCTGGATAGCATACTTCGGCAGGCCCAAGTACTTGCCATTGGCATAGTCCAGCCTAGATGTTACTGTGGCATGGATTACAAGTTTGCGGCAGTCTTTGGGTAACAAGTCCAGGAATTTACGTAAATTTCTCAATTTATTAAGGCAGCCAGCCGTTACTTGTTGAATGTGGGCAGAAAAGGAGAGGTCGTCGTCCCACCTCACCCCTAGGTGTTTTGCACTCGTACTGGGAGTGGGGGGAGGCCCCATTTCAGTGGGCCACCAAAGATCCAGTGAGGGTGCGGGGCTTTTCCCAAAAAAGATCACCTCCGTTTTCCCTGCATTTAATTTTAGTTTGTTCGTGTTTATCCAGATGGCGACATCACGGAGACATCCCTTAATATTTCTAAAAGCTTCCTACGTCAGATCTTGGTAAGGGAGCACCAACTGAGTATTGTTGGCGTAAGAAATTGCTTTAACGCCCCAGTTGGCGATTAAGGTGAAGAGGGGGGCCAGATACACATTAAAAAGTAAAGGGCTCAGGGCAGACCCCTGGGGAACACCACATCGTATAGGTTTAGGTGAGGATGAAAAAGGGCGAAGGGCGACTTTCTGAGACTGAGCACTCAGGTAGGATTGGAGCCAGGCCAGCGCCTTCACACCCAGGCCGATACATTCTAGTCTCTCAATCAGCCTAGCATGATCGACCGTGTCGAAAGCCGCAGATAGATCCAGGAGCACCAGCATTGCTGATGCTCCTGAATCTAATGACCATCTGATCGACTCCGCAACCTCTATGAGGGCCGTCTCGGTGCTGAAACCCGACCGAAACCCTGACTGCGTTTCATGTAGTACATTGTTCCCTTCAATGAACTTGTTCAGTTGGCGTGGGATCAGTTTCTCCAACATTTTCCCTGGCACAGGAAGTAAAGAGATTGGCCTAAGGTTACTAAGGTCCCCCAGTGCTCCAGAGGTTTTTTTTCAAGGGGAGCAGCGTAGCATGCTTCCAGCAGTCTGGGAAAATTCCAGTAGTGAGGGATGAGTTCCAAACATGGGTTAGTGTGGTGACTAAGGAATGTAAAATCGTCTTCCAGAGTTTTGGGGGGCAGGGATCGTCAGGGGCCCCTGATTTACATTTTCCAATCTCTGCTAGCCCCTCCTGATGTGAAATTTGAGAAAAAGATGACAACGATAGAGGAGGCACACTGGCTGGAGTAGAATCTGACCTCTCTGTCACAGTCGGGGCAGAGAAGGTGTCATATACCTTTTGAATTTTATTGTCAAAAAAGTTGGAAATGTCATCGCACATAGCCGGAGTTGAAGACACCTCCGTCTCAATAGCTCTTGGCTTAAAGAAGGATTGGACTACATTAAAAACTTCTTTCCCCGAGTGGTCCGCTTTCTGAATGCTAGAAGCAATAAATTCTCTTCTAGCGTAGTCTTAATAATCTGCCAAGAAATTCTCTGGGTGGATTCACTCCATATGAAATACTATTTGGTACTAGAATGCTCATCCAGGATCTTGATCATCAAACTTCAGTGGTGGAACAAAAACCCTTTGATATCAAAGACCGTTTGGTTGTTTTACAGGATTTAAATGAAACAAGAAGAAGTCTGAGCACCACAACACAAAAGCCAACGACCACTAAAGAAAAACCACCTGTCACAGCAAGGTCTGTCTGGATTCCAAAGATTGGGGATCTAGTCAGAGAAAAGATCGCGGATAAGAAGGAATTTGGGCCTTCTTACAGAAAACCAGCACCTGTACTAGCAATCCACGGATCAAGAACAGTGTTACTGCCGCCCCTTGCTGGAAGAAAGGAGAACAGGTCTGTGTCAATTGACCTGGTAAAACCACACCATGTGGCCAATAATAAGTAGTAGGCCCAGTGGACTCCCGAGATGTAGCAGACGACCAAATCTTGCTACAATCCAAGAGGTTCAAACTGAAAGACTCATCACCTTTGATAAGCCTGCAATAAGAAAAGAAGGACTATGCAACAAATCAATGGAATTTGTACCTCTTTAACCCCAAATACCAGTTCGTCAAGAAACACCTGTCTACAATGATATAGCCTCTGACTATACTAATATGACAAAGGAAGAAACAGCTCCAGCGATTCCGAAAAATCCGGATGCAATCCTAACAATTGACAGAACTGCCTTTGGCTATTTCATCAACTTTGATACATTTTCTGAGGATCCCAGTGAACCTGAAACTACGCTAGCAAATAAAACTTTCAAAGAAAAAATAACAGAACTCTTTCATCAACTTGAATAAATATATATGGTTTCCACCATGGGTTTAATTTTTTGGATTGTGTTAGGTGTACTTTTTCTCCTACTTTGGCTCATTCTTGTTTTAAGTTTGGGAAAGATGATAGATGGAAAATACAGTACAATGGACACAGCAAGTAAGAATATCAACTTGCTCCTGAAACCTCACAAATCATCTCATCGTGAACGAAGACACCTGTCAACAGTGAACATCACAGCCGTTCCTATACCTGGTGGTATAGCATGGGACACAACTGATTATGACATTTATGGCCCGGTGGAGCTGTTGAATATTCTACACCAGTTTAAGGTTTCTTTGAGTGACTTTGTTTCACTCAGCACATTTTCTGACGATTGGGACTTTGAAACTGGTAATAATATGATGACAGATTTAGAAATGTCAGCTAAATTCGCAAAACATGAATACTTAGAAGGTTCATCAGATTATGAACAAATGTATTGTCTTAATCATTATGGTCACCATTATTTGCACAAATCTGCAAACCCTAGAAATATTTTAACTTATAATCAATGGGAACATTGTCCAACGCCGCCAAAGGGCAGCTCAAAAACATTTTATGAAAAGTTTTCATACTTCTCAGGTTTTTTAATGTCACAAATGCAGAAACGTTTTATTTTAAAAATGTGAATAAGACAAGAATGAAAAACATGATGACCAATACTAAACAAATTTATTCTGCGAACTTTTATGCTCAGCTGTCTACATTAGGTTTTTACTTTTGGAAAGACAACATTGAGACAAAAACTGTCTGGGGTACAAAAGACTGGCAGGTGCAAGGTTTAGAAGCCTTATTCAGAGCCTGCATTATCCCAGAACAAATAATGTTTTTAAATGACACTGTTCAACAAACATCTTGTCTTGGCTTAGCTAAGATAAAAGATTTAAACAAACCGTCCATACCTAAAGCCACACCTGACAGTAATGACACTGCAGATGAGGAGGTAGACGTAAAACAGATTTTACAAAAGAACAGAACTAATCCTGATTGGAAAAAATGGTTAATCTGGCCCACAGATACGAATAACTGTCAAGATAGATTCCTGAACAAAACACAAGGGTTCACAGTAACTAGGCCAGATCCAAGATATTCCCAGAGACAACATCCAGGTATAGTTACAACATACAGTGTAGGAAAACTATGCATTGAGTGGCTACAGAAATCCACACTTCCAGAAATTAAACAACATTTAACTTTACTTAAAGAAGGCGTTGATTTACGAGATTTCTTACTTGGACCTCGTAAACCACGTCAAGAATGTTTCATAACGCCGGTATATACTCTGCTTACAATGAAGCATGGAAAGCCACGCAAATGGAAACTGCAGAAAGGATACGAGAAGTTGATCGTATTAATTTAGAGAAAGCTCTCTCTGTAGTGGACAATGGGTTAACGACTCTGTCCTCCAGAATTTATTCTTTGGACAGCATTGTATCATCTGCCATTGACATAATAGAACAGGACTTGTTAATGTTACAACATGGCCAGTCTCAACTACGTTCTATAATGCTGCTAGGCTGGACATTACAAAATCTCCGTTTAGGCTACATGCCATGGCGTCTAATCAAAACCACGTCATTGTTTACTGTCTTTAACCTTATAGATAAACAAATCTCTTTGGCACAAAGAGGAGCAGACTATACGGAGCTGAGCATAGAACATCTGGAAAGATTACCATTAACTGTTTCTGAGAAACCAGTTGTGGAATGGATAATACATGGCACCATCACAATACCAGTGACAATTTTCCAGTTTCAGTATTGCTTAAGACACATACCAGCGGGCCTGTATGGAAGGTTGGGTAAAGTGTACATTAAGTCAACCTGGAATTTACCATACACACACAAATGTTGGAGTGGGGGAAAGGAGGTATTTCTCAGTGGCAAAAATTGTAAGAACTCGCTTGGCTGTACACTTTTATGTCAAGGTAATAATTTACACGGGGCCTGCGAGGGTTCTTCAAATAACCTTTCTTGCCACCTGCACGGTTCTCCAGCAGCAGTGATAGACCCAGTTTTTAGGCAGCTATCCAATGGTAGCTACATAATGTTAAGTGATCACAGCTGTTGTGTAATGATGCCAGGTATAGCCTATCTCGTTAGTGTGTCAGCCAGGGTCACTTGTTGTATGCAAGTATTGTTTCCTAAAACGAAGACAGACGGGGAGTCGCTGTTATGGCCTTCACTGAATATCTCTTCTATATGAATAGATACTTTAAGCAGAATGAAAGCCATTCTTTTGCAAAAAACTGTGCCACTGACCTCGTCCAGAGAAACGTATGATCTGCAAGTCGCAAGGACTTCTGCGGAGATACATGCCCTATTATCAACAAACTGCCCGATACATTTTGCAGAAATGTTAGGTCGTATCTTAAACATGTCTGATACCAGTGGTATTGTACATGTATTTAAGACATTTTTTTTCGGGACTGTTAGCACCCTTTCAAGCAGTCCTAGGCATTTTTCCAAATTTCGTGCATTCTGTGTTCGGCGGCCTGCCTCTTCTTTTGGGACTCGTAGCAGGAATTCTATTTTTGTTCCTTCTGCCCCGATATGGCAAGTCCAGTCACCAGCGATACCCAGACTACCATGGAGGACGCCCTCCTAGCCATGCGGTACCGTGACAGTATTACACAGATTCTTGGCTTGGCTCGTTTAAGAGATCTGAACACCACATGGTTTCTCTCATTCAGACCAATCTGGCAAGATTGCATCTTACCTGTTCTCCGATGCCTGTTTTGCGGAGAAGAATGCATGTTGGACGTTTGTCTTACACGTCCATCAGCACTGCCAATGTTGACGCTTTGCTAGGTCTGGTAACGGCTCATGCATCATGTTGCCCCCAACGGCTGCCAATCCTGATGACGGCATTCGTGGACATCTCACCAGCAACTACAGCTAATGGTGAGGTGCGTGGAACAATAGGCACACAGGTACCATCTGCTGCGAACATCGCTAATGCGGATGACGCTGACGGCGCTGCTTCTCATCTGTGCACAATTGATCTACTTAATGAAGTAGTTCCACTTTCACCTACTGTGGTAGACAATTTCTTTGCCAGCCTAGACGATTTGATGTTTTCTCCTGACACAGAGAATAACTTTTGAAATCTGCACACAGCGTTCCATGAACTCTAAATGTGGCCTTCACTTTTCATAACAATTCTTCCAAAGCTTTGGAACTCTATTTTTCTATGGCTAATTTTGACTTTTTCCCAAAAACTTGAAAACATTTTTTGGGCACAAAGTAATCTGGTTAAAGTAGAACTATTTTTAGAGAACAGGAATTCTTTAAATACTTCCTAGAGACAATATTTGACCTTGTCCTCAAAACCAAAACAGTAAATTATTTCTTCTATGGAATGGTCTCGACCTTTTATTCTGTAACTTAGAGCAATTTCATAAATGTCATTACATGATTCATTCAGTTAGCTTTGCCAACATCATAATTCATGTTTTGAATGACGCCTATTGCTTTTAAATGCGTACTGTACAAATGCTCATTTTTCGTGTGCAACCTTATCAAATGCATTTTGTGTATTTTGGGTGGGATTGTAAACACATGCTTTAGATATGTTTTAGTGCTTATAATTTAGTAATGTTAAACATAATAAAGTGGAGTGGGTATTGTATATGAATTTAGGACCCTAGTGTAATTTTCCCGATTCATGCCCATATCTAGGTATAAATCACCCTATCCTTATATAGGCATAGAAATCATAACCAAATTTAGACTTAGCCTATGCAGTCCAAATACAGCATGGCTACTTCCACTAGTTCCGAAAGTCCACAACGATTTCTTGGAAAATCCCGCCTTCAGCAGTAGGGACTTCCCCTTGCTTGAATATTGATTTATCCAACAATCCATAGAGTTTTCAAAGAACTGAGTCTTTGATGACGTTATTATGTCCAACCTTACGTCAAACTAGGCACCTTCAAGGTATAACTATGCCCACACTTGCTCAGGCAAACAGACGGTGGTTTGGAGCAGTTCGGCTATCTACCTACACGACACAGCTCACCGAAGCAAGTGCCGAAGGAAGCCAACCCTCCAGCAGACACACTGAGAGAGAAGCTGTCTTTTCTCTTGCCGAGAAATCCAGCTCCAGTGTTCCCAAGCTACCCTTGCGGGTTGTTGGGAATCGAGTCCTGAGAGAGAGAGATACCAGACCTCCTTCATTCCAAAACTAAGGTACGGAGCTGATTAGACCCTTAGAGAATTCTTGGATAGATTCTTGGCAAAAGAATACTGAAACTAAGCTACACCTCACTTACTTCTTCCCTTGTACTAGACCTAGGTTAGGTACACCGGGGTGGGCGTATTTTAGAATCACCGGTTGAGTACTTTTAGTCTCTATTTATTAATGTATGTATTCTATGTATTTTATGGCTTAGAAACCATATTATGCTTTTACAGTATTGTTTTATAAAACTCTTCATACTGTACGCATTATACTTTGCAACCAGTATTACAATTGTAGCAGTTCATTTCTCCTGCATCAGACAGAAGACTGTTCAATACATACTTTTTATTGAAAAAGCCTGTCTCTCTATTTCTCTGCCCCTCTGGTGAAACAAAGCATGCACGATTGACTGAGTGAAATAACTATCTATTGTTTCCGCGACTCTAGAGATACATTTCTTATTCTTGGGAAACAAAGTTGTCATGTTTATGCGATTGTCAGAAACGAATCCCTTCTTGTTTATTCGAGAACGTTTCTAGTGACCACTGAGCTAGCTGGCACTCACAATTAAGTCTAAAATATTCAATAGAAACCTAGTAGACATAAGTTCTACGTCAAATCTATAGTATATATTATTCCAATGCGCAGAGCCTATTGGGAATATAGGAACTACACTACAACCTGTAGGTGTTTCAGTATTACATTTCAGATTGCACAGCTTGTGGTTAATAGTTTTCGCAGTATTATTTAAATATTTTGTGTGGTTTTTAATTTTAGCATGTGCGCATCACACACTTTTTCCCTGACACCACCGCAACCATTTTGAACAAGAACAGAAGATCCACCTATTCAGTGGAAAGAATGCAAATGATGTTTTTTAAATTATATTGACACAATCGAAGATGAGGAAATGTCTCAAGAAAATAAGAAGGACATTCTTCTACATTCTCTAGGGCATCAATTGATTATTGTGTATAAAACTATGGATAATAAAAACATGTGGTGCTAGTGAATTTGATGTCTTTCAAAATGCCTTTGTTGATTTAGACAGTTATTACTCCATGTTGGTTTGCATAGCAATAGACAAACATAATTTTTTCAGGAGGAAGCAAAACAAACAAGAACCTAGAGAAAAGTATGTATCTGTCTTTAAAAAAATTGGCACTCACCTGTAGGTTTGCCACTTTTCATGTTAAATTGGTGAGAGACCAAATAATCATGCATGTGAACAACGAACATGCTCAGGAGAGACTATGGATTTATGGTGATGCGTCTCTCAGTGAGGTAATTGCAGTGGTTAAGAAGGCAGAATATTCCAATAAATTTGCCAAAGCGGCAGAGACTGAACAAAATTTTTTAAAAAATAAATGATTTACAAGGTCAAGCAAAAGAAAAGGGGTACAGAGTTAAGAAGACACGAGGAAGAGTTTATCTAGACAACAGGAAAATAAACAGAAGGAAAGGAGATGCTATACATGTGGCAGTAAGGACCAATTAGCTTACAGTAGGAGGTGCCCAGCTCGCAATAAAAAATGTGGTGAACTTTGTACCGTTGGATACTTCGTTAAAGTATGTAGATAGAGTAATTTTAAGAGAAAAGTAGCTGTGGTCCAAGGTAGGTCTGAATCAGGATCAGATTCATGGCCAGATAAATCCTGTGAAGAGCATTCGTTTAACAAAAATTAGTGTGTCCCAGAAATGATAGAGGCCCAAGAAATTGGAAATGTGAATCTCCTTTCTAAACAGTCCAGGAATAAAACGGGCTGTAATCTCAAATTAGGTGTGTTTGAGATAATCCTAGTAGCGGATTCTTGGTCCCCATATACTATTGTGGCAAAAAAATTGTGGGATGAAAAGTTTGCTGGTATGTTGGTTAAAACTTTAAATACATCGGATCCATATGGTTGGCTACAGGAGGTTAACTTTTGAATTTAAGGGGAGGGGCTGTTAGTAAATTCCATGTAGCAGAGAATGGTCCACCTGTCTTAAGTTGGGTTGATCAGAGGGCTTTAGAAATTGTCTGAGACTCGAATAGTGAGGATCACGTCTTTGTCACTCAGAGCAAGTTCCCAAATGAATTTTCTGGGAAATCGTGCTATTCCTAAGATGCACAAGCATAGGGAACTTCCTTGGATAGTGAGGAAGGAAGTTGACCAGGAGATAGAAAGGCTACTTAAAGAAGAGATAATTCAATTGGAGGACGCGGCAGAGTGGATTGTCCCGATAGTCATTGCGAGGCAAGCTAATGGGAAAATCTGCATATGCGTGAACTTGAGTAATTTGAATATTAATATAGTGATAGAGAAGTTTAATTTACATAGAATAAATGAGATGGTGTCACACACCAAGGGGATGAAGTGCTTCACTTTGATTGACTTGTCTTCAGTGTATCACCAAATCAAGTTACACATGGATATTAAGACTGTAACAGCTATCATGATACCATCAGATTGTTTCTGCTATGTATATATGCTGTGTGACTCGCTTTGGCGGCAGCCGTATTTCACAACTTAATGCACAAATTATTTAAGGATTTAACTGTCATCTTTCCATGATGACATATTGATTATAGGGGAGAGAAAGGGACAGCATAATGCCAGAATAAACAAGGTAATTGGAATTTTCTGGATCATAGGTTAACGGCTGAGCTCACAAAATGTATATTCAAGGTAAAATGTTTGAATTATCGGGGTCATGAGGAAAGGAAGAAGCCATCAAGGAAACTCCCTTTCTCACAGATAAAGATAACCTTAGATCTTTTCTTAGGCTGGTCAAATTTTATGCGAAATTTGTCGACACTTGTTTTTGAAAGGTTGCATAGCTTGTTTCAGTTATTAAAAAACAAAGTGAAATTTGGAAGTTTGGAAAAGCAAGTTAGAAATAATCCAGTTTTGAGTGCATAAAAAGGAGCATTTGTAGGGCAAAGATTTTACATGGGTTTGACCCAAACCTAATGGGCATTATCACCACAGATGCTTGTAACATAGGCGTTGTGGCCAGCCAAAGAGTCAAGGGTAATGAGTACACGGTGGCTTTTGCATTAAGATCATTGTCACCTTCCGAAGAAAGGTACTCTGTTATTGAAAATGAGACATTGGCAATTGTTTAGGGTTTAGAACATTTTAGGTATTTTTTGGGGGGGTATGAGGACAAGTTATGGTGTGACAACAAATCTTTATTGAAAGCCATAACTCCAAAGGGTCTATTAAATACCACCATTGTCCATGAGGTTAATGGGCTTTTGGTACAATTTACTTTATCTTCCTGGTATCAAAAATAAGGTGGCTGATTGAGCAGGTAACCACTACCTTTGGAAGAACTATCCAAGGGTAGCTGCGATAAAGTGAGTGTAGCATGGACGTGTGTGGAAAAGAAGAATGCTATTATTAAAGATGAATGGGAGAAAGCGTGTGAAGATGATCTTATGGTGATGTAAAAAGTCTGTAGTGGAAGATTGGCCGAATAAGAAATATTTGAAACAGGAATATAAAGTTTTCTGGGAGATATGTAACAAATTGACGGTGATGAATGTTAACATTTTGAGAGTAGTAACGATTGTGCCGCCCAAGGGCCCGATTCACAGAATGAACTTAAGACTAAATCCTAAACTTACTACTATTTGGTATTCACAGAATGCACATACTACTTTCGGGATTCACAGATTAAACTTACTACTTTCGGGATTCACAGAATGAACTTACTACTTTCGGTATTCACAGAATAGATTTAAGACTACTAACTTTACGTCCGCACTCGGGCCGTAAATTCCGGCCCGGAGGCGGAGTTTCCGGCTTGGGGGCGGAGCTTACGGGCCGGAGGCGGAGCTTGCGGCTTGGAGGCGGAGCTTCCGGCCCAGAGGTGGAGATTTCAGCCATGGCTAAATACCCACCTCCGAGCCGGAAGCTCCGCCTCCAAGCCGCAAGCTCCGCCTCCGGCCCGTAAGCTCCACCTCCGATCCGTAAGCTCTTGTGGGACACCCCCGCGCCGCATGGCCACCAGCTGCTGCGTGTGCTCCAGTGCCTGCCTCTGCCTCAGCGCCGGCCTCGCTGCCGCCTGATCGCTCCCCTTGGTTTTGACCTACATTTGTGCTTGTTTCTCTGTGTGCCGTATGAGCGTTTGTTATTCTGTTTTTCCTCCGTTTTTGTCCTGCATTTGTGCCTGTTTCTTTTCGCCGTTTTTCTTCGTGTTTTGCCCTCCATCGCTGCATTTGTGCTTGTCTCCTTCCTGTTTGCCCGCCTACCTCGCCGCCCCCCGCTCTCCCTCCCCGCTTCCCGCCACCGCCATTAGCCCCGCCCCTTTCTCTTCTGTTCCCTCCCCGCTCCCGCCTCCCAGCTGCTCCGCCCACCCGCGCACTTCGCCTTAAATGGCGACCGTGCGAACGCGCAGCGGTCACGCGCAGCGGGCGTGCCGATTGTGCGCCGAAGGCGCGCCAAAGATAAGCCCGTCTGCGCCCGTCCGCGAGCGGATCGCAACCAGCGCCAGGACCCCTGGCCCCCGAAGACCCCGACCGACCCGCCTGACGTACTCCGCCGCCACCCTCAACGAACTCAACACCGGCCGACTCCCAGAATGCCACCAAGCCACTCCACGACGTACCCACGGACCTTTCAGCTGCCACGCCTGCAAATTCACCTGCATCCGGACCTGCCTCACACCAGCACCCGCCAAATCGAACACCAACAGCACCCACCTCAAGTGCATCCTGCTCAACACCCGCTCCGTCCACAGACACGCCATCGAACTCTGGAACCTCCTTGACGCCACAGCCCCTGACGTTGCCTTCCTCACGGAGACCTGGATGAACGCCTCTTCAGCTCCCGACATCGCCATCGCTATCCCAGAGGGCTACAAGATCGTCCGGAGGGACCGCAACACCAACCAGATGGGAGGAGGCATCGCCATCATCCACAGGAACACCATCCGTCTAACAACCAGCACCGACAATACCCTGACCACCGCCGAACACCTGCATTTCCAGATCCACACCAACCCGAACACCACCCTCAGAGGCACCCTGATCTACCGACCCCCTGGACCACGCACACAATTCAGCGAGGACATCGCCGACTTCGTCAGCCCGCTTGCCCTCCCCTCCTCTGACTACATCCTCCTGGGGGACCTCAACTTCCACCTGGAGAACAACAACGACCGCAACACCAGCACCCTGCTCGACAACCTCGCCAACCTTGGACTCAAGCAGCTGGTGAGCACCCCCACCCACCTCGCCGGACACACACTCGACGCAGTCTTCTCTTCCAGCACAGACATCGACGTCAGCCACGCCACAGAGCTTCAATGGACGGACCACAGCTGCGTCCACTTCACCTTCAAGAGAACGACGACCCACCACCACCAGCAACAGACCGCCCGCAGAAGCTGGAACAAGGTCACAGCAGACCAGCTCGCCACCTCCCTGAGCCAGCACCCTCCTGCCAGCTCAGAGGACCCCAGCCAGGCCGCCGACAACCTCACGAAGTGGATCAGCAGCTGCGCGGATGAGCTCGCCCCGCTGAGGACCCCGCCCAGCAGACCCGGCAGCAAGAAAGCCCCATGGTTCACCGACGAACTCAAGAGCTCCAAGAAGAACTGCCGAGCCCTCGAGAAAGTCTGGAGAAGGGAACCTACACCGGACAACAGGACCTCCTTCAAGCTTGCCACCCGGAAGCACCACCAGCTGATCCGTGCCGCCAAGAAAACAGCATTCAAGGAACGGCTGGACAACAACGCACACAACTGCAAGGAACTCTTCAACATCGTGAAAGAGCTTTCCAACCCCAGCGCAGGAAACAACAACATCACCCCATCGCAAGACCTCTGCAACTCACTCGCTTCATACTTCCACAACAAGATCGCGGACATACACAACAGCTTCAACAACCAACCAACGCACACCATGACCGAACAATCACCCCCCACCACCACCCTCCACGCCTGGACCCCGATCAGCACCGAAGACACCATCCGCACGATGAACTCCATCCACTCCGGATCACCGACCGAACCCTGCCCTCACCACGTCTTCAACAAGGCCGACGCTGTCATCGCTCCCCACCTGCGAGACATCATCAACACATCCTTCGACACCGCCACCTTCCCTGAGAGCTGGAAACACGCCGAACTCAGCGCTCTACTCAAGAAACCAACAGCGGACCCCACCGAACTCAAGAACTACCGCCCCATCTCGCTCCTCCCGTTTCCAGCCAAAGTCATCGAGAAGACCGTCAACAAGCAGATGGCCGCCTTCCTCGAGACGAACGGATCCCTCGACCCCTCACAGTCCGGCTTCCGAGCCAATCACAGCACCGAGACCGCCCTCATCGCCGCCACCGATGACATCCGAGCCCTGATGGACAATGGAGAAACAGCGGCCCTCATCCTCCTAGACCTCTCCGCGGCATTCGACACGGTCTGCCACCGCACCCTAGTACAGCGCCTCAGCAACATCGGAATCCAGGACAAGGCGCTGGAATGGATCACCTCCTTCCTCGACGGAAGAACACAGAGAGTCCGCCTACCACCGTACAAGTCAGAGGCCTCCGAAGTCATCTGCGGCGTCCCTCAAGGATCATCTCTGAGCCCCACCCTCTTCAACGTCTACATGAGCCCCCTCGCGGCCATCGTACGCAAACACAACCTCAGCATAATCTCCTACGCCGACGACACCCAGCTGATCCTCTCCCTGACCAACGACCCCGCCTCCGCCAGAGCCAACCTGCACGAAGGGATGAAAGAGGTAGCCGAGTGGATGACGACCAGCCGCCTGAAACTGAACTCAGACAAGACGGAGGTCCTCATCCTGGGCTCTTCCCCCTCCGCCTGGGACGACTCCTGGTGGCCTCCCGCCCTGGGCACCGCACCCAAACCGACAGACCATGCACGCAACCTGGGCTTCATCCTGGACTCCTCCCTCTCCATGACCAGGCAGGTCAACAACGTCTCCTCGGCGTGCTTCAACATCCTACGCATGCTACGGAAGATCTTCCGGTGGATCCCCACCGAGACCAGGAAGACCGTCACCCAGGCCCTCGTCACCAGCCGACTGGACTACGGCAACGCCCTCTACGCCGGTACCACCGCCAAGCTCCAGAAGAGACTCCAGCGGATCCAGAATGCCTCAGCCAGACTCATCCTCGACATCCCACGAACCAGCCACATCACCCGACATCTGAGAGACCTTCACTGGCTCCCCGTCAACAAAAGAATCACCTTCCGCCTCCTCACCCACGCACACAAAGCCCTACACGACCAAGGCCCGCGCTACCTCAACAGCCGGATCAACTTCTACGCTCCCAAACGCCACCTCCGATCAGCCAACCACGCCCTCGCCGCCGTCCCCCGCATCCGAAGAGCGACAACAGGAGGAAGGTCCTTCTCCCACCTGGCCGCCAAGACCTGGAACTCCCTCCCTCCCGACCTGCGCCTGACCCAAGACCACCTCTCCTTCAGGAAGAAGCTGAAGACCTGGCTGTTCGAGCAGTAGCAGCACCCCCCCCCCCCTCCCCCCCCCCCCAGCGCCTTGAGACCCTACGGGTATGTAGCGCGCTCTATAAATGTCATTGATTGATTGATTGATTGATTGAAAGGATTGTCAGAGAATGTAATTTATGTGAGGAAGCTGACAAGTCTCAAGTGGTGATGAGACCACCTTTATATTCTGCACCGTGTCCAGACATGCTGTGGGAAACCATTGGTGTAGACATTATGGGTCCAGTGTATGAAAAAGATGGTAGTACTTGGTATGTGTTAGTTGCCCCTATTCAACCCATAGTCTCCTCCAGACAAAAACCTTCCGCCCCTTGGTTCACCCCGCGCTACGTGCTGAAAAAAGTCTGTGCAAAAAACAGGAGCGAAGCTGGAGACTCACTTATAATATTGAGGCCAAAGCTATTTATAGAGCCTCAATCAAGAACTTTCATAGACTAAAGCGTACTGAAATTAAAGAATACTTTGTTAAGAAGGTAAACTCTGCCGGTGATTCTTCCAAAACCCTTTTTAAAATTGTCAAAGATTTTACTAAACCTGCCGCTCTGTCCAGTCAGGAACTCTGCAATGGCCTTCCAGACTTTTTTTACGATAACATTCTGGACATCTTCTCCACATTTGGCCCCACCCAGGAACTCCCGGGCCAAAACCCGGTGGTTTCAAATCTTGGCTCGTTTACCTCCCACCAAGCTTGCTCTTCAAAAATGGCTTGCTTGTAAATCTGGCTCTCCCAAAGACCTTTGTCCGGCATCACTTCTTAGTTTTCTGGCCCCCCTCAACATTTCGCCCCTGAACTCTATATGGGACTCGTCATTGCAGTCTGGAGTCTTCCCCTCTGCCTGGAAACAGGCCAATACCTATCCTGAAAAAACCTGATACTGACCCCTCGGTTTTTAAAAACTTTTGCCCCATCTCCCTATTCCCAAAACCATGCTATTTTAATTGAGAGACTACTTAGCCTTGGGATCCAGGGCACCCCTCTAGCAGATAGTTTTAAAAAAACGCACTCAACAGGTCCTTCTTCAGCCGTTTGTGTCTGAGGAGAAACCACTGAACTTGGGCATCCCTCAAGGCTCCGCACTTAGCCCACTGTTTTTTTATGTATATCTTTCCCCTCTGGCCACTGTAGTAGAATCCTGTGGTGTCAGAGTGATCTCCTACTCTGATGACACCCAATTAGTGTTTTCATTAAGGGACCACTCCGAAGCAACCTTCTCCAATTGTAGACGTTGCTTGCTCAACATTTCCTCCTGGATGGCCCAAAATACCCTTAAGCTCAATTCGGATAAAACGGAGGTGCCATTTTTCAATCAAACAAGCCCTCCTCCTCCTCTCTGGTGGCCATCAGAACTGAACCCCCCCCCCCTCCTATACCAGTGACGTCAGCCAGGAATCTGGGATTCTGGCTCAATAATGAACTTTCTTGTAAAAATCAAATCGATCAGGTTTCTGCGGCCTGTATCGGAAACCTCCATATGATCCGAAACTGCGACTGTCACAGGGTGTAGCCCTTTTACCGATATGATTTCCTTACATGAAAGATACTCAGGGATGGTTAGTAAATTCCAGATTTTTGCATTAGTCTCCTGTTGAGATTAGAGAAAATATTTTAAACGCTCAGGGATTTTACAAAAAGTAGCAGAACATTAAAAAGAGTGCTAGAGAGTGTAAGATCAAGGAAGGAGATATGGTTTGAGTTAGTTCCTCAAGGTGAGTATGGTATTTGTATTCATGCGAATTGTGCAGGTGGTAAAGAGATTGACGGTAGTGGTGTTGTTTGAGGGTGAAGCTGAGGAAGGTAAAGCGCAGGATGCTCAATTGAATAGCAGGTATGGAAGAGGAATCAAACGACCTGAATGCCTGCAGGATTATATTATTTAAATGTATACCTGCATATTGTGTTGTTATTTCCTGTAGTTTATTCTTAAGTATTTATACTATTTAAAAGTATGCACGTTTATAAGAGTTGAATGTATACCTTCATTATTGTGTTTTTTGTGTGTTATATATTAAGTATTTTAGGATTTAAATTGTGTTGTCACTGTATTCATTTTGTGTAAGAGAGAAGATGTGTTGTGTTTATTCTTGAAAGTAGAATGTACCTATATAATAATCACAGTCAGCGTCTGTGCATTCCACAGTTGTCAGTTGCATCCACCGGAAGCGCAGCGGACGAGCGCAGCGGGAGCGCCTAAGGCAAGCCCGTCTGTGCCCGTCCGCGCCAGGACGGGCCCTAGGGCACGCCACGCTGACCATCTTATCACGTACTCACCTCAATCACTCAGAGATCTACAATATACTGCCACCATGCCATCCCAAACGGCCATCCGCCGCATAGTCACTGCTGGCCTTATGCGCCCTGACCTACTCCATCTATGCGGACGCACACCTTTAGCTATGCTGATTAGGAACACCACGTCCATCAGGGTGTTATATTTGAACACTCGTTCGTTAGTGAGACACTCCGAGGACATTTTCATCTTGTTATCCAACACCAATCCTGACATGCTCCTGCTTACGGAAACTTGGCTAACATCAGAGTCCCTCCCAGATATCCTTGCTGCCCTACCCCCTGATTATGACATCCTCCACGCCGATCGCCCTGGTGATCGGCCCGGGGTGGGGTGGCAGCCATCATATCCAAACGCCTGAACTCTATCTCCTCTCACTCTCTTCCCCTCCCGGTGGTGGAGAACTTACTCATTAGTGTGCAAACGGACATCGGCACCCTTACCTTCCTCCTCTTGTACCGGCCTCCCCATTCCATGCCATCCTTCTCCTCCATTATGTGCGAACAACTGGCCACTCTCTTAACGCTGCATTCCAGCTTCGCCATCTTTGGCGACCTAAACTATAGGTTTAACGACACTAATGCCGGCCCCCATGCCACAGAGCTCTTCGAGACTCTTAAAAGTCTGAATCGTACTCAACAGGTCACCCAACCCACCCATATCAAGGGACACATCCTGGACCAGATCTGGACTTGCAATCTGGCCCTGTCCCCACCAGACATACTCCCTTGCGTCTGGTCTGACTATTACCTAGTTGACACCACCATTACAGTCGCCGGTCAGATTTCCGCCCCCCTGATGGCTGGTAGCCTCTCACGGAAATGGAGCACATACGATTCTCAGGGTTTCCTCACTGCCCTGGCCGACACCCACCCAGCCTCTCCCCCTTCTAACGACATCGACGAACTAGAACAAGCCATCGGCCAGTGACCTGTTTGCTCCCCTAGTCAAATTCCCCTGCACCAGGCATCGGAACTCCCATAGGTGGTTCTCTGACGACCTCAAGGCTCAGAAATTAAAAACGCGCCAGTTAGAACGCACCTGTAGACCCGATTATTCCTATTCAGCCAGACAGTCCTCTCTGGCCGCGCGTAAAGATGATAAAGTAGCCATCAGTTTAGCTAAGATGGAACACTTTTCCAACAGGATCTCTTCGGCGGTTGACAAATCTAAGGAGGTGTTCAGAGTTCTGAACGAGCTAACTACAGATGACAGAACCCTCCCAGCCCAGACCCCCACTCAGGAGGCTTGCGACACCCTCAACTCTTTCTTCTTGGAAAAGATTTAAAAAAATTTAAAATCTATCCCCCCCCCCCTTCCCCAGTCACATTCACCGGATATCTCCTCTAATAACTCCTCGACTTGTACCACTTTCCCCGCTTTAGACCCTACTTCCCTAGCGGAACTCGCCACCCGCGTGAAATCTGGCTCTCTGAACGACTGCTGTCCACCGTCCGTCCTGCGGAGTATATGCCTCAACTTGCCAGATTGTATCCTACATTTACTTAACAGGTCTCTTAGCAGTGGCATCTTTCCTACCTCTTTCAAGGAGGTCATCCTAGTGCCCCTTCTCAAAAAACCCGGTGCCGACCCTGCGGAGCCGTCGAATTATCGCCCCATCTCCCTCCTCCCATACTTCTCCAAACTAATGGAGGCCCACGTAACCCGGTGCCTGTCAAACTTTATTGAATCTTCCTGTCATCTTGAGCCTAACCAGGCCGGCTTCAGACCCGCCCACTCTACAGAGGCCGTCATCTTGGCAGTCCTTGACACACTCAGGAGCAACGCGGACGTAGGCTCCCCCAAGCCCTCGTTCTTCTGGACTTGTCGGCCGCATTCGACACAGTGGATCATAACATCCTCCTCCACTGTGTCGAGCAGGCAGGCATCCAGGGTACTGCTCTTGAGTGGGTCAGGGCCTTCCTCACTGGAAGAACACAGGCGGTCCGCCTGGGTCCCTACACTGCCAAAAAAAAAACACGTCTTGCGGAGTCCCCCAAGGCTCCTCCCTTTCCCCGCTCCTATTTAATCTATACCTCCGGCCACTGATTCAATCTCTTCTGAAATGGGACATCATCGTCTATAACTACGCCGACGATTTACAAATCATTCTATCACTCAACTCACCACATGCCATCAATACGTTTCACGCAGCCATGATTCACATCCAACTCTGGATGAACCAGAACCAATTGAAGTTGAACCCCGGTAAAACTGAGCTCCTTCTCCCTGGACTCAGTCACGCCCACTGGGGCCCGCAGTTCTGGCCTCCGGAGTTTGGCTCTCCCCCTGTCCCGGCAAAAACAGTAAAGAGTTTGGGTGTAATCATTGACGCCGAACTCTCCCTTAGAGCCCAAGTTGGAGCGGTAGTCTCATCCTGCATGTACCAACTTCGGAGGATCCGCAAAGTTCGCCATCTTCTTCCCCCTGCTGCACTTACCCAAACTGTCATCTCACTTGTGCTCTCCCGTCTGGACTTCTCTAACTCCATTTACCATGGTCTTCCACAATTCTTGCTACATCGCCTCCAAGTCGTCCAGAATCAAGCTGCCCGCTTAATTCATGGAACCCCCAGATGGCAATCAGCCAAGCCTTTGCTCCATAGCCTTCATTGGCTCCCAATAGACCAAAGGGCAGCCTTCAAGGTGGCATGCCTCGCTTTCTAAGCCCTTCACTGCTCTGGCCCCGCGTTCCTCAAATCTCTCATCCGTCCTCATTGTCCAATACGTAACCTTCGATCAGCTCACCGTCATCTGCTAGTCACTCCTAAAAACAAAACCAAGAAATTTGGCGGTCGCCGTTTCTCCTACCTAGCTCCCGTGCTTTGGAACCTCCTTCCTCTTTCAATTAAATCCTCCTCTTCTCTTCTGAACTTCAGAAAATTGCTAAAAACTCACCTCTCCCCCCCCCTTAGCTAGAATCCCGCCACTCATGCTCCTTCCTCTCTCACTCTGTCTATCAGCACCAGGAAGCTTCGGCGTCAGTGCGCTTTACAAATTGCACCTAAGATAAGATAAGATAAGATGAGGTGGGATTTGTTGGCCCTTACCTAAGATTCGAATAAATCAATTTTTCAACAAAATACTGCCTGGATTCTTGTAACAGCCAATACCTATTTTTCTTACTTAATCATTCAAAATATCCTTAACCACAGTAATTATCTCATACAGGATGTCTTTGCTTTACAAAGGCCTTTAAAGCAATAAAGCAATCCAGTCGTAGGTCTCTTTGAGGCTGCATAACGTGTGTCCTGTGCAAACAAAATTGTCCGTAGGCTTACATGTAAAATCTGCATTTTAAGATAGTGATGAAAAAATGAACAGAAAACGTAAAGCATACAGACCTCCAACTACCTTTCTTCTTCATTATTTCATTTTCAAAGTCTTTTGTTGAAGAGTTGAATTTCTTTAATGTGAGTTCCTTTTGAATCCTCAAAAGGCTAAACATACCTTTTTGGCCAACATTACATTAGAACTGCTGGCCTCACAAAGCGCCGATTGTGAGAAGCCTTTTTTTGGATCTGCCCCTTTGTAGACCAAACGTCTGTTTTTAATGCGACTGCTTCGCAGTGGCGGCCAGGAGGCTGTGTTACTATCAGACTGCACTCATGGCAGACATTTAGAGCATCCTTCTTCCTTTAGAATCCTACAGGGTGCATTCCATTTTACGCACTGCATCGCAATTTCGATTACCTGTATGAAAAACTTCAGCTCTCTGGTAGAAATAGAGGGCCTCATTTACGATGCTTTTCATCAGTTTTGCGCTTCCGTTGCATCACGTTTTGTGACGCATCGACGGCGTAAAACATGCCTCCTGTTGCGCACTATTTACAAAGTGACGCATATAAGCAGATGCGTCACTTTGTAAACCCCTGCACTACATTATACCTGCATCAGGTATAATGTATGCAGGGGGGCGTTCCCCCGCAAAAAGCCGCGTAGAAGTGACGCAGTGAAATCTATGAGATTTCACTGCGTCACTTCTAGGACGCCGTTGCGTCAAAATCTTGCGCCTGCCTCACAGCAGGCGTAAGACTGACGCAGGCCCTTTCACATGGGCCTTGCCCCATGTGAAAGGACGCATTGCTGAAGTTGCGTCACTTTTGTGACACACTCCAGCAATGCGTCACTTTTGCGCTTACAGATACGTCAGAAATACTGACGTATCTGTAACTTCTTGCGACATGATGCGTCATGCATTAAATATGCGTCATTTCTCATAAATGAGGCCCAAAATCTTTAGAAGCCAAGTCCTTCTCAAGATGGTCTCTCCAAGAATTAGAAAAACTTTTACACTCAAACAGGCTTCTCTGGAAATGCATCAGATATGTTTAGTACCTTCCAGTCATATCACACAGGCCACATCAATCCGTGTCGTAACACTTTCCAAGAGTTCTTGCGTAATATGCCTCCAGCGCCTGAGTCAGGACAATGTGCAAATGTCTCTCTAAATGTCCTTCTCATCTGACCCGTACTACTGTATTTTGAAATGTGCTGCTGTTATCAGGCGCTCAGTAGGTCACCCTAAACTATATGGTGCTGTATCAAGAACAAAAAATATAACAATATATAAATTTTAGTTTGATTTCGTACATCAATCATTCATTTGACACTATTCAAATTACACAGTGTTAGAGATTTTCTACTTTTAACATAGCATTTATCTTCAGAAAAAAGACAACGGTGGAGGATTCCCAACCGAACAGCACCTGGTCAAATATTCTCACAATATTAGTTTAGATCCACACTATAATATATGGGAAAATCTGTGTGCACACTTCTATAACACCCACCGTTACAATGTTGGTTCAAGAACATGAACTATAGTATACTTTAAACAAGGTCAAGGTGCACCACTTTAGGATTTGTAAACACTGATAACTTTTGATGAGGTTAACAGCAATAATCACATTAGTTTGTTACTTGTGTTCTTTTAGAGTTCTTTATTGAGTTCAGTTGAGAGTAAAAAAACACACAGGAGCTACAGCCGACGCGTTTCGTCCTCTTGGGACTTCTTCAGGGCTGTTTACAAAAAAATGACAATATACAAAAGACATACGATTAAAATCTACATTAAAAACAAAAGCAATTATGCTCATATAGAAAATACCAGGCTTCATAAACACTTCTTTACAGGAATAAAATCTAGTGCAAGTAGTCAAAACAAATTGCCAACAACAGTTAGGACTAGATGTCTGCATTAATTGACAGAGAGCAGTTTGAACTTTTTGGAATTTTACTGAAATTTTTCTTTCAAAAATTGTCAGGGTGTTCTGGGTTATTGCATATTGTACCCCGTGTATTGTCATTTTTTTGTAAACAGCCCTGAAGAAGTCCCAAGAGGACGAAACGCGTCGGCTGTAGCTCCTGTGTGTTTTTTTACTCTCAACTGAACTCAATAAAGAACTCTAAAAGAACACAAGTAACAAACTAATGTGATTATTGCTGTTAACCTCATCCAAAGTTATCAGTGTTTACAAATCCTAAAGTGGTGCACTTTGACCTTGTTTAAAGTATAGCATTTATCTTCTGCTGGTGTCATGCTTATTCCTGCAAGTGTTACCTCATTTAGTCACAATAAACTTTCAGGGCGTCATTTACCTTATTTTGACGCACTGCAGTGTGGCAAGCCTTCCTGCTGCACTGCCGTGCGTCAAAATAAAAGGTCCGGAATGGGCCGTATCTACAGGATACGGCCCATTCCTGTCCTTCTCCCCAGCGCCGGCGCACTAACAGTAGCCGTGCCCCAACGTAGACACCTGTGCATCATGTTGGAAGGCTGCCTGCATTGCAGGGATGATTGTTTTTTTGTGCAGGACACAATAATTGATGGTATTTACCTCTTTCTATATGTGCTGCAGGATAGAGCATGCTTAGAAAGAGGAAAAAAACGAGGAGAAATAAAAGTATTTTTTTTCGTTGCGCCTCTGATTCCGACGCATTCCCAGCTTTACAAAACATTGTAAATCTAGGAATGTGTCAGGTTTCATGGATGTTGCTTGGGAAAAACCACAGCAACACCATGGAACGCCCCTTTCACGTAGAGTAATGCGTAAAAGGGGCTCATATTTACAAGGCCATGAAAAGTCACGCCCGGTGACTTTATGTGGCTTGTAAATATGTGCAAGCCAATTGCGCTGCTGGTGTGTCAAAAAAGTGACGCAGCAGCAGCGCAATAGGGTTGTATACGAGGCCCGAAGAGTGGGACATGACTGTGCAGTAATGCAATGACATACTTGCCTTCTCCACTGATTATTTTAAATTTGTCAGAAGAATTTTTGAGCTCAGATTTGTTTTCTCCACTGCAAGTGTCAAACATTACTGTTTAACATTGGCACTAGTTATTTGCAGCCTGTGTAACACATCCATCCTTGACGTGCACGTATAAGAGAGAGAGAGCAAAACTGCATGTGAACAAGAAAGATGTGAAAGACAGCAGGCGAAGAGAGAAGACTGGGTACGAGAGAAGTAAAGACCGGTCAGTGAGGAGGAATGAAGTGGGTTTTTAGAAGGGTTTATGAGGGAAATGAGTATTTGAGAGAAGGAGGGTAGGATCTGATGAGCATGAGAAAAGAGGTGCGAAACCATGGGCCGGACTGAGAAACGTTGACCATTACGGTTTCGGACTCCGCATCGCTCATATCACTCACTGGCCATCACACACGCACCCAAAAGTAGAGCTCTGGCTTGAGGTTCATATCATTTATCTTACGTTTCTATTATTATCTCCCTAGTCGCTGTAAGTCATATTTGTCTTCTTTCCTAAGTGTGTTATGAGAATTCAAATATTCATGTTGATATAAATGCGGATTACACATATGTAGTCACATTGTCCCGAATGCTGTATGAGGCAAAACATTCCAATAAAAAGTTTTTAAAATAAAAAAGAGAAAGGTGTGAATGTGTGTGTGACAGCAGTTTGTAAGAGGAGTGGTCGGAGATTGGAGGATGTTGGGAAAACGTGTCAGAAGAAGACAGCCACGGCCCAAAATCTCCCCCCCCCTCCCCCCCCCCCCCACCGCTCACACCTGCAATTACAATAAAATATTGCTTAAACTATATTCAAAATAGAGAATGGAGTAATAACCATACCACAGGATGTGCACACATTTTGATGTCTAATTTGGCTTTTCTTGACACATAATTTAGTCAACGACATTAGATAATGATGCATTTTAAAACTTTTGCATAGCTTACAGGCCCACAGTGACACCAGGTTCCTGTAGAACTGGAAAACCAGGAAAGCCTGCTGAAAGATACACGTCTCTCTAATTCCTACCTTTTCTACTAAAGACAAGTGGAGAAAAACATAAAAATCCCTATTCTGCAGGGCAAACATACACAGTGCTTACCCCATACACGGATCTTCATATGAAATGAGCAAAGCCCCAGGAAATATTATGAAGTTGCTGTAAATATAAAACAGAAAAAAAAGGGAAAATAGATGAGAATTCCAAGATCTTTTAGGCATGGATGTCGATTCACAAAATTGTAAGGGGTAGTGAAAGTGACATCATGTGACCTTTGAACATGTGACATCACCAACCTTTAAGATTGAATTTCACACACCACAGAGAGAGCACCACTCTGGTCATACCGACAGAATACAAACACTCCCCATGTAAGGCACATGGCAATTGACAACTGTTTCAATCAAATACTCCCATACTGTGTAGCATACTATCCAGCCATTAATGTGCTTCGGCTCTTCATCAGGTATAGGAAGCCCTATGTAATTGCAATTACAATAAAATATTACTTAACCTATAATCAAATTAGAAAATGGAGTAATAACAATACCACAGAATGTGCACACATTTTGATGTCTAATTTGGCTTTTCTTGCCACATAATTTAGTCAACGATATTACATAATGATGCATTTTTAAACCTTTACATAGTTTACAGGCCCACAGTGACACCTAGGTTGCAGCAGAACTGGAAAACCAGGAAAACCCCCTTAAAGATACACATCTTTCTAATTCCTACCTTTTCTACTAAAGACAAGTGAAGAAAAATATCAAAATCCCTGTTCTACAGGGCAAACATACACACTGGATAGGGGAGCTTGGGGCCTGTAAGGCCTTGAAGGACGTACTGCTGGCTGACAAATTAAAACAGTAACAGGGGTCGCAAGAGCAGTACCAGGGGTAGCAAGGGTCTAGCAGGGGTCGCAGTTGGGATCCCAAGCAACTCAGATGACATCCATGCTTTTAGGTCCAAGACCTCTGCCTGTGCAGGTCCCTCCTGGGTTCATACATTCCCTATTACAGCTGCCTTGCTCAAGAATTTCATTTTTTTTGCTATCCAATGCTATTATTAAATTAAAGCGACATCGATGGGAATGATTTTCAGACTCAACTTTGCGTGTGAGGAAAACCACGTGCATAAGTGCAAGTAACCCTCGGTCGCTGTGATTTACTAGTGCTCGTGAGGAGGTAGGGGTGAGATCAAGACTATACACAGGGGGGGCTTTACACTATATACACGTTTACTCAAAGGGTCGGGTACGCCGTCCCACCCAGCCTGCTACTTTGCCCCGTACCTGTTGGAGCCACGCCCCTCCCGTGGGAGCATGGCGGGGCGACTCGTGAAGTCGGTGGCCTCCTGGCTTCTCCGGGTCTTCCTCAACGTTCTCCTCGTCCTCGGGCTTCTCAGCGTCCTCGCTCGTCCTTCTCCAGTTCCTTCCTCCACACCGTACCCCTCTCTCCTCCAGGGAAACGCCGTCCGTTGCTTCCTGGGTTCCTCCTCTTTTTGACGAGGGTCGGGATGTGACGTTGAGTAGGGGCGGGGTCTCGCCATAGGTGCCCTCCCCCTTAAAGGTATACTGTCCGAAACCCTCGGGGTCCCAACGATTCTTGTCGTCTTCCTCTGGCCAGTCCTCTTGGAGACAGGGATCAGGCTGCTGCGGAGAAGGGACAGAAGTGGGTAAGAGGGGGGCGACTGTCCACCAGTTCGAGTCCGGGGTTTGTCCTTTGGTCGTTCGACCGGCCCCGTCACAATCTGTAAATCTGAGGGAGCACCACAAACTAAAGCTACTGAAAAGCAAGCGTTAGATTGGGGCAACAAGGAGAAATACTTTTATTTCCCCTAATTTCTGCTCTTTCATGTGTGCTGCATTCTGCAGCCCACCTAGGAGGAGCAAATCACCATTAATGATTGTTTATGTACCGGAAAGTGACCTGTTTTTGCAATGACGCAGTGCGGCGCTTGCAAATGGCTTGCAGTGCTGCGCTGCTCCTTTTCTTTGTGAATATGCCCCATTGTGTTGGAAATAATACATTGATGCCTTTATGATGTCATAAGGCCCAGAAAAATGTTCTACTGATTTCCATGGTTGACCTAATCATAACTGTAGGGTCTACGGGCCAGATGTACAACTGTTGTTTGCAGTGGCAAAGGGGATTTCGGCCCGTTGCGACCGCAAAAAAGGTCAGCCCAATGTACTGACCCTATTTTGCAAGTCGCTAACCTATTAGTGACTCGCAAAATATGGTTAGCGACTCGATATTAGGAAGGCGCGTGCCAAGGGTGTGTGTCCCTTTAACGTCCCTTTCTAACAGCGAATCCATACCCAATGTATGATAGTCTCGCAAAACACTTGCAGTTTACCACCCTTCTAAGAAGGGTGGTAAGCCACTCGCAAATGGGATAGGGTCCCCAAGGAACCCTTCCCCTATGTGAATGGGTGCGCAAATACATTTTAAGAGCAGGCAGTGGTCCCAGGGACCACTGTCTGCCCTTAAACAAGAAACTGAAGAAAAAAATCATTTTACATTTTTAAATGCATCCTGTTTTCCTTTTCGAAAAACGGGCTGCATTTAGAAAAAAAACTGCTTTATTGACAAGGCAGTCCCAGACATGGTGGTCTGCAGACTCCAGCAGGCCTCCATCCCTGGAAGTGCTAGCCATTCCCAATGGGGTCGCAAATTGCGACAGCCTCATTAATATTCATGAGCCATGCAATTTGCGACCACATTGGGAATCGCAAACAGTGTCTTAGACACTGTTGTACATTGAATGTTGTGACTCGCAAATTGCGACTCACAATTTGTAGCAGTTTGTGAGTCACAAAATTCAATGGTTGTACATCTGGCTCTAGATGTATTAAAAAAGCATTGGAAGATATTATCAGCAGAGGACCTCGAACTTGAGCCTCCTATGCTAGCATTCAAAAGAAGAAAGAACCTGAAAAACCTTCAGGTGATGGTAGCCCTTCCATCCATTGATGCCCCTGAAAATCTTAATGATATGTGGGGCCTTTTAGGTCTTGTAGGCCACTACAAATGTGGCCAATGTAGTGTATGTCCTCTGACAGTTCTCTAATTACAATATTACCCATGCCATCTACAGCATTGTTTGCCCATTCGGCCAACTTTACATAGAAAAAAAAAGCCAGAAATGTGCATGTGCATTTGCCAGCATGGGAGTTCCATCAGGTTCTGGATTCCCAATGCGCTTTTGGTGGAATATTTTCAGGAAAAGAACCACTCTGAAGAAGATCTGACATGGCAAGTGGTTAAAGTGGTCTTATTTCGTGGAGCAGGGTGAACTTTCAAGCCTCTTGAATAAAGAAGAACTAAAAATTATTTTTTCAATGTGATACTGTGAACAAAGGCTTGAAAAATATGGAGGACTGGCATTTCCTAAGATGACTTTGTACAATCAATCAATCAATCAATCAATCAAAGTACTTGTAGAGCGCGCTACTTACCCGTGAGGGTTTCAAGGCGCTGAGGAGAGGGTGGGGGGCAGGGCTGCTACTGCTCGAAGGCCAGGTCTTGAGGAGTCTTCTGAAGGCCAGTAGGTCTTGGGTCTGCCATATGTGGGTAGGGAGGGTGTTCCAGGACTTGGCGGCGAGGTGGGAGAAGGATCTGCCACCGGAGGTCGTTCGTTGGATGCGGGGGACAACAGCAAGTGCAAGGCTGGCGGAGCGGAGCAGGCGGATGGGGGTGTAGAAGTTGAGTCTGCTGTTCAGGTAGGCTGATTCGGCGTTGTGGAGTGCTTTGTGTGCGTGGGTGAGGAGCTTGAAGGTGATCCTCTTGTCGACGGGGAGCCAGTGTAGGACTCTCAGGTGGGGGGTGATGTGGCTGCGGCGGGGGACGTTGATGATCAGTCGGGCGGAGGCATTTTGGATGCGTTGTAGTCGTTGTAGGCGTTTGCCTGGGATTCTTGCATAGAGTGCGTTGCTATAGTCCAGTCTGCTGCTGACGAGGGCCTGTGTCACAGTTTTTCTTGTTTTGGTCGGTCCACTTGTAGATCCTGCGGAGCATGCGGAGGGTGTTGTAGCAGCAGGTGGAGACGGCGTTGACCTGCTTAGACATGGAGAGGGTGAAGTCTAGGATGAATCCTAGGTTGCGTGCATGGTCGGTGGGTGTTAGTGATGTTCCCAGTGTGGTCGATCACCAGGAGTCGTCCCAGGCTGAGGGGGTGGGTCAGAGGATGAGTACCTCTGTCTTGTCCGAGTTCAGCTTCAGACGGCTGCTCCTCATCCAGTCGGCGATGGCCTTCATTCCCTCGTGGAGGTTGGTTTTGGTGGTGTGTGGGTCCTTGGTGAGGGAGAGGATGAGCTGGGTGTCGTCGGCGTACGAGATGATGTTGAGGTCATGATGGCGAGCCACTTGTGCCAGGGGGTCCATGAAGATGTTGAACAGTGCCGGGCTGAGAGATGAGCCCTGGGGGACACCGCAGATGATGTCAGTGGCTTGGGATTGGAAGGGTGGGAGGCGGACGCTCTGAGTTCTGCCGGAGAGGAAGGACGTGGTCCAGTCAAGGGCCTTCTCTTGGATTCCGGCTTCTAGGAGGCGTGCCTTTAGAGTCCGATAGCAGACCGTGTCGAAGGCAGCCGACAGGTCCAGGAGGATGAGAGCTGATGTGAGGTCGTTGTCTATTTGGCGCCTGATGTCATCTGTGGCGGCGATGAGGGCTGTCTCTGTGCTGTGGTTTCGTCTGAATCCGGACAGGATTGGGTCCAAGATGTTGTTATCTTCCAGGTGGCGGGCCAATTGCTTGTTGATGATTTTTTTCGATGACCTTTGCCGGGAACGAGAGCAGGACGTTCTTGAGGTCCTTGGGGTCTGCCTTGGGCTTCTTGAGGAGGGCGTTGATTTCGGCGTGCTTCCAGCTTTCCGGGAATGTCGCTGTTTCGAAGGAGGTGTTGATGACCTTCCGTAGTTGGGGTGTGATGGCTGCGTCTGCTTTGTTGAATACGTAGTGTGGGCACGGGTCTGACGGAGACCCAAAGTGGATGGAGTTCATTACCTTGCGTGTCTCGTCGTCGTTGACGTTGGACCAGGAGGTCAGGCGGATGGTGCTGGTGGTGTTCACAGGGGAGGTGGAGTCTGGCGTAGTTGGGGCGGTCGTGGTGTTGAAGCTGTTGTGGATGTCAGCAATCTTGCGTGGAAGAAGATGGCTAGTGAGTCGCACAGTTCTTGTGAGGGTGGGATGTCGTTGGCGTTGGCGCTGGGGTTGGAGAGTTCCTTTACGATGCTGAAGAGCTCTTTGCTGTCATGTGCGTTGTTATCCAAGCGGTCTTTGAAGGAGGATCTCTTGGCTAATCTGATGAGGTGGTGATGTCTGCGCGTGGTGTCCTTGTGGGCAGCATGGTTTTCCAGTGTGCATTAGTGGAGCCATATTTTCTCCAGTTTCCAGCATACGCGTTTGGAGGTCTGAAGTTCGTCGGTGTACCAGGTGGCTCTCTTGCTGGCGTGGCTGTTGGAGGGTTTCTTGAGCGGCGCAAGGGTGTTGGCGCAGTCGTCGATCCACTATCTGAGGTTGCGGGCTGCGGTGTCTGGGTTGGTGGATTCGGTGGGTGGGTTCTGGGCGAGGGTGATGATCAGCTGGTCTTCGGTGACTTTGCTCCAGCAGCGGCGAGGCAGCTGTTGGGTGCGGTGGTGCGTGGTTGGTTTCTTGAAGGTGAAATGGATGCAGTGGTGGTCGGTCCAGTGGAGTTCGGTTGTGTGGTCGAACGTGACGTGGGTGCTTGTGGAAAAGACGGGGTCCAGCGTGTGGCTGGCGGCGTGGGTGGGTGCAGTGACAAGTTGTCTGAGGCCGAGGTTGGCGAGCTTGTCGATCAGGATGGCGGAGTTGGCGTTGTTGTTCTTGAGGTGGAAATTCAGCTCCCCGAGGAGGATGTAGTCTGTGGAGGCGAATGCGTGGGTGCTGGCGAGGTCGGTGATGGAGTCACTGAACTGAGCCCGGGGTCCGGGGGGTTTGTAGATGAGTGTTCCTCTGAGGGTGGTGTTGGGGTCGGTGTGGATCCAGAAGTGCAGGTGTTCGGCGTTGTTGAGGGTGTCATCTGCGTGGGTGGCGAGCTTGAGGGTGGACTTGTGGACGATGGCTATTCCTCCTCCGGTTCCGTTTGCGCGATCCCTGTGGGTGATCTTGTCGCCGTCCTGGATGGCTATGGCTATGTTGGGCGCCGAGGAGTCGTTCCATAAGATCTCGGTCAGGAAGGCCATGTCTTGGGCGGAGGTGTCAAGCAGATCCCAGAGTTCGATGGCGTGTTTGCGTGCGGAGCGGGTGTTGAGGAGTATGCAGCGGAGGTGGTTGGGTCCAGTCCATGGAGGTTTGGTGGTTCTGTCGCAGGTGAAGCTGCAGGTGCAGCAGGACAAGGGTCCGTTTCGGGGTGGCCTGGAAGCAGGTGTGGTTTCGGCATGGAGGCTGCTGGCATCGTAGTGGAGTCTGGTGTTGTGGCGTTCATGGGGTCCAGAGGTTCTGGCGCTGGGCGCGGTCCAGGCGAGGACGGGGGCAGATGGGCTTGCCTTAGGTGCACCATTGGCGCGGCAGCAGCACGCCCGCTGCGCACGTCTGCTGCACACCCGTGCAGCTGCCGCCATTTTAAGGGGAGCTGGGAGGGAGGAGCAGCTGGGAGGCGGGAGACAGGGTTTAGCAAATGGGCGCGGGCCGCAGGGGCAGCTGCGGCGGGAACGGCGAGCAGGGGCACGGGGTGGCGAGGAAAGACAGCGCCCAGGAATGGGCAGCCGAGACCGAGGGTGCAAGGGCACTGGCTCTGGCTACCTACAAAGGACCGTCTGAATATCAGACAGTTGAATTATTATTTAAAATTGGATTTGATCCTTTCATCAAACCACATATTTAATGTTCACCTAAGCACCATGCTAATAATTCTTTGTTTGATTACTGAATTTTCCTCTTTCATTTCTTTCCTGTTTCCCAGCCCGATATATAGTCCATCGATATGCTCTATTTTTACACATTCTTTGTATACCTTACATTGCTCTTTCATCTCCGTTTATTTTTTGCTTCCTTTTATATTCCTCAGCAAACAAAGTGTGCTTTGCATCACTATTTGCTGGGACACTCTTACACCAATATGGCCACTGTGCCCAGCCACTGCTTCAGGCTCGCGACTGTTAGGTCTAATGTCTCTTTATCTATTTTTGCAATTCAGGTTAGTCATTAAGCTCAATTGAGATGCTTTAACTTGACTGTGTTGACCATTTGATAAGCAGTTTTTTACACAAGTCTTATACAAATTACATTACTCTTTTACCCTTGATCACTTTTGCCTCTTTTGTTTTCTTCAGCGCATAGAATTTGGCATTTCATTTTTAGTTCCAGTCTTTCTTGAGCTATTTTTACATTTCCGGTTCTCTGTCTTCTACCCACAAGTGGGAGCAGTATGACAATAATTTATTACGGGTAATAGACTCATGGGAGGGATACCGGGGAAAGGGAGGGGTTTGTTTACTGAAAGGATTTTTTTATCTGTGCTGTTTTCTTTTTCAAAAGTTATGTATGCTTCAAGGTCATACCTGCGCAGCAGGGTCGGATTGGGATCACAATTTGGCCTGGGCACTGACGAAAAAAGTGGCCCACATTCAAGGGGCGTGGCATACATTTAAGGGGCGTGGTCTACAGTTAAGGGGCATGGCCCACATTCAAGGGGCATGCCCTTTCATGACACACTATTTGGTTACTCTTTGAGGTCTAATTCGTAGAGAAATATTTAGTAAATTAAGCCTTTTAAAGCTTACAGAGCAAGTAACATTGGTAAAGACTAGGAGCACTGCAGGTCTGATAACTGAATACTTACATGCAGTCTTAACGCCCTGCACAAGGTCGTTAGATACTCTTTCCCAACCAGCTAATCATCACATAAATCAGAAATCTAGTACAAAGTCAAGGAGAAAGGGTAAGACTGGAATCTCTGGGAACAGAACATGTAATAACAAAAGTAAGAATTCACAAATGAGGAAAAGGCAGTCTGGGGTGTAAAGAATGCTGAAAAAATGTATCTGTGCAATCTAGTCATAAATTTATTTCACAGCCAGCAAGTGATGCCTATATACAAAAAACACAGTTTTATTCACATCTGTTGCTGCCTTCAAGTCAGGGCCATGAGGAGACTGAGGATTACTCAATTAACCATGAAAATGATATAAAATCTGCAAAAAGGAATTCTAACCTGAACATGCTAGAAAAGTTAATTCTTCTGCACAGAGAAAGAAGTGCCAAGTTTGCAAATTTTGCTTAGGCCTCGAACAAGGCCTAGCATAGAATGAGGCTAAACAGCTCTCTTTTGAGAAATCGCATTACACAAAGTCTTAGACATGTCCTGAAATCAGCACACAAACATGTTGCCACATTCTGGCCTAGGACCTAAAATAGAGTGCAGTCAGACCTACACACTACAAACAAAAACTAACCAAAACTTACTAATTACTATTTTTGGCATATAGAGAAATATGCCCCTTGTCTGCATTTTGGATGAGGCCTTTAAAATAAAGTTACATTATTAACTGGCACACAAATGAATCAGTAAATTGTGCAAAGAAATGGTAAACAAAATGCTTCCTACCGGTTCCTTCTTGCTTCAGAGGAAGGGATCGGCTAGCAACACATTGCATTTTTGGGTGCTGGATGTGGCAAGTCAAGTAAACCTTTGAGGAAGACCTACTGCACAGAGTCTAGTGCAGTATTTTCTGGATTCGGTGGGATGACAATTGAGGCACACTCGATGTAGCTTTGAGTACTGCTTTACTCAGCCTACTTTGGTCAGCCCTGTGGAGAGTGGGATGCCAAGGGTATTAGATGGCCCCTCTTGAGTTAGAGCTTGGCAGTGTGGTGCATCTGGTTACAAGAGTAACCAAATAGAAAAGGCAGGGTGATCACTCTGTAGTTCTGTATGGGAGTGTCAGGACTAGGGTGACCAACTAGCATGGGTGCAAATTCAGGATGGTGAGTGTAAAAATTCTGGACAGAGGGTTAAAATTCAGAACAAACCTTCTGGACAAAAGGTACGTTTTACAGACCCATCACAGGAGGTTGCGCTTTATTATGTAAGTAAGTAAATAGACAACCATTTAAGCACTAGTCAAAATAAGTTTATATCAGGTTGAACCAATCGTGTACTTCACGGTTTTTCAGTATGCACGCAGCTTTGATCAACTGCGCAGGTCTTTTTGTGATATTTCATATGATAATAATCTATATATATGGTTACAGCACTGGGTTGTCCAGTCTGATATTTTGTTTACAATTCATGGTTCTGAGCAGGCATGTTTGGTGAGAGAAATGGTCGGGAAGATCTGCTTGGATAGTCATTGTGAGATGTAAAGTGGCAAACATAAGATGCTGCTAATCCAGATCCAAACATATTCAACCATTTGCAAACCTATCCATCATGTATTCTTCCATCCATCATTTCACTCATCCATCCCTCCATCCACCCTTTTACTCATCCACCCATTATCCGCCCATTCATCCACTCTTCCACCCATCCATCCATTCACTCATCCATCCATTTACCCTTTCACCCATCCAGCCACCCTTTCACTTACTCATCCATCCACCCAGTCACTCACCCTTAGACACATTCACCCTTTCAGTCATCCACACATCCATCCTCACTTTTTCTCTCCATCCACCCTTTAACCCAATCCATCTCTTCACTCATCCATCTAGCCATTTGCCCTCTCACCCATCCAGCCATCCTTTCACTTTCTTATCCATCCACCCAGTCACTCATCCTTCCACCTATTCACCCTTTCAGCCATCCATTCTCCCTTTCTCTCTCCATCGACCCTTTCACTTAGCCATCCATCCTTCCTTCCATCCACCCAACTATCCATCTACTCATCCACTCATGCATCCATCCATTGACCCTATCACTCATCCATCCTTTCAATCATCCATCCATCTTTTCTCTCATCCTTCCTTTCACTCCTTCACTCATCTATCCAATCTTTTGCGCATGTACCCTCCCTTTCACTCACTCATCCATCCTTACGGCCACCCTTTCACACATCTGTTCATCCATTCACTCTTTCACTTATCAATTAATCAATCCATCCATCATTTCACAAATCCATCCACCCATTGTCTCTCATCATCCATCCATTCACCCATTCATTCATCCATTCACCCTTTCACTGATCCATCCAGCCATCCCTTCACTTACTCTCTCACCCACCTTTTCACAATAATTGTGAGCTGAGCCTTTGTACGCAGAGTTGCAGACAGAAGAAACTCATCAGGAACTCACCCCTCGATGTAGTTCCTAAAGCAAAGGGAGGCGTTCAAGATGCCCCTGCACATAGTCAATCTGAAACCTTGGAAGTCATGAGTCATGCATGATGCACAGTGCCAGGCCCTGAGGTGTCTGTGACATGGTGTTGTTCCAGGGCTTTAAGTGGGATGACAAATCTGAGGGGTCTCTCCAAAGGGGGTGTTCAATGTAATTATGGGCGTAGCTTAAAACACCTAAGCTGCAAATCTGTGCTTAGCATAATGTGCCGCCCGACTGGTATTTTGCTGCTTCTGTCATTGCGTTCAGATATATAATACAGCAAGTAATGTTACACCTACAACAAGCCAGAACTATAGGTTTTGTCAATGGTTGTTAGTTGCATAAAATAGAAAAGCTGCAACCATGACTTCCTTGAATGTAATATTGAAAATGCATCAGTTCTAAAATGATGACACAGAGAAATAACTATAACCCTTTTTTTTTTAAACTTCTTGCAGGGGGGGGGGGGCGGGGAGGCTAAGGTGAAGATTGTGCGCTTTCAAAACATCACCTGGCCCCCACAGCCAGACCCATTCTTCCTCGCCCACTGTGCCCTGAATGTGAGGGGCTGTGGGTGAGGTGTTAAGACTAACACTGTTTCCCCGGATGCGTGGGCCCCAGGGGGGCCATGATGAAAATGGCTCAAAAGGCCTGAGAAACACCTGGCCCCCAGGGAGGCCGATTCTTGTAAACAATCACCCCCTCCCCAGCCACCCTCAGCGTGATTGCTCTGCAGGGCAGGAGGTGCAGTAGAGGCCACAGCTGATAATCGCTGTATGGCCGGCACAGTGAAGCGCTTTCATTTCTGTCTCTGTCTCCGTGCTGTGGGCCGTTTTTTTTCTCCCATTTCCCAGTTGACAGAGAGCAGACAGCAGAGAGCACTCTCTGTGGACTGGGAAAGGGGACAAAAAAAACGGCCCACAGAGGGCACTGAAACAGCGGCCCTTCGGCCGATTCCCGAATGCCCGCAGTGCCAATCCGCCCCTGCTGCGCAGATACTTGAAGGGTCACCCTCCAGACTCAGTACAAGGAAATAGAATGCTAATAGATGCATACGAGTATAAGGTGTAAAGGTATTACTAAGTGTATTGTTTATTGTCATCGAAAACTTAATAAAAACAAGTTTGACAAAAACAATTACAATACTCCACATGGCCCTATTTTTATTCCAGGCACTTCCGCTGAAACCAAAGCGAGCGAAACTCAGTATGGGCCCGATCAATCAGATACACTACTCCTATGTGCCACAATTGATCGGATACACCACCTCATGGTGGAGGGGATTCTGGGGGTCCCCAATCCCCTGCATTACTACCAAGAAGCACAGCTCCATTTTCTGGTGGGGTGGAGTCTTCCTGAAAGTGAAAGGACTCCGACTTCATGGAACGCGCTATAGCGAGAGAGCATCACTGGACAATACCAAGGTTACAGTGAAAGCAAAGGGCGTGGGACCTCTGCTCTTCACCGATTGCTAGAGACACCCTTGTGATTTGGGATAGAGTGGCTACTCTGAAAGAATTGACGTCCTTTCCCTCACCCTTTACCCCCGTGTTGGGTAACCTGGACTTTGCTCCGAGCCCTCGCCTCACCTTCACCTCACATTTCTGCATAGGAGTGTACCAGCTGCATGTCCACCAGCACTTTTTTGATACTGATGGACCCATCCTCTTCGAGCAACTGAAAACCAACAGTATCCCAGAAACAGGACATCTCCAGATAAGACACCAGGCCACCCACTCAAATGTGGTACGGGGATCACAGAGCCCCCTCCATTCTTTTGAGAAATTGATTCTCCTCCAAGACAGAGACAAGCGTATTATGTCCGATTTATATGCCCTCCTGACCCAATCCCGCAGAGGGATATGAGCTGGTACAGTCACTTACACATAAAGAATGGGGAGACATATACTAACGGGATTGACACATGCCTGGTAACACATCAAGGGTTAAAACTGCTGCCAAGATAGTGACCTCCTGGTATCTCACACCCGCCAGGTTACACAGGGGTAACCAGACCTGTATTGAAGACTGTTCCAGGGCTTGTAGAGTGCCTGGAACTCTCCTGCACCTAATTCGGACTTGTCCGAAGCTGACTCAATACTGGGATACAGTTCTAATAGCAGGGGCGGCTCTAGGCTCATGGCGGCCCTGGGCAGGGAGCGTAGATAGGGGGCCCCGGAAGAGGGGGTCTGGGCGGGGCAGAGCACGGAGGCCAGTGAAGAGGGGGGGTCAGGGTGTTTGGAAGTGGAACAGAGACTGAGGCCACCAAATCCCTGCCAGGGGCCACCACGCAAATATGTATCCATCCTCAGAGGAATATTATATTAAGGATATATATTGGCGTGGTGGCCCTGTGGAGGTGCACGGCTTGCACATGCCTAAGGCCACTCCTGCTAACAGACATAGACACCTACTTCGACATACAACCTCCGCACTTCCCTGCCTATATTATCTTAGGCCTCGCCAACTCTCTGACCTTCGCCCTGAGATCCAGGCAAGGTCAGCACATCAGCCTGGCACTCTGCGAGGTGCTACAGGCCATTATTTCACACTTGGGCACAGATAAAGTACTTACACACACGCACAACCTGGCTATATAGGTTCCGGTGCATCCTAGGCAATAAAAAGATAACTATCAGTGACTCATCTCTGTATACACAAATCATTATTCTGCACTGTTTAGATATTATCATATGATATGTGAGTTAACGCATCAGGTAAAGTGCTGGCACTTTTAGTACAAGATAGTTATGAGCTGAATTGGGCAAGCCTCTCGCCCTGCGCAGTACTCTGTGGAGGGCAAAAGCTGCGAATGGCAGTTTAATGGCCAATGGAGGAAGATGGCCGCCAAAGAGCCCCTGTATGTATGTACATATGTCTCTCCTTTTTATTTATTAATTTTTCTCATTACATAACGCTGACGAGAGCGCTAAAGGTGTCTTTAGGCCAGGCTTAAAAATGTAAAATACTCTTTATAAGATATGAACTTTTCTGTGCGTGGGTGGCTGGATGAGGGGACGATGAATAAGGCTCTCTTTGTCTTTTTGTCTCCTAGCTGCAGTTTAATATCTGGCTCTGAAAGAGTTTCCATCTGGTCGGTAATTGGTTTTTCTTGTCACTAAAAGTAAAAATTAGATTATTTGTTGCCCGCATCCAGAGTGAATAATTAACTTTCGCCCACTACAATGTTCACTTCAGCAGAAAAAAAATGCTTACAGTGACTTTTTGAGTAGTTTTATAAAAGCCTAACACATACCAGATGTAGGTAATAAAGGAAAATATGTATTGCAAACTAATGTAAGCAGATTTAATAAGGCTGCCGGCGCTTAATTAGTTCTTTGCCCATCAGAATTTAATTGAAGGGATTTGTATCCCGCACAGAATATGATGGGTGATTTGGCTGATGCATTGTCATATACGCATACCACCAGGCAACATTATTTGAATTACTCAGTCGGGGCTGTGCAAGCACACTAGCACAGTGCCACCTACCTGCTGTATATTTAATGCGGTAAGCATGCCATGGTCTACTCCAGCACCACCAGCTGCCCAGTTCAGCATGCCATGGTCTTCCCCAGCATCACCAGCTGCCCAGTTCTGCATGCCATGGTTTTCCCCAGCATCACCAGCTGCCCAGTTCTGCATGCCATGGTTTTCCCCAGCATCACCAGCTGCCCAGTTCTGCATGCCATGGTTTTCCCCAGCACCACCAGCTGCCCAGTTCTGCATGCCATGGTCTACTGCAGCATCACCAGCTGCCCAGTTCTGCATGCCATTGTCTTCCCCAGCATCACCAGCTGCCCAGTTCTGCATGCCATGGTCTTCCCCAGCATCACCAGCTGCCTAGTTCCGCATGCCATGGTCATCCCCAGCATCACCGGCTGCCAGTCCAGCATGCCATGGTCATCCCCAGCATCACCGGCTGCCAGTCCAGCATGCCATGGTCTTCTCCAGCAGCAGCAGCCCAGTCCAGCACACCATAGTCATCCCCAGCACCACCAGCTGCCCAGTTCGCATGCCCTGGTCGTCTCCAGCACCACCAGCCCAGTTCAGCATGCCATGGTCTTCCCCAGCACCACCAGCCTAGTTCAGCATGCCATAGTCCTCTCCAGCACCACCAGCTGCCCAGTTCAGCATGCCCTGGTCGTCTCCAGCACCACCAGCTGCCCAGTTCAGCATGCCCTGGTCGTCTCCAGCACCACCAGCCCAGTTCAGCATGCCATGGTATTCCCCAGCTGCCCAGTTCAGCATGCCATGGCCTTCCCCAGCACCACCAGCCCAGGTCAGCATGCCATGGTCTTCCCCAGCACCACCAGCTCCCAGTTCAGCATGCCGTGGTCGTCTCCAGCACCACCAATATCCAACAACGACTGACTTGACATAAGGATGGCTTTACAAGAACTTGACATCTGATGGACCGTATCCCACTGGGCTTTCTGTTGTTGGTGTGGGCGAGTCTTGTTATGTGCATGGTGATGCCTAATTATATGTTTTATCAATGTGGTGTTGATTGGGTGTGCAGACTCGGACTGGGCTAAAGTGTAATCTAGTAATGTCTAAAGGGCTGGTCTAAAAGGTTAGTGTGTGGCTAGTTTCTTTGGCTGTTTGTGGGCCTGTTTTATGGTCTGGGAGGCTAGTTTTTACTGTTGACTTCCCTGATATTACCACCAACATTACATGCAACAAGTACAAATGCTTACAGTCTCCCATACCTTGGAAACACTATCGGTTTCACTTAGATTTTTTTGTTGCAGTTTTATATAGCACAAACTAGTCCGGAAGCTATTGGAGCACTTTACATGAGCACCAGTTACATTACAAAACAACACATTCATTTTGTGGTAGGCACGGGGAGATTAGGTGATTTGCCCAGTATCCCAGGATGTTGAGCCGACGCCGAGACTCGAACCTGGTTCCTAAGCTCCAAAGTCGGTATCTCTGGCCATTTATTGCAGAAAGACCTCATGTTGCCTAGCTATGTTTACTTGTTTGATACTGAATTTTGTGCTCTACCAATCACCACGCAATGTATATATTAAAAACTTCAGCATGCTGCACTCCCATGCAGCTGAGATGCATAACCATGCAGGAGTTCAGAAAGTGAATCTGTAATATAAATCACTTTACATTTTAATTTTATCTTGTCACATCTGTTGTGTGTTCAAAGATAGAGGTTAAATGTCAGCCTATATCTTCTGACAAATTTTGTTTTAAGGGAAATTGAGAGGATTTTGTAAAGTGAACTATCTGATAACCTTACCCATAGGGGAAGAATAAAAGGGAAGAATAAAAGGAAAGGCAATAGAATGTCAGTTTTTTCTAACACAACAATATTTAAATACCTGTAAATGAACTGTACAGATATTTCAAAATATATCAGCCATTAGGACAGCACAAATTAAGAATTTTTTTGTCATTCTAAAGGTTGATGGATACCAAGATTTTAATGGGAGCAAAATAAATCAAGGCATTTTACTTGGTGATGCACAAATGCTAAGTATTTGCGGAAACACAAAATTTCTACTTATTGTTACTTATGCCCTGTTAGCTCTAGCATCCTTGGTGTGGTAAACTCCCTAACATTTCGCCTTCAAACCTCCTGTGTGCTGACATCGATTTTGCTGGCTTTAGGACTCTAAAGTGCTTAAGTGCCTGTGTTCTTTCCTTAAAACATGGTAGAATTGGCTTACACCCAATTGGCCTTTTTAATTTACTTGTATGTCCCTAGTAAAGTGGTATTACCTGTGCCCAGGGCCTGTAAATTAAATGCTAGTAGCCAGCCTGCAGTACTGATTGAGCCACCCACTTAAGTAGCACTGTAAGCATGTCTTAGCTCTGAGGTCTGCCATTGCAGCCTGTGTGTGAGCATTTTTCAACTGACATTTCGACCTGATAAGATAAACCTTTTGCCCGGCCGAAACCTTCCTTTTTAGTACAGATAAGTCATCCCCAGGGGAAGGTGATAGATAGCTCAGAGGGCAGGATACAATGTAAAAAGTAGGACATGCACTGTTAAATTTTACATATCCTGGTAGTGAAAACCCCTTAAATGCATTTTTCACTACTGCAAGGCCTACTTCTCTCTTAGGATAACATTGGAGCTACCTTATTCCATTTATTAAGCTTTAATTTTCAGATGGGAACAGGTAACCAGTTTATGTTTGGTGTCTCTGAAATTATAATGAAAAATCCTAACTTGTGGTGTAGTATTATTTTTAAATTACAATTTTGAAAATGCCGCTTTTAGAAAGTTTCCATTTTCCTGCCTTAGCAATTGGGTCCTGCAGCCTATATCTGGGTCACATGACTGGGTGTAGCTGACATTTGGTCTTTGCATATTCCTCCTGGACAGTTACATAGGTGTGCCTGGATGGGCCATCACTGGCAGGATGTGAGGAGGCAGCTGGGCCCAACCCTGCCTACCGTTGAATAGTATGTGTCCTGTCTCCACACAAAGGCAGCATACCTCGTGTAGTTAGTCTGTGATCTTCAAAGGCCTGCCTCTGGAAGCTTCACCCCACTCCTGGGGTTGACCTCAGACACCACCACTTCCCTACACTTTTGCACCTGTGGATACTCTGCCAGGAAAAAGGGCTCATGTGCTGCTGAAAGGACTGCCTCTCTCCTGGACTACTATTCTGAAGGAAGTGCTGCCTTGTTGTGCTGACCTGCTGCCCTCATGCCTGGGCGAGAAGGACTGAACCTGTATCTCTTAAACCCAGAATCCAGAGTGATTCCAAGGGTTAGTTGGTTGGCCTCCTGATCTGAAGCCTCAGGGACAGAACAGGCTTTCCACAACCATGCACCTTCACATTGACTCTGCCATCTGTGAGTCTACCCTGCCAAGTGGTGCCACCCCAGTCCAGGACCCTAGGAAGTGGGCTTAATGACCTCTGTCAGCCACTGTGGACGCAGCAGTATTGACACATCTCTTCTGCTGGGCAAACCAGAGCAGAACCGCCGCATCGCCGCTGTTGCATGACTTGGACCCATCGCAAAGACCTGCATCGCCTCTGCAGCCCCATTGGAACCACCACTGCGCAATACACTTTCGATGCAGGCCCTCGCATCTCTTGTCCTCGATGACGACAACGGACTCCTGATCGCAGTCTCACTGCAACTCAGAACCGACACATTGCCTCAGCTGCACAATGCATCTTCGATTCAGATCCCTGCCACACTCTGCAAATCAGGATTTAAGGTACTCTGTTCAGCAGGCCTATCTGGGTCCCTGAAGCCGGCTCACACTCCATTGGGATTGGCCTGAACTTGTGACTATGTCCTAGACAAGCGAGGCCAGATACCCACAGTTGGCATGTTGTGCTTTTTGACACTATTTATACTAATATCTTTAAAATTGCATAACTCCGGTTCTATTGGACTGGATTGGAGTTTTGTTCTTTTGGTATCATTTTATTTATTAAAGAAAGCTCTATTTTTCTAAGTTGGTGTGGGGTGCTTTATGCATGATGTTTTTCACATTATTATTATTTGAAGTGTTGCACAAATACTTTACACATTGCCTCTAAATTAAGCCTCACTGCTCTGTGCCAAGCTACCAGAGGGTTGAGCACAGGTTAATTTAGTTTTGGCTTGTGACTCACCATGACAAGGTTTGTGATTTCTGCTTTACCAGGTCTCACACCACAGTCAACCAACAACCTAATTTCTTACATGCCCTATATATTTTTATGGTAAAACTGAATGTCTGTGCATATTTAGTGACCATTCCATAGAAATGTGTAGTCTGTCAATGACAGTGCACTCCCACACCATGCTTAGGTGATATATTTGCAACAGTGTGCCCCAAAATGAGCCACCGGCTGCATACCACACCCATACCACTCTCCTGCTGAATGGGCATGGCTCACGTGCCACACTTGTTCTTTGTGTAATGCTTGGATTTTTCATAATCACGATGACTTCAGTGATGAAATGTTGATGACAATACCCCCACTCTTAAAATTGTTTGAGCACCACTGCCGACAAGACTTTTAAGAGTGTTCCTTTATCAAATATTTGCATATTGTCAGTACATTCCGCCTGCTCCACAAAGTATTCCTTTTTTTTTTTTAGTCCCTATCTCACCTTTAAGCACTGTGTAGAATGTTACAGCCGTATTTTGAACCTGGGCACCCTCCGGCCAACTGCCGTGGCTTAGGTCCCCAGACCAACTCCTTGTACAGAAGTTTTAAGGTGTAATCATTGGACTGGGGGCTTTTGCTTTTCAGTTCCTATACAGTCTCAGATCTTTGCCCATGGTGATAAAAGGGTGGCAAAGGCTATTAGGAAGGTTGCCAACACTAGTCAGATCTAATCGGGCCATCGCAAAGGCAGAGTTCAGCCAATCCTCCAGCCTTGGGAGATTAGGGTCCTTCCATTTCAGGCAGATTTCTCTACGAGCCAATAAAATCAAGCACAGTAAGAGACCTCTATCCCTTACTGCTAGGTCCTGTGATGAAAGGCGATCATCCGCAAAGAAAACTAGGGTCTTGTAATGTTGGTGCGAAAGGTCCTGCAGAGATAGCCTCCAACCCATTCCCAGAATGTTTCCAGCTTAGCACAACCAAAAAAAACATGAATATCATTAGCTTTAGGGGCCTTGCATCTGTAACATTTTGGTTCTGGAGCAAATTTTGCTATTTTCGCTGGAGTGTAGTAAATACGGTTAGTTACAAAGAAATGGTTTTTCTTTAAGCTGGTGGATTTGGTGTATTTATATAAGAGTATTAAGGAAGGTTCTAATAGTTCCTCTATTATTGGTTCAAAGGGGGATTGTCTCTACACCAAAATCTGAGTTGGAACATCTTTGTCATCCGCTTCAACCAATTTCTTGTACCAGATCGATACCTCTCTCTTAATGCGATTCTCTGACAAAAAAAGGAGCTCAGTTTCCCAGTCTCCCATTATACCCCGACTCTCTGCCTCGAACCAAGATTTTAACTGTAAAAACTTAAATTTAGAAAGCCCAGAGCCTATCGTAGCTTACAGTACTTCCCACGAATGTACCCCATTGGTGTTCCCCAGATACGACCAGATAGAGATTCCTGCCTCCCTGATGGGGGCAGCCAACCCATCTTTAAGACAAAGCGGAGTCCCTGGGAAATCCCAGATGGGGGCGTGGTCCGAAAAGTAGCCTATCCTGCACTTTGTCCTTACTTTACACCAAATTTCTGATGCGTTCTTCAAGATCTTCAAGCGCACTTTTTTGAAGAATTTTGGTGCCCCAAATTTGTTGAGAAACCCTTCTGTTTTGCCCCCTTCGGTGTTACACATCTGTTGGCTGAGCAGGGTCTCCCAGGAAGAAGTTGTGGTTTTCCAAAAAGGCATCCTGATTGCTTTAAATTGAAATGCCACCAGGTACCAACTTATATCTGGGAGGGCCAACCCACCTTTAAGCATCCTGCGACTCAATTTTTTCCAAGATAGTCTCACTCCCTTGTCTCCCCAGATAAATCTTCCAATCTTACCCTGTATTTTAGAAATATCATGCTGAGGGAATTTCAAAGGGACAGCATTAAAAATGTAAGTCAATTTGGGTGGGACCGTCATTTTGACCAAATTCACTTGACCAAAAATGGTCAGTGGGAGATTTTTCCACACTGCAAATAGACGATCCAATTTATTAATTACCCTTTTCAAATTTAGGGGAGCAATTCTGTCCAAATCGCTTACTATTGTGACACCTAGGTATTTAAACTCTTTGCTGGTATGCCCCGTCCAGTGTGTTATATTCCAGCACATTACCTCTGTTTTGGAGGAGTTAGCTAGGTATCCAGAAATTGACCCAAATTCCCCCAAAAGAGCCTCCACCCTTGGCATTGTAGCCTCCGGATCGCTGGTATAAAGAATAATATCATCCGCGTATAATGCTATCTTAGATTCATACTGTTGAGATATAAAGGGCAGAATCTGATCATCTAGCTTTATAGCCGGGACTAGCGGCTCTATATATAAGTCAAACAAAAGGGGGGAGATGGGACAACCCTGCCTGGATACCCTTTGGATCTCAAAGCCAGAAGTGAGCGTCCCATTTACGAACATTTTTGCGGTCGCTCCCTGATAGCATTGTCTAAGTGTATTAACAAATACAGGTCCAAAACCCATGACCTTCAAGACTTCCCAAAGGTAAGACCAACACACCCTGTCAAACGCCTTGGCGGCGTCTAAGGCAACTACCGCCAAGGGGTCGGATGTCGCTAAGGCCAAATCAATATTACCAATAAGGAGGTGTGTCTGTTCCTCAATAAAACAGCCACTAATGAAACCTTTTTGATCATGGCTGACCAGCCCCGGGGCCAGTTTTGCCAATTTCCCTGCTAAAATACCCATAAGAATTTTATAATCAGAATTTAGCAGGGAGATGGGTCGATAGGAATCAGCCCTCAGAGGATCCTTACCAGGCTTACGTATTAAAACAATAGTAGCTTCTCACCAGGAGCTTGGTATGACTCCCGAAGTGCTGTGGATCGATTGAAACAGGGAGCCCAATGTTGGCGCTATCTCATTCTCCAAAAGTTTATATATTTTGTTTGGGAGGGCGTCCAAACCTGACGCTTTCTTGTTTTTTATTTGCGTCTTAATTTCCTCCAACGAGATCGGGGAGTCCATAAGGTCTCTACCCTCCTGCGTTAGAGATGGCAACAATTTGGAACTCAACCAAGCGCCAATTTTATTTTTTGAGGGTTTCAAATCCTCTTTGTAAAGATCTGTAAAGAGAGAGAGAAGACAATTCTTTATATCTTCTATATCTTTCGATTTATCTCCCCTTTCATTGATGACTAACTCGCTTATGTCGTTTTTGGAGCGCTCTGTTCTGGCCTTGCAGGCTAGCAAGGCACTAGCCTTTTCCCCATATTCAAAGTTTTCCATGTTTGTAACTAACCATTGAGCCCTACATTTTTCGTCAAGTTTACCTCTGTATTCTGATCTAGCTTTTGTAAGGTCGTCCTGTACTTTTTCGACTCTTTCGGCTGGTTTGGCGAGGCGCTGCGTTGCGCCAAAAGGGACTGTAAACGTGCAGAAAGGCAGTGGAGAGTGGCATATGACGACCGGATGAAAGAGGCCTATCTCGCTAAGAGACGCACCTATCACAACAAGATCCGGATAGAGAAGGCCACATATTATGCTGACAGAATCCACGAGGCAGAGAACTCGGCTAGGGAACTGTTCAGCATATATAAAACTCTGGCCACCCCAATAACCTCTACCTTAGAGGAAGGTCACTCAGTAGCAGCATGTAACCGCATTGCGAACTACTTTGGGGACAAAGTGTCCAAAATTTACTCTGCTTTCCCCCACATACCTCCTGCAGCGGAAATGCCAGCAGACTTATTGAATGATGAAGCCGACCAAAATCTGCTACTTAATTTCACCACCCCTTCACCGCTGGATTTAATTAAAATCTGCAGATCTGTTAAATCTGGCTCCCCTCGGGATCCCGCCTCCCCTAAAAGGTTGGGAGACAGTCTGGAAACACTAGAACCTTATATCAGACACTTGTTAGATATCTCCTTCTTATCCAGCTCTATACCAGAGGACTGGAAACAGGCCGTGGTGCTCCCCCTACGTAAGAAGCCCAACATTAGCTTTGAGAAGTTAGAAAACCTTCGTCCCATCTCCTTGCTGCCTTATTTCTCTAAGGTAGCGGAGAAGGTGGTAAATAAGCAGCTAATGAAATTTGTGGAAGAAAACAACCTCCTTCATCCTACGCAATTCGGGTTTCGGCCTCGTCACTCTACGGAGTCTGCCCTTCTTAGGGCCACCGAAACCCTTAGGCAAGGTGCTGATGAGGGACAAACCATGGCCTTAATCCTCCTGGACCTAAGTGCGGCGTTCGACACTGTAGCACATTCCATCTTGCTACAGTGTCTGAGCAAAGGTGGGATAAGAGGGGCAGCACTGAAATGGATTTATTCATTTCTTGCAGGCCGAGGCTTCCAGGTAAGGCAAGGCGATCAGTACTCTGAGCGCATCTCTTTGGATCAAGGGGTGCCGCAGGGCTCATCCCTGAGCCCAACCCTTTTTAATCTTTATGTTGCCCCGATCGCTACCTTAGTAGAGAGTTACGGCCTTCGAATGGTGTCATATGCGGACGACACGCAGTTGGTCATCTCCCTGTCACGTGCGCCCGGTCCCTCGGCGGACATCTTCAGAGCTTGCATGCAAGACCTAGCGGCCTGGATGTCCGCCAACTGCCTCAAGCTCAACGGAGGCAAGACCGAGGTGCTGGTGGTGGGGGGAGACCGATCGGCGTGGACGTCGGCGTGGTGGCCACCGTGTTTAGGTCCAGCACCCACCCCTTGCCAGAAAGCAAAGAACCTGGGTATCTGGTTTGACTCTGACCTTACCTTTGGCCCCCAAATCAATCAGGTGGTGGGATCATGCTTCGGGACCCTCAAAAGTCTCAGGAAGGTATTAAAATTCTTACCTATCAGAGCCCGCCAAACCCTGGTACATTCACTAGTCACGTCAAAGATGGATTACGGCAATCTTCTCTACTTAGGAACTTTGGAGAAGAATCTGAGCCGTCTACAGGTTCTCCAGAATGCCGCTGCCAGATTAGTGCTTAGACTACCCAGAAGAGCAGGATCCACAGCGGCCCTCCGGTCTCTGCACTGGCTCCCGATCCGAAGCAGGGTGGTATTCAAAGCCTTGTGCACGTGCCACCGGATCATCAACGGGAGATCTCCTCTCCCTTTGAAAGGACTGCTGACACCCTATGAGCCGTCTCGATCCTTGAGATCTTCCGGCTCAGGACTCCTGGCAATTCCTAAGGTGTCCAGAGCCCGGATGGGTGGAAGATCTTTTAGGTTCCTCGCAGCATCAAGATGGAACAAACTACCTATGGCCCTGCGATTAGAACTTTCAGAATCAATCTTTAGAGCCAAGCTGAAGACTGCTTTATTTACACAGTAGTTCTTCCACACTGGTAAGTTCCATTAGGTATGAGCTCCTTAGCGCGGGGACACGCCGTTGTGCGTCACCAAGCGCTCTATAAAACCCCCTAAATAGAAATAGAAATAGAATAGACCACTCCCTAACTGTAAAAGATCTGCTTCGAACATCTTAATTCTGTCTTTCCTTAATTTGAACTCACAGGATTCAATTTTGTTTTTGGAGGATATAATGCCATGCAACCTGCCTCTAAGACTGGCCTTAAAAGCGTCCCATACAACCCCTATTACTGCTGAACCGATATTAAGCTAAAAAAACTCCAAAGAGGAGACCTTGATGGCTGAAATTATTTCAGGATCCGATAACATTCTTTTGTTCAGAGTCCATCTCGACTCAACTGCCTTCATTGATCTTTTATATGAAAATAAGATAGGGGCGTGGTCTGAAACGTGACTAGCTAGAATGGAAATAGCCATGGTTCCGGGCAAGAAATTTCTACTCATAAGTATGTAATCGATCCTAGAAAAGTGATGATGTCTTTTGCTATAAAATGTGAAGCCAGCTGCCTCTCCCTTCAACTCTCTCCAGACGTCTACCAACCCCATATTGTGGATCAGATTTTTCATTACGCGCCGTACATGGGGTGCCCCTATGTAATGGCACTGATTTGACCTATCCTTGTTCGGGTCAAGGAGGACAGTGTGGCTCAGGGGTTAGAGGCGGCAGACCCGGAAGCTGAGATCGGCCCTGGACCAGGGTTCAATTCCCTGCCTCGACGGGGCTTGGGCTCAATAATTCCACGGACTCGATAATTCTCGCTCCGGTGCCTACTCGACTCACGGGTTCACACTCTGCGACTCTGGGCAATAGCTTGCTTAATCTCCACAACGGCCCCTCGCGGCGGGATGCCTGGCTTTCACCTTGTGGATACCCTGCCGGGGTTATCTCACAGGGGAATACCAGGACGGGTTCCCTAAGCAAGCGCTTAGATGCCTGCGATGTGGGCGGTTTGCGCTATATAAATACATGTACATTTACATTTACATTTACATTAAAATCCCCCCCTATGATTATAGGGAGATTTTCCATCATTTCTTTTTTTTTTTTTTTTGAAAAACCTTTATTGCAACATTTAGAAAGTGCAAGTATGGGCCTACAACCGCAGGGGCCGGCCGCTAGTCATAATTAGAACCCATCATATCGCAGCACAACACAGCTCATCAGCCGACAACCCTGAGGTCCGGCAGCGATTCAGGATTAAACTTGTATTGGAACGCATGAATAGGTCACAGGATATAATAAAGGTTTTATTTTATATGATCTAAATAAACGGATCAGGTGCCATACAATCAAACAAAAAGATATGGGGGACAGGCCAAGAAACAGGATATGCATCTAGAAACAGCCATATGCGGAACTCTGGCGCCAATGCTTATGGATCGAAGTAAACAACAATACAATACACTGTTTCGTAAGCGCCGGTTCTCAGGCCCTGCCCACCCGGAAGTCCGATTAACGTAGGAAGCATGAGCACGAAATTCCAGAACACAGTGTAATCAGAATAAAGCACAGACTATACTGACCCGAAAGGAAAGAAAGGGAAGGGAGAAAAAGGCCATAGAAAATAAAAAAGGCAAAATAAAAAACCCCCCTCCAACCCCCCACCCTGTACCCCTGCCGATGGCTATAGCCTAACCCCACTAGCAGCGTGCCTGTCGCCCTAAGTAACTAAAACTCTAAAAGAAGGGAAAAGAAGAAGAAGAGTGGAGGAGGGCATATTTGTACGTGCTCCCAGCCCCTTAGTCCCCCCGCCAGAAACAGACACCCCCTATCGCAAAAAGACAGATGTTGAGCGACCCTTATAAAAGAAATTAGGGGGCACCGTGATACACCGCCCAGCCTCTTAAATCAAACAGTGCAGATCGAACATCCATAATGCCATTCCAAACCGCCCGAGTTGATTGATCTTAACCTTGACCCTTTCGAACCAGCACACAAACCCTCCCCAGCGAGACCCAAAAGCACACAACTGAGTCATGGAGGAGAGGGAAGTCATCGAGAGTCAATCCGTTACCACTTGTAGCAAGTAAGTCCACGAGTACTTCAGGCGCAGGAAGTCTCCCTCTCCCAGCTGGACAGTCCCGATGTTTCTTGCCCCCGGGTCGTAACGTCTCCAAAAAGGGAGGAGAGGACCACAAGATGAGAGAAGACTCTACAACACAAGTCTCCGGTGGGGGAACACCAGTCAATACCTCCAAAGTCAATAATGGTGGAAGGTGTGGTAGCACACTCACGACCTCTGGGACACCATCTTCCAGGGCATCATCCGATGGTTCCAATATTCGCTCCCCCACGGGGTCCTCGCAGTGAGTCAAAATGGCCGCAGCTTGAATGGCTGCAGACTGCTGTTCCAACAGTGGGGCAGGGTCCGGTACAACAAGCAGCATCCCAGATAGGCTTGCATCCATTTTAGTCAATAAAACATCCACTTGTGAGTGAAACGCCCAAAGTTCTGCCAATATTGACCTCAGCGATGGCTCAGACACAGTTCGATCCATAGTCTCACGCCCGAAACCAATCACAATCACCGCCCGGGTGAATTCGGTATCTCCGGGGGGACAAACAGGATCACGAGAGGGCAAGCGTGGACGGTTGACCCGTCGTTCTCTACAGCCGCGTTCACCCGGCTTAACGCCGCAGGCCGGGGCCCCGACCCGCCGAACCCCGGCGGGAGCCAACACCAGGTCCGCGGGACGGGAACCCCCACCCACTGTCAGTAGCAAGCAAGGTCACCTCTCCATCAATGCTGAGCAAAGAAAACAATCGCTGCCAAATTCGGGCGCAAAAGAAGCCTCCACTACGATTGACCGGGCCCTGCCTGGGTCTCTCAGCCGTTGTTGTTGCACTGCAGCCTGGCCTTGCAGATACTCGAGGCCCCGGCTTCACCGCTGGAATAGGCCACAATCTTCAACTCGGTGTAACTTCGTGAAACCAGCCGTAAAATCAGGATATTGTGCAGGATCTTGTGGCGGGATACGGAGGTCGGCGGAGCCGGGAGCCTAAGCAGCCATCCTGTTTGCCGTCGTAGCTCCTCCCCCGAGATTTTCCATCATTAACTTAGAATACAGTTTTGAAATATGTGTTGAGTCATCCACGTTGGGTCCATAGAAGGACACAAAAATCACTTCCATTCCTTCCAGAGCTATACGTGCGAATACCCACCTCCCAGTTTGGTCTGTCTGAAAAGATTTTATTGAACAAGCTGACCCCCGTTTTATTCAAATTGCGACACCACGGGTATTTGTTATTTGACCAGACACACAAAAACTCTCAACCCAAAAAAAGTTTTTAAACAGTTTCCCAGCTTCACCTGCTGTCAAGTGTGTCTCTTTGAGAATACATATCTGTGCCTCAGAAAGTTCTAAATATTTCATAACCATTCGTTGTCTTCTGGGGCACCTCATTCCATTAATGTTCCAGGAGACAAAGCTTCTCTTCCTACCCTGAGTCTCTACTCCCGCCATGTCTTCTGAGATCTTTGCCAAAAAGCCAACGGCCCGTAAACAAAATTCTACCGTGAGATGAGTATTTTTTTTTTCCCTCTGTTACCCCCATGTGCCGTCCGCCCCGACTCCTCCCATCCACCTATGCCCCCATACTCCCTTGAGAAACCCTCCCTTCCAAATAGGCGAGCCTATTTAGTCCCCGCTCACCTCTACCTCAAAATAAACTTCAAAAGAAAAAAGAAATGGATAGACGCCGCAATACGAGAGGAATCCTGATTACTGACTTTCCTTAATATTCTTATGGGCTCATTATGGCACGCTACCCCTATCGGTTCCCAGACTTCCCAGTTCTACTTTCTTTTATATCTGTTATGTAATTGCCGACCTCTTCAGTGGTGCGAAACAGGTGCATTTTATTGTTAGACATTGCTCGGATTTGAGCTCGGAACCTCAATTGGGCCTTAACCCCTAGACCTTTTAATTCCTCAAGTCTGCTCCCAAGCTCCCATTGCCTCATAGCTGTAGTGTGAGATATATCAGATCTTATCTGGAAAGTGATCGGTGCTTGCCCGGTTAAGGAGAAAGGGATGGAACCCGCCTAAGTTGACCTTGTCTCCTCTTGAATGGGTCCCTATGGACCCTTTGGATCTCTTGGGAGAGATTTATTACGGACGAGTCTTTTAATACAGTTCCCTGCAACAATGAGATTATAAACCCCTTCAAGTCTGTCCCTTTGATGGTCTCTGGAACATTTAAGAATCTCAGGTTGTTCTTCCTGGAGTGATTTTCCAATCTTTCCAACTCCTCCTGAAGAGTTTTATTCTGAGCTGCCAATTTTGCCATTCACGATTTAGCGGAGCTTAGTACTTTCTTAATGACAGGGATTTCCACTTCAATCTTGTCTGTTCTCGCTACGCCCTCCTCCAACCTCTGAGCCAATACCTCACAAGATAATTTAATAGCTGTGGCCTCAGAGACAGAAAATCTGCTTGCAAGCTCAGCTTGATTTGTCTCAAATCTTAAAACCCGATATCATTTCCTTCTTCATGGCCATTAGAATATCAGATAGGGAGTGAGGTACCCTTATGTTGTCGCCTAAGGCTCTAAAGTTCTCCAGGCCAATTTCTACTTCCTCACGCTCAGGAAAGGGCTCGGGTTCAAGTTCGAAATCAATGGTGCCGTTCGCACCTGTTATACCTTGATTTAAACCCCCACACAAATGTTCTTGTACATCCAGAGGAACCGGGGGAGTGTACACTGATCCTGAACCTCCAGCGCCTTAAATCTATTAGACAGAAGCACCTCGGAGTGTGGCTGTGCTTCAGGGTCCGCCGACAGTGAATCTATCTGGCTCATAGTATTGGTTTGCTTAGCCTCCCTCTGTTTACACTTCTGAAAAGGGGTCAAAAGAGGTGCTGAGTCCTTATCAAGATATGAAGTTTTAAGTTTGGCCTTATTATTTTAAATTTTCCCATCCCCCTTTTCCTTTTCCTGCTCTTTTTGGGTGTTTGTTTCGGGCACCTTGCTTGGGCTTACTGCGGAGAACATTATTTTTTGGTATGTTTTGAGAGAAGGTGATATTCTATTTTTTACAACAGCCACCTTCTTCCCCTTATTCTTCCCTCTGTTCTTCGGGACTTCCCTTGACCTTTTTTTCCCTTCTTTTATAGTATTTTGGCTCTTTCGTTGATCCTTTCTATTGATTTCAATAATGGGCGGAGATTTCCTTGGGATCACTATGGGAAGAGTAATGTCTAGGTTGGGGCTAATAACGCTGCTCGTGTTCTGAGCGTATACCGCACTGTTTTTAAAGGGAATACACCTCTGTCCTCCACCACTGATGCTGGTTCCTCGCTACTCCATTTTTTTCCTCCATAAACTGCAAGTTACTGCCAAGAAAACACCCCGCTATGCAATACCCATACAATGAGAAAATCGTCCCCTCTAAGTCCCCTCTTAAAAGGAAACCGAGAGTTACACCCAGCTGGCTAATCGTCTCCAGATCCAGTCTCTCTTTTGGTGTCAAACTTGCTCTCTGATCCAGGGGAAAAAACTCCAGTCTAAGCGGCAGCGCTAATGGCGACCTTACCGCTGTCAATATGGTGCTGCTGACTGTGTTGTTACCAGTCCCGGACCAAAAGCAGAAGCAGGCAGCGTCTCAGCGTTTCCAAAGCCGAGCTGCCTCCTCCCACCTCCAGTCACTCACCGCGTCATCCGGTGAGCCGGCCGAGCCTGCCGAGCCAGCCGACTCTGCAGGAACCACTGCACTTACAGCTGCCTCAGCCGAGCCCCCCAGCATCGAAAGAAAAGACTTCTTGCAGACGGGAAAGTTACCGGAACAGGATTCTGCAAAAAATCAGCCCAACATCGAGCCGCCGTCCATAATTCAGCACTGACAGGTGAGCATGACCGCGGCCGTTTAGCTGGCGGCCGCCATGTTTCTCCTCCCAGTCAGTCCACAAAGTATTCCTAAGAAATACCTCCTCATAATTAAGGGTATGTAGATAATTTTATTACAAGACCGGAGGCTCATGTTCTGCTATCTCTTCTTGCTATTTATTGACAGCAGCCAAGCAAGAGAAAAAATGACATTACTCAGGAAACCTGGTAAAGAACTACAAAAAGTGACATCATAATAGCACAACTAATGAGACGTAACCTAATAATTATTTTGACTAAGAGAAACAATTCCTCTTTTCTTGCTGCTCGCAGTCAAGATAGTTCTAAATTTGTTTTCCTTTACTATTATATTATTTACATGACGTTATATGTGTACATTATGTGGTTTTCACTTCTGTTGCATTGTTTCAACTGCCCCTGCATGCGCTTGCACCAACGTCTGCTTTGCCTCCAGTGTTTTTTTACCGTAACAGATATTATAGCCTTGCTCGCTTCCCCATCTAGTTGTCCTCTGTAGTGCTGGAATCTACAATGTTTTTCTGTTGCCTCAGGGGGGTTTTCGTGAACCGCTTAGCGGTATCCTCCTTTTCCTTCCCTTTGCTTCCCTCAACTACAGTCTTTGACTGTCGGGTTAACTCCTCCCCCTTCACACGACCTCTTCCTTAGAGCCAAGTTCTTAAAGGTTCTTTTCTTTAAGAGACCCCTGGTGGCTTTGTCAAAGGCGTTTCATTAAATCTGATCCTCCCACCTGAGAAGCTTCTTTTTCGGGGCTCCCTTCTTCCCCTCTGCATGTTACCTATTTAAATTACACTAATGATGATGTCTTGAATGACACACAAGTTTTACGGATCTTCAGATCCTTTTAAATATGGGTTTCTGGAGAAAAGGCATAATATTTCTCCTAATAATGGAGCTGATTCTCACCCAGTGTCTAACAAATTAGTTGACTATTTTGGGGCACCTATGTTTGATCCCTCCCTTATTCCATGACCCCAATTCCATAGAGTGGTTCCCTTCAGAGCATGTGACTGAATATGTTTAATTTTATCTTCGCCATGCTCTTAATAAATCTTATAGGAACAAATTAATCAGAATGTCCCCATCCTTCACTTCCCAATAACATTATGGCTACTCTGGTCATTGAAGTATGCTATTGTTTTTTTACTAAATTTGGAAAGGACCAGAAAAAATGGGTTGACCCATAGGAGGCAGATTAGCTGTTTGTCTGAGTGCTTGCCTTTCTCTCACCACAGATACCAAGATAATACAAATGGCTCAAGGGTATTCTATAGAGCTTTACCAGCACCTAGTACAGTTGCAATTTCACCATACTCTTCATTTTTCCCAGGATCAATTCCTTCTGTTCCAGGACAAAATCCAATATATTCTTTCAAAACAGGTTATCAAACATATAGAGTTTCCTCAGTACCATCTTTTTGGTACAGAAAAAGAAGCCCAAATTCCATCTTGTCATAAACTTAAAAGTTTTCAACAACTTCGTGGTTTATCATCACTTCAAGATAAAGACCAATCTCCACCTCAGGGACATATTGCTCCAGGATGACTGGCTGGTCAGACTGGAACTTCAACATGGTTTCCTTCCAATTCTGGTTCATTCCTCCCACAGGAAATAGTTCTGATTTCAATGGCGCACTTCCTTCTCCCACTTCAAATCTTTTCCTGTCGGCCTATCATCAGCTCCTTGGTGTTTCACCAAGATTCTCAAACCGGTCGTAGCCTTACTTAGAGCCCAAGGGATCAGATTAATTGTGCATCTTGATGATTTTCTGATTGTGACCCAGGACAAAAGTGCTCTTCTATCTCATTTACATCTTTTCTAAGACCTTTTACTTTGACTAGATTTCCTTATCAATATCCAGAAATCTGCTCTAACTCCTTCTCAACGTCTGGAATTGCTAGGGCTCCTCAAAGATACCTCTTCATCTATACTCTAACGACATCATTGCATGGTGACTCTCATGAAAAGGAGATGTGGAATTCCTTAACTTTCTTCATTTTTCTCTCAGATCTATGGCCCGTATTGTGGGTCTTCTGTCTTCTTTGATTCAAGCAGTCTTTCTTGGCCAATTTCATTTTCATGCCCTTCAAATACTGAAAATTTTACATCTCCGCAGAGGCCTATCCCATTCAGACCCCATTTCCCTGGATGCAGAATCTCGAGATGAAGTCCTTTGGTGGCTGACTCACTTAGACGCCTGGAGCGGGAGAACAATATTAGCTGCCACCCCAGATATAGTCGTAGAGTCCGATGAAAGTCGGGCATTTTGGGGCGCAAGATGAGGTCAGTTCTCGACTGGAGGTACATGGTCTTTTCTGGAGTCCCTCTTGCATATCAACAGTTTAGAGATGCTTGCAGTTTACTTTGCCATCCAATCCTTTACAAAAGACAAGGCAAAATGCACCATTCTCATACAGATGGACAATCTGTCAGCAGTCAGATATATAAATCACCTCAGGGTACAAGATCAAAACCCTTTGCAGATCTCGCCAAACATCTTTAGGAGTTCTGTCTGGAATCTCTCAATCAGAGCGGTTTACCTTTCAGGAAATTTGAATGTCTTAGCAGATTGGTATTCCAGACACCTTCTGGACTCAAGTGATTTGCAGCGCATCTTTAGATTTCAATTGGCTTTCTTCCATCTTTGACAACATGTTACTCAACCTTTTTGCCTCTCAACTGATTACCCAACTTCCTTTTTTTTCAATTAGAGACCAGATCCTTGTGCTCTGGCCACAAATACGTTTCTCCAAACTTGGCCACAATCTATTCTCTATGCCTTTCCCTCTTTTCTGCTGATTGTGCGAGTCCTAGCTCAGGCCCACAGACAACTTTCATCTTTGGTTCTAATCACTCCCTTTTGGCAGGGTCAACCTTGGTATCCAAATCAATTAGAGCTGGCGTCAAATTTCCCAGTCTGAATTCCTCACTTTCCCGATCTGCTCCTCAGTCCTCAGGTAGTTTGGCACAACATGATTCTAGAGTGTTCACTTCCTCATCGCCGGGAGGATTTTGGGTATTTCTGGAGAACCCCAGGAATTTCAGAGGATGATATCCACCTCATTCAACAAGCCTGGGCCCTTGACACTGCAAAAGTCAGCTTGGTTAGCCCGGTATAGCTGGTGTGTGGATAGAAATTCAGATCCCATTTCAACAGATGTAACTTTGGTAGTTAATTTTTTTGCCTCTTTGGCTTCTCAAGGGAAAGCCTATTGCACAATTAATACTTACGGATGGGCATCTCGGAGTGGATGGCAGACCCATTGGGGAAAACTCCTTAGTTTTTTGTCAATTGAAGGGAGTAAGATTTGTTAATCCTCTTGTTCCTAAATATAATACAGTGTGAAATGTTAATTTGGTGTTGGAAATGTGTATTTCATTGAAAGATAATGTGATTCTTTCTCTCAAACAGTTGTCAGCAAAATTGACAATTCTTTTATGTTTAATTTCCTTGAAACGTATTTCCGCTTCAAAAGCCCTTGATGTGTCTTCTTTTCACTATTCACCTCTTGGTGTTTACTTTCAAGCTCACAATCGTACCAAAACCAATTTAACAAGAATTCAGTATCCATTTGTCCCTTCTCAACCAAAGTTATGTGTGGGAGATTGTTTAAAATTGTACGTTCCATGAACTGCAGCGCTGAGATCGTCGTCTTCTTCTCAATTACTTATTTCTTTACAGAAACCCCAGAAACCTGCCTCTTCTACCACTTTAGCCAGCTCGGTGAAATTTATTTTAGAAGGTTTGTATAGTGCTGGCTAGACCAAAGGGTATAAGAGTGCTTCACAACATATACATCATATACATTAATAAGCAGGCGTGAGATCTAGGGGATCTAGGGGAGTGGGCATATTACTGCAGGGAAGAAGCGCCTGGGGTAGGATATTCAGATATCTGATCTTCAGCCATACATAATCGGGAATCAAAGAGATTAAACATCGAAGGATTTCTTGAACTGCTTCAGAGGGAAGGGTCTGATATACAACAATACTAAATATGGATTATGTCCTGGGCTGGTGTTAATACTGATTCCTTTGGTATTAAGACAGAGGGGCTATGGCCTCTAGGGCTTTTTGGGCAGATGGAATTTTGAACGACATTCTCATTTCTGCAAATTGGTCGAACATTGATACTTTCAGAACCTTTTACTGTAAATCAATTACCAATGTATCTGATTCTGTTATTGCAATGCTGTGAACAAGCATAATATGACCCTCCAGTCTTGTAATAAAAATGAGATTTTCCTTGCCTTGGTGTAAGAAAGTCTAGATTTTACTAAAGAAACGGAGGCGAGTATTATCCCACCACTGTTTCATTAACCCTCTCTGGTCTGTTTTTCCACAGTTCCAGCGTCATCCTCTGGTACTGTTGATTCTATTTAATCCTGCTGGATTCTCTTCTGCTTTGGACCCTGCTGGACTATTCCGTGGATCTTTTCCTTCTATTCGGAAGAGGGTTCTTCACCTCCTTTTGGACTGCTTTGCAGATTTTTTGACTTTGCTGATTACCTTTTGTTCAGTGTTGTTGTTTCTTTCCATGCCGCATCTTAGTTAATTCATTACAAGAAAAGAAGAATTGTTGCCGTCGATCAAGATAATTATTAGGTTTCTCAACGACCCATACTGTTTTTAGTTCTTTACCAGGTTTTCTAGTTTCCTGTACTTTTTCTCTTGCTTGGCTGCTGTTAATAAAGAAAAAGAAAAAATAGCATAATACTCGCCTCTGTGTCTTTAATAAAATCTAGCCTTTCTGACTCCAAGACTTGGAAAATGTAAATTGTATGGATGAAAATTGGCTACCTTTATGCTTAAAGCACCACCACAGACTGAAGCTGGATATCTGGGAGAAAGGAGGTATAAAAGTATGTAGACATTTAGTTCAGTTCTTAGTTGTCTCCTCAAAAACAAATGTTTTTTAAGCTTGGTTTGTAAAATAACAGCCGTTAAGAAAACTAATCATGGAATTCTATTTTTTATTGCTTGTTTTATTTTTTAAATCTGTTGTTTGCTTTGCAGTCCAAAGAAATCGACAGTCAGAGTGGTACTAGGACAACATTACTTCAACAAATCAACGGATGTAACACAGACTTTTGAAATCGACAAATATATCCTATATGACCACTTCTCTATATTTAGTCAGACTGAAAATGATATTGGTGAGTGCAATAATAATTTACCAAGGAAAAGTAATTTTTTTTTTACTGTAACTAATCAAAATCTTTTCATTTCAAATACACTTTGACACAAACAAATTACAGCTTTGCTGTAGCCCATTTAACCCTTTCGCCGCTGATGACGAGCTCAGCTCGTCATCACCCACGGGTGTCGTGTGCTGATGACGAGCTGAGCTCGTCATGGAAACAGCAAAATGGCAATATCCAGCACACAGCAAAAATCATGGCAGCCGCCATGTGGTTAAAGAGTCCTAGGGCACTTCAATTCACAGAGAATCTTGTGTATTCATGTCAGTTAATTTTGCAGTAGATTTTAATAACGCCCACCAAGATGGCCGCTGATGCACACACATGCAACCTCTCAATCGTGTACGTATGCGTAAGAACGCATGGTAGTCATTTTGTTTAAATCACCATTCTAATATGGTGGACAGCTAAGTTAGAACTGTAAATTAAAAGTAATTGCAAGGAAAACCAAGGGCAAGACTGCCTAACAAAGGAAACAAGCTAGCTGGTAGCCACTTGCTGCTGCCGGTCCCCCATAAAATTGCAACAAAAAAAATATATAACACGTGAAGTGGAACGGGGTGGGAGTAAAAAGGGAGCTCGCACCAAAGTTACAGAACCAAGAAGGGAAGAGAGTAAGGAAACACGTGCACTTCCATGAAGTGCCGAATACTAAATAAAAAAATGTTTCCATCAAATTAGCACTGGAAGGATTCAGCTCATCCAGTCAGAACCTGGGAGACCAAGATGCTCCTGGTCCCCATAAACACAAGAATAGGGAAGAAAGCAATACAATTAGAAGCATGCACCTGGGATAGAGAACAAAGCCATCAAACCATAAGCAAGGGGCTGACCTAAAACCTCTCTTAGTGTATGTGTATGCACTGGAAACAATAGGTCTTGCCATAAGGCAGCTAAAGCTGCGTGAAGCCGAGACCTAAAAAAGGCTAATGCATCCCATTCATAATGGTGATTGGTGGTAAATTAAAGAGGCACGCTCAAAATTGATTTAAGGTTATGTTTCTTTAATAATTGTTATCTACAAAAAATGTATTTATGATTATGCATCATTACCAAATCTTTAACCTTTTTATTTACACAACATTATAGCGTTGATTAAACTGAAAAAGAACAAAAGCTGCGCCAAGAAGACGCAGTTTGTTCAGACGATCTGTTTACCAGAAGAGGGAGTTTATTTTCCACCCGGGCACACGTGTGAGATTGCTGGATGGGGGCACATGAATGACGGTAAGAAAATATATTTTAATCCTCATATGTTTTTGTTGCAAACATCTGTTTACCTTCGCATTACGGAAGCATGTTCCTGAAGGCGGTACAGTGTTACAGAAATGTTTGTGCATATTTGTTTATGGCATTCTGTTGCAATGATAATGTAGTCTGTCGTTTTATGTACTGGTGTGTCTTCGTGGTGCAGAGCTACTGTTCAGGACAAAGTCAGTTCTGGTGTTTTTTTATGATTAGATTCTTTTACCTTGGTCTGATTATTTACTGATAAAAAACATGTAATTTGAAATTTGTTTTATGCTGCTGAACTGAATTATTTAATCCGAGGCTGTTTTACCTGGGGGAATAAGACTGGGTTTACCACTGTGTGTGTCCATACTTCTGCACACGTTTTAGTTTGCGCTGCTCATTTCTAACATTGACGGTTCCTGTCAGTAAGAGCGGGTCCGCCATTTTTAGGCCCACACGCTCTACTCCTGCAGTCTATAAATGCAGCAGGTTGGCATGACCGTGCAGTACTACTATCTAGGACAAAGTCAGCTCTCTTCCAGGGGATCCTCATCAATAGTCATGAGCATTAGAATATTCCCGCCCATGCGAGGGACCCCGGAAACACTATATTACAAGTGCCCCACATATATATAACTATATATAACTATATATATATATATATGTGATCAAGCCACCACCAGTGGTGAAACGCGTTATGGCCGACTGAAAAGAATAAATGCTACTTTCTGCACTCAACTTGGGCTCGTGTCTGCTTATCGTTTGCATGCTGGAGACATCACGCTGCATCTGACTTTCCTAAGCGGCTCTTGGGATATATATATATATATATATATATATATATATATATATATATATATATATATAGATAGATAGATAGATAGATAGATAGATAGATAGATATAAATAAATAGGCAATAGCAGCCTACTAAACACCAGAGCTGTAAAGAATTTCCACCATACATGAAAAAACATGCATTATAAACATGAGAAACAACAATAAAGTTTGTTTTAGAACTGTTTTAATGTTATGTTATGTTATGTTAATTATTTCTTCTATAGCGCTCGGCTACTCCATGCATCCCGGCGCTTTGGCGAAGAATATCTGCAGGTAGAAGGGCAACATAACAGCTTAAACGGAGACTAAAAGAGGATAAAAAAAACTGAGAAAAACTATTTAGTAAAAAGCCATGTTTTCAAGCCCTTCCTAAAAGCAAGAAGGCTGGTAGGGACTGTGGTAGTTCGTTCCAAGCCAGCGGGGCCAGGTAGCGGAACGACCGGCCTCCCATTCTAGCACGCCTAATGGCAGGAACCGTCATTTTGGACAGACAAGTTGACCTCAGGGCCCTGCTGGGTTGGTAAAAAAAAGGCGTTTCCCAATATACTTGGGGCCTACGCCATGTAGAGCTTTGAAAGCCAGTGTCAGGCTTTTGAAGAGGATCCTCTTAGGAGTAGGTAGCCAATGCAAGGTGTTAAGTAATACAGTGGCACCTGCTCTTCTCGGGAGTCCGTAGATGGCTCGGGCTGCCGAGTTCTGTACTACTTGCAAACGGGTCAGAAGATACTTCGGTAGACCCAAAAAAAGGACGTTTGCGTAGTCCAGTCGTGATCCAATCAAGGCCTGAACAATTATTTTCCTATGGTGAAGTGACACCAAAGGAAGGAACTTTCTCAGCATCCGCAGAATGCCGAAGCACTTCCCCGAAAGGCACGAGATATGGGGCCCAAAGGATAGATCACTGTCCACTATCACTCCAAGGTTCTTATCCTTGAAGGACACACTGTCAGGAGGAAACATATCCTGTGGCCACCAGGATTTCCAGTTTGGCTCGGGAGCACATCCAAAGAAGAGCAGCTCAGACTTGTCTGAGTTGCACTTCAGGCCGTGACGCCTGAACCACTCAAAAACCGCACCTAGACATTCCCTGATCTGTGTGCCATAAAAACATCCCGCCCCTGTCACATGTGAACAGGAGCTGGGTATCATCGGCATAGGATATGATCTGGGCGCCGAAGGACTCCGCAACCACCGCCAGAGGGGCCATAAAGATGTTAAAGAGCACGGGGCTAAGAATGGAACGCTGTGGGACCCCCACCTCTAGCGGTGCCATATCAGCGGAGTAAGGGGGTGCCCAGATCGTTTGCCGGCGGCCGGCCAGAAAGGATTTGAACCAGTTCCACACCGTTCCACGAAGGCCACATTCCCATAGTCTTAAAAGGAGGCCCTCGTGGGGAACGGTGTCGAACGCCGCCGACAAATCAAGCATGACTAACATGGCCTTTCCCCCAGAGTCGAGCACCTCCCTGATGGCGTCAGTGACCTCGAGTAGGGCCGTTTCCGTGCTAAAATTAGCACGGAAACCAGATTGTGATGCGTGCAAAAGGTTGTTTCCCTCAATGAAACTGGAAATCGACCTATGCACGTGTCTCTCGGTCACTTTCGCCAATGCAGGGAGGAGGGAGATTGGCCTGTAGTTTGCATGAATGAGGGGATCTAGGGCAGGTTTTTTGAGCAGTGGTAGAATCATGGTGCGCTTCCATGCCTGCGGAACCACACCTGTGGACAGGGAGGAGTTCAGAAGAGAGTTCAGCAAAGCATTTAGAGCTGGTGCCACTTTTCCCAGGCATTTAGCCGGGCACAGGTCCAGCGGCGAGCCAGATTTCAAGCCTGACAGAAGATCCAAAGATGTGTTGAGGCACATAGGGGGAAATTCATAAAGAAAAGGGCCCTGACCCTCCGGAGAGGATGAAAAGGGTAAAGGACTCAGATCCAACTGTGGGCAAGAATAGGAAAGGGAGGCCTGAATGGTTGTAATTTTATTGACAAAGAAGACGGCTAGTTGTTTTATCCAGGGTTCTGAGTGTGTATGAGTAGGGGTACACATGGCAGGAGATGTGAAATCCTGAACCACTTTAAAAATCTCTTTGCAGGTGTTCTCAGCCTCATCAATTCGGCGCTCTAGATAGGTCTTTTTTCTTCCCAGATCAGCTTATGGTAGGTTTTGGTTACCGCTCAAAATTTCAGTCTTTCTGTCGGGTCGTAGACCCGCCTCCAAGCTCTCTCAGCCTTCTTACAATCCTGCCGTAGCGTCCTCAACTGGGGAGTAAACCACGGGGCCGACGCCCTTCTCTCAACTGATTTAGACCTGATTAATGCTCAGAAAGCAGTAGAAATTCTTATAAAACACTGAAAGCATAGGAAGCTCCCAGGCTGCATTGCAAATCCCCAGTCTAAAAAGACTGAAAAGCTAACCTGCAGCTGAATGCAATAAACTGATACCGTGCCTTTAAGGCACCCAAGACCCCCAGCTTCCCACCATGCCTCAGGGGTGAAAGTTAGGTCAGTTGTTCTTTCTGGCTCCTTCAGGAAGGATCCCGACAACACAGCTCCACTCTTTTCTGTTTTTCTGACATAAATTTACTTTACTTTTCACAGTTTTTTGTCTTACTTTAACATTTTACACCTTGTCAAGTAAGAATCTGTCTTTTTTTGACAGTTTGGTGGGTATTTTCTACTTTGAAATGCCTTCCCTTTTTGACAACTGCCCTTCTTGTGGCAACAAGAAGGCCAAGACAGACAGCCATGAGGTCTGTATTCTTTGTCTGCCTGAAGAACATGACCCAAAGGCCTGTCCTCACTGCAAAACCCTGACAGGAACAACTCTGAAGGACAGGGAGAGGATTCGCATCTATGGCCTAGCCCAAAGGTCATCCAGAGGAAGGTCTCCGGTAAAGAAGGGCTTCAAGAGGGCTAGAACACCTTCAAAGGACAAGTCTTCACACCCTTCAGCTTCAGCGTCGGGCTCAGCGCTGAGGAAAGAGCTACTGGTGGGTCATTTATCTAAAAAACGACCTTCGACGGCGGGCTCGCTGTCGAGAAGAAGAGATTCAGGTACGTCGTCGACGTCTAGAATTCAAGACCCTCCGTCATCGTCAACTTGGCGACGATCGGTGTCGAGGACCAAGACCCCTCCGCCGTCGTCAACCCGGCGAAGATCGGCGTCGAGGACCATCACACTTCCGCCATCGTCAACCAGGCGACGATCGGCGTCGAGAAGTGTGCCCCTCCACCGTCGTCAACCTGGTGAAAAACACACTCGGTCACTGCTACCTCCTCAGTCCCTCCAGATAAGGACAGCAGATCACAGGACTCGTGGGGTCGTAAGGTCTGCAACTCTGCCTCTTCTACACTGAAGGTCTCCAGTGCAGCTGCTCTGTTGGGTAGATATGATAGAGCCTTATGGGACTCCATGGAGCGTTTCAAGTCCAAACTGCCGAAAGAAGACCAGAAGGACTTTGAAGAGACAATGAGAGAAGGCTGTCTGGTGGCGAACCAGATGATTAGCACGGCTGCGGAAGACGCAGCCCTTGCGGCGCATTCCTATGCCCATGGAATTTGCACCAGAAGGTCGTCTTGGTTACGCCTGACAGGCCTCAAGCCCGATGCACAACAACGCATCTTAAACCTTCCTTTTTCTGGTTCCTCTCTCTTCGGTGAACACACTGACGAAGAGATGAGTAGAATGAAAGCCGAGCAAGAAACAGTCAAAGCAGTCATTTTGGAAAAGAAAAAGGAGTTCAAGCGCCGTTTTAAGACCAACAAGAGCAGAGGGGCTCAACAGAGAGTTTAAACCCCTCAGTGGTCCCAAAACAAGAATCAGGGCAAGACCCAGTTTCAAAGGGGAAAATCCAACCGAGGTAGAGGAGGTCAACAACAGAAATCCTCTACATCAACGAGAGGGGGGAAGTCATGAGCAGTGGCTTCCTCTGGCGCCGTTGTCCACTCCAGTGGGAGGAAGTGCTTCACAACATCTGGCAGAGTGGTGCAGCATCACAAAAGATTGTTGGGTGCTGAATATACTGCACAATGGAAACACGCTTTGTTTCCGTGCGCCCCCAAAGAACATTTCTCCAAAGAAATCAAGACGTTCGGCGTCGAGGAGAGGCTCAGCTCTGCCGTCGCAGAGAGTCCAAAATCCTCTGCCGTCGACAACCAGACGTCGATCGGCGTCGAGGAGGACATCTCCGTCGATGTCTCGTAGGCTTTCGGCGTTGAGGGTGACAAATACCCCTCAGCCGTCGTCACGTAGACACTCGACATCGAGATTGACTGCTCCGCCATCTCCCCAGTGGCATTCGGCGTCTAGGGCTCCTTCGTCGGCTTCACATCGCCGTTCAATGTTGAGACATCGCCGATCCGTGCATTGCTCGCCGGCGAGACATTCGACGTCAGAACACCCGACGTCAAGGCATAATGAGCGAGCTGGGTCGACGTCGAGTAACTCCGCTTCAAGAAGATCCAGAGGGGAATCGGTGATTCTAGTTACGGAATCAGCCTCCTGCCACTCATCCGCGCATTCGTCTGGGCGAGCTGCCTCAAAGTCTAGAAGCCCTGCACGCAAGTCACCTTTGCGAGACCGTTCTTCTGCAGATGTGAGGTTGTCCCCTAGATGGAATCTGCCATTGGATCATTGGCGAGATTCAGGGGCTACGAGGCGGATGCAAGATTACGCCAGTCCTACACACAGGTCTCTGCTTCAGAGACTAGTTGAAGAAGTGAACAGACAAAGCCCTCCCAGGCACAGAGTGCAAGCTGAAAGATCGTCTGGGAGGAGGCCTACTAGATCTCGTTCCCCCAGAAGGGAGGAACGTTCAGGAAGATCATGCGATAGGAGGCACAGTGCTCATCACAGGAGTAGGAGGATGCCATCGACTTCTTCTACCTCCTCTACCAGATCTTCCAAGAGGGATTATTCTCCCACACTTTCGGATAGCCCTATCTCTAGGGTCTCACCGGTTGATGACATCAACACTTTCCATGATGTCCTGCAAAGAGGAGCTCAGATGCTCAACATTGAACTGTCTATTCCACAAATCACTACGACAGTGATTTTTGAGACAATTCACCAGAAGTGTGCTTCACGTCCTTTGCTGCCATTGGTTCCAGGGATAATAAACCATGTCAAAGACATATTCCTGGCTCCAGTGACCATTAAAGCGGTGCCGGCTCTCATCCAGAAAAAGTACAAGCCAGCTACCTCTGACCCGGTCTTTGTCAAGACTGACCCTCCTGCAGACTCAGTGATCATAGCAGTAGCACGAAAAACACACTCGGTCACTGCTACCTCCTCAGTCCCTCCAGATAAGGACAGCAGATCACAGGACTCGTGGGGTCGTAAGGTCTGCAACTCTGCCTCTTCTACACTGAAGGTCTCCAGTGCAGCTGCTCTGTTGGGTAGATATGATAGAGCCTTATGGGACTCCATGGAGCGTTTGAAGTCCAAACTGCCGAAAGAAGACCAGAAGGACTTTGAAGAGACAATGAGAGAAGGCTGTCTGGTGGCGAACCAGATGATTAGCACGGCTGCGGACGACGCAGCCCTTGCGGCGCATTCCTATGCCCATGGAATTTGCGCCAGAAGGTCGTCTTGGTTACGCCTGACAGGCCTCAAGCCCGATGCACAACAACGCATCTTAAACCTTCCTTTTTCTGGTTCCTCTCTCTTCGGTGAACACACTGACGAAGAGATGAGTAGAATGAAAGCCGAGCAAGAAACAGTCAAAGCAGTCATTTTGGAAAAGAAAAAGGAGTTCAAGCGCCGTTTTAAGACCAACAAGAGCAGAGGGGCTCAACAGAGAGTTTAACACCTTCGCTGCTAAGGCAATTCCCCTCCTGTGCTGGAAATTGCTATTTTACATTGTTTTATGACGAGCTGGGCTCGTCATCAGCACACGACCACTGTGCACCATGACGAGCCCAGCTCGTCATCAGCATCGAAAGGGTTAAACCCCTCAGTGGTCCCAAAACAAGAATCAGGGCAAGACCCAGTTTCAAAGGGGAAAATCCAACCCAGGTAGAGGAGGTCAACAACAGAAATCCTCTACATCAACGAGAGGGGGGAAGTCATGAGCAGTGGCTTCCTCTGGTGCCGTTGTCCACTCCAGTGGGAGGAAGTGCTTCACAACATCTGGCAGAGTGGTGCAGCATCACAAAAGATTGTTGGGTGCTGAATATACTGCACAATGGATACACGCTTTGTTTCAGTGCGCCCCCAAAGAACATTTCTCCAAAGAAATCTCCTCCTCACCAGTTAGATCTTCTCCGAAGAGAGGTGAAGGTTCTTCTTCAAAAACAAGCTATAGAAGAAGTATCTCCCTCGCAAAGAGGAAAGGGAGTCTACTCCAGATATTTTCTTGTCCCTAAGAAGGATCAGGAGAACAAGTTCCGTCCCATCCTAGACCTTCGTCTTCTAAACAAGGTCATAGTCAAAGAGAAGTTCCGCATGTTGGCTCTTCACCAAATATGTCCACATCTGCAGGAAGGCGATTGGATGTGTTCGGTGGATCTGCAAAATGCATACTTTCATATTCCAATTGCACTGCATCATTGCAAGTATCTGAGGTTTGTGGTCGGCAACAAACACTACCAGTACAAGGTGCTACCCTTCGGGCTCAAATCAGCACTGCGAGTCTTCACCAAATGCATGGCAGTGGTGTCAGCTTTTCTTCACAAAAAAGGGCTCTTCGTTCATCCGTACCTAGACGACTGGCTCAAAAAAAGTCCATCTCCTCTTCAAGTAGAGAGTGACTTCCGCCTTCGCCTGCAACAATTGCACAATCTCGGCCTCCATGTCAACATGGAAAAGTCAGTTCAACAGCCAACCCAGTCCATCCACTACCTAGGCTCCGTTCTGGACACAAGTTTGGGAAGAGCGTTTCATTCGGAGGAGAGACTTTTTTCGATGCAGCAGAAGTGCAGGATTCTGCTCGAGACCCGAAGTCCAACAGTCCGTCAGGTATCCTCCCTGCTGGGTTCCATGGCGTCCTGCATCTTTCCCATACCACACGCCAGGCTGAGGATGTGTCCTTTGCAACAGTCTCTGGAGGACCAGTGGGACCAATCGACAGGAGGCTGGGAAGACCGGATCAATCTTTCCCAGGCAGCAACGATTTCCATTAAGTGGTGGACTCTACCTCAAAATCTGTTGGTGGGAGTTCCTTTTCACCAACCTCTCCCGACTCAGTCAATAGTGACAGACGATTCTCTTCAAGGTTGGGGGCACACATGGGGTGCCTTCAAATACAAGGTCGGTGGTCGGCTCAAGAACAGACCTACCGCATCAACGGTGCATCTCGCTCTCAAAGCCTTTCTCCCTGCAATCAAAGCCAACTCGGTCTTGGTGCAGACAGACAATACGACCACCATGTTTTACCTGAACAAACAAGGCGGCACACAATCATGCCCTCTCTCTCTGGAGTCCCAGGGGATCTGGCACTGGCTTCTCGCTCGGAACCTCTCGCTGGTAGCAGTGCACCTTCCAGGCGAGCTAAACATCAAGGCAGACGCACTCAGCAGGCACTTCGAAGATCAACCAGACTGGGTGCTCAACGACGAGGTAGTGGCAGAACTTTTTCATTGCTGGGGTCGTCCAACTATAGACTTGTTCGCAGATGACGAAAACAGAAAATGCCACGCCTTCGCGCCCAGATTCCACCGCCCAGGGACGCAGGGGAATGCACTCTTGATGGATTGTCAGGGACATTTGCATACGCATTTCCTCCCCTGTCTCTGATTCCGAAGGTGGTTTCCAAGCTCCTCAGATCGGACATGGAGATGATCCTAATAGCTCCGGATTGGCCACGGCAGTGGTGGTACCTGGATCTTCTTCATCTGTCTGTGTGTCCACACAGACGTCTACCTTGCAGGCCGGACCTGTTGAGCAAGATGAGCGGAAGGATTCTACATCCCAACCTCCCCTCTCTGAACTTGACGGCATGGCTCCTGAAGTCCTGCAGCATGGACATCTGAATTTACCTCCTGATTGTATGCACATTTTTAAAGGAAGCTAAGAGGCCCTCCACAAGAGCGTCATATGCGTTCAAGTGGAAGAGGTTCTATATTTGGTGTAGGGAACATCATCTTGACCTTATTAAAGGGCAGGAGGATGTTATTCTTCCATATCTTCTTTCCTTATCAACATCTGGTTTGAAGTATGCTTCCATTAGAGTGCACTTGTCAGCCATTGTGGCGTATAGGAAATCGCCAAACTAAAAGTCTTTCTTCCAGATGCAAGTGGTCAAGGACTTCCTTCAGGGGGTAAAGAAAGTCTACCCCCCTGTTCAAAATCCTTCTCCTCCCTGTGAGTTGAACCTGGTATTATCCAAGTTGATGGGAGCTCCTTTTGAGCCCATCCACAAAGCAACGTTACAACATTTATCTTGGAAGGCCACTGTCTTAGTTGCTATCACATCAGCGCGCAGAGTAAGCGAAATCCAAGCTTTGTGTACAAAAGAGCCTTACACTGTTTTCCACCACAATAGAGTAGTATTAAGGACTCATCCATCCTTTCTACCAAAGGTTGTGTCTGATTTTCATATTAATCAGTCTATTTCTCTTCCATCCTTTTTACCAAACCCTGCGACCCCGGCTGAGCGGTCGCTGCATTCTTTAGATCTCAAAAAAGTACTTAAATTTTATTTGGAAAATACTAAGAGTATTAGGAAGACGGATCAGCTTTTTGTCAATTATAGTTCCATGAGAACGGGTTTTCCAGCTGCCAAACGATCCATCTCCAGATGGATCTTCTCCTGAATCAAATTGGCTTATCAGCTAGCGGGCAAGCCCTTACTGTTTACACCTAAGGCACACTCTACTAGGGGGAACGCGGCCACAGTAGCTTTCCTACATGATGTCCCGATGTCAGAGATTTGCAAGGCTGCAACCTGGAGATCAGTTCATACCTTTACAAGGCATTACTTCCTAGAATCTGATTCCAGGACTGATACTCAAGTAGGGCAGGCCTCTTCGAGGAATCTATTTGGGTATCCTGCGGCCTGTTCGAGCTAATTTTGTCTAGGCTTATGAATGATATACTGTTTTATTGATCCTTTGCCCGCAGGGAGATGAGGTGAGGCTCGCTATTCTATTCTAATGCTTATGACTATTGATGAGGATCCCCTGGAAGAGAAGGATTAGTTACTTACCTGTAATCCTAGTTCTCTTCCAGTGGTATCCTCATCAAAGTCATAAGCAACCCTCGCATTTCCCCGGACAAAGGACTATTTTAACTTGGAGATATTGTTAACCTATTGTTTCATGGTTTTTTCAGTCTCCGCAAAGAACAATTGACCTAACTATCACCCCTGAGGCATGATGGGAAGCTGGGGGTCATGGGTGCCTTTAATGCACGGTGTCAGTTTATTGCATTCAGCTGCAGGTTAGCTTTTCAGTCTTTTTAGACTGGGGATTTTCAATGCAGCCTGGGAGCTTCCTATGCTTTCAGTGTTTTATAAGAATTTCTACTGCTTTCTGAGCATTAAAACAGTTATAAAACAAACTTTATTGTTGTATCTCATGTTTCGAATGCATGTTTTTTCATGTATGGTGGAAATTCTTTACAGCATGATTCAGCTCTGGTGTTTAGTAGGCTGCTTTTGCTTTTATATACATATATATATATATATATACATCTATATATATATATATATATATATATATATATATATAGTTATATATATGTGGGGCACATATAATATAGTGTTTCCGGGGTCCTGCGCATGGGCAGGAATATTCTAATGCTTGTGACTTTGATGAGGATACCCCTGGAAGAGAACTAGGATTACAGGTAAGTAACTAATCCTTCTAGGGGTTTTTACGATTGGATTCTTTTAAGTTGGTCTGATTGTTTACTTAGAAAATTGAAATTGAAATGTGTTTTATGGTTTAATCTGAGGCTGCCCTACCTGGGGGAATAAGGCTGTGTTTACCATTGTGTCCGTACTTCGACACACTTCTTAGTTCGGCTGCTCATTTTGAACCTTGACAGTTCCCGTCAGTAAGAGCAGGTCTGCCATTTTTAGGCCTCACACACTCTAGTCTTGCAGTCTATAAAAGCAGCAGGCTTGCGTGACCGTGTAGTGGACGCGCACAGTGAGTGCCCCTCTGGCGCTCTGAAGACATGCCAAAGGCAAGCCTGTCTGCACTCGTCCACGCCTGGATGGCGCCAAGGGTAAGGCCCTCTGTCAGTCGTAGTTCAGACATTGTGCACTACGCATCAGCCAAACTACGCTCCTTGAATGTAAGCGAACTACAGCCACTCTGTAAATGTGGGCACCGGACAGGCTGCATCCTTCGGGTGCTCCTTTGAATTTTCCCCGAGGCTTTCAGCGAGGCAGGAGTGCAGGAACACCTGTAGCAGCCCAGAGATCTCCCAATGCTTTCTATTAAATTGATGATCCCTTCCCAAGCATAACATTTAAATTGCCGATTTTATATCTGCCCAGCAGCCAACAGCGCTTTTCCTGGTGGAAACCTTGCTCCATGCTCAGTCTGCTCCGGACATCTTAGAGACTATTCACATATGTTATGCAATCACAAGACTGGATAGACCGAAGGGGAGGGGTGGCCGTCTGGCGGTTTGGCGGTGGTGTATAAACAATACTTGGACTGTACTTTATCCGAAGCACAGATAAGTGGATCTGAAGTAGCTTTCTATTGACTGTTGCTGATGGGCCGCTGATCTCTCAATGGTTTCTTGATTTATCAACCCCCTGGGCCTGCCACCCCTTTTACCACGGTCTTATTAGACATTATCCCCGGACTCTGTTCTGCAACATTCAAATCTCCTAATGATAGGGGATTTTAACCTTCACTTTGATGATCTGACCTCCCATACAGCCACAAGCCTCATGGAGGACTTAAGGGCGCTTCATTTCCAACAGCTAGTGCAGGAGCCCACTCACATCCAGGGGCATATGCTTGACCCCATCTTTGCCAACTTGGCCGAAGTTAAAGTAGCTTCCCTGGTTCCATTGCCTGGTCAGATCACTCTTTTATTCCTTTTCAGATCCTTGAAACCTGCCCTTTGCCAAAACCATTACATGGCCACTCTATTAAAACTCACAAACTGCCCATGATCTCCTGAGAGGCCCTTACGTCTGCCTTGAGCTGCAGACCGCCATGCCTAGACACTTGTCCCCAGGATGACAACCAGCTAGTTTTTGCCTGGATTGAGGAGGATCTAGATTCTATAGCCTCTTGGAAAACGCAGAACATCTCTTGCTCTAGACCTTCTGCTGATTGGATTATGGAGGACCTTCTGCAGACAAAAAAGGGATGCAAGTGCCTAGAACGCAAATGGAGTAAGAACTATCACATCTTAGACAAAGACATCTACTTACATGGGCTTAAGGAATACCATAGGCAGATCAGACTATCTCGGACACAATTTTTTTACGCAAAAGATAGACATGGCCAAAAACTCCCCTTGGGACACTTTTAGAATAGTTAAATCCCTCATGTCATTAGACGCTGTGTTGGCGGTTAGAGCTCCAACCATCAGTAGCTGCAATCAGATTGCTCACTTCTTTTTAAATAAAATATTGTCCTGCTATGCCTCTTTTCCAGAAAGTGCTATGAATTATAGCTTCTCTCGTTCAAGAAACACACTCCATCCCTCACTAGAAGGTTCTTTTTGCATAGGGAACATGCTTGCTGCCAAAATTAAATCTGGCTCCCCACCAGACCCGGCGTCTCTGGTAATTTTGGAGCAAGGGTTTACAGCCTTCGTCCCTACATTATGTACACTGCTTGAATTATCCTTTGAAGCAGGGCAACTTCCAGTTGAGTGGAAACATGCTATGGTCGTTACTCTTCTTAAGAAACCCTCACTGGATCCTTCTAAGGCGGAGAACTTCCGACTAATCTCTATGCTCCATTCTTTGCAAAAATTGCTAAAAAGCATGTCAATCTTCCACTAATGAATTTTATTGATGAGAACAAACTCCTTTATGAGACACAATCAGGTTTTATGTTCAAATCTTTTTATTGCGGCCCCATAAGTGGGGTAATTCTGATAGTGACATAAACACAGCGATTCTGATAGTGACATAAACACAGCGATAAGCCTACAAGGCCACTGTACAGGAAGGAATCCGCCCTCCTACTAACCTCCGAGATGCTATGCATGATGGCTGAGAAAAGGTAAAACTGCTGAACTAGTCAGGCAACGTAAGTGCTGCATTTGACACAGTATCGCATGGCCTGCTTTTGAAATGGCTGTGGTCACAGGGCATGGAGGATGAGAATTTGAATGGCTTGCAGATTTTTTGCACAACCTCTCATTCCAGGTGCCCCAGAAGCCACACACCTCAGATACCATCCCCTTTTTAAACTGTATCTCCATCTCTTGGCAGATGTAATCGAATGCCATGGCATGAGGATTGTGCCCTATGCTGACGACACTCAGCTGATCACCACACTGGCACAAGATTGACGGTAGTGCCGCAGCAAATTTCAAGTCCTGTCTAGTGGACCTCGCGGCATGAAACACTGCCAGTTGTCTATAATTTAATACAAACAAGACAGAGGTCCTGGTGATCTGAAAATAGCCCACAATTTGGTCTTCCGAGTGGTGGCCTTGTGAACTGGGCCCGACTCTGATTCCTAAACCTAAAGATAAAAATCTGGGCATCATCTTTGATGCGCTGCTATCTTTGATAATCAGATCAAGGCCACGGCTGGCGCCTGCTTTGGAGTGCTAAAGCTGTTAAGGAAGATTCTAGGGGTCCTAACGAACTTAGCAATAAAACTGCAATACAAGCTCTTGCAAGTTGGGCATTCTTTAAAGAGTAACAATACAGCGGCCCGGCAGCTACTAAAAACTCCAAAACAGCCCACCATAAGCCCGGGTCTTTCTGAATAACATTAGTTTTACGCATGGGATACTAAATCAGAGGGGCCCAAGTTATCTGCGTCCTCTGATATGAGCGTACACTCCCTTCAGACATCTCAGGTCTTGTGGGGCGGCCCTGACTGTGATCCCTCCAGTAAACAGAATGCGCCTGGGGGGCAGTTCTTTTGGAGTCCTGGCAGCCAAACTCTGGGATTCGATGCCATTCGACCTGAGACTTAAACCATCAGACGTGAGTTTCCAGAAAAATCTCAAGACCTGGCTATTTAGACAAAGAACATAGGATTTCCTGGCCCCGTAGTTGAACCTGACTTTACCTGTCAACCGATTATGGTGCTACATCTCTAGCGCGGAGACACTCCTTGGAGTTATCAGGCACTTTTATAAATCCCTTACCATAACATAACATATTGTAATTATGTAGTGTTGGCTGCTTCGTCAGAACTTTTGGGCACCTCCCCTCCAGTGATTGACTGCCTGAACAGTAACAGAGACACCATGATCTTCAATGCCAACATGTAGAGTAGTGCTCTGCTGTCAATGTCAGCTTCATATTATGAGCCTGTGACAGCGCTAGTACATACGTGTAGAACTGAACACTGTGTCGCCCGCCATGTACATTGGTAATGTTTGGGTCTCACTGTCTCGAATGTGAATTTGGCCTCAGAAATACTATTGCTCAGACCGATGCTGGAAGAGAGGTCACTGTTCCCGCGCTTTTCTGATATGAATCCACCCTTTGCTAGTGTTTCACAGATTGGTGTGGCATCAGCAAGACTTGCTGACCACACAAGAATGGGTAGGACCAGATGAGGAGTCTCTCCACTAGCCCAGCCATAAGGAGGATACTAGAGGCTGTGACGCAAGGGCAGGCCCTGGGCTTTACTAAAAGGGAACTGAATGAGAACTGATATAATGCCTTCACTGTCCGAGTCTTGAAGGCGACTGGAGACAAAGTCCATGCAAGACAAACAACTGACTTGTAAACCTGTCTGTAGCAGAATCCTTGAAGCCTGCTGTACTAGCCAATGGTAGGAAAGTAAGTTTAGCGGATGCATAGATGTTATTTATTTGATTGTCTTCATTGATCAACTGAGAAGCAAATAGCAACAGAGCTGGGTGTTCTGTCAATGTAATTATAACTTTTTATTGCTTGCTCAAACGCTGCTAAACAAAAGCTGCACCAAGAGGCCATTAAAACGTTATGACTCTCTCTGATAATGTTCCTGAGGCATCCGCTGAAGTGCCTATTGAATTATTTTTCAGATGTGTTTACAAATTTAGGAGCATATTTATTACGTTTTCATGCAACTCAAAGCAGGATGTTACCTTGATGCGTTGTGCTGCGTGAAAGGGAGAGGACATGATGCAGCACAGTCATGCTCTCTGCCTGTGGTGGCACACAATGTGCTGCATAGCGGCCGTGCAGGCTCACTTGCACCAACAAAGCAAGGGTGCCTACGTTTTAGTACACCAAAAAAGCCCTGCAGCAGACCATGGAGAACCGCACCTATCCCGTGTTCCAATACACATTTGTGTCAACAATTCCATTCTCATGTGCATGCACTCACTACAAGCACCTACTTCCAAGATGCAACCTTTGAGTCAAAGACATATAATAATCCAAAGTAGAGGTGCACCACAATCAATATCATAATGAAGGAAAAGGTCCTATTTTAAGTCCCGAGTATTGTCAATTCTTTGCTATATTTTCTTTGTTAAACACATCAAACGTTACAGAGATGGCAGCCAACGCGTTTCATCCATAAAAATGGACATCTTCAGGGCACGTTCAGTCAAATGATCACAATCTCCAATAAAAGTATATTAATCAATTTCCACTCCCAGTCATATGCTTGTTATTTTTAAAATGTATGGAAACCAAAGGCACCAATATACTCATGTATATATGTCACAGGTTCCTTATAAGATTGTCTTAAGGGGAGATTAAGGATGGCCCAAAGCAGATCAGACTAATAGATACTCCGTAGCAGCACGGCATAAGCCAGCTGAACAGAAAACGTTGGGTAGTTAACATAAACTGCCCCACAGCTCTTTTTTATTGTTGGATTCCATTAACGATGTAATTGCCCGCTGTCAAGAGATTTTTTTTAAAGGTTTTAACTAACTTATACAATGAAATTTACTTACTTACTTACTCCCAGCCATACGAAATATGCTATACTGGTGGTTTGGGCCAATTCGCACAATTTTTGGTACCAAATTGTATTAAATTATCCAATCCTCCAAAGAGGGTCTATCACTCAGCATCTGTCCACCACCATGTGAAATTTGCCACATTGATGGTTTGGGCCAATCTGCCGCATGATGTCACTCCAATTGGTACCGATGGACCCACAAACGGGTTCCATTCACATCCTGTGAAGTGAAGTTAAAGAAAAATAACGTTGTAGGCAGGATTGTTTTTGTGCAGGATGGGACACCTTCCTGCAGGAAATCTGTTCTCAGAGGTATATTTCTCTTTCTACGTGTGGTGTAGAATGCAGCACATGTAGACAGAGGGACAAATGAGGAGAAATAAACATATTTTGACTGGTTATGTTTCCCCTGGGGAGGCATAGCACTTTTATGCATTCCCTGGTCTACCAGTAATGGTAAATCTGGAACTACGCCAAAATACTTGGGTGATGAGTGGAAACACCTTCGCTCTATAATGTGACACCTCCCTGAGGCAAAGTAATGCAAGGCAGTGACTTGCGCTGCCTTGAGTTACTCCACATTTACCAAGCCACAGAGAGCCATACAAGGAGGCCTTGGGTGGCTTGGTACATATCATTCTAGGGCCTAGGCAATGCAAACTCGGGATAAATATGGGCCTTATTGTGCAAATGCCAGAACAAACTCTTCCCTTGAAAATGATTTTAGTGTGGTTTTGTGAAAATTGTTTGGTTTTATTGTAAGGGCTGTGATGTGGAGTGAAGATGATCAGGCTGAAAGTCACAAATTGCTGTCATGTTAGCCATGGGTTGTTTAAGATCTACTGAGTTTGTCTCAATGCAAAAAGATAGGTCAGATTCTTTATAATGAATTATAAGGCTTTAAAGATTTACTAACTTTTGAAATGTCAGCCTGAGGACGTACAGAAGGGAAAATCAAAATGGTGAAATGCTGACTTATAGCAATACATCGAACCATGCTGCTATTAGAGTGACTAAAACATTTAGCCGGTTTTGCATCAACTTCCAAGGTTTAGCAATGTGATCATCCAAAAGGATAATGCCTCCAAATTGTCTATAAGGCTCTGCCCAGCATTACACAACTTCAGGATGCTCTTTTCTGATAGGATATTGGGAGACTTTGCACATTTTAAATTAGATCAATCTAACCGTGTGAAAATAATATTGTAATGCTTTTATATTTGCCTTTCAAAGTGGCTTTAGTGCATAGTTTTGTTAAAGGAAAGAAGTAGAACTGAATGCTTACTGCATGTGGAGCTACACTACGTAACAGCAGAAGAATGTGACTAAACACATCTCTAGCCAGCTACCATTCCACTCCATAAGCCTTATAGAATAACCACACGAAACCTAGGTTTGGGTGCTTTGTGTGTGTTCAAACGTCCCACTTTTGTCAAGGAAGGGTGAAGATGCACTAGCGGCAGTGCTTAATTTGTAAAATAATAAGTGCTAGGGCTAGGGCTCTCGTTAGGAGGCCTTTGCAGATTGCCCTTGCCATGCGGGCAATGATAGTAACAAATATATCAAAAAATTGCCTCATCACCTACATTTATATCCACATTTGAGGAAAGATGAACTCGCTAACTGTCGTATTCAACAAGGTATTTTTATTTTTACCAGAATTTCTTTTCAATTGATCAAAGTTTGTCAAAAAGAATGAATAAAAGACACACAAAAACACTTCTCTACATTATATATTTACACCATGAGTGTCACACTTTTTTCTGTACAAATGTATTCCAAACTGAGCATGAAAACAGTCAAAAGCAAATAAGGTGACAAATCTGAAACAAACAGAACAATTTATACATGTGCAACATTCAACAATACATTTTTAAACAACTGTGAAAAGTGAATAAAGCACAAAGAAATATTGAAAAAAGGAAGGAAAAGATAGAAAAGGAATAATTAATTTGTAAATCTTTTGCCACCAGCAACTGCTGGTATAAAGAAGTGAATCGCAATTAATCCTTTCTAACTGGCAATGATAGTAACAACACAACTACTAACCATTACACTCCTACAAGTGTGACAATTAAGACTATTCCAGGCCCCCAAAGCTATACGAATGGCTTGGGCAGCAAGTAATAATCATTTTAATGTATATTGAATTAATAATTAAATGCTGTTGTGGTCATCTCTAAATTAGCCAGGCAGCACCACCTTGTGGCAGATGGTCACAAGTACTGGTGTTGACAGTTAAGTGCCAGAAACCACTTGCTCAACTTAAGCACTGACTGGCAGAGTAGAGTTGCTTGCTTCCCAATTATGGAAGAATAGGGTGTTGCAAGCTAAAATTGTGGTGTAGTGGTGCACTGGTGGAGATCTCTGTATTCCAGGTGCTCTAGAGTGCGGCTGATTTGCACTGGGAGAACTTAGGAGCATATTTACAAGCCTCTATCGCCACCCCAATGTCACTTTTAAAGATGTGGTGGCGATACGGACTTCTCCTTATTTACAAGGCGGAGTTAAGCCACTTAATGTGGCTTAACTCTGCCTTGTAAATATTGCACCTTTTAACACTATGGGAAATGGGAAATGTGGCGTTGCTGCAGGCGTTCTTCTGCAACACCCATTGAATTGCCTCATATTTACAAGGGTGGCATAAATATAGGGCAGCACCAAAATTAATACCAGGGAAAACCTGCTCTTACCCTGTTGAAACGAGGAGAAATGTTTAATTTCTCCTCATTTTTGCTGTTTTATTGTGTGCTGTGTTGTGCAGCACACATGGAAACAGCAAAATGCGGTTGATTGTTTATGCACCATTAAGCAGTACACATAGAAGTTTCAAATCACCATTTCAGATTGTTTATGTGCAGGAGGTTCCTACACATAAACAATCACTCCACTTAATGCACCAACCCTCGCACTGTGGGACAATGGTGCCTGTGTTGGTGCCAGGTAGCTAAATGTAGTGCCAGTGCAGGGGGAAATGCAGGGATGCACCATATTCTTGGAAATATGCTCCAGCCCTGCGTTTCTAAAGTGACGGAGCGTGTCGTAAGCCTTCTTGGCTTAACTTCACGCTTCACCACTTTCCTTGTACGTCTGCCCCCTAGTGTGATGCCCGTGAAGGAGTAGCAGCTGCTGCTCTGGGGAAGGGGTGAGGTGCCCTGGCAGAGGTGCCTGTTCCCCAATGTTAGAATATCAGAGTATTTGATGCAATGAGGAAAGATGGGGGTAAACAAGCAAGGCAGTGTCCATTGTAGGCACTGGTTCAGGTTGTGTTTGCTCTAAGGGAGGAGCAGCAGGACTGATACAGGGAAAGACTTTTGGCACACTGGTAGTCCTATGTGTGTTCCTATTGAGGAAGTAGCCGTGGTTGCTCAATGGAAGGATTTAGTAGTTGCGCACACATGATTTTGCTGTTGTAGGCTGTTTTTTGCATTCGTAGTGATTCTCAAACAATGTAAACTACTCTAGATCTATTCTAAATCTTAGGAAGTAACATTTTCAGGGAAATTATTAAGGTATTTGGTGGTTTGTAATATAATTTCAAAGATGTATTCACCTTTTTGCTGCTGAGGAAGAACAATGCTTCAGGGTACTGAGGCACCCCCAACCACGAGTATAAAACATTTCTTGTTCCCTTGGATTGGGTTGGCATAGCTTGTAGCCATGTCGTGCCAAGCAAGCCGCACCAGCTTGAAATGAAAGTACACCAGCCACCACTGTTGCAATGTGATGTTTTGTTTTTACTTCGTTTTTTGCTTTGCTTTCTGTTTTGTACCCTCTTATATTTAAATATGTTATGTTGCTTTGTGTATGTTATTGCGTTACGTCCTGTTGTGTACTTGAGATATGTCAACACATGCTGCCACATTTGAAGCCAAATGTAGCACTTTTTCCTCAAAGTTCCTGTGAGAAGCAATGTCTAGTATGGTAAAATATTACTGTTCCAGCTCTCTTAAACAATTTAAGACACATGCCACAGTGCTCACGTCATGTGATGCGGCACCATATTTCTTGCTTCTAATTCCATCTCCTTGAATCTAGTTGAATAGGTCAATTTGAATCAACGCAGCGTTAAATGGAGCCTAGTCATGCGAGTCGAGTTTAGCTCACGCTGGCACCAATCACATCACCTGTCACGGGGATAGACAGTAAATGCAGAGATGCTTCCTATCTCTCACTTCTGTGGTGCATTGGTCTGGAACTAAACCTTAGACATACTGGGAAGTGAGGTTAACTGAAGGAGCCTGCCTGCTAAATACATCGGAAAAGTTTATCTTTGAACATTTTTTTTTAAATCACCTTATGTGTAAGCCCTCAATAAGGATGAGATAAAATAATTTAATTGTCTATTTCATTCTACAAAAACGCATATTCAAGTTGTATTTTTCCTAAAAATGGAGACCATTGTATTATTGAATCCACTACTAATCAATGTGTCATTCAGAAAGATGCTTCTCAGCGCCTTTGGCTCCAGAGGTCCACTCAGCCTCTCATGGCTTTTAGAGATATCATAGTTAAGACTTCGGTTCACTACACACTGTGAGCCCGGGAGCACCTTATTAAAGTCATCAATGGGAACATTTTACAAGCTTCATCATACATCTGTGCACCAAAAGTCCCTACTGGGAGCCAAAGAACCAAAAAGAAAGAGTCCAGGTGCAGAAGGCAGATGAATAATCTACAACAAAGTATACCATCTAAAACAGGCACCAGAATGGAACTAACGCTCATGTAGGTGGAGCAACCAGAGGGAACTCCATCAGTTGACAATCAAAGATGCACATATCGGATGTTTTGATTAGTTCAATGTGGTGCATGATAGTTCTTGATGGGCCCAAGCTTGCTCACACCACTAGTGGCAACCCACCCTTGCTGCAGCTAGTTTTTTTGTATGCACCAGGAGCTTATCATTCGCATGTTTTCCCAGGTGGTGATGTTCTTTATCTTTACTTGTGAGTGTTAAATCCTAGAGCATTCCTGAGAAGAGATGCATGTGAGTTGAACTGACCCAATTCTAATGAATGTTTTCTTTTCCCAGTGCAATAAAAAAGGTGTGATAAGTGTCATGGCAAGGGACACTTCGCATGTATGTTTAGATCATCAACAGGAGCAAAGAAAAAGTAAATTACACGTAAGACGGTGAAGGCGAAGATTTGCTGGCAGAAATACAAAACATAATTCCGTGCGTGGATTAAAGGTGAAACAGATTTAGAAGGAAAAGATACTGAAATAATAATAAAAAATTTAAAAAACGACTTGTGGTGTAAAAGTAGATGACAGGCTTCATGGTCACTGTATACTATAATGCTTAAGGAAACGTGGAAAGAATTGCAGCCAGACAAGTGACTAAGCTCAACGACCACGAAATTGGATGGGTACAATGGAGGAAGTATAGATATGGCGGGCGCGCGGGGGGGGGTTGGGGCGGGATGGAAAGGGAGAATTGAATTTAAGGATAGTAGAAGGAGAAAGTAGCCCGCCAATACTGGGATTGTCCAACAATATGAATTATGCATGACTTTGAAACGTAAACATGGGAAATCGGTATTGGTTGTTTAAAACAACATTGAGATTGAATTTGGTCATTTATTTGAAAAGATAGCTGGGAAGTTAAAGGGTCACGAAAACCTGTCCCGTTATCTATAAGACAAGAACCTAGCCTGCCCTCTCTGCAGTTCGGCATTTACATGATCCCGGCAGCCCAAACCAGCTTTAAATATCTGGGTATTCGCATATACAGGAGATTGAAGGACCAGCTGGACGGTAACATTTCTAGGACCATTACTGGTTTCCGGGGTAGTATTGGCTTTTGGACATCGCTCCCCTTGTCTGTTATGGGACGCATTGCAATAGCAAAGATGGTAATGCTACCACGTCTGCTATACTATTTCGTGAACCTGCCCATATGCATTCGGTGATGTACCTTTGAGTCCCTTAACTACCTATTGATCACCCTTATCTGGGGGACGGGCAGAAGGCGGATTAGCTTGCGGAAACTACAACTCAGCACCTCCCAGAGAGGACTGGGAGCCCCTGACTTCCTTGTCTACTTTTACGCCAGTCAACTCCAATGGCTGTCTTTTTGGCTGGCGGGGAGAAATCTCCAGGAAATTGGATGGACAGCAGGCCGGCTTGAACGGGGCGATCTGCACGCCCTATTTCTACCCAGGAGTAGGATCCAGGGAGAGTGCCACCCACTGCTCCGCACTGCTCTACTATGTTGGAAAAAGGCTTTAGCTTTCAAGTCCACAATCAAGCCATACGCAGATAATATCCCATTACTGGGTATTCCGACACCACAGGGACGACTTACCACACGCGCACTCAGGGATTGGACGGCGAATGGGATTGAAGGTGTGGGCAGCTTCTTCGGGGACAACCTATTGTTAGACTACTGCACCTTCGTGCACGTGACTGGGACCTCGGACAGACATTACATGTTACATGCCACTGTCTCTCACTTCATTCGAACGACTTGGGCGCCGCAACGCATTCACCCACAACAACATGAAGTAGTACATCTGATGCACTACATGGGGGCCGGTGGTCACTTGGTAAGATGGCTGTACACCGGGATTAGGACTTGTGCTGCACTCTCCCTCGACGCACTGAGGGAGACCTGGTCACGGGACACGGGGGAGGACTTTACAGATACAACTTGGCGGGTGGCCCTGGAACACCCAAAGAGAGTCTCTAGAAATGTGAGATTTAAATACATACAGGCCATGATTCTACACAGGGCATACCTTACCCTGGTCAGGATCCACAAGATGTTCCCCAATGCCTCTCACCAGTGCCCGCGATGTGGAGCTGACGAGCAGACTTTCTCCACCTGCTTTGGTCGTGCCCACGGCTATGTGGGTACTGGAATGAGGAGGAAGACGTTTCTCGGTACAAGCCTCCCGCCTTTGGAATTCACTTCCTCGTAATCTACGACTTGAACCGCAATACCTGCGCTTCAGGAAGTTGTTAAAAACCCATCTCTTTCCCTAACCTGTGCACCCCCCCCCTGACTCTGATCCTTCACCCTCCCTTTCTTCCTTTCTCAGCTTCTTGCCCGGCTGATTTGGTGATTTCAGGGTTCCTCAGCGCTGGGATACCTCCGGGTGACTATCGCGCTTTAAAAAACAAAAAAAACAAAAAAAAAAACGAGGTGTGCCGGACGCCACGAGAGGTGACCAGGATACAAGTGAGGGAGAGTGCGCTGTATTGCCTGGCAGGAGCTCGACCTTGCCCTAAGCCTTTAAAACCCAAGCTGAGATTTGTGGACTTAGCCCTCCTCTTTGCAGTTAGGACGATCCCAATGCAGTGGAAATCCCCGAGAGCGCCTAGAATAGAGACATGGCGAGTGGATGTAGTGCAGTGGGGCAGGATAGAATGTGTAGCCCTTATGAAGGAGGAAGAAGGTGGGAGGCATAAAATCCCGCTGGCACTGGCCTGGGAGGTCATGATATTAGAATTGGAGGGTATGGACCAGCCATTGTCCCAGGACACCTAAACACACTAAGACCCTGAGGGAGGGCTGTAGACTGCACTGGGCCCAGAGGCGGGACAGGCGTGGTTGGAAAAACTTCTACTCCATAATCCTCGTGGGGAGTGAATAACGCTGGGGAGCAAACAACAGACCTGTTAGGAGAGACGGAGCACTACAGTTGGCAGGGTGGGGGAGGGATAGTTGGGGAGCGAGTGGGTGGGTATATGTACACGTCCTGCTGATAATAGGAGACATTTCCTACAGTACGCAAAGTTGGAGGGTCATGATCTAGGGGACAAAGCTTTGTTCTTTATGTGTAGATGGGGAGAAAATAGAAAAACGTGATGTATTGCATATCTGTCGTAAATGTATACAAAATACAAATGTGCTGACTGTACATTCACGAATAAAGTTCTTTTTAAAAAAAAATCTATAAGACACGAAGTTAAAGCAAAGCTACAAAGTATGGAAAGTAAAGATATTATTTAACTAGTAGAAGCCGCAGAGTAACTATCACTGGTGGTAATGTCAACAAGAAAATTATGTGTCAATTTGCACCCTGTAAATAAGAGTATAAGGTTGGCTAGATATCCACTTCCCAATATAAATGAGATGCTGACCACTTTAGAAGGAACAACAGTGTGCAGTAAAGTAGATGTAAAGTCTGCATACAACCCAATACCACTCTATCCTGACTCGAAAGGAATTGCCTTTCTAACCTCACAGGGCACATTCCAGTCCTCCCTTCTTAGTTGGCCACTACAGCATCTATTTTCCAGAGATAGATGCATAATTTTGTTAATGAATGTCAAATATGTTTAGTATATCCAAGATAATATCCTTCTATATGGAAGAAACAAGAAAGGACACAGTGACACACTAGAGCATGTGTCAAGAATCCTAGAAAAGTTTGCCTTTTCCAGCAAGCATTCAATCTTAGAATGTTCGAGAGGAGAGAGATATGTCAGCTGAATGGACAGTTAAAAGATCAGCGATGGATCCTATTTTTCCATGTGGAGTGCTTGTGTAATTAATTCTAATTAATAAACCCCTTCTTCACCATGACACTTTTGGCCTCCTCTCTAGTTTCTCCAAGACTAGTAATAACATAATTTTTAACTTGTAGGGGCATATATATTTCAGTGTCCGTCTCAAGAGTTTCTTTAACTGCCTTCCAGAACACATGTGGCTTGGAGCAAATCCATATAAAACTGCACCCCATTGATTATAGCCAATTAGGCATAAATCATTCTTAGCCCTACCGAAGTTGAACATCTGTACACACTGTTTAGAATCTTGTATTGTGCAAGTCAGAACCTTGAACGCATTTTGGGTATTAGCACCTCCTCCCAACTCATGCTCTCCACCCATTTAACCTCCAATTAAACTACCAAGGATTTTATAGGTCTTGAATATTGTCTTTATCTGTAGAGATTTAGAGCGTGCTCTGTTTTTCTAAGCAGGAGTCTAAGGAAAGAGGATGAGTCCTGCAAGATTAGTGTATTGTTCTACTGCATACTAAAGGTGTATTACGATAGGCTCCAATAAGAGCTGGCCTTGGTCCATATGTGTTCCTAAGGTAATAGAGAATCTTATAACGACTCACGCTGCAAATCCTTTCTAATCTGAGACAAAATCCTAAACTTACTACTTTTGGTATCCACAGAAGGCCTTTAGTAGTAGTAAAGTTAGGATTCCTAACTTTACTACTACTAAACTGAGATAAAATCCTAACTTTACCACTTTCGGTATTCACATAAGGGATTTAGCAGCAGTAACGTTATGATTCCTAACTACTATTACTAAATGCCTTTTGAATACCAAAAGTCGTAAAGTAAGGAATTTGTCTCAGTTTGCTAGTAGTAAAGTTAGGAATCCTAACTTTACTACTACTAAATGCCTCTGTGAATATCAAAAGTAGTAGGTTTGGGATTTTGTCTCAGATTAGTTCTGTGAATCGGTCCCGTTGTGAGGGGACTCTACTTGGTTATTACACCCTGCAAGTTTAGATGTTTAGTAGTGAAATTTCAATCCTGCCTCACTCTTCTGTGGCCAGGAAGGCTTGTTACACATAAACAGATAAATCCTGCAGGTATCCTTTGTAGCCCATTGTATCATGGTCTACCATCAGAGATTGTTCTGGCCTCACACAAGCCCATCCATTTATTACTGTAAGTTTCATTAATAAAGGAAATTATATTTCAGGCTTAAAAAGAGACAACGTGGTAAAGGAACACTTATCCTGATTATATTGTTTGGCTAGTATGGTAACACAGCATACTTTTGATAGTTCTCATTTTCATTTAGTTAAATATTATCCAAGCTCTTGTTTGAACTGTGAGCCTTATGAAAATGACTTTAATATGTCTTTATAAGTTAACTTTTATTTTAATCACCTATGGCTTGTCTCTTCACTCCCCTTTCATCCGCAGTCCCATTAACTTTGCTCTGCCCTCTAACAAGGGACCTTTGTCCAAATAATTGAAGCCAAACAGGTGTCATTTTCTAAACAACTCATTGTGTGTTGGATTTTACAGGACACTGGAACTCATGTCTGACGTGTGAAAGCTGAGCCTTTCCCCATCTTGTTTACCCAAGAAATCTAGACATGGGATCATCTAGGGAGTTTCTAGGCAAAATCAAACTACCCCCTACTAATTCAATTCTGGTTGCAGTTTCTTTAGGATAGCTTTCTCGATTCCTGGGCACTTGATCCCGTCCTTCTGACTCTCTTCTTCACAGCCTTATCATCTGCAAACTGTTTTTGGCATTTCTAGGTTCAGGTCCATCGAGCCCTGCCAGTTTGTAATTTTCACACACTCTTAGAAGTGTCCTGGTAGCAAGGACGTTAGTGAAGTCTGTTGAACACTGCAGTTTATGTCTGCCCTTAGAGAGTGGAGCCTTTTCCTCCCTTGTTCATTAAAAAGATTCAGTGCTCATCAAGGTAGGTAAAGTTTCTTTTCCAAGTAATAGGAGCACAACAGGAAAAGAGTAGAGGCCGTCAGACCACTATCACCAACTGTCAACCAACTCCTCACTCCATTCCAAGTTCCATTCTCTTGGAAACCCCTTGAACCTAACATTCCACAGATTGACTTAAGACCAAACATACCACCCCATTACACATGTTTTCAATAGTAATTAACAAAGCACAACTGAAAATGCTACCCACACAATTTGTTAAATTACATTTAAAACAAGCATTTGCAATGCAGTAGGACTCACATTTGCGAGAGTTAGCGCTATTGGCGTTGTAATTGACAATGACTTTTACCTAAATGTTTTGGTTTGTAGTGTAGGGGATGTTTGTAGTTTGGCGTGGAATTATGTGGGTTGTTTAGGAATTATTAGTTATGTTATGACGTGTGCATTTGTTGTGTGTTTTGGATGTATGTGGGGTGTGTTGAATTATATGGTGTATTTAGTAAATGTGTGGAGTTGAATTTTGTGGCATTGAGTGTAATTATGCATATTGGATTTATGTGTTATGGTATGGAGTGCATTTATGGTATGTGGCATAGAGTGCATTTATGTGGGGTGTATTTATGTTGTATTGAGTAGAGTGTAATTATGTGTAGTGTAATTATGTGGAGCTGAGTGGTGTAATGTGGAGCGTAATTATGTTGTGTGGTGCAGAAGAGTGTGGCATTGAATCGTGTTGTGTTATATTATGTGGCATAGTGTGGAATAGTATGTTATGGTGTTGAATTATGTTGCATGTTGCAAAGTTGATTTTCTTTTGTAGGGTGTAATTATGTGTTTTGGAATTTGAGTGGATACATGTGCAGTGCAGATATCTTGTGTGAAATGTAGGTTGGAGTGTATTTATGTGGAGTGAAATTATATGGAGTTGAATTGTGTTGAGTGGACTGTAAATATATGGTTTGGAGTGGAATGGAAATATATGTTGTTTATGTTATTGACAAGAGCTGAAGTTTTTTTGCTTTTTAAATAAAATTTTCTGCAACTGTACTTTTTTCAAAAATAATTATTTTGTTAATAGTCACTCTTATCTACTCAGTAGGTGCTGCAGACACAAAGGACTTCTACAACTTAAAAAAATAAAATGTCATAAAACCAATTCATTACAAAACAAATCATAAATGTACTGCAATGTTTGTCTTTTTTACTGTCAACACCTGTCTAAGTTACATAATAACGACATCAAATAAATGTTCAACAAGTAACCACTTGCTTTCAATGTGTTAAAGACAAATGTCTGCATTGAATAATTGAAGGTATTTTTCTTTATTATAAATTACTTTTGTTTTGCGAAAGCAGATTAAACCTTTTCTCCGGGCTGATTCCACAAAATAGGTACTGTAACCCGCCTCCCAATAACAAAAAAAATATCACAACTTGAGGAACAACTAGGACCAACTCACCCCCACCTTGCTGGCATCAATGCGGCCCTGGGCAAAACAACAGACCATACCTCTTGGTCTGCCCAAGGGGAAAGGGTTTGAGTAATGACGCCCTACTGCACCCACAGGTGGGGTCAGAGAATCGGGCTGCTTTGAAGAAAACTGTTGAAGGCCCAGATTAAGGGGATAGCCAGAGGAAATTGAAGTACATCCTTCAACTAACTACACTGCAGGAAATCTCAGTTGCATTGTGCACTGTGCACTATGCTAAAAGGAGGGTTTCAAGCTGTGATCACGTGGCCTTCCTTACTACGTGACGGGCAAACTAATAAAAACACAAAACGATACCTCCAATCTGAACTAGCTTCGATGTACACAGTTGGCGTTTTTAAAATATAAAGGATCATTAATTACCTCCTGCAACTAACTCAATGAAAATGCAATTATTAAACATTTCATAAAAATGTAACAGAGTGCAGCTTTACTGTGGGCTGATGGAGCTTTGTCACAGCGAGCCCATTTTGTATCTCTAAAAACAAATGAACATGTCAGAAAATGTACATTTGGGGGCAAATTTACAATTACTGGCGCATCCCTGCATATCAGCAGGGATGCGCCAGTTATTTTGCGTCACGGCAGACACCTCTTGCGCCACCATGGATGCGCAGCATTTACAATGCGGCGCACCATGGGGCAAGAATAGACAGATGCGTGACTCAGCTCATGCCGTAAAGGTGACGCATTGCCGGAGTTGCGTCTGCGCAGCTCCAGCAAGGCTCGGGGAGCCCCTATGCCTAACATGCTGCGTCAATGCTTACGCCTGCTTCAAGCAGGTGCATGGTTTTGATGCAGCATGGCCGTAAAAGTGACTGAGTGAAATCTTGTAGATTTCACTCAGCCACTTTTAGGAGGCGTTCCTGCGCCACAATCCCCCTCCCCCCCCCGTGCCGGAACGCCCACATGTGGCCCAGGGCTTTACAACGAGATGCAAATACCCTGCGGCATGGTGCTGGCTTTGCGCTGGCTATGCGCAGCCGCTGTGTCACAAAAGTTGGTGCTGATTGCTTAAAACAGATGTGACGTAGCAGGAGCACCAACCAATAAGGACTCAGGAAAGCTGAGCAACGGAGGAGTGAGCCAATGCCAAGCGGCAGGCGGGATTACCTCCGAATATTGTTTACTACAGGTCTTGCGATAGCACATGCGCTGTCTAGGCTCTACCTACAATGCTCCCAATACACCTTCATTACAAAATCATGAAACTTGTCACGAGTGTATCTCTTCCTCTGAGAAATGCACTCAACAAGTGCCATCCAGATGTTTCACACCACCTTCTCCCAACTGATTCCATTCTTCCTCATTCACACCATGCTCAGTCAATCCATTGACTACATCTGAAACTCCATGATCTACATTATGAGCTATGGAAATTTGGTCCTTTTCCACCACTTTCCACCATCCAGTTTCACCTCCATCCTCTTTTTGGGCACAGAAAACTTAGACTACTCCTTGGGTAAAATCTTGAAATCTTGACTCTCACTTAATCTTCAACAGACGCTTTAACACGCCTACCACTCTTGCCAACATAGTTCCCCTGACCCTGCAATCTTTTTTTCCCACATCTCCCATCTTATTCTTGGAAACAGAAAACACCCCCATCCAGTTGCTCAACATCTTAGACAAAGGAATCCTGCCCCTCAGCAACACAAAAGGTGATGCTAAAGTATCAACATTAGCAGTCATCCTCACAGCTCAAATAAGTTTCCTTAGCTCAAACATACCATTCAACCCATTGGGTTTGGCAAGTTGCACATTATATTTGAAGAAACCTATTAAATCTCGCAACAAGACCATTATTCCTGGTATAGTACAACAGGGTTTTAGAATGTTTCACACCCAAATGATTAATAAATGCAACAAGCTAAGGAGATGTAAACTGTCTTTTATTATCCATTACAAATTCATCTGATTGCCTATCTCGTGCAAATATAGACTCCACAAATTCAATTTCCTTAGTGCTACTAGCTGCCTTTAAAAGTATGACTTCTTGCCACATGTAAACATCGATGATTCCAATGCAGCCCCCCCACGCCCCCCAAAACTACCATGGGTCCTGTAACATCCAAGGCTAATTTGCTCCAAGCCTTGTTGGACCAGCTACAGCCTTCACAGGACTAGGAACAGTGACTGGGGCTTTGCTCGCATTCCTATATGCCCCTCATGATCTAAAGTTAAAACGTTATCCCTCATTCGATAAGGCAGATCTAACACATCCAACTGAAAAAGAAGACCATTGACTGGACATTTCCTCAAACTCATGTTTTGATTGTTACTTGATTCCTCACATGACCTCCAATCAGTCCACCCTCTGAGAATACCCTTGCTTACTTCTGTTAACTCCTTATCCAAATGGAATGTGGTCATCTAATCGCCTAATCACCTAATGGCCCCTCACAGTGGCTTTCAACCGTGCACACTGATACAAAATCATCCACACTATACTCATCCTCACCCTGGTTATTTCAGGAAGCTGCGAAAGACAATCAGCCAGAGGATTCCTGGCTCCTGGAGCATATTCCACACAATAATCATACTCAGGTAATCTGCTTTGCCGTGTGGTAATTCTCAAGGTAGATCTTTATCCCCCTTTGGTAGTAAAAAGATCTATAAGTGGTTTGTGATCGACTCGCACAGTGAACTATGTTCCCCACAAATATGGTTTAAAATGGTCAATGCCACATCAACATGCTAGAGTTTCTCTTTCTCCCACATAATACAATGATTCTCCTTCTCTTAGGCTCCTACAAGCTAAGGCAACCACCTCTTCTCTCCACTCTTTTCTTTGTAGCAACACCACCCTCAAACCTCTCTGACTAGCATACGTCATCTCAGTACACTCAGCGAAATAGCATAATCTATCTCATTCTTTACCAAGCTGAATTCTTAACCCCTCATATTACTCCACTCCGTTTTCTCATTCTTTTTCTACAGTTTCCTCATACTAAACATTTTTTAGCACATTTGGGAATGAATCTTGTGTAAAATTCCATCAATTCCATGGACAATTGTAACTAATCTTTGATCATAGGAGGAGCAAAATCTTCAATGGCCTTGACAAGACTTTGTTTAGGTTCATCATCATTGGCTGATAATTTGTAACCCAGATAGTCAATGCTTCGAATTGCAAATAAAACATTTTCCTCACTGTATGACTCCAATTTCTTTTAAAATGGACAATACTAGATGCAACCTTTCACAATGATGCTTCTGATCCCATCCATAAACCAACATATCATCCTTGAAAGCTGTGACACCTCTCAAACTCTCCACAATCATTTGAAAGACTGATGAAGCTGAAGCTAAGCCAAATGGCATGCATTTAAATTGACAAGCTCTCTCAAATGTGGTGAAGAATGTGAGATGCATCGACACATGATGCAACATATTGATAAGCTGGGATCCGATCCAATAAACTAAAAAATGTTCTTCCCTTAAGAGTGGTCAACATCGCCGTAATATTAGGAAGAGGATGCCTATCCACCCAAATTTAAGAATTTAAATCATGCAAGTCCACAAACATGCACAACAAGACATTGGCTTTGTGGGCCAAAACAATCAGGGCCAATCAATCAGAACTCTGAATTGGTTAAATAACATCAGTTTGTCAAGTTCCTTTTTTAACCTCAAAGCTATTTCCACTCTGCAAACCTTGTGTATACAGCAGGATGCGCACTGCTCACATCCCTAATTTTGCTCACATATCCTTGAAACAGGCCTAACTTCTCTTAGGATAAGCACTCAGCCATTCATCATTGATGATAGAATGAACTTCATAATGTTCCTTTTTTAACACGACCTGTTGAGAATTGTACGGATCTAACAGTATTCACAGATTCCTGAGATTCAGCCACACTAACAACAAGCATTTGCAATGCAATGGTTTCGCCTTTGGAAAAGTTAGTAAATGACAACATTTGTATTTATGTGTTGGTTTTGAAAACAGATAAATAAATGGCATTGTCATTTACATTGCCATTAGCCTCTGCAGTCACTCAGCAGTCCCTAGCACTCCATAGCACTCCCTAGTCACTCTGCACTCCCTAGCACTCCCTAGTCACTCTGCACTCCCTAGCACTCCCTAGTCACTCTGCACTCCCTAGCACTCTGCAGTCACTCTGCACTCCCTAGCACTCTGCAGTCACTCTGCACTCCCTAGCACTCTGCACTCACTCTGCACTCCCTAGCACTCCCTAGCACTCCCTAGCACTCTGCAGTCACTCTGCACTCCCTAGCACTCTGCAGTCACTCTGCACTCCCTAGCACTCCCTAGCACACCCTAGCACTCTGCACTCCCTAGACACTCTGCACTCCCTAGCACTCCCTAGTCACTCTGCAGTCACTCTGCACTCCCTATTCACTCTGCAGTCACTCTGCACTCCCTAGCTCTCCCTAGCACTCCCTAGTCACTCTGCACTCCCTAGCACTGCTTAGTCACTCTCACTTCCTAGCACTCATTATTTGCATATTGTGTGCTTCAATATAAAAGATGGTTCCCACTCCTGGCAAAATGTTGTCCCGGGCATATTGATTGGAATTCTTAATGTATTGATGGTTCCCACCTTTGGTATTGGTGGCCATGGCATACAGGTGGAAATGCTTTGCATAATGTGAGAATCAATTTCATGATGGCAACCGCTGGCAAATGCCACCTCTGACATATTGATGTCAATTTTTGAAATATTGTTTTCCACCACTGAATGATGTTGCTCAACCTAGTATAGTGGTGGCCAAGGTATAACCTTGGCAATTACTTGCTTCTTGTTGTTGGCACACATGGCATCAGGATTCCCACCCTTGGTCTAATGTTGATCCAAGCATGATGATTCTTGGCATATTGTAGACCTGCATGAAATAGTGATACATGGCATTCATGTGTGGCAGTGATGCATGTGAGTATGTGATGAAAATGACAAATTGAAGTTTGATTGTCAAATGTGTATTTACGAAAAATGAAAAGATATTTGTGGCAAAACAGGTTTTATTTTATTTCATTTTTTCTTAATAAGCTTTTGTCATTTTGTTTGCTCTTTTCAAAAAGAAAATGTGTATTTGATAGCAACATATGGCTATTTTCAAAAATTGATCAGCTGATGTTTGGGGATAAGATGATTGCATTTCAACATGTCTGTTAGCCAGCTAGTTGAGTAAGAATCAGTAACACTCTCTGTATTGCTTGGGCCAGGGAGACACCCAATTTGGATCCCGCACCCTCCAACTCAGCTGAGTCACTGACAATACTGAATATCTCTAATTTGGATTCATCACACAGGTTGTGTTTATTCAAAACATTATTATCGAAAATCAGCTCTTAGCAAACAATACAATTAATACAATATCTGTACAAGATTTAAACAAAAAAAATTAATATTGCATCTTAAATGCTATACCAAACACAACACTGCAGTATTTACACCTAAAGCGCCTCTTAAGCTTCTGTCCACTTTGATGCTAGTGACAGGCATTCACACGCAGCATTTGTATTAATGGTTTTATTACGGTGCACATTCCTTCAGAGGAACTGGCAACCAAAGTGGCCAATGAGCAGTAAACGTAAGCTGAGCGCCCAGACACTTTAAACGCATCATAAACTCGTCCCCACTAAAATATGCCCGAACAACTGCATGTTTTGTTTACAAAGTGTACTGGTGTTCAATTAGCATATCACAAACACAAGGAACACGTTATATATTCAAGGGGTGACTTAGGCCAGAGCTGCCCACTTTGGAGCTGGGAACTAGTTTGGACTCTTGGCGCTGGCTCACCATCCTGTGAATCTGGGCAACTCTCTTTAATTCCCCGTGCCTACCAAAAATGAATGTGTCCTCCTGTAATGTAACTGGTGCTCATGATAGGTTGAGTTTGCGCTGGTTATAAAAAAAACGTACATGCCATATACTCCAGGGTAGTATGAAGGGATGGTGGTGTGCCTGATATCTTTCGAGAGATGAGTGGATGGATGGGAACCGACTCCGCATGCCTTTAGTAACAAGTACTAACAGAACTGCTCACGTCACTCCCACACAGATACAGACACAGGCACACAGCCCTCATTAGGAAGTAAACATACTGCTCATGCACACGCCCACACAGTCCGAAAATCACACGTTACTAGAAAGAATACAGGCTGGTCACTCTTTCACACAGGCACGCATACCACTTTAAGTACTAACAACTGCTCACATTTCACTCTCATATATGAAGACACACAACTCTCATTAGGAAGTACACAAACTGCACGCACACACCACACACACACATCTCACTAGAATGAATACAAGGTGGTCTCTCTTTCACTCAAACACGCACACAACTTCAAGTACTAAAACCAGCTGCTCACATTTCACTCTCACAATGAGACACAACTCTCATTAGGAAGTACACACACACACCTCACACACACGCATGCACGCACACACCTCACACTGAAGGGCTCTAACTGCTCTCATATACACCCAAACACATTCTCATGTAGATGTAAGAAATGTTACAGACTGCTCAACTACTCATGCATGCCTACACTCATTACCCTCATTACCCTCACGAGAAAAGGCATCCATTGTTGGCAACTTTCTTACACGTGCAAATACGCACACCTTACGGGGAAGGAGCTACCGCTCACACACAGATGTGCATTCGCGCGCACTTAAATATAACCAGGGAGGAGCACTTTTATTACTCTTAATTTTCTCTCACCCATCTGAGAGGCACAAACCCTTCGTAATGGGGCTGTGCTCGCAGCACTGAGGGCTTCCTCTGTCTTCAGGCAGTGCACGGCTGGGACTTGCAGGATTACTCAGGGTGATTGGGGACTGCCTGCAGTCACGCTGGTCGTCTTCCTGTGGCAGCAGCATGACTGACATAGCCGCGTCGTAAAGGTAAAGCCGGTTTCTACGGCAATGCAGGTCCAGTGTCAGGAGAGTTTTATTTAATTCTTTGGCGATTCTCCTCAGCAAGTGCGGCGCTGGGACACACACACTGCTTTGAGTGCACACTAAGCGTTGAACCCGCACTGAGCTTGATGAAAGAGGAAGTGTTCAGCATGCATTGGCCTTAGTGAAACAAGCAGCAGAAACGTGGCGGGCAGGCACGACGGAGCTGAAGAGTGTTATTGAGCGATCACAGCAGACGTCGCAAGTCCCATCTGAGAGGCACAAACCCTTCGTAATGGGGCTGTGCTCGCGGCACTGAGGGCTCCCTCTGTCTTCAGGCAGTGCACGGCTGGGACTTGCAGGATTACTCAGGGTGATTGGGGACTGCCTGCAGTCACGCTGGTCGTCTTCCTGTGGCAGCAGCATGACTGACATAGCCGCGTCGTAAAGGTAAAGCCGGTTTCTACGGCAATGCAGGTCCAGTGTCAGGAGAGTTTTATTTAATTCTTTGGCGATTCTCCTCAGCAAGTGCGGCGCTGGGACACACACACTGCTTTGAGTGCACACTAAGCGTTGAACCCGCACTGAGCTTGATGAAAGAGGAAGTGTTCAGCATGCATTGGCCTTAGTGAAACAAGCAGCAGAAACGTGGCGGGCAGGCACGACGGAGCTGAAGAGTGTTATTGAGCGATCACAGCAGACGTCGCAAGTCCCATCTGAGAGGCACAAACCCTTCGTAATGGGGCTGTGCTCGCGGCACTGAGGGCTCCCTCTGTCTTCAGGCAGTGCACGGCTGGGACTTGCAGGATTACTCAGGGTGATTGGGGACTGCCTGCAGTCACGCTGGTCGTCTTCCTGTGGCAGCAGTATGACTGACATAGCCGCGTCGTAAAGGGAAAGCCGGTTTCTACGGCAATGCAGGTCCAGTGTCAGGAGAGTTTTGTTTAATTCTTTGGCGATTCTCCTCAGCAATTGCGGCGCTGGGACACACACACTTGCTTTGAGTGCACACTAAGCGTTGAACCCGCACTGAGCTTGATGAAAGAGGAAGTGTTCAGCATGCATTGGCCTTAGTGAAACAAGCAGCAGAAACGTGGCGGGCAGGCACACGGACAGCGGGAGGGGGGCGGGAAAGGAACGGACAGCGGGAGGGGGGGCGGGAAAGGAACGGACAGCGGGAGGTGGGGGCGGGAAAGGAACGGACAGCGGGAGGGGGGGGCGGGAAAGACACGGACAGCGGGAGGGGGGGGGGCGGGAAAGGAACGCACTCACCTGGACTTCCTCGGGCGGCGGGCGGCCGTGAATGACGAACACAAACCTGGAAACAAACAAAAATAAACCCCGCCCACGGCCGCGATGACGACATCGCAGAGGCGGAGAGCGAAAAAATCTCGGGAACGCCCACGAATCTGGTCCGGCCATGACGGACAGATCTCTGTTCCAATGGCTAGCCTCCATTTATGGAGCTAGCCAATGGAACAGAGGGCTGGACTAAGCAGTACACTGTAGGGACAATAGATTTCTCCTGGGCGGAGCTAGGAGCTCCGGCCCCAGGCGAAACCTAAAAAGGAATTGTCCTTGTCTACCTAAACACTGTTGTAAAACTGTGTTTAAACTTGAAGTTTGCATCAAACTCACCCATTACCTCTATAGATTTACCTCCATCTGCTCTAGAATGCATGAAGAAATTCTTGAGAGAAAATATGCTAAATGGCACTCACCAAATTTTCTAACTGAATAACGTAAATGGCAATCCAGAATCTGCCATTACCTTTACTGCTATACCGTCACTCGCTAATAAACAAGGTGGACTTTCAACATGTACATCGACACTCCCGAAATTGCCTCTGTATTAGTATTGCTAGAAGTTGCAACATTAAAAACATCCTGCACTTTGGATAGTTAAAACTTTATTTTCACCACTCGTATTAGCATCATTATCGCTCTATTTGTTTTTGTCTATCTTGTGAATTCTTTTGTGTCCAACACTACCAGAGTACCAACAAACTGAGGCAAAATGCCCTTTTTTTCTTACATTTATCACTTGTGCTATCAGTGGCAGGACAGATAGTTGCATAGTCCAAATGTGAAGAACTTCCACTCCTATAGAAATGTCAAAATACTTTTTGTTCGACCGGGGATTCGTTTCCCTCCATTCTCTTGTGCTTGCTGTTTACCAGCAATACACTTTGATTATAAAATGTACTATCCATCAAAGGCATTTGTACCATTAACAAAGTTGTGATCTCAATTCTGGCTGCTGTTTCTTTAGTTTTCTCCAAGGTCAAAATAGGTGTGGACAACAAACCCTCTGAACCTTTTTGTTATTGTTTTTTTCCACTAGGTGGTCCCTAATCAGCTTTCCCTGAAAGTATTTATATTCACATGATACTGTGAGAATCCTCAATGCTCCCACAAAACTTAACAATGATTGCCAAGGAATGTGGGCTCTTTTATAAAACGTATGGTTCTCATTAGTGACATTCTTCGGTACTTTAAATCTTGCATCTAAAGATTTGATGGCAGAAGCATACTCATCATTGCCATCACCCTCTCTATCACCATCACTTAGCATAAAAACGTCCTTTGGAGTATGTTTTAAGATTTTCTGCCCCTCTGCCCCAAATGTGGACCAACAAGGCAAATATTTTCTTTTGTGTAAAGGATTCTCCTTCTAAGCCATCAAGATATGCCTCAAAACCTTCCTTCCATTGCTTCCAGTCAGCTTCAGGTACCACAGGATCTGGAAAAAAAGAGGACTGTGGTACGATGAATTGCTTTATTATGCAAACGTTTTGTGTATCTTTGACGTGGAAGATTATACAGGGTGAAGACAGAAAGTAAATATGCAGTAACTATGTTCCCTCAGTGTGTAAAACGACAGAAAGTAACGGCTAAATAATCACACTGCTGAAGTGTAAAGATGGTGGTTCACGAATCGCCAAGAACCCCAAAGCAAAGTGAGCAGAGAGTGACCAATACAAAATGGCAGCACTCTGCGACATCAACACTCACAGTTGACGCGGTAACAGTCAGTGCAGAAGTTGTGTGAGCCCAAAGCAAAATAGTGGATGATGATGATGATCAGGACGCTTCGTCATGGAAACGCGATTTTTGTGTCAGCAGTGGCCTGTGCAGGATCTTGGGAGCACTGAGACAAAGCTACTCAAAATGGAGGACTGCCAGATTAAGAGCTGCACAATACCTGTGTGGCTTCTAAATTGCCAAATAGACACTACGCATATCAGTGGGAGAAGAACGCTCTGCTGGACTGAAGAGGTAGAAGTTGATTGAGGGTCCGGCAGTACACATGGAAAGAAACACCCTGTTACCATCTGCTCATTGCAGCTAAAAAGATGCAGTGCTCGTCAAGATAGTTAAAGTTTACTTTCCATGTAATAGCATCACACCAGGATGAAAGAAGGAGCTCCCACACCGCTATCACCGACTGACTGCTCTCTCCATTCCAAGTTCCATTCCCTCAAACGCAACGTTCGACATATTGACATAAGACACAACATTCATCCAAGAACTCTAGGAACCTTTCAGGGAAAATACCTGCTAATATGTCACCTTCATACTCAATTCTATATGTGGTAGTTGATATTTTGGCTGCAATATTACTAAAGGTTGATATTTTTGCACTTGACATACTATCAGGATTCCCCTGGATCCAACAGTAAGGCGTGCATGTACCTGAAGACATCACAGCTCCTACCTATAAAGTGAATCGATTTCTCACCGTGTGTTTTCTTGCAATAGCATAGCCTCACCTTGTGTCTTAGTAATGTTTGCATTACCCTCCAACCCACACATTATCTTATCACCCAGTCCATAACATTTCAAGACAGATGCTTTTGCAATCTTTACTTTTCCATCATGATCTATATTGGAAGAGTGTTGCTAACCAGTCAGTAAACACTTATGTCACATAGACTATGTTCGGCCCTGAAGCAATGACCCATCCAACCATATCAACATCCAGTATAGCAAGATTTAGAAGTTAGAAGTAAAACATGGAAATGGTACAACAGCATGGGTCACAACACACACAACTAGGGGGCTAAGAAAATGTCATAGCATCCCAATGGGAGTTTTAGCAACAGGTCTTTGAAAATCACAATATATCACAAAGGTTGATCCCAGCTTGCACACCATATCCGGCCAACCGAGCATCCAGATCAAGCAAATATCACAGCTGTTCAATCAAGCAGCAGGGAAGAGGGAGGAGGTGGACCAGGCCCAGCACCAGACAATCAACTGTCACCAGTTAGGGCATGACAAGTCCTCCTTCCCTAACCACTTCGATGCTATGGGAAAAAGTACTTATCTTATATGATTTCCATTGAAATCAATGTTAAGTGCATGACGAGTTATGGAGAACGTGACGATAAAAACATAATGTTGTACCCTACAGTCTAATACAAGGAGATGATGGACGGAGCGCTGAAACTTTTCAGACACTCACCCCCAGTCAGATATCTGGGTTGAATACATTATCATTCTTTAGCTCACTTCATCACCTCAGTTCAGACCCAGCTATATGCAAATCAGTCTTGACCCTGTGCCTCATGGGAACATTCCAGCCCAAACTTCCAAGCCAGGTCTTCCCTGAACCGGAAACAAGCATCCTGGGACCGGTTTCTGGGTAACACCCTTCATCAGCGAGGCTAGCTTGAATCCAGTGGCAGAGTGAGCAATTGTTCTGCATTCTGTCCATCATTTGTTCTTTTTGCATTTGTCACCCCGAGTGGGACGGGTATGCCTAGACATGGGTCCCGTGCTCTCCATGCCACTGGAGTCAAGCTATCCCGGCTGATGAGGGCTGAAAGCCCGAAACCGGTCCTAGGATGCTTGTTTGCAGTCCAGGGAGGACCTGGCCTGACAGTTCGGGCTGTACTGTTCCCATTAGACGCTGGGTCAAGATTTGATTTGATTTGATTTGATTTTACATTTTATAAAGCACAGCGATTGCCCGAAGGCATCTTGTCGCTAGAATAGTCAGCAGTCTAGAGTACCATCTGCGTCTAAATCTGAATGCCTAATTAATTATTGAACAACCAAGTTTTCAGCTGTTTTCTGAACATCATCAGAGAGTTGCTATTTTTAATCTCTAAGGGTAGGGAGTTCCATACCTTAGCCGTACCAACGATGAAACTCCTCCCTCCCCAGCGTACCTGTCTATACCGGGGAACTACCAATAGCTGAGCCTGTGCTGAGCATAGATTTCTGGAGGGTTGGTATTTCCTAAGATGTGTTCTAAGGTACAATGGTCCTTTCCCCAGTAATGCCTTGTATGCAAGACATTGCGATTTAAAAATAATCCTCTTGCCCACTGGCAGCCAGTGAAGATACTTCAGCCCATGCGATATTGATTCGTATTTGGGGATGTCTAATATCAGCCTTGCAGCTGCGTTTTGCATTCGCTGGAGTCTGAGCAGGAGCTTCGTCTGAAGCCCTGTGAACAAGGCATTTCCATAGTCCAGCCTTGATAATGCTAAGGTGGTGACCAACGTTTTTAGCGCATCCCAAGGTATATATGGGCGGGTCTTCCTGATGATTTTAAGGATCCTCCAGAAGGTAGAGGTAAGTTTGTTGATATGCTCTTCAAAGGTTAGTCTTTGGTCAAATATGACCCCCAGATTTCTTACCTTTGTCACTGGTACTGGACAATCGCCAAAATCATCTGGCCACCACTTTGGGGACCAGAAGGAGGTATGGTTGCCCAGTAGCAAAACCTCAGTCTTCTCGCTATTTAATTTGAGACAGTTCTTCGGCATCCAGGACTTAATCTGCTGCATGCATTTATTAAAACGGTCGGCCGTTTCCTCAACATTATCAGATAACGAGATTACCACCTGTGTGCCATCCGCATATGATATTGCAGTGAAGCCAAAATGCCTAATGATATCTGCCAACGGGGCTGCATAAACTTTAAAAAGTGTAGGGCTCAGAGATGAACCCTGAGGCACCCCGCAAGGCAGCTTAAAGGGCTTAGAAGATTTACCGTCCATTTCTACTGCAAATGTTCTATTGTTTAAGAATGACGTCAGTAACTTAGTGGCACTCGCTTGGAAACCCAATTCAGTTAATCTTTTAATCAGAATTTGGTGATTGACGGTATCGAAGGCCGTCGGCAGATCTAATAGGATCAAGGCGGCCTTCTTACCCTCATCTAGGGTTTTTCTTACCTCATCTGCTGCCATCACCAGAGCGGTTTCAGTTCCATGCCCTTCCCTGAAACCATACTGTGAGTGGTCTAATAGTTCACCCTGAGCGATGAAGGACATAATTTGCCCATTCATCAGCTTTTCCAGTACCTTGGCCCCAAAAGGGATCCTGGATATTGGCCTATAATTTTTCGGTTCTGTTGGATCCAACTTCTCTTTTTTTAGTAGTGGTCTAACCGAGGCCTTCTTCCAGGCTTCTAGGAAAGTGTCTGAGTGGGTCATCTCTAAGAATATTAAACTGAGTTGTTCAGCGATTAATTCTGGGCAGAGTTGAAATATTTTAGGGGGGCAGGGATCTGATGGGGCCCCTGCCTTTGTTGTTTTTACTACTTGTAGTATCTGTTTTTCTGTTGGAGAATGGAAGGAGAAAGTTGGTGCATTCGGAGCAAGCTTAATGACCGTGGACGTATTTATCTCTGCCAATTTACTAGTGCTTTCCTTAAAGGTATTATATACATCCTCCACTTTGTTAATGAAGAATTCTCCTAGTACGTTACAGAACTCAGGATTATCTGATTTATGTGCATTTTCCGGGAGTTTCGCTAATTTCCTGACTGTGCTAAACAGCTCCTTGCTGGAATTTTTGGACTCCAAAATTTTTTGGGTGAAGTAATTACTTTTCTCAATAACTATCGTCTTTTTATATTCCGACAGACTTCTTGCATATACTCGTTTCCCTGCCTCTGCGTAATCTGTTCTCCAAAGTCTTTCTAGTTTTCTGCAGACTTTTTTCAACTCTCTTAGTTTGTCAGTGAACCAAGGTTCCGAAGGTTTCTTTCGTTTTGTTCGCATCCTTTTATTCGGGACCGATTGGTCCACTGCTGTTTTGATCCAGGAATTTGCTTCGTTGACCATATTGTTAACTCCCCCCACACGTGTTGGTTTAGTTTTTTCCAGCTGGGTAATAAAATTTATGTGATTGATCTTACTCCAGTCCTGGAATACAACTGTGTCTGGCCCAATTACTGATGTTAATAATTGGTGGGTGTCCTGTATTGCAAATACAATTGCTTTATGGTCTGACCAGGTCACTGGGATGACTTCCAGTATTTCTATCTTATTGTTGGATGTGAAAATTCCATCTAATGTGTGTTCTGCCTTGTGAGTCCCTTGTGTGACCAATTGTCTTAGGGAGAAACTCGCCATGCCCTCAATAAATGCGCTCGTGTTATTATCTTCTATCTTCTCCAGGTGATAATTAAAATCGCCCAAGACTGTGTAATCGGCACATTTTACGCTATCTTCTAGATAAGGGCTGATCTTTTCCAGCAACGAAGCTTGGGATTTGGGCGGACAGTAAACAAGAAGCCCTTTAAAGGTGTAATTGTTATTAATTTGTATTTGAAAGGGTAGCATTTCACAATCCTGCGAGCTCGAGTCCAGCCCTCCCATTATCTTCAGGTCTTTTCTTGCAATAACAGCCAGCCCCCCCCCTCTTTTTTTCATTCTGTCTACTCTGATCATTTTGTAGTGGGCAGGAATTGTCATATGCAGGTCAGGGTCGGATGATGCGTCCGCCCAGGTTTCCATTATGAAAGCGATATCCACTTGGAGAGTCTGAGTTAATTCTGCCATCTCTACCCCGTGTTTTACTAATGAGCGCGCATTTATTAACATTGCTTTAATTCCAGTAGCCTTCTTCCTGTCCAACTTGGTCTTACTAGAATGTATCTTGCAGCTGCTGGAGAGATCGAAACTAAGCCGTAAGTTACAATGCTTACATGTTTTAGGTTCTGTTCTTAGATCGGGAAAAGAGTATCCACAATTTCTGGACCTTTTTCCTATCAGTATCAATTCCTCCCGTGTAAATACTATCTGAGCAGATGCATAGCTTTTAAAAAGGCCAGGGGTTTGGGCGCTACGCGCGGATCCAGCGTGGACGGGCGCCCGCTGCGCAGTCGTGCTATTGCCATTTTTATCCCCCCGCCTGAAACACTAGCGCGCTCACCCGACTCCACCCAAGATGGCGGTGCCGCGTCTCCGAGCGTCCCTAGGTGTTTAGAAGCCCTTCTGTAAGTTTTCCGGGATTTCCTATGTAATCAAATTATCCATATATTTTTGTACTTTAAAATCAGCAACACAGTTAAAAACGCTTCAGATAAGGGTTTTTCGGTACCTAGCCTTGCAACACAGCTTCTCCCGGCTCACGCCTCAGGAGGAGCAGTAAAGACTAAGGCAAGATTTGCATATGGCTTGGTCCAAACTGGAATGACATGGTGAGCAAAAAAACAATGGATTTAGGCCCCGATCTCAGTACTGGGGTGAATGTATGACATTGTTCTGCATTCTGTCCATCATTTGTTCTTTTTGTACCCTACAGTCTATCAGTCCCCACTTACACAAACTCTGCTATTTTCAGAAACACAGCAGCTGGTGCCACACTCAACAATATTTCCTAATTGTAAGTTCACCCAAACAGGCATTGACCAGTGTTTCATGTATGTGTTTACCACCAAGGATACTGTGGCATTCACATTCAGGTTCTCCAATCTTCAGGTCTTCAGGCCTCATTTAGCCATTAACAACATCACTGCTGCTCCTGGGTCTCCACACTGTACATGCAGGGCCAGCCGTTCGGAGGCCAAAGCCCTGTAAAGAGCCACTCTTAATCTCCACAGCAGGTATGAATATCTGGCACAAATAGGCTGTAGTCTACATATTTGCAACCAGCCCATAGAAATCCAGCAGGCTGCTGAGCTCCAACCATCTGTATGGAGGAGTCAGGCAGAGAAGGAGCGTCAGGGCAGACTTACCCCACCCCACTGCAGAACCTCTCACCCCACTCCTTCCTCCTCGGCAATCTCACAGGCTGTGAACCATAGAGGAGGAAGAGGGGGGAGTTCCTCTCTTTGTCTGCAGCCTCAGTCCCTCAGGAGCTTTATCATCCCAGCCTGTGTTGAGCAAAACCAACTGCTCCACCAAATGGTGCCTGAAAGGGGTCACCGGCAGACTGAAGCTCCATCTTGTTTGTCACCCTCCCCATAATTTATTAAAGTTGAAACTTATTTTTCTTGCTTCGTATTTTAGAAGTTTCATATTTCATGAATCAGTTAACAACGAGGATCTACAATATATTTATTGCTTTTAAACACAAGTTAGCAAATTAAAAGACTGCTGATTGTGCTGTGTCTACTTTCATTTGCGCAATTAAAGGCCAGTGAACGCCTCAAAAAGAAATTTAACTAATGCAGATCCTCTTCATATTTCATCAAATTGTTTCAATGGGCTATCATTAGCAGAATAATATTATCTAATCATTTCTAGTGCAATTAGGTTGATTTAATTCTCTGTTCCCAAACTTAGTCCATATGTATGTTTACAATGATTTGGTTAAAATGGAACAGACCATTTAATTTAATGTTAACATAGCATGGTTTGAAGTCTTGACCGAGAAGGCATTATTTAGCTTCAGCGGTCCACATATTATTTGACCTTTTCTTGGTTTATTTTTTTAATTCATTTCCAAAGCGATTTGATATCGTTTATTGTCAGGCTTCACATGCAGCTGCAATGATAACAAGTGTGAGAGTCCTGGTATTCCACACTAATGTATGCGCCAGGTAATTGGTTTATCACTAAAAATTGGCCTTGTAAGTCTCCTTAACTCTCAGGTTAGACGTGGACGAGCAGTCAAGGGAAGCTGTGTAGGGTACCATCCAACACATTTAGCACAGTTGCAATGAAGATGTGAATGTCCAGCCAACGGTGTGAGTAAAAAACTCTTTAATAATTTCTTTGAAAAATACAAATATATTAAGAGTAGAAATGGGAACTCAAATGATAAAAACAATTACAATACACAGTGAAAATAGTAGTATAACAACATACATTAGACAAACCAGGGACCATGACGGTGCACTCCAAATACTGATTGAGATCACTAAAATGTTCAGAAACCAACACAATGTCACATAATGCAGTTAGGTCACTGGAGTGGTTCAGCAATGTTTGCAAGCATTTATAAATCAGCATTGGAAAGTTCGAATTATACAGTGAGCTACAGCATATTTTGGAGGCTCCCTTTCAGATTTGCTTTATAATAAACTTTTTTAATTACATATGTAAAACTGGAGTTTAAGATTGAATGGCAGATTCATGGACTATGCACGTTTGTTTGCAAGTGTTGTAGAATTTCTTTTAAATATCTTCCCCACTGGAGGAAATATTCCTTGTTCTGTTGATCAAGTGTAAGGGGATTCTCTGGATGGGCTCCTAAAAATGTAGCCTAAAGACAACAGGAGGAATCTAGGGAACTAGAGAAAGTGCAAACTGCAAGGAGACAAACCATATGTGCAGATTGCAAGGAGACAACCCGTAAGAAGGACAAAATGCTAGACGGTAGAAGACACTTGGGAGATTGAATTTCAGAGAGGCATTTTTTTCATCAAGTTATATTTAAGAATTGGTGTCTAAAAGAAATTTAGATTGAAGTGTATTTTTCATAAATAACAAATAAATTAATATGTAAGGCAACAGTAGGACAAAAGTAAAGCAAGGGGAACAACGTTGTACTCTTAGCTATTTGACAGCTGCTTGCAAAACTTGGCTGAGAAAGTAGTAGTCCTACGAGTCCAAGAGAGACTGGAGTGAAAGCGCATCACTGTGCACGTAGCAAGTGTTTCCAAGCTTTATTGAATATGGAAACATCATAGTTTGTGCTGGGACTGGAATATACCTTGCATGGTGTACAGTTGTGTATACCTTGCATGGTGTACAGCCGTGTATACCTTGCATGGTGTACAGTCATGCTCCCCTGCCATGAGTGTCCTAGTGGACGTATCTAGTATCCTGGTGTTTGATTTAGGCCACAGCATCACAGTAATCCAGCGTATGCAAGAAGGCGTAGACCTGTCATTTGACATGAGAGTGGTCCCGGACTTGGCTTGCACTTCGAGGGGTGCACAAAGCGTGCCCTCATTGGTTAGACAGAGAAATCCTGCCCTTATCATAAATTTCGTATGTAGCGGAGTGGTGGGACCAGACCTTTTTAATCTGTGTTTATATTTACATTTATGTTCACAAAACTAGATTTCTTGGCTCGGGAACTATTAAGAAATGTAAAGTTGGGTGTTGGCGTGGTCATACTAATGATCAAATTGGCCGCCTAAACGTGAAGCACCGACTTCACTCTATGGCCGAATCCATCCCCATTAAACAGCCCAGGATGGCCGGGGTGGGCGATTAGGGGCCCATTGGACACAGCGCCGGCGGCCCCAGGAGTGTGGTTTGGATGGCGATTTCCATTGAAGGATGCGGGGGTGGCGTGGTCGGTGCGACCTAGCACAACCCACGGAGCATCCACAGACACAGGGGCCGTAGGCGAGCATGAGACCACTGAGCCTTGCTGGACTGTGCGTCAGCCCCACCCTTGCACATTGCTCAGCTCTGGTGGATGGGGCGTGGGGCCCCCCTCGGGGCCTGGGCTGTTACTGGCTGGCGGGCTTGAAAGACAGGGCCTACTTTGACTGGGGCCTGCTGGTGCGGGCCTGTGCATGAGTTAAGTGGTGCCTCAGGGGCCCTGTGGCATTTGTATGCTTGGGGGGGCCACAACTGGGACCCGTTGGGCCCTCCTGATGACCCAGTACAATAAAAGGTGGTCCCCGTAAAATAACACGTTTAGCAAACAGCAAAATATACATACATTAGCATCAAAAGGAAATGAAAAAGGACCGCAAATTAAATCAATGATGAAACAGTGTTACTTAATCACACTGTCACAGTAGTACTGTATATAAATAACATCATCAAATTCATAAAAGAGGTGCCCGGAAAAATGGAGAGGGTATTATTGTGAAGGATGTTTGGTGGTTACGTGTGAATGAAGTGATACAGGAGAGTAAGATCACTATGCAAGAAGACTTAATCATATATAACATCACAACATTGGCATATTAATCCGCCACAGTTTTACAAAATGATATACAATAAATACAATAGAACAATCTTTGTTGTTTGTGCGCTGGCCGTAAGACGAAGTGCCGAGGTTTCAAGCGCAATAAATTGTAGGTTCATTACCACCTTACGTAGGGGTCTTCCTCAGGACTGTGATAGGGCGGTGGGCACCATAAACAGTCCTACAGGGAGGGCCAAACTTGTGGTAGGTGGGCTCGTAGGCTCCTAGTGGAACGAGAGCGGGAAGTCTGCACGTTCAGCCGATCATATCCAGCATTTACCATCCACATACATGAGGGAGTCCAGCCCCAAAGAAGGACCATCCAATATAAAATCTGCTCTTCCCTTCAAAAATTGGATGCACCAAAGGGCACTGAATAGCTCTTTGGTGGTTCTGGTTACTTCAAATAAGGGGAGACGGGAACCAGCGCTGCTGTCGCTATACGTCTGGCGGTGTCCAAAGCAGAGTGGAGGGCTGACCCCAGCACTCCCCTTGACATTCTGCATTGGGAACTGGTTAGTACGGCAGTCGGCCGGGCCCTGTGCCTGCTTTTCACTTCTCCTACAGGGCCGGAGGAGGGTCAGAGTGCCCCTTCCATATGTGGGCTGACTCGCGGACCTCCTGCCTGCCTCTGGCGAGTCCTCTTTCACAGTTAGGGGCCTGCCTCGCATCACATGTGGCTGGGCCCCTCGTCACGCTGGCGGCCATTCTTGCCCCTACTAGGCCACTGACACGGCCGGGATGAATGGTGAGGACACTGGTGCTGAGTGACATGAAGGCACAGAAATGACATACCATTTCACATGGATGACAACGAGCATATTCCAGCAGAGGCATCTTTGGACACTGTTCACAGTCATACACACTACGTGCTGACCTCCTTAAGTATAACTATACCACGAGAGTGTAATGCATGATGCCTAGATGAACTTGGGCAGAAGCTGACAGCTACTGCTACAACCCTTTCTACATTATCCCAACTGTCAGACCTCTGGCCCCCATTTTCCACACTCTGCCACGAAATGGAATGGTGAGATCCCAAGCAGCAGAAGCTCCTGTTCGAGTAGAGTAAACCTAACACTGAGGAGGGGCCGATGGAGAGTTCCCCCGGAGGGGCAACAGATGTCACGCTGCAATGATGGCAGAACTACAAGCAAGCTTAAAATCTATCAATGCACGCTTTGACACCCTTATGCTTAGACTGGTCTACATGAGTGAGCTGCTCGACCGACAAACCTAGAAGTTTGATGGTTTCCGAGAAGCGCATCTCTGCAATAGAAGATGACACCTCATTGGTCATGAAGCACCTAGACAAAGCTGAAAAGCTGCTAAAGGCTGCGGTGAGCAAGAATGAAGACCTCAAAGCTAGGTCCAGCTGCAATAACATTCAGATCCTGGGAGAGGTGGAATACACAGACATGGGCCACCCCAACCTTTTCATCGAACGCCTCCTGACAGAGCTCTTTGGCAGGCAGAGTGTCATGGACACATTGGTGGTGGAGTGGGCCCACAGATCGCGTGGGCTGTGGCCTCCACCAGGCAACCACCATTCCTCCTCCTGGCCTGCCTACTCAATTTTAGGGACAGGGATACAGCTCTGCGTCTGGAAGAAGCCCCTGTCATTCCAAGGCTCTTCCGTCACTTTTTTCCCCAATTTTATGCTGGCGGTCAAGGAAGCGAGGTGCACATTTCTGGAAGTTAAGAACACCATTCACAAGCAGGGCCTTAAGGAGAGTGTTCTGTATCCGGCACGGCTGATGGTCGAAGTCAATTGGAGGGCTTGGTACTTTGCAATACCAGCTGAAGCTGTGGATTTTTGCAAGTGATACTGTAGGGCGGGAGGCTTCTCTTTGAACAATATCCCTGATTATCCATCACCTTCTACCTCCCCATAAGAAGCACACAGAATGCCCACAGAATGATCCTTGAGTGCTCCTCAATGCTATGCCTCCTTACTCCTGTTGATATATGTATATTGACGTGAACTGTCAGATGCCTTGAGTACCCCTAGCCATCTGAGAGTGCTGATTGTTGTTACGCTACATATAACCTGTCCTAATGCTTACTCAGGCAGGCACCGGCTGCCAGGGTGTTGCCACGTTTTGAGGTGTACACCCTGCTGCCTACTGTTAGGTTTATGTTTACGTTGTTTTGACATTCACTGGATATTCTGAATTCCAGAGTGGGTGGAGGGAGGGTTCTATTGATGTTTTGTTATAAGATACTGGAATCCAGGCTGTCGGCTATCACAACACATCTCAGGTGCACCACTCAGATAAGGACCATACACGATGTTAGGTGATGGTGCCCATGTTAGAGATGCACAGACACCTGAATTGGTATGCTTGACTTGGAACATCAGGGGCCTCTACTACCCTCGTAAAGGCAAGCAGATGCTATCCTAATTAGCACACCATGGCATCAAGATTGAGCTCCTCCAGGAGGCTCATCTCTCGCCCCAAGAAAGCTGCCCCTCTGCATCAACATGGGGAGACCACCATTTACTGGGCTGTGAACATTGATACAGAAGAGTGTTCATTTACATACAGAGCAAGCTTTATTGACAACTCTGGGATATATGTGATACTGTCCGGTGTTTTAACTGACACGCACGTCCTATTGCTCCCAGTATCAATGACCCTGATTCTAACCACAAGGTTTCTACACTCATGGGCTGGGTGGAAGCGGATCTGGGGGTCTAGGGTAGATACCTTAATATGGTGATTAATCCTTTGGTAGACACAATGGGCTCTATAGTGGCCAGAAAACCATGTGCAATGCAAATATTGTGAGATATAGTCAATACTTTCGAACTCGCAATGCCGCCTCATCCTCCAACACTTTTTATTTTGCCCCTCATGGTATATGAGCCCACATTGATTACTGGTTCCTCTCTGCTTGCGCTGTTCTTTTGGTGTTGGACGAGTTGCACCTCCCCTACACATTGTCGGACCATTCTCCAGTAAAACTGATCCTGTGGGTTCCCCATAGATCTGGTCCAGCCCAACAGTGACAGTGACGCTTCCAACGCACCGCTTTTTGTGACTCGGTCTTTCAGGTGGAACTACGAGACTCTATTGTAGAATTCTTTGCACTAAATTCTGGTTATGTTGACACACACACACCACCTTATGTGAGGCCTTTATGGTATATATCAATAAGTTAGCATAGCCAGGCATTCAGGCATCCTGTGAGATATTGGTACCCGCATGCTCCGATTAGAAACTGAACTGCTACTTATAGATCAGCGACATCGCCACTCAACTCTGATGGACGAGTTTCATGAATTGACAGACAGAGAAGTGGCTTACATAGGGAAACATGCAACATAGGGAAACATGCACAGGTACAACGCTTTAGAGAGGGCTAACAGCCGGGATGTGCGCTGGCCTGCTTTATTAAACCCTAATCAGCAGGGCGGGTATTTCATGGAACTATTGCACGCAAGGGGGCAATCGATAGTAGACAGCAAGAACGTACTGTGAGAACTAATGCGATATTACAAGCAGCTATCCCCCAACCGGGTGCCCAAACAATACTGCAACTGTCGCGGATTACCTGGCTGAGGTGGCAAGGGGCAGATCCTCTGTGAACCTATTTCCTGAGAAGTGATTATCCAGGTGACAGATGTCCTAGATGGGTCCAAGGCTCCCGGGCTAGATGGCCTCATGGACCATTTTTATAAGGATAATAAGCATCTGCCAGCCCCAAGTTTTCTTGAGGTGTACACTGAGGCATTAGAGTACAGGCCCCTCCCTCCAACACTCAACAAAACTGTAATCACCCAGCTTTTGAAACCCAACAAGGCACCTAACTTATGTACATCATATCAACCCCTCTCCCTCCTCAACCTTGATAATAAAATCCTTGCTAAGGTCATCACTACAAGCCTTGCTCTGTTAGTGGCGCAAATAATATCAGCAATAGAAACTGGTTTCGTCCAACACAGATCTACTTCTCTCAATTAGCACACGATTATTGCAGTATTCAATCAGATATCCCCTCATGTGCCGGCAGCAAACACCCTTTTCGTTGTAGAGAAGGGACTTGATTAGTTAGAATCACTGTTTTTGAGGGCCGCATTGGGTAAGATGGAAATTCCTAGGGGGGACATTGACCTTATCATGTTGTTATATTCTGATCCAGTGGCCTGTTTGAGGGCCCATGCGTTCCCTACAGATCCATTCCCAGTGACTAGGGATGTCCTTGCAGGGCTGCCCCCTCTACTTGCTATCATAGCACTGGACCCCCTTGTAAGGCAGATACAAGAGCAACACCTCTATCGAGGCTTACGATTTGGACGTATGCAAAAACAACAGTTGATGGTCCTCCCTGGACTGGAAACAAGCATCCTAGGACCGGTTTTGAGCTTTCAGCCCTCATCAGCCAGGATAGCTTGATTCCAGTGGCATGGAAAGCACACGACTCACGTCTGAGCATACCCGTCCCACTTGGGGTGACAAATGCAAAAAAAACAGTTGATGGACAGAATGCAGAACAATGTCATACATTCACCCCAGTACAGGGATCTGGGCCTACATCTGTCGTTTTTTTGCTCACCATGGCATTCCAGTTTGAAACCAGCTGTATACAAATCAGTCTTGACCCTGTGCCCCATGTGAACAGTCCACCCCGAACTGCCAAGCCAGGTCCTCCCTGGACTGGAAACAAGCATCCTAGGACATTGTTCTACATTCTGTCCATCAACTGTTGTTTTTGCATTTGTCACCCGGAGTGGGACGGATATGCTCAGACGTTATCATTTAAAGTAACTTTCTCATAACTATTCTTTGGTAACCACTTTAGAAACTATATTTGCTGCAGTATAATAACTATTTGTGTATATTTTTCTTTTCGGTAACTGATTTGTGTGAAAGTTGTTTGTCGCTACCTTAATCCTACTTAATTATCAAATGTGTAATTCCCTTTGGATACGTTTATTTACAAACACTCCACAGCCACTCACATACATAGAACCAAAACCAACGGGAGCACAAATTCGCAGGATATTGAAACACTTATAAATTCAATTCAATAACAAGCCTTCAATCACATGTACATCGAATTAAGTGTTAAAAAATGTAAAAACATAAATCATACAAATGTAGTGATATAAAAATCGGAAAGGACTTAAAAGAGACAATTACATTTGACATCAGGACGTTAATTTGTAAAAGTACAAAAAACCAACATATTGCAAGAAATCAATTCTTTATCCGAATATGGTTCCGTACAGAGCAAGTTTAACAACAGACAAGGCGTCAACGCGTTTCAGTGGATTAAAAACAATCAAACCACCTTCTTCAGGACAAACAATTATATCTTCTCCTCTCCTATGTATTTTTCATAAGACCTAGTTAAGAAAAGCATAAAAAATGCAATAGGTCTCGCCTTTGATTAAGTTAAAGCCATTTGCTTTGCTAATGGTATTGTATAGCAAAGCAAATGGCTTTAACTAAATGAAAGGCGAGACCTATTGCATTTTCAATGCACAGAGACACATGGACACACAGAAGCGCAGCGAGAGCTTGTAGTGCGTCTCCGTGATGTGTCTGCTCGGATGTCTGCTGTCGGAGGTGAGAGTGAGCAGCGATGCCTGAACATCAGATCGAGGAGTTAACCAACACTTGGCTGTGGGGGATATAAATACTACACCACGGAGACCTCTGGGAAGTGGGCTGCTTCCAGGAATGGGGGTAACGCGGGGTGCTAATCTGCACTTGTGATGGAAGCACATTGGCCGGTTTCTTTGAACACACACATACACACAGACACGCACACAAACTTGTGCAAGTAAACGCACAAGCCAACACTGACACATGCAGAAGGAAACAAACACTTATATTTCTATGCACACACAGACAGGAACACACACACTCCTGCAAGAAAACACACATACTCGTGCAAGCAAGCAAACACAAACAGAAGCACACACACACTCGTGGAAGCACACACAGAAGCACACACTGACACATGTAGAAGGAAACATGCACTTCTACTTCATGCACACACAGTCAGGCACACACCCATTCACATATATACCCATATGTGATTAGAGCCTTCAAAACACATACACATGCGCACCTACCTGCACACACACACACACGCATCCCCGCCCCCAACACACAGACCTCCCTCCCCCACTCACGGACCCTCCCTCCCCCGACTCACGGAAGCACACACACAGACGAGGGCAGGGTGGACATTCACATAGAGCCCAGATACCCAGACGAATCTGTGCGTTGGTGGGAGGGGGCTCTCAGCAGCGTGGTGGTGCCAGAGGAGGGTTAAAGGGGCGATAAGCCAAGTGCACCCCTCCCCCTCCCAGAGTCTGCTGCTAGAGGAGCACAGAGGTGCTGAGAGCGCAGTGAAGGGCCTCTCAGAGGCGCCATAGCAACGAGGCCTGATCCAGCTGGAGAAAGGGCAGGGATGAGAGGGTGGGAGTGGAGTGGGGGTCCCTTCTGCCGCCACACTCTCCATCTTGAGGCCCCCCCTCTCAAGACTTCACCAGTGAGGCCCCAGTGCGTGTGTGGAGTGTGTGGCTTCTGTGCTGGCCCTACAAGGTAACGAGCAGCACAGACCACCCTGTGACTGGTGCGGGGGGAGCCTGAGGGTGGAGTGTGGGTGGGGGAGCTGGGGGGGGGTGGCTGGCGGGGGTGTGAGCCAGGCTGGTTGTGCTCAGAAGAACAGGGAAGGCTGCAAGAGGGTGGGTGCGAGTGGGGTGGTGTAGGACAAAGATAGGAAGAGAAGATGGCGAATGAGAGTGAAATGAAAAAAAAACACACCGTCGTCCCGAGTTTCAAAATGTAATGTTAGCAGACAAAGACAACCCGTGATGGGCCCAAGGCAAGTGAAGAACAAAATCCAACGAGCGGGCCACGCTCGGGAATTACTAATCACCGGAAGATCCGAAGTCAGGTTGCGTGATTAATGCCCATCCTGCCCGCGCTCCCCGTGGTGCATCTTGCTGAGGGCACTCATTTCTGACTGAAAAAACACTGCTGGGCAGGCTAATGGCAATAATTGTAGCCCCCAGGCAGAGCCGGGTGTGCGTGAGAGGCACCAGCTCAGACAGACAGGGCTCCAGCTCTCGGTATTGATTTCTTGGCCTGTCAGCTGTCGGGAATGGCCGGGGTGGAAGAGTAGTCACGCTGGCTCTTACTGAGCACCCACGTTAACGAGCCGAGTCTAGGTAACAGAGAGCAATTTGTGCCGTAATGTCAGACTTGTGCCTGTGCAACATGAGTCTTTGCCGTTCAGAGTCAATGAAGGAAGCAATAACAAGCCCGGGAATGCGGCATGATTTCTAATACATGCTCAATCACAGACCCGGACAGGCACGTGCACACGCCCACTAAGATAAGAAAAAGTTTACGACGAATGGAAAGCAGGAGAGCCAGTCCAAGTGGACCGTCCCAACAAGCCAAAGGTAGGCAACATACAAAGCTATTTTCCAATGGCTGACCACCGTTTACCATAAACGGTGATGCCAGCCAATGGGAATGAGGGCGGGGCTTAAAGCCCTTTTGTAAAAGTACTCATTTACATTAAATCTCGCAGAGCGAGCTGCGTATGTGCGCAGCAACGCTAGTCGAGACATACAAAAAGCCATCTATAATCCATTGTTACATGAAATTCACATAACATACATATTTTGAGACAATGCATTATATCACCTAAAATTAGCACAATCGTTACTTTAACTGTTCCTGTATCCATACAGTCAAGTGCTTACCCAAAATTTGGAGCATCAATACAGCATTCATGCTACCCCCATATCCAATAAACCACCATCTGTTCAATTTGTTCACATTAACATCTCACTCATCCTCATTTCAACAACTGCCATTCATATTTCCTGCTACAGATTAATAATTATCCACTCACTGGTCAAACACTCGATGAGGTGCCTTTTTTGATTAAAATAACCTAACAGCGAGGCAAACTTTAACCTGCATATGAGATATAAAATAACACAAGTGGAGATGGACATAAGTATTAGCCCATTCCCCTGGGTTGCTCTTCATATAGGGGCATACCGGTTTACAGGCTTTTTATTAAATTTAATTTATAAGTGTTTCGATATCCTGTGAATTTGTGCTCCCGTTGGTTTCTTGTATGTGATTGGCTGTGGAGTGTTTGTACATAAACGTATCCAAAGGGAATTACACATTTGACAATTAAGTCGTATCCGGTGCCCTGTCCCTTTTGGTTTTGTCGGGCTCCTCTCTCTGTATTTTAGTTACCTTAATCCTAGCCAAAACTGAACTGCTTCTACCAAGCTCCCACTCTGCCAGGTGTTGATAAGGTTGGAAGTGAATCTCACGACTGAACAAAGGACCTTTAGGAGCAGAAATCTTGTTGGCAGAGCTTTGGCAGAAAGACTGGGGTGGGTCAGTTAAATAGGACATCTACCCGTAGGTTTCTAGGAATGAGTGGGGATCTCAAAGCACAGGTTTCGTACAAAAGCAAAGCAGGAACCCTGATAGTGCGTTTACACTCAATGGGGCTCTGGCGTGAGCGTGCGGTGTCATGTAGGTATTGAAGAGGGTGGGGTTGAGGGATGAACCTTGAGGGACACCCCAGATGGTGCTCTTGGGTTCCAAGGTGAGGGGAGGTGGGCGGATTCTCTGTGTGCGTCCCATGAGGAATGATGCAATCCATTTGAGTACGTCTCCCTTGATCTCAATCTGGTGCGGTCTCTTAACCGCATCGCTGCGGCGGCTTTTCCCGCTGTGTGCGGCTATTTTCAAAATACTGCGTTACATGACGAGCTCATCATCAGCATACGAGCGCCGTAGCTGATGACGAGCTGAGCTCGTCATCAGCATCGAAGGGGTTAATAGTGTGTGGTGAGATACAGTGTCAAACCCTGCAGAGAGGTCGAGGAGGATGAGGGCTGATGATTCTCCCCTGTAGAGTTGGATGTGGATGTCTGCAGGTGATCTACATCTGTGGGCAAGAACGATGGGGTGACATTAAGTGCTCCAGATAAAATGGTATTTTACCATGAGAGCTCCTCATAGTGTGTAAACACTGGAAAAGGCATCTTTTTCATACATCCTGTAGGTATTTTCACAACCACTAGATGGTGCCCTAAGGCTGAGGCCTTGCTTTGCTGTACAGCAGCGCTGGACCTGATTAATCAAACGCCTGCTGCTCCCCAATGTCTAGCTCCACTGGCCAAGACATAATTTAGAGAGACTTTGGCTAGGCTCTGTGATTACCTGAATCCGAGTCCTGTGGTTTCTCACTTACAATTCAATTAGCCTTATTCCCCTTCTGTCCCGAAGGTGAAAGTATCACATCTTAATTTCAGCCAGAGCAACCCTTTATTTTTCTCTCCGTCTTGTATAATCATTGTTTTGTAAATTTTCTTTTAGACTCAACGGAATACGCAAACCACTTGCAAGAGGCAATCGTCCCAATCCTGCCTGAAAATAAATGCAGTAGCCCTGAAGTGTATGGAAGTGAAATCACCGACAATATGTTCTGCGCCGGGTACACTGATTGCAGAATTGATGCTTGCCAGGTGAGGTGTGAATGCGGCTGATTGCCTTCCTACGATCATGTACTTTGAAAAGCATCTTCATGTAATGTTTGATCAGAAATGCAGACGAAAAGGGTAACACACCAGTTGCCTTTTATATTATTTTGTTTGAAAATAAATCTTTTCCAGCTAACTCCTCAAACGTGAGTCAGAAGCAGATTTCCTGCCATAGACCCGAAAATGTTTTGTAAATTCATTTTTTTAACAGTTCCAGGAGACAAATGACATTGTGACAATTCCCTCATCTTCTTTATCTTATATTGTTTCTCAAAAGAACAATATCCTTTTTAGTACAATTTTATCTCTGCCTGTTATCTCATAGGCCATTATAACCAGCAAAACTCCCCTTCCTCCCTCCCTCCCTCCCTCCCACCCGTAACTCTTTCTGTGTCTTTATGTCGGTGTTGATCCTGTTTTATTAAATCTAGAGGGTGTCTATTATCCTGTGGTAAATTGTCTCTTGTGTATCAGTCAATCATCACCTTCAGTGTCACCCTAAAGTGTCGTACGTCCCTATAAGTCAGATCTTCCCAGTGGTCTCAGGCTTGAGGGGGCTTGCACATCTCTGGTCATGGCCGTCCATGCCCCAATATCGTCCTCGAGTTTGTCATGTTTCCGGATCTGTTTCATTCGGACCTTTTCTGCTGTTGCCCATTTGCACATGTCCTTCGTCCATGCCTCAATTCTGGGGGGCATAGGGCTCATCCATGTTATAGCGATCCGCTTTTTCGCTAATATTAACCCCAAGAGTACAAACTTTCTACGTAGGGGCATATATAGGTAATTTCCATTTTCCGATTCTCAAATTGCGATTTTTACGGAATCGCTATTTGAGAATTGCAAAATGGAATGTAGGTAGTAAATCGCAATTTTTTAGTGAATCTCAAAAATTCCTTAATTGCGATTAGCAAATTGCGAATCGCAATTAAGGAATGAGTGTCCCATTCATTCCTATGGGCCAAGAGGCCCATAGGAATGAATGAGGATACATTCTCAAATTGCGATTTTCTATGAGAAACTCGCAATTTGAGAATCGCTTTTCCAAGGGTGCCAGAGTATCCAAAGGACAACTGTTGCACCTCTGGAATGTGCATGTAAGTACATGTGGTGCACATACTTGCCCTAATGGCACTTTGAATTAAAAGAAAAATGCATTTTGACAGGAAATCGCAAAATACCATCTACTTGGAGTAGGTGGTATTTTGCGATTCCTTAAGCCAAAATCGCAATTTGCGAGGCACCCCTACATAGCATTTAAGGAATCGCAAAATTGCGATTCCTTAAATGCTTGAGCAAAATAAGGAATCGCAATTTTTGAGATTCCTTATTTTGCAATGTGGCCCATACAACCAAAACTCTGTTTGCGATTCGCAAACGCCGAAATTCTGCTAATTCCGGCATTTGCGAATCGCAAACAGCTTCCTACATATGCCCCTTAGTTTCTTTTTTTTTGGAGTGGGTAATAGACCTAACAATACCGTACAGATTTCTCTAGCCATCTCACAGCCTGTGGCGTCTTTTAGCTTATTTAGGATTTCGATATAATATGGAGTTAAAATCGGTCACGTCCACCCCATATGTAGGAACCCTGTATCTGCTTCTTTACATCGGGGGCACTCACTGGAGCGCTCTGGATATATTTTGCTTAGTGTTTTGGAGGTGAGGTAGGCCTGATGATCAACATTATATTGTATCAGCTTAAAACGTGTATTCAAGCTCACTGTTCTGACCCCTTCATGGATTCGTACCCCTTCCTGTTCCGTCAGGGGATCTCCCACCCCTTCATCCCACCTTGCCTGGATAGGGGGTGTACCCCCAGTAGGTCGTCCCAGATCGCTGGGTATAAGTGGGAGATCAAATGCCCTCCCTTGGGCCAAACAGAGCATTACCTGCAGCACTTTGGCTGTAGGAGGTTCCTCAGGGAAGGTTGACCATATCTCCCTAGCTACCTGGACTATCTTTTCGTATTGCAGAAACTGCAATCTACCTAGTTCAAAGGAGGTTTCTGCATTAACTCTAGATATAAACTGGCCGGTGTTATATACGTCTCCCTTCATTAGAAAGCCTCCTTCTTTCCATCTCCACACTGACATAGAGTTGGCTTCCAAGCCCCCGTGCTACCATGCTCTCTACATTGTTGTCAAGTGGATACATTTACGTTTGGTGCCCCACATAACGTCAATCTTTAACCCATCTAGCACTTTGAAGAAATTACTAGGGATTTTGTATAATGAAGTTGTAACGCATAAAGGCATCGAGGCAGGATAATAATTTTTGTGATGGCGATCCTTCCCATGAGGGACAAGAGCAATTCCCTCTAGAATCATATGGATCCTCGAATACCTTCCACAACTTTCCCTAAATTGAGTTCTGCAGACAAGGCAGGTGTGGGTGCCAGTTTAATCCCTAAGTGCCTAGGAGCGGTAGACACCCAGGGAAGCCCCACTACTGGGAGGGTCACTTGGTTTCTTTGCTAATCTCCCGACTGTGACTAGTTTGGACTTCTCATGATTCGTTCTGAGACCAAATACTTCCCCAAACTCCTGTAGTGTCCTAAGTAGAAAGGGCGCCGACTGTCAGTCGTTGAGTTTATACTAACGTATCATCAGCATATAGGGAACCACGTGGTTAGTCTCTCCCAGTGGTATCCCCCATGTGCTCAGTCAATCCCTCAACGCTGCCGCCAAGGGCTCCATCGCAGTCGCAAATATGAGTGGTGATGAGGGTCATCCCTATCTGGTTACCCTGTCCAGCAGTAATGCGACCGACACCCTTCTCCGAGCTCAGATTCTGGCATGAGGAGCTGTATAGAGTAGTTGTGTCCATTTAAGAAACCCCTGCCCACCCCCCTTTTTGTACAACGGACCACACATATTATCAGTCCACTGAATCAAAAGCCTGTTCTATTTCGAGCAGGGCTATGGCGTAATCCTCCTCATTAAGGCAAGGGCACCTTAAATTATGAGTGGTTTTTCACTTTGGTATAAATCCAGCCTGATCTGTGTGGATCAGGTAGGGCATGTGTGGGAGGAGTCTAGCTGCTAGGATCCCACTTAACAGTTTCACATCCAGATTTATAAGCGAGATTGTTCTATATGAGCTCGGCAGCCGGGGGTCCCTGTCCAGTTTTGGAATCATAATTACCAGTGCCTTCCTCATGGATGCCGGTAGAATCTGAGTCGATTCAGAAAAGGGGGTGGTGATGGACAGAGTATCTGAATTAATCAGAACACTTATACCCAGTCAACAGATCAGGGCTTGATCCTTCACCGTTTTTTAGCTCACTGCACCATCGCAGCTCAGAACCTGGCTACATGCAAATTAGTCTGTCCCTGGCCCAGTGCATCATGGGAACAGGGCAGACCAAACTACCAAGCCAATTCTTTTACTGGAAAGGAAACAAGCTTCCGGGGACCGGTTTCTGCCGGGCCGAAGACGGCTGTAGTGCAGTGAGCTAAAAAACGGTGATGGATCAAGCCCTGATCTGTTGACTGGGTAGGAGTGTTCTGTTTAACTCAGATACTCTGTCCATCACCCCCCCCTTTTCTGAATCGGTAGAATCTGAGTCAGCATAGCTTCATTATATACCACCAGTAGTCCGTCTACTAATAAGGGTTCAAACTGCTGATAAACTTCAGCCGAGAAACCATCGCTTCCCGGAGTTTTGCCTGTTTTCAGTTGTCTCTTTTGTAATAGGAGCCCCCAGCACCTCAGCAGAAACCTGATCCAACCGGGGTATCTCTAATGAGGCCAAGAATTCCTTTATCATCTCTCTTGGAGGCGGGGGAAGCTTTCTATAGACGTTAGCTAAATGTTTGGCGAGTATATCAAGGACCAACATTGGCGAAACTTAGGCAGGAAGGGCTCTTGAGATCATCTGCTAGTTTGACGCTGGCAATCAGGCCACTCCTCCCGGTACCGTCGCCAAAACAGGACTGTAAGTTTGCACTACTTAACACTCGTTCACTATCAAAGCATTGCTTGGAGGTTTTCACCCTCTTGCAGGAGGATGACGTTGATCTCCTCTGTGTCACCGAATCCTGGCTTAACGATTTTTCTACGCCAGAGTTGGTGGCGGCCCTGCCCCCTAATTTCTTTGCCATTTATGCTAACCGCCCAGAGAATATTAGAGGGGGGGGGGTTGCCATCTTGTTTAGAGACACTCTAAAGACTGAAACCCTGTGTTCGGAGTGTATTGAGGGTGCTGATGTCTTGGCCGTGAAAATCTGTTCTCCCACAGATTGTGTGGTATTCTTGTTAGCTTACCGCCCGCCTGGCACATCTGCTAAGTTCATGGACCCCTTCCTGAAAGTGGTGCATGACCTTCGTTCCCGCTATGAAGGGTTGGTGGTGCTTGGTGACTTCAATTTTCACTGGGAAAGGACCCCTAAAGAGAGTCAGGCCCAACACCTGGAAGAGGTCTTAGTGTCCCTAGGTCTCACTCAGTTGGTGAGAGGGCCAACACATGAGAAGGGTCACACGCTGGACCTGATCTGGTCCTCTAGTCCATCTCTGGCCCCGCCCGCGATCTCCCCCTGTCCTTGGTCAGACCACTATTTGATTAAAGGCCATTTTCCGCTTTCCTTCAAACGGCCAGAAGTCAAATCTGACTGGAAATGGCTACGAAGCTGGAGCCAGGTTAGTGCAACAGAATTGTCAGCTATTCTATCACAGTCGGACCTCCCCCCGTCATGCGGGGAAAATCTGGAAAGTGAAAGCATTGCCTTGGTGTCGGTAATCAAGGAGGCTATGGAAGTAGTCGCCCCTGCCCATAAAATCAAATTGAGGGATAAGGGCAAAAGAGCACTTTGGTTTAACAATGCTCTTAGAGAAAAAAAGCAAGCTCTTCGTAAGTTTGAGAGAGCCTGGCGCAAATCCCGTTTGCCTGCTGCCCGCGATGCCTATACTACACAGTTCGCAGATTATAAAAAGGCTATCCGCCTGAGGAAAGCCGATTTCTATGAAACGGCCATTGCAGAGGCGGCTAATCCGCAGAAAGAAATATTCAAAGTCCTGAATGATCTGCGGACAGTGAAAGGCCCAACCCCGACCTTCAATTTGAAGGATTGTCAAGATTTTCAGGCCTTTTTTCTGAATAAAATAAAGGATCTGATGGTAGAGATTAGCCTAACCTCCCATTTTCCCTGTTCTATTGAGCCTCCCCACATATCCCCAAGGTCAACACTGGGTACGTTAACAGACCTTCCAGCTCTCACAACGGAGTCGCTACTCACTATAATGAATCGGGTGAAATCAGGATCCCCAGCCGATCCTTGCCCGCCCAAAATTTTTAAACTGGGCTGGCCTGGTATGGAGGATAAAATTCTCAACCTGTTGAATCGTTCCTTGGCAGAGGGACGGGTCCCCCATAACTTTAAGGAAGCACGGGTGATACCCCTTCTAAAGAAACCTGGTGCCGACCCAAAAGTTCTCAAGAACTTTAGGCCAATCTCGCAGCTACCCTTTCTCTCTAAAATTTTAGAACAACATGTCCTGCACTCCCTCACTCATTTTGTAGAAAGCAACCTTCTTCTGGAGCCCAATCAGGCAGGGTTCAGAGCTCATCACAGCACCGAATTGGTGATGCTTTCGGTGTTGGATGATTTGAGATTGAAGGCGGACAAAAGAAATCCCTGTGCCCTGGTCCTTCTGGACTTATCCGCGGCATTTGATACCGTAAACCATTGTCAACTATTGTCGCGGGTTGAGGACTGTGGGATCCAGGGTACGGCCCTGGCCTGGCTGACTTCTTTTTTAGAAAATCGCTCACAGCGAGTCCAACTATCTGACCTCGTGTCAAGCCCAGCCAAATTGACATGTGGGGTGCCTCAGGGTTCAGCTCTGTCGCCCCTGCTCTTCAATATATACCTACAGCCACTGATTGCAGCCCTAAATAAGTTGAACTGTAGGGTCTATAATTACGCGGATGACACACAAATTCTGATCCAGACTGAACACTCCTCGAACGCATATTTGAGAATGCAAGACATTCTCAAATTTACGATTAACTGGATGTCGGATAATTGGTTGAAAATTAACCCAGACAAAACCGAAGTTTTGGCAGTTAATACAGCTACCGATCCATGGAATGATCGGTTCTGGCCAGTTGAATTGGGGCCATGTCCAGAACCTGCGGTAGCAGTAAAAAGTCTGGGAATCAAAATTGATGCTCTGTTGACCTTGACACAGCAGGTGTCAGCAGTGGTGGGCACTTGTGTTGGTCTACTGCGCCAGCTTCGGAAATTTTCCTCACTGCTGTCCGTCTCCACTCTTAGGCTGGCTGTTTCTGCCTTAATTCTAGCACGGCTGGATTACGGTAACTCCTTGTATCTGGGCCTGCCTAACAATCTTTTAGCCAGACTTCAAGTAGTGATGAACGATGCGGCCAGGCTGATTTTTAACAAGCCTCGGCGCACTAGGGCAACGCCCTTACTTCAGGATCTACACTGGCTGCCAATAGCTCAGAGAGTGAAATTCAAGAGTCTATGCATCGCTCATAAAGCGGTCCATGGCTCAGCCCCCATCTATATCAAGGATCGACTGACTAAATACGTGCCAAATAGGACCCTTCGGTCTGCTGACGCATGTAATCTGACATGCCCGAAGTTCAGTTTAGTATCCAAGGGTGGCAGAGCCTATTCCAGCATGGCCCCCCGAGTATGGAATCTGCTTCCAGTCAGTTTGAGGAAAGAAACTAATCTCCTCATTTTTAGAAAGCACCTGAAGACGCTGCTCTTCTTGGAAGCTTGGGGTTCTTCGTAGTGAGAGGTTATGTGTTCTTGCCAGTGTTATGTGTCCATTGTGAGCGCTTAGATACCTCGGGGTGATATAGCGCTTTATAAATGAATAATAACATAACATAACATAACATCATCTCTTCATTTTGCTCCAGTTTCCCATTACTATCCTGTATTTGTATTATAGGCATCATGGAAGACTCTCTTTTCATCAACCTGGCAAGCATGGCCCCTGAGCTATCCCCTTGTCTGTGTAAGTGTTGCCGATACACCATATAATTATAACTTTCCAGGACTCTAATAATTCCGTATGAGCGTGCACCACTCTCCTATTATGTGAGAAAAGGTATGGAGATCCGCCTCCAGTTTGCCCAAACTTCTCTCCTGTGTGCGTATATCCTCCTCCAATTGACGTTTCACTCCAAATGCCATCTGCATACAAACCCCTTTAAGGACCACCTTCATGGCCTCCCATTCATATGCCCTGCTGGAGACCGATCCTAAATTTTCCTCAAAGTATATGACCAGGGCAGTTGAAACTGCTGCAGTAAAAGGAGGATCCGATAGCACTTCTGCCCGGAGTCTCCACATAGGTATTGCTCGATGCGGTCGTTGACCCCCAATACTAAGCCGAACTGGTGAATTGTTAGAGAGGTACCTGGGCAAATAAGTTATCCCTTCTACCTCAGGAGTTAGTTCCTCAGAAAGGAAACAATAATCCAGACGACTAAGCGGATTAGACGCTGGGGTATGGCAAGAGAATATCCTCTTTCTAGGGAACTGTGTCCTCCAAATATCACTATGCTGCGTACCCTGCAGAGTATCTTTCAGAGTCTCTGTCACGCAGGGTTTTGTGTTCAGTCGGGGAGGCTCACGATCCAATGTTCCGTCTAGGACACACTTGACATCACCTATCAATATTACTGCTGCGCCTAAGTGTGGGGTCGCTATCTTCATGACAGAGGGGAAAAAGGTAAGAAAGTCCGCATTGAGGGTGTATATATTAATAAAACTTAATTACCGGCCCTCCAGCTAACATATAGGATCACAAATCTTCCCTCTGGGTTGGTTGCATGATGTAAGTGTGCCAGAAACCGGTCCTCGGGAGCTTGTTTCCGGTCCAGGGAAGGCATGGCTTGGCAGTTCGGGATGGACTGTTCCCATGAGGCACAGGGTCAGACTGATTTGCATATAGCCATGTCTGAACTGGGGTGACAGAGTGGGCTAAAGAACGGTGATGGATTAAACCCACATCTTTTGACTGGGTGTGAGTGTTTGATTGATTCGGATGCTCCGTCCATCACCACCCCCTTTTGTACCTCTTTTGGCCGCCATAAGTGTGGCAGGGTATGCTCAGACGTGGGTCCCTTGCTCACTTTCCCACTGGATTCAAGCAAGCCGGGCTGAAGACGGCTGGAATGCCAGAAACCGGTCCTCGGAAGCTTGTTTCCGTTCCAGGGAAGACATGGCTTGGCAGTTTGGGCTGGACTGTTTACATGAGGCACAGGGTGAGACTGATTTTGTATATAGCCATGTCTGAAATGGGGTGACAGAGTGGGCTAAAGAACGGTGATGGATTAAACCCAGATCTTTTGACTGGGTGTGAGTGTTTGATTGATTCGGATGCTCCGTCCATCACCACCCCCTTTTGTACCGCTTTTGGCCGCCATAAGTGTGGCAGGGTATGCTCAGACGTGAGTCCCTTGCTCACTTTGCCACTGGATTCAAGCAAGCCGGGCTGAAGACGGCTGGAATGCCAGAAACCGGTCCTCGGAAGCTTGTTTCCGGTCCAGGGAAGACATGGCTTGGCAGTTCGGGCTGGACTGTTCCCATGAGGCACAGGGTCAGACTGATTTGCATATAGCCATGTCTGAACTGGGGTGACAGAGTGGGCTAAAGAACGGTGATGGATTAAACCCAGATCTTTTGACTGGGTGTGAGTGTTTGATTGATTCGGATGCTCCGTCCATCACCACCCCCTTTTGTACCGCTTTTGGCCGCCATACGTGTGGCAGGGTATGCTCAGACGTGACTCCCTTGCTCACTTTGCCACTGGATTCAAGCAAGCTGGGCTGAAGACGGCTGGAATGCCAGAAACCGGTCCTCGGAAGCTTGTTTCCGGTCCAGGGAAGACATGGCTTGGCCGTTCGGGCTGGACTGTTCCCATGAGGCACAGGGTCAGACTGATTTGCATATAGCCATGTCTGAACTGGGGTGACAGAGTGGGCTAAAGAAGGGTGATGGATTAAACCCAGATCTTTTGACTGGGTGTGAGTGTTTGATTGATTCGAATGCTCCGTTCATCACCACCCCCTTTTGTACCGCTTTTGGCCGCCATAAGTGTGGCAGGGTATGCTCAGACATGAGTCCCTTGCTCACTTTCCCACTGGATTCAAGCAACTCGGGCTGAAGACGGCTGGAATGCCAGAAACCGGTCCTCGGAAGCTTGTTTCCGGTCCAGGGAAGACATGGCTTGGCAGTTCGGGCTGGACTGTTCCCGTGAGGCACATGGTCAGACTGATTTACATATAGCCATGTCTGAACTGGGGTGACAGAGTGGGCTAAAGAACGGTGATGGATTAAACCCAGATCTTTTGACTGGGTGTGAGTGTTTGATTGATTCGGATGCTCCGTCCATCACCACCCCCTTTTGTACCTCTTTTGGCCGCCATAAGTGTGGCAGGGTATGCTCAGACGTGGGTCCCTTGCTCACTTTCCCACTGGATTCAAGCAAGCCGGGCTGAAGACGGCTGGAATGCCAGAAACCGGTCCTCGGAAGCTTGTTTCCGTTCCACGGAAAACATGGCTTGGCAGTTCGGGCTGGACTGTTTACATGAGGCACAGGGTGAGACTGATTTTGTATATAGCCATGTCTGAAATGGGGTGACAGAGTGGGCTAAAGAACGGTGATGGATTAAACCCAGATCTTTTGACTGGGTGTGAGTGTTTGATTGATTCGGATGCTCCGTCCATCACCACCCCCTTTTGTACCGCTTTTGGCCGCCATAAGTGTGGCAGGGTATGCTCAGACGTGAGTCCCTTGCTCACTTTGCCACTGGATTCAAGCAAGCCGGGCTGAAGACGGCTGGAATGCCAGAAACCGTTCCTCGGAAGCTTGTTTCCGGTCCAGGGAAGACATGGCTTGGCAGTTTGGGCTGGACTGTTCCCATGAGGCACAGGGTCAGACTGATTTGCATATAGCCATGTCTGAACTGGGGTGACAGAGTGGGCTAAAGAACGGTGATGGATTAAACCCAGATCTTTTGACTGGGTGTGAGTGTTTGATTGATTCGGATGCTCCGTCCATCACCACCCCCTTTTGTACCGCTTTTGGCCGCCATAAGTGTGGCAAGGTATACTCAGCCGTGAGTCCCTTGCTCACTTTGCCACTGGATTCAAGCAAGCCGGGCTGAAGACGGCTGGAATGCCAGAAACCGGTCCTCGGAAGCTTGTTTCCAGTCCAGGGAAGACATGGCTTGGCCGTTCGAGCTGGACTGTTCCCATGAGGCACAGGGTCAGACTGATTTGCATATAGCCATGTCTGAACTGGGGTGACAGAGTGGGCTAAAGAAGGGTGATGGATTAAACCCAGATCTTTTGACTGGGTGTGAGTGTTTGATTGATTCGGATGCTCCATTCATCACCACCCCCTTTTGTACCGCTTTTGGCCGCCATAAGTGTGGCAGGGTATGCTCAGACGTGAGTCCCTTGCTCACTTTCCCACTGGATTCAAGCAACTCGGGCTGAAGACGGCTGGAATGCCAGAAACCGGTCCTCGGAAGCTTGTTTCCGGTCCAGGGAAGACATGGCTTGGCAGTTCGGGCTGGACTGTTCCCATGAGGCACAGGGTCAGACTGATTTGCATATAGCCATGTCTGAACTGGGGTGACAGAGTGGGCTAAAGAACGGTGATGGATTAAACCCAGATCTTTTGACTGGGTGTGAGTGTTTGATTGATTCGGATGCTCCGTCCATCACCACCCCCTTTTGTACCGCTTTTGGCCGCCATACGTGTGGCAGGGTATGCTCAGACGTGACTCCCTTGCTCACTTTGCCACTGGATTCAAGCAAGCTGGGCTGAAGACGGCTGGAATGCCAGAAACCGGTCCTCGGAAGCTTGTTTCCGGTCCAGGGAAGACATGGCTTGGCCGTTCGGGCTGGACTGTTCCCATGAGGCACAGGGTCAGACTGATTTGCATATAGCCATGTCTTAACTAGGGTGACAGAGTGGGCTAAAGAAGGGTGATGGATTAAACCCAGATCTTTTGACTGGGTGTGAGTGTTTGATTGATTCGAATGCTCCGTTCATCACCACCCCCTTTTGTACCGCTTTTGGCCGCCATAAGTGTGGCAGGGTATGCTCAGACGTGAGTCCCTTGCTCACTTTCCCACTGGATTCAAGCAACTCGGGCTGAAGATGGCTGGAATGCCAGAAACCGGTCCTCGGAAGCTTGTTTCCGGTCCAGGGAAGACATGGCTTGGCAGTTCGGGCTGGACTGTTCCCGTGAGGCACAGGGTCAGACTGTTTTGCATATAGCCATGTCTGAACTGGGGTGACAAAGTGGGCTAAAGAACGGTAATGGATTAAACCCAGATCTTTTGACTGGGTGTGAGTGTTTGATTGATTCGGATTCTCCGTCCATCACCACCCCCTTTTGTACCGCGCAAGTGTTGAAAGGGCACCCCGGGCGCCACCAAAATAAGTGCTTCCCTTGCGAATCCCGAGTAACAGGTGGCGTACTTCTGGCCCCTCCATCTACGTCTAATACAAGGCAATGAGTCCCCTCACAAGTGTCTTTCCTGCAAACATGCAACTGACACTTTATAACGTTTTAAATAAGCATGTACTCGTCTACGCTTTTCGAATGCTGCAAATCCTCAGACATTCCAGGTGAGTAATTTCATTGAAATGGAAGCCATGAGTTTACCTTACTGCAAGTGGACTTGCTCAGTAATGGTGGAGGATGAGGCTCTGTATCATGAAGCGGATGGGCCCTTAGACTCCACCGCCCTCATTGTTTATTTTGTCACCTCTTGCTACAGGGACCAATTATTGTGCAGGCACTTCCTCCCTTTGTTTTGGCCCAACCATGCTACCAGTACATCCAGAACATTCTTTCTCCCTCTACGACCCCTGAATACAGTAAGGTCCTATAGGCACTGTACTTAGGGATTTTACTCAGTGCGCCCTCTGGTTATTGTTCATTAGCTGAACTCAGGCCAAAGTTACAGGATCTCTCTCTCTCTGTTCTTTCAACAACTGGGGGGATTGCCTCTTTCCCCAGCTCCGAGCTCATGTGGCTCGTAGTTACCTTTTGTTAGTTGTCCAGTCCGTTATCTGGATTTCCCTGTCTGGCCAGCTTGTTTTGTGCCACAAGTCTCCCTGGGTTGATGCACCCTTTTATGCTATGTTGTCTGGTCTTTTTCCTCATATGGGTCGGGGCTCCCTTCCTCTAATCTTTCCGCGGCAGATCCGGTCTCGTGGCATTAAATGGGGTCTGCACCACACAAGTTTAAATTTGGGTCTCATGCCGACGCTGCTCCTGGGAAGCGTCGATAGGGCAGCGCTCCTCACCTTCCAGTCTTCCAGCATCACGTCCGCAGTTGGGGCTTGGTCTTTTCAGAAAGATGATCATCCGCTCTCTCGCCGTGCTGCAGTTCGTGCAGCTTATCCTGACGGAGGCCACTCAGCTTCACGAGGCTCACCTCCTCAACCTCCATGACTGCGTGATTGCCGACCTCCTCTCTTAATCAATCTTTTCAGGTGGCCGCCGCTGATCAATTATCAATTCACCTATGGGGGCTCTCCGCCTTTCCCGGAGCTCTGCCAAACAGTAGTTATGAATGCCGATCACGTCGTCTCTGCTGGGTGGAGACTAGGCCTGGGCGTAGGACTACGCTACGCTATCGTAGCATGCATAGATCGCACTACTACGTACTATGCGCAACGCGACTTGCACGTAGCACAGTGCAAAAATGAGTAGCGTAGCGGGCATTTTTTGCTTGCTCATGGTCCTCAACGTCAAGTTGGCGACCGCGAGTGAGCAAAATAAACATCCCGGCGAGACTTTTTCCTCGTTCGCGATCAGCAACATCAAGTTGCCTATCGCAAGCATGAAAAATAAACCTCCCGGCGAGATTCTCTATGCGGAGAGGTCAAGTTTCTCATTGCGAGTAGTCGCGTAGGCTCGCGACCGTTCACAATGAGAAACTACCAGTCCGCGTTGAGAAAGCTGCAGCTTGAGTATAAATCTACTCGAGCGGCAGAAAACAACTGCTTGCACTGTGCACGATATAGTTTGTAATGATTGCACAGTGCGGACAAGCATCCGGCACTGTGCAATCAGTGCGAACAGCATTTTCCCTACTGCACTATGCAGTTCACGTAGTTACGCGTAGCTTGCGTAGTGCAAAGCGCAATTCGCGTAGCTACGCGTAGCGCTACTATGCAAACTATGCCCAGGGTTAGACTGAAGACTCTGCTGTGTTCCATTGGGCCCTGCCAGGGTTAACTTTTCCAATGTTCGTTGCACAGACCTCTGGAGCCTGGAATTGCGGCGCTCGGTTCCAGTTCAAGATGGTGCTGGGAGACTCCGTGGGGCTCCGTCTTCCTGGCTGCCTGGAGCTTGCCTGCTCGCTACTTGCTCGGCAGTGCTGCCTTGGGTCCTAGGATACGAGCTACTGCTTTTCCATGGTTTTTGTGGGATCGGTGTTACTAATACACCACAGGATTATGGCAGATTCCTTCACTGCCGACGTGAACTCTGACAGACAAGTCTACACGGCCATCTTCACAAGCTACGCCCCCGAAAGTATATAAACATGCTGATGTTGTATCCTTTCTGCAATGACTATTGTGTGAAAAAATAAGTATGTTGCCACTGATCACTTTTTCTTTTTAAAAAAGGATATCAGAAAAAAGAAACGCGAGTTCCCACTCTACTTCTATAAACTGCAGCTGTAATTATGCTCCATGAACTGCCTTTCATCCTGGCTGCTGACTCTGATAGCACGAAGCACTGTGATGTTCGAATTCTAATGAAATAAGTTATTACAGATGAGCAGCTAGGAGATCTCACAAATGGACTGTCACAAAGAAACTAGAGACTAGCTTTTATACAGGGATTGCAGACGCCCATTTATTAAAAAATAGCTTCTCAAGCAAAGGGATTGGCATTGGCTGTAAAATGAGCAGACAGGTTTCTATGTATCTTTTGGCACTTTCTAGGGAGCTATATGTAAAACCGCTAATATTTTTCAAAGGAGCCCAATTTAAAATGTTATTTAGTGGCTCAGCTGTTAACTGTCGGATCAAGAGACCTTGGTTTATATTAGGGGTCTCCAAAGTCGGTCCTTGCGGTCCGGATCCATGCCAGATTGCAAGATAACTACATTTATCTAAATGTTGATACACTAAAAATCTGGCATGGATCCTGCCCTCCAGGACTGACTTTGGAGAACCCTGGTTTATATCACAGACTCCAAGCACATGCTGGAGCTTTGCCCTGCAGTCGCTCTTTCTTACCAGAAGACTGTCTTTGGGATGGAAGCCTCTCAGCACTCTCGTTGTATCTGTGGCTGTAGAAATAGCCCCGCATCAGCATTAAACTCCCAAAATTGTAGCAGCAAGCAGAAACTGTCTGTAATCAGGGTGAGCATAGGCTGAGAGATTACTGATAAGGTATGCCCTTTCTATTCAAAATCAAGGGCAGGTGTATGGCTCTGCTCCTGCATTTGACTCATCTTTGCTGTGACGCCAATGTGAAAGACACAATGACTTAGAGAGACACAGGAAGACATCATGGGTGTGACCAGATGGACGGACAGGAAATGCAGACCTATCCTCTTCTCCAAGTGCAGAAGGTGGTTGGCCTTGTCTCCACAGGAGAGAGGGCCAGGCTTGGGGCACAGGGGAGGATTGAGAAAGGCAGACCAGGCAATGTCTTAATGGTGGTGGTAGAGGAAGAATGGTGGCTGGATAGGGTGTGTGACCTGTCATTGACAGCAAATCCGCAATGTGAAGAGAGTTTTAATATACTGCTATGTGTTATGCACTAGCTACATTTTATGCTCACATGAGCAGCCGGACTCTGCAACCAAACAACGGGCGAGAGGTCCCCCAGCAAATCTCAAGATAGTGTACCTCCCATCACAAATACCTAAAATTAAATGGCAATGCTGATGGACTCTATTAGATTGTGATCTACAATGGCCGTGTAATTAAGCATGGGTGGAAAATCCGTTCCGCTCGCGAATTTTGAGGATTTTTGGTAAATTTGCAATCCGCGAACGCTCGCGAATTTACCGAAAATCCGCAAATTCGCACGCAGCGGATTTTTTTTTCTTGGTGATACAATTTTGCCGCGTGCGGTGTAAGTTCGCAATTGCGAACATGTAGGCAGCAACAATCTCGCACTCGCGAAATTACAAAAATTGCAATTCTGCACAAGAAATCCACTAGCAAGCAGCATAGACCTTCTGAAAATGATGATTTTTATCAGAATAACTCCTCAGGTTGACATTTGCCTGCACTTTTTTGGATTTGAGACCTTTTGACTTTCTTTGGATCACTTTTGGATTAGAAATCAACTTTCACAAGTAAGCTTGTTTGGGGCATTACAGTTGCTGTAATGCTGTTCTGCAGAAAAACGAGTTTTGCAAAATTGAAAGCATTCAGCAGGTTCAAAAGTTCAAACTCATCATTAGTAACCATTCCCTGTAGTGCTTCGTGACTGGGGCCCCTCCAGAGTTCAGTTGCTAGTTGCAACAATTGTATGACCCTGCTCTGACCCTCACAGCAGGCTCATAGAATAGCTACAAGTAGGCCACAAAGGTCCTGGAAAAAAAAATTGCACTGCAACAGAAAGCAAATTACAGATAAGGAAGCAGGTGCCAGACTGGAATTTTAAAACAGTGACACATTAATAAATCAACCCCAAATTAATTCATGTCAGTTGAAGCAGGGCAGGTGTGCTTGCTTTTTCCCCCCATAATCTACAGTGATGATGAACCAGAGGGTAGCATTGATGTACCAGAGGGTGGCATGGGTGAAACAGAGGGTGGCAGAGGTGAAACAGAGGGTGCTGGGAACCTGTGATGATGAACCAGACGTAGAAACAACATAATCACGACCGTTGCGAGCCGACATGTAAGTTCGCAATTGCGAACTGGTACAAAACCCTCGCGAACTGGCAGAAATCCTTGCGAACACAAAAAAAAAATTCGCGAGAATTCGCGGATTTTGCGGATTGCGAGTTCGCAAATTCGCAAAATTCGCGAACGCCAGATTCGCAAAATTCGCTCATGCTTACGTGTAATCATATGGCAGCCATCTTACGGAGGGGGGTATACAGACAAAATATCAAAATTAAAATATCGATATACAATAATATCGATGTTTTAATTTCGACAGTATAGAATATCGATGTCCAAAATATCGACAGACAGAATATCGTTTTTTAAGGTATGTATGTTACTAATATCGAATTTTACTAATATCGAAATTTTGTTTAGTGTTATGTATTTTATTATGTTGTTTATATGTTTGTTAAACATGTTTTGTAATGTATGTTTGAAAATTTGTAAATTTGTTTACATTTTGCGTTTTAGTATCAGAGCGGGTTGTGGGTTTATAGGGGAATAGGGTGGGAAGTAATTTAACCCCTTCAGTGCTAATGACAAGGGTAACTCGTCATGGAGTTTCCATTGATTTCAATGGAAATTACATTGAAGTGCCAGAAGAAGCATAGCATCCAAGTGGTTAATAAGAATTAATTAATTAATATATGTTTGTAAATATTTTTAATTAATAATAATTGGTAATTATTTAATATTAATTAGTTAATTAATTAATATAATTTTGTACATATTTTTAATTATTAATTAATTGGTAATTAATTAATATTAATTAGTTATTTACATTAATTAGAGTAATTTTTATATATATATATAATTTTTTGTTATTGTTAATTAATTAATTGGGAAAAAATAATATTAATTATTAAATTAAATTAATTACAGCTAATGTGCTAATAAATTTACTTTATTGTTATTGTTAATTAATAATTAATTGGTAATTAAATAATATTAATTAATTTTGGGTGAAGGAGTATTTTTAGGGTTCAGGGTCAGTTTTGGGTTTTTGGGTAAAGGGGTATTTTTAGGGTTCAGGGTCAGTTTTCAGTTCTTGGGTAAAGGGGTATTATTTGGGTTCAGGGTCAGTTTTCAGTTTTTGGGTAAAGGGGTATTTTTAGGGTTCAGGGTCAGTTTTGGGTTTTTGGGTAAAGGGGTATTTTTAGGGTTCAGGGTCAGTTTTGGGTTTTTGGGGGACAGGGATATTTTTAGGGTTCAGGGTCAGTTTTGGGTTTTTGGGGTACAGGCGTACAGGGTAAAAATAAAATAAATTTAAATTAAATCAATTAAATGAAATTAAAAAAAATAAAATTACATTAAATTATTAAGTTTTTAATTTATTTTAAATGTATATGTATTAGTTTTAATTTTTTAATTATGTTTTAATATTTTTATTTAATATTTGTAAAATTATATGTATTTTAAAATTATTTTTACATTATTATTAATACATTTAAAAAAACGATATTTTTAATTTCGATATTTTTGTACTACGATATTAATTTTTCGATATTTTTGTACTTACCTTTATGAAGATATGACTCCGATATTTTTGATTTCGATATTTTTGTGTCGATATTTTTGTATGTAGATATTCTGTCTGTCGATATTATGTCAGACATTCGGAGGGGGAATCCCCTAGCAACCTACTGAGGTTCATCCTGCTCCTCTGACCTGTCCGACTGGGAGATGGATTCTTTTTGTAATCACTACTAAAAAAAATTAATAATCCACAAAATGCCTTGCATCATCACTGACATTTCGTACTTCCAATACCTGTGGCAGTGGCGGCCGGGACAGTTAAGAGCCGTGGGGCAGTGGCTGGGGTGGGGCTGTGTGGAGGGAGAAGTTGACAATGAGATAGGTAAAATTAACAAATAAAACCACTTACCTTGTGTTCTCCATATCGCCGAGGGCAAGGTTAATGGTTTTATTAATTTTTTTATTTCATTTTACCTAGCCCATCGTCTTTCCGCCTCAATGCTCTTACCTGTGCCGACAGTCACTGGTCCGTGCCATGGACTGATCCAAAATGTGAACAAGACTTTAAACAGGCAAAGGTCTAAATCTGAATCAAAATAATCAGTGTCTGAATGTGAATTAAACAAATGCTATCTCCGAATATTTTGTTGCATTGCCACAAGATACATGCATGAGTAATTGGGCCATTAGTTGAGTATGGTTAGTACCCACCTCAAATAATAACCCGAATCCTTGTTAGGGCGAATCCTTAAAGTCACTAAATTAATCTGAGCTCAATCCCCTGGTAGATGTGGCACAGAGCAGACAGGCTGCAGCTGAACAAGGATTGATAGCTTTTCTTTGAGGTCTAGCAGAATCAGATCTGCTGCTATGTAGGAGAACATAGTGGAAGTACCTTAAATATTTGGCCCAAAGGCAATGCAGTTTTCTTGGATCTGCTTGGCAGGTTGGCCCCGGTCGCCCATTGGTTCTCAGAGCAAATCATTTGTAAGTCCAAGGTCTCAAGATTTCTTAGGAGGAGTACACTTTGACATCATCCAAGGGTCCAGGATCTTGTGGACAGCACCTAGGGGTCAAGACCCCCTTCAGTAGAGGCCAGCAGCAGGGGGCAAGTCAGGCCCACTTGGAACTGTTCACCCTGCAGAAAGAAGACCTCTTGAAGATTGTTATGTGCCTGTAGCCCAAACAGGAGGTTAGTCTTGTGACCCTTGGAGTTCACGTCTTTTTCCTGCGTGCACAAGGGAGGGCAGATCCAGTCTTCACAGTCCCAGGAGACAGCTATCAGGTCCAGTTATCTTCAGTTCTTACCCAGGTCCAAACGATCTGAGGAGTGTACTGTGGGTGCCATATTTATGCCTAGTGCTAGCCTGTGGGTGGGGGAAATTCCTGGCCACTCCCTAACTAGTAGAAAAAAGGTCCTAGGGGTAACCATGGCGGTGTATAGACAAAATATCGAGTTGCACATATATCGATGTAGAAGAATATAAGGTTTAAAATATCTTGTCATGGAAATATTGATGTCAAGAATATTGATGTCAAGAATATCGATTTGAAGGTAAGTAATATAAATTTTTAAAATACAGAAGTCATTAATATCATTTGCAAAAATACAGTTGTTTAAAATATCGTTTTTAAATTAGTGTTATATATTTTGGTATTTATTTTAATTGTATGTGATATCATTTTTTGTATGTGTTTATTTTTTTAATATATGTGTTAAATCTTCAGTAGTTATTAAATTTAATTTAAATAAATCTTTTGTTTTTTATTTCCGTACTGTGTTGTGGGTTCATAGGGGAATATGGTGGGAAATGTTTATAACAAATTGAGTATTATTTTAATGTAATAATATTTATTTAATTGATATTTAATTGTATTAATTGTGCTTCAATTTTTTTGCGGTACATTTTGGGGTTGATTCCGTACGACGCTTCGTATTCTTAGCCGTTTCCGCACGAATCGTAGTAATCCGTCCGAATCACGTAGTATGATCCGTTGGCTCGAAATACGTACGAATCGTCGCAAACAGTACGAAAGTCAAGGGTGAGTCCGTACGACGTAGACCCGCACAGTAAACCGTACGAATCGTAAACATGCCGTACGACCCGCCAAGTACGATCCGGACCGGGGACTGGGGACGTGATTCGTACGGATACATCGGTTATGAGCAATTCGTACGGAGATCTACACTATCGCATAAGCACCGTACCCCTAAATTCAAGGGGAGTATGCAGGGGGTGTATGCACCGTACACGTACGACCTTGGGGGGTACGGACTGTACCCCTACGCACCGTACACCTACATTCATGGGGGCTATGCAAGGGGACATACGCACCGTACCCCTGTAATCCAGGGGTGTACGCACCATACCCCTATGCACCGTACCGTACACGGGGGGTCCGTTCCGCACCCATTTCGAGCCGAAATCTGGTTTTTCTGATGTTTTAAACTCCCGTAGAAAAAGCGTTGTACGGAGTGCTGTCAACACGAATCGTACTTTCTGGGTCGGAAAAAGCTGTTTCGATCCGTCTGGACGTCGCATACTGCGTGTTCTGAATACGATTCGTTCGGATCATTGAGTCGTACGAATCGTACGGAGAACTGCATTCGGTACACATCGTACTACATCGTACGTACTGGTACGGTTCTCTGTACGATTCGTTGGGGAAAAAGGCTCCGTACAACGATTCGGACGGGATTTTACCGAATCAGAATCTGCCCCTTTATGTGGGGTGTGGGGTTTATAGGGGTAAAGTGTGGTAAGTAATATATTTTTAATTAATTAATAATTTGATCTTAATTAATATGAATTAAATTAATTGATATTTAATTATGTTATTGGTGTAATTTTTTTAGGTGTTGGTTGTAGGGTTATGGGGGTAAAGAGTGGAAAGTAATTGAAAAATATATCATTGGTTGATAATTAATATTAATTAATTAATTGATCATTAGTTATATTAATTTTTTCATTTTGTTTTTTAGGTGTGGGTTGTGGGGTTGGGTTATAGTAATAAAGGGTGGGAAGTAATTTATTTTTAAATAATTAATAATTAGTTGTTAATATGAATTAATTGATAATTAATTATGATAATTGTGTAATTCTTTTTTAGATGCAGGTTGTGGGATTATAGGGGTAATGGGTGGGAAGTAATTTATTTTAGTTAATAATTAGTTGATAATTAATATCAATTAATTCATTGATAATTAATTATGTTAATTGTTTAATTACATTTTTTTAGGTGCAGGTTTTGGGTTTATAGGTGTAAAGGGTGGGGCGTAAATTATTTTTTATTACTTTATAATTAGTTGTTAAATATTATTAGTTATTTAATTGAAAATTAATTTTAATTGTGTAATTAATTTTTTTAAAGTTTGAATTTAGGTTCAGGTTGTGGGGATTGTATGAAAAATATTTTTGTATTTTATTTATAATATTATTTGTGACGTTTTTATTTTTAATTTGTTTTTATAATAAATATATTATTATTTTATTTTTCAACATATTTATATATTTTTTATTAACTTTTCTAAAAATGTTTTATTTTGTTGAAGATATTGTGCTTGTTTTTAATGTTGAACAGACTGGCGTGGGAATAGTAAATTTTACCCCTCCGCTATCCAACACTTTCCCTACTGTTGCACCTATTGGTGTGGAAATAGTAAATTTTACTCCTCCGCTTTCCAACACTTTCCCTACTGTTGCACTTATTTGAGTGAGGATAGTAAATTATACCCCTCCGCATTCCAACACTTTCTCTACTGTTGCACTTATAGGACTGGGAATAGTAAATATTACCCCTCCGTAATCCAACACTTTACCTACTGTTGTACAGACTGGATTGGAAATAGTACATTTTACCCCTCCGCTATCCTACACTTTCCCGCCTGTTGCACTCATTAGGGTGGGAATGGTACATTTTACCCCGCCCAATCCAGCACTTTCCCTATTGTTGCACTGACTGGAGTGGGAAGAGTAAATTTGACCCCTCCGCTATCCAACACTTTCCCTACTGTTGCACTTATTGGAGTGGGAATAGTAAATTTTACTCCTCCGCTTTCCAACACTTTCCCTACTGTTGCACTTATTGGAGTGAGGCTAGTAAATTATACCCCTCCGCAATCCAACACTTTCTCTACTGTTGCACTTATAAGACTGGGAATAGTAAATGTTACCCCTCCGTAATCCAACACTTTACCTACTGTTGTACAGACTGGATTGGAAATAGTACATTTTACCCCTCCGCTATCCTACACTTTCCCGCCTGATGCACTCAATAGGGTGGGAATGGTAAATTTTACCCCACCCAATCCAGCACTTTCCCTATTGTTGCACTGACTGGAGTGAGAAGAGTACATTTGACCCCTCCGCTATCCAACACTTTCCCTACTGTTGCACTTATTGGAGTGGGAATAGTAAATTTTACTCCTCCCCTTTCCAACACTTTCCCTACCGTTGCACTTAGTGGAGTGAGGATAGTAAATTATACCCCTCCGCAACCCAACCCTTTCTCTACTGTTGCACTTATAGGACTGGGAATAGTAAATGTTACCCCTCCGTAATCCAACACTTTACCTACTGTTGTACAGACTGGATTGGAAATAGTACATTTTACCCCTCCGCTATCCTACACTTTCCCGCCTGTTGCACTCATTAGGGTGGGAATGGTAAATTTTACCCCGCCCAATCCAGCACTTTACCTATTATTGCACTGACTGGAGTGGGAAGAGTAAATTTGACCCCTCCGCTATCCAACACTTTCCCTACTGTTGAACTCATTGGAGTGTGAATAGAAAATTATACCCTTCCACAATCCAACCCTTTCCCTACTGTTGTACTGACTGGAGTGGGAATAGTACATTTTACCCCTCCACTATCCAACACTTACCCTACTGTTAAACTCATTGGGATGGGAATAGTACATTTTTCCCTCTGCAAACTAACACATTCCCTTCTGTTGTAGGGATTAGAGTGGGAATAGTAAATGTATTCCTTCACACTCCAACACTTTTGTGACTTTTGTACTGGCTGGAATGGGTAAAGCAAATATTGCTTATCTGCAATCCAAAGATTTTACTACTGTTGCATTGATTGGAGGGAGATTTGTAAATTTTAACCAGTTTTAATATTTTTGCGTTGTGTGGCATGGTAGTAGTACATTTTATACATATTAATTTTAATAGTTTACGTAGTTTGGAATAATTTGTAGTGGGAACACAATAAGTATAAAAGTTTATATTTTATAATTTGTTGTATGCTGTAATAATGTATATTATAATGTTTTTGTTTATTTAAAATGATAATATTTTTAATTATTAATATTTGTAATGCGTAAAATATTTTTGCTACATTTAAAGAATTTAAAGTTGTTTAGTATTGTATTTAATTATAACGGTTTCTTTTTTGAAGATTTAATGTTAATGATGTATGTATATATATATATAAGATATTTATAAGTACATATATATAGATGCAGATATATGGATGTTTATTTGTTTTCATATAATTTGTTAATTATAATATAAAATAAAATATTAGTTTAATAACTTTTTTGTAAGTAGATATTTGTAAATATCTTTAATTATATGCGTTTACTTTTTTTAATTACGTTTATTTGTTATATTTCTTAACATATATATTACATATCTTTAAAAACTTTAAAATTAATGTTAATATTTGATATACTTATTATTTATTCCATATATATTAAAAAAAGAATATTTTTTACAACTATATTAATGACATCGATATTTTTCCCCTAATTGTTTTGTACTTACCTTTATACAATGTCAAAATGATACAATGTCAATATTTTTAACATTGATATTTTGGTCACAATATGGGATACTTTGAGTGTCACTATTTTGTCAGTGCACCAACCATGGCCGCTTTTGTGGCACTTCTTGTGTGTTTTACTGCAAACAATGCCATAGTGCGCCTAACGGCCCAAACTCAACATAGCAGAACCTTTCTTCCCCTATAAGAGCTACTCTGCACACCCTAGACACGTGTCCAGGAAATTGATCAAATCCTCCTAAATGGTCAATCAAAACTGTTCTTGGTGGCAGCTCCTCTCCCACTGGGCCTGTTGCCTGACTGTTAAGGGGGGCAAAGGAAGGGAAGGTCCAGGTGTTAGCTACAGCTGCCTGTGACATTGAAGGCAACTTTGAAGTTAAGTTCCTGGGCACAGCTCAGATAGCCAGCCTACCAGAAAAACAGAACACTTCCCCACACTGATGGCCTTTGTCTCAGTTCTGGAAGCAAGTTTACACCTCCTGGTCCACAGACTGCCAGAGTCGTGGGGGTGCGACGTTGGCAGTCTCTTGACTTTCCTAATATGATTTGGGCGGTCGGACCTCCACAGCCCTGCTGCAGCTGTCAGTGAACCGTTGTTCCCTGGCGGTGTTGTGGCAGTTAGGAACCTGCAATATGTGGTCCCGCCAAGCATATTACGAGTTTCCTCTCCGCTGATGGTGTCATGGATGGCCTGTAGGGTCCCCTGTGCCTCCTCCGCATGAGGATGCATAAAGGGGGGCACAACATGTGCCCCCTATGTGCATGCACACCAGTTCCTGCACAGCATGGGCTATTCGGTCTATACCATGCAGGAACTGTTTTTGGCATTCCCATTACGGTGCCCATTTTCAGGGCACCGCAATGGGGACATAAAAATAAACCCACCAAACAGGAGGAAACTCTTAACCTGGCGGGCGGTCTGACAATGGCTTTGGTATTGCGGCCGCAGGGCGGACCTGGTGCTGCACCGCCAATGTCGTAATCGGGCCCAAGATGTCTGAGCTGCTTCAATCTGCAGGCTCTATTGTGCCAATGCAGTGCTGCTGGGTGGAGCCAATTAGTACTGGGGACTGTGCGACCTGTATACCTGAAGAGTTTCAGTGTGTCTTTAGCTCTCTTCTTCTTTCCCCCAGCAGAAGTGTTTGTATAACTGGGTGCTTCTAGAGTTGATTTTACATTTGTTCCTGAGGCCTTGTGTGTTGTCTGACCCAGAGCAGCCAAACACACCAAATATTGTAAGAGGACTTCTCAATCTTGACCTTATTATATGAAACTGGGTTTTTGTTTGAGGGGTGTGAAGACCCTTCTCAATCAACAACACCAATCCCTGTGACGGTGACCCACAAAAAGTCACCAAATTAACCCGTGTTTAACCACTTGGTAGCTTGGCACAAAAGCAGTCAGTATTAATTAAGAGGGGTGTGCACCTGTTACAACGCATTTTTTACAACGCACTACTGTTACAACGCATCCATTACAACGCAGATACTGTTACAACTCATGTTTTTACAACGCATTTTTTTACAACACAGGTACCTTTACAACGCATACCATTACAACGTAAGTATTGGTAAGTATATAGTTATATTTTAAATGTTATATGTTTGGGGTAAAGGGGTATTTTTAGGGTTTAGGGACAGTTTTGGGTTTTTGGGTAAAGGGGTATTTTTAGGGTTCAGGGACAGTTTTGGGTTTTTGGGTAAAGGGGTATTTTTAGGGTTCAGGGTCAGTTTTCAGTTTTTGGGTAAAGGGGTATTTTTAGGGTTCAGGGTCAGTTTTCAGTTTTTGGGTAAAGGGGTATTTTTAGGGTTCAGGGTCAGTTTTCAGTTTTTGGGTAAAGGGGTATTTTTAGGGTTCAGGGTCAGTTTTCAGTTTTTGGGTAAAGGGGTATTTTTAGGGTTCAGGGTCAGTTTTCAGTTTTTGGGTAAAGGGGTATTTTTAGGGATCAGGGTCAGTTTTCAGTTTTTGGGTAAAGGGGTATTTTTAGGGTTCAGGGTCAGTTTTCAGTTTTTGGGTAAAGGGGTATTTTTAGGGTTCAGGGTCAGTTTTCAGTTTTTGGGTAAAGGGGTATTTTTAGGGTTCAGGGTCAGTTTTCAGTTTTTGGGTAAAGGGGTATTTTTAGGGTTCAGGGTCAGTTTTCAGTTTTTGGGTAAAGGGGTATTTTTAGGGTTCAGGGTCAGTTTTCAGTTTTTGGGTAAAGGGGTATTTTTAGGGATCAGGGTCAGTTTTCAGTTTTTGGGTAAAGGGGTATTTTTAGGGTTCAGGGTCAGTTTTCAGTTTTTGGGTAAAGGGGTATTTTTAGGGTTCAGGGTCAGTTTTCAGTTTTTGGGTAAAGGGGTATTTTTAGGGTTCAGGGTCAGTTTTCAGTTTTTGGGGTACAGGGTAAATTAAATTAAATTTTAAAATAAATTATTTAATAGTAAATAAATTAATTTAAATTACATTACATTATTTTTGGGGTTGAGGGTCAGTTTTGAGTTTTTGGGGTACAGGGGTACAGGGTAAAAATAAAATAATTTTTTTTTAAATTACAATAATTAATTTAAATTAATTTAAATTAATTTACTTTAATTTATTTTGATGGTTGAGGGTCAGTTTTGAGTTTCTGGGGTACAGGGGTACAGTGTAAAAATAATGTATTATTAATTTTAAATTAATTTAATTAACGGAAATTAAATTATATAAAATTACCTTAAATTATATTTTTTAAATTTAATTTGCGATTATAATATTAAGTTTAATATATACTTACCAATACTTACGTTGTAATGGTCTACGTTGTAAAGGTACCTGCGTTGTAAAAAAATGCGCTGTAAATACATGCGTTGTTACAGTATCCGCGTTGTAAAAACCGCGTTGTAACGGTATGCGGAGTAAAAGTCCGCGTTGTAACATCATATATCCATTAAGAGGTAATGTGTCAAGTATTTATGCAGCATACAAACAGCAATAAAATGAAAACACACACAAGAAAAGTCCCACACCAATTTAGAAAAATAGAGTAAATATTAATAAGTAATTATACCAGAATGACAAGAATCCAATTAGTAGAACTAGAAATATACGATTCAAAGTTTTAGGTAAGTATAATGTCTAAAAGCACAAATCACCACTTGCAATCATTTGGCCGCTGTGATAGACCAGATGAAGGTCACAATTTTAGGCCAACCATGATAGACCATGGGCCGGATGCAGGGACCAGGTTAGGTCCACAAAAAAAGTAACTGTTATATCCTGAGTTCAATGCTATTCATGCCCTGCCTGTAGAATCATACTGTGATGACATGTTATAGAATGTTGTGAGTCAAATAGTCACAGCTGACTGGGCTGAGCAGCATGCTGGCTGCTCCTGGTGGGGTCTTGATTGGGTCTTGCTCTAATCTTCTTGTCTCTGTACCATCTTGAATAAAGCTACCTGAAACTCATAACTTGTACCTGACTCAATCATCACAGTAACCTCATCAAAGTCCGGAGCAAATGGTCTATTTCATGGTGGAAGATGGAGCGAAGAGCAGGGAGAGCGTTGCGGAGCTGTAGCGAATTGGGCAGGCCTGGCGCCGTGAATGGGTGCCTATGTAGCACAAAAATCTGGTCAGGCATCACACCGTTGCTGGAGCTTCATGTTGGCGGTCACCGCTGGCTGTCATTGCCATAGCACTTCGTGCAAATGTCACTTTGCCAGTCGTCACTGGTGCTGGATGTAGCATGAAGTGAGGTTCATCGGAGCTTCGCGTTGGCGGTCATTGTGGGCCGCATAGTCGCAGCAAAAATGAGTATGTGGTTGCAAAGAGCCTGTAACTCCAGGATTCCACCTTTCTTGTCAGAGGAGTGCACTCTGTTGCCAGTCAAGGGACCAGAACCTGAGAAGTCACGTCTTGGGGATCAGGGACTCACTCTAGCAGAGGCCGGCAGAGGCCAAACAAGCCAGTAGCAGCATGTCAGCTGGGCAGTTTTAGGAAGGCCTCTGGAGCTTTTTTGTGTCCCCATAGCTCAGAACAGAAGGCCAGCCTGCTACCCCTTGGAGTCACTCTAGAGGTACGGGCTTCAAGAAGCAGGTTAAGGCTTCCTTTCTTGGGAAGCAGAGCAGTCCTTCCAACAGCAGGGCATTAGTTCTTCTAATTCTTCTACATGCCCAGAGGAGATCTAATGAATGGTTCAAGATGTCCAATATTTTTACCTAATGCCAGCCTGTGAGATAGGGGGACTCCTTATACTACCCTAACATCTGGTTCTAGAAAGATTCTCCTTCCCTTGTCAAGACTCCAAGTACTCTAAGATGACAAAAGGCTGAAGTCAAGTTCCTTTGTATGTGTACTAGAGGCAGCCCTCAGAAATGTAAGTGGGGCAGAGAACAGGTCTGCCCCAACTGTTCTTGAAGGGTGGGCCATTCTGCCAATACCTAATCCTAGTCTGTCTTTGTCTCACTGTCTGGGAGGAATATATAAATGCCAACTGGCAACTAATTACAGTCATGCGATCCAGGACAGAGGCATTGGGAATCAAATGATTGAGACAAGAAAATGCTAACTTTCTAAAAGTGACATTTTCAGAATTGAATCTTAAAATCCGACTTTACTATTTAATGGGTGACATATGTATTAAAAAGGAAGTGTTAGGCTTGGCAAAAGGTTCATTTTGCCACATTGAAATGTCAGTTTAAAACTGCACTACAAGCTCCAGGGGCAGGCCTGAAACATGTTTTAAAGGGTTACTTAAGTGGGTTGCACAATACGTGCTACAATTCCACTACTAGAATTTAATTTACAGGCCCTGGGTACATGGAGTACCATTAACTAGGGACTTACAAGTAAATTAAAGGTGTCAATTAGATATAAGCAAATTGTACTAATTTTTAGGGAGAGAGCCCAAGCGCTATAGTACTGGTTAGCGGGGTAAAGTGCACAGGGTCCAAAAGCCCAAAAACCAAATTCAGTAAAACAGAAGAGGTGAAGACAAAACGTTTGGGGACTGCCACTAAAGGGTGTCAGGTCTAACACTTCTCTTCAGCAGATGAACAATATTGAAAAACTCTCTGCTGAAATATCTTCTTTCTGGTTATCGATATCGTCATCTGCACAGATGATCAAATTATTCCAGTCGGAGGTGGGGTATTGATTGAGAGCAATAATGTGAAGATGGAATTATTTGTGAAGACTGTTTGTGAACACTGTTTACCTATCCTAACTATAGTTCATCTGTCCTTGAAGTAAGATAGGAACCGATTTAGGTTTCCAATGAATTTCCCCTTTTATGCATGACATTTATTATAGTTCAGTGGTTAACACCGTCAAAGGTTTTTGTAAGATGTGGTGAAGGAACACTAGAATGCATGATTCCCTTTAGTCTAATATTCTGTGGGCATTGTTGACTTTGTGTAGTGTGGTATGTTCTGTTTTATGTCATTCACTGAAGCCTTATTGGTTAGTATGAAGTGTTTTTTTGGCAATGTAGACTTTCAATTAAGTATTAACTAAGTGTTCTTGGGTCGTTCCCAAGAAGCATGAAGTGACTACCCCTTTAAAGAGGCTTGACTATCTTGAATTAAAATCATCTAGAAAAAAGCAGATCCAGATACTCCTGCCCACTATTCTAGCCTTTCTACCTATGCTGGGTAGTTGACAGTGTGATAGGACACAGAGAGGTCAAGGAGTATAAGGGCTGTTTCTTGTCTTAATCCATGAAGAAATGTTGTGCCTCCCTTATGTTGGCTAGTACATATTCAACAATCGTAGTAACCTAAATCTTGACACAGAAGCTGGTTTTAATCAGTGTGCTTTTCGAGTTCTCTCATCTCGCATTTCTGTGATCTTACAGGCACATGGCTGATTGGAGGTTGGATGGAAGTTTGACAAAATGTTAGGATCAACAATTTTTTGGGAGGAGGCAATGACAGTGTGTTTTACAGGGCTCAGCATAACTCCTAAGCAGAGGGAGTCATTTAACATGTTAGTTGTGTCTGTTGCAAAGAGTTGAATTTTAATTTATTGGTTCGTTTGCTCCCCAACCTCATATCTAGAGCTGTTCAATATTTGAACCAATACTGGAAAAACAACAAGGTCTTTATCAATCTGACACAACATCTCATATCTGTAGCAAAGAAAGCCATTATTTTCCCAATTTAACCCAGAGGTAATTGAAGCCGTGCGGCACAAACTAGGCTAATATTTTTCTCTAATCTCTATTCCTTTCACCTTTGCTTTATATAGAGCAAACATGACCCAAGAGGGTATCAGAGCACTTTACAAATGAACAGGTGAGAAAAACTGGTAAGTCAGTCAATAATAAACAGTAATAATGGGGGTGGAGAACTCTCTAGAGTCCAACCTAAGGTTATAAACAAGATAAGGGTGAGAGAGAGGTAGGGCAGGCAATAATAAACAATAATCTCAATCACAAAGATAGAGATCAACAGAACAGGCAAAGTGTCAGGAGATAGATTACCAGTGCGGACAGGACCGGAGAGCCCCATCTTGTGTTCTAGTAAATCAAGGAGGCTGTCCTGTTTGACCGTATCAAATGCTGAAGAGAGGTCGAGGAGGATAAGCAGGCAGGATTCATTTTGATCAAGCATTTGTAAAGTGTCATCATTCAGTGCTGTGTCCTTGACGGAAGCCAGATTTGTATTGGTTGAAGAGTTTAAATTGCTCAATGTGATTGTGTAGCTGGGTATGGACACATTTCTCTATGAGCTTTGAAAGAGTAGGGATGCTGGAGATAGGGCGGAAGTTATTTAGATCAGTGTGGTCCGCCGTGGGTTTTTTAAGAATGGGTATAACCTGTACCAACTTGAGGCATTCTGGTATAGCGCCATAAAGTAGGGCAGCATTTACTATTGTGGTCCAGAGTGAGAGCAGAGAGGTTTTTATCTCACTGAAGAGATTTAAGGGCAGTGGATCATTAAAGTGGTTTGAGGGTTTGAGAGTTGACAGTATTTTTAGTACAGTAGCTTCATCGTAGGGTTTGAATGAGCACCAAAAGACATTGTTTTTGGGTGTGTGTGTAGGACACTCAGGACCCACAGACTGGTGGGGGCTAATATGTGCAGGTACGCAAGGAGATTCAAAGCAGTCCGTAAGTCTATTTCAATCTTTTTCATTTTACCCAGGAAGAAGTCAGACTGTTCTTCACAGTTAGGCTGCAGATTAGACCCAAGAAAAGGAGATGGCTTGCCTGTTAGATTGCAATTTGATGATTTCTAACAGTGCTTTTGGTCAATTCCTGCCATCATTTAGCTGTTTCCTAAAGAAGTCTGCCTTTGAGGTTTGTATACGTTTGTTATAAATATTTCTGAGATATCAGGTGTTTGAGGCGATCGAGAGAGAGTCTTCTGAGCTGTTCAGCTACTTGTAGATCGCGTCTTTCAGCATTTAGGCTACAATTGTATCATGGTTTGGAGCCTTTGGGGGACACTCTTTCAAGTTGGAGGGGGTGCAGTAGCACCAAGGATGGTGTTGCATGGGGTAAGTACGCGTAGCAGCTTGTTCATCGCATTGTGGTATGTCATAAAGCTATGGAATGTCAGGCATACATACTAAGGATTTTGTGTAAAATGTTACTTTTTTTACGTGTTGGGGGTTGAAGCATTCAATTTGAAGTATTTGGCATTGGCTTGAAGGCCCTATTCATTATTTCTGAATAAAAGTAAATTTATAAGAAGATTTCCGGTTTCAGATGCAATAGTTCTTCATTACAGATGGTTGTCATTGAGGTATTGTAATGAGCAGTAAGGACCAGGACATCAGACATTTCCTCAGGAGTGGGAAAGACATAAATGCTGATAGATGACAGATCATTCAGGTTTATGTTACAAGTGCTCCTTATCCAGCGTCTGTTTTCTTTTTCTTTTTGAGGGCAGCGATTCGGTGATGAGGAAAATAATGCGGCGGTGGTCTGTCCAGACACACGGAACTATAGATTCAAGTTTAGTGTAGGCACCTCATTTGTGTTGACTCTTTTTATAACTATTTTTATTCTCCTGCTGTTTTTTCTTCATATCTGTTACAATTTTTTTTAATTTCTTCTAGTTTCTAATTCTAAACATTTTATTTAATGACACTGTACTTAGATCAAATTCATTGACTAAGCACTCTCTCATACACTGCTAAGGGGGATCTCCGTCCCTTTGGGATGCTCGTTTATGACTTCCTATGCTACTAGAGTTTAAGTTAATCTCTACGGGCACTTCTTTCCTTAACCGCTAATTTGTCCAGTGTATGCACTGATAACACCATGGTGCTTAGCAACTACTGAATGCGCACTTCAATGGAATTCGGCACACTTCTGAATGTACTGGTATTCCTTAAGGCGTACTTTTTGGCTTTAAATAGATCTCTCACTTGATGTAGCATTTTCTAACATGAGATTATTTTTTTATTTTATTTATATTATGGATTCCAGTGTGATTGCCTAATAGGAATCAGCAATAGACCTATGGACCTAAAACTACCTTTTTTTTAAATACGTTTGACAAATAGAACTTTCACAAAATATTGGGCCAAATGTACTAACACATGGTGCACCACAGCACAGCAAGCAATACTGCAGTGCTGCATCGCCTAGAGAGAGCAGAGCTGCATCATATCTTCAAAGAAATGGCACAGTTCTGCTTTCTCCATGTGCTGGTGCACTTTCTTCTGCTTAGCGCCCATTGACCTGAGTGCAAGGGTGTCTGTGTGGTAGTCAGGATACGCTTTGTGCAGGTTCCTTCCAGCACAAAGTCTTTCCTTTGAGGCTATTTCCTTTTTCTATGTGTGCTGTGTAATTCAGCACTCATGCAAAAGAGGAACCAGAGCAAGGAGAAATAAACATGAATTCTCCTCGTTACACCATCCTCAGGATCATGCAGGATTTTGGTTCAAATCCACGTGTACAAGTCTTTGTAATTATGAGTTTGTGTTGAAAGACTTGGGTAAATGCATGGGAGAGCACATGCACCACCCATGAAATGCCTCCCTGATGCCATTTGCATTGCTTTGTAAATACCAAAAGGGATTTTGTGTAAGTTCTGCAGTAAAACAGTAATGCAAACCTGACACAAAAACATTGAAAATCTGGCCCATACTTTTTGGTATCAAAGCTAACAGATTTAATTACTCACAGCTGACCCATGGTGCACTTTGCACCATCATGATCTTAAATACTGGCAGCACTAAACCATTCTTTCATATCAACACTAGTTATTTATAGCACTACTGTTCCAAAGAGATGACGCAGAGAAGTACAAGAGATTTCTTTATTCACCTCTCCACCACCACAGGTTCCAGTCAGCTGTATAATCTTCAACTTATAACAGTCATGGTACATTCCAACAGGGCTAGGACAGGAGGGGAGATGGAATGTACCACATACACAGATTGTAACTCACCTCCCATGCAAGGGAGGAAAAATTGAGGAGTTACAGCATAAAGAAAGACACAAAAGAAAGGCAACAAGAAAAGGAGCCAAGGAGGGCTTAGGAAAGACTGGAACAAGAAAAAAGAAAAAGATGAGGTAAAACGACGGAAAAAGCAAAAAGAGGTCATGTTTTACAGTAGTCATTTTGCCAAATAGGAGAAAATGTATCTCCTGGTAACATTAAGAGTTGCGTCCATAAGAGCATTACAACGGACGGATTGGTGTCACTACAACGCATGCTTTTACATCGCATGCCTTTACAACGCGGTTTTTACCACACAGTCCATTACAACGCATAATGCTTTTAGGCGCTGGATAGTGAATTATTTAATTTACTATTCCAACTCCAGTCCCCGTGGATAGCAGGGAAGGTGTTGGATAGTAAATTAAATATATTCCCTATCCTAGAGCGCCCCCCAGCGCAATGCGTTGTAATGGTATGCGTTGTAATGGTATGCGTTGTAATGGTAGTGCGTTGTAAAAAATGCGTTCTAAGTGATGTTCCCCCAACGGACAGGGTGTACACCGGGCACAAGAATGGGCATGTGTGGAACAATTTTGTCCATACCCAGGTTTGCCCATGTTTTAGATGACCAGCATTCCTGCCTCCCCTAGCAATTCTGATAGGATCAGAGTACGTGGAAACATCCTTTCTCTGTGGTTTAGGAAGAGCAATATGGACCCAATCCCCGCATGGATGACTGAGAATTTCACATGCTTGGTTTGGTCATATCTGCTTTTCTATTTATTCTGGTGAGTAGCAATTCTCCTAGAGATGTTGCTCCTGTCTACAGCACGCACACCCTTCTTCATTAACCAAGTAGCAGATAGTTTGGTCTTTGCGGCTCAACCCTTTAGGGATGTGAAAGGAGCAACACCTGTTACACAATTAGGGGTAGTGTGATACGCCCACAAAGTGTCACGTAAGGCAGCTACAGCAGGAATACTTAGTGATTCCGCCTTTTGCAAACACTCTTTAATTATACGATTCATCTGTTCCACCAATCCATTTGCCCAAGGGCAATATAATGCAGTCTTGTGGTGTACAATTTGAAGATCAGACAAAAACTCTTTCATGACTTCTGATGTGAAGTGAACCCGTTGTCCGTCACTAAAATGTCTGGGACACCTTCTGTAAAAAATACTCCTTCTAAGAACTGGGTAAGGGCATTGGTATTGATTTGATGTACACATTTAAACACTACCCAGAGAGTGTGATAGCCCACTAACACAAGGATGAAATGCTCATTCAGCCTTTTAAGATTTAGTGTGCCAATAATATCGAGCTCTAACTTAGACCAAGTGTTATCCGGGACCTCCACAGGGGGCAGGGGCAGTTTCCTAGCCTGGTGGGTTTTGTCACTCACTCTGCACTCCATACAGTCTTTCATGTTGGCCTCCATCATGGTATCCATGCCCGGCCACCAGTAACCAAGGCATATTTTTTTTTTGTAAGACTATTCCTGAAATGTCCCTCGTGTGCCAACTCCAAAATATTTTCCCTTAGTTTCTCTGGAGGAACAATTTTCTCTCCCTTGCACACCATGCTGTCCTGAATACTGAGCTCGAACCTTACATCCCAGTATTTAGACAATAAAGGAGGAATTATATTTCTAATAGGATAAAAATTTCATATGTATACTCTGAATTAAACCAACTCCATGTCAGACATCACGCATTCATTTCACTCTTCCTTATTCAAGCTTGTCAGTTTAAGAATGACATCATTGTCGTCCTCTATGTCAGTTTCTTCATCCACATTCCTGAATTATTGTTTATGTGTACTGTATCTTACAATGCTCTTGTATCTGATGCAACTCTTAACACAACAATCCTAAAAGTAAAGCGCTCTGATACCTTCTTGGGTCTAGTTCGCGCTATATAAAACTTTATAAATAAAAATCAAATAAAATAAATAAAAATAAAAATAAATTAAGCTGTCACTGGAGAAGGAGTTGGGGCTAGTGGTAAACCGTCCCCACACAGTAGATCGTCGCACGTGTTACAAAGAGATGACGCAAAGCACTACAAAAAATTTCTTTATTCACCTCTCCAACACCACAGGTTCCAGTCAGCTGGAGTCAGCTGTAGAATCTTCATGTCATAACAGTCATGGTACATTCCAAAAGGGCTAGGACAGGAGGGGAGATGGAATGTACCAAATACATAGATTATAATAATTCCAAATAAACCAAATCTGGTAGCCTTCCATAGGCGCTGGAAGTAGAGGTTATGGGGGTACTGCTGCACCCGCAAAATAACCATGTGGGAGTTAAGAAGGTGAATGAACAATAAAAATATCTTTAAGTTTTGTTTTTATCTGGTAACATTTGTTTTGCTTCAAAGACAGAGGTAAAATGTCTTGCAATAACTTCTGGTAAATGGCTGTATATATACTTTTAACATGGAGACTGGTGTATATTTTCTTTAACTAGCAAGATGATTTTGTAGAGAACTATTTGGCAATCTTTCAGGTGCAGAGTAGTAGTGTAATTTGTTTCTAACCTGTAAATTAACTGCATAAATGTTTCAGACTATACCAACAGATGGGAAAACACGACAACACACTTTCTTAGTAATTCTGAAGTGTGATGGAAACAAACATTTTAATGAGACCTAAATAAATCAAAGCATACTTATTTCCTGATACCTGTTATCCGCACAGTACCTGTGCACTCTTATCAGCAACAAACTGTAAGTCTGAGTGAATTTAGTGGCCATTCCATTGGAAACTGGGCTGTCTGTAAATGTCAGTGTGCTAACACATCATGCTTTAGAAATATATTTCCAACAGGGTTCTCCAAACAGCACCATCAGCTACATAGTACATCATTACCACTCTTCTGTTGCATGTATTTGCTACACTTGTTCTTTGAATGGCGCTTGGAAATTCAACAATCCCGTTACTTCAGTGATGCAACATTGATAGCAGCACTCCCCACTCTGTAAATTATTCCAGAACCACTCATTTCATTAGAAAAGGTTGAATTATTTTCTCCAAAAAACCTTCTAAAGATACCACCCTAAAGTATTTTGTATTTTATGATATCAAAAAGGCTACACAAGACTTCTCCGGTTAACAGTTCCCCCAGCCTCAATTAATGATAGAAATGTTACCCATGTTGACCAGATAACAATGTTTGTAACATTGCCCCTGAAAGTATTGTAAATTAAACAAGTAAAACCATTCTTTGCAGACAACTCATCATGTATCCTACCCAATGCATTCTTACTTTAATTATATGCTTCTCAGACTCATTCTCCGAGGAACTTGTCACGAATACTGATGAGAACACTGTCCTTACTCAACACATCCAACCACTCAGACTCTGAAATGCAGCCTAAAGTGACCTTACATACTTAGATACCCTCATCCACCCACTCATCCTCAGCAACATTTGTACCATAATCCTCCCTCTCTAACCTTGAGAGGCAGTCTGCTGCCTTATTTGGGATTCCATTTGTTTTGCTTTAAACTGGACATCCTGCAAAACACAATCCATTTACAAATACGACTATATATAGAATCCAATCCTTTTTTTCCAAACATTTCGTGCAAAGGATTGTGATCCAAATTCACATCAAACTTTTGTCCCCATAAAATCTTCTTACATTTTTTATGGACCAATAAATTGCAAAGCCTCTTTTTCGATAATAGACAATTTTTGGACTCTAACCCTCTCTGTGCCCTCAGGGCAAAAGTTATAGGCACTTAATTTTCTCCTTGAAATTGTTTAAAAACCACCCAATACATTTATCACTGGCATCAGTGGAAAATGAACAAAACAGTCCTGGACAAAAGTACTTACATTTTGAGCCCTCTTCAAACTTATCTTAACACCCATAAACTCCTCTTCACATTATTCATTGCATTCAAAATCAACACCTTTCTTCAAAAGTCTGCCATTCCCAACAATGTTTGTACATCTTCCTTCCTTTCTGTTCTTGATAATTGAAGGTCATTGACAAGATCTTCCTGTGGTTTAAAACCCTTGACAGAAATGCTTTGCTCTTAGTAAAATATCTCCTCCTCAACAAGTTTGCACTTCTTGACTTTTTGCTTGACATTGTTCTCAGTTAAAATGCTAAGCACCTTCTTGACACTTTCCAAATGTTGTTCAAGGTCACATACAAATATTAAATACAAGAAAGTATGCAGTACATAAAATTGGAGGAGAGAGAGGACAGCAGGACTAGGTTGTCTTTTAGTCCCAAGAGTTGCAGGAAAGATGATGGATTCCTCCTGTTGGAATTAGGGCCCTCACACACCTGGCAGGGTGTCATGCTTCATGATAGGGCGTGCTCCTCGTCAGGTCGACGCTGCAATACCTGACGGGCTCCTTATGAGGGGCTCTTTGCTGGAGATCTTTTATTCTAAAGTGCCGTTGGGTGTCGTGCGGGTGAGGGGTCTAGGTGTGTATATGAATGTGGTGCAGGTGAATGCTCAGGGTGAGTATTAAAACAGTAAACAGTCAAAATATCGAATTTTAAATATCGATATGGCAAAATATCGAGTTTAAAATATCGAGTTACATAATATCGACTTTCAAAAATATGGTGGTGCAGAATATCGAAATGCAGGTAAGAAATATCGTTTGTCATAATATCGAAGTTAGTAATGATCGGTAGTCATAATATAGTTAAAAATATCGATTTTTTTAGTATTTTAAGTGTTAGTATATGTGTTAAAAGTATGTATTTTTGTAATGTATGTTTGAATTTTTTAAAAGTAATGAATGTTATGTTAATTCATTTTTGTGTGATTTAATTCCATAGCGGGTTGGGGAATAGGGTGGGAAGTAATTTAACCCCTTCGATGCTGATGACGAGCTCAGCTCGTCATCAGCCACGGGGGGGCGTCTGCGGATGACGAGCTGAGCTCGTCATCTAACGCTGCTTTTGAAAAAAAGCCGCGTAGGGGAAAAATCACCGCAGCAGCGATGCGGTTAATTATAATATATTTTTTAAGAATTATTTAGAATTAATTAATTATTTGTTAATTACTTTTTGCCTAATTTAATTCTGTAGTGGGTTGTGGATTTATAGCGGAATAGGGTGGGAAGTAATTTAATTGCAATTAATTAATTAATTAATTATTTTATTAATTAATAATTTAGTATTTAATAATTTATATTGTTAATTAAAGTAATTAATTTATTATTACATATGTATCGATGCTTATTAATTATTAATCATTAATTTTTAAATATGTTAATTGTGTACTTTTTTAGGAGTGGGTTGAGGGTTGATAGGGGAGTAGGGTAGGAAGTAATTTAGTTTTAATTTAATTATTATTTTTTATATTATATTTATTAAAAGTTATTTTATTATGTTAATTGTGTGAATTCATTCAAGTTTGATGGTTATTAATTTTAGTGGTAATTGTTTTTAGTTAATTAACTAATTCTTAAATAAATCATGATAATTATTTTATATTTTACAATATTGGAGGTGACGTTTATAGGGGAAAATAGTGGGAGGTCAATTAATTTTGGAAAAAAATGTTAATTAATGGTAATTATGCTGCAGGAGTGGGTATGCTAAATTATTCCCCTACGCTATCCAACACTTTCCCTACTGTTACACTTGGTGGAGTGGGAATATTAAACTATGCCCACCCGCTATCCAACACTTTACCTATTGTTGCATTTGCTGGAGTGGGAATAGTAATTTTTACCCTCCCACTGTCCAACACTTTTACTACTGTTGCACTCACTTGAGTGGGAATAGTAATTTTTACCCACCCGCTATCCAACACTTTCCATACTGGTGCATTCACTGGAGTGGGAATAGTAATGTTTACCCTTCTGCTATCCAACACTTTCCCTGGAGTGGTAATAGTAATTTTTACCCACCCACTATCCAACACTTTCCCTACTGTTACACTTGGTGGAGTGGGAATAACACATTATTCACACCAGCTATCCAACACTTTCCCTACTGGTGCACTCACTGGAGTGGGAATAGTAATGTTTACACGCCCGCTATCCAACACTTTCTCTACTGTTGCACTCACAGGAGTGGGAATAGTAATTTTTACCCACCCGCTATCCAACACTTTCCCTACTGATGAACTCACTGGAGTGGGAATAGTAATTTTCACCCACCTGCTATCCAACACTTTCCCTACTGTTGCACTCACTGGAGTGGGAATAGTAATCTTTACCCACCCGCTATCCAACACTTTCCCTACTGTTACACTTGATGGAGTGGGAATAATACATTATTCACACTAGCTATCCAACACTTTCCCTACTGTTGCACACACTGGAGTGCGAATAGTAATTTTTACACACCCGCTATCCAACACTTTCCCTACTGTTGCACTCACTGGAGTGGGAATAGTAATTTTTACCCACCGGCTATCCAACATTTCCCTACTGTTGCACTCACTGGAGTGGGAATAGTAATTTTTACCCTCCCGCTATCCAACACTTTCCCTACTGTTCAACTCACTGGAGTGGGAATAGTAATTTTTTCCCACCTGCTATCCAACACTTTATTTACTGTTCCACTCGCTGTCCAACACTTTCCCTACTGTACCACTTGTTGGTGTGGAAATAGTAATGTTATCCTTTACGCTATGCAACGTATTTAGTATTGTTATATTTAATGTAGTGTAAAATATTATTAAAAAATAACCTTATTATATAAAAAAAACGATATTAATAGTATAGGTTTATTTTATATATATATTATGGTTTTTACAGGCCCAGATCTCTGTACTGGGGTGAATGTATGACATTGTTCAGCATTCTGTCCATCAACTGTTGTTTTTGCATTTGTCACCCCGAGTGGGATGGGTATGCTCAGACGTGAGTCCCATGCTCTCCACACCACTGGAGTGAAGCTATCCTGGCTGAAGACGGCTGATAGCCAGAAACCGGTCCTAGGATGCTTGATTCCGTTCCAGGAAAGACATGGCTTGGCAGTTTGGGCTGGACTGTTCCCATGAGGCACAGGGTCAAGGCTGATTTGCATATGGCCATGTCTGAACTGGGGTGGTGGGGAATGCAAAAAAACAATGGATTTAGGCCCAGATCTCTGTACTGGGGTGAATGTATGACATTGTTCTGCATTCTGTCCATCAACTATTGTTTTTGCATTTGTCAGCCTGAGTGGGATGGTATGCTCAGAGGTGAGTCCCATGCTCTCCACACCACTGGAGTCAAGCTATCCTGGCTGAAGACGGCTGATAGCCAGAAACTGGTCCTAGGATGCTTGATTCCGGTCCAGGAAAGACATGGCTTGGCAGTTCGGGTTGGACTGTTCCCATGAGGCACAGGGTCAAGGCTGATTTGCATATGGCCATGTCTGAACTGTGGTGGTGTGGAGTGCAAAAAACCAATGGATTTAGGCCCAGATCTCTGTACTGGGGTGAATGTATGACATTGTTCTGCATTCTGTCCATCAACTGTTGTTTTTGCATTTGTCACTCCGAGTCTGATGGGTATGCTCAGACGTGATTCCCATGCTCTCCACACCACTAGAGTCAAGCTATCCTGGCTGAAGATGGCTGATAGCCAGAAACCGGTCCTAGGATGCTTGATTCCGGTCCAGGAAAGACATGCTTGGCAGTTCGGGCTGGACTGTTCCGATGAGGCACAGGGTCAAGGCTGATTTGCATATGGCCATGTCTGAACTGGGGTGGTGGGGAATGCAAAAAAACAATGGATTTAGGCCCAGATCTCTGTACTGGGGTGAATGTATGACATTGTTCTGCATTCTGTCCATCAACTATTGTTTTTGCATTTGTCAGCTTGAGTGGGATGGTATGCTCAGACGTGAGTCCCATGTTCTCCACACCACTGGAGTCAAGCTATCCTGGCTGAAGACGGCTGATAGCTGTGAATAGAACAAGAGAAAGAACCCTGCCTCGGGATATAGTGGCCCTAGCTAGAGGGTCTCAAAAATGAATAAGAAGGGGTGATTAACCTGGGAGATGACACTGCACACACGAAACACAAGGTCAAACCAAATGGACTCAACAAGACATATTCAGAGTATATATTTTTTTATTTCTTTTGAATGTATATTTTTTTCATTTTAGAATAAAGATATCAAAAAAGTATAAAAGGTGAACAGTACTTTCATTTCACATGATACAATCGAGGTATAAAAAAGACAAACACTGATATAGGGACAACGATAGAAAGGGAAAATTGTGCTACAATCAAGCCTACCCAGTACAAGCCATACTTCAAACACACTCTCACACTTACTTCTATATATTCTCACTCTATCTTGTATTCTATCATTCAACTTTCATTCTTCCATTCATTCTTCTATTCCTGGCATACGCAACACAAAGATGGTAACTATGTTGCATAAATCGGGATGTTTTTCCAGGCAGATGACTTATACTACGGGTCCTGATGTAATTAGGACAAAGAACCGTATTCCTGGAGACACAAGCCGACGCGCGTTTCAGTGACAGGCCAATGAGGCCACACCTTCGTCAGGGCTATGGGCAGTACACTGGGAGGGACACAAATATAAAATCTGGAAAATAGAAAGCAAAAAAAGTCCTCAATTTTCTGTTCTATATACATATAATAACAATCAGTTAAATATACATTTCCCACAAATGCTTTTCATAGTTCATAATTAAAATGTATCTTGACATTTTAGACACACATTTAAAAATATTGAAGAGATATATATGATGTTGACCTTTTGTAACTGTGCAGTGTCAAACTAACCAAAGACACTCCCTGGGATAGATTCCCTGTTTCGTGGAATCTATAGAAGGCATAATGATAGCCTAGACTGAATGAACCGTAGAGCTTTTTTTCTTAACACAGATCATACATACATATTTTTTAAGCTATCCATACATTTTCACTCTTACACACAATTGACCAATTTATTAAAGGAAGGCCCAATTCTCTAAAAGACAGTAGGTTGTATTTCTCAGCTATAGACTGGTAACTAAGTTCCTAGCTATATATAAAGAGGAACGGAAGAAAATCATAATTTGGCTTGTTTTGTTAAACACATATAATAATATTTACCTGTATATATATGTTTTTTCTAATAACACAAATAGGAGAGACCCCAGGTATATGGTGGAATATGCTGCGCTGGAGGGCTAGTACCTTCAAATTTCATTGACTGGAGCCCAGAATTATAATTCCTACATTGGGAGTAAATTAGAACTTCATTGTATACATTATAAACCATAACCATGGTAGAGTTAAATATTTGATCTGACATTTTCAGACTATACCACGTATTAGTATATTACTACGACTATGATGAAGTTTTGTATTACTTGCGGGTTCCTTCACTAATGGATAAGGTTCACAGATGGTCATTACTCGTACAATTTCAGGATATTATATTTTCAAGACATTATATTTACATGACTCATCAACCGTGTAATACTAGCTTTTTCTCTGTTAGCCACAGATAAGATATCATATATCACACAATGTACCTGAGAAGTCTTGGGGGCCAGACGTGAGTCCCATGCTCTCCACACCACTGGAGTCAAGCTATCCTGGCTGAAGACGGCTGATAGCCAGAAACCGGTACTAGGATGCTTGATTCCGGTCCAGGAAAGACATGGCTTGGCAGTTCGGGCAGGACTGTTCCCATGAGGCACAAGGTCAAGTCTGATTTGCATATGGCCATGTCTGAACTGGGGTGGTGTGGAGTGCAAAAAAACGATGGATTTAGGCCCAGATCTCTGTACTGGGGTGAATGTATGACATTGCTCTGCATTCAGTCCATCAACTATTGTTTTTGCATTTGTCACCCAGAGTGGGATGGGTATGCTCAGAAGTGAGTCCCATGCTCTCCACACCACTGGAGTCAAGCTATCCTGGCTGAAGACGGCTGATAGCCAGAAACCGGTCCTAGGATGCTTGATTCCGCTCCAGGAAAGACATGGCTTGGCAGTTCGGGCTGGACTGTTCCCATGAGGCACAGGGTCAAGGCTGATTTGCATATGGCCATGTCTGAACTGGGGTGGTGTGGAGTGCAAAAACGATGGATTTAAGCCCAGATCTCTGTACTGGGGTGAATGTATGACATTGTTCTGCATTCTGTCCATCAAATGTTGTTTTTGCATTTAAAACGAAACTAGCAGAGATCAACAATGAGATTGCGGAGAACAAGGACTACGCAGTGAAGCAAAAAATAACAAAATTGCAAAAGGACATTCACAATTCGACAAGGAAAAGTTCTTTCCATATCTTAAGGATGATTTCACTCCAACTGGAATGAACAATTCATCTGATGAAGGCAACAACACCACTAGGATAGGTTCATCCTCAAACAGTGATTCCAGCACAGAGAGCTGGGATGCAATGGTTCAGCACGAGGCCCACGTCTGGGTACCAAGTATTCCCAAATACCTCCCTTCCAGGGAGCTGCCTTTTGGCTGTACCCCATGTTTTCACAAGGTCCACCTCAATTCTTTCCAACAGGCAGCAAACCACCTTTTTTAGACAGAGGTTTGCCAGAGGAAGAGGTCAAAGAGGAGGGAATCACCAAGGAGTACAAATAACCTCCACAATACTCAGTGGCAACGCAGAACCAGTCCTAGAAGAAAAATTGATTGTCAACCTTTCCCTTGGAGCCTTTACTGAGACAGAAACCAGGGTAAGCAGAAGGGCCTAAGATATGTGCCTTCACCGAAAATTGACAAGTTCTGTGATAATTGCGAACTTCAGAACTTTTTTCGTAAAGTACGCCTAAAAGCGTTCTTTCAGGACAAGCCAACTCCTGCAACTAATGACACTGGAGTTCATAATCCTTCTACTTTCACTTTATGGTACCCAACGAGGTTCTTACATTTGAACAAGTCATGTTGAAAAAAGTTTCAGGAGGCAAGACCTCTACCCATTTCCAAAACCTGTCCCCAATGGAACTCCCAGCTGTAAATTCTCCAACGAATGATCCCAACATCACCATCAAACAAGCTTACAAAGAAGGGGCCACAGTGATCATGTCCACTGTGGAGTATGGCATGAAATGTAACTGACAATTGGAAAACCTCCAATATTACACCCCATTGCAACCAATCACATGACACGGCTCACCACGAACATCACAGCAATGGTCTTTGCAGCGGAGATTCGAGGGTTAGATAAGCAATAAAGAAACACATTTCCTCATTAAAAAAGATGCAATAGTGCCTTATATTTACATTCTACCCAAAATTCACAAGGGCACCGTCCTTCCTCCGGGTAGACCAATTGTTTCAAGAATTGACTACTCCTCAAACTCTTATCCAAATTTTGTGACCACTTCCTACAAACTTTGATAAGAAAGACACCCTCTTTTTTACAGGGCACATGGGGTGTCTTACGCTTGATTGACGAGGTCAGACACACTAATTACATCAGTTTATTGGTTAAACTGGATTTAGAGCCCCTCTATATGAATATTCCTCAAATAATCACTCTGAATGTGAGAGAAGATGCCCTCAGTAACGAAATTTGGGACTCCGGTCCCTTTTGTTCTCAAATGTGCCACTCTTGCTCTTATAGACAATTTTGTTGAATTCAAAATCAGTTATACCATCAATCCCAGGGTAGTACCTTTGCCACACCTTTGCTCCTGGTGTGGCATGTATGTTTGATCTTCAATATCTTCAATATCTCCAACCCTTACAAAACGAACTTACTACTCTAGAAGAGATATATAGATGAATTTCTAATCATCTGGAAAAGGGAAAATCTAGCTGTGAAGAGTTTTGTGGATGGATTAACACCCTTAATCCTTATCTTCGTTTCAATAGCACCATCTCCCACACGAACATCCCTTTCCAGGATCTCATGATCAGGCTTAAAGATGGACAACTCAGTACCACCATTTGTAAAAAAAAAAAAACTGACTGCATTAGCCTCTTCCTTTACAGTAGTCATCATCCTAAAGTCTTGAATTTCAATTTTACTTTTGGCCAATTCCTTAGATTTTGTCGGAATTGTAGCTCTGTATAGGACTACAAAATTGAGGCAGAGAAACTCTCAAACATCTTAGGCAGTTGAGAATACCCTAAACGAGGTCTCTCACTCTCGAATAAATAAGCTAGAAAAAATAATCTGAAAGCACTATTAGAAACACGACCAAAACAAACATCAGAACCTCTTACAAGTGTAATGACCTATACCCCATATTCCAACAGAATCCGGGAAATCATCAGAAAACACTGGGGCATTTTACAGACTGGCAAATTTGATCTGCAACCTCCAAGATTTGTATTTAAACTTACCAAAAACCTTAATTTAGATTTGTATTTAAACTTAAAAAAACCTTAGTCCACGGGTACTCATAGTACGGCCCGTGGGCCGCCAAGGAAAGCTTGGACCTTGCAGACATCCTACCTGTGTTTTAAAAAAAAGAATTCAATAGTGCTAGCAAACACTGCGCGTTGCAGCAGCCCGGCTCTGAGAGACTCTGCTCTGTGTGGGCCGGGGGATTCCAGTGATTGTCAGCGTGGAAATGCAGGGGTGCTAAGAGGTGAAATACAAAGATTTATTAACATGTAAATGGTCTTTTAAAAACCTGTGAAGTACTGGGGTGTGGCTGTCTGTGTGCGCCAGGAAGCTGTCTCAGCCCAGGCTGAGGTCTGACACACACACGGGTGAGATGACATAGGGTGACAGAGGGAGGGAGAGGGAGGGAGGGAGATCGAGGTTGACAGAAGGAGGGAGACAGAGGGTGAGAGAGGGAGACAGAGAGAGGCAGTCAGGGGGAGGCAGAAGGAGGGAGACGGAGGGAGAGGGTGGGAGACAGAGGGTGACAGAGGGAGGGAGACATAGCGTGGCAGAGGGAGGAAGGGAGGGAGACAGCAGGTGACAGAGGGAGGGAGGGAGGGAGACAGAGGGTGATAGAGGGCGGGAGAGGAAGGGAGACAGAGATGAACAGAGAAGGAGACAGAGGGAGGCAGAGAGGGAGGGAGGGTGTGGGAGACATAGAGGGAGACAGAGGGAGGGAGACAGGGAGGTAGACAGAGGGGGAGGGAGAGAGAGACGGAGAGAGACAGGGAGGTAGACACGGAGGGAGACAGAGGGAGGGAGACAGAGGAAAGCAGAGAGAGAGAGAGAGGGAGGGAGACAGAGGGAGGGAGACAGAGGGAGGGAGACAGAGAGGAAGGGAGACAGAGAGGGGGAGACAGAGAGGGTGGGAGACAGAGAGGGTGGGAAACACAGAGGGAGGGAGACGCAGAGGAGGGGAAGGCACAGAGGGAGGGAGACGCAGAGGTGGGGAGGCACAGAGGGAGGGAGACAGAGAGGGAGGGAAACAGAGAGAGTGGGAGACAGAGGGAGGGAGACAGAGAGGGAGGGAGACAGAGAGGGAGGGAGACCGAGAGGGAGGGATAGAGAGGGAGGGAGACAGAGAGGGATGGAGAGAGATGGATGGACAGAGAAGGAGGGAGAGAGAGGGAGGGAGACAGAGGGAGCTCAATAGAGGGGGACGGAGACAGAAAGAGGGAGGCAGAGGAGGGAGGGGGACAGAGGGAGGGAGACAGACAGAGGGACGGAGACAGAGAGAGGGAAAGAGAGAGACAGAGAGAGGTAGACAGAGAGAGAGAGAGGGGGACAGGGAGGGAGACAGAGAGGGAGACAGAGAGGGAGACAGAGAGGGAGACAGAGAGGGAGACAGACAGAGGGAGACAGACAGAGGGAGGTAGAGAGAGGGGAGATAGAGGGAGAAAGAGAGGGGGGAGAGAGAGAGAGAGAGAGAGAAATGTGTGTATGCCAGATCTGGTGGCTCAGTGGACGAAGGTGTCTGCTGCAGGGACCTGTGTTCAACCTCATGGTCACAAATATTTTTTTGCTTTAGACTCGCCCCCTCCCCCTCTGATCCTGCCCCCACCGGTGCGCCCCTCGGCCACAAACCATACTGTAAATTTGGCCCCCGAGAGAAAGTTTGTGAGTACCCATGTGCTAGTCCATATCAGACCTCGGCAAACCTTCACAAACCCACAAAGACCTCTATGGGGCCTCCCCCGTTAAAGTACACTATCTTTGTGGGTCTTGCACTGTGTGCTATCTGACGGAGGTTACTAAAGATATTGAATTCTCCAGTTAATTTAAATGAGAATTGAGGACCCACAAAAATTGCAATAGCTACAATTGTATCTACATTATCACATGCCCATGTAACTTACTCTACATAGGGATGACCAATAGGATGGTTAAAATCCACATCACTGAACATCGCAGTAGTATCCGTAACCATAAATTGAACACCAGGCTGGCACACATTTTGACCAGCGAAAACACACACCAGACACTTTAGGTTGGGCAGTACTCGAGGCACACCCCAAAATGAGCAAAGGGACACTGTTCCAGAAAGAACAAAGGTGAATTTACCGTCTCTCAACCAATAAACTGGGATTGAATGAGGAAAGCCCTTGGACAGAGCTCAACAGATAATATCTTGTTAGACACCCTTCAGGGCCATGAGCCCTTCCTGATCCTCTGCTCCCACTCTGTTTTACTAAAGGTTATGCACAAATGTTACACACAGGAATAGTGCTAGTCCCCTTATCAATAGACCACTGTAGGGCCACCTACTATGACAAAAAGGCTTGACATGTAACAATCTTTGCGGGACTATTTCCATAGACATGGGTCTCCTTGTTACACAGACATTGGCCCTACACTACTTTCACAATGTATCTCCACAATCGGGGGGGGGGAGCGAGTGTAGCTATGACACACAGAGCATGCTTTGGTTAAAAAAATTCACCACACTGTGTCCTGTCATCTCTGCGTTCATTGCTCTACAGCAATAGTTTACAACACATCTCAAGGCGGTGGCCATTCACATTCCTGGGTGTGCCGCTACACACCAACGTTGAGAGCCATAAAGATGTGCCCGATACCACTTTCACCACATCTTCCCTTAGTTGGGTGAGTGGTATGTTTCCCACGTAACAATGAGCATCCTGTAGCAATATCAGTATCACCACATTGTGTCCAGGTATCGTCATGTTTATTGACTAACAGTGATGTTCTACCAAACACCCCAAGATGGTGGCCACTTTTACCCCTGGGTGTATGCCTCTAAGCACACGTCAGCCTGTTCAGTGATTCGAGTACCTCGAACACACTTCAAGAGTGTGTTCGAGGCGTTTCCGCCACCAGGTGTGTCCCGCCACACTTTCTAGTATCTTCCGTGACGAGTCTCCTCACACTTCCGCCAGACTACGGAGTAGAACGTGAGCAACCACACACTTTCTCCTTACCAGCCCAATTCCGGCAGTGAGTGGGTAGGTATGACGGATTACTTGCAGCTGAGTAACCAGGAGTATCCTGGCTACACTTTTTAGCCTGCGGGGTAGTTGCCTCTTTACTGTCTCTCCTGCTCCTAGCTCCCAGCATTCTTTAATTTCTATTTGCTGATTTTGATGCTGTCTTTATATCCTGCACAACTCCGTCAGGACACTAGGTAATTCCAAGTGTCCTTCCTGACGTGAGTTGTTGACGACTGATACCAACCCCAATAGGGTGAGTTCTATTTTCTGCTACCACTGTGGTTGTCGCACCGTACTTTTCTCTCGCACCAACTAGCTCGTTTTTTATTCACGTGATTGTCATGTTGTTTTGAATTGTTTATCACAATGGGTTTAATGTATGCCATATTATGAGAGGACACTTAAGTTTGTTCATAATTTGTGTTGGACTACATCAATGATTTATTTGTCTAATGCATTTTTTTTTGTTTTAATAGTTTGATCATTGAATTTCATGTACCACACTGTAGGTTTTAGGTTTGGTTAATCAGGGTCACATTACCAGACAACCAACCACAGTGTAGATAGCTTTTTACTTAGATCTTGATGAATTGCCACTAGATCTGAGGACTATTCAGGCAAGAAACATGTTGACCACTTGATAGTGCGACATCCCTGAAACATTATTTCAGTATTGCACCAACCTGTTTTTAATCAGGTTGGAAGACTCATGGATTAAATAATTTTCTGGAGCACTTCCATACCCTATTTTAATGTATCACTGACAGAATATCAATGATTTGTTTGTCTAATGCATTGTGTTGTGTTTTAATAGGTCGGTCATTGAATTTCAGGTACCACACTGTAGGTTTTAGGTTCCATTAATCAGGGTCACATTATGAGACAACCAACCACAGTGTAGATAGCTTTTTTACTTAGGTCTTGAGGAATTGCCACTAGATCTGAGGACTATTCAGGCAAGACCCCTTGCGATATCCTTGAAACATTATTTCAGTAATGCGCCACTCTGCTTTTAATCAGGGTAGAAGAGTCGCTGATTAAAATAATGTTGTGGGGTACTTCCATACACTGTTTTAATACTCACTCTGAACATTCACCTGCACCACATTCATCTCCACACCTAGGCCCCTCACCCCCACGGCTCCCAAAGGCACTTTGGAATAAAAGATCTCTGGCAAAAAGCCGCTCATAAGGAGCCCCTGAGGTACTGCAGTGCCGACCTGACGAGGAGCATGCCCCATGATGAAACATGACACCCTGCTAGGTGTGTGAGGGTCGGAATTCCAACAGGAGGAATCCCTCATCCTTCCTGTAATTTTAAGGACTAAAATACCACCTAGTCCTGCTGTCCTCTCTCTCCTCCAATTTTAGTAACTTCATACCTTCTTGTACTGATCATTATAGGGGCGCATATGCTAGACCTTAAAAAGCCCCCAGTCCCTCTTTTTTGAGTTAACTCATAGAAATATTAGAATGTCATCCTTAAAAACGGGACCCCTTCTATGTCTCCAAACATTTTTATTATTAGTCTTAGGAACATTGAGGCAGCAGGGCAAAGACCAAAGGGCAAGCGGTCAAAGCTATTAGTGCCAAAAGGTGTGATAAATGAAGTGAAATCCTTGCCTCGGTCTATGAGTCTCACCTGATGATAAGCCAAGGTGAAATCTAATGTAGTGGACCATATTGCTCTTGAAAGAGCACCCACTATTTCCGTTATATTTGAGAAAGAGAATTTATGTTCAACCACCCTCCTATTAAGTTCTCTCAAGTCAATGCAAAACCTAATAGAATTAATGGACTTGTAGGCCACAACAATGGGAGTCAACTAGTCTATTATCTCAACTTTCTCAATGACAACTTCACCACAGAGCCTATTTCATTTTATTTAACAGCTTCCCTAACACCATAAAGAATGTTCCTTGCAGGAAAAAGGTATAACATCCACTTTAAGCTTTATATCATGCATGATTTCCTCCTAACCTTTTGCCTTCGGACCTCCTGTTTTAACTGACTTTTTTTATTGGCCTTAGGACTCTGGGCACTTTACCACTGTTAACCAGTGCTAAAGTGCTTGTGTTCTCCCCTTAACACATGGTAACATTGGCTTATACCCAATTGACCTATTTAATTTACTTCTATGTCCCTAGTAAAGTGGCATTCTATGTCCCTAGTAAAGTGGCACTACATGTGCCCAAGGCCTGTAAATTAAATGCTAATCGTGAGCCTGCAGCACTGGTTGTGGCATCCGTTTAAGAAGCGCTTTAAACATTTCTCGGGCCTGCCACTGCAGAGCTTGTGTGTGCAGTTTAAACTTCCATTTCCACCTGGAAAAATAAACTTTTTGCCTGGCCAAACTCTACTTTTTTATATATATGTCACCCCTAAGTTAGGCCCAGACAAGCCACAAGGGCGGGGTGCAGAGAATTAAAAAATTGGACATATACTTTTAAGTTTTACATGTTCTGGTACTGAAAAACCCTTCAATTTGTTTTTCCACTACTGCAAGGCCTATCTCTACCATAGGATATCATTAGGGTTGCCTTATTACATTTTATAAGTGTAATTTCCAAATGGGAAGAGATAACCAATTCATGTTTGGTGTCTCTGGAATCACAATTCACAATCCTAACTTATGGTTAAATTGCATTTCTGAAAACGTCACTTTTTGAGAGTTGAAATTTTCTTGCCTTAGCCATTTGGTGCCTGCAACCTGTCTCTGGGTCACATGGGTGACAGTTGGGCTTTATTTATTCCTCCTAGACAGCCACACACAATGGGAGCTTAGGTGTGACTTAATGGGCCATCACTGACACAATAGGAGGGAGGGGCTGGGCACATCCCACCTTACACTTGAATAGGCATCCAAACAAAGAAATGAATACCCCGTGGAGTTAGTCTAGAGTCAGGGCCAGGAAGGCAGAGCATCTATGCATTTTAAAGGCATGCCCCTAGAAGCTTCTCCCCGCTTCAAATGTAGGAACGCAAAGGGGTTTGATCCAGTAGGCCTAATATGCGGGGAGAGGTCAGATCAAAACACATTAATTCAAGAAACACTTCGTGCACATCAAGCTCATCTGTTTGAGTATTTATATTATTTCGCGTATATTTTTTTAATAGTTGTTATTTTTATGATAATTACATATATCTGGTACAATCAAAACACTACTATAAACAAACTACGTCAAAAATTATCAAAACAAATCACAACACAATATAACACAAAACATGGAAATGATTCAAAGATACATTATCTGCTGAACAAACAGGAGTTTATGTCAATAAGTCCAAAGTAACTCACTCCAATGATTGTCTTTCCCCTTGTGTATAACATGGGATTATATAGCCAGTATTATGTTCACACACTCAATGGTGTCCAAATAATGATTACGTTTCTTTTTAGAGTGAATAGATTCTTGTTAGAATCCTAATCAATAATTTAATGCTTGAGGTGTTACTTCCAATAAATCCCTATAGAAAAGTTCCAGCGCATTTTCGACCTAAAAACATTGTAGATGTATGTACAAGTCGTTCAGGAGGTCATCATTAGGGCAAAGAAATAAACTCATTCAGTCGAAGCTAAACGGTGCGAATGCACACATCGTGTGTGCGACCGAGGGGTGGCCTTCTTGGTGTTAGCAATAGTACACAGGATTTTTTCTTTGTTAGTTATCAGCCGTCCTTTTGAATTGTAACCAGGACCCACTTCATCAATGGTCCCTGTTCTACTTCAAATAAATTGCGCCCTCCCCCCCACTTCAATGGCAAAACTGTGTATAAAAGGACCTCAGACATCAACTCTTCAATACACTTCTGGAAATGTTGATACTCTGCCAGGATGAAGGACTGTTGTGCGGCTACAAGGACTGCCACTCTGTTGAACTGCTGCTGTAAAGGAACTTCTGCCCTGCTGTGCTGACCTGCTGCCTGATGTCCTCTTGCCTATGGAAAAAGACCTGGACCTTGAACCTAGGACCCCAAAGTTACTCAAAGGGCTAGTCTGCTGGCCTCTTGATTAGAGCCTCAGGGACTTAAAAGGCTCTCCAACCAGCTCCTGGACCTAGCAGCAGCAAGTTACTGACCCCCCCTCATGGAGCCTATGTGGTCCTGGATGCTTAGGGGCCTATTAGGATGGCAGGCGGGCTATCGTCCGCCCGCCACCCTAGCGGTGCTAGGACCGGCCACCAGTGGTGCGGCGGTCCCGCATCGGCAATTAGGATGCCACGGTGGTGGTGGCATCCCCCATGCACAGCATTGTGGTGGGCGGTGCTCACAGCAGCGGACGGTCTTGCCACCAACATAATATGGCGGGGGAAATGGGAGGCGGGCGGGGATGATGTAGGGTGGATCCGCCCTACATCACAATAGACCCCTTAGTGTGACTCACAGGCTCTTTAAATCGAGCTTTTATGCTCTTTGTTACCGCGCATGTGCCAGTTCGCACAGACAGCACAACGAAATCCAGAGCAAGCCACAGCCTTCAAGCAACAAGCATCAATTGCCCGCGGAAGACCACCGACATGAAGCACTAGCCCACCCTTCCGTAACGCCCGGCCTGTTCTTCACACAATGCCAACTACCATCCCCGACGCTTCCCCTGCTTCTCGCGACCCTCTCCAACACAAACAAGACTCTTGGCAAAAAACTGAAGAAGGGAAACCTTCAGCGCGGCTAATCTGGGTCTGTATCTGACCTGCGCACGATCACAGTCGGCCTAAAATTTAGATTTTGATCCAGTGCAACCAGATAGCTGCGGTTGGTGCTTTCTGCTTTTAGGCACTATATTGCAGTTTATTTTTTTTAATTAATAACTCTGGTTCTACTGATTTGATTTTTGTTGTTTTTATCTTGTTTTATTTATTAAATTAGACTGTTTTTTTACATCTGTTTTGAGATCTTTTGTGTAGTGTTTTCACTGTTTTACTGTTTGACGTATTTCACAAATACTTTACACATTGCCTCTGTTAAGCCTGACTGATCTGTGCCAAGCAACCAGAGGGTTGAGCACAGGTCAATTTGGGGTTTGCTTGTGCCTTACACCATCTTGGATTGTGGTTGCTGCTTGATCAGGGCTCACACCCCAGTCAGCCACTAATCCAATTTCTAGCAGTCCCTTTATACAAAATCCAAAATAAAGCTCCTAATTTCAAACAACGAATGATTGAGATGGTATTTATTTAAAGATGAGGACACCAAACTCCAACCACAGCTTTCTCTCCAGCTCTCCAATCAGCATCTCCCCCAAGAGAACTTAAATTGTAGAAAATACACTCACATAAGCAAAGCCAGATATCACCCAAGTCAAAAGGAACTTTTGAAAACAGAACCCCACTGATTACAGTGTAGAAATAGGAACTTTGGACTTATTATTTTGATGACCAGATGATAGCTAAAATATATATTTTATGGCTTCTGAATTACCACGAGATGCACCCAATTGAAAAACATTATATGGTGGCATATCAATGGGATCCAATGGACAGTAAAGGGCTCCAATGTAGACAGTAAGACTCATAGAAAAAGATGCATACCGTATGTACACTCAGGAAGGGATAATGAAGAAGGATCTTGATGGAGTACCCAAAGAGGCGAGTACCAATCAGGCATTCAAGACCGTCTGGTGGACACAACCATAGACTCATTTAAAAAGTTGCACAGAATGAAGATGTAGCTGCAAGCACCAACAGTGAGGACTACAATTATCATTACAAAGAAACAGTGGCTCTGGTTCTAGAAACAAGGGCAAGAGACCTTAATGTGTTGTATACGAACCTCTAGCATGTTATATTAGTGTTTTCTGCTTAAAGTAAACATTTTTCTTTTCTCCTCACACAGGGAGACTCAGGAGGACCGCTGGCCTGTCAGGATGGAAAGGTGTCATACCTGTACGGAATCATCAGCTGGGGAGATGGATGTGGCCTGAAGCCTGGCGTTTATACCAAAGTGTCTAAGTTTGTGGACTGGATTCACTCTAAAACCAATACCAAAAAACCAGTACACAACTAGCAATACTCCAGGGGGGGGGGGGTCTGCTGAGTGCTGAGGAAATTGAAAGTACTCTGCATTATTTAGCTGTACCACCCGTCTCTGGCTATATGAAGACAGTCATTTCCAAGTGTGAAAATATTTAATAACCACTCAAATAAACTCAGGTCAATTGTAGGTAATGTGTATTAAATGCCATGCTGGCTGCTCTACTTACTGTTGGTGGATGTGTCGGGAATTTCATTGAATCCTGATTGGTTTCATATGCTCTTCTCTTTTTTCAGATCCTGAGTGCTTATAAGTTTATCACATTAAGCTCCTGGCTTTGCTCTTGAAAGTTTTGGCGTGGTTTAGGATGGGAACCAATCACAAGATTTGGGGACCTCTTGTCAGGTTGCTCCTGGCATCTCCCTCTCTCTCAGTGAGCTTCCTCTGGGTGTTCCTGACTGGGCTTCTCCTTCTGGACAGCATCTTCTGCTACAGGGCCAAGCACCCTCATTTCCTTCCTACAGGCAGGCTTTTAGGTGCCTGGCAGGCTGTCAGCTCTTGCAGCAAAAAGTGCAGCCTCTCTCAGAGGTGATGTTAACGAACCTCTGAGAGAAGGGCTATCATGCAGACCGCAGCCCTGGTCACACTGCAGCCCTTCTAGTACTCTGTGAAGCATTCCCTTCTTTGCCCATAAGGAGCTTGGAAATGGAAAGAAATATGGTGGTTTGGGGCCACTTCAATACTCGTTTTCCAGACAGGAAATTTGGATTCACTGCCCACGGTTTCATAGCTAATTTGGGTTGGTTTTATTTCAAATTTCATTTTCTGACCTTGCTAAGACAGTCTTTTTGCAACTTGATGGTTCAATGATGTTAGCTCCAAGCAGGAGTATGTCTGAGATTGTAATCGGACAGACAAAAGCCTGCCTAGTAATGTCCTCACCTTGCACAACAGACACTGCAGTCTCACCCCACACCTTTCATCAAATAAAGCATTCCAGTATTCCTCTCCTAAGAAGGACATCAATGAAACTTGAAGGGTAGCCCTGGCTCCATCTGTACTTACGTCAGTGCCTACATCTCTGCCCACAAGCCACAGGAATGCCGTCAATACACTTCCACTGTCCAGCGGAAGCTGTATTCACCCTCCTTTTTATGCCATGCAACACTAGGAGCCAAAATGGATCGTATTGGTCTCAGAGCCTCACCACACAGAGCCCAACTACCACACGTGTTGCAAGCCGCAGCACATGCATGTACTCATCAATAACACAGAATTTCAGCACAAGGATCTGGAACTCACTTAAAAGCAGAACTTTACAAAAGAGGGCTCAGTAGACCTTTGACACAGAAAAATTATCTAGTGATACTGGTGATTAACAAAATATTGCTACACTGCCACAATTACCCCACACCAATATGCTTGGTGTGCCCCTCCTCGACACAGAGTAAGTTCTGGGCCTTGGTACCATGGACAGTCCAAGGCCCCTGTAAACACGCAAGATTAGCTTGATTGCAGTGCCGAATAGAATGCCAGATTCACATGCAGTCGGGCCCTCAGGGTGAGAAGAACGCCTGTTTTCCATGCAAATGCCAATTCCGTCCCAACAACTGTTTTGTCACAACTACTTAATGGAAGACTGACTTAAAGTCTAGTCTGAAAAACATCTTGCATTGCTAATTAGCCACATAATCTCACATATTTTGTGGAGGGGAGGCCCACCTCACCAGACTGCACGATTTAAGATTTGAAGATAAATGCTCCTCTTGATACTTTTTGCGTTCTATGACAATTAGAGACAATCTAAGTGGAGAATCATTAGTTTCAATAATACCCTCTTACCGCATTTCTCAATTTGGGATTAGGATCCCATGGTGCCAGCACTAGTGAACCTAGGCTTGGGGAACACTCCTTTGACACTAGAAACCTGAGCAGGATAGTCCCTCCTTAGCAGGAAAGGGATGACATCCATAAATGGATCACTGCTTTAGAAAGAGCCATGGTACAGAAGGTACCTCAAAGTCAGTGGGCAGCTATCTCATGGCTCTCCTTTGCTAACAAAGGTAGAGACAAACCTCTTACTGTAAGGGAAGAAGATGAAGATAATTACAAAGTCTTGAAGAATGCCCCCCTACATGGGTTTGGTTTAACCACTGGGCAACACAGGGCTAAGTTTAGAGACACACAGAAGACCCAGACTCAAGACTGGGTAGATTTTGTAGACAGTGTTATTAAGGCTATGGAAGGCTAGCTTCATGAAAGTAGAGTACATGAGTTCCATTTACTAGTGAGAGAGCACATCCTTAATAATTGTCAAAATCAACAACCGCACCAGTACCTGGTAGACTCAGATCTGCCCTCTCTCCAATAATTGGAAAAGAAGGCCGACAAATGGGTTCGCACCAGGGTGAAACACAAGTCTCAAGGTGGTGGTAACCAGAAGAAGCAGGAGAAAGGTGGGAACATCTGAAGAGAAGAAAGAGTCTTCTGAATGTCCTCAAAAATCTTCCTCTGGGGGTGGGTCTTAAACCTCTTCCTCCCCAGGTAAGAACCATTGTGCTATCTCTGTACAGAGAAAGGCCATAAGGAAAGGACTCAAATTGCCCTAAGGCTAGCACCATCACTACTACTACACCCCCTAGTTCCCATAGCAGTAGCACTGATAGGAATAGTACCCCCAAGAATTTAGTTGGGTTCACATTGGATACTGAAGTGGGGTCTGGCCTAGTCAGATCACCCACTCAGGCTACCTTAGTCTGTGATGGTGGCATCAGCCTTGCCACTTTTGCTGCAAGTCCGACTAACTTGGGCAAGTACAGACAGGAGCCTCTTATAAATAGTCAAGAAGCTGTAGCCTATAGCCTGTAGCTTATAGGGGCCTGGGGGCCAGTATCAACATGATCACACAGAGGCTTGCGTCCCTCCTACAGCTCCTACCTGGTCAAATTTACCAGGTGACCAATGTTGGCGCTGTCAGAACAGATCATACCATGGCAGTGGTTCATCTTAGCTGTGATTGGGTAACTGGCCCTAAAAGCGTTGCAGTACCCACCAAACTGCCTGTAGATTGTCTCCTGGGCAATGATTTTGAAACTTCAGCTTGGGCTGTAGTAGAGTTAAAAGCCCACATGTTGGACCTCCCTGACCAAGTTGGTGGGACCCCTAGGTCACAACTCCAACAGCAGGGATGTCAAGGAGCAGTGGAGCCTGAAATGATGGCCCACTCAGCTACCTCAGAGAGCAAAAGGGAGGAAGAACAGTCATACTTCCCCCAGACATACGGGGTGAGGGTTAGCCTCCTCAGGGAGATGAGCATGTCCCTTGGGAGGGAACGTCCCTTGAGGAGGTCAGACCTGTCCTGGCAGAGCCACTGGGAGAAGGGAGACCATCCAAGTAGGAAGTAAGTCTGGAAACGTATCCTGCTCCTCTCTGCAAATCCTTAGTCAGCCTGGTGCTGCAGGGGACAAGGGTGTAAGTGGACCCCATAGGGCCCACTGCCAAGAGGAATCCCCTCATCCTCAGATTAGGGACCCTCAGCCTGGTAGTACTAGGGAGTTGGATGACCTACAGCAATCTAAGGGATCCCTCTTAACACAAGCAAGTGACATCTACCAAGTGGACAATATTGGACAAAGCAAGACCTGGGACAAAGCTGCTCCACCCCTTCACTGGCTCCAGATAGCTACAAACAGACATGATTAACCAAAGCTATAATCAGCAAAGGCTTGACTCCTAGGAAAAAGTTAAGGTCAGTCATAGAGAGAAAGGCATCTGCTATGGTATGTGTTTGGAAAACTTAAGGCAACCCCTGTTAGGTCCTCGCTTCACTAGTCAGACACACCACAAGCCCCTCTCTTGGCTCAAACAGTTGGCAGGTAGAGACCACAAACTTTGGAGAGGTTCCAAGTCCCTACAGAGGAGGAATTGCTCAGTGAACCATAGAACAGGGAGTATCCATGCCAGAGCAGTTGGACCTTCCTTATATGGCCACTTAGAAAATAAAGACTCAACTGGGCAAGGTTAGTCTTATCTCATTTTGTTTAGGGGGAGTTATGTAGAAAGGTAGGATCCTTCTAGCATGGTTACCCCCAATTTTATCAGTGTGTTTTTTACTTGGTCTGCTGGGATCCTGCTAATCACGACCCCAGCAACTGTGCTTTCTCCCTTAAATCGGTTATAGTAAGTACTTTGGTACCACCACTATTGGCTACTGGTGTACCTTTGTAAGTCCCTAGTATATGGTGCTAAGGTACCCAGGGCATAGGCAGCCAGGGGTCTCCCTTGGGCTGCAGCATGTATTGTGCCACCCCTATGACAGGCACTTCAGTCATGAGATCAGGGTGCTTGGTTATAAGTGTGAGGGTGCCCCTGCATGAGCAGGACACCCCTACATACCCTAGAGTCGATTCTTCAGTATTTGTAAGTGTAGTCAGGAGTTTTTAGACACATAGTGGACATCAGTCATTTTGAGATGTCTATATAGGGGCTGCACCAAACCCAGTCATGTTTGGTATCAAACATGTTGAAATCATACCCCAACACCAATTCCAGTGTTGGAAGTATGATCCCATGTCCAATGGGGCTCCTTAGGGGACCCCCTGTACTCCCAGTAAACAGCCTTTCAGGATCTGCAAGCAAGATAGTGCTGCGGCTGACCACAGACACAATTCTGCCCTCCTGCTGCTGAGCCAAGCAGGGGAAGGTAGAACAATAGGTTTCCTGTAACAGGGTGGCATGACCACCTCCCAGACAGAACTTAGTGTATTTCACTGGGGTGGGGGCCCGTGCATACTCCAGTTTGAGCCAGTCCAGGAACCCTGGTTCTCCCTCTAGTTGAAACTAGACAAATGACATGGGAGTATACTCCCCTCTGTCCTGCCCCTCCTCTGGGTCCCCCAAGTTGTTCCAACCATTTCCTTAGGGTGCTTAAGGGCTCCCCTGTGGGTGGGACCTTAGATTCATAATGGGACAAGACTAAACCCTGAAACTACATCACTCCTCACTTGTCAGGACACTTGGACCTTGTTGGACTTCGCCTGGAACCGAGACTGCACCAAGGTAGATTCCTGCTGCTCTTGGTCTTGCTGTTCTTCAAGTTCTCTTCATGGTCTATGTCTGTGCTTCATCCAGGTTCTTCAACATACCAGTGGGCATCAAGGACACCCAAGTAACTCTCCCTTGGAGTGAAGGAGTCACTCCCATGCATCTGCAGGCATTGCGGGTGACGCGATTATAGCAAAAGTAAAGAAATAGAAAAAAAAATTTGATTTCTTTACTTTTGCTATAATCGCGGCACCCACTCTTCACTTTTAACATTACTAGTAAAGCACGAGAGCCGCGATTATAGCAAAAGTAAAGAAATAGAAAAAACATCTACTTCTTTACTTTTGCTATAATCGCGGCACCCGCTCTTTACTTTTCTTTTTTTTTTTTTGCGTAAGACCTTTATTAACATAAAGCAAATTACACAGCATGAGCCTACAACCCGGAGGCCGGCTCGCCACTTGATGTTGTGTATCCATTAGACAATAAGTTAGTCATGAAACGCAGTGTAATATCTTCAGGCTGAGCTGCCTTGCATACCTCCCGTAGTACTCTTAGCAAACAATCGATATGAGTCTTACATTTTGTCATTTTTTAGAAAACGGAAAGTTCAACATACCCCAACTTAAGACCTTACATTACTCACATACACAGCCTATACAGTGTGGAACAGTATTCTGGCATTATCCTAGTGCAGCTCCCATCCGCCTCCAACCCACATCCCAGACAGCCCATCCGTTAGTATAGCCAGTGCCAAGTTATTCCCCCTCATCGTCTTGCAATGAGGTTAGGTAGTCTGATAAGAAACACCACACGTCCTTCGGTCTCGATTTCGCTGGCAAGTTCTCCTCATACGTTTGCAGTTTATCCCTGCAGATGGACATGTCATGTAGCCATACTTTTATAGTCGGTACTCTACGGCTGTGCCAACATTGTGCCACTTGTCTTTTCGCTAATAACAGGGCGATTGCACAGAATTTTCGTTTCAATGCTCTGAATTGAGGTATAACACCTAGTAAACAGACCTGTGGCGTGCACTGCACCTCATCCTCTAGCATGATCGTGAGTGTGGCAGTAATCTCTACCCAATAACCCGCTATCTTCTCACAAGTCCAGGCTAGATGCACAAAGTCCGCACCCTCCCTGCCACAACGCTTACATTTGTCCTCCTCTTGCAATCCAAATTTACGCAATTTCGTCGGCGTGTAGTAGGCCTGGTGAATGTACTTGAAATGAATAATTCTAAGATTCCCGTTTGGCGTCAGTATCTGTGTTAGTGCGCAGGTGTTGTGCCATTCCTCCTCTGTTAGTGGAGTGTCTAGTAGGACATCCCACCTCTCCTTAGCCTTAAGTGTGTGGCCCGCTATTTCTAATTGTGCAGCAGCGTACAGTCTGGACACTAAGTGAGATAGATCCCTTGTAGTGATCAGCATTTGCAGAGGTGCTAGGCTTCCCGGTTCCGCAGGGAAGGATGGGTAATGTTCCCTCAGTGCCCTTGTTAACCTATAGTATGTGAATCGAAACATAGGAGTCTGGTTTTGGATATAGTCCAATTGGGTGATGTCCAGAAACGTGGCCCCCTGGAACACGTCGCTCATCTTGTCGATCCCAGCCCTATTCAGCAAGGACAACCCCACTTTTTCGTTAGTGACTGACAGCGCCTGATGATACTGCAATGGCATGTTCGGTGCATATAGCGGGGTTTTGCGAGCTAACTGCCTCAGTTTGTTCCATGCTTTAATCGTGGTGTCTACAGTGTTGATATCCCCTCTGTGTAGTGGCGGTCTGGCGTGCGATAATATCGCCGACAGGGGGACAGGGTGGGCATCTCCCTCTTCAATGGCTACGTGAGTGAGATAGGGGACCTCGTGGTACCAGTATGCTGCATACTGTGCCTGAGCACAGAGGTAATATAGGAGAAAATCAGGCACCCCGAAGCCACCCTGCGCAATCGGGAGTGATAGTGTCTGCAGATCAATACGAGCTTGTTTACCCGCCCATATCAGGGTTAGTACCAGGGATTTTATACGGCGGAAGACCTCTCGAGTTGGTGTGATGGGTATGTTGTTAAAGAGATACAGGAGCTTGGGCAAGATGTTCATTTTGACGATCGCTATTCGATCAGCTAGTGATAGAGGTAAGTGGATCCAACGACTGACCTTTTCGTCCAGTTTGGAGAGTACCACCCCATAGTTCGCTCGCATGACTTCTTCCGGATCTCTGTGGAACATGACCCCTAGGTAGCGAATCGGATCTTGTTGCCACTCTAGCGGGTGATCAACCTCAAATGGAGTTGTGGTGTCCGTGAGGGGTATGAGTGAGGATTTGGACCAATTAATCGCTAACCCCGAGTGTCCCCCAAATCGGATGTACTCTCTGAGGAGCGGGCCCAGAAGTACCTCTGGGTCGCGAACATATAGCAGCATATCGTCTGCATAGAGCGATATGTGCAGTGGCCTAGCTACAAATTGCAGCACCGATTCTTTGTAATTTTGTCGCACTATGCACGTTAGCGGATCTAACGCCAGTGCAAAGAGCAGGGGTGACAGGGGGCAGCCCTGCCTAGTGCCCCGCCCAATATCAAACGGTGCTGAAACATAGCCATTGATCCTGACCCTTGCACAAGGTTGAGTATATAGCAGGGAGATCCACTGGACAAACCTTTTAGGGAAGCCCATCCTATTGAGGACAGTTAGCATATAACGCCATTCAATAGAATCGAAAGCTTTCGCGGCGTCCGGCATGACTGCCACCGCCTTAACCGAGGGTTCCAGGTAGTGCGCTAGTGCAAACAGGGATCTGGTGTTATGCGAGGTGGATCTGGTGGGAACAAACCCCGCCTGGTCCGGGAGGACCAGACGAGTCATCAAGGGGGACAGCCGAACAGCTAGCAGTTTAGCGAGTATCTTCGAATCTACGTTGATCAGGGATAGGGGTCTGTAGGAATCTCAATGCTCCGGATCCTTTGATGGTTTTAGGAGTGCAATGACCATTGCTTCTCTCAATGTGGGGGGGAGCAGCGCTCGCTCAAAGGAGGTCCCATACATGTCCACTAGGTAGGGGGCGATGATATCTACAAATTTCTTATAAAATTCGGATGTGTACCCGTCAGGGCCCGGTGCCTTTCCATTTGGGAGTGAAGCGATCACCTCAGTGACCTCCTCCACCGTGATTGGCCGAGCCAGATATTCCCTATGGGCGTCTGATAGCCAGCCAATTGCCACGTCATGCAAGTACTCATACGTTTCTTCCGCTGCCGCTGTTGGTTGAGATTGATATAGTGTGCTGTAGGTGTCCACAAAGCTTTTCAGTATATCAGTGGAATGTGTTTGTAATACCCCTTCCCTAGATTTGACTCGGAGTATCGCTGATTGTCCCTGCCCCTCACAAATTTTCAGCGCCAGCACCCTCCCCGGTCTTCCCCCCTCTCCAAAGGCCCTAGCCACATGTTTGCGATCTAAATATTTAATTTCTGATGTTAAAAAGTCAGCATGTTCGGTGTGTAAGTCGCGCAATTTGGGTAATAGCAATCAGCCTGCGTCGCTTCATACTGCAGTTCCAAGTCCCTCATTTGACTTTCACAACGGCGAATCTGGCCCCTTATGTCCCTGAGTACTCCTATGGTAGTGCCAATGCATACACCCCTGATCGTGGCCTTAAAGGCCTCCCAGAGGAGGCATGGGTCCTCAGTAGTCTGAGTGTTATTAGCGAAGTAGTCTTTTATCGCCTTTGTCAAGGTGTCAACATAAATTGGGTCTGTGAGGGCTTGGGAGTTAAATCGCCATTGGAACGGCGGGGGTGCGTAACGTGGAATGTCCATCTGTATCAAGACCGGATTGTGGTCCGATAACGTGCGCGGTAGTACTTGTATCTTACGGACCCACAGAGCCACATCTTTGGAACCCAACCAGTAGTCCAGCCTGGACCAACTGTTGTGCGATGTGGTGATGTGCGTGGCGCCTGGCGCGTCAGTGTGTTGCAGTCTCCAGAGATCTTCTAAAGCAAGATCCCCCATCATGTGACCCACCATTATTCTTGACTGCTTGTGTTGTTCCACGGAATGTGATGAGCGATCCAGTCCATCTTGTAATGTCACGTTCTAGTCCCCACCACATAACATGTGTGTGTTAGCATGTTTCTGCATGTGTCCCCAAACTTCCCGATAGAATTCAGGAGCATCCGTATTTGGGCCATATACATTAAGGAGTGTTATATGTCGGCCTCTTAGTGTACCTGTCACCAGCACATACCTGCCAGCAGGGTCTTGCGTCACATGTTTCCCCTCAAAGTTGATCCCCTTCTTAATCAGTATAAGCACCCCCGAGAGTAAGATGAGTACGATGCCCTATAGGTCGCCCCCGCCCATCTCGATCCTAGTGAAGCGTGAGTGTGCGGTGCGAGGTGTGATTCCTGCAGGAACGCTATATCAACGTTCCACCTGGTAAGGCTAGTAAATATCTGTCTAATTTTCTGAGGGCGTGAGAACCCCCGTATGTTCCAAGTAAGAACGTTCAGACCAATTCTATTTTCACTTCTAGAACCTGCCGGTCTTAGTCAATGCAAAATCACTAATCTCTGCACCCTCAGGTGACATACCCGGATCCCGTCCACCCCCAGCACCTCGAACATAGGTCGCAAGGACAAACTCTCTCCGTGGAGCAACCAATAATGCATACATTTGCAATGCCTTCGGTCTTAGGAAACAATCAAATATCCCCCCTCCCCAAATCCCACCCACTCCAGCATCCCCAACCTGCCGAAGCCATCCCCCTTCAGAGCACAACCCCCTTAACCACATAACCATCAACTCAGTGCTCCTATTAAGAACTTGTGTCGGGTATTACCCTCATGGAGGACCGCCAGGAGCACAACCCTTCACCCGGTGGACGGGTGCAGGCGATACTGAAAAACTCAAACATTTACGCAAAATATGTGTCCATGATTCAGCAGTCCCCACCACCCCATCACCACTCCCCACATGGGCGCAAGTAGTGGCACTGTCAAAGAGGAAAGGTATCCACACCCCAAATCAATCAGACGCATATTGTAGGAACTAGGTCATGATTGTCAAGCCTTCAGCCTGTCCCACACATAATTATCACCCGATCCCATGCAGATATGCAAACAGTGGCGGGCCGGGATGATCACATCTCTGTTAGTTTACATCTCACAACATGATATGCACATCAGTGTTTAGTGGCCTGCTCCTTCCCTCACCACCCCCCCAGAGCATAGGGACTGCGAGTTCAGGCACGTGAAATGTTCTGACCCATCGCCCGCAGCAGCAGTGATAGTTACAGGTTAACGCCACCGCGGGACTAGTTATCCAGCGGGGAGAGCGCAGCAGCAAGTCCCAGCCATGGGTTTCTGTCGCATTTCAGGACAGGAGTGTTTTACAGCCCATGTTGTCCCATCCGCTCCCCACCTTTTCAATGCCCAGTGTCGTATTAGAGCGCCAACCTCTCACCTCCGTGAGTCTCGTATCGGTCTGCTCTGCACAGTACAGCTAAAGTTGGCCATGCAGCAGTCCACTGTAGCCATCTGCGTAGTACCACTCACCCCTGGTTAATGACGACAATCACCAGGTGCATCATTCCGAGTCCCTGTTCTGATCATGCTGGGATTCCGACCTTGCTTCCCGCTGTATTTTTTTGACCAAGTCAAGGGCCGCTTTGGGTGTCGCCAGCACGATCGTTTTCTCCTTCCACACCACTCGAAGTCGGGCAGGATATAACATCGAATAGCCAACATTCAACTCTCGCAGCTTAGCCTTCACCGTGGTGTATTCCTTACGTGCCTGTTGAACAGCGACCGTGTGATCAGGATAAAACTCCAGAGAGTTGCCCTGATGAGTGATTTTGCCCTTCTCTCTTGCGAGCCTGAGGATCGTGTCTCTGTAGTTGAGAATCCGCGCCACAATCGGCCTAGGCGCGGCACCGGGTGGTGGTTTGGGGCCTAGCGACCTATGGGCTCTTTCCACGATGAAGATCTGCGACAGGGCCTCCACACCAAAGATATCCTTACACAGTCCCTCGATGTACTGCTCCATTCGCCCTGTGTTGGTCGATTCTGGCAGGCCCGCGATTCGCACGTTATTGCGCCTCGAGCGCGCTTCCAAATCCTCCTCCTTCGCTTTTATCACCTCCAGAATTCGTTCCATTCCCGCGCATTTAGTGGTGGACGTTCGCGCTTCATCTTCAACGGCTGAGATTCTTGTTTCCGCTTCATCTAAATGTTTGCCATGCTTTTCTTGCCGAGCCGCCATGCCATCCATCCTGCACGTCAAATTGTCCAGCTTATTTATTTTTATTTTATTTATTAAGCAACTTGTAACGCGCAAACTAAACCCGAAGGTGTCAAGGCGCCTATCAAAGCCAATCACAAAAAGTTTGCAAAGCACCACTAGGGGTATGCACGTGTAAAAAGGTGGGTCTTAAGGGCAGATCTAAAGGCTTGTAGAGTGGGGCGGGACCTTACTTCCAAAGGGAGGGCATTCCACCATTTAGGTGCCAGGTTAGAAAAGGCCTTGCCTCCCCATCTTGCTTTTCTAACACAAGGTACAGAGAGAAGAAGTTTATGACTAGAGCGAAGATTCCTGCCGGGGTTGTGCTGGGATAGAATCGATCTCATGCCTGTGGGGCTAGATTTAGCTAGGGCTTTGTACACCAGACACATGGATTTAAAAAGAATACGGTCCTCAACAGGGAGCCAGTGAAGCTGCTTTCGGGCTTCGGTAGCAGAGGCACGTTTAGGTAGGTCAAGAGCAAATCTCGCTGCCGCGTTCTGGACCACCTGCAAGCGCTGTAGCTGACTCTTGTTCAGTCCTGCATACAGCGCATTGCAATAGTCCAGTCGCGAGCCCAGAAGTGCGACAGCAAGTTGCTTTCTTGCCTGGGGTGACAAGTAGTGCCTGATTTTCCTTAGAATGTGGATAATCCCCCAGCAGGTCGAGACAGTCCTGTTGACCTGTTGGCACATACTAAGGGTGGGGTCGATCATGACTCCCAAGTTTTTTGCTGACGAGGTGGGCTCTGGGTATAGGCCCAGCGAGTTCGGCCACCACTCAGCCGACCAGATCGTTTCCTTTCCTCCAAAAACCATCACCTCCGTCTTCTCCCCATTCAGTTTTAGTGAATTGTGAATCATCCACTGGCCAACTGCCTCCATACAAGATTTAAAATTGGCGGCAGTTGACGTAACTGACTGGGAGAGAGAGACTAAGATCTGGGTGTCGTCAGCGTAGGAGACTACCTCCATCCCAAAAGATCTAATGAGTCTGGCAAGGGGGGTCACATAGATATTGAAGAGGGTAGGGCTAAGCGCTGACCCTTGAGGGACCCCACATTGCACAGACAGGGATGGAGATAGAAACGATCCCAGCATTACCCTTTGTTCTCTGTGATCGAGAAAAGAGGAAAGGAGTCCCAGAGCAGATCCGCGGACCCCAGTCTCCCTCAGGCGAGATGTTAACACCGCGGGAGATAGGGTATCGAAGGCCGCTGTGAGATCTAGAAGGATCAGGAGGGAGGTCTGACCCTCATCAACCCGGGTGCGGATATTATCCAGCACTATGGTGAGGGCAGACTCGGTGCTGTGCTCCCTCCTGAAACCATGCTGGGAAAGATCCAAACAGCCCGAGCTCTCCACGAATGCAGCCAGATGTTTGTTCAGATGGGCTTCTAGCAGCTTTGCGGGAGCCGGGAGCAGTGAGATGGGGCGAAAGTTTTTTAACACCCCAGGATCCAGAGAAGGCTTTTTAAGCAAAGGTTTTACTACAGCATTCTTCCACTGCTGGGGAAAAATGCCTTCCTTCATCGCCCTGTTCTTGATGTCAACCAGAGGGGGAAGGAGAGATTCTCTGCACTGCTTGAGGATCTTTAGCGGGCAGACATCCAGCGGAGAGCCAGATTTGGTTTTATCAAGCAGGATTTCAAGATCCTGACAGGAAAGAGGAGGAAAGGATACCAGATCCTGATGTTGAGATGGTTCAGCATCACCAGGCTCAAAAAGAGCAAACGGCAAGGGTACGGCGGTCAAGGATTTTTGGACCTCCAAAGCAGTGTAGATGTCGGCGATCTTTGACTGAAAGAAGGCAGCTATCTTATTGCACAGGTCCTGAGAGGCAACTACAGGATCCGGGGTCTGAAGGGAAGTGAGGGAATCAACAATCCTAAAAAGTTCTCTAGGAGATGAAAGTGAGGAAGTGAGTGCCGTGAAATATTCTTGCTTGGTTTTAATTACTTCCAATTTATAGTTTTTAAGCAGGAACCTATGAGCTTCTCTATCCTTAGGGGCCCAGCTAGAGTGCCATAGGCGTTCCTGCCTCCTTACTTCCTGTCTACGAAGCCGTAGTTGTTCAGAGAACCAGGGAGCTGAAGGTCTTTTCCTAGCAGAGTAACAAGACCTAGCTGGAGCCAGCTCCTCTAGGGCCTCCGAAATGATGTTTTCGTATATAGAAACCGCAGTGGAGGTATCCACCTCCCGAGGAATGGACAGGCTAGTTGTCCATGGATGGAAAGAGTCTTCCCTGATCTTTTTAAAGTTCCTTCGCACTTCCATAGTGCTCGAAACCCTTCTGACAGAGTCCCGTGTCAGATACGTCATATTAAAGGGAACAGCCAGATGGTCCGACCAAGAAAGATGGAAAGGGTTGGTGACTGTCAGCCTTGGGTCGTTAGAAAAGATGCCATCGAGCGTATGCCCCGCTCGGTGGGTGGGACCATTCACCAGTTGGGTGAGTCCACAGGCTGACATTATGTCCACCAAGGAGATAGTATCGTGAGCCTCCAGTAGCTCTAGGTGGAAATTGAAATCGCCTAGAATAGTAAGGTTTTGTCGGCTAAAGTAGGGTTCCAGAACCTGCATCAGTTTAAGCCCAAATCCTGCTCTTGGGCCGGGGGGGCGATAGACCAAGATTCCATTAAATGCAGGGTTAGCAGAGTCAGATAAGGAAAAATATAAAACCTGGAATACATCCTTGGGGTCAGAAAGGGGTATAGTATGGCAGTGGAATTTGTCCTGATACAAAATAGCCAGGCCACCGCCAACACGGCCTATTCTGTCATATCGGGTTATGCAGTAACCCTCAGGGACCGCTTCGACCAGATCAGGGCCTGAAGAGTCTTTGGCCCAGGTCTCCGTGATAAAAACCCAGGATGGTGTTTTATCAAGAACAAGCTCCTTAAAAGCGATATTATTTTTAATAAGCGAGCGAGCATTGAGGAGAAGACAAGTTTCGCTAGGACATTTAGGTGTTGAAAAAGGGCAAGGCTCCGGAGGAGCAGGAGGGAGAGAGAGCTGAGGCTCATCCGCATCTCTCTGAAAGCAAGCACAGCCGGGACGTGTAGCGAATTCCTCAGGTCTGTACCGGTGAAAGCATGGGGCAGGAGAGGGCTTAAGGCGCAGTACATCCTGTAAAGAATATTTCAAGACAAGGGCGCCTACCTCATTTTGGCCAGTAGACCAGCCGTCCAGCCCGGCCTCAGCGCGGACGGGCGCAGATGGGCTGGACTCTGGCGTGACTCCGGCGTGGCTACGGCGAACACGCTGCGCGCACACGCTGCGCGTCATCGCCCTCGATTTAAGAGGAGCTCTAGCCAGTCCTCCTGACTGCTAGAGCGCGGGAGTGTCTAGCGTTTCCTGAACCTACCAAGATGGCGCTCCGAATTTCGAAAGCGCAAGGGACCGGGCCGCCAAAGTAGCGGTGAGGGACACAGTTTAAATGCAAGTATGCGCACAGGGGAATTAAAAGCAGGTGAGACGCTACTAAAATAAAATTACAACAGAGAAAAAATACGGGTATTTTAAAAATATTCAGCACACGAGCATAACGCATACCATTTATATCTTGCAAATTCGACTGAATTGCTATCAGAATCTTCTCTATGTTGTTAGTTGACGGTGGTTCTGAAGTTCCGCCGGCCTCCGCCATATCTTCTGCGGGCTTCGGCGCCTTCCTGTTGTCAAAGGAGAGTTTCGGCTGCTGCTTATCTGGTTTCCCCATTGTGGTGGCCTGGGAACGCTCTTTCCGCAATGTGGGCCCAGATGCCCTCGTCACTCTGGCCGTTGTCGCCGTGGTTCCTCGGCAGTGTTAGCCAGCAGCTGCACGTGGTGGGGCTCCGAGTTTAACAAGGCCACCGTCAGTCGCCTCCCACCTGGGTGTATGTGGTATGGGTGGGTCGTGGTCATATCATGTCAGCAGTATCTTTAAGTGAGACGGCGGCACTCAACCTCTACTGCAGGGGGGTCCTGCCGCAACAAGCCAGGCACACGGAACGTTACCTCTTCGTGTGGTGTCCCGCCTTTGTCTTGTAGTATATGAACCCTCTCCTCTGTTAGGCAGTGCGAGCAGCACCAAAACGCCTGCAGTGGGCTGTCCCCAGACTCGTATGCCATGCAAAGGTAGTCCCAGCCTCCTCACATGCCGATCCGCCGGTCAGGCAGCACAGCGCAGCCGAGTTCGAGGTCACCAGCGCTAGTCCGAAGTGCCCGCCGTCCCAGCACCGGGCGCCGCCATTTTGTCAGGCACTCGGCCGGGGTGTCGATGGGCTGAGCCGTTACCGCTCAGGGGTGAGAGCAGCGCAGGTTTGGCACTCCGTGCCTGGCAGTAGGTGCATACCCCCGGGTCTTGTGTGCTGGATGCACTGGGCCGTCCTTCGCCGAATCCGCCATGCTTGTGCGATGTCCGTTACCTGCCGCCGGCCATCTTGTCAGGCAGTCCCACACTCGTTGCGATTTTCATGGCATTTCTCTGTAGAGCGGAGGCAGAGACCGCATTTATTTAGTACCGCTTATGCCTCTCATCTTCCCACACCCTTATCTGGTCGTGAAATGCGGGATGGTGGGGTTACAGCGTCATCGGATCACATCGTGTGTGATAGCCCGGCGGAGCTGCGGTTCAGGCAGCCATTCCGCTGTGCGCCCCCTAGCGCCTCCACCCGCTCTTTACTTTTAACATTAAAAGTAAAGCACTGGTGACGTGATTATAGCAAAAGTAAAAAAAATTGTAAAAAACATCTATTTCTTTACTTTTGCTATAATCGCGGCACCCGCGCTTCACTTTTTAATTCTTAGAGCCTCTATCTAACCCAAACCAGAACAACTCTGAATAAACAAATATACCCAAATAATCAATTGTTATACCCAATTAATTATTAGTTTACCTATTCAATAATCTTCCCCCCAATGTCTCATGAGCGCTTATAACTTGGGTTCGCAAAGATGATAATTTATGTTTTATGTTTAAACTAGATTTACTACGAGAGACAGTTGTATAGTCCTCTAGCACAACTAACATGCTGCAAACCACTAGGAGGGTATCAAACATGAGCTAATATGCTTAAGCCAGCATGATAACTCGAACACCACCGAAGTTAGGAGGACAGCAATTTACTGTCTAGATTTGGTATGAAGATCAGACATCTATAGATTAACAAGCATTGGCATAGGCAATAGGTCTAGCCTTTGGGACCTTATAAGTGTTTAACCATGCAACAGTTAATGGTGTTGCACCAAGGATATTGTGCTGCATAACTAAATACTTATAAGGTCCCAAAACCAAGACCTATTGGCTATGCCAATGCTTGTTAATACTTATAAGTCACCCCTTATGGTAGACCCTAACTACTCGTAGAGCAGGGTGAATGGTATTTAAAAAGTAAAACATGTATATTTAAATTATACATTTCCTCACAATGAAAGCTCCTGATATCATTGTTCACTGTTGCAAGGCTATCTTTCCAATAGACTAACAATGGGGTACCTTATTATTCTTAATAAGTTATAACTTCAGTTTGGAACCAGATAGAGCAATGGTGTTTCCACTCAAATGAGTTGTAATTTAAAATCTTCTTTAATGGCAAAGTCACATTTTAAGTTACTATTTTGAAAAAGGCCACTTCTGGAAAGTTGGTATTTTGCCTCAACAAAATGTGCTTTCATGCTAGTGTGCAGGGTCACATGACTTTGAATGGCTCTCCTGTGGTGTTTTGTGTATTTCATCTAGACATGAGAATAAAAGGGCCTTGGATGTTGGGCAAGGTGTTCACCTCCAGAGAAGTATGTCCAGGGGGTTGTACTCCACCTTACTAAGCATCAAAAGGTAGTCTCAAGTCACCCCCTTCCTGACTCCTAAGAGCTGCCTGCCACTGTCAAATGCAGCCCACTCTGCGGGTGCCTCCCCTTTGTTGCCCTACACAGTTTGGAGTCAACCAGAAAGGTTAGAATAAGTGTGTACCCCCGCCTACAGGTTGGTACTTGGGATTAAAGTGGCACTTTTAGAACCTCTCACCAGGACACTCCTGGACCTTTGGAAAAGTCCAAAAAAGGACTGCCCTGCAGTCTGAAGAAGGAAGACTGGACCTATTTGCCTTCAACCCACGTTCCCCAGTAGTAGCTGTAAGGATCGATTTGCTGATCTACTGTTTAAGCTATAAGGACACAACAAGCTTCCAGGGGCCTTCCTGGAACTGCCAATCTTACCAGCACCAACCGGACTTGCCTGGACCTGCTTGTGCCCTGCTGCTTGCCTCTGCTAAAGTGAGTTCTGATCCCCAATAAGTACCCCTCCAAGACCTGGATCCTTGACTGGCTTCACAGTGTACTCTTCCTACCTCAAAACACACATCTGGAGTTCCAGTTAAAATATCCAGAAATGTTTAACTCTTTGCAACTGTGAATGTCTTGTTACTTACCAGTATTCTTCATTACCCCGATTAGGGTCCTCCTCGTCCCAGTCCTTACAACGTGAGGCAGTCTTGCCTCCACCCAGAAAATCAAAACGCATGACCCAAAAGCTTAAGGTCACATAAACCCCTCCCAACTACTGCAATGCCTGTTATCAACAAGACCCAGACACAAACACAGCAGGAGGGAGGGCGGGAGGGAAGAGGAATGGGACGAGGAGGACCCTATTAGGGGTAATGAAGATTACTGGTAAGTAACAAACATTACCCCCTCATGGGTCCTCTTCCCAGTCCTTACAACGTAAGGAACTCACAAGCAGAGAACCAGAAAGAAAAAATGCAGGACACCAGGGATGCATGCAAAAAGTACAAAACTTTAATCAAATAAATGATCAATGAACAACAGCGTTCAAAACGGTAAAAGGAAAACTGTCAACAGAGGCATGTAAAACATCAAGTCGATAATGCAGGACAAACGTGTGATCTGACTCCCAGGTGGCCGCCCTACAAATCCCTTTGATGGAGATCCCCGCCACCTCAGCCCAGGAAGCAGACACAGAATGAGTCAAACGACCCTGCACCAGAGATGGAGGAGGTAGACCCACAGACTTATATGACTGGCAGACCACCAAAGGCACCCATCGACTGATCGTAGAAGTGGAAACCTTCTTCCCCTTAGCCACACCTCCACAAGTGACAAACAGGGCAGGAGAAAGCCAAAACTCCAGTGAACTCTGGAGGTAAATCAGAAGAGCCCTCCGAACATCCAAAGAAGAAGGACCAAGGGTATCTCCTTCCGCAGGCAAATCAGGAAGTATCACCTCTTGCTGAAAACGGAACTTGGAAGAAACATAGGCAGAAAAGCCGGATCAAGCCGCAAAACAACACAATCCCGCAGGAACTGCAAATAAGAGGAAAAAAAATTAGCAAAGCACCCAACTCACCCAACCGATGAGCGCAGGTGATGGCCAGCAAAAAAGCCACTTTGGCAGACAACCACAACAAGTCCGCCTCCAACAAAGGCCCAAAAGGGGGCAACTGCAGACTCCGCAAAACAGTAGGCAAATCCCTGGAAGGCACACTAACACAAGGGACGGGATGAATGAGCCTAAAGCTCCGAAGAAGCCGACTCACAAGAGGGGCAACAACCTCCAAGGAAGCCCCAGGACCTCGACAAGCACGAACTGCCGCCCATTGAGCAGACAAAGTGGAAGGGGAAAGGTCCTTCAAAAACCCGTCCCCTAGAAAATCCAGCACAGAAGCAAGATCCCCAAGCACAGTATCCACACCATGCGAAGAACACCAAGAGACAAAAGAGCCCCAATGGCGACCATAGCATAAAAGGGTCGAAGGCCGACGCGACAACTGGATGTCACAAGCCACCACAGAAGAACAGCTCAAAGACTATAATGTCAACCGCTTAAGGGCCAGTCCGTTAGTTGCAAACGATGAAGACATGGCAGAGACAGGAGCGGAAACTAAAGAGGAGCCTGAAGCAAAGGAAGCCGGACTAAGCTTCCCCGCAAGCCGCATCAGGAGAGAAAACCAAAGGCTGCATGGCCAGAAGGGAGCAATTAACAGGACCGACACCCTCTCCCACTGAATCTTCTGCAGCACCCTCTGGAGGAGGGGAATAGGAGGGAAGGCATACAGAAGGCCCGAAGGCCAGAGAATTGAAAGAGCATTCATCGCCCAAGCCTGAGGATACATCACTTTTGAATAAAACCTGGGGAGAAGAGTGTTGTGGGGTGAGGCAAAGAGATCGATCCAGGGAGTCTCGAACCAAAGACAAAGGGCCTGGAACAGAGGAAGAGATGGATGGTACAGAACAAAAGGTTGGAAGGTTGCGCCTCAAAGCGTCTGCATGAAAATTCAACTGCCCCAGAATGTACACAGCCCTCAAGACCAACAGGTAAGATTCCACCCAAGCACATATCATGGAGGCCAGCAGATTCAGAGATGCGCACTTGGTCCCCCCGACGGTTCAAGTAACAACGAGCCACCTGATTGTCGGTACAAACCAACAGATTTGTCCCGTGGAGATGAACCTGAAAGAACTGCACCGCCTCCCAGATGGCTGCCAACTCCTGCCAGTTTGAGGAACCGGCACTGTTCCTCCGAGGCCACTGACCCTTGGCCTCCAAGGACCCCAACGTGATATTTGTGATATTTGTGAGGTTATTTGTAGAGCGCGGCGTTCGCTCCGTAGGGAGCATCTTGGCACTAAAGATCCTGAGTGAACGAGCCTGAGGTTAAAGAGGGGGTTAGATGGCCGTTTTGGCGTAATCATCAGAGAGGTTGAAAATCCAGGTTTTTAAAAGCTTTCTGAAGGGTTTTTCAAGCGTCTGTTGTCGGAGAGTTTTGGGCAAACTGTTCCATGCTTTGGTGGCCAGGGATCCTAGGGTATTGCCACCCTTTGTCTTTAGGTTAAATTTGGCAGGGAGGATGAGATTGTCAAGGGACGAGCGGAGTGAACGGCTGGGGGTGTAGTGGGGAAAACGTCTGGAGAGGTATTTAGGGCCTGTTTTATTGAAGGCACGGAAGGCAATGATCAGTATTTTAAAAAGAATTCTCTTATGAAGAGGCAGCCAGTGTAGCGAACGGAGAGCTGCAGAGATAGAGGATCTGCAAGGCAACCTGAGTACCAATCGTGCGGCAGAGTGAAGCACACTTTGAAGTTTTGATAGTGTGTTCTTTTTTGCCCCTGCCAGAAGGCCGTTGCAATAATCTAGGCGGGAGATTATGAGCGCTACTGTCACAGTTTTCCTGGCGTCGGTAGGAAGGAAGTTGAAGAATTTTCTAAGAGATTTGATTATTCCAAAGCATTTTCCAGCTACCGTTCTGGCATGTATGTCAAAAGAGAGGTCAGAGTCAAAGATAACGCCAAGGTTTCTGGCGGATGTGACAGTCTGGGGGGGAGGAGCTGAGTCATCTGGCCACCAGAGGGCTGGGCAGAAGGACGCGTTTTTTCCAATTGGAAGGATCTCAGTTTTGCTGGAATTGCATTTTAAATGGTTACGATCCATCCAGCGGAAGACTTCAGTTAGACAGAGTTTAAGGTTGAGCTCGGCATCGGTGGAATTGTCATCTAGAGGCACGATGAGTTGAGTGTCATCGGCGTACGAGGTGACTGGTATACCAAAGGAATCGATCAGGGAAAGGAGTGGGATGAGATAAATATTGAAAAGGAGGGGACTTAGGATGGACCCCTGTGGTACACCAGACGAGACCATCTTCTCTTTCGAGTGGAAGGGACCAAGGGCTACAGTTTGTGAGCGGTCAGTGAGGAACGACTTAATCCAGGTTAAAACAGTGTCGGTAACGCCAATGTCCATCAATCTACTGATCAAGATGGAATGGGAAATGGTGTCAAACGCCGCCGTTAAGTCAAGGAGGATAAGAATAGAATTCTTCCTCTGATCTTGTAATAATTTGATGGTGTCTGATAGCTCTATCAGAGCGGTTTCTGTCGAGTGATTTGGACGGAAACCCGATTGTTTGGGGTGGAGAATGTTGTTTTCTTCGAGATGGCGTTTTAACTCTCTGTAGACTAGTTGCTCCGTTATTTTTCCCAGGGCAGGGAGTAATGAAATCGGGCGAAGGTTGGTCAGATCTGTCGGGGATTTATTGGCCTTTCTCATAAGGGGTTTGACAATTCCCTTCTTCCAACGGCTGGGGACAGACCCTGTGAGGAGTGAGGAATTAACTATTTTGTTGATCGTAGGATTCAACACCTCGATTAGTTGGTGCAGTATTTTTGGGGGACAGGGAATCGGATGGGGAGCCAGATTTGCAGGCCAGGATGATTTCTCTGGTTTGCTCTAACGTGGCCGGCGAGAAGCTACTGAGAGTGCCGGCACTAGAGTCCGGAAGGGGTGGGAAAAGGGAGGTATCCGGGGCGGGAAAGTTGTTTTGGATGGAAGCAATCTTGTCTTCGAAGAAGTCGGAGATTTGGTCACAGAGTTCTTGTGATGGGGGAATTTCCGGTAGGAGAGCTTTGGGCTGAGTAAATGATTTCCCCAACCCCAAAGACTGGCACCCTTGGTCAACAAAAGGGCAGGCAGAAGACAAAACCGCCCCCCTTCTCCAGATTGGGAGTGTAAAGCCACCAGGACAAGTCCTGTACCAGAGCAGGAGAGAGAGGAACCAGAATCTCGTAATCCGCCTGGGTGGAGTCCCACCGAGCCAACAGATGAGTCACCAAGGACTTGAGATGCAGGCGATCCCAAGGAACCACAGCAGTGGTGGCATCCATCAACCCCTGGACCAGCAACCAAATACAAGCAGGGGCAGAGGAATGACTCAACAGATCCTGCAACAGAGTCTGCAGGGAAAGGATGCAAACAGGAGGGTGAAATATCGCCCTCAGAGAGGTGTCGGTCAGACCTCCGATAAACTGAAGTCTCTGAATGGAATCCAGATGAGACTTGGCCAGATTCAACTTGAACCCCAGATCCTGAACAGGGTCAAAGTAGCCTCCACTGCCAGAAGAGCCTTAGGAAAGGAGGAAGCAGAGATCAAACAATCATCAATATAGGGAAACATGGAGAAACCCTGATGCTGCAAAACCCCCAGGAGCCAATACCTTGGTAAAAGTCCTGGGAGCAGTGGAGAGGACGAAAGGCAAAACCTGAAACTGGAAATGCATCCCCTGGACAGCAAACCTCAGGAACCGCTGACTGGCAGGTTGGACTGGAACGTGAAAATAGGCATCTTCCAAGTCCAGAGAAGCCAAAAAATCACCCTCCTGTATGAGGGGAATGACGGACTGTAAGGTGACCATCCCAAAATGATCTAACTGCACAAACTTGTTCAAAGTTCGGAGATTCCGAATCGGGCGGAAGGAACCATCTGACTTTGGGACCAGAAACAGATGGGAATAGAACCCCAGGCCCACTTCCTCCACTGGAACCGGCACAACATCCCCCTTTAACAACAACATGGCGACGCTGGGCAACATGGCAGACTGCCTTACTGGGTTCCTTGACAATGGGGTAACTTGAAAGTAATCCAGAGGGGTAGGACTCCGGAAGGGAATCTGATAAACCCCCCTGATGACAGATAAGACCCACTGGTCAGAAATCAGAGCTGACCAATGGTCCAGAAGCAAACATGACTGCCTTATGATGTCCAGATGCCATTCTTATTCCATTCACTTTTTTTGTGCCTTATAATTGTTTGTAGAAGATGCTCCAAAGAGAGTGGAAAAAGTAAGGAAGAGGCAAGACAGCCCTGCCTAGTACCAGAAGAATGAGTTATCGAAGGAAGCCCATTTATTTTGATCATTGTCTGTTGTATAAATTGTTGGCTTTAATATACATTTTTAAGTTTGTAGAATGAGGAATAACAGCCATTGGGTCAGGAGCCTGATTGCACATGTATTTATTTTATTTTAAAGGTTTTATATAGCGCTGGCTAGACCCGGAGGTATCAGAGCACTTTACATGAGTATCAGACCATAGTTGCAGGTTACATCGTTACAATGGTTGCACAGTTATTAGAGAATGTCAATATAGTTACATGTAAGGTCGAGACAAACAAGAAGGACATATACGTAAGGGAAAAAGCAGGCATGGGTAGAGATTCAAGGGAGGGTGGGTAGGAGCAGGAGAAGTAGAGAATGGAGGAAGGAAAGAGGACTGGAGAGTGAGACACAGCATGAAAAGAGGAGGGGGAGGGTGACGGGACACAAACCGGTACACAAGACAAAACTGCGTCCAAAGTCCAGTAAACTGTGATAAATACTGGATCTTTCCCCAACAAGGGGAGAAGGGGTGCTTAGTCAAAGGGCACAAAAGGGCAGGGGGCTAGACGGTGTAGCAGGCAAGGGGCGAGATTCAGGGGAGAGGGGATAGGAGCAAAGGAAGTAGACAAAGAAAGAGTACTAAATGGGAACAAACAGCATCAGTTTGGGGGACAGACTGTTTTCTCTCTGTGGACATGAGTTTGCCCCATCTCTAAGGTAAAAGCCTAGCACAGGCCATTCCAGATGCTTTGCCATCCAGGACATGAAGCACACAGTTAGTAATTCGAATTCTTTTTTTCACGATTCACAGAAGTTTATAGTACGCTGCACATCAGCAATCCAGATGTTTTCATATTAAGTTCTTGGGTGCAGAGGATGATGCTCAGTTTGCCATGTTGTGTTTCCCTGTTGTCGGCACCTGTGAGTCTTTGATAGCTGTGATGGCGAAGTAGGAGGAAACTCTATTATTTGCTGTTTTTTTGGCAGCATGGACGAGCCCTATGTCAGTACCAGTCTCTCTGGTGTCCAGAGTCTCCCATTTCTCATTTCCCATTCCCAGTCTCACATTTGAAGTCAATGGAGCTTATCAGTGAATCAAAAGCCTCCATTAACTAAGGTTGTCGATGAGGAAAGCGAACGTCAGCCAACAAGTCATCATGTTCTGGTGATCCATCTAGTTGAGAAGTGTACAAAAGAGAGAACTCTTATAACGTCATCATCAATCATGCAAATACTTCTGCCGACTGCTTCTTATTTATGTCATTTGGTTGTGTGCCTTTGCTTATAGACCTTCTACACCAGTAATTGATCTGCTTTGTCCTGCTTTTAATGTGTGGCTTCCTTCATCAGAATCCCTTCTAGTTCACGTCTCACTGCCCTCAGATCTCTAAGTCCTACACAAGCCACCAGCTGTACATTTTATGTTTCAACATTAGATCTTCGATTTGGTCTCCAAGTTTGCTATCTCTCTTGTTGAAGATAAGTAAAATGGGTCATATGAGCTACAAGTTCTCCCTGTATACTCACTTTATCTTCATCTCTCACAGTGTCCCACGTTACTTCCTGATCAGCATTTATAGGAAAGTAATGGCCTAATCTCTCAAGTATGGATTTTCTTAGGACTTTTTTGCGAAATGCTATTTTGTTCATAACCCACAGCTTCTGATTGATGGGACTAATGCAAAATAATCAAGTTCAAATGTTACTGAATCCTGATTGAAAAATATTTGTATTGCTATGGTTGTTGATATTACTCTAGAAAGCGAGGTCCTGTGGATGAAGAATAATTCTGGAAATAGACCTATGTACACTAGAGAACAAGCATTTGCAATGGATAGGTCTCTCATTTCCGAGACTTTGAGCTTTTGGCACGGTAAATGTCAGTAGCTTAAATTCTCGCAAACTACCTACTGAATTGAATATATTGTTTGTTTCCCAGCGCCCCATTCTGCGCTTGCACTGAATAGAGGCCACGTCCCTTTCTTTAGACGAGCAGCGTGTAAAGAAAGGGCCATGGGGCTCTATTAAGTGCAAGCGAGGCAGGGGCACTTGGAAACAACCCTAAAAAGATATATTAGTAAACCAATAGGTCTTGCTTTAGCGAGAGTTTGGAAAGGGGCGACCACTCGGTCCCCCCGAACGTATGGTGGAGTACCCCCATCCCCCCGGGAAACCATTTTGGGCGGGAGGCGCGTCTCGGCTGGTATGCCCAAAGCGGCGTAGCCGGGGCGCGCTTTTTCCCGCCCAAGAGTGGGTTGTCCTAGACACTGAAGCTATCAGCCACGCCCCCGGAGGCGGGAGGAGGCGGGTTTACGCCCGCCCAAGGAAGAATAAAAGGAGCGATAGTCCAAGGAAGCATCCTCTTGTTCCTGTGCTCTGAAGCTGCACCTCCTCGCTGCACGTGAGCTCGAGACGGAACGAAGAGCCAATTTTGAAATTTGTAATTTCTCTCTTTTCTCTTCTAGCACTGCAAATCGCGTTCAGGACCATTCACCTACGAGGGAAAATGCCGGGCAAGAGAGTCGCAAAGAAGGTCAGCACCGACCAAATGCTCCGGATGTTGGTGAAAGACATGGCAGAGATGAAGAGGAAAATGGCGGCCAGGGACGATGCGGGAAGGCCAAAAAGATCCAGCCCAGTGGAGGTCCCGGCCGGAAGAAGGAAGAGGGCCAGGAATGGGGCAAACGAGGACGAGGTCCCAGTTCCGGAGGCTCCCCCGGCGAGCCCTCCTAGACCAGCGGAGATTCCCGCGCCGGCTCCCGCCGAGGGCCAGCGGATCCCTGTGGTGGTTACCCCGGTGAACGATGGGGACATGCCCCCGGAGTTGGCCGCCCAGCTGGCGGCATGGTTGGGTAATAGCAGCGGGGGTTCCGTGGCTCCGGGGGACACGGCCGAGGAGGCCAAGCAATTAATGAGGCAGTTGCGGCAGTCACGGGAGGCCGCAAAACCACCTTGTCCTTTTGTTTCCCCGCAGGCTCCAGTAGGTCAACCCGCAGCGGGCACGAGTTCGGCAGCAACTGCGGTTACAGCTTCTAGCTCAGGTAAGCAGCTAATGCTGATTGCGGGGAAGGGGTCTGTACCCTCGAGAAGGGAGAAATTGGCACAGCATATCCCGATGGAAATCAAAGAACGGATATGGGCTGAGAAATATGTAAACATGTTTTCCTTGCTAACTGATCATTACGAGATTGAGCATGTGAAAGTCCAGAAAGAGCTTATGCATCCGAGTGTTTGGCGCGCCAAAATGGCCGCTTTTAGAGTCGATGAGACGATAGGTAATTGGGGCAGAGCATTTGGCATATTCACTTCAATTATGGGGGAACAGAGACCTGAACTGTTGGCCGAGTTACCCGTGTACCAGACACGTATTATGGAGTTTTCTCAGACATATGCGGGCAATGAATGGTTTTGCTATGATAATATTTTTCGCAAGGCCAAGGAGTTCGACACGTGCCTGACGTGGCATTGTTACGACTCCATTTCTTGGCAAAAAATGGAGAACTCTGGCATGTTAAAGGCGCCATTGTTGGGGGGAGCGGGGGTGAGTTTTCCCGCCATTCATCCGGGGCGCCCTTTCGGGCGGGGCCAAGTAATGAGCATCACCCAAGGTCGAATGGCAATACAGGTAAGAAAGGGGTATGCTGGAATTTTAACAGGGGAAAGTGTACGAGGCCCCAGGGGTCATGCAAGTTTAGGCACGACTGTGGGGGGTGTGGACAGTCCTCGCATCCCGAGACCATGTGCAGAGCCAAAACGGGTGATAACGGAAGTAGGGGAAGCGCCAAACAGGTCTGACATAGTCCGAGGGGCGCCTTTACCTACACCAGTTGATACCATGGCAATGATTCCTTGGCTCAGTGAATACCCGGATCATGTCTCCGCTGGGGTGTTGCGAGACGGTTATTCCTATGGTTTCCGCATCCCGGTGGGGAATTTTCAGGGTAAAGCGCATTGTAGGAACCAACTATCGGTCCTGCAGAATACGGCGGTGGTACAAGCGAAGATTGGGAAAGAGGTGACCCGGGGTCGGGTTGCGGGACCATTCGACATGCCGCCAGTTCCTAATTTTGTTTGTTCACCCTTGGGAGTGGTCCCCAAGAAGGACCCGGGTGAGTTTAGACTGATACATAATTTGTCAGCTCCGAGAGGTCTGTCAGTCAATGATGCGATAGACCCGGAGGTTTGTTCGGTGCGGTACGCATCCTTCGATGATGCCGTCGCCATGTTGAATCGCCTGGGGCCCGGAGCGCTGATGGCCAAGTCGGACATCGAGTCAGCGTTCCGGTTGCTCCCGGTACACCCAGACGATCAGCGTCTCCTGGGCTTTATGTTTCAGGGGCGCTATTACATGGATAAATGTATGCCAATGGGCTGTTCCATATCTTGTGCTTATTTTGAGAAATTCAGTTGTTTCCTGCAATGGGCATTCACAAGAATGACGGGGTTTCAGCATGTTATGCATTATCTTGACGATTTTCTGTTCCTGGGGGCTGCCGGGGATACAGAATGTGCACAGGCTTTGAAAGAATTTTGTGATCTGATGAGTCAGTTTGGTGTGCCATTGGCGCCATGTAAGACTGTGGGGCCATCAACTTTGCTCGAGTTTCTTGGAATAGAGCTCGATTCCGAAGAAGGCTGCTTCCGGTTGCCAGAAGAAAAGGTGCGGAAATTCAGGGCCTCGCTTGAGGCATGCATTAGGGAAACTAAGGTGAACTTGCATCAATTGCAACAGACTGTGGGTCAGTTGAATTTTGCCCTTAGAGTAATGCCAATGGCCCCCCCTTTTTCCCGCTCGATTGCACAAGCCATGGTCGGTCTTAAAGAGGGGCACCACCGCACGAGGCTCTCGGCAGAGATTCGCCAGGACATGCGCATTTGGTTGGCATTCCTGGCGGATTTCAATGGTCGGGTTGTCTGGACCAAGCCGGCGGTGTCCTCCGAAGAGTTGGGGCTGTGGACAGATTCGGCGGGGAGTATAGGCTTTGGCGCCATATTTGGCAATCACTGGTCGGCTCAAATGTGGCCGCCATGGTGGCACGAGTGTGGACTTACAAGTAACATTGCTTTTCTCGAACTGTTCCCTATTCTGGTGGCTTTGAAAACATGGCCTGAGGGGTTTAGGGATCACTCCGTGGTGTTCTGGTCTGATAACATGACCGTGGTTGAGTGTATCAATAGTCAGGCAGCACGATGCAAATGGATTCTGAGGTTGCTCAAAGAAATTGTTTTACTATGTATGCAATTGAACGTGCTCTTCAGAGCGAGGCATGTGCCAGGGGTGCTGAATCAGGCTGCTGATGCGCTTTCTCGTTTCCGTATGCAGGCCTTCTGGGGTTTTCTGCCCACAGCGGACCCGGTGGCGGCACCATTTCCCGAAGCTCTCTGGTCTCTCGGTGCCCCGAACTACAAAACCTCGTGGGAGAGAGTTTAGCACCCAGGACAAGGAAGGCATATGAAGGGGCGTTCCGTTCCTATTGGTCCTTTTTGGGTTCTGCTAGGAGGGAGCTTTGGGGCCAGGAAGAATTTGTCATAAAGTTTTTACTGTCATTACGCAGGGCAGGCAAATCGGTGGCCACGGCTCAGAGGCATCGGGCCGCCATTTCCTTCATGGCACGGGCCCATGGTATCCAGGACCCTACAGCGTCTTTCGTAGTACAGAAAGCACTGTGTGGGTGGCAACGCCTTGAGGGTCGCAGAGTAGATGTAAGGCACCCGATAGGTCTGGATAGGTTGACCTTGTTACTGTCCGTACTGCCTGCAACATGTTCATCCCAGTCGGAAGCAGTGTTATTCCGGGCCGCTTTTGCATTAGCATTCCATGGGGCTATGCGGGTAAGCGAACTGGTGGCAAAAAACAAGCAGGATACGGGGGGTGGACTGTGCCGAGAGCACATTCAAGTAAAGGGGGAGACGATGATTGTCTCGTTTGTCAGGTCCAAGACCGATCAGGGGGCGATCGGGGACAGTCTAGTAGTCCAGCGGATTCCCGGATCTCCCATGTGCCCGGTTGCATGCGTTGAGGAGTATTTGGCGCAGAGGGCGGCATCATGGGGAGGGACATTGCTGAGGCACGCAGATGCCACCCCACTGACGAGGTTTCAGTTCCAGCAGGTGCTTGCAATGGCAATCTCGGCCGCGGGCTTGAACCCGGGCGAGTTTGGGACTCATTCCTTCCGGATAGGGGCTGCTACAGAGGCTACAGCCAGGGGTCTGAGTGTGGAAAAAGTGAAACAGTTGGGGCGTTGGTCCTCGAATTGTTACAAAAGGTATGTGCGGTTGCACATGTTGTGAAGCTGATATCATGTACTCACGCTTCTTGTTTTTGTTTGGTTACAGTTTCGCAAACCTTCGAGGCGGGGCGGACTGTGCAGTCGACCCGACACCTGGGAACCAGCGGTCAGAGATCACCGGCTTAGGAAAGAGTGGTGTGGGTCGTGGGCCACTCATACGTGAGGCGTGCCGCGGACGTATTCAAAGCAGGTGACATGATTCACACAGCTGGGGAATACGGGTACAGGGTGACCTTCTACGGAAGGGGCGGGCTCTGTATTGACCAGTTTCAGCATTTTCTTGAGGGTTTGTTAGGGCGGACAAGGTCACCGCCATCTATAATCATAGTACATCTTGGGGGCAATGATTTGGTGACCTCTGGTAGACGACTACTTCTCGAGGCGATACTATCCACAGTAAGTTGGTTGGCGAGAAGGGTTCCAGGGTGCACGATTGCATGGTCCCATATGATTCCACGAAAGGTGTGGCGGGGGGCTAATTCAGTGTCTGCTATAAACCATTCTGTGAAAAAGATTAATAACAAGCTTGGTAGACTGTTCCGTACCAGTACATTGCATTCGATTCCTCATGGTTGTATCAGGGGGGACAATATGTATCTAGAGGATGGGGACCATTTGTCCCGGGTGGGGAATTCTTTACTCATAGGAGACCTCGTAGCCTGGTTAAGGAGTTTACAACATGACCTTTAGGTAGGAGTTTTGTGGGGGGTCCGGATAGCCGGTCAACTATCCGGCCTGTGGCGGTAAGGTCATGATCGGTGAGCAGTCATTGGAAGATCCCTAGGGGGGGGCGTCACCCATTACGGATGGGAGCGCCCGGGGGGAGGTGGCCATTGGCCCCTCAACGGGGAGGCGGTCCCTTCTAAAGGACGGGACGCCTAAAGGAAAGGGAAGGCGGTCAAGGCCCCTCCCTGGATAGGAGGGGCTACGGGCCCCTCCTGGGAATTTCCCGGGGCCAGGACATCTGCGACGGCAGATGTGGTAAGTTGTGTGGGGTGGGGAGGGGGTCTACGCTACCTTCTAGACACCTCACACGAGTCCTCGGACGACCACGTAGATGGCGTCGAGTTAACAGGGGCCCCCGTCAAGACAAGGGAAATTGGTATGGCACATGAGGTGCAGTCCTCTGTGCGGCCGCCCCTCACAAGTGAGGGGGGAGTTCTGGTTTAGGGATCTGACACCGGTTACGACCTTGCCGTTGGCCCTTAACGTTAGGATGTACAATTTCAAATTGGAATGCATTTGTAAGGATGTTAGTATCGGCTAGGAGAACCTTTGTATTAGAAATGTGTTAAGGTTAGCCAAAAACATCGTAATGTGGATATGAAATTGTACATGATATGAAACTGTTATTTTAATGTTTTAATTTTGTTTCATATTTTAATAAATACGGCCGGGAGGGTAACTCCCTCCCGCCTTCCAAAAGTTCAGAACTGTTTCCGGTTTCCCAATTCTTGGGGATTGTGTTGAGAGGGGGTGGCGGGTATCTCAGCCATATAAGCTAGTGTCACTTGCAATGCTAATAGCTCAAACTCTCCAAAATGCAAGACCTATTGCATTGCAAAAAAGCGGCTGCCATTGTCCCGGCTGCCTGGAAAGTGAGAGTGCACATGGCGAGCTGAATGTTGCTGCAAAGCACATCGTGCCTTCAGTAAGACAATACTCACTAAAGAAAATAGTGCTTACAGACTAAATGACACAGACGGGTTAGCAACAGAAGTAAAGGGGCCAGTCCTCATGGGAGGTTTCAAATGAAGACAAGGGTTGCTAAGGAGGGACTAACAAGTTGATTACCAAATCAGAAGCCAGCATTTACAAAGGACTAAGACACAAGCGATAGGAAAAATATGGGCGGAGAGTGGGCGGAGCTCCAAGTGCATACTCGAATACAGCATGCCTCCATAAAAAGGATCTTGATCCAAAATGTGCTGGATATGCTTTACATAAATAAGGTATAAATCTTGCATTCCCTCTCAGACAGCTGGAGGAGGGCCACTGCTACCATAGTGAGCTGTTGAGCAGTCTGTTAGATGATCTAGGACAATGTTGAAATCATCCTTCACTATCAAAATTCCACCTGCGAAATTGACGACCAAAAGGAAAAAAAATGAGACAAAAATGTTTTCCTTGTTTTTATTTGGGCAAGAGATGTAGAAAAATGCCACCAATTGATTTACCTTGTGCTACGTTATAAAGAACAACTAAATACCTATGCAGGTTCCCTGGCTCTACCAGAGCCTGAAAATAAATCACAGGAGCGAAGAACGATACCTTAGCTCCTAGAAAGCCAGAAAAAAAGTGTCCCAAAGTTTGACTGCCAATTCCGAACATGACTTCACTTACCCCGGAGAGAGACCACCTGACTCCCAGAATAGTACGTAGAGGAGCCTCCTTACACCAAAGCGAGCACACTGGTACATAGTTAGTAAATTTCTTCCTCAAGTAATATCATATATACCACTTTAAAGGATTTAAAGAAAATGCGGTTCTCCAGCGTTAGCCAGTGAAGAGTATTCAGTGCAGACCAAGCAGATAAAAACTGTGGGAGCCCGAGGGCCAGTAGGGCCGTCGCATTATAGACCCTTTTCAGCTTCTTCAACAGACCTACCACCAAGCCTAAAAAAGAGAGTTGCAATAATCCAGGCAACTCAAAATGGCGCCACACAATGGAAATACTTTGGAAAAAAGGGCAGGATCTTCCTTAATACCCTCAGGAGGGAGAAACAAATGAGGCAATGTGTAATTACAGATGGAAAGGTGCACCCGGAAATTAAATGAGTCCAAGTAAATCCAGTAAATGTTGCAAACTTTGTGATTTTATTATTTATATTTCATCTTCGTCTTACATCCATATATAAGAACAATCTTGTTTGTGTGACAAACGTTCAGCCCAGCCAACGCGTTTTGTTCAAAGAAAGGTCTTTTGAACTTCATAAGGGCTCATTATTTCATTACCAATTCCCAATGTATTGTTGAGTACTCATAAATTGATTTGGTGATTAAGTTATCGTGTGGTATGAATTTCCTCTTATACGTTCACAGTATTCAATGCAAATGAGTTATAGCAATATCATTCATTGGTGGAGGATGCACATTAAATACCTCCAAAGCTGATGCCTTGATAAGCATCCCGGTCGCATGTTACGGTTCAAATAGTTAAAAAAAAACAATTAAAGTGAGACAAGGTGGGTAACCTATTTTCAAGTGAGAGCTGAGGCTCAAGGTAAATGCGTACGTGGCTCAAGGTAAATGTGTACGTTTTTTATTACAGTTGTAGATGGATAGGGCAGGGTGGAGGCCAGCAATCCAGCGGAATCGGGCTGGAAATGGGAGAATGATTGATCCAAAGCATCCTCCATTTTGTGAGAGTTAAACTTTAGGGAGTTAAATTGTAGCCACAATGAAACAGCCAACATACACTGATGGAAAGATTGAAAGGGTCCCGTACCTGACTGGACCATGGCAATCATTATTTGGGTGTTATCTGTATGGTGCAGTTGAGAACAAAATATTTTACATACTGTGCCTAAGGACGAATATAGATGTTATAAAGCGTCAGGCTTAAGGCCAAAACTTGAGGAACGCCTTGCCTCAGTGACTTCTACTCTGACACAAAACGGAGGTAGATAAACAGCCTGAGACTTGTCCTCAAATAGAACTCACACCACTGAAGAGCCTTCCTGCCAATGCAGTCTTCTGCATTTAAAATCCTGCCTTGGTCTCCCAACACACTACCCCCTCCCAACACTTCTAGGTTAATTGCTAATTTATGCTAAGTAATACTCTGCCCCTAGTCATTTTCAGAGCTGTGGAATCAGCAGCCCATACTCACCTCCCACTCACCCCCCCCAGCGTATTGAGACCCTTACATGCTTTACAAGTCACCTGATTGATTGGAATGGTACTGGTAAGGTAATCAGTAGGAGTTCAAGTGGTGTCCATCTATTTGAAGTGCATGAGTCTCTTACAACAGGACCATTTTAAGTGCACCACTCTGAGATTAGAATGCACTCCTAAGCAGGAAGACCATATACTCCCACTCGCCTCATCTCTCAATGGTGGGCCTAAAGAGAGTCCCACCTAGGGGGGCGTGGCTACGCAGGCGATCGGAATGGCCGCCTGAAAGTAGAGCTCCGCTGTGCGGGCCGCGAACGGGGACATTCCCATGAGAGCCGACGCTGCCAGACGGCTGAAAATGCCCAGTGACGGCCCTGGAGACATCCAGATGCGGCGGACAGAGGCTTGAGGCTGGGGGACGGCACGGAAGGGCGAGATTGAGGAGGGGTGGTGAGGCCTGTCGGGCCTCGCCGGACGTGACCCTGCAGCGCCGGAGCGCCTGGTGAGTGTTCTGTGGGGCTCCTTGCTGCCCCCCTTGGCATTGGGGTCGCTGTCGGGCTCTCCCTGGCCCGCTGCTTGTCCCCGGTGGGCTCCTTTGGTGGGGGTGCGGGCCCCCGGAGCGGGACCGGCCTTTGAGGCCTGGTCCGGCCTCGGGAGCCGGGGCCTCGATTTTGGGGCCTGCCCGGGATGTGTGGTGGCGGGCGGGGGCGGCGGGCGGCCGATCCTTCGTGCGCTTGGGGGGTGGCGGGGGGTTCACTCGGGGGGCTCTTGGGCAACTCTTAGGCGGCCCGCATCTACGAGACAGGTGGGGGCATGTGGGAGCGCGGGTCTAATATACAGGCGAGGAGGCTGAATACATTTTCGAACAGGTATCGGTTTATTTTGTACAAGGGTAGGATCAGGTGAAACAGATGTTCGGGCGTCACGGTAGTCTTCCTCTTGAGAGTCCTCTTCGGATCCTGGCAATGGTCCTGGCTCGTCATCTTCGGAATCGAAGGGTGTTCCCCGGAGGCTCATAAAAAGAGGAAAGATAGGGAGTCGTCAGAACACTAGTTTACCCTATAACAGGGAATCTAACCCGTCACCGCACCACAGTTGTGCTAGGAAAATGGGTTGTGGCTTTAAACTAAGAAAAGGGGAGGCAAAGGGACTCATGAATAAATAAAGCAAAAGTATAGTGAGATTCCCTCCCTTAAGAACAGTAGTGTCCCTTCTTATAGAGTGATTAGTTTCTAAGGCAGTTGTCTACGCAAATGCAATTCATACGACAACGTTTCAACAGGCAGGATTTTTCCTATGAGATTAACGTCAAATTACTTAAGCATATGAAATCACCTCTACTCATTTAGCAGCAAAAAGGTTCACAAAACACCGTCTTTATCAGGTATGACGAATGGTTCAAGAATGAAAAAGGTTCTCTGTGCAGAATAGTACAAACGTTTACACTAACTGCCACCCGCCACTCTTATAGAAACCACCCGTTAACCTCACGTGTAATAAGTGAAAACCCTTAACTCACCGACTCCTGCTGCAAACTCTCCTGAGTCCGGGGCCGCTCTTCAGCATCCTCCGGTGGAATGCACCACTCCTCGGTCCAGGGATCGTCTACTTCCTCGTCCTGGGTTTCTCTCTCCTCGGTCTTCTCTTTGTAGTCCTCTCGGCTCCGGTATGGAGTTTCTCCTCGCGTCCTCTCGCCCGGCGTCCTCTTCCGGTGTGGCGCCTCGGGGTTGCTCTGTACATTGAGCGGGTTTGTGGGTGGGGCTACACTCCCGTCTAATAGACTTACAGACACCGGTAATCTGGGTAACGCTGGTTTTATTAACTTAAATGTATGTTTTCGGTGTACTGGTTTCCGATAGTAAGGCAGTGCTGTCTCGGCCTCGTCTGAGAGTCTCTGGTGGCGTTTCTCCACAGCTGTTCGTCGAACGTCCCGGTGGATTCTGGGACTGGTGGTCCTGGCGTTCTCCTCCACGATGTCGGGACGTCTCCGCCGTGCAGGGAGGAAAGAGAACAGCGTTTTAGCTTACTGGTTTTGGACCATAACACGGGGAAGGGGGTGAGGAATCACACGTGCACAATTCTCCGTCTATAGACTACAGTGCTGGGTAGTGAGGATAGGGTAGTGCATAGGGTGTGAGTGTCGAATTTACTTTCGTGGTTAAACCCACTTAAATGCCGCCCAGCCTGAAAGCCGTGATCGTACCTCTGGTAGCCACACTTCCCTCGATGAAGTGTGGCTGGGCGAAGCGCCTTCCTGTTGGCCTCCTGGCTTGTCGTTTTCTTCCTTCGGATCTCCTCTCTCCGTACTCCTCTCGCTTTCCTCGTCCTTGACTGTCTCTTCGGTTCCTCGTTGTCTTCCCGCTCTCGTCTCTCCTTCCTGTGTCCGAAGTTCCTCCGGCTTCCGAACCTGTTCCACTGGTCCTTCTTGCTCCCGGCTCTGCTCCTTCGAACTCCACTCGTCCACGTCCTCTCCTCGCCAACCGCCGCGTACTCCTCCTTCACCTCCGAGTGCATAACACACCTGTGAGAGTTCTTGGGCGGCCTTTACCTGAGCCGAGGGGGCGTAACCGGTGACGTTTTCATTGTCCAACTCCGCCCAATTAAAGTAACAGGAATCTCCAGCGTCTTCCGGATCCGTATCTTCTGGTTCTTCACTGTGTCTCCATGTTCCTGTATGCTGATTAAAGAGAGGTGAAACAGGTAAGCCAGGTGGATCCGAATCCTCCTCCCCGTCACATCCGGTCTTCTTCTTCTCTCCTAAACCCTCCTCCGTGCTCAGTTTTCATTGGTTCCCGTAGACCATTTCCGGGGTTACTGTCATCCACTTCCGGGCTCAGTTTTACGTCTCTCTGTAATGAAAGGAAAAGACGTCATGGATCCGGATTGGGTGTTATCGTTTGTGGAGTCCGCTGTATGTTATCGACCCACGGGATTACATCGGTGAGCATTTCCTCACAGGGCACTACACCTTCGCCCCCACCACGGTAACAATCCCCTGAAGCGTGCCTGTCCCCTTATAAGCCTACAACAAGCGCAATTGATCATCTCTTCACCGCTACTGCCAATACTACACACGGCTTGCCAGTGGAGAAGTGGAAATGCCACGATAGGTCTGCATGACCTCTGTGGGTCTGCTTATTTGCCCGCTTTCATCGCTTGCCCTGAGAGCCTGGTCACCCTGCGACGTCATCATTTGCCACACCACGAAGTGGAGAGATCACCTGCACTGCTGGCACAGCGTTAACACCCTGACCCTACTCCGGCCTTATACAACACGGGGGCTTTACCACCGGACTACCACTAGACGGAAGTGCTGCCCTGGATCAATTGACCCCTGGTGTTGCGCAGTTTGGCCTTCGTAGCCCCTGGATTCCCGCGGCGCTGGCTACACCCGGCTCGGGGTGGAGATTGGGGCCCCTGATCTATTTGCCTTGGTCTGGAAGCCCCCCCCCTCCCCTGTTGGGAGGCCTGGGTCTGTTTACAATACTCTTTCTGGGCACGCTCATCGCGGTGGGCTAGTCGCACTGTAGCTCTCCCTCCATCATTCCCACCATGGGGAAAAGAGACCCTAATCAGAGGAAACTCAGTTTCGACAAGGCTTCCCTCCGCTCAGCTGATGCCCTGCCTGACCAACCCACGAACACTGCAGTCCCAGCGACAACAGGAGACGCCGCTGGTTTGGTCGCCGAGATGCTGGGTGAAATGCGTGCTGGATTCAAGACCCTGGATTCCCGCTTTGACACCCTCGAAAAGAAAATGGAGGATATGGGCCCGAAGATTCAAACGCACGATAGACGTCTGGATGTGGCCGAATCCAGGGTTTCTGACCTGGAAGATGGAGCTGCGTCGACGCTGAAGAGACTGGAACGAGTGGAAAAGATCCTTAAAGATGTTGCTATAAAGAATGAGGATTTAGAAGCGCGCAGCAGGCGCAATAACATTCGCATAATAGGGGTGGCGGAAACGACGGCGACTGGACGCTTCGACACGTTTGTTGAAAATCTCCTGATCGAGTTATTCGGCAGGGACACTTTCACTACTGGCTTCATTGTGGAACGTGCGCACAGATCGTTGGGGCCTCGGCCCCCTCCAGGACTGCTACCCCGACCCATAATTGCTAGAATCATGAACTTCAGAGATCGAGACGCTGCTCTAAAGGCTGCCCGGGAAGCAGGCGAAGTGAAATGGCAGGGTGGGCCACTATCATTTTTCCCAGACTTTACGATGATGGTGCAAGACGCACGCCGCAAATACACTGGTGTCAAGGCCTCTCTGCGTAAACTGGGGTTGCGCTACGGAATGCTACACCCTGCCAGACTACGAGTGGACGTGGATGGCAGGTTCCGCATATTTGACTTCCCCGCTGAGGCTCAAGAATTCTGTCAAGCCTATAAAAACAAAGGGTCACCTCGGGCCTCAGGCGAAGCACAACGATCGCCACCACACACAGACTCACAGATAAGTGCTGACCTCTTTGCTGAGAGCGGGCAGGGCTGACACATATCCTCTTCACATAGGCCGTTCACTTTTGCATAATGCGTCTAAAATTGTCGATGTCATTGCAATATTTCTATACTTGTTGAAAGTTGGATGTCGTCCCGGCTGGGATACCCGCATGGCGGAGCGTTGCCTCCTCCCATGGCACGGGCCGTATTGTGCCTCTTTCTTAGATTGTTCTTTTTTTCGAGTTTATCACTGGAGCATTGCTTTTGCTAGTTGACCTTGATATTACTCCTTGGGTAGGGAGATGCCTCTTAGGGCTTAATGAGAGGCTGGGTGGTGGGTGGGGGGAGGGGGTTGTTTCATTCCTTGGTTCTATTGTTCCTATAAATGCACTGTTTTTCTTCTTGAATAATGCCTATTTTGCGGGAGCGAGGCGGCGAATGTGCACACGCCTGTTCAACTATGATATCTGTGGTTTTGAATGGCTAGGATAGGGCAGCAGTCTGGTCCTTCCAGACTTACTTTGATGACATGGAATGTACGGGGTTTAAATAACACGAGAAAGCGGAGACACGTCCTCAACTATGCAGCGCGACACGGGGTGGATGTGCTGTTCCTGCAGGTGACACACTTGGTGCGATCCGACTCCTCCTCCTTTGCTAAAAGCTGGGGCGCGCATAGATTTTTCTCCTACTACAGCAGATATGCGCCGGGAGTGGCGATACTGGTACACAGGCGCGTCCCCTTTGTGCATCATCGATGAAGAGGGCAGATATGTTATTGTCACAGGGGTGCTTCTTGGCTTCAAGATCACCTTTGTTGGGGTGTATGGTCCCAACACTGACTCCCCCGCCTTTTTCCAGGGCCTCCATGATGCTTTGCTGCGCACTGACACTGACATGTTGGCGTTAGGTGGGGATTTTAACTTGTTGATGGTCCCTACTAGGGACAGTACGTCACCCTCCCCAGATTGCAAACCCCGCTCTCGAGCTGTGCTGGCTGATATGTGCGCACAATACCCGTTAATCGACATAGAGGCCCGTCTACACCCTCACTCACCCAACTACACGCATCACTCTGGATATCACAGCACTAGCACCAGGATCGACTACTGGCTTCTTTCTCCAGGGGTGGCTGGTTGGGTGGATAACCATACGACACTCCCACGCACGTTGTCAGACCACTCTCCTATAGTACTGACTCTACTGATTCCCAGGTTGGGGGGATACGAGAGACAGTGGCGTTTTCCCGGAAGGGCCCTGTCTGACCCGGTCTTCAAAGAAGGCATCCGTATAGCGATAGAGGAATATTTTGAGATCAACACGGGCACAGCAGACACATGGGCCACGTTGTGGGAGGGATTCAAGGCCACTATTCGAGGGGTTTGCATCACTAAGCACGTGGGTGCCTTGCGCGAGATTCGTGCTGCCATGACACATATCGAGAGCGAAATATCCAAGGTGGACAGGGACGCACTCACTGACACAGATGACACAACCGAAGCGAAAAGGTTGGGGTTGTTGCAGGAGTTCAGGGATGCTGCAGACAGAGAATTGAAGTTTTTGTGCGCACAACATTCAGCAAGACAATATAGAGAAGGGGATAGACCTGGCAGGCTCCTAGCGCGACTGCTCCACCTTCCCCGTCAGGCCGCGTACATATCTGACATAGTGGACGACTTAGGCATTAGACACCACACCACCCCTGGCGTCTGCAATGCATTTCTATCCTATTACAAAAAGTTATACACTTCCACTCTGACGGGGGATCGTCGCAACCCTGGCCCCTACATCAATGAGATAGCAATGGTGTATCTGGAGAAATATATGCCGGACTTCTTGGCCATGCCTATCACTCCTGAATACGTCAGCGAGGCCATAGATGTATTAAAGGGCTCTTCGGCACCGGGTCTTGACGGCTTCTCGGCCGATTTCTATAAGGAATACAAAGAAGAACTAGTCCCGCGCCTGATGGAGTTGTATGCGGAGGCACTTGAGAAGGGGGTTTTGACGCCCACGCTCCGAGAGGCGGTCATTGTCCTGCTCCCCAAGCCTGGTCGTGACCCCTCCCTGTGTGGCTCCTATAGGCCCCTTTCGCTACTCAATATTGATTACAACATTTTGGCCAAGGTCCTCGCAATCCGATTATCGTTGCTGATGGAGTACATTGTTTTGCCGGCTCAGTCCGGATTTGTCCCCCACCGCTCCACCTCCTTCAACCTCAGAACGCTGTTTTCGGTCCTACACAGAATAGACCCTGACACCCCGGCGGCCGCAGTGTTTTTAGATGCTGAAAAGGCGTTCGACTCCTTAGAATGGCCCTTTTTTTTTCAAGTCATGAGACGGATGGGAATGCCTGCGATGTTCGTAGCCACAGTTGAACTGCTATATACCTCCCCCAGGGCGAGGTTGCGCCTTAATGGCACCATTTCTGAAAGCTTTCCTCTCTCGCGAGGAACTAGACAGGGATGAAGTCCCCCCTGCTGTATATCTTGGCCATGGACCCTTTGGTGAGACACTTTCAGGAAAAACATATGCACCAAGGTCTCCAGTTCCGCACCGGTCCGCTTCTCATTTCCCTCTATGCAGACGATACCATTCTATATGTCCGGACCCCAGAAACCAACCTCGAGCCCCTGCTTTTGGAGGTGGCTCGGTTCGGAGAGTTCTCTGGCCTTCGTATCAACTGGCACAAATCTGATATCTTCCCACTCACCCCTTCCACAGAGCGCTGGGACTGCCCGTTTCTGCTTGAGTGGAATGCAGACTCTGTGGAGTATCTGGGTATTCATATTCATCTAGACACGGTCTCCATGATTCATCTAAATTATGGACGGGCGTTGGACTTTCTGGAAGATGGTCTCGCCCGTTGGCTCCGCCTTCCTTTATCGATGGCTGGCCGCATCGCCATAATAAAAATGATAGTGCTTCCCCGTTTTCTATATTTGTTCAACAACATCCCGATCCCACTCACCAAAATCTTCTTCACTCAACTGCGCTCGTTGCTGCTACGGTTGGTGTGGGGAGACAAAAACCCATGGGTCTCCTGGCGAACCTTGACTTTGCCTTATGAACGTGGTGGATTTGGGGTACCCGTTTTTTATCTTTACTACATAGTCGCGCAATGCTCTTATGCACAACCCTGGTTTCACCCGGACGCTAGGATTCCATACCTGAAGCCGGAAGTGGACTTGGCGATGCCAATCACCCTCAAGACAATACTACCCAAGGGCATACCCCGAGATCCACAAGACATACAGACCGTTTCCACTACGTCCTGGGCTTGGATACAGTTGCTGCTGCTAAATAGAAAGACAAAAACCCTGCCAGGGCCGATAAATAGGTCCCATACAGGGATCCTAACAATGGAATTGCGAGTGACTAAGAACACCTGTCTGAGCAATCAATGAATAAACTTATGATTCCAGCCACTATTGGAAAATGTACAAAAGTTTTATTTACAGGACATAAAAAGAATACATTCTGCATAAATAAATGGTCAAAAAAATGTCATCAAAGAAAGAGGGTAAGCAGTTAAGTCATAATAACAAGTCCCACATACTCCCTCAATCACTCAAAAACATTCATTCTCTTTCAGCTCTTCAAGCATTCAATTCATTCATACTCCAATCTAACGTAGACACATGACATTCTATGTAAATACAGTTTTAAACTAAAGCCACAAGGTGCTGCAATGAGAATAAGGAGGCAAAAAGCAATTGATGGTTTTTTAGAGATAATACTGCATAAGTGCCATCCAGGTAGATTGCGCCGACGCGCGTTTCGATGCTTAGCCTAGTGGGGCTGCATCTTCATCAGGGAGAGGGAGACCTTGGGGGGCAGGGACAAAGCAATGATGAACACACTGCGGGGGGGCTGGAGCGGAGGTGAGCCTAGCCGAGTAAAAAGGTCAATAAGTGGGAGACAGGTCAGCCGTGCATACTCCAGGGTTGAGCTGATAAGTGAAGGGGTGCGCTCTGCTAGGCAGTCTCAGTAGATAGGAGGATGAAAAGCGTATGGTCCCGCAGGATCCTGCAGACTGGAATACGACGTAAGGGCGTCAGCCGGCGGGGTGAGTAAAGTTTAAAGCACAATTTTTCTTAAAGGTCCTGGGGGATCAAACGAGCCACTGAGGGGTGGGGCAGCAACCGGTGCCACAAGGCGTAGTCTTTGTAATGCCAGGGGCAAGAGAGCGAGTTGACCGTGGGTCAAGTACTGGTCAAGGGCAGAGTCCTGTAATGGACTGGCTGGTCATATCCAGGTCCTACTGGTTGGGAAGGGTCGCAGAGCAGGAGATTCCAGGAGTGGGTTCCTCCTGGGGGGGCGGGCATGGCGGACCGCGCAGCGGCGTCTTCAGTGGTTCCCAGATGGACGGTTACAGTTGCGCAGGCTACTTCAGCTTGACGTGCTGTACTCGCCGGCTCTCCCCCTGCCGAACCCCCACTGGTTCCCTATCACCGCTGAGACAGTGGTCTGCAACACGTTATCAAATACCAGATCACCATGATAGGTGATTTGTTCCCGGATGGACACGTTTTTTCAGTGTCCGAAGATCAGCGATTCACTGACCGGACGTTTATGGACTCATTTGTCCTGACCAGATTGCGATCCATGCTTAGAGCAAAGTTCCCCTCGTTTCCACTCTCCCCGGATGAAATGGCGGCCCTAACCTTCTTAATTCAGTCCCAGACGGGCGCACACATCGTTTCTAGGTTGTATAAACTCTGTGTGGCTGCGCTGCCTGCCTCGGATACACGGGTTTGTGCGGCATGGGAGACTGATCTGGGTGGTTCTATCTCAGATGACCAATGGGCTGCTTGTTGCCAAGCTACCAAAGACGTCTCAATTAATAGTAGGCATAAATTTATACATTTCAAATTTTTGAGGCGGCTTTACTTCACGCCGGCCCTAACTCACAAACTCGACCTGGCCAGGCCCCACTGCTGTCCCAAATGCAAAGCCCCACACACCGATTTTGCACATCTTACCTGGACATGTCCCAACCTACATGAGTACTGGCTACAGGTGCACCGCATATTGGGCGACATTTTAGAATGCGAGCTGCTGCCCATACCAGAGATTGCGCTGCTGGGTTATGTTGTGGAGTTCCCCCGTGCTACGCGGAAACTTGCTGCCATAGGCTTTTTGCTCGCAAAGAGGGAAATTGCTATACTCTGGGGGTCCAGACGAATCCCCACCTCCAAGGTGTGGCTACGCAGTCTGGCTCACTGCAACGTCAATAGTGTAGAATACTCCACACAGGTCCCGACGGCTTCACGCCCAGTGGATATCTGGGGCCCATATCGACAATACATTAACAAGTTAACGCAGGCTGCACAATCTCAAGCTGCGAGTTCTATTGTCCCGGAAGGGGTGGGATAGATACCAATGCCCTATCGAGAGAGCCTGGCTTGCCGTGTAGTGAATGTCTTGCTATTACTGTTTTGTGACTGAGAGGGGGAGGGGTACCACGGATCCAATTGTTGATGGTGCCTGAGGGGAGGGTGCTTGTTTCCCTATTTCTTCGCCTACTTGACTCCGAATGACGATATTGCACTACTTACGTTTGCTTGTGTATCATTCCGTCACTCCTCGTCTATCTAAGCCAACACTATCACCACCTCAGTCATGATTGCTGTGTTGCTTGTCGCTCTCTCTCTCACGCTGGCATTTTCATTATTGTTATGTTTGGAAATATATGTATCTCTTTGCCTTATCCTTGCATACGTGCGGTTCACAACCAGAACTGGAAAACGGAAAACTGGATTCTAGAATGTGTTACACCATCTGTAATGTTTTTGGTCACGTCTTCCGGATGCTTATTTTGTATAATGTCTACAGATGTTGTCAATGTACTCTGTTTACTATTTGACTGTATGCTTATACGGACCAACCTGTTGCTAATAAAGAGATTTAAAAAAAAAAAGAGAGTACCACCTAGGCCCTTTCCAGGCTGTGATAGCCTAAGTCCTGTTATCCACCGGAATCAAGTCCCCTGCCAGCAGGAAAGTAGAAAGAAGCGGTAATCCAAAAGCCAAAATGCTGAGCTCACTGGCTTGCAAGTTCATTAGATTTCACAAAAGAGGAAAGCGAAAGCAAGGATAGGGACATTAAGACAACCTTTGAGGACATGATGCAACAACCTCTGCCTAGACATTCCACTCAAGAGTAAAACAAAAGCAATGAGCGGTTAGGGATAGCTCTGAGACATAACCTTAAACGCCTCATAAGGTCGATCAGGGAATCCTGCATACATTGTAAAGTTTATACTTTTAAACCATAGTCTAAGATTTTCATGCTAACGTTAAAGAAAATAAAAAGTATAACATTATTTCAATTTGAGGACAGAAACCTGATCAAGGTAGGATAAGGTCCAAGGTCAATTCAGTATAACTTCAACCCTCTCCAGAGGATTCCCCGAGTTGCATTCTTTCTTGTTTCTGAGCAAAGTGGACAACCCGCTGACTTCTTGATGATTTGTGCATCTGCCATTCAAGAACACTGGTTGTTTACTGGGTTGAAGTCTCATCTACTGCTTTTGAAGGCTGTAGTACTAGTATCCTTGCAGCTCCCAGTATTAAATTAGCTCCATATGGCTCACACTTGAAGGTATTTTATGGTAAAGTAACAAGGACCCCCTGAATGGGATAAATTTCCTGGGTCAGGGTAAAGCAATCATGTGCAAGGGTAAAAGCCCAGGCAAAATAGAAAACACAATCTCTGACAAAAACAAATATGTATGGAGGTAGACACACCATAAGGAGAAAAAGACTCAAGGAAAACTATTATATGATAACATAGAAAATGTAATTACATTTATATAAATTGATATGAACATATTCAATAATACACATGGTTAAAAAAGAGATGGAAATGTGTTTTTTAAAAAGACAAATCTACAATATAAAGATTGTATAATAATCAGGGAATTGTTAACACATTAATGATTCCCGAAATTAATTGAAGATGCTGATTTCTGTCGACGCGTTTCGACACATACTTTGTGTCTTCCTCAGGACAAATTCAGCGAGATTCTAAAGTTTAAACAAAAAAGAGTCAAAATATCTCCTTATGCCAGTCCGGATAAATTCCACATTATTAAATACAGTGGTGTTACCATCTGTTGTCAGACACATAGAAATAGAACATGATACATCGCTAGGAAGAAGTACACAGACAAATATATTCCTATATACAAATATGCAAATGTACAGCTAGAACAGTAATTTCTAAAGCTTAATGTCATATGTTTACCACATTATTTTAAAAGCCAAAGAGTGGAAAGAAAAAAAGAAAAAAGAAAAAGGGTAAAAGCTTAGAAGAAAAAGAAGGATACACGAAAGAAGAGGGAAAAGAAAGGGGAAAAGCCGGAGGCTAAAGGATGGGCAGGAAAAAAGGAGAGGGGTGGAAAGGGAGGAGGGTTTGGGGGTGGGGGGAAAGTAAGGGAGAGAGAGCAAAGAGGTGGGTAAAAAAAGGGGGGGGGGGGGTTTGTTGACCGGGAGGGTTTGGTGGGAATAAGGAAAAAGGAGAACGAAGAAAGAGGGGAAAAAAGGGGATAGATTTGAGAGGCAGAGAAGACATCAGGAGGAAAAAAGAGAGGTTTGGACTCGTGCCGTTCTCTTTACTTTGTTTTAAATTTATAAAAGAAGAAAGTTGGATATCAGATTGACATCAGTGCACAATAGTATAACCTATGGGAGGCACGTGGAGGGTACTTTAAGTAGCCAGGTTTTGTTGGCAGGGAAGCCTATATTTTAAAGGTTTTGGACAGAATTGATTCATATCTCCAAAATCAAGTCTATAATTCATTTTGGGCCTATAGTTCTTACCTTTAGAAATTATAGAAAAGGAAAGGTTTCTGAAGTTAAAACGGCGTAGAGATGTAGACTTCGTTTTAAACACTATAGAGAGATGGATAACATATAATAGACCGAAATTAGTCAGATTGAAAACAGAAAATAATTTTAGTCTCTCCCTCATGATTAAAAAATTAGCATTTTATATTCAACTTATACCTTTCATGCGCGGAGTCAGAACAGACCAAATCGTTTTTTCAATGCCGTAAGTTTAGCGTGTTCTTTAAATTTAAAACCATTTCTTGTTTGCAAGATACAAGAAAGAGAATAATACACCTTATGAAACGGACTTCCTAGTTTGATCGACGTTGCTAAATAACACTAAATCAGCTGTTTAAATGATGTTAAAAAAAGATGTTACCTGCACTCGTGTGCTGCACGTTTACTCACACCAGCCGGTTGAAAACGGCTGCAGGCCCCGATGGGGACAAGTCAGGCGCAGGCCTCCTTTTTCTATCCCTGGCTTAAAAGGGACAGTGTGCAGGTATTATTTTAATGCTAATGGTATGGACTCTCAGCGTGTGGAACTATAAACAATCAGGGCATAACGTTACCTGATAAAAAGTGCCTGTTAAGTAAATCCTTTGTCCTTTATCGTGGGATTTTACATATATTCGATGGCGTAGTCAATACTTAGTATCCAGAAAGGCGTTGTCTATGACCTAGCAGACAGGGTAATTAAAACGACAAGCGGTAAAATAAAGCCACTTATACGGTTTAAGACCTTACATCAGAGTGAATATTGGCTCGACCGTAACGCACGTACCTTCTTAGGACTGGATTATTCCACAGTGTCTCGGGAGCCCGGTTCGTGTGTCCTGAAAGATTTGCATGTTTGAAGCAAAGGCGTTTTTATACGTACGCCGCCTCCTGTATTGTTTGCAGGTGTGTGAGCTCTATCTCTTAAAGGGCTAGACGTTTATATATAGCATTATATATAGCAGAGAATACATTGTCCATAGAAACACGCTTGACGACAGGAATAGTGAAAAAAGCCTTCTGCTCTCCCGTATTATTGGTGTTACTAGATGGTAAAAAGGGGTCTAAATGACTCATTTAACTATTTTGACTATTTTAATTTATAAACAGCCTAACTAATGTCACAAAAATATGACCACAGAAATAAGTAAAAAAAATTATAATAATTCAGTGCAAACTAATATTCAAAACAAGATCAGATTATTGCATTTTCCCAAGGGAGCTCATTATTTAGGCCCCGTGTGAAAGTGCCTAGAGAAAAAATCCAAAAAACGTTTCTTTTTTCTGATTTTCTCTCCTCCCTTGTCATTCGAAATGTGGATTTTTTCTAAAATCCGCCATTTCACATCTGATGGGGAATGTTTGTGTTCTGCAAAATGTTTTACCAGTGGGGCTGTGTATTTCAAGGTTTTGATTGCTGACCTATGTTCAGTCATTCTTGTTTTAATCGCACGTGAGGTTTCCCCTACATAGCCCAAATTGCAGGGGCATACAATAAGGTACACCGCATTCCGTGTATTACAGGTCCAAAGTTCTTTTGCATGTATGGTACGACTGTTGAATGTCATGGTCTCGCCGCTGATAATCTGATCACAAGATTGGCAAGAACCACAGTGAGATGTGCCTTTCACTCCATTCGTTCCTTCAATAGATTTCTGTATATGTGATGGATTACTTGTGGGCTTGTTGAAACGTGACCTCACTATAAAGTCCTTCAAATATTTATTTCGGCGATGTGCGAACATAGGTTTGGCCAGTTTGTGTGGGTCTGATTCACATTTAGAAGGTGCCAATTCAAATTGATTATCTGCCTAACAGTAGCATCCAGGGTTGGATGTTTGGTTATGCAGACAAGTTTCGGGTCCTGTTTTTGTCTATGTGCATTAAGGAGGGAGTCCCGATCGTAGACACGTGCCCTTATTAAAGCTTCTCTGATGAGATGATGGGGGTAACCACATTCTGCAAATTTTTGTTTCATCTTTATAGACTGGGAGTCATAGTCCTTCAGATTCGTACAATTCCTCCTCACACTAAGGAACTGTGAGAACGGAATACTATCCTTTAGACACCTGGGGTGATAGCTTTTGAAATGCAGCAACATGTTTCTTGCTGAAGGTTTTGTGTATAAATCAACCTCTAGATGACCCTCATTCTGCCTGATGTAAATGTCAAGGAATTCCACTTGACGCGAGTTCATGTGGGCAGTAAACTGAAGATTCTCATCGGTCAAGTTGAGCCATTCTGAAAATTCCTTCAGAGTCTGTTCCCCATCGGTCCACACAAAAAAGTTGTCATCGATGTATCGATACCAATGGGAAACAGACTCATAAAAAGGGGCAATTTCATTATAGATTAATTTTGACTAGCTGTACATTTGTATATTTGCATATAGGAATATATTTGTCTGTGTACTTCTTCCTAGCGATGTATCATGTTCTATTTTTATGTGTCTGACAACAGATGGTAATACAACTGTATTTAATAATGTGGAATTTATCCCGACTGGCATAAGGAGATATTTTGACTCTTTTTTGTTTAAACTTTAGAATCACGCTGAATTTGTCCTGAGGAAGACACAAAGTATGTGTCGAAACGCGTCGACAGGAATCAGCATCTTCAATTAATTTCGGGAATCATTAATGTGTTAACAATTCCCTGATTATTGTACAATCTTTGTATTGTAGATTTGTCTTTTTAAAAAACAAATTTCCATCTCTTTTTTAACCATGGGTATTATATCAATTTTTATAAATGTAATTAAATTTTCTATGTTATCATATAAAAATTTTCCTTGAGTCTTTTTCTCCTTATGGTGTGTCTACCTCCATACATATTTGTTTTTGTCAGACATTGTGTTTTCTATTTTGCCTGGGCTTTTACCCTTGCACATCACACTTGAAGGTAAACAGCAATTTAAATGGATAGTTTGAGCAAATTTGTGTTTTCTGCCTGGTCACCACAGAGTTTTTGGACATTATCTGGACCATATTGTTGCTGGTATTAGGACTCTGTGCATAGTGACACTCCTATTCAGTGCCACAGTGTGTGTGCTTTGACCCTAAACTGGCATTGGGAAAATTGTATTCACCAAATTGGACTATGTAACTGCCCAGTAGTATCATTTTAGAGTACACAGAAAATGCACCTAGGATGTGGAAGTTATGTGCCATATGTGTATTTACACCACCCATATATATAAAAACAATATATGTCTGCAAGGAGAACCAATGTGCTGTGGCACAACAGTAGTTTAAATTTACTGTAGAGAGACATGGCAGAAAAAAGTACCCAAGCCATATAGGAAAAGGCAATTTTTACTTATTCATTTCTCAACCCTAAAGTGTACCTTGTAGCCCAGCGGACATGGTGCTGATATATAAATATAGGGCACATTGCGTATTGGGATTAGAGTGCTCTTAAATTGATATATAATGCAAAAGCAATTTTACTGTGTAGGCTTTGCCACACTTTTCCAGAAAAGGTCTACATGGGATGAAAAAATGTGATGTCTTGTCCCCGCTTGTAAAAAAGATAGAACATTTTTCAAATGATATCTTACTTAATTCTCAAATCCTGATGTAATGGCCGAATATGATTTTTGAGAACTTAAGTGAAAAAGTAACCTAGTAAAAATGTACTTTGTGCTGCCTGATCCAAAGCCATCTTAAACCAGTTTTGCCACTCAGTACCTTCACAGCTGGAATACACATGCTTGGTTGGAGGAGTTAAAAACCTTGAATAAGAGAACAATAGCCTGCCTTTGAGCCCTGGATGAATAAATAGGTTTTAACTGCTGACCAATTAGCAGAGATTAGCTATATGGGAGTGGACAGGAACAGAGGGCAGTCTTGGCACTATAGATGTCAGGAACGGCTTCTACTATTGATACCCAAGACCTTCAGAGACAGCCAGGCTCTAGTCACGGTATGAGAGAGAATGAGTTTCGGCCCTGACAGATGGAAGGAGAGATCATTTAAATAGGGAAGTTGCTAAGGAGCTTAAGATGTTGCCACCTGGTGAAGCAGATTTCTATCATATTGAAACATGGGCTCCTTGGAATTTTGCAGTAAGGCAAAGAGGAGATGCTGCAAAATGCAGCAGAGACTGCAAGAAAATAGTTCGATCTAGTTAAGAATTTTTCTTCCATTACTGGCTAGTGCACAGTATCAATCAGGCCCTTCCCGTAACATTTGAGGACCTGGGAAGACTTCAACTGAAGAAGATTGTCCTGCTCGAAAAAGAGGACTGAAAACTGAACTCAGACAAGACGGAAGTCCTCATCCTGGGACCATCACCCTCCGCCTGGAACGACTCCTGGTGGCCCCCAGCCCTGGGCACCGCCCCCAAGCCAACAGACCACGCACGCAACCTGGGCTTCATCCTGGACTCCTCCCTCTCGATGACCAGACAAGTCAACTCCGTATCCTCATCATGCTTTCACACCCTTCGCATGCTTCGCAAGATCTTCCGCTGGATCCCGACCGAAACCAGGAAGACGGTCACCCAGGCCCTCGTCACCAGCCGACTGGACTACGGAAACACCCTCTACGCCGGAACCACAGCCAAGCTACAGAAAAGACTCCAACGCATCCAGAACGCCTCCGCCCGACTCATTCTGGACATCCCCCGACGCAGCCACATCTCCGGCCACCTGAGGGACCTGCACTGGCTCCCCGTTGACAAGAGGATCACGTTCAGGCACCTCACCCACGCACACAAGTCTCTCCACGACCTGGGCCCCAAGTACCTCAACGACCGCCTGACCTTCTACACGCCCACCCGCCAGCTACCGTCAACCAGCCTCGCCCTCGCAACCGTACCACGCATCCGAAGAGCCACCGCCGGAGGCAGATCCTTCTCCTACCTGGCGGCCAAAACATGGAACTCCCTCCCCATCCACCTCCGGCTGACCCAGGACCACCTCGCCTTCAGGAGACAACTCAAGACCTGGCTGTTCGAGCAGTAGCGGACCCCTTTCCGGGTGAGTAGCGTGCTATACAAATGCTGTGATTGATTGATTGATTGATTGACCCACTCTTTCTGCTGGCCACCAGGTACTTGTGCCCTCCTGTTTGCTTGCTTCAGGGGCACAAAAAGTAAAAGTACTTCTAGCTCCAAGAGAGCCAAACTGACACACAGGCTTTGACCCTCCATGTGACCTGGCTGGAGAGAGGCCTAGTGCATAGAAGCCTGCCATGAGAACATTGGGCTGCAGGACTGGCAGGTGGAACTTTTCATCACTTTAAAATATTAGGGCTTAGTAATTTTTTCTACCTCTGGAGGACCGGGACAATGAAGCAAGAAAACCAGGTTTGGCCACTTTAGCTACATTGAAAACTGGTTCTGCTGGACTTCGTGGCAAAGGCATCCAGATTAGTGAAGCCCTGCCCAGTAATAGCATCCTGCTATGCCCCACAGGAGGACTCTGAATTCCCAAAAAAGTGACCAAGTCAGAAGGTAAAACATTAGACCGCGGCAAGGCATCAACTCTATCTGATCAGTGAAGAAACCTCAGTGGCTACAAAATCTAGGTTTGTCCTGTTTGAAGCTTTTGGAACTAAAACCAACAACTTCAGCAGGTGCTTGATGGGTCAACCTCAAGGGACCCTTGCCAGCCACATCCTTGGATCTTGCACCCCTGTAGGAGTTTGACTTTCATTCCAGAGATTAATTCCCATGGTAAAACCTTTAACTGAGAATGGCCTACCTTGTGTGTATGACCTTTGATCTATCATGGTCCACCTGAAATTGCACCTAACTCCTGGCCACCCATGAACAGTGCCTTTTAAATAATGCTTTACATGTTCTTGGGGCATTTTGCCCAAAACCTTTGACAATTAATGTTTCCATTTCCGCTAGACCTGTTTCAATGATCCCGGAATCCTTTTCTTCATTAAACATTCATGAAACATGTCCCTATTTTTTAATTTGGTTTGGGAACTTTATTTTGTTGTGCTCCTTACTTTACAATTGTTGCTATTGTTTGTACTAAACATCTTTGAGGATTGCTTGCTGCTTCTGCCATTATGCCATAAATAGCATGGATTGATCGGAGATCCTCTCAGAACTTTGATTTAACCAGATAGTTAGCTTGATAGTGACCACCACCACAAATGAATAACCCCATTCCTGGCAATAGCACCAACCTGTAGGGAATGTTTTCAGATGTCAAAACCATAGCACCTGGCCATATATCTTCTTGGCCAGCATGATGGACGACATATCCTGGTCAATAGAGATTTTATTGTCTCTGAGCTATATTTTTTTTGCATTTGGCAGCTACTAAAATCTTCTCTTTGATTTGCAAATAATATACCAGTGCTAGGACATCTGGGGCTAGTTTCTTTTGATTTGCAAATGATATACTAGTGCTAGGAAATCTGGGGATAGATAATTCTTCATGCAGAAAATTGAATACACTTGATGCATCTCATCAAGGACAATCTCACTGCCGTCAGAAGCCTTGAAAAGTTGTCAGATCAGCACCTGAACCTAATTCCCAGGTTGGAATTGGCTGACCCCTTGTTGAGTCCCTGAATGCACAAATTGTTGCATCTTGAACAATTTTCAACATTGTCTAACTTAGGGCCCAGTTTATATAACGGCGGGTGGCCTGCCTTTCTGCTATGAAGACAGAGTAATTTACTCGATCCCCCTGACTGACAGACCACTCGACAAATATGTATGGTAGCCAAGCAAGCAGTCATTTGTAAAGGCGTTAGCAGGATCCGCCATCAAGCAGGCTCCTGCCAAAGCATTTTACTCTTTACTACTGGACTGCATTGGAAGGTCGCAGCCCTGTAAGAAACACTATTTTTTTCTTTTCAAAAAGGAAATCCCAAAAATGTTATATTTTTTTAAAGTAAAAATATAAGGCTTGTCGATGGGGGAGCATCATAACGATTTTACTGTTCCTTACTTTTCTCTGGTGGTAAGGAACAATAAAAAAATTCATGTATTTCTGCCCATCTAATTTGGAAGAGAGACATGTAGCCATTTCTCAGACTGCCCTTATTCCCTATGACCGGCTGAGAAGTTGGACCACGGCAGTGACAGAGTAGTCTCTGCAATGGCCAAACTCAAGGTCTTCCCGCAATAAAATTGGGCAGGCGGACCTTCAAACTGGCTGTATGTATACTCTTCCATGATTGAGATGGAGCACACATACCGCCAGTACATACATCGGGCCCTTCGTTTCCATGATCCTATCTTGTTGTTCGAAGGTAATCACTCTTGATGCCAGTTCATTGTGATCATGAACTTCAGTCCAATTTATTTTGATATGGTCAAATCTAGTTTCCACCTTTTGAAGGGAACAGTACCGACCCGTTATTGATTTGCTTCAGTCCAGCATGGTGAGATCCTTGAAGAGCTCCATTATCAGCCATTTTATGTCATTATTTGTGGCTACTGTCATAATCTGTGGAGCCATCAAATATTTGGTTTGCACTGTCTATATTTATTCCTTGTAGGGGCAGGTTCGAATAGGTATTTAATGGTAGGGTTCCTTGTCCTAACCCTCTCTAGCATTACCATAATCCTAATGCTGCAATCCTTCTGGATTCAGAGGAAGTCAGTACAGTTATGTCGAAGAACAATGTGCTAGGAGGAGAAGCTTAGTGCGCATCCAAGATGGTCGCGTGAGCACAGAGCTCCCGAGACCCTCGCCACCTCCCGCATCTATCCTGGCACAGATCCTGATATAGACGACGGGTTCTAATGGATATCACCCTGCTGACATAGAAGCTCTTTTCAGAAATCGAATCGGCTGCCGGGACCCGGACTTACTCCACTTTGGAATTTTGCGGCCTACACCGATGAGCAGCCCGGGACTTGAGTCCCCGAGATACCCAGGTGGCAATTGAACAACAGCGGCCGGTGGAGGTCTGCCAGTGCCCCTGAAGTACTTTCGGTTTCGTTTTTGGTCTTTGTCTATCGTAACCCGCCGCCATTTGACTTTGATGGCCCATGATCTGCCACCGGTTGATCACTTGCCCTCTGCCCCTCGTCTCTAGACTCTGCAAGTCTGATTTGTGAGGAGCCATTCACACCCGGTCCCAAAGGCCCCTCCGGGGCGTGCCGCTCAAGATGGCGAGCAAGTCGGATAGTGAGAAGTGGACCTCCAAGGGCGCGCACCGAGGGGGTGCCATCCAATACAACAGTATGGACCGTTACACTCGTCCGAAAGGATCCCCTAGTGGTGTCGGTAAAGCCCTCGATGAGACCGGGGATGGCTCCTCAGCGACAGAGGAATTGACACTGCAAGATGGTATGGGCGCCATTGCAAGCATGAAGACATCCATGGGCCAGTAATACGAAACATTGGCTTCAAAGATTGACACGGTGGCCATCGATGTCAATTTGATCAGGACTGATCTGGTGAAGACCAATGAACAGGTCAAGTCTCTGGATATTAAGACCGCCAGCCTTACGACCGACGTGTCCGATCTTCAGACAGAAGTTCGTAATCTGCGGTCCTCTAATGATTTGTTTGCCCGTCGGCTGGATGACTTAGAAAGTCGAGCTAGGCGCAACAATGTGTTTATCATTGGGGCTCCGGAGAAGTCCACCTAATTAACAACAGATCTCCTTGTAGAGGACCTCATACTGAACCATCTGGACCCCAAGGCCCTCAGTAACTTTTTTGCAGTGGAGCGTGCACACAGAGTTCCAGGTGGGAAACATAAACCGGGCACCCCTCCACGGCCTATCATAGCCAAGATTTTCAACTTCAGGGACAGGGACGCTATCCTGCAGGCGTCGCGGGCCAATGGCCCCACGAAATTCGAGAGTGTGACCATCGGTTTCTACCCTGACTTCACGCAGGCTGTACAAAAACAACGGATGGGATTCATGGGGGTGAAACGGAGACTTAGGGACATGGGCTTGAAATACGCTATGCTCTTCCCTGCCTGACTACGTATTGAGTACATGGAACGTGCGCTCTTCTTTGACCGGCCAGAGGTCGTCAGTGACTGGCTTGATACTTTGCCGACGCATCGAGACCGCCCAGAGCAATCAGGGGGCGCTGAAGGTGGTCCATCGGAACAGGAGGAGTGAATGCCGACCGGCATGCGTGCTCTATGGACTTTGCAGCAGTGGTCCGATGACGTTTTGTGCTTGTATGTATATTTGTAAATACCCAGGGGCGGTAGGGAACCGGGGCTCTTCCTCCTTCCAGGGGTCTTTTCTCTTTTTGTAGATTAGTTTCTATTGGGGCGACAGGCACACTGCAAGTTGGGGTGGCTTTTTGGTCTAACGCAGGGGTGCAGGATGGAGGGGGGTGTTCGGGGAATTTCTTTGGGGGTGGTGGGGGGAACTTTGCTTTCTATTTGTTTATTTCGAGGCTACGTACTACTGCATATTTTGACTTTGGAGTCTGTTTCGTTATGGGAGGGGCTCTGTCTTCGTTTCCGGGATGGGGGGTAGGGGGCTAAGGGTGCTAAGTTGGAATGTTAACGGTCTGGGAGACAGGATAAAGCGGGGGATAGTATTGCAGTATTTGAAACGTCTTTCCCCTGATGTAGTGTTGTTACAAGAAACGCATTTGATAGGTAACACATGCCATGCACTGAACAGGCAAGGCTATCGTCTGGTAGCGCATTCTGGATTCACTACTGGGTTGAGGGGGGCTGGCGTTCTTGTCAGGAACACCCTCCCCCTGGAAATAGATGACACTATACTCAACGATAGGGGACGATATGCTGCTATCGTGGGCAGGTGGGAGGGGAAGACGATCTCCATACTCTCCGTGTATGTTCCGCAGCCCCCCCAGGGATCTCGCGAGATCGCAATCTTGGATGGGTAACTTCCTGGAAACACTGGGTCTGGTGGACTGTTGGAGGCTGCTGCACCCCGGACAGGCACAATATACCTTTCATTCGGGCGCACACGGGAGCCTCTCAAGGCTTGATTATATCCTAGTGCCGGCGGTGCAGGCAGTCTCGGTGAGAGAAATTAGACACCTAGCCAGGGATATCTCGGACCACTCCCCACTTTGGCTTTCTATTGATATACAGCTGGGAGCGGAGGGTCGAGTGGCTCCGATTAACCCCTGGCACCTTCGCAATCCTAAAACCAGGGCTGGTGTGGTTAAGTCTATGGACTACTATTTCGCTGAAAATTTGGGGTCTGTGTCTTCCTCCATTTCACTATGGGAGGCTTTCAAGACGGTAATCTGTGGCCAAACTCTTTCATTGATTGCTATTGCAAAGAAAAGTATGAATGAGGAGGTGGTACGACTGGAGACCGAAATTACTGACCTGGAAGAAGAACTGCAATCTGGGGTTACACAGGAGGGGCTACACGCTTTAGCCCTCAAACAGTCTGATTATAGAGCCCTGGTGACTGATGCGGCCAAGGCAATGAGTCGTGAGCAACAGGGACGTCTGTATGACGTTGGAGATAAAGCGGGGAAATTGATTGCTTGGTTGGATAAAAGGGATAGGCTGAATCGTGTTGTGCCTGTTGTTGAGAGAGCGGATGGAGTGCGGGTTGTGGATCCGGTTGAGATAGTGGATGTCTTCGCACACCACTTCCAAAGGGTGTATGAGCCGGTTTCAGGCAGACCGGAGGAGGACTTGCACTTGTTGCTTAGAGATATCGCATTACCTAGCTTGTCTTATTCGGACAAAGAGTTTATATAGGCGGAATTTTCTAACGATGAAATAGCGCTCGCCATCCGCTCCATCCGCTCGGGGAAAGCAACGAGCCCGAATGGCATCCCCATCGAACTGTATAAGTTGTGTCCTGACAAAATGGCGCCATATCTTCATCAGATGTTCCTAGAATCGCGAGACGTCGGATCCCTTCCTCGAGACCAGAGATTAGCGTCCATTGTAGTCATTCATAAAGAAGGGAAACCCCGAGACCTATGCACATAATATAGGCCGATATCACTTTTGAACGCCGAACCCAAGATCTTGGCAAAACTCCTGGCAAACCGGCTGATAAAGGTGATCGGCGACCTGATACACCCAGGTCAGTCCGGGTTTATTCCCCACAGCAACACCGCGCTCAACCTGCGTCGTCTTCATGGCGTCCTGGCAAGAGCGGAGTTGTTGCCCGAGCCGGCCATCTTGGTATCCTTGGATGCCTCGATGGCCTTCGACTTGGTGGAATGGCCATATTTATGGGCGGCCCTTGTGAAATTTGGTTTTGGCCCCGGGTTCATCTGTTGGATTAAACTCCTATATGAGGAACCGTTGGCCCAGGTGGTGGTCAACGGCAGAGTCTCGGAATCCTTTGTTCTTGGCAGGGGTACGCGACAGGGGTGCCCTCTATCTCCATTGCTCTTTGCGCTTGCTTTAGAACCACTTGCTGCGTGGCTGCGATGGGAACCATCGCTTAAAGGCATTAGGTGGTCCCCTGATTTTGAGGACCGCATATCGCTATACGCGGACACCATTCTGCTATATGTAAATGTGTAATGTAAATGTATTGGCATTTATATAGCGCACTACTTACCCGTAGGGTCCCAAGGCGCTTCGACCGCTGCGAAACCCTTCCTGGCTTCCCTGAGAGATGGTCCTTTAATGGGTATCTCCAGGGTGAGACCAGGCATCCCCGGCGGTCTGGTGGGGCCGTTAGTGAAGATGAGGCAAGCTAATGCCCAGAGTTCCCGAGTGTGAACGCTGATCAGAGTGGGCACCGAGGCGAGAGAATTAACGAGTCCGCTGACCCTGGTCCAGAAACCTGCCGCGCCGGGAATCGAACCCTGGTCCCGGGCCGTCCTCTGCTCTCGGGTCTGCCGCCTCTAACCAGTGAGCCACACTACCTCACCTCCCCCCGGAAATCACTGGGGGTACTGTTTGATGTTCGGGAAGAACTCTGGTCTGGTGATTAATTGGACCAAATCTAGTATTTATTCACTCAACGGAGAAGTACCCCCCCTTGCCACGCGTCTGCCCGATACCGATCACGCACGTTGGTTTTAAATATTTGGGGATCTTTATATCACTAGACACCGCAGCTCGATATGAGCGAAACCTGCTTCCCCCCCTTCTCCGGCTTAAATCCGATGTGACGGCTTGGTGCGGCCTGCCGCTGTCCCCAGTTGGAAGGCCAGCTCTTTTTAAGAAGATGTCCCTTCCCCCATTCCTGTATGCCATCCAAAATACGCTTGATCTTGTACCCGCCAGTTATTTTCGCGAGATTGAGAGCCTACAGAGGAAGCTGATGTGGGGCGGGCGCCCTCGCATTGCCTTAGCGAAGCTGACTTTGCCCTGGTATGATGGGGGCATCGCGTTGCCTGACATTAAACGTTACTATTGGGCATCCCAATTAAGTGCAATTAATCATGCAATGTACGGCCCCGTTCCAAATCCCGCATTTGAAATGGACAAATGGCAGCTGCTGAGAGGGAACTATAATAGGGCGCTATACTCCAGATCGACTGGAAAGAAACTGACTGGCCCCACTCAGGTCGCGGTACGGGTGTGGTGTAGTGCAACCGCAGCAATGGGGTGGTCGGACAGATTGACTAGAGCGACCCCGCTCTATGCGGCGGAGAGATTGGGCAATCTTTGGACAACGAAAGGCTTCGAGAAGTGGGATCTCATCGGCATTAGCAGGGTCGGGGATCTCTGGGTTAAGAACAGGATTAAGACTTTTGACGAGCTCAAATCAGAATATGCGCTAAGTGATAAGGAACACTTTCATTACATGCAGATCCGTCATGCTCTTGGTTCATTTTTCCCGGTCGGGACCGTTATCCCGGAGTCTTCTCCCCTTGAGGATAGGGTGCTTGACGGACACGTCCCGGATAGCACTATTTCCCTAATATACAAAAAACTTATTAACGATCGGTCGGATTTAATTTCACGGCTCCGTGGTGCTTGGACCGACGATGGACTGGAGTTGGACGATGAAGATTGGCAGGCTGCGATATCTTCTCCTAAAGAGGTCGCGATTCCGGACCGTCTCCGGCTGGTGCAATTAAAAATCCTACACTGCATCTATATCACGGGTCCACGGCTGCTGCGTATGGGTTATTCAGTGGACGGGTTGTGCAAGCGCGGGTGTGGTATGATTGCTACCTTCCTTCATATCATATGGGAGTGCCCGGATGTTGTGGTATTTTGGAATCATGTGCATGCTGTTATGGAAGAGGTTACGGGTGTTTCGTTGTTGCCGGAGGCCAGACGCTGTTTACTGAATGTATGGGAGCCAAACGATTATAATGTGGCGCAGACGCAATGGGCTACCCTTGGTAATATGGTAGCAAAAAGGGACATAGCCCAACTATGGGGATCCCAAAGAGCACATCTGATTTCAGCCTGGAAAGAAAACATGGATTGGTGCATGTTTAGGGAGAAAACTGTGTATGTTGCTTGTGGTAGACCCAAGAAGTGGGGGAGAATATGGAACCAAAGGAACCTATATCGTGGGGAGATCTGCACTCCTCCTTTTGTAGACGTCCCTGAAATACCTCTGTCCCCGTGACCGCACATTCCTAGTATGGTACACACTTCTGTCTATGCTGTGTTCGCCCGCTCCCTGCCCCCCCGAGATTCATCTCTATACATTGCATACACCAATTTTTTGATATGACTCCCCCCGCCCTGAGACAGACACTCACCTTGTAGTTTCTTATTGCCTCGCTAGTTTTTCTGTTTCTGTTTATTGTTTATTTATATATATGTAAAATGTGAAACCTTAATTCATCCTGCTTACCACCACAGGTCTTCTCAGAGTAATATGCGAAATCGCTGCCGGGCCCTCGTGTTGTCGGCTGAAGAGCTGTGTAACGATGCAATTTTGTGTTTTTATTTCGTTTTAACAACGGCCTGCCCCTGTGGTTGTAGGTCTGCAACTGTATTGCTTTTATCGAAATAAACGTTTAAAAAAAAAAAACCAATGTGCTATACTCGCAGACTTACAGGTAGTTGTTGTTTGATATCAGTGGAGTGTGGGCTCAAACACTCATTAGGGCTGTGAAATTTCTTTTCAAAACCTCCATCAGATTCAATGGATTGATCAATAACCCTAGCAGTTTCTTTCAAAGTTTCACCTTGAGAGGCTTAAGACCAATCTAATAGGTTAGCCAGATAATTATCTCATGATACCGTTTAAACTGCAGTTATTTCTATGTTGCAACAAATAGCCTTTCATCTGGGTATATGGGATGTCTTCTTTCTTCTCCCTAGGCGACTCACTTGATCAACTGGCGCACCACTGGCCTCTGGTGCTACCAGCGATGTCACACCAATTAATGATGCTTGCTTCTGCTCTCTACTGCAAGGAACCTGGCACCCCTCCTTGGTCCCAGCCACAAACTACTGCCCACTCCCAAGGCCATTCATGACACTGACAAACTTGTAACATGCCTCGCTGAAGCCAGTGGCAATGCGTGGATTTAGGATCAACATTTTGGTGCTAAAGAGAGAGGACTCTAGTGCTTTTTGGAGGTTTTGGCCTCCAGTTGCTGCATGTGTGTTTTTTTAGGCTGGCTGCACTTCTCCGCTATCCAAAGCTCACCAATGCTTATAACCACATGGCTCCCCTAGCATTCAGGGTGTCAATCACATTAATGCAGTTGACTATTCCAGGGATGGAGTGTTGCTTTCAACTTGTGCCCGCAAGTGTACAAAAGTCTTGGGTATCAGCACATATTAATGAATGTTGAGTAGCTATTTATTACAGATTGGAAATGAGGTGGAAATTGAGAGGTCCCATCAGAGCTTCGAGGGGAAGTATCAAGTCAGGTTCTCACTCATGCCACACCCCATCTATAATCAGTTCTAATTATAAATTCTGTTCTCAAAACATATCTGTTGAAAGAGTTTAATACCCACTAACAAACCAATGTTTACTTCTTTTTTAATAGTGGAATAACTTCCCTACCATTTCTACAACTGTTACCAATCCTGTATTACTAGCATCAGTGGTCACAATGGATTTATTTTGGTGTCCAGTGGTTTTAGCACAGCAGCAGACACAGTCTCTTTTTAATCATAACAATTCCCCTTCACAACCCTCACAATGAATTTAGCTTCTAAGTTTTCGTCAGTTTTCTCATGGTCTCGTTTTTGTCAGCAAACATGAAGATAAAATGAAACTGCTATTCGGCTAGCCCCAGAAATGAGTGCAGCTGTTCCTTAGACTGCAGTGATGGGCATACTCCAACCTGTGATCAAAATAATCTATCCCATCCACGCCTCTTTTGCATTTTCCCAGCTTATTAGTTAACCCAGTCTTCCACATCATATCCAAAATAGTATACTGGGTCCTATTATGCTTTAAATTGTTTCCACCATAACCCAAGATGCCATCCTGAAAATATGTTCATAATGAATCCCTTTAAACAACTGATGCACTGGCTTTTAGAAAATAGCAGCTGATAAAGCATGTCTAAAGGTTGTCTATTTACATTCATAGAATGCACATGTAATACAACCTGATGGTAAGCTGGCGATAAAGCAAAGGCAGGGAATAACTCCACCATGTTCAATGTCATCAATATTTCACCAGTATTAGGTAAGGGATACTGTTACAATGATAATGAGTCCAGAGGTGGTAGTTTCAAGTAAGTATTGTAAAACAAGTTTACAGAAATAAGATGTTGAAGCAAGATGGAAAGTAAGCCAGTAAGTATCTCTGTAAATATGCCCCACCAGGAGCTGTCCTCCTGGCAGCTCAGCCTTCAGTCACCAACTGAATCAGTTCACCCCTCCAACATTCTATGACATGTACAACATTCCACACAGACTGACCAGAGAGCATGGGAAGTAAGAAGATAGAGAAATAACCATACAACATATCCACCTTCTTTACACTTGAAACAAATAAAAAGAAGAATCAAAAAATGAATAAAACATGCTAAATGTAATAAACAGTAAACCAATGAAAGCAGAAATGAAGAATCAAAGAAAGAATAAAACATGCTAAATGTAATGAACAGTATACAAATGAAAGCAGAAATGTAAACAGAATAGAATAGAAGAATGAGAAGAAAATCGAATGAAAGAACTATGAAGCTTGAATATAAGAGAGCCCACATCTTCTCCCTTTAATGGTAAAAGAACGAGTAAAACACTTACAAGAAATAGAGAAAAAAAAAGAAATGAAGGAAAGTTAGTGAAGAGTTCTCGGACACAACAACACACACCAGTTGGCCGGACCAGGGTGGAGAGTAACCAACGAACAAAAGCACTAAGAAGAGAAAAAATAAGAAACGTACTCCCAACAGGAGAATTCAAGAGAAAACTCCATTACAAAGCGAGAAAAGAGAAGAGAATATGTACATTGAACAGGAGTACAACCAAGCAATACAAAAACATGAATTAAATTTACCAGTAATAAGAAATCAAACGCATAAAGAATGAAAATCTGGCATCAACTTTAAATGCAGGGTTCCGTGCACTGAACCACAAAGAATGAAAAACTCAGAAAATGTACAGGACACTTTTGCGCAAAAGGAAGAGAATAATATCATTAGAGCTCTAAAATAACTATCATAAAACAGTACTGAATTCAAAAATATATAATTTTAAACCGGTAACCGTAGACAAATAATGTCCACTCATAAAGCATGCATGAATCTGAATTACTTAAATATCATATGTATCATTTGAACCGGTAACCGTAGACAAAAAATGTCCACTCATAAAACATGCATAAATTAGAATTACTTAAACATCATATATATCATTTAAACCGGTAACCGTAGACAAATAATGTCCACTCATAAAGTAAGCATAAATTTGAATTACTCAAATAAACACTATCAATCATAACTGCATCATGCTTCGTCAAATGAAAATTGCACTAAGAATCTGTCATTAAAATTTAGCTAGCATAACATAAGAACTGGTAACATTTATCCCTAGAACACATAGTACTCCTGTGGATAATAATCAGCGCTGTATTATAAATGAAATTGTATACAGATATTAAACAATATTAATAATAATACCTGCTGCAATCTAAAATCAAATAGCATTAAAAATTGTAAAAGGCATACATACATCATGAAAAGATTGCAGGCAAAAATATAATACATAAACATGTAATATAAACCCCAGAAGAAATAACACTGATACCCGACTTAATAGCAGAGTGTTAATTCACATGAGAAGAACCTGTTAAAACTAAAGCAGTGAACACTGTGGAAATAAACCAGTAGATACAAAATTACCCAAACCTCAGAATTCAAGTCACACAAGTTAATACAATGTCTTAAATCTCCAATGGATTTCTTTCTTTAACAGAACATGCTAAATATTCAGATGTGTCAATTCTCTTCATACAGCCTTTGAAGTGACTGCCCTAATAGCTAATGCATCTCTAATGGCATAGACCTCACTTTGTGTACTTTTGGAACTGCTCCTTCCTTCAGAATAATTTTGTGAGCAAACCCCTTTAACAATCTCAAAACGAGTTTTAATACCTCAGGAAAGTTTTCCTACACCTTAATTGATTTTTCACCAACATCTTCAATGATATTAGCTCCCTTTAACGCTATTAATAAATCCTACTGCTCAGGATAACCTAACAAACAGGACACGTACATCCTGGCAGACCCCCATACATGCCGCCATACTCTTGCAAATATAATCATAATTTTGAAGTCCATATTCCCCCCACATGTATTGTGTGCGTCCATATGCAATTAATTTGATATCTGGTGGATTCACTCCAAGTCCCCAACAATAAGCAGTAGATTTTCTTTAAAGAGAGTGTATGATACTCGTGAATGTACTAACAGCTCAATCAATCAGTTAATCAATCAGGGTTTGTAAAGCATGGCTACTCACCCCTGAGGGTCCCAAGATGCTTGGGGGAAAGGGAGCTGCTGATCCATTTGGGTGCTGGGGTTCAGTTGAAGAGCAGTAGGAACAGTGCGCACTACAAGTAGGTTTTTCTCTACTTAACTATTCCCGGTTCAGTTGAAGAGCCAGGTCTTTAGATCTGAGGAAAAGTGTCCTTCTTGTTGGCATTTATTTTGTGTCAGGACTCCATTATTTTTGCATTGCCATTTCGTGTCAAACACCTCTGCTCGAACCTCCTGGTCATTTCTGCTGATGTCTGATGAAACTCTAACTGTCACGACCACTCTGCCCTTCCTGCTCCTTGTGGTTGAGCCAATTTCGAAAAAGGGAACAAAGAATTGGCCTCACCACCCTCGGACTAAGCTCCTGCACACCCCTACCTATTTCGCAAGACTTGGTCACACCACCGCCACAAAACTTGTTTCTTTCACATATCCTGCTGTTCAAGATCTGTCTGTTCTCTCATGTACATATCCTGTTTTGTAAGACCTGTCCGTAATCTTTTGTACCATCTGTTGGAGCACCGTCCTGCCTGAACAAAGAATGACGTAATTGCATTCTGACTGAGAGGCGCCAGGGCCCCATCTGAAATGGCTTCTTAAGATGGGAAATGTGTATATAAGGCCTGTAAGCTGCGGAGTGAAACAGCAGCCTCCTCTGTCTTGTCTCCGCCGAGCATGGGACTCTGTTCCATAGCCCGGTCTATTCGAATAAAACTTGGTTCCTCCTGCAGACGAAGGCTCCTGTGTCTCCTTTACCTATATAAGGAGGGTATGGAAGACTTGGGCAGTTCCCCTGCCTCTGAGACCCAGTAAGTGGGTATAAACAGTTCTTCAAATGGCGCCCGAACAGGTACCCCACAAGCACAAAGGTCAGGCCCGGTGGATGTGAGGAGGTGCACAGAGAGACTCCGACGGAGGTACCCTACCCGAGGGATTCTTGCAGTCCGGTAGCCGAACGACTCATCCGCTGTTCCTCCCCACCCGGTCTGGGCCACATGACTGCGTCCTCGCTGGGGTCCCCTAACAAAGTGATTTCTGGAACAGGACACAGCCCTACGTCTGCAGAAGAGAACTACCCCTGTCAGGTAAGGGTGGGCTAATCACCCACCGAGTCTGTGTGATTTTGCTGTTATTGACTTTTGCAAAAGCCAAGCCAGCGAGGTGAGTTTTTTAAACCCGCTGTTGTCTGTTATCTGTTTACAAACATGCCGGCCAGTAGTAAGTTTAAGAAATTATGTTGTTGTATGTGTGCACAGGACTCCCAGCTGGAGGCGGCCTGTCCGCTTCCTCCAGAGGGGACCCCTGGTCACACCATGTATACTAAACATGGTCCTTCTGCTATAATGTTTTCCCATTTTTGGACCAAATACACTAAACAAAGTAACTCAGAATTACAATGGCCGCCTTATGGCCTTATGGGTCATTTGACCCGCAAGTTCTGGCAAATCTAGAGGAACAACTATTTAAACGGAAGATTCGTCCCTTGATGTTGAAGTCTGTCAGGTTGTAGAGGAAGGAAATTGAGCTGAGAGCAAAGAAGGAAATGCCACTAGAAAGGAAGCAGGAGCGGATGTCAATGGCTGACCATGCTAGGGAGCACTTACAGGACCGAATGGAAAAATCTGTAGAGATAGCTGATAGGGAGCATAGGGCGCGGGTGCAGAAGTGCTACCCGGGCCGTGAAGAGAAAGGAAAATGCTTTATGGAAGGGGGAGAAGAGGGCGATTCCCTGCTCAACAAATGTTGGAAAGTCCTCCTGCTTATGCCCCCATGTACCCTGCGCTGACACCCCCTGCCCCGCATGCAGCTGCACCAGCCGTGCTGCACACTCCTGCCCCCACTGCCCCTCCTACTGTTCCCCCGTCACATCGACCCCCCTATTTTGACGCCTTTGACACCGACTGCGCACACTACCCCTGTCTTCGCCACGGGAATGACGAGTCCCCATCCGCCCAATCCCTGCAACTTTACCCCTGCCCGTCCCTTCACTTCTTCCCCGTGGCCTACGGTTAAGCAGGATTTATATAGATTATTGAATTCCCCCGACTGGCTTCCTTGCGCTCTGCAGTCAGCTTTTCGTCCCTTCAAGAAGATGACCTGCAAAAGTAACAGTGTGAATGTTGGATAAATAGCGGGAATATTTATCCATTTAAAGAAATATGGTCCACCTTTTCCCAGTGGACGATTATGGAACAGACCACCTGGGCTGAATACATGTGTACCTTGGTTATGCAGAGATTCGAGAATTCATTAATGCAGATACCCGCCGGATTAGTGGACCTCAGTTCACAAATATGAAGAGGCGATGTGCAGGGAGAGGGGATGTTTGGCGCTATGTCTGATTTGATAGCTTACCGTGATATAAACCCCCTCTAGAGACAGCTATGCCAATGAGAGAAGCGGCCCCTGTCTTTGTTAACGCACTCACCGATGCCCAGAATAATGGCCGAGGGCCTGTTGAAGCCCACGGGCCTAGGCTATGGGTTCATGTCTCTTGGAAAAGGTCAGAGGTGATGCAGTTGAAAGGGCAGTTACCAGATACTCGAAACAATCCGGCTGCCTTTTACAAATAATTAAGCCAGATAATATCTGCTGGTGCACTTATTTTTGAAGACATCGACTTGCTCTTTAATTCGGCCGTTCCTACTGAAATTTGGGAAAAAATTCGACATACTGACCATGAAGTAGAGCTGGGAAGTAAATGGGCTAATCTGGAAGCTAAGGAAGACGCAAGGGCAGGAGGGACTAAGCCAGAAGCTGCCATCCTGACTTTGCTCAATAAAATAATAAAGCTTATGAAAACATTTTTGCCAGAAACAGTCATTAACTGCGATAAGATAAATACCTCTAGGCAGTGAACAGATGAAAGTGTGGCTGACTTCTTTACCCGTTTTGAAACAGAATACAAGGGACATAGTGGCTTGGACCCCCGGATCCCAGGCTCTAGCCCAGTATTTGTCGATAAGTTTGTCAGCAACTTGCTTCCTGAGATTTCCGCCAGGCTCAAGAAAGTTGAGAGTACATGGTCTGCCCAGACTATGACTGGTATCTTGGCTATGGCACAGTATCAAGAGAATAGGGAGAATGAAGATAGAGAGAAGGAAAGTAAGAAGGCTAGGGATCTTAAGACTAAGGTACTTCTGCAGCAGGCTTACCCTCCCCGAGGTCCCGATGCCTGCCGGAATTTCAGACCACAGCCCCAACCCCCAGTCTACCCCCTCACGCCCTCAACGCACGGGAGCCCTCCAAACTGATCAGTGTGCTTATTGTACGGCCATTGGATAGATGAGTGTCCCGTATTAGCTGAAAACATCTGAACAGGGAAGACTCAGCCTCGTGCTCCTAGGGAGAGGGGAGGCCAACTATGGACCATGGCCCGCCCCATCCGCAGGACAAAGGGCATAGGTCCAGGGATGACGCCCCTGTCCGGCAACGTGTTCTGGTCATTGGCGTTGTCCAGCTGAAAGTTGAGGTTGCCAAGTAGGATGTAATCAGTGGATGCGAGAGCCTGGGGTGCGATGAAGTCGATGATGGCGTCAGTGAAGGGCGGAATGGGCCCGGAGGTCTGTCGGCGAGGGTGCCGTGCAGGGTGGTGTTGGGGTTGTTCTGGACCTGGAAGTGGAGGTGTTCCATGGTTCTAGTTGGGTCATACAAGTGGTTGGTCTGGCTGAGGGTGCTTTTGTGGACAATGGTGATGCCTCCTTATAGTCAGTTGGTGCAGTTCTTGTGAGCGATCTTGTAGCCATCGGAGATGGTGGTAGCGATATCCGGGCCAGAGATTTGCCGAGTTTGCCCCAGTTTCCACGAAGAAGGCGATGTCGGGAGAGGAGGTCCCAGATCTCTTAGGCATGTTTGTGAAGGGAGCACGTGCTGAGGAGGATGAAGCTGAGCCAGTCAAGTGCGCCGTTGGTTGGCTGTGCGACAGGAGCAGCTGGAGTTTCGGCAGAAGTGTCCTTTGGTGATGCGAGGTGGCAATCAGCGGGGCATCTAGTTTTGAGGGCGAGGAGGGAGCTGGCATCGTATCATTGGTAGGTTCGAGAACCAGGGTCTGTGGCACTGGGTGTGGTCCAGACACAGCCGGGCGCAGACAGGCTTGCCTTTAGAGCATCTTTGGCGTGCCAGTGGAACGCCTTCTACACGGCTGCCATTAAGTCATATGTGGAGGGGCTGAACAGCTGGGAGGCAGCAAGCGTGGTAGTGGGCAAGTGGCACTGGAAGGGACGGGGCCGCAGAAGATCACAGAGACAGGGGCAAAAAGCGGCAAAAGAGAAGCAAAAAGAAAAAAGATGCAAAAGGAGAAAAAAAGTGAACAAAGGGTGAAAAGGAGAGAAAATGGCAGAAAAAGAAAGACAGAGGGCAGCCCAGAAGTGGAGCAGAGATGTTCTCCCACTAGATCACCAGGAATGAGGCACAGGCAGTTGTCTGTGGGTGGAGGAGGGTATCGAACCACTGACCCGAGGGTCCGATGGACAGCAGCAGCAGGGAGCTCGGGCAGCAGCTACCAGGCGGAGCCGCGCAAGGAAGGGAGCAGTCCACTGATAAGGTCAGTGAATTGCACCTTAACCAAGCAGCAGCTGCCATTAAGTAGTGTGTGGGGGGATGGACAGCTGGGAGGTGGGAAACGTGGTCGAGAAGGAAAGTGGCAGTGGATGCGAATAGGCTACGGGGGATCGCAGAGGTAGGCAAAAAGTGGCAAAAGAGGATGGTGGCGAATATCCGGGCCAAGGCTGGGGTTTGTCCAGGTTTGCGGAGGTTTCCGGAGGAAGGCGTTGTCTGGAGAGACAGAGTCGAGGAGGTTGCAGATCTTTGTAGCGTGTTTGTGAAGGGAGCATGTGTTGAGTATACAGCTCTGCCAGTCAGGTGCGCTGTTGGTCAGCTGTGCAGCAGGAAGAGCTGGAGTGCGAAGATGGCGGGTGCAGCTGCAGTTTCCACAGAAGAAGGCTCCTTGGGTGATGCGAGGTGGCAAGCAGCATGGCGCCCATTGTTGAGGGTGAGGAGGGTGCTTGCATCGTATCAGTGGAAGATCCAAGGACCCGGGTCCATGGCACTGGGTGCGGTCCAGGTGCGGACAGGCGCAGACAGGCTTGCCATTGGAGCACCTATGCGTGCCAACAGTGCCAGCTGAGCAGCCGCACTACGGCCACCATCAAGTATTGTGCAAGGAGGCTGGACAGCTGGGAGGTGGGAAATGCGGGAGCAGGAAAGTGGCACTGGAAGAGGCGGGTCGCGGGGATCGCAGCAGCAGGGGCAAAAAGCAGCAAAAGGGAAGGAAAAGGAAAAAAGATGCAAAAGGAGAAAGAAAGTGTAAAAAAGGGTAAAAACTACAGAAAAAGGCAGAAAAAGAGAGACAGAGGGCTGTCCAGCAGCAGAGCAGATACGTTCTCTTACTAGATCACCAGGGATGAGGCGCAGGCAGGTGTATGCGGGTGGAGGACGGCCTCGAACCACTGATCCGAGGGTAAGATGGACAGCAGCAGCAGCAGGGAGCTTGAGGGCAGCAGCCACAAGGCAGAGCTGCACAAGGAAGGGAGCAATCCACTTTCAAGGTTAGTGGATTGCACCTACGCTGAGCAGCAGCTGCCATTAAGTAGTGTGCAGGGGCTGGACAGCTGAGTATTGTATTGTGTTGTATTGGAACGTGTATAGCGCATGGCTACCTGGAGGCATCCTAGTGCTGTGAACGTTGCTAGGGGCGCTGATCCTTTAGGGGAAGAGCCTGGTCTTAAGTTGTTTCCAGAACTTTAGATGGTTCGGTTCCCTCCGTAAATGTAACAGGAGGTCATCCCAGAGTTTGGAGGCGTTTAGCGAAAAAAGCCTTCCACCACTTCTCGCCTTATTGATCCTAGGGTCTATTGCAAGGTGGAGTTCATTAGAGCGGAGTTTCCTATTTGCCCTGTGGGGGCGGATCATAGTATTTGTAATTATGGGCCTTCCTTCATTCAGTGCCTTGTGGAGGGATTGTAATGAAGGTCTAGCTGAGCATCGGTTAGGGGTGTCAGTAAGCATCCTCGCCCCGCAATTCTGTAGGATCTGCAGTTGTAAGATCACCTCCTTTGGGGCACCTAAATATAGAGCATTTCGGTAATCCAATCTGGACAAAATCAAGGCCTGAATCACTAATCTTTTTGCAGTCAGCGGTAGGAAGGGAAGGATTTTACGAACGATTCTCAATAGGCCGTAGCATAGGGCGGCGGTTTTCCTTGCCTGTTCTTTAAAGGTGAGATTCTGGTCAAGCCAGATTCCAAGGCTTTTGATCTCTGTTTTGGGGATCGGTGCTGGGCCTATGGTGAATGTTCAAAGATTTTTTAGGAGTGCACTTACAGAGTTACCAAGAATCATAAGCTCTGTTTTCTCTCCATTGAGTTTTAGATGGGATAGGCTTATCCATTTTACCACTTCTTGCAAGCAGGAGGGGAGATTGGTCTGTTGGCTAGGGTGGTTCAGGGCTACAACCAACTGTGAATCGTTGGCGTAGGTTACCATATGGATCCCAAAAGGGGCCACCACTTCAGCCAGCAGAGCCATGTAGGCATTGAAAGGAGTGGGACTCAGCGAAGAGCCCTGTGGGACTCCGCACTGTAGAGGCAAGGGGCGTGAGTTGGTACTGCCCTCGAAGACCTGAAAGGATCTCCCTTCTAAAAGAGGCGGGAGCCGAAAGGCAGGAAACGTGGGTAGCATGAAATTGGCACCGGAAGGGGGCAGTCCACAGTGGATTGCAGGGGCAAAAAGTGGCAAAATATGGTGGTGGCGATATCCAGGCCAGAGCTGGGGTTTGTCTAGGTTTCCGTGAGGAAGGCAATGTCGAGACAGACGGTGTCGAGGAGGTCCTAGATCTCTGTGGTGTGTTTGTGAAGGGAGAACATGTTGAGGAGGATGAGGCTGATCTGGCGGGGTATGCTGTTGGTCAGCTGAGCAGCGGGAGGTGCTGGAGTGTGGAGGTTGCTGAGGGTGTAGCTGCAGTTTCAACAGGAGAAGGATCCTTGGGTGTCCTTTGGTGACGCGAGGTGGCAAGCAGCGTGGCGCCCGGTGTTGCGGGTGCTCGCATCATATCTGTGGAAGATCCGAGGACTAGGGTCTGTGGCCCTGGGCAAGGTGCAGGCATGGATGGGCGCAGAGGGGCTTGCCTTTGGAGCACCTTCGGCGTGCCAGTAGCATGCCCGTTGGGCAGCCGCCATTGAGTAGTATGCAGGGAGAGCTGGACAGTTGGGAAGCAGGAAATGCGGCAGTGGGAAAGTGGCAGGCCACAGGGGATCATAGTGGCAGGTGCAAAATGCAGCAAAAGAGAAACAAAAGGAAAAAAGATGTAAAAGGAGAGAATAGTGCAAAAAAGGGTGAAAAGGACTGAAAAAGGCAGAAGAAAGAGAGACAGAGGACAGCCAATTAGCACAGCAGAAACGCTCTTCAACTAGATCACCAGGGCTCAGGTGCAGGCGGATGCCTGCGGATAGAGGAGGGCCCTAAACAACTGTCCCAAGTGTCAGATGGACAGCAGCAGCAGAGAGCTCTGGGACAGCAACTACCAGGCGTAGCTGCACAAAGAAGGGAGAAGTCCACTGATAAGGTCACTTATCAGTGGACTGCTCCCTCTAACCTGAATCTTATCCGTGTGATATTGGTTATCCTTTCTCTAACCTCAACCTCACTGATGTGTACAATATCTATACCCCATTTTGATCCTTCCCTTCAGTGACAATATTATCTTACCATGATGTCCTCTTCTTCCCTAAACTTCAAATTATTTCCCCATGTGGGCTTAACAGACACTGCCCTAGCACTCTCTATAAATTTGTATACAGGCTGGACAAACTATTTCTATTGCTAAATTACCATTGAAACCCCATCTTAACCTTGAAAAACAAACTGGTTGAGTAGCCTCTGCTTTTTCATCCACTCCTAAATCCATCCTTTGTTTGCAGTTTCACTTGTACCCTTGACCATTATTACCACAGTTGTAGTCCCAAGAAATATGTCCCTCAAACTCCAGAGGTATTTTCTCCCTTCTATACTATCTAATGTTCTAGTCCTATGCAAAGTCAAATTTTCAATAGAGTACATTTTCTTTAAACTTCCTATGGATTTTTTTTAATCAACTGATCTCGTAACATTTAATCATGAAAGGAGTTGGTATTGCACATAGTTGCCAGTGTCCTTGATGGAGCCACACATTTTTCCATTGGCTCACAAGGAATTTGCTGTATCTGTATCGCTCCAGAATTTCATTTCTTTGTTTTCCATATTATACTCTTCAGTTTGTAAATTGCAGCCTTGTACTCATTCAAACCTTTAAAAAAATATATGTTTTATTGTTTGCAGATGAGAACATCAACAAGGCCAACATGGGGGGAGGAGCTACGCGGGCATCCAAGATGGTCGCGTGAGCAGAGAGCTCCCGAGACCCGCGCCGTCTTTCTTTATCTATCCTTCACCTATCCTGGTCACTTTGACGGGCTTTTGCAGCGCTCTCTTCACTGAAGCTAACGATCCTTTTTTGGTCGAAAACGGACCCTGGGGACCATTTTTCTGACATCAGCAACTTTTTGGCCTGCCCGCGGGCGCGACCGGGGACTCGGCTACCCATTGTGGCCGACCTGTAGTTGAACAACAACGGCTGACTGGCATCTGGCCCACCGGAGGTGTACTGCTTTCACTTTCGGTTTCCACCTCTTTGTTCTTGTCTCCTCCTACTCTGCCCTCGCCTGTTGCTCTTACAGCCCACACTTCCCTCCGTAGGACTGGCACGGAGGTCGCGATACTCCCATTTCACTGGCACATCGGAGTTTCGAGACTTTTCCTCCTTCTCGCCGCTTCTCCTGGCTACCCGGCCAACATTGAACGTGCGATGGCAACCAAAGCGGAGGCCGAAAAACGCCGGAAGGCTGCGACCCGGGGGGGATTGATCCAGTCCAACATGATCGAACGCTACACCCAGCCGAGGGGCTCCCCCGGGGCCACAAACGTTGGTGCTGAAGGACTTCAAATGGACATGCCATCTTCGTCGGAAGTATCGCTCCAAGATCTTTTGGCTGCCATCACTGGACTTAAGGCCGATATGAGTCAGCAATTCGAAGCCGTGGTGTCCAAAATAGACACGGTGGCGGTGGATGTAACTCTTATTCGTGCCGACTTAGCCAAAACGAATGAGCGGGTGAAGGCTCTAGATCTCAAAGCGTCGAGTCTGGTGACGGACATGGCTGAGGCGCAATCCGAGATTGGTAATCTGCGTGCCTCGCACGATCTGCTGCTCAAAAGGATGGAGGACTATGACAACAGGGCCAGGCGGAACAAAATACGCCTGGTCGGAGTGCCGGAATGTGATGGTGCTGTGTCGACCGACCTGTTGGTCGAGGAACTGATTGTCGCTCAACTGGCTCCGGCAGGACTCAGTAAATTCTTTGCCGTGGAGCGCGCCTATCGTTTTCCAGGAGGACAAGTGAAGCCAGGAAACCCACCGAGGCCGATTATTGCGAGGCTTTTTCACTACCGGGACAGGGACGCTATCCTTCAGGCCGCCCGTAAGCATGGTCCTTTGAAATATGACAATAACTCTGTCTCCATATATCCCGATTTCACTCCCCAAGTGCAGCGACAAAGATCAGGTTTCCTTGGAGTGAAACGTCGCTTGAGAGATCGGGGACTGAAATACGCCATGCTGTTTCCGGCCCGGCTACGAATCGAATTTCGAGAACGTGCCTACTTTTTTGATCAGCCTGAACGTGTTGCCGACTGGTTGGACTCGTTGCCGGCAGATGACTCTGGGAGTGGAGGCCCTGGTGGTGCGGAAGGTGGTGCAACGGCCCAGGAGTAATTGGGGCCCCAGAGGTTCCGATTGAGACTATGCAACGTACTATGTGAATTAACTTTGTTCATTTTTTCACTGCCCGTGACGGTGCGGGAACGGGTGATTTCTCCCTTCCTCCTCGGGGGGTTCTTTGTGTAGATAATATGGGGCGACAGGCACACTGCAGTTGGGGGTGGCTTTTTAGTCAGCAGGGGTGCAGGGGGGGGGGGTGTTGTAACGGGTTTTGGTTTTGGGGTTGGTTCCGGGGTACTTGGTTATGTTTCGTTTAGTTTGTTTTGTCTTTGTTTTCATGGTATTTCACATTTTGCAATGACTTTGAACTGTGGGTTCTGCTGGTGGGTGGGGGTGGAATGTCTTTGCCACAATGGGGGGGGGTGAAATGCGGGTTCTTTCTTGGAACGTAAACGGTTTGGGCGATAGGATTAAGCGGGGCATTGTACTGCAATTTTTGAGGCGCCACACCCCAGATGTTGTATTCCTTCAGGAGACCCACTTGATTGGAAATGCTTGCAAGGCCTTAGACCGCCGGGGTTATCGCCTGGTTGCACATTCTGGTTTCACTTCAGGATCTCGGGGTGTGGGTATCATGGTAAAGTCTTCCCTTGCTCTTGCTATTGACGAGGTTGTCCTTGATGACCGTGGGCGGTATGCTGCTGTTTCCGGGAGGTGGGAGGGTAAACAGATCGTGTTTGTTGTTGTCTATATCCCCCCGGGACTGCAGGCCACCACCTATGCTGATCTTGGCAGGACTCTCCTTGGGCTTCCGGACGGATTGTTGATCCTGGGTGGGGACTTTAATTCTGTAATGTCCGGTGAATGTGATCGACTTCCCCCTAGGGTATTGTTGCAGTCCCAGATGTGGCTCAGTGAGATGGCTGATACTTTTGGCTTGGTAGATGTCTGGCGCTCACTACACCCTACACTCCAGCAATACACTTTTCATTCTGGTGCGCATGGTAGCCTCTCCCGTATCGATTATTTCCTTATGTTAGCCTCCACACTGTCCACTGTTCGGGAGATACGACATCTTCCCCGAGGTATCTCTGACCACTCCCCCTTGCTGATTACGATTTCTGTGGGCGGTCCACTTTGCAACAGGGTCCCCCCCATTCCTCCCTGGCATTTTCGAAACCCCAGGCTCCGCTCAGATTTGGTTAAGGCAATAGATTGCTACTTTTCTGAGAATGTGGGCTCGGTCACTTCCCCCACTGTTCTTTGGGAGGCCTTCAAGACGGTTATTAGGGGTTCCGCCCTATCCTTCATTGCTGCAGAGCGTAGGGTTAAGAGGGAGGCTGTTGTGGCTCTTGAAACCGAAATTACTTCGCTTGAAAGTGAGCTGGGTGGGAATGACACGCCGGCGCTGCTGCACGCTTTGGAATTGAAGCAGGCGGACTATAGAGCCTGTGTCACGGACGCTGCTAAATTGATGCGGGCGAATCAGCTAGGCCGACTGTATGATGTGGGTGACAAGGCTAGCAAGCTTCTTGCGTGGTTGGATAAGACTGAACGTGCGAGTCGTGTTGTTCCTGCCATTGTTCGTGAATCTGGTGAGAGTGTCTCTGATCCGGGTGAAATTGTTGATTGCTTTGTGGACCACTTCCGGACGGTTTACACGCCTGTTAGCGATCGAGATGAGGCCGATTCCAGGCTACTGCTGCGTGACATCGCCCTGCCCTCTGTGTCGGAGGAGGACCGCCTTGCCCTGGAGGCCCCTTTTACTGTCGATGAGATTGCCCTCGCAATCCGCTCCCTTCGCTCGGGAAAGGCGATGGGCCCTAATGGACTCCCCATTGAACTTTACAAACTTTGTCCCGACAAGATGGCCGCCCACCTGCGTCACATGTTTCTCGAGGCGGTTGAGGCCGGATGCCTCCCCCTCGAGCAGCGCCTCGCTACCATAGTCGTCATTTATAAAGATGGCAAACCGCGTGACCGCTGCGCCTCGTACCGCCCCATTTCCCTCCTTAACGCGGAACCCAAAATCAATCCGGTTTTATCCCCCATAGGAACACTGCCCTCAATCTGCGTAGACTCCATAGCGTTCTCGCGAGAGCTTCGACCCTCGCCGAGCCGGCAGTGGTCGCCTCCCTGGACGCCACAATGGCATTCGACACTATCGAATGGCCCTACCTATGGGCGGCCCTCGCTAAATTTGGCTTTGGCCCTAATTTCATCGCATGGGTCAAGCTTCTTTATGAACGCCCACTTGCTCAGGTTGCGGTGAATGGTAGATGCTCGGACCCCTTCCCCTTAGGCCGAGGCACACGTCAGGGCTGTCCGCTCTCCCCGCTCCTCTTTGCATTGGCGCTCGAACCCCTTGCCGCATGGCTCAGGTGGGAACCCTCTATCAAAGGGATCCGATGGTCCCCTGACCTCGAGGATCGTGTCTCCTTGTACGCGGATGATATCCTCCTTTATCTCACTTCCCCTCAGAAATCGCTCAACGTTCTCTTCGACGTTCTCACGTCCTTCGGTAAAAACTCGGGACTTGTCATTAACTGGACCAAGTCCTGTGTCTACGTCATAGCTGGTACGCTGCCGCCTCTCCCCCGCAGGTTTCCCATTCTGGTTGCGGCCGACGGCTTTAAGTATCTGGGGATCTTTGTATCCACGACCTCTTCGGTCCGCTACGAGCGGAATTTGTATGCTCCGCTCCGTAGACTGAAGCAAGACGTTCGGCGTTGGCGCGATTTGCCTCTATCTCCATTGGGCCGGGCGGCACTCTTTAAAATGATGTCGCTCCCCCGATTTCTTTACGCCTTGCAAAATTTCTTCGACCCTGTTCCAGCTCGCTATTTCCGTGAAGTCTAGAGTCTACAGCGACAACTTATTTGGGATGGCCGTGCCCGCATTGCTTTGTCCAAGCTCACGCTCTCCTGGTATGATGGGGGTATCGCGTTGCCGGATATTAGACGGTACTACTGGGCCTCACACCTGAGCGCCATCAACCATGCGACCTATGCGCCGGAGCCCGCTCCCGCCTTTGCCTTGGATAAACTATTGTTGCCTGGTGGCAATTTTAATAGGGCTCTGTATTCAAAGGCGCCCTTTCGACTCCTTACGGGCCCGACGAAATGTGCAGTACGGGCATGGAGGGACGCTACCGTGGCCACGGGCTGGGGTGGTAGGCTGACACGTAAGACGCCACTGTATGATTCGGAACGGTTGGGCAACCTGTGGAAGACGAAAGGGTTTGAAAAGTGGGACATGATTGGGATCAGCACGGTGGAGGACCTGTGGGCGCGGGGCGCGGTTAAGTCCTTTGAGTCCTTGAAACTGGAATACCGGCTCGACGATAGAGAACACTTCCGGTATATGCAGGTGAGACACTCCCTGTCTTCCGTCTTTCCACCTGGTACCGATATTCCGCAGTCCTCCCCCCTGGAAGACCGTGTTCTAGATGGCCATGTCCCGGATAGTACCATCTCCTTAATCTATAAAAAGCTTATTAACAACAGGGCTGACCAGCTCGAGAAGCTCAGGGCGGCCTGGACGGCTGACGGACTCGAATTAGACGACGAGGACTGGCAGTCAGCTGTGTCTTCCCCTAAGGAGGTGGCTATTCCGGCACGGCTTCGCTTCGTCCAGTTGAAGATCCTCCACCGTGTGTATCTGACTGGGGTGCGTCTGGTGCGAATGGGTTTGGTTTCGGACGGACGATGCAGGCGTGGGTGTGGGATGGACGGTACCTTTCTTCATGTTCTGTGGGAATGCCCGATGATTGCAGCGTACTGGTCCAGGGTGCATGATGTTATGAGTCGTGTTACGGGGATCCCGCTACTTCCCGAGGCACGTCGTTGTCTGTTGAATGTGTGGGAACCGTCTGATTGTAATGCTGCCCAGACACTTTGGGTTACCCTGGGCAACATGGTCGCGAAGAGGGATATCGCGCAGCTCTGGGGCTCCCCTAGATTACCATTGCTAAGTGCCTGGAAGGAGAACATGGACTGGTCCATGTTCCGAGAGAAGACTGTGTATGAGGCTCGAGGGCGTCCAGGGAAGTGGTCCAGAGTTTGGGCTCAGTGGAATGCTTATCGAGGAGATATCTGTTCCCCTCCTCTTGACTATGAGATCCCTCTCCCCTCCTCTCCATGATTTACGTTCCTCTTCTAATTCTATTACATGCTCTGTTTTCCCGCACGTGTCACCCCCCCCTTGCCAGCATCCCTTCTTCCACATCACTTTCCCCCCCCCCCGCCTCCAGCAACCCTTGCCACTATGATATCATGTGTTTGTGTGTTGGTGTTCTTTCGACAAAAACATAAAATTAAACCTTTCTTATCCTACTTGTATGATGCTATGCTCTCACCTATAATGTGGACTTGATAGACTGCTTCAGCAACGTACTGCCTCGGGATCTACTTTTCACTCAGCCTGTCTATGTCATAGCGGCCGGCCCTGCGGGGTTGTAGGCAGACGCTGTGTATTGTGCATTCGTAAATAAAGGTTTAAAAAAAAAAAAAAAAAAAAAAAAAAAACAAGGCCAACATGGCCTAATTGACGCAATCTGTATCAATAAAAATGTACAGTGGACAAATAATATAAATAACATAATAATACACAAATGAGGAACAAAAATCAATAAATCCAGCCCACCTACCCCAACCTCACATCTGTAACTCAGAATACTACACTCTCAGGGGTATATTTACAAGGAGCCATCGCCACATTAATGGCACAATATCACAGCCAAAGTAGTGATAAATTTACCCCACCTTTCACAAGTCGGTGCTAACAGCCCAAAGCACCAGTTTTCCGCGATAGTAGTTGCAAAAAACATTGCCACAGAGGACCCCGGCATCTATCTCTAATGAGATGCAGAGTAGGCGTTCCCGTGCAGAGAGCCGCGACAACACGACACCTCAACATTGACAATGACCAGCAAGATCGGCGATAAGAACACAAAACCCGCGATAAGGCACGTTAGCAGCAGGAAATTTACACCTGCTCCGACCTGGTGTAAAGTCGGAGGGCAGCCTGTACCACAGTAGGGAGCCAAGCCCAGGGCATCATTGGAAGGGCAACAGATGCCATGAAGCAACTGAACATGCAGCCCGGAGACCCAAGAGGGCCACATCACCCACACGGCACACCCCCACCCCGGACCACCACAGAGGCAGCGCATACAAAGACAGCGCCCCCCCAGGAAATGCACCTGCCTCACAAGCACAACATCTGACAATGTCACTGTCCACTACAGGCTGAAAGGAACAACCATCTAATGCATCCTGGCCATCCTCACCCAACAGGACAACAGCACCAACACAGTGGACAGCCAACATCCTACCCCACACCAAGCTGCTGGCTGTGCTGTACCTGTTGGCTCCTGGCACACCCCAACCAACACCCGCCAGAGTCTGCGGATTCTCACAGCAAGCCACATTCGAGTCCCCCACACCTGTCCTGGACATCACCATCACCCTGGCACTCCAGTCCCCATACGTCCAACACAATGCCACTGGAGACCAAGCAAGGACCATTGGCCATAGCTGGATGCACACACGTGTAGCGGGCAATCCACTGCACACATGTCCCACCTGTGCCCCCTGGTGACACAGCACACAATAAGCGCAACAGGAAGCACACATCACACATCAATGTGCAGGCAACATCAGAACACCGTGGGACCTTCACCAATGTCACCTCCAAATACACAGCCAGTGTGCATGATCCCTTCACCCTCCGACAGTCCATCAGCAAACAGCGTCCCCAGGATGGCACCACGGGAAATGCACAGCCCCTTGGCAAGTGCCAAATTAACACCCCACTCACCTCAACTCCACAACAATGCAATCCACAAATCTGGCAAAGCACACGTCACAAAATCACAACCAACATGCCCACCCACCAGACACGATAGAACAACTTACAATGGTAACCTTGGCAAGCGGTGAACATGACCAATCGACGGCATGGCACCTCAGCCACACAATAGCCGAATGTGGGGAGAGATGGCTACCAGGCATGAGTGAAGGATGCGGTAGAACCATGATTGTGAAAGTACATGATGCCAAGAGCGGTGGCGATGTGCTGGTCAGTCCGCAGTATGCAGAACACACCCATATCCACGGTGACATACACTGTGTTACTCCAGCCAGTGGGGGTCCTCGTGGAAATGTTGCCTGTTACGCCCCCCGTAAGCGTGAGCAGATTGAGATAGCTCGGCGTACGCCAGGCCAGCGTAGGGGTGTGAATAAAAAGCACTTAGCCCTGGGCGTGGTCCTCTTCTGGAAGCCCAACGTCTCTGACATGACAGCGCCTCCCACCCCGCCACAAGGCAGATGCCGTCCATGTTAGCGAAGTTGCCTGCGATCCTGTGCACCTGCCGTACCCCGGCCCGCTGGACCACGAACACATCAGGTCCAACCCTGCGCAGCCAACCACACTTATTACCACCCGACACCGGCATGTGTCAAGGAGGGCTCACCATGTGCCTGTGTAAGCTCCAAGCCCAAGGCCCGCGACCCTGCCAGCGTATCAGACCATCGCTGGCCCGGCGCTAGCCTACATTACTCTGTCCTCATTTACATATTCCACCGGCGTCCTCTACAGCCCAGCAGGCCCCATATGTGAAACTGTGTCGTAGCTCCTGAATGGCAGTGACCCCAAATCCAGGCCAGCGGCCACAGCACCAGACCCCCCGATCGGTGAGGCATAGTTCCATATGGGCTACGTGCGACATGTGGTGCCACAAACCATGTTCAACGACATCCAGCAACACATGGTGCCACAAACCCTGTTCAACGCCATCCGGCGCCACGTGGTGCCACAAACCCTGTTCCACGCCAGCCGGCTACACATGGATGAGGGACTATGACTACCCTGTGGACCAGTAGGTCTCACATCCAGCAGTTATTTGCGAATCACGAGTGGTCACACGGAGAGGAGTAAGAGGAAGATGCGGCTCTGTCTGGACGAAAGCCGGGCCACAGTCACGGAGGTGACCGAACAAGTGGTGCTACTAAACCTGAACTACGCAGGCCCGTGGGGCCACCAATCTTTGCCGGTGACACTTGGTGAATGGCCGTGCTGACCGCTCCCTCCGGCCTACACCGCTCAAGGATAGTCTTTGCTCAAATAGGTCACAGGTTTGGAACTGAACATCGATTATGCAAAGGCAGATTACACATCATTGCACGCAAGGAGAGGTGTAAGTGGATGACGCCTTGCATCTTGGCGGAGAGGACAGGATCATCATTACGGAGGTGTTCGTACACTACAGACAACTGCTCTGTTGTCACTAGCGCTGTGCATTGCGAGCCAATGACACGTGGCTGTGGGCCAATGCTGACCGCTGCCTCCGACCTACACTACTGTCCAGTAGCTCACAGAGTCATGATTTAGCAATGGCTGAGTTCATATCAGTGTACCGGCATCATCGCAGACTGAATCCCCTCTCGGCCCGGTGCCACTAAGTCTGTTCCCCGACATTCATGGACACTCTCTGGTCGTGTCTGAGCCTATGGACTAGGGAGCAGTTTTCATCCTCAAGTAGCCGATACCGAATTGGTGGTGGCAACGAGGCTGTTGCACTCCAATCCTCCATGTGCTGCTTCCTGATAAAATCAAACAATTTGGCGTCCTGCCCTGGAGGACACCTTCCACTGTCCCCCGCAACCTTTCGCAACATACACCTCAGACATTGAAGGTGAACCCAAAAAGGTTGCATGGCCCATCTAACTGCACCGCAAGTCAACATACCGTGGCTGGGTGCCTGTGCCGGCCGCTGTGCTTCTGGGGCCACTAACTCTGTGCTGGTCAGGTCCGGGACCTCTTCTTCAGGGACATTGGATGGCCCCTGAAGTGTAGGCCTTGGGGTCATCAACGCCATTTCTGTGTGGCCTTGCGCTGTACGCAGCCTCCAGGCCCAAATGCGTCCCACCAGGGCTCACACACCAAAGTGAGTCCAGGCCAGCCCGGACATCGCATCACTGCAGGAGGCACACGCCACCACCGCAAAGACCATCTCCAAGTGCCATCTGCCAAAGTGGTGGTCCTGACAGACTTACTGGGTTGCTCAGACCTGTGGTGGATGATGTCATCTGCCTGATACCCTGCTCAGCACTCCAGGTGTCAGTGACTCAGTGCACCGCAGGCCATTGTCCATGGCTGATTGTGTTTTGCGCTGTTGAGCGGTTGCTCTGACATGTCACCTCAAACAGTGTGTGGGCCTTGAGATGTTGATGGGGAATATGATGCAGGTCTCACATGCCTCACTGCATCTGCATCATGAATATATCGAAGGGACACAATCCGAGACTTTTTCTTCACATGAGCACGGTCATCTCTAGGGTTCCAACCCCAGTGCACTGCAACTCACGGATACTTCTGTTTGCATGTTGGCTGTCCTCTGGACTTTCTCCGGCTCACTCCATGTTGCTCAGCAGTTGACTCTGTTATGCATGTTTTTTCTGTTTCCATTGCACTGGTGTACAATGTTCAGGTGGTTGCCAGCACCAGGCAATCTGTGCGGGCTGGCTTACACTCACCCCACACACATCCAGCACAAGCGTCACTGTACATGTGGCCCTGCCAATAAAGGGGGCGACGCATGTGCCCGTAGCCAGTTCAACATAATATCTGCGTGTATGCCTGCGGTCTTGTTGTATGCATGGGGACTCTGGGCCCTACGACATTACATTGTGCTGTGTACATCGGATGCAGAGATGTCACCGCAGGCAGCGAGTTTGAGCTTGGACATGTAGCTTTGTCGTCACCCACTCAATTTGTAAGGGGTGTGGCCAGAGCCGTCGTACGCAGAGCCAACATGGCTGTGTGACTGCTACTTGGGCGCATCTGGGCGTGGTTCTGTACTGTGAATGTGCATCTGCACGTGTCTCTATGGCAGTGTGGGTCTCCTTAGTGGGGTGTGGGTGGGCCCTGAATGGTTTCTTCAAATCGGAGGGGGACCCCACATCAATTTAGGCAGGTCGATGGGGAGTAACAATCAAACACTGGAAGGGGACCTGCCCGCACTAATTTTAATCAATGGCCTAGGAGAGGTCCTTAGTATTATAAAAATTGTCCTGAACCCAAGCAAATCATATAACAAGTTTGATTTTATCAAAATTTATTATTTATTTCTGTGAATTCATTGTCATTGTATATAGATATAAATAATTTAGTATCAAAATAAATAAGCATCATGGCAACAATTAAATGGTGGTTCTAACTTCATACTAACATACCCTTAACATTCATACAAAAAGCATTCACGCATCATACATCCTACAGCACTATGCAGAGATGGTTTTAGATGACAGGAGGGACCGGTGATCAAATGTCCAGGTTGGTTCAATGGGTTCCTAAATAGGAACAGACGCCAACGCGCGTTTCGGTGTGTAGCCCCGTCCGGGGCAACACCTTCATCAGGGCAAAGTGGGGTAGCGAAGGAGGAACCACACATGTACAGAGCTTCTGTATGGGGAAACATATTAAAAACATATATTTTAGAAGACATACTTGCATGGGTTCAAGGCACAATAGGACAGGAATACGTAGATACTCATACTGATAATGACTAACAGTTTGTACCGTTCAGACTAAGCCCAGAGACAATAATTGTACAGTAGAGGTACCACATCAATATATAGGCTTTTTAGATAAAGAGGGAAAAGAATACGAAAAGACATTTTAACGCATAGATAGAAATATTAACGAAGGACATCTGCTTTAACCTGACATAGCAATTGTGCTATATTGAATTTTACCTACTGGTGGTAGATGGGGCTGGCGATTGGTTAACCAAGCAGAAGGTAATTTGGTGGTGCCTGGAAGAGATCGCGTTGCCTTAGGTAAATATCTGAGATAGATGGAGTCCATGTGGCCCTGCCAATAAAGGGGGCGACGCATGTGCCCGTAGCCAGTTCAACATAATATCTGCGTGTATGCCTGCGGTCTTGTTGTATGCATGGGGACTCTGGGCCCTACGACATTACATTGTGCTGTGTACATCGGATGCAGAGATGTCACCGCAGGCAGCGAGTTTGAGCTTGGACATGTAGCTTTGTCGTCACCCACTCAATTTGTAAGGGGTGTGGCCAGAGCCGTCGTACGCAGAGCCAACATGGCTGTGTGACTGCTACTTGGGCGCATCTGGGCGTGGTTCTGTACTGTGAATGTGCATCTGCACGTGTCTCTATGGCAGTGTGGGTCTCCTTAGTGGGGTGTGGGTGGGCCCTGAATGGTGATAGACACCTATGTATGTGTCCTGGTTTGCATTCTATGGGTTTGGCCTCCACCCACACCTGTTGGGCCACCTCCTTTTGGCGTGCTGACACATGGCATTGGGGTGCCATGTGTGTGTGGGTGAAGTGTTGTGAGCCAACTTTGCTTGCGGGTGCCTCCTGCTGTGTGGTTTGTGGCAGGACCGGTGTTCCCCCCCTGAGTGGCTTGGCTGCCCGGGTCCTGGTGGGGGGGTTGCATGAGATATCCATGGGCTGTGGTAGGGCGTCAGTATCGGCGGTGTGGTGGTCCTCTCCGGCATCACTGATGTCTTGTATTCTGTGCTCTTGAAGGTGTTGTGTGCTCCTTTGCGGTGTGAAGGGGAGGTGCATGTTGACTTTGTGTTGTTATGTATGTTTGCGCATTGTGCTGGTTTGCATGCAGACTGTACAGCAATGTAAATTGTGACTGTTTGGGGGTGCTGGATTCCTCTGTGGAACAGTGTACTTTTGGACTACATGACGGATGTAAGGTAGTAGGCGTACATTTCCATTTCACAGTTTCCGGCTCTGTCAGATGTAGTAGGCATGTTTCTGTGCATGTGCAGAGCCAGTTGTGTCCTCTGTGTTGGCTATCCATGTTTTTCCACATTGTCGTCAATGTGGGTGTGCTGCTTGTGCTATGTGTGAGCGCTGCAGTTTGCCAAGGGGATCTGGGACATGATCCTGGGTAATTGTGGGTGTGCAGTGTGCTACACCTCATTGTGCATGCATGCCATTGTGCCCATCTCCCGTCATCACCCCAGTCCCTGTTCGTTGCACTCCCTATTGATGTTGTGTCAGGTCCTCGTGAGCTGACTGTGGCCTGGGTTTCCTCCAGCTCCTCCGGTGGTGCTGGACTGCCACCTCCTGTCACCATTGCTGCCTTCCTGTTGGCAGCGGTTTGGTGCCTGGTTTCGGTAGTCATGTCATGCAGGCGCATATTGGCCCCCTGGATAGGCCTCCTCGGAACTCCGATGGCAATCCAGGTGGTCTGCTAGTGGGTCAGTTGCTGGTAGTGTTCTGTCACCTCTGTGATGCTGGTCTTCATTCCCTGCGGTTTGCATATCACTAGGTCAGTGCACTCGTCTCTATTTGGTTGTCTTTCTGCCATGGAACATTTTTATTTCATCATCCATGCAGTTGTGTATGACAGACTGGTGGCAGTCCATCTCTGCCATATTTTTGGGTGTTCCATTATCTTGCAATATCTTGTTTGACCAGTGTAAAGCCCAAGCAGAGTAGGGATAATTTATATATTTTCCCGCACACATCCTCCGTAAGGTGGAGAAGGGACAGCTTTGGATTTCATGGGATCTGCCAGGAGAGGCATCACTTAAACATGTGAACACCCCCTGCCAAAATGTGTCTGGTGTTGGACAACTCTATACTGTGTAAATGAAAGTACCTTTGTCTGCATTACTGTGAAGGCAGTTCAGTGAAGTGTGAGGCACGTATGCTGTTAAAGGATGAGCCATGACAGTGCCTTCACATCTCTCTATGCTGACACCTGCAGCCACCCCAGCTTTAAGACACCCAGGCAGGGCTGCAGCTATTGGTTTTAAAGTAGCTGAAAAATAGGCCACAAGTCTACAGGCATTCCCATTGGTTTGTGTTAGTACCAAGAGAGCGCAGTCCTCCCTCTCACTGCAGAAAAGCGAAAACGCTTTGTTATAATCCGGCATTCCTAGCGCTGGGTGCAACAAAGACTTTCTCTAAACTCCAGGAAAGCAATCAGTCATTGTCATGGTACCGGATCCAACACATAATTGTGTGTCAGCCTCTTAGCCAATAGGGAAAAGTTGGGTATCCACTGACGAAAGTAGCCCATCATTCCCAAAAGCATTCTAACCTCTTTATGGGTTGCTGGCGGCTTCACCTGCAAAATCTCTGAGATTCTTTCTTGTGACACTTTTCTGACTCCTTTTTTGATATGATGGTACTGAACTATTTCAGACAGTACTGCAACTTTCCAGGGGACAGTTTATATCCATTCTCAGCCAAGTGGTTCAGCAATGCGATGGTATCAACCTTGCATGCTTCACGAGTATTTGACACAACCAACAAGTCGTCAATATACTGGACCAGGACAGAATTACTAGCCATGACCAGAGACTCCCGAATCTTGAAGATAGAAGGACCCGCTATATACCCTTGTGGAATTCAGCACCATGCCAAGACACAATTACCTAGCTGGAATGCAGAGAGGAACTAACTGTCCTCAGTTAAGGTTATGGAGAAAAATGCCTGGCACAAATTGATAACAGAAAACCACTCAGCCTCGGATGGAATCTGAAACAATATTACAGCAGTATTCGGTTCCACAGAACAACAAGGGACCACAATTTCATTTATTTTACATGGGTCCTGTACTATGCAGTACTTACTGCTAGGCTTCTGCAGGTCCACAATGGGTGAGTTTCTTTTAATATTCCCTGCTGGAATCAATCACTGGTGTCTTCTTCTTTGACTATTTAACTTGCCACTTCTCCAATGTTTCCCAAATGTGAATACTTTGGATTAGTTCCCTCATTTGCATTTTCAAGCGTACCATCCTCATGTTTCCCAAATCCTGATTCGAAAAATTAAGTTGATGACTTTTCTGTAAAGCTTTTGTTTGTTCTAAATCTACCTAGTATTTCTGTACTACTGACAATTTTCGCATGAGTCTGTCTTACCTTTCGAATAACATCCTTGCTCATAAACAAAAGCTCATTCGGTTGATAAATCTCAATCCAATTGAACTCCAAACTTCTACTTATCATTTCATCCAATTCAAGTTTTAATTTGCATACATCTACCAAATGTACCTTTAAAGTTCACTGAATCCTCCCCAGACTTATTTCTGGACTCTGAATCTCATTCGACGGAACATTACCTTACCTAGAGAAACATTACGTTCCCTTAAACACTCATTTATATTTTCATCTTTCAGTATACATGTTGTCTCAGGTGGTTTAGACACTATATTAACCTTAGGAGTGCTTTTGGGTACATTCAAAGGTGTTTCCCATACAAGGGAACCCAATTCTGGCAATCCCACAAATTACCTTAAAGTTCCAAATCCGACTCATAGATGGATCTGCAGTCGCAGCACAAGGAGAATCCTCATTTATGGGAACTAATTGAACAAACTTCACACTAGATCTAGTCAAATCCTTTTCTGGGGGTCTTGTCTCACCTGGAACGGAAAAATCACATATAACACTCCCTGTAGTACTAGGGTTATATATCAGGACTATGGACCCAATTGTGACTGGAACCATAAGGGCACCAAGTAGATTTGGGGGTTGTAAAATTTTTTTGAGCTATAGGGTGACTAAGTAGTCAAGTTCCTGAATCAGCTCCTGTCATATTCTGGTTCCAATTAGTAAAGGTATCTCCCACTGCGTTAGTGCTTGTATTCATTGGTGCAGTAGCAACCTCTGAATTTCTGTTAATCCTTAAACTTCCACCTTTTCTCAATTGTGTTTCATTGTAAAGGAGATGGACACTCGGACAGCAAAACATTTAAAAGATCATCACTGGTAACTTTCATCAGTTTCTGCTCCTTCAACTACTTCCTTCAACCCATCTCCTCTCACTTTCTTTTTGCTTTGATTTCCAAACTCTTCAACTGTTTATGCTGGATATAATTTAGCTCTTTCTATCACGTCCGTCTTCCACCTTTTCTGTTCTGCATTCTATCACGCATTTGCATACACACGTACTGTCTTCTAGCCCTTCCTTGAAACCTTTCTTTCTCTCTAGCATGTGCAGCGTGTTCCCATGCATTAAGTGCCTTGAGCTGTGCAAGTCTGGGCTGTGGCTTAATTTCGGAAAAACATCTGTCTCAAATTTTCATTCATTCGTATATTAAATGTACCATAATGAGAAAACGCTAATGCGGCCTCCTTTTCTGTGATCCTGTGCCATTGTTTAAGCCAAAAACAAGTGTTGAGCACTATATTTATCACCATATCATTATATGATGGTGCCTCATCTTCCTCTCTTACAGGAATAGACACATCTCTAAAAAGTTCTGTATCACTTTAAAACATTTAACTTTTAGTACAATATATCAAAAATCACAATCAATATTATCCATTCCAACAGAAAATCAAAGATATTCGCACAATTTATTTTGTGAATCAGCAACCAATACCAGCGCAGCACAGTGTGATGTAATCAATGAATAACAGCACGGCTTCACTCCAACTGACCAATCCCAGCACAGCACAGCGTGACGCCAATCTCACTCTTTGCAACAGTTCACCCTCCCTTACAATTTTTTACAAGCGTACTCTTTCAACCTCACACATACAACCAAATACAATACAACAATTGTCTGATTTACTAAAGAGATCAACAGAATCCTGTCACACAGGAAAATCTCGTCAAGCACACATCAAGTGAAACTTCGACCCTTGAAGAATCACCTTAATCAATAAAACATCCTCCTGCGCAAAGGTTTCCACTGTACTAATCGTACGCCTCAATCACACAAATGAATAGTCCCTATCTTCTTTGGCTGCCGACAACATTGCATGACAAATCCCACAAAATTCTAGGAGACAATGCAATCCGGTGTCTTCTACACCTTTTAATACTATCCCGGGAACGTAGGCCACTGTCGGACCCATTAAAAACGCTACTACGTTGAAAATAGATTTATTACAAATTCAAAGACAACAGATTATCAATTAGTATCATAAACATTGCATAGCAATACATAATTATCAAAGACCTTCCAACTATACAAACAAAATTAATTCTCAATAGTGAATAACCAATGAGAACCTCAGTAGCGATGGTACCAAGTAAAAGCAACACAGCAGAATCAGAAGATTGAAAAGTCTGATCCTCCTGTCTATAATGCATGTAGATTTCTAATTCCCCAAATAAACTACACTAGAAATGCTAAACTTGGTTCAATCAGATCCATAAAATAAAGAGAAAGGTGTCAGCGTGAAACTTCAGAAGTTCCTAAAAATAAGTAATGCATTCCATGAAGACATGCAAAGAGAATAAAGCATAGAATGTAAGGCGCACAGGTCTACACTCTCCTACCCTAACAAAATATCAGCGTAATGTGTGTACCAAGCCACAGAATATTGCCTATTTATCTCCTCAAAGGCCCTCCTAAATTATTGTCATGGACCAAATTAAAGACCACCTTTAAACAATACTCTATTTGGCAAATCACACTCATAATCCCTTCTTCTTTGATGTATTGTTCGAAAACTCTTTCTTTTGTGAACCACAGTTAACAAATTCAAACTGTCAATGCACATTATATTAGATAAAATGCTAGTACATGAATAGTCACGTTATGAAAGTAAATGCATTTCTCATTAATAGACATTCCATTATATAGCAAAAAGCAAAACACCTTCTTATAAATGCATCTAAATTATAAGTCGTTATTATTGAAAACAAAGCGTTAGCGAACACATTCATTTATAAATGTTGTGGTTACATAGCAAGTGCATTCCTTATTTGGCTTAAGTGCACTTTTCTCTTGCGGGTTACATTATATCTCATGAATGCAAGAGCCCTCAATATACATGGGTGGCTTAATCAAGGATAATGCGGGTAGAACTAACTTTATGCTGCTCCACAAGGGCGTAAGCGATCATTTTGCAAAAACGATACCTTCCATTTAAAATAAAGTCTTAGTGAAGTAGAATAAATATTATGCACTCCAGAGTGAAAGTCAGGTTTCCTATGCATACTTAAGCCTCATCTATGTCTTGTCCATTTCGCACACCACGTCAAGTGCCAATGGAGGGGATGGTGCTGGACAGAAGTTCTCCAGAATGGTGCCAGCGGATATGGTAAAAGAATTGAAAGCATAATTGCAATGTAAATGTTTCAACTGGCATGGAGAACGGCAAGTGCAAAATGACGCAATGCATGGATTCACAGTCTACAGAATGACCCCCCTGAATTTGTATAACAAGAAAATACAGAAATACAAATTTCATTTTAAAGGAGTTTATCTGAGGAAGAAAAGTAGCCAGCGACCCCCACTTACTGCCTCTTGGGTAACTGTCTTGGGCCTCATATGAAAAGTGACATGCATGCCGACAGGAAACCGGTGAGTAATTGCACATTGTCAAGAAAGAAGACAATCGGTCTCTGTAGGTTTTCAGATGACAGATTCTGAGTTTAACAACCATAATTTGGAATGAGGGACCGCCTGGTGTGTGTCAGCTCGCTGTAACGAACAAGAAGTTCTGTCAGATGTCAGCTGTGGCAGGAACCTCGACAGGACTTGGAATGTGTAAAGCGACTTACAGCTCACCTTCTGGCACAACCTGTCGCAGACCGCCTTTTACTATAACCCTGAGATGTATTTCTTAAAAGTAGGATTTCATCTCAGCTTCTGTTGCTAGATTATTTCTCATCTCCACATGTTCTTTCTGTATTCGTTTAAATGCCCCTGTCTAAAACTGCAATGACGTGTTCAACATTTGGCTTAGAGTTGATTATGAGCACATATAAATAACTTTGTACGCCTCTGTATTACCAGATGATATTTATTGAATAATAAATTCTGAATGCATACGCTAGACTAGAGTAATTTATCGAAGTCGACTTTATGAATAGAAAGTCAATAATCTCATAGTCAAAAATAAGTTGGTCTATAAATTAATTAATAGAAGCAAAGTCTATAGTTTGCAATATTTATTCCTGGACCTGGGATACAATTGCTATTGTATAACATAACGATATGTATACCTATAAATAAAAACACCTAAAAACAAAATGTAATTAAATAACAACACATAATCAAGCCAATTACCGGTACTACATGCTACATTCATCGCCAACTCTGTCAAGGTGGTATGGGTAATTTGTCAATTTTAAGTGACTTTCTAAGGTTTTTTAGGTTGTATAGCCAGTGCTTTAATCTTTGTTGTTCTTTCTCTCTCTGTCTCTCCTTTTCTCTGTATATATACATAGAAAGATACATATGTGTACATAAATACATATATGTACACATATGTATCTTTCTATGTATATTTAGAAAGAGAGAGGAAAAGAATAACAAAGATTCTCTCACTCTCTGTCTCTCTTTCTCGCTCTCTCTCTCTCTCTCTCTCTCTCTCTCTCTGTATATATATATATATATATATATATATATATATATATATATATATATATATATATATATATATATATGTATATCTATATAGAGAAGATATACATATATATTTCATAATATCATATGTGTGTGTGTGTGTTTGGGTGAGGGTTTGCCCTTGAGCACAGCACTGAGTTAGAGTGAGAGCACTGGGATTTTAAAGATTAGTCCTCGGTAGCAAGATTGAACATATATATATATATATATATATATATATATATATATATATATATATATATCACATCCAGTGATCAAGACTACTGTGTAGTCGAAACGCGTTTGGCAGCGGCAATAAAGAAAATCGTGAAACCTCACTTGACGTGGTCATTTTGCAGGGATTGTGAGGGACTCGGTCCAAGGAGTCCCATTGAGACGACGCAACTCTCGATCTGGTGGAGGCAGTAAATACTTGGATACTTGCTGAATAAATATATATATATATATATATCTCCTCCAATCCTGCTTCAATTACAAACCAGGTCTGACACATGCTGGGGGTTGCCAAACTTCAATTTAATTGCCACCAAAGTGCACTTGCCAATCTTCGCGATGTCCACACTTTCAGCCCCTGGCAGACGCGTTTCGGCGGATGCCTTCCTCAGTGCCGGGTATGAATGAATGAATGAATGAAAATGCATTTATATACAGCGCGATTGCTGCCCTGGGGCGTCCAAGCGCTAAGGAACCAGAAAGGGATGTAGTGAGGCTGGCAGAGACTGGGAGGAGGGGAAGGGGGCTGAAATGATTACGGGGATTTGAACAGATGTGTTTTAAGTTGCTTGCGGAAGGAGGCAAGGTTAGGATTAGATCTCAGGTGAAGGGGAAGGGAGTTCCAGATTTTTGAGGCGTTTAAGGTGAACATTCTTCCGCCTGCTCTAGACCTTTTAATTCTGGGGACTGTTGCCATAAAAGCCTGACTAGAGCGTAGGTCTCTGCCTGGATGGTATTGGCTAACTAGGCTACGCATGATTTTAGGGCCCGAGTCCCAAAAGGCCTGGTGGGCGATACACATTGCTTTGAAGGTGACTCTTTTACGTACTGGCAGCCAGTGAAGGCTGGTCAGTGCCTCTCTGACTGGGTTTCTGCGTGGAATTTGCAGTAGGGTACGGGCCGCACAGTTCTGTACCAGTTGTAGTTTATTCAATGTGTACTCTGGGGCTCCCAGGTAAAGGACGTTATTTGAGTCCAGGCGTGATTGTATTATGCCCTAAATAGCTGTTTGTTTTGCCTCCATTGGGAGCAAGGGAAGGACCTTCTTCAGTGTCCGGAGAAGTCCAAAGCAGGTGGCGGAGAGCTTTGTGGCCTGAGTGTTAAGAGTCAGATTCCTGTCCAGCCATACCCCCAGGCTTTTGATGTTATCTTTCGGAACCGGGGGGGAGCCTAGACAGGTGGGCCATAATGACTTGAAGAGGGTCGGATCGGCCGGGCCTAACAGCATGAGCTCCGTTTTGTCCCCATTCAGCTTTAGTGAGGACAGGGTCATCCAGGACTTCACCTCCTCCAGGCATTTGGTTAGGCCCCCCGATGGAGAGTGTTGGGCTTCCTGCGCTAAGGAGACCACCAGCTGTGTGTCGTCCACATAGGATATGATCTTGACTCCATACGGACGAACTACCTCAGCCAGTGGCCTCATATAGATATTAAAAAGCACAGGGCTTAGAGAGGAGCCCTGGGGGACTCCACACTTCAGGGGTATGCTGGAGGAGACTGCTTGTCCGTCGAACACCTGGAACGACCTATTGCTTAGGAAAGATTTTATCCAGAGCCAGGCCTTGTCCACGATGCCGACGTTTGATATACGGTTCAGTAAGGTGTTATGACTGACCGTGTCAAACGCCGCACTAAGATCAAGGAGGACCACTGCCACTGATCCTCCTTGATCAATGATCTGCTGAGTGTGCCAAGTTGAACCTTTTCGCGGGGCTTCCGTTATAAACCCACCGAGGACTCTCATTGGCTGGGCATCGTTGTAGTAGACAGCGGACAGGGAAAGTCTCCCCCGATGTTGTATGGCGCCATTAGCCCACCAATGTTCCTCGTGTACAGCGCACTGTGTCCCGCAATGTGGAACAGGGCAAAACGAACCAGAACAAGGTACAGTGACCAGTCTTTAGCACATGATAATGCCTTTTCGTTTTGTGTGCTCCTTTAATTTTGCGGGATTAGTATGGTGGATTTCATTGTTGCCGGTTCTCCCCTTAGCAGACAGTCTGCTCCCTCTCCCCAGTACCTTTAACACACTCCAGGCTGGGGGGCGCCGCGTTCTGCCTTCCAAGCACCACAGTCCACAAAGTTTGTCAGCATTCGCGGAGCTCCTGATCGAGGGGCGTGTCAGATAAGCAGAGCTGACCTCCGCTTTTACATCTCCTCCAATCCTGCTTCAATTACGAACCAGGTCTGACACATGCTGGGGGTTGCCAAACTTCAATTTAATTGCCACCAAAGTGCACTTGCCAATCTTCGCGATGTCCACACTTTCAGCCCCTGGCAGATGCGTTTCGGCGGATGCCTTCCTCAGTGCCGGGTATCTGCTGAGTGTGCCAAGTTGAACCTTTTCGTGGGGCTTCCGTTATAAACCCACCGAGGACTCTCATTGGCTGGGTATCGTTGTAGTAGACAGCGGACAGGGAAAGTCTCTCCCGATGTTGTATGGCGCCATTAGCCCACCAATGTTCCTCGTGTACAGCGCACTGGGTCCCGCAATGTGGAACAGGGCAAAACGAACCAGAACAAGGTACAGTGACCAGTCTTTAGCACATGATAATGCCTTTTCTTTTTGTGTGCTCCTTTAATTTTGCGGGATTAGTATGGTGGATTTCGTTGTTGCCGGTTCTCCCCTTAGCAGACAGTCTGCTCCCTCTCCCCAGTACCTTTAACACACTCCAGGCTGGGGGGGGGGGCCGCGTTGTGCTTTCCAAGCACCACAGTCCACAAAGTTTGTCAGCATTCGCGGAGCTCCTGATCGAGGGGCGTGTCAGATAAGCAGAACTGACCTCCACTTTTACATCTCCTCCAATCCTGCTTCAATTACATTTATATATATATATATAAATATATATATATATATATATATATGTATATATATTCAACACAATTTGTCCTGTCGCAGAGGGAGCGCTTAGCTGGTTGGTGCTGGAGTCGAAGCCAGGACAGGGCTCCGTGTTTGTATTTCACACGAGAAAATTAATTCCAGCACTCCGTTAGTTTTAAGTTTTAGGGTTTATTTCAGTGCTCAAGTACAAGCCTTTATTTCAGTGCTCAAGTACAAGCCTTATTTCAGTGCTCAAGTACATGTATATATATATGTCTTTACGTTTGCTCCCACGAAGACCCTGGTAAGAAGTAAGTGGCACACCCAAGCTGGAACTGTGTCCTTTAATCATTGCAGCAGCAATCCCTTCATATTCCCAACGCGTTTCGACAGTTCGTCTTGATCACAGGATTGACAAATTTAGGAACTCCTCACTCCCACAGGTGATCTAAAATAAATGCAAAGAAATTGTGCGTCATCGCTGCAATGCATCCTGGGCAGGGTAGTTTCATTTAAGTCACAATCATAGGGGTCAATATGCTGCAATTACATTCGAGGGTTCAGCTTGTTCCACCACGGACCCACAATCATTATGGCCCTGTTAGACCCTCTCCTTTTGGAGGTGAGGCCCACTTCTACCAGCACTGGGCTGTACCACGAAATATGTCTTTATGTTTGCTCCCACAAAGACCCTGGAAAGCAGTAAGTGGCACACCCAAGCTGAAACTGTGTCCTTTAATCATTGCACCAGCACTCCCTTCATGTTCCCAATGCATTTCGACAGTTTGTCTTTATCACAGGATTGACAAATACAGGAACTCCTCACTCCCGCAGGTGATCTAAAATAAATGCAAAGAAATTGTGCGTCATCGCTGCAATGCATCCTGGGCAGGGTAGTTTCAATTAAGTCACAATTATAGGGGTCAATATGCTGCAATTACATTCGAGGGTTCAGTTTGTTTCACCACGGACCCACAATCATTATGGCCCTGGTAGACCCTCTTGTTTTGGAGGTGACGCCCACTTCTACCGGCACTGGGCTGCACCGCGAAATATGTCTTTACGTTTGCTCCCACGAAGACCCTGGAAAGCAATAAGTGGCACACCCAAGCTGAAACTGTGTCCTTTAATCATTGGAGCAGCACTCCCTTCATATTCCCCAACGCGTTTCGACAGTTCGTGTTGATCACGGGATTGACAAATACAGGAACTCCTCACTCCCGCAGGTGATCAAAAATAAATGCAAAGAAATTGTGCGTCATCGCTGCAATGCATCCTGGGCAGGGTAGTTTCAATTAAGTCACAATCATAGGGGTCAATATGCTGCTATTACATTCGAGGGTTCAGCTTGTTCCACCGCGGACCCACAATCATTATGGCCCTGGTAGACCCTCTCGTTTTGGAGGTGACGCCCACTTCTACCGGCACTGGGCTGTACCGCGAAATATGTCTTTACGTTTTCTCCCACGAAGACCCTGGAAAGCAGTAAGTGGCACACCCAAGCTGAAACTGTGTCCTTTAATCATTGCAGCAGCACTCCCTTCATATTCCCAATGCATTTCGACAGTTTGTCTTGATCACAGGATCGACAAATACAGGAACTCCTCACTCCCGCAGGTGATCTAAAATAAATGCAAAGAAATTGTGCGTCATCGCTGCAATGCATCCTGGGCAGGGTAGTTTCAATTAAGTTACAATTATAGGGGTCAATATGCTGCAATTACATTCGAGGGTTCAGTTTGTTTCACCACGGACCCACAACCATTATGGCCCTGGTAGACCCTCTTGTTTTGGAGGTGACGCCCACTTCTACCGGCACTGGGCTGTACCGCGAAATATGTCTTTACGTTTGCTCCCACGAAGACCCTGGAAAGCAATAAGTGGCACACCCAAGCTGAAACTGTGTCCTTTAATCATTGCAGCAGCACTCCCTTCATATTCCCAACGCGTTTCGACAGTTCGTGTTGATCACGGGATTGACAAATACAGGAACTCCTCACTCCCGCAGGTGATCAAAAATAAATGCAAAGAAATTGTGCGTCATCGCTGCAATGCATCCTGGGCAGGGTAGTTTCAATTAAGTCACAATCATAGGGGTCAATATGCTGCAATTACATTCGAGGGTTCAGCTTGTTCCACCGCGGACCCACAATCATTATGGCCCTGGTAGACCCTCTCGTTTTGGAGGTGACGCCCACTTCTACCGGCACTGGGCTGTACCGCGAAATATGTCTTTACGTTTGCTCCCACGAAGACCCTGGAAAGCAGTAAGTGGCACACCCAAGCTGAAACTGTGTCCTTTAATCATTGTAGCAGCACTCCTTTCATATTCCCAACGCGTTCTGACAGTTCGTCTTGATCACGGGATTGACAAATACAGGAACTCCTCACTCCCACAGGTGATCTAAAATAAATGCAAAGAAATTGTGTGTCATCGCTGCAATGCATCCTGGGCAGGGTAGTTTCAATTAAGTCACAATCATAGGGGTCAATATGCTGCAATTACATTCGAGGGTTCAGCTTGTTCCACCACTGACCCACAATCATTATGGCCCTGTGAGACCCTCTCGTTTTGGAGGTGAGGCCCACTTCTACCGGCACTGGGCTGTACCGCGAAATATGTCTTTACGTTTGCTCCCACGAAGACCCTGAAAAGCAGTAAGTGGCACACCCAGGGTAGTTTCAATTAAGTCACAATCATAGGGGTCATTATGCTGCAATTACATTCGAGGGTTCAGCAAGTTCAGCCACTTACTGCTTTCCAGGGTCTTCGTGGGAGCAAACGTAAAGACACATATATATATATATATATATATATATATATATATATATATATATATATATATATATATATATATATATATATATATCCACGTTTGCTCCGAGTGATTGCAGATGGCCCCGTGGGAGGTGGCGTGTACTCTGGCCGAGCACGCCGGTCATTCAATTCTCCAAAAAGTAAATCACTATTAAAAATTGTGTCCAACAACAGTGACTTGTCTAAACCTGCGAGGGTGGGAATATCGCAGCGGGGCTAAGTCCAGTTACCAGGTAAAATACCTTACAATGCCGGGTAAGGACAGGGTCTCAATTAACCGAACCGATTACCATCCTGTCGTGTCCCGTCTCTGGGACTATTGCCCTTCTAACCGTGCTCTGTGCAGAAGTGACAAAACAAGTGGAAAGGGATGAGGACTGGAGTGGGTCGTGTAGAACAAGTGAAGTGACGTGACCCAAATACATCATAGGGAAACTGATGGAGGACCAGAATGTTAGTTGTCTTTAAGGTGGACCGCCAGTTCCTCGTCCTGGCGATATTCCCACCCTCGCAGGTTTAGACAAGTCACTGTTGTTGGACAAAATTTTTAATAGTGATTTACTAACATTAATGTGAATATTTTCTTGTGCATCCGCATTTTTAACTTTATGTATCCATTCAGGATTTGTATGACACTACGAGATGCACGTTTATTTCTGTGTAATTTACTCATTACTGCGTGGGATGTACCATCCATAGAAGGGACAGCTAAATTTACGTGACAGTACATTTGTGTTATCTACTAGGCTGACCCTTAAGATGCTGCTCATTTGTATATATATTTACCACTCTAAGATGTCTGCCGTCTTCTGTTGGGGCGGTTGCCCTTCGTTTGAGTTCATGACACTTTCAATGCTCACTTTATTAGAATACTAGCAGCCCGTCCCGACGTTGTCCGGGTATGAGTTGCTGCCGGCCTGTAGTATATTTTTTTGTAGGATTTGGTTTTGATAGCATTTCTTATCTGTGACAGGCCTGTGAAACGCTCCGATTCACAGTGCACTGCTGATGCACTTAAGAGTGCGCGTTCAGTAGTGTGTGAACTCGAGTTTCCCTACTTTATTATTCCTTGCAGTATTATATAGCGCGAACTCGACAACATGGCATGAGCACAATTTACATTACAGAAGAACACATTCATTTGTGGTAGGCACGGGGAGACATAGCGATTTGCCTGGAATCACAGGATGTTGAGCTGATGCCGAGATTCGAACGTAGCTCCCCAGCTCTAAAGTTCGCAATTCTAGAACTTGTGGCGGGAGGTGTGTCTAAAAGTGTTTGTCGGTGCTGGCCATCAATGAGAGAGACCTGTACATTTTTCAAATGGGTGGTGAAAAAATATGAGTATGTTGCTGGAGATGTGGGCCGCCGTGCCACCAATGTACTTACCGGGGGAGGGTAAACACCCATTATTCCGCAACTTTCTTTCCGCATACCATCACTCCGCATACTTTCATTACGAAAGTACCATGACTCCGCAATGCCATTATAACGCATGGCATTACATTTTATATGCTTTTACCACATATACATTTACAACGAAATTCGTTGTAAATGCATGAATAGTAAAAGCATGTTTTTTTTAATGTTTGGATAACGTAAGTATGGGTATAGGGGTATATGTTTTGGGGTACTGAGGTATATGTTTTGGGGTGTTTGGGTATTTTAAGGGTTCAGATATAGTTTTGGGTTATGGGGTACAGGGGTAGTTTTAGGGTTTAGGGATAGGTATGGGTTTTGGGGTACAGGGGTATTTTTAGGGTTCAGGGCTAGGTTTGGGTTTTGGGGTATAGGGGTATTATTAGGATTCAGGGGTAGGTTTGGGTTTTGGGGTACAGGGGTATTATTAGGATTCAGGGGTAGGTTTGGGTTTTGGGGTACAGGAGTATTTTTAGGGTTCAGGGCTAGGTTTGGGTTTTGGGGTATAGGGGTATTATTAGGGTTCAGGGGTAGGTTTGGGCTTTGGGGTACAGGGGTATTTTAAGGGTTCAGGGCTAGGTTTGGGTTTTGGGGTACAGGAGTATTTTTAGGGTTCAGGGCTAGGTTTGGGTATTGGGGTACAAGGGTATTTTAGGGTTCAGGGGTAGGTTTGGATTTGGGGGTACAGGGTTATTTTTAGGGTTCAGGGCTAGGTTTGGGTTTTGGGGTACAGGGGTATTTTTAGGGTTATATGGGTAGGTTTGGGTTTTGGGGTTCAGGGCTAGGTTTGGGTTTTGGGGTACAGGGGTATTTTAGGGTTCAGGGGTAGGTTTGGGTTTTGGGGTACAGTGGTATTTTTAGGGTTCAGGGCTAAGTTTGTGTTTTGGGGTACAGGGGTATTTTTAGGGTTACAGTGGTAGGTTTGGGTTTTGAGGTACAGGGGAATTTATAGGGTTCAGGGCTAGGTTTGGGTTTTGGGGTACAGGGGTACTTTTCGGGTTTAGGGATAGGTTTGGGTTTTGGGGTACAGGGTATATTTATAGGATTAAGATGGGTTAGTGTTTAAGGGTGTTGGGGTATTTTAAGGAGTAAGGGTGGGTTATGATTATGGGGTGCAGGGGTATTTAAAGGGAGCAGGGTGGGATTAGCACACGATATGAGACATGTCATGAAGGGCGGAACGTACCACACGCCCCCAGCGTTTGTCACGCCCCCAGCACAAGCCCACAGCACAACGCAGACACGCCCACAAAGGACTACTTTCCTGGCACGGCTCTTTTACCTTTTAAATGTACAAGATGGGCGTTTGCATTGCCTATGTCCTTCTGCTGCAACTGCCCTTTCCAACGCTGTATTGGGTGTTGTGATTGGTGCTGTGGTTCCTGAGATTACCCGCCTCAAAGGTTTGGGCTCTCTCTTTATTATATTAGTATATATATATATATATATATATATATATATATATATATATATATATATATATATATATATATTACCTACTGGGAGTCGCAAGTAGGTAGTTATAGTTAGAACCTAGTTTACATAGGAAAAGCATTTTTTTCATTTGCTAAGAACTTTGGTGTCGCTTGACGAATCTTCGCGCAATTCTCCCCAAAAAATGGTCTATTCAGTTCAACTCCTATCCTGAAAGTTTGGGGATGAATCGTCAAGCGGGGGCTGAGAAAAAGGGTGGTTCCAAAAAGTGTTTTCTCCATGTTAATTTCCATAGGAAATTTTATTACATGCTACAGCCCGAACTTCTGAACGGAATAACACCGCGGGCAGATTTACAATAACTGGCGCATCCCGAGGGATGCGCCAGTTATTGTGCACCGCAGCTCTGCCACCCATGGTGCGCCGCATTTACAATGTGGCGCACCATGGGGCAATAATGGGACAGATGCATGACGCATCTGTGCCGTAAAGGCGGTGCATTGCTGGAGTTGGCCCTATCTGTCCAATGCTGTGTCACGCCTTACGCCTGCTTCAAGCAGGCGCAGGGTTTTGATGCAGCATTGACCTAAAAGTGAATGAGTCAAATCTTGTAGATTTCACTCAGCCACTGTTAGGAGGCGTTCCTGCGCAGGAACGCCCCCCCCCTGCGCCGGAACGCCTCCTTATGGAGCAGGGCTTTACAACGTGATGCATCTCCCAGATGCGTCACGTTGTAAATACCCCGCACCATGGCGCATCTTTTGAGCCGCCGCTGCGTCACAAAAGTGACGCAACGGTGGCGTAAAAGAGGCGCAAGGGACTTGTAAATCTGCCCCCAAATTTGGCAAGCAGTTGGTTCAGAAAGCAACCTTTTTTTTAAATGTATAAATCCATTCAGTAGCTGTTGAGAAATTCAAAATATAAAAAACAAAAAATCAATTTTCTATAGGAAACTTTAGCCAAGGCTACAGCCAGAACTGCTGAACGGATTTACACCAAATTTGCCAAAAAGGTAGTGCTTGATCCAAAAAGCAACTTTTTTTTAAAGGGTGTAAATCCGTTCAGTAGTTGCTGAGAAGATGGGGTGCCCGGGGCCAGAAGTAGATAAGGGAAGGGGGACCACGCTGCCCCCCTTCCTAATGATTCAAAACAACATTCAAGAATTGGGCATGCCCCGGGGGATGGGGTACTCGGGGCAAATATGAATTCATGGAAGTGGACCGTTTATTTTTTTTAGAAAAGTTTGGAATAACGTTATTAACGTGGTGCTCAGCACGGCCCCCTAGTTTGAAAGCAGTGGGTGCGTGGCTCTCAGCACGGCCCCCTAGTGTGTACGCCCTGGGTGCGTGGCTCTCAGCGCGTCCTCCTGGTGTGAACACACTGGGTTCGCGGCTCAATCATTAGCCCAATACATAAGCAGGGGTCAAGGACAGCTCCAAACAATTATCGATTGATAGCCCTCGTAGACACTGAAGCCAAATACTATGCGGGCATCATCTTAAAAGATCTGACTAGCTGGTCCTCTGCGAACAACATCATACCCATAACTCAAACCGGTTTCCGCCAAGGGCACGGCACCACTACTAACATCATGGCCTTAACTATGATTATGGATGTGCAGAGCAGGGCAAATATCCTCTATACCTCTGCTTCATAGACTATTCAGCAGCCTTCGACCACGTTGATCGTAAGAAGCTCTGGCACAAGCTGGACAGATGGGGCATACCAGCACCCCTTTTAGATCAGCTCATTAAACTGCATACTAATACGAGGGTAAGAATTAAATTAGGTGCTGGGACCCATCTTTCTACCAAATAACCACAACAAAGGGTCTAAAGCAAGGATGCGTTTTGCCCCCCCTGTTATTCAGTCTTTTCCTGGCGGATCTACCTGATAAGCTCAACTGCTGCTCTTCCCACGCTCCAAAATTAAGCGGCATAACACTAACAAATCTGTTATACGCCGATGATCTGGTCCTGATCAGCCGGACCCTGATTGGACTACAGCGCCTTCTAGACGTGACTCACAAGTTTTCGCAACAGAATGGCCTAAATATAAACTTTAAAAAAAACAAATCCATGGCAGTAAACCATCACAAGAAGGCAAAACCTAGTTGGTATGTGGCAGGTAAACATCTAGACCAAGTAACAATCTACAAATACCTGGGTGTGTTGTTAGACCATAACAACTCATTTAAGCCGCAGCGGGATTCCTTGCGAAGGAAGGGAGTCACGACCTATTTAGCACTGAAACCTCTGAAGAAGCTGCTTCCGGACTTAACTCTCGACCCCTTTCTAAAAGTCCTCCGAGCCAAATTGAAACCTATAATCACCTACGGAAGTGAATCTATGACCGGTAGAGACGCTGCAACTCTTAACAGCATAATGGTATCCTCCTATAGAGCAATTTTCCATCTTCCCAATTACACTTCACCAGCTCAAATTAGGCTGGAATTTGGCCTTCAAAAACAGGCAGTAGATAGGATGGGAACCTTCATAAAAAGTTGGCACAAAATTAGAGCTGCAGAAATAGGGTCCTTAAATATTCATCTCTGGATAGAGTTGCACCGAACCGCAAAATTGCCAGCTTACATGTATGTCCAAGAATCCATTAAAACCTTAGGCCTGACAGACGCCTGAAACATCTCAATCAGCTACTTGGAGTTTAAAAAACTAGTAACAAAGACAACAAGAATAATATCATCAATAGAGGACAAGAATACATTGTCCAAACGTGCTCACGGTTGGGCTGTGCTTAATAACTATGAAGTCCTCAAACTCCAACCCTACCTTATGGCACATACAAAGATTGCCACCAAGGAAAAGTTTTTAAGACTTCGGCTGGGAGTTGGCCTGATTAACCCATTTCTACCACCTTGGGAAAGAAAGGGAGGCGAACAGTCTTGTCGTCTGTGCACCTGCGGCACGGAGAATCTTATTCATATTATATGTATTTGCAAGAACTTAAAGGACATTGGAGAACCGGGCCTTTAAACCCAGCGGCGTCAGGGCCACGCCTGTAATCTCCGGATTCACCTGCCTTGGTATACAGAGACACGGAATACTTCTGGGTGGCGTCAGAGACCAAGTTTATTAGCTGCAGCTGGTTACAGTGGTCCTAGAAGTACAACACGGTGTAAGTTCTCAGGAGACTGCTCACTTTACTAAGGCGAGACGTCTCTTTTTATGCAGAAAAATCACATTATAAATGCACACCCACTGCACAAAATTCTGACCAATCGGTAACATTTTAAAAAAAAGTATGACACATCAAAAACTCAATTTACAGTAACCCAACCCAAAAGGTAATTATTAGGAATGTCTTAAGTACATTTTCCAAAAGCTGAACAAACCCATAATTGAAAGCATGACCCATGTAATTGAAGAAACATAGGAAAGAACAGTTATAGCTGATGAAGAAGATAAGGCAGATTGCAAGGAAACTAAAAGTTAACGATGTCCTGAACATTGATTGGCTATTTCAAAACGAGATTGATCAGGGAAATTGGTTTTGCGAGGCCAGTTTCAGGTGAAGAGGTCAGTTTCTATAGTTCACTCCAGTGTCAGAAGGAAACCTAGTTAATGTGTACATGAACCAAAAAGGCCAGGTCACTTTGTTCGTCAGGCTGCCTTCATGAGCCTACGTGAGGGCAACACAATTTTGGTGGCACAGTACAAAATGGAACCCATATTTTAAAATGGAGTTGTGCAATCTAGTGTACTTGGAAATTACAGAACCTCAGACCCTCCTTTTGCCATTACGTAGGCAATAACCTAAGACTCACTTTAATCTGAATCTAATTCTATATCGATGTTCATTAGGTCATCAAGGTGTTGCTGTAGCATCATCTTATTATTCTCTACTTCTCTCGGGACAGGTCTCCAAACACACATAGTAGCACAAAGACTACAAATGGCGGGACCACACTGGATGCAAAGGCAACACGAGAAGAGAATAGCTAAAACCATACCAAGGAATGTCAGGATCTTCCATCCCCATTTGGACAGTAGTCCCCAAAACCATCCTGTCAATGACCAGTCTCCTTCGTCTACGTGAATAGACTCAGGGCCAGATGTAGGTAAATTAGATTTACCGATTTTTAATTACCGAATTTTACCGATTCGGTAATTAAAAATCGGTAAATCTAAAGGGTGGATATGTAGGTATTTCCAGATGTTGAAATACCGAATCTGTAACAATCGGTATTTACCGATTCTGTAAATACAGAATTGGTATTTCCCATTGATTCCTATGGGCTTTGAAGCCCATAGGAATCAGTGGGAAATACCGATTCTGTATTTACAGAATTGGTAAATACCGAATTTTGCAAGGGTGCAGGGGGTGTCACTTTGACACCCTCTGGCACCCCACAAATAGGCATGTGCGCCATGTGGCACACAGACATGCCCTAAGGGCATGTCTGTCTGTCACATGGCTAGGTGTGCATGCACACATGTGCATGCACACCTGAATTCGGTATTTTACCACACAATAGGATTGTGTGGTAAAATACCGATTTTGTAGGGCCTTTGGGACTCAGAAGAGTCCCACCTACATCTGAGATTTACTGAATCGGTAAAAATACCGATTCGGTATTTTACAGAATTGGTAAATTTACCGAATTGGTAAATTTACCGATTCTGTAAAATTGTGCCCCTACATGCCAATCCTTGAATACCGGTCGGTAACGGCCGAAAATACCGATTTTCGTCCGTTACCGACCGACCTACATCGGGCCCTCAGAGATCCTATGCAATCTAGAAATGGCCTGGTACACTGTCGGGGCATTATCTGGTATGTATACACAGCAACTAGATCTGATCAATTTACATACTCCTCCTCGATCTGCAAGTATAATTTCTAAAACCATACGATTCTGCAAAGTCATAAGGCGTCCGCTTGAAGCTCGGCTGTAATATTACTCAATGCTCCAGCTGTCTCGTTAATGGTAGCTTCAACTACGCGGACAAGCTGTCGAATATGCTTACTATTCACCATAGGACCCCAGAAGGGCAGGAAACCCTTAAAGAAGTCTCCTACTTCCTGTGCAGCAGTATCTTCCTGATCGAAGACACCTCTACCATATCTTGTTCTATGATAGTCTGAGGAGGCAGTATATGTCCGGGGAAGCAGAAACGCCACATAACATGTTCCTGAAAAATCAGGTGGCAACCATGTGTAGGCTCTGTTGTGACAAACGAAATATGTACCTTTAGCTGGCACAAACGGTGGAGAAGTCCGGGATGGATAAACATAGGCTTGAGCTCACACACTCTTACCCAGCTGAGCTCGCGGATTCCTACCATTACCTTGCAGGCAAAACTGACCTCAATGGGGCACAATCCAAATAGGGGGAGACCTTTTTCGTCTCTCCTTTTCTGTCAAACTAGCACTGTATCCAGTCACGTTCCAACCAACATAAGCTTGCAACTCATCTTTAGGAATAGCATTATATGCATCAATATCTCGGATCATATCTACTATCCCTCTGATCAGGACACTATTGTTCGGATTGTCTTTAGAGGAAAGGAAGGGGTATACCTCATTTGCATAGATGAACGTAGTCTGGAAAGCCCACACAGACCCATTAAAAGAAAAAGGCAAAACCAAATATGGCATACCTTTATCTGTCGTATGAGGCATAAGGCCACAAACCCAACAGTTAGTGGTATTCATTATCAACTGATGCTGATGCAACAACTGTATGAACGAGTTGTTGACAAATTCTGATCTCCTTATCTGTTAATGTTCAGGCAAAGTATGAAACTGGTGCAAAGAAACAGTAGTGAAAGAAAGCATAGGTTGGGAAGTAGGTGCAGCAGAAATAATCCAACCCACACAAGCTAATATGACACTTAAAAACACTAAAATACACATTGCTATAAAACCGTTATTATGTAATAATGCATCACATTTTGATTTAGATTTCGACTTTGAAAAACTCCTTCTCTCAACAACAGACTCCATCCTCTAACCGTGCTGTTCGCTGCATTTGTTTCTTTTCGCTCAAGTGTGCAACTGTAAGTCCAGGGAACGCCCTAGAACAAACCAGAACCGCTGACCTTGCGTCCACACGGCTCACAACCTTAAGTCTTTATACCACGACCCTACAGCTGAACCCGGATGGTGGTTCGAAAAAGCAGCAAACAAAAAAGTCTGTGTTTGGAAGAAGTAAATAAATCATAAAAAACTCAAAATGTATTTGTCCTTATTAGATCTGAGGCTATAGTGGTCTTTGCCAGGCACAGTTTGATCACAAAACAATAGTTCAGGTTCTGTAGTGTCCAATCTCAAATGTGGAGGCACAGCTGCTTGTAAAATATCATCGTCCTCTCGTTCAGACCGAGTCCATTCAAGCTGTGTGTCACTAAAAGGCACAAATCTAGGCACTTTCTCAGTCTCAGAATCGCCAATGCCTTCACGGACCCAATGCTCCTACGGTAGGGGTAAAGGTACCCTCCTACAGTGTACGCCGTGGATCCAGTTCTTCTTGCCGAACACCTTCACAGCCATCCGGGTTGACAAAAGGACTTGATACGGTCCGTTCCAGCGGGGCTGAAGGTTCTTGGTCCGTTGAAAATTTCGGACGAGCACCCAATCACCTGGGTTGATAGCGTGGCCTGGGTCTACAGATGCTGATGGGAGTTTATCATGAACCTGTTGGTGAAGGACACGCAGTTTAACAGTCAAATCGTGTAAGTAATCAATTAACATAGGATGTTCAATGTTGCTATACTCTCTGGGTCTAGGGACACCCCAGACGTTAGCGGGCGCCCAAACACGATCTCATATGGGCTAAGTCCCACACGAGAATGTACTGTAGTCCTTGTTGACAAAAGTGCCAACGGCAAAGCGTCAGGCCATGTAAGGCCAGTGCTTGCCTGCACTTTCGCTAGCTTTAGCTTCAGAGTGCCATTATAGCACTCAACCAGGCCTGCTGACTGGGGATGATTCTCAGCATGAAATTTCTGTCTGATACCCAATCCCGCACACACTTTCTGCATAATCTGACCCACAAATTCACTTCCGTTGTCACTCCATACAATTCTCGGCATTCCATACCTAGGGCAGAATTCTTTGAGCAAAACCTTGGCTGTAGACAAGGCAGTATTATCCTTCAGGGGGTAGGCCTCTATCTATCTGGAAAAGGCAAAAACAACCACAAGGACATACTTCAAGTTACTGCATCTTTCCATGTGAATGTAGTCTATTTGTAACACCTCAAACGGATACGTTGGAGGAGCAAAATGACCTGCAGGAGTTGGGGTTCCCTTTCCAGGATTATGCATCAGACAAATCATGCAATGCTTAACCAAATTCTCTGCACACTTATGAATCCCACTATTCTGCCATACTGGAGCCAACAACTTGCATATCCCTTTCGCACTAATGTGAGCCAACCCATGAGCCATAGTAACCACCGAAAGCACATACGCATCTGGTAATAACCATCGCTGGCGTTGTGACAACTTAATCCAACATCCTGTAGAGTCTAACATTCCCGTACTCTCTCTCCACATACTCAATTCTTTCTCAGTAACTTCTGCCTGAATCATCTTCACACTTTCTATTGTGTCTTCACACATACCACCTTCCAATTAGCAGGGCCTGCAACATACATTTGACTCGTCACATCTCTTGCGGTTTCTTTCGCAACCTCGTCTGCAAACGCATTTCCTCGACCAACATCATCCGTAACTCTCTTGTGTGCGCTACACTTCACAATCTCATCCTGTGTAGGCAAAATAAGTGACTCAAGAAGTTCATTCACCAACTGTCCATGCTGAATCTTAGTACCATGCGAAGTAAAAAATCCTCTCTCTTTCCACACACGACCAAAACTGTGAGCCACGCCAAATGCATACTGACTATCCGTATAAACATTCACTCTCCTTCCTTTTGACAACACACACGCTCTGGTCAAGGCAATCAATTCCGCTGCTTGCGCTGAATTCTGCACGATACGTGCTGTTTCAACCACTGTTCGCAAAGTCGTAACCGCATATGCTGCAGTCGTTTCACCATTCGGCAGCCTAAAGCATGATCCATCCACCCACAAAGTACCATCAGGATTCACGAGTGGAGTGTCCTTCAGATCCACTCTACCCTTAGTTTCTTCCTCTGTCCTAAGAAAGCAATCATGCTGTTCTTGATCATCCATCTCAACTGAAATCGGCAACAACGTAGCTGGATTCAATGTGTTGCACCTCTTAATGTGCACATGGCTAGCCAAAAGCGTCAACTCGTAACCTGACAAACGCGCACTAGTAAGGTTCTGCGTCTTCGTTTTATTCAATAAGGTATCCACTGCATGTGGGACCATCACAATCAACGTATTATCCAATACCAAACTAGCAGACTGTCGAATAGAAACAGCCGCTGCAGCTCTCAAACAACTAGGCAACGCCTTGGCTACCGGATCTAAAGTAGCCAAAAAATACGCACATGGGCGCTGCTTGTCTCCAAACTGTTGTGTCAACACTGACAACGCTCAATCTTCTCTCTCATGCACATAAAGCGTAAAAGGCTTACTGTAGTCAGGGGTACCCAACACCGGAGCAGAACATATTGCATCACGCAATTCAATAAAACTCTTCTGACATTCGTCAGACCAAGGAAGAGGGTGTGGCGTATCCTTAAGAGTAAGTGCCAACAAAGGTTTCGCTAGCAAAGAAAAATTCGGAATCCATTGTCTACAATACGACGTAATACCCAAGAAAGCACGCACTTCTCTCTGCGTACGTGGCACGGTCATTTGAGCAATTGCTTGAATACGCTCTGGGGTCAATCGTCTTCCCTCCTTCGAAAAGAGATGACCTAAGTAGGTCACTTCTTGTCGGCAATACTGTAACTTCGAAGGTGACACTTTGTGATGAAGGTCAGACAAGTGTCGTAACAAAGAAAGAGTAGCTTCTTTACAAATCTCTTCATCATCAGCAGCAACCAACAGATCATCAACATACTGGATAAGAGTGGCACCAGAAGGCAAGGAAAAAGTATCAAGCTGAGTTTTCAACGCCTGACTATAGATGGCGGGACTCTCACAATAACCTTGAGGAGCGCGTTTGAACCGGAAACTTCAGCCTCCTAAAGAGAAGCCAAAAATATCCCTACTCTCCTCAGCAATCGGTATACTGAAGAAAGCATTTTTCAGATCAATAACAGAAAACCAGGCAGCTGAGGCAGGGATCATAGTCAATAAAGCAGTAATGTCCGGGACAACAGGAAACTGTGGCACCACAATCTTATTGACCTCTCGAAGGTCGATCACAAACCGATACACAGGTGGCTGGGAAGCGTCAGTACGCTTAAGGACAGGCAGAACAGGACTGTTACACACATTACCTCTCGTTTCTTCAATCACATTTTTCTGGACCAAATCATAGATAATCGCTAAAAGAGCTCTTTCGCCATCACTAGAGATCTTGTACTGGGGAATGCGAGGTAACTTAGCATTCGACTTGAGGGTAACAACGTAGAGTGGAATCTGCAAGAGACCAACATCATTGGGACCTGTAGCCCAAAGTGTATCAGGAAGAGAACGCAATTCAGGTGGAAGCCGATCCTTAAACAAATACATCGGAGAAATCACTTTCTTACCAACTGTAAGCTGTACTCCTTCAGGAGAACAATGTAATGTTGCATGCAATCTTTTCAACAAGTCCAAACCCAACAGATTCTCACCACAACCGGTCGTTAGAATAAGGGGTGCTTCCAGCTCACAAGGCCCAACGGAAAGAGACAAAGGACAAGAAACCGGGTTACGAACTGGGGAGCCAGAAAATCCTACCGAAACATTCATCAAGCCAGACAAAGGTGCGCCAGGGAGTTTAGAGTGCATAATAGAACTCTTTGCCGCACCAGTATCCAACAGAAAAGGTTCTGACACACCTGATGTAATCACTTCAACATAAGGTCCACTCTGGTCTACTGGAACTGACACTACTCCCTCTCTTTGTCTATGGCTGTCCTAGCTATCATTCATATCAGCATTCTCACTTTCAACATAATAATCATCAGCATAATATTGAGCCGACTGACCAAACAAAACATTCTGCTGATCAAAACAATTCATAGAATTCTGTGGGGGAAAGGAACGTCCATTCTGGGGGAAAATACCACGTCCTCTACCCCTAGGGACTCCTGTACACCTCGACCTCTCACACCAGACGCACCACTCGTACGTTGTAACAAAATCGGACAACTATGCTTGAAGTGGCCCTCTTCCCTACAATAAGCGCACTGATTAGGGCCTACCGGAATTCGCTGCGGAAAAGACTCGGGTTTCTGCAACAATCTCTGAAACTGTGGGGGTTGCTGAAACTCACGCTGATTAAAGCGAGGTGGATACGCCTGTTGCAAAAGAACCTTCGTCTTTAATTCTTTAGTCTTTTTCTCTGCTTTATCTTTCTCATCTTTATCTCTATTCTCGTAATATTGTGCAGTAGCCAATATCTGGGCCGAAGAAGAAACAGCCCATGAACTCTCAGAGTCCTTTAACTTATTAGAAAGCTCGGGGAGCAAATTATAGACAAACTTATCCACAAACAACCTTTGACCACCTTCTGTACTCATATCTTGACCACTATGATCGATGAATGTTTCTTCAAACCTAATGAAGAAATCAGACACACTTTCGTCTTTCTTCTGCTTACATGCTGCTAACTTATCCCAATTCACTCGCATAGGAGGCATCAAAGTCTTCATCAAATTAATAATCCTACCTGGTAAATCCGCAACTAAAGGCTCATGTTTAGCCCCTCCTACCTGTCGACCATCTGCAGCAACAATATTAACCCACGTATCTCCTAACTCTACTGCATGATCCTCGTGACGGATCTTCGCCCACAAAGGTTGAGGGACTACATTCCCCAACAACATATCTATATCAGCTAAATTCATCACACACGCATCAACTGTCTGGGACAAATCCTTATAATAGCCTGCTGGATTCTTGCGGGGGTCAGGCAAAGTCTGCTTAAGAGCCAGAACGTCAGCTCTCTTCCAAGGAACATGTACCCACACTCGCTGAAAATGAGCCGGTACTCCCTGAATACCCTGATTAAGATTAGCCACAACTTCCTCTCTCCATACGGGGGGAACCTCTCTCATCGGGTACTGCTTCACTTTTCTCCTAACAGAAGAATCAGGTTCAAACAACGACTGAGAAGGAAGATTACACCTAAACGCAAGAAGCTTCTCTACCGCTTCCTCAACATCGGGACCCACTATCGTCCCTTTAGCAAATTCGGACTGAACATTAAGTAACTCCGATGGAATCGGACCCAATTTAGCATCATCCCACTCTTCACGAAGGAAAGTACACATAACATCAAAAACATACCTTTGTTTTGGCACTTCCCACTGTAGGAAAACATCCATAACCGCTTGCAGATCATACCTAGAGGCATTCAAAACCCATCTACGAGCAAGGAGACCTAACACAGTCCGCTCCTCGGAACTAGGGAGCTGACTACGCGTTTGTTTCCTCACCGAAACTGGGGTCATATTAAACGACCCAAAAAGAGGAGACAAAAGGCTAGTAACAGTCTCAGTCATTCGTTGTCGAGCAGAAGGAGAAGAAGTCGACATGAGTGAGGTAATAGAAATTTTTAGGTAGCCAAAGTGTCCCCCAGCTCGCACCCTATCCATGTACCCATGTTCCATGTATGTCGTGTAATTCCCGTTCTGTTCATGTTAGAGAGACGCAAATACATTTGCGTCCATCCTTAACCTGTTAGCTATCCAACCATACCAAGAAAGCCTGTTAAATATGTTCCTAAACATGTGTTGCCACCGTCTTTATGTAGTGCACTTCTGAAATTCGCACACGTTTTCTCCATGTTTCCTGACCAAGTCAAGCCAAGCCCTTAACGAGGCCTCTCTGCCTCATCTCTCCTGTCTCCGACAGCTGCACGCATCCCTGACCCCTGCCTTACTTCCTGCCAGCGCGGCGGTGCCCGGCTCGGCCTGGACTGCCTGCCAAGTTCATGTTTTGCCTACAGGTATCTGCTCAGCCTCCTCGAAAACACATTCCAGTCTAGTGAAATAGGTAAACATCTTCCCGGCTGCAGAGCAAAGGGCCAAGCCTTCCTGTCTCCTTCATGTAATTCATTGCCTCCCGTTACCATGGTAGGCCCATGGCCCGCGCATTGCACTTAGACACATATACATTTAGTATAGAATAGCCTCTGCCCGAGAGACCTTTTACTTCAGATTAAACATTCCCCAAACACAAGATATCAGACATGTTATAGGAACAGGTCGATCTGACATGCCAGACTTCTGTTGAAGGACTGGGTTATTTAAGACCCAGCGGTGCCAGGGGACAACACCTGAAACCTTCGTGGGTAACCTGCTCCGGCGTACAAGTGACAGAGACACGGGACACTTCCTTCGGCGTCAAAGATTCGAGCTTTATTTACTGCAGGGAACACAGAAATCACGGCAAGTACAACGCGTGCTACTTGTGGAGACTGCTTCAAATTGGTTCTGTGGATCGCTCCTTTTATACATAATTCACCCATAGGTTTACATGGTACACAAAGGTTTATGGCTCGGTTCCCATGATTATCCCCCAGAGGGGTCGCTTTGGTCACTTTGATACATTCAAGGTCCGGAACATAAGTGCGGAAACATTTGGCGGTTCCCAACTGTATAAACCCATCTTCCCACCATTAGTACATTCCAATCAGCAGTAAAACAGATCGAAGAAGGAACAAGGACAGGTGCAGGGGAAGATGGAAACAGTGGGGAGATTGGAAAGGGTATAAAAGGGGAGGTATCAGGAAACACGAGCTCCTGGCATCAAAGGGACGTGCCTAATGAGATGCACGGCTAAGACAATAAACCGGCACAGCAAGATGAGCCTCGAGCGGGGCCATTTGCCTTACAGTATCATCCCCCTTGTCATAAAGACATTTTCAAAGAACATGTGTCTTCCGTAGATGCCTTGGGAATCCCAGGGTCGCGAAGCGGACAACGTCCGTTCGCTGGCTACTTGAGGGCAAGAGACAAAATGGATGCCATATCTAAGATGGAACCCGTGGGTACAGATAGAATAACCCACGTAACAGACGAACGGTTTAGGTTAGCACAGCGAAACTGCATACACCCACTAAACTCGTCATTTGCGGTTCATAGATACCAGACTCGACTATATTCGTGCGAGTCGAAAACACCACTTACAATTGTCACGGAACCTCAGACGCTCCTTTTGCCCTCATGTAGGCAAGCACTAGTCGGAATCATACTCGATATTCATCAGACCATCTAGATGTTGCTGTAACATAGCTCTGTCCAATCGAGCTTCTTTGGTAACAGGCGGCTGTCTTATACACGTTGTAGCACAGAGGCCACATAAGGCAGGACCACACTGCACGCAAAGGCAACACGTGAACAGGAATGCCACAACAACTCCGATAATCATCAGAATCTTCCAACCCCAAGTCGACATCAGGCCCCAAAACCACCCAAGTAGCGTCCAATCCCCTACGTCCACGTGTATGGACTCAGAGATCTTATGCAACTTTGAGATGGCTTGATAAACAGTCGGAGCGTTATCTGGAATGAAAATACAGCAGCTCGAATGGATCACCTTACATACCCCACCTCGATCTGCTAAGATCACGTCTAAAACCATACGGTTTTGTAACGTCATAAGTCTATCCGCCTGAAGTTCTGTGGTGATATTACCAAGGGCACTGGCAGTAATATTAGCTGTCGATTCCACCACTCGAGTCAACTGTCTCAGGTTCCTACTATTAACCATAGGCCCCCAAAACGGGAGGAAACCCTTGAAAAAGTCTCCTGCCTCTTGACCGGCAGTGTCCTCTTCGCTAATTACGCCTCTCACAACTCTAGTCTTGTGATAGTCTGCATCTACAGTGAACGTCGGAGGCAACAAATTTGCGATAAAACATGAGCCCACAAAGTCGAAGGGCAACCATGCATACGCACGATCATGGCAGATAAACTATGTACCCTTGGCAGCCAGAAACACAGGGGACGAGACCATCGGCAAAATGTAATTTTCAGTGCAAGCACTCTCTCCAAGTCGGGCTTTCGATCTTCGGCCACGACCTATTAGACAAAAATTACCAATGTGGGGTACGACCCATATCGGAGGCGAGCTTTTAAGCTGTTTTTCACCAGCGAACACACTATACTCGCCTCTACTCAGGACCCTATAGGCTTGTACCTCTTCTTCTGGAATAAGCGAGGGTTCATAGATATCTCTATCTAAATCCTCTATCGCTATAGACAAAGGCTTTTGATACGAGCCAGGGCCAGAGTAGGGGGATCGTGGCTCTCGATTGGGGTGGGAACCTAGTGCGCTTCGAAACATTGTTTGGAATGCTCGAGCGGAACCCTGGGAACTATACGGCAAAACCAAATAGGGAATTCCCTTATCTGTGATATGTGGCATCAACCCACACACCCAACAATTAGTAGTGGTAACCACTAACTGGTGCTGGTGAAGGAGCTGAATAAAGGAATTATTGCGAAATTCTGCACGTCTAGCCTGCTCGTGTTCGGGTAAGATATGGAAAGAATGAGGAGATGCAGTAGAGGTAAGTTTAGAGTCAGAAGTAGGAGTAGGAGTAGGTATGGCAGAAGGTAAGAAGTAAGACATCATGTAATACACCCCACCCGCCAATAATGCAGAAACAGTCAAAAGCAATATGAATATTTGAAACATAAAACATTTGGTACGACTAAGTTGTTGTAACTTGAACCTTTGCGCCTGAGCTTCTTCCAAGTCCATCAGCTTTGAAAACGCCATCCCCTATGACCGTCCGCAACGTTCTTGACGCACTTCGTTCTGTGTAGCAATAGTCAATCCCTAGGAGTTCCCAGGAACCGACGGTCTTTAACCTAGCGTCAAGACCTACTAACCAGAAGGAAGTACGCGCGCGGCCCTACGGCCTTTATTTACAACATATATGCAAATGTCTCTCAGCTGTGGAAGCAAAAAAAAAAATATATGAGGAACGAAACTCAATATATATATATATATATACAAAAAATTACAATGATACGGGTGTTCAAACTGATCGTGGAAAACGGGATAATGCAATTGCCAAGGGGCAGAACAGAATTTTATTTGTCCTTAGTGCTGGATCGCAAAAAGTATCGAGTTTTCCCAGGACGTGTCTGTTCATCGAACAAAGGATCCGTTGAAGAAACAGAGTTCTGTTGATCAGTCGAATGTTCTGGTCTCGAGTCTTTTGATGACAAATGTTCAACAGTATCTTTCTGCTGCACTGGGGATTCTCCGACAGGTTGTGCGTCGCTGAAAGGTACAAACGCCGGCAATCCTTCGGACTCAGTTGAAGCAATGCCCCTCCTCACCCACGAGTCTGCCGGTAACGGAATAGGAACTTTCTTCGTATGGGTGGCATGCACCCAATTTTTCCGACCCTCTAAACGAACGGCAGTTCTCGTGGCAAGGAGGACCTGGTAGGGTCCGGTGAACCTGGGCTCCAAGTTCTTCTTCCGAGCAAAATTTCTGGTGACCACCCAGTCTCCGGGCTGGAGCTGGTGGCCTGGACCCTCCGTCTGCGTCGGCAATGCTTCGTAAACCTGTTGGTGAATTAACCTCAGTTTAGCAGTCAGATCATGAAGATAGTCAATCAACATTGGGTACTCAAGATCACGGAACACACCTGGTCTAGGGACCCCCACACATTCGCAGGGCGACCGAACACTATTTCATAGGGACTAAGCCCTACTCGGGAGTGTACGGTTGCCCTTGTTGACAGTAAGGCTAAGGGTAAAGCGTCAGGCCACGAAAGACCAGTCGTAGCCTGAATCTTCGCAGTTTTAGTTTAAGGGTGCCGTTATATCCTTCAACCAAACCAGCTGACTGGGGATGATTGGCGCTGTTGAATTTTTGATTAATTCCAAGGCCTTTGCACACACTCTTCATCACACTCCCCACAAACTCACTTCCGTTATCAGACCACACAACCCGAGGCATTCCGTACCGAGGAAAGTATTCCTTCAGTAGGATTTTTGCCGTTGACAAAGCAGTGTTGTCCTTGAGAGGATAGGCTTCAATCCATCGGGAGAACGCGCAAACCACAACTAAAACATATTTCAGGTTATTGCATCGCTCCATATGGATAAAGTCTAATTGAATCACCTCAAAGGGACACGAAGGGGGAGCAAAACTACCAGGAGGAGTTGGGGTTCCCTTACCAGGATTGTACAACATACATACCATACAATTCTTAACCAATCGTTCAGCACATTTCGTGATACCATCATTCTTCCACACAGGGGACAGCAACTTACAAATACCTTTCATGCTAATATGTGCTAACCCATGTGCCATTGTCACAATAGCCAGCACATACGCATCTGGCAACATCCATCTCTTATGTTCCGACAAGTCTACCCAACAACCATTCGCATCCAACTTTCCCGTACTTTCATTCCACTTCTTCTTTTCAGTCTCAGTGGCCTCATTTTGTATCGCCTTCACACTCTCGATAGTGTCCTCACACATACTAGTCTCCGCAGGCCACCTAACCGAACTTGCCACATACATTCGAGTGCTAAGGTTCCGGGCAGTCTCCTTAGCAGTCTCATCCGCAAACGCATTACCTCGTCCAACATCATCCGTCACCTTACGATGTGCACTACATTTAACAATCGCTACCTGTTTAGGCAACGTGAGTGCATCCAGAAGATCATTCACAAGCTGGCCATGCTGAATCTTCGTACCATGCGACGTCATAAAACCTCTCTCTCTCCACAACCGTCCAAAGCTATGCGCAACACCAAATGCATACTGACTGTCAGTATACACATTCACACGTTTATCTTTCGACAACACACATGCTCTAGTTAAGGCAATCAGCTCTGCAGCCTGGGCAGAATTCTGATTCAATCTTGCAGCTTCCACAACAGTACTCAAAGTTACAACCGCATACGCAGTGGTCACATCACCATTCGGCAATTTTAAACACGAGCCATCCACATACAACGTTCCATCTGGATCTTCTAAAGGGGTGTTTTTGAGGTCCACTCGACCTTTTGTTTCCTCTTCTGTTCGCAAATAGCAGTCATGGGCTGCTATTTCATCTGACTCTGTACTAATGGGTAACAAAGTTGCCGGGTTCAGAACATTGCAACGTTTTATCTGAATATGACTTGCCAGCAGCGTCAACTCGTACCCAGACAACCTCGCACTTTTCAAGTGCTGAGTTTTCGTACTATTCAAAAGAGTATCGACTGCATGCGGAACCATCACCGTAAGCATATTATCCATGACCAATCCTGCTGATTGTCGGATGGACACCGCAGCTGCCGCTGTTGCTCTCAGGCAACTCGGCAATGCTCCAGCTACCGGGTCCAAGGTCGAGGAAAAATATGCACATGGACGTTGCTTACCACCAAAAGTTGCGTTAAGACGCTCAAAGCACAACCTTCCCTCTCGTGAACATATAATGTGAACGGCTTACTGTAGTCAGGGGTACCTAACACAGGAGCAGAACACAATGAATCACGTAATTCAGAAAAACTCTTCTGACATTCCTCCGTCCATGGTAAAGGAGTTGAAACATCCTTGCACGTAAGAGCCACAAATGGTTTTGCTAGCAATGAAAAATTCGGGATCCACTGTCTGCAATACGACGTGATACCTAGAAAGGCACGCACATCTCTTTGTGTTGTTGGCACAGTCATTCGCGCAATTGCTGCAATTCTCTCTGGGGTCAACCGCCTTCCTTCCTTTGACAATAAGTGACCTAGATAGGTTACTTCTTGACAACAATATTGGAGTTTAGAAGGTGACACCTTGTGATGTAAGTCACAGAGATGTTGCAGCAACGACACCGTAGCAATTTTGCAAATGTCCTGAGTATCCGCAGCTACCAATAAGTCATCGACATATTGGATTAAGGCCGCACCAACCGGCAACGTAAACGCATCCAGTTGACCCTTCAAGGCTTGACTGTAAATCGATGGACTCTCACAGTAGCCTTGAGGAGCGCGTTTAAACCGGAAGCTGCGTCCACCAAGAGAGAAACCGAAAAGGTCTCTACTTTCTTCTGCGATCGGGATGCTGAAGAATGCATTCTTCAAATCAATCACCGAAAACCAAGACGCAGAAGCTGGAATCAGAGTCAGTAGTGCCGTGATGTCAGGCACAACGGGAAACTGAGGAATCACAATTTTATTTACTTCCCGTAAATCGATAACAAAACGATAAACAAGTGGTTTCGAAGGATCAGTATGTTTTAAAATAGGCAGTACAGGGCTGTTGCACACGTTTCCCCGAGTCTCTTCAATAACGTCTTTGTCGATCAAATCATAGAGGTTCGCTAACAGTGCTCGTTCACCATCAAGAGAGATACGGTACTGGGGAATACGTGGCAATCGCACATTAGATTTCAACTGAACAACATAAGGGGAGATGTCAAGCAGGCCCACATCATTGGGACCTGTTGCCCATAGAGATGCAGGAAGAGAACTCAATTCCGGTGGAAGCTTATCGAGAGACAAGTACATAGGAGAGACAACCCTCTCTCCTAACGTAAGCTTTACACCCGCAGGAGAACAATACAGAGTTGCGTACAAACGTTTTAGCAAATCCAGACCCAAGAGATTTTCACCACAACCAGTAGTCAAAATCAACGGAGCTTCAAGCTCACGTGGTCCAATTGTAAGAGGCAAAGGGCGTGAAACTGGATTGCTAACGGGGGCGCCAGAGAATCCAACGGAAACATTTGTTAAGCCAGACAAAGGTGCGCCAGGGAGTTTCGAATGCATAATGGAACTTTTCGCTGCACCAGTGTCCAACAAAAAAGGCTCAACGACGCCCGATGTAGCAACTGCGACGTAAGGCCCTCTCTGATCAACCGGAACTGATACCACTCCCTCTCCTTGTCTATGGCTGTCCTAGTAATTACTGTCGTCAGTTCCCTGATCGACGTAATAATCGTCTACATTGTACTGCGCAGATCGTCCTTGCGATGATCCACGTTGATCGAAACAGTTATTAGAATTTGATTGGTTATCCGAACGGTCATTTTGAGCACCACGACCTCTACCACGTGATGTCTGCTGAGAACCACCACGACCTCCTCTAGATGTGTTACCACTATTACGATCGTTTAGGACAGGACAATTGAATTTTAAATGACCCTCCTGTCTACAATAGGCACACTGATTGTACCCTAACGAAGATCTTTGAGAAGAGGAGTCATTTTGAGATTGTGATCGATTCGACTGCGACTGTGATCTATTTTGCTGTGAAGCATTCTGATTCGACCGCAGAGGATACGCTTGCTGTAACAACACTTTGGTTTTAAGTTCTTTCGTCTTTTTATCAGCGCGGTCGTTCTCCTCTTTCTCTCTATTCTCATAATACTGTGCTGTAGCCAATATTTGAGCCGAGGTAGAAACGGCCCACGCACTTTCAGAATTTTTCAATTTACTGCCCAAATCAGGCAACAAGTTAGAGACAAATTTATCCACAAACAACCGGTGACCACCCTCAGTGCCCATATCCTGCCCACTATGATCGATGAATGCCTCCTCAAATCTCGTAAAGAAGTCGGAGACACTCTCGTCCTTTTTCTGCTTACAAGCTGACAATTTGTCCCAATTCACCCTCATAGCTGGCATAAGAGTTTTCATCAGTGTAATTATTCTCTGAGGGAGAGCAGTAATCAACTGTTCGGGTTTAGCACCACCAGTTTGCAACCCATCCGCCGCTATAATGGCCGCCCAATCACCACCTAGTTCGTTTGCGTGATTTTCCTGGCGAATCTTAGCCCATACCGGTTGCGGTACTACATTGCCAAACAGCATATCAATATCGGCAAGATTCATTATCGTAGCATCTACAAGCTGCGACAATTCCTTATAGTACCCTGCAGGATTTTTGCGAGGGTCAGGCAAAGATTGCTTCACCTGTAACACTTCCGATCTTTTCCATGGGAGATGTATCCATACTCTCTGGAAATAGGGTGGAACAATGGGGTTAGCATTAGGATCGCCTGGCATCCACACTGGTGGAACTTCCCGCATGGGAAACTGACCAGACGCATCGAACTGCCTCTCAACGTCCTCAACAAACAGGGCTTGAGGTATAGGAGTGGGACGGAAAGATAACAACCGCTCAACAGCACGTCGAACGTTGGTATCCACTATCAGTCCGTTCGAGAACTGAAGTTGTAGATCAGACAAAGCGGTCAACACCTCGTCAGGTGCATCGGCCGATATCTGATCGCGCAAAACTTTGCACATTTCTTCGAAAACAAATCTTTGTGTCGGTACATTAAATTGACAGAACGTATCAAGTACAATACGTGGAGGATTTCTAAGAGGATGCGTCATCCAACCCATCGCCATGTTATATAGCGAAGCCCGTTCCCTACCACCGGGAAGCTGACTACGTCTCTGAGGACCATCTGAACCGGCGGACCCAAGAACAGGTCCAAGAGAATGAAAGAAGTTAGCCGCAACAGGAGAAGTACGACTACGAGTAGCTGAAGAAGTATAGCACAAGGGACTAACAAGAGAAGGAGTAGAAACAGAAGCAACAACAGGAGTTAGTAGAGCAGGAACAGTAGCGGGAGCAGGAGTATGCGGAAGTGGAGGAGCAGTGGGAATAGCAGTAGGCAAAGGAGCAGGAACAGTCGGAAGAACGGGTGCAGGTTGAGGAACAGGCTGAGGAATGGGTGGAGGAACAAGTACAGGGGGAACCACTGGAGCAGCGGTACCCTGTACATACGGAGGTGGCAATTTCAGAAGATAAGACATTAGAGGATCCTCAACTGGTTCTTCCTTCTTATCCGACTCCGTAGGCAAAGCAGGATAGCATTTATCTATGGACATACGCTGTAACCTATCAAACACTTCCTTTTCCTTATCCTCCTTATCACGCTGAAACTGCTCTGCTTTCTTTACAATGGTAGCAACACCATCTCTCTGATTACGTTTAGTCTGTCTGATCTCTTTCTGTCGGGCTTCTTTACGCCACAACCGAAAGGCATCAAACATGGCCGGCCTTGACTTCTTCGCAAATAATTTAGCCTCTAGATTATCTAAGATTGGAGTCTCAAAGCTACCATGAGGTGGCCAACTAAGGACACCATCCTTCTTAGTATACCGAATCCAGTAATCATTAAAAGTAATCGGGCCTAGCCCATGCTTACTGTAGAGCTCATAAGTGGGAGTTCCAACCGGAGGTATCGGACACGAGTCCTCCAGTCGGGAATCGGTACCACAACGTCTGAAACAACTAAACAAAGTACAGCGACCAGGCATGTTGCACACTAGCCGTGTTTCACAAACTTCAAGGGTTACGGGATTTACCAAGTCCCAGCAAAGAGCAAAAACCCTCGGTTTTTGGCGTCTGCAGTCGTCAAATATCACAACAAAGTACCAAGAACCACAAATGCAATGGAACCATGCAACAACTAAGTAACCACAACCAAGAACTCTGGGAGCGACCCACAAATACTTAACTCAAAGATCGATGGCGTCACCAGGAAGGCCCGTCAATCGTCTCGCTATACCAAGGTCTACGCCAGGCGCCAAAACAGGTCTACAGTCAGGGCAGCAGTCCGTCGCAGCCGTCAGGAGGCGGGAATCTTCGCGGGAAAAGTCTTCGGGCCACTTATTTCGACAACAGGATCGATGAAGCGGAGTGCACCTTCCCTCGGAGATTTCACACGAAGTTCCTCACGATCGTCGGGCTTGGACCGGTACCACTGATGCAGCACCACGTTGGGCGCCAACTGAAGGACTGGGTTATTTAAGACCCAGCGGTGCCAGGGGACAACACCTGAAACCTTCGTGGGTAACCTGCTCCGGCGTACAAGTGACAGAGACACGGGACACTTCCTTCGGCGTCAAAGATTCGAGCTTTATTTACTGCAGGGAACACAGAAATCACGGCAAGTACAACGCGTGCTACTTGTGGAGACTGCTTCAAATTGGTTCTGTGGATCGCTCCTTTTATACATAATTCACCCATAGGTTTACATGGTACACAAAGGTTTATGGCTCGGTTCCCATGATTATCCCCCAGAGGGGTCGCTTTGGTCACTTTGATACATTCAAGGTCCGGAACATAAGTGCGGAAACATTTGGCGGTTCCCAACTGTATAAACCCATCTTCCCACCATTAGTACATTCCAATCAGCAGTAAAACAGATCGAAGAAGGAACAAGGACAGGTGCAGGGGAAGATGGAAACAGTGGGGAGATTGGAAAGGGTGTAAAAGGGGAGGTATCGGGAAACACGAGCTCCTGGCATCAAAGGGACGTGCCTAATGAGATGCACGGCTAAGACAATAAACCGGCACGGCAAGATGAGCCTCGAGCGGGGCCATTTGCCTTACAGTATCATCCCCCTTGTCATAAAGACATTTTCAAAGAACATGTGTCTTCCGTAGATGCCTTGGGAATCCCAGGGTCGCGAAGCGGACAACGTCCGTTCGCTGGCTACTTGAGGGCAAGAGACAAAATGGATCCCATATCTAAGATGGAACCCATGGGTACAGATAGAATAACCCACGTAACAGACGAACGGTTTAGGTTAGCACAGCGAAACTGCATACACCCACTAAACTCGTCATTTGCGGTTCATAGATACCAGACTCGACTATATTCGTGCGAGTCGAAAACACCACTTACAATTTTCACGGAACCTCACTGTCTCCCCTACTAGTGCTAAAGTCAAGCCTTCAGTTTTCCCCAGATACACGCCAGATACACGTCATACCAGTTGCGCGCGCACCCAGGTCATAGGTTTCAGCTGACTCTGCAGAATCCTCTATGCACCCACCCATTTATGACACGTTTTTGTGACGTTTTCAGCACACGCCTCCGTGCACACCTTTGTACACGCCTTTTTGCTACGCAGATATGTTCTTATCACATTCTTTCACTTGTCACGCCTACTGTATCCATTGCCATTGTACAGTTCTACTATATATGTCATGTACTGTTAATAAATCGTTGACATCTTTTTGCCATCATTGCATATACCCCCGAACCCTTGTATTGATGGAATTGATTTCCATGGCTCGAGCCATCCCGATTAAAGCCTGTATGACTCAGACACCACGGACTCTGACTCTTATTGATTGAGCTATTCTTTTACTTGTCAGTAATTACATGGAAAAATTGTTAGGTAAATTATATTTACCACATAATTTGGCGCCCGAATAGGCACCCTCCCCCACCCCACGCGCCGGCGATGCATCGCAGGCCTTGCACCCTACCACAGCCGTGACGGACTCCTATGCGCATCTGCAGGTTTTCCTGTATCTCCCTCAGGCCTACGGAGGTGACGGAGACTGCGGTCGACATCCAGACGAGGCGGTGAGGAGTGCGGAGGATCCCAACCAGAGCCCAGCCGAGAGAACAGTGTCCGAGGTGTCCAGAGGCCCACCTGTCCGAAGCGTCGAGGCGCATGCGTAGTGCGCAGCAGCAGTGACGTCATAGCAGTCCAGTCTAGTCCAGTCCAGTCGAGTTTCCGAGGCCTTCCGTTCCGTGCTTCCCGGTGATTACCGTTGCTGGGGACGCATCAAGACGGGTGCATTAATTTGTATCCGGTCAAGACGGGTTTGGGTACACAGATCCGGTCTGTACAGTTTTAGCAGTATATCTGTACTGTTTAGCAGTACATCTAGTAATACAGTGATTCAGTGATTCAGTATTTTTGGTATAGAATGTTTTGGTCAGTATCTGTTTGAAATGTCTCAATGTGTTTAATGTCGTGGTATGAGTGATTGTTTGCATTTCATTACTGTGTTTATTGTATTCACGTCCAGAGTAAGGTAGCAATGCCGTTATTCTCGAAGTTACGACAGATAGGAACTAGGAAAGGGATACTCGAAGAAGCAGTACCCGTCCCACCTAGGGACACTCCAGGTCATTTCATGTACCACAAGCATGGCTTAGATGCCATACTGTACTTAGACTTATGGGTGGACTATACGAAAGAATTGGAAGAGAAACAGAGATGGCCCGCTACAGGGACATGGGATGCTGAGTGCATCATGAGAGTAGAAGAAGCGTTATGGAAAAAGAAAGCCAGACAATCACAGAAAGATGCCATAGAACTGTGGTGCAAAGAATCGCATAGACGGACAGAGAAAGAACTCAGAAAAGTAGAGAGAAGTAGAGAGGATTCCGAAAAAGCTAGAGAAAAAGAACTACTAGAAGAAGGACAGCGAGTCAGAATGGAACAACACGATAGACAGAGTAATGCCCTTATTACAGGACTGTATCCAGTTCTGGCCGAGGGCCTGCCCAAGGCGACCCCGGAAATACCGAATGATCTGCCCCCTCCATTGGTTCCGACTAAAGTACGTCATAAAAAGACCGCAGCAGACATTTTCCTTTCTTCCTATTTAGATGATGTAGCTCCCGCATATACCAATGTCACCGTACATCCTGCTAATAATAATCTGCCACAGCATATTCCTGCTGATCAAGCCACGACCCCTCCACGTCACCAAATTCCCGCACCTGTTGTCACTTCCCCTACTATGGGTCCTCATAACCCTTTTGCTACAGATGCGACTCAGAGTCAGTCGTCTCCGTTAAATGTACCTTTCCCACACCCAATGACGTCAAGTCATGCTCATGGTTCTGCCTCAGGAGGTGCTTCAGGAGGTCCCTATCACACTCCGCCACAAGTACATCGATTGACAATGAGAGAATTAGCAATGCAGCGTACACCTAAAGCAAGTCCAGCTGAAAAGCTCAAACAAAAAATTGGAGATTGGAGCGAGATGACTCGCTCCTCGCCTACAAGCTGAGTGGTCGCTCCCAGTGTCTCTTGCAGGCATCTGGTTTTATCGCGCTGCATTGCTAGAACTCTGATTTAAAAAGCGTCTCTCATTTTGGTTTCATATCGCCTGCTGCATTAATTATTTCTTAGCGCTGCCTTGTTTGAACTGATTTGTTACATTCCGCCTGCTGTATTAATAGCGCTGCCTTGCCTGAACTGCTTTAATTGTATACTCTTCATCTGCTGTGTTGCTCATTGCCGCTTTGCCTCGCTAGCGCTTTATTATTTGTTTCCACACTGCTTTCAGTCCTGTTAGCGCGTTTGATTGTAGTGCTACGCTGTGCCCCCCCCTCCGCCTCCATTTTGTTTGTTGTTGTCCTCGTGTGCCCGCCCCGCCTCCCAGCTGTGACGCCCTCGCCCCTCCCCCTCCACTATCCACATATGACAGTAGTTCCCGCGCGCAGCGTTTACGCGCAGCGACCGCGCCCAATCCGCGCCGAAGGTGCGCCAAAGGTAAGCCCGTCTACGCCCGTCCGCGCCTGGACCGCGCCCAGCGCCAGACCCCCTGCCCCTCGCGCTCCCCAGCCCTCCCTCATTACCTACGATGCAGCCACTCTCCTAGCCCTTAACCCCGGTCGCGCCCCCAACTGCGTCCAAGCCGCTCCCGGTCACACCCATGGACCTTTCTCTTGGTACTCCTGCAAATTCATCGGCACTGTCAACATCTCCGCTACGCCCACAACACAGATCCCCGATCCCAACCACCTACAATGCATCCTTCTCAACACCCGATCCGTCCACAGACATGCCATTGACCTTTGGAATCTACTAGACACCATTTCTCCGGACATCGCCTTCCTGACAGAAACATGGATGAATGCTTCCTCCGCACCTGACATCACCATTGCCATCCCTGAAGACTATAAGATCACTCGCAAAGACCGTACCAGCCACACAGGAGGAGGAATCGCGATCGTCCAAAAGAAATCAATCCGCATCTCAACCAGCTCTGACGCCAACCTCGCCAACTCCGAACACCTCCACTTCCAGATCCACATCGACCCCAAGACCACACTCAGAGGCACCCTCCTCTACAGACCACCAGGACCCCGCGCTAAATTCAGTGAAGACATCACAGACTTCATCACCCCACACGCGCTCCCCTCCAAAGACTACATCCTTTTGGGAGACCTCAACTTTCACCTTGAAAAGAGTCACGACCGCAACACCACCACCCTCTTGGACAACCTCGCCAACCTCAGACTTAAACAACTAGTCACTTCCCCCACCCACATCGCAGGTCACACACTCGACCCCATCTTCACCTCCAGCAATCATGTCTCCTTCAGCCACACTACGGATCTCCTCTGGACTGACCACAGCTGCGTGCACTTCACCTACAACAAACCAAAACCCAACATCCACCTCCAACCTACCCTGCAAAGAAACTGGAACAAAATCACCACGGACCAAATCTCCGCATCGCTCCTTCAAAACACCCCAGCCCTCTCTTCTAACGCTAACGAAGCCGCCGCCAACCTCACCCTATGGTTATCCAACACCGCCGACACCTTAGCTCCACTGAAAAAACGTCAAAGTAAACCTGGCAGCAAGAAGGCCTCATGGTTCAACGATGATCTCAAGAAGTCCAAGAAACTCTGCCGTTCCCTTGAAAAGGCCTGGAAAAAAGACCCAACCACCAGCACCAAGGACGCCTTCAAAAGCGCCACCCGCACTCACCACCAACTGATCCGAAAAGCCAAGAAAACAGCATTCAAGGATCGACTTGACAACAACGCCCACAACAGCAAGGAACTTTTCAACATCGTCAAGGAATTTTCCAATCTGTGGTAAATATATGATTTACCGTCTTAATTTCTATGCAGGTAAGTACTTAATCAATAATAACTCAATCGGAAAGAAAGACGCAGAGTCCGTGGTGTTAGAGTTCTTAGGGGTTTTATTCCTTAAAAAGGAATGGTCATGACCTGGATATCTGGTTCTTACCACCACAGGGGTGTAAGAAGGGATAGAGCAATATTTTATTGACAATACATAGCTTATATACTTGAGTTACATTATAGGAAACCAATATAGTAGGCGTAACAGCTGAGAGAAACAAGATAAAACACACACGTGGTCGTGATACGTAATTAGAAGGCGTGAACTAGGCGTGAACATAGAGGTGTGTGCTAGAAACGTCACAGGTAGGTGTCATAAGTGGGTGGCAACAAGAGCAGAATCTTGCAATGTCAGCAGAAATCTGAGGCCTGGATGCGCGCGCAGCTGCATGACGTGTGATTGACGTGAAGCTGAAGGGTGCAGGGGACTTGACATTTCAACTAGCGGAAAGAGACAGAAGTCTGGCATGTCAGATCAACTTGTGCTTCTATCATATCTGATATCTGATGTTTAGGAACTGAGCTATCTGGACGGAAAGGTTTCTGGGGCAGAAGCTATTCTATACTGACTGGAGTGCGTGTATAAGCGCCTAAGTGTCTGCATGAGAGGCGTGGGGCATGGTAACAGAGGCTATGAATTACTTGCACAGAGACAGTAAGGCCAGGCCCTTCGCTCTGCAGCTGGGGGAATGTTTACTTAAACTAGTAGGCAGGAATGTATCTTCGGAGAGGGAAACAGATAACTCGAAGGTTGAATTCATTCTTGGCAGGCAGCAGGCTGAGCTAAGCACGGTGGGCCGCGCTGGAAGTAAGGCAGAGTTCACAGGTACGGGGGCAGCCTGGGCAGCCTGGGCTTTCAGAGTCAGAAGGCAGGAAAAAGGCTCGATGGCAGAATTCCGGGCCTACTTTGCCAGAGCTGAAAAACGTGTAAAGTACACCACAAAAAGACGTTGGCATGGCATACTTAGGAATGGACTATTCAACCCATTCAGGGTGGGTCTGAAAGAGGACATGTTAACGTTGGACGCAAATGTATTTGCATCTTCATAGCTGGCACAGGAGGGAAGTTACATGCACTTTAAACTCATACATGGAGACGGTGGGGTACACGATAGGGAACATAACTTGACCAAAAATGTATATTTCCTCATTCCCTCCTTGTTCCCTACGGACCCTTCATGATATCTCGATCATCATGAATCGATCAGTCTGTTCTTGTAACATCATTTGCTCGTCTCTCTTCCGTTGTCGGTTTGAGAGAAAACTGGAATGTTCAATGCACGATGTTGCGCACAGTCCACATATCGCCGGCCCACACTGTAGGCACAAACAGCAACTGAATACTATGACAAGGCCAATGCCTAGGAAGGATAGGATCTTCCATCCCCAAGCGGTCAACGTTGTCCAGAACCAACCGGACCAAGTCCAGGTGCCTGGATTCTGATGTATTAAACTTGCAATCTTATGAAGACGTGTAATAGCCTTGTATACAGATGGCGCGTTTTCTGGAATGAAAACACAGCAACTTGACCCGATGACCTTACAAGCTCCACCTCTATCTGCCAAGATGACGTCAATAACAAGACGATTTTGAAGGACAACAATCCGCATAGCAGACTGCTCCTCTGTTAAGTTACCTAGGGCGGAGGCAGTTTCATGTACTACTGCTTCAAGTGTTCTAGTTAATCTACGTATTAATTTACTGTTTTGGACGGGGCCTGTGAAGAAAAAGAATCCTTTATTAAAATCTGTGTATTGCTCCCATGCCGTTTCAGTATAGTCGACAATCGGGAGATCTCTTCGGAATCTATCTTTTACTAGATTTGTATTTCTATGATAATCAGGAGGAGCTAGAAAAACAGGGGGCAGAAGGAAAGCAATGTAACAGGTACCATCCCAATCTGGAGGTAAACGTATGTATGCGGTATGGCCGCAAACAAAGTAGGAATGGCGCGTAGCTCGAAATGAGGACCTACCCTCATCAGTGAATTCGACCACAGTAGTACATTTACTATGACCTAAGTGTACTGAACCTTTCTTTCTAACACAAAGATGACCAGTGACTGGTAATACTGACATAGCGGGGAGAATGGGTGCAGCTTCGGACTCAATAGTAAGGATCATGAGGTTAACTGTGTAATTACCTAATCCATATACTTCGTTTTCTAGATCAGTTCCTATTCTAACGGATCGTCCACTTTTTTCAGGGTAACAGACGTCGAACAGAACTGAATTCAGGTTTCCCCAAACCCAGCCCCCTTCGCGGGTAACAGCAATATCAGAATCTAAAGAATTAATCAATCTACTCCATGCACCACAGGAGCCATTGTGAGTGAACGGATACGGAAAGAGGGGCAAAACTCCCTTGTATTTCTGATGGGGAGGGAGTCAGCCACATATCCAACAGTTTGTAGCATTGCTCGTCTGATGGGAGTGATGTAACATGCTAATGAATGTGTTGTTGCGCAGCGCAAGTCTGTAAGACAATTCGTGAGGGGGTAATGTACTAAAAGAATGTTCAGCAGAAACATTGTAAACAGATTGTTCACGCTTGAAGATAGGGTAATATATAGGAAGCAATATACTCGCCACAATAATCAGAAGACTTAGAAAAAACATGATTAATAAAGTCACTATACAGTGGCTGCGGAGTGATTTGCAATATGCACGTTTCTTGAATTCTCTCTCTATCTCGATCTAGGGGATACATGTCAGAAACTATTTAACCGATTCACCTAGGGGAGGACTTAAACAATTAAACTGTCTGACTTGCTAGATTGAAGTTTCTGTTTATACTCCTCTTGGGGAGTGTTCTCTCGTTCGGGAACCTTAAAGTCACTAGGTTTAATACAGTCTTTGGTGGGGGTGGACGAGTCAGGGTCTGGTTTCAGTTCGTTGCATTTTTTAATATGACTCGTATTTATCCACCCCTTTCTGCCTTCCACTTTGATTGCTGTCCTCGTAGTGAGCAGGACGGTCTTCGTCTCTTTCCAGCGGGGCTCCAGCGGACTTTTCCTGTCGAAGTTCCTTATTAAGACGGTGTCACCTGGTCGGACATCGTGCGGCTTTACATCAGTGTTGTCGGGGAAGGCTGCGGCAACCTGTGAACGACATGATTGGAGTGCAGACATCAAGGAGGCAAGGTAATCTGTCAGCATATTACAATCGACATCAGTAATTTTCCTAGGCATGGGCGTCCCCCACATATTCGGTGGTCTGCCAAAAACCACTTCGTACGTATAGTCCTGATCTCGAATGGGCAACCATTCTCATATAGAACAATGCAACTGGCAGGGCGACTATCCAGTCGACCCCTTTCTCCTTACAAACTTTAGCAAGGCGGGTTTTTAATGTCTGGTTATGCCTTTCTACAAGGCCTGCTGCTTCGGGATGTCGGACACAATGGAATCTCCACTGATATCCTAGCAGAAGAGAGACATGCTTCATGAGTTCGGATGAGAACGGCTGTCCGTTATCTGAGTACACGACACGAGGCAAGCCGTATCGTGGGAAGAATTCTCGAACCAGCTGCCTGGCAGTGGTCGGGGCAGTGTAATCTGAGACTGGGTATGCTTCGGTCCAACGAGAAAGTGCACAAACAACTACGAGGACATATTTGAATCCTCGACAACGGTCCATCTGGATATAATCCATCTGGAGGACTTCAAAAACGTGATCGGGAGGATGAAATCCACCTTGCTCTACAGGAACGCTTTTACCTGGATTGAACTGACAACAGATCATGCAAGTACGCACTTTCTGTTTTGCTGCTGCTCGTAAGTGTTTGTTGTACCAGAGATTCTGTAAACTGTCTAACATAGCTTTCTCTCCTAGATGTGCAGGACTATGTGCTGTATTTATCATGATTTGGACCATTGAGTCAGGGAGGAACCATGTATATTTTCCCTTTGTGACCCATCCTTGATCTGTCTGGATCCCTCCTAGTTCAGTCCATTTCTTTATTTCATCTGGAGTGGCATGTGTCTGAATATCGATTACGTCTAGGGTGGGATCCCTGACTGACATACACTGAGTTGGTACTATTGTCTTTGTCACATCAGTAGTCTGGGTGTGAGTCAATGCTGTATGTTTTGCTGTCTGGTCTGCCAGGTCATTACCCTGGGAAACAGAATCCGTAACTTTAGTATGTGCTTTACACTTCATGACTGATATGCCCGAGGGCAAATGTATTGCTTCTAACAGTGCTTGAATGAGGGAACCGTGTTGGATCTTGGCACCATGAGAGGTCAAGAAACCTCTTTCTTGCCATAACATTCCGAAGTCGTGTACGACTCCGAACGCATAGCGGGAATCAGTGTATATGTTAACATTTCTGTTCTTGGCTAGAATACAAGCTCGGGTCAGAGCGATGAGCTCCGCCGCTTGAGCAGACAGTGTGTCAATACGATGTGTTTCTTTAACTTCAGTTTCAGTGGTCACTGCATACGCGGCCACTAATTCTCCTGTACTTGTTCTCATGCATGAACCGTCCACATAAAGTGTCAGGTCTGGATTTTCCAGTGGAACATCTGTTAGGTCTCGTCGAGGTTTTGTTACTGTATTAATGATCTCTATGCAATCATGCGGGGTTGGATCTGTCATAATTGTAGGTAACAATGTTGCGGGGTTCAGAATGCTACAGCGTCTGATTTCTATGTGTGGCTGGAATAGTGTCAATTCATAACCTGTCAGTCGTGCTATAGTCAAGTGCTGAGTCTGGGTTCTGTTTAAAAGAACCTCTACAGAATGTGGAACTTGAACTGTTAATGGATGTCCTAAAACAATTGAGTCGCTCTGTCTGATTGCTAGTGCTGTTGCTGCTACTGACTTCAAGCACGCAGGGAGTGCCTGAGCTACTGAATCCAATGTACTTGAAAAATAAGCGCAAGGCTTATATGAACCTGCTTGATCTTGAGTGAGGACAGACAATGCTGTACCCTCACGTTCTGTAACAAAAAGTGTAAAAGGTTTGCTGTAACATGGTGTCGCTAGAACTGGTGCTTGGCATAAAGCTTTCTTTAATTCTTCAAAAGCCCGTGTATGTTCCTGAGTCCAAGGGAGGGCAGTCGAAGTCGCTGCCTCCTGTGTTGTTAACTGGATGAGTGGTTTAGCTAGAAATGCATACTGGGGAATCCATTGTCTGCAGTACGAGGTGAGGCCTATAAAGGCCCGCACTTCCTTTTGTGTCTGGGGTTGTGGCATATTTGCAATTAACTGAATGCGATCGGGAGTGAGCTGTCTCCCCACTTTGGACAGCAAGTGACCCAAGTACACAACTTGCTGAACACAGAATTGTAGCTTCGAAGGAGACACCTTGTCGGCCAGGTGATGTAAAACTGTCAGTGATGCTTGTTCACATTCGGGCTCACTTCGTGCGGTGATCAGCAGATCATCGACGTATTGCAGTAAAGCGGTGTTAACTGGCATAATGATACAATCAAGTTGTCTTTTCAGTGCTTGGCTATAGATGCTGGGGCTTTCTGTGAATCCTTGAGGTGCGCGTGAAAATTTGAAACTTCGTCCATTTAAACTGAATCCGAAGAGATATTGGCTCTCTGGATCAATAGGTACACTGAAGAAGGCGTTCTTGAGGTCAATTACAGTAAAGAACGTTGCTTCTGAATCAATAGCCGTCAATAAGGATGAGATGTCGGGAACCACAGGGTACTGTGGAATAATGCATTTATTCATTTCTCTTAAATCAATCATCAGCCGATATACTGGTGGTGCATTGGGATCAGTACGTTTAAGAATCGGAATGATGGGTGAATTACAGATATTGGAGTCGGTTTCTACGACCACTCCTTGGGCAATGAGCTCTTCAATGATTTCCAGTAAAGCCACTACAGCATCGGGTGGTAACTTGTATTGTCTGATTCTGGGTAAAACTACACCTGGTTTGAGTGTAACACGGTATGGTGTAATGTGCATACAACCTACATCAGTTGGGCCTTTTGCCCACAAGTGATCTGGTACATTTTTCAATCTGACATCAAACTCACGTAACACATAATGACCCTTAAAGTCTCTCAAGAAAAGTCTAACTCCTTCCGGGGAGCAACATATAACAGCTCCTAGGGCTTTCAATGTTTTTATTCCTAACAGATTTTCTGGACATGATTTCGTGAGTAACAGGTCTGTAACACGTGATAATGGACCCACAGCCAGGGGAACTGGTTTCGATACCTCATTTACAATAGGCTGTCCTGAAAAACCAAGGGAAACATTCTGTGAGCCTGAGAGGGGTGCCCCTGGGACTTCATAATGGCTGATTGTGGTGCGACTTGCCCCTGTATCAATTAAAAACTTTCTGTCTTTTCCCAATACTTGACTGTGTACATAAGGACCCTCTTGATCTACAGGAATTTCAATAAGAGGCAAGCCACCCTCCCTCTCTAGGCTGTTTCATGTGTATCGTTGATAATCGGGATAATCAGATTGGGCATACTGGTACATCTGTTGCGATACTTGCTGAGTCGCGGCAATGGGCTGTGGCTGTGACTGTCTCTGAGGTACCGCTACTGTCTGTGCTGTATGTGATGGAGCATGCATAGGCTGTGTATTCTGCATGGGCTGTACATTCTGTGAAGACTGATGCTGGTTATGGTCTTGTCTAGGCGGATGCGGTCTTTCCTTAGTTTTACCTGTCGCTATATTATGTTTCAGAACTGGACATTCGTGTACGTAGTGACCTGGCTGCTTGCAATAGTTGCATGTCCCTTTAACGGGAGCTGCGGAATGGCCTGTCTGGGTCGTACCCTTTCTCTGGCCGTCGGCTGGAACCGATTGGGCCACTAACATTTTCATTTTCGTGTCTTTCATGCGTTTCTGTTCCTGATCCTGTTCTTCTCTAATTCTGTTCTGATGATATTGTAACATCTGTAACATCTGGGATGGCGTATTTGCCTGCCAAGTACTTTCAACTTTATACACGCGGTTCTTAACTAATGGCAGGGAATTCTCGACTAATTTTGATACAAAAAGATGCGGGTATGACTCACTACTTGGTTTAAGGCCACTATTAATAATGAAACATTTCTCGAATCTTGAATAGAAGTCACTAGTATCTTCATCGTGTTTCTGCTTACAGGACGAGATTGCGTCCCAATCTTCCTTTCTAGTTGTCAGTAATCTTGGGAGAACCTGTACTATCAAACCTGGTAATGCTTTAGTTTTATCCCCAAGGCCTAGCCCTGGGGTACGTTTTCCCTCCTCTTCTTCTATTTCTGCCCATACAATCTTTTTGTCTCCCACTTCCCATTCTTTTTCCTTGAGTTTCTCGTAGATGCCCGTGGGCAGCAGTACCTTCAACATTTTCATGATATCTTCATATGTGTAATCCCCCATCAGTAACATGTCTTTAAGTTCTCTATGAAAACCTGCAGGGTCTTTATCATGACAGGGTACTAGTTTCTTCATTTCCAATAGTTCTAACTTGGTCAGAGGCGTATGTACATACACACGTATCAGATTATGATCGGCACCCATGACTGGATGTACTTCTCGTAAGGGGTTCTGACTTTCAATGCCATGCAGGCGCTCCATATGATACATTTTTCTTTCTGGGGGCGGAGCAGGAACATATTGCGAACCCAGGAAAGTGTTATGTCTGTGTCGTTGTTCTAGAATTATTTGAATTAATTTGGTACTTAAACCTCTCCATCTATCCATGAGTAGTGCTTCTAATGTATCGTGTAAGGGACCTGGGTCAGCGTGTTGATATCTGAATAGCGTGAGGAGGTGTTGAATCATGTACACACCTGCTAACTTCTGCTCGTCTGGGGAAAGGTTCAGAAATGTCTGTGCTACGGTGTCATCATTGTATATATTCGGGCTGTCAGCCCATAGTACAGCTGACCGGGCTAGTTCTTGTTCATCCATAGAATTGAGTACATGGTACCCCATTCGTTCTCGAAGCCTTTTATCAGTCTCCTGGAACTGATGTTCAGGAGAATTCGGTTTTGTTATGCCAGAGAGAAAAACTCTCTTGCTTTCTGGACGGATGCCTTTCCTAAGGTAAGTCCCCTTACCTACATACGCTATCGTATCTGTAGTCTTTTCTGGTTCTTCAGGTTCTTCCTCCTCCCCGGAGGAGGCATTCTCTTTTTCTTTTTCTTTTTTGTGTATCTCTATTACTTCTTTTCTTATTTTCTTGTACATACTGGCTATGCAACCCCCTTTATCATGTTTTCCTTCAGATATATTTTGACCCCACTTGTTGAGTCCATCTAATTCATCCTGGTCTGTCTCAGGCCTGTCTCGTTCTCTTATTAAGCAATTTATGAGAAAACGTAGTAGATACGCTTGAGTGTCAACTTTCTGATGTGCCATGGCTTCCTTAATACTGTCAGGGTCTTCGCCAGTCCAGACAAAATTGTATATTCTATCTAGGTACTCTTTCATTCCTGGGAAGTACAGTAGGTAATCGGTAGCTTGTCGTAAGCGTAGTGATGCTATAAACATCCTATCATCTTTACCGGGTACTGGGTCGTATCTGCAAACTTGAAGCGGTTCTTTGAGTGGGTCAAGGCGGGGTGAGTGGAGCATAAAGGGCTTCTGCAAGTGTAATCTACGTGTTGGCGGCGGGGTCTGGGGACCCCCAGACGCACCTCCTGAGGCTGAAGCTTGAGCGTTATCTCTTTGTGGAGTCTGTATCGGCACTTGAATTTGTCTTTTAGTAGGATCAGGTAGAAGCGGTTTCGGTATATTAATTTTAGGTGCGGGAAGTGGTGGAGGTGGTGGGACAGGGGGAACCTGTCGGACGGGAGAACCTTGCTGTGGTACTGGCGGGATACGATCTCGGGGCGGGTTACCACCCCCGTCACCGTCGGTAGGCGGGACGCGGACAGGCAGATTGGTGTAAGCGGGAGCTACATCCTCTAGATAGGAATTCAGGAATATGTCTTTAGTGGTCCTGTGAGTTACTTTAGTTGGAATTAATGGTGGCGGCAGATTTTTCGGTATTTCTGAAGTGGCCTCTGGCGAACCCTCGGCCACGAGATACATGCCATTTACGAGATTGTTTCGTGCGCGGTCTATTTGCTCTGATTTTACTCGGATCCCCTCAGTAACTAATTCGTTTTCTTGAGCTTTATCTGATTCTTTAAGTCTGTCTTCTCTACGGAGTGCTTTTTCAGCACGCTTATGTGATTCCTTACGCCAAAATTCTATGGCGTCTTTCTGAGATTGTCTGGCTTTCTTTTTCCATAATGCTTCTTCTACCTTCATGATGCACTCGGCATCCCATGTTCCGGTAACGGGCCATCTGTGTCTTTCGTCTAGATGCTTAGTATAATCTGCCCATAATTCTAGATACAGTATGGCGTCTATGCCATGTTTATGGTACATGAAATTTCCAGGAGTGTCCCTAGGGGGGATAGGAATTTCTTCCTCTAGCATCCCTTTCCTAGTTCCTATCTGTTTTAACTTGTTGAAAAACGGCATCTTGTTTACTTAATACTGAATGCTCAATCCTTGCTACTTAATACTGAATACAGCTAGTTACACAAAAACACAATAATGTACATAAAACAGTCACTCATACAACGACATTAATCACATGAAAAAAGACATTTAAAAACACTTATTACTACCCCCTATACCGGATGTACTGCTAAACAGCACAGATACACTGCTGAGAACAGTGCAAGAACTTGAATCATCGGATATACTGCTAAACAGTACAGATACACTGTCTAAAACAGTGCAGACCGGACTTGTGTACCCAAACCCGTCTAGATACGTCCCAGCAATGGTACTCACCGGGAAGCACGGAAAACAGAAGGCCTCGGAAAACTTGACTGGACTGGACTGGATTCGACTCGACTCGACACGTGGATACTTCGGAAAAACTGGTGGGCCTCTTGACACCTCGGACCTTGCTTCTTTCGGCTAGGCTCTAGTCGGGATCCTCCGCGCTCCTCACCGCCTCGTCTGGGTGCTAATTGCAGTCTTCGTCACCTCCGTGGGCCAGAGGGAGATACAGGAAATCCTGCCGGTACGCGTAGTTTCCGTCTAACTGATGGCAGGGGACAGAGTTTGCAACGCACCAACCGGCGCGTGAGGTGGGGGAGGGGTCCCTGTTCGGGCGCCAAAATAATGTGGTAAATATATGATTTACCGTCTTAATTTCTATGCAGGTAAGTACTTAATCAATAATAACTCAATCGGAAAGAAAGACGCAGAGTCCGTGGTGTTAGAGTTCTTAGGGGTTTTATTCCTTAAAAAGGAATGGTCATGACCTGGATATCTGGTTCTTACCACCACAGGGGTGTAAGAAGGGATAGAGCAATATTTTATTGACAATACATAGCTTATATACTTGAGTTACATTATAGGAAACCAATATAGTAGGCGTAACAGCTGAGAGAAACAAGATAAAACACACACGTGGTCATGATACGTAATTAGAAGGCGTGAACTAGGCGTGAACATAGAGGTGTGTGCTAGAAACGTCACAGGTAGGTGTCATAAGTGGGTGGCAACAAGAGCAGAATCTTGCAATGTCAGCAGAAATCTGAGGCCTGGATGCGCGCGCAGCTGCATGACGTGTGATTGACGTGAAGCTGAAGGGTGCAGGGGACTTGACATTTCAACTAGCGGAAAGAGACAGAAGTCTGGCATGTCAGATCAACTTGTGCTTCTATCATATCTGATATCTGATGTTTAGGAACTGAGCTATCTGGACGGAAAGGTTTCTGGGGCAGAAGCTATTCTATACTGACTGGAGTGCATGTATAAGCGCCTAAGTGTCTGCATGAGAGGCGTGGGGCATGGTAACAGAGGCTATGAATTACTTGCACAGAGACAGTAAGGCCAGGCCCTTCGCTCTGCAGCTGGGGGAATGTTTACTTAAACTAGTAGGCAGGAATGTATCTTCGGAGAGGGAAACAGATAACTCGAAGGTTGAATTCATTCTTGGCAGGCAGCAGGCTGAGCTAAGCGCGGTGGGCCGCGCTGGAAGTAAGGCAGAGTTCACAGGTACGGGGGCAGCCTGGGCAGCCTGGGCTTTCCGAGTCAGAAGGCAGGAAAAAGGCTCGATGGCAGAATTCCGGGCCTACTTTGCCAGAGCTGAAAAACGTGTAAAGTACACCACAAAAAGACGTTGGCATGGCATACTTAGGAACGGACTATTCAACCCATTCAGGGTGGGTCTGAAAGAGGACATGTTAACGTTGGACGCAAATGTATTTGCGTCTTCATAGCTGGCACAGGAGGGAAGTTACATGCAATTTAAACTCATACATGGAGACGGTGGGGTACACGATAGGGAACATAACTTGACCAAAAATTTATATTTCCTCAAATCCCTCGGCCAATTCCAACGACATCACCCCCTCTCAAACCCTCTGCGACTCCCTAGCCTCTTTTTTCCACAACAAGATTGCAGACATCCACAACAGCTTTGACAACCAACCCGGAAACCAACCCACCCCACCATCTGCTGACCATCTTCCCCCCGTGAACACCCTTAATGCCTGGAACCCAATCTCCACCGAGGACACCATCCGCCTGATGAATTCCATCCACTCAGGTTCCCCCACAGACCCATGCCCTCACCACATCTTCAACAAAGCAGACTCCGTCATAGCACCGCACCTCCGAGACGTCATTAACTACTCCTTCAACTCCGCTACCTTCCCAGAAGACTGGAAACACGCTGAACTCACCGCCCTTCTGAAAAAACCAACAGCGGACCCCACCGAACTCAAAAATTACCGCCCCATCTCGCTTCTTCCATTCCCGGCCAAAGTCATCGAGAAAGCCGTCAACAACCAGCTCGCCACCTTCCTCGAAGCCAACAAATCCCTCGACCCCTCACAATCTGGCTTCCGAGCAAAACACAGCACTGAGACCGCCCTCATTGCAGCAACAGACGACATTCGAACTCTAATGGACAATGGAGACACAGTCGCCCTCATCCTCCTCGACCTCTCTGCAGCATTCGATACAGTCTGCCACAGCACCCTTCTACAACGCCTCAATAACATCGGAATTCAAGGAAAAGCACTTGAATGGATCACCTCGTTCCTCACCGGAAGAACCCAGAGAGTCCGCCTTCCTCCATTCAAGTCCGAGGCCTCTGAAGTCATCTGCGGCGTACCTCAAGGATCCTCACTCAGTCCCACCCTCTTCAACGTATACATGAGCCCCCTCGCGGCCATCGCACGCCAACACAACCTCAACATCATCTCTTACGCGGATGACACTCAACTGATCCTTTCTCTCACCAATGACCCCAGCACCGCCAAAACTAACCTACACGAAGGAATGAAAGAAGTTGCCGAATGGATGAAACAAAGCCGTCTGAAACTGAACTCAGACAAAACAGAAGTCCTCATCTTAGGCACATCCCCCTCTGCTTGGGACGACTCCTGGTGGCCGGAAGCCCTCGGAAAAGCACCCATCCCGACAGACCACGCACGGAACCTTGGCGTCATCCTAGATTCTTCACTCTCAATGAACAGACAAGTCAACGCCGTATCCTCTTCCTGCTTCAACATTCTTCGCATGCTCAGAAAAACATTTCGCTGGATCCCCTCCGAAACAAGGAAAACAGTCACCCACGCTCTGGTCACGAGCCGACTGGACTACGGAAACACCCTCTACGCAGGTACCACCGCTAAACTCCAGAAGAAACTCCAACGAATCCAAAACGCCTCAGCCAGACTCATATTAGACATCCCACGCAACGAACACATCTCTGGTCACCTTAAAGACCTCCACTGGCTACCCGTCAATAAGAGAATCACTTTCCGACTGCTTACCCACGCACACAAATCACTCTACGACATCGGACCAGATTGCCTCAACTCTCGACTGTCCTTCTACACCCCCTCCCGCCAACTACGCTCTTCCAGCCAAGCCCTCGCCACTATACCTCGCATCAACAAGACCACCATGGGAGGCAGATCCTTTTCATACCTGGCTGCTAAAACATGGAACTCACTCCCCGCTCACCTCCGCCTCACCCAGAACCACCTAGCGTTCAGAAAGCAGCTTAAAACGTGGATATTTGACAAATAATCCTCCTCCCCTCCCTAAGCGCCTTGAAACCCTCTGGGTATGTAGTGCGCTATACAAATTTTTTTGACTTGACTTGACTTGAGATTGTAGATACGATCCTGTTCCTGGCCAGCAAGGGGACCTGTTGTTAGCATCATTACGTTTAAGACGTGTTACAGATTACTTGATGACATTACCAGACATGCCAGAACATCTAGACAAAATATATCACTTCATTCGTTCGGGAGAGGGTCCAGAATGTGTTCGTGAAGCCATGGCATATCAGAAAGTCGAGACTCAAGGATTATTATTGCGATTTTTGATTAATTGTTTGATTAGGGAACAAGATCAGCCAGGTTATTCTCAAAAAGAAATGGAAGGATTGACAAAATGGAGTCAGAATATTGCAGAATGTAAGCATGACAAAGAGAAATGTGTAGATGCCATGACTAGAAAGATCTGTAAGGCAATAGTGGCCATACATGCCCGACGCAAAGCTGATAAAACACCCGAGTCAGACGAAAGGGAATCCTCAGAGGAGGAAGAACAAGAGAATCCAGCAGCGACTCAAGACATATTAGCGTACGTAGGTAGAGAAAAACTCCCTAAACAGTATTCTCTTGACAGACCTTTCAACAGACCCATTCGTCCAGAAAGCAAGAAACGTTTTCTTTCTCCGATACCAGAGCAGTGTTCCCTTGAACATATTTTCCAAGTTACTGATAAAATCCTGAAAGAAAGAGTAGGTTATCATGAACTCAATACCTTACGTGATCAGGAGCTAGCCCAGTCCGCAGTCCAATGGGCCGGGGATGACAGTAGATATAAAGATGATTTAGTAGTGCAAACATTTTTGAGTCTTGCTCCAGAAGAACAGCGACTAGCTGGTATATACATGACCCAACATCTTATCATACAGTATGAAAACGAACAATCTGATCCAGGTCCATTGTATAATCTATTGCAAGACTTACTCCTTAATAGATGGAGAGGTTTAGGTACTGATTTGATTAATGTAATTCTCGAACAACGCCGTAAATACAGAACGTTCTTGACTCCACATTTCGTTCCGGTTCCACCCCCAGTAAGCTATCCTTTTGACCTAGACAGACAGAATCCTTTGCGAGAAGTACATCCCATCCGTAAACCAGATGATACACTTGAACGCGTATTTGTATACACGCCCATAACTAAAATGGAATTATTAGAAATTAAGAAAATAGTGCCTAGTCATGATAAGGATCCAGCAGGGTTTCACCGTGAAATAAAAGACATGTTACTCATGGGAGATTATACCTATCCCGATATTATGAAAATACTAAAAGTGTTATTACCTGCCGGTATTTACGAGAAACTCAAAGAAAAAGAATGGGAGGTGGGAGATAAAAAGATCAATTGGACTGAATTGGAAAATGAGGAAACAGGCCGAACCCCAGGTTTAGGTCTTCGGGAGAAGACTAAAGCATTACCAGGATTATTAGTACAGGTTTTGCCAAGATTGTTGACAACTAAAAAGGAGGACTGGGATGCAATCTCAGCCTGCAAACAGAAACACGATGAGGATACTAGTGATTTTTATTCTAGATTCGAGAAATGTTTTATTATTAATAGTGGCCTGAAAACAAGTAGCGAGTCTTACCCACACCTATTTGTGACCAAATTAGTCGAGAATTCCTTACCCCAGGTTAAGAACCGTGTATTGAAAGTCGAGAGCACATGGCAAGCAAATACGCCTTCCCAAATGTTACAAATGTTACAGTACCACCAGAACAGAATTAGGGAGGAACATGAACACGAACAGAGACGTATGAAAGACACGAAAATGAAAGTGCTAGTTGCTCAGTCAGTTCCAGCTAATGGTCAGAAAAGGGGTACGACACTGTCCAATAATTCGACGGCTCCTGTTAAAGGGACCTGTAACTATTGTAAACAGCCAGGTCACTATGTAAACGATTGTGCAGTTCTGAAACACAATATAGCCACAGGTAAAACCAAAGAGAGACCACGTCCACCTAGACAGGACCAGGTCCAACAACATATTCCGCAGAACGTGCAGCCTATGCAGGTTCCACAACAGACCGTAGCGGTACCACAGCCCCAGCCCATTGCCGCGACACAGCATGTCACACAGCAGATGTACCAGTATGCACAATCCGACTACCCCGATTATCAGCAATACACATGAAACAGCCTAGAGAGGGAGGTTGGCTTGCCTCTTATTGAGGTTCCTGTAGATCAAGAGGGTCCTTATGTACATAGTCAGGTATTAGGAAAGGATAGAAAGTTTTTGATTTACACAGGGGCAAGCAGAACTACCATTAGTCATGACGAGGTTCCAGGGGCACCCCTCTCAGGCTCACAGAATGTTTCCCTTGGATTCTCAGGAAAGCCTATTGTTAATGAAGTATCGAAACCTGTTCTCCTTGCAGTTGGTCCATTATCTCGTACTACAGATTTATTGCTCACGAAATCATGTCCAGAAAACTTGCTTGGTATCAAGACACTGAAAGCTCTAGGAGCGGTGATTTGTTGTTCTCCGTAAGGAGTAAGGCTGTTCCTTCGTGATTTCAAGGGTCATTATGTGTTGAGAGATTTTGATCCCAGGTTACAGAATGTTCCTGCACATTTATGGGCACAAGGCCCCACTGATGTAGGTTGTATGCACATTACACCATACCGTGTTACACTCAAGCCAGGAGTTGTACTGCCCCGAATCCGACAATACAAGTTACCACCTGATGCTGTAGTGGCTTTACTGGAAATCATTGACAAGCTCATTGCACAAGGAGTGGTTGTAGAAACCGACTCGAATGTTTGTAATTCCCCTATCATTCCGATTCTTAAACGCACTGATCCAAATGCACCTCCAGTTTATCGGTTGGTGATCGATTTACGAGAATTGAATAAATGCATTGTACCACAGTATCCAGTGGTCCCAGACATCTCTTCATTATTAACAGCTATTGATTCAGAGGCGACGTTCTTTACTGTAATCGATCTCAAGAACGCCTTCTTTAGTGTCCCCATTGATCCGGAAAGCCAGTACCTTTTCGGATTCTGTTTAAATGGCCGTAGCTTCAAATTTGCACGCGCCCCTCAAGGATTCACAGAAAGTCCCAGCATCTACAGCCAAGCATTGAAAAGACAGCTTGACAGTATTCACATGCCTCCTAACACTGCCCTACTCCAATACGTCGATGATCTGTTGATCACCGCCCGAAGTGAACAAGAGTGTGAACAAGCATCACTGACAGTTTTGTATTTCCTGGCGGACAAGGGACACAAGGTGTCTCCTTCGAAGTTACAGTTCTGTGCCCAGCAAGTGGTGTACCTTGGGCACTTGCTGTCCAAGTGGGGTAGGCAGCTGACACCTGATCGTATCCAGTTAATAGCACATCTTCCACAACCCAAGACACAGAAGGAAGTACGAGCTTTTATTGGACTCACTTCCTATTGCAGACAATGGATTCCCCAATACGCATTTCTAGCTAAACCGCTTATACAATTGACAACACAGGAAGCAGCGTCTTCGTCTGTTCTCCCTTGGACTCAGGAACATACACAAGCTTTTGACGAATTAAAGAAAGCCTTATGTCAAGCACCTGTTTTAGCGACACCATGTTACAGCAAACCTTTTACACTTTTTGTCACAGAACGCGATGGCACAGCGTTATCAGTTCTCACTCAGGTTCAAGCAGACAAACACAGACCGTGTGCTTATTTTTCGAGTACATTGGATCCTGTAGCCCAGGCCTTGCCTGCCTGCTTAAAATCAGTTGCAGCAACAGCTCTAGCAATCAGACAAAGTGATTCCATTGTATTGGGACATCAATTGACAGTACAGGTTCCACACTCTGTGGAAGTTCTCCTGAACAGAACACAGACCCAGCACTTGACTATAGCACGATTGACAGGTTATGAATTGACATTATTCCAACCACACATAGAAATCAGACGCTGCAATACATTAAATCCTGCTACACTTTTACCATCGAGCACAACAGATCCGACACCACATGACTGCGTGGATGTCATTAACACGATCACGAAGCCCAGACAAGACCTGACAGATGTTGCACTACCCGATCCAGACCTGACACTTTATGTGGACGGTTCATGTATGAGAACAAGTACAGGAGAGCTAGTGGCCGCATATGCAGTGACCACTGAAACTGAAGTCTTAGAAACACATTGCATTGACACCCTGTCAGCTCAGGCAGCAGAGCTCATTGCTCTGACCCAAGCCTGTATACGAGCCAAGTACCTTAAAGTAAATATATACACAGATTCACGTTATGCATTTGGAGTCGTACACGACTTCGGTGTCCTCTAGCAAGAGAGGGGTTTCCTGACCTCTCACGGAGCCAAAATCCAGCATGGTCCCCTCATCCAAGCTCTGTTGGAAGCAATACATTTGCCTACAGCCATAGCCATCATGAAGTGCAAAGCACAAACAAAAGTCACAGACACTATTTCCCAGGGTAACGTCCTGGCCGATCGAACAGCGAAACATACAGCCCAGACTCATACTCAGACGACTGATATGACAAAGACTGACGTATCTTCACTGACACATTGCATGACAGTTAGGGACCCCACACAAGATGTCATTGACATACAGACACATGCTACTCCTGATGAAATAAAGAGATGGACTGAACAAGGAGGGGTCCAGACTGAACAGGGATGGATGACGAAGGGAAAGACCACATGGTTTCTCCCCGACTCTATGGTTCAAGTTATTATCAACACTGCACACAGTCCAGCACATTTGGGAGAGAAAGCCATGTTAGACAGTTTACAGAACCTCTGGTTTAACAAACATTTACGAGCAGCAGCAAAACAGAAAGTGCGTACCTGCATGATCTGTTGTCAGTTCAATCCAGGAAAAGGTATTCCCGTGGAACGAGGTGGATTTCATCCTCCCGACCATCCTTTTGAAGTCCTCCAGATGGATTATATCCAGATGGACAGATGCCGAGGATTCAAGTATGATTTACAAAAGGGGGTGGTGATGAACAGAGTGTCTGAATTGAGCAGACCACTCTTACCCAGTCCAAAGATCAGGGCTTGATCCATCACCGTTATTTATCTCACTGCCCCATCCCAGCTCAGAACCTGGCTATATGCAAATCAGTCTGTCCCTGGCCCAGTGCATCATGGGAACAGGGCAGACTAAACTACCAAGCCAATTCTTTACCAGAAAGGAGACAAGCTACCGGGGACCGGTTTCTGGCATTTCAGCCTCTTCGGCCCGGCTTGCTTGAATCCTGATGGAGCAGTGAGAAAGGGACTCATGTCTGAGTATACCCTGCCACACCTATAGTGGCCAAAATCGATTTACAAAAGGGGGTGGTGATGAACAGAGTGTCTGAATTGAGCAGACCACTCTTACCCAGTCCAAAGATCAGGGCTTGATCCATCACCGTTATTTATCTCACTGCCCCATCCCAGCTCAGAACCTGGCTATATGCAAATCAGTCTGTCCCTGGCCCAGTGCATCATGGGAACAGGGCAGACTAAACTACCAAGCCAATTCTTTACCAGAAAGGAGACAAGCTACCGGGGACCGGTTTCTGGCATTTCAGCCTCTTCGGCCCGGCTTGCTTGAATCCTGATGGAGCAGTGAGAAAGGGACTCATGTCTGAGTATACCCTGCCACACCTATAGTGGCCAAAATCGATTTACAAAAGGGGGTGGTGATGAACAGAGTGTCTGAATTGAGCAGACCACTCTTACCCAGTCCAAAGATCAGGGCTAGATCCATCACCGTTATTTATCTCACTGCCCCATCCCAGCTCAGAACCTGGCTATATGCAAATCAGTCTGTCCCTGGCCCAGTGCATCATGGGAACAGGGCAGACTAAACTACCAAGCCAATTCTTTACCAGAAAGGAGACAAGCTACCGGCGACCGGTTTCTGGCATTTCAGCCTCTTCGGCCCGGCTTGCTTGAATCCTGATGGAGCAGTGAGAAAGGGACTCATGTCTGAGTATACCCTGCCACACCTATAGTGGCCAAAATCGATTTACAAAAGGGGGTGGTGATGAACAGAGTGTCTGAATTGAGCAGACCACTCTTACCCAGTCCAAAGATCAGGGCTTGATCCATCACCGTTATTTATCTCACTGCCCCATCCCAGCTCAGAACCTGGCTATATGCAAATCAGTCTGTCCCTGGCCCAGTGCATCATGGGAACAGGGCAGACTAAACTACCAAGCCAATTCTTTACCAGAAAGGAGACAAGCTACCGGGGACCGGTTTCTGGCATTTCAGCCTCTTCGGCCCGGCTTGCTTGAATCCTGATGGAGCAGTGAGAAAGGGACTCATGTCTGAGTATACCCTGCCACACCTATAGTGGCCAAAATCGATTTACAAAAGGGGGTGGTGATGAACAGAGTGTCTGAATTGAGCAGACGGTGATGGATCAAGCCCTGATCTGTTGACTGGGTATGAGTGTTCTGTTTAATTCAGATACTCTGTCCCTCACCACCCCTTTTTGTAAATATTTTTGTCCACCCTAAGCGTGGAAGGGTATTCTCAGATGTGAGACCCTTGCTCATTGCACCATCAGGATTCAAGCAAACCGGGCCGAAGACGGCTGTAATGCCAGAAACCGGTCCCCGGGAGCTTGTTTCCTTCCCAGTGTAAGAATTGGCTTCTGTAGTTTGGTTTGTCCTGTTCCCATCATGCACTGGGACAGGAACAGACTAATTTGCATACAGTCAGGTTCTGAAACTGGGATGGTGCAGTGAGCTAAAAAACGGTGTTGGATCTAGCCCTGATCTTTTGACTGGGTGAGAGCTTTCTGTTTAATTCAGAGACTCTGTCCCTCACCACCCCTTTTTGTGAGGATTCAAGTATGTCCTCGTAGTTGTATGTGCCCTATCCAGATGGACAGAAGCATATCCCGTTCCAGATTACCCTGCCCCGACCACTGCCAAGCAGTTGGTTCGTGAATTCTTCCCACGGTACGGTTTGCCCCGTGTCGTGTATTCAGATAATGGTCAGCCATTCTCGTCCGAACTCATGAAGCAGGTTTCACTTCTGTTAGGTTATCAATGGAAGTTTCACTGTGTCCGACATCCCGAGGCAGCAGGTCTCGTGGAGGGACACAATCAGACTCTAAAAACTCGTCTTGCCAAAGTGTGTAAAGAGAAAGGTGTAGATTGGATAGTAGCTTTACCAGTTGCCCTTTTTTATATGCGAATGGTAGCCCATTCTAGGACAGGACTATCCCCGTATGAGGTGGTCTTCGGTAGGCCTCCTAATATGTGGGGGACGCCTATGCCACGAAAAATAACCGATGTTGACAGTACTATGCTGACAGATTACCTTGCTTCCTTGATGTCTGCACTACTATCATGTCGTTCACAGGTTGCGGCAGCCTTTCCAGACAACACCGAGGTGAAACCGCATGAGCTGGTCCCAGGAGATGTCGTCGTAGTCCGAAATTTCGACAGGTCAAGCCCTCTGGAGCCCCGCTGGAAAGAACCGAAGATCGTTTTACTGACCACAAGGACTGCGGTGAAACTTGAAGGAAGAAAAGGCTGGCTCCACTCGAGCCATGTGAAAAAATTCTATGGACTTCCGCCAAAGACTGATTCTCAGCCCTACTGCATTCCAGACACTGATACTAAACTCCCCCTGGTAGAGAAAACTCCTCAACAGGAGTATCGATTGAAATTGAGGTCTAGTAAGTCAGACAGTTTAATTGTTTAAGTCCCCTCCTGGGTGAAGCGGTTAGAAAGTTTCTTGACATGCACAAGTTAGACCCCAATAGAGAGAGAGATAGACAGGAGATCAAGAAAAGAAATTATTGTAAAAATCTCCAAAGCCGTTGTATCTGCACGTTACTTGTTATGTTTTTTCTGAGTCTTACGTTAATTTGCATCAGTTGGATGTTATTTATGTACTTTCCCATTGCACACTCTTTTTCTAATGACACTGCAGAGCACACGTTTAGTGACCTACCTCCCCATGAGCTTTCTTATCGTTTAGCAATGCGCAACAATACCTTCATTCGTATGTTACATCATTCACACCAAACCAGCAATGCTACTAATTGCTGGATATGTGGCCGACTCCCTCCCTATCATAAATACAAGGGAGCTCTGCCCCTCTTTCCTTACCCGTTTACACATAATGGTTCATGTGGTGCATGGTTTGCTTTAATGTCCTCCTTAGATAGTAAGTCCAAAGTTTCCCAAGGCAATTGGATATGGGGAAACCTGAACACAGTTATGAACAAAGCATGTTTCCCAGACAAAGGTCTTCCACAAATGACAGGGACCGATCTAGAAAACGAAGAGTATGCATTAGGTAACTTTTCCCTCAACCTCATGATCCTGAACGTCCAGTCCGAGACTAATTCGGACTTGCCGTCTTTTACAGTTTTACCAGTAAAAGGTGAATTATGTGTCAGAAAAAGTGGTTCAGTACATCTAGGACACAGTGATTGTGATACTGTTGTCGAATTCAGTGATAAAGGCAAGTCTACTTTCAAAGCTTCCCGACATTCCTATTTCGTTTGTGGTCAGACTGCCTATTTACGTTTACCTCCAGACTGGGATGGTACTTGTTTCATTGCATTCCTACTGCCACCTGTTTTTCTAGCCCCATCTGATTATCATAGAAATTCTCGCCTTATTCACGTTAGACATAAGAGAGATCTCCCAATAGTCGATCAGACTGAAACTACATCGGAACAATATACAGACTTCAATAAAGGTTTCTTTCCTTATTTAGGCACTGTCTCAAATAGTAAACTTATACGCCAATTGACCAGAATCCTTGAAGCAGTAGTGAACGAAACTACTTCTGCCCTGGGTAACTTAACAGAAGAACAGTCTGCTATGAGACTTGTTGTTCTTCAGAACCGCCTTGTCCTTGACGTCATCCTGGCCGATAGGGGCGGAGCTTGTAGAGTCATCGGATCCAGTTGTTGTGTGTTTATTCCTAATAACGCGCCATCAGTCTATAAGGCCATAACTCGGCATCATGAAATAGCTCATCAGATACACCAGAATCCAGGCTCCTGGACTTGGTCCGGTTGGTTCTGGAGTGTAGTATCTGCCTGGGGATGGAAGCTACTGTCATTCCTAGGAATTGCACTGTTCATAGTATTCAGTTGTTGCCTTTGTCTGCAATGTGGGCCAGCGATTTGCGGCTTGTGCGCCACAGTCTGCATTCCCCGTCCAAGTATACGTTCCCGTTCTCGAATAAAGAAAGATGAACAAATGATGCTTTACGAACAGATAGATGGTCTCATGAAAATAGATATATCCTGAAGGGTGTAGTGGGGTCCAAGGAGGGAATGAGGTAATAGAAATTTTTAGGTAGCCAAAGTGTCCCCCAGCTCGCACCCTATCCATGTACCCATGTTCCATGTATGTCGTGTAATTCCCGTTCTGTTCATGTTAGAGAGACGCAAATACATTTGCGTCCATCCTTAACCTGTTAGCTATCCAACCATACCAAGAAAGCCTGTTAAATATGTTCCTAAACATGTGTTACCACCGTCTTTATGTAGTGCACTTCTGAAATTCGCACACGTTTTCTCCATGTTTCCTGACCAAGTCAAGCCAAGCCCTTAACGAGGCCTCTCTGCCTCATCTCTCCTGTCTCCGACAGCTGCACGCATCCCTGACCCCTGCCTTACTTCCTGCCAGCGCGGCGGTGCCCGGCTCGGCCTGGACTGCCTGCCAAGTTCATGTTTTGCCTACAGGTATCTGCTCAGCCTCCTCGAAAACACATTCCAGTCTAGTGAAATAGGTAAACATCTTCCCGGCTGCAGAGCAAAGGGCCAAGCCTTCCTGTCTCCTTCATGTAATTCATTGCCTCCCGTTACCATGGTAGGCCCATGGCCCGCGCATTGCACTTAGACACATATACATTTAGTATAGAATAGCCTCTGCCCGAGAGACCTTTTACTTCAGATTAAACATTCCCCAAACACAAGATATCAGACATGTTATAGGAACAGGTCGATCTGACATGCCAGACTTCTGTCTCCCCTACTAGTGCTAAAGTCAAGCCTTCAGTTTTCCCCAGATACACGCCAGATACACGTCATACCAGTTGCGCGCGCACCCAGGTCATAGGTTTCAGCTGACTCTGCAGAATCCTCTATGCACCCACCCATTTATGACACGTTTTTGTGACGTTTTCAGCACACGCCTCCGTGCACACCTTTGTACACGCCTTTTTGCTATGTACATATGTTCTTATCACATTCTTTCACTTGTCACGCCTACTGTATCCATTGCCATTGTACAGTTCTACTATATATGTCATGTACTGTTAATAAATCGTTGACATCTTTTTGCCATCATTGCATATACCCCCGAACCCTTGTATTGATGGAATTGATTTCTATGGCTCGAGCCATCCCGATTAAAGCCCGTATGACTCAGACACCACGGACTCTGACTCTTATTGATTGAGCTATTCTTTTACTTGTCAGTAATTATATGGAAAAATTATATTTACCACATGAGGACAGGAGACAAAGTATTTTGAGGCAACAGAGACGCGGGGTCAGTAGCAAAGGAAGTCGAAGGTAAAGGAGAAGAAGGCAAAGGAGTTTGAGGCAAAGCTGTAGGCAAAGCTGGTAGCCCTAGAGAAGGCTGCGCCAGAGGTGGGAGAACCAACTGTGGAAGAACGGATGGCTGAACAACAGCAGGGGGTTGAACAACTGGAGGTTGTGGAGGTGCCGTAGCACTCTGCACATAAGGGGGTTGTGAACTCAACAAATTCGACATCAAAGGATCCTTTTCAGGGTCCTTAGTCACATTCGAGACGAGAGGTGGCAAAGCCGGATAACACTTATCAATGGCAATGCAATGTTGTCTATCTGACACCTCAATCGCATGATCTTCTTCATCTTCTTTAAACTGCCTAGCAGCTTGCATTATCGACATATTCTTATCTTTCTTATCTCTTTCAGCTTGCTTAATTTCTCGCTGTTTGGCTTCCTTACGCCAGAGGCGGAAAGAGTCAAACATCTCCGGCCGGGCTTTCTTCCTAAATAGCGCAACTTCCAAATTATCTAAAACATTTGATTCGAAACTACCATGTTGTGGCCATTTTAAGACTCCATCTTTACGTGTATAGCGGACCCATACTTCATTATACGTAATGGGACCCACTCCATACTTTGAATAGAGCTCATAAGTCGGAGTTCCAACCGGAGGTATCAGACACAAGTCCTCCAATCGGGAATCTCTGTTACAACCAAGGCAAAACAATCTTCCAAATTTGCAAAGACCAGGCATCTTAAGCTCACTAGTCTCGCTTCAAACTTCAAGTGGTTATCTCTATCGATACACTCGCAAAGATACGAGCCCCTCGGCTCCGGCAATTGCAATGACCGAATCAAAACTAAGAACCAAACAAAGTAGTGGGAGCGACCCACTTATACTTAACCAAGATGTCTGTCACGCCACCAGAAGACCGTCTATCGTCTCGCCTTACAAATCATCACAAAAGGGTCCAAGACAGGGCGACAGTCAGGGCAGCAGTCCTTCGTAGAACGGGGCCTTTAAACCCAGCGGCGTCAGGGCCACGCCTGCAATCTCCGGATTCACCTGCCTTGGTATACAGAGACACGGAATACTTCTGGGTGGCGTCAGAGACCAAGTTTATTAGCTGCAGCTGGTTACAGTGGTCCTAGAAGTACAACACGGTGTAAGTTCTCAGGAGACTGCTCACTTTACTAAGGCGAGACGTTTCTTTTTATGTAGAAAAATCACATTATAAGTGCACACCCACTGCAAAAAATTCTGACCAATCAGTAACATTTTATACAAAGTATGACACAGCAAAAACTCAATTTACAGTAACCCAACCCAAAAGTTAATTATTAGGAATGTCTTAAATACATTTTCCAAAAGCTGAACAAACCCTTAATTGAAAGCATGACCCATGTAATTGAAGAAACATAGGAAAGAACAGTTATTTCTGATGAAGAAGATAAGGCAGATTGCAAGGAAACTAAAAGTTAACGATGTCCTGAACATTGATTGGCAATTTCAAAACGAGATCGATCAGGGAAATTGGTTTTGCGAGGCCAGTTTCAGGTGAAGAGGTCAGTTTCTATAGTTCACTCCAGTGTCAGAAGGAAACCTAGTTAATGTGTACATGAACCAAAAAGGCCAGGTCACTTTGTTTGTCAGGCTGCCTTCATGAGCCTACGTGAGGGCAACACAATTTGGTGGCACAGTACAAAATGGAACCCAAATTTTAAAATGGAGTTGTGCAATCTAGTGTACTTGGAAATTACAGAACCTCAACATACGGATCTCCTTGTTGAAACCATTCTTTAATCTGCATGGCATCAGGTCTTGCAGACAGGCGGTGATGCTGTGCTTTAATCCAACTTTAGTACAGCTCAATTGCTGTCTTGTAAAATTCTTCGAACTAACAGAAAAAAGGCTGAAAAATGCATCCTCAGTTGTCATTGACTAGATCCGCTCAACGGCCCTGGCTCTTCAAGATCTTGCCTAGTAAAGGTATCTCATGGCTTCCTAAATTGGTACTGCAAATTACAAGCAGGGACATCAGCCAGTTGTCTCATGCCGCGCAGGTGCTTCTCATCAGTTCAAAGTGATATATTTTATCAAACTGACTTTATAGTGACTGAGTATTAATTGCACAATTGATTTTTTTAATGAAGTTATTTTAGTTTTGTAAACTCCTCATTTATTGTAACCTTGATTTTATTGTTATGTGCTATATGCAAGGTTTTAATTAATCAAGCATAATAAATGTACTTACTTACTTATTTACACAGAGTAGGCCGTAGGCAGCAATCAGTAAGGGCACACAGCCACATGGCTTTGACTTGAGCTGCACAGAGTAAGTGGCACCTGAAGCACTCAGCTTGTGCGCAGGCAGCGACTCTGCAATTAATGAATCAAGACTGAATTTGTATTGTGAGCCCTGCTGACCGCAGTGTAGGCATATGGAACAAAATATGAAATAAATATAGAATACATTGTCGAAATATTCGATCTTCTGAGTACAATCTTGTTGTACGATATTCTGATGCTAGAATCTGTGCTGGTCGTTTGTCATACTGTGCATCTTTTCAAGTGGGCAAGATCTGTGGAAAACAACGAGCTTCCAAACTTCTTTCCCAAACACTCATGAGAGTTCCCTTCGCTTTCTTCATTTTGAATAATTCAATAGTATTTTCAATCACTTTCTTTGAATGTAAAGGATGTACACTATAATGTTCATAAATTTCTTCACTTTTGGAGATGTCCACTTTTTCAATTTGGACACTTGAAATTTCGCTATCATCAACTCAATCGATTTCTTCTTCTTCCACATACACATTTTTGTAGTCAACATTTTTTTTTGTGCAATATAACGTAGCCTTTTGCACTTTGCTGACATCAGCTAATTCTTGCCATATTTTTCGACTCTTCATAAGAACACCATTAACTAGAATAACTACAGGTTCAGTTTCCTCTTAATCTACAGCAATAGTTTCAAGATGTTTTTTTTTAAATCTAAAGGTACATACACAACTCTTCCTTTTAAGCCTCCTTGAAAATCTGATGGAGGCAGCTTACCTGTTTTAGGCTCCATACTAACAATAGCCTGAAACAGGTGTACTTTTGCCTAATGAATTCTGCCTCAATAAGGCCACATGACGGTGACTTGTGGTGCACTGAGTTAGTGGCACCTGAAGCACTCAGTGTGTGTGCAGCCACCGATGATGCATGGTTTGAGCGGCCCGTACTGGGAGTAATGTCTTTGCCTACTGCACAGCGTCATCGGCAATCGTGACTCAATCTGAATTGCAGTGTATGCCGGAGGCAGCGGTCAGCAAGGGTCCACAGCCACGTGCCGTTGACTTGTGCTACACAGAGTTAGTGGCACCTGAAGCACTCAGCGTGTGTGCAGCGAGCGATGATGCATCATGCGGGCAGGCCGCAGTGGATGCAATGTCTGTTGCCTACTTGGCTCTGCAATTAATAAATCAAGGTTGAATTCGAATTTTGAGCCCTGCTGACCGCAATGTAGTCGTATGGGACGAAAGATGAAATATGTATGGAATACATTGTTGAAATATGTAGGTTTCAGGGATGTTATAGTTAGTTGCCTATTGGACTCTGAAATTAATAAATCAAGATTGAATTTGAATTATGAACCCTGCTGACCGCAGCGTAGGTCGGAGGCACTGTCAGCGAGGGCCAACAGCGTATGTCCGGCCCTCAAGATTATGCACTTGACGCTCCTGAAGTGCTGGGACCAGCTCCCTGGTCACCTTGTTGCATATTTATTTTGTTGTGCGCAGTCGCATCTGCTCCCGTGCAAAAAGTGTGTCCTCGATTGTCTGGAGGTGCTTGTACATGCCCGACATGCCACAAGAGTATTTTTTGTCACTACCTCTAAACAAAATCCGTGGAGAGACACTACAACTGACCTTCCTTGCGTTGACTCGCTTTTCACCATCGGTGATGGTGAAAAATTTCCACACAATGGATTCTGGTCTGTTTTTGGGAGGTGGTTCTTCTATCTCTTCTTCATCAGAAGTATGTTCTTGCTGAGGATTGGAAGAAGCCATTTGCAAATCTTTCCAAAAAACACCCAAAATATTTACAGACTAGCTGAACAAACATAACAGGTGTCTCTCCTGCGAAGCTGCAGAGAGAATGACTAAAATGGGTGGGGTCCTTCAACTGTTAGAATGGGAAACCTTATGAACCAATCAAATGCTCTCTTTTAAAGTCAGATGGGAGTCAGCCTTGCTGACCTCAGTATAAGCCGTAGGCAGCAGTCAGCAAAGGCCAACAGCCATGTGGCGTTCACTTGAGCTGCTCAGAGTTAATGGCCCCTAAAGCACTCAGCGTGTGCGCAGCCAGCGATGATGCGTGGTCCGGGCGGGCCGCACTGGGAGCAATGTCTGTTGCCTACTGGACTGCGTCATCTACAATCGCGACTTGATCTGAATTGTGAGCCCTGCTGTCCACAGTGTAGGCCGGAGGCAGCGGTCAGCAAGGGCCCACAGCCATGTGGCGTTGAGGTGAGCTGTACAGTTAGTGGCACCAGAAGCACTCAGCGTGTGCGCAGCCTGCAATGATGCGTGGTCCAGGCCAGGCACACTGGGAGTAATATCTTTTGACTAATGAATTCTGCTTCAATAAGTCTACGTGGCATTGACTTGTGGTGCACTGAGTTAGTGGCACCTGAAGCCCTCAGCGTGTGCGCAGCCTGAGATGATGGGTGGTCTGGGCAGGCCGCACTGGTAGCAATGTCTGTGCCTACTGGACTACGTTATCTGCAATCGTGACTTGATCTGAATTGTGAACCCTGCTGTCCGCAGTGTACATAAAAGGCAGTAGTCTGTACAGACATAACTCTGCGGTGCTGTGCCGCTGGGTTCGCAGGGGGCCTGTGTTGAGGAGGCCGGCAGTAATGGTGGCAGCCTCGTAGCAGGGTGAGGGCTGCTGCTCTGCAGACGCGTTGGCCTTCCCAGAAGTGAACCACCCAGAGTCCCGGCCAATTTATTCACACTCCTACACTGGAGTGGCGTACGTTGGACCAGCCCACTCCGCTTCCGCTTACAGGGGGGATGACAGAGCTACATGACTGAGATCTTCCCCACTGCCTGAGGTAACATGGTTGCGTCCACTGTTCACAACAGTACAAGCACCAGCAGTATATGTACACATCGAGAGGTCTGTGCTCTGCATAGTGAGGTCTTTTCAGCACATCTCCGCTACACTTGGCATTGTGTGCATTGTTATTGATGGGAGACTTGCCTCCTTCATACATACTTGATTGCCATGTCTCCAACATTCAGCTATTGTGTGGCTGAGGGATCATGCCGTTTTGGGAAGGTCCGCTGTCCAGTTCTGCGCTGCCTCGGTGGTAGTAGAGGGGAGAGGGTCTGAGGGGAGGTCCTGGGGTGGTGGTGGTGGGTGTTGTGGCCTTCTTGGGTGTCGGAGCTGCATGTTCAGGAGCTCTATGACATGTGTTGGTCTTCAGATGTGGCTCTGAGCAGGCCTAGGGATCAGGGTGTTTGTACGCTGCCCATTTTTCTTGTTTTTTAATCTTTTTTCTTGTGATTCGCATGTAGCTACAACAAAGTCCTAATAAACTCAAGGGCTTGTTTAAGAGTCAACCTATAACCCAACAGGGGGGACATATCGTCAAGTTATCAGCACTTTAGCGCAGCAAAAGTGGTGAAAGAATTATTGCCTCATTTTTAAGTTGGTTCACACTGTCACATTGCCCACAGGATGATGGTACCAATACAGCGGACAATCAACATCCGTACGCAGACAAAGCTGCTGGCCGTGCTGCACTTGTTGGCCTCTGGTACCTTCCAACTAACAACTGTGAGAGTCTGATTAGTCTCACAGCCAGCCCTATTAATCTTCCTCACATGTCTTGGATGCATGTCTAGAAAAGCAACGTAGAACCCCTGTATCCGCACCACCCGCTCGTCCCAATTCGTAGTATTCCTGCACAACCAACCACAACCCCAGCTGTTGCTTGAGGCCTCTGTGCTCCAGATCCAAGATTGTAGTCACTGAAATGGGGGTGCGCCAGGTCATGAAGTCTAGTTGTCAACAGTAGTGGAAAAACAGTACTTTATTTGAAAAACTTAAATTAACAACACAGAAACCTCAAACAACGAGTGGCATTGCCAACGGGGAACATCAACTTGTAGATCGTTCTGGAAATCCCAAAAGTCTGTATTCAGAAACCTGTTGGATAAATGAAAACAATGGTCAAGCGTTAGTATGGTCACAAATGTAATATGGTACAATGTATTGCACTTGGACAGACCGGAATGCTTACAGGTATGATTAATCCTGCACAAAATGACCATTACAGAAGTTCGTGTGGTCGTAACTTTGATAGGAAACAAAAGGAACGTTACAACCACACAAACTTCGTAACTGTCTTATTATGCATGATTTATCACACCTGTAAGCATCATGGTTCGTTTCAGCTTGATACACCAGCATGTTCACTTCACCCACACTGCGTAAGAACAGCTGGAGACCAAGCAAGGGAACCACGCCATAGCAGGCTTCCTGCACGTGTTGGGGGCAACAGTCTGCACACATGTACTACTTCTGCCCCTGCAGACACTGCACACAATCACCGGAACTGAAACCACATGCATTCCAACAACGTGCAGGCAAAACTGGACCACCGGAGCCTGTATATTAATGTTGTTGCAAACTTCTCAGCCAGTGTGCATAATTCCTACATCTTTCGCAAACATCCCAGCCCTGGTCCCCAGACCAGTCCTCCTCATAGCAATGACTGCTCTACCCTGCGCACCCAGACATCAATGCTCACCTGCTGCCACTGGCATGTCTCCAAGAGGGCCCACCACGTGCCGGAGCAACCTCCGCAGCTATCACTAGATTCCGCGGCACAGGCCCCCAGCGCATCCTGCTGCACCGCGCTAAGGAGTCATGTCTTTATAGCAAGCTGCCTTTGGCATACACACGGTTCAGCCGAGCTCACAATTCAAATCGGGTCTTGATTGGCAGGATGACGTAACGAGGCCTACGCATCATCGCAAGTTGCACACCCGCTCAGCTTTGGTGGCACTAACTCAGTGCAGCTCAAGTCATCACCACGTGGCGGGAGGACCGTGTCGGCTAAAATACATCGGCTGCCACAAACTCTGGGCACCTCAAGTCTTCGCCACGTGGCAGGAGGCCAGTGTCCGGCAAAGTGCTTCGGCTGCCACCAACTCTGTGCACCTCAAGTCATCGCCACGTGGCGGGAGGCCAGTGTCTGGGAAAGTGCTTCGGATGCAACCTACTCTGTGCACCTCAAGTCACTACTACTCACAGCAGACATCCCAAACCTTTTCATGGTATATTTTTGTATTTTGAGTAATACTTCTGCATATGAACAACAGTTCGTCTTCATTAAATTAATTCAACCTTTCCAATCCTACATTTTCTTCTACCATTTCTTCTAATTCTACCCTTAATTTGAATATGTTCAATACTTTTGGCTTTGATATTGGCTTTTCTATATCTCGGGTCCACCTTTCTATTTCATCTGGGCTTACTACGGTTGCACTTCTTGTTCCTGAAGATGTCTCAATCTGTACTTCCTTTGAGCATCTGGGAGTAATTTTCCTGATTGAGTCACTTAGGGTTTCTTTCCTAGACTTTACTATGGGTGTAGTCAGAACGGGAGTTTTAGGACTAGGTTGCTTATCTCCATACAAGGGAACAACAGGACCTATAGTTACCGGTATCGTTAAGGCTCAGGACTCGTATTTAATTGAGTGATTTTCTGAATTAATTCATTACGCTGTTTATTTATTGCTTCCCTTTCTTTTTCTTGTAATACTATTTCTATACTGATCTCATGTACAATTTGTGGAATCAATGGTGGTTTTAAGAACTGAGCACTAGGGTTGACTCTATTTGTTTCTTCCTGATAAGGTGGCGGATTTTTCATTAATAAATCTTCAAGATAATCATCTTATGAATCTCCACTAGTCATTAAATTCTTTGTTTTCTCTGTACTCTTACTTCCTGTTGATTCTTCTGAGGTCAACACAGGATATAATCCTTCCACTAACATAGATTGTCTCCATTGTTTCATTTACTTATCTCGTGTTTCTTTAGGATATCTAGGATAAAATCTACTAAAACGTCTATCACATCGTGATCTGTCTCGTTCAAAAGCCTCAGTCTCCCACTCTTCTAAAACTTCATACTGCGTTAATCTTGGTCTGGGGTCTAATTCATTCATGCGAGTTCGATCGAGGCCTCAACTCCGTGACTAAAATGGACGCTCACCCGATCCATAGGGCGGATGAGCTCATTTACCGGCTAGGGGCAGCATGGTACTTAAGCACTTTCGATCTTACTCAACAATGTGTATGGTGAGCCAGAATCAGCTAGTTCAGGAACCATTATGTTACCTACATATACATCGCATTTTGGCATTGTAACATTTCCAGTATCAACATGCTTTACATCATGCACAGACGGTGTCAGTAATACAGTGAATGGCTTGTTGTGAAAATATTTAATCATTCTCAACCATGTTTACTTGTGCATTCCTGAACATGCGGGCATAATGTCCTTTCTTCCCACAATTCCTACAATTTGTACTTCTAGCAAATCAATTGGGAAAATTCGGTCCATGGTTCTGACTTCCACACTGCGGGCATCTCATTTTGCCATCTTTATTCAAATTAAAGTTGAATTTTGGTTTATCAAACTTTGCACCTTTTTCCTGTTTTGTAGCAGTTGCAATTGCGGCGTCATGCGATGTATTTTCCAGATCACTTTTTTAAATGGGCAATGGCATCAGTTGAAGCATTACTGTTGCGCATTTCTTGGATCTTAGAGTCATTAGTACATCCCACCAAGTGATCACGGATGAGAGAATCCGTCAACTGTTCGAATTCACAAGTCTCAGCCAAAGATTTTATTGCTGTTACATAGTTACCAACTCTCTCACCCTAGGGCCTGCACAAGCATACAAAATGTGTGTCTCTCCATGATGTTTGATGTTTGATGTTTTGTGGTTTTTATATAGCGCTCTGTCACTCCAGGGAGCATCCTGGCGCTTTTATCTTCATTGCTGACCAGTAGTATGATGTTTCAGCTGTGTTTGGAACGTTTGAGTATAATCAGACCAAAGTTTTGCATTTGGATTCTGGGAGTCCGTATATCCAAGTTTTTAAGATTTCTTGAAGGTCTGTTCTGAAGATATTAGACGAAGGTCTGTGGGGAGTGTGTTCCAGGCCTTGGCCCCAAGAACTGCCAATGATTTTCCTCCCTTGGTGGTGAGTTTAAACTTGGGGACAGTAATCAAATTGGCTGTGGCTGATCTAAGTTCTCTCAAGGGATGATACCTGTGGAATCTGTCATTTAGGTATTTTGGGCCCCGTTTATGAAAACACCTAAATGTGATCACAATGATTTTAAATAAGATCCGCTTCTGAATAGGAAGCCAATGCAGCCTATTCAGGGCAGCTGATGCTGATGATCTTCTGGGCAACCTCAAGACCAATCTCGCCGCCGCATTCTGGATAGTCTGTAGTTTATATAAGGTAGATTTTGTTACTCCAGCATACAGACTATTGCAGTAGTCAATTTTAGATGTTATTAAGGCAACTGCTACTGTTCGGCGGGCGGGCATTGGTAGATAGTCAAAGAATTTGCGTAGCCCTTTCATGATGTTAAAGCAGGCAGCTGCTATTTCTTTGGATTGTTGCTTGAAAGAAAGTAAGTTGTCAAATTTTATGCCCAGATTTCGAGTGGCATTGATGGTATCTGGGGGAGCTTCCGCATCGGGTGGCCAACAGGTGAGTGGGGAAAATAAGTTATTTTTCCCAAATGGTATGATCTCTGTCTTTGCAGAGTTGCATTTCAGATGGTTTTCGTGCATCCATTTAAAGGTTGCCGTCAGACACTCTTTTAGGTCTCGTTCTGCTTTAGCTATGTCTTTGTCCAGAATCAGGACCAATTGGGTGTCGTCGGCGTATGCAACCGTATTCACATTGAAGGATGAAATAAGACTGATCAGAGGAGCCATATACAAATTAAATAAGGTAGGGCTCAGACTGGAGCCCTGCGGTACCCCTGAACCAATCTCCTTCTCCTTTGAGTAGAATTGTCCTAACTTGACGATTTGTTTTCTGTTTAACAAAAAATTTGTAAACCAGTTCAACACGGTGCCCCCTATACCTGCCTCTACTAGGCGATGTAATAATATGGTATGGGACACCGTGTCGAATGATGCCGACAAGTCAAGGAGGACGAGAACAGCCCTTCAGTATTAGTTTCTAATAATAACACAGTCATTTCACAAACATCATTAGGTTCTCCTGCTCCTCTGCCAATTGGTATGGGATCCAAACTATCATAGATATTCCTACCTTCGATGCCAATATTATGAAGCAGAACTGCCTTTTTTCTGGCTGGAGAGAATTTTTCACCACCAATGGCTATGAGGTCCGAATCAAAAAGTGGTTTCCACTTTTTCCAAGGAACAATAGGCTCACCATACTCTGATAACAACTGAGGTGCCACTGGCCGTTGACATTCTGAAAGATAAGGTCACTTATTAAACTAACAAAATAAACTAATAATAATAATAATAATAAAGCTTATAAAGCGCCTGGTTACACTTAGAACAGTGTGTCCCCGTGCTCTGGATACAGACCAAGAAAGCCACTATAACTGTCCGAGAGAGAGCACAAAAGGGCCAGGGAGAGAGCGGAACCTAAACTACTTAATAATTTAAAACAATACTATAATAAAATAAGATAAAACAACAAGCTAACTGATATGCTGGTCTTAAATGATATTTGTGGTAGTCAATAAATACTTCATCTATTTCACTCCCTTTAAGTACACATCCAAAACCATAATTGTCTCAGTTGTTTGCTGCTGCTGTTGTTAAAAAAAGGAAAAGTAACGAGTAACTGCTGAAACAAATTAAAATAGTAACTTATCTGTGTAAGGAGTTTTGTTATCCTTTTATTCCATACATACCCCGGATAAGGGGTTCTTGTCTTCACTCTTTTTTTTTTATTTGTGCAGGTATAGCACACCGATGACAGCACTGCCCGTATATCTCAAGTTACACACTCACAGGACTCGAGTGACAGTCCGGTGCATCAAAGCTGTTTAGAAAACACAGCGTGATATTCCTAATTCACCCGTACGTCCTCAGCATTGGTTTTAGACTAAGATTCTCAGTCTATTCTTTACTTTCGTGTGCACTTTAAATGAGCATGCGTCATCCCCCCCATCAGTTTACTTGTGCGCACGCATCGTGAGTGCGTCTCAGTCAAGACTCAGCAACCACTCACGCACCAGTCCGCACGTCTGACAAGGCCTGCTACCTGGAATCTGCCTCGCTGTGAGTTTCTTTTTACTTGCGTTGCTCGTGCGTTTAATGGCAGCTCGTGCACATAATGGCAATCCACAGCCCAACAGCAAGTCAATATTCCAATTCACTTGCAATTCGCTCAAAAGCGCTCGCACTTGGTCATCTCCATGCTAAATAAGTTATCTTTAACAGATACACGAGTTTCGCAACTTCCTTGACAATAAAACGAGGAACACCAACCTTCGTTGTAAATTTCTTCGAAAATCTCATCAGACCAAAGCACACTGGGTTCTTCAGTGGATGTAAGCAGTAGTCATCGCCAGTATTGGAACAATGCACACAACAACTTAATCCTCAAGAAATGCTTTATTTACACCCACCGGAACAGTCTCCACTAGCAGCAGACGCCGCAACTAACACTCAACAATTGAGGTCCGCACGTTCTGCTGCGGATGCACTCAACATTCCCAAAAGGAACCACATATTGAAGGGCAAATTACAACAAATAGCTTTAAACTTGCATAATGGTAGCCTCCGGTCTTGTAATGAAATGTCGATTCTCCAATTAACATACAGAGAGAATATTGATTTCATTACAAACAACAGAGTCTAACATTATCCAACCCTCCACGCCCAAGTGGAGTAATGTTATATATTTTTTAAAGTAAATAAGAACTTCTATATTTGAATTGATATTTTTATATGTATGTTAAGGATGCTTTGTTGCATTTGCAATGCTTATTTAACTTGAATATTACAATTTTAAATATTGTTAGTGGGTATCACTCTTTTCTATTTTTTTCCAGAGAATTCTTCATTATGAAGTTTCTTTCTTCATCAAGCAATTCAGTCAATTCAACAAGTTTATTCGGATGAGTTTAACTTTTCGTCGAAGCCTTAAGAGGATGATGCCTAGCTACGCTGTTACTATGTTATGTCACTAAAGTTCTATGGAATGTTTTACTTGTGATGTAACACATGTTTTTAAAGGGCTGCATGTTGGGGCAGCAATAAAAGTTATTGCATAATGTTAGCCTCCGTTGTCTTTAATGAAATCAAGATTCTCTCTGGATGTTAATTGGAGAATCGCCATTCTCCTTTCAAGTGTCCTTTACAGGCTGATTTCTACACACAGCCTTTGTGTAGAGTCTTGCTTCTCATAGCAGATTGCACTGGGGCTGTCTCCATCATGGAGCACACACACATCAGGGGCACAATGAGGTGTGATGTTTCTTTACCTTGTTTCCATCAGCCAAAGTGAAGGTGTAGTGAGGGAAAGACAGAACAGACCTCGCCTAGAGACTTCCTCACCTTACACAAATGTCTGCACTTGCATTGTTCCCCTCTACTATCCAACAAATGGCAGTGCTCAGGTAGACTAATCAGCAGCTCTTTGTGAACCAAATGGCTCATGGAATTTATTAACACAGTGCTGTCTCTCTTCCCTCACTTCAGTGTCTAGGGCTGGGCTACTCCTCCAGGTACAGAATACAAACAATACACTTCAACTGACTGGCAGTTCAGTCCTCACCACCATCCTAGGCTAAGTCACGTCTTGGGAAGACAAAATGGTTCACACTGACTTACATTACTCTGGCTCATATGCACCATACATTTGCTACACTCAACCCTCATACAGACATGTGCACTGGATGTAAGTGCAAAGATTGGGTTAGCAAAAGGTACACCCACTGTAGCTGACCTTTAGATAGATCGGACAGTAGATCTCAACCTTAGTGAGAAAGATTAAACAATCTGGTCAAACTATAGATTTCTCCTTCCAATGATATGTTGCCACCACTGCTTTATGCACTATATCTATAACAGTGACAATAGTCCACTGTCAGTAATGAGGGTACGCTCGGTGTTGCACTCCAGGTCACAGGACAAATCCAGGACCTCTTATCATCAGGGACAATCCTAAACCTCTGCACACACGCTTATATTAAATGCTGGAGCCAAATTAAAAAGTGAAGATACTATTTATACATGCAGTTGGACACTCAGGGCAGGAAACACACCTGTATGCTATGCAGGGGACATTTCCGTCCCAACTTCTCTTTGTAATAAGCATTATTTAAACGTCTCAGGCCTTCCCAATGTGTCCTTTGAAACCTTCATTTTCACTGTTTGAGGTATGCCAGCTCAGACAGAGAGCCAATATAGAAGACGGCCCACACATGGTTTTCTAAATAGTGATTTGAAAAGCCTCTTAATACATTTATTTATGAGCAAATGCAAGCAGATTTCTTTCCACAGCGCCAGAAAACGTGCAAGTTTTTTTAAATCTGTGAACTCGAGCCTTCTTTATGGGTTAAAGAGTAATGAACTCATTGGAAATTTTGCTGTTCTGTGTATGAACAGAAAAAAACATATTTTAGATTTGTGACTGTTTACAATAGAAAGTAATGTGTTCAAAGTAATGGTGCTTTAACTTACAATCAGGTTCTTTATATTTGAATGCCCTGAAAGAACCGGTGGGCCATGTCCCTTTCTAATGTGCAGCGTAACTGGTACCATATAGTCATTAAGATTTTTCCGTCCCTGGATACTGTTCTGTGTGAGGACAGAGAGCCATTATTTAGATTTAGGGCATCTTGATAAAAATGTGCAGCGTTGGGACTTACATTTGAGATGTTTCTGTTAAAAAAATTCGAATCAGGAAGAGGCACAGCGAGCCGTCATACTCTGCCCACCGAAGCCAATAATGGGCACTGGATGCTCACCGTGGAGAAACATCAAATATCATAATGGTCTGTCTCCCCTCCCCCACACCTACCTTCCTCTACTCCTCCTTTCCTCACTCCTCTCTTTCTTCTTAGTGAGGGTACAACAGTGTTACCTGGAACAATTTACGCCAACCAGCAATTCGAGCGTTTGTGACTTACTTCAAGCCATACGAGCCACTATGCCTTATGTAACCCCAAAGGCGTCTGTATTCACCTTCACGCACTACTACTATACTGTATATATATATATAAATATATATATATATATATATATATATATATATATATATATATATATATATATATATATATATATATATATATATATATATATATATATATAATCTTCAATAAAATACTTTGAAATAATAAAAAAAAATCTTAGTTGATTCAATGTAGCTGCTCAGCGGTCTCTTTCAATTGCCACTTTGTTCTAACGCTCTGCAAAGCAAACAGGCACATGATCAGTGATACAATGTTTCCGCGTGAAAGACCAATCTATCAAACACTCCTGCAGCAGCATTTACCTCACATGTTTCGATATTATCTCATTCCCCTGGTGTGGTGGATCCTTGTGTCTGCTGCAGTCCAGATTTCCGGTTGTGCTGCCATATAGCTTCCCCGTGTACTGGTGAATTCTTGGCTTCGTAGTTTGTCAAAACTGCCTCAATCCAACGTGTGTTTTAAATAGATGATAATATAAATAAACCAGTGACAATATGTATTTCCAGACTAGAAGTCTTGAAGTTGATATTATTATAGAGAGTCCAATTATTTGGCTTCTAGATTAAGTTGCACTCGTTCAAAGTCATTTTTATTGATGTTTATTTATTTATTTATTTATTCAAAGTTTTATATAGCGCGAACAAGATCCTTACAGATATCAGAGCGCTTCACAATGGCAGGGTAGGGGCAGTAGGAAAGAACAGTGGTAATGGGAGCAATGTAGTAGTCACTAACATGAAAGGATAATAATAAAACAAAATACATAAAACATATCAATATACAGTCAGGTGAACAGGTAATAAAACGGCACAAGTCATGGATCCCATTACATAGGTGTTCAGGTACAGGTGTTCAGGTACACCTTGGGTGTGTGGCAGGCTTATAACAGTGTTTTAGTATAGAGAGCGCACTGAGTGAGGGCATCGGGAGGGTGAATCAGTGAACCAATGTGTCTCATATATTGGTCGGTAGGACGAAAGAAGCGTTGTAGTGTCACCATCAGGTAGAGGTATAATGCCAAAGGACAAGGTGAGCATTGATACAAGGCAATGTAGAGTCTCTGAACCATTACCTATAAGGTTCAGGAGATCTTGGCCAGAAGGATGGTTTTCACCTCTTTCTTGAAGAGTGCAGCGGAGGAGATACGCCTAGTTTCATATCCTGGGTGCCATTCCTGAGAAGGAGCGCTTGTAGGTTTTCTCTTTCCTGAATCTACGGGGTTTTAGGAGTAGATTTTTTGAGCTTCTATTGGACCTCGAACCTCCTGATATGGACAATTTTTGAGCGAGGTAGTTGGGTGCATTGTGGTGCACGGCCGCGTGTGTCATAACTGCAATTTTTAGTTGTATTCTGGCTTCAAACGGCAGCCATTTTAGGGACTTTAAATCTGGGGAAATATGCAAATGTTTTCTTGAGCCAGTAATGAGTCTTGCGGCAGCGTTCAGGGAGGCTCTTAAGGGTGCTGTTGTGGATAGCGGGAGTCCACTGAGGGTCACAATTCCGTAGTCGATTCGAGGGATGACTAACGCTTGTACAGCAGTTCGGAAGTCTTCAGTCGGAAGGAAGGGTTTGATTTTCCTCAGTGTGTTTATTTGGAAATTAGCTGCTTTTGTGGCTTTGCTGATGTGTTGCTGCATGTTGAGCTTGGCGTCCAGTGTGATGCCTAGTGATTTCGCTGAGTCCACGATGGTGGGTTGGACATTGAGTGCTGTTAGGTTGTTGAGCCATGTTTGGGTGGTGGAAATTTTCGCCGGGGGTGAGATGAGAAGGAACTCAGTTTTCAGAGCATTTAGTTTGAGGTGATTATCGGCTAGCCAAGACTGAGTGTTAATAAGCATGGAGTTCAGATGTTTGATATCTTCCGGAGATTGAAGCTTTAGGTACAGTTGTGTGTCGTCGGCGTACATATGGAATTGGACATTAGAAGCTTGGAGCAAGGTGGCGAGCGGTTCCATGACGAGGTTGAACAAAGTGGGGGAGAGGGAGGATCCTTGTGGAACACCTAGATCCGCAGGCACAGGTGAAGATAGCACATTATCGATCTTGAACTTCTGAGATCGGTTGTGTAGGAAGGACGAAAACCATTTGAGAACCGTTCCCGATAGACCCATTCTAGTGCTTAGCAGTTCCAGCAGGTTCTCATGTTTGACCGTGTCAAATGCTGACGAGAGGTCAAGAAGGATGAGGAGACAGGACTCATTGCGATCAAGAATTTGGAGGGCGTCATCAATTATGTGTGTCATAGCTGTTTCCGTGCTATGTTTCGCTCGGAATCCTGATTGATGAGAATTGAGGAGGTCAAATTGGTCAATGTGTCTTGTTAGTTGGAGTTGGAGTTGGTATGAGGGGATCAGATAACTCAACAGATATATTCAAATCGGCTCGTAATGCCATTAAAGTGAAGTTTAAGGTTATGTTCTTCATATTTCTGACATTTCATTTAGACCATGCACTGTGCTGCTGAATCTAAAAATTAAATAAGCCTCTTTTCTAAAGAGTGTTGTTGGATTGGGCTTGATGACACTTAGTATTGTCCATCTGAAATCTCGTTCACTGTGATTCATTTCCATAAAATGGCTGACCATCGGGCGGTAGCTACTTTAGTTTTAATCTTTGACCTGTGTTTCACCAATTTTTGTCGCATGTCTTGATTAGTTTTTCCAATATACCGTTTTTTACAAGGACATATCACTGCATATATAAAGTTTTTTGTTTTGAACTTAGAGAAATCTTTCTGCGTCCATCTGATGTTGCGATGTACAAATTTGGAGCCTTCAATTTTTGTGTCACATACTGAGCAATTACCACGCTTGTGGTGTCCTATAATCGGTTGTAAGTTCCACTGAGATAATAGGTCTCTTTTCTTTGGTGTTGAAGTAATCTCTGTATGAACGATTTGTTGACCTATCTGGTATTCTTTCTCATGGCAAATTGAGGTGGTTGTAGTGGTTGCTCCATGTTTTTTAACAAATGCCAGTTTTGAAGTATAATCTTGCACAATTTGTTTGTATGGTGACCGAATGTGGAGACACAAACTAGCTTGTCGTCAAGTTGTTTTTCTTTCTTGAGTAATAAACATTCCCATGGTGTATAGTGGGCTCTTTTCATAGCATGTCTGGGCATCTTTTTGGGGTACCCGCAATCTTTTAGTTGGGCTTGAAAAGCTTCTACGTGTACAGTATAGTCTTCTTGGCGTGTACAGTTTCTTCTCATCCTCAGCAATTGCCCGTATAGTAAATTATCCTTCAGACTGCAGGGGTGAAAACTCTTATAATGAAGAATTGTATTTCGATCTGTTGGTTTCTTGTGTAGAGTTGTAATCAATGTGTTCTGATTATTCTTGACTTCCACTGTTAGAATGGAATGCGTTATTGCTCCATCTCTTATGCTTTACACTGTATTATGTTAGCATGCATGTAGCTACTTTGTATTAATCACTATTGCATATGTGTGTAGTCAATCCCTACAAATATTGTGTGAGTTAAAGTTAGCATCTGTGCCGCCATTTTCTGCCATGCGGCCACCATTTTGCTCTATGATTGAAACTAAGCTTCTGTCTCATGTTGCTTGCCTCAGCAGAAAGAAGATGGGATGCATTTGTATCTCCAAAGTTAGGCCTCACTGAAGTATGAGAAAGTTGCTCGTTAACGCATACCTTTCCCTGCAGATAGAGGTTTGCTCCCACTGTTCCCACTGCAGGCATGGACTGTATGACCTTGCCGGAGAGATAGGGTGTCCCTGGTCTCAGACTCTTAGCTCATCTCTGAGTGTCTCTTGGTATCTTGAATATGGTCTGAGGACCATTCTTGGCATGTTTGAACTTGGTGGGTCTGTGGACCCTTGAGATACCGAGTGTTTGTGAACGTTCTGCCAGGCCACTTGTTGAATTTGGTTTACTCTTGAAAAGGCCTGGGGCTAGAGCCTATCTTCTTGTCTTGGTACAGTCTTTGGACTGTCTGGTACAGTCTTTCGGCTGTCTTGTCTTGGTACAGTCTTCGGACTGCCTGGTACAGTCTCCAGATTGTCTTGGTGTAGTTTCCGGACTGTCTAGTCTTGGTGCAGTGTCCGGACTGCCTTGTCTTGGTGCAGTCTCCGGACTGTCTTGTTTTGGTGCAGTCTGAGGACTGTCTTGGTTTGACAACCGTTTTTGGAACAAGCGCTTGAATTGTTTGGGTTCTTTGTGAACATAGTGCACCATTAGTTTGTTTTTGTACGGTCTGTGGACTGTCTTTTTGGAACAAGTACTTGCAATTGCTTTGCCCGGCAAAATAATGAATTTGGTCCCTTTTTGAAAATGCCTGGAGTGAGCTTAATTTGTTCTCTTGTTGTCGTTGTTGCTTCGAAGATGCCCATTGGAAGAAGATCAGCTGGATCCCCCAGGAGGCACTGTTAATATTGATGTGCGCGAAGAATGGTCTTGGCCCTACTATGTTTAGTACACTGTGGCACAAATATACCAGGGACAATATCGAGTTGAAAATGGCAAAAGAGGGGCACTTTTGATCAGAAATAATAGTAAGAATATACATTTGTTTTGACATAGGAAGAGTGCAAAGTAAGAAAATGATACCGCATAATGTAATAAAAAGGGGGGCGGTGGGTTGGTGATGCCCAGATTTCACTTAGAGCTTGTGAGTTACAGACATGAGCTGCATTTTGAAAATGGCATGCAGCATTTCGGTGCAATGCTCAATTAATTAACTCAGGGTTGATTTGAGTGTATTTTAATTTAGGTTTGACATCACTATAGAATGTGCATTTAATTTAGGAAATGTGTTTTAAACTTTCAAGGTAGTATGTATTTTTGCTGAATAAGATTGCATTTTAAAGTGTAGGAGAAAAAGTTGAAATACAAAGCTTATGATTTAGTCTGCTTTGGAAGGCTTGCTGTTCATTCAGCCTTGAGATAAGAATTTAATTTATTTTGCTGTCTCTACTCTGTCTGTCTTTTTATGAAAAGGATAAATGCAGAAATACACAGCCTTTTCTGCAGAAGGGAAAGGAGGGGCTCATTTGGGCAGTTTCTGTGGGACACGCAGAGCAGCAGACAGAGAAGTGAGAAACAAAGGAAATGAGCTTGAAAGGCAGACAGATTTAATTTTTTTTTATATATATATTTATGTGTACATATATATATATGGTGGCACAGAGGGAGTTTGTTCAGAAAAGTTGTTTGCAGGGAATGAAAGTGGGTTACAATGTGTTGTTTCACAAGCAGAAATAAAAGGTGCTCAAGCAGTGCTGGAAAATTGTGTTCTTTTGACATCTTTGTAATAGATTTGAGCATTGGAAGAAGAAAATATAAAATTAAAAGAGACGTAGTAAATGGAAATGTGCAAAACAGAGAGAAATGCAGGTTCAAAATGTGTCAGCTCAGCAAATGCAAATGTAAATTCAGAAAAAGGTACCAATGACAGGAGTTTTTAAAACTCTGATGCTCCCTCGAAATATGGAGAATGTTAAAATTATTTTAAATAAGTTGTCCAGCGCAAATGTGAATTCTTTTCAGAAAGAGAATAAGAACATTGAAGATGAGATTTTTGGCTCTAACATTTCTGGCATTACCAAGTCCATTGTGACAACGGTGGAAGGTTCAGATTTACCCCACTTAGGAAAGAACATCAAAGTTGTAGGAGTTTTAAAAGAGAAATTATAGAGTCAATTTTAGAGAGGGTTGCAGCAACAATAGGTTCATTTGAGAAAGGTTATCAATTTGTTGTTTGTGACTCAGGCCTGACAGGAAAAGATTCATTTTGCGAATTAAAAGCCACAGATTACTGTACATCAGATGATGTTGAATATCAGATTCCTGATGAGGATGTACAGTATAAAATGGCCGAACAAGAGACAGCTGTAGCATTGTTTTCATAAATGATAGTTGACAAATTTCCCTCTGATTTTATTGCTTTAAATATTCAGCTGTTCTTTCTATTGCTGCTGCTTCTGCTTCTGCTATGTCGCTCAGGCTGCGTTGGCTATGGCACATTTTGCTCTTTCTTTGTCTCCGCCACCTGTGGCCATTATGACTGTTAGTACCCCCGACATGCCAATTGCGTCAGCATCAAGTTTCGCTAACTCTTATACTTGCAGCACAGCCAGCAATGATTCTAATGTCTGTAATTTCTGTGCTACTCCATCTGTGGTTTTTAATTTCCCGATGTTAGTGAGTACTGGGACACAGGTATGTGGATTTGAGGATAAAGACTGGGTGAAATTGGAGGAACTTGTGGGTTCGTACTTGTGATCTGAAGTGAAAGAAAAGGAAAGAGGATGATAGCTAATAAAAGTGCTCAGTGAGTTCGTGTGGAAGGTGTGTGGCATGTTATAAAAATTATGAGCCTTTTGGGCAACAGCTTGGCTTTAGGAATATTGATTGGTTATATAGGAGCAGTGTTTTAAAAAATGCTGCGCCGCAGATTTTGTGTGATGTCAACAAGGATACTTATTTTTCTAGGTCGCATTGTCATGCCTTTGGGTTCTCTCATTCTGCCGAGGAAATGGTCGGGGGTAAGTCACCAGCTTGTTGCCAGAGGACAGATGAGAATGTGTCTGATGTTTTTACTTGACTTGAAGGTGTTCTTAGATTATAGTGGGCTGGAGTTGCCTCCTAAAAGAGGATTTGATTGTTTGTTCACAGATTCATTCCTAATGTGTTTTCTGAAATAGCGGCCTGGTTGTAGACATTTAAGAGTACTTGGTCTACATTGCCTCTTTCTGTTACATATTTAACATAGCACAAAATTATGACTGTTTCTATAGGTTTTTCAGATGTATTAGTTGTAACACACATTTTGCGCCCTCTTGCTTTGACCATTGGCCCTTTTTTCCGTGGATTCTCAGTTTGTGTTAATGTCTAATTGTGGTGAGAATGTGATGGGTTTGGCATCCTACTATTACTGCTCTCAGGCAGGTGAATGTCTAATGATGGGCCTTAATGTAAGTAGTGAATTTATGCATGATGCAGGATTGGTTGAGAAAGGTGTTGGTGAGGAGGCGACTGTTGATTTCAATAGCCCCATTATTTTTATTGTGTCTACAATTTTGTGACTGATTGGTGTGAAGTTAAAAAAATGTGTTTCGCCAACTTCTTGCTGTTCTAGCCATTGCTATGCTTCTGCGAATGGTTCTTTCTGCTGCTCAATATTTTTCTATCTTTGATCTAAAATACAATCTTTGGAGGTACTATTTATTTCAATAACTAGCTTACCCGTTGCGCGTTGCTGCGATCTCAGAAGAAAGGAAATTTAAGGAAACTTGTTATGATAACATTCAATTTACATTGTGTCATTTTTATTGAAACTTATTTATTTTAATATGGAAAACATTTTAAAGTGTTGTTTTAATTCTGTTTATTTATTCAAGTGCTTGTTTTTCCGCCTGGTGCGTACACGAATAAATCAGAAGGTTTTTTTTTTTTTTGCCAGAAACCTTCGCTGGAGTGTACTCAACAACTTTTAACATATTTTTTTTGTTTAAACTTATTTATTTATTTTTGCCAGAAACCATCGCGGGAGTGTACTCGACAACTTCCCAAATTTTCATGGCGATCGGATAAATGGTGTAGTAATGCATAAAGGACAAACAGACATACTTTCGTTTTTATATATATAGATAGGTCTTTGTCCGGATTCACATTGACTGGTAGGAGCCTTGTTAGGCTCTGCTACACTTCTTAGAACTATGCAGAAAAACAGAGCAATCAATGTTTCAGACACAGGGCAAAGCTGTAGGGACAGTGCAGTTAAACAGTTATTGCATTTGGCTTTGAATGGCCATGAGGAAAGTTTTCAACTGGTAAGTATTGTCGACCGGAGGTCACCCACTTAGGTCACCTGCTGTCGAAAGGGGGTAGGAGCTTAGCTCCTTGGCAAACTATCACATTAACTCCATCCATGCTGCTGAGGAGCACAGCTCGTCATGGAGTACAGTGGAGCTGCACTCATGACGAGCTGAGCTCGTCACGGCCGTTGGAACGTTCGCACGTGGGACTAATTTCCCCGCTGTGCTGAACGTTCCAAAAACGGGTGAGGCCGTGACGAGCTCAGCTCGTCATGAGGACAGCTCCGCTGTACTCCATGACGAGCTCAGCTCGTCACCAGCATGGAGGTGCTTCGTACGGCCCCCCTCCCCCCGCACAGGAGGTGAAAAACCCCCGCAGCGAAGGGGTTAAAGAAGTGCATGGTACAAATTGTTGCACGCCATTTTGTGTTGTAAGTTCACGAGATGGCTTGTTGCACTTTTTCTGTGTTTGACGCTTCGTAGGAGTCCTCCCAAGCTGTCTAGAGGCACGGTCATGATGGTGGCTGTCTCCATAAGACAATCGATTGGACTCATTTTAGCCACTGATTTCACAGATATGGTACCACATGCTGAGAACATGCCCTTGAATAAAAGACAGACACAGCACCTTACCAGTGCATGTCTAACTGGCTACAAATCAGCATAGTTCGCAAAAATTTCGTGATTTAAGGATGTGCCACCTTGAATTCAGCCATGTTACTCCCCGCCCTTCTGCCAAATGATGGAATTAAAAAAGGGAAAGGAGATGAAAGGATGGGTAGACTAGACTGATGTTCCCTTATCAGATCCTCAATGGGAACAATAGGTCGATGGCTCTTGTTTAAATTCACAGGTGGCACAACCCCTATTGCTTATGTTACAGCAGTACTACATACAGTCGCAGAGACATCATGAGTCCCTTATCAGTTAGCTGTAGTCCGTTTAGTATAGTGCCCACCGAAAAGTAACTGATGATGTGGGAAGGGATAATTTTTGCAGATCAGACAGCTAAGGAAAATGATCAAACTGAAATGAAAAGAATGCTTGTAGTAGACCCTGCTGGGTGGGTACCGGAAGTCGTGATGTTTAAGTTGAAAGTATGGCACAATTGAAAGGACAAGGGATGGTGAATTGATAGGTCAGGGAAGAAAAAAGAATGTTGCCAGATGCATATGTTTTTCCTGTGGTTAGGATGAGACATTACCCAGCCTGTGTACTGTATGGTGCGCATGATGCACAATACTAGGAAGGGTACCTGTATGCCCCTGGTAATTTAGCACCACACATTTTCACTTTTTGATGTTCTTCAGATGAATAATATAGGAATAGATGGATGCAATAATTCCAAAGGATGTCCTTATTATTTTCGAAGAGTTTGGTAAATGGATTGAAACTTGCTCCACTACTCATTGTTGGGTAAAATTACTTTGCCAGTTAACTGAAAGTTTACATTCTATTTACTAATAGGTACGGGACCCCTGCAGTCACATCAAAGGGGATCAGACGCGATGCCCAGCCTGGCTGCTTGTTGACTGAGACGGAGCTGCAGAGCAATCAATTGCTGGACGAGGCGGTACCACCGAAAAACAAAAGAGAGAGGGGCTATCCAGGAGCCCCAGCCTGTTGGTCCACCTGTGCTTTAAGCCCAGCCCATTGAGCCCCAGCCTGTGGACTTGCCTGTGTTTGAGCCTCTGCCCCTTGGTCTCCTTGACTCTGACACCCTTTTTTCCTGACCTCTCTGTGCCTGGAGTGTTAAGGTACAATCTACGCCCGAAAGACGAACAGTGCACCAAAGGGAAAGTCAGATTAGTAGGGATGGACTGCATTGCTGAAGAAAAGGGTGCATGTACCCTGCCTGTGGTACCATTGATAGCTTAGGGGAAGGCAGATTGGTGCATTGTTTGGACAATCAACGAACAGGGCAAATGGAATTTGATTCCAATGAAAGAAATAACTTGCCCTGCAACGTGGGTTCTGGATCAGAGCTAGACGAACAGCTCCACCACCGGTGCTCAACGGCGCCTACGCCTAATGAATGATAGGGACTGCCAGCGAGACCCAGATGGATGCTGGGAACTTTGTCCCATTTCCTTGTTTTATCCCCATTGGCTCCATTGCATGTCCTTTCCCTCGGATGCCAATAAGTCTGCCTTGGACCTTACTTCATAATGTGTACTTTACTTATGGATCGCACACTCATGTTTTGCCTATGAGGGAATGGTTTGACAGTTGTTGCCTCTCTTTTCTTTTTCCACAATATTTGTTGCCTCGTCTATGCATCATACATTCTATCAGCTACACTGTGAAAGTATGTTGCTACCCTGAGCCAGAAGGGATGCTGACACGAAGAATATGCCCCTGTATGCCTGCTGTATATCAATGCTGACACAGCGTGTGTTAGCCTCATATAGAATTTAGGTCTGACAGATAGTCCATAAGTTAGCAACAGTAGCCTGCGATTGAACAGTTTTTCCTATCTTTAGAATTGTAAACACCCTTACCTTATAGCAAGCACAGTGAGCAGGGAAAGAAGGGGGATAGAGGGAGGCAGTTACTGACCAGCACTAGTGGAGGACGTGGGCGGGGTGCCGGCAGGCAGCACGGCTCAAATGAAGTCGGGAATGAAGATATGCCACTAAGGGTACCCATATGTCAATTGGGCGAGATCTTGCGGGAAGTAAGAATTTAGATAGCAAGGTCTGACATCTTGAGGCGTCTTCAAGCCAATGAGCGAATTTGGACGCAGGTTTCCGACCACAGCACATGGCAACCCTACGCCTAGCCAGAACGAGCAGCATTGCAATCAGGCGGTGAGAAGCATCCGGGCAGAATTTAACAAAGTCTAGCAGACACAAGGGTGGATCGGGCTGCAACAGTGCAGAGCAGTGGCGGCTGGTGACATTTGAAAGTGGGAGGTCGTAAAATTTTCGTTGGTGTGTACCACGGCGAGCGAGCATAGCCGGCAAACCCTAACAATCTAAGAGCAATTGTGGAAAATCAATATTTACATAGAAAAACTGTGTCTGCATAATCCGGTGACTGTCATAAACGCTTCGTGACCACCTCTCTCTCTCTTTGCCCCATTGTACCCCCACTCTCTCTCTCTCTCTCACACACACACACGCTGGCACGCACGCACTCACACAACGTCAGACCGTCGTGGCTCCAACAGTGCACATCACTGACCTAATGCAGCTCTCAGTAAGATTATAAAACAGGGTTCCTAGCATGGCTCTAGAAATGCTCCCCTAATCCGAACTCTGGGATTCTGCTGCTTGTGTAAAGCTAGGAGTGAAACTAAGACCCCTCTAATGCTGCCCTGAGCAGCAACACAACAGTCCTGCTACCTAGCACTTTATCGCTCTATGCATAACATAAAATTATTTCCAGAGGTGTGTGAAACCTCCTCGGGAGTACAGAGTCAGCCTTTGACACACTTGTGTGGTGAGAGGACACAGCTCTGTGTGCAGCCGTCTGCGGGAAACTGGCTCGGCCTCTGGTGCCCATGTGTGAAAAGTCCACACGTTTCTGACCAGGCCTAAAATTAAGCTAGACGTGGGCCTGCGTTCTGCGACATTATTTGTTCGGACTGGTGTAATTCCCTGTACTCCGAGCTTGTTAATGTCATTACAGAGCTGAAATAACGTGATTACGCTAAATGTGTGTTTATTCAATGAGCAAGGCTGCGGTTGCTTCGCAGCGACTGCTGGCGGAATAATCATTTATTTTACAAGCATTCATTTAGCGCCCCAGCTTTTTCTAGTCTTCTCCACTCCCACTCACAGAAAAGGCGCCAACACATTGTCGGGGCAGCGGGGCTCTCTGAAATTCTGTCAGATGATATGCAGAAAAAAAGGCTCCTTCACAGTAGAGCTACAGTTAATGACCACAGCTTCCACTCCCAGTCACTGAAGACAGCTTGAACTAACTGAAAATGGCATACCTGCTGCTGAGCCGGCCACTTAGTTATTTCTCTTGACGTGGTTCTCCGGAAGGCCTAATTTTTTTGACATTTGACCATGCAAATTCGAGGCCTGGTACATTATTCTGCATTTACATCCTCCCACTGTTGCTGTTTCAGATGTGCTACATGCTGCGGGAGCCGGCTTAATAGAGGCCACAGACCGAGGGAAAGTTAAATATAAATGTAACGGGAGCTTGAAAATGAGCACTAGAGTTTAAACGCGCAAAGCTATCTAGAAAACGAAGAGTTTAAAATCTGTTTTTATTTATGCTGTCCTTTACCTGTGCGCACCTTCCTCCGAGGAACCTTTGCCGCATGTGTGAAGAGCCAATAAATATAATAAAATAAAACTTACCTTGGCTTCCGAAGTTCCCGCTTTTCTTAAGTCCCGACTCCCGAGACTGCAGACTCCTGCCGTCCTGGATTTTGAATTCGTCTGAGGGGGCTCTCGTCAACAGGAAGGCTGCAGGCAGCCTCCCTCCCCTCCACCGCAGCCAGCGCTATGATTGGTTCGGCCGGCTGCCCGAACCACGTAATTTCTCTCTGTATGCTGCCGCAAGCAGCATACAGAGAACACAGGGAGAGTGGGAGGTGGCAGGGAGGAGCGGCTTGCCCATTGTTGGTAATACTGTCTGTTTGGCAGCCTCTGAGGCTGCCCAAACAGACAGTATTAACAATAGTGGGCAAGCCGCTCCCCCCTGCCCTCGAGTAACACCGTCCACTCTAACTTCTGCTTTCTCGCCGTGCGAGAAGGCAGAAACAAATGATAGTTATTACGGTAATAACTACCATTTGTTTCTGCCTTCTCGCACGGCGAGAAAGCAGTGGGGCGGCGCCCAAACGCCCACATGGACGAGCCATCCCTGCTGCAGAGGTTATCTAGAAGATGGCGGCGCATACCGCCTGCCAGAAATCTGACACCTTAGGGCACAGCCACGATAGATGAGAAAAATCTGCAGCAGTGGCAGCACAACGCATGCAACTATCGTTGGGTATGAGTCCCAATTTGTGAGCAGGAGTGCGGTATAGCCTATGTAGATATTTGAAATGAATAAGACGAAGCCGGTAGTTGGGTGACAGTTTCTTCGTTTGATTGCAGCAGTAGAGCCGGTCAGTTTGGGCGATATCCATGCCCAAGTCCTCGCCCCATGCTACGTGCGCTCGATCTGTGGAGATGGAGGTGGACGATAGAGTGAGGGCGTATAATTTAGTGACTATTTTATGAGGAGTTGGGGATGTATATATGAAATCAAGAGCAGGCATCGTAGGCGGAGCCTGGGGGAACTAAGGATGTAACTCCCTTCATATAGTGCGCAACTGATAAAATAGTAAGGTGACCAACGGACCAGAAGAGGTGGGAAGATAGTAGAATGTGTCACTGGGATAAAGATCTGCCAATGTCGACAGGCCCAAGCATGAGGCATGTTTGGACATGCCGGTTGGTTGGAGAGGGGGAAAAGCAGGATATCCCACAATTGGCATGGGGTTAGCCGATAGCATTGGAACATTGGAGAGTTGGCGCAATCCGGACCAGGCCCAGCGCAAGGTCTCGACTGTGTCCACCTCCGCATCTGGGTGACTCACTGGGGCAAATAAGGCCGCAGTCAGCGGCCAGGGAGATGCAATGTCAGTCTCCACAGCCATGTGTGATTGATAAGTAGAGGGGTGGATCCAAAAATGCAGAAAGCTGGCCTGGGCGCTCAAGGCGTAGAGCTTAATATTAGGAGCGTCCATACCTCTTTACCGACATGGGGGGAGTGAGGGTATCATACGCAACCCTGGGCTGCCTGCCGGCCCAAACAAGAGAGATGATCAAGGAATGAGTTTTACGAAAGAAATGAGCAGTGAGGAGAATGGGGATGTTTAAAAAGAGGTAAAGGAATTTCGTCAGAACCACCATCTTGGCAATAGCTATACGGCCGGCAAGGTACAGTGGGAGCCGATTCCGATGCGGAATTCTAGACTCTAGCCAATCCAGATTAAAGCCAATTTCAGGATGAACTCAGATGGTACCTGGTGGGAACGAATTCGGGATTCAAAGTTTTTTTGAAAGACATGTTTCAATAAAGTCTGAATTAGCTAAAAAATGGCATATAGAAAAAGTAAATAATATTACTAATATTACTAAAGATCAATCGAATTAGACAATGGTCTCAGTCTGATTAATCATTAAACAGCAGTACTAAATGAACAGTCAGGATTTTGTGTGTTCATAAAGTTTGATAGGTCCTTCCTGACTCGCTTAGGGCCAAACCCCTTTGCTTTAAAAATTATAATAGAAAAAAGCAGTCTGTATTTCTTGGAGGTCTAGCATTCACTTATCAGTTAAACAAATACTGCCTGCCTTTCTTGATAAAAGCGCCAATAGCCAGGACTGGATATTTTTTAGAATATATGTCTTTCTCTTCTCATCCATGCTCTTGTTCAAACAAACACATTATTGAAGTAACAGGGCACAAAATCTAGGTTCAGGTTTAGTATCTTTTTTTTGACTTCTACATTGCTAATCACTAGTCTAACCTAACAAAGCCTCTTCTTGAACTTCCTCCTAACGATCCCATCTAATTCTCTCTGATTCCACCACAAACAAACTGGGGTAAAACATGGAAGGTTTCTCCTGAGAACACAAACTAAACCCACTAACCCAGGAACACTAAATAGACCACTAGCCTGGGGTTCTGGTGTAGTGTACTATTTCCATAAAGCACTTCAATACCTTGTCGGGGATTGTAAATGCTATATAAATATAAATGCAATGATGGTACAGTACAAAGCAACTCAGCGCTTCATAAGCACCTGGAGGCTATGATGTTTAGCCTAGGTCTCTGGTAAAGTGATGGTTGCCTAAAACGAAGATGCCCTAAATGGCGCTCTAGTATATGTTGTTCACTGGAAGGCTACTCTTCCGGGACAAAATGCTATGCTTGGACTAACTTAAAAATACTTCCAAATTCGAAGGTGTGTTGTACTATGCAGCACACATGCAAACTGGGAGGAATAAAAATATTTTTCTTATTTAACACCTGCTTCAAAGAAGTGTTCATTTTTGGTGTAAATCTCCATAAACTATAATTAGAAGGTGGGGTTTTGTGCCAAAAAAATGGGAGAAAACCCATGTTTCGCCCTGTGGCGCAAAGTAGCACAAAACAGCACTTTGTGCTGCTTTACGTTGCTCATAGGAACAGAACAGGGTCTAGACTCCTCTACAGTAAGGCTAAGCCTACTTTAATCACAAAACCAAAACAACTGCCAATACTGGAAGTACTTTTTTCTTTATTTTTCAAAGATCTGCTATGAATAAAACATAGCAGTCTCTTCTTTATTCTATTGCTAATTTATTATACTCGTTTCTTATTGTCAGAACGCTCTTTCATTTTTTCATTTTCTGAAAATCTTTTTTGTGCATATACAAAATATACAAACATACAAAATCTACAGATTTATACAAAATTTACAATAACAATCCTACACAACACATCCATACCATACCTTTCACACTCCAGACGCTCAAATAACATTCACACATATAACAAAGGCTACCTCTGAGGTATAGGTCACTGTCAACAAAAAATTATATACATTGCAAGAAATGTAAACAATTTGGATAAGTCACAGTTTTTCTCGAAGTTCCAATAATTCAAATATTCAAATTAAGTCGTATATTGATCTAATATCTATAAACTTTTTCATTTGTTGACAAAAACCAAAAGAGATCTACGCGTTTCGAACACCCTAATTGCGGGGCTCTCCTCAGGATGAACACGATTTCTTATGACTTAAGTTCAGGGTATCTCTCAGGACTGGTGTGGGTGTTGTGTTTGATACACTCGCAAGCAAGAGAAAATCGCTTGGGGTGCCCGGTGTTAGTGTCCGGTTCGCTTCACCAGGCGTTCTTTTTATTCGGGGGCTTGTTGTTCAAATGGCCGCCATGTAACTGGAAACATGCACTAAATGCGCACAGTCTTGTCAGGCTTTGACGATCTAGCGTCTTCGCAGTGTAGGCAAACAGTCCTTCCGTGCAAGCGAACCGGACACTAACACCGTGCACCCCAAGCGATTTTCTCTTGCTTGCGAGTGTATCAAACACAACACCCACACCAGTCCTGAGAGATACCCTGAACTTAAGTCATAAGAAATCATGTTGATCCTGAGGAGAACCCCGCAATTAGGGTGTTTGAAACGCGTAGATCTCTTTTGGTTTTTGTCAACAAATGAAAAAGTTTATAGATATTAGATCAATATACGACTTAATTTGAATATTTGAATTATTGGAACTTCGAGAAAAACTGTGACTTATCCAAATTGTTTACATTTCTTGCAATGTATATAATTTTTTGTTGACAGTGACCTATACCTCAGAGGTAGCCTTTGTTATATGTGTGAATGTTATTTGAGCGTCTGGAGTGTGAAAGGTATGGTATGGATGTGTTGTGTATGATTGTTATTGTAAATTTTGTACAAATCTGTAGATTTTGTATATTTGTATACTTTGTATATGCACAAAAAAGATTTTCAGAAAATGAAAAAAATGAAAGAGCGTTCCGACAATAAGAAACGAGTATAATAAATTAGCAATAGAATAAAGAACAGACTGCTATGTTTTATTCATAGCAGATCTTTGAAAAATAAAGAAAAAAGTACTTCCAGTATTGGCAGTTGTTTTGGTTTTGTGATTACGTTACTTTCAGGCATATTTCAAGTGCAAAATAAGTTTGGGGCTGGACAGTAAATCCAACAAAAAACATTTTGTGCAGGTTAACATCAGTCAGGTCAAAAGGTTTTAAATCTGCCCCTTTCTTTGTGAGGACCGGTTCCTGTAGTGTGTTTGGGTACTTTAGAGCAAGTGTGTGTGTGGATATGTGTGTGCGAAGCACAACGGATCGATCCTCGTAGTGTGGGTAAACCCTGAGAGAACCAGACAAACACTGTCTTTGTGAGGACTGGTGCACTCTGAGGCCCCGTGGCGTGGGGTGTTTATGTACTTTAGAGAGAGTCTATCAAAATGTGCAGTTACACTTGCCTCGGTCTGCTTTATAACCTTGAATGTAGGAGAGAGCATGTTTGATTGTGTGTGGCAGCCACGTAGAGAGGGTTGAGAGCAATCTCAGCAGAAGAGACAATAAGAGGGAGGGAGGGGCTGAACTAATAAAAATATTACTGGTTTTTGAAGTGTGATGTGTCTTTTTATAGTTTAGATGTATAATACCCCCGGCATTACAATGGAGGCCGAAGAGCTCACCCCAAACATCCATCAGAAAAATTCTGTGAGCTGAGTCAAGCTGTGACTGACATTGTCTCAAAATAATGGCAGAATATTTCTGAGAAAAAAAGCTTACTGAAAACACCAGATAGTCCCAGTGTACAGAGGGCAGTCCCGGCATCCAGCTGCTTTTTAAAATGTTTAATACATTCCCCGACTTTTCAGACAAAGGTCAAGTGATTCTGCAAAGCAGATCTGAAACGTATATTCACCTTTTCATCTTTCTTTTGGCTGCGTGCTCCCAGCAGAGGCGACTCTGAGTAGGAAAGAGGGAGGCAGAGGGACTCAGTGTGGAGTTCCTGCCATAGCTAATGTTACGTAAACATAGCCTTGTAAATGTGTGATTATAAATAAATAAATAATTATATATATATATATATATATATATATATAAATATATATATATATATATATATATATATATATATATATATATATATATATATATATATATATATATATATATATATATATATATATATATATATATATATATATATATATATATACATAAATATATATACTTGAAGATGAAGGATCACAAGAAAACAACAGCCAGCCAGGGCAAAAATCTGGATCCAAAAGGATACAATGAATCACAAAGAAATAAAATATCCAAGAAAGAAGTGACTCAAACAGATAGATTCACCAAAGAACAAAAATATATTTCCACTACAACGTTTCAGCTTCCGCCTTCCTCAGGTAGTTTCAAGATGGGGAAACTACCTGAGGAAGGCAGAAGCTGAAACGTTCTAGTGGAAATATATTTTTGTTCTTTGGTGTTTGACGGAGGGCTGCTGCTGACACGGACCTTGCCGCTTTGTACTGCGTGTCTGGCCACTTTGTCACTTCTCGCGGTCCAGGAACTTTGTTATCGCCATCTGCTGGGACCCTGAGGACGTTTCTGGTATTACCTGACCCACACACGGAGAGAGGCGGGACTGCGAGGACCAGCCTGCTCAGCGGCGCTGATCGGTCGCAGCTGGTCCTCTTCCCGCCCCCTCCTGCACAAAAAGATTTTGCTGTGAGTGGATCCGGTGGGTGCCTTTGGTGTTTGACGGAGGGCTGCTACTGACACGGACCTTGCCGCTTTGTACTGCGTGTCTGGCCACTTTGCCACTTCTCGCGGCCCACGCTTCGCGGGAGCCGCTCGCCAGTCCAGGAACTTTGTTATCGCCATCTGCTGGGACCCTGAGGACTTTTCTGGTATTACCTGCCCCACACACGGACAGAGGTGGGACTGCGAGGACCAGCCTGCTCAGCGGCGCTGATCGGCCGCAGCTGGTCCTCTTCCCGCCCCCTCCTGTGTCTCCTCCCTCAAATGGAGCAACCGCAACGCGCACCCGGGACGCACGCGGGACTGAGCGTGGGGCTAAGCCCGGGCCAAGAGCGGGCCCGTTGTAGCCCGTTAGAGACCATGTAACGCCGGGCTGGGCCATCCCTCTAACTCCTGAATCAAGACTGGACCCACATGTAGGTGCACATTTAACATTATTATCATACGTATTCGTTTGAAACCAGAACACTCATTTTGTAGAGACTTTTGTGGTTAGCTATTCACTTCTGATAATCATGTGCACGAGAGGGTCTAGAAGTAAAACGGCAGCGGGGGGCTTACCACAAACCGGCACATTAGATAACTTCCTTCTAAGGGCTAATTCCTTTATAGACCAGGAAATATCCTCGATGGAACGGAGAGTATCTCAAGATCTAGCCCTTGCAAAAAGATCCTCTATGGGTCAGCTTGCCACAGCCAAAACTCCTGAACAATCTAAGGCTCAGACCCCCCTAGAACCGCCTACAATAACTAATGCTGACATACATGCCCATAGACAGAGCCTACCAGTTATGGTAGACCTATCAGTATCCCACCTCTCATCAGACCCACAACTAAGTGTAGATCTGGAAAAAACCCTGGACTTAGTCGCTACTACCCCACCCACTGACTTGAGCAACACCCAGCAGAAGGCCAGGAGGGAGGGAGCCATTCCCCAAAAACCTAAGTCAAAAAACGAAACGGAGAGGGGCAAACAACAACCGAGGAAGGCCCCTGTGGCTTTTGTCCAAAACTTGACTATAGCTACTGATCCCCCTAGTAATGCCCCCACTAATGAAGCAACCTTTAGTGTGAACGCAGAAGCCTCGGACACTTTAGACAGGATCAGTGTTAGGGATGATGAGGTAAACATTTCACTCCTACCTAGGATTGCTGAACTTTTTAAACTTTACCTCACCCCTATTGAGACAAGACTAACTTGTATCGAAAAACAGATAGCTGACCTGTGTGATGTCCCAAAAAAAGTAAATACGAGGGGGATTAACAAAGCAGGGGGAACTTTCCTAAGCACAAACGCAGACAAACCCACTGCCCCTGTTAATAAAAAACCATCAGCAACTGCGACTAACCCAAAACCTAAGTCTGGCTTCTCCTCCGCGAAGTCAACTGCACCTAAAACCAGAACCTGTGCTACCCCTCCGAGAGAGGGGCCTATTCCTCCCAGGGATCATATGATACAGCCAAATAAGAACAATAATGACGGTGGGCCACATAGGAGACGACCGGTGAACTTGCCTCCCGAAGCAAGCCCCTATGTGGTGGTCATAACGGGGGTCCCGGAACTGGGTGAGGATGATGAGGAAGCCAATTGGTCTCTTAAAAACAAAGTCCAACATTGGCTAAACATAAACCGGCCCCTACCTTTGAACCTAACTAGTAAGATCTTGACAGTGCACAGGGTAGCAAGGGTGGGCCATGAAAGGAAAACGGTTCAGGGCGATTGTAAATTGGTTAACTTTGCGGACCCCCACACAGCTGAATATATATGTACCTGGAACACTCAGGACAGACATGAGGGGATCACAACACAACACCTTTCCTTTTTCTACCCCCCCAGGAGGGGACTAATACGTGACTGGAATAATGACAGTAACTGGCACACTGTAGGGCGTCCCGCCAGGAATGGAAACTGGGGTACCTGGGGTGTACAGGGTTTCAGAGAACAAGCATACAGAGTCAATTGGGGTGGCCTCTCAACCGCTAATAGATATAGTTGCCTAGAGATGGTGGACTGACAACCAAATTCTAGTAACCTATCAGTGGGGGGAGGATGGACCGTGAAGCCATAAGGGTGGGTATAGTTGGGTACTGTGAGCCTACCGCACCCAGGTTGAGCAAGAAACATCCCCCCCATACCAACAAGAGGAATCTCATCCCGCACAACCAGAATAATCTGCAGCCTATGCTCGATCCGGGTGATCCAGCAGTAAATGGGCCGATTAACTGTTTTAATGCAGATCTCTGTGATAGGGGTTCCATCTCTATTGTTTCCTGGAACTTGGCGGGTTTGGCTAACAAACTTGACTCCCCTGATTGGGGGGCATTTATAGACTCACAGGACGTTTGCCTATTTCAAGAGACATGGGCAAGAGAGGACCATCGGCGTGCAGGATTTGATACATTTTCAATCTGGGCGAACTGGAAGGGAAAGGGACGCCCGTCTGGTGGATTACTCATTTGGGTGGCTTCCCACCTGGGCTGTAAAGCGAGGGCTCTATCAACTAATTCCCTAGATATTCAATGCGTACTCTTGGAATGGTCTGACATAATAAAATTGGCACTGATAAATGTCTACTCAAGACCAGTGGGTATAACAAAAGTTTCTAGTACTATCGAGGAACTAGTGCTGTTCTTGAGCAATTTCCCCCAGGGCATCCCGTATGTGGTTGGGGGATACTTCAATTGTCAATTTGAGCCCCTTCCATTATTCTTAGAAGGTACAACCAATGAGGAAGATGAACAATCGGGAATTCCGAAACTGGCTGGCCCACCAGTGAAGTCCTGGTCGCCATTAGCAACGCAAATTACCTGCCTGACCCTAGCAAATTCTCTAAGGGCCTGCAATGGCCGGGTAAGCGGTGATATCCCGCCCAAACCGACTTTTAATAAACTGGGGCATAATTCTCCATTGGACTACATATTTGTGGAAATGTCCGAATGGGCAAGAATTGTCCATTTCAATGTAATCCCTCGAGCTGACAGCGACCATAATGCGCTGATTTTAAAAATTTCCGTTCCGGGTGTCACTTTCCACATACAGGGTGGTGATGATTGTATGGACTCAAGAAGGATCTTATCTACTAACCGGCGTAGAGTTCGCTGGCCCAAAATTGTAGGAAATCAAAAGGATATTAAGAGGCTGTATGCAAAAGCTGCTCTGGTCTTGCAAAAAGTTGACAACCTTATACACCATCCTGTCTCGTCTGAGGAGACCTATAGAGAACTCAGTGTACTCCACCTAGAGTTGTGCAGCACCTTAGCTGATGTTCTGAATCCTGAGCAGAGGCAACGCAAAGGAAAAGGCAGGGGGATACGTGCCCCATGGTACAATGCCGCCTGTAGAAAGGCTAAAGCTGACCTACTAGCGGCTTTGGAGCAAAAGCACAATACTTCCTTGGTCAAAACTAAGAGGAAGGAGTACAAACATCTCATTTCTAATGCCAAGACCGAATGGGATTATGGTAACTGGGCAGATATGACTGATGCTCTTAAGTTTCGAGATGCCAGGAAATTCTGGCAGATTGTAAAAAATGGCTCAGCCGATCCCACCCCGGCAGTAGAGGCCAATATCGCACCCAGTGTGTGGGAGGATCATTTTAGATCCCTGTACACTGAGGTTAACATAGACTTTACTCGGGTCCAAGATGATTCGATGGCAGGCTTGACCCCCATGCCACTTCTGGATACGGACAAATTTACCTTGGCAGAAGTAGGGGCAGCTATTGCTAGACTCGCCTCAGAAAAAGACCCTGGGCTGGACAAACTCCCTGGTGACTTATTTAAAAACAAACCCATGATCTGGACTCCATACCTACAGGTTTTATTTAATGCAATTCTGGAGGGGATGCCGGTGCCTATTACTTGGCTGGGGGCAGAGATTGTTCCCATCTTCAAGAAGGGTTCTTCTCTGCTCCCAGCCAACTATAGGCCTATTAGTTTAATAGACGTCCCCCAAAAGATCTTTGCCAGGCTGATTCTGGACCGCTTAGAATGGATGCAAGACCACTCAGTCCTGAGCCCATACCAAGTGGGTTTAAGGAACAAAGTGTCCACTATAGACCAAGTCTTTCGACTTGCCATTATATTCTGGAAAACGGTACAGTTGGAGGGTGGCAGCCTGTGGTAAATCACAAAATGATGCTTGAGGCAGGTTGAAGCTTGATAGGAACAAGTTTAATCGCAGCACAGGTTAAACAGCACAACACCATCTGGCCAAGCACCAACTGACCAAGGCAGGGGTTCTTAACAAGAATCATTATATTAGGAACACACTTAAAGTTCTAGGAAAGAGACAGTGAAAACAGACTAACACAAAAAGCTATTTACAACATATCTCCCTCCCTTGAACCCATAAATAAAAATTGCAAACAAAAGCAGCTATTGAACATAATCACTGAGATATGCAGGCGGACGCCGAGATCTAACATTTCTAGAGGAAATCCCATTTGCAGAAATGGATTCATTAGAAAGTATAGGTGTAGAAGAAGAGACAGAGTCACCCGAGCACGAAGGTGTAGGAGCAAACACATCATTCCCAGAAAAGGAAGAAGAAGAAGAAGAATCACCACTACCTACCTCCCCCCCTACACTGGTTTGAGAACAAGAATTACAATCATACTGGGCAGATAACATGTAACCATTACCAGAATAAATAGAAGAAGGTAGAGAAGTCTTCAGAGCAGTCCTCACATCCACCTCACCCAACCTCTTGTATAAGGCTACCCTTCTGAAGTTCCACCACTCGCCATTATCAAGAAGAACAGAGTGAGGACAAACACGTTTAACAGAAAAAAGACCTCTGAACTTCGAGAGACCCTTAGAAAACCTCCCCGGCTTCACCTTGACCAAATCCCCCACACAAATTGATGAAGAAGAGCCATCCAAAGAAGGCTTCACCGGGGAACCTTTGTCCTGATTTCTTAACCAAGAAGGTGTTAATTTAGTTATGGGAGGGCGACCCCGCATCAATTCAAAAGGAGACTTACACTCACTTTTGTGGGGAGTTGAACGATAGGCCCAAACAAGTTCTTGAACTTTATCGTTAGAAAAGCAACCAAACTCAACAGACATCTGAATAATTCCCTTAATCAACCTATTGACCCTCTCACACATTCCATTACTTTGTGGATTATATAAACTGGTTCTGTGATGACGAATCCCACACTCTTTTAAAAATGAAACCATTTTCACAGAGGATAATTGAGTGCCATTGTCCTTTATTAACACAGAAGGAAAACCCTCTTCCAAGAACACACTTTTCAAAAAACTGATAGTAGAGTCTGTATTGATTTCTTTAACAAACCAAACCGTGAGCCACTTAGAAAAACAATCAAAAATCACGATGGCGAAACGCTGACTGAAGGGCAACTCATTCATGGGTCCAATAAAATCTAGACAAACTGTGTGCCAAGGGAAATTCTCAAAAGAAATATTACCATCATTCTGCAAACCAATCACTTTCAAGCGTTTCTGCCCCTCTTTACAAAAACAACACTGCACCACACACTCCACAGCATCAGCATCAACAGAAGGCCACCAAAAATTCTCTTTAACTCTTCGTTGGGTGAGAGTTTGGCCTAGATGACCCTCATGGGCCAAACCAAGATTTTTCCTTCTAAGTGAAGAAGGAGGAATAAACTTGTCACCTCGCATCAACTTATTGTTGTCAGAAATGGACAACTCATCAAGGACTCTAATGTAAGGCCTGACAGAGGGCTCAACGGTACTCTCCCTTCTTGACCCCTTAACAATGAGATCTACAACCTGATTCAACACAACATCAGTTTCCATTCCCTTAGACCACTCATCAAGCGAAAATGACTCTGCACATAGAAACAAAACATCTTGTGTAAAAGCAATCGCACAATCATCCAAAGATTTCTCACTAACACTGGAACGCATGGGCAAACGAGATAAGCAATCAGCCTGAATGTTCTTCCACCCTTGAACAAATTGTACCTCAAACTGAAAATCTTGTAGGCGTGATGCCAACCTTGCTAATCTGGGTGAACCCTTGCCAGTACCACCAGGAGCCAAAATATTTACTAGAGGTTTGTGATCAGAACGCAACACAAATCTAGTGCCCCATAAGTATGTCCTGAAGTAATAGGTGCCCCACACAGCTGCAAGGGCTTCACGTTAAATTACGGAGTAATTGGACTCTGACACAGTTAAAGGCCTGGAGGCAAAAGCGTTTGTCTTCTCCTCATTCCCATGCCGTTGGAAAAGTACTGCACCTAAACCGACTGCACTAGCATCAACCATTAAGATTGACGAACTTTTGGTATCAAACGGAGTGAGAACATTAGCAGAAGAGAGCTCAGTTTTGATTGATTTAAAACAAATCTCTTGTTCATTGGTCCAAGAAAATGTTACTCCCTTCTTCAATAAACTTCTCAAGGGAGCAGTTTTACTAGAAAAGTCCCTCACAAATTTGGAGTAAAATTCAATTAAGCCCATGAAGGATCGCAATTGGTCCTTATCCACAGGAGATTGAGCAAGATCTATTGCCTCCAACAAATTCTTTTTAGGTTTAACACCATCAGCTGAGAGAGAAAAGCCCAAATACTCAATCTCAGAAAGTAAAAATGCACATTTTTCTTTCCGCAAAGTAAGACCAGCTTCATCTATTCTGTGCAAAACCATTTGAAGAACATTGTTATGTTCCTCAACTGAATCTTCGAAGATCAAAATATCATCTTGGAAATAGATGACTTTCTCTAACCCTTTAAATACCTCAGAGACCTTTCTCTGAAAAACACTTGCGGCTGAAATCAGCCCAAAGGGTAATCTCGTGAACTGAAACGTTCCCTCACCAGTAATGAAGGCAGTCAGATGTTTAGACCCTTCCTCAAGTCGAATCTGGTGGTAGGCATGTTTCAGATCAAGTTTACTGAAATATTTAGCCCCTTTCAAGGTAGAAACTAGTTCCCCAATATTTGGCAAAGGAAAAACATCAGCAACAACACATTTATTAAGCGACCTAAGGTCCACACAAAATCTAATTTTGTTATCAGGCTTCTGGGAATTAACCACAGGAGAAATCCACGGGGATGCTTCTACTGGTTCAATAATACCGCCCTGCAGCATTTCCTCCAGAACAGCCTTCACTTTTTTCCGAACAGTAAAAGGAACCCTTCTAGCCTTATGCTGAATGGGGATACTACCTTCTTTTAACATTATTCTGTGAGAATAGCCTTGTAATTCACCCAAATGTTCTCTAAAGACATTGCTGAAGCTTAAAAGTATGTCATTCACACTAAGGTCATCTACAATCATTACAGGCTCCTCTGCTCTGGGATTTATGACTATGTGAAGATCATATTGATGAACACGACCTAATATCACCGGTCCATCAACGGATACATAGACCTTGCCAAGCGTAGATCTGTTTTTGAAAAGAATTTCAGCTTTGAAGTATCCAAGCAGATCTATTTTCTCCCCTTGATACCCAGAAGGGAAAATATCACAGTTTAGTAAAGATTTTTGACCCCAGAGTTGTTTAACTAATGACAAGGGAATGATAGTCCATTTAGAACCGGTGTCAACCATAAGACTGATAGCTTTATCATCAATAACAAAATCAGCCTTTGCAATCCTTTCTCTTTTGTCTTGACAAACATAGACAGAATCATGTAACACAAGCAATTTGTTAACATCACGATTCAGCTCACTATAATCATTCACAACAGTCACTCTAGAGTTGCTTCTATTTTTACACATCTTGGCAAAGTGGCCTTGTTTGCCACACTTTAGACACTATTGTTAGCGAAACAAAATTTCGCATCTGAAGAATGGGTATCACTACCACATCTAGAACATACTTTAGAATGTGATTTAGTGTATTGTTGACTATAATTTTTCTTTTGGAAGACATACCCTTTCTTTCTAACAAGAGCAACAGCACAACTGTCAGTATCACTGTTATCACTAGAAACACTTGTCTTGTTAGACACCTCTGCAACCTTAAGATCAATACCACTTTTTTGTAATTCTTTCATGCATTTCTCACTTTCCTCTACAATTTTAGCAAGTTCTATGGCAACTTTTAAAGTTGGGTTTTTTGCTGCCCATAGACGTTCCTGAATTTTCCGGTTGTTACATTGGATTATTAATTGATCACGAATATGTTCATCTGTCATTTGACCAAAATGACACTTTAGAGAGAGTTCTCGCAAACGTGCGACAAAATCATCTATGCACTCATCTTCGCGTTGTTTGTTTTGTAGAACTTAAACCTTTGCAAAACAAGGTTCTCCTCTTTAGCAAAACGAGTCTCAAGTCTAGCAATGGCCTCCTTATATTCATCGAGAGGGGACTGAGAACCTGAAGGCAAAACTTGGGGTAGATATTTGAATATTCGCTGACCTTCTTTCCCTAAGGTTGTCATCAATAGTGCTTTTTTCCTTTTAGGAGAAAAGTCTTCCCCGTCCAATGCCTCTATGTAATTGTAAAACATTACAATCCAATCCTCCCAGGAAGTGGAAGGGTTTCCTGGTTCAGAAAGAATTTTGGGGCGAAGTGCCACATTAACTTGTTGTGACATCGTTGCACACAAATAAATAAATTATAAATAACTAAAAAAAAATTACACAGGCAAGGTACAGTAGCTGAAATTGAAGGCAGGCTGACTCGTTAGAATTTCACAAGATGAATTTCCATACTAAATACACAACAGTCTTAATGTGTTTGTCTTACTTATTTTGTTTAACCAGAATTTTCATGTTGTTATTCGGCGAAGTCGGATTGAAAAACGATGGCTCCGTAGAAGTAATTGTAAGAGCAGCGCGACTAGCGTTGCTAGGAAACTGACGACTGACGTGGATGCAATCAACAGCGTGCGCGCGGCACGTAATGTCCAATGACGTGATCCTGACGCTCTGTTTTGGAAGAATCGCGCTGGAAGCAGCTTGCGCGAGGAGCGTGAATACAAAGAGGATGCAGGCCACGAGCCATTCAAAGGGTAACCAGGCAACCAAGGTAACCGATAATAAAAGTCTAAAATATGAATATATTCTTCCAAACGCTGTGAAAGATGCTCACCTTTCCGGAAATTTTGACACAGTTTCCGACTTCTGGAATAAAAGAGTAGAGATGATTCATCCACTGCACACGGAGTTCTTTTGCGGTGATAAGCGTATTTATCCTGTAAACCTTTAAATAAGGGTCCCGCTGCACTGTTAATCTTCTGGCCAGATACAAGTCCTTGTCGCCAAAATTTGGTAAATCACAAAATGATGCTTGAGGCAGGTTGAAGCTTGATAGGAACAAGTTTAATCGCAGCAGAGGATAAACAGCACAACACCATCTGGCCAAGCACCAACTGATCAAGCCAGGGGTTTTAACAAGAATCATTACATTAGGAACACACTTAAAGTTCTAGGAAAGAGACAGTGAAAACAGACTAACACAAAAAGCTATTTACAACACAGCCTCTATACTGTATTCGTTGACCTACGAGCGGCTTTCAATCTGGTACCTCAACTCTGGTTTGGGGGTGCCACAACATCTCTTAACAATGATTATCAGATTACACACTGACTGATAACTATGCCTAGGTTAAATGCGGCAGGGAGGGGATACTGTCCAATAAATTCCCCGTTGACAGGGGGGTTAGGCAGGGCTGTGTGCTTGCACCGACCCTGTTCTGCCTTTATGTCAACGGGGTAATTGCGCACCTGAATGGGGTCGAGAATACTGACGCTCCCAAACTTGGAGCCAGCAGGGTGCCCGCGATCATGTTCGCGGATGACACCCTGCTGCTCTCCAAGTCTCCAATGGGGATTCTGCGAGTTCTCAATGGTTTCGAGGCATTTTGTAAAGATCATGGCCTTGAGATCAATGATTTGAAGACCAAATATATGGTCTTCAACCCTCTATCTAGAACCCGCCCTATTCCGTACATTGGACCTAACATGCTAGAGAGGGTTCGAACCTTTGAGTATCTAGGAATCACCCTAAATGAAAAAATTTCATGGGCGCACCAGCGGGAGAAATCACAATTAAAGTTTTCCCAAATAGCAGGCGGAATCATCAAATTGGTCTCTAAAACAAATCTTCTTTTAAGCCGGTGGGTCCCTCCCTAGAGATCTATAGAGCACAAGCCAGGGGAGCGGTTATGTATGAAAGTGAACTTTGGGGCCACATGTGCAATCGCGATCTGGTAGTAACTGAGAATAAATTTATCAGACAGCTCCTATCACTTCCCCCTAGTGCCCCCTGCTGCCCATTAGACTCGACCTGGCCTTGAGACCTCTTGATGAAGATATGGGCCTACGGCCCCTATTATTCTGGCGCAGGATTTGGACTGTACCAGAGCTAGCTAATTATAGGCTATAACTGCAGGAAATTCTTACCCTCCCAAACATCGGGAAAATTCCCTGGCTAAATTATACCAAGAAAGAATTAGGGAAATTAGGGCTACCCACCCTATGGTCTGACCCGCTCTCATCATTTCCCAGGGTTACACGGAGGCAGCTCATCACTCAGTACCAGGAAAGCAAATTTGCTATTCACCTGCAAGGAAGCGGACCAGGCACCCTAACGTCATCATTTTTAATAACCAAGGACAGCTATAGGTTTGAAACTGTTTTAGATCTTATATCCCCAATATTAATGAGGAAACTGTACCTCCAATGGAGGTATGGTAGTTTACCATTACGGGCCTACACAAGTAAATGGGCCGAATCTTCCCCGTCTCATTGCCCAGGGCGTAAATCTGAACAGGAAACTGATTTGCACATATTGTTCTTTTGTAATGCTTATGTCCAGGCACGGAGGAAATGGATCGTCCCACTATGTAAAAACCTGGGTTTCTCCCACTGTCTGCAAGCATATAGGGTTCTTAAGACCGATTTATCAGGGCATATAGTCTTTGCCTTAGCTAAATATTTGGGGAAAGTCTGGCATAAGAGGAGACATCTTCTAGATGGGGATTTATGATCAATTGTTAAAATGATAAACCGGGATGCAGATATTTTTAGTATGCTGAATGGCTCGTCCTTATACCTGTACATTGATTTCATATGTTGTAATGGTTGTATATATCTTAACATTTACTGTTTTAGATTTAATGTCATTTGTACCTTTTATGGCACATGTTGCCGAAATAAAGAAGATGATGATGATGATGATATATATATAAATATATATACTTGAAGATGAAGGATCACAAGAAAACAACAGCCAGCCAGGGCAAAAATCTGGATCCAAAAGGATACAATGAGTCACAAAGAAATAAAATATCCAAGAAAGAAGTGACTCAAACAGATAGATTCACCAAAGAACAAAAATATATTTCCACTACAACGTTGCAGCTTCCGCCTTCCTTAGGTAGTTTCAAGATGGGGAAACTACCTGAGGAAGGCAGAAGCTGAAACGTTGTAGTGGAAATATATTTTTGTTCTTTGGTGAATCTATCTGTTTGAGTCACTTCTTTCTTGGAGATATATCATTCATATATATATATGTCGCTTTTGCCCACAGTAGGTGTAAGGTGGAGTGGAGAAGAAGCAGACACAGCCCACTGGGGGAGCACATGCGCTGATTAACTGCTTGACTCGAAGTAGCGGGTCTCTGGACACACCTCCCTCTACCTGCTGGGACGCCGTGACCAATCGCAACACGGCATCCATGTACTTAAGGTGGACACTTGTGGATATCCTAATTGTAAAGCGGCAAGCGGCATTTGAAAAAGTCACTTCGACGAAACGCGTCATGCCGACGCTTGGATTCACATTAAAGGGATTTTCCTGAAGCACCTGTGTGTGGCTCGTTCTTTTCAAAGGAAGAGAGCATGGTTTTATATATATATATATATATATATATATATATATATATATATATATATATATATACAATTGCAAGGATATATTCACATATTTACAAGGCTACACGCCAGTCCTACGTTTATGTCTAGCCTGTTCCTGTTTTCGCTTCCTAAAATCTGGTCACCCTAGTGTAAAAAGAAATACGTAAACCAGTTCCTGTTTTCGCTTCCTAAAATCTAGTCACCCCTAGTGTAAAATAAAATACGCAAACCATTAGTTGAGGCTCTGACTAATGCCTCCGAGTCGTGTGCATATAGGCCTGTGCGTGGGGCACACTTGACACGTGTGCTTCTATTTCATTCGTAGCCCCCTCGTCAGCCCCTTCAACTCGCTGGATGGCACCCAAATTAGGCCTTGACGGGTTAAAGCGGGCCCGTCTGCTAGCCTCCACCTCAGTGCCAACCACACAAACAACTGTTTGAAACATTCGATGCCTGCGGCCGGCTGGGCAGGGCGACGGGGTGACGCTGCGGCAGGGCGCGCGAGGGGACACCGTCCCTACGCCGAGACGTGCAGCATGCCGCTGCCGCGAGCTCGCCTTGCTGTCTCTCTCCCGCGCTGCGACCTAATAAAGCTATTTTGAAAGTGACCCCCGCAGCCTCAACAGACCGAAAGAGAGAGTGGGAGAGCGCGAGGAGGGAGCAGCTGTTTGGAACCATGACTGAAGATGACGGATTCTGTAGTGGTGGAGGGTCAAGTCAGATTGAGAGATGGAAAAAAGGTCAGCGAATTGGGACATTGCGCTCCTTCTCGGCAACTTTCTTTTCTGGGTTTTGTAGAGTTTTGCGGACGGAGCAGACCGAGCCTGTGTAACAGATATGCTGTTTTTGTTTCTTGCTTACAGTGGAAGAGTAGATGGGTGGTGTTCAGGAAGCCCTCCCCAGTAGCAGGTATGTTCATGCTGTGTGGCGGCGGCGGCACTGCGCATGCGCGCTGGGCTATATTTGCTTCAACTCAACTTTTAATAGGCATAAAAAGAACCGTACCCGTCACTTTGTAAGCAGTTAACTTTACGATTCTTTCTTACTTAAATATTTATCCGGTTACCCAAGCAAGTGTCAAACGAGGGCAAACCGACTCAAATACAGTCGAGCCGGGCGCAGGCCATGCGCTATTGTTTTGTAACATGGACAGAAGCGGTTTTCGGAGTGAAATCAGGTGTCAGGGAAACGTGGTGACACTCGTCCCTTCAGCATGGCGTCCGGCACTAACTTCTCCGAATCACATAAAGGCTTCTTGGAAGCTGACAAGCTGGATACAAATAGAAAGGTTATTGAAGCTACCGAAAAGCGCAATTAAACAAGTTACAAGGAAGGCGACACGGCAGTACCGCGTTGTCACAGCAGTCATAGTTTCCCACGAATGTTCAACTGGTTCTTGTTTTAACACTCGTCGATCTTTCCAGACATTCGACCCTGCACATGTGATTATGTTTTATCGTATTGAGGCAGTGTATGCGGTGGGGTACTTGAGGCCAAATAAGCACAAAGGATTGCGTAGCATTGAGCACCTAATCAACATGTACGCTTTTTATGGAATCACAGCAGATATTGAGGTGGATATCTGACTATTGTGTTTGTGTAGTGTGACTTTGTATAATTCTAAATTCTGTTTTAAATTAGCATGGACTGGCAACTCCTTCAGTCACCTACAATGGGAAATAGGTTTCTGACTTCCACTAGTTTTTATACATTTTAACACATATGGATTGCATGCTTGTATATCCCAGAAAGTGTTTTGCATACGTACATGTGTATGACGGTTTTCTTGTATAGGTTACAAAGCGAATGATTATGTTGAGCTGTGATAATAGTTTAAAAGCAAGGACAAAGAAGGAAACTAGGTAGGGTCGTAGATAGAACTTTTTTCTACCTTATGCAAAATTTGATGATTTGGGGAGCAGTCTGGTGCTCATTGCTACTTGCTTGTAGAACCCACATGGCAGCCTGGAATAACTTCGTCGTAGAATTGGCCCCGGGAGGGGACAGTAGAGCAGGCGACGGTATACTTTTAATGCTTGTGCATATACAAACACTATTATTAATGGAGTATATTGGGGAAAAATATGCAGCACACAGAATATTGTATGAAACAGATTAAATGGCACGTGGCTGTATATGTTTTACACAAGGCTGTATATGTTTTACATGAACATTGTCTGATTGAACCCATATGGGCCCTCTTGCTCCCTGCAGGTAAAACAATAATTTAGGGTGGGTTCACCATATTCAAGTCCTTTGCATGTCTTCCAGGCACCTAGCCTTCTTGAAATGTTAGGGGTTGTTCTGCAGGGGGATCGTTTTGGGTTACGCCACTGAACTCTGTTCCATATATTGCAATGATGCAAACGTGCATGCCCTTTCCTTGCTTAAGCTGGTGAATCAAAACCTAATGCACGTTAATTGTTTTTCCTAATTAATAAGAAGAGAAGACGGGACATCAAAGGGGTTGTTTAACGTGTAAGGCGAAGTCTCTTTTCTTAACATGCCAAAAATTCATTTAGTTTTAATTGACAAAGCCACACACTCTTCAGAACATTTAGGGACTTTAAACATGGCTTTTGCAGCTGTTTGAGCAAACAGGTGGTTGGGTGCTATCCAAAACATGCATTTTCTGCTGGCGGGAAGTTTACTTTTCTCAGTTCTACTTTTCTCAGTTCTTGCAAAACGCACAGTTGTGCATGCCAGGTGACAAGGAAATTTGGCTAACTATCACTGGACGCAACATTGAAGCCTCCTATGTTAGCAACATTGTCACAGAATTCACAAATCTTGCCCACCATGTATGTTCAGAGCACTTGAAACGAATGCCCAGGAATAGCTCTGAAGGGAAAGGAATTCACTCCCACATATCTCATATGATCCAGAAATCTCTCTCAGCAGACAGTCCCAAGAGGAATGCACCATTAGCCAGTACAGGCTGCATACCGACCGTGGGCCATATTACAAAACGGTGCACCAGTGCACATATTGAGCAAGTGATCTGTTGAACCTTTTTGTTCCGTATGTACATTGTAATGTCACACACAGGTTTTGTTCCAGTCCATATTACATGGAGATGTTTGCGTAACTGCAAAAATCAAATAAAAGAAAATCAACATTGTTTTCTTTAGTTGTTGGAAACCATGAAGCAAAGTTGATTTGCACTACTTATATTACAATCATAACAACACAAGGGGCAAACTGAATTTTATTGTGTTTAGAAGTTCCAGGACCGTATTCCATAAGAAACAGCACTCTTATTAAATTGTGGTGGAAAATTATTTGTTGGAAAATATTCAGTCTGTGATCATAAGCACGAAATTAGCACCAGCTCTGTTTTAGCAACATTCAATTGGGTCCACTTATAATTAGTGTAGCGTTTTATTTTTTTAAGGTTTGGTCTATGAATCCTAGGATCTCTACTTGTATTCATTCTTTTTAATTCACTGTTTATTAACTGAATGGTGATAGAACGTTAAACCATGGGAGACCCGTCGGCCTTGCAGAGGTGGAATTACGTTATAAAAGAGGGCCAACAGTGTCGAGACTAGCCTCACATGGTTAGCAAGGCTTTGTCTCCATACGAAGAGCAGTGTGGGCTTTTGTTTATGTTTACTACGTGCCAGCTGTCGGGCTTTGATGTATTGGATATAAACAGCTTCAGTTGCATTCAGTAGTTGAAGAGTTCTCAGAGGTTTGTGGCTGTAGGAATCCGGATTAGAGTGTTGGTTTCAGATGAGGTAGAAAGATTAGTGCAGTGCACTTTGAGAAATAGATATTCATTTTCAAGGAGTAAAGTTACGGAGCGCGGAGAGTCATCGGGTGATGAACGGTTGTAAAACAGTGAGGGGTTCAAGTCTTGGAGTCAAAGTTGGAAAAGAGAAGATCTGTATCTAATCTAAAAGGATTTATAAAGAGTTGAAGGGCATCCTGATGCTGAGGGTATACTTAATTCATAGACAGAAGAAAAAAAGACCAGCTTAATTGAGGTCTTGTGAGAAAAGCCAGGTCTTGAGAGCTTTTCGGAAGGTTCTTATAAACTTTGGGTCCTATTTTCAAAGAGTAAGTAAGTAAAGGGCTTATAAAGCGCACGAATCCCGGGGCATCTTGTCCCTAGAGGAAGCAAGAAAGAGCTGAAGTCGAGAGTCAGGAGGCGCTTGATAGCTATAAGGGGGTAAATAGTCAAGTTATGACCTGTTTCCTGAACTGAGACCGGGATGGAGTTAGCCTAGTGTTGAGTGGAAGGTCGTTCCAGAACTTAGATGCCATAAATGAGAGACATCTGGTCTTGTTCACTGTTGGAACGTGGGCCAAGGTTTTCTTGGCCGATCTTAACATCCTATAGGGGGCATGCCGTTGGAATAGTTTATGGTAGTCAGTAGGCCCACCCCCATATAGGGCTTTGTGCATCCAGCACAGTGCCTTGAACTCAGTTCTCTATTTGGCTGTGAGCCAATTTAGAGTTCTAATCAGACCCTCCAGGATTTCGCGACTTCGCTATTTCGCGGTTTGCCGCAAAATCGGCACTTTTGTAAAAATGCAGCGATTTTTACAAAAGTGCCCGCGAAATCGGCACTATGTTCACTCTCAATGACATGATTCTGTTGTTAATCACCCTAGGTCCTCAGAAGCAAACTGAGCTCACGCTGGAGGCGCACACCGGGATTTACCAGTCATGGAGGGGGCACATTCCAATGATGCCATCTTCAGGATTGCTGCTTAGGGACGAAAGCGCCAGCCTACCAAAGAACAGAATAGGAAAATAACACAAGACTGGGAAATATCAAGGAATCTGAAGTAGATAGGGGTACGACCAGATGCAACGTGCTGAAAGAAAAATACTGAAATCAGAAGCCGTCTCTAGACTGTTCTAATTTTTAAGGGAAATCTCGCACCTAGTTTCTTGTGCATTCTTATGTTTGCAGGACACATTGGATGTTCAAGTTAACTGTGTACCTGAACGGCTGTATGTTACGAAAATACTGCAGATAAGATTTTCATTTCTATTCAGTAGACTCATCATACTGTGATTTCATGAATGTGCTTGTTGCCATCATGCAAAGCATACACTCTTGCAGAGGGAAAGATGTGAAGCCTAATGTTACTTTCTGCCGCGTGCCTCACATCTATAGTGCCGGTGCCGTAGCTTGCAAGCTCCTCAGAGGGTCACAAGCCGCTATTACAAAATATAAACTGTTATCAATATAATGGACTCTGTCAGTGTTACTTGAATAATCTTTGAGTGTGCACTGAAGGTGAACGAAGGTAGGCATGTGATGGACAGAGCATGCGCAAACATGTACTGGGGTGTGTGTCTGCAGCAGGAGACCGACTCCTCGATAAGCTGGCTTTTTATTGCTCACCCTTCATGGACTAATGGCCATACTTCCAAAGAGCACATGTATTTGGATTCAACCTGTGACAGGTTATTGGCAACTGGTGACCCAGAGAGCCAACTATTTTTCTCCGCCCTGCTAAGCACTCGTCTCTGGCCAGTTTTTACCAACACTGCAAGCACCCATTATTTTTTTGTCATTGTCTTTTCGTGGCACATTTAGTAGCACTTCCATTTTTCTAGCATTCATCTTAATACTGTGTGGAGTTTGTTTTGGGACCCGCCGCACACTGGGCATGCGGCAGGCCCTGGCTGCCATATTTTTTTTTACAAATGTTTCTTGGTGGGCCAGCTACGTGCCCAGTGTGTGGTGGGCCTAGAGGGGCATTGCTTTTGGGGCACTTATTTATTAACATGTTTATGTCCTATATGTAGCCTTGAAGCCAAAGTGTCTACATTGTACATAAACCGAATATACATAGCTTCATGATGTTAAATGACAAAAAAAACTAAGATATCTGTGTATGTTGTAGGGAAAATGGCCAAATAAATGCCGCAAAATTGCCGCTAAATTTCAATATTTGTGCCGCAAAATTTTCATTTTTGTGCCGCTAAATTTGCTAATCCATGCCGCTATATCCTGGGGGGTCTGTAGTGGCACCAGAAATGTGATTATATTTTGGAATATTTAACAGAGTACATGCCGCTGCATTCTGTAGCGTTTGGAGTTTAGAGAGCTGGCATTTGTCAACGCCTAGGTTCAGGGCATTACAGTAGTCTAGGCGGGAAAGCACAAGGTCCACCACATTTTTTTTCCTCAAGTCCACCAGTAGAAAAGGTAGGATTTTTCGTAGCACTTTTAAAAGAAAGTAACAAGCAGATGTCAGCTGATTGATCTTACCTAAAAAATTGAGCTGGGCATCACATAAGAACCAAGATTGGGAACAGATTGGCGTACCATTTCCAAATTCCATGACCTCGGTCTTGTTTGAGTTCAATGTAAGGTAGTTCTTATGCATCCATTTCATGATGTGGCTTAGACAACTATGGAAGCTGTCTGTTACTGAGCCTGTCATTGATGAAATGGAGATAATAATTTGGGTATCGTCCACGTACAATACTAGTGAGAAACCATGGTCCCTAATAAGTTTGGCCAAAGGGGTAACATAAATGTAAAACAGTGTTGGAGAGAGAGCAGACCCTTGTGGCACTCCCCCTGGGAGGTAGAAATTGCCTGAATCTAGGGTATCCCAACTCACCCTCTGTTCTCTAGCTAAGAGGAAGGAGGTAAGAAGGGTTAGTGCAGTGTCTCCAATTCCCACTGCCTCTAGCCGTGGCGTAAGTACAGTATGGTTAACTGTATAGAACGGCGCTGATAGGCCAAATAGGATCAGGATGGCCCTACCACCCCTGTCAATTTGCCAGCTAATTTTCTCATTAGCCATAATTGAAGCAGACTCAGTGGAGTAGCCGGATCGAAAGCCATGTTGTGTTGGATCCAGAAAGTAGGTTATCCCTCTAAAAAAGAAATCTAACATCCACATTTCCCAATTTCAAAATCTTCGCCCTATTTCCCTTCTTCCCTTCTGTGCGAAGGTTGTGGAAGAGGTGGTAAATAGGCAGCTGATGAGATATTTGGAGGAGCAATCTCTCCTTCACCCCACTCAATCGGGATTTAGAGCTGGCTACTCTACGGAGTCAGCCTTACTCTACTCTACTGAATGCCGTAGACAAATAGTAGATGAAGGAGAGACAGCAGCGTTGGTTTTATTAGATCTTAGTGCAGCTTTTGACACCGTGCTGCACACAACGCTGCTGTCCCGGCTCTCTGATATGGGAGTGGCGGGACAGGCCCTGGCCTGGATCAAATCTTTCCTAGCCAACAGGAGCTTTCAGATGCACTGTCCCCCTTTCAAATCTTCCCTCAGAAAGGCAAGCCATGGGGTTCCCCAGGGCTCGAGTCTGAGCCCCACTTTGTTCAATATCTATATGGAACCCCTGGCTCGCATAGTGGAAGCATTTGGGGTGGGCATTGTTAGCTATGCTGATGACACCCAACTGATGTTCAAGCTTACGCCCGACCACAAAGAAGATGCCACCAATTTTTCCAACTGTCTATCATCAGTGGCATCATGGATGAACAGCAACTGTCTGCGCCTCAATGGCGCAAAAACAGAATTGCTGGTGGTAGGGAAATCAGTTTCTGCATGGTCACACATGTGGTGGCCTACGGAACTGGGCAGCCCACCTCGTCCTGTGGATTCGGTACGCAATCTGGGCATAATGCTTGACTCGGATCTTTCTTATAAATCTCATGTCAGCAAAGTGACAGCCAGGTGCTTCAGCATACTGAAGGTTCTGCGTAAGGTTTTAGATCTTCTCCCCTACGATGCCAGAAAGACCATTGTCCATGCTTTGGTGACTCCCCATCTTGATTATGGGAATGCTTTGCTTCTTGGCTTGAGCAAAAAAGGCCTACACCAACTTCAGTGCGTGCAGAACGCAGCTGTTCGCCTTGTACTCAGACTTCCTCGCAGAGCATCTGGGAAGACCGCTTTGGCCAAACTCCGTTGGCTCCCAATTAAGGAGCGGATTAAATTTAAAGCCCTCTGTTTCGTGCATCGAATCGCCCAGGGTAAAGGCCCAGTCTACTTGAAAAATATCCTCACCATACACCGCCCAATTAGAAACCAGAGATCGTCAGGTGCGATGCTGTTCAAACCCCCCAGGATTACCAAAGCTAGGATGGGTGGATGCTCATTTAGATACCTGGCTTCCAAGTGTTGGAATGAACTTCCGCTCGACCTCCGAATGGAACCTTCTGAGATCAGGTTCCGTGCAAAACTCAAAACGTTTCTTTTCCCTTCTGCATAACCCTCTTGCCCTTTTCTTCTTTTCTGGCCACTTCTCTTCCGCCTCTGGCGAATTAGTAGTATTTAGCGCGGGGACACACTGTTTTTTGTGTAGCCAGGCGCTTTAAAAATGTTTTTATTATTATTAATATTATTAGTTTGTATCTAGGTATTCCGTGAGGGATGAGTTAATGGCTTTTTCCAGGACTTTGGCTGAAAAGAGAAGTCACATGATCGGGCGGTAGTTTGTTACTTCAAGGGGGCCCAAGGAGGGTTTCTTTGAAATGGGTCTAACACAGGATTTTTTCCAAGAAGTCGGGAAGACACCCATATTGATAACATTGTTCAGAAGGGGGGCGAGTAGCGTGCTGACTTTGTTCTGAACCCCATGGATAATGTCCAAAGGGTATGGGTCAGTTGGAGAGCAATACAAGGAGGCTGCACGGGGGTATAGGGACTCCCCTGTAGTGGACTGGTGGGTTGTTGACTCTGATGTTCCCCCCTCTCTCCCACCGACCCAGAACGAATGGAGCTCGAACGATCAACTCCTGTGGCCCACGCATGAGGAGGAATTAGGGCACGGCTCCTTTAATTGGGCGTATGAGGAAGACAAAGACACACCTCGGGATGACGTATGCATGGTAGGATTGGCCATAAGGAGGAAGACGAAGAACCGGCGTGTGACATCACCTTGGAGAAGTTTGGAGTGGTGAGAGGAGTTCGAGCAGTGTCGGAAGAAGGAGAATACCGGAGGAGAGAGGCGAGAGGAGTTCGAGCGGTGTCGGAAGAAGGAGAATACCGGAGCAGAGAGGCGGGAGGAGTGCCAGGCGGGAGTGTTGCAGTGCCAGGATGCCAACGTCCCCACGAGTCGCCGGAGGAGTGTGGCTTCAGCAGGTACGACAGTGAGTGTCGGGTTGGGTGGAGAGACGGGAAAACTCGTCTCGTTAGCGGCTCAACCGTCGTGCTAGTATCTGTTGAACTGTTTGTAAATAGTCTCTCCTAATCCCTCCCCTTTACTTCCCCTCCTCTACCCAAACAGTACCGCTCCCTGCACTTGTCTTGTATATAGTAATTGAGTGCAAACACCTATTCAGCGGTGCTCCCCTCAACCCCTGGTACCCTCTGGGAAAAGACACGCAGAGAACTGATTTCTGATCAGTGCTATATTTCTTTCTACATGCCCTGCGGTGATGGAACCAAGGAGAAGTAGAAGTGGTTCAAGCCAGCGAGAAGAGCCAAACTTAAGAAGATCCCTAAGAGACCACAGTAACCACGGATCCCGCAGCTTATTCCTGGGATAGACTCACAACTCGCAGTAAAAAAACCTTTACGAAAATAAAACCATACTTACCCAGATCGAGTCTCCGACCCCTTACTACAACCCCGCCACAAGAGCCCAACTCAATCGCCAGTAATAAGTCATTTACCTGTTGATAGTCAAGGGGGGAAAGCTATTCAAGTGACAGGTGATAGATGACGAGTATTCCGAGAGAGAGGCCCGAGGAGAGGAACAGCCAGCTAGTGGGAGGATGAAGCAAATCCAAAAGAGCATATAGAGCATATGATGTTCCTAAGCGAGACAGTGTAAAAGGAGAAGTGGAATGGACCTAGGACTGACCCTTAGGGGACAACAGACAACAGGAGACACAGTAAGGGGTCAGAGAAGTAGAATGGGAACTTGTCAAGAGATAAGTGAGTGAGGCCTAGAATAGCAAGTTTGGCACCAGTGTAGGGTGGCGAGTAGTGCTGAATAGGTTGTCTGAAACAATTAAATCTCAGATTTCTAAATGTAAGAGAGCTAGTTCAGAGGGGTGGGGGAGTGTTAGAAGTGGCTTTTTGAGCAGTGAAAGGACGATTATCATTGTGAAGCTTTTAGCATGAATTATGGAGCTGAGAAAATTTAGTAGTGGAGTTAGATTGGACATAACGTTAATAGGACATGAGGTTTGAAGCTAAAGAGCTGTGGGAACCTGGTGATTTTGTATTAGGATGAATTTGAGGACTTTAGTATTTAATTAAGCTCATTGGGCTAGGTCAGGGAAATTAGAATATTCACATGGATTCAATAAGTGACATAGAGGTTGGATGGGCTAGCTAAGAGGGGCAGTTTACATTTTTGTACATGTGGGGGTGGATAGTGGAGGGTAGTGGCTCAGCGTGCTAGAGATTGTATTGTTTTATAATTGCATTTATATAGCACTTACGATCCCTGATGAGGCGTTGAAGCGCTTTCTCGGTTGATTGCACGCTACTCCGAAACCCATAAAGGATTAGTGGTGAATTAGTATAGTGAAATATGAAAGAAATGTGAGCGGTGGATATGTTAGTCTGTTATTTGGATTGAGAAGGATAGTGGAGGGAACAGGTTTGCATTTATATAGTGCTTGCTACCCCTGATGAGGTGTTGCAGCGGGAAACATCATTAGCAACGCGGACAATACTCCGCGATGCTGTTACATCGCGGTCGTTTCAACGACCACAATGTTACCACAATATGCCATTACAGCGCAAGTCTTTACATTGACGTGCGCTAGATGGCGTGCTAACATTAAAAATAGTGTAGTTTACTATCCCAACACCTTCCCTACTGATAAGTGGACTGGAGTAATACACTTTTCTAATGTTAGCACGTCACCTAGTGCAAGTCGACGTAAAGACTTGAGTTGTAAAGGCATAGCGTGGTAACATGCAGTCGTTGTAACAACTGCGATGTAACAGCACGCGTTGTAATAACACGCGTTGTAACATCATACAACCGTTGCAGCACCTTTCGGAGAGTAGTACACTACTCCGTAACTCTTTGAAGAAGTGAGGTTCTAATTACAGCACACCAGTAATTTAAATTCTTTCAGTCTTTGTATGCGTATTGCACAGATGAAAACTCAAACTGTTGTAACCAGTAGAGTTTACAAGAAGACACAACATTCAAACAGCATAAGGGTGAATTAGTAATCCAATGTAGAGTCAAAAAAGGTCCTCTTCAAATAGCGTTATTTGTGTTTTCTCCTTTATTCAAATTTCATAAAAAACAGGTTCTCCCAGCTTAAACATCGCCAACACGTGTTTCGTCTCCCACAGAGACTTCATCAAGGCATAGAAAATAGTAGGTAGATGTTTAGTAATCCGCTCAAGAAGTAAGGACACAACGTTGAGTATTGTATTAATGGGATACCCCAAAGATTGAGAATAAGGTAAAGAACCAAGCTGCGTTCACTTTAACATGTGGGTCGGTATAGTTGTCAGAGCAAAAGTATCATCTATCATTGATAGGAAGATGTAGCATAGGTGAGAACAGATGTAGGCTCATGAAGTCAAAATCCAAAGTTTTTTGAGAGGTCCCATAGAATAAGAATCCAATATTTCAAAAGTATGCAGGAAAATTAAACTAACTCCCTGCAGCATTGGAGAGGTCCGCGTTCGCAACCATTGTAAGTTGCAGTCCTCCAAGTGGCAGCAGCGCCCGTGACACGCTTCGTCGCCCGCAGTAACTTACTATGGTTGCGAACGCGGACCTCTCCAATACTCCAATACTGCAGGGAGTTCGTTAAATTTTCCTGCTACATGATGTTGTATTCACGATGGCATCCCAGGCTTCAAATAATGAGACAGTAGTTCTCTATAGTGTGACATTCTGTCAGTGTGAGTTTTGAAGGGAGCAATGATAGTAGTAATGATGTGATTCATGGTGCAATATTCCAATTTTGGGTATAACAATGGAAGAGACACCTGTTGCATGTAGAGTGGGGGACTTGGTCTGCTGAGTGAAACATTTAGGGACGAGGTACAGCACAGTATGCTGGAGAGATTCCACACAAACAACATGTTAGTGCTCCCTATGAGCAGGCTGATAGTGTGGTAGTAATTCCACCAACCAGAGTTACTGTTAACAGCTCAAACAGTATCTCTGGGGAAAGAAAAAGACACTCTATTACGTGTTAGACTAGGGTGTCACAAACTTAAGAGCAATTACCAAGGGAACAGTGGCGGTTGGCAGAGAATGGGGGTGGCACAGTGGGGGGTAGTGGGAGAAAATACATTAAAAAACGTACCTTTTAAACGGCCGCCCTCTCAGTGCTTCTCTTCTACGTGACGTCTAATCTACAAAGCAGCCAGGCTCCCTATAGCCAATGTGATTGGCCCGAGCGCTGTGGTTCAGGTTCAGATGGGGACTGGGGGTCTTTGCATGTTCCTCGCCAGGCTGTGCAACGTGAGCATGACTGTTTGGCCGGGCTAAGACGGTCAGCCAAGCAGTTATGCGCACTTGGAGTGTGCAAACCACTTCTCTCCCTGTGACCCCAACCCCGCCACAACCGAACCCCATAGCAAAGAAAAACAAAATGATAATAACAAGGACATCATTTTATTTTTAAAATATTCTGCTCTGTGAACTGTGGGGCAACATTCCTCCACCTTAGTGGAGCAGCATCCCCTGCAGGGGAATAGGAATATACCCAAGTCCCATCATTATTTCTCATTCGTGGCCTGATTTTGACACAGACATTTTTGCTGCTTTGAGCAGTTATAGTCCACAGAGGAAAACACCCACGTCTATGGGATTATAGTATTATAAATATACCTTTTTAACAGAACATTAAAAAGATTGAAGCATTCACCAATTTAGGTTATCTTTTTTGAACATGTGTAATTGATTTTTACTCATTTTACAGTATCAAAATTTGGATGTGCATCATTTTAGAACAACAATACAATACTTGTATCTGGTGTCCAGGATGCACTGTTTTAGTATGGAGCAGTTAGCAGTTCAGTAAACAACATTAAAACAAGAAATCAAAAAGCCCAGGGTCGCTAACCACTAGCCAGCACCTGACACTTTAACAGTCAGTGATGTTGGGTCACATTAAGGTGGCATAACAGATCAGAATTACTTCATTCTTTATCACCTCGAGTTGCTGTTTGGAGGTGGAAAATGATACAGTGGACAGTGGTGGGGGGGGGGGGGGGGGGGGGGTTGGACCCCACAGCTATGTATAGCCCTCACAGCCTTTTCGGTTAGTGATTCCCCATTATTATCATCACCTCAGAAGGCTGATAATGTAGTGTTGCACACCCAGGCATAGTCAGGTTTCCTTGTCCTATATCTTACCTCCACGTGCAACAGCATGCACTTTCATCACCTCCACCTGCCACTTCAACAAGGTAGGGTCACCCACCGCATTCCAGCTCATCGCTATATGTCGTATCCTTAATACTGTGACCAGGTCTTTGAATTTGTTAGTGACCTTCTTGATCCGAAGCATAGAAACTCACCCTAAAAGTAAGGTTGCGTTGTTCAGTTAGGTTGACTGTGTGTGGCATTCTTTGTGAGATGCACCACTGCTTTCCAATATCCTTTTAGGTTCAGGCAGTCCCACACTATGCAGGAGACATTTGCAGCTTCCACGCCACATCCAGAGCATTGTACTGTCATTCCTGAGTACAATTTATCGATTTTCTGAGATATGACCTGTGTCATAAACAAATAAATTAAACTGAATCCTTTGGAATCGTCTTCTGTGAGACAGTTCAGGTAAATTCAAAACATGCCCCTAGTCCTCGTCTTCGATGGGCTTGTCTAGCGGCATTGCTTATTATTTCAAAAAAATTCCAGTGACCATTTAGAGGATTTAAAGAATGCTCAGTAAAGTAACAACATTACCCTAATATATATGACAAAGGTATGGGCATTTCTAAATCCCCCATCTTATATTTCTGCTGCACCTTAACTTTCGGTGATCTGTAAGGCAAGAAATGGGGATCTCTTAATCTCTCTGTAAGTCGTGGTAGTCATTGAGAGTCCTGCTCTTGTAGAAGTCACCCTCCACCTTGAAGCCTCTCTCTTACAAAGCCTGTCTTTAACATCTTTCTCATTCACCCTGGGTACCCGACAATCCTGTCAATGGAATTTCTGGCCTGCAGGGTGTCGAAGTATGCAACAGCCATAAACAGGGTGCCCAGCAATGATGAAAAAAACTGTAATCGTTTTAAACAACTAACCACTGTGCTCCTGGGTTTCAAGAGCCGACCAGTTAGAACCTCCCTCGTGGGAGCGCCACTGTGTCCTTTTTCACTGGGCCTCTTGTGGTTTCTTAATCACTGTACTGCCCATTGCAATTGGGCATCAGTGTAAATATAGTTTGAAATCCGGAACTGCCAGTCCTCCTTCGTCTGCGGGCAGACAGAGTTTAGGAAGTGCCTCTCTGAGCCCCATACCAGGTACAGCAGTGTAATGCCAAGCTTGCAGAAGATCACCCTCAGGATTCATATTGGTTGCACCGTAAAGTAGTATAAAATGTGTTGTAACGCTTTCAATTTAGATAGGTTCTGTTGGTAACTGGGTACTGGTTGAGGAGGGGTGAAACCCTACTCAAGCAGCAACCACAGTTCCTGTCAGATTGAAGTCATAAGCAAACCTAAGATTAACCTGTGCTTAACCCTTTGGTAGCTTGGCAAAAAATGCAGTCAGACTTAACTATGTGCTTCATAATGTGTAAAGTATTTATGCAGCACTTCAAACAGTAATAAAGTGAAAACACAGCACAAGAAATATCCCCCACCTATTTAGGAACATAGAGTAAAACTTAATAAATTGTTTGACAACAAAATGACAAAAATCCAATCAGTAGAACCGTTAATATGCAACTTTAAAGATGTATGTTAAAATAGTGCTTAAATGCACCAAGCGCTAACTGCGATTATCTGGTCATGCCGGTCCAGTGCAAAGTTCAGGCTGACCATGATCGAGCACAGACCGGGTACAGGGACCAAGTAAAGCCCGCTGAACAAATTACCTTAAATGTTGGTTGCGAAGCGTTGCGAGATCCCATGTCGATGATACAGAGCCCAGTAGTGGTTTTGAGGAAGCAACAGACTGCGATGCGAGGTCCTGCATCTGAGATGCATCGCGCAACAGCGGTTCTGAGGACACCTTCGACGGGCTTGCAATTTGAGGTTCTGCGTCATCGTTAAAGAGGCTGTTGAAGGCTGGCCTGCAATGCTAAGTCCTTCATCTGTGATGTGTCTCACAGCAGTTCTGAAGAGCTGGGGGCTGCGATGCAAGGTCCTGTATCGGAGATTCATCGCATAGCAGCGGTTATGATGCAGAGCTGCGAGGAGAGGTCGCTGACCTTTGAGGTTACTCTACACACCTGGCCGGTGCACTGCTCTGTAGAAACCGGCCTTTCTACAACCATGATCTGGCTATACCCGGTGTCCCTCCGAGCAGTGACAGGGACCCTATTCACCTTCACCTGGTGGAAGTGATGACTTCCACGCTCAAGGATCACCAGCTCACCCTCTGAGTCTGTCTCCCAGCTAAGGGAGATAATGGCATGGTGTAGGACCTTAATCCCCCTAAAGGCCACACTGGCCAAGCCTGTAGAATTCCCACCAGTAGGGAATTTCTTTGGACAGATAGCCCCCTTATTGTGTCCTAACTGGTAGCACTCAAAGCAGCGTGGTTGGAAATAGGGCCCCCAGGGCCAGCGCCCACCAGAACTCCCTCCCTGTTTCTCAAAAGGGCCTTGGCAACCCTATCCCCCCACCTTACTCTGATACTTGTCTGGGTCACTTTTGACCTCCCTCTCACCTTGCTAAGGGGAACTGAACCACCCTTCTTGGAATCACTCCCAGGTATCTTCTTTGACACTCTGGTACTTATCCAGAAGTCAGCCTCCTTTCTTTTCAGTGAGCTTGCTGTCAACCAGGTGCTGGCGCAGCTCTACAAAACATGTGCCAAACTGCTTGTGCTCTCTCAAAACAAGATTGTACAACCCAGTAAAATGATTCACTCTGCTGCCCCGCACCTAACCATTCAGTGCCTTCCTGGCTTGATGAAGAAATCTACCCAAGACTAATTCTGCATATTTTGGATATCTCTAAATCCAACGCGTTACTACTGTGGGGTGAACCCAAATTTGATAACAAGGATGGCTTTCGTGGGGATGTCCTTCATCTGGTCCCCCAGCTCCAGTGTAAGGTATCCCTTCCAACTGCAGGCATGTGTTTCCAAAGTTATGTTCTCCAATACTCTTCCGGGACCCTGTGCATCATGAGGGTCACCTCATTGGCAGAAAATCACTTGTCAATATCATCCCTTACCACATAGTTGGTTACCAGATCTTTAGGTATGTGAACCTTCTTGTCCCCCTCAGACACTGCGGGTATGCTGCCACCATTGTAGCTGGACTTTGCTTGTCTAGCCCTAATATCCAGCTCTCTGAGACTTAACTCATTAGCCATTCTCCTTTTGTCCAAGGCTCTCTCAGCCTCCATGGCCAGTTTACTTTCCTCCATCTTAAGTCTGGCCATCTGCAGCTTGCACTCCCTTTCAGCCTTGGAAGGACACACTGCTTTCTGCAGCAGGAGTGAGTTTAAATTCAGCAGAGAAGTCATGCCACCTCACCTGTGTGCTGCATGTCAGGAAATGCACCGAGATCCTCCTCTTGCCTTTCCATATCCTCCAACGCATCCTGGTCCTCTGCTGCTGTCAGCAACTGGTGAGCCTCTGCCCAGGCCCTCAGAGCTTTCTGACGCTCCAGTGTGTTGGTTCCCTTTTTGGCTGGAAGATTCCTTTCCTTACAGAACTTCTTGAGCTCAGTTAAAGTGTAGCTCTCCAGGTTGATGAGCTCGACTTCCATTTCTGCACGTATGGTCAGCTAGAATGAAGGTGAATTTGGAAAAACCAAAGAGCCAATCAAGGTGAATTAAAAAGAAAATAGTATCAAATTATTTGTCTTGGATTTTTAGTGTAACACAATATCACTCAATGGCACTGTACAAACACATGTCCTAATCGAACTGCTGCCACTAATGTAGGAAATTGGGTTACTGGTTGTGCAGGGATAAACCCTTCTCAAGCAGCAACCACTATTCATGTTAGGGTGAAGTCACAAGCAGACCCCAAATTAAACTGCGTTTAACGCTCTGGTAGCTTGGCACAAAGCAGTCAGGCTTAACTTAGTGGCAATATGTAGAGTATTTATGCAGCACACAAACAGTGATAAAGGTAAATCCCAACACAAGAAAAATCTCACACCAATTTAGAAAAACAGAGTGAAATGTAATAAATTATTTGCCACAAAAACAACAAAAATCCAATTAGTAGAACCGGAGATATTCATATTTTAAACATTTGAGTAAAAATAATGCTTATAAGCACAGCGTGTCAACTGTGGTCATCTGGCCACGCCAGACTGGGACAGAATCACAAGTTCAGGCCGACTGTGATGTAGCGCGGGCCGGGTAGTGGGATCAAGCTAGGTCCACTGAACAAAGTACTTTAAATCCTGGTTGCGGAGGGTTGTGAAATCCCTTGTTGAGAATGTGTCACGCAGTGGCAGTTCCCAGGTTGCTGCTGGCTGTGTTGCAAGTTCCTATGTCAGAAATGCATCGCGCAGACGGTTCAGAGAAGCTGCATGTTGTGTTACATGGTTCTGGGTCGGACATGCATCGCGCAGCAGCGATTCTGATGTGAAGCTGCGAGGAGATACGTTGCCTTGCATCTGTTCTGCCCAAAAGACCACTGCTGGGATGGTTAAACAACTTCTGGCCCACTTGCAAGGTTACAGGACTGGAGTGGTATTACTTGGGGCAAGACACACAGCAAACAGAGTGCAGGTGCTTGGAGTCTTTTCTGTCCCTGAGGCTCTGATCAGGAGGCCAATCAACTAGCCCTTGGAGTCACTCTGGTGGTCCTGGGTTCAAGATGCAGGTCCAGACTTTCTAACTCAGACAACACAGCAGCAAGGCTGCAGGACAGCAGAGTCACAGGAAAGCAGAGTAGCAGTCCTTGCTGCAGAGTAGCGGTCCTTTTTGCAGCAGAGCAGCACACCTGTCCTTCTGAGTCTACCAAAGCTCCAGACGTGTTCTGAAGAGTTGGGTGTGAGGGTCCAATATTTATACTTGCTCCCTGCCCTGTCCCCAGTTTGTCTTGGGGCACAAAAGACTAGTGTGAAACTCTTTGTGAGTATGCTGAGGCAGAGCCTTTTTGATGGGCTCAATTGGTAGGTAACAGCTCCTCCCTCCATCTAGTCAGAGATGGCCCATCCTGCAAAAACCTATGTATTCCCTCTTTGTCTCACTGTCTTGGAATAATGCACAAAGATCAACTCCCATCTAAACCTAGTCATGTGAGCCAGGATACAGGCTGCACACACCAAATGGTTAGGACAAGAACATGCAAACTTTCTAAAATTAGCATTTTCAAAACTGTGATTTAAAATACAACTTAACATTAAGGGTTTTAAATTAAAGTTCTTTAGAAACCAAATTCGACATTCCTACCTGCTCCCAATTGTTCAAATAGTTTTTGACTACCAGGACTTGTAAAAGGTAAATTCCAACTTTTGAAATACACAGCACCCTGCCCCACAGACTGTTTAGGGCCTGCACTAGTGGGGTTTATGCGTGTTAAAAAGGAAGGTTTGCACCGGGAAAAAGGTTTATTTTTCCAGGTCTAAGTAGTTTAAACTGCATTCTCAGGCTGCATTGGCAGGCCGGAGACATGTTTAAAGGGCTACTTGAGTGGGTGGCAAAATCAGTGCTGCATGCCCACTAGTAGCATTTAATTTACAGGTCCTGGGTACAGGTAGTATCATTTTACCAAGGACTTACAAGTAAATTAATGGTGCCAATTGGGTGTAAGATGATCAAACCATGTTCAACGGAGAGAGCATAAGCCACTTAGCACTGGTTAGCAGTGGTATTGAGCACAGAGTCCTAAAGCCAACAAAAACAAATTCAGCAAAAACAGTAGGAGTAAGGCAAAAAGTTTGGGACTGACCCTGCAGAGGGCCAAGCTTAACAGTATAACTATTATACCTGACACTGACAGTGGCAGGAATCTCCAAAATGTCACTCCACACCTCATTGACACCAGTACATGTTAGTTTCTGAACAATAAACTTGCACTCCTAGATAACAAATTGTGGTGGGCTCCCGACTCTATTTATGACAGACCCACTGCAATCGCTCACTCACCCTGGGGTGCTGCAGGCAAAGGCTGTACTTCTTCCAGTACACCTAGAGCCCCAACTCATTTCAAAACATTTTGACAGCCCATTTACTTTGAGTGTGAGCATCTCTCAGCAGCAACAGCACAGTGTCAACAAACAGTGATATCTAATAAGTTATGGTGTCTACTGTGAGACCCCCATTTGCAGTGTTTTCACAAATTGTGCCATCGCTATTGTGGACAGCCATGTCTTGCCTATTTCGCAATGGTTTAAGAGTCAGAGATTACCTGTCTGGTTCATACCCTTGCTTTGCATTTGGCGTATAGCAACAAGGTTCAAACAATGGATCATCCTACTTGGCCCAGTCTGCACATCACATCCTGTAAAAACTTCCAGCTCGGCGTGTCAAACGCTTTTTCAGTATCTTCCTGTAATTCTTCTTCTCCCCTGAGTTTTGGCACCAAGCTGTCCATGACTCAGAGCAAGCATCATATAGGCATATTGCATTTTGGGATGAATCCTCTCTTATCAGGGTGAATCATATCTGGCATCAGTAAGAGAAGCCGATTAGCCAATAATGTATTCAGGATATTATATGGCGGGATGCCTGCCTTTCACCTTGCGGATACCCTGCCGGGGTTATCTCACAGGGGAATACCAGGACGGGTTCCCTTAGCAAGCTCTTAGAAACCGCTTGGTGATTTGCGCTATATAAATTCCTGTACATTTACATTTACAGTATTGAACATTGATAGGGGTCTCTATATGGCATCACATCTGCTTAGTCCAGCTCTTGTTTGGGAAATGGCACCAACAGAGCCTAGCTTGTTGTGTATGGTAGGGGCTGTTTGTGCAGTGTAGTACTGTACAGATCTGCCATCCAAAGGGCTAACATGGCTACATATGAGAAGTTGGATTAGATTGGGAAGCCATCAGAGCTGGGTGTTTTATTCCTGGCCATTTCCTTAATTGTGGCTTTAACGTCTGCTTCTGATACATATGCCCTTAGATATTCCATGTGTTCAGGGAACAAAGGCCACCCTACTCACAAAGAACCAGGGTATCTATTATATAACAAGGGAAGGATGGTTCCTGTGGACAATGTATAGTATACTTGGGAATAGCTATGCACAATGGCAAATGTCATAGGTGAAAAAGATGCTGAAAGAGAAAAACAAGTGTACTGTATGCAAAGTAAAGACCACAATACTGTGTGTGTAAATATTATAACTGTATTATATAAATAAAGTGCTCGGTGTTCCAAGTGACTTGGAACATAAATAACAAAGAGTGACCAATTGTGATATACAGCACAGGTTCATAATGTACAATCAGATACAGTTGGCTCCTCTTGTTAGTTGGTGCAACTGTCTGCATATCTCATACTGATCTACATCAAACCATTTTCTCTTCAATCACATATGGCCTGATTCACAAAAGGTAAATGTACACGTTTGTTATGCTTTTTTTCAGTATTGCATTTTAATAATACGTTTATAGGCTTATTGTTTTATGTGGAGAGTTCCCGCCCGACTGCCGAGTCTTCGCACTTGTAAACTTACTATTAAAATGCAGTTTTGTGAATACTGAAAAAGTGTAAACTTACACAAACGTGTACGTTTAGGTTTGTGAATCAGACCCATAATGTTATGAAAAATTCCTCTTTTAAGTTTCCCAAAGTGCCTATAACAGATGTTTACTTTTCACTTCAAAGACAGCAATGAAATTGTCTGTTTTTTATTCAAACTGATTTTCCTCAACATGTGGAGGTTTTATTGTTGGCAGTCATCTGTGTTGAGCTTCTCATAAGCCTGGTCATCCCGCTTATGCATGAGAAAGCTCGCGAGAGGGAGAGCTACTGGGGCAATAAATGGTATCCACAAAGAAAAACATTACAGATCGTGGTCGCTCTTAAGTGGTCGCTCTCAAGACATGGCTTGATTAGAAAATGGAGGCACGTATTATATAGAATGCATGCCACAAATGTATGAATATTAATGAAGTGTTCCACCCTCTCTGCCAGGTTACAAGAGCGGGTTGGTTTAAAGGACAGCCACTGTTAAAATACTGGATTTCTGTAGTACTCTCCTGTATAATGTGGTAGTACTGCATATGAACTGTGTTATATGACATGTATTGAAGTGGGTAAGCTGAACAGTCTGGTAGCTCACACAGTATCCTAGGAACACTAGCAGAATGTTCAGCTGCTCTGAGAATATTTATGTTAAAAATAAACTCTCTCAGGGACCTCCAAAATCATTAAGTGCCATGCCCGTATATCGTCCTCTAATTTTCCGTCCCTGCGGACTCGTTTCATTCATATCAGCCCTGCTGTCCCCCTTTCCCTTACATCTCTGGCTCATCATTCCAATGTGGGAGGTCTGGACCCCATCCAGCTGATGGCCATCCGCCGTTTGGTGAGCACTAATCCCAGCTGGAGGAATCTACGCATGAGTTTCTTGCCTTTGGGGTGGGGCAGGAAACCCAGAATTATTTCTTTGATGGACTGAGGAAGTGTCCATCCCATTATTAGTCGTAAACACTCAAGTATCGACCACCAAAATGGTCTTATCTTTGAACAATCCCATACCATATGTAAGAATTGTGCCTCACCTTGCCATTGCTGACACAGTAGAGGAATGCGTTTTAGGCCTCCATATTCGGCTATCCAAACACAAGGTACAATACTGGTTCATAGATCTTGTACTGATATTGGCTATCAGGACCATCGCCATGAGATGGAAATCACGCAAACCTCCTGAAATACATGCCTGGTATACAGAAATGCTACGATGGGGAATGGCAGAGGGAGCTGTGCTTCATAGAGAAGAGATCAGAGGACTGCGTAAAATGCCAATTTCTCTTGAGTAGGAAGTTATAGGGCTGAGAGCACACAACACGGACTCAGAAGGCTAAATGTTATATACCTCATGGAACTGAAGCCCATGCCACGTGAATGTTATAGATTACATGCAGATTTCTACCCCAGTATGCGATGGCTATATATGAAAATCTGCAATGGCTGGCTAAACTGTATATATATATATACAATAGACAATTGGAGACTGGGACATATGGGAGGGGGGAGAAGTTGGGTGAAACTGTTGGTTGTTTATGTATACCATTAAAAAGCAGGACAGAACCATGGGGCACATGCATCAACCTATTTAGGAAGTGCAAACGGTGCGAATCGGTAAATTCGGCCGTTTGCGCTTCCTAAATACGTTTTTGGGATGCATGAAACAATTTTTCAAAATTCGCTTTTTTTTTGCATTTCCTAAAAATGAGAATGCATAAAGGAATCGCATTTGTACGATTCCTTAAATGCAATGCATCATTTTTAAAAAAAAATGCCAATTTTGAAATAGGAAGTGCAAATTAACACGAGGATGACACTCGTGTTAATTTGCGGAATTGTTTCAAAAAGCACAAAAATGCATTTTGAAAAGTGTCATGTTACAGACACACATGTCCTTAGGACATGTGTGTGTGAAACATGCACTTTAAAATACATTTCAGGTGTGCAGGGGGGGGTCCTTTGGACCCCCCTCTGCACCCTTGCAATGCATCAACAAATTGCGATTTCCTAAAAAAAGAAATGCAAAACGGCATTGATTCCTATGGGCCTCTAGGCCCATTAAAATCAATGTAATGCCATTCCTTAATTGCGATTCGCAATTAAGGAATCGCAAATTCCGAAATTTAAGAAATCCTAAAAAAAATTAGGATTTCTTGATGCATAGGATTTTGCAATTCCTAAATAGCGATTCCTTAATTTTCGCTATTTAGGAAATGCAAAATCCTACAATGATGCATGTGCCCCCATGTGAATAATGAAGAAAGAAGGGTACAATATACGCTCTGAAATGTAAACATGATTATTAATCTGTGATTCATAAAATGTGCCTTATAACACTTGGAATTGCAATGTACACACGAACTGTCAGTATATAACTATGTGACAAAAGAAGAAAAATTGGAATAAAATAATAAAAAATAAAAAAATGTAAGAATTGTGTCTCATCAGAACCACATCTAGGACACTGTGCTGTGCGATGCGGATATATTTTATGGAGCAGCCAGGGAGTCAGGTAAGTTTGACGGACAATGTTAAACTGAGTTAATCCGAATCTAGTGTTGGTGCTAATCTGCTTGACCCCTTCTTGTATTCTCTTCCAATCGGAATCCGTTAGAGGTTCTTCTAGTGCTAAATCCCACTTGGCCTGTACCGGAAGCGGGCATGAGCCAAGATCCTCCCTTAATGCCCTATAGCAGAGCTTTCCAAAGTGTGTGCCGCGACACAGTACTGTGTCCCCTCCGCTCTGTGGGTGTGTCGCCTGATAATGACCCTCCCCCTCGTGTGTGACAGCCTGGGCTCAGACAGCTCCCGGGCACACACACAGCCGCAAGAGCACTTCACAGGTCAATAAAAGACCGTGTGCATGTTAAAGAGGCTTTGTTGATGTTTCACCCCTTCTAAGAGCCCCTGCAGCGCCACTCTACCTACTGCTTAATGTTTCAGCCCCCCGCCCCTCCCTGAAATGTGGGTCTAGTAGCGCTTCTGCGCTCGGGGGTGTCTGCTGCTGTTAATATGCTCTGTAGCGCCTCCCTCCACCGTGGGCCCAGCAGGCACCAATCTCGCCTGCCAAGCACAAGCCTTATCCAGGGGCACCGGCTGCTCTGAACATGATTCCTGCTCCTTGACCTTGTCGGACACCTGGCAGTGGCAGATTCCGAGCAGTTGCGGAATGAGTTTCTTCTTGGCGCACTGGTTCAAGGCGCTGCATCTTGTTACTTCGAAAACTCAGGTGTTAGCAGAGAGGTAGGGACTCTGTCCAGCCTCAAGTCCATGGGCTTTTTATCTTATGACCTCCGCATTTATTTATAAACATTACATCATTGTATTTGTCTATTTTGTTGAATTTATTTCTCAGTAGTTGCATTATAAGGGTAACGGCGAAAGGTTGCCACAGAGATATGGGAGGGGGCAGAGATAGAGGGAGTGATAGAGAGGGAGAGAGCGAGCGAGAGAGAGGGAGGGACAGAGAGAGAGATACTGAAGGATGGAGAGAGGGGGCTAGAGACATACCGATGGAGATAAACACCGAGAGAGAAAGAGGGAGAGAGACTGAAGGATGGACAGTGAGAGATAAAGAGAGATAAAGAGAGAGGAGGGATAGAGAGGGGGATAGAGATGGGGGGAGAGACTGAAGGATGGAGAGAGAGGGCGAGAGAGATACTAAGGGAGAGAGGGGGAGATAGCCAGAAATAGAGAGAGAGAGAAAGAGAGGGGGGAGAGAGAGACTGCAGGGAGAGGGAGAGGAGGGAGAGGAGGGAGAGCGAGAGAGAGGGAGAGAGAGGGTAGAGGGAAAGGAGGGAGAGGGAGAGGAGGGAGAGGAGGGAGAGGGAGGGAGAGGAGGGAGAGGGAGAGAGGGAGAGGGAGAGAGAGGGAGAGGGTGGAGAGGGGGAAAGGGTTTGAGAGGAAGAGGAGTGAGGGAGACGGAGGGAGAGGGAGAGGAGGGAGAGGAGGGAGAGGAAGAGGAGGGAGAGGAAGAGGAGGGAGAGGAAGAGGGGGAGAGGGAGACGGAGAGGGAGGGAGACGGAGAGAGAGGGAGAGGAAGAGGAGGGAGAGAGGGAGAGGAGGAAGAGGAGTGAGAGGGAGACGGAGAGGGAGAGGAGGTAGAGGGAGAGATAGGGAGAGGAGGGAAAGGAGGGAGAGGAAGGGAGAGGAGGGAGAGGAAGGGAAAGGAAGGGAGAGGAAGGGAAAGGAAGGGAGAGAGGGAGAGGAGGGAGAAAAGGAGAGGAGGGAGAAAGGGAGAGGAGGGAGAAAGGGAGAGGAGGAGGAGACAGAGGGAGGGAAGAGGAGTGAGAGGGAGACGTAGAGGGAGAGGAGGGAGAGGGAGAGGAAAGAGAGGGAGAGGAGACAGAGGGAGAAGAGGGAGAGGAAGAGGAGTGAGAGGGAGAGGGAGAGGGCGAGGAGGGAGAGGGAGAGGAGACAGAGGGAGAGGAGGGAGAGGAGAGAGAGGGTGAGGAGAGAGAGATGGGAGAGGAGGGAGAGGGTGAGGAGAGAGAGATGGGAGAGGAGGGAGAGGAAGAGGAGTGAGAGGGAGACGGAGAGGGAGAGGAGGGAGAGGGAGACGGAGAGGGACAGGAGTGAGAGAGGGAGAGGAGCGAGGGAGGGAGAGGAGCGAGGAGGGAGAGGAGCGAGGGAGGGAGAGGGAGAGGAGACAGAGGGAGAGGAGTGAGAGGGAGATGGAGAGGGAGAGGAGTGAGAGGGAGAGGAGGGGGACGGAGAGGAGGGAGAGGAAGAGGAGGGAGAGAGGGAGAGGAGCAAGGGAGGGAGAGGAACGAGGGAGGGAGAGGAACGAGGGAGGGAGAGGGTGCGGAGTGAGAGGGAGATGGAGAGGAGAGTTAGGGAGGGGAGACGGAGAAGAGAGAGAAGGAGAGGAGGGAGAGGGAGAGGAGGGAGAGGGAGAGGAGTGAGATGGAGAGAGAGGGAGAGGAGGTAGAGGAAGAGGGAGAGGAGGGAGAGGGAGAGGAGTGAGAGGAGGGAGAGTAGTGAGATAGAGAGGAGGTAAAGAGAGGGAGAGGAGGGAGAGGAAGAGGAGGGAGAGAGGGAGAGGAGCGAGAGAGGGAGAGGAGTGAGAGGGAGGAGAGGAAGAGGAGGGAGGGAGACGGAGAGATGAGAGAGGGAGAGGAGGGAGAGGGAGAGGAGGGAGAGGAGACAGGTAGAGGAAGGAGAGGAAGAGGAGTGAGACGGAGACGGAGAGTAGGGGGAGGGAGAGGAAGAGGAGGGAGAGGAGGGAGAGGAGAGAGAGGGAGAGGAGGGAGAGAGGGAGAGGAGAGAGAGATGGGAGAGGGAGAGATGGGAGAGGGAGAAATGGGAGAGGGAGAGATGGGAGAGGGAGAGATGAGAGAGGGAGAGGTGGGAGAGGGAGAGGTGGGAGAGGGAGAGGTGGGAGAGAGATGGATAGCAAGGCACGGTGAAGTAAGGATAATGTGCCTTTTGGCGCGCTGCGCTGAGAAAAGCGGTCTAACCTGATTTTAATGTGCAGAGACCGGCTCGCTCGCATTACCGTGTCACAAGATGAAGATTGTCGAAAAGGTGTGTCACCGACGTGGAAAGTTTGGAAAGCTGTGCCCTATAGATATGAGACACCAGCCTACTACCCCCGGACAAAGTCACTAGGGCCTGAAGGGTGGCCGTAATAGGTGGCTCTTCTGGAAATATCGGCCATAATTCTTGTGACATTGCTGAGATCTTAGAGTAGTGAAGGTATTGACTCATACCCAACTCGTACATTGTCTCTGCAGCTTCTCTAGTAAGAAAGCGCTGTCTCGAGTTTAAGTCTCCCATTACGCGGCAACCCCCCTCCATCCATCTAGTAACAGACAAAGTGTGGCTAATTTGCTTGAACGGTGCCACAGCCCATAGCGGGCTTCAGGGGCATAGGGTGCATGATGCACCATATTCCTTATTCTCATACGGAGGCCATGTGTCTTATAATATATGGGAATTGTTCAGGGACCCGTGAGCCCATCATAAGAAGGTCAGGGAGTGCCGTTTCCCAGTGGGTGCCCATCAGTAGTCTCTTCTCCCAGTTATCACTCAAGCCACTGCACCGCTTGTTGCAGCTGTGTCGCCATGTGATACAGATTTAAGTGAGGGACCTCAAGACTTCCTCATTCCCATGTCCTCTGTAATGTGTCTAGTTTTACTCTTTTCCATTTGGTCCCCCAGAGTAACTCAATCAGTAGGCAATCTAGCTGGCGGAAATATTCCAATGGTATGCGGTAAAGGGAATTTTGCATAACATATAGACAACGCGGCAAGACCACCATTTTTATCAGGGCAACCTTTCCCATCAGGGATACGGGTAAGTCCCGCTAAAATCCAACTGACACACACCTGCCTATATTCTGCTCCAAATAGGTCGTCGACGCGTGTGCCAGCCTGTCCCCCAGTTAGCGCACAGTATCCGTAATCCAGGCCATCCCGAGATTAGGTAGATCACCCTCCTCCACTTTCTGTAGGCTTCACATAGGGATGAGTTTAGACTTTCCTGGGTTCAGACAAAGTCCCGATATCTCTCTCTAACCCAGCTAGCTCCTCGAGGAGTACCGGAACCGCCTCCCTCGGTCGATGAAGATACAACAAAGTATCGTCGGCGTACTTGGACACCACATGAGTCGTCAAACCCAACTGCACACCCCATCTCCCCATCTTATTTCTGAGTGTAATTTCCAGAGGTTCCATTGCAAGAGCGAAAAGGAGCTGAGACAGCGGGCAATCCTGTTGTGTGCCCCTCTGCAGCTCCAAACTATCCGACACCTGGTTGCGCAGGTGGACACGGGCAGTTGGTTTAACATAGAACAGTTTCAACCAGCTCAAATATTTGTCCCCCAGTTGCATTCGGTCAAGTACTGCCCATATGTAATCCCATTCGACAGAGTCGAAGGCTTGCCGTATGTCCAAAAGGCACATGGCCCAGTCCGCCCCCTGCAATTCCGGCGCATACCATATGTGTGCTAATCGCCGTAAATTGTGCATAGTGTTTCGGCCAGGGATAAACCCAGCCTGGTCTGGATGGACCAAACGGGTCATGTATGGGAGAAGTTGTGTCGCCAGCGCTACACTCAATATCTTCTCGTCGATATTTTAAAGAGAAATGGGTTGATGGGAGCCTGGAGCCATGGGATCCCTTTCTGGTTTAAGGATCATGGACACTAGCGCTTCCATCATAGTACCAGGAGGCTTCTTTCTGGACAGAGCTTCGTTAAACATTTCTAAGAGGCGATCTACCAATTGGGTGGCAAACATTTTATAAAATTCGGCTGGGAGACCGTCACTGCCCGGACTCTTCTCCGACTTCAGTCCTTGAATTGCCGCCAGTATTTCTTCCCTGGACAGTGGTTCCCCCAGGCTTATAGCGTCTTCCTCCTCAAGAATGGGAAGCGTAATAGCATTAAGATAGTTTTGTAATGTATGTGGACCAACGCGGGTGGTAGTCGAACATGTCTGTTGTAGGTGGGTGGCGAACTCTGCAATAATTGCATTTTGTGTGTGCAGGACAGCTCCCTCACTATTACGCAGCTGCAATACCGGCTTCTGCTCCTGCTCTGTACGAATCAGTCAGGACAATAACGCTCCCGACCTGTCACCCCCCTTGTAGAGCCTCTGTCCATAAGTGGTGTATTGGTGTTTTTCTAGCCGAGACCAAGCCTCAAGTAGCACTCTCCAAACCCGTTTCCTTCCGCCCTGTCAGTCGATGTTGTATGAAGTGTGTCATCTAGGGTCTTTAATCTCTTTTCTAAGATATCAATGTCAGCGTGTAATTGTTGTTGGACCCCGTGAGTGGTTCGTATGCAAACCCCCCTGAATAACGACTTTCATAGCCTCCCATTCATTGGATCTAGTGACCGCAGACCCCCAGTTCTCGGTGAAGTAATACTGTAGGGCTTCTTTTACGGTTTGTACATGTGGGGGGATCCGCTACGGCTTCCACACGGAGTACTTTGTGCTTTTTGGCACTTTACTAACCTGAAATTCTTAAAATTGCATGCCTCTTGTTCTACCGATTGGATTTTCGTTGTTTTGGTGTCAAATAATTTATTCAACTTTGTTCTTTTTTTTCTAAATTGGTGTGGGGTTTTTCTTGTGTTTTCACTTCATTACTGTTTGAAGTGCCGCATAACTACTTTACACATTGCCTCTAAGTGAAGCCTGACTGCTTTGTGCCAAGCTCATTGAGGGTCAAGCACAAGTTAAGTTGACGTTTGCTGTGTTTCACCCTGACAGCGACTGTGGGTGCTGCTTGAATAGGGCCCACCGCTAACCAGTAACCTAATTTTCAACATGGATGAACAGTGTAAAATAGTAAAGACGTGAAGGCAGCGATCAGTTTCAGAACCACATTCAATATGAGGGCCGAGCTTGGACATTTTATTTTGGCCCCACATTACAGAAAAGATTTATTAGGAGTTAAAGTATTTGTCACAATATTTATTTTGATAGGATTGTAAATGGCAAATTTTCTGAGCTCAACAATGATCTCTCCACCAAGTATGGATGACACTGGTCTCTGTGATGTTATACAATGAATCCGTTTCCGTTTTAAGAAATTAATATGAGTGCTTGGTAAGATGTCTCACCACTTGAAAAAAGTATTAAAACTGTGGATAAAAAATGTGTACCATTGCACAAAGGTGATGGCATTTCTCCTTGCGTAATTGAGCTAAAGGTTGTATTGGCGACCAATATGGCTACCAAACTGAAAAAGGCTGAACAGTCAGTCGAAATGCGTTGGTCCTTTTTTGTTGTTTGGTGTATGGTGTCGCTAATGCAATACATTTCTGCAAACCTACTCGCCGAGGGCTGGGTTTCCTTCTGTGGGATCAGTTCACGGAAAGAGTTCATGCTGCTTGAAAATGACGTGATTGGGCAAACCCGTATTCTGAGCACTGACTGCGATCACGTCCACCTCAGTACTTTGCCTTCTAGGAGCTTCATTTAGTGAAAAACAATGTGTAACTAAGTTTGTGTGAATGTTGATTTGTTACGTGGTCTGCAGCAGTTTTGTTATGAAGCACAGTATTCATTTTATTGCCCCGAAAAAGCGACTGGCTTTGAAGGAGCTTTTGGCACCTGAGAATTATTAGTTATGCAACAAGAGATTGAGTGCATTTTTCTCAGAGCCTTCTGCACAAACCTGCAAAGATACTGTGATAAATTTCGGTCCAACAGTGATACTCCTTTCAGGCAGAGTTATATTCTGTTATTGCACGGTTCATGTGATTCAGCATTTTGCCTTCCTAGATACATATATACCCTTGATACATATATTTCAGACCAGCATAGCGAATACAATTTGCTTCGCTGAGTGGCACTGCCAAGATCATTGGTTTTGATGCCATGGTGGTAGGATTCATATCCTTACCCTCTCATTCCAAGCCTCCAGGAATAATTTTGAGTTCATCAGATAATTATATCGTGAACTCCTTTGAACTGCTCATTCACTCCTTGAACCCGTCACCTGACACGCTGTAAATGTGTGTATGACATCAAATTATCTAAATTAGATCACTCTTTGGTTGTTGCTGTAACTATATTAAGGATCAGAATGAAGTAAATAAAAAAGCACATGTATGGGTAAGTCTGTGCTGCGCAAAGATAATTGCTTATTGGCTGGATGGGTTCAGGCTCAAGTTGCTTCATCAGATCGCGCATTTGGTGCCTTTCATCAGATCGCTCATTTGGTGCCCCTGCATGGCATCTACTGAGTTGATTAAAAACCACACAAATTACAACTGTAAACTCGATTGCCTAAATAAACATCACCAAAAATAAAACATATGAGAAGCAGGTCCCATCATAGTTTTCACTGATTACAGATGGAAATACATCCTGCTTTAACAGACACACTTCTATTCATGTTCTGTGACTATCACATGCACTTTTAGACTATACTGCCCATGAATATTTTAGAGTAGATAACGCTGCTTGCATTTGATGAACATTAAGCTTTCCTACAAATCCCCAAATCCAGGCCAACATCGCCATTTTCAAATCCATAAAAAAAGACATAGAAATTCTGCTGTTCATTCTTGAAAAACAATTGAGCATGCTCTTGTGACTTCTAGACTAGGTTATGCCAACTATCCATATCTGATCTAGTTAACAAATTACAGATGGGCCAACATTCTGATGCTTGTCCGATTCTTAATCTTCCCAGAAAGAAGGCCACTGTCCCATATCTAAAACAACTTCACTGGCTGCCAGTAATCTAAAGGATCAGCTTTAAGGCCTTATTGATCACATTCAGAGTGACCCATAAAAATGGGCCTCTCTATCTTAGAAGAGTGTGCACTGGCTGCATTCAAATCAAATCATAATGTATGCCAACATTCTGCAAAGCCAGGAGGGGAAATAGGTTCTTCTCCGCGATGACAGCAAAATTGTGGAATGAGCTCCCGTTGGAGTGGAGAAAGAAGTTTCTCTTCAGGTAGTTGCTTGTTTTTGGTAGAAATCTTGTGCTGGTTAGTGCCATGATGATTCTTTGGAAGCAGCAGTCTCACTGTACAAGTGGTAGTATTACTTCTTCCTCCTGAAGATAAGGTCATAATAAAAGTTGCACTTCTGAAATACTCCCTGACTATCAACTCTAGGATTTGATTGTTAGCAAACCAATTTTCAAAGCATTTCTCTAATTCAAACTTTGGTTAAACATCTAAAAATGGGTACTTTGTAATTCAACCCTTTATTTCATAACGACTCATTTCATTCTGCAGGTTTTTCCTGGAGCAAAAGATTAAATTCTAACTTTCTTTTCCACACTGTTCTGTATTAGCTATAGTTTTTTTTTTGCATTTTAGATAAGTTATAATGTTGATAATGCACATAAAAACGTCCCACTAATGAAACGCATCTTTCTATAAATGCACATCAGAGAGTTGGTAATACTGACTTAAGTTGAGGGCTCACAATTCAACCCCTTTGCTGGAAATTATGTTTCTGATGATCGGTGATGTTGGATCTGTGGATCACACAATTAGATCTGAGATTCCTTGTGTTGAAAAGTGACTAAAGAATCAGCAAAGTAATACTAAGGTTACTTAGAGCGTGGCATTAAGCTTTAGAAAGTTGTGTTTTGGTCATGGGGGATTTGTGAGCCACACTGATATTTGTTGATTCACACACAATTAGCCCTAACTCCTGATACATATTGAGCAAGAAAAAATATTATTAATGGGAATGTTTTTCATCTGCTCTAATCTAGGTTCTTCTTGGCCATTTTTCTTAACTAAACTTTCCAGACATATTAGGCACTAATTAAGTCGAAGAGATTGGTCAAGGGGACAAAAGTTGCAGAAGGTCCCCACAAAAAAAAACTCCGGAAAAGAGTTTTCCTCGCAAGTTGAACATGGGATTTATGGATCAAGGAGAGAATCATGAATCCAAAAGCAAAGGGATTCAAATCAGCACAATACTTGAGACACTGAAACCTCGGACAAATTACAAATTGGAGTTTATTTTAAGCCTTAGCTCCATTTTCAATTAAATATCCTGTACCAAAACATGTATGCACGTAATATTATCAACTAAGAATATGCCTGCCATGTTTCATCTGGTGATCCAAAGCAATAAGAAAGGGGTTAGCAAAAATGAATTTCTCATTGAGAGGAGTAAGTAAATGTTATTGTATATAGTTAATTAAAACCTTTACAACTTTTTTTGTGCTAAAATCATCCGATTGGCATTTAAAAGGTAAAAAATACACAGGAAAAATATACTGTCATATTTAAAAAAAATTGAAGCTATCTTAGGTTCTAAACTGTTATTTGCACCTTGGTCCTTTGGTTTTAAAATTTGATCTCATTCACTATTTTTCGGTTTTCTGTGTTAGGAAGCTAAATTTCTGCAAGAATCTGGTGGACCTGCATGCTACCTGTAACAGTTGGCTGTTCAATGCTAACATGACTGGCTGGGTGGCTTGATCTAATTTTAAATGTACGAAATGCATGTAATAGATAAAAACATCTCAGGTTGTTCAAGGATGGACAAATACACAGTAAATGAGTCAGAGTTTCTTCTGCTTGGTCGCAGTCTACAGAGTGATGTTGGCCATGTTTGTTTCCATGCTGGAGTCTGATCTTTTGAGATAAAAGCCCCTATCCGAGTTCGAAGTAGCAGTTGTTGGGTAGTGGTTGAGATGTGGTTGACTAAATATGGTTGTGTGGAGTGTCTGTCATATGTAGCTAATACCGTTCAGCCATGATTAGGTCTCGGCCTGATCCAGCACATGCGCTGACCTCGGCCAAGACATTTATTAGGGCTTCTGGAAGTGCTCCCAAAGTGGCGACCACATGCCAGTCATTGCAGAAGATATCTTTCAACGAAGGTATGTTGGGAGTTGAGGCAGTCCTGTTTATTAATCCTACATGTTAGGAAGTTCCAAAACCTGACGGACTCTTTGTGCTCCTCTTTGTATTTTTTGGCTTTTACTGGTGAAGTTGAGGATTAAATTCTGGAAGGTATTTGCCTATCACTTTTTGACTTTGCTGTTTCATTAGTTTCACAAGGTTATGCCGCAACACCATTATTTGCGACTGGGGATACACTCTATTTATTAATTTTTACAGTACTATTGATGACGCATTTTTTGCGCTCGCGGGTGTTTCTCGCTTATGTACCGGCCCTGGATATTGACAGACATTTCCGGGCACTATGGACACGACATCCACTGCTACACAGTGGCTTTTTCTTGTGCATATATGTGACCGAGTTGGCACCTATCCCTTGCCTCTTTTGGCAATCAGACCCACCCCAGGCTCACTGAACCATTATTAATGTTAACTGTTTATGGTTTGGTAGGTTCACAGTGTGGCTATGTTATTAAACTCAGTATTTGTCACATTGCCTATCCGCTATTTTAGCACACATTTGAACGTTTTATCCCGTCCCCTCGGGTGATTTGTGGACCCTCTCCTGTCGGTGAACAGGACGGACGTGTTACTGAGACTGAGCGCGTATCTATTCTTTCACTTCAGTAAGTCGCATTTTGTTCTAGAGGCGCCTTCGTTCACTCACCTTAATAATAATTGTTTCCCCCCTCGTTGTGTCCTAATGTTCATTCTCTCCATCCTAGGAGCTTCAATGAGCCCATCTTCCGTAGTCCGCAGCTTTTTCTCTGTGCATTCACATCCAATATTAGTCATTTTTTAGTAACACTTCTTAATAAGTGCAGCTGGCTCCCACCGTAATTCACCGGATCAAATCAAGCACTGCTTTAATCCTCATGTCCTTTTCCCCACATCTCTGCATCTACTCCCGTACCAATCTGTCTTAGACATTTCTACCCTGTTTTGTCTCCTTCCTCTCTGTCTTCCTCTACACCTCATCACTTCACCCCCAATTTCTCTTTTTCATCTCTCTCCTGTACCTTTCATTCTCTCATCATTCTCTATAACCTGCCATTGTCTGCTTCTATCCACCTATTAATTTGCTCTCTACTTCGGCTCTTGTATCTTTTTGCTGTTTCTCTCCACTCTTTTATTTTATCTCTGCTTTCTATTGGATCTCTCCCATCTCCACTCCATCTCTATATTCTTCCCTGTTCCTCTGTAGTCACATGTGAACCTCTTCATCTTTCCTTGTGTCACCCCACCCCGTTTCCTTATTGCCTACATCTATTCCCTGTCTCATTTTCTAACCCCTCCACCTCTAGCTTTCCATTTTTCAAACGATCTCTTTATTTTGGCCTCTGTTTTTTCCTATTTATCTCTCCATTTTCTCTTTTCTTACCCATTCGACTTTGTACCCCCTTTCATTCGCCCCCTCTTTACAATAGACTAAACACAGAGCCAAGCCCCAGGCAAGCACTTGCATTAATAATCATATGCATTTGGCCTTTTAAGTTGGCTGCAGATGGTACAGAGCACACAGGACACCTTAAACCTCTGGTTCCAGTGCCACTGCACCAGCTGCACCACTGATAGCAGCTCCCCTATTGGCAACCGCCTAATCACTAAATCTATAAAATGGAAGTTTTTACTATAGAAGCATCTGACAATAGAAGTGACATTCAGATAAAGCCTTCCAGTGCTCCTGAGCTGGCCAGTTGAATAAGCAGACTCACACATCCACTTCTCTTTTCTTAGAATTATCCACGATGCTATGTGGCAAAGGGTACCAGATGACTCCATGCTGCCAGGACACACTAATTCCAGTTCTAATATCTTCCTCTACAATATAGTGGTCCGAATTAAAGCAAAGAACAGTGTAAATGTATGGACGGAATACTACAACTCCATCTGAATGTGCGTTTACAGTTTTTTGCCATTCACAAAACAGTTTTAATGGTACATGTGGAACGTTGCTTCAAGCGTGTGGTATGGTACCTTTCATGGGACTTAAGGCTAGTTGGACCCGCAGACCACAAGGAGCATCAAGCGGGAGGGGCTAAGGCTAGAGTATGGAATTCAGTACTAGGCAAAGAATATCAAAGTTGGCTTCTCTGTGTGCAAAACTGACAATGAGTTTCAGGAAGGGGGCACGGACAACAAAATGGTGGTACGTCTAGAGAAATCCATCTGAGGTTCTAAATGCAAGACCAAGTGTAGTCTTTTCCTGTGATGTTAGTTCCTGTTTGAATCATATACACTGTGGCATTTACAAGTGATGGACGAGTTGCAATACATTCCTGCCTTTATTTTTTTGTCATATTCTGTGCCCTTTTGCTACTATTTTGATCCCTAGTTTTTGCTTCTTGCAGTTGGAATTTCTACCGGATCTAATTCTTGATGTGTTTGTTTGCCTCTTCTTTCTGGATGTTAGGGGGAGTTGGTGCAATGCTAAACAAGCATTGACATAGCCAATAGGTCTCACCTTTGGGACCTTATAAGTGCTTAGTTATGCAACAGTTGATGTTGTTGCACGAAGGATATTGTGCTGCATAAATAAACACTTATAAGGTCCCAAAGCCGCGACCTATTTGCTATGCCAATGCTTGCTTTTCTTTGCTAATGCGGCTTTATCTGTAATCCAGGCTTTTTGTTTTGCCGCATTATTGGCTATTTTTATAAAAGCTGCAAAGGTGTAATTAGTGTTCCATGCTACTTGCATTTTGAGGTTTATCAATGCTTCTTCTAGGACTGTGTTTCAGGCGCTTTTTCCATTTGTTTGATTCTTTATTTCGAACCAACAATGCCCTATCAACGAATCCTCTTGTGCTGCTTTTAGTTTCCAACACATTTTTAATATTGCCGCTTGTCTTACTGGGTGTTGGTTTGATAACCCAAATTCCAGACATACTTTTGCTTGTTATACAAACTTCGGGATCTGAAAGATGTATTTGAATAACTCTGATTGTTGAAGATTCAGGAAGTTTGCGCCTTGTCCTCTGAATAATTCCGAGCCGTATGTGAGGGTTGGGAGAAATTTGGCTGCGATTACTTTTAGCAAGTATGAGTTGAATGGACACTTCAATTTTGTTTTTAGTAAATTTAGAGCAAAGCGTAGTTTGTTAGCCTGGGATTTTCTGTACAGTAAGTGATCTTTTAGAGTCAACCTTGAGTCTACCACTACTCCTAGGTACTTGTATGTGACACTTTGCTCTATGAGGTTTTCTGCTGCGTGCCATTTGAATTTTTAGCTGCCCTGTACGTGATGAAAAACTGATGACTTTCGTTTTTTGTGATTAATGCGCGAACCATGCTCCCTGGTGTATTCGTGCAACCTTGTGATGGAACGCTGTAGGCCCATTGGGGTCTGGCTGCATAGGACGACGTCATCTGCATACTGCATGCTACTTATTTTGCAGTGTGCTAGTGTTAGACCTGACATCATTGGCCTGAGTCTCTCCTCCATTTTTTTTCTGTTTGCCTCCTCTGTTTATGATGTTTTTGCTGGTATATTACTTTGGGCACTGTGCCACTGCTGATCAGTGCCACAGTGCAAGTGCTCCCTATGTAAAATTACTGTATTGATTGAATTCCATGTTTGGCTTATTTGGTTTACTATCAGTCCCTAGTCTAGTGCACGGTGAGTGCCAGGGCTTGTAAATACAAATGCTGCTAGTGGGCTTGCAGCATATTTCATAGACCTACGTGCAGTCTAGTACTGTCACGCGGACTGCGCACGTACACCTACTTGCCAGTCCCCAAAACCTTCCCTTAACTTCCAGTTAGTCACCCCTATGGTAGGCCCGAGGGCAGGGTGCATTGTATGCCTAAGGTAGGACAAGCCTAACGAAGTTGGCATGTCCTAATAGTGAATTACCGCCATATTCGTTTTTCACTATTGTGGGGGTACTTGCTCTCCATAAGTTAGAATGGGCTGCCAGGATTATTAATGGTATAATCCTAGCGGGATCGGGGAGCATGGTACAATGACGAGTTTGGTATCCCTGAACTCAGGGTTTAATAATGCATCCGTTTGGGTGGATGGTTTTTGGACTCTGGGTTTGAAAATAGCACTTTTAGAAAGTGGCTATTTTCTTGTCTAACTATTACTAGTTTCTGCTGGTTTGGTGTGTGTGTGACCGGGGCTGGGTGGCTCCAGAGTTCTGAATGAGTCAGTGTGGGGTGAGTGAGGCATTTGCATTGAGAGTAGGGGAAGAGTAGCTCCTGATAGCCGGTCCTGCCCGATACAATGCTGGCTCCACCTCCTGCCGGGCGACTGATAGCTCTGCTCCTGCCAGTGACAATACTGGCTCCACCTCCTGCTGGGCGTCTGAGGACCTTGCCCTGCACCGTGAATAGGCCAGGTGCCTCTGCTTGGCTACACCCACAACAAACCCGGGATGGGGGGAGTTCTCCTGCATGGACAAAGGGATCAAAGCCAAAAAGGGGTATAAGAGAAGGACCCCTGAACCAAGACTTTAGATCAATTCTGACAAGAAACCCTGAACCAAGGACAAGAAGCCTGCTGATCCCAGGACTTGCCTACCCCTTCTGCCAGAGTGCTGTTTGCTGGGGGGAATCCTGCAGTTGCTTCCTTATTTTTGCCAAGGAACCAGGAGAGAGGAACTGAGTGTGTACTCTCAAAACTTTGCAGAGGAAATCTCCAAGGGCTGGAAGAGTGCCAGCCTCCTGTTGAAGTCACAGGGCTAAAGGACTTCACCATGTGCTGAAAGTGCTTGTTGCTGGAACCTGAAAGTCCAGTACCTCTAAAGAAATCCAGCAATCCCGACGCCGACGGACGCCGCCGAATCCAGCCCGACATCGTGAGTGCAGCTCCTGTGTCCCGCATATTCGACGCCGGCCGCTGGGCCTGATCGATGCTAGTAGCGAAGCCGCTGCCGACGCCTCGATCCCGAGCCCTCTCGATGCCGTGAGCGCTGCTCACTCTTGCAACATTATCATAGACATCGACGACGACGCCGTATCCTGCTTCACCTCGTGAGCGCTGCTCCTGTCTGACATCTGTCGACGCCGCTGCAGATCGCCCGACTCCGAGGCCTGATCGACGCCGAAGACGCGACGCCGGACATCTCGACGCCGCTGATCATCGTGTGCTTCGCTTTTCCAAGGTACTGTGTTGTGGGGGGTCTGTGTGACTCCGGGCTCGATGTAGCGCTCCTCGCGGTCGACGCCGAACCTTTGGATTAACTTTGCCTTGACGTCGTGTGACTCCCGTGTGGGTTACATTGTTGCCAAGAACTGTGATCTAAAGAAGAAGAGTTGCTTTTGTTACTAAAGACTTTGTGCTAAGAAGAAACTACGCTTAAACTATTATTTTTCCTTCCAAGAGTATTTATTAAGATTGTGGTATATTTTTGTCGTTATTTGGTCTTGTGCTAAGCCTTATATAAACATCCTTATTTTTATAATACTACTGTGTCATGCCCATTTGTAGTGTATTCACTTTATTACTGTATGTGGTCATAAATGCTTAACGCACTGCCTCTGAGATAAGCCTGCCTGCTTTGCCAAGCTACTGAGGGGGTGAGCAGGGGTTATCTAAGTGTGTGATCCCCTTGCCCTGACTAGAGGAGGTGAGTCCCTATTTGTCAGAAGTGTATACCTCTGCCAACTAGAGACAGCCAAGTCTACCAGCTGACTTTGGGGATCGCTTTGAATTTCCGATATCCTCTTGTCCAGGTCTGCAATAAAACTGTTAAAAAGGGTGGGAGCCTTGCTTTAGGCCAATGTGGGTTGGAATTTTTACTGTTGTTCTGTCACCATTCCCTAATTTAATCTTGACTCAGGTAGATGTGTATAGGTTGATGATGTCCTTCAGTAACCTTGGTGGGATACCCCAGTTTGCCATCTTTTGCCATAGGATCTCCCTTGGTACCATGTCGATGGCTGCTTTTAAACCATCGAAACAGGTGTACAATTTTGTTGATTTGTCCTTTGCTTTTTCGACAAGAAGATTTAAGACGAACAAGTTGCACAACGTGTTTGTTTCCTGCCTGAACCCGGTCTGTGTGATTGGGAGGATCTTGTTCTTGGTGACCCATTCTTCCAGTGCTGTCAAGAGGTTTGATGTGTAGATGTTAGACTCTACGTCAATGAGAGCGATCAGCCTATAGTTCTCCGGGTCCGATCTAGCACCTGCTTTAAAAATTGGATGCTCCCTCTCCATGATGGGGGTATACTTCCTGTTTGGAAGGCTTGGTTGAACACTGGGGTGAGGTATTCTGCCCAGAACGATTGGTTGTGTTTAAAGAGCCCATTTGGCAAGCCATTTGGGCCAGGTGCGCCAGTAGTCCTCAGTTGTCTTATAACCATTTGTACTTGATATGGTCTGATCCAGTTTTCACCAAAGTTTTGTTCGGATTCTTCCCTTTTATGTTGGTGTTGAGAAGCGTGATCTGATTTCATTACTTGAGGGTTGCAATTGTTCCCTTGATTTTGTTCTAGGTAATGTCTCCAATCGGCCCCTAGTATATTTGTGTTGTGTTCATGGAATGCTCTGTTTGCTATTTTGTTAATTTCCAGCCAAAATTTCCTGTTATTTGATTTACTTGTTTCCAATAGTTTTTGCCAAGTTTCTGTTTGTTGATTTTTCTTTGCTATCCAAACCTCTTTTTTGTATTTTTGCCTTAATTTGTGGATTTGTCGCTTTGTGTCTTCACCCATGATCTGATCTTTTCCTTGTAACTTTCTGATTTCCTGGTTTAGAGTCCTTTCTTTACACACTATGGAGTCAAGATGTACCAAGGATGCTGTCATTAGTTTTCTTCTATGGGTTTTCTGTTTGGGAACCAAATTTGTCTGTTAAACTTATGATCATCTTTTCCCAGTTGGCCCGATGCTCTACCGATCTTTTTTCTTTGCCTTTGTCCTGTACCTTTTTTACATGGGTCATAATTTCTTCAACATTCTTTCCATTCCATGTGAGTCGTTTTAGGTTATATGGGCTAGGGGTTTCCGTCAAGTCGTTACTTGCTGGTGCCCGACATATTGAAGTCTAAGATCAATTGATTGCAGACTATGATCGCTCTCAAATTTGTGTATTATTTGGTAGCTGGTGATCCTTTGAAGTGCCTCCAGGTCCATTATGGTATAATCTAGGACTGATTGAGTCTGTTTAGCTATTCTGGTCGTGGCTGCAGACTGGTCTTGTGGGAAGCGACCATTCAAAGTGATCATGCTGATTTCAGCAAAATTGAAGGAACACAGCTGGCCATGTCTGTCCTTATTCCAATGATTTGTTATCAGTGGTGGAATTATTTTGCCTTTCAGTATTTTTTGTTGGATTTTTTGTATGTGGTCTACTTGTAATAAAAACATGTTGAAGTCGCCTGACAATACCAATCTCACCTGTCGGAAGGTGGATTGCAGAGATTTGACCAGTGATTTGAGGGTCGCGATTTTCTCTTGTTTCTTCTTAGAATCTGGGTGAATGTAGATGTTACAGATTACCAATGACCGTATGTCTGGAGAGGCCTGCGATCCTGAGCAGAGGTCTGGTGGTAGTTCAATTTTGATGCACTGAATCCATGTTTGTCCTGAACCAATTAGATCGTACGTCCATGGTATGCTGGTGTTCAGGTAGATTGATAATCCGCCGGCTGCCCTACCAAGTGAGCCTCCTTTGTTTGCATGTTGTTGGATTTCTTTAAAGCTGTTTATCTGAACCGATGTTATTGACCAGGTCTCTTGGAGTAATAAGATATCAAATTGTTTTAGGAATGCATCCTCTGTTTTGCTGCCTAGTCCATTTATGTTCCACAAGCCTCATTGAGAGGAGAACTCTTCGGCTACAACTGAAAAGTGCTGAAAAGAATATCCTTTTTTTAAAACCTCTTTATTAGTGGCATTCAACAAAGAGTCATGACAGTTACAGCATCAATAATCCAATACACCAATATTCGTGGTACATACAGTGAATAATCATCATCTTTACAAGGGCAGGTATAATGCAAACACTACTCTTAACGTCCTGAAATGAGAGGTAACATCACAGGGAACCCTCCCCCCCTCCAATCAGGGGCGGAGGTAGCGGGGACACCATCCCACTCTCATACATAGGCATCTCGGCAGGCCGGGTGGAGAATGATCACCGGTCTCATCGACCCATGTTTGTCTTGGCCCCAATTAGTCATCAAGCTACGTCACCCTGTACAGCAGTGTGTCATATGTGTATCAAGTGAGCGTGGTCCCATCGAGCACCCTAATGGCAGTCAGCGTGAGGGTAGTCGGAATAGAGTACAGCTTAAACCGGTGCGTAGCGCTCATCAGCACAGAAGCCATCCTAAACGACTTGCATCTGCGGGGTCCAGCGCATTCGTCCGTTCTCATCGGCCTATTGTGTCAGAGTATCAGGAGGAGTAGAGAGTCCTGTCGTCTAAGTGATGCTATGTGAACCGTACATATCCCGGACCTCCCAACACCACCCCAACGATAATCGTCCCATCCCACCCCGGACAAGGCGGGTCAGGGCCCATTCTAACGTGTGAAATATTGTGTGGTGGGTGTGGTGTGAGGCACCTATACACGCTCACGGGCCCGGCATCGGCTCGTCATCTCCAGAGGAGTCGCTGTGAGTCGCTTGAGCCATCCAGTATACCTGTAAGGGGGACCAGAAGTCACTGGGTTTACAACGGGCAGGTAACAGTTCTGCATAAACGCCATGCTGATCCTGGCAATACGTGAGATCGTCCAGCCATTCCTTAAATTTTGGCGCCCTACCCCTCCCCCATCTGCAAGCAATCCTTCTCTTTGCAAGTAGCAACGCAACAATAATAATAATAATAAAACCATTTTTAAAGCGCCTGGTTACACCAATGACGGTGTGTCCCCGCGCTGAAATGCTACTACTCCCAGATGAAACAGAATGTACCAGGATACTATTTACTTGGGAAAGAGATAAGTTTTTAAATATTGTCTGAATCTTGTTTCGGAGGGCTCCATTCGAAGGTTCAGGGGGAGGCTATTCCAGTGTTTGCTAGCCAAGAAACGGAAGGAGCTACCTCCCATTCTGGTCTTGTGAACACGGGGAAGTTGGAATAACATCACTCCGGCGGATCTGAGATTTCGGGTGGGGCGATGGATGGTGAGGAGTCTTTGCAGATAGTTTGGGCCTTTTCCCTGGGCAATACGATGAGCCATACATAGTGCCTTAAATTTTATGCGCTCCACAATAGGGAGCCAATGAAGTTTACGCAATGCTGTCTTACCGGATGCCCTGCGTGGAAGGTTGAGTACCAGGCGGGCAGCGGCATTTTGGACACCCTGTAGCTGTTGAATGCCTTTTTTGCTCAGGCCTAGGAGAAGGGCATTGCCATAATCCAGATGTGGCGTGACCAGGGCGTAGATAAGTTTCTTCCTGGCACCAAAGGGGAGCAGATCGAGAACTTTGCGGAGAGCCCCCGGCTTTTCGCCTCAGGGGTGAGTAGTAGTAAATCATCAAAAAACATCAACATATCTACGGTCTGCCTTGGGTACATTCCTGGTATATCCCAGCAACATCACCACGGGTTCCATGGGAAGAGGGCCAGCAATCATAACTTGGAGCGCAGCATGTACCTGCTCCCAGTATGCCTGGATCGCTCCGCACTCCCAGGCCAAGTGGAGGAAATCCGCGCCCTCCGCCCGGCATCTCGCACATCTATCGTCCTCCGAGAGGTGAAATCGCAGCTTCCGAACTGGAGTGTAGTAATATCTCTGTACGAACTTGTAGTGAATAGTTTTCAGTCTGCAGCTGGAGGAGATTTTGGCCGTGACTGAGCAGCAATATTTCCACTGTTCGTCGGTGAGTGCAGTCGGTAGGTCAGAGTCCCAGGCAGTTCGCGCCTTAGCCAGAACCAGAGGGCGTTGCTCACGAATGGCAGCATACAATTTCGACACCAAGTGTCTGCCGTCCGACACAAGCAAGATGTGCAACGGCAAAACTGTGCCTGGTTCCTCTGGGAAGCTAGGGAGTATATCCCTCATACCCTGACGGAGTCGAATATAATAGAACACCTCCATTGGCGTCGGCGGAGTGTTCAGGAAGATCTGGTCTTTGGTACGGAACCGTCCATCCTGAAACAAATCGCCCCAGGTGTTAAGATGTACGCGGGAGCACATGGATCGGAATCCACGTTCCGTTAAGAGCGATAGCTTCGGGTGGTATGCAAGGGGCATCGCTGGTGAATAGAGCATAGGGGCTCCCAGTAGTTTAGTCACTCTCCGCCACGAGTCTATGGTGCAGGTGACAGTGGTAGCAGGTGTCTCGACATCTCCTACCTGACCCATCAGCATGCCCTTGAGTGGTAGTGGGTGCACGATCCAGTCCTCAGCAGCAACTTGAGGCATAAAGGGAGCGGGGTTAACCCAGTGGTAAGCATGCTGAGCCTGAGCACTGAGGTAGTACACCTCCAAGTCGGGTATATCAAATCCTCCCCTGTCATATGGCTGCGTTAGGACACTCCAACTGAGGCGCGGCTGCTTACCGCCCCAGAATAGGCGAAGTAACTCAGATCGGAGTCTTTTAAAAAAAGTAGGCATCCGGGTAGTAGGGTATGTTCTGAAAGAGGTATAGGAAACGTGGGAGAACAACCATTTTTATCAGGGAGGCTCTGCCTGCCATCGATAGCGGGAGGGCCAACCAGCGAGTCACGTTGTCGGTCAGTTGTGAAATGGCCACCCCATAGTTCAATCGGACCGTGTCTTCCCTGTTGAGTGACACTCCGATGCCCAAGTATTTTAAGTCAGAGCCGCACCACTCCAAGGGGTAATCCAGCGGGAAGCGGGTTACGGACGCCGTGAGGGGGAAGAATTGCGACTTATTCCAATTGATGTGCACTCCGGAAACGCCACCGAACAACACAAATTCTCTCAGTAGTGGGTTGAGGTGGTCCTGCGGGTGTCGTACATACAAAGTGACATCATCCGCATAGAGGGATATGCCAATCTGTCGTTGATTGCAATTAAAGGCGCTGGCCTTATGTAATTGCCGGATCTTGCAAGCTAACGGCTCGATTGACAGGGCAAAGAGCAGGGGTGACAGGGGGCAGCCCTGCCTAGTCCCCCTCGTGATCGGCATCTGTGCCGACAGCACACCGTTAACGACAACCCTGGCGACTGGAGAAGTGTAGAGTAGTTTTACCCAGGCGTTGAATATCCGGGGGAACCCCATTCTGCTCAGTATGGCCAAGAGATATCCCCACTCCACCGAGTCGAACGCCTTGGTGGCGTCTAAAAACACAGCAGCGACCGGAAGATCGGGCGATATGGTGGGTACGAGGGAGAACAGTGTGCGGAGGTTATGGGACGTAGCTCTCCCTGGGACGAATCCAGATTGGTCTGGCAGCACCAGGGTATTCATAAGAAGGGATAACCTAGTCGCGAGCACTTTCGCTAAAATCTTCGCGTCGCAGTTTAGCAATGACAGGGGTCTATAGGCATCGGTATCCACTTGATTCTTCCCTGGTTTCAGTAGCGAGGTGATCGCCACCTCCCTCATAGAGCCCGGCAGTATTCCCACCTCTAGCGACTCTTCAAATACCTCCTTCAGTACTGGTGCCATGATGTCGATGTAGCATTTATAAAATTCGGCCGGAAGGCCGTCAAGCCCTGCAGCTTTGCCATTACTGAGTGACATGATCGCTTCCCGGATTTCATCCAGCTCGAAAGGGCATCCCAAGAACGCCCTGTCGCCATCACTTAGCCAGCAGAGTGCTATGTCATCCAGGAAATTTCCGAACTCCACCTCACCTATCTGTTGTGTGGAATATAGCCGTTTGTAGTGCTGTAGGAAGGTGTCCTGTATCCCTTTAGTATCCTGGTAGGTCCTGCCCTCTCCATCAGAGATTTCCAAGATATGCGTGGCGAATCGTTGGTGCCTCGTGAGTGCCGCTCGAACTTTTCCCGGCCGATCCCCCTCGCAATAGCGCCTGGCTGTCCAATATTTGCCACAGAATTTCACTTCTCTGGCAGCTTCTTCTTCGTAAGTCGACAGTTTGGCTCTAAATGCCATCTCTAGGTCAGGGCAAGGATTCCCGACCATCTCCGCCTCTAGTGCCTTAAGTTCCGCTTCAAGATTAGTCAATGTGCGCACGATTTCCCTTAGTACTCCACAGCTCTTGGAGATTGTGACACCTCTCACGGTTACTTTAAAAGCCTCCCATACCGTTTCGACCTTGTCAACAGACCCCTTGTTCCTAGGGAAGAAGGCTTCAATTTCCTCGCCGAGTTCCTGTTTAAAGACAGGATCAAGCAGGGCCGAAGGGAAGAGCCTCCGCGGTGGCCGCATTCTCGCATAGCCAGGCATCTCCATAACAGTCAGTACAGGGCAATGGTCCGAGTATGTACGAGGCAGATGTTTCACCTGAACGATTCCCCCAGCTAGGCCCCGTGAGATAAAGCAGTAGTCGATCCTTGCCCATGAGCGCGCGTGTGTAGTAAAGTGGGTACCTTCCCTAGTTGCCGGGTGTAAGTGCCTCCAGCTATCCAGTAATCCCGCCTCCGTCAGTATGCCCTGTAGCGTGTCCCTAGCTTTCGTGTTGTATTGTCCACTTCCGTCCGATCTGTCCATCCCCGGATGTAGTGATAGGTTGAAGTCCCCTCCCCAGACTATGTGTGTGGCTTCGACCTCCAGCACATGACCCCAAAGCGACAAGAAAAATCCAGGTGTGTCGATATTTGGTGCATAACAATTTACAAGCATTATCACATCGGTGCCCAGCCGCCCCCAAAGAATCACATACCTCCCCTCATTATCTGCCCGAACCCCCATCTTCTGGAACATCAACCGTTTTATTGATCAGAATAACCGCCCCCCTGGAATAGGTGGAATAGGAAGAAAACTCTCTCACATTCGCCCATCTGTTTGCGAACCGGGGGACACAGCGTGGGCTCAGGTGGGTTTCCTGGAGCATCGCTATCTGCACCTGATGCCTATCTAAATATGCAATTACATTCCTGCATTTCCGGGGGTTATTAAGGCCTCGAACATTCCAGGACAATATGGATACTGTAGTTAAGGCGTGATCACCCGCGCTTGTCACCACAACCCTGAGACACGCAAATGTTCAGCGCTCCAGCCCTCCGTAGGAGCGCAACAAGTACCAACCTCTCTGCCGTCAAGAACAGTCGTTGTACTCGATCATCCACACTGACACATTCCGCACCACCAGTCCTAGCACACATGCCATGTACTTCGTCCATAAGAACTCTGCCACTCTCATCAACACCCATCCCAACAGTCAAACTCCCTCCCTCCCTCCATGCACAGCCCCACAACTCCCGCATCACCATTCCTCCCCCAACCCACTGAAGCAACCCAAACTTGCCAGTACCATGAACCCTCCCTCCCCCCCAGACCCCATACTCAATAACCATAGCAAAACCATGTGGGGAATCCCCTCCTGGGGGCATTAGAGGTACGCACCCATACACCCCTACACTCCCCTCCCGCCCCGCATACGCCATACGGGGAAGACAGAGAAGAAGGGGTGGTGCCTGGCATACATAACCCCTGCAGATTTAAGCCTACACATCACACCATCGTATCTCTTCATCGCCTCCCAATAGGCTAAGTTACCAATGAGAATAGGCGGATCCACCACAATTCAGCTGCCGCCCCCCCTGTCTCCTGTATTGCCACCAGCTTACGCAATCCATGAACCATCCCAGCAGCAGGGTAGATTGGTCAAGCTCAGTCAACTCTCAGCAGCAAGTCTACATTGCAAGCGAGCAGCCACCCATGTCCCCACTGGTAGGCAGGGCTGCTCCATCGAAAGTAGGGCATAGACTCCGAAACAACCACCATTAGTTCAACGGTAGGCCAGCTAGCAAGCGGTCACGAGGGCCTCACCCCTCCGCCGCCTCTTCAAGCAGACACAGTACTGTTCAACGCAGACGAATCGCCCAAGTATCCGCTGCTGCCCATACTTTCTCCCGCTGCGCCATATATCTGCGCGATCACAGCACTATACCAGCAGCGGGACAGAGTGCTCAAAGCCAGTCATCGCACAGCAGCAAGTCTATAATGCAAGAAAGCAGCTATCCATGGCTCCGCTGGTAGGGCAGGGCAGCCCCAGCACCCGCAGGGTACATTTTCCGAGTCAAGCACCAATAGTTCAACAGGGAGCCAGCGATCAAGCTAACTTTAGAACACTTTTATGACTCATCTTGCTCTGCAGGATTACCTCCTGCCTCGTCCTCCTCCTCATTACGCCTGTCCCTCCTAGCAGCGCGAAGTTTTTTAACGTAGTCCTCAGCTTGCTGCGGGTTCGTAAAGAAATGTTGTTTGCCCTGATGGGTCACCCTGAGGCGCGCCGGGTACAGAAGAGCATAATCCACCTGCATGTCCCTCAGTTTCTTTTTCACATCCAGGAATTTCCTCCGCTTGTCCTGTACCATGGGCGTGAAATCTGGGTATAGGGAGAACTGTACACCATCGCAGGCAAGGTTACGGCTTGTACGGGCTGCTCGCAACGCCACATCCCGATCGCGGTAGTTGAGCAACCGGGCGATGATGGGACGCGGTTGCGCCCCCGGTTGGGGGACCGGGCCCAGAGAGCGGTGTGCCCGTTCAACAATAAACTGATTAGAGAAGGCCTCTTTACCTACTGCGGTGATTAGTATGTGTTCTATATAGTCCTCCATCCGTCCGGTGTTGGTGGATTCCGGAACCCCCGTGACGCGGATGTTATTGCGTCTGCTCCTCGCCTCCAACTCCTCATTCTTAGCTGCAATCACTCTGAGGATGTTATCCATACGGGTTAGGTGTGTTTCGTGAGTAGTGGAGGTGTCCTCTGCAGTGGAGATGCGTCGTTCCGCCTCCGTCAGCCGCTCCTCGTGGACCTCTATCTTTTGCGCAACTCCATCCATCCTGGAAGACAAGCGGTCAACCTTATCCACGATAGTGGCGAAGCCCTGTCGCATCTCATCGATAAGCAGTCGCAGTTCTGGAGCCATAGGTGCAGGGGAGGGTTCGGTGTTCGACGGTCCTGGGGCACCACGGCCCCCGTCGTGCCTCGCGTCGGTTTTTTGGCGGCCGTAGGTTCAAAGGAAAGTTTGGGCTGTTTGGCATCATTCTTGCCCATAGTGCCCAGCCTGTTGGCACCAATTCGGGCCGGTGGGTGGTGAGCAGTCGCCCGCTCTCCCTCCTCCAGGTTAGTTCGCTCGAACCGGTAGTCCCCAACGTGGCGATCACGCCCGAGGCAGTGTCAGCAGAGTGGGCAAGCAGACCGGCTGTGCCCAATGATCCTCTCTCCCCACTCGCACCACGACTCCAATGACCAGGGCGCGCCGGGAGTGCACGTGTTGGCAGGCGGGCAGCAGATTGCCGGGCTATCACCAGACAAGCCCCGGCGGCGGGAGCACCCAGGAGATGGAGGGCAGCGGGGCGAGGGAAGGCCCAACACGCCCCTTTAGAGTCCGCAAGTCTGACCCCTCTGATGGTCCCAAGCGGCAGTCCGCCACTCCACTAGCCGCTATGTCCGGTGGCAGCGGTGTCACTTATGTATCCCCGGGGGGTCGGCAGGGAGGTGTGCAGCAGGGCTGGGTACTCGGCCAACTCCCCCGTCAGGCCCAGGCAGATTACGCCGTTTCTGTCCGTAGTGCCAGTAGGGCCCAGGTGCAGTGATCCGACTCTCCCCGCGCTGCAGCACCCTCAGAGGGGGCGAGACTCACCTCCGCTTGCCTCCGGTGGTCCGTCTGCAGGCCGCCCGCCCATCAGGCCGTCCTCCGCGACTTCGAGGCCTAGCCGCCTCGTGGAAAGCCGCGGCCTCGCGTAGGTCAGCGTCCAGTCTGCCGCAGTAGCTCTCCGTAATGCCGCCTCCCGGGGGAAGTTCACAGCGTCGTATCTTAGGCGCCGGACCTCGGAGCTTCGCCAGACTTGGACGGGTACTGCAGCATAGGTGGGTCCACCCTCGGTGTGAATTTCAGGCGTCCACCTGCAGGTTAAGCAGATAAATGTAGGATGTTTCTGGCCAGGCAGCCAGAGCCTCACTGAAGTGCGGCCATTAGCTCGTGCGCCCTCTAGCGCCCCCGCTGAAAAGAATATCCACTTAATAACTGTAACCTGCAGCAAATTGTTACACTGAAGTTCATGCTTTCTTTAAAAAAATACGTTTAGAGAACACGCTCTAAGCTTGGCTGATGTTGAGAGGACGTTCCCTGCACAAGACATGGCTGCCTGCTTAGACTTTGACCAGTGCACTCATACTGCACCTCCACACAGCGTGCCCTCTGGTTATCATACATACATATATGGGGTCACACATAAAGACAATATAATTATAAAGCCCATGAAATTCACTAGCAAGACTTCATTTAAGGACCCTGTCACTCCCTACACACCCACACTGACTGTCCTCTGGAGATTTTTTTTTTTTAATTATCAACGTGCATGAAAGGTTTCAGCTAAGGAAGCATTATGGCTCCAGCACAAAATCTGTGCAGGTTTTACTCTTCTCCCAACATATTGTTCCTATCCTCACATTTGAATTTACATCATTGACGACATCCTTGATGCCATTATATACATCATGGCGAGAATGAAGGAGAAAGGAGAAACTAATTAACAGTAAAATATCCAGCAGTGGAGAAAAGAAATAGAATATTAGATGCATCCCGTATCATATTGTACTTTGGGGATTTTGGTGGATGCAGGATTTACCAATAGTTACTGCATGTCTCCTTCGCTGTATTTTGATATTTTTTTTTACCTGGCTATACAATCTACATTGGGTGGAATGGATATCGGCTAATTTAAAGTGGATGTCCTTTATATGCCAAACTGTTAAAAAATTCCTTTGTCTTGTATGTTTTATAGTATTGCATTAAAGAGTGAGATTGATCTTGACAACGATATTTCTGCCTCATATTTTTTCCTATATTTTTGCATCATGTTATTTACAACTTGATATTTTGTTCAGATACTATTTCTACGTGCTACATTGTTGTGCTGGCAGAAAAACACCCTCATGTAGGTAGTTGGATGATGTCTGTGAATGATTACTCCCATCAGCGTCTGTTCTATTGTCAGTCAGTCAGTCAAAAATAACTTTATTTGGTTTTCACAAACCATAAAGCATATAAAACACATTTCATTTAAAACTTTTTCAGTTCTTAAAATTCCTCATACTTCCTTTGTGGCACCAAGCCTTCAGTCTTTGCCCTCGTTTATAAGTAAGCTTTCTACAGCTATCATAAATTTTACCCCCCTACATATTAAAATGTTTGATGCGGCACCCAGCCAACTTGTCGCCGCCTGTCTGCAGGTGCGATGTTTAAATAATTAAAAACAGTTCTCAGCAGCTTCCTTCTTTCTGATTTCACAGTTTCACAGACACACAGCAAGTGGCTCAGAGTTTCAGTGTGATAGCCACATAAACGACATGTCTTTGTTTGATGCTTGTTTTTCCAGGAGGGCGCCAAGTCTAATGAACAAAGGTCTCCAAATCTGTATGCCATGAATCTCCTTTTTAAGGACAATCAGAAATGAGCTGCTAGATAGGGTTGTGGTCTTAGCCGTGTGTAAGAATTTATTATGACCCATGCGTGGCGGCGTCTTAGTAATCCCCTTTTATCCTCCACGAAGGATAATGCTTTTGCTTTGTTATTGCAAGCTTTTTTTAAAGTGGACTTTTCCATCTTGCTGTTCCAAAGCCCATTGATCTCTAATTCATCCAGTGCTATCCGCAGTTGGTCCCCCCACGTATTTGGGGTTCTTTGCTCCATTTGTTGTTTTATTTCGAACCAGCATAAGTTGTTTAAAGTTCCCAACTCTGCTGCTCTGAGTTTCCAGCAGAGATTTACCATGGTTGCCTTCCTTTGGAATTCCTGGTTCTGTAATCCGAATTCCAAACAAATTTGTGCTGGCGATGAACCTTTGAAGAGGTTGAATACCGTTTTATAAACCTTGGTTTGTAATTTGTTTAAGATTTTACATTCTTGGCCATGCCAGGTTTCCAGACCGTAGGACAAGGTTGGTAGCAATTGGGCTGCCATGATTTTTAAGAGATGCCCGTGTGAAGGGCTTTCCAGTTTCTTGGATAATTGTTTGTAGGCAAATATTAAGGATTGGGCTTTTGATGTAATCTCCTTTTTCTGCTCCACCGTTGACAGATTTCTTGACATTTTAATGCCTAGATATTTATAAACACTTGTTTCCTCTATTTGACAGTTCTTTGCATACCATTTATAGTTTACTTGTCTTGGGCCCGCTAATCTTACCACCTTCGTTTTAGATTTATTCAATTCTAAACCTTGGGTGTCCAGGTAGTCTATAAGTTTGTTTATTGTCCTTTGCAGCCCTATCGGAGTTTGACTTACCAGGACAATATCATCTGCATACTGTAAGTATTGAACCGGCTCCTTTGCCAAAATCGGAGGGTGTCCATTTATTTGTTCTAAATGACTGTTCAAGTCTGCTAAGTATAAATTAAACAAGCATGGTGAAAGGACGCAGCCCTGTTTTAGTCCGTTTGTTATATTTATTTTTGAGGAGACTCTTTGTCCGTCCCCAAGTTTAACAGTGGCCCATGTTTCACTGTATAGTGATTGTATTGCATTAATCAGTGGCTGTGGCAATCCCCATACTTAAAGTTTCTTCCACAAACGGTCCCGCGGCACTCTGTCGAATGCCGCTTTTAGGTCAATGTAGCAAGCCACTAATACTCCCTTTTTCCTTTCAGCTTTTTCCGTAAGAATTGTCAAGGCTGTTAGATTAGTAATGGTGCCCATACCCCGTCTGAAGCCTGTTTGAAATTTTGGGATGATGTTGTTTTCCTCTGTCCACTCTTGTAGATGTTCCAGGATACATGAGGCATAGAGTTTGGCCTCTACGTCGATCAGGGCAATCAACCTGTAATTCCCGGGTTCTGTTCTGGTGCCGCTCTTATAAATTGGGTGGAACAGGTTACCGCTCCAGGACTGTGGGATCTTGTTTTCTCGGAAAACCTGGTTAAAAAGAGGGGTTAGATATTTTGCCCAAACGTCCGGGTCTCGTTTGAACAGGGCATTGGGTAGCCCGTTTGGGCCTGCTGCTCCTTCCGCTTTCAGATTTTTTATCAATGTTTTTATGTGTTTAACGGTTGTCAAAATTTGATAATCTGCTTCCCAGCTAAACTGGATTTTTCCACTTTCGATAGTAGTACTGGTTGTCTCGGGGTACGTTTCTTTTTCCTTTACATTCAGTGACCTTGCTGCATCCGCCTTTTCTGTTCCTAGTTCGGGGTTGTACAATTTATCAATGTATTCTAACCAAGTGTTTTCACTTATTCTGATGTTGTATTGCTTTCCGAATCCTTTCATTAGTTTATTGATTTTGCCCCAGAATTCTTTACTGTTTGGTAATTTACTTGCCCACAGCAGATCTTCCCATAACTTTTCTCTGTATTTCCTTTTTTCCACTCTACTTTCCACCTTATAGTCTTTTCTCATTTTTTGAATCGATCCGCTGTCTGTTTTTTTCCCCATTTTGATTGCCTGAGCTTTTTGTCTTAGCACTTTGGCAATATTTCTTTTTGTGTTTCTCAGCTGTGTTGTGTACCATGGCTCTTTAACAGCCCCGTGATTACCTTTGCTTATTGGTTTTGCCGGAAATTTGTCCAGGAGTGCTTCACATAGGTTTACCCAGTTATTTAATAATTTTCCTGCTGACTCCTCAGCATTCTCTATGTGTTCGTTCACCATGTTCATTATGTCTTCCATGATGTTTCCTCTCCATTTAAGCTTCCGTAAATTATATATTTCAGGCCATGCTGCTAGTGATGCTACATACTCCTTTTGCTTAATGTTGAAGTATAATACTGTCTCCTGAGGGAAATGATCGCTCTCAGGTCGTGTTGAGATGTAGAAATTTTCTACCTTGGGCGTTAGCTCTTTACTAATTATCGTATAATCAATAATTGATTGTTTTTATCCACAGGAAAAGGTAATACCGGCCGGTTGATCTCCCTTCATGTTTCCATTTAGGATGACTAGGCCTAGTTTTTTCAGCTCGTTTCGTATATTTTGGTTTTTATTCTTAATCTTAGTCATCTTTCCTCCTGTCAGGTTATAGTTGAAATCCCCTGATATAATCATGTTGTGATATTGATGTGTGACTTGTAGTGTTTTTATTAAGTCTATTAAGGATGACAGTTTCTCCTCTTTTTTGTTCTTTGCCGGATGAATATATATGTTGAGAATTATTAGCTTTTCTCCCCCGCCTTCTCCTTGTGCGGGGAGATTTTCTTCCACTTTTACTATTTGGATCCAGTTTTCTCCGGAATCCATTTCCTCCGTTTTCCAGTCATTTTCTATTGCAATGTATATGGACAACCCCCCTCTTGGATGCCCATACTTGGAGGTTTTTTCCGCCATTATGTGGAATTCTTCGTAGCCTTCCAAATGCTTTGGAGAGGTGTTCCAAGTTTCTTGTAGCAATATTACTTTAAAGTTACTTAAATAGGTGAGGGTTTCTTCATCTTGTTGAATTTCGTTAAAACCGTGAACGTTCCAGGAGCAGATCATGGTCTTTATCTCAATTTGAATTACAGCCTTATTGTTTTGTTCCCCCCTTGCTGTGCTGTATTCTTCAGGATCGATGTGAGTTCAAGGTGAGGGCTAACCAGGACCAGTCTTGATTTCCTTGAAGTAGTGCGTTTGGTCCACCAGTAACTCTGTTGTATTTGGTTTCCTGCAGGTTTCCTGCAGGTTTCCTGCAGGTTTCCTGGTTTCCTGCAGGGATGCTGCTCGCTGATACTTCTGCTGCTGCCTTCGCCTCACCCTTTTGGCCAAAGACCCTAGAGTCTAAAGTGCTGGCGGGGTATGGCTTCAGGGCCTCAGGGGCTCGGGCTAGTGCTGGCAGCCCGCCCCCCCCCGCCCGACCCGCGCCCGCTCCCGCTCGCCGCTCCCAGCACCCGTCTCCCGACTCACCGCTTCTTGCCGCCTCTCCTCTCTCTCACTCCTTGATGCTGTATGTTGCAGAGCGGGCGGAGTTGCGGTGTGGTCTGCCTCAGGATGCCGGGAGGGGTAGCCTGGGGTAGCTTGGAGCACGACACACAAGCGTCGAAAGATCGTGCAGCTCAGGCTGCCTGGGACAGTTTTTTCCTGTGTCTCGGCTTCTCGGCCTCCCGTCTGTGCAGCTGAAGGAGAGCCGGAGAGCCGAAAATCAAAGCAGTCAGGGTGCGGTTGTAGGGTGGCTTGGCCTGGGGCTGTGGTCAGATAACCCCCGAGGTAGCAGGTCCCGCCAAGCTCCTGCTCGCACAGCGTCTGTCCGCTCAGCGTCTGTCTGTCTGTCCGTCGATAGGGCCGCGCACACGCTCACCACCTAGTGGACACCGAGGAAACTGCACCTCAGAAACTGTTCTATTGTGTTCCCTTGGTTCCCAAATGCTGGAGGCCTACCTGTTCTGATCAGTGGTCAAATCAGTAACCGCTGGGAATGATCGCCACTGTGCTCCATTAGACTCACAGAAAATGGTGGCATCCTTTGTACCCAGCCTCCGCCACGCAACTCCCATTTCAAGATGATGGCTTCCTTGCCTCCAGTGGTGTGGTGGATAGGGCTGCCTCCTTTACTGTCTGTGTCATCATATACAATCCTGCTTACCCTGCCATCTGTTTTGAGTGCCTATTTGCTTCTCCTCTGTTGGTTGCCTCTGTATGTGCAGCCAGACACTGCATGCAATTGGGAACGGCTTATCTCGAGCATTGCACCTCTCCTGCCGTATAGTGGTCTCAGTCTCCTCTTCTGCCATTCTCAACTCCAGTTTCAGATTACCAAAAAGGCAACGTAGGCACCAGCCTATGGGCCCGTGACCACGAATCAAAATAATATTGATTCGATCTTGAAAGAAAATTACAATCAAGCTTTCTTAAATATTGTTTCCAAAAGATAGAAAACTCAAAGAAACAAAAACGTTACATTAACGACTCTATACAGAAAATAGTTGATTAATGTAATGTACCCATTAACAACGGCCCCCACAAAGCTAAGGATGCCTGGCCTCCACCTTGGGGGTGCCCAGAAGTGGACACCTCACAGGGAAAGCCAGGATGGGTTCCACAGCGGTATTCGTACAAGCGCCTTGAGACCCTTGCGGGTGAGTTGTGCGCTATACAAGTATCAATTTACAATTTACAATTTTTAAAGTACATAAACCAGAGACATCAGATTTACATTACAATTTGTCTCTCAAAAGCTCATCTTCTGGCAGCTGTTGGTTTGTAAAACAATCCTGTGCATTGGGTATTAGGAGATAATTTGCATGTGGGTCCCTGAAATTTTGAACTCCTAGGGGCCTTCACATGGTCACACTGCTCAACTCTGCACCGCTTTACCGTGTTGTAAGCTCTTTAACAGCTGCTTCACACCTTCAAGGGGCACTCGGTTTGCTAGGGAAGCTGTGCCACATGTTTTGGCTGCTATACTTTAACTTTGTTACTTTGTTGTTTGGGCTGGAGAGGAGCGGCAAAGATTCACAGCTACTTCATTCCCACTAGGCCATGCTCTATAAATCACTTTGCAGGGTACTTTGTAGAGTAATGAGGTGGTGTTCAGTTCAAAATATTGACACCAGGAGAAAATACATTTCTAAAATAAGTATTGGGCAAGCCAAAAAGAACATACCCACTGACTATAAAACCTAAGCAGAGTATGACTGGCCTTAACGACAAGGCAGCAATGCAAACTCTCACATACTAGCTAAAAATACATGCACACATTGCTAATATCATTGCTACTTGTCAAGGGTGTGTCTGTGAGGTACAAGCTGCTCAGATAATGCAGGAAATTCACTCACAGAGGCAATAATATGTTTGATGTTTAGGGGTCATCCCAGAACATAAATATCTTGTAAAATACTACTTGGCTTTGCATCTCGGAATTAAGTCAGAAATTACGCATGGGAGAAAAATCTGTAAAGAAGTGCTACAGTGAGCTTATGTGGCATGTAAACCAAGGGCAATATTTACTTGATACTGCACTTTCAAAGGATGTATGTTCCATGTCTTAGTTTCAAAAGTTTTAAACTGTTTAGTAAATAATGACATTTGATTATTTACTTAAATTTGGAGTTTATACTATCATATTTGCACACAAGGTGACTAGTTCCCAGATAAATGAGAGCATCCACTATTTGCAGATGTATGTCAATGATTTTCATACATTGACTTACTTTTGAAGATTCCCAAAAACAGGCCTACTCCAAGAAATTTGTTGAAAACTCCTTAATGTTGTATTCCGCAAGAAGCAGAAGACCTAGCTTTTCAATCAACGAAACAGCCATAGGTTGAGCTAGGCGTGCACACCTACTCAGAGCCAGGATACCCTTGCGGGTGATAGTGCGCTTTACAAATAACATAACCAAGCATAACATAACAAACGTCTAAACATGTGCAATAACGCACGCGCAAGCAGACTTCATCACGCATGTGCACGCTTAAAAAATGATGTGGCCGTTGCATCATTGTGGCTTTTTTTGCTTACCTTTGCTTTTAACCATGTTAAACAGAATCTTGCCGATTACGATCCTATACAGCATTGCCAAAAAGCGAGACTAGTTGGCTTTGCCAGTATTTGTTTGTATCGTCCTTAAGGAAACAAGGACATAAATATTTAATTGTTTAGTATAAATGTGTGTTACTAGGCGCTTACAAACCCAATGGTTTGCTATCCATCTATTGTGTCCAAAATTACATTTTCCCTTACATTTCTGAAACTAAATGTAAGATAACTAGTTAATTAGGACTGGATTTCTGAGTAATTGACATATTTGCTTGAATCAGCAGCAACCTCATTAATCCAACAATACCAGATAACAGGATATTTCAGAGAACACTTTCAAAATACGGCCGCTCCAAGAAAAGCAAATGTAACTAACTGCGCCATCGGATTAGACGAATGGACCGTGTGACCACGTGACTGCACCTGCTACTTTTGGCACGCATGCCTGATGTTGAACACCAATCACCCAGACAATCACAGATGTCGTAGCGTGTTTGACGAACATTTCGATTATAAAACTGTGTGTGACAGGAGGACACTGCGGACAAATGTCACGTTTCCTTTACCGTCAACGTCACCCTCGTCTGAACTGAATGCGTCAGTGGTAAAGGAGAGGCCTAGACAGTGGAGCGTGCCAGTGGCTGGGCTGCCGTGATTTCAGTCAGTCACCTCAGGACATAAACTTTCTCTCTCATTGCTCACTAAGAGAGCAGATGGATTCCCGTAGGGGAGTAGGCTGTCTGGGTTTAGTTGAACTTCTGCTTAATCCTGATTCAAATTCAAAACCTACACGTGTATTTTTTAAACTCTTTGCTAGATTATTGCTTTGTGTGAGATAGCAAAGCCATCAGCAAACTGCCAACGGAAAGGTAAGCTAGCATAGGCAAGGCCGCCTGCCTTTTGGCAATTCCTGTTGTGTTTTGTCATGATTTGTGTAAAATTGTATTATTCGAGAAGCTGCTTGGTGAATTTCACTCTAAAAAAACAAACATTGATTAAAGGAAAAAAAATGTTGGTCTCAAAAAAGCACACATTACCATAGTACTTCCTGGCACTGAAGGGAACGGCTCAGCCCTGCCAAGTACCACATATCCCTAGATCAGATTAACGAAAATCATTAACTATTCCTGCATTCCCGCATTGGAACACTTTATCACCCAATTTAAGAGCTCTTGGCTCAGCAGCAGTCATTCATTTTGTGCTGCTAAGGTTTATTATTTGTCACTGCACTGAGTGACTCTGCCATTCAGCTTTTAGCTACTACCAATGTGTTTGCAGCCTGATCCGATTAAAAAAAGGTATACCGTTTTCATAGTCAACCTCAGGACAGTGTGCACTGTTTTTCGAGTCTTGTGATGCGGCGTCTCTGATCTCTACATATGCAGGCAACATTAAATTGAAAGACAGTCTGCCTCCACATTAAATTGAAAAACAGTCTGCCTCCAGTGGATGTAGAGAGCAATCCGGCCTCTGCAGTAAAGTGTATTGTTTGCACACCCCTCGTGACCGGGCTCGGTCCGAGAGTACAAATAAACGGGCCAAGACTGCCCGTGGTCTTCCGGCCAACAATTACACCAACAGGACTGTGTCCATTATTTTCATAGTGTTAGGCCCCCACTTACTTGCATGCCTCTTTGCACCCGACACCGCTATAGTGAGCAGAACTGATTCTGTGCAAATAAGTAAATTCGTACAAAAAATAAGTGGGTCTTACTTATAGAGCTTAATGTTGCACAAAATGGGGTGCTTTCTGATAATTCGCTTTACAGGGATTTCTCAGCTTGGTTTTCAACAAAATTAATTTTCACTCACTGTCAGACATAAAGAAGCATGGATTGTCACACATAAGCACAGTTAAACCATGGAAATGTCACATATAAGCAATCTGAAAACTTGGTAGCTATGACAACTTTGTGTGTGTGTGTGTGCTTGCTCATTTGAAAATGGAAGTATCTTGTAACTTATAGTACTGTTAACCAATGGTTAACCAACTTATAGTACAGTTAACCTGATTGAACCAATGGTTCAAGTGGGCCAATGCAGTGCCCCTTGATGCATGTTTGATTGGTTTGGAGAAAAATGCTAATAACACAACCACAGACGAATGAAGTTTGTCTAAAAATTCATATCAATAACTGTTGGACTTGGCCCTTCTGGCGGGTTCACCCCTGAACTTTTTGCTTATTAAAGTGACCTGGTGGTAGTGATTTTTGGTTTCTGCACACTTTACCACTGTGTCCCAGGGTAAAGCGCGTACGTGTAGTGAGGTTGGCCTGCCCTCCTGTAGGAATGCATGGGGAATGTATGTGTCCATGTTAGTTCCTGATGCGTGGGGAGTGCAAGCTCGAGTTTGGTATGTGCAGACTCGTGTGATTAAATGCTGAGCGATGATGTGTGTGACATGATTGTGTCTAGTGTGGAAGTGCCACTTCTAGAAGATGGTGTGTCTGTGCAGTGAATGTGCTGGCGTGTGATTGGCTGGAGCTGGCTGGTGTGCCAGGCTCCAGAAGTCAGGATGGGTCTGCCCCAGTGGTGAATGGGAGATCTGCATATGTGATGGCTGGGGAGGAGTGCACCTGGGACCTAAATAGGGCTGGACTTTCCCCACACAATGCTGGCTCCGCCCCCTGTGGTGCGACTGATGACCCTAGCCTGTCACCCTAAGAAGGGTGACTGAGCACATCACAGTGCTCCAAAACCAGCTGCGACTGGATTTTCCCCCACCCTACCCACAGACAAAGGATTTACCTGTATAAAAAGGGGCTGTGTCCCCAGAAAATGGGGTTCTCTTGTTCCTGATCTGAAGAGGGAGGCCTGCTGCTGCTGGGCGCCAGGAGGACCGCCACTAGGACTGCCTCCATGCCTGGAGGGCCCAGTGAGCTGGCCCATGGGCCCAGCCTTGCCCCCCCTGCCTACCTTCCTGAAGGACTTTGCCTGGACTTGTGGCTGAGTTTCCCTCTAGCGCTTGGGAGCGCTTTATTTTGCCTCTAGCGCTTGGGAGCGCTTTATTTTGCCACTAGCGCTTGGGAGCACTTTCTGTTCGCAGCCGGTGCCCACCCGGCATTTTCCCCGCAAGATTGCTGCTTCACGGAAGACCACCCCGTGTTATTCATTATTAATTTATCGGGTGCTCACTCCGCTGTCCATTTAAATTAAAAGAGGGAGCCTACCCCTCGAAATTCCGGCCGATCGGCCCAGGAGTCCCCGGAGCCCCGCGCCGGCTCCCCGCTGACGTCAGAGGGGAGACGCGCTGCCATTGGCCTAGGGGTTCTGGAGCCGGAGGCTCGGTGCCCAGGGCCGCGCTCCTATTGGCCGCCGGAGGAGTGCTGCAGGGAAGCAAGGCTCCGGTCTGGAAGGGATCGCCCCGCAGCCAAGACCCGAGTCTCGCCGGTGCAGAAAGCCACGAGACGGCCTCCAGCCGCAACCGGAGTCCTGGTGAGTGTGCAGCTAGAGAGGGAGAGGGGGGCCGTCAGGGCACATTGCCGGTGCCCGACCCCCTCCAGAGGTGCAGACGTGCTTGTGGGGTGCTGGGAGGGTAGAGCGGCCCCGGCAGGCAGCGGGCCGCTCCCCCAGCGAGGCCCCATTGTGTAGAGCCCACAAGAGGCTTTAGGTGGCATTCGTGAAGAGCCCTGAGAGGCTCTTGGGTGCATAATTTACTTCGAGTCCCCCGAGAGGGACTCTGACGATTTGGAGGCATTTCTGGGTAGTAGAGCGACCCCGGCTGGCAGCGGGCCGCTCCCCCCACACACGACATTCTTTCTTCGGAGTACCGTGGCTCCCAACCCACATCGTTGTTTCTGGAGCCCACGAGGCTCCTGTGGGGGCATTATTATTCAGAGCCCACGAGGCTCAGGGGACATTTTGGTGATTCCGAGCCCAGGAGGCTCCCCCGTGTGTTTGGCCCCATTGGCGATTCAGCTGCCCAGCACTTAGTGGACAGCTGCTACTTTTAGGTTGGGAACTCTGGAGCAGTTCTCCTTTGGCTGCCTGCTTGATTTTGATGGACAGAGGGCGTGTGAGCCCCCGAGAGGCCCGGTTGACCTGGGGTCAGTTTTATAATGCTTGGGCGCAGATGGTGTACCTGCCTAATGGGATTGATGCAATGCCTTTTCCCATGCCTCTAAAAATGTGTTTTCATGCCTAGGAGGTTGTTTGCCCTAGAAGAGTGATGCTAGTGAGGTCATGGCGCCCTGCGTGATATTTCCCTAAGGTGTTTTAGGATTACGTAGGTGGTGTTTACCTGTTACCAGTGAGTACTGGTTGTGTGCTTCATGTGCTAATTTTGATACTACAGTTATGATATGTTCTACGTGCTCGGTCTAAAAGTGATTACTCCTGACAGCGGTCCAGGGGGCACTGTCCCATGTAAACTGTTCCCTGTACATTCTGCCCGTGCCCATGGCACCTTGTAAAGTATATGTTTATTGTCTAATGTTTGTGGTATAATACAAACACTATTTTTTATATATTTGCCCTTGTGTGGAGTTTCCTTTGTGGTGGGCCTTGCGTGTTGCTGCTGGGTGCGCGCACAAGCGCTTTACACATCGCCTCTGAGATAAGCCTGACTGCTCGTGCCAAGCTACCAAGGGGGTGAGCAGGGGTTATCTTGGCGGGTAACTTCCTTTCCCTGACTAGAGTGGTGGTTTCTGCCTGGCTTTGGCTCAAGCCTCAGCCAACCAGAAACTCCCATTTCTAACAATAACTATGTCATATACATAATTTTAATCCAATCAAATAGTCTTGGGTAACACAGACTTAAACAGCCAATCGTTCTGCTATTGGCTGCCAGCCTGTTTCTTTTATGAAAGAAGGAAACAAACAAACAAACAAAGACAGCATGAAAAAGACAAGAAGAAGAAAAGAAAGAAGGCAAAAGGGCAAGCAAGACTGTAAGAAGGAATTTTAATCAAATCAAAGGGTCTTGGCTAACGCCTGATATAAATATTGCTGGCTTGTTTATGTACAGTTTGGAATTTATTACCACAATTTATTTACTATTTTTCTTCAAGAAGAAGAAGATATGCACATTGATAAGTGTGGAGAGAAATCTGTGGCTGTAATATGATATTTGAGCACGTTTTTGATTTATGTAAATAGATAGGCTGTTCTGTCACCCACGTGCATTTTTAGCGTAGCTGGACAGAGCAGCCCATATCATTATCAATTCTTCTAAATATGCATACAATGGGAGTTTCTCTTCACCCAAAGGAAAAAACTCTCCCACCTCTTGCTATTAGCTGCTTACATATGGATTTCCTGCATTAATTGCTTGAGGGACTATTTTACCATCACAAACGTACTCTGAAAAATAACACAATAAGTTCTTGTAAATTCATTGTACACAGAAAACAATTGTTTTTTTGTTTTTACTCTACATCAGGCATTTTGATGTTTGTTTCACGGGCCAAAATGCATGCATGTCATATTGGTTTTGCCAGTGTTTATTTCTCAGGTGTGAGCTTTCTTTCTGTTATATACCCTGCACAGTGTGAACATTTTTGTTGTTTAAGCATATGCAAAATAAGTTGTGCAGTTTGGGTTAAATCATTTCAGCTAATTGATCATTTTTATAGTATAAAAAAGTAATAGCCTTGATTCAGTTAAAATTTTGTCCATATGGCTGAATGAAATTGAGTGGATGATTTAAATTATTTATTCATTATGTCTTCTAGGCTGATTGCCTTTATTAACTCTGCATCAGATGCGTATATTTATTGGACAGGCACTTCCAGGCTCTGCAGTCTGCAGAATGTTTAACCTATGAAGAAGAAATAACAAGGCAGGCACTAATACACAGACACACACAGGTGTACACCTGGCACAAACGTGCATGCAAACACACAGGTCCTCCAGTTGCTTAATCCTGAGACTTGCAGGTATAATTTTATAACAGGATAAACAAGAATGCCAGTCCCAGACTGCAAAGAAGAATCTTGGACAAGAGGAAATAGTTGTATGTGGGTCTCGGAGACGTGGCAGAGTGAGAGATGTACTCCTGGAAATGCTCTTCTGCCCAGGAAGTCAGGTTGATTGTTGCAACAGCTCCATGTCTGGAGCCCTCAGTGCAGGTGTGTATGGCATGGCATGGCCTTCAAGGTCGTGCAGCAGCACGGAGAGGCTAGTATCAGTCCCACCATCAAGCTAAACAAATGGTGACTATGCTTTACTCAGGGGAAGAGTCTTTATCACACAACAGCAACAATTCTAATCTGGGTCAGAGATGATATTCATCAGAAGGCCTCATCTGGAATGGGTTAGATTCAGCAGAAAGTCAATGGCTAGCAAACGTGTGACGGAGACACATGGGGCTCGTGTTTTGGCCCAGATGCTGTCTTACGCCTCGAGAGAGAGGGTAACCCATCCTAGGTGTACCAAATAGATTGTGTCTCAGGGGCGAGGCCAGACGATATTCTAGCTGAAAATGAAGCCTCTTTTTATACCTCAAGATAGTCTTTGGACCAAGAGATGTGAGTGACTAGTGTCTCATTGAGCAGTCAACATGGTTTAATAAATTGCCATTGAATTCAGTGGCAGAGGTTCAGATGGTTTCCTAAAGTGTGAGTATGATGGTCTTTTATGAGCAAGTTTTTCACCTACGTGAAGGTAGGGGCTGGCTCATTTTTCTGCTTAATTTTAAAATCAAATCATTACTTAGTCTCTTACTTTGGGTGCTGCCATTATTTATTTCTGATGGACTTCATGAATGGTATGCAGATGATGTGCAGAGAGGATGCCATGCACAAAATGGCTATTCAGAACTGTCACCAGAGACATTTTGGTGGAAGGAGTGGTTTGTGTACTATTAATCTCTGATGAACTCAAACACTAACACATCAAAGTTCTGATTTTGTGCTTCTGCGATACTCTTTATGATCTGTTCAGCATCTTCATTGGCTTGTATCCCATGTGCCATGACATGCAAGTTGATGACTCATTTCTCTTTGAGGTACAGTTGAAATTTAAGGCCTTACATGGGCTGCTTCTTATTAGCTTTATTTATCATTCCATGAGTTGCTATCATCTCCAGGTTCAGAATAGTCACTTCAGTATCTGAGAAGAGTGATTGTTCATCTGCTACATTCAGCAGATGATGGCCATCACTGTCATCACGTTGGGAAGGCTTGGTTCTTCACCACCCTTGAGGAGGCCTGGGACTGGTTGGACGGCCGGCGCACTGCAGGGCGGTAAATAATAGCTCCCAAAAACCTTGTGGAGAGAGGGTCAGGAGCGATCCTAATGGTGGCTCCCCCACTGAGGGCCACGAGGGAGCGACAGGAGGGACTTGTTAAAGGGTCTGTACGTTACACAATTGGTGTTTTGGGCCTTATTAGCTAGTTGCTTGGTCTGGGCTAAGGCCGGGTTATTTCGGTGGCTGCACCCACCGCCAAACTGTGCTTAATGGACCATTATAATGCGGAGTGACTGCTCACTTGATTTCACAACGTAGTTGATCTGGTATTCTGTTTATCGTATAAATCACTCATTTGCCTTTGCGCTCCGGACGGGTCCCCGGCTGGTTGCACGCACCTTCAAGTTTCAGGGGTGGGCGATAGGCACTGTGCAAGTTTGGGGTGGCAGGAGATTTTGATTCCGCCATGCAGAGAGGCAGGAAGGGGGGGTTGAGTTTTGTAGTTTTGGGGGGTGGGGATCCTGTGCACAATGTTGATCCGTTATGAAACACAGACAGAGTGCGACTCTGATCTCCTTTCTGCGCGCAGGATGGGATGGGAGGGGATGTTTTATTCAGTTTTGTTCTGTGTTTGACAGGTATGACAAATATGATACTAGCCAAGAGCTGACAACTATTGTACTAACGTTTCTGGCATTTTTACCTAAGGGGGTGGGGTTCCACAGACACCTCCTCCTAAATGCACCCACTGTGGGCATCCCCAGAGTTTGAGCAATCATACCCCAGGCTTTGACGTACACGGCAACTAGGCAAGGGCTCAAACTGTCGTAGAATGTGAATGAGTTGGGGACAAGATCAAACGGGGTATCGTGCTCCAATTTTTTAACAGCACTCTACCAATGTGGTCCTCTCACCGGAAGTGCATTTGCTTGGGAATGCTTGTAAGGCCATGTCGAGATGGGGATTTAAATTGGTGGCGCACTAAGCATTTGGTTCCAAGGAGTGGGCATCATGGTGCGGAAATTGTTCCCTATGACGATTGACCTTGTCCGCACAGATGGACTTGGTAGGTTCATTGCTGCTTCTGGGACCTGGGAGGGGAGGGTGAGCTAAATGTCCTTTCTGTTTATATTCCGCCGGGTTTGCAGGCCCAGGCCTTTGCGGAAGTTGGTGATCTCCTCTTAGGGTTCCCTGAAGGCAAGGTATTAATCGGGGGTGACTTCAACTCCATCGTTTCAAACTCCCTTGATCGTTGGCCCCAGAGAGCTCTGCCACCCTCCCGAACGCAGATCCACAGCTTCATGGGGGCATTGGGTCTGGTGGAAGTTTGGAGGAGTTTGCACCCAGTTGAGCAACAGTAAACGTTCTTCTCAGGAGCACACAGCAGTATGTCCCGTATCGTTTATGTCCTGACGTTAGCACATCAGGTCGACAGTGTCAAATATATTCAACACCTTGTCTGGGGAATTTCCGATCATTCGCCGATCCTGTGTTGCCTGGAGGTTGGGGAGCCCACCATAGGACGTACGGCCTCGGACAACCCCTGGTATCTCAAGATCCCTCAGGTTAGTGAAAAGATCTTGAGCGACTCTGAACTTTACTTCCAGGAGAATGAGGGGTCAGTAGAATCATCGGTGATGTTGTGGGAGACTTACAAGCCTGTCATTCGGGGTGTGGCCCTGGCCCAAATTTCGGGTCTGCAGAAAGAGAAGCGTGCTGGTATGATCCGCTTGGAAGGGAACATTTTACAGTTAGAGGGGGCTCTCCGGGTACAGGACTCGGTAGAGGTACGACAGAAGCTTCACATTAAAATCAAGGAATACACTGATTTTGCTATTGAGGCGGCCAAATCGTATCATAGAACCACACTTAGTAGAATTTATGATGCTGGCAAACTGCTGGCCTGGTTACACCATAGAGACCAGGGCCACCGTGTGGTGGTTTTAGATAGAGACAGATTTCGGTACCCGCCTCACCGCCCCACAAGATATAGCTGACGCATTTGGCCAGTATTACCAGGCCCTTTATACATCCCAAACTCAACACACAGAGGAGGAGGCATCTTCCTTTTTGCAAGATATCTCGCTGCCATCGCTCACTGAGGATGAGCGTCTTGATCTTGACTTAGATATTACAGTCACTGAGGTGGAAAAAGCTATCTATGACTTACGTGGAGGTAAAGCATCGGGCCCTAACGGCCTGCTGATTGAATTGCTTAAACTCACTGCGGGTAAAACTCCCGGATATGCGGTTCAGGTGTGGAAGGCCGCCACGAAAAGCTTGTGGTGGGATGGTAAGATCACACAGGCCACGCCACTCTGGCACAGCGACCAACTGGGTAGACTGATTCGCTCGAAGGGCTTTGATCGTTGGGATCTTATAGGCATATCCAGGGTGGGAGACTTGTGGAAAACAGGCGATATAACTCAGTTACAGCAGAAATACGAGCTGGCAGGATCCAAATATTTAGGTACCTACAAATTCGACATGCCCTGCTTTCTGCTCTCCCTAGAGGAGAGTCTCCCTCTGTCCTCTCCACTCCAGGATAGAGTCCTAGATGGCGAACTGCCAGAAAGGACCATATGGCTCATTTATAAAATTCATCAACAACTTGTCAGATCCCCTGGTCCAGCTGCGGGTAAAATGGGATCATGACATAGCAGGATTAGATGACGAGGAATGGCTGGCTTCTGTGGCCTCTCCTCTGAAGTGGCCATTTCCTCCAGACTTCGTTTAGTACAGCTGAACCGCCTACATAGATCCTACTTATCTGGTCCATTACTGGCCCAAATGGGCTATAGCTCTGATGGTGGCTGCTCTAGGCACTGTGGGCAGAAGGGTACCTACATTCATACACTCAGGGAGTGCACAGTTATCCAGAGGTATTGGGCGTTGGTTGTGGGACTTATGGAAAGGGTGCTTGGGCACAAGGTTGACTGTAGCATAAAGCTGACCATCCTAAACGCCTGGGGCCCTTCTGACCTAATCTCCAAGGAGCGAATATGGGTAACTTTGGTGTTGATGGTGGCGCAGCGCACTATGGCGAGACTGTGGAAGGCCCAGCTCCCTCCATGTATAGGGGACTGGGGCAAGGACCTGGACTGGTGATGGTCACAGAAAAGACCATATATGTAGCTAGGGGTGCCCCACCAAATGGATACAGGTATGGGAAAAGTGGAACACCCATAGGGGAGGCTTATGTGAACCTGAGGAAGGACAAAACCATTGCACAAGCTATGAGAATGTTGGAATTGTGATTACTGCACTGTTGTTTTGTAATTCTCCTGCTCCTTGCCTCCCATGATGTATGACTTTATTGCCAGTGTAAATGTACAAGGTTTCAATTTTACTTTTCATATGGCATACCTTGATTATAATAAAAAGAATTTATAAAAAAATAAAGTTAAAAAAAAAGAATCCTCATGCAAAATGAATGAGATCTTGAACTCAGGAAAACCCATGTTCTGAATGCTGTGTAATATCTAGGTAAAAGGTCAGTCCCTGTAAACCATGACAAGTGTAATGTAGAGAAGAATAAGGTAAAGTGTAATGAAGGTACCGGGGCCTATATTATGGTACCTATATGGAATATAACATCCACTCCTCTTCCGAATGGACGACATCGTTACATTTCTAAACGTACTACTAGGTTGAATAGATACTGGTACGCAAATTGTTAAAGCATTATTTTTTTGTTTAATTGCTAAAAACAATGTTTAAAAAGTTAAAAGGTTTAAAAAAAAATATTCCAAAAGAAAAAATGGAAATTGACACTCAAGCTACAGCTCTAATATGTCCGTAGGTATAGTTCGAACTACTATAAGCATTTGAAAGCCATGCATGCTCAAAAAGAATGCCCATTTTGATACGGAGTTAGAATATTCTGTCTGTTTTCCAAAAGTCAAATTTTTTCCCAGCACACAACGGGCCAAATGAGTCAAATATTGTGTCCTGGCTGGTAGATGCAACATTTTTGTTGCCTGACTCTGCAGTCGAGAGCCCCTGTAACACCTTGCATATTATGTCAATTGAGCACAGATGATCTTCCGTACTGTCCACAGCCGGTGCTGGGGCAGCCTGCGCGCCATCCAAGGCCTGGGTGTCAGAGGAGAAGCCTGTGTCCATACCAATAGGAGCAGATACTACCTGTGGTGACTCTAGGAATGCCGCCATCAACATTGGAATACGCTAGGGACACTTCAGAACATGGGCCGTTATCGGGTCCAGTAAAGCATCAACGTCCGATTGTGCACATGATGGGAGTGTCAGACAGAGATCCAACATCCATTCTTCTCCGCAAAACAGGCATCAGAAGACAGATAAGATACACTCCATCCAGACTGGTCTAAATGACAAGAATCAAGAAGCACTTAGTTCCCTTAGGTGATGTGCCTAGAACTTGTACCATGCGATTACAGTATTTTCTCTCCAGGAGAACTGTTTCCATCACCTTGGTGGCTGGGAGGTCCATTGTGTAGCTGATAAACGACAATCAGGATACCTGCTATCAGAAACAGGACCAGCGGCAGTGCTCCAAATATGCTTCCAAATACGGAGCGTATAAAGTTTGGTATAACTCCGAGGAGCGTCTGAAAGGTGCTTAATAGCCCAGAACTTATGGTCTTAAATAGGTGGACGATGCCTGTTATATCAGACATGTTAAAGATACAATTTACCATTTCTGCGAAATGGAAGGGGCAATTGGTACGTATGAGTGCCTGTATCTCTGCCGAAGACCTTGCTGCTTGAAGATCAAAAGTCTCTCGAGTGGAGGTTAAGGGCACGGATAACTGTAAAAGCATGGCTTTCATTCTACTTAAAGCATCAAACCTTTTTAATGAAACATTTAGGAAAGGCCATAATGGCGCCCCGCTGACCGCATGTGTTGGTGGAAACAATACTTGCATACAAGTAACCCTGGAGCTCACGGTTACCAGATATGCGATGCCCGGAAGCATACCACAGCAACCTCGATTGTTCATCATCAAGTAACTCCCATTTGAAAGTAGCTTGAACACTAGAGTGATCACGGCAGCTATGGACCCCCTCAAGTGACAGGATACGTTTGCTACCGAACCATTCGAGGTCCCATGAAGCATTTGATCCTGTCATATAATTGATCCAGTAAAAGTATTCTAGCAGTTTATACCGCTTAGAAACACTTCTTTTTCCCCACTCCGGCATCAAAATCTGTACAGTAATTTCCAAGATTCTTTGATGAATTCCCTACCCATTTCTTCATATCTGATTGCCTGCATTTGTTCAAGGAAATATTGGAATTGAAAAGTTGTGACTGGAAGAGTGCTGTGGCCATGGATTAACCATTCCGTGGATGGTGCCTCTGCCACTATAAATGCTAATCTATCCAGTTTTTTAATACACAGCATTGTATATTTTGCTCCCCCTTGTGCCATTTCTATCTGTTTTTCTGTCAGATTGTACGTACTGTTTACAAAACGCCAAGGCAAATAGCCTGCGCACAAAGATTGCAGCGTCCAGCTTAATAACATAATAGAAAGCAATTGTGATTGCCCCTGTTGTAATATGGACAGATCCTGTTCTAAGACATCAATATCAGAAAATAAAATGTTGCCTACAGAATAAATTCTGGAGGTTAGGGTCGTTAACCCACTGCGGACCACTGCTGGAGCTTTCTCTAGGTTTATACGATCTATTTCTCATAATCTTTCTGCAGCCTCTTGTGATATTTTCAAAATCTCATTGTAGACAGCATAATAGAAACGTTTGTGACGTGGCTTCCTAGGACCTAAAAAAAAAATCCTGTAGGTCCAAATACTCTGAAAGTAAGGATAAGTGTTGTTTCACATGTGCAAGTGTTGAGGTTTTTAGCCAATCGAGGCATAACTTTCCAACACTGTACGATGTCACTACCCATGGTGTTGTCTAAATCCTATAGTTTTACCCAAGTGTTTGTCCTGACAGTTATTGGTGTCTACGGGCTAAATCAACCATCCTTTCCAAATGGGGTCTGATCTATTGTATTGCATTGTATTGTATTGCTCTTCTTGATATGTTATAATAACCTCCGTGTGTGATGGTGTGGGCATCCGAGGTGTATTCAAATCTTTATTCTTGGCTAATCCAAGGTTGTCTGTTGCACCGTTTCATTCAAAAACATTATTTGCTGAGGAATAAGGCATGCTCTACATAGTGCCTCCGTTCCCTGGACCTGCCACTCCCTAGTACCCCAGACTGATTTTTAGTCTATGGTGTCTTTCCATAAGTCGAAACCCCGTTCAGACAGTTGGGCAATAAGGTAGTGTAATAAATCTGTTTGGTGTTTGTCAACATATTTTTCTGTGCTGGCGTGGGTGCAACCGTATAATAATGTGAGGCAGGGTCTGATTTGTTAAACCCTGAAAAATACGGAAATGTCTATGCAAATGTCTTTGAACTGCTTTTCTGCTGTGTTGGGCAATGTTCCCATTGGTGGTACGTGAAACTATTTCTGGGATTAGCAGATTATGGAGAAAATGATGACCATAATGTTGATAGCAATACATTGTTCCAAATTCTGATGTGCCATCTAACATTTCATTATTAGTAAAATCAGCAGATTTTTCTAAATCAGACAACATATTCTTTACAGTTTTATAATCCCAATCATTGGAAAATGTACTGGAGGTAATGATACCACTTAAGAAAATCTTAAATAAAAGTGGTATTTTTAAAAGTTCAGTCGGGCCAAATATATAGTAATCAACCTTGTCCCACACTATACCGTTAGGTATAGCAACTGCTGTAATGGTCACAGATGACAGGTCTCTTTTTTTCACGATGTGATAGATGTGGTTTCAGAGACACATTCACTCTTTGTGCTGCAGAGCTTTCTCGAAGATAAGTTCCATTTGTGCGCATACTAAAGACAGGTACTAGATCTATCCAGAAAAGAAAGACAAGTATCCAGGTAGTTACCCAGAATTCTACCCAAGGTGATATCAGGTAAGTCTTTTTTAGAAAGTTCAGGAAATCTTTAAATCGCAGTAGACAAGTTTTTTGGGCTGGCATCGTTTCAGGTTCCCTTGGATCCAATAATAAGGAATGTATGATGTTACAACGCATATATTTACAATGCATGCCTTTACAACACAGTTTTTACACCGCAACATCCCTTACAACTCATACATTTACATTGCATGCCATTACAACACTTTTTTTAAACTACATTTACAACGCATTCCATTACATCGCATTATACCTTTACAACGCATACCATTACATTGCATTTAAGGTAAGTGTTGGATAGTGTAGGGGTAAAAATGACTATTCTAACTCCAGGGGTGCAACAGTAGGGTAAGTGTTGGATAGTGTGGGACTAAAATGTACAATTCTAACTACAGGGAGGCAACGGTAGGGTAAGTGTTGGATAGTGTAGTGGTAAAAATTACTATTCTAACTCCAGGGAGTGCAACAGTAGTGTAAGTGTTGGAGAGTGTAGGGGTACTATGCCTTGTTATGGTATGCGTTGTAATGACATGCGATGTAATGCCTGCGTTGTAGTGTCATGCATTGTAATGTCATGCATTGTAGTGACATGCAATGTAATGGAACTGCCAGGCTTTCTGTATGATGGCCTAAATTCTTTTTTGTCCGCTATTTTCTCCCTGACCAGATCCCCAACTTTAGGGATCCAGACAGGTCTTTGCTGTGTCAGACTTGACTTTCCCAGTGGCAGTCCTTTTCCTTTGGACATTACTCTGTGGTGCCCTGGATTAATTTAGGTCCTGTAAAACATCCAAACGTTTATCGATGTCAAAAGGTTCATCATCCGCCACTATGCCTTCACAATCAGGATCAGGTACCCTCATCCCAAATAGGACCTCATAAGGAGTGACCCCCCAGAGAGCTTCTTTAGCTGATTATTTAATGCCCTTTGAACTCCATACAGATGTTTTACCCAATTTCCACCCGAGCCTAATACTCTAGCTGTTAAAGATTGCTTTAAGCCCCGATTTTTCCTCTCTACAACCAAATTTCCCGTAGGATATTATGGAGTGGAGTACCTCAATGAGCTAAACGCGGGGCCACAGTCAGAATGTAATGTGCCAAATGCGTATGTCCCTATAAAGACTTGCAAATTTCTTATAGCAGTTCTTGTATCAGCCGAACGCTGGGGCCACACCCATAGGAACCTGCAGCAGGAATCCACTGCAACCATGATATACTTGTAATCTCCATCTGATTGTAAGGTGACGCAGTGGTCCAAATAGACACACGCCAGTGGTTTGTCTGAGATTAATAATGATGTCAGCGCTGGACGTGTTACGGTGGAGCCTGGCAGATGTCGAATTTCAAGACGTAGTCCTTAGTCTGCTTTCTTAGTCCAGGCCACCAATAGCGCTATTTCAGTAGAGAAATAGTTGCTGTAACTCCTGCATGTGCAGACCCTATACTCTTGTGTGCTGCCAGAATTAATCCTAACCTACAATCCATATTTGGTATTACTCTATACCACTCCAGGAATTTGAGCAAATGGAACATTGTTTGCCTCTAACTTGTAGGAGTATTTGAGTGGAAACCTTTTTGTTACTGCTGAGTTATTGCGTGTAGCAATAATAGCAACCATTATCTCACTGTCTATTGTTGTTTTTGAATGAGTGATTGCAGCTACAGAAGCAGTTCGTACAGCCTCCTTTGCGGCTTCGTCAGTCAATGAATTCCCTTCAATGTGCATACCATCACAGTGTATGTATCCCGTGACCCCTTGGTAGTTCGTTTTTCAACTCCACCGCTGGTTCCCATAGCATTTTGTGCTTTATTGTGCTACCTTTTGCGACCTATAACCCGTTTTGTCCCCAGTGATGTAGATATTAATTATATGACTGTACACAGTAAAAGGAATCACACATGATTAGTGTGGGGAATTCTCGATCCATATTTACCAGGGTCAGTATTAGTGCTTTTAGTTCTGCCAGCTGTGCCGTTCGGTCTCCTAGAGACTGTGTTTTTGTGCATTTCGGGTGAAACTTTCCATCCTGCATGCATCGTTTAACAATAGCACATGCTGCGCCATATTGCTGTTTGCTCCCCATGGCCGGTTGCGCAGAACCATCAGTGTAAATTATATATTCATACTGATCTAGAGGCATTATTTCATTTGGTAGAGGATATTGTTGTTCGTAATGCAGAAATGCTTATGTTTATAAATTAGGGTTGTACCTGTATTCTACATCAGTTGCATTGAGAAAATTAGCCCTTTGTATCCATACTGGATGTAAGGCTTTAGCGTTAGGAACGCTAGCCTTTGTCGCAGCTTCTAAGGCTGGAAGCGGGGTAACGACAATTATACGTTTCCCTTGAGCTAGGGCTCTTTTTCTGACTACAGCAGTTAGAATTTTTTCTGTTGATTCAAAACGCGTCTCAGCATTTGTGTACAAATGTGATTCATACGCTATTGGTATTGCCATCATATGTTAGATAGGCGTACCCAGATTGACCCACAAATATATGGATCACCAGGTTGTGTGCATGTACGCATGTTTGACGTGTTTTGAAGCTGTCCTGTCAGCTTGTAAAGAACGAAGAGTATCTGTGTGTTCCCGTGTCCACTGTTTGACCAAAAAAGTCAGGTTTTTATTAAATCATAGAAAGGCTTTACTCTTTCTGCGTAATCCAAAATGTATTTTCTGCCAAAGTTCAGAAATCCCAGGGTTGATTGTACATTTTTTAATGTTTTTGGAGGTTAAAGCAGCGCACATTTCTCTAAAAAATTAGCTGCTAGACTTTTCCCTTCACTTCAAAGCTCATATCCTAGAAAAAGGACATTAAGATGGGCAATCTTCAATTTTTCTAATTTTAATTTGTATTCTTCAGAGGCAAACCCAAAAATTATGGTGTTTACTCTGTTCAAATGTCTGTTCAAATGTTCCTCCAGGTCCTCATCCATCAGATAAGCATAATCCACGTAGGACAATGCTTCCTCATCTAGATTTTGAAGTAATTCAGTTACTGTAACCGAAAACAACCCGGGCTGTTCTTATACCCCTAGGAGAGTCGACAGAATTGACTCTGTGACCTTAGTGCTGAGAATGCGGTCAAATATCTGCTTTCAGGTGCTACATTTTGGCCAAAAAATCCATTTGAGATATCTAGTGTTGTCTTGAATTTTTTCCGCACAATATTATTCATTAATGCGGCACTGTGTGCCTTCTGTACTGCAAATGTTTTAGTGCAAGTGTTTAAATGTCTGTAATCCAACACTAGACGGTATGTGTTGTCTTTGTTTTAATACGGGAAACAGGGTTATTCATGAGAGATGTATGTTTCAATCACTCTTTGGTATTCAAGCTGATCTAAGTTCTCCCTGACCTGTTTTTTAGCTTCTTGCTTTATTGGATACTGCCTTTGTGCAGTTGGAGTATTTTCTTCTTTGAACTCTTTTTAATAACATAGCTCAATGACCATACATTACCATAAGCATTTCCAACAATGCACAGGAAGGCAGACACAGCGCGTCATCAGTAGAATTGTATAGGGTGTTGTCAGACAGTGTAGACCCCCAATAAAGCTCAGCCTCTCAAGCTCATACCTCTTTACTTTCACCAGGGTGCCCATATCTTATCCCACTTCTTAGCACCCCCCCACTTTTATAGACCGTTTGTCCAGCGTGCTGGCACCAATCTAGGTCCCTTCTCCAGTCCTCCAGCGTCGGAGGTAGCGGCGCTCCCCATCCCCTGGCAATGCTTCTCTTTGCTATTTCTGTAGCCAATGCCAACCATATTTCCTAATGTCTGGACCAAACCAACTCACCATTTATCAGCAGAAGCAACCATTTTGGTTCCAGTGGGACCTCCCTCCCCACAATCCTGGACATGGGGTCTGTTACTTTGTGCCAGTATCTAACAGTCTCTGGGAATTAGCCCCGCACACATAGCGCTGTAGGGATCCTGCCCCAGGTATGTAGGTGGGTCCTCGGGTAGTAGTTGTGATGTAGTACCTTAAGATGCACCTATCTAAATCTGGAGCGGACTGCTATTTCTCATGGGCTCTGCATTACTTCTTGCCAGTCCTCATCATCAATGGGTCCCAGGTCTTTCACCCATATGTCTCGGAGGGCCCACAAGGGATCAGGCACATTATTTATAAGCTTGCGGTAGATCGTAGAGGACAGCTTCTCTTTGATTGGATCCAGCAGTAGCCTATCCTCTAGTGGGGAGTAATATTAAGACACCAAAAAAACACAGGTATCAGCATCCACCCTCAAAAACCCGATAGGATTTCACCCACCCACAATGGGGTTTTACCAGTCAACTTTCTCGCCCAACCCAGCAGTGTATTGGCATCTTTCCAACACTGTATCACCACTTTGGTGTGTTCCAGCCACTCTGCTTGTGCCTTTTGGGAATATAGAAGAGACTCAAAGTTTTGTCCCGGCATGGCAACCGTATCTGATCTATAGGCCGGTTCGTCCATATCTGCGTAAATGCAGTCATTAATGACCTGGAGCTGCGAGGCCCAATAATATAGCCGAATGTCAGGAACCATCATACACCCTCTTTTGTAGCTTGTGTAGCGCTATTCTGGGTGTGCCCCCCTGTCACAGCAATGTTCTAACTTCTCGGGTTACCCGTTGAAAAACTGTCAGAGTATTTTGGAGTACATATAGGAGGCGAGGTAGTATCATCATTCTAAATAAAGCCGCCCTGCCCATGAGCGAAAGAGGAAGAGTGCGCCAATGGCTGATATCTGCGCCAAGGTGGCTGATTTTTTTTATTTTTTTTATTTTTGAAAACCTTTATTGTGCAAGAAGAATGGTACAAATACGGGCCTACAACCGTCAGGCCGGCCACGATACTTTTATGCACAGAGGCAAACTATACGGTCCCCCAGCGCCATCAGGCAATATAGCAACAATTGACAGCAGTTACACTGAACGGAATCATGTCGCTAGGGAGAAGGAGCATTGAAGGTTAAATTTTTTTAATTTTTAGTCTAAAAATAAATCAGTGAAGAATAGAACCAAGGAGAACTGAGTCCGTACATTAACTTCACCACATGGGCAGGCAGCATCAAGAAGTAACAACAGTAGTGAGGAACCCCTCGTCAAATCAGCAGTACAGTACAAAGCAACAGGAGAGTCAGTTCGCATTTACGCACCTCCCACAGTGCTACCCACTCCCTACTAAAACCCTATCGCAGACTCAGAACAGAAAGAAAGGGTAAATCATAAGAGACGATCATATATAGGCACCATAGAAACTAACTAAAACTAAATATAACCCCCCACCCTACACACATGCAGAGGCTACGGCCTGCCCCCCCCCCTCCCCAGCAGAGTGTCTGTCGCCCCAAAAACCCGAAATTTAGGAAGAAAAGAGAAGCAGAGAGAGGAAAGGAAAAAAGAAAGAAGAAAAAATTCACCAGTGATATAGGGAGCAAGGAAAGAAATCTATCCCTGGACTCCCATTAAAGAACGACGGGGAGGAGGGCCACATCATACACGCTCGGACACCGCCGGCTCATTGAATATTCTCTACCCCAGTAGCGGTAGCAGATAGCTTCACCAAAGGTCTAAACATTAGGGAGAGTCAGCAAACAGTACACAATATCATATGCAAAAGTCAGGTCCCTCGTAGCCTCCACCCGCCATTATATTAACGCAGCGAGGGGACCGCCTAGCCCTGGCCCGACCTGGGATTCATTCTATCACCCACCCTATGTGGCAGCCCGATGCAGTCCAAGTCGGCAAAGAAACATGGCCGCTCCGAGGATGGGGGAGGTGCACAGTCGCTGAGAGAGCATCGCCTGTCCCCTGTAGGTAGTATCCCCCTATTAAAACGCTCTTCCGAGGCATACAGGCGACAAAAGTCACAAGATGGGGAAGTCAAATTTTTCAAGGAAGGAGCAGGGGACAAGGCAGGAGAGTAAGCTAGCAGTGAACAAAGCAGCGAGACTGTTACACGAGGCAGACAGCCAGTCAGAGAACAAAGGGGAGACAATGTTGCAGAAGCAGTTCTGACGGGTGGCAACAAATCTCCAGAAGCCTCTACAGTAGTTCCCTCAATCGCTACAGTAGCACCAGGAGGCGGCGATGGGCTGGCAGAATGTAGCAAAGTCAATTCCAGACCTTGTCGGGGGTAAACCCCCTGCGCTCGGCTCATATCATGGGCACATGCATCAAGTGTCGCACTCAGTACTTCGTAGTCATGCAGCATCTCCGATCGTACCTCATCCAAGATAGTCATCACATCCCTGTAGGTCCAATCCGGCTGTAAGTCACGCAGCTCTTCACTCCCGGAGGAAAAATCAGATCCGGCCCCTTGCACAAAGGTGTACTCGCCTTCCCAAAAGGAAAGCACAGTGTCATCCCCACAGCGCCGGAGATCAGGCACCGCCATCTTGTCCTCAGTCCACGGAGTGCTGGGGGGGGAGAAACGGGGGGCCGCGGGACCCGATCAGGAAGCAGTTGTCGTCCCTGTAGCAGACTGTATCCCCTCCTGTATGCCATGTAATCAGAGGACAGCCGGTTGCGAGGTAGGCGGACAGGACTGTGAGGAGCTCACCGGTATTAGGCGCAACAACGGGAAGAGCCGACCAGCATCATGGCGGCCACGGACAAAGGAACCTCAGGCAAGCCCTCTCACATTCGTCCCGGTGCAGCTCCGTGTGCCCTCGGCAGGGCAGCGAAGGCAGGTATCAGCCAAGCAGCAGCCGAGTGAGGCACCCCCGTGTTGTATTCAGCCGCCGCAGCAGGACAATCACCTCGGGGCAAACGAGGTCCGGCAGGCGCCGAGGAGCGGGCGGAGACCCAGGGCAGAGGCGATCCGTTCAGGAACTCCCGACTCCGGGCGGGCGGCGAGGTCAGAGGGACACCGTCAGAATCAGCTCCTTGTCCCGCACATTTCAGGCAAAAAGATCCGCAGGATAGCAGGCAGGATGTAGGTACGGGTCTCCAGAGCCGGCGGAGCCGAGCGACCACACGTCCGTTCAGGTCGCCATCTTGGCTCCTCCCCCCCAAGGCGGCTGATTTGAGGCCCGAGATTCCTGTCAAGGAACTCCTTCTGATCCCGTGTGACATATATAACCAAATACTTAAAGCCCTTCAACACCACCGGGGCCGAACATTGTGCAGGAACTCTGGGGGGCAATAGTGGGAAAATCACTGACTTAGACCAATTGATGGTATATCCCGAGTAGCTACCAAAAAGATAAATAATATGTAGTACTCGAGCGATCGAGTAGAACGACCTTTCTACAGTTGGAGTATTTTTTAATGGAATTATGTGGTGGGTTGCGTCCTCATGCCACCCAACATGGCTTTTGTATAATGCTGGTGCTTGGGCTACCACCCATTCCCGTGCATATGTATATTTTAAATATTTGGGAACATGGTCGGAGAATGCTGGTAAAAGGACTGTTTCTCCCCTGATGCAATCCATGGCGAATGCTGGTGACCAATCCTGTCCAGCTAACAATATGTCATAGCCAAACGTTAGAATCTCCCAAAAGAGACCTCTAACTGTCCTGCATTTGTCCCCCTCCATTTGGAGTGTAATTTTGTATCATTTGTATGGGACACTTACCCTAGTATCAGATGTTTCCACCGCGATGTAATCATTCAAGTCTGCTGTCACCAGAAATTCCATCAGGTTCTGGTGAGCTATTGTTACTTCTGCCGCACTGTCTAGCATCATCAGAGCCCATTCCCTGTTCAGTAGTCGAGTCCTCCGAATTCTGGGCATGTTTGATCTTTCGACCTGCAACGTTCTTCTTTTTGAACTGTGGCTTTTGTTTTGGTTTATCTTCTTTTATGGAGTATATTCTTAAGCGTATTGCTTGTCTTTGGACTTTGTTCGATCTTCTTGTCTGTCTGACCATCCTTCTTTCTAGGAGTTTTTTTGTTGAACCCTGAATGGAACAAGAGGAACGTGTATCAGTATCCTAATAACTGTCAGGTGTCTTAATATTATCCCTATTCCTAAGGTTTACCTCCTTTCGAAGGAATCCTGTGGAGGAGATCTACCTCTGAATTGAGATCTGTGTTCCTTAACTTTCTGTTTTTTGTTATTGTCCCACTTCTTTATAGAAGAAGCAGGTGTCTGCTTGAAGGTCTCCTTCTCGGGACTACCCATCAGTTGTGGTTTTAATGCTTTTCCACCCAAACTGTCCCTGCCTTATTCTGCATATACAATTTCTATTATTTTTGGTAGTTTGTGCTCCTGTTGTAAAGGACTGAACTCCCTTAGGCGTTGGCGGACAGCCACTGATGCTGCCTCCGCTTTAATATTTGCTAATATTATGGCTCATACCTGGGCATAGTTACCTAGTAACTTGATATCTAAGTTCAAAGCATGCTCTGCTCTGTACTCATTTTGTATTTTTTTTTTAAAACATCTGGTATTACAGCTAAGGAAGGTATTCTGGTATATATGGCAGCGAAAACTGTACCCCAAGAGGTACAGTCCTCTATCTGTGGTGTTATCCCCATGGGCAAGCAGATTGCCAGCATTCTGTTTTTTTATAAGGGCTAGTATTCGGAATTACTGCTTCTAGCTGCGTTATTTTCTGAGCTATCCAGAAAGGCATTTTGTTCACGTTTTGCAGGCATTTTACCCATTACTTTGTGTAACGTTTGTGGTGTAATTTTAGTTGCTGTATTTTGAACATTAGTTGTGTGTGTTGTCACCATTGCTGGCTGGACCGTAAGTGTCCTCATGATGACTGTGTCATGTTTCTCTAAAGTTTTATTAATTCTTTGTGAAGTATGAGTAGGTGTGGTCCTGGCATTGTTTCGATGTTAGGAAGTGTTGTGTAGGCTGCTAATATTGGCCATGTTACCATTTCTCTTCCATGCGGGCCGAGTCTTACTCTTCTTCTTTTATGGGTGGGGACCAATATAAGTGTTCCTGGTACGTGAGCGGAACTTCAATGTCCTCATACAGACGATATTCCGCTGGCTGTTCATCTTCTGTGAAAAAAGTGAAAAGGTTTTGTTCTTGCATTTGCTGCTGGCAATGTAACCCATGAATAAAATACCTCTGTTCTGTATTATTCTTGTGCTCAATCACGAAAGCTACTAAGCCACCCCTAAGTGTTAAACCATGCGCAAGCATCTTCCTCGTCTTCCGAGAGGGCTAGTGGCTGTTCTAGTGGGTCAATGACCCGATTAGTCATTGTGTTTAGAACACAAAATACCTTTTCAAGGGAACTAAGATAAGGTGTTTTGCACAATTTTTAGGAACACTGTGTCCTTCAAACTTGATTAACCAACAGCCACTAAATAGGATATTTTGTCTACTCAGCTGTGGAGGAGTTTTACCCACGCACTCCAGACGTCTCTGGTGTTTTGTGAATAGGGTTGTCTGAGAAATACCACAACTGAACAACTCCGATTCTACTGTTAAATAAGTACCCAACTAACATTGGCGGCGCCATGTTGTGTAGTTCCTATAAAAGGTATACAGGATCTGCCCGTTTAGACAACATACACTGTAGGATTGGTGTCAGTTGAACTCTGATCATCCCCACCAGGTATGTTGGCCTTTTGTGCCAACTAGCTCACAGTGCCTCTAGAATCTACTCATAACAAGGAGAGAATAGTTTATGGCAACCCTGATCCCTCAGGACCATGGAAACAATATGCTACCTTTCGCTCAGTCACTCGTACTTACTTAGTCTGTCTCGGGGAAATACACAGAATAAACAGGCTGGGCGTTTTCAATAAGCATTTATTGAACAGTTGTTATTCTGGGTGTAAAATAAATCTGCTGCAACAACCATTAGGCAGTATATAGATTTAAATGATTAGCAGTACTATAAAAGTAAATGGATGGTATAGCTCTACCATCTTACAATAACCATGAATACTTTTGAGTATTTAAAAGACATGATAAAAAGATGTGTACTCCTATGATGCCTCCCTAATTAGATGTATCTAAGTGTACCTAGCCTGTGTGTAGGTGTTAAGCCAAGAATCCCTTTAGGATTTTGTCTACCCCATTACCTGAAGTGAGAGACTGTGGGACCCCGTCCTGGTCTCGAGCTGGACACCCCGCGAGGGATGTCGGACCACTGCGAGTTGGAGTGTCTGCATGCAGGAACATTCACTTCTCTGGTCAGTGTGTTGGCCGGAAGACTTGGACTCCTCTGTCTTATCTTAGCAAGATGTGATGTATATATACCCATAGGTCTCCCCAGGGGTCCTACCTTGCTGTATTACTGTGTCGGCCTAAGGATGACGTTGGGCATGAACTTTGTAAATAGATTTTATACAGGAGCTGGTAGTCCTGCTGTACTTCCAAGAATCCTCATGCATAATGTACGAGATCTCGAACTAGGGAAAACCCACGTTCTGAATGCAGTGTGATATCTAGGTAAAAGGTCAGTCCCTGTAAACCGTGACAAGTGTAATGTAGGGAAGAATATAGGTGAAGGGTAATGAAGTTACCGGGGCCTATATTATGGTACCTATATGGAATATAACAATCTTCTTCTTGGGAGGACAATGTCATTCCTGGCAGACAATGACATCTTGGTAAATTGTGACCATTCCAGGAATGTTGCTTTTTGGCCAAGCATGCTACCTGCTGAATTGATGTGTCTTGGTGATGGCTAACAAGCATGGCTATTTCTTTCAATGTAACAGCTTTCAGAAGGGTGATTTTTATTTATCCTCGCACATGCTCCTCATTGTTTTCCACTTCTGTTTTCTCCAGTGCCATTGCCTGTCATGGTTGTCTGGCTGGGTATTTGGCTGAGGTATCAATACAAAGGTGACACCCTACAGTAATGTGATGTAAGTGGAATTCCCACATGACTATTATGGAAGGTGGATGACAGAGGCATAGCTACCTTTAGTGCAGGAAGTGAAATTGTAGTTAGGTGCTGGCTTGTGATGGACTCACTGCACCAAAGTTATGACCATCCTTTTCCACCCTACAATGAGAGCATCATTTTACCTTTTTTATATTAAAACCTAATATTCTGCTTTTTCCATCACTGGTATGTGTTGGTGATCCTATTAAAAGTGGTATTTGCAGCTTCTAACATACAAAATTGGAACAGAGGTCTGCAGAGATCCACATGGAGGTGTCCACAGATTCTTAGGACACAATGGCATCATGTTCTTGGGAAATATTTGTTCTTTTGCCTTCAGTGCTTAGCTGATATAGGCAATAGAATGCCCAGCCTGAGCAGTGAGGACTGCATCTAAGCTACAGGAGCTACCGTCCACTAATAGTTCTATGTGCCAGTGGGGGTCAAAATAGGGTAACCTTTGGTCACTAGTTATAGATCTGAATTTGATTCTGTTCTAAAGGGCAGTCTATGTTGAGCAGATTGGGAAAGGAACAACTTAATCAGGGTGCTTATCTTTAGTATTAACATATCACAGTTACTGGCTATTTCTAGAAATCTGCATATATTTTGCACATTACAAGGGTTAATGCAGATCTCGTTCACCTTGTTTTGAGTAAGCCCTGTCTCCATCTCTGGAAAAAATGTTCCCAAAGAATTTTAGGGTGACTTTTTCCTGGTATTGCATCAGGCTGCAGTTGTCTAACCTATTCAGGTTGCTCCGAACGGTGAGTTATGTGTGTGTTTGCTGACTATATAAATATGGATGTTATTGCTGAGGTTTGACCTCACTGACAGTCCAGCTTAACAAATCATATTTTTAAATACTTTAGTTGCTACAGCGAAGGCAATGTATAAGTGAGGATGTCTTTTCAGTCCCACATGAGTGAACAATGTTGTGATGTAAAATGAATCTCAGTGGAACCTAAGTTAGTAGTATCCAGTGTTTAAGTTGAACTTTGAAAATAACTAACTCTATTTATGTGTGCAATGATCTTGGTGATTGTAGAAATGACTTAGCACTTCTCTTAATGACTTTGTTGGGGAGTGTACCTTGATGCAGATGTAAAACTTAACTGACGGCTGAACATGTTCATCATGTTGCCAGGCAGTGGCCACAATGTGGTGCGCTACCTCTAAAGGGCCACAATGAGATGTGGTTTTCGATATATAGCCCCTATGTTGCTAGTTGATTTGGTCTTCTTCTTAAACATTGTCCTTCGCTGGCACTAGAATCACCTTCATGTGTAGAGGCCATGACTGAGCACTCAGGATGGTGGATGCATTCTAGCGGAGCTCCACCATTCTTTGACTCCTACCAGCCAACCCCATCGCTAGTGGTCATGGGGTGCCCCACATCCTCTTCCTGAGCTGCTGGTCTGGGAGATACTCTGTACAGCAGGGTGGCCTACAGCCCTGCAGACCTGCATCACCTACTTTAAAGACCAGGATCAACCTGAGGGTGCAGTTATGGCAGAGGCACGATGAGCTTGCGGAGCCCTTAGTGGGGGAGATTGACCCCATCACAGTGACTTCTGAGCTCCAACAGGAGCTTGGAGGGCCTAGCGGCGCTGTCACTTCTCGATCTCTGGGGCAGCGAGTCCATCGCTGTGGGGATGATCCCTGCGAGCGGGTCTGAAACTCCGGAATCGCCAAGACCAAATACACCATACTAGCTCACTGGCCAGAGGAGCCCACGTGACACCATACTAGCTCACTGGCCAGAGGAGCCCACGTGGTGCACAACAGTACCGACCTATAGGCGGGAGAGATGACATCGAGCCTGCAAGGTTGTCCCTGTCATCTGGGGCTTGACGTCTATTCTTCCCAGTGCTGAGGATAACACGCTTCTCTGTGGGACTGAGCCCCCCGGTATACTTATACTCTGGAGCCGCCTAGACCCTTGGGATCTATAACGGAACTGTACCGCATACCCGTGCTCTGCGGCCTGATCTGACTGCCTGCCCTGCAGCTGCGTCCCCCACTAATACGACCTCTTGGGGGCTTAGGTCCCCCAAAACGCCATACTGCTGCAGTGGGGCAATCCCAGTCAGGAGGGGCCCAGTAACAGACCAAAATTGATACGTTCACACAGATGTTACCTGTTGTCTTCCTAGATCCAAAAAGACATGGGGAGACCTCCCAAGACCAGACATCCCAGCTCAGATCTTACAGGCCAGCCACGACACTCAAACCTCACTGGAGTCACATATGGGAGGAGTAGGGGCAGAGGTGGAGCTCGTACGGCACAACCTCTGAAAAATAGCACACACGTTCACAGAAATTTAAACATAAGTTCGAATTTCCAGACACGATATGCACATTAACCTCCGAGGTAGTCTAACGGAAGGGAGTGGCAGACTGAGGAGTGTAAATCACGGAGGAACACCCTCAGATTTGTAGGTATTGCTGAGGAGTCAGAGGGAACGCATCCCGTGGCCTTCCTGGTGGCCTGGCTCAAAACCTGAATCCGTACAGATGCACTTTCTGCTTGCTTCACCATCGAGGGGCTACACCCAAGGCCCTAATCGCTTTTTTCTCATCTACCCCGACAGGGATGTGATTCCCCACCATTCCCAATCCCAGTAGGGCCTTCGTATGGAAGGAGCCACAATAAACATAAAAATACACACTCAGCAACTGTGGAGACCTTTCGGAGCAGTCAAGTGGAAACTGAGAGAAATGCAATTCACATACATGCTTCTATTCCCCACAAAACTAAAGGTACTGGTGGTTCGGCTGGGGTGCCACTGGCCCTCTCGGGGCAGCGGGGAGGTGACAGGGCCTCCCAGCACAGAACACAACATTGTTCACAGAGTCAAAAGCTGTAGAATGCTGTGTCTGCAGACCCCAGTGCAGATAGCCCTCCTCTCCAGGGCGCGAGGGAAACAGAAGACAACGTCAATGGATTTCGGAAGCCGGTCTCTCCACACCCAGAAACTTACCTCCACCCTGAACTTGGATTGAGCCATGCCTACCACTTGCTCTAGACATCATCCACAGGACAAGCAATAACTTTGATGGTGGTCACTTTCGAGGCCACATCGCTTGAGGGTCAGCACTCCTGGGAGGAGAGAGATATAATATGCACTGAAACACTAATTTTGGAGTCAGCAATCATAATCCGAACACAAGAGGGACTGCTCTCCTTTTGGACCCTCTTCTCCTATAAAACAGCTCAAATTTTAGGGAAGGGCGACACATGCTTCAGTTTTGGAACTGTTGGGTGGGGGTGTTTGGGTATTTGTTTCACAAGGTTTTGTTAGTTCTGTTCTGTTCATACCCAGCTCTCAGCATCACACTACTGCTCTCAGCATCACACTACTGGCATCTTAGTGACAAGAGACAACCTATATAACTTACATGATTTACAGTCACTTTCGGCCTTCTGTGTTGGAATGTGAATGGCCTGAAAAACAAAGTCAAATGGGGTGCTTTCTTCCACTATATCAAAAGGTTCTCACAGTGGGTGATATTTCTGCAGGAGACCCACTTGCTGGATACTAGGAGCACTGTCCTAGCGCAGGGTAGCTACACAAAGGTATACCACTCTGGATACATGGCAAACTGCTGTGGCACAGCAGTGCTAATGAACAAACAACTCCCACTGCAGGTTCTGAAGGCCCTCCACGATGATATGGGGAGGTACCCAATACTGGAAGACATGAGAAGAAACACGATTGGTATTGGACCTGTATATGTCCACCAACCTTATTCAGTGCTCCCCTAGAGGCACTGGTGACGACAGCTATACTTATTTTTTTATTTTTTTTTTTAAATAGATTTTTATTGCAGATACACAAGGAGCCAATGGTGCAGTCAGTCTGTAGTAACAATAAGGTCTCACAGTTGGGGTTACTTGGAGTCAGGAAGGGATACACAGCCATTTAGCCCACATCCCTGGGGTTGGGCGGCGAGTATGAGTAGTGTAGTATATCTATTAGAGATTACCCCCCGTGGACTTATACAGGCAATCCAAGTTTCTGCATTTTTGATTTTAGAACGTAACCTAAGCCCTCCCCCCACCCCTCTCCCCCCAGTGGGTAAAAGAAAACACAAGTCAAGCTCGTACAAGGTGTACACATACAACAAATAGAAAGATGTTTCAGTCACTTCTTCTTGCTCCCCCTTCTACCCCCGAACCCTCCCGGGACAATCAAGTATTCTAGATCAGCCGTATCTTGTAGGACCCGGCTCCTTATGGGATCAGCAGCATTAGTCGTGATCACAAGTAGAAATCCCTTCGGTCCCAGGGTTACGTCCCATTGTCCCTCCTGATAAGGACCTTCCTACAGCCCCCCCCCCGTCCAGCCCATGGTAGTGCCTCCACTTTGACCACACTCTATGGAACTTCTTCGGGCAGCCCCTCGCCTTATACGTGACCCTTTCCGCTGCCATATATAAGTCTAGGCCCCTTCTCCACTCCTCCAAATCTGGGGGATCCGGTGCTTCCCAGTGTTAGGCTATATCACGTTTGGCGACCAACAAAGCAACGACTAGGAAAGTAAGTAGTGGGCGATGCAGGTCCACCTCGTTCATCAATCCAAGCAGTGCCAACTTGGGGTCCCGGGGTATCGAGGCCTCGAGGACCTCCTCCAATTCCCTAAAAATCTGGGTCCAGTATCTCTGTATTATTTCACAGGACCATACCGTGTCGAAAAAGTCTCCCTCCCCCTGGAGGCATCGTAGGCATTGTGGCTCATCTATCTTCCCCATCCTGCATAGACGCACTCTATCAAAGTATGTTCTATGGAGAAAGTTAAATTGAATCAGTCGTAGTCTAGCTTTTATTGCCACCTCCCGGGGATGCATCAGTACTATCTCCCAATCTAGGTCCTCCATCACCCCTACCTCTGCTTCCCAGTTGAGTCTAAGTTTGGTTAGGTCGCCCAATATATGGTTAGTTAATGTTTTGTATGTTAAGGACACTGCCTGTCCCACCATCTGTTCCTGTAGGAGCCTCCCTTCCAGTGGTGCGTATTCAGGAATGTCAGTAAGCGTAATGTTTTGGGCTATCCACGCATGCCGTAGTTGTGCGTATTTAAAATGTTGCGTTTTATTGAGTCCGAACTCTGACTGGAGGGCTTGAAACAATTTCAACTCCCCTTTGGCTATGACGTCTCCTATGGTGGATATGCCTATGTCGTCCCATCTCTGGAATCCGCGTAGTTTGTGTAGCTCAGTCAACAATTGGCAGTGCCACAACGGTGTTTGCCGTGTGGGCTTCTTTTCCCAGCCCATGCGACGTGTGGCTCTCGCCCATGCCCTGAGCATTATAGATGTGGCCAGGAGGAGGGGTGCCCTACCGACGTTCCCGTAGAGATACCTTAAAATGTTAGTGGGCGCCAGCTTCGTTCTTTCCAACGCGTACGTTGGGTGATCTGCCTGTGTATGGAGCCAGTCATTGATTGGAGTCAGATGCTCCGCCCAGTAATAGACCTCCAAGTTTGGGAGTGAGATTCCCCCACTATATTGGTGCCTCTGAAGCGTGGACAGGGCCACCCTAGCTTGCTTCCCCAGCCAAAGGAAGGATCGCAGATCCCCATGTATCCTGTTGAAGACCACCGCTGGTATCGGGTAGTATTCATTTTGCAGGGCGTATAGGAATTTCGGCAGTATGATCATTTTGTACATGGCCGCCCTGCCCAGTAGTGTCAGTGGGAGCTGTCTCCAGCGGTCCATATCTGTTACTGCATTAGAGATGATCCGTTCCAAATTTCTTTGGAACGAGAGATTCGAAGCCGCCGTTATGTAAATCCCAAGGTATTGGAAGCCCTTAGTTGTTGTCGTTAGGTCCTTCGGTAGTCTCCCCCACTGGTTGCTTACCCCCCGGATCATAGAGAATTGATTTGTGCCAATTGATTTTGTGGCCTGCCATCCCTCCGCATCTTTCTAGTTCTCTAAAGAGCTCAGGTACTGTGATTTCTGGTTTGGTGATGTAAAGCAGGACATTGTCCGCATAAAGCGAGATCTTTTCCATGTTTAGTGCCGTATCTCCACTAGTGAAGCCATAAATGTCTTCATTTTGTCGGATACTGGCCGCGAGCACCTCTATGGCGAGCGCAAAGAGGAGAGGGGACAGGGGGCAGCCCTGTCTAGTGCCTCTCTGGATTTGGAACTCACGAGAGAGCCTCCCGTTTACCCTCACTCTAGCCCTGGGGTCAGTATAGAGTAACCGCACCCATTTAGTAAATTTAGGCCCGAAACCAAACCTGTGGAGTGCTGCAAATAAGAAGGGCCAGTGGACCATGTTGAACGCCTTCTCGGCATCCAAGGAGAGGATCCAGTGTGGGTCCTCTCTCCCCGCCACCTCTTGGAGCCAGTTGTGGGCTCTCCTGAGATTGAATTTCGTAGCCCTGTCAGGCAAGAAGCCCGATTGGTCTAGATGCACAAGGTTTGTTATGACCGTCCTCAAGCGGGTTGCCAAGATGGTTGCCAGCAATTTCACTTCCGTATTGAGTAGGGAGATCAGCCTATAGGAGGCACAGTTCTCCCTTGGCTTTCCCTCCTTATAAATTGGAACGATCGTGGCCATTGCGAGATCTGGTGGTAGTTTACCTTCCTCACAAGCACCAGCGAAAAGGCCCTTAAGATGGCGGGTCAGTAGGTCCGTCGTGCGTTTAAAAAGCTCTGGTGGGAAACCGTTCGGACCAGGGTTTTTCCCCGGCCGAAGCCTGGCAATGGCCGCCGTGATGTCGTCCGACATTGACGACAGCTATACTTAATGCCCCAGCACGTATAACCATCCTCGGAGGTGACTTTAATTCAGTCAAGGAGGTAGATCGAAACACTAATACCTGCAGATTCCCCTTTCTCTCCCAATGGTCGCACTCCATGACCCACATGGAACAAGTCCAATTCACACATTACACGCACTTGCACTAATCAATCGCAAGGCTAGACTACATCCTCATACCCTCCACAGACATAGGGTGCTTAGTGGAGTCCCAGGTACTCCCTCGTGCCTTAACCATTCACGCTTCCACGCTAGTCAATCTGAAGCATCCAGGTGCACAGAGGGTAGGGGTGTGGTGACTGAACACCTGGTGGTTCCAGGATGCAGACTTTGCAGATTACACCAGGGAACACATTGTAAATTACTTCACACTAAGTATGGACACAGTTCCCTCTCCACAACAGTAAGGGAGGCTTTTGAGGCAGGCCTCGGGCGGTGGCGGGAGAGGAGGATAATGATTGTGTATCAAATCGCCGCTAAATAGATTAAAACTTAAAAGACGCTGGATCTCGATGAACAGATAAGAGATGAGTCCCAATTAGCAAATGAACACAAGGATCATTTGCAGAGCTCTCTGGACCTAACACGCCTCATACTCAGACAAAAACTGCTTGACTCCATGGCCTAAGGACAATAAAACTGGAAAGACTCTATACAGGCTGGTCAACAGAGACAAGGGGTTACATTTTATCCTTTTCTTGCAAACTCATCAGAGTGCGAGCATCAAAGACTCCATGGGCATCACCCAAGTATTTCCTCGACATATCAGATCCCTATTCGTGGCACAAGCCCCACCTGATGCAGGATGCATGAATCTCATTGTAGAGGACTTGCCCGTCCCGAGCCCCCCATGTGGAATTTTGACTTGCGATCTGAACATCATCTGCGCCAGCTTGTCACCTATGTACTACATGCACGGCAGCTATTCTAGGTCACCTATGTATGACGTGCATGGCAGCCATTTTAGGTATCATGGTCTCCCTGTCCACGATCGATCGCCAGCACGTCCCTCTGACCCAGCAAGCATCCTCCGCGCACCCTGGCTCCCCCTCCCGCCTCCTCTTTACGAGCAGGACCCTTCTGCATGACCCTGTCCTTGAGAGTCACGCCAGCGCCTGACCAGCACCTCCTCCCCTCCCATGAATGCCCCTCTGTTGCTAAACCTCCCTCCTGCACTGGATTGTCCACACAGCATGAATACCTCTCCATTGATGGCCCCTCACCCCGTGTCCGACTGTCCACACAGGTCCGAGGCCATTGCCTAAGCCGGAAGATATCATTTACTGCTCTTTATTGTATGAGGTCGCTCTCCTTCAAAGGTCCCTCTATTTGATCCAGGCCTCCCCACCCCCTGTGACATGATCAGGCGCACACATCCTAAGACTCGACAACACACTCAGCTGCGAGATGACCCTCTCTCTTATCAGCAGGTTGAGGACCTCTATTGTGAATGTATATGGGGGTGGGATTAACACGAGGGTTACGGGGATGTCTTTCCCATGCTCTACAAAGTTGTGATTGTATTAAAGGAAGGTCACATGCCATAAACCAGTGTATAAGAGGCCAGGCCTCCGAGTGGCTGTTAGAGCACCTCGACATGATACCTTGTTGTCTGTTCTGATGTGTTCTGCTCCGTCGGAATAAACTTCTGTTTCCTGCCTTCTGGTCTCCGGCGCCTGCCTCATTGCTTGGTAAACTTGAATGGTACAAGGGCGGTTAGCGCCGGGCAAACTTGAGAAAGGTCCTAGCCCTACCTTTTTCCACAGTTGGCGTCCCAAAGCGTGGGGCCCATCAGCGACACGTGGATCCAGTGGGAGAGGTCCCGATGACAGAGTGAACGACTGCAACGATCGGGAAGAGCTCATGTCCGATAGACCCTCGTCTGACAGCCGATCATCCGACCTTCACTAGTTCTGAACAGACCTCTCTCGAGTGATCTACGGTCCTGACTGGGAACCATCAGGAGTGCCGCGAACAACACGAAGGAGAGAGGACGATCGGGCGCTGGATCCAGAGGACAGGAAACCGTCCATGCGGTCCGGGTAAGGTCGTGTAAACACGACGAATTGAGGAAATTGTTTTTGGATAATACTAGTATTACGCTTTGTTGAAACCCTCTGGAGATTCACTGTCTGCAAACGGGGAAAAGCAAACAGGCTCTCTCTTTGCAAGCAGTGAAGGATAGGTAACGCAGACTTTTGTCCCCATTGTAATCCGTCGTACCTATCTTCCTCCCCCACTGTTTCCCGAACTATCGTTCGTGGATTATTGTCTGGAGATTCTTTGTCTGCAAACAGGGAAGAACAAGGCCTCTCTTTGCAGGTAGAGAAAGAGTGGGTAGCGATAATTTTTCGTGCCCACTTATTCTCCCCACTGGATTGTTTGATTGGCCGATTATTCGGTATTGGTTCTTTTGAGGTATTCACGGCCTCCAAATAACGTAGAATAGAAATATTCTGTCTAGTCTTTGTCCGCCGTGATAAGACAGGTAGTGCAGACTTTTGTCCCCGTTGTAATCCGTCATGCCTGTCTTCTCCCCACTGGTTGGTAGCCTGTTTAGCCCGGACCGCTTATTAGAGATGAACCATCCAGCTCCACTGGAGGGCACCCCTAATAAGGACATGTTCACTAAGTATGGACTAGTCGCTATAGCTTACACTAAACTATGGCATAAATATACAAAAAAGAACCCTGAAAGTCAGTGGCCACTGATAGGTTCCTTTAATGAAAATAAAATAAAAATATTAGAAATAGCGCTCCAGAAGAATAAGACCACACCCACTATGCTCGACAGTATCGGCATGTGGCGCAAAGAAACGGAACAACGAAAGAAAAGAGAAGAAGCAAAAATAGGGAAAGAATTACGAAAGGCAGCCCACCTGGCCGCAAAGCAACTAGAAGAGGAAATAAAAGAAAGAAAGGAAGCTACGCAAACCCAAGAATTAGGGTCGACAGGCCAATGTCCTGTTAGGACCCCCTCTGTACTCTACCCTGAATTGCCCTCCAAACAACGGGCGAGCGATGAGTTACTATTAGGTCCCCCAATCATCTACATGCCCCCTCCATATGCTCCCAGCCAACAAAGCTTGCAAGCCCCGAGTGTGAGTGACCCTAGCGCTAGTGCACCAGCCCCCGCGGCCTCTGCACCAGCCACATTAACAACTTCGTCAGATGACCCCGAGGCTAGCAAACAATCACCAGCCAGACTAAATAGGTTGAGCAAAGATGAGCGGGATGGGATCGACAAAATAGCGAAGATATTAGTAGAACGAAGGGAGAGCGAAGATTACACAATGAGCGTATATAATTCACATGCCGACAGCCACAGACGGCATTTCATCTTGCGATTCAGCTACTACACCCTGAACGCATATGAAGATAGGTATCAAAGTAAGGGTCCCGCCAGGCTGACAACGCTGTATAGGAAGATTGACGTTGGAGATGGGACTGAATGTGAAGCGACGGAACTCTTCATGCAGATGCTTGAGGTCTTCCGCCACCTTACAGAACAAAAACCAGAAACCAAGGTTACAGTCCCTGAAACGACCTCAGTAGAAGTAGTCAATACTATGATGCCTATCAGAGAAGCGGCTCCTTACTGGATCCCGCCACGGGGCCAGGGAACGAGCGATGATATTAATAACGAAAATGCAAAAGGGAGGGTTGTGTACAATTGGGTTTACCAACCATGGGACCGACAAGATATCCTCACCTTTAAGCAAACCCTTCCCGACTTAAGAAAGAACCCGACAGCATTTTATACCGAATTAGGCACAGCCTTGGGTTCGACGATAATGACGTTAGCAGATATTGACTTGTTCTTTGGGCTATGTCTGCCGGCTGACGTGTGGAAGCAAATCCGGAAGGCTGACCACGCGGATCTATTCGGACATACCTGGGACCAACTCGGTAAACTAGATAGACAGCGAGAGCCGGGGAGCAAACCAGTGAAAGACATACTGGAACTCCCAGATAAAATAGTCCAGAAATTAAAAACACTGGTCCCGGAAAGAAAAGTAGACTGGTCGATAGTCACGGCCTGTCGACAGAAACCCCAGGAAGATGTGTCAGAATACTTTTCCCGATTCGAGACAGTGTTCTCCGACTACAGTGGCCAGGACATGACCACCGCAACCGGACAGCACCTGTTTGTGCAAAATTATGTAAAAGGACTAACTCAAGAAGTCTCCCAAAAACTACAGACAAGTGAGAGCAGTTGGGGGGCCTCCAAACCCGCAGCTATCCTTCAGATGGCTCAGTATTACGAGCACCAAAAGAATGAGAATGATAGGGCGTCCGAGAAAAAGAAGAAAGATTTGAAGGAAAGGGTAATGATAGCCCAGATACAGGGTATAGCGCTAGGACGGGAACATCAAAGGGGGAACTACCAATCAAACGCCCCCAGAGATCTACCTCCTAAGGATCACACCCCGACATCTCACACTGGACGGAGAGACATTAGCAATGACCAATGCGCCTTCTGCAAAGGGTTCGGCCATTGGAAAACCCAGTGTCCGGTTTTGCTAGAGATGAATAGAAATAGGGATTCCAGGGATGTGGCAGGTGGTCCGAGGAATAGAGTACAGGGACGAGGGAACTCCAACGACACTAATAATGACAGATCAGGAAGACTGAATACATTTGACCGTCCCCGACAGAATCAATGTCAGCTATCCGAAGGTGAAAATGCCCCTGATTTTGCATAGGACTGCCAGGGGCAAGGGAGGGATCCAGTCGAGCTCTGTGTTGACCAGCAAGGTCCTTATGTCACCGCTAAGGTCTTGGGTACAGAGTCTCCATTCTTGGTAGACACTGGGGCGACACGTAGTGTGTTATCAAAACGACTGATTCCAAGGGCACCCTTGTCTGGCTCACACATAACGTCGATAGGTTTCGATGGGACGCCCTCCACTAACCCCCTGTCCGTACCTATTACCTTTGAACTAGAAAACAACACTGCTGACGCGACATTCCTACTTTCCTCCAACTCCCCTGACGCCATTATGGGCATTGACTTACTGAAGCATTTTCGAGCTACCATTAGGTGTTCCCCAGATGGAATACGAGTCATCCTGTACGACAACCCAGACATGCCCAGATCCCGTCCCCCACGACACATGTGCTGCATAACTGACGCTGACATGTCCTTGCTTGACACCCTGCCTCCGTACCTGTGGGCCAAAAATGACTCTGATGTGGGGCGAATGATGATTGACCCTATCCACATAACTGTACGACAGGACGCTATGCTCCCGAAACTCCCGCAATATCGGATATCCCCAGAGGGTGAGAAGGCACTGGTAGCGATCATTCAGTCTCTGGTAGATGCAGGAGTGGTTGAAGAAGTGGTTAGCAACGTCTGCAACAGCCCAATCCTACCTATTGTTAAGAAACAAGGTGAAGGAGATGAGAAAGCGTACCGCTTCATCATCGACTTACGAGAGATTAACAAAGTAGTTGTACCCCAATATCCTGTGGTCTCTGATATCACCACCATTCTGACCCTCATCCCGTCCACTGCCACCACCTTCTCTGTTATCGACCTTAAAAACGCATTTTTCTCTATCCCCATCCATCCAGACAGCCGTTATCTTTTCGGCTTCACTTTAAAATCTCGCTCGTACCGATTCTGTAGAGCTCCCCAGGGGTACACTGAAAGTCCCAGCATTTACAGCCAGGCCCTCAAAAGACAGCTGGATGCTTTCCAGCTACCAGAGGGAGTGGTGTTGATCCAATATGTCGATGATATCCTTTTGGCGGCCGACACCACCCCGCTGGCAACGACAGCCACCGTCCAACTCCTACACTTCCTTGCAGAAAATGGCCATAAAGTCTCCAAAAAGAAACTACAGTTCTGCCAGCCACAAGTAACTTACCTAGGCCATCTTCTGTCCAAGGAAGGGAGGAAACTTACCCCTGACCGAATCCAAACTATCCTAGACACCCCCATCCCAAAAACGCAAAAGCAGGTCCGCTCTTTGGTTGGCCTAACCTCTTTTTGCAGACAGTGGTTGCCTAATTACAGCCTCATTGTGAAACCATTACTTGCCCTACTGACCAAGGATGCCCCCTCCCCGTTCCCTTGGACCGCTGAGTGTCAAGCCTCCTTTAAGGAATTACGGGATGCACTCTGCTCAGCACCCGTCCTCGGAACGCCGGATTACTCCAAACCCTTCTCCCTCTTCACCCACGAAAGGGAGGGATGCGCATTGTCTGTCCTAACTCAATCAATCGGTCCTAAGCAGCGCCCTTGCGCCTACTTCTCCGCCACTCTTGATCCTGTAGCCAGAGCCTTACCTGCCTGCCTTCGAGCAGTAGCTGCCGCTGCTGTCTCCATCCGTCAGAGCGAGGGAATCGTACTTTCCAACTCCCTCACTGTATTAGTGCCCCATGCAGTTGACACCCTTTTGAACCAGACAAAGACCCAACACCTGACTAGCGCACGACTGACAGGGTACGAGTTGACTCTGCTTGCACCCCACATCACACTAAAGAGATGCACGACTTTGAATCCCGCCACATTGTTACCCCTGCCTGAAAATGACCCCGACATTCCTCCCATACACGACTGTGTGACCCTCACGGACGAACAAACTAGGAGTAGGGTTGACCTCCGAGACACTGCTTTTCCTGACCCCGATGGAGAGCTATGGGTAGACGGCTCATGCATTAAACTTCCAGATGGCACCACTTCAGCTGCCTATGCAGTAACGACGACCCGAACAGTAGTTGAGACAGCCTGCATCACACAACGATCTGCCCAGGCAGCAGAGCTGATAGCCCTCACCCGAGCATGCATCATAGCCGCAGGGACCACCGCGAACGTGTATACGGACAGCCAGTATGCCTTCGGGGTGGTCCACCATTTTGGGCTCCTGTGGAGGGAGAGGGGATTCCTGACGTCCCACGGCACCCCAATCCTCCACGGAGATTTAGTGTCCGCTCTGATTGAGGCAGTTCTCCTCCCCAAACGATTAGCGGTGATCAAATGTCAGGCACACAAAAGAGTGACAGACTTAGTCGGACAAGGGAATGCATTAGCCGACATCACTGCACGAACCACAGCTGAGAATAGGACAGTGACACGCATATATGTGACTAGGTCACAAGCAGAAAAATGGAGTGACACAAGGGAAATGATCAGAGACATACAGTCGGCCAGCACCCCTCACGAATTGACTAAATGGGCAAGGGTGGGTTTGAAGGACGAAGAGGGTTGCTGGCGAACAAAAGACGCAAACAAATGGTTGCTGCCTGACCCATATCTGATTCCCATACTGACAATGGCCCACTCCCCCGCACACATAGGATCTGCACCCATGATCGAACTCATTTCCAAAGTCTGGCATAACGATAAAATCCCCGACTCAGCCAGACGCCTGGTTCAGCAGTGCCTTATTTGTCTGCAACACAACCCCGGGAAAGGAACTGTAGTACCCCGGGGAGGGTTCGGGACCCCCAATCATCCCTTTGAGGTCCTTCAGATGGACTACATCCAATTAGAGAGATGCCAAAGCCTGAAGTACGTACTAGTCATCGTGTGTGCCTTCAGCAAATGGGTAGAAGCCTATCCAACCCGTGACAACACTGCCATGACTACTGCCAAAGTACTACTGAAGGAATTCTTCCCTCGCTATGGCCTTTGTCGAATTTTATGGAGCGACAATGGCCCCCACTTCATAGCTGAGGTTATCCAATTAATCCTAAAGGGGTTAGGGGTGAAGCAACGATTTCATGCGGTCTTCCACCCCCAATCCGCTGGCCTAGTGGAACGCCATAATGCCACGCTGAAGCTGAAACTGGCAAAAATAGTGGCCACCTCTGGACTCAACTGGCCGGATGCCCTCCCACTGGCCTTGTTATCGATGCGTTCCACCCCCACCAAGCACCATTTGACCCCCTACGAGGTCGTGTTTGGGCGTCCGATGAATCTATGGACTGCCCCCAAACCGACCTCCATTCATGACGTCCCGGACGTCCTACTATCTGATTATTTGTGCAAGTTAACTAAAACGTTGTCTGTCATTCATCAACAGGTGCAGCAGGCCATCCCCGATGCTTCCAGGGGCCCCGGCCACGACATCCAACCGGGAGATTTCGTATTAATACGAAATTTCCAGCGAACCAAGAGTCTGGAACCTCGGTGGACGGGCCCCTGGCAAGTGCTGATCACCACCCGAACAGCACTCCGAGTGGAGGGGAAGAAGCACTGGCTGCACGCGCATCATTGCCGGAAGGTCTCTGCGAACCTGGCCACGACAGAAAACGTCAGCACCCAAGAAGAGCTCCTGAGCAAAGACCGACCGATATTGGACTGTTATCCCGATACTGAGGCACTCGAACTTGCAAAATTCTCTGATCCCACCGTGCCATCCAGAGAAGGGTATTTCCTGCGTCGAAAGGAGGGAGTTTCGGCTAAGTAGGCCACGGACTAAGTTAAATCTCAGAACGGTGACCTAAACACAATCAAGGGTTGCCGGGAGAGAAGCTAAACGAAGTCTGTGGTTCTGCCCGCTACCGAGCCCCCTTGAAGGTGATGGAAGCGCCAGATAAGAAGATGATGGAAGCGCCAGATAAGAAGATGATGGAAGCAACAGGAAATACCCAGTATAGAAATCCAAAGACTGACAACTTGCACAAATCAAAGACAATCGCACTCTTCATTGTCTTCCTCTTCTGCCTCCTCCTCATGACCTCCTTCTGGATTCTGGAGGAAAGCACACCGGCTCATGAGACATTGCTACCTACTGCACAGCCAACACCCCTGAAAGAGCATCACCTAATATCTCTGTCGCCTCAGCTCCGAGAAAGGCGCAGGGAATTCTGGAACAATTCCTTCGTGCAACTGTTGCACCAACACAACCTTGCTGCAAATGCTACAAACTGTTGGATCTGCGGGTTGCTCCCGCATGCCACTGGACACTCCATTCCCTTCATCCCTTCACCCTTCTCAGTTCACGGCTCTTGCCTCGCCTGGTTGATCCTCATGCAAGAGAGCCACAGGGACAACGCCACCTCCAGCCAGACAGTGTCACACTTCTACTCTGGGTTCTGGCTGAGCAAAACAGGAAAGACCCCAGCTGCCCTGTGTCCTGCGCTCGCGGGCGCCACCTTCATCAAAGACATTCCTGCCAAAGAACGAGTCGAAGTACAGGTGCTCCACAATCCAGCCAGAACCACCTTCACTCATCTGCAAAAACAAACTACCGCCACTCTGACTGTGGCCCTGTCTGTTATCAACATCACCGGCCTTGTGTGCCTAGAAGGCCAGGGAACGCAACTGGTGGGTTACAGCGCCTGCCGAATCACCAGAACATTGGACTCAGCTGACCCCCCTTCCTTCGTTGCTTCTCCGAACATGTACTTTGTGTGTGGCACCAAGGCTTACACCTGGCTCCCGAAGGGTTGGAAGGGTATCTGTTACATTGCCTTCGTTCTTCCACCCACATATGTAGCCCCAGCCAACCATCACCGGCAGAGGCGTGCAGACGACCTTGGACAAACCGACTCCACCGGAGCACAGTTCCTGGATGCAGCAAAGGGACTTGTTCCTCTGTGGGGCCCAATGGCAAACAGCCGTGCAATCCGGCACCTGACCCAGGCAGTAGAAACAACGATCAACGTCACTGCCGGCATCCTTGCCAACAACACTGCAGAGCTTCAGGCGGTCCGCCTCGTGACCCTCCAAAATAGACTTGTCCTAGACGTGGTCCTGGCCGACCGAGGAGGAGCATGCCGCATCATCGGATCCAGCTGCTGCACATACGTGCCTGACAACTCGCCTTCAGTCTACAAAGCCATTGAACACCTCCACAGACTTTCCTCCGAGGTTCACCAAGAGCAGGAAGGATGGTCGCTTGGGAGCTGGTTTTGGGACACTTTGAAGAACTGGGGTTGGAGGTTGTTTTCCTTTGTGTTGATACCTGTTGTGATCTTATGTGGGTGTTGTTTAGGTATCCAATGTCTGCCACCCCTGTGCGGCCTTGTTTCTAACAGTATGTGCCCAAAAACTTTGGACTTCCGAAATGAACACATGAGTCCCCTCTATGAAGTAGAAATACGTGGCCTTATGGGGATAAATCAAAACTGACAAGTTGGCGAGATATGTTAAAAGGGAGGACTGTGGAATTTTGACTTGCGATCTGAACATCATCTGCGCCAGCTTGTCACCTATGTACTACATGCACGGCAGCTATTCTAGGTCACCTATGTATGACGTGCATGGCAGCCATTTTAGGTATCATGGTCTCCCTGTCCACGATCGATCGCCAGCACGTCCCTCTGACCCAGCAAGCATCCTCCGCGCACCCTGGCTCCCCCTCCCGCCTCCTCTTTACGAGCAGGACCCTTCTGCATGACCCTGTCCTTGAGAGTCACGCCAGCGCCTGACCAGCACCTCCTCCCCTCCCATGAATGCCCCTCTGTTGCTAAACCTCCCTCCTGCACTGGATTGTCCACACAGCATGAATACCTCTCCATTGATGGCCCCTCACCCCGTGTCCGACTGTCCACACAGGTCCGAGGCCATTGCCTAAGCCGGAAGATATCATTTACTGCTCTTTATTGTATGAGGTCGCTCTCCTTCAAAGGTCCCTCTATTTGATCCAGGCCTCCCCACCCCCTGTGACATGATCAGGCGCACACATCCTAAGACTCGACAACACACTCAGCTGCGAGATGACCCTCTCTCTTATCAGCAGGTTGAGGACCTCTATTGTGAATGTATATGGGGGTGGGATTAACACGAGGGTTACGGGGATGTCTTTCCCATGCTCTACAAAGTTGTGATTGTATTAAAGGAAGGTCACATGCCATAAACCAGTGTATAAGAGGCCAGGCCTCCGAGTGGCTGTTAGAGCACCTCGACATGATACCTTGTTGTCTGTTCTGATGTGTTCTGCTCCGTCGGAATAAACTTCTGTTTCCTGCCTTCTGGTCTCCGGCGCCTGCCTCATTGCTTGGTAAACTTGAATGGTACAAGGGCGGTTAGCGCCGGGCAAACTTGAGAAAGGTCCTAGCCCTACCTTTTTCCACACCCATCTGTGGATCGTCGACAACTGGACAAATGAATAGGTGAGAATGAAATAATAGAGGCCATCGTGCGATTCCAACACTGGAAACATCTTGTCTTAATGGCTACCCCCTGCAGCTATTACGGAGATATACTATCTACCTTATACCCACTCCTGAGTGTCTTGGAGGAGACGTACAAGACCAGTATATTATTGCATGATATGTGAGGGGCTATTATATCAGTCATGCTGCAGCAAGGTAAATCCCCTTTGGACTGCAGATCATATCACCCTATTTCCTTAATTAAAACAGAGGCAAAGATAATTGTCAAATAGCTATCCAACTGGTAACTAAGTATAATATGCAACCTGGTGGGATACGACCAAAACCCCTTTTTACCTCGGCGCAGGACTAACCACTGCCTAACGTTAGTCCTGCAGTGACTAGGTAGCGGGATTGCAGGATACAGTGTGCTTTGGTCTCTATAGATTTTGAAAAAGCCTTTGATTCAGCACAGTGGCCTTCATGTTTCTCCTCCTATAGTGAATATCCTAAGCCCGTTTTCTGCCGATATGTCACATTACTTTATACGAAACATTGGTCATGGGTAAGGGCCACCGTTGCATTATCTGAACCCTTTCCAATTGGGAGGGGCACCAGACAAGCGTACCTCCTACCCTCTCTCTTTTTTTTCTTTTAACAATAGAACCTCTGGCAGAGTGGATCTGTCACGAACGAGGCACTTCTGTGCAGGCTGTCCTGGCCATCCTTGAGGTAAGACAGGGTTGTCTTGTATGCCCAGTGACCTTCTAATATATATCAGCGAACTCTTGCATTTCTTCCTTACTTAATGCAAATTTTACAAATATATGGGAAGGGAGCCAACTTCAGTAAACTGGATGAAGACCACCTATTTCCCTGTATCGGATTTCCCTTGGGTCACAGATCACTTCAAGTACATAGGCATGCCAGTGACCCTCGACAAGTGGTGAGCATGGGACCTGAATCTTGTGCCTCCCGTATTAAGTGATACTCTGCATCCTGGAACTCACTGCCTATCAACATGGCGGGCAGGGGGCTTTATTCCAAAGGATATCTATACCCTAATTGCTTTATGCCCCACAGAACTGCCCCTACAAACTGCCAAAAACCTTTTTTCAAAAGCTACACATGGCGATAACATAATTCATATGGGCTGACAAACAACCTTGAATATTCTACAGAAAGTGTGTCTTACCCCCATTTGATGGTGGTGTGAGTCTAGCCGATGTCCAGCTACATTACTGCACAAGACACATTTGACTGGCGCTTCTCAGACAGCGGCACCCTACGGTGGCGGTGTAGCTTGAATGCATAGAGCAGCACAGCGTTCTACTTTTACTTTAGACACACATGCACATAGACCCTCCTCCGACTAGTACAACGACCATGGTTTGCTGGTACCGACCCCTCTGATAGATCAAATGGGATAAAATCCTGACAGCCGAAGCTCTGCTATCAGAGCGCTGTTTGTTAGAACAAATAGCCAAACTAGCCAGCTTTAAAACATTGTATTTCATAATCATCTCTAGGTTGGGATACATTTGGGAAAGGCGGCAGATCTGGTCCTTCTTGTATCTATTGGAGACCTACAACATGCATCTTACACAATTTTACAATTACCTGCCTCTGCAACATGCACTGGACACCCACGGGGACACCTTTCCTAATCTCCTTGCACACAATTCACTAGAGACGCGTGCAATGTAAGCAGCCACAGGGAGCAAAGCCATCTCGAGATTCTACCGCACACTGGTCGCCCCATACTCTTAATCCTTTAATGACATTATGTGAATGGTGGGTGGGCTCCCTATAGACGACGCTGACTGGACGGCGGCAGAAATAGCTCTGAGATTGTTGGTGATCTGTACAAGATTATGCATCATCCAACTAAAATACCTGCATTAGGTCTCCTATATCCCGTCGAGGCTTGGCAAAATGAAGCAGAGCCTCGAACCTCCTGCATACATTCGTTCCTCAATGAGATGGTGGGTAGAACAGTCACACCGATCCCAAAAAGGCATGCCAGGGACTGATGGATGTACAGGGGACCAATAGCTTAATGAGGGGGAGGGGCATGAGCCACAAGAGCCTTGGAGGCACTAGGACTTCTCACCAAACGTGATATAGCATGTCATTGTTGATCAACTAGAGGCCCCCACACTGCAGGAGAGGACACATGTAGAATCTATCTAGTTTCGTATTGCTGGGGCAGGTGTCCCAGGATCTTAATCGCTATCACTATCAGGAGTTTTGGGGAGTACTGCCAATGTTTCCCATGCCTTCGCTGCATCTAGTGCCTTCTCGCTCCTCACCCTTTTTGCCATCTGCATCTGAGCTATGCCCTCGCAGTCAGCCCATTTAATGAACTCTTTCTTCCAGCGATCTATGTTGGGGCCCTTCTGCGCTTTCCAATGCATAGAGATCTCCCATTTAGCTAGCAAGACGCCCATGTCTATGAACTTGCTAGTGATTTATTTTTTAGCCGTATGAGTAAACCAATATAATATGCACAATCCTACGGCAGTTTCCAACTTCCGGTCAGAAATTGAGTTAAGTAATGACACCACCTCCGACCAATATGTGTGGGCACCCCCAAAACATATGGCGAAAATCGGCTCCCTCCTTGCTGTAGCGCAGGCAGGTATCAGAGCCTGTGTCAAAGTACTTATTAAGCTTCACTGGGGTCAGGTAGGCCCTATGCAAGATATAAAAGTCCACTAACTGGAAGTGCGCGTTCCTGGTGCTTTTCCATGCCCTCTCCACAATGTTAGCCCAGGTTTTATCCGGGATCTCTGTTTCCACATTCTCCTGCCATCTGTGTTGCAACATAGTCAGCTGTAACAGCTTCTCCTGAGTTAATTGTTTGTTTATGCAGGCAGGTAACCGCTCTAAAGGTCCCTGCTGCTATTAACTAGTATTGGCATCCCAGTGATGCTGTTGGTTCAATAAGGTCCTTCTTCCAATGTCGGCAAATAGCTGCAGTGAGTGGTGCATGTAATAGAAATTCCCCCCTGGCAAGTCATACCTCTCCTGTAGGTCACCAAACGGTAGCTACTTTCCATATGTGTGTCTTGTGTTACTTTTTCTTTTCGTACCCTCCCTTCAGTCATGGTGTTATGTTACCTTAATATCAATAAACAATGTAGTGAAAAAAGAATCACCTCCATGTGAGTGAATATGATATTTGACAACTCCATTGAGTGGTCCAGTTCTGGGTTCCCTCAAGACGGTTTATCTAAGCTTGAAGGAGTGTCATCCTTTAATGAGTTGGGTTTGTATATCCTTTCCTAGATTTGCTGTGTTATACATGCTTATCAGTTCTCCGAGCCTAGCATGGTACCTGCTAGAGTCTTCTTTGGGTTGTGTCGAGTCTGGTGGAATATAAAAGTCTGTAGAAAGTATTCACCTGTGGTGCTCAAGAGGACTCTCTAAGAGCTGATATAGGTTAGAAACATCTTGTGTGTCAGATGGCGCAGTATCAATCGCTTTGCTTTCTCATTTGTCTTTTTTGTAGTTGATACATTATTTTTTAATCAGGCTCACCGTACTTTCCACCTGGGCGTAATTACAACAGGTGTTTGTGTGAGTGTAAAGGCGTGGGCACGTTATATGCCATACTTATTAGCTGTGGGCTTGTTTCTGTCTCTTTCTTTTCTCTTGCTTACCACGAGGTTCCTACTGTGGGGGCGATCCCGTTACTCATTGCCAGTTGATTGCAACTATGGTGTGCTAAAGAGTCTGCAGAATGGACACCCTGCAGAGGGAAATAAATCCCACACATGATCTCTTGGGTGGGCGCTGCCAGCCATTCACATTTTCACAACTGGATCAGTCAGTGAATGCATGTATGATAGCAGTGTTTAAGCGCCGACCCTTAACAGCCCTGTGCCTATTTTGAGGTGCAGCAGGGAAGTTAAACATGTTGTAAAACACACATTTTTAGGGTTGTGATATATTTTTATTTGATTTATTTCTAACTTAAAAAAACTTTCAAATATTTTAGTAAAATGTCTTTTCTTCCTATACCCCTCCTACTTTACTGTTAGCAGTACTTACCCTTGCCCTTCAGATGTAACTTGCATGTTCTTAAAACTGTGGAAGTTGCAGTAACCTTTTTTTTGTATACCCACTAAAGTACACATATTCACTGCATTAACATAGAATGTAATTGACCACCCTTCTGCCACTCCCTTGTAAACGTCCACAAGTAATAATGTAACATGTACATACTCAAATTTCACAAACGTATGCCAGTGTTTTCACCATTGTAATTCAGGAGTTACTTGCTTATGTATATGTTACATCTGGGACCGTTTTTGTGAATCGACGAACTAGTACTTGCAAAAAAGACATCAGATCCTTCTCCCAGTTGCTCATTTATATATACAACTAATCGCAGAAACCATTCTAGGCGAAAAACAGACCGTGAGGGGTAGTACGCGTGTTTTCAGAAAGAGATTTGCTGGAGAAGCTCACTGCACATTCAGCTTTCAAATCTTAACTCCATCCTTGCAAGAAGGGGACAACGTTATCATGAAGGTGCTGCTCTTCAACAGCAATACCTTAGACGGACTGAACCATGTGGACTCCCCAGATTTTGAACGGTACTTCTGTAACAATGCACAGACAGAAGCCAGTGAAGGCTGTTAAGCAAGGTATAGGATACATTGGGTCTGATTACGAGTGTCCTTGAGTCAGAATACCAGGATGTTCAAAATTAATTTGGTGTAGCCTGCTCTGAGTTTTTTCCTGAACATGAACATGGGCCATAGTGTGCAGATGTAGTTGCTTCCTGTACCAAAATCCACATCCTAGTATTTTTCAGCCATTTTCTTGCTTTAAATAATGGCAGGTATGGCCTGAACATTTTTACCTACGGTGCATTCTCTTATGCATAGCAATCACCAGGTGCAACAAACATCATCATACTAATAACTGCGATCTCTGTCCAAAGAGGCGTTTGCGAAGGGAATCACTATTTACTTGGGCACTCTTAATCAGACACACTAACTATAACCCTGTTCAAATTTTGCAATGCTTTATTCAGTTGGTAGCATATCAATTCTAGCAATGCTGTGCCTGAATTGAAAACCTTTGATCTGTACTTCATAGACATGTTTTTATCAAAATCCATATTTCATCTGCGACCTTGGTTGTAGTCTACATGTCAGACTGCCAGGAATTGCTAGGATGGATGCTTATGCGACTACGTGTCTTACCTGGAGCCTAAATTTTATAATAACTCTGTAAAAACAAGTTCTACATACAAGATCCTGAGGAAGCAAAGATGATGGATAATGGGATGGAGAAACAGTGGAGCACTTTTGTGGCATTCAGAAGTCTCTGCTGTTTCCTCTGCTGTTAGTTTGTCACCTATGGTGAGACACAGTATATAAGTTTGCGGTCTCAATGTATAATGACAACAGTAATGGTATAAACCAGTATGTATGTATCTTGCAGTACTCACCACTGTAGATGAATGGTAAAGCATCATCCGCAGTGTTCATGAAATATTCCATCAGAGGACTCTGAAAAAATAGAACTTCAAGAGTGGGAACATTTCAAGAGCCTAGTTTCAACAGCTAGTATTAGCAAGAAGACTGGTGATAGAGCGTGGGGTAGTCTAAACTTCAGAAGGAAAGCTGATGGGGGACTTGATTGAGCTGCTGAAAACAACAAATGTGTATATGGGGGGGGGGAAGCTGGGTGTGAACTGGTACAACAGTGGAGGAACCCAACACGATGCACAGCTGCCAACCAAAGAGTTATTGTATGTGACTGTGTATACGCTGTCTCTACCACACTTGACCCAGAAGTACTACACCTCTACTATCTTGGATACAGGAGCTATCTTACCCCAGACCAGTGAAATACACCATGAGAGATTAGGAAAAAAGACAAATCTCTTGCTGTGGAGTCTTTCAGTGTATTTTCCAACATGCTATCGGATTTCTTTTTGTCCATATCTTTCTTGTGAATTTCATCCTTGTAGGCCTTGTATTGTATGAAGTTCAGATTTTTTTCACAGCAGAGATAACAACCACGAAAGCGATAAAAAACCCTTACAACTGTGGAACAGGCTTGCTCTCACAGTGGCTATTTTGGATACTAAGGCTGATACCCAACTGCTCCTGGATCATTGGTTATAGTTGAGTCGCTGTAATCTTAAAAACTTACAATGATCACCTCTTCGTTTTGGAAATCTTCATAGATACTGACATTCTTTTTTGTGGACAGGGTGTTTTAAGAACGATGTGCCGCTTATGCTTAGTCTGATTGGTTTCCTCCAATCTCAAATGGACTTGAATTAGGGACCGAATTATCTTTATTAAACAGTAAACAAAACAAAATGATAAGTCCCTTTGATTCTGTGCACTCAGTAGCACTAGAAGACTATCATTAACACAATTCTATAAACAACAGAATCTAAATGGATATCCAACTGGATATGCTGACAACACCTATATTATTGGGAGTAGCCTGTGGGCGATGTGCTTGGAGCTAGTGCTCTTTCAATCCTTGTGCCATCTGCTAAGCATGGGTTAGTGGCATCTGAACCCACAACCGTACTCACAGGCTGTCGGGTGCAATGCTTACATGAAAATTGCAGAGATGGATTCCCACAACCAGTTTGTTAACCCCTTCCATGCTGGGCCGTTTCCGCCGCTGTGCGGTAAACAAAAGAACAGGGCGGGGCTGTGACGAACCCCAGCCGTCATCAGCACACGAGCGCCACAGAGCTTGACGGCTGGGGTTCGTCACCAGCATGGAAGGGGTTAATGCTACATCCTATACAGTATGCAAGTATTTGTAAATCTATCCCCTAATCTAAGACTGGACATAAGGCATCCATCAGTAATCGTGCGTGCATGCTTCCACTAGGTAGTGTGTATGAACAAGGTGTACGTTTATTTGCTGTCCTGGTGTTGTGCCTGGAGTGTTCAGAATATTTTTGTTCGCTTTTGTTTTAGGGGACCACTGTGCTCTTATGTGCCCCTCATTGTATTTTATTGTTCAGTTGTGTTTTTTTCTTGACAGAAGTGGACAGGATTGTGTGCCCTATCATACACATGGTGCGAACTGGGCCAGCATGCTGTGGGGTAGTATAATTTTAAGGGAATGTTTAGGGGTTAGTCATTGTGTCATAGTTACTAGCATTTTCTGTGTTTTGTAGTCTGCGTATGTACTTCACCTCAATGTTACAGTCCGTGTGTTACTTTTGATTAACTCTGCTTTTGTCTTTTTTGAAGAAGTGAAACGTTTTGGTGAAGTTTATCCTTGAGACTTTCAAAAGGCCTTCGAAACAGAATCAGGATTTTGATCAAAGAGACTCTATTTCTCCTGAATTGCCTTTTCTCAGTTTCTTTTTCTATGGAACACAGTGCAGTGTCTGTTTTTTGTACTATTTTCGTATCAACTGTGTTTCTTTCTTTTTGTTTGTTTATATTAACCTCTGCTTATTATTTTTTGTATCTTTTCAGTAGCCAATTTGTGGTTCTTGGTTAAGAATACAAACATTTTAAAGCAGTTTTAAAAACAACGTAGCAGACGTTAGCTACTATCTGTTTGCGTTGTTTTTAAAAGAAGAAAACTGAATAAAGAATCCTCGAACCAAGAAACTTATGTTACATATTTGTCATGTGTATGATTTTCTGTTATGAGTATCTATGTTTTGGACAAGACAAGGATACATGTCCAATTACAAATTTTTCATATTAGACGCAATTACCAAATTTTGAGTGCTGAACCACCAATAGTGTACGGAATAAGTGTTATGGTAAGACAAACCTTAAATCAACAGTAGCGAGTGATGCTCACTTAATCCTCATAAAATTGCTTTGCTGAGAGCAGCATCCAGTAATGATTGCCTTTTATTTCCCATTTAAGGATATTATGTCCTTTATCACTTAAGCTCTTTAAAGTTTGCTTTCTGTTCTTTAGTGACTTGAGCTCTATCAGACTTGTCTGTACTTATTACATTTATTGTTGGTTTTCATACGCGTCCATATACCCTTGTTCTCACTCTCCATGCTCTCCCTGTCCCCTAAATGGTGGTTGGGGCTATGGGAGGATCTCCATGAGAGAATTGGTCTTGCAAATATTGGCAGAATAATATGGAAAATGAGGGATTGAAGCTTTACCAGAGGCTTTGTCTTAGGGATGTGGTGTGCCTTTCTGCATGTTCAGGTTCTCTGATGGATCTCAAGTTGCATGTTGTTGCATTACACAAGTGCATTACATTCTTCATGCAATGATCACCAGACTCCGCCTACGTCCCACATGCTCTGTGTGCACGCAAGTTCGTGAAAAGATTAATCCTTTCATCTTTGGTTAGATGGCAAGAAACAGCCATCGGTTAAAACCGAAATAACGATGAGAGTGGAGGAAATAATCAGCTTGACATCAGTGTGATTAGTCCATGGTGCAGAAAAAGTTAGAGCAGAGGGATCACTGAGGTATTTGCCCAATATGCACTTCTGTCTATAAAGGGATCCTAGCGAGCGCAAATGATTTTAACATCCACTTTGCATGCATTGTTATTACGTGTTCCCGCGTTTTGTGCTTGCTTTTAACACCATCTTCTAGATGATGGCAAAAGCCAGTGCAAAAACCAAAGAGCAATCCCAAATGACGCTGAGCACATAATCACCCCACTTCTAAAAATGTCAGAAAAGAATGTTCGCGTCTCGCTTATAAAGCTGTGCTGACCTTTTAATGAGGTGTTAGTATTTATCCTCAGTCTTACCTCTACCAAACCAGTAAGCTGTATTTGACTGGGTAACTATGTTTTATGCTGCCTGATTACATAAACAAACGATCCTACTAGCCCATTTAAAGCACTGAAGACAGCCTGCTGTGGATCACCATGGTTCAGGGCTCTTGGAAGCAAACCAATCCTGTAAATCAACTGTTTGCAGTTTCCACGCAGCTTCTTTTACGAACTACTTTTTTCTAATTTCCAGCGCTGCTTTGTCTACCTCGGGGAGCTATAAAGTAAAAGAACCGAAAACATCACCTTTCTTCCCCTTGGGGGTGCTCACACCGAGGCTGCGGGCATCACGAGTCCAGCACCACGTTCTGTCAGATTGGAGAATGGTGTCTGCCATGCCCTTTACTTTCATTGCCTTTGTTCGTTTCCGTTGAATTTCCTTCTGGTGGAAAGTGTGTGTCATACATTCATTCCTGAAACAACCAAACGACCGACCCCTTTCTGCCCTAAAACAAGCAAGCTCTCTATAAGCAAGGGCACCGACCGTAGTGTAACAACTTTCCTACTCATAAAGGGCGCACATTTTTTCAGCTGGTCTACATTTGTGGTCTGCTCCACAGTTGGAAGCACTTGTTGTTGACCACACACACAGTGGCTCATTGGAACCATAAACGTTTGACCTGAGTGGTCACGTTGGAATTTGATCTTTAACCTTGAGACCACCACTCATGATTAGGCTAATGTCCAGGCGAGAGTCAGCGGTCGTCATTAGGGGACACCGCATTCTTCTGGATAGAATAGAGCTTACATTTGGAGTGAAGCAACACCTTTGTCCTTGAACCTTAAAATGTTGAAAATGCCCACTAGATGACCAGTTGTAATCTATAATATTTCAGACACGTGAAAGCAAAGCAGCTGTTCATAATGTTCATTGTGCAAAGCAACTGTCTCCACTTAAGTAAACACAAAGAAGCTGCATCAAGTTGATGGAAGAACATTGAGGACACCAGTCCTTGCAAAATGTAGGTTTATTAGGCACTTACTTATTAGGCATTTGGTCTCACAGTGTTTGACTATTAAAGGCACTATAAATAATGTCTTGTGATTAGTCAACCCAATAAAACTCATTTTATCAATACCATCTGGATGAAATGCAGAATCAGCCCCGCTGTAATTTTAACTTGCAACATGTATACTATACTAAGATACGAGCAGCTTCACTGTCACATACTTTGTAACTGTGGCAGTGTGTTTGGCAACACTCTTCGCATCTGCACTATTATCTTTACAGTAATGGATATCTGACTTCATGAGGTGCTTTGAACTTCAGTGAACAGTGTGTTTCTGCTTCGTTTCAAATTTCATTGTGTTGCATTAAATATCTTCTATAAGAATTATTTTGCTTTAGTTATAATTTGTCAACAAGCATTGACAAAGCCAGTAGGTTTGGTCCAGACTAAAACAAAAAAAGCATTTTGAAGTGAAAACAGTGAAACCAAGGCCCTTACTACTTAAAAAGAGATAGCATGTTTGCCCGTAGTCCTTGATACCACCCAACAGTATCTCCCACCCAATACCAAAATCTGGGTGATACAAAGCCAAGTTCTCCCCTAACGATAACACTCTGACAGCTGAGAACTCTGCTTTTCTTCTGTTTATCGAGGCAGGCCTCTGGACAGGGGGACAAATTCAAAGCCTTTAAACGCCCTACACAATGCCAGACCTGCAGACCTTAACCACTGCCTCTCCTTCTACACATTTGCCAGACATCTCTGCTCCGCCCAACTCGCACTAGCCACCAACCCACGGATCCGCAAGACCACGGCTGGAGGAAGATTCTTCTCCTACCTCGCTATGAAGACCTGGGACCATCTCAGGCGATCACTGTGCTGCCTCAAATCAAGGTGGACCTCAAGACCTGGCATTTCGACTGAAGAGCAGATCCCTCTCGCCCTGTCCCCCACCAAACCCCACCCCCAGTACCTTGAGACTCTAAAGGGTAAGTAGTGGCGCTTTACAAGAAACCTGAATGAAAGCGGATGAGCCCTACCACTTATATAAAAAGAAGGTACATGCTCATCCTTGGTGTAGTTTTGGGTTTAATGGTTAAATCTGTATTTTGCGTGCGACCGGGGTATTGCTGTCTGATCAATCAGCGTACCAGTACAATGAGTGAGAAGTGTTACCCAGCCGGGTAACATCCCCCGATGGCACAGCCGGTCTCCAACTAGGAGGTTAATTCACTTCTGTGCAATAAGTACGCAAAAAAGTTCAACATGAGAGTAAAGTTTTTTTTCCACAGTAATTTGGAATTTCCAATGGGTTCTTCCGAAGAGATAAATGGTTCAGACTCAATGGTCCATCAAACCCAATGCAGTTCGGGTAGAACCCTTCATCAGGGGAAATTTATGTTGCGGTTCCACACAACAGAAGGGGATCCCGTGTGTGAGGATAAAAACTTTACTCTCATATTGAACTTTTTGCGTACTTATTGCATAGAAGTGGATTAACCTCCTAGTTGGAGGCCAGCTGTGCCATCGGAGGACGTTACCCGGCTGGGTAACGCTTCTCACTCACCCTACCATCCTGTGCCACGGTGATGTGACCCAATACTGCCTAGGCAACGGGAGCCACTACCCAGAATCAGGCGAGATGTTCCTAAACTTATTCTGAGCAGTGTTACATGGCTGAAAGAAGGCATACCCCAGAGAACTCCCACCTTGTGGTGGGAGTTCTTGAGGACCCTGCTATACACAGGACAGAAGGTCTGAGAGGCCCTTTCATGAAGGAAAGGGAACCCACACAACCTTCTCAGCTTAGTTTAGATATTTGCGCTCTGCAGGCTTCTGAAATGCAAGGTGGAAATGGCTGTGTGAACAAAAAGATGATTCCGCCATTTTTACCACACACCTGAGCAGAGTGAGGCATCTATATATATTCTTTCTCCACTTAGCGATTACTGATCATCAGGAAGATGCACTGCTCACACTGCTCCTTTCTACCTGTTAGCCAAGAGGAATCTCAGACTGAGATCCTAAAGCTCAAGTCAGGCTCACCGTTTGACCCCTGCCCTCCACCTGTCCTTCATACACTGATAGAGATCGCAAATCCCTTTATCAATAATATCATTAACTCATCACTTAACCTAAGTTTTGTCCCTGAGGAATGGAAGCTCGCAGCAGTAAAGCCCCTGCAGAAAAAGCCACTACCTGATCCTGCAATCCTCACAAACCTCCGCCCCATTTCCCTGCTTCCTACCTTTTGTAAACTGACTGAAAAGACAGTTAACAAACAGCTTACCGCTTTTTTGGAGGCCAATAACCCCTGGCACCCCAATCAAGCAGGCTTTAGAGCTCAGCACTCAACCGAATCAGCTTTAATATTTACCTCTGAAACTCTCTGAGCTGCATTAGACCAGGGTAAGAAAGCAGTCCTGGTTCGGCTAGACCTGTCCCCGGCTTTTGATACGGTGTCACATACCATACTGATAAACCGTTTAGCCGCGGCAGGGATCGCCGGAAGTGTGCTGAGCTGGCTTAAAAGCTTCCTAGCAAATAGACGACAAGTGGTCATCTTAGGCCAATATAGATCAGAAGAAAAACTACTAGGAACAGGAGTACCGCAGGGTTCCTGTCTGAGCCCGACGCTCTTTAATGTATACATGGCCCCCTTAATTGCCCTCATATCATCCTATGGCTTAGATACCATATCTTAGGCAGATGATACACAGCTCATTCTGGTCATGGAGGACAATACCGGTGAAGCTGAAATGAAACTCAAGAACTGCCTTAAAGCTACGTTCAAATGGATGGACATGAACCACCTTAAGTGTAACTCCGGCAAAACTGAGATTCTACCCTTTGGTAAAGGAATTCAATCCCGAATCCTGGTGGCCAGAGGATGCCATTGCCCCTCTCAATACTGCCCTCTCAGTCCGAAACCTAGGGATCAAAATCGACCCTTCCCTCAGTTTTAACCCCTTCCATGCTCATGACGAGCTCACTCGTCATGCAGCACGGTTGAGCTGTGCTTATGACGAGCTGAGCTCGTCATGAGCAATGGACTTGATGAGCTTCCAGCACAGGAGCGGAAAAGCCTTAGCAGCGATGTGGTTAAACAGCAAGCAGTGGCCGTAGCAGGGACCTGCTTTGGCATTATAAAAGGGCTCCGAAAATTCTTCGATCTGATCCCCCTATCAGCAAGGAAAATGGTCTCAGTAGCCCTCATAACCTCCCGCATCGACTACTGCAACAGCCTCTATGCAGGGACCAACAGAGAAATCTGCCACAAACTACAGATGGTGCAGCACGCCGCAGCCAGACTGGTGTTAGGATGGAAAAGGAGAACATCAGCCACAGCAGCACTGAACATCCTGCACTGGCTGCCAATCCACACACGGGTGCTCTTTAAAATACTCCTGATCACCTACAGAGTCTTTAATGGGAAAGGACCCAGCTACATACAGAGTATGTTCAAACATTACACCCCCTCACGATGTCTTAGATCCCAAACTGCCAACCTCCTCACCATTCCTAAGTTTAGACTCAAAACGAGAGGAGGAAAAGCTCTGGCAGTCCTAGGCTCTAAAGCCTGGAACACGCTCCCACCACACTTCCGCCTAATCCCTACTGAATCCATCTTTAGAAAGACCCTCAAAACTTGGTTCTATACTCTATCCGAAACACAATGTAAACTCCTAGTCTAAACTGTACCAATCCACCAGACCCCCGGTTTTAGGTTCTCTTCTAAAAGCGCAAAGATGCTCCCTGGAGTGTAGCCCGCGCTATACAAGAAACGTATTACATTACATTACATTACACTGATGCATGGAAAATATTCTGTTATGTGAACGCACACCTTTTGAAAGCTGGTACGTCTAAGAATGGAGCCTGTATGGTCTTGAAAGTTAAATTAATAATTGCATCAAATTCGCAGTACAATGTTCAAGTATACTTGATATTTCTTGACAGTGTTGTCTTTTGCAGATTGCTTGCTGATGCTCGTATTCAAGGACAAATCGGAGAGAGTGAAAGGGCACAAGGAGCGGTGCAGTGTGACTTTGGAAGACATCTGTGGCCTGGATCCAGGACTCTCATATGAGGGCATGAACCAAGCCCTTGCTATCGTCTGTCTGTCTCACTGTATAATCCTAGGATTTGATAATAAAGACATTATGCATGCCTGGGATGTCCGGCTCCACTATAGCTTGGGAGAAGGTGAGAGCCATTTTTAAATTGTTATGAAGCCAACAATCAAGTGTTTGTTTTGTGCTACTGTATCACATTTATACTGTAATGACGAGAGGAGGTCCACAGCAGAGCTTTGCATTGCAAAGAACATGCTCACATTCTGCCTTTAGTACGGTCTTGCAACGTAATAGTCTCATAATACCTTGGAGAGTAAATTCAGTAAACATGAGTGTCGTTACTGAAGTACTTACTGACCCAAAAATATTTGTAGCTACATCTAAAGCAGAAAAATCTATTGTTTTTTCTCAGCTTCGAGGCGACTAGAAAAATACATATTTACTGATAGAAATTACGACCCCCATGCGACCTTCTTGAGTTAACCAGAACACTCTTACTTTATCTCTTTGCCCATGAAATGAAATAGAGGCTCCACCAGCGAATAATAAAAGATTTCACTTCTTGACTTTGGGTGATATGTTTTTCACGTGTGCATATGAAATGGCTGCACTTGCATCCTCCTATTTTATAATGGAAACAAGTATATTTCACCCTGTATTGGGCTATAGATACTGGGGCTGTCATTTAGGGCCCGATTCACAGAATGAATTTAAGACTCAATCCTAAACTTACTACTATTTTGGTATTCACAGAATGCACTTACTACTTTTGGCATTCACAGAATGAATTTACTACTTTTGGTATTCACAGAAGTTAGGATTTTGTCCTAAGTTTGTCTTAAGACAAACTTAAGACAGATTTAGGACAAAATCCTAACTCCTGTGAATACCAAAAGTAGTAAGTTAATTCTTTGAATGCCAAAAGTAGTAAGTGCATTCTGTGAATACCAAAATAGTAGTAAGTTTAGGATTATCCTAAAAGGCTTGACTTCCTTTCCTTTTCAGTGAACAAAATTACCTTATTTGTGGACATGGGAATATCAAATTTGTCTCTATAAAAACAGCGTTAAATGGAAGGAATCCAGTCTCTGCACATCAATTTTGGTGTATATTTCAGACAATCTCTGAATGAGAGCCTCCAATCCTTCCTTTTTTTTCTGTTCTACGGTCTCTCTTCCATATTAACAAAATGTAAACAGCTACTCAACTTTGAGTAGTCTTGGTAGTGCTATCAAAAACAAAGTGAGTGTCTTGGAAGGAGGAAAATGGATTTAAACCAATTTAGAATTAAAGGAAACAATTCTTTCTACAAAAGTCAATGACTACATTTGTCTTGCGAATCCTATTTAGAGTGCAGACTCCAGCTCGGGTACAAAATGAGGTTACAAATTGGATGCAGAATGCTCCTGATGTGGGAGTTTGCCCTTACGAACTGTAAAACCTGCCACAAATGACAGCTGCAAATTGCGCACCCTTATACCAGTGAACTGATGCAAAAATGACATTCTCCTTTATTACTGTACCCAAATGATGGCAATGTAACACATGTTGAAAGCATGACTAATAACAGATAGCTTGGCGTGGTAGATCAGCTTTAAAGCGTATTCAGGCGTAATTTGCCCATCCTATTCACTTACTCCATAATATCATCCAGGCTAGTCCAGATTATTGAGGCCTTTGGTATAGTTTGACATTTTCTCCCAGTTTAAATGGAAAATATGTTTTTTTCCTTACTGACGTGCTTTTCCTCTGTCGGAAGTAAATGTGTCACTCACATATAACAAATACCTGTAAAGGGCCATTTCAAATTTCTTAGCCAAAACCACATAATATTGTCATTTATGCTGGTCATAAAGGTTTGCATGTCAGAATATCATTGTCAGAAATATTGTCTGATTTAAATATGGTGTCCTTAATATCGTTTACGAATGTATCTTCCCATTGGGTGTGCATCATCTATTATAAATATAAGTAGTTCGATGTTGTAGATGCTCTCTAGGGCTCATCATTTATGGCAGACGGTATTCTGACAAAAATATTCTGGTACCATATGTCAAAAAGTCAAGCAGTACTTTCCAACATCAGTTTCATCTTACAATAGTGACTAGGTGCAAAATAAAAGAAATCTCATCATTGTGAAAACTTGAAACGTGATCAGTGAATGTCTCAACACTGTATTTCACTTGAATATGAGAACAATTCTAATACATTTGCGTCGTCAATATTATAAAAGAAAGTGTAAATATTATGCTGGTCATTACACAATAAAATCTAAGGCTAATATCCATACTGTATCATTCACATCTCTTTGCAGTCCTACGTATTACTATCAAATATCCATTGCAAGCAGTAGGGTTTAGTTCCCAGTAGAAGACCAAGGGGTAGTTAGTGGATTTACACAAAATCGAAACACAAACATTGTTTTCACACCCAATTAGTGGACTGTGCTAATAAAGGCAAGAATGTAGTGTGCAACATTTATTGTTATGGCTTGTCATCATTTTAAGCTTTTTCCCGTGTGATTCAAATCAAGGCCACATTTAATTGTTTTATATCAAGTTGGACTCTGTACATGAATTTCCTTTTGGGCACTCAGTTGCGAGTTTGAAAAGCTGCAATAATCTTGGCCTGGGTTGTGAAAGTGAGTTAGTTAAATGCCGCTAACGTGCCCTTTTGAGTAAATATGTTTGGTTTGCCAGTTTGTCTTGCCACATACATTGTTGCTTGGAAATGTCTTAGCAATTGGTTTCTTCAGGTTAAAAGATGAGGCGTCAAAATGGAATAAGGATTAAAATAAAGTTTCTATAAGATGGCATAGAGCCTAGAAATAAAGAATAGAAATTCAATGAAAAAGAGTTTGGCTGCATGCACAACAGGCATTTTTGCTCACTCAGCTCTGAGGTCGTGAACCAAGAGAGTCTGTTTATTAAATAAGTCATACTTCTCTTCATTCAAATAGTTTAATGTAATTCAGTATAGTAAATATAGTTGATCATGCAAGTATTTGATACTTTATCAATTATGGTGTGACACCATTGGAAATTACGTTAATATCTTATGTTATTTTCTTAAAAGATAATTTTATTGTAAAACGGATTCTTATTTCATTCATCTTATTTTGGTCTAAATATATGATTTTTGTCGCGGAATGGGTGATTTACTGAAAAAATCTGATCTGAAGTGTGCTATAAAGCCATTCACAGCTTTGTTTCAGGAATGAATACATGGCCCAGTTGTGTCATTCCATTCACCTTAGGTATATGCAGGAGATGCGTGATGACTTTGGGGAACTTTCCATTCATAGGAAATTTTGTTTGAGACACAAGCATGGGCTTTGTCCATTACTATATATTGGACACGACACTGAATTTTTCTGTAAGTAGATGATTATGGAGGGGTGCACCACTAGAATGTCTTTCCCCAATGGTATAGACAAATACAATTCGTTTGTATTTAATTTCCTTTATTTCACTGATATCATAACATAGGCTAGCCAACGCGTTTTGTTCAGTAAGGATTGAACTTCATCAGGGCTGAAAGTAACAATATAAAAGACATAAATATACATGTACGCAAAAGTAAACATGATGTAACTATGGACGCAGTTTTTGGTCCCTTCCACTGCTCACTAATAAACCACTACTTGTTTTTCTTTTTGTTTAAGCACTACACAAGAGAGCATGTGTGTGTTTTCCAGCTGTCTCCCTTGTGTAGTTCTCTTCCACCCCTTCGCTTGGCTCCATGTTACTGTCTCTCAGCTACGTATTTCTACTCCACACCTCTTCGTGTTTTGTTCACCCTGCCATAGCTTTCTATCCTGTGTAATTTCTATCCTGTGTACTTTCCCCAACAGCTCCGCATTCGTCACTTTAGCCCATATGCTTCTATTTTCCCACAGTGCTCCATGTTCCTCTCGATCACCAATGTTGCTTCCGCCAGCCCTCCATTTCGCTTCCTAAACATGCGCACTGTGTTGCTTTGCCCTCTGTTTTGCTACCTTCTCCTTCGCCCTCTTTGTTGCTTCCTCCCACCCGCGCCATCTGTGCTGCTTCCTGCCAACCATGCCTCAAAAAGCTTACTCACTAATTTTTTATTTGAAACAGATGTCAAAAAAGTTCCCGCTTTATTTTGCATGCACACACTTACAAAATGAGGCAGGCAAATGCTTTAGTTCATTTTTTTTTGTTTACTCTTTAGCCATGCTACACAGTATCGGGGATGCTGTACAGCATCACAAAAAAAATTGGCAGTACCAACAGGTCCCAAAAATGCGACCTATTGGCTTTTGCCAATGCAGGTTTAGAATTCTCTGTAGCAACTTCGGTTGCCTTCCAACGGACCTTTAAGATTTATACATTTCAGTTTCAACCCCATGGCCTTTTTATGTAAACAATTTTGCCCACCAGGGTTGGTGCCTGGAAGTTAGTGAGGGGTTACTTTATTACATCCTTCTACTTCCTGGCAGGGCATATAAAAAGTAATTTGGCTTATTTAGTGCCCATAGTTCTACAGCTCCCGGTTCGGTGTTCCGCAACATGACAGTTACTTACCTGAAGACGTGCAATGCACCTCTCCCCTTGGGAAAGGGGTCTCATTGACTACTTTCTTGTAGAGTGCAGGTGCTACAGTAACACCCCCATAATGCAAATGGTCTCTGGATATCCCACCATTGGCAACCCAAAACACTGCCCACATTAAAATCAGCTAAAGGCGGGTTATATATGTCGGTGATTTTTCCCTCAACCATCGCTAAAGCAAAACCAAAAAGAAAACACTACTAGAGACAGAAAGGATGAACATGGTTGACTGTTGAAAAAGTGGACTGGAGTGTAGTAAAACTGGCAGATTATACAGCTGGGAAACTGTATCGGGGCGTTATCTTTCTACCAGACATAGCTGAGGTTATGACGTGTTACAAGTAATGAGTACGTATTAATCTCCAATTAAGAACCACTTGCATCTCTGTTGTCTTACTTCTGCTGAATGTCATTTTCTGCAGTCCAACCCAAGCACAGCTGTACAGTTTTCGCCTACTCTGCACTTTTAGTACCCATCCAGCTTAACTCGATTTGTGATTCCAATTTAAATGTGATGAAGGGACAGTTCAGGAGTCATCTATGACCTTTAAATACTGACACTGCACTTACAGAGGAGCAGCACAACCAAGAGAACATTTGTGTGCACTAATCTTACAAAATGAAGTGGTGGATCACTGAAAAATTGATTAGCTGACTACAGTGGTAGGAACCGTAAATGGGTATTGTGTGTCATTCAGTTCACTAACCAGAGGCTGCTTTCTATCCTTGGAAATCTTAGGAATGTGTTTCCTAATGAAAATTTTCTGTCTCATTCAACAGTGTACCGATTTCACGTTGGAGTTTTGCCTGGTACCAAATTGGAGAGTGGGCCAGCTACTCTTCATATCTGCAATGACATTCTAGTGCTCGCGCGAGACCTCCCCCCTGTTGTCATTGGACAATGGAAGCTGACGGATCTGCGCCGCTATGGGTCTGTTCCCAATGGATTTGTTTTTGAAGGAGGTACACGGTGTGGGTACTGTAAGTACAACGCTTACACTTGTCTAATTGGTTTACCATAGAGATGCAACTGTCTAGCTGGAACATGTTTCTTTAAAAATGTCTCTTTAAAAATCCATCCTTAGACCTAAAGCTGCTCTTGTTTATAAGTTATTGTTATCAAATGTTAATGAAAGACCTAAGTCCCTTATTGAGCTTCCATGGGAAACTGATCTGTCCGTTTCTCTTCCTATTGTGACATGGGATAAATTGTGGTCCAAGTTATTTAGAACTTCTGCTGCTGTTCGTATAACCCAATCGTTATATTTTATTTATCATAGAGTTATTATTACCTCAGTTAGTATTTCTACATTTTCATCTACTTCTTCTCCATTATGTTGGTCACTTTCTACTACAAAGGGCACGTTAATTCATCAGCTTTATGAATGTTCTCATGTTTTATCCTTTTGGAATTCTGTTTGGAATATTTGCATGTTAGTTTTTAACTTTACTGCTACTCTGAAATTTCAGAATGTTTTTGTAGGTCCCTTATCACCTGATGTCATTGATGTACCTTTAATTTCGAGATTATTTGACCTTTTCATTGCATTAGCTTTTAAAGTTATTTTTTCCTCCTGGAAAGACAATTCCACAATATCTTTATCAACTTGGTGGAATTTCGTTTGTGAAGAACATAGGATTGCTACTCTTTCTTCTACTTCTCTTTCTCAAATGTTTTTATCTGATCTCCACTGGCTTCCTTTCACTGCATATCTTTCTTCTCATTCTCCTATACACTAGTGTTATGTCTTTTTTCTTTGTCCTATTCTCTACTCTTTTTCTTCCTCTTATTTTCCTTTTCTTTTTTTTATCTTTCTATTTCTCTTTTTCTTACTTTCTTTTCTTTCTTCTTTCTCCTTTAATATATAATAGTCCTAGTTTATCATATGTTATTTAATTATTGATATATTTTGCTCATGTTATTTACATTTTCTTATTGCTAATACCCTTTCCCCATTTTTTTTATGTTCCCATTTTCTCTGTTATCTTTTGTATTTGAAAACTTAATAAAAACTTCTTAAACAAAAAAAATCCATCCTGTACACTACATTAATCATTTTACATTTGCATTGCTACTAATTAAAGAATAATGTTTCGGCTGTAGTGAGGTCATTAATCCTTTAAGAAATAGAAGTTTAGGTGTACTTATAAAGCGTGGACATCACCCATATACTTAGAGGAACAAGCAAGATACAGCTTTACTACAGTGCTACATGCACACTTAGTTAATACAACAATTACCACCTAGCCCAGAGAACATAATATGAGCTCACAAAGAAGGAATAGCTCACATCTCCAAAGCCAATACCTTAGTCTTGCTTGTATAGTGAAATTTATTGTTGATATATTTTGCACATGGTTGTGCGAATGGTTAATGTGGGAATGAGTCAATGGGTACTTGAAAGGATGAATGGGCGAGTGAATAGATCAATGCATGATGGAGAGCCTAGGTAAGTGGGCAGGTGCGTAGATGTGGGGGTATTGAGTGGAACATATGATTGCATGAATGAGTACATGGATGAATGGTTTACTGCATTCGTGGCTGAATGGGTGTAGAAGGAAGAAATTGGTAAATTTGCATTATCAGTCAATAATTCTAAAAGGATGTTAACATTTTCTCCATCGCCATGTTAATATTTGCACGATCTTTCAAAAAGCTTGTGTGTCGGCCCATCATTAATACTCAATTCCCTGTGCATGTTCTGATTTGCCCCTCCACTCAGTAATCATTAATGCCTGATCAGATTTGCCCCATCACTCAGCAGCCATTTCAGAATGTTCAAATAAGCACACCTATCCTCTTTACCTACGGAGGAAACTGCACCATCAGCATGGAACTGAAGTTGCAAGCTAGGCCCATGAGTAAGGATCGCAGAGAATCGACAAAAGGAGCATATGAATGACGATAAAACGGAAATTATGAGTTGGAAGTTGGATCCTGGCCATATAAATGCAAATCAGAAATGAGATATTTAGGGGTCAGGATTACTCAGAACTTGGATGACTTAGCAAAAATTAATTTTGGTAGAATTAAAAGAGAAATAGGAGGAATGCTTCGAGGATGGAGTCATCTGTGTCTCAATTTATATGGTCGCACAAACTTAATAAAAATGATGGTTCTTCCAAAACTAACTTTTTTATTTGAGACAATTCCTTTGGCGTTTAAAGGTGAATGGTTTAAGAAGCTTCAGAGTGAAGTTAGTACATTTATTTGGGCCGCAAAAGGGTCTCGTCTTTCATGGATCAAGATAAGGCGAAAATTGCTTAAAGGGGGGTTGTCAGCCCCGGATTTTCAGTTATACTGTTGGGCTTTTCAGTTAAAAAACTTTAGGACTCTTATGAACACTCCACCGTCCTCGGGTATTGGTATATTGTTGCTAGCAATGCTAAAAAGCTGTCAATATGAGGAATCTGGTTTTCTTTGTAAATTCGCGGACCCAAAGTATTTTAAAAAAGTGCGTCTTAAGGTACTGCGGGAAGCAGCGGAACTTTGGTACTGGATCAGGAGGTCACTAAAAATCCCGTATTATGGTTATTATACTTCTATCTGGGACAGCCCAGGATCTCCTGCATGGACCAAAGACGCACTGGCTATTCCTCTAAGATCAGCGGGGGTAGAAGTATGGGGACACCTTTTTCCGGATGGAAAGCTGGTTGGGTGGAGTCAGGGAGCATCCATCTGGGGGCAGGGTATATCAAAATTTAAATATCTGCAAATTCATAGTTGGGCCAGTAAATCTGAAATCATCGTGGGACTGCAGAATGAATTGGAAGAGAAAGATCCACTCAAGCCAAGTGTATAAAAAGGAAGTAGGACTTTGGTACTGGGCAATGTTGGAGACGGTGGACGGCCAGTTCTTATTGCCAGAAACTCTGTGGATGGATTGCCTGCCGGACTTCGCATCTGACACTCAATGGCAAGTAACTATGGCTATGTTGTATAAAGTTGTCAAACCCGCAAATTTAAGGCGAAACCATCTTTTTACACTCCACAGAGCGTATTGGTCTCCATATAGACTTTCAAAGTTCAAGCCTGGAGGGCTGGTGGAATGTCCAAAGTGTAGAAGTCCCAATGAGAAGGATATACACATGTTCGTGGAGTGTCCAAATATTAAAGAGTTTTGGGAGGAAGTAAGTAGCTGCTTATCCCAAGCTATTGAGCACATTATTAAGGTAAGCCCTGAACTTATTATAACCGGAAGGTTGAATTTGCAGATAAAAAGTATGGATGATAAAGATAAACTGGTATTCTATGGGATACTTTTAGCCCGGAGAGAGATTTGTAAACTCTGGGTGTCCCCATTATCTCCGGGGATTTCAGATTGGTTGCGAGCTATGAGATTCACAGCTAAAATGGATACTTTGGGTCCGACAAAAGTTAAATGTAAATTTTGGTCATTATTTTTGGCACATTTTGGGTGAAGAGCGTCTCTTTTAGGGTAAGGGGCTAGGCGGTTATATAAGCAATTTAGTCCAATGATTAAGGCCTCAGCCTATCTCGCCGTGTGTTTTTCAATGAGACTGTGGGGTTCACCTATGTATCAACCTCTCATAAAAGGCGGTACAGATAGAGAGGTGGTCGTCGGCTGGCACCACTAGTGTGGTTGTTAATGGTCTCGGCAGATGAGATAAAAACCCATGGGCGGTATCGTTTGGTTAGAAATGGGTGGAGTAAAGGCTAATGAGGACAAAAAAAAAAAAGGAGCATATGAACTCAATGCAACAGTGTGTGCCCTCTGCCCAAAGCTAGGAGCTGAAGTGCCTGGGGACTTTATGCTGCTTGGAACCCCATGGTCATCAGTCATGGGAGAACAGAAGGGAACAACGCCACTCAAAGAGGCGTGGGAGCTGTACGCGTTGTGTCCAGAATCTCCCATGGGTGGGTGTTGAGCATTACACCATTTTCTACTACCTTCCTTCCAATGCTGTGCCTACAAGTGTTGAGATGGAAAAGCTGGATCGACTTCAGTGCTTCAAGATCCAGCTTTGGCTACTGAAACAGAAAGAGGAGCTACACATGCCATAAAAAGCGATGGTGCTATCAAATCCCTGGCCACAATAAGCAGAGGTCTAGAAGCAAGAGTGGCAGTGTTTCCAAATCTGGAGTGACATTACCATTGCATTGAAGCAAGAGAAGCCGTTTAACAATCTGTCTCTGCCATTGTAATAGAGGGTCCCCCCATTATGGTCTTACCTCATTGCATCAATTGCAACACACGCTCAACTTTTATACTAGACTCAGAAGAAAGTAGAAAAAAGTCTGACCCTCCCTGTGTACACTCCTTCTACTCCTCCAATCAACTTGCTGCATGTGTGTGAAGAGAAAAATCTCTTGACTTCATTACTCACAGTTACAACAACCAATGGCTGTAATATGCATGACGCTCCAACCTATGGTTTGTGGGGGGGTTGACCTAATTCAGCTCATTACCTTAGTGAAACTGTAGACAGATAAAGAAGGTTAGGAACGTTAACTATGCAGCTAAAATACAAGTTGCCTGGTCAGGCAAGTTAAAAAAAATTAGCTTTAAGTTCAGCACTATATTTGAATATGTTAAGGAACATACAAATGACAATTTATCACTAAATAGGGCAAAACCTTTCCATGTGCTAAGAGAGAATATTAAATTGATAAATACTAAGTCTAAAGTGATGTATTCACCGACCTTCTCCAAAATAATTCTAGATGGAACTCATGTACATAGTCAGTCGTTATCCGTAAAATCCCCCTTGATTTGGCCAATCACGACTTACATTGGACATCCTTTTTTCTATTCAGCCAGATGGAATTTAATAGTAATTCATATATAGATGACATCAAGCTGTATTTTTCTATTGATCTCTCCCATTCTAAACTATCAATAAAATCCATACCCTACATTCAAACCTGGATGAAGAGTAACAGGATGCAAGTAAATGTCTCCAAAACTGAAGTAAATATTTTAGGAGGTGGAAAGAGGGTAAACCAGGAGCAAATACAGTACTCCTTCTAGACACTTTCGGTAGACTCACTGTCTTGAAACCCAAAGTAAAACATATGGGTATCTGACTAGATCAGGATGCATCATTCTCTTCACATATCGGGGCCTCTGTTGAGAGTATGTATTTATGACTATGCAAAGTCAGATGTTTTCTGTTTCTAGTTACTTTAGAGGGTAGTGACTTGGAGGCTGGAGTCACAAAGGTAAATATGGTCTTAAACACCTATTTTAGACCAAAAATTACCTTTTTTACACCTACCAGGAATACACAAAGATATTTCTGGCAGAAGTTAATGGTTTTTCAAGTGTGGATAGCTCGAGCACAAGTGTGTTGGAATCCACATTTTTAATTCCCACTCAAGGGATGGAAAGAGGGCGTTCCTAGGAAAGGTTTGGCTTTGACGTTCAGGAACGCCCACAAACATGTATCTTTGTGACCATGCGATCCAACACCTATTTCTTGTGGGAACAGTCCGATATGTACTGCGGCTCGGGACTGGTGTAAGTCCCCTTCCAGAGAGGTATGGATTACTCCCATATTTGAGGGGGACATTTTCTCCACATGAAAAAAAGTGTGGGATACCACACACGGCTCCTGTCCCACTGCGTTCATTTCTTGTTTATGTAAAACTCCAAGCTGGGGGAATTGTAGATTATTTTATTCTTAAAGTCACGTTACATTCTTGAAGTATACCTGGAAAGCTCTGTGTGGAAACCTGCACCTGGCACAGATTTCCATGGGTACTTCTAGGAATGTTTATGAAATGGAAAAGTACACTCAGGCTGAGAAACAAATCTCTACATATACTTTTTGTAGTGGCATTTACAAGTGCAGATATCCCTGCACTTGTGGTAAAATTCACAATCTTAAAACCATTTAAATCTGACAGAAACACTTCAGTCAATTCCTGGCAAGTGCAAAAAGGGTAGCTTGGTCGTAATCATGCTTTGCTACTAAATAATTCTTTGTGAATCAGCCCATCGGTTTCTACTTTTAATTGGGATCCAAATGGAAATTACCCGAAGAGACGAGGAGTCTTACCGTTCTTGTCTTAACATACCTGCAGCACTTTTAAGAAAGAAGAACTACATTAATTTGACTGACATGCTAATTTTAAATGTGCTTGAAAGCATAAGCTTGATTTCATTTCATTTCTGTAGTTCTGATACTAAATTCTAGAAGTTTGTTTTCTATGTGATCAGTTGAAGCTGTGAAATTAAATTTGAGCAAAATATATTTCATTCTAGCTCTTCCTGGTGACAGTCACAGAGTTAGTTTAAATGCTGACTCCTCCCCTGATCCCTGCATGTCTCTTCTCAATCTTGGTGGAAAAGTGGAAAGACCTGTAGCTGTAAACTTGAAAATGATTAGTAAATATGATGTGATTGTTTTATAGGAAGCCATGGCTGAGATTCATAATTGTAATCTTTGTTATGTGATGGGGTTGTCATGTAAGGAAACTTATGAAATACCATCCAAGTGGCAAATTAACCATTTAGGTGAAGGGTTGTGTGTTTCAGTGTGTTGTATACATTAACCAACTCTACGACTAACTCGCTTCTCAATTTTTACATTGAAACTGTTAAAAGAATAATTGTGGAATCTATTGAAAACTTTTTAAAAAGGAAGTGGCAAACATGCTAGATATAACTGGATAGAAGTATGTGAGTATTTGATATTCGATTACACAAGGTGCGTCCCATTTTAACTGCCACAGCTGTCAATCATGTCCAAAGAGACGGTTTGAAGGTGTAAGGCTAATTCGGCATTACTTTTTCTTCTGTGAAGCAAAGCAAGAGGTGTTGCTGGTCAAAAAGGCAAGGGTAGCAAAAGCAGAAAGGGAGATGTAATTGTCCTATGGACTTACTAGAATAGATGCCTGAGTTGTGGTCATCAATGTTAACTGGCATTTGATTTGGTAATCCGGGATGATAGAACAGTTAGCTCTATAAAGTTTAGAGTTTTGCTCCTGATCCCAACCAGGCCTATTTAAATGTGGCTATGGCGTGTACACACCATTAGTATGCTAAAGGCAAGCCAGTGTGCGCCCACCCGCACTTGTCCGTGCCCGAACAGGACCAGGAGACAGAAATGCTGGGATTTTACATCAGGCAGGCTCAGTTACTCTGCTGACGAATTACTAGCCCTACGTCCAGCAACTCCATAGATATGCTTCTCCACTTGGAATTTGGCTACGGAGAATTTGAGATGTCCCCACTGTGGTTTCAAGGTTTTCTCTCAAGATGCAGTGTTTGAAATATGGAGTCAGATGTATTCCACTCCCTCAGACATTATCATTCTCTCCCACTCAAAACCTCTGCCCCGTCAGAGCCTAAAAGCACCTGCTTCCAGTTCTTTTATATTTAGTGTTGCTCTTTAGCCAAACATCAAATACATATTTTTATTTTTTTTATTGGATTATGCGCTGGATGGTCTTTTCTTAACTGAAACTTGCCACAATGACGCCTTGTTGCTACACTACCCTGAGAGTACCATATAGTTAGATAGGACCACCAGGACAGGAAAGGGGTGGGATTGTGATTATCTTTAACGCTCAGTATCCGTGTAAAATTAACAATCTTCCTATCCCTGACTGTGAGTCTATCTTGTTCTTTCTGTCCCTAACCAACAATTTCACTTTCTCAATCAATCAATCAATCAAAGCATTTATATAGCGCACTACTCACCCAGAGGGTCTCAAGGCGCTAGTGGAGGGGGGGTCCGCTACTGCTCGAACAGCCAGGTCTTGAGCTGCTTCCTGAAGGCGAGGTGGTCCTGGGTCAGGCGGAGGTGGGTCGGGAGGGAGTTCCAAGTCTTGGCGGCAAGGTAGGAGAAGGACCTTCTCCCTGTGGTGGCTCTTCGGATGCGGGGGACGGCGGCGAGGGCGTGGCCGGTCGATCGAAGCTGGCGTTTGGGAGCGTAGAAGTTGAGGCGGCTGTTGAGGTATCCTGGGCCTTGGTTGTGTAGGGCTTTGTGTGCGTGGGTGAGGAGGCGGAAGGTGATTCTCTTGTTGACCGGGAGCCAGTGCAGGTCTCTCAGGTGTCCGGAGATGTGGTTGCGGCGGGGGATGTCCAGGATGAGTCGTGCTGAGGCGTTCTGGATCCGCTGGAGTCTCTTCTGGAGTTTGGCGGTGGTTCCGGCGTAGAGGGAGTTGCCGTAGTCCAGACGGCTGATGACGAGGGCCTGGGTGACCGTCTTCCTGGTCTCGGTGGGGATCCACCAGAAGATCTTCCGTAGCATGCGCAGGATGTTGAAGCACGACGAGGAGACGGCGTTGACTTGTCTGGTCATGGAGAGGGAGGAGTCCAGGATGAAGCCCAGGTTGCGTGCGTGGTCGGTCGGTTTGGGTGCGGTGCCCAGGGCGGGGGGCCACCAGGAGTCGTCCCAGGCGGAGGGCGCGGAGCCCAGGATGAGGACTTCCGTCTTGTCTGAGTTCAGTTTCAGGCGGCTGTTCTTCATCCATTCGGCTACCTCTTTCATCCCTTCGTGTAGGTTGGCTCTGGCGGTGGCGGGGTCGTTGGTGAGGGAGAGGATCAGCTGGGTGTCGTCGGCGTAGGAGATGATGTTGAGGTTGTGCTGGCATGCGATGGCTGCGAGGGGGCTCATGTAGACGTTGAAGAGGGTTGGGCTGAGCCTTGAGGAACGCCGCAGATGACTTCGGTGGCTTCTGATCTGAACGGGGGGAGGCGGACTCTCTGTGTCCTTCCGGCGAGGAAGGAGATGATCCACTCCAGTGCCTTCTCCTGGATTCCGACGTCGCTGAGGCGCTGCACTAGGGTACGGTGGCAGACAGTGTCGAAGGCCGCGGAGAGGTCCAGGAGGATTAGGGCCGCTGTTTCTCCGTTGTCGAGCAGGGCTCGGATGTCATCGGTTGCAGCGATCAGGGCGGTCTCGGTGCTGTGGTTGGCCCGGAAGCCAGACTGCGAGAGGTCGAGGGATCCGTGCGTCTCGAGGAAGTCGGCCAGCTGTTTGTTGACGGTCTTCTCGATGACTTTTGCAGGAAACGGGAGCAGCAAGATGGGGCGGTAGTTCTTGAGGTCGATGGGGTCGGCTGATGGCTTCTTTAGTAGAGCGCTGAGTTCGGCGTGCTTCCAGCTCTCCGGGAAGGTGGCGTTGTCGAAGGAGGTGTTGATGGTGTCCTGCAGGTGGGGTGCGATGACAGCGTCGGCCTTGTTGAAGACGTGGTGAGGGCAGGGGTCGGTCGGAGATCCGGAGAGGATGGAGTTCATCGTGCGGACGGTGTCTTTGGTGCTGATCGGGGTCCAGGCGTGGAGGGTGGTGGTGGGGAGCGGTGGTTCGGTCGTGGCGTGTGTCGGTTGAGTGTTGAAGCTGTTGTGTATTTCCGCGATCTTGTTGTGGAAGTAGGAGGCGAGGGAGTTGCAGAGGTCTTGCAAAGGGGTGATGTCGTTGTTTCCGGCGTTGGGGTTGGAGAGCTCTTTAACGATGTTGAAGAGTTCCTTGTTGTTGTGGGCGTTGTTGTCCAGTCGGTCCTTGAAAGTAGTTTTGTTGGTGGCGTGGATCAGTTGGTGGTGTTTCCGGGTGGCGAGCTTGAGGGCAGTCATGTTGTCCTGTGTTGGGTCTCTGCGCCAGGCTTTCTCGAGGGCTCTGCAGTTCTTCTTGAAGCTCTTGAGTTCGTCTGTAAACCATGGGGCTTTCTTGCTGCCGGGTCTGCTGGGCGGGATCTTCAGAGGGGAGAGGTCGTCTGCGCTGTCGCTGATCCACTTTGTGAGGTTGGTGGCCGCTTGGCTAGGGTTCGACGCGCTGGTGGGTGGGTTCTTACTCAGGGAAGTCGCAAGCTGGTCGGCTGTGATCTTGTTCCAGCTTCTGCGTGCAACCTGTTGCTGGTGGTGGTGGATCGTGGTCCTTCTGAAGCTGAAGTGGATGCAGCTGTGGTCCGTCCAGTGGAGTCCGGTGGCGTGGCTGAAGGCGATGTCCTTGCTGGATGAGAAGACGGGGTCGAGTGTGTGTCCTGCGTAGTGGGTGGGGGTGGTCACCAGTTGCTTGAGTCCGAGGTTAGCGAGGTTGTCCAGCAGGGTGGTGGTGTTGCGGTCGTTGTTGTTCTCCAGGTGGAAGTTGAGGTACCTGAGGAGGATGTAGTCAGCGGAGGGGAGGGCGTGCGGGCTGACAAAGTCGGCGATGTCCTCGCTGAATTGTGTGCGTGGTCCCGGGGGTCTGTAGATGAGGGTGCCTCTGAGGGTTGTCTTGGGATTGATGTGGATCTGGAAGTGCAGGTGCTCGGCGGGTGCGAGGGTGTCGTCGGTGTTGGTCGTGATGCGGATGGTGTTCCTGTGGATAATGGCGATGCCTCCTCCAGTCTGGTTGATGCGGTCCCTCCGGATGATCTTGTAGCCGTCTGGGATGGCGATGGCGATGTCGGGCGCTGAGGAGGCGTTCATCCAGGTTTCCGTGAGGAAGGCGACGTCTGGGGCTGTGGTGTCGAGCAGGTTCCAGAGCTCGACGGCGTGTCTGTGGACGGAGCGGGTGTTGAGCAGGATGCACTTCAGGTGGCTGCTACTGTTGTTCGCCTTGGTAGGTGCTGGTGAAGTGCAGGTCTGGAGGCAGGTGAACTTGCAGGAGTGGCAGCAGAAGGGTCCAAGGGTGCGTCTAGGGGTGGCTTGGTAGCAGCCCGGGGTTCGACCGGTGTTGAGTGCGTTGAGTTCGGTGGCGAGGTAGGTTCGGCGGGTGGGCTGGAGTCTGCGGGGGCCAGGGGACATGGCACTGGGCGCCATCCATGCGCAGACGGGCTTACCTTAGGCGCGGCTTCGGCGCACAATCGGCGCGTCAACGCTGCGCGTGCGCACGGTCGCCATTTATGGCGAAGTGCAGGGAGGGAGGAGCAGCTGGGAGGCGGTAGCGGGGAGGAAGGGGGCGTGTCTACACTCCCGGCGGCGGGAAGCGGAGCGGGCGGGTGGGTGCAGGGGACAGCAGCACAGGGGGGGGACAGAAAACCTAGCACAGGAGACAAAGTAACTAACAAAGATACAGTAACAAGATAAAGTACCACAGATACAGTTAAATAACGAACGAAGCTACACAATGACACAAATGCGGCAAAACAACGAGCGGGGGGCGTGGCCCGAGGGCGGGAAGGCTCAGCAAGGCTGAGAGGAGCGGCAGGCGGGGGCACACGCGGCAGGACAGAAAACCTAGCACATGAGACAAAGTAACTAACAAAGATACAGTAACAAGATAAAATACCACAGATATAGTTAAATAACGAACGAAGCTACACAATGACACAAATGCAGCAAAACAACGAGCGGGGGGCGTGGCCCGAGGGCGGGAAGGCTCAGCAAGGCTGAGAGGAGCGGCAGGCGGGGGCACACGCGGCAGCTGGTGGCCGTGCGGCGCGGGGGTGTCCTACGAGTAGGTCACACTCACCTGTGCCGCACGGTCGCCATTTATGGCCAAGTGCAGGGAGGGAGGAGCAGCTGGGAGGCGGGAGCGGGGAGGAAGGGGGCGTGTCTACACTCCCGGCGGCGGGAAGCAGAGCGGGGAGCGGGGCGGGTGGGTGCAGGAGACAGCAGCACAGGGGGGGACAGAAAACCTAGCACAGGAGACAAAGTAACTAACAAAGATACAGTAACAAGATAAAGTACCACAGATACAGTTAAATAACGAACGAAGCTACACAATGACACAAATGCGACAAAACAACGAGCGGGGGGCGTGGCCCGAGGGCGGGAAGGCTCAGCAAGGCTGAGAGGAGCGGCAGCCGGGGGCACACGCGGCAGGACAGAAAACCTAGCACAGGAGGCAAAGTAACTAACAAAGAGACAGTAACAAGATAAAGTACCACGGATACAGTTAAATAACGAACGAAGCTACACAATGACACAAATGCGGCAAAACAACGAGCGGGGGGCGTGGCCCGAGGGCGGGAAGGCTCAGCAAGGCTAAGAGGAGTGGCAGGCGGGGGCACACGTGGCAGCTGGTGGCCGTGCGGCGCGGGGGTGTCCTACGAGTAGGTCACTGGTTCACTGTTATATCGCACATCAGGACCAGCAGATAGCTGGTGCTCCCTTATTTCAGAGGTCCTCTCTCTTTTTATTTTGAAATTGTATCGTAATTGTATTTATTTGTATATGTACTACCCCTGACGAGGCACCAAAGTGTTTGTTTGGCGAGTAGCACGCTACTCTGGGAACCCAAAAAGGATTAGTGGTGAATTAGTATAGTGTGATATGAAATTAATTTGAAGAGTGGACATGTGAGTTTGTTATTTCGATTGAAAAAGGATGGTGGAGGAATAGAAGAGGGGAGTTTTTCTTCATTTATATAGTACTTGCTACCACAGATGAGGTGAAGAAGCACTTTTCGGCAGGTAGGATGCTACTCTATAACTGTGGAGAAGTGTGGCTCACTGGTTAGAGGAGGCAGACCTGGAAGCAGAGGTCAGCCCGGGACCAGGGTTCAATTCCCGGCTCGGCGGGGTCTTGAGTCCTAAAATGTCCATGGACTCGACAATTCTCGCTCCGGTGCCTACTCGATTCATGGGTTCACACTCTGCGACTCTGGGCAATAGCTTGCTTAATCTCCTCAATGGCCCCTCGCAGCGGGATGCCTGGCTTTCACCTTGTGGATACACTGCCGGGGTTACCTCACAGGGGAATACCAGGACGGGTTCCCTAAGCAAGCGCTTAGAAACTGCTTGGTGATTTGCGCTTTATAAATTCCTGTACATTTACATTTACATAACCCAAAACCGGATTAGTGGGGAATTAAATTAGGGAAATATGAAATTAATTTGAGCTGTAGACATGTTAGTGTTTTAGTTGGATTGAAAAGGAAAGTGTAGGGATAGAAGAGGGAAGGTCTAGAAAGGGGAGCTCATAGCAGTAGGAGGAGGTTTGGGATGAGTAAAGGGGAGGTGGAGGGGAGACTCACAGGGAAGGGTTTAGAAAGGCTTGCTTGAGAGATCTGAATAGTAAAAGAGGCATGATATGATACAAGTAGGGGTAGAGGAGGGAAGAGTCTATAAATGGTTATTTTGGGGATCACAGTAGTAGAATGGGATTTGGGTTGAGTCATAGGGTGGAGATAGACGATATATTGAGAGAGGCTTAGGGTGAAAAGTAGTGCATTGGAGATGCTGAATTAGAAGTAAAGTAAAAAATATAAAGATACATAAGTACATGGAAGGTATATATGTATAACATACATACATTTAATCTGTATTTAATAAACTCAGACTTTCAAGCGTTGCTGTACTTTGTTCATGTATTTGTTTTTATATTTATTTATTTATTTGTAATTCAATAGTGAAGCAATTGTAGATAAGTATTTATGATAAAGGATGTTATTATTTATGCAGTCACCAATATACATGTTAAACATTTAATATAAAATGTACATTTGTTTAGCAGAACTAACTAATATCTATATATTTATAAACATAATTATACAGGTTTATACACATATGTGGGTACACATCTGTAGTCCAAATAAATGCTTTTATACAGAGGGATATGCTGCATATTTATGTTTGAGTAAGGTGGTTATGTGCAGAAGAGCCAACTCTTGAGTAATCTTCTGAATATAAGGTAGTTATCCGTGGATCTTATGTTTGAGGCTAAAGAGTTCCTTCGTTGGGCTGCTTGAACAGAAGGATGTGCCAGCTATGTTTTTAGGTCTCGCCTGGCGTTAGCAAAGCGCATGCGTTGCTCTCGTCATGAGAGGTCTTCTTGGAATCAATACAGATTCCGAAGCTTTTAAGGCGGACTTGAAGCCCCGCCCATCTTTTTAATTCGCTGGCGACATCTTCCATGCTAAACGCTGGCTCAGGATTGGAAAGGAGGCTTCTTTGTCCCTCCTTGTTACCGCTCTGTCCACTTTTAGCCCAGCCCACCCGGACTGGATCGTGTACTCACGGAGTTACACGTTCTCCTTTAAAAGGCTGGAAGCACTCATTCTTTGTAATTTTGAGCACGAGCGCGGGCTGCCTTGGCTGCGCTTATTTGTGTACTTAATTATGTTCTCGAGCACGGCTGAGGCAGCGTTTGAAGTGGTGATTAGCTAGTGCTGTAGTTAATAGGGACAGAAATCAGTCAAAGAGTTGTGGATTGTAGCTGCTACAGTTTCACTCTGCTAAATTGAGACACACAAGGTAGTTATAAGAAGCGGCTGCAGCCAGTGCATTCTAAACAAGCGCCCGTGTCTGCCTCTCTCCCTTTCTTTTGCTTTCGTTCTCTGCCCGCAGACGGTGCAGCGGCCCTCCAGAGACAGGAAGAAGTCTCTGCGGCTCGAACTCTCGTAATGTTTAGGTACTTTGCGGGCTAATTTCCAGCCAACGGAATACCAGTGTGTAGTTTAAATCGCCTTTTCCTCCTCTCACCCTCGCGGTCCCTCCTTCCACCCCGATCCGGGCGCCTCACTCCAGCTGTGACAGAGATCATGGCGCTGACCGAGAGGGGGCTCTGCCCGGCTGAGGCGTATGCTTAAGGCGCAAAGGGATTTTTTTCATATTTTCATAATGCATGTGGTCAGTCTTAGCCAGTGCCACTTGCCTAGCTGTGCGTGATTAGCATCCAGGCCTGGGAGCGCGTTACCTCGAAACTCGGGTCCCTTCCAAGCTTGAGCAGACCAGATGCTGCACATGCACGTGAGAGTCGTCGCATTACAGCCTCAGCCGGCAGCTCTCCGAGAATGGGTGAGTACTAAGACAGTAAAGTCCGCCGGCAAGGAGGGTCTGAGCACGGTCTGCATTGGTTCCTTCCTTCCTGGTGCTGCGGGCTCTCACCAGGCCACTGTTGCACTTCGCACAATTGCAAATGAGCTTTGGCAGCGGCACAGTGGTGTCAATGATTGCACTGCAGTCATTGATGGTTTGAGTGAGTGCTAACATGGTCTGGTCGGGATCCTTATAGGGGACTCCGAGTTCTAAAATTCAGGAAGGAACCTTTAACACTATTTTTCTGTGTGTTTGTTGTGTGTGAGAGCACCAGAGAGACATGGTTATTTTTTTTGTGAATCGGGCAACAGCAGCTGCTTTTGTGTGGCAAATATCGTCACTTTATAAAATAAGCATTAAAAATGCAATAGGTCTCGCCTTTTATTAAGTTAAAGCCATTTGCTTTGCTATACAATACCATTAGCAAAGCAAATGGCTTTAACTTAATCAAAGGTGAGACCTATTGCATTTTCAATGCTTGTTCTTTCTTGTATGGTTGGATTTTGAGGCAAGGTATCAATCTATTGCATTTCCAATGCTTGTTCTTTCTTGTATGATTGTATTTTGACGTAAGTTATCAATTTAGAGCGGAGGTTCCTTTGTTGAATGTATTTGGTGATTTTATTCCAAGTATCGCTTTGTGGGTGATACAAAGCAGCTTGAATGTAGAGTTTCCAAAGACTGGAATTATGCAATGGTAAGGTCTCTGTCTAAAAAACCCACTCTTGACCTCGTAAATTGGTCCAACTACAGGCCAAGTTTGTTCTTTCCCATACTGGCCAAAATTCTCGAAAAACATGGAAACCAACAGCTCACGGCTGTTATTGAATTAAGGGAACCCCCTCTCAATCAGGTTTCAGGGCTGGCTTTAGTACAGAATCAGCCCTACTGGTGTCACTGAACTTAGTGCCGTATTTGCCACGGTAAACTACAACATACTGCTCCAAAGATGGAAGAGATGGGTGTACATGCTCAGCTTAATTTCATTTCTGCAGGTTCGCTCTTTTCAGGTCTACACAAAACAGCACTGCTCAATGTATATCTGCTTTCATCTGGCATTCTACACAGTTCTAGATAAGGACCATATTTTTTTTTTAAAACAGATTTTATTTGCCAAAATATCATATATGACGCAGATCTCAGAAACCCAGCGACACCTGCCGCATGCAAAATATAAAAATTGAATTTGACAATTTTATTTAAAGATGAGGAGAAAATGAAAGGCAACGCAAATAAAATCAAGCCCTTAAAACAACAACCCTCCCCCCACCCCCACACACTGCCATCTATTCCAGAGCAACATATCTCTTACGCAAACAGCCATTGTACAATATAAGACGTCATCAGCCAAGAACAATTGATCACAAATCAAAAAACACGATAAAAAGAAAAACGAACAGCAGGAACTATAGAGGTCGCCCTGGGTCTCAACTCCATTCTGCCTGGGTCGCCTCATGTTCCAGGCCCCGATAATCAGCCCAGCGCCTCCAGATCTTGTAATGCTTCCGAGGACATTCTCTGGCCTTAAACACCGGGATCTCCAGGCCCATACCATGCAAGGCCACTTTGCTTGGTCCTAAGTGGCATCATAAATCTCGCTTAAAACAGCACAGTGCAAATCGGGGCATTGACTTACTCTGCTCTAGGGAGGCATTCCATGGGCGTTGCGTGGGTGTTCACACACAACTCCCATGGTTTTTGACGGATTCCCAGATTTATCAAATCCTGCCTTCTATGTGTGCTGCCTTCTGCAGCACACATAGATAGAGGAATATGCCTCTCAGGATAGTTTTGGTGCAGGAAGGTGTCCCTTCTTGCCATCAAACAGTCCTATATGCAACACAGATACCTTTGCAGCATGGTGCATGAGTGCCTTCGTTGGGGCTAGACAGCCATAATGGCGCCAGCGCAGAAGAAAAGGCAGGAATGAGCTGCATCCTTTTTAATACAGTGCATTCCTGCCCTTTCCCTGTCACGCAGTGCAGCGCAGCAAGGTGACTTTCTATGCTGCAATATATGACAAAGTCATAAATATGTCCCTTAGTCTGACCTTGTTGAATATTTATGTACGGTCACTGGCGGATATCGTGGAAGGCTGCGGTCTCTCGCTTTTCTCATAAGCAGATGACACCCAGAATAACTGTTTTATGAAAGTGGCCGCTTGGATGAACAACAACTCCTTCAAACTGAATGGGGACAAGCCTGAGATTCTCTTGGTGGGCAACAAACCTCACCTCTGAGGGCCCCATTTGTTGAGGTAGGTTCTTGGTGCATTTCCTACTCCAGTCTCCGTAGTTACGAACCTTGTTTTTTTTGCTGGATAATATGCTCTCAGTGAACCATCAGATTAATAAGGTAGCATCTGTTTGTTTCAGAGCTCTCAGATGGTTAAGGAAAATCCTTAGTTTCCTTCCCATCCCTGCTCAGAGAACAGTGATTCAGGCACTGATTTTTTCCAGCCTGGATTACGGACATTTTCTTTATTTAGGGGTCTCCAACACCACTCTTAAGCAACTACGCATAGTTCAGAATTCAGAACCAAGACTACTAATCCACCCCCAAATATACTTGTACTGTCAGCCATCATTAATATCTCTATTGGCTTCCAATTGAGAAGCGAACCCACTTTAAAGCCCTGTACAATATGTATAAACTTGTGTCAAATTTGGGTTTCCAATTTCTCAGATCTTTGGAGTCGCCTTACAAGCCGACCTGTTTTCTGTGCTCCTGAAATACAAATTTCTACGCAGTCCCCAGAGTGAGGAGAACCCGCCAAGGCCGGGGCAGTCCTTTTCCTCCTTGGATCCCAACTTGTGGGACACTTTGCCTACCGATATGAGATCATGCTGATCTTCCTCGGCTTTCTGAAACCTTTTAAAGACCTGGGTTTGTGCGTGGCGGTAGTCCGGGCGATTCACCATGAAGTACTTAGGACTGAGAAACCATGTTAAGGTATTTACGCCCTCTAAAAATCTACACTGATAACAATAATACCCCGTGACCAGAATCGTCCTCGGCATCCCACGACATGAGCACATCACCCAGCACCCGCGAGACCTCCACTGGCTCCCCATCGAGAAGAGAGTAACCTTCAAGTTACTCACCCACGCCTACAAATCCCTCCACAGCACCGGACCCAAATACCTCAACGATAGAGTCTCCTTTCACGTACCCAAAAGAAACCTCCGCTCCGCCAACCTCATCCTAGCAGAAAACCAGCACATCCACAGAACAAAAGCGGGTGGAAGAGTCTTCTCTTACATCGCTGCCAAAGCCTGGAACGAGCTCCCAGTCAACATCAGACGATCCTCAACTCTGCACACCTTCAGGAAGAGCCTCAAGACCTGGCTTTTCGACTGACTAGGAGTTGCTCTCCCCTCACCCTGCGCCTTGAGACCCTCAAGGGTGAGTAGCGCGCATTAAATTCCCTGATTGATTAGTTGAAAATATTAAGAATAAAAATAGATCAGTGGAAGATACCATCAAGTGGGTGGGGAAGATTTATGATGCCTATATTTAAGACTTCTTTCTGATTAATATAGAAGATTATCATATGATTTTAATGATAACTAGCAATGGAAAGAAGGTGGTATTGTTTTGGAAATCTGGGTTATTAAGAATGCATGCTTGTCAAAATGGACTTGGAAAATGTCCTAGACTTTAGACTGATGAATTTCACTTTATGTACTAGATCCCTACCAATACATTTATGCTAATGTTATATAAGTAAAAATTGAAATTCATGACTGTTTTAGCTAATACTTTGTTGTGTATAATTGAGGTTGCACTTACTTTAAACTTTAAAAGGCATTGTCCTGTTCACAGAAAATATTGAGGTCACTCCAGGAGGATTTCCTAAATCCCACGAGAAGACTGGCAGGTGTCTCTCACGCCTCCCACTGATTATGCTCTAGTGAGGAGGGTGTTATGAGCTGTCACAGAATCACTCTGCTCGTGAAAATGTGTAGAACAGTTCAGTCCCTCACATCAGTACACTCACACAAGTATTGATATTTTACAACAAATTAATATGTATTACGTGCTATATTTCTATAAATAAAGTGACTTCACACTATTAAATAAAAGGCCTGTGTTCTAGGCCATAATCTGTCATGCACTTCAATACCGTATCAGCACATCAGTCACTATGTTAGCGTAAGGCAAAGCCTGTCCTGGATAGAACATTGGTAAATATGCAATAAAATACATTTCACACACATTATTATACTGTGACAAAATCAGAATTTTTCGAATGCTACTCATATTTGACCTAAATATACTTATCTTTCATTAAAATAATGTACTGAAAGTTCTTCAATTGAAACATTTAATTCATCATCTGACGCTGTGATAGACATGTGCATATGTCAAAACAACGGAGCCTTTTAAAGGTTATCTTATTTAACGTTTGTGACTAAGAGTTGATCAAAATAATCAATTTCTGTTGATATTTCCCAAACAATAAAAAAATTAGTCAAGCTTTCATGCATGTTAAGAACAAATGTGTGTTGGTTTTTAAGGAGTTTCAGGCTCCGTCCTCCTAAGCACTCAGACACAGGGTCCACTAAGTCAAAAGGAGAAAGCTAGAGAGACTGAGTTAGGAGGCCAAGGTCCAGATTGCCTTAATGTTTGTGCGTGCCCTATCACGCAGCAAAGGGGTGTTATGTGATGCAAACCGGTGCGACCAACCCACATCTGCAAAAGGATTTTTGTGTTATATGCTAACTGAAGAGCCGTGTTAAAACATCATTGTGTGGTATAACTTAAAACTGCTCATAATCAATGCAAAGTGGTTGTAACAGGACGGCAATAGCAACAACTCTTCTAGGATTCCTGAGAAAGCTAGACTAACTAAAGTGACACAAACCAGTGTGGCCAGGCCTTGAGCCTTAAGTGGAATCCTAGCGCCAAATTAAAAAATGTGCAAAAAAGGGAAAAAGGTAAATTGCCTGACATTTCCATATGTAATATGCTAAATTCTTTGAATTTATATATATAATGTGATGTACTTCTGAGTGGTTATCTGCTCATGGCCATTTGTACTGAAGGGTGTGCCGTGAGTACTAAACTTGGTGGACTCAAGTTTGTGCGGTTCCGGAGCGGAGGGCCAGTAAACTCAATGACATCATACAGCTCCCCATGACAGTCCTAGGCCACCTGCGATGGAGAGGGGGACGCTGACACAGTTTGGTAGAGCAGGGAAACTCTTCAACGCTCTGGTGTTGCCTGCTCAGCACAGAGGGTCTGCGGCACTTGTGCCACGAAGATGGAAGGCCGTTGTTGTTGGTGTACCTAGAGGTGCTGCAGGCAGTGGTCGGTGCCGAAGCTTCTATTGATTCCCCTCTCCAGGCAGCGGTGAGTGGAGACATCCGGGATGCTGCCGGGGTGTAAAGAGGGGGTCTGAGCAGCGTGGGAATGAGAGCTCCAGCAGCGCATGAAGAGTGGCTGGGGTTGTGGGCTGCTTCGCCCTGTGGCGCGCAAGATCTCTGGTCTGTGTGGGGGCTTCCCCCTCCCAAAATGACGGAGGTTGAGGAGCGTGAGCCACTCGAGGCCCCCCCCTCTAACACATTACTAGCAGGACGGGGACCAGGTCAGGTGATTGAGCGGCCATAACTAACAACCTGCAAGAAAGTCCAACGGTGTCATCCCCCCTTGCTTGGGAGGACGTTCAGGTGGAGGTCACAGGCCCTATGCCCTTCGAGAGAGTGCTGCTGCATTTGCCTTGGAGGTTGTCGTCTGGTGCTGGGGGGGCGGCCTACCTAGGCTCGCCCCCCTAGAGACAGTCTCACTTTTCCATCTGTGAAGGTAAGCCACAGCTGGAACCCCTTGACACAACAGTGCGGAGATGGTGTGTGCCAAATCTGGGAAGCCCTCTCTGGGCACTAAGAGCGCTAAGCGCCTGCATATGGACACAGCGCAAGTCTCTGTGATAGTCGGAGTAATGTTGCAGGATCCCCTGTCCACCATACTGGATGCCATCCTCAGTGCCACTTCCAAGACCAGGCCGGATCAGGGAGGAAGAGTTAATACTGTGGTGCTGGAGCTAGAACTCCTCCGAGAAGATCAAAGGAAGCTGTCGGACAGGGTGAAAAACATGGAGGTGACTGTCCAGGAGCTGCAGCTGCTGTCACAGGCATACGCCCGCCAGATTGGAGCCCTCACCGAAAGGGTCCAGTGCTTGAGGACAAACTGAATGACTAGGGTTGCTTACGGCACATCAGACTGATTGGATTCCTGGAGGGAGTAGAAGGGGTCGACCCCACAGGGTTTGTGGAATCCTGACTTGCTGCATGTGTTGCTCCAGAGGGACTGTCCCCATACGTTGTAGTCTTACTTACACACAGGGTCCAGGTGAGTTGCCCACCACTGGGTGCCCCTCCAAACCAATGGTGGTCAGACTACTGAACTTTAAAAACAGAGACACAGTTGTGCAGACTGCTAGACAATGGGGGTGCATCGTCTTTGAAAATGCTACCATCTTACTATTCCCAGATTACACCCTATCAGTTCAGCACAAGAGACCATCATTACTTGGTGTAAAGCATAAGCAGAGGAAGACAGCTCTCAAATATTCTCCTGTTGCCATCAAAGCTAAAAGTGTTGGTAAATGGGAAAAACTTCTTTTTCACAGAGTCCAGTAATGCATGGGATTCGGTTAAGCAGTGATGATAAGCCACGCCAGGGGAGAGTGACGTCACCATGCAGAGATCCTCTTGATACCGCCCCGACTGCGGTGCCGGCGGCACAAAGTTAAGACCCCTCGGGTGAATTCAGATCTCCAGCGCTCCCACAGTAGTTCAGTCGCAACCCGAGTGAACATTGGCGCTAGCACCAAGCTTCAGAGATCAAGACTCTGCTGGGCCCCCTGAGAGGTCAGAAGACACCTCCACTAAAGGCGAATTGGTGGTCACACTTCACAGCTTGTTTTCCTTATCACTCCCGTGGTCATGCCTCAAACTGCAAATTACTTGATATAGTTGTTGCCACTATAGCGGCTCCACTATTGTTCTCCTCCCTTTCTGGTTATCTCCTTTCCCCATTTGCAGACTGGACGGAAGAGGACGACAAGACAGTTCTCCACAGTAGCAGGACCACTGTCTGAATGTAGCCTGCATGAGAGCTGAGAGCATAGGACGGGCTGATGGGATAATATCTCCAGCCCCACCTGGGGACTTCTGTGTCTCTTTAGGAGTCATTGCTTTGGGGTCACACATCAAACTGAATTTGTTGACGGGGTAGGCAGATGTTGCTCTGCCGCTCTTGGGTTGGGGGTTGGGAAAGTTGGTTAAATGTATGTTATAATTGAGCCTTATCTTGTTAACATACAGTTGAGATCTGCCCACCTAGTCTCTGGAAATTGGTAGTTGGAAACTTGTGCTTTTGGCTAGCATCCCTCTGCCCTGATACACTATTGGTAAAGTTACGTTTTTGACATGTAATGTTCGAGGCATGGGCACTGCCAGGAGGCATCACAATAAACACCGATATGTTAGGCGGCGAGGGCCCTCAAAGCTTTCCTATAAGAAATGCATGTCGCTCACTGAGAAGATCAAATGCTCCAGAAGCGTTACAGGGGCAAATGTATTGGTATGACTTACTCTGGTTTCGCCCCTGCGGTGTTGATCAGGGTATGTCCTTCAGCACCCTTCAATAGCACAGGGTCAGTGGACCTGGAAGAACTGAAGGTATTTCCGGTGGGAGGAATTAATTGGCGGGAGGTACTATTGGGTAGTGTGTAGGTGCCTAACACTGCGCAACCACAATTCTTAGCATGCATGTCATCCTTGCTGACAAAGTGGTCACACCTGCTGCAGATTATTAGGGCTGACTTTAAATGCATGGTGAACCCTGACCTTAATGGGTCCAATCCTCCCCTCTCTGCCTCCCCCATGACGCGTGCTGCAACATATTTCTCATAATGGACCTCTCATTGGTCACTAGTGGATAGTTAGAAGTTACTGAACTCAACCACTTGGGATTACTCCTTTTATTCCCTGCCCTATGACCTCCATGTTCAGCGGAACCACATATTTTGCCACCCTGCCATACAGCTCAAAGTCGCAGGGGCTGAGTACTTGGTCATGGCACTATCAGATTATACTCCACTACTACTTCACGCCACCTGGGGGGACCCCGCTGCGCTGATACCTACTTGGTGCCTGCTGCAGCCCACTGGGCGCGAAGACCCAGTGTTCCGCGAAACAGAAATTGAGTCCCTAGCCAATTGCATAGCTGACAACAGCGACACAGCCACTATTCGATTAGTGGAGCAGGAGGCCATGAAAACTGTGGTCACTGTATACATGCACTGTATACAAGCACTGTATACATGCACTGTATGCATAGAGCATGTGGTGCCCTTAGTAGGGGACTCACACAAGAGGAAGCATTTTTGGGTAGTCTTGTGAGGGCGGTGATGCAAGACGGCATAGCGCAAGCTGCCTTGACTGCTGCGCGTCATCACCACACACAATTAATAGTGTAGCTGAGCTGCTTTGTTTACAAGACGTTCCAAACTAAGATGCATGCAGAGGGAGATAAACCAAGTTGCATGTTGACATGGCTCCCGATGCATAAGACGCGAATCCAGTTACTTGTATCCGCCTTTCCTCCAACACGTTCATCAACATCCAGACAGCGATACATGGTGCATTTTCCAAACATTAACTGATCTTATACATCCCTGCACCTGATTGGTTTGGGTTCAGCATGCACGACTTCTTACTCACGGCTGAATTGCCACGCATTCCTGTTAAGCACAGAGAAGCCTTAGACAGCCCAATAACTGACCACGAGATATGAGGCACTATCCAATACACTGGGCCCAGATGGCCTACCAATTGAATTTTACAAAACCGACGCACCCTACTTGCACCAAGGCTGATAGAACTTTATGCCACCTCCCACACTGACCAACGGCTTCCCCGTCCATGAGGGAAGCGCTGCTGGTTTCGCTCCCGAAGCCATGGGCGATCCTGAGAAGGTCGCCTCATATAGGCAGCTATCCATGTTGAGCATTACTACTTGGTGGCCCAACAGTAGTGTCCCGTGCACATGAATCTCTGCAGGTCATTATGACTGATGCTTGGAATTCCCGGATATGCCCCAGAGATACCCCTCACATATTTGAGTGTCTTTTTGAGCTCCACTGGGCCGGGTTGGTGTGGGCTTTTGGAACGGAAGCATCTTCAAGCAGACAGTTCCTGGCGCATAGATGCATGGTGACGGAGATGGAGCACCAGTAGTGATTCCATACTTAGCAATATATACTTGCTTTTACAATATTATGGTAGTCGATACTCTGACATTTATGTAGCATGATATTTAATCCACAATATTGTAGTAGAATACCAACAGAGTTATCGTAGTTGCAAGTAATCATGATTGTCCACTGACGGATGTGTGTGTTACATAACTCTTTAAATAGCATCTCATGTATATTATAACATTGTATATTGTTTGCTAGACTAATGTTTCTGAAGGTTGAAATACACAAGGGGGAGCACAAAGACACAGATCAGCAAAACCTAGTGTATTTAAGACACCACAGGGTTCGTAAATATAATGTTCACAAACACTAAATGAATACTGTAGCAAAATGAGGATTACAATCTGTGAGTGAAGATATCTGACTGATAACACTCAAAAGGTTTGTAGCCATCAAACATTGTAGAACAAAGCAACGACAGAGGCAAAAACAGTATTGAGGTACCTGCAAGGAAAGTGGACTGTCTCAGAATTTGTGTGTCGAACTTATGGTGTTGAGATGGATAACGAGTTAAAAGCCCAGTAGCACACGAGGGTCCGCATCAAAAACCAAGGTCTTTGGGTTCAGCTACCCTGTGTTTCAAACTCTATTCCTCAGTGGAACACCCTACGTGAAACAGCTATACGTGAAACAGCTATGCCATTCAATGGGACTCAAGCTGGACTCTATCAAGTAGGCCAGAACTGGTCTGGGGTTGCTGGTGTTTCTTTTCAGATGGTACGTGAAGCAGGGCCGTAGCTGATTTGCATATGGTTGGTTCCTGGCTGATGTAAATGGTGTGCAAAATCATATAGCTAAAATGCCAGTGTTTGAGATTAATTCAAGCATTCCGGGCATGATTTGATCTGTTTTTCTATGATAATTGCCGTCGCACAGCTATTGGCAGAACTCTGTCTGCCCAAATTAAACCAACAAGTACCTGTATTATCTGTTTTCACTTTTAATTCACTCAATGTATTTTTTCACCAGTTCATCTTTTGTGTGTATAAACACTTATTGCTCATAATATTAGAACAGACATCAATAATTCTTTCGATGCCCTAAGCTAAACATAAAATTTGGGAAAGGATTAGAAACGTCAGTGGAGCGTGGGAGGGTGACCAGACGTCCCCGTTTTCCCAGGACGGTCCCCGTTTTTGGAGAAGTGTCCCCGTGTCCCGACACTTTTCTCCAAGTGACTCAAATGTCCCCGTTTTCAACCAGTGTCCCTGTTTTTCATTGTTCCAGTTGAGCATGTGCGCGCATGCTCTCTTTGCACTGGCATTTGCTAGCCTGTGATGTTTTATTGATTTTTGGCAAATATATGCTGTAGTCCTTAACCCCTTCCCTGCTCATGACAGTGGAGCTGTGCTGATGACGAGCTGAGCTCGTCATTCATCATGTAAAATACCAATTTCCAGCACAGGCTGAAAATTGCCTTAGCAGCCAAGGTGTTAAAAGTGTAAATGTAGTAAGAAGTACTAATGCTGCTGTGTAAAGGAGAGGGGTGCCAATAAAATACCTCAGACTTGTTGTCTGTAATGCATCATCTCGGTCTGTGGAGGGAGCTGTCGTTGTTGTCCCTTTTCTATGTCTATTACAGCTGTCAAATAATCCTACTTTTATGTCGATGGTTACTGCAAACCGTAGTCCTACTTCTATGTCTATGACCTGTCCCCGTTTTTTGTTTTGAGAATCTGGTCACCCTAAGCCTGCGTGGCACACTTAGAAAGACGTTTGTCGAACCGGAACACGGGAGGGGTAAAAGACTTTACCAATAGAGCAGATGATTCGGAGAGCTTGAACAAGTTGAGATAATTGTTTGTTGTGGGTTGAACTCGCAGAGGCGGTTCCGTTTGAAGATTGTCGGCCAGCAGCATCAGTTGATGCATATTCATTTCCCCTGACGAAGGGATTCATTCCCGAAATGCATTGGGATTGGAAAAGATGAAGTCCTAATCAACAATGTTTTTTTATAAAAAATTGATGTTTGGTTTAGACAGGAAATGTAATGTTTAGCTTAGGGCATCGAAAAAATTGTTGATGTCTGTTCTAATATTATGAGCAATAAGTGTTTATAGACACAAAAGATGAACTGGTGAAACAATACATTGAGTGAATTAAAAGAGATAACAGATAATACAGGTATTGTTGGTTTAATGTGTGCAGACGGAGTTCTGCCAATAGCTGTGCGGGTAGGGTCAGGCGACGGTGGTCACCTGATTGTTTTGGTCTATTATTGAATAATCCTGCTTCCCTCCCAGCGTGCCCTTAGAAAGAAATGATGTAACAGGGTATCAGTTTAAAATGAAGTTTAAGTTGGTGTGCGCTGCACAACCCCTTCATTTTAATTTCTATGATAATTGTACACAACAGGTCAAAGGAGCAACGAGGAAATTAATAAAAATATTAAAAGTCAGAGCATTGTGTTTTCAGTGTAGAGTCACCTCTGTTTAATCTGTTCTTTCTAGCAAACAATGGTACTGGAAGCCTGTCTCTGCTCCTGGGTGGGATTTGAGGGCTCAGAGGACGTGATCACTGATGGCCGTCAATGCCAGTCTCATGGTTAGAAGCAGAGGGAAATTCAAGCCTCTTTACAGAGGCTCGGGCTGTCTGAAAGCTTCCTCATATGATTGTCCTGCAGTGCTCCAGCAGAGTTTTTGGCTTAGACCTAGCCTAGGGAAGTTGGCAGCACAGTGGAATGCACTTTCAGCAGCATAGTCTATGCAGTCCAAACGTTATTCAGTGAGTTGCAGGGCAACTCTATTATTGTTTCCAAAGTTAGGCAGTGGGCTGATGATCACTGCCAATCACTGCCAAGTGGCAAAGACATCATTTGCTGTTTGAATATCAGTTAGTCTCGCTATGTCCGCTTTCCTCCATAGATGAGTCTGGTAAGGCAGGAGCGTCTACCTATGTTGAATGGTTCAGAAGAACCCTTAAAGGTCTCCACTGACAGCAAACGATATGGAATTTGTGGATTAGCTCCCAACAGACTCCCGAAAATAAAGAGCAGGAAGAACTGGATCCTTTTAACAGCACTCATATTTCACTGTGCAGATGCAATTCTTACACCAAAGCGAATGCTTGCGAACAGTAATTGGGCAAACCTAACTACAAATGTACAGGTAATGTGACTCCCTATACCGTAATTAACTTATGCTGATGTTCCCGAACAATTGCACCATTTAAAACTGCACATCATATTTTCAATCATTACATTTATTAAACAAATAAACAGGAAGTTGCTCCTCGTTGGTCTTCTCCAAATGATGTGCAGGTAAATGACAAGTAACTTTCCAACGGTGCCTCCAGGCACCACAAAAACAATAGGTCATGTGCCACCAGGCAGGGCTTGGGCACTGGTTATCAAGTGGGACTACCCACTTTCCTCTAAGGTTGAAGAGACCATTCGAGGTCCTGGATGATGGCTCACAGAAAGCATTACTCTGGGGAGCACCAGTCTGTTGTTCATAGGTCCTGTTGAGACTTGATTGTCACCTCTCTTTCTTTTGTGCACTTCTTCCCTACTGCACAGCCAGGATGAGTGTTGAAATGTGTGGTGATGTCATGGAATGGCTGGGTGCCTGGTGATGTGCTGAGTGTCAGTTGGTGTGTGCAAGCTGAGCTGCAGGGAGGCTGCTCCTGGTGGGTTAACTTACATCTTACTTACCATCTTATTCACCAACTTCATCTTCTGTAACTGGAACAATACATCTCCTTGTTGTGATTTACCTCTTGGCTACATTTGGACCTCTTTTACCTACAACAGGTCTCTATGGTTTAGAGACCAGGCAAACGATGTTCAAAAAGAAAAATAGTGGGAGGGCCTCAGAAACAATGGAAGAAATGGTAGAATGGTACAGCTGCATTGTATCGGGCACCCTTCACCCATACCGGAGCAAATTACAAAGCAACATCCCTGATCAATATTCTATCAATTACAAGACACTTCTTAAAGAAATAATCTTACTTTCTTTAGGAATTATATTGAAAACATTACCCTTCTCGAATATGACCACTTATACTAAAGCGTCGTTAGTTTCAGATGTCTTACAATCAGCCCAAGTTATAAAGACCTTTGCCTATCCCTTCCGGATTCTATTATTTTTCTCTACTATTAGGAATAGCTCGTTCTTAATGTGAAAACATTTTTTAACACAAAGAGAGGATATTATTGTGATAAGTCACATTTGGTATGATTTAACTCCTTGTTTTTATAAATGGGCTAGGAAGGACTCTCTCCCTGGCCTTTTCGCTATCTCTGAATCATGGATTGTGGGAACATTGACAGTCCCCTGGAGACCTGCAGAGGCAGCATGGATATTGGATGTAATGAATACATTCTGCTTTGGAAAGGATTTTCTCCTCATTGTGGTAGCTACGCACTATAAAATGAGTTTGGATTATACTTTGTACACCATTTTTTTAGTCTGCTTATTAGTCACAAGCATTGCTATGTAACTAATTTACCCTTTCTCAATATCACAATATTTACTAGACTCAGCCCTTACATTTGAAGCTAGAGTGGTCCACCACTACACCTGCCATCTGTTAACACCCCACCACCCATCTTCCATTCCACAATATCCAAACCATGTGTCTCCGAAAATGCTGCCTGACAGCTGTCTAAGTATCCATAATGGACCAGAATCTTCTCCTGTAAAATACTTCTTCCATTTAAAGAAGCATAAATATGACAGAAAACTCGATCCTTTGCAGTTATACCCGACCCCTTAGTTGCAGACCTCTCGTGTGCCATCAGAATGGGGAAGCACTTAACCTACCTATTAATCACTTACCTATATGTCAGCTCTGAAGACATATTCTGGTGTGTGAAAACATTCTTGGGTCAGTTCATGATTACACTAAGCTGTTATATCCCCGACGGCTGAGACTGCTCACGATAATCAAACACCAATGACGTTTCCTAGTAAGCCTGTATGAAAGTGTCGCATTACTTGAAGGGCATTGAAAGAGCATTCAGTGGTACCCTATACCGCTTCCATTTTGCAAATGAATGCTGCCCCATTTGGTTGTCATTATCCAATCTGTGTTTGTGACAACTGCAGTTTCAAATCGTTGACACATTTAATTGTGAGGAAGGCGGATACCCTTTCACACACCTTTTCGTTTGTGATTTGGTATGGTTTGCAAAGTGTAAATGGTGAGTTGCAAAGACATGGTACCTTTTGTGATCCTGGAATCTAAGATCTATAAGTGTGCCGTTTTTGCAACCACTAAACCTTAGTTTTAAAGATAGATTTACATTTGCAGGAGAATAGATCCACCCAGATTCCTCACCTGTATTTAAATAAAGCTTATTACACATCAGAGATAGTTTTTGTCTGTGGCACTAATGTGGTGTAACCATTTTTAGATAGCGCCAAATCACAATTTAAGGCAGTAGCCAGGAGTTCCTATTTGGTGCACAATCCATAGATAGGTATTCTTGAACAGTGTCAGTAGAGCGTCTGCATGCTATTGCATATCAAGTGCTAGAAGCAGTGGTATTTTTCAAATTTGTACCACAGCATGACCCCCACCCCCTCCAGCTTGCTGGATTATCTCAAAATATTCTACACTTAGACCTCAAAGAACGAGATCCACTGGTTTGGCCATAAGGTGATAAAGCCATGCAATGAAAACAACTAAGTAGATACATTTGTGCTGTTTGGCTATTACACAGCAGAGGATATGGTTATGGTTAGAACAGCAACAAACCTTGTGTGATGTATCATTTCTAATGGAGATGGTAAAGTTTGTTCTTCAGAAGACCCCAATAAAATGGACAACTTTCGGGTCCACTCAGGTCATCTAGATCACCCTCCAGTCATCTGCGTTTAATATATTTGACCCTCAATTAAATTCACATTAGATAAGAAAACGTAGTTGTGTTCTATTTTGCCTATCGTACCCTCAAAACAAGTTGTCATAACCGTGCAAGCTTTGTTACTCTCTCATCTCAACTACCTCAAATTGCTCCACATGGGGATTCATCAGACTGACCCGTAATCTCGGCATGTTATAAAAAGCTCAGTTTCAAGGATAATAAATGGTATTAGATACAGGGATAAATGTTTCCTCAGTTATGTAACTGCATTTTTTATATGTAGCACATGTTTGTCAATTACTTGACCTCCTAGCTCTTTGATCAGGTCTGTAGTTGAGGGTTTGCTCAGTTGATTTGGGGCAGTGTGTTGACACGGCTAAGTAGAGATCCCGGCTTAATGCGTGTGTTGTAAAGTAAAAATGGGTTATCCACAAAAATGTGTTCCATGCATGACAAACTGTGTGACATCATGTGGGGTTTGTAAATATTTTGATTAACTATGCGTATTGCTTTGCAGGAGGGGTACACCTCTGCTTAAATCTGAGTAAGATTTGGAGGTGTAGTCTGTGACATGGGACTTTTTCAGACCCTGTAGTGCACAGGTTTTATGAGTTTTTAATCCACTGAGCTTTGACGACAATCCTGCTCACTCCCCGAGTGTCTTCCTATATGTTCAAATTAGATGGCACCTGACAGGGTCAAACACCGAGTGAGTAGTCAAACACTAAAGGGGTACGGAAGGGGAATAGACAGAGAGAGAGAGAGAGCGAGAGAGACAAGCGGCACACCCAACTCTAACTTTGATATGGCTCTCTTTGGTGTTATGTCTCTTCTCACAGTGCAGATATTCAAGTAGACTTTAAAGTGGTAGTGCGACTTGCTGGTTGAAAAAGGTACATGTGATGTTTTAGTGGTGGTCAGGAATACATAATATTCCAAACCAACATACAGTAAGCATGTACACTCAGCGGCTTACGAAGGGTGGTCCATAGTGAATCCAAGCCAGGAAAAAGTGAAGTCAGTAAGCCCCAAACTTAGGCAAAGGATCAGGATTTGTCCGAGTAGAAAAAGGGAGCTAAGTCAGTGTAAACAGGCAACGACATGAATGGGACTGAGGAAGTTAAAGGGAGAATACAATAAAGGGGAAGCAAGGGGGCAGGGGGACTACCCTGAGGGATACCTGGGGCCAACCACAGCCACATACTTGGAATCCGGGGATGGGTGACGGGTGTATCAGGCAGGTTGATTCCACACATTGCCTAGTAACTGTCAATTATGAGCTACTTTCCTGAACGCAACATTTTCCACGGATGACGAAGTTATACTGAGGTGATTTTAACAGACATTTCATATTATAGTGTTAAAGAGTGAATAAAATGTTTTTAAGGAAAAACGAAAATAAAGATGAGGGATAGAAATGAAGAAGCTGGGACAATGAATACTAGACCCGGCAGCTTCCTAGTGCTTTCTTGAAGGTTAAATGCTGCAGCTGCCTGTCCTTGCCCAGAAGTCCCTCCCTTGACCTTGGGCCCTAACTATTTAAAGAACCCCAGCCACCATAGGCCAGTATGCCACAGCCTAAACTTCCATGACACACCCAACACAGGACTCTTTCCAAGATTTTAAGTTCCAAGATTTTAACTTTGCAGGAGGCACTGCAATTACTAGAAAGCATATCTTGTGATGTGTTGTACATGTACATGTTCATGCTGTATAAAGGAGTAATAGGCAGTTAGTTGGTGACACAGAATGTCTTATGCACTCAGTTATCAGGTTGTCGCTTCTGTTGGGCATACTACCAAGGATAACATGTCCACGTTCTGTTAAAGGACTCAATTACTTCCTATCTGTTCTTTCAACTAGATGAGTACATAAGAAGATTTCAGTGCACCACGCTAAGGCAATAGACCCTCTTTTCGACTTCTAACCTGAAGAAATAGCTTGTAATTAAAATGTGGAAGAGATTATGCAGTGCTATTTCTTTTTTAGAGTTATACATGATATGTTTTTACTTACCTTTTTTTTAATATCATGTATTTTATTGGTTGTTGGAACACCCGGTACCCCATACAATCAGATGCAGCCGGCAGTGGGAGTACCTGCAGGGCGGTGATGGGAGGGGGAGGGGCAGGGTGGGGGGTAGTAATGTATGGATTACAGAGCTTCCCAGGTAAGTAAACATTTAAATAAATAAAACGAATTTCGTTGAGTGCACTGCATCCCCAAATGCGATGCAGTGCGCGCAACAAAATTTGTTTTATTTATTTAAATGTTTACTTACCTGTAAAACTCCGTAATCCATACATTACTACACCCACCCTGCCCCTCCCCCTTCCCACATCACCGCCCAGCAGGTACTCCCACTGCCGGCCGTGGCTGCATACAATACTGCCACTTCTTTTTGTTTTGTTTGTTTTATGGTTTTCCTGCATTCTCGACACCCCAACCTCTCCTGTAAAATCAGTAAACAATTTGGGGTTTATATTAGGTGCAAATTATTGCTTGAACCCCAGATTTCTAAAGTAAGTTCCAATTGGTTTTGGTATCTGAAACTCCTAAAAAAGATTCTTCCTGTTATCCCTTCACTGCTTCACGAGCAAGTGGTCACATCTTGAATACAATCCCAGCTATATTACGGCAATGCTTGTTATCTAGTTCTTCCATAGGGAGCAGCACATCTTATTATTAAACTCTCAGCAAAAAGTCACATTGCTCCCATTCTCTTTCACCTACATTGGTTTTCAGTAGGTCAGAGAATCTAATTTAAAACGTATTCTATTATTGACAAGGTGGTTCCTGGCCTGGCTCCATCCTGTTTTAGAAGAAAATGTAAGATATATAGCCCTACCAGTACTTTACGCTCAAGTGGCAAATTCTTCCTTGAGACTTCGAAAATACGCCTGGTGTTATATGGAGATAGAGCCTTTTCTTACGCTTCTTTCATGAAGTGGAATTATCTCCCCATTTGTCTCTGGTCCCAAACTTCCCTTATCAAGTTTAAAAGACACCTGAAGACGTTGTTTATTTATTTTTAATTGCCTATAACTCCTGTCACTAGTATCCCAAGTGTTGTGTTTTTTTTTAATTTGTCACGTGCGATGAAGCTTCAGTGATCTAGCGCTATAGAAAAGATTTTACCATAATATGAGAATTAGCAGATAACTTTCCAATCATATAATATCTGTTATGTTATGTTATGTTAAAAGGGACTTTTATAGCGCAACGGCTACTCCAAAGGATACCTACTGAGCATGCTCTGAATACATGCATCTGTAAAATAAAGCATGTATTAGTAAGTAGTAACGATTGAAGAGATAATACTGCCCTTGAAAATCCCCATAGCATGGGGCACAGTAATTTCTGGGTGCCTATAGCCAAGCTGTTACAACGTCAGGGACAAGGAATTGGGAATAATCTCTGAAAAGTGTTTTTGATTACACATTTCTGGAGACCTTTTCCCACATTCTGGGTGGGCACTTTTTCATGGCTATACCTTACCATTCTTCATAGCTGAAAGAAAATATGCCACACTAGAAGAGGGAAACCAGCTGCTACATATTTTTCTACATTCTCTGTACCCAAGCATGGAAAGAACCTTAACGTGAACAGTAGATATCACATAGAAAATTCTGAAGGGTCGAATATAATCGAAAGATATCCTTACTTAAGGACCTCACAATGAACATGCAACATCAACAAAGCAAACTTTGACTCAATTTTCTTTTCACCTCCTAAAAATCATCAAGTATCGATTTATTTCAGGCAACCCCTACTACACATGGTGGGTCACAGATCTATCTCCAGCTTTTCACAGAGTGTGACACACAGTCACTATCTTGCTCATCAGTGCGTCCACTACATAGAAGTGCAGGGCTACAGATACAACTGATCTAAATCCTATCAATACTGTTTCCCGCACAGGAAAAAGCAGACTCAGGGCCAAGCAACAACTAACCAATAGGGAACAACAATGAACCTGCAACACAAGAACAGGCACTACATCCCTGATAGTACCTTTGGTCTGAAAGCTGAAGTGACCCAAATACAAGTTTCTGAGGCTGTACACATATTGATAGATACACAATGAAGCAGAAAATGCAATTTAAAACAAGGCCTTCATTCTTAAATTCCAGAATATACCAGGTACTAGATCCCCCTCTTAACTGACATTAACAAAAGAGCAGGAACATAAATCCCCTACAGCTATTAAGATTGACCTCTCTAGTATCCATTTAACCAAACATAATTCTATCTGAGATCCACGACACATTCAAAGAAGAAAAGTGTTGCCAATTAGGATTACAGACATATATTTCTCCCTAATTCACCTGCTATATTTAAGGCTCCCTTAGGGCTACAATCTCATCCAGAGACAAAGATTGATGATTTAAAGAGGATCCTACTGGAAGACCGCTGTGGGATAAAACATAACACTTTGCAAAGCCTACTCGTCTAACCTTCTTAATGTACAGGCAAAATAAGAAGCGGCAGTTATCACTTTAACAAACCAGAGCCTCAATTTTAAATCCAATTGGAGCATTTAACTCTAACGAAACTAGCTGATAAAGAGGAGGAGGAGGCAGTATGTTCTCTGGAAAAGGAATCCAAGAAGACCTTGTGGAGAGATGCAAATCACTACAGCAACAAATGCTAATTTCACTACTTTTCGCAAATTCACGCTTCTTGAAACAGTGCAGGAAAATGTGCCATTGTTCAACACTAAATAACTTAGCTTCTAGGTCTTAGAAATACAGGAAACTTTGCAAACACATCAAAGGTTAATATAAAAATGAGTTTTTAAATTCATATATTAGCACATATTAAGGTGTACAGGTGTAAAGGCACGTTCATAATGAAGTAGCTGCTATTAGGTACGAAATATGCAATTCTACTTTATCAGCTGTTACAGTTATTGTTCTAGGGCTTGTTCACGCTGTGCTCATCTATCTTAAACTCTTTTAAACTTGCCCATATCCAAAATAACAAGGATTTGTCTCCACCTTCATGAATGAGATCATCACTTCTACTATGTCGACACAAAAGATCGCCCGCTGGGTCACCTCAGCATATAGGTAGATGAGACTAGGCAACACATTTTCTGTTGAGGTAACCAACAGCCTGTAATCCTAGTATTTATCTAAGGTGGCATACCCATTGGGGACACACTCTAGACCAGGGGTCTCCAAACCGGTCCTGGAGGGCCGGATCCATGCCAGATTTTTGGGATATCCCCATTGAGATACATGTAGTAATTTGAAAAATCTGGCATGGATCCGGCCCTCCAGGACCGGTTTGGGGACCCCTGCTCTAGACCTTTGATTTAGTTTTGGTATTAAACAAACAGATATGAGAATCTAGCCATTAACCTGGTGTAAAAGTTTCCTAATGAACTCAATTATTTACACCACCTGCCAAAAACAACCGTGTGGTTCCTGTAGAAGTCCAGGAAGAACATTCTGAAAAATAACCTCTTAAAACAATTGTGAGAAGCTTTGGATAATTGCTGTGAAAGATGCGACCAAGGTCAGACAGAGGAAAATATAAACCTGCAAATGTAGCTCTGCTCCTGCTGAAGAACTCGATTTCCTCAACCTTTGTAGTCAACAAACTTTTGAATCCATAATTAATAATCAGTCATTAGGACTCTTCACACTGAACAGAAAGTGAAGCATGAGAACTCTGCCACAGGGTGGATCTGAAAACAATTGATACATCCAAAAGAAGAGAGGCAGACACAGCAATCCCTCGGTGTTAACTGCTTTAGAGTGCATTTAACCCTCACCTCAACAGCTCTAATTGTATTTGTGGTTCTCTGTCTCTGTGCCTTCTCTGACTTGTTGCAATGTGCAATCACGACTAAACAGTAATGGATGGGATTTCCTGCCTGCAGTAGACAAATGAGTTAGTAGGAGTTTAAAGAAGACTTGATAATCCTCTGGTACACAAGTGGATGAATTAGAAAACATCAATATTACAGTAGTAAGCGACTTCATTATAGTAAGTCTTGACTTGCTCCCTGTCTATTACTGCCTTTCCTAGGCAGGGCACATATCAGCATTTTAAAGCTTGTATTTCTCTTATGTCAGCTCTGGGGCCATATTATGAGCAGTTCATGTCGGATCCATTTTGCGTTTCATATGTGTTTCTGATTGTCTGCTTTGCTGCCTGCTTGCTTTCTCTGCAGAACAGAACTAAATGTCAACATCGGCAGTTCCTTGCTTTGAAACACTTAGTAACTAAGGAACTAGGGGGTATGTTTATGAGCCTCTTTGCGTCGCTCTTGCACCACGCCGTGTGGCGCTTCGTGACTTCATAAATCTCTAGTAGTGTAACACAGCGCAAATCCGTGTGTTGCCTTACTCTGCACCAGGGAGGCGTTCCATGAGTGGTGCCTGGGTGTTCTGACGCAACACCCACGGCTTTTGATGGATTCTCAGATGTACAAGAACGTGAAACCTTGGAAATGCGCCAATCAGACTGACCTCCCAAGGAGAGGCATAATGAGGAGAAATATGTTTATTTCTCCTTGTTTCATTCTCTTTCTATGTGTTCTGCAGCACACATTGAAAGAGGGAAAAGCCTCTCAAGATTGTTTCTGTGCAGGAAGATGCTCCTTCTGTCACAAAAATCCTGCAGCATGCAGGGCAGGCACTCTTGCACCATGGTGCAAGGGTGCCTGCATTGGTGCTAGGCAGCCCAATGTGCACCATCTCAGAGGGAAGAGTCAGGAATGTGCCTTATGCATAAAATACTGCGCACTCCTGCCCCTAGCCCAGTGACGCAGCACAGGACAGTGACTTGCTGCGCTTTGCCAAATTTTCATAAAATGGCCCCAGGAGTATAGGATTTTCAGGGTTTTCAGTGTGTATAGTGGGATCCGAACACGAGTCTGAGCCATTTTCCGAGTCTCTAAATGTCCCTCATTGCTGGATGCCTCCCAAACCTCTCTTCATCCAGTGGAAAGCACACCTAGGGCACTGTTAGCTTGGGTAAGAACAACTACAGGTGTGGGTAGGGATTCAAGTATGTGCCTGGAAACACTGAGACAAAGAGAGTGCCTAGCATAATGATAAAATGGGTTTGAAAATATCTAAATAGTGTGGTGGAATACCTCCAGGACAATCGAGATACATTTGAGCTGAATTGTACTCACCAGTGAGCCTCACCAATGTCATGGTCTGTTGGGATGATCAAAGTTTGCCATTTCCCAATCACATCTTTCCAGTTCACATTCCTGACCCATATTGACAAGCTAACTCCATACAGCAAACATCAAACAAATGCCACATTTTTCTGTGTTCTACTTTTTGCAAGGGCCTGTGCGCAGCTCCGTAAAATAGGCAATTGCAAGAAAACTAAATGAGGAATGAACTATTTGGCATCCTGTTGTCAAATTTCTGCCCTTACACTCAGAAGAGTGATCTTACTAGGGAACGTCAGACTTCAGCTTGTGTTCTGCTCCTACTAGAGGCCCATAACATCCTATGTGGTCTACGGCTTCAGATGCAAGGTACCATTATTTTAAGTATCAGAAAAAGAACTTCTTAAAGCTCTTGCAAAAAACGTATTTACAACACACTCACACAAACAAAGGTTGCTGCAAAAGCGCCACTTGTTCAACATACACATGCATGCTGTAGGATAGGTGATCTTGGACCATGGTTTCCAGATATACGACAAGAAAATATAAATCAACCTTTGGTAAACTGACTAAAAACGTGAGGCAGATTTCAAGATGTAGAAGCTCTTCCTATGCAGGGATGAGACCAAACAAGGGCACCAGTCAAAAGGATTTTTTTACAACACGAAATAGCCAGAGTTCTGATACCCATGCGTACAGTAAGTGTACATTCCAGGAGCTTACAGATAAAATTGGGACGACAGTTATGTTCTTGAACTAGCGGTGAGTGGTGCACCACAAAACCCTGGCTTGTCACAGGTATTACTTATTAGAGTTTAAAAAAATATAACGCTTTTGGCCACTAAGAAAACCAAAAATCTCCTGTCACCAGTTGGATACAAAACTTCTCTAACATTGTAATATTACTGTACCACGGTTCGCTATGATTCAGCTGCACACCATTTTTTGTGACAGCGCTGGTTTGTTAGCCTTGGAAAAGCAGTGAGCTTGTACAAAACTAGTGTAGTCTCTAATCGTAAATATGACCAAAAGTGAAGTAGTAACATTTAGATTACATCCTTTAACCAATCGGTCCCAGGGATCATAAACATGTATCAACGAATCCAGTCGTCTCACTTTACGAATGCTTTGATGCTTCGGGGCCGCTGCTGTTGGCTTTGCAAGTACTGGCTGCTTTTAAAATGTGGAAGCATGACCAGTATTCAACAACTGTTAATTAAAAGTCTATTTATTATGCTTTCAAGATGGCCACCAGTTTGCGTGCCACAAAGTTGCATCGATAAAGTATACCAACATTATTTTCCATTATTTTTTCAATATAACCACTGTGCTACATTATGTTGTGTCACAAGATGTGGAAGCTCCATTAAAAACATGTAAATGTGATTTTCTATACTTTTTAAATTATCATCACATTAATTATCACAGTGTGACAACATCTGTCTGTATGAGACTGCTAAAACACCAACCACGATTTTGTATTCCCATCTTTCAACTACAGCTTAGAAATTATCTCGCCTATAATTGTTCCAAGTACAGCATGAACAACACTCTAAGCTCCCAACTAAAGACCAGCATATAGTACCACTGGGATCATCAACCAGATCTGTAACGCCCCCTTTTCATTTTCCGTTGATAAAGTTGTATCCCACTTGAGTAAAGCATATAAACAACTAAAATCAGTCAGTGGGTTGCAAACACCAATGCAGTACACATATATCTAATATAAAAAGTACCAGACCATCTCTTATTGCTTACCAGAGCCTACCGCCTTGTTGAATTCCTCCCTCTGCTTGTCATGTTGTATTTAAATGTCTCTTTCTGTAAATTATGTAGAATCCTTCCATTTCATTGGGTCTTGCAGTGATATAGCCAAACATATGTGACTATATATGTATGTTTAAATCTATTTACATACACTCACACACACACATATAAAGAGCCAATAAATCGCACTAAACTACACAAACAGAACCTCTAACAGTAAGAGGAAATTTTGCAGGATAGGGGTAGGTCATAAATGTCAGTTCAGTAAAATACTAGGTGTAGCATAAGTGATTAAACACAACCTTTGCCACCTAATAACATCACATGCTTAACCCATTATCTTACACTTATTCCATCTCCTATTTGCTACTGACAAGCGACAGAAATAAAATAATTTGAACTAAAAATATTTGGCAAGAGCTATTTTTACGTTTTTTTCTTTCATCTACTTTGATGTCCCTTGAACCAAAAGTATTAAGGGAAGTGAAAGATGTAGCAAAGGGTAATCCAAGGATAGCAGTTGCTTCCCTGCTCTACTAATAATTGAAATGCATGGTACAGCCTATGTTAGTAAAGTATGTGAACAACTAAGATGTCATAATGAGTTGGAGTGGTATGGCTCAGTTCCCAGATGTACTGCGTTGTAAATGCCTCCAGTCCTTGAAATGGCAATATTAAAGTGCAGTCAATCATTATCTCGGATTACCTGTTTGCTCTTGGGAATTGCCTGTACTATCCAATTATAAGTACTGCAACCTTGCTCAGAAGTGTTGCTGGTATTCACTCTTTCAAATTATAGAAGTGCAGGTACTCCATTTCTGAGAGTACTTGTCCATTTAAACACTGCCTCTCTCACTCCACCTTGTTCATTTCCTCCTCCTTATCCTATGTGTCCCACCTTGATAACTCACTACATCCGTTTCACTTGGTCTTTTCCTACCGTCCAGGGCCCACCCGATGAAGTTTGTGAAACCACTGTATTAGACCAGGCATTGTTGGTGTGGTTTTCCCCCTAACTTTTTGCAATCAGACCTCTAGTTTTTGCTGCCTTTGTTTTAGCTGGCCTTAGGAATCTGCACACTTTACCGCAGCAAAACCAGTGCTGAAGTGTGTGTGCTCTCTGCTTAAAACATGATAACACTGGCTTATGCCCAATTACCATTTTTGATTTACTTGAAAGACCCTAGTAAAGTGGTACCATATGGACCCTGGGCTAGTACATTAAATGCTACTATTGGGAATGCAGCACTGATTGTGCCACCCACTTAATTAGCCCTTCAAACAAGTCTTGCCATTGCAATCTATGTGTGCAGGTTTTAAATTGCCATTTCGACCTGGAAGGGTAAACCATTTGCTAAGCCCAAACCTTCCTTTTTAGTACATATAAGTCACCCCTAGGGTAGGCCCTGGCCACCCAAGAGGGCAAGGTGCAGTTTATTAAACAAGTAGGGCATGTATTTTTACGTTTTACATGTCCTAGTTGGGAAAACTCCTAAATTTGTTTTTCACTACTGTAAGGCTTAACTTTCCCATAGGATAACATTAGAGATACCTTATTAGATTTTATATGTGGAATTTACAAATGGGAACAGATAACCAGTTCATGTTTAGTGTCTCTGTAATTGGAATGTAAAATGCTATCTTATGGTACAGTTGGATTTTAAATTACAATTTTGAAAAAATGCCACTTTTGGAAAGTTTGCATTTTCTTGCCTTAGCCATTTAGTGCCTGCAGCCTGTCTCTGGATCTCTTGAATGGGTCCGGTCCAGGGAAGACATGGCTTGGCAGTTCGGGCTGGACTGTTCCCATGAGGCACAGGGTCAGACTGATTTGCATATAGCCATGTCTGAACTGGGGTGGCAGAGTGGGCTAAAGAACGGTGATGGATTTAACCCAGATCTTTTGACTGGGTGTGAGTGTTTGATTGATTCAGATGCTCCGTCCATCACCACCCCCTTTTGTACCTCTCTTGAATGGGTCAGCTGACAGTTGAGATTTGCATATTCTTCCTAGACAGCCACACACAATGGGGAGCTTAGATGTAACTGGATGGACCATCACTCGAAGGATTCAATTACGCTTGAATAGGCTGTGTCCTGTCTTCACACAAAGGACTGCAAAAGCCCTGTAGTTAGTCTGGAGCCAGGGCTAGGAAGCTAGGACACCTTTGCACTTCAAATGCATGTCTCTAGAAGCTTCTTCCCACTTCAGAGGCACAACTGAGTATAAATACTGGACATCAGACACCAACTCTTCAGTACAATTCTGCACCTATGACTACTCTGCTTGCAACAAGGGCTGCTGTGCTGCTAAAAGGACTTCCACTCTGCTGGACTGCTGCTCTGAATAAACTGCTGTCCTGCTGTGCTGACCTGCTGTATGCTGCTCTCTTGCCTGGGTGAAAGAGGACTGGACCTGCAATTTCACCCCTAAATCCAGGACACCAAGGGCTAGTCTGCTAGCCTCCTGATCTGAGCCTCAGGTACATAAAAGGCTCCCCAACATCCTGCACAAGCTGCTGTCCCCAGCTGGAGCATGTTCCTGACTCTCATTTGATGGCCCTCAGGTTCTGGACCCTGGTGTGGATCAAGGGTGCTAAATTCAAGCTTTTGGGCTGTTTGTGACTGTGAACGGGCCCTGTCACACTGAGCCCTCACCTCTTGAACCGCGATTCAACGCGAAGCTTCAGCAGCCACCTCTTAGCACCACAACATCAACTGCTAGCGGGGGACTTGCAATGTGAAGCTCCAGCAAAGCCCACCCAGGATGCCCTCCCACACTTCGGGCTATGCCGGAGGCCTCCAGTGACACTGTCCCTGCTCCTCGCAACCCATTCTAATGTGGCAAAAATTTGAGAATGTGAACTTCAGCAGGCCTAACCTGGGGACTGTAGCCGACCTGCGCTCCATAGCGGTCGTCCTGACAGTGTGACTTTGACCCGGTCCGGCGTGACCAGATAGCTGCACTTGGAACTTTGTGCTTTTTAGCGCTATTTTTCACTTAAATCTTGAAAAATTCATACCTCCAATTCCACTTTTTGGATTCTATTTGTTTTAATCTTGTTTTAGTTATTAAATGTTGCTCTATTTTTTAACGTGTTTGGGAATCTTTGTGTGTTGGCTTATTCACCCTGTTACTGTTTGAGGTGGTGCATAAATACTTTACACATTGCCTCTCAGTTCAGCCTGAATACTCTGTGTCAAACTACCATGGGGTTGAGCACAGGCTAATTTGGCTTTTGCTTGTACCTCACCCTGACAAGGATGGTGGTTGCTGCTTGATCTGGTCTCACACCCCAGTCAACCAGTAACCCAATTTCTCACACACTGCCTGTTCTAATCCCTCTTTCTCTTTTCAGCCTTAGTCTTCTCCAGCACAATGTGTAGGACAGGCATTCAGACCTTTCCTTCTAAGACGTCATTCACTTTCTGTATTATACTGTACAGTCTGGCTCAGAACTGCTTAGTACTATTTAATATTTGGACAGATTCTTGTGGAAATACAAACACAGTGAAGTAAACGCATTTAGCTGTATTGTAATTGGTCTGTCAGGATAAGGTAAGACAAGCAGCAGTATCTTAGCAAAGAATAACAGCTACATCACAGTGCATTTCCTGTTAAAAAAGTTGTGTGAATGTTTGTACGTTGCTCGTCTCTCAGCTTGTTGTCAGGTGTCATATGTGTTTAAGCCCAAGCACATGAAATGCTGTGCATAGCAGCTCCGAAGAGCGCATTCTACATTGTGTTAAGCTGTCTCAGCCTGCTAAATTTAAAGTGTGTGGGGAGGGGTGTGGTGCGATGGTCGCTGTAACCGAGCCAGACTTTCAATGTATAAATACACATATAGACCACTTGCATTAAACATGCATGCGGAGAATGTTGCCTGGGACTCTGAGAGGCTTGAACGCGTGGTAACCTAAGGAATCGTTTGCAAGCTGTAACGCCAGGGCTCATTATTTCCACAAATCTGTCATGTGCGAGGAGAAGTGAACCCCTGCCTCTTCTGCTCAGGTTACCTGGTAACCTGAGATTAAAATAACAACACAAAATAAGGCTCCTATGCTACTAGTCAGCATGTAGATGGTAAACACCAGTTGGAGGAGGCCCAGGGAGGGAAAGGTTAGGAACACCGTTCAGAAAGCAAGCAAGGACACATGAGGAGGCCTGGTTGGTCTGGTGGTCTAGCAGCCTCCTTCTGAGTTGTAATGCAAACACATGCTCAAACAAGGTGCATCTCACTCAGTAATGGAAGTATCCGAAATGGCCAAACATCCAACATTTATTCAGATTTCACAAGAAAAAACACAGCCAAATGTGCATGAGGAAAACCGATGTGAGATAAAAGAAAACCTCTGGTACTAGGATGTGCAAAGTCCAAGACTGCAGGTTATATCCCTTGTACCGAGGAAGAAACCTTAGAATGGGTGGCAGTTTTGCCCTGGTGAAAAACTGCATCATGCGATATTAGTATATTGCTTGGGCAAACTTACTGTTCAGTAAATTAGGCAAGCTTGGATTAAGCCCTAAAGTTTGCCATATTTTAAATTCTATGGCGCTTATTCAAGTGTATTGGATTTATCAGATGGTAGTTTATTCCCAAGGAAAATACTTATGCTACAGGTTTATGCTTTTCCTCAAGATGCAATTTCTGCCCCTGCTTGAAATGAGGAATAACTTGCAATATTGGACTTTGTGCACCTCTTTACTACAGGCTTTCCCTCCTGCTGACTTATTTACAATATGCAAAATGTGTACCTATTTTGTGGTAAAATCTGCCCGGTGTGCAATATTTTCACATATCTAGTAATCCTGATTCAGGCACAACACTCTCTTTGTGCCCTGGGTCATCATTACTGGGCTACTTGGAACAGCATAGAGAGATCCAAAGAAAGCAGTGTGTCTAATTGGTCCGCATGGCTGCCTTAATACCCTGACTGCAGACCATTTTCCAGGCTTAGTTAGACCATGATGAGATGCAAAGGGAAGGGCCATCTCAGATGATAAAGTACTTGACCCATTATCCTGCCCTGTGATCAATAGCCAGTAGCTAAGTGAAATGACAACCTCCTGATCCAAAAGGGTTCCATCAAAATCATGTTTGTTTTACAACCCCTATTCTTCCAAAGCAGTCAGGATTAGGGAAAATACAGGAGACACATTGTGAAGTTATGTTGTCCAAAGGTATGTTAAAGTGTGTACTTCCCAAGCAGTTAATGCATGTACTTCACAAGCCTCATGCCCTGGAGACCTGCAGTAGATTAGCGGTGCTTGAACATCACAGTATTCTTCCATACGGAAAGATGCAACATGCAACACCTAATTCTCCTAGGAGTCTTTTTAAATGCTTGCATTAATACGTAGTAGCCCGGGAGAAGGGAACCTTTGACTTCGCTACTCTTTTCTTCTTTGAATCCACTTTCTACAACTCAAACTCCAAAGGTCTGTATGTGTGTCCTGCACGACATGCACATATTTTGCCACTATCAGCCAGATTCATCATCGGCATGTTTTGCGAGTCTGTAATAGCGAATAATAAGGAATCGCTATTACAGACTCGCAAAACGGGATTCATGTAGGAATCGCAATATTTATTGCGATTCCTACAGCTTCCTTATTTGCGATTAGCTAATTGCTAATCGCAAATAAGGAATAACTCCCCATTCATTCCTATGGGCCTAAAGGCCCATAGGAATGAATGGGAAGACATATCAATATGCGAATCGCTATTAGCGATTTGCATTTTGATTTTGCGATTTCAAGAGTGCAGGGGTGTCCAATGGACACCCTGTTGCAGCCCTGAAATGTAAATGTAGCCTGATGTTGCGCACACACATGTCCAAAGGACATGTGTGTGTAACATACCACTTAAAAAATGCACTAAAGTGCATTTTTCTAAGTTTTCGCTATTTACCACGTGAATAGCGGCCCGAAATAGCGAATTCGCAAATAATAAATGGATAATGAATTGCATTTAAGGAATCTCAAATAGAGATTCCTTAAATGCAATTCTTCGCAAATATGCGATTTCGCAATTAGTGATTTTTGCATTTGGGATGATGAATCCCAAATGCAAAAATTGCGCTGCAAAGGGCCGGATTCACAGAATCCGGCCCTTTCGAGCCGATTTTTCTTTCATGAATCTAGCTGTATATTCTTTATTTGAATCAGAACAGCCTTTCTTCCATCCAATGATTTCTCTGTCTCGCCCGGTCTTCCAGCTGTGTGCTAATCAAGGATCCAATGTTGCCCCCATTGACAGTTTGCTAACTCTGGGGTCTAACAGCTTCAACACTATTCTCTTCTGAAGTGGCTTAGGCTGTAACCCCCATTGAAGAGTTGGTAAAGGTCTGGAGAATGTGGACTTGCATTCCCATAGTCTTTACTTTCTGGACCCCAGCGACCGAGGATGCTTTGTAAGAATGGGCTGCACCAACTTTTTTATCTTGCTTCTCTTGATTCACATGGAAAAAAATGCAACTAAAAACAGTTAAGCAGACATATCCCCCCGCTCTACCAACCAATACGTAATTGACAATTCCTTGAGATGCAGAAGGTTCTGTAATTGATCCCTCTGTGACCTCTCTCTGATTTTGTGATGCAAATATGTACTAACAGGTAACATTGCAAAATATTCAATCACAGGTGATCATATAATGACCTGCCTTATAAATATTAATTTGGTCACTATTTGTAACCCCCCCCCCCACTCCCCCCCCCCCCCCCCCCCCGGTTATTGGCCTCAAACACATGGATAGGGCAGGCACGGAAAAGGAAACCACCATTCCTGTGTTTTCATTCACAAACTGGAAACTTTTTTTAAAAAGTAGCCTGTGTTCCTAAAAGGAACTGGCGCTGCTTTAAAACAAATCCTTCCTGTTTATAATACATTGGGTGAAACAGGCAGTGGACCCATGCACCACTTCATGCACTCTCATTTCCCCTGACAGAATTCACTTTGGGACACCTTCCCCTTTGCAGGTCAGAAACGATCTCTTTTTAGATGTTTGGAATTGGCCAATGGTTTATAACCACAATTGCTTGTGCTAACCATTGATAAATAGCATTGCGACTTGCAATTCAGAGGGGATGCTGCTTTCAAGTGCCATGCTAATTGTGAATCAGAATAGATAGCAAACCCCATTTGCCAACTAGAAAAATAGTTTTAGTACATAATACATACCTGTTTTGCAGTTGTGAACCATGTGATTTTGCAAATTTGAGGGTTGTGATCGCAGAAAGACAGTTTATCTGGACCATAGGGACATTAATGAATTCCATGAAGCTGATACACGAAACTAGTGTAACAGATAATATGAGGAAACATCACACATATGTATATAGCATTCCCACCAATGATGGATACACGTTTTAATTCCCCCATAAGCTCCTATGAACCAAAATAGTATTGCATTGTAGTGGGAGTGCTGATGGATGTCAAGTGGAGAAATCTCCTTTGAGCATGGTAAATAGGGATAAATTGATAAACATCTTTCACACACACTAATATTAGGAAATCTGTCTTGCATATGCATGGGAAGCGTGAGTTGTGTAGCACCTTGTTGGAATATCCTTGGGTAGTTTTTGGTATCACAGTGTCTTTACTCTCTGCATTCTTTCTCCACAATGCAAATAAAACTGGAGTTAAAACGTGCTTGGAGATTTCAAACTCTACTTAAGTGACCTTCTGTGGTTTGGTCTCCTAGGCCATTGGTGGACCAAAACAACCGAGTCGGAAGTTACTGCAAATTATGTGTTAAGAATCCTCCCCAGTGGTTTTCACCAAAGCATCCTTTATCACCTCTCACTATTCCTAAGCGAATCATGTGCTACCTGGCTAATGCCAGGAATAAGCTGTCTCAGAATATTTTGTATTTCTGACTACTCCATCTTAAGCTGGGGTTTGACTCTTGGCATAATTGAAGGCGCCCTGCCAAAATTTCCCTAAAAATCTTTTTGATGCCTTTGTGGACTGGAATTTCGAGATCCGAATGTTTAAGCAAACATGTCTGAGTTTTTTTCTTCAACTTATCCATCCTACTTTCAGTCTTCATACAACTTTTCACAATGGTATGACTTGTTCAACTTCTTATCCACCGGGTCTCATGGCATAGTGTCGTCTGGTGGTATTGATGCACATTGAGTCTCTGCATAGACTGCTTCTGAGAGGCCTGTCTCCACCTTATCCATACGGTATTGCTCAGCTATAAAGATTCGCACTACCGTCTCTCTGGATATTGCTGTCTCCTTGACACCTCTTTTTGAATGCATTGATGAATTAGCATTTGAAAGTAACAGGGAAGGCACTAATTAGATCGTCAACTACTACAGCTGCTTCAGGTCTCCTACAAATGTTCATTAGACAAATCAAGCTCCTTCATGCCACATATTTCTCACTTCTCTCCTTCTCAAAGACTATGATAGATGCTTATGCACTGCATTGTGCCAAATGCCAGAGATGTGTCCACTGTTTTGTGAATTAGTGCATTAAGTCATGTAGAGGACCAGCTTCCTAGTTGGGTAAACATCTGCCAGAGAATTTCTCAGCGTGGAAGCACTGGTAAATGCAGCATCACAGCTGCAATAAAAGTATCTTACCGGCACACTGCTTGAAAACACCCCAAACCTGCCTCTTATATATATATTCCTGAAAGCATCTCTTTCTCTTTAGAGATAATAAACTATAATTTTTACGTAGAGAGAAATAGAAACTGGACAGCCTCATCCTCTGGTTAAGGTTCCTCTGGTAAAGGCAGAAGCAGCAGAGGGGCTTGAAATATACTGGAAGTCTACGGAAGGGGTAGATGGGGTTTTGTTTGTATATCGGGGGCAGACTTCAAGGAGTGTGGATTCGGTGAGAGAGGAGGAAGCTATTAGTTCGGTCATATGTAATTTGTGATTACTTTCTAACCCGCATAATTCTTCAGTTTTTAGCAACAGGTATAACTATTCTTTTTCAATTACTTTTGTTCAGACCGTGTTGGTGTCCAAAATCTTACTATTGATTCTATTTTCAGAAGGCCATAAACCCAACCCTTAAATATATATTTTTTAGGAGCTACTTTTAAAGATAATTTTGGGATGAATCGAAATTTGCCTAGCGTATTAACGGTAAGTTTCAATTCTATTAAGGACACGGAGGCGAGGATTATGCTTTTCTCTCTTCGCTGTTTATTAACATCACATCGCACAGCAGCCAGAAAAGCATCAAAACTTGAAAAAATGTTTGTATTCCCAACACAGAAATATCAGAAAACATTGTAATAACATCGTTTAATAACTACAAATCCCATGAGATGAACATTTAGGCAGTCCTTCTTTAGTGTCCATAAATCCCAATATAAGGCGTCCAACCAACAAACTCCTCCTCTTTCTTCGTGGCGAGTCAGGCCAAAGTCTCAAGCATCTCTTTTCGCACCATCATTCCCTGGCGGAAAAAGGAACAGCGTGAGCTAAGCCATACCGCTAAGCATGAAGGCAAATCAACAAAGCAGAACATCAAGTCAATCGACATGCAACCCAAGAAACAGTAACCATACTGCAAGTCGGAAAACGGATTTCTTACCCCAGTACGGGCGGGATCTCCGCAGGAGGTATGGGTGGGATAATCCTCGCCTCCGTGTCCTTAATAGAATTTAAACTTACCGTTACTACGCTAGGCAAATTTCGATTCTATGTCAGGACCGGAGGCTTCAGATTATGCTTGTTTAAAGCTTGTTCACCACCAAACTAGCAATATCCACCACTGGCTTAAAATAGAACCTTTTGAAGGTGGAATCCGAAGACCAATCCGCAGCGCGCATAAGGTCTTCTAACCGTCCTCCAACGGCAAAAGATTTAGAGGCCATGGCCCCTCTTGCTGAGTGAGCTCCGAACTGCCTCGTATCAATACCAGCTTCCTGCATTAGCCAACGCACCCACCGGGCTATAGTGGGGGAAGAGACAGCCTTGTGCGGTTTGCGCAGCGCAATCAGCAACTCCCGTTCGCCCGGAGGGCGAAGTTCCGTTGTAACATCCTCATAGGTTTTCAAACACTGTACCACACACAACTTGGGGGCATCTGCAAATGCCGGATAGGAAATAGACCTCGTAGCCGATTTTGTGCGTCGACCCACGGTAAAGGTCACCCCATCCGGGGAGAACGCTCTCGCCGTGACATCCAGGGCACGCACATCAGACACTCTGCGACAAGATACTAAGCACAAGAGCATCGCCAGTTTAGCTGACAGTTCTTTCAAGGAAAGATACTTGTTAGGCTGCCAGGAAAGGAAAAGGTTCAACACCACGTTAACATCCTACAGGACGGAATACCGTGGTTTCGGCGGTAAAGCCAGACGCACTACTCTAAGGAGGCGACATACCAGGGGATGCTCCCCAACCGCCGCTCCATCTATCTGCACATGAGCCGCTGATATGGCGGAACGTATCGTATTAATCGTCCGGTATGCCAAGCCGGCGGTAGAGAGTTCTGCAAGAAAATTCAGGATAGGAACGAGGCCTGCGACCATGGGATCCAAACCCCGTCGAAGACACCAACGAACCCACCTGGTCCAAGCCGATCTATACCTTTTGGCAGTGCTGCCTGCCCAGGCCTTGGACAAAAAGTGCTGAGCTGAGTTCGAAAGGCCAGGGAGCGACCAACGTCGCCTGAAAGCCTCCATGCCATGAGGCGGAGAGAACCCTGGAGGAGATGGTGAGGGACCCCGTCTGGATTGAGAAGAAGACGAGGAAGCCGGGGGAGTAGGATTGGAGAATCCCAGGAAAGTTCCAGAAGAACTGGAAACCACACTTGCGACCTCCACACGGGCGTCACCATCACCACGTCCGCCATCTGGCGGCGAATCTGGGCCGCGGCCCGTACTATCATGGAGAAAGGCGGGAAGGCATACGGCCGCTCCTGACTCCAGTCTTGGAGGAATGCATCCGTCGCTTCCGCCAAAGGATCCGGTCTCCAGCTGAAGAACCTTGGAAGCTGGAAGTCCAGACGGGACGCAAACAGGTCTATGGAAAACGGACCCCAGCATGTCGCCAGCCAGCGGAACACTTGAACATCCAGCTTCCACAGGCTGGAGTCTCGGAGATACCTCGAGTGCCAATCCGCCACCTGATTGGCCCGACCCGGCAGGTATTCCGCCTGAACCGAGACTTGATGAGCGAGACAATAATCCCAAAAGTCTTTCGCCAGGTCCGCAAGGGCTCTTGACCGCGGACCCCCTAAGTGGTTCACGTACCGAACCGCTGAGACATTGTCCCTCCGCAGAAGGATGCATGACTTCACCGAGTCCCTCATCCAGCAACGGACGGCGAACGAACCTGCTAGAAGTTCCAAGCAGTTGATGTGAAGTCGTTGTTCGTCTGACGACCAAGCGCCGCCTGTGGAGAAATCCCCGCAGCGGGCGCCCCAGCCAGACCTGCTGGCGTCGGACTCTATCACCAAGTCCGGAACGGACCCGAAAATCGCGCGGCCGTTCCACTCTTCCATGTGGGCTAACCACCAAGACATTTCCTCTTTGACCTCCACCGACAGGGGAATCAAGTGATCGTAGGATAGCCCTCTGCGCAAATGGTGCGCTTTCAGTCGCTGAAGGGCCCGATAGTGAAGAGGGCCCGGGAATATCACCTGAATGGACAATGAGAGAAGGCCTACTACTCTGGCCACCTGCCGGAGGGAGGTGTGCGATTTTGAGATAGTTTGCCGAAGCAGATGCTTTATTTTGGCCATCTTTCTGGACGGCAAACTGAGGGTCGATTTCACTGAGTCCACCACAAAGCCCAGAAACACCATTTGCTGGGCGGGGGTGAAAACCGACTTCTCCCTGTTGACAATAAACCCCAGACCTTGTAACAGGGAGACTGTCTGAGACAGATGGGCGGCCAACTTTCTCGGGTCCTGGCCCAACAGCAAGATGTCGTCCAGATAGACGATAAGCCGAATCCCCTGACTCCGCAGGGTTTCGATGGCCGGGTGCAGAATTTTTGTAAAGCACCAAGGGGCAGAGGAAAGACCGAACGGAAGGGCCTTGAACTCGAACACCATGTCTTTCCAGCAAAACTGAAGGAAACGACGATGCGGGAGGTAAATCGGAACCACCAGATACGCATCCTTGAGGTCCAGACGGACCATCCAGTCGTTCGGGAGCAAAACGCCCCTCAAAAGATGGATGCCCTCCATCTTGAAGTGGTTGTACACCACCCAGCCATTGAACTCCCTGAGGTTGATGACTGGTCGTCTGCCCCCGTCCACTTTTTCCACAAGAAAAATATTGCTCAGGAAACCCCGGGGGTGGCGCGTTGTTCTACAAATAGCCCCCTTGCGCAGCAGCGCTGAGACTTCTTCGTCGATCAAGAGCGCGTCCGATTGAGAAAACGTTATGGACCGGGGAGGCTCCGCCTGGCACGGCTGGTCGTAGAACTCTATGCGGAACCCCCGCACGGTTTGAAGGACCCATGCGTCCGTTGTAATAGCCTCCCACGCTTGGGGAAAACAGGCCAACCTCCCCCCAATAACCACCTGATCTGCAGGGATAACACTCACCGTGTGAACTGTTGCCGCCGGAGTCGTTCCGGAAGTTTCCGCGTCCTCTGAAACGCTGACCTCTGGTGGGGTAGAAGTTGTTATAATTTGCGGAGGAGTTGTAGCCTCCCCTGCCGGAGCCATGCCCTTTTCCGGGCTGTTGCTGACCACCACGGCCCACGACCAGCCCCCCGGGAAAAACGCTGGTGGAAGACCCGCTTGATGGTCGACTGGGCCTTATCCAGGGAGGTGAAGGTGGAGACAAACTTCCCCAGTTCTTTAATGAATGGCTCGCCAAAGAGTCCTCCTTGGGCGACAGCGCCAGCTTCCGACGAAGCCAAATCGCCCAACTTGGGATCCAATTTTATCAGTAGCGACCGACGTCGCTCGGTCGACAGGGCACAGTTGGCATTCCCCAAAAAGATAACCGCCCGCTGCGCCCAGTTGGACAATACTTCCGGGCAAATGGCGCTGCCCGACACCTTGGCTTCTTCGGCCATATCGAGAATCTTGGTGAGGGGGCCAATGGTGTCCAAGAGCTTGTCCTGGCAGGAGCGCCAGGAACGGTCGATCCCCTTCCGGGGGTCCTTGACGAACTTCGCCATGAAGGTGGCCATTTTCCCATCAAGTTCCGGCGTCATGGCCACCTTCCCCTCCAGAGTCGGGCGAGGACATTCGCCCCTCAGACAGCTGCACGCCTCCTTCTCCAAGGGCTTGCGGAGGCGGCCCGCCACAAACTGCGCCACCTTATCACCGGGCGCCCAGGCGGCTGACCGCGGGTGCATGATCTCGTCCGGATCCAGCATGCCCGAGGTGTCCTTGGGCAGCTCCGTCGAATTGGACGCCGGTCGCCATGACCGCACTGAGTCCTCGTCATCGTCATCGTCGTCCGTGTCCGCGGGGGAAGCCCCCCCCGGGGAGGCCGGGACAACGTTCGCCGGTGTAGAAGGTGTCCGAGGCGGAGGCGCCTCGGGGGTCGACCCAGACGCTTTTGCCAAGAAAGCGTCGCATAGGCGCTCGAAAGCGTCCTTGTCCACACCTTGCGACCCACTGGGACCCGCGTCCCCACGTGACTTTTTGGCCGCCGGAGGCTGGCCAGGATCGTTGGCGGGGGAACCCCCCGGGGCCGGTGCCAACTTCGCACATTCCAAGACAATGCGGGCTGAAAGTCTGTCCTCCATAGGCCCAACGATTTCCTGCACACACCGGTAAATCGACTGGTCCACAGCCGCATAAAACTCGTCGTCCTGGAGGTATTGGTGAGACTCCTCCTCCTCGACGTAGTACCCCTCAGCCATGGCGCTACGCAGTAGATAAGAAAGTGAAACTGAGGGTTCCGATGGCGTACACAGACTGCCACGTGTGGGCCGACCGAAGGTTGGCAAAGGTTGTAGGCCGGTGGAACCGGACAAATAAAAGGCAGCACCAGCCTTTACAGCGCGCCGACCCTCTCTCCAGAGACCGGGCCGCACCGCCTCCCAGCGCGCTCAAGCGGGGAACACCCCAGCGGAAGCTGTTGCAGAAAAGAGGTGCTGAAATCGCCCGCAGGCTTCAACGTGGGTACAACCACTATACAGACCCCACCGGGGCGTTCAACACGGGACAGTACAACCCAGAGGGCGTCAGGGTTAGGCGGCAGCAGGGCACCTGCGATGTCGACTCCCCAGCGCAGCTCCAATCAATGAGACGAAAACAGCACGCGGGCAGGCGAACGCAACGGTGCCCTCTAGCGGTGACTCAACACCGCGGAATACACGGGGACATCGCGTAAGGGGCGAAGGCGTCCCCGCGATGGAAGGGGCTCTGAAAGGGAAGAAAACCCCACAGGCCCCCCAAAGCAACATCAATGCAAATAGAATAGAAGAAAACACAGAAAAAACCTCAACAAACACAAACGTGCAAGAGAGGGATAATAGCACTTAACTGGCTGCGAAGCAGCGAAGAAAGAGGAGGAGTTCGTTGGTTGGACGCCTTATATTGGGATTTATGGACACTAAAGAAGGACTGCCTAAATGTTCATCTCATGGGATTTGTAGTTATTAAACGATGTTATTACAATGTTTTCTGATATTTCTGTGTTGGGAATACAATTTTTTTTTCAAGTTTTGATGCTTTTCTGGCTGGTGTGCGATGTGATGTTAATAAACAGCGAAGAGAGAAAAGCATAATCTGAAGCCTCCGGTCCTGACATAGAATTTGTTTTCTCCGCCATACGTTTAACGTATAATGTTTCCTATAGAATTGAAGTGTAAGGTTTTTCTTAATTCTAGACGCAACCGATGAATATAAACTTTATAGCCCCGCAGGAGCCAAAAAGTAAATACATCATCTCTTGTGATAAATAAACACATACATTGTTAATAAAATTATGCACTAATATTTAGGTTCAGTTATGTAAATGTCCCATGGTGGTTCCAACTCAGGCTAGAGTAAATGTTGTTACCTAGAGAAATGATAAGGCCTCATATGTGATGGAGCACTGGGTCATAGCAGTACTGTCTATACAGGAAGCAGCCCTTACAACGAGGTTTTTACCAGTTTGTGCGTTTACCATGCATTTTTAGCATGCATGTTTTTATAACGTGTATGTTTTTACAACGCATGCCATACCACACGGTAAGTTGGAGGGGATAGGGGTCTACGCCTATATATAACAACAATGCGTGGTAATGTCATATGTTGTAAAAGAATATACATTGTAAAAAAAAAAAGAAGTGGGGTAAAAAAATGCGTGGTTAAGGCATGCAATGTATTGCCCTGCATTATTCCGTCGTACAACCCTCCATACTTGGCATTTCTTTCTAAGCATTGTTTATTAAAGTTTAGAGCAGAATATGATTTTATAAATGTATATATACATCATTAATGCAATTAGACATTTCATTGGGTTACATCTACACAAATGGACATTGAGGGACACAGAAAGCTTTTGGTAAAGCACTTCAACATTAGTATTTGTAGAGGGGTTTGTCAAATACCCAACAATCTATTATGTGTCTCATCTGTCCACCTCAATGTCCTGCACATTGATCAAATGGACCTTGGCTTCTAATGTGAGCTTACTGTTTCCTTGTACTCAACTTTATTGTCAATACAAAACACTAGCTGGCAACCCAGATGTTATATGCGAAGAAACACCTTAGACTAGAACTTCTAGTAACTAATCCATGAGAACAAAATTTACACTCAATTAATGGGCAAAAGTGAAAGCCTGTGCCCATATTGTATTGACTGATCTATAGCTTTGGGATATGTGAAACGAATACAGCTACGATTCCTTAATTATCTTTAATGGATATTTGCATCTGTAATCCCGGAGACCTTTGTATATATATCAGAACTGCCCAAATAGATATTGTGCGTGGAGTGGTACTCGTGAGATCCTCTGAGTACAGGGGCTTGCAAAGTAAAGACTTTGAAAATCCCAGAGTTATAAAGGATGTGTAAGTGCCTAGAACAGGTTAATCCGTGCATCCCACATTATGAAGATTTTTTGAGCCACTCATAATTTTGTTACAAATTGCACATTTGCTACATAGATACATTTTGGGGTATGGTTTTTACTGTGCGAACAGTTTCAGTAGGAGTATTACGATGATTGCACATTCCTACTCTCATTTCGAGCTGCTAAAAAAGTGGAATTCGCATAATTTGCTCTCATGAATTCCACCAGGATTTGCCTGGGGAAAATCATGTAGACAAACAACCATAAGGTGGACAATGAAGGCCCAATTCAGAATCCCAAATGAGAAGCAGGTAGGAGTTTCAGCCTGAATCAGTATCAGAGCTGCCCTCAGAATTGCGGGCGCTTTATTGAATTCATCCGTGTATGGCAGTTTGCCACAATCCTCTGATGTGTTTCGGCTCTGGTCACGAGCCTTTTTCACACAGAGGCAAACTCATCCATGTCCTTCCATTTAAAGACACCTTCTGTGAAAAAATAAATAAAAGACTTTACTTATCACATAGTCTTTCCTCTCTTTACTGGTCACTTCATACTCTGGGATATGCTTTGAACAATAATCCATGTACTTTTTTTCTGCATATTTAAATTCTCCTCTGTGGTATCTGGCACTGGAAGGCAAAAAAGACTTTAAACAAGTGAACACTATTAGCAGAATGATCACTGAAAGGGCTAGTGAAAGATGAAATAGGCAGAATTTTTTGGATTGACCCTAAAGGGAGGACCACATCCAACACACTGTCTAAAACAACAAAAAATCAGAACAGGTAGCCTCTGAAATAACATTATCTGGTACACCAATGAGCACCGGCGCATTCCACCGACTGCACCAATACTAGCTACCCGCCCCCAAAAGCCTATACACATGGGCTCAGATTCACATAGAAGTTATGCAGCACAGTTCAACATGTAAAGATGCTGTGCTGCTTTGCATGAATGGGACAGAGCTGAGCAGTGCCATATCTATTAAGCTGTTCTGCTCACTCCGTGCGCTTTGTAATTTTGGCTGCCATGCACTAAGGCAGATAGCCTTGCTTCAAGGTGCAATGGTGTTTGTGTTGTGGGAAGCATAGGTTTAGTAAGGAAGGGGTCCTTTCCAGTAAAAAAACTATGCTTTAGGCTTTTCCCACTTTGTATGTGTGTCGTACAATGCAGCACATATGCAACACTTATAACTGCCTCAAGGCTGTGCAGAATTTCGACCCTATTCCATTTCTCCAGTTCTTTGCGTCAAAACCCATATGGGGTTGCATGGAAACACCCATGCACCACTCATGGAATGCCCCTTTGACACAAATTAACACAATGGAACACATTGCACAGCTTTGCATTACCTTGATTTACAATCTATGTTGGGTGTAAATCGCACCCTACCACATTGCGTCTGGTTCGAATTAAAAAAGATAATGCAAACCTAACACAAAGTGTTTTTATATCTGAGCCATAGCACATAGAAATAAGAAGAAAGTAAGAAAGGCAAACCAATAGAAGAAATAAAGCTAGCAAAAATAAAGAACTGTTCCTGCTGTTACTGTAATTAACCCCTCCCACTACCAGAGGTCTCGCTCTTATTTATCACTTCACCCATGAGTATAATCATCATGCTGACAAACCATCTGTTATAGCCAAACTCTGCAGCAATGGAATAAAGGCTTGATTAACACCCTGGCGTAGGTGCCAGCTCTAATAGATTGCTGCGGTGAGGACTTCCAGCCAGTATTCAAAACAGTGATCCAACAGCAGTTGTATGAAACTCTTGAATTAGCACACTTGGGATCGAGCATTAGTATGTGATTCTCATATTAAACACATCATTTGACAATATGTGATAAACCATCTGGGCTAATTTACCAAGAGTTGAACATATGACATACACATTAGACCCCCTTTATGTTTGACTTCTTTAGTGATTTTCAAGAATTCAAGAATTAAGAACCCAGGAAACAATTGCAACGGGAAATATTTTACAATTACCCTTCACCTACATCCAAAGGCCGGTGAGGCAAGAAGTACAAAAATACATAAAATTAAAGTATACAAGAATGTAAAGGAAAAGCAATAACATATCCTTAAAAGGAAGAAAAAAAGGGAAAAAGGAGAAGAGGGGCCGGGGTGGGGGGGCAGGGGAAGGGGAGGTCCTACCAGAAGGGAGTAAGAAACGGGCTGTTGAATGGATGGTTATCAATATCATATCTATAGGCCCATCTGCATATTAATGCTGCTAAAGAGTGGACCTAAGACCCTAGCTTCCTATGGGCGCATCAGAGGGCTGGACGGGTATCAGACGGAGCAAGATAAATCGGGTAAGTTAGTTCTCTGAATTCCCTGCTGAGATAGCTAATACAGGAACCCCACATCTTGTCAAAACGCGGCAACTGATGTTCTGCCACCACTGTGAGCTTTTCCATTCCGAGCAACTCCCATAACCTGTTCAGACAGTCTGCATGTCGGGGTACTGTATCCACGCACTACCAGGTCAACAATGCCTGTTTCGCCCCGCACAGGGCTAGTGTGATTGTACGCCCTCTCGGGGATCCACCAGGGTGTGTTGGGGGGCCCCAAGAGAATGTAACTCGGAAACCTGGGGAGCTCTGTATCTTACATTTCATCTACCGCGTTTAGAACTTTCTGCCACTATGTCTGTATTTTAGGACAGTGCCATAGAAGATGCGTCAATGAGCCCATTTCACCACACCCTCTCCAGCATTTAGGATCACTTAGCAGCATCCCCCTGCCTGTATCTGAGTGCGCCGTTGTTTGGCCTGTTTATGTATGTCTGGCCACTCTTTTTGTGTGAATTGCTGACCACATTCTTTCTCCCACCTCTCCTACGCTTTTGTTTTAGCTTGTGCCTGCGATATGTTCGGGAAGGCGTATATGTCCGATAATAGGTTCTTATCTGTGTATCTAATGATAAGCCATTTCTCAAATGGTAGGAGGAGCCTGCTTGCGTATGGTTTTAGTGTTGCGTGACCCAGTGGTGAATTGAGCATACTGCCATTTTGCCGACGATGGTAACCCATACCCCTCCTGTATCTGTCTGAAGGACATGATGCCAAAGTGATCAAAAAAGTTACCCACCCTCTTACAATTTGCTTGTTGCCATGGCATATATGCCGAGCCTTATAACGCTGGTGGAAAATTCAGGTTCCCCAAGATGGGGGTCAATGAGGAGAGCCCTGTCGATAATTTCTTTGAGGCCACCATCGCATGTCAAGCGCCTATCGTGGCATAGAGTATTGGTAAGATGTACACTACCTGAGACCGGTGCACTTTAAGAAGCCAAGGAATCTTCCATATATAAATGCCCATGATAGCCCGATCGAGGACGCACCCATGCTTCTCCGCTGTAGGTCTATTCCACACCGCAATATACCACAACTGGCCCCCTCATAGTCGTGTTTGACGTTCGAAAGGCCAAGCCCTCCACAAGCAGATGGTAGATATGTCAGTCTCTTGGCGATACATGCCCTTTTCCCTGCCCAAATGTAGTGATCTAGTAGGTGTTGTAGTTTGGGTATCACCTGAACAGGGGGGGGTAAGAGGTAGGGTCTGCATAACATTGAGTATCTTAGGCAGGAGTGTCATCTTAACTGCTGCCAGCCTCCTGAGCCAGGACAGCGTGTAGTCTTTCCATTTGTCCAGCTCTGCACATGTGTCTGCTAGCAGGCGGCCATAGTTGCTCTCTGCCGTTTGCCTAACCGTAGGATGTATGTGCAGACCCAAGTAAGTCACCTCCTGTGAGGCCCAAGGGTATGAGTAGAGATTCCTCAGGATTTCGACTTCCGTGGCTCGGATCGTCATGGGAGAGGATGTGGTCCGTCGGCTAGACTACTGACTTTGGTGCTGGAAACCAGGTTTCGAGTCTCGGGGTCGCGTCCACATCCTTTGATTTGCCTGAATGTGTAATGTAAATACAGTGCTCATGTAAAGCGCTCCGATACCTTCGGGTCGAGTTCCCGCTATATAAATATGCAAAAAATAAAAATAAATAAAGGTTCAGGAGCTGCGATTTCTGTGCATTGATTTTAAAACTGGACACCACTCCAAATGACTCTGTAGAGACCGGGGTAGGGGGAGAGGGAGAGGGGGATCTGTCAGGAGCACTAAGACGTTACCTTATTGTCCATACTGCCCATCTTCATTCCCATTATCCCTGCATTTGCCCTAATATGTTCTGCAAGTGGCTTCATATACGGTGCAAATAGGAGCGGGGATAGGGGGCAGTCCTGTCAAGTTTCTCGTTCAATACAGAAAGTCTGCACTACTGTTTGTTAACCCGCACAATTGCCTGGGGTGCTGCATATGCAGACAAGACCCATTATATAAATCTGGGCCCCAGGCTCCCAAACTGTAGGACGGCTTTCAGATAAGGCCAATGCACTCTATCAAACGCCTTCTCGGCATCCATGGAAAATAGTAGTGCTGGCGTCTTAGTTTGCTGAACCTTATCTAGTATGTGACATATTCTCTTAGTTTTGTCACTGCAGTTACGTTCTGGAATAAAGCCTGCCTGATCTGGGTCAATAAGACCCTGCATCATTGGGGCTAGTCGTGCTGCTAGGCTTGTGGTGAAGATCTTCGCATCTACATTAAGTGGTGAGATGGGTCTGTATAATGTGCACTTTGTTTGGTCTTTGCCCTGCTTGGGTAGGACCACAATGGTGGCAAGTCGCATTGTATCAGTCAGGGTGCCCAATTCGCGGAAGAAATTATATAATAGTGTGAGGATGGGGGCCAGAACTAGGACCAGCAGTTTATAAAATTCTGGAGGGTAGCCACCGTATCCTGGCACCTTTCCATTCGGTAGGCGGTAAGTATCTCATTTAGGTGTATGTCTTTCTCCAGCGTGAGGGTATGCTGGGGGTCCAGCTTATCAATAGGGGCATGATTCAAGTATGACCCTATGTTGGTGTTCAAGTGCTCTTCCGCCGCATAAAGTTCCTTGTAAAAAAGGTAGAACTCCTAAGACATTAGCTCATCCCGCGCCATTCTCTCACCTTGGAAATTCACGATTGCGGTCACTTTTTGGCTATTGATCCGTGCACGGAGTCTCTGGGCCTGGAGGCTTCCCGCCTTGTTCCCTCCCATGTAATACTTTTGCTTGTAGACCACTTTGTGCAGAAAATTAGACAGGTTACGGCATTAGGTGCTTAAATGCTCAAGAAGCTTCACTCAGATTTTTGCCTGAAACCTGCACAGTGCACGCAGATTGTTGCAGTAGGTGGTGGGATCTATTGATCTACACTATCAGGATTTGAACCCTTGTCCTGCAGGTTACATACTGGCTTTTACAGTAGGTATAGTAATGATGCTTGTTGCCCTATTCTGAGTGTCAGAGCAGCAGTCATGTGTGCGCGATCATTGATACTGAGAGATCACATTCCATTTCTTTGAAGTTGTGGGGCTGTATGAATTCGGTTATTTGTTTACCTTATGTTTGAACACAGGGGTTGCCGAATGTTAGAGATACCGTATTCCTCAATGCGTGCGTGTTTGCAAATCAGACCTCTGTTTTTCCGCATGCAGCTTATATCATTACAAACAACTGTGAAGACTGTAAAAACACCTTTGAAGAGGTTCTCTCAGCAAAGTATCCAGTTTGGATTTTTCTTGCGGGTTAGGTGTTATTTTTATAAGGCGCATTGCAAGGGTCAGTTGTCCCTGTTATGGGTTGATACATATCAGACCTTGTCTCATTTTTGAAGCACCACTGTGGCAGAGTATTGTGACCTGGTGAATTGTTGAAACAGGACCCAAACGTCGACTTTGCCTACAGGGGGCCTATCTATGAAAGACAAAAAACATTTGTTCAGCCCTCTCGTAGTTTGCTTTTAGTCTGGTCTTGACTATTGGTGTTGGAAATATTGTTATATTTTTTTTCCCCAAACAAACTTTATTAGCATTTCCTATGTGAACTGAGGGTTGACAGTAGACATTCCATTACAAGCAGAAATCTGGAAAATTACCATTAGGTAAAAACATTCCTCTACTCTTATGAAGGGATAGTTCATACCACGTCCCCCCTTGTCTATTAAACGTATTCCTACCGACCAAATCTATTCCGACTTCCATAATATCAACATCCCCAATTTTCCCTCCCCATCCTCCATCCCTTCCCCTACAGTCCGGCATCTTCTGGTCATTGTATTTTAATATGTAGTCGATCCAGGTCACTTGTACACGTTAACGGTTAAATGTGTTCTCGATGTAGTGTGGGTTGCTCAAGGGAAAGGTAGGTGGTCTTTAGTGTGCCTTTGAGTGGTCCCTTGCGACTGTAAATCTGTCTTTTGAGCAGTCATTTCTTGGTGGGTCTATCCTAGTGCCACAGCCCCTGATTCCCACAGTGAAGAGTTACTGTCTGAAGCATTGTCCTCGGCCTTCAATTCTTATACCAGACTCTTCCAGCCCTTCTGGCCTCCATTAAGCCTTGGCCTTTCTTAGCTTCTCTGAAAAGGGTGGCACTTCCGTAGTCTGCCCACCGTAACAGTTCCCTCTTCCCCCTCATCCACTGTAGGACCTACCATTGATTTCCATTTAAGTGTGATCTGCCGTTTGGCTAAAATTGGGGCTAAGTCAACACATTTGGTTGTGATCTTGTGTTTAGCAAGACACAGGAAAACACCCAGAAGACACACCACTAGTGTCTCTGGGATCTTGCGGTCTGTGACATTATTGACTAGTGTGATGACATCTCTCCAGTTAACTGCTGGGAATCCCACACCATATGAAGCAGTTATGCTTCTATAACTCCAAATCTGGGGCATGTGGCTTGGGCATGTGGCTTGGGCATGCTAGATGAATGTAATCATTTTACCCGGTATGAGGTATGCGCTATGTAAGAAGTAAAAGTTGATCAGCTTAAATCATGTATTTCTAGAGATCCTATTCAATATTTTCCCCAAGTCTCTATCTGTGATGGGTGTTCCCATGTCCACCTTCCACTTGTCCTATCGTGCATCCAAATGAGTGTCTTTTGCAGTTCTGAGGGCGTGATAGATGCCGAAACAGCCTTAGTGTCTCCCGAGGATGTATATAAAAAATGGCAGCCCTGTTGTAATTAGGGTACCCACCGTAAATAGATTCCCAAGGTGTGCAATAGCTCACTCCATCCAAACATCCAGTCTGCTGCATTAATTCATTGGGATAAGGACAAACAGCCACTGCAATGATATGTTGGGGGACTAGGGGTTCTCATTTTGGTCTTTTGTAGTCAGCGGACACAGCAATTTTTGGCAACTGCCTGCAGGTCCTTTGGTTTCACTGCTGCACAGAGGGCTTCGGCAACAATTTTACTAGCCACTGCCATGGCGGGCCTTCAGGGTTTTTCCTATGGTACCCCCACTATACTAGAATGCACCCATTTTATCATCCACTGCAATTGTGCCACTGAATAGTTTGTCTCTAAGTCTGGGGCTGCTATCCTGCCCTCCGACACTAGGCATGTAGTTTAGCAAATACCTCCCTTTGTTAACCAAGGTTGCATATTAAATCCATGAGCAATGAATTTTGTTCTGGGGATTACAACTGGTAGTGTTCTAAAGAGATATAGGCATCCGGTTAGCGCCACCATTTTCGTAACCTCTACTCTCCCGGCTACTGAAAGCGAAAGAGTTTTCCAGAAGGCGATTATCATCCGTAGGAAGGTTATGGCTGCTCCTATGTTGCCCTCGACTATATCAGGTACTTCCCTGTATATGCGTACTCAAAGGTATTTGATCCATATAGGTCCCCATGTCACTTATTGTATGGTTGGGGCCATGTCCAGGGACGGTTGGATTGAGAATAGGCTGGTTTTCTGCCAGGTAACCAAACTTATTGAGGAGATATACTACTTTACTGTGGTCTGAGTGTAGCCCTGGGCGAAGTACAACACTACGCTTGCGTAGTTTGCCCTACTTCGCACTATGTGAATTGCACGTAGCACAGTGCAAACACGCGTAGCGTAGCGGTCCTTTTTTCCTTGCTCGCGGTCCTCAACGTCAAGTTGGCGACCACGAGCGAGCAAAATGACATCCCGGCGAGACTTTTTCCTTGTTCGCGATCAGCAACATTAAGTTGCCGATCGCGAGCGTAGAAAATAAGCTCCCAGCGAGATTCTCAGCGGGGAGGTCAGGTTTCTCATTGCGAGTGGTCGCGTATGCTCGCGACCGCTGTCAATGAGAAACTACCAGTCCGCATTTAGAAAGCTGCCGCTCGAGTAGAAATCTACTCGAGCGGCAGAAAATGACCGCTTGCACTGTGCAAGATGCAGTTTGCACTGATTGCACAGAGCGGACAAGCATCTGGCACTGTTCAATCAGTGCAAACAGCATTTTGCACAGTGCACTAAGCAGTTTGCGTAGCTCTCGTAGTGTGCAGTGTAGTTTGCGTAGCTCGCGTAGTGTGAAGTGCACTTCGCGTAGCTACGCATAGCGTTACTACACGAACTACGCCCAGGGTTATCTGAGTGTTTATCCTTGAGAAAGAGCAAGGTTTCATCTGCATAGAGTGCTATATGGTGCAGCTCCACAACACCACTGAAGTCCCCACTTCAGAGAGTACTGCATGTGCTATTTGTGGTGCAGTCACATATGAAAGGCCATTTTGGGAACCGGGCCTGGTCGGTGTTGGGAGCATATATATTAATTAATGAGGGTGAACTTAGATAAGTACATCTCTTGCAAATGCCTAGTATACTGAATAATATGTCTGACCGTGCCAGTGCCTGTGTAGGACCAACCCTTTACCAGCGGTCAGATGAGTTTCCTTAAGCAGTGCAATATGGACTCCCCTTCGTTTAAGATAAGCCTGCACCTTGTATCATTTAGTCATGTTATTTAGACCTTGAACGTTCCAGTATATAATCTTATTGTGAACATGCTCCCCTGTCATTGTAGTGTAGTGACATGTTTGTTTCCTTCAACATCAGCATCACATCCATCCCATCTCGCTCCACCAAGCTCAGTCTCTGTTGCGTGCAACAGTTGTACACCATACCCGCCCCCCATACAAAATAAATCCAACTCCCCCACCCCAGTACAGTATGGCAACATTCCTCCATCCAAACCAGTAACAAGAAACATCAGGAAATGTCAGTGGCATGGTGTACATGGCCATTGTTAGTAGAGTGACGTGTTTCTCAGGAAGCTGGCCACTCAGTTTTGCAATCCAGCTACAGTATTATATTCAGTCAAGAATATGTGTCCTCCTTAACGCACGGCAGCAAGTTTGTGTGGAGCATCGGAACCAGTCAGCGACAGCTTATATAATGTCAATGGCAGATCTTGGGGTGACATGGGTAAAGTCCTTCTATGGCTCTGAGACTGGGTTTCACTCTATATCACAAACACCTGTATGAATGACATCTGCAATAAAGTCATGGTGAAAGTAGATTATTGATTGTCAAAGAGGTCTTTAAATCAGGAATGCTCGGTATGATTCCTAAGTAAAACCCAGACACAGGAGCAGTAGCTGGGCAGTGGACTCTGGCCTCCGTCCAAGGAGATCTGATCACCCCTTTGCCAGAGGGGTAAGGGGTTCTCGCGATGTCTTCCACTGATCTCACCTGCTTTCCTTCCAATAAGCCTCTCAATTCGTTATGTAATTCGTATTACGTTATCTCCAGGCGCACTCAACACTGTATTTTCCTATCGACATGTGCTTCAGGACGCCCCCACCTCCTCCTTGGCCGCCAGTAATCCAATTTTCAGGACCCTGGGTGATGCATTGCATAGATGGCCCATTATTGTATCCCAGGGCGGGCTTTCCCTGTATTCCTACTCTCCTTGCTATGCAGAATGCAGGCCCATCAGACACTTTCTCAGTGTTTACGCCCGGGGAGGAGGGGGGAGTGGGGTGGGCCTGGGTGCCAAGGCAGCCCTGCGGGGAACCTCCTCTCTCCCAGATCAGCTCCACTGCCCAACAGCCACACCTCCGATACCCTGCTCATAGGGGAATTTCCTCTGCCTCACGTCTGTGGCATCTGGACAGGTTCACATTTCTCAACTGTCCCCTCCTTCTCCATCGCTGTCAGCTGGCCTGCTCACCACCAGCGAGGTCCAGGGTTGGAGGAGCTGTCTGTCCCTCTGCGCAGTTGTGTGTGAACCTCCATCGGCCCTGTTTCTGCCCTCTGTTGGCAGCCCCCATTTTGTGTTTCCCTCAGGAATGCCGCTGATCATCCAAGAGCACCAGCATTGAACAAGGCCAGTACCCCACCTCTCCCTCCACAAAGCAGTTCAGCAGGTCACAATTGTAGTTGTATCAGATTAGAAGGCGCCAGCGGCAGGAGGATCAGCAGGATGGTGCTCGAAGCTCAGGGAACCACAGCTTACTCCATTGATGTCCGTAAATATTATATATTGACCATAAGCATGTGGGGTCTTTGGCGCCCATATTTTTATTAATTTATACGAGTAGTATTAACATTTTATTAACATCGCTTAATAAATGCCCCCCCAAGATACTTTTGATTGAATCTGCCCTAAAGGGCATCTTTTCTTTTTGTTAGTGTGAGTGTTGAAGCACGGGTCGCACACAACACTTTAGTTAGCTAAGATGTGCATGCGTAGTGTTAATTGAGGCAGCTACACCAGCATGTGCACAGTGCCATTGGTGCCACTTTTGTCAATACACACTAATAGCAACCAGTGTATGGCCCATATGTGCCAATTTATAGCAGCTTTGTAAATATGCAAAGTGACATGTGCCATAACGTGTGGCATATGAAAGCTTATGCCAAGTGTGATGTGTTGCACCCATTCCCACAAATAAGCAACTGGGAACCAACAATGTTTAGCCATAATTTGCGATACTCATGTCTCCATGTGCCCAGTGCCAATTGTGGCACTCTTGCCAATATATACCCCATTGGGACTCAGCATGCGGCTCATGTCATTTGTGTTGTTCATGCCAACACACACTAGTGTCTTCTGTGGCATTTGTTTTCCAACAGACACATACATGCTAAACGAACTACCATGTGTCCCTTATCCATTGCAATACACTTCCCAACGTTCACCGGCCAGTCCTTAGCGTGGGAAAATTACGCCTGTACAACATTTATCTCACCTAACCCTTTGCCAGTGCATCTGGTGATGCGCAAGTGACATGCTTGATCATGGTCTAACCAGCACTGTACTCTGATCGATTGGATGTACTTTGTTCATTTAGGCTGCTTGGCCAACACTGACAGTTTGTTTCAAGAAAACAACTTGCTCCCCACTTCGCACTCTCCGACTCAAGAAAGTGCCTTTCAGTGAGGCCCTCTTAAAAGGCCTCCCTATCCAGCAGTGCTCAGGTGGCACTAGCCCCAGAAGCCACTCTTTGCCTCTCCACTGCCCCTATCACCTAGCTCATTTCCTCAGCTGCTGGGAATGACCGTCTTGTCGGAGGTAGTAAGTACCATATTAATGCAATTACAGTTCCGAGTGTCACCACCACCAATGCCGGTAGTGAGACTGGCACTCCTACATCACTTTCAGGCTGTGCCTAAACCTGCCGATCCCTTCCATTGTTAGGGATCAAGCTGGACAGCCAGTGCCTGTGTGACCATTCTGTCCAGACAGCCTCTGTAGGCAGTAGGGGCCTGCTGGCTCTTGGGGATGCAATATCACTCCGGAATGTTCAAGCGATCACCTCTTCCAGTAGGTGAAACCATTTTGTTGATCTTGCCAATAGCATATGCTTGTCTCAGAAATTAATCTATGCATGTGTAAGAGCACATAGTCGCTCAGTGAAGCTTTGCATGGGTAATCAGTATGGCTCCTTTGATTGCTCCAGGTGTTAGTTAGATAACTGTAGTAAGAAGCATTAAGGATCCTTAAAATTGATACCTCCCCATATATAGTCTTCAGTGTAAGTAGTTATCTACTTGTAGTTGGGCCTTCCGCAGAAAAAGAAGGGCATGAACTTTGAAGGCGCATTGCACTTGTAATGACTAGTAGAAAAGTTGCTTTCTCCTGCAGTTTCTCTGTTGACTGTATAAATTATTGAAGTATTGGTTTCTGCGAAAATGTAGTGAACTCTAATGGTATCGAATTTATTCTCAAATCCTTTTCAGGAAATGTTTGATTCAGTTAACCTAGTATGCAGGAAAAAGGGCTTGTTTACTGCACTTTTCAAATGTTCATCATAAAGGCAGTAGGTTGCATAGTTGGAATGTGATTGAACTAATATTGCAGCAGAACTGCTCTTAATAATTGGTACAATGAGTAAATAACAGTCACTTTATAGCAGCTCCCCAACCCATTTATTGTGGTGATCGTGATCTATATATGGTTGACATAGTATGTAGATGCTATCTCACTTAGAGACGTTTGGTGAGGGGTTGTAGGATTGACTTTTATTTTGTATTGTGGCTTCAGGAAATCAAGTATAGACAGTCAGGCATGTTGCAAAAGGGTGTTTGCTCTTTATATTTGATAATGGCTTTTTAGAATTAATCGATGTATGTTAGGGTAATACCGAAATGTTACTGATGGGTTTTAACTGTTTTGCACTGGATGATAGTGTATTGTTTGTTTATATATGAGATATGTATTTGTGCTTTTAAGGATAAAGCTATATTTACCTACCAACTGAGGTAATTCTAGAGGTAATCCACCCTAATAAGGGCTGTTTGATCGTATGGGCAGAAGTCATGCAGCACTGCTTTTCTCCCATCTCTTATGCAGGTGGATAAACACTGCAAAATGTGCCTGTAATTGTGGTGTATCTGGTCATGTACAAATGAAGAATACAGCTAGCTGTGAGAATTAGTGTGAGCAGCGGGACACATTGATCATCAACACATCAAATACACTTGCGGCCCCAGGTTCCTTTCGGGTCTATGTACTCCAAAAGACCTGATTAATTATGAACAGTTATCTTTTTTGGCACACTGGGGGAGTTTTTAAAACATTAAACTTCCCTCACAGGATGGACTCATTGCCATTCACCTATTAGTCCAATTGTCAAATTTCAAAATAAAAAAATATGAAAGATTGGTGAAAAAAATGAGTTAAAGGTCAGAAAGTACCTCACGTAAGCGTCACCAGGGGAGCCACAGGTTGATACTCACCAGTTTGCCCACGTTATCATCATCAGTGACTTTCATGACCATAAAGGAAAAAAGTGTGCCCAAATTTCTCAGAGGTGAAGAAACCAAAGAAAGAAAGAAAGACAGTGAAAAATGTGTACAGATGCACTGTAAGTACTTAGGTCATTCAGTACCCATTGGTCCCCATTGTGAAAAAAGAGAAATTCAGCTCTCTACGTTAAGATGAGATATGACTCACTTGTGAAAACATAATTTTGTTTGATGCTGTGTGTGTCCTCAGATTAAAAGAATGGTATGTGTTTGGCCATTTTCAAAGCCTCAACTTGGTCCTCCGTCCCGATAGGCTGCTTGAATGTAAATCAACTTAGGGCCCTGCCAGGGTGCAGCAGGTGTCTTCATAGGGGGCTTTTCTCCCATTGTTTCCTCAGAGTCCGACTCTGATCACCCATCACAGGACTCTCAGTCCTGGCAAGCAGGTATGTTGCGGTTATACCTAGCCTCTCTGTCACAGGGAGGGCAAGCACCTGGATCCTCCTGGGAGAGGGGGGATGAAAGCCTGTGATGTCTGCCTGCTTGCTATATATTACTGTCTGTGGTGTTTCACGGCTGCCTTCACATACGGCCTTTGGGTGCCTCTTCTATGACTGCAGCCTGGAAGCCCATAGGGCTTCAGATTGAATGTGGTGCCATGATGAATTTAACCATATTATAAAGGAGGAAAAGAAAAGAACCATGATTCCCTCCGTAATGGCTACTGAAAAGGGAAGAACCCAGTGCTGATTCCTTGCTTGATCAATGAAACAACACTCATTTAATATGAGTTCTTATAGTTTCTTTAGTTTGCATGACTTGTGGACCTTTGTCAACATGTTACTAGTAATGTATTTAGGATTAATTCAGAATTTCAAAATACAAGTCAAGTTCATAGTTTCTACAGTGAAATAATGTCAGTTGGGCAGTGACAGAATGTATACATTAATTCAACATAGTAATTGACATTTGACTATCATGTAGAAGCTGAACAAAACAACAGAAATAACTCTTTTAATGACAGTACAGGGTGTACATACACAATAAGTAGGTTGACATGCTGTACAAATTTAAAAGTTGCACATTAGACTCATATCCTCGATTCTCAGTTCCTGACTAGTTCCCAAGATTGTTCAAGCAAAGTCTTTGTTTTGGGAAAGAAAGATCCTCTTTTTGGGAAAGTGCCCTGCTTAGGTGCTTTACTGTGTCCTTCGATGTAATCTGTGTCTTCAGTTCCTTGATTACAAGGCTCCATAACACTATAATTTATGCCAATGCATTTCGATCTCTGTGGGGAATAATATTTTAGATGTTCTCTTCATCTGGGCTTGTGCTGTTATTTTCATGACGTCGGATGTGACAAGGGAGGATTAATAGTCAAGTATTAATCAGAGCTTACATTTTTGGAAGCACTTGTATCTTTACCCCAAGCGGCGCACCTACCAATATCCTGAATTTTGAGACTTGATACTCTGTGAATGTGAACAAAACACAAAAAAATCAAAAGGAGCTACTGTCAATTTGAAGAAAGGCTAATGTATTTTATAACCATTCTTTTTACACCCAATCTTGATGTCTTTTTAGTGGTCTCACCTATTGGATCTGCCACTCAATAACCATAGAGAGAACATAAAAATAACATAGAGGGATCTGAATCCTCATTTAATGATGAATAGAAGGGGTTCCGTTCCTTAACTCTATTAACTCCAGCATAGTGTTTGTGTGTCTTGTATGAAGGGTTCTACTCTTTGTGAATCAGTTTATTACAGCTGCCACCTTGGGTGTCATTCATTCTTTTGACACCTCCACTTCTCCCAGCTGGTATTCCTGGCTCCTCTGCTTTCATCTGGCCGCACTTCGTTGTGTACCTACAGTGTTCTCTGAAATACCATTGCGTGGTTCCTTGGACTTGTGCAACCTGTAGTTTTGATCATCTCAATAACTAGAGAAGATCACAGGGTTTCTCCTCTGTTGTATGACCACCTTTCGCTATGTGCATACAGATGTCTTATGGGGCCAGTAGTTTTTTAATGTCTCCTTAATGAGAGAATATGTATCACTGCTTTACAAATAAATACTGCATCTTCATTTATCCTAAGTTCGGCTTGGTACAGACAACCAGAGATTTAGGCAATCCCTCCATTATGCTCCCTATAAGCCCACTTGTGTGAGTCTTTTTAATATTGTGCTCAGTTATACCAGTTTCTCATGACCCTGTGAGGTGTGGGTTTAAGTCCTTTGGGTAAATTATCTGTTTTCTTGCCACATTTGCCTCACCTGAACAGTACGGTTGATTGTATTAAGATGAAATCCTAGGTGATAGTTGCCCGTGCAAAGCGACGTTTTAGAAAAGTGGTTGTATCTGATCGTTAGCTGTAACTTGAGCTTTCCATATATAACTGGCGTTGTTGTTGTCATATTCAGTGCACATTTAAATGTTGTTAATCTCTGGCATTTCATTAAGTCCTGTATGTATAGTACACAATTTCAAGATTATCTTTGCTTCCACTCTTAGACGTTCTTCGGTATCTTTATTTTGTGGGATTACATGTTGAAGGGCACTCCATGCTATGTAGTTTTCTGCATGGTTATCATACATGTAATGTTGAACTAATGGGGTATTCAACACCTTCTTACATATTCGAGATCTAGGTTGGATGATACAGGTTTTAATCTGTTGCATTGTCTTTCGAGCATATGCGTTATTACACAGGTATTTGATGATATATATATACCACATTTTCGGCGTTGCAGTGTGTGATTTCCAGGTGCACAATCCTATATTGATTATGCACCATTACCGTGCCCTCTACGATCAGTTAGCACACAGAACAGTTACTACACTTGCAGTGTCTTTTAATAGGGGCCAGGCCAAGCAATGTGTGGAGCGCAGTTGGTTCCTTCTTTTTTCAGTAATAGAGTGAACAACAATGTCCCTGATATTATTATTACGTTTACGTGGAAAAAGAGGATCTCCGATTGTGTGACATTGATTCTTTAACAAATGCCATTTTTTGGAGAGAATTTCTTGATCTGGTTTGTATAGAAGTTATACGTTGTCTGTCATTTTGGGGTTTATTTTTCTCGTCCAGTATACTCTCTCTTCGGGCTTAACATGCTCGTTTGAGTGATCTGTGTAAACGTTTTCTGGGTTAGTTTCTGGCCAGCGTTTTCTGAGGATTTCATTTGCCTGCATGAAATAATCTTCTTTTCTGTAACAGTTTTTTTAGGTCCTGAGAAACTGACTATATGGTAAAATATCTAAAAGATTGATGGAAGCTTGAGTAGTGGAGAAATTATCTTCTATCAATTTCCTTGATGTATACCGTGGTGCTTTACGTATAGACCCAAGTATTTGTTTTCATGCTTGCTAAAGTTGAGTGAGAATTTAATATCTGGAGTCCGCAAATTAATCCAATCATGAAAATTCCTTAGTTCATCAATGGTGCCTTTCCAGAATAGCAGAAAGTCATCTGAATATCTTTTCCAAAGGGGAAATCTTTTCCTTGTCTGAGTTATTGATATATACCTGAGTTGTTGTTATATACCTATTTCTCTTCATATTGTGCTATGTATAGCACTACCAGCACCGGTGCGAAAAGGAGCATCCCTTTGCTGACCCATTTACTTGGATTTAGTATTCTTGATTGAATCTAAAAATAATCCTTTTAATGCACATTCTTGGCATATGAATTCTGTTGGAACAAGGTGAAGGTGTGTTCTAAACTCCAGGAACCACTCCAGTGTTTCAAGGGTCGCTTTCTGTAGCAACTTTCCACCTCCATAGTCACCAGGGTATCCTGTTCAATCTTATTAATAATACCTGTTGGATCGTTGAAGTAAGATGTTACTTCATGTATGAATGGTTTCAAGAAGATGTCAACATATTTGGTTAGGGGTTCCAAAATCGAATTGACTCCTGATATAATTGGCCTTCCAGGAGGCTTGTTGGGGTCCTCATGCATTTCAGGTACTGTATATAATACAGGTGGCATTGGGTTACTATTTACCAGGAATGTTGCTTTGCTCTTTAGGATCCATCCTTCTTTGGAGGCATTATCAAAAATGGTTATTATCTCTTCTTGTATTTCCTTGGCGGTATCATGATTACTGGGCAGTGTTGCCCAGTTGTTTAATTTTACTCTGCTTCACAGGGCTGACAATCCTGTACTACAATGGCCCCTCCTTTGTCCGCTGATTTTATTATGATTTCTTCCTTCACCTTGCACTCAATCGTGATGCTTTTTAGTGATCTCTCTTATTTAATCTGCTACCCAATTTATGTGGAGGGAGCAGATAGATAACATAGAGGGATGCAAATCATCAATTAATGGTGAATATAAGGAGTTCCTTGACTCATTTTAACCCCAGGATCATGTTTGTCTATATTACTTGTACTGAAGAGTTCTACTCATTGTGAATTGGTTTATTTTAGCTGCTGCCTTAAGTGTTGTTAATTCCCAATGGCACCTCCGCTTCTCCAGGCCGGCATTCCTGGCCGCTCTGCTGTCACCATTTCTCCTATATCCAGGGTGCATTCTGATACACCTTCACATGGTTCCTTTAAATTTTAGAGCCTGTAGTTTTTTTCATTATCTCCGTAGCGAGAGAAGATCACAAGCTTCTCTGCTATCGTATGGCTATTATTTGCCCTGTCTGTGTGGATGTCTTTTCAAGTGCTAGCAACCTAGCACGTTGTTATCTGGACTAATAGAGACTGTAATTTAATAATGTCTCCTTGATGAGAAAAGATGATTCAATATGTGAAAAGTATCACAATTGGGTGCAAGGTGGAGGATTATAAAAATCATTATCCTCACTCCAAATTAAGTGGCAGTAGCTCATCCTTTTGTTCACATACTCGAGTATCAAGCCTCAAAATCCAGGGAACTGGTAGGTGCACTAAGTTGGGAAAAGTAAGATACAAATGCTTCCAAAAATCCAAGTTCTGATTACTTCATGACTATTAATCCTCCCTGGGCATACCCGACATGTCATGACAAAAACAGCACAAGCCCAGAAGAAGTGCCCGTCCAAAATATAATTTCTTTCCCAAAAAATAAGGCGTTGCTTAAGCATTCTTGGAAATATTCAAGAATTGAGAATGGAGGATACATGTCTAATGTGTAACTTTTAATTTTGTACAGCATGTGAAACTACATTTTTTGCATGTGCACCCTGTACTGTCATTAAAAGTGTTATTTTTGTAGTTTTGTTCAGCTTATACATGAATCTCAAATGTTAATTACAGTGTTGACTATAGTTGTATACATTCTGTGACTGGCGAACTGACATATTTTCACTGTGGAAACTATGAACTTGGTTTGTATTTTGTTTTTCTGACTTAATCCTAATAATATTTACAGGAACATGTTGAAAAATGTCCGCTTGTCACACAAACTAAAGAAACTATAAGAATCAACTATGCTGTTTCATTTATTACAAAATACCCTTGCACCCATTGCCCTAGATGAGTTAAAGCCCCACATCAGTAGCAGGATTTCCCACTGGATGGGATCAATGGCAAATGTGGCATACAGAAGACCGACTCCTGGCACTGAACAGGAGGCCCAAGTCATTATCATTGAGGATCACATTACAGTTGGTGTTAGGCCAGAAGAGGCCCTAGGATTCCAGGATTGGGACTTCTCATACTCAGGTTGCTTTGGAATGCAGTCAATTAATATTCATTAGGCAGGTTGCAAATTGCAACTTCCTCCGGTTAGCTACCTTCACAGGGCTGGTGGCCTACAAGAGACAGCAGACCACTATCCTTGTGAAAGTATTTCAAAATGAGATTTTTTTTAAAGTAGCCAGAGCTTTTTTAAATAAAACGGGGCTGCTTTAAAAAACATGTTTTTCTATTTTTAAAAACATCAGTGAGAGTAGGCTCCTGGACCATTGCTTACTCCCCTGAAGCTGCCACTATGATTCCCAAAGGGGAAGCGGTCTAAAGAGGACTCAATGTCATGATTTCACTGAAATTCAGGTCAGTAATTCTGATGCTAACTTCACTCCGTGTAATACGTGGTGCTACTGCTGATCACAAGTGCGTGTTGTGTCTGTTGCTGCTATTGCTCATTTGCACTCTGCATTTTGCACTTGCAATACTTTAAATATAAAATAATTTTACTGTGTATTTTAATCCTTCACATTTGTCCCTCTTTCATCTGTTTCTGACTCATCGGTGTTCGCCTGTTAGAGTGGACCTGTGGTATTGGGTTCTCCAGGCCTACATATTCCGCAAAACCCGCTACACCATAAAACAGACGTTGGCACGGAAACTGGAAAATACAAAAGACAAGTTTATTAAGACCCCATGGGGTGGTGGTACATTCCTACAGCACCCTTCGGTAATGCAAGAAGTATCACACCGAACATCGGTGCGAGACCTCTTTTATACAGTTTTACAGGAATAAAAAGACTAGGCGGAACACATTTGCTCCGTAAAGGTACATATAAGGTCATTTTTGGAACACAGCCAACTCATGGGAGGAGTTATAACACCACTGGTCAGTTTTAAAGAACATTCCTAAGTGATGACTGTCCACTAGTACAGAGGGTTTGACTACGCATGTGCAAGCTTGACCAGTACTAAAAATAGCCTGTTGCTGGGCAAGTTAGGTGGTCAGTGGTACAGAGAAAGGACAAAAGGGCATGCTGACCACGAGGCAGCACGTTCATCTAAAATGGACGCCAGTGTTCTCAAAATGGCCTCCAAACACCTAGACAAGATAAGGGGAAATTTGTGTAGCAAAGCTTAACGCTAACCCGATCACTGTCAAATTACGACAGACGACCCTTTTAGCGTTTAGCTGAAGCTACCTCATAGTGGACATAATCAGGGTATTCATCATCAATATTAATGGACATAATGTTTGCTACTTCTCTATGAATCATTTGTTCATTCTTAACAATAGCTCGTTTGGATGGGATACAAGCAGAAAGGCACATGGAACATAACATAGGGCCGCACTCAATCAATCAATCAATCAATCATCGCATTTATATAGCGCACTACTTACCCAGTGGGTCTCAAGGCGCTGGGGGAGGGGGATCTGCTACTGCTCGAACAACCAGGTCTTGAGTTGCTTCCTGAAGGCGAGGTGGTCCTGGGTCAGGCGGAGGTGGGTGGCACTGAATGTAGAGACATAGAAAGAACAGTATCCCAATTATTACACATAGGATTGTCAGCAGCTTCCAACCCCAAATACTAAGCAATGTCCAAAACCAACCCGAAAGTGTCCAAGTGCCATTATCAGGATGTATCTCAGCAGCTATCTTATGTAATTTAGAAATTGCATCATATACAGAGGGTGAATTATCTGGCACGTACACGCAGCAACTACTTCCGATAATGCGGCATGCACCCCCACGATCAGCTAACACTACATCTAGAACCATTTGGTTCTGAAGCGCTACAATTCTGGTAATTTGAAGTTCCTCAGTTAAATTCCCTAGCGCGAAAACTGTCTCATTAGCAACAGCTTCTACAACACGTGTCAGTTGTCTTATTTTTCTGCTATTTAAAGCAGCCCCAACAAATGAGAAAAGACCTAAATTAAAATCGACATACTGCTGCAGAGAAGTATCAGTCTGGTCTATATCATCGAGAGCTAATGCTCTTTTCACTCTATTCAGTATAAAATCATGATATAAAACGAAATCATTATGGTACATAGGTGGGGCAATAAACACAGGGGGTAATACAAAGGATATATAACATGTTCCTAACCATCCTATAGGGAGACGGTGATAACCTTTATTTCCACAGATAAAGTAAGTATTTCATGAAGCCACAAAAGTAATACCATTTGGAGTGTCAAAGGTGAGAGTAGTGTTACATTCACTTCTTCCTACTGGGATTGTACCTTTATTTCGGACACACAGATCAGCTTTCGTATCAATAACTGTGATTACATGCAGGCTGGACATATTTACATTCCTTTGGTTAGTATAAATTCGAGGCGAAGATACATTATCTGGTCAATATTCTTCCCATTCAAATTTAGTTCCTTCAGCTTGTGGATAACCATCTCGGTCATTAAAACAGACCTTATTAAGTCGGAAAAGTAGTCCACCTTTTGTCGGCCATCGCAAAGTGAATAGAAGAGTATACCAAGCATTACAAGAACCATTGTGAGAGAATGGGAGTGGGATAAGCAGAGTGCCTCCTTTCTTTTGATGTCCAGGCAACATCCCACATACCCAACAATTCAAAGGGTTCGTCATATTATGGGTGTGATGCAGAATCTGGATGAAACTATTATTCAGATAAGTCTGTCTGTGTCGTTCTTCATGATAAAGCAAAGTAAAATGAAAATGTTCAGATGGAATTGGGGTAGTTGGCAATAAATGTTCTCTTGCCGGCACCAGTAGTTCTACCACCCAAGCTATTACTGCTATCACCACAATTGTCATAACAAAGAATACTGCACCAAGAATTCTCTTAGTTCGCATTGTAGAAGATGCCATAGTTCAAAGTTCAAAATGGCTCAAAAAGAAAGCAACTAAAAAATAAAAATATGAGTGCTGAGCTCCGAGGTAGCCGTTGGTTTCTTCTCCGAGATTCAAGACGGGTGTCGCTACACTTGGCAGAACTGATCCCCCCCCCCTTGATATTCCTGGCTTCCGTTTCACAAACCTGGAGCGGTAACTCAACCAGTCTCGCACAAAACAACTGCTTCTCTTGGTCGTAGATTGTATCTCTCTCTACCAGAGACGGTGTGGTCCGGGAAGGCTCCCTCCGATTCAGTAGATGTAACAGCTGGGCTCTTCTCCTCGTCCAAGATGTCTCGATAATCAGACAACACAGCTGGGTTCACCAGATCCGGAGAGACACAGCGACAATGAGTGGAATGCACCCACCGTTTCTGTTTGTAACTCGCACAGCCGTCCGAGTAGCTAGCAGCACTTGCTCGGGTCCACGCCACCTCGGCTCCAAGCTGCTTGTTCTCTCAAAGGATCGGACCATCACGTAGTCGCCAGGACGAAGATTGTGAGCCTCTCCAATGGAATTGTCGGGGAGCGCTTCTCGAACCTGCTGATGAATGGAAAGTAAATCATTTGTTAATCGTGCCAAATAATCGTTCATCATTATACAAGGCACATCATGTAACAATCGAGGCTTAGGAACTCCCCATATATTCATAGGCCTTCCAAACACCACTTCATAAGGTGTGAGGCCAGTTCGGGAATGGGGTACTGATCTAATAGATAGCAATGCCAGAGGCAAAGCATCCGGCCATTTCAAAGATGTGGATGCCACAATCTTTGCTAGCTTCAATTTCAAAGTAGCGTTGTACCTTTCAACAAGACCTGCTGACTGCTGATGAAATACAGCATGGAACTTTTGCTGAATTCCCAATCCCTTCATGACGTATTCCACAATTTTCCCAACAAAATGAGGACCATTATCGCTCCACAAAAATTTACAAACACCATAGCGTGGGAAGTACTCTTTGAGCAAAACCTTAGCTGTTGTCAGCGCTGTATTATCCTTCGTGGGGAAGGCCTCAATCCATTTACTGAAAGCACACACCACCACTAAGACATACTTAAGGTTATTGCAACGCTCAAGCTGGATGTAATCCATTTGTAGTACTTCAAATGGTGCAGTAGGTGGAACAAACCCTCCTTTCGGAGTATACGTCCCTTTAGCAGGATTGTGCTGCAAGCATATCAGACAGGTCTGCACTACTCTTTTGGCCGTATTGGCAATCTCAGGATGCTCCCAAACTCGTGTGAGCAATTTAGTAATTGCAAGAGCTCCAACATGTGCCAATCCATCTGTCATTTGAACCATTGCTTGCAAGTAAGCTGCAGGCAATTTCCATCTCTTCATGTCCTTGCTCCTCCAGCAACCCTCATCATCCAACACTCCCTCCTTTTCCCAGGTTGCGAGTTCTGCCTCAGACGCTGATTTCTGAATGTCTAATATCTCCTCTCTAGCATCATGCCATTGCTCAGCCTGCGATTTCACTACATACATTGGCGAGGCATTTTGCAACATGGCAGTTTCCCTCGCTATGCAATCTGCAAAGGCGTTTCCTTGTCCTATTTTGTCTGTCACTTTCTTATGTGCACTACATTTAATTATCGCCACTTTCTTTGGACATAGTAGCCCATTCAGAAGATCACGCACTAGTTCTCCGTGCATGATGTGCACTCCGTGTGAAGTCAAAAACCCTCGCTCTCTCCAGAGTAGGCCAAAATCATGCGCTACTCCAAAGGCGTACCGTCTATCAGTGTAGATGTTCACACATAAGCCAGCACTTAATTCGCATGCTCTTGTTAAGGCTATCAGTTCCGCTGCTTGGGCCGACTTCTGTGGTATTCGTGCTGTTTCTACCACTGTCTTAAGTGTCGTGATCGCATATGCTGCGGAAGTTGTACCATCTGGCAGCCTCAAACAAGATCCATCAACCCACAGTTCCCCATCCACATCAGGAAGTGGCGTATCCTGTAAGTCGACACGACCCTTTGTTTGTTCTTCAGTCAGGAAAACACAATCATGGTGCTCTTCCTCCTGGCCCTCAGCAACTGGTTACGGTAATAAAGTAGCAGGGTTCAGAGTAGCACATCTCTTTAGTGTGATATGTGGCGCCAACATTGTTAGGTCATATCCTGTTAAACGCGCACTCGTTAAGTACTGGGTTTTCGTTTGGTTTAGCAGAGCGTCTACTGCATGGGGAACTAACACCAACAATTTGTGTGACAAAACTATTCCCTCACTCTGTCGTATGGCCACTGCTGTTGCTGCAACTGCTCGAAAACACCCAGGTAATCCTCGTGCTACGGGGTCAAGTATTGCTGAGAAATACGCGCAAGGTCTCTGTTTATCCCCGGGTGTCTGCACTAGGACTGACAATGCACACCCATCCTTCTCGTGTACATATAATGTGAAAATCTTCGTATAATCTGGTGTATCTAACACTGGTGCGGAGCAAAGGGCTTGTCTCAATTGTTCAAAAGCATTCTGGCATTCATCTGTCCATTCAAGGGGCATTGGTGTAGTCTTGGACAATAATGCTAACAAAGGCTTTATAATATGTGAAAATCCCATTATCCACTGCCTACAAAAAGACGTTAAGCCTATAAAAGCACGAACATCTCTCTGAGTGCGGGGGACTGGTGTATCTAAAATCGCTTGGATTCGATCAGTTGTCAATGCACGTCCCTCCTTAGACAAAAGATGACCGAGGTAGGTCACCTTTGGTCTACAATATTGAAGCTTTTTCCTAGAAACCTTGTGATTGTTGTGGGCAAGAAAGGAAAGCAAAGCAAGACTACTCTCCTCACATTGCTCTTGCGTATCAGCTGCAAGTAGAATGTCATCGACATATTGAATGAGAGCCACTCCAGACTGTAAATCAAAGGAATCAAGCTGTCTTTTTAGAGCCTGGCTATAAATGCTAGGACTTTCTGTATAGCCTTGAGGAACTCGACAAAATCTATACGATTTATTATTTAATGTGAAGCCAAATAGATATCGGCTATCAGGATGGATGGGAATGGAAAAGAAGGCATTTTTCAGGTCAATCACGGTAAACATGGTGGCAGTGGGCGGAACCAAAGTAAGTAAAGTGGTAATATCAGACACCACCGGGTATTGGGGTAATTTCTCTCAAATCAATGATAAATCGATAGATTTTGTCATCAGTATCTTTTTTCAAAATCGGAAGAATAGGGCTGTTACAGACATTATAGGGGACTTCCTCCACTACACCTGCAATAATCAAATTGTGTACAATATGCGTTAAGGCAACTTCACCTTCCCTGGAGATCTTATACTGTGGTACACGAGGCAGAGGCGCTCCCTCCGTGACAGTGATTCGAATAGGAGGGATAATCATCTGTCCCACATCCGTGTCTGAAGTAACCCATAACGTTTGTGGGAGAGAGGCTAACGCTTCGATTTCTTGCATTGGGCACAATCTCTCTACATCTGGGTAATTATCATTCAAAATAACCCGCACTCCTTCAGGAGCACAGCGTATGGTTGCTCGGAAATATTTAAGCATATCTATTCCCATAATATTGTCTGGGGTGTTTGGTGACAATAAAAACGGGCACGGACCAAAGAATCTGTCAATGTAAAATGTAAGGGGTTGTGACAATGGGCTAAGAGAGGGTGTTCCATCGAACCCTATCAATGTAATCATTTCGCCAGACAGGGGAGCCCTTGGAACCAAGTTTTTAGACAGAGCACTACGAGTAGCTCCTGTATCAACCAGGAACTGATCAGTAGAACCCAAAATGCCCGCTGATACGTATGGACCTCTTTGATCTACTGGTACTTCAACCGATTCCACACCCCATCCTATGCAATCCTATGCATGTACATAGTCCTGAAACTCTGCATGTTCACCCTCCGCTATCTGATACTGATTCCGTCGATCGAAAGTATTATCATCAACCTGACCACGACCCTTCGCCTCAAACCTGCCACGATCACTTGCTCCACCCCTCACTCCTGAATAACTATTCCGTGTCCTTCCACCTCCTCGACCACGCTGATTACGTTGTTCCCGAAGCACCGGACAGTCTGAGGCCCAATGTCCAAACTTTTTACAGTATGCACACTGATCCTCAGAAATGTCGGTACGACCGGAAGACGCACCGTACGATCCACGCCTACCTCTATCATTCCCTCTTGGCTGTGTAGCATAAACCTGAGCCAACATCACTTTCGTCTTTAATTCCTTCGCTTTCTTATCAGTACTCTCTTTAGCCTCCAATTCCTGTCGTTCATAATACTGAGCCATAGTCAGCAAAGAAGCAGGGTTCGCCGTGGTCCAGGAACTTTCACTAGTTTTAAACGTTTTGCAATCTCCGGTAGGAGATTCGCTACATACTTGTCAACGAACAAGTGCCTACCCGTATCTTCTGTTAGTAACTGCCCGCTATAGTCATGAAATGCTTCTTTGAAACGTGAGAAGAAATCAGACACTGACTCATCCGCCTTCTATTTACAAGAAGCTAGCATAGTCCAATCAATCTTTTTAGGGGGAACAAGCGTTTTTAATTTATTCAAAATAGCCGTCGGGAGATCTAAGATTAATTGACATGGCTTACATGCAGGCTCCCTATCTAAATCAGCTTGGACCAAGGCTTTCCAATCCGCCCCAGGATCGCTTGATCATCGAACTTACGAATCGCCCTCCACATATCAGGAGGCAATATTAACCCAAAGAAAAGGTCGATATCAACCAGCGTCATAACACACGAAGAAATAGCCCCTTCCACTCCTTCATAGAAAGCTGCTGGATTCCGGGTCAGGCAAAGCATTTTTTAGTGCCACAACATCTGCTCTATTCCATGGTGTATAAACCCAATTATATATAAAATATCCCTTGGCATCCGCAGACATTTTATCATCGCTTGTACCTTGCCCTTTAGGAGGGACATATAAAGGTGCAGCTTCACGCATAGGCATAACATGAACTGTAGAACTCTTATCTGCTCCAAAGATAGAACACTCTTTGGATTTCTCCATCGATCCCGGTGCAGGCGCCTCTGATGCTTTTCTTGCCTCCCGTAGTCTTGACGCCTCATCCCGTAGCTTGACCAACCGCTGAAAAAACCGATCTGCATCTGCAATAGCAAAAAGACCTTTACGCATATCCTCACGACCAACTGATACATCCTTCGGCTCCAAATCATCCGAATACTTTCTGAATCGGTCCACAGCTTCATCTCCAAACTTACTCAAAAAATACAACCGTTCTCGCTCAGACCACTTATGCATTTGGTCAATAATCTCAGTGATAGTTATCGTGTTCAAATTTAGTTTACGAGCAAAATTGCGCAATTCCGCAGCTTCACTAGCATTTAACCTACTACGACTACCCCCTCGATCATCTCCGTCTGAGTCCTCATCTGGGGCCGTAGGTGGAACATACGGAGGCGGGCAACGATCTAATAATGAAAAATCATCAGTTTCATTAGTAAGGACAGGATAAAGAGGACGTCAAATAGGAAATTGACCATTCGTTTGCAAATTACGTTCCCGTGCCTCCCTCTCTTTCTTTTCCTGCAACTCTTTCTCCTCCAGCTGTAAAGCCTTATCCCGAGCAGCCTTTCACTGCTCTCTGTCCGCCAAGGCTAATTCACGCTTCATTCGTTCACGCACCGCTTTCTCCCACATACGTACACAATCAAACATATCTTGTCTAGACCTGCGCTGAAACAAACATTGCTCCACATACTGAACCTTTCGTAAATCAAACGACCCATGTAGTTGCCATTGCAATTCAGGATCAGATTTTGTATATCTGTGCCACAATGTACTGTATAGAATAGGGGGAATGCCAAATTTAACATACATTTCACGATTAGGTGTCCCCTCTGGGGGAGCCGGCTGAGATTCATTTAATCGATAATTGGTACCATTCCTCGGAGTGTGCTTAAAACAGGCATGTCAAAATATCACGGAAACGTGATATTACAAAAATGTCACTTAATATACTTCACACAAAATGTGCCGTTCAAACAAGTACAAAGTTAGAGAAATATCTACACATTGCCCGTCTATGTGAAGTGCACTACACATATAACTCAAATCATAGAACCAAATGTTAGCTAACTCAAAACATATTCAAAGAGCCACAGTAAGTGTCCGTAGACTATCTTACCAATCACAAGCTTACCAAATTCTCAAATATCCAGGTTCCAACTGCCAAGTTCTTTAATCGAATCAGCCAAACCGGCACTGTACAACAACTCGAACGAGCAGGATCTCAGTCAAGGACCGGCGCCACCTGGAAGGTCAGATCAGAAGGAAAGGAAGAAAACACCGTGGGTGCCAAGACTCGGGTCACTCAGTGGCAGCGTACGCGTCCATAGCGAGTTTCCAATCCTTCGCCACGACCTCTCCTTCGGGCATCCGAGTCGCCGATGAGTCCCTTCGTAGTCGCCAATTTGTGGTATTGGGTTCTCCAGGCCTACATATTCCGCAAAACCCGCTACACCATAAAACAGACGTTGGCACAGAAACTGGAAAATACAAAAGACAAGTTTATTAAGACCCCATGGGGTGGTGGTACATTCCTACAGCACCCTTCGGTAGTGCAAGAAGTATCACACCGAACATCGGTGCGAGACCTCTTTTATACAGTTTTACAGTAATAAAAAGAGTAGGCGGAACACATTTGCTCAGTAAAGGTACATATAAGGTCATTTTTGGAACACAGCCAACTCATGGGAGGAGTTATAACACCACTGGTCAGTTTTAAAGAACATTCCTAAGTGATGACTGTCCACTAGTACAGAGGGTTTGACTACGCATGTGCAAGCTTGACCAGTACTAAAAATAGCCTGTTGCTGGGCAAGTTAGGTGGTCAGTGGTACAGAGAAAGGACAAAAGGGCATGCTGACCACGAGGCAGCACGTTCATCTAAAATGGACGCCAGTGTTCTCAAAATGGCCTCCAAAAACCTAGACAAGATAAGGGGAAATTTGTGTAGCCAAGCTTAAATCTAACCCGATCACTGTCAAATTACGACAGACCCGCTGTACTCTGGCTTCAGCTGTCTAGTCTTTTCCACGGTTGGGCCATAAATAGTCACGCTGGGGCGACTGCGCAGCAAACGGGCACAGAGGGCATGTCGCCAGCGGGTCAGCCCATCTGCTCCCGCCTGCGCACCATCCCCACACAGCGCCATCCATGCTGTTGGTTTGGGGAGGAATTCTGCCGGGAAGTTAGGTTATGGCTATACGAGTGAACAACTGCGGGCCATAGGTGAGTGGGGAGGTGGAGCCGGGGAGATTAAACTGGCAGAGACTGCTGCACTGGAGTCAGACTTTATTAAAAGGGATACCCTTAGGTGTAGCCTGCTCAATGTTAGGTCATTACCAAAGCACTATCTGGAGATTCAATTATTGCTGGAATCACATAATTTGGATGCCTTTTGTTAGAAGCCAGCGTTCCCGCACGCACCGTTAGTGTCAAGTGCGAGACCCGCCCCCCCCACTTCCTCATTAAGTCAAGAAAGGACACCATCCGAGATAGCCTTCTCACCCCCCTTAGTAGCTTGCCACGAGCAGCCAGGCTTAACTCCAATGCACGAGTGTTCAGTATGTGCAACCACACCTACAGCAATCCCAATGATGACATCACAAATGGACTCCACACGAGTTTGTATAAAACAAGTATACTTTATATAGATATATATACGAATTGACCACACAATACAACTTCCACACATATACAATGAGTAATATTAATATTGTTTCCGGTGGGTGGGCGGTTTTAATCCCCAACCACCGCTTCTAACTATCAGTTATGCTTACTTTTAACCTTTCTGAACAGGTTAGGTATGTCGTATCACTAGAATCACACACGTTGCAAAATACAAGAAATACGACACTACTTAACAATGGGTTCCTGTACCGTGCCACAGTGAAACAATCAATGCGTTGTGTCACGATCATGCACAGAGTCAACACAAGGTAATGCAACTCGGTTCGCTACCAGCATGCCCTGTTCAAGGAAGAAATACAACAATGCGTCACACTGCAATTACATACAGTGCAATAGGAAGACAATGCAATGCATATCGCCACCAGCATGCCCTGTGCAAGGAAGGAATAAGGTAATGCGTCACAGTGCAATTCAGTACAGTGCAGTAAACAACCAATGCAGTGCTCTACGCTAGGATCCTGTGTCCTGCAAGAGAAACATAACTTAGTACGTAGCGCACAAACTCCGGAGTTTGTTAAGCACCACTCGTGTCAGACGTTGTCCAAAGTTTGATAGATCATTAGCAGCAAATATGCAAAGTGTTATACGACTGTTATAGAAGTTATGCGAGCGGTTGCCCCCAACACGGATCAACGATGACACTCAAGATCCACTCCAGGCCCAGGCCCCTGTACTGCCCCATCCGGGACCAGCACTGGCCGAGATTTGGGCCGAAGCAACAGGCGCACACAGCTGCCAGCAGCGAGAGGCCGAGAAAGTGTCCCTCCAAGCCCGCACCCCGCCCAGGCGATGATCCACTTTCCTTGCGAGGGCGCGACCCCACTCTCCTCTCCTGCAGCAGCGGATTGGCCTCACTCCAGAACCTTGTCAATACGGGAAAGGTGCCCCCGGGCCGGTAGTTCAGCTCCTGCAGGGTTGCTGGTCCGGGCCACCAACGTTGAGCACAAACTCCTTCCACAAATCCTTCCACTCATCTCTGGTGCCATCCCTCATTGCCTTCGAGGGCCCAATCACTTGGCCCTCCTCTCCAGCGCTGTTAGAACTTCTTCGCTCCCCGGTGCTCACTGCTCCCCAGTACTCTGGTGGCACCTTCGACATGCACACCCGGCGCGTCCGAGGCTCACTCATCCTCCGGCCTCTGATGACCAGGCGCATGTCACTTCGCCTCGGCTGGCACCTTGACACGCACTCTGCGTGTCTGAGTCTCGCTATGTCTCTGGGTGCACACGATCTTCAGGCACTTTCCTCTAGTGCCACAACTGCACCCCCACACACACATTACGTAAAAGGGAGATCCTCTGCTGTGCCGCTGGGAAAGTGCCATTTCCACTCCCAACTGGTTTCTGGCATATTCCCACGGGTACACACTGGTACACTCTGAGACTGTATGCAATCTGGGAATTTGTTTCAACACCAAGCTGAGTCTAGAAACTCAAGGTAATAAAATTGTTGGAAGTAGTTTTTCCCTTATTATAGTACTTCGGAAGATTCTCCCGATGTTACCAACACAGGCTCAAGCATTAGAAGTAAGGCGTGTCATTCTAAGCAGGCTGGATTACTGCAATGCCTTGCTGCTGGAGTGTCCCAGGTACTTGATCGGGTGACTCCAGAGAATTAAGGTTGTGTCGGCTAAGCTTGCTTAAATGAGACCACGACGATCATCAGCATCTCAGGCTCTTGCGGAGTTTCACTGTTCACTGGCTTCCAATATCACAGAGAATATAATTTAAATCGCTTTGCATTTTTTTAAGGCACTGCACGGTCTTGGGCCCAAACCGTTGCAGACCAAGTTTGGATGGTATGCTCCCATCCGTAGTCTCCGCTTGTCCTCGGCCAATCTGGTGAATGTGCCCAGAAGCATCCTTTAGAAAAAAACTCAAGACATCGCTCTTCCCATACGACTAAGTGCTCACTGCCTCTACCTCTGCATCACCTAAGCGCTGAGATGCCCAAGGGTAGTCACACGCTTTATAAATCCCATATATCCCATAAACATGATCAGAAGAATAAATCTAGGGGGAAGTGCTTTTAGCATCGCAGCAGCGCAGCTGTTGAATATTTTTCCCATCGGCCTGAGACAGATGGAAGACCTACTGCAGTTTAGAAAGAAAATAAAGACCATGCTCTATCAAAGTGCATAATTTCAGTCTTCATTACTTCTAATGCAGTATGGTTCCTCTTTATGCATGTATGTTGGCACTATACAACAAACAGAATTGCCAGTACTGATATAAATCCTTTTTGTATGATGAACTGAAAAATGTATTTGAAATGTTCTTTTCATGAACTTTGTTAAAATAAAAAGCTATTAATTAGCAATCCCCGTCCTTGAATTCCTTTTCTAGTTCTGGATGATTATTTGTTTACTTTAAGCTATTTATATCAGTACTGGCAATTCTGTTTGTTGTATAATGATTTAGGCTCAGCCTTACCGATAAGAGCCAGCCCTTAGTTGTTTCTTGCTGTATGTTGGCACGGCACACATATCTCTGTGCCAGGCTACCCATAAGGTCACAGTGTGCTTTACAAGTACTGATAACATTAACATTAACTCCTTCCACGTTCAGTTAAAACAGACCTGTAAAAAACACCAGATTCTGAAGTGAATTTGCTGGGAGAGAAGGAGAAGGGAGGGAGAGAGAAAAGAAAGACTCCATAAGCATGTCTACCCACTGACTTTGGGAGCACGGGATGCTGCATGGACCCTTCATCTGCAATGGAGTCTGTTAAACCCAGTAACCATATCAAACAAGGTACCATTAACCTAAATTGACTGCTTTACTACAAGATACATTCTCTTGTGAGTAACTATAGAATCAATTACCAGGGATGGTAGCAGGGAGTATGTGACTAGCCCTCAGATGACCAAGACATCGAATCCAAAGATCCACCTCCAATAGTGCAGAAACCAGGATGAACTATAGTGTTTCAAGCTGGAGAAGGAGTTCCAGAAAGGTAACAAGCAAAGCTCAGTATCAGTGAAGGAAAATGTTAACTTGATCTGCCCTAACACCAGAGGGAACCGATGGGGAAAAACAAAAAAGGTCCAGGGACCGCAAGCAAACTATGGAACCGTGAGTAGAGAACCCTTCAACCTCTGTTGCCAGTCAAGGTGTAACACTGTCACTGCTGTTAAAAGTTTCTCATCTCTTACAACTCAGATGTTTCCGGAACTTTCCAACTTACAGAATGGTCTGCCTTTTCTGGAATGTTCCAGCTCCTCTGTAATGTTCTGGCACTTTCAACCTTGCCCCGTAATTACTGATGTGTGTTACTCTATGACTCCACAGTCCTGCACCTCCACAGCCACCACTGGGTATTCTGACACAATCTCCAAAACCGGTCTATGGCATGCTTATTTCATGACATCAGAGAAATGTAGCTGGGTCTCTGCAGCACCGGACATGATCCCTGGAGGGCACAAATTGAAGGAGTCTTGACACCTGTTAGACCTGGTGTACCCACTTGCCAGTCCCTAGATCTTTTGTTTTGTTCATATCAGACATCCCTAAGGTAGGCCCAAGGACAGGATGCATTGTAAGTATAAGGTAGGACATTCCCTGGTGTGTGTGGCATGTCCTAATAGTGAATAACAGCCATTTTCGTTTTTCACTATTGCAAGGCTACCTGTTCTCCATATGCCAGAATGGGCAGTTTGATTATAACATCTTATAAGCCTAACTGACTCAGGGAACTAGGTAGAAATTCGAGTTTAGTATTCCTGAACTCAGAATGATAAAATACATCTTTTAGTAAAGTTGCTTTTAACATCCTACGTTTGAAAATACCACTTTTAGAAAGTAGGTATTTTCTTGCCTTACTATCCAAGCCTGCCTCTGCTAGGTTGTGTATTCCTTGTCTGGCGTTTGAGTGACAGTGGCTGGGGGATTCTAGGAGACAGGGTGAATCAGTACAAGGCTGAATAGAGAGATCTGCATGTAGATGGGTGGGAGGAGTTGCACCTGGGATCTGAATAGGGCTGTGCCTTCCCTCCACCTCCTTTGTTGTGTCTGATGTCCCAGGCCTACACTGTGAAAGGAAAGAAGGAGTCTTATCAACAAAGTGCTCCAGGACTGACCAGAACTGGTTTGGGCTAGGCAGAGGCCTCTCTGCCTTCAAAGAACAAAGATAATGTGAGTATAAATATGGGGACCCAGACCCCAAGACTTTAGATCACTTCAGGGAACAAGACAAACCTTTTGCCAATGAGAAAAACCAAGGAAGCTGCAGGAGTTCGGACTGCCCCTCTGCCAATATGCTGTATTGCTGGGTTGTCCTGCAGTGGTCTCTTCATTGCCAAGGAAAGGAGAAAGAACGTTTAAAGAACTTTCATCATCTTGCAGAATATTGCTCCAAGGGCTTGATTTGAGCTTGCCTCCTGACCAAAATCTCAGGGATACCAGACTTCACCCCCTTCTGTTTGCCTGCATCTGGAACTTGCTGTTCTAGTGCTACAGAAGGAATCTGCAATACCAACACCGGCGAGCGACGCCATAACCTGCAACGAAGTCGTGAGCGCTGCTCCAACTTGCAACGTAGACCCGATGCCGGCCGCCATGCCACATCAACGCCAGCGAACGACATCGTAAGACTGCCATAGCCATGAGCACTGCTCCGACTTGCGACGCCGACCCAATGCCTGCTGCTGTGCCGTATCGACTTCGAAACCGACATCATTGCGGAGCCGGTCATTGATGTGGGTGGTCAAGAATTCATTGACATCGTGACATCGTACGGAAACATGGTTTTGGCGCCATTGTAACGTCACCTCCTCTCCGGTCAGGAACCAATGCCTCCCCTGCGTGCGCAAGCATCCAGGTCCTGGCGCATCATCTCCGCCGAAGTAAGGAACCAACACGCAACGTGCCAACGACACTACATCTCCCCGACGCCGTGAGCAGTCTTTGTTTTTACTTTTCCAAGTACTGTTCTTTGCGGGTCTGTTTTGACTCCGGGCCCGGGACCGCACACCTCGCGGTTGGCTCCTTACTTTGGGATTTCTTTGACCTTGACTTTGTGCTAACTCCTGTTGAGTTATCTATTGCTAAAGACTGCTTTTAAGTGAATAACCTATTTTTGAACCATTTCTACCATCTTGAAGAATTATTATTGAGTACAGTATTGTGGGTTTTGTCATTTATGGTCTTGTTATCTATACTACTATAATAAAGGAGAAAGTTTCAGGCTTTGAGGCGGGTAAACTCCGGAACCACTGCGCCAATCTACACACCCGATACACCGTAGAAATCGTCAGGGTGGGTAGATGGTTATAGGCTATATAAAATTTAAAAAGAAACCTTATTTAAAAAATTAATTTTTTAAAAAAAGTAGTCCCCCCCAAAGTAGCGCCGGCCGCGACGTGCATGCTCACGTCGAGGAGCGGCGTCAGAGCGGCGTCAGAGGAGCTCCAGCCATGGCGCGGGGGAGGAGCGGTCACGTGAAGAGCAGCACGGAGAGGCGGACATGGTGCGGGGGAGGAGCGGCAGAGGACAAGCGGTGAGGAGCAGAGCGGTGAGGAGCTGTGAACTCAGGAGCGGCGGAAAAGGTAAGCAGGTGGGTGTCGGGCCAGGCGGGGAACAGCCAAAAGGCAATGTCTGGGCAGGCGGGGGTCGGGGAAGGCGGGGGACGGGGAAGGCGGGGGACGGGGACGGGAATTGACTCAGGCCACGCAAGGGTTGGGCCAGGCGGCAAGCGGGGGATAGGGCGGGCGGGCGGGGGCACGGGCTGCAGGCGGGGAATGGACAAAAGGCAATGTCGGGGCAGGCGGGGGTCGGAGAAGGCGGGTGGACGGGGACGGGGATTGACTCAGGCCACGCGAGGGTCGGGCCAGGCGGCAGGCGGGGGACGGGGCGGGCGGGGGCACGGGCTGCTGGGCAATGTCGGGGCAGGCGGGGTTAGGGGGAAGCCTAAAAGCTCCCGGACAAGGTCGGGAGGAGCTGCTAGTAAGTCTTTATAAAGAAAACTTATTTGTATAAAAGCAGTGTTGTGTCCATCTGTAGTGTTTTCACTGTATTGCTGTATGTGTTCACAAATGCTTAACACACTGCCTCTGAGATAAGCCTGTCTGCTTGTGCCAAGCTACCAAGGGGGTGAGCAGGGGTTATCCAGTAGTGTAATCCCCTTTCCCTGGCTTAGAAGCAAGGGTCCCTAATTGGTCCAAGGTATATACCTTTGCCAACTAGAGACCCCCAGTTCTAACAACACCCTATCCCCTTTGTGAATCAGTTACCACTCCAACTTGGTAGTCATTAACTGGTCAAAAGCTTGCAACTGGAAATCCAGTTGCAAACCTTAGATGCACAGCTCATTAATTGAAAATGTGGCAAGGATGTCCCAAACACACCCCTTCTAAAGGGCGAATCAGAAATCCTTTCTAAACCCATTTATCAATTCAGAAAAATATTTCCAAATTGCTCATTGATTTAATCTACTAGAAAAAACTCAAAAAGCTTGTATTTAACCGTTTTTTATTTTTTATAATTCTTTATTAATATTTTCACAGTTACATCCAGATCGATTAAACAGAAAAAGAAATCCATATTAACTCCACGTTCCCCCTCCACCCCCCACCCACACACGAGATAACACAAATGGACGGATGTTAGATATTTACATCTATTTATGCAAAAAACTACAAGAAAAGGAGAGAACCAGAAGAAAAAGCAAAAAGATAAATATTAAAGCAGAACGAAGTTTACATAGCAGAATAATAAGCAAACAAAAATGTCATCATTATTCATTCAAAGGAGACCAACTCATCAAAGGGGCCCAGACGGCTAATCCTTTCATTCTCACTTTATGACCTACTCTGGCATATATAGCTTTTTCAAATCTAAAAACTGACAAGAGCCTTCCCAACCATTGTTGTCCCGTCGGAGGGTTAGGGTCAAGCCAATGAGTGGCTATACACAGCCTAAAAACTGTACAGGCAACAAATAAAAAGGTACATTTTGAGTTCAGAGGATGAGCATCTCCTACCTCTAATACAATCAATTTAGGGCTAAGATCTATTTCTGCACTCAGAATACTTGTTAGAAAACCTTTAACACTGCTTTTCAAGGTGTCAAGTGTCGGACATGTCGCATACATGTGAACGAGATCTGCTGCTGGATGTTGGCAGCGAGGGCAAGTAGATCCGGCTACTCTGCCCCATTTGGCAATCTTAGAAGGTGTTATATACAAATTAAACCATGTTTTGTACTATTGAAGTTGTAAGTTTGTTGCCATAAATGATGTCTGCGCCATAAGTAATGAGTCCTCAGCATCCCCAGTATTGATCTCTAATGCATTTTGCCACCGGTCAACATGTTTAGTCAAATCATCGGGTAGTAAATCACCCAAAAGTTTGTAAAGCCCACCCAACGTACTAGAGTCTTTGATTAACAACTCCATTACCGGTACTTTGAGAAAGCCAGAGGTTCCTTCGAGTTTATTAGTTAAAAAATCTCTTAATTGGAGATATTTAAAAAATTGTCGGTTATCCAGCCCATATTTGTCCCTTATGAAATCAAACAGAAGCATATCAGATCCACTTATAATATCTCCAATTGTTTGTATTTCTTTATCGTACCATTGCTTCATATATCCATCATTAAAGACATAGGGCAAGAGATTATTCCTGTATATAAAGGTGTATGCATTAAATCGTCCTAGTCCTAGCCTCTTCTGGACCACGGTCCAAACCTTAAATGCACAAATTAGGGTCTTAAACCTGACCCGTTTGTAATATTTGTAGTCAATATGTCGTAGAAAACACCCCTTAGCTTCGGTTCCCAAAATCATTTAAAAAATAGGGACAGAAGAACTATCTCTTATTGAATCACTCTTTTCTTTAAGCAGTATCTCCATATTCTGCAACATCACACCCCAGTGATATAATTGGAGGTTAGGTACTGCCCACCCCTATCACTGGGTAGAGTTAATAGTCTTAAGGCAACAAATAGCCCAAATTAAGTCCAAAGAAAAGTATTCCACAGCGGATCAAACAACCAGCACCTCTAATTTCCAACGTCCCTTAAAGTGTTTAGTCTTGTTGTGCTGACAACCTCCAGGACCTGCTGCGGTTTGGTCCCACTGGAATTCCAGATAGAAACTTTGGAGAAGAATGGAGGCAGCACCAAGCACGAAGTAAAACAGGACCAAAGTTGTATCAAAAAATATATTTTTCTTTTTATTTTTTCGTATTTTCAAAGTGCACAGGACAGCAACGCGTTTCGCTCCCCAACCGTGGGAGCTTCGTCAGGGCAAAAATACTGGTTAATCTTGCTGTAGCGCAATAAAGTTGACAAGAAAGCTGGCCAATGGAGTGGCTCCAGAGCTTCGTCTTATAGCGATGGCCCGTGACGGATTCGATCGAATCCGTCACGGGCCATCGCTATAAGACGAAGCTCTGGAGCACGTGTGGCAGCAGCTTACCAAGGCCTGCACATACGTCCCCCTGCGTCCAGCCTACTTAAAATATTAATATTCTATTTGAGAAACTACCCTTCATGCAACTGGTGTTATCAACCTCACGGCCCGTGACGTTTGTTTACACCTCTATTCCCAATATTGGAATTTTTGTATTAGCACCTTTACCACTCCATTGGCCATCTTTCTTGTCAACTTAGTGCGCTACAGCAAGATTAACCAGTATTTTTGCCCTGACGAAGCTCCCACGGTTGGGGAGCGAAACGCGTTGGCTGTCCTGTGCACTTTGAAAATACGAAAAAATAAAAAGAAAAATATATTTTTTGATACAACTTTGGTCCTGTTTTACTTCGTGCTTGGTGCTGCCTCCATTCTTCTCCAAAATAGCCCAAATGAATCTAGATAACAATTGGTTCATCGATTTAAGCCAGGTGCTACTAATCGATAAAGGAATGGCCCTTAAAAAATATAATATCTTTGGAAAAAAATCATTTTTATAATATTACATCTACCCACCAGAGTGGAGTTTCAGATTCACTAGGTGACCAAATTCTGTTTTAAATTTACTGATTAAAAGGTTTAAGTTATTATCCATAATTTTAGATACATCTGCCCCAATATCTATCCCCAAATACACCACCTTTTGAACAACACGTGTATCGTTTACCTGAGGAACATTCCCACTCAAAATCTGTGTTTTATTTTGATTTAATCGCTAGCCGGACAGTTTCCCAAAGACCTGAGCTACTTTTTCGATTTCTTTTACAGCTATCTCGGGATTAGAAGTAACTATGGCTAGGTCGACGGCGTAAACCAGTATTTTTGTATAACCCCCAATGCTCTGCACTCCCTCAATCAAATTGTTGGCATCTATCTTCCTAATCAAAGGGTCTATATAGACCACGAACAATAAGGGTGAGCAGGGGCAACCCTGGCGAGTCCCTCTACTAATAACGATTGGTTCCGTCATCTCCCCCATGATAGATATACGAGCTGTGGGGCATTGATTTTAATGCTGTAATATATTTCTCCCCTATTCATCTATCCTTTAGTGTTGCCCATGAAAACGGCCACAAGACTATAACAAACGCCTTCTCCGCATCTAGCAGAATAAGTCCGATAGGGTTTCCTGTGATGCCAGCTGCATCTAGTAAGGTGATAACCCACTGAATATGTTCTATAGTACTTCGCCCTGGCATGAACCCATGTTGAGTAGGTGACACTAATTGCTTGATTATAGCTGCCAATCGAGCTGCCAATATCTTTGCATAGATTTTGATATCGCTGTTTATCAAAGTAATAGGCTGATATGACCCCATTTCTTCCGGACGTTTCCCCTTTTTAGGGAATATGACTATTTTGGCAGCCTCCCAGGATTTCGGAATCCCCAGCCCATTCTGGCCATTTGAGAATACTTGCTTGATCATTTCTAACAAAGATGGTGCAAATGTTTTGTAGAATTCTCCCAGTATGGCATCTGGCCCAGCTTCCTTATCCCTGGTGGCATCCTGAATTTCTTCCATTGGTATAGGAGAATCTAGAGCTGTTTGCTCCTCTTGAGTGAGTTTCTTCCTTGAAAAACCATCCAAATATTTATCAATTGCTTCCTCACACTTATCATTATCTTCATGATAGAGTTTCTGATAATACCCATGAAAAGCTGCACGAATTTCGCTGGGTCCAACCACCAACCCTTTCCCTGGGCTTTCTATTGCTACGATGTTTCCCTGGGCTGTGCGTTGTCGAGTGCGCATTGCCAGTACATGACCCACTTTTTCGCCGCATTCATATAGTCTTGAACGCCAAGCAGTATACTTTCCTGCCGCTTTAATTGCTGATGCTTCTGTAGTAACAGATTTAGAGACATCTACTCTGCTTTGAGACAGTTCAATGCCTTGATTGCTAGAGATAGCTTGAATCAGTTGGGTTTCAGCTATACTTAATTTCTGATATTGATCTTGTAAAAGTTGTTTCTCTTTTGATTGTGCAGTCCACCCAAACCTAGTTGTTTCCCCTCTGATGCCGGCTTTCAGTGTATCCCATATAATCTCAACCGACGCACTTCCTCTATTTTCTTCTAAGAACTGTGGGACCCACTAATTCATATGTTGCCGATATTCGTCTTCATATACCAGTGCTCTATTAAATGTCCAACCAGGGATGGAAATTTTTTTTGTCTGTACCGAAATCTCAAGAACTAGTGTATTATGGTCAGACATTACCCGTGGTTATTTCTGAATGCTTGAATTTAGTAATAGTTCTTGAGAAATGAAGAAATAATCGAGTCTATAATGAGTCTGATGTGGGGAAGAGAAGAAAGTATATCCCACATCGTGAGTATTCAATTCAGACCATGCATCTAAAATACAGTGGGTTTTACACAGGTTTGAGACTGCCTTAAATGCCTTAGGTTTACTTCCTGTATATGAACTGTCACCTATTATCCCAGTGCGACCGCTTAGATTAATATTAACATATCCACAGATGATGACAGGGAGGGGCCAACCTACTAATTCAATATTCAGGCATTCAAATAAAGCCGGATCATCTAACACTGGTCCATATATAGAGCATAAAGTTAAATCCTGACTCACCATACAACATTGAGTAATAACCCATCTGCCATATGGGTCGGATTTGAAGCGTGAAAACCTTAAACCAAGAATCTTCTTTGCCATAATTGCCACCCCTTTAGTGCGAGGCCTTTGAGTAGTAGCTGAAACTAAATTATATCCTTCAAGCTCGCTAATCTTAACCCTGCTGGTCTCAATGTGGGTCTCTTGGAGACAAATTATATCAGCTTTCAGATATTGCATTTCTCTATTGATCTTGCGTTTTTTTGTGGGATTATTCAGACCACAGATATTAACTGAAGCAATCCTTAATTTGTTTAACACCATTTTTAAACAAGAGGACAAATATATAGCTTATCCAATCTGCCTTCCTTTCCTTCTTTGATCATCATCACTACAGAAGCTACCAATTCTGAAATCTTACATACCACCCAGAAGATAAGGATGAAACACCCCTCCCCCCTCGTGTGTCCCAACCCGACTACCCCAAGGCAAAAAAGGTCCAGTGACCCTTGTGATGCCTCCTGCATGAAGGTGCATCCCCTCGCCACCCATCCAATGGTCCTATCTTAAAAGGGACAAAAAAGAATAATAATAAATGTACAGAAGCGCCCCCCACTCCCTCCATAAATCCGATCACCAGTACTAGATCCCATAGACCCTGTTATTGGATCCTGTTCAATCACAGAAATAAACCCATTTCAAAAGACAAAGAGAAGCAAGAGGAGATTGTTATCTGCTTGAAAGATCAACCTTACTCCCCTACCCCTCAGGTCCCGCTGAGACTTTGGTCCCGGAAATATTGTTCAAGTAATCTTGAGCTTGAATTTCTGAAATGAATATTCTTGTGGTGCCTTTGTAAATGATTTTAAGCCGTGCAGGACTGAGAAGAAATGCCCCTGCTCCTATTTTCTGAAAGGGAGAGATTAACTGGCGAAGTTTCCACCTTCTCTCTACGGTACTGTGACAGAAGTCTGGTCTGACAAAAAAGGAGAATCCTTCTGCCAAGCGTCGAGATTCAGGCCTAGCTTTGTCAGATACTGCCTGGCGCAGTAAATAATTGCCAAAGAAGATTAAAATGGCTCTGGGTTTGACGTCTGTGTTATTAGAGTTAGATTTCTTTTTAAGCATAAGAGGGAAGCAATGGATCCGCTGGATTTCCTTCTCCCAGTCCCACTGATGAAGTTCTGGGAAGCCCTCCCTCATCAAGCGTAAGACAAAGCCTCTGATATCATTCCCCTCAGCTAATTCCGGGAAACCAAGAAGTCATAAGTTATTGCGGCGCTGATGATTCTCGAAATCCTCGAGTTTCCACATGACGTCGGTCATTCGAGATTCATTTGAGAGGGTTTGGCGATTTGACTTCTCCGCACTACTTTCTAAAGCCACCATGCGTTCCTCTAGAGCGGTTGTTCTCTCCGCGATCTCGATGCAAGATTTGTTCACTTTGCGGATTGCGCCCTGTAGTTTATTTGTTGCAAGGTGATCGCGTTTATGTTCTACTCTTGCCGTCCCTTGCATTTGTTTAAGGGTAGCATAGATCAGAGCCATTGAAGGGGGATTCTCGCTGGCATAATCAGGCTTTTTGATTGTTTTAATATTCCCGGTCTCATAGTCAAGCTTGTTCAAACAGCCTTTTTCACCCATTAGCTCCGTAGTTGAATAATCCCAGACCCCTCAATTGTACCACTAATTTTGGACTTTCTCCTTCGTTTAGTTAGACAGGGGAGTCATTTTTGAGTGCTGGGATTAGAGAGAGGACTATCAGAATCAGTTGTGGAATTCTCCAGCTCAGAAATATCACTCATGTTAGATAATTCTGAGTCCTTGTTAAGGGAGATGAATTTTTCTCCATGTTCTGGTGTCCGTAAACCTTCTTCAGTTGCAGCAGCAGTAGCAATTGGTGGTGACTGGGAGGGGATAGCTGTATTATCTGTTATAAGTACTGCTTATCCATTGATGGACAGCATTGCCTATCTGGGATTATAGTCTATCGCCCCCAGGATATGCAGGAGGCTTTATCTCATCCCATAATCAAGTATTAGCCCCTAAATAAATTTCGTACGCCAACTTCACCATGTTTGGAGATATTAATATCTATATCAAAGTTGGTAGAGGAGTTTTTAGCTAGGCATTTAGTGGATTCTTTAACCTCTTTTATTCAGTGAAAGCCCCTATTGGGCCCACCCATATAGCTGGCCACACTACTGATGGCGTATTTTATAACACAACACTAAAAGGGGGGTCTCCCCAGCCAGCACCATGGTTAGATCACTTCCTGTTGCCTTTCTCAGTGAAGTTTGATTGTTTAAAAGAGCCCCGCCCTGCATGGCAGCACTATGAAAATAGATGTTGGAGCAGGGTACCCCTGGATGAGCTAAGAAGTACTTTCTTGGACTCTAAACCTGAGATCCCAAACTCTGTTAGAGAAGGGGACAGGGTGTCCAGCTCGTGGCTCAGGAGGGTGGCTGATCTTGTAGCCCCTACCTCGGCCTCTAGAAACGCTAAAATTACGATTTTGGCTTGCTGGTTCACGAATGAGCTAGCTTTTATGAGAGCAGTGTGCAAGAAACTAGAAAGAGTGTGGAGGCACGGGTATTTGGACTCTACTAAAGTCACTTATAAATTGTCCCTGCAATCATGTCATTAATATCTTAAGAAGAGTCATGGCACCTTCTTCTCATTGCTTCCAGGAGGCCGATAATGATGAGAAGGAGATTTGAACTAATTTCACTGATCCTAAAGTTAGGCCCTCCCACCCCCCGCTGGAACCCAGTCAGTCTCTGTGCTCCTGACTGAGTGACTTTTTGAGGGAAAAAATCTTCAGAATCTGGGCTAATTTGTCAGGGGAGAATAAAATTCTGGTAGGATCAGAGTTATAAGAACCAGTGGATCAAATACAGCATCCGTCACTAGATACTATTTTGGTGCCATCAGTGGAGGATGTAATAGCCTTCTTCCTGGCCTGCAGGTCAGGGTCCCCAATGGATCCGATAGCCCCCACATATTAGAGTCAATCTCAGACATTATTGCTCCTGTGTATCAGAAGCTATTTGCTAGCTCCCTTGACACAGGTGTAATACCTGAAGACTGGAAAAGAGCTAGGGTGATTCCTTTATTTTTTTAAAACACCGCTGGTCCTGAATGCTTAGCAAATTTCAGGCCAGTCTCATTACTACCAGCTGCATCAAAAGTGCTGGAGAAATCAGTAAGCAGGCAATTCACCTCCTTTTTGCCTGAAAATAACTTACTTCCTCCCTCTCAGTCAGGGTTCAGAGCTCGCCACAGGACTGAGACCACATTATTGGAGGTCTCAGATTCCATTAAATTCAATCTGGACTCAGGCCTCAATGTGGCTCTGATGCTGTTGGACCTGTCAGCAGCTTTTGATGCTGTGGATCATAACATCTCGCTGCACAGGTTAAAACACCTGGAAGCAGCAGGCTCGGCACTGAGCTGGTTGGGCTGTTTTCTTGAAGGCCGCAAATAGGTGGTTTGGATGAAGCCTTACGCTTGATATGATATGATAGGTGATTTAAAATGCACACAGCTACTCCCAAGAGTGCCCCGGTGCAGACGTAGAGAGGTCGGGCAGATGAAAGTTAAATTTGCACAAAGAGCCAGGTTTTCAGTTTCTTCCTGAACAGCAATGAGTTACCGAGAACGTAGCTCCATCCGGATTAGGTTCCATGCTGAGGCACCCAAAAAAGTTAGTGATCTGCCTTCTGACCTTTGGTGCTTTTACTTTGGGACCACAGCTAGCAGCTTATTGATGGAGCATAATCGTCTAGTTGGATTTTAAAAGCTAAATCTGACTCTAAGGTATTCAGGGCATGTTTGAAACAGAGCATCATGTACTGATATCAGAGCCTCAAATGTAATCCTCTACCTAATGGGCAGCCAGTGAAGTCCACGCAAATGAGGGCCAATGTTTTCTCTTTTTGGATTTTTCCGCAGAAGGGGAGCTGACGCATTCTGGATCAACTGCAATTTCCTCATAAGATATTCCAGTATGCCAAAATAAAGAGCTTTCCGTAGTCCAGTCTAGATGTAGCTAGAGCCTGAACAACAACTGTCTTCTTAGTTGAGAGGGAGAGTAGGGGCTTAGATTTTTTTAATGCCCTCAAAATTCCAAAACATATACCCACAAGTGTTTTGACCTGTGGGCAAAAGGATAGTTTATTACCAAAGGTTATTCCCAGATTTTTAACTAATTATTTTTGAGGGCCATGCAGGAAAACATCATCTAGTCAGATAGTTGATTCAAAGTCAGATGGTAAAATCCCGAGAAAAAAAAAAATTCTGTCTTGTCTTTGTTACACTTAAATTGAGCTTTGGCTAGCCAGTAAAAAAACTACGGTTAGGCAGCTCTTCATTTGGGCACCATTGAGCTTGAATCCCTAGCTCCAGGAAAAAAGCAATTGAGTGTCGCCTGCATAAGACAATACCTACGCTCCCAGTTCTTCTTCTAGAAAAGCTAAGGGTGTAAGATATAAGCTGAAAAGTATTGGACTTGGGCCAAGCCTTGAGGGACACCCGTGCCCACTATCCTAGTGCTGGCCACACAGGGGGGGATCAACATTTTCTGGCTTATGTCTTCCAAAAATGATGTTAGCCAGTCCAAAGCATGCCCTGTCACTCCCGGAGGCTATCTAGCAATCGTGAGTGGGGTATGGTATCGAAAGCTGCTGACACGTCCAGCATAATCAATACAGCCGTTCCCTCCTTGTCCAGGGTTCCTTTGATTTTTTTAACAAGATTTTTATTGTTTTTCTTCAAAACATAACAATATAATCATCAGCAAAATATATAGACAAGCAGGTGTTCTTGTAATAAAGGCTAAAATCGCCATGCCTAGTACTAAGCGACGGGTTAAGGAAAACAATGGTTCAATTTGGCCCAATCTGGTCCTGTGCAAGCATGTGGGGTCCCATGAGGAGGACACAAGCACATTCTTTTTTTTTTTTAAGTGACATCGTCTGAACTGACACATACAATGGCCTACTCTACATTACAAAGATATCAGAATCATCGTTAAGCAAGTAAAGTAGCGGCATCCCTACTTTCATAAAGGATAACGCAGTAGTCCAGGGTTCCTTTGATGTATTCGGATACCTCAACCAGTGCAGTTTCTGTACTGTATCCAGCACTATAGCCCCATTGGCTAGGATGTAACAGTTTAACTTCCAGGAAGTTGGTTGGTTGCATATTGACTTGCTTCACCAGTATTTTGGAAATGGCTGGAAGCAAGGAGATCAGTCTATAGTTGGCCGTGAGGCCGAGTCCGCTGTTGGTTTTTTGATAAGTGGAAGGATCTTTGCCTGCTTCAAACCTATGGGGCCAAACACTGAACTTTATGAGATATTAACCATCCCATTTACTACTGGATTGATAATCTCAGCCACCGAAGCCAACAATTTCGGGGGACACGGGTCATGAGGAGAACCAGATTTAATGTCTTTCACCGCCTTCATCATGCAATCCAACTCAGTGGACTCAAAGCCACTAAGGTTTCGGGAGGTAAAGAGCTGAGATGAGGTGTGCCGCAAGGCTCTTCTCTGAGTCCCTTACTCTTTAACATTTACATGTCTCCCTTGACTTATTTGGTGGAATTCTATAATATCAAGATCATCTCTTATGCTGATGATACCCAACTCCTGTTTGTATATGATGAGGAGCCTGAGAGGATGAGAGCAGCCTTCGCCAACTGTCAGGTGGCAGTGCTAGATTAGCTGAAGGCCAATAGATTGCAGTGCAACCCTGATAAGACAGAAATCTTATTATTTGGGCAGGACCCCCTTACCTGCTGAGTTGGGGCCTGGCCGGATAGTGCTCCACCGCCAACCTTTCGACCTGCGGTGGCCAGACATCTGGGTGTGTTGTTTAATACCCAGCTCTCATCTGGAGCACAGGTTTCAGCAGTGGTGAAATCATGTTTTTGGATCTTTCGCATGCTGCGGAAGTTTCTTAACTTGTGTCCTCATGAGGCCCAAATCACAATGGTTAGATCACTGATCTAGCGAGGTTGGAATACGCTAATGTCCTGTACATTGGTCTCCCCGATCATCTGATCCAGTGATTACAGGGCATGCAGAATATGGCAGTCCGCCTGTTATACAAAATTCCGAAATATACATCCGTGTCATCTTTTCGTTGCAGATGTAATTGGCTGCCAGTTCATCAGCGTATTAGGTATAAAGCTTTGACCCTAATGTATCAAGCCCTCTACAATATGAGACCCAGGTCCCTAAATGAACGTGTCGAGGCTTATTGCCCGCGGAGGCTGTTGCACACAAGCTCTGCGGGTCTCTTTGTGTCCCCTCGCTTTCAGAAACAGCGGAAGGGAGGTTCGTCCTTGACGAGCAAAGCAGCTAATTTGTGGAACAAATTGCCGGATTACCTTAGATGGATCCCTGAAAAAGCAAAATTTAAAAAGGAACTGAAGACATTTTTATTCATATTTTAGCAACATTCGCCTGGTTATTCACCTTTGGCATACCAAAAAGCGCCGGGACACTCTTTTTGAGTAGCCGTGCGCTATAGAAATGCTTTATTCATTCATTCATTGTGGAGTGGTGCGGCTCACTGGTTAGAGGCGGCAGACCCGGAAGCAGAGGACAGCCCGGGACCAGGGTTCAATCCCCGACGCGGCAGGGTCGTGAACCAGGGTCAGTGGACTCGATAATTCTCGCCTCGGTACCTACTCTAACCAGGGATCACACTCGGCAACTCTGGGCATTAGCTCGCCTCATCTCCACAACGGCCCCCCACAAACGCCGGGGATGCCTGGTTTCACCTTGGAGATACCCAGGAGGGAACATCTCACAGGGAAAGCCAGGATGGGTTCCCCAGCGGTCTACAGCGCCAGGACGCCTCCGGGTAGCAGTGCGCTTTACAAGACACACACATGCATTCATTCTAAAAGCTTTTTATTAGGTGCATAACTCTAATTTAGTGAAACGGAGAGCTTGAGACTGGTAAAAAGCTTTGTACATCTGGCTCCAAGTGCTAGTAGTAAGGACTAGTCTGCAGAAACCCTAATTCATTATACTTGTTTTTCTAAAAAAAAAACGACTCGTCAACTGAACCAATCCACTTCTAATTTTGACGAGTTTTTCCTACAAGTGTATTATCTAAATCCACACTATGGGGTCCATTAGGATGGCGAGCGGACTTTGCCCGCCCGCCATCCCCGTGCAAAACGAGACCGCCCGCCATAGGAGTGGCAGTCTCGCCTTGGCCCTTAGGATGCTCCCGCCACACTGGCGGGCGCATCCTGTATTTTTACCATTGCGGCGGACGGTGCCTGCCATGTTGCACTTTGAAATGCGGGGGGTTACCATAGGTACCCCCTATGTGCACCCCCCAACCCCCCGGAGTCCCAGGGGGCTCGCAACGGACCCCCGCAGGGAGTCTCCGCATCCCTGTCTGCAAGCCCATCATAATATGGCTGGCTGCCACCATATTAAATATTTTGTGCCCCGGCCTCAAGGCGACCGGGGCAGAAAAGCGGCGGACGGTGTTTACGTCCGCCGCGGTCCCCCCCGCCATAGTGATATGGCGGGGGGAAAATGGGTGGCGGGCGGGCATGAATGTCGGGCGGATCGCCACCGCCACCATGGCGGTGGCGATCCGTCCGACATCGTAATGGGTCACCATTTATTTTCTAATCTCACTCACTTTAATTGTTCAGTGTGTGTTTGAAAGCAATGTTTAAGTGAATTATCAAGTACATTTAATCTTTTAATTGAACTAGTGCCCTAGTGCACCCATGCCCCCGAACACCGGATCTTAAGATTAATGGAAAGTGTCAGGAGTGTCCTTTCAAATTGTTTCTCACATGCTAATGCCGTTTAGCAAATTTTAATTAAAATGTGGATGTAAAATGCATTTTTTGACCCAATTTGTTTAAAGAAATTCTTGGGTCAACCCCAGTGAACCCCGCCCATAAGAAGGCAGGCTTGCTGACTTCTGACATTGAGCACTGTCTTTGTAAATAGTGGGTCGGGCCATTGCGGGAACTGGGTGGCACCTGTGACAGAAGTGGGCGGTGCCAGTGATGTGACCTGCTAAGAAATTTGCTTGGCATCTGCACTTATTTTGGTTAACAAATTACACACTTTTCCCAGCAAATTCAAATCATCACAGCCCACGAACACTTGAAGTGCCATCATGCTCTAAAGATTTAGGGTCAAATGAATAATGGGCGTAAAACAAATTCCTCAATGGTATGGAGAATTCTCTGTTGAACAATCTTATGGTTGAATTACGTACGTCCTCTGTGCTATCCCTGTGGCAGTGCGATTTAAAACTTCCTTCTAAAGCCAGGCCATTTGTACGCACCAAACCCTAAGATAGTCTCTATGAATCACAAATTATTCATGAACATCATCCTATGAAGATTCTGTTTTAACATATGAGCTGCTCCAATTTAGGAAAAAGGTGATGACTTCCCTCTTTAAATAACACGACGCCACAATGCAATAACTATCCACAAGCCAGCTTGTTCACCTATTATTTGTTGACTTTATGCATTTCTGTGACTATTTACAGCTCTCTTCTGCCTTTTGACTATCTTCCTGCTATAGAATTACTATATACATACATTCATATCATAACACAAACATAGTGTTCTACAACTTGCAGTGTATAAATGCAAAGTCGACAACACATTCCAACCACAGTTATCAATAAAGTAAAGAATAGTACTTAATGAACAGCTGACTTCATTGCAATAATGTTAATAGCAGTAAGGCAGCATGTTAGTGTGCCTGGATTTCACAACAAACAAATTCTTATTATCATTCTAAAGGTGAATGCACACTTTCGCACCAACAAAGATTCTTCATGCTTCCCGAAATAGAATAGAGAATGGACATTTTTTTAATTGAAAGCGCTTCAGCTTTTTCAGTAGCAATTGTAATGTGCAAATTTTAGGGATATATTTCATAATCAAACTCATGGCATCTGTTACAAATAGCAGGATTAGTCTCTAGCGTCGTGTTCATCTGGCTGCAGATTCAGTTTCATGACATCTGGATGGAAGCAAATGCACAAACTACAAAAGAGGCAGACCAGGAGATAGAGAAATCACTCTTTATGTGTAGAACCTGAAAAAATAAAGGACTTGAAATATTGGGGCTTGGAAATAAGCATTCTTCATACCCCCATTTGTATACGTGGCCTATAGACTGAGCAGACCTCAGGCCAAGGTCTCCTCCCGGTGCCTGGTAAGAGAATCTCTCCCAGGAATCCTCATCCTCATCTTGCTTGGTCTGAATAGGTAGTTTAGGTGACCTCATCCTCCTCCTCTTGTTGGTCTGGTTTGGGTGACCCATACTGTCCTACTACTGTCATGCAGCCTGAGACAAATCATGTTCTCTTTTTTTTGTATTGAGTTACATATGTTTCGTGACACAGTGGAGTCATCTGATGGTTCTTGATGACCTTCACAATCGGTATGTTCATCAATGTATACATGGTGCTGTGTGATCTTCGCTGTAGTCCCAATATCAGACTCTTGAAGTGAATTTATCTGAGCATGTATACTGGACCCATGTAATGTCCAGAGGTGAGACTTGTTTCAGGTGACTGAGCAGTGTGCAGCTGCTCTGGACGCTAAGTTTACCTTGACCTTTGTGACTTGCATGTAAACGCAGTTTAATGTGTCAGTTTCTAGCATTCCAGCATACTGCGCCTATGGATGATTTTGTAAGTAGTGGCATGGTTTTTCCTGTCAGCACATGGTTTTATTCTCTTCTGTTCCTTGTATTTTCTGAGGATTTGGTCATGTTGTCTTGACGGTGCACAGCTTGTTAATGAGAGACGCGTTTGCATTTGTCATGTGAATATCAGCTCTGAGTTGCATTGGTCTATCAAACGTGTGGTGTGTTTCTACAACATTATGGCTTGGTGTATTAATAACCTGTTTTGCATTACTACTGGAGACAGCTTTTTTTGCTGTAGACATAAATCACCATACTCTCTGCTTGGGCCCGCAGTCATGTTATTTTAATATAGATAGCTTCCATGTAGTTGAGGAATAGACTGGATTCATTCCCATTAAATCAGAGCAGTTAATCAGTCTTCGGGTGTTGAAGGCATTACAACTGGGTACTTTGTATGCTCATCCAAAAAAAGTAGCGAAGAACATCATGAGTGCAGGTGCTCGTTTAAGAATGCTGCCAGGCACATCCACGTAGTATCAGAAATACCCATAAAATGCAGTCGATTTGAAAATAATAATTTCTAATTCTGTTAAATGCAACAAAAAATAACAACTCTTAGCCCTATTAAACCACACACACCAAAAGGAAAACATAAACATCGCCGGGTTTTATTACTGCGCTGCAGGAACTCCTTGGCACTTTGTCCATCAACAATGCTTCAGTGATGGTCCTTGGAGATTTTAATTTTTGGCCCGGTGATTCTGCTGAGGATGCACTATCTAAGGAATTTACGGCCTTGCTCCTCAGCTTGAATTTCTTACAACATGTCCATACCCCTACACACAGGCAGGGGCACATACTCGACCAGATATGGTCTCTTAACATCCCCATTTCGACGCCCTCGGTATTACCATGCGCTTGGTCAGACCATCACCTCTTGTCTTTTTCGCTGGCCCTCAACATCCCAGCCCCTTCTCGCCAACCTAAAAACATTTTGACCCGGAACTGGAGTCGAGTTGATATCTCCACCTTGTGCAGCTCACTCCGCGTTTCCCTTCCGACCTTTGAGGGTCTGTCTTTACACTCTCATGCTACCACACTAGATGATTGGCTTGTTACAACTTGTGATCGCATAGCCCCCCTCAAACGGGTAACTATTAACCGTGTTCACAACGCTAATAAGTGGTTTGGCCCAGCTCTAAAAGCCAAGAAACTTGCAGTGCGACAAGCCGAGCGCGCCTGGCGTCGTGCCTACTGCCCATTAGCCAGACAGCGCTATGTTTTAGCCCTGTCTGAATATAAACTAGATATTACAGCCGCAAAAAAAGACTATTACACTGGACGCATCTTGGCGGCAGAGAATCAGCCTCGAGAGATTTTCGCGATGGTCCATGAACTTGCGGCTTCCGACAGGACTCAGACTAAAGTCCCCCCCTCACAGATTTTATGTAACTCTCTCAACGACTTTTTTATAGAAAAAGTGGCCATTATTAAGGCAAACATTCCCCCTCCCTCACCGTCCTTTTGTGAGGGCTTTATTCCTATCAATAGCCAGTCCCTGGCTCATATTCCCCCCCTGACTCTGGATTCACTTCCACCTCTTCTCAGACGGGTGAAATCTGGTTCCCCCGCTGATGTTTGCCCAGCCCACATATTAAGCCAGATCTTTCTAGATTGCCCTTCCCCTGCCCTCACCCTGCTAAATAAATCATTTGAACAGGGTACTGTCCCGCCTTCTTTCAAGGCCGCCACAATCATCCCGATACTGAAGAAACCAGGGGCGGACCCTGGCGTCCCGGCTAATTACCGTCCAATCTCCCTCCTCCCCTTCCTTGGGAAGATTGCCGAGTCCCATCTCACGCAGGTCCTTAGCTCCTTTATCGAGGATAGTAATTATCTTGCTCCCTGCCAAGCGGGTTTTCGTCCCCGCCACTCCACAGAGAAGGTGGTCATTTCAGTTCTGGACCGACTTAGGGAGGGATTGGACTCCAACGTACCTCAGGCCCTCGTTTTATTAGATCTGTCCGCCGCCTTTGACACGGTGGATCACTCCATCCTCTTACGCCGTGTCAGGTTGGCGGGCATCGAGGGCCCTCCGTTGGTTTGGTTGGAGTCCTTCCTGTCTGGTCGCTCCCAGTCTGTCCATCTGGCAGAATTTGCTGCCCCTTCTCGTGAAATTACGTGCGGGGTCCCTCAGGGCTCTTCGCTGTCCCCTCTACTTTTCAACTTATATATTTTTCCCCTTATTTTTGCTTTACAGCACATGGAGGTCGCGGTGTACAATTACGCCGACGACCTCCAACTCATCTTTGATTTATCCCCGACCTCGCCAGGTCAAACCAGCTTCCAGTCCGTGATGCTATTCATCCGTGATTGGATGAATACTAACCATCTCAAATTAAATCCGGACAAAACGGAGCTGGTTCTGACGGGCGGGGTCGCAAATCCATGGTCACCTCTTTTTTGGCCCCCATCCTTAGGCACCCCTCCCATTCCTTCCCCTTCAGTTAAAACGCTGGGCATTACTCTTAATCACCAACTCACCTTACATTCACATATTAGTTCAGTTGTTTCCTCTTGTTTCTTTTCCCTACGGACTATTAGGAAAATTTCCCGTTTTTTTTCTGTGTCAGCACTTAAACTGATCGTCATGGCCATGGTACTGTCAAAAATTGATTATGGGAACATCGTCTTCAATGGTGCCCCCGCATATGCCCTTCACCGTCTACAGCTGGTCCAGAACCAGGCAGCCCGCCTGGTTTATGGCCTGGCTAAGTCACACCATTCCACCCCCCTTTTAAAAAACCTTCACTGGCTCCCTATCAAGCAACGGGCTCTGTTCAAATTAGGATGCCTTACATTTCAAGCCCGAGCGGGCACAGCTCCGGCATTTATCAACTCTGCCGTTACAAACTATTGCCCGCCGAGAGCCCTTCGTTCCTCTTCTTTGGGCCTGCTAGTAGTACCCCGTTTTAAAAAGAAAAGAGCCGGTGGTCAGAAATTCACAGTTCTGGCCCCCACTTTTTGGAACGCCCTTCCCCCTTCAATTAGACTCCTACCATCCTATATGGAATATCGTAGGGCCTTAAAAACCCTCTTGTTCCAGCAAGCATTTACTGGTTAGCCGCGTCCCCCGTTTGTTTGTTTTTACCACTGTAGCTCCCAGCGCCAAGAAACTGCTTTAGTATACGAGCGCTCTATAAATGTTTTTAAATTCAAAATTCAATTCAATTAGAATAATTAAATATGGTAATAAGTAATTACATTAAAAAAATTAAGTAATATACTAACGAATCAATATAAATTGATACAATTGAATTGAAAAACACTGCCCTCCCAATCTCCAACCCCGCCCCAATAACTTTTAAAAATATTTAAAAAATGTTAAAAAATGAATTTGCTAATTAATAATTCAATTATGTAAAAGTAATACAACATATCTACATACTTATAATATCATATTTAATTACTATCATTTAATACATTATAAGTGAAATACTACTCACCACCTAACCCAATAAACCCCACAACCGAGGCAAATGCTCTCTCTAGTAGGGCACACAATCAGGTGACCTTCAGCCAAGACAAAGTCTAATCAGGGCAACAAAGAAATAAACATATTGTCATTGAGTGTATCAAAACGATTTGTAGTGTGGCTGGCTGTGCAAATTCATGAATTGTGACTTTTTTTATAGCAAGGTTTATGGTCCTGAGTTACAACACGCATTTTTTTGTGTTCACAAAAATGCATATTTGCTCTGCAGTGTATCAGTGATGTGGAACAGCAATGCGGGTGCAAACAATTGATATTTTACCGGCTCCCAGAAGGGATAGGAGCTGCTTCAACAAAAACCCAGTTTTGGCAAAGCCAATAGGTCTGATTTTTGCAGTCACTCTTGCGGGCTTTGTCAATGCTTATTTTGTTGTCATGGCTTTCTCCTAATTTTATTGTTGGGGGAGTTGCCGGGCACTTGTCAATATAAAAAACATTTGGATATGAGGAAAGTAATAGTTTGACCTCAAAAAGCACACAGTGTCATAATAGTCCCTGGTACTAAAGGGAACTACTTAGGGACTCATTACGATGTCAGTTGGAAAGGAATCAAACTGACTCCTTGTCGAAATCGGTTCCGACCGGATTGACCGAACTGTTACCTTTCCATTGTGAATAGTCAGAAGTGTTTCCAAGGAGGTCGGAAACATAGGTTCAGACACGGTTTAAGAGAATCTGACTGCCATTTAGAGCCTTTCCATCCGACATCGCAATTAGACCCTTGTCTGGATTTGTTACTTGTGAAAGCGCAAAATTCCATCACTAAAAGTGAAGTTAGGCAAAGGCTGAAGTGAGCTGTCCCATTGCTCCATACTGTAAGCTGTAGTGGATGGAAGGAAATTGTGGAACACACACTGACAGACCAGAGAATGAGTGGGTAGAACCTTAGTAAAATCAAAAGGTCTTGGCTAGCGCCAGACCTAAAAATATCACCTTTAGGTGAATGTAAATGCAGGGTTCAAAACCTGCGGTCGGTTTTAGACCTAGATCCCTGCATTCGCAACCATTTGTCATGAAAGGGACTTGTGCCTCGTAAATATTAAAGAGGCAGAAGTTTTTGCAGCTCCTTGCGCATTGCCATTAGTACATCTATTGAAACGCAATATGAAGGTGGAGTCCCAAAGTACCAAGGAGCTGATTTGCAAGCCCCTTGCTCCGCCGGTGCGCCACCTTTAATATGGGAAAAGGTGATATACCGGCGGTAAAAAAATGGCGACTGGTTTACAACCCTCACTTTAGTACATCAAGCCGTGTGTTATGTAATCTATGTTATATTATGTTGCATTTCTCAAGCACGTAGGGAACTCTTCAATTGTGCATCATGGCGACTGTTCATTTGTCTAAGGTTTGGTATGTTTGCTCTTAACAGTGCATTTACAGCACTCTCAGGCACCGTACTCTGAGGGTCTGATTAATCAAGTAGTTGCGTCGCCCTTGCACCACCCAATGGGGCGCAAGGTTAACGCTACTACTGAGTAAGATTTATCTTGCCACCCAAAGTCACTATGATTTGCCTTGCAGGGCTTGATAAATCTGGAGTAAAGTAACGAAGCACAAATGGCTGCGTTGAGTGACTGTGCCCCAGGGAGGCGTTCCATGGTTGGAGCGTGGATGTGTTCCCACGGTTCTACCCATGGAATTTGGCATATTCCAGATTTACCATTGGTGGTAGACATGGTGATGCGTCAAAATGCTACGCCTCCCCAAGGGAGGCGTAACGAGGAGAAATATCATTATTTCTCCTCGTTCTTTCCTCTTTCCATGTGAGCTACATTATGCAGCACACATGGAAAGAGGAAAATGTCTCTGAGGATTGTTCTTGTGCAGGAAGGTGCCCATTCCTACACTAAACCAACCCTGTCTGCAAAGCAGGCACCCTTGCACCATAGCGCAACAGTACCTGCGTTGACTCTAGGCAGAATTTTGTGCGCCAGTGTAAGGAAAGGACAGGAATGTGCTGTATAATGTTAAATACGGCAGCGCAGCAGGTGATTTGCTGCGCTACGCTGCGTGAAAGTTTGATAAATGAGGCCCAGTGAGTTGGCTGCAGGCTGTAATCCTGTGAGGTGCAGGTGATCTGCTCTAGTGTCGGGTATCCTGCGGTCACAGTCATAATGATGATTTGGGAAAATGTGTGTATTTTTACTGCATCATTTATTGTGTGTCATTTGCGTCTTTAAGGGTAGTCTTGTAATACGAATTAGCGCTTTCTTAGGTCAATAAAAGGAAACGAAGTAGCAGTGGTGCATTGATCCCTAACTGGTGTGTGGGTTTGAACGCTTCAGGCTGTAGAGTGGCTGACACGCGACTAACTCCTCAATTGCAGTTCTACCAGCCTCCCAGAGGCACGAACTAGTGAAAATAAATGGACCGGTGTCCCCTTTTGCTGGTAGGCTCAAATGTCCTTTTTGCATTGTTAAGTTGTTACCAATGACGGTAGTAAATCAACAACCCAAGAGTTATGTTAGGAATCATTGACAAATGCACAGGTCAACATTCCATACAGAACCTGGGAAATAAACCGAATGAACAGAAAATATACCTTTTTAGAAAACGGACAATTATTTCAGAATATTTGACTACTATGTTGTGACCCTCAATTATGTATTCGTCAAAAAACAACATGACGCCTAAGCAAGATGCAGATAAACCGGTTTTAGAACATCTATACATACATATTTTAAACAAATAATCTGGTGGCAAACAGAAAGTGCAGACGGGAGAATGGCCAGTGTTTGTGTTAGGGCACTGGCAGTTCTCCAGGTAACATACTTAAAACAAGCATTTACAATGCAATGGTTTCGCTTTTGTAAAAGTTAGAGCTTTTATTATTGTTTTTGACAAATTCTTTTATATATCTTATAGAAATGTATTGAGTAAATGGCACAGCCTTTTCCGAACATATATTATTCACTGGCGGAGAAAGGAGTATCCAGGCCCCGCCCTTTACGAACTCGCCCCTATCTCCGCGGTGTGTTCAATGTAAGCAGGAAACTGGCATCACCTAATGTAAGATCACTCGAGTCACCCTGAATCTGCACTCTGCACTCACAATCTGCACTCTGAATCTGCACTCTGCACTCACAATCTGCTCTCTGAATCACTCACAATCTGCACTCTGAATCTGCACTCTGCACTCACAATCTGCACTCTGAATCTGCACTCTGAATCTGCACTCTGAATCTGTACTCTGAATCTGCACTCTGCACTCACAATCTGCACGCTGCACTCTGAATCTGCACGCTGCACTCACAATCTGCACGCTGCACACACAATCTGCACGCTGCACTCACAATCTGCACTCTGCACTCACGAAGCACTAGAATGGTTCCATAACACGAGAGAGAATCATGCCCCACCAATTTGGAAATCACTGTAGGATGAACACAGTTTAGCTGTCTGTCACAGTTCTTTAGGCAGTGTGATTAACTTCGAAGTAGCCCTTTTTCATCAATAAGGATCGTCGCAATCCCAAACATGTCTTCTTGGGCTGTGGGATAAAGCACATCGCCTTATACGGATCTCAAAATAGGCCATACCTTCTTAGGGACTTAAACTTCCATGCAATTGCTATTCTCAGTAAAACTGAATTTCAGAATCAAATAGTCTCGAAGTTTATCATACGCCTCAAGCATACTCAAGTTTGAAGGTTCATGGGGAGAGATGACATTGCTTAATTCCGAAGCATTAATAGGGGGCAAAGTAACCGGTATGAAGATAACCAGTGAGTACATGGCGAAAGATCCAGTGCTTGAAAGCCATGCACTGTTTATTTCCTACCGTAGGAAGTCCAGCCCCCTACATGTTGGAGGTTCTGCCTGTGGTGAGTAGCAGTGTGCAGTTTCTGAGAAGCCGTGGTTTAACCACTGCCACTCATGGACCAGAGTGAAGGTGGTATCTGACTACCATCCAGGGCTAAGGAATGCGATCCCTTCTCTACCTGTTCTTAAAACCTGATCTGACCAACGTCTGCAGCTTACAAACCTGGGAATTAATTTTTTTAATACGCGAAGCTGCAAGACACACTTTTGCAGTTTTGGACACTTTGGTCTGAAAGTGCAATCCAACTCTTCTCGCGCTACAATTATAAAGGATGCACAAAAGCGGGTTTGATAAATTGCTGTAGATTTCCCGACATTAGGAAGCTGAGCTGAGCGACCTTGCATGTATCTGAGCCTGTTCGCGCTGCCTTTTCCTTGTCCCATCTTTGTAGTTTGAGCTGTGCTCATAAGTGTGTTTATATGTTGGTTTAAGGTGCATGGCCGGCACATTTATAAACTAAGCTGCGAATTAGGAAAAGGTATTTGTTATTGAGAAAGGCCCAATATTTCTGCGGCAAAGCAAAACATACTACAAAACGAAACACTGCAACAAGTTTAAAAGTGGCAAAAACTCCTGGTACAAAAAGGCTTAACAGTTGACTGATATGTGGACGTCGCCCACAATAAGTTATTACTTTTTAAAGTACCCATAAACGGAGTGATATTAGAGAGAACAAGCGCTCGTGCCTCGTGCTAAAAGTTAATAAAAAAAAGAATGCTGAGGTTGTACGGATTAAAAAAATCGAACGGCTAAAAATGAATGCTCTGTGTGAGCATGAAGCACCCAGGACTTTGGGGGGGGGATATAAAACTCATGCTGGCCATGAAACTCAGCGCATGGCATAGGTGCTCACATGATGTTATATGGAAATGTGCTTGGTTTGTAAAGTTTACGAACTGCTTACTCAGGTACGTACCAAGGCTCCAACATCAAAACGCGGTGCACTTGAAGACTGCATCTAAATACACATGCAGTTAACTGTGTGCTAATGTGCTCAGTATCAAAAGAAGCGATACCATATCGATCAGTATCAAAAGAGAGTGTACCGGGTTCAACGGTCATGCTGAATGCTTACCAGCAATCCGTCGGCCATAACCTCAAAATCACGGTGCCGATGTTACCAAAGGAAGTGACTTGAACGTGTTTCACATCCTCTTTGGTTGCGAGGATTTAAAGAGACAAATCGTGCTGTGATTACACGAGTGACTAATAAAGTTGTGATTGCGAAGCATTGGCCACGCTCTGAAAGGTAAACAAACGGCGGAGGCAGTGGGATCGCTCATGGGGAGGTATCTGCTGCACTCCGTGCACAGAGGGTTTATTGAAACAGCAGGCGGCAGCACTAAGAACTAGAAACAAGCATTTAGAATGCCGGAGACACGGACATCGGGAGGAGGGGGTGGGAACGGGCACACGGACAGCGGGTGGGGGGGCGGGAACGGGCACACATGGACAGCGGGAGGGGGCGGTAACGGGCACACGGACAGCGGGAGGGGTGGCGGGGGAAGACAGGACAGCAATCACTCACCAAGGACGACTTCTTCCGGCGGCGGTCGGCGGAATGACAAAAAAACCCTCCCCAAATAAAAAAAATAAACACTCCCACAGCCGCATGATGTAGCGAAAAGCCTAAAAATCGCCGGAACGCCCACGAATCTGCTCGCAGAATGACGAGCAGATCTCTCTTCCAATGGCTAGCCTCCATTTATGGAGCTAGCCAATGGAAAGCGAGGGCGGAACAAAGCCACACAGTGTAAGTCATTAGATTTCGTCTGCGCGAAAGGCTGCTTGCGCAGCTTTCGACAGGCGAAACCTAAATAACCCAGGATACAACAAATAGACACATATAGCCATCTGTTGCTCAAGAGTGTTAATATTTCACCCATAAACTGGACGTAGTCATCAGGGCAAAAGTATACGAGGTAAGGTTGATACTGATCAGTGAGTCGGATGCTGGGTGCTTTGACTGATGATTTTAAAGCATGTTTCTATAGATCTTGTAGTAGCACTATGGGGTTGTATGGCAGAACCTTGCATGCATTTATCTTGCATGCCTTTACAATGCAGTCACTACCCGAACTGCAACATTACCACTTGTTACTTTACCATGAAAGTTGTTACAACAGACTTTGAAATAGTATAAATTACTATTCCAACTCCAGTCTACGCAAAAGTAGGGAAGGTGTTGGTCTTAAAAACCCAACACCAGCCCAACAATGCACCCCTCCCCTACAGCAAGTTGTTATAACAATTTGCGGGTTAAAGTAACACGTGGTAACGTCACGGTCCAGCAAGGTACAGCAAGTTGTTATAACAATTTGTGGTTTAAAGTAACACGTGGTAATGTTGCGGTCGGGGTAGTGTCTGCGTTGTAAAGGTTGGTCGTTGTTGAGACTTTGCGGTAAAGGATGTTTCACGCACCAGGGCCCTGGATTGTGAGGCTTGGACTGAGCCACAATCCTGGCTGTTTTTGACTATGGTGCTCGGAGGCGGATGATGGGACAATTTTCCTTGCTGGCACTGGGACCTGCAGCACACTGACTGTGACGTTAGACTTCCTCGGACCTTGCTGTTCTTTTGTTGTTCTTTTGTAGATTAATCGAGATTAATTTACTTCTACAGATGTCACCACACTGTACTCATTTGTTGTGAAGTACAGGCCAGCTTCCTAAACTGAAAGTTCTCACAGTAGTAGTTTATATTCTGTAATCAGCCACGGTTCACTCTCAGCAAGAATTTACAAACACACAAATAACTAAGGAGCTCATTAGAAGTGGTGCTGAAAACTGACTCGGCTGGTGAGTCCAAGTGTGGTGTTGCCGATGTGCCTTCCCCACACAAACTGTTAATAAGTGCGTTCCTGGTATCAAAGAGTCGAGGGAGAGAAATAATGTTTATTATATTGATGCTACTACCGCTTCTTGCATTCTTAAAACAGATGCATTTCTGCAATCTTACATTTATTTTAATTAGCAGCACCACTCATGTGCATGTCCTGTTCATTGAAGCTTTCTTTCCTTCCTTTGAGAACTTAGCTGCTCCCGGTGAATAGAGAAGCAAGCTTCAGACCTGCCCGCAGTGTAAAGCAGATGATGACAAGCAATGGCATCGTCTTACGCGCTATTAATAACAGACCCCCTGGCATGTGCTGTTTGGTAACCAAGGAAATAAGTTGGATGTCTGATCAACCCTGCCCTACCGCTGTTTGAGTGTACTGTAATGCTCTCACATAATACCATTGCTAAGTAAACTCTGTAGCTTTTAGAGAATCTTGTGCAAAATGTCGAACACAATTCTGTCTTGAACGTAAGTCCAACAAGCATTGGCAACACCAATAGGTTTCGTCTATGCGAGATGTATTGACTTTGTCAATATTTTTAGACATGTTTCTCAGACGTGTGGGCTGCTGTACAACACAGGGCAATCTTTAAGCTCCTCTGCTTGACTCACAAGTCCCTTTATCAGTCTCAGCCCGTGTATCTCAGTTCAAAACTGAATTATTACTTGCCTTTCAGACAGTTAATATCTTCTGATAAAGCCTTTCTGCAGATCCCACGTATCCGTACTGCCAGATTTGGCGGTAGATCTTTCTCATATCTGGCTCCTCATCATTAAAACAATCTTCCTCTTTATATTCGCACCTGCTCCAATTTTATGAATTTCAGGATTATGCTCAAAACATGGTTGTTCTAGACAAGTTTTACTTGCCTTCTCAGGTCAAGCGCCGATATACTCCTTCGGGTGTGAGTTATGAGCGCTATTAAGTACATATAACATAACATAACTTAAAGTCAAGAAATAAATTCCGCTATTATGCGCCCACAATTAACAGCATCATAGTACTATTTTCTCTACTTTCAGCCATGATGCACAGCAGACAAGTCGGTGCTGTGAAACATGTCTAAAGAACATTTACGAAGCTAATAGATCTTGCCTAGGTGAAACCTATTGGCTTTGCAAATGCATGTTGTATCCAGAGCCTGAATGGGCCATACTTTTCAAATGTCTACAGTGGTAATTTTCCAGCCGTACTCTCACCGTTCTCCAGCACATCCATTAAGATGGCCTAAAATCATCTGGTTTGAGAAATGTGAGATGAGAGGGATATATTTACAGCAAGATAGCGTCCAAAGGACAAGGAATGGCGTAAATCGGCGGAATACCTCACTGACACTTATCTCTCCATTCCGGTGTTTGTTGAGAGCATCCGTGGAGCAGGTTTGTGCGCTCGTCTTTGTTGACAGGCAGAGGTCTTGCTACCAGGGCTGGACTGGCTACCAGGGCTGGACTGGCTACCGGGCTTTCCTTAATAAACAATACAAAACAAATGTTTAAAAAAGTATGATTTAAAGCTATTTGTTCTGCATTGTTTATTTAGAAGCGTGGGCAGCTCCCCAGCAACACAATGAGCTCCTCCGCAGGGAACCTTGACCCCACCCTTCCACAATATCGAAAAACACCCGGTAACCAGTCTGGCCCTGCTGGCTTCCCAGTACTGGTCAAGCTTCCCAGGACACTGTGAGGACCTGCCGCTCCTGACAATAGCAGATACCCTGGGAGAAAAGGGGCTCCACAGCTGAGAACGAGGAGCGCAGAGTATGGAGTAATTTATGTTTGAATCAGTGCTTAATATGTGAAAAAAGGAAATAAATAAAAATACGTGCCGGAGCCCTCGTCAGGAGTCCACCACAGTTTGCACCACGCATTGCCCCTGTACTTACACAACTACTAACCATCACACTGCTACAAGTGTGACAATTCCGACTGTTCAAGGCCCCCAAAGCTTTAAGAATAGCTTGATTGGTAGGAATTTGTTGTTGTTAATGTATATTAAATTATCAAACAACAATTATTCTGCTTGTCTTTAAATTACACAGACAGCGCCACTGGGTTGCAGCTATCATAAGTGCAGGTTCCGGCAATTAACCCCTCCACGCGAGGCTAATTCCCCCGCGGTGCGGGAGGGGGCCGCGCACGGTGGCGCGGTGCTCGTGACCAGCCCAGCTCATCATGCTGCACAGTGGAGCTGTGCTCATGACGAGCTGGGCCCGTTACAACTCCGCTCACTCCAATAGAACCCCCGCACAATCTGGTAATTAGCCGCGCGTGGGCCGGCCGCGGCAGTCATGACGAGCTGAGCTTGTCATGAGCACAGCTCACTGTGCCTCATGACCAGCTGAGCTCGTCATAAGCATGCAATGGGTTAAGTGCCAGTGCTGATTCCTGGAAACCACTGGCTCAAATGAAGTCCTTGTGCAAATGCCTCAAGCTACAAATTATATGGCCTCTCATCAACGTGCACACGTTACTTTACCGGTGGGAGTGTGTTTAGTGCACAAGTGTGAATTTAAGCCCTACTGACCTCAAAATGGGAGGTGGCATTAGGGGTCCCACCTTCCCGCCCGCCAAAAAAGCACAGGCAGAAGCAACTATGTTACATCCTGCATTATACTTTACTTCCCCTTTAATTGCATGTGACTGAATTCATGTAGTTCTGGTTCTCAGAACTTTCCTGAGGATGCATTCTGCCTTACTATGTCAGTTGTACTTGGACCTTGAAGCTGTATACATGATGCTGTGCTGCTGAATAAAGCTTCTTCACTTAAACCCATTCTATTGGATTATTACATATTTTGGCGACGAGGACTCCAGCCATCTACAGCACAGGAGCGGAGTGAACCCCTTCTTATGGTTTTTGGACTTTCTGCTGGATTTCCGTGGATTTTATACTGTTTCCACCTCTTCAAAATCATCCTACTTGGAATTGCTCCTTTCCAACCTTTATTCCTGGTTTTCCTGAGCCTACTGCGAAAATTGTGAGACTTTTCCGACTTTATTTCATCAATTTAAAGATTTTGCATCTTTTAATCGCTGCTCGAGCCTCACCGAAGCCCGTTTCTGGTTGCCAGGATACGAAGACGCTGAGCCTTCATAGAGTCATCTAACGCGTCTCCTGTTGCCAAGGTGCCGATCTGTTTCCTGGACACCGAGACGCAACACACTACGGAGCGTCATCGTCTCAACGCGTCTGTCACCTAGCAACTGCCGCATTGTTACGCACCCATTAAGCATCTGCACGTCGGCGCGTCTTCTTTCCAGCTACTGGTGCGCATTGAAACGCACTCCACACGCAGCGTGACGTCCCACGTCACACGCTGCGTGCAACGTGACTCCATCTTGTTTTGTTTCCAGTTACCTAGCAACCCTTCGCCGATCCTACACGGAAACTGCATTTCCTACGCGAAGGTTGTCGATGCTTTAATTAATATTATACGGACGCGCCATTCATTCAATTTCACACGGAAAATCTACTCTTTCATCGCTGTTTACAGCGTTTACTACATTTTAATTCCATTTTGTAAGATTTCATTTTCTTTAACGTTCTACCACCGTGTCATGAAGGAAGGTACTTTATTCATGTTACTTACTTAAGGAAACTTGACTAATTTCTACAAGTGACTTTGGATTTGGCATTATTAGATTGATTTTGCTTTATTTATTCTATTTATATTTATTGTTTTACTAGATTTGTGCATATTGATCTACTACACTATTTTACAAGTTCTGTGGCATTTGCTTTAATTTTAACTCTGTCTTTGGAAATGCAGTTTGATCCTCCTGCTAAATTTTTGCAAATTAAAGGTGACCCTCCTTTGCCTTGGGCAAGATGGAAGGAGGAGTTCTTCAACTATATGAAGGCCATTGACGGAGAGCGAATGGGTTCTGAAAGGAAAAAGAGCATTTTATTACATTGTATAGGATCAGAAGGACAAGAGATTTTCAGAACTTTGCCCCCCATTTCTACTCCTTCTGGCAGTGGTGATAGTCTCAATGTTTATTCTGAGGCTCTTGCCAGATTAGAGAAAAGATTTAAACCCACTGCTAATATTGCTCTTAATAGATTTAAATTTTACACCAGAGCACAGAAACAAGATGAATCTTTCGATGACTTTCTCACCTCTCTAAGAGCCTTAACCTTACGTTGTAATTTTGGTACAATGGCTGATGAGATGATACGTGACCAAATTATTGTTCACGATAAAAATAAGAACGTCCAAGATAAGTTATGGTGCCTTGGTGATCCCAGTTTGGAAGAGAGTATTGCCATTGCTAAATCTACAGAGATGTCTGAAAAATGGATGGACATTGTAGATAAACAAAGTGCCAATGCTAGTAAGATTAATGTTGAGGAAGAAGTATGTTTAGTCAAGTCCAAGAACGAAGCAAAGAATAGTAATACCTCACAATCTACTGTTAAAAATTGGTCGAATAGTAATTACAGAAAACCTGATGTTAGTAGCAATTTAGTTTCCTGTTATAGGTGTGGCAATAAGGCACATGTGGCTTCTTTCCCAGGATGTCCTGCTCTTAATAGAACTTGCAACATTTGTGGTAAGTTGGGACACTTTAGTAATGTCTGTAGGGAGAGACGTTTTAACTCACAAGGAAGAACAGGACAATCACGTGTTGTTCCCAGTTATCCTGCTCCCATCAAAGTTTCTTCAGTTAATGATTCTGAACCTACCCCACAAGAGATTTCCAGAGGTTATGTTGTGTCCATATTACAAAGGGGTACCATTGCTTTTACTCGCAAGAAATCTCCTAAATGCAATTTTAACATCCTGGGGGTTGATCTGGAATTGATGGTAGATTCTGGTTCCCCATGGACCATCATTACTAAACAATATTTTGATGAAAAATTACAAGAGGTGTGTGATTTTACCAAATTACAACCTTCTGACATTTTAGCTGAAAATTTTAATGGAGGCAATATCTCAATTGAAGGATTTTTAAATGTGCATTTGACTTTTAGAGGTAGATTTGCCTATATTAAATTGTACATAGCGTCCAAAGGTGTAAATGTTCTTGGGTGGCAAGATCAATGGGAACTTGGTATCAAACTGAATCCACGAGCCAAAGATCCCATTGAACTGTGTAGCGACCAAGAGATGGTTAATAGTATTTCAGAACGGGAAGAAGATGTTACTTCCTTTTGGAGTAAAAAATTTGATAAAGTATTTTGTGATCAATTAGGAAAATTGAAAGGTTTTGCACACAAAATTGTTTTAAAAGACAATGCTATTCCTGTGAAACAAAAATTGAGAGGTGTACCCCTCAATGTCAGGTCTGAACTAAAGGACATGTTAGACGATCTGTTGAAAGATAATATAATTGAACCTATTGAGTCATCTGAGTGGGTTTCACCCATTGTTCTCGTACGAAAACCTGATCAAAAGTTAAGAGTCTGTATTGATTTGAGAGCTCTTAATTCTAACATAGTTATAGATTGCCACCCACTTCCCAATATCAATGAATTAGTTTCACTTTTTGATGGTGCGCAGATCTTTTCCACCCTAGATCTTAGGTCAGCGTACCATCAAATAGAGTTAACGGAGGAATCTAGGAAATTCACTGCTTTCATCACACCCATGGGTCTCTTTCAGTGCAGAAGAATGCCGTTTGGGTTGGCTTCTGCCGCTTCTGTATTCCAGAGGGTAATGTTCCTAATTTTTAGAGATTTAGACTCTTACGTCAAATGCTTTCAGGATGACATCCTAATTTTCTCGAAAAATGATGCGGAACATTCTGTTCATCTTAATGAAGTGTGTTCCAGACTACAAAACTATGGTCTTACTCTTAAAGCACACAAGTGCAATTTGTTTAAGAAATCTGTGGAGTATTTGGGGCACACTCTCTCAGGGGAAGGTTTAATTCCAAAAAAATCAAATGTAGAGGCCATTCTTAATGCTCCTGCTCCCATTAATAAGGAACAGCTTTTGTCATTCTCAGGCATGTGTGAATATTACAGCAAGTTTGTTGCTAACTTTGCCACAAAAATGGAGCCTTTGAGAAAACTCTTGAGACAAAAGAATGAATTTGTGTGGAACACAGAGCAAGAAAACGCTTTTTCAGAAATTAAAAAGGATATTGTAGGTTCCCCTACTTTGAGACCCTTTAGAATGGGAAAAAAGTGTATAATCACTACAGATGCAAGTTTATACGGTTTGGGTTGTGTACTTTCCCAAACTGACGGTATGTCAGAATGGAATGTGGCATTTTCATCCAGGACACTGAGTGAGACAGAGCGCAGATATGCAGTTATTGAGCGGGAGTTGCTGTCGTGTGTATGGGCTATAGAGCACTATAGGATATATATTTGGGGCAGTAAGTTCATTCTGAGGACTGATCATAAGCCCCTTGTAAGTATTCTATCAGTGGGAGGAGGTTGGAATTCCACAGCAAGGATCGCACGTTTGACATCCAGATTACAAGAATACAGCTTTACGGTGGAATACATTCCTGGGAAGAAAAATGTGACAGCTGATTGCTTGTCACGCCTGCCTTGTCTTACTTTAATTGACAGTGTTAAAAAGTGTGAAGATTTGGATTTTGTTTGTGGTTTGCAGGACTTTGTGGATTCACAGTATCAGGAGATCACTGAACAGTTTTGGTTTAAGTGTCAAGAAGAAGATGAAAAGTTTCTTACTTTGAAGAAATATTTGTTGGAAGGTTGGCCCAACAAAATCAATGTTAGAGAAGACATAGTTCCATTCTTCAATGTTGCTGATGAATTATTCTGTGATGGTGATCTTGTGTTCAAAGGTGACAAGTGTGTTCCACCTGTTGGTGTTCAAGAGTTGATACTCAAGTTGGCGCACAAAACCCACCCCGGTATTTCTGCCATGAAGCGTTTGATTAGATTGAATTTCTGGTGGCCTGGTCTAGATAGGTTTGTAGATCGGGTGGTTAGGGATTGCAGTGAGTGTTGTGACAAAGACAAAATGTTAAAAGTTGTTGTTCCACCTCTTAAGCCGGTAGTTTGGCCTGAGGTTCCATGGAGTAAGATTGCCTTTGACATTTCTGGTCCATTCAATATATTGCCTGAATCTTCTCGCTTTGCACTTGTGATTATTGATTACCATTCTAAGTGGCCAGAAGTAAAGTTTGTGTCAAAGATTACTTCTGAGGTTATAATTTTGTTCTTCCAAGAAGTATTTTCTAGAGAGGGTTGTCCTTCCACCTTAGTGTCAGATAATGGAGTACAATTGGTCTCATCAGAAATGCAGTCATTTTTACAATCTTGCAACATAAAACATATTAGGACGTCACTCTACGAGCCACATGAGAATGGTCAGGTTGAGCGTTTCAACCGTGTGTTAAAGAACTTTGTCGTTGATGCCATTAAGGAAAAAGGCAACTGGTTGAATATCCTCAGAGAGAAGCTTTGGCATTATCGCATTACTCCACACACCACCACTGAGGTCAGTCCTTTCAAGTTACTTAAGGGAAGAGACCCTGCTTCTGTTATTTGTCCTTGGTGGTTCAAAGAAAAATGTAAAGCCTTGTGTGAGGAGGTTGTTGATGTCAAACTTGTTGCGGACAGAGTGGCTTCTAAACAAAGTAAATCTGCCCTGTGGTACAACAAAAGGTGGAGAGCTAAGGAACATGGTTTGTCTGTGGGTGATTGGGTCAAAATTCTGAAACCTTCATTTATTAGCAAGGGACTGAGCAGATATAGTAGACCCATTCAGGTTAAAAATGTTTTCCAAAATTCTGTTATCACGCAAGATGGTAAGGTCTGGAATGTAAGCAAGATTGCGAAGTGCCCTGTCCAGTATGGTGTGAATTCCCACTTTTCCTGTCACAATTCTGCACCAAGTCTGTGTTCTAGGCCCTCTACTGACACCATTGCTTCCAGGATCAAGTTGGATTCCCGCGCTCGTAGGAAACCTCTTTCTTTACGAGACTATGTATAATATTTTGCTCTGCAAAGTTTTGCCTTGTTCTATTATGATTTTGTACATATGTTATTCTCATTGTTCTTTTTGTTTATGGGGGAGATGTGTTACATCCTGCATTATACTTTACTTCCCCTTTAATTGCATGTGACTGAATTCATGTAGTTCTGGTTCTCAGAACTTTCCTGAGGATGCATTCTGCCTTACTATGTCAGTTGTACTTGGACCTTGAAGCTGTATACATGATGCTGTGCTGCTGAATAAAGCTTCTTCACTTAAACCCATTCTATTGGATTATTACAAACTAGCTCTTTGCTGAGGCTCTCTGAAATACAATATTTGTATAGCATCACACAGTTTGGCCAAGTTTCGGGTTTCACACTGTGCAAATGAGCCATAATGTCCATGGACTTGACAATTCTCGCTCCGGTGCCTACTCGATTCACGGGTTCACACTCTGCGACTCTGGGCAATAGCTTGCTTAATCTCCACAACGGCCCCTCGCGGCGGGATGCCTGGCTTTCACCTTGCGGATACCCTGCCGGGGTTATCTCACAGGGGAATACCAGGACGGGTTCCGTAAGCAAGCGCTTAGAAACCGCTCGGTGATTTGCGCTATATAAATTCCTGTACATTTACATTTACATTTACTATACAGATATCTATTTCTTGCTCCTGTTTTACTTCAACAGTTAATGCTTTGCCTTTTAATTCTTGGTGCGTGGGATTAGAGCGTGGATTGTAGGCAAAAGCTACATGAATGTGCAGCTTGTTTTGGGTTAAAAAAAACTCTAATAGAGACAGAGGCAGGCACCTGGCTCGAGCTTTCTGTTATTCGCCCTTATTTTTAAAGCTGTTCTCATGAAACTGTTGTACTATTGTGATTTTCCAATGTACTTTAGCTTCGACCCAAAGCATCCCAACTCCCTGGAATGCAAGACCCGATTTTGCAGAATTGGCAATTCTGCCTAGAACAATCTTATGAAGCTTTTGCTGCAGTAATAGCCAATCCTCTTTTTCTGTATTTGTGTGGTAGTAGCCAGCATAAAATGCTTACAGCCATTACTCTTCCCTCTCTACTCCCGACATACTCCCTTTTTCCACTGCTCCCCCGTGGCGGCAGCTTACTTTTACCATCTGCTCGAAGTAGGTAGTAAAAGTATCCATTAGATAAACAGCAAACCCATAAAGAGTGATGAGAGGAATGCTTGCAATGAGCCCAACCGCTGGCAATCGTTCAAAGTAGTATTTCGGGGCATCATTTTTCACCCACCATTCCACGTCAGTTTGGACGCAGCCATATGCAGATCAGTCTTGACCCTGCTCCAATAGGAATAGGTGAGCCTGAATTTTCTGTCCAGGTGCTGTCTGAACCGGAACACAAGCAACCCAAGATCGGTTTTGTTCTGACTGGGGCTTCTCAATTGTGTTTAGCTTGGTTCTAGTGTCACATTGAGCACGGGACTCACGTCTGGGCATAACCCTACCACTTAGGGTGTAATATCAAACACACAAAAAATGATGGGAGAAATGCTTACACTAAATGTAACCAATGGCAATCACTCCGGGTGCATTGTTCTTTTGTCCACCAACCCACCTCAGTTTGGACAATCTATATGCAAATCAGTCTTCATCCAGCTCCTGTCAGTACTGGCCAGTCCTCCCTGAACCAGAATACAAGCATATGGTTACGTCCAAACTGAGGTGGCATGACATATTCTTATGCTGATGGAACATTATTCGTTGACATGTGCAGCAGTGGAATTTTGTCTTTTACAGGTATTTAAAAAATACTATATTTAGCATGGCATCTATCTTGCTTCTTCAGCAAACAAGCCAGTGGCAATTTGCTGATTGCCAACACCGAGAAAGACTGCTGATTTGTGTTTAATGCACATTAGGACCTTTTGCGTAGCTATGCAATTTTGCCCAGGGTTGCTGCATCTGACAGTGCCTTTAACAATTGATGTTTTGTCCTTTACTCACAATTATTGAACTACAACAGCTGAACTAAACCCCTGCATCTGAAATGTGTTTGGTAAAGTGGCTGAGACTTTTTTTGGGTGAATAGTACTGTTCACCGGTTGAATGCAGATGGGATTACCTGTTCTGGTGTATTGCCTGTCCACTTGTGTGGCCTATAGTATTTACACACTGGCTAGGAGTTTATGGGCCCGCCAGATCAAAACATCTGGGCGAGACAATGTTGACCAGTGCTATTGGCTCTTGTGTTGTGCTACAGCTCGGCCACATTTTCTGTTTTCCTTTGTAGACCCACATAGCTAATACATAAGGAAGACACTCCAATACAGTGTCCTTTCATTTGAAATCAATTCACAGACAATTCACAGATGTCTTAAACAGTTTTTGAGTCAAGTTCAGAGAAAACTAGGTAAGAATGTGTCTTCAAAATCCAAATCCTCCAAACTTAGTGACACCAGGGCAGAATTCTAGGTTAACACTTTCATTATGATGAAGACACTTCTGAAACACAATCCCAAATGGGTGATGCAAGAAAATTAGGTGCAGTGAGGATAGATATATAATTATTATACCTAGTGTTGGACCTGGCCTTTTTTGCAGGGTTATCCCCAAACCGTTTGCTTTGTTCCTCCCATTTGTTCTGAGCTATTTTTGTTGGCTTTAGGACTCGGGGCAATTTACCACTGATACCTAGTGCTGAAGTGCATACGATCTTTGTCTAAAATGTATTGGTGATTGGTTTATCAATTATTGCCATATTTTGTTTACAAGTAAGTCCCTAGTAAAGTGCCCCAGGTGTGCACAGGGCCTGTAAATTAAATGGTATTAGTGGGTCAGCAGTACTGATTGTGCAACCCACATCTGTAGCCCTGCAAATGTGTCTCAGACTTGCCACTGCAGTGTCTGTGTGTGCAGTTTTAAACTGCCATTTCGACCTGGCAAGTTCCTCAACTTGCCAGGCCCAACCCTTTCCTTGTACAACATGTACGTCATCCCTAAGGAAGGCCAAATGCTGCCCCATGGGCAGGGTGCAGTGTATTTAAAATGAAGGATGTGTACTGTTGTGTTTTACTATTGCAAGAACTATCTCTGCCATAGGGTAACATGGGAATTGCCTTGTGTTGGACGTGGCCCTTTTGTCAGGTTCACCCCAAAACTTTTTCGCGTTTCCTAGCCTTTTTCTGTAACCTGGTGTTAGTGATTTTAGGCCTCTGAGCACTTTAGCACTGTGGTCCAGTGTAAAGTGTGTGCGCTCTCTGTGTATGTGTGGTGAGACTGCCCTAGCCCTCCCATAGGAATGCATGAGGGATATGTGTGTCCATGGTAATTCCTGGTATGGAGGAGTACAGGGGCGAGTTTAGTATGTATGAACTCGTGAGGATAAATGCTGTGCAATGGTGTGTGCAGATTTATGGTGACTGGTGGAGAAATGCCACTTTTAGAAGTTGGCCTTTCTGTGTACTGTGTGTCTGCCTACCTGATGTGAATTGCATGTCTGGCTTGTGATTGACAGGAGCTGAGAGGTGTGGGTGGCTCCAGGAGACAGGGGGGTGTCTGCCCAGTGGTGAATAGAGAGATCTGCATGCAGATGGGAGGGAGGAGTTGTACCTGGGACCTGAATAAGATGGTGCCTTCCCTCCACAATGCTGGCGCCGCCCCCTGTGGTGCGTCTGAGCACTGAGCCCCCACCTGACAAGGGAGAGGGAAGCTTAGCAAAACAAAGTGCCCCAAAGCTTCCGTGAACCAGTTGCATCTGGTTATCCCATGCCCTGCACTTTTACACAAAGGATTATGTGGTATAAATATAGGGGCTGTGACCCCATGTAAATGTTCTGTTCTTGGTTGCTGTTCCAGCCAGGGCGTGCTGCTGCTGGGGCCAAGGGGGGGCTACCATGAGGGCTTGCCTCCCTGGGCCCTGCATTGCCCTTTTTACCTTTGAGGACCTTTTCACTGGGACTGACTTTGATTCGTTTTCCTTATTCTTCAGGACTTTATGCGGCCTTTCAGCGCACTGGACGCACTTTGATTTACTCCCCCCAGAGGAGGAGAGCCTGGGGGCTGCACAGCGCTGCAGCCACTTTAGGAGGGAATCCCCACCATAGGGATTCCCCCGTGATGCTGGACTTGCGGGTGCCCACCCCGCTTATTTGCTCTAAGGGTGCCCACCCCGCATACTGGTGCCGTATTGATATGGCGGGTGCCCACCCCGCTTTGTGTGGTTTTCGGAAGAGGGAGCCTACATCTCATTGCCACCGAGAACCGAGATTACCGGTGCAGCCTGAGCCGCGGCAAAAGCGGAAGTTAGGCAACATGGTGCCTGGCGGCGGGCGGGACTTCCGGTTTTGCAGAGGAAGTCCCGCGCACCCCCCGCAGCCTGAGGAGACGTCCGGAGCCCCGCGGGTTCCATGCTGAAGTCCCGGTCCCATGAGAGGGACCGGGCGAAGAGCGGAGTGCCGGCCCTGGGAGCCCCCGAGAGTAGAGTGGAGCAGAAAGGAGCAGAGAGGTCCTGCCCCGCAGAGCCGGTGAGTAATGGCTCTTTTGCTGTTTGGTGCCCGTTCGAGGCACAGTCTGAGCGGTCCCGCCAGGAGAGCGGACCGCTCCCACGTTGCTGGCATGATTGCTGACTGAGGGCCCAGAGGGGCCCGGGCCTTCCTGTTGGGCAAAGCTATTGTCAGAGCCCTGGGTGTCTCCAACGTTGGGGGCAAGTTTGATCTAAAAGCCCCTGGGCAGATTGGGTGACAAAGGGCCCAGGGGACCTGTGCTTCTCCCCATGTGGCTATTGTTCTACAGATGCCCCATTTTGCTAGAGGGCAGCTGCAACGTAAGTAGGGCCTGTTGGTCCCCAGATCGGAGCACATTGTCGGTGCTCGTGTTCCTGCCAGTTTGGGCATATTTGTTTTGCAGGGCACAGCCAGTGCCAGTGCCCCTCATTTGATATGCACAGCTGCCCAGCAAGTAGTGGGCAGCTGTGCTCTTTAGGCCTCAGTTCTTTGGGGGGCATGTTGTATTGAAGTTAGGAGTGAGATGCACTCCTTTGCCCCTGACATTCACAGCTGCGCAGCACTTAGTGCCAGCTGCGACGTTTAGGTCTGCGCAGAGTGCGCACCCTTGACTTCCGCTGTTTTGGCAGCGCAACCTGACTTTTGGACATAGGGCATTTGAGACCTTTTAAGATGGTCAGTTGGCCAGGGGGACTATTAGGTTTATTTATTTATTTCTTGATTTTATAGAGCGCGACAGCTACCCGTAAGGGTATCCCGGCACGAGAAAGGCAGAAGAAACCCTGCACTCACCAGTCAGGATTATTGATTAAAGAGCCAGGTTTTAACGGCTCGGCGGAAGCGAGCATGACAGTTCTCCTCACGAATCTTGAGGGGGAGAGAATTCCAGAGTCTTGGCCCCAAGTTGGCAATGGCACCACCTCCGATTTTCGAGAGTCTGTACTTCGGTACGGAAAAGAGATGCTGAGAAGAAGAGCGAAGGGTGCGCGGGGGAGTATAGCTCTGGACAAGAGACTGAAGGTACACAGGTGCAACCCCCGCTCTGATCTTATGCATGAAGCTTAAAGCCTTAAACTTCACGCGACTCTCTACTCTGAGCCAATGGAGCTCGCGGAGGCGTGTGGTGATATGGTCCATTTTACGACAGCCGCAAAGGAGGTGCGTGGCCGCATTTTGCACCAATTGAAGTCGACGTGTGACCGCCCTGGTGAACCCCAGGTAGAGAATGTTACAATAGTCCAACCTAGAGGTCACCAGGCGTTCACAACGGACTTCTGCGTATCAGATGGAAGCATCCAGAATATTTTTCGGAGCCACCGCAGAATGGTGAAACAAGTCGCCGCCACCTTGTTGGCTTGACATTTCATAGACAATGTGTTGTCAATGATAACACCTAAGTTTCGCACATGCTCTGAAGGGGTGGGAAGTGGACCCATCACATCTGGCCAATGCCTAAGATTCCAGAGTTCAGGTTTATTCCCAAGCACCAAGCGCCAGGCCCTGATATGATGTATAGGGAGCTAGGAAATGTAATGTATGTAGTATGATTTACGCATCTATGATTTACGCATCCTGTGTTATACCTCTAAATGTGGTTTTGATGATTATGAGGTTGTTTTGCAATTTATGGTTTATGCTAGTGAGATTATGTTTCACTATGTGATTTATGCCCCTAATGTGAGTTATGCTCAGGAGGTTAGGGTCTAATGTGGTTAGGCTTGTGAGAGGATTGCATAATGTGATTATGCTGGTGAGGTCAGTAGTCAGTTGGATGAACGCCTCCCACTTAAAGCTCAATGGGGATAAAACTGAGCTAATGGTATTGGGTAATCAGTCCCATTTTCGTCCGGAGTCTCTATGGCCCCCTAGCATGGCCCCCCCCCCTATCCCCAAAACTGATATTAAAAGTTTGGGGATCTGGCTGGATCATAATCTAACCCTCAACACCCAGGCCAGAAAAACAGCGGGTACATGCTTTGGTCTATTACGCTCCACCGGCAAGATCCTCCCCATGCTTCCTTTCCAGTCAAAAAAACTACTTCTACAGGGTCTTATACTGTCGAGACTTGATTACGGCAATGCCTTATTCCTCGGTTCACCAAAAAAAGTCATTGCCAGGTTACAGGTGGTGCAAAACGCGGCCGCCCGTATTCTCACGGGCACAAAAAATCGTTGCTCCGCCAAACCTGCAATCAGAGCACTCCATTGGCTTCCGGTGGAGCAAAGGGTGCAGTTTAAGGCCATGTGCCTAACTCACAGAATCCTCCACGGAAATGCCCCTCCCGTTCTTAAAGATCTTGTGATGCCTTATATCACAAACAGAACCCTCCGATCCTCTAATGTTCACCTCACTCAAATACCTAGGATTAAGAGAACACGCTCAGGGGGCCGGCGGTTCTCTTATCAGGCGTCCAGGATGTGGAATGCTCTCCCACTGGACCTTCGTGCCCAACCTAACCTCCTGTCCTTTCGCAAATCCTTGAAGACGTGGCTGTTCCCTTGACCATCTCCTGTTTCCGCCTGACTTGACTATATGGATTTTCAGTCAGCGCTGGGACGCTCCTGGGCAGCCATGCGCCCTATAAATCCCATTCCATTCCATTCCAGGTTGGCACAGAGTGTAATTTGCGCCTGATGTGATACTGTGCATAATGTAGTTTTTGTTACAGGCTGATGCTAAGTACATTGATTACCAGTAGTTACTGGTTGTACGTTTATGATCTGTTTTACTTTTACTAAGTTCGCTTTGTGATGGTTCAGACAGTGGTCCAGTGGGCCCTGTCAGGTGTATATAATCCCTTGTAGGTATGACCCATAGCGTGCCGGGGATGTTGTTGCTGTGAGCGTGTGCAAATGCTTTACACATGGCCTCTAGGATAAGCCTGACTGCTTGTGCCAAGCTACCAAGGGAGTGAGCAGGAGTTATATCCCTTGCCCTGACTAGCTTTGGCGAAAGCCTTAGCCAACCAGAAAGTCTATTTCTAACACCTTGAAATATCTTTTATGCGTAATTTCCTATTGGTAGCAGTTAGAGATTTGAAGTTTGGGGACTGTGAACAATTTAAAGATACATAGTTTGCTGAAGTTGGTTTTTAAAGTGCGTGTTTGAAAATACCTCTTTTAGAAAGTGGGAATTTTCTTTCTTAACCATTCTGTGCCTCTGCCTGTCTATAGAATATAAGTGAAGCTTGACTGACAGTTTGGCTCTTGTGCATTCACTCTAGACAGTTACACAAAGGGATCTGAAGTGTGCCTTGCATATCCTGTTGGCCCATTACCAGGCTTATGGGCCTTCTTTAGCTAGAGTGGTGGGAGGAGTTGCCACTGACACCTGAATAGGGCTGTGCTCGTCCTCACACAAAGCTGTCTCCACCCCCCTGTAGTATGTCAGTTGCGTCCAGTTCAGGTAGGCCTGGTGGGATGGAGCAGGGGGGTGACGTCGACAGATGACAAAGGAAAATAACATTTAAAAAAAAAAGAAAAAAGCACTTACCTTGCGGTCGCCGCATTGAGCGCAAGGTAAGCGGTTTTATTTTTTAATTTTTTTTATTTTCCCTCTTCGTCATCTGTCGGAGAGTAAAATGTAAAGCTAGTTACCTATCCATATCTTGTAAATATTATTCTAACAAAGATGGATTTGTCACATATATAGATTGACATTTTTTACACAAAGGATTATTCATTCTTAATTTGAGCTCCAAATCCTACATTTCTTTGTAAGAGCCCAGCCCCAAATTCCGTGTTTGGTCAGGTTCGGTTCCAGCACGTGTGTTTTCTCCCTTAATACTTTTTCAATGCCAGCTGTTATGTAGATGGGCAGCACAGCTCCGTAAAAATATTTCAGTCCAAAGTAAGGAACCTGTCAAATCGGAACACTGTAAATTAACAAGCAGAATTCACTAAAGAAAACTGGTAAGGCTAGCATATACAGGCGTCTAAATTATCTAGTGTTCCAAAACATTCACGGTGCACCATTCAGAGCAGCATGTTCACCCTGCTGTAATACACAAACAACAAATAGGTTTCGCAATTTGAGAGCTAATGGCGTTGTCATTGACAATGTCTTTTATCCATTTGGTATTTGTAGTGGAATTATGTGGCATGGTGTGGAAATATGTGGATAGTAATTATGTGTAGGGAAATTGTGTTCTGGAGTGGAATTATGTGGTTTGTTGTAGAATAATGTGGTGTTTAGAGTTGAATTGTGTGGCGTGGAACTGTGTTGTGTTGAGTGAAATTATGTTGAGGGGATGCATGCCCCTTCGAGTTTCGTTACGCCAGTGGGCATGGTGTGGAGTCTTATTTCTGTGGATTGTTGCTGTGTGGCATAGAGTGTAGTTATTTGGGGTGTATTTATGTGGTATTGAGTAGAGATAATGTTAGGATCACATCCTTGAGGAAAGCGTATAAAAATTCCATGAAAGAAAGAAAATCTGATATCTGTAAGGAGGCCTGGAAAAAACTAGTACAGGCCGCAGAGACACGAGATGCAGCCTTTTTTGGGAAAACAATTGATCAGCCATTTTTTATGGAAAATTCTGCAGTGAAAATTGATACCTTTGTCCCACCAGAAGATTGGATATTACATTTTGAGAGTATTTTTAACCCCGATGCCGTTAAAGCATCTAAGGGAAATACTGGAAATTATATTTCAGTGGAGCCTGTAAAATTATCCTCAATAACGACAGAGGAAATTTTAACCGCCGCAAACAAAAGTGTTAATGGCAAAGCTGCAGGACCGGATGGGGTACCCATTGACGTTTTTAAATATAACACTGATTTTTGGACCCCAATTGTATTAAATGTTTTTAATGCAACACTAGGGGAGTGCTGCCTGCATCTTGGGTGGAAATTGTCATTGTTCCAATAATTTCGATTTTTCAACAGATTTTATTTCTCAAATTGCACATATATTGCAGGGCTCTGTACCCCAGAGACTTCTGCACAATCAGAGCATATTAAATTGACTTTGACATTTGCAATTTACAGGAGATAGAAAGCAATACAAATAAATTCTAACCCTCCCCCCCCCCAATCACACCAAAGGCCCACAGTCAGACTGAATCATTTGGATTGAACAAAAGGTCTGCTCATCAGAATATCCCACCGCACGGTACCCCCTGCTCCCATCATTAAAATAAGGATCACATCAGAGGGGGGCAGTGGCCTGCAACTGGGACTGGCTCTAACAGCAGTCCTCGATAGTCTGCCCACCGATTCCAAATTTTGAAGTGTTTGTGCGGGCACCCTCTGGCAATGAAGAAGGATTTCTCCAGGCCCATACAGAAGTCTAGGCCATTCTTCCACGCAGCTACTGAAGGGGCCCTGGGTGCCTTCCACGCCCTAGCTATGTCCCTTTTCGCCAGGGTAAAGCTCAATTGTATTAGGTGTCGTTTATAGATGTTACCTCCCATCCCCTCCATGATATGTAACAGAGCAAGCCTCAGCGAGCGGGTGAGATCCCAACCCAATACCTCCGATAGACAGGTGTAAACCCCATCTCCAGAAACGATCTAAGGAGAGACAATGCCAGACAGTGTGCATGAGTGTACCCTCCTCCCGATTGCCATGTTCCAATTTTTAAAAAGGGGGATAGAGGGAAGGCCAACTGCTATCGTCCTATATCCCTTCTTGACTCCTCCTCCAAATTGATGGGAAGAATAATGTTGGGGAGGTTAGATAATTGGGCCTCTGAGAATAACATCTTAACAGAGGTCCAATATGGTTTTAGAAGGGGTATTGGGACGGTGGAACCATGTTTAAATCTGGAACTCCTGATAGGAAAGTATACATTAGCCAAGAAAAGGGTTTTACACCTCTGCTTGGTTGACCTCACAAGCGCCTTTGACCTTGTGAATCACACCAAATTATGGCAGACATTGAAAGGGCTAGGCGCCCTCATTGATATAATTGTATACTTATCAAAGATTTACAATTTCCTAACATCTAGAGTCTGGTTTGGCGCATCAGGTGAATGCACCCCGGATTTTAGTGTAAGGCGTGTAATTCGACAAGGCTGTGTTTTAGCGCCTCTTCTATACTCCCTATATATCAATAATGTAGATACTTTTCTACAAAACCAAGTTGCTGATGCCCCTAAAGTAGGGGCACTCCTAACCCTGGTACTCCCATATGCAGACGATGCTGTCCTGCTATCAAGGAAAGCGAGCAATCTGCAACGCCTAATAGATAACTTTATATGTCTGAAAAAGACCTCCAATTAAACTTAAAAAAACCTTTGTGATGACATGCAGAAGCAATAAGCTGAAAAATAGACAACATCACGTAAAAGGGAAGAGGTGTGGCGCCGTGGCCAGGGTGACTGACTCCGGAATCTGGGGATCACGGTTTGATCCCCGGCACCGGCGGCAGATTAGCCCAGCACCATGTGACTCTGGGCAATAGCTTGCTTAATCTTCCCGACGGCCCCCAGCGCCTAGAGACCCTTACTGGTGATTGTGCGCTTTACAAATGTGGATGATTATTATTATTATTAAAAGGGGTAGTTATAAATAGAGTTTTAACTTTTTCATATTTAGGTCAGATTTTTAATAGAAGTGGGACTTGGAACACACATTTACAATCTTGTCAAATGAAATTTTTAAGGTCAACTGAAGCTATTCATAGATTTTCAGCAAAAATAGGAAATAAACCCATACAGGAAATCATTGCTCTATACTGAAGTAAGTGTGTTACAGGAGTATGTTATGGGGCTGCCATATGGGGGAGAGCCAATACTGCTGCCCTTCAAATCCAGGAAAAGAAATTGTTGAAAAAATTGTTGGCAGTCCCTGGCAGTGCAGCGAACCACATAGTACACAAATAGTTATCCGTACCATACTTAAGTGATTTAATACATATAGCAGGGATCACTCCTTGGCAAGGGATATGGGCCAAAGACGAGACTAAATTTACAAAGGATTTGATCTTGGACTGTTTGGCCCTCGACCATAGCAGGACAATCCACTGGTTAGAGCAAATTTTTTCCATTTTAACCACATCGCTGCTGTGGTTATTTTTCCCCTGTGCTGGAAATCGGTATTCTCCTGGATTCATGACGAGCTCAGCTCGTCATCAGCACAGCTCAACTGTGCCTCATGACGAGCTGAGCTCGTCATGAGCATGGAAGGGGTTAATATGCAGTAAGATAGATACTGAAGGAAATAACCCTGCATCTATCCAGGATTATAGCAAAAGTGAACTGAATCTCTGATATATGAATGCTAAGGAATGTATAAGAGGGGTTGAAGTTAGCCAAAAACACAGTGTTGTCTCTTATTGCGAATGCCTATTTGTAAGGTGTTACAGCAAACAAATGATGGATGGAATGCTGACAATGTAAACATTCTCCCCCAGTCAAAAGATCTGGGTTAAATCCATTGTTCTTTTGCCCACTACGCCACCCCAGTTTAGACCCAATTATATGCAAATCAGTCTTGACCCTGTGCCCCATGGGAACAGTCCAGACCGAACTGCCAGGCCAGGTCCTCCCTAGACCGGAAACAAGCATCCTGGGACGATTTTAGGGTATGTCACCCTTCTTCAGCCAGGATAGCTTGAATCGAATGGCGCAGTGAGCAAGGGACCCACGTCTGAGCATACCCATCCCACTTAGGGCAAAAAGTGATACAGCAAACAAATGATGGACAGAATGCTGACAATGCAAACATTCTCCCCCAGTCAAAAGAGCTGGGTTAAATCCATAATTTGTTTGCCCACTACGCCACCCCAGTTTAGACCCAGCCATATGCAAATCAGGCATGACCCTGTGCCCCATTGGAACAGTCCAGACAGAACTTCCAGGCTAGGTCCTCCCTGGACCGGAAACAAGCATCCTAGGACCGGTTTCAGGGTATGTCACTCTTCTTCAGCCAGGCTAGCTTAAATCCAGTGGCGCAGTGAGCAAGGAACCCACGTCTGGGCATACCCATCCCACTTAAGGCGAAAAGTGTTACAGCAAACAAATGATGGATGGAATGCTGACAATGCAAACATTCTCCCCCAGTCAAAAGATATGGGTTAAATCCATCGTTCTTTTGCCAACTACGGCACCCCAGTTTAAACCCAGCCATATGCAAATCAGTCTTGACCCTGTGCCCCATAAGAACAGTCCAGACCGAACTGCCAGGCCAGGTCCTTCCTGGACCGGAAACAAGCATCCTGGGGACCGGTTGTAGGGTATGTCACCTTTCTTCAGCTAGGTTAGCTTGAATCCAGTGGCGCAGTGTGCAAGGGACCCACGTCTGGGCATACCCATCCCACTTAGAGCGAAAAGTGTTACATCAAACAAATTATGGACGAAATGCTGACAATGCAAACATTCTCCCCCAGTCAAAAGATCTGGGTTAAATCCATCGTTCTTTTGCCCACTACGCCGCCCCAGTTTAGACCCAGCCATATGCAAATCATTCTTGACCCTGTGCCCCATGGGAACAGTCCTGACCGAACTGCCAGGCCAGCAAAGTTGTTTTTTAAGGGGCATACAATTATATCTTACGCAAGTAAGAAATATCCAACACAGATTTTATTTAACTAGGCTTGGGCTTGGCACACTTCACTAAATTATTGCATTCCCTAAATTGGAAAAGTGGTGTTATAAACTGCTAAATTGTCCGTGTGATGGAAAGTCCCCCCAATCTACGCTGCATCTTTTACTCTTTTGTAGTTTTTATAAGGATATTCGTAAATTTGTCTTAAAACCTTTATTTTTATCTAATATGCTTTTCCATTACAAAGATGCTTATAACTTGGTATGTGGTCTGGGAAATGAGAAAATTACGAATGCAGTCATCTTGTACATATTAATGGCAATAAGAAGAAGGAAAATGTACTTACATTTGGATGCATTTGTATATGAGAATCCAAACAAGTGCATATAGATACGATATGCACCGCACCGTGAGACATACGATAGCACTCTGGGACATACAAATGGACTTTATGTGATGGAAAACCTCCCCAATCTATGCTGCACTATTTTCATTATCCTTTTGTGGTTTTATATGAACATTTATTTAATAGCACAATGCACTTTACGTACCTATCAATACAGGTCACTTTGATTGAGTTTTTACTGCGTAATTTATCAGGACATATATTAAGCACTTTGCACTTTTTTGAACCTATATGACATAGGCTATTTTGCCTATTTGTACTACGTATCATTTAATGTGTATTGTACCTTGATGTATCGATTGAGCCGATTGTTTTTAAACTTGACTGTATACTCTAATTTTTTAAAAGAAAAACTGTAACCAATCCCTCTGATTAGAATGCTTTTATGGTGTCATACTTTGCGCCGAATAAAGTTTCTTTGACTTTGAGTCAAGAGTAATTTTGTGGAGTTAAAAAATATAAAAAAAACTATAAATTCCATAAAATAGACAATCTGTGTACAAATCTTATACGGTTGTTACTGGAATTCCGTGCTGTCACGGTTTCTTTTTTTTCCTAGAACATTTTTTTTAACTTGCTATACACGCTTGCAAACCATTTTGCAGAATAGCGAGACCCTCACAATCTTTTGTGACTATACTCTGTAAAGGGGGAGAATGCTGAGCTCTGCCGGTGGAGACTGATGTAAAGCTTTGTGGTTCTTTCTGGTTGAGGGGAAGCTCAGTGACACCTGCCACTATAGAACCCTCATGGACAGTGTTGTGACTGCCAGCTTGCCTTTACGGGGAATGCTGGACCACAATTATGGCCTTTGTAGGGAAGTGGGTTTCTGTTGTAGTAACACCCCACTTTTTGCCTGACACTTGATGAACTTTAACTTGATGTGCCCTGGATCCCTGCTAATCAGGTTCCCAGGACCTGGGTTCATTCCCAAATCTGTACCTTTGTACCCAAAATTGGCACGTTTCTGGCCACAGGTAAGCCCTGTGTAAAAGATACCATGGTACTAAGGGCACTGTGAACTGGGAAGGCCCCTAAGGGCGGCAACACCTATTTTGACACCCTTACAGACTCTGCACCTTAACACCCACACACTATCATTGCATGCTGCATGTTTTGGTGCAGAGAATAGTCAAAAGTCAACATGCACATATCCCAGTGTGCCATGCCTGCAACCCACTGCCTGTGGCCTAGGTAAGACACCCCTCTAACAGGGTGCACAAGACTACAGGTGAGGGTACAGTTGCATGGGCACTGTACCCCTACAGTGTCTAAGTCAATTCTTAGACATTGTGAGTGCAGTAAAGCCATAAAGAGTATGTAGTCTGGGAGTTTGCTCATTACGAACTCCAGAGCTCCATAATGACTTAACTGAAACCTGGGAAGTTTGGTAGCAAACTTCTCAGCACATTAAACCCACACTGACGCCAGTATGGGATTCAATGTAAAATGCACCTAGAGGGCATCTTAGAGATGCCTCCTGAAAAACAACCAGACCTGGAATAGTTCCTGAATGGCTACTCACCATTTGCCACCACCAGACAAGTTTGTGGACCACTGGGTAGAGGGCCTCCACTCTCTGGGCCCAAAAACAAAGCCCATCCTGGGCAGAGGTGTCATGCCTCTTCCCCCAGGATGGGCAGCATCCACGAAGGAGATGCTTCAAAGGCCTGCCACATTTGTTAGCTGACCCTGCCTTTTGCTGCCCTCAGCAAATGGCTCCCACTGGTTCTGACTCCAACTTTAGGCGGGAAAACCAAGTTAGGAAGATAGGTGTGCCCACCTTTGCCAACCCCATCCCTCAAGGTGGGGGGGGTGAGGTGAAGCACACATCTCAGTCCCCTCCATCTTGAAGATGAGGAGACACAGCCAACTAGAGAGAGGCTCATTCCACCCCACCCACTGAAGGGTGGCTTAAAAGGGGGTGTACTCTCACCAAGGAAGGGACCTACTGGTCCCAACCTGCACTCCCCTGTTACACCTCTAAATTTAGTATTTAGGGGTGACCCTGAACCTTGCCTCCTGAGATTACTGCAAACTACGAAGAAGAAGGACGGAGGAAGTTGCACAGCAGAGGACACTGAAAATACCTGACTTAGCCCCAGCCCTACAGGCCCATTTGCAGTTTCCAATGATCCTGCGCTCAAAGACTACTAGTCCTGCAGCCAGTGACCACCTAAACCCCTGGGAGAACTGACTGCCTACAACAAAGACCAGATCTCCTGTGAACAGCAGCGATGTTCAAAAGAAAATCCAAAGAAAGACGTTGAGCCTGCTAAGGACGAAGAAACTTGATGCCTGTAACTACCACTGCACCAGTTGCCTATGGCCCGAGTCCAAGTAGCCCACCTGTCTCAGAGAGGGCCCCAGTGCTCCAGAGTCCGAGTTTGCTGGGGGTTGACCCCTCCAGGACTCCCTGATGTCAGCTACAGCCTCTGCACGGAGACTCCCCCAACCGCGAGTGGCCAGATAACGTGAAATCCGACCTCAAAAGGCACTTCTGCATCCTTCCACCCTGCTCCCTGGGGAGGAGGACCTGAGGTGCACCTACGTCCCTGAGCCCTCCAACTTACCTTCCTAGTTGCTTGTTCCTCCCGGATGACTTCCTGGGCCGAGCCTGCAGCCAAAATCCCAAACTGGCAACTTCTGTCGGATTACATTGGGCTCCTGACACCTCCTAAGCACCCTGCGCCGCTGGTGGTGTGCACCTGGCTCTGACCTGGGACCTCCTTCGCCCTGACCTTAACTGAGCTGGGCTCCCAAGACCGAGTGGCCAGCCCGTGAGCTGCCCCTAATCGTGGTGCCCCCTAGCCCTATTGGCTAACATTGGTGCCCTGCAGTCTGTACACGACCACCCTGGTGCCTCTGGTGGTGCGCTTTGAGTGCCAACTTGAACTTTGGTTCTAACCCCAAACTCCCAGCATTGTAAGTCGTTTACTTAACTATGAACCAATAACACTCTTTTTTTCCTTAGGAACTCATGTTGTAAATTTTCTCCTAAAATGTTCTAAGTGTTGAACAGACTTTTGTATTGAAGCCAAAGTAACTTTGCTTTGAACCCAAAACTGTCATATTTACCTGTGTTTTGTAAGATCATGGTGTGATATCTAGACCTAGGGTAATGGAGAATATCAGTCACCTCCTTATGTGTCCTGCAGACCCATACTCCAAAGACGTGCTCACAGCCATGGTGGTAGGGTCTGTCCCAGGCCTATAATTAGAACTTGGAGCCGTTGCACATGAAGTAGCTTTATTGATGTCATTACTACACTTTTACAGTTGTGCAATTACCCTTTTTGCTTTCTCAAATTTGCTTGATATTGCACTGTTTGCCCACTCTTTTTCAAAATTTTCCCGGAAGGAGACCCCATTATTCAGCCGCACCATCCACCCCCACCCCTAAATTGCCTTATTCGCTTGCTTGCTTGTAAGACCAAGGGCACCTATCCCGCACTTTTACACCTCACCACTTTCAAATGTCACCAGCCACCACTGACAAGCACTGTAGGGAGTGCTCCAAGGCAAATTTTAAAAAGTAGTCCCGAAAACGTTCCCCAAAATGGCCACTGTGTATGAAAAGTAATACTTGGTCCCTACTCTCGGGGAGGGCTAAAGACTGGAAAAGGCATGACGCATGCCTGCCATGGGCAAATGGGGAGAACGAATCATGGAGCAATGAGGGAGCCAGCAAATGACAAGCCTCTGGGTGGGTTGACACAAAGTACATACAACAGGTCTCTTTGAGACAGCACATGACGCCATCTAGAGCTGAGATCTAAAACGTTAAGGAAAAGGAAATAAAGAACAAGAAGGACCAAGGGACACACAAATGCAAAACGTACTTACAAATTTGCAATTTAGTAAAGTAACACCTGTGTATATATAAACCCTTCATGGAAAAAAGTCTTCTGCGTTTGCATCTTTCTTTTGCTGTCTGACTCTGAGAAACCTTCAGGATGTCAGCACTTGAGCTCTGCTATACTGCAATAAAATGTGCTTATTTTTCAAGATGTATAACTGTACTATGCTGTTTTAATGGTCACGCGAAACCACAATTTAGTGTGGAACAGAGGGGCATATTACCAAGCAATAGCGATAATTATCGCTATTGCTTGGTTAGAGCCAAAAATGTATGGCTGAGCTGCGGCGATTTTTACCGCAAATAAACCTTGGTATTACCAAGGTTTATCGCAAATGCGATAAAAATCGCCGCAATGCATGAATATCGTTGAAAAGTCAGCGATATTCATGCATTACCGAGCTAATGCTCTTAGCCATGTTATCCACCTCCCATTGGATAACATGGCTAAGAACTGCTCAGGGCAGGTGTTAGCTTTTGGAGATATTCGCTCTTAGCGCGAATATCTCCAAAAGTTGGTAATAGGAGATAGCGATGTTAGCGACTGTTTCCAGTGTCTAACATCTTGGCACGCCCACTTTGCATGTCATTAGTGATAAATATCACTGACATGCAAAGTGGGGCCCAAGATGGCCGCTATCTCCTACTAGCTGTCGCTAACTGGTGTTAGCGACAGCTAGGTAATAGGGAGATAATTTTATCTCCGCTTTCTTGGTTTTTAAAGCCAAAAAAGCGGAGATAAACCCCCTTGATAATATGCCCCAGAGTTTTTATCTGAACCTTACTTTTCCGGACCATTTTAATAGAAATTACTAATCTGTATAAACGACAGGGCTACAAATCAGCAAAGGTGTTATTTTGACAAGTTAGTCTGCATTTTGAGCGAAGCAGTTTCTTGAGATACAGAGTTAATTTTATCAGCAGTTTAAGGACTCGTTCAGAACAATCTGCGCATTTAAACCCCCTTTGAGGAAGAGGCCTTTAGCTACCCGTGCAATGCACTGGACGAATATTGGATCACATATTACCGTATCCAATGGCAGAAGTAGAATCTTGTCAGCTTTAACATATCAGTGTATCACAATCCTGTGTTCTAATATAAAAATGTCCTTCATTGTATTTTGCACTGTAATCTTTATTTTGCAAATGTACAGTTGTAATTCTTGTGTTTGATTTTGGGTTGTATTAAATTGTATATATTAAGGTTTCCATTTTAAATTTAATTTCATTTGAGGTTATTTATGTAAAATAACACTTCTTTAATCCGTAACATGGCCCCGTGTTATTCATGCACTAAGATGCAAGTGGAAGGGCATATTTTGTTGTTACCAGTGGTAGCACTCTTGAAACTTATTGTGAGTGTTATTAAATTTGAAAAGTAGCTCCATCAAGGTAGGGTAGCAGTAATAATCTTTTGAGCGGTGACTGAGCATTCCCAATCCATTAATGCAATATATTAATCCAGATAGTCCAGACATACTCGTTTACAAGGCAAGCAATGAGCATCTACTAATTTGAATTTCTGTACTTCCTGCAGGGGCTGGTGTCTTCTTCCTGTCTTGCGCTGAAGGGGATCAGATCAGTTTTCTGTTTGATTGCATCGTGCGTGGCATCTCTCCGACGAAAGGACCTTTTGGGCTGCGTCCAGTCCTCCCAGGTTAATATAAAAAAACTTACTTTCAGTGCACCTAAGACCCTTGCCATGTCTATCACATATAGCCCAAGCTATGTTGAAGAATTCATATTAAAGGGACACAGAAATAAATTTGCCCAATACCTTTTTTTAAATTTAAGAAAATCAACTGCAGATTTACCAGACTGTCACGTAAAAGTTCCCAGATGTTACCCAATTAGCGATTACCCAATAAGCAATATTTCAGTGCTGTCGTAGCCTAGATTTATACTTTCATAAAATAGATTAAAAAAAGGCTGACAAAATCAATTTGTCAAATTATATCAATTATCATGATTAAGAGTATCCCAAAGAATATGAGCTAAGTGACTACATTCATACTTCAATCTGTACACCTGTTAGATATTTGCACTCATATTATATATTAATGGAGTCCATAAGGGCTTCTTTCAAAAATCATTCATTTTCACGTCTGTGCTAGAGAAAAATGCAGATAGTGTGTTTTGTAAATGCATTACTTTTTTTCGTTTTCTTTTTACTTACTGTGGTGGTAGTTAAGCAACGCTGTGGTCTGGTGGCTACCCCTCAATCCTGCGCTTACTGTGATGGTGGGAGACCCTCTGACTTAGGGCTTACTGTAACCCTGCCAGTGCCCGGCAGACATAACGGCACCAGCACACACAGGTACCATATGTGCAGTAGCCTTGAGTGGCTAATGCACCTTTATTTAAACCTTAGGGCTGCGCCTGGCCCTCTGGGTGTAAGTGGATACAATGTAGTGTAGTGGCCGGGTCGTTCACTACATACCTTTTAAACTTAAAAAAAAAAAGCAAAATAAAAATATTAGGACAGAACAAGAAATACATTAGACGGTGCAGGTTTTCAGGATACAAAGTCTTTCATCCTCTTGCTGGAGTAGGGATGGGATCTCAGTTAGTAAGGGTGGCCTGAGTGAGGGGCTGACCTGTCACTGAGTACCAGAGTCCTCATCTAGTTGGGACGCTGATCTCGCTGATGCTTTGTTCCGGATGTGATCAGCTGGTTCAATGTCTCTGGAGTTTCCCTGTCTAGCTTTGCAGGAAATATCACTCTGTTCATACGTCAGATCTTCTTTTCTGGCCGTGGACTGTTCCGGAGGGATTTTCTAAAACGACTATAGATTTCTCATACTTCCACCCTTCCTCTTTTTGCCATGATCATGGTCCCTTGCACTTTGATGACTTCCCATGTGTTTTTCTCAAACAGAGTCTGGAACCTCCAGCCTGTGTGACGGTCTCTGCCGGCTAGCTGGTCATCTACTTAAAAGGCTGGCTCAGCCATCCTCCGTTTCCAGCTAGCTCTGTCATTGTTGGCTCTCTTCTCCTGGACTAACATTGGATCAAGAAGGGCTGGCTCCCACCAAGGCCTGCTAGTACTAGATCCCTGGTATGCCTCCTCATTAGAAGATTACTCAGTACACATTGAGTGGTGCTGTGAGGGGTCTGACAATATGCTCTTAAAAATTGGTGTAGACATCACTTAAGTTCTGCCCCCTGCTCCACTCTAATCATCAGTGCCTTGTTAAGTGTTCTCATAAATCGTTCCATCTCCCTGTTCACTTGAGGTCACTGGGGAGTTATTCACTAATGTTGAATGTTGAGGTGACTTAGATATTCCTTGAACTCCTTGCCCTGGAAAGGTGGCCCATTGTCTGTTTTTACTTCATCGGACAGCCCCAACAGTGCAAAGATTTTTCAACCGCCGGCTTTACACACTCAAATGCGGTGGATCTCTCCAGCTCAACATCAGGGAACTACAAATGACTGTCCATGACTACTAATATGATCCTGCTGTATGAAAAGCTTCCAAATTCCATGCTCACAGAAGACCAGGGTTTCGTACATGGACTTTCAGTGATGATAGGCGCTACTGGAGGTTCCCCACTCGTGATGACACATGAGTGACAACTCTTAACTTTTTCCTCAACCAGCCTGTACATTCCAGGGGACCACACCTTACTTCTGAGATGTGCTTTAATTTTGGCCACCCTTGGTGTCCCTGGTGCGCCAGCTCCATTGCCCATGTCCAAAGGCTTTGAGAGATTACGACCTGGTGACCCCGCAATATGAGCCCTTCTTTGCTCTCACTCAACTTATCGCGGAACCACCATAGCTGCGTTCTCGCTTCGTGCTCTTCCTTGGTAAGACCCCGGAGACCATCCAGGAAATTCCACCAAAGATGTCCTCGCAACACTTCTTTGGCTCTCATGAGACTGGTGTCAGACTTAGTGGTTCCCACGATTTCCTCCAAGGACATGATTTGGGGACAGGCTAGGTCGATGACCATCTGGACGAGCCCCTCAGCCCCAGGGTCATCTTCCTGCTGTGTTCTGAGATCCATTATAAGCTAATGGGGTAACCCGATCACTGTCCATGGATCTGGGTATCATATGGTATAGAACAACAATTGGTCCCAGTACTCATTTATCTGCGCATTTAAGTAAAAAAACATTTATAATTATATAAATTCAGAAATATATTAAGCAAATACAATTCTGCACCTTGGGAAAATAATAAGGTAACCACTGTATTTATAGAAAATGGTCTATTTTATTCATAGTACCAAAATTGGAGGTAAAACCATTACCAAGCATATACTCGTCAAGAGGTTGCTCCAAGAGAAAAGAGGTGGAAAAGAGGGGTGCTCATGTGTAGTAAGGCTGAGAAGAAGCATAGAATGAGAATAGTTCAACAGAAATTACAATTGGTTTCCAAATACAACTGGGTATAATATTAGCACCAGGTGTTTGCGGCCTGTCCAAAAAACATCATTTGTCATCAAATTCAAAATAATTCACATGGAATGTGGCAGTAAAATATCATCTGTTCAAAAGGGGTGGGATGGCGGTGTCATGTGGTACAGCCCCTTGGTGAAAGGTAGATGTTGACATTTAGACCCGACTTAAGGCGCAAGGGGTTACTCAAAACCTTAGCTTGCGTGTCTTCCTCGGGACGGGTGGGGGAGGGGCAACCTAAGGAGGCACGAAGGTGCATATTAGATAGCCCATGAAAATTCGGGACTACAATAACAAATGTTATTTTCATGAGCTATCTAATATGCACCTTCGTTCTACAGAATACCCTTGGGAGCTGTCATCAGGGCCTTTCAACTTGAGGCGCCTGGAATAGGTCAGTCATTTATGCATCCTTATTGGTCCCACTGTTATATCACTCAATGTAAGTAAACAACATGCTTTACTCATCCTGATACTCTTATACTTCCCTCCTTTGGTTGCCCCTTCCTCCACCCCTGTCCTGAGGAAGACCCACAACTGGAGGTTTTAAGTAACCCCTTGCACCTTAAGTGGGGTCGAAACGTCGACATCTACCCTTCACCAAAGATCGTTTTCTCTAAACCTTATTCTTTTCCCAAAAGTGCAGAATTGCATTTGTACTGTTTGTTGAATATATTTCTGCATATTTTGAATTATAAATGTTTTTAACTTAAATGCGCTGATAAATGAGTCCTAGGACCAATTGGTGTTCTGAGATCCAGCGCTAGAGGATGACGCGAGAAATACTCAGCTGGATTGTTGACTCCAGCCTGTAACTCAACAAAAGTATTGCTGTAACTGAACAGCCCCTTTTTCCATTCTCACAGATCCATTCCGTGCCATCCCTCCGAATAGCGGTACCAATGACTTATGATCAGTGATTACGTGAAAATGTTGGCCATACAGCTACAGATGAAAATGCTTACAGGCCCATCTCATTGCTAGCACCTCTCTTTCAATTTGGGAATAGCGAGTTTCTACCACAGTGAGAGCGCGACTGGCATATGCAATTGGCACCCATTCCTCATTGTCTTCCATTTGCAGTAGCATGGCCCCTAGTGCTGCAGGGCTGGCATCCACAATTAGTTCTGGGCTAAAGTATGCCATGGTGGCATCATGAAGGAGATGTCTCTGAACGTTTGCGCTACCTTGTTATTCCATACCCATGAAACATCCTTCTTTGTCATGGTTCAAGGGATCTAAAAGAGTTGCCAAATTGAGAATAAACCTCCCACAATAGGTGGCCATCCCCAGAAAACGTTGTACCTCGGAGCGATTTTTCAGGACGGCTGCTGTCCTGATGGCTTCAACTTTCTGAGGACCCACATGCCGGCCCGCTTTGAAAAAAAAAGAATCCAAAGAATTCCACTTCGTTGGGAGTAGAACAAACACCTTTGGGTGTGAAGGGTCAGCCCCTCTCTACTAGCCGCTTCATTGTGGCTCTTAGCCAGATGTAATGTTCTTCAAGAGTGCTGGGGAAGGCTGATATGTTGCCACTCACATTGATCACTTCCCAACAAACTGGACAGGGGCTCCCATATTGCATCCTGGGAGACTACCGTGGCAGACGACAATCCAAAGCTCAAACACCTGAACCTCTCAGCCCTACATGAGTGGAGAATGTTGTTATATATCTTCAGGACTCCTCCAGCATTAGTTGGTGGTATCCAGAATTGAGGTCAATTTTAGAGAACTGTTTAGAGCTATTCAAATTGGTCACAATCTCATCAATGATTGGTGTGATGTGCCTCCCTCTACGGTTAGGCAACGTCATGTCCACACATAACTTGATGATCTCAGGCTATTTGGGCTGCAGGTCGATGACCAGTGGTGATATCCAGGAAGTTTCTCTATAACTCCTGCTTGCTCTACTCAAACGGTTCAGGAAACTCAGCCAGGATGTTGGGGTGCGACTGATAAATTTGCTTGGCAAGGAACACCAGGCCCAGATCCTCTGCAGTGTGACAGCCCAGCAGTGTTCCGGTGTTGTCCTAGGTCACGTGAAATTTAGCACGTGACTTAGTGCCTTAATTGGCCACCTCCAAATCTAAGACCTCTTGATGCAAAGTGGGACCTATTCCCACATACGTGTATGTCTTTGCTTTTGTCTGGCTGATTTCAGGCTTGGGGACCAGCTTGAGGAATTGCTCGGAGTCAATGACGTGTACGGATGCTCTCGACTCTATAAGTGCTGTAATCAGGTCACTGCCACCGTCTGCATGGCACATGGGAGAGGGTCTTCGAGTTTGATTGCTGCACCCTGTAAAAGAGATAGTTAACACCTCCTCATTGTCGTCTCCTTCCTCATGTTGACTCAGGGAGTCTTGCTGGCTGTTGTTTGGCTGTCTTCTCCCTCTTCCATTGATAACTGCCAATTGTTGATACCCCTTCAGCTCTTCACACCAGCATTTGATCACCCCTGGAAACTAGGACACGCTTTTGCGAAGTCATTTGGATGTCCGCATTTCAGTCATATCTTTCCTTGTGCCTGGCATCCCCTTGGCAGATGGCTAGCCAGTCTACAGTTACTACACATTTTCTCACTTGATCTGGCACCTAAGATGTCATATAGTTGCCCTGAACATCGTTGAATTGCTTCTGTGTGTTTCTTTATGACTTTTACCACGCTTGGAGTGGTTGGGGTGGATGCGCGGCGGGCAAGAACTGATTCTATCTGGAGTCTGCCAGTTCATGAGATCGAGCCAGGATCAGAATATCATCCAACGGGATGCCAGGCTGGCTCAGAATTAGTTTCCAGAGAGTGGACGAATGGCAACCTTGTATTAATTGTGGTCTGATTTCGCCCTGCTTATCTATCCCAGTGCAGGTACTTGCCAATTTGCGTAAACTTGCATAGAAGGTATCAACAGCCAACTCGCCCTCTGCCTGGCAAGTCTGGCGTAATATGAATTGTGTGTAATCTGGGTTTAGTTGGGCATCAAAATGCTTGTTGAAGGGTGACTACCGCCGCATGAAAGTCATCATCACCTCCAGTATTGGGTACATTTTCAAATAACTCCTACAGTTCATCCCTCCCATGTGCAACACCATGCACCTTTTTACTGCGCCATCATTATCTTACATCGCACAAAGGTAATGCTGTTAATTAAGAGGCATTCCTATACACTCTGCTCTATGGGGACCGGGCGATTCACAACAAAGCCTCATTAACAAGTAAATGGTCTTTTAAAGACCTGTGAAGTGCTCGGGTGCGGCTTTGTGTTATGTTATGTTATGTTAAATAAATTTCTAAGGCGCGACTAACACCGTTAGGTTTCTTGGCGCCATAATGGAGAGAGCAGATGAGGAAGCAAAGAGACCAGTTATTTGTAGGATTCAATGAAGAGAAAAGTTTTAAGGGAGGATCTGAATTTGGGGTACGGAGTGGACAACCTAAGAGGAAGGGGGAGGGAATTCCAAAAAGTGGGGGCCAAAAAGGAAAACTTAAGGCCGCCATGTTTCTTCCTCTTGTATCTAGGAATTGATAACAAGGCCAATTGGGAAGACCGGAGAGTGCGAGGGGGGACATAGGGGTGGAGGAGGGAAGAAATGAAGAGGGGACCCTGACCAGCAAGGGATTTGGAGATGATACAACCCAGCTTGAATTTACAACGGGCAGCTACCGGGAGCCAGTGGAGGCTTTTTAGGAGGGGGCTAACGTGTTGATCTCTTGGTAGACAGTGGATCAGGTGGGCAGCCTCGTTCTGAATCAGCTGAAGCCGCCTAAGTTGGTAAGCTGGAATGCCTACATAGAGCGCATTGGCGTAGTCGAGCCTCGAAATGACTAGCGCAAGCAGGGCCAAGATGAGGGCCTCGGAAGTAAGTAGCCGGGAGATTTTCCGGATTTTCCTTAACTGAAAGTGGCTAGAGGAGACTACCGCGCTAATCTGGGGCGTCATAGAGAGGTCACTGCAAATGACGACTCCCAGACTTTTGGCACAGTTAGCAGGGCGGGGTGGACTGCCGAGGCTAACAGGCCAGAAGGAAGAGTCCCAGGGGTTGGAGGGACCCCCGACAAGGACCAGCTCGGTCTTGTCGGGGTTGAGCTTCAGATGGTTTGAGCTCATCCAGTTGCTAATAAAGCAGAGGGTATTTTGGAAGGTGGAAATGGATTCAGCAGAGGAATAAATGTTGAAAATTTGTTGTATGTCATCCACGTAATTGAACGCTGTGACATTGAACTGTCGGAGGGCACGGATAAGTGGGGAGAGATACAAATTAAAAAGGAGGGGGGATAGGGAAGAACCCTGTGGGACGCCACAGGTCAATTTGACCTGGGAGGCAGAAAACTGGGATAGCCTGACAGCTTGATGGCGTTGGGTCAGGAAGGAGCGGACCCAGGCCAGGGCGGTACCCTGGATGCCGGCCTCCCCGACACGGTCGACCAAAATATCATGGTCGACCGTGTCAAAGGCGGCCGACAGATCCAGGAGGACCAGAGCCTGGCAGATGTTAGCGTCCGCTCCCCTGCGCAATTCCTCCATAACAGAAAGAATGACTGCTTCTGTGGAGTGCGCGGGTCTGAATCCAGCCTGCTGGGGGTCCAATACACTAGAGTCTTCCACAAAGGAACTGAGAGTATGAGTGACGTGCGACTCTAAAACTTTGCTAAGAAAAGGAAGAAGGGAGATTGGGCGGTAGTTGCTCATGATGGAGGGGTCTGCCGAGGGTTTTGTGTGTGCCTGGGAAGCTGGGGTGAGGTGACAGAGGGTGACAGATGGAGGGAGACGAAGGGAGGGAGACAGAGGTAGGGAGACAGAGGGAGGGAAACAGAGGGACTGAAACAGAGGGAGAGAAACAGAGGAAGAGAGACAGAGGGAGGGAAACAAAGGGAGGAGGGCAACAAAGGGAGGGAGACAGAGGGAGGGAAACAGAGTGAGGGAGACAGAGAGAGGGAAACAGACAGACAGAGAGAGGGAGACAGAGGTACGGAGACAGAGGGAGGCAGAGAGGGAGGCAGAGGGCGACAAACAGAGTGAGACAGACAGAGGGAGGAGGGCAACAGAGGGAGGGAGACAGACAGAGGGAGAGAGGGAGACAGGGGGAGGGAGACAAAAAGAGGAAGACAGACAGAGGGAGAGAGACTGAGAGAGGAAACTGTGGGAGACAGAGACAGAGGGAGATAGGGAGGGAGAAGAGGGAGGGAGTCCAGGGGAGACAGAGGGAGGGAGAGGGAGACAAAGAGAGGGAGACATAGAGTGAGGGAGAAAGAGAGAGAGGGGGACAGAGAGAGAGAGAGAGGGAGACACAGAGAGAGGGAGTCAGAGAGAGGAAGACAGAGAGAGGGAGACAGAGGGACAGAGACAGAGGGACGGAGACAGGGAAGGAGACAGAGGGACGGAGACAGGGAAGGGAACAGAGGGAAGGAGACAGAGAGCGGGAGACAGAGGGAGGGAGACAGACAAGAGGGAAACAGACAGAGAGAGGGAGAGACAGGGAGGGAGATAGAGAGAGAGAGAGAGAGAGAGAGAGAGAGTGGGAGACAGAGAGAGGGAGGGAGACAGACAGTCTGAGACAGGGACAGGCAGAGACAGATAGAGGCAGGGACAGGGGCAGACAGATAGAGGCAGAGACGTAGAGGGAGACAGAGGGAGGGAGACAGGGACAGACAGACAGATAGAGGCATAGACAGAGACAGAGAGGCAGGGAGACAGAGACAGAGAGGGAGAGGGAGTCAGAGGGAGGGAGACTGAGAGAGGGAAACTGTGGGAGACAGAGACAGAGGGAGATAGGGAGGGAGAAAAGGGAGGGAGTCCAGGGGAGACAGAGGGAGGGAGAGGGAGACAGATAGAGGGAGACAGAGAGAGGGAGACAGAGAGTGGGGGAGACAGAGAGAGAGGGAGACAGAGGGAGGGAGACAGAGGGACAGAGACAGAGGGACGGAGACAGGGAAGGGAACAGAGGGAAGGAGACAGAGAGCGGGAGACAGAGGGAGGGAGACAGACACGAGGGAAACAGACAGAGGGAGGGAGAGACAGGGAGGGAGACAGAGAGAGAGAGAGAGAGAGTGGGAGACAGAGAGAGGGAGGGAGACAGGCAGTCTGAGACAGGGACAGGCAGAGACAGATAGAGGCAGGGACAGGGGCAGACAGATAGAGGCAGAGACGGAGAGGGAGACAGAGGGAGGGAGACAGGGAAAGACAGATAGAGGCATAGACAGGGACAGACAGATAGAGGCATAGACAGAGACAGAGACAGAGAGGCAGGGAGACAGAGAGGGAGAGGGAGACAGAGGGAGGGAGACAGAGAGGGAGACAGAGGGAGGGAGAGGGAGCGGGACAGAGGGAGGGAGAGGGAGCGAGACAGCGAGAGAGGGTGACAGAGGGAGGGAGACAGAGGGAGGAAGTCGGGGGAGACAGAGAGAGGGAAGGAGACAGATGGAGGGAAACAGATAGAGGGAGACAGATAGAGGGAGACAGATGGAGGGAGACAGATGGAGGGAGACAGGGAGACAGAGAGAGAGGGAGATAGAGAGAGAGGGAGAGAGACAGAGGGAGGGAGACAGAGGGAGGGAGACAGAGGGAGGGAGTCCGGGGTAGAGAGAGGGAGACAGAGAGAGAGGGAGACAGATAGAGAGGGAGACAGAGGGAGGGAGACAGCGGGGGAGACAGGGAGGAGACAGAGGAAGGGAGGCAGAGGGAGGAAAACAGAGGAAGGGAGACAGAGAGCGGGAGACAGATAGCGGGAGACAAAGAGCGGGAGACAGAGAGTGGGACAGACAGAGGGAGACAGACAGAGGGAGGGAGACAGAGGGAGGGAGAGAGAGAGAGGGAGGGAGACAGAGGGAGACAGAGGGAGACAGGGAGAGAGAGGTAGGGAGAGAGAGAGAGAGGGAGACAGACAGAGTGAGTGAGACAGAGGAAGACATAGAGAGGGAGGGAGAGAGAGAGGGAGAGATAGGGAGAGGGAGGAAGACAGAGAGAGAGAGAGAAAGATGTGTGTATGCCGGGTCTGGTGGCTCAGTGGACAACGGCATCCACTGCAGGGGCCTGTGTTCAACCTCATGGTCTCAAATTTGCTTGAAAATGCACCATTTGGCCACTTTTATTTCAAATTTTTCTTCTGGCGTGAGAATTCCCTCGAACCCTTCCTTGAGTGGTTCGGGCTCGCTCGCTACGCTCGCTCGCTACACTGCCTTAATGTGTCCCAAAATTATACATCTCCAAAAAGTGTGTCGCCAACATGAAGAGTTTGGAAAGCTGTGCTGTAGACGGTCAATCCATTGGCACCATATGGGTGCAGGTGTTGCGGGAGCAACCAGCTGGCTAAATTGGGGTAGCGCTGTTACTCAGGGATGTGAGCAGCGTTGCGGAGGTGGAGCTGCCGCAGCCCTCTTAATACGTACTATGACACCTTCTTCATTATATTTCTCTTGTTTTGTTTCTTCTATTTATTTTTTTGTACTTGGTTGAGCTTGTGGCCTTTGTGTGAGGTAACTCTTTCTTCTCCTACCAGCTTGCAGGCACCCTCTGTCCCCAACGGTCTGTTGGCCGAGCATTGTATGGTGAGCATTGATGAAACACCACGTGTCCCTTTTGAAATCTCCCTCAGCACCGTTGCACCGCACAGCAGGGGTGGGCTCATGGCCCCATTTGAAGTCCGCACTGGTTGCCGACTGCATGCCACGTGCTCACTGACAGGACACACCAGGCCACAGTCTCTTCACTTATGCCGTGCGCGCACATACCTTGAAGCACTCTGGCTCCGACTCCCACACGGCGCACCTTGCATTGGGTGCGGCTGCGCGTCTTGTTCAGAGATATGGCATAATCGCAGTGGTTCTCCCCCATGTGCGAGGTGCCACCCTCCAACAAGGATATGCCGCCAACAGAGACTGTCTCTGAGGACTCCGCTGGCCCCAGCCTTTTACTGCCGTCCTGTGCTTACACACATGCAGAATAGCTTATAGGAGAGGTAGGCACACTCAGACTTTGATGCATGCCATAACGGGGTCTCTGCCTCGTTGCCAATGAGGTGGCTTAGGACCCTCTAATTTAGGCCATCCCGTGCCCAGCAGATACAACGGCAAGAGCACACACATGGGTACTGTACGTGTTATAACTTTGAGCGGCTAAGTCACCTTTATTTAAACCTTCGAGCAGTGCTCGGCCCTCCAGGTACAATGTAGGGTAGTGGCTAGGTGGCTCACTACACTTACTACTTTCGTAAAACCTTTCACTTGCTTTTGCTTCCTAGTCCTGCCATTACAGGAGCCATTTTTACTTTGGGCATAAGTTGCTCCAGCACAGCACTATCTGTTCATTAGGATTAGGTAATGTGCCTTCTTACACAAGTGAAAATGCTCACACAAAAGGGTGATGGCTTTCCGAGTTTCTGACTTGGTGCTCTCTATTCCTTGGTGTGTTAATATCCCCTACTAATTGTATCAGTTGTGCTTCAAAGGAAGGAGAAATCACCCAGCCTCCTAACGTAAAGACTAATTTGATCTTTCTAAATAGTTCAGGTCCCGAGCACACACTCCAAATTCAGTTACATACAAAATACACAACGTCTTTAGAATTCTCTGTCTTTTTTTCTTTATTTTCTTTTTTCTTTAGTGCATAGCCAAGACGTATTTCGTCATATCGGGTATTTTCCACGACTTCCTCAGGGCTGTCTTCCTCTTGACTTGCGCGTGAGACACTTTGTCTCCGGTTATACTTCCGTCCCGGCAGTATCATAAATATGTCTCATTTGTGCGAAATCTTATGTATTCCTATAGTGTATTGATTTCCATGTCCCTCTTAAGTTAGTACTCATCAACGATATTTCTCAAGTCAATGTTTTTCCAATTCAGACGTGTCACACGTTCCCATAATCTGTCACTTGGGTTTCCAGTCCACGTCCTCACATCGTTGTATCTCCTGCCGTGCTTGGAAGTATAACCGGAGACAAGGTGTCTCCCACGCAAGTCAAGAGGAAGACAGCCCTGAGGACGTTGTGGGAGATACCCAATACGACAAAACACGTGTTGGCTGGCACTAAAGAAAAAAGGTAATAAAGAGCAAAAGACAGAGAATTCTAAAGACATTGTGTATTTTGTATTTACCTTTATTTGGAGTGTGTCACAGCAGTCTGAACTGGTGTATGTTAAGCGCTAACTAGCATGCTCGTGTCAGTTCCTATTTTCTGTGCTTCATTGCTAAGGGTACAGAACTCTCTTAAAGCTACAATGACAACATTCCTCAGCATTTTGACAGAGACTGCTGCATCGAAAGTACTGGAAATTACTTGGTTATTCCAGGGCAGTGCAATTCCTGCAGAGGCAACCTTCTCACCATTCTAAATGCCCTAACAACTGTACTGTTGCTTTTGGGGATGGATCTAGGGAATGCCAGCAGCAGTGGCAGATCCTGTCTGTGCCGTCCTCTGCTTTCTTTGTTGCCTCCAAACCTCCCTGGCTCACCCCCTTCTACCATAATCTTGAGTGAGGGTCCCCCACTTTCACTCCATTTGGGAGATGATTGCAGTGCACCACTGGGTCGTCCAGCTAATCCACAAAAGCTACTCCCTAGCCTTCCTGTTCATATCTCTGCCTAACCATCCTTCAAATAGGATATGGTGCCCCTGCAAGAAAGAGGCATGCAGTTCAATTGCCCTTACTTGTTGGTTCCCAAGAAGGCCAGAGGTTTAATCCCAGTCTAGATCTTCACAATCGGACCTTGTTCATTTGGCAAGACAAGTTCAAGACACAGTCCCTTAGCCATGTCCCTGAATGTGGGGGATTGTTTGGTGTCCCTGTATTCTCAGTACGCCTATTTTCATCTTCCACTTTGCCTACAGACGTTATGAGAGGTTCACTGTTGGATCCCAGCACTGTCAGTTCACAATCTTGCCATTCGGACTGATGACCGCACCAAGTGCTGGCGGTTGTATTAGCTTCACCATGATGGTCAGGAATCTATGCATTTCCATACTTGTATGACTGGCTGCTGAAACGGGAAATCCCTGGGTGCTAGCCGATTAACACCTTCAGCGCATGATACTCTCCTCCGATACTATCAATGCCCAAAAATCTCACCTCACTCCAACGTAGAGGTTAACCTTCAGAAGGTCAGTGCTGTACATGACAAGCATGAAGGCTTTTCCTCCTCCTCAGAGGATTGTGGATATTAGAGAGATGATCCTGAGATTCCAGGCTTAGACATGGATTCCAGTTCTGAATATTGTATGGCCTCCTGGCCTTATGCATCCTTCTTGTGCCACATAACAGATGGCAGAGGAGGGTCCTCCATTTTCTGCTTTTGACAGCCATAGTTTCAGCATTAAGGCTGTCTTTCTGCTCAGGTGCAGATCTTCCAATCAGTCCGTTCGAACTTTACTGGTGTATGGACCCTTCCAAGCTTGTAGTGGGTTGTCTCCATGGACACCGACTACCATATTAACGGACACTGGGCCGCGTACCTGAGTGTCCGAGCGTCACTGGCAGCACGCCAATACCAGCGCCGATGTCCCAAAACAACGAAAAGGGAAAGGGAAGGAGCAAGAAACTGCGTGTCAAAAGCACGAAGCGCCTGCAATCCTGCAGGTGGCAAAGTCCCGATCCAAGAAAGGTCCAATGAAGGGGAGAATCCAGGCAATCCAAGAAACAGGAAACTGGAAACACAGGTGAAGCTCTTCCGGGTAGAAGGACCGGGTAGCGAAACCAAGCACTGAAGTGCAATGGATGGCTCGTTTTATACTCCCTGAAATGCGCGAAAGAACGCCCACATGCATAGCTCTGTTCATGCACGCCCCTGAAGTAAGGAGAATATCAGAGGTAAGCGACTCAATTCCGAACACCCATCTGGGCTATATGATGGCACAAGGCCTTTTGTCAGTTTTAGAGCAGTGTGAGCTCATAAACGTGCTGGAGTTGCAGTGGTCCACCCTGCTGTGAAGACATTTCTTCCTTCCTGCACCGAGAAGACCATTCTGGTTCTGTCGAACAACACCACCACTATCCATTATATCAACGTACAGGGTGGTGTCAGGCCATGGATCTTGTATTGGGAGGTGATTAGCTGGGCGCAGTGACTGGATTTTCCTCATTAGCTGGTCATTTTGCAGGTTCTCTCAATGCGAGGGCAGATGCTTTCAGTCACCTTTTGCTGGAGGACCATGAGTGGGCACCACACCCTGCCGTGACAGAGGGGATTTTCTCCAGATTGGGCTGTCCGTATGTAGATATTCCTTCCATGGCCAAGAACAGGAAGATCCTCAGTTTTGTGGCATGCAGTTCCCATTAAATAGTTTCCTGGGGATGCTTTCCTGGTGGCAGGGCCTTTTATATGCATTCCCACGAAATCTGATGACATTCGCCATTCAGCCACCTCATCCGTTCTAACACAAGATTGACCTATTGTCACAGCAGTCTGAACTGATCCTTTACCCCAGTCTCTAAACTCTGCAGCTGCACTTGTGGAGATTAAGCTGTGCAAGTCAGAACCCTTTTGTTTTCCTGATGAAGATGCAATGCCATCTTGGCTGCCAGGAAATCCATTATAAAATCTCTATGTGCAGGTTGCTGGAAAAATGTGTTCATTGATGTGAATCGAAAGGCCTCAATCCTTATAAAGCCTTCTTTCCTGACATCTTGCAATTCACACTGTCTCCTGTGCAGCACAAGTTGTGCTTGTCTGCAGTTAATGGTCATTTGGCTGCTCTTTCTGCTTTCGTCTGTCTTCTTAAGCCATCCTTGTTTAAATTGCCAGTTGTGGTTTGTTTTTAGAAGGGTTTACTTTAATTGTTTCCTCCGATTCCGTTAACTGTAGAGCAGAGGGATTTGAATATTGCCTTTCTTAATTGCATCCTCATTCAAGCTGATGCACAGTTCCTCAGCTTGGCTTCTCACTTTGGAAACAGTAATGTTGGTGGCAATAGCTTTAGCTTATAGGATCAGACAACTTCAGGCCATCTCAGTTCATCAGTTTTTTCCCTGGTAAGATGGTCCTCCCCACCTTCCTATTCTTAAAAGGAAATCAGCCTTCGACCTAGTTCTTCTATATGGTCACGGAACCCTGGTGAGTTGCAATATCCTCATAGTGCAAGGCAGGTAGTACCTTACACCATATGTAACATGTAGGAGCCTGCAATCCCTCTGTCTCTGATTTCCTTATTTCAATCGACTTGTGAAGTCTCTAGTGAACTGTAATAATAAAACGATGTAGCTGCTTAACTGCAGTAACTTATAACCGTTGAGATGCAATGTCATAATGCTTCCTGCCGATGCCTGCAGCCAAGGTGAAAAGTACATCACAGAGCATAATTACAGCTGCAGTGTAAACAACAAAAACAAGAACTGGTGTTTGTTCTTCTGATTTGCTTTTTTCTAAATTGAGCCACAGATAGCAGAAAGGAGATATTTATGGTGAGGTTCCACAGCCGTATAAAGGAACTCAATTCAATTAAATTCCGGATTTCTGTCCCGTTCCTTTAGGTAGAACTCCTAGGTGATTTGCAATATCTTTATAATGTATGTGAGAGGATACTTTATCCCATATAGTATTCATGCATGTGTAATCATTTTTTTTCAAATGGTCTGTACTGCTCTTAATTGGCATATGATCGATGTAATTTTGCCTACTGAAAAAGAGATCCAATTCACTAAGATTTAACTTGGAGACAATTAGAAGATGCCTGGAGAATCTCATATCTACTCCATCTGTTCAATATGATATTTGTTAAACCTGGGACAAATCTGAAAATACATGAATCAGCTTTGAGATGCCCTCAAACTAAATGGTAACTCTATTTGCACATATGTGAAAAGCAGCGAGTCTCCAAAGACCCCCAAAGCTGCCCGGCGCAGGGTCACCTTTAAATTACTTTGGATTCGCTATCAAAATAATGAGGCAGGCGCTGGAAACTGGAAGGCAAGAAAAAGGTTTTTAACTGTCAAGAGGAGACCACGTCAACTGCAGACACCGGGATGTCTCAGTGAGGTGTTCTAACTGCATCTCTTTTGGCTCTTCCTTTTATACAGGTTTGGCACAATGCATCTGTTTTATTAACATGGTTAGACAAGCTTGGAGTCCTCGCCCCGGGCAGGTTCCCACACAAACCCAACAGTAATTATCCCCCTACCCAGGTCAAAACAGACAATGGTATCTCGCAGCTGGACCGTTCTTCAGGGTCTGAAACATGTGAGACCGGTCAGATCTAAGAGTCCGTTCTGTTGATTAAAACAGGTCCCATTGTTGGTAAAACAAGTCTCACTGTTTGTAGTGCAATACATCATGTCTGCAAGGGTCATTTTAGTGTCTGGGACCGGTTTGAGTAACTAGGTGCGGTGAGGGGAAGATTGTCCAAAGGTTTGTCTGTAAACAGAGATGAAAGGAAAAACGAGTTTGGGGCAGCAAGTGGCACTAAGGTTTGTCGTGACAATAGGGTTTATAGCCCCCAGCACACATATCAGGTTTGGTCAGAGAGTCAGAATGATGCTAGCAAGGACAGGGTGAAATGAAGGTGACCAACAGAGTACAAAATAGCTGTGATGGCTAAAATGGCTGCAGCTTACATGCACATAGAAATTGCCACTAAACAAGATGGCGCAGGCAATGTTCACGATCGTCATTTTACTTTTAACACATGGACATTCCGAAAATGCTTCTGTCATCTATATCCTTATTTAAATCTTTGAGAATATGGTATGAGAAAAGCAATGTAAATGTGAAATGATCCTGGTGTCTCTGAATTTGTTAAAAAACGAATCTTGTACCTCAGTCCTGGGATAATCTGGGCATCTTTTAATGTGCCTAATCAGACCCATTAACATTGCCATAGGAGGGAGAGGGTTCTTATTGACTCTGACGTCATGTCAAATATTGCTTTTTTAAAACCAATATATGTTTTTATTGACTTTGCACACAAAAATTGCATTAAATACATACGGAAGTCGATTTGTCAAATACTACATTCTTTAAAAAATAAACTATATTTTAGAAAGGATACAGATTATATTAAAGTTGTAACTTCGATATTTTAGTGCAATGCATGTGCCATAAATCACAATATCGTACAAAAAAAGTGCATTAATTTCAGCACTCGAATTAGGGGAAAAAACTCAACTTTTCACCATTGCAAACAATGCACAGCAAAAGGCACAGTACTATGCTGCTATCATGAATTCGCCTTTTAAATGACAGTTATGCATAGCTCCAGAGTCTCTAAAATACTCAGTGATAAATTTGATGGGGAGCCCTGGAATACAGCACTAAATCTGGTATACACTACAGTCAGTTGAAAGGCTCAAGAATGAGTGGGGCATGCCAGGAATTAAGAAGCTGCAAGGCTTCAGAAAATGGCACCTGTTGGGCATTTCACAACTTAAAGACATACTATACCGCAAAGAGTTAGTCACTTTTGCAAGCGTTCAGACGGAATACGACATGAACACAACCCAACACTACAAGTACTTACAGTTGAAACATGCTTGGCAGGCGCAGGGCCTAGACACTGATGACATCCCTGAATACACACCCTTAGAGGGACGACTCTTGATGGAGTAAATAGTGGAAAAAGATGTCTCTTGGACGTATAGAACAATAATAAACAATAAGCAAGATACACTGCAGAAATTGCAAAGGAAATGGGAATCGGAGCTGGGGGAGATGGACGATTTGGACTGGGAGATGGCATTGATGCATCCTCGAAAAGTAGCCATCCGATCGCGCCTCAGGCTGATTCAATACAAATACCTGCATAGGGCCTACTACGACAGAGCGCGACTGCACCGCATAGAAAGGGCAGAAACATTCACCTGTTTGCGTTGTCTAGGGTCAGAAGGCACATTTTATCATACAGTATGGGAGTGTTCTAAGATTCAAAGATACTGGACAACTCTGATGGGGGAGATGGAGAGTGTCCTGGACGAGACGATTTCACTCAACCCCTCGTTTGTTTTATTGGGAATATCCACGAACATTGACCTCCCTAAACCTAAGTTGGTCTTGCTGCAGCTAGGGTTGTTGGTCGCGAAACATGACATAGCTAAGGCGTGGGGGGCCGCAGCGGGTCTGTCTCTTTTTGAGTGGAGAAAGAGCACGGACATGTATATGCTAGGAGAGAAGACAACATATAAAGCATGGGGCTTCCCTAAAAAGTTTTGGAAAATATGGGAGCCTTAGCTTACACGCTATGGACTCTCGCTCGCTGATTCACAACGATTGTATATGGTTGGGTATATGGTTAGAAAGGGAAGATGGGGCCTACAATAATGCTCTGGCGCATAATAACATTGCTTGACTCTCCTTTACTGCTGATTGGATACGCTGCTGTCTACTTGAACATGTTTACATATCCCACTGATAACCACTGTTGTTGTCTTGCAATTAGAAAGCATTTCAATAAAAATATTTCCCCCCAAAAAAAGAATGAGGGGGCATTTTGTATAAAGATCACATATTGGGAAATAAATCATACCACGATTTCAGTGCTTGAGTTGTCACGGTGGTTGCATGTGGTGGGCACCTGCAGATGTTTTTGAAGGCCTGAGGCTCTATTATGAAGCATTGCCCTGGCTCAGAGCAGAACCGAGGACTTACTTTTATGCTTTTTCACAGCAAATTAATCAGGAAAAGGCGGGAAATTAGAAATATCTAACAGGCTCCCAAAATGTCTGTCTTCCCCACAACAACTAAAGAGTAATGTTGGCATCTCCATTTCTGCAGGGTGTAGCACATTTAACTATTCGACGTGCTGTACACATAATAGATTGTAGCTGCTGACACTACAATTCCATTTCCCCCCTGCAGATCCCAATGTAAATCCAGCATATATGGAGGAGCGAGTGGCCCACGAAGCTTTGGAAATAGAGAAGAGACTAAGCATTCTTTCCTACTCAAGTCGCCAGAGCAGCGGAGGTAAAACTACACAGTGCAAACTCGGTCCAATGTGTGTGTGTTTGTTCATTTGATCAATAGCAGCGATGATGTTATAAATGGAAAGTTGGCAGGGTGTGTATTACATTTCATGTTTGGGGGAAATATTGATTTAAAAAATGTGAATGTTCTCGCTAGACTCCTCTTCAAAAGTAGCTAATGAGCAATTGATGCCAATAAAGGCACCTTGAACATGTCATCGAGTGCTTCCGGCTTGGTGTTTGGTGCCAGAAACACCAGTGATACGTTTAACACCCAGCTCGCCCCTCGAAAACTGCCTAATGAAGAGCAAAACACTTTATGTCGTAGAGACTCAGTTATCCAGCTGCAAAGCTGCAGTGGAAAGGAGCGTCCTGTGAATCTTGACAATCTCCCTGTCTTGTGACGCATTCTTATGTAAGTCCTCTTTGTGCAAGGTTCGCGCTATGTTAAACTATCAAAAATAAAATGTGGATTCTGCCTGCCACACAGCAACTAAAGAGTTAATGACAAGGCATAAACCTTTAATGGCAGAAAGAGATACCCACCTAGTGGCTGAACTGTACAGTGTAAAAATCTCAATCCTTGCTTCCCTGCTTGACCAAATTGTGTGATCCGAAGGAAATAATTAATTTCAGCAAGACTCCTTTTTGTTCATTATCAGATATGAGAGAACCTTCAAATACATAAGTACAGGAGGTGCCCAGTGCAGAAAAGCTCTTGTGTTTGATTTAATATACTAAAATAATGCTCCTTCTACTACAAGAATCTAGCCCACATATTGAGTACACATGACAACTGACTTACCTCTTAGTTATCTAAGAGCATTGTCATGAGGGTGGGGGCAGGAATGTTTCCTTGTGCATGTTTTAAAACTCTCACTTTTAATAAATACTCAATACAGAGATATAATCGGAGTTACCAAGGTGAAACGCTTCCACATGTTAAAGAAATACACTTTTTTGTATTTTGAAAACACCTCACATTCCAGCATGATGTTGGTTGCATGAGTTATATGGCAAAATGGGTTTCGTCCCCCTGGAACTTCTTCAAGGCTTAGCATGCAAATGATGTTTACTGCATCACCACGCCAGCACCCTTTGGAGCTAACATACTCCATTTATGGAATACATCATTGTATCCACACTAGAAAACACAACCTGAAGAACATGCGGGAAACATAATTTGCATGCAAGGCCTTGAAGAAGTCCAAGGGGGACGAAACGCAACGGCTATCAATTGCATGCTGTGTTTTTAAGAGCAACTTATGAATAAAGAATATATTTTCTAAGGAAGAACGACTCGTACAATGATTTACTAAGAAGATATTACTTTGCTTTCTCTAATTGTGGACTATGGATTACAACATGTTACTTGTTTATCTAATTTTGAAATTGAGTGCTGAACTATGTTGTGTGTATATGCATCCCCTTGCTGATGTGGTTGAGCGCCATGGTGTAAAAATAGTGCCATACGCTGATGATACTTAACATATCATCTCCCTGAATCAGGACAATGGGACCTTCGCAGACGGTTTTCGAACCTGCTTGGCTAGCCTGGCAGAATGGAATGAACAGAGCTGCCTCAGACTGAATGAAGAAAAAATTGATGTACTAATCGTGGGGAAACTGCCAACTGCTTTGGGTCCAGTACTAACCCCAAAACCTCAAATAAAGAACCTGGGAATCTGGCTTGACATCTATCTCACTTTTGACAATCAGATGTCCAAACTTACAGGGGAATGTTTTGGCATTCTGAAAATGCTATGCAAGATCATTGGTCTCGTTCCAGAAGTGGTCAGGGAGACTGTAATCCAAGCACTCCTGGTCTCCAGACTCGATTCCTGTAACTTGCGCTACCTGAGTGCCACCCAAGGCAGACTAAATATGCTCCAAAGAGTAATAAACCGCAGCAGCCCAGCTGCTTCTGAATATGCCTTGATGCTCCTATCTGGTACCAGTTTCTTTGATTAAATCTGTTTATTTTTGTTATCTTTCATCATATAAAATAGTTGTGATAAAGCATGTACAAAATGGAATTTTTAGGAAGGCTTTTAGAGTCAACTAAACTTATGTGATTGACATTAAAGGGGGGGGGGATATGAATCTCAAAGGGGTTTAAAAAAAGTGAGGAGATACTTAGTACAAACTACTGAGACACAGGACAAATTGAAGTTTCAGATGCACATTGGTGAACATATATTGATGCCATCAAAAATAGAACCTGTGCTCAATCACTGTTCCCCCTCACTATCATTTGTGGTTGTCTGTCGTCAATATATGTTCACCAATGTGCGTCTGAAACTTCAATTTGTCCTGTGTCTGAAAAAAAAGTGGTTTCTGGAATTGAGTGAGTCTGACCTCAATCCCTTTGCTATGTGTTAACCACATTGCTGCTGCACATATTCCCCTCCGGTGCTGAGGGATAATAGCAATGGGTGTGGTCATGACGGAACGGTTCCGTCATCAGCACAGCTCCACTGTGCCTCATGACGGAACCGTTCCGTCATGAGCATCGAAGGGGTTAAATAGGTTGCACAGTACTGGCATTCAGTTTGTTCACTCTCAACTTGGCGCAGCCTTACTGTGCTTTTGCCAAAACCCTCGTTGTTTCCTTGCTACTTTAGCGGGTGCTGGCCCGCGAGGTTTCCCTGACGCGAAAGTGCGTCTTAGTCACGATAATTGATATTGTGGTTATCATTTGTGGTTTTCTACTATTTCTTATAGTTCAGTAATTTTTTCTTGAATGCTCTTTTTTTGTTCATATTGATCATGTATGCAAGTTTGTGTAGTGTGTAAATGGTATATGTTGTACGTCTAGTTCCAAAATTTTGATTCAATTATTTAACATGTCAGAAGACCAAACATGCGCATACAGCGAAGATCACATAAAAAAACTTTTGAGCGACCCTCCTTTGTTTGGCTCAGCCACTCTAAGCAGTAGTGCTCAGAGTAATAACGAATCAGACAAACTCATTCGCCTAAAGAAGAAGCAAATCCGAACTGACTTAAATGGCCACTATTTACTCCAACATCTCAGGTCAGGCACTATACCATCAGGACTGATAGTAAAGAATATACCAGTAATATTTACTGAAGACAACATCTATAAAAAAGGCTTTAGTTACATTGAAACCAAATGTAGCCGAGACCTGATGGTCTTGACTATTGAAACTGCGCAACGTTCATCAAAACTACAACTCGAAGAGATTGAGTCATTAGAGGCAGAAATTAAATCAAATCCTTTGATTCAAGATTCTGAGAATCTACTTGAAAAAGTTGAAAAAGATATATTGGAATTTAAAGACTACACGGTCCAACAAAAGGATAGTAATTTTGAAAGAGATAAACAAAACTTTACCTTTGAAAAAGCCTATCCATATCTTCAACAAGATTTCTACTCTCGACCTGAGGCGCGACGATTTCTCCCGGATAACCAGGGTAGATCGCGGACTAAATATTTGACTTTTTCAGATACTTCATCATCAGGAGGAAGTGATTCAGATCAAGGCGCTTCTCGTCCCCAATTCACACGTAGAGGTGGTTATCAAAACAACTTTCAACAACAGTACCAACAAAATTACCAACAAAGCAACCAACAACAACAACAATCTTTTTTAGCACAGGGCCAACAGAAAGCCAGAGGCAAAACGAGATTTCAACAACCTTGGGAGATATCCACGAGGAGACAGAACTACAAAAACTAGAGAAATCTTCTATCTATAATCTCTCTAATAAACTCCTCACCCCAACGGAAATAAGTGTCTTGGAAAAAGGACTCACCTTTGTCCCGTCAAAACCAACTGACTTCGTCCGACTAAAACTTGAATTCATCGAATTTTGCAGAAAAATTAGATTGATCACTTTCTTTTCGGATAAAGAAAGCTTGCAACAAACAGAAACTACAGGATTAAGAAGGAAATCCAGCTTCTGCCCACCCACACACAAAGTACCTAAAGAAGTCATTTATTTTGAAAAAACAGTATTATCCGCCATGGCAGCACAAGAGAAGAAGGGTAGTAGATTTGTTAAATCCAATCTGTCTAGAGTTTAGAAACAAGCGCTAGTTGCCATCAAAAATGATGAAAACATTATCGTGAAACAAGCCGATAAAGGCGGTGCCATTGTCATTTGGGGCACAAATGAATATGTAGCCAAAGCCACCAGACAACTATCAGATACAGAGTGCTATCGCAAAATCAACGCCGATCCAACTATTGAACTCAAAAATGAGCTATCAAAAATTTTGACCAGAGGCTCGGAGCAAGGGTTCCTTGGAAAAAATGAATATACCTATTTGATCAATAAACACCCGCGAACACCCTTATTTTATGTACTCCCCAAAGTACATAAGAATGAGCGAACACCACCAGGCAGACCCATTATTTCTGGGTGCGACTCACTATTTGAACCTGTGTCGAAATGTATTGATTTCTTTCTAAAACCGTTTACACTTGAAGTTAAATCTTTTCTTCAGGACACCACGGATTTTTTAAACAAATTACATCAATTTCCATTCAATGAAAATCATGATCTCCTGGTGAGTATGGGCATTGTGTCTTTATATACTCAAATCCCTCAAGATCAAGCATTGGAAGTGCTGGAACTTTATTTGAACAAACGGGCACGTCCGACCAAAATACCAACGGAATTCTTCTTGGAACTAGCCAGAATGGCATTGAAAAAAAACTACTTGAGATTCAAAGATGACTTCTACTTTCAAATAAAAGGAGTAGCCATGGGCTGTCCTTTTGCCCCGGAATTGGCGATTCTATTCATGAGCCAATACGAGGACAAATACATCCATAACAATAACCTGTTCCATCAATGGCTCGGTGGACGGGTCAGGTTCATTGACGACGTCTTTTTCACATGGTCTGGAACTTCTGAACAGCTTTTAACATTCCATGAATGGCTCAACAACAGAATAAAAGATATTAAGTTTAGTCTTCAAACATCTAAGACTCGCCTTTCTTTTTTGGACGTCGAAATATACTGCTCCAATGGTCAGTTGGTAACAACACTCTTTAAGAAGAAATCTGACTTGAAACAAAGCACTGGACTACTCAAGCAACCACCCAAGAAGCCTAAAACAGAACTTACTGGTAGGACAATTCCTCCGCATCCGGAGGAACTGCACCTTCAAGGATGAATACATGAACCATGCGAACGCTCTAAAAGAAAGACTACTAGAGCGTGGCTATCCGGCAAGACTACTTAAGCAGGCAATCAAACGAGCGTGGTGGACCCCACGCGAAGAACATTTGAAAAAGAAAGAGAAGAAACATCTACAACGCACAGTTTGCGTTTCAACCTATTGTCCATCGTCCAATTTCTTCAAAAAAATCATCCACCAAAATTGGCATCTGTTAAAAGATCTTGATATCCAACTTTCTGAAGTACCACTTTTCGCGTTCAAAAAAGATGAAAGTCTAGCAAATCAAATCGTCAGGGTAGCGGTACCCACAATTAAGGCGCCGACATTACGGGATTATGTCAATCTTCCCCCCATAACTGGACATCGAAAATGTGGCACATGCGTATGCTGCATCTCTACCATTGAGGGTAATTTGTTTCAATATGAAGGCATATCATGGAAACATGACCAATTTACAAACTGTAAGAAAGAAACATCGTCTATGGAATACTCTGCCCATGCAATAAATTGTATATTGGGAAGACAAACCAGGAAGCTAGACAAAGGATGTCGCAACACAAATCCCGGATAAAGAAAAATGTCCTGTCAGCTCCTCTTGTTCAACATTGGATTGACCATTCTCATGTAGAAAATGACCTAAAATGGACAATTATCTCTAAGATCGAGCATGATCCGAGAGGCGGAGACGTAGAGGCCAGACTGAGACAGCGAGAAGCATTGCTTATTCTCAAATTTAATACAACCATTTGTAGCCTCAATGAGATGTCAAAATTGTACAATTTATGATTAGAAGTCCTATTCTCCAATTTTCAATAAACGGATATCCTCATAAGAAGGAACAGAACTACCTCCCCAAAACAAATGTTAATTTGTCAGTGATTTAGTATTCATGGTTTCACAAAAATGTAACTTAATAATGCCTTCCATCCAGTACCATGATTTCCATTACAAATTTGCCTCCAACTTACAACTGACCCGTTATTGGAAATAAACTACAATTCCCAACAACCCCCGTGTCTGCGAACCCGTAATTTCCAACACCATCTCGCCTGCGAACCCGTAATCGGGATTTATTACATTATTGCTTTGTGGCCAACTCATAACTACGATTTGCCGCTTGTATTCATACAAGCCACTCACGATTACTGACATTGTCCCCCAATTGAAAAAGCTCAAGGCATGTACTTTTTGAAAAAACCTATTTTGGATTCATACGGGAATCGAACATTAGACAGAAGACTACAATTCCCTACACCACTTAGTTTTCCAACCCGGAAGTGAGACCCAATTTATGGTAGCTAACCCGGAGCCAATTACCGGCGCTCACATTCACGGAAGCGACCCATGGTAGAAGACATCGTTCCTAAACCGAGGTAATACGCTTGCTGGTTATTTCAAAATTCGTTAAAAGACTCCCGTTTTTGATTGGAGATTTATGCATTTCACGATGCGTTCAACATCTTCTTTAACAAACGCAGGAACGCTTTAACACGCTTCAAACAGCTTCCTTACAACGCCACGCACAGATGCCCAGTGCCGTAAAATGCGAACCCGGTTGTTTTTTAACATCTAAAATGTTGACCCTAAGGAGCCAGTGCAAACGAGTCGCAACTATCACTTTGTACTTGATTTATGCATATGACATATATACAGAAACAATCAATCCGGTAACCCTAAAAATTAACTCTTTTCCAGAAATACGGGAATTCAATTTCTCAAAAAACAAGTAATGGACATATTGGTCCCTCGGAACCTGAATACATGAGGATTCTGTTAAATCTTCAACCACCTTCATTCAAGTGAGTACTACCCATAGGACACCATTATCTGACAAATCTGACCACGCCTGATTCCATGACACTACTTACCTGACTTCTCCCCCCCTTTTTCAGTACTCAAAAAAGGAGAACTCTTTTCAACAGAACACAGGTAGGACCTGTTTGTGTGCTGAGCTGCATGTAAGTTGAGAGTGGTTCATGCTCCCACGACTGACAGTATGTTATTTAAATTATGTCTTGCAGATTTTTGTGTGTGGTCCTGAAGAGAATCCTTTGAGTTTCTAAGGGATTCGAAACGCGTCGACCCTGTTGACCTTGTTATCCTTGAATGTATAGACCAATCGAACACTAAATTGTATTGCAAAAGAAAAAGTTTTCTCGATGGTCTAATTTCTATGAACATCATAAGTATCTCTTCATTGAGTTGATTAGGTTGTACCTGCCATCAAAAATAGAACCTGTGCGGGGCCTAAAACAAAAAACAACAAAAAATTTATTTTCCTTCAATCACTGTTCCCCACTCACTATCATTTGTGGTTGTCTGTCGTCAATATATGTTCACCAATGTGCGTCTGAAACTTCAATTTGTCCTGTGTCTCAGTAGTTTGTACTACGTATCTCCTCACTTTTTTGAAACCCCTTTGAGATTCATATTCCCCCCCCCTTTAATGTCAATCACATAAGTTTAATTGACTCTAAAAGCCTTCCTAAAAATTCCATTTTGTACATGCTTTATCACAACTATTTTATATGATGAAAGATAACAAAAATAAACAGATTTAATCAAAGAAACTGGTGACTGAAAAAGTGGTTTCTGGAATTGAGTGAGTCTGACCTCAATCCCTTTGCTATGTGTTAAATAGGTTGCACAGTACTTGCATTCAGTTTGTTCACTCTCAACTTGGCGCAGCCTTACTGTGCTTTTGCCAAAACCCTCGTTGTTTCCTTCCTATCTGGTACCAGCGCTAATGAAACTGCACTGGCTCCTGATTAATAAAAAGGAATTCTTCAAAACCCTTTGTTTCTGCCATAAAACTCTGAGCAACAGAGGTCCCCGCTGAATTCATACACTGATTATGCCCTGCAGACCTAACAGGTGTCTTAGGTCTTCTGAAACCAGAATAGGAGCTTTGCCAAGGGTGAAAAGAGCTTGGATGGGTGCCCGTTCTTTCAGCCTCTTGTCCCCCAAACTGTAGAACTCCGTTCCACTTGACGTGAGGCAGCAATGGTCAGAACTGGCCTTTAAAAAGAAAAACTAACCCTGGCTGTTTAAAGCAACCTAATAGCCTCTCCCTTTTGTAGACTTGGCAGTTTGACCTCCTAGTGCTCCGTTTTGGAGTAACTAAGTGCTTTACAAATATAACACAACGTGATCAATAGTGTCCCAGTGGTTGAAATAAAAAAAAAAACGGCAGCGTCAGTCAAATAAACGGGCATGACCACGCAAAAAAGGCACTTTCCAATTGTAATATCTTAAAATGATGACTGCAACTGGTAATTGTAAGTAGATTCTTTAGTCATAGACAGAGCGCCGGGGATGCACAACTGATCACCTTGAAACGGTCGGCGCCAATGACATAAAATGGTCGCCTTCCGTTTCCTGTTCCCAGTGTTTCCTGTTCCGCCTAGCGGAACACTAGTGCGCTAACGCGAGAGCGTTACCACATATCTCCCCCCTTTACTCACAATGGATCAACAATAAAAGTTCTTACTTCCAGTCCATGTTAAAGTCCTTAAACCTCTCAGGTGTCTTCACTTCTCTTCCCACTCTGGTTCTCACCTTCATCGCTCCCTCTCTGCACTCCTGTTCCATGCTTTCTTTACCTTGATTACCACTCTTGTCTGTCATATCCTTATTCCTCTCTCCCTTCCGTTCGCTCCACTGTCCTTCTTGCTTTCCTGCGCCATTGTTATCCACGGTTACTTCCTGCTGTCCTTCTTCTACGTTCACATTACTTTCTCTGCTACTTTCTTCTCCTCCATCTTCTTCGACGTACTCTGGACCATCTTCCACTTCACATTCCTCTTTGATTGTCCTGCTGCACTTTGCCATCCTGTTCTGCGACCATACCTTTCCGTCGCTCAGCAAAGCCGATCGGTCGTACGGTTCCAAAACTTGTAATGGTGGCGAGAACTTGCTCTCACCCTTCTTCTTGTGGACTGCTAGTTTGACTCTTACCCAGTCCCCTTTCTCTAACTCTGCTCTCTTCACTTTGTGGTTCTTGTTGAAGTGTGTCGTATAGATCTCCTGTGCTCTTTCCAGGTTCCTTTTTACCACTGCTGGAGACCATCTGCTCTGTATCACCAACTTCCTCCACGCCTGATTGTCCTTGGTGAACGCTTCTCTCCCCCTCCAGACCTTGAAAGGGCTGAACCCGGTGCTGCCCGGCGTGATCCGGTATGCCCAGACCATTTTTTCCAGCTCCTTCTCCCAATCTAATCCGTCGTTGATGGCGGCTTGGATGGTTCCCATGATCACGCGGTTAAACCGCTCCACTTGGCCATTGCCCGCGGGATGGTAGATGGGTGGGTGCTTCACTTCTATCCCATTCCTTTCGGTGAAGGTTGTCCATTTTGTCGAAGTGAACTGAGGACCATTATCACTAATGATGATCTTCGGAATACCTTCTCTTAGGAATGTGGACTGTAGGAAGTTCACCACCGCCTCCGTGTCCATGTTTTCTCTTACTTCAATTTCCGGCCATTTGGAGAATTTGTCCACCAGAGCTACTACATATTTCTGAGTACCTGCTTTGTTTAGGACTGGTCCTAAAATGTCCACTGATAGCATTTCCCACGGTCCATCCAGTATGGGGAATTTCCCAAGGGGTGGTCTGATTAGATTTTGAGATTTGTCTGCTTTGGCGCAAGATTCGCACTGTCTCACGTGCCTTTCAACCTGTGTATCGATGGCCGGCCACCAGTAAGCTTGCCTGGCCAGGGCTTTGGTCTTGGTGATGCCCTGGTGTCCTTCGTGTAGTAAGGCCATCAGATGTTCCAGTACGCCCTTAGGGGGTATCACCTTGTCTCCTCTCATCATGAAAATGGAGTCCTCGGCTAGCGATAGTTCCTCTCTGACCTCCCAGTACCTTCGGAGCTCTTCTCTTAGATGTCTTTTCTCCGGCCATCCGTGGACAACATAGCCTTTGATGGCTTCCAGATCAGTATCTTCTTTGTATGCCTCCTCCCATTCTTGCTTACTTATTGCTTTCTCTGCTTCCTGGATAGTGGCAACCACATAGCCTTCCCATTCTTGGTCCTCTTGGTCGTTCCCAGCTTCCATGGCCGCCGCCCTGCTCAGGAAGTCCGCTACTTTGTTTTGTGGCCCGGGGATGTGTTCCACGTCGTACATAAAGTCTAACAGGCGCAGAGTCATTTTTGCAATCCTAGGCGTGGCATGCGCATGACCACTTGATGTTAAAACTCGGACTAAGGGCTTGTGATCCGTTCTTACTAAGAATCTCGCTCCCCACAGGTACTGACGGAATCTCTCCATGGCCCACACTACTGCCAGCATCTCCTTCTCCACCACGCTGAACTTTTCTTCGTTGGGGGCTAAGGATCTGGATGCGAAGCTGACAGTGTGTATCTCTCCTTTTTCAGTTTTCTGCATTAGGACTGCCCCCAGTCCTCGGTCACTTGAGTCCGTTGTGAGGATTGACTCTGCTTGGGGATCGAATCCCTGGAGTGGGATGGTAGCACTCATCTCTTTCTTTAGCGTTTCGAACTCTTCATGTTCTGCCTGACCCCACTGGAATCTATTCTTCTCTTTGAGCAGCTGTCGAAGGTGGTGCGTCTTGGAAGCGAATTGTGGCACAAACTTGCTGTAGTATTCGGCCATTCCTAAGAATGACCGAACGTCCTCCTTCTTGCACGGGGTGGGTGCATCTTGAATGGCCTTCATGTTGGCGGTTTTGGGCCTGATCCCGTCTTCACTTATTTCGTGGCCTAGATAGGTGACTGATTTCACTCCCAATCTGCATTTCGACCATTCGGCTGTCAGTCCATTGTCCTGTAGAATCTTGAACACTTTGTGGAGCTTCTCATTTTGGTTGTGCATGGACTTCCCCATAACGAGGATATCATCTTGAAAGAATTGAACGTCGACGACTCCTTTCAGCAATTTGTGCATCATCTTTTGGAAGACCGCGGCTGCTGAAGCTAAACCAAACGGCATCCTTAAGAATTCATAACAACCAAATGGTGTGATGAAGGAGGTGAGGTGTGTGCAGGAGGGGTGTAGCTTGACCTGATGGTAGGCCGACGACAGGTCCACCGTTGAAAACCATTTGATGTTCTTGGTCTTCGACAACATCTCGTTTATGCGTGGTGGGGGAATTTGTCGACGAGTATATTTTTGTTCAATTCCCTCAGGTCCACGCATAGCCTGACTTTGCCGTTGGGTTTTTGAGCTACCACCAAGGGAGAAAGCCACTCTGCACTTTCTATGGCTCTTATCACCCCTTCTTTCTCGAGTCTGTCTAGCTCTTGTTGTACTGCTTCTCTGCTCCTGAACGGGATGTTCCTCACTTTGTACACCACTGGCGTTGCTCCTTCCTTCAGCTTGATTAGGTGCTTGTATCTCGCCAGCTCCCCGATTTGTCCATTAAATACTCTTGGGTACGCCCTCTTCCAAGACTCCACGTCGTCTCTCTTCTCCATGTCATAAGCAGGATTTTCTCGATTCCACCCGGATTCAACTGGATCCCCAAGGCACCCTGGTCTCTCCAGCTCAGCACCGATGGGCCTTTCTCCGCTATGTACAGTTTGCACACGGCTTGGCGGTCCCTGAACTCGAACGTCAAAGGACAGTACCCCAACATTGGGATCTTTTGCCCGGTGTATGTGACTGGACGCAAGTCCATGGGACGTAGTCTTTCTCCATGTGTGGACACAAATTTGTCTTCCCATACTTTCCTCTGAATTATTGAGATGGGAGCTCCGCTGTCCGCTATCATCTCCAACGGTATCCCTCCGATGTGCATGTCTAATCGGGGCTTGTCATTTCCTGAGTCGTCCATCTCCAATACCTGGACATCTATGTACAGGATTTCCTCTTGGTCATCAGTTTCTTCAGATTCGTTGGTGTCGTCTTGCTGCTCTCGGTCAACGAACTTCACTGTAGTTCCTTTTGGTTTCCGGCGACACACTTTCTCGTAATGACCAAATATTCCGCAATACGAGCACTTTGCCCAGAACGCCGGGCATGCCCTGTCATTCCCCAGATGGTTGACACTCCCACATCTGTAGCAGCTCGGACGTCCTCCCTTATTCCCTCTCTGGTCTGTGGGATAGGTGGACTTCTGCTTCCTGCCATCTGGATGTTTCGGCGGCTCCTTTTGCTTAGGGCGTTCCCCTCTTTGTCGTGTCGATATCTGGCACACCGACTGCGTACCTCCTGTTTCTTTCTTTGCTGCTTGGGCGCAGCGTTTTGACAGTTCAGCTTTCTTGACCATGGCCCAGATTTCTTTGAGTGGGGCATCTCCGTTCACCCATAATTTTTCCTGGACATGGGCGCTCGACGTGTGCATGATGATCTGGTCTCGGATAAGATCGTCATGTAGTGCGCCGAATTTGCATGAGATGGCAAGTTTTTGTAGGGCAACTACATATTCATCTACAGTCTCGCTGCTCTTTTGCTTCCTTTGGAAAAAGTTGTACCGGTCAATCGCGACACACACCACAGGCCGGAAGTGTGCATCTAGGTCGGCTATGGCGTGGCTGAAGACATCAGTGTCTCCGGCATCTCTTTCCACCTTCACGATGGTGTCGTAGATTCTGATCCCTTCCGGGCCTAGGTTGTGTAGCAGGATTTTTTTTCTTCTTTTGCTGGAGTATGGGACGCCTGCCTCTTCCTCTAACGCGTCGAGGTAGTTAAGGAAATACCTCTTCCAGTCCTCCCAAAGCCTCTCCGGTTCCCCTGGATTGGTTAGGAACGGTACCAGTTGCGTGAGGGATGACGAGTGCACCGCCATTCTTCCCGCTCTGTTCCTGGTGGGTTGGACAGAGATTGTCTTCCCTTGGGGGCTGCCTGGAGTGTTCTGCTTGGTTGGGTCCCCCTCTTCAGGGTCACTCTCGCTATCTTCTCCTAGCTGAGCTTGGGAAGGGGTGGGTAGTGTCTGCGCCCCTGCCCCTCCTACCGCCTGGGCGTCCGTTATCTCTTCAGAGCGAGCGGTGGATGACTCCCCTCTGCCCTCTCTCTGTTCCGCCAGTTTGCCTGGCTGATCTTATTCTCCTTGGGGCGATGCTCCCACTGCTCCTCGGGTCACCCCCTGCTCGCGCGGGCACTGTCGCTATGCTCGCTCGCTCGAGCTGCTGTGGTGTTCGGTGACCTGGGCGCTCGCGGGCCTACCTCCACTGCCTGAACATCCAGTGTACCACAGGCTGGGGTGCGCTCCTTGAGTTGCCAGGTGTAGCCCTCTGCCAGGTGTAGCCCTCTGCCACGCTCCGTCTTGGTGTGTTCTACTTCGATTGCCAGCACGCTTGATTCCTCGACCTCTGTTGCTCTTCTGCAATCAGTCCTGGGGTTCTGCGTTATAACGGAAGCCTCGTCGCCATTGTAATATCTTAAAATGATGACTGCAACTGGTAATTGTAAGTAGATTCTTTATTCATAGACGGAGCGCCGGGGATGCACAACTGATCACCTTGAAACGGTCGGCGCCAATGACATAAAATGGTCGCCTTCCGTTTCCTGTTCCCCGTGTTTCCTGTTCCGCCTAGCGGAACACTAGTGCGCTAACGCGAGAGCGTTACCACACCAATGCAAATTAATTTAAAAACTAGACCTTTCAAGTGTACACACTAAAGAAGTGTTTCAAATGCTGACAAATAGAACAAAGAAGCAAAACAAGTTGCAATAATTCACAGTGAAAGGCAAGAAAACGTATTCTGTGAAAGTCAGTTGAGAGTGTAAGGTGACATTTCCTATTCAGTTGATCAAACTGCTACCTAGAAACTGGCTTGTGTTGTTGTTCTTATATTCCTAACAAGCTGTGTTCTCCTTAATGGGAGGTTATTGGAAGATTGCATTTGCCTGAAAATAAGCCAAAAGCCAGAATAGGCACATAATTCACTACTTTCTTACGAATAAGGTGTCAATGATTGGCCCCTAAATGCCTACAGAGTGACCTGCCTTTTGATGCAATTATGGTGCATGCAGTGAACCTCTCAGTTGGTTGTGCTGTGTAAGCGAGGATTCTGGCCTGGATGATTTTAAAGGGTGTGTGTTGGCAGGAAGGGAGTCCTCTCACACCTAACCCAACTGAAGTCTGTAGTTCACACCCACTTCCGATGGAGAGATTGTGGTTTTAAAGGAACCCTTTCTTTGGAAATTCAAGAAAAAAGACTAGTGAGATTGTTTTCTGTATTCTGTATTCTAAAATGTGCACAAATATAAAATATAAAATATCTTTTTTTTTAAATGTATCAAGAGAAGTATTGAACATTTGAGCCTAGAGCTTTAATTACATGTAGATGTGTGCAGATTGTTTTGCTGGGTTTAAAACATGCAATGATGTCTTACCTTGTAGTCTATGTATGAATCAGTGATTGTATATCAGGGACCCCCTTTGATTTTGGTCAGTATAAAATGTTTGCATTATATTTACCTCATATATCCATTTTCCTCTGGTTGGAGAATTTTCTTTTGTCATTCCCTCCATGAAACAATGTTTCCTGTTGCTCGTGTGTCGCTCGCGAACAAACTAAAAGATGTCTACACACAAATGTTGGCTGTGAACAAACTATTTCCTTGAGGGCTGTGTGTCATCATTTATCCTACTGTTGAATCTTTGCTCTCCTATACAAACACAGACTTTCAGAGTACTATAACCTGCATCTCACAGAACTCCTAGGCCTACAAGACAGTGTATTTTAAATGCAATTGTATAGTGCAAGGTAATGATTTTCTTTGTTTATGAATTTCATAGATCACAATCCAGGATAGGTCTTTATTAGTTTTTAGGGGGTTGGTGATTCTGGGCAGATTTACCAGTCACCTAGAATGGAGCCAGTTGCCTTGAATATGTCTGGTATTAATCTTGTGACTAAGTTTTAAAAACCTGGTTATGAAGTTAAGTGTATTTTCTTCTTGGGTGACAGTATTTAATTGTAAGTGGTTACATTTCTTTTCTGTGTGAACGGTACTAGAATCTATGGAATTGCTTGGATAACAATTGTTAGAGTTCTCGAATAAATGAATAACCTTCTACTCATAATCACACTTGATGCAAAGTTGCACTATTTTCATTCTTACTGTTTGGGTTCTGGATTAACACATTATCATGTTATGATTTGCCGACGTAATACACAGCTCTGTATACAGAGTGCCTCTAAGATCGCCATTGAGTTTCTCAGGAAACTTTGATTGTATTTTGGTGCACTCTGTCCATGGCCAGCATTAAAGCGCGTATTTGGTCGGCAGTGCCACGGTAGATGAAAGAGCTATTATTTATGTATTTTTACTAATGACATATTTGAATGTATTGCCTTTATTTCAAATAAATCGTGTCTCAAAATGCCCCACTTAAAGGTTATCCAATGGGGGTAAATCGTGTCCCTTCCTAGTCCCGTTAATTCACTAGTGGTTCAGTTGTGCTAACTATGGAGTTTTTATATTTTTATTGTATTAAACACCAATAGTTCTAGCACATTCATAGGACTTAATTGCTTGCAGCATACATTTTTGTGTGTGACCATTTGCTGAGGACATTTTTGGGTGTCTAAATATAGTCCCAGTGCCAATAATAAACATTGTGTTTGAGAGATATTTGCTCACAGGAATGTATAATCTACAGTAAGGAGGATCTTACCTCTGTGATCAAGAGACGTCTCTCTACTTGTTTAAATATGCTAATCATACAATATCGATATGCTGACAACACCCATACCATATGCGTTTAAATGGTGTAACTTAGCACCTAGCTTGATTTTTCAGCATCTTGAGTTCTCTAGGTGATCCTGAGATGTAACTTTCAGAGGTAGTCAGATTCCAGTTTGAGAGCACACATTAAATTTGGACTGGCTTCTAATTGACCCTCCTGACTAGCCCTAACTTTCCTCTTCTACACCAATGCTAACTGACATCTCACACAAACCCCTGCCTTGCAAGACTTGCACCATCATGAGGCCGGCAAGACCAGGTTTAGTCTACACTCAAGTGTCTACTTGTCATTGAAATCAGGACTGACTCCGAGATGCACATTGTTCAGTGGTGCTCAAGTGATCTGATGCTATGTTACATGTATTCATTACACAGGCCATGCCTGCCTTGTGTGAAGGCTTCTCAAGCCACACCCGTTTGAGGGCCTGGTCACCTTTTTCATCCCACTTAAAGCACCGGGGTTCTGTTTCCTTAGCACCAATGCATGAGTGTTCACATTATTCTTGTAATTATGACTTTTTTTTATTAACTGGAATCTCTAATAAACCTTGGTTTAATAAATCTCAGGTGCAATTTCGCAATGATCAAAGAGCTTGTTTCCTTTATTGGTTTTGGTGCTTCTGAGGATATTATGTTACCATCTGCTTGCTATGGTTTGGGACAGGGTGGATAGTTATAGAATATATCAGGTCCCTCAAGCTGAAAATGTACTTCCCTTTTTTTAATACCCTATGCCAGGTAGAGCACCTTGTGGATTTCGAGTTTCTACCAGCCATATTTCTATTTTTCAGGCTTAGTATTTGAGCATTTAACACACACTGCCCCGTTTCTTTTTTCCAGGGGATGACAGAAGTTTGTCAAGCTCCTCTTCCGACACAAGCCACTCCGATGCCAGCCTGGGGAGCAGGTTGACAATCTGGGCCGAGCCGTCTACAGCCAGCACGTCCCTGGAAAGCCACGGAATGGCGGCAGCCAAGGGCATCCATCTTGGGGAAGAGAAGGCCTATGCGGAAGCCACGCGCCCCTCCAAGCAGCCTCCCAAGCCCGTGCGCTCCAGGCAGCTTCAGGAAATTGGTCGTCAGAGTTCCTCTGACAGCGGAATCGCCACGGGAAGTCACTCTTCGTACTCTGGAAGTTTCTCTTCCTATGCAGGGAGCCTGGACATCTGCCACGGCGAGGAGTTCGGCTCCCTGCTCAGCCTGCCGCTGAACTTGGCTGCAGATCAGACCGTATGTACTTGCCAGCACGCCGAGACCCCCAGGGCCTCGGACTATCAGGTTCCCAGCTTCAGCAGGCACCATTACGACACCCCCCGGAGTTTATTACACCCAGCTGCTAGAGACATTCAGCCCAAGAGTTCAGAGTCTCCATTAACAAAGGACCAGGCCCAGGGCACTGCCAATGCAAAGCGGCTGGCAACACCCCCGGAAACAAAAGGGGCCCCTGAGCAAAGCCAGGATTGTGGGCGACTGCTGCCCTCAGCACAGCACCAAAGCGCCAGAGACACAAGTGACGAGACATATGTGGATTTTGTCCCAAAGTGGTCAGCTGTAAAACCACAAGGTCAGGTGTCAGAGGCTAAAAGTAGTGAGCTGGCGCCACCTAGTGGAGGCGCAGCTGACCCCTGTGAAATATGCAGCCCGCAACCTGGGAGTGCAAGAGCTCTCTTTGCAGCCTGTCCCGTCTGTGGTGGACTCAAGGTAAATAAATACTTAACGTCGCGCAGATGCTAAAAGAGCCTGGTATTTTTTTACTGTACTGTCCTTTCAAGTGATCATTTAAAGTGATATTTTGGCCAATAAGTAAAAGTTTTGTAGTGCTATCTTGTGGATTAAATGTAATAAACAGCATGTAAATCGTCAGAACAGAATTGTACTTCTATATTTAGACATAATATTGTTTGGATTTAAACACCAGCGTGTGGAAAACGAAATGTAATAATCGTGCAAACCATGATTTTGAAAACCCTTCACTTTCAGTGATTATCTTGTTGTTTCGATAATCAAGACCGTACATGAAATCTGATGTTCCCTGTTTTATTTGATACAGTGTCTGATGAAGGAATAATACATATTAAAAGGGCGTTAATGAAATAATATATTAATGACTATTCTATAGAAAAACATCTACGTGCATAACTTCTGCAATCTTGTTAAGTTCAATCTTTGCATCCAGCTTCTTTTTCATTGGAAAAGATGCAGGGAATCTGCATGGGGGTGATTTGTCGGTTATAGTTTCGATTGCTGTATTCTTGCCATTAGCAGCAGCCTCCTCTCAAAGGCACATCTCTTCTACGACAGCAATGCTTCATCACCAGGTCACACTCTCTACAGAATATATTGCTGTAGCTGGAACATGGAATGAAACAACAAGGCATACCACGTTCTTTCCATGGAAACAGTAGCTTTTGTATGAACATTCTTTTTTATGGCTTTTTTTATTTTTTAAATGCCTATTTTATTTCGCACACAGGGCTCGCAAGAGGGAGAACTGGAGAAGAAACAGGCATCGCTAAAAATGGGAATAACTGGGTTTCAGCTTCTTCTTGAATGGGGGTTGATTTTGCTTCTTTTGTAATGTCCAGTGGAAGGATCTTCTTCCACGCGAGGGACAGCCACTCAGAAATGTCTGTCCCCTTGATTTAAAAGTATGTAGGAGCCGAACCTTCCATGCGTTTGTGCGTGAGCAGAGTGTGCGGAGAAGCAGAGGTAGACTGCGCTTAGTTGAGGAGCATCAATAATGCTCCTCCTTTCAGCATTCAAGTGTACGTTTTTAATAAGTAACCCCTGGTTGCTGTGTAGTGGAGATTTTTTAAATGTTTTCTGTACCCTCATATGTTACATGCATGGTTGTGTTTGGGAATGCAGGAAGGGGTTTGTTCTTCCTTGGATATTTTGGTTCCAAGAACGCCCATGAAATATAATGTATTCAATTGAGTCTATAGCAATAAGGCCTCCCTGTGTCCCTTTGTTGTTGGCAAGTTTTTATGATTCCTCCATGGCTTAGAAAGAGCCCTCCCTCTCTTCTGACCAAAGTGCCCATTCCCCATACACTGCTTGCAGGGTATATTTGGGTGATGCATACACAGAATAGCCCATCTGGCACAAACCAGATTCCTGGGTGCAAGTGCAGGGGAAAGTTGTAACTTGGCTTCACTTCTGGATGTCCCAGCCAAGAATTTTAGAGAAGCACCATCACTGATTGGGAACTGGGCATCAGTCTAACTTCCAGAAACGGAATAATTACTTGATTGTCAGGTCCAGGACATAACTATGTTCATGACCCTCTCTTCACTGGCGTGGACCTTTCTCTTGCCAACTGGAATCAAGCATAGACAATGTTTTGAATGCCTCCTGCCTGCCTGTCATGCTGAAGTAGTTCCTTAAAAACTTAGGACCTCCTACTTGGGCGTCAATAACAGTATAGGCTGCCAACCACACTATCTTTCAGGACTATGGTGCTGCTTGGCGAGCAAGAACAAGCTACCGTTTGATAGTGGATCCAGTTGTCCAACAGAAAGAATTTACATCAGCTAATACAAGTTAGCTAACAGCAAGTTACGACTTATTTCATGGGCTTGCTCTTCCCTATATCAGAGGAAGATACTTATAATTTTACCCTTGGTAGTCTCTCATCGCCAACTGCGTTCCAAATCCTGCTTAGCATTGCCTCTCTCACTTGGCAGAGGCCTGGAGAATGTTCCTTTACTGGTGGGCTGAGATAATATCTCTAGTTCCAAAACACTTGAGCTTTTCACGGGCACAAAAAGTGATGCAATGCAACGCAAACTGACTCATGGTATTTACTATCCAGTACAAAGGTGTTTTGTGTTTGTAAGGTTTCCTTTCCTCAGCATAACAATGTTTCTAGCTGATTTGTATCAAGTGAATGCCAGTGGGTGTATCAGTGCAAACACATGTAGGCTTCGTCACAAAGCCAGATCTGCTTAGATAGGCAGACTAGGCTTTGCACCAAACAGTAATACCTACTCATGGCAGGCATAAACAAGGGAAATTATATTTTTTCTCAAAGAAAATTATGCACTGCATGCGTGCTGCAGTGTAGAACACACATCCAATGTATGGAATTCTTCAGATTTTGTCTGGACCTATGAATTTTTACTGGAACTGTGTGATTCGAGTACAACTCCTGCTCGGTACACTGCACGCCCGCCCCTGCAGCATGACACAAGGTTGTGTGTTACGCTAGTGTAGTATGTTGATTTATATCTTCCCTAACTACAGCTAGGCAGACTTGTTAACCAGTTCTGGTTGCAAAGTCTCTGTGATGATTTCCCTCCTGCCCAACACAGAACAGCAAACTTGGTTGTTGAGCTTTAATGCGTGAAAAGTTAGTAAATTTGGACCGAAGACTTCTTTGGCCCATTTGATTGCTGCAAGTTACTTTGAGACAACAACTGTGGACCCTGTTCAAAACCAGTGAGCAAAGAACTAAGTGGGAGGCCTTGAATGAAATGCTTTTCTCAGTAACCACAGAGTGTTGGAGGTTTAAAGTTAGATGAATAGTCAAAAATGTGAACATTTGAGAGAATCCAGGGAGGTAGGCGTGGATGTGTCTTTTCTCTTCTCTGGATTCTGCTTTTCTTTCTTGTGGAACAAGAGCACGACTGGGAAGATTACTTTTTTTAGTAAAATATAGTAAAAACACCCACTTTGAGCAATAACAAAAACGTACAGTCACAAAAATAACTTCAAACATTCGCAAAAACACATCTGAAATAAATGTTTAAGATAAAATATTTCGGTATGCAACCTTTACAACGCAACTTTTACCACGCAGTGCTGTTACAACGCATGTATTTCAACGAAAACCATTACAACGCATTACACTGGGGGGCGCTCTAGGATAAGGCATAGTTTTATTTTACTATCCAACACCTTCTCTAGTGTCCACAGGGACCGGAGTTGGAATAGTAAATTAAACTATTCACTATCCAGCACCCCCAAGTGTAATGTGTTGTAAAGGTTTTCGTTGTAATACTTGCGTTGTAACAGCATGCGTGGTAAAAGCATGCGTTGTAACGTCATACATCCAAATATTTCTACAAAGTGCAAGAAGTTTGTAGCGTTCAAACCCCAAAATGTAATCTGCAACTAGAAGACAACTAAAAAACAAAACCATCCAGCAAAACATGATAACAAACAAGAGGTATGACCCTTGGATTAATGTGACAAGAACAGTCCAACACAAATTTTAGGTGCCAAGAGAACTGGCCTATAATTGAAAGTGGCTGAAGTCACTGGAGAGTTTAGGCATCCAATAATCCTTCATTTCTCTTCCAGGGGAATCCTCATCAAAGTCATAATCACTGAATATTCCCGCCCATGACCGGGGACCCCAGAAAAGATATATATATATATATATATATATATATATATATATATATATATATATATATATATATATATATATATATATATATACATATAACATTTCTGGGAGAAAACACAAACAATGCATCCTTACATATGCCAACTTTTAAGGCTAAACAATGCTGTGAAATGTAGACTTTGCACATATATAAACAAACCAGGAAGGCCAAAAGGCACTTAAACAGCAAGGATTGTTAGCCCATAGGCTGCAGTGTAACAGAGATAACATAGAAAATAAAAGCAAATACAGAGCATTAAAAAACAGGCACCGCGCCTTTAAGGCAGCCATGACCCCTAACTTCCAATCATGCCTCAGGGGTGATAGTTAGGTCAGTTGTTCTTTGCGGAGACCCGGTGGTCAGGGCACAAAGAAATGACAATGTTAGCTCATTTGCACGGGGAGGTGGGAGGGTTGCTTATGACTTTGATGAGGATATCCCTGGAAGAGAACTAGGATTACAAGTAAGTAACCTATCCTTTTCTTCTAGGGGATCCTCATCAATAGTCATAAGCACTGAATCGAGTAGCAAGCCCATCCCCTGTTCCTGCGAGCAAATGAGCATTACAAAAAACACAGTAACATTGAGAGAAATACATTTAGAGAGAGTTAACATTGAAATAGATTCCTCAAGGAGGCTTGGCCCATTCGAGTATCTGCTCTAGAATCAGAATCAAGACAATAGTGTCTTGTGAAAGTATGTACTGATTTCCAGGTGGCTGCTTTGCAAATCTGAGCCATTAGAACATTGTTCAAAAATGCCACTGTAGCTGCCTTTAAAAATGTATATTGATACTTGTATAGCGCACTACTCACCCGCAAGAGTCTCAAGGCGCTTGTACGAATACCGCTGTTGAACCCATCCTGGCTTTCCCTGTGAGGCGTCCACTCCTGGGCACCCCCAAGGTGGAGGCCAGGCATCCTTAGCGTTGTGCAGGCCGTTGTGGAGATTAAGCAAGCTATTGCCCAGAGTTGCAGAGTGGGACTCCATGATTGGAATAGGCACCAAGGCGAGAATTATCAGGTCCGTGGAATTTTGAGCCCAAGACCCGCTGAGGCGGGGAATTGAACTCTGGTCCCGGGCTAGACCTCTGCATCAGGGTCTGCCGCTCTAATCATTGAGCGACACTTCTCCAGTAGAATGTGCCTTTGGAGAAACCAGAAGGGGTTTATTTGCCAATTGATATTCCAGCATAATGCAAGACACTATCAATCTAAAAATGGAGCGCTTGGAGGCAGGGAAACCTGTCCTGATAGAACCATTGTTTAAAAATAACTGGTCAGACTTTCTGATGGTTTTGGACTTATCTAAGTAGAATTTTAAAACTCTCTTTAGATCAAGGGAATGGAGAGATCTTTCTGCTGGTGTAGAAGGAATGGGAAAAAAGGAAGGCGTGATATCGTTTGGTTAACATGGAAGTCCGACACCACCTTTGGAAGGAAGGAGGGGTGGGTCCTTAACACTACTTTATTGTAATGAAAAACCATGTACGGTTCTTTGGGAGAGAGTGCCTGAATCTCGCTTACTCTGCGAGATGAAGTAATCGCTACAAAAAAGGCGGTTTTCTATGTGAGATGTTGGAGGGTTGGCTTATGAATAGGTTTGAAAGGGGGACCCATCAGTTGGGAAAGTACCAGGTTTAACTCCCCCGGTGGATAGAGAGGTGTAGGAAGGGGGAGGCTCTAGTTGGCGCAGTGGCGACACTAGCGACAAGCAGGGACTCTCTCTTCCTCGTCAGGGCTGAGGGTTACCTTCCAGACAACCTCTGCTTACCCTCTAGGTAGTGTGGCTTAAGCAGTCGTAGGCTAATCTTTGGGGCACATAGGGTTAAACACTTGCAATATTACACCGTCACAACCAACCCACTACACAATGAGACCAAACTGTATTCTTTGAAAATATATCTCTTTATATAAACTTCAAGCAGGTAAGTGAATACAGTTATCAGACTTTAAAATAGCGGTTCCAAGTTACTTAGTTCAAGTTGCCACAGTTCTTTCTAGCAATAAGTGTTCTTTAGGGCCTTCCGGCCGGTTCAACAAAGTTCTTGTGGAGCGGGCGGCTTCCAGGGGAGCTGTCCCACGTCGCGTTGCCTTCCCGGGGTCGCTGGTCGTTGCGGCTCTCAGCCGAGCAGGTCACGGGTCATCCGGGGCAGCGGTGCTCTGTGGCGGCAGGGTCCTTTCCTCGTCGTTCGCTCCGACCCTGTAGGCGGCGGCTGTGTGGTGGCGGCAAGTGGCAGTACGGTCCCCAAGTGCAGGACGTACCCAGCCAAGTGCCGGTGGTAGCTGTGCGCTCACAGCTGAGCTGTCGGGCAGGATACCGACCAGGAGGATTCTCACAGGGCGACTGTCCGTCTTTGCAAGTGGATCGGCTGCTCGTGGCGCAGTCAACTCGGGAGCTCGGACCGGACAGGTCCTCCTTCACTTTGCTCTCGGGCTCCCGGTGCAGTTGCGGTCACGGTGTTCGGGCCAGCGGCGGCTGGACCTCACTTTGCTCTCGCTGTTGCTTTGGGCCCCGGTCACGGTGGTCAGGTGGATGTCGTTGCCTTGGAGGAGATTCCTCCGTCGGTACTGCGGCGATAAGCAGCACCCACAGTCGCTTTCTTCAGGATGTAGCGCCCACTGGTCCTGGGGCGCTGGTCAGGGGGCAAGTTCAGAGCAAGCCCTTGGAGATCGTTTCAGCAGAGTTTGGCACAAAGTTTTGTCAAGCAAAAGTCTTCTCGTAGTCTTTCCTTTTTCCTCTCCTTCGGCAGCAAGGCACCGGACACAGGCAAGAGACCGTACCCTTCCTTGTCCTTCACGGTCCTTCTCGTCGGGCAGAGTTCCTTCTGTAGCCCAAACTGGATCTAACTTTCAAGGAGCAGGGCTCCTTCTTTTATACGGTATTTCTTTTGTTCTCGCAGGCCAGGGGGGCCTTTGCATAGCCACTTTCAGTCCTTGAGTACTCTGGTGGGTGTACTCCGGCTTCTGCTTTCAGTGTGAGGGGCAGGCGCATCAGACGCCCCACAGGAGGTGGAGCCACCATTGTGTGGACAGGGGCAGCCAGAAGTACCTTGTTGATGGGGCTTCGCCCTTCCTGGGCCAGGTGTCGGCTGAGTCATCAGTCGCTCCCCAGGAGGGTGGAGCCAGCATTGTGGTGGCAGAGCACAGCAAGATTCAGAGTCAAGAGCCACTCCTACCTCCCACTAAGGTGTAATCTGCGCATTCACCACCTGTCATCCCCCAGCCCTGTCACTCACACATCCCAGACAGTCAGATACACATACCAGCAGAGGCGGGCTGAAATGGTTAGGCAAGCAAATGCTAACTTTCTAAAAGTAGCATTTGCAAACCCAGGATACTAAAATAAACTTGACTACAAGAAATATTTTATCATCCTGAGTTCAGGCATACTAAACACGACTCGCTACCATGCTCCCTGAGCCTGCTGGGATTATAGGGTGTAATAATTCGAGCAGCTCAGTCTGGCCTAACAGAAGCAGGTAGCCTTCAATAGTGAAATACGATTTTGGTTGTAAGTCACTACTAGGACATGCCACACACATCAGGGCTTGTCCTACCTTACACCTACAACGCACCCTGCCCGTAGGCCTACCATAGGGGTGACTAATATGTAGTCAAGGGAAGATTCGGGCTGGCAAGTGGGTGCACTTGCCCAGCTTGCGTGACAGTACGAGACCGCACGCGGGTTCTGCGGTCGCAGTTCCCAGACACATCTTTACGGCTGCTTCGGTGGGTGGCGCAACCAACGCTGCAGGCCCACTAGCAGTATTGGCATCTACCAGCCCCGGCACTCCTAGTGCACTTTACTAGGGACTAACAGTAAATCCAGTGAACCAATCAGGGATACCGATCACATGTACAATTTACAGTAGGGAGCACTTGCACTGCGGCACGGGTCAGCCGTGGCGCAGTGCCCTGAGTATCGGAAAACCAGCAAAACATCGGAGGCACATCAGCAAAAAGTGGAAGGGAAACTCACGCCAAGGTGCCAGGTCTAACATGTGTCCCCTCCAGCTGAAATGTGGGGGGAACTACCCTTCCCCAGGGAGTTCCACATCACTAAGGCGGAAAAATCTGGACAGACCATCAGCGTTGGCGTGATCGGTGCCAGGGCGGTGTTCCACCGTAAAGTCCATACTCTGTAGAGAAATGGACCACCTCAACAGTTTCGGGTTCTCACCCCTCATTTGCATCAACCATCTGAGGGGCCTGTGGTCCGTCTGAACTCGGAAGTGAGACCCAAACAAGTAGGGTCTTAGCTTCTTCAGCGCCCAGACCACAGCAAATGCTTCACGCTCTATTGCACTCCACCTACTTTCCCGTGGAAGTAACCTCCTACTTATGAAGGCTACGGGTTGGTCAAAGCCCTCATCAGTCATCTGTGAAAGAACAGCCCCTACACCATGCTCTGAAGCGTCTGTTTGCACTATGAATTCCTTGGAGAAATCAGGAGCCCGGAGCACGGGCGCCGTGGTGCACATGGCAGTCTTCAGGGTGTCAAAAGCCTTCTGACAGGTGTCAGTCCAAATCACATTCCTGGGCTGCTTCTTCGAAGTCAGCTCTGTCAAGGGGGTCACAATCGTGCCATAGCCCTTGACAAACCTCCTGTAATACCCAGTGAGCCCCAGGAAGGCTCTCACCGCAGTCTGGGTCTTGGGGGGTTCCCAAGCCAGGATGGTCTCAATTTTGGGTTGCAAGGGTGCTACCTTGCCACTCCCCTCTTGGTGTCCCAAGTACACCACTGAACCCTGCCCAATCTGGCACTTGCTTGCCTTGATTGTGAGGCCTGCTCTGCGCGGGGCCATCAACACTTCCCAGAGGTGTCGCAGGTGTTCTGGCCAGGTGCCACTGAACACCGCGATGTCATCCAGGTAGGCGGCACTGAACTCGTCCAGCCCAGCCAACACCTGGTTGACCAATCTCTGAAAGGTGGCAGGGGCATTCTTCATCCCAAATGGCATAACCCGGAACTGGAAATGCCCATCTGGTGTCGAGAATGCCGACCTCTCCTTTGCCCCATTGGTCAAGGCGATCTGCCAGTACCCAGACGTCAAATCAAACGTACTGAGGAACCTGGCAGCCCCCAGCCGATCAATGAGCTCATCAGCTCTGGGGATGGGGTGCGCGTCAGTCTTCGTGACTGAATTGAGTCCTCTGTAGTCCACACAGAACCGGAGTTCGGGTGTGGCTCCCGGCGCAGAAGCCTTTGGGACCAAGACCACGGGGCTGGACCAAGGACTGCTGGAAGACTCAACCACCCCAAGGGCAAGCATCTTGGAGACCTCCTCCTTGATGCAGGCCCGGACCCTGTCAGTCACTCTGTAAGCCTTATGCTTCACAGGTAAGCTGTCTCCAGTGTCCACGTCATGGACGCACCAATCTGTGACACTCGGAACCAGGGAGAACAGATCTGGAAACTGCCCCAGCAGCTGGCGGCAGTCTTCCTGTTGTTCGGGGGTCAGGGTGGGTGAGAGGTTAACTCCATCCACTGACCCGTCTTTTTCACAGGCCACTAAGAGGTCAGGAAGAGGTTCCGACTCCTCCTCCATTCCGTCATCAGTTGCCAACTACATGCCCACTTCGGACCTTCGTAAGTGGGGCTTGAGGCGGTTGACATGTAGGACCCTTAAAGGGTTCCTGGGCGTCTTCATGTCCACCAAGTATGTCACTGGGCTCTTGCGCTCCACAACCTCAAATGGGCCTGTCCACTTATCCTGAAGGGCACAGGGCTCCACTGGGGCCAGGACATACACCTCTTGTCCAGGCTGAAGCTCGACCAGAGTGGCATTCTGGTCGTACCACCGCTTCATCTCCTCCTGGCTCGCTTCCAGATTTGCCTCGGCAAGTTGTCTGAAGCGTCTGGTTTGGTTTCTGAAGGCCAGCATGTAGCTATATACATTCTGGGGAGGTTTCCTGGGAGATTGCTCCCAGCCTTCCTTTACCAAACTCAGTGGTCCTCTCACGGGGTGACCGTACAGTAGCTCAAAGGGGCTGAACCCTAGGGACTTCTGTGGTACCTCGCGATATGCAAAGAGCAGGCATGGTAAGAGGACGTCCCACTTACGCCTCATTGGACCTTCTAGGCCCATGATCATGCCTTTCAGGGTTCGGTTGAATCTCTCAACCAACCCGTTACCTTGGGGATGGTAAGGCGTGGTGAACTTGTACGTTACTCCACACTCTTGCCAAAGGGACTTCATATACTTGGATATGAAGTTGGTCCCCCTGTCGCTCACCACCTCTAGAGGGAATCCTACTCGTGAGAAAATTCCCATCAGTGCACGTCCCACCACGGGGGCCGTCACTGTCCTCAGAGGGAAAGCTTCAGGGTACCGGGTGGCATGATCCACCAAGACCAGGATGAACCTGTTGCCCATGGCTGTCTTGGGGTCCAGAGGCCCAACAATGTCAATACCCACTCGCTGGAATGGCGTACCGACCACAGGGAAGGGTTGGAGGGGAGCCTTGTTCTTCCCTCCGGTCTTCCCACTTGCCTGGCAAGTCGGACAGGTTCTACAATGAGCGTCTGAGCTCTTGTGCATTTGGGGCCAGTAAAAGTGGGTGACAAGCCTGTCATAGGTCTTGTCCATCCCCAAATGTCCTGCTAAAGGCACATCATGAGCCAGACCCAGTAGGAAGGCTCTGAACTTCTGGGGTACCACCAGCACACGGGCTGACCCAGGTTCCGCAGCCTTAGGCTCTGAATACAGGAGGTCGTTCTCCCAGTACACATAATGTGTTTTGGCCTGAACACCATTGGCCTGGTCTGCAGCCTGCTGCCGCATACCCACGAGAGAAGGGCATTCTTTCTGCTCCTTGCAGAATTCCTCCCTGGAGGGTCCTCCTTCTTGCTGCCAATGGGTCAGCTCAGGCAGGTCCCCCAGTTCGGCGATCTGTTCCCCTGTAGGCTCCAGGGCATCCCCCTCAAGGTCTGCTTCCTCCTGGACCGTGGGAACTTCAGGGGCCGGTTTCCCGCGCCCCCTGCGCCTTCTCCCTAAGGCCGGTTCCTGGGCCTCTCCTTCAGGCCCCAGGACCTCTTGATCACCCCTACTGGCTGCCATTGACCGGGTGGTCACGCACGCCCAGTCAGGCAGACCCACCATCCGCAGGTGAGTCGTTTTCTCCACCTTTTCCCAAGGGGAGTGCTCCAAGTCATTCCCTAGCAAACAGTCAACAGGCATGGTTTTCCTCACACAGACCTGCAGAGTACCAGAGACCCCCCCCCACTCGAAGGGAACTTGAGCCATCGGACACTGACTCTCCGAATTATCAGCGTTGATAACCCTACAGTAGGCATGGGGTACAACCTGCTCTTGAGACACCAGGTGCTGCCTCACTGCAGTCACACTGGCTCCTGTGTCTCTAAGAGCCTTAGCTTCCTTGCCATTGATGATCACCACCTGCCCATATTTCTTAGTGTTAGAGGGCAGGTAGTTCGTAGGGATCATCTCACTGTCTCCTAGCGAGACCAGGGTCATGTGAACGGGATCTCCACCCCCCGGGACCATCACTTCTTCTCCTAAGTGAACACTAGTCACTTGACGGGGCGGAGCACCAGTGGGTGCGGGTTTTCCAAACAGGCGACACTTGGGGTCACTGGATATGTGCCCAGGCTCGCCACATTTGTAACAATTGAAGGGCCCCTTTGGAACAGGTTTACCTGTCGGGGCCCCATTCTGCTTCGGGGGTGGGGGAGGCTGAGAACCTTGCTGCTGGTTCCCCTGGGAACTACTTTGGGGGCCTTTTTGGAACCCTTTCTGTTTTCCCCCCTTGTCCCCCCCACTCTTCTGCTGGGGACCCTGCCCACTCTTGGCGGAGTCTCCCACGGGACCCTTGTGGACCCTGGTGCTGAGCCAGCGGTCCGCCTCCTCAGCAAGCTTCCTCGGGTTGGACAGCTTGCTATCGATCAGGTGTTGGCGTAACTCAGGAAAACAGTGATCAGACAAGTGCTCCCATGCAATTAAATCAAAGAGACCTTGAAAATCATTCACTTTGCTACCCTTCACCCAACCATCCAGTGCTCTGCAAAAGTAAGTCACATACTCCACATACGTATTCCCAGGCCGCTTAGTACATCCCCTAAACTTCTGTCTATACATTTCAGGGGTAAGCCCGTACCTGTTCATTAAAGCTTCTTTCATGTGGGAATAGGATCTCTGATTTTCAACGGGCAAATCTAGCAAGGTATCTCGCCCTTCGCTAAGGAACCTCCCCCACAACCCCGCTCCCCAATCCTTGTCAGGGACCCGGTGGGAGGACATGGCTACCTCGTATGCCCTAAACCACTGTTCTATGTCATCCCCCTTAAAGAACTCTTTAACTACGTCCTTCAGGATGTGCACTCTTGACTCTACCTGCACTGGCGATGTGCTGCCACCAGAGGGAGGACGATCCAAGCCTCTCTCCTTCAGACTCATCTCCCTCATTTTCACTTCGTAATCCATTTGGTGCTTTCGCTCTTCAAGCGCCATTCTTTTTGTTTCAAGCTCCAGTTGGATTTTTAGTTCTGCCAGCTTTCTCTCGTGATTCCTTGATTCTTTCCTATCTGCCAGCTCCTCTGGCGACAGGCCTTTACCAAAGCTGTGCACGCTGTCTTGCCTTTCGAGATCCACCAGATCCCCAAGTGCATTCTGCTCCTCCGTTGCAACTTGCTCCGCGAGGGCGTCTTGATCCTCCGGGGCCTTTCTGGACTCTACCCAGGCTTTCAGGGCCTTGTAGAGCTCTGGCTTATTCTTGCAACCAGCGTGCGGAACCTTGAGTTTCCTGCAAAAAAACTTCAGCTCATCCTTGGTGTATTTATCCAGCTTCGCGGCGTCCCACTCGACCTCCGAGGTCGTGGACTCCGCTCCATCCAGGCTCTTCGTGCCCGGCATGGTTCTCACACTCGGAATCTTCTTTTCGGCAAAATTCAAACGCAAAGTCTGTGGCTAAGTAACTGGACTGTAATCACCGTGCAATGGTCGGAAGCTCAGGTATAAATATTGCAAATGTAGATTCGAAAAATCCTCACCGCTGCGTCCAATGTAGGAAGGGGGAGGCTCTAGTTGGCGCAGTGGCGACACTAGCGACAAGCAGGGACTCTCTCTTCCTCGTCAGGGCTGAGGGTTACCTTCCAGACATCCTCTGCTTACCCTCTAGGTAGTGTGGCTTAAGCAGTCGTAGGCTAATCTTTGGGGCACATAGGGTTAAACACTTGCAATATTACACCGTCACAACCAACCCACCACACAATGAGACCAAACTGTATTCTTTGAAAATATATCTCTTTATATAAACTTCAAGCAGGTAAGTGAATACAGTTATCAGACTTTAAAATAGCGGTTCCAAGTTACTTAGTTCAAGTTGCCACCGTTCTTTCTAGCAATAAGTGTTCTTTAGGGCCTTCCGGCCGGTTCAACAAAGTTCTTGTGGAGCGGGCGGCTTCCAGGGGAGCTGTCCCACGTCGCGTTGCCTTCCCGGGGTCGCTGGTCGTTGCGGCTCTCAGCCGAGCAGGTCACGGGTCATCCGGGGCAGCGGTGCTCTGTGGCGGCAGGGTCCTTTCCTCGTCGTTCGCTCCGACCCTGTAGGCGGCGGCTGTGTGGTGGCGGCAAGTGGCAGTACGGTCCCCAAGTGCAGGACGTACCCAGCCAAGTGCCGGTAGTAGCTGTGCGCTCACAGCTGAGCTGTCGGGCAGGATACCGACCAGGAGGATTCTCACAGGGCGACTGTCCGTCTTTGCAAGTGGATCGGCTGCTCGTGGCGCAGTCAACTCGGGAGCTCGGACCGGACAGGTCCTCCTTCACTTTGCTCTCGGGCTCCCGGTGCAGTTGCGGTCACGGTGTTCGGGCCAGCGGCGGCTGGACCTCACTTTGCTCTCGCTGTTGCTTTGGGCCCCGGTTACGGTGGTCAGGTGGATGTCGTTGCCTTGGAGGAGATTCCTCCGTCGGTACTGCGGCGATAAGCAGCACCCACAGTCGCTTTCTTCAGGATGTAGCGCCCACTGGTCCTGGGGCGCTGGTCAGGGGGCAAGTTCAGAGCAAGCCCTTGGAGATCGTTTCAGCAGAGTTTGGCACAAAGTTTTGTCAAGCAAAAGTCTTCTCGTAGTCTTTCCTTTTTCCTCTCCTTCGGCAGCAAGGCACCGGACACAGGCAAGAGACCGTACCCTTCCTTGTCCTTCACGGTCCTTCTCGTCGGGCAGAGTTCCTTCTGTAGCCCAAACTGGATCTAACTTTCAAGGAGCAGGGCTCCTTCTTTTATACGGTATTTCTTTTGTTCTCGCAGGCCAGGGGGGCCTTTGCATAGCCACTTTTAGTCCTTGAGTACTGTGGTGGGTGTACTCCGGCTTCTGCTTTTAGTGTGAGGGGCAGGCGCATCAGACGCCCCACAGGAGGTGGAGCCACCATTGTGTGGACAGGGGCAGCCAGAAGTACCTTGTTGATGGGGCTTCGCCCTTCCTGGGCCAGGTGTCGGCTGAGTCATCAGTCGCTCCCCAGGAGGGTGGAGCCAGCATTGTGGTGGCAGAGCACAGCAAGATTCAGAGTCAAGAGCCACTCCTACCTCCCACTAAGGTGTAAGCTGCGCATTCACCACCTGTCATCCCCCAGCCCTGTCACTCACACATCCCAGACAGTCAGATACACATACCAGCAGAGGCGGGCTGAAATGGTTAGGCAAGCAAATGCTAACTTTCTAAAAGTAGCATTTGCAAACCCAGGATACTAAAATAAACTTGACTACAAGAAATATTTTATCATCCTGAGTTCAGGCATACTAAACACGACTCGCTACCATGCTCCCTGAGCCTGCTGGGATTATAGGGTGTAATAATTCCAGCAGCTCAGTCTGGCCTAACGGAAGCAGGTAGCCTTCAATAGTGAAATACGATTTTGGTTGTAAGTCACTACTAGGACATGCCCACACATCAGGGCTTGTCCTACCTTACACCTACAACGCACCCTGCCCGTAGGCCTACCATAGGGGTGACTAATATGTAGTCAAGGGAAGGTTCGGGCTGGCAAGTGGGTGCACTTGCCCAGCTAGCGTGACAGTACGAGACCGCACGCGGGTTCTGCGGTCGCAGTTCCCAGACACATCTTTACGGCTGCTTCGGTGGGTGGCGCAACCAGCGCTGCAGGCCCACTAGCAGTATTGGCATCTACCAGCCCCGGCACTCCTAGTGCACTTTACTAGGGACTAACAGTAAATCCAATGAACCAATCAGGGATACCAATCACATGTACAATTTACAGTAGGGAGCACTTGCACTGCGGCACGGGTCAGCCGTGGCGCAGTGCCCTGAGTATCGGAAAACCAGCAAAACATCGGAGGCACATCAGCAAAAAGTGGAAGGGAAACTCACGCCAAGGTGCCAGCTCTAACAAGAGGTCTAACAGGGGGGAACACCTTCTTTAAACCCTGAAGGAAATCCTTTACCACCTGAAGCTGAAAGAAAGAGGGCTGATTTGGAGCCTTTCTGTAGGCTATAATGGCAGCTAAATGTACGTTAATGGAAGTACATTTTAAACCTGAGTTAGCCAAATGGAGGAGATAAGGTAAAATGACCTCCTGTTGACCTTTAGAAGGTTGAAAACCATTTCGTATGCACCACAGATAAAATATTTTCCACTTAAAGGAATATGAATGTCTCATGGAAGGACTCTTGGATTCCCTCAAAATGTTCAGACAGTCCTGAGGGGATTCAAATGGCCGTACTGGAGGACCTCAGGAGCCATGTTGCCAAGCTCAGCGAGGGAAGGTTGGGATGATGAATCTTCCCTTTCATTTTGGACAGAAGGTCCAGGCTGCACGAAAGCCTCCTGTGTGGACAATCTGAGAGGTGCAGCAGGTCCGGGTACCACCACTTATCCATATGCACTCTGTCACCGTCCTGACTCCGTCAGTAGCGGTCGCTCCCCTGTATCCCCTCGCTCCCTGGCTCCTGCTGATATCGTAGCGCTTCATTTACACTTTGACTGGATTGGTGCTGGTATCGTAGCGCTTCATTTACAACTTTGACTGGACTGGTGCTGGTATCGTAGCGCTTCATTTGTAGCATTGACTGGTGCTTTAATTTGTACAGCGCTCCATCCTGACCATCTGTAATTGCCGCATTGCCTTATCAGAGCGTAACGCTATTGTGTTTGCATATTGCAGCGCTTGTGTACCAGCGTAGCGCTTTTACAGGCTTGCATTGTGTTCCTCTGTTCTACCTGTGCCTGATTGTGCCTGCGCCTCTACCCACCCCAACCTCGTCTGGTTCCCTTTCGTTATTGCTACCATCTTGTTGTTGTTGTGCCTTCCAGCCCGCCCCTCCACCCCGCTCCCGCCTCCCAGCTGACCCTCCCTCCCACAGGAAAGGTTAGGTCGATCTCATTGACCACAGCGTTGTGACCGTCCTGACTCCGTCAGTAGCGGTCGCTCCCCTCGCTCCCTGGCTCCTGCTGATATCGTAGCGCTTCATTTACAACTTTGACTGGACTGGTGCTGGTATCGTAGCGCTTCATTTACAACTTTGACTGGACTGGTGCTGGTATCGTAGCGCTTCATTTGTAGCATTGACTGGTGCTTTAATTTGTACAGCGCTCTGTCCTGACCATCTCTAATTGTCGCATTGCCTTATCAGAGCTTAACGCTATTGTGTTTGCATATTGCAGCGCTTGTGTACCAGCGTAGCGCTTTTACAGGCTTGCATTGTGTTCCTCTGTTCTACCTGTGCCTGATTGTGCCTGCACCTCTACCCACCCCAACCTCGTCCGGTTCCCTTTCGTTATTGCTGCCATCTTGTTGTTGTGCCTTCCAGCCCGTCCCTCCACCCCGCTCCCGCCTCCCAGCTGACCCTCCCTCGCCCCTCACCCTCCACTATCCACTTATGTAAAATGCATTTGCTCGCAGCGTTCACGCGCAGTGGTCGCGCCCCTTGCGCGCCAAAGGTAAGCCCGTCTACGCCCGTCCGCGCCTGGACCGCGCCCAGTGCCAGACCCCCTGCTCCTCGCAATACCCCATCCACTCACTTAACGTTTGACGCCGCAACTCTCCTTGCCCTTAACCCCGGACGCACCCCACAATGCTGCGTAGCTACCCAAGGACGCACCCACGGACCATTCGTCTGCCTCTCCTGCAAGTTTGCCTGCATCAGGACCCACACCAAATCCTCCTCCTCCAAACACAACTCCAACTCTAACCACCTGAAGTGCATCCTGCTGAACACCCGCTCGGTCCACAAACACGCCACTGAACTCTGGGACCTACTCGACACGACATCGCCGGACGTCGCCTTCCTTACAGAAACTGGGATAAACGCCTCATCAGGGCCCGACATCGCCATAGCCATCCCGGACGCTTACAAGATCATCCGAAAAGACCGCTCCAACCAAACAGAAGGAGGCATCGCCATCGCCCATAAGAACACCATCCGAATCACGACCAGGTCCGACGATAACCTCGCGACCGCCGAACACCTGCACTTCCAGATCCACACCGACCCCAGAACCACACTTAGAGGCACCTTCATCTACAGACCACCAGGAACCAGCACACAATTCAACGAAGACATCACTGACTTCATCAGCCCACATGCCCTCACCTCCGAGAACTACATTCTACTGGGAGACCTCAACTTCCACCTGGAAAAGAATAACGACAGCAACACCACCACCCTTCTGGACAACCTGGCCAATCTCGGACTCAAACAACTTGTTGACACTCCCACCCACTTAGCCGGACACACGCTCGACCCTATCTTCACCTCCAGCAAACACACCTCCTTCGATCACACCACAGCTCTCCATTGGACGGACCAAAGCTGCGTTCACTTCAGCTACAAAAAGACCACGACCCACATCCCACCACAACCTATTCCTCGAAGAAACTGGAACAAAATCACCACCGACCAACTCTTCACATCGCTTAACCATAACCCCCGCCATATCATCGGACCCAAACCAAGCTGCCACCAAACTCACAAAATGGATCACCCACAGCGCTGACGAATTAGCACCCTTGAAAAACCACCAGATCAAACAAGGTAGCAAAAAGGCCCCCTGGTTCAACAATGACCTTAAGAAATCCAAGAAGCTATGTCGTACCCTCGAGAAAACCTGGAGAAAAAACCCAACCACTAACAACCTGACCACCTTCAAGGACGCCACCCGCAAACACCACCAATTGATCCGATCAACAAAGAAATCAGCATTCAAGGACCGACTCGACAACAACGCCCACAACAGCAAGGAATTATTCAACATCGTCAAAGAATTTACCAACCCCACCGCCGGCACCAACGACATCACTCCCTCCCAAGACCTCCGCGACTCCCTAGCCTCATTCTTCCACAACAAAATCGCCGACATTCATAACAGCTTTGAAAACCTGTCCGTTGAACAATCCACTTCACCCACCTTCGAACCAAAACAGCACTCTCACAACCTTTGCGCCTTGAACCCAATCACTACTGAAGACACCATCCGCCTGATGAACTCCATCCACTCAGGCTCACCAACCGACCCATGTCCCCACCACATCTTCAACAAAGCAGACTCCATCATCGCATCACATCTCAGCGATGTCATCAACTGCTCCTTCAACTCCGCTACCTTCCCAGAAAGCGGGAAACATGCCGAACTCAGCGCCCTTCTGAAGAAACCCACAGCGAACCCCTCTGAACTTAAGAACTACCGCCCCATCTCACTCCTCCCCATCCCGGCCAAAGTCATAGAGGAAGCCGTCAATAGTCAGCTCGCCGCCTTCCTTGAATCCAACAATTCACTCAACCCCTCACAATCCGGCTTCCGAGCCAAACACAACACCGAAACCGCCCTCATCGCTGCTACAGACGACATCCGAACGCTACTGGACAAAGGAGAAACAGTTGCCCTCATCCTACTTGACCTCTCCGCCACCTTCGACACAGTCTGTCATAACACCCTCATACAACGCCTCAGCAACGTCGGAATACAAGGAAAAGCGTTGGACTGGATCGTCTCGTTCCTCGCCGGAAGAACCCAGAGAGTCCGCCTCCCCCCATTCAAATCAGAGGCCACCGAAGTCATCTGCGGCGTACCACAAGGATCATCACTCAGTCCCACCCTCTTCAACGTGTACATGAGTCCCCTCGCACCCATCGCACGACAACACAACCTCAACATCATCTCCTACGCAGACGACACCCAGCTAATCCTCTCCCTCACCAAAGACCCTAACACAGCCAAAACCAATCTACACGAAGGAATGAAAGAAGTAGCCGAATGGATGAAGAACAGCCGCTTGAAACTGAACTCGGACAAAACGGAAGTCCTCATCTTAGGATCTTCCCCCTCTGCATGGGACGACTCATGGTGGCCACCGGCTCTGGGCACAGCACCCATACCTACAGATCACGCACGTAACCTGGGCTTCATCCTAGACTCCTCCCTCTCGATGACCAGACAAGTCAGCGCCGTCTCATCATCATGCTTCAACATCCTACGCATGCTTAAAAAATCTTCCGCTGGATCCCCACCGAAACAAGAAAGACAGTCACTCATGCACTAGTCACTAGCCGACTAGATTATGGAAACACCCTTTACGCCGGAACCACAGCCAAACTACAGATAAAACTCCAACGCATCCAAAACGCCTCAGCCAGAATCATACTGGACATCCCCCGTCAAGCTCACATTTCCGGTCACCTGAAAGATCTCCACTTGCTTCCCGTCAACAAGAGAATTACGTTCCGTCTCCTCACCCACGCACACAAGGCCCTCTACCACCTAGGACCAGAATGCCTCAACAAACGACTGTCCTTCTACACACCCACCCGCCAACTACGTTCATCCAATCAAGCCCTCGCCGCAATTCCTCATATCAATAGATCCACCATGGGAGTAAGATCCTTCTCCTACTTAGCGGCCGAAACCTGGAATTCTCTCCCCACTCACCTCCGCCTTACACAGAACCACCTCTTTTTCAGAAAGCAGCTAAAAACTTGGCTATTCGATAAGTAATGCTCCCACCCTCTCTCTAGCGCCTTGAGACCCTCTGGGTGAGTAGTGCGCTATACAAATTTATGAACTTGAACTTGAACTTTGTACTCATGTATCCAGTCACAAAGTAACGGATTCGTTTTTACATTCATCCACAAACCTATCCACAATAAAAAACGAACACAAACAAATTCAACAAGCATATGCAATCTGAATGAAAAGAATAAAAGCAGAAAAAAAGACTAAGTGCTGCCACAGAGTCTAGGCGGGCCAGCACTTGTAATAAAAATAAGTGCAAAATTAAGCATAGCCTTGAGTGGCCATCTTGGAATGCTATTGAACATTATGTTTCATTGTTTTAAAGTTCCAAAATAGCAGCCATGTATACAAACAACGTGTTGGCCATCTTGAGATGGTAAAACACTATGCACAGTTCCATTCCAGATGTCCAGCAAGTAAACTTCACACATTGTCATGTTGGAATAATAGTATTCACTGAGTTACTACCCCGTACTCTATCTGAGATGAAAACTGCTAAGGTAAGGGTTGAGACTGGTGGCATGGTCCCTGCCTCGGGGTAAGTCTCCCTAGGCCAATCCAAGAACACATTGGTGCTCCCCAAACAGCTTAAACAAAGCCCATAGTCTCTGCAAATGATGAGTTTTCAGCAAGCCCTTCTATTAATGTATGTATGTATAAGCCAAGTTGAGTGGACCAATGTAAATGGCTAGTGAATGATATTGTGATCCATGGTCATTTACAAACTGGGAGAGAGGTTATAGCGGTGAGTAAGGGAAAGGAAAATGTTAACGTGTCTAGATGTAGTGATCTTTCAAGAGGTGAGTCTTTCAGTTCTTTCTGAAGACTTCAGTCTTAAATTTGTCAGTGTAGGTAGGGGTATGATTCACGGTGGCCTCATATATGATGCAGCCAGTCTTGAAAATGGTGGGGGTGAGTAAGGGGAGCCTGGTGAGTTCCCTCAGGATAGGGGAGAAGTTATGACATTTCTTCAGACCTTTAAAAAATGTATGGAGCAGTATTTAGAATGTTTTTCAGAGGGCTCAGTGTAGAGTCTGCGGGGCACGAGTAAAGCATTACTTCCGTTCTTTTTATACTGGCAACACGTTGTCTCCCCCCCCCTCCCACCCCCCCCAACTCCTAATTTAGATGGGGTTGCTTTAATATAGCCCTATAGCCCGCCGTAGGGGGCTATTCCAGCTATTAAAGGCCCGCTCCAGCATTAAAGACCCAAGCCGAAGGCGAGGGACTTTAACAGAGGAGCTGGACTTTAATAACCGGTGTAGCTCAGCTACGAAGGGCTATAAGGCTATTAGAACATTCTGCCACTAGAGAGGAGAATGTTCTAACAAATTAAACATAGGCCTTTGGGGTTCGAGGGGTTTTAAATCCCCTCGGGCTCCGAGAGGCCTTTCTGAAAACAACATTGGAATGGGCCATTACCAGCCCATAGAAGCATGGAGCACTCCATTGTTTTCAATTGGGTGCTCCCCATTCCAATGTTCTAATCTTCATTATAGACTCAAAAAACGAGTTTGAAGGTGGCCCACTGTAACCCTTCCATTTGAGAACAGTATTAACAAATACTTCACACGATTGATCTCGAAATGATATCAAGACTATCCAATTGAAGCAAAGGATTACTACCTGGGGGAAAGCAATGATATGTTATGAAAGGACTTCTTAGAACTAGCCTGTCTTGCTATCTTCTGCCATTGACGCTGCTGCCCTGAAAGAATTGAGTACCCGTTCGATGTTCATGCGCTGCTGTGCGGTTTACCTGGGATCACTAAAAAAAGGAAATGGCAGGCCGTCAGGGAACAATGATTGTGCTATTAATGTGCATCCTACCTCAGGCCTGCTGGGACCTCAAGCAGCTTTCTAGGAATAATTTACAGTGCCAAGCAATTTTTGCGGCCAAGAAAATCTGTGCTGTAGGGATGGACGTGGCAAGGAATCGCAGTGCTAAATTAGTTGGCTTGGCAGTTTGTTCGGGCACCTGATACAAAGAGCCACGTAGATTATTCCATTGAATGCGGCAAGCATTTTAAGAACTTTTTTGTCAGTTAGAGAAAATCAGATGCAAAATGTTCTTTCTCAGAAAGCTTTTGTCACCCTCCTAAAAGAAATCTTTGCTGAAAGGGAAGAAAAAGCTGGGACTAAGGTGCAGGTCTTCAGAGACGAAAGATGCTAATTCTGGTATAATCATCCAACGTTTCCATTCTATAAAGGTACGTCTAGGTATAACTAGTACTGACAAGGGTGGCATTATATCGACATTAATCGGCCTTTAATGCATTCTGTCCAACGGAAGATGGTAGGATAGCCTGCAGCAGACACTTTCAGTACTGCTGCTCACTTTTAAAAAATTAGTTTCGGGCTCATTTCACTATGAAAAAGCTATTGTTTGGCCTTGCTGCAGTCAGTAGTAACACAACTTATTTGCATTGTTTCGAAGCTGCAAAATTGTGCCGGTGGGCACTATTCAAAAACAAATTATTATTATAATTTTTATGTATGGCTTCCATTGGAAACCTGTAGCGTGGATAACAAGATTCACTGCTGGGACGTAACAGCAGTGGGCGAAAAACATTGTTTCCTACTTCTGCTAAGTCATTAAGGAAATTCAGAGCTTTTTTTTAATTACACTGGAAACCAGATAAGACAGCTTCATGTGACGAGGGATGCACAGGGGGCAAAAGGGGCGGGTAGCAGAAACCAGGGTTTTAAAAAAAAGATTTTGGTGACAAGACCATGGGGCATATTACCAAGCAATAGCGATAATTATCGCTATTGCTTGGTTAGAGACAAACATTTACCGCAGCGCTGCGGCGATTTTTACCGCAAATAAACCTTGGTATTACCAAGGTTTAACGCAAATGCGGTAAAAATCGCTGCAAAGCATGAATATCGCTGAAAAGTCAGCGATATTCATGCATTAGCGAGCTAATGCTCTTAGCCATGTTATCCACCTCCCATTGGATAACATGGCTAAGAACTGCTCAGGGCAGGTGTTAGCTTTTGGAGATATTCCCGCTTAGCGAGAATATCTCCAAAAGTTGGTAATAGGAGATAGCGATGTTAGCGACTGTTTTCAGTCGCTAACATCTTGGCACGCCCACTTTGCATCTCATTAGTGATAAATATCACTGACATGCAAAGTGGGGCCCAAGATGGTCGCTATCTCCTACTAGCTGTCGCTAACTGGTGTTAGCGGCAGCTAGGTAATAGGGAGATCATTTTATCTCCGCTTTCTTGGCTTTTAAAGCCAAAAAAGCGGAGATAAACCCCCTTGATAATATGCCCCCATGTTATGTATGCTTCCCCCATTACTGCTTTGCCCTTGCGTAGATGTTGCAAGCAGGGGTAGATGATTTGGGTGGGCCATACATAAAATAACATTACAGATGGGTAAATAGTTCATAAAGGGGATGCTTTTCACCTGGATATTCTAGATAACATGATAGACAGCTCAAGCTTTGCTTTTGTTGTATATTTAGAGGTTACTCAGAACCCATGCCTGAAAAACATTTCCTTTATCCATCTATAACTGTCTATTAATTTTAGTTGTTGCTGAATCTTTAAATCATACCGTTTGATTAATTTCTTACCAGTTTGAACATATACCTGCCATTATCCCAGTTAACCGGGCAACTGCAGCAGTGTGTGCCTGGCGTTAAACTGTATTTATTCGCTCAATAGATCACATTCAGATCACAGCGGTCGGTCTTGTTTCTGGTGATAAAAATGCAATTGCCTTTCCTCGTGCATGCACGACTCCACTCCTGTCCACTGTGAGAATGAGGTTTAATTTATAGTGGTATAACTCACACTGGTAGCTTTCTGCTACATTTGCGCATCATTCATGTGTCAAATATTACATAATATGTCCCTACTTGCCCACAGAAACAATGCTAAAGACAGCTTTCTCCGTAGTAGCATGTCAACCCTGGAGCATCCTCTGTCATGTACGTGAGCCACCTCACTTTCTAACAATGGCTGAAAAGCATCATGTACCACAAGCTATCATTTGGTTCAAGACTCACAACACAGGGCGATCATGTAACATAGCATTATCCCTGTTGTTGTTGGCTTTTGAATTGGTTTTAAACAAGATTCTGCTTCTGCTTGGGGCACTGGCTTTAATGAACAGAATCACTTGAAGCGTCCGGAGGACACAATGTTTTCATTTTGAGTGGTATTGCAAGGGATTTACCATCTGAGCTGTGAAATGTGTCGTGTAAAATAGTTCTAAAAAAGATTTGCACTACATAGTCTGGGTATTGCTAAAATCTATATTGTGGCAGCACTTTATTATCTTATATCATTTAGTGCATTATGTAGCAGCCTATCTATTAATATCTGTAATGCAAATTTAAAATAACGAGTAAACATAACCAAGTCACTATTCTCCACTGCACCAACCAGGTTGCAATTCTGCGGCTCTCTGGTTACAAACACTGACCTCTGCAGTGCATTGACGAATAGAGGTTTCATAATGTACAATAGTGCATGTTCCACTGATATAACTTAACATGCATTTATTTTTCATTTAAACTGTGCGTTTTTTAGGTCTCGGCCTGATCCAGCGCATGCGCTGGTCTCGGCCAAGACAAATATGGGGCTAGATTTAGAGAAAATCTAATTTACAGATTCATAAATACCGAATTTTACCGATTCGGTATTTATGAAACGGTAAATTAGAAGGAGGGAGATGTAGGTAATTTTTTATTTTGAATTACCGAATCTGTAAGATTCAGTATTTACCGATTCGGTAAATACCGAATCGGTATACCCCATTGATTCTTATGGGCTTTTGAGCCCATAGGAATCAATGGGGAATACCGATTCGGTATTTACCGAATCGGTAAATACCGAATCCAGCAACGGTGCAGGGGGTGTCACTTTGACACCCTCTAGCACCCCAAGTGCAGGCTTGTGTGCCATGTGGCACACATACATGCCCTAAGGGCATGTCTGTGTGTCACATTGCACAGGTGTGCATGCACAGATGTGCATGCACACCTAAATTCAGTATTTTACCACCCAATAGGATTGGGTGGTAAAATACCGACTCTTAAGGGCCTGTGGCACTCTGTGGAGTGCCACCTACACCTTGATTTATCGAATCGGTAAAATTACTGATTCGGTATTTTACAGAATCGGTAAATTTACTGATTCGGTAAATTTACCAATTCTGTAAAATAATGGCCCCTACATCTCACTCACCAATTACCGGTCGGTAACGGCCGAATTCGGCCGTTACCGACCGGTAATTGGCGACCTACATCTGGCCCTTAGTGGCTCGGAGAAATACTACTTTGCCGGCGATCAGCTTGCTAGAGCGAGCACAAGAGCGCGCACGCATGCGCGTCATAGCAAGCTGATCGTCGGCAATGTAGCACTTGCGGTGATTTGCTTGCACACCACTCGCGTCACCACTCGCGGTTTCCCGGCCACGCTCAGAAAGTCTCATAAACGCGGGTCACAGCTGCAGCAGGATGACTCTAAATGTTTCATTAGGAAGACTTGACGCGTCGGCATTCCAATTCCTTCTCTGAATTGTCACTGCGTGTTCTTAGAGGTGAACACGCCGCTGCAAGGTCGAGCCTGATACTTAGCTGTGGCTCAGCTCGAAGTCCTCTTTGATCTTCGCGCCCATAACAAACAGAACTTTCATATGGCTTCGGCCAGCTACCCACGACGAGGGCCAGAGTTGCCGAGTTTGGTGAGGCATGGGATCCTGGGTTCGAATCAGGTGTGCGCTCTACATCCTGTGATTCTGGACAAATTGCTGAGTCTATCCAATGCGACCTTCTTTATGCAGTTGACGTGAATAGCTCTATTACCTTTGGAACGAGTTTGTGCTATAAAAAATGCACACTCATATAATACTTAATAAAACATTTTCACTGGTATTGAAACACAGGAACACTAATCGTTCTGTTCTTTGAAAACCCTCTATGTCTCTCGGAGTAAATTAGTTTGTGTACACGAAAGCTGCGCTCTGCATCAGCTGAGTTTGTTCCCTGTTTACACATATGAGGGCAAGAGCATCCAACATAGGTATGCAGGAACTTGCACATTTCCAAAACAGGTCCACACAGTTTGACTGGTGATGTGGTTGGGTGCTGCTAATATCTTCTAGTAGTTGTCAAATTCTTCACTTGGTATATACTTCCATCCAGGAATTGATTAATAGTGATTCATTGTTTCTGACAAAAAGGGTACCTTTGCAGGGTTGAACATTCTGACACAACCACACACACACAACCACACACATAACCACAACCACACACAGCCACAACCACACATACAACCACACACACAACCACACCATCAGTGCACACTTTCACCAGGCACAGATACCATCAGTCGTCAGTCCACGCTTTCATCGGGCACAAACACCACCAGTCGTCAGAGCACGCATTCACCGAGCACAAACACCACCAGCCGTCAGTGCACGCTTTCACCAGGCACACACACACCACCAGCCGTCAGTGTATGCTTTCACCAGGCACACACACACCACCAGCCGTCAGTGCACGCTTTCACCAGGCACACACACACCACCAGCCTTCAGTGCACGCTTTCACCAGGTACACACCACCAGCCTTCAGTGCACAGTTTCACCAGGCACACACACCACCAGCCCTCAGTGCACGTTCCACCAGGCACACACACGACCAGCCGGCAGTGCACACTTCCACCAGGCACACACACCACCAGCCATCAGTGCATAATTTGTACAGGCACACACACCACCTGCCATCAGTGCACACATCAATTGTTAACACATCCACAATTCACTATTGTAGCAATCGCAGTATGGCACACTTTACTTTTAAACATATTCATCTAAAGCGCAGCATGCCACCATTGCTACAAAAATAATTTCACATTTTTTTGGCCTACAATTTATAGACTTTTGTTGCAATTGGTGTTGCAATTTTTAGCAATGCCTATAGCTCGAACTTAATTAGCACATGTCTGACTCCGCCCCCACACTCACTCACCCCGCTCCCATTGCCCAAAGCACCACAGTTCTTATACTTTTTTAAAGCACTTTGACCCCTGTTAGCGAGACACTGCATAGTGCTCTAAGGCGATCGAGCAGTGCCTACTATGAGATTGATTCTCGAAATACAGCCTATAGTACAGTGTACACTGTGTCATATAACTAACCAAACTCCCAGAAGGAGTTAAAGAAAAGACTCATTCATTCCTCCTGATGACTGTCCGGACGAGTATTCAACATCTCGAGGCGTAACAAAGTGATATTTAGTCATAGATGTTGGGGAAGTCATAGCACCGAAATTCAGCAGATCACTGATACTGACATCTTAGTCCATCAAAAAGTTTCTTCATACAACACATTGTGGGTGTCCAGATGTTGTACCCACACTAAAGCTGGGGCACAACATCGGGAGTCACTACACCACAGGCACTACATCGGATGTCACTAAATGGCAGGTAAGTTTTACATAGTTACATCACGTGAGATATTACATTCCAGATACGTGTATGAACGTATTAAAATGTTAAATTATTTTTGTTCTTTAACCTCTTGAAGGGATTCATAGATGCACTAGATCGCCTAAAAAATGCAGTCCATATTCCATATATGAGACCTAAAAATGGGTGGGTTTTGACAGGCTAGAATGTACTACACTTTATTGGACAATATGGAATTGGGATGAAAATATATGTATTTTTAACAATAAGTGAGAAGTGATAGGGGAATGCTGCGTGTCATATTATATATACAAAAATTCAGGGAGCAAAACGCGAATAAGCATTCAAGGCCCATTAATGCCAACAAGAGATGAATGTACTGTTATCTTAAAGGTGAGTGTGACTTTTGGTAATGTACGAAGCACAAAGAAGGAGAAACAGTTGATTTAAAGGAAGGCATGTGTAAATGCTTTTAAACAAGTCACAGAATGTAGAATAAACAGCCAGTTTCATGACAGAACAGTATGTTAATGTTTCACACAAAGCTGCTGTAAATTGAAGAAGGACTTTCATTATTTTCTTTCAAATAGAGATTAGATGGCCATTGGGCACAGGAATATATTGTTGCATTGAACCAGTTAGCAATGTGCTCACTAACAGAAAAGCCTTGAACTGAATGCTGCATTCTGTACTAAGCCAGAGCATTTATAGCAGAACAGTAGATTCCAACACCATCATCTGCCTTTTCTGTGGAACAGAAAGGTATTTGTACTGGGAGTATACTGGGAGGAGCACCTTCCAGCTCTGTGACCAAAAATGAAGTAAAAGCTATGCCACACAGGAGGCAGAAACTCCGCTAAGTGTTACACTACAGATTCTGCAGCAAGCAGGAGAAGAATCCACACTTTGCCTTATTTTACATGGAATGCAAAACAAAAATATTGTGTGTGGGCAGAACCCCAGGATTGGGAATGAAACATGGAAGACTATCCCGAATAATTCCATCAATAAATCTGAAATTTCATGGGGAAGAGGAGTGTGGTGAACCCTCTGGTGGGAAGCCAGAGGGTACTGCTGGCCTTGTTTCTGGATCAGTGAGGATAGTGGGAGGGATTGGCAGTATGATTGGTATGGATTCAGTATCCTCCGCACCTGGTTATCCGTTCTGACGGAAGAATCACTCGTACGGTAATTTAGGTTTGAGCGAAGGTATTGTACAGGGATTTTGAAAATATTTAAAATGTTGGCCCCATCAATGCAGGCCTATTGGTCGTCTGGGCTTGGTCAGGATACCGGACTTCTACCGGGATTAAATCTCCGTGGTCTGGGGCATCTAGTGGCCTTCCTGGTCCTGGGTTCTGCTGCTTAGTGACAGAACCCAGGACCAGGAAGGCCAAGGAGATTTAATTCAAAATCCCTTTACAATACCTTTGTTCAAACCTAAATTACCGTACGAGTGATTCTTCTGTCAGAACGGATAACCAGGTGCGAAGGATACCAAGTCCATACCAATCATCCTGCCAATCCCTCCCCCTAGCCTCACTGATCCAGAAACAAGACCAGCAGTACCCTCTGGCTTCCCACCAGAGGGTTCACCACACTCCTCTTCCCCATGAAATTTCTGAATGCTCACCTTGTCCTGATGATGATCTTGACTCAAGAAAGATCGAAACATCGTCGACTCCCCCCAAAGGAAATCCCCCCACTGTATATATTCTAGTGGATTTCCCTTTTGTTGTTTATGTGATATTTTGTTAATTTCACTTTCACTCAGTCACAGTACGCACCCTGTCACTTATGTGAGCACTTGAAGGTTTCTTTGAAATCAACATGTTGTAAAAGTACAATGATTAAAATTACACATGTTGCCCTACATGCTTTGCTCCTAAAGTGATTTAGTATCTATTCCAAATAAATGATTATATGCGTTTAGGACCCATTTAGGCCACCCTTGAACCACTGTACTCCTTATATACACTATAACCCCAGGTTCACTTTACGGGTTACCCTTGTTTCCTTATACTGGCTTTCCCTTGCAGGCCGGTCCTGACCTGCAAGGCATTGTGGGACTTCATGCATTTCATAGCAGCGGCTCTCCCGCGGCGTTGGGGAGAGCCGTGATGTGGGACTCCGGCTGCTGTGGACGTTTGTGGGGGGTCTGGTCCCACCCGGAGCACCAGGTGAGGGCTTTGTCTCGGGGAGCCCACCCCTGGCCCACCCCTGGCTGCTCCTATGTCTTTTCGGGGGCCCGGTCACACCCGGACCCCTCGCACTTCCTTCGATCACCTTGCCGGGGTCCCGGTCTCTTCTCCCTTAAGACGGCTCGGGGAGCCCACCCCGGCTGCTCCGGCCGGCTACCTGCCCGAGCCACGCCTCTGTGTGTGGCCCCGGGAGCCGGCACATCACATCTGGACAGCGGGCATACACTTCGACAGCCGCTGGCCCAGCGAGGGTGCGGGGAGGGCAATGGCACACCCCCCTTCGCACCTCATCACATGGGGGCCTGGAGCTGGGGATCCCGGGCCCCTGGGGGCCATCTTCACGGAATGGACTTGGAATCGGGACTGGGGTTGGGTTCCCAGGCCCCAGGGCATCTTTTTCGGGGGCCAGGGTGGGCTCCTTCCACCCCGGGCTCGGCTTCACGGGGAGCGCGACGGCACTCCCTGACTTTGCTTCGAGGGGGCATATGGCGCTCCCCGCCTGCCTCCATCTTCGGCGGGGGCTCCTGGCACCCCTGCAAGGCATTTTCACGGGAAGCGCTCCCTGGCTTCCCTTCTGCTGGGGGCAGCCCCCGGGACCTGACCCAGCCTGGGCACCTAGTTGAGACCAGTGGCAGAGCCCCACGCAATTTGTTGTCGGTCCACTGAGGGGTCAAACTTCGCCTACTTCTGGGGGGCATGTCTCGGCGCCTAGGTGGCCGATTTTCACAATTTACGCCTCTTCTTGCTCCTCTTGGCCAGCCCCAGCCACTGGGAACACGCTCCTTCACCCTCCGGGTCTCAAGGAGGGCGCATTCAGCAGGGAGCTGTCCTCACGGGCTCCCTGCGCCAGCCTTTTTCCTTCCTCCTGGGTCTCTCTTCTCCCTGCGCAGAGGCCCCTGCTTCTGCTTCTGCACATTGGTCCTGGTCTCTTCTCCTGCCGCTGTTCAGGTTCCTGGGGGCAGTTAGGGCGTTCCTCCTTCCAACTGCCAATTGCGCCGGGCTCCAGCACCCTCTGCCTCAGCAGACCAAACCCCAGAGAGAGCTATTTTTCCTGTGCAAGCACTATTTAAAAGTTGAGGATGGGGCTGACAGGAAGTCTCTGTTTGTCCTATCAAACAGCGACACATCACTTCCCTGCCCCTTCTCCCTCCTTCCTGCCCAGCGACTGGGTTTGTTCAATATGGCATCCTCCAGGGTCTCCTGCCACATAGTGTCTGAAAGCCCCTTCCCCCCACTCTGCCTTCCCTCCCTGGCGCAGCCTGGTGCCTGGCACCCAGTGATAGCTGGTGATGGATGAGCCTGTAGCCCCACCCATCTTCAAGAAAGTCATCAATCCAGGCTACTGAGGTCAGCCACCAGCCAGGGCCTGGTTATGGCTGGCTCAGAGAAATATGACAGTTCTGGATGACCCAAGAGCAGTACAAATATGACTTTGGACTCTGCAGAATACTTCTTCTCACACCCGTTACAGTGGACTTTAGTGCATGTCTGGAATCTGTAGGCCTTAGGAAAGTTAATCTAGCCCATTGGCTCCACATTCCCATAGGGGAATAATGAAGTGAAAAACAGTAGAACACACTGACTTTCCCTGGCACGTTTCTTCCCAGTGTCACCACCCCATTCTGCATAAGTCCTGCCACACCTGTCTATCTGCACCTGCTCCTTGGCTTCGCACGCTAGGAATCTCCCCTGCGCAGCCCCTACAATTGTGCACACACATGTACACATGTCTGCATGTAAACAGCCCGGTGCCCCTTACGCCAGCTGCTGCACAGTGGCCTGGTCAAGCCAGGGGGACACCAGTAAAATCCCCATGCAGTCTCTTTCATTATGAGTTCTCTGTGGGCGAGTCCCCACTTATGAGGCTCCCCCACAGTAAAAGCTCAACAATTAAGTGCTCAAAAAGAAAAATATTCCGTCAGCCCATTGTGTCAGAACCACCTTCTAACAGTGTGGGATTTTTCTTGTACTGTGTTTCACTTTATTACTGTTTGAAGTACTGCATAAATACTTTATACATTGTTTTTAAGTTAAGCCTGACTGCTTTTGTTCAAAGCAACCAGAGGGTTAATCACAAGTTTATTTGGGGTTGCTTGTGACTTCACTCTGGCAAGAATTATGGTTGCTGCTTGAATGGGTTTTACCCCGCTCAACCAGTAACCCAATTTCTTGCACCAAGTATGAGAAATGCCCTAGCTTGAATCGTATATTATCAAGTTTGGCACCAATCTTTACATGCAGGTTAACTGAAGATCTTTCTTAGAGTCTGTGCTCGCAGACCTGAGAAACATTTCAAGGTGTACTTGGAAATGTGCATGAGCATATTCCGTGCCATCACTTGGGAGTGACAGGCACTCAATTTCATCCTCGGAGAGGCTGATAAAAGTTTAAATCAGAAGATTGCTGCAAGACTATGCAATGTTTTCATTGCTGTTCTATGCTGATATGGCTTAAATTATAGTTTGCCTATGTGATTATGTTGGCACTTCAAATGTATTAGGCATGAAGCTTTCAAAAGTAGGTTATATACATAGAACCAAGAAAAGCACAGCGGGCAGGAAACGTGAGGCCAATGTAATCTAACCTATCCTTCTCTTTTACAGTACTCTCCAGGACTTGAAAGGATTGTGTTTCATACATGTACAGCTTGCTCACTTCTTACTGCAGCTCCTGAGCTTCTGACGTATTCCCTAGGACTGGCCCTATGAAAACTTAGTAGCATACCTGGGGGAACATCATCCTCTGTGCTTCTCCTGTTCTCTCATTGTCCCAAAAGAATGTTCTGTGTCTCTGATTTAGGCAAGTGTTGTAAATATTTGTGCGACTTTGTTTTATATAATTCTTCTAATTCCCCTTGTCTTTAGAGATAGCCCTGGAGTGAATGAGGTAAAACTCTTTTGTAGCAAGATCCATGGATTTATCCATCTTTTGGCTATGAACTCATTAGCTTCTGGTAAGAGTTATCACTTCTAAAATCAAGCGTATCGAACCATGTGGCTCCTAAAGTAGAAATATTAAAAATCCAATTGCTTTGAGGCAGACAGTTGTTTTGACCAGTATGTCATCTGAGGAGTTTTGCATTCATTTTCCTTGGATCTATCATTTGACATGATATAAATAGTCTATGGTGACAGCTCACAGGCACTTATGAAGTAAGCATAGATATCTCAATACATTTCAGTATTCTTCTTCTTCTGGCCATTAGCATGAGAGACATGCAGTAGAGTCTTAGTCACATTTCCTCAAGCACTTAGCTGCTCATACAAAATCATTGCTGGTCTTCATAAGATGCAAAAGCCCATGTGGAGAATGTTAGCATAGTTATTTCTAGGTCCCACTACAAGATGTGGCGGGATGTCTCATCAGGCACCAGGAGCGATTGTTAAGGTTATGTTAGCTATGATTATGTTTTTGAGGCCTCTGACATTTTAACTATGTGTACTTTTTTAGATTTCATCCTCGGAATTTAATTTGCCATTTTGAGGTGAGCAGCCCTATTGGTCTGGTAGTGATATACCTGGGTCCATCCATGGAGGTTGTTGTATTGGGTGTACATGTGATAGTTACTGTGAAAATTAAGGAGTGCTCAGTTATGTTAATGTTAATGTTATAAGGAACTTGTAAAGCGCACGTACACCAAGAGCTTTCATGGCGCTACTCTGGGACTGGTCAGAACCGGGGAGAGAGTATGAGTCATGTGCTTGCTCTAATATCCATGTTTTGAGCAGCGTTCTAAATTTCATTAGTTCCGTACAAGACCGGATCTCCAGGGGGAACGAGTTCCACAGTCGTGGGGCCAAGTATGCAAATCGGCAGCCTCCTTGCCGTTTCCGTTTAAAAACAGGAATAGTTAAAAGCTGGAGATGTTTTGAGCGGAGATTACAGGAAGGGTTATACCTAGATAGCAAGTTATTAATTAATTTAGGGCTCTAGCTATGTTATGATTTAAAGAGTAGGCAGCCTGTCTTAAAGGCAGTCCGTTGAGGAAGCGGAAGCTATTGTAATCTTTTTAAAGGAGGTCTGGCATATTGCCACCTGGGTTGCTGGTGGATAAGGCATGCAGCCTGATTCTGCACCATCTGGAGCCGATTGGTCAAGAAGAGTGGCATCCCCAGGTAAATTGGGTTGGCTTAGTCCAGATCTGATAGTACCATAGCTTTCACCAACTGTATCAGCGCTGCATGAGTGAGCAGATCTCTGATCTTTCGGATCTTACGTAATTGAAAGAAACAAGTTGATACTACTGCGCCTACCTGTGATTTTAGTGATAAATCGCTGTCTATAGTAACCCCAAGACTTAAAAAAAGGAAGTGGAGGGCTTAGGAGAAGATTCGAGTTCCTCTGGCCAATAGTGAGGACCCCAGAAAATCTGGCTCCCCCCTGTAAGCAGCAGCTCAGTCTTACCTTGGTTGAGTTTCAGGTGATTACGATCCATCCAATGGCGGATGTAAAGCATAGTTTCCTGAAAGTTGATAACTGAATTATGGGAGTTACCTATGGTAAATGTAAGCTGAAGGTCATTCGCACAGTTGAATATAGTCACATTCCTTTCCTTCAGAGACTGAATCAAAGGGAGGAGGTACAGATTAAACAGATGGGGAGATAATGAGGAGCCCTGCGGGACGCCACATGTCGTAGTTGGCTTGGGTGCTGTGAAGGTGGCCAAGCGTACTGCTTGAGTACGGCCTTCTAGGAAGGATTCAATCCAATTAAAAGCTGGGCCCTGTTGGGGTTGAGATGGTATGCACCTGTTACAACGCATTTTTTACAACGCACTACCACTACAACGCAGGCATTACAACGCATACCATTACAACGCATAGCGCTGGGGGGCGCTCTAGGATAAGAGGTAAGTTTAATTTACTATCCAACACCTTCCCTAGGGTCCACGGGGACTGGAGTTAGAATAGTAAATTATACTTACCACTATCCAGCACCCCAAAGCGCTATGTGTTGTAACGGTATTCGTTGTAAATACCGCGTTGTAATGGTATGCGGAGTAAAAGTATGCGTTGTAACGTCATACATCCGGTTGAGATAGCTAATGAGTTAAAAAATCAGTGTTTATTGAGGGTGCCCAAGTTCCTAGTCACGCCCCAGGTCGTGTTCCGCCCACTTGGAAACAAGCTATGGTGAGAGCACTTCTGAAAAAGCCTAACCTGCACCCTACTAATCTCAATAATTACCGCCCCATTTCCCTGCTACCCTGGGTGAGCAAAATCTTGGAGAAACATATAAACCACCATCTAACAATGTTTCTCGAAAACAACCATCTACTTGATGCTTCTCAGACTGGATTTTGCCCCAAACATGGAACCGAAACGGCCTTGTTGGCCGTGACGGAGGAAACTAGGTGGATCTTAGATCGAGGAGGATCAGTGGCAGTCATCCTCCTCGATCTAAGTGCAGCATTTGACATGGTAAGCCATAAAACTCTGCTTTACTGACTCGCCAATCTGGGAATATCAGGAAACGCTCTAGCCTGTCTCAAATCCTTTTTGAGCGAAAGAACATTCCAAGTCTTTGACGGAGACTCTATCTCCTCAAGTAAGCCTCTGGATTGTGGGGTACCGCAAGGATCGTCATTAAGTCCTGCCCTATTCAATGTGTACATGAGACCACTAGCTGAGATCGTTCACCCATACGGTATTAAGATCATTACTTATGCGGATGACACTCAGCTGGTGGTCTCTCTTGCACAAAAGAATTGCGAACCAACGCAGACCAACTTAATGGACTGCATGGAAGAGATCAAAAACTGGATGACAGCATCGTCCCTTAAACTTAACGGGGACAAGACCGAGCTTATGTTACTCGTTCCGCCAGCACTCCCCACCATCGACCTCTTATGGCCCACTTGCCTGGGCACTCCACCCACCCCGAAAATTAACATAAAAAGTCTTGGAGTTTGGCTGGACAAATCCTTGACCCTTAACACTCAAGCAACCAAGACATCTGCGATTTGTTATGGCATCATCAGAATGTTAAAGAAAATCTTTTCTCTCCTACCGTTTGAAGCCAAACAAGTGGTAATACAAGGCTTAATTCAATCCCGACTGGATTTTAGTAATGCCCTGTACTTAGGGGCACTGGAATATGTATTACAAAAACTCCAGCGAATTCAGAATTGTGCCGCACGCATGCTGCTCCAGCTCCCACGTAGAGCGTCAGTAGAACCCGGGTTGAGGACCTTACATTGGCTACCTGTCAGGGAACAAATCAAATTCAAAGCCATTTGCATCTCCCACCAAGCCTCCTGGAAAACTGGACCAAAGACCAACCATTTTCTGCTCTCCTCCTTCCATCCCAACAAACAACTCCGTTCCACCAACGTATTTCTGGCCATAGCTCCTCGGATAAGGAGATCAAGGGCTGGAGGCAGGTCCTTTACCCACAATGCCGTCAAAATCTGGAACTTGCTCCCTTTATACCTGAGATCCAATCCTAACATGTTATCCTTCCTCAAGCAGCTCAAAACATTTATCTTCAATAAAGAAAAATAATAAAGTAAATAAGTAACTGCACCATGAGGCACTATCTTCTTCTTCCCCAGCGCTTGGATGCCCGAGGGCAGCAGTCGCGCTCTAAAAAAAACCCTTTTCATTTCATTTCATTTCATTTCAGCCAAGGGAGTCTTATTGCTGATAGGTACTGTTACTGAGAATTTTATTAGGTGATGGTCAGACCATAAGCACGGCAGTATTGTAGGAACAGACACTATAAGGTTTGTCGTCCAGACTTTGTCGAGTATATGACCTTTACTATGTGTGGCTGAGGATAAATGCTGGGTAAAATTGAGGTTAGTTGATAAATCAGTCAGTTTCTCGTAGTGAGGACCACCAAGTACACCATTAAACCAGTAGTTTAGGTCACCGATTAGGATTATATTAGTGAAGTTTGTTACCATATTGACCATTTTCTCACTCCGTAGTAGGGGAAACAAAGGCATGTGCTGAGGAGGTCTATATATTACATCACAGATCAACGGGCTGAGTTTGATTCCAACTTGATGACCAAATTGTCCACTGCCGCAAGACTCAAGGAGGAGATTGCCGTGAATTTGTGGTCATAGTGAATAATTGCTGCAACTCCACCATCCGTTTTACCAGGTGGACGATCCACATGAAGGATGTAATAGTTGTTGGGCAGTGCAGCCAAGATATCTGCGGTGGAGTCAGGAGTCAACCAAGTTTCTGTTACTAAAAAGATGTCAGGTTGATCTGCTGCTAAAAGCATAAAAACATCAAGCTAATGTTTGACTAGAGAGCAGGTATTTAGATAGTGTACACGTAGTGCCACATGCTTAGGTAGGGTAATGTCCGCTTTCTGCTGAGTATATTAGGTACGATCTGTGATTTCTGGGAACATTTTCTGTGTCTGACGGATATTGTTACCGCTCAGACGCATATTAGTGACTGGGCTTAGTGGGAGCGAGGCCTGATGAAGATCTCTGAGTTCTTCTGATGAATACGCAGGCATTGTAAATGTATAGGCATTTATATAGCGCACTACTTACCCGGAGGGTCCCAAGGCGCTTCGACTGCTGCGAAACCCTTCCTGGCTTCTCTGAGAGATGGTCCCTTAATGGGTATCTCCAGGGTGAGACCAGGCATCCCCGGCGGTCTGGTTGGGCTGTTAGTGAAGATGAGGCAAGCTAATGCCCAGAGTTGCCGAGTGTGATCGCTGATCAGAGTGGGCACCGAGGCGAGAGAATTATCGAGTCCGCTGACCCTGGTCCAGAAACCTGCCGCGCCGGGAATCGAACCCTGGTCCCGGGCCGTCCTCTGCTCTCGGGTCTGCCGCCTCTAACCAGTGAGCCACACTACTTCACAGGGATTCATGCAGGGTGTCTGGCCCCTGGGACTGTCCGGGCGCGGACGGGTACAGATGTGCTTGCCTTTGCTGCTCCGCCGGCACTCCCGCGCCATAGCGGCTTTAAATGCCGATTCCCTGCCTAAGGCTCCTCCCCCGCCCTTTGTCTGATTGGCTGAGCTAACACTGGAGACCGCTAGGGAGCCAGCAGCGCCAGTAAGTAGAGCGAAAATATTTCAGGACTGAAGTGCATCAGATACAGGTTTCAATTTTAAAAATTACAGTGCAACACGTCAGTTTTAAAATTCGTTGGTTAAAACATAGTGCAAACACAAAAATCCAGCCTTCCGCAATGTAGCGGCACAGTTTCCAGAGTACCCGCTCCCTTGCCAAAGCGGCTTTAAATGCTGATTCCCCGCCTAAGGCTCCTCCCCCGCCCTTTGTGATTGGCTGAGCCGAGGGATAACACCGGAGACCGCTAGGAAGCCAGTGCCACCAGTAAGTACAGCGAAAATATTTCAGGACTCAAGTGCATCAGACACAGTTTTCAATTTTAAAAATTACAGTCAATGTATCTTGCACTTCTAATGCGATAGTAGCAATGATAACCATTTCAAAGTTGCTCCCTGAGATGCGTTAGGTGAATGTTAGGCAAAGCTGAATCATCTATTGCATGCTAAAAGTATTAGTATCCTTAAAATGTGTACCAGTGACTTCAAACTAACAAACAAAAGCCTCATTACATGTTGGTTGGTAATCCCAACAGGGCCAATAACAGGAACGTCCAATCAGGATTAAAAGTCCCATGAGACCACTCAGGTCATGCTGCTGTCCCGCCATGGCCCATGCAAGGAGAGTTCTCCTTAACGAAATATACTTAAGAGAAGGAGTGAGTACCTGCTTAGAGGCCTCGGCCTTATGCCTTACTCAAAAGGCCCCCTCAACCCTGGTCCGCTGTCCTAGATTCGTACAAACCCTCAGAGATGCTTTTCAGCCTGGTCTTGGTACTCCTCAATGCCCACACAACGTGCAGAAACTGATATTGGACTTCTTTAAATGAAAATCTGGCCCTGGTCATTTTGCCAAACTAAAAATGGAATTATGAGACCACATCCTTATACCAGCTTAGACATACCATGGACGGAGCTGACAGTACGCCGACAAGATCTATTCATTGGGGCCTTACCTACTGGAAAATAGACGTTACTCACACGAACTATAAGCATTAGGCTACCGCATAGAGCCCATGAATTACTGGAGAATTGGCCCTTGGGCTAAATACATGCGGCTGATGGTGAGGGCTACAGTGCTGGAGAAATAAAGGAAAACAACTCTGGGAATATTGTTCGCATGGTTTGGCCTGGGAAACTTGTGTCTTCGTGGGCATTACGTAAAATCACCCTACCTTTCTTGAACTTTGACGGAAGGGTCTGCTGTAACATTTTATGCAAAAAACCTTTTAATTGGTCATGAATGCAATTGGAGTTTTTGTGGTTTAGTATCATGGTTTTTTAATATTTTAATTGTTATGCAATAGTGTTCATTTTATGCAAATAAAAAAATATGATACCATGAGATCACTGTACACTGGCAGTTTGCCTGGTGAAAGAAGGCAAAGTGTCTAGGTGAAAATGTGGGCAAAAACGTTTGGGAATAGGTGTGGAAATAATGATTATTGCATCTTATTCTTAAAAACTTGGAATGGACACTAAGTCTTCCTCCACGAGTTTCTGATAGCCACAATATTGTTATTTCTAGGTGGCAGAGGATGGAATTACTGGTCCGTTACCTGGCCCCAAAGTAGGATGTTGGTGATGAAGGTGGAGAACTTTTATTTCTGGCCTTGAATGTACATTTCTCCACCTGGGTGGTAGATTGAGGTGAAAAATGTAAGTTGGCAAAGATATTATTATTGGCAGGCCAGGCTCTCAAAGCGTGAGATTTAACCACTTGGTTTTTGAGTTTCTGTAACTCTGTGCTCAGTGATTACTTCCATCCCATCTCCATTCGATGAACCCTATCACTTTTGGCATTATTGAGGTACTGTTCATGAATCATTTTTTTTTTGAATGAATATATTTTATTGAGAGTATAGCAATGAAAAATCACACAGTACAGCCATTTGGTTAAGACAATCGAAGATAGTATCATGGTAGGCTTTGCATTAAACATATATATCAGCAGTATTACACATTGCATTAGCCTCATGCCTCAGGTAGTAGTACTGGTAGTAATGAGTCATAAAGATCACATAACAATTTCTTGTTTTTACAGTGTGAGCTCATGCTCATTATCTTCACTGAGTGTTGTGCCAATTTTAGTTGAGTTGATACCTCCAACTTGTCTGAGAAATGATTATTGTTGCTTAGTCATGCCTTATTGTGTGGTTCGCGGGCGTATCAGGCGGTATAGGTTAGCAGTAAAGCCACTCCTGTCTGTGCCAGGTATGTGGCATGATGTAGGCACGCCCATAGGCAGTCGTCCCGGGCCACCCACTCCACACTGTGTATCGTCGCTGCAGATGTGTCCCGCAAAGCCCGCGCACGGGGTGCTCCCGTGACTTTCAGCGTGCGTGCCAGTAGTCACTGTCAGTGTTGTCGCACGTCTATGTCTTAATTGTTGGCCGCCAGAATAACTGAGGTGTCCCAGTGTCAACTCTCTGCTAAACATTCAACTGGGGTAACTGGGAAGGGGGACCAGGAGTGTGGTCTAAAAAAGTCCGGGGGGCTCCTTCCCATGTTGTGGAACATGCAAGGCAAAAGTGGAAAGAGAAAGAAGAAATTATAATGTAGAAGGAGGAGGAGGAAAAAAAAAAGAAGAGAAAAATAAAGTGAGGAGGATACGCTATCAAGACATATTCAGTAGGGTGTGTGAGCAGGCGTTGTGTCCGTGTATCGCAATGCGGGTATGATCTTCCATCTTTTCCGGCTGGGGTCCGGTGTTCAGGGTGGGCAGTCTCCCCCGAGGCAGGGGCGTTGTGTGGTAGCACCACTCAGAAGCGCACTATGGTGGGGGGTGTCTCAGCCCTACACAGCGGTGGAAGGCGGTCAGAGGCCGCAGCGCGGGCGTAGCGCGTCAGTGCCTCCCCCTGTTCCATTACTCACTTTAGGCCTCCGCCTCTACTGCGTTGCTATCATGGGAAGGCCATTAGGGGAGGGCGGTGCCTGAGTGTTGTCCTGGTCAGTGTACGCCTGTCGAAAAGTCTGCAGTATGTCTCCCCACATTTGTGCTATTGGTATGGCCCTCAGGCCTGCTGTTTCCTCCCTGTACAGGGTCACCTCCTCCGCGATCGCCCAATTGTCAAAAGAGGTGTACCAGTGCTTGAGTTGTGGTGGATCTTTATTTTTCTAGCGCTTGGTGACTAGCCGTTTGGCGGTAATGAGGCCCAAGTCCCAGAACCTTGAGTGGACCTTGGTATGTTTTGTTCTCCTAAGCAACCCGAGTAGGCAGGCCTCCCACGTGTGCGGTAGTTTCGCCCCGGCCCCCTTCGCTAGCAATGTCGTCACGGCCGTCCAATAAGTGTGTAACCTTGGGCATGCCCAGAGCATATGAAGTATATCCGCTCCCACCAGTGAGCAGCGTGGACATTCCGATGTGTCAGTGCCGAAATATTTGTTTATTCTGTCCGGCGACAGGTATGCTCTATGCGTAATGTAAAGTTGTTTGACCTTAAATCGAGAGTTACGTGGGATGTTGCTGGGCCCCTCTAGGATCCTTTCCCATTCTTTGTCTGTCCAGTCCCCGTATCTATCTGCTGCCCATTTCTCTCTCAACGGCTGGAGGGTACAGGCAGTGTGTGTCAGCAGTGCCTGCGCTAGCCAGTGTATCACATGTGTTCCTCCTCCCATGATGCGTAAGTATTGTATCAGGAGGTGTGTCTGCGGTTCCTCAGATATGTCCCCCCAAACTGCTGCATACGTGTGTACTATAGATGCGTGTAGCAGGAACTGTCCTGCTGGCACGCCTGTGTCCGCCCGTAGCCCCTCAAACGTCAGTAGGACACCATCTGCGTATAAATCAGCCATCGTTTCTATTCCTGCCTGTTCCCAGTGCTCTATCATGGATGTCGTGATGGTCCCTCCATTGCTGGGGGTACCCAGCAGTGGAAGGGCAGGAGCGTAGGGTGTTACCGCGCGCGTGAGCCACAAGCATCGTTTATAACATCGATGTGCCACAGCTAGATGTAGTTGTGTCGGGCGTGGAGCCCTTTTCATGGGATGGAAAAATGCGAGAGCCTGGGTGTGCGTCAGGGCCGGAGCAGTGGATGGCGTGTCTTCCAAGTGTCTCCCGGCCAGCCAGCCGACCACCCATTGTAGTTGCGCAGCCAGGTAGTAGAGATCCTGGTCAGGGACCGCCAAACCCCCAGCCTTGGTAGGGGCATAGAGTTTACGCAATGCCACTTTGGGTCGTCCTGTGTTCCAGATGAGTCCTCTTATCATAGTTTCCAGCTCCCGGAATATGCGGTTGGGTACATTGACCGGTATGTTGAAATAATAGTATAGGAGTCGGGGTATCACAATCATCTTCGTCAGGGTCATCCGGCTCGGCATATTCAGGGGGAGTGTCTTCCAGAAGGCCATCTGAGCCCGCAGGGAAGAGATGGCCCTGACAAGGTTGCCCTCAAGTATGTCCTTCGGGGTGCGGTAAATGTGTATCCCTAGGTAACGGAAGGTAGTGGCGTGCCAAGCCAACCGCTCCCAGCCGAGTCGGATCTCACATTCCTCGGTGTCAGGGCTAAAGGGATACACGCCGGATTTGCCTCAGTTGACTTTGAGTCCCAAGAGGGCTGCAAAGCCCTGTAGCGTGTCAGCGATCCCCTGTGGCATCTGTGTGAGGTCCTTTATATAGAGTAGCAGATCATCCGCATATAGCGAAGTTGTATGGTTCCCATCCGCCAAGGGGATACCCCACATGTCGCCTTGACTCCTCAGCAGTTCCGCTAGTGGCGCGATTGCTAGGGAGAAAAGCAGTGGCGACAACGGGCAGCCCTCTCGCGCGCCCCTCCACACTCTGATGGCCGTGGACAACAATCCGCCGGTGCGAACATGCACCATCGGATCTTGGTAAAATAGACTGACCATGTTCGTGTAGTCTACCCTCAGTCAGAACTTCAACATTACCTCCCTGAGATAAGGCCACTCCACGGAGTCAAAGGCCTTCTCCAGGTCTAACACCAGACACCCCGATCTCGGCCAGCGAGGCGTGGCGTATTCCTGCACTCTGAACAACCGGCGGATGTTATGGGAGGTGCTGCGTGTGGGTACAAAACCGTTCTGGTCTGTGTGCACCAGGGTCGGTGTGAAAGGGGCCAGCCTCTGCGCTAGAGTTGACGCTAAGATTTTGTAGTCCGTGTTGAGGAGAGCTAAGGGTCGATACGATCCCAACTGCGTTCCGTCTCTGCCAGGTTTTAGGAGGGAAATCAGTGTGGCTTCATTGAGAGTGGGTGGGAGCGATGAATTATCTATTGCCGTTTCGTACATCCGGATCAATTCCGGAATTAGCAGAGCTGAGTATGCTTTGTAAAACTCCGCTGGCCAGGGGATTTGCCGTTGGAGAGTGCGGCTACAATCTCTCGGAGTTCTTCCGCCGTGATAGTTGCCGCCAGTTCTGTGCGTTGCGCATCACTCAGGGTCGGCAGTTGTATGGCCGCCAATTAATCGACAATGTCTTGGGTGGGGGCCCTTAGGAGGCCTGTAGGAGCTGTATAACACACTATAGTGGGCAGTGAAGGCATCGTGGATGTCCTGCTGTGTGTAAAGCAGGTCTCCTTCGCTTGTCTGTATTGCCGTTACTGGGCCTGCCCGATCTTCCCTGCTGATCAACCAGGTTAACAGCTTGCCCGGTTTGTCCCCCCTGTGGTGCGTGCGTGCCGAATGAGCTGCATAATTGAGGCATCGTAACCTCTCCAGTAGTCGCTCATGCTCTACCCGGAACTCTAGTGCTTCGCCCTCCCTATCCTCAGCCGCGGCTTGTTCCTTTCCCAGTAGTTCTGTCTCGATCTTCGTGAGGTCCTTCTCCAACTGCGTCCGTAGGTTTACCTGCGTGCCCAGACAGTGCCCCCGAATCACAACCTCGAACGCATCCCACTCCACCTAGGGGGTGGATGCTGTGCCTGTGTTGTCCTCAAATTAAGACCAATTTGAGCGGACAGGGAATCTTGGAACGGGGCGTCTAGCAGTAAGTCAGGTTGTAGTCTCCAGGTGGGGACGGGCGGATGTGTGCGTGTCCACGCAAAGCTCAGGATGTGCGGATTGTGGTCTGAGTGAGTGCGACCCATGTAGTGTGTATCTGTCACCTGAGGAAGCAGGTCGGCCGTGAGCATGAACCTATCCAGTCGTACATGTAGGTCGTGTGCGCTCGAATAAAAGGAGTACACACGGGTCTCAGGGTTCTGGCTGCGCCAACCGTCATGTAGCCCCCATTGGGTTGCCCAGGCTTTGAATGCTTTCATGGCTCCCATGACAGGTGCCCCCTGGGAGAGGTGGAAAGGATCGGTCCAGCGCGGTATCTAAAATACAGTTATAATCTCCACCCAGGATCCAGGGGAGGCCATGCCATGGGGAGAGGACTTCGGAGAGCGCCGTGAGAAACTTCTGTTGATCCACGTTAGGGGCATATATCGATGCTAACACTAGGGGGAGCCCATCCAATCTGCCCTGTATCATCACCAGTCGCCCCTCCCGGTCAATATGGGAATGGCCCACTTCCAGGGGAGTCCCCGGTCGGACCCATAGGAGTGCACCTCGAGCATATGATGAGTAACCTGTGGCGTAAAGTTGCCCCCGCCATCTGTGCCTCAATATGTGTGTTTCAGTGTCATTTAAGTGGGTCTCCTGCAGGAGCGCTATTTGGACTTTGTGTCTTCTCAGGTAGGCATGAATCTGGTACCTCCGAGAAGGTGTGTGCATACCACGCACGTTCCACGTGCACATCTTGAACTCTGTCATCTAAGTAGCTTAAGTGTCCCCTGCAATTCCCGCCAAGTGGGAGCGCCAGCCCCGCCTCCGGGGCACCTCTCCTCCCACCTCTGAAACACAAACACAATCACCTGCTTTAAGGAAATAAATGCATAGCATGTCTATGAAGAGCGTATCCATATCAGTGAAACTTAGGAAACAAGTAGGGGGTAAAATACCAAAAGGTCGGCTGCCAAATGTGCGGCCGTCCAAACACTCTAGTGAGATAACCAACATTCAAGTCTAGGGGGGTTGCTTTTCGCTTAGCAAATCAAGAAGATCAGCATCAGTCAGCAGGCGTGAGAAAACAGCCTCCCTCCCGGGGATGTAGTTGCCAGTTACAGCAGGCCACATGATGGGCCAGTGAGGTGCCGGCGGGATGCAACTGCTCCACAGCGTCTCACTGCCAGCGTATGCCAGCTCACCATACAAATGACTTATGGCCATGTGGCACATTACACTCTAAGGGGGGGCAGCGAGGCCAACCTCGTCTTTCACCATTGTCACTTCAACTGGCCGCCAGCCCAGCCGCCTTCGATTACGTGGTTTGTGATGGTACTCACTGTGTCACTCAGCTGGCAGCCGTCCCCCCCAGCACGCGGGCCGCAGTGCGAAGTCTCTGCGTCCACAGGTTGTCGGCCCCGGGCAGGCCAGGCGCCGCATTCTCAATGTCCGGAGTTCGGCCTGGCAGCAGGGGTGGGGGGGAGGCAAGCAGGAGTGGGCAGGAGGAAGGAATGTGGAAGTGCATCAGTCTTTCAGCCAAACAGGTCCGCCGTCTGTGGGGTGATATCAGGAAGATCTGAAGATGATCGTTGCGAGTCCGGTATCCCATAAATTGCCTCGTCGTCGCTCAGTGGGGCTCCGGACCCCGTCGCCGGGGGGGACCGCGCAGCCGGCGAGCCACTGATCTCCGCAACCACTCGTAGCGCGTCGCGCTGCTCCCGATGCATCTCCTCCTCTGGTGGGCCAGTGCCCGGCTGTTGTCGGTTCTCAGAGCTCGGTGGTGATTTGTTTCCACGTCTCCGTCTGGAGCCCCTGTTTCGATTCGGGTGAAAGGCGTCTGCGTGTCCTGGCGGCGCTTTATCCGTGCCGCCGTCCAGCCAGGATTCCACCTCTTCGGGATTGGAAAAGAAATGTGTTTTGTCCTGTGCCACGACTCGGAGTCTCGCCGGGAACAAAAGGGAGTATTTAAGCCCAAGTTGGCGTAGGCACCGCTTCACCGCTAGGAAGGAGTGTCTCTGGCGCTGTACTTGAATCATGTAGTCCGGGAAGAACATGACTTGGGCATTTTTCAATTTGGACGTATTGGAGCTTGCGTGTTTCCCTCAGTATGGAGTCACGATCCCTATAGTTCAGGACTCGGAACAGCAACGGGTGGGGGTTGGAGCCTGTCAGGAGAGGTCGTGTTGGGACGCGATGTGCCTGTTTCACCACGAAGTGGGGTGACAGTGTCCCCTCCGGTAATAGAGTGCGCAACCAGTCTTGCCCATGTGGGGTGACAGTGTCCTCTCCGGTAATAGAGTGCGCAACCAGTCTTCCACATGTGTCGCAGGGTCTCTCCCCTCCCATCTTTCCGGCACTCCTACTAACCGTATGTTGTTCCGTCTCGCCCGTCCTTCCGCATCCTCCGCCCGGTCCTCCAGGAACTCAACCCTATTCAAAAGGTCACGTAAGTGTTTATCGGTTTGGGTGACTCGGGCTCCAGGTCTGACACCGTGGTCTCCAACGCGGAGGTGCGGTCCGCCAGTTTTCTGTGATCGGCTCTGAGATGCGTGAGGTCAATGGCAACTCAGTCTATTTTCGTCTCCAGGGAAGTGCGTGAGGACAGTAATGTTTCCTCCATCCTTTCCATCGCCGCCAGTACGGTGTCCAGCTTGGCCGACACCAGGTCAGCTTCTCCATGTTTTGAGAGCTTGCTCATTCTGTCTCGAGGTTGCGACCCTCCGGTCCCGCCCGTGCCAGTGCGTGTTTTGACTCCTCCAGACATGAGCAGCCGAGTGAGCCTCCCTTATGCAGTTATATTGGGCCAATGTCTAGCAATGCGTCTTGCTAGGGCTGCTCACCTCGTCACTCTCAATCGCCTGTCCTCCGAAGGCCACTCACCGATTGCAGCGTCGGTGGGGTGCCGATAGTAGGCTTCGCGGCACCAATCATGAAGGGCCCAGGGCCGCGGCTCCGTGCGCTCGGGCAGTTCATTTGGAAACATGAGACTTTCAGCAACTGTAAGACAAAGTACGTGGTCTATTGGCATTGTCTGCCCGTGTGGACTCCTTTATATAGGAAAGACCAATCAAGAAATCCGTGCCCTAATCACCCAACACAAATCCAGAATAAAAACTGGGATTGAAACTGCTCCATTGGTTAACCATTGGAAACGCTGCAAACATCTTATTAGTGATATCAAATGGACTGTTATCTCTTGCATTGAAAAGGATCCACAAGGTGGAGATATAGACAAAAAATTGTCACAGAGAGAAGCCTATCTTAATGTAAAATTCGACACAGCTGTCAGTGGTCTGAATGAGATATCCGAGATATATAAACTCTAATCCCGTCCTACCGCATAATGAGACAAATGAGTTGCCCTTTCTCTTCACCAGTGTTATGTTTGAGATAATTCCAGCCTTTGTCACACTTCTGATGACATAAAATCCCTAACCGCAGTTAGTACATGTAACTTGTTCCATCCCCTTAAATCCAAGTACAGGCCACGCATGCACAAGAAATTTGTGCTGCTCCATGTAAGCTGGATCAGCCGACACCGTAAACGCATGCGCGGACCCGTTCTTATACAGAACAGCGTTCCAAGCCCGAAGCTACTCTGCGCATGCGCAAGAGAATAGTGCCTCCGGAGACGCCGGTGAATTTTTTTCGATCAACTTCGCCTCTTGACCGGTAAGCCCTCACAAGACTGTGTAAACTTACCAGAATCTATGAAAACTGGTTCCTCTACGACCTCCGGTCTCATGGTCTCTCCCTATTCTTCCAACAGAGGCCAGCAATTAATCCGTTGCAACTAAATACCTCGCGATCCTAGTGCTTGGACGCGACCGTCGCCCGATCTCCCGGTAAGACCATTAACCTAGCCTCCAAGTTTGGACCTTAGGCTTGCCTCATCAGACTTGCAATAGCCCCCTTATATATTTGTATATTCATTTGCAGGCCATCCAGTAATTTCCATTTGTAGCCTGACAACCACGGGTCCTTTTTTCTGAAAGGTAAAAACGCTGTGTTTTTAGACCCCTGTGCACAAAAAAAACCCTGGATAGAAAAAAGTCATACACATCATTCATCACATTTACATGTATTATTATTTCTCTGTCGTTGACACATGTGATCTATTCTCTGGACACTCTTCATAGTGGTAAGGAATGGCAATTTTGGGTGTTTCTGTTCACTAGATTCTGCTCTATTTAGAAACAGACTGAGTCCTTTTCCCTCTTCTTTTTCCAGAGCTACCTGGCCCTGACGAGAATCCCCCCAACCTGTAGGGATTCGAAACGCGTAGGCCCCTTCATATCTTGTGTCTGCTCCTTGTTTCTCCCTTAGTGTGACAACATGGTCACACTATTTGTTCATGATTGCACTGTATATTTTGTTTGATCGTGTCATTTGACTTTGATAAATTGTACTGATTCAAACTGAAATATATGAATTCACTGCATAAATTGTTTGTATATAAATGTATATATTTGTAGCAGACCTAGTACTCTACCCTGTTGTTTATCCATATTCAAAAGGGTACAGTATGTGTATGCACTTGTATGTATTGTGTATGAATGGAATGTATGAATGAGATATGATTGAGTATGCAATGTTTGTCTTGATTTTAATGCTTCACTGTTTTGTTGTTTAAAATTGTTATTGTGGTTTCAAAAAATGTCTAACAGTATATGACTTAAACAAATATACTTTCCCGAAAATATAGTTCTGAATAATAAAAAGCTATTAAGTAGTACATTCCAGCTTTGACGAATTGTCTTTGTTCTGGTGTTTGAATACTCTCTAAAAGATACGTTCAGTATTGGCACTTGTTCTTGTTTATCTTTGATCCCGGCTCAGCCATACTGACCACGAGCCAACCCCAGTTGTTCTCAGATAGTAGGCTTCGCGGCACCAATCATGAAGGGCCCAGGGCCGCGGCTCCGTGCGCTTGGGCAGTTCGTTTCTCCCAGTAGTGGGCGCGCCCCAGGGGGGCCCCTCTTTCGGCAGCAGCGGGAGCGCCAATGGTCGCACTGTCAATCGGCCTCTTCCAGGGTCCAAGGCCCGAGGGTCTCAGTAGTCATTGCCATCCGCCGGCAAGGCTCGCAGTCTCCCACCAACAGCCCGATCCAGATAGTCTTCGGCCTCACTGCGCCCCAATGTCAGGGCCGCAAGCCACAATGCCTGCGTTAGGCTTCTGTTGGCTGTGGATCCCGGCCGGGCAGCGATCCCCACAGGCCAGGGGCCCCTCGCCGACCTGCTCTACTTCTACCCAGGCGCCACACGGCGGTTACACAAGCGGCTGGAGTTCTCAGGGACCAGTTCCCGGGGCGCCCCCACTCCGGCAGGTGCGACTCTCCAGGTCCGGTGCGCACCCCCAGCAGCGGGTCTTCTGTTCGGGGCGGCCCCAAACCCAGGGTCCGCCGGTTCTGCCACTCGCCGCCGTTCTCCGTGCGTCCTGCTCCACCTCCGCAAGCCCCGGAATCTCCTTGCCGGTTCAGCGCGCCGGCTCGCAGCCAGCCCACAGCCAGATCTCCCGCCGCGGTTCGGCGGCTCCCAGCGTGCCGGCTTTTGGCTAGAGGGGAGGCCGTAGGGTCCTGTGTCGGCCCCCGAGTCTGTGGCCCTCAGATGCGGGGCAATTTTTGGATAAATGCCCCGGGAAGGGGAGCTCACGCCAGAGCTCTACCCGAACACGTCCTGCTGCATTGTGCGCTTAGCCTCGCCCACCCACTGTTCATTAATCATGCAGCTTTACAGACTCCTAATACTTTGCATTGTATGAAATCTAAAAATACAGGAAGTAGGAGAAGTGTGGCTCACTGGTTAGAAGCGGCAGACTCTGAAGCAGAGATCAGGCCCGGGACCAGGGTGCAATTCCTGACGCGGCAGGGTCTTGGGCTCAATGTCTCCGGACTTGATAATTCTCGCCTCGGAGCCTACTCTAATCATGAGTCCCACGCTGCAACTCTGGAACATTGGCTTGCTTAATCTCCACAACGGCCCCACCAACACTGGGATGCCTGGCTTCACCTTGGGGGGTGCCCAGGAGGGGCATCTCACAGGGAGAGCCAGGAAGGGTTCCACAGCGTTATACAGCGCCGGGACGCCCCTTTGCTGGGGCAGCTGTGCGCTTTACAAGTATACTACATTTACATTTACATTATATCTAGTAGGAAAGCATGACCCTAATGTTGATGTGGGGGAAGGGACAAAATGCATGTCCTGCCCTTGGATGGAGCTATTATTTTGCAGATGGAAGCTTTGGAGTTGAAACTGAATTAACTTTTATTTGAGGAGCAGCAGATTTCAGGCAGTGGCAACTTCAAAACCTCTATAGCTCCAATGGAATCACAGGTAGAGGCATCCTGCAACCTTTAAGCCCGATTAGGAAAATTAGGGGCATATTTACAAAAGAATTTCAAGGCGCGATGCTGCGCCAAATTTGGCAACGCCGTACTCTGACATTTTAAAAACGTGCACCCCTGTGTTTTCCCTAGCTCTGGTGCTAAAATTAGCTGCCCAGCGCCAATACAGGCACCCCTGCACCCTAGTGCAAGCGTGCCTGCGTTTCAGGGAATAATTGTTTATGTGCAGGAAGGGACACCTTCCTGCACTAAAAATCCATAATGGCTATCTGCAGCACACATAGCAGTAGCAAGTCAGCATTATTGAATGATTGTTTATGTGCAGGAAGGGACACCTTCCTGCACTAAAAATCCATAATGGCTATCTGCAGCACACATAGCAGTAGCAAGTCAGCATTATTGAATGATTGTTTATGTGCAGGAAGGGACACCTTCCTGCACTAAAAATCCATAATGGCTATCTGCAGCACACATAGCAGTAGCAAGTCAGCATTATTGACTGATTGTTTATGTGCAGGAAGGGACACCTTCCTGCTCATAAACAATCATTAATGTTTTTTTGCTCTTTCTATGCGTGCTGCATTCTGCACGGCACAGAGGCCGCACTACTAGTGGTTGTGCAAAAAGTTAAAAGGCTACCAGATCAGGGAGGTTCATCAGCGATTATCCTCCTAGATCTTAGTTCAGCTTTTGAAACCGTAAGCCACAATAAACTCGCTGACAGATAATAGATTGATGGAATTGCCAGAACTACTTTAGACTGGCTCAATACTTTTTTGGAAGACAGAACCTTTCAAGTCTTTGATGAGGATTTGATGAGGATTGTACTTCACATAGTCTCCCCTAAAATGTGGAGTACGTATGTGAGACCTACTCTTTTTAATTTGTACTTGAGACCACCTGCAGACATCATCCTCCCCTTTTGTGATTTCAATAATATCTTATGCAGACTATCCTCAATTGGTATTTTTTCTTACGCAGAATCAAGGCTCTCTATCCCCTTCATTAGGCTCTTGCCTAGAGAAAGTTGCCAAGTGGATGAATAGCTCTGGTCTCAAACTAAATGGAGACAAAATGGAGCTTATGATCTTAGGCAACAAGTCCAATCCATCCCTTAACTTGGGCTGGTCAAGCTAATTAGGTCTCCCGCGGCTTCCAAAATTAGCCATAAAGAGCTTAGGAATGTGGTTGGATAAATCTAAATTTGACTCCCAATCTGTAGACCTTTTTGCTGTCTGCTACGGTATGTTGAGGATGCTATATAACATTCTCAAAGAGGTTGGTAGTCCAGGTGCTCATTCTCTCTCGCCTGTACTACATCAATTCACTTTATTTGGGAGCGCCCAAAACCACAATAAAGAAATTGCAGGTAGTACAGAACTCTGCTGCTCGGATATTGTACAACATATCTAGACATCAATCTACCCAGCAAGCCCTTTGCTACCTCCACTGACTTCCTTTGTCTGAGAGGACTGAATTCAAATCACTCTATCACCCACAGTTTTCTTGATAAAGGGCCTTCGATCTCTTGGTCACCCCCTACACATCCGGTAGAGCGCTGCGCTCCTCTAACGCACACTTAGCTAAGATACCATCATCAAGAGGGAAAAGTATGGAGGGCGATCCTTCTAATACAATGCAGCTAAATTGTGGAATAGCCTTCCCTACTCTCTACGATCAATAGAAAAGGAACTTCCTTTCTGTAAATCACTAAAATCCTGGCTTTTCCAGAATGGGTCCCTGTAAATTCTCCATAAGTGTCTGTGCCGCACTTTCAGGGCTGGGATGCTTACGGGTAGCTAAGCGCTCTACAAGTGCTTCTTAAAATAGATTCGAACATTGATTCCTTGTATAAGATCCCTATATACTTTATGCATATTAACTGTTGTGCAAGTTGTGATGGTAGAGTCTTCAATATTGCTGCCTTTCCAGAGGATCAGAGGTATTTGAAATGATGTATATTACTCAATTAATCCATTACAAAGTAATGAACATTAATTTGTTAAATCAGACAAAAACTGTACGTTTCAATTTCGTTTTTCAAAATATTTTAATAAGATCCAGAAGTTCTCTGCTGTCTTTGATCATCAGACCTGACCATGGAAATCTATTTCATCTTTATCTCCCAATGCTTCAGCCCCTCACCAAATCAACGTATCAAACACATTATGTTTAGCGTAATAAACGCCTACAAAAATAAAGACTATGGACTCAGAATAACTTTTTTTAAAGAATACCAAAATATAAAGAGTCTGATTAACAATACACAGTTTATGCAATGGAAAAGCCATTCTCAGGTCATTATTAACCGGTAGCAGATTAGAACCTTCTAATTAATCGCTCTGTTTTGCAATGTATATAAAATCAAGTGGTAATGACTTTCCAACCACCACAAGTGGGAAACTATTTCAGTTGTTAAAAGTTTAAAGTATGACACATTTGATAAAAATATGTACATTATGGTGTATTTCATGGATAGTGCATACTAACTGCAGTCCGCTTCATTGAGAGTTATTACCTCTTCTTTTTTTTTGTAAAAATTTTTATTTTGCAATTAACAAAAAGAACAAAAAAAAAACAGAATAAGCCGCACCGGGGCGTCACACATGTTCCCACACAGTGCGAAATGAAGCAATGTAAGACGGTGGTAACATCACAAAGCAAAGAAAAGGAATAGGCAATGAGTCCAAGCGCCTGTAGGAAAAGAAAAGTCAGAAATAATGCCCCTTAGGAGCTGAGTCTTGCGAAATCAATTGGTCCCTTCAAGCAGGTCTTTGAGCAATCCAAAAATCACGAAAATACACCGTTCGGTGAGATGAGGTACCTTGGTTGCAGCATTGAAAAGAAAGACAAAAGGAACAACTCCCCAAACCCCCCCCCCCCCGCCCTCCTGACGGCAACACAAACACACCACAATCATTCAACAGGCACACTAAAGTTGGAAGAGGTGTAAGGACCTTAATGATGCTGGGCAAACCGCTGATGGCAGGCCAGTAGATAGGAAGGTTACCAAGGGGCCCCACACGTGCTTAAAATTCTTGTAATTACCGAGGAAGATGTCCGCCATTCTTTCCATGCTCAGGAGTCTCCAGAGCCTCGCGTGCCAAAGGGAAATCGCCAGGGCCTCCTTCCGTTTCCAAGCCGACGCCAGCGTAAGCTTGGCTGCTCCCAAGCACAGCCATAGGATTTTCTTATCCGCGCGCGTCTGGTGCTCAAGACCGGGGTCCCGTAGGCCCAGGAGCGCAAAGGCTAAAGAATTCTCAACAGGATATCGTAGGATATCCTTGATATGGGAAAGAATTTCATCCCAGAACGGACTGATTATTGGGCAATCCCACCAAATGTGGCGGAAGTCCCCCAGAAGGCCACAGCTCCTCCAGCACCTGTCCGAGGTAGCTGGGTAGATACGATGGAGCCGAGCCGGCACCATATACCACTGCGTGAGAGTCTTTAAATGAGCCTCCCGCAAGTGGATCGAGTGATTGAATTGGGCCATATCTCTCCACAGCGCTGACCATTCGGCATCGGCGATGTCCCTCCCCACCAACGCCTCCCACTGCTCCAGGTAACGTGGCCTAGGAGACAATTCAGATTGAAGCAGCAGCTGGTATAGGAAGGAGATGGCGCCCTTCATGGTGGATGTCCTTAGCAAAAAAGCCTCAAATTTCGAAGGAGGCCTCGTGGCTGCTTCCAGCACTCCTGGCGACGTAGCCCAATGTAGTAGTTGTACATGCTTATATCTATCAGTTTGCGGCACCTGGTAATCCCGCATGCAATTAGCAAAGGTCAAAGGGTCAGAGCCGTGGAACAAGTGAAGCTGCGCCCTACATCCACCTTCCCTCCATGTGTCAAAGGGCCCCTCGGTAAGCGCCGGCGGGAAGGCCGGATTAAAATGCAATGGCGTGAACGGAGATGGGAAGGTCGTCCATCGCTCATCGCCAGCCAAGGTGTCCCATACCTTCAGCGTAGTGCCCGTGGGGGTACTGATGTAAGCATTCACGGGGCGATCTTTCTTCGGTTTCCAGGCTAAATCCCAGATGGACCGGCCCGCCACGCTTCGGTCCATATGCAGCCAGTGCTTTTCAGCGAACTGCTGCGACCATTCCACCATAACCCTCAGTTGTGCTGCCTTATAATAAAGGAGCAGGTCCGGGAGACCAACCCCTCCTTCCGACCGAGGTCGGCGAAGAACCGCAAAGGATAGACGCGCTCGGCCTCCCTGCCAGACAAACTTCAACACCATCGTTTTGAGTTGCCGGAAGTAAGCGCTATCCAGCGGAATAGGTAAGGCTTGGAATAAGTACAGATATTTGGGGAGAAGGACCATTTTAACCGCATGTACCCTACCTAACCAGGACAGGAATTTAGGTTTCCACCTCTCCAATTCCGCCCGGGTCTTCGCCATGAGAGGCGGGAAGTTGGCCGCAAATAACTTGCCCACCGTCGGAGTCAGGTGGACTCCCAGATAGACAATCGAACCTGAAGCCCAAGCCAACGGCGTCAACGCCCGCACCTGAGCAACATCGGCCTGCGATAAAGTCAAATTCAAAATGTAGGACTTACCATAATTTACTTTAAATCCAGCTACATCCTCGAATTCAAGCAAAATGTCCCTAACACAGGGTAGAGAGCCAGCCGGATCAGCCACCGAGAGCAGGACGTCGTCCGCGAAGAGAGAAATTTTGTGTTGTTCTCCCGTGAATGGTATGCCCTTCACACCTTCGTGCTCCCTCACCGCCATCGCCAGGGGTTCAATACTGAGCGCGAATAACAAGGGGGAGAGGGGACACCCCTGTCTAGTGCCCCGTGAGTGTGTGAAGAAGGCCGACAGGTGGCCATTCACTGCCACCCTCGATCGCGGGCTGCAAAAGTTCGCCTGCACCATGGTAATGAATCTGTCAGAGAAGCCGAACGCACGCAGCGTGTTAAACAGAAAGCCCCAATCCATACGGTCGAAGGCCTTCTCCGCGTCCAGACCCACCAAAACGGCCGGAATGCAGAACCTGTTCGCTTTTTCAATGAGGTGGACCAACCTACGGGTATTATCGTGGGTCTGGCGACCCTTAATGAAGCCAGACTGGTCTGGGTGTATGATCGCCGGCAGCAGATCTTGTAGGCGGCCAGCCAGGATCGCCAAGTACAGCTTTGCGTCGATGTTAAGCAAGGCTATGGGACGAAACGAAGCGCATTGCTCCAGATCCTTCCCAGGTTTCGGCAAAACCGTAATCACCGCCTCCGCCAGGGTCCCCGCGTTCATCACGGACGCCGCCATATCATTAAAGAGGGCAACCAGAAAGTCACACAACTCAGCAGCGTACGTCTTATAGAAGACCGCAGTGTAACCATCCGGACCCGGGGCCTTGTGTAATTTCAAATTTTTAATGGCGGAGAGAATCTCTTCTCTCGAGATCGGTGCTTCTAACAGCTCGTTCCACTCCTTAGACACGCGGGGCAACGGCAAACGTTGTAGGAACTCCCGTTGTGACTCCGAGTCCAGGGCGTCGCCCGCGTATAGGTCGGCGTAAAAGCGCCCAAATATTTCCGCCTTCGCTTCATCCCGATGATGCAATACCCCTGCGGCATCTCTGACCCCTCCGATGTATTCCCGTTCCCTCCTGTCACGCAATTGGCGCGCTAAGTGTCTACCAATCTTGTTGCCGCAGGCATACGAATGACGCCCCAGCCGCAGAAGCGTAAGCTCGGCCCTATTGGCATAGTGCGCCTTCAGTTTGCCCCTCACTGCCGTCAACGGGCGGAGAGTCACTCTCGAGGGGTTGAGTTTGTGAGCTCGTTCGAGCTCAACCACCTCAGCCTCCAATGCCTCACGGTCCTTCCTCCGCAGTGCGTTTATCTGTGAGTTGAGTCCCAGGCATGTACCCCTGATCGTAGCCTTAAAGGCGTCCCACGTGGTCGACAGGGAGGTGTCCGATGGGGGATTGAGGTCGAAGAATTCACGGATAGCGAGGCGTAATGCCTGATTAGAGACATCGTCCCTGACCACGGACGCCGGGAAATACCACTTCCGATGTGATACATCAGGTGGCGACCAACGGAGATGAAGCACCAAGAGACTGTGGTCCGATACCGAGATTGGAAGAATGGCGGCGTCCAACACGTCCCCGCGTAGGGACTGACTAAGGAAAATGAAATCTAAACGGGAGTAGGAATGATGCACGTGGGAGAAAAATGTGTAATCCTTAGTGGTAGGATTAAAAAATCGCCAGCCATCAACTAGCCCAAGTTCCCCCACCCCTTGCTGTGCCGAATCAGAGAACACTCCCGTGCCCGCCCTATGTCCCCCTGAGCTATCCAGGTCCTTGTCCCACACCAGATTGAAATCCCCCAACAGGAATAAATGACCTTCTGCAAAGTCCCCCACCTTCACCAACAGATCCTGTAAGTACTTATTTTGACCAGCGTTGGGTAAATACACCACTGCGAAGGTGCACAATCGACCTTGTACAAGCCCTTTGACCATCAACCAGCGGCCCTCCTTATCATGACGGACCTCCACAGGCTGAAAGTGCAGCGCAGCCCGGAAAAGGAGTGCCACTCCCCTGTGTTTCGTGGCAGCGGAGGATCTATAAATAATGGGATAGGCCCTATGGCGGAGCCGCATCTCATCTTTCCGCGCCAGATGGGTTTCTTGCAACCCAACAATGTCAAGATGGTGGTCCACTATGTACTTCAAGACCTTCTGCCGTTTCTGTGGCGAATTCATGCCCTTAATGTTCCATGTCCCTATGCTAAGCGGCATAACCAAGACAAACTCAGAAAACTGCTCTCAACACTCCAGGTGTCCCCCTCCCCACACCTAGTCCAGCACTCATACAAGAGACCAACACTCGCCATCCAACCATTGCAGTAATATCTACAACGCCATTGTATCCACACATCCGCAGCCACACCTCAATCAACCCCCCATTCCAACCGTCACGAGTCCCCCCCTCACAACCCAAACTCCCCAACGCCCCCCCCCTCCCCCACTCGAAACAACCAAAAACAAGAGCAAAAGCAAAAATATGAATGCAAATACAGTACTCATCGTGTCCAGAAGGCCGGAGTCCGTAAGAGGCCTTCCTTCCAGGAAGCAGGCCGGGGGGACTAATACACTATCCCCCATGGCCACAGTCGAGGGTGTCTTCTCCAAGAGTACATTCATACCCCCAGACCAGAAGGCCCTATCCCCTCCGGCGCCGATCCGTCAATGAGAAGGCGGTCACGCAGCTCCGGAGCTTTGCTGCGAATCAGCCAATGTGGCCGAAGCCACCGATGCCACAGCGTTGCCCCGCTCCTGCAAGCTGGTAGTGAGGTCCGGCCGCCGCCGGTCAGGTGAGGCACCCACCCTATGCCAGGAAGACGAGCGGTGGCGCCTCCGGGATGGAGAAGTAGCTGTGTCCTGTGAGGGCGGCACATCCTCAAGGCCCAGAAGGTCTTTTGCTGCCTGAAGCGTGCGGATTTGTGCGAGACGATTCTGCCACCGAAAGATAATTCGAAATGGATGCCCCCATGAGTAAGCGATGCCCCGTTCTCTCAGAAAGGCAGTCACTGGGCGAAACTCCCTTCTCTTCCTCAGGGTGGAGGCCGCCAGGTCCTGGTACAATTGGGGGTGGTGGTCCCGAAATTGCAATGACGTGAGTGCTCTGGCCTTGCGGAGGATCCGTTCTTTCACCTGGAAATCGTGCACGCACACAAGGATATCGGGAGGGCCCCCCCCCCGCGCCTGGGCAGCCCCACTCTATGCACTCTGTCCATTTGGATTTCCCGTGTGTCCTCCTCATCCAGTATTTGGAGGAATAGATCTTGGACATAACCACGCAGGTCCCCTGCCTCACCATCCCAGGGCACCACCCGGATACGAATGTTATTCCTGCGTGAGCGATTTCCCAAATCCTCCGTGTGCGTCTGTAAGTCCAGGTTCTGCTCGGTGAGGCGGACAATATCCTGCTGCAACAAGTGCACGTCGGTGGCAATACTTAGATCATGGTCTTCCAGGGTCGCCACCCGCTCACCCAGACCGTCCACATCCCTCCGCACCTCCCAAAGGTCAGAAGCCAATTGCGCCCGAAGCTCGGAGATATCTTCCTTGATGGAGGCAAAGAGTTCGGTCATGAAAGCTTTCGTTGCCGGCGCTTGATCGTCCGACTGCTTCGACGACCCACTAGCTCCAGGGGACGCCGGCTGTTGAGAGGATTTCGAAGCGCCATCCTTCCCCAGGCGCCCTTTGCGCTGCGCGTTAGACATGGCGGCAAGCAACGCTCCAGCCTATCGCCACGCGGCCAAACAAGATGGCGGTTCTTGTCGCTCGGTCTGCGTCCTCAATCGCCAGGCCTCAAACTATAGTCCGCAGCACCCCTGATATGACTGGTACGGCAGATATGACGTTCACAGCAAGGTCTGCAGCTCGTGTCGTAGGTGTCACAGGCGCACGGGGTAAAGCTCAGGCACGTGGATGAGCAGGAGTCGAATGGCGGCTGTGCATGCCGTCGTTATCCCCCAGATTGCCTCCGTCCCACCTGTGGCCCGGGCGTCACCGGGATCCGCCGATTCGGAACCGCTCACCACCACCAGCCTCGGTGAGGGTGCACCGCCTCCGGCCTCCAGACGTCTCGGTCCACTCCTCGGTGATCACCGCCAGCCGTTGTAGAGCCTTCTCAGCCAAGGTTCGTGGGTCTGCTGTAACTCATAAGCCAGTGGACTCCAAGCTACCTCCGCAGCGAAGCTCTCCACTCCGTCGATTCAGCGCCACTCTTCACCTTCCACCAGCTCCGGGGACTCCAGGCGAGTTCTCATAAGCTCCGCCCTCCACCTGCGCCGGCCGCCGATATCAAGAGAGGCCGGGGTTGCGCAGGCCGCGGAGTCCAGTCGTTCTTGTGGGCGATCTCGGTGTTTCTCCGCCCCACCGACGGCACCAAACTGCTCCGCTACGCCAGGAAGACTTCCACAACACTTTTGAAGCGGGCCGTTCCCTCAGGACCGTGCTATTAGATGCTTTTGCTGGATCGGCGCCGGAGCGACTCGAAAAGGCGTCCTACTCCGCCGCCATCTTGGCCACGCCCCGTTATTGCCTCTTCTAAATATTTGACTAGCGTTACCATGTTCTCCCTGGAGTTTCAAGTCTAATGTTATTCTCATTATTCATAATTCCCCATGCACGTCGCATGTTCATATATGTTGATACCAAGCACATGAATGTGGTTACTTCAAGGCATTCCCAGAGAGGACAGGAAACTCCAAAGGCTTGTGTGTGCCCTTCCTTTTTAACAGTATGATAAATAGTCTGTCTCAGTTTCTAAAGTATTGGCAAAAGCTCAAAACTTGACAAAGCATACAGTTCTGCTGCTGAATTTATGTCATAAGAGCAACAATGCACTGCAGTCAGCTACTACGAGATTGACTACTGCATGCTTGCAACAAGTGTTTGTGAAAGCAACTGGTGATTTCTGATTGATAACTGGGGATTTCCGGGTAGTCATAGACAAGTTTCATAACATTATCCTATATCATTTGTCCCTCCCACACTAGACACTACAATTAATCATCAAACAGAACTGACATCAAGTTAAACAAGTGAGTCCCTCACGCAATATTATTACCTTGTGAGATTAAAAAGTGTAATTTGAACATCAATCAAGATGAAACATAAGACGCTAAAGATTACCCCTTGGTTAATCTCAGACATCTAGAAATAGGAGTGCAGTACAGGAGAGACAACAAAAGAATAGGTGACAGCCAGCCCACAATGTATAAAATGAATAGCAGAGGGACCCACAAACGTCTCACCATGCACCAAAGTGGATCATTAGACGACGGTCTAGGGTTTAGGAGCATCAAGTAAAAAAAACAGTGGCTTCACTGAATGAAAACACAACACATGCACCACAGCACAAATATACTGCAATTACTATGTGGCCTTTCACAATGTCTTATGTCTGGTTGGGGTCCCACTCCTGTAGACACTCATGGGCAGCATGCAGATCCTTCACCACCCTCTACTAACAGCAGGATTGGAATTCTGACTCGTTTCTCTTTCTCTGCTCATAAAATGAAAGTTGAGTGGTTAATTTGGTATAGCTCCCAACTTTAATAAGCTTTAATAAGTGCCTGTGTGGCAGTCACCCAGCGCAGGGTACCTATATAGCTAGGAAGCATGGCATCAGGCATTTTCACTCTCTAGAGCGATTCGTGCCAAATACGAGAGACAAAGGAAATGACAAAACAGGTCAGCATGCTTAGAAGCAGCAAAGCGATGAACACAACACTCTGGTGGAAATCGATGGCCTATGTGAGAGTCGGGGCTAACGAGTAGAGAGGCGCTTGAAGGATGCTGGTGATGGTGGGGAGGTTTATTTATTTATTTAGCAGTATTTATAGAGCGCTTATATTCATCCACCTAGGGATACCATGGCGCTGATACTGTCATTCTGTTCTTCAGGGTAGAAACTGGGGTGGCAAAAAGAGTGAACGAGAGAAGGTTCATTAATCTGGTAAGAGACATATTTTTAGTTTTTTTCCAAACACCAATTGGGTCGTCAGTGAGCCGAATATCCAAGTGAAGTCAGTTCTAGTGGGTTGCCGCCAGGTTGGTGAAAGAGCGACCACCCATTCTGGTTTTCTCAATGCTATTTATTTTGTCTAGGGCAAGGTTCTTTGATCTTAGATTTCTCATGGGTTGGTAAAATTCCAATTTTTGTCTGAGGAGCAGAGGGCCAGAATCATAAAGGGCCCTAAGGGTATAACAAAGAGGCTTAAACTTCTCTCTATTTCGTATGGGCAGCCAGTGAAGTGATTTCAGACAAGTGGTAGCAGAGCTCTATCTGTCTTTAGTACTGATACGTTTTGTGGTGGTGTTTTGTATCACCTATAAACATGCAAACAGGTAGTTCACCATCCCATGTTCAGTGCTTTTCCATAATCCATTCAATCAATCAATCAATCAGGGTTTTTATATTGCGCAGCTACTCACCCGTGAGGGTCACAAGGCGCTGGGAGGGAGGGGCGCTGCTGAGCCATCTGGGCGTGGAGGCTCAGCGGAAGAGCCAGGTCTTGAGATCCTTCCTGAATTGGGTTAGCAACGCGTATTGCCTGGGGTGGAGAGGCAGGGTGTTCCAGGCCTTGGTGACGAGGTAGGAGAAGGATCTTCCTCCGCTTCTTGTCTTGTGGATCCTTGGGACGATGGCAAGGGCGAGCTGGGTGGAGCGGAGTTGTCTGGCGGGTGTTTGGAATGCGAGGCGGTAGTTCAGGTATGCTGCTCCTTTGTTATGGAGTGCTTTGTAGGCATGTGTGAGGAGCTTGAAGGTGATTCTCTTGTTGATTGGGAGCCAGTGGAGTTGTCAGAGGTGTTGTGTTATGTGGCTGCGGCGGGGGATGTCGAAGATCAGTCTGGCTGCGGCGTTTTGGATCTTCTGTAGTTTCCTAAGCTCTTTCTGGGTGACACTGGCATAGAGTGCGTTTCCGCAGTCGAGTCTGCTGGTGGTGAGTGACCATATTTCTGGATTCTGTGGGGATCCATCTGAATGTCTTTCGAAGCAGGCGGAGTGTGTGGAAGCACAATGAGGATACTGCTTTGATTTGGTGGTTCATTGAGAGCGAGGAGTCAAGTATGATGCGGAGGTTGCGTGCGTGGTCTGTAGGGGTGGGAGGGGTTCCTAGCGCAGAGGGCCACCAGGAGTCGCCTCAGGCTGAGGGGTGAGTCCCAGGATGAATAGTGCGCTCTTGTCCGAGTTGAGCTTGAGGCAGCTGTCTTTCATCCACGTAGCAACGGCTTTCATTCCGCAGTGAAAGTTGATTCTGGTGACTGTGGGTTCATTGGTGAGGGAGAGGTCAGCTGGGAGTCCTCGGCGTAGGAGACAATGCTGAGTCCGTGGATTCTGACAATGGCTGCGACCGGGCCATGTAGACATTGAAGAGGATGGGGCTCAGGGAGGAGCCCTGGGGCACTCCACAGATGATCTCTGTAGGGTTTGAGAGGAACAAAGGTAGTCTGGTCTCACTGTGTTTGGCCGGTAAGGAAGGAGTGGATCCAGACTAGTGCCTTGTTGCAGATGCCAGCGTTGTGAAGTCTGTTGATTAGGGTGCGGTGGGGGACGGTGTCAGAAGCAGCCGAGACGTCCAGTAGGATGAAGGCTGTGGCTTCGCCCCGGGCGAGGAGATAGTGGATGTCGTCGGGGGAGGAGTGCGGTCTAGTTTCTGTGGTTGCCTCAGAAGCCAGATAGGGAGGTGTCCTAGATGTGGTTCTCTTGAATGAACACGTAGAGTTGGGCATTGATGGCCTTCTTGATCACTTTCTCTAGGAAGGGGAGGAGGGAGATGGGTCTCAAGTTCTTGAGGTCAGTCTGGCCGGCGGGTGGCTTCTTCACAGGGGTTTATCTCAGCATGTTTCCAATCATCGGGAAGGTGGCAGCTTAGATGGAGCAGTTGATGGTGTGGCGAAACTGGGGGGGGGGGGGCAATAGAGGCAGCTGCTCTATGGAAGATGTGGTACGGGCAAGGATCCGAATGGGCTCCTGAGTAGATGCTCTTCATGGTGTTATGTGTTGTCTGCGGTGATTGGAGTCCAGTTGAGCATGATGTGTTGGGGTGCGGCTTGGTTGCATGCAATGGTGACTGGCGTAATGGCAGGTGTTGGGTGTTGAAGATGTCTGCCTGATCTTGTGGTGGAAGAAGGTGCCAAGTTTGTTGCAAAGGTCTTGGGAGGGTGGGATGACTGTGGTCTCTCTGTTGGGCCTGGCAAACTCTTCATTGTTATGCGCGTTGGCGGTGATTCTGTCTTGAAAGGCCGTTTTCTTTGTTTTGAGGAGAAAGTGGTGCACGTTGATGGCAGATTTAATGCTTGCGTGGGTTTCTGGTTTTGTTGTTCTTCATCTCTTCTTGAGTCGTCTGCTGTTGCATCTAGACTCGTGGAGGGCAGAAGTGAACCAGCTGGCTTTCTTGGAGTGTTGCTTGCCTGGTGTTTTCTTTAGGAGTGCCAGAGTCTTGGCACAGTTGAAGATCCATTGATTAAGATTGTTTGCTGCAGTGTTGGTGACAGTTGGTGTTGGCGCAGAGGGCATGCTGAGGAATTTGGTGAGAAGTTCTTGGCGTCCCTGTTCCAGCTGAGACAGGGGGGCTGATGAGGGCGGTGGTGTATGGTGGGCATGGCGAAAATGAGATGCACCCAGTGGTGGTTGGTCCAGTGGAGTTCAGTTGTGTGACTGTAGGTGATGATCCTGCTGGCGGAGAAAACTGGGTTGAGCATGTGTCCGGCTGTGTGGTTCGGTGCAGTGACTAGATGCTTGAGTCCGATGTTGCCGATCAGGTCTATGATGGCATTGGTGAAGAGCAAGAGGGACAAGGGGGCCTGTAGAAGTGGGTGCCCCGGACGGTGGTGTTGGGGTTCATTTAGATCTGGAAGTGAAGGTGTTCCATCGTTGTCGTTGGGTCGTTTGAGTGTGTGGTCAGTTGGAGGGTGCGGACGATGGCAACGCCTCCTCGAGGTCAGTTGGTGCGGTCCTTGTGTGATTTTGTAGCTATCGGGGATGGAGATGGCGATGTCCAGCCCAGGACAGGGGTGGTCCAGGTTTCCGTGAAGAAGGCGATGTCGGGATAGGCAGAGTTGAGGAGGTCTCAGATTTCTGTGGCGTGTTTGTGGAGGAATCACAGATTGAGGTTGCAGTTGAGCCGGTCGGGGGCTCTGTTGCTAGGCTGGCGCCGAGAGGAGTAGGAGTGTTCGCGTGAGTGAAGATGTGGTTGCAGTTCCGACAGGGTAAAGGTTCATGGTTCTCCTTCGGCGACTCAAGGTGTCAGGGGCACGGCGTCCTGAGTTGAGGGTGAGGAGGGTGCTGGCGTTGTAGCAGTGGAAAGCCCAAGAACCAAGGTCCCTGGAGCTGGGTGCATTCCGGGCATGGACGGGCGCAAACAGGTTTGCCTTTGGGGTGCCTTCGGTGAGCAGGCGGCCACCATTAAGTAGTGCTGCAGGGGGGCTGGACAGCAGTGAGGCCGGCAACGCAGGAAGTGTCACTGGAAGAGAGCAGGAGCTATGGGGATCACAGTGGCAGGGGCAAGAAAGGAAAAAATCAAAAGAAAAGCAAGACAGAATAAAGGCAGAAAGAGAATAAAGGCAGAAAACAGAGCAGAAATAAAGGCACAACAGAAAAAGCTGAAAAGAGAGACAGAGGGGCAGGGCAGCCTTAGCAGGAGAGCAGTGACGCTCTGCCAGTAGACCACCAGGGATGAGGCGCAGGCAGGAGCCTGTGTGTGGAGTTGGGCCTCAAACTCCTGACCAGCGGGTCAGCAGCAGCAACGGGGGCAGCAGCAGATACTAGTCGGAGCTGCGTCGTGAAGGGAGCAAGTCCACGAAAGGTCAGTGGACTGCACTTCCACTGCGCAGCGGCTACCATTAAGTAGTGCTGTAAATGTAAATGTAAATGTAGGTATACTTATATAGCGCAACCTGTCACCATAAAGGGCATCCTGGTGCTTGCCTAGGGAACCCGTCCTGGTATTCCCCTGTGAGAAGCCCCGACAGGGTGTCCACAGGGTGAAAGTCAGGCATCCCGCCGCGAGTGGCCGTTGTGGAGATTAAGCAAGCTATTGCCCAGAGTCGCAGAGTGTGAACCCGTGAGTCGAGGAGGCACCGGGACGAGAATTATCGAGTCCGTGGAATTTTAGCCCAAGACCCGCCGGGGCGGGGAATTGAACCCTGGTCCAGGACCGATCTCAGATTCCGGGTCTGCCGCCTCTAACCCCTGAGCCACACTTCTGTGCGCGGTGGACAGCTGGAAGGTGGGAAACGCAGGAGTGAGAAAGGTCACTGGAGGGGGGCTGTAGGGATCACATTGGCAGGGGCAAGAAAGGAAAAAAGCAGAGGAAAAAGAAAGCAGATTAAAGGCACAAACAGAATAAAGGCAGAAAAAGAGCAGAAATAAAGGCACAACACAAAAATCAGAAAAGAGATCCAGAGGGGCAACCCTAGCAGCAGAGCAGAGACGCTTTGTCACTAGACCACCAGAGATGAGGTGCAGGCAGGAGCCTGCGGGTGGAGGAGGGCCTCGAACTCCTGTCCAGCGGGTCAGCAGCAGCAACTACCAGGCGGAACTGCGCCACTGTGCCGTGAAGGGAGCAAGTCCCCTAAAGGTCCAGTCTGCTGGCAGTTAATGCCTGAACTGCAGTGTGGCGCCAGTTTATCAGGATCCATCGGAAAAGTTTACTTAGGAGTTTCAGCAGGCCACAACTTTTACCACATGTGGTCATGACCTGGTCCTGCGTGGCTAAGGAACAATCAATAGTAATCCCAGTTTTCCCCCATATTTTACATATATACATCCTGGGTGGAAAAAATGCAAAGTTCGCATGCTAGTTTGGACGATGCCCACCACTCCTCCCCCTGCAGTGATCTGGCGTCACGGAGCCCAGCCCCGCCCGCACATAACAAACTGCAGTAGGAAAAATAAGATGATAATAACGTTGCATTATCATCATTTTATTTTTCCTTTTCGAACTGTTGGGAGCGTAGTGGGGCGATGCTCCCCCCCCTTAGCGGAGGAGCCGCCGCTGCATCCCAGATGTGCTCTGCTCTGCCAAATAGAAGAATTTCAGTTTTTTTCTGTGTTGAGTTTTAAACAGTGTGCCATCATTCATTTTGCCACCTCAGAGAGACAGCTTGCAAAAATGTTCTTGGTCTCTTTCTACTTCTCACCGATAGAGATGAACAACTTGGTGTCATCAGCGTAAGAACATATCTCAAACTCCTATTTTTTGACAAATGTGGCAAGGGATGCAAAGTACACATTCAAAAGTGTTGTCATATGAGACTTAAATGATGGATGTATGAATGATAGCAATTCCACTGCCTGTTTTGTGCTAGCGTGACTGAAATATGGTGCAGTACATCTCAGGGATACTGCATCAAAGATAATGGATGGAGTGGGAGAGATGGAGAGGAAAAGTTAATACAGGTTTGATGAAAAGAATCACTAGACTATAGGATGAGGCCAACAATGTCGGCTGTGTGCCCATAGGCTAACTAGGCATTGGTTAACATGTGTGAGAGGCGAAGGTGGAGTAGTGTTATGTTATGTTATGTTATGTTAAATAAACTTATTGAGCGCAACTAACAGCATTAGGTTTCTTGGCGCTTTACTGAGGAAGCAGAGAAGAGAAACGTGAGATAGCAGCTAATTGTAAGACTCAGTGAAGAGGAAAGTTTTAAGGGAGGATCTGTACCTGGAATAAGGAGAAGACAACCTAAGACGGAGGGGTAGGGAATGCCAAAAGGACGGGGCTAAAAAAGAAAACCTAAGGCCGCCATGTTTCTTCCTCTTGAACCTGGGAACTGATAACAAGGCCATCTGAGATGACCGAATGGGTACGAGGAGGAACATACGGGTGAAGAAGGGAAGAAATAAAAAGGGGGCTGTGACCTGCAAGAGATTTGGAGATAATGCAGCCAAGCTTGAATTTGCAGCGGGCAGATACCGGAAGCCAATGGAGACTTTTTAAAAGGGGGCGAACATGTTGATCTCTGGGTTGGTGATAAATCAGGCGGGTGGCCTGATTTTGGATCAGCTGTAGTCTAAGGGTGAGAATGATACGGGTACGGTAAACTGATATGGTGGTGAATGATTTTGACATGGACATGTTTGCTTTTAGGTTGGAGAGTAAGAATTACAGGATATAGTGGGGTAAAATACACATTTTGTCTTACCTGGGTGCGAACTAGCAGGGTAATATTCTATCAATCACTTAAATGTAAGGTAGGGTTCGCCAGAGTGCAAAGGGGTACTTGACACTCAAAGGCAAAGCCCACTTAGCTCATATTGAAGTGTAACTATCACCTGAAAATATGGCACAACGCGCAGGGGTTCTGGGGCATAGCTACCTTAAATGCAGGGTACATTTCACTGAAAAGTATTAGAAGGTTCACCATGCCCATGAGGCACAGTTTACTAAGGTACAAAGGGTACCAGTGACTCTAATGTAGAGAGCACAGCTCACCACCGCACAGGGGTTCAGTTTACTCACATGCACACAATTTACTCAGTTGCAGTGTATAGTTCACCCATATACAGAACAGTATCCACTGAAATTTAAGTTTGAGATCGCCAGGGTGTGGGGAATGGGCCTGCGGGAGGGGTTTAGATCTCAAAAATACAGGTCACAGTTGACCAGGGGCATGTTGCAAATAAAGGGTACAGTTAACAAGCTGCAGAGCACAGTTCTCTAAAGAAACGGGTTACTTTTTTTTTTTTTAACTTCATTTATATTTTAATTCAATGTGGACACAGTTACATAGACAGGGCAATTGCACAGTCATCGTCATCACAAAATACATACAAACATCGGAATACCATGTTAGGCGGGCACTGGGCACAAATTCATCTGCGACATAGGTGTAGTACATAGCAATTAGAACATCATTCAATAGGAGAAATGTGGGATATTCGTCTTTAAAATTTATATCTGACAACATAGCTGCCCGTCATGGAGCCCTAGCATCATGAGCTTTGAAATGCAATTTGCCTATGATCAGTACCTGTGTAAACTGACTCTCAGTACTGTCATTCGCCTTCATCTAGTATGACTGTGTGATGGACACGTCACGTGTGTGTATCCAAGCTAGTGTAAAGACCGTATATTGAATTGTGTCTGAAATTCTTCTGTTATTGGTCAGAGGGTGTAGTAGTATCTTCCTCAGTTATCTCCACACTATTACCAGGGGTGTCTGTAGTGCTAAGTAAGTATACTTGGAAGGGCCCCCAAATATCTTTAGGTCTGCATCTTACTGGTAATGTGTCTGCATATACCGCTGTTTGTTCCTAATTATATGTGAGGTTTAATACCCAATCCTTAAATTTAGGCGCCCTTCCCCGCCCCCAGCGACACGCCACTCTACGTTTATCTAGTAGTAGTGCCAATGATATAAATTTCCGATGTTGCTTGGGTATCTGCATTGTGTATCCCAGTAACATGATCAGCGGATCTTTGTCGAAGGAACATCCAGTAATTGCTTGAAGAGCCGTGTGGATTTCCGTCCAATAGGCCCATACCCCAGGGCATTCCGATGCTAAATGTATGAATCCTGCCTGCCCTTCCGCCTTGCACCTTAAGCATCTATCGTCTTCTGATAGTCGAAATCTGAGTTTCAGCACTGGTATATAATAAAGCCGTTGTAACACCTTATAATGTATCACTTTTAGACGGCAGCTCGCCGATATGTGAGCGGTCAGCGCACAACAGTAGTGCCATTGATCGTCAGTGATTGTACCTCCGATGTCCTCTTCCCATTTCTTACGGGCCAGGCTGCCTACCTCTGGGCTGTGTATTCTTATATTCCTGTATATGCTGGACACCAAGTGCCCATCTGCACCTGAGCTCAGCATCTTAGGTAACAGGAACGGTTATCATAGGTTCAGTCGGGTAATCCGGTAATACCTGTCTCATTCCTTGTGAGAGACGTATATAATAGAACACCTCTGGTGGGGTAACCTGGAGTCCCAGGAACATTTGTTCCTTTGTTTTTAGGCGGCCCTCGTGAAATAGATCCCCCCATGTAGCAACCCCTCGGGGTCTGCACATCACTTTGAACCACGATTCCTGTAAGAGAGGCATCAGCGGATGATATGTGAGTGGCATATGTGGGGAATATAGCAACTCCACCTGTAATTTACGTGCTATTCGTTGCCAGGCATCTATCGTGCATGAGACGGTGGTGGGATTAGTGTCGAGAGCTGAAACTGGGCCATGTATAAGGCCAGACAATGGGAGTGGATGTGCCACCCAATCCTCTGCCGCTAATTGTGGCATGAAGGATGTCGGGACCATCCAATGAAATGCATATTGTGCTTGTGCACTCAAATAGTACACTTCGAAATCCGGCACGTCAAACCCACCTCTATCATACGGCAGTGTGATTGTAGCCCATTTAAGGCGCGGCTGTTCACCTCCCCAGAATAATCGTATCAATTCGGAGCGTAGTGTGTTGAAGAAGAACCTGCCTGGATGATAGGGTGTATTCGAGAACAGATAAAGGAAGCGTGGTAAGACTATCATCTTTATGAGGGATGCCCTGCCCGCCAACGAGATCAGCAGTGGGATCCAACGCGTCACTGTGTCTGTCAGGTTGGCGATCTCCGTCCCATAATTCAGACGCAATGTCTCTTCCCTGTTTGTAGATATCTGTATGCCCAGGTAGCGGAGGTCTGAATCACACCACTCAAGTGGGTAATCCAGCTGAAACCGTGTGACAGCTGTGGTAAGGGGAAAGAATTGTGACTTCTTCCAGTTTACCTGTATGCCTGACAATCCTCTGAATAAAAGAATCTCTCGTAGCAATGGATTGAGATACACTTGAGGGTCTTTAATGTATAATGTTAAGTCGTCCGCATATAGTGAGAGTCCTATTTGCCTCTGGAAACATCTGAACGCGCTTGTAGAGTGTAATTGGCGTATACAACATGCAAAGGGTTCTATTACCATTGCGAACAGTAGAGGGGAAAGTGGGCAACCCTGTCTAGTGCCTCTCGTGATCGACTAGTGTGGTGATAGTCGGCCATTAATCAGAACTCTAGCTGTGGGTTGTGTGTATAATAGTCGAATCCATGCTATGAACAGGTTGGGGAACCCCATTTTGTTTAATACGGTGAATAGATAGTGTCACTCAACCAAATTGAATGCCTTTGTGGCATCTAAGAACACAGCTGCCACAGGTAAGTCGGGTGCAATGGTTTGGATCAGCGAGAAAAGGGTGCGCAGATTGTGGCTAGTGGAGCGTCCTGGAACAAATCCAGCCTGATCCGGAAGCACTATTTTGGTCATTAGCAAGGAAAGACATGTGGCGAGTACCTTAGCTAGTATTTTGGCATTGCAATTGATTAAGGATAAAGGGCGATAAGAGTCGCAATCTGATGGAGCTATCCCTGGCTTCAGGAGTGAGGTAATAATCACTTCTCGCATCGAGCAAGGCAAGATGCCTACTTCCAGAGATTCTTCATAAACCTCTTTGAGCACTGGTGCCATTATATCTATGTAATGTTTATAAAATTCGGCCGGCAGCCCATCGCTTCCAGACGCTTTGCCGTTTTTAAGGGACATTATTCCTTCCCTAATCTCATCTAGTTCCAGGGGAGCCGCTGGGAACTGCCTGTGCCAGTCTTCAAGCCAACACAGCGCTATTTCCTCAAAATACTGTTCGCTGCCATCTGCCGTGTGCCCTTGAGTCTTGTACAGCTGTTTATAATGCGTATGAAAAGTACTTAGCATGCCCTCCGTATCTCAACAGTGTACGCCCTCCATTGTGATTACTTCTTGCACATTATTTCCGAACCTAGGATGTCTGACAATTTCGGCAATTGCCAGGCCTGGTCTTTCACCTTCACAGTACCTGCGAGCAACCCAATGTTTCCCTCTAAACTTCACCTCTCTATTCGCTTCCTCTTCGTAGGCTGACAACTTCTCCCTAAAGTCTTTGTGAAGTCTACCCCTATCAGTTCCCACCATCTGCAACTCTAAGGCCCTTAGCTCGCACTCCAACGTACGGATAGTGTTCCTGATGTGTCTCAATATCCCAAAGCTTTTAGAAATACAGAACCCCCTTACTGTGACCTTGAACGCTTCCCATATTGTTTCTACACTATTCACTGAACCTTTGTTACGGGGGAAGAAACTGGTAATCTCCTCTCCCAGTTCCACGCTGAAAACAGTATCCAGCAATGCTGTGGGTTGCAATTTCCATGTGGGTCTAACTCCATCATAACCTGGTAATTTCAGCTGGACAATCACTGGCCAGTGATCCGAGTAAGTCCTGGCTAGGTGCAGGGCCTTGCCCATGTCTACACTTAGACCTCTAGAGAGGAGACAGTAATCGATCCGAGCCCATGTGTTGGTATAGGATGTGAAATGTGTACCTTCTTTCTTACCAGGATGTAAAAAACGCCAGCTGTCAAGTAAGCCTCCCTCTTCTATAATACCACTCAGTACTTCTCTGGATTTCTTACTATATTGCGCATAGCCATCTGCTCTGTCCATTGCAGATATCAGTTCCACATTGAAGTCCCCGCCCCAAAGTATGTGTTGCGAACCAATATCCACAATTTTACCCCACAGAACAGTAAAAAACTCTGGCGTGTCAACATTAGGGGCATAGCAGTTAGCAATGGTAATTGTATCAGTGCCTAGTCTCCCCCATAGAATGGCATATCTGCCTTCTGCATCACTGAGTTCACCGAGCTTTGTAAACTGTACCGCCTTCTTGACTAAAATAATAGTGCCTCTGGAATACAAGGAGTAGGAAGCGAACACTCTAACCGCTGGCCATCTGCTGCAAAAGCATGATTTAATCGGGGTGCTAAATGAGATCCCTGTAATAGTGCTATGTGCACTTGCTGACGTTCCATGTAAGCTATAACATTTCTGCCCTTATGCGCATCATTAAGCCCCCGGACATTCCAAGACATAACAGTCAGATGAGACAGTCCATTAGAAGCAGCCATAACCGAGCAGCATCATGGTAAGCATTATAACATTGATTACTCCCTGTGACTCACCCACATGGCCCATAGACAGATTGATAATAATGAAGCGCGCCATGCCCTCGACATCATAGTACCCGCTATCAACCCTGCTCTCATCAATGGACTAGTGCAGTTCAGTTAAAGTAATATCTAGGGAAACTTGCATAGAAAAGTCTGTACTGCGCACCGTTGCGCCTGGCACCATCAGCACATTATACAGTAATCCACTCAACTTGTATCCTAGTCCGTTACTTCCCTGCCTGTCCTGCAATAAAACTGTGTAACTTGTCGTGTCCCTAAGTATTCTAATGCAACTTAAGTAAATACCCTCCCTATCACCCTCCCACTGAAGCATCCCCAACTTGCCAGAGTTCCTAACCTTCCCTCCACCCAGAACATTTGAAAAACACCCCAATAACAGTAGTGCAACTAGCATCAGCATTGGATTACACCCTAACGGGGGCATCCAAGGTATGCACATTTACACCCCCTACACCCTTATCCCTTGCTTCGTATAGCCCTATGTGGGCTCATTCTAGGGATGGTGGGTGGTGCCTGGAATACATTACCACCAGCAGTCCAATATCAGTTCACGCTATTTCGGTTCTCCAGCAGCTGTCACACACAATAGTAGCTCAAATATAGTTCTCCCAGTGAGTACCACCAGGATATTGCAGTATCTCGTGTGACTGTATTTTGCGTTAGAGGTCGCCTGCCATCAGATGGTCATTCTCCTGCCCTTCTCCAGCGCGACCTCCATTGTTCGCACGAGCTCGTCGCACAGTTTTAAGGAAATCTACTTGTTGCGGGTTCATGAAAAAATGTTGCTTCGCCTGGTGAGTTACTCTCAATTTAGCTGGGTACAAAAGAGCGTAGTGTATTTGCAGAGTACGAAGCTTCTTTCTGACCTCCATAAACTTACGTTGCTGCTCCTGTACCATTAGCGTGAAGTCAGGATAAATGGAGAAATTAACTCCTTCGCATGATAGGTTTTGGTTGGCTCTCGCAGATCTCAGCGCCACATCGCGGTCTCGGTAGTTGAGGAGGCGTGCAATGATGGGCCTTGCTGGTGCTCCGGGCTTAGGTCGTGGTCCAAGCAAGCGATGTGCTCTCTCGACAATAAACTGCTTAGAAAAAGCCTCAGGTCCGACCGCAGCTAGGAGGATCTTCTCCACATAATCCTCCATCCGCCCTGTATTGGTGGATTCCGGCACACCTATAACGCAAATGTTATTCCGCCTACTGCGCGCCTCCAATTCATCATTCTTGGTGGCAATTACTTTGAGGATATTGTCCATTCTTGTGTGCTGCGTGGCATGGGATGCTGTGGCATCATCGTTGGCCGAGATGCGCCTTTCAGTTTCCGTGAGTCGTTCTTCGTGGACATCCATCTTGTGCGCAATAGCGTCCATTCGAGACGTCATGCGATCCATCTTGTCTACAACAGTGGCAAAGCCTTGCCTCATTTCCTGCATAAGCTGCTGCATATCCGTGGTGGAGGAGTTGGCACCCGCTCCCGTCGTCGATGGGCTTTGCGATCCATTCAAATCTGTCGTGTTCCTCGTCGTTTTTATGGGGGCCGCAGTATCAAAGGCCAACTTAGTCTGACGGTTATCTGGTTTGCCCATGGTGTGTCCGTGTCTAGGCCTATTGGTAGGAAATAGAGTTGCTATACACGTGTCTCCCCGTGAAGAGCAGGTGCTTAAAATAGTATACACCCAGTAGTTAGTCCAGAATTTGTACACTGGAGAGGGCCTGTGATGTCCGATTGGGTATCATACAAATGTATATCCTATCAGAGGTGGGGCAGGGATATACCGTCGCCGGTAAACGAGTTTGCATTCCTGTGTTGTGACCACCTCTACATGGATGTGTGAGCCGCTAACGCTATATTGATGCCCACCTCTTTGCGTCGCAGAGACAATGGCCTCCACGGGATGCAGGGTATTTATGGACCGGGCTCCAGCAAGTGCTATTATTTGGCGAACGTGAATAGCGCTTATCCCCGATCTGGGCCAACAAGACCCCTAAGTTGCTCGTGGCTTCCTCACAGTGGTGTCTGCGCCCCTCTCGTGTCTGCAGAGGCAGCATATCAGTAAGTCTCACCTTCATGCCATGTGTCCTACCGCCTCTGTGTGTAGCGGCATCACAGCTTCACCGCATGGCTGAGCAGTCTCTAAGCGCTATCGCTCACGAGCCCCGAAGCGGCCCTCTCGCCTCCACCATGCGCTGCCACGTCTTATTTCTCAGCTGCACCGGCGACCGGAGGGCAGCTCTTCCAGCGCGGTGTAGTTAACGAAGGAGGGGGCCGAAGGTCAGGCAGCAGAGGACCTGCCGGGGCGATCTGCACGGCAGCACCGACTTAGAGCTGGCCGGCAGCTCCCCCGTTGTGTGGGATTTTTCCAGGGCACAAAGCCACCCACCGCAACACCGCCGCAAACACAGTCTTCTCCTCTCGTAATGGCGACTCAGCCAGCGCCAGCACAGCCCCCAACGGCGTCACGTGTATCTGCCCCTCCCATTTAACTAACTTCTATTTCCGACGATATCCCCTTCTCCGTGATACCGTTGACGGCAATTCCCCCACTGTCACGTCTCCTTGGTGCTTTCTAAAGCTCCATAATCCGAAAGTCAGCGCGTATCCAGTTTATTTCAGTTGTGCCATTTGTTGGGCCTGCACTTCCGGTGGTAAGCCGCGGGATATCGTAGTTCTCGGCCGCCGTTCCGCCGTGCTTTCACTTTATGGTGTTGTTGCCAGCCAAATGCATTTACGTTGTTTTCTCCGGAGTGCCGCAGTGGATTTGCATCAAACTTGCACCGAGTGTAGATCTCAGCATACCTCACTCTCTCATGCGCTCCGATCAAGCCAGCAAGCAGGTTTTCTAGGATAAATGAAGGATAATGCTTCCAGGTGTGCAGGAGCCTCACTCAAGTGTGGCCATTCTGCATGTGCGCCCTCTTGCACCCCAGAAATACGTTATTTACCTGTAACTGCAGTTATCCAGTATTGGTATCTTTCATAGATTCACATGCCTGAATCATTCCCCGTCGTCGGGATGGGAGTCCCTGGTACATAAGAAAAGTATTTTATTTATTTTATTTTAAAGGTTTTATATAGCGTTGGCTAGACCCAGAGGTATCAGAGCACTTTACATGAGCATCAGATCATAGTTACAGGTTACATCGTTACAAAGGTTACATAGTTATTAGAGCATGGCAACATAGTTACTTGTGAGGGCGAGATAAAACAATAAGCACAAATACGTAAGGGGAAAAGCAGGCAAGGGGAAAGATTCAGGGGAGGGTTAATGAGGGGTGAAAGAGAAGAAGAGGGTCATGGACACAGCATGGAAAGAGGAGGGGGAGGGCAACTGGGACACAAAAAGGTAGATGAGTCAAAGCAACGTTCAAAGTCCAGTAAGCTGTGATCCCAGGGGAAGTGGTATCACTTCTCTATCTCTATTGCGGGAGGTTCCCTTTATGCAGTGGACTCTCTCAGAGGGTCTTTGAGACTCCAAGGCCTACATACTAGATCCTTCCCCAAAAAGGGGAGAGGGAGTGCTTTGGCAAGGGGTGCCATACCATACCTCAGCTGTGAGTAGCTCCCTTGGCGGAGTGGACTCTCTCAGCTGGTATGCTGAGACTCCAGAGTATAAATATTGGATCTTTCCCCAACAAGGTGAGAAGGAGTGCTAAGTCAAAGGGCACAAAGGACAGGGTGCTAGGCAGACTAACAGGCAAGGTGAGAGATTCAGGGGAGAGAGGATAGGAGCTAGGGAAGTAGACAAAGAGAGAAAGCGTAATAAAAGGGAACACATTTAAATTAATGAGTTATTATATAGCGCTGGCTAGACCCGAAGGAAACTGAGCGCTTTACATGAGGAACAATAATGTTGCAATTTACATCAGTTAAAAATGACAAAAGTATCAAGAAAAGTATTTAAAGAACATAGGGGACAAGGTGAATGACGCAAGGAAGGGTAAGGGTATAGGGTAAAGCGGTAGGAGGACGATAGGACGTAGAGACGAGGGGAAAATCTGCCCAAGGTCCGGCTAGGTTGGTGATTGCAGGGGGGGGAGTCCACAACCCATCTCCTCTTTAGCTATATGGTAGCTCTACCGGAATCAGCAAAATCGCTTGGTCTCTACAGTCTGGGGTAAGTTCCACAGGTTCCAAGTCCTGATGTGTAAGCAGGTTAGGGGATAGGTTCAAGGTATGTTCAATGTCCAATTGTTGTCCCAGGGAAGTGAAACAACGTGGAGGGGACCACTATGGAGGCCATCTTGGGGTCAGGCAGGGGACTGTACTGTACACTGGTGGCCATCTTAAGGACAGGCGTCTGGCAGTTAGAGTCAATTTCCAGGACAGTGGCTGCCAGAGAATAACAAATTCAGAGTACACACACTATCACACGCACAGACATGCACAAGCACATACAAATGTGGGCACACACTCATATACGCACATACGCACACACACAAGCATATAGACAGAGACATCCAAAAACACAGGTACACATAAAATCCCATGCTCTAGTACAAAAACACACAAGTACATGCACACGCAAACACCATCACATGCACAGACATGCACAAGCACACACAAATGCGCTCACACTCTCATACACGCACAGATGCACCCACACACAAGCACGCATACAGAAACTACCAAAAACACAAGCACACATACAATCACAAGCTCCAGAATAAAAATACCCAAGGACGTACACACAGGTACATGCGCACACACACACCATCACACGCACAGACATGCACAGGCACACACAAATGTGCGCACACACTCAAATGCGAACTGAGGGTGCACACAAGCATGCATACAGAATCATCCACACGCACAAGCACACATACATTCCCATGCTCTGGTACAAAAACACTCAAGAACATGCACACACCATGACACGCACAGATATAAGCACACATACAGAAACATCTGTGCGCACCAACACGAGCACACATATAATCACATGCTCTAGTACAAAAACACCCAAGTACATGTCCACACCATCACATGCACAGCAATGCACAAGCACACAATCCCCGTGGGTCACTTGTGCACGTCGCTGGCTTGATTCTGGGCCTACTCGCAAGCATGATTGCGCCAGAGTAGCGCTACCCCCCTGCGGGTGTCAATGTGGGTTCCAGGGATGTTTGTGTTGGGCCCCTCTATCAGTACACCCTTTGCTCAGGAGCCTGTCTGTTATCTCATTAGACATATAGAGAGATAGGCCAAAGGCCTCACATTAATAACATATTCAGGTCCTTTTGTAATGAGGACCAAACTCTAGAGAACAACCAATCAGCTATCACCACCCTCTGGAACCTTCCTGGAAGGAGCTCTAGTCCCTCAAATTTTCTACTGCACGTCGTGCTAAGGGAGTCTCGACTGAGCTCTGCTCAACTTTTCCTTGTTTCGGGAATTCAAGTGTTTTTTTCTTCAAAATTACTTCTTCTGAGTCTTTCTCTTCATGTCAGATACTCCGAAAAAAGGCCTTTTTAGGCCCTGTGCTTCCTGCAATAAGAAGAGGCTTTATGTCGACGACCAACGTAAAGACTGCCTCTACTGTCTTTATCCGGACTATTCATTGATTTGGCTGCAGAGGCTTAAAGACAGAGAACACTCCTTGTCCTCTGAGGAGGTTTGAGGGCTCAACAAAGTCTTCAAAAACCTCACAGAAAAGGCCCAGAGATGCTACTCCAGGTCCTTCATAGCAGCCCCCTCAAAGGAAGGCGCATAAAAAGTCTTCAGAGGCAAAACTTAAGGCTTTACCAACCAACGTTTCTCCACCAAGGATTTTACACACCTTTAAAAAGCCTATTTCAGCTCCGTCGACGACCACCTGGTCGACGGTGGCATTGACGATGACGAAATGTCCTTCTACAGCTGTGGGAGTAACCTCGTCAACAGCGACAGTCTCTACGTCCTTGGCGTTTCTCAGCATCGACCTCGTCGACGACGTCATTGTTGACGGCTGTTATGCCATTGTCGTCGACGATCAAGATTAAGAAATCGTCGTCGACGTCAAAGTCAGCATCAACGCCACGCTCGACGATGAGCGCATCGACCTCGACTACCGCGACTTTGTCAATGACGGCTTTGTCGACGTACCGGGGACTCCCATCCCGACGACGGGAAATGATTCAGGCATGTGAATCTATGAAAGATACCCTAATACTGGATAAATGTAGCTTACAGCTCACTAGGGTACAGGGCATTGATCACAAATGTATGACACAAAGGCTCAGATGTGAGAGGGGAGAACCCCGTAAAGCTCTTAGCATTCGAACACACTGTCAGCAGTAGAAGTGTGAAGCAGGGATTTCCAGATCCTAACAAGGCCAGGTAGGTGACTTGTTTTGGTAGACACCCTTTGCTAGCATAGACTTCACCATTAATGCCCAGCCACAAAGCCTTCAAATGGTTATTTAAGGCAAGACGTGAAAATTTGAGTTATGGGGCCAGTAAGCCTGGATGGTTCTGGGTGAAGGAAATCGGGACATATGGAGGGAGAGTCCTGGTGTTGGGTCAAAATTCGATTGGGATGGAGCTTTCAGAGATCTTTTTACAATGGTGTAGGAAGCAACGTTTTTAAGCTGTACTTGCTTTCTGCTCACATGCTTAAGTCACAAGATCATAGGATAGCAAGTCAGTGGTCAGGGTGGGGGGGAAGCCTAGTTCTGGGAGATGCTACCCTTGGAATGGTGTTTGCAATATTGTTGCTGGCCAGCCCATCTCTAAGCAGTGGTTTCAAAATCTTTTTATTTTTACTTAAGCTTTAGAGGTTCACACATGTAATGCTATGTTATTTTATGTTATGTAGGATTTATGAGGCTAACTACTTTCCAAAGGTACTCTTGATTCAAAGAGCAGATGGGAAGAAATGTACCTCAAAGACTGTGGATGAGAGTTAGATATTGGTGTGGCTATAACTTAGAAGGCCCGGCCTTCTCTTTGGCACCCTTCTACATTTTGGAATGAACAGTGGATTCTGATTAAACGAGTGAAGAATTCTGAAGTGGATATAGGCAATTAACCATTGCAGGATAATTGTTGGGAATTGAGCCATGCAGGGCACGTGAATAATGTATACAAACTTAAAAGAAATGTAACATTGCATTGGAAGCCAATAAAGAGATTTTAAGAGCTGGTTGATTTTGAATTGACTGATGCTTGTGCAGCATCGAAGATGTAGTGCCCAAATATGCACTAATACAATAATCAATCCTGTAGCCTATGAGTGCAGGCATCAAAGCAAGACGGCAATCCTCGGAGAGCAGAGCAAGGATGGGTTGAATTTTGCTCATAAAAAAAGTACTAGTGGAGATAACAGATGCCAATTGTGCATCCATTTGCAACAAGTCATCAGTATAATTGTCAAGCTTTTTCCATAAAGGGATGTTTGGTACAAGGATCAAAGTCAGATGGTTAAGAGAAAGGTGTGTTAGAAGGGCGAGATACCATCGATAACCCAGATCTCAGTTTTGTTGGTGTTGCGTTATAACCAATGTTGTCCCATCCACTTTCCAATTTCAGAAAGCGAGAGTCACTGTTACGATCCCCGTTTAGTCTAGACTGTAATTGTGTGTTGGCTACATAATTGTACAATTGAAGCCTACATAGGAATAGTGGCAGGGGGAGATTCGACGTACAGATTAAACAGGCACAAATATGGTGACAATCACATAGAGATGCTGCAACATGCACCTCCAGACAACAAATGGCATCAGATTTCACGCGAAACATACAGAACACACAACAAACAAGTGTAAATTCACCTGTATTTTTCAACAACCGCACCTTCTCTTTCGAACCTTACATTAGCAAGCTAGCCCAATCGGCAAACTGCCAACTAAAATTAATAGAGAATTTGCTCGCTAATGATCAATTAAAGACCGCTGCTCAAACACTAGTCATCTCAAGATTAGACTCAGGCAACACCATTCTATCTGGCTTCTAGGCGAATGCCTCGCCACCCCCAAGAGCAGTCCTGCATTCCACAGACCGAGTGATCACTGAAAAGGAAAATTCAACAACATCTCCTCAGTCATGAAGGTTCTTCATTGGCTCCCTCTTGAGGTTTAAATCACATTCAAACTCTGTTCCATCACCTTTAAGGTCTTCCAATAAGCCAGGCTATAATTCCTGCAGTAAGGACTGTCTCATTATCGAGACTCCGAAATTCAGAACAACACAAGCTCAAAGACAATCCTCATATGTCCTTGTCTGCAACTTGGAACACTCTCCTGATCCAATGAAGAATGACTCTGATGTCCTTTCCTTTTGAAAAAGGCTCAAAACGTACCTGTTTACTAGATACTTAATTTTATGGGCACGCTGAAGCAAGCCACTGGCGTACTACCACATCCAAGGCTCTTTTCCACACCTAAATAGCCCAGCTTTACAGGCACTTCTTGTTCAGCGTATTTCCTTATGCACTTCTTCCACTTATTTCCTTAGCCAATGCTTTTTTACTTCACAATTTCAAGGCACCCATATCCCTTACCCCCATTGTTTGGCGTTTGTTTGGTATTCTTTTGTAAGGATATCTTGCATATATAGTTAATGTTCGAAGCAAAGTGCACTCATACCAACTGGTTAGGTATCAGTCTTGCGCAATAACCTAAATGAATATGTATATAAATAAGTAGGAGGGTGTTATGCTATCTGGCCTTGGCATATTGGTGGTAATTATTAACATACTGAGGACATCCATGTCATGATGGTGTCCACCCTTGGTAAAACGTTAGACCGGGCATAGTGGAAGTCGTTTTTTGGAACATTGCAGATATCCATGAGATTATAATGCCCATCCTTGGCAAAATGCTGGTTTTACGGCCAGATTCATCAAGCTTAATTGCGCTCGCAAAGGGCCAGATTCTGAGAATCTGGCCCTTTGTGAGTGCAATTTTTGCATTTGGGATTCATCATCCCAAATGCAAAATTCGCTATTAAAGAATTCGCACATTTGCGGGGAATTGCATTTAAGGAATCTCTATTTGAGATTCCTTAAATGCAATTCATGAACCATTTTAAAATTGTGAAATCGCAATTTTGGGCCGCTATTTACCGCGAGGTCAAAACTCGTGGTAACAAGCGAAAACTTAGAAAAATGCATTTAAATTGATTTTTCTAAGTTGCATGTCGCACACACACATGTCCTTTGGACGTGTGTGCGCAACACCAATGTAGATTACATTTCAGGGGTGCTACAGGGTGCCCTTTGGACACCCCTGGCACCCTTGAAATCACATCCTTATTTGCGATTAGCAAATTGCTAGTCGCAAATAAGGAATGACTCCCCATTCATTCCTATGGGCCTTTGGGAATCGCAATTTATTTAGCGATTTCTACATGAATCCCGATTTGCAAGTCCTTAATAGCGATTCCTTAATAATTGCTATTAAGGACTCGCAAATCGGGACATTGATGAAATTACCTGTTAGTCTTTTAATGTTAATTCTTGACATATCAGGTTTATCCACTGGATGATGATGTCCACCAGTGCTTAATATGTAAAACAATATCTGCCAGGGGCCAAAACGTTTCTTAGGATTCTGCTGCTCACTTCCACCTGTGGCACCTCCCACTGCCACTGTTAGTGTCACCCACTCGACCACCTGCACATCCCACTACCTACTTGAATATCACCCAATACTTTCTTTGCCCTGCAATCCCACAGCAAATTGGTTGGTCAGTGATTTTCAGGCTTTGTGTGAGGGGGTGCTCTCATTTTTTTTAGGTTGGGGTCTTGAATCCTTGTATAGGTAGTAATGTTAGGTATCTAACAAAAATGAACCAAAAGTATGCAGATACGCCCTGCATACGTAAAGTGAGCCAAGTCAAATATACTGAATGGGTTGTGACTGGAGATCTTTGAAAGTAGTAGGGTTTAATTACAATAAGTAACTAAAACCACCAGAACATTTTGGCAAAGTAGGACGAAATAGTTCATTTTGCAACACAGTTTTCTCAGCTATAAAGCCAGATTCATGAAATATTTCCAGTACTTTCATTGTATGGTGTAGGGGGAGAGTGACGGCTGGTGTTTATGGGCCATCACCTTTTTCCTGAGTGTCAGTCACCACCCCACCGTCCCTGCTGCCTCTGATGGAGGTAGCTCAACGCCCTGACATTACTCCTGTCCTGGGCTTCAGACATGACCCCACCTTCCCTGCTGGACATCAGATGCTTGCCATCACTACACTTAATACTCTCCTCTGCCTCAGACACCCCCTACCAACCGTGCTGTAGAGCATCATGCTGTGATACCATCGCTTTACTCTCAAATTCCAGCCACCACCCCAACCATTCCCACCGGAGGTTAGCTCTGCTCATGAAAAAAACAGCACCCTTGTATGAAGAAAAGCCCCTAAACTTACACCTGAGCCTTGGTATTGCGTCATTGTAGCTGCAGTTAAATTACCTTAGATCTGCATATAATTTAAAAACTAAATTGAACATTATTTGACCACTGACTGACCTTGGGTCACCCTTATCTTCTGGGGTGGTGGGCCTGGCCGTTGTCAGTTCTTTTGGGCTGTGGTCACAAAGCGATCAGCCTTCGGGGTGCAGGGTTGGCACCGCATTGCATTGGATTAAGAATGATGGCACACTGCCACAAGCCAGACCGGACCCGGTGCTGCATGTGTTTCTCAGGTGAGATCTTGGACTCAGCTCGGAAGAGGGCTCAACTGGCCTGGTTTGGTAGTAAATGTCCCTGGCTGACCGGCCTACCTTGGTTTTCAGGTGGGGAGCTGATGCAATGGGCGCCAAACCTTGAAAAAACTCGAATCTATGCTGCTGTATTTTTTTCCCCTCTTCTTTTATTGCTACTTTGATTTTCTTTGTTTTTTAGCAAAAATATTTTGAGAATTTTCTTTTACTATGGTTGGTAAAATGGAATAAAAAGCTCTATCAAATCTTCTTTATCTGGTTCCAGCAGTTGCACTGTTTTTGAGGCCAGCATGTTCTGAGCTACACGATTTCTGAAGTCCTTCTTACCATGAACCCTCTTCTTTAATTTACCGAGAGCTACAGAACGTCACTAAACTATTTTGCGAGTTGGCTGGCAACGCAGTTCAGCATTCATTTCATGGCCGCCTATTGGCCATGAATGCGATTCACACAAACATCTATTATATACGATGACCTGGCTTGTACCACAAAGGCCCGTTGTTCCGATTCAAGAACCAAGACTAAAAAACTAAAATGTTTACGCCACCCACGCGTTATTACCGGCACCACTTACAGTCGCCATCAAGCACTCTATTTTATTTCGCTGCAAGATGTTAAAAAATGTTTCAGGCTTCAACAAAAGGACAACATGATGCAGCGTTCATTTCCTGGAATCATTGTTTATTTACGAAATGGTCATTTGCAGGGCCTCTCTTCGCATTAAGGTGCACTTAGGCGAAATGTGCCACAAAAAGTTAGTAAAAGTAATAAAAATAAAAAACAAAATCAAGCAGACTAAGACGAAATGAATAATTACTTTTATTTACATAAATTGAACCCAGATTTACATAAAGTTTGGGCCAGATTTACAAGCCATTGGCACTGATTTTGCGTTACTAAAGTTACGTCAACCTGCGCAAACCTTTTCGTTGGATTTCCTTTGCTGCACAAAACTTGTTTCTGCTGTAAGGTTGCCTGGAAGTAACAAAATTAACTCAAAGCAACGCAAAGTAATGCTTTGCGTCAAGGGGGCCAGTGGCGGCTCCTCCGCTAAGGCAGAGGAGCGTCGCCTCACTGCTCTCGGAGAAGTGTAAAATGTAAAAATTAAATTATAAAAACAGGAGTTATTTCTGTTATTATCACTTTATTTTGGTATCAGCCGGTTGGGCGGAGTTGGGCTCCCGTGATGTCAGGGAGGAGGAGTGGTTGCTGCCCTCCAAAGTGGGCATGACTGCTTAGCCAGCCGTGCTCTTTTGCGGGGGCGAGATTTTGATCGATACCTTATCACTATTGATCTAAACACCGATCTGGTCGACTGAACCTTTGTTGCCTGTCATTGAGGGAAGAAAGTGCATCTCTTACCAAGTTAGTTCACCCAATAAAGGACTCCGCTCCGAAAGATCACAGACAACTTCTAGCTTTCAAAGATTTATTATATAGTCAGAATAAGCTGCAAGTACAGGCATCTCAGAATGAGATTCACAAGATACACGGGCCCAACTACATACATGTGCTCTCTGAAAACCCTCAGACGAACAAAGAAGACTACGAGTACAAGTTCTAGGAATAACAAAGCTATCAGCATAGACACGTATTGAGATCTCTCCGTCATTTAAGTTGGAGGAAAAACACAGGTTAGGCTGTCCCTACCCTGCTCTAGATGGTATCCCTACTTAACAAAGTCCCAACCTATCAAAAGGTGTCAGCGGTGAGTGACTTCCTAGGGAGGTCACCCACTCTTAGTCTCTTGGTGAAAACCTACAGTTCTCCAGTCAAGGCCCCTCTCTGCCTATCCATCCGCTCTCTAAAGGGTCCTCAGGCATCTGCTCTAACTCCACCCAGGGGTGCTGTCCCTAATACAAAACAGTCAACAACATTTGAGACGCCCCTCGTGAGACGCCCCTCACGTGGTGTAGCTTCTGGCTTTTTCCATGCTGCTTTGTGTTGGGCCTCGTGCGTTAGAGTTGACCTTGCTTCCCAGACTCTTCTCCGGCCCGCTGATACCCCTTAAAACATTCCGGAACCCTCCTCCATGTCTGGGCCTTCTCCTGAACAAACCTCTATTCATTTCATTTATAATTGGATCCCCCCTTTCTCTTGCAGACAGACATCTGCGGCCAAGATCCCAATTCTCATAGACTTCCAAAAAGGTTTGCAACATTTCTCGGCCCAGACCAATACGTGTAAATCAATGTCTATAAACATTTCAGGCCTACAGCATTTCTCATAATGATTATAACATTCAACTCCTTCATTAATTAATAGCATGTTAATACTCTTATTCTATTATTCGGTAAACACATCTATAAATCATAGCCCATTAACGTTATTACTAAAACATTAGTGCAATCCATGTCGTGAAAGGAAACACCTTCCCCATCCCTTCCATCTCTGGCCCTGAGGCCTACCACGTTCTACGTTTAACCGCATGCCATCTTACATTTTAGCAGCTACACGACATGGATTCAGGATTAATCACGTCTAATAAAGTCACATAATTTCACACATTTCTGCATTAGTTCCACTTCTACTTAAATTTCTAAGTTAACTACACATTTCAGAATATAGATGCAGGTACTATCAGCACTCATGGCATTTCTCTTCATGACTTGTGCTTACTACGTGTAAGTGTGATATACTCATACTTTCAGGTCAGTTTGCGCTCTCTCAGTTCCCCCCTTTGATGACCTCTCGGGGTCATCACTAACATTTAAACTGAAGTAATCGCTAATGGACCTCGTTTCCGCGTTTCCAGAGCCCTCAGGCTCCTGTACTGATTGTCTTGTATGGCAGCTAATCTCTGCAGCTGTTCCTCCTGAGCCTTTTCAATTCTCCTGGCTCTGTACCATTTGAATGCCCTCACCAATCCCTACAACATGATCACACAGATCAATATTATGATGATAGGTTTCAACACATACCACACAAGGCTTTTTCCTAAGTTGGCAAACCACCCTCCAGCTTCACTCATTCCATGGCCCACCTTCTCCCAAACATTTTCTCTACTTAGGTCTTCGATCTCTTTGTGAATGTCAGTTATGTTCCTAATAACTTTCTCAAGGGGCTTGGAATTGTCTGGAATGTAGGTGCAACATTCCTGGACCTTCAAAGCCTTACAGACTCCGCCCTCTTTTGCTAGTAGGACGTCTAAGGCAAGACGGTTCTGAAGAACCATGGCCCTTATCGATTGCATCTCTCCCTCCACCAGCATTAAGGACTGAGCAGTGCTGGCAGACAACCTGTCTACGACTGTTGCCAGTCGTCTAATCTTGACATCATTAAGGATTAGTCCCAACATAGGGAACACAGCTCCAAATACATCTCCGACCATTTCTGCGTCTCCTATATCTCTCCTCCCTCTCGCTGATGTCTTGCCCTCGATGATCTCTAAGTCTTGGGCATGATATATTTTGGGGAAGATAATTGCCAGGTAACATGATCCATACCAGTTATCAGGTAGTCTCACGTAGGCATTCCTTCCACAAACAAAATATACATTTGGAATCACTTGCATTCCCTTCAGGAAATCTTTGGTGTAATACTCTAAATTGAAAGCATGTTCACAGCTGACTTCTCCCACGTATACATTTTCATAATACGTTTTGGCTCGGTGAAGACATAGCTTTCCTCTCTGCGTTTTATCCAAAGCTATTGGACCACTACTACCCTTTCTTTTATGTGCCTTCTCTTCCTCGGTCCAATCTGTTTTCCATTGTCCAGATTTTTTCAAAATCTTTTGTCTCCTGTATCGATCATCCACCTGCCCTATGAACTTCTTCTCGACTTCTGACACCTTGCATGTCAGATTATTTCTACGGGCATGTGAAGTATCTAAGGTAATCCAAGGAATGAAGAACTTGGCCAATCTGTCTTCACTCTTCCAGTAGTCCCACTTGTTCATCTGCTTATAATTTGGGACTTCTGGCAACACTGAGTCATAATTGGAGAAATAGTATTCAAAACTATCTCTCCCATAAAATGTACTAAGCAATAAGCTACATGTAATGCCCTATGTCAGCGGGAGGTGATGATATCTAATGCCTTCATCTACAGACGCCGGCAACTGCATGCAAACATAGCAGTCCTTAACCTCCATGGCATCCACGTATTCATATAAAAGTTTAGCATAAGCATTTGACCTAAAGTCGCCTTGGGACTCATCTACGTGTAACCTGCGGGCTTCTGCAGCCAATAACGCCTTGTCCTGTATGTTTACCCCTTGCTCACCAGCAACAGTGGGTTTAGGCGTCACTACAGATTTCACATCGGTTACCTTTGCCTCTTCCTCATGTCCCTTTACATAAGAAACTGTGACTACTAAAACTATTAATATTATCACTCCTACTATTAGTGTGCCTATTATACATTTGGCTCTGCGGTTCTGGGTGCCGGCTTCCATTTCGTCAGACAGTATGGCTCTCTCGTATCTTCTGCACAAAGTTCTTTTCTTCTCGTTCCTTTACAGTCTCTTTTACTCCTTTCGTCCTTAGAACCACACAACTGGAAGCTGACAACCTTCTTCGCAAAAGTCCTTTAACAGTTCAATATAGACAACCCTAGCCCTTCTCCGTCAACTCAAAGGAAGGTCCCTAAGATTCTCTGCTTCCTGGGCGCTAGGTAATCTTCTTTTTCTTCTCGCTTATTTACAAAGTCTCTAAGCATCTACGATCAGGCTTGTGCCTGCAGCTTCGACAGCATAGTTCAATATTTCCAAACGAAGATTGTGCTCTTCATGGCTTGTTATCTTTGTACCAAAGTCGGGGAATTGCAATTCTGTGAAAAACATGTGCCTTAACTTGCTGAGACGGGGAGGTCTGGGGAGCATGAATGTCAGTGACCCTTCTTGTTCGACTCCGGGTACTAACAGTCGTATTTCCACTGTGACGATGGGCTCAGAACTGGACACCACCACCGCTCGTATCCTCCCCGTTTTCTGTTCCAAAGACATTTGTCGCCAGATATGTCCACTCAGGGGTGGAGTATCTTCGGCTAGGCACACGCACTCTTCTTGACCTTCTCAAGTCCGGTGCTTCAGCGCCCTGAGCGCCTTCTTCCGGGTCTGAATCCTCTGATATCGGAGGAAGGGTTCTCTCTGGAGTTGACCTCAGGCTAGAGCTCCTTCTTTGCGGCCAACTAGCTTCTCCACGTCCCCTTCTACTCCTTCTTCTTCTGGTCTGTTCACACTCTCTGTCAGACCGGTCAGTGTCTGACTCGTACTCCCAGCTACTTTCTCCTTCAGTAGCGTCGTCCGTTTCGCTGTTGTGCTGACCGTCCTCAGCTTGGTCAGACTCGTATCCTTCTTCTGTTGGCACCTCTACAGCTTGGCTAGCCCCCTCTATGGCTTCTCGGTCCTCAGCTGGACGTCTATCCGAGAGAGGAGCTGTTTCTTCCAGAGGTGCTGGAACCCTCCGCGTATGCGACGCGTGGATCCAATTGGGCAGGCCTCCCACCTTCACAGCAGTGTTCGTGATCAGGATGATCTGGAAAGGCCCACGCCAACGAACATCCAGGCAGCTACTCCTCACGTGCTTTCGCACAAGCACCCAGTCGCCGGGACACAGGTCGTGGCACAGGTCCTGGCACGACGGAACTTCGGCAGCCTGCACCTGAAGGGACACAGAATGAATGGCGTCAGATAGCCCCTTACAATAGTCCAGGATCATATCATCTGTGATATTTATCAGTGCGGCAGTTGGGACAGATGGCAACCTCATTGCTCTCCCCATCAACACCTCATGAGGTGACAGCCCCGTTCTCCTGTCTGGGGTACTACGGAGGCTCATAAGGACCAATGGCAGAGCGTCAGGCCAACTCAAGGATGTTGATGAACACACTTTTGCAATTCTGGCCTTGATAGTGCTATTGATCTGCTCCACAATTCCTGAGGCCTCTGGTCGATAACTGCAATGCAATTTCTGATCTATGTTCAGGGCCGCACAAATCATTTTCACAAGCGAGCTGTTGAAATGCGTTCCCCTATCTGATTCCAAAGAGGCCGGCACCCCGAAGCGCGGAATGAGCTCTCTAAGCAGTAACTTGGCTACTGTGAGGGTGTCGCACCTACGTGTAGGGTATGCCTCAACCCATCTGGAGAATACGCAAACAACCACCAGAACATAACGGAGGCGGTTGCACCTTGGCAGTTCGATAAAATCCAACTGCATGCGGTTGAAGGAACCCCCTGACCTCCCAATGTGGCTCAGTGCAACTGGTGTCCTCTTCCCTACATTCAACTGCTGACAGGTCACACAACGCTGGCACACTGCTTCGGCTGCTATTCTGAACTTAGGATTGTACCATGTTTGTCTAAAAACTCTCAACATAGCGTCCCTCCCTAGGTGTACAGGACCATGGATTTGTCTAGCCATTGGGCTCACCATCTCATTTGGTAACACTGCTCTTCCGTCTGCTGAGACCCAGAAATGGGCCTCACCCACCACACATCCTGCCTTTTCCCATGTTTCTTTTTCAAAATCAGGAGCATTTTCTTGCATGCACTTCAATTCGTCCCAAGAGTCAACAGTTTCCAGTATCATAGCTAATTCAGTTCTTACATTTATTCCGCCCACTTCCACCTCTGTGAAAGAGTACCCTTGTTCCGCACAATACCGTGCGACTTCGTCGGCATATCTATTGCCTTGTGACACGAAGTCCATGTTTCTGGTATGTGCGGTGCATTTCACAACGGCGATACCTGCTGGACATTGCAGCGCCTCTAACAACAAGCGCACAAACTCTCCATTGCGAATGGGAGAGCCTGAAGAAGTCATGAAACCTCTTTGAGACCACAACTGCCCGTAATCATGAACTACCCCATAACCATATTGGCTGTCGGTGTATATGGTGACTCGAATCTGATTGCTTGCCAGGCAGGCACGCGTTAAGGCAATGATCTCGGCTACCTGAGCGGAGTGTACTCCTTCCAGGCACCCAGCTTCCACAACTCCAGTAATGGTACAAACAGCGTAAGCTGCTCTCAACTGCCCAACTTCGTCTCTTACACATGAGCCATCGACAAAGAAAATTTCATCTGGGTCAGTCAGTGGCTCATCCACGATGTCGGGTCTAGGTTTGGTGCATAGTTCAGTCACATCGAGGCAGTCATGGTCTGTACATTCATCATCGTCTATGTCATTTGGGAGTGGCATCAAGGTGGCAGGGTTCAAAACAGAGCACCTCCTGAGGGTCACGTTCTCTGCAGCAAGTATGACTTGCTCATAGCGCGTGAGCCTGCTGTTGGTCAGATGCTGTGTTTTGGTCCTGGTCATTAACAGTTCAACGGAATGGGGCACGTATACCTCTAACGGGTGCCCCATAACAATATTCTCACATCTCTCAATGCTGACACCTGTTGCGGCAACGGATTTGAGACATCCGGGCAACGCTGCAGCTACTGGATCTAACGTAGCTGAGAAGTAGGCAACTGGTCTACGGGCATTCCCATGAATTTGGACCAACACAGACAGCGCACAACCCTCTCTCTCACAACAGTAGAGCAAGAATGGTTTATCGTAATCCGGCATTCCCAGAGCCGGAGCATGACACAAGTCCTCTCTCAGCTGTAGGAACGCCATCAAACAGTCTTTGTCCCATGGTACCGGATCGCTCACCTCCTTGTGCGTCAGTTTCTGCAAGGGTTTTGCTTTCAGTGAAAAGTTCGCGATCCACTGTCGGCAATACCCCACCATCCCTAGGAAAATTCTGACTTCCCTCTGTGTCTTGGGCGCATTCATCTTCATGATTGCCTCTATTCTGTCTGGTGACACCTTTCGTTTGCCCTTCTCAATTCTGTGTCCCAGGTACTGCACTTCTGTCAGGCAGTACTGCAATTTTCCCGGGGACACCTTGTGCCCATTTGCAGCTAGGTGATTTAGCAAAGCAATGGAGTCCTCCCTGCAAGCTTCTTCTGTTTCTGACGCCACAAGGAGGTCATCTATGTACTGGACCAGAACTGACCTCTGGGGCAGTACTAGACTTTCAAGATTTTTCTTCAGAAGCTGGTTGAAGATCGATGGGCTCTCTGTATACCCCTGAGGAATACGACACCATGTTAGGACGCGACCTTCTAGCTTAAATGCGAAAAGAAAATGGCTTTCTTCGTCCAGAGGGATCGAAAAGAAAGCCTGACAAAGATCAATCACAGTGAACCACTCAGCTTGGAATGGAATCTGAAACAGTATCACTGATGGATTCGGTACCACTGGACAACACGAAACAACAATATTATTAATCTTTCGGAGGTCCTGCACTATCCGGAATTTCCCATTTGGTTTCTGCAAACCCATAATCGGGGAGTTACATGGACTACCCACGATTTCTTTCAGTATTCCCTGCTTAATCATGGACTCGATCACGGGTTTTATGCCTGCAATCGTTTCTGGAGTCAATTTATATTGGGGTGTTCTTGGAAACTCAGCATGCGGTTTCACTACAATTTTCACTGGGTCCACCCCCTTCACCAAACCAATCTCTTCCCCAGTGAAATCCCACACTTCTGGAGCTACTGTCTCTCTCAGATCCCAGGGGAGCTCATCTACTGTCAAAGTGGGATACAGCTCCACACATATTCTGGAATTTGCGACTTTAAAGTCCGCATCATCATCATTAGTTAATACCTCCACTCCTTGTGGTGTGCAGTATATGGTGCAATTTAATTTGCACAAGAGGTCTCTTCCTAGCAGACATACAGGGCTATAATCGCAAACCACAAACTGGTGCTCATCGCTGTACTTCCCTATTTTCACCTGCACGGGCTCAGTCAGCGGGCTGGTCATTCTCCTGTTAGCGACCCCCACCACTTGTATGGTCTCCCCAGACATGGGCAGGCCTGGAACTGCGGCGGATCTGATCGTGGATCTAGTGGCTCCTGTGTCCACTAGAAATGTCGTGGGGAACCCTGCCACTTCGGCCTCAACATAGGGTCCCCTCTGGTCCACCTCCAAAGCTGCCCCGAGGGTGCAGTCTTCCCTTTCCACTCTCTGCCCAGTTAGTGGGTCCACATAATAGCACTCCTCTCCTCCGACAAACAGGGGCATCTGTCTATATGTCTTACCCATAGTCCCTACTCGGGGGGGCTGAGGGAACTGGGCTCGGGGAGGAGGACCCCCCCCTTTGAGCACCTTTCCCTGGTATGGCGTTACCCCTCTTGTAGGCGCACTCTGGACCTCTTCCTCTTCTACCTCCTGTTCTCCTATCTCAACGTTATAGGGACACTCGCGTTTCCAATGCCCCACCTCGTTACACTGGTGGCACCGAGTCGTTTTCTTCAAGGCAGCTATGTCTATTCTGGGTCTGAAGGTGGAGTTCTCCTCATTGCCCTTGTTCTGGCCATACTGTTTCTTTCCCCCAGTACCAGTCCCTTGCTGCTGTTGCTGCTGTCCCCCCTTCCCGGCTGCCTGCATCTGCACCACCATTAGTTTCTCCTTTAGTTTCTTTGCCTTGGAGTCTATCTCATCGCAGCAGTACCTGGCATATCTCAGGATTTCATCTAAGGGTTTATTTTGCCAACAAATCAAGTGTTGCTGAATCATTAAACTAATATCCGGTCTCAAACCCAGGACGAATTTGGACACAAATTGCCCTATGTCCTTTGGATCCATTACATCCAGACCGCTATACTGTTTAAACGCCTTCAACAATCTCTCATAGAATTCGTGAACTGTCTCTTTGGGTTCTTGTCTAGTTCGATCTATTTTAACCCAATCTATGTCTTGCATTGGCACTTTGTCTTTTAGCCAAGTCATTACTCTCTCGTATTTTGCCATTACGGTCTCAGACGGCCCATTAGTCTTAGCATCCCTTTCTGGCTCTGTTGTGGGCCACTCAGCGCTAACCTTGCATGCTGTCCACAAATCTCCTGGTACTACAATGTCAAACAGTGTGTTCAGATCTATCCATAGGACCTTTGAGATTTTTACGAATCTCTCAACTTGCTTGTACCACTCCACTGGGTTCTCCCGCAATTTGGGGAAGGAAGTGGTAAAAGCAGCTAAGTCTCCCCTACTCCATGGGACGTGCACATAGTTCCCATTTGAAACTTCACGCAAAGGGTATGCCTCTACTCCTTGCAGTCCTCCTGGAGTCATACCAAGGATGCTCCTCCTGACGGTCCCCTTCTTGGACCACCTCTCTTCCCATTTATCTAGTGCCCTCCACGTCCTTATTCCAGTGATCAATTCCCTTATGTGTGTTTTCAATCCTATTGTTCTCCTCTCATCTAGGTCTCGATCTGAATAATGTAGCCTGTGGTTCCCCTGTAATGCCTTGGTCCTTGACAGGTCCACCATATATTTGCCTGCTAGTTCGACTAACTTCTCATGGATTGTTCTTGCCTTTCGGGTAACGTCCTTTGCCATGAACAGTATTTCATCCTGCTCATACATTTCCATTCTTTCTAGAGGCAGGGTACCGTCTACCATGTCATCCAGATCTGACTTTAAGCTGGCGACATCGAGTCTCTTGGCCTTTATCTCAGCTCGCAATATGTCTTTCGAAGGGGGTTCACAAGTTTCTCTCCCATCCCAACTCCGGGCCCTACGTTTGGGTTCGGGAGAGTTAAGGAGTGTTCTCCCTTGCTCCCATCTCTCCAGGTCCCATGCTCGGCCATCCGATCTTGGAAGGTGATGGAACACGGGCCTGTTACCCCCAATCTTACTCTGCCCATTCTCTCTTTCTTCTCTCTTTTCACAGTAGGACTCTCGGCTATTCTCCCTCCGGTCGCCATCCTCTCTCTGTCTAGTATCACTCAGTATCTGATATGATCCTTCTTGGTTGCCCATATTCCCTGGACTACGCTCATGTCCGTCATCACAGGGACTGTGGCGCGGCCTCTCACAACTCCCATTCTGTTCTCTGGTGCCGGGCACACAGTGGGTACACTTAAAGCTGTTTCTGTACTCTTGCGTTCTCCTCTCTCCTTCACTGGGTATTGGGCGGGACACCCCCCCACTCTCAGGGCCCCCGTTTTCCAGATCTGTTCTACCTCCACTCCGGGCCCAGTGGGTGACTCCCCTACTGCCCTTCTCCCTCCCGTCCCACTCCGGGCTGCTCTCCCCAGCCCCGCAGTGAGTCCGGGCTCCGCTATCCTGGCTTTCCCTTTCAGCTTCCGCAGCTATGATGCTCTTGTGAGCCTCGACTGCCTCATCCCACTTCTTCATGTACTCGTTTAGCTCCAGAAAGGATTTCCGTCCAGATCCCCTCATATCCACTGGCCATCTATGGCCCCCAGGATCCCCCACTGGATCCTCTGCTGTGTGTACCGGGGTGCTCCACTCTCTTGGTATCGGCATCTGACTTGGGGAATTGATCGTATCGTTCCTCCTTGCCATTTCTGCTCTTTCCCTGTCCCTCCGTACCCGTTCCTCTCCTCTAGCTCTTTCTGGGTCATAAATCGATACTATAGGACCTATGGTAACAGGTACTTGTAGGGCATCGGGCAGTGCGTAGGATGTGGCACACTCCGTTTCCGGCACTCTTTGTACCACAAACCTCCCCACTACCTGCTGCATCGGACTAGGCTGTGACAATTCTTTCTTTGCAGCGGGATCCCAATCTGAACTGGGAAGCAGTCCATTCTCTCCTACGTTGCCCCCCTCCCTTTCACTATGCTCGCCTTCTCCCCCTGCTCTGTTATACGGGGGTGGCCTATCTGTCAATAATCTGTTTATCAGGCTGTCCTCTGTTTCACTCTCATCATCTTCTTCTAGGGGGCTTTTGTTTCCGGGCACCTCTAACACTGGGTACAATTTGTTTACTTCCATATTATGCACTCTCCATCTTTTAGCATCTGCATCCCACTTGGCATCCTGCACTGCTCTTACCGATCGTTTCACTCTTTCCTGTCGTCTATTCAAGTTCTTCTCGTGCGCTGCCCTAATCCATGCATTGAGAGCTTCAAACTGGGTTGGTCTAGGCAAGGGTCTTGTTGCGGTCATAACTGCTTTTAATCGGTGTAGCACCTCTAATCTGAACGTCCCGTACTTCGGGAACGTCAGTTCCTCATTTCCTTCTGTAATCTTACTCCACTCTGTGATCCACAAAATTGTATGCAACCCAACATTTTCCGCCATATAACGAGCTGGCGTACCCTCCGGCGGGGCTTCTTCCCCTTCATAAGATCCCCGCCTCTCTTTCTTAAAAGCCGCTCTTAACCATTTGAAACACTTCATGATTATACGCACAAATTCCAGCCTCAATACTCTGTTTACTTCCTGGTGACAATCCACCAATCCTAGCGCGGCTTTGCTAGCTGGCCTATCGCAGCGCGGTCTTTTCCCGGCCGGCCAATCCCAGCGCGGCACTTTATGACGTCACTCGTCTCCGCTTCGCAGCAGCACCCCTCCTTTCTCCGCTCTTCTCTCGGTCATGCATGCGTCCCATTCATACTTCGAAAAATGACTACTTCCGACCAAGCGGTCACTTCCCTCGACTGTACGTCCACAGTCTATCTGTAATTGCCAACACAACTGACGAAATGTCTATCGTCTCTCTGATAGGTTGCTTACACACACAGTAACTTCCGACCAGCGTCCGTTACTCACGCACTCACTCTTACGTTCCCCCTATCTCGGTCCTGCGGGCGATCAATGGTACCTCATGACCCCCTTCATTCTGGTTGACAATTACTCTGGATGTCCGATACACCCGAACCACTTAAGCTCTCCTTGAACTTAAGATTTCCACCGGTTGCGCGCGCTCACAACCTGTTCCACAGTCACTCTACAGGCATTCAACTCCGCCAGACATTACAACATAGATACAACACAAAAACACCGCAATCTGGCACGCATGACCCTTTATACTCACTCTCGACCGATACTGCTGCTTTTCTGTCTCACGTCATCCGGACCTCCTTCGGCGGCGGTTCTTCCGATCTTCGATTTCTAGGGGCCTTGGGGTAATCTAACCTGGCCTAGATCACCTTCCTCAAGAAGGCAACCATCCTCTGCTACCAACTGCGGGGGCGAGATTTTGATCGATACCTTATCACTATTGATCTAAACCCCGATCTGGTCGACTGAACCTTTGTTGCCTGTCATTGAGGGAAGAAAGTGCATCTCTTACCAAGTTAGTTCACCCAATAAAGGACTCCGCTCCGAAAGATCACAGACAACTTCTAGCTTTCAAAGATTTCTTATATAGTCAGAATAAGCTGCAAGTACAGGCATCTCAGAATGAGATTCACAAGATACACGGGCCCAACTACATACATGTGCTCTCTGAAAACCCTCAGACAAACAAAGAAGACTACGAGTACAAGTTCTAGGAATAACAAAGCTATCAGCATAGACATGTATTGAGATCTCTCCGTCATTTAAGTTGGAGGAAAAACACAGGTTAGGCTGTCCCTACCCTGCTCTAGATGGTATCCCTACTTAACAAAGTCCCAACCTATCAAAAGGTGTCAGCGGTGAGTGACTTCCTAGGGAGGTCACCCACTCTTAGTCTCTTGGTGAAAACCTACAGTTCTCCAGTCAAGGCCCCTCTCTGCCTATCCATCCGCTCTCTAAAGGGTCCTCAGGGATCTGCTCTAACTCCACCCAGGGGTGCTGTCCCTAATACAAAACAGTCAACAACATTTGAGACGCCCCTCGTGAGACGCCCCTCACGTGATGTAGCTTCTGGCTTTTTCCATGCTGCTTTGTGTTGGGCCTCGTGCGTTAGAGTTGACCTTGCTTCTCAGACTCTTCTCCGGCCCGCTGATACCCCTTAAAACATTCCGGAACCCTCCTCCATGTCTGGGCCTTCTCCTGAACAAACCTCTATTCATTTCATTTATAATTGGATCCCCCCTTTCTCTTGCAGACAGACATCTGCGGCCAAGATCCCAATTCTCATAGACTTCCAAAAAGGTTTGCAACATTTCTCGGCCCAGACCAATACGTGTAAATCAATGTCTATAAACATTTCAGGCCTACAGCATTTCTCATAATGATTATAACATTCAACTCCTTCATTAATTAATAGCATGTTAATACTCTTATTCTATTATTCGGTAAACACATCTATAAATCATAGCCCATTAACGTTATTACTAAAACATTAGTGCAATCCATGTCGTGAAAGGAAACACCTTCCCCATCCCTTCCATCTCTGGCCCTGAGGCCTACCACGTTCTACGTTTAACCGCATGCCATCTTACATTTTAGCAGCTACACGACATGGATTCAGGATTAATCACGTCTAATAAAGTCACATAATTTCACACATTTCTGCATTAGTTCCACTTCTACTTAAATTTCTAAGTTAACTACACATTTCAGAATATAGATGCAGGTACTATCAGCACTCATGGCATTTCTCTTCATGACTTGTGCTTAAGTGTGATATACTCATACATTCAGGTCAGTTTGCGCTCTCTCACTTTCATGACATTAGTTTTTGGCATTGACTCAGATTCACACATTGTTGTAAATGTAAATGCGTTGGAACACACACATCAACACCCATTGCATGCCCCTTTCATGCTAAGTGATATTTGTAAAAGGGCCGTGGCGTCACCAGAACGTCGCTAAAAGTAATTTTCTGGTGGCGCTATCCCCCTGTAAATATACCCCTTTGCCTCAAAACTCACATTTATTATTCCGTAGAATGCTCGCTGTTAGTTGACCACTTCCAGCACGCAAAAAAACACATAAGTTCTAAAATAGCTGACTGTACATCTCCATTAATTTAGGTGTTCTTAAGTGCTTCTGGCATAGTGTGATCCTGCTCCACTGAAAAACACATTTTGTTTCAGAGAGTAGTTTTCCAGGAGAATGTTTTTTCTGTTTTACAATCACTTTAAGGTGCATCTGATGGAACAACAGCTGTTAATTGGCTTTTAGATCCTATTTTAAGCCTTCAGAACTGTAAAGGTTTCAGCAATCGCTTCTGCACCGATTACAATTTGCAGAGCCTGCATTTCTAAAATATGAAGTGTATTCTCATGTGCTGCTTCGCAAACTTGTTCAGTTTCACCACGTTAACTTCCTGTTCAGTGGCGGCTGATAAAGACAAAGACTGGTGGGGCGGGTGGAGGAGGTGCAGGGGGAGTGGGAGCTGGTGGGAAGCACGCGGGAGGTGTGCGGAGGGGTTGGGGTTAATAATACAAATTTTAAAAACAAGACTTTGCGTTCTTCTCATCCTGGTCCCAGCAGTCCCTGGGACAGCATCAGACTCCCCATTCAATCCCCACGCTGCTCTCAAGCTTGAGAGCGGTACAAAAGGGGGTGGTGATGGACGGAGCATCTGAATCAATCAAACACTCACACCCAGTCAAAAGATCTGGGTTTAATCCATCACCGTTCTTTAGCCCACTCTGCCACCCCAGTTCAGACATGGCTATATGCAAATCAGTCTGACCCTGTGCCTCATGGGAAAAGTCCAGCCCGAACTGCCAAGCCATGTCTTCCCTGGACCAGAAACAAGCCTCCGAGGACCAGTTTCTGGCATTCCAGCCGTCTTCAGCCCGGCTTGCTTGAATCCAGTGGAAAAGTGAGCAAGGGACTCACGTCTGAGCATACCCTGCCACACTTATGGCGGCCAAAAGCGGTACAAAAGGGGGTGGTGATGGACGGAGCATCTGAATCAAGGACGCCTCTCCTCTCCACTCACTGACCGCTCCTCCGGTGTAAAGACACACCTGGTCGTCTCTTAAGGCGTGTCCAGACTCCTCCTCCGCTATACTCCCACCTGGCCACTTAAAGGGCCCGAGGCCCATCTCTTCATCGTCGCAGCTATACCTCTCCTCATGTTGTTCCATGTAGGGGCCGCGGATACCTGAGGAAACAAGAGGGAGGGGTCACAGGTTACGGGCTCACTACGGGACACTGGGGGCGGGGGCCACCCGTCCTGGTTACAGTTACACAGTAGAAGAAGAAAAAAAAACACGAGTTAAGGATATGAGAATACTCGAGGATGGCAATGAGAAGATGATTTATCAGGCAACATACAACAAGAGGTTTAACAGTAAAAGCGGAAGTTAAGCAGAGGCAAGAAACAGCCTAAGGGGCAGGGGAAGAAAAAGGGGGAGCACAGAAAGGAAAGGGTAAGGAAAGCAGATAAGGGCAGGAAAGTGAGAGGGAAACAAAACGGAAAAGGGACCAGAGATATCAACAAAAACAGAAGAACAAGGAGCAGGTCTGTAGCGAACGAGAGACAATCGCGAAGTCGCCCAGCAGGAGACCAGCAGGGACAGAGACTGGGACAGGGATTGCTAAAATGGGGGATTGAGGGCAGGAGAGGCAGTAGAAGATAGTCCCAAAATGGTGGGGAGCATAAGGTTCCAAGTCCAGGAGCCAGGGGGGGCTAAGTCCAGAAAAAAAAGAAAAATAAGAGCTGATTTCATGGAGAGGCACTAGATGGGGAAAGGAGCCAGATATTAATTGGGAGGGGGGAGTCTATTGTTGAGTCACAGTTGTGCTGTTCACATGCAAACGTTCTGTGCAGTTGTGTCCGATCTGTTGTCGATAGGTCACAGAAGGAACTGTTACGGGCGTCAGGGCAGCAGAACAATAGAACAGGAGGCAGCAAAGTTGGACCCAGCATGGGTGCCTCTCCAGCACGGACAGGAGAGTGACAGGCTCAAAAAGCCAAGTAGAGCAGAGCCGAAGGTTCTTACCTCCGCTAAATCCCAAATCATCTCAGTTGACTTGCGGGAGGCGCAGTAGGTTAGGTAACTGTAGGGGAAGGCAGCAGCAATTGAGCCCAGAGGCAGGGGGAGAGACAGGAGGGGAGAACCTCAGCCTGGCTCCTCTGCGGCGATCCGGACAGATCTGAGAGGCATCGGCAACGTTGTAAAGGGTTCCGCTGAACGTTGGTCACCAGGGACTTCAGAGAGAAGGCGGGGGAGGAGGAAGACGAGCAGCAGAGCTGAGAGGGGAGCTGTGCCCAATCCCCGGCCGGATAGGTGTCGGCCGCGGCGAGATGCCCGGCCAGACTTCCCTATAGATGACTGGGCGGCTCCACCGGGCATCGGCCATGCTTACTATAGACTCCATGGGAGAAAGCCTCAAACGTGTTTCTTTCGAGAAATCTCGAACACCAAGGACTGCAGATAAGAACAGGACCTCGGGTGAGTAGGTTGGTCCACGAAGGGTGGTAGAAGTCCGGGGATTTAAGCCAGAAAGCTGATGTCTGGCTGTGAGCCCCCAGCTGGAACTCCTCACCGGTCGACCATTTTGGAGTAGTATGAAAAGTGAACTATGCCAATTGAACTTGGTTGCCCAAAAACCTGGTAATTTGCATGGATGTCTTTTTGATGATGGTCACTGCTTCAAATGTATTTCTGTGCTTAATTAAGCAATTGATGCAGAGAACTGAGAACAGGTGTAATGTGTCCTTGTCTGGACAAGCCACAAATCAGCACCGTTACTGCATTCTGAACTAGCTGGGCGCGGGGTAATAGTGTGGCAATGGAAGCAAAGTCTGTTGACTTCCCATAATCAGTGTGTCATTGTACTAGAAAGTGAACGTCTGCCATATGCCACTGTGAACACCTCAATGGTGGTGTCTTCCTCAATTTTTTCATTTGAAGAAATCAGAAAGTTGCAACTTTTATAACCAAATACTCCAAGGCTAATTATGTAAGATACTAATTTAGGATAGATGTCCAGGTTGCTTACAGGTGTGGCTGGTACATGCGGTGGTTGGGGGGTGTTGATCTGAGGCCACACAGCCCTTTACCAGATGACTGTGTCACAAGTGGCAAGGAGCAGCTCTGTCTTTGTAGGATTAAGCTTTAAAAGGTTTTGGAACTCCTTAGCCCCTACAGTTCACATAGCTCGTTTTTAGAGGCCAAAAATCATCTGGGGTGTAGTGCATATGTGTAAAATGTGGACTCTTCTAAAGAGGCTTGGCTACGGTTGTATGTAGCAGAAATGAAAAGCGGATTGATGAATTGCTGGAGAGAGAGACAATAAAATATTTTGACGTTCTATTTTGCAAGGCTAATCTTGAATCTTCACTAGAAAATTGATTTAAAAAATGTTTGTTAAGGCTGTGTGGTGTTGATTTGGTTCAGGCTTAATATGCCCCGTATCTTGTTTTCTAAATTTCTTACTTTTTATGTAATGTTATTTTCAGTTATTTAGCACAACGTCTGCAAACGTTCTTAGCACTGTACAAGCAACGACATAGCCAATGCAAATCCACCTTCCTTCATCGTTAATAGTGTTTGCATTTCTCACAGATCACACACTGCTTCGCATGGCTTTCAGCTGACAGGACAGCCGAAAGATTCCAAGGATCACACTGGTTCTGGTGATTAGTAAGAGATCACACAGCCCTTGTTTGAAGCTCCCCTTCAATACTTACCCTGTATGCCCCAAAGAGAGTTCAAAAGTTCCCTAGGGAGGTCATTGAATGTGGTTGCATACCATTCTTGTCCATTCTAGCCACATAAACCTGGTAATTTGCATGGATGTCAGAAACTTTATTGACACAGCCACATGCTTTCGGGTGCTGTCTGTTCTCAGAGTCCCATTGAGAGGTAATGGCCTATTGACCTTATAGTGAAGCCTAAATCTGTCTAGCACACCAGGAACAAGATTTGTATTTGTATTTTTGGGCCTTAAGGACTTGAGGGCACTCTTACTAGGCTGTTGCTAGAGCTCACTGCTCAGGCTGCCATCCGGTCACTGATACAGAAGGTCCACTGTACAGAAGATCCAAAACAAGCTAAGCAGGAAGACTGGTCTGGAAAGGTCTCTTTTGAGCTATATATTATTTTGGTAAAATAAAAAAAAACAATCACGGAATCAGAGTACACTAAGGTACATCATAGTTCCATTTATATATATATATATATATATGCTATGCTATGCTATGGTGATTTGTATAGCGCACGGCTGCCCCAGCGAAGGGGCGTCCCGGCGCTGCGGAAGGACAGAATACAGTATACAGTGAGGTGGAGACGCTAAGGAAGAAGCTATTGTTGAAAGAGGTGTGTTTTGACAGCCTTTCTGAAGGCTAGGAGATCTTGTATCCCACGGATAGCTTCGGGAAGACTGTTCCATAACTTGGCCGCTAGGAAGCTAAAAGAGCGGCCGCCCATTCTGGCCAGTCTGAATCGGGGAATGATCGCAAGGTGCTGCCCCTCTGACCGGAGCGATCTCCTAGGGATGTACTCTGACAGAAGTGGGCGAAGCATTGGGGGGGGAGGAGGTTTTAAGGATTTTGAAAGCGAGGCACAATGCTTTGAACTGGACCCTTTTTCCGACCGGGAGCCAGTGCAATTTCTTCAGGGTTCCAGATACCGAGGCATGGCGCGGGAGACCAACCAGAGCCCTGGCAGCCGCATTCTGAACTCTTTGCAATCTAGTAATTTCAGCTAGATTAGCCCCCAATAGAAGGGAGCTGGCATAGTCCAGTCTGGAAAGGATGGTCGCCTGGACGATTAGTTGGCGAGTGCGGCAGTCAAAGAACTTCAGAATGGGCCTGATGTTACGCAGGACGCCAAAGCATGTGGCGGCAACTTTTTTTGTGTGGTGCGTGAACTTTAGAGCAGAATCCACCCAAACTCCCAGGTTTTTGACACATTCCTTAGGCGTAGGGGATGGGCCTAGAGCATCTGGCCACCAGTTGTCACCCCAGGACGAAGTGTTTTTGCCCAGGAGGATATATATATATATATATATATATATATATATATATATATATATATATATATATATATATATATATATATATATATATATATATTATGAAGACCAAATGGGAGCACGAAAATATTCAAATGAATCATTAGGATATCACCAGCTCAGTAGTGGCTATTACATTCTTACTCACATAATCATATTGTTATAGGTTATAGACCCACAATAACTTCGTTTTAACCTTTTTTTGCAATTGGAATAGTGGAGATTGTTATAATTAAACATCGCACATGCTGCTATATATCTGCCTTCCGCAAAAATCAATTGTTTTCTCCATACTTGTTGAAAATGCAGAAACACCAGTTCCTCATTCTTGAAGACCCTTTACTTGCAGAACCTTGCCATTTGATTACAAGTGAAGCAATGCATAATAACAAGAAATGCCTCTGAAATGAAACATAAATTATTCTGGCTTCAAGGTACTGGAGTAGCAGAATAAGCAGAAAACCCTAAGGCTAAATCATGAATAAAGAAAAAAACAATTTACGGAATGGATGATCACAATGAAAGATACGGAATAGATTATCACAAGGAAAGAATAGATCACCAGTAGAAAAGAGCCTCTCCAAAATGACGACTAAAGACATTTTAAAGTGATGTTGTTTACCAAGCCTTACGTAAAAGGCAAATTTAGTTTATAGCTATGGGTGAGGAAAGAAATATACATCCTGCTTTGCTACGGCAGATAACCCATTACATTTTCTAAAGCCTGTTAGTGGAAACTAAGGTTCCCTGAAGGGAAACAACACGAGAAGTGACATTGAAAGTCATTTTTTTATGTAGTATTGGTACATAGGCTATAGTCAGTTCACATATAAAGTAAAGAACATACTTTATGACAGGGATCTTCAGACCACTGTAGGTAGCAGAACCTCTTTGGTTTGATATCTGATTATTTTTGTGCTACACATTGAACAGTTCCACACATGTGGGCATAAACTTTAATTGCCTCACTGCTATTTAACCAAATCCTCATGGTGTATAATCTTATTTTGTAGTCCAACACTCTTACTATGCTCAAACTAAGGACTTCTTTTCTAACTTTCGCTTAATTTGTTTAATCATTTTCTCTCTCTTGCTGTCATCTCTCCAGCGTAAAAAACTATAGACTCATTAGGAGTGCATTATATATTGATAGCTTTTTCTAGCGAAAGTTATTTCATCAATTGATTATTCTCAGTGTTGTAAGAGTTGGGATTAGACCATGTCTCTACCTAGTACACACCCAAAAAGCAAATTTCTTCATTTTCTTGTAAAACAAGAAATCAAAAGCAGTGGTTGTACATAGTTTCTCTGAGTGGTTCAAGATACATGTTGTCTATTTCGATGTAGTTGTAAAAGATCAGTTTTGTACCTGTGAATATCGGCTAGCTGCCATGCAATCTTTTCATCCAACTTTCCCTATAAAAAACAATAGCTATTTTTAATTGCAAGGAAAAATATATGAGGACACCTAATAAACGTCAGAATGCATTGGAGGTAAATGGTATTTTGTAAGTTTACATTTTTTCCTCCCGCCTTCATAAACATTGTATATCCTTTGTGCCCTAAGGTTTACCTGGCTGTTGTGAGAATCTAAATGCTTCACCAAGACCCAAAAATACCGGAATTGCATTGATTTCAAAATTGGCCTCCCCAATGCTTTCTTCTGCTTTACTTATTCTGTGTTGTAAATGGACTAAACAATGAAACTGGCTAAGAAATGTGTTACAGTCGAGAAGCACAGCAGGCCATAGTTTTTCCAAGCATGTTACATTGGTGATGGCTTTGTAATATAGCACATCAAAGAGTGAAAAGTTTTACTTTGGCAGGCAAACAATGAATATTTTCTAGAATGCAGGAACAGTTACATTATTCAGTAGTTTGGTGGAAAGGTGCATTATTAGAGAAATAATTCAACACACTTTCGGACTGGCTTGTGACTGAGGTGCACTGACATGAGTGGAGAAAAATCCTTTTAAACGGACTGTCATAAAATGGGTTATTAATTTTAGAGAGGGTCATCCTAGTCAAACTGTTTACATTCTGACATAGGATGTGATTTAGGTTTTGGCCGACACAGTACACTGTCTGCGAATTGATGGTCTACCCGCCTTATATAGGGCCTGTCGGACTCTTTAACTTTCTGTTCATAGAACCCCCAGTTGGCTCTGTTGATGGAAAGCTTCCTCTGATGCCCAATGTAGAAGGGGCTAACGGAGGAAGAGCATTACGTTGCCTGGTCTATTTGGTGGACAGCGTAATGCCTTTTTCTGCCCATCACACCTGGTGGTGAGGGTGAGGTTGTTGAGAGACAGAAAAAAAAATAATGACCCCTTACCTAGGGGCAGGGCCGGACTGGGAACCAAAACCGGCCCTGGCAAAGTGCTCGTCCGGCTCTTTGTGTGGCCCGGTTTTCGGCCGATATTCTTACAGGGCCGATTTTGCAGCAATACTGCAAAAACGGCCCTGTAACAAAAACGGCCCCCACCCTTGCGGCACACCGGGGGATTGCCCGGTGCCCGCCTGCCTAGGGGATAAACTCCTTGGGTGTGGGAGTCATTCTATTTTTGTTTTTCTATAGCAAACTCCCATGTTGAGGGTTTTGGTCTTGAAGAACAAAATGTTTGAAGATGTTGGTGGAAAGTCATCAAACCACAGGTAGCCGTCCAACAAACGCTTTGTCCCTGGAAAGGAACTTACGTGACAGCAGTTCCTGTCATGGTACAGAGATCACTGCTAGGCTGGCAGTGATTTCACAATTTTGGTAGACAGTAATCCATCAGGGTGGCAGACATTATGTTCTCTGCAACCCTGACAGACTGAGCAACATCCTCCAAACTCTAGATCTGGTCTAAAGAATGGAGTGCAGTCTGACAAACTAAATCTAACTGTAAAATGGACCACTATCAGCCAAGCTCTAGATCTGGTCCTAAGTATGGAGTACCACCTACCAAACTCTATTTGGGCCCAATGAAAAGCAGAAAGAGTTTCCAAATCGAAATAGGGCAGGCGGATCATCATTTTGAAGAATACGGTACTCCGTGGTGTTTCTGATGAAGTGCCTTTTCTGCCAATATCTAAATCAATCAATCTGTCTTTTTTTCTGAAAGCCAGATTTCTCCAGCAGAGCCAAGTTCAAAACTGAATTCATTTATGATAATCCCTGGATTATGCTTCTGGAGAAGCAGTTTGTTTTGTAGGCAAAAGTTTAAATCAGGACATAGCCAGATTTCATAGGTTTATAGCCAGCCGTGGTCACTTTTTTGTCTCTGGAAATCCTCCCGAGGGGCAAGGCTGGATGCCTTAGCAAAGCAGGGCTCCATATGTGGCCGGATACCTTCATCCCGAAGTACTGCATGGCAAAAAACACAGAGTGAAATTAACCTGGTTTTCTTACCTGCCTTGAGCAACTGCCATCACCATGTCCTGGTCCCCTGGAGGTGGACCTGCAGGAAAGTTCTTTTTGGTTACTCCTTTGGCCGCCAGATCCTCAGGGCAGATTTCGAGCCACCAAATCCCTGCCCAGCCACGGTTCCTGCACAGTTCAGTGGGGAGTTGACCCTCATTGGAGTCAGAAAATTGAGATGGCACCATCTCAATCTCGTTCCTGTTGGGGCGTGGGATCAGACAAGCAGCCCACTGTGAGAAGTTGGCCTGGTATATGATGTTCACTATTCTAGTGAGCACCTTGCACCAGTCCAAACAACCCTTATGGTAATGGTTATAAGTCAACCTTATAGACCAGCTATCCTAGAGGTAGCGTGGACAGAACAGTCTTAGGCTAAAAGACTCTTGAGGGTGTGTGAAGCCAGCTGTTTTACCATATGTAACCCCTTGAATATCAAATGTAAGGACACCTCACAGGATATATATAAAATATATATGTATTTATTTACTAACACACTCCTCTGAACTCTTTATGAGATCAGAAGCAAAAGCACATAACAAGTAATACTTAGAAATACTTTAAGTAGCACAATTTACAGTTAGGCCCTGTGAGCCCTGATCCAAGCAGTACTGGTGGCATGGGACAGAGGCAGGCAGCTCTGGCCTGAATGGGCAGGGTGGCTAAGACCACACCTCTCTAGGAAGGTGGTGAACTGAAGAAAGTCATGAAATTACATGGGTTTCCTGATGGGATTTGATGGGTATCTCCACTCTTGGAGATGTGTTTGAAGGGAGGTTGGTGAAGTTCTTTGAGCAACTATGGGACCTATATGAGTTAGCAGGCAAGCAGTTTAACCTCATCGCTGTGGCACAAATTCCACCGCAGTGCTGAGATTCCAATCGCGTGCGTGGTCATGACGGCTCCCGGCCGTCATCAGCACACGCCCACTGTGACTCATGATGGCCGGGAGCCGTCATGAGCATGGAAGAGGATAATAAAGGGACACAGCTTAAACATGCTTTGATGTTGGAGAGGTAAAATGTAATAAATTATTTGACACCAAAATGACAAAAAGCCAATCAGTGGACCCGTCTGTATGCAATTTTAGGTATAGTATAGTGCCTAAAAGCATAAAGCGCCACTAACGGTTATGTGGTTGTGCGAGACCGGTTGACATTCATAAGATCAGGCTGACCACGATGGAGTGGGGGCAAGATACAAGGACTAGGTTAGTCCAGGTAAAAAAGATACCTTCTCCAAGTCTGATACGAAGTGTCCAGTTCATAGTGGAGGAGGCCGTGAGGAGCAAGGAGGGCATCACGGATCGTCGTCGCTGTACAGTGAAGAGCAGGCCAGGGGGTGTTGCAGACAGTTGTCACTGTATCGCAAGGAACTCATAGGGTGTTGTGGATGGTCATTGCTGGAGCCACGCTTTGAGGGTCACCGCGGATTGTCGATGCTGTAGCGTAAATTGCAGATATCTCATTGCCAGTGGCTGTCGCTGTAGAGCAAAGAGTTGGGATCACCGGAGCTCTGCATTGGTGGTTACCACAGATGGCAAGATCTTGGCTCCAATTTGCCAGTTTGCTGTTGTGAAGAGCCCAAAACTTCAGGATTTCTCCTTTTCTTCCAGGGGGAGCGCAACTGATGCCAAACCTCTTGGGGATCAGGAACTCCCTCCAGCAGATGCTAGCAGCTCAGGCAGGTCCAGTGCAGCAGGTCAGCTGGGCAGTTGAAAGGAGGACTCTGGAGCTTGTTATGTCCCCGTAGCCTGAAGTCCCAGTCAGTCAGCTGACCCTTGGATTCACTTCACGTAGCCTGGGATGATGCGAGTAGGTCCAGTTTTCATCCTCGGACAGCAGGGCAGGCCTCAAGTAGTAGGGTAGTGCTCTGGCAGCTTGACAGTCATACTTCTGTGGTGCCCACGGGTCCAGCCGTGTACTGAAAAGTGGGTCCTTAGGGTCCTGATCTTATACCTGATGTTATCTTTGAAGGGAAGAATCTTCTGAAGACGACCCCCCACAGAAATTCTTGGAATTTCCTTCCTCTCTGTCCTGGTGCCAGGATGTCAGGAGTTAGAAAATGCTATTGTGAAGGTCTTTGTGTGTGAGCTGAGGCAATGTCTTTGAAGTGTAGGTTGGGCATTGCACAGCTCCGTCTCCCACACCCTGCCGACACCCAATCTCCCTAGTGTGTGGCTATCTAGGAAGGATACACACCTAAAAGTGGTATTTTTGGATTTGTGACTTAAAATCAGTATTAACCATTAAAGAGGGTTTTAAATTACAATACCTTAGCCACCAAACAAGACATATCTACCTGCTCCCAAACAAAGTTGCCACTTATTAAATATAATAGGGTAACCCACTGTTATCGTATGGGAGAGGTAGGCCTCACTGTAGTGAAAAAAAAATGTGTCCGTTTTTCACTACTAGGACATATAAACCTTAAAAGTGGATGTCTAGCTTTTTAAATACACCACCCTGCCCTATTAGCTGTACAGGGTCTACCTTGAGGTTGATTTATGTGTATTGAAAAAGGAGACAAGACAAATGCAGCAAAACAGGAAGGGTAAAGGCAAAAGATGTGTGGGGGAGTGACCCTACAGAAAGGGCCAGGTACAACGGGCACTGCCACATAAGTATCTTTTAACTCCATGCCTGCCCTCCAGCCCCCCATCTTGACAGATGTCCCACAGTAGGTAAATACCCTCAATCTAGAATTGCCTGTAAAATACTAAGACATTGATCCCACCAAAATGTGTTTTTGATCTTATTCACTTTTATTAGGTCTTTAGGTCCGGCCTGCAGGCAGCTTTAGCTGTTTGGACAGTTTCATGTATTCAGAAAAATTCATACATAGATGCATATACATACATAAAAGGGCTTATACGTGCATGTGTATATAAATAGATAAAGAGGCTTTGGGTCTGCCCTCTTCATCCATTGGTCTGTTTAACTATCATTCATAACTTGCTCTGCCCACAATAGCATACTGCATAGGGCCATGTCTCATCCCATTTTAGTTGTTGGCTTTCTTGAAGTTTGAGTGTTGGCATATTTTTAGTTTAAAAGAAGTTTATTTGATATAAGCATAAGATGAAATACAGTAAACAACAAATTACATATATGAATAATTCATCTTTATTAAAAAAAAAAGAAGAGAGGATTGGAGGAACATCCATTTTATGTGTAATATGAGACAAAAGCAACACTTATGCATAAAGAGTTCCTACAAACATTGAAATAATCTAGGACCATAAGATAATTTATAGATAAAACAGCAATAAATATATACTCAAGGGGGTTTGGGAACCTCTTAAGTGTGAGGGTTATGTAAACGTAGTTTTTTAGCAGCCTTATTTAAGAATTCAGTAACAGGCAACCACAGAGTTTCTCTTTTAATGGCAAGCGAGACTGGATGTAGATAAGCGCTGTCAAGTCTATGATTATAACAAACAGCATACCACCATGCTTGAAAAGATACTGTTAAGGTGTCTTTCCATGATCTAGTGAATGCTGAAAAGAAATAGCTATAAGTAGATCAATAATATGAAAAGATGGAGGCCAAACTTCAGAGACACTATCTAGGAAAATGCGTGAAAAAGAAAAAGGAATTTGGGAATGACAAATAATGTTAATCTGACGCCATACTTGAATCCAATAACTGAATTTTTGGACAATCAAAAAGCATATGTTTAAGATCCGCTTACACAGCAGAACAGGACCAACAGGAAGAAGGTATGGTTGGGTCAATCTTATGTAGTTTAGCTGGAGTGATGAACAATCTATTGTAAATAAAAAATAAAGTTTGAGTAGTATTAGCTGCTCTAGAAGACTTCTTCACCTTAGTCCAGATTTTATTCCATAGTGGAATAGGGAGAGATGTACCCAAATCAGATACCTAGCTACATTCAACCTCAGATTTATTACGAGAAACTGGGATATCATTAATTTTTTATATATTTGGGAAGCCAAAGGAGAATTATTTAGAAAGGATAAGTAGTAATAGGGGATAATGGAGTAGGAGTGGGAGAAGTGGGGAGAGAATTCTAAGAGGATTGAGCAGCTGCTGTTAAAGATAAATATTTGGAATGAAATGAGGAGGGAAGTGAAAAGGGCGATTGCAATACTGAAAATGGTCCACAAACACCATCTTGAAAAAGTTGATAAGTCCATTTGAGACCACATGATAACCAGTCATTCCCAAAAATATATTTATTATTGAGTTTAATATGCTTATTGTATCAGATAGATGAGTTCAGAAATTGTGCATGTTCGTCTAAAGCAGATAAAAAAAGTGGTTGGAACGGTTTCCAAGCATTTTTAAGAATAGATAAAGAAAATACAAAGGTACATGAGAAAAGGAAATAAATTCCTCGAAAGAGAAAGGATGGGAAAAGGCTCTCTCAATGTCTACCCACAAAGGGAAAAGTTAAGAATCTGTTTCACACTCAGATATTAAGAAAGAGGAATTTTTAAGAAACAATGAGGAGTGATATGAGTAAAAATCTGGAAAGTTAACCCCACTGGCGTAGCTAGGGTGGGGCGGTCCGCCCCAGGCGGCAGTATTTTTGGGGCGGCGGCCGCGCCGCACTGGTGGCCCGTTGCGGCTGCGTTTATAATTTATGTGGGACACTCTCACTGACAATAGTGTTAATTACAGTAGTGTTAGTGTCCACGAATAAATTATAAACGCCGCCAGAAGGGGCCACCAGTGCGGCGCCCGCGGCCCCGTTTGAAGTGCACGGGGCATTTAATCCCGGAGCAGTGAGCACCAAAGAAGACGTCATCACTAATCAGCCCGATTTCTTTTGCAGCTCATCGTCGTCGTCGCTGTTTCCATCAAGACGCGCGCATTTCCTGATTACTCATTGTGTGCAGGGTAATTGGCCTCCTAGGCTAAAAGGCAGGACATTCAGGAGGTAGGCGGCAGGTTTGATTTTCCTAGCTGGCAGACTTGCGTTGGACAACACTGTGAGGTAGGAGGCAGGTTGTAGTTTTAAAATCGGAGTCGGTTTGTGACGTGTATATCGGCCCACCCACACTCGCATTCACCTGCCCAGACTTTCGCATCATGTTGGCCCAGCGGGGCACACTCAACCGCCCCTCATTTGTTTATTTATTTATTTATTATTTTATTTATTTATGCGTTTTTATATAGCGGGACTTTACCCGCAGGCGTCAGAGCGAACAGTAATGATGCATGAGGATAAAATTACAAGTGAACAAATTACAAAAGCAAATGTCAAGTTACATGACGTAAAAGTGACAATTGTGAGCAAACAAAATACATGAGGTAGCAAACAGTGCATTACAGGAGGAAAAAGTGACAAGTGTGCAGGTTACAAAAGAAAACAAAGTACAATTAGAGGTAAAATATTGCAATATATGGTAGACACTCAGGCACAAGAACAAACATTACGTAGTCAATGGTGGCACTTGTGCAAGTATCTAACGCAAACAAAATGTAAGAGGTAGCAAACAGTGTGTTACAAGAGAAAAGTGGCGTGTGCATGTTACAAAAGAGTACCAAACACAGGTAAAAGGGTAATACTTCAATAAATGGCAAACACTCCAACCACAAGAACACACTGGGAAGGCACTTCTATAGTCATGGAAAATAGAATTTTCAGTACTGGAAGGTCTTCCTTCAGATAATAGAGAGGGCGTGAATTAATTTTTGAGGTGTCTTTGGATGATTCATTGACTCACTTTGTTGGAGGCTCACGGATCACACCGGGCGTTCATTCTGGGGTCTTGTTTCTGAAATTCGTGCCTTCATGCATCTAAGAAAAGGTGTTGAAAAAATGTAGTGTTTTCGGACCATCATTCATTCTCATTCTGTCCCGCCTGGTTATGTTGCACCCTGAGCGTTTGAAATAGCACTTGCATATTATGAAAACTCAGAAGCCTCCTGGAAAAATCGAGTTGTATTCCGTGCTTAAGTAGGAGTCATCTTTATACAACACCAAATGGTGAATAATTATGCATGGGGCATTGTTTCATTTGTTTTGCTTTTTCGTTTTGTTGTCAACAAAAGGCTGCATGTACTACCAAAGTATATTCATCATTTATATTTTGAATTGAGATTATGAGGGTTCTGCATCATCAGGTTTAAGGTAATAATTTATTGTTTATTTAGAAAGCAATCACTGCGTTTTCGACTGTTTACAGTTTTTATTATCGCTTTCCCTTTGCATTGTGCATGGTAATATAATTTATTTCCATGTGGTATAGAACTTTAAAATAAATACACTTATTTTATTAGTTTTAATATTTATGTTTTTATTGTTTTACTGATATCCGCACCAAGAAAATTGCTTCTTGCAAAGCCGCTCAAAAATAGTCAATTGATTGGACTTCCTGTGATGTCATTTCCTGTGATTTGACGTGGATGCAAATTAGAAGGGGCCTTCTGCCCGAGGTCCCTAAATACCTTGAGCCGGCTTTCCTCAAACACATCGCAGACAGCCAGAAGTGAAACAGGTACTGTACAATTTGTAGCATTACCATCTTGCTTAATTGACAGCGAAAAAAAGAACTAGACAGCAGTAGTGTAGGCTTTTCACCCAAATACAGTTGCAGAAGCACAAATGTACAAAGAAAAGCCCACTTTTGGGATCTCCACTGCAGAGAAGATGTATAAAATGTAGGTCTGACGTAACCTTCCAGGTGAGTGATATTTATTGTTGGCGTTCCTGGCGCTATTGTGTTGAGCCAACCTCTAGAGTATGAAAGGGCTGGTGGCAGCTGTCCTAGTCGTGCTGGAATAGGCTTTTACCATGTCCTATTCTTGGTTCCTTTGAGGTGTAATCCCTTTCAGGATAGTAGGTGGCGTTTGTTGGTTGGAGACAGAGGTTCAGTTAATACTGCAGTCATAGCCTTTTGCCATGTCATATTCTTTGTTTCTTTCATGTGACTCCCATCTAGTTGGCAGGCGGTGTGTGTGTCCTGTTGTTTTGTCCAAGTGTGAAGTCTTTAGTTCCTTGTGTCTTAGTGTTTCATCTCTGGGAAGGAGAATCCCAGGGTTTAAATAAGGGAGTGAAACCACAAATCAGTGTTGCAGGACTTTTCGCTGAACCCTGGCAGGCAACAGAAATAATGCAGGGTGTAGCCTTAGACTGTGTCATGTATGTGCATGTAACTTGCATGATCGAGGTATCTATTAGCGGCGATACTACGTGTCTCCGGGACCTCTTTCAAGTGCTCGTCGTCCTTTCTCCCCCCTCCCCCCAGGGGCGGCAATCTGAGGGATAGCCCCGGGCGCCACAAGCTCTAGCTACGCCCCTGGTTAACCCCACCCATGTGTTTAGATTTTGTATGTTTACTAAGGGATATTCTAGGAGGTTTATTATGCCATAGAAATTTTGAAAGGGATGCTATATATCATTTTGTAAAAAGACTTAGGAATGTTAATGGGTATATTTGATAGGTAGAACAATATTATTGGAACAAGCATCATTTTTATAGCATCTAATCTACCCCACCAGGATAAAATTAAGGGGTGCCTGCGAGAAGTTGAAGAATGCAAAGTAGTTTGTAACTCTTTCAGGTTTATAGCAACAGTATCTTTAATAGTGGGGGAAACCAAATTCCAAGATATTTTATTGTAACTGGATTTCAATGAAAAGAAGAAGATAATAAATCAACTTGAAATCATAATTTGTTCAGAGGGAGGATCTCACATTTGTCAGCATTGAGCTTGTAGCCTGAAACACGTGCAAAGTCAGTTACTTCTAATAAGAAAGCTGGCAAAAAGGATTGTAGGTTTGATATGAATAATAAAATATCATCTGCAGATGCAGAGATTTTTAACTGATTGGTTCCATAAGAAAAAACAGTGATGTTTAAATTCAATCTTATTTTTGTTAAAAAGGGTTCTTAGGATAGAGGAAATAAAAGTGGAGATAAAGGACATCCTTGCCGAACTCCTCGAAGGAGGGGGAAAGAAGGGGAAAGAAGGCCATTAGCTAAAATAAAGGACCTGGGAGAAGAATAAAGTAAAGAGACATAATTAATGAATTTAGGGCCTAGAGCAAACCAAGTTAGAGTAGGAAAAATAAAGGACCAACTAATCCTATCAAAAGCTTTTTCAGCATCAATGAGATTGCGGCTAATGATTTTTTATAAGATTTAGATTTACTTAGGAAATTAAAAAACAATCTAGTATTATCTGATAGGTGCCGACCTTTAATGAAACCACATCGTTCTTTGCCAATCAATTGAGGTAAAAAGGAATCTAAACGAAGTGCAAGATTTTTGCAAAGATTTTGTAATCCAAAAATAATTAAAGAAATAGATCTGTAGTTCTTACAGAATGTGTGATCTTTGTTTTCTTTTGGGAAATCAACATATCTTGAAAAGATCCTTCCGATTTTTGAGAAGAAATAAAATTTGTAAATAATTGGTGTAATTTTGGGTGAAGAAAGGAGGCAAAAATGTAAAATGTAAATGTAAATGTACATGTATTTATATAGCGCAAATTACCCACATCGCAGGCATCTAAGCGCTTGCTTAGGGAACCCGTCCTGGTATTCCCCTGTGAGATGACCCCGGCAGGGTATCCACAAGGTGAAAGCCAGGCATCCCGCCACGAGGGGCCGTTGTGGAGATTAAGCAAGCTATTGCCCAGAGTCGCAGAGTGTGAACCCGTGAGTCGAGTAGGCACCGGAGCGAGAATTATCGAGTCCGTGGAATTATTGAGCCCAAGCCCCGTCGAGGCGGGGAATTGAACCCTGGTCCAGGGCCGATCTCAGCTTCCGGGTCTGCCGCCTCTAACCCCTGAGCCACACTTCTCCAAAATGTGAATAGAATTCAATGGTGAATCCATCTGGGCCGGAGGATTTGCCTTTTTTAATAGCTTGAATAGCAGTAAGAATATCTGTAGTCTGAATATCCTTTTCCAAAAGGGAAAAATCTACATTAAGGGATGAAGTGAAGGAATAGAGAATAAATAACGGTCAACATCCGCCTGTTGAGAAGGAGATTCAGAGGTATACAGTTGATAAAAATTGGAAAATTCTAAAAGAATACCTTTATTTTTATGAACTATAGTATTAATAGAACCTGAAATTGATTTAATCTTGCCCTTTTTTGTTTTGTGATAATTGGCAAGAAGATTTCCCGCTTTATTTTGCTCACTTTAATATTTAGCACTAGTCTTAAGTAAATATAAATTGGCACATTCAGTAGAATTTTTATTAAAAGTGAAATTAGCTTTGATAAGTTCAGTTAAGTCAGAGGGGGCTTTTGTAGAATAGTAAGAATGTTCTAGTTGTTTAATACGTGAAGTATGTGATTTTCTGACTTGGGCAGAAGCTTTCCTCTTTTGGGGGTACATATGAAATAATGAAGTCTCTAGAAGCAGCTTTGAATGTGTCTTAAATGAGAGGGGGAGAGGTAAGAGGAGATTCATTTTCCAAAAAGAAGGTGTCTGCCAATGTCTGAAAAGCAAGAATAAATGTAGGCTCAAGGAGAAGGGCATTATTAAATCGCCATCGTCTAGTTCCTTTAATGGGAGGGAGTAAGTCTAATGCTAAGGTTATAGGGGCATGATCTTAAATTAGTATAGATCCTTTGACGGAATGTGTAATATGCTGAGTAAGGGCTTTTGAAATAAATATGTGATCTATACGAGATTGTGAGGAATGAACGGGTGAAAAGAATGAATATTCTTGGAGAGTGGGGTGACATAATCTCCAAGAATCAACTAGGGACATTTGAGATATGGCAGATGTAAATTGAGAAAGCATGGTGGAGGGAATACATTTAGATTTGGAGCATCTATCTAAAAAAGGGTCTACAACCATATTACAATCTCCTCCCAAAATTAAGTAATCATCAGTACATAACATCAATTTAGATAAAATGTGAGGGCAGAAGATTTTATCTGGGGTGGTGGGTGCATATATATTACAAATAGTGAGAGAAACTTTATTAACAAGTAACAAACCTGAAACCCATCTGCCTTCAGAATCGGCATCTTGATGCAAAAGTTGAATATCTAAACGTTTGTGACAAAGGATAGCTACACCATTCCGTTTGCCTGAACCTGGGGATGCATAAACATGACCTAACCACTGACTTTGAAGTTTGGAAATTTCTTTGTCTGTTACATGAATTTCTTGAAGTAAAACTAGAAGTGTTGACATTTTGCCTGCTTACGTGAGGAAAGCTTGAGAGGCAAATGAGTCCCTCTCTTGCTGCGTTACTGCCTATTTTCCAAGTAGCAGAGCAGTGAGCAGACTAACAAATAAGAAAATTGTTAAGTGCACAAGAAAATGAAGCACAAAGGGTTACTGGTCCATACAGTGATGTGGCTACTTTGCTGACTTTGGGGCAAGTGACTGCGTTTTATTTTGGCCAAACATTGGAAGAGGTAATATGAAAACAGTAGGTGGAAACATCTTGAGTATGCATCACGGAAGAAGAAATACAGATGAAAAACCTTGGCAGATGGCATTTTATCACTTAAAGCACTCTTCCAGCGCTCCTGCAAACACTCAAGCATATCTGTTGATTAAGTTAACTATTTTAAGCCTCATTAGTATTATTTGCCAGCTCTGGCACCCCACATAGTAAATGTATTCATGCTTGTTTAGGAATGTACAATTGTTTTAAATCAAGGACAACGTCAATTTGATTATACTGGTGTATTCAGTCAATGCTCATAAAAAGACAACACTTAAAATGCATTATTTCAGTACACTGAAAGAACCCTACAATGACTAGCACTGAAGATGGCACACCTGTTACCAGGGTTTGAGTCCCATCAGTTATTTAATGGGTATTTCTATGTTTTTTGGGGTTTCAGGATGATGTTTCTATTTCCAGTGAATTAATTGAATACAACGCCCCCCACAGCTGTGGTTGTGCTATACACACATAAATGATAAACATTCCTAGAACACTGAAAACCCTTGGAATAATAGGACTTCGCAAGGTTTTTTTCTGATGGTGACATCATCAACAGAAAGTAAATAGATGCCTAGCTTCTGCTGTCCTGTTTCTCTCCCAAGACGTATTCTCCCGTGGAGATAGACCCATTTCATAGTGGTTTTGATCCCACCCACCAATTCGACCAGACACAAAGCTGCTAGAAAGCTCCTACGGCTACTAGTTCTCATCTCAGGGCTCTGCTAGTGAGTTATTGCCTGCCCCCCTTACATTTGGCCATCATAGTTGGAGTAAGCTCCAGTAATCTGTTCATTGTCAGGAAACTGGAGAAAAGGGATCTGATGCAGTGTGCATACACATAGACATACATACGGCTTGCATACTCATTGCATTTCATTGATACATTCCACCAGTAAAGTTATGGGGAAAATGTTGTTGGAACGACTGCAGACATCGGCTGGGGATCACAATGTTTGTCTGAGCTTCAGTTTGGATCTGACCCTGTTTGGGAACGGTGGAGCAGGCCACTTAACCTATATCTTTTAATCAGCAAGTACACTTTGGCTAGGCAAGACAGGTTATATCTGGCATTTATAGACTTAAGCTCTGCGCTCGACTCTGTCAACAGAGCCAAACTTAAGAGCATTTAGTCAGACATGGAAGTGAAACAGTACTTAGTCAATTTCTTGAGGCAAATGCACAATGATGTCACGGCTAGTGTGAGATATGGCCGAGGGGGGGGAGAAACCATGGCAGCCTTTAATTTGGCAAGGGGCATGCGAAAGGGCTGTGATGTCCCATTCCTGTTTTCTCTGTACATTAATGGGTTGGAGAATAAGCTGGTGGACCGTGGGGCAGATTGTCCGTGGGTAGGTGACCGTAGTGTTCCTGCTTTAATCTATGCGGACAGTACGATCTTGAATGACAGGACAGCAAATGGGCTGCAGCGCTTACAGGACTGTTTCTGTAAATACATCACTAAACGTGATTTAATGGTGAACCAGTCAAAAAGCCATGTCATCGTATATGGGGCAAAAACAAAAGAAAACCCTGTCTTCACAGTGAACACTGAGAGAATATGTGCTGTCCCTACATTCACTTATTTAGGGGTTCTCTTTCACAACCGTCTTACATGGAGATCTTTGAAGATTGGGTCAAGACTGATTTGCATATAGCTGTGCCTGAACTGGGGCGGCGAAGTGAGTTAAAGAAGGATGATGGATTCAACAAAGATCTGTGACTGGGGGTGAGTGTCTGAAAAGTTTCAGCACTCGGTCCATCATCTCCTTGTGTTTGATCTTCGAAGATTAGCAGAATTGCCACCTTTTCTTAAAGGGTGTAGCCAGTGCCCACACCAGCCTCCCGCAGCCCCAGCCATCCGAGGGCTGCCAAGCCCGCTCCAGCTTTTCCCGCCGCCCCAGCCCGTGGCCCCGCCCCCCCTCCAGCCGATTGGCTCTCGCTCCCGCCTCCCCGCAGACCCTCCCGACCGGCTCCCTTCTTAAGGGGAGCCTGACCAGAACCAGGGAGTGACCACTGCGCCTTCCGGCCTGGTCACCCCCGCGCTCCAGTGCCTGTGCCTGCTCCCGCAGCCCCAGCTACCTGAGGGCCGCCGAGCCCACACCAGCCTCCCGCAGCCCCAGCCACCCCAGGGCCGCCGAGCCCACACCAGCCTCCCGCAGCCCCAGCCACCCGAGGGCCGCCGAGCTCACACCAGCCTCCCGCAGCCCCAGCCACCCGAGGGCCGCCAAGCCCGCTCCAGCTTTTCCCGCCGCCCCAGCCCGTGGCCCCGCCCCCCGCCAGCCGATTGGCTCTCGCTCCCGCCTCCCCGCAGACCCTCCCGACCGGCTCCCTTCTTATGACGTCCCCAGAGCGACCGCGCAGCGGACGCACGCAGCGGGAGCACCGATTGAGCGCCGAAGGTGCGCCAAAGGTAAGCCCGTCTACACCCGTCCGCGCCTGGACCGCGCCCAGTGCCAGGACCCCTGGGCCCCGCAGACCCCAGCCCACCCACCGGACGTACGACGCCGCCACCCTCAACGCACTTAACGCCGGCCGAATCCCAGGATGCTACCGAGCCACCCCGAGATGCACCCACGGACCCTTCTGCTGCAACTCCTGCAAGTTCACCTGCATCCGGACCTGCACTACTCCAGCACCGACCAAGACCAAGACGAGCAACAGCAGCAGCCACCTGAAATGCATCCTGCTCAACACCCGCTCCGTTCACAGACACGCCGTCGAGCTCTGGAACCTGCTCGACACCACAGCCCCAGACGTCGCCTTCCTCACGGAAACCTGGATGAACGCCTCTTCAGCGCCCGACATCGCCATCGCCAACCCAGACGGCTACAAGATCATCCGAAGGGACCGCATCAACCACACCGGAGGAGGCATCGCCATCATCCACAGGAACACCATCCGCATCACGACCAACACCGACGACACCCTCGCACCCGCCGAGCACCTGCACTTCCAGGTGCACATCAACCCCAAGACCACCCTCAGAGGCACCCTCATGTACAGACCCCCGGGACCACGCACACAATTCAGCGAAGACATCGCCGACTTCATCAGCCCGCACGCCCTCCCCTCCGCTGACTACATCCTCCTCGGGGACCTCAACTTCCACCTGGAGGACAACAACGACCGCAACACCACCACCCTGCTGGACAACCTCGCCAACCTCGGACTCAAGCAGCTGGTCACCACCCCCACCCACTACGCCGGACACACACTCGACCCCGTCTTCTCATCCAGCAAGGACATCGCCTTCAGCCATGCCACCGTACTCCACTGGACGGACCACAGCTGCGTCCACTTCAGCTTCAGAAGGACCACGATCCACCACCACCAGCAACAGGTTGCACGCAAAAGCTGGAACAAGATCACAGCCGACCAGCTCGCGACCGCCCTGAGCAAGAACCCACCCACCAGCGCAACGAACCCCAGCCAAGCGGCCACCAACCTCACGCAGTGGATCAGCGACTGCGCAGACGACCTCGCCCCTCTGAAGACCCCGCCTAGCAGACCCGGTAGCAAGAAAGCCCCATGGTTCACTGACAAACTCAAGAGCTCCAAGAAGAACTGCCGAGCCCTCGAGAAAGAACCTGGCGCAGAGACCCAACACCGGACAACATGACTGCCCTCAAGCTCGCCACCCGAAAACACCACCAACTCATCCACGCCACCAAGAAAACCGCATTCAAGGAACGACTGGACAACAACGCACACAACAGCAAGGAACTCTTCAACATCGTCAAAGAGCTCTCCAACCCCAACGCCGGAAAACAACGACATCACCCCTTCACAAGACCTCTGCAACTCCCTCGCCTCCTACTTCCACAACAAGATCGCGGACATACACAACAGCTTCAGCACTCAACCGACGCACGCCACGACCGAACCACCGCCCCCCACCACCACCCTCCGCGCCTGGACCCCGATCAGCACCGAAGACACCGTCTGCACGATGCACTCCATCCACTCCGGATCTCCTACCGACCCCTGCCCTCACCACGTCTTCAACAAGGCCGACGCTGTCATCGCACCCCACCTGCGGGACATCATCAACACCTCCTTCAACACCGCTACCTTCCCGGAGAGCTGGAAGCACGCCAAACTCAGCGCTCTACTAAAGAAGCCATCAGCCGACCCCACCGACCTCAAGAACTACCGCCCCATCTCGCTGCTCCCGTTTCCTGCAAAAGTCATCGAGAAGACCGTCAACAAGCAGCTGGCCGCCTTCCTCGAGACGAATGGATCCCTCGACCTCTCGCAGTCTGGCTTCCGGGCCAACCACAGCACCGAGACCGCCCTGATCGCAGCCACCGATGACATCCGAGCTCTGCTTAACAACGGAGAAACAGCGGTCCTCATCCTCCTAGACCTCTCCGCGGCCTTCGACACTGTCTGCCACCGTACACTAGTGCAGCGACTCAGAAACGTCGGAATCCAGGAGAAGGCACTGGAGTGGATCATCTCCTTCCTCGCCGGAAGGACACAGAGAGTCCGCCTCCCCCAGATCTGAAGCCACCGAAGTCATCTGCGGCGTTCCTCAACGCTCCTCGCTCAGTCCAACCCTCTTCAACGTGTACATGAGCCCCCTCGCAGACATCGCACGCCAGCACAACCTCAACATCATCTCCTACGCCGACGACACCCAGCTGATTCTCTCCCTCACCAACGACCCCGCCACCACCAGAGCCAACCTCCATGAAGGGATGAAAGAGGTAGCCGAATGTATGAAGAACAGCCGCCTGAAACTGAACTCGGGCAAGACGGAAGTCCTCATCCTGGGATCCTCACCCTCCGCCTGGGACGACTCCTGGTGGCCCCCCGCCCTAGGCAGCGCACCCAAACCAACAGACCACGCACGCAACCTGGGCTTCATCCTGGACTCCACCCTCTCCATGACCAGACAAGTCAACGCCGTCTCCTCATCGTGCTTCAACATCCTGCGCATGCTACGAAAGATCTTCCGGTGGATCCCCACCGAGACCAGGAAGACGGTCACCCAGGCCCTCGTCACCAGCCGTCTGGACTACGGCAACTCCCTCTACGCCGGAACCACCGCCAAACTCCAGAAAAGACTTCAGCGGATCCAGAACGCCTCAGCACGACTCATCCTGGACATCCCCCGTCGCAGCCACATCTCCGGACACCTGAGAGACCTGCACTGGCTCCCGGTCACCAAGAGAATCACCTTCCGTCTCCTCACCCACGCACACAAAGCCCTAAACAACCAAGGCCCAGGATACCTCAACAGCCGCCTCAACTTCTACGCTCCCAAACGCCAGCTTCGATCGACCGGCCACGCCCTCGCCACCGTCCCCCGCATCGGAAGAGCCACCACAGGGGGACGGTCCTTCTCCTACCTCGCCGCCAAGACATGGAACTCCCTCCCGACCCACCTCCGCCTGACCCAGGACCACCTCGCCTTCAGGAAGCAACTCAAGACCTGGCTGTTCGAGCAGTAGCGGACACCCCTCCCCATGCGCCTTGAGACCCTCTGGGTGAGTAGTGCGCTATATAAATGCTTTGATTGATTGAGTGTATAACTTTGCCAGTAGACTGGGATGGAGGCCTGTCGTGGAACTTATAGCCATCCACAGGGACAATTGTTTTGCGGTTACTTCATATGGGCCTGAGTTCTGGGGCATTGGTGAATCCGGGGCTTGGATACTGCAGAGAATGCGTTCCTTAAGAGGATGCTCTCTGTCCCCACTGGCACAAGTTCCTTTATATGTCACCTCAAGGCGAGGCTGGGCTATAGTGAAGATTTTATAAAAATGCAACTCCTGTTACGGTGGCTCCAAATATGGACTCTGGAGCAGACAGCCCTTAACAGGGAAATAATCAGTGCAGCTTGTTTGCAACTGGATCGCTAGATGGATATTCCCTGGTTAAAGTATATCCACCAAACTTCCTAGAGTCTGGAGCTCGATGAATTGTTTAGGGCCCTGAGCAGTCTCAAAGCAAGCTTTGCTGCAACACTGAAGACCAATGTTTTATCCCCTGTGGTAACGATAGGCTACAAAGGGAGGTTTATAAACGAAGGGGCAGATTTACATCAAAGTAACGCAGCATGGAGCCGCAAGTCATTTTGCTGCGCCGTGCTGCGTTAGTTTGGAAAGCACAGAGATGCAACATATTTACAAGAATATGTCGCATCTCTGTGCTTCCCCTGCGCTGGCGCACAAACTGCAGCCATGCGCCGGCACAGGCACCCTTTCACCATGGTGCAAGGGTGCCTGCGTCGTGGGTAGATTCCTTCCTGCAAAAAAACACATCACAAGAAGCTTTCTCCTCTTTCAATGCGTGCTGTAGAATGCAACACACATTGAAAGAGGAAAAAACGAGGAGAAATTAAAACATTTCTCCTCGTTGCGCCTCTCTACGCCACCTCTAGGGTGGCGTAGCATTCACACGCATCTTCAGATTTACGATTTCTCATAAATTTGGAAATGTGTCTCGGTCCATGGGTGTTGAATGGGAACACCCACAGCAACACCCATGGAACACCCCTTCCACGCTCAGTGCTGCGTGTGAAGGGGCCATATTTACGAAGAGAGGAAAAGTCAAGCAGGGTGGCTTTTCCCCTCCTTGTAAATATGGAGGAGCCCCCTGGCCACCTGCACGTCACTAAAAGTGACGTACTGGTAACGCAGGGGGCTTCTAAATCTGCCCCGAAGTGTTCAGGCATATACGGAGATCCTGACTGACTTAGGTATGGCCCCATTCTTAATGTGGGTGGCGAATTAAAGTGATTTGTTTTTGCTGGTGAGGCTGAGGCTTGGCAGTGTTCACTTCTTGGTGTCCTTTCCGATCCAGGGCCCCTATTTCAACAGCTTACCTGCCTGCTCCTGTGATGGGCGTTCAACCCAAAGCACGCTGCATTTTACGTTCTTTTGCAAATTTGATGTCTTTTCGAGAAGATTTATCTTGTGATGTTTTTAAAAACTAGTGAAGATTCGCCTAACCAGAGCAGCTTTTATTTATCTATTGTCAAGGCCACTCCTGCTGATTACTAATTTAACTGCAACTTATATTCAAAGGGCTATTAAGCACTGGAGTGATATGATCTTTTGTACTTCCTGCTTCGATCATGTGGCAATGTGATGCAATTTATATGATTTTTATGATGTGATTGAATGTTTTAATTTGTTTGCTTTTATACACTGAATTGTACTTTAATGATCATGCCTGTGATCGAATATAGAATCTATTAGGTATTAGGCTTGAATGCTCAATTTGCGAGACACACAATATTAAAACAAAAATGTTTGATATAATTTAAAAGCTTCCACAGATTCAATTGTATTAGCATTAATCTATGTAGATTTTTCTACCATTCTGCCAGAGTGCCTCGACCAGCAAAGTCCACTACACATAAACAAATAAGGGCATTACTAAAACGGGTGCAGGGCGATGGCAATGTGGTCGTTGGTGACGGTGGGAAAAAGTAAAATGAATGTGAATGCAGCCGCAGTCCATGCAGGTAACAGCGGTGGAGCCAGGTAAGGAGGGAATTCGAGGGATGTTGCAGAGGGAAAATTAAATAAATAAATAATTTCCCTTCAGCATTTTCCCTCAAAATCCCCCCTTACTCGGCCCCACCGCTGTCCCCTGCACGGACCGCGGCTAAGTGAGTGTATGGATGAAAGTCCCTATTAATGTACCTCTGTCTCTGTTCCATTTTATGATTTTTGAGATTTCCCTGTCTTATTCCGTCTAGGTAGCTGTCACCCTTTAAAATAACTTGTGGGACCTCAAAGTGCCTTTATTGCTACCCTTTTAAAGAACTACACTTCCATCAGCCTGCATTCACCTAACCCCCACATTCACATACCATCTCCAAGCTACTCACTTCCAACTCACTCATCAGTCTTCGCCAGCTTACCTTCACTAACATAGTCAAATTCATCCATTCATTTTAAGCATTCCAACTCCAACTATTCTCCAGCACTCAGCCATCCACTCACTCATCTATTCTCTTTTTCATGTACATGCACAAAATCATGCATCTAGTAATAAGCATGTTCACTAAGAAAATGCCACACAGTTTGGCTTTTTGAGTGCTTGCTTACTTCTGGGATCACCTAGCCTAATGGGATGTTAACATGTTACCCTAGCACCCGAGGATACTACAATTATTCAACTTTGAAACTTTGATTGAGAGATATCAATCCCAGTAGCCTACAGTAGCCCCTCACTCCAAATGTGACATACCCAGCTGTCCTAGTACTCTGGGAAGACTCATACTTTTGACCTTGGTCAACAGAAAAGGAATAGTCGAATCTTTATCCAAATGGTGGTTACATTTTAGGCCTGGCATCAAAACAGAGGTCTCGCCAGGTTAGCTGTCTCACATCCATATGTAATAAAAAAATAACACTTGTATACATACAAAGAAGCACTTTAAAACAGCTCTCTGTATCCATTGTTCCATTTATCTGTCATTCACATTTAGCTTCCAACCACCACAGAGTACAGCATGGGGAAATGTCAACCCACTTCAGCCACTAGATCTTTTGCATTTTCAGTGAGGTCACTTTTCTCTGGTCATGTGCACATCTGCCTAAAAAGAAGGCCAACTACTTTACTTTTCCAAAGATTTTTTTCCTTTCATTTATTTATTATCAATCTCATGCATATAAAATCCAATAGTACCTTTTCTTTGTACAAATGAAAATAATACTTTCCGTTGATCTAAAATGATATGCACTGATTATGTTAACTACTTTTATAATAAGCATCTGGCCGCCAAGCTTAGCAGGCAGGATGATTTATTTTTTTCTTGTATTTTATGTGGCAGATGATTGCAATACAAATTAAAAAAAATAACCACTGCACCAGCTTTCCAAGGCTTGACCTCATGGTTTTGCCAGCGTTTGTTTCTTCTGGACCATAAATAACCTAAACTGAAATATTTCTCTAACTCATTAATGAAGAGGTGCCTAAAAAGCTAGATCCAGTCATCGCTTCCATGGAGCCGAGTTCCCTAATTTTGGAGAATTAGCTTGTTTCTCACTGAAGAGATAGTGCAGTTGGAGTTGCAGTTGGAGTTGCCTAGCATACAACAGGTTTTGTGGACTCAACTAAAGATTCCAGAGCTCACTGCTAGTCCAAGAATTTTTTGGGACAGATAATGTTGAGGGGTTTAATCAAGCAAGCTCACTTGGAGCAGTCTATCTTTTTAGTAGTGTCTGTTGATTATTTGCTTATAAAAATCAATATTTTTTAATTGATTTCCACTAAGTTATCTCCTTATAAATTCACAAGCAGAAAAAATAAGCTAATAAAAATTGCTTTTTATAGATAGTTTCTCCTTAAATCAACGCAAGTTTGTTAGTTGTAACAGAAAATTGGGATACAGTTGTAGCCGCTTCAATATGTGACTCTTACATGTACATATACACATAAGACAAATCCCAGGAACGAATCTTTGATGTCAGAAAACATATAATGCTTATGTACGAGGCACTCCTTTAATATATCCATGGAAAAGTAGGTTTGTAAGGTCTATTTTGAAGGCCTCATAGGAGGAATGTGTCTGGATCACAAGACTAATAGAGTTACATATCAGTGGTTCCCTTCCTGGAGTGCTTGATTTGGTGAATGATACACAACATTTTGAAGTTACTCTGAGCCTGTATGTGAAGCCAATCTGGGGTGATGAGGACGGAATTGATAAGCTCAAAACATTTGGGGCCATATTTATCATTATTTCATGCCGTGCAACGCAGCAAGACACCTTGCTGGGCGGCGTGGAAGGGAGATGGCAGGAATGTGCCATATCTACCATAGTAATGTGCATTCCTGCTCTCTGTCTGCGCTGGAGCACAAACTGATGCCTAGACCCAACGCAGGCACCCTTTCACCATGGCGTAAGTGTGTCTGTGTTGCAGACAGGATTGTTTATGTGCAAGAAGGGACACCTTAATGCACAGTAACAATACTCTAAACCATTATCCTCTTTCTATGTGTGCTGCAGAATGTAGCACACGTAGACAGAGGGAAAAAGTAGGAGAAATAAAGATATTTCTCATTGTTATGACCTCCTCTGGGAAAGCGTAGCATTTTGACGCATTCTCTGGTTTCCCTGCCTTTGTAAATCTGGGAATGCGCCAAAATCCATGGGTGGAAGCTCGATAACACTCACGGTCCATGGAAGGCTGCAAATTGCACTACTCTGCATTTCCAATGTTAAGTAGAGCATTTCTGTTATCGATTTGTTACAGAATTATAGATTGTGGTACTCTTTTACAGTCAGATTCTGGGATGAAGTGTTAAACCCGTCAAATAAGTTTAATTTGGATTGCACCCTGTGGTATAGAATGTATACCAAATGTATATATGTAAAATGTATATATGTAAAATAAGAATGTAAATTCTGTGTTTTTGTCAGCCGTGTAGTCAATTGATTTTGTACATTTAACAATGGAATATTTACACCCTCATTACGTGTTAAAGGCGAAATTACGATCCCAGTCTGGATTAAAAATTGTGTGATAATTATCATAGCCTCACAGGTTTTTCCAAATAAATTCAGGCGGGTCAAACCTTCCAAAATTTATCAGAGAAAAAATCCCAGAAAAAACAGGCAAAACACCTGAAATTTGGGGTGTTAAAAATGACAGCATGTTTTGCCTCATTTTCTTCGGAATAGAAGGTTTTTATCACAAGGTAAATAACTCGCCCTATTCTGACAAACTTGTATTAAGGAACTTATTTGTGAGGAATTGGCGTAGGGCTGTGCTGCCCTGCACTAATATGAAAGGTCAGGAATGCACTGTATTTATGAAATATGGTGCATCTTGTCCTTCCCCCTGCACTGGAGCATAATGTTCTGCCAAGCGCCAATGCAGGCCCCATTGCACTAAGGTGCAAGGGTGTCTTTGTTGCATGTGAGATTTTTGTGCAGGGAGGGGTACCTTCCTGCCCAAAAACAATACAGAGAGACATTTCCCTGTTTTTATATGTATTGTAGAAAGAGGAAAACAGAATGAGAAGCCTGCCCTGGGAAGGTGTAAGGTTATGGCACTGCCCCAGGTTTACATGATTAAGTAAATATGGGTCAGCGTTAAAATCCATAGAAGTTGCATGGGAAACCACTGCAACGGCCATGGAACGCATCCCTTGCGCAGAGTAATTCAAACAGCAATTTGCACTGCTTTTTCTTACTCTATATCTCTGAGGCCATGCAAAGCCATGCATAGTGGCTTCGCATGGTCTTGTAAATATGATTGAGAGGCTTGCGCCACGGGAACTTAAAAAAAAGTGATGCCCCAGTGACTCACGCCTCTCATAAATAAGCCCCTGTGAGTCCAGCAAATACACTTAAAGTGTATTGGAACTACGAGTGAGGAGGTAAGTAGGAACTCATTTATGAAGGGCTTAGGTTCATGTAATGAAACAGCAGCAGAGTTTGTACATCTTCTAATGTCTTTTTGAGAATCAAAACATGCTCTGAAGAGGATCGCTTTAGGTATGGCACATCTGCATAGAGATGATGTGAGGTTTTCAATGTTTGAGACGTGTGATCAGAGTTGCAAGTATAGGTTGATAAGAGCTACATATAAAGTGGAACATGTAAATCTGTGCTTCCTGGCACAGGGATGATGGCTATCATAGATCACTGCCAATGTCTTGTCATTGGCAGTAGCAGCTACTACGATCAGAAGTGGTGGAGCGGGATGTAAATGAAGTAAAAAAACATTTATCTGGGCCGGCCGGCCGCCGCTTCTCCTTTTTCCTCTTCTTCCTGTCTCCACCGGCAGCAGGAAGCAGCCAGGCTCCCCAGAGCCAATCAGAATGTTGCAATGCAGCGTTGTAATCGGTCTGAGCATTGTGGTACGTGACTCAGATGGGGACTGGGAGGCTTTGCATGTTCCTCCTCGGGCTGTGTAAACTAAGCCTGGTGGGGAGGATGCAAAGTGCACAAACCACTCCTCTCCCTGCTCTGACCAGCCCTGCCTCGAGAGCCACTGACTTCAATAGGAAAAATAAAATGATAATAACGATACGTTATTATAATTTTATTTTTCCTTTAGAGTAGTGGGGCGACGCTCCTCCGCCTTTTTGGAGGAGCCACCACTGGTCATTGGTATCAGTTTTTTAACTTTAGGACAACCTTTTCAGGATAGCACCATTTCTATCCATCTTTTCTAATGGTTTTTAAGGGTTGTTGTGGTTAGATGTATCAAATGTAGTTAACTGGTCCAGGCGTTTAAGAAAGCAGGAGTAATTAATCCCTTCTCCAGTATGTGTATTGAAACATCAGGAAGTTGAAGGATAGCCTTCTACAACTGGGTCGTAAATCTAATTTTTGGTTCATGGTATTGGCTGTGCTCTGAAATAAATTGTTTTTTGAGCTGCTATACGTGTTCGCAAAAAATTACAGATTTGTCATTTACCTTTCAGAGAACCTAGGGTCTTGCATGTCTTTTAGACTGAATATATGATTCCTATCTGGATCCACCCAGTATTTATGACCTGTACGTGTGGTGTCTCTTGTACTCTCACCATCTCGACATGCCTCCACTTCATCTTCAACTGTGCAAATAACCCTCTGGTGAGAATAACCTGTGTTATTTTGCCTGCCTCCATGGAGTTATTCCTTACAAGAGAATGGACATCACGGATCTTTTGCGTCTGGCTACCCGGTTTGCACTTTCTCCTGGTTAGAGGGTCCAAAGCCCCTAGAGCTCCCAGTGTTTAAAAAGGCCCACTTGAGTTTTGCAGATCAATTCACATGTGCTGCAGATATGTTCTGCTTGTTTACAGCATTACCCCATAATCAGGTCTTGGCTGTAGTTGGGCGCTCCTCCCGCGGGCCTTGGGTTTATGACTGGTACCTTCCTGAGCTGGGTGTTTCTCTGTACCCAGGAATGTGAAATATTGTTTAGCATGGCATTTGATATGCACCGCTGGACTGAGAAATTAAAACCATCTGATACATCGGCCTCAATGGGCAGGAGTGATTCTTGTCCCTGAATGTACCCCCGCCCAACTTTATGAGAAGCATCAAACATATATAGAGTCACTGGATTGCTCCACTGTTGCCACAGCATGTGAAGAAACCAAGGCTTGACTGGATGTGCTTTCCTGCACTACACATTGTGCCACTGACCGCATTTAATCTTCCAGAAATAAATCCCAAATTCCAGAAGCAAAATATGGTCCAACTTCTCAGAGTCACTGTCTGCTCTTTTGAACAGCAAGCCTTTGGCCTCACTTTATTAGTCAGTCATACTTTAGATCACAGACATTTTGGGGAGGTAGCGGATGCTAGTCATGCCGAGCACGGTAAGCAGAGCATGTAAAGCCAAGCCGAACATGAATACACCAAAGTGTTATGGTCTCCGGACACTGTGGCGTGCATTCCGTACTTCGCTGAAATGGTCAGGCAGGTGGAACTTTCTGTCGAAAGTGGCACTCCGGTTTTAGCCCCAGTCCCTGTCACCTCAACCTCAGTCCTGACGTCTCAGCACAAGCCCCCGCCCCCTTCAAGGCCCAGCCCTCCTTCTCAGACTGTGAGATTGTTCTTCAAGTTTGCAGGTGTACTTTCTGGGAAGAGTAGGGCTTAAGGGGTGGGGGTCAGCTTATTATGAAGGTGAGTCCCCCACCCAGGCTGTTCAGGGCACTTTGTGAACAGTATTGGCCGGGGAGAGGGAAGGAGTGGGGTTGTAAGATTAAGTCCGGAATGCAGAGATAGGTGGGTTCCCTTTTAAGGTCGAGCCTAGAGCAGCACATGCGCTGCTAGCTCGACTTTTAGTAAGGGGGGTTTCAAAGTGCTATCAGAGGCTTTTTGCTGGCCTCAAGCTTGAACGCGCGCTGCCGTATGATAGTTCAGAAGGTGCTACGGTTTGTTTAGTCTGTGAGAGCGCAAATAAACATTTTCAATGGGACAAACAACTGACTTCTCTGTTTGGGATATTTGTCTAAACCTTTTACTGGCTGCTGTTCTTACTCGGGTTTACAATGGCGGCGTAGCTTACAAAGTGTGCAAGAAACATGTCTCTGACAATACAGGTAGGCCAGGAAGCAAGATGCTCTTCAGAGTTCACTCTGTAACTTGGCGGTATAAAAATTTAGCAGAGGGACCCTGCAATCACAAGCACGCTGACTTCCCACCTCCCTTGAATGCAAGCATTTTGTTGATACCATTGGTATTCTCTTTGGCAAGGCCGTAGTAATTTGGTACCATTAACATTACTTAGCGGTCGGCATTCCTACTCTAACAAGTTCCTGCAGCCCTCCAGAGCATCCCTAAATGAGGCGTCAATCCGATTTTTTCCAGATTTAATCATAAGTGCGCAGAGGCACGCAGAAAAATATAAAAAGTTTATGTTTTACTCAATACAAAATGCAGAAAGGTAAAAAAAAAACAACACTTAACATTTCACATTAATTGCGCTCTCTACTTTACTCTCTACTAAAATAGTTATCTCCAATGTTTTTCAGTGCAAAAGAATGCTCGCATTTTGTCCAGTGAAAATCAATTATGCTATATTCATGATGTTATAAAGAAATAAATATAAAATCAGCTAGATTAACGTAGGATTCCTATCTAAAACTAACACAAACCCAGGGAATTACACCTGTCACAAATAACAGAGGCACTGGAATGGTTACCAAATGACTCAGTAACCGAGGACACAATGCTCAAGTCCTCGGCTTTTCTTTTACACAGAGCAGCGTAGCTATCAATTGTGCAGCAGATGCAGTGGCATAGAGGCCCAGAGCTGAAAGAGAATTACTGCACCTCAACTGACGCTATCTTGTACTATCCACCCTGGAGACATGGGGCTTACATTAAGGCCCACAGATGATTTGCTACACCACTACCTATACTTCATTATTTTCAGGTAAATTAATTCTATTAGGGCAAGTGTACAGAACCAGGACTGCAACTCCCAGAATGCATTAGATTGTTGAATTAAAAACCCAGGATTAAAGCCCTGCGTTCTCATGAGGGAGTCATCTGGTAACTTCAGACTGGACGAGCTGTCAAATGTGTGCACATCTGAATTTAGCTTGCAGCAGAAATATTCTGTTAAACATGCAGGTATCTGCATATTCACACCGTTCAGCGTGCACGGACAGCACCTCTTGGTCAGATACAAACGAATATTGGCAACAAATGTCACACAACTGGTCAATGCAGTTCTCACGTCAAGAGTATTTCGGCCATAAGTGCCTACAAGTTCACTCACTCACAGTAAAAGCACATTTACTGCTAGTGATTAACTGTAGCAGCATTTCTCCTCCATAACGTCATGGCATCTACTTGCTAACAGTCATTCAACTGCTTTTAAAATAATGAGGTCTTTGAGGAAGTTACCTGAGTCGTCTGAGGTAATGAGAGTGGACTTGGGTAGATCATCATAACTGCGGAAATGTAGTGGCCTTTTACCTTTGGTTCATAACCAGAGCATAATTTCAACGTAAGTTTTTTTTTTTAATTATGGATGCAATCAGGTAAATTAGGGGCTCACTCACACAGAGGGATGAATGAACCGCAGATAGTAAAAAGCATTGGCATAGCCAATTGGTCTCAGCTTTGGGACTTTATAAGTGTTTAGTTATTCAGCACAATATCCTTGGTGCAACAACATCAAGTGTTGCATGGCTAAACGCTTATAATGTCCCAAAGGAGAGACCAATTGGCTATGCCACTGCTTGTTTGAAAGGCGACACAGTGGCTGCATCGCGGGTATGGGTAATTTTATCACACCCGTCCGCCCTTCACCTTTGATTTAGTAGAAGAGACAGGCATTTGGTGTGGGGGGAAAAGTACTTAATGCTGGAATGGGTCATGTGCGCAATAAGAGGACAATTGTTTAATTGTCGCTGATGAGCAGTTGAAGTTTGGGGAAGTTTTGCTGGGTGTTTTACGGATAAAAAGAGTTTCATAGTCTCTTGCGGTGGGCGAAGAGGCTTGGCGGAGAGAGGCGGTGTTAGGAAAGTCGACATTTTAGTCATCAGGCAGGAAGCAGGAAGTTTAAAGCGTTAAGGAGTTCCATAAAAGTTCCGGATGCATGGAAAAGTGAGTTGACATGCAGTTGAGCTGGGAAGGTTTTTTTTAAAATAGTATTTTAGGGGCATGGATCCATGAGGGTGTAGCAATTAAACTGATGTATAAAGAGGTATTTATTTAGTATGTATGGCCCCGTGTAAATGATTGTTGTTAGTAATGCGCTCCTTGCCTTCTTCACACACAATCAATAGAGCACTCTCAGATAGTGGGGGATCTCTCTTGTCTTGTACGTTGGTCCATGAGCTGCAATTCAGAGATAAACCTAATATATATGGCATATATCTGACAGCAGCAAACAAAGAAATGGCTCTCTTCCTACGGTGATATTAATAGAATACTGGATCTGTGTTAGAGGTTGTGATCATGTGATGGGTTTAGGTTTTGTTTTAAGTTTTCTAGGTATTGCAATTGGAAAAGCATGTTATTACTCTACTAGTCCAGAAGTAAGGAAGGTTAAAGCACGGTCCCTCTCTCTAGTCCTGACCCAGAATCTAAACACACATGTTCAATTATTGTATTGTATAATCACCAATGGATTGTTTGAACCTTTGCTAATAAAAGTTTTTTTTTTCATTTCAAGAAAATTTTATTGATGAGAATAATGGTAAGGATAATGAATATATAATGCAATACAAGTGATACAATCGATGCAATAGAGATATGTAAAAAGGGCTAAAATTGATAGGAAAATCAAGATATTAAATATAGATAATGAACAATAGCCCATGAGAGCTATAGATTTCATTCAAGTAAAAACCTCTACCAAGGCCTTAAAACATATGTATTACTATCAAATGTGGAGAAGGGGATGGGGGAGGAAACAGAGAGAGGAAGAGAGGAGAAAAAGAGAAAGAGTAAAGAAAGAATGAGTAGGAAAAGAAGACAGGAAAGAGAGAAGAGAAAAAAGAGAGAAGAAGGATTCCCACATGACTAACCCAGCCTAGAGACCAAATAGCAGACAACAATTAGACAGACACATCAAAAGGAAATTGAGGAACCATCCCCTTGGAAGACAATTCCATATAATCATCCAAAGCTTTCCAAACCCCACTAGAGATAGATGGAGAGAGGTGAGCTTGATCAACCGAAGTATGAGCACTACGTAAAAAGGAGACCCAAGCCCACCACGTATGATAGGAAACCGATGAAAAGGATTTCCACTCCATAAGAATAATTTTCACCGCTACAGTCAGGAGAAGATCCAACAACTGTAACTCCAATGGATCTAAAAAAAGAGGAGTAGGGGCAGCCAGTGGGCCTAATAAAATTACGGGGAAGGAAAGTTGGAGCTCAATACCAAAGATAAGAGAGAGATGTTTCTGAATGAGGTTCCAAAAAGGTTGAAGCAAGGAACAATGAAAGAACATATGAGGAAATTCGTCTGCCAACAGGCCACAGCTCCAGCATAAGTTGTCTTCTTTAAGGTGAAGTGAGTGAAGCCGTACAGGCGTCCAATGAAGAAGATTAATAGAAAAAAACTTAGACTGCATTAAAGAAGGTGCGATTTTATTACGAAGAGAGAATTTACCAATTGATTGCCAAGTTTCAGAGGAAATATGTTCTGTAGTGGCATGATCAAAATGATGTAACCATTTACGATGAGCAACCGTCTGGTCAGGGAGTGAAGCAGAGGACAAAAATTTATAAATTTTGGAGGCAACATGACCAGATTTGATCCAAATATTAAAAAGAGAGATAGTAGAAGAAGTAGGATGAAGACGAACTTTAGCAATGGCCACCTTAATTTTAAGAAAAGTATAAAAATCAAGATTTGTTAAGGAATGGTTGGATCACTGAAATAATATCGACGGACAAAATATCGACTTGCCAAAATATCGTGGACAAAATATCGACAGTCAAAATATCGAGTTTGTATCTACAAACAGGTAAGTACAAAAATATTGAGTACAAAATATCGTTAACAATAATATAGATGTAAAAAATATCGACTTTATTAAAAACAGTGTTAAATTAAATTAATATTAAATTTAAATTACTAAAATATACTTAAAACTACTTAAATTAAATTATAATAATTAAATAATAAATGAAAATGATAAAAATAATTTTTTACAATCCTATTAGTTGACCCTGAACCCTAAAAATACCCCTTTACCCAAAAACCCCAAACTGACCCTGAACCCTAAAAATACCCCTTTACCCAAAAACCCAAAACTGACCCTGAACCCTAAAAATACCCCTTTACCCAAAAACTGAAAACTGACCCTGAACCCTAAAAATGCCCCTTTACCCAAAAACTGAAAACTGACCCTGAACCCTAAAAATACCCCTTTACCCAAGAACTGAAAACTGACCCTGAACCCCAAAAATACCCCTTTACCCATGAACTGAAAACTGACCCTGAACCCTAAAAATACCCCTTTACCCATGAACTGAAAACTGACCCTGAACCCTAAAAATGCCCCTTTACCCAAAAACTGAAAACTGACCCTGAACCCCAAAAATACCCCTTTACCCTAAAACTGAAAACTGACCCTGAACCCTAAAAATGCTCCTTTACCCAAAATGTATCAATATTATTTAATTACCAATTAATTATTAATTAACAATAACAATAAAGTAAATATATTAGAACATTAGCTGTAATTATTTTAATAATTAATATTATTTTTTCCAAATTAATTACTTAAAAATAACACAAAATTAAATATATTAAAAATTTACTCTAATTAATGTAATTAACTAATTACAAATAATTAATTAACAATTAATTACTAATACAAAATATGTTCAAAATTATATTAATTAATTAACTAATTAATATTAATTAATTATCAATTAATTATTAATTAAAAATATTAACAAACATATATTAATTAATTAATTATTATTAAATTACTTCCCACCCTATTCCCCTATAAACCCACAACCCGCTACAGAATTACATTACGCAATTATTATAAAAACAAAATTCATTTAATAAAATATTTTATAACATTAATACACACTATTCACACATATTATTACATAAAAATACACTATAAAATATTATATATTATTAAAAATTCGATATTTTTGCTATCTATATTTTATACAGTCGATATTACTTCACTTACCTGAAAAACGATATTTTTGTAGTCGATATTATGTCCAGTCGATATTTTGTCCAGTCTATATTTAAAACTCGATATTATGTCCAGTCGATATTTTGGAGTCGATATTTTGTCTGTACACCGGAATGGTTCTGAGCCAAGGTAGAGAAGGGTAATGGTTCGTCAGAAGCACCATATAAATGTTTAACAAGAGAGATTCCTTTGTCTGCCCAATAAGAGATGAGGGTGGGAGAAATGATAAGCTTAAATTTGGAATTCCTCCAGATAGATGTCCACCTGGTTTTATGCAACGGAATTGCCACCTTCTTGTCTATTTTACGAACCGCCGCAATTGTATCAAGAATTATAGACCGGGAAAATAGGATATGCAAAGTGGATGTAGTGCAAAAAGAGGCAGTAGGCAAAGGAGATGCTAAATGCTGTTCTATGAGCAGCCAAGAAGGAACATGCAGAGATGGCGGAGAAAACCATAAAGCACCTTGAGACGCCAAAAAAGCAGTCTGATATTTCTCCCAGTCAGGAAAATTACAACCTCCCATATCACAAGGACGACGCAAAAATTTGTAGGCAAGTCGAGCACGTTTGTCATTCGCCAAAAATTTAGAGGTCAGAATATCGATTTCGCGAAAAAAGGAATCTGACAATTTAATCGGCAGCATGGATGAAACAAAATGAATAATCGGCGTGATCATCATTTTGAGAGTTTGGAGGCGACCCCACCAAGAAATATGTTTCGGAGACCATGTATCCAAAAGACGACGCACCTTAAGTATAGTCTGAGATTCATTATAGGCAATAGTGGTAGTCAAAGTAGAACAAAAATAAATCCCTAAGTATTTCAAGCGTGTAGACTGCCATTTAAAGCCCGCTGATCCCATATGCGAGGGGAAACAATAGGCATTTAAAGGGAACATTTCCATCTTGTCTTTATTTAGGGTATATCCGGAAACCGAAGAGAATAGAGAAATGATGTTAGAAATAGCCGGGATTGCCAGAGCGATATCATCCGAAAAAATAAGAACATCATCTGCGTATGCAGCAGTTTTAATACAGTGAGGGCCAAAAGAGAAACCCTTGATATCAGGATGTAGGTCAATCAAACGAAGAAGAGGATCAATGGATAATAAAAATAAGAGTGGGGATAAGGGACAACCCTGTCGAGTGCCCTGACTAAGATTGAAAAAAGAGGACGTCGCACCATTAACTCTAATGTTAGCTTTGGGTTGAGAATATAAGGACATAATCATATTAATGAAAGAGTCACCAAGATTGTGCGCGCATAAAACCGCACGAAGAAACGGCCAAGAAACCTTGTTGAAAGCCTTTTCCGCATCAAGGGCCAAGGCCGCGGCAGGAAGTAGAGAGCGTTTGGCAACACCGAGAACATGACAGAAAGTGCGGACATTGTCTCGCGCAGGACGACCTTTCACAAATCCATTTTGGGAAGGATGAACAAGAAGAGGGACAAAGGATTCTAGTCTTTTGGCCAGGATTTTAGCAAAAATCTTTGCTTCCATGTTAAGGAGAGAGATAGGTCGGAAGTTTTTAGGATCCGAATGATCTTCCCCTCTTTCGGAATCACTACAATAGTAGCTTCAGCGGACGTACCCGATACAGACCCATCTTTAATAAAAGAGTCAAAAACAGATTTTAATTTGGGGACAAGTGTAGGGAGAAAAGTTTTATAAAATAAGATTGGATACCCATCAGGACCTGGAGCTTTACCAGACCGAGTAGCTTTAATCGCAGACTCGATTTCGTCGGGGGAAATCGGTTTATTCAAAAAAGAGCGATCAGCATCAGAGACCGACTGAATCGGAACCGATTGTAAAAAAGCTTGACACTGGTCAAAAGAGGACTGATTAGAGGGAGTATACAACTTATTATAAAAGTCACGAAAGACTTCCAGTATCTCTTGTGTTTGGAATTTTTTAGAACCGGCGTGGTCAGTAATAGAAGAGATCTGCGAGGATTTAAAAGAAGAGTCCTGAAATTTTAGTGTAGCAGCCAAGATTTTCCCAGCTCGATTTTTTAACAGCAACTTCTTTGATTTTTGAGCTTGTACCCCAATATAGGCTCTTTTAGTAACAATGGTATTATATTTGTATTTAAGTAACTTTATTTGTTGTAAACAAGTTGGATCCTTAGAATGCCTGAAGGAAGCTTCCAAAGTCTTTATTTCAGATGACAAGTCCGTAAGTTCTTTTTTAATAGCCGAATTACGTTTGGACATACATTTAATGACCTGACCACGGAAAGTACATTTAAAGGAATCCCATAGAACAATTGGGGAAGAGACAGAGCCTTCGTTCTCACGAAAAAAGGTATCAATATCTTCAGAGAATTCAGCAACCTGAGAAGAATCATGTAAAACTTCGGTATTCAATCTCCACGAGCGAGCTCGTGAACGAGGGGCAAACGATGATAAAGTAAAAGTGACCGCAGCATGATCAGAGATTAAAATAGGATGTATAAGCGGAGAAGAAGAAGATGAAACAAGAGAAGAATGAACTAAGAGATAGTCAATACGAGAGAAGGAAGAGTGAGGCGAAGAGAAGAAAGAGAAATCACTACCAGTGGGGTTATGAAGACGCCAAATGTCTTGAAGCTGAGTAATGGAACACATGTTGAGCATTTGTTTGTGGGATTTAGGAGGACGAAACTGGAATGCAGAATTCCTGTCTAACAGGGGGTCCATTGGTAAATTGAAATCACCACCAACAATAAGATTGCCAGAGTGCGGGGTGTCATTTAGTTTTTTGGTAACCGATTTCCAAAAGGACGAATCATCAATATTAGGTGCATAAATATTCATCACATACAAATCATGCTGGCCATCCGACAATTTAGATAATAACCAACGACCCTCAGAGTCATGCTCAGAAGAAAGGAGCGATAACCCAGAATTCTTTGAGACTAATGTAATAACTCCATTTCGTTTACCCAGGGCATCAGAACAACAAAAATCCGAAACCCATTCCTTCCTCAAAAACAACGCTTCTTTGTTAGTGAGCTTGGTCTCTTGAAAAAGAACCAAATCAGACGACAGGGATTTACAATAATCTAAAATTTTTGACCTCTTCACCGGATGAGTTAACCCCTTAACATTAAGGGATAATACATTCAAACCCGGCATGGAAAAACATAAAAATCGAAAAAAGACAACATGGGTGACAGAAACAAGACCAACGACAGAACTACAAGGAGCCAATCATCAAACAAAAGAACCACATTAGGCGGGTAAATTTGGGGAATCCAAGAAAAAGAGAAAGGGAGAAGAGAAGAAAAGAGAAAAGAAAGGAGGGAGAGAAGAAACAGGAGGGAAGGCCTAAAAGAGACCAACATCATATTAGGGAGAACGTGGAGAGGCGAGTAAGGGACCCGTACTAGGCAAATAAATAGGTAATAGCAATAGCCCCAAAGAGATATGGTGACCAAATAACAGGAATAGGGGAACTGGTAAGAAACAAAAGTAGCAGCGCACAACAACTGAAGAAGATAAATAAGTAAACTATAGCTAATAAAATACATAAACACATTTAGCTAACAGTCTAATAATGAGAAACATAGTTATAGTACCAAATATAAGAGAACAAATTCTAAAGAGAATAATCAGCAAGATGTAAAGCATGAACCCTAGAGTACAGCATGGCAAACAAAATTTAAGTCCTACAAAAGAAAACTGCATAGTGAATAAGCAATTCATAACTGCATATAATAGCACTAAGACGTCGACAGCATATCAGGGAGAACGTGGAAAGGCAAGTAAGGGACCGTACTAGTCGAAAAAACAGTTGATAACAATAGCCCCAAAAAACTATAATATCCGGATGGCAGGAAAAAAGAAACTGGTAACAAACAAAAAACAGTCCCGCCAAGCAGCTTAATAACGTAAATAAGCATACTCTAACTGAGATAATGTATAAGCACATATAAAGCAGTCAATGGCTCGAAACATAGCTATATTACTAAATATTATTAGAAAACCTGATAAGAAAAAAAAAGCATGAGGAAAATCATGAACAGTAGATTAATGCATGACACGCAATATGTATATCCTAAAAAAAAAATAACTACATATTCAATGAATACACTATAACTATATATAAAAAAACCCATTATATATGTGAGAGAAGAAAAGTAGGAAAATATCAGAATAGGAGGAAAAAAGAGAAAAAAGAAGGATAGAAAAAATCCCCTACAGAAAAAGCAAAGTAACTATAAAGAGATGAGCATCAAAAAAAATGGAGAAATAAGTCGAAAGAAAAGATGACAGAGATGAGAAATAAGAATAATGGAAGACAACTAAAAGAGCAGCATAGAAGAAATGATTAAATGAGTAAGAAGAAAGAACGAAAAGTTGAAGAAGCGGAGTAAAATAGGGGAGAAGAACACATTAAAGAGATACTAAGAGGTACTATTAGAAAGAGAGCGATAAAGGGAACAGACAAGTATGAATGTCAGAAAGAAGGATAGAACAGAAATGAGTGTGAACATAAGAAGAACAGAAAAATATCATGAACATTTATGGACATTAAGGTCCGCCCATAAGCACAACAGGAGAGAAGAGAGAACCAAACATGCAGAGAGATACATCCAGAGATAAGAAGAAGACAGTTCAAGTGCCCGAGGCACCAGGAGACTGTGAAGTCGCTTTTTGAATCTCCATCTCTATCTCCAACTGGTTGTCCAGGAAAGTATTTAGATCAGCCAGTTCCTCAAAAATTCTAGAACGTCCTTTATAAGTAATGCGGAATTTCGATGGACCAGAAAACGAGAAGGGAATACCCATCTCAGAAAGACGTTTACGAAGATTCAGGAAGCCTTTTCTCCTTATAACCGTATCTCTGGCAAAGTCCTGAGAAATTGAGATCCGATGACCTTCCCAGACGACTTGTTTAGCTTTCCGCATATGAGAGAGAATCAGTTCAGTATGCTGATGCCTCAATGGTTTAAAAATGATTGCTCTTGGCTGGGTAGCTGTCTTAGACCGAAACGTTGGAACACGGTGTGCTCTTTCTATCTCAAAGTCTCTGTGGAAAGAGATTTGTAGGGTATCCGGAATCCAATGGGATAAGAACTCTATCATAGATGAAAGCATGGGCGAATTTTGCGAATCTCGCGTTCGCGAATTTTGCGGATTTGCGAACTCGCAATCCGCAAAATCCGCGAATTCTCGCGAATTTGCGGATTTTTTTTTTGTGTGTTTGCGCGGGTTTCTGCCAGTTCGCGAGGGTTTTGTACAATGTCGCAAATTGCGAACTTACCTGTCGGGTCGCAAGTTTCGCGAACTTGTTGTTTTTACGTGTCCAGCCTGTTTGGGACACTCTTCTTCATCACTGCCACTCTCTGTCACCACTGCCACTCTCTGACTACTCATGCCACCCTCTGGCCCACCCATGCCACCCTCTGTTTCATCACAGCACCCTCTGGTTGTCCAGTCAGTGTACATTATTGTGGCAACGCAAGCACGCCTTCCCTGCCTCAAGTGACCTGAATTAATTTGGGGCTGATTAATGTGTCACAGAATATTTTTTTAGCTGGCACCTGCTTCCTTAGTGCTTCCTGATTAGTGAACTTTTGCACTTGCTAAGTGCTTTCATTGTTGCAAAATTAGTTACAACACCTGCCCTGCCCCAACTGACAATAATGAATTAGGGGCTGATTAATGGATTTGAACTGCCAGCCTGGCTCCTGCTTGTCTCCCTTAGCTGTAATTCAGGACCTTTGTGGCATATGTGTAACTATTCTGAGGTTCAGAGCAGGGTCACATAATAGTTGCAACTGGCAACTGAACTCTGGAGGGGCCCCTCAGCAAGCACTACAGGAAATGGCTACTAATGATGAGCCTGAACTTTTGAACCTGGTAAGTAGTTACTTTCAGTTTGCTAAAATCGTATTTCTGCAATTTTGCACTTATTCGCGGGGCGTGAACTCACGCGAACTCACGCGAACAGTGCGAGCAGTGCGAGCAAAATCCGCTGCTCGCGGATTTGCGGATTTTGCGGGAGATTCGCGAATCTCGCGGATTGCGAATTTCCCGAAAATCCGCGAGCGAAACGGATTTTCCGCCCATGCTTAAGATGAAGATGATTTCTCTGAATCTTCCGGCAGCCCAAAAATGCGTAGGTTAGATCTACGATTACGGTCCTCCTGCTCAGTTAGGTCTCTGCGCAACACCGCCATTGAGCGCTCCAAGTGGTTGAGGGATCTGGATTGCTTATGCATACCATCCTCTGCACAACTGATTCGAGATTCCGTAGCAGATACACGAAGAGAGAGGGCTTTAAAGTCATTCCTGATAGCAGACACCTCCACTTGTAATAAATCCGTGTTAGTTTTCGTGGACTGCGCAATATCATGTACCTCATTAAGGCGCGTTAAGATGGTGTCCAGCGTGGAGGTAGTGTCTGACTGAGCAGACTCAGGCGTAGGAGACACCGCCTTAGGTCTTTTCAGTGACGTACCAACATCTTTAGCGTCTTTGTTACTCATGGAGCGACCCATACTTGTAGCCATGAAGGAGTAACCACAAAGAAAAAATATATAGCCACTGGAAGGAGAGAGAAGAGCCAAAACTGTGCAGCCTTCAGCCCAAAATAAGAAATACAGCACACTGAGTTGAATGGGCACTTATAATAAAATAGCGGCGGACTTATATGCAAGGCAGACAGGTAGCCAAAGAATGATAAAGCTACAATTAATGCAGGAGGGCACAGCACGGAGTTCGCAGGAAAAAATCTCCACACCTGAATGAGAAAGTTGCACTGAGAGAAAAATAGCGCGTAGACAGCTTAATTCCCAGTCAAGCAGCAAGAAAATAGCATAAAATAGGCAAAAACGTTACCAAGTGCAGGCATCATAAAAGAAACTCACTGGGCAACCCCCACGACCTGCAACATTGTAGCGAAGCCGGCATTCCTGAGGAGAAAATGTCACTGCGTCAGGGGAAGGAAATGGCGGCCATCCGTGAGGAAAACGAGCGTCAGATACAAAACATGCAGCCGGTGTCAAAAGCAGCAGGAAAACCTCAGCAAACAGCTCCCCTCACATTCCGCTGTTGCAGGCTGCGTTTTCCGCTCACAGGGGCAGTCGGGGAACGGATAAATCAGCCCGACGGGAGAACTCGCCTCGGAGCTCAAGCGCAGTCCGCCATGCAGAAGCGGCGCGCAAGCCACGCCCCCTTTGCTAATAAAAGTTTTAATGTTAAAGAATTATACAGTTCACAAGTGTTTCACTCTAATACTTTCTCCAGCGGTAAGCGTAAATACAATGCATGTAATATCTTAAAAAAGCAAAATAAAAATGGGAAATCAAATACAATAATCTTCTTTCTGGTATGTAAGCATTTTCAGTTTTGTTTGAATTCATTCCTAATTAAAATGAATATAAAGGAAGGTTACATCTGCCTCCTTAAGTGTCCTAGTTCATATTCACAACATAACATAACATTAAGTAATAGAATACGAATTTTTAGAGGGCACTTTCACAGTGAGGTGATCTCCTGGCACTCTTGGCAGAAAAAGAATGCTATTGTTGCCCATCAATTGTGCCACTGAAGGCGTGTGATTAAATTGAAGTTAACTGTGTCTCATGTCCACTGCGATTTATTACGTCTTACGCTTTTTCCATTTTATGAAGTCAATTTTGACCAATCCTTCTCTACAAAAAGTGTCTCTCCTACTAGCGGTGGACGTAGATTCATAAAAACGCCAGTGGTTATGGCAGTGACATCACACACTCTTTGACTTCAATGGCACTACCGGAAGTGACACCATTTGATCTTTTATCTCAACTATTCTCAGTATGGAATGATGTCACTTGACCTTATCTCTTACTACATCACAATAGTTGACATTGCTGAAGTTCCCTGATTGAATGATTAACATAACAACCCAACACTGATAAAATCATCTATTAGACACTATCTATTTTCTATTAGGTTGCCCTACATGATACACAGGAGGAACATTGCTAATTTCTCTTTGTATTATATGTCTGTTTGAAGAGGAGAATATAAAGTCCCAAATCACAGAACAGCCCTGGGAACCTAAATTCTTTATCCCACAAACTGCCTTTATTTAAAGGTTCCCCTAATGCATACGTCATCAAGTAATGTATAGGTAAATCATAGAGAAAGGCAAAAAAGAGATTGAAAAAGAAAGAAGCAACATTAAAGGGATTTTAAAAAAGTACTAGTAATGTCCATCTGTATTAATAGTTATAGATTATCTGTTGACTATAAACAATGCTATTGGCTTACATGATTCCATATTATTAGAACATTTTGGCCCGATAAGTGGGTCAGACCTTTTTCTACCCCTGTGCAAGTACTTATTTATTCCGGGGTACGAGACCTGAGCTGTGAGAAGCTTACTGCACCAGGTGCAATACGGTTTGCATCCTTAGTAACATTTCAACAGATCAAATCAGCCAGAATGAGCCAGAATTTAACAGGGGAAAAGAGTATGATATTTATCGTGACATGCACATTTTTGTGCAGTAAGATCACCAAAATATGCATGTTATTTCCCCAAAACTTTGAATACGTACAATTTACTGCACTCAGTAAATTCCTAACTCCAGGGAGTCATATTTAACCGAGTTCAATAAACACCACCTTTCCTCTGGGAAACTTGTAATCATGGAATGCTCTGTCACTCATGTGAAGCACAGAGGTGAATCTTTTATTTAAAAGCACCATATTTTATGAATTCACAATAACGAACATTGGCAACAACTTTTAAAAAATCTGTTTAATTTCTATTTTATGTTTTATTTAATCAGAACAGTGTGCGTCGGACTGCTCAGAGCTAAAGTGTAATTTCCTGGTCCAGCAGACGCAGCAAAAAGTAAATAGTGTGTATCTAGACACTGTTTACCTTCTGCTCCTCGCACCGAATGTGCTACCTCAGATACAGAGGGTCGTAAAGTCAGTCCCAGAGGGTCGCACTGGAAACACCGGGGATCTCAGCTGCGACCTCTGGTGCACCCTAAATGCGGTCCATGCTACTAGCTATACCACTTTCAATGTATTGGACATGAATACTCAATCATGTGTGCCCATTTATTACAGCATTATAGCCTGCTGGAGAGGGCTATTAATATTCCTGTACAATATTGTGACACTGCTCAGAGTCACAGAGGGCAACGCAGCTGGGTTGGAGACAGCTCTGTGCGCATGTCCGTTTTGCCGTCCCAAGTGCTGTGCCCATCACCCCTCTCATCACTGCACTCACAATGGCCCCGCACCAAGAGTGCTGGCTCTTAGAACCTGCAAAATTAAACGATAATAACCCTTTTTTATTATTGTTTAATTTTACAAGTTTTGAGGCTGGCTGGGGGTTGGGGGCGACACTCCTCTGCCCAACTGAGGAGAGGCCTGTCTACCTTTCCCCCACTTCCTTCTATTCCTCATTAGAGGTGTGTCTTGGATATGCTACGCGCAATTATGATATGATTGTGTAAGCTCACGTTTTTCTCCTAAGCATATACTGGTGATTGTAACTGTAACGGATGTAACTATGAAACATTGTTCTGAAACAATGTCCTATCTCATGTAAAGCGCTCTGATACCTCCGGGTCTAGCCAGGGCTATATAAAACTTTTCCAACAAATAAATAAATACTATGCAAGGGCAGAGTTTAGCCTGTTTCTAAGAACTCTCATGTTTGTGGGATATGGGAAGTCAGGAGTCTGAAAGTTACATGTGGGCCTATAATACTGATGGGGCCAGCAATGGGAGTTGGGTTTACAAGACCCCTAGAAACACAGCAAGTACAGGGATTCTCAGCTGATTATCTAAGTGAAATACCAGAGAAAAATATTATGGATTGGGCTCCCTGTTTTCCACTTTTACTGATATTTACAGAAAAATACGTACAGAAAACATTGGGTTTCCTGCCTGTATTTATTTTTAAAAGTAGAAAAATACAGACAATTTGGCTTCTTTTGAATGACTCTCCATGCCAAGGTTAATGAATTTTAGGCCAATAGCTGTACATATTGGCAGCATAGGGAGTGAGAAAGCAGACGGAGATTTGCTTAATTTCCTGCATATCTCAACAGGTCTGTGTGCTATTATGCTAATTGTTTTTCATGTGGGTTTATTATTTTATTATTTTTTGACTGTGTAATGTCCTAAAACCAGCCAGGCATCAAAGTTTGATTGCATGTTTATCCGTTAAATAAATTTGGAAATATATGAGATATCAGCTCTTCTATTCTCAAAACGCAAAATAAATATGGATAAGTAACAAAAAGATGGCTAAAAAATAAATATGGATAAATACAGACGATAATGTTAAAAAAATAAATACCATAAAACCGGGAGCCCTAAATATGGAGTAGGAGTAGAAACACTGATTCCCATCTGTTATTATCCAAAAAAGTGTAAAATGGGACAATTCTGCCCCCGTCCTCCTTCTCTCATTTTACTTATGCCCAGGATATCAGTAGTTCTAGAGGAATGGAATTACTGGGCCATTTTCAGTTCCTCATATAATGGCCTGGATTCACTGCTACAATCGAGACACTAATTTCAAGTTTACTTAAATGTAGAGGTAATTAAAACCGTTCCACCAGCAGGTGGAACGTGTACAGCAATAAAAAAATAATAAAAATATCAAGAGTACAGCTTGTGCAAGGTGGTGAACTCAGCAGGTTATGGATTACTGCAATATGTTTTGTTACAATCACTAAAATGTTTGTTAATTTTAATGTTGTTGTAAAACTTTATTTTGGCCGATTAGGCCATAAAAGTGCATAATAAACATTTCCTGGATATGTACACAATTTATACAATAAAACATTATCATAGTATATACATGTTTAAGAAAGATGACACATGGTGCACAATACAGATCTCTAAAGAGAGAAGATGACCCAAACAAACATTAAAATGCACTATGCAATAATAAAAAATAAATAAATAAAAAACAGCAGACAGGGTATCACAAGTTAATCCTGCCCTACGTAAGTTTTAAAAGACTTCTTCTAATATGCCACATAGCATATAAAAACCGTGATACTGCGAATAGAATTGGAGGTTCAGTATTGTATTTTAAAACTCCAAATGCCTCAGCACAGCGGGTAAACCCTAAATTTTTACATAATTGGATTACCCAGCGTTTGCGGGGTAGCGCGTATGCCGGGCAAAAAAATAGAATGTGCAACTCTGATTCAACCATTGATTTGCAGCTAGGACACACACTCAATTTCTCTGGTGCCCATGAACTGGTATACTCTGCCAGAGGTAAGTTCCCCCATCTAAATTGCGCATACAACTTCCTTGCCACAGGTGGCTGGATTACGTCCAGAAAGGATTCCTTTATGTACGTCTCCTTTACTTGTAAAAACACCCTGGTCAACCTGCCCTCTTTAGAGCTCTCCTGTAAAAGCAGCAGATTAGATTGCCTATATTGTTTCACGAGATCCACCCTGGATATCGTGGAGCAGAATGACTCAGGAGCTAGCCAAAGGTCCGGTGGCCCGATCCTGATGGCAAGGCTTCTAATGTGGGCCAACCATAACGTTTTGGTGTGCTTAAGTCTGGGGAGGAGCTCTTTCACCTCTTCTTTAAACGCACTCAACTCGGGAGTTACCCATAGCCTCCTCCAAATTGTCAGGGGCCGGAGGGCGATCTCTTGATCAATTGGCCTCATGCCGAAGTCCATGCGGAGGGGCAACAGTGGGGTGCTACGTGGTAAACCAATGAGCTGTCTCATGGAGTTATTTTCTATCTTCATAAGTTCTATGGTGAAACTATGCCCCCAGAGCTTTGCCCCATACATAGTAGCCCCTCTAGCTTGAGCCTTATATATCTCCACCACAGGGGCAGCTGGCTTGAAGGCTGATGATCTGAGCATTTTCATTATCCCCCCTGATGTCTGGGTGAGCCTAAGCTGTGCTTTGGTAATCTGTGGCCTCCACCCGAATAGTTCGGACAATGTCATGCCCAGATAGTCAAATGTCCTTACTTTATCAAGGGGAATACCGTTTAGTGAGGGGTTTGGGCGCGTGCTCTTTGGGGGGGTTAAAAACCATACATTTTGTCTTGGATAAATTTATCTCCAGGCCTCTCATGTTGCAAAACTGGGCAAACCCATCCAGAGTGCGTTGTATGCCTAGTGGTGACTTCGACAATAACAAAGTCGTCTGCATACATCAACGTAGGTATTTTCCCAGTGGCCAATTTCGGTACATCCGCATCTTTAATGTCATCTAAAAAAGCAATGCGGCTATTAATATAAAGGCAGAATAATGTGGGGGCTAGAACACAGCCCTGTCTGACCCCCTTTCTGACAGGGAAGCGCGAGGAAAGTTCTCCCAATTTGCCACATCTAACCTAGGCGTAATTATCAGCGTGTGGCCTCACCAGCACATTAAGAAGGCATTGCGGACACCCAAGCTCGTCAAGCACCTCACAGAGCTTCTTTCTTGGCACGAGATCAAAGGCGAACTTCAGATCGACAAATATGAGATAGAGGCTGCCACCCTCCATCCTCACCGTTTTCCAGAACAATAGCTGTAATCTGAATATCTGGTCCACGGTGGACATATTTGGTCTGAAGCCAGCCTGGTAGGGGCTCAAAATTCCCTGCTCATCCATCCACTCCTGTATGCGGAGCAATAAGACCCTGCCCATCAGCTTTTGGGTGTTATCAATTAAGCTGATGGGTCTATAGTTGGTGGGTAGGAGAGGGCAACCCTTTTTCAATATGGGTACTATTTCCGCACCCTTCCAAGTGTCAGAGGGGTTCATGCCCTTCAAGATTACATTAAATAAGGCAGTCAGGTATAGGGCCCAGAGAATAGGTTCTTCCCGAAATAAATCCCCCGGGAGTTTGTCAAGGCCCGGGGCTTTGTTGGGAAGTACGCTTGTTAGAGCATTACGAACCTCCATTAGCATGATATCCCCTCCTTCCACATGGGAATGCTCCAGAATGTTGCTCATATTCTCTGGGCTTGGGTTGTCTTCCGCCTCATAATCATGCAGGGCTCCAAAGTGTAACTCCGATAATTCGGGCGCAATATTTGGCTCTATAGCTGCACGTTCCCTCTCCTCACCCGAGCTGACTAGCCTCCAAAACATTTTAAAATCGTTAGCCTTAAGGGCTGTCCCACCTTTCTATTTCCCAGTCTTTCTTTTCCTGATGCAGGGTTTTCCTGTGCTTAGTTCTTGCTGACTTGATGGTTTGCCTATCATTGGCTTTCAACGCATTAACAAGCTCTTGCTTTGCTTTACGGCATTTGCTGTTATACCAAGAGCATTTAGGTCAGGCTAATTCCCTCTTGTGGGTTACCGGGAAAAGAACATCTGTCAAGGTTGTTACTAGATCTTCATGAATTATTCTATCCTTATCTCTGTCCTCTTCAGGTACCTCCCCCTGACCCAACATTCTCATTCTAACCATTATTGGGATTGCAAGCTGGTACATCTTTGCCATTTTAGGGAGAGATTGCCAGACATGATTCCATCTAATTTTCTTCCGGTTATTAGTGGTTACTAGACCATCAATGCTAGCCACCGGGTTTGGGCTGTTGACAGCTGTGCCCAAATTCTCCAGCTTCAATGTTATAATCAGAGCATTATGGTCACTGTCCTGCCTCTGTTGTACCTTGAAGTCTAAGACTTTCTCCCATGTTCTTGTTTCCACCATAATATAATCAATTAACGATAGGTGACCCTCGCTATTAAATGTGGATTTACCCGGGAGGTCAGACTTAGTTCTCCCGTTGCATGCCCTTAAAGAGTTGGACAGCGTGAATGAGTTGATTTGTATGGCTAAAGGTGATCAGGCTTTAATTGGGGTGATCTGTGGTTCAGGAATTGACCAATAAAGGTCTTCTACAGAGGGGTCTTCCTGAGTATTATCAGTTAAGGGTTCGTACTGACAATTAAAGTCACCTCCCAAGATTAACCAAATTGCCGGATCCAGGGTTGGGAGATAGTGGCTAAGCTGGTCTATGGTATCAGATTCTCCTCTATTGGCTACCTGTCTAGAATAGACGTTGATTAGGGCAAATTTCGTCTTATCAAGGAATGACAGCAAGAGATGTAATGTAGTTCATGGACTTGTGACCAGCAGTGGTCACTGCTGGTATTGCAGTACAGTTCGGGGTTCAGTATAGCATCGGACTGGTGGCCCTTCGAGGCAGGCTCCCTCAGATTCCCCTTGTAAAATGACTTTTCGGTTCAAGGTGTGTAAAGTGGCCGCGCTGATCTGTGCAAGAAGTATGGTAAATTGACAGTGCTTAACTTATGCTTAAAGATGTCAAGAATCTGTGCTTGGCCTGGGCTTGTGATTATTTCCAGCTGCCAAAGTTCTACATTTCTGCTCGACTCTTGCTAAATATTTCACCAGTCTGCAGTTTAGCTGTATATCTGAAGGATCAAAACAGGCTATAACCACCTGCCTCAGTGGCGTATCCCTGTGATATTGAACGCTGGTTTTAATATGGCTTTTCGATCCTCCAATGTTGATTTGTATGTGCTAATTTTGTGCACAATGGTTTCAGGGACTTGACCTCATAATCTGTAAGCCTCCATGCTGTTGATATATTGCCATGGCAGCAAGTGTAGGAGGGAAGACAGTCAGCCCTGGTTATATTTCAGGAAGGTTCTTTTGCTGTGAGCATTAATGCCTTCACCCAAGTATGGTTGACGTACTGGGGTTTAGTAAGTTGCAATTGTTAGCCAGGCGTGCCGTCTTTTTTAGAATACCTCTTTGTCTGCCAGGAGAGAGGTCCGCTTGATTGTTTTGTTTTACAGTGCTCTTAACCTGGTAGTAGCTGCTGGTTGAGTCCCATAGTTGATTCAGGCCAAGGGATACTAAGGCAGAGAGGAGGTAACTCCTAGCAGGGGAAAAGTCCCTTTTGTCAATTTCTTCCCAGATGTCTTTATCTTAATTGAGACACCAAAACGAATAGAATTGTGTACATACAACGGGGGTTATAGATTTTAGAAATAATAGAAAATCAATGCAAAATAATACAGTGAAAAGTTAACATTGCCATGAATGGGGAAAACCACTAGTGAAAATTGGCAACTTGCAGGTCGAGTTGCGTTGTCCCCTTGCAATGTAACGGTGATGTGTGTCCCAGGATGAACCCCTGACAATTTTACCTGGCCCATGGAGCCCGGGTGCGGAGTTGTCCTTGCTGTCCTTGGTGCTGAACGTGAGCCACAGGAGAGCTGCTTTTACCACTAAGATGGTGCTGCGGGGTACAATGATGCAAAAAGACAACAACGGTGTGGTTGCTGACATCGGTCAAGGATCAGATGGAATTCCCTCTTAATGCAGTGTTGAGTAAAAGGGTCAGTTGCCGGACGGGCGACCAACAACCTTTGGCAGGGGTAAGCATTGCTGAAAGTTACTTCGATGTCCGGTGGCCCAGGGGGACATGGTAGTTGCCTGTAACTTCGTGGAAGGCAGGACTATAGTGTCCACAATGCACTGAATCAGCCTGATGTGGAAATCTCACGGAGGGCCTAATGGCCAGTGATTCTTTGGACGTTGTTTTACCTGCAGTTTGCAGGGGACTAGTACCACTAGTCCAGGTCAGTGTGAGGGGGCTTCAGGCTTCCACTGGGGTCCCTCTGCCAGGGAGTGCCGCGTTTTAACCATGAATGAGGCTCAATCACACAGTTCCAAGTCTGTTGTCACAGGGACAAAGCAGCCCTCTTTTGCTTTGATGCTGTGGGCAAAGTCTTGTTGTCGCTGTCACGGGTATCCGCTTGGATCTTCATTGATACAAGTTGTTCAGAACTGAGGTTCTGTTGTCAGGGTGGTCCCTTAAATCCTAGATTTAGGGGAGTTAGGGGTTTGGGAGCTTGTAGCCAATGGGACGCTAGTCCCTGCCGCTAATCCACACCTCGGATGACCACATCCAGGGGTATAGGTCACCTTTTCTAGCCAGAAACCTCTATTCTGCCACTCCTAAAAATGACAGAAATCTAATTTTAGTGTGCAGACCAGTCTGCTCACCCTGGAGCTGTGGCTAACGTTCTGGGGGTGTACACCTCCTTGCGTAAATAATTTCCCTTCTGCCTGGGTGCAAATGTGCTTGGGGCAAGGGGAGCGCTGTTTCCTCCACTGGGAGTCAGCCTGATGCATATCAGAGGTGATGTGTCACTTCACTAGCCTGCTTGGGAGGAGGGAGGTGTGAGCTCCTGCCTGCCCAAGACTTTGTTCCTGACTCCTGGGAATGATCACAAAACCTGGCAGGAGGTCAGAATTCTATCTTGGTGGCAGCAGGAGCGGCAAATGCTGGCTTGCCAGCCAAAGCACAGAGAAGCTGGCGCAACCCTGTGGGCTACATCTAAGGTAGACTCCGGAGTGCATGTCACCCAGGGCACGAGATTCATGTCAGGGGTGAGAAGGCACGTTGTTTGATACCAAATCTGACATTTTTCAGCGGTGCTATAATGGAGCTGCCTCCTAGCGGATTGCTTTTAAGGCCTTGTGTTTGGTCTTTAAGGCCCTCCAAGGCCTTGGACCGGCATGTCTGAAAGATTATTTTCATTGGCACAACCCCTGCAGACAGCTATGTTTATCGAGCTCGCGTCTGATCAGAGTTCCGAGCATAAGGAAAGCACGATGGGGGGGTAGGAGTTTTGTGCTGGGGGCCATAAAGGCCTGGAACGCCTTGCCCTTTGCCCTGAGAAACACCACGAATCTTATGACTTTTAGGAAAGGCATCAAGACTTGGTTATTCACACAGTAATCTCGTTCAACTCATACCCTTTGGGAGCATTTCATTAGCGCCAGGACACCTCCGGGTAACAGTGCACTCTATAAATGTCTAAAAGAAATACATAAATAAATACCTTGAGAATGCCGGGGGCAGCCCAGGTTACCCTATGGACCGCTAAGATTTCTAGTAGTTCCAGTGGGAAACACCACTTTAGGGACAAATAGGCTTGCACATATATGTCCCCACCGTTAGTGTACTACACCCTGCTTCCTAGGCCGAGGAGGCCTTCCATAGGGGTGCCTGACATATATTAAAGATAGTGTGTATGACTGTGTCACACATGGTGAGGGCACAGTCGAATTCAAGCAGTTTACACTGCCCCTGCGGTCTGCAATGGCAGACCTGCTGTCAGTAGTTTGCTTGGGTCACCCAGGGTAGCACAAAATCGTGCTGCAGCTCTGGGGACTCCTTTTCCACCTATGCCCTGGGTACCCCTGGTAATGTATACTAGGGACTTATAGGGGGTTAAAGTGTTTGTCAAGAAAAACATAACAGTTTTGGGGGCGAGCACAGGCACTGGAGTCAGGGCAGCGGACTCCAGTGGACTATCATAGTCATAACAATCAGCAGTTGGAGCAAAAAGTGGGAGGTGGCCATAAAAAAGGGCACTTTCCTACAGATCAGTACTAGTTTGGCAAAGGTGTGCATGTTGATGCAGCAATTGCGGTTTTTAGGCGATAAAAGGCCGCTAAAAGGGACTTATTATTCATCCGCATGTGCTCCATATGCTGTTTGAAGGAACCCACTCTGTCAAACAGCAGACCCAGGTAATTGAGTCACTACATCACATTTCTTTCATAATATTGTATAGTTAAAACTTGTTTTCCCAGTAAAGTAATTTGTGTATTGTTCATTTGTCCAATAGTAACATCTGGCATTCTAGTGCTTCCAAACTCTTCAGAACTTGCCAGTTATTCACAGGAATATTATTAGATGTGTTTTAAACAAAGATACTTATGTTGGTGGTTAATTTGATTGCCTAATGAATGTTAATGAGATTCCTAGAAAATAAACAGAAATAAATCAACAGAGTTCACCTAAACAAGAGAGACAGATAAGGTAAACAGATCTCCAACTCATGTTGCCCTGTTATTTTTAATAGGATTCGCCAGCATGTTGTTTATGTCTTCCATCTGTTTGAAGCATAATGTAATGCCCAATAGTTATGATTTACAGGTTTGGAACTTGTGTCAGGTGAGTTTGAGAGCTGAATACGAGCGAGGAATAAAAATTGCTGAATATCATCCCACATACGGTTGCAGAAATAGTTTTCTTAAGTATTTGTTTAGAGAAGAAAGCCGAATGCGCTGGTCTGTTGTCATTTACTCTGCGCTCCTGCCCTACACTTTCTGGCATCACTGAGTAGGACCAGGATTAAGACCCTGTCATTGGAAACTCGCACACATTAGAGACATGTATTGTTTTGTAGTATTATAAAGAGTACTAGCAATACAAACATATTTGAGTAATATATAAGGTCAGCTAAATAAACTAACTCTAAAACCTCTGGAATGCAGCACAGTGTGGGCATTTGATGTATTAAGCAAAGAGTACAGAAAGATTGGGGGAGATGAAGAAAGGACTTTGCACAACCAAGATTCTGCAAAAGGAAGAGAAGGTCTTTGAATAAGAGCTCAGCAAAGACTAACTTGAAGGAAGGAGATTGAGTACAAACAAATCTCAATATAAACCCAGGCACCATTACGAGTGGCACAATAAGTTCCCATGTGGTCGGTAATTCCTGTTACTGCACACATTGGAATGGAGTTTTGTATTAAAACATGTCACCCACCCCCGGATATATTTTGGCTGGGAAGACTTGCTGACTTCTATCAGGTGAAAAATACCCAGTAAATGTTGATTTTGCAGCAAGCACCAAAATCCATTTATTTTCCCCAAAACATGTGATAGGCGATAATTAGCGCACCCGACAAATATCAAACACGTTGGTGTTGAGTTCGTATCGGGTGTTATAACTTTCACATGCGATAATGGCCAACTCCCTCAGAGAGCCCTAAGGTTGTACCTGAGGAATTTGAATCCAATATCACAAGAGATGACTGAGGCCCATCTCTTTTGAATGCTCTACCAAGCAATTGGATGCTTTAGTTACAGGAAGAGTATTGATGGCTGCCACACAGTGGACATTTCCATTGGAGTCACTTCTGCATATTCTGACAAGACTCTATAGGAGGTGAAAGGCAGCACACAGAATTTGTTGAGTGGATGGTAACAGCATAATACTGCTAAGACATTTCAAGGGCATTCTGAACGCATCATAGCAGAAACTGAGTAATGCTCTGCAGAATTGCTCCAAAACACAGTCCAGCCAGAGCCAAAGCCCTGGGGGTGACTGTCTGACTGAAGAGGTGGGCCCTTCTTAACCTGAGATGTTAGTGATGAAGATATAAAGAGTTTGTCTGTAAGTTTCCAAGATTTTCCAAGGGCAGGTATTCACAGACTACTTCAGGGAGATCAGGAAGGTTTCCCAGTGAGGGAAGTCATCCAGTGACGTGTTGAGACTTTAAAAGCCACGCCCATCAGAGAGGTGACAAAAGATGCCCTGGGAAGTTCAATGTTAGGGAACAGACTTGAAGGTAGCTGCCGAGGTGATTATTAGCTAGTTGGAGTGTGCCATGGAGGTGACAGAAAGAAGGCGGTTTGCCCCCTAATTTCACGGATTGTGTAACAGTGTGACTCAGAAAAGGAGGGTAGAACCCCAAGATACAGGACCAATAGATGTTGGCATACTTCCTGCATGAGCCAGGCTCTGGTTAGCTTGTGTGTGAGTTGGAGACCATCCCTAAGGGCACTTACTGTAAGAATGCACTTCATGGGCACTAGAAGAACGATGTGAACCGCAGAGGTGAGGCCAGTGGACTAGTTGCTGTCTATTCCATCAAAATAGGAAACTGTGACTAATTCTGTGGTTTCCTCATGATCTGAATGTGCTGTTTGTGTTGTCTGTGAGACAGGTGAAGTGATAGAAGAATGCAACAATGCTGACCCTTGCATGGCCCTTGTATCTAGCTTGAGCGAAGGCTCATCGTACTGTTGAGAGCCCCAATCATCCCGCTCACTCACTGCTGATAGGTTAGATAAATGCATACCAGTTAGAAAGAAGAAGGGGGAAAGAGAAAGGGAGAGAGAGAGATACATGGGTCACCCAGTATCTTTATAAAGAAACCAAACACTCTACTAAGTTTGCTGAACCTATCAAATTCCAAAGCTGATTTCTCCAAACGGAAAACAGGGAGAGAACGATAAGGCGCCAAATAGCGTAGACTTTTCCAGTGGAACGCTTCTGACTAGGAAGAAAAAGCATATAGAAAACCCTGCCTAATTTCCTGCCTAACTCAAACCAATAGGGCAAAAACAAGAAAGCAATGGAATGGATAGCCGGGTGCTGAAGTAAATGGGAGTGAAATGCTGTACAAATAAAATGAATGTTGCCAGGAAGCTCCTCCAGGTTTGTAACAATCTCAAATACTCCTGTTGCCAAAACTGTCCCAGAAATGGGTTGTCAGCCTAACGTCCACTACCCTGTGTTCCACAGCTTCATCGGCATAGTATGACCAATTCTTATGGTACGTGTCAGCACATATGGTACATATGGTCTGCCCTGTCTTTCTTCCACGCTCTCTGCATGCTCCCCCCCGTGATTTTATGATCCCTACCTTGAGTGTTTCCACTGCATGCAAGTCCCGAAATTCTGGGGCTAGCAGGCATTTGTTCAGCCTCAGATTTAGATTCCAGACTGAAAGACCAGTCACAAGATGCAGTCCACCTCTGAGATGAAGAAGGTGAGAGTAGAAGCAGGGTGCTTGTGGCATTACAGGGAGAATCATTGTCCCTAGTGCACCCGAAAGTTGTGGGGCCTTAGCAATAAACCATGACTCGCAGTCTGGAGGCATAAAAGTTTCTAGAGATGGAGTGTACCAGGAGTTTTCTGCATGCCCCTAAGGAGAGACATTTGGTAACCATTTCTTTGGTTTTTCATAGGTCTACAGCCTCTCAGTGGAGAGACAGGACAATGTATTGTATTGTAATTGCATTTATATAGCGCTTACTACCCCTGACGAGGCGTCAATGCGCTTTTTCGGCGAGTAGCACGCTACTCCAGGACCCATAGAGGATTAATGTTGAATTAGTATAGTGAAAGATGCAAGTACATTTGAAGTGGTGGATAGGTTAGTCAGTTATTTGGATTTGGAATGATAGCAGAAAGCTAGATGAGGAAAAAAGGTTTGTATTTATATAGCGCTTGTTACCCCTGATGGGGTGTTGAAGCACGCTACTCCAGAAGCCCATAAAGGATTAGTGGTGAAATATGAAAGTAATTTCAGTGGTGGATATTAGTCAGTTATTTGGAGTGAGAAGGATAGCAGAGGGATAAAAGTGGAAGAAAGGTTTGCATTCATATAGCACTTGTTACCCCTGATTGGTGTTGAATCGCTTTTCTGGCGAGTAGCACGCCACTCCGGAACCCATAAATTATTAGTGTTGAAAATTAGTATAGTAAAATATGAATTAATTTGAGGAGTGGATAGGTTATTCAGTTATTTGGTTAAAGAAGGGTAGGTGGCAGGATAGAAGAGGAAAAGAGGTTTGTATTTATATAGCACTTTCTACTCCTAAGGGGGTTTTGAAGCGCAAGTAGCACGCTACTCTGGAACCAATAAGTATTAGTGTTGAATTAGTATGGTGAAACATGAAAGTAATTTTAGTGGTGGATATGTTAGTCAGTTATTTGGAATGAGAAGGGTTGGGGAGGGTAAGAAAAGGGAAAAGGTTTGCATTTATAACTCGTTCCCTAAAATAATTATAACTCACTTACTCGCTATGCACAGCCATGCCATCAATTATGTCACTTCAGGTGCTGCAGTGATGCTATGAGTGATTTCCTAGATCATGTCATGAGTGATGTAATATGTGGGGTAATTAGCAGTGCATGACTAGGGCAGGAGTTATAGTTCTTTAAGGGTACAAGACATAGTTTATATTTTGGTGCTGTTTTACAAATCCACCTCAACTTCTTCCTGGAAAAACTGACTGAAGGGAATTTCGTGTAAAGCAAGATCTTGAATCAAAGCATGCTTTTGTGATGTGGTTTAAATCGGGTCAGTAGTTTTGGAGAAATTAAGGTTTAAAAGGTATATTGACAGTGGTCTTGAATTCACAAATTTACATTTTTCTTATTAGCTGAGATGACTATGTAGAGCAAGCGCTCCAATTGGCTGGTCAAAGCAGATCATTAAAATATTACATTTTAAACTAAAAAATAAATAACTCTGAAATTCACCTAACTAGAACTTGTGCCCCATCGTGACTTGCTTATAACTCTCAGATTGAACCCTACATGAAAGGTTCAATGGCATCATATAATACGGCAGAGCATGGAGGGGTCACAACTTCTATTTAGCTCTAAACTAGAACTGGTGAATTCCAGTGTTTGAGTTTAAAATGCTATGTTTAACTGACATTTTCACCTCACTATATCACTTTAACCTTTGCTTTTTCAATGAAAAGCCACAGTTTTTCTTAATGTTAAGATAGCATTATCATAGCCACTTATGTTACTTTAAACTGATTTTTTTTCAAAATATATTTGAGATGGGCATATGCGCATCATGTGGCCTCGCCTGCTTGCATTTTTTTCTATGATAATTGTTTTTGAGGCGAGTGTCTCAAAGAGAAAGAAAGTTCCAGATCCACATCTGCTTGTAAGGGCCGAGACATTCTAAAAGGGCGAGAGTCAATTTAAAAAAAACTCTCTCAATGCTTTAAAAGAAAAGCAGAATGGGGAAGAGGTTAAATACATCATCTCATCTATGCCCGGTGGCCGGCTGGCATTAACCATCCCCCAACTACTTGCTCATGGGTTGACAGGTGTTTCTTGTGTTCCACAACCCCTGCTTTGTATAAATGTGGAAGGTGGCTGACATTTGCGCTCGCTCTCTCCGGTTGGGCTCCATTCAGCGATCAACAGAGAGACGGTACACCACAAGGGGGTGAATTGTCTCGACCAGAACAGGCTGGGAAGTGATTAATCTGGGTGCGGCTCCAGTGTGCAAAACTTTGGATCCTCCCAGTTGAGTTCAGCTGTGGTCCTCACTTCTGTGTAGCCTCCGGTGTGTCACAGTGGTGTGGCCATCATATTTATGGGGTGCCAGCTGGGATGGCAAGCAACAGCAAATAATGGCTGGTAGCCGCATACTGCCATGCTCAGTGGCGGAATGGAGCTTCTTTAATTTTAGTTGTGACTTCCGGCGACCCCACAAAAATGTTTTCAGGGTTTTTCTCCAGAGCATCCATCCAACTGCCCGGGATGCGGAGGGGAAACATGGTAAACACATAGTTCAATCGGGGCTTCATATTCATCTTGAGCATTTGCGTGTTCCCCCATAGAGAAATGTTAAGCTGGGACCAGCGAGCCACATTGACCCTCATGAACGTGCCAAGGGGTTCCACATTGAATTCCACCTAGTCACGGACTCTCTGCGACTACAATTCCAAGGTTCCACATGGATAAGGAGAACCACTGAAAATGTAAGCCTGCAATGGCAGTTGGATGTGTGTGGGTTGTAAGGGGGAGGGCCTCGCTTTTGACCCAGTTTTTCTTATACCTGGAAAGGGAAGTGAAATGTGTAATCAGGGTCATGAAGGCCCGCAGTGAGGTAGCAGGGCGAGGGTGACTAGAATGTCATCTGCATACAGCGTGAGTTTGTGTTCCTCACTAGGGAGGTGAATGACGTGAATGTTGGGTGAAGAGCGTATGGCAATCACCAAGGGTTCCAGTGGCTGTCGGGTAGTAATTAAGCCTCCAAATCTGGCTCAAAAACACTGGGCCAATCCTAGAGCTCTGCAGCAGTTGAAAAAGGTAGACCAATTCCACCCGGTCGGAAGCCTTCTAACCATCCAGAGGTACCACAAGCTTTTCATCGTCATCATGCCGAACTCTCCATAGGATGTGCAACAGAAGACTAAGATGGGATGCGATATGTTACCGGGGACAAACCCTACCTCGTCCTTGTGTACTAAGGAGAGGATAACCAGCCTATTGTCCAGCACTTCAGCTAGAACTTTCGTGTGGACGCTTAACAAGGAGATCGGGGGTAGCTGGAACATTTCAACAGATCCTTACCAGATTTAGGGAGAAGGGTAATAGAGGCCCTTTTGTCGTCAGCAAGAGTGCTATACAGCGGTGCAGCCTCAGAGTACACTTTGCAAAGCGGGAAAGTTAGCATGTCCTTGTCTAAAGCCAGGCTCTGGCCACCTTAGGCATGGCATCACATTGCGAACCAGAAAAGCCGCAAAGTTGTCAAGATTACACGTTGTATCCAAGGAGTAAGAGGTCTCATAGTAAGGCCTGAAAGACATCAAAATGTCTAGAGGGTGGGTGAGAAACCAGCATCATCTCTTGGCAGATGGGCAGTATGACAAGGGTGGAGTCTTGCTGCCGCAACTGCAATGCAAAAAGGAGACCTACCTTCTCCCCACGTTCGTAATGGCGTTGCTGAGGATAGGAACAGAGCAGTTTCTGTGTTAAAGGTATACAGTGTGTTGTACTCGTGCTTCACCTGCAGCAAGGCCCACAACATAGTCTGTGAGTGGGACCGAGAGTATTGGGCGGTGAGATAGGCAAAGGTAGACTCAAGTTGGAGCTGCTGGCGCAAGGCCTCGTATTTCTGCCGAGCTGTGTCACGCAGGAGATTCTCCCCTCTCTCCCCCCCAAACTCAGAGGCCTTCTTGGCCACCCCAAGGGTACCCGGCGAGTCTATCGACCCACGTTAAAGTCTAGGAAGATGCGGAGATGAGAGTAACCGCTTCCTGTCTGCGGTGGCCTGACATACCAGAGACTAAGTCACCAGTTAGCTGAGGGTGGGCGAAGAGTGCCCATATCAAGCCAGAGTTGGTTTGCGTCATGATCCGAAACTTCCAGAGGGGACTATGACTGCGTTCGCTAAATGGCCGACCAGTGCCACGTTAAGGAGGAAGAAATCAATTCTAGACCTGGTGCCATTCACTCCGGAGGTGAAGTCCCTCAAAGTGGGGTGGAGCAGCTTCCATGGGTTAGTCAGGGAGATGTCAGAGACCAGATCTTGGATAATGTCCCTGTCTGTGGCGGCGTGATGCAAGGGCTGATCGGCAGCAATATGGCGGCACCGCCTTTGCAGAAACGTTTGGTAGAAGGGGCTGATCTCTGATTTGAGGAAGGTGGCACTCTTAACACAACTACTGTTGTTGCGGACCTCAGCCTGTTTGCCGAAAGTGGCTTTTCAGACCGAGTGACTGGTCTGTGCTCTGGTCACACCATTGGTACAGTGGTAGACCTCAGCTTGTTTACTAAGGTAGTGCCCTAAATAGTGACTTTTCACTGGAGGGCCAGGACTTTGGTGTAGGGGTGATCCTTTCTGTACCTTACAGGATGTGTGACCTTACCTCCTTTTGTGGAGAGATTAGCCCGCCTTTCACCACTGGTGCCATGAAGGTCCTCAGCATGTGGTGAGGTCGAGGAATGCATGCCTAATACAGTGGCAGCCGTGGTTGGCTGCCCATGTTTGTTTGAGCAAAAAAGAACAGCTGGATGTTGCATTAAAAAAAACCGAGAAATTTACGGAACATACCAGTTTAAAGTGAACTTATTGTTAGATTTGGTTATAACATCTTAATATATGTGTTTTAAAAAAACCTCAGTAATTCAATTAAAAACCACAGTCAAGTTATGGTGCTGAATTAAAACCAAAACAACCACAGACATTTGCAATCTATGAACTCATAAGACAGCCTTACAAACCATAACGCGCTCACCAATGCAAGTTAGTTAGTGTTCGAGCAGAGGAGAAATAGAGTAGAAACAGAAAAGGGAGTTACTAATGTTCTGAGCATATGCATCGTTGATTGCAGAACTGATGAAAAAGCCCCTGATGAAACATAAGGAACCTGAACTGAAGAAAATAATGAGCAATATATGCCATGCTTAATATGTGCAGGTGTTTCCAGGTACTGGCACTAATCTCATTCTTTTAATCAGCAGGGACTTGGGGCTTAAGGAGAGAGGGAGAGAAAGTGGAGAGAGATCAGTGAGGGAGAAGAAAAGGATAAACAGATCATGGATGGATGGAATAGAGAGAGAGAGTGCAGTTAGCGAGGCTGCTTTTGGTTCCCATTCCAGCCCTAAGGTGTGTGCTTTTGTGTGCGTTGGCGGCTCCCATGTCCAATAGAGTGGGGGGAACGTATAAAAATAAAACACTTACCTTGAGGCGCCACGCAACAACCTTCCACCCTCGTCTGTCTTCCAGACAGGCTCCGGGACCCAGGAAACTGCAGTAACCAATCCTGGCACTGCTTTCACCAGCATGAGACCAGTGCAAGGATTGGTTGGAGTAGCCTCACTCAGCGCTCTCAAGAGCTTTGGAGGCCTGTGCTTTCTCTAACCCGGCTGTCTAGGACAGCCGGGTTAGAGAACTGTAAAATGTGCATGTCTGACTGGCTGTCCCGAGACGGCCAGCCAAAGAGTCATGCACACTTTAAAGAGTACAGCTCCATACTGCTGCCACTCGGCAGCACTGGCCCCACCCCCTCCTGTCACTCAGTTCACGACAGGTCGGTTGCTGAAAAATAAAATGGTAATAAATAAACGTAATAATTATCTTATTTTTCAGCTTTGGCCTGTGGGGTGCTCAGAGGAGCCGCCCCTGCTTGAGAGAGAGAGAGAGAGTGTGTGTGTGTGTGTGTGTGTGTGTGTGTGTGTAATAACACTACTGTGAAGTAGTGCACGTTTTTCTTAATTATACCAAGATAAACATTTATTAGAAATACCAGTCTCTTTTCACAATTTCTGTGTGATTATATACAGTTATAAAGGACAAAATCAAGGAAACTTTAAGGTAAAAAAAGAAAAAATCAAGGGATGTACCCTTAGGCCTAATGCAGGATATTCGATGCTGTAAAGGTCATGCTGAACGGCAGTTTACGTAAACCAATGCAGACACCCATGCTGCCTTTCCAAGAAATTTCCTAGCGATAAATCCAAATGAAATTTATTTGACAGCAAAGAGATTAACCCGAGCATTAAAATAGCTGTGGCCTGCAGCTTGTTACATGGAACATAACAATGGCACATATCTCTTACTTGCTGTTGCACAAATAGAGTCATTTCAGACAACCTGCTTTGTAAACATCAAGCACAGTATGGTGCTTCTTGCCAGCATGCATCTTTGCATTCTTTTTTCCTAGGAGCTGCCAGAGTAGTTTAAAAAGTTCAGGTACTCTAACAGATAGGTACATAACAGTGTTCTGCTTGCTGTAGGACCCGCTTTGCAGAAACCGCTAACGGTAAATACCCCTCCCCAAAGACTGTGGGGCTTATTTACAAGCCCTTTGCGCCACTTTTACTTCCTTTATAACATGGGAAAAGTGACGCACGGGTAGCGCAAACGGCTTGTAAAAAAGCCCCTGTGAATTCTTTAGCACTTCCTGCAGGATGATGTATGCCGATTTGGGACCTGATTCAAAAAGATAAACGTACACTTTTGTGAAAGTTTACATTTGTTTTGGTATTCACAAACAAGGAATTAATAGTACGTTTACGATGGGGGAGACACTGCAGGCGGACGGAGAACTCCGTACATAAAAAGATAGGATATTATGTGCGGAGTTCGCCTCGACTATGGAGTCTCCGCAGCCATAAACTTACCAGCCTCGGACATGGAGGGAGTTGCGGTGGGGCAGAGAGGCAGGTGGGGGAGGGGAGGGTGTGGGGTGCTAAAAATTGGCATATGGATAATTGGAGGTAAGTAAATAATGTAATTAATAAAACGTATTTCGTAGCGTGCCCTGCATCGCAAAATGCGATGCAGCGTGCGCTACGAAATTCGTTTTATTAATTACATTGTTTACTTACCTCCAATTATCCATATGGCGCTTTTTAGCACCCTCCACCCTGTCCCTCCCCCGCCCCGCCTTCTGCCCCACCGCAACTCCCCCCACGGGCCGCGGCTGAAACTTACTATTAAAATACCAAAACAAACAAAAGCTTAAACAAAAGTTTAAGTTTGCCTTTGTGAATCAGGCCCATATTGTTCTGTAAAAGACTGATATTTATCTCACTAACAAAGATTCCACTGCCTGTACTGTCTGTTCTGCCAATGTGCAGTGAGAAGTGCACATGGAAACAGCGGCGGACTAGCGGCACAGTCTGAAGTGGCTGGTCCAGCGCGATATCTGGCACAAATACCTTTCAAAAACACTGCCAAAAAAAAGAGTGGTGAACTTTCACAGAAACAGAATTATATGGTTCTTTACGTGCTGGCAAAACTCATGAAACATGTTAGGGAGAATACATATACATTTCAATAGTTTCTAGTGTTCACAATTCTCAGACAATTGGTTAATTAAGCCACTTTAAAGAAAAAATGATGGATAACTCAAAGGGGTGTAAGCCCACTCATATAATAAACAAAATCCTTGTTAGCGTGAATCTCATAAGTCACTAAATAAACCTGTGTTTACCCCTCTGGTAGCTTGGCACAAAAGCAGTCAGGGTTAGCTAAGAGGCACTGTGTTAAAGATGTATGCAGCATTCAAACAGTAATAAAGTGATAACACAACACAAGAAAAATCCCAAACGAATTTAGAACAACTAAGTGAATTTTAACAAATAAAACAACTTAAAAAGGACAAAAATGCAATCAATAGAACTAGAGCTATAAGTTTTTAAAGTTTTAAATGAATACTAGCAGCCCGCCCCAGCGTTGCCTGTAGCAGAAGGGGGCTGGGGGCAGCATTTCAGGCTTTGGTGCACTCCCGCTCCGGCCCCCGCCCGCCCCGACATTGCCCAGACCGCCTCCCGCCTCGCCTTTGCCTTTGCCTTATCCCGCCCGCCCCGACATTGCCCAGACCGCCTCCCACCTCCAGCCTCCCGCCTCGCCTTTGCATTTTGCCTTACCTGAGCCGCCGCTCTTCCCCGCGCTCCGGACTTCACCGCCACTCCTCGCTGCTCGTCACCGCTCCTCCCTGCCTGTCGTCATTACGCACGTTGCGGACATCGCTAGGTCGCGGCCAGCGCTACTTTTAGGGGACTACTTTGTTTTGAAAGTTACATTTTTTAATTTACGTTTTTATTTTATTTTATGCAGCCTATGTCCATCTACACACCATGAGGATTACAACAATGTATTGGGTGTGTGGATTGGTGCTGTGGTTCCTGAGTTTACCTTGCCAAAAGGTTTCTGTTCTCTCTTTATAATAGTAGTATAGATAGCACCAGGAAGCATAACGCGCCACAAACAGTTATCTGGTCACACTGGACATAGGAAAGCTCAGCCGACCCCAATGTAGCATGGCACAGATACAGGGACCAGGTTAGTACAGCTGAAGAGTTACCTTCTCAGACATGTGCGAAGTGGGCAATTCACGTTGGCGGGGCCTGTAAGGAGGAGGCTTTCTGTGCAAGGATCAGGTTGAATGTTATGGATGGTCGCTGTTGTAGGATGAGGTGCCGATCTTTACTGAAGATTCACCTCAGTGGTCGACATGGCCTGTTGCTGTTGGCGCGAACAGTAGGTCTCACTGAAGCTTTGCATTGGCAGTCATCGTGGATGCTCGCTGTCAATACAAAGAGCAGGTCCAGCGGGAGCTCCGCATTGGTGGACATCTTAGGCTGTCGCTTCTCACCGCAAAGAGTTCACTTCACGGTCACGAGGGGCATAAAGCTCTACATCACCACCTTTTCTTCAAGAGTTTACTCTGATGCCAGCCAAGGGTCCACGATCTGGGGTTCATCTCTTGGAAATCAGGACCCACTACAGCAGAGGCCAGCAGGAAGGCTCAGGTAGGTCTAGGCAGGTTCAGTTGGTGCTGTTCAGCTGGGTTCAAGGTAAGCAGGTCCAATCATCCTTCTTCAGAGAGCTGGGCAGTCCTTTTTCTGAATCTTCCACAGATCCATAGTATTCTGATGAGCGTATCTGAAGGTCAATGTTTATACCTGGTGGCAGGCTTTGTGTGGGCAGCAACCATCAAACCTGGTTCTGGTCAGTTCTTCCCCTTTCCCTGGTTCTGAGTCCAAACTGTTTAGGATGATAAAGGCAAGGGCAGGCCTGGTGTCAGGTTACTTTCTATGTGGTGCAAGCAGGGCCCTTTATGTTTAATCAGGGCAGGGTACAGCTCCTTACAATGCATCCAGTCAGGAATAGCTTCTCTCCTCACTCATAGGCCATTTTTGTTCCCATGTCTAGAAGGAATGCACAAAACATCAAAGGAAGACCATTCACTGTCATGTGATACTGGACACAGTTGACGACTTGCTGTTAGACCTCATGGGCAGTTTAGTTGGGTTGGTTGAGGTACAGGTTCTAAAAAAAAAAAAAGCAGATACGAGCCGTTTTCATAGCCGGTCATGGCTAACAATGTACAGTACACATGCACAATACGAGATTGATACTAGCCGCCCGACCTCCGGGTTGTGGGCTAAATGGTTGTGTAACGATAATACCACAGACTCGTCACTGCCAACGTTGATTGTACAGGTATTGACCGATGTACATTTGTAACTGAATAACTGCAATAAAAACATATTTACAAAAAAAAAATGTGATACTGGACACAGCCAGAAAGGTAAATTTGGATTATGGCAAATTAATGCTAACTTTCTAAAAGTGGAATTTTCAGAATAGTAAAGTAGAATCCAACTTTACCATTAAAGAGGATTTTAAATTCCAATTAATTTGAGTGCAAACAGCATATTGTTATCTGGTCCCAAAATGAAGTTAGCGCTTATTAATTGTAATAAGGTAATACAGTATTAGGCTATGGGAGAGATATCCTTTCAACAATAGATAATGATTTTGGGAGTCCGTCGAGACATGTCAAACTTAAACCCAAGTCCCCTACCTTTTAAATACCACGCACCCTACCCTATGAGCCTTTAAGGTATATCTTAAGGGTGACTTATAAGTAATAAAAAGCATAGGGCTTGCTTTAAAGGATGGTTGTATGGTAATATGAAGCATTCCAAGTGAGTAGCATGGAAATGTTTATGTATTTGTGTGAAAGCAAAGAACGATAGAATAATATTGGTGTAGGTTAGAAGGTCAGGTGACAGTTGCACCTTCAAGGCAGACCTAAACTTCTATGTAGCTTATTGACTGCCCTCCTTCCAACTGTACTGCTGCCAGAGAAAAACACCATAAACTATAAAGTTATATAAGACACTTTAATAACTTTAGAATGCCATGTGTGGTCCCTTGTAAGTTCAAGGTTAGGCAGCTGGATAAATAAACAAAATTATCATAGCTGTGTGGAGGGCACACAACTTCTGCCCAATCAAACCAGGTACTCCATGCTCCCAACATGCGGGCAAAGCAAAGCGTCTCTCTATTGATGGTCACACAATTGTCTGGCGGCAGCTGCGCTGTCAAGCCAAACCATAAAAAGGAGGTTTTGGCCCTAAAATAGGTTTATTTTGCCAGGTCGAAATGGCGGTTCAGAATTGCACTAGAGGCTCTAGTGGCAGGCTTGAGACACAATGAGTGCTGCAGCCCACTAGTGCCATTTAATTTACAGGCCCTGGGTATATGTAGTACAATATAATAAGAACTTATAAGAAAACCAATCATGTGTAGCCTAATTTAACATGTTTAAAATAGAGAACACAAGTACTTCACCTCTGGTTAGCAGGGAAACAGTGGGCAGAGTCCCAAAAGCCAACAAAAACAGGTTCAACAAAGGAAGGCAGAGGAATTCTAAAAATCTGGAGTGACCTTTCAGAAAGGTCCAATACCACATACCTGAAAAAGCACATGGTGCTTAAGAGGTATATTGGGGGGAGTCAAAAATGAATGAAGAGGCTGACCGATACCGTATGAATTTAATCTATATGCTGAATGCAAGCATGCTACAAGATTATACAACATTTTACTGTTATGGGTTTCAGGTATATTCCAATTATTGCTCAGGTCTGAAACGACCTATTATGGCTTCTAAGTAAGAGAGAGTAACATACAGTCAATTCAGTTCTGCTTCAGTTGCCTGCCTTTGTCTTAGACACACATTCCAAAACAAAGCACAGGAAAACTGGCACTTAACTGAGAAGATGTATTCTATGTTAACACCATGTTGTGTTTATAATATCCCTCCAACACGAGGACCCGGCTGCAACCTCTCCCTAACGGTAAAACACATTGATAATCATTCCACACTTTTGTTGAAAGCCAGACCAACACGTAATACGCGGTTAGCCATTAATTATGAGGGTCGGTTTACAACAGTTCAGTGAATTATGTGAAAGTTAGCACCTGCTGTTTGGATACGTAGCTATACAAAACCCTGTCAAATAAATCAAATATTGGTAGGAGCACAAACCCATTATTCACGCTTTTCCTCCATGTTTAGGACTGGAAGACGTTGGCTACATGCATGCACTCAAAACATTTGGCCTTCCTTGATGAATGATTGTAAAACTGGCATTTGATAGTCCAGATTGTTTCCCCCCTTGGATCAGCTAGTCTTATATTTAATCTGAAAGGAGAGGGGCTAGCAGGACATATTCAGCCATGCTCAGTCACTGTCAGCAGGCGGGGTTAATATGTACAGGCAGAGCGCCCGCATTCTGGGGCCACAGGCTTAGCTTTGGGGGGGGGGTGGGGGGGGGGGGTTGGGATGTTATACCCCCCAAGAAATGCATTTTCTGATAAATAGTTGCGTACTGGTGCTTTCAGTTGGATATTGTGAGATGCCAGTCTGATTTCACCAGTAATTTTTTACCTACACACAATCTCCATTTCCACTGCCCCTTAGGCCCCTCTCGTGTACTCTGCTTCGCCTATAATATATTTAATCATTTTATGCTAGCTTGATTGTCGTAAAATCTGAAGCCCACCCCCCTAGTCTTACTGACCAATCAACACCTATGGCTAGGGCGGGAAACCAAGGCTTTTCAATTTATACCACGCCTGGCAGTCACATGACTCTAATAGCTCTCCATTGCACAAGAGTTTTTGTGTCCGCATCAGTAGTAAGTGTGTAGGATGCCAGCAGCCAACCCAATCCTTAGTGGCTCTGTGATGCGCCAAAAGACACAGATAACAAGGTGTGACATTCCCCTTTTTTGCATTCTTCGACTCATAGTATAGTAAACAGAAGTGACTATGAACACTTTATGGGATGTCATCATAAAAAGCCAGGGCTGTCCCACCCCTTAGGCTTTTCCAAACAGATAATAGCAGAACTAGCTAGCAAAGTGAAGGCACCTTGTGTCCTCATTGTGGAAATTACCAAGTATAACTCTTCTCCAAATTTATGGAAGGATACAGTTTTACCTACCTCTATAAACGAGGAAAGCTACAATTGAGTCCCATGCCCACTGAGGACAGAACTGCTAGTGATAAAAGGCACGCACAGCTTGTATTTGTTTAAGATAAGTATATATTGCCGTCATATATATATTAGTAAATGCTTACATAGTTTCCACTGTGGAGGCGAGGTACAGGACATGCATAGAAGAAGAAGTAAGTGAAGTGATGCCCTGTGCAGTGTGGTAGTAGTTGAATGCAAATGAGGACATGACTTATGTTTTTCTTTTAATAGGAACCACCCATAATAGCCAGTGGTTGGAACTCATAGCCCTCAGGAAGCAAGTGAAACCCATAGCCACTGACCCTCAGCATTGTGGCCTGTCATGGAGGGGTGTGCACACTGATGTCATGCTTGCATTGGGGGTCATTGGGCTGGGTGCACTTGGGCTCACCGTCAGCTTGACCTGAACATTCACGATGGCAGCTTTACCATGCAGAGTATCTGAGTACCTGACCTACGTGTTCTTCTATCTCAGCACTTGTGTGAGTGGACAATGGGCAGTGTGGTTGTGGGCTCGCCTCAAAACATTTAACGTCATAGGAGCGTCGAACGTTCAGCGCCCAGTGCTGAACGTTCGAAGAACGAATGCTGGCCCGTTGGCCAACGGTCGTGCGCAGCACTGGCAAGGTAGTGCTCACGACGACCGTTAGCCGACGGCAGCTCTTAAGGGGTTAAGTGTGTACACAACCACCTGCCACAGCAAAACGTGCATGACCATTGTTCCACACAACTCACCTCAGATTGTTGTTAATCATAAGTAGTGCAGCATTCTGTTGGCTTGTATGTGGCAGCTTACCTCTACCAAGGAATGACATTCATAACACAGTTTTGATCTGATGCTACATCACGGGGGGGGGGTGCTGGTAGTGCAACTTGCTATGTTTCTATGTTTTTCAGTGTGGTGGATCATCAGTGAGGATTGAGCCATCCAGGGTTGATGGGACAGAGGCACAGAGGTTGATAGGAAGGCGCTCATGTAGTCAAAACCTGTTTATCAGCTATCGGGGGTGGCAAATGCTTTTTGTCTGAATGTTCTCTTGTTTAATTAAGTGGTGGCACCTGTCGCTGCCAGATGTTGTGGAAACAAAAGGGAATATATTAAGCTGATAATCCTAATTTTGAGGAATGATGGACCCATTTAAAGCAGCTCAGCTTTATGCATTGGGATCTTTTTTAAACATTTGCTTTCTTTAATTTTAGGGGACAGCTTCACCACAGCCGGGAGTCTCTCAAACCGCAGCTACATCAGGTAAGATCTATGTTTTAGTGCATCTCCTCTGCCATTTTACGTAGTGTTAAAATATGTAAGGTCGTTCATGCTACTTCAAAATTTGAAATGCATTTTGATAGTAGATCCTCAGTATGGGGTCTACAAGGGTATTGACCCATGCAGAAGGTGATCAAAGCTAGGATGTGGCAAACATCTGCTTGAAATGTGTTGCTGTTCACATTTTGGGGTGTAGTCTCAATGAATGTCAGGGTACGTAAAGTAGTACTCTTTTATGTACCCTTCTTGGCCTTTGTGAATTGGTAACAAAATAACTGAATTGTTAATAAAATAGGAATATTCAGGTCATATTCATAAATAGTTAGTACAAATAGGAAGGACTGCACCTCCTTTACTAATGGGGAGTTGGAAGTTTGGGGCCCAGTCACAAACCCATAGAAAAGTACTTAAAAGAGTATTCATGTAGTACTACTTCCCACACTCATGCTCATTTGCATTGCCTCTATAATGATTAATAAGCACAGCAAGAAATTCCACAATTTTGAACCATCAATGGAAAGTGCTGGTAAACCAGCGAAGCAATTCAGGACTGATTTGTAATGTTTTTGTGCCACAAAGTTCAAGTTGGGTGTCTAAAAAGGACCCACTTTAGGCATATATATATAAGATATTGATCTTGTAGATGAATACTAAAAACTCATAATATTTAGGATTTAGGATTGGAAATATGGACGTTCCCAAGAAAGGGGAAAGAAACGTTGGGAAAACCTATAAAATTCCTACATTTGTTATATACATATATCAATGGTTTTCACACCACTTTCAGCTCAAAATTTTAATGTGAAAAACACTGAGGAACTGAGCAAACTGGATGTGAAAAATCACAAAAACTTCAATTTTTTTCTCGGGATGTGGTGGGAGAAAAGAATTTAAGGTGCTGAAAGAAAAAATCTTCTGGTTTAGGTATTGGCCTGTAGATGTGCTCTTCCATTTTTCTTGATAGCCATTTGTTGACCAAGGATTTTATATGTAAATGAAAAAAATTATTTAAAAAAAAAAATCATGGGCGTAAGCACAGGGACATAAGATTATTCTTCTTTGTAAATGAGGTACCTGTGTGTATCGCAGGAGTATCGAGAAGGCCAAGAGAATGTAGTAGGAGCAGAGGGTCATTTAGATACTGGTAGGCGACCCACCAGCCTGCTACATCAGCCAAGCATTGGTTTGTGCTTCGCTGCTGAGAACCACCGCTCTAATGAGCAATTCTCACGTTCCTGGTGGAGATCTCCATTATGAAAGTGAATCGGCTGGTAGGGAGGATACGCGCTCATCACTGCTAATGTCGAGCAGAAAAAGAAAACCCAATTGTGGCCCAGTAGTCAGAGGCCATTGACAGCTGTCTCTTCCGGGGTCCACCTTGGGTCCCATGTCCACCTCGGCAGGGAAAATGAATGAGAGTTGCCTGCCTCGGTAGGACTGGGTGCTGGTAACTGTGACCTGGCGAACAAGCGGCAGATGAGCTGTCAGGTCAAGTCTTTCCACTGGTGGATCCAGTTGTAGCTCTGACTCCCAAATGCAATGCTTGAGACCTCACAATATCTGTGCCAATAAGTAGCAACACCTCAAATCAGAACATTATTATATAACAACACATGCTCAAACCATTAAATAATATTCCCTTCATAGTGTTCCTAGTATTAATTATACCATGAGCTATAATCTCATCAGTAATATGTAGGACATGTTTAATTGCGTCTGTCACATTGATGCGGAGATCATGAGTGTTGCCTTTGGTGTGCAAGTTGTGTTCTGCATAGCTGTTGTGCGAGTTATGATTTAGCCTACCTAGCACTAAGAAACCCCTTCAGGTCAACAAGCGCTGCATAGGAGCTGAACCTGCAATTCTTAACAGAACTCCAACGCTGCTTCTTACATTTCATAAAATTTGCATTTGGGGTCAGGCTTTTGTGCCTAAAGCTGCAAGACCCTACGCATCTCCTTCCAGATCTTTAGCCAGAAACAAACTAATCCTGTGGTCTTTTGCTATCAGTCGAAGCAATGGCTTCTCCAGATCTTCAGCCAGAAAAATCCTGTTGTCTTGTGCTATCAGTCGAAGCAATGACTTAGCCTACGGCTACTCCATCTCATAACATTTTTCCCCACTGGGTGCAATCAGTTTAGGTTTAATTATGGTTCAGTTAGCAACAAGCGTGTGTGTTATAATATAAACAAATAAATAAAGTATAAACAGAGTGTATAAGATTGGCTCATAGAGAGTTATTTGCATTTTCCGAATGTAATATGCACTATGGCTTGAAATGCCCCAAGCTCTGAACTAAGCACTGAATGCAGGTTTGCTGTTGCTTCCTGCAGCTGTGGTTTATCTATAGGGGCGCAGGGGCATTGACCTGCTACCTGCGAGCCATTACATCCCTCAAATACATACCTGTCTTTCCAGGTGCGGGGAATGAGATTTTGATACCCTTTTTGATCACTTAGATACTAATCTCATTCATTAATTTGGATCGGTTGTTATCTGTCATTGAGTAAAAGACAAACCCCGCATAGGTTAGATAAACCCCATTAACTGACGCAACCCTGAAGAACCACTTACAACTGATGAAGTTTTGAAAGTTTTATATAAAATCAAGATTAAGTACATATACAATCCTCTCAGGATAAGTTTCAATGAGTATACAAATGAATACAATCAAAAATCAATTCCAAATCTCCAGATTAAAGCATAGATACAATGTGGTCCTGTTGCGTCATCTACAAAAGAATAGACAATTTAATTCTGTCCCTACTCTGTACTAAGTGAAATCCCTACTTCACAAGTTCCTTACCTAAAAAGGTGTCAGCAGTTTGACTTCCAAAGAAGTTCAAACTCTCTTAACCCCTAATGGTAATTTCTATCGAGAAGCAGTACCCTCTCTGCCTACCCATCCGCTCTCTAAGGGTCCTCGGCCTACTGCTCCCTCGCGCTCTGATCTCTCTGTCTGACTTCTCAGGCCATCTGCTCAAGTCATCTGCGCTATCTTCTTCCCGGGGTACTGTCCCTAAAATACACAATCACAGTATGGATGGAACGCCCCTTCGACGCCCACCACGTACTTTCTTAATGATGTCATTCTTCGCTCTCTCCATGGCTTCATCTCTTCGTGCCGTCCGTTAAGTTGACCTTTCTCCTTAGACGCCATCTTCGTCTTCTTGCTGGTGACTTCATTCGACATTACATTTGACACTTTCGGAGCAAAGTCTATCACCTCAGCAGACCTTTAGTTCTTTACGGCTGTATTCATAACCTTAGTTGGTCCTGTGAACGGTCGTTTCTAAACAACACTCAAATTCCAAGCGTCTCCTCTCACGTTTAGGCAATAAACTTCGTCCGGCATTGTCACCTTAAATCTAGCAAGAACCTAGACTCTTTGGCTCGCACGTCCACATCAAGGCTATTCACGACCCCTGTGAGCCCACTAAATTACATACAGCGGACTACACTCCTGCGAGCTCTTGGTCAGTTAGGTTAAAATCACATATGACCTAAACCTTCTCTAACATTCCTACAAAAAGCTTTCTACACGGTATAACCTTTAGCACACATTTATATATAATCGTATTTAGTAAGTCCTTCGATTATAAGTGAATACATTCTACATATAACGCAACATTTATATTCTCGTGCTTACATCGCACTATACATGTTCTGCACATTTCTTCGTTTTACATTTCTCGCCGTTTCTCCATTTAAAGTTATACACGTATATTTTAGTTTTACACGTTCTTCAGTTCGTAAGCATTTCTACACATCTCTATATTAGCCCACTATGTATACGGGCCTTCTACATCTATTGCATTTTAGATTAAATACAGAATACATTTCCTATTACATTGGTTACATCTGCTACAAGTGTTAACTTCACGTTATAGATTCCACGTTTATACGATATGCTTGTGAATATGGCTCGGATATACGTTTTATTCAAATTGCGCTCTCTCAGTTCCCCCCTTTGATGACTTCTAGGAGTCATCACTAAATACAATTTGAATAACACTTTTACACAGAACTAGTTACAACATTCCCTCTTTTTATCGTTTCGAGAGCTCTTAAGCTTTTGTACTGTTGATCTTGTAAAGCAGCTAATCTCCTTTCTTGCTCTCTCATGGATCTTTGTAACCGGTTCGACCTATACCATTTATACAATTTAACTAACCCTAATAATGTGATTATGCAAATCAATACTATCAATACAGGTTTTAATATATACCACACAATGCTTTTACCAAGGTTGGCAAACCAACTTCCAACCTTTCCTACTCCATGACCTACTTTTTCCCAAACATTTGTTTTTGATAAATCTTCTATTTCTTGGTGTATCTGTGTAATGTTTCTTATGACCTTCTCAAGTGGTTTTGAATTATCAGGAATATAAGTACAACATTCCTGGACCTTCAAAGCCTTGCAGACTCCGCCCTCTTTTGCTAGCAGTACATCTAAAGCAAGTCGGTTCTGAAGAACCATTGCTCTAATCGACTGCATCTCTCCTTCTACTAACATTAATGACCTTGCAGTACTTGCAGATAATCTATCTACAACTGTAGCTAGTCTCCTGATCTTAACATCGTTAAGTATTAAACCTAACATAGGAAACATTGCTCCAAATATGTCTCCAACTACTTCTGCATCACCTACTTCCCTTTTCGCTCTTGTCGAAGCTTTTCCTTCTATGATCGCTAAATCCTTTGCATGATATATTTTGGGGAAGACAATTGCCAAGTAACACGAACCATACCAATTGTCAGGCAGTTTTACATAGGCATTTCTTCCACATACAAAATATACATTAGGAATCGCTTGCATCCCCTTCATAAAATCTTTCGTATAGTACTCTAATCTAAAAGCATGTTCGCAATTCACTTCACCTACAAATACACTCTCATAATACGTCTTGCTTCGAGTTAAACATAACTTTCCTTTCTGCGTTCTATCCAAAGCTATTGGACCATTGCTACCTTTCTTCTTGTGTGCTTTCTCTTCTTCGGTCCAATCTGTTTTCCACTGTCCTGACATTTTTAGAATCTTCTGTCTTCTGTATCGGTCATCTACTTGTCCTATGAACTTTTTCTCAACCTCTGACACTTTGCAAGTTAGATTATTTATGCGTGCATATGATGTATCTAACGTATCCCAAGGAAGAAAGAACTTGGCTAATCGATCTTCCTTTTTGTAATAGTCCCACTTATTCATTTCCTTATAATTCGGGACTTCTGGCAGTACCGAATCATAATTTGAAAAGTAGTACTCAAATCCTTCTCTACCATAAAATATACTGAGCAGTAAACTACATGTTATCCCATAAGTCAATGGGAGATGATGATATCTGATGCCTTCGTCTACGGAAGCCGGCAATTGCATACATACATAGCATTCCTTGGCCTCCATGGCATCGGTATATTCGTATAATAGCTTGGCATATGCATTTGACCTAAAATTTCCCTGTGACTCGTCTACGTGTAACCTACGAGCTTCATTTGCCAGTAACGTTTTTTCACGGATGACATTGCTCTCCTCCTTCTTCCCAACAAGAGCAGGTTTCAAAGTCGTTACAGGCTTTACATCTTCTATTTCTTAATCAGTTTCATGTCCTACCATGTATGATGTGGTAACTACTGTAATTATGAGAAAAATTACTAATGCTATTAGTGTACCTATTATGCATCTAGTTTTTCGGTTTGGGTTGCCGTTCTCCATGTTGTCAAACAGCGTCACTCCTTCCTTAGCAAGGAGAAGTTTTCTTTTCAAGTCTTTAGTTTGCTTTATTTGCTTTCTCAGGCTGTAAAATGCTCTTTATCAACAAAGTCTCTTTTCACAACAATGTCTTTTTTCTCTCTTTGCAACAGACAACCCTAACCCTTCTCCGTCCTCTAAATGTAATCCCTAATTTTTATTCTTCTTTCCACTCGGCGCTAGGTTATCTTCTTCTTTATAGCTTAAACAAAAAGTCTTTATGTATCTATAATTATTCTCGTACCTGCAGCTTTAGCAACAAGTTCCAATAATTCAAAACGAATAACTTTTTCTTCTTCTTCTGGAATTTGATGACCAAAAGTCGGAAACTGTAATCGATTTAGCACTAGATCTTTGATCCGACTTAGGTATGGGGGTATGGGAAGTGTGAAAGTCAGTAACCCCTCAGTCTCGAGTCCAGGCGTCAACATCCATATCTCCACTGCCACAAATGGATCGAGATCGATTACCTTCACTTCTTTCACTCTCCCAGATTTCTGTCCCCAAGACATCTGCTAGATAAGTCCACTCTGGGGTGGCGTACCTTCTGCAGGGCACACATACCTTTCTTGATCTTCTCGGACTCTCAGAACCTGAATCTGTAGTTTCTTCTTCCTGATCCGACTCTTCGGATAGCGGGACAAGGGTTCTTTCGTGATCTGCTTTTAAGCTTGGCCTTCTCCTTCTCTCCGGCCAACTAGCTTCGTCACTCCTTGTCCTCCTACTCCTTGTTCTTGGACTTGTCTCTTGATTGCTCACAGCTTGTTCATTCTCTGATTCGGATTCCCATGTACTCTCTTCTTCCGAGACGACTTCGGTCCCACTGGTGTCCTGACCATCGTCGGCCTGCTCCGACACCGTCTCAGCCTCTTCGGTCACCTCTACAGCTTGGCTTTCCCCCTCTGTGGCTTCTCCGCTTTCCGCTGGATTCTCATCCGAGAGAGGAGCTGTTTCTTCCAGAGGTGTTGGCACTCTTCGGGTGTGTGTGGCGTGTATCCAGTTGGGCAAACCTCCACACTTTACTGCAGTGTTCGTAACTAGTATGACTTGAAACGGTCCTCTCCAGCGCACGTCTAGACAGTTCTTCCTAACGTGTTTCTTTACCAGGACCCAGTCCCCCGGACACAGGTCATGGCACAAGTCTTGTGCTGATGGAACCTCTGCAGCCTGGACCTGGAGGGACACAGAATTAATGGCATCAGATAGTCCCTTGCAGTAGTCCAAGATCAAATCGTCTGTGATGTTCAATAGCGCTGCAGTCGGAACCGATGGCAATCTCATAGCTCTTCCCATTAGCACCTCATGTGGAGACAGACCTGTTTTCCTATCTGGTGTGCTACGTATGCTCATAAGAACCAATGGACGTGCATCAGGCCAATTCAGAGATGTCGATGAGCAAACTTTGGCGAGTCTAGACTTTATCGTACTGTTGATTTGCTCTACGATCCCTGAAGCTTCTGGTCGATAGCTGCAGTGTAACTTCTGATCGATACTCAAAGCTGAACATAGCATTTTCACTATTTCGCTATTGAAGTGAGTTCCTCTGTCCGATTCCAAAGAGGATGGCACCCCGAACCTCGGTATCAACTCTCCAAGTAACAATTTTGCTACTGTGAGTGTATCGCACCTACGTGTAGGGTAAGCTTCAACCCATCTAGAAAATATACAGACAATCACTAACACGTATCTGAGTCTATTGCATTGAGGCATTTCGATAAAATCCAACTGCATTCTATTGAAAGGCCCCCCAGACCTTCCTATGTGACTCAGTGTGACTGGTGTTCTCTTTCCCACGTTTAGTTGCTGACAGATTGCACATCGCTGACACACTGCTTCTGCCGCTACTCTAAATTTCGGGTTAAACCACGTTTGTCTGAATACTCTCACCATAGCATCTCTACCTATGTGTGCTGATCCATGCAATTTCCTTGCCATTGGACTAACAAGTTCGTTTGGTAAAACTGCTCTCCCATCTGCAGATATCCAGAAATTCATTTCACTTTTTGTACATCCAGCTGTCTCCCAGCCCTTTTTCTCATCATCTGGTGCATTTTCCTGAACGCTCTTTAACTCATCCCATGTATCTACAGTATCTAACAACATTGTCAATTCAGTTCTTTCCTGTATTCCCCCCACTTCTACATTGGTGTGAGAATAACCTTGTTCTGCGCAGTATCGTGCTACCTCATCAGCATAGCGGTTGCCTTGCGACACAAAGTCTACATTCTTCGTGTGCGCGGCACACTTGACAACTGCTATGGCGGACGGACCTTGCAATGCCTCTAACAACAATCTCACGAATTCTCCATTTCTAATTGGAGAACCCGAGGAGGTCATGTAACCTCTTTGAGACCATAACTGCCCATAGTCGTGAACTACCCCGAAACCATACTGGCTATCGGTGTACATGGTGACTCAAATTTTGTTACCTGCTAAACAGGCACGCGTCAAAGCAATAATTTCAGCTACCTGAGCGGAATGTACTCCTTCCAGGCAAGCGGCTTCCACAACCCTGGTAATAGTATAAACTGCATATGCTGCTCTCAGCTGACCAATATCGTCTCTTACGCATGAACCATCAACAAAGAATATCTCATTGGGGTCAGTCAATGGCTCATCTACGATATCTGGTCTCGGTTTGGTGCATAGTTCAGTCACATCTAGGCAGTCATGATCTGTTCAAATTTCATCATCAATCTCATTTGGAAGTGGCATCAAAGTTGCAGGATTCAAGACGGAGCATCTTTTTAGGGTCACATTCTCGGCAGCCAATATGACTTGCTCGTATCGTGTGAGCCTGCTATTCGTCAGATGCTGAGTCTTAGTCCTGGTCGTTAACAATTACACAGAATGCGGTACGTACACCACTAACTGATGTCCCATTACCACACTTTCACATCGTTCAATGCTGACACCCGTTGCAGCTACGGATTTGAGACATCCGGGCAACGCTGCGGCTACTGGATCTAATGTAGCCGAAAAATAAGCAACTGGCCTACGCGCATCTCCGTGTATATGGGCCAAAACTGCTAAAGCGCATCCCTCTCTTTCGCAGCAGTAAAGCAAAAATGGTTTTGTGTAATCAGGCATTCCTAAAGCCGGGGCACGACATAAGTCCTCCCTCAGCTGTAAAAACGCCATCAAACAATCTTTGTCCCATGGTACCGGATCACTTACTCCTTTGTGCGTCAGTTGTAATAAAGGTTTCGCCTTCAGTGAAAAGTTGGCTATCCACTGCCGACAATAACCGACCATGCCTAGAAACATCCTGACTTCTCTCTGTGTTTTAGGCGCATTCATCTTCATGATTGCCTCTATCCTGTCTGGAGACACCTTCCGTTTTCCCTTTTCAATCCTGTGGCCCAAGTATTGCACTTCGGTCAGACAATATTGCAATTTACTTGGAGACACCTTGTGTCCGTTCTCGGCCAAATGATTTAACAAGGTGATGGTGTCTATTTTGCAAGCTTCCTCAGTTTCTGACGCAACTAGGAGGTCGTCTGTGTACTGGACTAGAACCGAGTTCTTGGGCAGTACTAGACTTTCAAGATTTTTCTTCAGCAGCTGGTTAAAAATCGATGGGCTTTCTGTATACCCCTGAGGGATACGACACCATGTTAAAACGCGATCTTCCAGCTTAAAAGCGAAAAGATACTGGCTCTCTTCATCTAAAGGAATCGAAAAGAAAGCCTGGCATAAGTCTATCACGGTGAACCATTCAGCTTGGAACGGTATCTGAAACAATATCACTGATGGATTCGGTACCACTGGACAACATGAAACAACAATATTATTAATCTTTCGAAGATCCTGCACTATTCTGTATTTCCCACTAGGCTTCTGCAAACCCATAATCGGGGAGTTACATGGACTTCCCACGATCTCCTTCAGTATTCCCTGTTTAATCATGGATTCGATCACAGGCTTTATTCCTGCAATCGTCTCCGGTGTCAACTTATATTGTGGTGTTCTTGGATACTCGGCGTTGGGTCTTACCATGATCTTTACTGGTTCTACCCCTTTAATCAATCCTATTTCTTCTCCAGTAAAATCCCACACCTCAGCTGACACTTTCTCCCTCAAATCCCGTGGAAGCTCCTCCACTGTCAAGGTAGGATATAGTTCCACGCATTCCTGTGAGTTTACAACTTTAAAATCAGCATCCTCATCGTTCGTCTGTACTTCTACTCCTTCAGGTGTGCAATGTATTGTGCAATTCAGTTTACACAACAGATCTCTTCCTAACAAACACACAGGGCTAGAATCACAGATTACAAACTGATGTTCGTCACTGTAATTCCCTATCTTCACTGACACTGGTTCTGTTAGAGGATTCGTCATTCTCCTGTTTGCGACTCCTACCACCTGAATCGTCTCTCCCGACATTGGTAAACCTGGGACTACCGCTGATCTCAACGTGGATCGAGTGGCCCCCGTGTCCACCAAAAAGGTCGTAGGACATCCAGCTACTTCAGCCTCTACGTAGGGTCCTCTCTGATCTACTTCCAGGGCTGCACCTAGAGTACAGTCTTCTTCTCTATTCACCCGTTGCCCTGTAAGAGGATCAACGTAGTAGCATTCTTCTCCTCCTACGAACAATGGCATTTGTCTATAGGTTTTTCCTCCATTTGTAATGCGAGGCGGTTGAGGGAACGGGGCTCGAGGAGTCTGATTCCCCCCTTTGATAAACTTTCCCTTCGGGACTGCTGTTCCCTTTACCGTGCTGGGTTGAACCTCATCCTCCTCCTGTTCTAATTCCCCCGTCTCGACATTATAGGGACACTCGCGTCTCCAATGTCCCACCTCGTTACACTGATGGCATCTCGTTGTCTTTTTCAGTGTCGCAATATCTATTCTCGGTCTCGGTCTTTCTTCCTCATCTCTGCTTTGATTATTCTGTTTCTTTGCTGGTGCTCCTGTTCCCTGTTGCCGCTGTCCACCCTTTCCAGCTGATTGCATCTGCACCAACATCAGCTTTTCCTTAAGTTTCTTTGCTTTTGAGTCTATTTCGTCGCTACAGTACCTTGCATACCTCAGAATCTCATCTAAAGGTTTGTTCTGCCAACAAATCAAATGCTGTTGAATCATTAGGCTTATGTCTGGTCTCAATCCCAGAACAAACTTCGACACGAACTGTCCTATGTCTTTAGGATCCATGACATCCAACCCGCTATACTGTTTGAATGCTTTCAGCAATCTCTCGTAGAACTCGTGAACTGTCTCTTTAGGTTCCTGAGTTGTTCGATCTATCTTAACCCAGTCTATGTCTTGCACTGGCACTTTCTCTTTTAACCATGCAATGACCCTTTCGTACTTTTCCATGACCCTCTCCGATGGACCATTTGTCTGGGCATCTCTCGGAGGCTCACAAGCGGGCCATTCAATACTAAGTTTGCATGCCGTCCACAAATCTCCGGGTACTACGATATCGAACAAAGTGTTCAAATCGATCCACAGCACCTTAGAGATCTTCACGAACCTCTCTACCTGCTTGTACCACTCCACGGGGTTTTCTCTTAACTTGGGGAAAGAATTAGTAAATGCCGCTAAATCCCCCCTACTCCAGGGCACATGGACGTAGTTTCCGTTCGCGATTTCTCGCAAAGGGAAAGCTTCCATTCGCATTAGCTCTCCATCTTGAGATTTCGCAAGTGTACTCCTCCTGACGGACCCCTTTTTGGACCATCTTTCCTCCCATCTATCCAGATCTCTCCATATTCTGATTCACATAATTAGTTCCCTTATGTGTACTCTTAGCCCAATCGTCCTACGCTCGTCTAGATCCTGATCCGTGCAATTTAGCCTATGGTTGGCCTGTAAAGCTTTAGTCCGTGACATGTCTATCATATACCTGTCTGCCAATTCAGATAATTTGCCCTTGCTTTCCGAGTAACATCCTTAGATAAAAACAGTATTTCATCTGGTTCGTACAGTTCTAACCTTTCTATTGCCACTGTGCCGTCAATTATCTCATCCAAGTCTGATTTTAAACTCATTACATCAAGCCGTCTTGCTTTTATTTCAGCTCTCAGTACGTCAGTCCTTGGTTGTTCACTTACACCCCTCTCACCTCCACTATGCGCCCTACGTCTAAGCACAGGTGAGTTATGAGGAGTTCTTCTTGTTTCTCTTTGTTCCCACCTCTCTAGATCCCAAGCCTTTCCATCTTCCCTTGGGGTGTGGTGGAACATTGCTCCATTCCCCATCACTACATTCCGTCTCTTCGGCTCGGTTTCTTCCGGTACGATATAGGATCCTCCGTGCTGTTCTAAACCATTGTAACTCGCTTGCTGTCTGGTGTCGCTCAATAATATGAAGGGTCCTCTACGGTCCTCCATGTTCCCGCGATCTCGTTCGTGATCACCGGATGCATGGCGAGACGTTTCGCGACTCTCCATATTCCCCTGACTTCGTCCATGATCACCGGATGCATGGCGAGACGCTTCGCGACTCTCCATATTCCCGTGATTCCAATGTCGCACATTATTGTCCGGGGCATGGTGAGTGCACTTGAAACTATTTCGGTACTCCTGCGTCTTTCGTTCTCCCTCACTAAAGGTGACGCGAGGCACTTCCCCACACCCTGCACTCCTGTCGTCGCACATTTGCCTATTGCCACTAGCAGTATGGCAAGTATCTCCTCTGCTTCCTTGACTCCCTCCCTCCCACTCAGGGCTGCTTTCGCCAGCTCCGCAGTGAGAGAGGATCCTGTTATCCTGATCACTCCATTCAGCTCCTGTTTCTAATCTTTTATTCTGAGTCTCTTCGGCAGCATCCCATTCTCTCAAATACTCCCTTAATTCCTTATAGGATTTCGGTTTTGGTCCCCTCAAATCCATCTGTCCTCTTTGACCCCCTTGTTCTATCCAGGGACCCGTTGCGGAATCTAATGGGGTACTCCGACTCCTTGGTCCTAGCAACTGCCTTTGGGAATTGATCGTCCTATTCCTATTCTCCATCTCTGCCCTTTCCCTGTCCCATTGTGCCTGTTCCTCCTGCTGGACCCCCTCTGGGTTGTAGATTGACACTATAGGGCCTATGGTAACAGGTACTTGTAGAGCATCAGGCATTTGATACGACCTTGCATGCTGTGTTTCTGGTACCTTCTGGACCACGAATCTTCCCACTACTCCCTGTTCGGAACTAGATTGAGGTACTTCCTCACCTTTCTTGACATCCCACTCTGTTACTGGGAGTGATTTATATTCCCCCCATCTAGCTCCGTCCCCTTGCTGTAGTACGGGACTTGTGACTTCGCTGTTGTACGGAGGTGGTCTATCTGTTAATAGCCTCTCTATCAGTTCCTCCTCTGGCTCGCTATCCTCATCTTCTTCTAGAGGTTTCTTTTCTCCCGTCGCTTCTATCATTGTGAACAGTTTGTCTGCTTCTATCTTTTGCACTCTCCACTTTTTAGCTTCATCGTCCCATTTAGCATCCTGCACTGCTTTTACCGATCGCCTTACTCTTTCCTGGCGTCTTTTTAAGCTCTTTTCGTGTGCTGCTCTAAACCATGCACTAAGTGCTTCAAACTGTGTTGGCCTCGGTAGAGGTCTCGTTGCTAGCATTACCGCTTTCAGTTGGTTCAATACTTCTAGCTTAAACGTTCCGTATCTCGGAAACGTCAGTTCCTTATTCCCTTCCGTTAGCTTATTCCACTCGGCGGTCCATAATATCGAGTGTAAGCCTACATTCACTGCCATATGATAAGCTGGTGTGCCTTCTGGTGGAGCTTCTTCTCCGGCATACAAGTTTCTTCTATCCCTCTTAAAGATCGCCCTTAAATTCTTAAAACACTTCATTTTCGATAATCTACTATTTTCCTCTTTATGTCCCGATGACAAACCAACCAATCCCTACGCGGCTCTCGCTAATCGACCTATCCCAGCGCGACTCTACGCTGACCGACCAATCTCAGCGCGGCTCTACGCTGACGTCACTCGTTCCCTCTACAGCAGTTCCCCTTCTTTCTCAACTCTTCTCACGATCCTACATGCGTTTTCATTCATACGCTGAAAAATGACTACTTCCGTCCAAGCGATCACTTTTCTCTGACTGTAAGGCCACAGTCTAACTGTAATTGTCACCTCAACTGACGAAACGTCTTTCCTCACACGGTCAGACGATCGCCTTAACTGATAGGTTACTTACACACAGTAAACGTACGACCAGCGTCCGTTACTCATACACTCACTCTTACGCTCCCCCTATCATCGGTCTGTCGGGCGATCAATGGTACCTCATGACCCCCTTTCAATGGTGAACAAATTACTCTGGGTGTTCGATACACCCGAACCACTCAAGCTCTCCTTGAACTTAAGATTTTATCCGGTTGCGCGCGCTCACAACCTTCCCTCAATCACACTACAGGCATTCAACTCCGCTTGACATTACAACACAGGTACAACATAAAATACCGCAATCTTACAACGCATGACCCTTATACTCACTCTCGACCGACTCTGCTGCTTTTCTCTCGACGCACCGTCAGCACCGTCTTCGGCAGGGATTCTTCTTCTGGTCGTCGATGACTAGGGACCTTGGGGTAATCTAGACCTGACCTAGGTTGTCTTCCTCAAGAAGAAAACCATCTTTCTCTGCTACCAACTGCGGGGAATGAGATTTTGATACCCTTTTTGATCACTTAGATACTAATCTCATTCATTAATTTGGATCGGTTGTTATCTGTCATTGAGTAAAAGACAAACCCCGCATAGGTTAGATAAACCCCATTAACTGACGCAACCCTGAAGAACCACTTACAACTGATGAAGTTTTGAAAGTTTTATATAAAATCAAGATTAAGTACATATACAATCCTCTCAGGATAAGTTTCAATGAGTATACAAATGAATACAATCAAAAATCAATTCCAAATCTCCAGATTAAAGCATAGATACAATGTGGTCCTGTTGCGTCATCTACAAAAGAATAGACAAGTTAATTCTGTCCCTACTCTGTACTAAGTGAAATCCCTACTTCACAAGTTCCTTACCTAAAAAGGTGTCAGCAGTTTGACTTCCAAAGAAGTTCAAACTCTCTTAACCCCTAATGGTAATTTCTATCGAGAAGCAGTACCCTCTCTGCCTACCCATCCGCTCTCTAAGGGTCCTCGGCCTACTGCTCCCTCGCGCTCTGATCTCTCTGTCTGACTTCTCAGGCCATCTGCTCAAGTCATCTGCGCTATCTTCTTCCCGGGGTACTGTCCCTAAAATACACAATCACAGTATGGATGGAACGCCCCTTCGACGCCCACCACGTACTTTCTTAATGATGTCATTCTTCGCTCTCTCCATGGCTTCATCTCTTCGTGCCGTCCGTTAAGTTGACCTTTCTCCTTAGACGCTATCTTCGTCTTCTTGCTGGTGACTTCATTCGACATTACATTTGACACTTTCGGAGCAAAGTCTATCACCTCAGCAGACCTTTAGTTCTTTACGGCTGTATTCATAACCTTAGTTGGTCCTGTGAACGGTCGTTTCTAAACAACACTCAAATTCCAAGCGTCTCCTCTCACGTTTAGGCAATAAACTTCGTCCGGCATTGTCACCTTAAATCTAGCAAGAACCTAGACTCTTTGGCTCGCACGTCCACATCAAGGCTATTCACGACCCCTGTGAGCCCACTAAATTACATACAGCGGACTACACTCCTGCGAGCTCTTGGTCAGTTAGGTTAAAATCACATATGACCTAAACCTTCTCTAACATTCCTACAAAAAGCTTTCTACACGGTATAACCTTTAGCACACATTTATATATAATCGTATTTAGTAAGTCCTTCGATTATAAGTGAATACATTCTACATATAACGCAACATTTATATTCTCGTGCTTACATCGCACTATACATGTTCTGCACATTTCTTCGTTTTACATTTCTCGCCGTTTCTCCATTTAAAGTTATACACGTATATTTTAGTTTTACACGTTCTTCAGTTCGTAAGCATTTCTACACATCTCTATATTAGCCCACTATGTATACGGGCCTTCTACATCTATTGCATTTTAGATTAAATACAGAATACATTTCCTATTACATTGGTTACATCTGCTACAAGTGTTAACTTCACGTTATAGATTCCACGTTTATACGATATGCTTGTGAATATGGCTCGGATATACGTTTTATTCAAATTGCGCTCTCTCACAGGCAAAGCATCCTGCCCTCCTACTAGGTGCAGTTTATTGCAACGACCAGGTGGGGCTTTGTATCTAAACTGCACATGTCAGGCTGGCCGGTATGCTGCTTGCGGCCAGCCTGACATGCATCAGGCTTCCCCAATCATTGCTATGGGGGGCATGGAAGCAATGACAGTTCCACAAGTCTCCGATGGAGCAACGTGCTCACCTGCCCCCGCCAATATTCACGCTCCTGTTATGCTGTTTACTGTGATAAACAGCATGAGAGCAGTGATTATATTGGCCAAGATGGGTGACTTCATGCCCAGCATGCTGCGTACTTCAAGAGCATTTTTGGTGAAAACATACAATGCCCGGTGGCCCGTCTTCCACGGTAGCACAAAGGACTGGCCAGAATATTTTCATTTTCCCAATGCTGGAGATTCTATAGAGAAAACTAGGAGGCATTATTCATTTTTTTCATCTATGGGAGACACTGCTCTGAATATGGTGTCCCTGTCCTGAGAAGGTGTTGAGGCAGAGCAAGCTTTGTCCGCACTGTAGAAACGTAGGGGCAGATTAACAAGCCCCTTGCGCCTCTTTTACGCCGCTGTTGTGTTACTTTTGTGATGCAGCGGCGGCGCAAAAGATGCGCCATGGTGCGGGATATTTACAACGTGACGCATCTGGGAGATGCGTCACGTTGTAAAACCCTGTGTCAGAAGGAGGCGTTCTGGTGCAGGGGGGGGGCGTTCCGGCGCAGGAACAAGTCAAGTCAAGTCAAGTCATAAAATTTGTATAGCGCACTACATACCCAGAGGGTTTCAAGGCGCTTAGGAAGGGGAGGAGGATTATTTGTCAAATATCCACATTTTAAGCTGCTTTCTGAACGCTAGGTGATTCTGGGTGAGGCGAAGGTAAGCGGGGAGTGAGTTCCATGTTTTGGCAGCCAGGTAAGAAAAGGATCTGCCTCCCATGGTGGTCTTGTTGATGCGAGGTACAGTGGCGAAGGCTTGGCTGGAAGAGCGAAGTTGGCGGGAGGGGGTGTAGAAGGACAGTCGAGAGTTGAGGCAATCTGGTCCGATGTCGTAGAGTGATTTGTGTGCGTGGGTAAGCAGTCGGAAAGTGATCCTCTTATTGACGGGTAGCCAGTGGAGGTCTTTAAGGTGACCAGAGATGTGTTCGTTGCGTGGGATGTCTAATATGAGCCTAGCTGAGGCGTTTTGGATTCGTTGTAGTTTCTTCTGGAGTTTAGCGGTGGTACCTGCGTAGAGGGTGTTTCCGTAGTCCAGTCGGCTCGTGACTAGAGCGTGGGTGACTGTTTTTCTTGTTTCGGAGGGGATCCAGCGAAATGTTTTTCTGAGCATGCGAAGGATGTTAAAGCAGGAAGAGGATACGGCGCTGACTTGTCTGTTCATTGAGAGTGAAGAATCTAGGATGACGCCAAGGTTCCGTGCGTGGTCTGTCGGGATGGGTGCTTTTCCGAGGGGTTCCGGCCACCAGGAGTCGTCCCATGCAGAGGGGGATGTACCTAAGATGAGGACTTCTGTTTTGTCTGAGTTCAGTTTCAGACGGCTTTGTTTCATCCATTCGGCGACTTCTTTCATTCCTTGGTGTAGGTTAGTTTTGGCGGTGCTGGGGTCCTTGGTGAGAGAAAGGATCAGTTGGGTGTCGTCCGCGTAAGAGATGATGTTGAGGTTGTGTTGGCGGGCGATGGCCGCGAGGGGGCTCATGTATACGTTGAAGAGGGTGGGACTGAGTGAGGATCCTTGAGGTACGCCGCAGATGATTTCAGAGGCCTCGGACTTGAATGGTGGGAGGCGGACTCTCTGTGTTCTTCCGGTGAGGAACGAGGTGATCCATTCCAGTGCTTTTCCTTGGATTCCGATGTTTCTGAGGCGTTGTAAAAGGGTGCTGTGGCAGACTGTGTCGAAGGCTGCAGAGAGGTCGAGGAGGATGAGGGCGACTGTGTCTCCATTGTCCAGTAGAGTTCGAATGTCGTCTGTTGCTGCGATGAGGGCGGTCTCAGTGCTGTGTTTGGCTCGGAAGCCAGATTGTGAGGGGTCGAGTGATTTGTTGGCTTCGAGGAAGGCGGCGAGCTGGTTGTTGACGGCTTTCTCGATGACTTTGGCCGGAAATGGAAGAAGCGAGATGGAACGGTAGTTTTTCAGTTCGGTGGGGTCTGCTGTTGGTTTTTTCAGAAGGGCGGTGAGTTCAGCGTGTTTCCAGTCTTCTGGGAAGGTAGCGGATTTGAAGGAGCAGTTGATGACGTCTCGGAGGTGCGGAGCTATGACGGAGTCTGCTTTGTTGAAGATGTGGTGAGGGCATGGGTCTGTGGGGGATCCAGAGTGGATGGAATTCATCAGGCGGATGGTGTCCTCAGTGGAGATTGGGTTCCAGGCGTTAAGGGTGTTTACTGGAGGAAGATGGTCAGCAGATGGTGGGGTGGGTTGGCTTCCGGGTTGGTTGTCAAAGCTGTTGTGGATGTCAGCAATCTTGTTGTGGAAAAAAGAGGCTAGGGAGTCGCAGAGGGTTTGAGAGGGGGTGATGTCGTTGGAGTTGGCCGAGGGGTTGGAAAATTCCTTGACGATGTTGAAAAGTTCCTTGCTGTTGTGGGCGTTGTTGTCAAGTCGATCCTTGAATGCTGTTTTCTTGGCATTTCGGATCAGTTGGTGGTGAGTACGGGTGGCACTTTTGAAGGCGTTCTTGTTGCTGGTGGATGGGTCTTTTTTCCAGGCCTTTTCAAGGGTGCGGCACAGTTTCTTGGACTTCTTGAGATCATCGTTGAACCATGAGGCCTTCTTGTTGCCAAGTTTGTGTTGACGTTTTTTCAGTGGTGCTAAGGTGTCGGCGGTGTTGGATAACCAAAGGGTGAGGTTGGAGGCGGCTTCGTTGGCGTTAGAGGAGAGGGCTGGGGAGGTTCGAAGGAGCGATGTGGAGATCTGATCCGTGGTGATTTTGTTCCAGTTTCTTTGTAAAGTTGGTTGGAGGTGGATGATGGGTTTCGGCTTGTTGTAGGTGAAGTGAACACAGCTGTGGTCAGTCCAGAGGAGATCCGTAGTGTGGCTGAAGGAGACATGGTTGCTGGAGGTGAAGATGGGGTCGAGTGTGTGACCTGCGATGTGGGTGGGGGAAGTGACCAGTTGTGTAAGTCCGAGGTTGGCGAGGTTGTCTAAGAGGGTGGCGGTGTTGTGGTCGTTGATCTTTTCAAGGTGGAAGTTGAGGTCTCCCAGAAGGATGTAGTCTTTGGAGGGGAGCGCGTGTGGGGTGATGAAGTCCGTGATGTCTTCACTGAATTTTGCGCGGGGTCCTGGTGGTCTGTAGATGAGGGTGCCTCTGAGAGTTGTCTTTGGGTCGATGTGGATCTGGAAGTGAAGGTGTTCGGAGTTAGCGAGGTTGGCGTCGGAGCTGGTAGAGATGCGGATGGATTTCTTATGGACGATAGCGATTCCTCCTCCTGTATGGTCGGAGCGGTCCTTGCGTGTGATCTTATAGCCATCAGGGATAGCGATGGCGATGTCAGGGGCGGAGGAAGCGCTCATCCATGTTTCCGTTAGGAAGGCGACGTCAGGAGAGATGGTGTCAAGTAGGTTCCAAAGGTCAATGGCGTGCCTGTGGACCGAGCGGGTGTTGAGAAGGATGCATTGTAGGTGGGTGGTGTCGGGAATCTGTGGTGTGGTCGTAGCGGAGATGTTGTCGGTGCCGCGAAAATTGCAGGAGAAGCAGGAGAACGGTCCATGGGTGCGTCCAGGAGCGGCTTGGACGCAGTTGGGGGCGCGACCGGGGTTAAGGGCTAGAAGGGTGGCGGCATCGTAGGTAGTGCGGGAGGGCTGGGGAGCGCGAGGGGCAGGGGGTCTGGCGCTGGGCGCGGTCCAGGCACGGACGGGCGTAGACGGGCTTACCTTTGGCGCACCTTCGGCGCGGATTGGGCGCGAACGCTGCGCGTGAACGCTGCGCGCGGGAACTCCTGTCATATATGGATAGTGGGGGGGAGGGGCGAGGGCGCTTCAGCTGGGAGGCGGGGCGGGCTAAGGAGGACGAAAAACAACAACAAAATGGAGGTGGAGGGGTCAGGGCGGCAGGAGAGCTTGGGGGGGACACGCAAGGACTGAAGCAGGGTCGCGCTGGTCACCAGAATGCAAATTAGCACAAGCGGCGATGAGTAGATAAATTAAACTGCAGAGTCACGCTGGTGGAATTACACTGTGAATGGGCAGATCGTCAATTACAGCAAATTAAATGGTCAAAGCTGCGAACAAAATGGGCAGAGCGGCAGGAGCAAAACGCGATTATATGCAGTCAGGAGTAGATCAAAAGCGCTGCACAGACGGTACCTTAGCAGCAGGGGAGCGACCACTCAGCTCGGAAGCGTAGAGCGAGTCACGGCGCTTCGAGGTGTGTGAGCGCTGTTTGTTGTCTGTGGGAGGGCGCTTCAGCTGGGAGGCGGGGCGGGCTAAGGAGGACGAAAAACAACAACAAAATGGAGGTGGAGGGGTCAGGGCGGCAGGAGAGCTTGGGGGGGACACGCAAGGACTGAAGCAGGGTCGCGCTGGTCACCTAAAAGTCACCTAAACCCTTCCTAAAAGTGGATGAGTGAAATCTACAAGATTTCACTCAGTCACTTTAGGGCCCATGCTGCGTAAAACCCTGCGCCTACTTGAAGCAGGCGTAAGGATTGACGCAGCATTGTAAGATTAGGCCCCCCTAGAGCATTGCTGGAGCTGCGTCGCGCTTGCGACGCAACTTCTATGGCACAGATGCGTCACGCATCTGTGCTGTTTTTGCCCCATGTTGCGCCGCATTGTAAATGCGGCGCATCCATGGTGGCGAAAGCATGGAGCACAATAAGTGGCGCATCCTTGCTGATATGCAGGGATGTGCCACTTATTGTAAATCTGCCCCACAGTGTTTCCACAGCTCTAAATGAACCAGGGGAGTCATGAGCTGGGCAGATGGGGCGTCTAATAATGTTGTGGCTGGCCTATGTTGTGGGTGCTTTGCCTCTATTTACCCCTTCTTGGGATAACATGAATTGAAATCTTTATGTAACTGTTCAATACCTGTTACGAGGCTGATAGCCATATGCCTTAAAGACAGTGCTCGACATTGTATTCTAGGTAGTGTATGTATTTCCTTCCCTCTTTGGATTTAGTTGTATAATTCCCTCAGGTGCTTACTGTATGGGTAGTGAACTCTGTAGTGGCTTTAGAAAAAAAATATATAGTTCTGAGAAATGGCATACCTTTTCATTCACGGTAAGCACAACAGGTTTTTAATAACAAAATAATAATACCGACAACAACAATAATAATAATAATAATAATATTTATTTATTTATTTTTGAGATTTGTAGAGCGCAGCGTATGCCGTAGGCGTCTTGGCGCTATGACTCAACTAGTGCCTCAGAGAGAGCAGTATGAAATTTTTAAAAGGTGATGAGGAGGGGAGAAGAGCTACTGGTCAAACAGCCAGGTTTTCAACAGTTTCCTAAATTGAAACAGTGTGGGTGTAGATCTAATCACCAATGGAAGCATGTTCCAGAGTCTGGCTGCGGTGTTGGTGAAGCATCTGTCTCCCCAGGTGACAGTCTTGGTCCTTGGCACCACTAGTTGGTGTGAATTTATGGATCTTAATTGTCGGGTAGTGCGATACAGAGTGAGCTTCTGTTTAAGAAACTCCTTCCCTAGCTGATGGAGGGCTTTGAAGGTAAGACACAGAGTTTTGAATGTAATCCTGTTTTTGACCGTCAGCCAATGATAGTTCCTGATTACTTGTTTAATCGGTTTGAATTTGGGGGTCCCAGATAGCAGTCTTGCTGCCGCGTTCTGGACCAGTTGTAGCTTGGCGACCACCCGAGCTTGAACATTTGCAAATAAACCGTTACAGTAATCCACAGTTTTCCCAGCATTTTCTGAAAGAAATGGAATTATTTTTCTTAGGAGTTTAAGCTTATAAAATGCTGAGGACGCTGCCTGATTGGCATGATTAGCAAAATTCAATTTCTCATCAAAGATGACTCCAAGATTCCTGACTCTCTGAACTGGAGTTGGTAAAGCTCCGAGTAATGGGGGCCACCAAATTGATGACCACATAGGTGACAATTTACCGAAAATAATCACCTCAGTCTTCTCGGAGTTCAGCCTTAAACAGTTACAGGCCATCCGCTCCTTAATTGCCAGCATGCCTTCTTGAATAAAAACAATAATTCGTTTTTTTATCGGATTTAGACAGCAGGTATCTCGTTCTGTATATATATAGGGCCAGATGCGTCAAGCATCCATTTTGTGATTCCTTATTAGCGAAAAATAAGGAATCGCTAATAAGGAATAGCAAAATGGAATGCATCAAGCGATCACTACAAAAATAGCGATTCCTTAGAATTTCTTAATTGCGACTCGCAAATTGTGAGTCGCAATTAATGAATACCTCCCCATTCATTCCTATGGGCCTAGAGGCCCATGGGAATGAATGGGAAGGCAATCCTAATTTGCGAATCGCAATTAGCGATTCGCAAATTGAGATTGCGAGTTCAAGGGTGCAGGGGTGTCCAAAGGACACCCTGTTGCACCCCTAAATTTGATCTGTGCACATATGTTGCGCACACACATGCCCTTAGGGCATGTGGGTGCCAACATGAAACTTTGAAAAATGCACAAAAGTGCATTTTTCAAAGTTTTTGCAAATTACCATGAAGTTGTACTTCATGGTAATTTGCGTGCACTATTAGCGAATTCGCTATTTTTTAAACTTTCATGCATTGCATTTAAGGAATCTCAATTTGAGATTCCTTAAATGCAAACAATCGCAATTTAGCGAATTCTCTATTTGCGATTTTTGCATTTGGGATGATGCATCCCAAATGCAAAAATACTGGTCGCAAAGGGGCAGATTCTGAGAATCTGCCCCTTTGCGACCGGTTTTTAGCTTGATGCATCTGGCCCACAGTGTTATTATTACCAAATGTACAGAAAGCTGGAAGGAGGAGTGAGCTTTGCTGGAATTTAAACTGAAAAGATCATGTCAGCTTTCCCTTTACCAAAGGGTGAAAGCAGTCTTGGGGTGGGTGTGGTACGGTTCAGGGAAGACCTGGCTTGGCAGTTTGGGCTGGACTGTTCCTATTGGAGCAGTGTCCAAAGTGCTTTGCATATGGCAGGGTTCAAACTGAGGTGACATGGTGAGCAAAAGAACAATGGGTTGGAATGCTACTCGAGGGATTGCCAGTGGTTAGACAAATTGCAAGCCTTCCTCCCATCAACGTTGGTGTGTTTAATTAATCTTTAACCTGTTTCTTACTGAACCCTAAATTTGCATGCTGCTAAGCAAACAGCAGAGTTAATACTTGACCTACTAGACTATCACCCATTAGCCTGTTGAGTAGTTTCATAGTTAATTTTAGAGACACAATCAGTACTCAACTTTTAATTAGAAACCAAAGATTAGGAAGGGAATGCTAATATTTGGAAGGTTTTTAAACAGATCAGTTTCATTTACCCAAGAAATCTGTCATGAGTCTCATCTTTTATCACCATGATATTATTTATATATATATATAGATATATATATATAGAGAGCTATTTATATATATAACTCTATATAGATAAAGATATATCTCTATATATGTATCTTTTTCCCTCTATGTATCACCTACTGGCGGTCGCCAGTAGGTAGATATAGTTGAGACCTAGTTTCCGCAACATTCTATTAGGAATAACTTTGGCCCTGGTTGACGAATCTTCGCAAAATTCTCCAAGAAGATGGGGCGCTCCGCTCCGCTCCTATCCTGAAAGTGATTCGTCAAGCGGGGGCTGAGAAATAAGGGGGGTCCCAAAACGTGTTTTCCCCATGCAATTTTCCATAGGGACCTTTAAGTGAGGCTGCAGCCCGAACTTCCGAACGGAATTACACCAAATTTGGCAAAAAGGTAGAGTTTGGTTCGCAGATTACGCTTTTTGTTAAATGGTGTAAATCCAAGCAGTAGTTCCTGAAAAAATCAAAAGTAAAATCATAGATATATCTATGGACGAAGTACGGTACGCGTACCTTCCGAGGACTATACGCGTACCATTACGAGCACGAGCTGCATGATAATTGGCTGTCAACTGTCTGTCAACACTCCAAACCAGGAAGTGTTGGCAGCCATGTTGTGTTTTGGTAGAACGAGGCACAAGAAAACTGAAAAACAAGTGCTCAAAAGGCTCAAAGGGGGCAGGGTAGAAACACCCTGACCCCCTAGGCCTGCTCAGGGGGTCCCACAAGGCCACCCCCAGGGCTTCTTTTTAAAAAAAATAAAAAATACCTTTGTGGGGGGGCTCAAGCCCCCCACATGCCGCGGAGACCGCCACCTCCCCGGGGCAGTACATTTTTTAATTCGGGGGTCCGTGATGTACCCCCCCAGCCCCAGGGACCACCACCCCTCCTGGGTTTTTAAATGTTGGGAGGGGGACGCGCTGCCCCCTCCTGGAGCCTTGTGGTGGCCCTGGGGACCGCCACTCCCCAGAGCCCGCTCCTGCAGTGTCCTGGGTGCCCACCCCCGGGATACTGTAGTTTGCTATTGTAGGGCGGGAGCTAACTGCTTTGGTTTTTGGAAGAGAGAGCAGGAAACCTGCTCTCTCTTCCAAAAACCAAAGTCGATTGCTTTTCTACATGGGGAGTAGCATGTTAGCTGCTCCCCAGGCAGAAAAGCAATGCCGGCAGGGACCGTGGGGGGCTTAGGGACCCCCCCATGATCCCCAACAGAGAGGGCCAGGCCCCAGGGGATGGGGTCCCTGGGGGCAGAAGTTAAAAATATCAAAAAGATGTGGCCATTCCCTGGGGAATGGGGTCCCGGGGCCTGGAATTAGCCACAGGAGGGGGGCCATGCGGCCCCCTTCCTGTTAAAAAAAATAAAAAAATAATATTTGGGGGTCAGGCCCTGGGGGATCAGGGAGGAGGCCACTCCCCTCCCTGCACCACTCTGCAAACATGCCCCCTGGTGCTTTTGCAGAGGGGGAAGTAATTCCCCTTGAATACTGGGGGTACCTGGGGGACAAGTAGCCCACAAGTAACCTCCAGTATGCACCAGGGGGCTGCATTGCAGAGAGGTGTAATGAGGCCTAGCCCCTTTTTACACCTCTCTGCAATGCAGCCCAATGCGCATACTCGAGCTTCCTGGTGGGCTAGTTGGCCCCCAGGGACCCCCAGTATCCAAGGGGATTTAGTTCCCCCGTCTGGAGATGCACCGGGGCGCTGCGTTGTAGAGAGGTGTAATGAGGCCATGTCCCTTTTTACACCTCTCTGCAACGCAGCCCCCTGGCGCATAATGGAGGTCCCTGGTGGGCTAGTTGGCCCTCAGGGACCCCCAGTATTCAAGGGGATTTAGTTCCCATTCTGGAAACGTGCCAGGCGTCTGCGTTGCAGAGAGGTGTAATGAGGCCACGTCCCTTTTTACACCTCTCTTTAACACAGCCCCCTGGCGCATTCTGGAGGTTCCTGGAGGGCTAGTTGGCCCCCAGGGACCCCCAGTATGCAAGGGGACTTAATCCCCCAACTTAGAACATGCTACGGGCGCATTTGCACAGTGGTGAAGGTAGGGGACGGGGCTTGCGGTGATATGTGTGCAAACATGCCCTGTGGCGCGTTTTAAGTTGGGGAATTAATTCCTCTTCAATCCAGAGGTCCCCTAGGGGCCAACTAGCCCACGGTAAGTACCACGGAGCTGCGTTGCAGAGTGTTGTAAAAAGGGGGCGTGGCCTCTGAACACCTCTCTGCAACGCAGCTCCCTGGCGCATACTGGAGGTACCTGGTGGGCTAGGTGGCCCACAGGGAACCTCAGGATTGAAGAGGAATTGATTCCCCAACTTAAAACGCGCCACAGGGCATGTTTGTACCCATTTCATCTCAGGCCCTGCCCCCTTCGTTCACTATTGAGCAAAATATTCCTCTAAAATCAGCCGAACTACGAATTCCGATTTACTCACCTGTTATTACGAGAGACCTCAGTACTGCATCTTTGAGCCCAGTACAGACCCTGAAAAGTAAATCTAAGCGTACTTACCAGTAACTTGTATTTCCTTCCATAGGAATCTATTGTTTGGTTTTCACCAGAAAAGTTTCTGTCTATTTTTAAAACGTACAAATAGCCGGGCTGATGAGAGGTGTTACCTCGAAACCGGTCCGGTCCTCGGATGCTTGATTCCGGTCTGGGAAAGATATGGCTGTTGCAGTTCGGACTGGACTGTTCCCATGGGGCACAGGGTCAGAGCTGATTTGAATAAAGCCATTATCTGACCCAGGGTGGTGTGGAGTGCAAAAAACGATGGATTTAGGCCCAGATCCTTGTACTGGGGTGAATGTAAGACATTGATCTACATTCTGTCCATCAAATTGTTTTTTGTAATTTTCTCCCCGAGTGTACTGGGGTGGCTCAGACGTGGGTCCCAGAGCCTCCACACCACTGGAGTCAAGCTAGCCGGGCTGATGAGAGGTGTTACCTCGAAACCGGTCCGGTCCTCGGATGCTTGATTCCGGTCTGGGAAAGATATGGCTGTTGCAGTTCGGACTGGACTGTTCCCATGGGGCACAGGGTCAGAGCTGATTTGCATAAAGCCATTATCTGACCCAGGGTGGTGTGGAGTGCAAAAAACGATGGATTTAGGCCCAGATCCTTGTACTGGGGTGAATGTAAGACATTGATCTACATTCTGTCCATCAAATTGTTTTTTGTAATTTTCTCCCCGAGTGTACTGGGGTAGCTCAGACGTGGGTCCCAGAGCCTCCACACCACTGGAGTTAAGCTAGCCGGGCTGATGAGAGGTGTTACCTCGAAACCGGTCCGGTCCTCGGATGCTTGATTCCGGTCTGGGAAAGATATGGCTGTTGCAGTTCGGACTGGACTGTTCCCATGGGGCACAGGGTCAGAGCTGATTTGCATAAAGCCATTATCTGACCCAGGGTGGTGTGGAGTGCAAAAAACGATGGATTTAGGCCAAGATCCTTGTACTGGGGTGAATGTAAGACATTGATCTACATTCTGTCCATCAAATTGTTTTTTGTAATTTTCTCCCCGGGTTTACTGGGGTAGCTCAGACGTGGGTCCCAGAGCCTCCACACCACTGGAGTCAAGCTAGCCGGGCTGATGAGAGGTGTTACCTCGAAACCGGTCCGGTCCTCGGATGCTTGATTCCGGTCTGGGAAAGATATGGCTGTTGCAGTTCGGACTGGACCGTTCCCATGGGGCACAGGGTCAGAGCTGATTTGCATAAAGCCATTATCTGACCCAGGGTGGTGTGGAGTGCAAAAAACGATGGATTTAGGCCCAGATCCTTGTACTGGGGTGAATGTAAGACATTGATCTACATTCTGTCCATCAAATTGTTTTTTGTAATTTTCTCCCCGAGTGTACTGGGGTAGCTCAGACGTGGGTCCCAGAGCCTCCACACCACTGGAGTCAAGCTAGACGGGCTGATGAGAGGTGTTACCTCGAAACCGGTCTGGTCCTCGGATGCTTGATTCCGGTCTGGGAAAGATATGGCTGTTGCAGTTCGGACTGGACTGTTCCCATGGGGCACAGGGTCAGAGCTGATTTGCATAAAGCCATTATCTGACCCAGGGTGGTGTGGAGTGCAAAAAACGATGGATTTAGGCCCAGATCCTTGTACTGGGGTGAATGTAAGACATTGATCTACATTCTGTCCATCAAATTGTTTTTTGTAATTTTCTCCCCGAGTGTACTGGGGTAGCTCAGACGTGGGTCCCAGAGCCTCCACACCACTGGAGTCAAGCTAGCCGGGCTGATGAGAGGTGTTACCTCGAAACCGGTCCGGTCCTCGGATGCTTGATTCCGGTCTGGGAAAGATATGGCTGTTGCAGTTCGGACTGGACTGTTCCCATGGGGCACAGGGTCAGAGCTGATTTGCATAAAGCCATTATCTGACCCTGGGTGGTGTGGAGTGCAAAAAACGATGGATTTAGGCCCAGATCCTTGTACTGGGGTGAATGTAAGACATTGATCTACATTCTGTCCATCAAATTGTTTTTTGTAATTTTCTCCCCGAGTGTACTGGGGTAGCTCAGACGTGGGTCCCAGAGCCTCCACACCACTGGAGTCAAGCTAGCCGGGCTGATGAGAGGTGTTACCTTGAAACCGGTCCGGTCCTCGGATGCTTGATTCCGGTCTGGGAAAGATATGGCTGTTGCAGTTCGGACTGGACTGTTCCCATGGGGCACAGGGTCAGAGCTGATTTGCATAAAGCCATTATCTGACCCAGGGTGGTGTGGAGTGCAAAAAACGATGGATTTAGGCCCAGATCCTTGTACTGGGGTGAATGTAAGACATTGATCTACATTCTGTCCATCAAATTGTTTTTTGTAGTTTTCTCCCCGAGTGTACTGGGGTAGCTCAGACGTGGGTCCCAGAGCCTCCACACCACTGGAGTCAAGCTAGCCGGGCTGATTAGAGGTGTTACCTCGAAACCGGTCCGGTCCTCGGATGCTTGATTCCGGTCTGGGAAAGATATGGCTGTTGCAGTTCGGACTGGACTGTTCCCATGGGGCACAGGGTCAGAGCTGATTTGCATAAAGCCATTATCTGACCCAGGGTGGTGTGGAGTGCAAAAAACGATGGATTTAGGCCCAGATCCTTGTACTGGGGTGAATGTAAGACATTGATCTACATTCTGTCCATCAAATTGTTTTTTGTAATTTTCTCCCCGAGTGTACTGGGGTAGCTCAGACGTGGGTCCCAGAGCCTCCACACCACTGGAGTCAAGCTAGCCGGGCTGATGAGAGGTGTTACCTCGAAACCGGTCCGGTCCTCGGATGCTTGTTTCCGGTCTGGGAAAGATATGGCTGTTGCAGTTCGGACTGGACTGTTCCCATGGGGCACAGGGTCAGAGCTGATTTGCATAAAGCCATTATCTGACCCAGGGTGGTGTGGAGTGCAAAAAACGATGGATTTAGGCCCAGATCCTTGTACTGGGGTGAATGTAAGACATTGATCTACATTCTGTCCATCAAATTGTTTTTTGTAAGCATCTTTTAGCCCAGCACTGACCCTGAAAAGAAAAATCTAAGCGTACTTACCAGTAACTTGTATTTCCTTCCATAGGAATCTATTGTTTGGTTTTCACCAGAAAAGTTTCTATGTGTCTATTTTTGAAATGTACAAATATTCCTCTAAAATCAGCCGAACTACAAATTCCGATTTACTCATCTGTTATCAGGAGAGACCTCAGTGCTGCATCTTTCACCTCACTACTGATCCTGAAAAGTAATTCTAACCGTACTTACAGTAACTTGAATTTCCTTCCGTAGGCTAACATTGACTGGTTTCACTTGGAAATTCTTCTAAGTGTGGAGTTTTGAAACTTTAAAATATTCACCTATAGTAATCCAAACTGCGAATTCCGATTTACTCACCTGTTATCAGGAGAGAACCCAGTGCTGCATCTTTTAGCCCAGCAGTGACCCTGAAAAGTAATTCTAACCGTACTTACCAGTAACTTGTATTTCCTTGCATACGAATCCATTGTCTGGTTTTCACCAGAAAAGTTTCTGTCTATTTTCCCAAACTAAAAATATTCCTTAAAAATCGCCTGTATGACTTAAACGCATTCTTTCAACTGTTTACAGGAGATGCACCAGTGCTGGATCCAGGATCCATCACAGAGTAAGAAAAAGTAATGATAACACTACTTACCTGCTAAGTGAATTTCCTCCCATAGGATAACATTGGTGATTCTATGTGAAAAAATTTTAGTGTCAACTTTTAAAATACAATAATATTCCTTAAAAATCACTACTGTAACTAACACACTTTTACTCAACCGTTTACAGGAGATGTCCTAGGACTGAATCTAGGATCCAGTCATGTGGTTAGAAAAGTAACCTCTTAATTTAACTAATTGCATTTAACTAGAAAAACACATTGAGGACAATGTTGCATTGTGTTTGAAATTGTGTTGCCCAATGCAACAACTGTAACTACTGTACTTAAAAGTCTATTGCTATTTGCAAAGTATTTAAACTAAAGTAATTCAACGCCCTCTACGCCGGTACCACCGCCAAGCTCCAGAAGAGACTCCAGCGGATCCAGAACGCCTCAGCCAGACTCATCCTCGACATCCCACAAACCAGCCACATCTCCGGACATCTGAGAGACCTTCACTGGCTCCCCGTCAACAAAAGAATCACCTTCCGCCTCCTCACCCACGCACACAAAGCCCTACACGACCAAGGCCCGAGCTACCTCAACAGCCGAGTCAACTTCTACGCTCCCAAACGCCACCTCCGTTCAGCCAACCACGCCCTCGCCACCATCCCCCGCATCCGAAGAGCGACTACAGAAGGAAGGTCCTTCTCCCACCTGGCCGCCAAGACCTGGAACTCCCTCCCGACCGACCTGCGCCTGACCCAAGACCACCTCTCCTTCAGGAAGAAGCTGAAGACCTGGCTGTTCGAGCAGTAGCGCCCCCCCCCCCCCCCCCCCCAGCGCCTTGAGACCCTACGGGTATGTAGCGCGCTCTATAAGTGTCACTGATTGATTGATTGATTGATTGATTGATTGATTCTGAGAAAGTATATTTTGTAATGTAATGTATAATGTAATTACAATGTAATTTAAAAAATGAAATATCTAAAAATAAATAGTTTAAAAAATGTAGTAAATCAGTATTAAAAAAAATATAACAATTATTACATTTAAAAATTGTCATTTACAAAACCTTCAAAATTCACTGAAAAAAACATAGGTTTCAGGCCTGAAATAGTTAGGAATTAGCATTTAATATACCTTTGAAATTCACTGTAAAAACCATAGGTTTCATATTTAAATAACGAAGAAAACCACATTCACTGGATGATGTCATCAGTGATGTCACTTACCATGTCATGAATGATGAAATGTGTGACATCATCAGAAGTGGATTGCGGGGGCGCGAGATATAGTTAGTACAACTAACTATAGTGGAGGAATTTTAATGGTTTTGTATGAGTGAAATGTCCAGCTAACTATAACACCCCTAAAACCTATGTTTTTTTCAGTGAATTTCTAAGGTTTTTTAAATACTAATTCCTAACTATATCAGGCCTGAAACCTATGGTTTTTTCAGTGAATTTATATATATAGTTAGGTTAGATTTTCAGTTTTAAACTTACAAAGCCACAAAAAATTTCCAGTTATAGTTAGCACTGATAACTAACTAACTCACACCCTCACCATGCACAGTTCTCTTATCAATATTTAATTGCAAATGTTGCAGTGATATTAATTATGTCATAGAATTATGCCCTAAGGTAACTATCATTTGCGGCCTCACCAAGCACTGCCAATTACCCCACATATTATATAATTCTATGACATTTAATTAATAAAACAAATTTCTTAGCGTGCCCTGCATCTCAACATGCGATGCAGAGCGCGCTACCAAATTCGTTTTTATCAATTAAATTGTTTACTTACCTGTAATTATCCATATTCCGGTTTGTAGCACCCCCCATCCTGTCCCTCCCACGCCCGCTTCTCTGCCCCACTGCAACTCCCTCCACAGGCCGCGGTTGCAGGGTGTTACTCGATGGAACACCTTAGTCTCTATTAAGACACCAACTTTATCTCAAACAGCAAGAACTGAGAGACTTGACTGAAAATGAGTCCCATGCGCATGCGAGAGGGACACAAAGAAGGCTATATGATGTAGGGGATAAGGCAAATGAAATGATAGCTTAGCTGGAAAGGAGAGAAAGGGAGAGAAACTATGTAATAGAAATCCACACACTCAAGGGGAACAACATAAGACTGGGAAGGCTATAGCAGAGGTGCTGGTTGTTTACTATGAAACACTCCATACCTCCACTTCAATTAGGTCCGGGACTGATTGCGCCGAGCTTCTACGGGACATCACTCTCCTGACGCCGTTAGGTGACAGAGAAATTAACTGGAAAGGGAGTTAACAGTGGAGGAAATAGATAGAGGGAGCCATTAGAGACTTACAATCAGGTGAAGCCGCAGGACCTAACGACCACCTGGTAGAACTATACAAGAGTGTGGCTGACAAGGTCGCACAACACATGCTTAATATGTTTCGGTGGTGAAGTGGAAGGGGTACTGGCCACTATTATGATCATGCCTAAAAGTGGTACAACCCCAAAGGACTGCAGCTCCTATAGAACCATATTGTTATTAAGTATAGAAGCGGAGGTACTGGCAAAGGTCCTAGCGAATAGGCTCTGTACAGTGATTTCCTCAATGGTCCAACTGGACCAATCCTGTTTTATGCCCCATAGAAGCACTAGACTAAATCATTGAAATCTGTTTGGAGTGCTCCAAATGTCCAATTGATGGAGAGAGGCGGCAGTGATACTTTCACTAGATGTGCAAATAGCCTTTGTCAGCATTGAATGGCAATATATGTATTCTGCCCTAATGAGGCTGGGCTTTGGCCAATCTCCAATATCGTGATCCGCTGGCAAGGGTGCGGGTCAATGGGGTGGTGTCTCGATCTTTTGTACTACATTAGGGCACGAGACAGGGATATCCATTATAATGTTTGCACTGGCGCTTGAGCGGCTGGTTGTCTGGGTCTATCCGAACCAGCTAGTATCAGGTATCATGGGTGATGGGGAGAATGTATATCTCTATACACTGATGATATCCCATTATGTGCCACACATAAACATCTCATGGTTGACAAACTGATCCATATATTACAGATGTTTTGCAGTTACTCCGGGTATCATATTAACGGGGTAAGTCTCTCCTTTTGGCTATTTCGGGAGTCGTCCCTCCTATTCTGGCTGGGAAAACACCCTTAATCGTGAAAGACAAGTTTAAAATATCTGAGTATCTGTATCTCGAGCACCACTGAAGAATTCCTGACTGATAACAGGCTGAGAAACTCCGGAGCGACATGGTACACTGGAGGAAACAACCAGTGTCCCCAATAAGCAGAGCTGTCTTATTTAAAATGACGGCCCTGCCTTGCTTGCTCTATGTGCTACAGACCACCCCATATAAAATACCACCAGACTTCTACCAAAAGGTAGATAGTAGTATACGAAAACTACTCCGGAACTGGGGCAGCTCTAGAATTGTGCTACGCAAACTTCAGAGAGGAGTATTTGAGGGGGGCCTTGCGGTCCCAGACATAAAGAAATACTATTGGGCGGCCCAGCTGATAACCATCAATAACTGGGCGTTCACGGACAGAGATGAACCTGCATATTGGGTGGATCGTTATGCAATGGGTGACTTTGGCTACCCAGCTGCACTTTATCATGGGACGCTGGAGGGGCAATTACTGGCTCACACGCAGGCGCAGTGGTTTGTTTGTGGCGAGAGGCCAACAGATTTCTGGGATGTGTGATTTATTGGCTGAAGTGGGGAACCTGGAGGGATTTTTTAAATCAGGACTCCTGGGCATTGAACACCTCAGAGATGTTTGAAGGGTTGGGGCAATGATCTTCACAGACAACCTGAGAGTAGAATACCAAATGGTAGATACAAAAAGATTTCAATATTTACAGGTAGGGCATGTGCTGCACAGTCACATGCTTGAATGAGAACAATTATCGGACTACACATTCCTGGAGGATCGGCTATTAATAGATCCTATAATGGGGGTGAGCATCTGAAAAGTTTCAGCGCTCCGTCCATCATCACCTTGTATTTGCTTTGTTTTCCCTTAGTTGGCAAGGTATGCCGAGACGCGGTTCCCTTGCTCACTTTGCCACTGAATTCAAGCTAGCTTGGCTGATGAGGGGTGTTACCCCAAAACTGGTTCCAGGATGCTTGTTTCTGGTCCACGGAAGACCTGGCATGGCAGTTCAGGCTGGACAGGTCCCATGAGGCACTGGGTTAAGACTGATTTGCATATAGCTGGGTCTGAATTGCGGTGGCGAAGTGAGCTAAAGAACGATGATGGATTAAACCCAGATCTGTGCATGGGGGTGAATGTCTGAAAAGTTTCATAATCCCCTTGTGTTTTCTAGATCCTATGATAGCCAAAGCCACCTCCATCACATATAAAAGATTATGAACAGTTCTCCAGATCCCCTAGGGGCCTTGAGGGAGGCGTGGGAAACTGATGTGGGTCTGTTAGAGGAGGATGATTAGGTAGAGGTGCTTCAAAGCCCTAGAGAGATAACTTTTCGGGCCCGCTTTTGCCTTATACTGCTGCAAATCTTCCACAGATCCTATTCTAGAACACTCATGGATCGCTGGGAAGATGTAACTCATATCAATGTGCCAAGGGGTGTGGAGCGGTGGGGTCATTCTTCCATATTCTATGGTCCTGTCCCACTATTCCACAATACTGGCAGGGTGGTACAGGATATGACCGAGGCCACTGGCCTGGACATCCCACTGAAGGCAAAGTGGCATGTCTTATGCATGATGGGTGAGGTGGTATGGTCCAAATATCACAAGATGTGCCTTATGTTGGCAGCCATATGGGCATAAATTACCATAGCCAGAGCCGCCTGGGAGGACAGGAGATTGGAAAATTGATCTAGATTGGTGCAGCAAAACAGAAAAAGTGGTATACCAGTGTCGGGGCGGCCCACAATGGTAAGAGAATGGTTTGAGGTCTGTGAGAAACATTCAGGCGTTACTGAACATGCACCATGGAGAAGTGCGATTTCATATCTACAGAGATTTTGTTAGATTAACTAGCAATGTATGGAGGTATACTTTATACTGATATATTGTATGTCCCTCCTCGTCGTCTTCGCTCTGCCAATGAGACAAAATTTGTGGTCCCAAGGTATAGATTATCAAGGGTAGGCGGTCGATCCTTTTCTTATTTGGGGCCTACTTTGTGGAATTCTCTCCCTTTGCCTTTAAGGAATGAGCCTAGCTTTGTGCACTTTCTTACGATGTTGAAAACCTGGCTTTTTTAATCAGTAGGCTTCCATCCTTTATCTGTTTTCAGATCTTTTCAGGTGGCGCTGGGAAACCCTTGGGTGGCTGAGCGCCTTATAAAACTAAATAACATAACAACATAACATAACATACTGACGGTTGTCCTGTTCCTTTATTAAAGATTATTGAACATTGTAAATGCTGAATATACTTCTGTCTATATTGTGTCAAAACGGTGTTTAAGGAACGGTCCAATTGTACAGAGCATAAGTTGAATAAAAAGAATGAATTTGAAAAAAAGATTCTGAGTCAGATTTATGAAGCCACGCAAAGCCATATTGCATTGCTTCGCATTGCAAGTCTTGGCCTCATAAATCTTGAGTAAAGCAATGCAGTGCAGTTCCAGAGGCCTCCCTGCAAGTGCCACCTGACCTGCTGAACTTGGTCTGCTTTTAATTGCAACTGGACTTGCCTGAGCCCTGCTGGCCTCTGTTGGAGTGATCTCCTAATCCCTAAGAGGTACCTCCCCAGGTCCTGGACCCTTTGCTCGCACCAGTTGAACTCCTCCTGTGACGAAAGGGAGAAATCCTAAAGTTCACGCCGAGATCTTGCTGCCCCGGACAACCACCAATGCGAAACTTCGGTGAACCTGGTTCTTCACACTACGGCAACCACCAGCGATGCCCATGCTACAGTGATGACAGCCAACGGTGACTGACAGCACAAAGCTCCAGCAACAAGTGTCTGCAACGCCTGGTCTTTTCTTTGTGCTACACCAACAACCATCCGCAACACTCTCCATACAAGCTCCTCCAACGCGTACTGGACTCTTCGCGCCAGTGTTTGAAAAGGTAACTTTTTCAGCAGGTTAAAACTCGGTTCCTGTATCCAGCCCATGCTCCATCCCAATTGGCCTAAACCGGTGACTTTCCCCCGGACGAGCAGGACCAGATGACCATGAGTGTCACTTTGTGCTTATAGGTACTATACTTACTTAAAATTTTGAAATTGCATATCTCCTGTTCTGCTGATTCGAAAATGGTCATTTTGGTTTTAAACTATTTATTTCATTTAAAGGTCGAGTGTGGGCTGGCAGCGAGTCTGCCCTGCCCTGCGAGAGATCTTGTAATCTAAAAGGGACTCTAAGCCCCGCCCCTCCTTTCCATTGAGTAGTGTCAGCGTTTAGGGTAAACGCTGGCTTCTCAATGGAAAGGAGTGTTTTTGGGTGCCACCCTGTCCATTTTTTGGACAGCCCCTACGGACACCGGCCAGCCGTCTTGTGCTTATCAGGAATTCCCTCTGAGCTGTTGCGGTGAGCTCACCGCCTGCCCCTCCTCCTCCTCCCCCGCCCACCTGAGCTCTGCTGCCTCCTGTGCTCGGACAGGGGGCAGACAGCAGAGAATTAGGTATTTGTTGCAGTTTTATATAGTGCAATCTTGGCCCAAGGGCATCACAGCACTTTCCGAAAGCACTAGATGACACTGAAGGCAGTAGAACACCCTCAGGGGGACCATAGCCCTACTGCCAGGTGTTTCTACCTTCCTGCTGCAGCCCAAGGGGTCCCATCGAGAAGTCCCCCTACAATGAACCTCAGTAGAGAGCCGCAGTCCCCGAGGCGCAGCCGAAGCCCTGTCCTATGGTGCTCCTGCCACTGCTGGTCCTGGTCCTGGTGCTGTAGCAGCAGGGGGTCTGCGGGGCCAACAGTCCGAGTAAGAGGCAATGGGGTGGGGTGAGGTGACGCGGCGCAGGGTAGGCACGCTTCGACGCGGATCATAACTTGTATGCAATAACTCAAGCACTTTTATAGCGCAGCTCTCTGGGTAGGTAGCTTCAAGGCGTGTCCTTAATGGGAGTTCGAGGGTGCAGGGGCGCAGAAAAGATGAGCTGAAAGTTGTTGCCTGTTAGTGCCCAGTTGTTGGCTTTGGCTTGGATGGCCAGTGCAGATGAACTCCTAGCAGAGGACTTGGACTCCACAGTGCCTGCGACGTTGAATTGCAGCTTCAACGCGCACGTTCCATTGGACTGAATGAATACAGTGAGGGAAGCAGCTGTATCATTCATGTGAATGCTCCTTTACCGCGGTGCACAGGGATGGGTGGCATGCAAGGGCTGCAAGAGTTGGTGGTCAGCGCTTGGGAGTATGTGGGGCAGACCGTAGGAATGCAGGATAGTGGGAAGGTGGGCATGTTTAATCTGCATCTTGGACTTGGCTGGCGTTAGGCAGGATTAGGGACATGGCAAACGATGCATGGGGCAGTGATGCAGAACACCTGAGTCTGTGCTGCAGACGTTACAACAGTGCATAGGAAAAATGAGGTGGTCTTAGGAATTTGAGCACATTGTGTCCATGGTATTCAGTAATTGACACACTTAGTGCCACATAATTATATGCTACATAATTACACTGCACTCAAAGCAACATACACTCCACACAATACCACTCAGTGCCACATATTTATATGCTACATTATTACACTGCGCTCAACGCAACATACACTCCAAATACCACTCAGTGCCACATAATTACACACCACATAATTACTCTACTGAATGCAACACACACACCACAAAATACCACTCTGTGCCACATAATTATATGCTACATAATTACAATGCAACATACACTCCAAACAATACCACTGAGTGACACATAATTACGCGCCACATAATTACTTCACTCAATACAAGATACATCCAAATACCACTCAGTGCCACATAATTACATGCCACATAATTACACTATCTATTGCCCTCACTCTATCTATCTATCTATCTATCGCCCCTCACTCTATCTATTGCCCCCTCACTCTATCTATCTCACTCACTCTATCACACTCACTCTATCTATTGCATCACCACAGCATCACTCAGCACCACCACAGCATCACCGGGGGCACCACAACATCACTATGCGCTACCACAACATCACTGAACGCTACAGCATCACTCGTCGCCACCACAACATCACTCAGCACCACCACAGCATCAATCTGTGCAACCATTCAACAACAATTGGTTCAAATATGTTCTCTTAATTTTTAAAGCTTTATTACAAATGTAACAAAAAGATGTTAATATTTCACTTCTATTCTTGGATTTTCGACACAATAAAATACACTGAACATAATCTTCACAAAAGTTATTTACAAAAGTTTTAGCTATTGGCATTATAAATTACAATAACTTTTATTTAAGTATTAAATATTAAAAAAAAATAAAAGCCATTGTTATTTGTAATATCAATACATCTAAGTCACGTAAATACAAAACATGTTACAGTACAAATGCTATAGGCGTCACATTTGCAAACGTTATAACTATTGGCATTGTAAATGACAAAGCTATTAATTTCGCTAATTTCAAAACCAACACATAAATAAAACATTTGACATTTACAATACCAATAGCTCAAACTTTCCTAATGCGAGACCTAGTGCTTTTATTTTATTACTGTTTGTGTGCTGCATAAATACTTTGCACATTGCCTCAACCTTAAGCCTGACTAATTTTGTGCCGAGTTGCAGAGGGTTAAGCACAGGTGTGGATGTCGTTACTTGAGAAGTGTAGTCACCGGCCTCAATCAAAGACCAAATTGTGTACAATTATTTCTGAAAGGAGACAAATAGTCACCAATATTTCTGGATCCAAATCGGAGAATTTCAATGTTACATCTTGGGCTAATGACTCACCTTCAGATACCACTGAATGACGTAGTACTCCTGGAGATGAGGCATCCAAATTGTGCCACGACTCTTATTCTACGTAAACTCCACTGGCTCTCAATCTATGTTTGCATGTTCTTCAGGGCATTATGTACAGTGCACAGAGTATTATGTGGCATTTCTCACAAATCTATATTCACCTAATCAGGAACTTTCAGCTGTCGTTCCTTCCAAGAGGCAGGGGACTGGGACTTTTATGTCCTGGCCCCCTGCCCTCTTGAGGTGTTTGCAATCTCATTAAAGCCTTGTGACACAGCAGCTTCCTTTAAGAAAGCAAATTACAACTGAGCTATTTTATAGGCGCTGTAAATATTTAACAACGTTTTGGTGTTGTTCAGGAGTTTGCTGTGTTCTGTAACCCCAGCTCTGAGAATCCCCCCTGGGTGAACAAGAGCTCTGTGAAAGCTGAATGTGCGCCTGGTAGAGAGAGCTTCAAAAAACCTTTATGGGGCGGTCACTCTTTTAAAGTCAAAGCTACAAACCCCTAGGGATCCTTCCTGATCTCCATTCGGGAAAAAAGAATGATCTCGCCTTCTGTTCTCTTCTGCTTTCTCACAATATGTGCTTCGTCTCTACATTTTTCATTGGTTGAGTTTATCTGTGTAGGTTCAATTATGCTATAGTGAGCCGCAAGACGCCCTCTGGCATACCTGTGCTTTATTAACTTAATAAATAAAGAGAGTATAAATCTCTTAATAATATCAATGGATGTTTTTTTATCCAATTTAAAGTGCAATGCGCTTGAAAGGCCCTATTCTCAGAACTAGACATTGAATGCAGGTTTGGTGTCGGCCACAGTTCTTTCCCTGTTATCTCCATTCCAGCTGTGAATATGTTATATCCTTTTAGTTCCTTCTGAACATTTTGCCTATGAGATAATAAACACAGTCTTCAAATAGCACTTTGTCTAGGAAATAATAAATGCATTCTTTAAATGACACTGTACTTAAAAGTGGACTGAAAGAGACTTCCTGTATGACGTGTGGTCTAAAATGCACCTGTGAGTCTAAATCAGGCAGTGGACACAAGCTCACACAAAGACACAAGGGGCAGATTCACAAGAGAATTTATGAGGACAGGAAGTAGTGCTCTTTACACACACTTGCACAAGTTTGTGAATCGTCTTGAACGTCTAAGCCCCTATTAGTAAAAGAGTAACGATGGCGCAGTCCTTTCTTTTTGTATTAACTGGATATGAATATTCCCATTTTAGCGGTTTTGGGGCAATTTCAGAAACGCAGGTACGAGAGCATAAAAGAGTACTCCAGGATTATTACCTTACGTACCACAAAATGCCTGTGTGATTATGCCACAAAATGTAAAGCACATAGAGGGGCCGATTTTCAAAGGCATGTATGAGTACGGGAAATAGTTCATCTGGCTACTAAGGGGCTCATTTACAAGCTACTTGCGCAACTTTTGCGTCACTTTTCCCATGTTAAAAATTACACAAAAGTGGGGCAAAGGCCTTGTAAATCTTCCCCTAAAGGATTATGTAAACACAGGAAATGACTCTGTCAGTGCTAGCCAATAACAGGTCTCATGGTTTATTGGGATCTTACAATTTAAGGCCTCACATTGTTCTTTTAACTCTTATTCTTGTGCCTATCTTTTGGTCGTTTTTCCTTTTCTGAATATTTTATCAAACTTACAATCACCAAAGTTCACAGCCCATTTCCTTCTACAAATCTGCCTTACTACTGTTGACTTTGGATTATTGAAACAATAGATTTATTTGGCTGACAATGAAATTCTTCTTGCAACTGGATTAAAGTCGTTTCAACAGCTTTATTTTATAATTTCAAAGCCATTTTAAGAAGTGTCCACTCTAGGATAAGGTGGTCATCACTGCTGGGGAACAGAAGTTGGTTGCGTGGATACATAAGAGGGTTTTTGCTGCCACTTGACTGGTGCTGATGCTAGAAATGACCAACCAGGCTGAGTACAGTTATGCAGTGGCACAAAAGCTATTCCGCACTAGTGAAAGAAAGAATTGTGTACAATGGTCAAATAAGTAGAGCACTGGTTTCCCCAAATGATGCCCCCCTAACCCAGCTTCCCAAAGAAATTGCATTGAAATCACAAGTTAATTTTTAACCAACCTATTGCTCAGTTTAGAGCTCTGCATATAAATACATTTACATTCATACAGAGACAACAGCATCACACAAACGAGAAAAAAGATACCTTCTTTAAAAACTTCAAGCTGAACCCCAGACTGCCCTAACTACAGCTCAATTGTTGATATGCCATATGTTGAAGGCTGCTCAGAGAGTAATCTAATTTATGCAGCCCCCACTTGGAGGAGAGCAGCACACCTGACTAATTCCACGCCTCTGTTGCTACTGTTATTTATGACGAATTGAGACTTCTGCGGGAAACTATTAGTGGTGGAGGTCTTGGATTTCTTAGACCTGTCAGTGGCCTATGACATCCTAATTAACAGACTTAACACGTTTTTACGAGATCCTGAGTGGTGTTAATCCCTTCTATTTATCTCCACATTCAGGGCCACACTCAGGTTAGTGTGGGACCATGAGTCAAGTCGATTGGGTCATTCAGGATCAGGACCTCTAACTACGCTGATGAGCCGTAGTTTCCACAACAACAAACGACAAGGGGAAGGTAGCACCTTCTCCCTATTGCACCTTGGCAATAGAGAACTGCATGAATAGGAACTTTCACAGGATAAGCCTGACTGAGACAGACATCATGAAGAAGAAGCATCACCAAATGCCAGGCTCACCTGAGTCTGGCGAGATGCTTTTGGCCACTCTCCGACTCCAGCGAAAACGAAACCTGAGAGGTTGGCAGCTCCAGAAACCCCAGGTTGTCAGTGTTGTAAAGATGACCTTAAGGCAGATGACGATTGTATAAATTGGTCTTCAACAATACTTAGTAAAAAGACTGCAGCATATGCCGAACATGTCAAAATTGTCATTTGATGTTCTTGGACCGTGTCCACCCAGTGATTTACACATGGTACGTGCACATCAGTGATTCAATTCACAATGTGGGGCCCAATTTCTGCAATGAAAAAATCACTTCTTTCAACCACCAAACCAATACGCCGTGCCCATGTCAACAGGCAATAGAACAGAAGATTTGGAAATCTAGAGTAGGTATTCAGGCTTTTTCAATTCTACTTACAAAGTGAGTTCACTTGCCTTACACCTCACTGTTAGAGTCCCCTCACTTTCTAGAAAAGCGTTAAAAAATCTGCTTCCCCCATATATTTTTACGTTTCTACCTGCAGTCAACCAGCTCCTTGTACTGCAAGTCAATTGCAGTGGTAGGTAAATGCGGCACACAGGCATATTGTGTCCAACGCATATGCAACATCTGAAACTTTTAATGAAGCGGCGATGCAACATACAACAAATAATTAGTAAGAAAAAAAGCAATTATAAAAAAAAGACATTTTGAAAACTTCAAATATACAACAAGCTGGAGCAACACATCTAATCAGTCGTAATACACTTTCATCTACTGGCTTCCTTACAATGAATTAAGCTGTGGCTTTGGTGGATATCACCATTCGAACTCTATGAATGTAAACAATACCTTGGACACCATTTTCTCTTTGTGTTTTATAGCAGGACTTCATTACTTCCAGAGTATTGTCTATCTAGCGGCAGAATCTAGGCATCAGAATATTCAGAAAATGTAGTCAACATTTTTAAATTATTCACTTTTTTTTAATGCACTTTATGCATTTAACCACCACCCTCTGCCAGTTCACAGGATGCTCAGCAATTTTCCCATGCTTTATCTTGTCTTTTATCCAAAACTTAGAATTTGTCTATTACCAAATGCATTTGCCCATGCCTGGAATCTGCCCTCGATCATATGCAGCAGGTAAAGCTTGAGATCTGTCTATAATCACATGTATTCCCAACACATCATATCCTTCCATTATCACATGCATTAGCCCACATCTGGGGGTCTGTTCATCATGTGTGTTAGTCTACTCATGAGTTGTGTCTATCCATCGTCAAATTAGCTTACATCTGGTGTATGTTCTTGAGAACATGCATTATCCATCACTCGGGATCTGTCTATCGTCATACACATTATATGAGACCTACTAACTGTTCTTTATAACATGAATTAGCTCTCAGTTGGGGTCTGTCCATTTTAAGATGCATTAACCCACACCTGAGATCAAATATCACATTTATTGGCCCAAACCTGGGTTCTTTCTATTAGCACAGCTTAGTTAGATCCATTGTCTTATCCATTTGCTGACTCCTGATATCTCGTAGATTTGCCACCTCCACATCTCCAATTCAATACACAAACCCTACAGAACCCTAAGCAGACCTTGCAAGCTCCCATAACTCTAAGCATAAGGTCTCACGTGCTGCCAGGATGACATAGGCACTACCTCTACTTTGTGATGCGCAACTGACCCACCAAAACCTGGGTGTGATTCCGGTGCAGTGGACTCTTTTCAATGAACGCGTTTTGTTTGACAAGAAAGAACACTTTCAGTCAAAACCCAATGCCGGCGGGCCCAGCTCGCCATGGTGGCACGATAGCCAGGCAAGCCAGGATACTTTAAAATTTCCAAGGACAGAACGCCCATAACAGGGTTGCTTTTGAGAATATATGAAATCTTGATACATTGTAAGTTTTCTCCCAGCACCTGGGAAACATTGATCATTATTTTTCTACTAGGGACATGGCGGCACAAGCAGTCTGCAATAATAATAACAATAGCCAAAACAAAAGCATCAACAATAATGAATATAATACCAATATTAATAAAGCAAAAATAATTGTTCAAATCACACGGTAGTTCTGCTGTTCGCAAACGCTGTAGGCTCGTGTCTTAGTAATACCCAGTTGAATGACACTTCTGATCTCAGAAGGTCGTAAGACTGAGTCAGCCTCACCAGGGCTCAAACCCATGAGCCGTAGACTATCTCAGCTCTTACTTTCCCAAAGCCCATCAATAATGTTTAACATGTTTCATGATTAACCCTGGACCTTCAGGAACTCAGGGAGAGTTAATACTTGACCTGCGTGAATACAGCCTGCAAGACTGGTAAATCATTACAGACCTGGTGGACTTCAGAGACACCATCTGTCTGTCTCTTAACTGGAAACCAAAGGGCATGTTGATATTTGGATCTTTTTAAAAGAATTCAGATTTAGATTAACCAAACAGCTCTGTCATGATGCTTAAATGTTACCACCATCTGAGCCTTGGACGAGGGCGCGTGCTGGGCGTGCACCCGTGATGATATGGCTGCAAACAGCTGTACGGATCATCCTATGCACAGGAGTACTTTCTTTTTACTTTTTTTTAATTTCATTTTATTTTTCACAGGAGTCCTTTCTTACTGCACTATCTTGGTGTAAGTGGTTTTGGAAGTGACTGGCTGCATAAACAGCATGGCAGGACCACAAGCCATGTGACGAGTTGGTTGTTCGAATTGTATAATGTTTAATTCAAATTGCATCGTGTGAAACTTTTACTCTTAAGATCAACATGAATCTCGGAGTGCCATTCCGGCTTGAAGATCACTGTGATCGTCCTTCTTCAGGGCTCTTGTGAAATTCTGTTCAGCTGCATGTGAGTGAAGTACCCTTTGCTCTTGAAACGTCTGCTCTCTTGTTTTAGGTGCTGCTTGGCGTGTAACAGATATGTTAAGAGTATCCATCACATGTTTGGGCAACATGGCCAACAATGGTATCTTAACTGTACTGTGCCTCTGTGAATAAAACAAAAGGGTGCAATGACCGAAACGTTTTCATCTTAAATACTCCATATGATGTATAGAGCATTACTTACAAAACAGAAAAAATCTCAAAGCTTCTTAATATTGAATCCAAAGGCACGAGAAGCAGTGACCTTCTCTGTACAAATATTATGTGCCCGGTGGATCACTAGATCATTATCTATTTGTGAATAAAGATTTGAGAACTTCAGTTGCCGGGAGTGCTCGGTGATGACAGTGGACAACATGCGGCAACCGGTTAACGTAGACTCCTCCCCATGGACATCACGCCATTGTTTCCTTCCAGGAGTCTGCTTACCATCCTGTTTTATTGTCTCTAGATTACTTCACTCTCTGCTTAGCTGCTCACGCCATCCTGCGCTTTCAGTCCCCAACCCATCCATGGTTACCAGAGCACCCTGTATCTTTGTAATTTGAAACCATTGGTCTGCTGAAATGGCTCTTTTTGGATGCTTTGATAGGATTTATAAATGATTTATATGTATTCTAAGGATTTTTTAGAACATGAATGGTTGTTCCATGACCTTCAGTTTGATGTGGCTTCTAATAGCGGGTCTGGCATTTGCCTGAACCTGGAAATATGTACAATGAAATAAGCCAATGCTGAGTAAATAAACATTGGTAAAAAAAAATTCTCCCTGTAATTAAAAAAATTGACTTCACGAGACCACGTTCTTCCTCCTCATCACTTCCACAACACAGAAAAAAACTATCAATGATAAAAACATATGAAGTATGAAATTAAACCAGTTCTCTTGAACAGTACATCGTAAAAAGCCCATGTACGTTTGAAAAAAATGTCCTCTGTATGACTGCAGTTCCCAAAAATATGGGCGCTTATTTACAAGCCACTTGCGCCGTCGGTACGTCACTTTTCCCATATTAAAAGCGACACACTGGCGGCGCAAGGGCCTTGTAAATAAGCCCCATGGTTTGCAAACATAAGCCCATCTAGCAATATGCACCCGTTGCAATGAATCACCAGTCAGTAGCTCGGCTCTAAGGTCACAAATCATTTTGTTCTCTGCAACTTACAGGAAGTCACATTTTGTGAAATAGTCCATCGCATTTCCACTGATGAATGATGTTTGCAGAAGGCACAGCCATTCGATGGGATTTTAAAAACCGGCCATTTGAAGTCGATAGTTCATTTGCTGTTGCTCCAGGCGTCCTGCATGAAGGGAGACATTTGACTTATTCATTCATTTTATTCAGGTGATACTTAGGGCGTCGCAGCCCGCCGCGAGGTCGCTTCAGGGCAGGAATATGAAATCTGCCTTCAGATAAACTGTACCCAATCTCGATACCTCCATACTCTGTTTATCATCTGAAAACACTTATTGCAGGACTTAAAAAGAGTGAAGGCGGTCCTGGAGAATTAAAGAAAGGTGGATGTTTCAAAGAAAAATTTCCCTCCTTCAAAAACCGTGGTGTTTAGCGACAAATAGACCCTGAAATTGATTCTAAATTTGTTTTGTTACCCATGCAGTCAAACTACGTTCGAAGCACTACATTATTACCTTTTGAAAAAAATCTTATCTTAGTACCTCGTTTGCACTAGAGCTTATTGAAAAACTGATGTGATGGATCACAAGAAGGCTTTGCGAAAAATTAGTCCATTTATTGGGAGTCTGGCCGCTGTGACTGAACAATCTTAGAGACGGGCAGCCTATCCACATCCTAATATTGTTGCACATAGGGGTTGTAGCTTTCTGTCATGTGGGACCTGAAGGTATGGAGTGGGACTTCTGGACACAGGATTCCGCTGCACGTTATTATACTGTGGTATCACAACATATATATTTACAAAAGTGTCATTATTCTCCACGTCATACTAAACACAAAATCTTTGATATTCCCTTTCTTTGGGGGTGTGGCACAACAAAGCATGCTCCAACATACAAGCTGCCCCACATGTCACCCACAGATCCTTATTCCGAGAATACCAATGTTTCTAAAGTCCATTCCGGAACACCACACCAGCCTCATCTCCAAGTCCTACTTCCAGGAGCTTCGGGAAAAGAGCTACTGCAACCATCTCCAACTCCCCCTCTCACGGCTTTTGGGTAAGACACAAGTATAATGAACATCTGTTCTAATCTGCCTCTGACAGGCTTTGTGATGAGACATAACTCTACAGAGAAAGTGATAAAATCGTCCCTTTTTGAGACTGGTGATATCCAGTCGCACTAAAAATCAGTCCTACACTTTCACAGACTTTGGGGTGCGAGAAAACACCTCACATATACATCCGATCGTGGAGACCGTCCTGATTGCACCGGTGGCCGCCGCAGTATATTTTTGCGGAGGAGGTGCCGCCTTCCCGACACATTATTACATAAAACTTGAATTACACTTTTCAGGCCCGGCTGGGTACTGAAAACCTTCTAATATAGCACTGATTGTAGTCTATATTTCATTGGAATTGCTTACGTTCTTATTCCTAAGGACCGTTGTTCTCTGTAATAGTCAATTGCCCATGGTCCCTAGGTACCTCATGGGTTCCCTTGTTACGATAAAAAAGCCTTCCCGACACATGGCACTGCCCAGACCACTTGGCCTGTCCTCTTCTATCTGCAGCTCCGTGGTGAGTTTCAAGGGGCAGGTGCCCTCTCTTTTTGCTGATGCTGTGGGGGGACCTGTGGATTTGCCGGCCGGCCCCCTTCCCCGCCCCATCACCCTTAATACCTCTTGGCTACAGCCCTATCACCAGGACTAAGAAAGCAACCTCTCTTTGATTTCGGGCCTCCCTGATTACACCCACGGCCACAGTGGTGAGTTCCTTTGATGGAGACGCCCCCACTCAGGGGGTCACTTCTCGGCGCAACGCAGATTGGCTGGCTCCCACTACTTCGATCTCTCTCCCACTGCACCAAACCAATGACTACCTTTCCTCCATTTACGAACTCCCCCACACTGGCTATGGAGCCTTTATGCCCTATAGTGCCAAGTTACCACCCTTTCCATTATTCGCGATCAGCACGACCTCAAGAACAGCCCCAGGCTCCAGCACGTCGCCTTCGCCCACCATCAGGGATCCCTCCAGGCCCTAGATCACCGCCTGTGAGTGCAACAGCACCCTCAAGGCCTGGCTGAACCAGCACTCCAAAAAAACCCAAAATGGCAAGAAGATCTTGCTCTGTAAAATGTAACATATAATGTCCAAATATTATCGCGTCAACTTCTCTTAAAATGTAATCTTGAGTGAATTTGCAACCTGTAAATATGTAACTCTAACCACTAGTATCTGTCGTAGAAGTATGTACTTACTACCATTCTTTTGTGAGTTTAGGGGCAGATTTACAATAACTGGCGCATCCCTGCATATCAGCAGGGATGCGCCAGTTATTGTGCGCCGCAGTTCCGCCACCCTGGATGCGCCGCATTTACAATGCGCCGCACTATGGGGCAAAGACGGCACAGATGCATCACACATCTGTGTCGTAAAAGCGACGCATTGTTGGAGTTGCGTCACAAGTGCAACGCAGCTCCAGCAATGCTCTGGGGGGGCCCTATCTCCATATTGCTGCGTCAATCCTTATGCCTGCTTCAAGAAGGCGCAGGGTTTTGACGCAGCATGGGCCCAAAAGTGACTGAGTGAAATCTTGTAGATTTCACTCAGCCACTTTTAGGAGGCGCTCCTGCGCTGGCACGCCACCCCCCCGCCCCGCAAAGGAACGCCTCCTTCTGGCGCAGGGCTTTACAACGTGACGCATCTGAGAGATGCGTCACGTTGTAAATACCCCGCACCATGGCGCATCTTTTGAGCCGCTGCTGCATCACAAAAGTGACGCAACGGCAGCGTAAAAGAGGAGCGAGGGGCTTGTAAATCTGCCCCTTAGAGTTTATATGTTTCGTATCTTTTATGTAATTCATGTACTCCGTAGTCCTTATGGAATGTAACTGGTTCTATTAAAAATCGCTCTGACACCTTCGGGTAAAGTTTGTGCTACATAAAAACGCACAAATAAATACATAATAAAGAAATATAAAGAAATGTACATTCCCTCTCTCAGAATATATGAAAAACACACCGCATAACTGTCCCCCCAGTCTTATTCTGCTTAAAGTGTGGTAGGATGTATAACTCAGAAATCCTTTCTTCCGGCTCGCTAGGTTAGGGTGAGATCCTGAAAGATCCAGCTGCAACAGGAGAGCTTTACTTGCAGAGGTGCTAACTGAAACCCGGTCTGGTGCTTGTCAGAGATCCTACTTACGAATATCACTCTACCTACACTTGAAAGGGGATCCTACGTGGCCTCAGCTTGTCCAATAACCATTGATAACACAGCTTTTTAGCACAGCTATATTAGTACCAGAGTCTTTCTAAGGTGGCAGTCAACGGTCACTGTGAAACCATGGAGTCTGCATGGCCCATTTTACCTCTAAATTGTGCTAACCAGTGGCCTCCTTCAATGTGATCCACATATAGCTTCAGTCTCTCATACAGATTGTATCTCGTTCACAATGGCTCTGACTGCGTACAGAGTGCCTTGAAGGGTTGTACGACATATGCTTTGCAACGCATGCGATTACCAGGCATTGTTTTTATATATGAAAACATTGTATTTGTGGGGGGAGACCCCACCCACACCCCTGAACTTACTTTAAATGCATAGTAAAGGCATGCGTTGTAAAGGCATGCAAGTGGTAAAAATGTATGTGCGAAGAAATGTGTGGTAAAGGAACAACGAGGTGAAAACCTTGTTGTAAAGGCTGTTTCCCCTTGAAGCAGCTGCTTAAAGTGCGGTCCATCATCAAGAGTACGTTTGCAACTGTCAGAGGATCATACAAGTATTCCCCTCTAGGTGAGACATTCTGATAGATTGTAGCTCAGTACTCTGGAGAGTCTGAACTAATCAGGTCATTAATCCCAGGCCTTCCAAAACTTCTCTCAGAAATTGAGCCCTGGGAGGTAACAGCTGACATCTCAACCCCTTAGGCAAACAAAGGCCTCAAGCTGTTCGTCTGTCAGTGTCAGATAAGAAATATGTTCCACCACTTCTCTGTTTGGTGACCTTGTGCTCTGAATGCTGTATCAATTGCAGAGTGGGCCTGTGACTTGCTGATGGTTCTTTCTAACTCCCTAAGATATTGCAATGCATGACTTTTGGGGGAAATTTGTTTTGTGATAAAACGTATTAGTTGATTTGAGAGTACCTGACTGGTGATGCTAGCCTGCTGACTGGTGATGCTAGCCTGCCCTGATGAGAACTGCAGAATTCTTCCTTTGAGGGCCAACATGTCACCTATTACCCCATGGGACTGAATCACTGAAATAGTTTTTTGAGAGCCATTAATTAGCTTCAATCTTCTTCCCATTTGTTTCACCCTGCGTTGTTTCCATCACTGTATCACATACACATTTCACTTTTTCCACCTTACTTTGTAGCATCAGCATTTTTATGTGAAGTCGGGTTGTGCGCTCTGTATCTAATTTGTATTTTGTAACTAATCTGAAAAAATACAAATCCATTCTTTTTATGGTGTCTCCAAATATACTCAACCAACAATATACAGAGACTCAAAGCCTGCCTCAACCACATCCAAACCTGGATGCCAAGTGATAGAACACGCCAAACCCCCCTCAATTCACTCTCACCTTGAAACTCTCACTGAAAGAACACGTTCTCAAGAAGAATAAAAAAAGCCTGGTGCCAACTCTCTTTCCAGAAAAAAAGTGAAACCTTTTCTCCTGGGAGAAGCCTTCAGAACAACAATGCAAGTCCTATTCCTCACCCATCTAGATTGATGCAATGCCATGCTCAACTGCATCCAAAAGACCACCTTTGCTCTTCTGAAAGGCATCTTTCATTCATCAGCATGGCACATTAAGGGGGCTGAAGTTATCCAACCACATCTCCCTTGTGCTAAAGGAAACACAGTGGCTCCCCCGGCAAACCCAAAATCACCTTCAACACCAGCTGCATCAACTACAAGGGCCTCTACACCACGTTCTACCTACCTGAGAAATTCCAGTCCTGCCAAGTATCTTGCTTCACGTGTGACACTAACGCATTTCAGTGTGGTGTTCTGCATCACCGCACTGAAATGGTTTGTCACACATTTTAATGCCACTCACTTGGGTACTACTACTAGCTCGTCGCTGCTCCCAGCAGAGTCACTTGCTGCTAGCAGGCTGCTGACCTCTCTCCGGCTAATAAATAGTTAAGGATCATCATGCAGCTCTGGCTGGAAGTCAGAGTGTTGCAGCGCTCCATTGTTGCAATGTGTGGCCTCACAGCCTGCCAGGCAGCGCCTGGTTTCATTAATATTCCCGGCCCCGCCCGCGGCTCTGTGCTGCAGGCTGTGAAACTGACACAGCCCACACGCACCAGGGTGCCGGGGCCTGTCCATTATCCGGATTGTGAGAAGTTGGCCTGATATGCAGTGCTCACTATTCTAGTGATCACTATGCATCAGTCCAAACGACCCTTATGGTGATTGGTTGTAAGTCAACCTTAGACCAGCTTTCCTAGTAGCGTGGATACGAGCAGTCTTCGGGCTAAACTCTAGAGGGCGTGTTAAGCCAGCTGTTATACCATCACATATACCCCTTGAACACCAAGTGAAAGGACACCACACAAGTGTTATGAAAATAAACAGTGTATTTATTAGAATCACAACAGCCCTGTACTCTTTATGAGGACAGGGTACTAAGCACACAACAAAACTCTTAGGAAAATACTTCAAGTGCACAATCTACACAAATGCCCGAGGGCACGGAAAGTTTAGTGTTCTCGGGCGAACCCGATAAGGTAAGTCGGAAGCGATAGGGACTCGGGACCCTTAGATAATGAGGCTATGCGGGCACCGAAATGCCGAAATTACCTAGCCCAGAGGCTGCGGCTGCACAAGTCTTTATAGACGTCGGGAGTCCTCGCTGACGAACCAGGAGCCGGAAGGAAGGAGTTGCTGGCCGGCGACCAGGGAAGATTGTTCGTAGAGATCCAAGCCTGGATCAGAGATGGATGACACCTGAAAGCAGAGGGGACCAAGTTCGTAACTACTAGTCAGTAGTCAGGGGGTACCAGGAGGGCACCGGATGATCGTCACCTCGACTAGGTGAGTGGGCGACGCTAGGCTCTGCAGTCTCACGGACCAGGAGGCGTTGTCAGCGACCAGGATGGAGGTGCGAGCTGTCTCGCGAAGGTTGATGCTGTCCGCGTCGCTGGGCCCAGGATTGGGGGAACAAGCCTTGGCAAATTCAGGGCCACGTGGTGGACCTAAAATGGCGTCTTGAGTGGACCAGGAGGGTCCGGGGTGCTCCTCTCTCAGAAGGGAGCAAAGGCCAGTCTGGAGCAACCAGACCAGCAGCGTTGGTTGTCGGGCGTCGTCGAGAAGGCCACAAGCCAGCGGCTAGTAACCAGACAACGTGCTGAGCGGCAAAGAGCAGAAGGGCCCCACGCAGATCGTGGAGATACTGGGAGGCTGCACTTTGGTGCTGGAGCTGCTCAAGGTCGGGGCTTCTCGGACCCCAGAGCACTCACCAGAGGATCCCTCGGTGGTCGTGCTGGTTAAGAAATCGTGCAGGTTTTGAAGATGGCCGGTCCCTCGAGGTCTCGTCGCACCCACGGATCTCAGCTGAGCTGACGATGTGGGTAGAGGTCAGAGGTGCCAGGGAAGCCGGTTCTCGTCGAGTTGGGCAGTCGGATTCCTGAGGAAGGACGTGCAGCAAACCGCAGAGTTCTTAGATGGTGCCTGCGGATGCAGGGTGACTACTCCTTAGCCACAAGGGAGAAATCTTGAGAAGAGTCGAGAGTTCCTTTCGTAGAAAGTATTCTTGATTCAAAGATGATCTAATTTGGAAGGGTCCCCGCTCCTGCCTTTATCCTAAAGAAAGGGGTGGGTACGCGACTAGGTCCTGCCCTAGGGGTGGGACCAGGAAGGGGGGTGGTTACACCCCTCTCCCATGCCGGACTTTCCCCAGGTCAGGGGCTGGTGTGCCCCTGGAACTGGTTCTAGCCGGCAGATGCGTAGTGAGCACCGGGGTGCCACTCCGCAGTCACCTTCCTGTAAAGCCCTGCCTACCCAGGATACACAAAACCCTGTCTGGGATGGTGCCCCGGACAGGAAACCCTTTGTCCAAGCTCTCCCCGCTGGAAGGATTCCCAGCAGCAGGAGGTCAGACTCGTGTCTGTGGTGGCAGCATCCATTTTGTGGAGCTGAGGTTTCAGTTAACTTTAACCGGGGTTCACAGTTACGTACATGTCGTGTCCCTCTAGAAGGGTGGAATGCTAACCCCATCGCCAGCATTGGTGAGGGGTCAGTATCCCGATTCGTATGACACCTTACTCGACATGTCTTGATAACGCGATACCGGAGTTAGCGATATATGGTACGCGTTATCATGGAACAGCCATTGGGTCTTGGTTCCGCAAGCTGCAACCGGGCTCGGCTCATGCCTGAGCCCAATTCACACGATTCCACGCACTCTGCCTTCAGGATTGTCAAGGCCTGCCATAGGAGTGGCTGATAGGAATTCGGGTGTCCATTGGAGGGTTAGATATAGGTATACTATATCTAAAGCAAAGGGCGAGTACGCCCCGTTGCCCCAGCTGTCTTGCAGCCAGTTGTGTCAGATTTAGATGGCCATCCAGGGGTGGCATAATACATGCTTCAGCCCCTGGTAGGCCCTGGGTACACCGATGCCCTGAGTTACAGGGTCTGACAAGGTGGCCCAGTTCCAATTGGGTGATGCACCTAAGGTACACATGTCAATTTAGCGAGAGAACAGCTAGGCTGTGGGTCTGGTTAGCAGGCCCACAGCCAGAGAAAGTCATAAACCAGTGAAACAAAAGCAAAAAAATCTGGGTGATCATAGGATTGCAGACCCTACTCTCCTACATGACCCCCCCCCAAACGTTGGGACAATAAACTAACCTTGACCAGGTGTGTCTTCTTGTTCTAAGTGGAAATACCTGGAGAGCCCATCTGCATTGCCATGATCAGTGCCAGGTCTATGCTCCACTGTGAAGTCCATCCCCTGTAGGGAAATGGACCACCTAAGCAGTTTGGGGTTTTCACCCTTCATCTGATTTAGCCATAAGAGGGGCTTATGGTCGGTCTGAATCTTGAAATGAGTGCCAAACAAGTATGGCCTCAGTTTCTTCAGGGCCCACACCACAGCGAAGGCCTCCCTCTCTATAGCTGACCAATTTTTCTCTCTGGGGGTCAGCCGTCTGCTTATAAAAGCAATGGGCTGGTCATTACCATCAAAATTCAGTTGAGATAGAACAGCTCCCACACCCAACTCAGAAGCATCTGTTTGGACAATGAATGGTTTGGAGTAGTCTGGACTCTTGAGGATAGGTGCTGTGCACATGGCCTGTTTTAGGTCATCGAATGCTTTTTGACAGCCTGCTGTCCACTGAACCTTTTTTGGCATTTTCTTACTTGTCAGTTCATTAAGTGGAGTCACAATCGATCCATAATTTCTGCCCAAGAAAGCTTGAACCTGAGTCTGGGTGGTTGGAGGAGCCCAGTCCCTGATTGACTGTATTTTGCTCTCCAGTGGTTGAACTTGGCCTCCACCTACAAGGTGGCCCAAGTATACAACCTGTGTCTGCCCTATCTGGCACTTGGTGGCCTTGATAGTAAGACCTGCTGCTTGCAGAGCCTCTAACACTTTCCTCAGGTGGACCAGGTGATCCTCCCAGGTGGAGCTAAAGACAGCAATATCGTCAAGATACGCTGCACAGAAGTCATCCAGCCCAGTGAGAACGTGATTCACCAACCTTTGGAAGGTGGCAGGTGCATTCTTCAAACCAAAGGGCATTACCACAAATTGATAATGCCCACCAGGGGTAGAAAATGCTGTCTTGGGCTTGGCGTCCTCAGCTAACCTGATTTGCCAATACCCAGCTGTCAGGTCAAATGTACTTAAGTAGTTGGCAGAAGCCAATCTATCTATAAGATCATCTGCCCTTGGTATTGGGTGGGCATCAGTCTTAGTGACTGCATTGAGACCCCTGTAGTCTACGCAGAACCTCATCTCTTTCTTACCACCCTGGGTGTGAGGCTTCGGCACTAGAACTACGGGACTAGCCCAAGGGCTATCCGAGGGTTCAATGACTCCCAACTCCAACATTTTCTGCACTTCAGTTTTGATGCAGTCTCTAACGTGATCGGGTTGCCTGTAGATTTTACTCTTGATGGGCAAGCTGTCCCCAGTGTCAACCTCATGGGTGCACCAATTGGTCTGACTGGGTGTTAGAGAGAACATATGCCGGAAGGATTGAAGAACCTGTTTACAATCCTTCTGTTGATGTTCAGAGAGGCTGCCACAAAAGACAACACCGTCCACTGATCCATCATTAGGATTCTGAGTGAGCAGGTCTGGGAGAGGGTCACTCTCTTCCTCCTGTCCCTCATCTATGGCCATGAGCAAGCTCATGCCCTTCCTGTCGACATATGCTTTGAGCCTGTTAACATGGAGCACCCTGTGGCGGCTCCGGGGAGTTCCAAGGTCCACCAGGTAGGTGACCTCTCCCTTTTGCTCAAGAATCGTGTGGGGCCCGGACCATTTGTCTTTGAGTGCTGCTGGGGCCACTGGCTCCAACACCCACACCTTCTGTCCAGGCTGGTAAACAGTCAGGACAGCCTTTTGGTCATGCCAAGCTTTTTGGAGTTCTTGGCTGGCCTTAAGGTTTTCGGATGCCTTTTCCATGTACTCAGCCATCCGGGAGCGGAGACCAAGCACATAGTCCACTATGTTGGTTGCAGGCTTTTTGAGAGGTCTCTCCCATCCTTCCTTCACCAAACACAGGGGTCCTCTTACAGGATGTCCGTACAAAAGTTCAAAAGGGCTGTAGCCAACCCCCTTCTGTGGGACTTCTCTATAAGTGAATAAAAGGCAGGGAATCAGGACGTCCCATCTATGCCGGAGCTTTTCAGGTAGTCCATGAATCATCCCTTTCAGGGTCCTGTTGCACCTTTCAACAAGCCCATTGCATTGTGGATGATAGGGTGTAGTGAACTTGTAGTTGACACCACATTCCTTCCACATAGCAGTCAAGTAGCTCGACATGAAGTTTGCACCTCTGTTAGAGACAACCTCCTTAGGGAAGCCCACTCTGGAGAACACTCCAACTAGGGCTCTTGCCACAACAGGTGCTGTAGTGGTCCTAAGGGGAATAGCTTCAGGATACCTGGTGGCATGATCCACTACCACCAGTATAAACTTGTGCCCTGATGCTGTCTGGGGTTCCATTGGACCGACAATGTCAATCCCCACTCGTTCAAAGGGCACCCCCACCACAGGCATTGGTATAAGGGGGGCCTTTGTTGTCCCACCTGACTTACCACTGGCTTGGCAAGTGACACAGGAGCGACAAAACTCCTTGGTATCCTCGTTCATGTGAGGCCAGTGAAAGTGTGAGACAAGCCTGTCCCACGTCTTCGTCTGGCCTAAGTGTCCTGCTAAGGGAATCTCGTGGGCCAAGGTAAGAAGGAAACCACGTTGAGATAAGGGGATAACCAGCCTCCTGGTCATGCCAGGCTTGGGGTCTCTTGCCTCAGTGTACAGGAGTCCATCCTCCCAGTATACCTTGTGGGTACCTGTGGCGTTCCCAGCAGCCTCAGCAGCAGCCTGCTGCCTGAGGGGTTCAAGGGAAGGGCAGTCTAACTGGTCCTTCCCCAGGTCTTCTCGTGTGGGTCCCCCTGAGCCCAGAAACTCAACTTGATCAAATTCGAGTTCTTTCGGTTCAGTTTCCCGCAATTCCTGGAGGTCAGCCTCCTCTGAGACCTGATCCTTGACCTGGGGCAAGGGGGAAGGCGCTGCCTTAACCCGACTGCTCTTCTTCTTGGGAGGTGTCTGGTCCGTTGTTCCAGGATCCAGCACCTGTTCAGTGGGGCATCTTCTGACCTGTGACCTAGTCACAGCAAGCAAGCAAGCCTAACATCTCCATGTGAGTCCTGTGCTCCACTTCTGACCATTGTGATGACTCCAAATCATTGCCCAACAAACAATCCACTGGGAGGTCTGAACTAACAACAACCTTTTTCTGGCCATTTACCCCTCCCCAGGAGAAAGCAACAATCGCCATACTATGACTGGTAGTGACGTTGCTGGCATTGGTCACCAGGAAATCTGTACCTGGCATGATCTGTCCAGGGTCCACAAAGTTAGGTGTCACCATGGTGACACTGGCACAAGTGCCCCTATAGGCCTGAGCCATTCTTCCATTGATTAAAGGCGTCTGTCGGTATTTGCCCAAAGTATTGGGACTGACATCAGGGGACATATCCACATCCCCTGTACAGACAAGGACAGCCTGAGTGAGTGTGGCAACTAAGTTGTCACATCCCTCAGAACCCAAGGTTAACCCAACTAGTCCCTTGGGAGGTGCACTACTACTGCTGGCTGTACTAGGGGGCACAGGTGCCTTAGGGGCTGCAGTAGCAGGAGTCTGCCCTCCTTTCTTGGTGCACTCACTAAACCAGTGAGTTTTACTTTTACAGTATTGGCACCACCTTTTCGATTGGCCTTCTTGATTCTTCTTTTTGTGGGAAGCCTGGCCCCCCCTTATTTGGGTTGTTGGGGACCTGTCGAAGACTTCTGGTCATTTTGTTCACCCTTAGAATCTTTACCCTTCTGGTCTGCTTTCTTCTGACCACCCTGGTTCTGGCCCTGGTTTTGCTTAACCCTTGTTCTGACCCATCTGTCTGCCTTCTTTCCCAATTCTTGGGGAGAGGTCAGATCCGAGTCGACAAGGTGCTGATGCAACAACTGGTTCTGACAATTGTTTAAAATCTGTTCTCGCATGATCAAATGATACAATCCTGTGTAATCAGTAACCTTACTGCCCATCAACCAGCCCTCCAAAGCCTTAGTGGCACAATCGACAAAATCAGACCAGTCCTGAGACTGAGTTTTCTGGGTATCCCTGAACAGCAACCTGTACTGCTCAGTGGTTAGGCCGAACCCATCAATCAGTGTGTTCTTCAGGACCTGGTAATTGTTAGCATCCTCCACTCTAGTAGTGAGGAGCTAATCTCTACCTTTACCTTCAAAGGAGAGCCACAAGATAGCTGCCCACTGACTCTGGGGGACGCACTGTACAGTGCAGGCCCTCTCCAAAGCAGTAATCCATTTGTGGATATCATCCCCTTGCTTAAAGGGGGGCACTATCTTACTCAGGTGTCTAGTGTCTAAACTCCTGTTTTCCCTTGGGGGAATGCTGCCACCAGTGGGGTTTGTCCCACTCAATTCTTGCTCTCTAGCGAAGGCGAGTCTCTCTTTGGCCAGGGCAAGTTCTTCCCTTTCAATCCTCAGATTGACTTCCCTCACTTTAGCTTCGTATACTCTCCTCTGAGGGGATGTCATCCCTTTCTGAGAAGAGCCTCGAGAGCCATTGGTTCGAACGGATCTATTAGAGCCTCTCGATAGAGACCTAACTCGTCCATTCCCAATGTTAAGCTGGCCTGAGAGGGGCCCCAGGGGTCTCCTAGTGCCATTCTCGTGCCTGCTTAAGTTGTCCCTAGTTAGCTGGCTAACTACTACTGGACCTTTGTCTGCCTCGTCCTCAGATGGCTCTAGATCCTCATCCTCCTCTTCACCTTCTGCGGAGAGATGGATAAGGTCAGGGTCACCTAAGGTTCCCTCGAGGGGGGGCATATTCCCTTCTGGATGAGCAGGGTCTGTGTTACCAGCCCTCCTAGCATCATAAGTCTCTAAGAGACCAATCAGAAACGGAATGGTAGGGTTTGCACCCTGTTTTAGCTTCCGAGATGTACAGATTTGTTGCATCTCTTGGAAGCTAAGTGCAGCATATCTGGAAGTGACCTGTGGAAGGTCGACTGACACAAGGGGAGACTCAGTGTTTCCTCCTTTGTCTGACATGCTGCTTCTAGTGTGGTGTAAGTGATGCACCTACCTACACTATATGTTTACCTACTGATCCCTTGCTAAGAGTTTCAGCCAAGGTGTGCTAAGCCTTGAGGAGCTACAACAGCCGGTTCAGTAGAACTCAGAGTATTCTAAGCTAAGTTATATGTACCTGGAGTACTTATGCGATCTTTCACAAGATATTCTTAGGATACGCGTGGTAAAACAACAGCAAGCTCAAATCCCAACCGCTGCTCACCAATGTGAGAAATTGGCCTGATATGCAGTGCTCACTATTCTAGTGATCACTATGCATCAGTCCAAACGACCCTTATGGTGATTGGTTGTAAGTCAACCTTAGACCAGCTATCCTAGTAGCGTGGATACGAGCAGTCTTCGGGCTAAACTCTAGAGGGCGTGTTAAGCCAGCTGTTATACCATCACATATACCCCTTGAACACCAAGTGAAAGGACACCACACAAGTGTTATGAAAATAAACAGTGTATTTATTAGAATCACAACAGCCCTGTACTCTTTATGAGGACAGGGTACTAAGCACACAACAAAACTCTTAGGAAAATACTTCAAGTGCACAATCTACACAAATGCCCGAGGGCACGGAAAGTTTAGTGTTCTCGGGCGAACCCGAAAGGGTAAGTCGGAAGCAATAGGGACTCGGGACCCTTAGATAATGAGGCTATGCGGGCACCGAAATGCCGATATTACCTAGCCCAGGGGCTGCGGCTGCACAAGTCTTTATAGACGTCGGGAGTCCTCGCTGACGAACCAGGAGCCGGAAGGAAGGAGTTGCTGGCCGGCGACCAGGGAAGATAGTTCGTAGAGATCCAAGCCTGGATCAGAGATGGATGACACCTGAAATCAGAGGGGACCAAGTTCGTAACTACTAGTCAGTAGTCAGGGGGTACCAGGAGGGCACCGGATGATCGTCACCTCGACTAGGTGAGTGGGCGACGCTAGGCTCTGCAGTCTCACGGACCAGGAGGCGTTGTCGGCGACCAGGATGGAGGTGCGAGCTGTCCCACGAAGGTTGATGCTGTCGGCGTCGCTGGGCCCAGGATTGGGCAACAAGCCTTGGCAAATTCAGGGCCACGTGGTGGACCTAAAATGGCGTCTTGAGTGGACCAGGAGGGTCCGGGGTGCTCCTCTCTCAGAAGGGAGCAAAGGCTAGTCTGGAGCAACCAGACCAGCAGCGTTGGTTGTCGCGCGTCGTCGAGAAGGCCACAAGCCAGCGGCTAGTAACCAGACAACGTGCTGAGCGGCAAAGAGCAGAAGGGCCCCAAGCAGATCGTGGAGATACTGGGAGGCTGCACTTCGGTGCTGGAGCTGCTCAAGGTCGGGGCTACTCGGACCCCAGAGCACTCACCAGAGGATCCCTCGGTGGTCGTGCTGGTTAAGAAATCGTGCAGGTTTTGAAGATGGCTGGTCCCTCGAGGTCTCGTTGCACCCACGGATCTCAGCTGAGCTGACGATGTGGGTAGAGGTCAGAGGTGCCACGGAAGCCGGTTCTCGTCGAGCTGGGCAGTCCGATTCCTGAGGAAGGACGTGCAGCAAACCGCAGAGTTCTTAGATGGTGCCTGCGGATGCAGGGTGACTACTCCTTAGCCACAAGGGAGAAATCTTGAGAAGAGTCGAGAGTTCCTTTCGTAGAAAGTATTCTTGATTCAAAGATGATCTAATTTGGAAGGGTCCCCGCTCCTGCCTTTATCCTAAAGAAAGGGGTGGGTACGCGACTAGGTCCTGCCCTAGGGGTGGGACCAGGAAGGGGGGTGGTTACACCCCTCTCCCAAGCCAGACTTTCCCCAGGTCAGGGACTGGTGTGCCCCTGGAACTGGTTCTAGCCTGCAGATGCGTAGTGAGCACCGGGGTGCCACTCCGCAGTCACCTTCCTGTAAAGCCCTGCCTACCCAGGATACACAAAACCCTGTCTGGGATGGTGCGAGCACCGCCCCGGACAGGAAACCCTTTGTCCAAGCTCTCCCCGCTGGAAGGACTCCCAGCAGCAGGAGGTCAGACTCGTGTCTGTGGTGGCAGCATCCATTTTGTAGAGCTGAGGCTTCAGTTAACTTTAACCGGGGTTCACAGTTACGTACGTGTCGTGTCCCTCTAGAAGGGTGGAATGCTAACCCCGTCGCCAGCATTGGTGAGGGGTCAGTATCCCGATTCGTATGACACCTTACTCGACATGTCTTGATAATGCAAAACCGGAGTTAGCGATATATGGTACGCGTTATCATGGAACAGCCATTGGGTCTTGGTTCCGCAAGCTGCAACCGGGCTCGGCTCATGCCAGAGCCCAATTCACACGATTCCACACACTCTGCCTTCAGGATTGTCAAGGCCTGCCTTAGGAGTGGCTGATAGGAATTCGGGTGTCCATTGGAGGGTTAGATATAGGTATACTATATCTAAAGCAAAGGGCGAGTACGCCCCGTTGCCCCAGCTGTCGTGCAGCCAGTTGTGTCAGATTTAAATGGCCATCCAGGGGTGGCATAATACATGCTTCAGCCCCTGGTAGGCCCTGGGTACACTGATGCCCTGAGTTACAGGGTCTGACAAGGTGGCCCAGTTCCAATTGGGTGATGCACCTAAGGTACACATGTCAATTTAGCGAGAGAACAGCTAGGCTGTGGGTCTGATTAGCAGGCCCAGAGCCAGAGAAAGTCGTAAACCAGTGAAACAAAAGCAAAAAAATCTGGGTGATCATAGGATTGCAGACCCTACTCTCCTTACCGGATGATACCTCACGGCGGTCCTCCTGCATACTACAGGAACTAATTGAGGTCACTCGTCCCCAGAGAAGGCGCGCTCACTCGTGGACTGGAGTGAGTGAAGTCAAGTTGTACGCTCGCCGCTCAGCTAAGCTGCACTGAGTGCTGCCTCAGCATAGCTGCTGCTGACTGTCACTGGCGCTGCGCAGTTCCACCAAGTTGAGCTGCGTCTGAGCCGGGTTAACTTCCACCAGGCAGGCAGCCAGTCGCAGCGCACCCCCCTGGAACCACCCCGCGGTACGACGGCAGGCAGCGCGAGTCACACCACAGTGGAGTACTCAACTCCGGCTGCGCATGACAGGGCCCCGGCGCTGCATGATGACTGGCACCGCGGGCGCTGCGTGGAGTGTGACTCGACTGCCAGCAGAGTGACTAGTGGTGCTACAGCCGGTCATGTGTGCCAGCCAGTGCGCCCGCCGTGACCCCGTCAACTGTTCCGCTACTGGGCAGTGAGTCTGGACTGGCTCTGCTGCCGTAGTGACGCTGCGGTAAGTAAGTTAACTTAACTAGTCTCACATGAATGGGTGTTTTTGCTGCAAATCATAGCCCAGCGCTGCTTGCTCGCACCGCCGCAAATTTAGAATAATTCACAAATGAATGTTACCATTGCAGCGGCCAGGACATTGTCACTAAGCTCTCAGGCGGGTGGCTTGCGGCCTGAACCTGCCGCTAAATGGAAGTAAGTGACTGTACTCACTGCAGTGCAGCAGTATGTGTGTGAATTTTTTCACACACATACTGCTGCAGGATCAGGCAGGCCCATTCTTCAACATGGGCAGACTGCTGTGTGCCAATAAGGCACAGTCTGTGCACATACAGGAAGCGATAAAGCAACTTATCGATTTCCATGTGAGTGAAACATTCCGCCCCTTCGTCTTATCCCGTACCCAGGCCGCAAGTACATAACGGCGAAGCAGAACTGCATCTCCTAGGCAGTGCTGAACCGCCCAGGCCCACCCCTGTCTGAGCCCCTTCATTGCAGCTCCAGGACCCGCTAGTGCAAGCTGGGCTCCCGGGTTGGCCCTGCCACTGCCGATCCCGGCTGACCCTTTTGCTGTGACAGCCCCTCTGGCGCCGGGCTGTACTTGACATGGAGCCAGGGAAAGACCAGGGCAGCCGAGGCCTCGTCTGCCACCTTACCCCCCACAGGCCCTCACTTGCCATTTTGACCCTTGATACCCTGTGAGCAGCTGCTCTGGGGCTAGGACTCAAGACCCGGGATGTGTGAGAGGCAGCCCACTCAACCATAATTTTAGAGGGCTGCAGTTTAATCATCCCTGGCCATTTCCTGGGTGCCTGCCCACCACTAGCCAGCAAGCACAGTCTCGCACTCTATCTATGTCTGTAGTATCAGCACTGTCCACCACTAACTACCACCCCGCATTCCTTCACCTCGGACCGATGGCTAGTATCCCCTTGTAACAATGGCGTAGCAGGATCCCTGCAGCCTCTACCCCATAAATGACTATCCAGAACATCTGCTCCCGCTGTAATTTGGTGAGTGTATAGGGTCATAGGTGCATGGTTTGACCAGGGAAGCAGTGCTGAGCCCATATACAAAACACACTTTTTATAGGGAAACGAGTTCTATCTGTCTATTGGTGAGGTTACCCTGAGACCTCTGTGATTGGTGCAAAAAGTTATCTCCATTGCATTGCATGATTTTGCTCATGAGGAAATGTAACTCTTAGTTGTTGAAATGTCACTCATAATTACACTGAAATTATGAAAATGTCACGCATAGCAATATGAAACCTGTTTAGAAATAGATGTCAATGTCAGATTAGAGACTAAACACCACTGAAGGGGAAAAAACAAGAAAACAATCCTTCTTAGTCTGTGCCTCCTGGATCTGGATCAACCTCCCCTTTGATATCTTCACAGCACCAGCCTTGCTACAATTCAGGAAGAACCTGAAAACTCACCACTTCAAGGATCACTACGTCAGATACACTGACTTCTCACCTCTTCTGCCAGCTCTACCTCCAGTCTCTGTTCCCTCTTTGCCCCTCAGTGTATCCCCACTAGGGTACCAACACTAGCCAGCTTGGTTCACATTTTAGACGTACTTGAAACATACATACACGTTTACTTTTGACTGATTCCTTATTTTTCTCTGAGAAGAGTTTTAGTAAATTCTCGATATATTAGATACATTTAGTAATGGAACCCTACTCACTCGATTAACAGAAACAGGTACATGCAGCACACATAGAAACAACAAAAGGTCATTGATTGTTTATGGGCAGGAAAGTGTCCCTTCTTGCACATAAAAACAATCATTAAAAAATGACGCTTTGCATTAAGCAGCACACATAGAAGTTACAAAACGCCCTTTCAGATTGTTTATGTGCAAGAACAAACAAGAACAAACACTTTCCTGCACATAAACAATCTTCCTCTGCAACGCAGGCACCCTTGCACTATGGTACAAGGTTGTCTATGTTGGCGTTAGGCATCTAAATTAGCGCTAACACGGGGGGAAAATGTAGGGCTGCACCATATCTTTGTAAATACGGTGTAGCCCTGCGTTTCAGAAGTGCTGGAGCGCGGCGTTAAGCGAAGGAGGCCCTTTGGTTTCTTAAGTGTTCTCTTACCTTTCATCGTCCGTATATATCTCAAATGGAAGCCTCTGTTCAGGGTCATAGCACTGCATCCTGAACATGCCTACAATCTATTGAAACATGAAGGCCAGTCGCAAGGAGTGCAGGACCTGAACCTCAGAGTTGAAAGAACTTAGTAGTGAAATGATCTAAACTTTGTTGCACCTTGGATAGCAACCTCAGAGTTGAAACAAATTATCTTTCAGGAAACGTTTCAAAACCGAACTATTCAAGAGTGTTTTTGCCTAAAGATGGCCTCTTTGAGCTGTGATGAAAAAATCCTAAATTAGGGGGTTCCCAGCAACTAATTAAGATGTAATGGGTCATACCTACTCTTTATTGTTGTAATTACTTTCTATGTTGCCTACTCATAATCCAAACGTAAGCGCTGTGAAGTTGCCACATGATGACAATAAAACACATAAATAAATAAAGCCCCAGTATATTGCAAAGCTGAACCCAGCGGGGACCCAGAGAAACGCAGCCAATCCCTCGTGAGTTAACACAATCAGCCGCAGCCTGCTATTAGTCAACAATGAATCCTGGCTTACATTGCTTCAATGAAACATTAGAAAATACATGGAATAGGGAAAATTGTCTTCTGTGATTAGAAGTTGCATATTTCTCTGATTTTTGGCTACTTATTCCGGCAGCTAATCATATTAACTGCCAGAGTAAAGAAAGTATTTCAGCTATCAAACTTGTTTATGGTGAACAAATATTCTGCTGTTCCAGAAGCAGACAGAGCCTGTGAACGGTGAAATGAAAGAGAATGAATGCAGTGCTCAAAAGAATCGGCGGTGAGCTGTAAAGCGAAGTAAATAAGACTAAAGTCCCTTTGGCACTTTGATACTTGCGTTTAGCTTCACAGAGGGAGTTTAATAACATGCATTTTAGACATATTTATACATTTCCCAGGGACATTCCATAAGACGAATACTGCGGAAAAACGAGCAAACAGCCTATTTGATAACCATGTTAAGTTTTTATAATCTAGTGGTCTGCTAACTTTGAGAAGATATTCAAAGTTAACTTTCCATGGGCATCCCATAATGCTATACAACATCCAACGGAAACACGTGTCTGCAAATCTATGTGCTTTAACAATACTCAGATTTTTGATCTACCATCTGGGCCGTCTCAAAAGCTGCCAAGGATAAAAAGACCCAAAAACATGGAAATACACCAGTTGTGGTTTACTGAACTAACTATAACTTGCTTCCCATTACACACTGCTTATGACCTCGCATATTACATCACTCACAACATGTTAGATGACACCACTGATGACATCTCTTATTATATATATATAACGACATTGTTGAAATTACTAAGGAGATCAGCCAATGATTCTGACAGGGTACCAGGCTTTGTGAACAAGGGGTGATACTATATCAGTTTTTAGACTCATAAGTTTCTCCATAAACTTTCAAAAGATGCAAAAGAAATTGTATATTTTGGAAGTGAAGAACTTGTGATGGATGTAATTGTCTTTTTACTTGAATTCACCCAAAAGATGGGTGCAGTGGGGGTAGGCCACTTGCACAGAGCAGTCCACTGAACATCAATGGACAGCAGACCCCTTTGTCAACCATTTCTGTGAAGGAATGAATGCTGAGAAAGTAGGGTGTTATGTGGTCATGGAGGGGTGGGATCCTGTTGCCAACCCTTGGTAAACTATGTTTTTTGTTACTCAAAGGTGAACAGATCACCGAAGCTTACCCTGTTTAATATCTATGTGGCTCCCCTGGCAAGACTAGTTAGATCTCAGGGGATGGAGGTGGTGTCCTACGCAGATGACACCCAGATCATGGTGTCACTCGCTCACACCTCTGTCAGTACATCTGCCGCCAGTTTCAGGGTATGCATGCAGTATGTGGCGGACTGGATGACTATAAATTCCCTCAAACAGAACGGCGAAAAAACGGAGGTGTTGATCTTTGGGAAGGACCAAGACGTGTGGTCGAGTGAGTGGTGGCCTTCTTCTCTTGGCATCTGCCCCACTCCCTCCCAATCTGCCAGAAATCTTGGTGTAATATTTGACACCTCACTTTCTATGTCCCTACAAGTCAACAGGACCGTGGCCACCTGCTGGGGTGTGATCAGGATACTTATTAAAATCCGCGGGTATCTTTCCCCCAAGGCGCGTAAACAGGTTGCAGTCGCCCTGGTGGGCACGAGGCTAGATTACTGCAACTCCCTGTATATGGAAGCCAATAAAACCCTGATACACCGACTGCAGATTGTGCAGAATGCTGCAGCACGCTTTGTCTTGGATCTTCCGAAAGCCTCTTCCGCCACTTTGGCCAGAAAGGACCTTCATTGGCTTCCCGTGCAGCACAGAATCTCTTTTAAAATTCTGTGTTTGGCTTACAGAGCATTGAAAGAAGGTCCCTCAAGTGCTATTGGCTCTCTTCTAATGTGTTATATCCATACAAGAAGCCTTCGCTCTACGGGACTCTGTCAACTGGTTGTGCCCTGTGTCAAACTTGTTAGATGGGGAGCCAGAGCTTTCTTCGTGGTTGCCCCACAGCTTTGGAATTCCATCCCCATTGAAATAAAAACTCTCCCTTCAATTGAGTCATTTAAAAAGGCTCTCAAAACTTACTTGCTTCTTTATGAGGGCCTACCTATGAGAGAATAGGGCAGTGGGGGGGTTCTAGCTTCTGCATTTGATTTAGGCGCCTTGACGCCCACTGGGCTAAGTTTGCGCAATATAAGAACAGTTTCATTCATTCATTCATACTGAGGGTCATCCTGTAATAGACATTTTCACAATACTGTGCTACAAGATATCACCCTACTTTCGATGAAGGGAGATTTCATGACCACCCTTGCTTTCACATAAAGGCATTTCCACTTACTGATGTCTGCAAGCCATCACCATTATCTGTGGATTTGTGGTGGGTGGAAAACCTTATCATTTCAGAGTGTTACCTTTTAGGATAAAATCTGCTCATCATGTCATTATGAAATGATCAGGAGTGGTAGGAAGACGCACTTGTATGTCTATCCTTACACTATAGTGCCTAGTGCACAAACAACAAACAGTATTTTAGTATTTTGGATCCACAAACTAACTTCTTACCCTTGAGGTGAAAAAATTGCATCTGCTACCAAAAAAGACCCAGAATTTTTCAAGGATCAACAAGTCAGTACCAATCAAAGCAGTAGCTTATTCCAGAGAAGAGAGGGTGCAGTCATTCAAGAGATGCACAGTCTCTGACAGTGAGGTCATTTTAGTAGCTACTCAGAATGATGCTTTCATGCATCATTTTGGTTCCCTGTGCACCCTTAAAAATGTGTCATTTAGAGGAGTGTCTAACAAGCCAACGATTCAGTCAACTGGAGACTGAAATCAAACCTGCCACCCAATTTAAGGTATGGGTTGTTATGGTGGAACAGGAGAGTACTCTTGGTGAGCAGACAGTATGTATGCCCTTATTTTATTTATTTATTATTTTATTTTGAGTTTATACCGCGCTAGAATCAGACTGCCGAAGGAGTATCTCCGCACCATATGTGGAATATACTGGATAACTTAGTCAGAGATATTTGCTTATGCTATTCCACCTGTTTCACCCATTGTGTATGTGGTAAGGAAAATTGGTTACACATCTATGGTCTTAATTCTGGTTGAACCAACAAGAGCAGGATACCCTTAGCTTTCTTAACTTCCCTAATATGCTGTTACAACCACGTTGCCGTTTGCCACCTCTACCAGATTTGCTCACTCAAGAACTTGGTCATATGTGTTTTCCCTGACCTCAATTGTTCCCTCTGGAGATTTGTCTACAAAAGTTTTAGAGTTTGGCTTTCCACAGTTACCTCAGCATTATAGGAATATTTTAAGGGCAGCAAGACGCCCAACTACTACAGTTCACCATTTACTGTACGGCATTCTCCATTCATTCTTAGAGGGTTTCTCCTAGTGATATTGTGAAATATTCTCATGCAGCCTGTCCCACATCCCTAATTAACTAAGATATATGTATTGCATTTTGTTATAAGTGCATTTATATAGCACTAACTACCACAGACACATCACTGAAGCACTTTAAAAAAAAACGTTAATTATTACGTTTTCACGTGTAATAACTGATCAACAGAAACACACCTTGCTCATAGGTAAAAATGCTTTCAACATAAGACATCTTGGCATTGAAGGAAGGAGGAGGCAAAAGAGATCCTCGGCAAGTAAGACTTCAAATAAAAGTAATTGCAGGCATGTCTCACCTCTAAAGAAGTTTATGAGGTAGAGCAAGAAGGCCTATGAGTAATAGCAGCAGACGTACATGGAGAAGGTAGAAGCCATATGATTAATCAGAGTTGGCTGGCGCTATGGAAATCACATAATCTTGGAGAGGCTGCCTGCTATCTTTGGGTCTAGAGATGTGTGGTTGTAATTGTGCATAACCATTGCTAATTATGTCACATTGGGTCATCCTTTTGAGCCAGGCTGAATTTGTGGGACAATATTTACTGCCCCAATGGATTGCCAGTTCTCGTTTAGCAAGGAGGAATGCTATGGAGGCAAATCTACGAACGAATTTGGGCATATCAAGGGTGTGTCCCAAAAGTGCCACCAGTGAGGCGGGTGCGATTGTGACCCCTGTCATTTTGGAAACTTGGTAGAAAACAGTGGGTACAGTATTGTCCTAGAAGTGGGTATGTCCAGGTTAAATGTGCAAAGTGGGCATCTAGTGCATGGCATTTGGGGCACTGGGACGATCGCGTAAGACCATAGCAGGCCAAGTCTAAAGAAGTGATGTAAGCCTGATGCAGGAATTTAAAGTGAAGAAGTTTGTGCCTACGGTTGATGGAGACAAGCTTCGTATGGGAACAGCGGTAGGACCAGACTTTGTCACAGAGCGGGCATCCCAGATCTGTACCCAAGGCCGCTCATGTCCGTCACATGCGGTAAGGCTTCATGGCCAGACAGGTGCAGTATAACCGAGAAACCAGCCTCCCCCCATAGGTGTTCGCTATAATAAGCGTTAACGGTGAAATATCCTCCGAAGCCAGGGGATATGAAGGGAGTCGGGAATGCAGAGTGCTATGGAGCCATTATAAAACAAAGTGGTCCATATGTGAGTCATTATGAAAGTGGGTGCCATCAGCGTGTGCTCGAACATGGCCTTTGGGGAAGACAGCTCCTAAAGTATTGAGATCATGGACGAGATTCTCGCATGATAGGGGAAGCCTGGGGTTGTCGCTCAAGGGCAGTAACGATGAATAAAGAATGCCACCCCCCAGAGCACAGTGCAGTTTCTGCCATGCCCAACAGGTGGTGGATAGCATTTGGACATCAGTAGGGTCCATGGGTATGCCGTTTCAGCAAAATAGCCAAAAACGGGAAGTCTCCATGCTGATTGCTCTCCGCTTAAGGTAAGGGATTCAGGTGTCTGGTTGATACCAGTAATGCATAGTGGCATTGAGCAGCCAGGTAATGATGCTGGAGATCCCATACTCCAAATCTGCTGTGCTCATAAGGAAGGGTTAATGTGTCCCATCTAATACGAAGTTTGTGCTGGCCAACACAAGACATAGTAAGAGAATGTGAAGGGTGAGGAAAAAGTGTTGCGTCAGTGGTATGGGAATATTGAGGAGCAAGTATAAAAACAAAGGGAGGATGACCAGTTTGATTGTGACCCCTCGGCCGGCCATGGACAGTGGAAGTGTAATCCAGCATTCCACCTGTGTTGAAAGTTTGTCAAGGGAGGGACCATGATTGAGGCAAAGGATCTGGTGTTTGTCCCTGTGAAGTTGTATGCCCAAGTATTTGGTGGAGTATGGGGTCATTGTTAGTGGATATTCTAGGTAGGCATGCTAAGTGCAATTGGTTAACAGGAAAAGTTCAGACTTAACCCAGTTAATGTGTAACTCAGAGAAACCCCAAAGTGCATCATTTCACGGATTTACGGTCACTGATTATCAGAGGGGTGGTGCACAAACAATAAAATGTTGTCTGCATGCAGGGATAGTAGGAGAGCGCCATGCGTAAGTTGTAGACCACGATTGATATGTTTTTCTTGAAGATGATGGACTAGCGGGTCCATCGCAATGATGTAAAGGAGAGGGGAAAGGGGCAGTCCTGTCTCGTCCCTCTGGTACAGGGAACAGAGCAGTAAGTAAGCCGTTCACTCTCAGTCAAGCCAGTGGGTCCACATAGAGGAGCATCACTAGAGAGATTAAACTACAGGGAGACCTAGTTTGATTAGTCTCACCCTCAAGAAGGGCCTCTCCAGGGAGTCAAACGCCTTCTCAGCTTTCAACAAAGCCACTGTTGCAAAGGTCTGCAGGAAGATCCTATTTAAGACTGCAACTATAGTCTACACATTAAAGGAGGTGGAAATGTGGGGGACAAACCCAGACTGGACAGGGGAACTAATCTACTCCATCAGCAGGGCCAGCTTAGTGGCGAGAACTTTGGCAAAAATCTTATTGTCAAGATTGAGTAGAGAAGGGGGGGGGGGGTAGAAGGTGCCCAACTGGGGTCTTTACAGTGTTTCAGAAGTAGTGTGAGCACCGCTTCACGTAATTTAGGCTGTAGACTTCCTGCGTCAAGTGACTTCGAGTACATAGCAATGAGGTTTGGGGCTAGCTGATGTTTATAGGCTTTATAGAATGTGCCTGTAAGGCCATCCAGTCCCAGGGCCATGGACCCATCAAGTAAATCTATTGCTTGTATAACGTCTTCACAGGCAATAGGCTCACTCAAAAATTTCTATATCAGTCCTTCACCCACACCATTGTAACCTCCGCCAGGTAATTTGCCGTCTCCAATTTGGTGTGTGAAGAGCAGGAGGTGTACAATTGTTCATAATAGCGGTTGAATTAATCCATTATGCCCTCTTTATCTGAGACTCTGTGCCCAGTAGGGGAGTTTATCCTTGTGATGTAACCACTAATGGGGTTGGGTTGGAGCAGGTGCGCCAGGGTGTAACCAGGGTGTTCCCCCTCACCCTATCATCTAGCAGTGGTATGTTTCCCCATATACACTATCTCCCAAGTTGAGAAACTCGGACAGTAAAACTGAACACCGATGTAGCTGGGCGAAGGCACTGCTTTGGGTATCTTCCTGATCTAGATTGTGAAGTTCAGACCCAACTCAACTCAATTGGGAACGTATATCTCTGAGGATTCCAGCATGCTTGGAAATGCAGACACCAGAAATTTGTGCCTCATTGAGCAGCCTGAGTGGAAACTTGTGCCATAATTAGGGGCAAAATACTCAGTGATGGAATCATGCAGTTCTGTGTGAAACACCAGGTCATGAAGAGCCTTGCCAGCGAATCTCCAACTGCGCTCCAGCCCACCACCATAGGGTACCCTCAGTTCAAGTCAAACCGGACAATGGTCCGATAAAGTGAAAGGCAAACAGCTCACAGCCGATGTCCTTAGGGACGCATTGGCAGATAGGAACCAATAATCGAGTCTCGTCCACACACCATGTGGTGTGGAGTAGAAGGTATAGTCTGAGGAGAGTGGATGACGCACGTGCCAAATGTCAGTGAGAGCATAGGATTCTGCGATGTTCTGGAAAACTTCCAGGACATGTGGCTTACTGGGCTGAGCACTGGTCGAATCACCTAAGGGGTTTTGCACCATGTTGAAATCCCCACCGATGATAATAAGATCTGCCTCTATCCGACCCATATGCGTGTATAAGTCATGGTAAAATTCAGGTGCATCAGTGTTTGGGACATAAATATTCATCAGCAAGGTCGCATGACCGCCACTATCCTAATACGATATAACGGCCGTTGGAGTCAATGATGCTACCAGTATGGGAAAAGGGAATTCTTTTATGTAGGAAGATACATATTCCCTGGCAAATGAGCTGTAACGGGAGAAAAAATCCCAGAGGGGGGACGTGAGTCTCCTGAAGGAAAGCAAGATTAACCCCATGGCAGGATAGATATGAAATGACCTGCTTCCCTTTTTCTGGATTGTTAAGGCCACAAATGTTCCAGGTGAGGAGAGTGATGGCAATGCAGAACAAACAATACGAGAATATAAAAACTCCAGATCCCCTTCCCCTACCCGCACCAGATGATGAAACATCCAGCAAATCCCAATAACAAAAACATAAAGTTAAACATCCCGTTAGGGAATAGCGTGGTATACACCGCTGGGAGCAGGCATTGCCTCAGTCGGCATAGTCCGCAAAGCAAGAAGGAGCATCTGAAATGTAAATGGTAGGATCACACATAAAAATTAACCATTGAGAACATATCGATGCAAAGTCACAGCTCTGGTTACAGTCAGATACAGGGTTGGCATCTAGGTATGGTTCCCCCAGGAGGGCAACAGCGGCAGAAGAAATACCGCTGGCAATGACTGTTTCAGGGTAGGGATGATTGTGCCGCGGTAGTAGGGGAGTGAGAGCGTTCCAGAGTACTGCACCGAGAAGAGGGTTTGTTCGCAGCATAGTGCTTACAGAAGTTATTCACATCCGCTGGAGTATTGAAAATACATGACTTCTCATTGATTTCAACTAATAGCCTGGCAGGATAAAGCATGGAGTATTTGAGGCCTAGCTTACGTAGGGAGTTCTTGACATCTACATTTGTTGCGCGTTCCACAACAAATGTAAACATGAAGCTTTTATGGCCAAAGAGATCTGTAAGTAACTGTTCAACAAAGATATCGGGGCTCCTCTTGTTTGTGGATTCCGCAATGCCCAATATGCGAATATTGTTCCGACTCAATCTGTCTTCTAAATCTTTGTTTTCAATTGCCACGGTCTTGAGGATATGCTCCAGCTTTTCCAGGTGCTTCACCACTGTCCCCGCACCATCCTCCAGCCCAGAGTTCTGCTCCTCTGCACTGCCAAGCCTGGTATTTTGGCGATCTAGGCGTACAACCATGCGGTCTATGCGGCTGATGAGGGCATCAAAACGTGCATCAATAGAGCGAAAGACAGCTCATAGTTCAGCCATTATGGCCTCTGTGCCGCTTGCGGAGTCGCAGCTTGCTTCTCTGTCTCGAGGCTCATCTGTGGCTGAGTAAGAGCCTTTGTTTTTCATGGGCTTAGCTTGTTCGAATGGTATCTTGCATTGTATCTTGCGTTGTTTTGGGTCCGCAAGACCCATCATGTAGATCTGGCAGAGAACAAGGAAGAGAGATAAATAGGGGATGCCGAATGGGGTGAGGTGAGGCAGCACCAGCTACCACCACCACAGCAGGAGACCAGCGCAGCAGCAGGAGATCGCCGGGTGCAGCCCAGGAATGTTCAGGTGCACAGAGCGGTAAGATAGGAGAAGCCTAGTATAGTACAAGATCACCAATGCATCAGAGGCTTAACAACACCTCACTGTGGCTGGGATTCACATCTAGGGAGCAGCGAAATAAGGGCCAAATCTCTCAGCCACACCCCACCCCTCAAGATTCAATCTTCTATTGTTGCTCCAAATGGGTTACTGCCAGGGAGATGGCACTTTGTTGTGTTCACTACAACAAACCATATTTTGTCAGCCGCACTTTTTCAATTCTTAAGGATGCATATTTCTGCATGTGTGGGTAACTGAATATGGTGCTTTTGGATATATATGTGTTTATGCTTAGTAATAGAGACCCCTGATAAAGGGCCACATGACAGTATTGAATACCAGAGAACATAGTGATGGAAGTTAAACAAAAATATGAATGAAATTCAACTCATACAAAGACAGAAATAATTAATAAATAGCAGATTTTCTGGAATAAAGAAATAGGAATTTTTGTTCAACAGTGCCTGAAGTTCATTTATGAAAATACTGAAGTAAAAGCCCATAAATATGAGGTTTTTATGGTGACGTGGATCAGTGAGGTTTTTGTTTTGTTTTTTTCTTTCTGTTTGGTATTGTGTAATGTGTTGTGTTTATGGTTTTAATTGACTAATTAACAATATCAATACAATATGGTTTCAGGAGTGAAGTGCAACTGGGGCAGGCAAGTAATTATCCACTACCAGCATGTTGTTTACAGTATCAAATAGGTGTAATACAGGAGACATTGCACACACCTGGTCAGCACAGAGGACTCGTTCGAAAGTATAGCATACACATTCACAGGCTCCTTCTAAGTGATGGGGACAAATATTATAGTAAGTGGTGGAGCTTGGTGCATTGTGGGTCTGAGGAGCATGTCCATAAGTTACTTGTGATCAGATTATATGCAGCATTGACACTGGTAGAGTGGGTTTTTAACTGTCCAGTACAGTGGTGAGTATGGGCTCTCAGAAAGTCACAAAGTACATGAGAAACTGTAACTCAAATTGCGTAGAGGAATTGCAGTGACTTTTATCAAACTTGGGCATCACAAAAATCATAACAAAGTACTTTGTGTTAATTTTATTTCTTGTTTCCCTTCTCCAGACAAAGGATAAACATTTTCTTTTCCTGTTGCTCAACATGCGTGTCTTTCTCCAGGATTTATTTTAAAACTTGCAACAGATTCATGTTTAGAAATAATGGGGCATATTTATAAAGAAGTGACGGAGTGTGGCGTTCAACTTCTTGGCTTAACTACGCGCTCTGCTAGATCTGAAAAGCAAGGCTGCACTGTGTTTACAAAAATATGTTGCAGTCCTGCGTTTCCCACTGCACTGGTGCTAAATTTAGCTGCCTAGCGCTAACACAGTCACCCTTGAATCATAGTGCAAGGATGCCTGTGTTGTGGGAAATTGTTGTATTTGTGCAGGAGGGTTCCCCTTCCTGCACATAAACAATCTTAAATGACGATTTGTAATTTCTATGTGTGCTGCTTTGTGCAGCACACAGAAGTTGCAACTCATTGTTTTTAAAATTATTGTTTATGTGCCGTAAGGGACACGTTCCTGCACATAAACAATCATGGGTGGCGTCTTGCTGTTTTTATGTGTGCTGCACAATACAGTACATATAAAAACAGCAAAAACGAGGCAAAATAAGGCATTTCTCCTCGATGCGCCCTGTTAAGGCCAGGTTTTCCCTGGTCCTAATTCTCGCAATGCCCCAGATTTACGCCACTCCTGTAAATATGAGGCAGCGTCAACATCAATGGGTGTTGCAGTGGAACGCCCACCGTAACACCCATTGCCCACCCCTTTCACACTAACCATAGTGTGAAAGGGTGCCTTATTTACTAGGCAGTGTTAAGCCACATTAACTGCCTTGTAAATGAGACGAAGCCCGTGCCGCCACCACAACGTCAAAAAAAGATACGTTATGGTGGCGATAGTGGCTTGTAAATATGCCCCTATTTATTTCTGCTAGCTTTCGGCGCCCAGCAATGTAGGCTCTTTTTAATGGATATGCCTTTGTTTAGTTGTTCTTCGTTGTGGCAATAAAGAACTTCATTAATTATTTACTTTATTTTATGAGGTCTTCAGAAAGAAAGTGTGTGTTTTAATATAATGGATATGCCAGTGTAGTACTGGACTGATGCCAATACAATAAATACTACTTAACAATTCCTCCACCTTTGGATCCTGTTTCAGGCTTAACTTAATGCTCAGAAATTAATAAAGGGAAATTAATATTTTATAAAGGGGGAAGCAGATTATCCAATTTCTGTTCCTTTACCAGGTACATAAATATTACATAGATCTGTGCTCGAAAGTACCACGAATAGCAGATTCTGTTATGTTCCATTAACTTGTGTGTTAAAATGTTCTGAACACACACAAAAAATATTTGATCATCACCATGGCTCCAAGATGTTACAAGCAACATTTAAATGGGTATTTTTTTCATGGTGTTATGATGAGAAGAGTAGAATAGGCTTTTTGTAAAAACACATCTGACAAGCAAGCAGCTCAGGTAAAATAGGCTGCATAGGCACTGGAAGTAAGGGTGCGGGGGAGGGGGGTAGCAAAATAACTGTGCTGGAGGTCTGAAGTGAACGAGTGACACTGATGTCTTAAAATGTTGACTTTTATCTTGTCACATTTGCTGTACATTCAAAGACATAGTTCAAAAGTCAGGCTGCTTCATTTCACAAATTGCTGCTTATTCTTTTAATATGGAAATTGGTGTGCTTTTTCTTTCTCTGACTGCTGTGAGAGGATTTTGTAAAATGATCTATGTGAAAATCTTACAGGTGTGAAAAGAAATTTGAATACCTATAAATTAACTGTACACATATTTCTAAATAAATCAGCACTTAAGAGTGCACATATGCAGTGCTTTATTGGACTTTATTAGTTAATACGCAAATTACAAATATAGGATTATACCAGATTTCCACATATTATCTTTTGTGTGCCATATAATTTTATCAGTAAAACTGAATGTCTTTGCAAATTTAGTAGCCATTTCAATGGAGGATGTGTTGTCTGTAAATAACTGTGCACTATCTCACCACGCTTTAGTAATATATTTGCGACAGTGTGTTCCACCTTGCATCACCAGCTACGTTCTTAAACCATTTCCGCGAATGGATGTGGTTCATTTGCTACACTTCTTTTCTGATGCTTGGATTTTCACAATCCCTATGAGTTCAGTGAAGTAACATTGATGGCAGCACCCCCGCCCCCTGAAAATTGTTCCAGCACCACTGCTCGTCTGTGGTGCCAAGTTGTAAACATTCAGTGCATCCGTATTCTTCTCGATAATCGTGTGCCTTGTACCCGTTCAGGAGGAGCAACGGGACATTCAGCAGAGCTGCCTGCATCAGATCGGCCACACAGTGAATCCTCAACATACGTCAACATACCCATCTCACCTACAGCTAAAAAACAGCTTCACTACATGGAATTAGAGCTTCAAGAACCCACAGTTGGAATACGAGGTAGAAGCGATGTGCCTAAATTTGATGTATTGTATCTCCTACGGTTGGATAGTAGCCCCCAGTGTTAAGTAGGTATTGTTTTAAAGTGAAGGTTTTGCCATTGAACCATTATAGGCACCTCATTCTGTGTCTTGCTTTTCTTGTTGGTGGGGTCTCTGGGTGGCATCTGGTAGTTGGAGCTATCTAGGTAGATGTTGGGTAGCACAGGTTTAAGACGGTGGTTTGGTGTTGGTGACGAGGAGGAATTATGTCATTGTCCACACACAGAGAGGGTGTTTGCCTAACAGAATAGCACCTCGCTCCCCCCCGTGCACCTTGGTGAGCCCAAAAGTGCCTTTAATGCATCCTCTGTAAAGCAGGCCTGTGTTTTCTAAACTCCCCTGAACCAGACAATGTTCTTATCCCTGCTCCTCCCTCTTGACATGTTTGAATGTCTTGCCACCAGTCAACGGTAGGACGGTATTTCCTTTACCTTTCTTAACTGTCCATTTGTGCATTACGCAGACTCCACAGAGCCAGCCATAAGGCAAGCATATGCTCACTGCACCTTCCCCAATAAAGCAGAAAGCTTTGTTCGAGAGCGTATACAGCAAGTATGTCATTGCACACACATTGTGAAAAATAGAGTATGAATGCACTCAGACACACTTCAATAACTTAGTTGCCTGCTAGTATGAGTCTTGTGAAGTGTAGGTGTATGCTGTGTGGTTTGTGTCCCCCATATATAGACACAGAAGTGTCAACAGACAAAACTACACGCTGAACTGCATTTCAAAGTAGGTGCATCTGAGTAGTACACAGAGGCAGCAAATATGGTACAGAATCAACGTTTGAAGACTATGTCTTGAGCACAAGTGTAGAATTCCTTTAACAGTTGTATAATTCGTGTATTTGTGGAACAGTATAAGCTCGGACACTCAGGGGCCCATTAGGATGGCCCGATCCGCCCGCCATCCGTACCGGAATGACCTCCTTCCATATTAGTATGGCTGGGGGTCCGCGGTGGACGGAAAGACCGCCCGCCGCTTTTCCGCCCCGGTCACCTTTCGACCGGGGCGGAAAAGGGTTTCTATGGTAGCGGTGTCTATCAGACACCGCCAGCCATATTAGGATGGCAGATTTTAGTTGCCTTTCCGTGGAGGCAATGCCGCCATGGAAAGGGCATGCGGAGTCTGCATTGGGGGCCCGATGCGGGCCCCCATGGACTCCGTGGGGTGGGGGTGCATATGAGGGGTCCCTATGGTACCCCCAGCAGTTCCATGCACAGCATGGCAGGCACCGCGCGGGGCCTGCCATGCTGTGCATGGAAGTGCACTGCATGCCTTTCTGCGATTGTGGCGGGCGGTGCTGAGTGTACCACTCACCACAATGGTAGGAATGTAGTGGCGGGCGCATCCTAATGCCAGGCAGGGGACGGTCCCAGGTACCGTGAGGATGGCGGGCAGGCAAAGTCCGCCCGCCATCCTAATGGGGGCCTTAGTATTTGGGAACCACTGACCATTCCAATTAAGCTATTGAGTATCTCCTATTGTTCTGATGTCCTGGCAGGCAGGAGGTGCTTACCATTTCCTACCAGATGGATGTTTTCTTGGAAGACTGAGAGGCAAAAGAGAGTTTGCATTGAAACAGACAATTTAATACTAAAGTTAAGTGGGTTTATTACACGTTAGTAATCAATCCAATAGTTGCAAAAATCAAGAACATGTTGTAAATGTAAAGAAATACGACCACCAAATTAAGCAGATTCTTTCTTGACACTTGAAACATAAAATAATGACAGTCAAAACAATACAGGCACCTAGAATATAGATTAGGGCGGCTCTCCAGTTACTCTTCTCCTTCCTCCTAAACATGGATGGATTTTAAAAGCATCTAATCTAGCTCTAAGTCAAAATAAGACTGGGTCAAAAGGAAAAAGGTCTCGGGGGAATTTAGAAATATAGGAAGGTGTCAGCATTGTGAAAACTCCAGTAGAAGTCGTGTAAACAGAGAAACAAGTGTTAGCATAACGCCACACTGATGCAAGAATAAAGGGAAGCAGAGAGGTCTGTACCTCCCAAAGTCCAATGGATTTCTCCTTCTCTAACACCTTACAGAAGACTACTGAGCACTAATTAAAGCCCACAGAAACTACCTCATTCCCACTGAAAGTGTTGCACTTCAAGTGCACAGTTGCATCTTTAACTTTTCTCATCCACACAAAACCTGTACATTCACACAACCTTGGGTGGTACTTCATTGCTGATATATGAGGAATAGCATGCTTCTTCTGTCTATTAGCTTTACACATCTCTGCCTATATTTACTTCTCAAGCCTCTCTATCACTAATACAAATTTCTCCTTTCTCTAACTAATGAAGCTGTGAAACAACACCTGCAGCAGAGAGAACATGGAAGGCACGCAGAAACATACATTTAAAAAATCAGGGCAAGTTGAATTAGCTTGGTTAAGCACTACATTTTACACTTTGGTTGCATGAATATATGTGCACAAACAACTTCAAAATAACAACAGCTATATAGATGTAATTAACACCTTAAGTGCTGCGCCTATTCCAACGGCCGACGGCACCACTACCTCGGGAGTGCTGCCGTCGGCCGTTGGACGTTCCAACTGCACCTGCGCAATGGAACGTTCAGCACTGGAGCTGGACGTTCCATAGCTGCTAAGGTGTTAAGTAAATGAATCATGAACAATGCACTATCAAATAAATGCAGTTGTAGCTTTATTGAATATTTTAACCTTCTTGGCATTTTTTTAAAGGGTGTCTATGTACAAACATTGCACTTTATAGTAGGACATGTAGGTTATGAGTGCCTGGTTCAAAAATGCCTATGAACTACCCACCAACAAAGTACATACTTGGCTTAAACATAATGCTTGTCAGCTGGCTATGTGCAGCATATGAGTAGTACACAGAGTGCATATTTTAGGCGCCATTCAGATTCAGCAGAACTAGCTCAGTGCTGAAGGTTGTAGATCATGTTTAGAACTTTACTTACCATGAATTTTATTGGCAACACTATGACTAAGTATGCTCATAACTCTACTCTTCTGTTTACAGGGGGTGGCTCCACCAGGTATGCACAGATTGATATTGCTGCGACTGAGACTGCACACAAAGTGGGAACCCAGCACGCTCAATTCCGCGAGGACAGACTCCAGGAACTTGAACAGAAAAAGAAGGGAGCACAACAGTAACATACCACACTGAAGCCAAGGACATTTATTTACACCAACATAGTTTGATGAAAACTCAAAGGAAAAACTCTTTCATTCATTAACTGGGCAGGAAACAGAGCCTGAGAAAGGACATCACTGTGTACCATGTTCATACAGGATCAAGCTCTTTCCAAACACCCCAAGCTGGGACACTGTCTTTGTGGTGCAATTTACTTTAATGCCCAATGGGCCAACATTTGCAACATGAAGCAGTATGAAGATACATTAGAGTGATATGTTGAGTACTTTTTTTCTATTTGTTTAATTTATCGATTTTTAAACTGAATGTAAAAGATTGTATTTATTTTAAGCACCAGGGCATTTGATTGAGTCTGTTTGTGCAGGTATATTCTTAAATACTCAGATTCCAAGGTCTTACAGTAGTAGGTAGATTAGTTTCATAATAGCCCTAAGAATACTGGCCTAGCCATACAGCTCTCTTTGCAACAAGGTTCAATGCATTCTAAGAATCTCGAGGTGTTGGGCATGGAGTTGTAAGAAAGACCGGGCCCTTAAGGGATTAGTAGAGTAATGATCCTTATACAAGCCACTTCACCTGCTGCTAAAATTCAATGAAAGTGTCCCTTGGCTTGGATCCTTTGTAGTCTATGCATGCAGGTGGGACTATAGATTCAAGTTACCGCCGGCAAAAATTCTGATGATTGTGCAGGGATTAACTAAAGATGCATGGAGGTATGCACTAAGTGCATGGCATTATCAAAGTCTATGTTGTAGTTGCTCTGATACCCTTTACACTCTTCAGATTGATTGGGTGGGCTCTCATTAATGTATAGTTTTATTTATTTTCAACTGCATCATGAGCTTCTATCCTGTCAACAGACTGATAGTTCGACATGCTGTGATAACAATCGTACTGTAATTATTTATCCCAAAATAATTTACGCAATCTTCTGTGCAAATTTTTAAAACAAGATTGGGATTTTCAAATTTAAAATGCAAGCATACACTGGCACACAGTTTTCATTAATATATGTTTTATAGCCAAACTCTGCTCTATATTTCTGTGCTAGCAGTCATTATTTTGCAAACAGCCTTTCATACAGACATGATAGTAGGAAGCTTAGTGATTACCCCGGAAGCATGTTTTATCTTAGTGAAATTTTCATGTAATAGTTTGGTTATGTCCTGGGACAGGTTTTGCTTTTTTCACCATTTGTAGTGGAGTTTTACAACTGTTCTATGGATACAAATCTGTCATGTTATTCTGTGTCACTAGTATCAAGAACATCCAATAATATTGATGAAAATTACAAAAAGGTTGATTGATCAAAGTAGGAGCTATTCATTCAAAATTCTGATGTGGTCATTAAACCTGCATAATTCTGTACATAGTCTGATTGAACACATGCGTACCAAGTACATAATTAGCCTAGTTATTTACAAAAGAGGGTAGTTTGTAATTGGAATCATTGTGTCACTAGAAACAAATATGTAATGCTGCTCCTGAACTTACTTTTGACCATCAAACAACGGTCTTAAATGGAAGTCTTATTCACTCATTCTGATATAGACATAATTAATTACAAAGACATGTAAAGAACAAGAAGCCTGACATCGAAAAGCTTTTGTGATCAATTTTATTGCAAATTTGATCTTAAACTGGATAAAATGATTGTCAAAGGTTAGTTGTACAAAATACACAACATAATTGTAAGACGTCAACCTACTGCTTTGACTTTAATTTGTCAAACTATATTTCAATTTGTTTTTTTTGCTCTTAAAAGCAGCCTGCCCTTAAAGCATATTAATTGTCATTTAAATTAAGTTGTTGATAAAAAACAATAGTTTGCAGTCCTTTAACAGTAAGAGCTAGATTTGAAAATACAGTTTATTTCAATATTAATGAAAAAGGCAATTGGATCACAAAAGTAGTGCATTAAACAACACTAACCTATATTATGAAATCCTTGTATTAAGACAACAAAGTCTAAGGGTCTGATTTAGATTTCGGCAGACGGGTTACTCTGTCACAACAGTGACAGAAATCCCGTCCGCCAAAATATAAATCCCAGAATATCTTATGGGGTTTATATTTCGGTGGACAAGATATTTGTCACCGTTGTGACGGAGTAACCCGTCCTCCGAAATCTAAATCAGACCCTAAATTATCTATCACGTTTTTATATAATGTAGTTAACACAAAGATAAGTAAGCATCTTTCAACTGACACCCGGAATGAACAGAAACAATAAATGCACGTTCTTATCCTGGTATTATTCTGTTTAGAGATGTCTAATGCATGGTGATTTTATCCAACGTGTATCATGAGCGCCTAAAGTTGAAATTTCATGACGTAGCGGATGTGGAAAGTTGTATGTCTTGAGGGTCTGCTGACATAGTAGATCATTCTATCCTTCTGAAAAGGCTCTTGAACGGAGTTGAAATATCAGTCGTACGCTTATAGCACTCACTTCTCCATCTATGTGGACTGCAATATAAGTAACTCCTGTCCAGTAAAAGCAAGGACAAGAGTAGAGGTAATCGGCCACAAGTTAATGCTTCCAGAACAGAAGTCATGCTACTTGGGTACAAAAACATCTGAACAATTGTCTATCATTCCATTCCCTGGCCCTTTTCAAATTCCTTAACCCTGTCTCTGCAAAGCTAATTCAAATTAAAGATAATATTATGAGTTTGGTAAGAGAATAACCTCTCTTGCATTTTGCATAGCATCACATTTGTGGGGAATCTTATTTTCAGATTAAATGATTCTGCAAAATAAGCAATAGTATAGCTCAGTTAAATGAGAGATGGCGAAGGTCTTATATCAATAGCAAATTTGATGGGCATATTGAAGCAGACTAAAGACTGGGTTGTGCAATATAAAAAAACTCCAGAATATATACTAGAACAGTTTGTCAGCCCACTTGGTGTAATATGTAAACTTTAGATTCAAAAGTGGGATTCTAATATTATAAGCACTTTTCAGGTGGAGCATCACTGATTTTAATTGGATGCACAGATCTGCTTCAAAATGATGCATGTAGTGAATTAGTATCTGTACAGTAGCTTCCCCTGCTGCCTCCAAATGAAAATAGACTACCACCCAGTGAGAACTGTCAGGATTCACTGGATGGAAGTCCAAGGACTAGGATCAAAGGAGACTTGCGAGTACAAGGGCACTTATATGGAACTTCCATTGTTCCTGCGGCTAGAGAAAGCACTTATCTTCACTTCAACAATGGTCCTAAACCTATTATACAAATGGCTTGGATTTTAGTTTTTTGTCCTCTAAGAATTTTCGTTTGGATGGAGTTGGGAGAACCTTAGGTATTGCAATAACCAAATATTATTTTTAATCTTTTTCTCCATTTCCCATCACTTAAGAAAACCAGTGAACAGTAAAACGACAAAAAATACACTGAGAATTAGAAGATAACTAAGCAGTTAACAAGGTAGGGGAATGGACACTGAGTTTAAACTAATTTGTGGACTGAACTGTAAACCAACCACACCCACACCTCTTAGCAGATATGGGGCTGCTTTTTCCATTTCAAAACCTCATGACTTTCATAAATTCCTACTGCAGAGGGCTTCATTGTTGGTTACTGTCTTCTGGTGCATGATGCAGAAGTAATTGCCAAATGTGACATGCTCATTGAACACCTCACAAATGCAATCATCCTAGGTGTATCCACGTAGAAAAGTTACATTAAAATGTATGATGAACTGCCATCAAAAGCAGAAATATGTTTAAATGTAAATGTAATTTACTCTATATATTTTCTAGCATTGGGAAATCTTTTAAAACACGTAACTTAGAAGGTGAATTTGTAGCTCTAGTATTTTGTATGATAAAATTCAAACTGTATTTCTACAAAATTGTATCATTCTGTTGCAGTTATTTTAAATATATTTGTTTGTTTTGTAGACATAATTCGGTGGGTGCTACTTATATAGTTTAGCTGATTTAAAATAACATTTTCTACAGAAAAAAAATCAATATTCCCTAATGATTTCAGAACTTGAAACAAAAATGCTACATTATAATATTTTACTTTTTATTTGATTATGATGTTTGATTTATGGTCTACTTAGCTTTCAGGTTTGCAGACTTCAATGTGTAAATTTTCGCAATGGAGATATCTGTGTAAGTAAGATGTGTTATTTTTTACAGACAGTAATGTTTGCTAACTATGAGTCGTGTAATAGTAAATTGGTTGGGTTGTTAAGTGTATTTGGCACTGCAAACATTTGAGGCACAAGAGCACATTTCGGCAAGGTGAGATAGAGAGACAAACGGCAGCTACATCTGCACTCATTTAAATGCTAAAATATAATATACTCCAAACCTATTTGTTCTCTGTAACACAGTTGCATTTACCAACCCCCAATAAAATGATGTTCATCAGTAATGCAATATATACAACTTTCAAGTTCCTAAAGTTTCTTCTCCTGCGTGTGTGGCACAGGTGTAATTTGCAATTACAAGAGACTGACTTGGCAATAACACAACACATACACAAGGTTGTGATAAACATTTCATTGTTGTAAAGCATTCCCTCCCATGATCACAACACCACTGGATTGCAAAGTCAGAGTAAGAGTATTGTACAGGTAGAGGTTGTAGTAGACTGTGCTCCGGAGAGGAAGGCATGTCTTTACAGCAAAAGAGTATTAAAACGGAGACAGCAGGATTTACACTAAAGAGATAACATTGATATAGAGCATATTGTTCAATGTGTTAAACTGATTTTGATTCGACCTGTACAATTGTGTTCTGGTTTATTTACCATGAATGGAGTTTAATCCGACTACATTGAAATGGTGGTTCAAGTTCAAAGCTCTAGGCAATGCACACCGAGTGGCCTGGAGCAAGTGTCCTATTTCTATCAAAAATGCCATTGCGCTGTCACCCATTAAAACTCTTAACTATGATAACAGTATCCATAAGATTAAAACTCATATGATTACTATTGACATGTTCCCTCTGCTCTAGAATGCTTTACCAGTGTGGTTCTTTTTCTTGGTAATACACCCTACATTTTGGAAGAGGTTGAAGGCTTTCCTTTCGCCCCAGACAGTATTAGAACCATCACAGGTCTTTCCAACTTCCTTGTCATTTATTGAAATGTCACCCCACTTCCACAAGATCACAAGAATGTAATGAGTGTGTTAATAGGTTTTGTAGTAGTAAGTAACCACGGTGTACATGCAAGATGTTGCATCATCACAGATGAGCTGTATTGAAGTTATAATCAAAGATAGCTTCTCAATTCAGCACACATTGTCTGAAAAAGTAATGGACGCACCTTCTGTTACGCCATGAAAATGCACACACAAAAATGTTGAGAAAATGATACAAACAGCAATCCCATGCAAAGGGTTTATGTTTTCACATACCGAAGTGGGTCTGCCAATATTCTTCCATGTGGGAGAGAATGTCAATGCAATCATTGAAAACATTATCATTGTAAACATTAAAGAATCTACTGAACAAAATTGGTCTCCAAATATTTTAGAAGCAAATTAGTTGGTTTTGCGGAACCAAATGCATGTTTGTATGTATGAATGTGGGCTCATTATAATCGAACCTTGCCAAAAAGCAGCAGAGCACTGTGCCAGGTCTACCTAAGATTTAGAAATTGAGTTAGTGCTAAAGATAGAAATGGCTAATAGGTCTTCTTCCTTTAGAGACACATCTCTGGAGGAGAGGAACAGTGACCCATGTTTCTTGCCACATATAGTACAACAGACTACAAGCAAGAGCCTTCCGATTGCCAAAGTCTAGGCAAGGCACAAGGACAACATTAAAGGTAGATTTGGTAGTGTATAGAATGTTCTTCACATTCACAACAAATTCCTAAGAAGCTCTGGTAATCTACAGAGCAAACACAGAATCACTGTAATTGCCTAGTGATATTTCTTAGTATTATTTTCAATATGAATGGCAGATTAAGCATTGTAATTGCCTAGTGACAGTTCTTAGTATTTTTTTTAATACGAATGACAGTTTAAGCTTCAGAAGTAGATTCTAACAAAGGATAGACTTCCTTCAGTACATTACCATTACTATTCCTTTAGTGCCATTCAGCTCAACACTGACTAATCAATAAGGCACTCAGTTGAAGGAAACATTATGAGAAGAGGAAGGATTTAATAGTTCTAAATTCCTCAATGAATAGTTCTAGCCATAGGCGGACTAGCAATGAGTCTCAGAGCATCGCTCCCTTTCTAAAAATTCGACATCACCCCATTGTGGAGAGGCAAAGGTGGCAGGATGTTAAATCATACATCTCAGAACTTTGTTTGATAAAGGAAACTGTACTTTGTAAGGGACCGAGTGGCTGGCCTAGGGACACGATATGAAATATGCGTCTTTTGAATTCAATTTGACTATCATCAAGCATGTGCTGTTTCCTGTTAGTACTGACCTGGTCAAACCTTGGAAAATTGGATAACTCTAGTCAGCAGAAGTGGAAGAGACAGATGCATTCTATTTTAAAGCTTGGATAACAGTAAAGAGACGTCAACTCTATAAGAACTAGAGCGCTCCACACTAGGGCTATGTTTGATCATAAAAAGTCAGAAAAGTTAAGCATTAAATATTTTAATTCATGATTAGTTTCTGTAAAGTTTCCCAAATTACCAATTCTGCCTTGTTATGAATCAATGAATGAAATAGGCATTTAGAAAGTGCAAACAATCACCCTGAAGTGCATCTTGGTGCTAAAATCTCAATTTAGATGTAGTAAAAATTTAGCGCGGAACAAACTTGAATTTTAAATCCTATTTTCGTTACAAATTAATAACTGAAACTATATCTGTGCTAACTGTATGCCGAAGATGCCGATTAAGCTTCTAACGTGGAGGTCACTTTCTCCCTTTGGCACTATGCTGTGGATTCAATTCCCTGTGAAAGAACACCCTTCTCGTTATGTTCTGATTAAGTTGTAGCTGAGGTTTGTCCCTGTCAAAGAAACAAATGTACCATGCCAGTACAGTACATCATGCCCACAAAAGTATGTGACCTTGTGTCACGCACACACAAGTGCACATAATACACAGGCCATGTTGCATTGATCTAATATTGGTTCTTCTGCGCCCAGTAGGGCTGAGATAAATGGTAAGCTATTTACCCACTGTGTTTGTTATACACAGAAATATAATCATTATAGAGGATGTCAATATGTTTCTTCTTCAATGTACTGCTATTTGTTCAAATTTTGGGGCAGATTTACAAGCCCCTTGCGCCACTTTTGCGTCACTTTATCCCATGTTAAAAGTGACGCAAAAGTGGTGCTAGGGTCTTTGTAAATAAGCCCCTTTGTGCTTTAAAATTTTAACCAATTTAGATTTTCGTCGACTATTTTTATGATATGATAAAGGACCACATCTCTATCCTTCTCTCTCTCTCTCTCTCTACATATATATATGTTTACTCCCACACATGCACGAACACACATAGTCGCTCTAAGAAAGCACACATCATTACGTTTGCCAGTATGGATACATTTTCCACTGTAAATGGTCATGCATGGGTGCGTGGTACTATATTATACGCTCTCCCACTGGCTCAGGCCTTCCATTAAGAGACTCTACAACAAAGTTTTGTGTGGCGATTTCATAAAATAATTGGGCCTTTTAAGTCAGAATTCGTCATACAGTTGACTACAGCTTGGACGTTTACTCTATGGAATACTTGTCATTTCTGGTTGTAAGAAAGATTTTCCCAACCTCCTCCAGTGTGTTTTGTGATAAGGGGATTTGTTATTTTAGGGTGAAAATATGAATGCAGCTGCATCACTGAGCTCCACCCCTTCACTTTAGTCCAGGGGTTCCCATCCTGAGGTGCGATATGGCATTTTTGGGTGTATGACAAAAAGGGGAAGTAAGTACTGTATGAATGACAGGAATATGGCGAGACTTTTAATCACACATTTCCTAGGGGTGCAGGGCATAGAAAACGTGGGGAACCACTGCTTTAGTGGAACAGTGGGAACATCATTGATACCCCCAAATTAATGCATGATAGCATAAAGATGTCTGCAGCCTAGCAATTACATGCTCTGTTTTATGAAACCTATGTATTTATAGTATTTCTATAGTGTGAACCTAGTCACATTGGCAATTGAGCGCTTTACTATCATTATACCGTTCAGTGAAACTGGAAAAGCAAACGATTAGCATGGCCACGTTAGGCATGAATACAAACAGTTCTGGATACCAAGGAAGCTTTCTGAACATTTATTCAAAGTGTAAGACTCGGCTAATAAGGCTGCTTCCTCAAAGTTGGTGATAGGACAGTTTATATATGTAGATTTTAAACATGACTTGCAGATCATGTAGATTATGGAAACTAATGGCAGGTTTTTGTATTGTATTGCAATATTTAATAATTTCTCACTAACCCTATACAAAAAAAGTGGCTTAGAATACATTTTGAAGAAAAAGTTCTTTGAATTTTAAGTTCAGCAGGGTAAGTCTGCTGGTGGTGTCTGGGGAGGAGACATCACAGTCTGGGAGCCCCTGGATGAAGTTGCAGTGAAGATTTCTATGTTTGGGCTTACTCTCTTTTTTGGAAGTTGAAAATATTCAGAGAGAGGAAGCTGGAGGTTGTAGTCAATGAGAGTTCCAGGAGGCTGGATACCCCTTCGCCGAGAGACTGTTGAACAGTATTTTCTGCTATGGAGAGGAACGCAGCAGGAGCTGCCGCGAAGTCAGGCCGACCACGATGCACCTTGGGTGGACAGAAGAGCAGGTTGGTCCCGGTCTTCCCTGGATTCTGGAGCAGTTTTATGCCCTAAACTTTTCAAATCCTACGTTTTTGGATTTTGGCTATGTGGGCACCTTTAACACCACAAATAATGGTCCAGGACTGGTGGGGCACCACTTGGGGGTTCAGAACTTACTGAGGTTGGGGCCAGGTGCGGGTTCAAGATGGGGGAGACAGTTGTGTCCCTGCGGATAAGAAAAAGAGGCCAGCGAACTAGGTCTTGCAGTCACTCTGATAGTCCTGTGCTCAAGTAAAGAAATAGGGCTCAAGCAGCAGAGCAGGTCTCCGAGGCTTCAAGGTAGGCAGAAAAGCAGTCCTTCCAGGTGCAGCAACCAGCCTTGTGGAGTACACAGCAGGCCAGAGCTGCAGGCAGTCCTCTGAGTGTCCTTCCACAGGTCCAGAAAGTGAACTGAAGAGTGGGCCTGAGTGCCCCTTTTACATACCTGGTGCCTTCTTTGATGTAGATGGTTCTAGAGGTTTCTCTTTGAAGGGTTTGGAATTTCCTGACTCCCCTGCTCCAGCTCCAGACTGGCTGCAGGGACAATACTGTGGTGACAAGCCCTCTGTGTGAAGGCAGAGCACAGCCTATTCAGTTGCAAGCGGGGCTGTGCCCAGCTCTCATCCCCCATCAAGCCAGATGATGTCCCATTCAGGCACACCTAATCCCTCTATATTTTGACAGTCTGGGAGGAATTCACAAAGTCCATCTGCCAAATACGCCCAGTCATGTGAACTAGGACAGGCTGCAGGCACCAAATGGCAAAGGGCAGGAAAAAGGCTAACTGACTAAAAGTGCCATTTTCAAAATTGTTATTTAAAATCTGTCTTTACCATTAAAGAGGATTTTTAACTACAGTTTCATAGATACCAAACATGAAATATGTATCTGTTCCCAATCAAAAGCTAGCACTTATTAAATGTTATAAGGCAACCCAAAGTTATCCTACAAGACAGGTATGCCTCACAGTAGTGAACAAATGAATTTAGGAGTTTTTCAGTACCAGGACATGTAAATTGAAAGTACATGCCCATCATTTTAATTACAATGCACCCCGCCCTATGGGCTATCTAGTGCCTACCTTAAGTTCATGTTAAGTGTGGGGGATTTCTTAAGCGCTCGTTCACCGAAAGGTCTGTTGGAGCTATAGGAGATAGGAGAGCCTTCCTGAAGAATACTCTAACAGTAGGCTTGGGTGAACAGCCAAGCTTTCCAGTTTTTTCTGAAACCGATGTAATCAGATGTTAGTCTGATATCAATCGGTAGGGAATGCCAGAGTTTTGGGCTGAGTACAGAGAAACGAGATCCACCCATTCGCTTATGCTTTAATCTAGGGATAGTCAGCATGGGTGACCTATATACAATAATAGGAAGGTTTAAGGCTTGGCAAGGTGGTTATAGTTTTAAAATTGGCAGTTTAAAACTGGCTGCAGTGACAGGACTGCAGTATGTTTTAAGGGGCTACTTAAGTGTGTGGCACAATAAGTGCTGCAGACCCACTGTTAGCATTTAATTTACAGACCTTGGGAATATGGTATACCAGGACTTATAAGTAAATTAAATATAACAATTAGGTGTAATCCAATGTTACCATGTTCAGGGGAATGAGCACAAACACCGTAGCACTGCTTAGCAGTTGTAGACTGCACAGAGTCCTGAGGCCAACAAAAACTAAAATCAGCAAAAGTGGAGAGAAAAAAGAAAAATGTTTGGGGGAAGACAATCCTATGGCTTGCATGTCTAACTGCATGTAATTAGTTGGGATCCGCTGTGGGGGACTAAATTAAAGCCCTCCATTGACCGGCAGGACATAGCTGATCTCTTCAGTCACACTATGTTGTTCAGTTGATGATCAGTGGTTTATTGCTGTGGACTGGTACAGTATTGGGTGATGGACATGACCCATTGTGTTTTTTTTATATGTGAGTGTGAGAGTGTTGTTATAGGGTTCCTACTAATCTAATAGGACTTTGTATGAAGAACAACAAAACTTCATAATACATGGACTGAGTTTTACCATATAATCAATGATTGTTGGTACGTTTGGCTAGCTCACAGGACCGCATCTAAACTCCTAAACCTACAGAGTTGTGATTCTATCAATAAACTAGAACATGGCTCTCAAATTCTCTTAATGGTTCAGATCGAAACCCTTTTTGTATCACTCTCGCAAGCCAAAGTGTTACAAAGAAAATATACAGTTGTGCATTTTCAAATACTTATTGAAAAGCTCTAGTCTTTCCAAATAAACCATGAACTGCGATTATAAAAAAGATGAGACACATTATTAGAATAAGCATTATTAGAATAGTGATAGTGTATGTCAGGAACCCAGACTCAGTGCCTCCATGGATGTACTTCCGAGTGTAAAGCTATCTTCCTTCTTAGGTTGGACACAGCGGGCCTGCATCTCCACAGCATTAGGTGATGAATCTGGCGGAAGAGCACCTCTCTCCGAGTTCAGCATGGACGTGGTTTATGCTAAAACAGCAAGCTAATCAAACTGTGTCAAAGGTAAAGAACAGCGTGCCAATTAGACTAAAGCAGAAGAGTCATCTTTTTGCCAGAACTGAAAATAAAACAGTGCCTCATGTCACGAATCTGTACGACCCTAGAACTGAGGGCCTTAGTTATGGGCTTTTGCCATAGGGCAATGCCGCAGGGCTCCCTGCAGTACCAAAGAGGATAATGGATGGAGTGTTGAACAATGCAAGCACTCACCCCCAGTCAACTGATCTGGTTTAATCCATCATCATTCTTTAGCTCACTCTGCCACCTCAGTTCAGACATAGCCATATGCAAATCAGTCTGACCCTGTGCCTCATGGGAACAGTCCTGCCCGAACTGCCAAGCCATGTCTTCCCTGGACCGGAAACAAGCATCCTGGGACCGGATTCTGGCTAATCAGCCGTCATCAGCCAGGCTGAGTGAGAAAGGGCCCCACGTCTGGGCACACCCTACCAACTTAGGGCAAACAAAACAGTACCAAAGGGGATGATGGATGGAGTGTTGAACAATGCAAGCACTCACCTCCAGTCAACTAATCTGGGTTTAATCCATCATCATTCTTTAGCTCACTCCGCCACCCCAGTTCAGACATGGCCATATGCAAATCAGGCTGACCCTGTGCCTATTGGGAACAGTCCAGCCTGAACTGCCAAGCCATGTCTTCCCTGGTCCGGAAACAAGCATCCTGGGACCTGTTTCTTGCTAATCAGCCAGGCTGAATACAGTGGCAAAGTGAGCAAGGGACCCACGTCTGGGCATACCCTGCCAACCTAGGGCAAACAAAACAGTACCAAAGGGGATAATGGACAGAGTGTTGAACAATGCAAGCACTCACCCCCAGTCAACTGATCTGGGTTTAATCCATCATCATTCTTTAGCTCACTCAGCCACCCCAGTTCAGACACCGCCATATGCTAATCAGTCTGACCCTGTGCCTCATGTGAACAGTCCAGCCCGAATTGCCAAGCCATGTCTTCCCTGGACCGGAAACAAGCATCCTGGGACCGGTTTCAAGCTAATCAGCAGTCATCAGCCAGGCTAGCTTGAATCCAGTGGCAAAGTGAGCAAGGGACTCACGTCTGGGCAGACCCTGCCATCTTAGGGCAAACAAAACAGTACCAAAAGGGATGATGGACGGAGTGTTGAACAATGCAAGCACTCGCCCCAGTCAACTGATCTGGGTTTAATCCATCATCATTCTTTAGCTAACTCCGCCACCCTAGTTCAGACATGGCCATATGCAAAGTAGTCTGACCCTGTGCATCATGGGAGCAGTCCAGCCCAAACTGCCAAGCCATTTCTTCTCTGGACGGGAAACAAGCATCCTGGGACCGGTTTCTGCCTAATCAGCCGTCATCAGCCAGGATAGCTTGAATCCAGTGGCAAAGTGAGCAAGAGACCCACGTCTGGGCATACCCTGCCAACTTAGGGCAAACAAAACAGTACCAAAGGGGATGATGGACAGAGTGTTGAACAATGCAAGCACTCACCCAAAGTCAACTGATCTGGGTTTAATCCATCGTCATTCTTTAGCTCCCTCCACCACCCCAGTTCAGACATGGCCATATGCAAATCAGTCTGACCCTGTGCCTCATGGGAACAGTCCAGCCCAAACTGCTTAGCCATGTCTTCCCTGGACAGGAAACAAGCATCCTGGGACCGGTTTCTGGCTAATCAGCCATCATCAGCCAGGCTAGATTGAATACAGTGGCAAAGTCAGCAAGGGACCCACGTCTGGGAAACCCTGCCAATTTAGGGTAAACAAAACAGTACCAAAGGGGATGAAGGATGGAGTTTTGAACAATGCAAGCATTCACCCCCAGTCAACTGATCTGGGTTCAATCCATCATCATTCTTTAGCTCACTCCGCCACCCCAGTTCAGACAAGGCCATATGCAAATCAGTCTGACCCTGTGCCTCGAACTGCCAAGCCATGTCTTCCCTAGACTGGAAACAAGCATCCTGGGACCGGTTTCTGGCTAATCAGCTGTCATCAACCAGGCCTCCTTGCAGGGCTGCTGCACAGCAAAAGGAAAGAGCATGAATGCCCTTTATCTATATGATATGGCACATTCCTGTCCTTTTCCCCTGCGTCGGCGCATAATGGGCTGCAGTGCGTCAACGCAGGTACCTTTGCACCATTGTACAAGGGTGCCTGCATTGCGGGCCAATTGATTTGTGCAGGAAGGGACCCTACCTGAACAAAATCAATCCATTCAGGAGCTTTCCTTTTTCTATGTTTTATGCAGAATTTAGCACACATAGAAAGATTAAACTACAAGGAGAAATGTTTTCATTTCTCTTCGATGCGCCTCCCTAACACGACCCCAGGGGTGGCTTAAGGTTCCGACGCATTCCTATGTTTACGATTGCTCGTAAATCTGGGAATGTGTCAGATTCCATGGGGATTGCGTGGGAACACCCAAAGCAACGCCCATGGAATGCCCCTTTCACGCAGTTTTCTGGGTGAAAGAGGCACATATTTATAAGGCCATGAAAAGCCACGTAAAGTGGCTTTACATGGCCTTATAAATATGCAGTGTCACATTGCGCCACCAGAACGTCAAAAAAGTGACGTTCCGGCAGCACAATAGTGCCGGTAGGGCCTCATAAATGAGGCCCTAACTGTGCAGACTACAGGGCATCAATACCTATCAATAAGAAGTGTATGCAAGGCCTATTCTCGTAATAGAAAAACATGTACAAAGCACCATCAGAAAGTGAGGCTAAATTGACACAAGCTAAAATGGAAGCTAAATGCAAACTACATAACAGTGTCAAGCAGTATAAGGAATTTATATGCAGTCTGTATGAATTGCAATCAACTACCCAACCACAAAATGTTATGGAATTAGTATTCGTATGAGGCAGGAGGGTTATATATTTTTGTACTGTAATTGCATTTGTATAACAGTTACTACCCCTGAATAGGTATTATAACACTCTACACCGGCAACCAGGGTTAGTAACTTTTTAGTTTTTTTTAGGGTTATTGTTGGTTATTGACGTTTAAAGGAAATGTGGTGATCTTTGAAATGAGGTGTGGGCAATTTTCAGAGGTGCAATAGTAGGGATAATTAAAACAAACATGCATGTGACTCAGGGTAGCATATGATCAGAGAGAGGAAACATGCACAGGGTTGAATGGAAGGAGACAGCCATTTGAGAAAAAAAGTCCACAATGGAAGTTTAAATCAAAGTCAGTTTTAATGCAGGGATTTTAGGAATATTGTGGGGGCTTTTTAAGACAGCATGAAAAACTTGTAAAAGAAAGAATATTATTTGTATGTGTGCAATATCATTGTAGGCCACGAACACACAACTTTCACATGTGAGCAAATAAAGTTAAAATAAATATTGTTTCATTTTCTCATACTTTAAATGTTTGTGCTTCAGGTGCACCTCTCCCTTCCCCCTGATAATCAATCAAGGTAGCTTGAAAGAGAATAGTCTTTTGTAGTGAATTTATATAAAGTAATGCTTCTCAGTGCAGGCAGCAATGGGAACTATGTTTAACCTGGAGCACCCACAAAATTGGCACAATGAAGCGTGAGATCTTGCATCTGGCTAGCTTTCAGCAGTAATACAACACACAAAGAAAAGGCTCTGTCTAGAAACTTCCTCACCTGAAGAATAGAAACTGTTGTCTCAGCCCTCACAGTTAACATCCCCAAGAACAAGTAATTGGCATCCCCTTCCTAAAAAGACCCTGATTGAATTTCTAAGAGGACCTGTCCATTATTTCTCACTTCAGTGGTAGGCCTCCATCCCCAAAGCAAAAGCAATACAGGTAATACACTTCCCAGCCACAGCTGGCCCATAGGGGCATTAGGGCGGGAACCTACCATCACCATCACGCATGAGGAGAGAAAAGCTGCTCTTTGCATCTCCAGGCTCCAGAAATTTATAGATGAACCACCGGCGTCAATTCATTATTTATGTTGCCCAGCCCGTATTGTGCCCCCCCTTAGCCCCTTAATGAAAAATGCCATATATTTGTAATTTTTTTTGTTTCTGCCATAGCATTTATTTCCAGCCACGGCTCGTGGCCCGGCATTGATTGCAGCAGGTGACTGGTTTACAAGGGGTGGGGGAGGTGCTTAATTGATGTCAGCTGAGCAGAGCACTAGTAGGAGTCAGCCACTCCTGCACTCACAAGTGCGCATGTCAGGTTGGCTGTCTTTCGGTGACCAGCCTGACATATGCATTGGCGTCTCTACAGGCCTCCCACCCATTGCCATTAGTAAGCCGGGGGGGGGGGGGGTCACGGCCCGCGGACTCCTAATGAGTTCTGGGTTTCGCTGACCAAGCCAATCTTAGTGCTGGTATCATGTTTTGAGCAGCACCTGGATTGGCTTTGGACAGTCACTAGGTCTCTCTGACAGTCCGACGCCTATTGAGACAGCATGGGGGTGGGGGAGAAGAATTCAGATCTTTGCTGGAACAATGGCCAATCACAGTATGGCTATTTATGAAGCCATGCAGTGACTGGTCATTCCTGTTCCATGCTATCCTCCTCTCTTTTAGTGTGCAGCGCACCGGTAACAGCATTGTGCATGAAGAGTGGTGGAGGAGAGCACCCTCAAAAAACTTCCCAGCTCTCATTCTGCACTGCAATTCTGACCTTGGCTCACAGTCACAGGCCTATGGCTGAAACTGAAACTAACAGCAGCAGTGGGTGAGGCTCTGGCCGTGACACTTTGAGTTGGAGACTGTCAGTCTCTAAGCCTAAAGCCTGGCTGTTTAAATAAAACCTAAGTGTGAGGTAAAAAAATTAAGATTATATTCATTGCTGTTTTATGGTGTGTCATAGTGTTGCCAGCTTTTCTGTGTCGCCTCTCCTGCGTTTAAAAATCAAATATACAACCCCCTCTCCAACCTAGCCCAATGTTACACGCCGCGTTTCCTTTTGATAATGTGTGTGTCATGTGAATCGGAATCCAGGGGCATCCGCTGGGCACTGATGTACCTCAGAGACAGAGAGCCAGTCTGAATGCATGTTTGTTTCTGATTCGAAGCCGTGCAGGAAACTTACAAACAAACACGCATTCAGACAAGTCAAGCCGCAGCGGGCCGATAGAGAAACAATAGTGTTAAGTATTAACGGGGTTACCCGAAATGCTACCAGACCCGGGTCACAATTGCGGTACAATAAACAGTTGGTCACGGTAGCAATCATTTAACAATATAAGAGATTTAAGCAATCAAGACGCTCAATTTACACAGACAGCAATAAATGCTATTTATTTTAACATGATCTGTGATAAACATAATGGGGCAGATTTATAAGCCCCTTGCACCACTTTTGCATCACTTTTAACATGGGAAAAATGACGCAAAAGTGGCGCAAGGGGCTCTGCATCAATAAAATTTCAAAACATTAATCATTTCAGTAGGGCAACACAGTTGCTCTTGCATCTAGAATTATATACTTGTAAATGAAGGTGCTCAGGTATTGGAAAAGGAAGGGTGGGGGTGTTCAGGATCAAAGTGAGTAAGTGAGGGTGAATGACAAGGGAGAGGTAGTGTGATATAAACGCATCAGATTCACATTTACTCATTTGTATATGTAGGTACATCCCCAACTGGTGCACGTGACCTGTGCACCTGCTCTATCCCTATGCGACCTCTCGGGCGCTTTGTTGTATAACCACATACCCTATAATCAGGGTAGTAATACACGAGTATAGCCGGTCCAGATCAATGAGTAACCTCACACACGCCAGGCTTTTTTAATGTCTTTTTGACCCACATACATTTCTCTGTTCTTAGCTCTGTGCTCTTTACAGTATCTTATAGATTAGACACATAAACTGCAAGGAAATTTGCGACCGACAGTTGAACTATGAATGGCCAGGCATTTAGGACCGGACTTGTGACTCAATAGTAAGTGACGTTTTCACTATTAGCTTAGATATATCTTTGGATGAGTAAGTAGTTTGCTTCCTTATCATGTTTTTCATCTGACTCTAGGAGCCCTGTTGCGTCCAAAGCCTCCCCTGACTGCACAGCTTGATTTTCCATGCTGATGGCCAGATTAGGTAACTATTTGTCCAATTTGAGCATTAATGACCAACCATGTAGAGTCCATCCCTAATACGTAGTTTCCAGGTGCTCTTCTCAGACAGTCCTGACGAAGACCCCACCCTAAAGATCGAATCACCTTGATTCCAAGGTTCGAAACGTTGACCACAATTACACATTATACAAGCCCTGCCAACAAGAATTGAACAATTGTGCCTTCTATGGCTATGTATTATCATTGGAACATTTGACCTGAGATAGGCCGGAAAGGTCTCACTATGTGAATCTGATGCATTTATGTCACACTACCTCTCCCTCGTCATTCACCCTCACTCACTGACTTTGCTCCTGAACACCCCCACTCTTCCTTTTCCAATACTTGAGCACCTTCATTTACAAGTATATGATTCTAGATGAAAGAGCAACTGTGTTACTCAACTGACGTGATTAATGCTTTGAAATTATATTGTGTTTGTCACAGATCATGTTAATATAAATTGAATTTATTGCTGTCTGTACAAATTGAGCAACGTGATTGCTTAATGTCTTATATTGTTGAATGGTTGCTACTGTGGCCAACAGTTTATTGTACCGCTATAGAGAAACAATAGGCAGATGGGGTATGTGTGATGTGTTCTTTGTGTGGGACCTATTTGAGCCAGCCGCGTAACTAGAGGAGTGCGGGGGGGCGGTCCGCCCCAGGCGGCACCATTTTTGAGGCGGCCGCGCGGCACTGAAGGCCTGTTGCGGCCCGGCGGCCTTAATAATTTATTTGGGGGTCGCCTTTCACTTCACGCTCTGCTGAAGTGAGAGGAGCTTACTACTCACTGCCGGCCAGGGGCACTCACTCTCACTCACTGCTGTCCCGAGGCACTCACTGCTGACGTGAGAGGAGTCCACTGCCGGCCCGGGGCACTCACTGCCGGCATGGGGTACTCCTGGCGCGAGAGGATCCCACCACTCACCGTCGAACCGAGAACCTCCAGGTGTGAGCGGTGCCAACCTCTCTCTCGTGCTGGTATGTGGTACCCATGTCCGAAGCCTTCACCCAAGCCGGGGGTACCAACAGCATCCTCGGCTGTGAGAACGAAACGACCGGGCCGGACCATCGCGAACTCTGTTCTCACACTTGGAGTGACTGACTACAGAGCACCGTGTCTTCTGGCAGCACACAGGACTCCACGGAATTCACATAGTGGTGTCTTTTATCTACAGACTGGAAGAGAAGGACTACACCAAACGTGGTCCCAGACTCAGAGAGACTGGGTGGGTGGGTTTGCATAAAGTTGTCCACAGCCTGGGAGAGACTGATTTCACATGAAGGTGTCTTCCATCCACAGATTGCAAGAGAGACTGACGTCACACAAAGGAGCTCTCTACTTCCAGACTAGAAGTGGCAGAATTCGCCTCGTCGTGACGTTTCTCAGCGGATTTAAAGTAACAGCGTTTCCCCACTGGTGCCCTCCGTCCACAGACTGGAAGAGACGGAACTCCCCCAGCCTCGTCTTCTGTCCAAACAAGGAAAATGACACACCTCACCTTAGAGCAATAGTGTGTCAACTGTCTATGCCGAGGATCACACGTTGGAAGTGACAGGCTTCGCCCCCAGGACTCCTTTATTAAAATACTGAAGCGGTTGACTTTTCCCAATCACGTCCTCTGCATGCACACCATGGGAGAGACTAACTCCACTCTCTTGTGCCCTCTCACCACAGATTGGGAGTGAGTGCTGCCCTATCATCCATTCAAGCTGCATTCCTGAAGAGTGATGTTTCCTCTAATCCTGCCCTTCTGCACAGACTGATAAATGATCTGAAAAGTTCAGTAAAACATAGACATACAGGATAGTGGTATGTCAAAGAGGTTTATTCAAAAGCACCCCATCCATCAGCTACCAGCAAGCAACTGAACTTCAGGGAACACAAGCAGGCATGACATTCTAGGTTCCAAAGAACCTTAAAGCAACAGGGTGAGGAAGACACTACACATCTTCCTTCTCAAAACAAAGCATAACTTCACAACAAAATGAAGTAAAAGGTGCAATGCAAAAAGAGGTCAATCTAAAGGAAAACACTAATAAAACAACATATTAACAAACAGTGGGGCATATTATCAAGGGGGTTTAAAAGCCAAGAAAGCGGAGCTAAAATTATCTCCCTATTACCGACAGCTAGTAGGAGATAGCGACCATCTTGGGCCCCACTTTGCATGTCAGTGATATTTATCACTAATGAGATGCAAAGTGGGCGTGCCAAGATGTTAGAGACTGAAAACAGTTGCTAACATCGCTATCTCCTATTACCAACTTTTGGAGATATTCGCGCTAAGCGGGAATATCTCCAAAAGCTAACACCTGCCCTGAGCAGTTCTTAGCCATGTTATCCAATGGGAGGTGGATAACATGGCTAAGAGCATTTGCTCGATAATGCATGAATATCGCTGACTTTTCAGCGATATTCATGCATTTCGGCCGTTTTTGATCGCATTTGCGATAAACCTTGTTAATAGCAAGGTTTATCTGCGATAAAAATCGCCGATGTGCGGCGATAATTTTTGTCTCTAAACAAGTTAGAGACAAAAATTATCGCTAGTTGTTGGTAATATGCCCCATAGTCCTTAAGATAAGAAGGCATTTTCTTAACACGAGAAGCTTTCATTGTATCACAAACATTAGACTCAACAGAAGATCTACTTACATTGGGTAAAGAATTAGAAATGTTCTTATTGACCACAACTACACGATTCACATTCCACATTTTTCCATTCTCCAATTTTACAGAATTTCTGAAACATTTCACTACCCGCAAGGGAGTAGTATACTTTGACCATGACATAGCCCCAACTGGAGCTTTAACACAAACAAAATCCCCAACTACCACCACACATTCCTTAACTCTTTTCCTGGAATCATAAGAAACCTTGTTTTTAGACTGCACAAACTCCTCCCTTTCTTTCCAAGCATTATAGCTTCTGTCTTTCATACCTTTACCCCAAAACATCCAACCAGTAGAAAGTGTGGTATTGGGATTTCTACCTTTAAACAGTTCAAAAGGGGTATTTTTAGTGGTAGTTTGTGGAGAAAATCTATGAGCTAAAATACATTTCTGCAACTCTTCTTTCCAATTCAAACAATTAACCCTAGAGAGTTGTATATTCTCTTTAATAACCCTATTAAACCTTTCAATTACTCCATTTGATTCTGGGTGATATACAGACGTTTTTTTATGCTTAATCCCACAAGACAATACAAATTCATCCATCATATTTGAACAAAATTGAGGTCCATTGTCACTTAAAATTGATGTAAGAAATCCCTCCCTTCTGAAAACCTCCTTTAGAAAAGAAATCACAGAAAAAGACGTGACTTCCAACACAGAAGAAAACTCAACCCATCTGGAGTAGAGATCTATTAAAACGATGAGAAAAGGAGTTTTCTGTTCACCAGAAAGAGGATCTACAATATCAATGGCAATATCAACCCAAGGACCATTAGGTAAATTCCTACAAACCATGGGTGCCGTTCTTGGTTGTAAAATTGTATCACTTATTTTACAATGTACACACTCCCTCACATTCCTTTCTATTTTCAGATCCATTCCAGGCCACCAGAAGGAACAACAAATTCTTTCCTTCGTTTTTACTATTCCAAGATGACCTTGATGAGCCTCCTTTATTATTCTTTTCCTCAAAGTGATAGGAGGAATTAATTTTGAGCCTCTTAATAAAACATTATTTTCAACAGACAACTCACTAAACACCAAGTGCCAAACTTTATCAAATGACTTGTCAAGTTCTAAATTTTCCTGAATCAAATTCCTTAACTTAGAAACAACCTCATCCTTTCCACATTCTTCCAACCACTCTTCCTCAAGTATTATTCCAGATGTAATCTCACACACATTCACCTCATCTTGACAGATCTCTTCCTCTTCAGATAAACAATCAGCATCTCTAACCAATCTCGATAAGCAGTCAGCAGTCACATTTTCCACACCAGGTATATAATTTACCGAAAAAGTAAATTCTTGCAGACCAATAACCCATTTCCTTATACGTGAAGACACACAATCCCAACCTTTTTTCGTGAAAATCTCCTTCAAAGGCTTGTGATCCAAGCAAACTTTGAACTCCTGTCGCCACAGAACATTTTTAAACTTCCTAAGAGCCCAGAATATAGCCAAAGCTTCTTTTTCTATAACAGAATTGTTTAATTCTGCACCACGCAAACTCCTAGAAGCACAGGCAATGAGTTTCTCATCTCCTCCTCTATTCTGTTTCAAAATTGTACCAAGCCCTTTTGAGCTGGCATCAGTTACTACGAAAGTTTCCTCAAAAGGAACAAAAGCCTGTAAATTCGGGGCATTACCTAAATCATTTTTAATTCCCTCAAATTCCTTTTGACAAAGCTCAGTCCAAACAAATTCCTTGTTCTTAATTAGTGCCCTCAAGTTGCCAGATTTACTGGCTAGATCATTAATGAATTTTCCATAATACTCTACCATGCCTAAAAATGAAACAACTTCTTCTTTATTTTTAGGACATTCCAAATTACTAATACTATCAACCAAATCTTTCTTTGGAGATATACCAAAAGCAGAGATATTGTGACCCAGGTAATTTACACTATTCACAGAAAATTTACACTTCTCATACTTCAGAGTAAGTCCAGCAGATTCCAGTTTACTAAGAACTGTTCTCAGAATTCTATCATGCTCTTCCTGATTTCTCCCATGAACCAACACATCATCCTGATAACATTTTACTGATTTTACTCCTCTCAAAATTGATGCCATGACCCTTTGAAAAACTGACGCAGCAGACACAAGACCAAAAGGCATCCTTTTATATTTATAAGAACCAAAAGGTGTAATAAAAGCCGTCAGGTCTTGCGACTCCTGCGTCAACTCAATCTGATGATATGCCTGAGCTAAATCTAAAGTTGAAAATACTGTAGAATCTCCAAGAGAAGTCAAAATTTCATCAATATTAGGTAGAGGAAACTTATCAACTACCACCTCCTTATTGAGCGACCTCAAATCACAACAGAGTCTAATATCCCCATTGGGTTTGTTCACGACAACAACTGGCGCCAACCATTCAGTCGCCTCAACAGCTTCAATAATATTCTGTTCAAGTAGTTTCTTTATTTCCTCTTCTACCTTACTCTGAACCGCAATGGGAATCCTCCTTACTTTAGCAATAACAGGAATAGCATTCCTCTTTATTTTTATGCCATGCTTGTACCCTTTTAAGCAACCTAATTCTTTCCTAAATAGACGAGGAAACTCTCTTACAAAAGAATTCCCCTCAGATCTTATTTCATGAATTTGAATCTGTGGATTTGAATTTGGATTCAAAACGACCCCCAACAAGCGCTGATGAGACCAGCTGATCAAAGAATCACCAACTTTTGAGACATAAACCTTTCCAAAAATCATGTTCATTTCAATCTCAATTAAAGCATTAAAATAACCTAACATACTTATGGGAAAACCACCATACCCTCCTGGAGAGAGATCCATCCTACAGAGCTTGTTTTTCTTCTCAAAATGTTTCTCATACATTTCCTTAGATACAATAGTGATCGGAGAACATGAATCAAACTTCATGTCAATTTCCACACCTTCAATTTTCACTTTGCCAACCGGATGATCATCATTCAAACTTTCTTTAACCTGGCAAATAACTTCTTTTACTTCCTTTCTAAAGACCTTTCTTTCCTTTGATTTGCAAAATTTTACAAAGTGTCCTTTTTTTCCACAAGCATGACATACAAAGGTTAATGCCGGCCACGTTTTGGAATTCGCCTTATGTCCAGATTTTCCACACCTGAAACATGAAAAAGCATTTAAAGAAGCATTCTCTTTGTTAGGTTCATTTGAAACATTTTTTACCTCTTTTACTTGACAAACAATCTCTTTCACATCCTCAACAACAGTTTCAACTTTCAACTTGTCACTTTTTAATTCATTAACACATTTTAACATGTGCTCCACTCTCTTCGCTATACTCACAACTTCCTCTAAAGGCGGTTCATCTTTCAACCATAATTCCTCTCTGATATTTTCTTCTCTACATTTCAAAACTAACTGATCCCTCAACCTTTCTTCATTCACCGCACCAAATTTACATGTTGAAGATAACTTTCGTAGAGCAGATAAATACTCTTCAATAGATTCATCTTTCCCTTGTTCTCTTTTACCGAAATGATACCTTTCCATTATAGTGCTGACACGAGGCAAATAATGTTTATCCAACTTCAATAAACATACCTCATACTCATCCAAACCTCTTTGCTCTTGAACAGAAAGTTCAGGTAAATTTTCTAACACCTCCTGACCTTCGCCTCCTAAACAATGCGTTAAGAGAGAATACTTTCTTTCTTTCTGCACTTAGATTAGTGCCACATACACGTGCATAATGCGCAAACATTTTCTTCCATTTACTCCACTTTACTTTAGGTTCACCTGGATCAGGAAGAAAAAACGGTGAAGTAGTAACATTTTGCATCCTAAAATAAAGTTAAACCCAAAAACACACTTTTACCACAAGGAAAACTTATACTTTATACAAAATGTATACTTATTCTTCAACCAAATTAAGTTGTTAACTTAGTTAGATTTTTCAATCAAATATTGTCACTTTCTTCTTGTACTTATTGAAACTTTTAAATAAATTTCTTCTCCAAATAAAATTAGTCAAATACCAACTTCCTACAAAGGTAAAAATGCACTTGCTTGAAGAGGCTTCAGAAAAGAATAGACCCTTTGCTTAAAGATGTTCCAAACAAGAAGCCTTTCCACTTCCACCTGAGGAGATTTAAATACAATAAGTGTTTCCCTTTACACTTTGTTTATAAACGTACGCAGAAGAACACTCCTCTTCGTTTATTAGTGCGAGCGATTTCTCTTCACGTAGAAGAACACGCCACTGCGTTCCAGCTCTCCGAGAATCAGATTACTTCCGCGTTCCATACGAGAATGCCGCTCTCATCCTCAGATCTCGCGAATGCTCACGTTCGCCAATACCGCTATACGCATTCTAATGCGTCATCATTGCACAGTGAGTCTTGAAGGAAGAAGACTCTGCTAGCTCCACAATTTGCAAGAGATCACCAACGGCTCAATTGAAACTGTCATTAAGAGCAAACACAACTCTTGGTGAGTCACAGCACAATTGTACTTGAAGACATAACTTTCTTTTAACGAACTTAAATGTTTTAGATTTCGATTTAATTTTCTTTAAACTTCTGAGTCCGTTTTAAAAAAAAATATTTTCTCTAGTCAATAAATTAAAAATAACAGCCGCTGGAGAAGTACCCTCTTCTCTTTAAACAGACTGCCGCTGGAGAAGAATTCTTATAAGTCAGTTGTTAATACCGCTTTTAATTAACAAAACACCTTCCCAATTATTCTAAACTGCCGCTGGGGAAATTAAGTTCTCTCCCTTTTAACACACTGCCGCTGGGGAAGATACGCAGATTATTCCTCGCACTGCCATTGTTAAAGATACATTCATCCAGATAAAACTTTTCTATGCTTTCTTTAAAACTTTTTAAATTATAAAAGTCACAATTCCTCCTTTTCCAAATTTCAAACTTAGCTTGATGTTGAGGTGCCCTTTCCTTCGCCTTTTCCTCCAATTGTCCTCGTCGCCAATGAAAAGTTCAGTAAAACATAGACATACAGGATAGTGGTATGTCAAAGAGGTTTATTCAAAAGCACCCCATCCATCAGCTACCAGCAAGCAACTGAACTTCAGGGAACACAAGCAGGCATGACATTCTAGGTTCCAAAGAACCTTAAAGCAACAGGGTGAGGAAGACACTACATGATCCACCCCTGTTGTTCATCCTCTGATGTAGCGACAGATATTAAGTGAATGGTGTCCTTTATCAATCATGTCTTCTTTCAACTGACTGCAAGACATCCTGTGTTTTCAAGACAGTGCAGGATTTATTTCACTCCATTGTAGTCACTGTCAACAGACTGGAAGTGGCCCATTTCACTCAACCATGACTTCTGCCTGTAGATTGCCACAGTCTTGACTTTACCCATTCGTGCTGTCCTGATACCTCAGACTGGCACAGTATTGACTTTACCCACTCGTGATGTCCTCTGTCTGCAGACTGGCACAGTATTGACTTTACGCACTTGTGCTGCCCTGTGTCCGCAGACTGGAACAATATTGACTTTACCCACTTATAATGTCCTGTGGCCGCAGACTGGAAATGACAAACTACACCCACTCGTGCCCCCTTCCAGCACACTTCGCTCAGGCATTTCTCTCTCATTCTAAAAATGCCTGATTTGACCCAAACTGTGCTGAATGTGGACTTAACACAGCTGTTGAGCATAGTGGGTGTTAACACGGCGCAAGTCGGGGGTACACACAGGTACACAGCGTCCCCCCACTATTATCACAGGGTGGATGCCATCCACACTCCAAGAATTGGGCCTCACTGAAATATGCTGAACTTCTCCCGGTTCAATTTTCAGGCACCGGGACACATTCAGCAGTATGCTGGCACCTTGCCTGCTTTCTTTCAGAGAAGCAACGTGCAGGCTGTCGGGGGGCTTTCGAATTTCAGACTCTAGCTGGACCCATAACAAAAGCTGAATTAAGGCGTTCATCAGGTCTCCTTTTGGTCCACTTTCCTAGTTGGGAGCAATCTGAGCGTCACACCTAGATGCAAGGAAGGGGAAACAAAGGTACAGCTTGTTACCTCTTCACAAGTACTTAAGAGAGACAGGATTTTCACTTTGTTTAATCCCTGTATATAAGAGCTATGCACGCACTGTAAGAATGTCAAATGTGCTGGTCTGTCCGAAAATGTACACAAATACAATTTTTAATACCATGTTTTAATTTTTTTAAAGGCACTAATATTTCCAGTGCAGGGTGTCAGAGCACTTTATATCACACATGCATATTATACATTGACAATAAATCGTATACATTTATAAATAAATGTACATGATGTGTTACATAAGACAGTTAGGGTTACAAGGCGGAGGAGTCACTTGTCCTTTATGGCTCGCTGTGCTATATTAGAAGGATTACAATTTATGAACTACAAGGAACAAAATGATCTCTATGTTAAAAACAGTAATCCACTTACCTAGCTACATAAAATAAAAATAGGTCATCTGCATGCTTGATGATGTGCTTTGCAGTAGACAATTTAACCTACAATGCTACTTTGATTCAAAACTGGGACTAGAGAAAACACAGATCTCTCCAGCTAACGCATTACCCTTCAAATTTAGCTTACCATAGTTATTTTTGGGGGGGATTTACTGGGCACACAAAGACGTCTGCAGCAGGGGCCTTAAACATAAAGTATTTAAAAATGCAGACTTTGTAACCAATTAAACAGAATATATTAACTGCCACATTTCTCTATGTTGTCTTTTTTTGTGGCCGAGTTTTTACAAAATAAATGTGTAATTCGAAGCCCACATTTTGCGTCGGGGGATGCGTCACTGTTTTTGCACAATACCGACGCAAACTCTCATTTGTTAAATCTCGTAATGCACTCAAATTTAGTTATGATAGGGCGTGGCTAGCAGCCAAACATGGCGGCAGCGTGAAGTGAGAGCTCCCTGAGGCATTACGGCCTTTTCTAAAATCCGACACTCTAATCCGTCACACTCTAATCCGTCACATAGTCCGGTACCAGAGCGGCACCATCCGAGCCAACCCAGAAGAAAATCGGAGGCTGGAAACTGCCTCATCGAACACTGGCGAAATTGGGCCTGCGGCTGGAGTGAAGCACCGGCCTCGAGTGAAGGCCCAACCCCGGCGGAAGTGAGGTCTGGCCGGCGTGAACTCAAGGAGACCTCCCCTGACCGGGCCGAAGCGGAGGACACTCCCTAACCAAAGGATACAGTAAGGGCTTCCGCGGCACCGCTGAGGCAGAGACAATCGGGGACGCCTGCCGGGTCCTGGGGATACCGCCGAGGGCGTAAAACTGCCGCAAAGATCGAAAGTGAAACTGGGCTGACGGCGACGACTCGGCCCCGGCCTCGTGTGCTTAGGGCGCCCCAGCGAAGGTGAGACCTGACCGGCGCGAGTGAGGCGGGAGGAGTGCTTGCAAGCCGGGAGAGGAGAAGACCCTGCGACACCATCGGCAACAGCGCAAGTGAAAGCACACAGCGTTGGCCTTCGGCGGTGCTTACGGGAGCCCCTGGGGTCCCGCCAAGAACGGAGAGCATCCAGGGGACAGACGACTATCGCTACAGGCCCCGAAAAAATAAGCAGCCCAAGCCCAAAAGAGGAGTGAAGAAGAGTGCCCCGGGCGGGGGAGACTCCAGTCGGACTCCAGTCGGACCATTCAGAAAAGCGCAAGTAGCAGAATTACTAAGCCGGCAGTTACATACGCGGCGTACCCTCTAAAGACTGAAGGACCAGGAATAAGTAGGTGCGGGCAAAACGGCAGGGGGCATATCGGGGTTGTCGCCACCCAACACCTCATTGGCGAATTGTCCCAACACCACGCAGTAGGCACAAGCAAGGAGCGGCCATACAGGCCACAAACACCCCTGCCAGGCAGGCGGATTAACGGCCGGATAAGGTTCACATTGTGCTCATAACAGACATCCTGCACGATCAGTGAGGGGAGAGAGACAAAGTGACGGACAAGCTGCGGGCACTTCCTCGGAGCACAAAACGGACACTGTGTACTGGATACCCCTGCCGACAAAAGCCAATGTGACCAGAGGGGGAAACGCTACAAGACGCACAAGGTCGCTGGAACCACGCCGCTCCTCTGCTCCCTGGCCCACAAAGTAGACGTGACGATACTTGCAGTGCAGTGACAACAGTGCTGGCCGGAACTGGGACCAGTATCTACAGGCTTCGGGCCATGGCGGGCAAGGGACCCAGGAGTGGGTCAACACAGGCCAGACTGGATAAATTCGCCTATAGCCAGCACGGACAAACGCAAGTAAATGGGCGCAATTCCACGGGCTCTAGTCAAGACACTGACGGGGCCAAGAAAGTGACGCTGGAGGACATTATGAAGACCCTCTCTGATATGCAAACGACAGTGGGCTCCATTTCCTCCGAAGTTACTCTACTGCGAGCAGACTTTCAAAAAATAACCAAGAGGGTGTCACAGGTAGAGGTGGTTACAAAATCTCTCGTAGAGGACACTTCAGAATTGCAAATAGCTATGGAACGCATGGAGGAAGTCACCAGGCTACTGCAAGACAAGCTGGATGACCAAGAAGGGCGTTCCCGAAGAAATAACATACGCATCCTTGGTATTCCGGAGACACAATGGATCTCTACGTCGAAGATCTCATCAAAACTAAATTGCAACCTAAAGGACTATCGCACTTCTTTTCGGTGAAAAGGGCACATAGAGTACCTGGCGGAGCACCAAAACCAGGTGCAGCACCACGGCCTGTTTTGGCTAGACTGTTCAACTTTAGAGACAGGGATGCGATCTTGCAGGCAGCGAGAGTGTCGCCACCCGTTAAGCTCCAAAACTCAACACTAGCATTTTTCCCGGACTACACAGCGGAAGTGGCCAGACGCCGGAAAACATTTAATGAGGTGAAAAAGGCACTGAGAGAGAAAGAACTGCCATACTCAATGCTGTTCCCTGCCAAATTGCGGATAGTAGCCGATGGGAAGACGTGGTTCTTTGATAAGCCGGAAGTGGCGCAAGACTGGCTTGACGGCTGGAGACAAGTGGGACAGCCTCGCCGTTCACACAGGGGTCGGCAAAACCATCGTAATGGCAAACACACGGATATGCAGACCGGAAATTTGACAAGTCACGGTGGAATATCAGAAGCGGAATTTGACATTGATCAGAATCCGCCTGACTCTGGGCAACCGGCCCCTGTCTGAAGACAGGAAGACTATGGGACAGACCGAATGCGATACACTGGAACCTAGACTTGGTGAAGCGGAGTAGAGTGGGCAGAGCCGGTGCCTGTAGGGGACTCACCAACCCCACAAGCAAGTAAGATAGTTGGGGATGGGTTAAAGCACTCTGCAAAGTTGGGGAAGCGGGCGGGGGTAAGTCCGTGGAGCAGGGGAGCAGGGAGGGGGGATGGAGGGGAAGTTTTAAAGTTAATGTTAGTATTGATAGTCATCACTCACGCCACATGGTACACGAACGCACCAAGCTATTCCTATGCCTCAACATAGAACGCTACATATACACTGAGGCCAGTAACATGGCAGCCAGAACACTACCCAGACAATCCAATGGCCCAACAGTTACACGCTGCACCCACTGAGGGCGCGCCTACAACAATTGAAGTACCCCCCCCTGCGCTTGCTTACTTGGAACGTCAGAGGATTGGGAGATAAAATAAAGAGGGGATTGATTCTGCAAGCAATTAAGCGCCAGGGCCCCGACCTAGTATTACTTCAAGAGACGCACCTCACGGGGACGGCATGTAAGGAGCTTGATAGACGCGGATATGTGATGGCAGTACATGCCGAATTCACGACAGGCTCCCGAGGGGCGGGGATACTCATGAAAAAGACATCACCCTTTATGGTAGAACACCGCAAGACGGATGATCAGGGTCGTTTCGCAGCACTACATGGACAATGGGAAGGGAATCCCCTCAACGTGGTTTCCGTCTACATCCCCCCGGCACTCTACTCTGTTGCTTTGCCTGCCCTAGGTAAATTCCTTCTGGATCTCCCGGAGGGCGACACGATCATAGGAGGGGACCTCAATGCAATAGTAGACCCAACACTGGACACATTTCCCATTAGAGAACGCCCTCGGGGAACTGCAACACTCCCTGGATTTCTAGAGGCAATGGGCATTACAGACGTATGGCGACAGTTACACCCCGCAGCGACACAATACACATATTATGCCGCTGCACACAATAGCCTGTCACGTATTGACTATTTCTTGTTCCTAGGGATTGGACAGGGAAAAATAGACAAAATAGACATCCTGCCCAGAGGCATATCTGATCATTCACCAATATCTCTGTCACTCACCACCAAAGAAAAAAAACGTGCTAGAATGTATCCACTGTACCCGAACTACTTAAAAATCCCTAAGATCAGGAAGGAACTTAAATTAGTGACCACACACTATTTTGAGGAAAACGCGGGATCAGTGTCCTCTCCCTCGGTCTTGTGGGAAGCATACATATTTATTTAATATTTATTTAACTCCTCTTGTTTGGCTAGCAGAGAGCTGGGGTGCCAAGATAATGGCTTACGCCGACGACACCCAGCTTCTCTTCACCTGGAAAAAGGAGAACCTATGCACCTCTGGAGTTCGCCAATGCCTCTCCTCCGTATTCACCTGGCTAGCCAAATCATCCCTCAAATGCAACGAGGATAAAACAGAAATCCTGCTCTACGGCCAATTCCCCAGTGACTTTAAGGAGTCCATCTGGCCCGGTGAATCAACATGCCCCAAGGGAGAGAACAGGATTGCCAAGAATCTGGGAATTTGGTTCGGAGACGACTTATGTTTCCGTGACCAGATTTCACGCTTGGCTGGAACATGCTTTGGAACTCTGACCACTCTTCGCAAGTTCTTTCCCCTCCTTCCTCAATCAGCGAAAGAAACGGTTGCCAGGGCTCTGGTACTCTCCCGGCTGGACTACTCAAACGCCCTCTATTTAGGGGCTCCTGACTATATGATCAAGAAGCTACAGGTTGTCCAGAATGCCACGGTGAGACTCATTTTTAACATCCCCAGGAGACTCAGCATGCACAAACAGCTGAAGGATCTTCACTGGCTCCCTGTGGCTCAACGAGTGCGCTTTAAAACTTTGGTCATCGTTTACAAAGCCCTCAATGGACCATGCCCCTCCTACCTAGCCAAAAGGTTCACACCCTACCTCCCATCCCGTCAGCTGCGCTCCACCTCCAAAAAGCAGGTGATCATCCCCAGATTTAGAAGAGTCCGCCTGGGCGGACAATCCCTCATGGTAAAGGGAGCTCAAATGTGGAACGCCCTGCCAGACGCTCTTAGACACGCTCCCAATCTGACCAATTTTAAAAAACTGCTCAAAACTCACCTCTTTCAAACTCATGATTAGCATACCTACTTCCCACTCTGTTTCAGTTTCACTCCCGCGCCAGGACAGTCTTGACTATCGGAGCGCGCTACAAAACCACATATAACATAACATAACAAAACGGTCCTGCGGGGTGAAGCAATAGCAGCAATAACAGGGCACAAAAGAGAGTCCCGGCGAGACCTCACAGAGCTCGAGCTGACACTCCACAACGCGAACACTACCCACATGGCGGATCCCACACCGGAAACAGCGCACCTATTACAATTATGGCAGCAGCAGTACCAGGCCCACCTTAAAACGAAAGTCCAAGGCTATGTCAAAAGCATAGCACATAGAATATACGATGTAGGCGACAAAGCTGGGAAAATGCTGGCGTGGTTAGATAAGAGAGGGGGAAGTAATAGAGGTATACAGAGGCTACACACACATGACAGACAGTTGCAGACGCATCCGGAAGAAATAGTGTGCACCTTGGCACGTCACTTCCAAGAGATATATACCCCAGAGCAAGACGTCACTGCTCAGGCGGCCTCAATCTCGCTTGAAAACATTGACATCCCCAGGCTCACACAGGAGGCAGTGCAAGAGCTAGAGGTCGACCCGACAGAAGATGAAATTCAATTGGCAATTCAGGCACTGCAATCAGGAAAAGCGTTAGGAGCCAATGGAATACCCATAGAATGGTATAAATCGATGGCCGAAACAATCAGTAGACCGCTACTGGAAATGTACATGGAAAGCCAGGAAAAGGCGGAACTACCGCTGGACCAGCGCACAGCCACGATTGTAGCCATACCAAAGCCGGGCAAACCTCCGTCTGAATGCTCCTCGTACCGCCCCATTTCCCTGCTTAACGTGGAGGCCAAAGTTCTGGCAAAACTACTGGCCAACCGTCTGGTAAAACACCTGAAAACACTGATCGACCCTGATCAGTCAGGCTTTATGCCTCACAGGAGTACAGCACTGAATCTCAGGCGGGTTCATGGGGTAATGGCACAAGCACACCTTATCTCAGAAAAAGCAGTGATTCTCTCCCTTGATGCCAAAATGGCTTTTGATCTAGTGGAATGGGAATATCTATTTGCGGTATTAATGTGTATGGGCTTTGGACCGAAGTACATAGCATGGGTACGACTACTTTATACGAAACCGGTGGCACAGGTGGTAGCTAAGGTTCCCGCTGGGAAGGGGGACTAGGCAGGGATGCCCTTTGTCACCCTTGCTTTTTGCCCTGGTGCTAGAACCCTTGGCAATCCTAATCAGAACAACACCATTGCTCAAAGGAATCAAATGGGAGGATGGGTGGGAAGATAAAATATCCCTATATGCGGATGATATGCTGATTTATATGGTTGAGCCAGAAAACGGGATCCCAGCATTACTGAATCTCAGTAACGCACATGGGAAGTCGTCAGGCTATACCCTGAACTGGTCCAAGTCGGTGATTTACATACTAAGAGGTCCGGAACGGGTGCTGCAGGAGGACTGCCCCCTGGCATTGGCGCCAGACTCCTTTAAATATTTGGGCATTATCATTACGAATAGTGCCACAGACTTCTTTGACAAAAACTTGAAGTCGCCTATGGAACACCTTCGTGCAGATGTTAAACACTGGGCGGCCTTGCCACTGACCCTCCTCGGGCGTGCGGCTCTTTATAAAATGATGGCACTTCCCAGATTCCTGTATGTGCTGGAAAACACCCCATATCTTGTTGCACCAAGATATTTCAAGCAAGTCGCAGCACTGGTCTCAAACCTACTCTGGAATAATGGCCCGGCACGCATAGCCTATGATAAGTTGATAAAGAGTTGGTATGAGGGAGGTATAGCATTACCTAACATACAGCTATACTACTGGGCAGCACATCTTAAAATAATAAACCAATGGATACATACTCCAAGAGATGACCCAGCATATAGAGCGGACTGGTCGCAGCTAGAGACAGACTGCATGCTCTCAGTATTATATAACAAATCGCACGTCAAGAGACTGTTGGGACCGACGCAACACACAACGGCCCTGTGGCACATAGCACAAACGCGGCTGGGTTGGAAGGGAAAAATCACCAAACTGACACCACTATGGGACACAAAGTCATTAGGGATCCTAAGATCTTGTAAGGGATTTACGCAGTGGGACTGCATAGGAATCTCCACAGTTGGGGACCTATGGGACAAGGGCACGGTGATCGCGTTTCCGCAGGTCCAACAGCAATATGGCTTGAGCCCAACCGAGACGTTTAGATATGTGCAAATAAGACACGCACTGCTCCTGGCGATCCCAGAGTCCTCACCACTGGAGGATAGGCTGCTAACGGACTATATGCAACAAAGCGCAACTTCCCTCACATATAAAAAACTGATCAACAACCTAGGGGACCCTACAATAAAACTACAAGAAAAATGGGTGGGAGAAATAGGTGAGGTTACTGAGCCAGAATGGAACGAAGCACTAGCCTGCCCGAAAGAAGTAGGCATTTCAGCAAAATTCAGATTAGTGCAACTTAAAATCTTACATCGCATTTACTACACTAGGACTTTGCTTCACAAAATACATAGGGCACCACATCCCTTTTGTCTTCGAGGATGCGGGGAGGAGGGGACACTGTACCATACAATTTGGGATTGCCCGCACATACAGGAATTCTGGAGACAGGTTATGCGCACTGTCTCGCAAACGCTTAAGATCTCCATTTTACCTGAACCTCGCAAATGCTTATTGAACATCTGGGACCCCAATGATCTGGATAGATATGGACTAATATGGGCTACCCTGGCCATGATGGTAGCTAAACGAGACATTGCGCAAAAATGGGGAGCACCAGAACTGCCTACAGCTAATAGGTGGAGTAAAAATATGGACATGCTGATGGTTACAGAAAGAGCGGTGTATGTGCTCAGGGCCTGCCCCCGCAAATGGAACAAGGTATGGACAGCATGGAATATTTATAGAGGAGAAATTTGTGAACCCTTACCGGAAGAAGAAGACTTGGACTCTGAAGGGGAGGATGAGTAGATAGCTGGGTGATGGTTTGCTAAAGTTGCTGAATCAGACAGTGTGTCGTTCGAATACAGATTTACTGAGCGGCATAACATGGAGCATGAGGGGTGGCTGGAAAGTCGGTGTGAACGTGAAATGACTACCTAATTGTGATGACTCTTTTTAGTTTTAAGAATTCATATTATGATGGTTAATATAATATACAGTGCAAAACGGAAGGACTTTAAAATGTGCTCTAAGAATTGATTTATGAATACATGGTTGCGAAACTACGCATTATTGATTGAAACCGGCTTGCTATATGTATGACTGAGCAGTAGATACTACGATCTTAAGCTACATGGGTATACAGTTCAGAGATGAAAGTTCAAATGTAACCTTGTAAATGCAACTTGTGCCTTGAATTTCAATAAAGATTTTTTTTTTAATTTTTTAGTTATGATAGATCTGCGAAACATGAAGTGTTAAGACCTGATGTCAATCCTTGTGATGTCACTTCCTGTACGGTCATGGGTTGTGATGCCACTTCCTGTGATGCATCGCTGTGATGTTGCGCTGTGATGTCATGCGCCATGATGTCACTTGCATACTGCCTAACTTGGTTAGTCCCCCCACTTCTTTTTGTCGGACTTGTGCCCTGGGTGTTAACAACTTCATAGTCTCGGACTGCTCTTTTAAGTGGTGGTGACGCAGAGTCCATGCATGCTCAAACTGAGGTAGCAATGTATGTATCAGGTAGCCAAGGAGATCGGCTATTGCTCCCCGTGAGACATTGCTGAGGTATCATCACACCTTCTCCATGAAGTGTACAACGTTGGTTTTATTTCGGTGTATTTATTTTAATTATTTATAAAGTTTTATATAGCGCAAACAAGATCCCAAAGGATATCAGAGCGCTTTCCAAAAAGGCTGGAAGGAGGGTAATACATACAATATCGACATTAAGTAGGAAAAAAGCAATAATAATCACATAATTATAAGACGCATGGGTCAAAGGAGAGTAATACAATAGGCAGGTACATAGTGGACTAAACGGGGGGCACACTATGAGATAAGGAAGAGCAGCATCCAATGATGGTCCAATGGTTGTAGGATCAATGACCTTGAGCAGGTGAATCTAGCCCAATTTATGTGTATATTCATTTTAAAACACTTCAGCCTCAGTACGAATGAATTTAAAAGTTGCCAAAACCCGGGGCCATGAGTATCTACTTTGAAATCAATCTTCAAAAACAAATTTCACTCGATTTGAGTATTTCAAGGAAAACCTTTAGCTGTAGCAATTAAAAGTGCTCACACTACCTGGTCCAATTAAAGAAATATTAACACTTAATTATTTTTGGGGTGATGTGAATTTAGATATATTTCAGAACTTTGAGGATAAATAATTTGTGGCTGGTATTTTTAAGAGCAAATACACTACTTCAAGCCACAACGGGAATACAGAAGATGCAAATCTGATGATGCGCACATACACAATTAGCATGGAAGGACCCCTGGGTGAACCCATTCAGCGCACCATACACACAAACTCTACCTAGGTTCAAAATACACCGCTGAGGCCCAGGGAGGAGGCTAGACACATGGACTATGGTGAGAGAGGCACAGGAGGCAGTGCAAGCCCATGAAGTTGTGTCTGAATCTGAAAGCACAGCACTCAAGCGTGCAAGCTTGTGGAAGCCAGAAGGTACCAGAACCAATCGCTGTCCTTTAAACTCAGGTGAACTAACCTCCAGATATCTCTAAAGCCCCCTCTTTATTTGATCCTATATTCCTGGTAAACATATTACAGACGTGGCGTAATCAATCACTCTGTGGAAGTGAGTCTCTCACAAATTGCAGTCTCGTCTTTTGAAGTTAAAGAGAGAGTACTTAATTCAAGTAAGCTGTAAAATAGAGAGACCTTCCAGCAGCTAGTCAGGAGCTAGGCAACCTTCACCACATTCCAGAATCAGAAATCTGTGGTTAACAAAGAAGGTGCAGAACACCACATCACCACCCCTTCATAAAGAAACAGGAGAACAAAAAAATTTAACAGAAGAAACGAGAAAAACAATGTCACAGAAAGAGCAAGTTAGAAAAACGTTAAAGCATTTTGAAGCCTAATCTTGAAAACGAAGAGGAACCCGCTTCAAACGAAGTTGTCTAAAACAGCTCTCAGGAACCACAGATTCATGTTGATCTGACAGTGAAGAGGAACTTGCGGCAGGACTTGTAGATGTATAGCGACATTTTGCGACCCTGCCCAAATTCCAAATCCTGTTATCACTCGTTTTTATGGCATTTTTAAACACTTTGATGACCTGTATTGGCTGACTGTATTTCGACCCACCAAAAGTTTTCTTAGTTAACATGATCTTGACCCAGTCACTAACTTTAATTATCGTACTAATCTTCCTTTTATCCATTCTACCTTTCTCTCTTTCCCTCCAACCATTCCTGCAACCCACTTTTCCATCAATCAACACTCTTTGCAGAAACCCAAGAGGGAGCCACCACCACATTCGCCATTCCATCTTTAAAGAGTCAAAAGGGAGCCACACCTGTAGAGGAATGGGAGTTGAAACGATACTCTCTCACTTTTATTTTAATAGCAACCTCCCAACAATCACCACAAGATCTTGCCTGTTGTATAACTTCTTTAAGCACCTTGATAAACTTCTCAACCACACCATTACTTTGCAGGTGATAAAGAGCAGATGTCTTGTGTTTAATACCCCTATTAGACAGAAAATCCTTCACTAAGCGAGAGGTGAATTGGACATCATTGTCAGACAAAACGTTTTGAGGGAAGCCTTCTCACTCAAAAAGCTCATCCAAGAACTCTACCACAACAGTAGACTCAACAGAGTTCACAATCTTAATTTCTGGCCACTGTGAAAACATATCTATGCATACAATGACATTGATCTTGTGATTTTAAGTTTACAGGACCCAAGATGTCTAAGGAAATATCAGACCAAGGCGAAGCAGCCTGCTCTCTAATCAGCATATGCTGTGTCCTACACTTGATCGACTTGTCACAATTCGCACACTCTGCACATTCCCGCACAAGCCTCTCTTCAAAAACATCCATGGCGGGCCACCAGTAGACTTTCACGATTCTTTCCTTTGTCTTAGCTATACCCATGTGAGAGGCATGGGCACTCCCAACCAATTTCTCCCTTAAGACATGTGGTGGAATAAGCTTGCTTCCACGCATAAGTACACCATCCACAACAGCCAAGTCTTCTTTTACATGCCAAAAACCCTTCAGCACATCATCACAGTCCTTTTTATCACACCAACCGTTTTTTACCATGGTGATGACCTTTTGTAAAGACTCATCACTAACGAGGTGTTCCTTCCATTCATCTTCCGAAACATCGTCACTAATCAAACACACATGCACAACCTCTTCCAAATCCTCTCCAGCGAAGTACTCAATATCATCAACCGTGTCATCATCCACACCGCCAAGTCTTGAAAGACAGTCAGCGAGAACATTGTTGGAACCAGGTAAGTACGATAGTTCAAATTCAAATTCTGACTGCCACCCACTTGCGAATGCGTGACAGACCAGATCTATGCCCTTCTTTGTGGAAACTTCTTTGAGCGGATTATGGTCAGATAGAATCTTAAACCTTTTACCCCATAAAAATGTCCTTAACTTATGCACTGCCCAGAACACAGCGAGCGCCTCCTTTTCAACAACAAAGTAATGGCATTCTGCACTTCTTAGGGGCCTGGAGATGAAGAAGATGATTTTTTCTACGCCATCTATCTTTTGTAACAGTACTGCCCCTAGACCTGTCGAGCTGGCATCAGTCATGAGGAAAGAGGATTCAGAAGGGTCATAACTACTCAGACTTGGCGTATTGTTGAGGTGATTCTTGATACCAATGAATTCTTCGCAAACTTTTGACCACTCACATTCACACCCTTTCTTCAACAAAGAACTTAGAGATAAGTTCTTTCCGGCAAAATTCGGTATGATAAAATTCTACCATGCCCAAAAACGTAATAAGTTCATTCTTGCTAGAAGGTGAACGCAAGTTGAAGATAGAATCTACAAGGGTTTTCTTGGGTTTGATTCCTTCTGCTGAAACAAAATGTCCAAGGTACTCCATTTCCTTGACATTGAACTTGCATTTGTCAGCTCGTAGGGTGAAAATGGCATTTTGCAACTTCTCTAAAACAAACCTCAACCTAAAATCATGTTGCTCTAAATCAGCTCAAAAAATGAGCACATTGCCTTGATACACATTCACACACTTTAAATCTTCAAGAATGACCTCCATTACTCTTTGAAAAACTGAGGCAGCAGATATTAAACCAAAGGGCATTCTTAGAAATTTAAATGTAGCAAATGGTGTTGCAGAAGTCATGTACTCTTGAGAAGAAGGATGTAGCTTAACCTGGTGGGAGGTTAAATCCAAAGAGGAAAAGTGCTTTGCCCCTTCAAGGGAACACAGCATTTCAGCGATGTTGGGCAGAGGGTAGTGATCAACGACTACTGCTCTGTTGAGTTCCATCAAGTCCACACATAGTCGGGCCTCACCATTTGCCTTACGAGCCATTACTACCGGAGAGACCCATTCTGTTGCCTCAACCTCTTGGATAAAACCCCTCGGCAGGAGTTTGTCCAGCTCACTCTTCATACTATCTCTCACTCAGAGAGGAACACTCCTAACGTTTGCAACATTAGGGATAACATTTTCCTTAAGTTTTATCCAATGTACATAATTCTTAAAACAGCCATGGTTGTTTGCAAAAACACCAGAAAAATCCTTAATTTAATCATTAACCAGGAAGTTTACCACCCTAACAGGTGGCAACTCCTTTAGACAGACCTGAGGATCTTCGTTGGGGTCAAGAAACACATGGAGATCTTTTTGGTGAAACCAACTTATAAGTGAGTCACCCTTCATTGACATACACATTTCCCAGAGATCACTCTCTCCTTGAAGTTTATTGACCCCCAAAAGTAACCAAGTAGGTCAATAGTGACACCACCACAGGTTTTTTAAGGACAACTTTATCTTGTAAATAACTCTCATAAAACTCTTCAGGAACAAGTGTAATCTTGGCCCCAGAGTTGAACAGCATCTTAACCACAGCATCATTAATTAAAGCATCCTCATAAGGGCTATCAGGCTTATTCCCTGAAATTTGACAAATGATGACTTCTTTAGCATCTTCATCATAAATATCGATTTCTTTGACAGTTTTGTGAACCATACCAGATCTACAACATTTTGAAACATTGCCTTTCTTACCACACATTTTGCAAATGACTTTCCAAACTGGACATTTTTTAAAATCAGCCATGTGCCCAGAGTCCCCACACCTGTAACACTTGCCTTGAAATTGCTTTGACTTCCAAGATTTCTGACATGGAAAAGGAGACCTCTGATTAAGGTAAGAGGACTTTTGAGGTTGACCAGCCTGTTTTTGATCTATGACAATTTAAGATTTAACAGACTTACCTGAAACAACCTTGACATCAGAGTGATCATTCTTTTCTGAAGAAGACTCTTTCTATATAATGTCAACACACGCTTTCGAGTGCTCATGGCTCTTTGCGATGGTAATAACCTCTTGTAGAGAAGGATTGGCTTTTTGCCAAAGAGCATCCCTGGTCTTGTCTTGAACACTACCCAACATAAACTGATCCCTCAGGCGTTCCTGCAACGTGTCACCAAAGTTACAGGTCAAGGCTAATTTGCACAAAATTGTTACATACTGCTCCACAGACTCATGTTTCCTTTGCATCCTTCTACCAAAATGATTGTGTTCGAGCTCAGTAATCTTAGGTAAGTAGTGCAAATCAAGCTTTTTGATACATGGGGTCTAGAGATCATCAGTCCAACAAGTACCTACTTGCACCCACTGGGGTGAACTACTCAAGAACTCCATGTGCCAGAGTCCTCAGGGGCGATCCGGAGGAGGGGCTAGCGGTGTGCGGTCCATTGCGATTGTTTCTACAAATTGGCTCCCTTGAACTTTGAGCTGACGAGCTCCTGGATGACGCACCTACGTGCCAGTTCGGGCATCGAGGCCTTTGACGGTTGCTTGACGGCCTTCTCTTCCACCCCAAACTATTTTCTCTACTGATGAGGGAAGTGATCCCGAAACCCGAGCCATGTCTCGGGCGATATCCAAAAACCAGGGACATGTATCGGGTCTAGAGATCATCAGTTCAACAAGTACCTACTTGCACCCACTGGGGTGAACCACTCAAGAACTCCATGTACCAGAGTCCCTAGGGGCGATCCGGAGGAGGGGCTAGCGGTGTGCGGTCCATTGCGATTGTTTCTATCACCAAGAGATTTATCTACCATCCAAACCTTACGTCGGGAGTATAAAACAGCTGTATCTGCCGGGAAAAAGATATTAAAGGAAGAGGCATTTTGATCATTGCTGCAAAAACGAAAAATAATAAATTTTTTGGGCTGTAGTTAACACCCCTTTCCTGAAGAATGATAATATCCCGGATTTTTGTTCTTTTGTCTCCGTGGATAAATGAGTAAATCATTTTTCCAAAATTTTTAATAGTAAAATGGAACTGAGGACCATATAGGATGGCCTGATAAGTGAGGGAAGAAACATCCCCATGAATATTACAAATGAGGAAGTTATCCAGGCAATCCATGCAAGTGCCTGGGGTCGGTCCCCTGGGCCGGACGGTGTCCCAGTAGATGTGTTTAAATCAGCACCTACCTTATGGGGACCCATCCTAACTTGGGTGTTTAGCATAGCTGCCACTGATAGAATCCCAAAGACATGGGGAGAATCCACCATCATACCCATATTTAAAAAGGGGGATAAAGAGGACCCAAAAAACTATAGACCAATCTCATTCCTTGATACATCTATGAAAGTGATGAGTAGGGTCCTGCTGATAAGACTAGAGGAATGGGCAACTGAATATTCAGTTTTAACACCGGTGCAATAGGGGTTCAGAAAGAGAATATCGAGCAATGTACAAATTTAGCGCTGCTTATTGGCAGATATTGTCAGGTTCCGCAGCCCCTAGCGCCTACCGCACTACGGAACTACATTTCCCATGAGTAGGCGGGAGGCTTGCAGGAAGTTTATCTGTGGAACAGACGCGCTTCCTGTTGCGCGTTATTCTGGCTTCTGGTCAACTCCGGCATGAGAGCGGACGCTCGGCATGCTTTTCTGTAGAGTCTCCTGTGAACAATCATCTTCCCCTCCCCCTGAGGCTCAGCGGGGGAGTGCTTCCGTGTTCGTTCTTCGGCGGGTGACGGACCTCCAGCGCCTGCAGGTAAAGCCGCTCTAATCTCTTCGACCGCCCGTGCGGTTAGCTGTTACTTTCCCGAACGAATTCAATGGGCATGTTCTGTGACTGTTTGCTAACAGACTTCTTCAATTGCTGAAATTCCTGAATGGCTGTATTGTGTGGCGGAGCACAGTGGCGGGTCTCACCACGTGTTACCGTTCACATAGGGGATCGTTTTGGTACTTTTAACGGGGCGCGGTAGTAAGGACAACTACGCGTCTCCGTTGTACATCTGTGTATTTTCAAGAACCTCCATAACTGGGCATGTAGTGAGGTAACTACAGGCTACCCCAGTTCTCATTGTGTTGTGCATCGTGGGGTGTGTTGTTGGCAGAATTCAGTGGTGGTCGCAACTACGTTTTTCTGTTTGACCTTCACCATATATTCTCTACTGGGTCATTTACTTGGAGAGCGGAGTGTTGTAGTTCTTGCTTCCTACACACTACCGTTTCCCCCTTCCTTTGTGTTGGAACATACATCTTTGCTTTGGCTATGTGGAACCCCCTTGTACATTGAGTCCTCTACCATGTTTGTGGTATGTTGTGAGTAGTGGGTTTGATGTCTTAACATGACGCAGGTGTGGTTGGTACGACAGGAGTGTGTTCGTTAACTATATGTTTATGTGTTTCTTAGGCTTTCCTCACAGATTGTGGCAGAAGGGCAATAGTATTTCCTATCCATGGTCGTGTTTTCTTTGTGCTAAGGTACTTGTCTACTTCCTAGGTTATTTAGTGAGACTATATAAGAGTAGCCTTGTATATGGGAACAGCCCTTCACTTATGCCTGTCTTGTCTTCTGTTACAGGTATCCTTTCCCTGCTGACCCTACCTTTACCCATCCCACATTTTTTATTTTAGTTTGTTATTTTTCTCCCCCGCCTAATGGCTCGAACACCCTGTGTTTACACTTCAGGGTGTTGGTGACATTTGGAGGTGGAACCATATTGGCATCGACTGGATCCCGTGGAGTACACCTGACAGATATACCAGGGCAAAGGTAGGCTCAATATACCTTTGCTTTGCCGATTTAAGCAGTGCTTTTGACTTGGTAACCATAATTTGCTCTGGATAAACTTAATTTCAATGGGAGCACCTAGATCGATTGTTGGGTTTCTCTCCTGGCTGTATGAGAAGTCAGGTCCGTTTTGGCCCTCAGGGAGAAAGTACACCCACATTTAGAGTGGGGCGGGGGATTAATCAAGGCTGCGTTTGTGCACCAATTTAATTTTCCTTATTCTTTATTGGAATAGACAAACATCTACAGACAATACAGGCAGACGCCCCTAAGGTGTCTTACTATATGCGGACAACGCCATATTGCTAGCAAGAACCGCGATAGGCCTACAGAGATTAATGGACACATTCTCTACTTTTATGACACTGAAGAAAATGGTTTCAAATAAGCCTAAAACATATACCATGATAAGTGGGCCCAAACCTAAACCTCCCAAAACATTTTTTATTGAAAAAAGCCCTATTAAGACAGTTACTTCCTTTTGCTATCTGGGTATTCTTTTTATGGATAACGGCTCCTGGTCCCAACACGTCATAAATATCCGAGCCAAAATGAGCAGGGCAATCCAGGGAATTTTCAAATTTTCTTCCAAACTGGGGAACCGGACGATTTATGAGATGGTAGCTTTATATAAAGCCAACGGTGCAAGTACAACCCTTAACGGGGAAGTTTTATGGGGCCACAGATACAACATGGACCTGCAAATACAAGAAAGCCTGTTCCTGAAACGCTTGCTTTATTTACCACCATCTGCTTCGAACATCATTGCACATCATGAGGCGTGTATTCAGTTTATAGAAGACCTACTACTGGGACAACCATTTGTATTTTGGGACTCAGTATAGAAAAGGGAAAAATATTTTTTACTAAAGAAATTATTTTAGATTGTCTTAAACTGCATGATGCTCTTAAAATACCATGGTTGTCATATATTGATTTCACCTTCGAAAACGTGTACAAGCTAACAGTACGGTCAGAAATATCTAAAACTCTGTTACACATAATGAAAGAGATTAAAAAACCCTTTTTTCAACTTAGGTAGGATCAGAGACCTAAGGCTGAAAAGGACAAACCTATTGTTGCTCAGTATTTATTAAATAGCATAGAGGCAAATACCAATAATGACCTGCCATACGTGACTTATGCCCATCATCTTTTTGTGTTAATAAGATTAAGATCTGACATTGCCCTTTCTTTACCTTGTAGCTTTTCCTACATTGCGGTCTCATCCGCCTGAAGATATGTTATATCCGTGTGACAATGAAAGTAAGCAGAGTATAACGCATTTTATCCTATTTTATCATTTCAATAAGAATCTTAGATGTTTTTATTTTAAACAATTCTTTGTCACCAATAACATCAGGTCACATAAACTAGCGAGGACATTTTTTGTGACATTGGTGTGACCCCTTGACTTGTTATACTGCTGCCCTGTTTATTTTTAAAGCAATCAATATGAGGAAAGCCTTGAGTATCTAGAAGAAAGGAAATTACATGATCCCATGGGATTTTGAATTCTAGTATTAGATTTTTTTATGAGTATTTCTAATGTCTTCATTCATTTGTGAAATATTAATATGAATTTAGTTGTTAAGGTTTTTAACACAAGAAAATAAATGATTTTACCAATTTGATTGCACCTATTTACAAACAGATAGTTTATCTTATTTAACTGTACTTTTAAGAATCGACACCAAGATCATTTTGTTACTTCCAGTCTACTTACACTGCAATCCTTCTAATATAGTACAGTGATCTATTTACTGCCATCAAGGAGCTGTATGCCAACTGCAAGTCATGGGTTTACATCCTTATGGTTTTTCTCAATCTGTTGTTATTCTGAGATTGCAAAGAAGGGCTCCTTTGAGAAGTGATGAAATCTTGTTAGTGCAGACAACAACAATAACTGTATTACATTTTCAATCCTGACTTTGTGTTTCTCCCAGCCATTTAGTCTTAACATTTAATGTCTACAAGTATAGATGATATGTGATTCCTGCACCCTATAACCCTGAATGTCTTCTGTAACATTTACTGTACATTGATTTACACACTTGTATGATTTGTTGTGCCCCAGTATGTGATGAAAGGATTCCGACACCCTGCATTTAAATGAGTATCCCTATAAATGAATTAAATACAAGAAATAAGTAGGTGGCAGTTAAATAAATATTTGTATAATGACTGATACAGACAGAAAAATCTTGCATTCTTACTATGTAAGTACATCGTTTGTATATGGAGTTGAACAAAGTTCAAAACCTGCCGCCACATCATAGTTTCTCTTAAATACTATTGGGTTTCCCCTGTAATTTTTGCCTTTGCCTCCTAATTTTTTGCTTTGTGTTGGACTTTGTTTTTGCTGGTGTAGACGCTTTGGGCACTTTGCCTCTGCTGTTCAGTGCTAAAGCGCAAGTGCTCCCTGTAAATTGTTGTTATGGATTGGTGATTCCATGATTGGCATATATGATTTGCTAATCAGTCCCTAGTACAATGCACTGTGTGTGCCCAGGGCCTGTAAATCAAATGCTGCTAGTGGGCCTGCAGCACTGATTGTACCACCCACATAAGCAGCCTGTACATGTAACTCTGATCTGCCACTGCAGTGTCTGTGTGCAGTTTGGTCCTTCTATGTCAACCTGGCAAGTGCACCCACTTGCCAGGCCCTAACCTTCCCTTACACGTGAGTCATCCCTAAGGTAGGCCCAAGGTACCCCTGTAGGCAGGGTGCAGTGTATGTGAACAATAGGACATGCCATTATGTGTGTGGCATATCCTGATAGTGAAATTCTGCCAAATTCGTATTTCACTATTGAAAGGCTATCTGTCCCATAGGATAGAATAGGAGTTCATTTATAACATCTTATAAATATAACTTCCCATTGGGAGAAGATGGGAAGATAATGTTTAGTATGCCTGAACTCAGAATATAAAGATGCATCTTTTAGTGAGGTTGATTTTTCCATTTTGTCTTTAAAAATACCACTTTAGGAAGTAGGTATTTTCTTGCTTAGCCATCCTGTGTGCCTCTGTTAGATTTGTGGATGGACTGTCTGGATTTGGAGTGACAGAGGCTGGGGATGTGCATTCTGTTTAGACAGCCCCTTGGGCTGGGCTGAATAGACTTGGGTTGCATTTAGAACAGGTGAAAGGGCATTTGTTTCACACCTGAAAGGGCCTGGTCTTTCTTTGACAATGCTGTCTCCACCTCTTGCCGGGAAGCTGCACCAGAGAAGACAGAACTTGTTTTGACTGAGAACAGGGCTTCTCTGCCATCAGAGAACAAAGAGATTTGCTGTATAAATACTGGGCCCTGACCCCAGAACTTTAGATCATGCCTGGAATTCAAGAGGAACCTTTGCCAAGGAGAAGAGCTGGCGAAACTGAAGGAGAAGTACTGCCCCTTTCTTGTGTGCTGTCTGGGGTTGGTCTCCAGTGGCTGTTTCTGCCAAGGAAAAGACAAGGACTTTGCTGTGTGTTGTGTCCCCTGCTTGAGGAAGATCTCCAAGGACCTGAAGGAGAGCTTGCCTCCTGTTTCTAAAGTCTCAAGGATACAAAGACTTCACCCCAGATCCCCTGAATGGTGCCTGCTGCTGTTCTGGGCCTCTGGAGGTTGTTCCTGCTGTTGGGAGTTGAAAAAGCAATGCAACTATGAGAAGCGCGACACATCCGCAACTGTTTCCGACGCATTGCCGAAGAAACTGACACTGCGCCCGCCCGTGGCTCGAGAAATTGCTGCATGCTGCATTGAGTGCACGATCCCCGAAGTCCAAGATCAGCGTAACGATTCCGACGCAGGCCCTGCTGTACGGCTGCAAAACCAACGCATTGGCTCGGATCGTTGTGCATCATATTGAGGCTCTAGATCTGTCAAATTGTTAGGGATACAGTAAGAAACCGACGCATCACCTCCCCAAGCAGTAAGAAACCAACGCGTCATCTCCTCTCTGGTAAGGAACCAACGCATCTCTGCCCGTGTGAAGCAGTAAGGAACCAACGCATTCCCTCCCCTGGAGCAAGGAACCAACGCATCCCTACCCTGAGTGAAAGGAAACAACACATCACCGTCCCTAAAACCCTTTTTGCTTGTGTTTTTGACGCATCCATGGTACTTTGTGAGTAAAGTGTCACATCTGCAATTTGCTTTGAACAGAACTGTTTCTACCTTTTGAAAGTCATATTTTTATTACTGCATTGTGGATTTTTGTCCTTTTGGTCTTATTTGGTTTAGATAAAGTTTTACTTATTTTTCTAAACTGGTGTGGTGTTCATTTGTAGTGTTTTCCCTGTATTGCTGTATGTGTGCAAAAATGCTTTACACACTGTCTCTGGGATAAGCCTGTCTGCTCGTGCCAAGCTACCAAGGGGGTGAGCAAGGGTTATTTCAGAAGCGTATCCCCCTTACCTTGACTAGGAAGAAGGGTCCCTACTTGAACAACAGTGCAAGCCATTGCCAACTAGAACCCCCCATTTCTAACACTATTATTATTAAGAAATGATAATCAGCTGTGTGCCGTTGTTTCCTTCCATTACATTGGCATCTAGGTGTGAGGATCCATGTGGCTCCCATCCAGTATGATACTTGAACAAAAGGAGGGCTGATGTCCCTTCCAATCAAGCCTTTGTTTTGGGACCAGCTGGATGTTAAAATAAGAAAGCCCCATTTCTACCTTCAGGTTTTTGCTCCAAACGGAATGTAGACAACCTGGTAAGCTGCTGAATTATGTTCTGGTGTTGGAAAAGGACACCTGTAGAAAATCAGCATGTTTGCTGGGTTCGATCCGGCCCAGAAATAGCTGTCAGAACCGGGATCTGGTGTAATCTAGCTACTTTTCAGCATTGGTTTGTGGTCTTAGGGCAGCTGTAGAGCACATTTGAATGTGTTTTCGGCTTAGATTTAGGGTTTGAACTATATACTTATAAGGGGGAAAAATACTGGATTACGGTGAAAATAACATTGTCAATGCTGATGGCACTGCCAGCACTGAATAGAGAGACCAGCGTTAGAGGCTGATGAGAGTAGGAGGCAGAGGAGGCAGATTATGATGAAGTGTGGCTGTCTTTATTTTATATTGTCGTTGATGATACAATTAATAAACCAAAATAGATACACCAAGACAGAGCACTTTTCATCAGGGCTTAACCTGCACCATTAGATTTAAGGTAAATTCAGGAATGGGAAGTGTCATTGAAGGTTGTATAATCCAACCACACTATCCCCAGCCACGCGTGGCTGAACACCGCAATCTTAACATCAATCACATCTTAACCCTGCATGTCTTCACACAAATTTGGTTGTAATTACATATTTGGTAAATGCATATGCGTGGTTAATGTTCTGCCCTAGCCCCGATTTATACCCTAACACCTAGCCACCTCTCCTGACTTAGGTCCCCAGCCCTCATAACATGCCAGCCCCCCTCTACCCTGAATCCTAAAAGCGGTCCCCAGCCCAAAATAATAAAACCCACTCCAGCACTTAAAACAACCCAGCCCCTCTGTGCCCTAAAACCCAGCCCCCATATTTGAATTTGACCTGAACCCCACCCCAAGCCCTACATTCTTCACCTCAGAACTCGACCCGGACCCCCCTCTCTGTCCTGAGCCCTAAAAACATCACCCTCTTTTTAAAAACCACCCCTAGCCCCGGCCTAAGCCCTAAAACCTCCCCCCACCGCGAATCCCAACCCTAAGTCCTTAGTACTTCACCCCAGAACTCAAGCATGATCCCTCTCTCTGCCATGAGCCCTAAAACCTTCACCCTATAACTAAAAACACCTCAGCCCCCATCGCCCCTCAACCATGACCCCCAACGCTAAGCTGTAAAAACTACCCTAACCCCATCCCAACTATCCAGCCCCCACCCTGACCCCTAGAAACGGCCTTCCAATAAAAAAAAAATGTTTAAACAGTTAAAAAGCTCGTACTCATTAAGGTCCTCATCCCGACAGGAACTCCCTTCCGACCCTCCGCCCAGATCTCCTCTTCCGCCCACGGTCTAGAGCGCTAACTACTACAGACGCCTACACCGTGCATATGCGTGGTAAAGACATATGCATGGTTTAGACGTCTTTGGTTACACCTGCGTTGTTCAGCCACACGTTGTTCTGACTGCGTGGTTCAGGCGCTTTCCCGTCATTACTATGTTTTAACTCAAATGTGAATGTTTTTGCATGTTTTGTGGCCAGGGGGTGTGAAAGTGTGGATTTTCTGGAACATCTCTAACTATGGGGAGAGGAGTTGGCCTAAGGGCTAGGGTGGTCGACCTCAAATCTACGGAATTAGGTTTGAGTCTTGGCAAGGACACGCACCATCCTGTGATTCTGGGCAAATCACCTAATCTCCCCGTGCCTAACAAAAATGAATTTGTGCTCATGTACCTCAACTATTGCTTGTGTAAAGCGCTCTGATACCCAATACCTTCGGGTCATGTTTATGCTATATAAAACTCCGTAAAAAGAAAAGAATAATGTATACATTTTGGAGTCATTCTGGCTACCCCTGTTATAATATAGTCTTTCATGACATATGTGAGCATTATGACCACGATGATGCTATTGTGACAATCCTTGGCCTAATTGTAGTCATCCTTGATGTGTTGTGACTTTTCTTAACACTTGTGGATATCTATTGTATAATAGTGGTCCTGACACAATGGTGTCGAAACTTGACCTGTTGAGGCCTTTCCTGGCATAATTCTAGCTGCCGTTGCCATGAAGTCGCGGAAAGACTTGCCATATGTTGGGCTTCCATATTAATTGAGGATGGTAGAGGGTGTGAAAGGTAAAATTGATCTTTGCATGAATGTAGTGAATATGAGTGTTTTTTTTAAATGACAAGGTGCTCTTTAGGGGATATCTCAGACTGGGTTCTAGAGGGTTACTTATTTTGGCAGCTGTATACCAGGGGCCATATAATAGAAAGTCCCCCGGGGGCACAAAGAGCATGTGTGCCCGCTTTGAGAGCCTCCTGGTCACTTTGGTATTACAGAAAGAGCCGCAGATGCTTGTGTGGCCCTTTCTGTAATACAGATCGCACTGGTCACATATAGCTCCAGCGCTATACCAGGGAGTGTACCCTCATTTGCATGAGGCATGGTCCCATGCAAATTAGGGAATCCCTTTGCCTCTGTGCTCGCGCCATATTATAGACACAGGCACAGAGGCAAAGTAGCTGGCAGGAGGCACGCTGAAAGTGCATCACCGCACAGGTGGCGCACTGTAACTGTGCCTCCTGATAACAGCCCTCTGGAGGGGGGAAAGGGGGTCCTATGGACCCTCCAGACATCTCCTTTAAGTATGGGCAGAAAATCCGTTACGCTCGCGGATTTTGCGGATTTTCGGTAAATTCGCAATCCACAAGATTTGCGAATTTCCCGCAAAATCCGCAAATTCGCACGCAGCGGATTTTTTTTTCTTGGTGATACAATTTTTCGGCGCGCGGCGTTTATCATCATTTGCCGAGTTGTTTTTCTCGATATTTTGCGAGTGCTGCGCCATTTTGGATCTTGCTGCGGGATCCCGCGGGAATTTGGCAAGTGCGATTACGTAATCGCGGCTTGCCAACTTTTGCAGCGAGCGTTTGTCAACGCGAGTACGCCGAGATCACGTCTCGCGGTACTTCGCAATTGCGAGCTTTGAGATGCGGCGAGCAGCAACAATCTCGCACACGCGAAAATATAAAATTTGCAATTCTGCACAAGAAATCCACCAGCAAGCAGCATAAACCTTCTTGAAATGATGATTTTTATCTGAATAACTCCTTAGGTTGACATTTGCCTGCACTTTTTTTGCGAGGAGTCCATTTTGGGGAGGGGGGAAGGGGGGTGGAAGGAAGGAAGTGCCCCACAGTCTTCAACTTCCTGTTCCTGTCCAGCAGGCTCCTCCCAGTGCTTTGTCCATCTCCTGGTCACTTTTCATTTGGATCTGGAGCTGGAAGGATTACTTTTTGTGGATGCTGCTGGATATTTGGATTTGAGGCCTTTTTGACTTTCTTTGGATCACTTTTGGATTAGAAATTTTACAAGAAAGTTTGTTTGGGGCATTACAGTTGCTGCAACTACAATTTTGGAATTTTCGATTTTTGGGCTGTTTTGGGGCCTTTTGCCCAGGGGTACTCAGTGGTGGGTGGACTGAGTCTTTCTGTGGGGTGTCTTGAACTTAAACATCATGGAGGGCATGGATGGATTGGGATTGTGCTGATTTTTCAGTGATTTTCGTTTTTTGGGGCTGTACTTGTGGCCTTTTCACCAGGGGTATTTGAGTCTAGCATGGGCCTAGTCTTTCTGTGGGGTGTCTTGAACTTAAACATCATGGAGGGCATGGATGGAATGGGATTGTGCTGATTTTTCAGTTATTTTCGATTTTTGGGGGTGTTCATGGGGAGGGACAGGCCATGTGGCTGGGGGCCATTTTGAGTGCTGCTACAGTGCTGGGAGGCAAGTGGCCATTTTGAATGCAGGCATTGTTGTTAGGCCTGCAACCATTTTGCCTACTTTTCAACCTTTATGCCCAAAGGGTAGTGAGTCTTGCATGGGCCTAGTCTTTCTGTGGGGTGTCTTGAACTTAAACATCATGGAGGGCATGGATGGAATGGGATTGTGCTGATTTTTCACTGATTTTCGTTTTTTGGGGCTGTACTTGTGGCCTTTTCACCAGGGGTATTGAGTCTTGCATGGGCCTAGTCTTTCTGTGGGGTGTCTTGAACTTAAACATCATGGAGGGCATGGATGGAATGGGATTGTGCTGATTTTGCAGTGTTTTTCGATTTTTGGGGGTGTTCATGGGGAGGGACAGGCCATGTGGCTGGGGGCCATTTTGAGTGCTGCTACAGGCCCTGGCCATGTGCAGGGAGGCAAGTGGCAATTTTGAATGTAGGCATTTTTGTTAGGCCTGCAACCATTTTGCCTACTTTTCAACCTTTATGCCCAGGGGTAGTGAGTCTTGCATGGGCCTAGTCTTTCTGTGGGTTGTCTTGAATTTAAACATCATGGAGGGCATGGATGGAATGGGATTGTGCTGATTTTTCAGTGATTTTCGTTTTTGGGGGCTGTACTTGTGGCCTTTTCACCAGGGGTATTGAGTCTAGCATGGGCCTAGTCTTTTTGTGGGGTGTCTTGAACTTAAACATCATGGATGGCATGGATGGAATGGGATTGTGCTGATTTTTCAGTGTTTTTCGATTTTTGGGGGTGTTCATGGGGAGGGACAGGCCATGTGGCTGGGGGCCATTTTGAGTGCTGCTACAGGCCCTGGCCATGTGCTGGGAGGCAAGTGGCCATTTTGAATGCAGGCATTGTTGTTAGGCCTGCAACCATTTTGCCTACTTTTCAACCTTTATGCCCAGGGGTAGTGAGTCTTGCATGGGCCTAGTCTTTCTGTGGGGTGTCTTGAATTTAAACATCATGGAGGGCATGGATGGAATGGGATTGTGCTGATTTTTCAGTGATTTCTGTTTTTGGGGGCTGTACTTGTGGCCTTTTCACCAGGGGTATTTGAGTCTAGCATGGGCCTAGTCTTTCTGTGGGGTGTCTTGAACTTAAACATCATGGAGGGCATGGATGGAATGGGATTGTGCTGATTTTTCAGTGATTTTCGTTTTTTGGGGCTGTACTTGTGGCCTTTTCACCAGGGGTATTGAGTCTTGCATGGGCCTAGTCTTTCTGTGGGGTGTCTTGAACTTAAACATCATGGAGGGCATGGATGGAATGGGATTGTGCTAATTTTGCAGTGTTTTTCGATTTTTGGGGGTGTTCATGGGGAGGGACAGGCCATGTGGCTGGGGGCCATTTTGAGTGCTGCTACAGGCCCTGGCCATGTGCTGGGAGGCAAGTGGCCATTTTGAATGTAGGCATTGTTGTTAGGCCTGCAACCATTTTGCCTACTTTTCAACCTTTATGCCCAGGGGTAGTGAGTCTTGCATGGGCCTAGTCTTTCTGTGGGGTGTCTTGAACTTAAACATCATGGAGGGCATGGATGGAATGGGATTGTGCTGATTTTTCAGTGATTTTCGTTTTTTGGGGCTGTACTTGTGGCCTTTTCACCAGGGGTATTGAGTCTAGCATGGGCCTAGTCTTTTTGTGGGGTGTCTTGAACTTAAACATCATGGAGGGCATGGATGGAATGGGATTGTGCTGATTTTTCAGTGTTTTTCGATTTTTGGGGGTGTTCATGGGGAGGGACAGGCCATGTGGCTGGGGGCCATTTTGAGTGCTGCTACAGGCCCTGGCCATGTGCTGGGAGGCAAGTGGCCATTTTGAATGCAGGCATTGTTGTTAGGCCTGCAACCATTTTGCCTACTTTTCAACCTTTATGCCCAGGGGTATTGAGTCTTGCATGGGCCTAGTCTTTCTGTGGGGTGTCTTGAATTTAAAAATCATGGAGGGCATGGATGGAATGGGATTGTGCTGATTTTTCAGTGATTTTCGTTTTTGGGGGATGTACTTGTGGCCTTTTCACCAGGGGTATTTGAGTCTAGCATGGGCCTAGTCTTTCTGTGGGGTGTCTTGAACTTAAACATCATGGAGGGCATGGATGGAATGGGATTGTGCTGATTTTTCAGTGTTTTTCGATTTTTGGGGGTGTTCATGGGGAGGGACAGGCCATGTGGCTGGGGGCCATTTTGAGTGCTGCTTCAGGCCCTGGCCATGTGCTGGGAGGCAAGTGGCCATTTTGAATGCAGGCATTGTTGTTAGGCCTGCAACCATTTTGCCTACTTTTCAACCTTAATGCCCAGGGGTAGTGAGTCTTGCATGGGCCTAGTCTTTCTGTGGGGTGTCTTGAATTTAAACATCATGGAGGGCATTGATGGAATGGGATTGTGCTGATTTTTCAGTGATTTTCGTTTTTGGGGGCTGTACTTGTGGTCTTTTCACCAGGGGTATTTGAGTCTAGCATGGGCCTAGTCTTTCTGTGGGGTGTCTTGAACTTAAACATCATGGAGGGCATGGATGGAATGGGATTGTGCTGATTTTTCAGTGATTTTCGTTTTTTGGGGCTGTACTTGTGGCCTTTTCACCAGGGGTATTGAGTCTTGCATGGGCCTAGTCTTTCTGTGGAGTGTCTTGAACTTAAACATCATGGAAGGCATGGATGGAATGGGATTGTGCTGATTTTTCAGTTTTTTTCCCGATTTTTTGGGGGTGTATAACTGAACTGATGTTCCTCTGTCTTCCATTGTTTTTAGGTGCACAAGACTCAAGAGAACCACCAGTGCCAGGAAGAAGTCCTGCAGCGGTGTGTGTGTGCAGCATAATGTCACGCGACGTCACGTCTGGCCTCAGACAGATCTACAATTCGCGCAACTGCGGCCTGCTGTCTGACCTGCTCTGAAGAAGATGGCCCCAAAAAAAGGTCTCCGTAGCTTGTCTAGCAAGAAAGTTGCTAGTAAGGAGCAGAAGAAGCAAGTTACCAAGGAGGCTGGTGTGCCGGCCTCCACGTTTTTTGGAAGCAAAAAAAAAAGTACGCCTGCAGCAGCAGCAGGATCTGCTGGGGACCAAGCTGAGAGCAGCACCCCCGCTCCATTGGGTTCAGTGCCTCCACCTCCACGCCAACTTAAGTCAAAGCCCTTGAGTGCTTCAGAGGCAGTCAGTGTACTTCTCCAATCACCATCGACCAGTGATGTTGGCTCATCGCAAGAAAGTAGCAGCAATGTCCCTGAATCAACACAGGTTGTTGTAACTCATCTGACAAGTGTTGAACAACCACAGCCGCAACAACAACACCATGTGCAAGTACAAGCCCAAGTACATGTGCAAGGAGAGGCAGCGCAAGGAGATGCGCAAGCAGAGGTGCATGGAGGGTCACAAGTGCCCACAATAGTTGTTCCTCCCGAAGTAGGGGCACATCAGGAAATCGACAATCAAGCCGAGGTATCATTGGAAGCCACTCCTCCTGGTGATCATTCATTGTCTTCCACTTCCCTAGCAAGGAAAAGATCAAGGTTGGTGTCTACATCTTCTTCAAGCCCACCTCCTTCTGATGATACGGATCCCAATTGGGAAGCAGCACCACTGACGTCTGAGAGTGAGGCACACCATGATCTGACAAAGGTACCTAAGCGTAAAAGGAAGGTCGTCGAAAAACTCATAGCTATGGAGTGTGATGAGGCTCAACAAGAAGTGACGGATACTGCTGCTGGTGAAGCCTCTCACGATGACGACGATGAGGCAGTCATCATAAAGGTCACTGCAGCCCCAGCGGGCATGCAGCAAAGAGACATTTTGACCCTATCCCGAGAAGCTGCTGAGCGTGATGATGATGTCGACGAGGAGGCAATGGAAATGGAAACACAACAATCATTAGATTTGGAGTTAACTAGTACACCAACACCTAACGCTTCCATATTTCTTTCTCGCAAGAAGGGACCTCCATCCACCTCGACCTCAATTAGTGGTGGTGAAAGTGCAAAACGTACTGAAGTTCGGCAATCCACATCCTCCACTTCATCTGGCATTAGCAGCAGGACCACCACCACCAGTATCGCCGCCTCCTCCGGCCCCCAAAGACATTTCAAGTCTCCAGTTTGGGACTTCTTTAGTGTTTGCCCAAAAAAGGAAAACGTAGCCATTTGTAGCATTTGTAAGCTTCGAGTTAGTCGTGGTAAGTTTGGTACCAACTATGGTACCGGAGGCTAGAGAGGTCATCTTAGGAGAGCGCACCCTGTCCAATGGTTTGCGCAACTAGAAGGGGTCAAGGAAGCCCGAATTGCACGTAATGAAAACGTTGATTTTTCATCTGATGATGACGAGGAGGAAGAAGACGATTCAAACACTTCACTTACACCCAGTACCCCTGTCAGCAGCACACCCCATGTGAGACACACTAAGAGTGTGGGAGAGAGTGAGACATCAATGCGAAAAAGTTCATCAGCGAGCGTAACTGGGTCGAAGATATCATCATCATCCCGTAAATCTTTGGTCCAGGGCAACATTAAAAAGATGTTGTTTACAGAAGCGCAATATGAACGCCAGTGAAAGCACTCATCCAGGAGGTGGTAACACGTTGGAACTCAACCTTCTACATGCTTGAGCATCTGTATGAGCAGTATACGGTACACGATCACTATTTCTTAACAGAGGGTACAGCTCAGAAGGAGGACCTGAGGATGGGTGCGGCGCAATGGAACATAGTTAAAAGCCTGACACGCATGCTTCGTCCTTTTGAGTTCTTCACGCGTGCAGTCAGCAAGGAGGACTGTAATTTGGGAAAAGCTATCCCATTGTTGTACATGCTGGAGCACCAACTGAAGGAGGTGTGTTCTGTGTTTGAAAAAGATGTAAAAAACCAAGACTCTTTTGTTCTGGCTGAGAAATTATTAGAGCTCCTACAAGGTGATGAACGTCTTAAAATGATCCACTCAGAACAGCATTACATTTGTGCTACTATTCTGGATCCATGCTACAAAAAGGCGCTGGCAGGCCAAGCATTCTTTCCTTTTGCTGATGAAGATGTTACAAGTTACAAACGGTGGATAGCCTCCTCAGCCAAGAGGTTTGAAAGAGAACGGCAGCAAATTGAAGGAGAAGGCAGTACATCAGCATCAGCAGGCCATCCCCAGTCACAACAATCCTCTTCTGCACCTGTGGCTGCGGCACAAGTGACCTCTCAGCAGTTAAGGAGACCGGCAACCGGATCATCTGCACCACCAGACGCAACAGTAACATTGGAGGCTGAAGAGGATTGGCTAGCTCGGCTTGGGTTTGGTTCTCAAAAGGTCACAGCAGCAGCTAAGCAAAGAGGAGGAACCTTGGAGGAGAACCTTGATTCGATGGTCAAGGACTATCTGAATGACTCAACAGAGGTCTATGTTAATGCTGACCCATTGGCGTATTGGCATGGGAAAAAAGAATTGTGGCCACAGCTCACCAACCTGGCTTTAAACTACTTGTCTTGCCCACTCGCAAGCGTGTCTACTGAACGTGTTTTCAGTGCTGCTGGTGGCATTGTAACTTCCAAACGGAGCCGCCTCTCGCCCAAAAATGTGGAGAGGTTAATAATGATCAAGATGAATCAGCACCTCATACCACCAGATTTCAGAGTACGAGAAAGCGCGCCGGATGAAGACGAGGTGGCCAGCAACATAGATGAGGGAATTTCTACTCTGTCAGGTGACACTGAGCTCACCCTGCCTGAATTCGCAGAGTATGATGACGAAGCCTTATTCTCATTCCTGGACCGTGATACCGAGCCCTGAAAATGAGACAACGAATCAATAACTTTCTTTTTCGTCCTTATTCACTTTTATTCCTGTGTGTCTGTCTTTCTTTGTTGTGCACAGTTAATATAATTCAAACTTTAATCAGATAATCACAAAAACAAGCCCATCAGCAGAACTGTCTTCACTTGTTTGCTAATTGATTTGAAGGTGCCGCAGTCTGCATTCCTCAGGTTCACAAGTTCAGAAGACCATGCTCCTCTATCCTCCTCCTCCAGACTCCTATTTCCATCAAAGCAGAGGGCTGGTTTACACCCAATGAAGAAAGACTCAGCACTTGTGGGGGTGTTGTTCTACCTCTTTGCAGGTGAGTTGACGGCTCTGGGGCCATTGCTGGGGAGCTCTAAAAGTGGTTTGGACCAAATCCGAGGCGCACATTTTTTAGTGTTTTTGCTGACTTGCTTGCCTTTGAGGTGCTCTTAGGGGGGGTTCCGTCTGTTTGTGGGTGAGTTTCGGGGTCTGTCAGCACTGCTGGGACACTCTAATCTTGATTGCATTTGCTGCTCAGGAAATCCGTGGTGGCAACCGCGACTTATGGCCTAGCTACGCAGCGCGTTTGGACCGAAGGCCGAGAAATATTGTAAGTAGGAGATGTTGCTTTTGGCCTGTTTGGGGGTGTTATGCTTTTTGGCGGGTGGGTTGGCGGGTCTTGGGCCATTCCTGGGAAGGTCTAATACCGGGTAGAAGTGGTTGTGACAAAATCCAGGCCGATTATTTTTTGCTATTTCTGACATTTTGCTCAATGTAGCGTTTTCGGGGGCCGGTTTGGGGGGCTTCCTGGTGTTTGTGGGTGGGTTTCGGGGTCTGGGAGCACTGCTGGCTATGGATACTTTACATTGCAAGAGGTTTGAAGCAAATCCATGGTGGCAGAGGGGAGATAGGGCCTAGCTGCAGAGCACGCGCGGAGTGATTTGGGAAATTTGGGGAAAAATGACTAAGTCCCCATTTTTGTACTTTTGCTCTTTGGCTGTTTGGGGGTCTTCTACTCGTTTTCTCTTGGGTTGACAGCTCTGGGGCCATTGTTGGGAAGCTCTAATACCGGATAAAAGTGGTTTGGACCAAATCCGAGGCGCAAATTTTTTGGTGTTTTTGCTGACTTGCTTGCCTTTGAGGTGCTCTTAGGGGGGGTTCCGTCTGTTTGTGGGTAAGTTTCGGGGTCTGTCAGCACTGCTGGGACACTCTAATCTTGATTGCATTTGCTTTTCAGGAAATCCGTGGTGGCAACCCCGACTTATGGCCTAGCTACGCAGCGCGTTTGGACCGAAGGCCGAGAAATATTGTAAGTAGGAGATGTTGCTTTTGGCCTGTTTGGGGGTGTTATGCTTTTTGGCGGGTGGGTTGGCGGTTCTTGGGCCATTCCTGGGAAGGCCTAATACCGGGTAGAAGTGGTTGGGACAAAATCCAGGCCGATTTTTTTTTGCTATTTCTGACATTTTGCTCAATGTAGCGTTTTCGGGGGCCGGTTTGGGGGGCTTCCTGGTGTTTGTGGGTGGGTTTCGGGGTCGGGGAGCACTGCTGGCTATGGATACTTTACATTGCAAGAGGTTTGAAGCAAATCCATGGTGCAGAGGGGAGTTAGGGCCTAGCTGCAGAGCGCACGCGGAGTGATTTGGGAAATTTAGGAAAAAATGACTAAGTCCCCATTTTTGTACTTTTGCTCTTTGGCTGTTTGGGGGTCTTCTACTCGTTTTCTCTTGGGTTGACGGCTCTGGGGCCATTGTTGGGAAGCTCTAATACCGGATAAAAGTGGTTTGGACCAAATCCGAGGCGCAAATTTTTTAGTGTTTTTGCTGACTTGCTTGCCTTTGAGGTGCTCTTAGGGGGGGTTCCGTCTGTTTGTGGGTGAGTTTTGGGGTCTGTCAGCACTGCTGGGACACTCTAATCTTGATTGCATTTGCTTTTCAGGAAATCCGTGGTGGCAACCCCGACTTATGGCCTAGCTACGCAGCGCGTTTGGACCGAAGGCCGAGAAATATTGTAAGTAGATGTTGCTTTTGGCCTGTTTGGGGGTGTTATGCTTTTTGGCGGGTGGGTTGGCGGGTCTTGGGCCATTCCTGGGAAGGTTTAATACCGGGTAGAAGTGGTTGGGACAAAATCCAGGGCGATTTTTTTGTTGCTATTTCTGACATTTTGCTCAATGTAGCGTTTTCGGGGGCCGGTTTGGGGGGCTTCCTGGTGTTTGTGGGTGGGTTTCGGGGTCTGAGAGCACTGTTGGCTATGGATACTTTACATTGCAAGAGGTTTGAAGCAAATCCATGGTGGCAGAGGGGAGTTAGGGCCTAGCTGCAGAGCGCACGCGGAGTGATTTGGGAAATTTGGGAAAAAATGACTAAGTCCCCATTTTTGTACTTTTGCTCTTTGGCTGTTTGGGGGTCTTCTACTCGTTTTCTCTTGGGTTGACGGCTCTGGGGCCATTGTTGGGAAGCTCTAATACCGGATAAAAGTGGTTTGGACCAAATCCGAGGCGCACATTTTTTAGTGTTTTTGCTGACTTGCTTGCCTTTGAGGTGCTCTTAGGGGGGGTTCCGTCTGTTTGTGGGTGAGTTTCGGGGTCTGTCAGCACTGCTGGGACACTCTAATCTTGATTGCATTTGCTTTTCAGGAAATCCGTGGTGGCAACCCCGACTTATGGCCTAGCTACGCAGCACGTTTGGACCGAAGGCTGAGAAATATTGTAAGTAGGAGATGTTGCTTTTGGCCTGTTTGGGGGTGTTATGCTTTTTGGCGGGTGGGTTGGCGGGTCTTGGGCCATTCCTGGGAAGGTCTAATACCGGGTGGAAGTAGTTGGGACAAAATCCACGCCGAAAAGCCTTTTGGCACTTTTTGTAACTTAGGGTTTGTTAGCCCTAGCAGCAGGATTGCATGGGTTTCGGGGTGTTCTACATTTTTGCAACTGAGTTCTGGGGTCTAAGAGCACTCGTGAGAATGTGTAATTTTGGTTGCAAGTCATTTGAATAAAATCCTGGGTGGGAAAGGGGGGATTTGGCATAGTTAAAGAAAGCCTTTGCCACTACTCTTAACTTAGGGTTCGTTAGGGTTAGCAGTATTTCTATTGCATGTGTTTGGGTGGGGGGGTTTTCGAGTCTTGGAGCGATGCTGGCTATGGATACTTTTGCTTGGTTGCTTGCAAGTGGTTTGAATGCAATCCACGGTGGGTAAGGGGGTATTTGGGCCTACTTTTACTTTCAAAGTACGTTTTGTCACCAGTTTTCTGCTAGGCCTCGTTTTTTCCGATTTGATTGGCGGTCTTCTACATTTTTGCGACTGGCTTTAGTAAGGGTCTTGGTGGGAGCACTGCTGGGAAGATCTAATTTTGTTCTAAAACACAGTTTACAGTACACCTAGCTTGAGGTGAAAGATCCGCTACATTAATTTGCCCATACTTATTTATCCTTCAAAAGGTGACTCAGACAGAGTACGCACTGTCAAAAATATTGTACTGTCTACTAGGAAAAGCAAAGTGTGACTTTTTGCACTCCACAGCCTACATACCTTATATTTATTTATCAGTGGTGTTGTAATATTATATATCTTCCTGTTTTTCGTTGAATAATTACAGGCCGGGTTTCAGTCTGTGCAATGGGGAAAAAAGGATGGAGTCAGGCTTCACATTAGCGAGCCGCAATTCAGCATCCGCCAGGCAGGCAGTGGACAGGGCGTCTTCTGGTCACCAACATTGATGGACGAAGCGTCAGATGGAATGGAGGAGTGCCGCTAATAAGAGGATTTTTTTCTGCATGCAACTTACTTACCAAATTCAACAGGACAACTACAACAACATACAGATACAGTATCCATTGTGTTTTTCTATGACTGTGACTGCATTTCTTGGATCTCTCTCTGCTTCTAAATTGATCCCTTAACACATCACTTAGTCCACTCCACTATCACATCTGCACCACACATAGTCATTTGTAAGTGCTCCTACGTAATTCGCAAGTCGCAGCACGCCCCAGCCCGTAGAGGACTGGGATGGCCCCAATGATGAAGCATGTCACCAAGGGGCAACCCTGGTGAGTGAGGGGACACCTAGAAAAAGAGCAATTTCTCCTTTTCTATCTACTACATCTTCCAGAAAAACCCCATTGAGTGTTGTGAATGGATTTATAGTGACCAGCAAGGCTCTCAGGTATCTGGCAACAGAGACCTTATGTTGAATATAGTTATCAATAATTCCACACACGCCCTGTACTGTCGCATTCTTTCTTCCACAGTTGTCGAAAGTACTACTGACTTTTCACTGACATGCATGCAGTAGTGCATGCACTTTCAAAGATTGATGGATAGGTTTGTACCCAAAGATTTGTTTATGTTCAATTGTTTGTCCATGCTGTGCTTTTTTTACAGGGTGTCTTCTGGTGGTGACCAACATCGATGGACGAAGCGTCAGCTGCAATGGAGGAGTGCCGCTAATAAGAGGATTTTTTTTTCTGTATGCAACTTACTTACCAAATTCAACAGGACAACTACAACAACATACAGATACAGTATCCATTGTGTTTTTCTAGGACTGTGACTGCATTTCTTGGATCTCTCTCTGCTTCTAAATTGATCCTTTAACACATCAATTAGTCCACTCCACTATCACATCTGCACCACACATAGTCATTTGTAAGTGCTCCTACGTAATTCGCAAGTCGCAGCACGCCCCAGCCCGTAGAGGACTGGGATGGCCCCAATGATGAAGCATGTCACCAAGGGGCAACCCTGGTGAGTGAGGGGACACCTAGAAAAAGAGCAATTTCTCCTTTTCTATCTACTACACCTTCCAGAACAACCCCATTGAGTGTTGTGAATGGATTTATAGTATTGTATTGTATTGTATTGTGGCATACTTATATAGCGCGACCTGTCACCACCAAGGGCATCCTGGCGCTTTGACCCGTACTCAATGGAAACAGTAGCTCAGCCTATCCTGGGGAAAAGATGAGTCTTTAAAGCCTTTCTGAAGGAAAGGAGATCTCCAAGGCTTCTCAAGGATAGAGGCAGAGAGTTCCAGAGTTTGGCTGCCGCTACTCTGAAAGAGCGGCCCCCCATCCTCACTCTCTGGAATCGTGGGACTACCAGTAGCCTGGATGACGAAGAGCGTAAAGCTCTAGATGGACAGTACCAGGCAAACATTCGCCTCAACGGAATGGGGCCTAGCTCGTGGATAGCCCTGAACACAATACATGCTGCTTTGTAGCGCACCCGAAGATGAACTGGCAGCCAATGAAGTTCTCGCAGTGCTGCCGTAGATGAACTATGGTAAGGGAGAGAAAGGGCGAGTTTGGCTGCGATGTTTTGCACCCTTTGCAACTTGCCCAAGAGTGTTGCCGGGGCCTCCAGAAGTAGTGCGTTACAATAGTCAAGTCGACTTAGGATGGTACAACGCACTACTTCTGGTCTGGCTTGCACAGGGAGGAGAGGAAGGACCTTACGCAGCATACGAATCAGCATCATACATGTTGATGAGATCTTATTCACATGTAGGTCCAGCTGCAGGTTAGGCCCAAAAGTGACGCCTAAATTGCGCGCTGATTGTGCCGCAGACACCGTCTCTGAGAAGGACGGAGGCCAGAAGTCCACTGGAAGGTCACGAGGAATTCGATCAGTAGAGCAATGTAAAACCTCCGTCTTAGTTCCGTTGAACTGTAACGAGTTCAGCCGGAGCCATTCCGCTGTCGCCTGCATGCACCGATGAAAGGTCTCCAATGTAACTGCCTCCTGTCCCTCCAGAGAGAAGACCAGCTGGGTATCGTCTGCATAATTAAATGCAGAGATACCAAAGGTTTTAATGAGCTGGACTAGGGGGCGGAGGTAGACATTGAAGAGTATAGGGCTGATGGCCGAGCCCTGAGGTACTCCTTGTCCCACTCTCCGTTCCTCCGAGCAGAAGGGGGGTAATGAAACCCGTTGCTGACGGCAGTCCAAATAGGAGATTAACCAATCCCTGGCCTTGTCCCTGACCCCGCATTCCTCCAGCCTAGAAATCAAGGTGGGATGGCTGACCGTGTCGAACGCGGCCGACATGTCGAGCAGCACCAAAAATGCTGCCCGACCACTGTCGACTCGCGCCCGCAGGTTGTCTAACACGGTCACCAACGCGGATTCCGTCCCATGTGCTGGGCGGAAGCCGAATTGCGTCTCATCCAACCAGCTGTTCCCTTCTAGGAAACTGGACAGAGCACGGGTAACCAACTTTTCCATAATTTTAACCGGAAAAGGGAGCAGGGAGATTGGCCGGTAGTTAGAAAGGCAGGCAGGGTCGAGCGTAGGTTTTTTTAAAAGCGGGGATACCACTGCCTTCTTCCAGCAGCTTGGAACAGTAGCAGTCTCGAATGACTGACAGCAGATGGCGTGCAGGGGCTGGAAGAGGTCCTCTTGAAACACCCTCCAGAGTCTGGGGGGGAGAGGGTCCAAAGGCGAGCCAGAAGAAATCGTTAGGGCTAGATCACCGAACTCCTTCAAGGATGGAAGGGGAAAACTACTCAGCTGGGGTCGACTGGCCTCGCACGCCGGAGCTCCCAAACTGAGGGCCGACTCCAAGGAAGGAGAAAAATGACTTCTCTGCTGGGGTCGACTGGCAGCAATCTCCGGAGCTCCCAAGCAGAGAGCCTGCCCCAAAGTGGGGGTAGAGGAGCCGCTCAGCTGGGGTCGACTGGCCTCGCTCGCCGGAGCTCCCAGACTGAGAGCTAGCTCCACCGGAAGAGGGAGAAGGCTACCCTGCTGAGGTCGACTGGCTACAATTGCCGGAGCTCCCAAGCAGGGAGCCGAATCAGGGGCCGCGAGGGGAGAGCAATTCAGATGGGGTCGACTGGCCGCAGTCGCCGGAGCTCCCAAGCTGAGAGCCTGATCCAACAGAAGCATAGGAGGGCTACTCAGCTGGGGTCGACTGGCTTCCGCCGCCGGAGCTCCCGGGCTGGAAGGCTGCTCAGCTGGTCGGGGTCGACTGGAGGGCGAGACCGGAGCTTCCTGACAGAGAATGGTAGCCCTCTGCAGGGGTCGACTGGCCATTTCCTCCGGAGCTCCCTCCTCAGTGGTAGAGTTCCGTGGGTCCTGCAAGGCTCTCAGGTATCTGGCAACAGAGACCTTATGTTGAATATAGTTATCAATAATTCCACACACGCCCTGTACTGTCGCATTCTTTCTTCCACAGTTGTCGAAAGTACTACTGACTTTTCACTGACATGCATGCAGTAGTGCATGCACTTTCAAAGAATGATGGATAGGTTTGTACCCAAAGATTTGTTTATGTTCAATTGTTTGTCCATGCCGTGCTTTTTTTACAGGGTGTCTTCTGGTGGTGACCAACATCGATGGACGAAGCGTCAGCTGCAATGGAGGAGTGCTGCTAATAAGAGGATTTTTTTTCTGCATGCAACTTACTTACCAAATTCAACAGGACAACTACAACAACATACAGATACAGTATCCATTGTGTTTTTCTAGGACTGTGACTGCATTTCTTGTATCTCTCCCTGCTTCTAAATTGATCCTTTAACACATCAATTAGTCCACTCCACTATCACATCTGCACCACACATAGTCATTTGTAAGTGCTCCTACGTAATTCGCAAGTCGCAGCACGCCCCAGCCTGTAGAGGACTGGGATGGCCCCAATGATGAAGCATGTCACCAACGGGCAACCCTGGTGAGTGAGTGAGGGGACACCTAGAAAAAGAGCAATTTCTCCTTTTCTATCTACTACACCTTCCAGAACTACCCCATTGAGTGTTGTGAATGGATTTAAAGTGACCAGCAAGGCTCTCAGGTATCTGGCAACAGAGACCTTATGTTGAATATAGTTATCAATATTTCCACTCACGCCCTGTACTGTAGCATTCTTTCTTCCACAGTTGTCGAAAGTACTACTGACTTTTCACTGACATGCATGCAGTAGTGCATGCACTTTCAAAGATTGATGGATAGGTTTGTAAAAAAAAGATTTGTTTATGTTCACAATTGTTTGTCCATGCTGTGCTTTTTTTTCTTGTCTCACAAAACCTTTCCCAAAAACCCCCGTACCCATCCATTTTTCAAACCCTAACCCTCTTCCCCCGGGCTGTGTGGTTTTGATTGATGTGTGACTAAATTACAGCAATAAATCCACACACTTGCTGGGGAGGATAAGGTGATCAAAAACAAAAATACAACAGAGTATTGGGGGGTCCTAGGGGAGTTAGTTTATAGACAATGTGAGTACCTTGTCCCCCAACTACTACTACAAAAAACAAGAGAGGTACTAAGAGTCTATGAAGTGAAGGACTGACAGGACCAGATTGTGTCCAGTATAAGTGTTCAGATCAAACCGTTGATCTTGAGCACATGACACTATTATGTCATAGAGGTGAGGAAAGGAAGATACAGGGTTTAGAAAGTTAGAACCTAGTACCCATCCGCCCACTCATCAGTGGAATTTCGTCATCTTGGTTGGTGAAAATAAAAGGTGTCCTATGGGCTTTTCCTCAGGGAGAGTCTGAGGTAGCCAGACGTTGGACCCTTAAGAACTACATCCAACCAACAGAGGATAGTGTGTGAGTGGAAGGGGCAAATAAATTTGCAGTGCTCAGAAAAGAGAAGAGAAGGAAACTAATCCTAGTGATTAAAAATACCTACTATGATGACATAAGAAAAACTTTTATTCGGTGTGACCATCAAAGTGGTATCGTTAAAAACAGTATGCTGATAGCATGTAAGGAATTGCTATCTATCATGTGTGTTAATTGGTCGACATGTTTCAGCCTATACCGGCTTTCTTCAGGACCTATGATAAGCTACTGCAACATATACTTATCATGAGTTGGAAGTTGAACATGAACAATCTCCAACAAATGAAGATGTATCTCCTCCTGTGCATAAAAATGTGGGAAACAAAAAACACAGTGTTAAATATATACAAACTATGTAGTGTTTACCTCAACCTCTTGAAATACAAAGAAAACATAGTCTTCACTCACCCCAATTGTAGGGAGAAAAAACCTCACCTACAGCTCAGGTTGGAAGGAGGCCACGCACTGAAAAGGTAAGCGCGAGAATCAGAATTAATAATGCAGTAACTAAATAAGTCCTGCATTATGTTTTAGACTTTTGCAAACAGTGACACCAAAAGGCATAGGGAGGCGGCTGGATTGAGAAGCTGATGTGAAATTCATCTCTAAAAGTTGTATCAAACCCCTTAATATTCCAAGGTTATGCTACCAGTGGAGTTATTCAAAGAGGGCCAAAAACCGCCATGCTATGTTGTTAGCGTTAAGTTAAATCAAAGGGAGTTGGAGTCTTCCTATTCAGAGCCCTCTCAGAAAGAAGCGCAGCATGGAGCGCTCAAGAACTCACCTCTCCGTCATTACCTCGGGTAGAAACCTGAGCCGAGGGGGAGGTGACTGGCTCACTGAGAATGGCTGTTAATAACAGCCGGTGGCGGACCTGAGAGAGAACTCTCAGTATGTGCGTTGTTATTGGTTGTCAGAAATCGACCAATAGTGGCAATGCAAGCTAAGCCTGCAGGGGCGCGAACCTCATGGCGCGTTCTCATTGGTTAAGACTTAAACCAATGCCAGCGGATGGAGGCTTAATGTGCGGAACTGTGTGAAATATACGTACCGCTAGTTTTCTATCAGTCATTCATGGTGATCATACATCTGTGTAAGAGAACGACCTCATCTGAGGACTGCATGAAGAGCACTAGCATGGAAAACGTACGTCGCCCGATGACTCCGAGTATGTCAGGGAATCGTCTAAATGGGCTTTGGCACAAGGTGCGTGATTGGTGAACTTGCAACCAATCACGCACTGTTTGGTAGAAAAGGGGGGGTGTTTTGTTTACTTTTCATAATGCCAATATAATATGTTAAAGAACAGGTCCGCTTTCAATAAGAGCTCCGCGGTTTGCAGAGAGATGATAGAAAGCAAATAAATGTTCATCTACACTCCATGTATACATCCGATGGTGTGTAAAAAAGGAAGTTATCATGTCAAACGGGTTGTATCCGAATATAAACAAATGAATAGACAGATCGACCGGCCAAGCCGTGTATACCAAAGGGAAGGCAGTATGTCGGCGGCTTGTCCACTGCTATGTGCGATCCCTAGGTTGCGGCTGCGTATAACACCAATGTTGGGCCAGGCTAAATTTACATGGTGCCAATATCAAATGGGAAGTCAATTCTGTAGACCAGAGAGAGCGGGCCTAGACATTGACAACCTCCCATGTGGGACCAATGAGGTGGAGATGGTGTGCACCCATGTTTGGAATGTTAGCCCCAGGTGACCCAAAACCAAGGTGAACTGTACATATAATGATGTTAAAGAAGGATGCTCACAGTTGCATCCAGGGTATATCATCGTTTAGCCCTTGTGTGTCGCTTCGCAGTTTGTAGACCCACCTTTGCTCTTTTCTCAGAAGGAACAATGAAATGTCTGTGATGTGACTGGGTATGTGTGGTTGTTCCAGGATTAACCACCTCAGTTCATCAGGATGATGTTTTTTCTCCAGAAAATGTGAGGTAAGGCGGGTAGCCTGTTTTGTGCGTCTGATTGTACTTTTGTGCTCTTGGATGCGCAGTTTGATTTTTCTTGCTGTCATCCCTATGTACCTTAAGCCACAAGGGCAGGTGATCTGATAGATGACTTTGTCACTATTACAGTTTGTGTGACGTTTTAGTTTCCAGGGTATAGTGGTGCCGATATCGACTTCCAGGGTTTTGCTGGTTTGGGCACACACTGAGCAGTTGCCACAAGGATAATGGCCCTGCACTGGAGGAAGATTCCATAGGTTAGGAGTGGATTCTGCAATGTCATCACAAGGTCTTGTGTGTACAAGAGCATCTCTAAGATTAGCCCCTCTCTTAAAAGAGAACAGTGGTAGAGAGATGTGTTCACCAGAGCTATTCAAGATGCGCCATTTCTGTCTAATTATTTTCTGTATTTTAGACGAAGAGGTGTTATATGTGGTGACACACACTATTCTGTCGAGGGGTGGTTTAGCAACTGGTGGTTCAAGTAGGGCCTCACGATGATTATTGGCAGCACGTTTGAAAGACTTGTGAACCAGAGATTTAGGATATCGCCGCATTCTCAGTTTGCTAGTGAGATCCTTCGCTTTTGCACGGAAGTCTACAGTGTCAGAGCAGTTCCTCCGGACCCTGAGGAACTGGCCAAAAGGAAGATTTTCCCTCAGGGAGCGGGGATGATGGCTGTCAAATCTGAGCAATGAGTTCCGTGCCATAGGTTTTCGATATAGAGAACTGGGCAAATGCCCTTCTTGTGGAAAGATTGTCAAATCAAGAAAGGGGAGTTCAGTTTTACTGTGCTCTAATGTGAACCGAAGGTAAGGGTTTTGTCCGTTCAACCAGTCTTGAAAAAGCAAGAGGGATTGTGTATCTCCTTGCCAGACCACTATGATGTCATCAATGTACCGTTTCCACATCTTCAAATGATGAAGATGTGGATTGGTGTTATTCAGTACCTGTTGGGTCTCAAAATGATGGACATAAAGATTCGCTAAGCTGGGTGCGAATTTGCTGCCCATAGATGTCCCCGAGATCTGTAAATACAGAGAGTCCTCGAAGGCGAAAAAGTTTTCGGTCATGGCAATTCTTGCCAGCTCCATTATAAAATGGATGGGAGTTGGAATATCCGCCGAAAAATCTTCTAGAAGTGTTTTAACCGTCTCCAGTGTCTCAGTCTGTGGTATACACGTGTAGAGTGATTCGACATCAAAACTAGCTAGAATGTCAGTGTTGATGTCGAAAGGGACATCGGGTAGTTTCCGTAAGATGTCCTTGGTATCTTGGAGATATGTTGGCATGGTTTTCACAATTGGACTGAGAAAAACATCAACAAAGCTTGATAGAGGCTCTAACAAAGATCCAATTCCAGAGATAATCGGCCGGCCAGGCGGTGGTCTGGCCGGTTTATGAATCTTTGGAAGGGTGTAGAAATACGGAATGATGGGGCATTTCGTGACTAGAAAGTTGGCCTCTTGTGGGGTAATCCATCTCTCAGTGCTCGCTTCTTCCACTAGACACTTGATCTCATTGGAGAGTCTGGCAGTGGGATTATCAGCAAGGAGGGTGTAGAACTGTGTATTGCCTAATTGTCTAAGACATTCATTACGATATGTAGTGATGTCTTGAACGACAATGGCTCCCCCCTTGTCCGCTGGTTTGATCACTATCGTGGTGTCTTTGGAAAGCGAATTTAGGGCGGCTCTGTCTTTCTTAGAAAGGTTCTGGTAGTTTCCTTCTTTGGAGAAGTTTATAGAATTCAAGTCTTGCAACACTGCTGCCTCAAAAGTGCCAACCTTGGATGGCACTTGTTGGAGTAGAGGTATAAAGTTGGATTTTACTTTCTTACTCTGCTTGACAAAGACCCATGGCTAATGTCAAAGAACTTCAACCGAATTAGTAGTTATACTTTACCATTTGTTAGGCTACAATGTGGCACTGTTCTAGTGTACTGTCACCTGCTATATTCTCTATTGTACCGTTGTATTGCTCAGGAGGACAAACCAGATGTCATTTTCTTTTTTTCATAGGCATGCAACTGCCACTGTGTCACACCACTAGTACCACCGCTATGAGGAAATTTTATCCGCCCAGGATTGGCAACCTTATTCGCTGTTTCCCGTGGAGCCAGCCCTGGGCCTAGCCCTACTTGCAAACAGAAATTACAGGTAAGATAGGCGTTTGGTTGGAGGTAGTATAATGGAGTATTAGGAGAGACGAGAGATTGACGGTAGTACTACTAAAGTCACAGGACTATTCAGGAAAACAAACTTACTGTTAAACCCCCACCCACCAGACTCAAAAGCTGTAAAAAACAGGTATGGTCAGATAAAGTTTAAAAAATTATATTTTTATAGCCCTAACAAAATAATCTCCCGCAAGACCCTCCCTAACCCCAACGATTGTCCTTCAAAAGTCCCCAAAAAACCCAACTCCCAATTCCCACCCCCCAAAAGTCTCTTAAAAAGGGGCAAGGGACACTATGGCAGGGTGCTGTTGCCTTTAGCAGCCAGGGCATCATGCTCCTTGCGGAGGGTGGCAAGTTCGAAGCGGAGGCCCTCCACCAAGTTCTTATAGTTCAGGACCTCCTGCTCCAGGTAGGACAGTCTGAGCGGCGCCGGTGTGCCTTGCAAATCCTGTGGGGGGCAGCTGCTGTCTTGCTGCTCGGCGTTGGCGTTGGGCTTTGGTAGCCCGGCTCCGTACCGCTGGAGCACTGCGCTGCCTGGCAGCCCGCACGGAGGAGGATGCAGCTGTCCCCGTGGACGTTGTTGTTGTACCAGACTGCATCTCCTCCTCCTCCAGGGCCACCAGCCGCCGATATTCAGCGACAGTGGCATCCAGCCTCCGTTGCCGGCCCATTCGAGCCAGCTCCTTCCTCCTTGATGGTGTCTTGGATTTGGAAGGAGCAACTACATGAAGAAAGAAAGACATAGTCTGTAACCAATGCTCCTTAAGATTAACACAAAATGATTGAGCAGAAAGTTGTCACAGTACAAGTAGCAAATTGAAAGCACAGTACATAACTATTGAGGACAGTATCTATGTAACCTCCGACTTCTTCATCCTTGTTCTAACATTAGTGGGAGTTTAAGGGACAAATTCTACAAGCACTATGGACTTCCATTACAGTCGACTATGACAGTACACCAGTCTTATTCCTCTTCTTCTCTCTTGTTTAGGAAAATTGGTACGTTATCTTATGCAAGCCGGCATAATGCAGGCGCAGTGAACTTGCACCCGAGAAAAACAGACGCACACCATGGTGAGTGAGACAGACTTGCGTTACTGTACCGGTCCAGTACATGCAGGTGGTGAAGCTCTTACTTTTCTATTACGGGTGGCACTAAGAATACTCTGTTAAAAGGGCTACTGCTTAATTAATTTAGCTTTCACCCTACAGGGCAAATGAGTATTAGAAAAGGAAAATAAAGAAGCTAAATAATCTGATTATCTATCACTTCACATGGGATGTATTTGATGACATATGGGATGACTTTAGGTGCTTTGCTTATTATGGAGTGAACAGTGATACCCCCACACATGAATGACGTACTACTACTAAACTAAAGTTATTAAGAGAGGTAGGGAGTGTCCACCGTAATAACCGGATATATGCTGTGCTTGCAGTTGCAATACAAACTACTGCTACTATTCATGGTAGTATTTGGACAAAATTACAACTTCGTTTCCTTGCCTTTCCTACACTGGAACGGACGTGCGGGTGCGGTGTTACATGCTCTTCAAAGTAACACTTAGTTCATCCAGTGACCGTCTACTCTCTCTAGATACACATATGCTATCTAAGAGTCAGATAGTACCATGAATGATCCAGGCATCCATCCATTCAAAGTATATGCACACATACAGTTTCTGTTTCACCCACCCAGGCTGTTCTCCTTACACCCATCCTTGCTTCATCATTCACCCAGCCATGCACCATACCATATTCTTTCCTTCCCAGCCACCTCGGGGACCAAGCAAACACATATCATTCTTCTTTGCCAGTCATCATTACATTTCTCGTCCTTCCACACTTACTTACACCCTTCTTTCGCTTTTCGTTCAGCCCTTCCATCAAGTTCACCTCAGATCTGATTGGGATTCTTCTCGCCAAAAACTTCACAGCTAAGTCGAAGTACATTTAGAGGAGCCTACTACCTGGTTTATTTATATAATACACCGTGCAGAAAGCACACTCTGCAGTCTTCAATCTCAAATGAGTAAGGAATGTATAGCTTACCTCTGCCCGCCACCACCGTGTCATCCCCCACAGATTTGTCCGGCACTTGTACCACCTCCTCCCCAGAGTTGTCCTCCTCGTCCAATGCCACCACCACCTCGACGCTGGCCCCGCCTCCAGATGTTCCACCTACAAAGTACATTTAATAATGTTAGAATACACCACTCACTACTATATAATATTTGGTCTAGGAGGAAGAAAGAAATGTGAAAAAAACTGTATACAATTTAATAATTTGTGACTGTCTACTGTAAAGTAAAAATGTCCCTTTTTCCATGGAAGGCTGTTGTCTTGCTGCACTTTTTGGCACAACTGATGAATGCTTGCTTTTTATTTTTAACACGCACCACTTTTTCTCCTAACAGACAGAAGCTTGACTTCTAAGAACACGAGCAGGATCAAGTTCAAACCAGGTGAGAGCTCGGCTCGACCACAAGAAATGTGTCCAATTAATCGTCAGCACTAAGCACTTTTCCATTTCCAGTTAAACGTTTACTTTTATGACAAACTTGATTTCAATAAATGTGTTTACTTTTAATAAAGCTTTTAAACTCAAATAGACTCTGTGGTTTTTGGTCCTCCAGACTAGAGTGGATGAGCTAAAGGTTTTGGAATTTTTGCAAGCATGAGTCCGTGCCTCTGCCATCGGTGACTTTGGGAGCTAAATGACTCTGCCACACTATCTAGTCAGTAAGGAGATTGGGGGTTCTACTACAAAGTCTGTTATCACTGAGGTATGTGGAAAGTCTAACAGCACCTATTATAATTGATAAGCTAAGCAATGCATTTTTTAGTGTCCATAGTTCTGTTTGTGCAGATTTGTCCAGGCAACAGTAGTAGAATGGATTGTCCTCCTATCCAAACCAAAAGTAAAGTAGTATCTTATTCTTTCTTGGTGGTCATTCACCTTTTTATTGTTCGCAATTGTCAAAGCATAAACATTTAGAATACTTGAAAAGACATTATGGACAATCCCAGAGGACTGCACTCAGTGCATAGAGCTATTGCTGACTAGAATGGGAGTCCAATGGAAATGCCAAATGTGCAATCTTAGTTAGCTACACAGACAGACTAATAAGAATAATCTAGTAATACTACATGGAGTCATAGTCGAGGCAGGATAAGAATTTAGATCCTGTCTACAAGAAGATCAAAGACGATTTAGAAAAAATCGAATTAGGAACGCTAGGAAAAAATAAGTACTCTATATTAAAATTAAAACTTACTGGGGCCAGCAAAGGAGCCCTCGCCTGCCCGGTCCTGGCCTGCATCGTCAACAGCACCCTCCTCCTCCTCCTGTGTCCTCCTCTTGCCCCTGGGGGAAGCTGATGTACAACATGAAAGAAAGAAAAACAGAAAACATGGATGATATTTGTCAACCAAATCAAACATTTCAAAAGAACTAACAAAATATTTTTGCGAAATAGCAAATAGACAACTACTCCACGGGATATATTATTGACCAATCTCATGTGGTCGACTACGTTATTACTTTAGTATTGCTTGATTTGTGGACCGTCGAATTGGAAATTACCTTATGTAACTCACTAAACAAAGTACTAAAAAGGTTTGCCTAGGATTGGCAGGCAGCAGTCCGCAGCACGCGAAGTGACAGCCAAAGTCCATCGTGATTGAAGATCAGCGACAACACTAAAGTTTCCTACTACATTAACCAGTCATTAAAATACTCAAACTATTAATCCACCACCACTATTTCTTCTTATCCCCATGTGTACAAAGGAAGGACTGGACTTGAGTCTGTAGGGGCTGATTTAGAAGCCCCTTGCGGCTCTTTTGCTCCATTGTTGCGTGACTTTTGTGACGCAGCGACAGCACAAAAGAGGCCCAATGGTGAGGCGTATATTAACAATGTGACGCATATGGGAGATGCATCACGTTGTAAAGCCCTGCGCCAATAGGGGGCGTTCCGGCGCAAGGGAGGGCGTTCCTGCGCAGGAACGCATCCTAAAAGTGGCTGAGGGAAATCTACAAGATTTCAATCAGTCACTTTGAGGACAATGATGCGTGACTCAAACCCTGCACCTGCTTCAAGCAGACGTACGGCTTGACGCAGCATTGGGGAGATAGGGCACCCCAGAGCATTGATGGAGCTGCACCATCGTTGCGACGCAACTCCAGCAATGCGCCGCCTTTACGGCACAGATGCGTAACGCTTTGGTGACGTTTTGGGCCCATGGTGCGCCGCATTGTAAATACGGCGCACCATGGGTGATGGTGGCGTGACGCACAATTACTGGCGCATCCCTGCTACTTTGCAGGGATGCGCCGGCAATTAAAAATCTGAACCTTAGTGTGTAGCATTACGCAGTTCTTTAAACTACACTCATACATAATTTCACAGGCCAATGAAATGAACACAAAATCGAAAACAAATAAGTATAGTAGCAACACTACTGAGAAGAAGGAGAGCAGTGTACCTGAAATGCACAGAAGATTTTGAAATATAATTTACCTACAATGTAATGAGCAGCATTATTGCTCTTTGTAAAAAACAAAAATTTGCAATATAATAACACAGCAGGAGAAAACATAGTAGTAAAGAAATAGCTACTACTACTCACCAAGCCCGGGGATCTCAAGGCCAAGGAGGTCGAGCAGATCTCGCTCACGGGTCAGGACATCCGTCCAGCGGTGGGTGGCCTGGTTGTAGGTGCGCCAGACCCGAGAGTGGTGTAAATGGCCTGGCACACCTTCTCCTACCGCTTCCGGCGCTCCCGGACCCCGTACCCGGCAGTGATCTTGCCGCCTCCGATGATGGTCCTGGGGAGGCGGCGCTGAACATAAAAAAGGAGTTGGCCCACCTCCTCCGGGGTAAAGATCTCCCTGGGTACGACCTCCTCCCCCCTCAAACGCCCGCACGGGAGCCGGACACTGGGTGCGGGACCCTTCCCCTTCTTGGTATGCTGCCTGGCTCCCTTCACCATGGTCTGGGCGGAAAGGAATAAAGAAAATAGAATAGGGAAGAGAAGAAAAGAAAAGAGTTTAAAAAAGTAGTTTAAAATTAACCAAAAGTAGCAGTAAACACAAAAATATAGGGCTAGAAAAATAGAGGGATAGATAATAAGTAAAATAGATAAAAAAAACTACAAACAAGCAAAGGATGGCAGAGATTTAGAGAGGATACAAAGACCATGCCCAGAACCATAGCAATGAATGAGAAACAAGATGGCCGCGCCCGTTCACGACCGCGCGGGTAAGTTCGCGCGAGATTTTCCTTGCGAACACGCGCGAAACTGTACTGGCAAGCCGCAGACTTTGCGAGATTACACTTCGCGCCCGGAAACGGAAATACGTCAGGCAAACAAGATGGCCGCGCCCTTGAACGACCGCAAGGGTAACTTCGCGCCTTGCGCTACGAGCGGCTCGCAAAAACGCACAAAACCTTGCCAACTAACACGCTGCAAAAAAACAAATTGCATATTCGCACAAATTTGCGGCTTCCGAATCCGATCACGCGCGTGTTCGCGCCCCGCGAATCCCGCGAAATTGCAGAAAAACGAGTTTTTCAAAACTGAAAGCACTCGGCAGGGGCAAGAGTTCAAACTCATCATTAGTAACAATTCCCTGTAGTGCTTCCTGACTGGGGCCCCTCCAGAATTCAGTTGCTAGTTGCAACAATTGTATGACCCTGCTCTGACCCTCACAGCAGGCTCATAGAATAGCTACAAGTAGGCCACAAAGGTCCTGGGAAAAAAAATGCACTGCAACAGAAAGCAAAATTACAGATAAGGAAGCAGGTGCCAGACTGGAATTTTAAAACAGTGACACATTAATAAACTAACCCCAAATTAATTCATGTCAGTTGAAGCAGGGCTGGTGTGCTTGCTTTTCCCCCATAATCTACAGTGATGATGAACCAGAGGGTGGCATTGATGTAACAGAGGGTTGCAGTGGTGAAACAGAGGGTGCTGGGAACCTGTGATGATGAACCAGACGTAGAAACAACATAATCGCGACCGTTGTGTGCCGAAATGTAAGTTCGCAATTGCGAACTGGTACGAAACCCTCGCGAACTGGCAGAAATCCTTGCGAACACAAAAAAATAATCCGCAAATTCGCTAGAATTCGCGGATTTTGCGGATTGCGAGTTCGCAAATCCGCAAAATTCACGAACGCGAGATTCGCAAAATTCGCCCATGCTTAATCCCCTTGCCCAGTGAGTGACTACACCCACCTGCAAGGGAATCTCTAATCCCCTTTATAAGTGCAGGCGGGTTTCTGCTTGCACAGTGAAACATGGAGCAGCTGCTTCAAACCCACTCCGTATTTCACTTGAATGCGCAACGCACAGGGCAGCACAACTTTGCAGCTGCCCTGGGGGCAGCGCACTCAACATAATAAGGTGCACTTTCCTTGTTTGCGCCGGGCGCTCCTTTTGAAATGTGCGCCAGGTGCAAATGAGGGAGCCCGAGTATTCTGTAGTATGGCCCCAGATCTCATTTTTGTTAACACTGTTATTACATAACTAATACTGATGCTTTTATCATCTATTTTGATATACCTTTCTATGATAAAGACATGACAAATTGCGTATTCATACCCACAGATAAAGAGCATGAACACAATGTAATTCTTCATTACCAGGTGCAAAAGAACAACTGGACTCTCTCCAAGAGAAATCTCGAACACTAGGTATTGACGATGAGCAAAATTGGGTTTACGCCCAATAATAATACTATATTTCAGAATGTAAGAATAATTCCCCCCAACTTTTCTTTATCATTCTTTCAGATTACAAAGTCCTACAAGTAAAACCCCAGCCCTGAGGAAGACCTTCCTAGAATCCTCCTGGTCTCCTTCACGAAGGTCGAAACGTGTCAGCACCCCCACAACTCACTGTTCCATTTCATGTGGCTCAGAGCATCACCAAACGAAACTGCTACTGAAATATTGACTTATCAGTTTAGCCAATTTGAGGTGGCTTAAACGTTAGGAAATTGTTGGAAATGCACTCTGACCACAGCACTGTTTTTAGGACCATTCATTGAAGGATTATCAAGGATAAATTGTGTTTTGCTTATCCCGATACACACTCACAAAGAAGTAGGACGTTAAAGATTTATGATTTATGTACGTGAATAAATATGTGTAAATAACTTTCTCTCACGGTTTTTTATGTATGTTTAATTTTCATGTAAAGTATTTATTGTATGATAGTATGTAAAAAAACACGTGAAAATAAGTACTGAGATGAAGATATGTACATTGGACTTTTGAAATAAGTACTTTAAAAAAATTGAGAAAATATTAAGTAAATAATATCCATGAAAGAATATGTAGATGTGATTTTTTTGGATGTTTTGCAGTAACAGAGAGACATGCTGATGCTTGTCTACCCACGAGTATAAGTTTTAGAAGAAACACAGTTCATGAATTGAAAACTGACGCAGGCAAAATAATTAGGCCTACGTCTTGAGTAAACTATTGAATTTATGGTCCCAGAGATACCCTCTTTGTTCGACAACACATTTAGCATTAGCACATGAGAGAAAGAAAGACAAGAGAGGACCAATTGGAGCAGACTGAGAGGGCTTTAATTGTAAAGGAATCCCTCTTGGAGTTCAATGCAAGCACTGGAGTGCAAGCAGAATGATATGCCCAAGCAGCCAATAGCATTTCGTGAGAGATTAATACTCTCCCAGGTTTGAGTCAAGATGTGATTGACGTAATCTTCAGCCAAGGGTTGAAATAAGAGGTTAAAAGAATGCCAATAGTTGAAGAGGGGGCCGGTACCCAAAGTCCACTCTATGCATATTAATAGTGTAGGTCTGTTTTTTCAGCCTTCCTGTCAAAATCCAAACTTAAAACTATGTACCATGTGACATCGCTCAATAAGGTTTAACTGTCTCTAATACCTACATCTCTTTAGCCATTTTTTTGTGAAATTGCTGAAAAATCAAGAATGTTGCTACCCTATTTTCAACATTTACTTGGTGAGGGAGAGCCTCAGACCCAGTGAGGGTAAGGTTTGCCTTGCACACCACAAAGGTATTGAATACATTAATTCTATATTTATCTTCATTATGTAAAAATTGTGCTGCCAAAAACCATAATTTCACACTATTTAAAAAAGATTTTTTTTCCAGTATTAGAACTACCTGCCAATGCCCATTAGGAGTCGCACTTGTTCTCTTCGCTCACTCCCTTGATAATATACAGTGACATATTTTTGCACTACCAATTTCAAAGTTCACCAGCCGCCTCTGACACTTTCACTATTTTGGGATGTGATTACATTTGTATGTCTTGGATTCAGAAGCAAGGTAACACGTTGCTATGTAGGTAGGGGTTCACATTAGGAAAACACAGAGAGTCCGCACTTTTAACTAATGTATAGAATGCTAGAAGGCAAGGAACTCTCAGGCACACAGTTTCTGTGAATGGCTGATCTTGGCAAAAGCATATTCTCGCATATTTCGGCAGCCCAGCTATCCACATGAAGCAAGCCCTTAAAATAGACCTGAGGGTGTTAGTGAAAGAATGTCCTAAGCTGGAGCGCTCATGTCTTTCTTGTCCCATTACACAGGGACACTGAGTGATCTTGGCCAAAGCACAATTCTCCATACTTTGGTCAGCCAACTGTAACCTGGATGCCTGGAAGCTCTTAAAATCGACCTCCTGGAAGCTCTTAAAATCGACCTCCTGAAACTGGAAGCTCTTAAAATCGACCATGGTATGAGACTTACGCATTGCGAGAACTTGCCACAGTCGCGCCTGCGTCACAGAGGAAATAGAACTTCATTTTCTAGAGAAAACAATGTCTATACAGAGCATCTCTAGTGCAGATATGGGTCTGAGTAAGAAGTGAACGGATTTGACAGACTGTAATGAAACTGCATGAGGCAGAAGTAATAAAATTGTGTTGCATTTACTTTGTCAGGTCTAAAGAAAACATGTTAGTGGTACAAAAAAACCCAATTCATCCAGCTTCAGAATTACAATTTCCCCCAGAACCACTATAAACTGGTCTTGCGAGACATTTAGATATGCATTGTTATCAAAAAGCAGTGCATTGATTGCTCAGAACGTTTATTCATGCATCGTTGTCCGGCGAGAACCACTCACCCTGACCATCAACTTTTATTATAATTCCTATTTGTAAAGTGCTAACGTACCACCCATTAAGGGTTTCAAGGCACTGGGGCCGTTGGGGAGATTAAGATATTGCCCAGAGTCACATGATGCTGAGCTGTCGCCGGAGAACGGACCGTGAACCCTACGCTCCGGAGTCAGCCGCTCTGGCCGCTGCACCACACCTCTATAAGTCCCCGGTCACTAAAGTGCTATTTATTTCTATGGCTAGCGTATCTCTTAACATGCACTCCACATCTCTCTCATGCTAGTCCATTTCCCATTGTTTTATCAGCATACTTGCTTCATTGTTTTCAGCATCCCTTTTGTAGCATTTTTTTTGTCAATATGATCAGGTTTCTATTATTATTCCTACTATACTCAAATATTGTTTATCACTTGCTTGCTACTCCTATTTGAATCACTATGAAGAGCCCTTTCGTTTCTATAACTTTCATATATTTCTTTTATATATTTATGTATTCATATATTTAGGTCGTATCTGTAAAGTGGCTTCATTTTTGGGGTGTTAGAATGCGGACTGTATTGTTTTTTGGCTGCTCAGTAATTTTATGCAGTGACCTGGGCTTTTCTTGATGCATGTGTTTGTATATTTCCTGCTTCAACACCAGCGAGCTACACCTCTGTGTTTGATTTCTAAAGCACTCTGCGTGGCACCGTCTACAACTTTCTGTCGCCAAAAAGCGCTTTATTCCTTTGACTTTGCGAGTTTCCAACTTCCATTTCTTCAGCTTTGTTACTTGTGAACTAGGCAGGGATTTGTAAACCTTTGCCTCCCGCTTCTCAAGGTTCACACTGGATCTGTCGCTGCCTCTTTATGAATACATTTATAAGACGTCATCTCTTTTCTTGTGTAATTCTACGCCTATACAGCATGGTGCTACTACTACCTTCAGTGTGCGGGTCTAAAACTACCTTCAGTGTGCGGGTCTAAAACTAACACACACATTTCTGGAATTTAACATGCAGTTCAACTTTTTATGTTGTTAAATATGATTGAGAGTTTTCTACAAGAAACAGTTTATCAAGTTGATAATTTTATGAAAAAGACCCAATAGATAAAAAATAAACAGATGAATATAAAAAACGTATATAGGGCATTTGCAAATGTCCCACTTATTCATGGTGCACAGTGAGTCCCCATAGTATGCTTCAGGAGAATTGCTGGCTTGAATAGACGAGCCCATAGAAATTATGGGGCATATTTATAAGAGGACTGCATCGGGTTTACATCACACAATGTAGTACCTGCACGATGCAAACATCGGAGACAGACTTATGAAGCAACGCAAAGTCAAAAAAGTTGCTATGGATATATGCAATAAGCAGAAAATGAAACCGTTTTTTGTGGAATAATGTGAGAATTACCGAGTTTTCTTTTGTGATAACAATGATATAAATTGGTTTTAAAAACTACAACTCCCAGGCCACATAATGGGCTGGAAGGGGAGAGGTATAAAAACATGACCTAGCTAATTGTCAATCAACCGTGAGTAAGGCCGTGAGGCTGAAATGCGTTGGAAAAGGCAGACTGGCTCTGCATAAGAAATAAACAACTTGAATTTCAGACTCCTGAGTGCAGCGTACTTGTTTGGTAAATAACAATCCTAGGCCACTGGTTCGGCCTCATGTTTGCACCCGCCTTTGAGCGCGTCGTTTTGGAACCCCATTGTTTTCCATGAACACGAAACCGGCGGCACCCGGGAAGCAACACACAATTGGAGAAGAAACTCACTGGGAGAACTGCGGAGGTGAAGGAAGGTTTGAAAACGCCATCCGTTCGAGAATCTACCAAGTGGGTGAGTGAAACATCGGATATTAAGCTTGTTGCAATTCGAAACAACTTGCTTGGAGTTTCTCGACAAGTGGGACACGCGACAGTACTTACATGGCGTGTCTCCCCTCGAGAAAATCTCAAAGGTAAAGTAAGAGTCTTAACGGTAGAAATATACCCAACAGCATGAACATTTACAAAGCCAGTAAATCACAGCCAAGAAACATCAAAACAAAAGCAAACAGGTCAGATAGTAGCCGCGAGCAGAATGGAGGCCCGTGAGGCCAAAAAAACGGAGAAAATTGCAACAATGTTTCAAAGAGAAACTACTGAACTCAAGAGCAAGACCCGTCATTAAGACAGCTTTTCTCTCAAGATGAACGCTTATATAGAAAATAAATAAAAGTTGTGAAATCATTGCTCTGCAAAAATATGTTGAAGTAAATCGGATCCTGAGGGGCCTTAGGATCTTTATTATGCCGACACACCCTGAAACGAAAACTGCACTTTTAGAAGATTGGGAAGCCAATAACATGGAATGTTCATTGAACATGGTAAAAAATTTTATAAAGCATGCAAATATAGATCTAGATGACGTGAATAAATCAATCAAAGAAATAGAAGGGAAAATACAACAGGCACATAAAGAAGAAGGAGTGAAACTCAGAAAAGAAATGGAAGCACGCCTTGAAAAATACAAAGGAGAAATTCAGCAGCGAAAACATAGGAAATTTCTGAGACAAGAGAGATCATAAGCAAGGAAGGATTTTGACCTTCGCCAGAAGATTTGACGCCCTCAAACGAAACTATACCAAGAGGACACCCATAACCTCAGGCGAAATTAAGAGCGAATTGGATGTCAGCAAAAATGAAGGATCCATTGCCTCAAGCTCCACCAAAGGAATCACTTTTTTAGAAGAGATGAGGCTGATGCATCTGGACCAGACCCTAACAAGGGGTTGGGGAGAGGCAAAACAAGTGGTAGAGGGCGTGGAAGAGTAATTCAAAATCTTCAAAGGAAACCAAAAAACAAGTATGTTAGACCTGTCAGCCTTAGGGTGGTCTTCCCCATTTTTTCGCTTTTGCCTCATTTTTCCCACCTATATTTTGTTGGCCTTAGGTCTCTGGGCACCTTCCCATTGCTTATCAATGCTAAGGTGCAGGTGCTCTCTTCCCCTAACATGGCTGCCACTGACCCCTGCTACTGCAGCGTGGTCTTTATAGGCGCACTCTAGTAGCCAGGAGCTGGCTGGAACCCTTAAACATTGTTGCAATACCAGCCTGCCAGCCTGCCCATAGCTAGAGTGAGGAAGCTCCTGGAACCTTCCAGAATAGGGGAGTGGACACCAACTGCCACTGCCAACTGACGCTACAAAAGGAAAGGGAGGGAAACCTTCTAGTCAGTTGGGGCATCACTGACCTGGGGGACCCTACGCAGGAGACTTAGGCGGTAGGGCCTAGTCAGGAACCTACGCCACTGGGGGTGACAGGGTTTAGGCGCTGCCCACCAAGCTGTGTGAGGAACACTGAACTAGCCCACTGATCTGGCCAGCGGGAGGGGAACCCAGGGACCACCTGAAGTGATCTGCTGAGGAAACTTGACAAGCCTTCAACTCAAACCCCCCCTCTCTTCAAGTAACTTCTACCAAGGGCGTAGGACCAGCTAGCACCAAGAAGACCTTCTCACTGCCCACAGGACTGGTGGGGAATCAACCAGGTATTGGCGCTGTGTCACTCCCTGCGCTCCCTGACTTCACCTAGGTCCCCACTGCTGTTCTGCCACTGTCGTGTGGCCTGTCCTGGGCTATCTGACCTGCAACTCCGTCTGATTCCCCTATCCAGCGCTTTACTATGGTGCCCCTGAGTAGCGCTGTGAACTTCTGACTGGCAAGCACTGTGCCCCCCTGAGAAGCGCTGTGAACTGTTAACTGGCAAGCGCTGTGCCCCCCTGAGAAGCGCTACTGCGTGGAGACCCTCTGTGGGCCCAAAGAGAGCTGCCCGAGGTGCGATCGTGAATTGCTCCCAAAGCGCTACGAGGACCAAGCGCTTTAGCTACCAGGCGCTTCTCAGCTGTGCCCCCCCTTTTCGCGCTTTCCACTGAGTGCGCCCCTGAACTTACTGCTTCAGACCAGGGGCCCTCTGAGCCTCGTCGACATTGTCGCGGCCCAGCGCTTTCCCCGAGACGCCAACGCCGCCTTCTGCATCCCCGTGGCGGCCCCCGGAGCCAGGACAGGGCCACCGTGAAAGCTTGTCAGGCCGCAGTAGGCCTCGCTAGGCCTAAAGCCTGGATATGGCATCACGTGGCGGGGCGCCCGTTTTGACTCCGCCCCGCCGTGTGCTGATTGAGTCCCTGTGCTGTGCCCCGCGAGCCGCTCTGCTATTGGCGGTCGCTGGGCGCCTGGGCCTCCCATTGGTTCCCAGTCCCTGCAAGCACTGAGGGAGGACCAGGACCGGCTCTGACACCTGCGCGGGGGGCTCAGGAAGAGTACTGGTGCCCCCGCCTGTCTCCGACTTCACCGGAGAGCGCAGAAGTGAGAGCGCGCCTCCGGGTATCATCCCCAGCGTGCTGAACCCTACGCAAGGGCACGGGAAGGGGCCGAAGAAGTGAGGTAAACCCCCAGGGAGGCTCCAAGACCGCCCTCCCCGCGGGAGACTGTAGTTGGTCCTCGTTGGCCCCGATAAGTACTGTGGACTGGGCAGGAGCCCTGTGTCATTTGAGGAGCCCTCCAGGGGGCTATTGTGACTATCCCTAGGGAAAAGGTAACCCCTTAGTAGGGGAAAGGTTATTCTGTTATGTTGGCCAAATTGTTATTGGAATTGTTATGTTTAGCTCCTGAGAGTAATGTCCTGCCTATTCTGACCAAAAGAAATGCTAATTTTGCCGGCAGGAAAGGTTATTAGTGCCTGTTGCCCATCTAATGAACTGTTAGAGTTTACCTAAAAGAAACGCTTATTTCTAATTATTGAACTGCTTTATTCCAGCCTTGTGAAATGCACTACATTTGCTGATAAATGGCTTATCTTTGCAGCTAGGAAATGTTTACCCCCCCATTGGCACACCGATTCCTGCAGCGACGAAGTGACTGCTGCTGAGTAATGAAATGTTATTTAAATGTCTTAAAAGGGAATTCCTTGCAGGTGCTGACTAGGAGCAAGGCTGTTACCAGGCCTACCGTTATTTCATATTTAATATTTATTTATTTAAGTATTTATGGCCAAGAAATGGAAAGCATGTGTTTTGAAGGGAAAGCAATGAGGAGTTAATGCTGCTGTGTTTTTTGACGGCCCTGATTTTGATCTCAGATAAAACTTATTTATTTGAATCAAGCAGTTTTTGCGTGCACTTAATGTCTCAGTGGATGTGCGTGTTGTATAGTCACTTAACACCTAAGCTTCGGGTGCCTGCCTGCTCGGTCCAAGCTTCCCCCATGGGACCTGGTAAACCCAGTTCCTATATTTTGGTGGCGAGCGGTGGGATTCAGGACCTGCGACTATACAGCACCCTCCAGTGGGACAGAGTGCGCTGCAATTAGACTAGACACCTATCGTGCATGAAAGCCTACTAAAGTGACCCCCACTGTCTAACCTGAGTGTATAGAGACCTGTTTTGACCTAATCTTGCTACCGACGTCCTAGTATCTTTCCTTTATTTATCTGGGTCCCCACCTGTCAAAATGGAGTTCCAGCTGGCCAACCTTGAAGAGTATACGGTGGTGCAGTTAAGGGAATTTTGCCAGGGGGTGGGGGTGCCGGTTGGGCGGAGAGCCGCAAAGGAGGAACTCTGTACCGCCTTGAGGGCACGGGTAGGAGCCCACCCAGAGGGGAGAGGGGATGGGGACAGGAGGGGCAGGGCACACCATGGGAAGCGGCCACCCAAGAAGAGCTAGACCTACTGGGTATTGATGTTACTGAAAATGTGTTGCCAGGAAGACGTTCCAGGGCAGGCAGTAGTGGATCTAGAAGGAGTGGGTCGTCAGAAGAATATGAGGACAGGAGGGAGGAGAGGCAATTGAGATGGGAGCTTGCCAAGTTAGAGCACCAGAGGTAGAGAGAAAGATTAGCTTTGGAAGAGAGGAAGTTGGCGCACAAGCTTCAGCTTAAGGAGTTGGAGCTGAGAGCTTTGCAATTGAGTGCGCCAGCAAGTCCCAATGGTGGCAGCGTACCAAGGGCTCAAGAAGAGCCTAGGTTTTGGTTACCCAAGGAGGTGATAGCGAGCTACACTCAGGAGGATGATATCGCCAAATGGTTGGAGGCATATGAAGTGGCCTTGACAGCCCATGGGGTGCCCGAGAAACACTGGGGAGGTGGCCTATATCGTTACATACCTCCCAATGTCAGGGACACCCTCCTGTACCTTGATAAGGCAGATCAGCTCAGATATTCCCCCATGAAGGAGGCGCTCCTTAAAAATTTTAGCCTCAACCCCGAAAGGTATCGGCAAAAGTTCTGTGGCAGCCATAAGCTGTCCATGCAGAATTGAGTGAATTTCTTTGATTATGCCCGTAAGGCTCTGGATGGTTGGGTGCGTGGCAGCGAGGGCCTGTACAATCTATTTTTGAGAGAGCACCTCTTGGATAAGTGTTTTCCGGAGCTGCGCCAACATCTGGTGGACCGCAAGCTGACTGATCCCCGTGAGCTTGCGGAGGAGGCAGATACTTGGGTTAGCACCCGGGTGTCACACAAGGGCCCAGAGGGAGATGGCCCGAAAGGCGGACACTGAGATGCTGGGGTTACCAGGATAGACTTGCATGGTCAGGCGGTACATGGCTGCCCGGCAAGGAGCTCAACCCGGGTTGGAGCCTGAGGCAACGGCCCAACCCAATGCTGGTCCTGAGAATGTTGTGAAGGACACACCCCGTGTGATGGATGGGGAGCTTGTGGAGGTACCACCGGAGTCCGCGGAGGTGGAGGTTGTTCCCGTGGGGGACTTGCCGACCCTTGCCGAATGGCATGTGGAAGGAGTGCCTACCTGGGAGGAGTGCCCCAAGCTTGAAGGCATGCGGCGACAGGCTGAAGCCCAAGAGACTGATCAGGAGACCGGCAGTTATCACGTGTACTGGGAGGATGGCCTCCTTTACAGTGAGCCTAAGGTTCTGGTGCATGGATCCTCGAGGGCCTTAGTGGTCCCGCAATGCTACCGGGCCTTCTTATTGGAATTGGCGCATGAAATTCCTTTGGCTGGACACCTGGGCCGGGACAAAACCTTTGTGTGGTTTGTCCAACATTTTTAATGGCCAAGGATGAGGGTTGCCTCTGACACCTACTGCAAGACCTGCAGGACTTGCCAGGCCAGTGGAAAGACTGGGACTAAAGTGAAGGTCCCTTTGGAACTGCTCCCGGTGGTCGGGACCCCTTTTGAGCGGGTCGGAATCGTCATCCTTGGGCCGTTGGACCCTCCGACCTCTGCGGGACACCTGTTCATCTTGGTGTTAGTGGACCACGCCACTCGGTACCCGGAGGCTATTCCTCTGAGGACCGTCACTGCACCTGTGGTGGCGCGGGCCTTGATGGGGATATTTACCCGAGTGGGATTCCCCAAGGTCGTGGTGTCAGACAGGGGCACGAACTTCATGTCGGCCTACATTCAGGCCATGTGGAAGGAGTGCGAAGTGACCTACTGGTTCTCCACTCCTTACCACCCCCGGACTAACAGACTCGTAGAGCGCTTCAACAAGACCTTGAAGGGGATGATCCGGAGCCTGCCAGAGGACTTGAGGTGAAAATGGGACATCCTCCTCCCTTGCCTGCTGTTTTCGTACCGCGAGGTGCCACAGAAGGGATTAGGGTTCAGCCCCTTTGAACTGCTCTATGGCCATCCCTTTAGGGGGCCCCTCAGCCTTGTCAAGGAGGGGTGGGAGAAGACTTCGAAGAAGCTTCCCCGTGATGTCGTCAGCTACATGCTGGCATTCAGCAGCCAGATGGCCAAGCTGTGGAAGGAAGCCTCAGATCACTTGGAGGCTAGTCAAGCCGTCATGAAAGAGGACGGTGGAGTTGGACGCTGGACAGAAGGTGTGGGTCCTGGAGCCTGTGGAGCTTAGTGCCCTCCAGGACCGGTGGACTGGTCCGTACGAAATTGTGGAGCGTCGAGGCCAGTCACCTATGTCGTTGACTTAAAGACCCCGCGCCAGTCCCATTGGGTGCTCCACGTCAATCGCCTGAAGCCTCACCATGAGCGATCTGAGCTTGCTCTCCTCATGGTGACGGATGGGAGCGAGGAGGAAGAGAGTGAGCCTCTTCCTGACCTTCTGGCGGCCCAGAAGAAGGATGGTTCAGTGGAGGGAGTTGTCCTCTCCCCATCCTTGTCCCCAGAACAACAGAGGGACTGTCACCAGGTGTTGGAGCAGTACGCCTCGTTGTTCTCCCTCACGCCTGGAATTACGCATCTGTGTACCCATGATGTGGACACAGGGGACAGTCCGCCTGTAAAACCCAAGTCTTACCGGCTGGCTGATAAAGTTAAGAACAGCATCCAGGGTGAGGTGGCCAAAATGCTGGAGCTGGGGGTGATCGAACCTTCCAGCAGCCCTTGGGCTAGTCCGGTTGTGTTGGTGCCGAAAGCGGCCCCACCGGGCACCACACCAGAACTTCGGTTCTGTGTGGACTATCGGGGATTGAACTCTGTCACCAAGACAGATGCTCACCCGATCCCACGGGCAGATGAGCTGATTGACCGGCTGGGAGCAGCCCGGTACCTCAGCACCATTGATCTAACATCAGGGTACTGGCAGATTGCCATGGCTAATGGAGCAAATGAGAAAACAGCGTTCTCCACCCCTGAGGGCCACTTTCAATTTAGAATGATGCTCTTCGGGCTCAAGAATGCTCCGGCCGCCTTCCAGCGGTTGGAGAACCAGGTGCTGTCTGGCCTGGAGTCCTTCTCAGGGGCGTACCTGGATGACATAGCTGTCTTCAGTAGCACCTGGGAGGACCATCTGCAGCATCTCCAGGAGGTGCTGCAGGCTTTGCAACGTGCTGGCCTGACCATCAAGGCTAGCAAGTGCCAGATTGGACAGGGATCTGTCGTCTACCTGGGACACCTGGTGGGCGGGGGTAAGGTGCAACCCCTCCAGGCCAAAATTGAGACCATCTTGGCCTGGGAGCCCCCCAAAACCCAGACTGAGGTCTGAGCTTTCCTCGGCCTCATTGGCTATTACCGCCGGTTTGTCAAGGGATATGGTACCATCGTAGCCCCCTTGACTGAGTTGACGTCCAAGAAGCAGCCACGAAAAGTGATCTGGACGGCTGCTTGCCAAGAGGCATTTGAAACACTGAAGCACGTGATGTGCATCGCTCCGGTGCTTGCAACACCTGATTTCACAAAGGAATTCATCGTGCAGACAGACGCCTCTGAGCATGGTATAGGCGCTGTACTTTCGCAACTGAACAATGATGGCCAAGACCAACCCATGGCCTTTATCTCCAGAAGACTCCTTCCTCGGGAATGGCGATGGAGTACCATCGAGCGAGAAGCCTTCGCTTTGGTCTGGGCCTTGAAGAAGTTGAGGCCATACCTGTTTGGCTCTCACTTCCTGATTCAAACCGACCACCGACCCCTTCGCTGGCTCATGCAGATGAGAGGCGAAAAACCCAAATTGCTAAGGTGGTCCATTTCCCTACAGGGGATGGATTTTCGGGTGGAACATCGACCCGGAGTTGACCACGCCAATGCCGACGGTCTCTCCCGGTTTTTCCGCCTTAGTGACGAGAACACTCTAGAGGTTGGGTAGCTCTCCCCACTGTCAGTTGGGGCATCACTGACCTGGAGGACCCTACGCAGGAGACTTAGGCGGTAGGGCCTAGTCAGGAACCTATATTTACAAAAAGGGGGTGGTGAGGGACAGAGTCTCTGAATTAAGCAGAAAGCTCTCACCCAGTCAAAAGATCAGGGCTAGATCCAACACCGTTTTTTAGCTCACTGCACCATCCCAGTTTCAGAACCTGGCTGTATGCAAATTAGTCTGTTCCTGTCCCAGTGCATGATGGGAACAGGACAAACCAAACTACAGAAGCCAATTCTTACACTGGGAAGAAAACAAGCTCCCGGGGACCGGTTTCTGGCATTACAGCCGTCTTCGGCCCGGTTTGCTTGAATCCTGATGGTGCAATGAGCAAGGGTCTCACATCTGAGAATACCCTTCCACGCTTAGGGTGGACAAAAATATTTACAAAAAGGGGGTGGTGAGGGACAGAGTCTCTGAATTAAGCAGAAAGCTCTCACCCAGTCAAAAGATCAGGGCTAGATCCAACACCGTTTTTTAGCTCACTGCACCATCCCAGTTTCAGAACCTGGCTTTATGCAAATTAGTCTGTTCCTGTCCCAGTGCATGATGGGAACAGGACAAACCAAACTACAGAAGCCAATTCTTACACTGGGAAGAAAACAAGCTCCCGGGGACCGGTTTCTGGCATTACAGCCGTCTTCGGCCCGGTTTGCTTGAATCCTGATGGTGCAATGAGCAAGGGTCTCACATCTGAGAATACCCTTCCACGCTTAGGGTGGACAAAAATATTTACAAAAAGGGGGTGGTGAGGGACAGAGTCTCTGAATTAAGCAGAAAGCTCTCACCCAGTCAAAAGATCAGGGCTAGATCCAACACCGTTTTTTAGCTCACTGCACCATCCCAGTTTCAGAACCTGGCTGTATGCAAATTAGTCTGTTCCTGTCCCAGTGCATGATGGGAACAGGACAAACCAAACTACAGAAGCCAATTCTTACACTGGGAAGAAAACAAGCTCCCGGGGACCGGTTTCTGGCATTACAGCCGTCTTCGGCCCGGTTTGCTTGAATCCTGATGGTGCAATGAGCAAGGGTCTCACATCTGAGAATACCCTTCCACGCTTAGGGTGGACAAAAATATTTACAAAAAGGGGGTGGTGAGGGACAGAGTCTCTGAATTAAGCAGAAAGCTCTCACCCAGTCAAAAGATCAGGGCTAGATCCAACACCGTTTTTTAGCTCACTGCACCATCCCAGTTTCAGAACCTGGCTGTATGCAAATTAGTCTGTTCCTGTCCCAGTGCATGATGGGAACAGGACAAACCAAACTACAGAAGCCAATTCTTACACTGGGAAGAAAACAAGCTCCCGGGGACCGGTTTCTGGCATTACAGCCGTCTTCGGCCCGGTTTGCTTGAATCCTGATGGTGCAATGAGCAAGGGTCTCACATCTGAGAATACCCTTCCACGCTTAGGGTGGACAAAAATATTTACAAAAAGGGGGTGGTGAGGGACAGAGTCTCTGAATTAAGCAGAAAGCTCTCACCCAGTCAAAAGATCAGGGCTAGATCCAACACCGTTTTTTAGCTCACTGCACCATCCCAGTTTCAGAACCTGGCTGTATGCAAATTAGTCTGTTCCTGTCCCAGTGCATGATGGGAACAGGACAAACCAAACTACAGACATGAGTCCCTTTCTCACTGCTCCATCAGGATTCAAGCAAGCCGGGCCGAAGACGGCTGAAATGCCAGAAACCGGTCCCCGGTAGCTTGTCTCCTTTCTGGTAAAGAATTGGCTTGGTAGTTTAGTCTGCCCTGTTCCCATGATGCACTGGGCCAGGGACAGACTGATTTGCATATAGCCAGGTTCTGAGCTGGGATGGGGCAGTGAGATAAATAACGGTGATGGATCAAGCCCTGATCTTTGGACTGGGTAAGAGTGGTCTGCTCAATTCAGACACTCTGTTCATCACCACCCCCTTTTGTAAATCGATTTTGGCCACTATAGGTGTGGCAGGGTATACTCAGACATGAGTCCCTTTCTCACTGCTCCATCAGGATTCAAGCAAGCCGGGCCGAAGACGGCTGAAATGCCAGAAACCGGTCCCCGGTAGCTTGTCTCCTTTCTGGTAAAGAATTGGCTTGGTAGTTTAGTCTGCCCTGTTCCCATGATGCACTGGGCCAGGGACAGACTGATTTGCATATAGCCAGGTTCTGAGCTGGGATGGGGCAGTGAGATAAATAACGGTGATGGATCAAGCCCTGATCTTTGGACTGGGTAAGAGTGGTCTGCTCAATTCAGACACTCTGTTCATCACCACCCCCTTTTGTAAATCGATTTTGGCCACTATAGGTGTGGCAGGGTATACTCAGACATGAGTCCCTTTCTCACTGCTCCATCAGGATTCAAGCAAGCCGGGCCGAAGACGGCTGAAATGCCAGAAACCGGTCCCCGGTAGCTTGTCTCCTTTCTGGTAAAGAATTGGCTTGGTAGTTTAGTCTGCCCTGTTCCCATGATGCACTGGGCCAGGGACAGACTGATTTGCATATAGCCAGGTTCTGAGCTGGGATGGGGCAGTGAGATAAATAACGGTGATGGATCAAGCCCTGATCTTTGGACTGGGTAAGAGTGGTCTGCTCAATTCAGACACTCTGTTCATCACCACCCCCTTTTGTAAATCGATTTTGGCCACTATAGGTGTGGCAGGGTATACTCAGACATGAGTCCCTTTCTCACTGCTCCATCAGGATTCAAGCAAGCCGGGCCGAAGACGGCTGAAATGCCAGAAACCGGTCCCCGGTAGCTTGTCTCCTTTCTGGTAAAGAATTGGCTTGGTAGTTTAGTCTGCCCTGTTCCCATGATGCACTGGGCCAGGGACAGACTGATTTGCATATAGCCAGGTTCTGAGCTGGGATGGGGCAGTGAGATAAATAACGGTGATGGATCAAGCCCTGATCTTTGGACTGGGTAAGAGTGGTCTGCTCAATTCAGACACTCTGTTCATCACCACCCCCTTTTGTAAATCGATTTTGGCCACTATAGGTGTGGCAGGGTATATTCAGACATGAGTCCCTTTCTCACTGCTCCATCAGGATTCAAGCAAGCCGGGCCGAAGACGGCTGAAATGCCAGAAACCGGTCCCCGGTAGCTTGTCTCCTTTCTGGTAAAGAATTGGCTTGGTAGTTTAGTCTGCCCTGTTCCCATGATGCACTGGGCCAGGGACAGACTGATTTGCATATAGCCAGGTTCTGAGCTGGGATGGGGCAGTGAGATAAATAACGGTGATGGATCAAGCCCTGATCTTTGGACTGGGTAAGAGTGGTCTGCTCAATTCAGACACTCTGTTCATCACCACCCCCTTTTGTAAATCGATTTTGGCCACTATAGGTGTGGCAGGGTATACTCAGACATGAGTCCCTTTCTCACTGCTCCATCAGGATTCAAGCAAGCCGGGCCGAAGACGGCTGAAATGCCAGAAACCGGTCCCCGGTAGCTTGTCTCCTTTCTGGTAAAGAATTGGCTTGGTAGTTTAGTCTGCCCTGTTCCCATGATGCACTGGGCCAGGGACAGACTGATTTGCATATAGCCAGGTTCTGAGCTGGGATGGGGCAGTGAGATAAATAACGGTGATGGATCAAGCCCTGATCTTTGGACTGGGTAAGAGTGGTCTGCTCAATTCAGACACTCTGTTCATCACCACCCCCTTTTGTAAATCGATTTTGGCCACTATAGGTGTGGCAGGGTATACTCAGACATGAGTCCCTTTCTCACTGCTCCATCAGGATTCAAGCAAGCCGGGCCGAAGACGGCTGAAATGCCAGAAACCGGTCCCCGGTAGCTTGTCTCCTTTCTGGTAAAGAATTGGCTTGGTAGTTTAGTCTGCCCTGTTCCCATGATGCACTGGGCCAGGGACAGACTGATTTGCATATAGCCAGGTTCTGAGCTGGGATGGGGCAGTGAGATAAATAACGGTGATGGATCAAGCCCTGATCTTTGGACTGGGTAAGAGTGGTCTGCTCAATTCAGACACTCTGTTCATCACCACCCCCTTTTGTAAATCGATTTTGGCCACTATAGGTGTGGCAGGGTATACTCAGACATGAGTCCCTTTCTCACTGCTCCATCAGGATTCAAGCAAGCCGGGCCGAAGACGGCTGAAATGCCAGAAACCGGTCCCCGGTAGCTTGTCTCCTTTCTGGTAAAGAATTGGCTTGGTAGTTTAGTCTGCCCTGTTCCCATGATGCACTGGGCCAGGGACAGACTGATTTGCATATAGCCAGGTTCTGAGCTGGGATGGGGCAGTGAGATAAATAACGGTGATGGATCAAGCCCTGATCTTTGGACTGGGTAAGAGTGGTCTGCTCAATTCAGACACTCTGTTCATCACCACCCCCTTTTGTAAATCGATTTTGGCCACTATAGGTGTGGCAGGGTATACTCAGACATGAGTCCCTTTCTCACTGCTCCATCAGGATTCAAGCAAGCCGGGCCGAAGACGGCTGAAATGCCAGAAACCGGTCCCCGGTAGCTTGTCTCCTTTCTGGTAAAGAATTGGCTTGGTAGTTTAGTCTGCCCTGTTCCCATGATGCACTGGGCCAGGGACAGACTGATTTGCATATAGCCAGGTTCTGAGCTGGGATGGGGCAGTGAGATAAATAACGGTGATGGATCAAGCCCTGATCTTTGGACTGGGTAAGAGTGGTCTGCTCAATTCAGACACTCTGTTCATCACCACCCCCTTTTGTAAATCGATTTTGGCCACTATAGGTGTGGCAGGGTATACTCAGACATGAGTCCCTTTCTCACTGCTCCATCAGGATTCAAGCAAGCCGGGCCGAAGACGGCTGAAATGCCAGAAACCGGTCCCCGGTAGCTTGTCTCCTTTCTGGTAAAGAATTGGCTTGGTAGTTTAGTCTGCCCTGTTCCCATGATGCACTGGGCCAGGGACAGACTGATTTGCATATAGCCAGGTTCTGAGCTGGGATGGGGCAGTGAGATAAATAACGGTGATGGATCAAGCCCTGATCTTTGGACTGGGTAAGAGTGGTCTGCTCAATTCAGACACTCTGTTCATCACCACCCCCTTTTGTAAATCGATTTTGGCCACTATAGGTGTGGCAGGGTATATTCAGACATGAGTCCCTTTCTCACTGCTCCATCAGGATTCAAGCAAGCCGGGCCGAAGACGGCTGAAATGCCAGAAACCGGTCCCCGGTAGCTTGTCTCCTTTCTGGTAAAGAATTGGCTTGGTAGTTTAGTCTGCCCTGTTCCCATGATGCACTGGGCCAGGGACAGACTGATTTGCATATAGCCAGGTTCTGAGCTGGGATGGGGCAGTGAGATAAATAACGGTGATGGATCAAGCCCTGATCTTTGGACTGGGTAAGAGTGGTCTGCTCAATTCAGACACTCTGTTCATCACCACCCCCTTTTGTAAATCGATTTTGGCCACTATAGGTGTGGCAGGGTATACTCAGACATGAGTCCCTTTCTCACTGCTCCATCAGGATTCAAGCAAGCCGGGCCGAAGACGGCTGAAATGCCAGAAACCGGTCCCCGGTAGCTTGTCTCCTTTCTGGTAAAGAATTGGCTTGGTAGTTTAGTCTGCCCTGTTCCCATGATGCACTGGGCCAGGGACAGACTGATTTGCATATAGCCAGGTTCTGAGCTGGGATGGGGCAGTGAGATAAATAACGGTGATGGATCAAGCCCTGATCTTTGGACTGGGTAAGAGTGGTCTGCTCAATTCAGACACTCTGTTCATCACCACCCCCTTTTGTAAATCGATTTTGGCCACTATAGGTGTGGCAGGGTATACTCAGACATGAGTCCCTTTCTCACTGCTCCATCAGGATTCAAGCAAGCCGGGCCGAAGACGGCTGAAATGCCAGAAACCGGTCCCCGGTAGCTTGTCTCCTTTCTGGTAAAGAATTGGCTTGGTAGTTTAGTCTGCCCTGTTCCCATGATGCACTGGGCCAGGGACAGACTGATTTGCATATAGCCAGGTTCTGAGCTGGGATGGGGCAGTGAGATAAATAACGGTGATGGATCAAGCCCTGATCTTTGGACTGGGTAAGAGTGGTCGGCTCAATTCAGACACTCTGTTCATCACCACCCCCTTTTGTAAATCGATTTTGGCCACTATAGGTGTGGCAGGGTATACTCAGACATGAGTCCCTTTCTCACTGCTCCATCAGGATTCAAGCAAGCCGGGCCGAAGACGGCTGAAATGCCAGAAACCGGTCCCCGGTAGCTTGTCTCCTTTCTGGTAAAGAATTGGCTTGGTAGTTTAGTCTGCCCTGTTCCCATGATGCACTGGGCCAGGGACAGACTGATTTGCATATAGCCAGGTTCTGAGCTGGGATGGGGCAGTGAGATAAATAACGGTGATGGATCAAGCCCTGATCTTTGGACTGGGTAAGAGTGGTCTGCTCAATTCAGACACTCTGTTCATCACCACCCCCTTTTGTAAATCGATTTTGGCCACTATAGGTGTGGCAGGGTATACTCAGACATGAGTCCCTTTCTCACTGCTCCATCAGGATTCAAGCAAGCCGGGCCGAAGACGGCTGAAATGCCAGAAACCGGTCCCCGGTAGCTTCTCTCCTTTCTGGTAAAGAATTGGCTTGGTAGTTTAGTCTGCCCTGTTCCCATGATGCACTGGGCCAGGGACAGACTGATTTGCATATAGCCAGGTTCTGAGCTGGGATGGGGCAGTGAGATAAATAACGGTGATGGATCAAGCCCTGATCTTTGGACTGGGTAAGAGTGGTCTGCTCAATTCAGACACTCTGTTCATCACCACCCCCTTTTGTAAATCGATTTTGGCCACTATAGGTGTGGCAGGGTATACTCAGACATGAGTCCCTTTCTCACTGCTCCATCAGGATTCAAGCAAGCCGGGCCGAAGACGGCTGAAATGCCAGAAACCGGTCCCCGGTAGCTTGTCTCCTTTCTGGTAAAGAATTGGCTTGGTAGTTTAGTCTGCCCTGTTCCCATGATGCACTGGGCCAGGGACAGACTGATTTGCATATAGCCAGGTTCTGAGCTGGGATGGGGCAGTGAGATAAATAACGGTGATGGATCAAGCCCTGATCTTTGGACTGGGTAAGAGTGGTCTGCTCAATTCAGACACTCTGTTCATCACCACCCCCTTTTGTAAATCGATTTTGGCCACTATAGGTGTGGCAGGGTATACTCAGACATGAGTCCCTTTCTCACTGCTCCATCAGGATTCAAGCAAGCCGGGCCGAAGACGGCTGAAATGCCAGAAACCGGTCCCCGGTAGCTTGTCTCCTTTCTGGTAAAGAATTGGCTTGGTAGTTTAGTCTGCCCTGTTCCCATGATGCACTGGGCCAGGGACAGACTGATTTGCATATAGCCAGGTTCTGAGCTGGGATGGGGCAGTGAGATAAATAACGGTGATGGATCAAGCCCTGATCTTTGGACTGGGTAAGAGTGGTCTGCTCAATTCAGACACTCTGTTCATCACCACCCCCTTTTGTAAATCGATTTTGGCCACTATAGGTGTGGCAGGGTATACTCAGACATGAGTCCCTTTCTCACTGCTCCATCAGGATTCAAGCAAGCCGGGCCGAAGACGGCTGAAATGCCAGAAACCGGTCCCCGGTAGCTTGTCTCCTTTCTGGTAAAGAATTGGCTTGGTAGTTTAGTCTGCCCTGTTCCCATGATGCACTGGGCCAGGGACAGACTGATTTGCATATAGCCAGGTTCTGAGCTGGGATGGGGCAGTGAGATAAATAACGGTGATGGATCAAGCCCTGATCTTTGGACTGGGTAAGAGTGGTCTGCTCAATTCAGACACTCTGTTCATCACCACCCCCTTTTGTAAATCGATTTTGGCCACTATAGGTGTGGCAGGGTATACTCAGACATGAGTCCCTTTCTCACTGCTCCATCAGGATTCAAGCAAGCCGGGCCGAAGACGGCTGAAATGCCAGAAACCGGTCCCCGGTAGCTTGTCTCCTTTCTGGTAAAGAATTGGCTTGGTAGTTTAGTCTGCCCTGTTCCCATGATGCACTGGGCCAGGGACAGACTGATTTGCATATAGCCAGGTTCTGAGCTGGGATGGGGCAGTGAGATAAATAACGGTGATGGATCAAGCCCTGATCTTTGGACTGGGTAAGAGTGGTCTGCTCAATTCAGACACTCTGTTCATCACCACCCCCTTTTGTAAATCGATTTTGGCCACTATAGGTGTGGCAGGGTATACTCAGACATGAGTCCCTTTCTCACTGCTCCATCAGGATTCAAGCAAGGCGGGCCGAAGACGGCTGAAATGCCAGAAACCGGTCCCCGGTAGCTTGTCTCCTTTCTGGTAAAGAATTGGCTTGGTAGTTTAGTCTGCCCTGTTCCCATGATGCACTGGGCCAGGGACAGACTGATTTGCATATAGCCAGGTTCTGAGCTGGGATGGGGCAGTGAGATAAATAACGGTGATGGATCAAGCCCTGATCTTTGGACTGGGTAAGAGTGGTCTGCTCAATTCAGACACTCTGTTCATCACCACCCCCTTTTGTAAATCGATTTTGGCCACTATAGGTGTGGCAGGGTATACTCAGACATGAGTCCCTTTCTCACTGCTCCATCAGGATTCAAGCAAGCCGGGCCGAAGACGGCTGAAATGCCAGAAACCGGTCCCCGGTAGCTTGTCTCCTTTCTGGTAAAGAATTGGCTTGGTAGTTTAGTCTGCCCTGTTCCCATGATGCACTGGGCCAGGGACAGACTGATTTGCATATAGCCAGGTTCTGAGCTGGGATGGGGCAGTGAGATAAATAACGGTGATGGATCAAGCCCTGATCTTTGGACTGGGTAAGAGTGGTCTGCTCAATTCAGACACTCTGTTCATCACCACCCCCTTTTGTAAATCGATTTTGGCCACTATAGGTGTGGCAGGGTATACTCAGACATGAGTCCCTTTCTCACTGCTCCATCAGGATTCAAGCAAGCCGGGCCGAAGACGGCTGAAATGCCAGAAACCGGTCCCCGGTAGCTTGTCTCCTTTCTGGTAAAGAATTGGCTTGGTAGTTTAGTCTGCCCTGTTCCCATGATGCACTGGGCCAGGGACAGACTGATTTGCATATAGCCAGGTTCTGAGCTGGGATGGGGCAGTGAGATAAATAACGGTGATGGATCAAGCCCTGATCTTTGGACTGGGTAAGAGTGGTCTGCTCAATTCAGACACTCTGTTCATCACCACCCCCTTTTGTAAATCGATTTTGGCCACTATAGGTGTGGCAGGGTATACTCAGACATGAGTCCCTTTCTCACTGCTCCATCAGGATTCAAGCAAGCCAGGCCGAAGACGGCTGAAATGCCAGAAACCGGTCCCCGGTAGCTTGTCTCCTTTCTGGTAAAGAATTGGCTTGGTAGTTTAGTCTGCCCTGTTCCCATGATGCACTGGGCCAGGGACAGACTGATTTGCATATAGCCAGGTTCTGAGCTGGGATGGGGCAGTGAGATAAATAACGGTGATGGATCAAGCCCTGATCTTTGGACTGGGTAAGAGTGGTCTGCTCAATTCAGACACTCTGTTCATCACCACCCCCTTTTGTAAATCGATTTTGGCCACTATAGGTGTGGCAGGGTATACTCAGACATGAGTCCCTTTCTCACTGCTCCATCAGGATTCAAGCAAGCCGGGCCGAAGACGGCTGAAATGCCAGAAACCGGTCCCCGGTAGCTTGTCTCCTTTCTGGTAAAGAATTGGCTTGGTAGTTTAGTCTGCCCTGTTCCCATGATGCACTGGGCCAGGGACAGACTGATTTGCATATAGCCAGGTTCTGAGCTGGGATGGGGCAGTGAGATAAATAACGGTGATGGATCAAGCCCTGATCTTTGGACTGGGTAAGAGTGGTCTGCTCAATTCAGACACTCTGTTCATCACCACCCCCTTTTGTAAATCGATTTTGGCCACTATAGGTGTGGCAGGGTATACTCAGACATGAGTCCCTTTCTCACTGCTCCATCAGGATTCAAGCAAGCCGGGCCGAAGACGGCTGAAATGCCAGAAACCGGTCCCCGGTAGCTTGTCTCCTTTCTGGTAAAGAATTGGCTTGGTAGTTTAGTCTGCCCTGTTCCCATGATGCACTGGGCCAGGGACAGACTGATTTGCATATAGCCAGGTTCTGAGCTGGGATGGGGCAGTGAGATAAATAACGGTGATGGATCAAGCCCTGATCTTTGGACTGGGTAAGAGTGGTCTGCTCAATTCAGACACTCTGTTCATCACCACCCCCTTTTGTAAATCGATTTTGGCCACTATAGGTGTGGCAGGGTATACTCAGACATGAGTCCCTTTCTCACTGCTCCATCAGGATTCAAGCAAGCCGGGCCGAAGACGGCTGAAATGCCAGAAACCGGTCCCCGGTAGCTTGTCTCCTTTCTGGTAAAGAATTGGCTTGGTAGTTTAGTCTGCCCTGTTCCCATGATGCATTGGGCCAGGGACAGACTGATTTGCATATAGCCAGGTTCTGAGCTGGGATGGGGCAGTGAGATAAATAACGGTGATGGATCAAGCCCTGATCTTTGGACTGGGTAAGAGTGGTCTGCTCAATTCAGACACTCTGTTCATCACCACCCCCTTTTGTAAATCGATTTTGGCCACTATAGGTGTGGCAGGGTATACTCAGACATGAGTCCCTTTCTCACTGCTCCATCAGGATTCAAGCAAGCCGGGCCGAAGACGGCTGAAATGCCAGAAACCGGTCCCCGGTAGCTTGTCTCCTTTCTGGTAAAGAATTGGCTTGGTAGTTTAGTCTGCCCTGTTCCCATGATGCACTGGGCCAGGGACAGACTGATTTGCATATAGCCAGGTTCTGAGCTGGGATGGGGCAGTGAGATAAATAACGGTGATGGATCAAGCCCTAATCTTTGGACTGGGTAAGAGTGGTCTGCTCAATTCAGACACTCTGTTCATCACTATCCCCTTTTGTAAATCGATTTTGGCCACTATAGGTGTGGCAGGGTATACTCAGACATGAGTCCCTTTCTCACTGCTCCATCAGGATTCAAGCAAGCCGGGCCGAAGACGGCTGAAATGCCAGAAACCGGTCCCCGGTAGCTTGTCTCCTTTCTGGTAAAGAATTGGCTTGGTAGTTTAGTCTGCCCTGTTCCCATGATGCACTGGGCCAGGGACAGACTGATTTGCATATAGCCAGGTTCTGAGCTGGGATGGGGCAGTGAGATAAATAACGGTGATGGATCAAGCCCTGATCTTTGGACTGGGTAAGAGTGGTCTGCTCAATTCAGACACTCTGTTCATCACCACCCCCTTTTGTAAATCGATTTTGGCCACTATAGGTGTGGCAGGGTATACTCAGACATGAGTCCCTTTCTCACTGCTCCATCAGGATTCAAGCAAGCCGGGCCGAAGACGGCTGAAATGCCAGAAACCGGTCCCCGGTAGCTTGTCTCCTTTCTGGTAAAGAATTGGCTTGGTAGTTTAGTCTGCCCTGTTCCCATGATGCACTGGGCCAGGGACAGACTGATTTGCATATAGCCAGGTTCTGAGCTGGGATGGGGCAGTGAGATAAATAACGGTGATGGATCAAGCCCTGATCTTTGGACTGGGTAAGAGTGGTCTGCTCAATTCAGACACTCTGTTCATCACCACCCCCTTTTGTAAATCGATTTTGGCCACTATAGGTGTGGCAGGGTATACTCAGACCTGAGTCCCTTTCTCACTGCTCCATCAGGATTCAAGCAAGCCGGGCCGAAGACGGCTGAAATGCCAGAAACCGGTCCCCGGTAGCTTGTCTCCTTTCTGGTAAAGAATTGGCTTGGTAGTTTAGTCTGCCCTGTTCCCATGATGCACTGTGCCAGGGACAGACTGATTTGCATATAGCCAGGTTCTGAGCTGGGATGGGGCAGTGAGATAAATAACGGTGATGGATCAAGCCCTGATCTTTGGACTGGGTAAGAGTGGTCTGCTCAATTCAGACACTCTGTTCATCACCACCCCCTTTTGTAAATCGATTTTGGCCACTATAGGTGTGGCAGGGTATACTCAGACATGAGTCCCTTTCTCACTGCTCCATCAGGATTCAAGCAAGCCGGGCCGAAGACGGCTGAAATGCCAGAAACCGGTCCCCGGTAGCTTGTCTCCTTTCTGGTAAAGAATTGGCTTGGTAGTTTAGTCTGCCCTGTTCCCATGATGCACTGGGCCAGGGACAGACTGATTTGCATAGAGCCAGGTTCTGAGCTGGGATGGGGCAGTGAGATAAATAACGGTGATGGATCAAGCCCTGATCTTTGGACTGGGTAAGAGTGGTCTGCTCAATTCAGACACTCTGTTTATCACCACCCCCTTTTGTAAATCGATTTTGGCCACTATAGGTGTGGCAGGGTATACTCAGACATGAGTCCCTTTCTCACTGCTCCATCAGGATTCAAGCAAGCCGGGCCGAAGACGGCTGAAATGCCAGAAACCGGTCCCCGGTAGCTTGTCTCCTTTCTGGTAAAGAATTGGCTTGGTAGTTTAGTCTGCCCTGTTCCCATGATGCACTGGGCCAGGGACAGACTGATTTGCATATAGCCAGGTTCTGAGCTGGGATGGGGCAGTGAGATAAATAACGGTGATGGATCAAGCCCTGATCTTTGGACTGGGTAAGAGTGGTCTGCTCAATTCAGACACTCTGTTCATCACCACCCCCTTTTGTAGTCAGGAACCTATGCCACTGGGGGTGACAGGGTTTAGGCGCTGCCCACCAAGCTGTGTGAGGAACACTGAACTAGCCCACTGATCTGGCCCAGCAGGAGGGGAACCCAGGGACCACCTGAAGTTATCTGCTGAGGAAACTTGACAAGCCTTCTACTCAAACCCCCCTCTCTTCAAGTAACGTCTACCAAGGGCGTAGGAACCAGCTAGCGCCAAGAAGACCTTCTCACTACCCCCAGGACTGGTGGGAAATCAACCAGGTATTGGCGCTGTGTCACTCCCTGCGCTCTCTGACTTCACCTGGGGCCCCCCTGCTGTTCTGCCACTGTCGTGTGGCCCGTCCTGGGCTATCTGACCTGCAACTCGGTCTGATTCCCATATCCAGCGCTTTCCTATGGTGCCCCTGAGTAGCGCTGTGAACTGCTGACTGGCAAGCGCTGTGCCCCCCTGAGAAGCGCTGTGAACTGTTGACTGGCAAGCACTATGCCCCCCTGAGTAGCGCTACTGCGTGGAGACCCTCTGTGGGCCCAAAGAGAGCTGCCCGAGGCGCGATCGTGAATTGCTCCCAAAGCGCTACGAGGACCAACCTCTTTAGCTACCAGGGGCTACTCAGCTGTGCCCCCTTTTCGCGCTTTCCACAGAGTGCGCCCCTGAACTTACTGCTTCAGAACAGGGACCCTCTGAGCCTCGCCGACATTGTCGCGGCCCAGCGCTTTCCCCGAGACACCAACGCCGCCTTCTGCATCCCCTCGGCGGCCCCTCGGAGCCCGGAGAGGGCCGCCTTGAAATCTTGTCAGGCCGTAGTAGGCCTCGCTAGGCCTGAAGCCTGGATCTGGAATCACATGACGGGGCGCCCGTGTTGACTCCGCCCGCTGTGTGCTGATTGAGTCCCTGTGCTGTGCCCTGCGAGCCGCTGGGCGCCTGGGTCTCCCATTGGTTCCCGGTCCCTGCAAGCACTGAGGGAGGACCGGGACCGGCTCCGACACCTGCGCGGGGGGGCTCACGAAGAGTACCAGAGCCCCCGCCTCTCCCCGACTTCACCGGAGAGCGCAGCAGGGAGAGCGCGCCTCCGGGTATCATCCCCAGCGTGCTGAACCTCTGCAAGGGCCCGAGAAGGGGCAGAAGAAGTAAGGTAAACCCCCGGGGAGGCTCCAAGACCGCCCTCCCCGCAGGAGACTGTAGTTGGGCCTCGTTGGCCCCGATAAGTACTGTGGACTGTGTAGGAGCCCTGTGTCGTTTGAGGAGCCCTCCAGGGGGCCTTTGTGACTATCCCTAGGGAAAAGTTAACCCCTTAGTAGGGGAAAGGTTATTCTGTTATGGTGGCCTGATTGTTAGTGGAATTGTCATGCTTAGCTCCTGAGAGCAATGTCCTGCCTATTCTGACCAAAAGAAATGCTAATTTTGCCGGCAGGAAAGGTTATTAGTGCCTGTTGCCCATCTAATGAACTGTTGGAGTTTACCTAAAAGAAACGCTTATTTCTAATTATTGAACTGCTTTATTCCAGCCTTGTGAAATGCACTACATTTGCTGATAAATGGCTTATCTTTGCAGCTAGGAAATGTTTACCCCCCATTGATTGACACGCCGATTCCTGCAGCGACGAAGTGACTGCTGCTGAGTAATGAAATGTTATTTAAATGTCTTAAAAGGGAATTCCTTGCAGGTGCTGACTAGGAGCAAGGCTGGTACCAGGCCTACCGTTATTTAATATTTATTTAAGTATTTATGGCCAAGAAATGGAAAGCATGTGTTTTGAAGGGAAAGCAATGAGTTAATGCTGCTGTGATTTTTGACGGCCCTGATTTTGATCCCAGATAAAACTTATTTATTTGAATCAAGCATTCTGATGTGGACTCAGTCTTTGCGTGCACTTATTGTCTCAGTGGATGTGTGTGTTGTATAGTCACTTACCACCTCAGCTTAGAGTTCCTGCCTGCTCGGTCCAAGCTACCCCCATGCGACCTGGCGAACCCAGTTCCTACAAAGTAGATCTAGGGGAAAGAAGGCAATATCCTCTTCGCAACCTGACGAAAAAAGAGATAAACAGAAGGAGGAGAAAACATCATTGTCAACCTCTCCAACTAAACGTTGACAAAAGATTAACAAACTCTACTCAATAAAGGCCTATCCATCTGTCCAGAAAAACACTTTGACATTACTGACACCACGATAGACTTATACAAGTATATACATAAATTAAAATTGGTAAAAATATATGCCAACCATCCAGAACAAAATACAAAGACACTTTCACTGGAAAGGGAAGCAATAGAGCAAGGTGAACAAGGAACTGATCTAACCATTGAGCAAATCCCAGATTTGAAGAATATGTTCGATCTAATGTTTAATCTGGAAGAAAACGAAGTAACAGAAATCCAAATGGTCGAGGAGTTGTCTGTAGAAACTCAAAAACATGCCCGAGTGGTTTGAAACGTAAATCCAAATTCTATCCCACACTCTCGTCAGGGAATAAATTTGACATCCTTTCTGAAGCCATCATGAAGGAGCTAGAACAACTGGAGAAAGTTCGAACAACAACAAACGGGAAACTCTTTCTAAGAAGGAACTCGCAGCCCAGAAGTCACTGATGGAGAACAGTACTGTAATTATCAAACCGGCGGACAAAGGGGGCAACATAGTCGTACTAAACAGGACCGACTATGTGAAAGAAGCACACAGATAACTTAATGATGAAACAAAATATAGAAAGCTAGATCAAAACCCTATAAATCGGATGATACTAGATCTCAAAGACAAAGTAAATGAGTGGCAAAAGATGAATTTGATTGATGATGAAGAATCACACTACCTATTTAAGGAGCAACCAACTATCCCAACCATATATTTCTTACCCAAGATTCATAAAACGTTATATGATTCACCGGGAAGACCTATTGTTTCTTCATGTGATTCTTTGTGTGAAAATGTTTCTGTGTATGTAGATCACTATCTAGCTCCCATGGTACATGATTTAAGGTCCTACATAAGAGACACAGGAGACTTTCTCCGGATTTTGGCAGATACAACATGGAGTCCCACATATATCATAGGAACAATAGATGTCGTATCCCTGTACACATCAATAGAGCATGACATAGGCTTACAAGCCTGTGCATATTTCGTAATACAACACAATATATCTGAGCTCCATCACTCAGCAATGTTACTAACAATGATTGAAATGTGTATAAAAAAATACTGTTTCTCTTCAATCAGAGCATGTACCACCAACTATGTGGCACCGCCATGGGGATGTCTTTTTCACCGAATTATGCCAATCTCAACATGGGTTGGTGGGAAAGAGAAATAGCAAAGGGGCCAAACAACCACCAAGCTCTGGATAAGATTGTGCTATGGGTCAGGTACCAAGATGATCTTTTTATAATCTGGAAAAGAGAGAAAAAGGAATTCCTGGAGTATTTCGATGGATTCAACGAAAACACGATAGGCCTCTCGTTTACTTGTTCTCCAAGTAAGACCAAAATAGACTTTTTGGACACTTCAATATATATAGATCAAGGTGAAATACACTCAACTCTATATAGGAAAAATACCTCTACAAATAGCATCTTACATGGCACTAGGTTCCACCCCAACCCATTATTGAGAAGCATTCCATACAGAGAATTTATGAGAATGAGACGCAATTGTTCCAAAGACACAGATGCCTAAGAAAAAATAATGGAGAGTGCAGCAAGATTGAAAAACAGAGGATATAAAACAAAAGAGCTGAGAGAAAGTTTACAAAAGATTGAGAAAATAACACAAATAGACACCTTGATCACACAAAAAATAAAGAAAAGGCGTGTATGAAATCATACAAAAAAAGGAACATCTAGACTTATTCTAACTTACAGTAAGGATACTCATAAAATCACAAGGATAATACAACGGTTCTGGAATTTAATAACTCAAGATCCCAACATCGGAAGTGTCCTAGGAGAACGACCACTAGTGACATACAGAAAAACAAAATTGCTTAAAGATTAATTAGTACAAAGCCACTTTACAGACAAACCAAAGAAAAACTGGCTTGAAGACCAATAACCGGGATTCAAGAAATGCAACAAATGCAAAGGTTGCAAAACAGCAACCAACACCAAAGAAATAACAGACACAGAAGGAAAGAAAATCAAGATCAACCACAAAATCACGTGCACTACCCAATTTGTGGTATATGTGATCGGATGTGCATGAGGCTTACAATATGTGGGAAGTGCTGCATGTATGCTAAAAAAAAGAATCCTGGAACATATAAAAGCAGTAAAGAATAAAGATCTGAGTTACGCAACTGCCAGACATATAGCATAATGTCAAAACAACAACTGGTAGAAAATGTATTTCTTTGGGCTAGACACCATCCCAATGAGTGAGAGAGGCGGCAACAGAAATCTTAAGCTAAGACAACTTGAGTTACGCTACATCATGAGGCTACGAACTAAGACTCCGAAAGGCCTTAATAATCACAAAGAAATATATATATACACCTAGGAAATTGAGAGAGAAAGGAGGAACAAAAATTAAATAGTGTAACCGTGCTGCCAAGCTGGAATTTTCGTAATGTGATCCAATTACCATAGGGGTACTAACCCGAAACTGGAATATGTACATATAATGGACAGTAAATTATGTGTAGTATACAATTATGTATGGTGTACATAATAGCCCCTCAAGGTACTAATAACCGTAGAATTGAGATATCAGTATGTCAAGTAAACGAGTTACCCAACAATCATGTGGACAAAAATTAGATTTCTGTGTAGAAGCTAGTCACCCTTGATGAAAATAGGGATGAAAGTGAATTACTATCTGGGCATCAGGTTATGGCCTTATCTTCCCTCTCGCCCCGACTCATCTGTGTTCAAATCTTACTAGATCACCGACTCTTCACTTAACCAAATACACTTCTTCAGCAGGTACTACTAGAAGTTGACTACTGTGTCTACATAATAATTCTTAGGTTAATCCACAGGTCATCTACCATTGTGCCTCTGTCTCACAGACCTCATGGTATCTCCTGGTTTCTTAGTACTTCCCCAGGATTCTGTGGCTCTTATGTGGATTCCATTTGACATGCCTTTGTGCCTGGGCAGTGCTGCCAGGGCCTAGGACCCTGTTGCTCCTATGTAGACTCAATATTGTATTTGTATTTCCTGGTCTCTTGGCACGATTGGTGTGGGTTAAGATTGTCACTTCTGGGTAGGCTTCATGTTGGACTAGCCTGTGAATTATCACTACCACTAGGAGCTGGGGTTCTATTACTTCCAGGATGACTGCATATAGTATTTCTTGAGTACCACTACTGTCAAATGGTAAGTACTGATGTGTCACAAATGTGATAAACAGATTGACAAATTGTAGCTGTTAGACCTGTCAGCCCTAGGGTGGTCTTCCCCTACATTTTATTTCCATTTTTGCCTCGTTACTAACCGCCATTTTGCTGGACATAGAACTCTGGGCATCTTACCGCTGCTAAACAATGTTGAGGTGCAGGTGCTCTCTCCTTACAACATGGTTGCCACAGGCCCCTGCTACTGCAGTGAGGCCACTGTCCTATCTGCCCACTTGTAGTTGGGATAAGGCTGGGACTTAATGCTACTGTAACCTTGACCGTCCGGCCTCTTGTTACCATAGACAGACACCACAGAGTCCCCGGATTCCTCTAGAACCTTCCAACCCCTCCAGGTTGGCGCCAGAACTGGCTGCCTTTTTAAAGGGGCACCTGACCTAGTGGTATAAAAGTAAAGGAGAGAACCTGATAAGTCAGTTACACCACTGGACCTAGGGACCCTCCGCTGGAGTAAAGGCTGCTGAGCTAGGGGGATTGCTACACTACTGAGGCCGACTGATCCTAGAACCTACTGCCCCAAGTCAGATGAGTTACCCTGCCTGCCTGCTGACCATGCCCTGTGCAAGGGGAACCAGGGACACCAGTTTCAGTGTGCCTGCCCAGGACTACCATAATCTCTCCCCCTACATTTGAGACCTGAAAACCATTGACAGATCTTTGTCCAGGTCGCGCTGTGCGCCTGCCAGCTGATATCCTTTACAGGTGCTGTGACTGTGAGGCGCCGTGAGCCTGGGAGTACTACTGCTGGGGACCCCTAAGGTACCATAGTGCACTGTCAGCTAAAAGCGCTGCGAGCCTGAAGTCACCGCTGCCGCCCAGGACCTAGCTGAAATGTCCAACAACTGTTTTTTAATAGTATCCTCTAATAACTTTTCAGAACTTTTTGTGCCAAGAGAGATCGTTCGGTTGAGTAATTCTACAGTTAGCATCCTGAATCTTGTGGCTGTTTATTCAAGGTTAGTAGAGATCTCTGTGAGTAAACGTGACATAGACTTTGTCTGAATAGTGACCGGTATAGTAAGAATTACTTGTGTCTTGTTTACAGATTTCCTCATCGATTTGTACATGTTATTGGAGTGATTCAACAGTAAGCTGGTATTTCTTTTTATCTAATATGCACTTGAATCACAAGCATTCAAGTTAATGCTAGGTGCACCCTCAACACCTTGGTATTACGTAGTGGAAGCGCTGAGTCATAATAGGTGTATCTTAGATTTTAGCATCTTCTTTGTTCTTTCTATTTATTCAGTTTCCCACCCCTTTAACTAACTATATACAGATCTTTTAGTAATTCATCATTATGTTTAGGCTATAACCAGTAGAATGTAGTTCTATTAAATATGAGAGCATGTTTTATTTATTTTTTACAGATTAAGCCCCTGAAGAAGAGCAGATGGGGCCTGAAATGCATTGGGCATTCTGCTAACAAATGCTTTTACTTTGATATATATGTAATCTATACCCAGAAAGAATTGATTTGTGATGTAAACTAACCAAAATGTTAATGTTTTAACGACATGAATATCTTGTTGTGAAAATACAGATAATTGAGATAGCAACAAAGTGTAGTATCAGAATTTGTTTTTAGACTTTGATCAATTTTTTGATTTTGGCAACAGTGCGCAGAGGCCAAGTGAAAACACTTGAAACTCCTTTTGATTTAGTTACAGGCACACAGGGACAGTGTGCATGCCTCGGTAGCACGCCAGAAGTTGATTAGGATTAATAATAAAAAAGAAAAAAAGGAGTGCTCCTTTCCAATCATTTTCGAGGCCTACAGACTGCCACGACGCCCTTCCCCCAGGGAATGGCCCCGTGAAGAGTGAGGAGTGGGCTGACTGGGGGCGGGGCTAGATCGAGGAGGAAGCGCGTAACTGCCTGCATGCCGCCTTGTTCCAGTACTTCCTGCAAGACTGCACTGGGGGTTAGGAAGCGCTGTGCCCCGCCAAGTCAGGGACTGAGGCCTATGCACAGCAGGATAGCCAGCCACAGGTCCCCCTGGCAATAGAACGTTTCTGCTGTGCTGTCTTCCCTGAAAGTGTACCAAATCTCTACATGATAAATATTGCCTATGTTAAACCTCTGCATAGGAAATGTTGCCTGCATTAAATATCCCATAATGCCTATATTGTACCTCTGCATAGGAAATGTTGCCTGCATTAAATATCCCATAATGACTATATTGTACCTCTGCATAGGAAATGTTGCCTGCATTGAATATCCCATAATGCCTATATTGTACCTCTGCATAGGAAATGTTGCCTGCATTAAATATCCCAATAAGAGTTTTTGCCTATATTGTACCTCTGCATAGGAAATATTGCCTGCATTGAATATCCACATGAGAGTTGTTGCCTATATCGCACCTCTGCCTAAGAACTACTGCATGTATTGACTCTCTGCCTAAGAAATATTGCACGTATTGAATATTCGCCTAAGAAATGTTACCTGTATTGCATACCTGAATGAGCGTGGTTACCTGTATTGACCTGAGGTCATCAAAAACCGTTTACCCTGCAGACTGTGGGAATCTTAAGTTACTAACCCTGACAAGTGGAAGACAAAGATACTTGTTCTTCTAAATGAAACCGGCGTGGTGTCTCCTTATCGTGTGTGCTTTACTGCGTCAGTTTGGGAGTGTGTTGCACAACTACTTCACACATAGCCTCGGGCGTACCTACCTGCCTCGCGCCAAGCTACTGTGTCTGAGTCAGTGGTCCCAAGGACCCCGGTTCTAACAGTAGCCTAATTCATATACTCAAGGACTCTAAATCTGCAAGTATCCCACAGAGTAGTGTACTGCCCTTCCACATATCATCAGGGGTAGAAAGTGCTATATAAATGGCAATACAATATTATACAATGTTAAAGTTGCTAATATTGTTTCTTGAGGTGTGTATTGCAAATGCATGACACAGTATGATCTTAGCATAACAAACTGTAACTTATGTGTGACTAAATCACTAACAATCAGCTCCCAAAATAGCAGCATCATAACATCTGCAAAGTGATTCATGAGGAGTAGTAAGCGCTGCATAAAAACTCATATCGTTTCATTTTCCATTCCTCAGAAAGGAGTCTTGTAATAGTAGGAGTCTCTTCCGACGTGCTGGCGATCCAGTGTACCTTTGAAGTGCTTACCTGAAAGAGTAAGAAAAAGAAGTGGGGGTAATGTTTGTGATTGGATACAATTGCAAGTAGTGTTCGTGAACATTATGAAACTTGGCACACAAAGAGGCTCCAGTGAGATAGGAATTATATATGTAGTATGCACCAAGTTACCGCCAATCCCATAAAATTCTAGGCCTCAGTCAGAGGCGACCACTTGTAATTTCCCATATGTGACTGATGGGTGGACAGGTATGGGTATCTCCCCCACATGGGTGTTCAAAGCAGCAAATGGCAAGGGCACCACTTGCATCGGTTGCTACCTGTGCGTAATACGCTTCAACACATCATCAGAGGTTTAAAGCACCACATGTGTGCCAATACCATGAAAAACAATAGACTTTCAAAGGTCCTAATGGTGTGATGCATCACATATACCTCAGACACACAACTTTCAACATATAAGACATTGCTCAATAAATCTGCATTAGATGCTTATTACAAATTGCATCACACACGTTGAAAAACAGCATGACAAACTGCAACCCTTATGCATGATTACTAACATTGGGCTCTCACCGACAATCCGTGCTACACATCCTCAAAGAGCTTCAGCAGCTCTCCCGGGGTAGTACGCTCAATATAAATGTTCATACAATACCAAAGGTAACCTTGATCAAAGTCTCAATCACATGTGCTTTTAAGTCGATTTAATTTAGCCCTCTCCTGTTTTTTTTCCCTTTTTGCTGGCATGAATGAGCATTTACTTTTGTACTGCCAGCTAAAATCTATTTTAAGATGCAGGCAAGCTGTTTCGCTGGGTTGAAAATGAGAGAAATTAATGTTTCTTATTTCAAAAATGTAGAATATATGCTCGGACACTTTGAAAAGCTCTTGAGGCATGGGCATTCAGCAATGGTAGAGCGGGTTGGTGCTAAGTACACCACAGAAGATCATTGTTTTACACTCAGTGGTGTTGCCAACATGGCAACAAGCACAGTTGGTAGTCTGTGTGGCTGCTTTGTTGATTTTAAAGCAGCATTGGATAAGATGGACTGCTGAATCCTGTGGGATAAATTAGAAAGATGGAACATCGTTAAGGACCTGCTGATTATGATCGGGAAATTCCATGAAGACAATTGGGTAGAGGTTGACCTCGATGGGATGGGAAGCTTAGAGCATTGCTTACCAGGATTTTATTGGTTAACCCCTTCGCTGCGGCGGGAATTCCGCCGCAGCGCTAAGGGGGCGGGGGGCCAAGCGGCGCTCGCATGCTCGTGACGGAGCCGCACCGTCACGAGCCGCGGTTGAGCTGTGCTCATGATGGAGCGGTTCCGTCATGGCCCCGCCCGCTCAATGGAAAGTCCAGCGCAGGCGCGGAATTCGTGCCGAGCGGGCCATGACGGAACTGTTCCGTCGTTAGCACAGCTCAACCGAGGCTCGTGACGGAGCGGCTCCGTCATGAGCATAGAAGGGGTAAAAACAACGTTGTGTTGTTGGGGTTAACCTTGTCATTGTCACAAGGGCATTCTCATGACATTCCAACCTGGATTCTCAGTTAGAATGAGAATGTAATTTGATGGCAGTTGCTGCCGGGACGTCTGCTTCACCAGATCGAAATAAAGGAAGCTCTTTAACTTACCTGGCATCATCTTCCTTTCACTGGCGACTGGCTGGTCTGGTTTTCAGTCTCCCCATCTGCGGTTGCCGGACTTCGTGGTGAATCTTCCACTTCGAGGCAACAGGATATGTCTCTACATTCTGTCATCGCGCTACGAAGCTCTGAGGTCGACGATTGATGCTCAAGAAACGGAGCGCTGTCTTTGTAGTACGCTTGCCGAGAGCTTTCATTTGGTGAGTTTATTTACTTTGCTTCCCCGCCTCGCCTTCTCGATTCCTTGGTGCTCGAGCTTCTGACTGTAGTTTCTGGGGCGTGTATTGACACGCGTTGCCATGGCAACTTTCTCAACATCAGCCTGCTGTGTGCGCGTCAGCCAAGCGCGAGGCAGCAATTATCATTAAAGGCAATTCGTTCTTTTAAAATAAACATAGCCTGCTGTGTGTGTGCGTTTGTATTTTATATAGCGCACTTCTACCCTGAGGTCTCGTAGCGCTGTATTCATACCGCTGTGGAACCCTTCCTGGCTTTCCTGTGAAATGTCCACTCCTGGGCACCCCCAAGGTGAAGCCAGGCATCCAAGTGCTGCTGGGGCCGTTGTGGAGATTAAGCAAGCTATTGCTCAGAGTCAGAGTGAGACCCATGATTAGACTAGGCACCGAGGCGAGAATTATCAGTTCCAGGGAGATTGAGTCCAAGAGCCGCCGAGGCGGGAATTGAACCCTGGTCCCGGGCCTGACCTCTGCATCAGGGTCTGCCGCTCTAACCATCAAGCCACGCTTCTCCAAAGCTGTGCGCGCGTAGTCGAGCGCGAGGCAACATTACTGAAAGGAAGCTTCCTTTATAAAAAACAGTCTGCTGCATCGAGGAACTGCAAATATGATGAAAATTAATGTTAAAATTCAGCATTAAAGCAACTGAATTCCACAGATTTTACAGTTAATGCTACTGTGAAACACATGCTGAATAAAATAATTGAAAGAAGTGTGATTTCTTTATTAATACTAATACTAACTGTTTCACTCAATAGAAAGAAACCTTAAACGTCGGATGCTGCACTTTTAGGGAATTTATACCTGCAAGTTAAATCTGCTGTGCACCATTGTGAATGAATATTAATTTCCTATGTGATTAACTGTGGAGAAACATTACTGCCTACCTAGTGTGGCTGTTAAGAAATGAATAGAAAGAAATCGACTTTTGGTGTTCTTAATCCATTTCATTTTGATTGTTTTGGTAATGCTTCACTCATAAAACCTCTGGATAAAAGATTCAATCCCAAGAGCAATATTGTTTTAGAACGGCATACATTTTTACAGCGTGTACAAATGCCTGTTGAATCTATTGATGATTTTGTCGCTGCTTTGAGAATCTTAGCTGTTAATTTCAACTATAGAGAATTCAGAGATTAAATTATTCGTGATCAATTAATTGAACGCACTTGTGACAAGAAGGTTCAGGAAAAACTTTTATCGTCTGATGATCCAGATTTAGAGACTGCTCCTATTTTAGCTAAAAGCGTTGAACATTCTCAATTTTGCATGAAAGAGTTAAGTGCATCTACGTCAGCTACTTCTTCTTGTGAAGTTAAATTGGTCAGCACAAAATCTTCTGTTAAACCAATCAAAACTGCCAACTTGAATGTTTCTTGTACTCCATCTGCGTCCAATTCCTCTAGAACAAGAAATGAAGAATAAGAGCTATCTTGCTATCGTTGTGGCAGTAGATCTCATTTGGGCAATTTCAAGTTCTGTTTCGCCATAAATCAGACCTGCTTCAAGTGTGGGAAAAAAGGGCACCTAGCATGCATGTGCAAAGCGACAGTTGTACACAGGGGACCGTCACTTACTGTTAAAGCCATCGAGGATCACAGTGTAGAGTATGAAGAAGATAATACTTGTTATCTGCTTCTTCTATGGAATCTGAGGGTGTAGTAGAAATTGCTTCTATTGAACAGTCTCAAAGAAGAAAATCTCCTGTGTGCACAATAAGTTTGAATAGCATTAACACTAAGGGGTAGATGTATCAAGAAACCCGTCTTATTTGTGATCTTTTGCGAGTTGCAAATAAGGAATCACAAAATGTGATGTATGTACTTTTTACCGAATTTTCTGCGATTTCTTAAAAATCGCAGAATATTCTGCAATTTCTTATTTTGCGAAATTCGCAAAATAAGAAATAGCAAAAAACGTGAATCTGCCAATGCAGGAACAAGCTGAGGATGTCACAGTTAGGAAGTCTTGTTGATTACCTGCACCTGCCTGCCTGAGCCACACTCAGTGGCAGTTGGAAGATTGTTTGCCAGCTGTGCAGATCTGTTTCCTTGCAGCATGGAGCCTGAAAATTCTCAAGGAGGTTCTTCTGGAGAGAAAAGAAAAAGAACAGAAATGTTCTGAAAAAAGGAACAGGAAACTCTAATTGCAGAGATGGCTTGCAACCATGAGTTGCTCTTTGGGAAGCAAGCACTGAAAGTTCCAGAGGCTCGCAAGAGAAAAATTTGGTTAGAGATCCAGGAAAAAAGTTAATTCTGTTGGAGTTACCCCACGAACCATCGAAGAACTGCGCAAAAGTTGGTATGGCATGCACCTGCGGTCCAAAGAAAAACTTGCTGCAAGGATAAAGGAAGCAAGCAAGACAGGCGGGGGAACATCCACTGCTGAGCAGCCCACTCCTCATGAGGAGCTTGTAGAGGCAACTCTCTTGCCTGAGAGTGTTAGTGGGGTTGCGCAAATTGACAGCTCTGGCCTGGACAAGGAGCAGAAGGTAAGAAGGATGTATGTATGTATGTGCAGTTGTGGGTCATGCATGTGGTTCAAGTTAGTGCCTGTTCACAGTCTGAACCCATTGAAGAGAGGTACCCTGAGTCTCAGTCAGTTGAAAGTCTATTTTCCAATAGCTTGTGCACTTCAATTTCTTTATTAATCCTTCTTTTCTTTTGAAAAGTAATGTAATTCATTTAGTACTGTTATGAAAAAAAAACAAAAAGTAGTTTTTGTCCAAAATTAGGAACACTTTATTTAACTTAAACAGTAAAGCACACAACAATCTCATATGTCTCTATCTACATCCACAGCACATTCAGGACATTCCAGGGAGGACAGTGAAGACAATGAGGCTTATTTTCAGGAAGTGTCAGCTGCTGAAGAAAGTACAAATGAGGAAGTAAAATCCATTCCCATTGTCAGGCAAAAAAGAAGACATGTGACCCCTCTGCCTCCTTTTGAAGAAGATGAAATGGAACATGAAGGGTCAAGAGAGAGTGCACAGGAAGCAGTAGTTAGACCACAACATACAGAGCAATCTAATGCACATAGAAGAAGAGCCTATACATTGGAAAGGTCAAGGGCCAGTAGGGTTGGACTAGAGGAAACTCCTAGTGTGTTTGCTGGTTTGGAGCCGGACATGTTGCACGTGCAGCACCAGCAGCACAAGGCCCTACGATAAATTAACAGCCAGCTTTCAAAATTGAATAGAAGTAATGCAGGCATGGGTGATGGTATGAGGGCAATAGCTGCTTCCATGGATAGACTTTGTTTGGCCATAGAGCTTTCTGAAGAATCAAGGAACAGGGCAGCACGCCGTGCCCATGCAAGGATGCTTGCATACTCGAAAGCAATAAACAGGCTGTGCAGTGTAAGTTCCAACTTCACTAGGCGTAGTGTTACTATGCAGCACATGGTTAGTGAATGCACCAGGAGAGTTGCAAAAGGATTGGATAAAGTGACATCTGCAGTAGAATTACTACACACTGCAAACTCTGGTGTACGTGCACTTTTTGATCATGCTGACACTGAGGAGACATCAAGTAGGAGTAGTAGTAATCCAACACCTACATCTGACATTAGTCAGCGCAGGAGTGGAAGGAATGCAGCCCATGCTACAACAAGTAGAAGCATGGAATCAGTACAGCGCTCTACCAATAGGCAGCGCAGGAAATAATGTTTTGTGACAGCCAAAATTAAAAAAAATTCAAGTTTACACTTGCATTACATTTCTGGAATATGTGAAATGACCTGTGCAGTAACAGGTCAGTTATCAGAATAGCAGTATGCCTTTTGTTCCTAAAATAAAAAAAATATATACTTTGCAACATCATTTATGTTTGTTGTTTTAATTCTTACCTAAAAGTAGTTGTGTGTTATCTCAGCACGTCTTTGCCGTCCTGCAGCAGCTCCTAATCCTGCTGCAACTCTTCTTGGGGGGGGGTGTGGGGGGGGGGATTTCTTCATCATCAGATGTATCTGAGTCACTCATTTACAATTCTGTTCCTTTTCTCATGGCCATGTTATGTAACATGGCACAGCTAGTTACAATTTTACAGCACATTGCAGGATTATATTGTAAAGCACCTCCACTTTTGTGAATCCTACGAAACCGGCTTTTTAAAATTCCAAAAGTCCTTTCAATGACTCCACGTGTTGAACGGTGTGCCTTATTATATCTCCTTTCATGTACATTTGATGGATTTAGATATGGGGTCATGATGAAATCATCTACAGCATAGGCGCTGTCACCTGCATGATAAGAATTGTTGATAGACTGCTTATAAAAAGTGAAGAGTGAATTGTTATAAAATAATTACTCTAATGAAATAAAATGTACCTAGTACAAAACCCTCTACAAATTGGCCAGCACTCAAACGTCTATGAAGTCCACTGTGCCTAAATATATATGAGTCATGAGTGCTCCCTGGGTACTGAGCAACAATATCAGTGATTATGTACTTTGCAGTTGCACACCATTTGAATGTTGATGGAATGGTAACATTTCCTATTTCTATAAACATATTCTGTGGCAGCAGGTGGAGTGATGGCAATATGGGTGCCATCTATGCAACCAATTACATGTGGGAAATGTGCAATTTGATAAAATTCCAATTTTGAATCTTGTATGTCTTGTTGATTGCTGGAGAGGTAGATATGATGTTGAAGCCTACTCATCATTGCTTCCAGAAAAACTCTAAATAAATATGACAGGGCACTCTGAGACACACCTCCAACCTCTGCAATGACGCTTTGAAAAGAACCAGATGCCAAAAGGTGCAGGGAGCACAATACCTGTACATGTGTAGGAATTGAATGTGTCCTGTCTGTTTCATGTTTCAAAAATGTCTTCAATTCTTCAATGAGGTCCAAAATGCTGTGTGGTTGCAGTCTGTATTTCTCAAAAATGTCCTCTTCTGTTTGCTGGAAAAGCGTAATACGCAGTTTGAAGATTATCTCCTGCCTCGGTCTCCTCTGTGCAAGGGCTTGAATGCGCAGCCTAATAGCTACCAGGTAAAGTCCAGCCATTGTGCCAGCAAAAATTACATTGTGGGGTCTTTTTTGTACTTTCAACTTGGTTACCACCTGACTGTTGTTAGTGTTAATTGCAATTTCTTAATTTGCGAATTTCATGTTTTCGCAATTAGCAATTCTTTCATACATCTATTTGCGATTTCTAATGTTGCGATTTCTTGTTTGCGAATATCGCAAAACAGAAACCGTGCAAAATAAGAAATTGCAAAAAAAATTGCAGAATTCAACATATGCAACTAAGTAATCTCAAAAATTGCAATTACTGATTTTGCGATGCGATTTGGTACATACATCGCAAATTTCTATTTTTTAGTCACAAACGCTGCATTTTTGCGATTCGCAGCGTGAAATTTCAATTACACAATCATCTACAAAACAATTTGGCAAATTCAGTGGTAAGTTAGAATTCAAGGGGGATTGTACACAATGCACTGTATATATTGTGAAGGAAGGTGCCAACTTATTAGGATGGCATGAACAGGGTGAACTAGGGATCATCCTTGATCCCAATCATACCGACATGGATTTATCTAGACGGGAAGCTAAACAGTATTATGCAAATCTTCTCAATGTTTTGCCTGTACATTCTGTCATTACTAATTTATCTCTTGAGAATGATTGGGTTCAAAATTATCCTGAAGTCTTTAATGGTAAACTTGGCAAGCTTAAAGGATTCCAACATTGTATTGTTCTCAAAGAAGGTGCTAGAGCGATAGCACACAAGGTACGTAAAGTACCACTAAGCATGCTTGGAGAACTGAAACTTGAATTGAAGCGATTGTGTGCTATGGGAGTAATTGAACCAATTGAAGGGTCTGAATGGTCGTCTACCAACCTAACTTGAGTGGATGAACCTCTCAACCCCTGCGCACTGTTGCTACTAGTGAATCACACTAGAAATATCATCATATTAATTTTCATTTCACTTCTTTCAAATATAAATTTATCATATAACCAAATTCACCATTCTTTTATGAAAAGTATGATATTTAATCATCAGTTCATTTTCAATAAATTCAAACATATGTTCAAAAAACAAAACATTTCATAATTTCAATATATCAACAAAATCTTTCTTGGCAACGTGTAGTTGATGTAGCCCGATGCATTTCGAGTCCTTTTTCGGTTCCCGGCTGGCAGTGGAGTTAGGAGTTGGAGCTGAGTGTATAGGTGGCATTTTGGCATTTTGAAGTGATACGGAAACGCGGTGGTTTCCAATTTAAAAAAAGACTCGAGGTATCACAACCTCGTGGTTAGGTTGCCCCTGAGGAAGAGTCCAAAAAGGACTCGAAATGCATCGGGCTACATCAACTACACGTTGCCAAGAAAGATTTTGTTGATATATTGAAATTATGAAATGTTTTGTTTTTTGAACATATGTTTGAATTTATTGAAAATGAACTGATGATTAAATATCATACTTTTCATAAAAGAATGGTGAATTTGGTTATATGATAAATTTATATTTGAAAGAAGTGAAATGAAAATTAATATGATGATATTTCTAGTGTGATTCACTAGTAGCAACAGTGCGCAGGGGTTGAGAGGTTCATCCACTCAAGTTAGGTTGGTAGTTTAGCAGGCACGGAAGTAGGACAAACGTGCCACCACTGCAGCACGCATGTGAAAAAAGAAGAGGATTAAAACTATATTTCTGTTAAAAGAAGGAGTGCCTTCCCTTTCATTATCTGAATGGTCGTCTCCCATAGTTTTAGCGCGCAAAGCGGATACATCGCTTAGAATGTGTGTGGACTTGCATGATCTTAATTCTTGCATATGGGTAGACCGTCAGCCTCTGCCTAACATCAATAAGATGTTGTCAACTTTGGAGGGTGCCAAGTATTTTTCTTCTCTCGACATATCTTCTGCGTATCATCAAATTGAGTTGTGCAAGGATTATAGACACCTCACGCCATTTGTGACTCCTGAAGGTGCGTTCAATTATTTACGTATGCCGTTCGGATTAGCGTCGGCATCCTCAGTGTTCCAACGCCTCATGGGAAACCTGTTTAAGAACACTGCGGGAGTCATATTCTTTCAGGACGCCATTATTATCCATGGAAAGACTGTACAGGAGCACAATGCCAGGGTCAAGCAGGTGTTAGAAATTGTGAGGCCCAGTGGGATAACATTAAGAAAGGATAAGTGCAAATTTTTTAAAAATGGGGTGGATTATTTGGGTCATCACATTTCTGCAAATGGAATAGAACCTAAAATGAAGCTTCTTGATGCTTATCAAAATGCACCCGCACCCCAGAATAAAGACCAGTTAAGTTCTTTTCTGGGGTTAGTTGAGTATTATGCAAAATTTGTATCAAACTTGTCTGAAAGAACTGTCTGCTTGCGTAGTCTCCTTAAGAAAAACATGAAATATGATTAGTCTGAGCAGTGTGTTAATGATTTTAAATTATTGAAAGAGGCAATTGTGCAAGTACGTCCACTCAAATTGTTTAATATTAATGATTGATGCATTGTCATCACTGATGCAAGCAATGTGGGTCTTGGTGCTGTTCTAATGCAAAAAAGATCTGATAATAAGGAAGAGATCATTGCTTTTGCTTCCAGAACACTCTGTGGTGCCGAAGGGACCTATTCCACAATTAAAAAGGTAGCATTTTGTTTATGGTGGGGTGTGCAATATTTACGGAATTTTTTCTGGGGTAACGATTTTGTTCTTAGGACCGACCACAAACCTTTGGTGGATCTTTTTACCACCAAGGGTGGTGGTAGGGCTACACCTCGTATTGCTAAATGGCAGTACAGACTCAATGAGTTTAATTACCTCCTGGAGTATGTAGCTGGTGTAAAAAATCGTGTGGCTGATTGCTTATCTAGATTGTCTCTTTCTCAGAATGTTTTGGAACCAGAAGGTGATCATTTAGAAATGGTGTTTGCTGTTAGCACTGTAGCCAATACTGGTGCTGCTTTATCTGAGGTTGATTGGAAGCTTGCTAGCTCCGAGGATGTTGAAATGTGCAAAGCAAAGGATTTTGTAGCTCATGGCTGGCCCAAAGTTACGGTTCTTTCTTCTGAATTCGGTCCTTTTAGGAGGATCAGTGATGAATTGTCTCTAGTGGATGGAATTTTGGTTGTTCCTTTATCTCTACGTAAAGTAGTTTTGGATCTAGCCCATGAAGGTCATCTGGGCATTTGGGCCATGAAACGGAGGGTAAGAGAGGACTTTTGGTGGCCTGGTGTCGATAGGCACATAGGTCCATTAAACACTGTGTTCGTGATTGTGGGGTATACGTTCTAAGTGACAAAACCCAAGTGACTTGTCCTTCTTCCATCGCTCCCATTTCAGTTAAAGAATTACCTTGGTGTAAATTAGCGTTAGATATTTCTGGTCCATTTAGCGGTTTAGGCAGATCTCCCAAATATGCCTTAGTCTTAAATGACTATATGTCAAAATGGCCAGAAGTTAGATTTGTGGAAGGAGTTAATACAGCTACAGTGATTCATTTTTTTAAAGATGTTTTCCTTCTAGAAGGATTCCCGGAGGAATCAGTAACAGAAAACGGTAACCAGTTGGTGTCTGTTGAGATGCAGGATTTCCTTAAAGAGCATGGAATCAAACATATTCTCACTTTCACTTTACCATCCCTGCAGCAATAGTTTAGTTGAACGTCTGCACCGTGTCATTAAGGATCAGTTACAGTTAGCCTCCATTAATGCTTTTCATTGGAAACAAGTACTTTCTGACATGCTGTGGGCAATAAGGGTTACTCCCCATACTAGTACGGACGTATCTCCTTTTACATTTTTCTTTAGAGGTTGAGTAGTGGGTCCCAAGCTCAATAAGGACTGGATGTCAAGGAAAGAAGTAAAAGTACAAAAAATAAGAAAGGTGGCTGATGTCAGAGCTGCAGCTCAGGCCAGGTATGCATCTGACAGCGTCAGAACATCTCCTGTGTGTCAAGGTGATTGGGTAAGGATCAAAAAAGCTATACTTGTGCGGAAGGGCTATTCTCGGTTTGCTGCTCCTGCCAGAGTCAAGGAAGTAAGAGATCATGTTGTTGTACTGGAGAATGGGAAGATTTGGAACAAGTCTGTTATCTCAGTTGTGCCAGAGTCTAAGGTTGAGTTTGTGAAAAACAAATTTGGAGTAAGCACTTCAGGTTGGACTCTGCCCACTGAAATTGTCAGTTCTAATTTATCTGTACCGGATAACAATGTTGTTTCTCAACGGAGTCTTTTAAGAAATAGGTCACCTTCTGTCAAATTTCATGATTATGTTTGATATTAAGTTTAACTACTTGCGAAGTTATTTATTTTTTATTTTTCTTCTTTTGGTGTGTTATTTTTATCATTGTAATGTATTGATATTATGTGTGATGGGTAGTAGTGTTACAGTTTTAGCCATTGTTTTCTTTTTTTTTTTTTTTAATTTTTTATTGAAACCTTTAATGGTACTTAAATCAGTTACAGTCACAAGCCTACCAACCATCACGGCCGGCCATCAAGACAGGGGCGGTCGAATCAAATCAATTAAGCCATAAAAATGTAGAAATCCGCCCCCCAAACGCTCTGTTGTAACTCAGGAGAACACTTATACCATATTGGTAACAGGAATAAAGAAGGTTTCTTTTTCTTTTTTTTGTAAATTAAAGAACAGGATCTGATGCCGTACAATTAAGTCATAACAAACCAAGGGATATACATAGAACAGGATAATCACAGTCAGGACCACTGTAGGCAAGATATTAGCGCTAGTGTACATAATCAGGATAGACAATAAACATTACATTCCTCCCACCGAAACAGTGTCTGCCCCCTGTAGAGTAGAGCATTGAAAAACATCCACCCTTGTTATTTGAACCAGCAAAATGCACGGAGAGTTACCTCTAATCAGCTCCCGGAAAAAGAAGAAAGTTAAGGAAAGCCAGGTATAACATAAATAGAAAAAAGGCCATAGGAACAGAAAAGGAGAAGAAAAAAACAATAACCCCCCTCCCCCATTCCCCCACCCTGCACCCCTGCATACGGCTATGGCCTACCCCCCTAGCAGCGTGCCTGTCGGCCAGTATCTAAACCCGAAATATAGAAGGAAGAGAAATATAAAGGAGAAAGACACAAACTACACGAAAGTGAAAGGAAAAAAGTAAATCAATAACTACTACTAATATAATAAGGAACTTTGAGGGGATCCCAGGACAGGCCCCCGGCTCACCTCCACCCACCGCTAGATAACTTCCCAATTACGTTCAAAAGGTTACATGAAATTTCAAAGTCTTTAAATTGGGAAGATGGTGTTTCGCCCTGTCTGCCACTTGCATCCATATGAAAAGTGAGAAACCCAAGCAGCCACCGATTAATACTGAAATGTCCGGATACTCAAAGAATGGGAACGTCACTGTTCAGCAGTCCAGCCATCCACACCCAAATAACATAAGTGGCAATCATACCCAACCCCTTAACGAGACAGTGGCTCGCTATTCAGCCCAGACCCACCGGATCTAGTGGGTGGATGTGTCCCAGCTCCTCCGTCTTGATCACAGGCAAGTCAAAGTACCACCCCTGTTTGTAGATAGCGATCCGGGAGCCGGGAGGAGACGTCAAGCCACCCCAGCACCCACTGACTCCAAAACGTCAAGAAACCAACCGGAAACACAGCCGCTGCGGTGTGGTCATTGGTATAGGATACGTTAGGGAAATGAGAGTCACTTCAGCACACAACGGCAACATCTTGCAAGAGGCTACTGCAGGGTATACACAGGAGGAGGGACCCAACAGTATTACCGGTCGTGGCCTCTCTGCCCACTCCATGCTTCCCTGGCTCCGATCGTTATCAAAGCGTGTCTGTCCATCATGAGCTACTGAATCAGTTCCCCTTAACACACTCTCTTTCAGCCCAATAGGAAGTGCGCCTACCATCAGCCGATCTTCAGCACGCACCACAGCCGTATTATCCAACTCCAACATGGCGAGGCCCGCTCTCTCGACCCCACCCCCAGAACTACAGCATCCAAGGTAGACCCCAGGGCCGTCATTCTCTGGGTTAAGGAGGAGTGGAGTCCCTCAATTAAAGCCAAAATGTCACTTAGGGTAGGGTCCGTTTCTTCCTCCGCAGCAGAGGCCACACATACGCCTGCCGGGGCCATTCCAGTCCCTTCATAGGAGCGAGTTGTGAGGGTACCCGGATACCGTGGAGGCACAGTAGCTTGCATTATGCGCAGCCCTCGGTTGTAACTCGGTAAAGCAGAAACCACTGTGGCACTATTTTCCGGTCGACCACTTAACTCGCAGAGGTCCGGAAGAAAGTTGGCAGATTTCGGGCCGTCTCCGCCGCAGTCGGGAAGATAAGAGCAGCTTCCCGGACCTCCACACGGCCAGCAGTAAGCAAAGATGCGCTGGAGCAGGTCAGCGATAGCTGCTATTAAGCTGTGCGGTTCATCCTTGAAATCGGATGAATCGAGGTCCGCGTCTCGGGTGACCGGCACTTCCGGAGTCCACTCGGCCAGTGTTGTTCACTTTACAGCCGGCCATATTAACACTCCAGGTCCCGGCTCCAGAGACAGCAAGGCCACAATCTTCAAGACGACATATCTCCCGTCTCGACACTCGGAGAGCCCTCGGGGTCACTCGTACCGGAACAGTGCCATCTCAGACGTGCGGAGGCAGAGCTAAGGCGCAGGATCAATAACAGGATCTTTTAGTAGGAGGAGGCGATCGACTGAGCCGGGAGCCTAGGCGACCATCTTAGTCTCCAGCCTGGCTCCTCCAGTTTTAGCCATTGTTAATGTATTGGGAGGGGGGTGGTTAGGAATGTTTATGTTTTCAGTGAAGGAAAGGGGATGTGTTGGTTTTCATTTTGTCATTGTCATGAGGGCATTCTCGTGACATTCCAACCTGGATTCTCGGTTAGAATGAGAATGTAACTTGACGGCAGTTGCTGCCGGGACGTCTGCTTCACAAGATCGAAATAAAGGAAGCTCTTTAACTTACCTGGCGTCATCTTCCTTTTATGTGTCTTAACACCTTTGCCTTTTTCTTTATTTATCTAAGGCCTTCCCAAATGTCTCAGGATCAGTTAACTCTTTTTACCCAAGTATTGAAAGGGTGCATACCCATTGTCATGGGTACGCAGACGACTTAGTTGAAATGGACTTGACCCCTATTGCGCTTAACACAAAGCTGCAAATCGAAAGTCACTATTGTGTGGTCAATTCCCTGATACTTTATAATGACTAAACTAAGCCCATGATTTTCTCAAAAAAACTAAAGAGATACTTGTGATTTCATAATTTGTCACCTTTTGAGCAGGTAAAGGAATATAAATATCTAGATCACCTTTACCTGGAATTTACATTGGGGAAAGAACTTTACAAAGGTGAGAATTACTCTCTTAAGTACACGAAAAGCCCTGAAAATATTTGATCTGAGGTATGGAGGGCTATTCATTGATGAATATTGCACATTGCAATGCAATGTACTACATTGAGTGCTTTTGCAACGCAGTTGTTACAAAGACTGCGTCGTTAGTACGAGATATATTTACATCGCAAGTCATTACAACAACTTGTAGTAGGGGGCGCACTGGACTTTTATTATTTACTATTCCTACTCCAGTTTGCGCAACAGTATGGAAGGTATTGGAATTCATTTCCAATACCTCAGCGCCCCCTACAGCAAGTCGTTGTAATGACTTGCGATCTAAATGCATCGTGTACTAACGCAGTTGTTGTAACAACCGCGTTGTAATAGTACTGAGCTGTAATGACAGAGTTGTAAACGCTGTTTCCCTCCATTGATCAGCGTTGGAAAGTGGATTATTAGTAGCGGTACATAGGCATTTACCACTGGCAATAAGGCCACTAACACAGTCTAGGGCTCAGAATAACTCTCATAAAATTATTCCCATGCTCAACCCTTGTTAGCTTGTTTGTAAACAGGTAGGCTTAACCTCTTCAGAGACAGGTATGTAAAACATTTAAAACCACCATTTTAGTTAATAATTAAGACACAACATACACTAAAAATACAACACCAATTTATAACAATAGACATATTTTTATGTTTAAAATAACACCAAAATGAAACAAATCCAATGAACTTGGATTTGATATCGGATATGAACTCTTTAAAGATTTTGCACTATATAGCACATAGCATTTCATTTTGATAACTTTATTTCGGTCAAAGACCATAAAAGCACAGATAAAATATGTAAATAGATAATAAAAATATAAATAGAGTTATTAAAATAAGACATTATTAAATTGGAAGTTATCAAGAAATGGCCATCACAGTAAAAAAAGAAGTAAAAAAAGGCAGTTAGTTAAGCAAAGAAGTCCTTCTTCGCCACATTCCTTGTAAAAAGCGGGAAACCGAGAAGACTATGGCGGGAGAGGTATCATAGGTTAGGATCCTGCAGGCCTGGGCACATTGGCTTAATCCCAAGTTTTTACACAACGGTACCAACCAGCATCTACGTATACTGCTATACGCCGGGCAAAAGAACAGAATGTGAACAATGTCCTCTTTAGTACAATTGCATGCTGGGCAGGAACCATCCTCTTTCCCTGACCAAGAGAGAGTCAGTGCCCCGATGGGTAATCAGCCGTGCCTTAATTGGGTGTATAGTTTCCTCGCTAGCGGTGGCTGTATTAGGTCTAAGAATTCTTCCCTCTGAGGCGCCAGCTTGACCTGTAAGAACTCTTTCGTAAGCCTTCCCATAACTGTCGCACTACACAGTAGACTTAGGTTAAAATGTCTCACAATGGCCACCAGTTCTTTCCTCTGGACCGCCGCACAGCTCACCTCAGGGGACTCCCACAATTGGGGGAGGCCAATTTGTTGGGCAAGAGTTTTGATGTGCTGTAACCACAGTATACGCTTGCCTTTCAGGGTAGCCCAGACCATTGAGAATTCCGCTCTGTAGTCCTCGAGCTCTGGGACAGTCCAGAGCCTTCTCCAGTACAGAAGCGGACGTGCTGAGAGTAGTTCAGTGATGTGCTCGATTTCCATGTCCAATCGCAAGGGTATCAATGGAGTGCTCTGGGGGAGACCCACCAAGTTCCTCATAAAGGCCTGCTCCACTTTCAGTAGGCTATGTGCGTTCGTATGGCCCCAGAGCTCCGCTCCGTATGTTGCAGCAGGTCTTGCCTGGACCCCATAGATCTCAAGAGCAGGGGAAACTGGTCTGAAGATGGTTGACTTATGGAACTTGCAAATACTCCCAGTGATCTGCAAAAGTCTCAGGGTGGAACTAGCAGCCTGGGGGCCCCAGGTGAAGTCTTCGTTTAGGGTGATGCCCAAATAAACAAAAGTTTTCACTCGTTCAAGCGGTGTCCCATTTAGAGTGGGGACCGGACGGGTGCGCCTCGGGGGTCCAAAGATCATAAACTTGGTCTTACCCAGGTTGATCTCTAGGCAACGCGAGGCGCAGAATGTCACAAACCCGTCCAGAACTCGCTGGATGCCCGTTGATGTTCGCGAAAGCAACAAAGTGTCGTCAGCGAACATCAGAGCGGGCACCCGGCCAGTGGACAACCGGGGGACATCACTATCCCTGACCTTGAGTAAATCCCCCACCAGGCCGTTAATGTACAGGCTGAAGAGGGTCGGGGCTAAGACGCAGCCCTGCCGTACACCTCTCCTGACTGGATAGCAACCTGTAGTGCCTATTGGTACAGCTGGTCTCCCTAGTTAGGGACAAAGTCAAAGTTTCAGGCTGACCGCGATGGAGCCCTGCGCGGCTACTCCTCGCGGTAGGCCTCGTTAAAGTTTTTACCTTCTGGCGTAGAAATTTTTCTGGAGCTTTTTCTGCTGGGGTCCCTCGAAGCTCTCGACCAGTCCTGATTCGAAGAGGGTTCGCCAGCTTGCCTTTTGATGAGCTCCAGGTCAAACTTATGGAAGCCAGCCCTCCGGATCTTCCCAACTGGATGAACCAAAGATCCAGGCCGGCTCGCGGTTAAAGGTGGACGGCTTGACTCTCGTAGTTGGGGCCAGTCCAGTCTTTTAGCTGCAGACTTAGAAACGTTTATAGAGCTTTTTCTCCCGGGTCCCTCTATTCGCTTCACCAGGGCAGATTTGTTTAGGTTCGCCAGCTTGGGTTTCGACTAACTCCCATTCAAACTCTGGAAGTCGTACCTCTGGAGCTTTTCAGCTGGACGAACCTGGAGGGCAGACCAGCTTGCGTTTGAGGGTGACAGGTTTGGCTGGCTAGGTCGAGTCAGTCACTTACGGAGTTTTTTTCCAAAGTTGCTCTAAACTTCTTCAAACTTATGAAACTTCTTCCTGAAGTTCCTCTGAGAGTCCCAACATGCCCAAAACTTAAGCCAAGGGTCCAGAAGCTCCAAGATGCTCCTTGAAGGTTTGGGACGCAATTGCCACAATCCACTTGGACAAAACCCTTACAAATCCACTAGAGTCACTCCAGACTGGGGACTCTTGGTCCTGATGATCCAGGTCCCTCTATTCACTTCACCAGGGCAGATTTGTTTAGGTTCGCCAGCTTGGGTTTCGACTAACTCCCATTCAAACTCTGGAAGTCGTACCTCTGGAGCTTTTCAGCTGGACGAACCTGGAGGGCAGACCAGCTTGCGTTTGAGGGTGACAGGTTTGGCTGGCTAGGTCGAGTCAGTCACTTACGGAGTTTTTTTCCAAAGTTGCTCTAAACTTCTTCAAACTTATGAAACTTCTTCCTGAAGTTCCTCTGAGAGTCCCAACATGCCCAAAACTTAAGCCAAGGGTCCAGAAGCTCCAAGATGCTCCTTGAAGGTTTGGGACGCAATTGCCACAATCCACTTGGACAAAACCCTTACAAATCCACTAGAGTCACTCCAGACTGGGGACTCTTGGTCCTGATGATCCAGGTCAGCCCTGCTAACCTGTAGCTTGCAGGGAGTCCACTCTGTAGTCATTTTGAAGCCAGTTAGGTCTACAGGGATGTAGTTCCAGATTGTGCAGCAGTCAGAGTGCAGGGCCTGGTTGATGCAAATCGAACTTCTAGCATGGTCCCTTCTTCTTCTGGTTTTTTCAAGCAGCAGATCTGAGAGGCCCTGCACCTTTCAGATTTTTATTCAGTGTTCTCTGAAATCACACAAGAGGGCCCTCCTGTACAATGTGATGAAGGGCAACTTCCCAGAGCATGACCATTTCCTCCACTGTGCGGTACAATGGTCTCCCGGAAAGCACTATTTCTCCAAAATTAAATATGGCTGAAGTCTCAGCAGAGAGGCAAGAGCTAGCTAAACCAATCTCCTGGATGGCTCATCTCCATAGTCTCCCTTCCCCTGGCATCTGCACATTCCTTCCTTAAGCATGCCATCTGGCAGGGTTCATAGAGAATGGGTGTAACTGATTTTAGATTTATTAAATTTGTAGGTGTATTTATTTGAGTGATCGGTCTTTTAAAAACAAAAACCATTACACCAATGACATTTATAATAGTACTAGTGCATACGTATATAAACATGGAAAATCATTAGTAGAATTTTTACACAGTGGGTGTAACTGGACTTGGCTTCTTCTGCCTATCCCCTTTATCACTGAAGATCATGGTTTATGACCCTTCTCCCTAGCTCTGGCATTACTGTGCAGCTGAACCCTCTCCTTCCAGATGGTTCCTCACCTCAGGTTCCACGTATCGCCTCATCAGAGCAGCCTGGCTAATCTGCTTAACTCTGACCAATCGGGGCAGACCATGGGAAGGCTGAATTTTGGCTTACAGACAAGAAAGTCTTATAACTTCTTTTCTGTACATTTTAGGATACATTCAACAACAGCATGTTGTTGGATTTATCAATACCATTCTCCTAAGTCCTTGAATGATATTTTACTACAATCCTTAGCACTAGTTATTAATTAATAACTTATTGCCATGATAACCTATGTGCCTGGGAATATGCAATGGGGAAGATTAACTCGGGATTAGCTCCAACACCAGGGCTTATAAAACATTTTATAATGACTCTGCATCTACAGGGCCACTCATCGCCAGTCCCTAGCCCTGGAACACCGAGAGAAGAGTTTAGGGGTGCTAAATATGTTAACATATTGTAGATCCTCACTCCACAATGCTCCTAGCACAAAAGTCGATTTTGGGAAGCACTTTGCTACAACGGGGGAAGTGAAATAAACATTTCACTATCCCCACGGCATTGCATAAGGGTCCTCCTTATAAGTACCTGACCCCTCCCCCCCCCACTCTTGGGACACCTAGGAAAGATCCTTGGATTACGTACTATACCAAAATATTGTACTTTATCAATTTCTACGTGCCCCAAACACCAAAGTCGAGGGTGGCCACAATTTACATTTTAAAAGCCGTCCAGCAACACAGGGCTGCTTTTAAACCGGGGTCAGAGTATTTTACTGTGGACTACCTTGTGCTACCTTATGTTCTAGCGAGTCCTTTTACTGGGCATTGTTTCCCGAAGCCCCATACACCGCCCTGCAACATTTCTTGGGGAGACCGTTCCGCTGGTGGTGACGCAGACGGTCTCGTACTACATTTCCCAGCAATTCCAGCATTTTCGTGGGGCGCAGCTGATCGGCGTCATTACGAAGTGCCAGGAGGCTCTTAAAAACACGCCGAGCCTCCCGTGGCACGGGTCAGAGTATTTTACTGTGGGCTACCTTGTGTTCCAGCGAGTCCTTTTACCGGGCATTGTTTCTCGAAGCACCATACGCCACCCTGCAACATTTCCTGGGGAGACCGTTCCGCTGATGGTGATGCGGACGGTCTCGAACTACATTTCCCAGCTTTTCCAGCATTTTCGTGGGGCGCAGCTGATCAGCGTCATCTCGAAGCGCCAGGATGCGCTTAAAAACATGCCGAGACTCTTGCGGCGTGGGTCAGAGTATTTTACTGTGGGCTACCTTGTGTTCTAGCGAGTCCTTTTACCGGGCATTGTTTCCCGAAGCCCCATACGCCGTCCTGCAATGTTTCCTGGGGAGACCGTTCCACTGGTGGTGACGCGGACGGTCTCAACCTACATTTCCCAGCAATTCCAGCATTTTCGTGGGGCGCAGCTGATCGGCGTAATTACGAAGTGCCAGGAGGCTCTTAAAAACACGCTGAGCCTCCCGCGGCTCCGGTCAGAGTATTTTACTGTGGGCTACCTTGTGTCCCAGCGAGTCCTTTTCCCGGGCATTGTTTCTCGAAGCACCATACGCCACCCTGCAACATTTCCTGGGGAGACCGTTCCGCTGGTGGTGATGCGGACGGTCTCGAACTACATTTCCCAGCATTTCTAGCATTTTCGTGGGGCACAGCTGATCGGCGTCATCTCAAAGCGCTGGGAGGCGCTTAAAAACACGCCAAGCCTCCCGCAGCGCAGGACGCGCCCGGGCCAAGGGCGGGCCCGTCCTTGCCCGGATGAGGCTGGGCTGGGCCCACTCTCTTGGATTGGCGATGGACTAAGGGACTGTGGGACTCCAAAACATCAGTAAGGAGCAGTTATTTTTGCTAAATTATTTGTAGTATTTTTAATTTAATATTCTGGAGGTGGTGTTGTCCATATGACCAGGCCAGGTGCTTAGAGGGAAGCCAGAAACTGTTATTGTCTTATTGCATATTGCCCATTGGTTTATAAGGACTTTACCTGTCTATAAGGACTTTATATAATTTATTAACAAACAATTGGTAAAAGAAAACTCCCAAGCAATAAGTCCTCCCCTTCGAAAAGAACCCCCAGTGACACCCAACAAACTCTTTTGAGCTATCTAACAGGGGCAATGGGGGCCTTAGATAAGCAGATACTATCCGTCGAAGAATCACTCGAGTCAGGATCGTCCTGTGTGACTATTGAATCAGGGAAACCGGATTCTTTGGGTTCTTTAAAAACAAAGTCCTTAAGAAACGGTTGTATTCAACATAACCCTGATGAAATACTATTGACCGACTCGGACTCTCCATTGCAGCCTCCGCAGAATGGTGATGGTAGTACTAAAAAGAGTTTAAAGACCCTGTCTAGTGGTGGCACAAAACAGGGAAACCAGTGTAATTAGGGGACAAAAGGGCAGGCCAAAGAAAAGGTGCTTCTAGAAATAAAAATGAAGTAGATGATAGCCTTAGAACACATGGCAATGATGTTAAGAGTTTAACAGCATTAGTGGAAAGGCTCGATCTCTATGTGAGAATTTCACTAGATAAGAGGAGCGACAGACTAACTGCAATTGAGTATACAGATCAGGGAAAAAATGTTAAACGGCCATCTACTGACTGTAACAGGGGGGCAATAGTAATAACGATAATGGAGCAAATTCCAACTTAATAAGGGGAGACCCTGGTTTTGAACATATCAAAAGGGTTGAGATGTTATACTCGGGTGTGGCCAAATACCCCAGGAAAGAACACATTCATCAAAGTTCGCTCAGCAATTCTGCCACCATAGCTGAGATAGGGGATGGGAGGAGGAGGGCTACGATGACTTCCTCTGTTTCTTGGCCTAATCAACCTCCCGAAAAGTCCCAGCACTCCACACAATTAGAGATCCTCCCAGCTCACAAAAAGTTTGATTCAAGGATGAACATAGAACAACAGTTAGATTTGCCCCCCCGAGGCAACACCTTACATAATAATTCTGGCTAATGCACCAAAATTAGAGCCCGTAGAAAAAGAATCATGGGACACATTAAGAAACAAAACATTACATTGGCTTGGAAGGAGAACAGAGCTGACTGAACAACTATTTGCTGAATTTAAGATGGCTAGGAGGGTCCAGTGGGTGGGTAAGAGCAGGAAATCGCTATCAGGGGATTGTATTGTTTTGACCCTTAAAACACCTTTTTTAGTAGAAAAAATTCTCTGGATAGTCTGCACAAATTTTGTATCAGCTAAAGCGATAAATGTCCTTCCCTTAGGCTTTTTCTAACCCCCGATACATGTCCCCGTAGGAGAGAGAGGTTTGACAAATAATTAGGTAATTGAAAGACATAGGTACAAATTCCCTACTTTGAACAGATTTTCTACTCTCTCAGGGCTGGAGGACACAGATTGACTGGACGAACAACACTGCTTATTTTTTTTAACCTTATGCACAGACACTTTGGTATTAGATTCAGCAGATAATAATCGATTTGACCTACAGTTCCCTTATTTAGAGAAGGGACTTTATGATAGCGGTCCTGAACTATATATAAACTCGGAGAAAGGACAGGGAATAAAGGGGGCAGGAAGAACATTGATGCCCATTCAAGGTTGACCGTACACGATAATAGTCAGGTGGACAGTAAGAATAAAATAATCTTGAATGCTCTTGACGGTACTCAGACAGGTAGTAGTAATGAGAAAACCCTAAACATTTTATTCTGGAACATAGCGGGTCTGAGATCTAAAACTAGCAATGATCAATTGCTAGATTTTATTGGGAAATTTGATGTGCTCTGCCTTCAAGAAACCTTAACTACAACGCAAATACACGGAGGGATACAAGACCTATTTTACCCCTGCCACTCCTTCAATTTGCGGAAGGGCTAAGGGGGGTTTGATTAATTACATCTCGAATCTCTTGGGTATTAACCAGATAACTTTCTATAAATCAGAATCAAACTTCCAACTTATAATTCATGATACGAATAAGAAAGAACAGTTTGTCTTGGTAAACTTTTACAACAATCTGCATAAAGACAACCTGATCAAAACCTTAAGAGAAATCCGCTGTGCCCTCCTGGAAATCCAGCATAAAAGTTCCATAAATGTTTGCATCATATGGGGGTGGGGGGGGGGCTTTAATTTAACGCTTTGTGCTTAAAAGGAAACTCAACCTGTGGTTTGTTAGATGAAAACAGTTTAAATCTAACCCATTTTTCGCATACTGAATGCGGGGAATGTCTAAATGAGACCTTATGTTTACTGGAATTGAGTTATACACATGAATTGACATCACCCCCATCACTTTTTACACACACTTTAAATGGAAGAGGAGCTAAAACAACAATAGATTTTATTTTTGCTTGAAATAGGTTTGCTTTCCGCTTGAAGAATTCTAGTACGCATGACAATGCGATCAGTGATCAGTACCCAAACAGTATATTAATACTCTACTCTATTAATACTCTGTCCATTAGGACGAGGTTATAATAGCCTGGAGAGAAAGTTTGGGCAAAAAAACTTGAAAATCGATAAAGTAAACGGGTATTCCCTTAAATGGGATAAAGTTGACCCACAAATAATTACCCAAATGGTAATATCAAAAACCCTAGATTCTATACTAAAATGTCTGGACCCTTTAACCTCGCCAAACGAGGTCTTAAGTATCTTTAAAGTAATAACGGAAGTAATAAATAAATCATTGTATGTTGAGTGTAAACAACGAAAGGGTAAAACTAAAGGCTGGTTTAACAAGGCCTGTACAAAAGCATACTCAGACTTAAAAACCACCCTAAATAGCGACGCAAGGGATAGAAATGAAATAATCCGGCTTAGACAAGAATATAACCAGGCCATTAACTTTAGAAAAGTTGAAATAAGAAAAGAAATCTGGGAAGCGCTACATAAAAGCTGTAAAGATAAGGATACCATTGCTTTTTGGAGGGCTGTTAGAGCTCCATTCCTTTTAGAAATGAGCGATGGACCAACAATTGAAATTGCTGTCGATGAGAAACATTGGGTAAAGCATTTCTCTAGTAATTTTGGTTTAAATACAGAAGAGATTCACCATCAAAGTACTGAAAATGGTATGATAAATGACCATTCAAAGACCCAAAGTTCCTCTATTTCACTTGAGATTTCCTAATTGAGGTTGAGCAGGCACTAAAGGCGAGCAAAGGAGGTAAGGCCCTGGGCCCTGACGGTGTCCCCATAGGCCTTTTTAAATACAATATGGACCTATGGACCCCTCTATTGATGAAAGCCTTAACTGCTACTTCTATAAGAGGGCCGATTAAATCATGGTCGGAATCAACCCTGGTCCTGATTTTCAAGAAAGGTGACCGACAGAACCCAGCCTGCTACCGTCCCATATCGCTATTAGATTCTCTAGGAAAGGTAGCAGGCCGTATCATCCTAAACCGGTTACAGCTTTAAGCGGATGATACCAAAGTACTGTCAGATCTCCAATTCGGGTTTAGGGAGGGATTGGGCACTGTGGAGCAAGCCCTTAACCTAGCTCTTTTAATGGGGAAATACATCAAAGCCAAAGGAGGGAAGTTGTATATGACGTATGTGGATCTAAGCGCCGCATTCGACTGCGTAAGCCATGTAAAACTCTGGAGCACTCTAGAAAAGATGGGTGTGGAGATCCCCATAGTAAATTTTCTTTGAGATTTGTATTGGAATGCCACAGCAAGGGTTAGGCTCGGGACGGAGTGGGAACTTACAGCACCTTTTAAAGTGGAGAGGGGAGTCAGGCAGGGTTGTTGCCTGGCCCCCTTACTTTTTTCACTTTACACCATTGACCTTGAACAAGCCATGTTGGAGGGTTGCCATGATTTGCCATTGCTGCAGAAGCGCTCCATACCCGCTTTAGTTTACGCGGATTACGCTTTGATCCTTGCTCGTACTTCCCTCGAGTTACAACGTGCCCTCAATAGATATTATAACTTCATGGCCAACCTAGACTTAAAAATTAATATCAAAAAGACATTTATTATGAGTTGTGGGACTGGCTGAAAGAAACAAAAATACATCTTTATCGATAAAGTATAGCTAGATACTACTAATACATACCCGTATTTAGTGATTGTAGTTGATAAGGGTACATGGAAACAAGCAATAAATGCTAGAAAAATCCTCTTTATGCAGGCCACAACGTCACTGGTTAACTTCTCACAGAGACTAGGAACGAGGTCACCAGCTGAGATGCTTCAGATATATAAAGCTAAATGTATTAGTACAGCATTATATGGGGCCGGTATCTGGGGTTATGGAGGCGTAGAGGCACTACAGAAAGTCCCACGCAGTACATCTAATTATAATTACCATGAAGAACTGGGTATTACTTATATTACTGATCTAATTAAATTACAGCCGGTTCTGTTATGGCGCCTCATTTGGTCATCCCCCAAAACACTGCTAAATCAGGACCTTTTGAAAGACTGCCTCTGCCTTGATAACTCTCATAAGATCAAGAGTGGCTCATGTATGTAAAAAAAATCTTATCTGACCTGGGGCTTGAGTTTAAAAAACAGTGCATGAGTCACCTGGAAGGGCTTAGGCTCCTGAGGTAAGTAAATAAATGCTCAGTCCAACATAATTTAATGATTCAGACAACCTTAACTATTCAACCTTATCTGACGTTTTTATCTAAGCAGTTATGATAGGTTTGTCTTGACTCGGTTCAGACTGAATATTTTTCAACATTTAACATCCTTCCCAAAAATGAATGACTGGGCGAAAATATTGCCAACCTGCCCCTGTGATGATATATCTGTGCAGTCATCTCTACACGTTGTGCTGTTTTGAAAATTTTATAATGAATTTAGCACAAGCTGGATAACACCTCTCTGAAGGATTCTAGGCATCAGACAATGTCGACCAGCATTCCTTGCTCTACAATTCTGGATGCAGAGTGTGTTACAAAAAATATTGCAAATTTCTTGAAACTCTATACCAGACATAGGAAAACTCTGGAGTAGCACTGTTGTGTAATATAGGACATGTTAAGCCTTACTCCTTATGTTGTTTGAAAGTTTACCAGCTTTGCTCATTACTCTCCAGCTATGGTACCGTAATTTATATGTATATATGTACCTAGATCGATCTTGTAAATTCTTTTTTTAACAATTTTTATCTGATAAGAATGTTTTATATGTTCTCCTCTTTTTAACTAATATGTTTTTTATCTATGTTCTTTTATGGTTTTTGTAAACTTAAGAAAACCGAATAAAGTAAAAATTGAATTGAACCGACCTCAAGCTTCGGCAGTTCACACATACAAGGGCAAAAAGGGCTGCTGGCCTCTAGTCCGTCATGCCCCATTATATACTAGGGACTTGAAGGTAGTTTTAATCCCCCTTCCCTATTATAACTAGGGCCTAATAAATGAGGTCATGCCTATCATAGGGGTACCCTAACCCATAGTGTACCCTAATGTATGTAGGTGTTTTCACTGTATTCTAAGTGTGTTTTTAGTATAGCACTGGCCCTGGTTAGGCAGAGTCCGGGGACAGTCAGAGAACGTTACCACCAGTACCAGGGCACAGTATGACTTTGCAACAATCTGCTTATAGGAAAGTTGTGCCCCACAGGCCCTCTATGAGGCTGAGTTGTTGGCCATGGACCAGCATTCTGACTGGGAATTATTATAGAGTCTTTGTCTGAAAACACTTTTATTGCTGCCCAAAAATACAATGATGCAGGCAGTGGGAGACACATTTTGAAATCTGGACAGTGATTGCTAGAGCAACTTCAAATATGATCATACCAGGGATAAACTATCATTAGTGCTATTTCAGGAAATAATGGGATATGAACATAAATTGCCTTCAAAATTAATGTCCACAGTAAGAGAATTTAGCATTTAGGGTAATTGATGCTGATGAACATATGAAGAGGAACCGGTTAAAGAGAGTCTTGCAAGAAAAAGTAAACATGTACTCTTATTAGTGACAAACGGTATCTTACCTCAGAAACGTCTGTCATACTTTAGAATACCTTGGGGGGGCTATGTCTTTTCCCTACCCGGACCAATTATTGGACAAATGATTAACAAATTTAATTTTGAAGTTCTGGATTGGGATAGACTAAGGATACGCAGCCTTAAAAGTTAGGTGTCGCTTAACAATGGCTGTTGTCCATGTTATTTGAAAAAGAGATACACATGATTACACCTGTTGCTAGATTGTCAGTTATTTTTGGAGGAAAGGAAAAAAATACTGTCATAGATGCCACGCATGCTCATCGTTGTTTTCCCTATGTTAGCATGAGCTCGTTGCATACTGTCCTCTGCTTTGCGCACGTTACCATACAAACGTATTTTGCTTTGCTCCAAACTGTACTTTCACACAGAATCTGCTGTTTTCGCTTCTGTTCTTTCCTGGGATTTAGTCTGCACACAGTGGACAAGGTCAGACAACAAAGCCCCTTGTAATTTTGTTCTGGTCAGGCCTTAGTACCTAGACAAACACACAAATGCAGCTGTTTGGGAACTCGTACTTTGTCATATATCCATGCACAGAATGAGTAACAACACACTTGGAGAGGGATATTTCCAGGGAAGAGATTGTGGCAGCACCTGAGATGTAGAACTTTCCTCTGCGCATGCAGCTGCTAACACCCAGAGATCTTCTGATATATCATCATTTTGCTTCTGCAGAAGGGGAGGGGGCTTAGGCTACCCTGTCTTATATAATGACAGCTCCTTTTAAGATTTATGGATTACTTGCTATGTTGACTGTATTTGTGTTAGGTATTTTCTCACTTATTTTGGCACATATACTGCGCATGCATACTTCATAGTTAAATAAAAAATGTAAACTTTCCTTGTGTCTCTGTCAGATCTTTTTTGTGGACTAATAGGAGTGTGAGAATGAAGGCTCTGTCTTCCAACTGTGATTCCTGAGAGGGTCGGAGTGTTGTGTTCTGGAGTATCTAATCACTTGTTCCTCTGGAAGCAGGAGGGCAAGTGAGACACTGTAGCTAGTCCGTCCCGGGCTCATGGGTACTCAGGTGGTAGGATGACTCAGTTCCTGCCTACTAAGTTTCTTTGATCCCAAGCATAGTTCTGTGACTCCGCCGAATCCCTGCAACATGGCGCCATCAATGTTTGGTCTGGTACTTTTTCACGGGTCACTGGAGTAGCACTTGAGCTTGTCCACAATACCCTTGCACCCAGATTGCTTATATTGTACGCATAACAAACTGTGTTAAACGTCTGTATAGTCAGACTAGAACGTAATATAGAGCACAGAGCTCTTCAACTGTTTGTGGTGCTAATAATGGATATGGACTATAGCCGGCTTGAACTGGCCAGGTTGCTTCCTCATTGCTGATAGCACTCAGTCATACATTGTTTAATGATTGTGATAGGACACCTTAGAAGCAATTTTGATGTTCCTGAAAGGTTAATGAGATTTCTAAATCTTAATTAGCCCTAGATTGGGCTGGTACTACTGTTGGAGCTTATGCACAAAATGTATGTGTATTGACATCTGCTGCAGGAATAGTGATCCATGAAAAGAATACCTCTGGTAACTGTAATAACGGTAATACTGTCTGGTAACATTCTGAATGCAGTCAAAGGTCATATTCATGTTGCTTTTAAGTAATTCCATAATATTAACCACCACTATCTGTTACACATTTACTTTTATAACTGGGGCTAGGGCTCCTTTGTGGAGGCGGGGTGGGGGGCGCAGAGTGGCGGTGGTGGACATTAGCAGCCCCAATAATATAGAGAATTGACATTTTCCATTCTCTTGAAGTTGTAGGACTATGTGTAATGATTAGAACTGCAATGCCACCTGCCCCCCTACAAATCAGATTTGAAAGGGTATAGAAAATGGCAACATTTGCCTGCTATCCCTATGCTTTTTAAACAGACTAATGATACAAGAATCTGCATAAGAGTTCATCCTCCTGCCTCCACAGAGAATCACTGGAGGATCGGCATGTGTCAGACACGAACAATGATTGCTAAGGGGATAAGCCAAAGTACTATCCATCTGCAGACCTAACTGCTTTCTAAGGTACACAGGAATACCAACCTTTCTAATAAACATTCAATCAATATGTAATTATGAGCCTGATAACTTGTGTCGATATTAGTTAAGGAGTAGTCTAATCTAATAGAAATATCTCAAACATTTTACACCATCCATCCCTAATGTTTCTAATTTTTACATGATGACTGCATGTTTTGGATCTTTCATAGATAACGCTCTGAAGTCTTAACTATTCACTCCCCCCCCCCCTCGCTCCCACTGTGAGACTCTATTGTGACTACGCTTCTTTTGACTCAAACTGCCCTGATCACAAAAAATATTGTTGCTGCTTTTAATATTTTGAAGCCGATGCCAAAATTGGTATACATAGCATTAGCAGCCCAATTCTCTGCATCGAGGTTTGAAGTGCCAATTTCAGGAGACTCAAACAAGCCTCATAAATGCTTGTGTTTCTAAAAGATAGTTGTATGGGGGAGTCACAGTTCCTACGAAAAATGAGATCAAAAGAGGGGGAGAAGGTCGTTCTCCTAATATAATGCCAAGGGACAGTATGTCCTTGTCTTGGTGCCCTCACACACCCCGAAGGATGTCATGCTTCATCATTGGCGGTGCACCTCGTCAAGCCGGCACTGCAATGCCCTACTGGTCCCCCGAAGGGTAACTTTTCTGGAGATCTTTTGAGTGATAAAGCCGTAAATGTGTGTGTGGGTGTGAGTTGGAGTGGTGTCCTTTGCAGTCTTAAAAGATGGCTGGAGGTGGGAGTAGTAGGTTTAATGAGGAATAACCCCTCTGTCATTAATTAAAATCCAAAAGGTTGTGCTACTTGAACGGGATAATGGCCCCGAAGAGCTAGACAAGTGTCACGTCCATTATGGACATGTGAAAGGTCGACATGTTTCGCGCAGTATAGTGGTTTTAGGGGGAGAACTCGAAACCAACAAATCCCTCGACTCCTCACAATCCGGCTTCCGAGCCAAGCACAGCACTGAAACCGCCCTCATCGCAGCAACAGACGACATTCGAACTCTACTGGACAATGGAGACACAGTCGCCCTCATCCTCCTCGACCTCTCCGCAGCCTTCGACACGGTCTGTCATAGCACCCTTTTACAACGCCTCAGAAACGTCAGAATCCAAGGAAAAGCACTGGAATGGATCACCTCGTTCCTCACCGGAAGAACCCAGAGAGTCCGCCTTCCACCATTCAAGTCAGAGGCCACTGAAGTCATCTGCGGCGTACCACAAGGATCTTCACTCAGCCCCACCCTCTTCAACGTATACATGAGCCCCCTCGCGGTCATCGCACGCCAACACAACCTCAACATCATCTCCTACGCCGACGACACTCAACTGATCCTCTCACTCACCAAAGACCCGAACACTGCCAAAACCAACCTGCATGAAGGAATGAAAGAAGTAGCCGAATGGATGAAGCACAGCCGTCTGAAACTGAACTCAGACAAAACAGAAGTCCTCATCCTAGGCACCTCCCCCTCCGCCTGGGATGACTCTTGGTGGCCAGAGGCCCTTGGAAAAGCACCCATCCCGACGGACCAGGCACGGAACCTGGGCATCATCCTGGATTCCTCACTCTCGATGAACAGGCAAGTCAACGCCGTTTCTTCATCTTGCTTCAACATTCTTCGCATGCTTAAAAAAAACATTTCGCTGGATCCCCACCAAAACTAGAAAAACGGTCACCCACGCTCTGGTCACGAGCCGACTGGACTACGGAAACACCCTTTACGCCGGTACCACCGCAAAACTCCAGAAAAAACTCCCAACGCATCCAGAACGCTTCAGCCAGGCTCGTATTAGACATCCCGCGTAAAGAACACATCACTGGTCACCTGAAAAACCTTCACTGGCTCCCCATCAATAAGAGGATTACTTTCCGGCTCCTAACCCACGCACACAAAGCACTCTACGAAATCGGACCCGAATGCCTCAACACACGACTGTCCTTCTACACCCCCTCCCGCCAGCTACGATCCTCCAACCAAGCCCTTGCCACTGTACCTCGCATCAACAAAAACACCATGGGAGGTAGATCCTTCTCCTACCTGGCAGCTAAAACCTGGAACTCACTTCCCACTCACCTTCGCCTTACTCAGAACCACCTAGCATTCAGAAAGCAACTTAAAACGTGGATATTTGACAAGTAATTCCCCACCCTTCTGCAAGCGCCTTGAGACCCTCTGGGTATGTAGCGCGCTATATAAATTATTGACTTGACTTGACTTGACTCTATTGTGTATGCTTTGCAGGCCTCTACCACAAAGATAACATATATCCCTATAAGAGGTAGCTCTTGTTGATGTAACATTGTTCTTACAGTTTGTCTACAATTATTAGGAATAAATGCTACTTGCGCCATATTTAATGAATGGTATTCAAAGGAAGGAAAATACTATAGTGGGATGATCCTTTTAAAAGGTTTAGGATTGAACAACCTTCAGACAGAAATAGGTGTTTCCTATTTAGATGAGGAGGATTAATCGCCAACACCACAGACGTCTTCATATAAGGGGACAAAAAAAGAACTACTCAGGAGACCCACTAAATAAGTAGCTGGCCTACAATGTTGGTGGCGCATTGTTATTTGATTCCTATGAATTGAGTAGTGATGTAAATAAATAATTTACTCTCTTAATTTCTATGCAGGTAAGTACTTAATCAATAATAACTCAGATCGGATGAAAAAAGACAGAGTCCATGGTGTTAGAGTTCTAAGGGGTTTTATTCCTTAAAAAGGAATGGTCATGGCCAAGATATCATGTTCTGACCACCGCAGGGGTGTCAGAAGGGATAGAGCGCTAACATTTTATTAACAGTACATAGCTTATATACTTATTGTACACCATTGGAAACAGTATAGAAGGCGTAACAGCTGAGAGAAGACAAGATAACAGTATACACGTGGTACAAGTGCGTAATCAAGAGGCGTGAACTAGAGGTGTGTGCTAGAATCGTCACGGGTAGGTGTCACGAATGGGTGGCACTAACAGAAAATGTTGCAATGTTAGCAGAAATCGGAAGCTTGGATGCGCGCGCAGCTGCATGACGTGTAATTGGAGGGGTGCAGGGGACTTGACATTTACACTGACGGAAAGAGACAGAAGTCTGGCATGTCAGATCAACTTGTGCTTCTATCATATCTGATATCTGATGTTTAGGAACTAAGCTATCTGGGCAGAAAGGTCTCTGGAGCAGAAGCTATTCTATACTTGCTGTGAGTGCGTGTATAAGCGCCTGAGTGTCTGTATGAGAAGCGTGGGGGCATGGGGCCTTCCATGGAAGCATGGCAACAGAAGCTATGAATTACTTGCACAGAGACAGGTCGGCCCTTTAGCCCTGCAGCTGAGGAAGGATGTTTACTGACGCTAGCAGGCAGGAATGTATTTTCGGGGAGGGAAACAGATAACTCGAAGGTTATAGTCAATCTTGGCAGGCAGCGGGCTGAGCTGAGCACGGAGGGCCGCGCTAGAAGTAAGTCGGAGTTCACGGGTACGGGGGCAGCCTGGGCAGAGGCCCTCGCAGTCAGAAGCCAGAAAGGAGGCTCGGTGGCAGAGATTCAGGGCCTACTTCAGCCAGGGCTGGAAAACATAGGAGTACACTACAAAAAGACGTTGGCATAGCATACTTAGGAACGGACCATTCAACCCATTCATGGTGGGTCTGAAAGAGGACATGTTAACGTTGGACGCAAAAGTATTTGCATCTTCATAGCTGATACAGGAGGGAAGTTACATGCACTTTAACTCGTACATGGAGTCGGTGGGGTACGCGCTAGGGAACATAACTTGACCAAAAATCTATATTACCTCATTCCCTCCTTGTTCCCTACGGACCCTTCATGATATATCGATCCTCATGAATCGATCAGTCTGTTCTTGTAACATTATATGTTCATCTTTCTTTCTTTGACTGTTTGAGAGGAAACTGGAATGTTCAATGCACGATGTGGCACACAGTCCACATATCGCTGGCCCACACTGTAGGCACAGGCAGCAGCTGAATACTATAACAAGGCCAATGCCTAGGAATGATAGGATCTTCCATCCCCAAGCGGATAACGTTGTCCAGAACCAACCGGACCAAGTCCAGGTGCCTGGATTCTGATGTATCTGATTTGCAATTTTATGCAGACGGGTAATAGCTTGATAGACAGATGGTGCGTTTTGTGGAATGAAAACACAGCAACTTGACCCGATGACCTTACAGGCTCCACCTCTATCTGCCAAGATGACGTCAATTACAAGACGATTTTGAAGGACAACAACCCGTATAGCAGATTGCTCCTCTGTTAAGTTACCTAAGGCGGAGGCAGTTTCATGTACTACAGCTTCAAGTGTTCTGGTTAATCTGCGTATTAATTTACTGTTTTGGACAGGTCCTAGAAAGAAAAAGAATCCTTTATTGAAATCAGTGTACTGTTCCCATGCCGTTTCTGTGTAGTCGACAAGTGGAATATCTCTTTTGGGTCTATTCTGTACTAGATTCGTATTTCTATGGTAATCAGGGGGAGCTAGAAAAACAGGTGGCAGAAGGAATGCAATATAACAGGTACCATCCCAATCTGGAGGCAGACGTATGTATGCGGTATGACCGCAAACAAAATAGGAGTGACTGATAGCTTTAAAGGACGATTTACCATGGTCACTGAATTCGACCACAGTAGTGCATTTACTATGACCTACGTGTACTGAACCTTTCTTGCTAACACATAGTTCACCTGTGACTGGTAATACTAACATATGGGGCAGAACTGGAGCAGTCTCGGATTCAACAGTGAGGATCATAAGGCTAATTGTGTAATTACCTAATCCATATACTTCATTTTCTAGATCAGTTCCTATTCGAGTGGGAAGTCCCTCTTTATCAGGATAACAGACATCGAGCAGGACTAAGTTCAGGTTTCCCCAAACCCAGCCCCCATCGAAAACAGCAATATCAGGATCTAAGGAATTAATTATTTTAAACCATGCTCCACAGGAGCCATTGTGAGTGAACGGGTACGGAAAGAGGGGCAGAGCTCCCTTGTAATTCTGGTAGGGAGGGAGTCGGCCACATATCCAGCAGTCGGTGGCATTATTTGTCTGATGAGAGTGGTGTAACATACTAATGAATGTATTGTTGCGCAGCGCAAGTCTGTAAGAGAGTTCGTGTGCAGGAAGTTCACTAAAAGTGTGTTCAGCAGAGACATTGTAGACAGATTGTTCACGCCTGAAAATAGGCCAATAGATAGGTAGCAGAATACTGGCAATAATAATTAGAATACTTAGGAAAAACATTATTAACAACGTCACTATACAGTGACTACGCAGTGATTTGCAGTATGTAATTCTTTTGACTTGTCTCTCTCTCTCTCTATCTCGATCTAGGGGATACATGTCAGAAACTATTTAACCGATTCACCTAGGGGAGGACTTAAACAATTAAACTGTCTGACTTGCTAGATCGGAGTTTCATACGATATTGTTCTTGAGGAGTCTTTTCTCGTTCGGATACTGTAAAGTCTTTTTCCTCAACACAGTCTTTGGTGGGGGTGGACGAGTCTCGGTCAGGTTTCAGTCCAGAGAATTTCTTCACATGACTCGTGTGGACCCACCCCTTTCTCCTCTCTATCTTCACGGCGGTCCTCGTGGTGAGAAGGACGGTCTTCGGTGCTTTCCAGCGGGGCTCCAACGGATTTTTCCGGTCGAAATTCCGGACGAGTACCAGGTCCCCAGGACGGACCTCGTGTGGCTTTACATCAGTGTTGTCAGGAAAGGCTGCGGCAACCTGTGAACGACATGATTGGAGTGCAGACATCAAGGAGGCAAGGTAATCTGTCAACATATTGCAATCAACATCAGTGATTTTCTTCGGAATGGGCGTCCCCCACATATTCGGTGGTCTGCCAAAGACCACTTCGTACGGGGATAGCCCTGATCTTGAATGGGCGACCATTCTCATGTAGAATAGTGCCACTGGCAGGGCGACTATCCAGTCGACCCCTTTCTCCTGACATATTTTGGCAAGGCGGATCTTTAGTGTCTGATTATGCCTTTCTACAAGGCCTGCTGCTTCGGGGTGTCGGACACAGTGGAACCTCCACTGATATCCTAGCAAAAGAGAAACCTGTTTCATCAACTCGGACGAGAATGGCTGTCCGTTATCTGAATACACGACACGGGGCAAACCGTACCGTGGGAAGAATTCACGAACCAACTGTCTGGCAGTGGTCGGAGCAGTGTAGTCTGGAACTGGGTATGCTTCGGTCCAACGGGACAGAGCACAAACAATTACAAGGACATATTTGAATCCTCGACAACTGTTCATCTGGATATAATCCATCTGGAGGACTTCAAAAGGGTGATCGGGAGGATGAAATCCACCTTGCTCTACAGGGACGCTTTTTCCTGGATTGAACTGACAACAGATCATGCAAGTACGCACTTTCTGTTTTGCTGCTGCTCGTAAGTGTTTGTTGTACCAGAGATTCTGTAAACTGTCTAACATTGCTTTCTCTCCCAGATGTGCTGGGCTATGTGCTGTATTTATCATGACTTGAACCATTGAGTCGGGGAGAAACCATATAGATTTTCCCTTCGTCATCCAACCTTGATCTGTCTGAATCCCTCCTAGTTCAGTCCATTTCTTTATTTCATCTGGAGTAGCATGTGTCTGGATATCGATTACGTCTAGGGTGGGATCTCTAACTGTCATACACTTCGTCGGTACTATCGTCTTTGTCACATCATTAATCTGAGTGTGAGTCAGTGCTGTATGTTTTGCTGTCTGGTCTGCCAGGTCGTTACCCTGGGAAACAGAATCTGTAACTTTAGTATGTGCTTTACACTTCATGACTGATATGCCCGAGGGCAAATGTATTGCTTCTAACAGTGCTTGAATGAGGGGACCATGTTGAATCTTGGCCCCATGAGAGGTCAGGAAACCTCGTTCTTGCCAGAGGACTCCGAAGTCGTGTACAACTCCGAAGGCATAACGGGAATCAGTGTATATGTTGACATTTCTGTTCTTGGCTAGAATACAAGCTCGTGTCAGAGCGATGAGTTCTGCTGCTTGAGCAGACAGTGTGTCAATACGATGTGTTTCTTTAATTTCAGTTTCAGTGGTCACGGCATACGCGGCCACTAATTCTCCTGTACTTGTTCTCATGCATGAACCGTCCACATAAAGTGTCAGGTCTGGATTTGTCAGTGGGACATCTGTTAAGTCTCGTCGTGGCTTTGTTACTGCATTAATTATTTCTATACAATCATGCGGGGCTGGATCTGTCATACTTGTGGGTAACAGTGTTGCTGGGTTCAGGATGCCACAGCGTCTGATTTCTATGTGTGGCTGGAATAGTGTTAATTCATAACCTGTCAGTCGTGCTATAGTTAAGTGTTGAGTCTGGGTTCTGTTTAACAAAACCTCTACAGAGTGTGGTACTTGAACTGTCAACTGATGACCTAAAACAATTGAATCACTTTGTCTTATTGCTAACGCTGTTGCTGCTACTGACTTTAAGCACGCAGGGAGTGCCTGGGCTACTGAATCCAATGTACTTGAGAAATAAGCGCGAGGCTTATGTGAACCTGCTTGATCTTGAGTGAGGACAGACAACGCTGTACCATCACGTTCTGTAACAAAAAGTGTAAACGGTTTGCTGTAACATGGCGTTGCTAAAACTGGTGCTTGGCATAATGCTTTCTTTAAGTCTTCAAAAGCTTGTGTATGTTCCTGAGTCCAAGGGAGGGCAGTCGAAGTCGCTGCCTCCTGTGTCGTTAACTGGATGAGTGGCTTGGCTAGAAATGCATACTGGGGAATCCATTGTCTGCAGTACGAGGTGAGGCCTATGAAGGCCCGCACTTCCTTTTGTGTCTGGGGTTGCGGCATATTTGCGATTAACTGAATGCGATCGGGAGTGAGCTGTCTCCCCACTTTGGACAGCAAGTGACCCAAGTACACAACTTGCTGAACACAGAATTGTAGCTTCGAAGGAGACACCTTGTGTCCCTTGTCGGCCAGGAAATGTAAAACTGTCAATGATGCTTTTTCACATTCGGGCTCACTTCGTGCGGTGATCAGTAGATCATCGACGTATTGCAGTAAAGCGGTGTTAACTGGCATTTGAATACAATCTAGTTGTCTTTTCAGTGCTTGACTATAAATGCTGGGGCTTTCTGTGAATACTTGAGGTGCACGTGAAAATTTGAAGCTGCGTCCATTTAAACTGAATCCGAAGAGATATAGGCTCTCTGGATCAATAGGCACGCTGAAGAAGGCGTTCTTGAGATCAATTACAGTGAAGAACGTTGCTTCTGAATCAATGGCAGTCAATAAGGATGAGATATCTGGGACCACAGGGTACTGTGGAATAATGCATTTATTTAATTCTTGAAGATCAATCCCCAGCCGATATACTGGCGGTGCATTGGGATCAGTACGTTTAAGAATCGGAATGATGGGTGAATTACAGATATTGGAGTCGGTCTCGACGACCACTCCTTGGGCAATGAGCTCTTCAATGATTTTCAGTAAAGCCACTACAGCATCGGGTGGTAACTTGTATTGTCTGATTCTGGGTAATACAACTCCTGCCTTGAGTGTAACGCGGTATGGTGTAATGTGCATACAGCCTACATCAGTTGGGCCTTTTGCCCACAAGTAATCTGGTACATTTTTCAATCTGACATCAAATTCACGCAGAACATAATGACCCTTGAAATCCCGCAGAAAGAGTCTAACTCCCTCCAGGGAACAGCATATTATAGCTCCTAGAGCCTTCAATGTTTTAATTCCTAACAGATTTTCTGGACATGATTTTGTAAGTAACAAGTCTGTAACACGTGATAATGGACCCACAGCCAGGGGGACTGGTTCGGATACTTCATTTACAATAGGCTGTCCTGAAAAACCAAGGGAAACATTTTGTGAGCCTGAGAGGGGTGCCCCTGGAACTTCATCATGGCTGATTGTTGTGCGACTTGCCCCTGTGTCAATTAAAAACTTTCTGTCTTTTCCCAATACTTGGCTGTGTACATAAGGACCTTCTTGATCTACAGGAATCTCAATAAGAGGCAAGCCACCTTCCCTCTCTAGGCTGTTTCATGTATATCGGGAATATTCGGGATAAGCAGACTGGGCATACTGATACATCTGTTGTGAAACCTGCTGAGACGCGGCAATAGGCTGTGGCTGTGGTATCGCTACTGTCTGTGCTGTAGTCGAAGAAGCATGCATAGGCTGTGTATTCTGTGTATTTTGTGAAGACTGATGCTGGTTATGGTCTTGTCTAGGCGGATGCGGTCTTTCTTTAGTTTTACCTGTTGCTATGTTATGTTTCAGAACTGGGCATTCGTGTACATAGTGACCTGGCTGCTTGCAGTAATTACATGTCCCTTTAACGGGAGCTGTAGTGTGACCTGTCTGGGTCGCACCCTTTCTGTGACCGTCGGCTGGGACCGTTTGTGCTACTAACATTTTCATCTTTGTGTCTTTCATGCGTTTTTGTTCCTGATCTTGTTCTTCTCTAATTCTGTTCTGATGATATTGTAACATTTGTAACATCTGTGATGGCGTGTTTGCTTGCCATGTACTCTCGACCTTGTACACTCGATTTTTAACTAACGGTAGGGAATTCTCGACTAACTTGGATACAAAAAGATGTGGGTACGACTCGCTACTTGGCTTGAGGCCACTATTGATAATGAAACATTTCTCGAATCTTGAATAGAAGTCACTAGTATCTTCATCATGTTTCTGTTTACAGGACGAGATGGCGTCCCAATCTTCCTTTCTAGTTGTCAATAATCTGGGCAGAACCTGTACTATCAAACCTGGTAATGCTTTAGTTTTGTCCCCAAGGCCTAACCCCGGGATCCGTTTCTTTTCTTCGTCCTCTATTTCTGCCCATGCAATCTTTGTGTCTCCCACCTCCCATTCTTTTTCCTTCAATTTCTCGAATATGCCCGTGGGCAATAATACTTTCAACATTTTCATGATGTCATCATATGTGTAGTCTCCCATCAGTAACATGTCTTTGAGCTCTCTGTGGAAACCTGCAGGGTCTTTATCATGGCACGGGACTAGTTTCTTCATTTCTAACAGTTCTAATTTAGTCAGAGGCGTGTGTACATACACGCGTTTCAAGGTTTTATCCTCACCCATAACAGGGTGCACTTCTCGTAAGGGGTTCTGACTTTCAATACTACCCCCGCATTGCATGTGGTACATTTTCCTTTCTGGAGGTGGGGCGGGAACATATTCAGAGCTTACAAAGGTATTATATCTGTGTCGCTGTTCTAGAATTATTTGAATTAATTTGGTGCTTAAGCCTCTCCATCTATCCATGAGTAGTGCTTCTAGTGTTTCGTGTAAGGGACCGGGATCAGAATAATGTTTTCTGTATTTGATAAGAAGGTGCTGAATCATGTATACACCTGCTAATTTCTGTTCGTCGGGGGAGAGGTTCAGAAATGTCTGTGCTAAGATATCATCATTATATATGTCTGCATTTTCGGCCCATGATACAGCTGATCGGGCTAGTTCTTGTTCATCCATAGAATTGAGTACGTGGTACCCAACTCGGTCTCGGAGCCTTTTATCAGTTTCCTGGAACTGATGCTCAGCAGAATTCGGGTTTGTTAAGGCAGAGAAGAAAACTCTCTTGCTCTCTGGACGGATACCCTTCCTAAGGTAAGTTCCCTTACCTACATATGCTATGGTGCCTACATTTCTTTCGGATTCTTCCTGTTCTTCTTCCTCCTCGGAGGAAGCCTTTTCTTTCTCTTTCTGGTGTACTGCTATCACTGCTTTCCTAATCTTCTTGTACATGGAGGCTATGCAAGTCCCCTTGTCGTGTTTTCCTTCAGCTATATTTTGACCCCACTTGTTCAATGCATCTAATTCACTCTGATCTGTTCCAGGCCTGTCTCGTTCTCTTATTAGACAATTTATGAAAAATCGTAGTATCAGTGCTTGCATGTCAACTTTCTGTTTCTCCATGGCATCCTTAATACTGTCAGGGTCTTTCCCTGTCTGAACAAACTCATATATTCTATCTAGACGCTCCTTCATTCCTACATAGCATAACAAGTTATCAGTAGCAGATCTTAACCGTAATGATGCCAATATCATTAAATCGTCTTTTCCGGGTACTGGATCATATCTGCAAACTGACATGTTTTCTTTTAATGCGTCAAGGCGGGATGAATTAGAGGAGTGGGGAGACCTGTACGTAAGAGGACTCTGCATACCTCTGAGATTGAATCTGTGAGTTGGTGGCGGGGTCTGAGGACCCGCGGTCGCACCTCCTGAAGCGGAAGCTTGTGCATTACCTCCCTGTGGAGTCTGTATCTGAACTTGAATTTGTCGTTTAGGTGGATCAGGCAAACGTGGTTTCGGTAGGTCAGTTTTGAGTACGGGAAGAGGCGGGGCTGGCGGAACAGGGGAGGTCTGTTGTGGTACCGGCGGAACATGACCTGGGGGTGGAGTGCCACCTCCGTCCCTGTCAGTAGGCAGGGCACGAACAGGCAGATTGGTGTAAGCTGGTGCTACATCCTCTAAGTATGAATTTAGGAATATGTCTTTAGTAGTCTTGTGCATTACTTTAGTTGGAACTAATGGTGACGGCAAATTTTTCGGTATTTCTGAAATGGCGTCAGGTGTACCCTCGGCCAAAAGATACATGCTGTTCACTTGGCTATTTCGGATGCGATCTATTTGTTCTGATTTTACTCGGATTCCTTCAATAACTAATTCGTTTTCTTGGGCCTTTTCTGATTCTTTAAGTCTGTCTTCTCTACGAAGTGCTCTTTCAGCACGTTTATGTGATTCCTTACGCCAAAATTCTATGGCGTCTTTCTGGGATTGTCTGGCTTTCTTTTTCCGTAATGCCTCTTCTACCTTTATGATGCACTCGGCATCCCATGTTCCGTTAACTGGCCATCGGTATCTTTCCTCTAGGTGCTTTGTGTAATCGGTCCATAATTCTAGATACAATATGGCGTCTATGCCATGTTTATGATACATGAAGTTACCTGGAGTGTCCCTAGGGGGGATAGGGATTTCTTCCTCTAACATCCCTTTCCTAGTTCCTATCTGCTTTAACCTGCTGAAAAACGGCATTGTGCCTACTTGATACTGAAATGCTCGATCCTTGATACCTAATTCTGAATTTAACTAGTTATACAAGAAAACACAATAATGCACATAAAAACAGTCACATTCATACCACGACATTAATTACATGAAAAGACATTTGAGACATAGATGACTACCCCCTATATCGGATGTACTGCTAAACAGTACAGATACACCGTTGTAACAGTGCAGAAATTCGGAAATTCGGAATACTAGATATACTGCTAAACAGTACAGATACACTGCCTAAAAACAGTGCAGACCGGACTTGTGTACCCAAACCCGTCTAGATACGTCCCAGCAATGGTACTCACCGGGAAGCACGGAAAACAGAAGGCCTCGGAAAACTCGACTGGACTCGACTCGGAACTTCGGAAAACTTCGGGAAACTTCGGAAAACTTCGGAAACCTGGTGGGCCTCTTGACACCTCGGACCTTGCTTCTTTCGGCTAGGCTCTGGTCGGGATCCTCCGCACTCCTCACCGCCTCGTCTGGGCACTGATCGCAGTCTTCGTCACCTCCGTGGGTCAGAGGGAGATGCAGGAAATCCTGCCGGTACGCGTATGGTCCTTCTAACTGATGGCAGGAGACAGAGCTTGCAATGCGCCAACCGGCGCGTGAGGTGGGGGAGGGGTCCCTATTCGGGCGCCAAAATGATGTAAATAAATAATTTACTCTCTTAATTTCTATGCAGGTAAGTACTTAATCAATAATAACTCAGATCGGATGAAAAAAGACAGAGTCCGTGGTGTTAGAGTTCTAAGGGGTTTTATTCCTTAAAAAGGAATGGTCATGGCCAAGATATCATGTTCTGACCACCGCAGGGGTGTCAGAAGGGATAGAGCGCTAACATTTTATTAACAGTACATAGCTTATATACTTATTGTACACCATTGGAAACAGTATAGAAGGCGTAACAGCTGAGAGAAGACAAGATAACAGTATACACGTGGTACAAGTGCGTAATCAAGAGGCGTGAACTAGAGGTGTTTGCTAGAATCGTCACGGGTAGGTGTCACGAATGGGTGGCACTAACAGAAAATGTTGCAATGTTAGCAGAAATCGGAAGCTTGGATGCGCGCGCAGCTGCATGACGTGTAATTGGAGGGGTGCAGGGGACTTGACATTTACACTGACGGAAAGAGACAGAAGTCTGGCATGTCAGATCAACTTGTGCTTCTATCATATCTGATATCTGATGTTTAGGAACTAAGCTATCTGGGCAGAAAGGTCTCTGGAGCAGAAGCTATTCTATACTTGCTGTGAGTGCGTGTATAAGCGCCTGAGTGTCTGTATGAGAAGCGTGGGGGCATGGGGCCTTCCATGGAAGCATGGCAACAGAAGCTATGAATTACTTGCACAGAGACAGGTCGGCCCTTTAGCCCTGCAGCTGAGGAAGGATGTTTACTGACGCTAGCAGGCAGGAATGTATTTTCGGGGAGGGAAACAGATAACTCGAAGGTTATAGTCAATCTTGGCAGGCAGCGGGCTGAGCTGAGCACGGAGGGCCGCGCTAGAAGTACGTCGGAGTTCACGGGTACGGGGGCAGCCTGGGCAGAGGCCCTCGCAGTCAGAAGCCAGAAAGGAGGCTCGGTGGCAGAGATTCAGGGCCTACTTCAGCCAGGGCTGGAAAACATAGGAGTACACTACAAAAAGACGTTGGCATAGCATACTTAGGAACGGACCATTCAACCCATTCATGGTGGGTCTGAAAGAGGACATGTTAACGTTGGACGCAAACGTATTTGCGTCTTCATAGCTGATACAGGAGGGAAGTTACATGCACTTTAACTCGTACATGGAGTCGGTGGGGTACGCGCTAGGGAACATAACTTGACCAAAAATCTATATTACCTCAGTAGGACTGTGTATCCAGACAACATACCCATCAGAATATGGGGAATGAGTCCACACATATCATCAGAGTATATTGGCCTAATTCCTAACTAGCTCACAGTGCCTCATCTGAACCCCTACCCTTACCAGGGTACCAGATGGTATCTGCAACCACAGAACATGACTGTAGGAAAGTGCCTCTTTTTGATATGGTCACTCCCACTTTTTGCCAACTTGTACTGATGCTTTTAATTGGAAGTGTACTGGGTCTCGGCTGACCAGGATTCAGTGCCAGAGCTCTTTCCCTAAAACAAGGCAAATGTTGATTGTAACACAATTGGCAAGGACATTAGCACCCCTGTAAGTCTATGATAAATAGAACCACTGGTACCCAGGGCATGGGTACTAAAGAGGGTCCCTAGGAGATGCAGCATGTATTATGCCACCCTAAGGGACCCACAACAATTTGCATGCACACTGCAATGTGTGAAATGGTGCAAACCATTCAGAAAACACAGCAGTGCCTACTCCCTGTGGGCAATGCCATAGTTCACTACATGTACTTTATGCAAGTCACCCTACAGCAAGCCTTTAGAGCCCTAAGACAGGGTGCATCATGTTACATGTGAGGGCACATCTGGGTGAACAAATATGCCCCTGTGATACCTAGCTCCATGGTTAGGCATTGCAAGTGATCAGGAAGTCATTCTTAAAGTATGTACTGGTCATTATGAGCTAGTCAGCTACAATAATGGCTTTACTGAAAACAATGGCGTTTGTTATCAAACACCGTGTCTTAATAAATTCATACTGATGCCAGTATCAGATTTACGAAGACATACACCCAGAGTTGCCCTCTGTAACCCTACAAGTCCCATAGTAGGTTAGCTGACTGGTATCTTCCCGCCTGCTATCACAGACTAGTTTCTGACCCCATGCAAGGGACAGCCCCTGCTCTCAGAGATCAGGAAAAATACCTGCTTGGCAGAAGGTGTTCAGACCTCCTCCAGCAGGTTGGCTAGTGAATTAGCATCTCAAGGCCAGAGGCTTGAAAGCCTCAGCCTCATTTGAAAGGCGACCCTGGCTTTCCCCAAGACCTGGGGAAAGTCACTCCTCACCCTGGAACCCATTTGACACCAGAACAGGCGGAAAATGAGATATTCAGGAGGCATGTTTCAATTCCAGGCTAATCACACCCCTCAGGTGAGCTACCAGAAGTTGACAGCCAGAGAAGGGCTTCATCATCTTGGTTTTGGTTAAAATAGAGATTTCTGGATCAGGGTTATGCCCACTCCCCACATGTACTAAAACATCCCTAAATTGAGAATATTGCTCCCCCTAACACCAGAGAGGCAGATTCAACTACCTTGGAACTGAAGAAAGACAAAGGAGAGCCAATACCATGAGAACTGATGACTTGCACTAAAATGGGTACCAAACCCTGCCTGGCTGCTGGCACCTCGACAATTGCAAAGACCTGACTCCTCCAGCAGCTTTGCACCCTCCTCAACACTTGGAGGACTGTCCAGCACTTTGCCAACAATCTAGCATTTTCCTTGGGTGGAGGAGCCATCCCGTTGCATTCACAGGCATCAACCGCACTTGTCCAGTACCCCATGTTGTTAGCCATCAGGCCCACCAAAGGAGAAGCACGACCAGAGAAGCTCTTGGTGGCTCTAGAAGACCAGCCAGTCTCTCTCTGCCCAGTTTTGAGATGCTAGACCCTCCAGGGTACCCCCCACAGAAATACCATGATTACCGAGACACTTGAATCAGCCAAGGTTTATTTTTTGTCTAGCCCGGACACAACCGCCTTGGAAGCCTTCCTGTACGAGGGACTTCAGGATAGATGACCGGCAAAAGTGAGAGCCTAATATTCCAGTGGCCGGCCAGCCAACCAAGACCCTCTGCATTCAAGTTCTACTGCCCAGGCCGTGACTCCTGACTGCGTCCCCTTGGCCTAGGGGCCTTATGACTTGACCCCCCCCCCCGCTCCCCCCGCCCTTTGGGTTCTTCTTGACTTGTTCCCAAGTCCCCCCCCATTGCAGCCTCTTTGTTTCAGGTATCACTGACCTGACCGGTGTGGCTCTCAAGGCTACCATCCTGACCAGCACCTCTGCTCCCGGATAGCCCAGGTCAGGTAAACCCAAACTGCTGGTGGTTCTTTTGACCTTGGCCCCTAGCACCTTAAGTTCAAATGGGCACCTCTGAACATCGACTGTAAGTACTATTTTGCTTTGTGTTTGTCCTCCATAGGTTAACTTTGTAGCATTTGAGGTTCATACCACAAAAAAACATTAAGCATTTTTGCTATTTCTTTGTAAAATAGATTTCTCTGAATTTACGAAAGTTCGTTTAAAGATCTTGGTGTCTACAACTATGTAAAAATCTACTTTATTTTTTATAAATTGGACTCCTATTTTTTCTTGAGTACGCAAACCATGTATTGCCTGTGTGTGTAGAACAAATGCTAAACAGTCCTCTATGGTAAGCCTAAGCTACTCAACCACACTAACTCAAATAGAGAAGTTGATAATAAAGTAAGCCCAGTAAACCAATAAGGGTTGTTTGGACTTTTTGGATGGAGAGTCATTACATTGGCACTACTACATAAAAAGCCAGCTTCTTACATTGACCACTCTGATTCCCCAAGAAAACTGTGGAAACAGATATACCTTTTGTTGTTGCTGGCCCAAGGGAGACACAATAAACATACAAACTGGCTTTTCAATTATTTATTGAAACAAGTGTATTCCTGTATAAAATGCATGAGCTGCAATTATTAGTAGTGTAAAACATAGAACGGTAACCATTACAAGAATGGTGAAAAAGATAAGCGGCTCAACCATTATAACAGTATTGTATAAATATAGGATTATATAATTATATTTATACTTTTTCATTCTACCTACACTTGCGAGAGCATAAAGGGAATACCCTCTGCCAGATCTCTGGGGACAACCCAACCATTCATACCTGTGGAAGATGTATCTGAAAGCTGATTTGGTGTAGACCAGGCTATCATTCCTTACAGGATGAAAGTTAGATTCAGTAGGACTGCATCTCACTCACAGTGCACAGCATTCCAGGACAATCCCAGCAGAAGTGCTCCTCTGCAGAATTTGGCTCAGAGGCGTTTTATATAATAAAAGCACTGTTCCAATTGCACTGTGTCAAAGATGCGGAGCGGATGTGATTGTTTGTCTTGAGGCTCAAATTGGTTTCCAACCAGACAACCAATGCAATGGCATCCTGTTCAATGTTCCTAGCCTTGGACGGTGTGTACGGGAAACCTGATAAAACGACACAACTACTTCTAAGTATGTTATCATGTAAGTTCACGTGCAGTTTTAAATGGAGACTTTAGTGCGGGCCCTATGGAACCTTACATTAGTATGGGATCTTTAGTTCCTGTTATTATGATTGTTCACAAATGCCTCACTAATATTCGTACATTCCCCTCTACCATCTTTTAAAAAACATTTTTTGCATTAATAAAAGCTAGCTATATTTTAAGAGAGAACATAAAGGCACAACTTTTGATGATTTTGTTCACTAATTCAAACCAGGGTCTGATTGGTAACGAGGGCACTCGGGAAATGGTCAAAGGGCCGGTAGCAGAGTTCAAGCTGTGGGCTGCTTTTTTGGACAGTCTTGGGGCTGTCTGTGCGGTCAGGATGCCGCCAGCAGCCCAGTGGGTGCCCGAGTGGCCTTTCTAGAGGCAGTTTGGCTGAGGTATCACTCCCTTTCTCTCGCTGGGCCGGCCCATTAATGTATGCTGATTGAGCGGGAGCAAGGGCCTGAGCAGAAGTGATCTCACTTGCATTCATGGTCGGCTCAGCAGTGTGAACTAATCTGTGTATTTGGTATTATCGAAGTGAAGTTAATAAAACATGCCTCCCATCCCCTTTCTTTTCATAAAACTTTGCTGAAGCAGTGTTTTGCGGAAAACCAATAAACAAATGTGGGCCACTTTTTTTTTAGTGTGCCTGAGCCGATTTTTTTATCCCAATCCAACCCGGATTCACACCCTTCCACTTAAGTGGACTTTTAATCAATAAATTGTTAACCAGTAACAATATCTTATCATGTGTACCCACAGTTTATTTATTTACATACCTCAAATCCAACTGTGTGACCTTCAATGTCAGATCTAAAAAATGCAAAAAGAACAATTGATGGACAGAATGCAGAACAATGTCATACATTCACCCCAGAACAGAGATCTGGGCCTAAATCCTTCGCTTTTTTGCTCACCATGCCATTCCAGTTTGGAACCAGCAATATGCAAATCAATCAATCAATCAATCAGTGACACTTATAAAGCGCGCTACATACCCGTGGGGTCTCAAGGCGCTGGGGGGGGGGGAGCCGCTACTGCTCGAACAGCCAGGTCTTCAGCTTCTTCCTGAAGGAGAGGTGGTCTTGGGTCAGGCGCAGGTCGGTCGGGAGGGAGTTCCAGGTCTTGGCGGCCAGGTGGGAGAAGGACCTTCCTCCTGTAGTCGCTCTTCGGATGCGGGGGACGGCGGCGAGGGCGTGGTTGGCTGATCGGAGGTGGCGTTTGGGAGCGTAGAAGTTGACTCGGCTGTTGAGGTAGCTCGGGCCTTGGTCGTGTAGGGCTTTGTGTGCGTGGGTGAGGAGGCGGAAGGTGATTCTTTTGTTGACGGGGAGCCAGTGAAGGTCTCGCAGATGTCCGGAGATGTGGCTGGTTCGTGGGATGTCGAGGATGAGTCTGGCTGAGGCGTTCTGGATCCGCTGGAGTCTCTTCTGGAGCTTGGCGGTGGTCCCGGCGTAGAGGGCGTTGCCGTAGTCCAGTCGGCTGGTGACGAGGGCCTGGGTGACGGTCTTCCTGGTCTCTGTGGGGATCCACCAGAAGATCTTCCGTAGCATGCGTAGGATGTTGAAGCATGCCGAGGAGACGTTGTTGACTTGCCTGGTCATGGAGAGGGAGGAGTCCAGGATGAAGCCCAGGTTGCGTGCATGGTCTGTCGGTTTGGGTGCGGTGCCCAGGGCGGGAGGCCACCAGGAGTCGTCCCAGGCGGAGGGAGAGGAGCCCAGGATGAGGACCTCCGTCTTGTCCGAGTTCAGTTTCAGGCGGCTGGTCGTCATCCACTCGGCTACCTCTTTCATCCCTTCGTGCAGGTTGGCTCTGGCGGCGGCGGGGTCGTTGGTCAGGGAGAGGATCAGCTGGGTGTCGTCGGCGTAGGAGATTATGCTGAGGTTGTGTTTGCGTACGATGGCCGCGAGGGGGCTCATGTAGACGTTGAAGAGGGTGGGGCTCAGAGATGATCCTTGGGGGACGCCGCAGATGACTTCGGTGGCCTCTGACTTGTACGGTGGTAGGCGGACTCTCTGTGTTCTCCCGTCGAGGAAGGAGGTGATCCACTCCAGCGCCTTGTCCTGGATTCCGACGTTGCTGAGGCGCCGTACTAGGGTGCGGTGGCAGACCGTGTCGAATGCCGCGGAGAGGTCTAGGAGGATGAGGGCCGCTGTTTCTCCATTGTCCATCAGGGCTCGGATGTCGTCGGTGGCGGCGATGAGGGCGGTCTCGGTGCTGTGGTTGGCTCGGAAGCCGGACTGTGAGGGGTCGAGGGATCCGTTAGTCTCGAGGAAAGCGGCCATCTGCTTGTTGACGGTCTTCTCGATGACTTTGGCTGGAAACGGGAGGAGCGAGATGGGGCGGTAATTCTTGAGGTCGGTGGGGTCCGCTGTTGGTTTCTTGAGTAGGGCGCTGAGTTCGGCGTGTTTCCAGCTCTCGGGGAAGATGGTGGTGTCGAGGGATGTGTTGATGATGTCTCGCAGGTGGGGTGCGATGACAGCGTCGGCTTTGTTGAAGACGTGGTGAGGGCAGGGGTCGGTCGGTGATCCGGAGTCTTGACCCTGCGCCCAATGGGAACAGTCCAGCCGAAATACCAGGCCAGGTCCTCCCTGGACTGGAATCAAGCATTCTAGGACCGGTTTTGGACTTTCAGCCCTCATCAGCCAGGATAGCTTGACTCCAGTGGCATGGAGAGCACGGGACCCGCGTCTGGGCATACCCATCCCACTCAGGGTGACCAATGAAAAAAGAACATTTGATGGACAGAATGCAGAACAATGTCATACATTCACCCCAGTACAGAGATCTGGGCCTAAATCCATCGCTGTTTTGCTCACCATGCCATTCCAGTTTGGACCCAGTAATATCCAAATCAGTCTTGACCCTACGCCCAATGGGAACATTCCCGCCCGAGTGAAGTTGTGGCCTTGCTCGTACTGGGCCTTTCAGCAACTTTGGTCGGGTTCACCCAAGTCCATTCTCCTCAATGGTCTGTAATGGTTTGCAGTTGGGGTGAAAGACAGGGTCTAAGATAAGTTCTGGTTTTTCTTAGCTGAAAACTCACAGGCTGCCTCACTCCACCTTTTCTTTAAAACAATAAATCACTTACCTGCGGAGTTCCATAAAGGATCAGTGTTCAGTCCGAATAATAAACTTATTAATGGTCCCTTTGGCAGAACTGTTTAAGCAGATGACACTTGACTTCCATGAGGCACAGGGTCAAGACTGATTTGCAAAAAGCTGGGTCTAAACCGAGGTGTCGAAGTGAGCTAAAGAATGATGATAAATTCAACCCAGATTTGTGACTGGGGTGAGTGTCTGAAAAGTTTCAGCGCTCCATCCATCATCTCCTTGTATTTGCTTTGTTCGCCCTAAATTGGCAGGGTATGCCCAGACGTGGGTCTCTTGCTCACTTTGCCACTGGATTCAAGCTAGCCTGGCTGATGAGGGCATTACTCAGAAACCGGTCCCAGGATGCTTGTTTCCGGATCAGGGAAGACATGGTTTGGCAGTTCGGGCTTGACTGTTCCCACAAGGCACAGGGACAAGACTGATTTGCGTATAGCTAGGTCTGAACTGAGGTGGTGAAGTGAGCTAAAGAATGATGATGTATTCAACCCGGATCTGTGACTGAAGGGGAGTGTCTGTAAAGTTTCAGTGCTCCATCCATTATCTCCTTGTGTTTCCTTGACTTATTTTCAAACTTTTTGGTCAGGACAGAATCATGCAGAAGCATTTTAAAGACTACCTTAAAGCTATTTCTAGCTGGATGGAAATTAATTATCTTTGGCCACACTACAATAAAACTGAGATTCTGATCTTTAGCAACAAGCGGTCATCCTGGTCTGACGTATGGTAACTGCTTACCTTAGTGTCTCCCTTGCCTCAGTGAGCAATGCTGCAAGAGCGGGGATGTCGGTTCAGATCGGCGCAACAATGTTGATGCGTGGGTTCTGGCAGATGCAGCACTTGATACTCAGTTGCCAAGGGCTAGATTGGCACAACTTGGCAGAGCAGGGCCCCCAGCAGACAGAATCCAGGTGCTGTTTGTATGTTGAAGAGAGAAGTCTTTGTTCTCCCTGTGACTTAAGAATCAGGAAGCAAGCCAAAAAGCCCTTGGAGATACTTTGGTTCTGGGATGTAGAGATGCAGGTAAAGTCCTTCTCGCTCCTGGGCAAGAAGCAGTAGGCGGCAGGCAAACATAGCAAAGCAGTTCAGCAAAGTGGCAGTGCTGGAGGAGAACAACAGTCTTTCCTCCTGGTAGAATGTCCTCAGTTCCAGAAGTGTTCGGAGTTGGTTGTGTCAGAGGTCCAGAACATATACCCAGTTGGGCCTTTGAAGTGGGGGAGAGTTCAAAGAGATGCTTTGAAGCGCACAGAGTCCCTTTCTAGCTCACTTCGCCACCCAAGGTCAGACCCAGCCATATGCAAATCAGTCTTGACCCTGCTCCTCATGTGAACAGTCCAGCCCGAAATGCCAAGCAAGATCCCTCCAGGACCGAGCAAAAGAATGAATGAATGAATTTAAAATTTATATTGCGCTTGAATGCCCAAGAGCGTCTAGGCGCTATAGAGGAGGAATATATCAGAGATGAGAAATGAATGAGGATTTATAATGAGAAAAAACAAGTTTTTAAAGCCTTTCTGAACAATGGTAGTGTTGGGCAATTTTTTATGGGTAAAGGAAGTGAATTCCACAATTTGACAGTGTTGGGAAGAAAACTACTACCTCTCCAGCAAGCTCTCTTGAATTTAGGCATCTGCAGAAGTTTGCTCTGAGCTGAACGTAGTATTCTGCCTGGAAGATACCACAGCAGGTGCGGTTTCAAATATTTGGGTCCAGTACCCTATAGCACCTTAAATGCTAAACACACAGCTTTAAATTCAGATCTCTTCTTTACTGGTAACCAGTGTAGTTGTCTTAATCCTTGGCACACTGACTGGAATTTAGGAATATTCAGCAACATCCTGGCAGCGCAGTTTTGAACCTGCTGCAGTTCGAGCCGGTGCTGTTTCCGGAGGCCTAAGTAAAGGGCGTTCCATAGTCCAGTCTGGCCAATGCCAAAGTTGTCACCAGTGTTTTTACTGTGCTGGGGGAATAGAAGGTTTCACCTTCCGAATTAATTTTAAAGTCAGAAGTACCTGGGAGGCAACCTTGTTAGTTTGATGTTGGAAGGTGAGCCGGTCATCAAAGATGACGCCCAGATTTGTAACTTTTTGCACTGGGGTGGGAAATGTTCCCATAGCTCGAGGCCACCAGCTTTGGGACCAAAAGAAGGTGTTGGAGCCCAACAGGAGAACCTCTGTTTTACTACCATTAAGCTTTAGGCAGTTTGCACTCATTTAGTGATCCACGCAGGCTATACACTGATTAAAGCGGGCCGCCGTTTCTTCCAGATTGCCTGAGATGGATACTACAATCTGGGTATCATCGGCGGAGGATACCAGCGAGAAAACGAACTGCCTGATGACATCAGCTAGGGGGGGTGATGTACAGTGTCGGGCTCAGAGAGGAGCCCTTCGGCACCCCACAAGGAAGTGAACATTGCTTCGAACTAGAGTCTCCGATCTGCACACATTGTATCCTGTTGTTGAGGTAGGATTTAATCAAACTTAGTGCTAGGTTTGAGACTCCCAACTTCTGGAGCCTTTGAATGAGAATGTCATGGTTCACAGTGTTAAAGACCACTGAGAGAGCCAAAAGGATCAGGGCGGCCTTTGCACCAGAGTCAAGCGTGGAGTGAAGCTCCTCTGCTGCCATAACCAAGGCCGTCTCTGTTCCATGCCCTTGCCGGAAGCGGTATTGTGAAGAGTCCAGCAAATTTTCTGAGGACACGAAGGCTGTAAGTTGGACATTTATACTTTTTTGCAGAACCTTAGCTGGAAACGGGATCCTTGCTCTTGGTCTATAATTGTTGTAATTGCCGGGGTCCAAGCTAGGTTTTTTTTAGCAGAGGGAGAATAGAAACCTTTTTTCAGGCCTCTCGAAAGACGCCGGACTTAAGGATCTCATTATAAAGCAAGCTGAGTTGCTGGCTAATTTCATCAGCTGCTAGATGGAATATTTTAGGGGGAGCAGGGGTCTGATGGAGCCCCTGCTTTTACTGATCTAACCATCTGCGAGACCTGGTCTGCGTTAGGAGGGATGAAAGCGCTCAAACCGTCACCAGGCTGACAAGGAGATGTAGAGGGTTGATTCACTTGAGGCTCAATATAATTTCCTGTAAAGAATCATAGATATAAAGCACCTTGTCACTAAAAGAATCTGCAAGCTGATTACAGAAAGCAACACTGCTATTCAGTACTGATGGAGTAGGTAGTGTCACTAATTCTTTTAAGGTTGAAAAAAGTATTTTGCTTGAATTGCCTGCCTGCTCTATTTTCTCCGAAACGTAGTTGCTTTTTTTCTTAAAGATCATCTTTTTATATTTGCTCAGTGATTGTGAATAGACCGTTTTCTGGGCTTTCATATAAGTTTTTTTCCAGCGCGCCTCTGCTCGTCTGCAGAGTTGCTTCTGGGTATGCAGTGAGTCACAAAACCAGGGTTCTGATTTCTTTAACCATTTGCTAGTAAATGTTTTTTCAGGGGCTAGGATATTTACTGCAGTTTCTAACCAATTAATAAAACTGTTAGTGGCTGTGTTAACTTCGGGCATTAGGATCATTTTAGAAGCAGCTAGTGTTAATTGCAGCTGTTGTGGACAGATTTCCTTCCAGTTCCTCCCTTTAAAAGTCCTGAGGGCAGAATGAGGATGAGTAAGATAGTGGGAAGAGGTAAGCACAAACCGAATGGCCATGTGATCAGACCATGAGATTGGCAAAATCTCCTGCACTTTCAATTGCGGATTCGATGTGAATATCCCATCTAGAGTGTGCCCTGCCTCATGAGTTGGATGCTTGATCAGTTGTTCCATCGAGACACTGGCCATCAACTCTAGAAGCGAGAGTGTATATTGGTCATTTATATTTTCCTGGTGATAGTTGAAGTCACCAAGGATACAAAAGTCCTGAAAGTCAACACTAGAGCCGATAATATAACTTATAGTCTCTACAAACTTGTTTTTTGCCCCTGGAGGTCTATACAGCAATGTGCCATTGAATATATCGTTTTCGCTCATAGTGATATAAAATGAAAGCAATTCACAGTCAGGGCCACTTCCTAAAGTGGAACCTTTTATCAGTAGGTTAACCTTTAAAATAAATCGCTAGTCCCCCTCCCTGTTTATCCTGTCTGTCATTCCTGATTAAAAAAATATCCTTGGGGAAAGGCTAAGGAGAGCTCAGGATCAGATGTACTATCTACCCACATCTCTGTAACAAATGCCATATCTATATTATGCAGTATTTAACAAAGGGGGTTTTGGCTAAAGCACAGTAAGGCTGTGCCAGTAACAGAATGAACAAAAGAGATTGCCAATACTGTGCAGTGGTCTGAACGTTTGGAAAAAGGTTGTACTCAATGTCGCTCAGCCCAAAGACCACTATTTCAGTCAAGGTTATTTAAAAAAATTATTGATTTATTTTATTAGATTTATTCTTTTTGCTTTTGGGTTCTTTTAAGAATTTTTTTTTAAAAAAGAAGAAATTTTTGGGTAATCGTGGAATAAACTAGTCAATAACTACAACTTGCATCTGATACATTTATCAGAATAGTCAAGGAGGATCACGAGGGCGTATTTTGACACAGAAGAAAAAAAGGGGGGGCACGAATACCAAAAATTCAATTCAAAAGGTAGTACATATAACATTAACACTTATGGACAACAGTTTGACAATAGACAAACAAATAAATAGGACAGGGCAAGAGGGGAACTTTTCTCTATCAAGATCTAGTTACTTAGTAATGAGGGACCCTATACAAAAATCCTGCTCTAAATACAACAGGTGGGCCTACTCTACTAGATGGAGAGAAAAACAGTTACAGATTTCATTTAGGCAAGCGACCATCAAACATTATTATACTCCAAATATTTTTAGGAAAAGATTAGTCTCAAAAAACAGAGTAAATCTGAAACACTGAGGGGGTCGACGCGTTTCGAATCCCTACGATTTAGGGGATTCTCTTCAGGACCAACAACCAATATCTGAAAAACATAAAATGAACAGACGCACTGTCAGATATACACATGAACGACCTTCAACTCGCATACGGTTCAGCAAGTTCTTACGTCATACCTGAGTTGTCTTGTATTATTGTCCATGTCTTGGTGTCTGGAAGGAAAAAATGGACATGTCTAACGATTTGATATATTGGAAATACTGGGAGGCTACGGATCGCGTTTGATACACTGAGGATGCCACTTACATATTTGAGATGATCAACGGGTTAAACACCGGGTTGTGTATATCTCGTATTTTTCGTCAGGGAGTGATACGTTGCTTTCTGTAAGGAAACGGAACAAGGCTTAGTACAGAGCTTTCCAAACTCTGTGTCGCGACACCCCACTGTGTCGCCTGCAAACGGTGGGTGTGTCGTGGGATGACACCAGCAGTGATCCCTGTAAGATGTGCGTATGCACTGTAACTTCCCCGAGCGTGCAAACTGAATTGCGAAGCGCGCCCATTTCACAAATCATGAAAGACCGTTTCAGCTGCTTTTAATAACGTGAAGCTGCTTGGAAAAATGGTCACTTGCATGCTGGAGAAGGGAAGACAATATATTGTGGAGAAGCAGTTCACTGTGGAAGAGGCAGGGGCGGGGGAGGGGGCCTGCAGAGGGTCACACGCATTGCTGGCCGTAATCGAATGACTGGGACTGCAGAAAGAAACTGATTGTTGTGGGGGCTGGGGTCGTTGTGATGCAATTGCAAGAGGTGTGAGGAAGATGGGAGGAGGGCAGGGGTTGATCGTGTGCTAACAATTACTGAGTTAGGGCTGTCATAAGGTCGCTAGCTTCATAAGTTTTGCTGATATAGGCGGTGGCTACAGGGATTTACAGGCAGGAAGTCGACTCTGATTAACGTATTTTTAACTGCCATGCATCCATTGGCATTATTCGAAGGCCATTTAAAAGTGTGATGTTTAAAGTGCACTGTGTATTCTTCGTGTTTGCGTCTTTTGTGTAGCATGGTGTGTGCAACACACGCTTTTTGACATTTTACATACTTGCTCTCTTTAATGTCAAATTTGAAAGTAAATTTTTTCTAAACCAATATAAACTCTAAAACCGGGCGCGCTTTTACATTTATAGGAGGCATAATGTATTACTTATTATGAGGGGAGGCCTTCTTCACCAGTCACTGGCCGGCACCCCATGATGAAACAGCCACCTGCCTGGCAGGGCTTCCAGGCTGCCTTCCTCCCCTAGCAACTTTAACCCAACCCCTGAACATCTTTGGAATAGCGCCTCGGAGCCTGGGTTGGTGCGTAACACCCCTATGGTGCGTCTGGGAGCACCCGCTTTCCAATGGACTGCTGTTCTCAGGGACTCAACAGTACCCCATCCTTCTTTAAATTGTGGTCATGGACAAAAGCGGCTGGCTATGGTCTGTGCTGACCACAAATAGCACCTGCTAATCTTTGACAAAACCAGACCTCCATGAGGGGGTGTGGGCTGAGCGACGGTGGAGAGGTGGACAACGCCATGTCTAGTTCGGGAAAATCAATGCAAGATGCACAGAAACGAAGAGAGAGGCGAAGGCCAAGTGTTTTAAAGCACATTTACTGTCAATGAAAAGTGAGAAAGAAAAATAGACTCCAAGAAATGCAAGTAACATAGAAAAGTAAGCGGAAAGAGGGTTAGGGTACGAAAGAGGTGGGTTGGGGAGGATATGTTGTGGAGTATTGAACAGAGCAGGCATGTGATAAGGGGTTAATCATGGTGCACCCTTTCGCAAGAAGTGGAAAGGAGATAGCAAAAAGGTGGGTGTACATAGCCAAAGTGAAATGGGCAGGAGGGGAAGAGGAGAATGAAAAGGGGGAGCTATAGGGGGTAGGGCCAGTACTGTTTATTTATGAGAAATTTGAACAATGAAGATTTTCCATTAGTATTCCATTAGTATTATAGCCATGTGATTCACGTGAGCTGCAATTCAAACTAAGTACTTATTAAAAAAATCACATAACATACTTTTAAATGAAGCTCACAAAACTGGTTTACGCCTTGCACCTACGCTTGCCTTTTAGACACAGGTTGTGCCATAGAAGTCGATGTTCATGCTTTATTTTTTCATATATTTTTTTTTTACTTTTGAAGTTTGCCATTGTCGTTATAAAAGGGAGGCAGAAGGTGATGCAGAATTTGAGTTTCTGATACAGATATGTGGTACGTCTGGCTATTTTATTGCTTGGTAATCAATTTTCATGGCCAGGTAGGTTGCGTTTTGCCACTTCAATTCTGCATGATGTCTGCTACATCCGCCATCTCTCTTGATCTTAACGTGGAATAAAACCCAATCCAAGATATGTTATTTTTAAGAGGAGGTCTTTCTTCAAATTCTTAGTGGTCTTGCTCCAGCTATATCCCTTCTTCCAATGAAGACATTCAGGAAATGCCACTATTTTAACTAGGTTTCTGTTTCAGACATTTACTGTTAGGATTTGGGAAGTTGATGCACAAACCATAGTGATATTTTTGACCCAGACTCATCAGGTGCTCTGTATTTTTTTTTTGGGGGGGGTGGGGGGGGGGAGTTTTATATAGCTCAAACTAGACCCAAGGTATCAGAGCACTTTACATGAGCACAAGTTACGTTACAGACGGACACATTAATTTTTGTTAGGCATGGCGGAGATTAAGTGATTTGCCCAGAATCACAGAATGTTGAGCGTGTCTGCCGAGACTCAAACTCTGTTCCCCAGCTTCGAGGCCGACTGCCCTAGCTGTTATGCCACATTCTCTGTGCGTAAAACTATAGAAATGGGGACATAGTGATCCTAATGTACATTATTATTATTATTATTATAAACCATTTTATAGCGCGCTCTGCTACTGGGGAGTATCCTGGCGCGGGGGAAATAAAAGAGGCAGAAAGCAGACCCTCACAGAGGTAGATGAACTCTTAAATAGCACTGTTAAACAAATATGTTTTCAGAAGTTTTTTAAATGCGGCTACAGTGGGTGTGGAGCGCAGGTGAAAAGGAAGAGCATTCCAGGCGCGAGCCACAACCACCGCAATCGACTGACCACCAAGTCTGGCACGCTTGAAACGGGGAAGGGACAGTTGAAACATGGTGGAGGATCTCAAAGTCCGTGCGGGAACGTAGCTAATGAATCTTTTTCTCAGGTACTGGGGGCCTTGATCATGCATAGCGCGAAATGCCAGAACCAGTGACTTAAACCTGATGCGCTGTGCAACCGGCAGCCAGTGAAGTGTACGTATCTCCGCACGAACGCTCTTCCATCTAGGTATGTTAAATAGAAGACGGACTGTCGCGTTCTGGATGATTTGCAGGCGCTTGACCAGGTAGGAAGGAATCCCACTGAATAATGCATTAGCATAGTCCAGCCTGGACAATATAAGTGCTCGCGCAACAGACTCCTTTGCTTCTCTAGGGAGCAAGGGAAAGAATTTGCGAAGCATTTTTAAGGTCGCAAAACAGGTGCCAGTCAGTTTTTTAATGTGATGTTTAAATCTTAAGTCCTCATCAAACCAGATGCCCAAGTTTTTGGCGGGTCTCCCCATCTCTTTCGGGCCTGGAATGTCAGAAGGCCAAAGAGTGCTCATAAACGAGGAGGGAAAGGAGCCATAAAAAAGAACCTCAGATTTGTCCTCGTTGCATTTCAGCTGGGCCTTCGTCAACCAGCGAAATACCGAGGACAAACACAAATGAACTGTAGAGGTATCCAGGTTATCATCAGGCCAGGTGAACAACAGTTGGGTATCGTCTGCATACCCAATAATCTTGGCCCCGAACTGTTCAGCTAAATAGATCAAGGGTGTAATGTAGACATTGAACAGAAGGGGGCTAAGAGTGGAGCCCTGCGGGACACCTGTAAGCAGAGGTTCAGGCTCAGAGGCATATGGAGGCAACCAGACCTGCTGGGTCCTATCCGACAGGAAGGAGGACAGCCAGTCCAACACCACCCCTCCGATACCTATATCCGCTAACCGGCTAAGGAGGAGCTCATGGGGGACGGTGTCGAACGCGGCAGAGAGGTCCAATAGAATTAGGACTGCTCTGCCGCCCCCGTCTAAACAGTCCCTGATGGCCTCGCTCATCTCCAAGAGGGCTGTCTCGGTGCTGTAAGCAGCCCTGAAGCCCGATTGGGCCGGATGGAGGGCATTGGAAGTTTCAACAAACCTCTCTAGTTGTCGAAATGCCACCTTCTCACAGATTTTAGTAAGTGCCGGTAAAAGGGAAATAGGTCTATAATTCCCGGGGGCCGACCAGTCTAGGCCTGGTTTCTTTAGGAGAGGTAAAAGCTTAGCCTGTTTCCAAGCAGTAGGGACCACGCCCGTCCTCAAAGAAAGGTTAACAATCTGCGTGATCTCCATACAGACTAATTCCGCCACCTCCGAAAGCACCCGAGCCGGGCACGGATCGGCAGGTGAACCAGATTTCAGGGACTGAATTAAGGGAGAAATGGTGTCCTCCGCAATCTGCTCGAAGATCGTGAACCGCTGTTCCGAACTGGGGCCGAGAGAGGGACACAGACCTGCTATTTCCAGGTCGGTGGGGAGGGCAGCTGTAAGGTCTTGCTGAATCCTCTTTATTTTATTAATAAAAAAGGAGGACAGTTCCTCACACCATTGCTGCGAGGATGGATGGGAGACGGCCTCAGCGACGGGTGCCACGAAGCTTTTCACAATGGCAAAGATCTCTTTGCTACTGTTATCTGCCTTGGCGATACGCCCAGCATAATATTTCCCCTTCGCATCCTTAATGGCTGAATGGTATTCCTTTTGCGCCAGCCGAAGAGCGGATTTAGCCTCAGGGCTATATTCACGTCTCCATGCTCGTTCCAGCTTCTTACACCCCAGTTTTAGTTCCCTCAATTCAGGGGAAAACCAGGGTTGGGAGGGGGTACGTCTAGATCTGGTCAGTATGGTCTGCCTAATGGAGGCGGTAGCCGCCTGCTGAAGCCACTCATTAAATTTGCAAATCGCATCACCCAGGAGCAAGTTCAAATTGGGGCGAGTATTACTCAGAGCCTGTCTAAATACAGGTAGGTTGATTTTTTGGGAGTGAGGAATGGAGGGTGGAGGACAAGGCTCCGCAATCTCCCAGTTAAATCTGATCAAATCATGATCGGACCAGGTCGTTTTTTCAACCACCACAGATTGGATAGGGAAATTAGAACAGACCAAATCGAGCAAGTGGCCCCCCATGTGCGTCGGGGCTGTCACCCATTGCCTAAGTTGGGCAAGCTCCAAAATTTCACCTAGTCTGTGGGCATCAGATAGATCTGGGACATCCATGTGAATATTCAGGTCCCCAACTAGTAGGAACCTAGGAAAACCTAGGGCTCGAGGGACCAGATATTCTTCTAGGGCGTCCAGAAAGCGGGTAGCCAGGCCCGGGGGTCTATATATAAGAGAACCTCCTAAAGTAAAGTGGGGGGACGTTGTGATGGAGAAGTGGAGAACCTCACCCCCTATATCCGCAAGCGGCGGCTCCGATGCGAAGCACCACTCTTCCTTGAACACAACCGCTAGTCCACCCCCTCTGCCTAGGGGTCGGTCCACTCTGGCGATCTTAAACCCTCTAGGGATGGCAAGTTCTACGCTAGGTGCGGAGGTGCTGGTCAGCCATGTCTCCGTAAGGAACAACACCTCCAGTTGGTCATCCACCAATAGATCAAAGATCTCGGCGGCATGCCTAACTGCAGATCTGGCATTGATCAGTCCTGCCCGTATGTTCGTGGAAGGAGCACCAATGTCAGATCTTGGGGGGGGAGAAGGTTGAAGGGCAAAACCACAGGCCGGGCAAACAGACATGTGGCAATTCGAATCCGCACGTGTACAGCATCCACTAATAGCAGAGGGAGCAAGTCTCCATAGATCGTGGTGAGAATACCTGTACATAGCGGATTTGACCGAGCCCAAAGGTCGCCGAGTAGAATGGCTGGCCCTGGGCCCGTCCGAGGCACGGACGGGCACAGACGGGCCCTCCTTTGGCTCTCCTTCGGCGCGCAGACGGCGCGCCCGCTGCGCGCGACCGCTGCGCGTCCTAGGAGGCATCCCCATTTAATGCGCAAGCCCCTCCCCGAGCTGGAGCGCTAACTCCGTTCCAGTAGGGGTTCGGGACACCCAAGATGGCGCCCGACCTGTCCCTCCACGCAATCGGCACTGGCGAGCCGCGGTGGACCGGGGAGCAGGGGGACCAGCAAGCAACAGTTAGGTAGGTTTTTAAAAAGCACACAAGTTACAGCACACTACACAATTATCACATCAATTGAGTGAGTGAAAACGAACTCGTTTTTAAAATAGGGTAAAAAATAGTTAAAAGCGCCTGCTGCGCTAGTACTGTGCAGACAAGGAGGGCAGAAGAGGTTCACTCGCAGTCTGCTCGCCTTAATTTTTCCAAGCGCTATCGCAAGGCGCTGCCACCACCTCGCTCAAACACCCAGAACTCCCGCACTGATCCTGTTTAATGCGCAAGCCCCTCCCCGAGCTGGAGCGCTAACTCCGTTCCAGTAGGGGTTCGGGACACCCAAGATGGCGCCCGACCTGTCCCTCCACGCAATCGGCACTGGCGAGCCGCGGTGGACCGGGGAGCAGGGGGACCAGCAAGCAACAGTTAGGTAGGTTTTTAAAAAGCACACAAGTTACAGCACACTACACAATTATCACATCAATTGAGTGAGTGAAAACGAACTCGTTTTTAAAATAGGGTAAAACATTACAGTGGCTATGTCTGACTTAAACCATCACTGGGCAACTAAACTCGAGAGAGCCGGAAGTTGTTGGAGGGTGAAGTGTGAAAAGAATGGCTGCTTCAACTCTTTGATTGTGATTGGTGCTCTTACCGGAAGATCAGTGATGGTGGGAACATATAGCCAAGGCCCGCCTGAGAGAAAGAGCAAGAGCAGAAAAACATTATCTGCGGTTCATGTGTTGTGTTTTCTGGAGATCAGTACCTGCAGTGTGCATGATTATATTCTTTTCAGGCACAAACCTAACCTTTCTTACACCCATTTTTTGCCAGTCACTGTCTGTGTTAGACCAGATTCACAATTGCTTTATTAACCTTCTTGCTTTCTCAAATTTGCTTGAAAATGCACCATTTGCCCAGTATTTAAAAAAAAATTCGGGAGAATAATAGGCCCGAACCCCCCTAAGGAGGTTCGGGCTCGCTCACATTACTGTGTCACAAAATAAAGATTGTCAAGAAAGTGTGTCACCAACATGAAAAGTTTGGAAAGCTGTGGCTTAGTGAAACGCTATTAAATAAACCTAATAGACGTAGAAAGTCTAAAGCTGGCAAGTCATTTATGCATGGCCGGGGGCGGCAAAGTTGGAAGTGACATTGACTAATACACGCCGTTATTCAGTGGTGCTGGTGGGGGGTCGGGACAAGGGGTTTTTTGAAGGTACCGCATTGCTTGAACAGTGATGGCGGGGAGCGCCTAGAGTAATTTAACACAGGACAAAGTAAATCGCCAGTTTACCTCGAGTCTTCGTAATTCCTCCTTAATGCGGTGTCGCCATCAGTGCAGACGTCGTCAGGATAGTGTTTCCGGTTCAGCGTATTTGAAGGAAGCTACTGTTAGCGTCCTCTAATGCGGGTAATCATGGGAGATGTAGTTTTTGATCGGAGATGTAGTTTATTGGTTACTCCAGAAGGCGTTCTCAAATGATATTAAAATATTCAGACGTAAGGAGGTACAACCAAGTAAATTACATTATATTTCAGAGGATTCAGGGAAAATTTATTCTGAGAGTTAGTAATGTTTAATCCCGCATTTAAGAACGGAAAAATACGTCTACCATTCAGCTGCATATTCACAAGTTGTGGTTGAAACTTGGTTACTGGTACTATATTGCTGTTTACTCCGGTCAGCGGCTGATTTGGACGTGTCATCTCAAATGTTTGACTGGAATTAACTGGAAAACATGGTGGTGGCGGCTTAGCACACCCCTAAATGAAATGTTTATTGAACAAGCTCTGTGACACATTACACTCTGACTGTTGTGTATCTATTACCCCGGTTGGGTGCGCCTCACACCAGATGTTGCCAAGATCATTGGTAAATAGTACAAAGATTCATTGATGAATAGTACAAAAAATTGATGAGTAATACAACACGCTTCAGAGATGATATAATTCAGACATCTCATTTAAGCCCATAATTGTAGTATTAAATTTTAAGATAAGCATTGCTTCTCTCTGTCTCAATTTGGCCTCCACATCTCCACCTCTTGGATCTGGATCAATTTTGGATATAATTGTCCACTTGAAATCATTGTCCCCATGAGATTCGTCAATCCAATGTTGGACTAGGGGGGCTGTTAACACTTTCTTTTTTATCCGGGATTTGTGCTGTGACATTCTTTGCCTGGCCTCCTGATTGGTTTTGCCAATGTACAGCTTGTTACAAGGGCAGATTATCCCATACACTATATTCCGCGTTTTACAATTCGTGAATTGATCATGTTTCCATGAAACGCCCTCGTGTTGGAAGAGGTTGCCTTCGACAGTTGAGCTGCAACACTGGCATGTGCCACATTTTCGATGTCCAGTAATTGGGGGAAGGCTTACATAATCACATAAAGTCATCGTCCTTGATTTTGGTACAGCAGCTCGGACGATTTGGTTGACAATACTTCTATCCTTCTTAAAGGCAAAAAGTGGCACTTCTTTTAACTGCTCATCTATTTCTTTGATTCCAAACGTTCAAACCACTGCATATCTATATTATGGACTGCAAGCAGCTCGGCTAATTCGATATTATGTTTAATTAAAGAGTGCGCGTTCAGGAGGAGTCCTTGGAGGGACCTAAATAAAGCTGTTTGCGGAAATAAGTCCTGTTGTGTACTTGAACCGCATTTTATTTTAGTGAAAAGAAAATCCATGTCACATAAAGGGCATTTCTTAGGCTCTTTCAAAGGATGGAATTGCGGGCAAGAGTCTTTCAACTGGGCATTAAGATTCAACAAAGTATCTCTTGTCTACTTTAGATTAGGTCCCAATAACAGTAGAGAATAAACGGGGGTGGCCCTGGGCCCCGTCCAGGCGCAGATGGGTTTGCCTTTGGCGCGGCACGCCATCTGCACATGTCTGCTGCGCGTCTGTTTCGGCATGCTGCTTAAATAGCAGTAAGTCAGGCGTCTCTGGCACGCATCAGCTGTTCCCGATCTGGAAGTGCTGGCAAGTATGTCAGGTCCCTTAGCTCTCCGCAACAAACGGCACAAGCTGCGGCCGAATGGGGCGGGGACGGAAGATAAAAACAACTGCCACAATCACCCAGGCTAACAAAACGGAGTCTCTGGCACGCATCAGCTGTTCCCGACCTGGAAGTGCTGGCAAGTATGTCCGGTCCCTTAGCTCTCCGCAACAAACGGCACAAGCTGCGGCCGAACGGGGCGGGGACGGAAGATAAAAACAACTGCCACAATCACCCAGGGTAACAAAACGGAACCGAAGCGGCAGTGAGTAATGAAACAATAAATCTAAAAGACTGTTAAAATCCTAACAGGATAGCATCCTGAGACCAGTTTCAGGGTAACACTCCTCATCAGCCAACTATATATTGAATCCAGTGGCAAAGTGAGCAAGGGACCCACATCTGAGCATACTCCGAAACAGATCCTAGGATGATTGATTCCAGTCCAAGGAGGGCCTGGCTTGGCAGTTCGGGCTGGACTGTTTCCATGGGGAGCAGAGTCAAGATTAATTTGCATATGGCTGTTTCCAAACTGGGGTGGCATGGAGAGCAAAAGAATGATGGCTTAAAAAGTTTCAGCACTCCGTCCATCATCTGGTTGTCTTGCTGAGTGGGTTAACTAGCCAGGTCGACATGGCAGTTTAAAAATTGCACATACAGGCTCTGCTGTGGCACGCCTGGGACATGTTTAAAGGGCTACTTAAGCAGTTGGCACAATCAGTGCTGCAAGCCCAAAAGTGGCATTTGATTTAAAGGCCCTGAGCACATGTAGAGCACTTTAATAGGGACTTAAAAGTAAATCAAATATGCCAATTGTAGCTAAACCAATGTTACCATATTTTAAGTAAAGAGCACATGCACTTTTTAGCAGGGATAAAGTGCCCAGATTCATAAAGCCCGTAAAAACGAAATCAGCAAAACAATAAAAAAACAAGGACAGAAGACAAAACGTCAGGGGAAACCACGCCAAGGAAACTAGGTCTAATAAGCTTCTATCAAGAACCCAAGACTTCTGAACCTGTGTCTGTCCAGCCCCAGGATACTTTAATCCAAGTAGCAGTGCAATCTAGACATATAAATAAGTATTATATACATTCAGTTTGTCATAAACAGATTCTACTTTAGAGAAATAAAAAATTCAAGAGACAAAAAAGGTTTCAAAAATCATTGCTTATTTTAATTGCATGTACAATCAACTTAAGTGCAAAATGTACAAAAAGAGAACACTTTATTGTAGCCAACAGCTATTAATTTTACCACAATGCCACTTTGGCTGGCACATCTTTTGCAGTGAATAACTCTCAATCAACACCATTTCAAATAAAGTCTTCTCGTAAAAATGTCAAAGACTTTCTTCAAGATATAATTATTGTGGCTCGCAAAGAATTATCTTGCATTGCAAAACAATCATGTGTAATGTTTGCTAGTGAAATCACATATATATATATATATATAGATTAGTTGGAATGGTGTTTTTTTTAGGATGAGCTTGTCCATCTCCTGAAGCTTATAGTTGGAAGAAGTTCTGAAAACAATAATCTTGATAATGGTAAAATCATGCAGTACCTTCCTACACAGTAGAATATTGGCATGGATTATGCGGTTGAACAGCAGAAATACACACTTTAGAAACAGCTGAAATAGTGCAAAACTATTACAAATGGAAAGGAATGATCTGTGTTTCCAACACAATATAACACTAAACAATCTTACAACTATGCCTGTATATCTCCAGTTCTTCATCAGAGCAACACGTAATTTCCTTTTAAATTGATTAAGAAGACAATATTACTAGAGCAGATTTAAATTACATGTGGAGTCAGGCAAACAGACAAATGCCTTCTTGGAAAATTGTAAAGGGTGTTAAGTATGGACATCCTAACTACTATTATGATGAACTTCAAAGTTCATTGTGTGTTAGCCCGTCTCTGGATATTCTGCCAGTTAGGTCTTGAAGATGCTTCTTTACCTGCAGAAATGAAAAAAGTGTATAGTTTACAACACTGACCCATTAAACTCAGTCTTCGAGAGAAGATATAATCAATATTTTTCTCATATAATACATGAGCCAGAGTACAACAGCCGTAATCCTGCACCCAGAAGCACAGATCTCCATGGGGATTGGTGATTGTAGCATGTGAAATAGCCCACTCCAAGTTTAACCCTGAGAAATGTGAAATAACAGCAACAGATTTTTCAACACTGATAACGGAGTTTTTTTTGCACTTCACTTGGCCATTTTTACAGTCACACATTTTACCTGCTTTAAAAGGACTGAATGGTTGCGGAGAGGGACACTTAGGACTCGGAAATTCCGGACGATAAGCAGGCCCAGACTAGGAAAAGCAACCAGCTCTGGCGGGTTGCAGTTTGACCGGCCCTGGGACGGAGGGGATGATATTGCAAAACTAGCCCCCAGTAACAAAACCGGCCCCCACCCCCTCCAGGGAACTGCAACGGTCAGTCCGGCCCGGACTACATGCGATCCATTTACACATGTGTGCATATGTATGCAACTTAAGGACTAAACCATCCCAGAGTGTGTAAGCCAGAAACTCTCTAGCAGCCATCTTTAACACAAACATATGGTATGGTGTTAAAGTACATAAACCCAAGAAAGCAGAATAACTTAATACAAAAATCTGAGTGTTGTAACATTTAGAATCCTCAAGCAGACGCCTGTGTCTCTGTATGGACTTGAAACCCTCCTGCTCCGCCCCCCATTTTTGCAGGATGTGATATTCAAATCCTCTAATTACTTCTAAAATGCTCAGAAGGGCACTGGGGAAATCTGTGCATTACTCAATGCAAGAACGGACCAAATCAGTAACCATGAGAAGAACAACATTTATAGATGAAATCTGTGACCATATGAAGACACTAATCTATTTCTGCTACAGGCAATAGGCCAAATCACATAAGCAGGGTGCCGTTTATAGTGGAAAGTGATGAATGGATGGTGGTAAGAAGTTTGTGGATACTCACATAGATTTTTAACTCTTCCCTCACAGAAATGTGAGCAAAACAAATGCATGCTTTTAACCAAACGTTGGCACTCGCAAGGCAGTCTGGGTAATCATTTTAGACTCTCAATGCAGTTTAATTTTCAGAAATGTCTGATTTTTTAGGGCTTCCCTGCGGGGTGGCCGAGCCAGGCTCTACTGAAGCCAACCACATCACCAAAATGGGTAATTTGAAAGGCAGAATCTTGATCTCTCTATGTTGCGTTTTGGGGGCTTTTTCGTCGTATACAACAGGCCCAGTGTCATAAGGGACTCCACGTAGACCAAAGCAAGGCTTAACTTCCTTATTTCACTTGTTAATGTCACATATGGCATACTGCGTTCATCTGGCACGGAGTCCGACTGTTTTTCGAATCCCTGCCAGTGTCCGCTCCATGCACGTGTTAAAAATACTAATAACATTAAGATGTGTCTTGAAGGGTGCCTCGAGACACACTGCATACATCGCATCACCTTACCCCTTTTAAAAAACTAAAAACTAAAATAGAATTTGCTAAATATACATTAGATTGCAAATTTGGAAAACGATGAATTAAAACAATACATATGAGGTTGCAATTGTGAGCACTTTGTTGACATGATTCCTTCTCTTCTTTAACATACTAATATTCTATATAGTCTAGTACCTTATGAAGTCATCAAAGTTCATGAAAACCTTCCTGAGGTGTGATCCTATCACCACTTCTTTACCTTTACAATCCCGTCATCATGACCCAATAATTAAAGAGTGAAATAATGGCAATTACTTCTATTTTTACCACTTTGTTTTCATTCTTTTTTGGTTTTGACAATGAGTTTCTCAGGGAAGACCCTGAGCAATCTAAACGCATCACCCTTTGCTGAATTCTGAAGGTTTACTTTTTAGAAATGTATAGCTTTCCTGGTTCACCCATGGCTTTCATACCGGTTTTCATCACAACCTGGAAACCGACAGAAACAACCAAAAACAGGGAAATAAATGGACTACCAGTTCAAAAAAAAAAAAAAAATCATTAACACATAAAATTATATTTTTACAAGTCTACTTTTTCCTGAAAGCTGGAAAGAAGGTGGTCTCAACACAACAAACCTTTTGTTGATGGAATTTTTAGAAAAAAAAAACGCACTTTCTTGCACAACACTTTTTCCACATTTTTCAAATCCCTCACAATTTTGTTATATTCTGGCTATTTTTTGGTACCCCAGGAGAATCCACAAACCCTGGGTACCTTTACAATCCCCACATGAGGGAGAAATGGTGTAGATGTGGCCTGGATACCTTTTGTGGAAAGTAAGTTATCAAGGCTTGAACGCAAAGTGCCCCAAACATTAAAAAAAAAAAAAAATGTCTCAGCATTCAAGGTAAAACAGTGCTGGCAAGACAAAGATCTGCTTTGCACAGCGAGTGAGTGTTGTGCAGCAATGAAATAAAGGACGGACAGACCTCTTAAAATCCACTATTATTCAGTTCCATGGTGATACCAAGAACAGCAGCACAAAGTCTTTACAACGCAAGCAGATAACAGGAACAGAGGAACTTTCATAACAGCATGCGCAGCCAGCTGGTCTACAAACCTTATAACCCAATTCTTTCGTCTTTTCGGCCAGCATGGTGTATTTTTCTTTGTTTCTGAGTAGATGTTCTTTGTCACCGGTCTTTTCGACGTGCTTTAGTTTTTCATGGGAGATTTCCAGCTGTTTCTGATAATGCTGGTGCTTCTCGACTTTTGCTTCAAAATGTTTTAGCTCCTCCTAGAATGTGAACAAAGAGTGAATGTTTAATCAGATTGAAACACGGGCGGGTGAGCGATCTTTCAGAGTACCCAACTTAAAAAAAAATGCATCAATCCTCCCAATCTATTTGACGCTCTCATTCAATCCATTTCAAAGAATCTTCATATAATATAAATGTAGGAAACATAAAAACGACCGACTTCGCAGGCAATTGAATCTTGTGACTGGTCAGGGCAGGGCTGATCAGCATCTCTGAGAATACTGTACACAGAAGGAACAATATACTGCTTAAATGTGGGTCAATAGATGAAAAGAGGAAGAAAAAAGATGGCTTTTGTTCAAGCGCTGTCCTATTTTAGCTGCAATCCCATTAAGACAGGATACATATTGATTCTGTTTTCAAACAATGATATGTGAGAGGACATGTGAGCAGGGGCGGCTCTAGGGTCATGGTGGCCCTGGGCAGGGAGTGTAGGTAGGGGGCCCCGGAAGAGGGGGTCCGGGTGGGGCAGAGCGCGGAGGCCAGTAAAGAGGGGGAGGGGGGATCAGGGTGTTTAGAAGTGGAACAGAGCCGGAGGCCGCCAAATCCCTGCCAGGGGCCGCCACACAAATATGTATCCATCCTCAGAGGATAAATATATTAAGGATATATATTGGTGTGGTGGCCCCTGGGGTTTGGTGGCCCTGTGCAGGTGCACAGCTTGCACATGCCTAAGGCCGGCCCTGATGTGAGCGGTTGTTTCCCCTGCCCCCAACATGCCACCCCAAGTCAGGAAACAAGGGAGAGAGGCAAATAAACAAATATGAAAATGCATGCAAACTGTAGGTAGCTGGCTTTTTATGTAGAAGTGCCTATGTAAGGGCACACCATGCAAAAAGTACAGACAACCCTTATTGGTTTAGAGGGCGTAAATGAATAATCCCAAGTGCTTTATTTATGGTAGTGTGGTCGAGCCGTTTAGGCTTATCAGACGGTAGTGTGAGGCATTTGTTGCACATAAAGTTATTAATTTAGTAAAAGAACACATTTTTTCATATTTTTAGACACTAAGATTATCAGAATCAGTTAAGTACTTTCAGAGTTATAGATTTTTGTAGAAATAGAAAATACAGTAGAATAACTGTTTTTGATGTATGCTATCCTCTGATAGAAACATGCACTGCATAGATATACTTGCAAACGATTTTGGAGAGTGCCTTCTAGGACTTAAGGTGTTTTAGTGGCCAAGGTACGGACACCACCAGCAGGTCTATTTTACCGGACTTGGGATGTCCGGGTGCAGAGGTGCTGGTCGCATTGGTAGCCTCGAGCACTACGCGTTAAAGTCTATAGAAGAAGCACCTGCAAAAGAAAGGCTGCAAGTGGAGGCTCTTGAGGGTGTCTGGAGCACAGGAACAGTCAGTTCACGTGAGCCCGGGCTGGGGGGGCTCCAGTGCAGAGTTTTTTGTCTGGTTGGTTGATGTAGTTAAGAGGTTCTCACCTGGCTCTGGTGAGCTGGAGAGGGAGAGAAAACAGGGCTGCAGGCCCACTCTCGACGAAGGCCTCGTGGACCCTGTAGTCGCTAGACAGCAGCTCCGGCTTATAGTCCCGTACAAGCACTGATCCTGTCATCCCTAAGTGTGGGCAGCTGTAGGTCGCCTTTGGGGACAACACCTGTTCGGAGGCGGAGCTGCTCGGCAGCATGAGAGCTGGGCACCCGAGATGCTGCCCCACAAAATGAAGGCAGCCGAGTCATAAAGGCCTAAATCACTTGGCTATGAGGTGGACTGTGGTGCACTATGCAGCCCGGAACAGGAGGTAATCACCTCTCCCAGTGGGAGATAAATTTGTGGAAGGCAGGTGGGGGGTTCGGCCTTGGGGTGGCACCCGGTGCCCCCAGCAAATGGCATCCCTGCACCCGGAGGTGCACGCGATAAACATGATAGGGAGACCGAAGGGATCGAAGATAGGACTGGCGTCGGACCCCACCAAAACCAGGGAATACTCAGTCAGACAAAGAGCACCTGAAACAGGATCAGACCTGGCGAACCACACTGCAGCCATCCCGATAGCTATCAGAGATGCAAACACTGCTCGGAGCTCAAAATCGGCGAGTTCACCCTGAACCCGGGGCTCTTATGGACAGACCACAAAAAGCTGGCAGGCACGGTGGGTGACTCTGAAGTCACACTGGCCTGGTTGAAACCTACATTTGCGGAAAGCGAAAAGAGGATCCAGGCTCTTCAGATGACTATTGGTCAACTACTGGAAAAGGTGGGAGACGCGGAGGGGCGCGGGGGCCCCAGAGAAATCAGATGGCCCAAGCATAGAACTATTCCAGGAAGATTGGCTCCTCTCAGAGGTCTTGGGAGGCAAAGCATCCACAATGTTTACAGTGGAAAGGGCACATGGGGTACCGGGCAGGCAGCCGGTGCCTGGGTTGCTGCCAAGGCTGATTGTAGCCAGTTTGCTCAATTTCGGAGACAGGGACAACATGCTTCATGTGGCACGTGTCCAAGGCCCATGGCAGGTAGCTGACAGCATGGTGAGTATATAACTGAACTATACCAACGCTGTACAGCACCAAAGAGAACCCTTCCTGTGCATTGAGACACCCCTCTGGAAAAAACCTGAAAAAGCTACTATTCTTCCCAGCATGGGTACGAATGGTTTCCAAAGGAGAGTCCCACTTTATCTCCTCTGCCCCCGAGGCGTGGGACTTGCTCGAGTCACCGGACTTTCCGCTTCCAGAGCAAAGGGAGCCGAACCAACCGGTGCAGTGGCAAAACAATAGGCCAAGATGTAGATCATGCAGACGCCAGCAGACGGCTCTACTAAGGTGCAGGCAAAATCGGACAAGGTAAAAGTGGTCGCTGACATACAACAATACCACTCTCTTGACACCAATAACAAATGGACGTCTCTCTCGGAGTCGGAAAAGGGGGGGAAGATGCAGTATTGGCAGTGGTCACCCTGATTATGGCAGACATTATCGTCTAAAGGCACTGGCAACTGTCCAGACTGAGAAACACACAGGGATGAATACCGCCTAGACCCGCCACGATTGGCGTGTGCACACCAAGGCTACTAGGCCTAGCTAGCCTTCTTGGTTACTTGAACTGAACTGCACAGCTGTGGTCAATGATGTTTCACTGTGTTGTACTGGGGCAATGGACATCTTGGACATTGGGGTGGTAGGTAGTTCTAGACCCACAGCACAAGAGAGTTAGGAGGGGAGGGGGCATTTGGAGGCATGATGGGGGACATCTCAAATTCAACACCAGTCCACATAACGACGTATTCATGACGATGCCTTTAGCAAAGTCCACCAGCCCGGGGCTAGGCCTTTAGGTTTTGTCCTGGAATGTGAATGGCCTTGGCAGTATACTCAAGTGGGGGTCATTTGGCAGTACCTGGGGCGCTACAACCCAAACACCATACTTCTGCAGGAAACACATGAGACACGCTACCTGCAGAGTACTAAACCATGGCAGATATACTCTGCTTGCCCACACAGGTTTCTTGACGGGGTCCGGGGGAATGGGCATCCTGGTCCGGAAAATCCTCCCTTTCCAGGTGACCCATGGATGGATGCCCAGGGATGCCAGGCACCCGTGGGTGGACGCTGAAACTGAGAAAGCTTGCAAGCTCACCTCCTCGTACTGAAAACCGAGGGGCATGACAAAATGGGGAGGCGGGTGGTGGAGATGCCAGAGGCGCCGCTCCTGGGGGGTGGGATGAGTTACATTCAATTTGGCCCTGCAAGTGGACCAGGACAGGGCAACCCGGTCTGGGGATAGACCTAGGCCTGACACATGGCTGGCGTCCTTCTTAGACTCCCTAAGGATGATGGACCTTTCTGAGAAAGGAGCACCTTGAGAATAGACATATGCTGCAAAACAGATGCGGTCCATGTCCAGACAAGAGTGCCTATAGATGCCCTGCCACTTATTGCATAGATTTTCCGACACAAAAAATCTTATCATGAGGTACTTCGGACCACTCACTTCTGACAATGCAACTAACCACCACTACAACGGGGAAAAATGGGGGTAATGGAAGCTAGACCCATGGGAGCTCCGCGTGACATCAGCGTTGTGCGAGTATCCACTTTCAGCACAAAGGAAGCTATAGTGTGAAGAACAAGTTTGGCTGCCTAGATGTTCAGGTATGGTGGCTTGGATGATAAAGTCTGAAGTTTGCTGATCCTCCGGGCAGAAGTTATTGCCACCAGGAAGGCTGTCTTGACTGGAAGGAGCCTGAGAGGACAGTTGTGCAAGGGCTCAAACGGCGCACACATCAGGAATGTCAAGACTACATTAAGGCCTCACTGAGGCATGATGAAGCGTGAAGGAGGAAACATATTGCAAACCTTTCATGAACCTATGTACAACAGGGGATTTGAAGAGGAGTGGCTGGTCAGGCAACCAGAAAAAAGGCTGAGACTGCAGAAAGATAGCCCTTTGAAGGTACCCAGAACAGAGCTCTAATGGGAAAGGGAAAGGATAAAGAGTTGGAGCTGAGAGAGAGGAGCAGAAAGAGTCTACATGTTTCTCTGCACACCATGCCACAAACTTGCCCCAGCGGCTGGCGTATACCGTTTTGGTGGAGGGAAGCATGGCTGCCAGAATAACACCTCAGACTTCGGGCAGAAGGTCAAAAGCTGTCAACCGTCACTACTCAATCTCCACGCATGAAGGCGGAAGCGTTGACCGGTTCAGATGGAGAACCTTTCCCTGCTTCTGCGACAGAAGATGCTCCCAAAGGGGCAACCTGATTGGAGGACCGATGGCCATGCTCAACATCTCAGGATAACAAACTCTCCAAGCCCAATCCAAAGCCATAAGGATGACTTGGGCTCGGTCACACCTGATCCTCTTAAGTACTCAGGATAGGAGTGGTAAGGGCAGAAAGGCATACAGGAGGCCTGAGCTCCACGCGAGCAGAAAAGTGTCTCTGAGCGAGTGCCACCTTGGAAACTCCAGCACACAGAACTGCTGACATTGCGTGTTCTCAGCAATGGAGAACAGATCTAAACAAGTCTCCCTCCATTGCTGAAAGAGACATTGCAGCACCTCTGAGTGGAGATGCAATTTGTGATATACAAAGCATCTTCGTCCATCCTGATGTTCAGAGAGCAAGTGTTGAACCCGACGTTCCAACCATGTCCAGCGAGAGGGCTTCTTGACAAAGGGTCCATGACCCCCACCCCGTCCTGTTTGTTGCAGTACCACATGGTGGTGGTGTTATCCCTGAACACATGTACTAGCCTTCCCTTGATCTAGGATAGAAAGGCTTAAAATGCCAACCAGATCGCCCAGGGCTCCAGAAGGTTGATGTGGAATACGGATTCCGCTGGAGACAAGAGGCCTCGGATCTCCACTTCTCACATATGGCTGACCCAATCCAGAAGCGATGCATCTGGAACCACTGTAAGATTGGGCTGTGGTGGGAGAGGGGTCTGCTGCTGACCCAATCGTGGTTTGCTAACCACCACTGCAGATCTTTAGTAGTTCCCTCTGAGATCTGGACCATGTCAGTGAGTTTCCCCTAATGCTGCGTCCACTGGAACTTTAGGTCTCACTGTAGAGCCTGTATATGCCAGTGGTCATATGTCACAAGCAGGATGCAAGAGTCCCAGCAGCTTCAAAGTCAGTCTTACCAAAATCCAAGCTAGAGGCTGAAACATCAGTATCACAGCCTGAATATCCTGGACTTGCCTTTTGGGGGGGATAGGCCCGAAAATGCACTGTGTCCAGAACAGATCTGATGAAAGAGTGACTTCAGCATATTGATAGTGAACCCCAGTGAATGCAGGAGGTCTGCCATAGTCTGGAGGTGGGACACAACAGCCTGGTGCAAGCCTACCTTTACCAGCCAGCCGTCGAGACAGGGAAAGACTGGCACCCCTGATCTCCGCAGATGAGCTGCAACCAATGCCATCACCTTGGTGAACCCCCGATGAGTGCTGGTAAGGCCAAAAGGAAGCACGGTAAGCTGAAAGTTTTTGTGGCCCACCGTGAACAGCAGGTAACGCATGTGGACAGGCAAGAGGGTAATGTGGAAATATGCGTCCTGCAAGTCCAACGCTACCATCCAGTCTGCTGGGTCCAGGGCAGACAGGACTTGAGTAAGCGTGAGCATTTTGAACTTCTCCTTGAGGATGAACTTGAAAAGGTGCATACCAAGGATCGGACGATGGCCTCATATTTCTTGGGAAACAGAAATTAGCGTGAATAGCAACCGCAACCTACATTTGGCATCAGCACACTCTCAATGGCTCCCTTGGCCAAGAGAGCCGTCACTTCCTGGCAGAGCAGAGTAAGATGGTCCTCAGTCAACCTGTTGGAAGTAGGTTGCATGGGTCGCGGTATTGTCATGAAGGGGAGAGAGCAGCCCCTTTCCGACAATTTGAAGAGCCTCGTCCGATGTGATAGCCCCCCAGTGGGGCTGGTAATGGCATTTCCTGCCTCCCACTTTGTGCCCATGATGTAAGGGGAACTAAAGGTATTTGGAAGCAGCCGAGAGGGAGGGGAGATAGAATGGCCCGACCTCTGGTTTCGTGACCCACAGGGTCTGTGGGTACTGCGTCCAGAGCCATCCAGAAGCTAGGAACATTGAGTGCCAAGGTGGCTGTGTGTGTAAAGATCCGTCTGGAATCTCCTTCTGTGACCATGAAATGAGTGAGAGGTCCTGCCCGTAGCTCTGCTCTTTTTGGAGCACTCTATCACTGAATCCGCCTAGTCTCTGAAGAGACAGGAGCCATCATAGCGCATGTCCAAAATCGATGCTTGGACATCTCCTGAAAAGCCAGTTCTCAGCCAGGCGTGGCGCCATAAGGCCACAGCCGATGAAACCGATCTTCCTAGCAAGGCGGTGGTATCCAACCCACATATGATCGTGAACTTGGCTGCATACCTCCCTTTAGGAACCATAGGCAGTACCTGGGCAACCTAATCCCTTATAGACTGGGAGCAACGGCCCAAAAGGCTTGCCGTGTACATGGGCTGTAGTCCCAGACCGGTGGTAGAAACATTTTTCTTGCCTTAGGTGTCCAGCCGCTTAGATTCCCTATACAGTGGGGCAGAAGGGAATGCACCAGGATTTACACAGGAAGTAAAGGCTTGGACCACCAAGCACTTCGGGGTAGGGTGTTGTGTAAGGAAAGTGGAGTCCCTTGGGGTGGGGGGGTGGCAGTGAGCAATTGTCCTGTTCATAGGAGCCTCTGTGCTGGGCTTCACCAAGTCCGAAGCAGGATGTCTGTAAGGGCTTCATTAAATGGGAGAAGTGGTTCTGAGGGTGGTCACTTCCGGCTGAAGCACCTCTGTCAAAAAACTTGTCTTGACTGCCACTGAGGGCAGGCTAAGGTCCAGACTGAAGACGACCTTGCTGTCAGCAGCATCCCTCTACACACAAGTTGTATCCAGAGAACAGTCCAAGAAAGGAGAAATGACCCAAACTGGTTTGTCAGCTGAACCTCTATAACAGTGGGAGCGGTTGAGACACTTGTTGTTCTCGATCAACGTTCTCTCCAATTGAAAAGGAGATGCTCCAAAGAGTACACAGAAGACTACTGCACAACCACAGCTGGTGTCTGCCTAACACCCAGCTCCAATAGGTGAGGGGACATCACTTGGAGTCTGACCTTGAAGAAGAAGTTATTTCCCTGTCCTTGACTGCATAGAGAGTTCTGCCTGAATGACGATGAAAGGAGAGAGCCCAACCTCCATGAGGAGCAGACTGCGGGTGTGTACAGGAGCAGCTGACCCCAGTGCTGTGGGTCCATCCACCAGTGACTCAAGAAAAGTGTGAGTAGTGTACTCCAGCCTATGAGCATGAAGTGTGCCCAAGTCAATACATTATCCCAGAAATGGTACTTGCCTGCGTGTGCCCGAGCAGCCTGCACTATTTAAGACAGGATAGAAAATGACCAGCAGCACTGGTTCGCATGCATAGATGTACCTGATATGAACGTGGCTATGGCATTGGTTGAAAGGAACCCAAGCTTTCCACAACACTGAAGAAACCTGTGAACCTTTTGCACTTGCCCGAGGGTGGCCCAAACAGACAATGTGAAGCTAGCCCCTGCACTTGGCAACAGTGCTCAACACAGACAAAGCCAGTGCAAGATGCTCCTGCGTCAAAGCACATGTCCCAGTGTTCCGAAGCACTAATTGGACGATTGTGGTGCTATCAGCGCAAGTGACCAGACCCAAGCATTACTGCTTGAAGCGCCTTGAAGCTTTCAAGTTTATGGCCCAGGACGTGCACAAGGAAGGAGGACTAAATCAGCAACTCAACCTAGGGAGGCCCAGACCACTAAACAGCCTGTAAGGCGTAATCCCAATGAAGGTTTGAAATACGCGAAGCACTGGACTGAACAATAACATTGTTGTGCTGTTGATGGTCTCCTCAGCTTGATGTATGCCCACACTGCCCTCTCAGAGAAGCCTGTGACTGGTCACTATTTTTACCACTGAGAGGCAAGTATTGAAGGGGTTGTACTTGGCCCATTTTGTAGAGCCATATTAGGACTGACCCAGGAACATCAGAGGCAAACTACCACAGGCTCCAGGGCTGTGACCCAGTAGCCTCTGCTTGCCTTATAGACTCCAAAGAGTCAAACAGTTTATTGGATCTCTCCTCCATGTACCTTTTTGAGCAAAAACATTTGGACAGGGTGCAATGCAGGTTTCTGTCCTGTAATGTAACAATTTCAAGTAATCCTGGTGCTGTAGAGGGTACATGAGATTCTGGTGCCCCCCTTCAATGAAAGAAGAAACCTCCATATCCCATTTCTAAAATATCAAGATGAGGCGACACGCGTGACTTAAATGATCCAAATTAGAATGACAAATTTAGTCCCTCGTCATCAGGATTCACTACTCAGAACTTCTGTGGTCAATATTTCTCACTGAAAATATCTTTCCTAACTTGCATTTCTACGTATTGAATTCATTTTCTGCCCTACAATCAAATGTCTTCTGTGTAACAACTTCAGATTCGTTTTTAATGTTGCACATTCTGTGTCACAAAAACAAATCCGTTTAATCCATTTTCTTTCTTTCGGTTTTCCTGTATGCACATGTGATGGAGTCTGTTCGCTAGGAAATTCTGCAGAGCCGCAAGTCTTTCCATAATACAACAGACCCCTTTCTGCTGCCTCCACACCCGCTTTTCCATCACAGCTGAATTAGAAGTACACATATTTTGCATAGATCTTTAATGGAAAAATGACTGATTTTTCTTAGCTTCAAAGTCACACCACAAATAGATGCAGAAAGAAACAATAGCTAATTGTGCAGGATAATTTAGGAATGCTGCATATCTCATTTCTGTAAAATCCCTCAATATCACAAGAGTTAATCTGTACGCTTGGATCAAGCGCTTGCACTGTCTAGCAATGTGCTGAGAAGCCACTACTACAAACAGAGCTTCTGCAGACAAGCAAAACCCAACGAGAATGTTCCGATTTGCTCACAAGATCCACCCTTAGATTTAAGTTAGAGTGCTACGTTAGAGGCCCAATAGGGCATAGAGTGGTATTTTTTCTTGCTAAATGTAAGACAATGGTATTCACCATTAACTTGCTGAGCTATCTAAAGGAAGGTAAACAAAAGAAGCTGATCGTTGGATTGCTTCAAATATTCTTAGCCACTGGCAACAAATATCAAAATTAAAACTGCACCAGGCATTGAAAAAAAAATCCAAATGTTACAAGACCTGCAGGTCTAGTGACTTAAATAATTAACTCAACCTAATTATAATGCTCTTGACCCATAAACTGCTTTCAAATTATGTGATACTAGGCAAATATTTAAATTCACTGAGCCACCATTTTCTTCTTTATCACATGACAGCACCTTCAAAAGCACACGTTCAGCATGTCTGCTGTACAAAAACACTTGTGTTTGATTTAATAGATTAAACTTTTGCTTAATTGAAAATACAAATCTAGCCATATATAGGATACACATGACCGTTACATTGCCTCTTAGTTCATTACCTGCATTGTCATCAGGGCAGAAGCAGCACTGTTTCTCAAATCAGGTTTAAAAACTATCACTTTTAATAAATACATGCATGAAGTGCATCACATTTATTTGCAATCAACACATGTTCCATTGAAATGACAGCAACATTTCCCACTAACATGGTTTTACTGATAAAACTATATGGTGTGCAATGCTTGGAAATGGAGTTTCTGCAAATATTTGGCATTTGCACATCACCAAGTGTTCTGATTTGTTTTGCTCCTATTTAATTCTTTACTTGCATCACACTTCTGAATTACAAAACAAATGTCTTTTGTAATTCCTGATGTATTTTGAAATACACGTACAATTCATTTACAAGCTGTTTCAATGTTGTCAGGTTTTTTTCCAAACACAAGTTACAGCTTTTTGTATCACAATGATTTTCAGACAGTTTTCTTGACAAAAACTGTTAACTGTAATAAGAGAAAGAAAAGTAAACACAATTTTCCAGGATAAGATAAAGTAAAAAGACAAACTGACATTTGACCTCTGTCCTGCAACAGACAACAAATGTGTGAAGATAAAAAGATTTAATGGCATCTTTGTCGCTCATTCACTTAAAGAATAGAACACCTGTTCCTTTCAGCTTAAATTCACTCCGTATTAGGAGCTAAGAATAGCTCGACCACATAAAATCTGACTCGCCAGAGCAAGTGGGTGAGACGATTTTTTAGGCCTGTGCACAAATTTGAAGGATGAGTCCAGAAGGAGGTTTCGCAGCCAATTAAAACTGCCTCAATGATTTTTTCTTAATTACATGTTTTGCACAAATAACGACATTAATCTGCAAAATTCAAAAATATCACAGTGCATTTTTCATGTTTAAACATCTGTAGTTTTTACATTGGCTGCATATTAGACAGCCAGCGTTAAGGTTCCATCTTTGGTGTTGTTAGCAGCTGTACCAACAGGTCTCAAACAATGTATAATTTATCGATGTTTTCTCATGTGAATGTATAGTTTAATGCAACCCTCGAAGTATCAGCTATGGCGAGAACATCCTGGAACAAGTGTATCTTGCTATGTTGCAGATACTAAAGCTGAAGGACACTTACCAGAGATTTCATTGTACTTAAGATTGTAAAAATAATGTGACTGTCTTATCAGAATGTACCTTAATCTGATTGGTTCCCTTCACGTGAATCCTGTGTAGGAAAAGCAAACTGATGAAAATGTATTTTTGAAGTAATGCAATGCACACTTTCACTGAGATGTTTTTCCAGCTCCCTTTAAAGATGAAGTACTTCTCTTGCCCGAAGAGTTTAGCTTTACACTTAGGCAGATGCCTTCCCAATTCACAAGACGAATCTTCATTTGATTCATAGATACTGCCTTTCAGAGGCCTTCCGAGCAGACATCTTTTGCTTCAATTCTCCCCAACTTTCCTCACTTTTCCCTAGTTTAGTGGAGTAGGGGTTTCCCTTAATGGAAAACAGCGTCTGCTCACATTATTGTGATGTTGTATAAAATGTTTATGATTTTAATAAACTGAAATAAACATATTTCGAGTCTGCTTCGATTGATTTTGAACAACTTTACAGTAGTTTGTGCTTCTATTTATGATTATGAATTGCTTTGAAATATACTGACTAAAGCATCATGTATTGACTAATGAATTAGAACTAATTGGATGATTTCAACTTGTAACTTCACTAATCGTTGAAAAAACCTCTATGGTTTGCAAATCTAACACTCTCTCGTCTTGGTAAGACTTAATGTGCTTCATTTTATTGAAATGTATTGATTGTTGCTTTACTCAGCTGGAGACCTGAAAACCTGACAAATGAAATCTCATGGGACAGAGAAGATAAATTGGTGGTGAAGCCTGTGTTAGAAATACAAATAGCTTCTATAGGGTTGTCATTCGCTATGCCAGTGTGTGCGTTCGTCCAATTGAGGTGAAGCCATTTCATTACTGTGCAGTTTTTTTCGAGCAAAGCATTCACCAACAAACTAAACATGTTCTTCAGACCCTGCAGGGAAAGTTTCCCTGATTTATTGTAAAATGAACTGCATTAATATTGTCTCTTCCTTGAGAGTTGCCGTTCAAAAACATCTCTCAAAAGAGGTAGACCATGAATCTCATGTGCATGCAAATTATTTTAAGGGCTCTGATATAATGATTACTAGGGTGATAGAGGACGCTTCCCTATCGGCATTTAGGTTTGCACGTAAATAAATATAAGGTGCTTGCAATATTAATGGGGCCAGAGTGGAATTAACCACAGTAGACTGAAGTGGGGTGACACACAAATTCCTATCATTTGAGGTCGTCTTCTAAATGGCTGGAGAAAAATAAATAGATATTCATGTCACTATTTTACAATAAAAGAAGAGGGTATAATATACAGTGATTGAGACAGAAAGTTCTACAGGGACCTCATTGCAGTAAAAATATCACGCAATCCTTTCAAGGTTGCTAAAATTCGGCGAACCAGGCCAACTGGACACTGTAGAAAAGCCGACAATTGAAAATTCATTCCCTTGTAAACTATATTCTTTGTTGGTTGGTTTGTTGTTGAGGACTCTATGGCGAATATATATATATATATGTATATATATATAATAACTACAGATACAAATGTGAGTGATAAACCATGTAGCTGCTTCCTGAATGCACTGTAGTCTCTTTCAAAGTAAATCGAGAAATTGGTTATGTTAAAATATCACACATTTAACAGTGGAAGAACAAACACAATTAAGTGTTCTCCTGATAAATCACAATAGAATTGTGGGGATTTAATAAAGCACCATAAGCATGAACAATGCATGAGAAGCAATATCAAACCAACGCACAACGGGTATGGCACATGAAGGGAATCCGGTCCCATTTTAACAGAGTAGAAAAAAAACTCTTCCTCACCAAAACAATTCTGAAACTTGGAAATGTTTTTTTTTTTAAATGATGTAATGCCTATTGATATTTTTCTAATTAATATTGTAACTGATTCCAATAAGAACGCAGGCACCAGACACGATTTGTATTTCCCTTTAAGGTACAAGATAAGCACCTTACCATTAAATGATATAAGTTTACATTCAGATACACTTTCTCTGTACTACCCAAACAAGTATTGAAATGCAGATGTTCACACAATTATAGAAAGGGGTGTAGACAGGATCTGTGCGAATGCACAATTAAGTGTTTGTGATTCGTTTAGGGCTGGCATACTTTCCATCACAGGTGCCTTGGACCACTGTGTTGTATAGGTAACACACATTTATTAAACATATTACAACAGACTTTGGGCTTCCCTTTTGGCGCTCTTCACATCCGAATTTACAGAGCTTATCGGCCCCAAATATCTTAGACTGTTAAGATTAACGGACTCCCCACTAGTGCCTACCCCTGCCGCATCTGCTACTTGGGGAAGGGGCCTGTCCATTCGACGGATAAACTTCCTTTTTACCTAGTCAGCTTTTTATTTGAGGAGGAGGGGGTGGTCAGGGGGTTTTGTCTTATCGATTGTTGTGGTTTCTGCCCGAGCTATACGGTAGTGACATGCTGGGTTGCAACCCGATGATTGTGGAGCACAATGGCTCATTTGTTCCTTTTGTGGATGAAACCAATAAAAGAAATATAAAACAAAAAAATATATATACATATATATATATATAACATACACCACAGATGAAAATAGATTGTTAAACGTTCTGCTCACCTTAAATGATACAAGTTCAGTTTCAGTGAAGTTGGCCATTTTGGCCATGTCCCACAAGTCATTCACTCGAGGCTCTTCAAAGTCTAAAATAAGAGCAAAATAAATTGTTAATAGCAAACCAAAGGCTTGGGAAAGTCCACCACCTATTACTCTGATCTGTATGATCAATCCTTAACAAAAGGGAACATTTCAAATTATTTGCAAATACGGGTTGCAATGACTATCCCTCCCTCATTTATGCTCTGCAACAGAGTTCTTTGGAAATAAGTTTGAGGTTAGTCTTTTTAATTTCTACACTGTGCTCCTCTAGTTCAGTCAGCCTCCTCTTCCTTATGCTGATCGCCATCTTTTGTCTCCAAGATAAACGGTAGGCTTGTATCTGGATGCTTAGCTTGATGCAACCCCCATCTCCTGCAAATTTTGGTCTACTACATCTGGAACGGTCCCACCACGCAGACAGAAGTACTTTTCATTTTGAACCTTACCAAGCTGAAATTATAAAAGCATTTCACCATTCCAAGCCTCCTTAATGCAGGAAGTTTGTGGTGGCTGGCTGGCACTGCTCTAATAGTTGTGTATTCTAAAACACACCAATCACTTTCCAAAACTGTGAAAGCTTCAAAGGGAATGTTGCCATGTTGAGTGGACTTACTCGTAAAACAATATCCCTCTATTATTATTTAGATTGAAAACAAAAATCTGACCTAAACAAAATCAGAGCTCATAATCCATACGTTTAACAGCCCATCAAATTTTCAATTTCTACAGAAAATTATTTATTTAACTACACACACACTGTTTCTGGCAGCTTTGCCTTTTTTAAACATTTCCTTTTAGTGAGATTATGAGCTCGAATGTTTGGACAAAGACTGAATGACATGCAGTTGCCAATGGATATACTATTTTAGGATTTCTTTTCTACAAACGCACTGACTGTGGGAGTTTAGGTGTGCGTTTTGTGTGCTTGTATTTGGGTGCAGAATTTACACGCCGTATGAGGTGGTCAGCATTGGGTGGCAAAGCATTTATAGGAATTCTGGGAGGTGCAACTGCAGTGTTACAAAAGAGTGTTTTGCATTTTTCCTAGTTGTGTTTTATGCAGTCTAAATTTTACATTAGTGCAGGTCTGGTTATTTCTAATATGCCCCTGGAGTCTAAGCTGTCGCGCAGCTATTTCACCTTTCACAGCGGCACAGATTTCCGGGCTAAATTCTACTTAGGTTCCTTAGATGCTTGATTGACATGTTAAAATTCACTGTTGCAGATCACACGAGGTGAACCTCCCCTTGCAGCTAATAAGCAGATGCAATATTACCGCCGAATAATGTGATGGTTCTGAGGAGTAAATCTGTTCCCATACGTAGGAAATGGGAGCTCCCTATGAGGGTAAGCACAACCACAAACTTATGAATGTGTGGGTAGTCACAAACGTTTTTATCGAGCCATTCTCACTCTGGAAATAGAGGCTTACCCTGCAGGGTTTGAATGGGAAGAGAACAGCAACAAAAGAGCTGGGTGCACGGTAAAGGGGTTCTCCAGGGAAGAACATATTTTCCCAATTATGAGAAAAAACGTTTCAAAATGCAACTTAACTCATCCTAGACATCTCTGTATGTGTAATTGTAGACCTTGGACAATTACGAATGTGGAAATGTCTACACATTGATATAAAGAGGTGTCGCAATTGTTTAGGTGCACACATCGAAACCACCGAGGAATACAGAAATGTTAAACTGTACAACCAAGCATAGGTGAAAACTTCTGAGTGTAGACGTACGAATTACTTTGAGAACAAAGCCTGTTGCAGATCAGGAACGTACCCGTATCCACCAGTTCTGCATGAAAGACCAATTGCAAGTTTTTCTGGGCATTTATGTGCAGCGCATTTGTTCCCTGGCCTCAGGGCTTTAAGTGGGTCGGGTCAGATGCTGAGACGGGTCCCTATCGGGCTCTTCCTTTTTACCCTCACCCTCAGGGTGAAAATAAATCTTAACTCTGCAGCAGTACCACCCTTTAATGCCTTGCTGAATAGTTCTTTCATAGTCTCATCATTTCAGAATTGAAGCATTTTCAATGCTGTATACAACAAAACCATAGTAGGTGCTTGTTTATCATATGCAACTAACAACCATTGACAAAGCCAATAGTCCTGGCTTGTTGTAGGTGTAATGTTACTTGTTGTATTCTATATTTGGATGCAATGACAGAAGCAGCAAACCACCAGTCAGGTGGCGCACTATGCTAAGCACAGATTTTTAGCATATATGTTTTTAGGCCACACTTAATTACACCGGCTATGCCTCTTTGAGAGCACCCCCGCCGTCCCAAGTTTTTTCATCCCACTTAAAGACCTGTTCCCGAAGAACACAGCTGCAGCATATTCTCTGTGACAAACCAGGTATAGATCATGTTGACAATTAATGCAGATTGCCAAATGTTCTATTTAGAGAGGGCCGGAAGGCAATGCTGCCTTTACAGGGAAAAGGTTAATGCACATTAAGAATTAAATGTTCTGTATTGGTTTCATTTAAGCCAGCATTTTATCTTCTATCTGCCATTCGTTCATGTGCGCTTTTCTTTTTTTGCATTTGTTGTGTTAAATGACTCGCAGGCACAGAATTTATTGAGACTTTTTGGTTAGCAAGTGGTAACAATAGGAGAGTTGTCTGCATCGGTTTGCTGTCCCTTACTGGCATGGTTTTATTTGGTTAATTATTAAAGAACCATAACAGGAAAAGACAGGTATAACAAAAGCAAACACAAATAGACAGCGAGGCACGTGGAATGAGCTTGTATAAAGGCAAAAAGAAAGATTAGAACTGTACCCCGACAGATGATCTACAAATGTGATTAGAAACATCCTCATAGGTTCATGAGAAGACTACTGTCGGGTAAACAAATTATGTAACGCATCCCCCTGACCCCTAGTAATCCCCGCGTTAATAGGCTACCTTTGTAGAGCAGAACAAGATGTAAACATATTAACGTGTTTAATGAGTGTGTTATGGACCAACTTGTATAAACCAACATACGGCACATACCAGCTGCAACTTCGTATCCCTCGTGGCTTAATTTTCGTATTCGTTCAAATCCCTGATTGATGCTCCTCAGTTTGTCCTTCAGTTCTGTGTGCTTCCCATGCAGCACTTCTTCCTTAACTTCATATTCAGAGGGGCTGATCACATTTTTGTGGATTTCTGTACGAAAAACAAACATTGGTTGTTACAGTACATTATACTCGAAAGAAACTAGTTTGCTAGACTACAAGAGAGGCAGGGCTCAGCCTTGATAAGCTGTGGAATCAGAAAGACCAAGCAATCTGGCACCTAGAAGTAAAAGAATCAAGAGCTTTCCCATTGTACCTTTGAATAAGCAGCAAAGCCTACCTCAAACAAAACAACAAGTGGTACTTGTATACAAAAAACAAAACAACATTAGAGGTAAAAATAAATAGGTCAAAATTCACAAACCAATTCGTTGGAAACGAAATAATGTAAAGATTAAAATATAATTGCCGCCCTTGTGGCACAGGGATCAGAAACTATGAAAAGAGACAAAGTGACATGTTTTTGTTATCTCTGGAAGTAAACATTTAAACACACCAAAGCTATGGCTTTCAATCTCAAAAAGTACCAATAGCGGGAAGTGTTGCATTCGTTTTTGGAACTGAAACTAGGCAACAGCCCTCATTTCGCACCAAGAGAATACTTTTTTAAAAACGAGTACTTATTAGGAAACTCTTTCCTTCAAAAATACAGTTTCAGTCATTTGCAGCACCAAATGTCCTGGTTCTAAAATTTGATTAATAATGCCCAAATGCTCAGCACGGTATGCTTTAAAGCGTTCATAAATGCCACATAATGAATTTGCAATGTTGAACTTGTGCATGTTGAAATGTCAAGGTACGGCATTTTAAACAGATAAAGTGGTCACAATGTGTACAATGATGCCACATGCAGTGAAAAATTGCCAGTCAATCACTTCCGAAAGGTCAAAGGTTTTAAAAAGTCTGGAAGAAAAAAGTCTAGAAGAAACGCAGCTAAAAGATTGATCAGGTTAGAAATGTAAGCAAATATTCGCAATCTGGCAAGACAGCTAAACTTAACTACAATTCATTTTAACGGACTGTGATGTTAGCTCTGATGTACAATCAATCAATCAATCAATCAGGGGTTAGTAAAGCACAACGACTCACCCGTGAGGGTTTCAAGGTGCTGGATGGAAAGAGGGGTGGTTCTGCTGAGTGCTAGGGTCATCCGAAAAGCCAGGTCTTGAGTTCCTTCCTGAACTGGGGCAGTGTGGGAGATTGCCGGATGTGGAGGGGCAGGCTTTGGCTGCGAGGAACAACTTTCCTCCCGTTTTAGTATTGTTGATATGTGGGACGGTGGTCAGAGAGAACTGGGCTGATCGGAGGTGTCTTTTGGGTGAGTGGAAGGAGAGGCTGGTGTTCAGGTATGCGGGTCCGGTGTTGTGAATGGCCTTGTATGCATGTTTGAGGAGTTTGAAGGTTATTATTCTTTCGACTGGAAGCCAGTGGGGGATGTCAAGGATCAATCTAGCTGCGGCATTCTGGATAGTATGGAGTTTGCGGAGGAGTTTCTTGTGGAGTAGAGAGTTTTGCCGTAGTCCATCCTGCTGCTGATCAGTGCGTGTGTGACAGTTTTTCTGGTTTTGGTTGGGATCCATCTGAAAGTCTTTCGAAGCATGCGGAGGGTGTCTAAGCAAGTTGAGGAGATGGCACTGATCTGGCAGTTCATTGTGAACGAGGTTTCTAGTATGATGCCGAGGCTTCGTGCTTGGCCAGTCTGGGTTGGGGGATATCCGAGGGTGGAGGGCCACCAGGAGCCATTCCAAATCGGAGGGGTTGGGGCCAAGGATGAGGACTTCTGTGTTTTCGGAGTTGAGTTTCAGGCAGCTGTTCTTCATTCAGGTGGCGATGGCTTTCATCACTTCTTGGAAGTGGTGTCTGGTATGTTGGGTTCGTTGGTGAGGGAGAGGCTCAGATGGGTGTAGTCGGCAAAGGAGATGATGTAGAGCCCATGGTCCCGGACGATGGTTGCGAGGCGGCCATCAAGAAGTGGAAGAGGGTGGGGCCGAAGGAGGACCCCGGGGCACTCCACAGTTGGTGTCGGTCAATTCCGAGAGGTAGAGAGGGAGTCTGAACAGCCGAGTTCTGCCAATGAGGAAGGAGCGGATCTAGTAGAGGGCCTTGCCGCAGATGCCAGCGTCGTGGAGTCTGGTGGCTAGGGGGTGGTGGGAGACGGTGTTGAATGCAGCGGAGAGGTCCAGGAGGATGAGTGCTGCCATTTTGCACAGGTCGAGGAGGGAACGGAAGTTGTCGGTTGCGGTAAGCAGGGCGGTCTCAGTGCTTTGGTGGCTTTGGAATCCAGATTGGGAGATGTCCAGGTCGTTGTTAGCTTTGATCAATTTTGTTAGTTGGCCTTTTCGATGACCTTGGCTGCGAAGGGAAGCAGAGAGATGAGTTTGAAGTTCTTAAGGTCTGTCGGCCCCGCAGAGGGTTTCTTCAGGAGGGGGTGGACTTTGGTGTGTTTACAGTCGTCAGAGAAGGTGGTGGTGGTCTTGAAGGAGTCAGTTGATCGTCCAACATAGTTTGGGTGTGCTGGCAGAGGAGGCTCAGTTGAAGATGTGGCTTGGGCAGGGGTCTGAAGGTGCTCCGGAAAGTATGCATTTCATGGTCTTCAATGTGTTTTCTGTCATGACCGCGATCCATTTGAGCAAGGCTGTAGGGGGGGCGTCGCCTGAGGAGGGAGCTGGAGCGGTGAGGTGGTCTTAGTTGTCGAAGTTGTTGTTATCTGCACATTAGTGTAGGGAGATCTGGACATATCATTGGGATCAACACTACTGATGCCATAACTGACCATTGGCAGTCCAATAAACTGGGTTTATACTAGAGATATAGTGAGGTAGAAGTTTTTAAAAACTGTTGGCTGGTGGTACTTGCTTTGTATGAACTCTTGAACTAACTGGTGATTTGCGCGCTTTTTACACGGTTATGAATGGTAAATCATTTGCCAGTGCCAATTGGGTACACTAATATTGCCTTCTTTTTGAGAAATAGGTCTGCAGTTTGTAAACTCTTGTAATTTGGCACACGATTTGTTATTGGTAGACAACAACACAAAGAAAACTTTGATAAGTTGAATCATGATAGTACAACTTTTTGTTTATTTTCTGTGCTGCTCCAGTGTGGGGGTACTTTACACAGCAGCTGTGCATGGTGTGGCTTTGTGGGGAGTGGAAGCTTGCACTGGTGCTACTCACGCTGCACCTGGATTGGGTACGAAGGAAATGGAATACTACGGCCTATGTAGGGTGACCAGGCGTCACGGACTTGACGGGACAGACCCAGGTTTCCACTTGCTGTTCGGGAAATTTAGCTTATGTCACTTTTTTTAAAGAAAGCAATGTAACTAACGGGCATGCTACTGGCTTTAAAAAATGCATTTTATTCATGTTTTTACTGCCTCTTCCGTAATTCTCTGCTGAGGAGCGCGGTCATTCTGAAGTAAATTGTAGTCCTATTTTTGTAAGGTCCTGGTTTTTGGTTTTAAAATTCTGGTCTGCCTATGTCATGCTTTTACGTTAAGTGGGGAAGTTATGCTGGCTTAACTGTACGTTTTGTGTGTTTGAAGAGCATCTGCAAACGGGTTGCTCATGTTATTAAGCATGAACATTCATAAAAGAAGCTTGCACTGAAATGTCAGCACTGTGCCGGCTCGCTGAATCCATTGAGGTTTTTTGTCTGACATCTTTACAAGCAATAAAGGTGTCATGTCTCTTCAACTAAAAATAGCTCTTTTTTAAGCATCAAAAATGGTCTTGGAACCATGTACATGGGCTATCAATACAGCTCCCTTTCAATTGTTAGAGGTGGCAGGGAAGCATGAATGTGGAGTCAGAGCCTCAACAGAGACTCTAGCCCTTCCATGGTTACATATTTGTGGGCACTAATGCCCCAATTCCTGGACACTCGAGCAGGGAGTATGCAGAAGGGAAATGAGTGAAAAACATATATGAAAGAAAATCATGTGTGAAAGGGAATTTGTCACCAGTTCAGGAATATTGGGCGGCAGGGCATGCGCTCTTTTCCTGCATACCAGCGTTTACTCCCTGCCCTTTTCACTGTCTTTTTCTTATCGACTGCTTTGCGACTGGCTGAAATCAAGATACCTTAATTGGTGGAGCATACAGTATGGCCATATTCATTTTCGAATATGTCCGATATTTGTCTGGCTAGTGCTTTGCACATTTTGCATAAGTTAACTACTGTAACTATTTTGTATTCAACAGCTTTTGGTGAACGTATATATTTGTTAAACGTGTGTTTCATATGGTCTTAATTTGGAACTATACTTTATTAACGTTCAGAGTCTCCAAAATAATCAATCGGTTTCCAAAGGATCACAGTACAACCTATGCCTTGTCCAAGTTAGGCAGCTCCAGGATTAGCCACATGAAACAAATCAACAGTGTTTATTTTAGAAAAACGATGCATGCATTCCACTTTTTAAACCATTAGCTGCAATTTATTATTTTCTCACACATCACGGTACTCAGCTTGACAGGGCCCAATTTATTGGGGAAGCAGCATTAAAGGAAAATAGTCTGAATCCGTTGTGTTCGTGTTCTTATGGGAATGGTTCATAAGGAGTTTGTGAGAAATTGGGTTGTTGGTTGAGTGGGGTGGAAACCCTGCTCAAGCTACAGCCACAATCCCGGTCAGGGTAAACCAATAAATTACCCTCTGCTTAATCCTCTGGTAGCTTGGCACAAAAGGTATTCAGGCTTAACTTAGAGGCAATGTGTGATGTATGTATGCAGCACACAAACAGTAATAAAGTGAAAGCATAGCTCAAGAATATCCCACACCAATTAGAAAAATTGAGTAATTTTTTATAAACTATTTGACACAAAAACAATTAAAATACAAGTAGTAAAACCGGAGAGATGCCATTTCAAAGATTTAGATAAATATAGTGCTTAGAAGTTGAGTCACCAGCGGGGGTGATCTGGTTGTGCCAGAAAGGGACAAAGTCAAAAGTTCAGGCCAACGGCGATGGAGCGTTGGCCCGATACAGGGACCAAGTGATTCCACTGAACAAAGTACCTTAAATCCTAGTTGCAGGGCGTTGTGCTGTGCAGCGTTGAGGATGAGTTATGCATCAGTTGTTTCAAAGGGCTGGAGGCCCTGCGTGGAGGGTGTGTCATGCAGCGGTGGTTTCGATTAGGAGCTGTGAGGCTCTGTGCTGCGTTGGTTCTGCTATGACCATGGCTGGGCTGGCATCAGTGCTGGGTAAGGACTCCCTGCAGGGTTTAAAGTGATTGGGGACTTCTCAGTTCCTCTGGCTCTGATAAGGAGGCCAGCTAACAAGCCATTGGAGTCACTCTAGTGGCCCTGGGTTCAAGATGCAGATGCAGTCCTTTTCAGTCACCGAGTGGTGCAGTAGAGTAGCAATACCTCTTGAAGCAGAGCAACACAGTAGTCCTCCTTCTGAATCTTCACAGGACAAGATATGTACTGAAGAGTGTCTGAGGGTACTTTTTATACCAGATGCCTTCTTTGAATTAGGAGAAGTGCCTAGAGATTTCCTTTGAAGTGCATGGAATTTCCTGCCTCCCTGCGCTGGCTCCAGCCAGGCTGCCAACACAATGGGCTAGAAATGTAGTTCTTTGTGAGAAGGCAGGGCATAAACTTTTGACTTGTAAGTGGGGCTGTGCCCAGCTCCCCCCCCCATACTGCCAGTGATGGCCCATCCAGGCACACCTAATCAGTCTTTTGTGCAGCTGTCTGGGAGGAATATAAAAAGTTCAACTGCCAAATCCACCCAGTCATGTGATCCAGGAACAGACGCAGATACCAACAGCTAGGGCAGGAAAATTCTAACAATCGATACGTGGCATTTTCAAAATTGTGACTTAAATCCAACGTTCCCATTAAGGAAGAATCTAAATCAAAATTTCTCACACACCAAACATGAAAGCAATACCTGCTCCCAAACAAAAGTTAGCACCTATTAAATAGAACAAGGCAACCCAATGTTATCCAATGGGAGAGGTAGGTCAAACAGAAAAAGATAAAACTTTTGTTTTTCACTACCACCAGGGCATGTAAAACCTACAAGTACATGTCCAACTTTCAAATTACAACGGACCCTTCCCAATGGGCTGTCTAGTACCTGCCTTAGGGGTGACTTCTTTGTAATAAAAGAAGAGTTTAAGGCCTGGTAAGGGGGTTATTTTGCAAATCAAATTGGTAGTTTAAAGCTGCCAGCAAGCTGCAATGACAGGCCTGAGACATGTTTTAAGAGACTACTTACGTGGTTGGCACATTAAGTGCACTAAGCACACCAGCAGCATTTAAATTACCAGCCCTCTGTATATTGTATACCACTTTACTAGGGACTTATAAGTTAATTAAATATACTAATTTTACCATGTTTTAGGAAGTGAGAACAAGCACTTTAGCACTGGTTAGCAGTGGTAAAGTGCACAGAGTCCTAGGGTTAGCAAAATCGAATTCAGAAAAATAGGTGGGTGAAGGCAACAAATTAAATATGGGTAGCCCACCATAAGGTTGAAAGGCCTAACAGTGTTGCTATGCCAGGCATATGTAATTATCTTTTTGACTGTGTTACTCTAGACAGAGTGAAGTATACCAACAATTATGGTATTTGGCATCTCTCTTGTACAGTTCTGCCGCCCTGCAGAAGAAATTAACAAGGAGGATGTCTCTTCACATAGGACAATTGGAACTATAACAGAGTTGTTACTTGAAGACTTCTGGATTTAATGATGGTCACATATGCAATGAGTGAAGTACCACTAACATACTAGGGGGTTATTTTGGGTTTGGGGGATAATGGGAGGTTGGCCAAAAAGCGGCAGATGTTATGTTCACCTTATTTAAAGTGAATATCTATGTATTTTTGGTGGATGTCAGGCATTTCAGCCAATCCCTTAAAAACAATTGATTTAGTGATAATTAAGTATACACTCTAAATTAGCTGGATTGGAAATCAGCCAGATTTTATGTGACCTGGTGACAGCAAAATTATTAAATAACTCCCTTAAAACAGTAAAGAACAATCAAAGCTTTTCAGCTGCTTAAGCAATGGGTTTATTACTATTCAGCGACACTAGACAACTGTTAGACCTAGCATCCTTAGGGTTATCTGCCCCCAAAACGTTTGCCTCCTTACCTCCTCTTTTTGCCGTATCTTTCTGTTGGCATTAGGACTCTGAGCACTTTACCACCGCCAACCAGTGCTAAAGTGTATGGGCTTCTCCCCCTAACATGGTAACATAGGTGCATACACAACTGACATATTTAGTTTACTATTCAAGCCCTTGTAAAGTGGTATACCTTATACTCCGTGCCTGTAATCTAAATATTACTAGTGGGCCTGCAGCACTGATTGTGCCACCCACACAAGCAGGCGTTCAAACCCATCTCAAGCCTACCATTGCAAGGCCTGTGTGCGCAATTTCCTGCCACTATGACTTGCTATTTAAAACTACTTGGAAAGCCTTAAACTTCTCTTTTATTACACATAAGTCAATCCTAAGGTAGCCATCATGGGTTATATCTTTGGAATGGTAATGATAAATCCTCTTTAATAGTAACAAAATGCCACTTCTAGAAAGTGAACATTTCTCTGCTCTTAGCTTAGATCTGTGTGCCTGCAGCCTCTCTCCAATAAAAGTCTGGGGTGGGTGACACCTACACTTTGTGCATTCCTTCTAGTCAGCCACAAACACAGGAAGGGGGGTGTGACAGAGAACTCGTCTGCATTCATCTGCATTCTGATAGCTCTTCCTGGGCTGGAAGAGACATGGAGGAGCTTCACACCTGAATAGGCAGTGTCCTGTTTCCCACACAAAGGGCGGATTAACCCCCACAGATAGCCTGGCAGACAAGGTTGGGAGGAAAGGGGATCTGTGCACTATAAGGGGCTCCTTCAAAGTCCCCCTTACTTCAAAGGCACATCTGGGTATGAATACTGGGTGTATTGGCCCTTAAAATAAGACACTTTTGGAACTAGAACTGCTCTTTGTGCTGCTTAAAAGACTCATCTTTGGACTGGTGAGCTGAAAGACTTGCTTTTCTCTTTTGTTGTCCTGCTCCTCTCCGTCTTAGCTGAAGGAGAGCTAGACACTGCCTTTTCTCCAAGTGTCCTCCAAGGTCTAGTTGGCTTTCCTCCTGTTGCTTGAGACTCAGGGATATCAAAGTCTCTACTCCTGCTCCTGTGCCTGGTTCACTGGAAGTGGATCCAAATGCTTGCAACATGGACATCGATGCATCTCCTGTCTGGATCGACATAGACGCATCTCGCAGTTGCGACCAGGAAAGGTACTTTGTTCACATGGTCAACCGTGGGTCCTGTAGCCCGACGGCACTCCTTCGCGGTCTGCCCGAAGTTGGACTTTGCCCCAGTCCTGTGCAACCTCAAGTAATCCCTGAAACGCTATCTGCTTCTAAGTGCTATTTTTTTACAGTTATTCTTTTAAAATGCATCACTCTACTTTTACTTGTTGGATTGTTGTCACTTTGGTCTTGTTTTGTTCAGAATATAATAATCTATTTTTCTAAACCTGTGTGGGGTCTTTTATTGTGATGTTTTCATTGCGTTACTGTGTGTGTGTTGCACAAATACGTCCACGCTGCCTCTTTAGATAAGCCAGACTGCTCTGTGCCAAGATATCAGAGGGTGAGTACAGGTACTCTTTTAGTGTGTACCTAGCTTATCTTGACCAGGATTGTGGTTCCTGCTTGTATAGGGTGCATAGTCCCAGAAACCCCATTTCTAACAACAATCAGAGGAAGAGATGGCTGCTGTTTAATCAGCACAACAAATCAGTGCAGAGAACTGGAGGTATGTTAGAATGCATAGGGATAGTTTAGCAGCATTAAAGCCTTGTTATAATATGTGAGAAAATGCTTAAAATTTAGATTTCCTTGAATTAACTGGTAACAGTTATGATTTTTAATGTTAAGCCACATTTCCAGAGAATATATGCTGAATATCCAAAACAGGTTACCATCCAAACGTTTAAGAAAAGCACATGAAAGGACACAATGGAGTTGTAACAAAACACACATAATAAGTAAGTCTTGTTTGGGGTTTTCTTGAAAAGATTAGACTCCTGCATGCCAGGTGGCAAATGTGGGGTCTACAGTGGGGTCTGAAGTCTCAGTGGCCTCAGCAGGAAATTTGTCAGATCCCATCCAGGTGTTGGAGAAGACTGTGAAAGATCTGCAGTGGTGGTTGTTAAATCACAATGGGATCGGGGGCAGACACCTCTCTCTACTCCACCCAGAGTTAACAGGCATGACAGAAGCAGTGTTACTGGTTTAGAGAGATCAATGGAAGAGGTGGTAGAAGAGGTAAAGACCAGAGACTCTGGTCTCAGGCCGAGCCTAAGCTCCACAGCAACCTGCTGGAGTTGTGAGTGATTCACTTGGCACTAAGGATATTCCTTCTATCAAGTGGGAACAGGTGGAGGTTGCAGATAACACAACATCAATGTGGTACTGCAACAATCTGCCTGGAGTGGGGTCGTTGGCTTTGTGTCAGGAGGCCCATCACCTCTGAAAGTGGCTGAATATTCACAGCATATCCCTGATCAGCCAGAACATGGCAGGATATTTAAACGCCAAGGCAAACTCAATGAAGTATGCAAAAAAATGATGGATGGAATGCTTGATTTAATCTCAGCCAATGGTAATTACTCAGGCCACATTCCAGTCCATCATTATTTTACCCATCATCCCACCTCTGTTTGGACCCAGCCATATTACAATCAGTCTTGACCCTGCTCCAGTAGGAAGAGTCAAGCCCGAACGGCCAGACTGCGTCCTCCCTGATTGTGAACACAAGCAACCCAAGACTACTTTCACCCTTATTAGGGCTCAACAGTCCAGTATAGCTTCATTCCAGTGGTACAGTGTGCACAGGACTTACGTCCAGGCATACCCATCCCACTTAAGGTGTTGCAATGAAGTATTAAAAAAAGAAGTGATGGATGAAATTCTTGAATTAATCTCAGCCACTGGCATCGTAGTCCATCGTTATTTTATACACCATACCACCTCCATAACCTAGAAAACCCGGACATTTGTGCTCCTCGTGGTCAAGAACGGGCATGTTTGCACCAAGACACTGCCGCTCGCAACAGTTGCCAACACAATGTTCTAGCATGGCCTGTGTCCACGCCGACAGCGACCATCCACGATAACTAGCAACGCAAGATCTACTCTACGAGCGGACGGTGACCATCTGTGATGATCCACTAACACAAAAGTGTTGAGACAACCAGATCTTCACACAACAGCTACAACAGTCTGCAATGCTAGACCTGCTCTTCGTGTCAAAAGCCTCCTTCTTGCGACCTCCAACAGAACTCTTCATGCCATATTTAAGAAGGTAACTTCAGCTGGAGTAATTTGTTCCCTTTACTCGACCTGTGCTCCATCACAGATGGCCTTATGATTTTCCCCCTTCATTTTATTTATAAAAGTTTACTCCATTTTTCTTAACTGGTTTAAAATGTCTTTGTGCTGTGTTTTTAAGTTTACCATTTGCGTGCTGCATGAATAGTTAATTTTATATGGTTGATCATTTTATTGTTTACTTAGTTCCAATTTCAGTGTTTGATAAATCAGTTCAAAAATTCGGTTCAACTTTCATTCCAAATCATAATCATTATTCTATAGATCAGGCACTGTCATTTAAATGTGTCCAATGCATTTCGGGCATTGATGGCATGCCCTTCGTCAGGGAATTGACACTAGAAGTAAATGATAATGGCAAAGGTTAAAAAAGGTTGTGCATATGTCAAAAAAACAGTGCAAACAAATAGCGTTACATTGTAGCTATATGAATTAGCGGTGGTAGCCTAGTTACATTATGGCATTTAGAGAAAACAACGAAGTGAATTACGTTGACATGTATTGTGAGGGCATAGTTCCAAAAGATTGTGTATACAAAGCTAGATGGAAAAATTAGTCTGGTGGTCACTTACATGCCTGTTGAAAAAAGGGTAGCGTTGTAATCTGAAAAAAGGGAAGATAAACAAAAAATCCCGTCAGCGCCTATGGGCGTGAGGTAAATCGTGGTGCTCGCATATTAGAATACTGGGGGTGCTGAACACTAACCTGATGGGAATGTAAACGAAGTGTGGTCATCCGGTACTCGTCTCCGAAAAACGCCGGTGAAAGCCTTGGCTTCCCGCGTTACTTTGTTTCAAAACTCAGGGGTCACGTGATGGGTCACATGTGATAGAATTGGAAAACAGACTGACGGGAATCCTAGTCCGTGAAGGGAGGTAAACATGAAGGGTACATAAAAAGTGAAGGAATGTTGGTGATGGAAGCTTTCGGACATTGTTTATAGCCTTCGGCTACATTCTATGTTAAAGGCAAGGAGCATCGAAAAAAATAGAAAAATAGCGCGGTTGGTCTACGGGTGCATACTGAGTGAACGGGGGTGAAAGTGCACGGTATCTTGATCGTGTGTAGATATTATTTGAAGAGAACGGAGTATTGTGAATAAAGTTGTAAAGTGTCAATGGTACATGGAACATACACATTAACAACAATATCGATTATTGGAGCAAATAAATTACAGGTAACATGCAAATTCGGTTCTTTCATTCAACCCAGTGGGTTTCTGGGTTGATAGTTTATAGATCCAATAGTTCTCTCTTCTCAAGAGGAATTTATTATTGTCTCTCCCTTCTTGTTTGGATGCAGTCTCAAGAACAATGAACTTTATTTGAGAGACATTGTGGTTTTTCTCAACGAAATGTGCCGATAGTGCTGATGTGGAATTTTTAAGTCGGATGTTGGACTTGTGTTCTGTGAGACGAACTTTGATGCGTCGTTCAGTTTTGCCTATGTACATTTTTCCACAAGGGCACTTTATACCATAGATCAAATTGGCAGTATCACAAGTGGCGTTCACTTTGAGTTTGATGGCGTGACCTTGACTTGGATGGTTGATAGTGTTGCCTTTGATAATATTATTGCAGTTACCGCAATTTAGGCAGGGTTTAGTTCCCTTGTAAGTTATGGTTTCCTCAGGTTTGTGATAGAGAATTTCTCCCAAGTTTTTTGCCCTGGTGTATGCAAATATTGGTGGTTGAATAAATGCATTTCTGAAATCAGGTTCCATATTGAGTATTGGCCAGTGTCTCATGATGATCTGTTTGTATTTTTTGCTGCTTGTGGAATATTTGGAAACCACTACTGTCCGTGATTGCTCTGTTTTTGTGGTTGGTGTTAGAAGTTTAGGTCTTTCCAGTTTCTCGATTCTCGATTTAGTTTCTTCAATTAGGGTCTTCGGGTAGCCTCTGTTTGTGAATTTTTTAGACATCTCTGTGAGTCTTTGTTTGAGTGTTATTGTGTCAGAGGTAATCCTTTTGACTCTGGCCATTTGTGAGTATGGTAAGTTACGTATCAAGTTGGGTTCATGGAAGCTAGAATGTAGTAGCATATTATTCCTGTCAGTAGGCTTGACATACAGATCGGTAATGAATCCATGGGGGGTTACCGCCACTTTGACATCTAAAAAATTGACCAATGTTTCTGAGATGTCCCAAGTTAGTTGGATCCGTTGGTCAATGGAGTTAAATTTGGTAAGTTCCATTCTTAGTGTCTCTTCTGTGTCCGTCCATATGATGAAGTAATCATCAATGTATCGGATTAACATTTTTAGATGATTAGTCCAGTTGGTGTTCTTGAGAATGTGCTGCGTTTCGTACCAATGCATGAACAGATTGGCATACACGGGTGCAGCCGCATTGCCCATAGTAATCCCGGTAAGTTGTTGGTACCATTCGTCTCGGGTTTTGAAATAGCTGTGGTATAGGGTGAAATGCAAGAGTTCCATTATGAACAATTGGAAATCTTGGTCTAAGTCCGTATTTAAGAGTGCTGCTTCCATGGCTTCTATCCCCATGTTGTGGGGTATGCTCGTGTATAGACTGCACACGTCCGCCGTACATAGTATCACTTTTTCCGTAGGATTAAGTGTGATTTGTTGCAACTTGAGTAGGAACTGTGTTGTGTCTTTAATGTACGTTTGCATGGATTGCACTGAGGGTTGTAGATATCTGTCGATCAATTGGCCGATCGGTTGATGTAAGCTGCCTCGAGTAGAGACTATAGGTCTCATAGGAGGATTTGTAAGGTTTTTATGAATCTTTGGTACCATTCTGAGTGTTGGACTTCTGGGGTTGGTAGTTGTGAGGAAGTTTTTTGTCCTTTCTGTGATTGTTCCTTGTTTATATGCTTGGTCAATGATGTTTTTTAGGGTGTTGGAATATTCCATGGTGGGGTTGAAGTCCAATTTATTGTAGGTTGTCTTGTCCATCACATGTTCAGTGATTTTATCGTTGTACATGGTAGTATTCATAATGACGATCGCTCCCCCTTTGTCGGCTTTAGTGAAAGTGGTTTGGTCGTTCTTTGCCATTCTGTTCAGTGAATCCCAGTCTTTTTGTGTGATGTTTCTGATTTTCGGTTTTGTATGTTTGATTTTCATGAGATCCTGTTTCACTAAGTTTTCGAAAAGATCTAGTGTCTTGTGGCTTGTCGGAGCTTGGAAAGAACTCTGTGGACGCAGTCCAAGTAATTGGTCTTTGTCTTGCTGGGGACGTTCTGGTATAACGTTGTCAAAAAAATGTCTAAGTTTGAGTTTGCGCATTAATTTGAAAAAACTCACTTCTAATTCCAGGTGGTCTGTGGAGGTGGTGGGTACAAATGAAGTTCCTTTCTCTAGTAACTTCATTTCGTATGTGTTGAATTTCTGGTTGCTGATGTTAATTACTAGGTGCTCTGTGGTTGGCTCTTTTTGGGTTTCTTCTCCTTCTCTTTGGTTGTGGCCGTCGTGCTCCGAGTGTTGGGAGGGTCCCTTTCTTTCTCCTTTTCCTTTTCTTTGCCCTCTCCTGGGTCTCCTTTTTGGGCTTGGCCCTGGTCTAAAAAAGGGCTGCTCTCGTGTGTTTGACTGGTGGTTGGTTCTACTGTGGATGTTAGGTCTTGTGGAGTTCGTGTGGGTTGTGGTTTACGTGATTTTTGGCCCGATTCACTGTCAGTGGATGAAGTGTCAGTGTTGGAATTATAGGGGCGGTTTCTTCGTTTTTGGGCGTAAACGTCAGCCCACGTATAGACCTCTCCGAGTCTATAATCCAAGGTATCCTGCTTGAATTTTCTGATTTTACGTTCATTGATCTCTCTAGAGTGACGGTCAATTTGGCTTTTAATATCCTCCAAAGGGGTTTTGAGTTCCTCTTCTGACATCATTTTTGATAGTTCAGTTGATGTTTCCTCTATTTCTTTGGAGAGTTCTTCCAAGATAGAGGAAAGTTCTTGGATAATTAGAAGGATTAAATCCAGTGAGCACTTGTTAAGTATCTCATACCAGCGTTCCTGGAATTTTTTAGAATGCTTGCATAGGGATGGTTTAAGTGCAATTCGCAATCCACGAGGTATGCGTTGGTTTCTGTGGTACTTGATGAGGGTACTAGCATGTAATTGTTGGTTTGTTTTTCTCTTAGATAGGTAAAGTAGATGTTTTATGTTTTGCTCCTTTGACCGACGATGTTTCTTGTGTTAGTTCCTCCCTGATGAGAGAGTATATTTGGTCCACATCTTTTGCTTCAAAGGCAAAGGTGGAGGCTCTGGCCTCCGTAGTTTTAGAGATGTCTTCATAATTGCTCATGTTGTTGTTTTATCACGGTTGATTTTTGAGTGCGTGCTATCAATCCAATGGACGCTGAGGGGGTAACAGTAGTATGATGCGGAAGATGCACAGCAATATGTTTATTCTACGGTAGACAAAAGGATAATCTGCGCTTTAGATTTTTGGTGGTGCACAACCCGGAGGCGTCGAGGGTCCAACGGCGTCGGTTTATATACTTAGAGTAGTGATACTAGAGAAACTCTAGTTGCATCCCGTGGTTGGCACACAAGTGTTTGTGTTTCCTTTATGCAAGAAAACGGCTTCCATTCAATTTTATATGGTTGATCATTTTATTGTTTACTTAGTTCCAATTTCAGTATTTGATAAATCAGTTCAAAAATTCGGTTCAACTTTCATTCCAAATCATAATCATTCTATAGATCAGGCACTGTCATTTAAATGTGTCCAATGCATTTCGGGCATTGATGGCATGCCCTTCGTCAGGGAATTGACACTAGAAGTAAATGATAATGGCAAAGGTTAAAAAAGGTTGTGCATATGTCAAAAAAACAGTGCAAACAAATAGCGTTACATTGTAGCTATATGAATTAGCGGGGTAGCGTTGTAATCTGAAAAAAGGGAAGATAAACAAAAAATCCCGTCAGCGCCTATGGGCCTGAGGTAAATCGTGGTGCTCGCATATTAGAATACTGGGGGTCAGATTACAACGCTACCCTTTTTTCAACAGGCATGTAAGTGACCACCAGACTAATTTTTCCATCTAGCTTTGTATACACAATCTTTTGGAACTATGCCCTCACAATACATGTCAACGTAATTCACTTCGTTGTTTTCTCTAAATGCCATAATGTAACTAGGCTACCACCGCTAATTCATATAGCTACAATGTAACGCTATTTGTTTGCACTGTTTTTTGACATATGCACAACCTTTATTAACCTTTGCCATTATCATTTACTTCTAGTGTCAATTCCCTGACGAAGGGCATGCCATCAATGCCCGAAATGCATTGGACACATTTAAATGACAGTGCCTGATCTATAGAATAATGATTATGATTTGGAATGAAAGTTGAACCGAATTTTTGAACTGATTTATCAAACACTGAAATTGGAACTAAGTAAACAATAAAATGATCAACCATATAAAATTGAATGGAAGCCGTTTTCTTGCATAAAGGAAACACAAACACTTGTGTGCCAACCACGGGATGCAACTAGAGTTTCTCTAGTATCACTACTCTAAGTATATAAACCGACGCCGTTGGACCCTCGATGCCTCCGGGTTGTGCACCACCAAAAATCTAAAGCGCAGATTATCCTTTTGTCTACCGTAGAATAAACATATTGCTGTGCATCTTCCGCATCATACTACTGTTACCCCCTCAGCGTCCATTGGATTGATAGCACGCACTCAAAAATCAACCGTGATAAAACAACAACATGAGCAATTATGAAGACATCTCTAAAACTACGGAGGCCAGAGCCTCCACCTTTGCCTTTGAAGCAAAAGATGTGGACCAAATATACTCTCTCATCAGGGAGGAACTAACACAAGAAACATCAAGTCGGTCAAAGGAGCAAAACATAAAACATCTACTTTACCTATCTAAGAGAAAAACAAACCAACAATTACATGCTAGTACCCTCATCAAGTACCACAGAAACCAACGCATACCTCGTGGATTGCGAATTGCACTTAAACCATCCCTATGCAAGCATTCTAAAAAATTCCAGGAACGCTTGTATGAGATACTTAACAAGTGCTCACTGGATTTAATCCTTCTAATTATCCAAGAACTTTCCTCTATCTTGGAAGAACTCTCAAAAGAAATAGAGGAAACATCAACTGAACTATCAAAAATGATGTCAGAAGAGGAACTCAAAACCACTTTGGAGGATATTAAAAGCCAAATTGACCGTCACTCTAGAGAGATCAAGGAACGTAAAATCAGAAAATTCAAGCGGGATACCTTGGATTATAGACTCGTAGAGGTCTATACGTGGGCTGACGTTTACGCCCAAAAACGAAGAAACCGCCCCTATAATTCCAACACTGACACTTCATCCACTGACAGTGAATCGGGCCAAAAATCACGTAAACCACAACCCACACGAACTCCACAAGACCTAACATCCACAGTAGAACCAACCACCAGTCAAACACACGAGAGCAGCCCTTTTTTAGACCAGGGCCAAGCCCAAAAAGGAGACCCAGGAGAGGGCAAAGAAAAGGAAAAGGAGAAAGAAAGGGACCCTCCCAACACTCGGAGCACGACGGCCACAACCAAAGAGAAGGAGAAGAAACCCAAAAAGAGCCAACCACAGAGCACCTAGTAATTAACATCAGCAACCAGAAATTCAACACATACGAAATGAAGTTACTAGAGAAAGGAACTTCATTTGTACCCACCACCTCCACAGACCACCTGGAATTAGAAGTGAGTTTTTTCAAATTAATGCGCAAACTCAAACTTAGACATTTTTTTGACAACGTTATACCAGAACGTCCCCAGCAAGACAAAGACCAATTACTTGGACTGCGTCCACAGAGTTCTTTCCAAGCTCCGACAAGCCACAAGACACTAGATCTTTTCGAAAACTTAGTGAAACAGGATCTCATGAAAATCAAACATACAAAACCGAAAATCAGAAACATCACACAAAAAGACTGGGATTCACTGAACAGAATGGCAAAGAACGACCAAACCACTTTCACTAAAGCCGACAAAGGGGGAGCGATTGTCATTATGAATACTACCATGTACAACGATAAAATCACTGAACATGTGATGGACAAGACAACCTACAATAAATTGGACTTCAACCCCACCATGGAATATTCCAACACCCTAAAAAACATCATTGACCAAGCATATAAACAAGGAACAATCACAGAAAGGACAAAAAACTTCCTCACAACTACTAACCCCAGAAGTCCAACACTCAGAATGGTACCAAAGATTCATAAAAACCTTACAAATCCTCCTATGAGACCTATAGTCTCTACTCGAGGCAGCTTACATCAACCGATCGGCCAATTGATCGACAGATATCTACAACCCTCAGTGCAATCCATGCAAACGTACATTAAAGACACAACACAGTTCCTACTCAAGTTGCAACAAATCACACTTAATCCTACGGAAAAAGTGATACTATGTACGGCGGACGTGTGCAGTCTATACACGAGCATACCCCACAACATGGGGATAGAAGCCATGGAAGCAGCACTCTTAAATACGGACTTAGACCAAGATTTCCAATTGTTCCTAATGGAACTCTTGCATTTCACCCTATACCACAGCTATTTCAAAACCCGAGACGAATGGTACCAACAACTTACCGGGATGGCTATGGGCAATGCGGCTGCACCCGTGTATGCCAATCTGTTCATGCATTGGTACGAAACGCAGCACATTCTCAAGAACACCAACTGGACTAATCATCTAAAAATGTTAATCCGATACATTGATGATTACTTCATCATATGGACGGACACAGAAGAGACACTAAGAATGGAACTTACCAAATTTAACTCCATCGACCAACGGATCCAACTAACTTGGGACATCTCAGAAACATCGGTCAATTTTTTAGATGTCAAAGTGGCGGTAACCCCCCATGGATTCATTACCGATCTGTATGTCAAGCCTACTGACAGGAATAATATGCTACTACATTCTAGCTTCCATGAACCCAACTTGATACGTAACTTACCATACTCACAAATGGCCAGAGTCAAAAGGATTACCTCTGACACAATAACACTCAAACAAAGACTCACAGAGATGTCTAAAAAATTCACAAACAGAGGCTACCCGAAGACCCTAATTGAAGAAACTAAATCGAGAAACTGGACAGACCTAAACTTCTAACACCAACCACAAAAACAGAGCAATCACGGACAGTAGTGGTTTCCAAATATTCCACAAGCAGCAAAAAATACAAACAGATAATCATGAGACACTGGCCAATACTCAATATGGAACCTGATTTCAGAAATGCCTTTATTCAACCACCAATATTTGCATACACCAGGGCAAAAAACTTGGGAGAAATTCTCTATCACAAACCTGAGGAAACCATAACTTACAAGGGAACTAAACCTTGCCTAAATTGCGGTAACTGCAATAATATTATCAAAGGCAACACTATCAACCATCCAAGTCAAGGTCACGCCATCAAACTCAAAGTGAACGCCACTTGTGATACTGCCAATTTGATCTATGGTATAAAGTGCCCTTGTGGAAAAATGTACATAGGCAAAACTGAACGACGCATCAAAGTTCGTCTCACAGAACACAAGTCCAACATCCGACTTAAAAATTCCACATCAGCACTATCGGCACATTTCGTTGAGAAAAACCACAATGTCTCTCAAATAAAGTTCATTGTTCTTGAGACTGCATCCAAACAAGAAGGGAGAGACAATAATAAATTCCTCTTGAGAAGAGAGAACTATTGGATCTATAAACTATCAACCCAGAAACCCACTGGGTTGAATGAAAGAACCGAATTTGCATGTTACCTGTAATTTATTTGCTCCAATAATCGATATTGTTGTTAATGTGTATGTTCCATGTACCATTGACACTTTACACCTTTATTCACAATACTCCGTTCTCTTCAAATAATATCTACACACGATCAAGATACCGTGCACTTTCACCCCCGTTCACTCAGTATGCACCCGTAGACCAACCGCGCTATTTTTCTATTTTTTTCGATGCTCCTTGCCTTTAACATTGTTTATAGCCTTCGGCTACATTCTATGTCCGAAAGCTTCCATCACCAACATTCCTTCACTTTTTATGTACCCTTCATGTTTACCTCCCTTCACGGACTAGGATTCCCGTCAGTCTGTTTTCCAATTCTATCACATGTGACCCATCACGTGACCCCTGAGTTTTGAAACAAAGTAACGCGGGAAGCCAAGGCTTTCACCGGCGTTTTTCGGAGACGAGTACCGGATGACCACACTTCGTTTACATTCCCATCAGGTTAGTGTTCAGCACCCCCAGTATTCTAATATGCGAGCACCACGATTTACCTCACGCCCATAGGCGCTGACGGGATTTTTTGTTTATCTTCCCTTTTTTCAGATTACAACGCTACCCTTTTTTCAACAGGCATGTAAGTGACCACCAGACTAATTTTTCCATCTAGCTTTGTATACACAATCTTTTGGAACTATGCCCTCACAATACATGTCAACGTAATTCACTTCGTTGTTTTCTCTAAATGCCATAATGTAACTAGGCTACCACCGCTAATTCATATAGCTACAATGTAACGCTATTTGTTTGCACTGTTTTTTTGACATATGCACAACCTTTTTTAACCTTTGCCATTATCATTTACTTCTAGTGTCAATTCCCTGACGAAGGGCATGCCATCAATGCCCGAAATGCATTGGACACATTTAAATGACAGTGCCTGATCTATAGATATAGATATAGATAATGATAATGATTATGATTTGGAATGAAAGTTGAACCGAATTTTTGAACTGATTTATCAAACACTGAAATTGGAACTAAGTAAACAATAAAATGATCAACCATATAAAATTGAATGGAAGCCGTTTTCTTGCATAAAGGAAACACAAACACTTGTGTGCCAACCACGGGATGCAACTAGAGTTTCTCTAGTATCACTACTCTAAGTATATAAACCGACGCCGTTGGACCCTCGACGCCTCCGGGTTGTGCACCACCAAAAATCTAAAGCGCAGATTATCCTTTTGTCTACCGTAGAATAAACATATTGCTGTGCATCTTCCGCATCATACTACTGCATGAATAGTTAACACATTGCCTCTAAGTTACGTCGGACTGCCTTTGTGCCAAACTACTACATGGTTAAGGACAGAATAATTTAAGGACTTTTGTGCTTCGCCCGGACAAGATTTGTTGTTGTTGTTTGAGTGGGGCTTACAGACAACCCCTACTCTCCTCCTCCCCCCCCCCCCCCCCCCCCCCCAGCCCAAGCCAATAACCCAATTTCTTACACCAACAGACGGAGAATTACAGTTTTAGGAACAGCCATAGACTGAGCAAATCAAGGGCTGATCATCTAACCCAAAGTCAGGCTCCACCTTCCCCAATTCTGTAGGTTTCAAGGTCCTGGATTGACATTCTTTTCTGTTTAATATACGATTCAAGACGCTAAGTATACTGAAGCAAAGGTCCCGTTTACTTTCAGAAGGTGGCATAGCATTAATGCTTATGCTATGAACCTGTGATATTCTTCTTTTGATACAACAACATTATTTTATGAGACAAAAGAATGATTTAAGAACCCTAGGAGTCCAGACTATGATACTTTTTACCACCCTCTGTCAACTGGTTACCATCAGTTCTGGAAGCTCATAAAAATATAACTTTTAAAGCATACTTGGAGTTGTCTAGTACTGACTGGGCAGTATCCTAGAAGGTCTGATTTTCGCGCCTGGCTGAACTCTCAACTCCTATGTTTTCTAAATTGCCTTTTTGTGTACAGCTTTCTTGCTGTTTCAATGATCTGCAGTTACCTAGGTAAAGCGTCATGTTTTGTACAACTCCTAAATAAATAAATATATGAAAAATGTTGGTATGTTTAGCAGTGTTCATTATACCTCTTGTATCTTCAACCATACACTGATGTTCTTTTTTCGATATCAAGTTAGGTTAAAGCACAGTTTAGCAATGACGGACACTAAAGTTGTTCCTTGGTGTTTCTTGAAAGTCTTATTCATAGAGACACTTGTGCTTGAACTTAATAGAACAGTCTCATGAAGCAATACATGTGCTGAGCTATTTGCTTTTTGATGTTGTACCTTTGCTGGGCATGCAACTGAAAATGCCCCTTTATTCTGCAAAAAATTCCAGACAATCTTCTTGTGTTTGGGAATTTTAAGTCTGTCTCCGGAGTTTGCAGATAAGAGGTTGTGCAGTACTTGACAGGAAAGTACAGCATATGTTTTGTGTTTTCTCTTTTTTCTGGAGAAAGCAATATTTTTTGAATTTCAAATATGCCTCTAAAAGAGTTATGAAAATGTAAATGTCCATTTCAGATGTTAGTAACCAAACAAAAACACACACTTTACATATGGTGAGGTTTCTTTTTTTTGGGATCTGGAATGATAATAGCTGGAGATGTAGAACGGAAATCAAATTACATTTGCTCTTTTACCAATAAAATGGAGTGAAATATTTTGTTGTATTTTACTAAGAATTTAATTTCAACTGGTTTCTAATGAATAGAACACTTCTCACCAACTGAGATTTTTTTTGATCTTCAGGAGTCCATTTCAGTGCAAGTGTACTTCTGTAGAAGTGATACCGGTTTAAAAGAAGCAAACAGCAAAAAAGGTCAAAATGAAGCTCATTGCTTAATTGAAGTCGGAGTCTGACATGAAGTCTGAATCCGAAATGAACGGCTGGACATGGGGTGCAGTTTTTTATATGCTCGCAAACTGACATGTACTATCTAGACTTCATGAGGACAAGTCTTCAAAAAGAACTAAATGTACCCTTATGACAATTTTTTGTGTGTGTGTAGAATAACGATGCATGGAAACACGTACAGCCATGGGTAGGCCTGATGGTGTGCATCGCCGTGTCTATGAGCAGGCATGCCTCATGCATGGTTTGCGGCCCCAAGAGTCAGACTTCGATCATTTAAAATTGCGTTTTTGTCTTTGGCCATGGCTTCCCAGTAGTCTAGTATCAGCATAGCGGGCTAGGCCTGTCCCTTGACATGGGTAAAGTCATGCACCTGTCCTAGGACTGTGGACAGCAGGCGTGCTCTCACTGACAGACAATGAACTACTGTCCCTTTTGTGGATTTAGCACATACAGCGGTAGTGGGCAGTTTTCTGTGAATTCATTGTTATACCTAGCTGATGAGCAGTTATCAAGGTGAAACTGGTCCTAGACTGCTTGTGTTCTGGTTCAGCGAGGACCAGACAAGGCAGTTTGGGCTGGGCTATCCCAGGAGGAGCAGGGTCAAGGCTGATTTTCATATTACTAGGTCCAAATAAAGTAGAATTGTGAACAAAAGAACGTAGGGTTGGAATGCAACCCCAAGCAATTGCCACTGCCTAGACAAATTGCAAGCATTCCTCAAATAGCCATGTATTATATTAATTTGATTTGATTCCTGAAGCTGCAGGGAAAAGACGGACAATGAAATGAGGGAATAGTTTACAAGGCTCTTTTAGAAATTCAATTAGGCCTTCAGCTGAGCAAGGACCTAATATAGTCCTTCTGAACTGCCATGCGATAGATGGTAAGGTCGAAGGGAACTGCAGTCTCTTGTGTGAGGTGTAGGAGACCCATTAGGTGAGGCCCAGCCTTTTGCCTTGCCCTGATTACACTTTCAGTTGGCTGATGACAGCCAAGTGCAGAAGCCTCACATCTCTTCGTACCCTTGTTGTGGGTGCTTTAGGCTGGAGATAAACCTGCTTTAAGAAGCATCATTCGACACAAAAGCTCTTTCTGGAAATGAGCCTGGAAAGGAGGCTTGAAAGGAGATCACATCTCCAGCATGCATTTGCTAAAAAAAAGAAAAGAAAAACTAGACCCCACTTGTTTCAATTCCGTGACCTCTATGGCCAAGGAAGGGAGTGCCCCACAGAGCACTCAGAGGGCTGCTGTGCAACCAGAGGTGGTGTCTGCTTGGCAGTCAACTTCCCAGAGGTGAAGGAACATCACAGGGGTCGGACTCCTTTCTGGAAGAGTTGTATACATGCCTGAAGCACCTGGAAGTCAGGCTGCCTGTTGAAGAAGGAAGGAGTCTGCTAAGCCTCTAAGAAGTGGGAAGGTAGTAGCAGGCGTGCTGAGATGAGGCAGGCCGGCTGCCCGAAAGGACTGTGCTACCATGGGTGATAAGAAGTGAGCAACTAAACTGTAGGGAAACTAAAACTACTGTACGGTGAGAGACTGAACTCAAATACCCAAAAGGCTGAGGTCCACACCTGCGCTGTTATCACACTATTGTACTAATCCTGGGGAATCCACCTAAACTTGGGGGGCGGGTGGGGAGAATGAAAGATGAAGGATGGAGGTGCCGACCTGCACAACAGCACCATTACACTAAACTGTTCTTTGCCTATTTTGTGTGCAGTATCCATTCCAGTATGCATTTAAGTACTTTTTGTTCTCGAAAGAGGAGCACTGGATTCGTCATTCAGTTTTTACACAGAGTTCTGAGCTTTACTACCTCCACATGTCCTCCTTAAGAAGTCTGCGACTGCGCACTATTGCTGCTGCTGAAAGTCAAGTGCTAAAGATTTTGTACTCAACCCAGCCTGCAAAGCCATAGTAGGAATGACCTTGGACATCAGAGGCAAATGACCTTTACTACCCAAGGATGAAGCCCAGTACCTCATGCTGCCCTCCCACCCCTCCCTGTATGGGATAGAGCTCTATATATGTCCTTCCTCTCTCTCTCTCATATATCGAGTTATAGATAACCAGGTATAGATGTGCCAATAGATAGATCGATAGATAAAGATTTTACGATTGATAGATCGAAAAAGAGTCAGAAAGATAAATGATTTGTTTAAATAAAATTAAAATATGGTAAAAAAGGAAAAAGGAGAAGACATGCTGAACTGCTTGGAAGAACTACTAATGTACACAAGAATAGTAAAAACTAGACATCAAACATACGTTTTTTGTTCAGTACATGAAAAGAACATTCAGGCTGTATTAAAGTACCTTCAGTCCTGCTGACCGTGTCCAAGAGCAGGTTGTATTCGTGAGTTTTTTCTTTGTGATGTTTAAACTCTCGCCACAGTTTCTCAAGTTCTTCTTCGGAAAACTTGCCAGAGGTCTTGGCCTAATAGAATATTAATTAGCAGCAATAAGGAAAAAGGCCATTAAAGCGGTTAATCAAGCCTAGGTGAATTAGGGATGCGAGGGTAAGCCTAGTGCCATTAAAAGTTCATTATTCAGGCAAACGCGAAATTGGACGAGGGCTTCACTGGCAACGCTACAAGCGCTGGGTCATCGCTGTACAGCGCGAAACAGGGTTTGTCATGTACAACTGCAGACTTAAGACTCCATCAGCCGGAAAGGAGCAAATCACGGACAACACCTGCCGGGCCACGACGCACTGATTACTGGCAAATACTTCCAGGCACGCAGCCCCGCTCCGAAGACTGCACAAAAGATCTCTTCATTTCACACTTTAGCTTTGAATCGTGCGTCACCTCTCTCTGATACAGCTGCCACTTAACCTTGACCAAAGTTAAAACTTCTCAAATGATCAAGAAACACGGATCCGAAGTTTCATAAAGCAGCTGTCCAGATTTTCTCCATGGTCTAACAGCAGGGCGCCAAGAGTGAAGCGCCCAGATCAAACCCAGGGCTGCTCTTTGGTGTGGCACAGTATGTTCTTATTTTGTGCCCTGATCTCCTCAAAGGGCCAGATATACGACCATAGTAAATTGCGACTCACAATTTGGGCTCAATTGCGACTCGCAATTTACTATGCACAACAGTGTCACAGGAACTGATTGCGAATACCAATAGAGTCGCAAAATACGAGGCTAATTAATATTAATGATGCACTCGCATTTTGCGACCCCTTTGTGAATGGCTGGCCCTTTCAGAGATGGTGGCCTGCTGGGCTCAGCAGACCACCATGTCTGGGAATGCTTTTAAAGAAAGCAGCTTTTTAAAAAAAATGCAGTCAGTTTTCCTTAATGAAAAACGGGATGCATTTGAAGAAAAAAAAAATGAAACGTTTCCGGTCCCTGGGACCACTGCCTGCTCTTAAAAAATATTTTCGAATGCATTTGCAAAGGGGAAGGACCCCTGGGGACTATTTCCGCTTGCAATTGCATTACCACCTACTTGAAGTAGGTGGTAAATTGCAAGCGTTTAGCGACTGCGATGAATGTGTATCCTACGAGCTGCCTACACATTCATTGTGCCGACAGAGTCTAAAGATATTGATTAGGAAGAATTTTAATCACAACAGTAAAAACCACCAAGATCCCTAAATAAGTGTGCATTTCCTCTAAGGTCGAAACATCGACGTTCATTACAGTTTATGTCCACCAGGTCTCCTACCCCCATAAATTCACCCTAGGGTCACTAGAAGCCATGTTCTAAGAATGTAAAAGGACAAACATCTTTTTAGTTGTTTCTGTATATATTGTATATAATTGTAGGTTTCTTTCCACAATTGTAGAAACTTCAGTGAGCCACTTTCATCACCTTGTTGCACTTTATTCAACTTTTTTACGTTATTGATGTCATTTGATGATTAATTGGAAATTTGACAGCCTTAATGATTTAAATAGTAAATAATGACTTTACAAAAACGATTTCCTTTTGTGTGTTCTATCCTGTAGTCGACATAGAAATATGTCAGACGTATTTGCGCATGACTAATGCTCCTTAGATTTAAAACTGTTTAACCAGAGAGAACCAGTTGTAGCTTATTTTACGCATGCCCAAGTTTTGGGGGACACAGGGTTACCCCATTGACTTTATTCTTCGGTTTATAACAATGGCTCGTAGGCAAACTCCTGCACGAGCACCTATTCTGATTCCAAAGGAAGGGTGGGGAGGCGGTCTAGAATGAGGGCTTTAGTATCTGGCAATTTTAGCTTCAACATCTGCTAGCAACTACACTGAATCACAGAAGCACCTAAAAAACTAATAACCACTTAAAAAAACAATTTCTCGTTTAAAAATAAATGTTAATACCACTCTCGTCATACATGGAGAGAAGTGGAAGCAAACTGAGCGTGAAGGGAGAACAGAGGTGGAAGACTCAGGAGAACGGAGCAGGGCGCATGAAAATGTCAAAGGAAAGATACACTGGAAAAGTTGATGATAGAAAGGCAGAATAGGAAAGTGGTGTATGGAGAAGGGAAGAGATAACGATGGAATATAAGGAGAAGACAAAACAAGGGAGAATGGCAAAGGTCTTGACAGGAGAATCTATATTGGGGCAGGGAAAATGGAAAGAAATAAGGAAAGGGCAACAGGTCTAGAGAGAGACATGAAGGCAAAGTTGATGGAGTAGGAAAGATGGCGAGGAAGGAAAGGTATCTCTGGAAAAAGAGCTGCAGGAAGAATGTTAACATGGGAAGATGAGAAAGAAGAAGAAAACAGAGGGTAAGCAAAGAACAAAACAGAAATGAGGGGGGAAATGGAAAGAAGCGAGGGTAAGGTGGAAAGGGAAGGGAAGGGAGTGAATACGAATAAAAGGAGGCGGAAACTGAAACAGACACAAAATTGCTGAAAATAGAGGATAAGAGATAAGGCGAAGCAGAACACAGAAGCAGATGACCCGTAGGGACACATTTACCAGGAGGCGTTAATTTTTAAATCCAGGACACCAATAACCTCCCAATACAATTATAATGTAAAAAAAATGCTCCTCAAGTTTGCATGCACCAAACGTACCAGATTCAGGCAGTAGGCTGTTGATTTTTCAAATTCAAAAGTGGCTTTATTTTAGCAGTCAGCCACCTAAAATTGCCTTTGCTTCAATGAACGTCAAGTGAGAAAATAAAATCCCTCCATCTTTATAATCTCCCTCTTCCTAGTTTCCAAATGCTGCCGTGTAGGAGATTGTTGCATCGCTAATCAAATGATAATGAGCCAGTCCTATCAATATTTAAAACCCGATGATGTTTAAACCCATTAAGAGGTCATAAATAGGCAGTGGCGGATTGTCGTGTCGTGGCTGTAGGCAGTGCATGGATGATTATCGGGCTTGTGGCCTTAAGCAGCACAACTCTGCAGTGTGACTTTATTAAAAAACGTGACAGACGGAACACAAAAGCTGCAGCTGCATTCTCGTTATTTATCTGCGTAGAGACGAACATGCACAATAAAAAGTATCTGTTCACTCACCTTGTTCCACAACTTGTCCAGCCTTGGATCATCCAGCACATCATTTTCAGTGCCACCTTTGATGTAGTTGCCATCTCCAACTTGAGCTTCTTTTTTGCCATCTAGACCATACTTTGCCAAAATCACTGCAGTATTCAAAATATTCAATAGTCAAGAAGGAAAGCAGTGCACAAAACTCAGACACAGCATGCACGTTTGATCTGTTGCTGCATTTTCATGATATGATTCAAATAGTCCTTTGCGTAAAAACCTTGAATGCAGATTAAATTCCTTGCCACATTCATATTTTAGCAACTAAGTTTCTCTTCACAAGAACATAAATGGGACCATGTTTTATTTAATTCTTCCCCTCAAGCATCACAGTGAATCAAAAAGAGAGGTGGCCCCACACGTTCCAGGGAACAGGGCTCTTAATATAATTAAGCAGAGAAATAATCCCTGGAGTTAAGTTTCACACACCTTTCACTCAGATAATTCTCACACCATCAACATTCTTCTGGGTTAGAGGGGAGGGGAAGAGGGGGGTTAATACACCCGTCCTCTGGAACTAGCTAGTAAATTGAAGTCCATCCCATGAATTATATCTGAAGTACAATTATATACCCACAACTGAAATGTAGTGTTTACACTAATTTATTGAAAAGAGAAATATTCTCAAGTTTCGTTAAAACACACTTTACATAAGTAAAAAAAGAATTGATATGTTCAATAAAAATCACAGTTCATATATAAAAACTCATCATTAATAACGCCAATATACAGGGAAATGTATCTAATACAAAACATAGACCCTGAAAAGCACTGTGCACACTACATTTCAGTTGTGGGTATATCAGATTTATTGAAAAACAAGAAGACATAAATGAAGGAATCTTTAAAAAAAAAAAAAAAAACAATCGCTTCCTCATGTCTGTGTCTCAGTATCTGAGCGTTGGTGTTCTGGATGTTGAACGAGGGTATCTTAGGATTTGCTTTTCTTTTACAGTTCTCCCTCACTAGGTACCCTCTGCATACAAACCATCCTAAGCATACAATTAAGGAACAAGTCTTGATCAGTGAAAACAATCAACATCATATTAGATTGCGAACACAGCTAACTTACAAACTCAATCAGCAACTACAGCCCAGAACCAATAGTTATGAATTTCAATTTGTAAAACAATGGTCCCAAAATTTAGTTTATTGTTAAATGCTACAAGATACATATTTTGTTCACACTCTACTTTTGCTATACATACAATTTACGAACGTGTGAAGAATCATGACGAATACATATTTCTCATTAGGCTGGCAATTATGAAAAATATAAATCCAGGCTCTGGTCAGCAAAAATCATTTATCTGGGGGTTGTGGGTGTGGCTTTCCAACGAACGAAGATGGCCGCTGCCTGAAGCGGCTCTGCAACTCGACCCTCCAAATCCCCGTAATCAGATACAAATCCGAATGAAAGCCACTGCAGGAGGTGGGAAAATGGTAGCAAAGAAATGAGACCAGCCGTGGAGAGACTCAGCTGGCAGGGTGCAGGCCACCTGGGTGGGCTACTGGAGTTTTGCTGGTCTCCCCAAATGAAGCCTGGCCTCAATTTCAGAGGACTGGTACGCTCCAAAACAGCATCAGATGAGCAGAGGTGCGAGACAGCAGAGGCAGTGAGGAGGGCAACCGGATCGGAGACCCTGAGAAGGGGACTTGTGATCCAGCCCTCCTCAAGTGATCCGGACGTGGAGCTAGTGCTGGGGGGCCCCCCGGACACTCTGTATGGCCCGGCAGTAAGAGGCCGGCCTCACGAAAAGGCGCCCGCCTGGCGGAAGGTAGGCCAAATCAATCAATCAATCGGGTCATTTGTAGAGCACACTACTCTCCCGTGAGGGTCTCAGGGCGCTGAGGGGGGTAGGGTGTGTGTGTGTGGGGGGGGGGGGGAGGGGGGGGAGGGGCAAGGGTTGCTGCTACTGCTCCAATAGCCAGGTCTTGAGAAGCCTCCTATAGGTTAGTTGGTCCTGGGTCTGCCGTAGGAGGATAAGGAGGGTGCTCCAGGTCTTGGTGGCGAGGTGGTAGAACGATCTGTCACCGGTGGTTGCTCTTCAGATGCGGGGGGGCGGTGGAGAGGTCAATGGAGCGGAGTTGTAGGTCCGAGGTGTAGAAGGCGAGTCGTCTGTTGAGGTATGCCAGTAGAGTGTTGTTGAGCGCCTTGTGTGTGTGGGTGAGGTACTTGAAGGTGATCCTCTTGTTGACGGTGAGCCAGTCCAGGTTTCTGAGGTGGGCAGTGATGTGGCTGTTGCGGGGGAGGTCGAGGACGAGGCGTGCGGAGGCATTCTGTATGCGTTGGGAGTCTTTTCTGAAGTTTGGCTGTTGTTCCCATGTAGAGGGCGTTGCCGTAGTCCAGCCTGCTGCTGACGAGGGCCTGGGTGACCGTTCTACTTGCTTCGGTGGAGATCTAACTTTAGATCTTGCGGAGCATGCAGAGGGTGTTGAAGCAGGAGAACGAGACAGCGTTGACTTGCTTGGTCATGGAGAGTGAGGAGTCGAGGATGAACCCCAGGTTGCGTGCGTGGTCGGTGGGAGTCGGTACAGCTCCCAGGCCACCAGGAGTCGTCCCAGGATGAGGGGGTGGAGCCGAGGATGAGGACCTCTGTCTTGTCTGAGTACAGCTTCAGACAGCTGTTCTTCATCCACTCGGTGACAGCTTTCATTCCTTAGTGGAGGTTTGTTTTGGTGGTGAGGGGGGGTCCTTAGTGAGGGAGAGGATCAGCTGGGTGTTGTCGGCGTAGGAGATGATGTTGAAGTCGGGCGACGTGGGTGAGCAGTGCCATGTAGAAATTGAACAATGTCGGGCTGAGGGATGATCCTTGAGGTACGCCGCAGATGATTTGAGGCTTCGGAATGGAAAGGGGGAGGCGGACTCTGTGTTCCGCCGGAGAGTAAGGAGGTGGTCCATTCCAGAGCCTTGTCTTGGATCCCTGCGTTGTGGAGGCGTGTGCATAGGGTGTGGTGGCAGACAGTGTCGAAGGCGGATGATAGGTCCAGGAGGATGAGGGCCGCGGTTTCACAGTTGTCCAGCAGGGCCCTGATGTCATCAGTGGTGTCGATGAGGGCAGTCTTGGTGCTGTGGAACCCGAACTGGGACAGGTCCAGGATGTTGCTCTACTCGAGGTAGTGGGTCAGCTATCTGTTGTCTGTCTTCTTAATGACTTTTGCGGGGAACGGGAGCAGCGAGATGGGCCGGAAATTCCAGAGGTCCTACGGATCTGCCTTGGGTTTCTTCAGTAAGGCTTTGATCTCGGCGTGCTTCCAGCTCTCCGGGAAGGTCGCTGTCTCGAAGGAGATGTTGATGGTCTTGCGGAGGTGGGGTGCGATGGTGGCGCTAGCTTTGTTGAAGATGTGGTATGGGCATGGGCCTGACAGAGCCGGAGTGGATGGTGTTCATGATTTTGATGGTGTTGTCGTTTATATTGGTCCAGGTGAGCAGGGGATCGATGTGGGTGGTGGCCTCGGGGTCTGAGGTATCGTGGTTGTCGGGACGGTTAGGGTGTTGAAGCGGTCATGGATGTCTGCGATCTTTCGATGGAAGAAGGTGGCAAGGCAGTTGCACTGGGCTTGCGATGGTGGGATGTTGTTGGTGTTGGAGAGTTCCTTCACGATGTTAAAGAGCTCTTTGCTGTTCTGCGTGTTGTTGTCGAGTCAGTCCTTGAAGGAGGCTCTTCTGGCAGATCTGATGAGGTGATGGTGTCTGCGTATGGCGTTCTTGTTGGCTGCGTAGCTGTCTGGTGTCGGTTTGCAGTGCCATTTCTTCTCTAGAGTACGGCAGGTTTGCTTGGAGGCCTGGAGGTCTGCGGTGAACCAGCTGGCTTTCTTGTTGGTGTGTCTGTTGGAGGGTTTCTTGATCGGGCGAGGGTGTTGGCGCAGTTGTCGATCCAACATTGGAAGTTGCTGGCGGCGGTGTGGGCGTCGGTGGGGGGGTCGGCGGGTGGGCTTCGGGCGAGGGTGGTGTTTAGCTGGTCTTTGTGATTTTGCTCTAGCTGCGGCGGAGGATCTGTTGAGTGTGGTGGTGCGTGGTGGCATTCTGGAAGGTGAAGTGGATTCAGCGATGGTTGGTCCAGTGGAGTTCGGTGGTGTGGCTGAAGGTGACGTGGGGGCTTGCGGAGAAGATGACCTCGAGCGTGTGGCCGGCGGAGTGGGTAGGCGTTGGGACAGGCTGACTGTGTCCGAGGTTGGCGAAGTTGTCAATCAGGGTGGTGGAGTTGGTGTTGTTCTCAAGTTGGAAGTCCATGTCTCCAAGAAGGATGTAGTCTGTGGTGACCAGGGCGTGTGTGCTGACGAAGTCGACGATGGAGTCGCTGAACTGGGGCCGAGGTCCGGGGGAAGGGGGGGTCTATATACGAGAGTTCCTAGGAGGGTGGTGTTGGGATCGGTGTGGCTCTGTAAGTGCAGGTGTTCGGCAGTGCTGAGGGTGTCGTCGGTGCTGGTTGAGATCAAAGCATTTGTAGGTGGGGAAATGCTGCTACAGTTTGAAAAGCCAGGTCTTGGGGAGTCCCTGAGGAAGTTCTTGTAGATAATGCCGATCCCCCTCCCACTCTGTTGGTGCGGTTGCTGCGGGTGATCTTATAGCCGTCTGGGATGGCTATGGCGATGTCGGGTGCCACGGAGGCGTTCATCCAGGTCTCGGTCAGGAAGGCGACGTTCGGAGAGGATCTATCGAGCAGGTCCCAGAGTTAGACGGCGTGTTTGTATGTGAAGAGGGTATTCAGTAGTATGCATCTGAGGTGGTTGTGTCCTGTCGCGGTGGGCTGTTTGGCGGCTCGGAAGCTGGTGAAGCTGCAGCTCCGGCATGAGAAGGGTCCTTTGGTATGCTTCGGTGCGGCCAGAAAGCAGGAGTGCGGTTGTCCGGTGTTGAGTGCGTGGAGGGTGTTGGGCGTTCGCGGGACCAAGGGGTCTGGCGCTGTGCGCGGTCCAGGCGTGGACGGGCTTGCCTCCCTACAGCTGTGACAGGGAACAATAGATCCACCTAATAGTGACATGGAGCAAGCCCGAACAGAGGTGTACAGAGGGCAGCAAGGGGTGATCTCGAGATTTAGGGAGCCGAGCTGTTGAGGCTTGGCCGGCAACCACAGCAATACAGTAGTAACAGGCCAAGAGAGCCACTCACCCGGCTTCACATCAAGGTGCTGCAAACAAATCCGGGTATAAGTTGATGTGGGCGGACAGCCCAAAGATCGCAGTGCAAGGCTGAAGCACACCCCCAACAAGACAGTGTGGCCTCAGCGTTTTTACCCAACCACACTAAGATAATATATTTTTAGAAGGCACAAGCTGTTACACGAGCCTCTGGTAAGCACCCTCCAGATTAATAGGAGTATATAGGGGTGACCAAATCGGTGGTGGGAGGCTGAGGCGGATAGGTCGTTGAATAACATAATCAAGGAGGTGGGAAAAAGCAGGCAATGCCAGTGATTGAAGCGCTCTGTGGGGGACAGAGTCCTGAACTGAGGCACAGGGATTACCTCGCTGACTCCTGGCTGATGGCAGCAGCTTTCCCTGGATCCAATAAGACTCAAATCTTAAGATGACAGGCGGAAAATATAAAGGCTAGTCATCAAACAAAACTGGACAAATTCACTCTCCCAAAGGGTGCAGAGGCTTAAGAAAGTCCTCACGAGCATCCGCCCTGTGACTCAGTCAGCCTCCAACAAGGGTGCTCTCTCCCTACATGCCATCATGGCCGCCATACGAGGGGTGCAAACAGCTTTGGAAAACCGAATAGACTCAGTCACGACAGAGGTCTTGCTGATTAGAGCAGACTTGAGCAATATGGATGTGAGAGTACAAGAAGTAGAAAACTCCAGCAAAACTCCACTCCAGGATAACTCAGTGCTTAAGGTGCAAATGAAGGAAATGCAAGCACTCAACTCCAACCTGGAAGCCAGACTCGAATATCAATAAAGTCAGTCATGATGCATTAATGTCCAAATTTTTGGGATCTCAAAGGGCAGAAGGACAGGCACCCGATCTATTCGTTGAACACCTCATCCTCAACATCTCCAACCAAAGGGGCTCTCGGAGACTGGTTGGATGCCCAGGCTTCCCCAAGAGAAGTGGCCATTTGAGCCCACTTCAGACTGATCCAGCCCAAATTTCTCCATAGAGCGTACATCTCTTGCAACACATTGGTAAAAATGGATGGAAAGGCTAACGCCCTCTGTCACAGTGACTGTGGTTAGGAGGGGTCGTTCTACCATATTCTGTGGGCATGCCAAAAAATCCAAGACTACTGGAATACAATAGTGTCCGGCATTTCCAGGAAAGTGGGAGAAGCACTAACCCTCTCTCACAAATGGTGTATATTAAATGTTTGAGAGGACTCTGATCTGGGGCGTGCAGATCAAACCTGGGTTACCTTGGGCCTAATGGTAACAAAATGTAACATAGCCCGTCTGAAGGGGTCAGAAGCCCTGCTGACTCCCTGGAACTGGAGGAGGGATATAAACTGGTGTATGGTGGCACAAAAATAAGTTTATGCAAGCAGAGGTTGCCCAAGGAAATGGGTGAAAATATGAGACAAATGTAATGCTTATAGAGAAAGCCATGCACGGCCCCCGTAGGAGAGGCAATCCAGCCACTAACTAACCGAGACGTAACTTAATGTGGCAACAGATAAAATTAAGATGAATTAGTTTTGCGACGGCATCTGGTGGGAGGAGGTGCACATACCGGATTCTGTAATGATCGATTGGTGTGTATTTTCTTAACTGTAATGCTATGCCGGTCTTTCTGCTTGGTCTTAATAAAAAAAAAATCATTTATCTGGTGCCATTGAGATACAGTAATAACCATAGTTCTTCTAACCATTTCCAAGCTGATGCCAAATGTTATTGCACTGACATGCAAAACACATATTTCAACAGAAATTCAAAAAGTGAAACCTAGGCTTATAAATGCAAATTAAATGTTTAATAGCAAAGTAATGCACAAACCTTAACTATAAATATCACAAATTAAAAAGGTAAATTAGAAGTCAGACAGCTCATGTGGAAAGAGAAAATGGTGCACCATGTATTAAAAACTATTCCAGTGTTGAGGTTTGCGGTACTGTAGCCCATCCCACATCGCGACCTAAAAAAGAAGGGCTTGCAAAATGTGGCAAACACCATATACATGGGACTTACCAAAGGTGGAAAAGCCGGAAGGTACCAGATTATGCCTGCTCTTCTACACTACAAGATGGTCGCCATGGTGATGATAAAAAACCCAGCATGGCGAGTTCTTGCAAGACCGCAGTGGTTTGACGGCCATATATGAACTATATTTAACGCAGGGAATCACTTGGGCTGGCCCATGTTGTTCGGTTCCTAGTTCTGGGTATTAGCCATATGTTTCTGTTCTCAGTCTTTCTTGGTGGGCAGTAAGATCTGTGTTTGCTTGTAACCCTTTAGCAGGGTCCGTTGTAGTGAAGGAGCGTTCCTTCTTTCATGCCGCACTGCCAAAGGAAGTTATTTGGGCACTTCTCCCCGCTGTTGCCGGCCCGTTGGTTGTGTGGTTGCGGCAAACGTTCTCACTCGCCTTTGTGTAGTTCAGTAGTGCATTTTGAGCAGCTCCTCTTCTGATGGGTTTCTCAGAAGGCCTTTCGGAGTTTGCGGCTCCCAAGTATTGCACAATCGCCCAAATACTCTGGCGTCTCTTCATTGCACTCTGCTCTCAGTCACAAGCATGGGTTGAAAACTGGTTACTTTATAGAGAGTGATATTTCTCATGCTGCAGCATTATGCTGGCATGTTTTTGAGATTCCATATGGTCCTATGAGATGTCCACATGAATTGTTGAATCATTTACACATATTAATTAATGTGACTATTATTATATTTGCCCAACAGTCTGATTCCATTAGGGGCATGTTCTGGTCATACTCTCCTCATGATTAGTTCTCAAACACCCACAAGTGTACATTGATCTGCATGTAGCAGATTTACTATCAACCAACCTTTAAGTGCACGTAGCAGATCAGATATTCATGATTTGACATTATTTCTCCGTATACTGATGTGCAATAGTATAATTTACTTACACATTATTTACTGCAGATATTACTTGAATGATGCCTTGCAAAATTGCACGATGTGGTTTTTCTCTTTCAGGTCACCTTCCCTGGTGTACCCACCCTCACTCCTTTTCCCCCTTGTCAGGCCACTCTGTTCCTTTGCTCATATTATGGTCAGACAGCTCTCGAAAGGTGGGCTTTGGAAGGGGAGGGGGGGACTGGGCAGGAGCAAGGGGGTGGAGGGGTACTGTTTCTGTAGATCCTTCCCGCTGACATGCCTTGGTGCATGTTCATTTTCTACTAAATGTGCATACATCCTATGACACTATTACTTCAATGTATAGTTTGAACAAAGCCATTTTTCCCTCACCATTTAAGTTCCTCCTAAGTTTTGCTTCTTTTTCTCCATCTTCATCTAATCCTTCAGCCTTAAGTTTCTTCCAGTTCAGCTCGTCTTTCTCTTGTATTTTTAGGTCACTGTGCAATTCTGCTACTTTTACAGCTGAAAGGTGTAGCTAGAGAGAAAAGAAAAAAAATCAAACAGGCAAAAGAGTTAATTTAATGAAAATGAACTAATATTCTAATAGGCCAGAATGGAAGAAACATTTCACTGTGTTTGTAAGTTTAGTATTATATTTTATTTCGGGTGTGAGATTTTTGCTATGTTAATATTTATATCGATGTACGCAATGATAGGTGTATGTACAAACTTTTGTCAAAATCCCCAGATTTGACCTTTCTATCAACCCAGAGTCAGAAAAAGGCCTTGCGTTCCAGGCCTGAGGCTAGTGATTGACAGATCACTGGTGGGCTGGCATGTAACCAGCAGGACAAACGGGCGAACAGGAAAACCCAGGTTAGACCCACGGATAGGCAGAGACACCACAATGGTCTTAGGAGATTGGCACCAGTAAAACACACAAGGCCAGAAGGGTGCACGTTCCCAAAATGCCATAAAGTTAGATGCCACATGAAGTTAGGTTCACTCAGCCAATCAGGACACAGCACACACTACACAAGCAGTGAGAATGCGCTCCGTAGTCGACATTACCCACTGGCCCTTATTGTGTCCACGCAAAGTTGAGACCAACCTGTGTTTATAATCAGATGGGAGTAATTTATGGCTTCATGACAAGACCCACACTACACTCCCAAAACAGGATCTCAAAACAATTGTACTCTGAGTCAGTCCTCAGACTAATTTTTGTATGCTGCACTCCCAGCCATAGTGTTTAATTAAACCAATTAATCTTGATTTGCCAAACGCCTCTTCTTTGTTTCTTCAAGGTAAATTCATATTCGAGCAACATTTTGGCGAACCAGATAAAAGTTTGGTGCTTCGAACCAGGCTGCAGATGAAGGAAAGGACCCTGCTCTGATGGATTCACACCAGCACAGCAAGGAAGGTGAGCAGACGCTGCAATTGATTGAAAGTTCTGCTGAATCTGCTGGGCAGACGTCCGTCCTGGAGCTCCCGTCAAGTGGGTAAGAAACTACATCTGATCCTTAGTCCCCCAGCCTCTGGCGTACAGCAAACTAGGAAGATTTAACCTGAGCACCCTGCCACTGACAAAAATCTGACATACTGCCCACTTCAGGTGTCAAAACTGAGCAATTGTAAGGCGGTCTCAGAGGTGATCCATCTGAAGTTACCTCTCTTCGATAGTCAGCAGCCTAGGAAAGGTGAATATTCGTTGTTGCTTGGACCACTGGGCGTGATGCAGATCATACTCTTGTCCCTTGGTGTGATATAGGGTCACCGCTTGGCATGATCAAGATAGAACGCTTACCACCTGGGTGTGATACAGGGGTGGGGCCTCAAAGCTTGGACCATTGGCGGTGATACAGATGGTACGCACAGGCCATGGGTGTGATATAGGGCCTTGATCTTATTTTGTTTGACTAAAAGGGTTCTCTCACTGCCATCTGTTTCTTAACATTGTTGGTATCTGAAAGAAGTGAAAGGTGTTATTCACTTGGACTGCTGGGCATGATACAGAGGGTACACATGACCCCTGGGTGTGATATAGGGTGTAATTCAGACATTAGGGAAAATTTGGACCGTAGAGATTAGGTGTAGCTTGTGCTTGGCCAAGGAGGACCTGTGGTTGTCAAATTATACCTTGTTTCCACAAAAATTGTTATATGTGTCTCAGAGCAGAAATTGACATATTATTGGGCTCACTTAGTCCCGTGTAATGCACAGAGCCTCCCCCCTTCATCAGGTAGCAGTCACCAAGGAGAGGGCCAAGGTATTTTTTGACAAAGTCATAATTTTTTCTCTGTCGGTTTTTTCCCTTTTTCTCTCCTCTCACTCTACATTTTGGTTATCAATTGATACATTCTCAATGTCGTGGTGCTGGTAAATTGTTGCAATTGCACATCTTGTCTTGAGTGTTGTTTATGTTCATGACTTAATGAGCTAATGATGGTGCTGCTAATTCAAAGTGTCGTTTTTCTATATATGCTGTTTATCTACTGAACCCACATGATCTTAACTAACCATTTGTCGGAATACAGGCACACGCGGTCTAGGGCATTGCCACACATCTCCATGATGCGTCATGGGGGGAAAATAGGGAAACTATACCAGAGATTGACAAACACCCAGAAGCACCCACATCCTACTGTCCACCCCGGTCCGAACGGAGAAGATACGGGGATGCTTGTGAACAAGGCACCATACAACTTCCTGGTGAACACAGGGGTGACAAGGTCCTGCCTCCATGGTAACTACACATGGAGTCTCGGTTACATTGGCCAGGATCCCCATCAAAGAACCCCTTGAGTTGGCGATAGGGGAATAGGATGTGGGAACAGTTACTATACTTTCCCTCATCCAAACTAATGTCTTAAAACGAGACGTGATGACCAAGCTAGAAATATCCATTCAGTTTGCCAGCAACTGAACCATAACCAGTTCTCCTCTTGGAGCCCCTTTCCTAGAACCCAAACCAACAAAGCATTTTTGCACTGCAGGTATACAGGCAAGAACAGTCCAAGCCAATCAGACCCCTTCACTGAGGCAGCCATGGAATATACAGGGAGTTTTTTAAAATTATGTGGGTTAGCCCGGCCGTGGGCGTATCGTGCACGCTTCTTAGTTTAAGCAGCCAAATGAACAAGAACCCTGATAACCAACAAGGCATGTAGGGAGAAAGGGAGTTGGGGCCGAGACATGCACATACCTGCTGGCTCCCCCGAGATTGGATGGGAAGCAGGGCAAAGGTGCATAGGGACAATAACGGCAACAGCCAGAGCGCCCTCAAGATAACTTAGCTTAGCCACCATCGCCACAGTTACACTTCCACGAGCAAAGAGGTGAATCCTGGCACTATGTGGTGCGTTCCACAAGCCAGAAGCCCCGTTTACTGGAGCCAAATGATGAGGTACCCAGGCACGTAACCACCCTAGGGAACTCGGCGCGCAGAGCAAATCGAGAACCGCCCAAAGGAAGAGCTCCTGCCAACTAGCAGGGAAGGAACTGTGAGCCTGGGAAGGGTAGGCAGCCACATGGACCCCCCACACAACAGCCCATTGGGAAAAGGCAGGAGCAAGCCCAAAGAGACACCACCAAATTGGTCTAAGACAATTAGGAAAAGACGGCCCTCAAGGGGGCAGCATTGATGGTAGCGTACAAACGGCACCAGTCTTGAAGGGTGCTCCACCACAAAACCCCAGAGGGTTGCAACCTGGTTATAACAGCTGAGGTCAGGGAGGTTGGCAGCAGCCGGAATGCTATCATTGCCACCGAATGGGCCACATGGCTGACCAATATTGCTTTAAAGCTTATCAGGAGCAGAGATCAATAAATCTGGGTCAGTCTCCACAGAATCACCATCCTCAAACCTAAGCCCAAGATAACCCAAATGCACCATACGCTCAGCCGTAGGGAGGTCAGACAGCAATTGCGCCACCACAGCAGGGAATAGGTGGTTGGTCAAACAAGTGGCGACAGGGACCCCAGCCCAACAAGGACTGCAGCAGGGAGGGATAACTGTCTGGGGAGGCAATGCCTTTAACACAATGTCAAAACACACCTACGTAGTTGATTCAACCCCCCAATGAATAACACACTTCATGCACACATTTCTAGAACAAAGACGGGTAGGAACTCCAAGCCTTTACTTGTGTTCGGTAAACTGAAGGCTGCTGTACGTTGTGTTGATTGGGAATCCGTGCTAGTGTTCAACATTCAAGTGCCCGTGGGAGCACAGGCCCCACTTTGCTGCTGATCCCTCAGGTGGGGATTTGCTGGCCATGCCCCGGGGGAGGGCAGTTTGAGGAGGGGGGGAAGGGGGCCCTCCATCCAGTACTAAAAGCAAACACCCAGGTCCCTCACCCATATTCAATTGGGATGGGCTCCTATAGCCAGATCAAACGGACCACATTCTCGGGCCTCTGCCCAGGACCCAAAATCCTTCAGGACATGTGGTCCCAACAGCAAACAACAGCCTTCAGGCCATTAGAGACCCCTTTTAAGTTCAAAACTAGGCAATGTTGCAGTGTCGGGAGCCAGGTTTCCTACACATGCGGGATGATGAAGACCCCCATAGCGTCTGTACCACACCCAAAACTAAAACCGTTCACAAACTGCGGCATGGTGTCGAGTCAGTGGGGAGGTCACTGGAACAATCAATCCTCCCAGTCTATTACCCACATTGGGTGAAATTCGACGAGTTTGGCTTCACATCCAACTCACCATTGAGCAACATTCTGCCTCCTTCTCTCCAACCAAGGTTCTCCAAAAACCTAAAGCCTGCTAGTTGGGTCATGTAGCTCCAAAATATCGAAAGTAGCATAGTCGGAAGTCCCTGGCCAAAACTGGGGACAGCAGGCCCACAAATCCTGGGCAGAATGTAATATGAAAGACAATGGTACTTACCATCTATAAAACATAGCATGAGTCAATACACAGTTACTAAGTCAAAATTATTTAGAGCATATCGTAATTCTGCAGCTCTATGAGATAAATCCTACATATGGTACAACAAACAGGCAAAACAGCAACAGACTTATTTGTTGCCAGGCAATTTTAATTCATTGCTAATTCAATGGATATTTTGAATTCATAAAAACAGTTTCCAAGTGTCACATTCAATACATTAATACAACAACTTGGCCAAAGGTGATTATGACCCAAGAGAGGACGTGCAAAAACAGGCGTGATAAGGAATGATATAAGTGTTTTTAGAAAAGTAAGAGATAGAATCAGAAAAAATTGTGACAACAAATACAGTAACAGTTTTTACATTGCAAAACAGACGGTTTTAAAAAAATACCGTCTCAGTAAACACCCAGCCTTAATACTTTTCTTTGTAATTTGATCAATGCAAAAATGGACATAGATTCCAAAATAAGCACGTCAGAATTATGGGGGGGGAGAGAGAGGGGTGAAGGTCCGGGTGGGATCATGAATCGGGTGTCGACGTTTCGACTCATCTAGTGGCCCGACGGGTAGATTACACCTCGGCCGTACGAGTCTTCATCAGGACAATAGAGGGAAGGACAATATCACCAAGGCTTGGTAATACCTGGAACAATTAAGGACACTAATTGCACTATTCCTTCATTACTTAAAATTAACCTCAAGGAAAGCTTACCCGCAACAGTCTAAGGCAGGAGGTCTATCGACCGTATGTGGACACTCTCACATAGGGAGGGGGTTATTATTTCGCCTAAAGAACAAATATGGAATATGCTGCTTACTAGTATGCATCTGATCTTGGCATGTAGGGCTGCTGACATTCATATCTGTGCATAGATCGCCGCCTAGTGTTGGGTCCGGATGATTGCACATTGTTGTCCTGGAATGGTCTTCGAAGTATCACGCGATAGGTGGCGCCTCCCCTGGACTACAGTGCGCATGGGCATCCCCTCCATCCTCAGATTGTTTTTCGCCATTGTGGCAGAGATGGAGTGTAATAGAGTAAGAGATGACCATGCCTGAGAGTTATTCTGAGTGCTACAGCTGCGACAGGCACCGGGGAGGAGGGTGGGTGATATGAATGTCAGCAGCCCTACATGCCAAGAACAGATGCATACTAGTAAGTAGCATATTCCATTCGAGGCATGTGGGCTGCTGAATTCATATCTGTGCATAGAATAAATAGCAGTTACCTCCCTATCGGCGGTTGCCCGTGCCAGCTGCAGCAGTCTGAAAGAGAGTTCTGAGAACAGCCTGTCCTACAGCAGCTTGCTGTTTGGAGTGTACATCTACGCAGTAGTGTTTGGTAAATGTATGTATGGTGGTCCATGTGGCTGCTCTACATATATCCTCTAGAGGAATGTTACCCAGGAAAGCCATGGATGCCCCTAGCTTGCGTGTGGAATGCGCTCTTCGGGGAACTGTTAAAGTGCGTTTAGCCTTTTGATAACAGATTTGAATGCATTTAACTATCCACCTGGCTATACCTGATTTGGAAATAGGGTTGCCTTTATGTTGTGGAGAGAAGGCAACAAACAGTTGTTTAGTCTTTCGAAAGTCTTTCGTCCTGTCGATGTAATACAGGAGAGCTCTTTTGACATCTAAGGTGTGCAGTGCTCTGTCTGCCACTGAGTCAGGGTTTGGAAAGAAAACTGGCAGTTCTATGTTTTGATTAATGTGGAACTGCGAGATTACCTTTGGCATGAACTTGGGTTTGGTGCGCAGCACCACCCTATTAGCATGAATTTGTAGGTAGGGCTCTTGAATTGTGAGGGCTTGAAGGTCGCTGACTCTTCGCAGCGATGTGATGGCTATTAGAAAAGTCACTTTCCAAGTAAGAAACTGTATCTCACAAGAATGGAGAGGCTCAAAGGGGGGCCCCATGAGCCTGGTGAGTACGATATTTAGATTCCAGACAGGCGAAGGAGGGTGTCTGGGAGGGATCACTCTTTTAAGACCCTCCAAAAAGGCTTTGATGGCAGGCACTCTGAAAAGTGAAAGGTACTGCCTGTTCTGAAGATAAGCGGCTATGGCAGCCAAATGTATCCTGATGGAACTATACGCTAGGTTGCATTGGTACAGATGCAGCAGGTAACATATGATGTTCTGCGTGGACGCATTTAGCAGATTAATGTCATTGTCGGAACAGTAAATGACAAATCGTTTCCATTTGGCTGCATAGCACGCCCTGGTTGTAGGTCGCCTTGCCTCCTTGATGATGCTCATACACTCAGGGGGCAAGTTGAGGTAGCCAAACTCTATGACCTCAGGAGCCAAATCGCTAGGCTCAACTGTTGAGGATCTGGGTGCTGAATGTCTCCATGGCTCTGAGTGAGGAGGCTGGGAGTGAGGCGCAGCCGTTGGTGAGGCACCACCGAAAGTTCCAGGAACGTGGTGTACCAAGCCTGCCGTGCCCACGTTGGAGCAACCAGGATGAGCGTCACGGAGTGCTGCCGCAGTTTGCGTGCCACCAGCGGTATGAGTGGGGCTGGGGGAAAAGCGTACGCAAATCTGCCTGACCAGTTCATCCATATCGCATTGCCCTGAGACTGCGGGTGTGGGAACCTGGCGGCGAAGCTTTGGCATTTTGCGTTCTCTTTTGTGGCAAAGAGGTCGATCTCTGGATGACCCCACTGCTGGAAGTATGGCTGAAGTACCGAGGAGTGGATTTCCCACTAGTGCATCTGATGACTGTGCCTGCTGAGCAGGTCCGCCATCTGGTTGTCTACGCCCGGGAGATGCTCCGCCATGAGGAAGATGTTCCTCTGAATGGCCCACTTCCACATGCTCTGGGCTAGGTGAGATAACTGCGGGGAGTGTGTGCCTCCCTGTTTCTGGATGTAATACATGGCCTTCATGTTGTCCGTCCGGATCAACACTACCTTGTTGCACAGGTGCAACTTGAACGCTTTTAGTGCCATGAAGATTGCCATCAGCTCCAACAGGTTGATGTGCATCATTTGCTGTTGCGTTGTCCATAGTCCCTGCACCATGTAATGGAGGACATGCGCTCCCCAACCCTGGAGAGATGCGTCTGTTGTTAGCACTATCTGTGGGACAGGCTCTTGGAACGGTCGTCCCCTGCAAAGGTTGTGTGGATTCCACCAATGCATAGAGTTGTAGGCACGACCGGTCACCAACACTAGGTCTTTTAGATGCCCATGAGCCTGGGTCCACTGTCGTGCTAAGCATTCTTGAAGGGGACGCATGTGCAGCCTCGCGTGCGGGACTATGAATATGCAAGATGCCATCATACCGATCAGCTGCATGAACACCTGCAATGGGAGTGATTGTTGAGGCCTGAACCTCCGAATGAGCAGCTGCATGCTGTTGACCCTGGCAGAGTTCGGCTGTGCTGTTGCCGTCAGAGTGTTCAATGTTGCCCATAGGTACTGTTGCACATGGGCTGGCTGCAGGTGTGACTTCGTGTAGTTGAGTGAGAACCCCAGACTGTGAAGGAGGTGAATTGTGTGCGACATATGGCTGGCACACTGCTGGGCTGACTTGGCCTGAACGAGCCAGTCGTCCAGGTAGGGATAGACGTGAATATGTTGTCTTCGAAGGTGCGCAGCCACGGTCGCTAAGCACTTGGTGAACACTCTGGGGGCAGTGGTGACCCCGAAAGGCAGGACCTTGAATTGGTAATGCTGATTGTTGATGGTGAACCTGAGATATTTTTTGTGACTTGGGAGAATGGGAATGTGAAAATATGCATCCTTGAGGTCCAGGGTCGCTAGGAAGTCGCCCTGACTGAGCAACGGCAGGACCTGCTGTAAGGTTAACATATTAAAGTGTTCTGAAAGGATGTATTGGTTGAGGGGTCTGAGGTCTAGAATGGGCCGCAGGGATCCGTCCTTTTTTGGGATTAAGAAGTACAGAGAGTACACCCCTGCACCTCGTTCTTCTGCAGGCACGAGCTCTATTGCCCCTTTTTGCAGCATGGAAAGTACTTCTTGCTGCAATAAGTGCATGTGCTCTGCGGACATAGGACGGTGCCTTGGGAGTATGTTGGGGGGGGTCAGTTCTAGACAATAGCCATATCGGATAAGTTGTCTCACCCACCTGTCCGAGGTAATGCCTTCCCAGACTGGCAGGAACTGCTGGAGTCTTCCCCCGACAGGTGTTAGATGGTCGGGGGGCAGTGACAAGGTGTCACTGTTTGTTGGGAGCGGAGGATCTGACATTGTTATTGCCACGTCCTCTGCCTTTGGCGCTGTTCCCACGGTATCCACCCCGGGTATTTTTTGTGTAGGTGGATTGCGTGCTTCCTTTGGTGTACTGGGCCTGCTGTAAAGCCTGTCCTCTAGAGGCTCCCATATTACCGGAGCGACGAAAGGAACTGCCCCGAAACTGCTGAGATTGCAGAGACCCCATGGATTTCGCTGTCTCCGTGTCCTTTTTTATTTTTTCGAGTGTTGTGTCTACCTCGGGACCAAAAAGGAAGTCCAGATTAACCGGCAGGTTGAGCAGAGTTGTTTGAATCTCGGGCTTGAAACCGGAGATGCGGAGCCATGCGTGACGTCTTAGCATCACGCTAGTGTTTATGGCCCTAGCTGCTGTATCTGCTGCGTCCAGTGCGCATTTGATGGACGCATTAGAAATCAACTTCCCCTCCTGTATAATCATCTCTGCTCCCTCCTTGTAAACATCAGGCAGGTGTTGCAACAACTGTTCTAGTGTGTTGTAGTGCACCCTGTCGTATCTAGCCAACAGGGCTTGCGTATTTGAAATTCTCCAAATATTAGCAGCCTGCGCTGCCACTCGCTTTCCTGACGCCTCCAGAATCTTCGATTCCTTGTCTGGAGGTGGAGCGTCACCACTAGTTTGTGAGTTTGCCCTCTTGCGGGCATTAGCCACTACAAGGGAGTCCAAGGGGAGCTGGCCTTTGATGTAGGTGGGGTCCACTGGAGCAGGCCTATATTTTTTCTCAATCCGTGGGTTGATAACCCTAGCTTTTGTTGGTTCTTTGAAAATGTCCGCAGCATGCTTAAGGACCCCTTTAAGCATAGGCAAAGTCTTAGTGGATCGTTCAGAGGTGGAGAAAATGTCAAACAAGAAGTCTTCGTTCACAGGTTCTGCGTGCATCTCCACGTCATGGTTGGGGGCAGCCCTTTCTATCAAAGCGTTAAACGCCGCTGTGTCCTCAGTTGGCGACGTTTTGACGCTGTAGGACTCGGCGTCTGGTGCAGCATGTGGATCATGAGGGTCTACAGTTTGATCTACAGCCTCAGACCACTGTTGTGGTTCATCGGGATCAGTGTCAGCGTGATAAGTGAAGGCCGCTTGACCATAGTCTTCACCCATGTCCTCCTCGCTTTGTGCTGGAGAATATGCCATTTGCTGCGAGTAGTCCTGAACGTGCTCGAAGAGAACTGGTGAGGTGGCCGAGTCCATCTTCCGTTTAAGAGGAATTTTGTAACCCTCTAAGGGATGTTCAGGCGCGATCTTCCTTTTGTGGATGGTTAGCCTGCCCGATTCCGAGTCGATAAAGAGTTTCAACTGGTTGTCGTACGAGGGTTCGTGGAACACCACCCCTTCAGGGGCGGGCTTCTTAGGCGCCGGCGACGTTGTTGAAGGCTCGGCGCCCCTGTGGTGTTCGAGATGCTTTGCCCGAGCCGTTGGCGGAAGACCGAACTTAATCGGAGGGTGGCCGACGGTTTTGGAGCTTGATGTAGTGGTCGATTCGATCTGCTTCGGCACCTGAGTAGGACGCTTGTTTGATGTCGTCGACTCGAGCTTCCGGCGTGTAGCATTTCCAGCCTTAGGCGTCAACAAGACTTGCTGTTTCGAGTCGGTTTTGGCTTTCGGCTCGAGTTGTTTGCTGAGCAGTGGCTTGAGCCCTGAAATCTTCGGCTCGACGGCCTTCTTAGTCTGGAGGCCTTTGGCTTGTTGCCATGTTTGTGCGTCGGCGTCGACGCCGACGGCGTCGAGGTGACGTGTTTGATGGTCGAGCTTTGCTTTGACGCTCCAGTCTTCGAGGCGACAGCCATTTTCGACGCCGAAGGGTCGTCGATAGTCTTTGATTGGACTGGCGTCGACGTCGAACCGACCACCATTTTAAGTAATTTTGGTTTTGATATCGGCTCCGTTGGTTTCGCTTTCGATTTAGAGGAATCGACCGATGGCTCCTTGGATGTATTCTTAGCCTGGCTTGGACGCGGGGCTATAGAATGTGATGGAAGATCTTGGCTAAGGCCTCTCGGCGATGCCTCGACCTGAGCCGTAGGGAGCGTAATGTCAGTTATCGGCCCCGCTACTGCGGTTGGGCCTGGCTCATCACTGGAGTCGTCATCGACTGCTCCGATGGCCCCTTCGTCGTCCCCTACCTCGACAACGTCTTCTTCGTGGACTTACTCTTCAGCTTGTTCGTCCACCTCGAAGTTGGAGTCATGCTTCGACGCTGGTTCCGACTGCTCTTCAGGAACCTCTTCTTCTTCCTCTTCGACGCCTTCATCGTTACCGGCCTCGAAGATGTTGACCAGCTCGGGCGCAGACTGTTGCGCCGACTCCCTCGCTGCGCGTCGAAGTTTAAGCGTCTTCTTGGAGCGGAACTTCGAGCAGGCCATACATCTGGCCTCGTCGTGCTCGGGGGACAAACACTTATTGCACACTGGGTGCACATCAATGTGGGGGTATTTTGAATTACAAACGGGGCATCGTTTAAACTGGCTCCGATCCATCGTCGTCGTAGTCTGGGCCTTTGGTGTCGAAAGCGAGAACCAGCTTCCGACGTCCGGTTCGAAGAGCTGAAAAGGAACAGGCACCAAACGAGACAATACCGAAGCGTTTAAGGCCTTTTGGCCTTAGGAAAGAGTCAATACAAAGTTTCCGAACTAGAGTCGAGAAAGTACATCCGAACCCAATGGCGGAAAAAAACAATCTGAGGATGGAGGGGATGCCCATGCGCACTGTAGTCCAGGGGAGGAGCCACCTATCTCGTGATACTTCGAAGACTCTTCCAGGACAACAATGTGCAATCATCCGGACCCAACACTAGGCGGCGATCTATGTACAGATATGAATTCAGCAGCCCACATGCCTCGAACATATAATAATGAGAACTAAGTAGAATAGCCTTACAGGTACTCCACTAATGCATAATGAGGAAGATTTAACATACCTTGCACTCTTCAGTAGTGCTTGTTGAATTTCAATAATTGTCATATATACTGGTGTCCAACCAATAGTGGGTTAACGTGCAAAATCTGGCATAAATATCATCAGTGTCTCTGCAATGTAATATAGGAGGATAGTGAATTACCTAGTCACTGGGAGCCAAATATATTCCACGAGGAACATTAAAGAGCACATACCTCCTAAATGGACATGATTCCTCACAATCAATGTGGACACATTGTCCTGATGAAGACTCGCACCGCCGAGGTGTAATCTACCCGTCGGGCCACTAGACGAGTCGAAACGTCGACAACCCATTCATGATCCCACCCGGACCTTGACCCCTCTCCCCCCCCCCCCCCCCCCATAATTCTGACGTGCTTATTTTGGAATCTATGTCCATTTTGCATTGATCAAATTACACAGAAAAGTATTAAGGCTGGGTGTTTACTGAGACGGTATTTTTTTTAAAACCGTCTGTTTTGCAATGTAAAAACTGTTACTGTATTTGTTGTCACAACATTTTTTCTGATTCCATCTCTTACTTTTCTAAAAACACTTATATCATTCCTTATTACGCCTGTTTTTGCACGTCCTCTCTTGGGGCATAATCACCTTTGGCAAAGTTGTTGTATTAATGTATTGAATGTGACACTTGGAAACTGTTTTTATGAATTCAAAATATCCATTTAATTAGCAATGAATTAAAATTGCCTGGTAACAAATAAGTCTGTTGCTGTTTTGCCTGTTTGTTGTACCATATGTAAGATTTATCTCATAGAGTTGCAGAATTACGCTATGCTCTAAATAATTTTGACTTAGTAACTGTGTATTGACTCATGCTATGTTTTATTGATGGTAAGGACCATTATCTTTCATATCGCAATTTACCCAGGTCCTGGACTTATTGGGTTGCCCCATTTTAAAAACTGGGTAGAATGTAGGCAAAGGGAAATGGGGTTCCGAGAAGAGTGTGTGCAAAACTCCATCACAGCTCAGTGCGAAGTACTCAGAAATAGACTCCCCATTGTATCAGACCTAGCAATCAAACTGATAACCCACAAGGCCTCACACATGATGTCTAAGGGAACAAATAAGCCCATTCTTGGACACTGCCGCACCAGAAGCACACGGGGCCCAGGACTGCTCTCAGACCCCCTCCGGTAAAAATCAATGGAAGTAACAAAATCACATGGGAACCCAGATAAACACCCAAGATTGCCGCAAAAAGCCTAAAACTAGCCCAAACAGAACCCTCTAGAACAAGCATTTACAATGCAATAGGTCTCGCATTAGGAAAGTTTGAGCTATTATTGGTATTGTAAATGACACATTTTTTATTTATGTTTTGTTTTTGAAAATAGCTAAATTAATAGCTATGTCATTTACAATGCTAATAGTTATAACTTTCGCAAATGCGACACCTATAGCATTTCTAATGCAATATGTGTTGTATTTACGTGACTTAGATGTATTGATATTACAAATAACAATGGCTGTTAATTTTTTCAAATAATTAATACTTAAATAAGTTATTGTAATTTATAATGGCAATAGCTTAAACTTTTGTAAATAACTTTTGTGAAGATTATGTTCAGAGTATTTTATTGTGACGAAAATCCAAGAACAGAAGTGAAAAGGTTTGTGCATTTTGGAGGGGGGGGGTGGGGGGGGGGGGGCTTGTGGGAGGGATTCGTTGGAACACTATTAGTGAGGTGAGGTAAGTTAACATAAGTTATAAAGTATATAAGTTTTAGCTGCATACCTGTCTCGATAAAGCAGCCTTTTGAAATTAAATTGGCTTGGTTAGTCTGCACCATCTCGCATTGATGAGGATGGTGGAATTGAGATGACACTCCTTTATACGTGCCAACAGGCCTGATTCGGGCAGGAGACTCCTGATTTTTTTTGATGTCTTTATTTTAGCTATCACCGTGACCCGTCCGGTTTTGCTTCAAAGTATGTCAATGGAGAAAATAAGTCCCCCGATTTCTTTTCAAAATCTCCCTTTTTTAATTTTAAAATGTGGGCCTGTATGATCCTTTAAGGTTTGGTGCAGATTGTTGCTATTTATAAATGTGTGTTGCTTTGGGGGGGAACGTAATGTTGAAGAGTGTCGAATAGTTTTCCCAATGATGCAAGTGGGAGAACTCTAATCCCCCGCACCCCCAATAAAATAATCCACATGATAATCGAAATATAATAAAAAAAAAAAAAACAGAGAGGCCGGAACCCTGTGCACTGGTCTCTAAGACGCAGGTGTGACCCTGACACTGTTTGGTGTGTTGCCCATGGCTCAACGCAGACCACATACACCTCAGCACTATGCAACATTTTTAATGTGTTCAACTCAGCAAATCTCGGTAGCAATGACAGTATAGTGAAGGAATTCAGAGTCAGAGCTGCGGGCAGAGACTAGTCAGCAACAAAAGAAGCTTTCCAAAAGGACCTCAAAAGTCGTCTGTGAAACCGCAACAGATAACTTTTGAAGGCCCTTTGCTTTTTGCCAGTGCCATGTGGGACGTCACTGAGGCAGTCAGCTAACACAAAAGAGGGCTGCTGGAGAACACCTAGTGAAGCTGCTATCTTGCAAGGTCCAAAAAGTATTCTAACAGGTGGCAGTCACACAAAAATCGAAAACATAACAGGATTAGGAGATACAGGCATAGATTACATATTTACAACATTTTACGAACTTCGTTGAGGGATGTAACGGGAGTATTTAAGGACCCTCGATGCAAAATAAAACAGAACATTGTCTTCAATATTCACGGCCCACTGGTGGCCTGTATTAGGAGTACCACGGTCTAGACTAAAGAATCCTTTATGTTGCCATTTCAGGCCAACGTTACAGGCTTCGAACGCAGCACGTACCACAATTGTAAAAAAATATTTTACTGGAGCCTTACTTCTCTGACCTTAAACTGCTACAAACAAATGTTGTCATCATTACACCGCTCCGTGACACTGGGATAAAAGTATTCCGTTCTGGGCTTTAACCTAATTACATATAGCTCAGTGCGGCAGGGTAACCCTACTCAAAATTAAATACTTTTCCAAAACTTTTCGACCCCCCCCCAAAAAAAATACTTGCCGATTTCATACCTTTTCCTCAAAAGAAGTTCAGGGCTGGAGTTATAATGCTAAACAGCCTCCTGGAATATCTGCATACATGCCGGATACAGGCGGGAGACTCACGATTTTTAAAACCAAATAGACTTTATTTTGGCTGTTTCCCGCCGTAAACTGCCTGTACATTAATGGAAGAAATCCATTCTCCAGATTATTTTATTAAAATCTCTGACGTTTCTATTGTAAAATGTTGGCACGTAGTATGTAATTGGGGGGGGGGGGGGGGGGGGTATGGTTTCTCCAAATATTCTAGAGCTAGAGTTAGAATGTAATCTTAATGTACACATCCACGCCCATTAGGAACGCATGATTTCTACGTACTGAGAAACGATGCGAAATGTCGGACCTTTATTTCCACAGGAAAAGTTTGTTCAGACACGAGGCTCAGATCGGGGCTTGCTTGAGCGACCACTCTAAAACCAGGCCCGGAGAAAAGTGGTATCCGCCCACAAACTCCGGAAGCAGTTCACAAATAGACACTACCTTGCGCATGCGCTACTGCGATGCTTGGCGTGGGAATGGCGCAGTGTGTCCTGGGATTGTTCTAGCTGCTAGCAGGAAGGAGAAGCCGCAGGTCTTGCTGAAAGGAGGGGGAGCCTCACACTGAATGTCGCGCATGCAGTTTGTTTTCACTTGGGGCAGTTGAATTGTGCCCTATGCCCGAACTGACTCCATCATAAGACCCACGAATCCCCAAACTGAAAGCATGGAGGAAGCCCCTGCCCTAACTCCTTAAGTGTACTGGGCACAGCGTCACAAAGAGCTTTACCTGCGGGTGGGGCTAAGCGACGTGCAGTTAGGGGAATAGCGTGTTTGAGCCAGTTCCTTTGGGCGGGACTTCCGTCTTCGAAAGTCCCGCGCACGCGCCCACGGAGTGCCTGAGAGCGGGGCTCCCATGCCAGAGGGAGAGCCCCGGCTACAGAAGCCCCGAATGGCGGTAAGTGGGGCTTAGTTCTAGGGAGGAGGGGGGTGCGCAGGTGTGTGTGTGTGTATGTGTGCGATGGCGGCGGGGGGTCTTTGTATGTGTGCGTGCGTATAGGTGCGCTGATGTGTGTGTGGGGGGTCTCTGTGTGTGCGTGTAGGTGCGCTAGTGTGTGTAGGTGCGGCGACGGGGGGGGGGTGTGTGTGCCTGTGTATGGGTGTGTCTGTGTATGCGTGTGGCTGTGTATGTGCGCATGCGTGAGTGTGGGTGCGCGTGCACGCAGTCAAATCCAGCACAAGAGAAGCGCGTGGCACCCTCTTGTCCCTCATTCCCCCGAGACGGGCAGCTATAAGTCTCCAGCTGGACGCATCCTTCGGATGCAGTGCCAGCGAGACCTAAAAAGGGCATAGTCAAGACACCTGGTGCCTAGAGGGTCCTACTGCACAACCTGTGCTGGTATGAGAGGGGTAGACACATGACCCTAGAGCATTTGCGATCGCCCACAACACCTAATTATAGCACACCCCATCTTTACACACAACCCTGCGCATATGTAGGCCAAAAGACACGCTCATATACTCCCTCGCTAGGGAAGGCATGATATTAGACATCAGGCGATACTCATAAAATGCTAAAGAACCCAGACCATCCAGAGGCTCACGAAAACCACCCCGTAGAAAAATATATCCCCTCCTATCATAGCGAGGGGGAGAACTGATAACCTGCAAGCAAGAGTTGAGGAGACCCATGAATAAATACTCTAAAACTCCGAAATGTAGACACCATGATCGGGGCCACCTTCCAGTGCCCACTAAAAATATTATGTGTGAAAGTAAAAGCGCACACCTAAAAAACAAAGGCACAGAAATCCCCAAGAATGACAGATGATGGTAAATAAGGATGTAAATGTTTTCTTAAATGTAACCAACAAACAACAGCTCTTATCCAACAAATCTGCAATCAAGCCATAAAAGTGCCCCACCCCTACAGCGGCCCACAATCTCTCCGTTAACCAGTTCCATAATCCTAAGAAAGACCCAAGCATGCAAGCCCAAGACTTCAAACTTTAATTAAACTATTGGATACCTAACTCGTTAAAACTTTTCTAAACAAAGAAACCTCTAAATCACCGGAGGACCACAGAAATCTTTCCTGGATCCATCCCCGAGACCTGCAAATTAAGTATTCTTGTACAATTGTTTAACCTCGGTTTACTGTGGGTGTGGCCAAATCCATATGCTGCCAAAGGTCTACCTAGTTCAATAAAGTCTACCCCGACAATTGCACAGCGCTTGTACAGGGACCTCTCCCACGTCACCTATAATTACACTGAACACATTAGTACTACACACACATTATATAGTATACGCTTACACAACACCTGGTATCAGCAGATCACAAGCTGTGAGTGCCCAGTTATCGGCAGGGTCATGCTTCATTTGTTCGCGGATACCAGATGCAGTAAGCACAGACAGTCTTTACTTGTCCCAAGAGATAGCCCGCGACAAAGCGAAATGCTGTCTCCACATGTACCTATGTAGGACTCGGGCGATGACACAACCCAACAGAGTAAAACCCCATAGTAGTTAATGTGAACCGTTATGAGAATAATCCCTCAGCATTATTTCTCTTCACCGATCCAAGTGAGATTCAAACAGAGATAGACGTAATGCGCAGGCAAAGTACTTTGGGGGAGGAAACGGTTTGGTTCTGAGACTTTCAAGAAACAAAATTCTTGGAGGTAGAAAAGGCACTGCACTAGTGCACAAACATGTCCGCTCCCACTTCCAGCTTTAGTCCTAAGGTGGTCCTTAGTGTGTTTGGTGCAGTCTTTTTCAATAACAAATGGACGCAAGACATGGAGTTCCAGTGTAGGGCAATCCACCTCGAAGACCAAAGTGAAAGGAGTTTGGTAGGGGAGGGTTAAATACAAGCATAGATAACTTCAGTCAGGAAATATGGGACACTGAGATAGATAGGAACACATGGTTGGAAGGGACAACCCCCAATTGCACAGAACCTTACACTGTATTCCTTGAGTTTCAGAGGAAAAGAAACGTTTCCACTCGGCACTAATGAGAACTGTGGCGCGATACTGCACGTACCAGACATGCAATGGGGCATCTCTACACAGATGGATACCAATAGGCAGTGCGGAAAATTTGCATAAACCAAGCTTGCCTCCAGATGGTAAGGCATGTGCTCCTTGGTCACCATCTTACCAACATCCGCTACAGAAGAAAAAACTCTATTGCATCTGGGTCGAGATAGATAAAAGAACTGCTGATTATTTTGGTTGTGTTCAGTTCAAGGACATTCCGGAAGAATTCAAACTATTTTCGGACACACAAGTCAATGCAGGAAGGTCCATACCCTTCTTCACAGTACAGACAAAAGTAAACGCCAGCTGGAAGCAAATTACCAGATGGGAGTTGATGAAGATGATGAACAGTACTAAGCACTGCTTTAATGCAATTATAGAAGAATAAGGAGCCATATGCCTCATGATGATGCAACATTGGTATGTGTTGGACTTGATGACCGCAATGGAGGGAGGTGTGTGTGCCAAGATCTGTGTGCCCTGTTGCACGTTCATCGCAGCCATCGACATGAACAATGGGACTGACTGACTCTTACCATCCATTACCTTTTTGTAGAGCAAGGAAATCCAAAAGCTCACCAGTTTTCACTCCCTTAATCCGAGTAATAGGGGCAAAATTTCTACCGTCAGTAGCCCATGGTGCAATAGCCTTCAAAGATAAAATGATAACATGGTTGGATAGAGCAGTCAGACGGTTTCTACAGAGTTTTCTTTTTACCGAATTCTACCTCCCTTGCGCAAATAGGAAGGGAATTCAACCTTTCATCACAAAAGTGGGTCCTAAAAACCAGGTTCATAGCCTACTGCCTAAAAGCCAAACAAGTGAGGGACAACACACAAAAGAAAAACATCTGGACAATGATAAACAGCTGAGGGTCTACTTGGTGTGAATTTTTAGCACACTGTGTTGAAGTATTGGAAGCCCAGGAAATATGGTCTGGTCCTATACAAACATTGGCAGCAGTAAGACTTTTAAGAAAACAAGCGTAGATAATGTCGGCCGACAGTTACGCACAAATGCTGAAAAACCCAAGTCATTGAAGCTGTGCATCAAAACTCTAACAGCTGGGCCTTGCCACACTACCTGTGCTCCCCCTTAATACCAATAATGAAGCACCAACTAATGAAATTACAGTTCGGCTTGATCCCACTGTTGGCTTACAAGTATGGCAGAGGGTCCAAAGAGACTGTAGCCACTCAGTGCCCAGCATGTGGGGGAATGGAGGAATCCCTAAGTCACATATTGTGGACCTGTGAGAAACTATACAGTTTGAGAATACACTGGCTTCACCCCATCTGGCATATTTTAAATATATGGACATGTCAAGCTGCCCTGGTTGACTGCATGACAGGTGAAGCAGTGCAGCTAGCGGCATTCTTCATGAAATACCTGTCTGCAGTAAAAGCGGTCTTGAATTCCAACAATAATATAGAACTATAATCCACAATGCTGTGCCAATTGTTTTAAATCCTCATGCTTGTATTTACCTAATTTGTGTCTACATTTCTTAATCTCCAGAACAGGAAGATAAACCTTCACACATTCTTTTATAACATTGGAATCTATAAACATTATATTGTTTTTAATATGGCTTGATTGCAAGGATTTTAATTAATTATGCAATTAACTGTCTACATCTATATATCTTGCCATCCAAACACTGCATTGCTTGCAAACAGACATGCATAAGGGGGGGGAGAGGTGCTCCCTAGCAGGACTGGTACTCTGGCTTGTTTTCCAGGTTCTCCAAGTGGGTAACAGGACTGTGCAGGTTATTGTGGTCTATTCTCATTTGTGTACGGTTTTGTGTGGTTTACTACAAGTGGGGGTTTCTTGCTATAAAAATTGAGTCCTCAAATTGGGTAGCTAGGGAATTAGTAATAGTTAAAATGGAAACACGACAAGCCCACAGAATGAAACTGTCATGAAGTATGAGGTAATTGATGTAGTTGAAAATTCAACAAGAGGGGGGAAATGGTAATATTGATGTTGAGGCACGCAATGATATGCGTATGTACAAAAATGAAATAGAATCATTGTTGTCGCAATGCCCCAATATGACTTTTAAAATCAACCCAGAGTCGGAAATACATTGTCAGGCAGGCCCTGTGCCCTAGACCTGAGCCTAGTGCATGACAGATTACAGGTGGGGTGGCTCTTAACCCAAATTAGTCCCACAGATAGGCAGCAACTCCACAATGGTCTTATGAGAATGCACCCAATAAAAACCACATGGCCGGAGAGGCGCAATTTCCCAAAATACCATAAAGTTAGATGCCACATGATGTTAGGAACACTCAGCCAATCAGAACACAGCACACACGCAGTGATCACGCGCTCCCCATGACCTCCGGACACATTACCCACTGGCCCTCATTGCGTCCACAGAAAGTCGAGACCCACCTGCATTTGCCATCAGGTGGGAGTAATTTATGGTTTCATGACAAGACCCCTATTCCACTCCCGAAACAGGATCTTTGAATTTTTTAATATAATGCTTCAAGAAGTGTATAAAAAGACAATAAAAACAATTGTACTTTGGGGGCACTGAGGACATAGGGAAAGCGGAAGAAAAAGCTAAGACCAGGCTACTGCTGGAGAATAACCGCAGGAGAGTGAGGTGGCAAAATCTGGCTTCAAGTGGCAACAAGCTACCCAGGCTCTATGCCAAAATAATTCCAGTACTGGGAATGGCCTTCGCATATGGGGAAAGAAACAGCAACGGGGAAAATAGCACGCAATTGGGGCAAACACACGAGGATCTAGTTAAAACATTAGAATCTGAACTTTTTCAAAAGGGAAAGAGCAGAATGACAGCAGCACATAAAAAATCTTGGTTTAACGCGGCATGCAGGAAAGCTAAACAAGAGCTCCTGCTCACTGTCAAGATGGGCAAACCTAGAGAGGAAATACACACCAGGAGGAGGGCATACAAAAAACTGCGAGTTAATGCCAAAGCCGAATGGGACCAACATTACTGGGAGGAACTCACGGGGGCACTGAAATTCAGAGATTCCCGTAAGTTCTGGCGCATAGTCAACCACGGCTCGGAAGATCTTCCCTGTGCAATTGAGCCAAACATTGCACCTAGTGTGTGGCAAAATCAATTCCAGTCCCTCTATGAACTTGAGAACGACCCCATAACTCCCTGTCCTCAAATCAGAGTTACCTCCCCAGGAAGTGAACCATTTACGGTAAAAGAGGTCAGGGTAGCTATCTCAGGGTTGGCAGCAGGCAAAGCACCGGGTCTTGATGGGGTACCAGGCGACCTGTATAAGCAGGAGCCAGGGATCTGGGCCCCCTACCTCATGGTGATATTTAACGCGATACTGGGTGGGATGGAGGTGCCGGATACTTGGCGGGGAGCAGAGGTGGTCCCAATATTCAAAAAGGGTTCCCCACTGCTCCCCGCCAACTACCGTCCCATCAGCCTCATCGACGTGTCTCAGAAGCTCTTCGGAAGGTTGATGTTGGACCGGCTGCAGCACTGGTTGGAGGAGAAAGAGGTATTGAGCCCGTATCAGGCGGGATTCAGGAGGGGGGTCTCCACAGTGGACCAAATATTCAGATTGAATCTGATGTTTTGGAGAACAGCGAAGGCTGAGGGCTGCCCGCTGTACACAGTTTTCGTGGATTTGCGCGCAGCTTTCGACCTGGTCCCTAGAACTAAACTGTGGAGGGTGATGGCAGAGATGGGCGTCCCTGAAGACATACTGGCAATCCTGACGAGATTACACCATAATAACTTTGCACGAGTCAGGTGTGGGAGAAACGGTGGATTAACGGATCGATTCCCCATTCGCAGAGGGGTGAGACAGGGCTGCGTGCTTGCACCGACCCTGTTCTGCCTCTTTGTGAACGGGGTGATCGAGCATCTGAACAGGACTCCCAATATCGACGCCCCGAAGTTGTGTGGCAGGAGGGTGCCCGCAGTAATGGTTGCGGATGACACCCTCCTGCTCTCAAAATCGCCAATGGGCATCCAGCAAGTGCTGGACGCCTTTTTGGATTTCTGTGTTCTAAGGGGACTTGAAGTGAACCCCCAGAAAACAAAATTTATGATCCTGAACCCCTTGCCCTCTAACCGCCCTAACCCCATGTTGGGAGTGTCAAGATTAGAAAGGGTGTATACATTTGAGTACCTGAGGATCACACTCAATCAACACCTGACATGGGGGGCACACCTCGCAAGGGCTAACATGAAATTATCCCAGAAAGCGGGGGGCATCCTAAGATTAGCCAGCAAGTCACAACTACGCCCACTCGGCCCTCCACTCCAGATTTACAAAGCTCAGGCAAGGGGGCGGTCACCTATGGAGCCGAGCTTTGGGGCCACTGCCAACCACACTGTCTCACTCTAACTGAAAATAAATTCCTCAGGCAGCTGACAGCCCTCCCCCAAAGTACGCCAATATTACCAATGAGACTGGACCTGGGTATGAGACCAATCGCGGAGGACCTTGGCCTTAAACCGCTGACCTTCTGGCGACGCCTTTGGAGCAGCCAAGACCCAAGTAGTTACAGAACTGAGCTCCAGGAATTCCTAACATTAACTATTGCTGCAAAAATACCCTGGTTGATGTATATTAGGAGGACCTGTGAAGCAATAAACATGCCAGAACTATGGTCAAACCCGGAAAATGCCTGTGCAAAAATTTCAAGGAAACTGTTGTCCAGAGCATATCACGACCACATGCTTCTCCGGGCTCTGGTGGGCACAAGGGAGGGATCTTTATCAAACCAGTTCATTAAATCCAAAGATTCCTACACCCTGGAAGCTGTATTGATCGATATAATTACACCCCAGACCAGGAAATTATTTTTACAATGGAGGTATGGGACCCTCCCCCTTAGAACATTCACGAAAAAATGGCCAGGCAGCTCCGGCTCAGGGATATGCCAGACTTGTGGACAATCCGAGGAGAATGAGGTCCATGTGGTCTTTATCTGCGGTGCATACCGGAAAAGCAGGAAGTATAGGCTGGTACCGCACCTCAAAAATCTGGGATTCAGAGCACTGCTACTAGCTTACAGAGTTCTAAAAACAGATTTGTCCCCACTGACTGTTTTTGCGATGGCAAAATTCCTTACAGCAATGTGGCATGTCCGCACTAGATTGATAAAGGGGGGAGTAGATCCATAACATCCAGCTTATCTTGAATTTGGTTCAAAAGATAGTTTTAACTTGTAATGTTTTTATTAGAATAATGAAATGCTTATTAGGATGTTTTAATGCCGTGACATGTTTTGTATATCTTTTATGATCTATCGATCGAAATAAAGATTGGAAATTGAATTGATTGTACTTTGAGTCAGTCCTCAGACCCGTTTCTGTATGCTGCACTAACGGTCGTAGTGTTAAAATTAACCAACTGTTCCTGTTTTGCCAAACACCTAGTCTGTTTTTTCCAAGGTAAATTCATATTCGAGCAACAACTAAATCACTGAAGAAGAAATTAATAAATGTACATAGGACAACCAGACCAGCAGAAGCCTGGCTAAATGATCGACTTTCAATTGAATGCAACAGCTTAAGAACTTTAAAAAAAATGTTTTACAAATGTCAAAACAGCCTACCTACTATCTTCTTAAATAGTATGACGCATTACCTTGTAAACACACTGGAATGGAGAAGTCTTATCCAACAGAATTTTTTGTTATTCAATGGCGTTCCATACAAAATCCCAGCCAGGTCTACCTCATATGTATTTTGACCAATGCAACTTTTTAATTGCTTACAACTTTAACATGTGGCAACTGTTACTTCACCATCCTTGTCACTTGTACTCTGTACATTTCAAGTACAAAAGAAGCCCAGGGTACTGTGCTACTTCATGTGGCTGCATTGGCATGAGTTCTGGCAATAAATTAGCAAAGTAACATAAGCTTTTGATTAGAAAATTGGTCAGTTGTATCTTTCCAGAAGTTTCCATTGCACTTCATCCACTTTGAAGTGTCCATGAATCGCAATGACGTTGCATTTATACATAGTATTTCCGACAATAATTGCTGTAATGTTTTATTGAAACTAAAAGTTTTATGTCACATGACAACTGCAGCACACAATTGCTGCATGAAACAGGGGCACTAGAAATATCATGACGTTTTCACAGTGTCATTCAAAGGAGCGGTTAGGCGAACCCCATTGGATCTTGGGGAGAATCCCCTCATCCAAGATGGCAGCCACCATGATGATGTGGAATCCAACACAGACAGTGCTAGCTGCAACTTTATATTGCTAAAGGCAAAGAGCGCCTAGGGCATTATGTGAGCCAAACCCTCCTAAGGGCTTGGGCATTTGGGCTTATAACAGTGGAAGGTCTGAGTCAAAACCCTCTGCAAGCAACCCTCCCCCAAGGCCTTGTGCAGTGCTTCATGCTACAGCACTTTTTTGACTCGCAAAAGTAAACAGTAGGGATGGGTGCGGAGGAGTGCATATATAAATTAGACTTTTGGTAGCACTGATACATCCTACATCATAGATCACAGGGCTAGATTTTCTCAAAATAATGTTGAAAAAGACTATATAATGCCTGCTTGAGAGCTTCAAGTGAAGAGGAGCTTCAGACATTAAAGAAAGATCATCTATGACAATCAATCTGCATCCAGGTTGCACTCACTCTTGGCTTTTGGTTCTCCTGCAAACATTGACATAACAAAGATAAAGCTCCTTGTTTATGGGTGGGCGTAGAAAAAATATGAAAGAAGAGGTGGTATTGGTGCATGCTATTTATAAGCCCCTATTAATGGCAAAACTTTGAGTCTTATGGCGATAGAACCAGGGAAATGGGAATGGAGTTGATTCCAACATAGGTTATATCAAGGACAGTCATGTTATCAATGTTTAGATTATTTTCATTTATTGCCTTGTTTGTTCATCATAATGTTTATATATGCAAATGTGAATTTTCATATATTCTGCAATAGCCAGGTTTTAAAATATTAATAAAGCCTTAAAAAATGAAGGTGTATTTTTTTGCGTAAAAGGAGTTGCAGTAACCCACTAAAATAAAATATATTCCCAACACTGGCAGAATCTGATCATTTCCCAAAACACATTATTTACTGGTAAGTTTAGGACGAAGCGTAGGCCCAAAGCCAAAGAGAATCCACTGGACCGGAATTGCAAGGACCCTTGTAACAACATATCCGGTCTCCCTGCACACATTTTTTAGACACTCCAAAGTATGGGAGCCTGAAGCCATCAGTTTCTGCATGGCCACCTAGTGGCCTGCAGGGGAGCCCGAGTGAAAGCATCCACTATGATGTGCATTAGAAAAAGAGATTTCCCCATGACAATATGCCACATAGACTTAATGCAGTTCCCTCTAGTTTTCTCTCATTTCCCTCAGCCCCTAAAGAGGTGTGGTGTCCAGATTACATGGGGGATAGAAAGGCACCCTAAAAGAGATGCAGCTATGGCATGTCAAGCTGAGAAGTCGAGTGATGTATGGTGTGGGGTTATCACTGCTGATGACCCAGAAGAGCTGAGGCATACAGCGCATACTGAGAGCAGTGACTGTTTTTGCCACAGTGAATGCGTGCTCCCCAAACCTTGCCACAGGAAAATCCGCCAGGGTTTAATCTCAGTACTAGTGTTAAAAGAGAAGCCAGCAGAAATGGACACATTTCACATCAGTGTGTGGTTCAATACTGGTATGAGAATGCATTAGTGGTATTAGAAAAAGCCAGCTGCCCCATGTTACCTCAATACTGGCCTTATGAGGAGCAGTCCTGCACTGACTCAATATCAGCCTATTCAAGGGGCTAGGTGCCCTACAAGAAACGAACAGCTGCCTGCGACTCAATATAGATCTTATGAGGAGCACTGCCAAGCAGATTCAATACTGGCATAATGAAGCATCAGTAGCCCTAGGATGAAATTGATACTAGATTTAGGAGGGCGCACTCCAGTATTTGGAATCCTTCGATGTGAAGAAGTCAAAGTCAACTTTTTTGCTGTGATGACCCACATTTATTTTTAAATTCCTTTTATTAAATACAACAAACAGTGCATTTCATGAGTAGTACAGATTTTAAGTCACAGTAATCATTGATGTGGAACACATGGGCAATTTCAGTAAATAATATCTTCCTTGGTTAAGTTGCTCCTGCATTTCAGACTTCTGGTTCGTCAGGAGTAAATTGCAACTAATCTAGGCGGTACACAGATATCCCCCCCCCCTGCATGCATTCCATTTACCCCTTATTTGCATCAATTTTCTCGGGCACCCCCTGGACACGTATACTGTTTTCTCCCTGAACATACACCAATCCATGTCGCTCTTGTAGCACTTTCAGAACATCTTGTGCCCCCATTTCCTTGCTATGTTTCTCTTTGCGACCATCTGACCTGTGTTACCCATGTCCTCTTTTTCCTACCCAAATCTGTTGGTTCCCATATGTTCAATAGGCAGCATTTGGCTAGGGGTACTATTCTTTCTACCAGTACCTCTCCCATGCACAGGACAACATCACTCCAGTACCTTCTAATATGTGGACAGTCCCATACAGTATCGAAAAACGTGCACTCATGGCCACACTGCCTTCTACAACTAGGTTCTTCTCTATATCCCATCTTGACCATGGCTGGCCCTATGAGACAAACTCTGTGCAATATTTTCAACTGCACCAATTTAAGTTTAGAGGATATTGCTACCTCCCTTGGTGATGCCTGTGCTTCCTGCCAGTCCTCTTTGTCCAGCCCCGACAAGTTTGTTTCCCATTTGTCACGGAGCTGTGGAAGAAGATCAGATGAATGGTTGATCAGTTTTAAATAAGTCATGGAAATCGCTTTTCTTGGCATATACCCATCCAGCAGCCTATCCTCAAGAGGGGAGGGCTCTGGAGGGGTCACCCCCCTTGGGATGCGGTCTGCAGGCATGTTGTACCTGTAAATACCGGAATCTCTAAGTTTACGGCAATTCGTGCTCTTGCTGCAGAATCAAGTACTCGCCTACGGCCAATGACTCGACTATGGCAACACCCAGACCCAGAAACTCCCCAAAAAACTGCAGAAAATACAAAACGCCTCAGCCAGACTGATGGTGAATATACCACGCCGCAACTACATCACCGGCCACTTGAGAGACCTACTCTGGCTACCTGTCAACAAAATAATAACCTTCAAGGTCCTAATGCATGCTTACAAGGCCCTCCACAATGCCGGACCTGCATACCTCGACCACTGCGTCTCCTTCTACATTCCCACCAGACTTCTCTGCTCAACTGGACCAGGGGTGATTATCTGGCCAAGGAATATCTGTGAGATATGGGAGACTTGTGAGACCCTCATTAAGATCAGCTTGGGCGAGCCCATCCTTTTGTGTTGCCCCACTAAACAATTAGTAAACTGATAAGGCGGTGTACCAGGCAAAACACCACACGAAGAAGATTAGCGCACAAGAATACCTAATGTCCATCTGTGAAATGGTGGCTGCGTTTGCGGCCACTGCAGCAGAGCTGAAATACTTCATTGTTTACGAGAGAAAGCTTCACTTTGCATTTAAAAGTCCACCTGCATTACAGTCTGTATTTCAGTCACGAACCAACAGGCGACCCAATCTTAGTCAGTGGCACTCCAGCCTGGAATAAAAGTATATTGTTATTCTTAACGAAACTGGATTTCTTTAAAACCCAGGGCGGAAAGAACATCTCTGCAGTCCCTGGATAGGTTCAACTTCTGCATATGCAAGCCTTTCTTTCGTTTTTAGCCCAGTGAGTGCAAGCACCTCAAAGTTTCCAGCTCTAATGAGAGTCCACGGACATTCTCAAAGCTCCAACCGAAATAATTCATTGAAATGCAGTTGAATGAAGTATTCACCTGGAGAGCCATGTCTGGATTTGCAAAGCTGAAAATAACTGTAAAATGCTGAAGATGTGGAAAACATAAAAAATGAGTTGTTCACTTTCTCCTTAGCATACAAACAAAAGGTGTTTTAGTTCACCTTCTGGAGTCCTTGGGTGCCAGCGATTTTAAATGTTTAATACCAGGTGCATCGCAAAAATCTGTCACATTGCAACAACACCGGTGTTAATCCACAATGATTCTAGAGGAAAGGTGGACAGAGTGGCAGTAAATTACATAAAGTACTTCAATTTACATAAAAAGTATATTTTTCGGAGGGGCGTGGCTTGCTGTCGGACAAGATGGCCGCAGCTTAGAGGAGCTCCGAGGAAGAAACAGACTCCCCTGCAAATCCGTTTATTAATCCGCACGTTAATTTTACCCCAAACACACTAGTAAGCAGCTAAAAGTGAGCGGTATACACCGGTCTGACTCCGGTGTTTTTCTGACGTTCAGGAAGCCGTGGAGAGAGTGGCAAAACAGAAACAAATAACAGATTGGCTCACGGAACAACGCAAAGGCTTCAAACCATGCAAATCCTCTAAAGCCTGTAAAATAGGCCAAAGTATGACAAATATCCAAGAACCAAATGGTAAAGTAATGACCATCACTGAAAACATAACCTGTTCATCAAAATTTGTCATCTACATGATAAGAGTGCAAATGCGGTATGAAGTACATCGGAAGCAAAACCTGCATGCTAAAAAAGCGAATTTTTGAGCACATACGTGCGGTCAAAAATGCTAACATGGCATATGCAACAGCAAAACACATAAGCATGTGCCAAAAAGGAGATTGGAGAGCCATGTCCTTCTATGGTATAAAAATTATACCACAGGGAGATCGAGGTGGAGACCGTGTTAAAAAGCTACATCAAGTAGAATCGCGTTTGATCATCAAATTCAGAACCAAGTACCCTGGGGGGTTTCAATAACGATGAGGAACTTTACGTTCATGTGGAGTAATATCACAAACAGAAACTGAAAATCAATCTGTCATCAAGAAAACTGCATGAAACATACACTGTGAACGGGTACGATACCCAGAAAAGAATTTATGGAACTATCATACACAGACTCGTAATAATATAGCAGGATACTAAATCTAAAAATGTATATGTCAAAATGGAAATACTGATATGAAAGAGGGTATAAGACTGACTGAAAGCGCACTTTGTCTTTCTATGATTTGTATAAAGTTTTTTGATTTGTTGTAAAACTACCTATCCCACAATGCAACTTAAAGGCAAATGTGAGAGTATAAATAGTGAAATGAAAGAGGGACTTGATGACAGTGAAAACAGCACACACTGAAGATTTCTTTAAAAGGAATCTCCAACCCCCCTTAGATCGCCTTAAAAGGGACACGACACACTGGGGGACCTTGCCCATAACATTGCTGGGAAAAGCAGCACTTTTTAAAACAATGGTGCTCCCTCGATTTCTATATGTGCTGGAAAACACACCGTTCCCAGTTCCGCCAAGTTACTTTACGGCGATCGCAGCCCAGGTCTCCAACCAACTATGGGGAAATAAACCGGCGCGTATAGCGCAGTTCAAACTGGTCCGGGCATGGTATGACGGTGGGATAGCACTCCTGAACATACAGTTATATTATTGGGCGGCACAGTTGAAAGTGACTAACTAATGGATACATGCAACCCAGACAGATCCCGCATTCAAAGCAGATAGATGAGCATTGGGTACGAACTGTATGCCGTCTGCTCTTTACAATCGGAGACTATCCCAGGCACGGACAGGGCCCGTAAAGCACACCGTTACCATGTGGCACAAAGCTCAAGCAAAACTAGGATGGCAGGGGGTCATAACCCAATTAACTCCTCTCTGGGACACAAAACGGCTGGGTAAGGGCTTCGACCAGTGGGATGCAATAGGTATATCCACGGTGAGAGACATGTGGAATAAGGGGAAAGTTGCCACATTCAAGCGTCTTCAGCAGCAATATGAACTGGCACCCTCAGAATCTTTTTTAGATACGCACAGATCAAGCACACACTAACATCGGTGTTACCACCCGGTATGGAAGTCCTGGAGGCATCTCCTCTGGGGGACAGATTATTGACGGAATGCATACATAAGAAGGAGACTTCATTTACCTACCGGAAACTGGTTAACAACCTGCCGGATCCCACAGGATCCTTCAGGGAAAAATGGTCTCATGACGTGGGCGACCTTGATGACACTGAATGGCAGGAGGCGTTGGCCTCCCCACAGGAGGTGGGTATACCCTCGCAACTCAGGCTGGTGCAACTAAAAATCCTACACCGGTCATACTACGCCAGACATACCCTACACAAGAATAGCAAAGCATCACACCCTTACTGCCTACGCCGTTGTGGGGATGAAGGTATCTTTTTCCACACCATATGACAATGTCCCAAAATTATGGAATACTGGGCAAAGGTAATGAGCACGATATCTCAGACGGAAGAATTCTCACTGACACTAGAGCCCAGAAAATGTCTATTGAATGTGTGGGAGCCTAATGATTTGACCCACCAGGCACAGGACTGTGCCACACTAGGGATTATGGAGGCAAAGCGCAACATTGCACAAAAATGGGGATCGGCGGATGTATCTACACTCGCCTCATGGTGCAGAGACATGAACGCTGACATGATAGCCGAAAGAACAGTATTCGTTAATCTTGGGTATCCCTGGAAGTGGAGTAAAATTTGGGGGGCCTGGAACAAATTTAGGGGAGACATATGCGAGCCACCACAAGATAGAGAGGACGGGGGTTCGGAAGGAGAATTATAAAGAGGGGTGTATCAACAACTCGAGAAATTATTCAAAAAGATGGGGTGCGGTGCATGCTACTGAACTACATGTACCAAAAATTTATGATTTTATACTGGAAATTTACTTTTTGCATGCAAGATATCCTGACAATATGTACAATGATTCTATTGCATTTAATTAAAAAAAAAAAATCACAAAAAAAAGAGTATATTTTTCAGCTTTTAATGTGACTGGGACATTCGATAATCGTGTGTGGGTAGTTAAGCGCATCTACGGATAAAGTGCAAAATATATTCTCTGGCAAATACACAGAATGAAACAAGCGTATCTTTAAGCTAGGATCAGTGTCATGACAAAAGATGCGTTTCACCATTTGCTAGGGTACGAGAACCGTAGAAAGGAGGTCAGATACTATGGATAAGAATTAGATTTCTACTTTAAAAGCTGGAGGCCCTTTGAAAAAACATATATGTGAATAAAACAGTATGTTTAGCAAGCAGAACGCTGAAAAAGGAACAAAAGCGAACACTAAATGCAAACAGACGCATTCCAAAAAAAATCTGTGGAGATGAGTACAACATATTTGTTGTGTGTGCACTTTTGAGGGGATGGACGAATTTGTCATTATCAGACTTTGACAAAGAGCAAGAGAGCAAGACAGAAAAGGCGGAAAAAGGATAAAAATAGAGAAGTAGATGAGGAATACGCAGGTGAAAGAAGCACAAGAGTATTTACTCCAACATGAGCAGACTGCAGCTTGCCCAAGCAAATCTCAAACTCACAAGAACATAACACAAGCATTCCCATTAAACCCCACATGCATTCCCACCACAATTATAAGCAGAGAGACCAAATCGCCTTTCCCCTTTAAGTGAGCCAAAAAAAAGAAAACCCTACAGTGCCAAATCAAAAGTATTCCAACACTAAACTACCAAAGCTCAAAACAACCTTCGACCAAAGCTCAAAATTTAACAAACAAATTGTTAGGCATCAGTTTCACACGTATACTTCGTTAAACCCCTGGTTTAAGGGAATGTAGCCCCCGCCCCAGAGTACTAACTCAAGGCACACCAACATGTCCAGTACAACTGGAATGCATTCCTCATGATTCCCAGACCCAGTCTCCACAGAGCCAGGCTCACAAGCTGGTACCTCAAGAAAAACCTTTTTTTTCTATTCCAGGTACTTATCCACTGGCTCTCCTAAAATACACAGCACTTCCTACTCCACCAAATTCTTTGAGCCACTAAGGAATACGTTTAAACCTAGGTTTCTTTATTCTAAGTAGCTTGATTAGAGATCTACTGGTTACAGAGTTGGATGAAGTCCTGTAGATCAATAATATATTTGAAGCTACTTCCTCAGTCACAAACTAGCAGTCATTAGCCAACCCTCACTTACAAGACATATCCTATAACAAACATTTGCAATGCAATAGGTCTCGCATTGCTAACATTTTAAGTTATTGGCACTGGAAATAATAACGCAACACCAATAGCTCAAACTTTTAGTAATACTATTGCAATGCAAATGCTGGTCAAATTTCTTGTGTCCAAAAATTCCCCATCATGCATTGTGGTACGACAAATGCAGATTGATAAATGGCTTGCTTGCAGTTTGAAAATTCGTGACCTGTGCAATTCAATGTACACAGCATAAAGAGGCTTTTAAAATGGAGCGTATAATTGAACTTTGCAGATCAAAGCAAGCACTGAGCGTTTGTATTGCAGGCAGAACGATGTTGGGGTAGAGAGCTGCCGACTTTGGAACTAGAGAACCAGGTTTGTGTCCTGCCGTATGCTCATCACCTGGTGATTTGGAGCAAATCACGTAATCTCACTGTACGTTAAAAAAAAAAATCTGACCTTGTGTAATGAAATTTGGGGCTCATGTAAATCGCTCCAGTAGTTCACTTTACATACAACTGCATAATAACGTTGTAGGAGTAGGAATCCACCAGAGAGACAGACAGCAGTTCAGTCTTCGTATGCACCCTTCAGTTTTAAGAAAAAAGCAATGAAATTACTCACCTACAACTCCCAGCAGGCCATGAGCTCCCTGAGCAACTAGGTTTAGCAAAGGCTGACATCAGTATGAAGTGCGAGCTCGGGGGGAGTACAAGGGAACCCTAAAGGTAGTTAAGGACCTTGGCTAACAATCTTGGAGCAAAATCAGTGGTTCTTAAAGAATAAGTTTTAGCATTTCAATATAAATATAGTCTGTAATAAGTACTATATTATCAGGTGTCCAGCCAGGCACAATTTTAAATCAAAATACTATTATGGAATGCTCCTTTTGTTTTAACATTGACCTATAGCTTCCTCCTTCTTTTTGCCTGAGAATTCCTTCTGTTTAACTGTTTGTTATTTTTTTGTTCCTATGGACTGGATGCAGGATTGTATCCCACTGTTATTGTTGGTTGCTCTTGTTAATACTGAAAATGTTTTGATTAAAAATTGTGTCCGGCTGGACACCTGATAATATTACAGACTATATTTATTTATATATTTATTTAGAAATGCTATAACTTCTTCTTTAAGGACTACTGTTTTTGCTCAAAGATCAGTATGAAGTGCGGTTTCTAATAGGCACCGGGTAGAAAAGTGCGGCGGAGCTCTGAGTTACAGGACCAATTGGATGAGTCGGGTTTGTCTCCATGTAGAAGCCCTGTGTTTACTTAGCAGGCAGATGAGGCAGAAAAAAAAGATTGTACTGATAGTACTCATTAAAATGCAAGAGCAGAATTGAAAGTGCCCCCTACATTGCGAGGCTGTGTTCTTGCAGCGTCTATTATGAAATGAACCAAACTCTGGTGAAGGCGCTCTCTCTTTTCCTTGACTTTGCATGTGCTCCGCATCAGGAGGAGTGCGTGAGACATCTGCCAGCTGCCGTCCACACACATTGGAGATAGGAGAACAGCGTGGATGTTGGCACGACTCCGTAAGTTTGTTAAATAAAAAAATAACATTTAGTAAATGAGCCGTGTGGTCGCCATTGTTTAAGATGAAGAGCGTGACGCGCTACTTGTCGCCATTGTTAAAGATGATGGGTCGTGTTCAAGGTTACAGATCAGTTAAACTATAGACTGGGTTGCAGAAGCAGGAGAGCGCGTCCTGCCTGCTACAGCAGCTATGAGAGTCCTTACTAAAATAATGCTCAGAAACTGTAAATGCAACATACTGAGTAACAACACATGTAGTAACAAGGGCAGTCCTCATGAGAGGTTACAATAAGAGAAAAGGCGGTACTAATGAGGAACTACTAAGCCTATTAACCAACCAAACGCCACCATTTACAAAGGACAGTAACAGGACCCAATTAAAAAGTTGGGCGGAAAGTGGGCAGAGCTTAAAGTCCATACCTGAATGCAGCAGGTCTAGAAGAGACAGCGCAAACGCTGCCTAGGTGAGATCTAAAAATGCAGTCCCCAAACATGGAGCTATACTCTCCATTGTCCTGACAGGAGGCCATTTGGTAAAATAGTCCGACACTGAGGGTGAAGGATTCTCTCCTTTGTACCACATCAAAGGTTTATTTATTTATTTACGAGCTTATATAGCGCTGGAATCGACTCCAGCTGGAGTATCTCTGCGCTTTTGGGCCAGTTAACAAATACAGATGAGAAGTACAGATGTGGATTAGATCTCATTTTTAAATAGAACAGTTTTAAGGAGTTTTCTAAATTGTAAATGAGAGGTACAGAGTCTGAGAGTTAGGGGAAGTCGATTCCATAGATTGGGTCCTGCTACGGACAGCGCTCTGCCTCCGTGTCTGGTCTTTTTGACACGTGGAACCACCAATTGATGGCTTGTGCTGGATCTAAGTGACCTGGAGGGGATGTAGGGGGTGAATTTCTGTTGCAGGTAGGTGGGGCCTTGTCCATTTATGTTTTTATGAATTATACAACAAATTTTAAATTTTACTCTTTGTCGTATGGAGAGCCAATGAAGTTGATGTAAAAGAGGTTTGGATGCTGTTCTTGGTGGGGCATTCAGGACTAGGCGCGCCGCTGTGTTCTGGACTACCTGAAGTCGGCCAGCACTCCCTCGTTGGCAGATAGGAGCAGGCCATTGCAGTAGTCAATACGGCTCAGAACAAGGGTTTGCACTAAGGTCTTCCTAAACGTGTCTGGCAACAGAGGGAAAATTTTTCGCAACATGCTGATGACATGAAAACACGAACCTGCGACAAGGTTGGTGTGTTGCTTTAAAGACAGATCCTGATCGAGGTTCTCAATATGTCTATACTCTATTTTCTCCACGGACCCCAAGCACCTTCTACTGGATAACACTGAGTGACACATGGGTCAGCAGATTTATTGCTACTCACACACACCACACAAATCTGTGCCCGCCCACCCATCGTGTCAATCCCTAAACCATTGCTATGTATAAGACGCTCCTAAGTGTCCTTCGTGTCCCAAATCAAAAAACCTCCTTTTTAGACGCATGGGGGAATAGTCTGATCTCCCCTCATTTAAATACCATCATGCCGAATCAACTCACCTTTCTTCAGAAAAAATGCACCAAGTTTGTGTTCTTCCAGACAGCGATTAACCACATAATCCAACACCAAATTCCTTTCCACATCTTCATTCACTCCTCATTTCCTTGGATCTATTTTCCAAGGACTTCTTTTAGTCTTGTGAGTAGACCCTGCTTCCTGCCTATTAGTTAGTTTCGTTGAAGTAACGGTTTCAATCCAGTGTTTACATTTCCATTGCCTTGTATTGAGAGAAAAACGTAAAAAACTGCGTCTGAAATACATGGATTTTAGCATTTACCTGCCCAACTGCATTTTGGGCGGAAGGTCTGATCTGTTGAAACGACAATTGTCACAATTGTTTTACTTGATTATTGTCATTTTTTCATTAAACCCGTTTGACTTTAGGCTTCCCCGAAGCACTGTGTTTTATTTTACAACAGAAATAAGAACACAACAAAAGTGGTAAGAACTATTTTCTTTAATTTACAAATAAAAAGATACACAAAATATTAATGACAAGGGTGGTGTGTTTCAAAATTTCCTTTTGTTTCAAAAAGATGAAGTGATAAACTACAGTCTACTCTAGCACATCACGGTCTTTTTTTGCTCTCATTTTTGCAAACACAAACCAGCGCTACAATGGAGGCCAGCAAACGTCCATACGAGATTTTGTTTGCTGCGCTGCTCCCACGAGTCAAGCTTATTGTGCCAATCTAATTTTAGCCTCCAATTTCAATTTCCTTCTCATTTACAAAAACATTTTTAGAGTTTCTATTTTATAAACAGTGCATGTGTGTACACTTTATTAATAAGCAACTATTTAATTTTCTAAACAGATGCGGACCTCCTAAGTACGCGTCATTAACCCCCAGGATCCACGGACCCCAGGTTAAGAATCGCTGTCCTAGTGTGGAGGATGGTCCATAATGTGTAAAACCACTGGTTAAGTAAGGAAGGAGTTCTAATTTAAATTTTAATGCTAAAGCTAAATTTGCAGCTCCCGAGCATTGTCAGGTTAGATTCCAGTCATATCCAGTTAAGCCCTTTAGCCCACATGTCTTGGCTTCAACACCATAAATGTAAGGTCCACAGAGATGGGGTGTCCAAACATCTTGTAAAGTCTTCACTATACCTTTCAAAAAGAAGATAATAGGGGGAATTCAAAACATATTTGTAAAGTATCCCCCTCATTCCACAACCCCTCCAACATTCCTGACTGGCAGTGGGGAACATATGGTGTAGCCACACCAGCATACTGTGCAACTAAAAGGAATTTTATTAAGTATCTCATGGGTTCCAACACGACAAGCTTTAACATATGTATTTATTCAATTTCTACCACTATCAAGGCAGGATCTATTTATTCAAATGTGTTTGCTGAGCTATAATGTGCACCTAGTTATGGGAAGGCAAAGACTCCATAAGACTGAATATTGGAGATTCCACTGTTAGGACTTAATAGTCTAAGAATATTGTTATGAAAAGGTGATTCCCTGTTAGTGGCTACTTGCTTCAAATGAGGGTTAAGAACTCACTGTCTCGGTTGGGAATAGTACCGTATGTCTCATCCATTTGAAACTCCTATTTTCATTGTGCAAAGGATTGTAGGGTTCCCCACTGTGAGAAGTTAGCCTGGCATATGATGTCCACTAGCTCTAGTGGGCACCTTGCACCAGTCTAATCAACCCTTTTTGATGGTGGTTGTAAAGTCAACCTTCTAGAAAGCTATCCTAGTGGTAGCATGAACCAGCAGTCTTCAGGCTAAGACTTCAGTAGGAGAGTTAAGCAAGTTGTTTTATCATATATAATCCCTTGAATACCAAATGAAAGGACACCACACAAGGTATAGATCAAATATATATGTATTTAATCTAAACACAACCACTCTGAACGCTTTATGAGGTCAGAGGTAAAAATACAATACAAGTCACACAGTTAATACACAATAAGTTGCACAGTATACGTTATGCCCTAGGGGCCTCACTAACCATATACTAAGAAAGTGGTACAAGTACCACTTTAGAGTTAGAAAGCAGGCCTAGGGCCTGTAGAATCGCTGGGGCTACACTAAGCAACCAAAGGTTAAGGAGTAGGAGACCCACGGGAGTCGCGTGCGGTGTCTAAACACAGGCGCAGGCTCCCATTGACTTTCTATGGAGTTCATAAAAGTTACAAAGTTACAAGTTAAGGACACTTCCGGATGGACTCGGACGGAACCCTTTTAGAGTTAGACACTAGGAGGGCCAATGCCCTCGAGACTACAAAAGTACCGTATTTTCCGGCGTATAAGACGACTTTTTAATCCCTTAAAATGTTCTCGAAAGTCGGGGGGTTCCTGTGCCAGGAACCAAATTTTTTAGAAGTGGTAGCAACGCTCCGAATTTGGAGCAGAAACTAAGTTGGACCGAGTCAGCACCCACAAGCCCTCCAATATGGCCTCCGGGCTCTTGCTTTACTCTGCACGCATTCGCACTCTCTGTGCCGTAGCAGATTGTGGCTCGGTATCGGAGGCACTCTGTTCGGAGCCCAGCGTAATGAACTGTGGCGAGAGTGCCCCCTGTCAGTGCCCCCCGCAGTGTGTCATGCCTAAGTAGGTACCATGTCCCTGGGTTCAGCTGTTGTCACACACTTCCCGGCTATGTACGGTAGTCGTGCCGCTCCACTCCAGAAGGTGACATGGTGAGCTCCGCTTCCACGAGCCAGGAGCTGATGCCACTCGCGTCGGTGCGCAGTCTCTTACAGTCCTGTAGTGCCGATGGGAGCAGGCTCTAACGAGGTATTTTATGTATTTCAGTCTAGAGACACAGCGGGCACATGCGCTGATCTGGCGTGCCTCTCTCCTTCCGATGTGGCCATAAATCTCACGTTCATCGGAAAGAGAGGAGCGTCAGTACGTCATCTCCTTAGTTCATGGGCATTGAAAGGGGACTGCAGAATGTTCCCACCGGCAATACAGTAACCGTAGATAATGTTTTGCTGCAGCTATGGTATTTCTGAAGGGTGATTACGGTACCGGATGAATCACAAACACACAGCATTTCTTTTTAAGATGTTGAATCCTTACACACCTTCTTTTGATACACACGCATAATGCCTGAAATGCACTGTTCTGCATGGCTGTTTAATGAAAGGAGATGCTTGGAGAGGGCCTGTAGTGTGAGCACATAGTAAAGATGACACTAACAACACGTTTTAGAACATGAGAGGAACTACAAACCTCCAAATCTAAGCAGAGTTTCTATGCAGTGTGCACAGGAAATACCGGTACCAGTACCAGTACCAGTACATCGCTTGCTGTGATTGGCTGGTTGTTCTAGACAGTAAAGGCAGTCAATCTGGTGAGCAGATACATGTGGTGGTGAAGACAGTACAGCACAGCACCAGTATCTGTACTGGTTCATACAGTACAGCACCAGTACATACAGTACAGTATGCAAATGGCTAACAGCCAAGAACCCATCATGGCTCCAGCAGCAGCAAGAAGAAAGAAATATGAAGCCAGTTACAAAATTAAAGTTGTAAACTTTGCCATGGAACATAATAACTGTGCTGCTGCAAGACAATATGGAGTAACAGAGAAGATGGTTTGGGACTGAAAAGCAAATGAAAAAGCATTAAGGAGTATGCCAAGGGCTAAGTGTGCATTAAGAAGAGGCACCCCACATTGGCCAGAACTCGAAAAACATGTAGCAGACATGGTGAATGAGCATCGCCAAAGCAGTTATGTAGTGACACAAAATAAAATACGTTTGTTTGCACTTCAGTGGGCCAAATGTAACCCAGATCTCAGCAACAGATTTAAGGCCACTGTATCCTGGTGTACTAGATTCTTGGGAAGGCATAATCTAGTATTGAGGCAAAAGACAAAAATTGCACAAAAATTACCTGCAGATCTTGATGTCAAAGTACATAGTTTCCATCGCTACGTAATACAGCCGCGCAATAAACATGGCTATGCGTTAAGTAGTATCGGAAATATGGATGAAACTCCAATGAATTTTAATATGGTTGCAAATAAAAATGTCCATCCAAAAGGTGAAAAAACAATTTTAATAAAAACAACAGGACATGAGAAATCCAGTTTTACAGTGGTACTTGCATGCACAGCTGATGGCGGCAAACTGAGACCAATGGTTATTTTTAAAAGAAAAACAATGCCGAAAGTTTCCTGTTGGTTGTTTTGTACATGTGAATGAAAAAGGCTGGATGGATGAAGACGGGGTAAAGCTATGGCTTGATAATGTATGGAGTAGGCAACCAGGTGGACTTATTCAAAAACGTAGTCTACTGGTGTGGGATATGTTGAGGGCTCATTTAACTCCCAGCACCAAGCAAAGGCTGGAAAGAATAAAAACAGATGCTGCAGTTATTCCTGGAGGATTGACATCGTTGGTACAGCCACTGAATGTGTGCCTAAACAAGCTATTTAAAGATCGCATTCGAGAACAGTGGAATGAGTGGATGGTTAGCGGCGAAAAGTCATTCACAAAAGGAGGAAACATGCGTGCTCCACAGTTGGATGTTTTGTGCAAGTTTGTCATAAAAACCTGGAATGATATTGATGCAGAAACAGTCATCAAGTCTTTCAAGAAGTGTGGCATATCAAATTCATTAGATGGTATGGAGGACGACTACTTGTGGGAAGATGAAGAGGAAGCCGAACCAGAGACCACACCATCTGATACAGAATTAGATCCATACGATAACTGCTTTACAAATGTACCACAAGATCTCATTGATTTACTGATATCAGATGACGAAGAGGAGGATTTTGAAGGCTTTTAAAGGGAAACTGTCACACCAGCAAATCCTGTAAAAATAGCTTGGAGTTTTGAAAAGTTTAATCCACTTGCACTGTTTTATGTTTACCGTACATGTTTGAGGACAAACAGCCTTATGTTTATAACCGACTGTTTTTCATATGGTTCTAAAAAAAACCACTGTGACTAAAGCAATATTGTTTATACAAACAATTGGTTTGAGTTCAGTCTTGGAGTGTGTACAATAAATGATTAACACTTTCCTCTGATAAAGCCTTACTGCTTACCCACACTACCACAAACCGAGAATAAGGTGCTCTCTACTTTTACCTCTGCCTACCCTTGGGGTTCCACTGGAGACTGTGCACACTATACCTCGCTTTGGTATAGTATATACAGAGCCAGCTTCCTGCAATTGCATGTCCATCAACAAGACAGGATTGAAAGACAAGATCCAATGACACACAGTACTAAAACTACGATAACTACAGAGACCTCCTTCACCCGCTTTCCAAATTTCTTAATGCTAGCAAGATCATGGGTAGGAATTTCCTCATGAAGGTTAAAAAATAGTAAGTGCCATAATCAGAAACATCAATTGTCCCGTATGAGAGCAACCCCACTACCGACCGTACCGTACCTCCACTTTGACTGTTCCATTGTTCCATTCTACAGAATATATGGTAATGGTAACTATAGACACCAAGATGAGGCACCAACAGGACTATGCCCATATTCAAAATATATAGAACAGGACAGTTATACATAGGAACAGGACAGTTCTTTACACTTTACTTTATCACTTTACTAGAATCACTAATAAGCATCTTTTGGCCCCCTCCTTTGGTCCTCCCCCTTCTCCCTCTCCCGCCGTTAAGACATTGGGAATCACCCTCAACCAACAACTGACCCTACACTCTCAGATCAGCACAGTGGTCTCCTCCTGTTTTTTTACTTTGCGCACCATTCGCAAGATCTCACGTTTTTTTTTCCTTTTCAGCCCTTAAACTGATCTTGATGGCTATGGTCCTTTACCGGCTGAATTATGGGAATGCCCTATACAACGGCGCCCCCGCTTACGCCATCCGGAGGCTCCAACTGGTGCAAAACCAGGCTGCCCGCCTGGCCTATGGTTTACCTAAAAATTGAGGTATGGGAAGGGGTCCCAGTAAACATGAACAATAATAACAAAGAAAATATACACAATCAAAGAAACCAATTGAAAGGACACATTGTTTTATTCACAATGTGCCAGTATCATGTATATACGTCACTTCAAACATACATAAATCTGTGACTATATTAGTAGTGCCCCAGAGATTGGGAAAGGGGGGAGGGGTGTGTGATACGTGTGGGTAATGGGTGAAGGAGACGAGGGTTTTCAGTGACAGTAAAAATCGGCGAATAGGAATGATGCAATATGGTTACATATCAATGTACCCAAACAAAACGACCAATAGGTTCATATACATTCTTTCATAAAAATCATACTCCAAAAGCACAACTAATGAGAGCAATAGGGTGTGGAGTTGACTGTATAGACCATAATGATGTCGACGTTTCGACCCTCGATTGCAGATGTAGGTTTGAATCTTGCGGTGGGGTCTTCTTCAGGACTAAGGAGATGGGGGCACGTGACCACCGAGGTGGTGTGCATAGGGACCCGATAAGGTAGAGGGTAGATAATGGTAGTGGATCGAGGTGTTACCCGGAACAGCCTAATGAATTAATGGTCAGGGGTCCGTGGAAGCATCTGAAGGGAAAGTAGCTCCATCAACCGTTTTGCTTCGACTTTCGGCGTGGGTTCTCTGGCAATCGCGCAATGGCGTCGAGTGCGTGGCAGGACGGGGTGAAGAATTAATCCGGAGCCGTTCACTGCTCGCCGGGGCCATTCCCCCGGCGAGCAGTGAACGGCTCCGGATTAATTCTTCACCCCGTCCTGCCACGCACTCGACGCCATTGCGCGATTGCCAGAGAACCCACGCCGAAAGTCGAAGCAAAACGGTTGATGGAGCTACTTTCCCTTCAGATGCTTCCACGGACCCCTGACCATTAATTCATTAGGCTGTTCCGGGTAACACCTCGATCCACTACCATTATCTACCCTCTACCTTATCGGGTCCCTATGCACACCACCTCGGTGGTCACGTGCCCCCATCTCCTTAGTCCTGAAGAAGACCCCACCGCAAGATTCAAACCTACATCTGCAATCGAGGGTCGAAACGTCGACATCATTATGGTCTATACAGTCAACTCCACACCCTATTGCTCTCATTAGTTGTGCTTTTGGAGTATGATTTTTATGAAAGAATGTATATGAACCTATTGGTCGTTTTGTTTGGGTACATTGATATGTAACCATATTGCATCATTCCTATTCGCCGATTTTTACTGTCACTGAAAACCCTCGTCTCCTTCACCCATTACCCACACGTATCACACACCCCTCCCCCCTTTCCCAATCTCTGGGGCACTACTAATATAGTCACAGATTTATGTATGTTTGAAGTGACGTATATACATGATACTGGCACATTGTGAATAAAACAATGTGTCCTTTCAATTGGTTTCTTTGATTGTGTATATTTTCTTTGTTATTATTGTTCATGTTTACTGGGACCCCTTCCCATACCTCAATTGATAGCCCAGGTCCCCGTAATTATATCTGGGTACAACCCCCCTCTTTATGGTTTACCTAAGTCACACCATACCACTCCCCTTCTCAGATCCCTCCATTGGCTCCCAATTAGAGAAAGGGCCCTCTTCAAGATGGGATGTATCACGTTCCAGGCTCTTGCGGGAACAGCCCCTTCTTTTATCATGTCAAAAATCGTCCCCTACACCCCCAGCAGACAACTCCGATCCTCCTCTCTGTCCCTACTGGTGGTGCCCAGAATCAAGAAGAGCAGAATGGGAGGCTCAATGTTCTCCGTTCTCGCTCCGCAATTTTGGAATTCTCTACCTTTCCAAAAACCGCCTGGTGTACGAGCGCTCAATAAATATTTTTAAATTCAAATTCAAGCCCAAAATAAATTCTCAAAATGGCTATCGCTATGGCTATGCAGGACTGCGTTGGAAGAGGGGGTAGTCTTATACGGCGAGTATAGCCCGAAACCTACATTTTATCAAGAAATGTAGGGGGTCGTCTTATACGCCCAGTCGTCTTATACACCGGAAAATACGGTAGTTTAAAAAAATGTAGTAAATCAGTATAAAAAAAATAAATATAACAATTAACATTCTTTCAACTGTTTACAGGAGATGCACCAGTGCTGGATCCAGGATCCACCACGGAGTAAGATAAAGTAACGATAACACTACTTACCTGCTAGGTGAATTTCCTCCCATAGGATAACATTGGTGATTCTATGTGTAAAAGTTTCAAGTGTCAACTTTTAAAATACAATAATATTCCTTAAAAATCACTACAGTAACCAAAATACTTTTACTCAACGGTTTACAGGAGATGTCCCAGGACTGAATCAAGGACCCAGTCCTGTGGTTAGAAAAGTAATCCATAAAGTATCTAATTGCATTTAACTAGAAATTGACCATGTCATGAAGGATGTAATAAGTGACATCATCCGCAGTGGATTGCAGGGCGGCGAGTTATAGTTAGCAGAACTAACTATGACAGAGGAATTTCAATGGTTTTTTACGAGTTAAATGTCCAGCTAACTACAACACCCCTAAAACCTATGTTTTTTAGTGTGAATTTCTAAGGTTTTTTAAATGCTAATTCCCAACTATAACATGTCTGACACCTATGGTTTTTGCAGTAAATTATATATATATAAAAAATCAGCTGGCAGTAGATAGTTTTAGTTAAGACCTATTTCCCATAGAAAATCCGCACCATTCTATTTGGAATAACATTGGCGCTGGTTGACGAATCTTCGTAAAACTTTCAAAACTAATGGCCAGCTCCGGTCCGTTCCTAACCTGAAAGTCTCGGGGTGATTCGTCAATCGGGGGGGGGGGGGTCGAGAAAAAAGGGGGGGTCCCAAAACGTGTTTACCCCATGCAATTTTCCATAGTAACCGTTCATCACGGCTACAGCCCGGACTGCTGAACGAAATTACACCAAATTTGGCAAAGAGTTAGTCCTTGGTTGAGACTCGTGCCTTTTGCTTGAATGGTGTAAATCTGTTCAGTAGTTCATGAGAAAATGACATTTAAAAGTACCTATATATCTATGGCCGTGCAGGATCTGACAACCCTGCCGTGCACGAGCTGTATTCTAATTGGCTGTCAACACTCCAAATCAGGAAATGCTGGCAGCCATCTAACCGAGGCACAAGAAACCTATTAAAAAAAACGCGAAAAGGGAGCAGGGTAGAAACGCCCTGACCCCCTCGGCCTGTTTAGGGGGTCCCACAAGGACCCCTAGGCCCAAAACATTTATTTTTCTGTGTTTTTTTTTTTTTATCTGAAAAATGTGCGGATCCTGCTAAAAAAAAAAAAAAAAAAAAAAAAACGGAGCGGGGCTCCCGCGCTTCAAGGCTAATTAGCCCCCGAAGGGGAAGGGGGCAAAACCCGGGGACAGGGCTTTGTAAAATCCGGTGGGGTGGCTCTCAGGCCGCCCAGCCGCGGGGACTGCCACACCCCCGGTGCTTCTGGAAATTAGTTGGGGGGGCTTTCAGACCACCCCCGGGGCTTTATATTTTTTTATATATAGCCTGTGGGGGGGGGGGAGCTCAAGCCCCCCCACGCGCCCCGGAGACCGCCACTTCCCCGGGGCACTAAATATTCAAATTGGGGGATCTGTGACGGACCCCCCAGCCCCAGGGACCACCACTCCCCGGGGCTTGGTAAAATGTGGGAGTGGGGCCGCACGGCCCCCTTCCTGGAGCCTTGTCAAGGCCCTGGGGACTGCCAACCCCCAGGGCCGGCTCCTGCAGTGTCCCGGAGTGCCCAACCCCGGGACACTGCAGTTTGCATTGACAGGTCGGGAGCCTCACGGTTCCTACCTTGTCATTGCAAACTGCTTTGCTATTTGGAAGAGAGCAGACAAACCTGCTCTCTCTTCCAAATAGCAAAGCAGATTGCTTTTCCACAGGGGGCGTAGCATGTTAGCTGCTCCCCATGTGGAAAAGCAATGCCGGCTCCCGCAGGATACGAGAGCCGGCTGGGACCGTGGGTGGATTGAGGACACCCCCCATGGCCCCTAAAGTAGAGGGCCTGCCCCCGGAGATATGGTCCCTGTGGCTGGCCCTGGCTGGCTTGTGGAAGAGGTGTGGCGCAGCGGCCAGGGTGCCGGACTCCGGACCTTGGGGTTCACGGTTCAATCCCTGGTGCCTGCAGCGGGTTAGCCCAGCACCATCTGACTCTGGGAAATAGCTTGCTTAATCTTCCAGACGGCCCCCAGCGCCGGGACACCTCTCTGGAGGTAGCTGTGCGCTTTACAAATGCTGGTATTTCATTTTTATTTCATTTCTATTAGTGGCCCGGGAGGGGGGCAAGGCAGCCCCCCTCCAAAATAATAATAATTTTAAACAAGCATTTACAATGCAATGGTCTCGGCATTGATAAAGTTAGAGCGATTGGCATTGCTCATGACATTTTTATTTATGTTTTGGTTTTTAAAAACATAAATAAATGGCATTGTCATTTACAATGCCAATAGCTTAATGGCTCGCAAATGCGAGACCTATTGCATTTGCACCCACACAGAGCCACACACACACACAGAGCCACACACACACACACACACACACACAGAGCCACACACACACACACACAGAGCCACACACACAGAGTTGTTTTTTCCGTCTGTAAACATGCTGGAAGCCTTGAATGTAATTTCGGGGAGGGGAATTCAAGCTTGAGGAAAGCTTCCCAAGTGGGGGGCTACAATCCGTCCTGCCAGGGTTGGCGCCCTCTAACTGCGCCAAAACTACGCTACGAATATGCAAATACACAAAGCATTACAAAGGGGATAGCGCGAGAGCAGCTACCTGCCTCCTCCAGGGAAGGTGTAAATCGGCACCTGTGGACAATGCAGCATGGGTAAGAGAGAACAATCGACATACCATTCACAGCTCAGCAGGCAACCTGTAATCGTTTTCAGGATACCCATTAACTGCCGTCGATGTCCATTTTACATTCACAAGCACAAATGATTTTTTTTGTTCTCAAGTGAAAACGTACATAACTTCCTAGCGCTTAACTGGACACAAGCTTAATTTTAAAGGGCGCATGCACAATCACTGACGCACGAACGCCGCCTGCAGCTCAATTCATGCGCGCTGCCTGATTCTGCTCACTGTTCGGTTTTTAATGGATTACGTTACTGATGCAAACGGTGCCCCACCTCTACTGCACACAGAGCCAACGAAAGAAAACAATACGTATTGTCGGCTGCAAACTTGCAAGACATCGGGTCCCAGCGCGTGCCTCGATATTGATTTTTCGGCATTTCCGAACAGATGAAATCATTGAAAATGAAAGTTTTTCACGGCTCCATTAGGGCACGCGCCCATTACCATCACTGCGTCGTGCCCTGAAGCATTAAAAGGTTGCTAGACTTATGTCATATAGTTCTTGTGAATAGAGAATCTTAACAGAAACAAGAGAGAAGAGCTGCTCACGCTGCCTGCACGCGCCAGTCGGCCCTCTAATTGGTTAATCACGAACACCAATGGTAGTGTCTTTTGGTAGTTGTCAACCAATCAGAGAGCCGACTTGTGCGTGCAGGCAGCGTGATGGGGGGCGTGTTTTGGACATATGACGTCAGGGAGAGAAAGAACACAAAAAACACACCTCTCTATCCCAAAAAGACGGGGCTTGAACGGAGTGATGCCCCTCTCCTCCAACGGCTGGCCTCCATTTAGGAAGCCAGCCAATGGAGAAGAGGGGCAGGTTCAAGCCCCACTGTAGGAAAACATTAAATCTCAGCTGCGCGACACAGCTGCGCAGTGTACGCTAGGCCGAGACATAAAAAGGGCCATGCCCCGGAGGATGGGGTCCCAGGGGCAAATTATGGCCTCGGGAGGGGGCCACGCGCCCCCCTTCCCGATTTCTAGATTTAAAAAAAAAATAGGGGTTCCCAGGGCCAATAAATAAGAAAAATAAACGGGGCTACACAGCCCCCTTCTTAAAAAAAATGGGATTGCACAGGTGGCCATGCCCTCTCATTGAACCACTCTGCAAACGGCCCCCTGGTGAGTTTGCAGATGGGGAACGAATTCCCCTTGAATACTGGGGGTTCCTGGGGGCCAACTAGCCCACCAGGAACCTTCAGTATGCGCCAGGGGGCTGCGTTGCAGAGAGGTGTTCAGAGGCCACGCCCGTTTTTACACCTCTCTGCAACGCAGCTCCGTGGTGCATACTGGAGTTACCTGATGGGCTAGTTGGCCCCCAGGGGACCTCAGGATTCAATGGGACTTAATCCCCACAACTTTAAACGCGCCACTGGGCGCGTTTGCACAGTGGTGAAGGTAGGGGGCTGGGTCTGAGGTAATGTGTGCAAACACGCCCTGTGGTGAGTTTTAAGTTGCGGAATTAATTCCTCTTCAATCCTGAGGTCCCCTAGGGGCCAACTAGCCCACCAGGTACCTTCAGTAAGCGCCATGGAGTTGAGTTGCAGAGGGTTGTAAAAAGGGGCATGGCCTCTAAACACCTCTCTGCAACGCAGCTCCCTCGCGCATACTGGAGGTACCTGGTGGGCTATTTGGCCCCCCAGGGGACCTCAAGATTGAAGAGGAATCAATTCCCCAACTTAAAACGCGCCACAGGGCGTCCTGAGGACCGCCACCCCTGAGCTTTATCATAATATACGTGGGGGCTCACGGCCCCCCCGCACCCCCAGGGACCGCCACCCACGGGACATCTTTAAATTGGGTGGGGACTTCGTAAAATCCGATGGGGGGGCTCTCAGGCCCCCAACCCCGGGGACCGCCACCCCCCGGGGCTTTATTTTATAAAAATATACCCTGTGTGGGAGGGGGCCGTGATGGAACCCCCAGCCCCGGGGACCACCACCCTCTGTGGCTTGGTAAAATATGGGAGGGGGGCCGCACAGCCCCCCTCCTGGAGCTTTGTCGAGGCCCTGGGGACCGCCACACCCCAAGGCCAGCTCCTGCAGTGTCCCGGGGTGCCCACCCCCGGGAGACTACTGTTTGCAATGACAGGGCGGGAACCTCACGGTTCCCACCCTGTCACTGCAAACTGCTTTGCTATTTGGAAGAGAGTAAAGCAGATTGTTTTTCCACAGGGGGAAGCAGCATGTTAGCTGCTCCCCATGTGGAAAAGAAATGCCGGCTCCCGCAGGACACAGGGAGCCGGCTGGGACCATGGGGGGACTGGGGACCCCCCCATGGCCCCCAACGGAGAGGGCCGGCCCCAGGGGATGGGGTCCCGGGGGCTGTTAGAGGCCTGAGAGGGGGCCACATGGCCCTCCTCCTCAAACAAAAAGCAGGCCCCTGGGGATGGGGTCCCCGGGGCAATAAGTGGCCACTGGAGGGGGGCAAGGCAGCCCCCCTCCAAAATAATAATTTTATAAAGGGCCATGCCCCGGGGGATGGGGTCCTTGGGGCAAATAATGGCCTCGGGAGGGGGGGTTACAGGGCCCCCTTCCAGATTTCTAGATTTAAAAAAACAAAATAGGGGCAGGCCCTGGGGGATGGGGTCCCCAGGGCCAATAAATAAGAAAAAGAAGGGGGGGGCTACACAGCCCCCCTTCCTAAAAAACTAATTTCTAAAAAAAAAAACGGGATAGCGCAGGAGGCCACACCCCCCATTTGCACCACTCTGCAAGTGCGCCCCCTGGCGCATTTGCAGATGGGGAACAAATTCCCCTTGAATACTGGGGGAAATGCTTGCTTCCGATTCATTACGAGGCTTGTTAGTACCTCCTTGTATCCGCCCTGTCTCCATTTGTGCCCGCCCATGACAACTGGATCTTTTACTTGGCACCATACACAGTCTGCTTTCTCTAGGGAGTGAGCACCATTTTGTTTATGGCCACTTATAGGGACAATGGAAACTGCTTTTTTTTTGTATCTTGAGCGTAGCACCCGCTTTAGGGACACTGCGCTAAGTGTATTTATTTTAATTCAATACGGAGCGCGGCGTCCACTTCTGGGACACCGCGCTCTGTTTAATATTATTTTTTAACTTTTATAGTGAGTGAGGTGCCCGCTTCAGCAACACTGCACTCTTTTTTTTTTTTACTGTAAAACTGAGCGTGGTGCCGCTTCAAGGACACCGTGCTCAGCTTCTTTCTTTTTTTTTATGTTTAACACGGAGTGCAGCGCCCGCTTCAAGAACACCAAGCTCAGTGTTAAAGTAAAAAAAAAAACACGAGCGATGTGTCCTTGAAGCGACGCAGCGCTCAGTTTTACACATAACAAATATTTGCAATGCAATAGGTCTTGCATTTACGCAAGTTTAAGGTATTGGCATTGTAAATGACGATGCCTTTTATTTAAGTTTTAAAATAATAATAGGCATTGTCATTTACAATTCCAATAGCTTAAACTCGTGTAAATGCGAAACCTATTGCATTGCAAATGCTTGTTAATATATGTCACTGTGCCTTAGAGCTCAACAGGCCTACCTTTGGGGTGACTTTGAAATATTAAACACTGCTCTACTAGTCTGCAGTGGCAGGCTGGGAGACGTTTTACTTTCTCAGACTCATGCTGCAGTCCATGAGGTATAATTTCACTTCCTGGGAACCCCTGGTATCATATACTAGGGACTTGCACATAAGCTCATTTATGCCAATTGGGTATGAGCTAATTACACAAACACTATTAAGGGTCAGAGCACCGACACTGATGTCTGGTTGGCAGGCCTCAATGCACACGCAGATATTACACGAGTACCTAATAGTCAAAAAGTGGGTGTGATCCTGCAAAAAGCCATTTCCTCACAGATCACAAACAAGCATTTAGGTCTCGCATTTAGTTGAATTTGAGTTTATGAGATTGCAAATGACAATGCCCACCACCCCCGTTTTTAAAACATAAATAAAAGGCATTGTTATTTACAATGCCAATAGCTTAGCCCGTTAACCGCGGCGGTAATTCCGCCGCGGTGCAGGCGTTTCCGTGCGCGGGCTGGGCCGTGTCGGCCATTGGCCGACGGCAGCACTGGGGAAGTAGTGCTGCCGTCGGCAGCAATTAAAGGGTTAAACTTGCATAAAAGCGAGACCTATTGTATTGCAAATACTTGTTAAAGGCCGTGCCCACACCAAAATCAGTGCTCACACCCCCCCTAAAGCCGGCCCTGCCCCTGTACCTTGGGGGGTGGGAGGGGGCTGGAGCTCAGTACCTTTAATTTGACATGGCAGCAGTTCAACGCTCGCTTGCTAGACTTTCATGGCACTTTAGGGGTGATACTTTACTTTTAATGTAACGTCTGGCACTTTTTAGCACAGTTATTATGCTTTAAACGGGACAGCACTAGCACTTCAAAAGCAGTGCTGGATTAAGTCACATTTGAAGTAGCAATTTCTAGATGACAGATGCTGAGCAGAACTCAATGTGGCTAGTAACAATTGTCAACTTCAATAACTTTGTCAACTCCCTTCCCTAGCGGAATTGAAATAGCAACAATGTCCAGACCCTACACAAGCACACAAGTACCTGTTTCTTCAGCTTATCGCACTAAGCCATCTGATGCACATTATTAATGTGCTGCCAAAACCCAAGATCTGCTGCGTCTCTTGTCCTGGATGCATGCTGAGGGCGCACGAACCGATGGGGGAGAGGGGACGACGACAAGGGTAGAAGTGTGGTAGTATGTGAAAGCAAAAACCAGGAGTGGAGGGTGGTGAGGGGACACTAAACAAAACTGCCCCAAAAAAAGAAATGCCGCAAGAGGCGTTTAGGCATTACCAATGAACGTGGCAAACAGGAGCCAGAGGGCACGTGATAAAAAAAAAAATTATAAACTCTGCACTCGCCACCCATTAAAACAATAGCACTCCTAATGTGTGGCTGGAGCGGTCACCCATTTAAAAAAATAAAACATTAAAGTAGTGGGGGAGTGAGATGAAACGGAGTACGGGTGATGGAGCGAGGAGCGAGATGCGGAAGGAGTACTCAAAGAACAGGGCCCACACTATTCTTTCCTCTGCCAGCTATTGTTCTCTTCACCTCAAAACATCTGGGAGGATGTCCTTAGCTACACGCTCACCTGTAGCAGGATGTTTACAATGTCCATTGGGTATGTGCCTAGCACTACACAAACATGCTGTGCAAAGTTTCCATTAGAGGAATGACTTGCAAGCAACACATCCATTGATGTGTGCATCAACGCTATGTGCGTATTTACAGGACTTGAAAGAATGCTGTGGTGAAGACAAAAAATAAATTATTTATATAACTAAACAAATACATTAAACATACGTGGTTCAGTGCGGAGCTCAAAGTGGATGCTGTACAGATATAAACGTTGAGTTAGGCGGCCGTACGCTTTCTGTCCGTGCCAGACCGGTGGTGAAAGCTTCCTGCCTTTGACGCTGGTGTACTCGCTGTGCCGTAGTTTTTAATTGTTTTGTGTAGTGGCTCAGTGCGGAGCTCAGAGTGTGTACAGTCACAAGCGTTGAGTTAGGCAGCCACGCGCTACATAGGAAAAGACACGCAATCGCCATTGAGAGAGATAAAGCTTGACATTTAAATAAAAATTTAAAAAACGCTCTGTTGGGCGAGCCCACAATGAACTAAAAGAGGCCACGCTATAGCTAGAGAACTGGTGCTTATATAAAAGCACTGCATTTTGGCGGCGCGCACGATAATAAAGTTGCACACCACCATATGCCCTTTATAAAACAAGTTGTCGCCATTGCCAAAGCAGAATGAAAAAACATAGTCCCTACAGGCTAATAAAGGAGACCGTGTAACAAGTAAATGATAGAGTCCGGATAGGCCGTGCAGATGGAGACAGGGCAATAACAATGAAGCCTCATTTACAATCAAGAGCCAGCGTTTAGCATGAATGAGGACGCCAGCCAATGAAATTCATGGGCGGGGCTTTAACTCGAGTTCAGAAATCTTTTTGATTACTGTACGCCTCGCAGAGCGAGTAGCGCTTGTGCGCCACAACACTAGGCAAGACCTAAAAGATGATGCAGGGGAGGTGAGGCATATACAGAAGGGCTAAAGTGATGTGTTGGCTGAAGAGGCATGGAATGGCAGTCCACAGAGGCTGTGGGGAAAGATAGAAGAGCTGCAGGGGACCAAGGACAAAGAAAATATAGAGAAGAGGGAGAGTGGACACATGGGGTGTAAGGATGAGGCCTATCAGCATAAGAGAACACAGAGGGGATGGGAGGGGCATGATAGAACACAGGAGCTGGAGTTTGGCAGGAGCCGAATATAGGCGCGACACAGAGCACACAGAAGTCGACATAAACGTATTGAAGAGGTGCTGCTGACAGGCATGCACACTCACAGACTATAGGAAGGCAGGGCACGTTCGCAGCAAATTATGTCCACACAGTCAACATTATGTCTATACAACCAACATTATATCCACACAACTAACATTATATCCACACAACCAACATTATATCTGCACAACCAACATTATATCCACACAACCAACATTATATCCACACAACCAACATTATATCTACACACCCATCACAGGCCTGCACACCCATTGTCCCAGGTACTGTGGACCCATTTTTATACGCCCACAATCAATAACATATGCTAAAAACCTACCATAAAGCAGCAAGACACTCTCCTCTATGCATGTGTGCCTCCAAAATAGTATGACAACGCACCGACAATCATAGGCACATCCACACCAAACAGAATATGGCAGTTTCAGACTGTACAGGAAGCCACAGGCTAGGACAGGTCTCATGGGCTAAAGCCCTGGGGGATAGAGTAGTTTGCCTTCGATGTCCCAGGGCCTGTCCTACAATGTCTCTTCAAGCTTGGTCAAGTACAACCCTTTGAGTAGCCCTAGACTGTCACAGTAGCAAAGTCGAGTAGACACAGGCTTCTCAAGGCGATAAATGTAGGGTTACCCTGGCTTGACACCATGCCCAGCAGTACAATAAGATAACTGCACAGCCCAATGCTTTGGTTTAAAATAGGAAAAGCAGTTTACTACACAGAAAGCAAAATACTACATACTACAATAATGCTGGGATACCAAACTTGCGAGTATGAGCCTCTTAGGTTTCAAAGTAAGGATCCCACACCTTCTAGGCTAGAAGTCCTCAGTTTTCTTTGAAATGGGCCCGCATCCAAAACTTTATGGAATGACTCGGGGATGGGAGGGGCAGGGCTGAGCACAGGGTGTGGGGTCTATAAGATCATTCAAGGCACTTTTCAGTAGCTCATAATCCACACTAAATGTGAGACTAATTAAAGAGCAAAAAAACTGGAATACACAAAAAACGCTACTCCCATTAATTGAAGGCCACGCGAACATGCGATCCCCTCACAATTCTGGGTCCCAAAGCACCTGCAACTTCCGCGCTAACAAACCTGCTGCCTTGAATAGCAGGCTAACCCTGTTGTTCTTTACCCCTTCCCAAACACATCTGGCCATCACTTCAAACTTGAAACAGACCATTTGTCCCTTTCAGAAAAAATTAGCTAGCAAATGTTGCCCACCTCTTTCCAGCAAGGGTGCCCTTGTTCCTAATGCTCTGCCCAGTGCTCTATTGTAAAGTAAGACAGTGATGCAGTGGACCCTTCACAACCTTGGGCACCAGTGCCACTTCACCTGCTTAACTAATGAGAGCAACTGCCATTTGAAGCAGGAAGTCTCCTCTGCTGCTTGTTAAACCCCTCCCCCATCCTTCTTTCTGAAGACTGAAGCTATTGTGTCTTATCTGCTCCAATTTTACCAATTCTTGGGCTATTGGACCAACACTAACTAAATCAGCATGGAATCGGGCATTGGGCTCAACTTGCTAAAAGCCTTTCAAATATTATGTTGATACGTTAACCAGCACTGACGAGAACACAGGCTCCCATTGAAAACAAGCATTTACAATGCAATGGTTTCGCCTTTGGAAAAGTTAGAGCTATTGGCATTGCTCACGTCTTACTCTCATTTACAATGCAATGGTTTTGCCTTGGTTAAAGTTAGAGCTATTGGCATTGCTCGCCATTATTTTTATTTATGTTTTTTTTTTTAAACATAAATAAATGGCGTTGTCATTTACAATAGCAGGGCAGGGCACAGGGAAGGGGGGGCGAGGAGAGACGAAGGAGAGCTGCGGGCTCAGGGAAGGCGGGGCGAGGAGAGACGAAGGAGAGCTGCGGGCTCTTGTTGTAATGCTTGCATGGATTAGTTGGTGGATGCATGTATGGGTGGATGGATAGATGCATATATACAGCCAATCCCTCAACAATGTATGCAATCCACCAACCCATCCAACCAACAACCCATCCATGCATCCACCCATCCATGCATCCATGCATCATGCATCCATGCATCATGCATACATCTAACCATCGTGCATCCATCCACCCACTGCGTCCCATTCCGACCCCTCTAAATATAACTCATTTTTTCTGTATATAGAGATGACTGTATTCACTAGTATATGCAGTAGACCTTTCTACTCTAACATTCCTATGTGACTCTTGCAGTACATCTATTCATATCCCTTTCATATGTATATAGAAATATAACAAGAATTAACAGTCTCTTCTTTGTGTGACTACATCTAGTACATTTCAATTGTTTTCCTGTTTGTATCTTTTACTTAACGCATGTAAATCAAAGTCCTTAGGTTTGGCAACTGGTTCTTATGTAAAGCGCTCTGACACCTTCGGGTAAAGTTCCCGCTACATAAAATCCCATTATATAAAACTTTACCCCACAAATCCAACCATACATTTGTGCCTAGGCCTACATTTTACGGCCTCGAAGCACACAGAGAAGAGACAGTTTACTAAGTCGAGTCTTTGTAGGGTGCATGGCAGGGGACAGTTTTAGGAGCCAAGGGAGGGTAGGGAGCAGAGTCAGAGTACTTCACGGAGGTAGGGGGCAGTTTTTTATGGTTCAGGGCAGGGGGCTGTGGTACTTTTTGGAGCATGGCCTTATTTTAAAGGGCTCAGTTCAGGTGGAGAAACGGCACAAAACACCAGGCAGACAGAGGGCAGAAGGACACAAAAAAAGAGGGGAAACAATTATAACTGAGGGCAGATTGGCACAAAAAACCAGGCAGACAGGGCAGAAGGACACAAAAACGAGGGGGGGGATGATTCTAACGGAAGGCAGAACGGCACAAAACACCAGGCAGACAGAGGGCAGAAGGACACAAAAACGAGGGGGGGGATGATTCTAACGGAGGGAAGAACGGCACAAAACACCAGGCAGACGGAGGGAAGGACACAACAAGCACTGGCCCTGGTGCCACTGCACCTGCTGCATTACCGACAGCTTACACTTTTGATTGTCTTTGACTCCGTGTCTCCCTTCCCCGGTACCCTTGCCCACCTCTCGATGTGGGGGAGGAGAGAGACTAGGCGAGGAAAGGCTGAGCTTGAGAAAACAGCCATTCACATGAAAATACGCATACGATCAGCCGGAGTCTGTCCTCGGCAGTGACAACCAGCAGAGACGGAGATTGCTAACGGGGAGTGGGGTGCACACCGCATGCAGCAGGCGCAGCTCGGATCTCAGACCGCACCGCAGACTGCAAGCCAGAGACTGCCGGCTGGAAATGCTGGAACTGGAAATAGAGACTGTCTGCTCGAGACACAGTGCGAACTAGAGGTAAAACCGCCTCCAATCTCAAGAACTGAGACTGTCTCCAACCTCAAGAACTGAGACCGCCTTCAACTTCAAGTCATACTGCAAACCAGAGCCGAGACTGCCTCCAGGCTCGGGACTGCCAACTAGAGCCAGGACTGCCCCTAAGCTCGAGTCTGACTGCAGACCAGGGCTGAGACTTCCTCCAAGCTCGAGTCTGAGTGCAGACCAGAGCCGTGACTGCCTTCAAACGCGAATTTCCGGGAACGGGCACACGGACACAAGAACAAAGCCTCGAGGGGGAGGAGAGACGCTGACTCCGGGAACGGGCACAGTGAGCCTCGCAGGCTCTAATACAAAATAGAGGCCGAGAGCCTTGTGGGCTCTAAAGAAACAAGTGCCCCCTTCTTGAGCCTCGGGAACTGTAGAACAAATGTGCCTCTTTGTTGGAGTCCCGCTCTGGGGACTCTGACACACGGGGCCCCAAAAAGTGAGGCTAGGATTACTGGGGGGGGGGGGGCGGGCACCGGCAATGTGCCCCGACGCCTCCCTCTTGGCCAAGGAACCCCGGTCCCACTTACCGGAGCTCCCAGGTGTGAGCTGAAGTCTCCGCTGGGCTCCGATCGGCTTCCTGGAGGCAGCTCCCTTCTCCAGCTGCGGGGCTCTCCCTTCACTCTGGGAGCCTCGCGGCCCGACTCCTCCTGTTGCTCCGGAGCGGCCGACGTGCTGGGTCCGGTGGGGGCGAGGTGGGCTCTCGTCCTCCTCCTTGGTGACGGCGCACCCTCGGGCACATGCGGGGCTCTCCCTCGGTGCTATGAGGAAACTAAGCGCTCCCTGCGCTAGTGAAAGATCAAGCGCTCCCAAGCTCCGAGATTTTGGGAGGGTGGGGGCGGGAACACGGACAGCGGGAGGGGGTGCGACTCTTCCACAGTTCAGGGTCCTAGGGATGCGACCACAGGGACAGGAAAGGAACCACTCACCTGGACTTCCTCGGCCGGCGGTCGGCCGCCAAATGCCCCAAACAAACCTCGAAGAGCCAAAAAAAAAAAGCCCCGCCCACCGCCGCATGACGTGGACAAAAGAGAAAAATTCTCGGGAACGCCCCCGAATCTGGTCCGGCCTTGACTGACGGATCCGGCACCCAATGGCCAGCCACCATTTATGGAGCTAGCCAATGGGAGCCGGGGGACGTTCCTGAAGTCCTTATTGTAATCAATAGATTTTGCCTGTGCCGAAAAGCTGCGCAGAGCACAGCCTTCGGCAGGCGAAACCCAAAAAGGGGTGGTTGGGGAAATCCTTGCACCCTGTGTCAGCCCCCCATGGTGCCTGCCACATTCTGCATGGTTCAGAAGAGGGGTCTCTTGGGTACCCCAACAGACCCCATTCAGATGCCTCCAGGTAAAGGGGTGCCCTCCACGGGCCCAAAGATAAATTCTGACAGCCGTTTCATGTCGGGCAGACCGACTCCGAACGGCCTTCCAAATCATTCATCGTATTCACACGTGCGGAAACCGTGTCTATAAAGCTGTACCAACCAGCTCCGAAAGACTCAGGCGTTCAGAATGCCTTTCAGAACCAATTCGGACTGCCTGAATGGTTTCTGGGCATCCTAGTTGTTTGTAAATGTGTGCGATTCGTTCGGAAACAAGGGTTCCGAATCGGATTCTGCAATACCGAATTTCATTCTGAGTCTTTCCCAATGAGATCGTAATCGGCCCCTAATTTGTAAATTATGGTTATGACCAAAATACCATTACTCAACAAAGCAGCCATGCAGACCATAACTCAAACATAAAATGCAATGCTCATGACCTCAAAATATTTTCTACCAATAAAAAAAACACACAACTAAAAGGAAAGTGTAGTTACATAAACACATTTATTTATAATGCTTGTAGTTATATCTGTTGCATCAATGGTGAGGGCAAGGGCATTGCAACCTGTGTGGGAGTTAAAGTTTGCAAGACTGTTGTAACTTTGTGGTTTTTCAAAATTAAAACTGCACTTTTACTGTTTTGGTTGAAAATGTATGTATATTTATGTGATAATCACAATAAAGATGAATGTAAATTTTAAAAAAAACAGTAAACCCATATGTGTTCCTTCTAAGAGACAAATCACATTACTTCAAGGATGGTAAAAACTAAATAGCACCCAAAAAGGATACCCATTCTCATCTGTATGGCTTACCTATAGGAACCACAGCTAAAAGACACCTATCTGTGAAGTCATAATAAACAACAGTACCTCATTCTGCTTGCAAATAAAGTACCCATCAGTATACAGGCTCCCATCCATGGACTCAAATGTTGTCAACAGTATGCTGCCGTGTAACAATGTCCAAGGATGTGACCTATGCATTGCCTGTATGTCTACTGAGGGTTACAACCTTCGAAGTACTTGTGTACACTATAGGATTCCCAGGAGTGCATCAGTATATACACGATTTGCGCTGCTAACAGAGAATAAACTGTATCCAATCAACAGCACACTTAGTTTTCCAACAACACCCTGTGAAAGACAGTAACAAAACACACTATTAGATGGGGTGAATTTTGGGGTGGGGAGACCCTTCCACATTTCAGAATCCTGTAAGGCAGTATTGGGTGAATCGCCGGATCTTTAGGACTTCCTTAAGTTGTGCTAGATTGGCAGACTGGCGCATAAAGAAGTGTCTACCTCAGAGGGCTTTTTCACTATTTCAAGACCATTGCAAACGAGGTACAATGGCTAGACTAGCATTGACAGACCAATTAGTGTGTTTTGAGTGCTGGGGTCTGATTTCATCTTAGTGAAACGGTAGACCTAGCCCGTGGAGTGCCTGGTGAGCAACACAAAGCCTCACATTTCATTCTGATTTTTGTCAGTAGCCAATGGTGGTACCCAAGCACTGGGAAGATAGGCTTCCAAATCGAGGTATATACTGCAGTTTCAGCTACTTTTGCTTTAAGTAGATTGTGGTGAATTGTATACTGGTCAACATGTAGTCTAGCACAGTGCTTGCATACAAATTGCAAAGCAGCATACATTTCCATTAGGAGCCCATAAGGGCACGCATACGTGAATCATCCTTCAGTTCGTCTACCTTGCACTCCTTAACGACTGCAGCCTTCCTAAGTGAACTCACATCTGTTTATATCAAAAATGTAAAAATAAAACACAAATATCTGAATTCACTTAAGAAAATAAACTTTCATTGTGAAACTGGATTCCATTCTGGCTGCGGTGGTGTAGCTGATTCGATAGCCACATGGTCCGTTATCAAAACTACATATTGACTCAAATGTGTGATATGGCTGGTTCACCACCCTACTCTCCTACAGAGACTGGACAACAAAGGAGTTCAAGTAACTGTCCTAAAATGGATTGACTCTTAACTGGCTCATGGATCTCATTTTACATAACCTCTTAGTTACACCATTCAGTTCCATGGCTTGCATGACCCAAGGCTCAACTCTTCGCTCTTATTCAATGTTTGCCCCTGCCCTGTACCTGAACTGATCTCCGCATTTAGGTTTGCTGCTACAGGGGCGTGGCCAGCAACATGGTGGAATAGGAAACGCTTTCGCCGAGCTCCGGCTGAGAGCATCCTCCGACGATCATTCCGGTCCCCTGCGGACACGGAGACCACCTCGGATCCCTGAGTCAAAGGGGAGGTGGGGGTGGGGGAGTTCTGTTATATGTTCTGCTTTCTATTTGACTGGCATATGGCACGCAGTTCCGCACTGGTAGGCACACACGCCGTCAGACCCACCCGCGGCACGCACCTGACCACTACCACAACATGGCCACTGTAACTGCACACGGAGCCCATGGGGGTGGATGGGCGATGGGCCCCTGTAAGGTTCTCACTTTGAACATCAATGGTCCAGGCGACAAGATTAAAAGAGGGTCGGTAACGGCACACATTAAACGGTTGCACCCGGAAATTGTCTGCCTCCAGGAGGCCCATCTTAAGGGAAAAAAATGTGAATTCTTAGCATGAGGAGCGTACAAACTACTGGCTCATGCAGGATACACGTCGGGATCGCGGGTGTAGCTATCTTGATAAAAATCCCCCCCCTTTAACTTGACCCGGACTTGGACAGACCCGCAGGGGACCTATGTAGGGGTGATGGGAACATGGGGGAGGCAGCGGGTTACCTTAGTCTCGGTATATGTCCCCCCCCCCCCCAAAACCACAGGCCAGGACGCCAACCGGGTTGGCGGAGGTTCTACTAGACACACCAGATACGCTAGACATCATAGCTGGCGACTTTAACAATGTTATGTCCACCCCCCTGGACTGGTCAGGGTCGCGAGATGACAGCTTCCCAACAAAGCCACTGGCCAGGAATATGGGTACCCTAGGGTTGACAGACGTGTGGAGGTGGTTCCACTCAGACGTAAGAAGCTACTCCTATTACTCGGGGGCACATAACGTACACTCCCGACTGGACTATATCTTCCTCCCCTGGCACGCTCTTAGGGCTGATGAAGAAGCAGACTATCTGGTGTGGGGTATTTCAGATCACTCGCCTCTACTGGTCAGGCTGGGAGGGAGGCCCCGAGCTCGTGACGGGGGTTGGAGATTGACGACGTGGGATCTGCAAAACACCGAGATAATGCAGGGTCACCGGGTAGACACGTTACCTTGGAAACTCAAATCCTAGACCTTGAACGGCAACACCCGACAGGTAGAGATCCACAGGTGCTCCGGCGCCTGCTGGATACTCAACGACAGACCAGGGAACTAGCTACGAACAAAGCAAAGGCACAGGCACTTGCAACCCTGAACAGGTTGTACGATGTTGGAGGCAAGTCCGGAAAGCTCTTGGCTTGGCTGAGTCGTAGGGAAAGGGATGTACGATGGGTAGATGAGCGATTGATGGACAGGGACAGCTGCAGAAAGGGGACCCCCAGATCGCCTGGGGGTTTACATCCTATTTCCGGGAATTTTATAAGGCCAAGGATTTGGGTGGCCCGGACGAAATCCACACGCCAGTCTTGACAGACGACGATAATGAGAACCTCGAGGCCGACATAATGGCCACAGAAATAAGACATGCAATAGCTAGGACCCGTGCCCGAATGGTCTCTCGGCGGAATTTTTAAAAAAAGGAACTGATCTCTTGATAACCCACCTTTTGGTTCTCTTTAGTGATGCAACCCAAGATGGTACTCTCCCGCCCGACCTGAGAATGGCCACGATCGTGCCTATATATATATATATATATAAACAGGGCAGGCCCCGTGACGTCGACGAGTCGTATAGACCGATCTCCCTCCTCAATGTAGAGGCTAAGCTCTTGGCCACGGTCCTGGCCCTTCGACTGAGTCAGGTGATCTCTGGCTTGGTACATCAGGACAAAACGGGATTCCTGCCAGACAGGGCGACCAGGCAAAACCTCCGGTGGACCCATAACTGGCTTATGGAGGTGAAGCAGAGGGAAGACCCACATATGTTCCTCTCTCTTGACGCTGAAAAAGCATTTGACACTGTTCACTGGCCCTTTTTGGAGGAGACGCTGGTTAAATTTGGAGTCGGCCCCAATTTTCGGAAGTGGGTGGGACTTTTATACACGGACACCAGAGCCCGGGTTAAAGTAAAGGAGTGCTGTCGGACGATTTCCCTGTCTGAAGGAGGACCCGCCAGGGATGACCCCTGCCCCCGTTGTTATTCGCCCTCACTGTCGAAATAGTGGCCTGTGAAATCCGCCAGGCGGAAGAGGTGCGAGGCTTCCGTATAAAGTAGGCGGAGCTACAGGAGGAAAAGATCTCGCTCTACGCGGACGATATTCTACTATATGTGACACAACCAGCGAACGCGGTCCCTGCGCTATTCAAACTCCTAGATAGGTATGGCTCCTTTTCGGGATACATAATAAACTTGCACAAATAGATTTTATACAGCCCACGCATAGAGGAAGAATGCCCCCCGCTACCGGGCACCCTCCAGGTCACTCAGTCAAGGTTTAAATACTTGCGGATCTATCTGACTATCGACAAACATATTTCCTATCAAAAAAATATCCAGAGAGTGATTAGGAACTTTGCGGATGACGTCCTTCGATGGAAGTCCCTCCCCCTTACGATCTAAAGGCCGGGTGGCGATGTTTAAGATGATCACGTTGTCCCTCTTTCTGTATGCCTTGCAGAATGAATACTTTCCCCTTTCTAGACAGACATTCCAAGCAATAAATGCTGTACTGCCCGCCTTATTATGGTTAGGGAAGCAACCCAGAATAGCCCTAGCTACGCTCCAGAGGAATCAATATAATGGGAGGGGGGGGGGGTGGATCTCCCTACAGGACGTGGAGGCATAATATTGGGCCGAACATCTCGCACCGATAAATGAGTGGCTCAATGCGCCCGCGGACCACCCGACATATAGGCTGGAAAGGGCCACTATGGCACGCCGCACTAGCCTACACTACTTGTATGGGGTAGTCGGGAAGCGACGGCTACTACCGGCCATACAAATCACTATAGAGGCATTGGACAGGGCGACGAGGATGATGGGGTGGGCGCATAAACCGACCAAGCAGACGCCAATATGGACCTGCACGTGGCTGAGGGAGCTACATAAACTCACTGGCTTTGGCGGGTGGGATACTATTAGGATCTCATCGTTGGGGGACCTAGTGGCGAGAGGAGAGCTTAAAACTTATGAGACCCTGAGGGCAGAGTATGGACTGACCCCAGCGCAGTTCCTCAAATATGCGCAGTTACGTCATGCCTAGAAGGCTAAGGTAGCGCTCACCTCCCCATTGCCAGAATATGCCCCGTTGGAGGGTCGTTTGCTGCAGGAACATGTACCTGAAAAACTGGTGCCCCTGACATATAAAACCCTGAATAATGCACCGGACAGGCTGGGGGAACTGAGAGCAGTCTGGGAACAGGACATGGGCGACATGGACCCAATAGACTGGGAAGCGGCCCTGATGCATCAGAGAGGTCATGATTAAATCCCGACTGCGTCTTATCCAGTATACAATATTGCATAGGGTCTACTATGACAGGGCCAGGATGCATTGCATGGGTAGAGCTAGTGATCCCTGTTGTTTGAGGTGCGGGCACCCGCAGGGAACCTTCTTTCACACCCTATGGGACTGCCCCATCATTAACACTTACTGGACGCATATTCTGGGAGAGTGGAATAAAATTCTGGTGGTGACGTTCCCACTGGACCCTAAGTTTGTACTACTGGGATTAACTACTGACGTGGATCTGAGCCGCCCACACTTGAACTTTGCCCTACTGGCCCTAGTGGTGGCGAAGAGGGATCTGGCACGAGAGTGGGGAGCACCGTCGCCCCCCCAAGTGGGAGACTGGAGGAGGGGGATGGATTTGTACCTGGCGGCTGAGAGAGTGACTTACAAACCCAGGGGCTGTCCTCGAAAGTTCTGCAGGGTAGGGGGGAAATGGAGGAAGTATCACGGTTTTGATGGGGGCCTGGGGACTGAGTGACATGCTAATAACCACGCTGATTGGGACGCTGCCCCCTATTACTAGTCTGTGGGTCATGAGCCTGGGACTTACGAAGTCCCCCTGGAAGATGATGGCATGTGGTGACACTGTTTTCGGTGGGTGGAGGATGGACACGACTGAACTGCTTTTTGTGATGTGGACGGTGGGTGGGAGGGCGGGGGGGTGCTCTGTAGTGCTGAAAATTAACTGTGACTTGCCAATGATGTTTCTGTTGATTCTAAATGCCAATACATTTTATTTTATTTTTAAAGTTTGCTGCAACAACTGTGCAGATGGCTCCCAAATCATACTGAATCTTTAAAATTCATTGCATCTTTATACATGTACAATTGGATAATACGTACAGGCGATGGACCACTGGATGCCAGCAAACTACCTCAGGTTAAATACCTAACAAAACCGAGATATTGTTGTGGCACTAGACCAACTATCACCCTTCACCCATCCAACTACCAGAACTAGGGCTACCACGATCATATACAAGTTAAGTGAGTAATTTAAGGGTTATTTATGGTCTCCAATTTCTCACTTACAAATCACATTGATCAAGACTCCATGATGAGATATTTTCTCACAATTTCCCCAACCTGTGACTTCCTGAAACAAGCATTTACAATGCAATGGTTTTGTATTTGGAAAAGTTAGAGCTATTGGCATTGTAAATGACAACATTTGTATTTATGTGTTGGTTTTTAAAACCGATAAATAAATGGCATTGTCATTTACATTGCCATTAGCTTAATCTCTCGCAAATGTGAGACCTATTGTACCCTACGGACGAGCTCAGCAGACAGCAATTACTACCACACACCCACACACTCAGAGCCACACACACACACCCAGAGCCAGCCACACACACACCCAGAGCCAGCCACACACACACACACACACCCAGAGCCACACACACACCCAGAGCCAGCCACACACACACACACCCAGAGCCACACACACACCCAGAGCCAGCCACACACACACATCCAGAGCCACACACACACACACACACCCAGAGCCACACACACCCACACACACCCACCCACAGCCACACCCACACACACACCCACCCACAGCCACACCCACACACACCCAGAGCCAAACCCACACACACCCAGAGCCACACACCCAGAGCCACACACGCACACCCAGAGCCACACACGCACACACCCAGAACCACAAACGCACATACCCAGAGCCACACACACACACCCAGAGCCACACACACACACACATACCCAGAGCCACACACACATACCCAGAGCCACACACACACATACCCAGAGCCACACACACACATACCCAGAGCCACACCCACCCACCCAGAGCCACACCCACCCACAGCCACACACACCCACCCACAGCCACACCCACAGCCACACCCACACACACACCCACACCCACCCACCCACCCACACAGAGCCAAACCCACACACACACACCCAAACACACACACACCCAGAGCCACACACCCAGAGCCACACACGCACACACCCAGAGCCACACACGCACACACCCAGAGCCACACACGCACACACCCAGAACCACACACACATACCCAGAACCACACACACATACCCAGAGCCACACACACACATACCCAGAGCCACACACACACATACCCAGAGCCACACACACACATACCCAGAGCCACACACACACATACCCAGAGCCACACACACACATACCCAGAGCCACACCCACCCACCCAGAGCCACACACACACATACCCAGAGCCACACCCACCCACCCAGCCACACCCACCCACCCAGCCACACCCACCCACCCAGAGCCACACCCACCCACCCAGAGCCACACCCACCCACCGCCACACCCACCCACCGCCACACCCACCCACCACCACACACACCCACCCAGAGCCACACCCACCCACCCAGAGCCACACCCACCCACCCAGAGCCACACCCACCCACCCAGAGCCACACCCACCCACCCAGAGCAAAAGCTAACTGCGATAAATGTTGACATAAATCATGCAAACAGTCTATTCAAAAGAGGCAGCAGCTGAAGTGTGACACCTGGTTATCTTGTTTCCTGGCGCACCGTGCTTCCTCAGTCCCTTAAGGCTAGGAGTGCCCATCCCAGACAAGCAGGGCAGAGTTCACGCACCGACTCCCACACACGTATTATTACACACTTCCACAAAGTCAATTAAAGGAAGATTAATTTGCCTGGCGTGCAAAATTCACAACATAATCATTCGCCACAACACGTGATGCTTGCAAGTCATTAAACTGTTGGTAACCAGCACACGCCCGTGCCAAAAATGAATGGAATGTACTCGCATTGCTCCACTATAGTCTACTGGAGGAAGGGCGGGCTTGTTGACGGCTCCTTTCTCCTGGGCGGCGGGGTTCTCCTCCTCGCAACGGAGCCCCGCCTGCATCATCCGCCGCGCAACAGCCCAATCACAACTAGGCACTGGCCCAAGCCCAAACATGATATTTGCTTAGACCTGAAACAGTGTTTTGCAAATAAACCGTCCCAGACAGAAGCCTACCAGAGCCAAATGATTACAGGGGACACGTAATACCTGCAGCTACAGGGCTTAGAAGGAGCAGTAAGCAATAGCGTTGGTCTAAAAATGATCAAAACAGTCCAGAAGAAGCAGGTATCAAATCATTTTCAGGAGGCAGAACGCAACACACAAAAGGGGGGTACTCACCCTGTGCAACCTAACTACATCCCACTCCTCCTAGGACAAAACGGTGTCCCCCCTGTGTGTACTATCAACGTCCAGTGAAGAAAGAGGCAAGTAATTACACCAAAAGGTGAACTAAAATGAAGGCAAGACACTGTGGGGAGACATCCCAGTCAGTCTCAGTCCAAGGGCCACATGATCGCAAGAAAAGTGTTTGGAAACAATTTAGTAAAACTTGGAAGGTCACTTCAGATATGTTCAGCTGCTTAGAACAGCACCCCCTCCCCCCCAATCTCTTTCAGTCACACTTTCCCTGCAAAAATGTTTGATGTGTGCCTTTGCCTGAAGAAACGCACTTGGAAAATGTTCCAAACTATCTAAAGAAAGCCTTAATTACCTCTTACGTGTCTTCCTCAGTCCCTTAAGGCTAGGAGTGCCCATCCCAGACAAGCAGGGCAGAGTTCACGCACCGACTCCCACACACGTATTATTACACACTTCCACGAAGTCAATTAAAGGAAGATTAATTTGCCTGGCGTGCAAAATTCACAACATAATCATTCGCCACAACATGTGATGCTTGCAAGTCATTAAACTGTTGGTAACCAGCACATGCCTGTGACAAAAAAGAATGGAATGTACTCGCATTGCTCCACTATAGTCTACTGGAGGAAGGGCGGGCTTGTTGACGGCTCCTTTCTCCTGGGCGGCGGGGTTCTCCTCCTCGCAACGGAGCCCCGCCTGCACCATCCGCCGCCTCTCTTCTTCCGGGTGAGTGCACGGGGCGCAGAGTAGGCTCCTGCCTGCCCCGGTGCCCAATGCAGCCACGATTCTCAGCTGCCCCACTCACCGGCTTCTCCTGCTGTTGCGGTTCCGGCAGGATGCGGGGCCCTCCTCAGCGCATGGAGGTCCCTTGGCTGGACAGGCGGACGGCTCCTTTCTCCTGGGCGGCGGGGTTCTCCTCCTCGCAACGGAGCCTCGCCTGCACCATCCGCCGCCTCTCTTCTTCCGGGTGAGTGCACCGGGGCGCAGAGTAGGCTCCTGCCTGCCCCGGTGCCCAATGCAGCCGCGATTCTTCCGGGGGAGGCGGGGTAGGCTCCCGCCCTCCTACTTCCGGTTCCGGGTGTCCCGGAGGCCCGCCCCCGGCTTGCCTGACTTCCTGGTCAGGCGCCGGGCGGCGGCAGGGACGATTTCATGGGCAATGAATTTTTGGCTTTTGGCTGACGTAGCCTGACGTAGCCAAAAGCCAAAAATTCTCGGGAACGCCCCCGAATCTGGTCCGGCCATGACGGACGCCTCTCTGTTCCAATGGCTAGCCTCCATTTATGGAGCTAGCCAATGGAACAGAGGGCGGATTCCCGAGCAACATACTGTAACTCATTAGATTTCTCCTGCGCAAAAGCTGCTTGCGCAGCTTTTTTGCAGTCGAAACCTAAAAACGTTAAGCCACCATCGACTTAGTAGTTTTTCACCTCGACTACAATAACGTTCCTCTCTGTAAAAGCTTTAAAAAATCTATAGAGAAATCAGAGAGCAACTGAGAAAGATATTCTCAAATGACCCAAAAATCACATCACAACTGGCTTAACATTCTTATACGGTGTACATTAACTTACTGAGCAATTCACATGATTTGAACATTCTTCTTCAACAAAAATTTGCACTTAATCACCATAAGGTACCAGGCTGGACCGTCTTTTGACCCCCCCACTACAAAAATGTTCAACTGACGATTAAGCTCTAGAACGTAATTCTTGCATAAATAGGAAGATTAACAGTAATTGGCTTTTATATCATTACAGCAATTTTTGCAAAAGGCAAGTCATTTTGTGCTAAAAAGGTGCAAAAAAGGACAGAAAACAACCACTCAAGTTATACTGTTCCTTTGCTATTTTACATCAAACGGCGAATTTGCTGTAATTTTTTTTTATAACGAATAGCCTGCAATTTTGCGAAGTGGAGTCCTTTTAGGAATTTCACAAAAGCTTAACGTGAAATTCCCAAATTACACGGCATGATTTGAATTTCGCCCAGGCCTAACACATGAGCCTGAGCAAGAGATGGTCATTGAGCAAGTTCATTTTTTGCAGCAGTGGATTCCTGGAAATGGGAAAAGTATCTGCCCTACCATTTCCTTCCTAACGCCCCCACTTTCCATATGTGAGTCTCTGGAATGTTGAGTTTGCATTTACTGGCAGTCTAATGCAAAGGGAAGAGGATCACTTTCTGATTCCAGCCCTTAATCATGCAACCAAAAGGCTAAACCAGAAATACAAAAACAATTGATGGACAGAATGCAGAACAATGTCATACATTCACCCAGTACAGAGATCTGGGCCTAAATCCATCGTTTTTTTGCTCATCATGTCATTTCAGTTTGAACCCAGCCATTTGCAAATCAGTCTTGACCCTGTGCCCAATGAGAACAGTCTAGCCGGAAACCAGAAATACAATCAAAACCACACGAATTGTTAAAAAATTACGAATATGATAAAAAAGCTGCTGACTTTCATATTACGCAGAAATTACCAACAATTCAGAGCCACGCCCTATGAATTACCCGGCATGTGGACTGACTCATTCTTTTCTTGGGCACCAGCTGAGCAACACAATTCTGCTCCTTCAGGAACCCCCTATTTTCGAAAACACTCCGCTAACTAAGCTAAAAACTGTTGAATCATTTACTCGACTGCCAAAATGACCTTTCAAGTCCCACCGAAAACTAAACTTTCAGAGAAATGATTAAACTGTGGCTGTCTTACTTTGTAAAAGGAGCGAGTTAATTGTTGAAATCCTGTGCAGTGCTATCGTAGGAAGAGCAAATGACTGCTTCCACTTACACACACTCGCAGTTTCTGATCTGCTTTACGTAGGCCATGCAGTTCTATGGGTAAGGTCTGTGTATGCTTTGGGACTGCCAGAGATGAGCTATGAAAACTGGATTGGAATGAGCCCCAGATCAATTACGCGTGGGTGAGATTGGCTCGGCATTTCGAGGGTTCAACTTCTTGTGCTGCCCCAGTAGCAGAGCTGACAAAATCTTTTTTCGCTTTCTTTCCCTTCACCAGAGCTCAGAGATAGATTGTGCTTTGGGCCTGACCTATTTGTAATGAACTGCAGGTCGTTCTAAACAGGTTTAAAAATACAACACTGATGAAAGCAACAAAGTTTCTGTGACAAATGACGTGAGTGCATAACCAAAGCAAACCTGACGAACTCACACATTCCGTGAAGAACATTTTATTTTAAATGGCTGATTTGCCACTTGGGCTGGTTTTCAGTAAAAAAAACACCAATGTACATATTCATATAACGGAACAATAGTTTTAGTTAGACATTGTGATTACAATTAGCAAATTTCATGGGTTAGCCACTCTGAATACGATTAAGGCCTAAAATATGATAATGTGGGATTTGCTACTGTTTGTTATACCTAATATCTGATTTTAAAAAAGTTATTAAAAGCAAAAGAAAACACACAACTCACTAATCTCAATTGCCCACGACATTCAACGAACCAAAACCTGACTCAAACTAATTCTGACCTGGATGACCAGTGCCTATCTAAAACTCAAACAGACAGAATTCCACCAAAAGGAAATAAACAACCTTAAATCCAAACTTGGAATTGAACGTGGGCAGCTTGAACATTCCACCTGGCACCCAGCACAAAATCACTGACTTGCTTGAGACTGGGTTCTCCTTCAAATAATACACTGCTGCACTCCCCCCCTAAAGATAGTAGGAAAGTGAACGTTTTTCTTCTCTGAATTGACTTTAAGCAGAGCTAACAAAGCCCTTTGTGTCTCGCACAAAGGAAATTATGTGCTTTAGGACTTCGTGACACCATATGGGATCTCCCGAAAGGCACCCTGCAGGCTACTATAGCTTAAAAGGCCTGAGGTTGGATCATATTAACCAATCCTAAAGGAATTGTACTGAATCTACCAACCCTGCTTTATCTTCAAGACCAGCTGGATAATAAATGGTCACCATAAACTGCATTGTTAGGTCAAAGGTCAAAAAGGTTTATTGCATAATTAATTAAAATTATTACAACTGTCACATGATTAATTATTATACAAAATGTAAATATATTTACTAAAATTAAGTCTCCTCCTTTGTTATAAAAATGGTGTGGAACAGTGTATTAAAAGTTTCTTCTGGAGAATCTCTCGCTGTCTCGGAATATCAAAGTGTTTTTGCATATTTGTGCGAACTTTTCCAGTCATTTTATTTATTTATTTATTTATTTATTTGCGGGTTTATAACGCGCTAGGATCACATCCCAAAGGAGTATCTCCGCGCCTTTGGCAACCTTCCAGCACATAACAGTAGGTAATAAAATTTACACTAGTTTTGGAATAAAAAGGTTTTTAACTGTTTTCTGAACGGGAGATACTCCTTGCAAAGTCTCAAGGAAAGTGGGAGGCTGTTCCACAGCGTTGGGCCAGCAATTGAGAGGGCTCTACCACCCTGTCTAGCCTTTTTTGCTCTCGGAACCAGCAGTAGAGCTTGTTCACTAGATCTCAAGGATCTCAAAGGTTTATAGGGGAAAAATCTGTTAGACAAATACACAGGGCCTTTCTTCTGGAGGCACTTGTATATAATGCAACAAGTCTTGTACTTCACCCTTTGCTTAATGGGAAGCCAATGCAGGGTGTTCAAGAGGGGTTTGGAGGGGGTGCGAGGGGGCTGATTTAGAACAAGACGGGCCGCGGTATTCTGGACTACCTGCAATCTGGCAGTTACTCCCTCATTTGCTGATAGAAGCAACCCATTGCAATAGTACAAGCGACTCAACACTAAGGCCTGCACTAACGTCCTCCTGGTTGAGTCAGGGAGCAAGGGAAAAACTTTCTTCAGCATTCCGATGATATGGAAGCAGGACCCCACCACTTGGTTGCCATGTTGCTTCAGGGACAGCTCCTGGTCCAGACGCACACCGAGATTTTTAACCACCTGCTTGGGCTCTGGGACTGGGCCAAGATCTTGCGGCCACCAGTCGGGGGACCACAGGAGTTTGGCCTCACCGAACAGCATCACCTCCGTTTTAGCAACATTGCATTCCAGGAAGTTAGATGCCATCCAGTGGGCCACTGCCTTTATCCCCTGGGAGAAGTAGTTCCTGACCTCATCCGTGAAGTATTTAAAAGGAAAGAGGAGTTGGGTGTCATCCGCATAGGACACAGGGATAAACCCATGGGACCTCATCATGTTCGCTAGGGGGGCCACATAGATATTAAAAAGGGTGGGGCTCAAACAAGAGCCCTGTGGCACCCCCTTCGAGATCCCCCAACTCCTCTGACCGATAGGCACCCAAGGTGACTGTTTGGGTGCGATCTGTCAGGAAACTCCTCAACCACGCTATAGCCCCACCTTTCAGGCCGATGTTAACAAGCCTGGTGGTCATGATGTCATACGACACAGTGTTAAACGCCGCAGACAGATCCAACAGAACCAGGATAACAGAATGACCTTTATCCTGGAACATGTGTAGATCGTCTGCGACTGACAGCAAGGTGGTCTCGGTGCTATGTCTCGGCCTGAAACCCAACTGGGATGGATCCAGTCCATTTGCCTCCTCGATGTATCTAGACAAATGCCTATTAACAAATTTCTCTATCACTTTACCCATAAAGGGAAGGAGAGAAATAGGTCTCAAGTTGGTAAGTTCCGTCCAAGGAACGGTGGTATTCTTTCTCAACGGTCTCACTAGTGCCCTTTTCCAATCCCTCGGAACCTCTCCCGTGCTTAGTGACAGGTTGATTAGCTGCTGGATTTCTGGGCCCAGGACTTCAGCCAGCATGGGCATGATGCGGGCAGGGATGATGTCCTGAGGGCTACCACTCTTAATCTCGGTCACTAAAGCAGTAACTTCCTCTAAGGAGATAGGGGGAAAGCTTCTTAGGCAGTTAGCTTGTGACTTCTGTTGTGTGTTGTTGTGGGAAAGGTTGTTCGGATCAACCACCTCAGTTGTCTTTGAGGCCATTATCTTTCCGTAGATCGCATCTATCTTCTTCATGAAGAATTGTGAGATCCCGTCACATAGATCTTGAGATGCAACCTCTACAGTCTCGCATGCCGCAGGCTTAGTGAAAGTTTGTAAGATTTTAAATAAAACTTTAGAGTCTTTCCCTGCCTCTGTGAGTTGCATTGCGATGTGGCTTTTACGAGCTGTCCTTATGATATGATCTAAGTGAGGTTATATGATGTTGCTTGTCCTCCGGCCTCTGAGACTGTCTCCATACTTTTTCCATCTTTCTGGTTTTTGTTTCATCAGTCTCAGATCCTCGGAATACCAAATTTCTTGCTTGACTGCCTGACGGGGTCTATATATTTTCAGCGGGATAGTGTAATTAATCGCTTCGCTAACTGCATTTTCAAACCGCTTAAGTTCAGTTGACATTATTCCCGTATAATCATTAATCAGGGGAGCTTGATAGGCTTCTCGGAAAGTGTCCACCGTTAGTTTGTGCCAGGGTCTTTTTTTAGTGGCCAAGGAGGTCTGTATGCGTGGCTTATCCATAGCATCAGTATAGAACTTTAAAATAAAATGATCAGTCCATTCTACCTGGGTGGGAGATATACACGTGGTTAGAGGTGAGTTGGAGAACACCAAGTCCAAAGTATGGCCTGCCTCATGTGTAGGTCCCTGGTTAATCTTTTTAAGACCTAAATAGTCCATGTCCATTAAGAGGGTTCTAGCCTCCATGCATTTCTCTGAGTCGCTATGCATATTGAAGTCCCCTACTAGTAGGAAGTTCTGATTTTCTTCTATAAATGGTGCTAAAGCCTCCATAAGGGAGATGGAGAAATTTCCACTCGAACCTGGGGGGTCGATACAATACCGCACCCCTTCTATTTTCCCTAGATGCGGAGGTAAGTTTAAAGATCAGTAATTCCATCCGCGGGGTACTAATTTCCTCCAAGATTGTGATGTTTAGCTCCTCCTTATATACAATGGCTACTCCCCCTCCTAATTTATTAGGGCGGTCCATTCTGGTTATCTTATATCCCATCGGGATGCCTAGTGTGATGGCTGGAACTGAGTGAGGCTTGAACCAGGTCTCTGTTAAGAAACAAAGGTCAGGCTTCTCTGTGGATATCAGGTCCCATACCTGTATGGCATGCTTCACCAACGAGCGCGAGTTACAGAGCAGATTTTTGCTCCCCGAAGGGGAAGTGTCCTCTGTGGTCTTAGCTGGGGCAGTGTTATGTGTTTTACATCGCCTTGCGGCTAGATCCCGCTGATGGCTATTGGCCACTACCTCAAGGCCGAACTGTGTACGGCAAGTGTAGCATGTAAAAGGTCCTTCTAGGTCGAATTGTAAGGTGACATCGCATACATTTGATGAGTGGTTCCTTAACCCTAATAATACCTGTGAGGTGTAGGTTAGGCGCCTAGTACAGGGATTCCTCATGTTGGTAGGGGATATTGCCATAGTCTCCTGACCCTGGCCCCGTCCTGTCGCGGACAGACGGGCTGGTCTTTGGCTCGTCTTAGGCGCCACCCTGCGCGCCAACGCTGCGCGCTGGGGCCGACGAGGGGCTAAATAGACTTGCAAATGCGGAGGTCTAGAGCGCTAACCGCTCGACTCTCCGTGTGGCCCGTCTCTGCCCCGCCCTCCACACACCGCGATTAGCTGTAGTGCCGGTTCAGGGGTCAGGAGGCAGAGAAACCAGTCCCACTCTGGTAGCCTAGATGTATGCAAGTAAGTGAATATTTATAAACAGCGTGCCGCTAAATATCTGTCCAGGAGCACATTTTATACTTTAAAAATCAGTATTCAGGAATTGTGACAAAGTGCAAAATATTTAAAACGAACTTGAGCTCCCTCGAGAAATTTCTAAATTAGCCCAGCGTGGCTGCTCTGTGTGCGAGGTCGGCGCCAAGCGGGGTGAGAGTTACTGCCACCAACGTCTTACCATTGGAATCAAGGCAGCCTTGGAGTCCAGCTTCTTAACCTTCTCCTTGTTCTACTTGACTCAAACATTTTTTCACTTCTGCCAAGAATTTTGTTCCCCGGCCGGCCATAATGACAGAACTCACTCCCAGCCAGCAAGGTACTGCTTGTCTGCAGGTGCGGATATTTCGCTCGTTGCAAATTCATTTTAATAGTCGTTGCTGTTGTGCCAGATGGGACGGACAGACACACAAAAAATGAGCTAGTGATTCGGTTTTATAACCGCATAGGCTGCATCTCTCGGTCTGGTGATTACCTTTCCAGGATGGTAAAAGATCCTTCGAGATGTGCATACCCATCCTATAGTCTGTAAAAGCTCTTTTTAAGTGCTCGTTGAAGTGGGAGGTTAAGTAAGCGTGTGGTGATCCTGCTTTGAAGGAACTGATAATGGTCCAGCCGTGTCGCCGTTTTAAAAGTGTCCCTTTGTCTTCTTGAAAAGATTTTCCTTGTTGGCCAATCTACTTATGCTTGCTTTATCCGTCGCGGATTCCCATGCAGCTTCCAACCCCAGCTCTTTTACGCAGATTTTCAAGTAGTTTCCCCAGGAGCACTGCATTGTTACATCACACCAGCTAGCATGTAGAGTAGTGACAACGCTGTACCATGTTAGGAAGGAAGGAAGGAAGGCCAGAGTAATTTTGGAAGTCTCTGGTCTGCTTCTGTGAACAATATGGAGGTGAAGTTGTTTTCCCAGATGGTGGAAGTATGTAGCTGAAGGGAGGAGACCTAGACACTGAAGTGGGGAGAGAGGACACAAGGCTCCTTTGGAAATTCACTTACACCTTTTGCAGATAGGAGCAGCTAATTAGACTTCCTGTAGCACTGCCATTTATTAGATGAAGAGGATGAAGGGTGGGACTGCAGCTTCTATTGTTAAGGTGAAACAGGCCCCTTTGGGAATAGCCATTGTAATTATGCTGCAGGGCAGAGCCACATTATGTGGCAGCGTGGAGTACATTATGTGGCAAGAAAAGGCAAGTCATGCAGCGTAATGTGGCACATTTTGTAATAGTATTACTTGGTTATTTTGTCGTTTTTACACTTGTTAACACTGTCTGGGCAATGGTTGCACCTCTTTTTTTTGTAAAAACGTTATTGTTTTTAGATTTTAGTATGACAACAGTAATAAACCGTGTTACATGGTCAGCATCATATGTCTGTAGGTCACTTACAGCAGCTCTTTTGACGACAAAATCTGTACAAATAACGTTCATTTGGCATGCATGTATGACAGTACTAGTTGAATTGTACCAGGGTGGCAATCAACATTCAGGTTCCAGTCTTATGAAGAAGCCTATAAACCGCTGTGCATAAACAGTAACTTTGAAATTCAGGAGTAATATAGATATACATGGTAAACTGTCTCTTTAACACCACGGGGGGGGGGGAGGAGTTAGAACTTGGAGCCGAGTTGGAGTACCTCCCCCTGCCTGTGCATGGGTGGGGAAATGTTGTCTACTATGTCCATGCCCATCATTGTAGCCATATGCCCCCCGTGAATGTGCCAGCGCATGTCTTAGCTGTGGGAGTGGTGACTGTGGGTGCCTCAGGGATTCTAGTCGCGCTTGTGGCATTGTCCATCCTGGTCAGGCGTCAACGCTGGTTGGGCTGGCAGATCTGCGTGCTGTTACAGCAGTGTAAGAATCACCTCCCAGTACGTAGCTATTGGTAGTTTTCTAAGGCCTGTTGTTTCTTTGTGGCGAATCACGATGCCCTCTGCCCATGCCCATGCAAGTGTAGAGTGTCTCCAAGCCTAGAAGTGTGGAGGGTCAGGAGCCTTCCATCGCTTTGTAGTTAGTTGTTTGGCAGCTATTATACTCAAGTCCAAAAATCTGGACTTGACTTTAGTGTTGCATGTTCTGCGGAATTGGTGCAACAAGTATACCGGCCATTCAAAGGGTAGCTCTGTCTCAGTGCAGGCATGGAGCGCCTCCGCTACATCACTCCAGTAGGCGCCAAGACTGGTGCAGCTCCACAGCATGTGTATCATGTCTGCGTCTACAACAGAGCATCTGGGGCAAGCAGTGTCAGTACGATGAAAGTATCTATTAATTTTGGCTGGCATGTAGTACGCGCTTTGCATAATGTAATATTGGATCTGCCTGAACCCCACATACCTGAGGATTTGAACTGGACTGGCCAGTACCTGTCCCCACTCTTTGTCCGAGAATTGTCTGCCGAGGTCTTGCGCCCATTTAAGCCTAAGGGGGGTCTTACTTTATCGCTCTGTGTTGGCGCAGTGAAACTGTGAACCACCGTGTCAGGCATCTACTTTGTCCCATTACATGTAGGTATTGCACAGTTAGATGTGTGGGCGATTCTGTCGCTAGGTCTCCCCAAAGTGCTGTGGGTGTGGCTAACAAAGATCAATGCAGGAGGAATTGCCCTGCAGGGAGCTCATCTTCTTCTATCATAGACGCATACGGAAGCAGGGCGCCCTCGCGGTAGAGGTCGTCCAGGGTCTGGACCCCCGCAGTGGCAAACATTCCGTCGTTTGGGAGCCCCCTCTAGGGAGTGGGCTGGGGCATACAGCATTATTCTTCGTGTTATGTAGAGACTCATTTTGGAACAACTATGTGTCACACCCAGTCATAGAGACTCAGGAGGCCATTTGCGCACACCTGGATGAAAAAGACGGAGTATCTGAGATTGCGTGAGAGGTGGAAGCGTGGCCGGGGTGTCTTCACATTGGTGACCTGCTATCTATCTGGCCACCCATTGAAGTTGCGCTGCCAAGAATTAATGCTCTAGGCATGCTGCTGCCAGGCCCCCTTGGTCAGTGGGCAAATATTGTTTTTTAATCGCCACTCTGTGTCTATTGGAGCACCAAATGAAGTCCCTGACCAACTTCTCCAGTGCAGTGAAAAAGGAGACCGGCACCTGATTGGGTAGATTCGCAAAATAGTACAGAAATCTTGGTATGGCTACTGTTGGACTTGACCCGTTTTGGCTAAAGTGCTTTAAACTTTTTGCCTTCCTCCTAGACCTTTTTCTGACATTATGTTGCTGACTTAGATGCTTTGGGGACTTTGCCACTGCTGATCAGTGTCAAAGTGCAAGTGCTCCCTGTATAAAGTGTTATGGTAATAGGTTGTCCATAATTGGTAGGTGTCTGTAACTTTTTAAAGAAAGCCATCTCCTTCAGGAAAAGTATGGATGGTTAGTTATGCTGTGAATGTTTTAGGTATTTTTTAATTAATATAGTAATTTATGTTTTTAATACACACCTAATATTGCTCATGCTCATAGTGCCCGTTGCTCTCCTTTTTCTACCTTGTACTGTATGTTGTGTCTCTTACATGTTACATGAAATGAATTGCTTGGATTGTTTTTAACTGTTTACTTATGAATTGTACTTTTATGATTGTAAAATTTACAATCGAATAAAGATCTTGAATTGAATTGAATTGGTAGGTGTGTCTTACTAGTAAACTCCCTAGTAAAGTGCACTATGTGTGCTAGGGCTGGTAATGCAAATGCTACTAGTGGGCCTGCAGCACTATTTGTGCCACTCACACAAGTAGCCCTTGAAAAAAAAAAGATCTCAGGCCTGCCACAGCAGTGCCTGCACGCAGTTTAACTGCCTTGTTGTCCTGACAAGTGCACCCACTTACCAGGCCTTACCTTCCCTTTTTATGCACATCAGACCCCCTATAGTATGTCCAAGGTACCCCCCTGGGTAGGGTGCAGTGCATGTGAAAGGTAGGGCATGTACTCAGGTGTGTACCATGTCCTGTCAGTGAAATACAGTCAAATTCGTTTTTGACGGTTGCAAGGCCATCTTGCTCATATAACAAAATGGGGAATGCGGTGTCCCATGTTTCCGGCATATCTTCCCATAGGCATAAGACGGAGGGATGGAGTTTAGTGTGCCTGAACTCAGAATTGAATAACATCTTTTTGTGAAGATGGTTTTTAAATTGTGTGCTTAGAAACCATGTTTTTTTATAAATGGCTGGTTTCTGGTCTTAAACCATCCTGTGTGCCTCTGCCTGTTTGTGTTTTGACCATCTGGGTTTGGATGTGACAGGGTCTGGGAAGTGTCCTGACACCAAGGGGGAGAAGGTGAGACCACAACAGGCTGGCCTTCATTTGAAGGAGTGGGGGGTGGAGTAGCCCCCTGGATGTGAAGAGGGCTGTGTTGCTGCACCAAAAGGAGGGAACCACCTCCTGCGGAGCGGCTGGGCCCCAGACCCTGACAATCAAAGAAAGAGGGTGTGCACTGGGAGGAAGACACCCAGGTCTGGTTTGGACTGGGCTCAGTGCCCCCTAAACACAAATACTTCAAAGGCATTTAGGGGTATAAATGTGAGAGCTGAAACCCCTGGACTAAAGACTGAAATCCATACTGAAAAAGGATCAAACCTACTTTGTGATCAATAGGAACCTCTGCCAAAGAAGAACAGCTAAAGAGAAGGACTGCCTTTGCTGTGTGCTCCGGGGCTGGCCTGTAGTGTGCTGATTTGACGGAGGAGAGACTAAGGGACCCTGCTTGTGAGGACTTTGCTGTGTGCTGTGTCCTGAAGTAGCGTGTCTCCAAGGGCCCGAGGCGAGCTGGTCCCCAGTTGTGGAAACTCCGGAACATAAAGTTTTCCAACCATGTCTCAGCGACGCTTAAGTGCGTGGTGCTTTTGCACGCCTGAGACTGCTGTGTGGTCCGTGGTACTGTTTAGGAGGTGCCCCGTGATCGCATTGCGCCCGCAGCATGAAACATCGTCCACGCTGCTGTATTGCTGTTTTTGGCCCGAGCCATCATCGTAACTGAGGCTGAGAGGAAGAATCACCGCCGCCATTCCGAGCCTCAACATGCTACAGGATTTCTGGAAGACTGCTGTATGGTCCGTTTTACTGTTTAGGAGGTGCCCCGTGATGGCATTGCCCCCGCAGCGTGAAACATTGTCCACGCTACTATATTGCTGTTTGTGGCCCGAACCGTCATTGTAATTGATAGAAATATTCTGTCACACATATAGAAGGACAGTAGATTGAGCGCAAGACTATCATTTAAGTTATATATATATATATATGAATGCATTAGGGGTCAAGGATAGTGTCACTATCCATCCTTAATTAGTTCAGCACTAGCACTTTAAATGAAGTATGTTCATATATAATGCAACGTGACATTATGGCATTACATTCCAGTGAGACAGCTTGAGTACGAATTCACAGCTAGATACACTAATACTATAGCAATTTCCGTGGAGGTAAAACATATTGCCATTTGCACAATTATTTTAAGTATAATATTTATTTATTTATGCAACATAATTATTATCAATTGACTTTTTTATATATGGTCTTTTATACAATTTTAACATATTTATATGTTATTTATTTGGTGCATTGGTGTCATGTATTGAATTGCTGTATGTGTGTGTACATATATTTTCTCTAGTTGTATTGTTTTTATAACATCATGCTGCTAGCTCATTTTGCACAAACCAAAACGCATTTATGCGGTCATAAATGTTCGTTGTTATTTGAACAAAATTGAAAAATTCTTTTTATGTGCTCTGTAAAATATGCTGCTAAGGGTTTAAAGCCGTCCTCGCAAAGCTACCAATTTTGTGCACATGTAAAACACCCCACATTAGAAGTCTATTTTCTATGTTTACCACTAGAACACGTGGTGTCATCATGAAAGAGAAAAAAATGAGTGTGTGCTCTATTTAAAGTGAACACTACTGCATGTCCGCCATGTGATCAAGGGCAGTTCCTGCCCGAAATGCGTCATGCCTACCTGAACTGCAAAATGGATAGTAAACGTTTGCTGTAACACTCTGCAAGCCGTGTGGTGGTCCGTATTTTCAACCTGGGATGCAGAAATTGATATATATATATATATATATATATATATATATATATATATATATATATATATATATATATATATATATATATATATATATATATATATATATATTTTTTTTTTAATATATAGTTGTACATATTGGTTTTTAGGTCTCTCCTACGCAGCGCGTATGCGCTGCATAGGAATGGACCTTTTGGAATCGATCAGCATTTTGGCAATAAGCATGCACGTTTTGCATTGCTTTCTATTGCAATGCGTGCACGTTTGGCGTTTCCCTTGTGGGAGTGAGCAGCGGCACCATCTGTTCGTAATTATCTTCAAAGCAGATGGTGCCCATGCTCGCTCCCGCAAGGGAAACGCTGAGTGTGTGTCTTTTTTTTTTTTGCTTTTCGCTCTTGCCTACGCAGAATTGCTGCTGCCGAGTGCGTGCCATGAAGCAGTCCTGCTGACTTCCGCCTAGACTGTCTAACCTTCGACGCCTGCATCGTCTATCTGTGCTTGATGGCACTACAGATTCATAACTTTTAAGCAACATGGCAGAATTCCATCTTGCAGAATAGAGTATACTTGTCTTGCTGGGACTTACAGTATGTACTATTCTTACATGAGTGAATCTAAGTTCGCATAAGAGAGGACACTTATCCCGTAGGATTTTCTTGTGTGATGTTTGGCTCCAAAGTCTAATATAGCTCTTTTTGTACCCTTTTACAAAACACATGAACATCGCCTTACCCACACTGTACCACAACCACTCAGCCCAGTTTCAATAGCCTCTATCCCCCGCTCTCAATATGCTTAAGTTTACACTTCCAACGCCAACCCTTCTTGGTGTTAAAGCAGTGAATGTCCTCCTCGTGACCCGCAGAGCTTAGGACATAAAAGCACTCTGATTCTCTAGTGGCAGGTGCTCTATGTTTTGTTTCTGGCCTGAATCGAGTTCACAGCTTGTCTGCCGCATGCACTGACACCACAGAGACCTCAGTCATCGGAGATTTAGCAATTCATTATTGAAGGGGTAGTAGAAGGCACTCCCCATTGCTCCCCATCCACTGCTGGAGCCAACAGTAATACAATTGGATTATTCCATGCTGTAGTCTATGGGGAGCCTGAAAAGTCAATACTGGGTTCCCCAGCCTTGAACTTCTTTTTAAAAAAGCACATATCTGGCAGTTCGAGCACACCTTGACCCCAGGCCCACAAGCTGGGGCATAACGTTGGACCCTGCAGCCTCTGTGGTGCAGGAGGACCCCAGCCCTTCAGAGTCCCCAATCCTTCAAGGCCAATGAATACCTGTGATATTTGGGAGTCTCGGCGGCCCCTTATCACATGCTGTATCCTATCATTATACTTTGCGCCACTGCCCACAAGGGATCGCAAAACAACCCTACCTTAGGTCTATATTTTTTTATTTTCATCATGGGAGCTGCTGGGTCTGTGGTACCCAGCAAACCCCTCTTGTGTGGTACCATTTTCCATTCAGCTGCTGTGGTACCAAAAAATATTATACCAAGCATTGGCATAGCCAATAGGTCTCGCCTTTGGGACCTTATAAGTATTTACTTATGCAGCAGGTTCCAAAGGTGAGACCTATTGACTATGTCAATGCTTGGTAATTGTGTTGTTGATTTTTATAGTTTTGCTATATGGGTTTGTAGTTTTTAAAATAATTATTTTTTAATTGATTATACATTTTTTAGTTTTAATTTGCTAACTTGATTATGTAAATTATTTTTTTTTAAATGTAATCGATAATTCTAAAAACATGGTGATTTTTTGTAATAGTGTCATTTTTTCTATTACTTTAATTTGTTTTTGTGAACGTTGGACTATTAGGGAAATAGGGTGGATTATTTAATTTTTTTATCGATATGATTTTTACATATAATTGTATGTCTAATTTTATATAGTAATTTCGCATTTATCGTTTTTAATTACTTATATCAAATATAGTATGTACCTGTTTTTATGTGTTTGTGCAAATATATTTTATGTTTCTCTAATGTATGCATATGCAATTTGTTTTGAATTAATTTAGAATTGGAAAATTAAATCTGAGATTACCCAAATCCAATACTTTCTCTACTGTTTCTTGATTTGGAGGGAAATAGTAAATTTGGCCCCTCCAAAGTCCAACACTTTCTAGACTTGATCTTTAGTGAGAATGTTCGACTGTTTCTGACGTTTATGTACACCATTTTATTTGTAATGCATGGTTTTAATTAACTAAGGCATGAATAGATACAATAAATAATGTTACTCGGGTTGGAGTGGCAATAATAAATGTAACACCTCCAAACACTTTTCATACTGGTGCTTATGTTACAGTTGTATTAGTAAGGCTAACTTGTCCAAAGTCCACCACTTTCCCCACTGTCACTCTGGTTGCAACAGGAGTAGTAGATTTCACCCCTCTAAGTCTCATTTTCTTAAATAGTTTTTATGTTTTTTTAATTTAAATTTTAAAGTGGCAAACTTTGATTTTGTATTTGGAGTAATTTTTTATTCATTTATGTTGTTTTGAAGATTTTCAATTTTTGATATTTAGTTCGATATTCTAATTAGAGGTATTTTTGTTTTTTATATTTAAATATTTTTTAATGTTTATTTGATGTGATTATTGTAAAGTATATTTTTAAAGTTTATAACAATTATAAAAAAATGTAATCATATATTTCAAAGTTAATAAAATGTATATTAGCAAAAATTCAATATACTTTGATTTTATGACCAGATTGTGGTTGTCTATATTTTCGCAGTCAATATTGTTAACTTTACTTTCAAAGGGAAGCTTTCCGACTGACATGTATGGTTTCAATTCACACCACCTAATTACAATCTAGGCTGTTGGAATTGAAACTGGATGGTCATTCCAGCTGGATTATGACGGGCTCAAGGAGCCCGTCGGCCAGTTGGAGAACGGCCCGTAATCCCAATAAGACGACATTTCCGCCGTTGGGATTACAATGTCAGTTTCCGACAGACTTTTCCTGCCAGCTGTTCCGACAAGGAAAGGCTGTCGGAAAGCGACTTTGAGGGCCCCCTTTCCTCCCATCCCACAGTTGTGGACCTGGGGGTCACCAATGGTGCCCCCCTGTAAATCCCCGCACCCTGTGTCAAGTAACTCAACTCCTGTTTCTCTATGGGAGCTCGTGCAACAGCAGATTTATGGCTGTAGCACAAGCCCCCATAGAGAAATGAGAGTATGCGACTTCACAGAGTGCAGCAGCATTGTAATCATGCAACCGGAGGTCGGTCGGTCCAGATTTCGCAACGGTGTCGGTCAGCGGCACCTACGACTGACATCGCAATGAGGCCCAAAGTATGTAAAGTCTATATTTGTGTCCTCAATTTTTCAGAAACATTTTTAGCATCGGAAGACCTGTTGCATCTATTATGCTCCTGTAAACAACTCTCGCAAGAACGTCAACAAATATTAAAAGCAAATTTCAACCAGCGGGGAATTCGAACAAGGAGACAAACAGTTCTGGCATGCCTTGCTCCAAGTGATCCTCAACTAAACTGTGCCCTGGTAAAATTTTTGACAGCATGCACTAAGAAATTGCCGGAAATTAAAAATACTGACTGAAAACTAACTTTTAATATTTATCTATGCATTTATAAACAAAGTATTGTATCCAAGAATTACCGTGGTGTAAATAATTGCGATATGCATTTCAGGATATAACCTGCCTGATCAAGTGTTTGCCTATATCCGAACTTTTAATGTACAGTCTTTTTAAAAGAATGTTTTACCTTTTTATAATTATGGAGATTTTATGGGTTTGTAATGAAATATTTTTGTGTTGCAATGGTTTTAACAAACTACGCAAAAATAAATAAACTTGAAACAGAAACATTTTTGACATCCAATATTTTTTTTCATGTTACAACCATTTAGGCAGTACCATTCGTACCCCACTGAGCTATGGCATGCCTGAAGCAAAAGCTGCATCTCCTCCCAGTATCAGGAGAAGGTGTGAGATGAGTGTTGTATAAACAAAGAGATTCTATCAACATGTGATGGTGATATTTTTATTTTTATTTTTGATGTATTTCAGTGAAAAAACTCTCTCTTATGTAGTGGAAAGATGAGAGCATTTGTGTGCTTTTTAAAATACCCCTCACACACTAAAAAATCCAATAGTGTCATGCTTCATCATGGGGGTCTTCCCGTCCCTCTACGGGGCGGGGCGTGCAAGACCTACGGACTACGCGGGAGCACTAGGTATTTGTGACAAAGGCTATGTGATGGTGCAGGAGTGTCAGTGAAGTGTAGGGACCTAACTAGTGAAAGTGAGAAAAATTAAAAAATCCCTGGCTAGTAGAAAAAATAGTTTATTAACTTCTCTGGTTGGGAATATTAAGAAGGGGGTTTTGTGGTAGAGCAATTAGCTTGCTACCTGGTCAACATGTTTTGTAGGCAGTCCCCTACTGCCTACTCATCAGGACCTTCTAATGGTCCCTACTGGGGAATGCTCGGTTATTAAGATGGTAAGCCTATTGTCCTACAAACTGGCAGCAAAAATCGGCTGCTAGTTTGGACTATGGGGCATGAGCTGGCCCCATTTGAAAACTTAGTAGTTTCTCAATTCTTGTCAAAAATATTGACCTACTGCGGTCTTCTTTGAACACAAGTTTCATGCCCCATGAGTCGGCAGACGAAGGGTTTTTCTTTCGGTAGAATTTACCGCCCGAGTTCAATGCCTCATTCCTACCCTTGTGCCGCTCCGTGGATCAATCCACTTGTCAGGAGGGTGATTCTATCATTGCCTCTGCGCTTCCTCTTTTGTTTTGGAAGTGAGATGAGTGTTGCCGGTATCCTGCTACCAGCCCGACAAAGAGGCATGCGTGTGATCAGAGTGCTTAAAAAGGAGACAGCACTGAACTGATCCACTTGCTTTTGAACTGGGGAACTGCACCTAAGCCTTGATTCAAGCCACACAGTGACCTGCTGGCCAAACAGGGGACCTGCCTAGAGATATGAGAGGAAGGAAACCTGGGAGAAGAGTCGGTGATAAGCAAGGTACAGTATCCCAAGCATGAGTACAAGTGTGTATTTGCTGTTATTTATGTGGTATTCAGCTTTAAGTATGTGTATTAAAACACTTATCTTATTTAAGTAAAGTAATGGGTTGGACATTCAGTTATTTGCTGCTGGTTGGTTGTTGAGTCCCGAGTTTGTACATCCCTGACCTACTGCCTGGAGAAGCCTGTGACTGCTCGGCATACCTACCACTGAAAGTCAAGTACTAAAAGGGGTGCACTTTGCCTAGTTTTAAAAGTAGGTTGGACCCTGGGACACACAGGGCAAACAACTCCAGCCGCCATAGCCCTCTGGAAAAAGGCTGACAAGGACATTGCCAAAGTGGCAAAGGCCTTCTAGAATCTCGAGTTCCAAGTGGAATATAAAAAAACCTTTGCTACAGTGATGAAAAATATTAAACGTTGCTTTCAACATACAATGCATCCATGAGATAAAAAAATATCATGTGTGGCAATTCAAAATGTTAAATTGTCACTTGTGCAGAACAATGGAAGTAGTCCGTAAGAGGTGGAATGATACACCAAATAGCCTACAGCACGAGATGAGGGGGAATTTTCGGGGAAAAGTTAAAGCCCAATCTATGTATGTTTATATGCATGTTTAATTATTTGGTAACCAGAGAGCGGTGGTCAAACCAGACCTAAAAACTAAAAATCGAAAAAAAGGAAAACACAGAAGGCAGGCCTTCTTCATTTATGCACTTACGATCTTGAACAATAGCCCCATCAACAACGTAACTGCCCCAATCCTTTGACAATTCAGAAAGGCTCGGAAGACCCACCTCTTCATAAAATTCTACATGGACTCTAGAAGACTCTTCCTCATTGTAAACGATCACAGATTGGTATTTCTGGGTTTCCACCTATGTCTAGTGCACTGTTACTCCTCAGGCAGCTTCAACCTATACAAAGACAAGGGAAATCACTGCGTTCCATCTGAACTATTACTATTTAGTCACCAAGAGTGAAGGTTATTTAGAGATAAAAATGTTGGATTAAGTCTTGGCTAATCACTGACATACTAAGTGACTTTAAGCAAGTCACAGTTAAGCTATTTGTTAATTATTACAAAATGTGTGTTGGCTATAGACAACCGATTTTTCACTGAGACTACTTAAGTAAGATCTTACTTTTGAAAATGATAAAACGTAGGCAATGCTGTATGTAAATAGCTAGGCATCTCGCTGCATTGGAAAGATAGTGAACAGTTGCTTTGTAAGTAAGCACAAGTTACAAAACGACAATGATGTTTCAAAATTGTGTTCTGCCATTAGTCCGCAGCCTACTGAACATCAAGGGCCCAATTACAACTTTTGGGGGAGCGGTGGCGCGAAACACTGCACCACCCAATGTTGCCGCCACCTGCCCGATTACTACTTTTCAGTGATCTGGCAGGTAGCCGTCGTGGCGGTTCCCCCTGTGGTGCCCTTTCTAAAGGTAGTGGTGCCTTTCAAAAAAGGCACCGCAATGGGAACGCCTCACAAGTTTACTGCGCGGCATGAACTCGAAAGTCCATGTTGTGCATGCACACAGGGTGGAACATGTTATGCCCTCCCGTTTGCCTCCACGTGCGGTGGAGGCCCTATAAGGGGTCTTCATGGCGGTGCAACAGCCACAAAAACCCTTGCAAAGAAGAAACTCATAATATGCTTGGTGGGACCGTGGGGGTCCCGCCAAGCATATTGTGGTCTCTGATCGCAGCTCCAATGCCAGTGAACTGCGGTTCCCTGGCAGTCCGACTGCTCAGGTCATAATCGGGCGGTCCGACCATCGGTGCACCGGTGGCTGGATCCGCCACCGCCCCGCCTCCATGAGTCTGGCAGTCCTCGGACCACCAGACTCATAATATGGCCCTAAGTGAAGATTATAGTAGGCATACAGATGCGTTCGGTGTGTATGTACAAAGTTTTTAAAAAAATGCACAGCTTAAAACATTGCTGGAAAGATTCCTCACAGGTACAACGAGTTTTCCAGCTATAACCCAGGACAAACCAATACGTTTGGTACAATATTTCTCAGGCTTGAATACTGACATTAAAAAATGTCTGAGCTGAAATGTGTTGTAAGGTATATTGTACAGATGACCAGAGGTAGCCAGGAGGTATATTTCAAGTAGAAGGTTTATTGATAAGTTGTTACAAGCTTCAAAGAGGTCCAAAGGGAATCCAATAAGATATTGCAGAAGTCCCACCAGGAGCTAGATGGTTGTTGCTCAGCCTACACTCTTCAACTGTCATTCCTCACATACCAACAAGCACACTCACATTCTAACCACACTGTCATCAGGCATTCCAACATTCCACGCAGACATCACATTCATTCTGGCTGAGCAACTAAGGAGAGCATGCACTAGGGAGAATTAGGTGAAGTAGTGTGGCTCACTGGTTAGAGGCGGCAGACCCGAGAGCAGAGGACGGCCCGGGACCAGGGTTCGATTCCCGGAGCGGCAGGTTTCTGGACCAGGGTCAGCGGACTCGATAATTCTCTCGCCTCGGTGCCCACTCTGATCAGCGATCACACTCGGCAACTCTGGGCATTAGCTTGCCTCATCTTCACTAACGGCCCCACCAGACCGCCGGGGATGCCTGGTCTCACCCTGGAGATACCCATTAAGGGACCCTCTCTCAGGGAAGCCAGGAAGGGTTTCGCAGCGGTCAAAGCGTCTTGGGACCCTACGGGTAAGTAGTGCGCTATATAAATGCCTATACATTTACATTTACAATTAAGTCACTACAAAATGTCAAGGCACAGAAGCAAATTCACTGGGGCTCAGACTGACACTACGTTCAATATCATGTGTAAAGTGATATATAAAAAGTAAACCTTTGCAAACAGAGGCAGGCATGAGAATACGCTTCATACAGGGCCTCTAGAGGCTAAATATGAAGCATGTGAGAACATGTGAAAGATGGAGAAGTGCTGCAACATGACGAATGTAGCAATGCAAATAATATTCTGCGTACTGCTAGAAGTGTCCTTAAGTTTGCAGGTGAAAGGGGAGACTACCTCCAAAGTCTGGAGAGTTGGAGTCCCCAAAAGTGTAACTCGCAGGTCATGTGGCATAACACCCTTTGCTTTTTTCATTGGTTTACGTAGCGTTTAGGACTATACATCAGGGTATTTAAGGCTTGAAATAACTGGAGTTCCTATTACACTAATTAGAGGCGGACAATATAATTTGAAACATCCAAAATATCAAATTAGACAAGTTACTACTCAAGACACGCATGTGTGATGGCCAAAAACAGGGGCTGAATGATGCATTGGAAAAGGGCGCTCGTTTACTTCTACGACTGTCCTCGTTTACAAACTAGCAGTGCCCTTCACTACGTTCAGGATGAACAACGAAAAGCACGGTTATCTGCCAGGCTGCAGGACACCTGTGCACACCCTAATAATACCGCTTTCCCTTTCTTAACGGGATCTCTGAACTACCCGAGTTTCCCACTGTTGCACCAAAGTAAATGTTACTCTTGGAAAGACTCACCCTTTGCGCCTTCTCCCAGACCTGGTTCAGTTTTACAATCCGAAACTCGCCCGTCTCACCAGGATTCATTCGGTTTTCATTAAGTTCTTTGGAATATTTTCCGCCGCCTCCTGCAAAAATGCCTAGTAGCAAACAAGAGCATAGGAACGACATGGTGTACCACGAAGCAAACATGTCCTGCGATGCGATAATCTAAACCAGCAGTAACTGCTTCCTTCTCAAAACTGGTATGTGTGACATTCACCGAAAATTGTGCAATTTCACTCACTTAAAATAGCTAACGCTGCAACACTGTTTAACAGCTGGGAATCTCAGTAACACCGCTCTATAGAGTTCATATACAAGTCAGTCTCTGATTGGTCACTCTAGCGGCAGTTCGGGATTGGATATTAAAAACCCTCTACTGATTGGTTATTGTTCGTCCCATTATTTTCTGATGAGGACTGTATTTTAATTTATGAAAAGTGCGTGCTGACTGTGAGCAGTAATCAAATTTAAGTAGTTAATTGTTTCCAGCCAGAGATACTATGAACCTGTATTCTCTTACGGAACCCGATTGAAAAGAGTCGTGTTAAAACGGCAATACATTAAAATTTCTCGTATCAAATTCATGTCTTTCAACCTTTCAATTCAGCTTCAAAGGTAAGTAAGAGGTCAACATCTGTTTATTGTTTAACAAGTCAGAACTGTGAGACACGATATATTTTTGAAGATGTTTGTTGTACCTTTACCCTTCCTCTCTTTACCTTACCTTGGTTGGTATTTTTGAAGATGTTTGTTGTATCTTTACCCTTCCTCTCTTTACCTTACCTTGGTTGAAATCAGCTGGAATGTTAGCAGCTGAGTGTTCTATTTGACAGTTGACATCCTTGTGTCATTTGATGTGGAGCTATTGCTATTGTCACAAGCTTAGGTGTGTTGTCTAGGTAAATTAAAGACTTATTACTCAACAACTGGTTCCCGGAGCATCTTTGCAATGTTGCTGAGCCGTGAGCATGTCCTTTCCCAACCTCCTTTAAAAATACTGGATTTACACATTTATTTGTTTCCAGCTCTAAGGGATATGTAGAAGTGCCTCCCGCAGCCACAAAGAATACACCGTAGCCAATGCTTTGGATAAGTTTCTCTTTATTCCTCGGAGCGCCGGGGAAACGCGCTCGCTCTATCGGCTCCGGCCGCTATATAAGATGGCCGCCCTTCAGGTTCCGGTCTCCGCCTACCTGGCAACACTAGACCGTCATCACAAATCTTCCCCCTTTAGCACCCTCAACAATATGAAATATTTACATAGGAACAGTCTTACTTGATGCTCATGGTAAAGTTATCAAACTTCTTAGGAACTCTTACAACTCTGCCGGCTCTCGTTCTCACCGTCCCCTTCTCACTCACTCCATCGCTTACTCTGTGCGACGTGTCCTGCCAACTCCTCTCATAGTTACTTCCTTGCTCAAGTTCTCGATGACTCTTGTCCTGCTTCTTCCTGCTTTCCTTCCGGGCCATCTCTTCTCCTGTTCCTTTGTCTTCTCCTTCCCTGGTGTTACCCTGCTCACTCTCAATTCTTGGTTCTTCTTCCCTTCCTTCACTTCCTTGCTCTTCCACGCTTTCTTCGGGGTACAGTCCTCTTTCCATTTCCGTCTCCCATTTTAGAATCTTGTTACATTTCGCCATCCGGTCTTGTGACCACACTTTGCCATCGCTTAACAGTGCTGAACGGGCGTATGGTTCTATGACCTTAAGGGGTGGTGTGAACTTGCTTTTTCCTTTCCTTTTCATCGTCGCTACTTTCACCCTCACCCAGTCTCCCTTCTCTAAGGTCACTCCTCGCACACTGCACCTTTTGTTGTAATGTTCGGCGTACACCTCCTGCGCTTTCTCCATGTTCCTTCTCACCACTGCAGGGGACCATTTGCTTTGTACTACCATGTGCCTCCACGCTAGATTGTCCTTGGTGAAAGGTTCTCTTCCTTTCAACACTTCGAAAGGACTGTATCCTGTGCTCCCAGGGGTGATGCGGTATGCCCATAACATTTTGGGCAGTTCTTTCTCCCAATCTTGACCTGCGCTGATTGCTGCTTGGATGGTCCCCATTATTATTATATATTTCTGATTTTGTATAGCGCCTGGTTACACTGTCAGTGTGTCCCCGCGCTGTCAGAAGAACTAGTTGCTCAGTCAGTAAGACAAAGGCGGGGCTATTCTTTAGGAAAGAGGAATGTTTTAAGTTTCCGGCGGAAGATGAGCTCCGATGTTTCCAATCTTAGGCTCAGGGGAAGAGAGTTCCATTTTTGAGCCGCCAAAGAGCGAAAGGATCTCCCCCCCATTCTGGCTCTCTTGTGTCTGGGGACAGCGAGGAGGCCTGCTCCTAATGAGCGGAGTTGTCTGGTTGGCGTGTAGGGGCAGAGGAGGTTCCGAAGGAAGGCAGGGCCCTTACCATGTACGATCCTGTGACCAATACATAGGACCTTGAAGTCGATCCTTTCATTGATCGGAAGCCAATGGAGTATTTGTAGAGATTTTTTTGAGGCGGCTCGTCTGGGCAGCCGGAGGCCCAGGCGGGCGGCAGCATTCTGGATTGTCTGCAGTCGATGTCGACTCGTGGCGTTGGCGCCTAGATACAAGGCATTGCCATAGTCCAGTCTCGAAGTGACAAGAGCGTGGACCAGGGTCTTCCTTGAGGATTCTGGGAGCAGGTCCAGGGTCTTACGGAGTTTCCGTAGAATAGAAAAGCACGTACCAGCTACCCGTCTGGTGTGGTAGTCGTAGTTAAGTTTTGAGTCCACCCATACTCCAAGGTTCTTGACCTGATCACTGGGGGTAGGGAGAGGCCCCAGGGTCTGTGGCCACCAGGCAGACGACCAGACTGAGGGGGGTTTTCCTACAATTAGCACCTCAGTCTTGTCTCCGTTCAGACGGAGGCAGTTCTTCGCCATCCATCCAGCGAGCTCTTGGAGGCATGATGAGAAGTTCGAGGCGGCTTGTTCAGCAGGTTGGGTCAGAGCGACCACCAGCTGAGTATCGTCTGCGTATGTCACTACTTCCACCCCATAGCGCTCCGCAGTGGTAGCCACGGGGGTGACATACAAATTGAAAAGGGTTGGACTGAGGCTTGATCCCTGAGGCACTCCTTGACCGAGGTCAAAGGTGTCAGAGCGTGCTCCTCCTTGCTCCACCGAGAAGCTACGGTTAGTAAGAAAAGATTCCAGCCATAACCAGGCCGTGCCTGTCACCCCTCCTTTCTTCAGACACTGTAGCAGCGTATGATGTGCTACAGTGTCGAAGGCTGCGCTGAGGTCCAGGAGAACTAATGCCGCCACGTGCCCGGCGTCCACGTGCTTCCTCAGTGCCTCAGTCGAAAAAAGGAGGGCTGATTCTGTGGAGTGGCGGGCCCGGAAGCCCGACTGGTTGGTGTGCAGAAGGCCTCTAGACTCTATGTGTGCTGAGAGTTGTTGGTTGACCAGCTTTTCCGCCAGTTTCGAGAAGAAGGGTAGGAGCGAAATGGGGCGCAGGTTACTAAGCTGGGATGCACTGATATGGGGTTTTTTCTTAAGAGGCAATACGACTGCCTGTTTCCACCCGTGTGGGACCTTGCCAGTGTTAAAAGAGGTAGACAATATATGGCCCACATACGGTGCCAGAAGACTCATGGCGCTGGCCAGGAATTTGGCAGGGGCAGGATCGTGGGGAGAGCCTGATTTGATTCCTTTAGCAGTGGCTATCAATAGGTCCTCCGTCGGAACCTGGTATACTGTAAGGCAGTCTTCGATCTTTGCCTTCCAAGTCGCTTCTTCCTGAGGGGGTAGAAGGTTGGAGCCAGTTCTGGCGTCATCAGGGAAACTGGTGTAAATGTCACGTACCTTTTTGTGAAAAAATTCCGCAATGACGTTACAAGATTGTACTGAGGTGTCGGCCTGCTCTAAAGAGGGGGGAGGTGTAGTGATCTCTTTATAGATCCTAAAGAGCTCCTTGGATGAGCAGTTAGCACTATCTATACGGTCAGCGTAGAAGGTCGCTTTGGTTTTCCTAATTTGGAAATGGTATTTTTTTATGCTAGCTTTGTACGCATCTCTTGCCTCTGGTAAGTAGTTCTTTCTCCAGGCGCGTTCAAGCCTCTTGCAGGCTGCCTTGGTTTCTCTAAGAGCTGTGCTGAACCAAGGTGCAGTTTTGGTTTGCCGCTCCGGGCACTTATTGGCCCACGGGGCAGTGATGTTTAGGGCTTTAGTGATGTGTCCGTCCAGGGCCGTGCAGGCCTTGTCAACATCAACTCCTAAGTCTGTGGGGGAGCCATTCAGTAGGAAGTGATATTCAAATGAGTCCATGGAAAAACGGGCCCATTTCCTTTGTTGTTTATTAGCACTATGACGGGGTTGTTTGTAGTGAGTCTTAACTAGGAGGTGAAAGGGGACTAGGAAGTGGTCGGTCCACAGCAAAGGGATGGGAGGGTCCTGCTTCAGATCCTCCAAATTGCTAAAGATGGGGTCAAGTTGGTGCCCCTGTCGATGGGTCGGGAGGAAGGAGGCTGTTTCTAATTGTATGGTTTGCAGCTCTTGACGCAATTCTTGAGCAGCTGGGTTGTTGAGGTCTTCGAAGTGGAGATTAAGATCGCCTAATACAAGGAACTTCCTGTATCTCATGGCCGATGGGGTAGCGTTCTGAATGAGACTTTCCGCGAAGTTTCTGCTACCTCCCGGGGGTCTATAGATTAATAGGCCTTTGATAACCGTATTGTTGTCGATACCGATGGAGAAAGCTCCAGTTTCGCTATCTTTTATATTAGCTGGTTCGAGGGTGCATGTCATATTCACTCTATAAATTATGGCAATGCCACCTCCCCTTCCCTTAGATCTATCCTGCCTGCAAATTGCATAGCCAGGGGGAAGGGCCTCCCTGACTTCAGGGTCTGAGTCCTCGTCCAGCCAAGTTTCAGTGAGGCATAGTATGTCCCATTTGTTGTCTGTTATAAGGTCGAATACTTCTAGTTTGTGTTTTTTGAGAGATCGACAGTTAAGCAGTGCGCCACTGATTTTCCTACTGTGTCCTGGCAGGGCGTTGTCGTTGGGAGTGCTTGCTTTAGGTTGCTTATTGAGGGTGAAGCCACAGTGTTCACAGGGATTTGTAGGACTGTTTATACTGAGATCAATGCTGTGCTCACATACCTTAAAGTATTTGTTGCGGAGGTTGAGGAGCTCCTCTTTATCGTATCGGTTATCTGGGAGGTGAGGGCCAGGGGGTCTGGCCCCGTGCCCCGGACTGCCGCGGACGGGCGCAGACGGGCTTGCCCCAGGTGCGCCTTCGGCGCGCAAACGGCGCTCCCGCTGCGCTCGTCCGCTGCGCTTCCGGTGGCAGCACATGATATGGGCAGGGGGGGGCGTGGCCTTCAAAAGTGGGCGTGGCCTGTGAGTCGCCGGGGTCGTTGCAGCCGTCACGTAGGACGCTGTTTAAGAATGCGATCAGGTAGGTGAAGCAACACAGAATGTAATTCAAGTAACACAGATAAAACAGCTTGACAAGTTTTTAAAAAGAGATCGTGTCTCCCGGCGTCTGCCTGCGGAGCTCTTAGCACTTCTGAAGGCGGCGCACAGCGCGCGCGTTTTTAAATGATTTCTCAGGGGGGGGGCGTGGCCTTCAAAGTGGGCGTGGCCTGTGAGTCGCCGGGGTCGTTGCAGCCGTCACGTAGGACGCTGTTTAAGAATGCGATCAGGTAGGTGAAGCAACACAGAATGTAATTCAAGTAACACAGATAAAACAGCTTGACAAGTTTTTAAAAAGAGATCGTGTCTCCCGGCGTCTGCCTGCGGAGCTCTTAGCACTTCTGAAGGCGGCGCACAGCGCGCGCGTTTTTAAATGATTTCTCAGGGGGGGGCGTGGCCTTCAAAGTGGGCGTGGCCTGTGAGTCGCCGGGGTCGTTGCAGCCGTCACGTAGGACGCTGTTTAAGAATGCGATCAGGTAGGTGAAGCAACACAGAATGTAATTCAAGTAACACAGATAAAACAGCTTGACAAGTTTTTAAAAAGAGATCGTGTCTCCCGGCGTCTGCCTGCGGAGCTCTTAGCACTTCCCATGATCACTCTGTTGAACCGTTCGGCCAATCCATTCCCGGCTGGGTGGTAGATGGGGGTGTGCTTTACCTCTATCCCGTTCCGGGCCATGAACGCCTCCCATTTTGCTGACACGAACTGCGGTCCATTATCGCAGGTTATCACCTTGGGGATCCCTTCCTTTACGAATATCGCATTCAGGAATGATAGCACTGCTTCCGTGTCTACTGTTTCTGTTACTTCCACTTCCGGCCACTTTGAGTACCTGTCTACCATCACAATGGCGTACTTCTACACTCCTTCGATGTTGAGGATGGGACCTATGATGTCAATGGATACCATTTCCCTCGGACTGCCGGGCGTTGGAAATTTTCCCAACGGTGGCCTTATCAAGGTTTGAGATTTGTCCGCTCGGGAACAGGATTCGCACATCCTCACATACTTCTCAACTTGGGCGTCAATCGCAGGCCACCAGTATGCCTGCTTCGCCAATGCCTTAGTCTTCATAGTTCCTTGATGTCCTTCGTGCAGAATCGCCAACAGGTGTTCCTCCAACTTCTGGGGAGGAATTACTTTGTCCCCCCCCCCACAATAACGTGGGAATCTCCCCGATAAAAAGTTCTTCTCTAACCTCCCAAAACTTCCTCATCTGGCTGTCCAGGTGTCTTTTGTCCGGCCATCCATGTGCCACATACCCTTTGATTGCCTCCAGGGTCTCATCTTGGCTGTATGCTTCAGCCCATTCCTGTTCGCTGATAACTTGTTCCAGGTCTTGCACCATGTACCCTTCCCATCGAGGGGGTTCCTGTTTGTCCACTCCTTCCTTGGCTGCCGCTCTGCTTAAGAAGTCCGCGACCCTGTTCCTGGGGCCCGGTATGTACTCCACCTCGTATATGTAATCCAACAGTCTTAGCGTCCTCTTCGCTATTGGAGGTGTTGCGTGTGTGTGTCCATTTGAGGTGAGTACTTTTATCAGGGGTTTGTGGTCTGTGCGTACTAGGAACTTAGCTCTCCATAGGAATTGCCTGAAACGTTCCATTGCCGATACCACGGCCAACATCTCTTTTTCAATTACACTGAACTTTTCTTCATTGGGCGCCAAGGATCTAGATGCGAAACAAACCGTAGAGACTTCTCCTGTACTTGATTTCTGCATCAGCACTGCCCCCAGCCCTCTGTCGCTGGCATCCGTGGTCAGTATCGATGCTGCTGATTGGCCAAATCCCTTGAGCGGTATTGCCTCGCTCATTTCCTTTTTCAAAGCCTCAAACTCCTCTTGTTCCTCCTTGTCCCATTTAAACCCATTTTTCTCTTTCAGCAGTTGTCGAAGGTGGTGGGTTTTTGTTGCAAAGTGTGAGATGAACTTGCTGTAAAATTCTGCCATCTCTAGGAATGACCTGACGTCTTCCTTTCTTGAGGGGGCTGGTGCGTCTCTTATCGCCGCCATATTGGCTCTCTTTGGCTCAATGCCTTTCTCACTGATTTCATGTACTAGGTATGTCTCTGATTGCACTCCAAACTTGCATTTTCCCCACTCGGCTGTGAGTCCGTTGTTTTTAGTATATCCAGTACTGCATGTAACTTGTCGTTTTGCTCAGGTTTAGACTTCCCCATTATGAATATATCGTCCTGGAAGTACTATACGCCTTCCACCTTTTGGAACATCTTGTGCATCAGTTTTTGGAAGACTGTGGCCGCTGACGCCAGTCCAAACGGCATCCTCACGAATTTGTAACACCCGAACGGTGTGATGAAGGATGTGAGGTGGCTGCATGTGGGGTGCAATGCTACCTGATGGTATGCCGAGGATAGGTCCACTGTGGAATACCACCTTATTCCTTTGGTTTTCGTGAACATCTCGTTAATGCGTGGTAGTGGGAACTTGTCAACCAGTATGTTCTTATTGAGCTCTCTGAGGTCCACGCACAACCTCACCTTCCTATTGGGTTTTTGTGCCACCAATAAGGGTGATAATTACAAAAAACAATTTGATGGACAGAATGTAGATCAATGTCTTACATTCACCCCAGTACAAGGATCTGGGCCTAAATCCATCGTTTTTTGCACTCCACACCACCCTGGGTCAGATAATGGCTTTATGCAAATCAGCTCTGACCCTGTGCCCCATGGGAACAGTCCAGTCCGAACTACAACAGCCATATCTTTCCCAGACCGGAATCAAGCATCCGAGGACCGGACCGGTTTCGAGGTAACACCTCTCATCAGCCCGGCTAGCTTGACTCCAGTGGTGTGGAGGCTCTGGGACCCACGTCTGAGCTACCCCAGTACACTCAGGGAGAAAATTACAAAAAACAATTTGATGGACAGAATGTAGATCAATGTCTTACATTCACCCCAGTACAAGGATCTGGGCCTAAATCCATCGTTTTTTGCACTCCACACCACCCTGGGTCAGATAATGGCTTTATGCAAATCAGCTCTGACCCTGTGCCCCATGGGAACAGTCCAGTCCGAACTACAACAGCCATATCTTTCCCAGACCGGAATCAAGCATCCGAGGACCGGACCGGTTTCGAGGTAACACCTCTCATCAGCCCGGCTAGCTTGACTCCAGTGGTGTGGAGGCTCTGGGACCCACGTCTGAGCTACTCCAGTACACTCAGGGAGAAAATTACAAAAAACTATTTGATGGACAGAATGTAGATCAATGTCTTACATTCACCCCAGTACAAGGATCTGGGCCTAAATCCATCGTTTTTTGCACTCCACACCACCCTGGGTCAGATAATGGCTTTATGCAAATCAGCTCTGACCCTGTGCCCCATGGGAACAGTCCAGTCCGAACTACAACAGCCATATCTTTCCCAGACCGGAATCAAGCATCCGAGGACCGGACCGGTTTCGAGGTAACACCTCTCATCAGCCCGGCTAGCTTGACTCCAGTGGTGTGGAGGCTCTGGGACCCACGTCTGAGCTACCCCAGTACACTCAGGGAGAAAATTACAAAAAACAATTTGATGGACAGAATGTAGATCAATGTCTTACATTCACCCCAGTACAAGGATCTGGGCCTAAATCCATCGTTTTTTGCACTCCACACCACCCTGGGTCAGATAATGGCTTTATGCAAATCAGCTCTGACCCTGTGCCCCATGGGAACAGTCCAGTCCGAACTACAACAGCCATATCTTTCCCAGACCGGAATCAAGCATCTGAGGACCGGACCGGTTTCGAGGTAACACCTCACATCAGCCCGGCTAGCTTGACTCCAGTGGTGTGGAGGCTTTGGGACCCACGTCTGAGCTACCCCAGTACACTCAGGGAGAAAATTACAAAAAACAATTTTATGGACAGAATGTAGATCAATGTCTTACATTCACCCCAGTACAAGGATCTGGGCCTAAATCCATCGTTTTTTGCACTCCACACCACCCTGGGTCAGATAATGGCTTTATGCAAATCAGCTCTGACCCTGTGCCCCATGGGAACAGTCCAGTCCGAACTACAACAGCCATATCTTTCCCAGACCGGAATCAAGCATTCGAGGACCGGACCGGTTTCGAGGTAACACCTCTCATCAGCCCGGCTAGCTTGACTCCAGTGGTGTGGAGGCTCTGGGACCCACGTCTGAGCTACCCCAGTACACTCAGGGAGAAAATTACAAAAAACAATTTGATGGACAGAATGTAGATCAATGTCTTACATTAGCCGGGCTGATGAGAGGTGTTACCTCGAAACCGGTCCGGTCCTCGGATGCTTGATTCCGTTCTGGGAAGGACATGGTTTTTGTAGTTCGGACTGGACTGTTCCCATGGGGCACAGGGTCAGAGCTGATTTGCATATCGCCATTGTCTAACCCAGGGTGGTGTGGAGTGCAAAAAAACGATGGATTTGGGCCCAGATCTTCTGACTGGGGTGAATGTGTGACATTGATCCACATTCTGTCCATCACCTGTTTTGTTTGCAAATTCCGCCCTAAGTGCGCTGGGGATGCTCAGACGTGGGTCCCAGGCACTCCACACCACTGGAGTCAAGCTAGCCGGGCTGATGAGAGGTGTTACCTCGAAACCGGTCCGGTCCTCGGATGCTTGATTCCGTTCTGGGAAGGACATGGCTTTTGTAGTTCGTACTGGACTGTTCCCATGGGGCACAGGGTCAGAGCTGATTTGCATATCGCCATTGTCTAACCCAGGGTGATGTGGAGTGCAAAAAAACGATGGATTTGGGCCCAGATCTTCGGACTGGGGTGAATGTGTGACATTGATCCACATTCTGTCCATCACCTGTTTTGTGTGCAAATTCCGCCCTAAGTGCGCTGGGGATGCTCAGACGTGGGTCCCAGGCACTCCACACCACTGGAGTCAAGCTAGCCGGGCTGATGAGAGGTGTTACCTCGAAACCGGTCCGGTCCTCGGATGCTTGATTCCGTTCTGGGAAGGACATGGCTTTTGTAGTTCGGACTGGACTGTTCCCATGGGGCACAGGGTCAGAGCTGATTTGCATATCGCCATTGTCTAACCCAGGGTGGTGTGGAGTGCAAAAAAACGATGGATTTGGGCCCAGATCCTCGGACTGGGGTGAATGTGTGACATTGATCCACATTCTGTCCATCACCTGTTTTGTTTACCAATAAGGGTGATAGCCATTCCGCACTTTCAATGGCCTTTATTATGCCACTTTTCTCCAATCTTTCTAGTTCTTCTTGTACCGCTTCACGACATCGGAACAGAATGTTTCTGGCCTTGTGGCTCACGGGCTTGGCTCTTTCCTTCAAGTGTATCATGTGCGTGAATTTTGTTAATTTTCCTATCTTCCCACTAAATACTTCCCGGTACTCTCTCTTCCATGCTTCTCCCTCGTAGCCTTGTTCTGTATCCGTCATCATTACCTTCTCCACTCCTCCCGGATTGAGTTTAATGCCCAAGACACCTTGGTCTTTCCATCCGAGCACCGAAGGTCCCTTTTCCGACACATACATCTTGCATTCGGCTTGGCGTCCTCTGAACTCAAACATTAAAGGACAATACCCCACCATGGGTATCCTTTGTCCCGTGTAGGTGACTGGTTTCACATCCATGGGATGTAGTTCCTTCTTTATTACCTCCTGGAATTCTTCTTCCCAAACCTTCCTTTGTACAATCGTGATGGGAGATCCTGAGCCTGCCACTATGTTGATCATCAATCCTCCTATGTTAATTTTTAACACCGGTTTGCTGGAACCTTTGCAGTCCACATCCAACACTTGGTCCTCCATATAGAGAACTTCTTCACCGTACTCTTCTCCTCCCTGCGCCTGCTCTTCATCTGCGCTACCCTGGTCGATGTACTTGACCGCTGCTCCTCTGGGCTTTCGTCTGCAGACTTTTTCGTAATGGCCAAATATTCTGCAGTACGCACATTTTGCTCTGAGTGCTGGACACACTTTGTCATTTCCTGCGTGTGATGTGCTTCCACACCGGTAGCAACTTGTTTTCTTCTCCCAACTCGTCCTCTGCGTCGCTTCAGCACTTTGCTGGTTTCTTTTTGAGTATTGGCTTCTGGGTGGTCCCGTTTGTTTGGGTTTGTCCCCTTTGTTATTCACCATCACTCTACATACCATCTGTTTGGTACACGTGTCCTTCCTGGCTGCTTCCGCACATCTTTTGGACAATTCACCACAGCTCATACCTCCTTGAGGGGCGCATCTCCGTTAACCCACAGTTTCTCTTGCACTGCTGTGTTGGAAGTATGCATGATGATTTGATCTCTCACCAGTTCGTCGTGTAGTGCTCCGAACTCGCATGTTAAGGCCAATTTCTGTAGCGCTGCTACATATTCGTCGATAGTCTTGCCGCTCTCCTGCTTCCTCTGGAAGAAATTGCATCGGTCTATGGCCACACACACGACTGGCCTGTAGTGAGCATCTATATCTTCTATTGTGTTTTGGAATACGTCCGTGTCCGTCGCTTGCCTTGTTATCTTCACTATGTTGTCGTACACTCTTATACCTTTCAGCCCTAAATTGTGCAGGAGTATCTTCTTCCTTTGTGGGCTGGAGTATTCAGCTTCACTCTCTTCCTCCAGTGCTGACAAATAATTGAGAAACTACCTCTTCCAGTCTTCCCACGGCATCGTGGGTTCGCCTCTTTTTGGCAGGAACGGCACCATGCTGGTAAGGGATGTGGAGGGTGCAGCCATCTTTTCGTTGCCCCTTGGCTTAGCTTGGGCTTGTCCGCCTAGAGGCGGGCTTCCTGGTGCTTGCCTTCCCTCTCTTCCTCTCTCCGGGGTCAGGCTGCCGTCGTCGCTGCCTGATGCCCCTCGGGATTCCAGGTTTGCTTCCCGCCTTTTCTCTCTGGTCTGTGTTGTCCGCTCTCCCTTGGCCGGTCTGACCGTTTCACGCTCTTGCTCCTCTCGTTTTGGGGTTGGCTGTGGCGGCGCCTCGACACCCTCGTGTCCCTGAGTATGGTGTGTCACCTAGCGCTGTGTCTCCCTTCTGCCAGTGCTGCCCTGGGCATCCTGTGTCCGCCCGCAGTGTGGGTTTTACTTTTCCCTCAACAGCTGCTTGACCGTCGACTTGGCACTTTGCCGCTGTGCGCTGGCTGCTCTGGCCCGGTCTGCTGCTCCCTTGCCTCTGAACTCTCACGTGAGGCCGGGTTCGACGCTTCCCCTCTGCCACGCTCCGAGGTGTATATTCAATCTTGGTTTCCTATTTATTAGTTTTATTTCTCTTGTGGGTCCTCGATGTTGCTTGTATCCCGCCTCGTCGCCATTTGTAGAAGTGCCTCCCGCACCCACAAAGAATACACCTTAGCCAATGCTTTGGATAAGTTTCTCTTTATTTCTCGGAGCGCCGGGGAAACGTGCTCGCTCTACCGGGCGGCCGTTATATAAGATGGCCGCCCTTCCGGTTCCGGTCTCCGCCTACCCGGCAACACTAGACCGTCACCACAGGATATCCATCTGTCCAAAATCCGAGCTAGCAAAAACACAACGTGGAACACTAAGGGGCAGATTTATGTCAGCCTTGCAGTACTTTTGCCCCACCGTTGCGTCACTTTTGTGACGCTGCTGCGGCGTAAACCCTGCGCCACGTTGCAACCTACTTACATCGTGACGCATCTATGGAGATGCGTCACAGTTTAAGGCCCTGCGCCACATGAAACCTGCTGCAGAATGATCGTTTGTCCCAGGGACATTTTATACCCTGAAGTTGTTATTTTGTAAGCCTAAAACCCACTTGGCAATGTGTGGTGGTTAGTATTGGCGGTTTGTGATCTGTCCACACTGTAGAGGCAAACTTCAAAGACAGAATTTAAAATAGTTGATTGCTCAGTAGCACACCAAGGCCTCTTTTTCCAGTGTCGACGTGACCGCTTGCCAATAGGCTGCAATCAGCAGGCACACCCATGTCATGTGTAAGAAATCCACGTCTCTCAGGGCGCACCGAGGGCAACTCTAGTCGTCAATGCTGATTATAACATTCAGATTGTGGGGATGTTAAGTACATGGTGTGTACATATTTGAAATGTGTGTATTTGAACCTGGTGTTTTTGGAGACCAGTCTAGGGTGCTCTAGTTTAGAACTGCATCCCATTCAGTATTTCTAGGGTCTCTCCCGACTGCAGTCCCCCACTACACTCTCAACCTCGACAGGGGTGGTGTTAGACCTGGCATTCTTGGCAGGATTTCCCCTGACTTTTTGCCTGTACCCCCTATGTTTTTGATGCTGTGCTGAATTTTGTTTCTGCTCGCTTAGCTGCTTTGGGCACTTTGCCACTGCTGATCAGTGTCAAAGTGCAAGTACTCCCTGTGTATATTATGGATGTGATTAGTTCTCCATGAGTGGCATATTTGTTTTACCAGTAAGGTCCCTAGTAAAGTGCACTGAGTGTGCCAGGGCTGGTAATCCAAATGCTACAAATGGGCTTGCAGCACTAATTGTGCCACCCACATGAGTACCCCTAAAGAGAGGTCTCAGGCCTGCCAATGCAGTTCCTGCACGCAGTTTGTTAACTGCCATGTCGCCCTGGCAAGTGCACCCACTTGCCAAGCCCTACCCTTCCCCTTCTGTGCACATTGGACACCCCTATAGCACGCCCAAGGTACTTCCCTGGGAAGCGTGCAGTATATGTGAAAGGTAGGACATGCGCTGATCTGTGAAACTAAGTGAGTGAAAGTGAAAACAAAAGGGAAGGTGCACTCCAATGAAGTCAATAGAGCAAAAGGTATTTTAAAAAGTCTCTTCTTTATTCAAGAATCATAAGGGAAAATCCAGTAGGGGATATGTTGCAAAAGAAAATACTTTAACAAGATATGATTTTTTAAGAGAGTTCACCATAAAAGTGCAGGATGCACAAGAGAACAGGTTTTTTTATAAAAAAAGGAGGACACAAAAGGAATATAGTACTATGAAATAGAAAAATCATAGAGTGAATTGTTAAACAAAGTGCTCAGGAATACATTTCTATTGAGCAATGGCTTTCAAAAACTTTTTTTTAAAACTTCTGACATGAGACCATATTTCATTTGCAAACATATATGCATTAGGATCATCCTAAATAATAGATGTACATCCTAGGCGATAGAGATTTTTGTTTTTTCAGATCATCCTAGACAAATATTTGCCAATTCAGTCACTTAACCACGGAAATAATGCAGCTCCCTGTCCGTATTATGCCCCATCTGGGTAGCTTTCAGACAGCAAATCCATTTCGCTTCCCTTTGTCTGAGTGCTAGCTCACGGTCACCACCCCTGACATCCTGAGTAATGTGGTCTATACCATGGAACCAAAAGGTTGGATCATCATGGTGGACATCATTGTAATGGGTACTAACCGGATATCGACTGTCCCTATTGATAATCGCTCTACAATGTTCTTGAATTCTAGCCTAAGCCTTTAGTGGACGAACAGTGCTGCCCACATAGATTGTAATACATTTACATCCCAAAACATACACCACATATGGGGTGTTACAATTGATAAAGTTGTTGATCTTATACTTTTTAGTGGTGTTGTACATGAATTCTGTAATCTTGTTAAGGCCAGAGGGGCAAATATTACAGGATCCGCAAATAAAAAAAACCTGTGGTTTAGGGGGTAGCCACATGCTTCGAGGAGTAGTCACATGGCTGACACACAGTGTATCACGTAGTGACCTACCTTTGCGGTAAGTGATTAAGGGTCTGTCTGTTATTGCATTCGATAGCCCCGGAATATCTTTTAGCATTTTCCAATTCTTTTTAAGAATTCCGTATACTCTACCGCTGTTCGCATTACACTTTGTAACAAACCTGGCTGTGTGTTCATTACTCCTTTTCTTGTTTGTGTCCTCTGTGCAGCTGTATCTTTGATATTTCTTTTGTAGCATCTTTTCAAAAATCTGTTGCTTGCTATCCTTATGTTTTCAGCAAATGTGTCTTCCTCGCTGCAATTTCTCCTCAGCCTAGTCATTTCCCCATACAGGATGTTATTAGTCACCGTATGTGGGTGTGCACTCTCAGCGTGCAACATCGCGTTGCAGGCTGTTTCCTTTCTGTAGAGTGTAGTTTGTACCGTACCCTCTTTTACAAAAAAATGTATGTCTAGGAAGTTGATGGTGTCCTTGCCTTGTGTCATGGTGAGCTTGCCATTGCAATTATTGTCATTAAGGTACGAGTGGAATGAGTTTAGTTTTGTTCGGTTGATCCCGACCACAGAACAATAATGTCATCTATGCACCTCCCCCAGAACACAATGTACTCAGTCCAGGGGGAGGCACCGCCACGCCATGCATGCTTCCTCTCGAACCACCCCATAAAGAAGCAGGCATACGAGGGACAAATTTTGAACCCATAGCAGTCCCACAGGTTTGATGGTATCAAGTGGTGTCATGCAGGAAGTAATTGTTGGTCAAGATGATATCAATCATTTCCCACAACATTTCGTTAAAGTCATGTTGCTCTGCTCGTTCTTTGCCCAGGAATGATCGTACCGCAGATATGCCAAAATCTCTATGTATACACGTGTACAAACTCTCCACATCGAAAGTTACAAAGGAGAGTTCGTCAGAACATTGGAAATCTTTGAATTTTACCAAAATGTCCTTACTGTCCCTGATATAGGAAGGTAAATTGATCACATATTTTTTGGAGATGTAAGTCGACAATTTCAGATAATTTCTCAGTGGGTGATCCAATGCCGGAAATAATGGGTCGCCCTGGTGGAAAGGTGCCCCCCTGATGAATTTTCGGTAGTATATATATACAGGAATATTTGGGTTTGTCTACCTTCAGATACCTGAATTCATCTTCACTCAAAAGACCACTCTCTCTCCACTCCATCATTCTAGCCGTTACCATGTTTGTGACATTTGTAACAGGATTGGCGGGAATGCGTCGGTAACATGTAATGTCATTCAGTTGTCTCTCAATTTCTGCCATATAGTCACCATGGTTCATTATAACAACATTCCCGCCTTTGTCGGCTTCCTTGATAAAAATGGTCTTATCAAGTCTCAGTCTCTCCAATGCTTGTCTCTCTTTTGCGGTGATGTTTTGGATAATAGATGGAGCAGAACCAAAGATCTTCTACAGTTTGTACAGGTCATTCGTTACTTGTTCGTAAAATAAATCTATACTCGGATGGTAGTTATAAGATGGAACAAATTTTGACTTTGGTTTTAGATGGCTCTCCATACCGCAGTCCTGTTGGATGCCCATCTCCTGTAAGAGGGTGGCCATCCCATAACTGTCCTCCTCATCAAGGTTCAATAATAGCTGTATATTTCTGACATCGGATACTGTGTGGGTAATGGTATCCAGATTCTCAGTGGGTTCTACTGTTTTCGGATTTTGGCGAGAAAAGAAATCCCTCAATTTTAATAATCGCACAAACTTGTACAAATCAATATGAGTATCAGTCATGTCCCTGCCCTGAGTCAGACAAAAATTTAGACCCTTATTCAACACAGATATCTCATCCTTGTCCAAGGTTTTATTAGACCGATTAACGATTTTCAAGTCAGAATTACAATCAGTGACATCAAGTTCAACATCAAGGCAACTAGCATTTATTGCTTCAATTTTGTTCCTGTATTCGGTTTGTTCGTAGGGCCCTTTGCTGTACCTGCCCTTTGACCTCCTTCCGCCCTTCCTTGTTTTGTTTGTTCTCTTAGGGGTTTTGACTGCTCCCTTTTTTGCTGCAGTCTGTTGCTGATTCTTAATTTGGCCAACTCCTTTTGAAAAAAAGTGGCACCCTCGCCTAAAGGGATTTCATTCATGGCATTAGATGTTGTACTAAGATGCCGAGGTTATACTACTCCCTGATCTGGCATCATCACTCTCATCCCGTTCCTCACGCTGTCTCTTTTTGTCCTCAGCCACTTGTACACTATCAAATATTTTGGCGAATGTATATATTCGTCCGCCCCGATAGTCCTTATCATCCCTCCTTATCTTTCAGAGTTTTTTCTCTTTCAGATAAATTTGGTGCTCATCCATTACTTTTTTTTAAATCTCAAAATTTTTTGCAACATGATCTTTAGGTTCCATGTTGTTTATTTCCAAAATAAGGGCCTCAATCTCACCCTGAAGCTTCTCTCCTTTTCCCCGAGCATGTCTTATTAATATTTGCATCATGATTTGTGATGTGTGTTCTAGATTTCCCTCCCACTCATCTAGGAGGGTGTCTCTAAGGTCTCCAAACGTTGGAAAAATTAGGATTCTTAATCCTCTTGGTACCTTTTTATTTTTCAGATATTGTTGTAAAGCGACCCCATCCCCCCATCGGGACAATTCTAGTTTCTTTAGACGTTCTAGTTTTAGAAAAAGGGCCTTCAGGCTCGTCTTGTTAGAGTCTCCCTGTAATGTAGGTTCTTTGGGTCTATCGGTACCGAATAGATTGAGGGCCAATTCCTCCCTCCCATCATCATATCTAGACATATTTTTTATCAGATTTAGTTACAATAGGAACAAGTGCAAGACAGTCCAAATTTTTAGACTAAACACTAAGAAAGCACAAACAGCAGACCAAGGTCAAGCACATTAATTCAGTGTCTTCCAAATATCAGGTGGTGCAGTCACTTCCAACATCTGCTGTTTAAGGATGGCGAAATTAACCCGGTATACAAAAACAAAAGGGAAGGTGCACTCCAATGAAGTCAATAGAGCAAAAGGTATTTTAAAAAGTCTCTTCTTTATTCAAGAATCATAAGGGAAAATCCAGTAGGGGATATGTTGCAAAAGAAAATACTTTAAAAAGATATGATTTTTTAAGAGAGTTCGCCATAAAAGTTCAGGATGCACAAGAGAACAGGTTTTTTTTATAAAAAGGAGGACACAAAAGAAATATAGTACTATGAAATAGAAAAATTGTAGAGTGAATTGTTAAACAAAGTGCTCAGAAATACATTTCTATTGAGCAATGGCTTTCAAAAACATTTTTTTAAAACTTCTGACATGAGACCATATTTCATTTGCAAACATATATGCATTAGGATCATCCTAAATAATAGATGTACAGCCTAGGCGATAGAGATTTTAGTTTTTTTCAGATCATCCTAGACAAATATTTGCCAATTCAGTCACTTAACCAAGGAAATAATGCAGCTCCCTGTCTGTATTATGCCCCATCTGGGTAGCTTTCTGACGGCAAATCCATTTTGCTTCCCTTTGTCTGAGTGCTATCTCCCCGTCACCACCCCTGACATCCTGAGTAATGTGGTCTATACCATGGAACCAAAAGGTTGGATCATCATGGTGGACATCATTGTAATGGGTACTAACCGGATATCGGCTGTCCCTATTGATAATCGCTCTACGATGTTCTTGAATTCTAGTCTTTAGTGGACGAACAGTGCTGCCCACATAGATGGTGTTACATTTACATCCAAAACATACACCACATATGGAGTGTTACAATTGATAAAGTTGTTGATCTTATACTGGTGTTGTACATGAATTCTGTAATCTTGTTAAGGCCAGAGGGGCAAATATTACAGGATCCGCAAATAAAAAAACCCTGTGGTTTAGGGGGTAGCCACATGCTTCGAGGAGTAGTCACATGGCTGACACACAGTGTATCACGTAGTGACCTACCTTTGCGGTAAGTGATCAGGGGTCTGTCTGTTATTGCATTCGATAGCCGCGAAATATATTTTAGCATTTTCCAATTCTTTTTAAGAATTCCGTATACTCTACCGCTGTTCGCATTATACTTTGTAACAAACCTGGTTGTGTGTTCATTACTCCTTTTCTTGTTTGTGTCCCTGTGCTTGATGCATAGAGTATCTTCCCTTTTTAGTTTGTTTTCTCTCTGTGCAGCTGTATCTATGATATTTCTTTTGTAGCCTCTTTTCAAAAATCTGTTGCTCGCTATCCTTATGTTTTCAGCAAATGTGTCATCCTCGCTGCAATTTCTCCTCAGCCTAGTCATCTCCCCATACGGGATATTTTTAATCATGTATGTGGGTGTGCACTCTCAGCGTGCAACATCGCGTTGCAGGCTGTTTCCTTTCTGCAGAGTGTACTTTGTACCGTACCCTCTTTTACAAAAAAATGTATCTCTAGGAAGTTGATGCTGTCCTTGCCTTGTGTCATGGTGAGCTTGACACTGCAATTATTGTCATTAAGGTATGAGTGGAATGAGTTTAGTTGTTCGGTTGATCCCGACCATAGAACAATAATGTCGTCTATGTACCTCCCCCAGAACACGATGTACTCAGTCCAGGGGGAGGCACCGTCACGCCATGCATGCTCCCTCTCTAACCACCCCATTAAGAGGCAGGCGTACGAGGGAGCAAATTTTGAACCCATAGCAGTCCCACGGGTTTGATGGTACCAAGTGGTGTCAAGCAGGAAGTAATTGTTGGTCAAGATGACATCAATCATTTCCAACAACATTTTGTTAAAGTCATGTTGCTCTGCTCGTTCTTTTTCCAGGAATGATCGTACCGCAGATATGTCAAAATCTCTATGTATACACGTGTACAAACTCTCCACATCGAAAGTTACAAAGGAGAGTTTGTCAGACCATTGGAAATCTTTGAATTTTACCAAAATGTCCTTACTATCCCTGATATAGGAAGGTAGATTGATCACATATTTTTGGAGATGTAAGTCGACAAATTCAGATAATTTCTCAGTGGGTGATCCAATGCCGGAAATAATGAGTCACCCTGGTGGAAAGGTGCCCCCCTTATGAATTTTCGGTAGTATATATATACAGGGATATTTGGGTTTGTCTACCTTCAGATACCTGAATTCATCTTCACTCAAAAGAACACTCTCTCTCCACTCCATCATTCTAGCCGTTAACATGTTTGTGACATTTGTAACAGAATTGGCGGGAATGCGTCGGTAACATGTAATGTCATTCAGTTGTCTCTCAATTTCTGCCATATAGTCACCATGGTTCATTATAACAACATTCCCGACTTTGTCGGCTTCCTTGATAACAATGGTCTTATCAAGTCTCAGTCTCTCCAATGCTTGTCTCTCTTTTGCGCTGATGTTTTGGATAATAGATGGAGCAGAACCAAAGGTCATCTCCAGTTTGTACAGGTCATTCGTTACTTGTTCGTAAAATAAATCTATACTTGGATGGTAGTTATAAGATGGAACGAATTTTGACTTGGGTTTTAGATGGCTCTCCATACCGCAGTCCTGTTGGATGCCCATCTCCTCTAAGAGGGTGGCCATCCCATAACTGTCCTCCTCATCAAGGTTCAATAATAGCTGTATATTTCTGGCATCGGATACTGTGTAGGTAATATTATCCAGATATAAGTGAGTGAATGTGCTTGACCTTGGTCTGCTGCTGTGTTCTTACTTTGTTCTGGTTGATCTGTGTAACATGTCCTGATAGTGAAATACTGCCAATTTCGTTTTTCACTATTGAAAGGCCATCTTGCCCATAGGACAGAATGGAGAATGCTGTGTAACATTTTACCAGCATATCTTCCCATAGGGATAAGATGGAGAGATGGAGTTTAGTATGCCTGAACTCAGAACTTAATAACACACATTTTAATGGGGGTGGTTTATAAATTGCACGTTTGAAAACAGCACTTTTAGAAAGTGGCTGTTTTCTTGTTCAACCTTCCTGTGTGCCTCTGCCTGTTTGTAGACTGACTGTCTGACTTTGGAAGTGACAGGGGCTGGGGAAGTGCCATGGCCCCAGGAGGCTGGGTGAGTCAGCACTAGGCTGAATAGACGAATCTGAATTTGGAGTGGTGGGGGAGTAGCACCTGTACCTGACTGGGGCTGTCCCTGCCCTCCACAAAAGACTGGGTCCATCTCCTGCGGTGTGTCTGATCCCCCAAGCCCTCACTGACAAATGAAGAAGTTGTGTACACACAGAGTGTGCCCAGAACTGGTTTGGACCGGGTTCAGAGCCCCTTACACAAAGAGAACAAAGACATTTTGGAGTATAAATATTAGAGCTGAAACCACAGAATTTTAGATCATCCTGGAATCAAGAGGAACATTTGCCAAGGAGAAGAGTGGGAGAAACTGAGAAGAAGGGCTGCCCTTGATGTGTGTTCTGGGCTGATTTGCTGTTGCTATTCTGCCAAGGGAAGGATAAGGACTTTGCTGCGTGCTGTGTCCCCTGCTTGAAGATGATCTCCAAGGGCCTCAGGAGAGCTGGAATCCTGTTGTGGAAAATCAGGAACACCAAAGTTTCCAAGATCCTCGTTAGGACGCTGTGTGCGTGTGTCTGGGCACAACTTGTAACCTTCGTGAAGCCTGCATTGCTCGAGAGTACTTTGTTCCCCAAGATTGTCCCTATGACGCTGTGGGTGTGTGTCTGCGCATGGCTCATGACCTCCGAGAAACTTGCACACCTTGAAATGTCTTTGTTCCCCAAAAGCAGCTCTACGACGCTGTGCGTGTGTGTCGATGGTGGCCTTTGGGAAGTTTGCAGAAGCCACGATCAACTAGTAGCCGTCACCGCCGCTGGCCCAAGTCGTCAGCAAGATCGTGATCGCCAGAAGAAGGAGCCGAGCGGAAGCAGGATCAGCTGCGAGGCGTCGCCTAGCAACCGCCTAGCATCCAGGACACCGCTGATGCTCAGCCATCCAGCAGGATGTCAGCTTCGCCGCTGAGTGAGCAAGGCTGCGCTCCAACCATGAAGGTGCTGCCCCGCTCCCCCGTGCAGCATAGGGAGGATCAGCGAGCCAGAGTCCTGAGGTGCCTCGAGCGAGTGTCCATCTTGTCTCCCAGGTAGCGCTCAGAGCTGTGCGCTCGAACCCCTATTTAGGGTGCTGGCGGGGAACTGTTGGAGATCTTATCCTGATTACGGCTCGCACTGGCATAACGGAGAGTTGCGGTACTGGGTGTGGCGTGCGGGGTCTGGGCCTCGCACGTGGGCGTTCGGCGTACAGAGTGACACAGACACATACAGTTAGGTGGTATGCCGGGAAGACCCCGAGCGGTCTTCTGCCTGTTTATTATATACCCCGGAGCGAGCCCGCCCCGGGGGTGTGGGGATGCGTGTATCAGTGGATACAATGTATGTGTGATGCCGGGTGGCTCTCTACATCCCTCCTTCAATTTAGTCTGTCTCTAGAGTCATTTTCTCACTACGGTGAGGTCCAGGCAAAATCTCTTAGTCTCTGGCTCGGACCTGGATTGGGCCTCAGATGGTATCGGCGGCTTCTGCATGCGGGGGAGCCGGCAACCCCAGCCGGGGTTACCTCAGCACTCCGCACTGGAGGCGGGGGGCCTGCCGGATGCTTTGAGATGTATCAGGTTGGCTGGCCCCTTCGTCAGGCCCTCTTTGGCTCGGTCGCGGGGCGACAGCCTCAGCCCACGGTCCTTCTTCGTCCTGATTGCCTGTTTCTTCACACAATGCTTCAACGATGTTTGCAGGAGCGCCAGCTGGCCCTCCCACCTTCTTGAAGCAGGATATGTTGCGGGTGACTAGCTGACGGCCTCGGCGCGCCGTCACCATGGTTCCTTGAATTTTCTCTACTGTCCACATCTCCGGTTCATAATTTCCACCCGGGATGACGGTCCTGGACCACCACGGTGTCTCCTTCTCTTATGCCTGATTGTTGTGCATGCCGAGCCGCGCTCGCCTTCCAGTTGGTTGTGAGCCTCCGCGACTGAATGGCTTCACTGTCTCTTGTTTCGGGTGTCCAGGTGGGTGCTGCAGGTATGTTGCCTTAGGGTGCCTTTTTGAATAGCACGTGCGCTGGAGCACATTTCGTGGTGCTATGTGGGGTCTGTCTGTAGGCACTTAGAAATTGATCCAGGGCAGCCTCCGGGTCATTTCCGCTGTCTACAGCAATCCTGAGGGCTCTGTTAAGGGTTCTCATAAGTCTTTCTACTTCCCCATTGGCTTGGGGCCATAGCGGTGTTATCTTTCAGTGTCGTATTCGGAGGTTGTCCAGATAAACCTGGAAGTCTCTTCCTTGAAACGGTGGCCCATTGTCAGATTTTATCTCTTCGGGGAGTCCCATCGTCGCGAAAATGTGATCGAGTGCTTTTCTGACTTGAGGGAATGCCACTGACGGGATGACCTCCACCACAGGGAACTTTGAAAACGAGTCTACCACCACAAGTGTGTGTCTGCCATCAGGGAAGCTTCCAAATTCAACGCTCAGGTGAGTCCAAGGGGTTTGAGGTGCGTCCTCCGTGATGATCGGGGCTGGCGCCGGATCTCCTCCTGTTATGATGCAGGCGTGGCAGGATCGTACCATTTCATCCACCATGCTGTCCATGGCCGGGAACCAGACCTTGTTTCTTAGCCTGGCTTTTGTCTTGGCCATCCCTTGGTGGCCCACGTGGGCTATGGTTAGCATGTGTCGTTGGAGGCTCTCGGGCACGACAATGAGATGTCCTCGAAGCACGACCCCTTCATCACCCACGCTTAATTCATTTCGGATCTGACAGATCTGTTGTCGGGCATGGCTCACTTCCGGTCTTAGGCTCTGGAGCCCATCGAGGGATCGCATCCAGCTATTATCTTCGAGGGCCCGTTTTACTCGAATTAGTGTCTCATCAGCGGTGGCCTCTCCTATCTCCTGCAACGTTAATGTGTCCGGGCACGCCGCTTGAGATACCATATGGACGAATTCTTCCACTCCTTGTCCATCAGCGAGCGGGAGCGCCTTCCTCGTCACGTCTGGATGCCGGGACAGATAGTCAGCCGGGTTGTGTGCCCCCGGTCGGAACACTAAGTTGAAGTTGTAGCTTTGCAGATGGACGGCCCAACGCTCAATACGTGGGGATGCAAGCCTGGATGAACCTGTGAATAGGGGCAATAGTGGTTTATGATCCGTCACTATGGTGAACTCCTGTCCGCATAGATACAAATGAAAATGTTGGCACGCCCACTTTATGGCAAGGGCCTCTCGCTCGATCTGAGCATATCGAGTCTCAGTGTCAGTTAGGGCCTTGCTCGCATAAGCAACAGGTTTCCATTAGTCTCCGCCATACTCTTGCAGCAGCACGGCTCCAAGGCCCACTGGGCTGGCGTCCACAATTAATTCTGTCTTCCGGCGTGGTTGAAAATGGGTGTGGTGTTCCTACAGAGTGTTAAAGTATATGAGTACCCCACTCAACCCCAACAATACCTCCCTTATGGCGTTCTGGAACACTTCTGCGGCGGACGATACGCCGAAGCTCAGCCTTTTATACATTGCGGAGCCCGACGTGAGTCAAAAAAGTTATTATATATCGACTTTCGGGTTCTAGCTCCAGTTGGTGGTACCCCACGTTGAGGTCCAGCTTGGAGAACCACTTCGCTCCGTTCGGGTCAGCGACGATGTCGTCCATCGTCGGGGTGATATGGCGCTCTCTCTTCACAGCGGGGTTGGGGAGCCTCATGTCAACGCACAGTCTGATGGCGCCAGGCTGTTTGGGTTGGGCGCCACGACCAGTGGCGACACCCAGGGAGTCAGTCCTGACACCTCCTCAATGACTCCGAGATCTTCTAGTCTTTTAAGTTTGGCCTCCACTTGTGGTCGGAGGTTGAACGGCACCCTCCGGTGCCTTAGGGTGACTGTGCGCATAGAGGTTTCAATGTGTAGTCGTACCTTCTTTCTTTTGAGTTTCCCTGGGCCGTTGAATAGTGCTGGGAATTCTTGTAGCATGCTGTCCGTATGTGATTGGTGGACTTGCTTTGCGAAAAACACTAGCCCCAGGTCTTCGGCTGTGTAACAGCTTAGGAGTGTGCCTTTTTTTCCTTCGGTGATATGTAATCGAGCTTCCATCGAATATTCGCCATTGACCATGGTGGTGCTGATGACCCCTCGCAGAGGCAGTGGTTCGGTACCCCCATAAGTGTAAATGTGTGCGCTCGACTATTGCAAGTGCGGGCTTGGGTCACATTCGTTCGTATTGTTCAGAGTCCATCACATTCACTGACGCCCCTGTGTCTATGAGCGTGCACATTTCAGTACCTTCTACTGAGACAGTGCACATGGGTGGTGGTCTCCTCTTTGTGGATATCCTGCTGACGTATGATATCACGTACACTTCATCATCGTCGTTGTCTTCGTAGCGCGGTCTTCTTTCTTGAGCTTGACTGTCCAGGGGCGTATGTTCGGGCTCCAGCGACAGTTGCCTGACTCTTTGTGTTAAAGACTTGGGTCCATACCCTCCACGTGATCTCGGGGCGTTTGGGCGGTATCTCCCTCCTTGACATACTGCTGCAAAGTGGTTCAGTCGGCCACACTTTAAGCAGGTTTTTCCTTTTGCACTGCACGTTGCTGTCGTCGGATGGTCTTCACCGCAGTACGCGCACTGGGTGCCTCGGGACTGCCATTGTCGCTGGCGATTACCTTGCGGTCTTCTCTGCAACGCGTCCACCTTTCTTCCTTGATTGGCGCCATTTTGGGAGTTGCTGGTAGTGCCATTGGTGAGCGCAACGCCATTTCCATTTCATCGGCCCTCGCGTCCGACAGTTCGTGGGACTGGGCAAGGACGAGTATTTCATCTAGGGTGATCCCAGGCTGTCTGAGAATGAGTTTTCTTAACAATTTTGAACAACACCCCACGATTCTTTGGTCTCTTATCTCTTCTCTCGGATTAACGAACGGGCAGCTGCTGGCCAATCGGCGTAGTCTGGCGTAATACATGTCAACCGATTCAGCCTCCGTTTGCCATGCCCTCTTGAACTTGAACTTCTCAAAATCATTGTTCAGTTGGGGATCAAAGTGAGCGTTGAGGGCGTCGACCGCCGCATCATAGTCGTCTTCTCCTCCAGTTTCCGGGAGAGTCTCAAAAAGGTCATATATTTCGGGGCCTCCATATAGGATGAGGAGGGATCTCTTGACCGTGCCATCTGTCTCACGGGTTCCTTTGAAATACAGATTGAGTCGGCCAAGCCATGCTTTCCACTGCGGCGCTGCAGTCGCCGGGTCAGCCGATTCGCTGAACGGAGGGAGGGGTGCAACTCCTGTGTGGGCATGGCCGACCATCTGTGGACCAGTGGCGAGGTTCTGGGGTGAGCCTGCAGGGCCAGGTGGTGCTGGGCCTGGTACTGGCGCTGTCGCCGCGGCTCCTTGCGTTGAGTCCGTCATTGCGTTCCCTGCGGGCGTGTGTGCTACCAGGCGGTTTGGGCAGGTGAAACCGGGACACTCTCCTGTGGTGCAGAGCAGCTATTTCCCTCAAAGACGCAGTCCTCAAGTAGCTGAGGTCACTGGTGCAAGAGTGCAGACGCACTGGGGCCAGCCAAGGCCTGTGTGCCTGGGAACTGAAGATCAGTCTCTTGATTTGGCCAGTGCTTGTTCCCATTGGATGGTGGCGCCAGGTGTGGCCAAAACGTGCTGCCGTCGACAGAAAAGCAGGCAAGGCTGTGGAGATATGTCCCTCGCTGATCGGGGCAGTCAGGGCAGCAGGGGAAAACTGGAGCCGATGTGCACCGTCGCTCCTCTTCACCCCTCCTCCACCGGGGCAGCGCGCGTTTTGCAGCGCGCGAGTGCAGCGCGCCTGGGGCCGCGTGATGCGGGGCAGACTTGGTGTGCGCGCAGCTGGGGGGGGGCCCAACTAGGCCGCAGATGCGCAGCACGGGCTCGGCCGCCGACAGAGCACTCACCCCTTTTCACGCACGGCGAGCCCTGCCGGCTGAACGTGCTCCTTTGGAGGAGACGCGTGGGCGGGCCTCGAGCCGACGCGCAGGCAGCAACACACTGCAGACAGGCCGTGGGCAGATGGACGGCCACAGCGGGTGGGCTCCGCGGCCCGGTCTGGTCGGCGTAGGTGGCGCGCTGAGATGTGGGCGCCGGCAGAGGACGGCCGATGCACTCGGCAGGTGGCAGGGCACGCGCGAGGTCAGTGCCGGCCTCGTCGCCAATGTGGCGTGCGGGGTCTGGGCCTCGCACGTGGGCGTTCGGCGTACAGAGTGACACAGACACTTACAGTTAGGGGTATGCCGGAAAGACCCCGAGCGGTCTTCCGCCTGTTTATTATATACCCCGGAGCGAGCCCGCCCCGGGGGTGTGGGGATGCGTGTATCAGTGGATACAATGTATGTGTGAGGCCGGGTGGCTCTCTACACTGGGGCCCCTTTTCTCCTGTCACTGTTATTTGAACATCTGGGGGCATATTTCTTTGGTAACAGACCCCAGAGTCTGCACGAACCGTTCGATAAACAGAGGGGGCACCGCACAGCGGTGCAAGGGAGATCGGTGCCTATGAGAATACATATTGCTTAAGTAAATACAGAATTTACATAGTTATTTTTTTGGTATAATAACCTTCTCAAAACCATTTATGAAAAACCTCTAATGGTGTATGTTGGATTTGTTTTGTCGTTTTGGTCTTTTCAAGTTTAGATAAAGATACCTTTATTTTTCTGCACTTTGTGTATGAACAGCACCTTCCAGGGTGGTGAGCTCAGATTCGAAGGCCCTCAGACCCTCCACAACTGTGAGGAGACAGTGTCACCTAACCACCACCATAAATGCCTCCTACTCAGTGCTCACTGATTATGTAGTACGGTGGTTAACCCAAAAGTACTCTCGAATGGCTTCCCCTGGCGGGTCAGGAAATCTAGGAACACAGGTAGTCTTCACGTGGGGATCGGAGACACCTGTGCACCTCACTGTAACCTTCAGCAGCTGGGGGTAATGATCTGTTAGGGTGCAGCATAGATACTCAGCGTTAGTGACCACTCCAGCAAGTCTATGGGAGCAGAGTATCATGTCAATTCGTACGTGCAAAGTTGGAGAATTAAAGGAGTTTTCTGTATGCCTTGCATTCCTGTTGCACCTGGTGTCTATCAGCTCCCAGTTGTTAATCCATGAAGTCAAGTCTTGGGCTAACCTGAAGTAGGGCGATCCAGCCATTGGTGGTGTGGAGAGGTCCCGCTGAACATCTGTCATGCAGTTAAAGCCCCTGCCCACTATCCATGACTCCCAATTGCTCCCCGAAAGCAGAGGCACCAGAAATGCAAAGAAGCGATTCTGCACAGTCTTAGGGTCATAAAGGCTGGCAGTATTTGGGCTACAACCAGAGTCCTCTTGAGGATCACATATCATCTATCCCTATGTGCACTGTATCCTTTGTAAATGGGACTCCGGGCGGAGCCAGATAAGAACTCCTCCGGCAAATTCGGTGGTATAGAGCTGACTCCTCCAGCATTGCTGTAACCTAGTCATGTCGAGTGCATTTCTTGGATGAAGTCTATATCTATTACTTGTTGCTTAATGAAGGCCAGGAATATATGCCTCTTAGTCACCACCCCTCTCACATTCCACCAGATAAATGAGTAAGTGTTTACATGATGTGTCAAAGCAGGCCCGTGTATGTGTGGAGGGCACTATCTGGTACATGGGAGGAATCAAAAAGATAAATAGGGATAGGCAGGCTGCATGTATTGGGTAAGGTGGGCATAACTAGAATTCTCTCAACTTCCCAGGACAGTCCAGCAACAGACAGATGTCCAATATACTAGTGTACATCAAACCAGTATAAGCCAAAACAAAAGTCAAGTCGATTCTCCAAATCTACTCCGATTATGGACAATTGTGGGTGTACTTAGCTCTAGTCCACTCAGGTCCCCTCTGTCACCCACCGTCAGGCACTCAAAGTGTTACATACTCGGCCTCTACCTATCGCGGCTGGCCACAGGGTTCACCCCACTCATAAGCGCGCCGTCACCCCATGCCCCCATACCTCAGTCCGAGTCAGCCATACAGTTCCCTCCATCATCATTCCCTTTGCAGGGTTGTTCTTCATCAGTCATCCTGCTTTCTTGGCGCCAGACATGTCCTTAATTTCCCCCCCTGAGGGGTGTCTAGAAACGACCCCGCTGGCGTCCCACTCCTGGAGCTCCATGCCAAGGTTGTGAATGTGTTTGCTGTTTCAACAGCCTCTAGTTGTCCCTGTGCCGCCTGGTGCTGGGACATCCTCCCTGCTTCAGATTCAGGGTTCACACATGAGTTTCATATCGGACGTTGCCCCTATGTAAATCTGTCGTTAGGTCAAGCCTAGACGAAAGCAAAGCGAAGCTTTAGCTGTCTAGGTCGACAACTTATGTTATCACTCTGGGGGGAATGTGGACAGCAGACTGGCACGCGCTTCTCCTGCCGGAGATTTTACCTTGTGGGCGCGCACGACGCCGTGCACCTCTCGTGCACTCACACAGCCACACTCACGCATGCGCACATACACAGCCACATGCATACACAGACACACACACACACTGCATACACACACGCACCCCCCTTAAACAAACCCACGCGCACACAGACAGACACACGCACAGACACACTCGAACAGACACATGCCCGTACACTACCCCCCACCACTCACCGGGCTCTTTCGGCGTGTTCCGTGTCTCCTCCGCTGTGCTGGTCTTCACCCGGGCCCCCTCCTGGGACCCGGGACTTCAGATGCCGCACTCCGCTTTGGCGCCGGGGCTCGGAGCGCGCATGCGCGGGCAGCCCCCGCCCTCTCACTCAGCCCGGGCTGCTTTCTGTTTTTGTACTTGGAACGTCTGGGAAAGTGTCTGCCGGTCTCTGGGAGAGGTGCAAGCACAGTCACCCCGTTCAAAGGCAGTTTGGGGATTTGAGTGAGAAAAGTTCTTAGCGTAAAGGTTTCTGGCGCGAACACCCATTTCATGTGCACGGCTTTTGACAAAGACGAAAAATGGTCAAATAAGGTTTTGTATGAATTTATTGAGGTTATGAACGGTGTCTGCAGCGCTCTGCAGGACGAACTCTGAGAAAATAATTATATGTAGACCGTAATGACTGCTGGATGAGGCACAGAGCCTGGGCCCCGTGCCACCAGAGCAGGCATAGTAACTGGCACAGGGGCAGAAAGGGTGCTAGTGCCTTGGGCCGTGTAGGCAAGCTTAGTGACTGGGCAGCAGTGGCGCAACATAAGTCAGCGGTTCGAGGCGGGGCGAACTCCAGGCCCCCCTCAGCAAAAGTATTTGTTGGTGGGTCAGGGTAGGACGGCACTTTTCAGAGGGGGTTGCTCCAGTTTCGTTACGTCACGTGTCAGGTGCACGGGTGTGAGTACAGTGGCTGCACCTTGGGTCTCGTCAATACTCCTGGTGACAGAGCTTGCCACTGTGCCAATTCGGGAGGAATATTGACAAAGCGCTCGGCACGGATGCAGCCAGAGTAACCAGGCCAGGGGTTCACTCGAGCAGACACCGCGACTGTGCGACTGTGCCCTGTGTCTGCGGAGCAGGCAGGGTGACTTGGCGTTGCGTTGAGCCTCTTAAGGTTGCATGGTGACTGCCCTGTGCCTCTGGAGCAGGCTCAACGATTGGGCACTCTGCACTGATACACGCACGGTGATTGGGCGTTGGGCCTCTTGAATAGGCACTGCGACTCTCCCCTCTGCTATTGGAACAGCTACACTCTGGCAGGCCCCGATAATGGACCTTACACCACTTACGTAGGCATGGTGACTAATCAGTCTATTGGATCAGTCAGAGTGACACTACAGTGAACCAGCCCAGTGACTGGACTCTGCACCACTGCAGCAGGCAGAGCAGAGAGCTAGTGTTGGACCACAGTTGTAGCATTTATATAGCGCCAACTAGGGCTTTAGGTGATCCGAAACAAGCATTTTTTCTTTCTATGTCTGCCACCCTATCTGACTCTTATTTCCATTTGTCCTCTGCCCCATAAGACCACTTCAAATGCTTACATTTTTCAGACATGTAAATTAAATATTTCATTCAAGCCACCTCACAGGGGTGAGAAAAAAAGACAGTGTGTGCATGTATATGTTTGCGTGCATGCCTGCATGCATGCATGTGTGTAAGCATGCATAGATATGTAGGAGTGTCTGTGTGTGTGCTTGCATATCAGTGCATGCGTGTGTTAGTGTGTAAATATAGCTCCTCTTGGTAATACTGTATATGTATGGATGCTTGCTTATTTGCATGTCTATGTGTGTGTGTCTGCTTGAGTATGGTTGTATCCATCTACGTATGGGGCCACAGATGGCTGTTTCCAAATTAGTGCATGTATATATGTTTGTTTGTGTCTGTGTTTGCACGTTTAAGTGTCTGTGTGCATTTATGTTTATTTTGAAGGTTTTTTTAATGCACATAAAAGGCCCAGTGGGTGGGTGAGAGCGCTTTACTAAAAACAATACCTGTGACAAGAACTACTGGCTGCGGTAAATATTAACCTCAATAGCACCTCTTTCGTACTGGTTTTCCAGCGGAACACGGTCAAATGAATGGGAATAGCGGTATGCAAATATCATAACTCCACTACATACAGAAAACAAAAGTAAAAAATATTGCCATTTTTAACACCAAGAGCTCTAGCTTTCACAAATGCGAGACCTATTGCATTGCAAATGCTTGTTTGTTAAATGCATACTTAATCAGATGAGAGACTATATCACAGATGTAATAAAAACAAAGGCAGAGACAAATTAACAAGAATTGGCTTAAAAATGTACATATTCCAAAAGATCTAAACAAAGCAAATACTAGAAAGTCCCTAAAGGAGTGCCACAGGGGAAAAAAGACAATCCTTACTGATCAGGTGTACTCCATCTCGGAGCAGTAACAGTTCATGTTCATTATTTATTAACGAGGCACCAAATAAATTTAAATTATCATTCTGTCAAGCAACTTTATTTCGCATCATTTAAAAGTATAAAAATACAATAAATACATAAACATTTCTAAAAGTAAACAGAACATAATTAAGTAAAAATCTGGTTAATAAAATTCACTGGGCTCCCAAGAAGGTGCAATGAATAAACAATGCCCTCAGCAAGCAGCCTATTACAGTCAGAAATATAATTCATCTATATCCTGTGTCATACGGATTCAGATCTTATAAAATAGTATAAACTTCTAAGCCCCGTGTTTCCTCTAGTCAGTTCGACTTTTATGTCATCCTATTATAGTAGGCTGTTTGCAAGACAGACAGGGCTAAACAAAAAATACTTATCCTAGTGGGAATCATCATGACTATAACAATCGACGACGTTTAATAACTGCTCATAGAAAATGAGCAATGGTGTAACAGGCCAACATAGTCTAGTTGCTGTATAAAAGATAGAGCTAGTTTTTAACTGGGCACTGTATATATGCACACCATTAATTTTCAGATGCACGAACCTGGGTCCTCACTTAATTTTCCTCCTATATCTCTTTTTAGATTGATTGAATCTCATCTATTGAAATCATTTGTGATTAATTTCACAGCCGGACCGATGGTTTGACCACGGCAATTGCAGCAGCATTTATACTGCCTCTAAGGATTTGTATGGATTTAATGTGAGTACGTTTGAATACCTTTTGGACTCTTTCACTAGGCGGCCTTTTGACAGACACCTTACTTTTACAGGTGTTTATCACTCTCGCCCACACTCTTTGGAGCTCACGAAGCCCTATCGTCCATGACGAAACACGGTGCCCATCAGGCTTTATTTCTAATCTGATATGGTAAACATGGTGACTTTCACATTGGTTTGTTCCTCTCCTTAATTTAATTAGTGGCCCTGACATACCCTTATTCTATCCATAGGTGCCCCTCTGCTCTCACCCTCACTCTTGTCCTCAAGAAGAACCCATTAGTAAGGATTAGAATCAACCTACATCATCCCAGGGGTCAAAACGTCGACACACCATTGATGCCAGTATTATCAACAGCGCATTGGTGCAACTGCATTGTGACTCCCTGTTATACATGGCTATGTAAATGAGTGTAATATTTTCTGTTACGAAGTATATTCTGATTAAATACCACTCTAGCACCATTTCGTTTTGTTGTTTGAATTTATTTTCTTAAATACAATTTAGCACTGTTTTTGATGCAATTGTGCTGGGACCATAATTTTCTATAGTACTACAAGTCATGACGCACCTCTCTTGTATGCCCTCCACTTGGGCAGGCAGCTGTTGGTGGGTGTGTCTGTGTCACCATGGTGCTCAGCTGGTGTCTCCCCCGGTGGGGCCACCTCTAGGGGGAGCCGCTGGTGTCTAAAGTTCTAGGCCAGTCGGCTTCAGATCTGCAACAGTCACTGCAATCCACCACCTTCTCCTCTGCGGCCAGCGGGATTTAAATAAGGGTATTGTGTTTCTGGGGTCCCACTTGTTCTCAGCAGGCATGCTTCTGTGCCTCAGTATTCACCGCTGCGTGAGTTGGGGGGTTAGGCCCCCTACTGCTACCTTTGGTTGCCCATCTCATGTCCAGCTGCCTGGGGATGCGGTAATTGGCTACGTCTTCAGCTGTCTTGAGTCGCTTGACTGCAGTTCTCTCTATGGTATTATGGAGAGCATGCAAACATAGGCAAAGGCAACACAAGTGCAGTACGGGCCTGCACCAGGTCCGATTGGCAATCCAGCCAGTAGAGGTAACCTTCAGTGCTCAGCTTCACCTCGCCAGTCACCTACGCGGCCATTCATGCTCCCGGGTTATCACAGCCCACTCAGACTGCCCCTTTCAGTCCCAGTGCGCTGTACCATCTGCCATCTTGGGAGTACGGATCAGGTAGCCAGCCACTGCCTCAGTCCCAGCAAGAGAGGGCAGGGCGGTTGTGGCGCCAGCCCTCTGGAGTTGAGGATGACGAGGGATGGTTGGTGGTGATCCAGGGGATCAGATGATAATGACCATCTTGCATGCTGCCCCACCTTGCCCCTCTCGCTCTCCGGCAGCAATGGGTTTCTAATTGGTTAAGTAAGACCAACTCTTGAAACTGAAAATAATGTCAAAACAGGAGGCAGACATTGAGGGACATATAGAACACTCACTTCTTCAATGTCGCTGTGGAAAAAGGGTGAGGTACCTGGCCATCAGCGAGTATTGAAAACAACTTAAATATCTTAAAGTATGTGAATTGGAGGCTGAGCGGGAACACAACTCTCAATGCACTGGGTGGGAGTCTCTCACTGTCACCTCCTGTGATGAGATAATGCTGTCTCCCTTGACAAGAGGTTATACTCAGCCATCGGATTAAGGCACCATCAAAAGCTGATGGGGCGTGACCCCTCTCCCCCACATTGCATCCGGGGTGGAGATTGATGCTATCCTGTCATCGGAGATGCTAATGGGGTATGAACTTTCAACACCACCGCTTGTTATGAAACGGATTTGCCCCACTGAAAACGTCTTGTAGCTCTTTGGGTGGTCGGTTTACCTCTCCAAAACACCACCTCGTACCACTGTGACCCAGCAGGAGTAATTCATCTTCCAGACTGCATAGTGCTCTAACTACTAGAGCAACAGGTCTAACTCTCCTGAAGGATGGAAATAACCACAAAGAATCAAGGAACTCCTCAAAGTATGATGCTCCTTCATTTATAACAATAAAAGTTACCAGTTAACTGTGTGGCCAGTGAGGTTCTTCACAACTCAGGGGTGTGGAATCTAGTCAAATATCTGCTTGTCTATGTGGCAGATTGCTTCATAAATCTACTTGTCCTGTTTCAGACCCGGAAGGTCCGAGGGACCACCGACTCCGACTTGGTAGCTTGGTGCAAGGCGGGAAGGCACGCCGGAAGCTGTGTGTTGAGTAGTTGTGAAGCACACACTCACACTGACCCAGTAAAGCACACGCAATGAAAAGGCCCCACTCCAGGGTCACTGGCAAAAACAAGTATCTTTAAGTATCAAAGTACCAAAAAGAAGAGAAAAGAAAACTCCCAGACTGGTGATGACAAAAATAAAAGACCGAGAGGACCTTAATTGTGCCTAGGTACCACCCAAGTTGAGAATAATGAATACGTTTATTAAAACTTACTCAGAGAATACTGAACAAAATATCTTGCTGTTATGATGGAAGAGACAAGGATTGCTGGAAGGAAAATAAATGGATGTGGAACTAAGCAAGTATATTGTTTTTCAAACTATAGACATAACAAGAGGAATTGCGACTATTTACATGCATTAAAATTCTGTGTTTATTTATGAAACCGCTGTGTGTGGGCCCGTCGTAGTGCGAGCTTGCGGTGTCGGAATGCAGACACTATCTGGCTGTCCTCGGGAATAAGACCTAGTGTGCCAATTAGAGTACTCAGAATTCGTAGGCTGTATAGAGCGGTGCTGGTAAGTTACATGCCAATCTGTGGAGTACATGATCACATTTTAGAACTTAGACTACAAAAAGATTAGCCAGAATGCACTTAGAGGTAGAACTGGTAATACCTTCAATATATGCATAATTTCTTCAGTTTCAACGAGCAACTGTACAGACAGATACGTGGAACCGCGATGGGGGCCAGAGGAGTGATGTTGAGAGCCCAGGTGAGATCAGAAAGGATAGATGCGGGAAATCCCCCCTTTCCCCAGATTGGCATTCATGACCTGGGCTTCAGGTGGGCTATATTCGGGTAAGGAGGTCCCTTCTGAGATGTGGGTGTGGAGAGCTGGCGCAGCTGTAGGTAACGGTAAAACTGGGAGACGTGGATGGAGAAGCGGGCCTGCAGATCTGTGAAATTGCGTATGTGGCTCCCGCCCCAAGTTGTGAAATCCTAATGAGATCCCAGGCTCTGAAACCCGAAAGAGCGGTGACGTCCTTGAGCCACGTTCCGCACCACAGAGGGGTATATCGGGTTAATTTGCCCAACCAGTGGGTGTGGCGTGGGGAGGCCTGCCAGGTCAAAAGCACCCCGCGCATGACCTCAGGTAGAGCGTGGGAGATAGAGGTTCCGTAGCGCATCCCCTGAATATTAGAGAAACCTAAGGTATGCAGCTCGAGGCGGTACGCCGGGTCCGACCAGCCACCATTAAACCAGTCATCCACTGTGAAGAGCCGAGTCACCAAATAATATAAATACTGGGTTGTCATGCCCAACCCACTGTCAAAGGGAGGTATCCTGCACTGGGCGAGGGCCAACCTTGGTCTCCGACCTCCCCACAGGAATTTAGTGGCCAAATCGTCTATCTCCCGGATCCAGGACCGTGAGAAGGAGAGGAGTGTGTTCTGAAACATATGGAGAAATTGGGGCAGAACCATCATCTTAAAAAGGGCTACTCTGCCCTTAGGGTTTAGTGGCAGCATTTGCCATTTAAGAAGGTCGGCACAAACCCTTTTCACCAGAGGAGTGACGTTGAGAGACCATGTGAGATCAGGACGGAGGGCCACTCAGATCCCCAAATACTTGAATGACTGCCGGCGAAGAGGATTCGAGGACTGCCAATCAAAGCATTTCCTCGACAGATGGAGGGGGACCATGACTGACTTGGCCGCTTTCAAATGGATGCTGGAGACTAGCTCATTGAGGCGCAGGGCTCGGAGACATCGAGGCCCTGATCGAGCTGGGTCTGACAAAAAGATCAGAACGTCATCAGCGTAAAGGGCAATCTTGTCCTCTGCCAGACTGGGCCATTGCCATCCCATGAGAAGCGGATCGGTTCGGATAAGAGAAGCAAAGGGCTCCATCACTAATGCAAAAAGGAGGTGTGAAATGGGGCAACCCATGCCTTGTGCCCCTCTCAATGAGGAAGGGGCGTGAGAGGGCGCTATTGTCCAGCACCTGGACTTGCGGCTTGAAGTAAAGTGTCTTGGCCAAATTACGAAAGGGGGTCCCAAGTCCCATCTCCGACAACACTGCTTCCAGATATTGCCAATCAACTGAATCAAAGGCTTTCTCAAAGTCCACGAGGAGCAAAGAGAGATAAGGGGCCAGTTGTTGTTGATTCGCCAAGGTGAGGTGGAGCTGTCTAAGACAGTGTCTGGATTCCCGAGAGGGCATGAATCCACTTTGGTCCATCTGGACCGCTTATCTAAATAGGGCCGTCTGTAGTTTCCCAGGACAGAGGCAAATATTTTGAGTTCCGAATTATTGAGAGAGATGGGGCGATAATCGGAGCCAGACGATGCCGCAGCGGAATGGATTGAATCCAGCTCCCGTTCGACGGTTTAGCGTAGGAGAGTCTCCACCCCTGCGACCTCCGGATTTTCTCCCGGGCGTCTCCATCTACCCGCAGTTACATTCAAGCGCAGTATTTGAAAGAAGGTGAGTAGCTACACCCTTCGACTCCGGACTAATTCCTGGGCGTCCTGACCCACGAGTCCTCTTCACCCTGCATCTACATCCAAGTGCAGAAAAATTTACACGACGTGCAGTTAATCTCCACCCTAGCAGCCCCTGCGCGCTTTTTGCAGTGAAGACCTCACCCAGTCCCCGTCCTGAGGAGAACCCTTTAACTTTCTACGGTTCGAAACCCGTTGACCCCCAGCCTGTGACAAGAAAGAAGGGTGCAGCCAGGGAATAATTAATACCAGTGCCGTGGGCCCTAGATGGCAAAGCGGGCAGCCCTTGCATGCCTCTCTCCATTCTGTCCCATCCCCTCCTCGCCGCTGCCACTCACCGAAACCCTGGGTCGCCAAGCATCGGACCTCCAGTCACAAGGTCCAGAGAGCAGCAGTCGGGCCCCATTCACCGCCGAATCCCAGTCTCCTGCCACCTGAAAATGGTGGCCAGCACCGCGGCAACGCCGGAGGGGAGCCGGGGCTTCGTTTCAGGCGTTGTCGATAGCCGCAGCCAACAGCCCCAGCCCCCGATCAGGTGTGCCAACCCCAGCATAGGCAGGCAGGAACCATTGGGAGCGGCCGCTCATGCAGAATCCCAACCAGGCGTGGGGGAAGGGAAGAACGCAGCAGGCACATCACCGAAGGAATCCCCAGCTAAGCACCAGTCACCGCAGCCTCCGGGGTCATCTCCGCCAGCACAGTAGTACAGAAGCGTGTCGCGGGAGCCCGGGCCGAGGAACGCCGGGGTCCCGGCTCAGAGCAGGTAGGCTGCCATCTAAGGAGAAGGCACCCGGCAGGCCGGCAGAGTGCGGTGAAACACAGGATCCCCAGACACCCCACAGCCAGGATCTCTGCCAGGGGTGCAGCAAGACAGCGGCAACAAGATTCAGGGCAGGATGATTCCTGGAATGGGCGGATTGCGGGCGGATGGCGGAGGGGTCCGGGAGCACACTCAAGGTGCGACCGCCATCTTGGCTCTCGAAGCCACGCTCCCCAAGAATGGGCTCTTAAGGTCTGCACACAACACTTCCTGCTTTCTCTTTGTCTCAGACATCCAGTAGGAAAATGGATTTGAAACGTGGAGCTGATAGAAGGAAGACTCTTGTATCAACCTTAATCAAAATAGTGCTAAACTTACCCCATGTTAAAAAAACAGGCTCCAACTGCTAGGTTCGTAGCCCACAAGAGCATTTCTCAGTAGAGGTAGCTCCCTGTTGCCTTCTGCCTTTCATCCACCTCCAGATTACCGTGGTGGTCAAAAAAAGCTGGGGATAGAAGAATGGGTCAAGAACAGGCTATGGCATGCCATCTTCTGGGAGCCAAACTTGGCTGCCTTGATACTTCTCAGTCACAGTGTAGTGATGTATAAAACATAATCACAGTCTTTATGGTAAAAAAGCTGTCTTTAATTTATGAATAAAAATAAATAAAATAATGAATGTGGAGAAATACTTGGTTTGGAAAGTAGTATTGAAACTCCTCAACAATTTATAATTGCTACTGTCTTCACAGTGATTTTTTTTTTTTAGTGTATCTTACATAGCGCACGGCTACCCCAACGGGGTGTCCCGGCGCTTGCATTGGGAACCCGTCCTGGCTTTTCCCTGTGAGATAACCCGTACTGGGCATCCCCAAGGTGAAAGCCAGGCATCCCGCCGCGGGGGGCCGTAGTGGAGATTAAGCAAGCTATTGCCCAGAGTTGCAGAGTGTGAACCCGTGATTCGAGTAGGCACCGAAGTGAGAATTATCGAGTCCGTGGACACTTGGGCTCAGACCCTGCCACGTTGGGAATTGAACCCTGGCCCCGGGTCTGACCTCAGCTTCCGGGTATGCCTCCTCTAACCATTGAGTCACACTTCTTCTTTTAACTACAGTTTTAGTGTTATGCTTGACAGAGCAGAGTAACAAATGTAGGTGATCCTTCGGAGATATGAAAAGTTGTTCTATAAAAAGTTAATCATACAACAAATCATTTTGTAATTAGGTCTGAAAATGCAAAAAAGACAAATCTTCATTGTGAGAACTTGCATTGTAGGTTGAGTGGGTTGTTAACCCTGTTTAAGCAACAACCACAATCCCTTTCAGGGTGAACAACAAAAGTCACTAAATTAACCGGTTCTTAGCCCTTTGGTAGCTCCTCGATGAAGCCTCAGTGAAGATTTTTTTGTTCAGATGAAGTCACTTTTTTGAAAGTTGAAAATCTCCAGCAGGGCGAGGCTGGAGGCTGTAGCAGACGAGAGTTCCACAAACTCAGATACTCCTTTGGCGAAGGACCGCTGAACAGGATTTGCTGCTGTAGAGAAGAACATAACGGGAGTTGCCTTGAAATCATGCCGAGTGGTGATACACCTTGGGTGAATACACAAGCAGGTTGCTCCCGGTCTCCTCTTGGGTCTTCAAGCAGGTTTTAGCTAAAAATCTTTTAAGTCCGAGGGCGTGGTCTAACCGTGTGCCAGATGACCGCTTGTTAAGCATGCTCCGCCTGCCGAGGCATAATCCTTCCCTAATCCTATCAGTCGGAGGGCCATTGCTGCGCCTAAATTGCCTCGAGGTATCGCCCATGAAGCAGTGATGTGGATGTGCTGTGGACCGCGGGTGTTAACCGCAATTAGACGGTCTTTGGCAGCGTCCGGGGGAGACAGCCTACCAGCCTCGGTGCAGACCTCAAGACCAGGGCACGGAACAGGTGGCGCCCAGAGGTGTGACTGGCTGCAGTAGCTGTGTACGGGCAGCGTGGAGAGGCGATGTCGCATGGAGGGTCCGGAGGTGTGTGGCTCCGCCGCTTCTGTTGGATGTCGGCCAAACCCCCCTGGACGAACACGAATGTGGCGACGCCATTTTGGAACCAGGCTCCCTCGCGGGTGCGGCCCGGATTGTTTAAAGCCAATGCGCCACAGTAACTTAAGGCCCTTGAGAAGAGTGAAGGTGAGTGGCGGACACCGCTGGCATTGTCGGCTCCCCTGGCATCGGCCCCCACTGGTGCTCAGCTGGGCTGGCTGCAGAGCTACCTTTTGGTGGGTGGCCAGTGTGGCCTTGCGGAGCTGTCTGTGGCGGAGCACGTGTTGTGCCTGGGATCTGTTCTCACCATAGTGACAGAGGTGTGCGGCGGTTCATCGGAGGCTACAGAGGCCACGTTGAGGCACACATTGATTTAGTGTGGCAGTGTCTCATAGCTTGTTTGCCAAGGCCTCAGGTCTGCAGGAGAAACACAAACAGAAGCCAGCTCCCACCAGTCTGTAAGCGCACCATTTATAAGCATTGCGCCTAACAGTTTTCGTGCTCTTAAGTGGCATATTGTTGCACTGTAAACCTCACTGCGGGAGGAGATGCGTTGGCTTGGTCTTGGCAAGGTGGGCGCCAGATACTTCAGGGCCCACAGAGCTTAGCCTTACCCCTAGAACCGCTCACACACATTGTTCACCATCATGGGCAAACACAATGCAAAACAGCCTAAACTAATTTTCGAAACTAAAAGGCACACAAGAATAACAAACGCTGAGATCGAAGGAGAAGTCGATCACCAATCTACTGCTCAATTAGAGGAACAGGGGGATGACCTCCACACGCCTCTATTAGAAATGAGATCAAGCTTAAAAAACAATAGATGCCAAGCTTGATGTCTTCACCTCTCAACTAGATGCAGTAAAAAAACAAGTAGGCACACATGAGACCCTTCAGGACTTGCTTGAGATCCACAGTTCTGACCACCATGAGTTCCAAGTTGAAATCAAAGAACAGTTATTGCAAATGGACCATGTTCTAGGTCTGATTAGGTCAAATAACGAGAATTTAGAGGCCAGATATAGGCAGAATAACCTTGAAATCACTGGAATTCCCAAGACCACCACCATTTAAAAAATAGAGTCCTATGTTGACAAACTGCTCTGGGTGCTCTTTGGCCCTGGTCTACCTGCAGTATACGCGGTTGTGAGAGCCCCTCGCATGCTGGGTCCCAAGTCGCCAATCGGAGCAACAACCAGGCCAATATTAGCTCGGTTTTTAAATTACCAGGACAGAGACACGATATTGAGACTAGGGAGCATGAGTCTATCAACTACAAAGGAAACACCATCTCATTTGACCCGGATTCCACCCCTGCGGTCCAGGCTGCCTGCAGAGAGTTCCTACCTGCAAAGCGTATTTTACTACAGGCTAAGATCCCCTACGCCCTACTTTACCCTAAAACTAAAGGTGACACACAAAGGATCTGTCCATTTTTTCACGGACGCTAAATCTGCACTGAAGTTTGCTAAGCACGTGGGAGGGAAGAAGTGCACAAACAGGTCCTCAGAAGCCGGATTGAGTGACAATGATTAACCTTTTACTCCTTTTTCATCTCTATTACTTGCAACTCCAGGTTTGAACTCTGTTTTATAATGTACTGAAACTTCCATCGGCATGGTTCAGCTTGGAACCGCTGGATACTGGGAAAGGTTACGGTGCTTAGGTTGAGCCTGCGAGGTGATAGCACTCCCTAATATATGTTTGAAATTCAGTGGCTCTCCCCCATAAGCTTGGCCACCCCACCTATGGCAGGGTAGTATGCCGGGGACCCCACACCCCCCAGGGAGAGTTCCCATTTGCTGCTCCTGTGTTGTACCAAGAGTTTAATGTTGATTCAGTTTCTAGGGTGGGAAGGTATCACACAACCTGATTGGGGGGCAGGTGTGGGAGAGGGGAGTATGGGTAAGGTTAATGTTTTGTTTTTAGTTAGTACTGTGCGACATAATACACATTTCAATAGTCAAGGTGCAATTTCATCCGGAGTCATGGGCAGAATGCGGAGTGTAACAAAGCCACCAAGCATCATGGGGGGGTAAGGCACTAGATGATCGATGTGTGGGCTCCAACCAGATACCAGAAGATAAACCATGACGGCATTGAACTTACTAACATGGAACATTTGCGGGCTCAACAATCATAGGAAGACCAGGTTAGTTCACACATATCTTCTCAGACCCCACATCAATATCTCCTTTTACAGGAGACCCACCTGAACTGCATTCCCTCCACCGGGCTCAAACATAAACGTTGGGGACACATATATCCAGCAGTATTTTCTAACCACCAAGGGGTGTGGCCATGCTGGTGAGACAAGGCCTCGATTGGAAGCTGTGTAAGTTACACATTGATCCAGAAGGGAGGTATGTTATACTGTTGGGGTCACTCAGCGGCGCTCTGGTTACATTAGCAGCAATCTATGGTCCTAACTCTGACAAGCCAGAGTTCTTTCAAACTGTATGGGCCAAGATCAAATCCCTCGGATGTGACACAGTGGTTTGGGGAGGCGATTTTAATGGTGTGCTCAATGATGCAATGGAGAGGAAGGGTTTATCCCGCTCCCTCCACCCTAATTGTAGCACCACACTAAACGCTATTATATCAGATGGCAATTTAACTGATATTTGGAGAAGCTATAATAGAAACACACTGGGAAGTACATGCATATCAGAACACCATAGGGCCTGGTCCAGGTTGGACTTTTCCCTGTTGTCCAGCGATGTGGCGACGTGGACACAAGAGGTCTGCCACCTTTCCAGGTGGCTTTCGGACCATGCCCCTTGCCTCCTACGTCTGTCCATGCTCAACACACCAAACAGAATTTTCGCCTGGAGGCTACCCCCAAGTGCCTTGCTAGACGAGGCCTTTAGTGAGGAAATAAGGAGTGATATTGTTGAGTATTTCAATTTAAACACCGGCTCGGTCACGACACAGGCCTCCTCGTTGGAAGCATTTAAAGTAGTCATTAATCAATAAAAAAGATTTAAACCATAAAGTGGTCATTAGGCGCAAATGCATTGCACGCCAATCGGGGGTGTTGAAGGCAATCAGGAATACACTCACCTACCTTGAGGCTTGAATCAGGGAACTTGAGAATTTTACACTACAGGGGACCCCTGATTGTTAGCTAAATTAAAGGAGGGGCTGCTACAGTTTGAGGGAGAGGTACAATGTGAGGGGAAGTTTAGCAAATACACGCAATCCAGATGTTATGGGGAAGGGAATAGACTGGGGAAAACACTTGCGAACATTCTTCGAGCTTCGCGTACTGCTACATATGATACCGAGGTTAAAGGGGAACACCAGACACTCATCAGAGACCCTCAAAAAATCCTTGACAGATTTACGCAGTTCTATACCAATTTATACACGCCCACACACCACACAGTTCCCGAAACCTTGCAGCCTTTTTTGGAGTCCCTGAGTTATTATGGCTGGGCAGGGGACGTATGGAATATATGGATGTCCCATTTACAGCTGAAGACATAGCCCAGTTAATCTGTGGACTCCCATCAGATAAAGCCCCTGGGTCAGAGGGTCTCACCACTACATTCTACCAAAACTATACAGTGGAGCTAGCCCCTCATCTCACTGCAGCATTTGAAGAAGCACAGACCACCAGTATTTTACCACCCTCAAAGCGCGAAGCTATCATTATTACATTGCTGAAGCCCGGCAAACCCAGTGATGAGGTGGACTCGTACAGATTACTTTCTCTGATTAATGTGGACGTCAGAATTTTGGCAAAACTACTTGCTATTCTCAAAGACTGCAACCCCTGCTCCCACTAATCGCACGCACAGACCAGTCAGGCTTCATTCCCAAATGATCAACAGCACATAATCTTCGCACCTTTTTCACTTTAGTGCATTATCTACATCCCAACACACAAGCAATTGCCACATTTCTTGCCGCCACTAAAGCATTTAATTCGCTGGAGTGGACCTATATATTCACCGTCCTGGCGAGAATGGGCTTCAGCCCTCTCTTCCTTGGTATTATAAGCCTACTTTACTAAACGCCTTCCGTTAGGATTCAATTCAATGACAGGCTGTCGAGCCCCTTCCACATCACTCGTGGAACGAGGCAGGGTTGTCCCCTCTCCCCTCTGCTATTCGCTATTGCGATGGAGCCATTAGCAGCGTGGATCAGGCAACACCATGCTAAGAGAGGTCTGGGCTTCAGCAAGAGGGGATTGTTGATCTCACCTCACGCAGATGATATTACTCAATATTTAAATGACCCTGCGATAAATACCGCCCCTATTCTTCGCAAATTAATTAATTTTGGGGGTATATAATAGGCATTTCCATAACCTGAGCAAAATCCACTCTTTTCCCTCTCACAGACACTACAGCTCCATTCCCCATTGATTACCCACTTCCGTGGGCTACTGGTCCAGTAAACTATCTGGGTATTTGGCTCAGTCGAGATGAGCAAGAGCTCTGGGCTCTGAACTTTGGGCATGCCGTCACTTGGATGAAAGAAAATATAAACACATGTGCTAAGCTACCTATCTTCCTGGCTGGGAGGATCGCGGTTGCCAACATTTTCATACCTATTTGTCAATATCCGACCCCTCTCACCCAAGCTTTTTTTGGTAAACTCCATACTATATTAATTACTTTGGTCTGGGCGGGCAGACAGGCACAGGTTTTGTGGGAACTTCTAACACTGCCCCTGCCGCAGGGTGGACTGGGATTTCCATCTATATGCCTTTTGCGCTCAAGCACAATTTCTGCATTTCTGGTTGCATTCCACCCCATTCTAGCAGCATGTGGTGGTGGAGTTGGATGTGGCAGCGCCGGTTCCCCTTCAGTATGCCAGTCATACAGATGACCACGGGACCGCATTGACACAGTCGAGACTCTGAGGTGGGCATGGTGAAGACTCGGCGATAGAGCCAAACTGGCAATCCTTTATGCCCCATCCATTCCACAGGCACATAAACCCATGATCCCTGCCATGACCGAAAGGGCCATCAGAATCAAAGCCAGAGATCTAGGACTATTTACTTTTTCTTATTTGTATCCCGAGGACAAATTCTTAGCTCCACCTAAAACTATAGAGGGGAGGGCCAGGGCATTTTCGGAGCTTTTTCTCTATTAGACTCAGGCCAACCTGCAAGCAAATACACACAACTTTTCCCGCCCCTCCACCCACACTGATGGCACTTGGTAACATTATTCAGACAGCCTCCCACTGTAAGCTCGTAACTCGACTGTACAACCACCTGCACAACACGGCTCCTATAATCACGCCAAGGGCGTTCCAGGGTGTCATCCCCTATAACAGAGGATCAATGGACCTTTTGCTGCAATCAATTGGCAGTACTTTCACCCAATTACAAATTGCGTCAAATCCATTTTAACTTCATCCATCGTTTCTACAGAACACCAGTGCAACTGCATAAAATGGGGTCAAGGCAGATGAGGGTTGCTGGAGGTGCGGTTATGCCCTGGCTACTTTCATACGTATGGCGTGGAACTGTCCCCCGTTGGCTTCATTCTAGGACCATGATTACAACACAATTTAGAGATAATTGGCACACCAGTTAACCTTGAGCCACACATAGGTCTACTAGGATATGTGAGGGACACACTGGTTGAAACCTGGAAATTACATGCAATGCTTTTGCTCTTTGCCAAGTGATGGGTAGCCATTCATTGCGGTAGGAGGGGGGTTTCAACAATAGATGCCTGGATGCGGGATGTCACATTCAGTCACACACAATTATCAATCTTCTGGGAGCTAATGACACCTAGATCTAGGCCAAAAGACATATGGGACTAGTTTCTGCCATGGGCTAACTCGCAACGAGATGCCGAGGAAGATCCTCTTGATCAGACTTCTTTTCCAGCAGAGTAATCATTCTCTTCAGGGTTAATATCCGCCAGGGGCCTGAACTGTTCAGGGGAATCAGAAGTAGGTTCCTACACAACTCTACCCTTATCAAATATTAAATTGCTTGTAGATACCCCATTACGGAGTCACTCATGCTTCTAGATCCTGCTAATCAACCTGAATCATGCAATGTGAAACGCAGACCTGACAGATGTTGCATGTAGTTTGCCCGCTTTGCTCTGTAATACTGCATATTACACGTTAACCACCTGTATTAATGCTTTACTCAACTGACTATGTTGATGCCCTGTAAATGTTTGTTGTATTCAAATTCCAATAAACAACATTTAAAGAAAAAGAATCTTTTAAGTCCTAAGTTTTGGATTTTGGCTGTCTAGGCACCTTTACTACCACCATCAAGGGTCCAGGACTCAAGGGGCACCCCTTGGGGGGTTAGGACTTGCTCAGGCTGGTTCCAGATGTGGATTTAGGATTGTTGGAGACTTTTCTATCCCTGAAGCTCTGATTAGGACACCAAACAACTAACCCTTGGAGTCACGCTTGTAATCCTTGGTTTAGCAGTAGAACAGGGCTCAAACATCAGGGCATGCCTCTGAGTGTACAAGGTGGACTTCAGGAAGCAAAGCAATCCTTCCATGTGCTGTAAGGCAGTCTTCTGAAATACACAGTAGGCCACAGCCTCGGGCAGTCCTTTGAGAGTAATTTCCAAGGTCCACAAGGTGAACTAAAGAGTGGATCCTATTTTTATTCCTGGTGCCCCCTTTAAATTAGGAGAAGTTTCTAGAGAATTCCTTTGAAGTGCTTGATGTTTCCTGCTTAATCTGCCCTATCACCTAGCTGGCTGAAGGAACAATGCTGGGCTGACACCTTGTGTAAAGGCAGACCACAATCTATTCAGTTGCAAGTGGAGCTGTGCCAAGCTGCCCTCCCCCATCCTGCCAGTTGATGTCCCATCCATGCGCAACTAATCCACTCCATTGTGTGGCTGTCTGGAAGAATAAACAAAGTCCAACTGGCAACTATACCTAGTCATGTGACCAAGGTTAAGACTGCAGGCATCAAATAGGGCAGAAAAATGCCAACTTTCTAAAAGTGGCATTTCAAAATTGTAACTTAAAATCCAACTTTACCATTAAAGTGGATTTTCTATTACAATTTCACAGACATTAAACACAAATTGCTTAACGCTCCTAATCAAATGTTGTCACTTATTAAATGTAATAAGGCGGGGTGTGGCCAGCCATCATGGCCGCTCAAACGTGTATCCTTTTGGCTCTGCTCCAGGCCCCGAGTATTGTGCTGCTGCAGCCCTTCAATCAAAGCTGAAACAGAACTAAATAATGACCTGAAGAACGAGGAGTCAGGGGGGCACCCGAAAATCTTGCATACAGCTTGGAGGTCGTCGGCGGAGATCCGAGCCTTAAGGGCCTGCGGGGCAGTGAATAGCCCACGATGGGGGCTTCCCCCGATGTGCGCAAAGAGAAATGCTGGGGCTGCTACCCCAAGATTGAAGATGAGACTGGGCACATGCCGCGATCCACAGATTGAGACTCACCAGGATCCCGGTTCAGGAGGAGAGATGCGGTGGAATGGAGGCAGAAGCAGTCAGCTTCCAGGGGGTAGGGAGCTTCCGGGGCACTTCTAACAGCAGGCACCCAATTGATGCAAGGCACTAACTTCTCCCGCTTGACCGCCTGCCCCCACAGACAATGCCTGACTTCAAAATGATGCCTGACAAGCATTATTTGTAATGCAGGGCAGAGAGCTGAGGCTGCCACCACGTGAGAAGGATTCTCTCCTTGCTGTGACAGATTAGGGGAGGCAGCCCACACGCACCAATTGCATGTCCCAGGTGGGCGATCTTGAGAGTAGATGTGAGCATTGGCACTGTTTTGGGCCCTCCAGGGGGAGCGCTAGGTGCCCTTCAAACTCAGTTGCCTTTGTTTGCAGCGCAGAACTCGGTGGCTCCCCGAAGGTCTGCACATTGGGCTCACGCCTGACCAGATGGAGGGTGGCCCGCGCTGACCAGCGCCCTCATCCAAATGCCACCGAAGAAGGAACTTAGCAACAGAGTCTCCAATTACTTCGCCCCGCCTGGCGCCGGGGTGGATAAAGAGGGAGATGGGCAGGCTAGAGGGGGCATGGTTCTTACTCGCAAGGATCTGCGGGCGCTGCTAAGAGAGGACATCAAAGCAGAGATAGGCGCCTCATTCAATGCGTGGAACCAGTGGCACTTCAAGCGGACATGGACATGGTTGGTGCCCATGCATTAGACCTCGAAACTAAATGCCAGGATTTGAAGGATTGTATGAAGCCCCTGGAGGTAGGCTCCACCAACTTGCACACCCACCTGCACGCCACGGTGCTTAAATGCGAAGATCTTGAAAATCGCTCCAGTAGAGACAACATACAGGTAGGAGGACGCGCAGTGGGTCCCTGACAGACACCTGGACTAGGTGGTAAGAAGGCAAAGGTTTGACGCCCGCTGAGTCCAGTCCGAACTACAAAAGCCATGTCCTTCCCAGAACGGAATCAAGCATCCGAGGAAACATTCGGTCCATCACCTGTTTTGTTTGCAATTGCCGCCCAAAGTGCGCTGGGGATGCCCAGACGTGGGTCCCAGGCACTCCACACCACTGGAGTCAAGCTAGCCGGGCTGATGAGAGGTGTTACCTCGAAACCGGTCCGGTCCTCGGATGCTTGATTCCGTTCTGGGAAGGACATGGCTTTTGTAGTTCGGACTGGACTGTTCCCATGGGGCACAGGGTCAGAGCTGATTTGCATATCGCCATTGTCTAACCCAGGGTGGTGTGGAGTGCAAAAAAACGATGGATTTGGGCCCAGATCTTTGGACTGGGGTGAATGTGTGACATTGATCCACATTCGGTCCATCACCTGTTTTGTTTGCAATTGCCGCCCAAAGTGCGCTGGGGATGCCCAGACGTGGGTCCCAGGCACTCCACACCACTGGAGTCAAGCTAGCCGGGCTGATGAGAGGTGTTACCTCGAAACCGGTCCGGTCCTCGGATGCTTGATTCCGTTCTGGGAAGGACATGGCTTTTGTAGTTCGGACTGGACTGTTCCCATGGGGCACAGGGTCAGAGCTGATTTGCATATCGCCATTGTCTAACCCAGGGTGGTGTGGAGTGCAAAAAAACGATGGATTTGGGCCCAGATCTTTGGACTGGGGTGAATGTGTGACATTGATCCACATTCGGTCCATCACCTGTTTTGTTTGCAATTGCCGCCCAAAGTGCGCTGGGGATGCCCAGACGTGGGTCCCAGGCACTCCACACCACTGGAGTCAAGCTAGCCGGGCTGATGAGAGGTGTTACCTCGAAACCGGTCCGGTCCTCGGATGCTTGATTCCGTTCTGGGAAGGACATGGCTTTCTTAGTTCGGACTGGACTGTTCCCATGGGGCACAGGGTCAGAGCTGATTTGCATATCGCCATTGTCTAACCCAGGGTGGTGTGGAGTGCAAAAAAATGATGGATTTGGGCCCAGATCTTTGGACTGGGGTGAATGTGTGACATTGATCCACATTCGGTCCATCACCTGTTTTGTTTGCAATGGAATGTAAGGGGGCTTAATTCGCCCAATAAGAGGCAAAGCCTGTGATAATTCCTGGCAGAGTGTGGCTTTGCAAGAAACCCACCTGAAAAAAAGTGAAGACCTGCCCCTGAAACATAAAGCCTAACCACTAGTTTTTCGTTCCTCGGCTACCACTAAGCAGAATGGGGAAGCTCTTCTTTTCCACTCCTCGTTTCACTTCCATCCTCACACCACTAAAACTGACAAAGCGGGGAGAATTCTGATGGTCAGGGATGATTTGAGGGGAAGATCGTGCACTATAGCCATGGTATACACACCCAACAGAGGGCAGTTGGAATAGCTTCTTACATTTCTATTGGCACTGGGGGGGTTTGGACCACTGGAGATATAATCCTACTAGGAGACTTCTATCTTAAATGGGACCCAACTCTCGACACAACTCACCCACACAGATCAGTAAGAGGGATTTTTAGCAAGTCACTCATGGCTTCCCTACAACGCATGGGTCTTTAACCCTACAACACAAGACTATTTTTTTTTCTCCCACTTGCATAGAGCGTATTCCAGGATTTACCATATTTTTTATCAGCCAATCGCTTTACTATTTGCTATCAGGGGCTCACTTTCACCCAATATGCCTCTCAGATCATGCCCTTCTCGATATAGTGTTCAACTGCCCCGCCCCATGTCCCAAACATGTTAGGCGCTATTTTTCTAACTCCCTGAGCATAGACAGGCTCCTCTGGGATGAACTGAGGAGGTTGATTAAAGAATATTTCGCCATGAATGATCCCACAGAAACATCTCACGTAAATGATTGGGATGCCTTCAAGGCAGTCATACGGGGCAAGTGCATTGCCTTGGCCACCACACTTAAAAACTAGCAGAAGGGAGAGAGACTCCTACTAGAGGGTGACCTACAGAAGGACGAAAAAGCGCATAAAGATTCCCCGTTGGTGCAGACCCTGCGGATGGTGACAACATTAAAGGGGAAGCTTCAGACCATATACACCAACAGTGCAGAAAAGACCATTCTACGCCTGCAAGCCCAAGGGTACAAAGGGGGAACAAAATAGGCAGACTGTTGGCGCGTAAGCTCAGGGCGAAACAGGAAAAAGAATATGTTAAACAAGTAGTTGATGACGCCGGCATCTCCCATCTTAGTAAAGAGGGTGAAGCAAATGCTTTCAGGGATTTCAATTGCTCCCTTTATACTGCTGATACCCTAACACCCCAGGACTAGGCTGGGTACCTTGATTCCCTGGAACTTCCGCAGGTCTCCCCCACTATCAACGTGGAACTCTGTAAACATATCTCAATAGAAAAAGTTCAAAAGGTGATAGATGCCCTAAAAGGTCAGGAAGCCCCAGGCCCGACAGGTTAAATGCTCAGTTCTTTCGAACATTTGCACCTGAGTTAACACCAAACTTGCCAAACCTTTTCAACGACACAGTGGCCACGCGACTGGTATCGGCTACCATGGGGAAGGCTCCAATCACTCTAATCCCTAAAGCAGAAAAGGACCCTCAATTGTGCACATCATACCGCCCAATAACCCTCCTAAATCTGAATACTAAACTCTACTCCAAAATATTGTCCAGTCGACTAGAAAATGTATTACCTGCACTAATTCACCCAGACCAATCGGGTTTTATCAAGGGATGGCAGACCCACGATAATCTACGCAGGATCCTGCACCTAATAGAGAAGGTGCCAACACATCCTGGCAGCCCTCCTCTCATTAGACGTGGAGAAGTCCTTCGACTGTGCCGATTGGTCCTTTTTAATTCAAACGCTACGCCGATTTGGGTTTACTGAAACCTTTATGGGAATGGTGCAGGCCAATAACCACTCTCCCAGATCCCGAGTCCTAGTAAACGGGGAAGCCTCAGATTCTTTTCAACTTTCGCGGAGACAGGGCTTCCCCTCTCCTCCATGCCTTTTGCTCTGTGCATTGAGCCATAGGCGAAGCGATAAGTACGAACCCAGACATCCGAGGCATCACGTTCGGCGCGGACGAACACAAAATCTCCCTATTTGCGGAAAATGCTCTGCTTCCCATTACCAACCCGCTAATCTCACTGCCAGTTATACAGGCCAAAATCAGCCTCTTTGAAAGAGCCACAGGATTCAAAGTAAACCTGGCTAAATCCTTCTTCCTCAATTTAACATTGCCCCAGGAGGTGATGGCTGGGATCGAGGAGACTTCCTCTTCCTGTTGCGTACGTAAAGAAATCACATACCTGGGCATCAAAATTACCCCCAAAACAACAGATCTCTATGAGTCTTACTTTCCTCCCTTGCTGTGACAGCTTAAATCTGACTTTGAAAAGTGGGGACCTGCATTCATCTCATGGACAGGTAGAATAAATGCTATCAAGATGAATGCTCTTCCCCGTCTACTTTACCTTCTTCAGGGCCTTCTGATTACAAGTTGGCAACCAAATTTATTTGGCAGGGACAAAAGGCTCGCTTATCTCAACGACTACTGATTAAAGCGCGCCTGGAGGCGGTGGCTGGCCCTTCCTGACTTTTTGGGTATTACAGGGCTGCCCAACGGATGTATGACACGCATGCCTTTACATCTCAGTTTTTACAACGCATGCTGTTACAACGCATAGCGTTAAGGGGTGCTGGATAGTGAATAGTTTAATTTACTATTCCAACTCCAGTCCCCGTGGATAGTAGGGAAGGTGTTGGATAGTAAATTAAATCTATTCCCTATCCTAGAGCGCCCCCAGCGCTATGCGTTGTAATGACATGCCTTGTAATAGTTGCGTCGTAAAGGCACTGCGTGGTAAAAGTTGCGTTGAAAAGGATGTTCCCTGTGTGTAAAGCATTTAAAAACACTATGAGTGCTGACTGAATGGTCCCTCAAAGGCTCCGTGAAACATTGGCTCCATATGGATCAGTAGATTGCGGGCAGAACCATTTGGAAACTCCCACTTAAACAGAAGTAAGACAGGCCGCCTAATGTATACCTCAGCTCCCCCACGGCCACCACCTTTCAAATATGGAACAACGTCACTAGGACTTTGCCTCTGACGACCTTTCCATCTCCCTATACCCCCATCCATTTTAATCCAGCTTTATTTCCGGTGCTCTAGGAGGGAACCTTTGATAAATGGCGGACAGGTGATTGCCTCATATTATCCGATCTCTTCAAGAGGGGAGAACTGCTTACCTTTGCAGAGTGCACAGGGCTTTTAAGTTGCTACCCACAAAAGATTACCATTATTTACAGCTCAAGCACTGGGTGGAACAACCTCAGGTACGGCTGGCCACGACCAGAGACCTGCTCCCAATCGAGAAATGTGTACAATCCGGTACTACAACTATAGGCTGCATATCATTCTTGTACTCCTCATCATGGCGATGAGTCCCCAGTCGGCTCCCCGACACCAACAATTCTGGGACGCTATGCTCACCACCCCCATAGGGGAGAAACAGTGGGGCTCCCTGTATAAAGACATTACTAAATATAACCGCTCTATGGTTTCATGAGAAGAGTTCATTATAAAATTATGTACAAATGGTATCTACAGCCCCAGAAACTGCACAAAATATTCCCTAATACCTCAGATAAATGTTGGCGGGGTTGTGGGATGTTGGGGGACTTCCAGCATATCTGGTGGGACTGTCCCTCTATTTAACCTTTCTGGAAAGAAATATTCTATGAAATAAAACTGATCCTGGGCAACCCAATTGCAGATACCATAGAACACTCTCTCCTGGGAATACGGGACTCCAGTCTGAAATACCAAACACAAGGGGATTGCTCCATTATGTGGCTATGCTTGGGAGCAAACTACGATGGTAATAGCTGCAGCATGGGAAAAACCGGAGGCCCCCTTCCTCAAGCAATGGCATGCCCGATTATGGGGAGTGCTGGCTCTCGAACGAATGACGTACATAGTTGAAGACAGACTGCGGGGTTTTGACTATGTCTGGACTCCATTGGTGAGGTACTTATTGAAGGGATTGCCCCTCTTCGCTTGTGGCCTCAGACTGAGAGCCCTCCACCTCTTTCACATATAACAGTCCAGTTGTTACCTTTAGCTTTCCGGGCAGTCAGGATCCCCCGAACCCCACGACACCTCTGGCAGGATTACCACCCTACTCCATCAGGGAGCAGAATGCTGAGCCCAAAACGCAAGAGCCGCCCTTAACCATCTCCTGTCCCAGTTAGATCATTAACACAAGTCACCATGGGATGGTTTTACTGTTTACGTTTTGTTTTGTCTTAAAGTTATGTGCCTTAGAAGGGTTCACGAGCACTAATCGTAATCACATCCTGAAAGTATGTAAGCTCTGTATCTGTAGCCTCGCAATGACAGGATTATTATAGTTGGGACATGATTGCAGTTAAATAATTTGTGCTGAGACCTTGTGAACATGCTGTGTACTCTTTTCGATATCTGTAACTCTTGGCTTATGAACGGTGTTCGGTGCAGCAACAGCTATTGTGTTGCTGTTTAAAATCAATAAAAAGAAATTAAATAAGTGTAATAAGGCAACCCAATGTTATCATATGGGAGAGGTAGGTCCCATAAGATGGATGAACGGCTTTACAACGCGTGCTATTACACCGCGTGCGTTACAACAAGGTTTTTTCAACACAAGTCGTTACCACGACTTGCGTTGGAGGGGGTGCGGACTTAGGAATTTTTTTATTTACTATTCCGACATCAGCCTACGTACAGTAGGGAAGGTGTTGGATAGTAAATTAAAAAATTCCTTGTCCTGCAGCGCCCTCCAGCGCAAGTCGTGGTAATGACTTGCGTTTTAAAAACCGCGTTGTAACGGCATGCGGTGTAACAGCCGCGTCATAAAGGCTGTTCCCCCCATAAGATAGGTGAAAAACGAATTTAGGAGTTTTTCACTACCAGGACATGCAAAACTTAAAAAGTACATGTCCAACCTTTTAATAACAATGTAACTTGCCCTATGGGCTACCTAGGTCCTACCTTAGAGTTGAGGTATATACAGAAAAAAGGGATTTTAAGGCTTGGCAAGGAGGTTATTTTGCCTCGATGAATTGACAGTTTAAAACTCCATTTAAGCTGCAGTGGAAGACCTGGAACATGTTTTGACGAGCTACTTAAGTGGGTGGCACAATGAGTGCTGCAGGCCCACTAGTAGTATTTAACTTACACGCCCTGGGTATATGGTTTACCACCTTACTAGGACTTATAAGTGAATTAAATATGCCAATCAGATGTAAGCCAATCTTACCATATTTTATTGAGAAAGCACAAGCCTTTTCGCACTGGTTAGCAGTGGTAAAGTCCTAAAACCAATAAAAACTAATTTCAACAAAAATGGGAGTCATTGGCAACAAGGTTGAGGTAAAACCACCCTAAGTCTGACAGCCCTAACATACATGGTTTCTTAAAGTTCAAGTGCATGCTTCTTACAAAAAGTAGCCTTATTAAAAACAAACAAGCATGCTTAATATTTATTTATTTATTTATTTTTAATATTTATAGAGCGCTGCATTTACCCGTGGGCGTCTTGGCGCTGAGAAATGCTGAGAGAGAACACCCCGAAGGCAAAAGAGACGCAAAGATGGAAGTTGCAGTCAGCCAATGTAGAACAACATTGTTGATGGAACCTGATGCAGCAACAGATAGCACACAGTCATTGTAGTGTGCATGAACCCAGAAGGTAGCTTCCTTAATACGAGCAGAGACTTACTACCATGATGCATCCTGATTCCGCTGCTCGATCCCGCTGTGTGCAAAAAGCAGCCGGTGGGATTATTTAATCATAGAATAATATTAGACAGAAAAATATTTTTCAAAGTTTTCTAAACTTTTTCAGTTTTACCAATACCTTACCATATTGAGATCTCCATCCAGACTGTGAAGTCGCCTTATGTAAAGGTTAGGGAAAAGTAAAAAAAAGTTTATTTAACCAAAACAAAAATTTTAAAAATAATGTTTTGTTAAAACTTATTGTAAATTAATTTTATATTTAGTTTAAATGTAGAACTAAATAAAAAACTGCTAAAGCACGATTAAATTAATTGTGAATTCAATTAATATTTAATTTAAATATATCAAATTTAATTGCAATTATGTTTCTAAAGTTGGAACCAAAACATGCATTCCCAACTGAAGTAAAAAACAAATTATATCCTAATAATGACTAAAAGTAGTCTATAGGATTAATTACAAGTACTTTAATCATACATTAATTTTTAAATTCAGAAAATGTTGTTCAAATATTTTATGATGACATAATGAATGTTTTATTCTATTTTCTGTCATTACATTATGTTTATTTATATTTTTGTAATAATTTATTTAATATAATATAATTTCCTATCTTTTTTTTTAACTCCTTAACCGCGGTGCAAATTCCGCTACGGTGCGGGAGTTCTGTAGAGTGTAGAGTGCGGGAGTTCTGTAGTGCTCGGGACGGTCGTTGGCCGACGCGTGAAGCGAAGGGGTTAAATTCCCTACGCTCATTGATTTCAATGGAAGGGTAGAAGCAGTGGTTGGCCATGTATGGTAGTGGACTTACTGCAGCTCTAAGCTGGAGTAATTTGCTATAATTTTGGTTTTAATACTTTGAAGGGGCAGTTTGTGACTAGCAATGGGCGTACTCTTCTGTGGGTGGGTGCAGTCCCTTCCCTAAACCCCTCCCAAACCCCTCTTTTCTCATCCCTAAGCCCCCCCTCCTTTAGTCATACGTATTCCCGATTTTCAAGCCACACCCATCGGTCCTTCCCACATTTACTACTAAAGTATAAAATTATGTGTATGCAGACTACACATTTGGATTATGATCTCTGCAAAAAAAAAAGAAGAGACAGGGGTGGAACCTTCGCATATTTGTTTGTGAATAGCCTTTTGTAGTACATTAATAGTACTATTTATTACGACTAAACGTACTAAATGTACTGTATATGTTTTATTCTTCTCAGTGGCGGCTGGCAAGTGGAGGTGGACGGGACACACACATGCACACATAACATACATTTAACACTCACAGTCATGCATTCACATGCACGCACACACACACACACACACATCCACACATCCATTCACAACACTTCACCAAACATTCATAGATACACCCACGCATGAACCAAACATTAATTTAAAACTCTTACCTGCAGCCAGCTCTGCGTCAGAGGTTCCAGGAGGCTTGGGACTGCTGCCTTCCCTCATTGGCTGTAGAATGGGATAGGGTTAGTGAGACTGCTGACCCCACCCCACTCAAATAATGAAGTGGCACTGATTAACACTCGATCCTGAGCGCTTCAGGGGTTAAAACTGAAGCGTCTAGGTGTGAGGCAAGCAGTGATGCTACCCCTCGTCATTGAGGGGAGGGCCTCAGGAACCTTTGATGAACTGAGGACGTCACGCCCACAGGAGCTGTGATGTCCCCAGCCCAGCAAGTTCAGCTCAGGCAGCCAGGAGCCTGAGCATTTAGAGCATGTCTGGCTCCTGGCTGTGTGACCTTAAATGAACAGTGTCTGTCAGGCTAACCTTTCGTGAGGGGCAAACGGTAGAGGGCCCTGGCCCCTCAGCCCCAATGGACCGGCCTTGGCTGATTCTTCTTCAGTAAGAGATTCAAACTGAAATCTGGCTGGTTCTGCTGACCTAGAATGTCTGAAACACTTTTATGGCACTCGATTTGTACTGAAAGGCTCTCTCCAGATACATGATGGCATATGCATTAGTTTGGGCGAGTTTGTGAATAAATATGTGGATCTTTTATTTAAAGAATGTTGCTTAGTTAATGGCTTATTCATAAGAAAACTCCGATAGAACTGGAGGAGAAGGGACAAGCTGTTTAATTTTTTACACATTTTTAAAAATGTCCTTAGGTGTATAAAATAAGAGTAATATGCAGCTTTAGCCTGCTTTACTAATATTCTATTCGTTTCTCTGATTAAAGTGAGTTCATTTATAAGATCCAGTGAACCAGTATTGGTTTAAGTCTTCTAGACATTCCTTAGTTTTTTTACTCGATTTGCTTTTGCTCACAACACATCCTTTGTTAATGTTTTGTTTCAAATTGTTATATTTGTTTTCCTGATTGATTGGAAGTCTAACTTTCTAAGCAGTCCATTAGAGCCCGAATCTGTAATCATTTGGGATTGAAAATGAACATATTTTCAATAGTGGTGCCGTATGTGTTTTTCATTGTCCTGGTGCTGAGCAGGTACTCTAACAAATGTTTACTGGACTGGTATTCAGCGAAAGTAGCTGCATGTGGGTCAATGATTCTATAAGCAGGTCAAAATGCCCATTTCAGAAAATAAGTAAATTCACTTAAAAAACCTACAGCTTGGCATGACGGATGAGAGATGACAAGACCAAAGTCGATGAGGAGGAAGAAAGCAGGTATTTGAAAGGACAGTGATTCATCTAGTAATGTCTGATCAATATTAAAACTAATTTAAAATTCAAGCAGTGCTATGCCAACCATCACAGGTCTTCCTGGGCTGTCTCTGTCTGTCAAGAAGGAAGAAATTCTGTATATAAAATGTAGGAATATCTTGAACCCGTTTTTGATTAGAAAAATAACTTTTTAAATGTAGATGTCTCTTTTTATTTGTGTTTTATCATGAATACCAAACTCTTCTATACATTTCCAGTTTTTGCTAAAAAGGGCACTTGCTCAGAGGTAGGTACACCCAAGTCAGATAGCCCGTATTTACCAGATCTGCTGTTTTTAAGGTCCACCTACTTGAATGTGTCTATAGGTTAGACACTATAAATACCTGCACTTTCTTTTCTTTGAGTATTTTTTTTTTACTTTGAACATTTTGTTACCATGGTGTTTTTAGAATCTTTCAAGGGTAGGTCATGGCAACAGGAATCCTGATACCATTATGCCAGGAGGATTCCAATAGGCCTGGGACAGTCTTGATAGCCACATGCTCAGCAAAAGATATTTGTCCAAGTTTCTGCATGTGGAAGTTTGCACACCAGGTTTATCCCAGTCTCTCCTGATCACTCTCTGGTGGTGAAGTCCAGGGTAGTGAGAAAGGACATGGAAAAAGATAGTCCTTATGGAGAATGCCCGACTATAGTGGGAGAAGTTGTTATTTTGAAGGACGATGCCTCATCTACTCACCACACCTCGCGGCGGGTACGGAAAATTCAGAGATGCGGAAAACAGACAATACTGAAAAAGTCATGTATCCTGCCCAAGGAACGATTTAGTGCTCCCTTCCACCATTGTAAGGGCGTTATCAAGCAGCAGAGATTAACCTCTAGGAAGTGCCAGGTAGCCTCTGTTTTCTTTCTACAATAATCAGAGAAAAATGTGTGTTCTGTACTTGAATTTTGATGTGGTGTCTCTCATCAATGTAGGATTAGCAACTGCATATATAATACAAAAGGTGTGTACAGGAGTGTGGGGGAGTGTGTGCATTGTATTAGCCAAATAAAAAGTATTGTTTTCATAGAGAAGGCTAGCACATAAAAATAGCATGCACTTTTGCAGGGATTATACATTTAGTAAACTAACTCCTATTAATATGTTTGGTTGATTTTTATCAAAACTACTTATTTCAATTCCATATTAATGTAGTAATTTTCCTATTGGGCTGGATGCCTTTTGTATGCAGTACTTTAATGATCACAATTTAAATCTGATATCAATCTAATTTATGACACTGATACTCTTGATTAAAAAATCCAAGTAAATGATTCAGACATCTGCTCGTAGATTTCTCTCCTTAGTTTGGAATAGATGTGAAGGTGAGTTATGACCAGGAGTCACACAGAATCTCATGACCTCTCAATGAAAACTGCAACTGTTGGATTTCATGCTGGGTTGGACTATGCATGAGAAAATCATGAAGAGTAGTGCATTTTGGCTACTGGGTAAATGTTTTCCCTTGGAATCTGCATCTTCTAAATCCCCCATGAAATATAGTGTTGTTCCCTTCCACCAGGAAGGCATTTCCTGCCCTTTACTTCCGGCTAACTACATTTGTTGCAAAGATGAACGCCCCCAATTTAGAGGCATGTGGCTGTTCTACTTCTGCCTTGAATACAACAATGCCTATACTGACACTACATTTACAACGTCTAACTATGCTAAAATTAGCAGACTTTCCACATTTATCAGTCCTTTTTACGTTTTGGAAAATAGCTTCAGTCTTCATGGGAATCAGCATGTACACTTTACAAATGCAAATTGCTTCCCTTGACCCATGTACACATAAGTAGTAGACTTTTTGCACTCCTCAGAGGTACTTATTAAGTACCTCTGAGGAGTGCAAAAAGTCTATGAATTTGCGCAGGCGCGATTTAACACGTTTTTCTTGGTGTCTCACCTTAAAGTTCCTGCTCCAACAGAGACTCACACCTGACAATGTGCAGGAACATCACCTGCATGCACTAATATCTGATTGCTATTCCTTTTTTGTAGTTGATGTCTGATAAAGTGGCCCACAATTGCAAATCGGGGCAGTTTTCAACTTATAAAGACACGTTGTATTGGTGTTTTGTAGGTATGGGAGTCTGCATGCATGTGTGCTTGCTGCAGGCAATGTCTGTGGCAATATGAGGGAAATCAACAATCGACAGCGGCCCACCACACCATAAAACAGGCTCACAAACAGACAAAACAAGCATTAGCAAAGCCAATAGCTCTCGCCTTTGAGAACTATTGGTTTTGACATTGGTTTTTAGTAATGCTGCTAGTAATGGCTTAAAAGGAAACCTAAAACCAGGTGCTATGACACAGCTGCGGAGGCCTTGGCATTTATTTTACTGTGTGCACTACACCCGCATGTATCTACAGAATGTGCTGTGGCTTTATTTCCTTTTATGTGCGGATTGTGAGTAATAACAGGATATGTGAATAACTGTGAAACCCCTTTATTAGCACAGACTTGCTTCCTCTCCTCCAGCGCTTCTCCCTCTAACTGTTGCCTCAGGGAATCCTTCCTTGTTCACATTCTAAACCTGCGAGAGGATTCCACATTCCACAGGAGCCAAGACATAACACATCTTCCTCTTTCAATAAACTCACACATCTTAAAAGAACTGGAACAACAAAAGTAAAGAATAAACTAAACTTACTGAACAGGCATAAGGTAAGTGGTTGTATTCACTTATTAAAAAAATATTCACATTATTAAACATGGGGTGTTACAGTCTACCATAAACTTCCCCTTTAATCCAGACTAAAAAGTCAAACAAAGTTTCCCAAAATCTCAATTACCAAAAGTATGCAAGTCACAGAAAATCCTTCAATTAATATGGTCATACTACTGAACGACCACTAGGCATCTTTTTCACATTTACTCCATCTTCTTAACCACTTCCACTCCTCATCTCTTCCTCAGACCCATTCCTCACTTCTCGCCTCACACTGCTCTCTCTATTGCAATCAACATTGTCACAACTACACGGTCTACTTTCTTCTCCACCCGACTAGAGGTCACCCTTATTTCCCTACCACTCGCATCAGGAACTCCAAACCCAAATATTGGCCAGCCCTGCTTTGATTCCCCAGCACAATCGCCCTCTTCCTCACGCATCCTTCTCTCACCCCTATCACATGTTGGCAACCTATTGAAATATGGGACACTTCCCTCTGTCAATTTAGCAGAATGATTAAAAATGTTAACAACTTTTAATGGAGCAGTATATCTGTTACTGCTTTAGGACATCATTTGTTTGATCATCATTGATTGATTGATTGATTGATTTGTTGAATTTGAATTTCACCCAATCTACTACACTCAATTAGACTCTAGATACAACATGTTTGTGATCATAATCATTCTTATAGGTGTTTTATGCCTTCTCAATATTCAAGCCGACTTTATCTGAGGGCCAGTCACTAAGCCTATGCTTAGACATCCAACATAAATTATCTTTAGTGTAAGCTAACGTCCCCTTAAATGTGGAAAGCCCTGTTACTGTGGGTGCAGCGCGATAGGACCAAATCAGTTTCTGTTACTCAAATCCCAACATTTGGCAGTTACTGAAGGAGATTTCAATGCTACCCATGATTACCCTGTTAAATCGTTCTACACTTTCATTTCTGGCAAGATGATACACTGACGTGAAATGATGGTTTGCCACGTTCCTGCCCAAAAACTCCTTCACTTCTTTGAAAGTGATCCAGCGCCCCTACAAAAAATCTGTCTCAACAACACTACCCAACACCATGATACTCACCATTAATCATAAAATCTCGCAAGGCCCATAAGTAACTGAGACAAATATTGGGCAACTGAATCATGTGACTTAATTAATCGGAACTATTCACAAACTATTTACACATTATATACAACTGCAGTTTATCATCATCATAATCATGAAAATATAACAGAAACATCTAATTAAGTCACTTGGTAAATGGATCAACTGATGGTAACTAGACTAAGAATAAACAAGACCAGCTTGTCATTTCAAATCTAATTTATTAATTTTATTATCAAACAAAAAGCATTTTAAGAATTAGAAATCTTTTTATTTGCACATGAAAAATATAATTTAATCAAGGTTAAGGCATATTAGACTGACATTTCAAAACAGGATCAGCTTGAGAATTAAAACAGTTTAGGTCTCATCCCTAAAATCTATTTCCCTGACTAATCTCATTTAAACCTAAAGAAAAAGTCATTAAAATCAGCTATCCTTACGTGTGTCAAAAGTCCGACAGCACATCACGCCTTTCAGGAATCAGGAACGAGCCAGCAGACCTCCTCTCATGAGGTCAGGTTTTATACCTTTTCTCTATCAAAAACTTACTAATGCTGCATTCCTTCAACAAAATCCATGCTTCTAATTGGCTGTTTCACGTCAGTCCACTGTTAGGTCATTCATTTCTGACCAAGTCCGGGGCACATCATAAGCCCTTATTGTTCTTATATTTACCATCCTTCTAGCATCCTCAAAAGAGCAACATTCGTCCAAATGCAAAGTTCACTTCCTACTCTTGGCAGGCTTTCCAGGTTTTTTTTGTCCTTGGACCTTTCAACAAGAACACATTCATCTTGACCATAACGCTTCTGATGTTTTCTTTGTTTAATCAGCAAAAGAGAATTCCTCTTCCTGCACGTGAGTGAAGGCTTCACTCTGGGCAAATTTCATATTTTCTTTCAGCACTGCCAGCCATTTTCTTTTGGGCCCGTTCGAGAACTAATATTCAAACAAACACAAAACTTTAATTAATTTGAGTAATGAAAACCATTCTGTTACCCACCCCCTTTGCTAAACTTAACCCATTAGTTTATGTTATCTAGCTTTAAGCACATATAAGCAGCGTTTTTATTTACCATCTTCTTGGATTCTCCACGAGCCCTTTGCCACATATAAGACACGCCATAGACAAAAGCACATTAAAATAGGCACATGCCATTACTTAAACAGCCGCAATTAATGTTGACAAAATCAATAGACAAGGTTTGTTTATTATTTTTCAACGTACTTGCAAATGCAACATAGAGCCTATGAATTAGTCCAGTGTGTCATGAATGTATTTTAATCTAGGTTGATTAGTACATTTTCGTGCATAAACTCATTAATACGATGAATTATTATGGAAGTTTAACTTCACGAGTCAAAGTATAATTCATTTCTGAACCTCGCTTCATCAAAAGTAATTTGTGGGCCTTTGTCGTTTAAAACTCTTTTGGGTAACCCTTCCCTCAACAATACCTCTTCCATAAATTGCACCACATCGTTGGTCTCTTTTCTGGTCACAATGATTATTTCAGGCCATTTAGAAAACGTGTCTACAAAGACAATCACGTACTTACCTTCCTCACACCTTCCTCACTCCGTCTGAATATTGGACTCAAGATATCTATACACACCATTTCGCGTGGACAGTCATAAATAGGCATGGGAGACAATGGTGGTCTGAAAGTAACTTGCAATTCATCTGCATTACCACAATCACCACAAAAACGAAAATATCTTTCAATCACAGCATCCATCCCTGGCCACCAATACAATTCCTTGATTTTCTTCTTGGTTTTCACTATGCCTAAATGGCCTTCATGCTTAATGTCTAATATCCTCTGTCTTAGAGTAGCAGGAGTGAAAATGCGTTGTCCTCCCACACCATAACCTGCATTATCAACAGATAATTCATGTCAGATTTCCCCAAACCTCCTTCATTCTGGTGTCTAACTGTCTTTGTCCCCCAATGTATTTTACACTTGGCGGCCTATACAGTTAATCCTTATCACTTGAAAAATTCCACTCTTCAACAGAAATGGCACCTGGTACCTGTACGTCAGCCACCCACCAATGTCTCCATTCCACATCCTTATACTCAGTAGAAGCTAGAGGTGCTCTGCTCAAGAAATCATCCACACAATTTTTTACACCAGTAAGGTATTCCACAACATAAGCCTAATCAAAAAATCACAGTGACACCCTGGCAATCTGTGGTGTAGCTTTACCCATTCCACTGGTAGTGAGACGTTTAACAAAGGACTTATGGTCCATTCTTAAGTAAACTCTGTCTGAAATAACTCCCACCCCATACACAAGCCAAAATATCTTTATCAATCACCGAGAAGCACTCTACAGATTTGGTAAGCGATCTTGCTACACATGCAATTGTTACTTTCTTCCCATTATCTTCAGTTTGAGAAAGTACATCACCTAACCCTCTATTGCTAGTGTCAGTGTTAATTACTGCTGTCAATCTTGGCTCGAATCCACTCAAATATAAAGCAAGACTGATATCAGCTTTGATTGTGCCAACATCCTGTTGTAATTTACCATTCCATTTAAAACTCACATCGTTCTTTAACCATTGCCTGATATCATAAGGTTCTTTCAGCATATGTGGGTACAAATTTAATGGAAAACTCTACTAGACCCAAAAAACTTTTGGGAGGCTGCGAGTTGGTGAAAGCTTTCACCAACTCCGGTTTGGTTAATATTCTCTGGTCACCGACCAAATGTCCCTGGTAAGTAACTGAATTTTGGGCAAACTTACACTTCAAAAATTCAGCAGTCAAACCCTTTTCTTCAAGCAAATATAACTCTTTGTGCACCCTTGTCTTGCCCATCACCAAAATGTCGTCCTGAAAGAAAGTGGTGCATTTCAACCCCTTAAAGATGCTATGCATGAGATTTTGATACACCGCCACTGCAGAGGCGAGACCAAATGGCATGCAGCGGAACTGATAACACCCAAAAGAAGATATCAAGGCTGTCCTAGATCTACTATCTGGGTAAAGTAGCACTTGATGGTATGGCGATTTCAAGACTAGTATGGTTCACCACTTCACACCCTTTGTCGATGCCAAAAGTTCACAAATTCTTGGCAAAGGAAATTTGTCTATCAAAATGCTTTTGTTGAGATCTCTCAAGTCAATGCATAATCTTATCTTGCGATACTGACGTCTAGCTACCACCAACAAGGCTAACCACTCCGAAGATTCCACTTGCTCAACTATTTTATCCTTCTCTCACTTCATCAATTCCCTTTTCACTTCCATTCTGACTGCAAAAGAAATCATATGCACTTTGCGCGTAACCCGCATGGTATTCTTTTTCAGTATGATTCTGTGGAAAAACCCTTCCAGTTCCCCTACTTCCTTGTGAATACCTTAAAATGTCTCTTTAACTCCACTACAAAGGAACCCTCTTGCCCTATGAGCAACACTTGTTCAGGGCTGTTGGGATCGAGAATAATTCTCAACGCTCTTTGATTTAATCCACCCCAGGACAGAAGGGCCTTTCTCAGCAATGTAGTCTTCGCTTGTAGACATTCTGCCTTTAAATTCAAAGGACACCATAGACCATCTGTTGCAAAGTCATCCTGTGCCCTGGGCACCCCCCAACATTTTGCCAATTGATCTTGGTGGTAACTGATTTGACTGACCCTGGGCTCTACCTAACCACACCCAGGGCAAGTGCTATGCTGAAAGAGACATATTAGAATACAGTTAAAACACCTACATACACTAGGGTACACAATGGTATGGTGGGGTACCCCTGTGATTGGCATGACCTCACCTATAGGACCCTAGTATATAATAGGGCAGGGGTATTGAAACTACCTAGACGTCCCTAGTACCCTAGGGCATGGCAGTTTAGAGGCCAGTAGCTCTTTTTGCACTTACATGTGTGCACCGCTGAAGTCTGGGGTCAGTTTAAAAGCAGCACTGGGTGCCAGGACTACTTTTAAAAAGTGAATTGTGCACACACTCGACTTTGGTGTTTGAGGCACTTAAAATGGATAACCTACTATGTTTTGGCATATTAGGCACCTCCAGGGTCTCCCCTAGGTGTCCCAGGGGTGGGAAGTCAGGTATTTATAAGGTACACCCTTATAAAATGTTTTTATATGCCTGGGTAAAGTGAAATTTCACATTTCACTCCCCACATGTGGTAAAGTGCTGCTGAAATTCATTCGACTTTGGTGCTAGGAGCACTGTGGAGGGAGAATCTGCAATATTTCTACAGATTAAGAACCCCTAAAGTCTCCCCTAGTTGCACCTGGGATGGGGATCCTGTAGATATAAGCCAAGTACTTATAAAATATAGAGCAACTTTGGAAAAACGCTCCATAGAGGGACCAACATAACCTGGCCAGCCAGGCCACCTGCCTTCAACTGCGAGCCGGCCAAGCCAACCAGGTACGTCCCGCTAAAAGCTCCATCGCTCCAACTTCCAGAGATTGACCGGGACTAGAAGAAACCTGAAGCCGGCGAACCCTCACCGGATCTGGCTACATGAAGAGCATCGAGAGACCCCGCGAGAAAAAGCGTTGGAAAAGTTTCTAAGTCCACTCGTAGAGAAGGTGTCTGGGAGTAAACTCCAAGCTGCCTGCCTTCCATCGCGTGCCGGCCTGGATTACTGGGTTTCCCCGCTAGTGAAAAATGTTCTACGTCCGCTCCACGGAAGTTGACCAGGAGCTTGTCGAAAGGCAAGCCAGCGAACCCTCACCGAATCCTGACTGGCTTGGAGCGTCGAGGGACTTTGGGAAGAAAAGCTCCAGAAAAGTTTCTAAGTGTGAAGGTAGAAACTGAGACCGGGACCTGCCGCGAGCTGTAGCCGCTTGGAGCTCCATCGCGCCCGGCCTGAAACTTTGACTTTGGTACGGTCTATCGCGAGCAGGTATCACAATATGGTGCTATTATCTTCTAAGTGCTATATTTTATTAAATCTTTGAAAATTAATATCTCCAGTTCCATACATTGGATTTTCGTCGTTTTGGTGTCATTTTAAAGATACAAATAGTTTCTATTTTTATAACTGGGTGTTGGATTTTTATTATGTGTTGTGTCTTAATTATTTACTGAAATGGTGTTTTTAAATGCTTTACATACGGGGAACATCCTTTCCAACGCAACTTTTACCACACAGTGCCTTTACGATGCAACTATTACAACGCATGTCATTACAACGCATTGCGCTGGGGGCGCTCTAGGATAGGGAATAGATTTAATTTACTATCCAACACCTTCCCTACTATCCACGGGGACTGGAGTTGGAATAGTAAATTAAACTATTCACTATCCAGCACCCCTTAACGCTATGCGTTGTAACAGCATGCGTTGTAAAAACTGCGATGTAAAGGCATGCGTGGTAAAAGCATGCATTGTAATGTCATACATCCTTTACATACCTGTCATTGAAGTTAAGCCTGTCTGCTCACAGCCACGTTACCAAGGAATAATTTTCTAAAACATATGCTGAGTCCTATCATGTGTTAGTGGCCTTATTGCCAGTGTCAGACCTACATTTCCCACTTCCCAACATAGTTTCCAATACCATCTTACATGAATTGGATCTCCTATAAAACTCTCAGGATGCATGTCACTAGGAAGTAGGTGCGTTCCCAGGATTGCAGTAAATCTCTCTTCCCACAAGATTTTGTATATGATGGTGTACGAAGAACCGGAGTCTGGTACAATGTGAACAACACTCCCAACATTCTTTTCACACACAGTCTTATTCCTAGAATGGGGATTTACATCTAAAACCTTTGATTCGATAATCAAAACAAATATCTCTTGTTTTAAATTTTCCTCAGTCTTGTCCGAACCAGACTCATCCAGCACCACTTTAACTTTTGATGAGGCAGGGTGATCCCCAGCTGCTCTGATCGCCAAGGACACTCATATCCAGCCTGGTGCCACACCGCTCTGTCGAGGGAGCGGGTCCCCAGTGACGCAATGACCGCTCTACTTACAAAAAAGGTACTGGGGTACTCGGAGTGTGGGCCCAAAGGGGTCCCCTGTGACTGCTGGGTCCCACGCAGTGACCCATAGCAGTTTGTATGGCACCTACCAATGCACACCGCTGGCTTGCTGGTCCCGAGGGGACCAGTGCGGCAGTTCAGTTGGAAAAGTGCCTGTTCCTGCGTGATTGGATGCTCCCTTCTTACTGAGTGGATCTGGAGAGCAACACTGTGATCGCCTCCAAGGAGGGAGTGTATTTTGCCCCTTGGATCATGATGTTTCCACCTCTGGAGATTTCTATCGTGGAGGGGCCGCATAGAAAGTACCATGATCAGGCTATTAGGAGCGAAGGTGTTTCTGTGTCCTATCGTTACTTGTTTAGTGATATTTTCCTTAATCCTGCTTTGAAGTTGCGCTGAGTTGTTACTGCAAACAGCCTGATAGACGCACAGGTGCTTCTGAGGCTGCTATATGTTCTGGCAGTATATAAAAGTGCTATATGTTTCAAATTCATTTAAAGTGATGTTAATTTAAAGCTGCATAACTTGAAAAGTAAACATTGATTCGGGTCGTTTTGTTCTTGTTTGATGTACAATATAGAAATCTATTTTTACATAATCTGATGTGGAGTCTCTTTTGTGGGGTATTCACTTTGTTGGTGTATCAGTGTGTTGCACAAACGCTTTACACATTGCCTCTGATGACTCTGCGCCATGTTACCGGAGGGAGAGCACAGGTTATCTATGGTGTGTAATTAACTTACCCTGACTAGAGTGGCTAGTTTTACCTGGCTTAGGAGCATACCCTAGCCAACCGGCAACCCCATTTCTAACTGTGATTTTGAGTTGACTCCGCAGTGTTAGGCATGCAACTGCCAGTGCACTCGTGTCATGAGATAACGAGCGTGCGTTGTCTTAATCTGTCTTAACCTGCGAGTGCAGCAGTCTGCGCCAATAGCCTCTACAACATCTTGAGGAGTGAGTGCAACAGTCAATCAATCAATCAATCACAACATTTATATAGCGCACTACTCACCCGGAGGGTCTCAAGGCGCTAGGGGGGGGTCCGCTACTGCTCGAACAGCTAGGTCTTGAGCTGCTTCCTGAAGGCGAGGTGGTCCTGGGTCAGGCGGAGGTGGGTCGGGAGGGAGTTCCAGGTCTTGGCGGCCAGGTAGGAGAAGGATCTTCCTCCTGTGGTGGCTCTTCGGATGCGGGGGACGGCGGCGAGGTCGTGGCCGGTCGATCGAAGTTGGCGTGTGGGAGCGTAGAAGTTGAGGCGGCTGTTGAGGTATCCTGGGCCTTGGTTGTGGAGGGCCTTGTGTGCGTGGGTGAGGAGACGGAAGGTGATTCTCTTGTTGACCGGGAGCCAGTGCAGATCTCTCAGGTGTCCGGAGATGTGGCTGCGACGGGGGATGTCCAGGATGAGTCGTGCTGAGGCATTCTGGATCCGCTGGAGTCTCTTCTGGAGTTTGGCGGTGGTTCCGGCGTATAGGGAGTTGCCGTAGTCCAGACGGCTGGTGACGAGGGCCTGGGTGACCGTCTTCCTGGTCTCGGTGGGGATCCACCGGAAGATCTTCCATAGCATGCGCAGGATGTTGAAGCATGACGAGGAGGCGCCGTTGACTTGTCTGGTCATGGAGAGGGAGGAGTCCAGGATGAAGCCCAGGTTGCGTGCGTGGTCTGTAGGTTTGGGTGCGCTGCCCAGGGCGGGGGGCCACCAGGAGCCATCCCAGGTGGAGGGTGAAGATCCCAGGATGAGGACTTCCGTCTTGTCCGAGTTCAGTTTCAGGCGGCTGCTCATCATCCACTTGGCTACGTCTGTCATCCCTTCGTGTAGGTTGGCTCTGGTGGTGGCGGGGTCGTTGGTGAGGGAGAGGATCAGCTGGGTGTCGTCGGCGTAGGAGATGATGTTGAGGTTGTGTTGGCGTGCGATGGCTGCGAGGGGGCTCATGTAGACGTTGAAGAGGGTTGGGCTGAGCGAGGAGCCTTGAGGGACGCCGCAGATGACTTCGGTGGCTTCTGATTTGAACGGGGGGAGGCAGACTCTCTGTGTCCTTCCGGCGAGGAACGAGGTGATCCATTCCAGTGCCTTCTCCTGAATTCCGACGTTGCTGAGGCGCTGCACTAGGGTGCGGTGGCAGACAGCCTATGCCCTCTGCTTTCCCTGCGCACCAGCAGGCCCATGTTGAGGCGGCTTACAGTAAAGGGTGAAAACTGTAAGTATTCTTGGCTGCCATGTGTGTTGTGAGTCGGATGCTATGATTCTCAGGCACAGGCCCACAAATGTCCATGATGGTCATCTGGCCATAGAAGGGCGTTGTGGGTTTGCTGCCCATTCTACTCATCGCCAAATGTGGAGTAACAGCCGGATACATGAATAACAGTGAAACTCCTTTATTAGCATGGCCCTCCTTCCTCTCTCTCCTCCAGCGCTTCTCCCTCTAACTATCGCCTCAGGGAATACTTCGGTGGTCACATTCTAAACCTGCCCGAGGATTCCATATTCCGCAGAAGCCAAGACACAACACTGATCCAAGTCGAATTGGTAAATAAAAAGAAAAGGGTAGGGACAAAGCAATGTTTTAAGAAGTGGGTGGGGAAGCACCAAGGAGAGTGCGGGTGGAAGCAACACGAAGGACACTGTTCGAGGAAGGATCAGAGGACAGGGAAGGATGCAACACAGAGGGTGGCAAGAGAAGTAAACATCACATGCCAGAGAGAGCAATGTGGTCTGCAAGGAAACAGACGCACATGGGTGATAGAGAGAACAATATGGAGCAGGGGAAAAGCAAACAGGCAAGAAAGCAATGTGGAGGAGAAGCACACATGGGCAAGTGCAACATGGGGGTGTAGGGGAGAAGCATATGGGTGAAAGCAACATTGTAAGAAATTGGGAAACTAGTTGAAACCCTACTCAAGCAGCAACAATAATCCTTGGCAGGGTGTAGTCACAAACCAATACCAAATTAACCTGTGTTCTATCCTATGGTAGCTTGGCATTGAGCAATAAGGCTTAAATTGAAGCCAATATGTAAAGCATTTATGCAGTACTTCAAACATTACTAAAGTGAAAACACAACAGAAGAAGAATACCACACCACATTAGAAACTGAGTACATTTTAGTAAATAAAACAAGACCAAAACAAAAGAATTCCAATCAGTAGAACCGGAGATATGCAGTTGTAGAACCAAAAAGCACAAAGCTCGAACTGTGGTTATCTAGTTGCGCCAGAAATTAACAAGTTCAGGCTAACCGCGATCGAGCGCAGGCCAGTGACCCAGTTAGGCAGTGGAACAAGAATACCTTATAACTTCGTTGAGGAGCAATGCAAAGTCCTTGCGTTGAGTTACGCTGACCGGAGTCGAGAAATCGTTGATGTGGAGCTTGCGGCAGGATGCTTTGTGCACTGAAGTCAGTGACCGTCGACAGAAGCTTGCGATGCGAGGCTCGGCGTTGTCATCAAGGAATTGGCTGGGGCTTGCAAAGACTTGTGTAGCGATGCATTGGGCTGAGGTTGTTGTGCATCGTGCTGGGCCAGTGCTGGTGAAGCCACTGGGGACTTGCGTCAAGATGTGTTGCGCTGCACCGAGCTCACACGGTTGTCAGCATCAAAATGCTTCGATCTGAGTTTGGCTGGTGAAGCCACTTAGGTGATGAGCGGTCCTGCGTTAGAGGTGTAAGGAACTGTGGGGTTTTGGGTTCTGTTGTCAACATGAAATGGGTCATGCCTGATCAGGCTTGCGGAGCTATTTAGCCGGTGCGCGGTCCTCCATCAAGGATGCATGGCACAAAGTAGCCTCTTGTTTCCCTTTGACTTGCAAACAGGAGGTAATTTGACTGTCCCTTGAAGACCTTAGAGCCCTGGTACACACAGGCAGGCTGGTTTCAGCATGGCAGTTCAGAATAGAAGACTCCTGGTACAGTAACAGCAGTCCTTGGGCAGCAGAGCAGTCCTTAGGTAGAAAAGCTGGTCAGCAGGGCAGAATTCACAGCTGGGCAGTCGTTCTTTCTGGCAGAGTCCACAGGTCTAGAAGTGATCTAAAGAGTTGGTGTCTGAGGTTCAGTAGTTATACTTTGTGCCATCTTTCAAGTGATAGAAGCTTCTAGAGAAGTCCCTTTCGAAGTTCACATGTTTCCTGCCTCTTTTGGCTCCAGACTACGGGGGCATGCAGCCCTTTGTGAGAAGAGAGGACATAGCTTATTCAGATGCAAGTAGGTCTGTGCCCAGCTCCGCCCCCATCCTGTCAGTGAGGAGCCATCCATGCACAACTAAGCTTTCTATTGTGTGTGGCTGCCTGGGAGGCCTACACAAAGACAAAATGCCAACTATACCTAGTCATGTGACCCAGAGACAGACTGCAGGAAGTAAATGGTTAAGGCAGGAAAATGGCAACTTTCTTAAAGTGGCAGTTTCAACATTGTAATTTAAAATCCAACTTTACCAATGAAGGGCGTTTTTCATTACAGTTTCAAAGACACCAAACATGATCCGATCACCTGTTCCCATTTGGAAGTTATCACTTGCTAAATATAATGAGGTAATCCAAATGTTATGGTGGGAGAGATAGGCCTTGCAACAGGATAACATCATTTAGGACTTTTTCACTACCAGGACATGTAAAACCAGCAAGCACATGTCCTTCCTTTTTTTGCATTGCACCCTGCCCACTGGGCTGTGTAGAGCCTGCCCTAGGGGTGACATATATATTAAAAAGGAAGGTTTAGCACTGGCAAAAGGTTTATTGTGCTAGGTCGAAATGGCAGTTTAGCTGCACACACTCATGCTGCAATGGCAGGACCGAGGCAGATTTGTAAGGCTCCTTCAGTGGGTTGCAAAATAGGTGCTACAGCCCCCTTAGTATGAATTAATTTACATTCCGTGGGTACCTGCATTACCTCTTTACTACAGACTTAGAAGTAAATTAAATATGCCATTTGGGGATAAGCCAATCGTACCATGTTTTAAGGAGTGAGCACAAGTACTTTAGCGCTAGTTAGCAGTGGTTACATCCACAACTAAGGCTAACAGAAACAAGATCTGAAAAATATAGAGCAGTAGGGCACAAATTTGGTGGAGAACCACCTTAAGGCTGACAGGTCTAACGCACAAGGACTGCAGTGGAAGAGCAAAGAGAAGTGCATGTGGGAGACAGCTGGAAACACATGTATTCTCATGGAGTGCTAAATCAAAAAAAAGAAAGGGGTCTCTGGAAAATAAGCAGTGAAAGGACACAATTAATGAGGCCATGCTCCAGAAAAGAGGCAAGAAGAAAAAGGAAGGAGAGCCCACACAATCAGTCTTAGCAGGATTGACTGCATTTTTAGGCTGCATTATTAAAAGCATGTCATGTAATGAAAAGCAAAAAGTTTTTTATTCCCACTACATAACCATTAAAATGTACAAGGCAATCAATTAAGAAGTTTATGCAAATATGACAATCTGCTCAGCTAGAACTTGCCATAGGGTACACAGCAACACCCTACCATAGAGTTCCTTCTCAACCTTCCCAAATTGAAATCCATGGATAAGGCTGATCAGGTTGATAGCCAGCTATGGACAATGTCTAAATGTTTCTAAATCTTTGATATGACTTTACTTTGCTATATACCTAGATGCATAGCTTCAGACGAGAACAAGTTACTTGAAACAAACACAAATTTTGGCCACAACTTTCCATGAGAACAACAATCAAGTAATGACCTGAAAATGTTTGTTAAAAAATGAAGTATTTCCACAGGAATTGAGAGCTATGTTGAAAGAAAGGGTGGTAGGTTAAGGTATGGAGGATATGGTGAGGGTGGTGGTGAGGATGGTGTTGGTAAGGTGGTGGTGGTAAGGCTAGTAAGGGTGGTGGTGAAGAGGGTTGTGGTGAGAGTGGTGGTAGGTTGTAGTAGTGGTTAGGGATGGTGGTGGTGGTAGAGTCGTAGGGGTGGTGGAGATGGTAGGGCAGTTGTATATTGGTCGTTGTGTGATTGGTGGTACGGTGGCGCTCTTACTAGGGTGGTGGTGTTAGTGGAGGTAGTGGGACTGGAGTAGGATGGTGTGGTAGTGGTATGTGGTGTGGTGGTTGTAAGGTAGGGTGGTGGTTGTAGGGTAGTGTGGTGGTAATTACGGTGGTGGGGGTTAGGCTAAAGGTGGCAGGGTAGTGGTTGTAATGGTACTGGTGGTAGAGTGTGGTTGGTGAAGGTGGTTGTCGTTAGAGATGTGTTGGTGGTCCAGGTGGAGGCTGTTAGGGTAGGGTGGTGATTAGGGTAGGGTGGTGGAGGTTAAGGTAGGGTGGTGGTTGGTGTAGGGTACAGTGGTGGTTAGGGTAAGGTGGTGGTGTTGGTTGTGGTTAGGGTCCTGGTGATAGTTAGGATTGTGGTGGTGGTAGTTAGAATAGTGGGCAGGGTGGCGGTGGCTAGGGTGGTGTTGCAGGTGGTGGCAGAGGAGTACTGGAGGGTGGTAGTGAGGTGGTGGTGTTAGGGTTGTGGAAGTTAGGGTGATGGGGTTTACGGTCTTGGTTTAGGTGATGGTAGGGTGGTATTGGTGAGGATGGTGGTTGTGATTAGGGTGGTGTTGGTTAGCTTTGTGTCTTGGTGGTTGTTATCATTGTAGTTAAGGAGGTGGTGGTTATGGTAGGGTGGTGGTGGTTAGGATGGTGGTAATTTGGGTGATGGTGAGGTTCCGTGACAATTGTAAGTGGTGTTTTCGACTCGCACGAATATGGTCGAGTCTGGTGTCTATGAACCGCAAATGACGAGTTTAGTGGGTGTACGCAGTTTCGCTGTATTAACCTAAACCGTTCGTCTGTTACGTGGGTTTCTCTATCTGTACCCACGGGTTCCATCTTAGATCCGGCATCCATTTTGTCTCTTGCCCTCAAGTAGCCAGCGAACGGACGTTGTCCGCTTCGCGACCCTGGGATTCCCAAGATATCTGCGGAAGACACATGTCCTTTGAAAGTGTCTTTATGATGAGGGGGATGATACTGTAAGGCAGATGGCCCCGCTCGAGGCTCATCTTGCTGTGCCGGTTTATTGTCTCAGCCGTGCATCTCATTAGGCACGTCCCTTTGATGCCTGTAGCTCGTGTTTCCCGATACTTCCTCTTTTACACCCTTTCCGATCTCTCCACTGTTTCCATCTTCCTCTGCACCTGTCCCTGTTCCTTCTTCGATCTGTTTTACTGCCGATTGGAATGTACTAATGGTGGGAAGATGGGTTTTTACAGTTGCGAACCACCAAATGTTTCCGCACTTATGTTTCGGACTCTGAATGTATCAAAGTGACCAAAGCGACCCCTCTTGGGGATAATTATGGGAACCAAGTTGTAAACCTTTGTGTACCGTGTAAACCTATGGAAGAAACATGTATAAAAGGAGCGACCCACTTGCAGCAATTTGAAGCAGTCTCCTCAAGTTGCACGTGTTGTACTTGCTGTGACTTCTGTGTTCCCTGCAGTAATAAACCTTGAATCTTTGACGCCGAAGGAAGTGTCCCGTGTCTCTGTCATTCGTACGCTGGAGCAGGTTACCCACGAAGGTTTCAGGTGCTGTCCCCTGGCACCGCTGGGTCTTAAATAACCCAGTCCTTCAGTTGGCGCCCAACGTGGGGCTGCATCAGTGGTACCGGTCCAAGCCCGACGATCGTGAGGAACTTCGTGTGAAATCTCCGAGGGAAGGTGCACTCCGCTTCATCGATCCTGTTGTCGAAACAAGTGGCCCGAAGACTTTTCCCGTGAAGATTCCCGCCTCCTGACGGCTGCGACGGACTGCTGCCCTGACTGTAGACCTGTTTTGGCGCCTGGCGTAGACCTTGGTATAGCGAGACGATTGACGGGCCTTCCTGGTGACGCCATCGATCTTTGAGTTAAGTATTTGTGGGTCGCTCCCAGAGTTCTTGGTTGTGGTTGCTTAGTTGTTGCATGGTTCCATTGCATTTGTGGTTCTTGGTACTTTGTTGTGTTATTTGACGACTGCAGCCGCCAAAAACCGAGGGTTTTTGCTCTTTGCTGGGACTTGGTAAATCCCGTAACCCTTGAAGTTTGTGAAACACGGCTAGTGTGCAAGATGCCTGGTCGCTGTACTTTGTTTAGTTGTTTCAGACGTTGTGGTACGGATTCCCTACTGGAGGACTCTTGTCCGATACCTCCGGTTGGAACTCCCACTTATGAGCTCTACAGTAAGCACGGACTAGGTCCTATTACTTTTAATGAATATTGGATTCGTTACACCAAAAAAGATGGTGTCCTTAGTTGGCCACCTCATGGTAGTTTTGAGACCCCGATTTTAGATAATCTTGAGGCTAAATTGTTCACGAAAAAGTCAAGGCCGGCCATGTTTGATGCTTTTCGGTTGTGGCGTAAAGAAGCCCGACAGAGAGAGATCAGGCAGACTAAACGTAATCAGAGAGATGGTGTGGCTACCATTGTAAAGAAAGCAGAGCAGTTTCAGCGTGATAAGGAGGATAAGGAAAAGGAAGTGTTTGATAGGCTACAGCGTATGTCCATAGATAAATGCTATCCTGCTTTGCCTACGGAGTCGGATAAGAAGGAAGAATCAGTTGAGGATCCTTTAATGTCTTATCTTATGAAGTCGCCACCTCCGTATGTACAGGGTACCGCAGCTCCTGTGGTTCCCCCTGTACCTGCTCATCAACCTGTTCCTCAACCTGCACCCGTTCTTCCGACAGTTCCTGCTCCTTTGCCTACTGCTATTCCTACTGCTCCTCCACTTCCACATACTCCTGCTCCCGCTACTGTTCCTGCTCTACTTACTCCTGTTGCTTCTTCTGTTTCTACCCCTTCTCTTGTTAGTCCTTTGTGCTATACTTCTCCATCTACTCGAAGTCGCACACCTCCTGTTGCGGCTAGCTTCTTTAATTCTCTCGGGCCTGTTCTTGGGTCCGCTGGTTCGGACGGTCCTCAAAGGCGTAGCCAGCTTCCCGGTAATAGGGAGCGTGCCGCGCTGTATAATATGGCGATGGGTTGGATGACATATCCTCTTAGAAATCCTCCACGTGCTGTACTTGAAACGTTCTGTCAATTTAATATTCCGACACAGAGGTACGTTTTCGAATAAATGTGCAACGTTTTGCGCGATCAGATATCGGCCGATGCACCTGACGATGTGTTGACCGCTTTGTCTGATCTACAGTTTCAGTTCTCGAACTGACTGATAGTGGATACCAACGTTCGACGTGCTGTAGAGCGGTTGTTATCTTTCCCTCCCACTCCTATACCTCAAGCTTTGTTTGTTGAGGACGTTGAGAGGCAGTTGGATGCATCTGGTCAGTTTCCCATGCGGGAAGTTCCACCAGTATGGATGCCAGGCGATGCTGCTGCTGTTCCTATTATTCCGCCGCATTTCCAGAGAGTATGGATTCATCTCCCATGGAAACGATCGGAAGTGTTGCAGGTGAAGCAATCTTTGCCTGACCCTCGCAAAAATCCTGCAGGATATTATAAAGAATTGTCGCAGCTCGTAGACGCTACAATAATGAATCTTGCCGATATTGATATGTTGTTTGGCAATGTCGTACCGCAACCGGTATGGGCTAAGATTCGTCAGGAAAATCATGCAAACGAATTAGGTGGTGATTGGGCTGCCATTATAGCGGCGGATGGGTTGCAAACTGGTGGTGCTAAACCCGAGCAGTTGATTGCTGCTCTCCCTCAGAGAATAATTACGCTAATGAAAACACTTATGCCAGCTATGAGGGTGAACTGGGACAAATTGTCAGCTTGCAAGCAGAAAAAGGACGAGAGTGTCTCTGATTTCTTTACGAGATTTGAGGAGGCATTCATCGATCACAGTGGTCAGGATATGGGCACTGAAGGTGGTCAACGGTTGTTTGTGGATAAATTTGTCTCTAATTTACTGCCCGACTTGAGCAATAAATTGAAAAACTCTGAGAGTGCGTGGGCCGTTTCTACCTCGGCTCAAATATTGGCTACGGCACAGTATTATGAGAACAGAGAGAAAGAGGAGAACGACCGCGCTGATAAAAAGACGAAAGAACTTAAAACAAAAGTGTTGTTACAGCAGGCTTATCCTCCGCGTTCGAATCAGAGTGATTCACAGCAGCGGAATCGATCGCAGCCACAATCGAATAGATCGCAATCTCGAAATGACTCCTCTTCCCAAAGGTCTTCGTTAGGATACAATCAGTGTGCCTATTGTAGACAGGAGGGTCACTTAAAATTCAATTGTCCTGTTCTAAATGATCGTAATAGTGGTAACTCCTCTAGAGGAGGTCGTGGTGGTTCTCAGCAGACATCACGTGGTAGAGGTCGTGGTGCTCAAAATGATCGTTCAGACAACTCATCGAATTCCAAAAACTGTTTTGATCAACGTGGATCATCGCAAGGACGATCTGCGCAGTACAATGTAGACGATTATTACGTCGATCAGGGAACTGAGGACAGTAATTACTAGGACAGCCATAGACAAGGAGAGGGAGTGGTATCAGTTCCGGTTGATCAGAGAGGGCCTTACGTCGCAGTTGCTACATCGGGCGTCGTTGAGCCTTTTCTGTTGGACACTGGTGCAGCGAAAAGTTCCATAATGCATTCGAAACTCCCTGGCGCACCTTTGTCTGGCTTAACAAATGTTTCCGTTGGATTCTCTGGCGCCCCCGTTAGCAATCCAGTTTCGCGCCCTTTGCCTCTTACAATTGGGCCTCGTGAGCTTGAAGCTCCGTTGATTTTGACTACTGGTTGTGGTGAAAATCTTTTGGGCCTGGATTTGCTAAAACGTTTGTATGCAACTTTGTATTGTTCTCCTGCAGGAGTAAAGCTTACGTTAGGAGAGAGGGTTGTCTCTCCTATGTACTTGTCTCTCGATAAGCTTCCACCGGAATTGAGTTCTCTTCCTACATCTTTGTGGGCAACAGGTCCCAATGATGTGGGCCTGCTTGACATCTCCCCTTACGTTGTTCAACTGAAATCTAACGTGCGATTGCCACGTATTCCCCAGTATCGTATCTCTCTTGATGGTGAACGTGCATTGTTAGCGATCATCTATGATCTGATCGAGAAAGATGTTATTGAAGAAACTCGGGGAAACGTGTGCAACAGCCCTGTACTGCCTATTTTAAAACGTACTGATCCTTCGAAACCACCTGTTTATCGTTTTCTTATTGATTTACGGGAGGTAAATAAAATTGTGATTCCTCAGTTTCCCGTTGTGCCTGACATCACGGCGCTACTGACTCTGATTCCGGCTTCAGCATCTTGGTTTTCGGTGATCGATCTGAAGAATGCGTTCTTCAGCATTCCGATTGCCGAAGAAAGCAGAGACCTTTTCGGTTTCTCTCTTGGTGGTCGCAGTTTCCGGTTTAAACGTGCTCCTCAGGGCTACTGTGAGAGTCCATCGATTTACAGTCAAGCCTTGAAGGGTCAACTGGATGCGTTTATGTTGCCGGTTGGTGCGGCCCTGATCCAATATGTCGATGACTTATTGGTAGCTGCAGATACTCAGGACATTTGCAAAATTGCTACGGTGTCGTTGCTGCAACATCTCTGTGACTTACATCACAAAGTGTCACCTTCTAAACTCCAATATTGTTGTCAAGAAGTAACCTATCTAGGTCACTTATTGTCAAAGGAGGGAAGGCGGTTGACCCCAGAGAGAATTGCAGCAATTGCGCGAATGACTGTGCCAGCAACCCAAAGAGATGTGCGTGCCTTTCTAGGTATCACGTCGTATTGCAGGCAATGGATTCCAAATTTTTCATTGTTAGCGAAACCATTGGTGGCTCTTACGTGCAAGGATGTTTCAACTCCTTTACCATGGACGGAAGAATGTCAGAAGAGTTTTTCTGAATTGCGTGATTTATTGTGTTCGGCTCCTGTGTTAGGTACCCCTGACTACAGTAAGCCGTTTACATTATATGTTCACGAGAGGGAAGGTTGTGCTTTGAGTGTCTTAACGCAACCTTTTGGTGGAAAGCAACGTCCATGTGCATATTTTTCCTCGACCTTGGACCCGGTAGCTAGAGCATTGCCGAGTTGTTTGAGAGCAACAGCGGCAGCTGCGGTGTCCATCCGACAATCAGCAGGATTGGTCATGGATAATATGCTTACGGTGATGGTTCCGCATGCAGTTGATACTCTTTTGAATCGTACGAAAACTCAGCACTTGACGAGTGCGAGGTTGTCTGGATACGAGTTGACGTTGCTGGCAAGCCATATTCAGATAAAACGTTGCAATGTTCTGAACCCGGCAACTTTGTTACCAATTAGCACAGAGTCAGATGAAATAGCAGAGCATGACTGCTATTTGAGGACTGAAGAGGAAACAAAAGGTCGCGTGGACCTTAAAAACACTCCTTTGGAAAACCCGGATGGAACTTTGTATGTGGATGGTTCATGTTTTAAATTGCCGAATGGTGATGTGACTACTGCATATGCTGTTGTAACTTTGAATACTGTTGTGGAAGCTGCGAGATTGAATCAGAATTCTGCCCAGGCTGCAGAACTGATTGCTCTCACTAGAGCGTGTGTGTTAGCGAAAGGGAAACGTGTGAATGTGTTTACCGACAGCCAATATGCATTTGGCGTCGCCCATAGTTTTGGACGGTTGTGGAGAGAGAGAGGTTTTATGACGTCGCATGGCACGAAAATTCAGCATGGTCAGCTTGTGAATGATCTTTTGGATGCACTTACGTTGCCTAAGCAGGTAGCGATTGTTAAATGTAGTGCGCATCGTAAGGTGACGGATGATGTCGGTCGTGGTAATGCATTTGCGGATGAGACTGCTAAGGAGACTGCCCGGAACCTCAGCACCTGAATGTATGTGACGAGTTCGGTTAGGTGGCCTACAGAGACGAGTATGTGTGAGGATACTATCGAGAGTGTGATAGCGATACAGAATGAGGCCACCGAGACTGAAAAGGCGAAGTGGAAAGAAAGTACGGGAAAGTTGGATGCGAATGGTTGTTGGACTGATTTGTCGGAACAAAAGAGATGGATGTTGCCAGATGCGTATGTGCTGGCTGTTGTGACAATGGCACATGGGTTAGCACATATTAGCGTGAAAGGTATCTGTAAGTTGCTGTCCCCTGTGTGGAAGAATGATGGTATCATGAAATGTGCTGAACGTCTGGTTAAGAATTGTATGGTATGTATGTTATACAATCCTGGTAAGGGAACCCCAACACCCCCTGGTAGTTTTGCTCCTCCTTCATGTCCTTTTGAGGTGATTCAATTAGACTTCATCCATATGGAGCGATGCAATAACCTGAAATACGTTTTAGTTGTGGTTTGCGCATTCTCCCGAGGGATTGAAGCCTATCCTCTCAAAGACAACACTGCTCTGTCAACTGCGAAAATCCTACTGAAGGAATATTTTCCTCGGTATGGAATGCCTCGGATTGTATGGTCTGATAACGGAAGTGAGTTTGTGGGGAGTGTGATGAAGAATGTGTGTAAGGGCCTTGGAATTAATCAAAAATTCCATAGCGCCAATCATCCCCAGTCAGCTGGTTTGGTTGAAGGGTATAACGGCACCCTTAAACTAAAGCTAGCGAAGATTCAGGCTACGACTGGTCTTTCGTGGCCTGACGCTTTACCCTTAGCTTTATTGTCAACAAGGGCGACAGTACACTCCCGAGTAGGGCTCAGTCCCTACGAGATAGTGTTCGGTCGTCCTGCAAATGTTTGGGGGGTCCCTAGACCGGGTGTGTTCTGTAATCTTGAGTACCCAATGTTTATTGACTATCTTCATGATCTGACTGCTAAACTGAGGTTAATTCACCAACAGGTTTACGAAGCATTGCCGACGCAGACGGAGGGCCCAGGCCACCAGCTCCAGCCCGGAGATTGGGTGGTGACGCGCAATTTTGCCCGTAAGAAGAATTTGGAACCCCGCTTCACTGGACCCTACCAGGTTCTCCTCGCCACGAGAACTGCCGTTCGTTTAGAGGGCCGGAAAAATTGGGTGCATGCCACCCATACGAAGAAAGTTCCTATACCGTTACCGGCAGACTCGTGGGTGAGGAGTGGCATTGCTTCAGCTGAATCCGAAGGATTGCCGGCTTTTGTACCTTTTAGCGACGCACAACCTGTCGGAGAATCCTCAGTGCAGCAGAAAGACACTGTTGAACATTTGTTACCAAAAGACTCAAGACCAGAACATTCGACTGATCAGCAGAACTCTGTTCCCTCAACGGATCCTTTGTTTGATGAACAGACACGTCCTAAGAAAACTCGATACTTTTTGCGATCCAGCACTAAGGACAAATAAAAAGATTTCGTTCTGTCCCTTGACAATTGCATTATCCCGTTTACCACGATCAGTCTGAATATCCGTATCATTGTAATTATTTTTGTATATATTGAAGTTTCGTTCCACATGTATTTTTGCTTCTACAGCTGGGAGACATTTTGTATATATATTATAAATAAAGGCCGTAGGGCCGCGCGTGTACTTCCTTCTGGTTAGTAGGTCTTGACACTAGGTTAAAGACCGTTGGTTCCTGGGAACTCCTAGGAACTGACTACTGCTACACAGAACGAAGTGCGTCAAGAAACGTTGCGGACGGTCATAGGGGATGGCGTTTTCGAAGCTGATGGACTTGGAAGAAGCTCAGGCGCAAAGATTCAAGCTACAACAACTTAGTCGTACCAAATGTTTTATGTTTCAAATATTCGTGTTGCTTTTGATTGTTTCTGCACTATTGGCGGGTGGGGTGTATTACATGATGTCGTACTTCTTACCTTCTGCCATACCTACTCCTACTTCTGACCCTAAACTTACCTCCACTGCATCCCCTCATTCTTTCCATATCCTACCCGAACACGAGCAGGCTAGACGTGCAGAATTCCGCAATAATTCCTTTATTCAGCTCCTTCATCAGCACCAGTTAGTGGTTAACACTACTAATTGTTGGGTGTGTGGGCTGATGCCACATACCACGGATAAGGGAATTCCATATCTGGTCTTACCGTATAGTTCTCAGGGTTCAGCTCGAGCATTCCAAACAATGTTTCGAAGCGCACTAGATTCTTACCCCAGTCGAGAGCCACGATCTCCCTACTTTGGCCCTGGCTCGTATCATAAGCCTTTGTCGATAGCGATAGAAGATTTGGATAGAGATATCTATGAGCCGTCGCTCATCCCAGAGGAAGAGGTACAAGCCTATAGGGTCCTGAGTAAGGTCGAGTATAGTGCGCTCACAAGTGAAAAACAGCTTAGAAGCTCGCCTCCCATATGAGTCGTACCCCACATTGGTAATTTTTGTCTAATGGGTCGTGGCCGAAGATCTAAGGCTCGACTTGGAGAGAGTGCTTGCACCGAGAATTACATTCTGCCGATGGTCTCGTCCCCTGTGTTTCTGGCTGCCAAGGGTACATACTTTATCTGCCATGATCGTGCGTATGCATGGTTGCCCTCCGACTTTGTGGGCTCATGTTTTATCGCAAATTTGTTGCCTCCGACGTTCACTGTAGATGCAGATTATCACAAGACTAGAGTTGTGAGAGGCGTAATTAGCGAAGAGGACACTGCCGGTCAAGAGGCAGGAGACTTTTTCAAGGGTTTCCTCCCGTTTTGGGGGCCTATGGCTAATAGTAGGAACCTGAGACAGTTGACTCGGGTGGTGGAATCGACAGCTAATATTACTGCCAGTGCCCTTGGAAATATCACCACAGAACTTCAGGCGGATAGACTTATGACGTTACAAAATCGTATGGTTTTAGACGTGATCTTAGCAGATCGAGGTGGGGTATGTAAGGTGATCCATTCGAGCTGCTGTATTTTCATTCCAGATAACGCTCCGACTGTTTATCAAGCCATCTCAAAGTTGCATAAGATCTCTGAGTCCATACACGTGGACGTAGGGGATTGGACGCTACTTGGGTGGTTTTAGGGCCTGATGTCGACTTGGGGTTGGAAGATTCTGATGATTATCGGAGTTGTTGTGGTGTTCCTGTTCACGTGTTGCCTTTTTGTGCAGTGTGGCCCTGCCTTATGTGGCCTCTGTGCTACAACGTGTATAAGACAGCCGCCTGTTACCAAAGGAGCTCGGTTGGACAGAGCTATGTTACAGCAACATCTAGATGGTCTGATGAATATCGAGTATGATTCCGACTAGTGCTTGCCTACGTGAGGGCAAAAGGAGCGTCTGAGGTTCCGTGACAATTGTGAGTGGTGTTTTCGACTCGCACGAATATGGTCGAGTCTGGTGTCTATGAACCGCAAATGACGAGTTTAGTGGGTGTACGCAGTTTCGCTGTATTAACCTAAACCGTTCGTCTGTTACGTGGGTTTCTCTATCTGTACCCACGGGTTCCATCTTAGATCCGGCATCCATTTTGTCTCCTGCCCTCAAGTAGCCAGCGAACGGACGTTGTCCGCTTCGCGACCCTGGGATTCCCAAGATATCTGCGGAAGACACATGTCCTTTGAAAGTGTCTTTATGATGAGGGGGATGATACTGTAAGGCAGATGGCCCCGCTCGAGGCTCATCTTGCCGTGCCGGTTTATTGTCTCAGCCGTGCATCTCATTAGGCACGTCCCTTTGATGCCTGTAGCTCGTGTTTCCCGATACTTCCTCTTTTACACCCTTTCCGATCTCTCCACTGTTTCCATCTTCCTCTGCACCTGTCCCTCTTCCTTCTTCGATCTGTTTTACTGCCGATTGGAATGTACTAATGGTGGGAAGATGGGTTTTTACAGTTGGGAACCACCAAATGTTTCCGCACTTATGTTTCGGACTCTGAATGTATCAAAGTGACCAAAGCGACCCCTCTCGGGGATAATTATGGGAACCAAGTTGTAAACCTTTGTGTACCGTGTAAACCTATGGAAGAAACATGTATAAAAGGAGCGACCCACTTGCAGCAATTTGAAGCAGTCTCCTCAAGTTGCACGTGTTGTACTTGCTGTGACTTCTGTGTTCCCTGCAGTAATAAACCTCGAATCTTTGACGCCGAAGGAAGTGTCCCGTGTCTCTGTCATTCGTACGCCGGAGCAGGTTACCCACGAAGGTTTCAGGTGTTGTCCCCTGGCACCGCTGGGTCTTAAATAACCCAGTCCTTCAATGGTGGTAGGACATGGTTGGGTTATGGTTGGTATTGTAGTGTTATAATGGTGGGGGTAGAGTGGTGATATGCATACTGATGTGAGAGAGGGACGGGGAGCAAGGAACATCAAGCATAATGGGGTAGAAGAAATGAAAAAAAGTATCTCAATCCCAGCACAAGCAGAGGGAGGACACTAATCAAAAAGCAACCAGTACTTGGTACATGCTCAACAGAAAGGAGATACGAAGGAAGAGAAAGTGAACCTGGCACACACTGGACAATCATGAGACAGTAAATAAGAGTGACAAGGAAGCAAATGAATGGTAAGCAATAAATGAGCTCCAATCATTTTTTAGCTTACAAAATGCATAGGCTCTCTCAGGTGGGCCCTAAAAATGGCCTATACACAGACCTGTTAGACCAGCCCTTAAATCACTCTGTGTATGCCCTATCGGCCCATCCAACCCTGACCAAGGATGCTCTGATGGTCGCTCCGATATGCTGACTTTGTCTAATGGCTGCTGCCAATAACTGTTTTATCTGAATAGATCACAAAAGCAGGCTTATCTGCTTTTATTATATACAATAAATTGGAACATTGGAACGTTGGAACCTCAATTGAAAACAATGGCGTGATCCAGGCTTATAATGGCTGGTATAAGCCTGGAGCTCCAACATTCCAATGTTTCTTTGTTCACAGCTCAGGCTGTGAACAAAGGCTTCAGGGAGCGTGAAGGGGTTTTCAATCCCCTTCCGGTCCCTGAAGGCTTTCTTTTATTTGTTAGAACATTCTGCCCTCTAGTGGCAGAATGTTCTAATAGCCTTACAGCCCTTCGTAGCAGGGCTATACTGGCTTTTAAAGTCCCTCTGTCATGTTGAAGTCCCTCGCCTTCGGCTCGGGCCTTTAATGCTGCAGCGGGCCTTTAATAGCCAGTATAGCTTGCTACGGCGGGCTAGAAGGCTATAATAGACTACGCAGCATTACTATGAGTCCCAGAAAAGAGCTGGGTTGGGGAAAAAGCCTGCATACCCTTCCCTTCTTATTTGGTCCTGCTAAATGATGAAAAATGCAATTTGTGTATCTGCTCTAATCACACATGTAGCTGCACCTTGTTTATAATACAGCCTCTGAGCCTGATCTAGAGTGTGGAGTATGGCATTTACTGCGTCAGCGCGACATAGTAAAATACTCCGTCGACCTCACAGAGTACCCAAACACCGCATTTGAGATATTCACCAGCCCTGCGGACATCTCTAGTCCTTAGCAAGAACTACAATCACAGCGGTTCCTGCCAATGTGTTAACAGTTTGAAGGGTGGCTTTGTCAAACATTTAACACGTTTTTGCTTTTTTAAACACTGTTTAATAAAATAATGATACAATAACAAATAGGAATACTGGAAAATCAGCATAAGAACACATAGAAACCTGAATAAACAGGCTCTCAGAACCTCTCTGTAATCCAAATGTTAGTTAAGAAGTCAACAAAGTAGTGAATTTCTACAATGTAATTGACCAGAGGGCGGCGGATAACAATGCAAAGGCTATAGGTCAAAGACTCAGTCGATTTGCTACTCCACTTTTTAATCTTGTATGAAATTACGAATTTTATACATTTTTATAACTGATGTAAAGGGACGAGAAATGTGGTTTTATTGTAAGTTTGTCTTTTTTATTTTGTAATTAATTATTGTATTGCTTGTGATTTTGTTGATGTATATGATCATGCTATTGATCGAATAATTTTATTATTATTTATTATTATAACTAATTTCGCCATGATCTGAGGAACTGTTGCAGACTTCTTAAAAAAAAAAGGTATTTGACTCACTAAACGAAATCAAACCTGAAGCTAGAGGTTCCAGGCAATTATTGTCCCAATTCAATAGCCCTCTCGTGGAAAATAGTAGAATAATATGTGACTAGCCAACTTGCTAAACACATAGCAAAGGAATCCCTTATAGCTCCACGGAAATCTGGTTTCCAATATGACAGTTCTTTTCAGTGTCAATCACCTCCATCTAGGAGCCCTGACCTTAATACTAAGGGAACTCACCTGTTAGAGGTATTCAGGAAACAAAACAACACTGTTATGCTACAGCAGCAACACATAAGAAAGGACTCATTTTCACATGGTGATTTCACATTCATATCCACTTGCTTTCCCAGCCTTAATTTGAAATTAGTGCAGCCATTTCTAAGAATATTTCCTACAATGGAGAGATTTATAACAGAAAACTACACGAGTGAGTAGCTGTAAGAAAAGCAGGAAACTCTGGTAACTAAGGGTAGGCTAATAATCGAGAATACCACAAGACTGTTTGCAGAAAAAAACCTTCACACATCCCTAGTTACACGCATGGTTGGCAAGCAGTTTTCCCACTAGAAGGAATTGAAATTCAGTTCTCATCAATAACCTATTAGGGAAAAAAAAACTGAGACAGGATTTGTAGGCTTGTCACTACCAAACCATTCCTTTCAGAAATAAGCTGCAGTAATCAACCTATACAAATATTGTATCACATAAATCAAAAAGAGATAGTCAGTTATATAATATGGTTTCTTTGATTTTGTTGGTCAAATAAATACAATCCCTTGCTCTTAGGTTCTGAGAAAGATATTTAGTGCTCACACCCACTAGATATTGTGTAAGTCTAGGAGACTTCCTGAATGATGGTTCATGCAATCATCTGTGACTCTCTATCAAAAGATAAACCAATTATTGCTAGACTGTCTACCACTGGTGCGGGAAGGACTTGTTAAGTGATCTGCATAAAAGCTTTGTCGAGAAAGAGTCCCCTGTTCTTCAAAAATGCACATTGTCCCCATGGAGGAAACACCAGTTACTGAGTGACTGTACAGGTAAGACTGGGTTCCTCTCATCACCATCATTAAAATACTTTGGTTAAATCAATTTCCAACATGAAAATTCATGTAATTTAAAGAAGAGTGACCATATAGGGCAACCTGATTTATAAAGTCTCATGATTTCATAAAGTACTGATTTCAGGTTTGATTTAGACTTTGGCGGAGATGGTACTCAAAATGGAGTACCCTCCCCCGCCAAAGCAAAGTTCTGCCTGCCTCAATTATGGTTGGTCAGGACTTCAGTATGTTGACGGCAGTGCCTACTTTGTCTCCACTGCCTACATATACTTCCGACAGCCCGAAGGAGAAAGGGCTGTGAGATTTTGCCATGCTTTTGCATTCCCTATTTATAGTGGGCAAACACATGGTCAGTTTCCACAAAATTACCACTATTCTATGGGAGAATACTCCTATGGTAAGAGAATCGTTGTTTTTTTCTTTAATTTTAAAAACAAAATCCTGCTTTTGGAATTTTGTTTTTGAAAAAAAAATAAAAGTTGAAAGTTTGCTGTACAGCTTCTTTATTTTGACGGAGCACTCCATCAAACTTTCATTGCATTTACAGGAACTGCGATGATGCGATGATGGTGGTGCCTAAATTGGTGGCCAAAGTACCCCCGCAATAACGAGAGTGAAGTACTCTGCCACAGGATTGTACTTAATTTGTCCGCCAAAGTCTAAATCAGTCGCAGAGTAATATTAGTGTGATTAAAGAAACCTTACAAGTGAAGAAAACATTATAGAGGGCACAACCATGTCACAGAGAGCTAATGTCCAACTTTATGCATCGCGAAACCTGAAATTAATCTGAAAGCAATTGCATTCAGATAGCCCAGGTCTGAATCTTCAGATTTCCCAATATGGAATGATTTATTTGATCTTATTTGCATTTTACCTACTTAGGGCTGTATTCACAAATATTTTTGTGGTCATTATTTGACTTTATGATGCATAAACCTGGATTTAAGGTCACATATTACAAATGCAATAGTGGAGTTACCATTACAGTAACTTATTTTGGGCTAGAAGTGTGAACCTAGATAATCCCCATACAGAAGATAGGGTTCCCATTCAGAAAGTGGTGACAACTCATAAAGTCACTCCCAATTTGCTTTAGTGCTCAAAACTTAAGGAATAAGGGGATTATTTAGACTTCTGATGTGGTCACAGGTACAAAAATGTAAAATGTTACCTAGTAGTAGGGTATTCATAAACTCAGACTGTGCGTATCCTTTGCATGATGATCTCTTCGTTAGTCGCTGGCGACAGCCAGAGTAAATTTCAAGATTCTATGTTTTTACATAAAGCTTTTTTAACAATCTCCCAGAGTACCTTGCTAGTAATATCAATAGAAACAAACTATCTAGGGTCCTCTGGCCCTCTATAAGAAACTTACTTTATAATGTGACGTTCAATCTCAAAACTAAATGTGGCAGACTAGGCAGAATATGGGGAGCTCAGTTGAGGAATTCCTGTCCCATTAACTTTCAAGTTGAAACAAACCATCTTACCTTCAGGAAATCTCTCCAAAATATCCTTTTCAATGATTGAGATGTGCAGTAAGATTTAGGTAGGCAGGAGAGTAGCGCCAAGGGATGTTTTAGCCCATACAGTGGTTTGTACCAGTTTTCTCACTCACTAACTCAATCACTCACTCGCTCGCTCGCTCACTCACTCACTTGCTCATAAACTCACTTAGTGAAAGTTTGTCACAGGCTTTCTCATTGGAATGCTGATTTACACAACAAGGACCCACTTCTTGTTTTGCCCATAGTCAACAATCTAGAATTCCACAACGTCTCTATTGTACTGCTACTTTTTGTTATTATTTTACCTTTTTCATTTCTGTTGTGCTTCTGGTTGAAAACGTGTTTGTTTTTGCAAGGCATTTAATCTCCCTGACCCATAGTGTGGATTAACTAAGTAGATTTGCATACTCTTTTATTTACTGTCTGTAGAAGTTGGGCTGGTACATGATGCCCACTAATTAAAGTGGGCACCTTGCACCAGTCCAAACGACCCTTATTTTTTTTTTTTTAACATCATTTTTATTGCTTCACCAATATAAATGTACAGACAATATATTTAGCAATAAGAACACAACATGTACAGGCTTAGTGTGGTCCAGTCGATCTCCATCCGGGGGGTTCACCTCGATCTCGGCGCGGGCGACCTCATCCCTGGTCATATCTTGTAACTCCTTACAATGTCCGACCGCTTTATCAAGCACATAACCCTGGGATGCTTTTGTGGTTTTCACCCCTCCCCCTCCCCAAATTTCGGTACCCCAACATCCCTCCAAAACAGCCTCCTACCCGCCCTCCCCCGTGATCGCTCTGTACTTGGTTAATAGTGTAAAAATGTCCGGTGTGTTGCAGGAGGAAGTAATCTTTCGCTAAGGTGTGTTCTCCTGTGTAATGTTAGGGACTGCTCTATCTAGGTCGCTCTCGCCATCCTGCCCCTCATCATCCACATCCCGGAGCGCCTGCACCATCACTTCCCATGCAGTCGCCCTTTCCAGTGCCTTCTCGTCATTCAACCTCCAGGCCATCTGGTATCGTAGGGTACTTTCACACGCGGCCCATCTCAGACACTCCCCATACCATCTTTTATACGTTGGCCCCACTCTGGACTTCCAGTTCCTTGTGATCTCTCGCTTGGCCAGGATAAGCCCCAGATCTATAAATTTACTAGTCATCTTATTCCTAGGTGTGTGCGGGAACCAATGAAGGACGCCAACTGCTTTAGTAAACTGGATATCCCTGTCCGTCGCGGCGTTAAGGGCCCGCCCGACTTCCTGCCAATAATCGCCCAAAGAGGGGCAATCCCACAGCATATGACATAGATCCGCCCCAGCCGTGTTACATCTGGGGCAAGCAGCGTCGGTCGCCCCAAAATACTGTTGGATTTTCCCGGGGGTGAGGTATGCCCTGTGAATGACATAAAAGTGAATCAATTGGAACCTGGCATTCCTCGAGCTCTTCCGTGCCCGCCTTAGTAACTGGCCCCAGGTCGTGTCTGGTATCTCCACCTGGAGGTCCAGCTCCCACTTGGCCTTCAGGGCTGCCAAAGGCTGCAAGGCCTCCCGCTGCATCCTAGAGTACAGGCACGTGACAGCCTTAAAGGTTCCCGCCGCCATCATGGCGTACTGGCAGGCCATCGAGGTGCCCGGTTCCTGCAGCCCTTCCCCCCAGTGGGCTCGCATGGCGCCCGTGACTGCTGCGTGTAGCAAGTAGTCGCCCCTCGGGAGGTCAAATCGCTCCTGCAGGTCCCGAAACGGCAGCAACACCCCATCTTCGTAGAGGTCACCCAGCATGTGTATTCCCGCCTCCTCCCATCCTAGCAAGCGCGACCAGTCACCTCCATGTGGGAGGGCGGTGACCATTCCCAGCGGTATTTCGGGGGCATACATAAGGCGGACACCCGCCCGCTTACGGGCCCGGTCCCAGCAAAGCCGGAACGTCTGCTCCTCGACCGTCAGGTCTCCCACCCGGAGTTTCTGGTGCAGCGTAATATAAGCCAGGACGTGTCGCGGGGTGCCTTCCACTCTCGCGTCCTCGGGGCCTCTATACACTCTCGCCACCTCCTGAGTAAAAGTCTGCAGCTGCGCGGCTAGGTAATATCCTTCAAAATCCGGCACTGCCATACCTCCTTCATCTTTGGGGCGCAACAGCGTGTCGAGCGCTATGCGCCTCCTACCCGTGCCCCACAAGAACGCTATGACCAGTGACCTCAGGCGTTTGAAAACAGAGCTCGGGACCCATACCGGTAGTGTCCTAAAATAGTACAAAAGCCTGGGCAGGGCTATCATTTTAAGCAGGGAAATTCTACCAGCCAGGGAGAGCGGCAGAGTTGCCCAGAAGTCCATGGACCCCCGCAGGGCGTTAATACAGCGAGTGATGTTGCCATCCAGTAGGTCGGACGGGGCGTGGTAAACATAGACCCCCAGATAATGCAGACAGCGCGGCTCCCACCGGAGTTCCTGAGCAGTGAGTGGGCACGGTTCTCCCCGCCTCAGGGGAAACAGACAGGATTTAGGCCAGTTGACCCTCAGGCCCGACAACCTACCGAACTGCCCCAGTAGCCGCCGCGCCCCCTGGAGCTCGGGGCCCGCATCGGCCAAAAACATCAGCAAGTCATCTGCGTACAGGGAGATGAAGTGCGGTCTCCCCCTAAATGACAAACCTGCGTAGTGGCGGCCCAGTCTGGCTTCCGCAGCGAAGGGTTCCATCGCCAACGCGAACAGGAGCGGGGATAGGGAACAACCCTGTCTAGTGCCACGCCTAACCGGGTATTGTCTCGAGATCAATGTGCCCACCCGGACCCTCGCTACCGCCTCGGTATAGAGGACCTTGGTCCACCTTATATATCCGTCCCCCAGCCCGAAGCGACGCATCACCTCATACAAGTATCCCCATTCGAGGCTGTCAAATGCCTTCTCAATATCAATGGATAGGACAAATGGGGAGACGGCGTCCGGCCAGTCCGCACCCATCAGTCTCGTGAGTCTACGGATGTTATGAGTGGTGTTGCGTGTCGGAATGAAACCGCACTGGTCACCGTGAACCAGGCCTGTCATGTGTACCAGCAGTCTGTTGGCCAGAATTTTACTGAGGATCTTGTAGTCCGTCGTCAACATAGACAACGGACGATACGAGGATAGCGCCGCACCCTCTTTGCCCGGTTTCAAGAGCGGGATCATGAGAGCCTCGCACATGGAGCCCGGGAGTCGGCCCTTCTCCTGTGCCTCGTTGTACACCTCGCGCAGCCGTGGTGCAAGGTACTCTAGGTATTTGCCATAAAATTCGATCGGTAGTCCGTCAAGGCCCGGGGTCTTGTTCCTAGCCATCTGTTTTACAGCACAACCTATTTCTCCAAGAGAGATGGGCCGCCCTAGCTCTTCTGCCTCCGAGTCCTCCACACGCGGCAACTGTAACCCGTCCAAGAACTCCTCAAGCTCCTCCGCCCCTCCCGTTCCACCACTCTCATAGAGTCCCTCATAATAAGCACGAAACTTATTCAGGATCCCGGGTTGAGTGCGACAGGGCTCCTCCCCTGGCTCCTGGATCCCCATGATCGGCACTCCCCCCCGGACTGGGTTAGCAAGCCAAGCCAACATCGACCCCGCCTTATCACCTTCCGCATGCGCCCTTGTCATGTACGCCTTGTGGTCGAAGCTACGCAGCCGCTCTAGCTCTACCGCCAGCCCCTCCCGTGCCCCGCTAAGCCCCTCCTGCAATTCAGGGTGATTCGGGCGCCTCTTCTCGAAATCCCTCAACCGTGTCTCAGCCTTATCCAAGTCATCCAACAGAGTCTTCCTAGCCCCTGCCGCGTGTCCAATACAGTGTCCCCGCACCACCACCTTGAACGCATCCCATTCAACCGCCCTCGTGGAGGCTGAGCCACTGTTCTCCTCAAAATACCTCTCAATGCGCTCACTCAGGGCCTCCCTGAACAACAAATCGTCCAGGGTGTCAGGTTGCAGGCGCCATGTTGGCACGCAGTTAACAGTCACCATCCATTCTAGAGACATCAACAAGGGGTTGTGGTCCGATATCGTCCTGGCCAAGTATTCCGCCCCTCCCACCGCGGGGAGCACACACTCCGAACAAAGAAACGCATCCAGCCTCACATGCAAGTCATGCAGGTGCGAGTGAAAGGAATAGTCCCTAGCGGTGGGGTGCAACGCCCTCCATGCATCCGTGAGGGCCCAGCTCTCTTGCCATTCCAACCTACGCTTAGCGACCCTATGTACTGGGGACGCGCGCAGCGGGGGATGGGACCTATCTAGGAACACATCCTCAACCGAGTTGAAGTCCCCCCCCAAGAGGACCGGCCCTGCCAAATAACCCGCCAATTTGCCCGAGATGGTAGACAAGAAGGCGGGCAGGTCCACATTAGGAGCATACATATTACAGAGAGATATCACCCTGCCTCTCAGCCTCCCCTCCACCGCCACATATCTGCCCTCCGGGTCCACCGACGACTTCGAGACCTGGAAGGGGACCCCCGCCCGTATCCAAATCAATGCCCCCCTTGCAAATGCCGAAAATGTCGTGTAGAATAGCTGCCCCCTCCAGCGCCTTTGCAAAGCCGCCCCTTCTTGCTTATTTAGATGTGTCTCCTGCAGGAACGCTATATGAACCCCCCTACGCTTGAGGTACGCCTGAACTTTATGTCTGCGTGTCATGGACTGCATACCCCGCACATTCCAGGTCACACATTTCAACGCCCCAGTACTAGCCATCCCCCCCTACACAACCGGACCATACAGCAAAGAACAATGTCCGCATAAGTCCCGCGATCACGGGCCCACCCACCCACCCTCTCCAAACAGGAAGCCGAACCCCTCCAACAACAACTACCCCCCGAGCCACCCCAACTGCTCGCAACTCCCACCCCCCCAGGACAGGCCCCCCCGCAACTGGAAGTACCCCCATCCAAACCAACACTCCCGACCACCCCTCAAGGAAAGGTGGTAATGGTCGCAGTCCCCACTGCGATGACCTTAGGGGCCAGTAAGGCGCGGCTCAATGCGATAAGACCTTAAAACAAATCAGCCCCGCGCGCTACACCCCACAATCCCCACATTACAGCTCCCCAAAACCTCAATCAATAATGGTCTACTGCTGCGGGCCCAGTGCCCCGGTGTCCAACCAACGAGTCCACTCCACCAGTTCAGCTCAACACGCCTCCAGCATCTCCCCCGAAGTCTGCGGCGTCACAATAGGGCCCCGGGCTCCACCAAATTCCGATTGTCCTGTCTCCGAGCCCGTGCCCGGGTCCTCCGATTCCGTGCCCTTCCCGGACTGAGTCCTGGCGGTCCTAGATAAGTCCACTACCGCCTGTAGCGCCGCCTGCCTCTCCGCCTCCGTCTGCGATACCGAAGGTTTCCCGGTTCTCTTGCGGTTCCTCCTGATCCGTTGGGACTGCCTGATCGGCTTCGCCACCTTAGCCTCCTCCTCCCTGGCCTTAGCACCGTCCGTTCCCGCTTTATAAGTGTCCCACCAGTCCCAAGCGTCCGCGGAGCTCGTGAAGAATAATGATTTCTCATCCACCACCACTCTTAGCTTGGCAGGGAACAACAGGGAGTACTTGATGCCTTCCTGGCGGAGCTCCCGCTTGAGGGACAGGAAGTTTGCCCGGAGTCGCTGCGTCTCAAATGTGTAGTCCGGGAACATGGTGACTCTGTTGTTATCCACTTGAAAGGGCCCTGCCTCTCTCGCCCTCTGTAAAAGCCAGTCTCTGTCCCGGTAATGGAGCAACTTGAACACCACCGGGCGAGGAGGAAGGCCCAAGGCTGGCGGGCGTGCTGGAACTCTATGTGCCCGTTCCAGGGAGAAGAAGGGGGACAGACCTTCTGGTGCCACCTCTGTTCGCAGCCAGTTATCAAGGTAGCCCACCATGTCGTCGCCTTCAATTTTTTCCGGCAGGCCCACTAGGCGTACGTTGTTGCGCCTGTTTCTGTTTTCGGCATCCTCGGCCCTCCTTTCCAGCACCTTCAGGCGGTCCATCACGTCTGCCATCTGGGCCTTCATCGTTTCTTGGCCTGGGGCTAATTCCTTAACCGTGATCTCCACGGATTTCACCCTGCCCTTAAGTTTGTCGTGGTCAGCCTTCAGGAGGCCCAAGCCCGTCGCCACCTGAGCTATATCTTGTTGCAGGGCGTCCTTTGTGGTGGCGATGGCCTCCAGGATACGATCCTGCATCCGCTGCAATGCCGCTTGGTCTCGCTCCGCTCCCTCCGCAGCCTCAGTATCGGTCGCGCCATCTCCCTTCCCCTTCGGCTTCCCCATCTGGGCCGGGTTGGGCAGTGGTCTCCGAGTAAGTTCCTGGTCGCCCTCCGAGTGCCGTCGGGTTCCGTCCTCCGGCAGGGCTCCCGGGCCCAGATTTGTCACCAAGAAGCAGGAAACACTGAGCGATCGCAGCCCGGCCAGCGCCAGACGTGCCAGGGGCCCGGGGTTCTCGTCACTGGGTCACTGCCGCACTGTCGTCGCCCCTACCAGGGAGCGGTCCTCAGCCACCGCCCGAGGGTGCGCCCAAAGTTCACTCGGCACCCGGGGAGAGGCGCGATGCGGCCGCCAACACCCCTGATTTGTCAGGGAGCAGTCCTCAGTGGGTCTCCGGGCAGATGTCTCCGTCACGTCCGATCTCATGCCCTCGCCGCCATTTTGGGGTCCGCGACTTCTCGCCTGGGTGCAACTTTCAGAGTCGAAATATTGCTGTGGGATGGCTCGGTGTCGTCCTCCGTGGGACCCGGACCCTCCGCAGCACCTTCCAGTACCGGATGGTATCGGTTACATCGGGGTCCGATCAAATTTTCAGGATATTTTCCGGGATCGGGCACGGAGCTCCGAGCTCACGCTGCCTACCTCCTCGGCATCCAAGCCACGCCGTCCAAACGACCCTTATGATGTATAATGTCAAAGATAACCTTTAGAAAGCTATCCTAGTGGTAGCGGTGGAGAGAAGCCTTCAGGCTTAATCTTGAAGGAATGTAAAGCAGCTTGTTTTACCAGAATATCACCTCCTGAATTAATCAAATGAAAGGAGAACCACACAGTAGTTATAAACAAATATGTATATATTAATATAACACTCTCCACTATCCTCTACACGAGGATAGAACACAGAGCACACAATACGAGATCAATTGAACTGTTGTAAGTAGCATGCTACACTGTCGGCTCCATGGGGAGACCAAACCATATACTAAAATAGTGGTATAACAATTGTAGGAAGGTGGATATCTGACTATGGTTGCCCCCAACTTTTTGCCTGGTGTTTTGCTGGATTTTCGACTTAGTTGACCTGGGGCCCTGCTCTTCAGGACCCCAGGCCCACTGCTCTCTCTGTAAAATGGATTCCATGTACTCTAGGTACATATCTAATTGGATACTGAGTCACCTTATCAGCCCCTGTACAGTGTACCTTAGGTACCCAGGGCATAGGTGCACCCAGGGCCTACCAGGGACTGCAGCATGTATTATGCCACCCCTGGCTGGCCATCCAAATCTGATAAACTGGCTGAGCAATCAGCTGGGGCAAGGTGGTGTAATCACCCTTTGCTTTAGATATAGTATCCCTATATCTAACCCTAAAACGGACACATATCCTCCTATCAGTCACTCCTATGGCAGGCCTTATCAATCCTGAAGGCAGAGTGCTTGGAATTATGTGAGATGGTGCCCTGGCATGAGCTGAGCCCGTTTGCAGCTTGCGGAACCAAGTCCTAATAGCTGTTCCATGATAACGCTATACCATATACTCTTAAGTGCATTATGAACCTCGCGGTCAAATGCTAACTTTGGTATAGCATTATCAAAACATGTCGAGTAAGGTGTCATACGAATTGAAATACTACCCCCATGCCAATTCTGGTGACGGGGGTAGCATTCCACCCTTCTAGAGGGACACAACATGTATGTAACTGTGAACCCCGGTTAAAGTTAACTGGAGCCTCAGCATCACAAAATGGATGCTGCCACCACAGACACAAGTCTGACCTCCTGCTGCTGGGAGTCCTTCCAGCAAGGGAGGCTCGGACAAAGGGTTTCCTGCCTTGGGAGGTGCTAGCACCACCCCAGACAGGATTTTGTGTATTGGGTAGCACAGGGCTGAAAGGAATGAGACATGCCTGGGGCACACAAGGTGTCCCTGTGCTTACACCGGTCCAAACCAGTTCCTGGGGCACTCCAGCCCCAGAGCTGGTGCAAGACCGGACAAAGGAAAGGGGGTGTAACCACCCCCCTTCCTGGTCCCACCCAGAGGAGGGACCTAGTCGTAGTGCAGCCCCCTTTAGCCGGATAAAGGTAGGAGCTGGTCCCATTCCAAATTAGATTATCCTGATCAACTTCACAAGAAGAAACTCTGGACTTCGACGTTCTGCTCCACAGAAGACGGAAGAAATCTCCCTTGTGGGCAAGGAGTGTCCACCCTGCACAAGCAGGCACCATCAGCGTACAGTGGCTCCCCTTTGTCGTCTTCCTGCAAGGATCCAGACTTCAGAGTCCGACGAGACCCGGATTCCCAGACCTCTCCGACCTCAACCCACATCTGCAGCAGAGCTGAGACCCGTGGGTGCGGCGAGACACGTGGGACCGGCCATCTTGAAAGAAGCAGCCCTTCGCTCCAGCACGACTTCAGAGGCATCCTCGTCCAAGTACTTTGGGGACTGAGAAGCCCCGACCCCGAGCAGCTCCTGCACCTAAGATCAGCCCTCCAGCATCCACGAGATCTGCGTGGGGCCCTTCTGCCTGGTTGCTGCTCGACGCGTTGTCTGGTCACTTGCCGGCTGGCTAGTGACCTCCTAGACGACGAACTCTGACAACTTTGCTGCTGGTTTCGTTGCTCCAGACTGGCCCTTGCTCCCTTCCAAAAGAGGAGCACCCCGGACCCTCCTGGTCCACTCCAGACACCGTTTCCACTCACCGCGTGGGTTGCCTTTGCCAAGGCCTGTTGAACCCGAATCCGGAGACGACACCGCCGACAGCGAGAGCCTGCGTGGGACAGCTCGTGCCTCCATCCTGGTCATCAAAGACACCACCTGGTCCACGTGGCTGCAGAGACAAGCGTCCACCTTCACCTGATCGCAACAATGACATCTGGTTCCACTCCTGGTTCCACTCCAGTCACTGGCTAATGACTTTGAACATTGTCCCCTCTGCTTTCAGGTCCTTCTCTTCACTGATCCACCCTTGGATCACACCGGACATCTTCCTCCTGACCGCCTGCAGCATCTTGCCCTCCAGGCTCCATAGACTTCAACGCCGGAACCCGACACGACTTGGCACCTATGCACCCGCAGCCCGTGGGTGAGGTAACTCGAGCATTTCAGTGCTCAAGGGTAGCTTGACTCTCCTAGTGTCCAGTTCCACAGTCGTTTTGGTCCTATCTAGTCAGGGACGTCCGTACTCACCTTTTCTTAAAACTGTACTGTCCATAGACGTTTGTACTCATCTCGCGTGTGAGTTCACACTCTGCACACGCGTTCCGTGGGCTTCCTATTACTTACCTCAAGTTAGTCTAGCGTGGTCCCAGCGATCCTACAGCCTCTGGGCAGCTCCATAACTTTGATTGACTTTCACATTCCACTTACTTAGTATATGGTTTGTCGTGCCCCTAGGGCACCATTGTAAATCGTGCAACTTAAACGTAAGAGTTTGTCATGTGCTTAGCCCTCTGACCTCATAAAGAGTTCAGAGGTGTATGTTAGTTAATAAATACTTGTTTATTTTCATAACAACCTGTGTGGTGTCCTTTCACTTGGTATTCAAGGGGTTATATGTGGTAAAACAGCTGGCTTCACATGCCAATAGAGTTTAGCCTAAGACTGCTTTGTCCATGCTACCGTTAGGATAGCTGGTCTATAAGGTTGACTTACAACCAATCACCATAAGGGTTGTTTGGACTGATACAAGGTGATCACTAGAACTAGTGAACATCATATATCAGGCCAACTTCTCACAACAATCACGACTGGGATCAAGACAAGGTCTGGAACACGTAGAATCGCTGGGACCCCAATGAACCACCCAAGGTGAGTAGCTAGGGTCCCCACGGAGGACGTGTGCAGTGTGCTAACACGACCGCGGGCTCTGTACAATTCTATGGGGAAGGCGCAGTTGCAATTTTTAAGTTCATGGACCCTTCTGGGAGGACTTCGAGCAAACCCATTGGAACTTAAGAGGTTGGAGAGCTACCCACCCGTGGATACCGTAATACCCGAGCTACCTATCCCAGAGGAGCCTGTTGCATAGGTCTGAATGGTGTCGGAAACCGCCGTCATTCTCAATGGAGGGCTGTGAAGAAGTACTGCTGCCGTGAAGGTGAAAAGGGTCTGGTGGAATCCAAGCCTGGATTCTGGAAGGAAGGAACTTGAAAGCAGAGGAGACAGAGTCTGGGTCAGGGGCTCGGTAGATGAATGCCCACCGATGTCGGGTGCTTCAGGTGTGAAGAAAGGATGCTTGACTCTGCAGCCACGAGGACAAGGAGACGTCGACGATGAACAGGAGCCATATGCGAGCTGTCCCACAAAGAATGTTGAGTGCTGAGGGGTCGGGTCGGTGTCCGGCTGGAGCACCAACAAGCCTTGGCAAAAGCAAACCATGCTGGAAGGTCAAGCAGGTTACGGTGTGGTCCCGCAAGGTCCAGGGGACTCTGGGGAGCCATGGCACATCTGGAAAAACCAGGAAAGTCTAACAGAAATCAATATGACCCTCAGGAGGACCCACAGGCCGAATGAATAGGAGTCGCGATGGGACCTCGAGCAAGATTGCAAAGTACCAGCCAACGGAGCACTCAGTGCGAGGAGGCCAGAGTTCTTTAGTGCAAATACCGCTCATGGTCTGGACTACACAGAGTTTAAAGCACAAGCTTGGGAATTGCCAACAAGCATATGCAACTGCAAATGGATGCGTTGCACAGGGGCTCGGGTTATGCAGTCCCCATTAGGGATACTGGCCTCAAACTTACTGAGGCGGCATATCAACCTCAGGGACCTTCGTAACCCACCTCCTGTGTTGCTGAAATCTTTGGAGTCTGCAGGAGCTCAGGAGCAGCCAACCGGTCAGTGACGTTGAGGTGCCTGCAAATGCGGGGGAGTGACTCCTTCACACCAAGGGAGATTCTTCAGTTGTCCTTTGTGTACCACAGGTCCTGCACAGAGCCTGTATGGAGCAAGACCACAGACAAAGCTTCGGACGGAAAGGGGAACAAAGTCAAGCCCAATCGAGGTCCAGCAAAGTCCACTGTGTCCAGACAGTCGAAGGTCAGTAGTTTCCTCTTGTAGAATCTTGTCCACATAAAATCTGAAGTCTTACAGCCAGGTTAGCTCTTTTGTACCCACTACAGAGGGTTGGAAAGATTGAGGGGACCCTCCTAGGGGAGGGGTAGGACAAAGGGGATGTTACTCCCATGTCTTTTGTCCAGTTTCGTGCCAGAGCAGGAGCCAATGGCTCCCAGAACTGGTTTGAACTGGACTATGCACAGGGACACCAAATGTACCCCAGGTGCAGACTTTCAGGCACTCTCAGAGAGCACACACCCAGCCCAATACACTAAATCCTGTCTGGGAGGTGGTTACACCTCCCTGTGACATGATGGCTATTGTGGTGTCTTCCTCTGCTCGAGTTTAGCTCAGCAGCCGGAGGGCAGAAATGTGTCTCTGGTCGGCAGCATCCATTTTATGCTGTCCGGGTCGAGAAATCTGGCACCGGATAGACCAGTGATCCAACAAAGCTTGCTTCAGAAGGGTGGAATCATACCTCCCACACCGGTTACCAGTGTTCAGGTATGATTCCAAGGTGTTTGATACTAAACATGATATGTTTATATGCAGCCGTTTTTGAGATAGCATTTACCGCAAGGTTATAATGCACCTTCACCTATATGTCCGGCTGAGTCACAGACAACCCGGGAGAATGGTTCCTAAGGCTGCAGAGAGGCTCTGCTCATGCAGGGGCACCTCTCACCTAAAACCCAGCACCCTGCCTTCAGGATTGATAAGGCCTGCTATAGGGGTGATTTATACGTTTTAAGTGTAATGACTTAACCTTTATCTAAAGTAAGTGGTGCAAGCACCAGCTTACACAGGTTACAGTAGCATACCTGTAGTTCCATTTTGCATGGCCTCTCATGGGTGTCATAATACATGCTTCAGCCGATGGGAGGCCTCTGGGGTACCTATGCCCTGGGTACATGGGTACCATATACTAGGGATATCATAAGGGTACCCCAGTATCCAATCTGGAGTGTGACAAAGTACTTGAATGTCAGTTTGAAGGTGAAAGCAGATAGACTGGGGTCCTGATTAGCAGGATCCTAGACAGACTGGTCAAAACAGCGCAGCATCAAGCAAAAAGTGGGGGTAATCATAAGAAGCAGATCCTACTTTCCTACATTGTCTTTTATTTGTATGAAGTAGTTCTATATAACCTTAGATGTTAGTGAGTGACAACAATATTATGGAGAGGATTAGCTTTGTGTTGTTGTTTTGAGATCCTAAAGTCATGTGCTATGATAAAGAATCAAAATAAGTGGGAGGGTGATGACATGGTACTTTTAGGAAAGGTGACTTTTATTTGGGGTGGGTGGTCTCATACCTCAAGGAATAATAAAACTAACTTGTCATATTGACCCCCAAAAGTTACTAAATGAACCCAAGCTCAACTCCTGTTACATACTAGATCTGTTTACCTCCTATTTAGCAGGGGTAAATTACACAGAGTTCCAAGTCCAGCAAAGCAGCAAACAGATAGTGTAGGAAGGTGGAATCTGACTGCTTGGTTACCCCCACTTTTTGCCTGGTTTTTTGATGGTTTTTGACTTAGTTCGGCTGGGATCCTGCTATGCAGGGTCCCAGCCTACCTGTTTCCCTCTCTAAACTGATTGCATGTACATTAGGTACACTCTAAATTGGTTAATGGGTTACCCTTGTGAGTCCCTAGTATATGGTACCTTAGGTACCAAGGGCATAGTAGGCCCCATAGGCCTACCATGGGCTGAAGCATGTATTGTGCCACCCCTGGGAAGCCTTCCAAAATGACACCACAGGTCTACTACTGCAGCCTGGGTAAGTTGGTGCTTGCACCCCTTACTTAAATATAGTATACCTATATCTACCTTTTAAAACAGACACCTATAAACCTATAAGTCACTCCTATGACAGACCTTGACAATCCTGAAGGCAGAGTGCTTGGTTTTGTGTGAGAGGGTGCCCTAGCATGAGCTGAGCCCCTCTGCAGCTTTTGGAATCCCTTCCTTATAGCTCTTCTGTCATACAGCCATACCATATACTCTTAAGTGCATTATAACCTTGCGGTTAATGCCAACTTTGGAATGCTGCCACAGACACGAGTCGGACCTCCTGCTGCTGGACGAAACTCCGGCAGGGGAGGCTTGGACAATAGGTTTCCTGTCCAGGGAAGTGTAACCTCCGCCCCAGACAGGCTTTAGTGTATTGGGGCAGGGTGGGTGCATTCACTGAATGATTTTCAGACAGTGCTTGGGGCAAACAAGATGTCCCCGTGCATTTCCCAGTTCAAACCGGTTGCTGGGGCACTCAGCCCCAGCTATGGCACGAAACTGGACAAAGGGGAAGGGGTGTAACCACCCCCTCCCCAGGTCCTCCCATAGGTGGGACCTTAGTGTTAGTCCATCCCCTAAACTTAGTATAAGTATAGGAACCAAGTCCCTAGGACTTTAGATTACTCTGGAAAAAACTCTGAAACATATCAAGGCGGAAGAAATCTCCCTTGGGGTCAAGGAGTGACTCCCCTGTTCAAACAGGCCCCAAAGAAGCATCTTGCCAGTCTGCATTTTCAAGGCTCCCTCCAGATCCCGAAGAATCTACGACATAGGATATGGACTTACAGACATCTCCGAGGCCGACACGAGTCCCCAGCAAAGCTGAGACCTCTAACCATCATGAGAGACGTGGGACTGGAACTCCTGGACATCCAGCACATTTGCTAGTGCATCGACTTCCTGAGCTTTCCCGAAGTTGTGCATTGGGCTACTTGTAGTCCAAGCCCTGAGCACCTTTTGCATCAAAGATTATGGGCTACACTCCAAGTGTGTTCCGTGGGCCCGTTTTTGGCATTTCTGCTCGAGGCTCCTTCGCGATCCCTGGTCCGTTGACTGGTGGGTCCCCACAAAGGTAAATCCTTTGCTTCTTGGGCTTTCCTGTTTGCTCCAGACGTACCCTGACTCCTCTCCAAAGGGTGAGTCCCTCAGACCTTGCTGGTCTGCACCGAAGCCAATCTTTCCACTCTGCGTGGGTTGCTCTTGCCAAGGTTTGTGGGTCCAATCCTGATACTGACGCTGCAGCACTCAACATCCAATGTGGGACAGCTCGAATCCAGCTCCTGGTTGTCGTCGACGCCTCCTGGACCTCGTTGCTGAAGAGTCAAGCTTCACCTACATCACCTGAAATCACCCAACATCGGCTAGCATCTTCTTGTCGCCTTCCTGGTCACTGGCTAGTGACCTAGACTCTGTCCCCTCTGCTTTCAGGTTCTTCATATCTCAGATCCACCCTTGTATCCATCCGTACACTCGTCCTCTGGTCGCCTGCAGCACTTCTTTGCAGCTCTCCATAGGAAACAACGATGAAACCCGACACGAAAAGACACCTATGCACCCGGTTTCCCTGGGTGAGGTAACACAAGTACTTCGGTGCTCCTGTGGGTCTTGACTCTCGAAGTGTCCAGTACTGAAGGGGTTTGTTCCTAGTCTACTCCTAAGTGTCCTTATTCTTTAAAAATCTAATCGCGACTTCCTACATAGAAGTTAATGGTGATTTGCGGCTGTGTTTAGACACTGCACGCGTCCCCCGTGGGTCTCCTGCGTCCCTACCTTGGGTGGTTCCTGGTTGCCCCAGCGGTTCTACAGGCCCTAGGCCTTGCTTCTATCTCTCTCGTGGTTCTTATACCACTTTCTTAGTATATGGTTTGTGAGGCCCCTAGGGCAAAACGTATACTGTGCTAATTTACTGTGTGATATTTAAGTCATTGTATTGTACTTTGCCTCTAGTCTCATTAAGAGACTAGAGGGGTGTGTTTAGAATAAATACATATATTTTATATAAATATATATAAACCTGGCGCGGCTCTCATTTTATTTGATCATTCATGAGATTATAGACTGGTAAAACAAGCTGCTTTACATTCCTTCAAGACTTAGCCTGAAGGCTGCTCTCCACAGCTACCACTAGGATATCTTTCTATAAAGGTTGTCTTAAACCTACCATCAATAAGGGTTGTTTGGACCCACTAGAATAGTGGACAGCATATGCTGCAAGGTGCCCACTAGAATAGTGGACAGCATATGCCTGGCCGACTTCTCACAGATAGGGCACATTTGTGGGGAGATGGCCGTTTCCTATGATACTAAATATGCAAGCCCAAACCCTCAGCAGCTTCATATAGTCATGCATGTGCTCAAATATATAAAATGCATGCAGGAACGTCCTGGTGTATACTGACATGATGGCATAACATCTAACACAACAGGTAGTCAGTGTAATAAAGAGAAATTATGTAAATGTCCCTGCCAGCTGTAGTAAGATATAGATATTATTACCAAACCCCAATGTGGATAGACATGAATCTAAGAACTTTTGGAAAGAGATAGCATATTAAAGAGACAGATGATTTCAGCTTATATAGTCTATCTTTTTCATGTAGTAATACCACACATATTTTGCAATTAGTTTATACATATTCTAATCACCTTGAATTTTCTATAACTGTAAGGAAACCACTTCCATCAGTGTTTTTGTGAATCACTCTAATGTTTAACACAACACATTTTTCAAGTAGCGCAACTTTGGCAAAATATAAGAGTAAGTTCAAGATTTGCAAGCAAAAAACTCAATTACATTAAAAAACGAACTGGCTGGATATATGATGCGGGTGTCTGTCATTTGATTTTGTGCTTACTTCCTAGACATTCGCAACTGTTTACTGTGTGTTTTTATGTTTTCTCTTTGAAAATCAATAACATTAAAAAAAAATACATAAAAGTAAAATCTTTTACTAAGCAAAGGCTCTACATTAGAATGGCCCTACAAAATATTTTTAATGACCATTTATAGACTTTGGGGCAGGACGGGCAGAATAGCAGGAAGAGCCAGGAGCTGACCAATCATAATGCAATGAACACCCACAAAATCATTACTTTTTAGGTATTCACAAATATTTTGCAGGATCTTTATTAACCTGAGATGCATGTGAGACTATTCTACCAAAGAAGAAGGTAGTGCATTTTTGGCCAGGGTGGAAAATAAATAGGAACAGCCTCATTTTTCAACAGGGAGTGTAAAGATGTATTTATAGGGAGTGTAAATATATATTTTCTGCAAAGAAAAAAAAAAGAAATACTCCAACATACTGCAGTGAAATGCCCAGCCTGCAGACGTTCTACGTAAATATAGACAAAGAAACGAAACTATTATTTTTCTATGACTCAGGTTGGTCCCATGGTAACCTCTGGGTATCATTGAAGTAAACATATGACACGGAGAGATCCAGCTTTTCAAAATCTTTCCTACCATTTGGCTACTCTTTTAATGACTCAGGGAACAAACCTCAAAGTCAGAAATCCTTTCACTATAATCTTTCACCTAAGATTTTCATTTTTCCTAACTTTTTAAACTATTCACAAAAATCCCCAGGGTCACCAATGGAAATCTTTGTAAATGGGAGGTTTGCACATATCGGACCCGATTCGCAGAACTAACTTAAGACAAAATCCTAAACGTACTACTTTTGGTATTCACAGAAGTTTGGATTTTGTCTTAAGTTTGTCTTTAGACAAACTTAAGACAGACTTAAGACAGATTTAAGACAGACTTAAGACAAACCTAAGACAGACTTAAGTTAGGATTTTGTCTTAAGTTTGTCTTAAGTCTGTCTTAAGTCTGTCTTAAGTTTGTCTTAAGTCTGTCTTAAGTCTGTCTTAAGTCTGTCTTAAGACTGTGTTAAGTTTGTCTTAAGACAAACTTAAGACAAAATCCTAACTTCTGTGAATACCAAAAGTAGTAAGGATTTTGTCTTAAGTTAGTTCTGTGCATCGACCCCCATCCTGCCCTTTATGTTCTCCTGCAGAGTGGCCAATGGGCTTGAATACGGGAAGGAGAATAAATGTCTCCTAATCCACAAGAGTGAGCGTAGTGGACGTGAATGAAATGTTTTCTTCCTTTACTCTGAAAATTAATTTCTAGACGAGGAAATTCTTTCTCATATATTTTCCTACTTAGTTCTATACCTACCGCTCTTGAACTCCTACTGACTTGTGTATGTTCCAAGACATACACTGATTTTGAGGCCGGAAAATTCTGAAACCTAACTCTTTCAAGCAAGATTTGGAATTGCATTTTTTGCTTAGGCTGTGCATAGAGATTGCTGTGTGAAGCCGTTTTTCAGTGCCAGGTCTTTTTGGAGCAAACTAAAGTGCACATACGAAGTCAAGGGATTTAGTAACAGGGCTGTAAAGTAAATAGAACATTTGCTCGGATGTTTGAATGCCACTGGGTATCTTATATAATATTTATTCAGAGTTTTATATGTAAACAAAATGCTTACAAAACGAAAATAGTCAGCAATCAATGCACACGCCTATTCAAGCAACAACAATAAATATCCACATTAGTATAATACAGTATTTAAAGTTACAGAAAATGCAAATGTTAGAAATGGTGGTCTCTTGTTGGCAGTGGTATACACCCTGTCCAAGTGGAGACCCTTCCTTCTATCAGGGTAAGGGAATTACACACCCAAGATAACCCCTGCTCACCCCCTGGGTAACTTGCCCCAAGTAGTCAGGCCTATATCAGAGACAAAGTGTAAAGCATTTGTACATAACACACACAGTAACACAGTGAAAACACTACAAATGGACACCACACCAGTTTCGAAAAATAAAGTATCTTTATCTAAACCAAACAAGACTAAAACGCCAAAAATCCGTCATACACAACTTAAAATATGACTTTTAAAAGATTTTAAGAATTCTGTCCAAAGAAAACTATGAATGCAGTCATTTTACACAAAGTACCTTCAGTTGCATCAAAATTTGCAAGGTTAAGCAGCTGCAGAGGAGGGAAGCCTCGAAAAACACGGCGATGTTTCAGTTCCTGAGTCCTCGGGGAGGCGATGCATCAGTTCTGCTGCACACAGGAGAAGTGTTGCGTCAAATCTGGACTGTAGGGGGAAGCCAGGTGTTGATTCCAAGACTGTTCTAGTCTGCAGGTGATGCGTTCAAAAAACTTACCGCACAGGTGCGATGCGTTGAAATACAGATGCGATGGACGTTGATGCAACGGTGGCAAACAGGCGCTGCCTCCATTTCTTCAGCTGCAGTCCAACGATGTGCCAATTCTTTCAGCCTAACAGGAGGGCCTGCGTCGGAGTCATCGTTGTGGTCTTGGACTTCGGAGACTGGTGCGGTGAACTCGGCCGCTGCAGTGGTTTCCTCAGCTGTTTACAGGCGCTGCGTCGATTTCTTCAGCTGTACAGAGCGGTTTGCAGGAAATTATCCCGCTCTCCACTGCTGTGTCGGAAAAACTGGTGCTGGAAGGGCGATGGATTGATTGTTATGGTTTCTTAATGCTTTTTGCAGCAGGAACAACCTCCAAGGGCCCAGAACTGGAATTGGCACCAAAAGGCAAGATAGAACTCCAAGCAGTGGAGTTAAAAGATGCTGCAGGTGAATTATTTGTGTCCCTGAGAATTCTTAACAGGAGGCAAGCTCTACATCAAGCCCTTGGAAAAACCTCACTAACAGGATACACAGCAAAGTCCAGTCCTTTGTCCTCTGCAAAGCAGAAGCAGCAACTGCAGGCCAACCCAGCAAAGCAACTGACAGCAAAGGGGCAGTACTCCGCCTCACAGCTCTTAAACTCTTCTCCTTAGCAGAGGTTCATCTTGATCCAGAAGATTTCTAAAAGTCTGAGGTTGTAGGTCCATAACTTTTACCCCTTTTAGCCTTTGAAGTTGGCATACTTCAAAAAAAGTTTTTGTTCTTTACAAGTACCTGCCTTACCCAGCCTTGGCTCCAGACACACTCCAGGGGGTCGGAGACAGAATTGTGAAAGGACAGGCGCATCCCTACTCAGGTGTCCGTGACAACTCCTCCCACCACTCTAGCTCAGGAAGACCCATCAGTCTGGTGATGGGCTATCAGGATAGACAAGACACACCTCAGCTCCCTTTGTGTGACTGTCTTTAGGGAATGCACAAACAGCCCCTGTCAGTCTAAACCAGACGTTGATTTATCAGGCAGGCAGAGGCACAAGATGGTTAAACAAGAAAATTCCCACTTTCAAACACACAATTTAAAAACCAACTTCACTAAAAGATGTATTTTTAAATTTTGAACTAAGGGAGCCCAACCTCCAAATATCTATCTCTTCCCAATTGAAAGCTACACTTGTAGGATGTTACAAGGCTCCTCCAGTGATAACCTATGGGAGAAACAGCCTTTGCAATAGTGAAAAATGAAATTGTCATTATTTCAGTATCAGGACATGTAAAACAGCCCAGCACATGTCCTATCTTTCACATACACTGCACCCTGCCCATTGGGCTACCTTGAGCCTACCTTAGGGGTGCCTAACATGTAGGAAAAGGGAGGATTGGGGCCTGGCAAGTGGGTGCACTTGCCAGTTCGACATGGCCATTTAAAATTGCGCTTACAGACACTGTAATGGCAGGCCTGAGACAAGGTTACAGTGCTAATCAATCAATCAATCAATCAATCAATCAATCAATCAATAGTTCTTTATTCGGTACTTAAGAAATACCATAAAAGTACATATTATACAGTTAAAATCGATAAAAATACAGTTCATAACACAATGGTTGGAGACAATTAACCGAGAATTCATTCAACACCCCCCTCTTGAGTTCCTTAGCCTTAAAGCAACCGTAATGAAATTCACAATGCAGAACAGTGTATGAGGATCATTGACCCTTTGCAAGAATAATAAGGCAACCTTGGCATGTTTAAACTTTGCCTGTTTTAAAATTCCTACTAGAATACTACGCCTAGGTAAAATGTAAAATGGGCATAATAGTACAAAATGAAGGGTATCCTGCGGAGACCTACTGTCGCAGCCGCAGGAACCCTTCTGCTCAACAGTTAAAGAAAAACCTGGTGGATCAGCCAGTAAGTGGTGTAAAAGGTTGAGCCTAAAACGAGTAATTAAAAATCTATCCTGTGCATTAAACATAAGAGCGAGATAAGGTTCCATTCCCTCCTCTGTTTTCACCATTCTATAAGCACCGACTGAGGTTTTACTTCCTTCCGCAGCCGCTCTGCGTGAGTCTACCAGATCCAGGAAAAATCTTTTGACTCTCAATTTGTCTTGGGGGATAATTTCCGTTGGATTGGTAAAAATATCCTTTCAACCAATTCCCTCAAGTGTGGACTTCACGTATTTTAACCAGGGAATAGTCATTCCTTTGTCCCTTTCTGTGCAGTCTCTAATAATTTGTCTGCTCAGGTCAGCCTCAGTGTTAGACCAAATCTTTAGCCAGGCCATAAAAGGTCTGACCTTTTTCAGGTCCTCAATGTATACCCTTCCTAGTTCTTCGTGGATGATATAAGCGGAAGTACTTTGTGGGGTTTTGAGCACCTTTCTCAAATATTTTGTTCTCCTCTGTCTGTAATTGCTGGGTGCTTACAAAACCCCAGACTTCAGACCCATATACCACTTTTGAGCAACAAATTGAGCTAGACAAGTTCATAACTTGTTCTGGCGACCACCGACCCAGCCTGCGTCCATAGTTAATTATCGCCCCAGTCGAGGCCACTAATTTGAAACACATTCGATTAAAAATGTAAATTTTAAAAGCCCATCAAATAACAAGCCAAGGAAAGGGAAGATTTGTACCTGCCCTGATTATGTGTGCCTATTTTGTAAGAGAACTTCTTGCAGGGTTTGGTTCCAGCCAGCATAACAGAGGACTTGGTTAGGTTTGCAGACAAGTCTAAGGTGTCCATAAAACTGACAAACCCATCTATCAAGCACTGAAGTCCCTTGGATGTATTTTTACATTTTGAACTAAGGGAGCCCAACCTCCGAATATCTATCTCTTCCCAATTGAAAGCTACACTTGTAGGATGTTACAAGGCTGCTCCAGTGATAACCTATGCCAGTTCAACATGGCCATTTAAAATTGCGCTTACAGACACTGTAATGGCAGACCTGAGACAAGTCAGTGCTACTCATGTGGGTGACACAGCTAGTGCTGCACCCCCCACTAGTAACATTTGATTTACAGGCCCTATGTACGTACAGTGCACATTACTAGAGACTTACCAGTTAATCAAATATGTCAGTCTGTCAGTCATGGATAACCAATCATAATCACAATTTACACAGACAGCACATGCACCTTAGCACTGATTAGCAGTGTAAAGCGCCCCAACGTCCTAAAGCCAACAAAAAGATGGTCAGAAAAATAGAAGGTAAAAAGTTTGGGGATAAACCTGCAAAAAGGGCCAGGTCCAACAGTAAATGATCCATTAATTTAAAAAAAACATAATTAAGTAGTTTGGTCTTTAAACATTTGTTGTTAACATTTAGGAGATAACTATCTGATGACTCAACAGTAAAAACAAAGTAATGATTTTGCCACTCAGTAAAAAAAGACTTTCATAAGACAGAAACGGAAGCTGAGAGCAAACCCTGTCCAGCAATCCTTTATGCCACTGTATCCACTCCAACACCCCTTCCACAAGACATAAAAACATGGGCCACCTCATTCATTTTAGTATGCAATTTTAGACTTTTATTGGCTAAAAAGACAACAGTGTTTGGAACAATGCTCGGTAACACCATTTCTCCTTTGCAGAAAATGCCAGATCACTGGTAGGGGTGCTGCTCCCTCAGGGCTCCTTTAAGGCTCGATGGAGCAGGCCAGCCTCCAATTTGCGCTGAGAAGGGGATTAGAGAGTCTTCCCCAATACATTTGTGAAACCAAAATTAAGAAACTGGTGCATTTTACAACACTTTTTTCAATATATACTGCTTTTTTTTCCACAAACCTCTTTCCCACTCGTCCTTTATTCTATTCTCCTCTTTTTCCCCAATCCCTCACCTTACTTATCTAGCCAGTCATCTGTATGTATTCTTCCGCACCGCACAGCTTCTCTTCTGTGTCCCCTTCTTACAACCACACTTTTCTTTTCTTCTCGTTATTTCTTCTGTCTTCATCCTTCCCGCGCCTTCCTCCTGCCTCATCATATTTTCAGTGTGCACCTTATTCTCTCCCTTGGTTTACTAACCTGTGTATCCTCTCTCCTCCTTCTCTGTCATTCGTGCTCCGTCTTTCCTTTCTCCTCCCTTTTCCTGGTTCCCATCTCATGCAAAAATATCCACCTAAAAGCAACCATTCTTATATGTTTGAACAGATTCCATTTCTGCGACAAATAGTCACTCCTTTTTTTCTAATAAAATAAGAGCTTTATTACATCTCTTCAAATGATAGCACCTGCTTTTGTACGTGTTGTTGAATTAAAAAGAAATGCAAATATATTTAGGCTTGATAACTCTCTCGTTGTTTCTTGTAGGATTTATTTTATCGGACAATTAAGTCTTTCGCGCATAGTGCGTGGTTCTGTTTTTATAATTATTGTGGTCTTCAAGCTCTGTCAGCACTCACCGACTCCCACTCCCTCCCACCCTGCCCTTGACCAACCCATTGTGTAATTGATTGTTTTTTAATCTTCTTGCCCTACCTTTAGTTTCTCTGACCATTTTGTCTGCAGCTCCGCTCCATTGCAGTCGCCCACATGCTACTCACAAATCAGAGGCAGGCCCTGCGGCACGCATTTACCGCGCTCCATGATGTCACACGTATAATATGACTGACAACTCAGGGCTTCATTAGGTCTTGCACTATCACTCAGTCACACTGTGAGTGAGATATTGTAATAGTTTTACGATATTATGTGTGTGCTCCTGAAAGTTCAAGCTCAGGCAGCAGAGGAAATAAACAAAATGGTCACAGCTGTGTGTAGGGCTAGCGTTTTTTTTTGTGGAAGCACACAACTTCTGCCCGATCAAAACATGTTCTTCTTGCTCCCAACATGGGGGCATAGACACAGCCCCTCTCTAGTGTTGCTCACATAATTAACTGGGGACAGCTGCACTGTCAAGTCAGACCATAATAATGGCCTTCAAGTGTACCAGCCCATCTGGGTGAGGAGGGGGACAAATGTATGTCTTGTCCGGAGGTGGAACCAAATGCATCCCTGGCACAAATCTACTAAGCATCCCTGCTCCCTTTGTCTTCTCTTTTAATCTCTCTCTTTTGTTCCATCCATCCATTCTCTCCCTCTCCTTCTCTACTCCCTCTCTCTTCTCCTTTCTTATCACTTTCTCTAACCTTCTCCCTCGCTCCCCCTCTTCCTCTCCCTCTCTTGGACCCTCCCTGTGCAAGTAGACTCAGGGAGCTGTGGAGAGTAACAGAGGCACCAGTGGCACTGGGCTTTCAAACCCGGTCTTCAAGGGCTCTAGGAAATGCCCAGTGGAACAAAAGGCCTGTCCAGCCCTGTCGATCGGCTGAGGGTCTATTGGTCTACCCATCTCTGAAAGCCAATCTTGTTTCACTGCCCAGGAGAATTTTACCTGTGTTCTGTATGAGTTGTAGGCAGTTGTCTCTCCTAGTATTTCATGTTCACCTTTTAGTGGCACCTAAGTATTTTCTCATGTCTACCACAGTAGTGTGAAGGTTTTCAGGTCTCCGTAGAGCTCACCATTCATTTTTGTTTGCATTTGATAGGCCCTCCCCCGAAAGAAACCAGCTCTGGAAAAAAGCAGAATTAAAACTGAGACTCTGAAGATCATCAGTCTGCATGAGAATGAACAGACAGCAGCAGATATAGATCCTCTCTGCATAAGCGACAGTGATGGACAAAAGATTTTCCGAAGCAAGTGGCGGGGATCAGCAAAATTCCAAAAATGGGGTCCAAATGCCTGCGTTTTTTTGCCAGTTCCAGAAGACATTTTTATTGAGGACATGACTGCTGAAAGTCCTTGCTATAAAAGTAATTCACAACTGAAGTCCAGTGAGTACTGGGACCACGTTGCTGCCAAATTACCTCTCTACCAAGGGCCAATTTGCTGTAGCATTTCAGAAAATACCAGCCTCATATTTGTAACAATTTGATAAAAAAAGTATTTTTTTAAATCATCTAGTACTTGCTTGATTTCCATGGTAAATTGTGACATTATGCATTAGTAATACTTTCTCATGAAAGCTCAGTGGCATCATTGCCAGAATACTGCCAAGCAAGGTCAACCATGGAAAACATGCACAAGACATGAGTTACTTCAGCGATATTTCTAGCTCATGCTAGCTTCTTAGGACACACAAGCACACAGAATATTTCTTCAAGCCTGGGTAATTCTAGCAACACCTAGTGATTACCTGGCTATGGAGGAGGAATCCATTGAGCTTTTGAGGCCAGTTCGTGGAAAGCACATACACCACATTACTTAGATTGTCTTGGTTATTGTGAAGCTTATTTTCATAAATCATTTAGTTCCTGCTTTGGCAGTTCAGGCTGAATTGTGTCCATGAGGATCAGAGTCAAGACTGATTTGTATATGGCTGGGTCCAAACGGAGGTGGCATGGTGAGTAAAAGAACGATGGGTTGGAGTGCTACCCTGAGCCATTGGCAGTATTTAGACTTATTGCAAGCATCCTCCCATCACCTTTTGTGTGGTCAATGATGAAACATGACACAAAGAGTGGGTGAGGCCGTTCCATCCAAATCTTTTTTGCATCTCGTTTTCCCTTAGAAATGACTGTGATCCTGAGATGAATACCGGAATAGGTACTTTGCCATACTTTAATGTGGCTCTTTGGTTTTGTGTTGGAGGGTGTATGGCAAATAGACCGTTATCTCTCTATTTGTGTGGGTTATTCTTCCTCCGGATGGCATCGGGCCAGCATCAACATTGCATGAACAGGCGTGGACTGTGGTGCCAGATTCAAATTCAGGGTGGGTGTCGGCACCAGAAACAGGGAGCACCCTGCAGTGGGATAGAGAGGCACAGATGGTGTTGAGGACTAACATGCTGACAGTAATTCAACTCGAGACATCCTTGTATCCATTGGGCCCAAAGGGTACCAGAGGGAGGTGGAAGGGTGTCAAAAATCTGCAACATGGTCTCTTTTAAAGTCTTTATCTATTGTGATGTTATCGATGGATCCGGGAATTTGAGGTGCTTCGGAATACGTTTGGGAATCAGTCCCTCTGCTGTAGACCGAGAGCAATAGGCACCCTAACATCCCCGCAATTTCTCAGATAGAGAGCTTTGGTATGGGGAAGAATCCTGCTTCCTTTTCTTGTGTATTTTTTTTGGACTTTGTCTTACCTGAAGAGTTTGAATGTTAGAAAGATTGTTGCATGAACGGCCTCGAGTCGGGGGTGTTCATTCGCAACATCAACTTCGACTGTGAGAGGGACTTCCATGCCTTCCTTTGGTGTCCAGCCATGAAAAGTGTGGCTTTGTGGTCCCAAGATCGCCAGGGTGTTCAGCTGGGTACAGTCCTCACAAGACAGCCTACAGAGTGGGAGCAGGTCTTCACCCTCAATTTCAACCAGGAAGGGGACTTATATGCCATCCTTTGTTGTTTGGCAACGTAGAGTTTGACTTTATTGTCCCGGATTACTTTGGGGTTCATCCACGCACAACTCTCACAAGACTTTGAGATGTACGATGACTATTTTTTTTAAAGGTTTTATATAGTGCTGGCTAGAACTGGAAGTATCAGAGCGCTTTACATGAGCAGGAGCAGTCAGGAAAAACAATTGATTCAGGGTGAAAAACAAAACAAGCAGGTACATATACAATTAATTTCAAAAAGGGGGCAAAAAGCAATTTACATGAGAAGAAGCAATCAAGCAAATCAATTGATTCAGGATCAACAAAACAAGCAATTTATTGAGAAGGTGAAGTTTTAGGTCTTTTTTTAAAGCTGAGGTAGGAAGGGCTGCAGCGCAGCTCTCTCGGAAGGGCATTCCAGATGTTCGGGGCATTTCCGGAGAAGGACCAAGATTGGGTGTTTTTCTTTTTTAGTAGCGGAGGGACGAGGAGGAGAGCATTGGTGCTTCTCGTCAATCTGGAGAGGCCTGATTTACTGAGTTTGTTGGCTAGGTATAGCGGGGATTGTTGGTGAAGAACTTTGCGTGTGATGCAGTTAAGCTTGTAAAAACATTTGCCTTCGATGGGTAGCCAATTTAGGGATTTAAGGGCCAGCGTGATGTGGTTCAAACGTTTACAGTCAGTGATGGGCCTGACCGCCAAGTTGAGCACCGCTCAAAGGGGAGACTAGGTGAACTTTAGGGGTTCTGGTGTGGATAACATTGCCATAATCCAGTTTGGAAAGGACTAGAGATTGGACAATCAATTTGAAATCGCCTGGAGGAATGAAGGGTTTGATTTTCTTAAAGTGTCGGAACTTAAAGAGTGCTCCTTTGGGCGAGTTTTTAATGTGATCTTTAAGAGCCAGATTTTTGTCAAGAGTGAAACCAAGGGATTTTGCGGAGCCAGACTAGGTCAGCGTACAATTGAGGGCATTGAGGTCGGTGATCCAGCCTTGGATGGGGAGATGGTTATTTTTAGGAGAGAAAATAATAATTTCAGTTTTATTAGGGTTCAGTTTGAGGTGGTTGGAGTGGAACCAGAATTGGATTTTGATCAGGGTATTGCTTAAATGAAGTACATCGGAATGGAATTTAATGTTATAGTAGAGTTGGGTGTCATCAGCATAGAGTTGGTAGTTAATTCCTGCTTGTTTCAAAATGAGGGTGAGGGGTTCCATAAAGAGGCTGAAGAGAGAGGGGGAGAGGATGGAGCCATGGGGGGCACCTAGGGAGATAGGGGTAGGATTGGAGAGTCAGGTATTGAGTTTTATTTATTGTGTTCTGTGCTGGAGGAACGAAGAGAACCAGTTGAGGACAAAACCATTAAGTCCAAAGCGAGCTTTAAGCAAATTAAGTAAGAAAGAATGGTTGACTGTATCGAACGCTGCAGAGAGGTCAAGGACTATAAGCAGGCAAGCTTCTCCATTGTCTAGTGCGCTTTGGATATCATCCGCAATGATCAAAACAACTAGAGAGTGAGGGAAATTAGCACTCTTAGTCCCCCAAGTTAAATCTACAAAAAACAAAGAAAGAGTAGCTACTTGAAACAGCTAATATAGAAGGGACACACACAAGTTTGTGTTAAGGACCCTCACTCACCAACCTGGTGGTGACATGCTTCATCATGGGGTCCCCACCATGGAAGCCGAGTGCTTCCCTAGGTGTGCTACAACTCCTGCAGCTGCAGCGGAGCTGGTTGTTTGTGTGTGTGTGTGGGGGGGTTAGTGTGAATTTAAAAAGTCGCCAAATACTACCTATAAAATAATTTATTCCAGGCGATTTGGTTACTATTAAAAACTGGTGACGGATCGGTACTCGCTAATAAGTGTAGCCAGGAGGATCCTATAAATTAAGAACGTGGAAAATGGTCAACATGTTTCTACTTATACATGCACTTTCTGCAAAGCTTTCATCAGGACCAACTAAAGAGAGACCATGGTGGTATACGCACGCTAAGGCGTATCCTAACCTATGGTATTAAGTGATGGCAAAACTCATGGGTCACCACTTCGATATTCAGGAATTTCCTAGATCGGGGGTAGTCTGAAAAAGAAATAACAGCATACCACATGTATACACATTTTCACTAATTTTTGTGGTCGTGTCTTCCCAATTCGTAACTCGAATTTCTCTCTACCCTCGAGATGAGGGCAAATGCACAGGACGTCAATAGTTTTCATGGTGTCTTCTGTATGCATGACAGTTGATTTATGGTTTCCTTCCCACACTTAAAAGCATGTTGTGGTTGTGGAAGGACGCCTGCTAACAAATGGATATCAGGTGTTGTTTGTTCATTTAATAATTTCACAAGAGAACACACTATGTTGTTCATAAAGTCACAAATTGGGAAGACACGACCACAAAAAATAGTTAAAATGTGTATACATGTGGTTTGCTATTATTTCTTTTTCAGACTACCCCCGATCTAGGAAATTCCTGAAGATCGAAGTGGCGATCCGTGAGTTTTGGCATCACTTAATACCATAGGTTAGGATACGCCTTAGTGCGCGTATACCACCATGGTCTCTCTTTAGTTGGTCCTGATGAAAGCTTTGCAGAAAGTGCATGTATAAGCAGAAACATGTTGACCGTTTTCCACGTTCTTAATTTATAGGATCCTCCTGGCTACACTTATTAGCGAGTACAGATCCGTCACCAGTTTTTAATAGTAACCAAATCGCCTGGAATAAATTATTTTATAGGTAGTATTTGGCGACTTTTTAAATTCACACTAACTCCCCACACAAACAACCAGCTCCGCTACAGCTGCAGGCGTTGTAGCACACCAGGGAAGCACTCGGCTTCCATGGTGGGGACCCCATGATGAAGCATGTCACCACCAGGTTGGTGAGTGAGGGTCCTTAAAACAAACTTGTGTGTGTCCCTTCTATATTAGCTGTTTCAAGTAGCTACTCTTTCGTTGTATCATCCGCAATATTCAGCATGGCAGTTTCTGTACTGCAGCCTTTCCTGAAACGGATTGAAAGGAGTCAAGTAAGCTAAAATTGATGATGTGATTGTCAAATTGAAGCAATGCACATTTTTCAAGGGCTTTAGCAAGGAGTGGGAGGGTGGAGATGGGGCGGAGGTTGTTAGGATCATTGGGGTCAGCAGCAGGGTTTTTTAGATTGGGCGTGATTTGTCCTAGTTGGAGGGAGTCAGGGACACAACCAGTGATAAGGGAGGTGTTGATGAATTTAGTCCAACAAGGGGCAATGATGTGGTTAAGATTGTGAACTATGTTAGAGGGGAGTGGGTCTTTGGTGTGCGAGGTCGGCTTAAGTTTCGCAATTATGTGAAAGACTTCAAACTCGTTCATAGGACGGAAATTATACCTGGAGGCATTATTTTTCAGTTCTAAGTTGGAAAGGAGGTCATCAGGGGTGGTTGGGATGAGAAGGAGAGAGAGTGGATTAGGCGGTAGGGACGGAGCAGAGCAAGGGGGGTGTCAGTGGCTACGTTAAAGGTATATTGGGGGTTGCGAGGGGCCAGGTTTTGAGGGAAGGATTGATCAATTTTTGCAATTTTATCGGAGAGGATGTTGGCAATTTCTTCACATTTATCAATTGAAGCCGTCAGCTCTGGAGGGGCAGATGATGTTTGATTTCTGATAATGTTAAACAGCTCTCTGGGCCTGTTTTTGGCACGATCAAGTTGAGCTTGAAAGAAAGATGCCTTTTCATTGAAAATTTGTCTTTTGTAAGTTGATCTAGCAGCTCTGAGGAGGGCCAAATGGGAGGAAGAGAGGTGTTGTCTCCAAGTTCTTTCTGAGAGTCTAACTTGTCTTCTTTCGTTGTTAAGTTCAGGATTGAACCAAGATTTGGATTGGATTTTTCTTCGACTTTTAAGTTTGAGAGTGGCAATTTGATCAAGGACATCACTAATGGTCTTGTTAAAGTGTTCAGTGACCCCATTAGCATTTTGGGAGAGAGGAGTGTGTTGAAATTGGGCTTGGAGTTTAGTCTCAAGTTCACCAGGAGGGATTTGTTTAAGGTTTCAGGTCCACTTCATGGGTTTCTTACTGGCTGCTGGAGGGAGTAGGGAATGGTTGCAATCCTAAACAGAATAAGGTGATGGACGGATCAGTCAATGGGGATGATGTTGAAACTTAGGTCAAGTCAGTATTGCAGATGATTCTGGCAAGTGTGGCCCCTTTGATATGGGTTGGAAAAGGGCATCGTTGTTTAAGGTCATTCATATCAAGGAGGTTAATGAGGCTCATGACAGTGGTGTCAACCGAGTTATTGCAGTGGATATTTAGGTCCCCTAAAAAGAGATTTTTCGAGGCTGAAAAGGAGGCATGCATGAGAAGATCAGAAAATTCATCTGCAAAGCGGAGAGGATCACCCTGAGGGTGGTAGATGTTATGTAGCCTAATCGGAGAAGAGCCCTTGACCGTAAGTTTGACACCAAAGTATTCAAATGACATGTGAGCCGTGTTCTTTAAAAGGGAAAGTTGAAATTCCCTTTGATAGATTATAGCTAGTCCAACCCTTTTTCTGTTAAGTCTGTCTTGCCTAATGATGGAGTAACCTGGAGGTGTGAGTAGGTCAAGCATAGCCGTAGAATAGTCATTGAGCCAGGTTTCGGTAAGGAAGGCTATGTCAATAGCCTCACTGACAATGGTTTCTGATATTTTAGTAGCATGTAGGACGACCGATCTGCAGATAACACACATGCAAGAAAGGTGAATAGGGTTATCCTTAGCAGGATTGAAAGAGTGGACTGTGGCTAGTTGAGCTGGGGGTCTAGGTGAAATGGGTGAAGAGGGGACTCTGTTGATGCCCATAATAACTGGGATGCAGGAGTAAGGGGGAGGATATTCATGATCAGAGGCTTAGGAAGGTAGGAGTTGCATAGGTTAATAAGGTCAGAAGTGGAGAGGCAGCTAACAGCATGGCGAGGCCTGGGAGTTTGGTTGTAAAGGGGTGTAGTCAGCCCTTGTGTGTGTTTGGTAAAGTTATGGGAGCAAGAGTGACAGATATCAGCATGATTTGGATGGGTTCTGTGTTTAAGGGTGTTGATATCCCTTCTGAGTCTTGTTATTTCGATGCTCATAGCAGAAAGTTTATCTTCTATACCATTTAGTGTTTATACTATAAGATTGAGAGGGAGGCTGTTAAGTCAATGACCACAGAAATTGATGTTGAAAGATGAAGTTTAATCGTGGATAAGGAAGCACTCCCAGCGATACATCTGAAGGCTCCGGACAGTTCACAGCAACTGCCCTAACAGTTACAGTACAGTAAGGAACGGCACGATAACATATCGTGCCGTGTAGCGAGACACACACATTCAAAACATAACAATTGCACGAGGTATAATTGAAAAGGAAATACATGCGCGAGAGATAGCACAAAGCACGAGAAAGAGCGCATGACCTCCCATTTTTTATCCTCACTACCAACAGACTGTATAGCACTTTTCAAAACTCTATTGAATCTCTCTATCACCCCATTCCCACTTGGGTTATAGAGAGAAGTAGTGGAATGCACAATGCCAAGCCTTGAAAAATAATCCTTTGCTTTATTGGAATTGAATTGAACTCCATTATCAGTTATGAGTCTTACTGGTAGCCCCTCATCAATGAAAACTTTATCCAAAAACACAAAACAGAGTCAGTATCTATTTTATGAACAATCTTGATAATATGCCATTTAGAAAAAATGTCAATAGCTGCAATGATGTACTTAGAGTCACATCCAATGGGACCCATAATGTCCATAGCAATGGTTTCCCATGGATAGTCAGGAATGATATTCACACCCATATTGGGTTTAAGAGTAATCAATGACTTATCAGAATTTGTGCAAGTAACACAATTCCTAACCAAACGCTCAATAAACACATCCATGCCTGGCCACCAAAATAAATACTTAACTTGTTGTTTAGTCTTGACCATGCCACTATGACCTTCATGACTCTGTAAGACTATAACCTTTCTCACACTCACCGGTGGGATAATACGCTCACCTCTTTTAATAACATTGTCACAATATGAAAGTTCTGATCTCACTTCCCAGAAACTCTTCAGCTCTGAACTAATGTACCTCTTATCAGGCCAACCACCAGTGATGTAACTTGCAACATCCTTCAAAATCTTATCATCCTCAAATTTCTCCCTCCATAAAGTCTGATCAATAGAAATAGGGCCTTCATCATGAATCATAGCAATCTGAAAATCATCCCACTCATTATACAAATCCTCTTGAATGGGTAAGGGCATCCTTGACAAAAAATCAGCAGAAACATTTTCCCTTCCAGGTACATATTGTATGTCATAAATAAAATCCTGTAAGCGCATGGACATGCGTGCAATGCGGGCTGAAGCTCTCAACATCCCATCAGTAGTGAGAAGACGCACCAAGGGTTTGTGATCACTCCTCAATATACATTCCTTACCCCAAACAAACACTCTGAAGTGTTCCAAAGCCCAAATGCACGCTAATGTCTCCCTTTCTATTGTGGAATACTTTTCCTCAGAAGGAGTAAGAGCTCTGGAGGCATGTGCAATAATGACTTCTTTTCCCTCCTTAGTCAGTAGAAACATGTTTATGTGTTTATACACTAATAATGACCTTTTTTATAGTGCAATGCAAACTGACGTTTTGGTACTTATGCCCTTATTTTGTGTTCCTCGTATTTTGTAGCAGGGATGCTGCAGACTGGAATCACCAACTCTGTCCAGTATCCTGCACTAAAATGCATGGTTATGCGCTATTTCCCCCAGACCAGAATTGTGAATAAGGCATAGACCCAGAAATAGCAGGTCCTATTCTGTGTGTGTTTTCCCCATTGCGTAGAAAATAACGAACCAGCATCTGCATCCATTTACCACCAGTTTTAAGCAGGTGATAAATAGTCGTGGGGTTTGTTTTGCTTCCTGGTCGAAGTAGCAGATAGTATGGTGCGGAAGCAACATCACGAGTAGAAGAGAGAGCTGGGGAAGCATTTGGTGCTCCCTCTTGCTTCAATAAGAGGGTAAGGTGCTGCAGTTGCCCACAGTCTTGATAACATCTCTATCAGGTCCGGGTCCAGCTGCTAAGGGCTTGAGATTACTGTGTCCGGTATTAGCAGATACAATTCCAGACTGAGACATGGAAAATGTAAATTTTCATCAACCTTGGTGTTTAGAAAATCTGGATTTTATTAAAGACACGGAGGCTAATATTTCTGCAACTTCCTTTAATGCCACTGCACATAGCAGCCCCTTTAAGAAATAGAATACAAAACATAGAGAATTCCAACACTATATAACCATGGAACTCTCAATAATCTTCCTCTTTTTTTTGCGCACTGCATATCATTTTAAGAAACCGCATTACTATTGTTCAGTCCTATTTAAACAAAGTCCAAACTATTGAAGATCCACAAAGACTCTTCAAACGAAGACGATCCTCTACAAACTACTCCTCATCCTCCATCCTTATTGCAGGACTCGTGCTGCAATAAAAACTAAATATTAAACTGGGTTGGGACCCACGGTGGGATAATATTAGCCTCAGTGTCTTTAATAAAATCCAAATTTCTGAACACCAAAGCTGATGAAAATCTATATTTTATGGCAAAACCGGAGTCTAACATTATTGCAAGTTTAAAGCGTCTCTACAAGAAGCCACACTCTCTACTGGTTTAAATTTTTTTTTTTTAAAACAGTATCATTTGACCAATCTGGACATCTCAAAATGTCCTGTAACGCACCCCCAAGCAGAAAAACCTTAGATGCAGAAACTACTCTTACAGAATGTGCTCCAAAAACATTCACATCCACATCTGCACTCTTCATAACCTCTTTCACCCAACGAGCAAGAGTTGGAGATGACAATCCATTATTATAACGTGTCCTAAAAGAAATAAGCAACTGATTCTCACCCATTGCTCTCAAAACAGCTGTTCTTTTCTCATACTTATTCACCCCACGTACCACACACAAGTTCACATGTTCGTCAAAGTAGGGATAAAAAATGTAAAACAAATTCGTTTTAGTCCTTCTTCCTAAACTAAAACAAACTCCTTCTGGTGAAAAAATCCTGCTTGTTACATCCAAAGCCCTCACATCCGACACCCTTCTGAAAGAAAGCAAACAAAACAACACTGTCACCTTCTGCAAAAACATTTTTAAACTCAAATTATCATTATTACCTAAATTTTCAAAAAAGATTTAAAGATTAGATACATCCTAAACCGAATTATATCTAGCAATTGGAGGTCATGAAATCTTAATATTCCTTAGCAATCTCCTAACCAAAACATCTTGACCAACCTTTATTCCATTCCTTAATACATGTCCTACTGCAATAGCCGACCTATGAACATTATTCGTCCTGTTTGATTAACCTCTCTCAAACAATCCTGACAAATAATTCACTACTTCAACTACATCCACTGAAACTGGATCGAAACCCCTCTCTATGTACCAGCAAACCCATTTCTGCTTTGCCAGTCTATACATTTGCCTTGTTCCCGGAGCCAAGAATTCTCTAATAAGATTTGTAGCTGCCTGTGAAAGTCCAGGCACCCCCATACATGCCTGAAATTTTCCATGCTACCAGTCTCATCTTCCTGACATTACTAATTTGTGTCTTTCTCCCCATAGATTCAACAGAATATCCTGAAACACTAAATCGGAAAATCCATTGATAATTCTAGAGGTACAGGATACCAGGCCTGTGACCTCCAAAGGGGTGTCACCAGAACTAAAGTCTCCTTCTGTTTGACTTATCATCCGCATAATCATTGAAAACAGTGGGAAAGCATACGGCCTCTGACCCCTCCAGTTCTGATGAAACGCATCCAGTCCCATCGCCTCTGGGTCTGGACGCCAACTAAAAAACTTCGGCAACTGCGCATTCAGCCTGTTTGCAAATAAATCTATCTCACATGGACCTCTGAGGACCATCAACTACATAAAGACCTTCCTGTCCAACATCCAATCGCTCGCATCACTGTAATTCCTTGAACACCAATCCACCTCTACATTGTTCAACCCTGGAGTGTGTTCCGCCTACACTGTTATATTTTGTTGAAGAGACAATAATTCCAAAAATCCTTGGCTAGATCTGCCTAATCCTTTGAATGGGGACCCCCTATCTTGTTCACATATCTAACCACTGACACATAGTCCGTCTTCAACAACACAGCACACCTCACACTGTTCTTTGTAAAACTCTTTATCGCAAAAGAGCCTGCTAACAACTCCAGACAATTTATGTGAAGCCTGCTCTCCTCTTCTGACCATACTCCACCTGCCATGACCGAACCACATCGTGCTCCTCAACTTTCTAAACTTGCATCCGATTCTATTACTAAGTCTGGGCACTCCCCTGAAATAGATTTCCCATTCCATGCCTCCATGTTCCTTAGTCACCAGACCAATTCCTCTCTGCTCTCTTGAGTCAAAACAATCTCCTCTGAACATTTCAAACCACTCCTTAAATGTCTGCTCTTCAATCTCTGAAGTGCACGATAATTCAGTGGTCCTGGAAAAATAGCTTGAATCGTAGATGAGAGTAAACCTATAACCCTTGCTAATCCTCTCAAAGATACTTTCTCTGCACCCAGAACCTTTCGTATCTCCTATCTTATTCTTTTTAATTTCTTCTTTGGTAATTTTAACAGACCATTTACACTATCCACCAGAAAACCCACAAATGGTGTTACCTGGCCTGGAACTAAACAAGACTTCGTCCTGTTCACCACAAACCCTGTACCACCACAAAAACTGTACCGCCACTTTTGTGTGCTCAAGGACCTTCAACCTGCACTAATCCATCAATAGGGTCTTGTCTAAATAAATGATCAGTCTCATTCCTCTCCCCCTTAAAAATGCTGTGCAGGTCAAAGAACCTTCATAAAACACCAAAGGGCAGACGACAGTCTGAAATGGAAGGCAAACAAACTTCCACAAACTTTCCTCCCCATGTGAATTGTAGGAACCTTTGATGTGGTTCCTAAACTGGGATCATCAAATAAGCGTCTTTTAGATCCAAACGTGCCATCCTATTTGTAGTAGATCTCTTACTGAATGAATACCATCAATTTTGATATAATGATACTCCACCCAATCATTCAGAATTTTCAAATTTATCACTGGCCTTATTCCTTTGTCTTTTTTCTCTACAAGAAAATGTTGCGGTAAAAACCGTTCTCGGTACTCCAATACTTCCTGCATTGCACCATTCTCTTTCAAATCCTGTACTTCCTTGTCCACTAACGCTGTGAGTTCCACATTGAACCGCAACATCTCTGGAGGATGAATTTGATATGGCTCTTTCACAGAGTCTTTGTGTTATCCCACAAGTGTTTGTAAAACCCACGATTCTCTAGTTACCTCTAACCAATTTCCCAAACATTGAGCAAGTCTGCCGCCCAATTTTTGTGGGGTAACAATAGGGTCTTGTCTTACCTGCATTTCTGAAACGTCTATCATCACATCCATTTGTTCCTCTATTCCTTCCTTTTTGGGGGTAGAATCCTCCTGACTGGTATGAGGTCTAAAAGGTACAGGGTCTAAAAGAAGCCCTAGTTATGCCTTGTCCTCGGCCGGGGAACCGACCCCTCGTTCTCCCGGCCCCTCTACAAACACGTCTATCAAAAACTTTTTAAATCTCCCTTTGATATTTTTGTAAAGAGTTAAAAGCTCCCACTTACTTAGACATCTCCTTTATAAAATCATCACCAAACAGAAACCCATTTGCTGAATGACCACCTTCGTTATATGCTAACTCCACTAACTTTGCATCGATTTTTAACAAAATACACTTTCTACGTTCGACTGATAAAGCAGTTCTTTGGACCCACTGTCTCAGCTCTTCTTTATCCAATCTCTTATTTCCCACGTAAGCCTTCTCAACCATCTTTCGGAATTTGTTTCCTCAACCAGTTCTCCACATACTCTGCTACATGAGCAATTGGAGTCCATTCTGGTGACAAAGGATGTTCAATCAATGAGGGATCGAACATATATTTCACCACGGGACCTATCAGAGCCTCCTGCTCTCTGTTATTCATTGCCAAGTCTGTAGACTGCATAGTATTCCCCCTTAACTCTTCCTCTGATTAAGAATCTGAGGAACAACTTATTTCCACCTTGGCGCTCCCAGAGGATTCATCACAGCACACCGAGGAATGTTTCCTTATTGCATGTGTCTGCTTCTCAGACTTCACTGGACCCTTAACTTGGTCCCCTTGAGTGTTCTTAACACTGCCATATGTTTGTTGACCTTCAAGTTCCTTATCAGAACTCACCTTCTTAAATTTCTTTCCTACTCCTCGTATTTCCTCAAGACTTTTCCTCTTTCTTATCACTTTAACACTTCTCTCTACACCTGAACCTTCTCCAGCTGAATAAAGTCTTTCATCTTGCACCATCATACCCTTGCTTTGTAATATATCATTCAGTTTGCTATCCATTTTTTTATTGAAATCATTTGAAAATGATTGCCCATAACCCTTTCCTCGATAGAACTACTTTCCATACTCCCTAAATTACTAGGTACAGACATTACCAAAACCATCTTGTTTAATAATCCCGACAAAAGTCACCTCAAACTTAATTTCCTCGCCGATTTTCACCACAATACCTCATTTCTACAACTCAAAAGTGTTCAAGTCAAGTTAAAAAATATTAAACGTTCCTTTTCTTTAAAATTAAAAAAAAACAGCTCTATTCAACCCCGGAGACCTTTCCAAAATACTTCCCCAAGAACTATTTATGAGCATAAACCCATCATTTCATTAAACCATTCATACTTGGAGCTGCCATAGATAATTATCTGATTCAGCACCAGAAAAAAAGAAAGGAAGATTATTGAGAGCTCCATGGTTTTATAGTGTTGGAATTCTCTATGTTTTGTATTCTATTTGCATACAGCTCTTTGATGACAGTTCATAGGTCACTGTACTATATTTCTTAGGATTGTCATTTATGAACAGCAAGTAACAAAAGGATCTATGTGACAAGAACGAAGCCCACTGAGCTATCTACCTAAATACAGTTCTGTGATCTGCATGGTACATGTTCTTTGCCGAGGGCACATTAACCCTCTGCACTACAGTCAAAACTGCCACTACTCAAAACTCTGATCTCCATCCAGCAGGAACATAACGTTTAATTATCAATGTCCTCTTGACCTTGATACTGTTGCCTGAATCCTGCTGGAACACACAAGGAACTCTACTGCAGCAGTAGACTAACTTAGTTTAAACTAGATTATTTTCTAAGACAGTCCACCCCAACTCAGTGCACCCGAACTCAGTGACAGGTGCCCACGCCCTAAAAGCCGGCTGTGTCTCATGCCCAGCTATTGGTCACCCAAAACGACACATGCACTTTTTAAACTTCAAGTACACGTTCCCAGAATAATTAAGAATTTGGTTCTTATTGTCTCACTTTATTACACCCTGTTGATAACTGATAGCTGCTTCAAAGCATTGTTGGTAGGACGATACATACATACATGAAACTCATACATCAGAGTTTCCGAAGAAGTCGAGTATATATACATGGCAGGTGCACATGCGGCCTATGGTAGATAAAAATGAAAAAAATACACACCGGAAGAGCGTCAGTCTCTCCCACCTGCCTGGTTTATCTGCCTTCTCACAAGTGAGTCCAGCACTCCCAGAACACACTTGAGTAGAATTCCAATTGTAGGTAAAATCACTGGTATGCAGAGACCACCTATGTTACGATGCTGCTCATGCACTGGGCTCCAAATTGGGCGCCACACGCTGACTAAGGTGCTGTTGTGTGTTTCCTGCATGACCCATTGTAGTTTTCCCTATGTCAGCCTAACTGTGCACATTATAGGCCTCATTTTCCTTTAAACACGTTACTATATAAACACATTTGCTTTTGTGCCACATTGTACTTTCACATGGAACCTACATAAGTATTTGCATGTTCTTCTTTTCTTGGGATTTCGTCTGAACACCATAGACAAGGTCAAACAACAGTGCCCCTTGTTATTCTTTCTGGACATGCACTGGCACCAAGACATAACACAAGAATTCTGCTGTTGTTTATGTGCACACATGTCCTATCATATAGATAAGCACATGAGCCAAAAGCAGACATATGGAACGAGAGTCCTGAGACAAGAGCAATGTGTCTGCTGAGATTTAGAGAGCCCATCTGTGTATGCTACGGAACAGGGTCTGCCAGTAATCCCAGAGATCTTTCATATATAATCATTTAGCTTCATTAGTAAAGGGAGGGGGTTTAGTTTACTGTGTCCTATAAAATGCTAGGGCTTTTCACGATATATGGATTATTAACCAGGCTAACAGTATTTTCAGTATGTATTTGTTTTCTTATTGTGGCACTTATACTGCATTTCAGAGCACAATAGTTTAAATAAATATGCTAAACTTCCTCCGTTTCTCCTGGTCATCTTATTGTGGACGAGTAGGAGTGAGAGAGCAAAAGGGGGTGTCTTGTTACCACAATCCCTGAGAGAATCGAGAGTATTGTGCTCTGGGGTGCCAATTTACTTGTTTTTCTGGTAAGGTCGGGAGGGCAAGTGAGACACAATAGCTAGTCGGACTCAGACTCATAGACCTACTGATGTCCTATGGTTCCAAGCATCGTTCTGTTCTAGAACAGAATCCCTGCAACAGCATGAAGAAATTAGCTATAGTTAGGTCAACCCACCACCAGCAGCTCAGTGAAGTGAGTGACAGGAAGAGAGAGACCTATTGCTCTGGCGCGATTATGCCAATTTGATTTGGATGTGTGTATTGAGCACAGCCCCCCCCCCTCCTCCTGGGCCCAGTAATCTTAATAAAACAAACACATGATAACCGGTAGCAGAACCCAATATGCTGCCACATAATCGACAGAGCAATTATTTGGGGTGGAGTTCTACCCCATACACCCACCCTGCAGCTACGCCCCTGCACATGGGCCTGCACGGCAGGTTGCACACGCCATCCCCTGCTCATTGCCCTGTGGACTACATCCCCAGTGAGAACCTACACCCGTTCCATACCACAGTTACTTATTGGGATATGGCATGTCCTGAGGCAGCCCCCCATGGACCCTTAGCACGTAGGCAAATTCACAAATGCAGATCAACTCCATAAAAACGCTCTATGACACCAACTAATTAGTGGATTGTGTGCTATTCAACAAACCTGTGACATTACATTGACATGAACAGGACTGAAATCTTGGTAATGTCCTTCATTAGTCAATATGTGGCAGATTAACAAAACTGGAAATTTGCATTTTCTTCAGTTAATTAATTCACCCCAGAAATGGTCTCTTGGGCAGCAACAGGCACGTGGGTCACATAATCATATCAGAAGTGATGTACCAAATTTAGGTAGATTTAGGAATATTGTGTCCTGTTCAGGGAAATATATAATAATAAATATCTGAAAATGTCTAGCAAGTTAGAGGAGCTCTCATCAAAGTTTTCTACCCACATTGTTTCTTCCAATAACCTGCTCCTATATAGACATTGGGACAACCTAGACACTTTCCTTGCGAGAGTATTTCATTTTCTTGTATGTCAACGTGTGTGATGAAGTCTATTGAAAAGGTGGGTATTTGAATAAGTGAATTAAAACAGCCAATCACAGGAAAGAAAACTAAATTTGCACGCAGTAGTATCAGTGTTAGCTATTTCCATTTGTAGGTGCATCAAAATGATGCACTCTTCGATTGTTGGTGCCAAAAGGGATGCACCCCGTACCACAACTCTTGAAGTCGGCTGCTTTTGCCACCTACAATACATTTAGCTGTGTAGGAGGAAATATGCCTCTATATAAAAAAGTGTGATAGACTATCCACTGAAAGAACAGATACTACATATGCCATAGTGGCACAATTTTGGAAAATATACTGTTACCAACTCAACAAACAACAAGCTGATCACGCAATGTTTGAAATAATGTCAGCCAATGGCAATCACTTGGGCCACCTTCCTGAGCATCGTTTTTCGTCCACTGTGCCATTGTAGTTGGAGACCAGCTGTTTGCAAATCAGTGATTGGGCTACTCCAACATGGACAGTACAGCCCGACATGTCAGGCCAAGTCACCTCCACATGGAACCACAAGTAATCACCGACTAGTTTCGTCACTGATGTATGGCTTTAGTCTTCTGTTTCAGCGAGCGTGGGACCCACATCTGGGCATATCAGCTGAATGTAGGGTTCTACTGCAACAAGAAAAAAGTTGATAGAAACAATGCTTGAATTAACATCAGCTATTGCCGACTGCTGTATCTGCATTCCAAACCATTGTTTTTGACCCACTATGCCATTCTGAACTGAGACCAGCCGTTCTTAAATCAGTTCCCCTCGAGACAGGAACACACGCAAACACAGACCAGTTTTGTCCTACTTAGGACTTCTCAGAGAGATGTAGCTTGAGTCCGGTAGCACCGTGAGACAAGGACCTACGTCCTGGCCTACCCATCACCCAGAACGTGAAGAAAGATTACTTGAATTTCATGTCAAGACCGGAGGCTAATCTTATTGCAATCTCCTTTAATTAGCTAACCGCAGCCACTTTAAAGAACAAAGAGCATTGTGACACGAAGAAATTCCAACGCTCTAAAAGGTCAGAACACTAGTAACACATTCTTTTTTTTATGAATAGGAGAGAATGAATAAACTAATAAAGCATGAATGAACTTTAGGCAATCCAAAAGGTCTTCATAGATGAGAAAGGAATCTTGTCAATGTTATAGAAACTTGAAGAACTTCAAAGTAAAAGACTTTATCCAAATTTACCAATAATCCAAGTTATTCAGGGGCGGTGGGTGACATTTGAAAGTGGTGGGGCGCAAAGTGATTTGCATATTGCACCGTAGCGAGCGCAGCGAGCGAGCCCGAACCCCAAAAGGGGGGTTTGGGGGGATAACCCCCCCAAGAAAAGTTTGAAAAAAAAGGAAGAAAAATCGTGCATTTTCAAGCAAATTTGAGAAAGCAGAAAGGTTAATAAAGCAATTGTGAAAGTGCAGTTATTACATTAATAGAAGGCATAACATAGCTAGCTGCTTATTCAGTATAACCACAGAGCTTCATACATTCCGTCCTATTATGCTCAGGTGCAGAATTCAGACTATAAGAGTTTCATGGAAATCTCAGCTCTAAGAGTAGAAGAAGTTGCACAGCAGTTGGGAAACAGCCTTCACAAAGCTTTGGGAACCACGCCTTACCTTTACCACGTTTACAGTAAATAATGGAAATAATAAAATATTAACATATTTGTGTTTGTTAGTCACATGAAATGAGAAATGTTGCCCTGTCCAATGTATCAATACCAAAAACATGCACTTACCACTACCCTCATTTTCAGGCTACCAGACCACTGTGTGATTTTGATAGCATTTAGAAGCTTAGCCTGGGATCTTAAATCTGGAAAAATATCCACTTTCTGCCAGTACTTTTGCCCAAGCCCAAGGTAGCCCTCTATATTTGTCTACACCTTCTAAAATCAAATGCAAGGAGAATGTTCCTGTTTTTGTTCTCCTAACTGTTCTCAAAGTGGAACAGGTGATCTGAAATGCAAAATTTAGTGAGAACCCTAGTTGACAATTTACCAAAAGGTATGTAGTGCTTCTGTTACGGCATTGGAGACCTTGGACATCTATTTTTAAACTGGGCCTAGGTGGGTGGCAGGGAAAAACACAGAAAATGCTAACAGGTAAAGAAAAATACTAGCCAAAACTAAAACACACACAAACATCACTTAGAAACCGTCTCACTTTACTGCAAAATCCACCCCAGACCTTATCCCTCACTTATCCCTCATTGTGACTGTTAGGCAATCCTTGATACCCCCATGGTATCCCTGGGCCTTTTGAGGTGCATCCAGTATCTCAAGACATTTCTCTAGATATCCACACAAGATTAATTACAACACCGACCATTGACAGTACATTTCAACACCACAGCATATTTACTGAACTGAAATAATGTGTTTTTTGTGCAAGAATCATGTATTTTTTCAAGTCAATTATCAGCCCTTTGCCCTGTCGTGGTATTTAAGGTGGTACTTTTTCGGAGACAGGTGACTATTCAGGGGCCAAATGTGGTGAAGCGTAAACTGATTTTCATACTGCATCATAGCGAGCGAGCGAGCCCGAAACCCATAAGGGGGTTTTGAAAAAAGAGAAGAAAAATCGTGCATTTTCAAGCAAATTTGAAAACTTACAAACTGCAAGTAACAAAAGGATCTCTCTGACAAAAGCAGTGACTCACTGACCTATTTACATCATATGCATGTTGTGATCTGCATCAGGTACATGTTCTTTGCAGCAGGCACATTAACCTTCTGCGCCTCCGCCTGCTGCCCTGTTCACTACTGGGACCACAAACATAGGCTAGCTCTGCCAGACTGCCAACGCACCTCCATATATAGGCCAACAACTGATTTTTCTATTTTTTGTTTTATATAGCGAAATAGACCCGAGACATCGGGTATCAGAGCGCTTTACATGAGCACCAGTTTTGTTACATTACCATTAATGCCTAAATAAACCTCACTTTACATGAATGTGTCTTATAAAGAGTCTTGGATAAATAGGGTGAATGAGCACAACACATAAGCGGCAACTTGCTTATTCATCTCAACCCCTTGGAACCCTACATGCCTTGCCCTTTCTTCCACCCTGCCATCCATGCTGCAGCAACAAATGTCATTGAACAACTACCACATTGTCAACTTTGAATTACAAAATATGTTAGACTTTTTGATGTAACATTCTCAACAAGCAAGGCATTGTAAGCAGCTTGAAACAAGTATTTACAATGCAATGGTTTCACCTTTCGAAAAGTTAGAGCTATTGGCATTGTAAATGACAAAATTTGTATATATGTGTTGGTTTTGAAAACAGATAAATAAATGGCATTGTCATTAGTTTAATCTCTGCAGTCACTCTGCAGTCCCTAGCACTCCATAGCACTCCCTTGCACTCTGCACTCCCTTGCACTCTGCACTCCCTTGCACTCCCTAGCAGTCCCTAGTCACTCTGCACTCCCTAGCACTCCTGGTCTGGTGCAGCTCATACTTGTCACTGATGACACCACCCCTGCCAACTCTCCACAAGCTTTAGATCTTTTTTTTGAAGCTACAAAAAATATTAGGTGTAATCCATTCACACAGTATTGCCGTATTCCTTACCAATCCACTTCATCACATAACTGTTACCACAAAACTTTTCTGCACACCTCTAGTCTCCAATCTGCTAATGTTATAACAACCATTCAGTGGCACTGAGTGACCCTTTGCTCTTTTATGCGGAGCACCTCAAAGTGAAACTCATACTTGCTGCCTGGTATTGATTCACTTATCAGGCTGTCTGCGCCCATCCTATTCCAGTGTGACATTAGCACACACTCCACATCGGCGGGGAGAAGCGGATCGGGGGGGGGGGGGTGGGGAGGGGGATTGATGGGTGAAATAGCGAGTAAATGCATTTCAGAATAAGCAGATAGGTGGATTAGTGGATCGAAGGATGGGTGAATGGGCTGATGGGTGGCTTAGTAGATGCCTGAGTGGATAAATTGAAGGGTTGATACATGGGTTGATGAATCAGTAACTGGGTGGATGAATGAGGTGAGTGGATGATTGAAATGGTGAGTGATTGTGCAGATTAACACCTGCATCAGACTTCTCACAAAGCTTTATCACAAGATCTTATACTTGTGTTCCGCAGCAGGGTCAGTGGAGCCAAATCATATGGTGAACCCCCAAATCACAGCAGCCTAAATTTGTAAATGTTATGCCGGGTCACTCCTGGTAAGGAACTTTACTCTGCCTGTTGTTGCTTTGCAGAAGCAGTGCTGCACATTGTGGCTGAAGTAGCAGGGGCCAGTGATCTTTAAGCTAAGTACAACTGTGGTTGAAAGATAACACCAGTAAATCGCCAAAAGTTGTGGATTTCCTGTACTATTACCAATACTTTAAATTATACATGTAGACAATCCCTAGAGTACGTTTATATATTACAGTTTTTATACAAAATGCAACAGTTTTCCTCTTTGTAAAATCCATTGTCCAAAGACTTGGTAGATATGTGGCTCTCAGTGATCACTTCAATGCCTAATGCATGGAAAGATGTACTGCTAGATAACAGGTTGCATGTGAGCTGAACAAACCGATTGAAAAGGTATGTAAATAGTAAAAGTTACACTTTTGGGGTTGTCCTTAATGGGCAATTGGCCACTCTTTTACCCCTGTCCTGAAAACATACACATTCCTTGTAAATGTATTCCAGTAGTACAACTGCCATACTAGGACATTTCCCGGAATTAAGGTCCTTCTGTTGGTTTATAAGTCTGCAGATTCAGATTTTATCATTATAAGGATCCATCTAATATTGTCAGGCAAATAGATTTCTTTGGTGCACAAAATAGCTGTTAGTCTCAGCCAGAATCAAAGATCAATGTATGCTTCCCCAGGCAATAATATGTGAATGCTCCAATACTCCATCCGATTCACTGGAATTCTCATAGAGCACATAAGAAATATGTTCGTTTATCAGATGGTTCTAAATTTGGGCTAACTACCTCGACTCTGTGATAGGTTGTAGATCTGCAGAGAAGCTTTTAATGATTCAATTTTTGTCAGTACTTGGAAGTACATGATCCTCCTTGCATAGTCCAGTGTGTACTCTTTTTTTTATATGATCAACGCTTGGCTTTCAGCCGCCGCCCAATTGGAGACGTCCCTTCTCCAGGCCTGAAACTGACACCTGTCTCTTCACTAGCGCCATGACTACATCTATGAATTTGTTCCCTACTTTTCATCTTGGGAGGTATGGGAACAGGCCCAACAAGCACACTTCGATGGAATTGTCCGCTACTCTCTCCAAGGTGGTGCCTGTGTTGTCACTACACCCCAAAACAGACGCAAGAACTCACAGTCCCAGACCATGTGTATACAGTCTGCGTCTCGGAAGGTACACCTCGGGCAATTGCGCATCTCTGCTCCATGAATAGTCTGAAGCCTGTGCAGGGTCATGTAGGTCATATTAACAAAATTAAGCTGGGTATATTTCAGTTGCTGTACCGACTTAGGCCATGCCAGCACTTTTCCCCAGTTTTGATCAGTGAATTCTTTGTTTAAGGCCTGTTCCCACTTAGATCTAATCTTGGTTAAGGGCATCAAAGTGGTCTCTATCAGTGCCTTAAAAAAACTATTTACTTGGTGTCGAGCTGTGCCTAAGGTGAGCAAGGCATGTAGGAGCCGGAGTATGTGTCACCAGTTCTTCACAACCTCTGCCCTATAACATTCCAAAGGTGCATATCCGAGTTTCATATTGTATGAACTGGCCCTCCGGCCCAAATATCAAGCATGGAACTCCATGAGACAGGCTCACCAGTGGGAGGATCAGCGTGTATCTGGGGGTTTCCATCATTTTGGACATGCATCGTCGTTTCCATCATCTCAGGGATGCAGTCTGCAACATAGGCAGGAAGGGGTCACCGTTGTGTAGTCCAGTATCTTTGCTAACAAAAAAATGTGGGATGTAAGCAGGGGACAGACAGAAAAGTCCCCTTGTATTCACTCCCTCCAATCATTGCGCTAGCCATTGCAGTTGGGTGGCTAATTGATACAATTCTAAATTCGGGACTTCCAGGCCCCCTTCCCTCACGGACGATGCGCTGCAGTGTTTTCAGGGAAACCCTCTTCTGTCCTACTCCCGACATGAAATCTCTCACAAGTGAGTTTAGATGAGTAAACCATCTGTTTCCACACATCAAGGGGCATGATTGTTGCCCTCTGACCCCCCCCCTGTTTGACCCTCAAGTCCCAGCCGTGAATAGAATGTATATGTTATAGAGGTCATTAAGAATCATAGTATGTCGCCGAGAATGCAAAATGGCATATTTTTCACAAACTGCCAACCTCAATTTAGCGCAGAAGATCCACTCAAAAGTATACACATTACACATATACCTGTTATAATAACATTTTCAAAAATCCACAATAATAAATAAACGTGAACTGGTATGTAAACAGCCAGAGAACATTTTTATAAAATAAATGTTTTTATTCAAAGCCAAAACACACAAAAATGCAGGCCAATAACAGTCTTGTTAATTCTCTCCTAAATTTAAAAATTCTGGGCTAGCACAAAAAGTTAATCGTTCATCATGAGTTATAGCCCAGGCTGCAATATTTTGCAACACGTTTAGTTCAGAGTTTCTGATCTGAAAAAAGGAAATTCAGGGCAAGCTGACAAAGCTGCTTGAAGTGTCACTTAATGTGAAGATTTTATTTTCTGAGAACGCAGCACAGAGCGGGACCGAGGTCAGAGCATAATATACCACAGTTGTCTCCTTTGTCAGTGCAAAGAAAATATTCCCAGTAAAGAAGGACGTTTCACATTCAGCCCTGCGTGCAGCATTTTAATGGTTTTTTAGCCAAAGGCTTCCTAGAGTAGATTCCTCCATGATATTGGAGGTCACAATTGTTCAGGGAGGCACATACCTTGGTATGATGCCAGTCATTCTATGACGATTATGGGAAAACTTCCCAAATGCAACTCATTCCAGAACAGTTGACACATTAGTGAGTACATTTTTTTAAGCTGCCCCACCGCTAATGACAGCGAAAAGTTGTTAGCCATATTTAATCCTAACTAATGACAAATGCGAAAAGACAAGGTTTCACCATTTTATAAATCAGAAAAAAATGCAGTTAAAAAATAAATCTTGTTAAGGGATTTGAGGAAATAGAAATTTTCAGGTAGCTAATGTGTCCCCCACTCGCACCCTATCCATGCACCCATGTTCCATGTATGTCGTATAATTCCTTTCCCGTGTCTGCCATAAAGACGCATATGCATTTGCGTCCATTGTTAACATGTCAGTTATTCAGTTCATCAAGAAAAGCACGTTAAATTGGCTTCTAGGCCTATGGTGCCAACGTCTTTACATGGTGCACTTTAAATATCGCACACGTTCTCCATGTTTTTCTGGCTCAACCGAGCCAGGCCCTTAATTGAGGCTCCGAGTCTCTTCTGTCTTTTCTGCCTCTGAAAGCTACAGTTTAGGTATGCATCCCTGACCTCTACCTTACTTCCTGCTCAGGCGAGCGGTGCCCGGCTCGGCCTGGTCTGTCTGCCAAGACAGTATTTTGCCTACAGTTATCTGCTCAGCCTCCTCGAAAACACATTCCAGTCTAGTGAAATAGGTAAACATGTTTCCGGCTGCAGAGCAAAGGGCCCAGCCTTCCTGTCTTCCTTGCAAGTGATTTACTGAACCCGTTACCATGGTAGGCCCATGGCCCCGCGTATTGCACCAAGACACGTATGCACGCACTAGCATTCAGTATTGAACGGCCTCTGCCCGAGAGACCTTTTACTTCAGACAATACATCCTCCAAACATAAGATACCAGATATGCTATAAGTGCAGGTCGTTCTGGCATCCCAGACATCAGTCTCCTCTACTAGTGCTAAAGTCAAGCCCCCCAGCTCTCCCCAGTTACACGTCATACCTAGTTGCGCACGCATTCAGGACAAAGGTTTCTGCTGACCCTGCAGAATCTCTCTATGTATACACCCACTTATGACACTTCTGTGACGTTTCCTGCACACACCTCCGTGTACGCCCCTGTACACGCCTTCTTTTGCGCACATGTGTTCTTATCTTCTCTCTTTTCACTTGTTACGCCTACTGTATTCATTTCCATTATACAGTTTTGCTATATATAATGTGTGATGTCAATAAAGTGTTGAATATCCCTTCCTGAACCTTAGTGGTGACGGAACTCGATGTCCAGTGTCCCGGGATGCTTAATTAAAGCCCGTATGACTCAGATACCACGGACTCTGCCTCTCATTTATTGAGCTATCCTTTATTGTCATTTAATGTATAAAAAAATTGTCAGGTAAATTATATTTACCACAGATTTACACATACATAGTCGCCTGTAAACAGACGGTGTGTCTCCGGTGAAAGCATCACAGCCCTGCACCTATTCACAGTTCCCCCAGCTCAGGCCAGCTGTTCCAAAGTGATATCATAATGGCTCTGACCTGCTCGGCCCCTGTCTCACGAATCACGATCAGAGCAGGCCCTGCACACACCAGCAGACACATCGAAACGCAATCTGTCTCCTCACGCATGCCCAGAAATTCTCTAATGTCAATGACAGTATATGAATATGTCTTCTATGCCACTACTATAGGGGTGTTAATGAAAGGGAGTCCATAATCAGTAAGAGGAACATACTTGTACCACTCTGTCACTACTTTTTGTTTTGTAATATATATATAACAATTCTTACAATGTGGTGTATTCTATGTCTTATAAAACATTACCTCAGACTTTTCTCGCATCTTCCTTCCATGTGACCAGCATCCTGGAAGCCAGCCGCCTTCTGCTGTTTGCGTTCAGTTTAAGGCCAAGTTGAAGTCAACAGTACACGGTGTCTTCCAAAGGTGAAAAAGAACAGCTTGTGAAATAAAGGGTGTATGGAGCGAGACTTTCCACGTCAATTCCATTTTTAATCGCATCATCTCCGAAGAAGATACTGGAGTCCTGGACTAGTTATATAACGTGTGTAAGAGGCAGAGCTTTCCCCAGTAGAAAATCGACGCAGTAGCACAGGTTTCTGCTAGTTACCTTGAGGCCCTCCGACCACGCGATTATCTTCCTTGTCAGACAGGATCCATCAGGATGTCCCACCCCCACCACGCGCGGCATCCAATGATGGATGCTGCGTGGTGGACCAGCCAATCCTGGAGCTGCATGCAGCACCAGGATTGGCTAGGGGGTCACATTTGCTGCTCGCCCTGTCGCCCTTTGGAAACACGGGCTGTGGCAGCAAACAAGCACCCCTGGGTCCCGCTGGGGAACTTACAGTGCGCATGCTTGAGAAAGTTTTCAACTTCCCCAAGCATGCGCACTGTACTTCCCCAGCGGGACGGTCTGCTGCAGCCTTAGTGTGGACTGTCACTCAAGCTGCAGCAGGCCACCCCCCCTGCGCAATTCCTGCCGGCGGCTTTTATTTTAGAAGACTGAAGAGTGAAGACATACTGATAGGAGGATTGCGGCCGGCGGCCGCGATGCGTCCATGGTGGCTGGTGGGGCTACGCCCCTACGCCCCAATGGACGCACCGCTGCTGAAGTTATTGTTGGCCACGACCTAGAAGGTAAAGAAAGACAAGTGAAAAAAGGGATGGGATTAGGGAGGGAATAATATTAGCCTCTCAGTCTTTAATAAAATCCAGATTTTCTGGGAAACAAAGTTGGGGAAAATCCACATTTTATGACAAGACCGGAGGCTAATCTTATTGCAAGTTTAAAGCATTCTCAATAAAGAAGAAGCAGCATTCTCAATAGGTTTAAAATAAAACTTGCAAAAAGCCATATCATTAGACCAATCAGCACATTTAAGAATAGCCTCCGAGTCTTTAATAAAATCCAGATTTTTTGGGCAACAAAGTTGGGGAAAATCTACATTATTCTCAACAACTGCTGAACACTCGGACAGCTTTCCAGTCTGTCATTTTTCTCTTGCTATGCCACTCTAGACAGAGACCAGTCATATGAAAATCAGTCTTGGTCCTGCTTCAATAGAAACAGCCCAAACCAAGCTTCTGTAACCAAACTAGAACGCATCCAAAGTGTATATTTCACCCTAAAATACAAGTACACAATGGTAAAATTCTGATTTTTGCACAGTAAGCATTTCGTACTGCCCACAAGATTTGCTAACCTGCCTTAAAAAAGGCTGTAAAGGTGAAACAAAACACACTGGACCTGTAGACGACTATTAGGCAGGAAATGCCAGGTTTCCAGCCTTAGATGATTTTTTTATTGGGTGCTGGGGCTCCTCTCTAGGAGTGACTCACCTACCCAGGTACTCATTAATGTTACATTTGCATGGAGGCAAGCAGCACTCTCATAAGTGATCCACTGAAGTGTATGGTTGTAATTTTACCAGTCTTTATGTGATCCAACTGAAATCCATTTGTTTTAAATGGTTGATACAGATCCTCACTTGGGCTGGTAAACCCACGAGCTTACTTAAGGCTGTGGGTCCAAATTCTATAGAAATGATTGTTCTAAAATGGAACGTGTAATAATAGAGAAAAATTACACAATGAAAGTTAATTTAAGCAGTCTCCAGCATGTATTGTACTGTGCTGAGTCATTCAAAATTATGTGAAACATAATCCTGACACAACATAAACCATGCTTGTGTCAGGATTGGGGGTTTGCATAGCAGGTCTTCCATGCCAGTTCAAAACTTCTTCCCTGTTATAGCTCGAAAAGGGAAATGGAGGCCTGTTTCCAAAGATATACAAGGAGGGGAAGTGAAGGGATAGGATGGAAATCAGAAGATTCAGATTGGACCCTACTGTAGCCAGAGTCTTGGAGTAACTGTTGTGGGTGTGTGATGTGCAGACTGAGAGGTGGGTGTTATATCTTGTGTTTACTTATTATTTCTGTTTATTCATTATTTTGTTATTATCTTTTCTCATTCATGTTTCTTTAACTATGCTGTGTTGTCAATGCATCTTTCAATTGGAAGTGCTTAGCAGTTTAGAATGTTGGGCTTGTTCTAGCCAGTATAAGCTGTAGCTGATTGAAGAAACACTCTGCTTGGATCTGAGTGCTGCACTTGTTTAAGAATAAATCTTATTCCTATTTATAATACCTTCTCATCTCTTCATTGGATGCAACATAAATTTGGCGACGAGGATGGAAAAAAACATTGAGAGATCTGTCTCTGCTTCAAAAGAACTTAGTAATAATATAGTCAAGCCTACTATTTCTGAGTCAATAAACAAAGTATCTCAACACTTTACTCAGGTTTCTCATAAAGACAAAACTTTTAACAAAAATGAGACACAGAAGGCTGAAAGATCTTTTCAGTGTTTCAGGTGTGGTTCGAAAACACATCTTGCTAACTCTCCCTCTTGCCCGGCTTTAAAGAAACAATGTACTAATTGTAAGAAAATTGGACATCTTGCTTCTGCCTGCAAATTTAAGTCTAAAATGATGTATCTCGAAATGGATAACTTAAATGAGGTGGGCATTGTTAAGCATAATGAGTCTATTAAGAAGATATTATTATCCATTGATATGGTTGATTCTCTTCAAGACTCCAACAGTGGTGATCCCGTATGTGATATGAAAATAGGGGAGATTCCTGTGAAAGTAACAGTTGACTCTGGTTCCCCTGTCACTATCCTATCAGATACATTTTTTCTTTAAAGAATGGAAAAATGTTGATTTAATACCCCCTGACATTCGCACAGTAGCCTTTAATAGACAGGAGATTGTCATGATGGGTTATTTTAACGATAGTCTTACCTGTGAAGATAGGATCATTGAATCTAAGATATATATCGCAAATAAGGGTTATAACGTCCTTGGTTGGAAGGATCAAGGGAAGTTTGGCATGGTATTAAGACCTGGCACTGATAATCCTATTTCTCTTGATCGTTCCAAAAATGTGAGTTCTGTGATCACAGATGGTTTGTCATTAGAAGCTGTGATTGATAAACATTGTGATGTCTTCTCTGATAGTTTAGGTTCAGTCAAAGGCTTTGAGCATAAAATAATTTTGAAACCGGATGCCTCTCCTACTATTCACAAAGTTAGACATGTTCCTCTCAGTATTAGAGACAAACTAAGAGATCATCTTGATCAATTATGCAATGATGGAGTTATTGAGCAAATTGATTCTTCACTCTGGATTTCTGCCATTGTAGTCGCTCTTAAAAAGAATTGCGATGAGCTCAGATTGTGTATTGATCTGAGATCACTGAATAAAAATATTCAAATTGATTGTTTTCCCTTACCCCGCATCCAGGACATGTTGACTCAGTTAAAGAGAACGAAGATTTTATCCACCATAGATTTAAGAGCCGCGTACCACCAAATTGAATTGCATGAAGACTCCAGAGACCTGACTGCATTTAACACGCCATTTGGTGCTTTCAGATTTTTGAGGTTGCCGTTTGGCCTAGCTTCTGCAGCTTCGGTTTTTCAGAAGTTAATGTACCAGTTGTTTGGAGATGTTAAAGACGTTTTAGCTTATCAGGATGACATTTTAATTTCTACCAATTCAGTGCAGGAGCATATTACCAAACTAGATCAGGTTTTAGGCATATTACACAAATATGTTATGACGGTAAAGAAGCAAAAGTGTAAATTCCTACTAGATCAGGTAGAATACCTAGGTCATGTCATCTCTCAAAAAGGTGTTAGTCCCAAACAGGATTTGTTAAAGTCTATTCGGGAATGTGCTAGACCTGCTAATAAAGATCAGTTGAGGTCTTTCTTGGGGTTGAGCGAATTTTGTTCAAGGTTTGTTCCAAATTTTGCACTGATTAGTGAACCTGTCTTGAAAGTCCTGGATGGGGTTCAAAGCCACTCTACCTTGCACTCTTTTCCCCCACTACTTCTGGAGGGGTTTAATAAATTTGCTTCGCAGATTAAATCTGGCTCTCCGTCGGATCCAGTAAGACCCGCTCTTTTTAGAGAACAGTCTTTTCTGGGGCGCTCTGCAGTGTGTTCCCTAGTTAATCTCTCACTGGACTCAGGTGTGGTTCCAACTAAATGGAAGCAGGCGGTGGTTTCTCCAATCATTAAGAAGCCTGCGTTAAACCCCTCGAAACCTTAAAGCTATCGCCCCATATCACTACTACCCTGGCCGGCGAAGATTGTGGAGGCTCATGTCAACCTGGCCTTGTCAGAACATCTTGCCCGGACCAACGCCTTAGACCCTACGCAGAACGGCTTTCGTGCTGGGCACAGCACAGAAACGGCCCTTCTTGCCCTGGTAGAGCACCTACGCGCGGTGCTGGATGCTGGTCAGACGGCGGCGCTGGTATTATTAGACCTCAGCGCCGCCTTTGACACTGTTTCCCATAGTATTCTGTTGCACCGGCTAGAGGAGATTGGTGTTGGGGGACAGGCTTTACAGTGGTTCCGCTCCTTCCTCGACAATCGTTCATTCTGTGTGGCTATCCCTCCCTTCAAGTCCAAATTCCAGCCTCTGGCCATGGGGGTTTCGCAGGGATCCTCGCTGAGCCCCACGTTATTCAACCTGTATGTGAGACCGCTGGCTGAGGTCGCTAGGCAGTGGGGCCTGACTTTGGTCTCATATGCCGATGACACTCAGCTGGCGGTTACTCTCAGCGGGGATGCGGAACAAGACGCCCCTAGGTTTCAGAATGGACTGAAGGCGGTGGCCAACTGGTTGACGGCGAACTGTCTCCAGCTTAATGCCACCAAGACAGAGATTATGATTGTCGGGAAGAGAGTGGAGCTCTGGGGTGACAGGTGGTGGCCTTCAGAACTGGGACCAGCTCCGACTCCGGTCTCGGAACTACGAAACCTGGGAGTCTGGCTGGATGCTGGCCTCACCTTCTTCGGACATACCAAGAAAACAGCGGCCTGCTGTTTTGGCATTCTTCGAGGTTTAAGACCCGTTCTTAAATTTTTTGATGCCCCAACTAGGCAGCTGGTAATTCAGGCTACAGTTATTTCTCGCCTGGATTACGCCAGCTCTCTCCTGGTGGGGGCCAACCAGGCAGAAATTACCCGCTTACAGCGGGTACAAAATGCCGCAGCCAGAGCGATAGTCGGCCTGCCTAGATCCTGTCCTGTTTCCAATGTCCTCTGCTCCTTGCATTGACTACCAGTGAGGAAGAGAATCCATTTTAAGGTCCTTTGTTTGACTTTTAAAATTTTGAAGGGCATAGGTCCCCAGATTTTGTCTAACTTTCTGTCCTTTTATGTTCCGACACGCGCTCTGCGTTCTTTGGGCCAGGCTCTCGCCGTGGTCCCTCGTTTCCGGCTTTGTCGTGCAGGTGGACGCTCCTTCTGTGTCAAATGTGCAACTTTTTGGAACACCCTCCTGGTGGAAATACGTCTGCTGGAGGATCTTTTGCTTTTTCGGAAAGCCATTAAAACATTTTTGTTTTAGTCTCTCCTTTTAGCTGTCCTATTCTGTTTTTGGCTCCGAGTTGTGCTATGTTCTACCTTGTTGGGGCGCCAGGACGCTCCTTCGCTGGAGCAGCTGTGCGCACAATAAATACCTATAACATAACATAACATAACATAACATAACATAACATAACATAACATAACATAACATAACATAACATAAGATTGTTAACTAGGAACAAGATTAAATTTATGTGGGGCAATGAACAAACTTTGGCTTTTGAGAAACTCAAGAATTTGATAATTACTGCTCCAGCTCTCAAACCTTTTAATCAAAATGATACTTCGTACATTACGGTTGATGCCAGTAGTTGTGGTGCTGTCCTCAGTCAGATGGTTGATGGAAATGAAAATATCATTGCATTTGCATCACGTCAACTCTCTTCTTCTGAAAAGAACTATAGCACTATAGAAAAAGAGGCCCTAGCTTGTGTGTGGGGTGTTAAACATTTTTCAACCTATGTTTGGGGTAAAGAATTTACTTTGATTTCGGATCATAAGCCTCTAATTTTTATGTGGAATGATAAGGGGACAAGAAATGCTAGTCCCAGGCTGGTTCGTTTGTTTTCTAAACTTTATGATTTTAATTTTGTTATGAGGCACATACCGGGAGGTAAAAATGTTAAAGCAGATTTTTTATCCAGGTGTCCATTACAGGAGTCGGCACTTGATTCTGTGTTGGATGATAAAGAAGTGGTAATCAGTCTGGTTGAAGGTTTAAGCTTTATGGAGAATGTTGTTTCTCAATCTGATTGGGTAGAAGCTTCAGCAGAAGTTCCCTCTCAAGAAATTCTTAGACGATTCATATCTGTGGGATGGCCAAGGGAGAATCAACTTGATAAAAATTTGCTTCCTTTTTCTAAAATAAAGGATGAATTGAGTCTTGAAGACAATTTCATTTTAAGAGGTTCCCTACTCATTCCTCCAAGCTCAGTCAGAGATAAAATTATTGCACTAGCTCATAAAGGTCATGGGGGAATCACTAGTACAAAAAAAAGATTGAGACTACATTACTGGTGGCCTGGTATGGACATTCGTGTGGAGACTTTATTAAACAATTGTGTTGAATGTTCCCATGCTGAGAAGTCTCTTCGCACATACAATTCTCCTTTATCTCCAGTTGACTTTCCAAAGAATCCTTGGGAAAAGCTAGGAATTTACTTTTTGGGTCCTGTGGGTGGCTTGAATCAAGGTTTCAGATTTATTTTGACCATTGTTGATTACCATTCTAAATGGGTGTCTTTCAAATTTATGAAGGATCCTAATACTGAAAATGTGGTCAAATTTTTTAAGAAACTGTTCAGATCTGAAGGGGTTCCTGTTTATCTGGTTTCAGATAATGGCGTACAGTTTGTTTCGTACGTTATGAGAGATTTTTTGGGTACTCTTGGTGTAAAATATTTAACCCCAGCTCTTTACAGCCCACAGGGAAATGGTTTAGTAGAAAGAGTAAACCGTGTAGTAAAAGATTGTGTCCAGTTGGTTATTTCCTATATAACAGGAGGGAGAGTAAGGGAATTTACATACAAAATGTGTGGTGGGAACTCCTGGTCCCCGGAACTAATAGTAATAACACAGAAGGAGTGCCCCCTGAAAGAGAGGAAGACAGCAATATGCTCTTTCCTATTAGGTATATCTAGGTAAGCACAAAGTGCCCCAACACCGTTAACTGGACAGTAGTAGTCCTTTAAGAAGATCCCTCACTCACCAACCTGGTTGGTGACATGCTTCATCATTGGGGTCCCACCCCATATGCCGAGTGCCTATAGGGTGTGCTACGACACCTGACTACAGTGGAGCGGGATATTGTTTCTTTTTTATATGTGCTAATAATTAATGTGTGAGGGTATATTAAAAAGGGCCAGTACTACTCCGTTCAAGATTTTATTCTTGAGCGTCTGAACCCTAATAAAACCAATGTGGCACCTTTACCTAACTAGGAAGGCTTTGGTGTCTCGAGAAGTGTGGTATATTAAAAGGTTAAAAATAGCCAAGTGTGTTATGTGAAAGAAATTATAAAGTAAACTAGGTCTACATGTTTCAACCAATACAAAAATTCTCTGGTTTTCGTCAGGACCGTGTGATTTACAAAGGGTGGTACGCACACGCTAAGGCGCGCCCTGCCCACATGTAATTTACAGACCACAAATAAGGGTCTGAATGTAAAAGGCGTGTTCAATCCGGGATTCAGGAAAAAACACTCAAAGCGGTTTCTGTCGCTTCATGGGCTTCGGATGAACCAAGACGGCGATTCTCCGTCACTTTTTTGAAAGCGGTCATCTGGCAGTAAAACCTACTTGGTTCCAGCGCACGAAACCCCTCATTCATCGAAGCTTCGCGCGCTGGACTATTTTGAGACCCAGGATGGTAAGATATATTAATGTCAAAATGGGAAAAGAAGTAGGCACACCTGCTCTGCGTGTTAGTCCGTCAGTGCATATTTTGGGGGACTTGAAGATTTCTATGATCTGTATATACTTCTACTCAAGATATGGCTCAGAGTGACATGTTACCACTCTGTAAAAGTGCCCATTAAGACAAGTACCTCTTTCTCAAAAAAACAAAATAATTGACCTCAGAACTAGTCAAAGAATGAGAGTAGAAACAGACTGGATATTGTTTCGGTCATAATAATAATAATAATAATAAAGGAGGTTTATAAAGCTCCTGGTTACGCCCATCGGCGTGTCCCCGCGCTGTGGTAAGTGAGAGATTCAGAACCCCATGCCCTGACTGAAGAACCTAGGCCTATTAGTGAAGGAACAGGTGGGTTTTAAGCTCTCTTCTGAACCTGATCTCAGACGGTTCAAGCCGAAGCTCAACAGGGAGTTTGTTCCAACTCCTGGCCGCCAAGAGCTGAAATGATCTACCACCCATACGGGCCTTCCTGACTTTAGGAATCATCACCAGGCCAGTCCCGGTAGATCTAAGAAACCAGACGGGCCTGTAACAAGTGATGAGATTTTGCAGGTGCCTCGGCCCAGTGCCTCGAATGATCCGGTGGCACATGCAAAGGGCTTTAAACACTATCCTCTTCCTGACAGGAAGCCAGTGAAGAGCGTCCAATGCCTTTTTTGAAGCGGTCCTTCTAGGAAGCCTGAGGACCAGCTGGGCCACCACATTTTGCGGCACCTGAAGCCGATCAAGACTCTTAACTGTGGCACCTAAATACAATATGTTGCCATAGTCTAGTCGTGAGGTGACAAGTTCCTCCTAGCTGCAATAGGAAGAAGGTCCATAGTCTTGCGTAGGCCCTTGAGGATGCCAAAGCACATTCCCACCACACGTCTAATCTGGGATTCAAATGAGAGGTCCGAGTCTACCCATACACCCAGGTTCTTAGCCTGGGGGCACGGAATGGGGACTGGGCCAAGGCAAGGAGGCCACCATGCGGATGACCACACAGACGGCTCCCCCCCACCACGAGCACCTCTGTATTGCTACCGTTCAACTTCAGGCAGTTGTTGGCCATCCAGGAGTCAAGCTCCTGCATGCATGCTCTGAAGTTGGATGCAGCAAGATCCGGCGCCCGTGATAGCGAGACAACCAGCTGTGTGTCATCTGCATATGACACAATCCGTATTCTAAAATCCTCCACTATACTTGCCACTGGAGATACGTACAAGTTAAATAAGGTGCTGCACCTGAGACACCGCCCTTATTCAGACACTGCAGCAAGGTGTAATGTGCTACAGTGTCAAAGGCGGCGCTCAGGTCCAGAAGAATGAGAGCCATTGTCTGCCCCTCATCTGCACCCTGCCGAATGGCCTCAGTGGCCATAAGTAAGGCTGACTCTGTAGAGTGGAGTGAGCGGAAACCAAACTGCGTTGGATGGAGAAGATTGGTTTCCTCCACATAGGCCATAAGTTGTAGGTTTACAGCCTTCTCGGCCACTTTTGCTAAATAAGGTAGCAGCGAGATAGGGCCGAGGTTATCCAATTTCTCCATACTAATGTTGGGTTTCTTCTGAAGTGGAAGAACCACAGCCTGCTTCCAGCCATCAGGCACCTTGTGCATGTAAAAGATACATCTAGGATATGCCTGATACAAGGCTCAAGAATAGCAATACTCTCCCCAAGCAGTTTTGGTGAGGCCGGATCCCTGGGTGAGACAGATTTTTTGGAGCTGCAAATCCTGCAGAGCAACTCAGGGGGAGGAGTAGTAAAACTGTCCAGCCTCCGGTTTCCCCCAGCATCTTCCATCGCTACCACAAACTCTGAGCCCAACTTCCTGTCTCCCGGAAAGGAAGAGTATATTTTTTCCACTTTCTTTGCAAAGAAACCCGCGATGCGGTCGCAGGATTCCTCCGAACTAGCCATAGGGATAGTAGACGATGTCACTGTAGAAATCTCCTTATAGATCTTAAATAGTTCCTTAGTGGAGTTTCCTGCTGCCCCAATCCTTTCCGTATAGTAAGCGGCTTTGGCCCGTCTAATTAGCCCATGGTAGGTTCTCCGCTCATTATAATACTCCAACTTAGCCTGACTAAGGAAGGCAACCCGCCACAACCTCTCTAAGCGTTTGCATAATTTTGTCTTTGTAAATGTACTGACCTAAAAGCTCTAATGAAGTATCAATTTTTACTATAAAAAGGAGAAAGGGGTCAGGGAAAAAACGCTTCCAATAGCCAGCACATAGCAGGTATCTTGTATTAACAATTTAACATGTACCCTGTGAATAAATAATACTTCCTGTAACATGTCTTACAGATCTCCAACCACTAGAAGTACTCATAGCTAAGTTCTGAGTTTTGTTCTACAATCTCCATCTGCCAAAAGTCAGAGGTCGGAGCATATGGGGGCTTCTCTTATCTCCTGGCTAACAGGTATTTGCTACATGTCTTGCCTAGCTAGCATTGCAACACCTGTAATCTTTTTGGAGAGCGTGATCCATTACTTGGTGCCTGTAGGTCCGGTGCATTCCGAATTGGTAGTGCGCTGCACTCCCTATGGCCAGAGAGTGTAACCCACCACCAGAAACCTGCCACTTTGCAAACCTCTAAATGCCATGGGCATAGCTCAAGCTTCTAGGTGCACAATTTACATTCCTGCTCAACCAGGCACTAAATGAGTCCCTAAGTTTGACTAATAAAGTACTCGGCATTTTTGAACTTTGTAAACCGCTGCTCAGTCTGTAAACATTACAAGCTCTGGAGAAACAGCTTTGACAAAGGAGCTGGTTAGTCTAGAGACCGAGGTACACAATTTCATTGGTCCTTAATTATCTGTCCCTTCTTGAATTTCCCTTCTAGTTACATTTTCCTCTACGCTATGGTGTAAACGTGATCTGGGGTGCACCTGCGCCCTGAGCATTACCCCAAAATGTGGCTAAAATAAACACCATTAAGGAGTACAGTTTGAGTCGTATTGCTGGCTACCTTATGAAAACACTGAAAATGAAAACCAGGCATATCATAAGGTGAATTACTAGTCTAAGTGTTATCCGTGCCATCTTCACTGTTAAATCATTGTTTTTTTAGACGTAGAACCACAGATACAAAATTGAATGATATCCATGCCTTCTGTGGCTATTCCCAGAAGGTAGCTATACATTTGCACGGTTGCTCTCATGACCGCTGCCTGCACTCCACAAATGCATTCTCAATCACCTGAATGACTGCCTGCATGACAAGCTGCACAACATCTTAAATACATGTGGTATTACAGAAAACATGACAATTTGTGGCAACTTAACATCCTAGATAGTATAAGAAATTACTCACAAAGTCTGTGACAACTGTGAAAAACAGCATGACAAAATGTAGCTTAATTTGTAAGACAAATGTCTCTAATGTTGTTGGTGTCCCACAGAGCAGCGTAGTATCCTTCTGCAAAGCTTTTCAGCTCCTCATCAGGGAGCTTTATAAATACCCATTGGACATTAAAAAGTTGCTGCTAAGGCATCTCTGTCATTGATAACAGCATTTTGGTGTGTTGGCACAGATTAAGTGGTCTCGCACCCAAGAAATGACTCACTGCCCTCATCCCATCTTGATGCTGTATGCTAGTATATAGTGTAGTGACGTCTACTATGAGTAGGATGTTTCCCAGGGGAGATCGCATAGCCTTTTCAAGAAATCTCCAGTATCCTGGATGGAGGACGGGAGACTCCTTACAAAGTCCCCCTGGAGTGGTCAATATATTTTGATGTACTTTCAAAGGCACTACCAATGGCGGCAATTATGGGACGGCCTGGAGCTTGTCTCTGTTTTTATGTATTTTAGGTATCAAGTATAATACTGGTATAACTGGTTGATCTATTTTCAGAAACGGATACTCTTCATGGCTCAACAGGCCACGTTCCCTCTAGATCTTTAATTCAGATTGAAATTCAGATATGACAGCTTCCATTGCTTGTTTTGTGACTCTACGGATCCAATTCTTATTATTCAATTGCTTATGGGCCTCTGCAATATATGTATCTTTGGCCCTTAGTACAATTTGACTCCCTTGATGACACAATCTGTTTTTAGCTGCACTGTATTGATCAAATCATGGTAGTTTTTCTCTCTTTGATTGTGTAGGAGAGTAGGATCTGCTTCTTACAGTTACCCCCACTTTTTACTGATGTTTCACTGCTTTTTTAACTTTAGTCTGGCTGGGACCCTGCTATCCAGGACCTCAGCCTAGCTGCTTCCTCTCTAAAATGATTGCATGTACTTTAGGTAGACCACAGACTGGATTTTGGGGTACCCTTATAAGTCCCTAGTATATGGTATTCTATATACCTAGGGCATAGGTATCCCAGAGGCCTCTCAGGGGCTGCAGCATGTATTATGCCACCCCTGAGAGACCACTCAAAATGACACCACAGGTCTGCTACAGCAGCCTGTGTAAGGTAGTGTATGCACCCCTTATTTAGATATAGGCTACCTATATCTAGCTTATATCACTACACATATAAACCTATCAGTCACCCCTATGGCAGGCCTTATCAATCCTGAAGGCAGGGTGCTGGGTTTTGTGTGAGAGGGTGCCAATGCATGAGCAGGGCCCCTCTGCAGCCTTCGGAATCTGTTATCCGGGGTTAGTCTGTGATGCAGCCAAACCATATACTCTTAAGTGCATTATAACCTCGCAGTCAATGCTAACTTTGGAATGGCTGCAAGCAAACATGTCGTATTTGGTGTCAAACACCTTGGAATCATACCTCCCCGTCAGTACTGGAGGCAGAGGTATGATTCCACCCTCCTAGAGGGAGATATATGACTACACTGGTACACCCGGTACCAGCTTAGCAGACCCTGGCATCACAAAATGGATGGTGCAGCCACAGACACAGGTCTGGCCTCCTGCTGCTGGACGAAACTCCAGCAGGGGATGCTCGATAATAGGTTTCCTGTCACAGGGAGGTGTAACCACCTCCCAGACAGGCTTTAGTGTATTGGGGCTGGGTGGGTGCACTCCAAGAGTGCTTTGATGTCTGCACTGGGGGCACATTTGGTGTCCCTGTGCATAGTCCAGCTCAAACTGGTTGCAGGGGCTACCAGCCCCTGATCTGGTGTGAAACTGGACAGATAAAATGGGTCCCCAGAGATTTTCTCACTCCTTCCTTGTGTATAAAGTAGGAACCACTGACAACAGGGCTTTAGATTTACCTGGATGAAACTCTGCTACAGAATCCCAGAACTTCAACTATCTACACTTTGTTGGATGACCGAAGAATCTCCCTTGGAGTAAAGGAGTTACTCCCTTGCAAGGCAGGCACCAAAGACGCATCTGTCAGGTTTGCAACTACTCAGCTCCTGACGGACTCTGAAGACTTTGCAACACAGGAGGTGGGTTTCCAAGCTTCCCTGAGGCTGATCCGTGCTCTCAGCAAACCTGAGATCCAAAGCCCTCGTGGGGACCATGCAACCCAAACCCCTGGCCACCAGGACCATTTGCAGCTACATATGCTTCTTGGCAATCCCTGAGGCTGTGCATTGGGATACTTGTAGTCCAGACCCCGAGCAGAGATTCCACCGAAGATTACTGTTCTATTACTTGCCGGTAATCTTCATTTCTCCGGGTCCCGTAGTCCTTGACACCTTCATAACAAAGTTAGATAATCCATCTCACTGACAGAAAAAAAGAATGAAGGAATGCTGGACCTACCCTCCCCCTCCCGGCGGGAGTACATAAGCGTACAGGTCCCAGCATTCCCTCTGAAATACCAAGCAATGGATGAAGGCCGGCAGATCGGGAGGGAGGGAGGGAAGTCATGAAGCTGTTGAGGACTACGGGACCCGGAGTAATGAAGATTACCGGCAAGTAAATAGGATATTACCCCAGGTCCCTACGTCCTCGACACCTTCATAACAAAGTGAGAAATACCAAAGCAGACCCCGGCATTCATCCAAAAACACAACAAACCACCAGGACACCTAATAAACCCAGGGATTTATTGACAAAAACAGAAGAAATCAGGAGCGAACACAGCCCAACACTCCCAAAGCAAAACCGCCCTCATCCCCCAGCAGATTGAGAAGGCGGTAATGTCTGATGAAAGTATTAGAAGAAGCCCAAGTGGCCGCCCTACAGATCTCAGAGAGAGGAACAGCCCGGACCTCTGCCCAAGAGGCAGCTAACCCCCTCATAAACGACCTTGAACTCCCACAGGAGGAGGGGACCCAGACAGAGAGTAGGACAAGGAAATGACATGCTTCAGCCAATGATCGATCGACACAGAGGAAGCCCTACCCCCACGCGAAGCAGCCCCAAAGGAGACAAAAAGCAAGTCAGTCATGCGAAACACCGCCGTGCGCTCAAGATAAATGCGCAAAGCCCGGCACACATCCAACAAAGACCAACGGGGACCACCAGGGGAATCCAGAACAGAGCCCAAAGTAGGCAAGACCAACTCCTGGCACCAGTGAAACTGTGAAGCAACCTTCGGCACAAACGAAGAATCAAGGCGAAGCACCACCCCACCCTCCGAGAAGGACAAGAAAGGCTCACGCGCCATCAAAGCCCCCAAACTCGCCAAGGCGTCGAGCAGAGGTGATGGCCACCAGAAACACAACTTTGAGAGTAACGAACTTCAAGTCCACCTCAGCCAAGGGCTCAAACGGTGGAGCAATCAAAGCCCGAAGAACCAAAAGCAAATCCCACAGGGGAAAGGAAGGGCACGACACAGGAAGAGAAAGAGAAAAGCTGCGTAGCAGACGGGAAACCAAGTACTCACCATCCGAAAGGTTCCCCCACGGCCAACGAGACGCCTGAGCAGCGGTCCAATGGGCACGCAAAGTGGACACAGCCCAACCCTTCTCAAAACCTTCCCACAAAAACTGAAGCAGCACCTGCAAAGAACAGTGCAAAGGGGAAAGGCCCAACGCCGAACTCCAGCGACTGAAATTACCCCAATGCCGATCATACGATTTGAGGGTAGACGGCCGATGGGAAGGCTGAAGGGCCACCGGTAAATGTTCCGGAAAACCGCGCCGACACCACCCCTGTCTCTCAATCTCCACACCGACAGCCGCAATCGGAGAAGAGACAGGGACGGGGAAGACCTCAGGGGAGACGGGGACAGGGGAAGAAACCAGGGACCCCGCACCGCCAAAAGACGACCTTCGAGGCCAAAAGGGCAGGACCACCACCACCTCCCGATCCTCCTGACACAGGTGGGCCAGAAATCGGGGAATCAGAGCCAGAGGAGGAAAGGCATAGAGAAGCCGGGACGGCCAAGGAATCGACAGGACATCCAACCCCAACAACCCTCTTGCAGAAACCGGGAGCAGAAGTGAGGAAGCTGCGCATTGCGCCGGGAGGCAAAGAGGTCAGGAGCAAAGATGGTGACAGCGTGAGCACTGCGCTGTCTGGCTGCGCACGCCAGTCACGCAGGCAGAACTGATCGGCTAGCTGCCCTGCGTCAAAATGCTCGGTAACGGTGCACGGCAACACTTCCCTCCGAGGTGGAGACAGCGATGGCCTGACTCGTGGTCTGCGGCGAAAAGGTGCAGACTACACAGTACAGCAACAACAGAGAGCGAGGGAGCGAGCTCTCTTCAGGCGCACTCGGAGCTTCTTTGCCTTCTCTCTCTTGCCTACGCCGTTTGTCTTTATCAGGGCGGAGCAGTAACGGGAACAAGCCCTGGTAGATGAACTCTTGCCTCCCCTTCGCAGTTCTCAACTTGGAGAGAGGCACTCGGCGGAAAGTTAATTTTCCTGACATTAATCATCCTGACCCGTCGGTTCACTGGGAGACAGAAATCACAGAAATCAGTGACAGGAAATAAAGAAGCTTCAATCTCCACGTTTTTCCTTTACCCAGTCATGAGTGCTCGTGGAGCTAAGAGGGGAATTAAGCAAAAGACTCCGGCTCTATTGAAGGATGCCCCCGCAGAAGAGGCTACCGGCAAGACAAATACAGACCAGGTCAGTGGTGCAAAGAAAAACGTTCTGGCTAAAAGTGGGGGGGTGGTTAACAAAGACTCTAAGGTTAACAAAGACAATAAAGATAATAAAACCCCTATGTCTAACCCGCGTTCTAATCCTCCCCCCCGCCAAAATATTCAATGTAGTAAAATCTCAGGCTGGATTAAAGAGTAAACAGCCCGCTTCACCGCCTAAGATCTTACCACCGCCAGAGATTACTACAGACAACGGGGGTTCCAAAAAACCTTGTCTTAATAACTTAAGTATAACAGAAAATCTGGCCACCTTTCCAAGTAATATCTCTGTACCTGCACAAGCACCCCCTGCCTGCAACCATATGCCCATTGAAGGCTCAGAGCTCAGCCTGTCTCAACCCATAGAGGTCCTCTGCTCCATTAGCCCTCACACTCCGTTGGGTGTTTCATCCGCCCCCCAAGAGCAGCAGCCATTAAGTGAAGAATCTAACCACCAAGGGGCTGATACTCCTTTAGTCACCTTTGGCGCCAGCTTTAATCCTACAGGGGCTGAGTTTACCTTTCAAAACCTGGAGACTACGGCTGGCGCACACAACCCCTGGACTCCAGAGGTTGGGCAGGAGGACTTCTACACCGTTTCTGATAGCACTCCTAGTACATCCGGTGAGGGAGAAGAGGAGACGGATGACGATGACGAGGCAGGCACCCCCAGCTTCAGCGAAGAGGAGAGCGGGGACTCACGCGTTAATCCTGATACAACCGTCCGGCCCAAGAAAATTAAGAATAAGAGCAAACGACGAAGCCAACTTAGATAGGACTATTCTGATACAAGGATGTCGTACCCTCTGGAGGAGGACAACACAACCCAGCCACAGTGGAACAGTCTGGGGAATTAGCAATCTAAGGCGACAGAATCAAGCGAACCATCTCTGGCAGCCATACTAGATTCCATCAAGGATTTCCAAGAAGAGGTGCCAAAAAACTCCAGGGAAGCCTAAGAAGGCTGAACAAGACCTGTATAGATATCTGCGACAGGGTAAGCATGGTGGAAGCACGGACTGAACACTTAGAAACTGAAGCAGCGGCTACTAAACAATTGAGCGAATCCCATTCCGCCTGCCTTACAGACATAATGGTAAAGATGGAGGAACAAGAAAATCGGCAACGAAGAAACAACCTCCGCTTACTAGGTATTCCAGAAGGGAAAGAAGGGGATGACCCCCTAAAATTCATAGTTAATCTACAACGTGAATCCTTCCCTGACCACTCTGGGTGGGACTGGAATCGAGAGGTACAGCGAGCACACCGCTTCCCATTCTTCCAAAAATGACAACATAATGGCAGTAACTCGACTGGTGGCCAACCCAGAGTATTCCTGGTTTACTTTGGCAACTTTCTTTTAAGACAATTGATCTACGACCAAGCCCGACCAAACTGCAAAAAAGGGGCTAACGGGATCCTGTTCTTCGCTAAGCCAGACTTTTGTCATCAAACTGTGGAGCGGAGATGGCACCTGAGGCAACTTATTTCCCCCTTCCAGCAACAAGGCACGGAAGTATATCTTATGAACCCAGCCAGACTGAAAGTTGTTCATAAAGGGTCTACCAGAGTCTTTCTTTCAGAAATTAAGGCTAAAGAGTACCTTGACGAAATTAAAGCCAAAAAAGGACATAAAGATTAGATAACGCTCACAAATCTATAAATCTATCTTGTATTTGGACAAGTCTTCACCCCTATCTGTCTCCTCTTCTATACATCTTGGTTACTTATATTGATTAAACGGGTTGACACATGTCCGCAAGTTACATACGCACCCACTCACTGTATTGCAACCTCACGCAGCAGCACTTTTTGCCGGTCATGGACCCAGTCTTCTTCCTTTACAGGACTGACTGGCGGCTCCAGCAGCCGTGGCTTACGACTGAACACCACCATTCAGGCTCTGCCTGATTGCTCACACAAGGGGGACGGTGGGGGGGGATGGTAGGCTGGGGGGGGGGAGGGGGCTCGGCAAGGACACTTAGGTGCAGAAAGGGAAAAAAAAAAACCCAAAAACAAAAAATAATTCTTTTTTTTAGGCAATACGCTCATACCGACACAACCACATCTCTGAATTTAGATATCTCTTGTCAAAAGAAAAGTCAAACTAATAAAACGTTTAAATCAAAAAAGGAACGTCCCACAGCCCTACAACCTTATATTGTAAGATGGCTAGGGTAGATTCTTTACGAATAATATCTATCAATGTATGTGGATTAAATGATCCAACTAAGAGACAAAAAGTGGCGCTGGGTCTACGAACACTGGGTGGGAACATCATATGTATGCAAGAAACGCATATAGAACACTCTCAAAAACAGCTACTAGAAACTCTAGGATACAAACTGGTGAGTGCAACTTCACAAGGTGCTAAAACCAAGGGGGTAGGAATCATACTAGATAGAAAACTCGCCATTAACTGCCCCCGCAGCAAATCCGACCCTCTAGGGAGGTGGGTTATCTCAGAGATTGTACTTCCCAATAATTCTTCTATCACTCTCTGCTCGGTATATGGAAGTAACCTCGACGAACCCGGGGTTATCAATCTTGTATCTGGGGAGTTAGCACATTGGCCCACCCCTATAGTTCTCTGTGGGGATCTTAATATCCACCTACCTAGCAATTGGGCTTCAAACTCAACACAAAAATATAAAGGCAGGAAACCCAAAGTTTGTCAAGCTCTGAACAACCTCATGCAGACCCACGGCCTAATTGATGGGTGGGCTAACAAAAATCCCACCCAGCCCGGATATACGTTTTATTCGGCTCCACACAAAACCCTAGTCAGACTAGACTACTTTCTTATCTCCGCCTCATTAATGAACAATTTCACAATTGGAATAGCACCCCGTTTTTTATCCGACCACAATCCACTTATAGTCACGCTAAAAGGGGTATTACCACAGAAGGAACCCACAAAGTGGAGCTTTGAGAAAGCACTACTACAGGATAATAGCTATGTAGTTCATATGCAGGGTTGGATCCAGGAATTCCTGGAAATCAACAACGGCACTGCCTCTCAAATGACAGTGTGGGATACTCTAAAGGCGGGGATCAGAGGCGAGACCCTGAGATTTTCTTTTCAGAAAAACTTTATGGAAAGAAAACGTATTAGCGAACTACAGGACAAACTAAGGAACATTGAGATTAAACTAACGCAATCAATACATGCAGGATTGGATTGTCAATCTATTCAAGAGGAAGCAATACTTGCCAAGGCAGAAATAGGCACTGTTTACATGGAAAAAATCGCAGCCAAGTGGGCTGCCACTAGGGTAAAAAGCTACGAGTGCAGTGATAGTATTGGGCACCATCTTGCTGTTAGGACAAGACAGCAGGTATCTAACAGCGAAATACACGCAATTAAACTCCCCTCTGGCGCTGAAAACTACAGACCCTTCTCTTATCCGGAAGGGATTTCAGGAATATTATTCTAAACTATATACTGAGGAAATCTGCTCCGGGGGAGATACCCTAGACAGCGAAATCTCTAGTTATCTTAGCGAGTGCGAATTGAGGCAACTCAACCCCATGGTTAGTGAGTCCTTAGACCGAACTCCTACCTGGGAGGAAATCCAGGAAGCTCTCACAAGGTTACCAGATGGGAAAGCCCCTGGTCCAGACGGCATCCCCACAGAATTTTTTAAAATCTTTGCTCCACAAATTAAAACAATATTTTCGTACATAATATCATCCATCTTCAATGGGGCTCTTCCACCGGACTCATGGGCTCATGCCAGGATTTCTATCTTTCTAAAGAAAGATAAATCCCCTTTGGACATGAGTTCTTATAGGCCCATTACCCTCATCAATAGCGACTCCAACATTTTTTCCAAAGTAATAGCCTCTAGGATTTCTCAAATAGTGGAATCTCTAGTATCTGATTGGCAACACGGGTTCATTCCCAAGAAAGGAACTACCGAACACGTTAGAAGAGTGATCACTCTATTTGACGCCGCACAGGTCGCCGGAGACCCAATGTCACTCATTTTACTCGACGCCGAAAAGGCTTTCGATCGAGTGTCCTGGCGATATCTGTGGAAAGTTATGAGCAAGATGGGGTTCGGAAATAAAATTATTCGGGCAATACAGGCACTCTATAATGAACCAAGGGCTAGCGTCACCATAAATGGACTACTTACAGACTCTTTTAACATATCTCGAGGGACGAGACAGGGTTGTCCCTGCTCCCCCTTGCTGTTTGCTCTATACCTGGACCCCTTTATCAAACAGATAGAAAAAAACGAGAGCATATCTCCGGTATGCTATCATCAAAATTGCTGTAAAATTTTGGCATATGCCGACGATCTTGCCATCACCTCCACAGATCCCGCCAGCTCTATTCAGGCTTTAGAACTCGAGGCTCAGAAATTTGGCAAATTAGCAGGATATGCCCTCAATAAAAGTAAAACACAGATTTTGGTAAACTCGAAAATCACATGGACTGATGAACGGGTGGTACCCAATGCTAAATACCTAGGGGTCCAAATTTCACCTAAACTGGAGAACATTGTAGCAGAGAATCTAATACCCCTCGCAGCCCAAACAAGGAAAGCCTTACAACAAATAGACAACTTGCATTTAACGCTAATGGGAAGATGCAACGTTATTAAAATGACGTATTTCCCTAAACTACTGTACTTTTTCCGTAGTATACCCCTAGAATTCACCAAAAATCACCTACTTAAATTCCAACAAATTTTCACTCAATTCATCTGGGCATACGCTCAACCCAGACGCGCCCTTAAACATCTTACTTTGTTGAAAGAAAGAGGTGGCTGGGCCCTCCCTAACATCATCCTCTATTACTGGGCATCAGTCGCGCAGTATAGCTCAGAGCTGGTTATGGAACCTACTCTCTCTACAGTTGGTCTGCCCTCACCCTTCCAGATCCTACTGGGGGATCAACATTGGGGGTGCTTACTTCGAGAAACAACTTACGGCTACTACAACCGGGTCAAATTTAAGATCTTATTGCACTCCTTCAAAGTATTCTGTAACGTCCGAAGAATATATGGGATAGGCAGATTTAATTTCTACTCACCCATACTTAACAATAATTATTTACCAGCTATCTTCGACACATCATAGTTTTCAGAGTGGTACCGGGCCGGAATAGTTAAACTTGGGGACCTGATTACCACCGAGGGAATCAAACCTTTTGCAAATTTACAAGCCAAATTCAACCTGAGAAACCAAGACTCCTTCAAATACTTGTCTATCCACGCCTTTCTTTCCAATAAAGTCGGAGGAGCCTCGGGTTTTTCAGAAGTTGAATTTTTAAACACACTTCGAAACACTTCCACCCCCCGCATTGGTTCTCTGTATAATATACTCAATAGACAAACCCCCGATGACCTAGAGGCTATTGCTGCAAAATGGCACCTCAAACTTAATTCATCAGAAAGTATCTTTTACAACTCCCTCGCATTATCACAACAGATTTTAATATCTGCCAAGCTGCAAGCACAACACTTTAAAACTATCTTCTTTTTATACATGACACCCAGTAGGATTATCAAATGGGGGACTGGTAAAGGAACATTATGCCCACGCTGCTCTGAAATTGGGGCTGACTCGGTACATATCTTTGCGACTTGTCTAACTATAGCTCCGACACTACTTAAAATACAAAACACACTTAGCGAAATAATGAAACACCCAATCTCCTTAAACCCCACAATTATTCTTCTTGGTACACAATCCGACTCACCAAGAATAAAGGAAGAAGGGCTGGTATTTATCGCCATGGCAATTTGGAGACTATGTATCTCCTCAAGCTGGCTAGACGCAGACTCACATTCTCACGTGCAATTGCTGGCTAGGCTGGCTGCCACTTTCCACCTAGAAAAAGCAGTCTATGCCAGGAAAGGAAGAAGGAAAAAGAAGATAGGGTTGGAAATATGGGAAAGATTCTCCTCCTGGACAGAGCAACGGGGGCAATTAGGCTCAGTAAATCTATAGGAGAATGTTACATGTAAAATATGTTTGAAACTCGCATGGCTCTTTTCCTCTCCTTAATTCTTTAATTTTTCACCTCCTTTCTGCGGTCAACAATTACTTTCATACTTTATCTTGTACATGTATAACATGATGTTTGTTGTTTTTTTTTTGTTTGTTTTTTGACTTTTAAAATTTTTGATTGTCATTAACCGGGGAATAATTAGCACCAAGGAATACCGGGCTCCCAGGGGTGTGGGGGGGGGGGGGGGGCTGGGGGGGGGGCGACATTTAAAATGAAAAGCTTCCAAAAAAAAAGAAAAAAAAAAAAAGGGAGGCAAAGAGGTCCAGAAAGGGAGGACCAAACCTCCCGCACACAAGCCGAAACGCAACCAGGGTGAGAGGCAACTCCAGAGTACCCGGATAGCAACGACTCAGGACATCCGCCACACAGTTGTCCACTCCCTGAATATGAATCGCAGTCAGAGACAGCAGATGACTCTCTGCCCAACAGAACAGGGGAATGACCACCACGTTTAAAGAGGCCGAACTAACCCCCCCTTGATGATTGAGATAAGCCACCGTCACCATATTGTCGGACCGAACCAAAACGTTCCGGCCGAGCAACAGCCCCCGAAACCCCATCACAGCACGGGATACAGCCGTCAACTTCCTCCAGTTGGAAGAACGGCGACCCTCCAGGAGGGACCAACGACCCTGAAGGGACCGAGATCCCAAGGTCGCCTCCCACCCCAAGGAGCTGGCATCCGTCGTTAAGACCAGAGAAGGAGAAGCCTGCAGAGGGAGACCCCGAGACAGATTGACCCTCACAGACCACCAAAGAAGAACCAGGAGGACCACAGGAGACACTGGTAGAAGAAATTCCAAATCGTGGGACAACGGATTCCAGCGAGACAGGAGGTACACCCAAAGGAGGCGGAGGTGAAAACGCACCCAGGCCACCGTAAAGACAGTCGCTGCCATCAGACCCAGTAGACGCAACCAGAGGCGCACCGGAAAGGAACTCCCCGCCCGGAATCGCCGAGCAAGGGACACCAGGGTCACAATCCGAGGATTGGGCAGTAACACACAGTTGAGATCCGTACAGAAGCGAGCCCCAATGAACACCAGGTCCTGAGACGGAGCCAGCTGGCACTTGGGTAACTTGATCAGAAACCTGTGTTGACGCAACGCAGAACACACCAACTCCTGGGCCTCCAACAATAGGACCCGAGAGGGAGCATGGACCAACCAGTCGTCTAGGTATGGATACACCATCACCCCGCGGAGATGAAGCCAGGCGACCAAAGGAGCCACCACCTTCGTAAAGACCCTCGGGCCGACCGAAGACCGATGTGCAAGACCTGGAATTGATAGTGACGCCCCTGAACACAAAACCGCAGAAAGCGACGGGACCGAGGATGTACCGGGACATGGTAATACGCGTCCTGAAGATCCAGGGTACACATGAAGTGACCCGGAAGCACCAAAGGAATCACCTTTTGCAAAGTCTCCATACGAAAGGGCATCTGGACCACCCACTGGTTCATCACTTTTAAGTCCAAAACCAGGCGGAAACCCCCCGTAATTTTGGGAACCACAAAGATCAGGGAATAGAAGCCCGCCCCAACTCCATAGGAGGAACCTCCTGAATGGCACCCTTCAGAAGGAGAGCCGCCACCCCTTGAGAAAGATGAGCCCTCTTGGACTGGCAGGAAGGCCAGGGAGTTGGGCGAACGCCGAAATCCAGAGGGGAAACAGAGAACTCCACAACATAACCCACGCGAACGACCTCAAACACCCAGGCATCGGAACAAGACTGAACCCAGGCATCCAGGAAGAAGTGCAGCCGCCCTCCTACCAACATCCCGGGAACCACCGCCAAAGAGTCAGGAACGCGGCTTGGCAGGGGGAGGGGACCGAGCCATACGATCCCGACCCCGACCAGAAGCAAACCTCCCTTGGCCCTTCACAAACTGTCTATGAGAGGAAGGGCGATAGAAAGATTTAGGTTTAGAAGGGACAGGAGCAGCAGAAGAGACCTTAAACGAAGAAGAGTGCTTCTTCTCTTTAAACAGCTCATGCAACTTGGATTCCAACTCCCCCCCCCCCCCAAACAGCATAGTGCCCTGGAAGGGCAAACGCAAAGCACAAACCTTCTGAGCAGAGTCAGTTTTCCAGTCTTTAAGGACATGACTGCGCCGCGCCGCTACACAAGCCCCACCGGACAGTGCAGAAGCATGCACCACATCAAAGGAGACATTGGACAGAAGCTCCACCTGAAGCTCGATCTCCTTAAGAATACCGGAACAGTCAGTGGCATCGTCCATCGACTGATAGAGAATTTTAAGATCAGACAGCAGTGACTTTGACACATATGTTCCATAGACTCCAGCCCGCAAGGCCAGGTGGGAACCGGAATTAACCTTCCTGAGCCCAGCATCCGCCTTCTTATCCACCGGATCCTTCAGCACTGCGTCCTCAGCCAGGGAAGTGCGCCCCACCAAACTAGCCACAAAGGAGTCAATAGGAATAGAATCAGGAAGTTCAGTAGAATATCCTGCAGAGGATAAAGCTGAGCCATAAATCGTGGAATCAAAATGCGATCTGGATCAGCTCACTCCCTCTTCAGTACATCCTTAATGAAGGGATACACAGGGACATCAACCGTGGCAGCACTCTGAAACTGTCGCAACAAAGGCCCCTTAGAGGTACTTGGAACGGCCTCATCCGGAAACCCCATGTTCTCCTTTACAAGCTTCAGAATGCCAGGCAAAGCGTCCTTATCCACATACATGCCCTTTAGGTCAGTGTCTCCTACCCAGGCAGACTCATCGCCAGAAGAATCTGAAGACACTGGAGCCGGGCCCCTGCGGCGAGCCCCAACATCACCCATCTCAGATAAAGTCTCCCTGATCAAGCGCTTAAGACGCGCACCCTCACCCCTATCACAGCGCCTGGACCTGGCAGGAGACGGAGACAGGGAAGTATCTGAGGACGAGGAGGAGGAAGACCGCACCCTATGATGTTGTTTCCTCAAACTCTTCCCCATCCTCCACAACGTCTGGAGAGGAAAAAACCAACTCAGCACAGGAACAGCAATGCAGCAGCGAAAAGACCGCTATGCGGTACTCACCCCACCGACCCGGTTTTATCAGGAGCAAAAACCGCCGGGAAATGAAGTGCCTGTCCCTCGGCCGGGGCGGAAGACAGGCACTTACAAACTGGAAGGCGGAAGCAACCATCAGCCAATCGGGATACATGAAGAGGCTGCACCCCCCAGTAAGCCCGGCAGACCGGGAGGTGCGGCCATCGGGCAAAATAGGAACCCACGCGGTATGACCCCCGCTACGCGGCTCAAGAAACATCCAGCACAGCCCGCGCCACTCCCCCCAAACCCGGCAGGGAGGGAGATGCAACCACCACCGGAGGGACCGAACATCAGCCCCCCACATAAGTTCAGCAAACACAGGAGCGCCTTGGCTCCTACCACGTCCAAGACACTGTCGGAATGACAGAAAAAATTAACAGAGGGAATGCTCGGACCTGTACGCTTATGTACTCCCAGCGGGAGGGGGAGGGTAGGTCCAGCATTCCTTCGTTATTTTTTTCTGTCAGTGAGATGGATTATCTCACTTTGTTATGAAGGTGTCGAGGACGTAGGGACCTGGGGGTAATGGCCTACACTCCACGAGTGACCCGTGGAATGGTATTTAGTGATGCCTCTTGAGGTCCCTTTGCGATGCCTTGTCCATCAACTTGTGGGTCCCTGAGAAGAGTACTTTAACTTTGAATGGGCTTCCCTGATTGCTCCTGCCGTGCCCTGACTCTCCATTGCTTGGGGAGTTCCCTGGACCCTGCTGGCCCATCCCGAAACCTTTTAACTTTCACCGCATGGGTTGCTGTTGCCAAGGCTTGTTGGTCTCCAATCCGTACGCCGACCCTCCAGCACTCGACATCCTTTGTGGGCCAGCTCGCATGCAGACTCTGGTTGTCATCCATGTCTCCTGGGCCCCGTGGCACCAGAGTCATGCTTCACCTCCGCACACCTGAAACACCCGACATTGGTGAGCATTGGTCTACTGTGCCCCTGGTCACCCTTAAGTGACCCAGACTCTGTCCCCTCTGCTTTCAGGTTCTTCACATCCTCGATCCAGGGCTTGGATCACACCGGACACTTGTCCTTTCCACTGCAGCAGCACTTTGCAGCAACTCACCATTGAAACCTTTTGCAGCAACTCACCATTGAAACCAGCGACGATTCCCGACACCATTTGGCACGTATGCACCCGGCATCCCTGGGTGAGCTAACACAAGTATTCCGGTGCTGACATGGATGCTGGCCTTAGAACCTTCTAAGTCTAAAAGGGTTTTCTCCAAGTCCTCTCTGAAGTGTCCTTAATCTTTAATTTTCCAACCGCGACTTTCCCCTAGAATTGTACGGAGCTCATTGCAGTGTTCTCACACTGCATGCGACCCTCGTGGGCCCCTGTGCCACTACCTTGGGTGGTTCCTTGGGGTCCCAGCGATTCTACGTGCTCTAGGCACTGTGTCTAGTCAAGTCGTGGTTCTTATACCACTTTCTTAATATATGGTTTTGTCTCCCCAGGGGCCCATTGTATATTGTGCTAATTACTGAAGTCCTATTGTGTTGATATTGTGTATCTTGTTCTCTAATCTCATTAAGAGGCTAGTAGAGAGTATTTAGTAATAAATACATATATTTTATATATACCTTGTGTGGTTCTCCTTGCATTTGGTCATTCAAGAGGTTATAATCTGGGAAACCAAGCTGCTTTACACTCCTTCAAGGCTTAGCCTGAAGGCTGCTCTCCACAGCTACCACTAGGATAGCTTACAATAAAACTTGTCTTTAAACCAATCATCAATGAGGGTTGTTTGGACTTGTGCAAGGTGTCCACTATAACTAGTGGACAGCATATGCCAGGCCAACTTCTCACAGGTTTTACACATGTTTTTTGTCACTATCACTATAGAGTGTTTTGAATTCCGTAATAACAAGCCCACTGAAAATGTATACGGCGTAACGGGTCCTTGCTGGCATACATTTAGACTTTGCTTTGAAATTTGTTGGTACATCTCCATAGACATCAAGTCCTTGTTCATTGATCAGTAAATCCTTGCTCAGTGGAGTCTGAATTCCAATGTTGGCATTCTCCAAATCTCACAATTCTAACATTAAACTCACTTTGGTTGACCACTAGACTTCGCTATACTGCTGGTTTGCTTTTACTTGGTTGGGTAAGGAAACATTTCTTCAAATTGATATATCTTATTAGCTTAAAAAGATCTATACAGATGTGTGCATAATTCATATTTTGACTTGGACAGAATGAAATTCCCAGTTTAAGTATGTCAATTTCCTTGGACAATAATAGTTCAATATCAGTTAAATTAATGATAGAATTTTCAACTTCTTGTGTGGGTTCTCTTACTTCTTGACTGGCTTTGTAGCTTTTTCTGTGGCTTGGTTGGACTTTCCTGATTCTCCTCCGCCTCTTGCGCCTTTTCCTCTTTGTGGCTTTGGACTTTGCTGGTATTATTGTGGGAGGTGGTTGAGCTGCCTGACTTGCCATAAAAAATCCAACTCATCTATTACCGTTGGAATCGCTCTTGTCTGTGATGAGCTTCCGCCTTCTTCAATGTCAGTGTCTACTTCCAAACTGACTAAACTGTTGTGCTCAGAGTGAAATTCTTGTCTCAATCTGCCAGTCTCTGAAAGTCTTTGCTATTTTCAAAGTTTCTTGAACAAGTATAGATTTGGCCTTTGTTATAGTCGATTTTATCATGCAGAAATCTTTGATGGATTCCTCCAATTTCACAAGTCATTCTTTCATGCCTGATGGGAACTTTTTCACTGCTTTTTGGTCTCCCTCTGTGCTTATGGCAAGCTATAAGCAATCTGTCTCTTCCAGTGTTTTTCCTCTGTCTATATTAGCATATTTTATTAGAATTCCAAGCATTCTTCTTGAAGATTCATTGTTGTTATTTGCCCATTCCCGTAACATTTCGGGATTGGGGTCTTCGTAGTAGCTAGGGGTATCGCTTCAGTGATCTGGATTCCCACCATTTGGACAACTTTGTACATTTTAGCTTCTCCTATCTCCTTCATTTAATATTCAGGTCTCTTCCAGTGTTTTCCACACTTTCATTATTATCAGCATCCACTGCTATGGGCACTGTATTTCTGAAAACTTTAAGTGCAGCCTCCTCTGCATCTCCGTGGCCGATATTTTTCAAATTAACCAATATCCAGTATATTTCATACACTCTCCCTCACCACTGCACTCAGAATCCTCGCAAAATTTTCAAAACTAGTTTGACGCTCACTTCAGCTGATGTCTTGAAAATTTCAGGGTCACCCGCCAAGCGGGTCCGACAAAAAGGGGGGGTCCAAAAATGCTTTTTCCCAGTGTTGATTTCCATAGGAAACTTTAGACACAGCTACAGACCGAACTGCTGAACAGAATTACACCATATTTGTCAGAAGGGTAGCTGTTGCTTCAGAAAGCGCCCTTTTTGTTCATTGGTGTAAATCCATTCAATAGTTGCAGTGTGTTAGACCTGGCTTTTCCAGTGGGTTTATCCTCAGACTTTTTGCTTTTTTGCCTACTGTTTTGGACCATGTTTTTGTTGATTTTATGACTCTGGGCACTTTAACACTGCCGACCAGTGCTAAAGTGCATATGCTCTCTCTGTAAATTGTATTTATGGATTGGTGATTTCATGATTGGTATATTTGATTTACTGGTAAGTGCCTAGTACAGTGCACTGTGTGCGTCCAGGGCCTGTAAATCAAATGCTGCTAGTGGGTCTGCAGCACTGATTGTGCCACCCACATAGGCAGCCTGTAAATGTAACTCAGACCTGCTACTGCAGTGTCTGTGCATATTTTGTTCCGGCAATGTCGACCTGGCAAGTGCACTGACTTGCCAGGCCCTAACCTTCCCTTTTCCTACATGTGAGTCTCCACTGAGGTAGACCCAACTTAGCCCCATAGGCAGGGTTCAGTGTATGTGAAAGGTGGGACATGTACTGAGGCGTGTGACATGTCTTGATGGTGAAATACAATGTATTTCGCTTTTTACTATCGAAAGGCTATCTGTCCCATAGGACAGAATGTGAGTTTATTTATAACATCTTATAAACATAACTTCCCACTGGGACAAGGTAGAAAATTGGAGTTTAGTATGCCTGAACTCAGGATATAAAGATGCATCTTTTCGTAAGGATGATTTTTATATTATGGGTTTGAAAATTCCACTTTTAGAAAGTGAATATTTTCTTGCTTTATCAATCCAAAAATCAATCAATGAACTTGTAAAGCGCACTACTTACCCATGAGGGTCTCAAGGTGCTGGGGGGAGGGGGGTGCTGCTACAGCTCGAAGAGCCAGGTCTTGAGGAGCCTTCTACAGGTGAGCAGGTCTTGGGTCTGTCGCAGATGGAGCAGGAGGGTGTTCCAGGTCTTGGCTGCAAGAAAGGAGAAGGATCTGCCGCCGGACGTTGTTTGTTGGATGCGTGGGACGGTGGCCAGGGCGAGGCTGGCGGAGCGGAGCTGGCGGGCAGGGGTGTGGAAGTTGAGTTTGTTGTTCAGGTAGGCTGGTCCGGTTTTGTGGAGTGCTTTGTGTGCGTGGGTGAGGAGTTTGAAGGTGATCCTCTTGTTGACGGGGAGCCAGTGCAGGTCTCTCAGGTGGGAGGTGATGTGGCTGCAGCGGGGGACATTGAGGATCAGTCGGGCAGAGGCGTTTTGGATGCGTTGTAGTTGTTGCAGGAGTTTTATCGGGATTCCTGCATAGAGTGCATTGCCGTAGTCCAGCCTGCTGCTGACGAGGGCTTGGGTCACTGTTCTTCTGGTTTCGGGTGGGATCCACTTGTAGATCCTGCGAAGCATGCGGAGGGTGTTGTGGCAGGAGGAGGAGATGGCGTTGACCTGCTTTGACATGGAAAGGGAGGAGTTGAGGATAAATCCTAGGTTGCGTGCATTGTCTGTGGGTGTGGGAGCTGCTCCCAGTGTGGTTGGCCACCAGGAGTCGTCCCACGCAGAGGGGGTGGGGCCGAGGATGAGTACTTCCGTCTTGTCCGAGTTCAGTTTCAGGCGGCTGTTTCTCATCCATTCGGCGACGACCTTCATTCCCTCGTGGAGGCTGGTTTTGGCGGTGTGCGGGTCCTTGGTGAGGGAGAGGATGATCTGGGTGTCGTCGGCGTAGGAGATGATGTTCAGGTTGTGCTTGCGGTCCACTTGTGCGAGGGGGGCCATGTAGACATTGAACAGAGTTGGGCTGAGGGATGAGCCCTGGGGTACGCCGCATATGATGTCGGTGGCTTTAGATTGGAAGGGTGGGAGGCGGACTCGCTGGGTTCTGCTGAAGAGGAAGGACATGGTCCAGTCCAGGGCCTTCTTCTGGATTCCGGCTTCTTGGAGGCGTGTTCTTAGTGTGCGGTGGCAGACTGTGTTGAAGGCGGCTGATAGGTCCAGGAGGATGAGGGCTGACGTTTAGCCGTTGACTAGTTTGCGCCTGATGTCGTCTGTGGCGGCAATGAGGGCTGTCTCGGTGCTGTGGTTTCGTCTGAATCTGGACTGGGAAGGGTTGAGGATGTTGTTGGCCTCAAGGTGGCGTGTCAATTGTTTGTTGGTGATTTTCTCTATAATCTTCGCCAGGAATGGGAGCAGGGAGATGGGCCGGAAGTTCTTGAGGTATTTGAGGTCCGCCTTGGGCTTCTTGAGGAGAACGATGATTTCGGCGTGTTTCCAGCTTTCCGGGAACGTTGCTGTGTCGAAAGAGATGTTGATGACCTTCAGTAGATGGGGTGCGATGGCTGCGTCGGCTTTGTTTAAGACGTGGTGTGGGCAGGGGTCTGACGGAGACCTTGAGTGGATGGAGTTCATGACTATGCGTGTCTCGTTGTCGTGGGACCAGGAGGTCAGCTGGTTGATGCAGGTGGTGTTCGGAGTGGGGTCTGTAGCGGTCAGGCGGGTGAGGTGTTGAAGCTGTTGTGGATGTCGGCGATCTTGCGATGGAAGAAGGTGGCCAGTGAGTCGCACAGATCTTGCGAGGGCGGGATATCGTTGGTGTTGGCGCTGGGGTTGGAGAGTTCCTTCACTATTTTGAAAAGCTCTTTGCTGTCGTGTGCTTTGTTGTGCAGGCGGGCTTGGAAGGAAGATCTCTCTGCAGTTCTGATGAGGTGGTGGTCTCTGCGAATGGCGTCCTTGTGGGCTGCGAGGCTGTCCGGTGTGTGGTCATGGAGCCATTTCCTACGTTTGGAGGTCTGGAGCTCTTCTGTGAACCAGGCGGCTTTCTTGCTGGAGTGGTTGGTGGAGGGTTTCTTGAGTGGGGCTCGGGTGTTGGCGCAGTCGTTGATCCACTGTCTGAGGTTGCGGGCGGCGGCGTCTGTGTCGGTGGGGTCGGTCGGCGGGTTCTGGGCGAGGGTGAATGTCTGCTGGTCTTCGGTGACTTTGCCCCAGCATCAGCGAGGTAGCTGTTGGGTGCGGTGGTGCGTGGTTGGTTTCTTGAAGGTGAAGTGGATGCAGCGGTGGTCGGTCCAGTGGAGTTCGGTGGTGTGGTTGAAGGTGATGTGGGGGCTTGAGGAGAAGACAGGGTTGAGTGTGTGGCCGGCGGTGTGAGTGGGTTCAGTGACGAGTTGTCCGAGGCTGAGGTTGGCAAGGTGGTCGATCAGGGAGGTGGAGTTGGCGTCGTTGTTGTTCTCGAGGTGGAAGTTCAGGTCCTCGAGTAGGATGTAGTCCGTGTAGGCGAATGTGTGGGTGCTGGCGAGGTCGGCATGGAGTCTCTGAAAGGGGCTCAGGGTCCGAGAGGTCTGCAGACGAGCGTTCCTCTGAGGGTGGTGTTGGGATCGGTGTGGATCTGGAAGTGGAGGTGTTCGGCGGCATTGAGGAGTCGTCTGCGAGGGTGAGGACCTGGAGGGTGGACTTGTGGGCGATGGCTATTCCTCCTCCAATTCCGTTGGTGCGGTCTCTGCGGGTGATCTTGTAGCCGTCCAGGATGGCTATGGCGATGTCAGGCGCCGAGGAGTCGTTCCACCAGGTCTCAGTCAGGAAGGTAACGTCCGGGGCGAAGGTGTCGAGCAGGTCCTAGAGCTCGACGGCGTGTTTGCGCGCGGAGCGGGTGTTGAGGAGTATGCAGCGGAAGTGGGTGGGTCCGGTTCTTGGAGGTTTGGTGGTCCTGTCGCATGTGAAGTTGCAGGTGTGGCAGGTGAAGGGTCCGTGGGTGCGTTTGGGTGCAGCCTGGAAGCAGTGGTGGTCTCGGCCGGTGTTGAGAGCGGGAGGGTGTTGGTGTCGTATCGACGTCTGGTATCATGGCGGGTCCGGGGTCCAGGGGGTCTGGCGCTGGGTGCGGTCCAGGCGCGGACAGGCGCAGACGGGCTAGCCTTTGGCACGACGACTGCACGCGTCCGCTGCGCGGCCGTGCAGAGGCTGCCATTTAAGGCAGTGAGGGAGGGAGGAGCAGCTGGGAGGCGGGAGCAGGGCGGTGAGGGGGCATTGCAATAGGGGGCAGCGGCAGGAAGAGGGGAGTAGACTCGAGCAGGGGGGGAAAGTGCTGTGCGGCGGGAAAACAAAGATAGAATAATAAAGATAAAAATAAAATACGGAGCAGGGGAACAGGAGTGGAAAGAGGGGGAAACACCAGCCCAGAAGGCTTCAGCCCCAAGCAGACTCCGAATAGCGTCAGAGGGGCGCAGCTGGCGCAAACCCGCGATCGGCTCTGAGCGGGCTGAGGAGCGGGTGGGCTGAGGAGCAGCTGGAGCTGTTTGGGCAGCAGGGGGGTGACCTGGCCTGCAAGCAGTTAGCCATCCAGTGGGCCTCTCCTAAGTTTGTGTATTGACTGTCTGGCTTTGGAGTGACAGGGGATGGGGATGTGCATTCTCCCAGACAGTTACTGGGGGGTGGATGAGTGCCTTACCTTTCCCGAAAGAGTCAGGGCAGGGCATAGACCTCGGCTGCATTAGGAGTAGAGGGAGATTTCCTTCAGACCTGAGTGGGCCTGGTCTGCTTTGGACAATGCTGTCTCCCCCTGCTGCCAGGAAGATGGACCGGAGAGGACTGAATTGGTTTGGACTAAGCACAGAGCCTCTCTGCCACCAGAGAACAAAGAGAAATGGGATGTAAATATTGGGGCCCAGACCCCAGAACTTTAGATCACTTGTGGACTTCAAGAGCTGGAAGAAGCTGGAGGAGGAGTCCTGCACCTTTGCTGTGTGTTGTTTGAGGTTGGCCTGCAGTAGCTGTTTCTGCCAAGGAGAGGAACTGTGAGTATATCCTGCTTGACAATGTATCTCCAAGGGCTTGAGGTAGAGCTTGCCCCCTGTTCAAGAAGTCTCAGGAGCAGCAAAGAATCACCCTCCTTCTGTACACCGTTGCTGGAACCGCTAGTTTCAGTGACCACAGAAGAAAAGAGTATCTGACTATGTCACCAACTCCATCGCTGGTTCTGTGTCCTGAAGTAACTGCAGAAGGCACTGCAGCACTTCACAGCGCATCTTTGGTTTCACTGTTGCCGCTGGGTGACTGTCACCGAACTGTTGCTTGCACCGCATCCTGTGGGCATCTCATTCTGCACCCCCTCGCTCCACTCTGCCCGGACGTCACCGACACCGTCGCTGCCAGACTCGAACATCGACCGGCTCCGTTGGCAGTACAGTGACCTGCCAGCACCGCATTGTGCACCGCCTCACTCTGCATCATAAGCCTTGGTCTCCCCAATTTCATTGGATGACCATCACCGAGCCCCTGCCTGCACCTCCCCATGAGGCACCGCACGCAGCTCCGCTTCCACTTCACAACACAACCAGTACGTTTGCCCCGACCGACCCGTACCAACGGGATTGGTTGCAATGAGAAAGGTACTGTGTACTAGTCTGCCTACGCTTTAGCTGGCCCATACTGTTGCCTGGAACTGTTAGACACTGTCGTTTCCAGCATCGCAGTATCCCCGGACAGAGCTACCGGCTCGGAAGAACTGTGTTTTTCAGCTATTCTTACAAATTGAAGGTTATCTTGCAAAGTAACTATTTTTACAGTATTGTGTGTTGGATATTTGTCGTTTTTGGTCTTGTTGGTTTAGATAAAGTTTTGCTTATTTTTTCTAAACTGGTGCGGTGTCCCTTTGTAGTGTTTTCGCTGTGTTACTGTATGCATGCACAAATGCTTTACATATTGCCTCTGAGATAAGCCTGTCTGCTCGTGAAAAGCTACCAAGGGGGTGAGCAGGGGTTATTTTAGAAGTGTATTCTCCTTAACCTGACTAGGAAGAAGGGTCCCTACTTGGAGGAAGGTGCAAACCATTGCCAACTCGAGACCCACCTTTCTAACACCAAGAAATGTAAAGATTTTTAATATATACAACAGGTAACACTGAGGATCAATGTCCCCATCGAAGATGTGATTGGCTGCCAACACTTCAAACCAGGAAGTGTTGGCAGCCATCTTGTGACTTGGTTGAACCGCGTCACCTAAAAAACCTTACAAAAACAGAAAAGGTGGCAGAATAGACACCCCCTAACACCCAGTGCCTCTTGCGGGGTGGGAGGGGTGGGGTCCCATAGGGACCCAGCAGTGCCAAAAATAGGATTTAAAGAAAAAGATTTAGGTGGGAATCACGCTGGATTCCCGACTCCCGCTGGGAAAGAAAAAGAATGTAGCGTGAGTCCTGCCAGTTATTTGTAATGGGCCGTCCTGTGGGCATGTGTAAAATACATATGAAAAGGGTGCATGGGCCCACCTCCTTTGATCCTAAAAGCCCCGAGGACCACCACCTCCCTGGGGCATTTTTATTAAATTATAAGGGGACTGCCCTAGGCATATCCGTGTCCTGGCGACCGCCACCTCCCCATGGCAAATGATGATTTAATGTGTGGGTCCCGCAGACCTGGGGACAGCCACCTGGAAGAGCTACATATGAAAAATGAGGGGGGGAGTGCTGCCCCCCGCTTTCCCACCTCTTGGGGGTTGTGTTCTGTAATGGAGGGGGGTGCGTGGTCCATCTCCTAGAGCCATAAATGGCCCTGGGGACCACCACCTCCCAGGCCCAGCTCCTGCTATCTCCAGAGTGGCCACCCTTGGGAGGTAGCTGTTTGCTATGGCCTGGTGGGAGCTTTGCCACTCCCGCCAAGCCATATCAAACTGTGCTTGCTTCCAGCAAGCGAGAGCATTGAAAATGTTGGGGTGTTGGGGCCTTAAGGCTTTCCCGTGGTTTCCAACATTGCCAAATGGGTGCCCTGGGTGGGACCAGGGCACTCACATTAGGGGCTAGGCCCCGGGGGATGGGGACCCCGGGTCTAAATCAGCCTGGGAGTGAGGCCTCACGCCCCCCCTCCCATTTAAAAAAAAGATACATAACAAAGGAAAAGGCCAGGCCGAAATCACCCCGGGGAGAGCGGCAGCACAGCCACCCTCCCAGTAAAAAAGGACTCGCCTGAGGGATCGGGCCCCTGGGGCTGAAAATGGCCCAGGGAAGGGGAAGCATGCATCCCCCTCCCGTAAAGTGTTTTTTTATGGAAAACACCTCCGGCAAGTCACTGGAGGCCACTCCCCCTACACTACCACTCTGCAAACGCATCTCTTGGTGCACTCCCGCTTGGGGGATGAAGTCCCCTTGGCCCCAGGGGCCAACAAGTCCTCCTGTTACCTTCAGTAAGTCCTGCACAGCGGAATTGCTGAGTGGTCATCTGAGGCCAAGCCCCCTTTGTCCACCACTCTGCAAACATGCCCCCTGTCACACTTCTGCTTAGGGGATGAAGTCCCCTTGGCTCCAGAGGGTCCTTGGGGGTCAACAAGTCCTCCTGGTACCTCCAGTAAGTCCCACACAGCGGGATTGCTGAGAGATTGTTTGGTAGCCACACTCCTTTCTCCACCACTCTGAAAATGCACTTCCTGGTGTACTGCTGGTTGGGTGATGAAGTTCATTTGGCTCCATCGGGTCTATGGGGGCCAACAAGCCCTCCCGTTACCTCCAGTAAGTCCCGAACAATGGGATTGCTGAGAGGTCTTCAGAGGCCATGCCCCATTTCTCCACCACTCTGCAAACGAACCTCCTGGTGCACTGCTGGCAGGAGGTGGAATCCCATCCTTAAGGGCGAATTTGCCACCCTGTTACCTGCGGTGAGTCCCTCAGACAGCGATTGCTGAGATGACTTTGCAGGCCATGGCCCCTTTCTCCTCCGCTCTGGAAACACGCCTACTGACGCACGGCTGGTTGGGGGATGAAATCCCCTAGCCAACAAGTCCTCCTGTTACCTCCAGCAAGACCCTCACAGCGGGATTGCTGAGAGATTGTCGGTAGCCACGCTCCTTTCTCCACCACTCTGCAAATGTGCCTCCTGGTGCACTGCTGGTTGGGGGATGAAGTCCCTTTGGCTCCATAGGGTCCATGGGGACCAATAAGCCCACGTGTTACCTCCAATAAGTCCCACACAGTGTGATTGCAGAGGGGACTTTGCAGGCCATGCTCTCTTTCTCCTCCACCCTGCAAATGCACCTCCTGGTGCACTGCTGGTTGGGGGATGAAGTCTTTATTGCTCCAGAGTGTCCTTGTAGGCCAACATGCCCTCCAGTTACCTGCAGTAAGTCCTGCACAGCGGAATTGCTGAGAGGTGTTCAGAGGCCACAGCCTCTGTGCAGACCACTCAGCAAACACGCCTACTGGAGTATTTCTGGTTTGGGGGGCTGTAGACCTCTTGGATGCTGATGGTTCTTGGGGGCCCAGAAGTGATTGTTGAGAGGACTTCAGATCCTGTTAGCTCCAGTAAGTCTAACCACGCGGCCCCCGCTCCTATTTAGCTTTGGTCAGGCCCTGGGGGATGGGGTCCCTGGTCCGTACAGGCCCTGATGCTCTTTTGACTGAAATTAAACCTCAGCAGCAAGCAATTATAAATATAGCTGGTACCCCAGCTTAAGCTTCATTTTCTGTAAAGGACAAATTATCCTTACTCTTTTGCTTAGTGAAAGCAAAGCGACTGTGCTTTCTTGGCAATTCCACAATGAAATGCGATCTGAAATGCTTCTTGAAGGTGAATGCATCATTGATGTACTGGAGCGCAATCTGTAGTGACTATGACGAGGGGGCCCTTTCTTGCCTTTACCTAGTGAAAGCAGAGTACATGGTTCTCCCATTAAATTACTAAGAGAATTCAAATGCACAAATCACTTGGAAGCATCGCAGTTCGGCCGCACCCACCTTAGTAGTACACAAAGGTCTTCCTGCCTTTGCCAGGATGATGGACAGCTTAACACGCAGCCCCCCTCACAATTTTGGAGAGGTGCGCTTGATGCAGAGGAATATGAGGACATCTGCACCAAACAAAAATGCATGTGCATCAAATAGTTAAGAAGAAATACCCTTATGTGGTGGAGATTTACCTCTTTGTACTCTCATCATCTTCTCTATAGAAAGTTTGACGCACCAGGAATAATCACTTTGCCAAAACACACATACAATGTCACTGGTGACATTTTCTCATGCTCCATTACGCAGGTGTAGTGTATATTTCATACTGGACATTTACCCAAGGAGGTAGGCGTTTGACCAGGGTGGTGGCAGCATCCTGTGATCGCGCTTGGGATTGGCGAAGCAGATGCGAGTGATCTCTTCTGCTACTCGCCTCACGCTGCAACTTTCAGTCGACCCTTTTTAAAAAATCTATTTTTAAACTTCAATTGATTTAATAATTGTGTAGTTTGTATTTTTAAAATCACCTTGGTGTACCGCTGTGTGCGCTGCTTACCGGTCCCCCTGGGCCCCGTTCCACCGCGGCTTGCCTGTGCCGATTGACGTGGAGGGCTAGGTCGGGCGCCATCTTGGGCGGACCCGGACCCCGGCTGGACTCGAGTTAGCGGTCCAGCTCGGGGAAGGGCCTGGGCTACAAATAGAATTGACTGTGGCGTGTCAGTGCGTTTGACCAGGGTGGTGGCAGCATCCTGTGATCGCGCTTGGGATTGGCGAAGCAGACTGCGAGTGATCTCTTCTGCTACTCGCCTCACGCTGCAACTTTCAGTCGACCCTTTTTAAAAAATCTATTTCTAAACTTCAATTGATTTAATAATTGTGTAGTTTGTATTTTTAAAATCACCTTGGTGTACCGCTGTGTGCGCTGCTTACCGGTCCCCCAGGGCCCCGTTCCACCGCGGCTTGCCTGTGCCGATTGACGTGGGGGGCTAGGTCGGGCGCCATCTTGGGCGGACCCGGACCTCGGCTGGACTCGAGTTAGCGGTCCAGCTCGGGGAGGGGCCTGGGCTACAAATAGAATAGACTGTGGCGTGTCAGTGCGTTTGACCAGGGTGGTGGCAGCATCCTGTGATCGCGCTTGGGATTGGCGAAGCAGACTGCGAGTGATCTCTTCTGCTACTCGCCTCACGCTGCAACTTTCAGTCGACCCTTTTTAAAAAATCTATTTCTAAACTTCAATTGATTTAATAATTGTGTAGTTTGTATTTTTAAAATCACCTTGGTGTACCGCTGTGTGCGCTGCTTATCGGTCCCCCAGGGCCCCGTTCCACCGCGGCTTGCCTGTGCCGATTGACGTGGAGGGCTAGGTCGGGCGCCATCTTGGGCGGACCCGGACCTCGGCTGGACTCGAGTTAGCGGTCCAGCTCGGGGAGGGGCCTGGGCTACAAATAGAATTGACTGTGGCGTGTCAGTGCGTTTGACCAGGGTGGTGGCAGCATCCTGTGATCGCGCTTGGGATTGGCGAAGCAGACTGCGAGTGATCTCTTCTGCTACTCGCCTCACGCTGCAACTTTCAGTCGACCCTTTTTAAAAAATCAATTTTTAAACTTCAATTGATTTAATAATTGTGTAGTTTGTATTTTTAAAATCACCTTGGTGTACCGCTGTGTGCACTGCTTACCGGTCCCCCTGGGCCCCGTTCCACCGCGGCTTGCCTGTGCCGATTGACATGGAGGGCTAGGTCGGGCGCCATCTTGGGCGGACCCGGACCCCGGTTGGACTCGAGTTAGCGGTCCAGCTCGGGGAGGGGCCTGGGCTACAAATAGAATTGACTGTGGCGTGTCAGTGCGTTTGACCAGGGTGGTGGCAGCATCCTGTGATCGCGCTTGGGATTGGCGAAGCAGACTGCGAGTGATCTCTTCTGCTACTCGCCACACGCTGCAACTTTCAGTCGACCCTTTTTAAAAAATCTATTTTTAAACTTCAATTGATTTAATAATTGTGTAGTTTGTATTTTTAAAATCACCTTGGTGTACCGCTGTGTGCGCTGCTTACCGGTCCCCCTGGGCCCCGTTCCACCGCGGCTTGCCTGTGCCGATTGACGTGGAGGGCTAGGTCATGCACCATCTTGGGCGGACCCGGACCCCGGCTGGACTCGAGTTAGAGGTCCAGCTCGGGGAGGGGCCTGGGCTACAAATAGCGATGTGTCCCAGAGCGCGCAGCAGTCTCACGCAGCGGGCGCGACGTCTGCGCGCCGAAGGAGCGCCAAAGGAGGGCCCGTCTGTGCCCGTCCGTGCCTTGGACGGGCCCAGGGCTAGCCACACTGCCTGCCCTCCATATGACCGAGATGGGCAACATAGAATTGTTTACTCCCGCTCTGATCTCCTGAATATAGCTCCTCTTGATGAGCAAAGCAGCTGTCAACGAAGAGGGTCTGAGCTTATCGGAACGGCATGCCCGATATGCGGCTTCTCTTCACAGCTCACGCTTCCCCCATGCCTAGGCGCCGACATGGATCACACGAAAACTGTTAGAGCTGGCCTAATTAACGCTAGATCTATGGTGAAACATGCAGCTGACATCTTCGAGGTTCTAACGGAGGGCCAGCTCGAGATACTATTTGTCTCTGAGACATGGCTTAATAACTCGTGTGCTCCGACCATTGAACTGGCTTTAAGATTGCCAGAGCGGACCGACCTCTTGGTAGAGGAGGAGGTTTAGCAGTAATATTCAAAGATGATTGGCATTTTTCTTCCGAACAGCTAGCAGTGGGGGTGGAGGGCGAAGTTCTTCACTTTTCTCTTATCATTAGCCCACATTTTACGCTAGGAGGATCCCTGGTCTATAGGCCCCCAGGCCCAGCCATGCACTTCCTTGAGGCGTTGGAGGACTGTATTGTGCCTCGGGCCCTGACTTTCCCAGATTCCTTTTGGTCGGCGACTTCAATATTCACGTCGATAACACTGACGCTCTGGAATCGCGCAGACTTGAAGAGGTCTTGGATCTGTCACAGCTCAGGCAATGGGTGTCATCTCCAACTCATTCAGGGGGTCACCTTCTAGACCTAGTGTGTTCTAACTTCCCCCTTAAATTATCAGACCCGGAAAAAGTCACCTGGTCTGATCACGACCTGGTCAGGTTCTCATGGGAAGTGGGTAATGTGGGCAGTTCAGTTTTGACACCCCCCATCATTCACCCTCAGAAGATTAACCTGGCCGTGTTTAGCCAAGAATTGTTAAATAATCATCAGTCCCTCCCACCTGAGTTGGACATGGCGGTTGATGATTTCAATGGGAGGTTGCAACAGGCGACAAATGCGTCCACCAAACATGCTACCATACCCAGACTTCGTCACTGCCCCTCTCAACCCTGGTTCTCCCCTGAATTGAGGGAGCAAAAACTGGGTTGTAAAAAATTGGAGCGAGTCTGGAGGAGTGTCTATAGCTTAGACGCAAAGGTCGCCCTGCGCACTGCCCAAAAGAAATACTATACCGCCATTAAAGCTGCCAAAGGACTATACTATGCGGGTAGAATAGCTAAAGCGGAAAACAACAGTAGAGAAATTTTCTCTATTGTTAAAAGCTTTGTTTCCCCTATTGCAGAATCCTCCACCCTTCCATCCTCTGGGGAATGGTGTGAGGTTCTGTCAAATTTCTTTACAGACAAAATAGCCAAGATTCAGCAGGGTTTCACTTCCACATCATCGACTGAGAATCCAGAATTTATCATCCCCGGTATGCCCGATCCCTCAGATACCCTACAGTTCACTAACTTTGAGCTGGTAACAGAGGGTGATGTTTTGCCTCCTCTGGAATGCCTTAAATCAGGGTCTCCCACCGATCCGTGTCCGGCTCGGGTTCTGTCGGGAGTGGCCAGCATTGTCTGTGGGGAGGTTACCCAGATCGTAAACCTCTCTCTCTCCTCGGCAGTGGTTCCCGCCGAGTGGAAACAGGCTAAGCTTTTACCGCTTTTGAAGAAACCAGGCCTGGATGCCTCGGTTCCCGGTAACCGCCGGCCTATTTCTCTTTTCCCTGCCTTAACCAAAATCTGTGAGAAAGTAGTCTTCCGACAACTAGATATATTTGTAGAGTCATCCAATGCCCTGCACCCAGCCCAATCGGGATTCAGGGCTGCTTACTGCACTGAAACGGCCCTGGTAGAAATGACGGAGTCGATTCGGGAGTGTCTGGACGGGGGCGGCAGAGCAGTCCTAATCCTATTGGATCTCTCTGCCGCCTTCGATACCGTCCCCCATGCTCTCCTTATCGCCAGATTATCGGCCATCGGCATTGGCGGCAATGCCTTGGCCTGGGTGTCCTCATTTCTTTCGGGAAGGACTCAACAGGTCTGGATGCCACCTCATGCCTCGGAACCAAAACCACTCCTCACGGGGGTCCCACAGGGTTCCACTCTTAGCCCCCTGCTGGTCAACATTTATATTACCCCTCTGGTGTATCTTGCGGAACAGTATGGGGCTAAGATCATAGGATATGCGGATGACACGCAGCTTCTCTTTACCTGGCCTGACGTCCATTTAGACACAGCTAAGGTCCTTCTCTGCCTAGCCTCAGTTTTCCGATGGCTTACGTTGGCCCAACTAAAATATAATGAGGACAAGTCAGAGGTCCTCTTTTTTGGATCTTTCCCCCCAGGTTTCAAAAACGCGCTGTGGCCCCCGAACATCCCATGCCCTAAGGAAATGGGTGGCCCTGCGAAAAATCTTGGGATTTGGTTCGGAGAGGATCTAAAATTTGAGGACCATATAAAAAAATTGACCGGAACGTGTTTTTCCACCTTGAGAATGCTCAGGAAATTCTTTCCATTACTCCCTAGAGAGGCGAGGGAGACGGTTGCCCGAGCACTCATTTTAGCAAGACTGGACTACGCGAACTCCCTGTTCAGCGGCATCCCAGCCTATCTGACCAAACGTCTGTTGGTCATTCAGAATGCCGCTGTTCGTCTTCTCTGTAACGTCCCCAGATGGAAGAGTGTCCGGTCCCATATGTCTGACCTCCACTGGCTTCCAGTTCCGCAACGTATCCTCTTTAAAACCCTGGTACTTGCGTTCAGAGCGACCCATGACCAAGGACCAGCCTATTTATAGAAAAGATTCACACTGTATGCCGCTAAAAGAGCTCTTCGTTCATCCTCTCTATTTAAAATGACCCTTCCCCGATTCAAGCGAACCAGACTAGGAGGACAGTCCATTGCTGTAGTTGCTGCCCGCGTCTGGAATGCTCTCCCCTTTCATCTGCGCTCTAGTCAAACAGTAGCCCAATTTAAAAAGAATCTGAAAACCCACCTTTTCAGTAGCAGTTTCTAAACTGATCCCTGCTCATCTGCCTTTGCTTCTCCCTTCGCGCCAGGATACTCCCCAGTAACAGTGCGCTCTACAAAACCATTTATACATACATATACATACTTAGAAATTAACCAGTATAAAGTATTCCACTGAGGTAGATATTTTGTGCAAAATTGTGGACTCTTGTTGGATAAAGAAGCAGGGTTCTTTTGTGGCTCAATAACTCACACACCTACTGACATACCCACTCAGGCACCAACACATTCACTGACAGACCCACTCAGACAGTGATACACCCACTCACAAACACACTCACAAACTCACAGGCCCACCCACAGTCCCACTCACATACCCACTCACAGACCTAGTCAGACACTCTCATGTGCACCCATAGACCCACTCATATACTCATGCACCCACTTACAGACACACTAAACACTCTCACACCAACTCACAAACCCACTCAGGCATCCATGCACCTACTCACAGAACCACTCAGACACTCTCACAGCCTCCCAAATACCCATTCAAATACAAAGGTTACAGTGTTCATTATAGTTAGGAAATTACATTTAAGAAAAGTAGAAATTCACTGAAAAAACAAATGTTACACAGATGCTATAGTTAGGCTCACATTTCACTGGTACAAAACCATAGAAATTCAGCAGTTATAGTTACTTGAGCTAACTATAACTTATGCCCCTGCAATGCACTGCTTATGACCTCACATGTCACAGGAACGTCTAGTAAGCACCACAGAGTTGCGTTGCAGAGAGGTGCAATAAGGGGAGTGGCTTTGGACCACCTCTCTGCAAAACAGCTCTGTGGCACTTACTGGAGTTACATGGTGGGCTAGTTGGCCCCCAGGGAACCTCAGGATTCAAAGGGAATTAATTCCCAAAATTAAAACCCGCCAGGGGGCTCGTTTGCACAGTGGTGAAGGGAGGGGGCAGGCCTGGTGTGACATGGGTGTACTTATGCAATCAATCCACCAAAACCCAAGCACTTATAAATTCACCATGCACTCTCCGTGCAACACTCTAATCATCCAGTCTCTAACCATGCACTCATTCCCTGCTACAATACCCTGAGCAGTACCCATGAAGTCCAGCCATTGCCCTGTCACTATCTATGCACTACTCCAATCACCAAATGAACACCATGTACTTATCCAATCAAACTGCCAAAACCCAGGCACTAATAAATTCACCATGCACTCTCATTACAGTACTCTAATCTTCCAGTCAGTGCCCATGTACTCATAGAGTGACCTAGGCACTAACACATGCACGGCTACAATCCCCTGTGCACTACCTATGCAGACTACTAACCACCTACACAGTACTGATTCACTCCTCCTATTACCCAGGTAGTACCCGTGCACTCCAGAAATCCCTCTGTCACTACCCATGCACTCCTCCAACCACCTATCCAACATCATGTACTTATCCCATCAATCCGCCAAAACCCAAGCAGTTATAAAATCACCATGTACAGTCCTTGCAGCACTCTAATCATCCAGTCACTAACCATGTACTCTTGTAAGGACCTAGGTACTAACTCATGGCAAATACAGAGGAGGTCACGCTCATTACAGGGGTACCCCAATGCATAGTGTTCCCTAGTGTATGTAGGTGTTTTCACTGTATTCTAAGGCCCACATGCATCAAAGCAAAAACCGGTCGCAAACGGGCAGATTCTCAGAATCTGCCCTTTTGCGATCTGTATTTTTGCATCATCCCAAATGCAAAAAATTGAGATTCCTTAAATGCAATGCATTAAAGTAAAAAAACTATCGATTTCGCTAATAGGTGGCGCAAATTACCATGAAGTTCATGGTAATTTGCAAAAACGTTGAAAAATACGCTAAAGTGCTTTTTTCAAAGTTCCATTTTACACACACACATGCCCTTGGGGCATGTGTGTGTGCAAGATGTACTCATATGCAGTATTCAGGGGTGCAACAGGGTGTCCTTCTGACACTCTGTCACCCTTGAAATTGTATTCTTAATTTGCGATTCTCTAATTGAGAATCGCAAATTGAGAATGTCTTCCCATTCATTCCTATGGGCCTCTAGGCCCATAGGAATGAATGGGGAGGTATTCCTTAATTGCGACTCGCAATTTGCAAGTTGCAATTAAGGAATGTTTCAAATCGCTATTTTTTAAGTGATTTCTACATGCATAGCCTTTTGCTATTCCTTATGAGCAAATCTTTATTTTTCGCTAATAAGGAATCGCAAATGGCATTGCTGATGCATGTGCCAGTAAGTGTCTTTTAGCATAGCACTGGCGCTGTTCCTGGTTTTGACGCACTTACATCCAGTCATATTCGGTGTTGTCAACAAACAATCTGGTTGAAGGAAAAGAAATGTTTCCCCCACTGTTGTCAAACGAGGGACCGAAATGACATAACTAAGACAGATAATAGTGTCTTTTTTGAAAAACTTTCTCCACATCCACATTAGGTGGTTTTATTTGTGTATTGTATGTTTTTAACCTGTTACACATAGGAATTCATATGTTTTTTATTTAAAATAAATTGTATATTTTTATAAACAGATTGTTTTTCGTTCCCTTCTGGTGAGTGTTTTCCTAACCAACAAAATGCAAGATGAATGAATGTTGTGGATTGAATTTGTCTATTTGAGTCCTGATTTAGAAGCAGGAAATAATACTTCCCATAGGGAAAACTTTTTGCTTTACTTTACAGTATATTGGTGCTCTATTTCCCTACGGGTCATAACGAGCCCCTCTCTTTCACTTATACATAGCTGTTCCTGGTTAGTCAGAGTCAGTTACCACCAGTACCCATTACTAAAATGTTGGGGTCACAGGAGGACTTTCTGCTCCTCTGTTGGTTCTTTCTGCACATCTCTTGCTTCTTCCTGCACTTTTCTTGTCTTTCTGGACTTCTGTTGCCTTTTTCTGCACTTGGCTTGCTTCTTCCTGTGCTTTTTTTCCTCTTTCTTCACATATCCTAACTGTGTAGGCATGGTTAGAAATTAGCATTTAAAAAACCATTGAAATTCACTGAAAAAAACATAGGTTTCAGGCACGTTATAGTTAGAAATTAGCATTTAAAAAACCTTTGAAATTCACTGAAAAAACATAGGTTTCAGGCACATTATAGTTAGAAATTAGTATTTCTAAAACCTTTGAAATTAACTGAAAAACCAAAGGTTTCAGGCACGTTATAGTTAGAAATTAACATTTATAAAACCTTTGAAATTCACTGAAAAAACCGTAGGTTTCAGGCACGTTATAGTTAGAAATTAGCATTTTAAAAAACATTAGAAATTCACTGAAAAAGCAAGGGGTTTCAGGGGCGTTATAGTTAGTTGGACATTTCACTTGTACAAAACCAGTGAAATCCCCCCGTTCTAGTTAGTTCAGCTAACTATAACTCGCGTGCCCGCAATGCACTGCTGATGACGTCACATATTGCATTACTCACTACATGGTCAGTGACATCACTGATTACATCATTGCTGACATCATCCTTGTGATAGAGTGGCAGACCTCCTCTCAACCTAATAAAACCTTTGATACACACACTCAAAAATGCAAACTAACATTTTCAAAACAATAAACATACCAATACCAGTTACAACATACCCATTCAGTAATTCCAAGATCTACACACACATCCACTCATTCACCAACAGTCCTATACAGTCACTCATACATGTACTCACTCCTCATATGTACTCATACACCTATACATACTGTTACCCATTCATCCATAGAGTTACACACACACATAGTCACACATGTAAACAAAGTATGGAACATCAGTTTACTTACATATACGGTTATACACACACCACCACACTTACTTCTACAGAAATGTACACATACTTGCTCTCTTAAACAATCACTTATAAAAACACATACCTATTTATACGGGAACTCTTTCAATCTCTCACTCTCACATATACTGACTTATATACACCAATACTCACATATACTAGTTTAAAACATATGTAGTTACTCATAAATACACTATTGAGACAGCCATTCACTCACCAACACACCCATACACACACTCATCCACTCATACAGTCCTGCACACATGCTGTCTTCAACCCATACAAACAGTGAGTCACTCATTCATGCATCTATGCACTAATGCTCCCCACCTAACCATACAGACACTCATACTGATACTCAAAATACCAGGTAATAACCCATATAGACACTCATATAGCTATTAACCAACCCATGCATCCACTTACACACAAAATGAGAGACTGATACAGATATTTACATATTTAAACAGTACTCACTAACCAATGTATTCACTAAGATACACTTAATCAGTTAGTTATACAAATCAATTTTACACAAACAAAAGCATCCATTCAGACACTTAAATACCCATTTAGTCTTCCATCAACCTTGAGATATACATATATAAAACATATAATTTTCAGAAAAACACACATTCACTGGATGAGGTCATCAGTGATGTCATCTGTGATGTCATTTGAGATGTCACTAGTGATGTCATGAGTGATGTTACTGACCATGTCATGAGTGATGTAATATGTGACATCATCAGCAGTGCATTGCAGGTGCGAGTGAAATATCCAACTAATTATAACGCCCCTGAAACCTATGGTTTTTTAGTGAATTTCTAAGGTTTTTTAAATACTAATTTCTAACTATAACGTGCCTGATATATATATATATATATATATATATATATATATATATATATATATATATATATATATATATGTATATATATATATATATATATATATATATATCCGCACTGTCCTTCTCACTGCGCCAGTCTGCAATCACCGACCCCACACAGGCAAGAACAGGAAGACCCAGAGTGCAGGTGAGTTTAGTTTATTCAAAAGTACACCACGGCAGCATAACGTTTCGGCCTGCACAGAGGCCTTGGTCACATGAATATATATATATATAGGAAAGTTACTCCGTAACACCACCTCCGATCCAGCCGGACCGGCGAAGCAGGAGACAGACCACAGCTTTCAGGTAAATTGTTTATTTCCAGTTTTTTTCTCAATCACCCAACCATGACGCGTTTCGGGCTTTGCAGCCCTTGTTCACATGCAAGGCATTTGTGCAACTAACAGTGCTTTTAAAGTGCTCACGTGCTCCGCCTCTGGCCCTCCTCCCCAGATGCTCATCTGACCACCATGAAAGGGAAAACAGACTATCACATAGAATGTATGACCTGAATCTTTTCCAGCATAAATGCAAGTTTTTAGACACTCATGTAATTATGAGAAACAGTCAACTCACGGAATAAATTCCGAAAAACAATGTATATCTGGTTAAATCCAGTAAATCACATGAACATAGAGTGCCTGAACCATCTCAATCCTAACATCAAACATTCACTTAGATCAATATCATGATATGTCTGGACACCATTTCCAGACAGGGTTAAGCCGTATCAGCTAGTTCAAGGCCTGACGGAACTGTTATAATAACAACCACAAAAAGCTAGGACAACCTTGCCTAGTGTGCAAAAGAGGCTAAAGATAAAGTGCAAACTGTATATGTTAAATAGATAATAAAATTCATATTATAAACCATTTAGACAGCGCATTATGAAAAATTAAACAATTACCCGTCATAAAATCAGGGGAATGTCATACATTATTTAAAAATGCATTTCTAAAATCTTTGATTTCATAATATTGATATTCTAAAACAACACAACAGACAGTGTATCTAAAAGTTAAATAGTGATAAAATGTGATAAAAATAGAGGGAGGATAAGAGGAACCATTGATCTAAAAATGGTAGAAAGACGGCGCACAATAGAAAAATCACACACAAAATTATGTAAATAATTCATATATATATACATAATAAAGTGCAAATGCGCACAAGTTATTGAAGTGACACTAATAGATAACAGGGATCCTGACTATCTATTAAATCTATGAAACATAGAGAGAGAATGTATATATTTAACTAGTTACAGCCTGTTGCAATGAGCAACAGGGAACCTGACTACTCATTGGGAGAAAAGAGAGATGTAGGTGTTGTAGCCTGCCTGAGAATTGACAAAATCAAGTTTCCTAGGGCTATATATATATGTATTAGGCCCAAATCAGTCTTTGTTGCTGTAATGCCTAGGGATTCAATTGACATGTTTTCCAAAGCAGTGATAAAAGATTTCAAGAAATTACAAATAAGCTGACATAGCAACAAACAACCTAAAGGGAAGAACAGGTTGATACATTATAAACAGCTTATACAAAAATGCACCAAGGAAAGGACATAGTGGTGAGGCAAGCTGATAAAGGTGGTAAGATTGTACTTTGGCCTTTAGAAATGTATATAAAGGAGGCCAAGGCACAATAAGGAGCCACAGACTGCTATGAAAAGTAGTGAAAAGTGAAGCTGTAAGGATTAAGACCAATTACCATAGTCAATTTTCTAGTTGAAAAACTTTGGGATTTTTACACAAAATGAGTTCCACTTCCTCAAGGTATATGAACCAGTGTTACTTATTTTTATTTGATACCTAAGATGCAGAAAAATCTAGTTACACCTCCAGGCCGGCCAATAATTTTGGCGTTTGGCAGTCTGTTGTTCAGTACGTCAAAATTTGTTGATTTTTTTCTGCAGGAGTCAGTCAAACACTTGTCATCTTACATTAAAGATACAGGAGATTTTTTACATAAAATGTATGACATTAATTGGGAGGAGGATTATATCCTAATGATGCTAGACGTCACTTCCTTATACACTAGCATCTCCCAAGAGGATGGCATGTGAGCGGTAAAGTATTTTTTAAGCTCCAAGCCCCTCACTATGTACAGGCATACGGAAATGATCTTGGAAATTATCTACTGGAGCCCAAACAATAAAAATGTTCTATTTGGCACTTACGTTTTCCTACAATTAAAAGGGACTGCAATATGCACCTGCTTCGCCCCCAGCTATGCGAATTTGCATATGGGGTGGTGGGGGGAGCAGGTGCTACCAAATACATGCTCAGAGGAAATGCTGGAGAATGTTATCTTGTGGTCACGTTTTATTGATGACTTGTTCATTATCTAGTGGGGACCAGTAAGTTCAACTAAAGAAAATCAACATTAATGCACTTAATTTGCACTTTACGTCGCACATAAGTCAAAAGTCAGAAGAGTTTTCACATCTAACTGTTTACACTGAGCAAGGGAAACTACACATGAAAGTTTTTAGGAGAACACAGCAGGTAACACAATTTTACATGCTCAGAGTTTTCACCCTATGAGCTTAAAATACAGTATCCCCTATGCCCAGAATCTGTGTATAAGAAGGAACTGCAGTGAGAGAGTACAACTCGATTTGGCACAGCAAAATTTGGAAGAAAGATTCACAGCAAGGGGCTACAATACTGAAGTTCTGAGAACAGCAAGGACTAAAGCACACAATAAAGAAAGGGATAAATTGCTCTTTAAGGACAGTAAGCAAGGTGAATCTGTACAAGATACGATTCATCACCAGATTTAACATTCAACATGGTGAATTGAGGCACATATTTTGAAGAAATTGGCACCTACTGTGTAGCGAGCCAGTCATTGGACATATGATAAGTAAAAACTCTTCAATGACCTTCCGAAGGGCGGGGCCGATGAGGGATGACTTAGTTGTCAGTAGTCCAGAAATGAAAGTGGGTAGAACATGCCTGAAAGGTAGAGGAGGTTTCTCCAAGTGCCATAAGTGTAAAGCTTGCAATTATGGAGTTAACATTCAACATTTACCTGTACCATTCACAGATCAGGTGTGGATAATTCAACAACCTCTGCACTGCAAAAGTGAACATGTAGTATATGTTCTAAGGCACTGTGTTTTATTTCTAGATCATTATCTCCTCCCCTCCCAGTCAACAACTCCCAGCCCTGACGAAGGTGTGGCCCACCCGGCCTGTCACCGAAACGCACGTCGGCTCGTGGTTCCAGAAATACGGCATACTATGTGGCATTAATTAGGGGCCGTATTAAGATTATTTGTCTGGAATAATATTCTGTTCTATGCCACATATCTACCATCCATGTGTGGCATACACCAGAACGATGGGAATGTATGGAAGAATGTAAGTGGAATGATAGAATTTTAGGTAGGATTAGTTTTTTGATAAGCTGAAAGAATGAAAGTATGATTGAAGTGTGAAGTGTTACTGGGTAGGCTTCAAAGTAGAATGCATCTTTGTCACTTTTATCTTTTCTCAATCTCTTGTGTATGTTGTGCAATATTCTTAAGATAATCACGTGTTATTTATATATATAACTGTTCTCTACACCAAAATAAAAATACATATATATTTGCTAAAAACTCTCTTTTGCATATATTTGAATTGAGTTAATTTTGTTACGTGCAGTGCCAACTCCTAGGTTTATCACCCCACATATATTGGGATCCCAGCTTCGGGACCACCACATCAATTGGCGGGGTACGTCCTTTGTTCTTTGTTCAGTTTTTTTTCCCCCCCACGACCTGCCTATATCCAACAAGAAGCCCATTGGGGAACCCCCTTCTTTCACTTTTTCTTTATGTTCTATGATGTAGCTGTCAGAAAACGTATATAGGCAATACTATATTGAATATCCACCAGAGAATACTTCAACATATCACAGCGAATGTAAACAAGGACTCTACCTATCCAGTGGTGAGGCACTTTGAGTCAGTACATGACAGCCACTTGGAGAATTAGCAATATTTTGCTATAGATCAGGTACCAATTCGGAATAGAGGAGGTAATAGAGAACGTTGCTTGAGACAGTTGAAATCGAAACACATTTTAAGATACAATTTGAAGGCCCCTATGGGTCTTAACATTGAAGAGGACCTACATATACATTTATAGTTTGGATCTACAGCCTGAGAGCCAAAGTTACCTGAGAGAAAGGGAGGGAAAATGTTATAACTTTGAGCATAGAGCACTTAAGAAATGCATACTTGGAATGGAAGAATGGGCAAAGGGGAGTAATAGGAGGTGCATTGCATTTTGGGGCATTTGCCCAGCGATCTTAAAAATCTTAAACACTTTTTAAAAAAAATACTAAGAATCTTAAAAAATCTTACATGAAGTTTGCACTAGGCACTTTTATTTGGGATAGGACAACAATTTATGTATGGCAGCTGAAGGAGGTACTTACTTCTAATAGTTTATTGCTATATATATAATCCCTTCCCATTTGTTGCACCTTATTATGCATTAATTCATTGTTTGCACTTTATTCAAGTGTATATGTTTACATAATGAAATAGCACTTTATTGGTGTTTTCAAGTAATTGTTCGAACTTAGGGATATAAGTTGCAGGGATGAGAAAAAAAAGATGTAGCATATGTTAGTGCAATATAGCTTCATGTTAAATTATGCTTTGTACGGTTTTGGGAGTAAAGCGGTTCTGTTTTGCACACAGCACTTTATGAAAAACTGGCACTGGCCTATAAAGAAAGTATTACATATTTTTTAACAAGGGTCCAGTATGAGAGAGGCACTATGCACTTTGAAAACAATGTTACAATGATTTGCACTACTGCTTTAATATTTTTAGGAAAATTAATGGGAAAATGTAACCCTTGCAGAACAAATAGTGAATGTGAAGATTGTCCTACTAAATTGAGGTACAAGAATTCAACAGTCAGAGGTTTACAGTGCTGTATTTGCAATATTGCCCAAAAGGTTATACAATCACAGTATGCATAAATAGTTTGAACACGTATTAGAGAGTTACGATTCATGTTTAATTTTGGAGTCAAAATTACGATGTTGATGTTAATTTTGATTGGTGAGGTTCGTTTCGATCAAGGTTTGAAACATGTAGTGCAATTATGGAAATAGTGAACAAAAACGTTATTGTATGTAAATGATGAACAAAACTTGCACTTTCACTTTAAGGATTGTGAAAAGGAAAAAAGTATAAATTGCACAAAAAGGTGCTGGGGCATTGTTGTGAAAAAGACCGCAGAGCCGGTCGAAACGCGTCACCCTAAGCCACAATAAACTTGAGAATAAGAACCTGAGCATGTTGGGACCTGTTTGTTACTGAGCACAGGTTTTGCTGAGCAAGAGCGATGCAGCTCCAGAAAGGCTCGGGTGCCCTTATGCCTAACATACTGGGTCAATCCTTACGCCTGCTTCAAGCAGGCGAAGGGTTTTGACGCAGCATGGCCGTAAAAGTGACTGAGTGATTTCACTCAGCCACTTTTGCGAGGCGGTCCTGCGCCGGAACCCCACTGTGCCAAAATGCCCACATGTGGCGCAGGGCTTTACAACGTGATGCATCTCCCTAGATGCGTCACGTTGTTAATACCCCGCAGATTGGCGTTGGTTTTGCGCCACTGCTGTGTCCCAAAAGTGACGCAAAGGCGGTGCAAATGTGGCATAAGGGGCTTGTAAATCTGCCCCAATGTCTTTATGAAACCTTCTTGGGTGCCGGCCTCTTGTTCAGAATTGGGAGAGGAGGGTAACATATGTATATGTATATATATATATATATATATATATATATATATATATATATATATATATATATATATATATATATATATATATATATATATATATATATTTGTATACAAAAGATAAAATAACCTTTAATCAAAACTCTTTAGTGCTTTGCTTAACTAACGTTAACATTTTGTCTCTTCCTACTGAAGCACAAGGCTGTTAGCTTTAGTATGAGCAACAGATGTGCCATAGTGCCTCTCAAGACCTGTTTGATAAGGTTGAAGGCACTTCAAATATCCAACTATATATATACTTGGCTTTCTTCACAAGTGCTCCATGGTAATCAGTACATTTATTGAAGGTTGCAATATTGATTCATCATCATATACCAGCATTGGCATATTTACCTATCCTATAGAAACAAGTACAATTCATTGGAGCAGCAAATATGTATGAATACATGTATATGTTGAAGCCGCGCCCTCTCAAAGGTGTATAGGCTATTTGAAGCAGTTGCATCTAAATTGAGAAGGACATTTAGCAACAACTTAAGTTACTGCAGCTTCTGATACACCCGTTAAGCAGTTGCTTCTGGCTTGAGATTGACAGCTAGTATAGTTTTGAAGGTCTGCAGTCTTGTTAAATATTTCTAACTGCTGCTGCTTCTGACTCGAGAAGGCCTTCTTATAAATGACTTGAGGTACTGTAGCTTTGCAAGAGGCCGACCTATTGGTTTTGCCAATGCTTGTTTTCTCTTGTCTGCTCTTAGCACGGCGTTTAATCAGGCATTCAGTAAAGACTCCCTGATAAGTATTATATAATTCCACGCTGACAATCTGGTTCAATCTAATCTACTTTATATTGGAATGCATTGTGCTGCAAGAACATGTTGGAGTGTCACTGTAGGTAAACAGCTCGAGCTGTCATCTTTATCCGAAAAAAATACTGCACAAATAACAGCGAATTTTTTAACTGAAAATCAAAATAAAATACATTGAAGGAGAGAGCCTCACAGCTAGGGCCGGCTACGCGAGATTTGTTGAATTGCTCCTAATGCAGCCCTCAAGCTGACATTAATGCTTTCTTGCACGATGTGGCGTTACATAAACCTGACAGCAAGTAAAACATATGAGAGTGTTTGAGCATAGCAGAAATGTCCACAGGGGGGCAGTCAAATCCTGCAATAGAATTCAGTTCCTTTTAGGAAGACGATGGTTCAAACATGTGTCTACTGCAGGGGTCTTCAAAGTGTGGGGCGCGACCCCCAGGGGGGCCACGGAGTGATTGAAAGGGGGTCGCGCATTCCCGATCACACTTCTTCCCCAGGCCCATCTGACTCTACTGCACCATGTGTTTCATGTTTTTTTCAAGATACATAATAGTTATCACGACACTAAATCGTTAATCATGACATTACGTCTCAAAAACATTGGCGCATAAATGGCCTTTTACCATGAGGCCGGAGAAGGACAGGACCTTGCCTCACAGCATGCGAGGACAGAAACATTGCTCAGTTGATTGCTCGCAGCTGAAGCATGCGGCTGTTTGCAGATAAATCTCGGCAAGGCAGGGAAAACATAAAAAGTGTATGCAAAGTAGCCTTGAAACTGCAAATATTCTCACTTATTCCAGATTCTAATGAGGAGTATACTGTGGACAGTGGACCGTCCGCTCTATCACCATGGTGACAAGGACAAAATCCTTGGCTCCGCCCTACCGTCGGCTCCCCTGCACTCCATAAACTGAGCACCGATAAATAAGCCATACTAATACCCGCAATTTGAAATGGCAACACTGAGGTGCAACGTCTTCAAGGTAGCCTCTCACAAGATTTCCGATAAAGCAGCCAGAGACGTTTAGGGATATGGGCAAAGAGGGCTTTGGCGGGGGTTGGGGGGCTGATAGAGCGAGCGCCGTTCAGCAGAGTCTTGACCTGATGACCATGAATAATTGGTAAACAGATTGTTTCAAATTCCGTTTTCCATTAATTTATTTTTAATATGGGTGATGGGTGAGTCCAGTCTTTTACAGACATTTTGCTGACAAATGTTATATTTATGTTTCATGCAACATCCATAAAAAAGTTTCTTTTAGATCCAAACAGGATCTCTCATATGAGACATGGGAGGGTGTGGCAGAGATTATCAGCAGTGATGTTAGTGAGCTGCTGCTGTGTTACAATATTGTCACTACCCCTGAATATTAGTAATAAACACAGTTAGAATTTGAGCCAATGTGCCTGTCAACTGCAGGTGACCTCGCCAAGGAGGGCATGAAAGAGCTGAAACTGGATCATACATTCAAAGCTGATCTGAACAGGGCCCCCAAAATACCCTTGGCCTAGGGCCTCCAAAATCCTTAAGATGTCCCAGGGCTCAACATCCTGTGATTCTGGGCAAAGCACTTAGAGCCAGATGTAGGTAATTCATATTTAACGACTCTTAAATACCGAATTTTACCGATTTGGTATTTAAGAGACGGTAAATATGAAGGGGGGAGATGTAGGTAATTTGAATTTAAGAATTACCGAATCGGTAGGATTCGGTATTTACCGATTCGGTAAATACCGAATCTGTATTGCCCATTGATTCCTATAGGCCATGAAGCCCATAGGAATCAATGGGCAATACCGATTCGGTATTCACCGAATCGGTAAATACCGAATCCTGCAAGGGTGCAGGCGGTGTCACTTTGACACTCTCTAGCACCCCAATTCCGGACTTGTGTGCCATGTGGCACACAGACATGCTCTAAAGGCATGTCTGTGTGTCACATTGCACAGGTGTGCATGCACAGATGTGCATGCACACCTGAATTCGGTATTTTACCACCCAATTGGATTGGGGGGTAAAATACCGATTCTTAAGGGCCTGTGGCACTCTTAGGAGTGTCACCTACATGTGGATTTACCGAATCTGTAAAATTACCGATTCAGTATTTTACAGAATCGGTAAATTTACCGAATCGGTAAATTTATCGATTCTGTAAAATGATGGCCCCTACATGCCAAATCCTAAATACCGGTATTTTCTCTCCTACATCTGGCCCTTAAGGGATTATATATATAAAAAAAAATCTCTACAGAGCAACAAGTCACCGCCCTGTGTGATAGGGAAAGGGCAGGAATCCGCCATATGTAACATTATACAGCACATTCCTGTATTTTCCTAGCACTGGCACACAATGTGCTGCTTAGGGCCAATGCAGGCACTCTCTGGTGAAAGGAGGCCTGTGTTGTAAGCAGGATTGATTTAGCTCTGGAAAGGAAAACATGTCTGCACCAAAACAGCCCCTCAAGACATTTTCCTCTTTTTATCTGTGAACACATAGAAAGGGGAAAAACTAGGAGAAATAAATATATTTTTCTACATTGCGTCCCCCCTGGAAATGCATACCATTGTGACGCATTCCAGGTCTACAAGAGTAGTAAGTCAGGATACCATTGGTCATCAAACTCGTGTCCCCAAAAGTGACAGGTCTGTGTGTCCCCAAAAGTGACAGTTTGTGTGCAAAAAGTTTGGGGACGTGATGTATGTGTGGCAGCCCTACCAGGAGCTGAGCTGGGGGTGTGGCACAGTGTGTGTGTCAGAGTGTGAGCATGTGTTGAAGGCGGTTAGGTTAGCAGGGCATTTAGGTTATGTAAAGAAAAATGTGTCCCTAAAGGTGTGCACAAAAGGGTCTTCATGTAAAAGGGAAATGTCTGGGCATGTTTTAAAACTGTGACTGCAGAGCTGCGACAGATGGGCCCTGGGCAAGCTGAGCTGTGAATGTGCAGGCAGGCCCCAAACCCCCCACCCACACATGTGTCAGTGTGAGGCTCATCAAATGCTTGTCCTTTAAAGGGACAGGCTGTTTCTGTTCTGAAAAGTGACAGTTCGTTCGCAGAATGTTTGGGGACATGATGTATGTGTGACAGCAGAGGGAAAAACCAAGCCCAGGCTGGGCTCAAATTTCCCAGGGAGACCGTGCAACAGGACAACACGACAGGCAGGAAATAAAGCATGCATCCCAACACATAAGCCAATGCTGCAAAGTCAAAAACTTAAAACTAAGAAGCTGCTTCTAGCTTTTCAGGCAGGGCGTGGTCATGATTAGCAGATGTCAAAATGATAAAGTGACAACAGTTGTTAGCAAACTAAACTTCAGGCCGGTCCCAAACTTCCCCAGAACAATCTGAAACCTGATAACATGTGGCAGGAAAATACACTGCTGGAAAACATGGGACAGGAGATAAAACTGTCTGTCTCAACAGCAAGGGCTGTGTTGACTCAGCAAGACCTACAAACACATTTCCTGGGCCGAGCTCCTCAAAAGAGTACAGATGTATGACCTACAAAGTTATGACTGCGTTTTCCACTTTTCCATGGTATTTTCATGTCTCAATACTTTAGGGCAGCGTGAGCAACTGTGAACAAAAGGGATTGATATGTAAGCAAAATTGGCTTTGTGAAATCACCTGCCAGTTTTCATTAAGGCGTTTCAAACATTTTCCTTGTCAAAGAATCAATTTTTGTACTGAAGCATCTTTGTCAAATTACCACCATGTAGCCATTGGAAAAAGGACAATTCTACTTGTTGACTAAAAGTAACAGAAACCAATACAGCACAATTACCAATTCAAAGAAACAATCAGAATCAACAGTTTCGTAATTACCCAAAGGTTCATAACCCAGTAATATAACCCAGCAGAAACCACTCCCACCAGGGTATAACATTAAAAAAGATTGGTAAAACTACGGTACTCACTCAAAAGTCAGGATGCAAGTATAATTTATGGGTCTGATTTTATGAATAGTAAGAATTTCTGATATGATTTCAGATTCAGGCTTGTTTTATAAAGCGCGTGCTACACAACAAATGCCTAAAGGTGCTTCAAAAGCGGCCTGCTAGGGACAGGGGTTCATGGTTGCAATGACGGGTCCATGCCCTCAAGGTATTGATGGAGCGGACTCTCAGATTTATTTCTGAAAAGTTTGTGACAAATGAAACTCTCATGATTTTTATTTTTTTACTAATGTGTGTCGCATGATTTGCACGTTTACTGACTCAACCTAGAGTAGTGTACATCATCACCAACACGCGGGTATTGTGCTCTTGTCATGTTTGTCATTTTTCTACGAATAATATATTTACTTTGTCTCTTGTTTTGTTATTTATTAACTGCAGCTGTTTTGAAAATATTAGCATGTGCATTCTTTTAAATTTGCTTTTGTTTACGTATTGTCGTCTCATGTGTTTGTGTTTGTTTATTTGTTTGTCTGCAAAACTAGGTAACATAGCTAATGGGTTAATTTTAGTAGAGGGGTGGGTAACAGAATAATTATCATTTCTTGAATTAATTATTGTCTTGTGTTTCCTTGCATACTAGACTCACCCTCACGCAAAAAGACTTGTGGCCTACTTCTAAAATGGACGTCCGAAAAGCTTAGCCAAAGTGGGCCTTGCACAGCTACGCTGGAATGTGAAAATGTTTTTCTACATTAATTCTTGGAGAAAGGCTTGCAAACAAAGGCTGTGTGGAAGCTTAGGATATTTGGTTCAGATTGCTTCATGGTCAAGGCCGCACTTGTCGTTCGGCAGCGGAAAAAGCTTGAGCGGACGAAGGAAGTTTTGGTATTTGTCAAATGTAACTTTCCTCGGAAGCTGCAGGTGACATTATTTAATAGACAATGGCACTTTTGAAAAACGTGACTCTGGCTATGCAGAGTCGGATGACCGCATCGGAAGACATTCGTTGACCAATGAAGTCTTGTTCTGCTCGAATATTTGTATTCTTTTAGTTAGTTTTAGATAGGAAAATACTATAAGAATTGCCCCCTTGCTAAGAGCACTGTTCGATCGATCCTGTGCTCCAGAGACGCTGCCAGATTTCCCTTTCACGTAAAACTTAGAGATTTTGCTTTACTTACAGGGTTTCCTTTAGCTAAGTTAGGGAAATAGGGAAATAGGCTATGGAGAAATAAATAAATAACTGTTCGAGCTTTTACTCATGCTGATGTTTGGTTCGAACTTGCTAAAATATTGTGCCTATAATGAATTAATTTGCTGAAAATAAAATTGCTAATAAAAGAGAAATGCTTCTGCTTTGAAATACAAATTAATAAAATAGATTTTGAAATGACAAGCTGGTCTTGATAGTTTCTTTGAGTTACCATTAGTTAATCCATTGCCTATTTAATGTGACTTAATTAAAGTGTTTGTTAGATTTGATTAATTAGGTCATATGATTCAGTAGGTCAAAATACAAGTCTCAGTCAAGAATGGGCCTAGTGTTAATTTAATAAATAATGGTGAGTATCATGGTGTAGAGTTTGTATATATGAGACTGAATTTCTTTAGAACCGCTGGATCAAATTCCTGGTAGCAGAGTTCGGTTACTATGTTAACATACATGTTACATGGTAATTACATAGGATACATGTTTAACACATGTTAAGTTTTGTCTAGATGTTATATGGTTGTTGTTAGGTTTTTCCAACAGTGTGAAAAGCCTGTGCCGGCAGAGTAGTGTGACAGGTGAAGTTACACAGTTCATTTGTTCCGTTTCAAAATAGTGGTACAGAAATATCACTAAGTGTTGTGGTTGTACAACACAAGTTTTAGGGATTTAGATATGACAGTTTGCATGAATAGTGAGGATTGACTATGAAATCGTAACTTTGAGTATAGGGACTTGGAGCCCGTTTTAAAACTCGTTGTGAAAAGAGTAGTAGGATTTTTCCGAACTTGTATGAAGGGTAAGATAGCTTTTTCTTACTGGCATAGCAGGGATTCTATTGGTTGGTTAAAGTCCTACTGAAGAATTCATGTATGTATGGATAGGTTTCTCTTTGTATGAAAGTGTATGAAAGCTGAAAAATTGTTTTCATGAAAATAGCGTAGTCTATTTCATGCAAGTGATATTTCTGAATGTTTGATAAAACTATCACTTTGTAGGTGAATCGGACAAATGGTTTGTTTTATGTAGTTATGAACTAAAACTCTTCGAAAAGAATTGTTTAAAATGGCGCTGTGAAAATATTTTGTAAGGGAGGGGTGAATTACGGAGTGACACTGACACGTGCAGCTACGCTGCAGCAGCAGTGTACGTCACAGGGTTCGCGCTGTGATTGGCTGACCTACGTCACAGCAAGCTCGCTGATTGGTTCACGTGATCAAATCGAGATGTTAGCTGAATGGTCATTTCTGAAAACTGGTTTCTCATTGGTTGAGCAAGGTAGTGACGTAGCTTAACCTGATTGGCTTGTTGGTGAGTTTCACGCACTAATTGGTCAGAACAGCGGAACAACAGAAAAATTATTTACGATCTTTTCAAAGCTTTACGAATTAATTTAAAAACATGAGTTATTGGTATAAAGAAGAGAAAAAGCCTTCATGGGTTCATAAAATTAAAAATGTATTTAATCCTGACAAGAAAATTAAAGCGCGTGGTGGAAAATTGCTTCATAAGTATAAAACACCCGCAGCATATATGGAAGGAGAATATGGATATCATACCGTTCTCTGGTTTGAAAATTGGATGCAATATACTACGGGAGATGGTGTTTTAGCCTGGCCGGAAGATGGGTCATTTAATGTTAAAGTTCTAAGAAACTTAAGAGATAAAATGATGGCTCTTTCATCAAGACCCAGACCCACTCAATTTGAATCATTAGTTGAATGGGAAATTGAAATGATGGAGCTTGAGCTTGAGCTTGAGCGAGAAAATTGGGGAACACCAAGGAGTTTATATAAAGAAACTCATCAGGATAAAGTATGTCGTTGGAGGAAAGGAGATGTGCAGGAAGGATTATATCCGGTATTAGAAATGGTTTTAGAAACAGGTCAAAAGAATTCTCAAGAGAAAGGTAAATTAGGTCAAGAATTTGATGCAGTTTTAGAGGATATGTTAAACAGTCCTCCGCCGTATCAACAACCAGGTTGTTCACATTCTACTCCAAGAAGTTTTTCAGGTGTTTCTCCTTCTGCACCTAGGGAAGTTGAGGATTCACCCATATTTATGAGACTACCTGATAGAGAAAGGTCAAGGAGTAAAACAAGATTCCCGAGAGAAAATTCTAATTCTAGAAATAATATTCCGAGGAATGATAAAAGGATTCTGCCTGATATTCCAAATATAACAGATTATCTAAAAGCAAAGGGAGAATTAATTCAACAATTGACAAAAGGCATGGAAGCAGTGACAGTACAATTGGTCCTGTTGTACCAGTTTTCGATCAAAATGAGAACAGGCAGTCGATAATAGCAAATTCTTTGAATGCAGAGATTCAGAAAGTGGCTGAAAATTTTTATTCTGAATTAACAGAGATTCATAAAGATAAAACAATGCCAAATTTAACTTTAAATCAAGGATTGTCAAATGTTACACCATCAGTTGCAGAATCAGATTCTGGCTCTGTAAATAGAACAAAGTTAACACAAATTCCTGAATCAAGACAGCTTGATGTTGCTAAATTAAAAGCAGATTTAGAAGAATTGATTATTGGCACAATTGGTACTGATTGTTTGAAACAATATCAGGATGATGAATTGATTTTTATATGCAAGAGTATACAATGGAAAACCAAGAATACATATGAACAGTTTGAAGAGGTGGCTGCTGAATTGGAAATAGATTTAACTCGTCAAAAAAAATTACAAAAGCATTACAGAGTGGATTTTTCTGAAAGGGACATAGAAAATCTTAATACTACAGGCAGAATATCTCACATAAAAGAATTAATTGTGTTCCTGAAAAGATTAGGTGATTTAAGCAAATGGAGAGTTAAATGGACAAAAAAGGGAGAAGAAGAAAAGAGGGACAGGGGAGAAGTTTTTGGTGAATTTCCAATGAGAGAAATAGCTGGTGGAGGTTATGTTCATGTTCCGTGGACAAGACAGGATATATTACTATTTTCAAATGATTTTCCTAGACTTCGAGAAAAGCCAGTGGAAAGGTATCACCAGGTAGACAGGTTTATTAAAGTTTCCAAAGTTCTGTGGATTGATCTTGATGGTTTCTTTGACATTGTTGTCCCGTCAGATCTTTGGACAGAATGCAAAATTTCTGTGGGTTGGCCGAAGGAGGAGCCACAAAGGGATAGAGTAACAGGTGCTCCTTCAGACACTGTCATGGATTTCTATGACAAAGTAATTGTTTGGTTGAAAGACAAAATTCCTGCAAAAGAAGTAGATTGGGTTAAAATTGACAGAACTAATCAGGAACCAAAAGAATCAGTTCATTGTTATTATGAAAGATTGCTCCTGGTATTTAAACAATACAGTAGCTATGAGATATTAAGTGAAAGTGACATGAGCCACTTCATTTACAGATTTGTTTATGGCCTGAGACCTGAAATAGGGGACATGATTAGGACTGGAATTGTAGGTTGGCAAGCACTTTCAGTTGATGACATCCTGAGAAAGGCAAAATATTGCAGCGATGAGATAGATGGAAAGCAGAAGAAACTCAAGGAAAAGGCAATGTGGGCGCAAGTGAAGGTAGCTGAGCAACAGATAGCAGCTTTAGAAAACAAACATTTTCAGCAGAACCAGAATCCTGGCAAGTTTAAAGGAAATTTTACAAATAAGCCAAAATTTAATATAAATATTGAAGAATTGAAACACAAGCTACCCTGTTTTAACTGCGGGGAAATTGAACACTGGAAGCAAGAGTGTAAAAATCCGCCCAGAAATTTAAAGAGTTCATCATTAAATCCACAGATGCAGAATGAGATAAATCAGCAGCAACAGCAACAGCGACAGTTAGGAATCAGCAGCAGAATCAATTCATTCAGCATAGCCAAATTCCACAGCCACCTTTGCCAAATTGCATGAATACACAAAGATATAATCCGGAAACAGGTTTCTGCGGAGCTGAACAGGTAAAAAGATCGCAAAATGTGTCAAATGTTTCTCAACAATTTTGGTTAAAGGAAAACGAGAGCAGTGATTCAGAGGATTGCTCATGACGGTGCCTGAGGGGGGAAGAAGAGTGTGTACTTGGAGCCACTCTAGAGGTAGATCAGTCAGGTCCATTTGTAAATGGTAAGGTGAATGATAAAGATATCACTTTTCTTGTGGACACTGGTGCTACCCGTTCTACTGTCAGTGGAAATTGAAAATCTTCCTCTCTCGGGTGATACAATCCAGGTTGTTGGTGTAGCTAACCAGCATATTAAAACTAATCTGACAAATCCTGTAGATGTAGAAATAGGAAATTACAAAGACAAACACAGATTTATTGTCTGTAACAGCAGTCCTGTTAACCTATTAGGTCGGGATCTGTTGTGTAAGATGAATTGTAAAATATACTGTTCACCTGAAGGTATTGAGCTTCAAACCTTAGAAGAAGATGGGTTGTACAAATTGACATTGTTAATGGTTGATGAAAAAAATAAAATGTTTCCTGCTTTTGATAAAAATAATTTACCAGAAGAACTGAAAGAAGCAGTGAATCCAAAAATTTAGGATTTGACAGGTGATGAAATTGGTTTAAAATTACTGTAAGGCAGGGAATAGATTTTCCAAATGTTCCGCAGTACAAAATGAAACCTGAAACAATTGAAGGTGTAATTCCTGGTATTGAAAAATTCATTAAGCAAGGAGTTTTAAAAGAAATTGAGAGCAGCCCATGTAATTCACCGATTATGGGTATTAAAAAGCCAAACGGAACGTACAGAATAGTTCAGGACCTGAGAAGAATTAATAAAATAGTTGTTCCTTGCTGTCCAGTTGTACCAAATCCAGCAGTAATTCTATATCAGATTCCACATGATGCAGAATGGTACACGGTCATTGACCTGTGTAATGCCTTCTTTACAGTTCCTTTACATCCAGATAGCCAGCAAATTTTTGCATTTCGGTTCCAGGATCGAATATTAGCATGGTGTCGTATCCCTCAAGGGTATACAGAAAGACCATCTATTTTTAATCAGTTATTAAAAAAGTCCCTGGAAGATCTAAAGTTGCCTGGAGAGTCAACATTAGTCCAGTATATTGATGACCTTCTTGTCGCAGGAAAAACAAGAGAAAATTGTGTGACTGACACATTACACTTCTGAATCATTTGGCAGAGGAAGGGCATAAAGTATCGCCTGCAAAACTACAGTTTTGCAAGCAAGAGGTTAAATACCTAGGTCACAGGATTGCAAAAGGAATTAGACAAGTGACGATTTAGCCACCAACAACTCAGAGACAGATCAGAATGTTTCAAGGAATGGTTGGTTATTGTCGACAATGGATTTGTGGTTTTTCAGTTATTGCAAAACCATTACAAAGATTAACAAAAGCAGACATTAAAGATCCAATTGTTTTGACAAAAACAGAATTAGAGGCTTTTGAAATGCTAAAGAAAAGTCTTTGTTAAGCACCTGCACTGGGTATGTCAGTTTATGACAAAGAATTTGAACTGTATTGCAGTGAAAGAGAAGGTTGTGCTTTGTCAGTTCTAATTCAGAAACATGGAAACATGAGAAAACATATAGCTTACTTCTCAGCTGTCCTTGATCCTGTTGCAAAGGCTTTGCCAGGTTGCTTAAAAGCAGTGGCTGCAACAAGTGTGAGTCTTGAGCAAAGTGAAGGAATCATAATGGGGTTTCCTGTAAAAGTATATGTACCTCATTCAGTTGAAACACTTCTTACCAGAAGTAAGACACAACACCTGTCTAGCAATAGATTAACGAAATATGAAAAAGTTATTCTGGGATCAGATAATGTATCTATTGCGAGATGTCTAAATCTCAATCCAGCCACGCTTTTGCCAGATGTGACTCCTGATGATGATGAAGATGTAGAACATGAGTGTCTGGATGTTTTAGAATACTGCACCAAACCCAGGAAGGACATTAAAGATGTACCTTTACCAGAGTCGGATATTGTTTACTTTGTGGATGGCTCTTGTTTAAGAACAGATGAGGGCATCCTGAGAGCAGCATATGCAATCTGTACAGTTTCCGAAATAGTTGAAGGTTCAACTCTTGAAGGAATTTGTTCAGCACAAATAGCAGAATTGGTTGCTTTAATTCGTGCCTGTGAAAGAGCTGAAGGGAAAAAAGTTACCATAGTGACTGATAGTCAATATGGTTATGGAGTGGTCCATGATTATGGGCAACTCTGGTGTCTAAGAGGTTATTTAACCTCTGCAGGGACTCCGATCAGAAATGCAAAATTGATTAAAAGACTAATTGGTGGCAGTTAATTACCAGAAGAAATAGCAGTAGTTAAATGTGGTGCACATTAAAAGGGTCAGGATTACATTACTAAAGGAAATGCTTTTGCAGATGAGACTGCACGTTATTGTGCAAAGAACAATCTTTCACTTAATTGGGAAAGGAATAAAGAACATGTAATGAATTCTCTCATGCTAATATCCGTAGTAGAATCATGGCAGGGAGTAAAAGATTTACAAGATGAGGCTGAGGATGAGGAGAAAAATACTTGGCTCAAGGAAGATTGCAGACAGCGAGAGGAAGATGGAATTTGGATTTACAAAGATGGAAGACCTGTTATGCCTAACTGCATGATTGCTGACATGGCACAAATGTATCATGGACCAGGTCATTTAGGAAGAGACACAATGATCAGACAGTTTAGGGAGATTTGGTATAAACCAAAATGTAGGGTCATTGCAGAGTCACTTTGCCAGCGTTGTTTGATCTGTCAGCAAATCAATCCAAACTGAAAAACAGTGGTAAGCATGGGAACCATAGGTCGGGAGGGTGGTCCTTTTACCAGGTTGCAAATGGATTTCATTGACATGCCTCAACACAATAAGCTCAGGTATGTTCTTGTTATTGTCTGTTTGTTTTAAAGATGGGTGGAAGCTTTCCCAACTCATCACAATGATTCAATCAATTGCTTTTGAGGGAGATCATACCTAGATATGGTTTTCCAGTAACTATTGAAAGTGATCGCGGACAACATTTTGAAAACAGACTAATTGAACTAATTTGTGAAGCATTTGGTATTAAACAGAAACTGCACTGTGCATACAGACCAGGGGCATCAGGTGTTGTAGAACAGATAAATGGGACAATCAAAAACAGAATTTCAAAAATGTGTCTAGCTACAGGAATCAAGTGGACAGATGCTCTTCCACTTGTTTTGATTTCTTTGAGAAGCACTCCAGACAAGAAAACAGGTCTTAGTCCACATGACATTCTAATGGGAAGAGTAATGAGACAGGCTCATATTCCAGTTGGAAAGGTGCTAGCATTAAATGACAGTGCAATTTTAGATTACTGTAAGCAACTCTCTGACGTGGTAACCTCTGTATTCCATCAGGTGGGAACAGATGTGATTTCAAAAGAAAAGGAGCAAGCTCATGATCTTTTGCCAGGAGACTGGGTCAGAACAAAGGTTCATCGAAGAAGGAACTGTTTGGTACCCAGGTGGCAGAAAGCAGGGCAAGTGATTTTAGTCACAACTAATGCTGTTAAGTGCAGGGGCTTGAAAAGGTGGGTGCATGCTAGCCATACTCTTCGTGTACCTGCACCAGATACCCCTGAGGAAGACAGTGATGAAACTACATCAGATTCAGATTCTGAGGAGGAAGAGAATCCTGAAAATACAGATTCTGAAGATCGACAAAGAAGTCGACATCTGAAGAAATCAGAAGCAAGACAAGCATCAAATGAAAAAGAACTAGACATCGTTGTTGTTGATTCAGAAAATGATGAAAATGTTCTAGAAAAAAGAACTGAAAAGGAAACTGTGACAGAAGAGATTCAAGGTCAGGAGAGTATTGAAAAGCAGATTGAAAGCTCTGAAAGCAGGAACTAAAATTCTGAAACTGGGAAGTTAGAAGTAATTCCAGAAGAAGAAGAAGACGAATTGCCAAGTACCAGCTACAGAGATATTGTTCCTAACAGAGTGAAACTGCCGAGTAAAGAAGTTCCTAAATACAGTATTGAAATCTCTGAAACTGTCTCAGATGACAGCGATGAAGAATCAGAAATAAGAAAATTCATAAAAAGAGCTTGGAAAGCTGAAAGTAATGAAACTGAGCCTAAAAAGAAACTCTTAAGAAAAGGTGATTTTTGGAAAGGGGCGACCAACTCGGTCCCCCCGAACGTATGGCCGAGTGCCTCGATCCCCCCGGGAAGCCATTTTTGGGCGGGAGGCGCGCCTCAGCTGGTATGCCCGAAGCGGCGTAGCTGGGGCGCGCTCGTTCCCGCCCTAGAGTGGGCTGGCCTAGACACCGACGTAGCCAGCCACGCCCTCGGGGCAGGCAGGGGCGGGTATACGCCCGCCCTGAAGACGGATAAAAAGGGACGCAAGACCAGAAGACATCCTCTTGTTCTTGTGCTCTGAAGCTGCACCTCCTCGCTGCACGTGAGCTCGGGACAGAACGAAGAGCCAATTTTGAGCGTTTTAATCTCTCTTTTTGTCTTCTAGATACTTCGTCTGAAAAGATGCCCAAGAAAGGCGCGAAGAGAATATCGACTGATCAGTTGGTTCGGGCCCTCATGAAGGACATGTCCGAAATTAAGAAGCGGTTGGCGGAGCGAGACGGCGAGGAGGGATCGGGGCGTCCACCGGCCGGAGGGAAGCCAAAGAGGCCGAGAAGGGGGCCGGTCGGGGGAGACGTCCCGGTTCCCTGTTCCCCGCTCGAGGCGCCAGCCCCGGTACCGGCCCCGGTACCGAAGGAGGGGAATCCGATTCCCGTAGTAGTCACCCCGTCATCCACTGAAGATATGCCTCCCGAGTTGGCGGCACAGTTAGCGGCGTGGTTGGGGGACAGTAGCGAGGGCGCCACGGCTGCCGAAGCGCAAGCACTCATTAAACAGTTGCGCGAGAAACGTGATACAGCCAAGGTGCCCGCGTCGGATGCGGTGATAGACAAGCCACGAGTGGCGGAGGCAGCGTCCGGAGCAGGTAAGCGGCCATTGCCGATCGCAAGGGATGAGTCAACACCCTCTCGTAGAGAAAAGTTGGGGCAACATGTTCCTTTGGCAATAAAGGAAAAGATTTGGGCGGGGGAATACGTAAACATTTTCTCCTTGCTCGTTGATCATTATGAGGTTGAAACTGTTAAAGGCCAAAAGGATCTGATGCATCCAAGTGTTTGGCGCGCAAAAATGGCCGCCTTCAAAGTGAATGAAAATATTGGCAACTGGGGTAATGCTTGGGGAATTTTTACGTCAATTTTGGGGGAACGTAGGCCTGAATTGCTCCCTGAATTTCCAGTATATCAGTCACGAATTATGGGGTACTCGACATCGCACCAAGGTAACCAATGGTTCTGTTATGACAACCTTTTCAGGAAAGCGATGGAGCATAACAAAAGCTTAACCTGGGACTGTTACGATTCTTTGACATGGAATAAAATGAAAGAGTCGGGGATGTTGAAAGTGCCGTTGGTGGGGAGTACTGTTGGTGAGTCCTCCCGCCAAAATGGGGGGACGCCCTTTCGGTCGGGTACGGGTACAGACGACTACCCGAGACCCGCCGGCAATACAGGGAAGAGGGGTTTCTGTTTCAATTTCAACAGAAGTAAATGTACTAGGCCCCCGGGATCTTGTAAATTCAAACACGAATGTAGTGGTTGTGGGGCACCCCATCCTGAGTCCTCGTGCAGAGCCAAATCGGGTGAAAATGGGGGTAGAGGGGGCGCCAAACAGGTCTAATATAGTCCGAGGGGCGCCTTTACCAACCCCGATTGATACCCTGGCGATGATTCCCTGGCTCAGCGAATACCCAGATCGTACTTCAGCTGGGGTGCTACGAAACGGTTTTTCATATGGTTTCCGCATCCCGGTGGGGAACTTTCAGGGTGTCGGGTCGTGCAAAAACCAACTTTCCGTCTTGCAGCATACGATTGTAGTACAGGATAAGATTCGGAAAGAGGTTACCCGAGGTCGGGTTGCCGGCCCGTTTAGTGTTCCCCCGGTACAGAATTTTGTTTGTTCTCCTTTAGGGGTGGTCCCCAAGAAGGACCCAGGTGAGTTTCGATTGATTCACAATTTATCAGCGCCTCATGGCCTTTCTGTAAATGACGCAATTGACCCAGAGATATGTTCGGTGCGGTACGCATCATTCGATGAGGCCGTAGCCATTTTGAATCGCCTGGGGCCCGGGACGCTGATGGCGAAATCAGATATCGAGTCAGCGTTCCGTTTGCTCCCGGTATACCCGGAAGACCAACGGCTTTTGGGATTCATGTTTCAAGGTTCGTATTACATGGATAGGTGTATGCCGATGGGGTGCTCTATATCTTGTGCATATTTCGAGAAATTCAGTAGTTTTCTACAATGGGTTTACACGAAGAAAACGGGTTTTCGGAATGTGATGCATTACCTCGATGACTTTCTGTTCCTTGGGGCCGCTGGGGATGATGAATGTGCCCGGGCCTTGTCTGAATTTTGTGTTCTAATGAATCAATTTGGCGTGCCATTGGCACCAGGTAAAACTGTGGGTCCCACGACTTGCCTCGAGTTTCTCGGGATCGAGTTGGACTCTAGTGAGGGTTGTTTTCGTTTACCAGCTGCCAAAGTGTCGAAATTCAGGGCAGCCCTGCAAATGTGTATTATTGCATCTAAAGTTACGCTGCATCAGTTGCAGCAATTGGTGGGGAAGTTGAATTTTGCCCTGAGGGTAATCCCGATGGCCCGCCCCTTCTCCCGTTCAATTGCCCAGGCGATGGTCGGCCTAAAAGAGGGTCATCATCGCACGAGATTATCGGCCGAGGTCCGCCAAGATATGCGTATTTGGTTAGCATTTTTGGCGGATTTCAATGGTCGAGTCGTCTGGAACAAACCGGCCTTGTCCTCTGAAGAGCTTGGTCTATGGACGGATTCAGCGGGAAGCATAGGTTTCGGCGCCATCTTCGGCACAAAATGGTCGGCACAAAGGTGGCCAACATGGTGGCATGAAGAGGGGCTGACGAGTAATATTGCTTTCCTTGAACTGTTTCCCATTTTGGTGGCCCTCCGAACCTGGCCCGATGGAATCAAAAATCACTCTGTCATATTCTGGTCTGACAATATGACCGTTGTAGAATGCATCAATAGTCAGGCAGCACGTTGTAAAATGATTTTAAGGCTGCTTAAAGAAATTGTCTTACTGTGTATGCAACTGAACGTGGTGTTCAGAGCAAAACATGTCCCAGGGGTGATGAATCAGGCTGCTGATGCACTGTCTCGTTTTCAAATGCAGGCTTTCTCGGGTTTCCTTCCCTCAGCGGACCCCGAGCCAGCACCCTTTCCCGAAGCTCTCTGGTCTCTCGGTGCCCCGAACTTCGTTACCTCGTGGGAGAGAGTCTAGCACCAAGGACGAGGAAGGCATACGAAGGGGCGTTTCGGGCTTATTTAGCCTTTTTGGGGACTGAGAGAGGGGGACTTTGGGGGCATGAGGATTGGGTAGTACATTTTCTGATGTCCTTGCGTAAGGCTGGGAAGTCGGTGGCTACAGCCCAGAGGCATCGTGCTGCCATTTCCTTTGTTGCCAGGGCTCATAATATCCAGGACCCGACAGCGTCTTTTGTGGTACAGAAAGCGCTGCGTGGGTGGCAACGCCTTGAGGGTCGCAAAGTAGATGAGAGGCGCCCGATAGGTCTGGATAGGTTGTCCCAGTTGCTGGCAACACTCCCCGCCACATGCTCGTCTCAGTTCGAGGCCTGTTTGTTCCGAGCTGCTTTTACGCTTGCATTTCACGGGGCAATGAGGATAAGTGAGCTGGTAGCAAGGAGCAAGCGGGATGTGGTGGGGGGTTTGTGCCGGGAACACGTTCAGATCAGGGGTGAGACGATGACTGTATCCTTTGTCAAGTCAAAAACCGATCAAAGTGGGGTGGGAGACTGCATAATCATTCGCAGGATTCCAGGGTCTTCCATGTGTCCGGTGAAGTGTTTAGAAGATTACCTAGCACGAAGGGTGGCATCATGGGGGGGGACATTGTTGAGACACGCGGACGCCACCCCACTGACGAGGTTTCAGTTTCAGCGGGTGCTCGCGATGTCAATTACCGCAGCGGGCTTGGACCCGGGTGAGTTTGGGACCCATTCCTTTCGGATAGGGGCTGCCACTGAAGCTACAGCCAGGGGTCTTAATGTGGAACAAGTAAAACGAGTGGGGCGTTGGTCCTCCAATTGTTATAAGAGGTATGTGCGGTTGCACATGTTGTGAAGCTGTAATAATGTACTCACGCTTCTTGTCTTTTGTTTGGTTTTTCAGTTACGCAAGCCTTCGAGGCGGGGCGGACTATGCAGTCGACCCAACACCAGGCCAGCGGTCAGACATCACCGGCTGTGAGAAAGGAGGTGTGGGTCGTGGGCCACTCATACGTGAGGCGTGCCGCAGACGTATTCGAAGCAGGTGACATGATTCACGTAGCTGGGGAATACGGGTACAGAATGTCCTTCTACGGAAGGGGCGGTCTCTGTATTGACCAGTTTCAGGCATTCTTTGAGGGTTTGTTAGGGCGGACGAGGTCACCGCCGTCTATAGTCATAGTGCATTTAGGGGGCAATGATTTGGTCACCACCGGTAGACGACTTCTCCTGGAGGCAATGCTTTCCACTGTAAGTTGGTTGGCGAGGAAAGTTCCGGGGTGCATAATTGCGTGGTCTCATATGATCCCACGAAAAGTGTGGCGGGGGGCTATTTCGATCCCTGCTTTGAACCATTCCGTTAGAAAACTTAATAACAAAGTGAGTAGGTTGTTCCGTTCCAAGACATTGCATTCTATCTCGCATGGTTGTATTAATGATGACAGTATGTATCTGGGGGATGGTGTGCATTTGTCTCGGGTGGGAAATGAGTTACTTATAGGAGACTTCTTAGCATGGTTAAAAACGTTGAAACATGACCTTTAGCTAGGAGTTTTGTGGGGGGCCCGGATAGCCGGTCAACTATCCGGGCCTGTGGCGGTAAGGTCATGATCGGTGAGCACTAATTAGTAGATCCCTATGAGTGGGCGTCACCCAACACGGATGGGAGCGCTCGGGAGAGGTGGCCATTGGCCCCTCAGTGGGGAGGCGGTCCCTTCTAAGGATGGGTCGCCGGAAGTAAAGGAAAGGCGGTCAAGGCCCCTTCCTTTGTAGGAGGGGTTACAGCCCCCTCCTGGGGAATTTCCCGGGGCCAGTGACATCTGCGACGGCAGATGCGGTAAGTTGTGTGGGGTTGGGATAAGGTCTACGGTACCTTCTAGATACCTCACACGAGTATTCGAACGACCTTTAACTGGCGTCGAGTCTTTAGGTGCCCCCGTCAAGTCAAGGGAAATTGGTAATAGTTGCACTTGAGGTACGCCTCCGTGCTGTCGCCCAGCCCAAGTGGGAGGGGTAAGTCTGGTTAGGGATCTTGACACCGGTTATGACCTTGCCGTTGGCCCTTAAACGTTAGGTTGTACAATTTCAATATGTCAAGAAATGTTTTGTAAGATGCTAGTTCGGCTAGGAGAACCTCTGTATTAGAGAATCTGTTAAGGTTAGCCAAACATCGCAATATGGTAATGAAATTGTACATAACATGAAACGTTTAATGTTTTAATTTTGTTTTAATAAATACGGCCGGGATGGTCACTCCATCCCACTTCCAAAAACTTCAAGAACTGTTTCCGGTTTCCCTCCTTTCGGGGATTGTGTTGAGAGGGGGTGGCGGGTATCTCGGCCATATGGAAAGGGGCGACCAACTCGGTCCCCCCGAACGTATGGCCGAGTGCCTCGATCCCCCCGGGAAGCCATTTTTGGGCGGGAGGCGCGCCTCAGCTGGTATGCCCGAAGCGGCGTAGCTGGGGCGCGCTCGTTCCCGCCCTAGAGTGGGCTGGCCTAGACACCGACGTAGCCAGCCACGCCCTCGGGGCAGGCAGGGGCGGGTATACGCCCGCCCTGAAGACGGATAAAAAGGGACGCAAGACCAGAAGACATCCTCTTGTTCTTGTGCTCTGAAGCTGCACCTCCTCGCTGCACGTGAGCTCGGGACAGAACGAAGAGCCAATTTTGACCCACCCACCAGCCCCTGAAGACAGCCAGTTGTGTTTAATAAAGTTGATTAATTTTTTCGGTTTTCGTATACAGGTTGTAGTGCCATGTTGAGTTAATAAAGAATGGTCGTTTTGAGTATGTTTGCCATTAAAGATAGTCAGTTCAGTGTTGAATTTTAATGCATGCTCTTTCGGTCATAGTGGCCAATGGATTTGTAGGTTAATTTGCACTGTCGTATTTATTTTGGTAGGCGGTAAGGTCATGATCGGTGAGCACTAATTAGTAGATCCCTATGAGTGGGCGTCACCCAACACGGATGGGAGCGCTCGGGAGAGGTGGCCATTGGCCCCTCAGTGGGGAGGCGGTCCCTTCTAAGGATGGGTCGCCGGAAGTAAAGGAAAGGCGGTCAAGGCCCCTTCCTTTGTAGGAGGGGTTACAGCCCCCTCCTGGGGAATTTCCCGGGGCCAGTGACATCTGCGACGGCAGATGCGGTAAGTTGTGTGGGGTTGGGATAAGGTCTACGGTACCTTCTAGATACCTCACACGAGTATTCGAACGACCTTTAACTGGCGTCGAGTCTTTAGGTGCCCCCGTCAAGTCAAGGGAAATTGGTAATAGTTGCACTTGAGGTACGCCTCCGTGCTGTCGCCCAGCCCAAGTGGGAGGGGTAAGTCTGGTTAGGGATCTTGACACCGGTTATGACCTTGCCGTTGGCCCTTAAACGTTAGGTTGTACAATTTCAATATGTCAAGAAATGTTTTGTAAGATGCTAGTTCGGCTAGGAGAACCTCTGTATTAGAGAATCTGTTAAGGTTAGCCAAACATCGCAATATGGTAATGAAATTGTACATAACATGAAACGTTTAATGTTTTAATTTTGTTTTAATAAATACGGCCGGGATGGTCACTCCATCCCACTTCCAAAAACTTCAAGAACTGTTTCCGGTTTCCCTCCTTTTGGGGATTGTGTTGAGAGGGGGTGGCGGGTATCTCGGCCATATGGCCTAAAGAAGATTTGAAATTCCAATTGGTCAACAAATCGAAAGAACAGATCAATGAAATAACAAGTCAGAAAGGTGAAACAGACAAAAAGGGTCAAGTTGGAAAGAAAATTGAAGTTAGAAACAGAAAAAGTGAGAGACCATTGAAGCCTAATCAAAAGTATAAATCTCCAGAGTGGGCCTATTTGATAATCCCACCAATAGTTGAAGTGAGCAGCAGTAGCCAAGAAGATTTGGAAGAAAATAGTGACAATGATTGAAGTTTAGTTACAGTTAGGTTAGGGTTGGTTTCCTTTTTGGCATAAGGCTGAAGAAATTGTGTTAGGTGACACAAGGTCAAAGAAATTGTGTTAGCTGAATACTTTTATGGAGGCAAGGTCGAAGAAAAGCTGTTAGAGGGTTACTTAAAAAAAAAATTAAAAGGGGAGGGTGTGTGTTATACGTTATACAGTTATACATACTAATTCTGTAAAATTTTTATACAGTTATACATACTAAGTCTGTAAAATTTTTAATTTTTTGTTTTATTGAGCAAAATGCCTAACGTTGATAATTCTAGGTGTGCAATTCTTAGAAGATGTTGCAAAATGTCTTCTATTTGTGTTATTTTGATTATTTTAGTTTGGTTACTTTTAGCAGTCATTTTCCCATTTGGAATTGATAGGAGCATTTTAGAGTAAACATGACAAGCAAAGCTGAATCAAAACAAGTAGATCATGATGTTGCAGGCAAAACTAACAGAATCATTGAGCATAAACCAGATGTCCATCAGGATAGAGCAGTTGGAGATTTTTCTACTAATTCATTTTCCAGATTACTTTCAGAATATGTTAGAGTCATGGATGTTAAGGATTGTTACGTATGTGTTAAGCTTCCTACTTCTGTTTCTGAAGGGGTTAAGTACAATATGCTTCCCCTTACTCATGGAATAACCTGCAGTGTTATATCAAGCTTGTTCTATCAAACTGGTCGTCTGGACTATTATTCAGACTATGACGAGATCATTGCTAATTTGAAAGTTGTGAACAGTCTTAACAAAGTTAAGCCTGCCAAGCAAATGCGGGAATTTTTAATGGTTACAAACTAATTAACTTATGAATATGCGTTTAAGAATAATTTAACATGCAAAAGGAGGGATGAAGAAAGATCTTTCCTTGATCAGGTTGAGGAGAGAAGAGCAATTTATAAGAGGAATGAAATGCTGAAACAAACTAAATCAAAATTTTGGCAGATAGAAGATGAGAAACTTAATGGTGAAAACAGATTTGCTGCCATCCATATAGATGAACCAATTAGTGGAAAGCTTTGTATCAGAAGAGATAATACGCTCTATGATAACTATTTTGTTGGTGCTAGTCAATGTGAAGACACTTATCGAATTATTGGGGGTTGGGGATTTAAAGGTGGCAAAGACCCAATTTTCCCAGGGATTTATTTTGTTTGTGGAAATAAAGCGTATTTCAGTATTCCTGACCATTGGTATGGCACATGTTACCTTGGTCTTGTCTTTCCTAAAATTTTCCATGTTGACAGAAGTGGAGAAGGATCATTCGAAATTGGCAAACACCTGAATAGGATGAAAAGAGAAAGTTTTTCAGAAATCATGGGAGATATATTTGGTGCAATAATTCCTATGGTGGGAATTACCCTGAATGCAATAAAGATCAGAAAGGTTTCCACAATTTTTGATAGACTGTCCACTGATACTGCAAGTGGTTTCCAGTTGGTCAATACAGAGCTCATTGCTACCAGAAGAATGGTTATGCAAAACCGGCTTGCCTTATATATCCTTTTAGCAAAAGAGGGAGGGAGGAGCACTGCTGTACATATATCCCAGATAAAAGGCAGAATATTGAATCATTAATTAAGAATATTACAGAATTTCATACTGAAATAGAACCTATGGAAGATGACAGTTTTTCTGAACGTTTGGCAAAAAGATTTAGGGCAATCAAGGAATGGTTTCCTGACATTGGCAGTTCAATCATTGGCAAAGTACTCTACCCTGTTATAGTTATTGTTATAGTGACAGTTCTGTTAAAAATTAGTTGCATGATTCACAAAAGAAAGAAGCATGTGAGGGAAAAGAAAAGAATTTATAAACTCAGAAAAGCTCAGGAGAAGGAGATAGAAATGGATGAGTTCCGTAGGACTCAAAATGATAGTTCCAGACAGAGACAGACTGATGAGACAGGAGTTTAGACTTACTAATACTGAGAGAAATCATTATATGACATTTATAAAAGTAAAAATTTAGTATACATTTTTGAGTTTTGTTTGGTGATTTTAAAATCACCAGAGGAGGGAGTTGATGGAGCGGACTTTCAGATTTATTTCTGAAAAGTTTGTGACAAATGAAACTCTCATGATTTTTATTTTTTTACTAATGTGTGTCGCATGATTTCCACGTTTACTAACTCAACTTAGAGTAGTGTACACAATCACCAACACGCGGGTATAACCATTTGTGCTCTTGTCATGTTTGTCATTTTGCTTCGAATAATATATTTACTGTCTCTTGTTTTGTTATTTATTAACTGCAGCTGTTTTGAAAATAATAGCATGTGCATTCTTTTAAATGTGCTTTTGTTTACGTATTGCCGTCTCATGTGTCTGTGTTTGTTTATTTGTTTGTATGCAAAACTAGGTAACATAGCTAATGGGTTAATTTTAGTAGAGGGGGTGGGTAACAGAATAATTATCATTTCTTGAATTATTGTCTTGTGTTTCCTTGCATGCTAGACTCACCCTCACGCAAAAAGACTTGTGGCCTACTTCTAAAATGGACGTCCGAAAAACTTAGCCAAAGTGGGCCTTGCACAGCTACGCTAGAATGTGAAAATGTTTTTCTACATTAATTCTTGGAGAAAGGCTTGCAAACGGAAGCTGCCGGTGACATTATTTAATAGACAATGGCACTTTTGAAAAAAGTGACTCTGGCTATGCGAGAGTCGGATGACCGCATCGGAAGACATTCGTTGACCAATGAAATCTTGTTCTGCTCGAATATTTGTATTCTTTTAGTTAGTTTTAGATAGGAAAATACTATAAGAATTGCCCCCTTGCTAAGAGCACTGTTCGATCGATCCTGTGCTCCAGAGACGCTGCCAGATTTCCCTTTCACGTAAGACTTAGAGATTTTTCTTTACTTACAGGGTTTCCTTTAGCTAAGTTAGGGAAATAGGGAAATAGGCTATGGAGAAATAAATAAATAACTGTTTGAGCTTTTACTCATGCTGATGTTTGGTTCGAACTTGCTAAACTATTGTGCCTATAATGAATTAATTTGCTGAAAATAAAATTGCTAATAAAAGAGAAATGCTTCTGCTTTGAAATAAAAATTAATAAAATAGATTTTGAAATGACAAGCTGGTCTTGATCGTTTCTTTGAGTTACCATTAGTTAATCCATTGCCTATTTATTGTGACTAATTAAAGTGTTTGTTAGATTTGATTAATTAGGTCATATGATTCAGTAGGTCAAAATTCAAGTCTCAGTCAAGAATGGGCCTAGTGTTAATTTAATAAATAATGGTGAGTATCATGTTGTAGAGTTTGTATATATGAGACTGAATTTCTTTAGACCCGCTGGATCAGTATAAACAGATGGAGAGAGATAGTTCATAAGACATCACATATGTCATTCACTATGTTGTGTGTGATATGCTTAAGAAAGTTAATGTTTCCTGAGTCTCAACCTTCATCCGTAAATAGGCGAACAGCAGCTCGTCCCCGGGGCCAATTCTTATGGTTAGATATGCCGGACTTCATAAGGCAAAAGGCTAAACATGATTGGTGATTACACTTGGAGTCTTCGGGGGCAAAATCACGGCCCTTTTGCAGAGGGTGGAGAGGTGAGAAGTTACAGGTAAAAGCGCACCTGCCTGCAAATGACAGGATCACCTAATTTCTTATAGGTACACAGGCAGCGAAATGCCTAACCGCTAAGCCCCAAACTTTTTTAAAGAATGATTAATAGAGTTGGCTTGCATTAATGAAATTGAGATGTTACCTCATATGAATGGCGCCTGCCTAGGCCAGAAAAAAATGTAGAGTAACTTCCTACATAACATAAGGAACTGCCACGTGTGATTGTCAAGGCTCAGAAGGAAACCTGAATCAATGGGAAAAGTGACTACGAGCATTGGGACAGGAATGAAGGAAGTATATGTGAAGCCGAACCAAGATGAAAGCGGTCGGTCTTTACTAGGCTGAATTAATTAACTGCTCCCTACTGGCACTCTTGTTGAATGTACTTATTGTAATTCAACTTCGCTTTTTGGAAGTACGATCTGTGACTCATAAGATTTGTTGCCCGAGTCCAGGCGGCTTATCATTTCAGGGCTTTTATGGCAGCTTTTTACTACCGGGCTAGCACAACTTTGGAACCAGCAGGTGCCACAGTCAAATTATGTGGTATCATGAATGCATAAGAGTGAGCATGGGCTGCACCATCGAGTTAAGTGAAAAGGGATTTTGTGAAGGTACAGCCTGACTGTCCTTTGGCAAGTATCCCAAAGCAAAGGCCTATCTGGCTCCCGCCAACAGATTGCAGCTGCTGTAGCATGCTGGCACCTAGATCAGTTTATATTGGTGGACACCAGAAGACGGGATGCCTAGGAATGGGATGCATGCCACGCAGAATGTCCAATACCATCTGGGGACAGGATACGGTGAGTACATACATGGAGAAAATTTAGTTCAAAACAAAAGTTCAGAATGGAGACGGTTAAATTACCAATACAGGCCGAATGATGCAATTTAATGTTGATTAATTGAGGGCCTGCCCTAAGTGCCTGGATTAAAAAATCAATTGGTAACCTGTAAGCACAGGAGTCAATGAAACTGAAATCTCTGTTATGGTTGCAAATCATTATGCAATAACCCCTCTGAAAAAAAGGATGTTTCTACATTATCAACGTTAACTTATAATGGTTAGCCTGTATTTGAACTGTGAAAAGCTGGAAACGAAAAAAAACGAAAACTGACTTAAGGCTTCTTCAATGTAGGTTGTTAGATAAGGGACTGGGATTCCTCAGTAAGTTGAAACATCACAAACAAACGAAGATACTAGGAGGGATGGTGTAAACCACTCCATCAAAATTGATTTATGGAATGTAAGAGTTGAGATAACAGTTTACCCGAAAAGAAATACACCGCTCAGCTCCTCTTGGCACTACTGATAAACCTCTAGACTTGGCAGCCATCATGCCTTAATTTCTTTCAAGGTTTCTGGTGGGAAAATACTGATTTATAAGACACATTTTTTGTGGCAGAAACCGCTGGTGCTACCAGAATGCCCAACGATATCTCAAGAATTGGCGAATACCATCTAAGGTGGATAATCCATCTGCGGTGGATAAAATGAGTACCATTGAGTTGGGTAACTATACACATCTGTTATTCAGCACCAAGATGCCCTCTCAGGGGTGAACGTGCGCTTTATGAATACACATGTTGTGTTAGGTCATCACTTTTGGGGCGTTTTTAGTCGTGCCTTCCAATCAATTGAATATACCCGCAGACTGCCAAAGGGATTCTGGTTAGAAGCCAAATCTGTAGCACTAAATTATTGGTGGCTTCCCTAGTTTAGCGGGTTAAGAGGTAAACCTACCTTTTTTGTCGCTGCTTTGAAGCTGCAAGCATTGACTTGAAAAGGAGTGAACACTATGTTATTGCCTAATTCAAAGAGAGCTGTCAGGAATCTTGACAGGCTTGAGGGCTACCTTCATCACTGCTGGCTCGCAGCTGCTCCACTTCTGATCACAGGTGTGCCCTATGTGTCTGTTTTGTTTTATGTATTCGGATGTTGGAGAAAGGTTCTCTAACTCTCATGTCATTTGCCAATGCTTTTATAGATGTCCTTAATGTTGGCAGCATGTCATTGCCGCAGGTTACCTTGAACAATGCAAAATGAGTGTATTGCTCTCTCAGGGATGATGACAGGAGATAATTGAAATAGTTTTGCTAGTTTTTTTTTATACTGTAAGAGTGTTCTTTCATTTATGTTTTACTGTTTTTTTTAAACTAGAATAAACGTTTTATTAAACTGAAAATGATTATCTTTATTTTGCTGGCTGTGATGTATCAACCTATCGATCCTAATTGTAATTTTAGGGCCAGTGTAAAGCAGTGGAAACCACGGATATCATTCTTAGTGCCACTTCTGATGCTGAAAATTCAGACAAGAATCACCGCAATTTACTTATTCCCTGAGGATGGTGTCGCCTCTCACCCCAATAACCACAGGAGCCACGGAGTAGGTTTAAACACCTCTTTATTTTACCGGTGTCTGCCCTCAACTGACCTCTAACTTTCCCTTTCCTCTCTAAGTCCCGCCCCTTCCTGTGCCGCTTGTCCTGTCCCTAAACTAAGGTCAGGCTGGAACGATACGACACCTCCCCCTTTTGTACAAGAGTCTTACTGTCTCTCAGATTCCCTCAATTAGGCACGCTAGTCGCTTGGCATGTCGTCGGGGGCGACTGAACTGTTCTGGTGTCCTGATTCGGTGACTCGCAGATTCTTAATGCCTTGCTGGGCTACGATGAAATCGGTCACTATTCTCACTTTGGCTCACCGAGTCAGTGGACGACTCGTATATCTGGATATCATCGTGGTTTCCAGAGTTACATTTCTTGAAGTGAGAGATATTGCGGGTTATCCGTTTGTGATCAGCCTCCGCGGTGATCATGGTCACTTTCCGGCTGCGAACTCTCAAAGGATGAGCGAGATAACGGCTGTCTGCTTTTGTTTTCCGGTCACGCCGAACCATCACCCAATCTCCTTCCTGGATGTCCGAGAATTTCGCGTGTCTGCGTCGGTCGGCATAGGTCTTCATTTTTAGGTCTTGCCTACGACGAACGCGCTGAAAGCGCGTTCTCGCAAGCGAGAACTATAGTCGTCGTCTCAGCAGTTTGATACCGACGAAGGGAGACAAGACCTAGCCGCGCGCAGCGTTTCCCCATAGGATAACGTTGTGCGCGCAGCCAGGTCTTGTTTCCACAGCATGCATGGCAGACCGGATCGCGTCGCGCGCCTCTCTGGAATGCAGGGGGAGTTTTCAGAGAGGCGCGTGGTGCTGTTAAAAGCTTCGCTGATACGCACGCACAGACACACACAGAGAGTCACACACATGCACACACACGAGCGCACCTACACGCACGCACACACACGAGCGCACTGCGGCACGGCATTTACTTTCGCTTTTCTTGTTCTGTCTGTCGTTGCACCGTACTCCGTTAATAGGCTTGCCTTCTTTATGAATGTCCTGGGGTGAGAAATGCTTGCTCTGCCCTCATTAATCATCCTTCTGCCATTATTCCGACTGATGACGTAAGGTGTATGCAAGTGCCACGGAAGTGACTCAGTGCACTGGAATTGCGCAGTCATATAAAGCCCATATCTTATTGCCAGTCACAACTGTGTTCCAATGCCGTGCCCAGGAGGGTACAGAGCAGCGGTGAAAAGCAGACTCTCGAGGCATGCGGAAAGCGCTCTCTGCACGTTTGTGAGCGAGGGGGGTGTTTTAAACATAAAACAGAACCTGAAATACTTTCAGTCACACAGGATGGTGAGTCACTTTGCATCACTGTTACGCATGGTTCATAAGGTGCACAAAGTAAACAACATTGTGCAGTATATAAAGTCCCTTTCCGGAAGGCACGCTGCTTGTGAGACCCGGCACAGGCCGTCCCTCCCGCGTGAGACGGGTGTTTACAGAGGAACAGGCTGTGACAAGGGGTGTTTACACCCGCACAGATGGACTTTGTGTACCGTGGGCGGGTTTGTTTGGTGCAGCCGTGCTGTTTCTTGAGCACTGTGGGTGTGAAACGGTGTGTCTCTAAAGGCACGGGAGGCTTTCCCAGGCACAGTGTGGGCATGATGTGAAATGGACCATTTCCACTTACACAGACGCTCTGTTGTGTACTGCGGGTGTGGCCGGCATTGCTCTTGGAGTGTACTGTTGTCAGGATGGGTAACCTTTGCTTTTTGCATCTACGGTAAGCGGATGTGAAACGGGGCAGTCTTGTGTAACCTGGTGCAGGTGGGCTGCCCTCTGGCCACCCCACCCTCCTCTGTTTACCCCCTGCCCCACGGTGGAAGGAGCCCCTGACTCCGGATGGGGGTAAGAGGCCACATTTTATTGTCAGTCTCCTGCTTAAACCATGATCTGGGAGATTCGCGAAATGAATGGTCATTAAATGTCATAGTTCTCCTAAAGCTGTCAAAGCATGCTTTCATAGGCATAACCAGCACTGAAGGCAAACATCATCATTCTTTCTCTTGCCGCATAGATCGAGGGCTCCCTTGCTACCTATGCGAGTCCCTCCCCGACCATGCCTGGACTGCAGGGGCCGTGCCTGCTGTGCCACTTTCCTTTGGCCTCCTTGGCTGCCCTTAAAATTATATTATGACATTTTATATAGTGCATGAATCACTCCCGAAGGAGTATCTCGGCGCTACACTGCTGTGAAGAAGAAACATCCTAAAACAGCCAGGTCTTCAAAGCCTTCTAGAAGACAATAGTGAGTGAGCATAAGAGAAGATTAGTGGGGAGTTTATTCCAATGACAAGGGGCAGTGTAGGAAAAAGATCTACCCCCCTGATTTGAGTTCCAAATGCAAGGGAGAGTCAAAAGAGCCTCATCCGAGGATCTAAGGCAGCTCGTTTCACGATAAGGTATTAAATACATGGACAAGTAGACAGGGCGTGATTTCTGAAGTGCCTTATGTGTCAGACAACAGAGTTTAACAAGCATTTGCAATGCAATAGGTCTCGCATTCACACAAGTTTGAGCTATTGGCATTGTAAATTACAATGTCTTTCATTTATGTTTTGTTTTTTAAAACAAAAATAAAAGGCATTGTCATTTACAATGCCAATAGCTCAAACTTGTGTGAATGCGAGACCTATTGCATTGCAAATACTTGTTATTTTCTTGTTATGATCTAGTTTGACCAGGGTATCATGATCGATATTCACAGCTCGAGGTTGTAGTGTGCTGTCTAATGTAGGCAACCGGGTGCGAGTAATCCTCCCTAGCATAAGAGTGGCTGGGCATTGATTCGTGGTGTTGTGGGGTGTGGTGCGATATGCTCGCAGAACTTCATTCAAAACTTGTTGGATGTCTCGGCGGGCCAGTTCTGCTTGTTGAACCGCTTTCTTCAGAGTTCCCATAAAGCGCTCCACCATGCCCTTAGCTTGAGGCCATAACGGTGTGATCTTTTTGTGCTTAAAGTTGAGGTGCCTTGCAAACTCTGCGAATTCATGACCATTGAATGGTGGTCCGTTGTCAGACTTGACTCCCAGCGGAATACCCCATGCCGCGAAGGTCTCATCAAGAACTGGGATTACTGCCATTGCCTTGGTGGATGACACTAAGTGTGCAATCGGAAATCTGGAGTGTTCGTCCATGATGACGACAATGTACTGGCCTGATTTCAAGGGCCCAAAGAAGTCAAGCGATTTGTTGCCAGACTCCATCTGGTAACTCTGACATTTGTAGGGGGGCTGGCGGTTCATCACGGCTCACTAATTGGCATGAGACGCAGTCCTTGAGAGTGGCCTCCACCATCGGATCAAGTGCCGGAAACCAGACACGCTCTTGTAGGGCCTTTTTGGTGGTGCTTATTCCTCTGGGACCTTCGTGAGCAAGGTTGATCACTCCTTGCCGTAGTCTTTGTGGGATCACTATCCTCCCCCCTCTCAGTAGCAGACCGTCCTCGCTGATGGATAGTTCTTCCTGGATGTGTTTGAATGCTACGAGTTCTTGGACGCTCTGATCAGAGGTCTGGGATGTGTCTTTCACGTGCCTCCATGAGTTGCTGCGTATGCGAGCTATGACGTCTTGGAATACGGGATCTTGGCTGGACCCTTCACGGATCACCTCCAGGGGTACAGTAGGCGGACATGCAGTGTCGATAACACAGTGGTTGTACTCCTCTGCCAGCAAGCACTTCTCACTGGTGTGTGTCTGAGGGTGTCGAGACATGTAGTCAGCTGGATTTTCTGACTTCCCTGGTTTGTGGATGATTGTGTATACATAGTCCTGGAGACGTAGCCCCCACCGTTCAATGCGCGGAGGCATCTTGGCTTTGGGATTGGCAAATATGGTGATGAGAGCTTGGTGGTCCGTGATGATAGTAAAATGTTTGCCATATACGAAGAGGTGGAAATGTTCACAGGCCCACACCACCGCAAGGCTCTCCTTTTCAGGTTGGGAGTACGCCTTCTCGGTGTCAGTGAGACTGCGACTGGTGTAGGCGATGGTGTGGCGTTGATCGGAGTCCTCCTGAGATTGCGCCAGTATGGCACCCAGGCCCACCGGGCTGGCGTCGACAGTAATCTCGGTTTTCCTCTTGGTGTCAAAATAGGCTAGGTTGATGGCAGAGCTGACAGTTTTTTTGATTTTGTTGAAGGAGTGCTCACAGGCATCTGTCCATAGAAATTGCTGGCCTTGATGGGTGAGCTGCCTGAGGGGGTAGCTGATAGTAGCGTAGTCCTGAATGTAGCCTGCGCAGTAGCTTGCCATCCCTAAGAATGATCGGAGATCACTGACGTCTCGTGGTGTTGGTGTGTCTGCAAGAGCGGATACTTTCTCTGGGTCTGGTTTCATTCCATCTTTAGAAAAGATGTGACCATAAAATTTCAGGGTCGATCTGTGGAACTCACACTTGTCTGGGTTCAGGGTTAGGTTAGCATTTAGTAAAGCGTGACATACTCGGTCCAAAGCAGTGTCATGTTCAGTTTGATCCTTTCCGAATACCAGGAGACCATCGCTCTAGTTGAAAGCATTCGGGATCCCTTGAATTACTTGCAGGATTGCTTCTTGAAAGATCTCGGCAGCCGAGGATATGCCGAAGTTTAGGCGTTTGTAACGGAAAAGTCCTTGGTGGGTTGTGAAGGTCGTGATATAGCGTGACCTCTCGTGTAGTTCCAATTGATGATATCCTTTATTAAGATCGAGCTTCGAGAATACAGTGGCTCCATTTTGGTCGAGCGATCATATCGCTGATGTGTGGTCCTGGGTGGCGTTCCCTTTTGATAGCTGTGTTGGGCGCGCGCATGTCCACGCACAGGCGCACTTTGTTGTCCTGTCCTTTCTTGGGCACTACCACCACTGGTGAAACCCATGGGGTTGGCCCCGATGTGCGCTCAATGATGTCTGTTTTTAGTAGGTCTTGGAGTTCGTCATCTACTGCTTGCTGTAAGTGAAAAGGCACTTTCCTGTGGTGTTGAGGCACTGGAGTCACTCGTTCGTCAATGTGTAATTTCACTTTGAACTGATTGAGTTTTCCTAGCCCTTTAAAGAGGTTTGGAAATTTTGAGATGATGTCCGGGGCATCCTCAGTCATGTAGAGGAGGTCCACAAGTTTCAGTCGTTCAGCCGTCGGCAGACTAAGCAAACAGTCAGCCAGATCCAACTACCTCCAACTACCTGAATATAGGCTGGAATCTGTCGGTCTTTGTAAGATAGAGTCATGCTGAAACGACCTAGACATGGCAATGGTTTCCTGGACATCCAGGTGTATACTCGGACAGCTGAGGGTTCTAGTTTCAGTCGCGGCTTCATGCTCTGATATTCAAGAACACATATATAATTTAGAGAGGCTCCAGAGTCCAGTATAAATTTTGCAGGATGGTCTCCTATTCGGATGTCTAGTTTCGGGTATCTTTTCAGCCGGTCCGGGTCTCATACCATGCAGATGTATTCGTCACTGTCTTGTGACATAGGTGTAGGTAGTGATGACTCACTGGATGTTGATCTTCGCGTTTGATATGAGCTGGCAGAACGTACGCTCGACCGGGATGAGCTCGAGGAGCGACCTTCTCTCCCTTTCACTGCACAAGCGTGGTGATATGCATTTGACCGCGACGTGGACAATCTTCGCCCTGACTGTCGAGTTTGACAAGCTACTTCGAAGTGATTCTCTCTTCCGCAGCAGTGACATCGCTGACCAATAGCCGGACACTGTCCTGAATGGGGATATTCTTGGCCACACCGGTAGCACATTGGTGCCGTCTTGTTGGACTTTGTGTCGCGACTCCTGACATGATGACGTCCTTCAGGTGGTCACGGTGCGTGTAGGTTTGTTTGACTTGTGATGGTCTGTCCGGTGCTTCTTCTCTTTGTGCGCTTGCAGTCTGAATGCTTGTTCCTTTCTCCCGGTCTTGTTAACTTCCATTTTCTTTGCGTGGTCTTCCGCTTGGTCGTTGATTCGTCTCATTTCTTCGATTTCCTCGAGAGTGTAATGTTTCTTTAGTAGTCACCTGCGTAGCGATTGCATTGCAGAGGGCGACAATCACAATGATATATATCATTAATAATCTCGCCGTGTATCAGCATTTGTCCACAACATCGGCAACTCAATTTTGAGGCACTGTATATTATGAAGGGGTCAATATTTGTGATTGAGTTGCCGATACACAGCCTAATTTGTTTGGTCCACACTCAGGGTGTGTTGATTATCCACACTAGCTTTGAAATGTTATCAGAACTTAAATTTGTATGTGGTGAAATGTATTTTCGATGGTTCTTTATTTAAAGACATCAGAAACAGCTGTTATATAGAGTTGATCACCGATGTTGTTGACAAATGCCGATACATGGCGAGATTATTTTGAGCAATTATGTATTGGCCCCAACATGATTAATGATATATATCATTGTGATTGTCGTCCTCTGCAATGCATTTTCTTTTAGAACTTTGAGAATTGCATGTAAAAAGACTATCTAGTTGACTAGGTTAAGATGGCGGACAAAGTTTGTGCCTCAATGTATTGGTGTAAATACCATCGTCACTGTTGTTTTCACGGTGACGCGATTGATATAAATTGGCCCCTCACAGCATTATGAATTAACACTGACGAAGGATTGATTCCGAAACGCGTTTGACTTGGCTATTCAAAGAAGCATCAGGAACCTGCAAGCGGCTGGAAACCCTATCCGGTGATTAGCCATACTATATAAATCTTGATTGATTGATTGATTGACACTCAAGAGAGCGAGATCACAGGTGTGTAGTGATCAGTGGTGCAGCAGGTGTAGTGAAGCTGCGACCCAGGGACATGAGGGCCCCATCGACAATTGTTTTAAGTAAGTAAAGTCTTTATTTGATGCTTAAAACCATTCAAATAAATTAAAACAGACATTCCTCAATACCTGAGGTAACACCTAGAAATCTGATAATTTGGCAAGCATTCATTTATCTGTACCAGGATGACATTTAGTTCATCTTGAGCAAAATTCATTTAAAATATCATGTATTCTAAGCCACACTGAGGCTCAATGCCATGGAATTACTGCATCTTATAATGATGTATCACAAGTTTGATACAGACAGATGTGGAATTAAAGGGCCTAATGCTTGTTTCACTGTTTAAAATAGACAATTCTATATGCCGGAAGATCACTGTGTTAAAACCTACTAAAAAGTAGAATAAAATCAATCAATTCTTAATAAGATATGAGGCACCAATGTTTTTGTATAAACGTTCCAGGCTGGCAACCGCACCAGGTGGTACACAGAGATCCAGATATCAAGTGCAGAGTGCATAAATACAGATTAATACTTATAGTGCACAGGTTGGTTCTTCCAGGGCTTCCTGCCAGTTTAATCTGAAGGCTACAGTGTCCATGTATTTATTTATTTATTTATTTAAGAAGTTTTCTATAGCGCTGGCCAGACCCTAGGGTATTGGAGCGCTTTACAGTAGGTACAACACAAGTAATCATCAGATACAGAATAGAGGGGAGACATATCCACAGCGGAGCGCAAAAATGAAAGAGCATCACATTGTAGTAAATGACATTTTGTCTTCAAGGATCTTCCGAGTCTTAGAGCTGGAGCGGAGCTCGATAATTGTTAATTGCTCCCCTCTATCCTCTTCCTAAGGAGCGGTTGAGGAACAGGGTTTTGAGTTGGCTTTTGAATTCTACAAAAAGAGCGAATGGTTTTGATATGAGGGGGAATGGAATTCCAGATTTTGGGAGCGCTTCCGGTGAAAGATCGATCAGGAGTTTTTTTCTTTCCGGTCTTAGGTGGGATGAATAGAGGGAGTTTGAGCTTCTTAGGTTCCTGGACTGACCGGCTTTTATGAGTTTTTTCGCCAGGTAATCTGGTTTGCCGGTGTGAAGGGCTTTGTGTATCTTTCCTACACAAAGCCTTGGCAGGTGCACAATACATGGGCCAGAAATTCCTTTGGAAAAGAGTGGAAGTGACAGCAGCCATCAACATGCAGGTGCATCCAACTTTGAGCAGCTTTTCCTACATCGAACAGGCCCATCCAGTCCGTAATTTCGTGACTAAGGCAGTGACATATAAGGTTTGGATGTCAGCTTGTAATAGGTTACAGAGGAAAGATATCATTTATGAGCTTTTGATTGAAGGACCAAAAGGTCTTTAATTGCTCACAACTTTATTACAGCCTTTCCTAAAAGCATCTTAAAAGCCCCATACAATGTAGTCAGATCCAGAGGATGGTTCGACTCGAGTTCTTCCGAAAACCCAGCACCACTATGTTCCATGCAGGCGAATTACCCAGATGAAATTTAAGACCCCCAGCTTCAGCCTTCTTTAATTTAAACCAGAATTTCAATAAGGCGGTTCTCTGTGCCAATGTTTGTTCTATGAGGTCAAATTCTAGTCTTAACTGGAGTTCGCCTGTGGAATTTGAAAGCGTAAATACTTGGTAAAAGAGTCTAGATCAGGGGTCTCCAACCTTTTCTGTAGTGAGAGCGACTTCTGCTCAAGGAAAGTTCTTAAGAGTTACTAGCATATTTTATCACTGTTAAATAGTGACCAGATATGACATAACATAAGCAAGATTATCAGTAGTGACCACCTAAGCTTTACATGTGAGGTTACCACAAGCAACACCAGGATAAAGGTTATCAGTATAAATGCCTCTCCCTAATTAATGAAATACCAAAGCATCACATGCCCTCCAGCACAAAGGACATAACCACAGCAAAAGGTTGCACCAACTCAGCATGTGGGGCTATCACCATTGTCATGAATGTCTACAAGTTGGAGTCATGCTCTTTATAGGCCAATGGTGGCTTCCAGAATGCCACAGCTAGACCAAGAATGCCCAAAATGGTCAAGGATAACTATTATTATGCCATACGCACTATTATGACATGAACAAACAATTGTGCCAAATATTTACCCGCTATGATGGGAGGGGGGTAGCTTATACTTCTGTTGTCCTTGACACCAGGCAAAGCTTCCAGGGAGCGATACTGTTTATTATGAGGGACACAGTGGCGCAAATACAGACATAAATAGATGTGCACACATCCATACACACACCCAGATGGGGCTCTTAATTGTCTCATCTCTGTAGCCATACCCTGATCTACTCCGCTCTTTGACTGATCATGCACCTAAATAAAAAATAAATTCACTCTAGATCCTGTTGTCCGACACTTTGGTCTGTCTACACTGGTTACTGCCAAGACTATTGCTTACACCGTGTCCAATCTCCCTTTTTTTTTAGCTAGATTAAGACTGGAGACAGACAGTGGTTTTGCAGACCACGCAGGCTGGCAGAGTGTATATCTGATAATCATAAGGTGTGTCATTGTTTTGCCTGGCTGTCACTCTAAGGTTCTTGAGATTAACAGGATTGCCTTCTTAAATATGCAGTACAGACCCTCTGAATGAGATGCTTGGCTACACCTCTGAGAGCTACTTTGAGGGTGTTGGTGAGCTACCAGTAGTCCCGAGCTACTCGTTGGAGATCCTGGTCTAGATTGATTCTTTTTTAACTGGTCCCCGAATTTGGATTGGATTTGGATTAAACCTAGATCTGTTGACTGGGTGTGAGTGTTTGATTGGTTCAGATGCTCCATCCATCACCACCCCCTTTTGTACCGCTTTGTTCGCCAGAAGTTGGCAGGGTATGCTCAGACGTGAGTCCCTTGCTCACTTTGCCACTGGATTCAAGCAAGCCTGGCTGAAGACGGTTGTTATGCCAGAAACAGGTCCTAGGAAGCTTGTTTCCGGTCCAGGGAAGGCATGGCTTGGCAGTTTGGGCTGGACTGTTTCCATGAGGCACAGGGTCAGACTGATTTGCAGATGGCCATGTCTGAACTGGGGTGGCAGAGTGGGCTACAGAACGGTGATGGATTTAACCCAGATCTGTTGACTGGGTGTGAGTGTTTGATTAGTTCAGATGCTCCGTCCATCACCACCCCCTTTTGTACCGCTTTCTTCGCCATAAGTTGGCAAGGTATGCTCAGACGTGAGTCCCTTGCTCACTTTGCCACTGGATTCAAGTAAGCCTGGCTGAAGACAGCTGTAATGCCAGAAACCGGTCCTAGGCAGCTTCTTTCCGGTCCAGGGAAGGCATGGTTTGGCAGTTGGGGCTGGACTGTTCCCATGAGGCACAGGGTCAGACTGATTTGCATATGACCATGTCTGAACTGGGGTGGCAGAGTGGGCTAAAGAACAGTGATGGATTAAACCCATATCTGTTGACTGGGTGTGAGTGTTTGATTGGTTCAGATGCTCCGTCCATCACCACCCTCTTTTGTACCGCTTTGTTCTCCATAAATTGGCAGGGTATGCTCAGACGTGAGTCCCTTGCTCACTTTGCCACTGGATTCAAGCAAGCCTGGCTGAAGACGGCTGTAATGCCAGAAACCAGTCCTAGGAAGCTTGTTTCCGGTCCAGGGAAGGCATGGCTTGGCAGTTCGGGCTGGACTGTTCCCATGAGGCACAGAGTCAGACTGATTTGCATATGGCCATGTCTGAAGTGGGGTGGCAGAGTGGGCCAAAGAACGGTGATGGATTAAACCCAGATCTGTTGACTGGGTGTGAGTGTTTGATTGGTTCATATGCTCCGTCCATCACCACCTCCTTTTGTATCGCTTTGTTCGCCATAAGTTGTCAGGGTTTGCTCAGACTTGAATCCCTTGCTCACTTTTCCACTGGATTCAAGCAAGCCTGGCTGAAGACGGCTGTAATGCCAGAAACCAGTCCTAGGAAGCTTGTTTCCGGTCCAGGGAAGGCATGGCTTGACAGTTCGGGCTGGACTGTTCCCATGAGGCACAGGGTCAGACTGATTTGCATATGGCCATGTCTGAACTGTGGTGGCAGAGTGGGCTATAGAACGGTGATGGATTAAACCCAGATTTGTTGACTGGGTGTGAGTGTTTGATTGGTTCAGATGCTCCGTCCACCACCACCCCTTTTGTACCACTTTGTTCGCCATAAGTTGGCAGGGTATGCTCAGACGTGAGTCCCTTGCTCACTTTGCCACTGGATTCACGAAAACCTGGCTGAAGTAGGCTGTAATGCCAGAAACTGGTCCGGGGAAGCTTGTTTTCGGTCCGGGGAAGGCATGGCTTGGCAGTTCGGGCTGGACTGTTCCCATGAGGCACAGGGTCAGACTGATTTGCATATGGCCATGTCTGAACTGGGGTGGCAGAGTGGGCTAAAGAACGGTGATGGATTAAACCCAGATCTGTTGACTGGGTGTGAGTGTTTGATTGGTTCAGATGCTGCGTCCATCACCACCCCCTTTTATACCGCTTTGTTCGCCATAAGTTGGCAGTGTATCCTCAGACGTGAGTCCCTTGCTCACTTTGCCACTGGTTTCAAGCAAGCCTAGCTGAAGACGGCTGTAATGCCAGAAACCTGTCCTAGGAAGCTTGTTTCCGGTCCAGGGAAGGCATGGCTTGGCAGTTCGGGCTGGACTTTTCCCATGAGGCACAGGGTCAGACTGATTTGCATATGGCCATGTCTGAACTGGGGTGGCAGAGTGCGCTAAAGAACGGTGATGGTTTAAACTCAGATCTGTTGACTGGTAGTGAGTGTTTGATTGGTTCAGATTCTCCGTCCATCACCACCCCCTTTTGTACCACTTTGTTCGCTATAAGTTGGCAGGGTATTCTCAGACGTGAGTCCCTTGCTCACTTTGCAATTGCCACTCGATTCACGCAAGCCTGGCTGAAGACGGCTGTAATGCCAGAAACCGGTCCTAGGAAGCTTGTTTCCGGTCCAGGGAAGGCATGGCTTGGCAGCTCGGGCTGGACTGTTCCCATGAGGCACAGGGTCAGACTGATTTGCATATGGCCATGTCTGAACTGGGGTGGCAGAGTGGGCCAAAGAACGGTGATGGATTAAACCCAGATCTGTTGACTGGGTGTGAGTGTTTGATTGGTTCAGATGCTCCATCCATCACCACCCCCTTTTGTACCGCATGGAATGAAGCACCAACAGGAAGGTTTATTAGGCCAGCAATGCTATCATTGGGTGATCACACCTGTAGAACAGCCCTTTTAACTTCCAGTTGATGAACAGCTTAGCTGTGTGGCCTCTATATTGAAAGGAGCAGCTATCAAAGAGAGGCATAACTTTGTAAGGGGCGAAGTTGATTAAATGTTGTGGCATTGCCCTTAAAGTGGGTGATGTGTGAATGTTAACAGCATTTTTAGCCGTATTGGTGTCTCTTTTTAATGGTTTGCCATTGTTATCACTGTACATATATTTACCATTTATAAATTATCATCTGATGTTAGTTTATTTTACTTATTATACCACCAAGGTTTTGTTTCCATGTGAATGAAGAGAATTGTTAGTTGTTTTGCAGTCAAATCATTTGAAGGATTCTCTGAGTAGGGTAGACCTGCAGGGCAGGCTCTGTGAGCACCGTTTGAGTTGGGTGCGCAGGTGATTTTCACTATGGCCTTTGACCTGGCATACCAGGTAGGGGATGGATCATCATGGACCTAAACTGGATCATACCACAACTGAGCAGTGTCCTCAGGGTCACACAGATCCCAGATCATCTTAGCAACCAAGAATGAGACTGGTGATGGAGATATGGCACTGGCATCCACAGCGTACTTTCTGCGGGGCTACTAACTCATGTGGGTGAGGCATGGTAGATGTTGAACCCCACTCAGAGATCCCAGGGCTGGTGCTGCCTTAGACATAGCACCCAGATAGAAATACATTCCTAGTTCCATACACAGTGATTAATGGATTATAAACTTGCCAGATCCATTTGATGTGCCTATGAGGAACACAAGAGGGTTAGACTTGCAAGCTGACTCACAAACCCCTGTTTGTGCCTCAAAATATTGTTGCATGCAGCCTTACAGAAGTTGCAAAAACCACCAAGAACTTAATAGGGAAAGCAAGAGACATGCTTATGGTCCCATGGAGGGTGGAATATTGCCCAAGTCTAAAGTAGTGGAAGAACAGGACTAGACATTTCATCCTGGAGAATTAGAGGGCCTCTATGGCGAGACTGAGCCCAGAAAACTTGGCACATTTATATTTTCTTCAATCAAGGCACCTAACTAAGCAAGAGTTACATCATGGGATAACAGCCATAATGATCCTCCAGAAATATAGTGGCTACGCTTGTCCATGCCACAAAAAAATAATCAGACGACCTAAGAAACTGATTGAAGATCACAATTTGTCTGATATCACAAAAAATACATGTGAACTGTTTGCCCAAGTGATCACAGATTTAAAGGAAGATATCCCGGTATGAAATAACAGACAATTTAGACAAGATCTGTGGTTTTTCGCCAAAGGTAGGATTTATAACTTCATCAAGATGTTTAGGCCGTATTTATCAATATGTAAATGTAGTTGAGCTTATATAGCGCACAGCTACCCGCAGTGGGTGTCCCGGCGCTTGCTTAGGGAACCCGTCCTGATATTCCCCTGTGTGATAGCCCCAGTGGGTATCCACAAGGTGAAAGTCAGGCATCCCGCCGCGAGGGGCCGTTGTGGAGATTAAGCAAGCTATTGCCCAGAGTCGCAGAGTGTGAACCCGTGAGTCGAGAAGGCACCGGAGCGAGAATTATCGAGTCCGTGGAATTTTTAGCCCAAGACCCGCCGAGGCGGGGAATTGAACCCTGGTCCAGGACCGATCTCAGCTTCCGGGTCTGCCGCCTCTAACCCCTGAGCCACACTTCTCCACACGCAATACAGCAAGCCACCTTGATGTGCAGTGCTGCATGAAAGGGAGAGGGCAGGAATGCGCCATATTTAACTTATGACGTGTATTTCTGCTCTCTGTATGCACTGGCACACAAAAATCTACCTAGCGCCAATGCAGACATTCTTCCACCATGGTGCAAGGGTCCCTGCGTTGTTGGCAGGATTGTTTTTGTGCATTTCAAGCCGACCCATTCCCGTGGGGAGCAGGGTCAAGACTGATTTGCATATGGCAACTCCAAACTGGAATGGCATGGTGAGCAAAAAAAGGATGGATTTAACCCAGATCTATGACTGGGGATGAATGTTTGATTTGTTCAGCATTCCGTCCATCATCTTTTTTTTATTTTTTGCAAGAGTAACGCAATAAAGCAACTTGAGATGCCTTGCGTTACTCTAGATTTGTGTCACGCAGGGCCACGCAAGTTGACCTTGTGTGGCTTGATAAATCTTATTTAGATTTTGCATTGCCCTTGTCTCCCCTTGTGTGGCACAAGGGCATCACAAAACCTTGATAAAAATGGGCATTAACTACAAGTATGCCTCAAAGCTAGATAATATATCCACAACATACACTCTCAGCATATCCTCCTCTGACACTGATAACATCCGACAGTGAACCAGTGATACATATTAGGGGCTCAACAAACAACAATAAAGATATGACAGACAAAGAGAAACAGGAAAAAAGCCAAGCGGAAACACAAAAACAAGAGAAGAGAACAAGATTTTTTTTTAAACATGAATCACTAGCTACTAATATCACTCGGTATTCACCTTATAAAGACGTACTGCATGTACCTACAGGTGTCTTTCTTTCTATCCCACTAACTGCCAGGACATAATGCAGAGGTAGATTTATTTCAGTTTATAAGTAAACAATACATTTTTTGTGTTCAAAACATCTGCACCATTGGCATACATAAATAACTGCACAAGATATAGAAATGATGCACACCTTCACATTTTTACCAGAAGATAACAACACTTCAAAAATGGAGGGCAGCACCATAACTGGACATTGAAACTTTCTATGCATGGACCACAAACCATAGATACAACTATATATATGTGCACCCACCTTGCTAGCAGGAAATTAGAGCAACCTCTTTTAAACTCTCACATAAAGGAAAAGATCTGCTTGATTATGACAAAAAATGTGAGAAACAACAAATATTCATGGCCAAGTGAAGGTAGCACACTATAATCATTAAACAATACCCACAACATAAGAAGCTGATATGGCTGATAGCTACATCCATGAACCATTATGCAAGATTAACAATCAAGAGTTTAACTGTATTTTGAAAGACACCCTGAAAAGGACACACATCCCCTGCTTCCCCTGAAAATCGAACATTAGAAAGATGCAGGCATGTTGAGAGAATAAGTAATGAGGCAACCCATCATGAAGCACACCAGAACTTTAATCTTTTACTTATTACCAAAGGTCTACAAACTCAGCAAACCACCACCTGACAGGCACATCATCTTGGTCATTTTCTCTTTCACCTCAAGGTCCTCATAATATGCGGCTAGCCAACTACAACTGTAGTATTAGTCCTGCCATCATGCATCGTGGATACAAAGCCATTCTGTCACAATTTCAATGGATGATGTGGCTGGATGGTTATCATCTAGTGACATTTGACGTCACTAGCCTTTTAGCATCAATTTGATATGATTACATGATGAAGCCCTCATGGCTGTAGAATGCTTTCTAAAGTAAGCTCAGCACACTTTTCAAATATGCCTTTCTTTTATTGCCAACTCAATTGTAGTGCAATGGGCATACAATGTTTCCTATCATATGTAAACCTACACATGTGTCACAATCACCTTGTCTTCTGGGCTACTGATCAGAAGTGGTGAGTGTAGATGATTAAGGGTACATGAGCTGGTGATACATGTTGATAGGTCCATCTGTAAATATGACCCAAATAGACTTCCTGGGGCCCTGTGGCAATCTTAGGTTTGGACCAACTAACCAACTTGAGCTGGGAAGACAGACAGGCTGTGACCCAAACATGTCCCACAACTTACTTGGGGATAATCCGTATTGGATAATGATCACTCTTGTCATAGACCGTGTAGTAGTGTGGAATAATGTACCACACATGAAGTAAAACACAAGAAGTATGCTTATTGACCACAGTCTTCAACAACTCCTCACAACAACTGTCGCCCTTAGAATCCCCAATGCCTTTCAATGCACTACATTCCACATTCCATGGAACTAGAACGTTGAATGTGGACTGTAGATAGATGAACACATCACCACATCTCCCCTTTTATATAATACAAATATACATCACCTTAAACATAACTTTCTTAAAATAAACAAAAATGCAAACTGGCATAATGTATTTTTTTATCCCAGATAAGTTGAAATATAAGCATACATGGGCACAATGTACAACCTATACATCACAATATCTAGTTGGTTCTACCTCCACCCGTTTGCTTTTGCATTGAACAAGATTGGTGAACAACCCTTCATTTGAAACATTTCTACGAGAACCACACTCTTTTCTGAGATGTCCCGCCACATCTCCCCTTGTTTCACCTTTGTAATAAAGGACTCATTTCCATCCATAGATGCACCTCCTACCCTCCCATTTCTTGGTTTAACCTTCACTACCCTGCCTCTGTTCCACCATTCATGTCCTTTTATGTGAACTTCATTCTTTGAAACTGTATCAACTTTTTCTGTTGACCTGAACTTGGACAACCCTTTGCAACATGAGTGGGATCTTTCACACGAACCCAGTCACCCACTTTGATCTCACTTGTCACTTGCTTCACCTTGTGTCGGACATCGTACTCTCCTTTAATGTTGTTCTAGAACATTTTTACACAGGGTTGTTTGATCTCATCTAGGGATTTAGTTCTGTCCGATCTCTGATGAAATTCCCTCAACCATGCTGGGCACAAGAGAGAAGCTGGTACACGTCCCCTTATGACTTCAAAACAACACACTCCTGACACAGTATTAGGGCTTGACCGATGGGCTCAAAACATGCTTTCCACAGCTTTTACAGCACAAATTCCTTCATCTCCTTCAAGACAAATTGAACTCCATTGTCAGATACAATCTCTTTAGGGCATCCTTCTCTCAAATGCACTTTCTTCAAATGTATCATGACTGCAAATGTGTTAGGCTCTTCCACAAAATCTACTTCCCACCACTTGCTGTAATAATCTATTATAACTAAAGCAATTCTTGATCTCCGAGGCAAAATGCTTCATGGACCTATGAAATTAATTGACAATTTTGACCAGAGTCCAACAGGTAAAATGCTAGGCTGAAGTGGCATGGCCTGTCTTAATCCCTTTGTCACTGTTAGCACACATAACATGTTTTAACATTTGAAACAATTTCTGTATTCATGCCTGGCGACCAATAACTTTCTCTGATCTTTCCTTTGGTGATGATTTGTCCAAGATGTCCATCATGTCCGCTCAGAATTATTCTAGGCTTTAATCCACTGGGGGTGGGAATACATTTGTCACTTCTCATCAACATTCCATTCTTCTCAACAGACAACTCTTCCCCCACTTTGGCATAAGCCTGTTGTAGTAGGCTGGCTCAGTATAAAGTGTCCCCCTATGGTGAGGCACTGTGCACTGAGTCCAGGCAACCCTTATTGATAGTGTTTAGGTCCCCGATAAATCTAGCTAAGCTAAGGCTTATTCAGGAAGGTGTAAAGCAGGTACATTTACCTCATAGTCAGTCAGCAAGCTTTCACACAAGAAAGAACCACACAAGAGTTTATAAAATACTGTAGTATTTATTACACAACACTAGAAACTAATTTGGTATATCTCCTACCTGGAGATATCAAATACACTTTAGAAACAGCAGGTAAGTGGCATAGGAAAAAACATGGGGCCTTTTGGGTGGGGGGAAAACCATATTTTAAGAAAGTGGTATAAGAGGTAAGTACCAAACAAATTGAATACCTGTCATGGCTGGATTTTCTGATTAGATGGGATCAGCCCCTAGGGGCCCCTCCAACCCAGCCAGAACGTAATCACATCCCTCCTCAGGACCATCTATCCAGGCACCTGGGTACCTACCTGAGGATGGGGAACTCGCAATATACAAGCTCATATTATTAAAAACACCACTAAATCTATAGGGATACTAAGAATACTCACTGATTACTAAGAATATCCATACCCTACACCACACTCATACATCAGTTAGTCTCGTGGCCACTCAGACCCAGACTGATCTACCTCAGGGCAGACATGACACACAATCCGGTGTGTCTACACACGTGGGTCTGCAGCCCCAGTGCTCTCCCTTATTTCCAAACGGTTCGCAATCCGGCAAACCTACACGTCAGTCTCCCCCCTGACGCTCTCACTTACGCAAGCCACAATCCTGTGGGTATACACGCTGGTGATCCAACCCAGCGTTCTCACTAACGCCGCATATCAACGACGACCACATTCCTATGAACACCTTCAGCTCTCTGTCTATTCACTAAGGGTCTGCTACTACAATAACATTATGGGATGGTGTACTAACTTGGTCCCTTAGTTGCAGGTCTCCTCTCTCCCTCACTATTACTTACCTGATCAGGGGTAGCATCTGTTCAAACAGTAATACCTACCAGGACAGAAGATTACCCTCACTGTATGGGGACAAAGATATACACACTATGTGATTGAGTTATTTCTTGATTTAAGCACTCCTACTCCCTTCTGATCCATCAGTGGCTCAACGGCAACTGGCTAGAAGCTAAGATAGCTTTATCATAAAAAAACTCATGCACACTAATTCACTAATTAAAATGGGGTCATTTATTGTAACAATAATAAAGTATACATATACAAAACTATGGGGTCTCAATAACTAGCAGTAACTTTAACACACCGCTGAAAGAAAAAGGATTAAACATACAATAGCTTAGGGAATAAGAACAAGATTAAGATGCAAGTGTAAAGTAAACTAATGTGATGAAATGGATATCACCTGATTAGTGTGAAGTCTTGTTCTAGCTGTCATCTGGGTTCCTCTCTCGTCTGTGCCTTGGCTCATCTCAGACTCTCTCTCTCTCCTGCACTCTTGGGTACACCTCTGCGCTGATCACTTTGCACTGGACTCCTCTCCCCCACGAACTGTCTCCACCTTCCAGCTTCAATCTAATGGTTCCTGCCGCTCGGATCACCGTTCATTCCACTAGCTTATTCACTCTGTCTCTGCACCAATGTCCAAATAACTCCAGCTGCTCCCACAGGTTAGTCCACGATCTCTCCTCCGTCTCTTCTAAAAGGCATTACTTCAGACTCCAGCTATTCACACCTCCTCCTGATAAGTAACTGCTTCTGACTGCTTCCTTCAGTTCCAGCTCACTATTCAACTCAGCTCTCTCCAGCTTGAACCCTCTCTCTCTGCCAACTCCACTCGACTGCTTACCACTCCTCCACCTCAACACGACTGACTGGCTCCGCCTCTGCACTTTACTGATATAGAATGCTGTTTCCTCATGGAAAGTTCCAGCCATCAGCCTGCCGCCCACCAGGTCTCTGCATCACCTCGCATCAAGGACACACACACAGCCGGCCGGCCTTTTGTTGTGTCTTCCACACAGAGAATAATACAGCCTACCGATAAGGGCTGGCCCAGACCGGTTCTCTCCAAGTGAAAAACAGCTTTAACTATAAACTTTACCTTTACCCTGAAAAGCCTCTCAGCTTCATCAAGATGGAGTCCCTCTAGCTCTAGGCCTGTAGGCCTGAAAGGGCCCCTTAGCTCTGCCAGAATACCTACATAAACCATACCAATGTGTCAAGTATGTCAAAGCCAATAGGCAATAGACAGGTTAGAGTCAAGAATAAGGGATCTATCATCATATTAAGCAGCTATCCTCTTCTAGGTCTGGAAGAAAGGGCTTAAAAGGGCCAACACAAGCTAAGAATAGATGTGAGCAAGACTAAGATCTATATCACTGCTAAATAGAGCCAAAAACTCTGCCATAACATTCCACCCTTAGATCCTTATCTTGCGAACATCAATCCATATAAACAAACATCAACACAATCTATCAACAAATCAAAACCTAAAAAACTTTCTAAAAAGAATGACAACTTAAGGAAAACAACAAAAGGGCCTAAATGAGGCCTACCTACTATGGTCAACTTAAGCTAATGATGACTCATGAAATCTATTGGTGTAGGGCCTTGTTTGTGGAATAAAAACAACACTGGGCCTAAATGAGGCCTAACTACTATGGTCAACTTAAGCTAATGATAACACATGAAATCTATTGGCGTAGGGGCTTGTTTGTGGGATGAAAATAACAATGGGCCTAAATGAGGCCTAACTACTATGGTCAATTTAAGGAAACATTTTGGTGAAATCTGAGAAATAGACATGACAAATTATTTTCAAGGACTGGGCAAACATTAATACATAATCATACTAAAAGACACACCTCCCAGGACAACCTAAAGTCTAGGGTAACCACCCTTTGATCAATTAAGGTGAAATTGTAATAACAGTAAAAGACAAACAACCCCATTTCTACAAGATAGCTGGTGTGGCACTAAGCATTGAAATATATCTATATAAAGTGGACTATATATAAAAGCACAGTATCATCAGCACTTAGTTTTCATCACACTGTGGAACACATGTGTGCACCACCATTCTCTTTTGTTTCCTTTTCTCTTCAAACGGTTTTGCAGAAAGACTATAATAGGTGACAGCATTCCAAAAAGCAAAGATAGTACTTAAAATATTTCTTTTTGTTTAAAAGTGGGGCCTGTTCGTAGTAATGCAGGCCAAGAGCTTGCAAAACAATTTTTTTTTTTTTTTTTTTTTTGCGGGAATCATAATCAAAATCCAAGAAGACAATATTATTGGCTTTGTCATATAATTTAACTCCTTCCAGGCTCATGACGAGCTCAGTCAGTGTTCAGCACAGGGGAAATTTGGGCAGTCAATGTTTTTATTTTTCGGAATATCAGTGTAGGTCACCACCCTGCGTCAGCATCCGGTAGCAAGGAAGCACGTCCTCCGCCGTTGATCCACCACCAATCCGGTCTGGTCTGGTTCCATCTTCCAAAAATAATAAACTAACATAAAAACATGAAAGTAAAAAGCTAAAATAATAAAGGAAGTGGGGGGGGGGCCGACCCACACACCAACACCACAACCCAGCAATCCTAGGACAAGAAAACAAGTATCATTAATCTTGCATGATAAAATTTTCCATTTAAAAAGCACCCCAAGTGCTTTTCATTGTCGGGAAAAAAAAAAAAGACTTAATTAATTAAAAACATTCTTCTAAAGTCAAGACATAATTTAAATCATATATTTTTTTTTTATTAGTTTGGGCAAAATCTAATTTTTACATACACAGCCAGAAGGGCCGATTTCATACACTAATCCTCTATGGGACAGCCCCTCCCTTCAGAATACGCAGGAGCCAGGCTACAGTGTGAAGTAATTTGAATCACTGCCAAAGGTTGATCTCACTGCGAGGGGAAGGCACTGCCAAGCACTCGATGCAAGCATCTCTAGTCTCTAATCAGAGAAGCCTACTGTATCTAACTAACTCCAAGGGCCAAGAGTCTGCAAGAATCCCTTATCAGTAGGCAATGAAGCTGCCTGCGTCGACAGCCAGGAAGAGCGAGTTCACCCCACCCTTACATAAACAAACCGTCCGCGGAGCAAAAGTGGCTGTTAGCCAATCATAACAAGACAGGGCCGTGTTCGGAGCCTGCAGAGGAAAAAACCTGTCTTCACAAACCAGCTGGTCTGCCAAGGTCGACAAACAAATTCTTTGTAAGCCTTTCCCAGGCCTGATTTTCTAACTAACGAAAGCTAGCATTTTTAAAAAAAAACAATTCTGTTACAATGTACTGCTACTTAAAAGCTCCACTTTCTAAAAAGACTTTTGTCTAACTAATGCAGCTAAAAGGCAAGATAATTGAAATATGGGCATTGATTTAGTAAGGGGCAACTTAGTTCTGCACACAAGATTATACAGTCTGCATTTAAAAAAAAAAACGAATTAACATGGACTATTGGGTTTAACATTTCGCTGCACAAATATCTATCAGGCAGCACGTTTATCGTGCAAGGTATTAAAAATATATACTGTCAGCTGTTGAAAGAGAAATAATTTTAAAACAACATAAAATGCAGACACATTTCACCATTGTATTTTGTTCAACCAGGGGCAACATGTAAATATGCATTACAGTATAATTTATAGCGCAAACTTTTCAATTCAACCTAATAAAAGGGCCACATTCATATATTACTAAACAGCCATTTATTTTCTAACTGAGTTGGTTAACTTACCAATGCCGGTTTTGCTGCATACAGTCACATTAGAAAAAAAAAAGGTTCAGTTTGCATTTGGGAAAATAAAAATGAGAACACAAATACATTTTAAAAGCACACGGTTGCCTTTCACTAATTAAAAGCACATGTTACCATGCACTGTCGGGCAAGATTGATTATTCTCAACCTGTGATCATTGCAAAGCATTGGCCAGCACATTCCTTTCTAGATGGAAAACCCTCAAAGAAATAATTAATGAAAACAGCCCCGTAGCGTGCACTCTAACTGGGCCATCTTTTTAACATTTCACAGATTTTAAACCATGCATTCAAAAATAATTCTCCACACGTCTGTGGGTGCATATTAAGAAGCATATTTAAAAGAACACAGCTCTCTCCGTGCAAACCCTTATCTCAATCCGACTGGTTGATTTATAAGTCATCAGTTCCAAGGCAAACCCACACAAATTCGTAGACGCATTTAACAGAGCCCTTCGCAAAGCACAAGATGTTACCTTTCCGGCAAGAAGCTGACAAAGCACGTAGGCAGACCCAGGAATCAATAAAAGTCAAAATCAAACCATCAATCATTAAAATAATACACTGACTTTTATAGTCAGGTCAGATAACCATGCAAGGTAAAACAGCATGTTTAAAAATAAAGACTGCCATCTCAATTCAAGATATTAACCCTTTGGCAGCTCAAGCACAATCAATTCCCAATGACTGCAGATACATGGGAAAATCATGAGCACATCTCTTCACGTTTACAGATAACACGTACACACATTTTCAAAACGTTATCCCCAAGCACCCGAGAGAGATCCAGCTCTCTCCTGCCAAACTTAATGATAACATGCCCTGTCCAAGCCATTACCACATGGCGCTATTCACAAGCCATATTTACAAGACAAGCTTTTCACAAACAATATATCCAAGGCGCAATGCACAAGGAACACAGCAAATCAACATAAGAACATGCACCTCACAAGCCACAATAACATGGCGCTATTCACAAGCCATATTTGCAAGGAGCTATATGCAAAGAACTCCACAAATCATATTACAATGAACACATTCCACATTGCACAGCATAAGCAGATGCAGCAAGCAATTTAATGGACAATTTAAAAGCATTTTTTACACACATTTATACAATTGGACCATCACAAAGATGTAACTGGCTCCCTCATGTAATGCCATCCTTCAACCCTGACAGTTTAAACACCAAGATGTAAACCATTCCTTCCACCCTGAATAAGCCAAATGCCATGATGTAATGCAATCTCCTCACGCTGCAACTGTTCAAGCCCATAGGTCACACAGGCTACATAAATGGCAACATTACGCCAGATGGAACTGGCGCTCAGGGCACTCCCTCACAACACATGGGAAACTCTCTAAGCACATGGCCAGGACACACAGGATAGGTAAGCAGTTCGTGACGCCAGATGTCATGGCTGGATTTTCTGATTAGATGGGATCAGCCCCTAGGGGCCCCTCCAACCCAGCCAGAACGTAATCACATCCCTCCTCAGGACCATCTATCCAGGCACCTGGGTACCTACCTGAGGATGGGGAACTCACAATATACAAGCTCATATTATTAAAAACACCACTAAATCTATAGGGATACTAAGAATACTCACTGATTACTAAGAATATCCATACCCTACACCACACTCATACATCAGTTAGTCTCGCGGCCACTCAGACCCAGACTGATCTACCTCAGGGCAGACATGACACACAATCCGGTGTGTCTACACACGTGGGTCTGCAGCCCCAGTGCTCTCCCTTATTTCCAAACGGTTCGCAATCCGGCAAACCTACACGTCAGTCTCCCCCCTGACGCTCTCACTTACGCAAGCCACAATCCTGTGGGTATACACGCTGGTGATCCAACCCAGCGTTCTCACTAACGCCGCATATCAACGACGACCACATTCCTATGAACACCTTCAGCTCTCTGTCTATTCACTAAGGGTCTGCTACTACAATAACATTATGGGATGGTGTACTAACTTGGTCCCTTAGTTGCAGGTCTCCTCTCTCCCTCACTATTACTTACCTGATCAGGGGTAGCATCTGTTCAAACAGTAATACCTACCAGGACAGAAGATTACCCTCACTGTATGGGGACAAAGATATACACACTATGTGATTGAGTTATTTCTTGATTTAAGCGCTCCTACTCCCTTCTGATCCATCAGTGGCTCAACGGCAACTGGCTAGAAGCTAAGATAGCTTTATCATAAAAAAACTCATGCACACTAATTCACTAATTAAAATGGGGTCATTTATTGTAACAATAATAAAGTATACATATACAAAACTATGGGGTCTCAATAACTAGCAGTAACTTTAACACACCGCTGAAAGAAAAAGGATTAAACATACAATAGCTTAGGGAATAAGAACAAGATTAAGATGCAAGTGTAAAGTAAACTAATGTGATGAAATGGATATCACCTGATTAGTGTGAAGTCTTGTTCTAGCTGTCATCTGGGTTCCTCTCTCGTCTGTGCCTTGGCTCATCTCAGACTCTCTCTCTCTCCTGCACTCTTGGGTACACCTCTGCGCTGATCACTTTGCACTGGACTCCTCTCCCCCACGAACTGTCTCCACCTTCCAGCTTCAATCTAATGGTTCCTGCCGCTCTGATCACCGTTCATTCCACTAGCTTATTCACTCTGTCTCTGCACCAATGTCCAAATAACTCCAGCTGCTCCCACAGGTTAGTCCACGATCTCTCCTCCGTCTCTTCTAAAAGGCATTACTTCAGACTCCAGCTATTCACACCTCCTCCTGATAAGTAACTGCTTCTGACTGCTTCCTTCAGTTCCAGCTCACTATTCAACTCAGCTCTCTCCAGCTTGAACCCTCTCTCTCTGCCAACTCCACTCGACTGCTTACCATTCCTCCACCTCAACACGACTGACTGGCTCCGCCTCTGCACTTTACTGATATAGAATGCTGTTTCCTCATGGAAAGTTCCAGCCATCAGCCTGCCGCCCACCAGGTCTCTGCATCACCTCGCATCAAGGACACACACCCAGCCGGCCGGCCTTTTGTTGTGTCTTCCACACAGAGAATAATACAGCCTACCGATAAGGGCTGGCCCAGACCGGTTCTCTCCAAGTGAAAAACAGCTTTAACTATAAACTTTACCTTTACCCTGAAAAGCCTCTCAGCTTCATCAAGATGGAGTCCCTCTAGCTCTAGGCCTGTAGGCCTGAAAGGGCCCCTTAGCTCTGCCAGAATACCTACATAAACCATACCAATGTGTCAAGTATGTCAAAGCCAATAGGCAATAGACAGGTTAGAGTCAAGAATAAGGGATCTATCATCATATTAAGCAGCTATCCTCTTCTAGGTCAGGAAGAAAGGGCTTAAAAGGGCCAACACAAGCTAAGAATAGATGTGAGCAAGACTAAGATCTATATCACTGCTAAATAGAGCCAAAAACTCTGCCATAACAATACCCAAGGATGGAGAAGCCCAGGGTAAACAAGGAACCACCAAAGGTGAGTATCTAGGGACTCCAAGGCGCCCGGGTGCTGAGCGGGCCAAACATCCATAGGATAACACAGGGTCAGTCGCTGTTGGTATTTCCTTGTTTCAGAACCCTTCCCTAAGGACCCAGAAGCCACTAATTGGATGAGTGATGGTTGTGGAGCCACCCCTCCCGTAGATACTCAGGGAATCAGGATGCCTACACCAGTGAACTTAGGTGCATAGGGGTGAAGTGATGTTAGAACCGCCTGTTAAAGTCAATGGAGGATCTTGGAAATCCAGTAGCTGCAGCAACTCATTGACCAGGATGGTGGAACCCAAATGTGGATTCAGGATGAGAAGTACATGAAACCAGAGGGGACAGAGTCCAAACCACCTGGAGATGTCCAGGAGGCGCAGGAGTACAATGCCACCTCTTGTCAGAGGTACTTGCTGTAGCACAACGTTCTTGATGAAGCAGCTGTGGAATCCAGGCGACAGTGTAGCAGCACAGGAGCTGTCCAAAAACTGTCCGACGATGGATGACGAATGCAGGGAGGTCAGTGGCCGGCAGGACCACCAACAATCCTTGGCATCCGCTGCAGTTGGGTCAATGGAAAATATGCTTGGTTGCAGACCAGCAAGGTCTGTGAGACTAACACAGCAAGGGTAGGTCAGGCTGAGCCTCAGCATGCTGGAGAGCCAGCAGGAATCGTTGGAGCCCCTCGAGGACCCTCTAGCTTCAGGCACAGGGAGTCTCTGGGAAGCCTCAGCAGTCCACAGAAGACGGAGGACCACAGTGCAGAGGATACAGGCAGGACTTTGTTCTTGGAGCTAAAATGTCTTCCATGAAGAGAGTCAACAAGCTTTGGCAACAGCAGACAGAGTGCACAGGGAGAGGTTTCAGGTCAGCTGGAGTGGGTTTAGAGTTGCTCAAGTTGAAACGAAGACTGGTCAGGCCACCTGTGTTGAACAGCCAGGAGATGTCCATGGGACAACAGGATCAGCTAACCAGTCATAGACGTAGACGTGCCTTTCGGATGCAGGAAAGTGACTCCTTCACTCCAAGGGAGATTCCTTCCTACTTCGATGCATGCAGAGTCCTTGCTGACTCAGAGGATGCATGGCCATGCAGTTGCAGAAACTTAGATGATCATGGAGAGGAGGTTACAGCAGGAGTCTTCCCACCAATAGCAGTCTTGTTTTTGGTCCTGGCTCAATCCAGCAGCAGAGTTCTAGTGTCCAACATCAGAAGAGTCTTCAGACAGGTCAGGGGAGCCCTTAAATAACCCAAAAAGGGGGGAAGACATCTTCTGTGGTGACTCACCTATCTGGAGAGGTCAGGGATGCTACTCAGCTGGTCTAGCAAGTTAGAAGGTCCCTGGGGCCAAGATCCAACATTGCAGAATCGAATGACCACCTGACGGAACTCTAGGCACTTCCCTAGAGAAGTGTAGTTTCAAGCCAGAGCCAAGGGATCCTGAACTGAGCCAAACCGGTTTATGCAAGGAGGGCACCAAATGAGCCCTTCAATGCAGTCTGGTAGTGCTCGGAAGCGCCCCACCCTACCTAATTCTAAAGGGGAGCAGGCCATACCTCTCCTTCACAGGAGGTGCTTTGTTCAGCTTTCCGTTCCAGAGTTAAGTTCATCATCAGGGGGGCAGAACACTGTCTAGGGTCGGCAGCAGCGCGAGCTGGCAAGCAGGCCCTGTAAGGCTACACAGTAGGTATGGGGGGTCCTCTAAGGAGTCCCCCAGTATGTGGTATCAACCGGAGAGTACTCCCGTCGCCATCATGGGTCTTTCAATAAGCGACAGGAGTACTCTCCGGTTAATGATATAATCCCTCTTCGTACGCTGAGACTAGATTTTAGTCGTTATCGATATATATTACAAACACACACATTACCAGTGAAGAATATGAGTGACTTTTAGACCAATTTTGCACAGGACTACATACAGGTATTACCTGAAGTGCGGCAAATCAGTTTTGAGAAATTATCAATGCCCTGAGGAAGTCGCTGGGCGATTTACCCAAGACGAAACACGTGTTGGCTACTGGCAACATTTTGGTCATACCATATATACCAATCTGTTATTATGAACCGATGTGTGATACATCCATGATTATGGATAGAACAAAAGGAATTAAAAAAAAAGTAGAACAATAGCTGAATAGATTCTGGATTGATATATTATTGGACTGATATTCTATTGATTTTGTTAATTGTCTTTTTTTGTTTGGGAACCATACTTGCTCAGAGTAAAAAGTGCATGCACTATTTCACGCAGACTGCGTTAGCAGTTCTGCTAACTCGATTTGCATGGACTCCCTTTGGTGGCATAATATATGCTGCAGCCCATGGGAGACCCCTGGTGTACCACTGCCCTAGGTACCTTAGTACCATATATTAGGGATCTAAAGTGGTACCCTAGTAAGTATGCTAATTGTAGGGTGTACAAAGTATTTACAATACAATTTAGGGGGGATTGCACTGCCACTGTTGTCCTGGTTAGCAGGATCCCAGTGAACTACGGTCAAAATACACTGACACCAGGCAAAAAGTGGGAGTATCTCTGCCAGAAATATCATACTTTCCTACACTTGTAACTTAATTGGCAAGGCATTCTATTTTGGCAGTCCCCCTGTAAAATATGTTTTTGCACATACCAGATCCTCATCCTCTAACATTCTGGCATTCCACTTATCCTCCGTAAACGCATTCCTTTTGCATACATCTATCGTGGCTATTAGACATTCTTCCTCCCAATTCACAGAGAGTGAGATAAGCAATTTGCTTGGATGTTTTTACCACCAGGGATGTCCTCAGTGTTAAAATCATATTGCAACAACTTAGAACCCAGTCTAGTCAAACTAGGAATGTGATCCCTGATGAAAGAACCACCAAGCATATTCACCAATGGTTTATGGTCTGTTTTGAGAGTACATTTTCTTTCCCAGATGAAACATTTGAAACATTGCACTACTCAGCAACAGGCTAACAATTGTTTCTATTACCAAGAATACTTTTTCCTTTTCCTTCAAAGACCTTGAGGCAAATCATACTGTAACTTAATTCCCAGTTCTGCTCTTTTAAGCCAGTATGGCGCCTAAACCATCGGTACTTGCATCAACTGTAACAATACGCTCTTTTGTGGGATCAAATGGGGCTAACGCTCCTGCAGACCCAATATCATTTTTAAGTGAAACAGACTCATCTTGGCAGCATCACTCTACACACATGCATTCTTTTTTTTGAGAAGTTCCCATAAATTAGCAGTTTTTGCCAAAAAATTTCTATAAACTGAGAGTAGAACTCACAAAGCCCAAGAAAAGATGCCACCTGTTCTTTGCTTTGGGTTTAGGAGCCTTTGTGATCGCAACAACCGAACCAAGTCTAGGTTAAACCCCTCTTTCTGAGATGAAATGGCCTAAATATTCTATGTTTTGTTTTGCAAATTTGCATTTATTCACATTGGCTCTATTCCAAATGTCTGCAACCGTTTTAACACAATATGCATCCGCTTGTCATGGCTGACGGAATCTTCACCCGCCACGAGAACATCTTCTTGGAATGCCCCCACCCCTTTGACGCCCGGAGTACATTTTCCAACACCCTCAGAAACTTCAAGGTGGCTAATGCCAATCAAAAAGACTTGTAGCCGGCATGTTGGAGGTCGCCCACGACTACAGGGAAGCAGATGCCAAAGCAGTCATGGCAACTGGGAGAGGAGTTGCAGCATTAAAGCTGCATATACGGAACTCAAGACACTTTGGATTTGTTCAGATGAACTGGTTGCCGGATGGTGGCAAGCAAGGAATGTTGCAGTTGTCGATTCCATAGAAATTTGCTGGACAGCCCTGATTAATTGAGAATGCGGCATGCATGAAATGAGTGTTAGGGAGGTGTGTAGCAAACCTGAAGTGATTGGCGCACCTAAATGACTTCTCATTTGGAGTAAACTAATTGGCTTAGTGAGGAACTTTTATGCCCAATGACATTATGGAAGATATTTGTAAAGAGTGCATATCATGACTGGCATCCTAATGCATTAATGTGTCAGTAATTATTCTACGCGACTCCCAGCAGTTTGATGAATTCTCCCTGTACTTTTGACTATTGTGTTTTATTGCGCGCTGGAATGGCATGGGAAGTACGCTAATTTTTATTCAATGTTGGACGAAGTGCTGTTGTGAAAAATCATGCCCTTTCAGAATTGATGTACCACAGGGAAAGTGTCTGCATTGACATGTTAATTTGACCCATTATGTTTTGTATTCTAGCATTTTGTATGGGTATTACTTTGTTATTGTGCATTTGTTGGGGTTAATTTTTAGGATCTGACACTGGTACAAGGTATTTCACTGGTGGTCCTCATTATGTAAAATGTCAAGGGGAAGGTTGCTAGACCAATTGCACTTGCATAATGTTTTGGTTGTTCAATAACATTCATGGAGTCATTCAGACATTTTTAGTATCTGTGAAAAGGGCAGCGACACTGGTAGTAATGTTCTATGTCTATGCATCACGTGTACTGTTTCAGCGTATATATTGTGAGATTAATATGGCTTCCGCTATATCGTAAAAGGAATATATGTTCCTCCAAAACCAGCTCCTGGATAAAAAACAGGACCCAACCGGCTCGGAATTTCATTGCACAAATGTATTCAGATGTGGTTTTCCATACTGAAAGCGTTTTTCGACATAGCAGACGCCATATTAATTTCACGATATATTGACTGAAACAGTACATATGATGCATAAACAGCAGTGGGAAAAACCCAACCAGACCTTGATCCAGAGATGAGTTCCAGACTCTAAACCTGATTATGTGTGGCAACTATGTTGGGACCCTATAAGTACTCTATATAATGGCAGGTGGGGCTATACAAAGCTCATTCTTCCAATATTGTTAATTTTAGACATAGATTAAGGAGCAGTATACAGAGCTGGAATGTAGATGGGACAGGAATGAAGAAGTAACAGAGTGCCTGCCTCATATTTTGCTTGAGGTCAGGTACATTGCCAACTCCATTAAAATTTGGCCATGGAAATATCCTACGGGAGCATCTAAACATCTACAACAAATAAATATCTGTGAGAAATTGGGTTACTGGTTGACTGGGGTGTGAGCACTGGTCAAGCAGCAACTACCATCCTAGTTAGGGTAAAGCACAAGCAAACCCCAAATTAACCTGCGCTCAACTCCTGGTAACTTGGCACAGAGCAGTCAAGCTTAAAGGCAATGTGTAAAGTATTTGTGCACCACTTGAAACAGTAAGACAGTGAAACCACCAGACAAATAGAATCCCAAACCAGATTAGACAAGCATTGGCATAGCCAATAGGTCCCGCCTTTGGGACTTTATAAGTCTTTAGCCAGAGCTATTGGCTTTGCCAATGTCTTTAAGCTATGGTGTGGCTGCTGAGCAGCATGTTGAAAAGTTATAATAAAAAAGCATTGTAAGCATTTTTGTTACTTTATATATAACCAAGCAGACATTATGTAGAACTGAACAACCCTATTAAAATAAGAATTACCACAAGAAATGTCTTCTAGTTTTTTTGTTTTTTCAATGATGGCAAATTCATCTTGCCTGTTCTAATGCTTGTTTGTTATAGCCTTATTTGTTATGGGGGAACGACCATAAACAGTGCTGGTAGTGAGATGGTGCTGCGCTGATGCTGAGATGGTGCTACACTAGGGCTCAGTGATGCTGTGGTGGTGTTGTGGTGGTGCTCAGGTGATGCTGAGTGATGCTGAGGTGATGCTGCTATGGTGCGGCTGAGTGATGCTGAAGTGGTGCTGAGTGGCACTGACTGGTGCTGTGCTGATGCTGAGGTGGTGCTGAGTTGATGCCACACCCGCCCCCCCACTGAGAGAAACTTGCACTGCCTTTTGGTACACCCCAATTGTGCCCCACTATAAATACCTAGATGTGACACAGCCCTGACAACAGAGCTGTGGTGCACACTTTATAAACTAAAATAAGGGAAACAGCTGAAAAGGGTCACATTAAATGTTTTCTACTCATACATCAACCAGTTATTACAGGACCACCAGGAACAGTGCACTTTCCCACCCGGGAAAACAATGTTGTTCACAGAAAGATGAGTCAAACAAAAGTAGCGCTTTACTGACAAAATCTGTTAAGTGACTCTAATGTGTTTGGATGTGAATACAACCAATCTGGTCACTTTGCGTCCACTCTCTCTTGCTTTATTTACTTTTTGTATTTGTTATCTTTTTTTCACTTTGTCCCGAGGCTGCACTTTGGAATAGAAAAATAACAGAAAAAGACATATCCAGCAAAAGGGTTTCATTCTTTTTTTTATCCATTTCACAGGTGAACGAATGAAGGAAAGGAGATGTAAGAGAGAGTTAGAGTCTTTTCGTGAAGTCACAGGTGTTCAGTAAGTAGGGAGGATCGAGACAGAGACGGAAAAAGAGGGAGTAAGAGGTAGAGGAAGAAAGAGAAAGAGGAGGGGGCAGCTACCAGAGGTAGAGCAGGAGAAGCGGACGGGGACACTGTCAAAACATAAGCAGTATGGTTTAAAAAGACCACATCTCTGAAGACAGAGCCACGGACAGACTTTATAAACTAAAACAAGGAAAACAGCTGATAAGGTTCACATTAAATGTTTTCTGCTCCATGCATCAACCAGGTATTGCAGGACTGCCAGGAATGGTGCACTTATCCACCCGGAGAAAACAATGTTGCTCACAGAAAGACGAGAAAACAAAAGTAGCGCTTCACTGCCAAACTCTGTAAAGTGCTGCTGATGTGTTTGGGTGTGAATAAAATCTATCTGGGCACTTTGCGACCACTCTGTCTTGCTTTATTTAGTTACGGTTGGATATTTTAATTTTTTTTCTCTCTGTCCCGAGGCTGCACTTTGGAATAGAAAAATGACTAAAAGTTCGACATTTCCAGCAAAAGTGTTACTTTCCTTTCTTGGATCCATTTCACAGGGTAACAAATGAAGGAAAAGAGAAGGTAAGAGCAGTTTCTTTATGTCACTGTTTTCAGCAAGTGAGGAGGAGCGAGAGAGAGACTGAAAGAGAGGGAAGAAGAGGAAGAGAGAGAAAGGGGGGACAGGTGCTGGAGGCAGAGCAGGAGAAGTGGACAGTGGACACTTGTTTTTGTGCAGCCATCACGCACAAATAAAGTGGAAGGAGGAGAGAGGATGCGGCTGCTAAAGCAAGGGTTAGCCATACCCTGTTACTTTGCCGGCTGCTGCGGCTCCTTGGCCCAATCCTCTTCCTCTGTAATCCTTTGAAAACGCTGGTCTTTCATCAAATAGGTGGCATAGTGGGCTAGGGAAGAGCAAGGAAGAGGCAGCGAGGCATCCGCACTATTGATGCTAGGATTGGAGGTCAGAAGCTGGGCTTGGGTTACAATGAGAGGCCTGTAGGTGGATTGAGCTGGGGAGGGGGTCCCAGAGCATGCACAGGGACTCTGAAGGGGCACGGATGGTGCAGTAATGCCACAGATGCCTGCAGGTAAATGCATACCTTTTTTGCACCTATGCTGTCAGTGCTGGTGAAGCAGAGAGCAAAGAATGAAGGCAGGCATGCAGTCACTGTAAAAATGCAGAAAGCAAAAAGTGGAAGCCGACAAGTTGTGCGGCAGTACTCCAGAGCCCACAAAATACATAGAGCAGATGATCTTGCAGTGCAGGCACTGTAGGCTTGACTTAAAAAGTGGAGCTTAATCTAATAAATAAATCAAGACCAAAACAACAAAAATCCAATTATTAAAATCAGAGATATTCAATGTAAAGAATTTAGTAAAAACGGCACCAAAAAGCACAAATCTGCAACTGTATATCTAGTCGCACTTGACTGAGACAAAGTCAAAAGTCCAAGCTGACCACTATAGGGACCCAGGTAGACCCGCTGAAAAAAATACCTTAAATCCTGGATTGTTGAGCGGTGGGAGGATCTGCGGCGAAGATACTTCGTGCAGCCAAAGCTATGTGTAGGGTTCGAGATGCTGCGAGGCAGCAATGCAGAGTCCGGTGCCTTCATCAAGCCAGTCATCAACAAGGGATGCGAGGGCCTGTGCGTCATGCAGTGGTGGTTCCGAAGGCGTTGCGGGCAATGCAGGTCTTTGTGATGGGTCCAAGTCATGCAGCAGCAGAGATGAGCTGGTTCTTCTTGGTTTTGTGCCACGCAGCAGAGAAGATGTGTTAGTTCTACTAGTACCACAAAGCCAGCCAAAGTACCTTAAGCCCACTTTGAAAGGTCCTGGACTGGGGTACCACCATTTGGCACAGTAGATTCACAGATGACAGAGTATAGGTGTAGATCTAAGGTTGTTGGAAGCCTGGTATGTCCCTGAGGCTCCAAATCAAGAGGCCAGGTAACTAGCCCTTGGTGTCACTCTTGTTCAGGGTTCAAGAGATGCAGGTCCAGTCCGCACCCAGCCAAGAGGGCAGCAGGCAGCAAGTCAATACAGCAGGGCAGCCTAAAGATTAGTTGTACCTCGGCACTCTAAAGTTTGAACGTAAGCAATTTGAAAATTTGGTCATTTGATATTAGCTAAATGGCCAGTACTCAAAATCCTACAACAACGTTTGCCTCATGAATAAAGGAACATTGTAGTTGTATCCAACAAGAAGAGAAGACAACATCAAAAGATCAAGTATTTATCTTATTCCATTTAATATTATTTCAGTCAAATGTTTTATCATGACAATTATGTAAAACTTTAGACATTGTACTCAGAGGTATCTAGAGATCAAGAAGCAGTACATGTGGTGTTCACATTAAGTACATAGTTTGTTAGTTCATTGAGCACTACAAGCGAAATCAAGAGTAGCGGCCAAGCTGGGGGTCCTAATTCTAGGGCCTTCCCGGTCGTGGTGGTTGAAAAACAGCCGATGACAGCTGACACGTTTTTCGTCTCATATGTGTAACTTTTTCAAGGCTTACTTTCTGTATATTAAACGGTTAATGCAGCAATGGTGTATCGTCCCCCGGGCCCTTGCACAGATGCCTCTACAATCCTTATGGAGACGCTGGCCCCCCATATCAGCATGGGGACTAACTTCCTACTCCTAGGAGACTTTAACATCCACAGTGAATTGGTGGACAACGTAGAAGCCCAAACCTTGCTGGCAGACCTAGCAACTTTGGGCTTCAAACAGTGCAATCAGGGCCCCACACATCGTGCTGGTCACACTCTCGACCTAATCTTGTCAAATTCACACATGCTGACCTGTCATCCTCCGATACAGGTGGAGTGGACTGACCACTTTGTAATAGGTTTCTCCCTCCCCACTCCTACAGAGGACCGCCCTCAACCTGCCCCTCTTCCTTTATGGCGCAGGCAGTGGCACAAGGTGTCCGTGGAGGCCTTTAAAGACATCTTTGTTCCCCCGGACATTTCCACTTTGGATACCCCGGACATGGCCCTTTCCAAATACAATGCTGCTGTGAATACTGCAGTTAATCTCATTGCCCCTCTAAGAGTCTGTAATCAGCGGGCTAACCGCAAGCAGGAATTATGGTACTCTGATCTACTACGTGCAGAAAAGAAAGTATGTAGGAAGTTGGAGAAGACCTGGAGAAGCTCCCATACTGTAGCAGATAAATTTCGCTACCACTCTGCCATGAGATCTTATCACAGAAACATCAGAGCTGCCCGTAAAAACCATATCATTTCTCAACTATCTGAGGCAGGCAATGACCCTAAAATACTTTATCAGGTTCTGCGAACCTTTACCAAGCCTGTTGCTTGTGAAAGTCCAGAGATGGTGTCCCAACAACTGTGTGAGGACACTGCTGGGTTCTTCTTGAACAAGATCGACTCTATCTACCAAAAAATTGCTCAATCTATTAATTTGGTCGATACTAGTGATCCCACTCCATGCCCTCAGCTCGAGACTGTTGACTCTGGCTCTACTAAACTATCCTGCATTCCTGAGATCAGTTTAGACGATGTCAATTCACTGATTGGCACCATTAAATCAGGCTGCCCGGTGGACCTCGTTCCTGCCCGAGTGATGCATCTCATAGGGAACGTTCTTAGTCCCACTATTCAGACCCTGATCAACCGCTCGCTATCTGAAGGATTAGTTCCACTGGAGTGGAAAAATGCCCTGGTCAAGCCTATAAGGAAAAACACCTCTGTTCCTTGGTCTGACATGTCCAATTTGAGGCCCATCTCCCTCTTGCCGTTTGTCGGCAAACTGATGGAGAAACATGTCAACTTTCACCTCTCCAGTTTTATTGAGCTGACCGGTTGCCTGGACCATTCCCAATCTGGGTTCAGGCCAAAGTATAGTACCGAGACTGCTCTCCTTTCGGTCACGGATACTATACGTATGTCCTTGGACAGGGGTCTGTCTGTGGTGTTGGTGCTGTTGGACTTGTCCGCAGCATTCGACACCATATCACACACCATTCTTCTAAGAAGACTAGAGGAGATCGGCCTAGAAAAATCAGCCCTGGCGTGGTTCACTAGCTTCCTTACAGAACGTACCCAGCAGGTGAACATGGGCACCTTCAGTTCCAATCCCTCTAAAGTCACCAGAGGAGTCCTGCAGGACTCCTGTCTTAGCCCTACGCTATTCAATGTTTATGTTGCCTCTTTGGCTAATATTATGAGGTCGTACGGGTTTCTACCCATTTCATACGCAGAAAACACTCAGTTGTTGTTTACCTTTAAGACCTTCACTCCTGAGGTAAGGCAGGCCTTCTCGAGTGGCATGATGGCGGTCGCCAGTTGGATGGCTAACAACTTTCTCCAGTGTAATGTGGGAAAGTCAGAAGTCATGTTGTTCGGGGAAGCTAAAATCTTGTGGACCCCTGACTGGTGGCCTACTAGTTTGGGAGCGGCCCCCTCCCCTAAACAGGTGGTGAAAAATCTGGGGGTCCGCCTTGACCACGACCTCACACTTGCACATCACGTCAACGTCACGGTGGGGTCTTGCTTCCATGTCATCAGCCTCCTTCGGAAGGTGTTTCCTCTCCTCCCCGACAGCTCAAGGAAGACCTTGGTTCAGGCCCTCGTGTTGAGTCGCTTGGACTACTGTAACGGTCTTCTCCTAGCGGCCAATGAAGGCGTATTAAACAAGCTCCAAGTGGTACAGAACACCGCAGCACGCCTGGTGACAAATGCCCCCCCAGAACTCCATCCCGGCCCCTTCTTAAACTGCTCCACTGGCTTCCCATCCGGAAACGGGTGGAATTGAAGACCTGCTGTGTGGTGCACAAAAGTCTGCACGATCTAGGGCCGTCCTATATAGCTGAAAAATTTGTCCATCATTGCCCCTCGCGCAACCTGCGCTCTAGTAACCAGCTGTTACTGGAGATTCCCCGGTTCAGCAAGACCACACAAGGAGGACGTGCCCTCTCTGTTATGGGTCCACGTCTATGGAACAGCCTTCCCTTCTCCCTTAGGCAGTGTACCAGCCACTCAATCTTCAGGAAGAGTCTCAAGACCACTCTGTTTCAGTACTAGAGCCTCCCTCTCCTTGCACTCTCAGACAGCACTGCGCGGAGATACACCTTCGGGTGTGATTCCGGTGCGTTACAAACCCATAAATAAATAAATAAATGGACCGTTTGAGTGTTTTCTCAACTTAATACTTGGTTTGTAGGGTAAGATCTGAAATTCGTAAGTCATGTATCTCCTCCCCTTTTTTGATTTAGGGGTACCGTGAAGTGTGAAAAGTAACTAGATAAGATCCGTCATCAAAAGACCTGGCACCTAGATTAGGAGGACCTTGCCCAGTTAGAATTCCCAACCTGTCAGTGGGTGTTTTTCTACAAGTATGCCACATATCCTCATTTAGTGAGACAACCATAAATGTGCATGAAGTGTGTTTAATATGGCAACCAAGGGCTTTAGTACGTCCCTACGGTGCAAGAGGAAACGAGACAAAATAAAAAAAATATATTCTCAAACAAGACAGCAGGGCAGCCATTGCTTCAGATCAGCAGTCCAGCAAAGTGGTAGTCCTTTCAGTAGCACAGCAGTACGTCCTGGCAGAGTATCCATAGGTCTGAGTACTGAAGTGGTGGTGTCTGAGGTCCTTCTTTTATACACAGTTGTGCCTTTGAAGTAAAAAGAAACTTTGAAGTGCACTGCTGCCTTGCCTTGTTCATCCTGGCTCCAGACTAACTACAGGCGGTATTCAGTCCTTTGTGTGCAGGGAGGACATAGCCCTTTCAAGTGTGAGTGGGGCTGTGCCAAGCTTCTCCTTCCCATCCTGCTAGTGGTGTCCCATCCAGTCACACTTACGTCCCCATTGTATGTGACTGTCTAGGAAGAATAGAGAACCTCCAACTGTCACCCACAGCCAGTCATGTAAACCAGAGACTGGCTTGAGGCTCTACTAACCACCAGTACTAAAGTGCTTAGAAGTCCCTAGTAAAATGGCTCTACATGTGCACAGGGCCTATAAATTAAATGCTACCAGTGGGCCTGCAGCACTGATTGTGCCTCTAACTTAAGTAGTTCTTTAAACATGTCTCACACCTTCTATTGCAGTCTATGTGTGCAGTTTTAAATTGCCATTCAAACTGGAAGTATAAACGTTTTGCCAGGCATAAGACTTTTTAATACATGTAAAGCATCCCCAGGGTACGTCCTGGACGACAGCCTATAGGGCAAGGAGCAATATATTTACAAACAGTTAGACATGTACGATTACGTTTTTCATGTCCTGGTAGGGAAAACCCCTTTAATTTGTTTTTCACTACTACAAGGTCTACTTCTCCCATAGAGTAACCTTATTACATTTAATGATCTGTAAATTCCAAATGGGAGCAGGTAACATGTTCATGTTTGGTGTCTTTGGAACTGTAACAGAAAATCCTAGCTTATGGTAAAGTTGGATTTAAAATTACAATTTTGAAATGGCATTTGTAGAAATTGGACATTTCCTGCCTTAGTAATTTGGTACCTGTAGACAGTACCTGGCTCACATAACAGAGTGTATCTGACAGTTGAGCTTAGTGTATTCCACCAAGACAGCCACACACAATAGGAAACTTAGGCCTGTCTGGATGGGCCACCACACGGAAGGTGGGAGGGAGGAGATGGGTACAGCACAACTTATACTTGAATAGGCTGTGTCCTGCCGCCACAGAAAGGGGCTCCATACCTCAGTAGTTAGTCTGAAGACAGGACATGGAAGGCACGATACCATGGAAGGTAGGATGCTAAACGAAACCTCTAGACACTTCTCCTCCACTTCAAAGACACAACTAGATATAAATTCTGGACCTCAGACACCAACTCCTGAGTACACTTCTGGACCTGTGGTTACTCTGCCAGGAAGGACTGCTAAGCTGCTGAATGGCTGCCACTCTACCAGACTGCTGCCTTGCTGGACTACTGCCTTGCTTTGCTCCTGCCTTGCTGTGCTGACCTGCTGCCTGCTGCCCTTTTGTCTGGTTGAGAAGGACTGGACTTGCATCTCTTGAACCCACAACCTCAGAGTGACTCTAAGGGCTAGTTGGCTGCCCTTCTGACTTGAACCTCAGTGACAGAATGCTCCAACAACCTTGACCCATCACCCAGACTGCGCTATCTGAGAACCCACCCTGTCAAGTTGGGCCACCACAGTCCTGTACCTTTGGAAGTGGGCCTAAGGTGCTCTGCTAGCCTCTGTTGACTCAGCAGAACCGACAAATCTTATCTGCTGCATGCTGCAACAACGAGGAAAACCAACACCCCCCCTGCTGCGTGGATTGGAACCACCGCAAAGACCTGCATCGCAGCCTCTCATCGCATCGGTACCTCCACTGCAGAACACATCCTTGTTGCAGGCCCTCGCATCCCATTGCTGATAGCAGCTTTGATGACGATGTCGGACTCTGTATCGCAGTCTCCCAGCTCCTCTCTTTCCCTGTGACCGTCTGGATTCCCTCCATTACGGTCGCTCCCCCAGCACTCTGCACGCAATACGGAAGCCTTCTCCTCGCTGCCTGCCGAGCCTGCCCTGATACCTGCTGCCTGCCGCCCTGTTACAGCGCATAGCTCATTTCACAGCGCTTGGTATCGTTATTGCTATCGTTATTGCTTGCATTGCTTTACTGGAAATAACTGCATAGCGTCTGAGCGCTTGGTATCGTTTTTGCTATCGTTATTGCTTGCATTACTTTACTGTCATTAACTGCATAGCGGCTGATTTAATTATTGGTGTAGCGTTTCTTTGTCTACTTTATATCAAGTTTAATTTGACTCAAGCTCCGGCTGTGCCCCAGTTTCGATTTCTTACCGGGCGGCCATTTCAGTTTGTTTTTACTTTTAGCCGTGTCTCCTCCTAGACCCCGCCTCCCAGCTGACCCTCCCACACACTGTTACACTACACTCGCCCCGTCCTCTCTTTCCCTGTGACCGTCTGGATTCCCTCCATTACGGTCGCTCCCCCAGCACTCTGCTCGCAATACGGAAGCCTTCTCCTCGCTGCCTGCCGAGCCTGCCCTGATACCTGCTGCCTGCCGCCCTGTTACAGCGCATAGCTCATTTCACAGCGCTTGGTATCGTTATTGCTATCGTTATTGCTTGCATTGCTTTACTGGAAATAACTGCATAGCGTCTGAGCGCTTGGTATCGTTTTTGCTATTGTTATTGCTTGCATTACTTTACTGTCATTAACTGCATAGCGGCTGATTTGATTATTGGTGTAGCGTTTCTTTGTCTACTTTATATCAAGTTTAATTTGACTCAAGCTCCGGCTGTGCCCCAGTTTCGATCTCTTACCGGGCGGCCATTTCAGTTTGTTTTTACTTTTAGCCGTGTCTCCTCCTAGACCCCACCTCCCAGCTGACCCTCCCACACACTGTTACACTACACTCGCCCCGTCCTCTCTTTCCCTGTGACCTTCTGGATTCCCTCCATTACGGTCGCTCCCCCAGCACTCTGCTCGCAATACGGAAGCCTTCTCCTCGCTGCCTGCCGAGCCTGCCCTGATACCTGCTGCCTGCCGCCCTGTTACAGCGCATAGCTCATTTCACAGCGCTTGGTATCGTTATTGCTATCGTTATTGCTTGCATTGCTTTACTGGAAATAACTGCATAGCGGCTGAGCGCTTGGTATCGTTTTTGCTATCGTTATTGCTTGCATTACTTTACTGTCATTAACTGCATAGCGGCTGATTTGATTATTGGTGTAGCGTTTCTTTGTCTACTTTATATCAAGTTTAATTTGACTCAAGCTCCGGCTGTGCCCCAGTTTCGATTTCTTACCGGGCGGCCATTTCAGTTTGTTTTTACTTTTAGCCGTGTCTCCTCCTAGACCCCGCCTCCCAGCTGACCCTCCGACGCTCCGCCCCCCTCCACTCTCCATTTATGTCAGATATCCCTACGTGCAGCGTCCACGCGCTGCGGCCGCGCCGAAGGTGCGCCAAAGGTAAGCCCGTCTACGCCCGTCCGCGCCTGGACCGCGCCCAGCGCCAGACCCCCTGGCCCCCGTACCACCCACCCCACCCGCATCACATACGACACCACCACCCTCTTAGCCCTAAACCCCGGCCGTCTCCCCAACTGCGTCCAAGCCGCTCCTGGACACATCCATGGACCCTTCTCTTGCAACTCCTGCAAGTTCGACGGCACCAAGAACAACTCCTCATCCTCGGACACAAAACAGTTCTCTGACACAAACCGCCTAAAATGCATCCTGCTCAACACCCGCTCGGTCCACAGGCACGTCATCGACCTCTGGAATCTACTTGACACCATCTCTCCAGACGTCGCCTTCCTAACAGAAACATGGATGAACGCCACATCAGCCCCAGACATCACCATTGCCATCCCGGAAAGGCTACAAGATCATCCGTAAGGACCGCACCGACCAAACAGGAGGAGGCATCGCTATCGTCCATAAGAAATCCATCCGCATCTCAACCAGCTCAGACGTCAATCTCGCTAACGCAGAACACCTTCACTTCCAGATCCACATCGACCCCAAGACCACACTCAGAGGCACCCTCCTCTACAGGCCACCAGGACCCCGTGCACAATTCAGTGAAGACATCACAGACTTTATCACCCCACATGCCCTCCCCTCCGAGGATTACATTCTTTTGGGAGACCTCAACTTTCACCTGGAAAAGAACAACGACCGCAACGCCACCACCCTTCTGGACAATCTCGCCAACCTCGGACTCAAACAACTTGTCACTACCCCCACCCACACTGCAGGTCACACACTCGACCCTATCTTCACCTCCAGCAAACATGTCTCCTTCAGCCACACCACAGCTCTCCTTTGGACGGACCACAGCTGCATTCACTTTACCTACAATAAGACCACAACCCACAACCATCCTCAACCCACTCTGCGAAGAAACTGGAACAAAATCACCATCGACCAGATCTCCTCATCGCTTCTTCAAAACCCCCCTGCCCACTCCTCAAACCCCGACCAAGCAGCCATTAACCTCACCCAATGGCTATCCAACAGCGCCGACATCCTAGCACCGTTGAAAAAACGTCAAATCAAACTAGGCAGCAAAAAGGCCTCCTGGTTCAACGATGATCTTAAGAAATCTAAGAAACTCTGTTGCTCCCTTGAGAAGGCCTGGAAAAAAGACCCAAACACCAGCACCAAGGACGCCTTCAAAAACGCCACCCTTATACACCACCAACTGATCCGGACTGCCAAGAAAGCCGCTTTCAAGGACCGACTAGATAACAACGCCCACAACAGCAAGGAATTATTCAACATCGTCAAGGAATTTACCAACCCATCAGCCAACTCCAACGACATCACCCCCTCTCAAGCACTCTGCAACTCTCTAGCTTCATTCTTCCACAACAAGATCGCAGACATCCACAACAGCTTCAACAACCGACCCGAAGACCAACCCACCCAACCCTCTGCAGGACCTCCATCCCCCTTGAACATCCTCAATGACTGGAACCCAATCTCCACTGAGGACACCATCCGCCTGATGAACTCTATCCACTCAGGATCCCCCACAGACCCATGCCCTCACCACATCTTCAACAAAGCAGACTCCATCATAGCACCGCACCTCCGAGACGTCATCAACTGCTCCCTCAACTCCGCCACCTTCCCGGAAAGCTGGAAACACGCCGAACTCAGCGCCCTTCTGAAAAAACCCACAGCTGACCCCACCGAACTCAAAAACTACCGCCCCATCTCGCTCCTTCCATTCCCGGCCAAAGTCATCGAGAAAGCTGTCAACAACCAGCTCGCCGCCTTCCTCGAAACCAACAAATCCCTCGACTCCTCACAGTCCGCTTCCGAGCCAAACACAGCACTGAGACCGCACTCATCGCTGCAACAGACGACATTCGAACTCTACTGGACAATGGAGACACAGTCGCCCTCATCCTCCTCGACCTCTCTGCAGCCTTTGACACAGTTTGTCATAGCACCTTAATACAACGCCTCAGAAACATCGGAATCCAAGGAAAAGCACTGGAATGGATCACCTCGTTCCTTGCCGGAAGAACGCAGAGAGTCCGCCTTCCACCATTCAAATCAGAAGCCACCGAAGTCATCTGCGGCGTGCCACAAGGATCTTCACTCAGCCCCACCCTCTTCAACGTATACATGAGCCCCCTCGCGGCCATCGCACGCCAACACAACCTCAACATCATCTCCTACGCTGATGACACTCAACTGATACTATCACTCACCAAAGACCATAACACCACCAAAACCAACCTACATGAAGGAATGAAAGAAGTAGCCGAGTGGATGGAGGACAGCCGTCTAAAACTGAACTCAGACAAAACAGAAGTCCTTATCCTAGGTACCTCCCCCTCCGCCTGGGATGACTCTTGGTGGCCAGAGGCCCTTGGAAAAGCACCCATCCCGACGGACCACGCACGGAACTTAGGTGTCATCCTGGACTCCTCACTCTCTATGAACAGACAAGTCAACGCCGTCTCATCATCTTGCTTCAATATTCTTCGCATGCTCCAAAAAACATTTCGCTGGAACCCCACCGAAACTAGAAAAACGGTCACCCACGCACTGGTCACGAGCCGCCTGGACTACGGAAACACCCTATACGCCGGTACCACCGCAAAACTCCAGAAAAAACTCCAACGCATCCAGAACGCTTCAGCCAGACTCATACTAGACATCCCGCGTAAAGACCACATCTCTGGCCACCTGAAAAACCTCCACTGGCTCCCCGTTAACAAGAGGATTACTTTCCGCCTCCTAACCCACGCACACAAAGCACTTTACGAACTTGGACCCGAATGCCTCAACTCACGACTTTCCTTCTACACCCCCTCCCGCCAGCTACGATCCTCCAACCAAGCCCTTGCAACTGTACCTCGCATCAACAAAACCTCCATGGGAGGCAGATCCTTCTCCTACCTGGCAGCTAAAACCTGGAACTCACTTCCCACTCACCTTCGCCTCACTCAGAACCACCTAACATTCAGAAAGCAACTTAAAACCTGGATATTCGACAAGTAATTCCCCACCCTTCTTTAAGTGCCTTGAGACCCTCTGGGTATGTAGCGCGCTATATAAATCACTTGACTTGACTTGACTTGACTGTGCGACGCGTCCTCGTTTTCGTACTTCGCATTGAAAACCCTCCCCAGTTGGATCTTTGAAGATGACACAGCAGGATCACGCACTGCAGCCTTGCCGCATCTTTGAACCAATGCATCGTTTCAGCTGCGTGCCACACCTTCAATGCATATCCTCGCAATGCTCTGCAAACCAGGATTTAAGGTACGCTGTTCAGCAGGCCTAACTGGCTCCACTGCTGTTGGACTAAACTTGTGACTTTGTCCCTGTTCGGCGTGACCAAATACCCACTATTGGATCTTTTCCTTTTGGCTTTGTTTTTGCTACAATCTTTAAAACTGAATATCTCTGGTTCTACTGATTGGATTTCTGTTGTTTTAGTCTCGTTTTATTTATTTTTCTAATTCTGTGGTGGGCTTCTTTCTGGTGTGTTTTCATTCTGTTACTGTTTGAAATGTTGCCCAAATACTTTACACATTGCCTCTGACTTAAACCTGACTGCTCTTTGCCAAGCTACATGATTGTCAGAAAAGGTTAATTTACATTTTGCTTGTGTCTTTACCCTGAGATGAATTGTGGTTGCTGCTTGCGAAGAGTTTCACACCCCTCAATTAGTGACCCAATTTCTTACACTGGCGTCCAGAAGTGAGGATTTGCACTTGTATATGTCCAGTACTATACAGTGATTTTGTGTTACACTACAATCCTACATAAATCATCTAAGACCAATATAAGTTTTAAAGTTCTCCTTAATTGGCTAATTGTTTTTCTAAATGTTCCCTCATTCCTACTACTGAGCTGTCTGAACCATACCTGCAGCTATGGAGTTTGAGCTGGCCAACCTGGAAAGTTATAAAGTGGCTGAGCTTAAACAGTTTTGCCAGGAAAGGGGACAAAGATGAAGAATGGTACCAAGACGTTGGAGCTGCAGAAAGCTCTGAGGGCCTGGACAGAGGTCACCAGTTGATGACAGCCACAGAGGAGTAGGATGATGGGGTTGATGTGGAGAAGCAAAATCAAGATCTAGGCATCAGCGCTGTTGTGCAGCCTACAGTGGAGTTCCATCCCCATAAACTAGTAGAAATTCAGTTTCTTACAATATACACCAATGTACACCACCAATTGCATGCTGTTATACCTTCAATAGCATCTGTATCTGTATTGGATAATGATAGAACCGCAGAAGCCAAGTTAAACTGACTGTTCAGTCCAAAACATATGGAGAGTGAATGCCCTAGACTGTCAATAGTGCTTGAGAGGTGATTTGCGAATTAAACCTACCACAAAACTTGCCTGCAATTACTATTGCATACTAACAAATCTAGGGGCATATTACCAACAACTAGCGATAATTTTTGTCTCTAACTTGTTTAGAGACAAAAATTATCGCCGCACATCGGCGATTTTTATCGCAGATAAACCTTGCTATTAACAAGGTTTATCGCAAATGCGATAAAAAACGGCCGAAATGCATGAATATCGCTGAAAAGTCAGCGATATTCATGCATTATCGAGCAAATGCTCTTAGCCATGTTATCCACCTCCCATTGGATAACATGGCTAAGAACTGCTCAGGGCAGGTGTTAGCTTTTGGAGATATTCCCGCTTAGCGCGAATATCTCCAAAAGTTGGTAATAGGAGATAGCGATGTTAGCGACTGTTTTCAGTCTCTAACATCTTGGCACGCCCACTTTGCATCTCATTAGTGATAAATATCACTGACATGCAAAGTGGGGCTCAAGATGGTCGCTATCTCCTACTAGCTGTCGCTAACTGGTGTTAGCGACAGCTTGGTAATAGGGAGATAATTTTATCTCCGCTTTCTTGGCTTTTAAAGCCAAAAAAGCGGAGATAAACCCCCTTGATAATATGCCCCCTAGTGATTTTACCACAACTTTTTTTCTCCAATTGACAGGTAGCTTTTTAAAATATCACACTTGCCTAGCACAGTACATATTTTCAATCTTATATAGCTAAAACTCCGTTTAAGAAACTGAATTTGCTTTCCATGTATCTTTGATATGATCTTAATTCACTTAAGATTATTTGAAGAAAGTAGAACAAACCGTATGAAATGTCTCATTGTTTAATTTGCATTTTACACTACACGAATATTTCCTATATTAGGACATGTTTGCATGATCCCAAAGTCACAGCATGAATCCTTTCTGTGACTGCTGGCTTTCTGTGTGCTCTCCAACTGGCCCACAGATCGACCACTTTCATCAAGGATCACTGTACATCTCATTTGAATAGCATTCTCTGATGAGAAAGCAACACTTCCACATTTATTTTTTAATTCAATATGTAACAATCATTACCAGTGTGATGGCTTTTTAAATAACTGAAAGTGTTTATTCATTGATTGCCGTGTCTGTGTGAGTGTGTGTGGCTGGACGAATAAAACACATGCATGGATAAGCAAGGGCATGCATGGCTGGATGAATTAGCGAATGTGTGCATGGATAAATACAATAGTGAGCGCATGGATATAGGAATTGTTGGGGGAGTGAAGGATGAATGAATGTCTTACTGAGAAGAGAATGAACAAGCGAGGCACAACAAGATGTCCTGCATTCTAGGTATGATTTGCATGAAAAACAATTGACATGCATGATCTGTGTGAAAAGTTTGAGGGACAGAGGTATAACGGTGGAAGAAAGGGATATGACGTAAAGAGTCAGGAATCAGATAGGACTTGAATATGGGTGGGTGTTTATGGACACTGTGTCTAGATACCGGAAAATGGGGAACCAGGGTAGAACATTTTAATGGAGTTAGTTGGAGGGGCAAGAAATGTGGGTTACTGAAAGAGATACCGATACATATATATTTTGGGCCCGATTCCAATGCAGTTAGGAAGGCCTCCTAATGGCATTTGCTCCATCCAAATTGGATTGGGAATGTGTCCTTCTGACCAAATCGGAAAGATTTCCAACCGACAGAGTACGATGTGAGTTAGGCATTAAGAATATCCCAACCTAACGGCATTTTCAATGACTGAGCCGTGAGGAGCAGAATTGTACGTCTCTATGGGCCGCACTTCCTAATGACCGAATATGATGCTGGATTCAGACAGCCTTTCTGAATCGTGCCGTCCGGCTCGAATCTGCAGTTGAAATCAGACTATGGGGGCCCGTAGCGGAACTCCTGCACCTGGAGCATTTCCAGTTGGGCCCGTGGGGGTACCCAAGGGACCCCCTTACCAGCCATGCACACGGTGGCAGGCACCTGCGGGTGCCCGCGACAGGGTGCCTGATTTTCCCAAGCCACCTATTTCTTCAATGGGAGCCTATGCATTTGGTCGGATCATAGGCTTCCATTGAAGTCAATGGGAGTCCAACCAAATCGTTTCTGGAAGCATCCGTACTCGGTTGGTTGGACTCTCCCAATCCGAGTTGGTCTGAAACCATTCCCAAACCGATTCGGTCGGAATGATTTCCTAACCGCATCGGAATAAGGCCCATAGTGTTAACCCCTCCCATGCTCATGACGAGCTTTGCTCGTCATGGCCCATGGAACGCTTGCACGCTGGACTAATTTCCCTGCTGTGCTGAGCGTTCCATTAAACGAGCGTGGTCGTGACGAGCTCAGTTCGTCATGAGCACCGAAGCACCGTGGCTCATAACCAGCTCAGCTCGTCATGAGCATGGGGGAGCTGTGCGCGTCCCCCCTCCCCCCAGCACAGCAGGGGAATAGCCCCAGCAGCCAAGGGGTTAAACACATCTCAGTATGTAACAGCCTTTTTGGCCTTTTTTTCCTTGTCTTCCTTGTCATTTAATTCATATTTCACAGATGTATGTGTGACTGGTATTGATGCACTTCCTCTTTTTGTGCTCATTCTGTGCAAGTTTAAGTAGCGTGTGTAATATCTCCAATTTACAATTTCTAGTATTGGAAATTACAATTCTAATGGTATGTGTTTACATATTGTTTGCCTAAGTGTCCACCATATTATGCACCTAACCACAATTCGTACATGGTCTACTGCCCCCAATTATTTAAGGCAAATGCATTTCAAATTATGCTTATTATACAAAAATTATGTGATGTGCATTAGTTCGTATGCCATATGATATACAGTGTTTAGGCCTCTGCCTAGCTGTTATCTATATGGAATATTATAGGTAGGATTTCCCACTGCTTTCCTCCCAAATCATCAGGATGGCACAATGGCTCTGAGAAACAGTATACACAACACTGTCTTGGGTTCTCACAGACAAAGCCATACCTTAATTCCAGGGTTCTTGCTCATTTTTACCATTGGCAAGGACATTTACTGTTCTCAAGGTGGATTACAACGACATAATGTCTGTCCACGACACAAGTATGCGACAATGCATTACAACCATCTCAATGGCAGTCATTTTAGAGCTAGTAAATATTTAAAGACTCAGGGGCATATTTACAAGCCCCTATCGCCACCGCAGCATAATTTGTTTTGATGCTCCGGTAGCATAGCACCATTTTCAATATTTACAAGGTGGCGCTAAGCCACTTAGCATGGCTTAACACCACGTAGTAAATATGCACCGTTCTGCCAAAGTTCTCTACGGATACGGGGTTGCTGTAGGCATTATTCCACTGCAACACCCATTGCTTTTTTATGCTGCCCCAGACTTACAAAGAGGTGTAAATCTGTGGCAACGCCAAGAACTAATGACATGCAAGAGAAGGCATTAGAATGGCACATGAGGAGAACTGCTTTTATTTCTCCTTGGTTTTGCTTTTTCTATGTGTGCATTCTGCAGCATACATAGAAAGAGCAAAAAGCTATTAATGATTGTTTATGTGCAGGAAGGTGTTCCTCCATGTTGTTAATTTTCATACTGTTCATTTTCTGTTAATTTCTCTTCACCCTAGTTCCTGTAATATGGGATAGAATACTCATGCAGGCATTCTGCCCCAGCCTGGCTTTAAATAAAGCCTTAGAAAGTACTAGCCCAGATTTCTTGTCTGTGCTCATCTGGGGAAAGGGAGAGGGTCACCCACAAAAAAACCTGTGTCTCTCGCAGGTCGACGTGCATGGTGCAACAAACGAAGGGGTCAGGATTTGAAGGGCCAGTGGACACTGCTCCTGCACAGGAGGAGCTTTCAGGAGACTGGGCTGAACACCAGCTGAGTGCTCTACAGCCTATTCTACTCTCCCACAGCGCGGGTCATGCGTGGGCTGTGTGTGGCGAGGTCCAGGTTGTTTTAGTTTGTCAGTGAGGATCTGTGCTTCCTTTTTATAATCCTGAAGTTCAGAACAATTTCTCCGGATGTGCAAAAACTGTCCCACTGGTAGGTTTTCTCTACGTGACCATGGGTGTGCACTGTCCAATTTTCACAAGCTGTTCCTGTCGGTAGGTTTAGTGTATAGGGAACTGCTCAATGTACCATTGTCAGCGACAATATGGACATCAAAAAAGGAGACTTTTTCTCTGTCTTTATTCATTGTGAAGCGTAAATGTGGGTTGAGCTGATTAATCCAGTTGGTGAAGCCCAGGAGGCTCTTTTGATCTCCCTTCCAAACCATGAGGATATCGTCAATGTATCGATACCACTTACAGGTGTTCCCAGTATGTGGGTTAGTCGCCCATATGTGTAGGTCCTCAAAGTGACTCATGTACAGGCAGGCAATGCTAGGAGTAAATGTGCTGCCCAAAGAAGTTCCATGGGTCTGAAGGTACAGTTGGTTTTCAAACTTAAAAAAGTTCCCAGTAAGTGCTAGTCGTATGAGGGTGATTATCCATTTCACAGGCGCTGTCCAATCCCAGTCTTCTTTGTTGAGTAATCCCTCTATGACTGCAATGCTCTCTGACTGTAGTATACTAGTATACAAAGCCTCAACATCATGCTAACACGGAGGTAGTGTTAGAATGCGAATAATATCGCCACTCCATAGGTCTGTCACATGGAATCCGTACATCAGGTAATGACCATGGCGAGTGGCACCGTGAGGTGAATCTTCCTCCCACAACGGCATGCACACTTAGGGGCCTATTACGATTGCGGTTTTTCCGCATCCTCCAGGCCGGCGGAAGCCACCGCCGGCCCAGAGGATGCGGAAAAACCACAGCGGACCCACCAAAGACCCACCGCCACATTAGGATGGCTGGTGGGACCTGGTTTCCGTCTGCAGCTTTTCCGCCGCGGTTGGCTTACAACCGCCGCGGAAAAGCTCTAATATGGTGACGGTGTCTCTCAGACTCCGTCAGCCATATTAGGATGGGCTGTTAAAAATGCTTTTCCGCGGCGGGTTTTCCGCCGTGGAAAAGCATGTGTAACTTCACTGCGGGGGCCTGTTGCGGGCCCCCTGGGTGAAGGGGGGTTGGGGGTGCACATGGGGGGTACCTATGGTACCCCCCTGCATTTGTATGCAGAAATCCGTGCGGTGCCTGCCGCTTTCTGCATACAAATGCAATGTATGCATTTTTACCATTGCGGCGGATGCAGCTTGAAGCCGCACCCGCCGCAATGGTAAAAATAGAGGATGTGACCGCCAGGGTGGCGGTCTCATCCTAATTGCACAGGAGGGAACTCCGCAGGCCATGCGAGGTTCCCTCCTACTCTATGGTGGCGGATGGACTCAGGTCCGTCCGCCATCATAATCGGCCCCATAGTTTGGCATGCTACCTACCATACACCTATTGGGTAATAAGCACTGACTAAAATGTTTGTTCCCTCTTTTTCTTTCTACTCCACAGATGGAGCATGGCAAAACACAAACATACTGACACTTCACACACCGCGAGGAGAAGCTACTCTTCCCTTGAATCACAGAGAGGATAGGGAATTCCCATCCTGTTATTCTTTACACATAGAGGGGGGTCTGCTCCTCTTGCCCTGAAGAAAGTCCTGGACCTTTACGGCCGCCTTGGACTAAAACATGTCTGCACTACGGACTTAGGACCATTAAACTCCAACAAGATCCGCTTTTATATTTTTTATTGACCCAGCCAGACCCAATAATAAAGGGAAACCTAGGGTCTGACTGAGGTTTTTTACCTTTAAGCCCCCCCGGTCTTCATCTATCTGAAGAGCTCCCAACACAGTGGTTGAGCCCACCCCGATTTTTAGGGGTCGGGGTGACCCGATGATGAAGCATGACACCACTAGGGTGTGTGAGGGTATTTAAAAACAAAAGGTGCTTTTTCCCCCAACACACGGTTGTGCCTAGCACAACATTTCACTAGAGAGGTCCTGGTTTCTCTCCTGTTTTTTCCCTACACGAAGGTACAGGTGACAATTCCAGTAATCAGTCACAATATAAAGCGCAAAGCATGATTCTACCTTGTTCATCACACTGACCCGTCTTGGGTTAAAAATCATGTGACGGTAAAAATTATCACAACACAAATCCTATCTCATATAAAGCCTCACTATTTAAAATCCTTGATGTAAGATACAATTAAAACCATCACAATATGAAAAGGAAATCATATCAGAATCAAAGTACTTTAAAAAAGCATAAAACCAAAACATGAGAGGAAAGACAGAAAACATCAACAGTAGTCTCTACACAGTACTAATCTGTTAAAGTCAATATGATGGATGCCTGATACTTGCTGCTTACAGATGTTTATCAGATTTAGTATCAAATTGTATGTTGACACGTTTCAGTGGTAAACATAAACTTGGACCACCTTCCTCAGGACTCATTAATATTCCCCATAATGATACATGTAGACAGGTAACATCTGTATAAATACATAACAGACCCACAATTGTATCATATTTTGGCTATCAAAAAATTACATAATTATGCCAAACATAGTAGTCGTCAATTACTTAATGTATACAGTCTTAATTACTCTTCCCCCAATTGATCGCTGGCAAATATTGGTTAAATATTGGGGATCAACAGTTAAAACAAATATTAGGAGAACATTCATAACATTGTACATCGACATTGCACCCTTGATCAATCACATCACAGTCGATCCGATATATCACACCGCACCTTTATTCTGGTGTCATCATTAGAGTAATCTATTCTACTCCACATCCTTTCGGGATATTATCTCCAGCTCACATCACGCAGACCCACCTACGTTTTGAATCTTAATACCTGGTGTGTTTCCCATACTTGATAGTCGGATACCCAATGTGTGTCGGGCGACCAATGTGCACAGGACCCGGATGATGTGTTGAAACTGAGATACTGGGTGAAAATATAAAAATCTATGATTACTTATCATCCTCCCTCCTATAATTGTTGGCTAGAAAACCACTTACCTCTTCAATATAATCAGGCTTGAGCTGGTATCCTTCAATCTCAACCTTTTGTTCAGGCTGTGCTCAGTTCATCACCAAGTTCAACTATATATTTCAGTCACGGGGCTACATAAATAGTTTCCCAGACATGGCAAGGTTAAATGAAGTTGATGTAAAATACTGTTTTCTTCAATTCACATCCCCGTGTTTTGCATCTTGCTATTTCCATATTTTTCTTACTAAGCAAGGGAGATTGCAAATGGGCACGTAGCTCCAACTACTTGTACTTATCTTTATCCTCTGCCCAATACATATACAAAACATAAACAAAATCCCCTATTCTCTCTCTTGTAACTGCTAACTCTGATTGTGCAAGTATTGTAATAGACAGGGGAGCGCGTTCGGCTTAAGCTCGATGAAACATGAGTATGTGTCTCCCCTATTATACGATAACCCTGAACTGTGAATCCCCCAAGGTTTGGCCCATTAAAGTCCCATTTCATGCAAGCCGACTCTTCAATATACAAGATAAAAGGTATTAAATTCCAGAGCCTTTCCTGCAAGATGCCCCTTCCTTACATCCACTCACCTCTGAGGCAGTGTTGCGCACAGCAAGCATCCACAAGCTGGTAGGATTCAATCAGTCTATCCTGCGCCTATGTTTCTGTATTTAAAGAAATTGACCAGTGCGTAAATGTTGAAAAAAGCAATCATGTGATCTAGCATTGAGGTGTCCGACACCACTGTCTGCAAGTATGTAAATCTTGCTCCGTTTTAGTAATCTTGCTGTGAAACGATTACTAACTGCATATTTGTGTGGGTCATAACACATATGTTCCAAGTATTGTTCTTTGTCATGTATGCATGATGACATGTGGTCACAACTGACACGTGGTCTATGATATAAATCACTAAATGGTGGTCACTTGAGGCAATTGCTAATAGAACTAACAATTTGAAAAAAACAAAAACGTCCAATTATGGAGATTGCTAGGGGAAAACTCCAGGTCTAGGGTACGTGGTGCACACTGAGCCACTGTCAAGTGGACGCAAGCACAAGCTCTAATCCCACCTCTGAACACTAATATGTTGGACCCGGGGTCACCGGTCCACCTAGGGTAGCCTGGCACAGAGTGATAAGACCTATCTCTAAGGCAATTGTGCTATGCTTGCGTCACACTCACCACAGTAACCCAGCGCCCATCCACCAAAAATGACACCACACCTTGTTAGAAAAATGAGAAATGCTTTATAAAAATTCCTTAAGTTAACTTATTCCGTTAAGCATGTATCACTTAAACACATCAAGCACTTCCACATTTGATTACCTGCATCATGTAGAACCCAACATTGCATTTAGTTCAAGAATCTTGTTCCCCAGAGGAAATTAATTCAGCAAAACCACTTAATACTCTAAATTTCAGGCAGTTACTTTTGCAGTTTAAATAAAATTAAGCAGGAAATAAACAAAATACATCTATTCAGGGAAGCAAGATTGTGCATTACTACAGCAAAGAAACCATATTGCATATCTCTCTTAGTAAAGTTGTTCTACGCGTTGATGTAGCAGGTGCCAGAATTATATACTCCTGGAAAAACCAGAACGGGCATTAAATTCAGTCAGTATCATGCATTTGATCTCGTAACCTGTAATGCCCTGGCTTCTGTTTAGCTTTAGTTTTGAGCCAGCAGCAGTTTCTATGGATGGCAGATCCCTAGTTCCAGTAGGGTCGTTTTGTCAGTTTAGGCTCCCTTGGCCTACATGACCTCTGTCACCAGGGTTCAAGAGAGTCCCGTTGAGATTTCTCCAATTTCGTGTCCCGCACCAGCTCCCAAATCCCTGCTTACTTGTGGGGTTGAAGGTATTAGTTTCAGATTCAGCCGTCACAGGCAGCTGGGGAAGATTATACCATCTCCGGCAGTCTCTTGATTAAGCGTCTCCTCCCTCGCAGGCAAGGCCGACTTACAAACTGGGCCTGCGCTGAGGAGAGGACGCTTCCGCTAAAATGAGCAACTGAAATTGACATGGTTCTGCCACCTACGAAGGCAGCCACTCCTTTCCTCCGAACAGCCGCGCTCCACTGGGCCTGCGTGAGAGAGAGGCATCTGCGATGTGGCGCCGCCCCCTCAGGCAAGCCGTCAAGCCCTCCTCTGGGCCTGCGTGTAGGAAGGGACGCTACAATGCCACTCCTCCCCTTAGTGAAGCTGACGAGCCCTCCACTGGGCCTGTGACAGGGACAAGACGCCTCAATGCTGCACCGCCACTTCAGCAACATTCACCTCAGCGAGAGGCAGCGGTACAGGTGGCGAATCTACCACCGGCTCCTCACCCTGGGAGGGAGTCGCAACACCCACATGGGCACCTCTAGCCCCAATGTCGCAGGTCAGGCAAACTCCACACCTCAGCGGTTCTCCAGCAAAATCGTCTCAAAAAGGGGGGTGACCTCTGCCCAGCGCTCCTCGACACAGGTGAGAGGGGGCAGGCCAGCACAGGAGGGGGGATCGCTAGAGAAAAAGGGGGGGGTCAAGTTTTCACAGTCTCTGCTTTACCCCCGGAGCTATCTAGCGTCCTCAGGGCAGCTCTCACTCCCACAGATCAAAGGGGCAATACTTTCCACTCAGCACGAGCCCCAACCTTTATTCAAAACCATTCAGTGAAGGGACAGTTCCTCCTTTTTTGTGGAGACACCGGGGCAGGGTTCAACAGGAAAATATCTAGGCAGGGCCAGGTCTACGGGTAGAGGGGCGATGACAGCGGCAAGGAAGCAACCCTCAAGAGTAGTCATCCCTCTCAGTGTCCCATCCCCCCTGATGCCACAGCCTGCACTCCATCCAGCCCTACAATGCTCAAAATGGCCACCCAGGTTCTGACCTTATATACCCTAGGCCCAGGTCACTAGAATGGGCCGGAAGGTTCTATATCCCTTTAATACTAACCTATGGGCCAAGCTCTGAGGTAAAACTTTGACAGTTGTCAGGCCACCATTTTATGAGGGTACCTGCCCTTTTTCTATTTTACAAAAGCACCTGCGCTGCATTACTAATAGGTAATAATGAGACGCCCAGAGACCTAGGGTCAACACCAAAAAGAAAAAAAATGTAGTGGACACACAAGAAAAATGCAGAAGGCAAAAAGGGGATAAAAAAAAAATTAGATGGGACCACCCAAAGGGCTGACAGGTCTAACAGGCAATAAAGTGGGCGATCACAGGTCTTTGTTTTTTTTTTTTTTTAGTGTATCTTATATAGCGCACGGCTACCCCAACGAGGTGTCCCGGCGCTTGCATTGGGAACCCGTCCTGGCTTTTCCCTGTGAGATAACCCATACTGGGCATCCCCAAGGTGAAAGCCAGGCATCCCGCCGCGGGGGGCCTTAGTGGAGATTAAGCAAGCTATTGCCCAGAGTTGCAGAGTGTGAACCCGTGATTCGAGTAGGCACCGAAGGGAGAATTATCGAGTCTGTGGACACTTGGGCTCAGACCCTGCCGCGTCGGGAATTGAACCCTGGTCCCGGGTCTGACCTCAGCTTCCGGGTATGCCTCCTCTAACCATTGAGCCACACTTCTCTCATTCTGCCCTAAGTTTAAATTAACTCAAGACTACTCAAAAAACTGGCAATACCCCACAGGTGCCTGTCTTTTCTTCTATGTATCCTTAGTATGCACTCCCAATCACCTACCAGGCCTTCTGATTGGCGGCCCTAATACCAAACCTCTCCTATAGGAATGTTGACTGACTTGACAGCAATTTGTAATATGTCTTATAGACCCAATAGTTCACATCCTTTTTCCTCTATCACTCTTAAGTAGGGGTATTCCTCCTTTCTCAGATAACAAAGACTAGAGGCCATGGGTGTGCAGGGTACTGCCTTGTCTTGGCTGACCTCTTTTTGCAGGACTTTGTTTTTCAGGTCCATTCTCATCAGCATTTCTCCACACCACACTGGCTACCGTCTGGAGTCCCTCAAGGCTCCACTTTAAGTCTTACCTTATTCAACCTCTAATTAAGGCCACTTGTGAACATTGTGGAAAAGTGTGCTCTTACCATGTTGTCATATGCTGATGATAGATTGTGGTGTCCTTATCCTCTCAAGAAAATGACAGTTCAGCGGTCTTGAACAGCTGTCTTATACAATTCTTTTCATGGGTGAATGCCAACTCCCTTACGTTAAATGGGGACAAGACAGAGTTGTTGCTGGTGGGCAACAGTCCTCATCTCTGGGGCCCATTTCTATGGCCAACAGGGATGGGTACTATTCCTAACCTCACCACTATGGTCAACAACTTTGGAAGTTTGTTTGGACAACAAATTATCCATGAGTCACCAAATCACTAAGGTGGCGTTCATTTGTTTTGGCACCTTAAGATGGCTTAATAACATTTTTGGCTGTTTTTCTGCTCTGCCCAAAGGACCTGTCATTCAGGTCTTAGGTTTTTCCAAATCAGATTATGGAATCATTCTCTCTCAAAAGGACAAGAAGATCTTTCTTCAAGGGTTGTAGATTATGGAAAATATGGTGGCAAAATAAGTTCTCTTCGACTGCCAATCTGGTCCAAGAACCATTGAGAGTCATGTCTAATTCAAAGCACTGTGTTATGTTCATAAATGTTTATCAAATTCCAGCCTTAAATATTGTAGGTCGCTGGTGTCATCTTGCCATTTAGCAATCTTGACCTGGCTCTGGTTCCTAGAATCAGGAGATACCGGCAAGGAGACCGTCCCTTCCACTGTTTAGGCCCAAAGCTATTGAATTCCCTCCCTCCAGATCTGAGGGCTTGTCGCTCCCTTCTGACTTTCCGGAAGAGGTTGAAAACCTGATTGTTTTAAACCTCTTGGAATAGGAACCTTCTTCCTGATCTGTACCCGGATTTGTTTTTGGTACATAGCACTGGTAAACCCTGCTAGGGTAGCCATGTGCAATATAAATCCAATTAACATTAAATACCTCAAACTAAGCAGTTACATCCCTACCATCCTATCTTGCCGGTCCGGGAGCATGTAAATTGTCATAATATCACCTTCCACTATATGTCTATCCCATCCTAGTGGGTCCGATCACTTGAACCCTACCTGTCTGGTATGGAAAATACAGAATGCAAAACAAAGAATATCCTTCATTTAATGACTTTTTCCCAGTCCGTTCTAGCATTTAGACCCTTTCTTTCTGTATTACATCTAGATATGAACTACTGCTCTCTACGTTTTCTTATTTTATCTACATTTCCATATCTTCTGTTGCATTTAATTTTTTCCAGGATAAACCAACGGAAAATCATCTTTAAAATAATTTTCCACAAGGGGGGCATTTACCCTCAATGTATTAATAGCTAATTTATGTTCCTGCATACGTAATCTTAATTATCTGCTTGTTTCACCTACATACCCAAATCTACTGGGGCACAGTAGGATGTAAACATTGCTATTTCAGGTAATGTTTTAAGGGGTGTATAGCTGATGGAGTTCCCATGCAACCGGTCAAGACCCTAATCGCTATACGGATGCAGGATAGCCTGTCAGGTGGTCACACCCCAGGATCCACCAAAATTAAGGAACAATTGTGAATAAGGAGACCGATCCTGCTTGTTATAACTTGGTTCTTGGAATAAATTCACCATATTCCAGAGATCACGTGCAGCAATCCATGAATTTATTTCTAATCAAGTGATCGGGATGGTGCAAGAAATGAAAAGCTAACATGGGTTTTGCCCATGTGGTTATCCAGCCATGGGCTTTCTCAAGGCATATATCATAAAATATTTTTGCCTCGGTCCTGTTGGAATACTTGTAGTCGGCTGACATCTGGGAACCATCTGAATGCTATTGTGCTCAGTCATCTTACCCTTGCATTGATTACAAACACTACAGTGGCCCCACTTGTGATTGCCATTAGCTCTAGTCATACTCCAGGTAGCCTGTTGGTTGATACTCTCATCTCTGTATGTATGGACTAGGGACTCAGGAGTTCAGTAGACTTTTGTTCCGCCTGAATGCAAAGAGTGGTTTCTGCAATATTATCTCTTAATTATCATTAAGGATATGCCAGTTCTTACAGATGAGATTTTTTATAATACTTTCTCTTTACTCTGTACATGAATGGTTTAGAGGATTATTTTGAAATAAATAGAAAGGATATGCCACATTTGGGCAAATGTCCAGTTCCTGTCCTGCAATATGTGGAAGATGCAGTCCTGCTGGCCAGGCCTCTAACGGGCTGCTGGGATTACTAGAGGACTTCACTTGTTTTATGAATACCTGGATTTGACAACAATTGATCAAAATCATTCACCATTATAAGTGGGCCTAAAAACAATCTCATTCCATTGGTGGCTCGTCAGTGGGGAGGGTGAAGACGTTCACTCCTTTAGGAGTACCACTTGATTCACCTCTAACATCGAGGAATTTACATAATGTAAGGCAGCAGCAACTCTCTAGATCTATTGAGTCCGTATATAGATTTGCAGTAAACTTGGGCCACAAACCAATCAAATAAATCAAGACAATCTATAAGAGCAAGTGTTCATCTGTGGCTCTATATGAAGTCGAGCTGTGGAGCAACTCAGACATCAGAGCTCCACGAAATGTTGAGATCTGTTTCCTGCAGAGTTTCGTGGCGGTCCCCCTGGAGTGTTCCATCCATCTCTGTCATGCTGAGCTGGTGCTATCTTATATTGAGAATTCTATTACCATATATGTCATCTTGATGTAGATCTAAATATGGGTAAAATCAGAGGCAAATTTTACGTGGGCAGTCAAACAGGAGTGCTTGGCCCTGGAAAATATGATGTGCATCCCCTGGCTTTCTTATATAAAGCAGGTATTTTGTTCATTTAGGCCCAGATGTAGGTAAAATAGATTTACCGATTTTTAATGACCGAATTCTACCGATTCGGTAATTAAAAATCTGTAAATCTAAGGGGTGGATATGTAGGAACATCCAGATGTTCCTTTTACCGAATCGGTAAATATCTGTATTTACCGAATCGGAAAATACCGACCGGTAATGCCCCATTCATTCCTATGGGCTTTGAAGCCCATAGGAATGAATGGGGCATTACCGGTCGGTATTTACCGAATCGGTAAATACCGATTTTGACAAGGGTGCAGGGGGTGTCACTTTGACACCCTCTAGCACCCCCCAAAAAGATTCGAGGGCCATGTGGTAGGCATACCTGCCCTTAGGGCAGGTCTGCCTGTCATATGGCACAGGTGTGCATGCACACATGTGCATGCACACCGGAATCGGTATTTTACCATGAAGTTGGATTTCATGGTAAAATACCGATTCTGTAAGGCTTGTGGGACTCAGAAGAGTCCCACCTACATCTCATTGTTACCGAATCGGTAAAAATACCGAATCTGTATTTTACAGATTCGGTAAATTTACCGATCGATAAATTTACCGAATCTGTAAAATATGTGGCCCTACATACCATTTTGTGAATCTCGGTCGGTAACGGCCGAAAATACCGATTTTCGGCCGTTACCGACCGACCTACATCCGGCCCTTAGTGTTTTGAAATTTTTCACCAATCTTGCATGCATTAATTTTGTGAAGTACTTGTTTTTCAATCATTCTGAGAATTTTATATTTATGTGGGAATCGCACAATCTCTCAATGGTGGCCTATATTAACTTACGTACAGTGGAAGGAATGGAGCCCTATCTGTTGTATTCTGTGATCTCTTAGTTCCTTGCTGCTCAGCCTGTGTGAATGTGATGTAATAGAATGTTAATGAGTGCATGTTTTGGATGAGTGGTCAGTTGGAATGAGTGAGGCTGAGCAGCAGGGTGCTGCTCCCGGTGGGCCAAATGACTTACCATCTTACCTGTAACTGAATAAACCTATCTATATATCTGCACTACTGGCTAATGGACTGATTACCTACAAGAACCTTAGTTTGAGTAGAAAAGTTGTGATAATTGGAAAAAAAGAAAGGAACAAGGAAAAATGGAGAAAGGAGGGACCGATCTATACTGTTATTTCAAAATAGGAGACAATCAATTCACCTATTCCTATGCCATAAATTCAATGTGGAATTAATCAGACATTCTAGACATCACCACTCGCACAAGGGAACATGATTACACATTTTATTTTTTGTAATCAACATTAATTCTTTTTATCTCAATTCTTTTTCTCCTTTTTTCTTTTAACAAACAAAATGTTTTTTACGAACTCTTTATACACCATATACCACTATATACATATCTTTATACACATCTATATACAACATTTAACAACATAAACACTTTTGACAAAAGTACAAAATGACAAAAAAATACTTTTTCTTTTTTCACCCTAAAGAAATGTTGCAGCAAAGGCTGAGTGCCCTCCCATTAACTCTAGGGGGTGCACTAGGAGGTAGTCAGACACCAGTGGTTCAATACACAAATTCATAGAACCTAAATCAAAAAATGTGTCACAGGGCATTAATTTCCAAATCAATTTCAACACAAGGACTCCTCCATTTGGAAAATGTTGACGCGGTCGCGTTTCGGCCTTCCAGTAAATCTGGCCTCTTCAGGACAGGGCGATAAAGAACCAGAGAAATTCAATCCGGCAGCTGCAGGAAAAATGGGCCACTTCAAGGACCACCAATAACTTCTTTTGGTCAGCTGGTTTAGAAGTGTATTCAATCACATCCCACTCTCTTTTTCTTTCCGCAGTTCACGGGCTCACTCTACTCAGCGACTAACTCCTCTATTCACCACTGCACGGAGCCGCCATCATGGTCGGGATTGGAAAAAAAGAACCACATTTAAAAAGGCTAAGAAACTGAAGAGACTACACAAGAGCCTAAGAGAAGAAGCCAACTGAACCTCAAGAGAAAGCTGACCAATGTTCTTGATGCCCCACTGATGTCTATTTCAACAGACAACCTTAAGATTTGACATTTTGGGCATTTGATATATTTGATTTGAACATAGACAGCCTACTGAATTGAGTTTTGGATGTCTAACCTGCCAGACAGCTTACAGAACTGAAGTATTGGGCATTTAACCTGTGAGGGTTGAAGCTTGCCTGCAAGTATCTGGAGTTTGGAAACCTTGTGGAAGACACGTTTAAGAATTGTGTTGTTCACTGCAGCTACAGAGGATATTAGAGGCAGCGTTATTTCAAGTGCAACCGGAAGCATTAAAATGTCCATGCAGGATTGAATTGAACATGTGCTCACGATTAACGACCAGTGTTCGTTTTGAAGGTACCAGTTGGCTCTACATTTTTCTACCTGCACTTCAGTTGGTGTAAGGATATATGTTTTGAAACCTTAACCTCCATTAAGTGTGAGTGTGTTGACTGATTTCTGCATTTTTGTTTAAGACATTAATTTGGGGGCATACGTCGACCCACGGGGAGAGTTTAGTGAGTGACAGGATGCTTGCAGGAAGACTATGGTGTGGGCATTTGAATCTAAAAAAAAAAGGGTTGCGCTCATGGCAATCTGCCAGTGGAGTCGTTGGGAGGTTTCCATGAGCAGCAGGATTCAAGATTGGAGCCGCGAGCTCAGGAAAGCATGAACTGCTGCACCTTTCTGTGGTGGTGTTCCCATAGTGACAGTGTTACATTTCCTGCTTTATATGTATGCCTCTTTAAATGCTTTTAGAACTTTCTGTTAGCCTTGGTTTTGCATCCTTTGTCATGCATTCTAACTTCCAGTCAGACTACTCTTTACCTCTGACAGAGCAACATGTACTTTCTCTTGCTCTCTAATTAAATCCATATTTTTATATATATATTTTGTTCAGTTTATTTTATTGAAATACTACAAAATTTGACAACGAGGACTGTGAACAAGGACTGTGAAATTTATTTCTCTACTTATGTATCCTGATTTTTTCTCCAGCGAGGATATCTACTTTCGTTTGCTTCTGGATTATATATTTTGGTTCTTTTCTTGGACTCTCTGTTTATCTGTGAGAATTTCTCTGACTTCTGAAATGCTGCAATGAAGATATCTATATTGAAAGTTTTTATCTGATTCCATCATCGCCTCTCCGGTCCGTTGCTCCCTGTATTTTTTCAAGTGCCCTCGTGTGTATTGCATCAGCGTTCCATCTTCTCCTTCCTTTCTTCTCCGAGTGACTCATCGCATCACCGCACTTACGGTGTCACGTCAGGTCACGCCAGGGCTACGTACTGGAGCCATTTTGTACATTATTGTGGTTTCCTAGTTAAAGTTCAAAGAAATTAATGGAACGTATCCTTTATATTCATGGGAGCGGGAACGGGAACGGCGGAGATCTAAACAGCATTACAGCGGTATTCAAACAGCATTGCAGCAATATTTTTTGTCCCTTTACTTCAAACATTTATGAACATTACTATATTTTGAACAGCGGCAGCAAAATTTTAGTACCTAACAAATTTTTCATTTTTGAATACTGACAGAACTTTACCCATAACTTTGACAGGGACCTTCATTTATTTATTATTTATTGTGCTCAAGATATCTATCAAATACTTTGTGAAACATTTGAACTTCCGGTGATGTGCACACCTGTTTCGTACTTTACATTCACGGTGATGTGCACACCCATTTTTTACTTTATAACCTCAAGTTTTTGTGCGTATTCAAGTTGAAGTGCACACTTCAAAGCTCTGATTAACCAATTATATAAAGTTTTCTTTCCTGGAATATATGCAATTTACTTTTGCGCATGTCGACGGTGATGTGCACACCATTATATTGTAACACTAAATTATTTACATAATCATAAGCACATTTTTCTGTTCGACTAATTTTAGTATTGTTGATATATCTAATTACCTTATTTATTAGTTTTGCATACTCATTTAGAAGATCAATATGCAGTTTGATCCTCCTGCAAAGTTTCTTCAAGTATACCTCATATACCTTGATCTAGGTGGAAGGAGGAATTTATGACTTACATTAAAGCCATTGATGGTGAGAGGTTCTCTGCTGAAAGGAAGGAAAACATAATTTTACATTGTTTGGGATCCGAGGGCCAATTTGTGTTTAGAACTCTTCCACAAGGGGATGGATGGAGGTTGTGATAGAAATGTTTTTGAAGATGCCCTGAACAGGATAGAAACTAGATTTAAACCCTCATTTAGTGTCGCACTTAATAGATATAAATTGTACACTAGAGAGCAAGAGGAGAACAAAACATTTGAGGATTTTCTTACAGGGTTACGTGGGTTATCTTTACATTGTAATTTCAGTCCCATGAATGATGAGATGATCTGCGATCAAATAATTGTACACATTAGGAGTAAAAAAATACAAGAACAATTGTGGATTATGGGTGATCCCAATTTGACTGATGTTATTAAAACTTCTAAAGCCATGGAACAATCTGAAAAGTGGGTTAAGTGTATACATAAAGATAGTAAAAATCCCAGTGATGATGTATGTGTTATAGGTGGGCTGGCGGTTCCTTATTTCGAGCTTTATTATCTCACAGCACAGCTTCAAGTCTTGACACAGGCGATCGCAATGGAGTTTAGAGGCCCTGAGCACCTGAGAAGTAAGGGATCCCAAGACACATACTGGCATTTATAGTCCTGCAGCAAAAGCTTAACCTTAGGGATCTCTCGTTAGAAGAGAAACGTTGAGATTATGCTGGAATCAATCAATCAATCAACCAAGGCATTTATAGAGCGCACTACTTACCCGGAGGGTCTCAAGGCGCTTGGGGGGGGGGGGTGTGCCGCTACTGCTCGAACAGCCAGGTCTTGAGTTTCTTCCTGAAGGAGAGGTGGTCTTGGGTCAGGCGAAGGTCGGGAGGGAGGGTGTTCCAGGTCTTGGCGGCCAGGTAGGAGAAGGACCTTCCTCCTGTTGTCGCTCTTCGGATGCGGGGGACGGCGGCGAGGGCGTGGTTGGTCGATCGGAGGTGGCGTTTGGGAGCGTAGAAGTTGAGGCGGTTGCTGAGGTAGCTCGGGCCTTGGTCGTGTAGGGCTTTGTGTGCGTGGGTGAGGAGACGGAAGGTGATTCTCTTGTTGACGGGGAGCCAGTGCAGGTCTCTCAGATGTCCGGAGATGTGGCTGCTCCAGGGGATGTCGAGGATGAGTCTGGCTGAGGCGTTCTGGATCCGCTGGAGTCTCTTCTGGAGCTTGGCGGTGGTTCCGGCGTAGAGGGCGTTGTCGTAGTCCAGTCGGCTGGTGACGAGGGCCTGGGTGACCGTCTTCCTGGTCTCGGTGGGGATCCACCGGAAGATCTTCCGTAGCATGCACAGGATGTTAAAACAGGACGCGGAGACGGCGTTGACTTGTCTGGTCATGGAGAGGGAGGAGTCCAGGATGAAGCCCAGGTTGCGTGCGTGGTCTGTCGGTTTGGGTGCGGTGCCCAGGGCGGGGGGCCACCAGGAGTCGTCCCAGGCGGAGGGCGAGGAGCCCAGGATGAGGACTTCCGTCTTGTCTGAGTTCAGTTTCAGGCGGCTGGTCGTCATCTACTCGGCTACGTCTTTCATCCCTTTGTGGAGGTTGGTTCTGGCGGCGGCGGGGTCGTTGGTCAGGGAGAGGATCAGCTGGGTGTCGTCGGCGTAGGAGATGATGTTGAGGTTGTGTTGGCGTGCGATGGCCGCAAGGGGGCTCATGTAGACGTTGAAGAGGGTGGGGCTGAGCGAGGAGCCCTGAGGAACGCCGCAGATGACTTCCGTGGCTGCAGATCTGAACGGTGTTAGGCGAACTCTCTGTGTCCTTCCAGCGAGGAAGGAGATGATCCACTCCAGTGCCTTCTCCTGGATTCCGATGTTGCTGAGGCGCTGCACTAGGGTGCGGTGGCAGACAGTGTTGAACGCCGCGGACAGGTCTAGGAGGATGAGGGCCGCTGTTTCACCGTTGTCCAGCAGGGCTCGGATGTCATCGGTGGCAGCGATGAGGGCGGTCTCGGTGCTATGGTTGGCTCGGAAGCCAGACTGTGAGGGGTCGAGGGATCCATTCGTCTCGAGGAAGGAGGCCAGCTGCTTGTTGACGGTCTTCTCGATGACTTTGGCTGGGAACGGGAGGAGCGAGATGGGGCGGTAATTCTTGAGTTCGGTGGGGTCCGCTGTTGGTTTATTTAGTAGAGCGCTGAGTTCGGCGTGCTTCCAGCTCTCAGGGAAGGTGGCGGTGTCGAAGGAGGAGTTGATGATGTCCCGCAGGTGGGGTGTGATGACAGCGTTGGCCTTGTTGAAGACGTGGTGGGGGCACGGGTCGGTCGGGGATCCGGAGTGGATAGAGTTCATCGTGCAGATGGTGTCTTCTGTGTTGATCTGGGTCCAGGCGCTGAGGGTGGTGGTGGGGGGCGTTGGTGCGGTCGTTGGGAGCGTTGTTTGTGGGCTGAAGCTGTTGTGTATGTCCGCGATCTTGTTGTGGAAGTAGGAGGCGAGGGAGTTGCAGAGGTCTTGCGACGGGGTGATGTCGTTGTTTCCGGCGTTGGGGTTGGAGAGCTCTTTCACGATGTTGAAGAGTTCCTTGCAGTTGTGTGCGTTGTTGTCCAGCCGGTCCTTGAATGCTGTTTTCTTGGTGGCGCAAATCGTAGCCAGAGTAGAGCTGGAGTACTACATCCCTATGCACCTGAAATTCCGCTGGGGATGGTAACAGCGTTGCCCCATGTCGGAGATTGGACGCCTTTGATGGAGTGGGAACAGGCAGGGATTCAGGTACTGGGAGACTTATACGAGAAGGGTGAGTTGCTGTCCTATCAGGTGCTGCAAGAGAGATATTATCTGCCTGGGGGAGGATTTTTGATACATGCCACACTGGTATCTGCAATGCGGTAGCATTGGAGGGAGGGATTAGTGGGGCCCAAGATGACGATGGCGTGTCAGTATGTAGTGATGGTGGCAGGGACCTTTAAGGTGGTTACGTGCCTTTATTCAAGGATGCTGAATGAGGGGCAAGCACCACTAGATACCTTACGACTAAAATGGGAGGCAGGGATTGGGAAGCCCATACCGGAGGTCACACGGGGACATATCCTACGCAGCGCTTGGAAAAGCACTAGGAACGCACGGTTCCAGCTGGTGCACTTCTTTATACTGCACAGGGCATACCTAACACCGGGTAGGATCAGGAAATACTTCCAGGCTGAGGACGCAGCATGTCCTCGCTGTGCAAGTGAGGGGGTGGACCTGGAACACATGCTATGGGAGTGCCTAAAGCTAGGGGATTACTGGGATGAAGTGGGAGACCTATTAAATGCAGTCACCGAGCGACACTTGGAATTTGATATGGGTGCATGCATACTACATTGGTTCCCCCACACTTCCAAAACGAAGGTGACAAGAAAATTTGTGGATATGGGATTATTATTAGCAAAAAGAGAAATAACGATGCACTGGAAGTCGAAGGAGGGTCCCAACAGTAAGAAATGGAGGGCTGAACTAAGTAAATGGGCTAGTAACGAGAGTACTACCAGATTCCAACAGGCACAACGCTCAAATAATGAGAAAGCATTGGAATCGGCGACAGCATGGGAGACGCTGGTGCAGTCTTTATCTGATCAGCAAGTAGAGGAGGGATAACTGGAGGGCGGTATTATTAACGGAGACCCCTTGCATGTCCATCATGGGTACGCTTGGAATGCAGTTAGATCACAAAATGCGTTTTATATTTTTTATGCTTGATGTGATACACGCCAGTGGAAAGGGAGGGGGTGGGATTTAGTAGGGATTAGAAATAGTTTAGCAAGTAAGTTGAGGTACATGTCAAGGTATGTGTAAGGTTCTTGGATAGATCACTATGCGAATATTGAATTGGGGAACTGCCTCAATAATTGATTACTTTTGCACTGATATAACGAAAAAGTTCTGGAACATGACTCGGAGTATTATGACTATGACCTGTACTGTATTTTGAACTTTGTCATCATGCAACCAATAAAATATGTTTTAAAAAAAATGATGTGTATATTGTAAAGGGAGATTCACCACTAGATTCATCACGTGTTAGTTCCAGTGCTGTTTCATCACGCGATGGACTTGAACCTTCTCAAACTAATTATTTAAGTCAAACATCTCTTAGAAGGTCTGAGAAGGGTTTCCATTGTTTTAGATGTGGAAATCCTACTTACGCTGCTTCCTTTGCTGGATGTCCTGCTCTCAGCAGAAAGTGTAAAGAAGTGTGGGAGACGTGGGCATTTTGCTGCCTTTTTCAAAGATACAAAAAAATGATACTTCTAGTGTTAAAGGGAAGGTACCTTATGTTAATTCTGGTGATTATGCTGATAATGATGGTTGACGTGAGACTGGGACGTTATTATCCATAGCTGAAGATGTAGTAGATTCTAATGCCAATAAACTCAGACCTCCAAAATGTCTTGTACATATATAAAATGTAGAGTTAGAGCTTATGTCTGACTCTGGTTCTCCTTGGACTGTTGTCACTAAGGAGCTTTTCTTAGATTGTTTCCTCAGCACCCGACATCGCCATCGCCATCCCAGAAGGATACAAGATCACCCGGAAGGACCGCAACGCCAACCAGGTGGGAGGAGGCATCGCCATCATCCACAAGAACACCATCCGCATCACGACCAGCACCGACAACACCCCACCCTCCGCCGAACACCTGCACTTCCAGATCCACACCGACCCGAAGACCACCCTCAGAGGCACCCTGATCTACCGACCTCCGGGACCGCGCACTCAATTCAGCGAGGACATCGCCGACTTCGTCAGCCCGCACGCCCTCCCCTCCACTGACTACATCCTCCTGGGGGACTTCAACTTCCACCTGGAAAACAACAACGACTGCAACACCAGCACCCTGCTCGACAACCTCGCCAACCTTGGACTCAAGCAGCTGGTGTCCACCCCCACCCACCTCGCCGGACACACACTCGACGCCATCTTCTCATCCAGCAAAGACATCGCCTTCAGCCACGCCACAGAACTCCACTGGACAGATCACAGATGCATCCACTTCACCTTCAGAAGAACGACGACCCACCACCACCAGCAACAGGTTGCCCGAAGAAGCTGGAACAAGATCACAGCCGACCAGCTCGCCGCCTCCCTGAGCCAGCACCCTCCGGCCAGCTCAGCGAACCCCAACCAGGCCGCCGACAACCTCACGAAGTGGATCAGCAACTGCGCGGACGAACTCGCTCCACTGAGGACCCTGCCCAGCAGACCCGGCAGCAAGAGAGCCCCATGGTTCACCGACGAACTCAAGAGCTCCAAGAAGAACTGCCGAGCCCTCGAGAAAGCCTGGAGAAGGGAACCCACGCCGGACAACAGGACCACCCTCAAGCTCGCCACCCGGAAACACCACCAACTGATCCGCATCGCCAGAAAACGGCTTTCAAAAACCGACTGGACAACAACGCACACAACTGCAAGGAACTCTTCAACATCGTAAAAGAGCTCTCCAACCCCAACGCCGGAAACAACGACATCACCCCTTCGCAAGACCTCTGCAACTCCCTCACCTCCTACTTCCACAACAAGATCGCGGACATACACTACAGCTTCAGCACTCAACCGACGCACGCCACGACCGCAGCATCGCCACCCACCACCACCCTCCGCGCCTGGACCCCGGTCAACACCGAAGACACCGTCCACACGATGAACTCCGTCCACTCCGGATCTTCGACCGACCCCTGCCCTCACCACGTCTTCAACAAAGCCGACGCTGTCATCGCACCCCACCTGCGGGACATCATCAACACCTCATTCGACACCGCCACCTTCCCCGAGAGCTGGAAGCACGCCAAACTCAGCGCTCTACTGAAGAAACCCACAGCAGACCCCACCGAACTCAAGAATTACCGCCCCATCTCTCTACTCCCGTTTCCAGCCAAAGTCATCGAGAAGACTGTCAACAAACAGCTGGCCACCTTCCTCGAGACGAATGGATCCCTCGACCCATCGCAGTCCGGATTCCGTGCCTACCACAGCACCGAGACCGCCCTCATCGCCGCCACTGACGACATCCGAGCCCTGATGGAAAACGGGGAAACAGCAGCCCTCATCCTCCTAGACCTCTCCGCGGCTTTCGACACGGTCTGCCACCGCACCCTAGTGCAGCGCCTCAGCAACGTCGGAATCCAGGAGAAGGCGCTGGAATGGATCGTCTCCTTTCTCGACGGAAGAACACAAAGAGTCCGCCTACCACCGTACAAGTCAGAGGCCACCAAAGTCATCTGCGGCGTCCCTCAAGGATCCTCACTGAGTCCGACTCTCTTCAACGTCTACATGAGCCCCCTCGCGGCCATCGCACGCCAACACAACCTCAACATAATCTCCTACGCCGACGACACCCAGCTGATCCTCTCCCTGACCAACGACCCCGCCGCCGCCAGAGCCAACCTGCACGAAGGGATGAGAGAGGTAGCCGAGTGGATGACGACGAGCCGCCTGAAGCTGAACACAGATAAGACGGAGGTCCTCATCCTGGGCTCCTCCCCCTCCGCCTGGGACGACTCCTGGTGGCCCCCCGCCCTGGGCACCGCACCCAAACCGACGGACCACGCACGCAACCTGGGTTTCATCTTGGACTCCTCCCTCTCCATGACCAGGCAAGTCAACGCCGTCTCCTCGTCGTGCTTCAACATCCTGCGCATGCTGCGGAAGATCTTCTGGTGGATCCCCACAGAGACCAGGAAGACCGTCACCCAGGCCCTCGTCACCAGCCGACTGGACTACGGCAACGCACTCTACGCCGGAACCACCGCCAAGATCCAAAAGAGACTCCAGCGCATCCAGAACGCCTCAGCCAGACTCATCCTCGACATCCCACGTCACAGCCACATCTCCGGACACCTAAGAGACCTGCACTGGCTCCCGGTCAACAAGAGAATCACCTTCCGCCTCCTTACCCACGCACACAAAGCTCTCCACGACCAAGGCCCGAGCTACCTCAACAACCGAATCAACTTCTACGCTCCCAAACGCCACCTCCGATCCGCCAGCCACGCCCTCGCCGCCGTCCCACGCATCCGCAGAGCCACTACAGGAGGAAGTCCTTCTCCTACCTGGCCGCTAAGACCTGGAACTCCCTCCCGGCCAACCTGCGCCTGACCCAAGACCACCTCTCCTTCAGGAAGAAGCTCAAGACCTGGCTGCTCGAGCAGTAGCGGCACCCCCTCCCCCCCCCCCAAGCGCCTCGAGACCCTACGGGTAGGTAGTGCACTCTATAAATGTCTTGATTGATTGATTGTTTTGAAGGAAAATTTTCACTTAAAGTTTTAAAAGAATCTATTATAGACATGGAAGGATTTGTTGATACCATTATTGAGTTCAAAGAATGTACCGCTAACTTTAAAATGTATGTTGCAGTCAAAGGTGTGAATGTATTGGGATGGAGAGATGAATAGTCTCTTGGTATTATACTTAATCCCAGGAGGAAGAACCCTGTTTTATTAATATCACAAGTTAGTGATAGTGTGTACATAAAAACTTAATGTGACAATATCATTAAACTATTTCCTGTAGTTTTCTCTGATAAACTAGGTAGGCTTAACAATTATTCACATAGAATTACATTAAAGACTGGAACATAACCTGTCAAACAAAAACTTAGGCCTGTGCCCATAAGTGTGAGGGAAGATTTAAGAAAACTATTACAAGGACTCATTGATCAAGATATAATTGAGGAAGTGGATTCTTCTGAATGGGTTTCTACCATTGTTCTTGCACGGAAATTAGACAAAAGTTTGAGACTATGTGTTGATCTGAGAGCACTTAATTCAAATTTAATTGTAGACTGCCATCCTTTGCCCAATATTAATGAAGGTGTTTCCATGCTTGAAGGTGCCAAAATATTTTCCACTTTTGATTTACGCTCTGCGTATCATCAGATTCTTCTCATGGAAGATTCAAAACAATATACTGCATTTATAACATCCGAAGGTCTTTTTCAATATAAAAGAATGCCCTTTGGCTTGGCCTCAGTGGCATCAGTCTTTCAAAGAGCTATGTATCACATTTTTAAAGATATAGATGTATTTGTTAGGTGCTTTCAAGATGATATTCTTGTTTTTTTGACTAATTCAGAACATAGAAAAGAAGCCTGTAGTCGTTTGGATAAGAATATATTAACTTTGAAATTAGAAAAAGGCAAAATGTTTCATGAAAGTGTAGAATATTTAGGTCATACACTTTCTGGGAATGGTGTTGTTCCTAGGAAGTCCTTAGTGGAAGCTATTGTGAATGCTCCGGCTCCAGATAATAAAGAAAAACGTTTGTCCTTTTCTGGGCTCTGCGAATATTACAGCAAATTCATCAAATTCTTTGCTACCAAGATGGAGCGTTTGAGAGAACTTACTAGACAGAGTGTGGAATTTTGTTGGACACAGAAACAAGAAAATGCTTTTCAAATTGTCGAAGCTCCAACTTTAAAACCATTCTGCTTGATCAAAACCTGTATTGTCACAGTAGATGCAATTATGTACCGTTTGGGTGGTGTACTTTCACAAAGAGCTGGAAAAGATGAATGGTGTGTAGCCTTTGCCTCTCGCACATTGAGACTGAAAGAAAATACGCTGTGATTGAGAAAGAGTTATTAGGGTGTGTCTGGGGAATTGAACATTTTCTGAATTTAATATGGGGAAACAGATTTATACTCAGGACCGATCATAACCTGCAAGAATACAGTTTTTCTATAGAATATGTTCCGGGAAGATATAATGCTACTGCAGATTGTCTCTCTCGTCTTCTTAGTTGTCAAATGCCTGAAGTTGAAGATTCTAATGACATAGAAATGATTGGTTCTGTGTCTGATTTGGTCTCACATGAATGTTCTTCTATCTCAGAGAAATGTGGAATCAAAGCATGATCTCTGATAGCATTTTGTGTCACATTAAAGAGTTCATTCTTAAAGGGTGGCCTAATGATAGAAGTACCTCTACTGAACTTAAATCATTTTTGCAAGTTTTCTCAGAACTTACTTTTGAAAATAACCTAATTTTCAAAAATGGTAAATGTGTTTCTCCTGAGTCAATGAAGAATCTTATTCTAAAACTTGCTCATGAAGGGCATCCTGGAGTGTCCTCTATGAAAAGGTTAATCAGATCAAACTTTTGGTGGCCAGGATTAGATAAATCTGTTGCCAGGACAGTGAGAGAGCGTTTTGCATGCGTAAATAGTGATAAAATGCTGAAAGTTTTTCCTGCTCCCCTATAACCTGTTCAATGGCCAGATTCTCCTTGGCAAAATATTGCCTTTGATATATCTTGTCCATTCAACTCATTGCCCCAAGAGTCTCGTTTTGTACTAGTCATTATTGACTATCATTCAAAGTGGCCAGAGGTTAAGTTTGTTCATCATGCCACTACTTCAGTTGTCATAGAGTTTTTTAAAGAGATTTTCTCTAGGGAATGTTTTCCTGAGATTCTTATAACAGATAATGGTGTACAACTTAAGCCCCATGAAATAGAGGAATGTTTGACATTGCATAATATAAAACATCATACCACAGCTTTCTATGAACCTCAATGTAATGGTCAGGTTGAGAGGTTTAACCGTGTACCTAAAGATGGTGCTGAAACAGCAAGAAAATCAAGCAGGGATTGGAAAGTTGTGTTGAGGGAGAAATTGTGGAGATATCGCATTACTCCACATTCTACAACAAATTTGAGTCCTTTTTGTCTCCTCAAAGGTAGAGAACCAGCTTCTGAGTTGTGTTCCTGGTGGATTAAAAACAAAATGTCAAAGAAAAATGTTGTCCCTGATTTACAACAAGTAACATCTGATATACAAATGAAACAAGACAAGATGAAAAATTTGTAAGACTCCAGAATGAAAGTGAAAGAACCTTGTTTTGTTGTTAGTGATTGGGTAAGAATACGTAAACAAGGATTCAACATTTTAGGATCATCTAAGTTTGGATCACCTATCAAAGTTATTAAAACATACTTCAATAGTATAATGACACAAGATGGTATAATTTGGAATGTTAGAAGAATTGCTAAATGTAATGTTCCTTCTGTTCATTTTAACTCTTCTAAAACCAACATTTTCATGAAGCAGATTCTATTTCTTCTAGAATTAAAACTTATGGTCAAGTTATTACAGATCCCATTAAAATGAAAGATTATGTTTACATTTTAAGGGAAGAGATGTGTTATATTTCCTGCTTTATATGTATGCCTCTTTAAATGCTTTCAGAACTTTCTGTTAGCCTGGGTTTTGCATCTTTTGTCATGCATTCTAAATTCCAGTCAGACTACTCTTTACCTCTGACTGAGAAACATGTACTTTCTTTGCTCTCTAATTAAATCCATATTTTTATATATATATTTTCTTCAGTTTATTTTATTGAAATATGACAGACAGTCTCCTTGGTGCAGAACTGCCGAAGCTGCGGCTACTAGAAAAGAACCGTTTGATGTCACTGTAGGCACTATTAACTTGGAGCAGTCGTGCCATGTGACAAGGCCTGTACACACCAGTCATTTTGGATTGGTTGTCGCGCCCCTCTGCTGATTTGCCATCGCTATGTTCATTGTTGTCACTGTAGGCATTATTAACTTGGAGCAGTCATGCTGTGTGACATGGCGCATACGCACAAGCCATTTTGGATTGGTTGATGCAATCCTGTGCTGATTTGCCATTGCTACGTTCAGTGTGCTCATCTAATGATAGCACAAGATGTTCGTGATTTGGTGGCTGCAGAGCCATATTTAGCATCTTGTGTCTGCACGGAGGTGTTCAGAGGTCGTCAACAAGAGGAGATGTGACATTTGTGGATAGCACTGTGGTGAGCAGAAGTAACATTTGCGCACAGCACTGTGGTGAGACAGGAATGTTGGTTCAAAGTTAAAGGTGAAGTCATTCTGGTGCCATGTTTGCAGTGGGCTTGGGTGATAGGTTTCTTACCAATGACATGACAGTTACTGATAGCTATTGTCATGTGACACTATGTGTATTTCTAATGCTATGCCTATACATGTAGTCATTAAGGTTTCTTTGTATCGATTGTTTAACATGCCTAATGGTCTGTTATCTGCTGCGGTGATTGTGCTCATGTGGGCAGTAAGTGGGGGTAGTTACACTTCTGGATGAGTGCATATGCATTTTTTTGCAGTATGGAATGCATATTACATTTTGTGATGCACAATTAATTTTTGTATGTGTAGGGGTGTGTTGGGTTAGGTATTACCTTGTGACTGTGGGTTGTTAGTGGGTTGGAATATACCCTGTATACCCTGCACATACTCAGTATACTTTGCATATTCTCTGTGTGTGGGGATGGGTTGGGTTGAATGATACCCTGAGGGAACAATGATCTCCTTTTATGTTGAAATGTCTATAGTTGCAAGATACCTATAATTTGCAGTAGTGGCATCGTGAGGATGTCTTTTTCTTGCAGTGTGTGTGCAGTAGTGGGAACCTGAGCATTCCTTTGTCCTGCAGTGTGTGTAGTAGTGGGAACATGAGAGTTCCTTTTACTGCAAGGTGTGCAGTAGTGGGAACAAGGGTTCCTTTGTCCAGCAGTGTGTGCAGCAGTGGGAACATGAGGGTTCCTTGTCCTGCAAGTAGTGCAGTAGTGGAACGTGAAGGTTCCATTATCCTGCAGTGTGTGCGGTAGTGGGAACATGAGGGTTCCTTTGTCCTGCAGTGTGTGTGTAATAGTAGAGACGTGTGAGCTCCTTTGTCCTGCAAAGAGCGAGGTGGATATATGTACAAGTTCTATCCTGCTATATTTATACATCTGGTGCTCTCTTGTGGGAGCAGAAGATATATAATATGTGATCTTTATGTGTGTGATCTTCCTTTACAATCTAAGGAGGGTAATGATTCATGCAATGTAATCTTATGTGATCTTATTTTACAAGTCAAGGAGAATATTTATATTTCATGTAATGTGATAGACGTGATTTTATTTTTATAATGTGATCTTTCTTTACGATCTAAGGAGTGAAATAGTGTATTTAATGTGATCTTTCTTGTAATTTAGGATTGGTTACATAAATGCGATCTTTCTTGTATATTTAGGATTGGTTAAATTTTTACAGGACATGCATTTTCTTCTACCCTGCGTCCTGTTATTTATTTTGTTTTCTGAAGGAAGGAGATATGTTGCATTTTGTGATCTCTTATTTCCTTGCTTCTCAGCCCGTGTGACTGTGATGTAATAGAATGTTCATGAGTGCATGGTTTGGATGAGTGGTCAGTTGGAATGAATGGGGCTGAGCTGCAGCTGGTGGAGCACATTACTTACCATCTTACCTGTAATTGATTAAACCTACCTATATGTCTACACTATTGGCTACTGGACTGATTACCTACAAGGACCTTACTTTGATTACAAAACGTTCTTATTTTTGTAAAGAACCCACTATGTAGATTGATTTCAGATTCGGCACTTTGCACTTTCTAGTCTCCTTTCCTTTTCGTCGTACATGGTTTGCAGAACGTCCATGATGCCCCTGTGACAATAAATCAGCGCAAAGCACACTGCACTTTGTTTTTTGTAAGCTATACTGCTACTAGAAAACATTATTTACCTCTGCTGTGTATTTTGAATATTAAAAAATGTACAAGCTACCTCAATTTCTCTACAGCAGCTTACAAAACAAACAACTTGTTTGGTGGTAATTAATTTTATCCAAATTGCCCTTAAAATACGAAAAGGGTACTATTGAGAATGAGAAACTTATGTATGGCATCCCAAATTAAATTGCTGTTTTAACATTATATGAAATGTTTTCAATTTTACGTACGATCAACATTATGTATTGTGCACTTTTTGCCTTGTTCTCTATTTGGTGTACTTGGGGCCTCATTTAGGAGGTTTTCCCAGAGGGCAGCCCTGCAGGCCTTCCTGCTGCACTGCCCTACGGCAAAAGAAAAGGGCAGGAATGTGCTATATTGTTGTACAGTGCTTTGCTTCTTTCTTGGGCCAGCACTCTAGATCTCTACTTGTGTTCTGGGTTCTGGAGTTCTCCTTCGCCCTGTTGGCAGTTGGAGCTCTGGTTGGACGGGGAGCTGACCTACTTATCTCTGTGCTGCATTAAAGCTTTCATATAGCTTACCTGTTCCTGTGGTCCGCATCTTATTTACATCATTTGGCGACTTGGGCTGGCGAGATGTCCGACCATCTCTTCCTTGTTAATGCTGCAGCCTAAGAAGACTTTACAGAGAAGTAGCGCATCAACTCCCTCGAGAATCCACGTGTGATGCACAGCGTGAATGCGGAATGTTTCTTCCGTTTTATCAGTGACTGCGACATCTTGTGAAATACTTTTATGGACTTTCTTGCCGATCTTCATGTTCGTAGCGCAGTAAGTGACGTCATCTGTACCAACGTCTGGAGACTTTGGTGAGTCACACAGCAACGCGTCTCCTAGCAACAGACCGTAAGCAGCTACATCACCAGCCTACGTCTTCGAACTACTCAAGCGGCAACGTCCCCGAGGCCAACTTCCTTTGTCCGGTGAGTCGCGTCACTGAAGCGCATCTCTCATGCGCGTAGATTCACGTTGTGGCTGAAACGGAACGTCTGACGTGTAACGTAGTACACGCACGGCGCCGTCGGCCATTTTGGCAGCATTACTCTTCATTGTTACTGTTACCTTGGTTACACGCCGAGGAACAGAAGAGCATCACGCACACGACGAGAAGCGGAAAAGCATCGCTCAAGCGGTAGCGTCACTGGAACGCAAGCAGCAGCGTAATTGAATCGCATAAGCAGCGTGTTTGAAACAACGCGTATAACGTTCCTGAAACACATTTTCTTTGCTCATAAACTCTCGCTTTACAGTGTTGATAATCTCCATGGAAACGCTCGTGATTGAGCGTTAAGCATCGTTTCTTCGCCACAGATCTTCTCCTTCTATAAGAGTAAGCATTTATGTTCAACATATTTTGCTTTACTGTTTAACGTACTTGTTTATCATTACCCTGTTGGTAGTCATTAAAAGACATGGCTCAATCGATCAATGTCGCCCTTCCTCCTCAATTTTTGTCAGAGCCAGGCAATCCTCCTATAGCGTGGGAAGACTGGATAGTCATGTTCTATAATTATATTGAAGCTCTGGACGGAGAGGATTATCCACCTAAACGCAAAAAAGCACTATTAATGACCACATTGGGTAAAGAGGGACAGCGCTTGTTCAAATATTTACCACAAGTCCTACCTGCAGGATCACAAGCTGACTTTGATGAGTTTAAAGAGGCTGTAACAAGATTAGAAACCCGTTTTGGTAAAGAGGAAAATCTTATCCTTCAGAGATACAAATTCTATAAAAATAAACAATTGGCTGAAGAAAGCATTGATGAGTTTGTAGCAAGACTGCGCGAGTTATCAATCAAATGTAACTTTGGCCAGATGGCGGACGAATTAATTAGAGACCAACTAGTTGTCCAGGCAAACAATAGAAAAGTACAAGAACGTTTATGGGCGGCGAAGAACCCAACATTGAAAGATGCCATAGAACTTGCCAAAGTCGTGGAGGAAAGCGAAAAGTGTATGAGGGAACTACAAAAAAGTGGTCTGGAAACCAAAGTAGCAGAAATCTCTCATAAGGGTACTTTTAGCGAAAATAGTGACGATGAAGCCACTGCTATTGCAATTGTTAGAAAGAAAGGCTATGTTCTTCAGAAAAAGAATGTACAACAGACATCTTTTAGCAAGAGTAATCAAAAGATGTGTTCTAGTTGGGTAGTTTTTCCCATTCTTCGGATGGGAAATTTTGTTTCGCAAACAACAAAGAGTGTCTACGTTGTGGTAAGACGGGACACTTTGCTAAAATGTGTAGGAATAAGAATAATTCAAAAGTTACAGTTGTTAATGAATGTGATGATTTGAGACGTGATGTTAACAAAATTTTAGTTCTAACTGACACAGTGTGCGCGTGTGATAACCAGAGGGGTAATCCTTTTAAAGATGATTTTGTTATTGATGGGAAAGTCATTACACTCATGGTTGATACAGGTTCCAAGTGGACCATAATTCCCACTTCATTGATGAAGAGTGTGTGGGGCGAAAGAGCTTTGAAGACGTGCAACATTTTCCCGTCTGGTTACCAGGGTGAGAAGATTGACATGCTAGGATTCTTTGAAGCTGAAATTGACTTCAAAGGCAGATCAGCTTATGGAAAAATATATATATCAGCAGATGGACCAGCAATCTTAGGCCGTCATCACCAATATGATCTACACATTGTGGTTGATCCTAGGTCCGATAATCCTATTTCCATTGTTGAGACCTCATCCTTGGAGGATATTTTGGCTAGATATAAAAATGTTTTTAGGGACCAGTTGGGTGAACTTATTGGCTACTCACATCGCATAATTCTTAAGGAGGGCAGTTCACCTGTGCAACACAAAGTAAGGAGGGTGCCCTTTGCTTTACGAGATGAAGTTAAGGCTACCCTTGAAGAAATGCTCCAAGGGGGTATCATTGAACCCATCGAAGCATCTCCTTGGATTTCGCCTGTTGTGATCTCGCAGAAACCGGACAACAAGATCAGGTTCTGTGTGGATCTTCGTTCCCTAAATAAGTGTGTTGTAGCCGACGTATTTCCCCTACCAAACATCAGTGAATTGGTATCAACCCTTAGAGGGGCAAGGTTTTTTAGTGAGTTGGACCTTAAACACGCCTACCATCAAATTTGTCTGGATGATAACTCAAAGCATTTAACTGCTTTTATCACAAGTGAAGGCACATTCCAATTCACTAGGCTACCCTTTGGGCTAGTCTCAGCCGCTAGCGTATTCCAGAGACTTGTCTCTGAAGTTTTTAAGGGTCTTGATAAGGTGCTGTATTTTCAAGACGATATCTTGATTTATGGTAATTCTCTACAAGAACACAACAAAATCTTACAAGATGTGTTACTTAGGGTGGATGAGGCTGGTTTAACTCTAAGAAAAGAGAAGTGTGCCTTTCTGTTGAAAGAGATAGAGTATTTAGGATTTTGTTTGTCAGAAGAAGGCATTAAACCTAAGAAAAACTTAATTGAAGCCATTGAGCTAGCACCCTCCCCAGTTGATAAGGATCAACTTCGGTCCTTTATGGGCTTGATCGAGTTTTACTCGAAATTTGTAAGAGATTTCTCATCCAAGACTGCTTCCCTGAGATCCTTACTAAAAAAGGTGTCAAGTTTTGTTGGACCACTGAGCATGAATCCTGTTTTAAATTGATCAAAAGGGAACTTAAATCTGCAAATGTCCTCACCCCTTTTGACACTACTCGGTCCTCCATCCTGATGGTTGACGCCAGTGCCATTGGCCTTGGTGCAGTTCTCTTACAAAGACATGGTAGCGTTGAGAAAACAATAGCATTCGCGTCTAGGCCTCTGTCCACCTCTGAGTCAAACTACTCGGTAATAGAGCGTGAGGCTCTTGCCGCAGTCTGGGGAATGAGTTACTTTCGAACTTACTTGTGGGGTTACAAGTTTGTTTTACGTACAGACCACAAACCTCTTTTAAACGTTCTAGCTCCTGGTGGGGCTGGTAAGGGTTCCCCAAGGTTGGCGAGACTGGCTTCTCGCTTGCAGGACTATCAGTGCGAGATCGAATTTGTTCATGGGTGGAAGAATATCCAAGCGGATTGTCTGTATAGGCTCCCTATTCCTTCCACTTGTTGTGGTTCTGAGATCAAGTCCGATGATCTTGCGGTTGCTGTAATGGAGGATGTTTTGTTGGTGGGCGGTGGTTCATTTTCCCGTGATGAATGGTCCAAGGGCATGGAGGAAGATCTGACTTTGAAGGCTGTTATCAGTCTTGTTTCTAATGGTACAAGGAGGGAAAGTACTGTTAGTCCTTCCGTCAGACCCTTCCTGAAAATTTTGGATGAACTTTCTTTAGAGGGAAAAGACGTTTTGATGCGAGGTGATCGTTTTGTTCCCCCTGATCTATTAAGAAGGAGAATTCTAGACTTGGCCCATGAGGGACACTTGGGTCAAAGTCTCACTCAACGCCGTGTCAAACAGAACTTTTGGTGGCCCTCTATCGATAACGATGCAGTCGATTGCGTATTGAAGTGTAGTTACTGCAGGGAAGGCGAGAAGCGCCTCAAAATTTTGGGCTCTCAGTCCACACATAAAATTGTCTTTGAGAATACTCCCTGGCATAGTGTCTGCATAGACTTCATAGGCCCCATGAGTGAGCTACCTACAGATCACCGCTTTGCAATTGTTCTAATCGATTGTTTTTCAAAATGGTTGTGTGTACAATTTGTAAAAGAGATCACTACTGATGCCACCATTAAGTTTTTGAAGGGTATTTTTATCAACGAGGGGTATCCTTCTGTCCTTATTTCAGACAATGGGACTCAACTCACGTCCTCAAAAATGACTTCTTTTGTTAATGATTGTGGCATCAGGCATCAGAAGACTAGTCTTTACAACCCACAGGGTAATGGCCTTTGTGAAAGGGTGAATCGCCTTGTTAAGGGCGTGATTCAGATGTTTGTAGAGACTGGCTGCTTTTCTGATGAGCGTGTCCAGGAACTGGTCTGGGCTTACCGCTCCACACCTCATAGGAGTGGTGAAAAGTCTCCTTTTGAACTAATGCGTGGTCGCACACCAGTAAGTAAATTGACCCCTGCTTGGTTGAAGGGCTCTGGTGGCGATGTCCCCTTAATTCATGACAGCACCCCCTTGCCCATCTCTGTGGGTGACCTGGTTAAGGTTAAGCCGGGGAGACTTGCTAAGGGTCTTAGCAAGTGTAGGGGTCCCTACAGAGTCAAGAGGGTTTTTCCTCACTTCATTGTCTTGGCCAATGGTGAAAGTTGGAATTACCGGAGGGTAGCACTCTACCAGAAACGTAAAGATTCTTCTTCTGATGACCTGTTTCCTGCTCAGCTTGATGGTTGTAATGGTTATTTACTGTCCTCTGGTGGTCCTTCTTCTCCCATCCCCTTGCCAGCTGGACGGGGGGAGGTGGGTGGTGGCGATGCCTCCACTTCTTTATGTACATATCATAGTAGTTCTGTGGTTTATTCCGCTCCTACCTCTCTTGTTCCTCCTTCTGTACCTCGTGCTCCTGCTCCTTCTTCCTCTTCCTTAGTTGATGTCGGTTTGAGGAGCTCTCGCTCCCGTCGTCCACCCATGTACTTGAATGACTATGTGCATTAGTGTTCCTTTCCTTTTTCCTGTGTTTTCTTTCCTTGCAAGGAGGGGAGATATGTTGTACAGTGCTTTGCTTCTTTCTTGGGCCAGCACTCTAGATCTCTACTTGTGTTCTGGGTTCTGGAGTTCTCCTTCGCCCTGTTGGCAGTTGGAGCTCTGGTTGGACGGGGAGCTGACCTACTTATCTCTGTGCTGCATTAAAGCTTTCATATAGCTTACCTGTTCCTGTGGTCCGCATCTTATTTACATCATATATCTATGAGATATGTCCAATTCCTGTCCTTTTCCAATGCGCCTGCGCACTATGGGCTGAGTGCGCCAACGGAGGCACCATGGTGCACGGGTGACAACGTTGCAGGGATGATTATTTTTCTGCAGGAAGGAAAACCTTCCTGTACAAATACAATCACAAGCTGCTTTTTCCTCTTTCTCTGTATGCTGCAAAATGCAGCACACATAGAAAAAGGAAAAACAAGGAGAAATGAAGATTTTTCTCCTTGTTTTGCCTCCCTTATGCCTCCCCTGGAGAGGGGTAAGTTTTTAGCGTTGCCTCAGGGTTATGATTCCATGTAAATCTGGGGCAGTGTCAAAAAGCCATGTTGTTGGGAATGCCCCCAACAAGACCCATTGCATGCCCCTTTAAGGCAGAAAACTGTGTTAAAGGGAATGATATGTATGAGGCAGAATTAAGCCAAAAAAGTGGCTTAGTGCTACCTTGTATATATGGAGCAGGCTCCTGCGCCTCAAAACGTCACAAAAAGTGACGTTCCGGCGGCACAAGGAGCCTCATAAATGAGGCACTCTAGATTTCCCAGAAACAATCAGCACTAAGCACATTACACTTTAATAACCTTTTTAAATTATATACTGCTGTTAGGAAACAACATCTTAGTATCGCCATTATGCATTTTAAATTAATCAGTATAGGCCTGCCTTGATTGTTATATTTTAGTTTGCTTTAGAAACAACTTGTTTGGCTGTAATTAATTTTATCCAAAGAGCCCTCAAAATTAGAAAATTGCATTATTGATGTTGAGAGACTTAGATATGGTAGACTGTATGAACCTGTTTTTTTAATGTTTCATGAAACGCTCATACATTTAAGGTATAATTATAAATGAATTCATTAATATTAATTTTAATTTTATAGCTGTATTTAGTCGAATAAAGATTCATATTGATTGATTTATTGGCAGGTGGCGTTTCGTTCCTAACAAGGATTATATCCAAACAAATTAGCTAGATATTCTGGAGACACCACCTCTCTGCTTAAAGTGTTCCTGAAGATGGGCAGGAATAACGGCCCAGCCGGGGGGCTAAGGTCAATCTACTGTGTGTGCCCAGACCTAGCCCTGATATGACACCAGTTGTTGTATTTTAAGGGCTGGTACAACAGTGAGTACCAATACAAAGACATCCGGTTAATATTGGTTTGAAATTCCTCTCTTATATAAGACAAGAGTCAACTGTTTTGCTGATTTGTTAATAATAATAATTCAAATGAAGCTCCAGTTTTCATCTGAGCTTCGGATCATTTTCTAAATCTGTAGTCAAATGATTGCTGGAATATGCAAATAAGGGGTAACGTACCAGGTTTGTCTTGAGAGCTCCCGGTCACAGCCAGTTAGCCATTGGAGATATTTTACGCAAGGTGGGCATTTTGCCCAATACAGAAATGCCAGAACCCCTGCAAGACATGTGCCACATGAAAGTCAGGAAATTCTCATAGGTTAGCAACATTAAACAGAGTAGTGTAAATGGGAATTGCAACACATAGTGAAATGAGTTACAATGGGACCTTTGAGTCTTCCAAGGCCGACCAGGCTAGTATTATGGGATGCATACCACTGCCACATTCACGAACTTTAAGTACAGTTCATCCAAGGCAGCTGTGTCCAAGCTATTTGCAGTACATACGAAGATGTTGTCTCTTGTTTTTAAGCTTGTTGTTGTCTGAGAGGTTGCACTCAACCAAGAGGGTGGTGTGAGCATGTCAGAAAGATGAGGTGGTGGAGAATTTGAGAACTCATCAATATCGTTCATGTTCTGCCCTGGAGGCCTATATATGAGATAGAAGATGGAGGTCTGCGTTGAAGAAGGTGGGAAATACTATATCAGCAGTTCAATGGATTTGAGTGTTACTTGGTTGCCTAGGGTGCAGGACCAGGAGGACATTTGGATGAAAGCAAGGCCTTCTCCCATCTGCAAAGATTTGGGTGTGAAACATGTTTCTTTGAAGAAGAGGACACCAAGCTTCTTATAGGCGGTTTTTGTTGTGACTATTGCACAGAATATTGTAGAATGAGAGTTGATAGTCATGAGTTGGGATGCATGTTATGTAGTCTAAGGATGTGTGGCAGTTAGTGGAATGTGCTCAATGTTGGGTCTATGTGTTGCGTGAATGGTATGTGAGTATCTTGGTCAACTTCTAGGTGTGATTGTGGAGATTGGCCTTGTTGGAACTGGGGTCACCAGTCCCCTAGGGTAGCATGGCACGAGCGGGTAGGCATCCGAAAGCATATGTGTTAAGCAACCATGCAGCACACGCAACCACTGAGTCAGAAACCTGGGCACGCAATTAGTGACACCACTCCAGTGAGTTTGTGTAAAAACTCAAGTTAACTTTATTAAGATAGAGCTGGATCAGGGTATTAGGAATTCATTTAAGATTAGCTTATTAGCTTTCCACTAAAATACATGTGTGAGAACACTTGGCAATAAATACTGGATGAATAAATAATCAATATTAGATGTTCCATAAATATTAAATATTGAATAAATACATTTTTAGTATAACACAGGCCTGACCTATGCCTTGCTCCTGGTCAGCACCTGCATCAAATGCATTAAGAAGTTATAACAGAAAGCATTTCAATAAATAACAGTAGATTTCTACTTTTCTTAAATATGAAACATCACATCAGAGGGAACCTTAGCTGTGCATAACTCTTCTCCCCTATTAGGAGTAAAACATCTCATAAATAGATAAATAATGTATCATAACTGACTAGAGGTCAAAGTTATCACTCTCCTCACACAGGGAAAAGACTTCAATGTAAAACATTTCATTTAGCCAGCATTACCCATGTCATCAGGTAAGAATAAACCTTTCTTTTAACTAGGGTAAATTATCACAACACCTGAGGCTGGTATAGCAGTGCGCTATCCCTATTAATCAGGAATAAACCTCTCCTCAAATGGGAGTAACCATCTCCTTATATACCTAGAGGTCTTTGGGAACCATTGCACAGGAGTATGCATGACATATGACCCAGGAACTATGTAATTATGCAGTATAAACATTTCCTGAGGTAGCAACAGCATTCATATAACAGTGCCTTAGGCAGTAATATACATGTCATGAGAGTAAAGGCAGAACATTTCATTAGTCATAAACTAACCAGACAGTTAATTACCAGTTGCACTTGGGAGGAATAACCATTCCATTACCTAGAGCTTTACGCAAAGCGTATTTGAATGAACCTTACATTGGGCATTCACTAAGGCATTTAGCTAGAAATAAACAGTTCTCTAGGCAGAAGTTAGGACATATCTAAAGGCATTGCCCTAGGCAGGAGTGAACATTTAATTAGCCAGTACCCAGTATTTCAATAGGCCCCAAGTATTTCCTTAGCACCCTATAAGCCCTGCATCAGGCTTCAAATAGGCATTACATCACTTCCAACCTGGCATTAGGCAAACTACACATCGGCTGGTGCATAAATGAGCAGCAAGTTGCTCCTATTAATCAGGGAACATTCCCATAAGGCAAGGGAGAAACATCCATCAACAATGCAGCCCAATTTAATAATTAACTCACGGCAGGAGTACAAGGTTCCTACTGCAGGGGACCCACAGTGACCTTCGTGGGCCCAGTCCCCATGCCTGAAGGGCTTCTGTAATTAATTAGGGCCAACAGGACCCAGTCACCAGTTTTCCCCAGGGAGGGGCGAACTCGGGGCCTCCCGGGGCCTTCTGCCCTCCTCCCTGGGGGTTTGCTATCTCCTCTCCGTTAATCTGGGCCAACCGGGCCCAACAACAATCTTCCCCAGGGGAGGGGCGAACTCGAGGTCTCATGCGACCTTCCGCCCTCCTCCCCGGGGGTTTACCTGCCTTCTTCGGCCCTTCCTGGGCCCTTGCGTAGGTTCTGGAGGCAAGGGAGGGGTTCCAACCCACCCGTGAGCTTCATTCGGCCCAGCGCGTTGCACAGGGGCCGGACCCGGGATGCGGGGCAATCGGAGGGGGCTCTGGTGCACATCGGCCCCCTCCGCGACGAGTGCTGGCAGTGAGGGGGGGCTCTGACACTCTCTCGGAGCCCTCCCCGTCGATGACAAGCGGTTCCCGGGCCTTCTACAGCCTCACCGGCCCAGGAACCAATCGCGATGTGGTGCAGGAGAGGCTCGGCCACGCGGCCAATCAGTGCGCGGCGGGGCCGGGACTTGATGTGTCCCCGTCACGTGATACGGGGATTCCTGCCTCAGGGCCTAACGCGACCTTACTGGTATGCGCGGAGGCCTCCTCAGGCGTACAATACGGCGGCCCTCTCCTGGTACACGGGGGCCGCCGAGGGGGGTCACGAAGACGGCGCTGGTTCCGCTGGGATCCCTCACTCTCCGGCCGGGCCGCGGCGGTGACAGCGGCCCCAGGTCACGCTGAGACACAGCGCCTTTTCTCCCTCACGCCTCCGGTTGCTGAGGCGGCCCTCTCCTGGCACTGGGGGCCGCCTGGGGGCTAAGCACGGCGTTTCACTAGGCGCTACAGGTAGGCGCTTGGCGAGGTTGCAGTCAGTGGCGCTCTTCCACTACTTCCGGTCGCTTCACCGGCACAGCGACATAAGAGCGCTTTTCAGGGGTCAGCAGTTCACAGGACAACAATCCAGGCAGATATAGCGCTTCAGGATTCTAGCGCTTCAGGATTCTAGCGCTTCAGGATTCTGGCGCTTCAGGATTCTAGCGCTTCAGGACCACTATAGCCTCAAGAATCACAGCGCACTCTGGCAATATCAGCAGGCTCAGTGCTTCTCACAGGGACACAGTAGATAAGCGCTTGGAGGGCAATGTAGCGCTTAGGCAGTTTCTAGGAGGCTAGCGCTTCAGCAGTAGCTGTCTTCAAACAAGGGCAGTTCACAGGTCAAGCCACACAGCAGTGGCAGGTTAGCGCAGGAACCCCAGGTGGCGTCAGGGGGGCACAGGGAGCGACACAGCACCAATACCTGGGTGGTTCCTCAAAAGTCCTGTGGTGATTTAGTTTTTCTTCTTGGCGTGATGTTTCTTGCGCCCTTAGTTTCTTGGTTACTGGTTCCTTAATTTCTTCTTGGCGCAGCTGTTTCTCGCGCCCTTGTAAATAGCAGTTGGGTTCTTGTTTCCTTGAAGGGGGTTAAGTTGGTGGCTGGTGTTGGTTCTCCTCAGCCAATCCCCTCAAGTGGTCCCTGGGGGTTCCCTTCCGCTGGGCTAGGTCAGGGGGGATTTACAGGTGTGCTCAATACTTGAAAGGCAGCACTCAAAGTACTGTCACTTCCAGCATCATAGTCCCTGACTAGGCCCCTCTGCCTAAACTCCTGCGTAGGTTCCTCCCCCAGGTCCTCCCCTCAGCTTCTCTCCTTCTTCTCCTCAGGAAAGTTCCCTCCCTTTCCTTTTATAGTGCCAGTTGACAGTTGGTAGTGTCAGTTGGTGTCAGTTGGTGTCACCTCACCTCTCCCAGAAGGTTCCAGAGGCTTCCGGAGGTTCCACCATTCTACCTGTGGACAGGCTGGCAGGCTAAGATGGATACATTGCCTGAGGGTTCCAGCCTGCCCCTGGCTACTAGAATGCGCCCTCTAAACCACGCTGCTGCAGCAGTGGTCTGTGGCGGCCATGTTAGGGGTAGGAAGTACCTGTACTTTAACACTAGTTTTACACTACACAGGCCCTTCTCCACTACACAAGACCTACACACTGTTGTTTCAATGGGGGCATTCTAAATTAACAGGGGATAAAAAACGAAAAATTTCTGGGGAAAGGGCCAAGTCTCACACATCTCCCCCCAGCCAAAAGCCAGGGTAGACTGATCATTCCCTTGACGGGCTTCCCTGCTTGGGGCGGAAAAAGGTGGACGCAGGCCCAATACCACCATGACATCCTCGCTAATCCAACCACCCCACTGGTGTTCCTAGTGGGATGCGGCCAGGACAGACCTCCAATCCGGATGTCTCTGGCCCTTACTCTCTCCCAGAGTGGGGGGCAGTCGCCCCAGGCCCGTGGTACCTTTTTCCACTCTCCTCCTCAATCTAGGGTCTAAACCCTTAAGTTGAATTGGTGACAGGGGCGAGACCTACCTCTCCCTGCACCCCCTCCCAGGGTTCCGCACCCTCCCACCTGGAGTAGTACCCCTGAGAGTCACAACCGGAGGAACTCTGAATACAGAGATTCCTCCCGCCAGGTCAGGCAACCCCTGAACCTGGCCACCCAACCCAGGATCTTAACCCCGTGGCTGGACCGGTGCCAGAGGAGAGTCCTTCCCTCCCTCTGCACCCCCTTCCAGGGTTCCGCACCCTCCTCCCCGGATAGGTACCCCTGGAAGTCACACCGGTAGGGTCCTTAGTTACCGGTACCCCACCCTCCAGGTCAGGCAATTCCTGATCCTGAAACCCCAGTCCAGGTCCTACACTCTGTGACTGGTCTAAACTCCGAACCTCGGGTACGCTGCCACCATGGAAGTACCTGGCACACATGATTTCAAGGTCCTCAGCTCTGTCTCTGTTAACTGAAGCCTGTGCACCAGCTTCCCTTCCTTCATTGCAAGGCTCACACTCTCTCTCATGCTCTATCATCTTAGACGAGGCGCACCCCCAGTTACTCTACTCCCTGCTCCAGAACATCCTCCCAGGCACATTGTCAGACACAACAATTTTGAGTAGGCCTGGGTCTTCTGGTGTGCCCGCCTCCCTGGGTGTGACCTGCCCCTCCTGTTCCCCATCCCCTCTCCCCTCTGGGTGGGCTCCTACCCGTGCCCCCAAAGTGGTACGGAGTTCCTCCTTCCCTCCGCCCAACAGGCACCCCATCCCCTGACAACACTCCAGTATGCCAGGTGGGGACTCAGATAAATCTGGGAAAAGATACCAGGACGTGGGTGACAGGATTAGGTATAACAGATCTTGATACACTCACAGGCTAGACAGTGGAGGGGTCAATTACTTTGGCTTACACACACAATAATTGTGCAGCCCGATTGCTGTGCACCCTGTCCCAATGGAGGGTGCTGCATGGTCACAAGTCCTGGATCCCACCGCTCGACACCAATATGTTGGAACTGGGGTCACCAGTCCCCTAGGGTAGCATGGCACGAGCGGGTAGGCATCCGAAAGCATATGTGTTAAGCAACCATGCAGCACACGCAACCACTGAGTCAGAAACCTGGGCACGCAATTAGTGACACCACTCCAGTGAGTTTGTGTAAAAACTCAAGTTAACTTTATTAAGATAGAGCTGGATCAGGGTATTAGGAATTCATTTAAGATTAGCTTATTAGCTTTCCACTAAAATACATGTGTGAGAACACTTGGCAATAAATACTGGATGAATAAATAATCAATATTAGATGTTCCATAAATATTAAATATTGAATAAATACATTTTTAGTATAACACAGGCCTGACCTATGCCTTGCTCCTGGTCAGCACCTGCATCAAATGCATTAAGAAGTTATAACAGAAATCATTTCAATAAATAACAGTAGATTTCTACTTTTCTTAAATATGAAACATCACATCAGAGGGAACCTTAGCTGTGCATAACTCTTCTCCCCTATTAGGAGTAAAACATCTCATAAATAGATAAATAATGTATCATAACTGACTAGAGGTCAAAGTTATCACTCTCCTCACACAGGGAAAAGACTTCAATGTAAAACATTTCATTTAGCCAGCATTACCCATGTCATCAGGTAAGAATAAACCTTTCTTTTAACTAGGGTAAATTATCACAACACCTGAGGCTGGTATAGCAGTGCGCTATCCCTATTAATCAGGAATAAACCTCTCCTCAAATGGGAGTAACCATCTCCTTATATACCTAGAGGTCTTTGGGAACCATTGCACAGGAGTATGCATGACATATGACCCAGGAACTATGTAATTATGTAGTATAAACATTTCCTGAGGTAGCAACAGCATTCATATAACAGTGCCTTAGGCAGTAATATACATGTCATGAGAGTAAAGGCAGAACATTTCATTAGTCATAAACTAACCAGACAGTTAATTACCAGTTGCACTTGGGAGGAATAACCATTCCATTACCTAGAGCTTTACGCAAAGCGTATTTGAATGAACCTTACATTGGGCATTCACTAAGGCATTTAGCTAGAAATAAACAGTTCTCTAGGCAGAAGTTAGGACATATCTAAAGGCATTGCCCTAGGCAGGAGTGAACATTTAATTAGCCAGTACCCAGTATTTCAATAGGCCCCAAGTATTTCCTTAGCACCCTATAAGCCCTGCATCAGGCTTCAAATAGGCATTACATCACTTCCAACCTGGCATTAGGCAAACTACACATCGGCTGGTGCATAAATGAGCAGCAAGTTGCTCCTATTAATCAGGGAACATTCCCATAAGGCAAGGGAGAAACATCCATCAACAATGCAGCCCAATTTAATAATTAACTCACGGCAGGAGTACAAGGTTCCTACTGCAGGGGACCCACAGTGACCTTCGTGGGCCCAGTCCCCATGCCTGAAGGGCTTCTGTAATTAATTAGGGCCAACAGGACCCAGTCACCAGTTTTCCCCAGGGAGGGGCGAACTCGGGGCCTCCCGGGGCCTTCTGCCCTCCTCCCTGGGGGTTTGCTATCTCCTCTCCGTTAATCTGGGCCAACCGGGCCCAACAACAATCTTCCCCAGGGGAGGGGCGAACTCGAGGTCTCATGCGACCTTCCGCCCTCCTCCCCGGGGGTTTACCTGCCTTCTTCGGCCCTTCCTGGGCCCTTGCGTAGGTTCTGGAGGCAAGGGAGGGGTTCCAACCCACCCGTGAGCTTCATTCGGCCCAGCACGTTGCACAGGGGCCGGACCCGGGATGCGGGGCAATCGGAGGGGGCTCTGGTGCACATCGGCCCCCTCCGCGACGAGTGCTGGCAGTGAGGGGGGGCTCTGACACTCTCTCGGAGCCCTCCCCGTCGATGACAAGCGGTTCCCGGGCCTTCTACAGCCTCACCGGCCCAGGAACCAATCGCGATGTGGTGCAGGAGAGGCTCGGCCACGCGGCCAATCAGTGCGCGGCGGGGCCGGGACTTGATGTGTCCCCGTCACGTGATACGGGGATTCCTGCCTCAGGGCCTAACGCGACCTTACTGGTATGCGCGGAGGCCTCCTCAGGCGTACAATACGGCGGCCCTCTCCTGGTACACGGGGGCCGCCGAGGGGGGTCACGAAGACGGCGCTGGTTCCGCTGGGATCCCTCACTCTCCGGCCGGGCCGCGGCGGTGACAGCGGCCCCAGGTCACGCTGAGACACAGCGCCTTTTCTCCCTCACGCCTCCGGTTGCTGAGGCGGCCCTCTCCTGGCACTGGGGGCCGCCTGGGGGCAAAGCACGGCGTTTCACTAGGCGCTACAGGTAGGCGCTTGGCGATGTTGCAGTCAGTGGCGCTCTTCCACTACTTCCGGTCGCTTCACCGGCACAGCGACATAAGAGCGCTTTTCAGGGGTCAGCAGTTCACAGGACAACAATCCAGGCAGATATAGCGCTTCAGGATTCTAGCGCTTCAGGATTCTAGCGCTTCAGGATTCTGGCGCTTCAGGATTCTAGCGCTTCAGGACCACTATAGCCTCAAGAATCACAGCGCACTCTGGCAATATCAGCAGGCTCAGTGCTTCTCACAGGGACACAGTAGATAAGCGCTTGGAGGGCAATGTAGCGCTTAGGCAGTTTCTAGGAGGCTAGCGCTTCAGCAGTAGCTGTCTTCAAACAAGGGCAGTTCACAGGTCAAGCCACACAGCAGTGGCAGGTTAGCGCAGGAACCCCAGGTGGCGTCAGGGGGGCACAGGGAGCGACACAGCGCCAATACCTGGGTGGTTCCTCAAAAGTCCTGTGGTGATTTAGTTTTTCTTCTTGGCGTGATGTTTCTTGCGCCCTTAGTTTCTTGGTTACTGGTTCCTTAATTTCTTCTTGGCGCAGCTGTTTCTCGCGCCCTTGTAAATAGCAGTTGGGTTCTTGTTTCCTTGAAGGGGGTTAAGTTGGTGGCTGGTGTTGGTTCTCCTCAGCCAATCCCCTCAAGTGGTCCCTGGGGGTTCCCTTCCGCTGGGCTAGGTAAGGGGGGATTTACAGGTGTGCTCAATACTTGAAAGGCAGCACTCAAAGTACTGTCACTTCCAGCATCATAGTCCCTGACTAGGCCCCTCTGCCTAAACTCCTGCGTAGGTTCCTCCCCCAGGTCCTCCCCTCAGCTTCTCTCCTTCTTCTCCTCAGGAAAGTTCCCTCCCTTTCCTTTTATAGTGCCAGTTGACAGTTGGTAGTGTCAGTTGGTGTCAGTTGGTGTCACCTCACCTCTCCCAGAAGGTTCCAGAGGCTTCCGGAGGTTCCACCATTCTACCTGTGGACAGGCTGGCAGGCTAAGATGGATACATTGCCTGAGGGTTCCAGCCTGCCCCTGGCTACTAGAATGCGCCCTCTAAACCACGCTGCTGCAGCAGTGGTCTGTGGCGGCCATGTTAGGGGTAGGAAGTACCTGTACTTTAACACTAGTTTTACACTACACAGGCCCTTCTCCACTACACAAGACCTACACACTGTTGTTTCAATGGGGGCATTCTAAATTAACAGGGGATAAAAAACGAAAAATTTCTGGGGAAAGGGCCAAGTCTCACAGGCCTCAACATCCCGAAGCAGGAAATGCCCTTACAGAGTCTGCTCTTTGCTGGGCCTGCCCTACCAATGGGGTGCCCTGAAGAATTCATTGAAGTAGGGAGGCAGCTGGAAGTCACTTCCTGTGAAGATGGATGATGCAAAATGAAGTTCTCTTGACTTACGTCTTCTTTTGAAGATGGTTTTGGCGAGAAACCAGTTATGTCCCTTCCTGTGCAAGTGGGCGTGGGAAATCCAATGAGGTCACTTCCTGTGCAGGTGAATGATGTGAAATCCAGTGATGTATCTTCCTGTACAGATTTATGATGGGAAATACAGCTTCTTGTGCATATGGGTGATGGGAAATGAAGTCAACATGCTTGACTTCTTCTTTTGAACACATTGTTTTGGTGGGAAACTAGTGATGTCACGTCCGGTGGAGATGGATGATGGGAAATTCAGTGATACCACCTCCTGTGCATAAGGGTGATGGGAAATGCAGGGGGGTTACATCCTGTGCAGATGGATTATATGGAAAATGCATATAACTCATGATGATATGAAGCTAACACATTTTCTTCTTGGTCCAGCTTCTGCCAGAAAAAAGAGAGAACCCAATTTCTGCTCAAATCTGTGCTTAGCACACAAGGTATACACACTCTACTTTCTTTCTAAGAATTGTCTTAGAGAACATCTCTTTCCTTATAGATAATAAAATTATATAGATAATAATGTGCATTATACTATCAACTGTATTTCTACTCTTCCATTATATCATGAGCAGTCACAATACTAAAATAAGGTTTGTCCTGCCTGCACAAAAAGCAAGTTCAAACATTTTGCACTCACCCAGCTCCTCTACACCTTGTAAACTCCTAGATCAGACAGGGTACCATGTGCCCTCCTCAGTCCCCAGGAAGGCATTCATTTTCAATAATTCAATCAATCAATCAATTAGGATTTGAAAAGCACGCATACTCACCCGTGAGGGTCTCAAGGTACCTGGAGGGAGGGTGAGGCTACTGATCCATCTGTGCTCTGGTGTTCAGTCGAAGTGCCAGGTCTTGAGGTCCTTCCTAAATTGGGTCAGCGATGGGGATTGTCTGAGGTGGGTAATCAGGGTGTTCCAGGTCTTGGCAGCGAGGGAGGAGAATGATCTTCCTCCGGTTCTTGTCTTGTGAATCTTAGGGATGGTGGCCATGGCCATCTGGGTAGAGCTCAGGTGTCCGATGGGGATGTGGAATGAGAGGCAGTGGTTCAGGTATGCTGGTACTGCATCATGGAGGGCTTTGCAAGCGTGCGTGAGGAGCTTGAAGGTGATCCTTTTGTTGACTGGGAGCCAGTGCAGTTCAGAGATGCGGCTGCTGCGAGAGATGTCGAGGACCAGTCGGGCTGCTCATGCAATCTTACTGAACTAAATATTTGGGTACAAATTACGCCATTTATGCAATACTTTTTGTACAAAATATTTAAGGGACACCTTCTTCCACAGCATATGATCCTAACATAGGGGTTGATTAGGATGACAGTGAGCCTGCCACCAACAGCCTTTTGGCGGCAGTCTGACCACGATCCTAAGCAAGTTTCCCATTCGCCACATCAGGATGGCGGGCAGTTTGTTGGCCGTCGGCAAGACCAACCGCCATGCATCTGAAGGGCACCTTGAGCCCGCTGATGCAGCGGAGGTCTTGTACTCCCCTCTATTATGGCGGTGCCTGCCGGCAACGCCGTAGGGATTACAATGTCCCTTCCTGCCTGCCTTTTCATGGGGGTTAACCACCATGAAAAGGGTGGCAGAAAGGAACTTTGGGGGCCCGTAGCAGGCCCTTTTTCCCCTGCCCCTCTGATGTGGGCACTGGGGGGCACCTATGTCCCTCCCCCATGTGGCAGGTACCACATGGTGCCTGTGACGTAGTGTAGGGATAGGTGCAATGACCCTGTGATGGCGGTCGCATTGTAATGCCTATGTCCGGACCACCTGTCGGGCGGTCCCAATTCCCAAAAGAGTGGTGTGTGGACAAAAGTCCACGCGCCATCATAATCGGGACCTTAATGTGGTTAGTATATGGGACAATGTCCCTGCATATTACTACCTTTCACTATTATGGGTGTCTACATCTCATTTCCATGGGTTGTTATGAGCACCTTCGTTATCCATATCTCTTATACTCATTGGATCTTCCCTTTTAGTTTCATTGCCTCAATGAGGACCCTGCCCTTATTAGTACATCTTCTTGCAAGAATCCATTAGTACACTTGTCATTATATGAATCAATTAGAACTAAGAGTCCTTGTGACTCTGCCAAACCATATTTGGCTTAGAAGTTATTCTCTGTGCTTGCTTCTCTAATTACAGAGTAGTATGCTTTCCTTAGCAATGGAAACTACGGTTTGAGAATGAATTGTTCATACTACGGGTTACCAAGTTTACATTTATAAACTTCCTGTTCAGATGATTGTGAAATCTTGTGGTTTAATATTTTATCATCCTCCAAATTAGGGGTTCTGATAGTCCCTCGAGGCCAAACATTACTCTCCTACTGTTGCACCTTGATAAATTGAATATATTAGTTTGATTCGATTCTAACAGGGAAGGAAGTTTCTTCAGTAGATGAAGTTTTCGCCTTCAGATATTGTAGTCTACAGCAGAGATACAAAGGGGCCTCATTTATGAGGCTGTGCTTCACTTTTACGCTGCCCGTGCGTCACTTTTTGTGACGCACCAATGGCATAAAAAATGCTCCTTGTTGCGCCATATTTACAAAGTGACGCATCTAGGTAGATGCGTCACTTTGTAAACCCCTGTGCCACATTATACCTGTGCCAGGTATAATGTATGCAAGGGGGGCGTATTGACGCAAGAAAGGGTCGTAGAAGTGACGCAGTGAAATCTTATAGATTTCACTGCGACACTTCTAGGATGCAAATGCGTAAATATCTTACGACTGCCTCACAGCAGGCGTAAGACTGAAGCAGGCCCTTTCACATGGGGCTTGCCCCATGTGAAAGGACTCATTGCTGGAGTGGCATCACTTTTCTGCAACTCCAGCTCCAGACTCCAGCAATGCGTCACTTTTCGCCATACAGATACGTCAGAAATACTGATGTATCTGTAACTCCTTGCGCAATGATGCGTCATACTGTAAATATGACGCATCATTGGTATCGCAAGGAGGGCGCAATGAAAAGTGATGCATCGCTGTTTTCACGCAGCAATGCGTCACTTTTCATAAATGAGGCCCAAAGTTTTTAGATGCTTAATAGCCAACTCACTTTGCCGACCTTCTAGGAGCTTTGTTCAATCCCTCCAACACCACTGGTTTTGTAAATGTCTTTAATGAAATATACTCTGGGCTGCTTACAGGTTATAACATTGTTTTCAGAGTAATTTAGGACCTGAATCCGAGTTTGGCAGTCCTACAGTGGACGGTGCAACGTGCTAACTGCTGTAGGACTGCAAAACCCATGATGCAACCGCCCACCAGATTAGGATGGTCTGTGGCGGTCTGACAGGGGCTGTCTGGTAGATTCATAGACAAGTCTACCATGCAGACTGCTGCTCTAAGAGCGCCGTCTGAACCTTCTTGTGAAGTGTAGCATGCATGCCACACCATGCAGGAACTGGGGGTGCAAAACAAGGTGGGCACTACATGTGCCCCAGCTGCACACACCCGCTGGGCCCCGAGATGGCAGGGGGCCCTATTGCCATGAAAAGGGTGTTGATGAGGCAACTCAAAAATGCTCGGCTGTGTTACTGCGGCACCACCAGCACATTTCTGCTGCGTGAACGCCATCTGATCCTGGATCCCAGGCAGTCACAGCCGTCCTGTGGTGGTCTAACTGCCGTAGTCATAATACTGAGGGCGGTCCCGCAGTGTAGCAGTGGCCGGACTGCCACCACAGGTTTGGCAGTCCTATAGAGCGCTGAACTTGTAATCAGATACCAATTCTTTTTTAGGTTCACTCGCCTTGAACAGGTTCACTGAAATACTTTCTAGTCTCAACACGGAGTATGTAATTATCATTCTTCTTCAAAGATGACGTCTTTATTTGCAACTGAAGAGCATTATCCCTATATTACAACATCTTATCTGAGGGTAGTCGTGCTTTCCAATCTGCATGAATAGTGAATGTTGAGCTTTCCCAAATTCTTGCCACTAGCAGCAGGTCTAATGTTTTTTGTCCTGAGGATTTTTGTAGATTATCCAACTGCTAGTCCTTCACAAAAGTCATTGTATGTCTCTGCAACTGCCCATAATCACTGTTCCTGTTGCCTCGTGTGCCATCAACTCAATCTGTTGTGTAGATTGAGTCCTTGATAACACCATCATCTCTGGTTTCAACTTCTCCTGCTGCATCACCTTTGCCTTATTCACCTGGGATCACTGACACAATATCGAAGTAAACAATATCGATAGACACAAATATTATGTAAAAAATATAGTTCACCAAAATATCGTGTCCCAAAACTTATATTGGTAAGTGCAAAACTATAGGAAGCAATATAGTTTTATAATGTAAATTAGAGTTTAAAGTAGGACATATTTATTTTTAATTATGTATTAATATGAAAATGTATTCCAAATGAAAGTTTTCGCTGCAAACTTTCTTTGAAAAAACAAGCCAACAGTAAGAAAAGTGTTGAACTGCGAAGACTTTCATTTTACTAATCCTACTGCAGTCTAAGCAAGATTAGGGAAAATACTTGACTTGACTTCAAACACATTGCAGGGGTGTGGAATTTAATAAAATATCTACTGGTCAATGGGGTAGGTTGCTTCATAAATCTAATTGTCCTGATACAAAATCCCCCTGTACATTTGGTGGCATGTAGTGCAGCGACAAATTATGCCAGAAATCTCATTATATAAGGGATCTGATATAGCCTCTCGGATTATGCCAGGGCTCATACCATAGTAGTGTTTGAATACATGCAAAGCCCTTATGTTGCCACGTTTCCGCAGATCTACATACTGCGCACAAGCAAATCTACACATGCATTTTTGCTAATTCTAAAATGCAGTTCACAAATATTTTCTAATAGCGCTATTTCTTGTCCTACTTTTGAAAATTCTTGGGAATTCACAAAAAACGTATAGCTGCACTTAATGTAAGGGCATATACCACAGGTGCACTTTTGAGACTTTCTTTAGTAATTAGGCCCCTAATTTGGTCTGGCGTTGACCATGACCTTTTGTGTTTATTAAAATTCTGTCTCTGTCTCTCTGTATCAGTTGGCTTCACTGTGAGTGACAGCATTCTGCTCTTTCACAAAGAGCCTATCAGAACACAAAGTAGTTTTGTTCAGTGCTGGTAACTACTACGGCAATGTGTGCTTTGAGACCAAAAACAATTATTGCTTTTGCTAGTTATAATGGTGAGGGCCCGGCAGCTACCACACCAAAAAGGTTTTACAAAAACCAAGCCAAAACTATTCACACATTGACAAAACTAAAAAGCTAACCACCAATATCAGACCTACTGGCTTTGTCAAGGCTTGTTTATTTTTATTTCCCATGATCCTATTGAAACTGGATACAATGATTGTCCATTATGAATATTTTGGGGAAATACTACCATGCATCAATACATATTACTAAATGATGCTGCAAAGAAATGGCATCTGACATTTTACAGTAGTTTAGCCAAAAAAAAGTTTTACTGCTTTCATGTTCTTATAAACATTTTATTTTGAAAGCAAACAATCAACAATCTTGCTATCAAGCTTCTGCAAATATTTGCATCAAGTTAGAGAACATTATGGGAGCATTATAAATAGCCTCATATTGCTAAACTTTGAAAATGTGTGTACACATTTTTATACTGGAACCACTGTCACTAGTGCAGTCAGAACAGAACATTTACTTAGAGCGCTCATCCTAATAATAAAGGTATTCAATTAATGAACCATACATGCAAGTTTGAACAGCATTAACATATGGACAAAAATATTGCCTTAAGTGCAGACAGTACCCTTCCCTGACCATAATGCAGTACTTCAAACTGGCAGCCAGAGGGTTTGTACTGCAGGGGTTTGGGCCTACTTGTCCCAAGGACAAAATACATATGAACACTTGTTTACCTTAACCTCAAACAATATGTCCTGGGCCTGGGGCTATGGGAATTCCATATCCCTGACATTGCATTTATAAGTAACCCCATGACCGTAGAAAAAATGACAAACACTTTATTAAAATACATTATTAAAACAATATATAAATATACATTTAAAAACGAAAAACACATCATTAATTTACTATTAAAAAAATATATTTTGAATTAATAAATAGTTGTTATTCAAATATTAATTATTAACGGTATCACCCTGTATCCCTGCAAACATAGCAGTCTGCACCAAAAATATAACAAAAAAATAACTATTCCATAAATTAAGTATTTAAAAATAAATTAAATAATTATTTAAATGTTAATTATATATTACTTAATTTACTTTCTACCCTAGACCTCTACATACCCAGCATCCCACAATTAAAATGTAACTCAAATAAATAAGTATAGCACAATACACATAATTTATAATTAATTAAATAATTAGTTACATGTTAATGTTGATGTATAATTATTGTTTATTATTTGTTACTTATTGCTTAATTAACTTTCCATCCTATAACGTACAAGCCCAGCAGCCCACCACTAAAACATAACTCAAAATAATAACTATAGCATAACTTACATAATTGAGAAAATAAATAATTCAAAATTAAGTATTAATTATTACTTAATTAACTTACTACCCTATACCCCAACAAACCAAGCATCCCACAAGTAAAATGTAATTCATATACATAAGTATAGCACAATTTAAGTAGATGATAATCAATTGCATAATTAATTAACAGCTAATAATATATTGCTTATTAATTATTACTTAACTTCTCACCCTGTACCTCTACAAACCCAGCAACCCACACCGAAAACATAACAATTACAAATAATTATTACACAATTGACATAATTGAATAATTATTCATAAATGTAACTTAATTACCGTCCCACTCTGTACCCCTACAAACCTTGCAACCCGTGCCTTACATAATTACATACATAAAAACCTAAATACCAATCACACAATTAATTACAAATACTTAATTTATAAATAATCAATTTTGCTTCATTAACTTCACATCTTATCCTCCTACAAACCCAAAACTCTCTATAACTCTATAAATCACTATTAGCAATTAAATAAAACATTCTAAATCGTTTAAAATGACAAACTATATTTTACAAAACGTTTAAGACAATCATGCAAACAATAATAACACATAACATTAATATATGAACTAAAACATATTAAAATAAAAAATATATATTTTTTCAAAGATATTAATAAAAATGATATAAAAAGCAATGATATTCTTGAAAAGGATATTACTTAACTAAAAAGATAGTTTTGACATCGATATTTTTTGCTTTTGCATCGTGATATTTTCGTCTCCCATTATTATTTCCTATATTTGTTTCTCCCAATATTTACAACTCAATATTTTGTCCAAACACCTTCACCTGCACCAACAGTGTTTTCCTATTTGTCTTTAGGCCTCCATTTACAATCTCCAGGTACAACTCATATGTTCAAGAACCTCGCCATCATCACCTTTAATAGAGACGACTTTTGATTTTACAGACTCCGATATTGAATGTTTGTGTACTCTATGGATGACAATGCACAGCTGTTTCGTTGACTTTAAGGCCGCTTTCGACTGTGTACCTCGAAGCCGATTTTGGCTCAAATTGCCGAAATGGGGGATCCCACGAGCACTACTACAAGCCATAATCGCGCTACACACTAATATATGGATCCGTATAAAACTTGGGGATGGATCATACATCTCAAGGCGCCCCTTCTCTTCAACCCCTTCATCTCCGATTTGTCAGAGTCGCTCAACGAAGTTAATTCCCATCCTCCGAAACTTGCTGGCACAAGAGTTAGCAATCTACTATATGCGGACGATCTGGTCCTGGTAAGTCACACAAGGGTTCACTTGTAGAGACTACTTGATCGGTTTTCCCAATATACCATCGAAAACGACCTGGAACTAAATTTAACAAAGGCAAGGGCAATCACCTTCGGGCAAAGGAAATATCAAGGTGGTGGTTGGCAAAACAATGGTGAAAACGTTGACAGAGCCCATTCATACAAGTACCTAGGGGTTCACTTGGACAGAAGGGGCGCATTCTCTAAACATAGAGATGAGGTAGAAGCCAAAGCCATGACAATCCAGGTGGCTTTTAAGACTCTTGCAAGGCAACTGTCTGGGCCCAGTCTAATCCCACTCATAACTGTCATGAAGGCAAAAATCATCAACTCCCTTACCTATAGCCAGGAGATTATGCAAGGGAAATACAATAGCCTTGTGAACAAAATAATAAAAAGTACATTCAAACAGGTGCTGGGTTTACCAAAATCTTCATTCCCCACTCAAATACGTCTCGAGTTTGGTCTTCAAGACCATCAAGCGGCATGGCGTGGAGCGTACATCAGGCTGTGCAATAGGTTGCGTACCTCCAGAGAAGTAGGCCTGGAGACCCTTTTGTGGGTGGAAATCTCAGCTGGTCAACTCAGAAATTCATTCCGGCACTATCTGCAAGACTCTTTAAAACTCCTTAATATAGAAGAAATCTGGATCTCTAATCCATCGCAGCAGGCACTTAAAATTCAAATCAAAAGACACATCCGCCTCTGGTCCTTTCATTCGGACAGAGCCCAACTGGTGCAACGTACGCACGCCAGGACAATTGTATCAGGATTCAAGCCAGGGATTATGGCACCCCATCTGTCATGTACCTACTCAGTGCTGTGGAAAAAAAGATTTTTGACCCTCAGAATGGGTGAATAGCCATTCCTGTATAATTTGCCAAGATGGTGCCATGCATTTTCTAACGTAATGTGCAGGGGCTGTGGGAGTAGCACAGAAACAATCGAGCATGTGGTATGTCTTTGCCCCGCAGTCAATGATGATCAAAAGATCTGTTCAAAAGCGAATGGAACAAACTCGGCATTTGCACGTGCCAGCAAGCCATCCTTGCATCAATGAACATGGACAATCCACAGCTCAATATCCGATTCACCAAGTTTGTCACAGGAACAGCAAGAAAATATATAAATAGTGAGAGCCAGCAAGTCATCAATAGTTAATTATTAAAGGACAGATTAAGTCCTACGTTGTCCTACTGATTTGCATATTCCCCTGCACCACTCAAGTGTAGCAGACCACCACCCTGGTGTACGGACTATCTTGCTCTCCTGTGTACCCCTTGGAACTTTCATATTGCTGTATGCAGGGATTTTATTATATAAATGGACCTGCTTTACCAGGAACTTCGTCAAAAATATGGAATTAGATTTTCCAGCGTTATTAATTATTGCCTTTTAATAATTAACATCTGCCTGTGGCTCTAGCAGATTATACAATCAGAATTGATAATTATGGTTTTAAACTGCCTTTTAGTTATTTTGTAAAAAAAAAAGGGTTGTTCTGTCTGGATGAGTTAATACTTTTATTATCAAAAAAAATATATATATAGGTTCAGGATTTTAAATTATTGCTGATGAACCTTATCTTTTCACTCGTTTTTTATTATGGATGCATGTTCCCCATTGTAATGATTTTTATTAATCAAACAATAAAGTATTTCTGGTGAACTGTATGGATGACATTGAGATGGGGCTCACTTATGCAGATTTTTTACAATGGCACACTCCTTTCTATCCAGCTTTTGCACATTATCTTGCACCTTGCTCTTCAATCAAAGTAGGAGGGTGAGGAAATCCAGAAAGATATTTGTCTCTCTGGCAAGTAACATTGTGTTCTGAATTTGGATTCTTTCCCAGTAAGTTTGGGAGAGATTAATGGGACATACCTGTTCTGCCTTGGGCTGATATATTTCTGTGTCTCACACCCTAGCATGTGCCGCAGCCCTAATAAGGCCAGGAGACAAAGTCAGGATCCATGGACTTCCACACACACACGCTCTATATCTTTCTATCTATCTAAACATATATATATATATATATATATATATATATATATATATATATATATATATATATATATATATATATATGTGTGTGTGTGTGTGTATATATATATGTAAATATATCTATCTATCTATCTTTCTATCTAGTGAGTGTGATTTCTAAATGTTTATGAGTGGAAACATATACACTAAGGTACTGCATAACTTAAACTAACAGCAAAAAAACAAAGAAAGTTTATGAGGGATTACCGAGATTACGAGTCAGGGCGCACACTAACATTTCACAAAAAGTATGACCATTTGTTTGACAAAGACGGAGGAGGCCTGAAAAAACCTATCTGCAAAGATAATAGCATTACTATTTCGGAAAGTGATATTTCGGATGGGAACATGTCGGATGGATCTTCCAAATCGACACCTGTAGTTCCTAAACAAAAGAAGATGCCTAATTTTTTAGACCAATTTCAAATGATTTATCAGGGAAGGACAGAGCAATACTCCCAACAACAGGGCCAAAGCTCCCAGAGAGGGGGCGGACGCGGAGGCAGAGGCAAAAACAAAGGAACAAGCAAGCCAAAAAACGATGCAAGAAAAGACGCAACCCCAGTGGGAATGGTAACAAGGGGCAAGAAAGCACAAATATGACTGTTATGAACTTATCTAAGCGGATCCTATCGGAGGAAGAAGTTGGACTACTGGGACTAGGTGGTGGCACATACTCTTTGTGGAAATTGGTTCGGACTTTGCCAAAATGAGAATCTGTTGAGGATTTAAGTCGCAACTATTTGCCCACTTGGGCAAGACCTTCCATGCTGCTCGCTATTTGGACATTATTATTTTTTCACACTGGTATCATGCAGTAATACCTATTGCGAAGATGACATAATTTGTGTAATTACTTGTTTAACTGATTGTCCAAATGCCAAAATGAGAATCTGTTGAGGATTTAATTTGCAACTATTTGCCCACTTGGGCAAGACCTTCCTTGCTGTGCGCTATTTGGACATTATTATTTATTCACAATGGTATCTTGCAGTAATACCTATTGCGAAGATGATATAATTTGTGGAATGACATGGTTAACTGATCGTCCAAAACGCAGCAAAACATAACTGAACTGTTATTTGTATATAATTGTGACTAGGCAAAGATGGCGGATCCACTGTGTATTATGGTTTACCTTTTTCACTATGGTGTAAGTCCTTCTTTCATGTTTGTTCACAAACAGTATATTTAAGTATGGTCACTGTGTAGCTTCTCTAGCGTGATCAAGACGTAAAGTCGAAACGCGTTGCTGTGCAGTTGGATGATTAAAATTTCTGCAATCCATGTGAGGTGTCCGTGGTGATCTTCCTCGAGGGAGGTGGTACTACTGTGATAGTTTTCAGGGCTTCCGGTGCCCTGACCACGGACCGCCCAATAGACGGCTTCTTCCATACCGGAGTTGTGTTGCTGATATATATATATATATATATATATATATATATATATATATATATATATATGTGTGTGTGTGTGTGTGTGTATATATATATATATGTAAATATATCTATCTATCTATCTTTCTATCCAGTGAGTGTGATTTCTAAATGTTTATGAGTGGAAACATATACACTAAGGTACTGCATAACTTAAATTTGTATTTTAAGTGTATGTCTAATGAGTGATACCCCTTCTAACATATATAATGTGAGTGGCTTTGTGACTCTGTGTGTCTGGGTGCGAGTGGGTATTTGAGTGGTTGTGGGGGTGTCAGTGGGTGTATGAGTGGTTGCATGGGTTTGTAAGTGGGTGTGTGATTGGCTGTTTGAGTGTGTGACTGGGCGTGTGAGTGGCTGTATGAATGTGTGAGTGGGCGTGTGAGAGGTTGTATGGGTGTCACCGGGTGTGTGAGTGGCTGCGTGTGTGTATGAGTGGGTGTGTGGGTGGATGTGTGAGTAGCTGTATGGGTTTGTAAGTTGGTGTGTGAATGGTTTTATGGGTGTGAAACTGGGTGTGAGGTCTGTGTAGGTGAGTGAGTGGTTGTCTGAGTTCCTCTATCGATGAGTGAGTGGGTAGGTCAGTGGCAGTATGGCTGAGTGAGTGCGTTTCTGAGTGCCTGTATCGATGAGTTTCTGCATGTGCGAGTGTATGTATGGGTGTATCAATATGTGTGTTAGTGGCTGTATGACTCGGTGTGTGAGTGGCTGCATGGGGGAGTGAGTGGGTGTGTGAGTGGCTCTACGGAGGAGTGAGGCGTGTCTGAATGGTTGTATGGGTCTTTCATTGGCTGTGTGAGATTGTGAGTGGTCCAGTGGATGATGTCATCAGTGATGTCATTTAAGATGTCATCAGTGAAATAATCAGTGATGTCACTGGCCATGTCATGAGTGATGTAATATGCATTAGCAGTGCATTGGGGTGGGCGTAAGTTATAGTTAGCTCAGGTAACTTTAACTGTTGAATGTCAATGGTTTTGTGTGAGAGAAATCTGAGCCTCACTTTATTGTCCCTGTAGCTCTTGTTTTATTATTCCATTTCCTAACTATAATGTCCCTGTAACTGTATTTTAGAGAATTTCTTTGTTTTGTAATGTTATTTCCTAACTATAACATCTTTGTAAACCTTTGGTTTAAAAAAAAAAAAAATCTAAGGTTTTTTATATTTTATTTCCTAACTGTAACCTGAAACCTTTGAGAGTGAGTGTGTACGTGAGTGCATGATCGTCTCACTGTGTCTGTGAGTGGGTGTGAGAGTGCATGAGTGGATCTGTCAGTGGGTGCGTGAGTGTCTGAGTGGGTCTGGGAATGGCTGCATAAGAGTCTCACTGGGTGTGTGAGTGGATGCATTAGTGTGTAAATGGGTATGTGAGTGGGTGTGTAATTTTAAGAGTGGGTTTGTTACTGCCTCTCTGAGAGTGTGAGACAGCCTGTGAGTAAGTGCATGTGTATCAACAAAAGGAGGGGAACCGTGGCGGACTTTCATTAACAGGGTCCAGTGTACAAGTCCGAACAACTAGTAACACAAAGTTCCCCAAGACAAGTGTAAATGACAGTGTAAGTGTGTGGCGTAGAGGAAAGAAAAGGGGGAGGATTCCTTTTGGTACTAAAACCCTCACACACCCAGCAAGCTAGGTGTCATGCTTCATCATATGGGATCTGCTCCTCGTCAGACTAGCGCTGCAATGTCTGATGGGCACCTGTAAAGGGGCTCTTTAATGGAGATCTTTTGTTCTAGCCATAAGGTGCATGCGTGTGAGAGGGCGAGAAAAAGTGTAGTCGTGAGGTGAAAGTGGGTTAAAAAAGGTGAGTCAGTCCACAATAGCCTTTATTGGTGTGGTTGGCTCCCTTGGTTAAAAGGGTGGGATGGGAGATATAAACTGGGAATATTCACAGTAAAATATCTGCAACCCTTAGGTCAGGTCAACATGTTTCTTGCGGTCATGGCAATTCTTCAGGACCTAGGTGTTCAGTACTACACAGTGGAGAAAATATAAAAAAAGAAGAAATTACAACCTCATCCAGTAGGCCAGTGAAGGTGCAGGCCGAATGGTCCTACTCTAATAATGCGACCCTAGGGGTTTTTCCTAAGGTGCCCTTTTTCTCGCCCTCTCACACGCATGCACCTTATGGCTGGAACAAAAGATCTCTGTGTGAGGGTTTTAGTTCCGAAAGGAATCCTCCCCCTTTTCTTTCCTCTACGTCACACACTTACACGGTCATTTACACTTCTCTTGGGGAACTTTGTACCTCTTTGTGTTACCAGTGAGTGCATGTGTGTCTGAATGGGTGCATGAGTCTGAGTGGGACTGTGAGTGGCTGTGTGAGTCTCTGAGTGGATCTGTGAGTGGTTATGAGTCTCTGAGTAGATGTGTGATTGGATGTGTGTATCTGTGATTTGGTGTCAATGTCTGCTTGGGTTTGGGAGCGCCTCCATGATTGCATAGTGAGAGGGTGCATAAGTGTCTGACTGGGCCTATGAGTGCATGTGAGAGTTTCTGAGTAGGTTTGTGAGTGGGTGAGTGAGTATCTAAGTGGGTCTGTGTATGGGTGTGAGAGTGTCTGAGTGGGTCTGTCAGTGGGCAGTGAGTGTCTCAATGGGTCTAGGAGTGGCTACATAAGTGTCTCACTGGGTGTGTGAGTGGGTGTGTGAGTGTCTAGGTGGGTGTGTGAGTCAGTCTGTGAGTGGGTGTCTCAGTGGGTTTGGGAGTACCTCCATGAGTGTTTGAGTCAGTCTGTGAGTTAATGCATGACTGAGTGGGTCTGTGAGTGGGTGCCTGAGTCTGAGTGGTTCTGTGTGGAAGTGTGTGAGTCTCTGAGCAGGCCTGTTACTAAGTACATGAGCTTCTGAGTGGGTCTGCGAGTGGAGCCCAAATAGGTCCACACAGCTCCCCCTAGTTGACTATGCAGCCCCAGGAAGGTGGTGGTCCCCAGGGCATAAAGTTGCTCTTGGAGATGGGCCATGTGTGCCCCTCCATTACATTTATAAACTCTGCATGCCCCTGGGACCTGGTCCATCCAAGGGATTCATTAAAGACCAGCGCTCTTGCTTTTTTTTTGTATGCAGCTTCTCAACTTTGGGGTCGATTACGATGCCGTCCGAAAGGCTCTGAACGGGATATGGATTCGGCAAATCTGATTCGGAACCTATGTTTCCAACCGAATCAGACACCTTTGTGGATGACCGATTACGATGCAAGAAAACCGTTAGGGCTGTCCGAATCAGTACCGAACAGCATTTGGACAGACCGAGTCGTTTGGAGCCGATTTGTACAGCTCTATGAAAAAGGTTTCCGAACGAGCGATTACGATGACCGATTCGGACAGCTGTCTGATTCAGTTTGCCTGACATGAAACAACTCTCGGAATCTGATTTTGGCCCCCCTTCACCCTCAGGTCTCCAGTTGGGGCCCATGATTGTACCCATGGGACCCTCCTTTCCAACCATGCACAGTGTGGCAGGCAATATGGGGTGCCCATCACAGGGTGCATGTTTTTCCCCAACAACCCTTTCTTTCAATGTGAGCCTGTGTTCTCGTTCGGAGCACAGGCTCCCATTGAAGTCAAAGGGAGTCTGACCGAATCACATCTGGAAGCATCTGGATGCATTGTAATCGATTCAGTCAGAAGAGTTTCCTAACAAGATCATAATCGACCAGTTTGTCAATATTTCGTGTTTTTTATTATTTTTAAGTTCTTTGTTGCCCTAGGAGGGTCCTAGCAGAACCCCAGGGCTAGGGGGTCAGGGTATTTCTACCCTGCCCCCTGTTCTTTTTCTTAACATTTTTTCTAGGACTCAGCTGATGCCGAGTCCCACGATGGCTGCTAACACTTCCTCATTGATGTGTTGGCAGACAATCAGATTTCAGAACGGGGACTGTCTGATCCTCCCGCAGTATTTGTTTCCTACTGCACTGCACGAACTTCTGCATACTCTGTTGATTAGGACACCTTTCCATCCAGTAAATTTCAGCAAGTTCGACTTATCAAAGTTGACCTAAGGAAAATTGTAGCAGTGAGGAGTTTATGGCACTGATAATTAACTGTTGTGTAAACTGTACATTACTAGGAATTCAAATCCTTGCACAAACAACAGTATGCTCAGGAGTTGGATTTTTATGGCCCACTTGTGATCGGGGCCTCAGATCTAAGAGAATAATAATCATTCAGTCAGAGGGAGTGATAAACCCAGCCCAATTTTCTCAACTAGGAGAGAGCAAACTTAGAAATATATAGAAAGATTTTGTAGGATTTTGTATTCAGATATCTGTAGGCACTTAAGTCCTTATTGGATACTTTTAGTTCTACATCAAACCAAAACCCTCCAAAAATAGAAGCCAGAGAGTTATAGACCTATGTGAACTGCAATTTGCTTTAAAAATTGCCTCCAGCTCTTGATCCTCGAAAGTATTCTCACCAGCTTAATTCCCTGCTTAGTCAGTTCGAGTACCTCTCCAGGTCATCATGGACTCTTAGGAAACCGGTTGGAATCACCGCCTTTTGTTCTGCTTTCAGAATTGAAAAAAACATGAAAGGTAAATCTTATAGAAACCAATCAGGGAGCACTCTGGTCAAAACGTAGCAATCAGCAAGTCCATTATGTTCAATATACAAAAGTGAAGAGTCTTGCTGTCATAAATCAGTCCTCATAAATCAGTTGGCTGTATGGGCTTTTGAATGGAACTCAAATAAAGAGGACCGATTAATGACAGCAAGACTCACTTCAATTTTGTTTATTGAACATAATGTGATGATTCTTACTTTTTTACCTGAATGCTCACTGATTGGTTTCTTTGTTTATTTTCTGCTTCGGCAGCAGTAACATGAGCATATCCAAGTGTAAATCCCATATTTATCTATTGACATTCCTTGTTTGTGGTAAAAGTTAATTTAAAGTAGGCACGTATTTTGACTTCTGGAATATTGGAATGACCTCCGATACGCCAGAGATCGTTACGTTAGAGGATTTTGCGATTTCTCTAAAATAAAATCTAACTGACGCTCTGGCTATATATTCTCAGAGAGGCAGAATTTACATCGACATTCAAACTTTTTTGATAATGTAGTCTCATATAAAAAATCCATATAATTAAACGTGTCTCTAAATTTGCATTTGAATGAACATGCACTCCTCAGAGGGCACACATCCTCGATCTGGCTGGTGTAGTAATGGCCATTCCTTAAAAAAAGTTGCTTTCAGATTGATTGCTCGCTTGATCCAGATGCTGCAGTGTTAGAGAGCGGAAGCCAAGAAAAAGAAATTACTTTACGGCCAGAAAATTAGTTTATCTTAATCTCTCAGGATGGTGATTGATTTTGCAGTGACATGTAGTAGATGGACCAGTAATGCTCAAAGAACATGTTTTCGTTTCGAGAGGGCTTCTGCTGCGCATTAAAGCACAGAGAAGCAAGGTCATGGCTTGCTGACGTGCTCCAATGGTTGCCTGGGTGTTTGATTGCCCGTGTTCAAAGGGGCACGAACATAATAACCCAGCAACGAGGGTTGTGATATTTAACCACCCCATCTATGTACTGCAAGTAGCTGCTGCTCCGTCCATTTTCTCCACTATTCAAATATGTATTATTCTGGGTCTGGCTGGATGAAATCCAAAGTGGGAGTGCGTCAGTTGCCTGGGGGCAGCTTTTTAATCACCCTCTCCCTTCTTATGAGCAGATTGCACTCATCATAAGTCTGGGAATAGCAGTGCCTGCCGTTAAATTAACTTGTGCATTAGCAGAGCACGCCTATCAATATTTATTGACAAAAAACGGATTTCATTTTTGTAAGTGGGTAGCAGTTTGAGAAAAGAGAAAACAATGGTGCACTTCAGAAACAGAATCCTCCAACATGCAGCTGTACATCTGGAAAAAAAGAAAAAGCAGTGTTATCAACAGCGATATCAGGGTTGCTGGAGTAACCCACAAAGCATTTTGTGATTTGTATTTTTTTATTTGTAAAGCACAGCTTACAGAAGCTGGAGTTGCCAGGAGAGATGGGTTAGCACAGAGCTTTAACTGAATGCAGATTAATACGTTTGAACATTACAACGTTACATCAAGAATATAAACTTACAATATTATATCAAGAAATCCGTACTACCGAGATACCATTCCAGCCCAAATGGTATATATTCCATACAGATGCATGCCACGATTATGGGCACACGTTTGCACTCTACTGTCAGAAAATGTACTTTCATCATTGCACACTGGCAGGCGCGCAGCTTCCATTGGTGTAGCAGGTACAGTGGCACTATGGCCCAGATGCTTGAGGGGTCCAGTGACCCCTTATTATTCTTGTAGTTTATAATTCAAAGAGCAGTGGTTGAGGGTAGGGGGGATTGCTATTTCCTTTCCTTCACTTAGGTCCATGACACACTACTACTACTGCACACGGACCCTTTTTGCACAAATAGTGTACTGCACATCCTACATCACAGAAAAATGCGTTTACCTGCCACTTTGTGAATCGCAAAAAGATGCTTTAAGTCTTCCACATCTAGGTTTAGAGGAGAGGGACCTCCTCGCCCCCCCCCCCACTTCATGGCTGTGGAGTAACAACTGGTCATACTTACCGACGGGACCTGCGAGTGATGTTCAATACTGATGTTCAAAAGGCTCTTGGGTGGAAGGACAGGTTAACCTAACAAACTCCACTTTGGCACAGTGACGGGTTAAGCAAGGTAGGGAAACTTGAGGGATTCCGCTCCTGGAGCTGCATAGGCAAAGACACTCTGGGGGACATATGGAGGCGGGACCGGATGCTCACATTCAGGGAATTACAAAAAGACTATCAATTGGTAGAGACGGTCAATACCGATATATCCAACTGAAGCATGTGCTTAGATGTCACATCAAAGATGGGGAAACTGTACCAGAATACGCTCCCTTAGAAGACCAACTGTTACTAGACCCAATCCCTTACAAAGCAATCTCCTTTATATACAAGAGAATAATGAACAACTTACCTGACCCTCTTGGGATGCTCCGGGCTCGCCGGGAACTAGATATTGGCCTGTTGGAGGACGACAATGACTGGCAGGCAGCAATGCAGAGCCCCAGAGGAATAGCAATACGGGCCAAATTTTGATTAATCCAATTGAGAATCTTGCACAGGACATACTACTCCTGCACACTTTAGCATAGGATTGGGCATGCAGACTCCGAGCTATAGGTGGGGGGCTCTGGCTTACACAGCACGTTATTCCACACTTTATTGGGAATTTTACATGAAGATCATCGCAAACTTTCAGAAAAAGCGACTGCAGCTAGAACTATCTTGTGGCTTATATCAGCTAGGCATTTTGTCATGGTCGAGGCATGACCAATAGCTGAAGATTATCTTTTCTTAGAGCTCCTGCTGGGTGCCCGAGAATCATACCCGATCCGCCACAAACAGCAAGAAAATAATGAACACCAATACCCCAAAATGAAGGTGAACCTATGTGATGACTGCTGATGTGCCTGCTGGGAAACCTGCCTGAGTGGGTGCTGCGTAGATCGTCCTGACCTGCTGGTGGGGCCTGCTAAACCTAACTGCTGATGATGGAGTGCCTGGACTGCGATCTCTCTTGCCCGCCTAGCAGTGTCTGCCTCATTGCAGGGCAGTCGGGTGGTGAAGGGCCCGCCAGTGGTCACGGTTATCGCTCCAGTGGCCCCTGAGCCACTCCAAGCTGAAAAAGTGGAGGCGCTGAACTCGGCGACCCGAAGGGCTCATGGACGTCGGCGCAGCACTTTAGCAGCTAGCTGTGGGAGTCGCAGCCGAGGTGGCTGGTGTGGGCCTTGCAGCAGGAGGACATACAATGGTGCTCATGAGGTGAGGAGTGGCAGACACAGGGGACTGTGAGGTCCCACCCGCGGCATACTGAGGCAGCAATTGGGTGGGAATCCTCAGTCCCCTGCTCTTACCACCCCAAGCCCTGGGATATATCTTGATGGACCTGATTATCAGTAGTTACACCAAAATCTGTATATCGAACAATCGAGGGGTCACCTCAAACTTTTTAACTCCCTCCCAGACGTATCTAAGTCGCTGTGTTGTGGTGTATCCTAATTCAAACACTATACCATCATAGACCTAACTATAAAAAAAAGTGTGGAACAAGAAGAAAGCACCTCACCGTAGCAACACCAAGGGGACCACTGGCTAGTACTCGTCAGCAGGTCCACTTATCATCATTGGTTACTTTCTCTCTGCAAGAAAAGAAAAACTGTGTGTGTGTGTGTGTAATTAACAAAATCTCAAGCCCATGAAATCCAAATCAATATAGAAACCTAAATGTGAATGCAATATCTATACATGCTATTGACATGCATGCCCTTTGGGCTACTGGGGTTCTAAATCAATACTTCATGGGAGGTTCACATCAAACCTATGATGGTATAAAATACAAAAGAAGGAGAGAAAAGCGCCAACTGTGAACACACACTTCTCAACAGTGATCTACTCAGTCTTCAGTCATAATACCGCGTAATTCCCCTACCATCTGGTTGCGTCCATACTGCCTACTTGCAACCATTAAAAAGGGGTACACCACACGTCAATGGATTGCGTTTCCCCACAGTGATTGCCCAGAGGTCCTATCGCCTGCAAGTAATTTTTGAACAATCATATTTCAATAGTATATAAAATCCAACATTGCCAACATGTGCTGCTCTGCATTCTCCTAGCCGCATTACGCGTTTAAAGTCTTGGGCAGGATGTAGCACACTCATAGCCATTAGTATCATAATGCAAACACGGGTGCTGCGCCGCCATCTATTACCCTGTGTTATTGAAAATCTGTCTGTACCGTGGAAAAATAAGAGTTAAAACAAGTTGAAAATCCTAGTACTTCCGAATTAGCGAGATCAACAAATGAATTGGCTGAGAAAATCCAAGAATTGAAAAGAAATATCGAAGCTGTAACTGTGCAGTAACTATAGGTATGTAAAACCAGTCTTTGAAAATCAAAGAATAAATGAGCCTTCGTTAACTATTCCATTGAATCCAAGTTTGCAAAAAGTAAAGGAAAAGATTTATCCAGATTTAAATGAAACAAGGAATACAATTAGAACAACACCACCTGATTTAACTATAAATCAAAGTCCAAAATATAGAATTCCTATGGGATCAGAATCAGCATCTGAGACTCCAGGGAGAAGTATAGATAAAATAGATTTGACAAAAACTCAGATAGGGCCAACAGCAGAAGAATTAAATGATTGGATTAAAACTTTACAACAAAAAGATTTGGAACCTAAACTTTTAGACGTGGTTTGATTAAAAATAGAAATATGGAAGAACTGATTATTGGAACTATTGGAACTGAGAGACTAAAAACATATCAGGATGAAGAGCAAAGTCAGGTGCCAGTACCACCTCTACCACGAAGTGTTAACCACTTGGCTGCTAAGGTACAATTACTCCTCTGCATTAATTTCCATTGAAATCAATGGAAAGTCCATGACGAGTTACCCTTGTCATTAGCGGCGAAGAGGTTAATCTTCAGAAACACAGTGCAGAGACAGGATTCTACGGAGGAGAGCAGGTAAAAAGATTGCCGAGTGCCGCTGCAATTCTGCAGTTTTGGCTGAGGTCAGATGGAAATGAGTCCGATGAGAGTTATTGACGGTGCCTAAGAGAGGAAGTGCAGTGCGTGCTTGGCGCAACTCTGGAGGTAGATCAGTCTGGTCCTTTTGTGAATGGAAAAGTGAATGGTGTAAATATTACTTTCCTAGTGGACACAGGTGCTACCCGTTCTAGAGTTAGGTGAGCATATCCAAGTGGTAGGTGTGACAAACAGGCAGATTAAAACCCCTCTCACACAACCCGTGGAGGTGGAAATTGGAAATTTTTAAGAAATGCATCGCTTTGTAGTATGTGACAGCAGTCTTGTTAATTTCCTTGGATGCGACATACTTTGTAAAATGAACTGTGCTATTTAATGTTCACCAGATGGCATTGCTTTCCAGACAGCAGATGATGATTTTCTGTATAAAATGACCATGTCAATAATAGATCCATAAAAGAGTGAAATGTTTCCTGTGTTTGACAAAGAGAAAATCCCAAATGAATTAAAAGAAACGGTTCAAGAAAAGGTGTGGGACTTTACAGGAGAAGAGATAGGTCTAATGAAAGGTGTGAGTCCTGTGAAAATTTCTGTAAAAGAAGTAGCTATTTATCCGAATACCCTACAGTATAAATTAACACTAGAGATAATTGAAGGAGTAACCCTGTAATTGACAAAATGATTGAGCAAGGAGTCCTGAAAGAAATAATGAATAACCCATGTAATTCACCTATTTTGGGACTGAAAAAGCCAAACAGAACTTTTAGGATAGTACAGGATTCACGAAAAGTTAATAAAATTGTTGTCCCATGTTGTGCAATTGTACCAAATCCCGCTATGATATTGTATATTGTATCAGATTCCACATGATGCCGAATGGCACACAGTCGTTAATTTGTGTAATGTGTTCTTTACAGTTCCATTACATTCTGAAAGTCAGCCAATTTTTGCATTCAGGTTTGGTGAGCGTATTTTGGCATGGTGCCGAATTCCTCAAGGATATACTGAAAGTCCCCCTATTTTTAATCATATGTTGAAAACATCAGTGGGAAGTCTACAAAATGCCTGAGAAATCTGTTTTGGTTCAATATATTGATGACCTATTAGTGGCATCAAGGACCAAAGATGCTTGTATTTCTGACACCATTGCATTACTGAATCATTTGGCAGAAGGAGGACATAAAGTGTCCCCATCAAAATTACAGTTTTGCCAACACAAAGTGCAATATCTAGGTCATATGATTGGAAAAGGGATGAGACAAGTGACCTCAGAAAGAATCAAAATTATTAGAGGAATTAATCCCCACAAAAAACAGAAGCAGGTGAGAATGTTTCTGGGAATGGTAGGTTATTGTCGACAGTGGATAAGTGGATTTTCTTTAATTGCAAAACCCTTACAGTTCTTAACAAAAGGAGATGTGAAAGACATTATAGTGCTGAATGAAAAGGAGATGGAAGCATTTGATCAATTGAGAACTAGCATGTTTGAAGCACCAGCATTAGGCATGCCTGATTATGAAAAAGAGTTTGAACTGTATTACAGTGAAAGAGATGGGTGTGCATTATCAGTTCTGATTCAGAGGCATGGAAGAATGAGAAGACCAATTGCCTATTTTTCTACAGTTTTAGATCCAGTGGCTAGAGCATTGCCTGAATGTTTGAAAGCAGTTGCTGTGACAAGTGTGAGTTTGGAACAGAGTGAAGGTATAGTGATGGGATACCCAGTGAAGTTGTGCGTACCACACTTGGTTGAAATCCTCCTCACTAGGACAAAAACCCAATACATGACAAGCAGTAGGTTGACCAGATACGAAAAAGTAATTCTGGGTGCAGATAATGTGACAGTTGCAAGGTGTGTAAATGTAAATCCTTCCACTTTGTTGCCTGATACATTGGATGTAGAAGTCAAAAATGATGTTGATCACAAATGTATGGATGTGCTTGAGTACTGTACAAAACCAAGACCTGATATTAAGGATGAACCTTTGGTAGAATCGGACTATGTGATGTTTGTAGATGGTTTATGCCTGAGAACAGATGAAGGTGTTTTGTTTTGAGTGCTGCATATGCTCTATGTACAGTGGCAGATGTTATAGAAGCATCTTGTTTGAAAGGAATACGTTCCGCCCAAGTGGCTGAGCTGATTGCTTTGATTTGAGCATGCAAATTGGAAAAAGATGTCTGAATTACCGTGGTGACTGACAGTCAACATGGATTCGGAGTTGCAACTATGGTCTCAAAGAGGATATATGACTTCTAGGGGATCACCTATCAGAAATGCTAAGTTTGTGAAAATGTTACTTGAGGCGATACAGCTGCCCAAGAAGATTGCTTTAGTGAAGTGTGCGGTTTACAAAAATGAAGATGACTATGTCACTGAAGGTAACAGGTTTGCTGATGCAATTGCACAGTACTGTGCTAAAAACACAGCCTCTGTAAATCGGGACAGAGAAAAAGAACATTTTTCAAGTCCTTTGATGCTTCCTAACATAGTTGAGACTTGGCAGGAAGTAAGACAGTTGCAAGAAGGGGCAAGTGATTAGGAAAAAGATACATGGATAAAAGCAGGTTGCAGACAAAGAGAAGAAGATGACATTTGGGTGTACAGACATGAAAGACCAGTAATGCCTTAAAGCATGATCTCTAACATGGCCCGAATGTTGGTTGAGATGCAATGATTAGATTTTTTAGACAAACTTGGTATAATCCCAAGTTCCGTATGATTGCAGAATGCTTATGTCAAAGATGCTTAGTGTGTCAACAATTGAATCCAGGACGAAAAACTGTCTGGGAACCATAGGACTGGAGGGAGGTCCTTTTACCAGAATGCAGTTAGACGTCATAGAGATGGCACTGTGCAACCGTTTGAGATATGTACTCGTAATCATTTGTTTGTTTTCACGTTGGGTTGAGGCATTTCCTACGAGAAGGGATGCTGGAGTTAGGGTTGCAAAGCGTCTTCTAATAGAAATCATTCCTCGATTCGGTTTTCCAGTAACAATTGAAACAGAGGAAGTCACTTCCAAAATGAACTGATACAATTGATATGTGAAGCACTGGACATTCGTCAAAAATTTCATTGTGCTTACAGACCAGAGGCTTCAGGGGTAGTTGAATAAGTAAATGGAACAATCAAAAACAGACTGGGAAAAATGTGTTTGGTCACAGGACTGAAATGGCCTGATGCTTTGCCACTTGTTCTAATGACCTTAACCCCTTGCATGCTGTTGACGGCCCCCATCCGTCATACACTACGGCGCTCGTGTGCTGATGATGGCTGGGGGCCGTCATAAACCCACCCACTCGCAATTTTGCCTCACAGGCGCAGAATCGCGGCAGCATGCAAAGGGTTAAGGAGCATACCAGATAGAAAGACAGGGTTGAGTCCTCATGAAATACTGATGGGATGAGTAATGAGACAAGCATTTGTAACAGTAGACAAACTGTTAACTATAAATGATGATATAATTCTGGATTACTGCAAGAGTCTGTCTGACGTGGTGACTTCTGTATTTCACCAGGTTGGGATTGATGCAAGAACAAAGGAAAAGCATTCAGCTAACGACTTGAGGCCTGGACACTGGGTTCGGATAAAAGTGCACAGAAGGAGAAACTGCTTAGTCCACGCTGGGATAGACCACGAGAAGTAATTCTGGACAGCACCACAGCAGTGAAATGTGCCGGTGTAAAGAGATGGGTACACGCTAGCCACACCATTTGAGTACAAGAACCTGAAAATTAGCATCTGGAAGAGGCAAATATTAGTTCAGACTCTGACACAGAGGGTGAAAGAGACCACACTCCAGATCCTGAAGCTCTCGACCTGTACGTTGACATCTGGAGATATCAGGCACAAGTTCAGCATCTGAAGCAGAGAATGAGATCATTGAAATTCCAGATCTTGAAGATCGACCTGAAAGTCGACATCTGGAAGTAGCAAGTACCAGTTTGGACGCTGACAGAGAGCAATATAAAACTGGTAAAGGTAAAAGCTCTGAAGAACAAACAGAGAATTCTGAGGACAGGAACATAAATCTTGAAACTGGTGATAAGGAAATAACTCATGATGAGGATGAGGTTCCAAGTACCAGCCATGGAGAAGTTCCTCGCAAAATAACTGAACTGACGAAAGAAAAACCAGATTCAGTTGATGAACCGAAAACAATAAAATTCAAAATAGGAGGAAGTGAAGTAAGGTCTGAAACAGAGTCCGATGACAGTGAAGGAGAGACAACACTACGAAGAAGCTCCAGAAAAATAGCTTGGAGAATTGAACGTGGAATCATAGAGCCTGAAATAAAGAAACCAGGAAAAGGAGACAATTGGCCTAAAGATATTAAAGGACTGAAGTTTAAATTGATAAATAAAACCAAAATCAAGAGAAACAAGAGAATGAAATAACAAGTCAAAAGGATCAAATAAAAGAAAATAAAGAAACTGTGCAAAGGTCAAAAAGAGTAAGGAGACCAAACCAAAATGCAAATCACCTAAATGGAGTTATATTTCCTTACCTAATATATAGGAAGTAGAAAGTAGTCAAGAGAACCAAGACACTTTGGGTGAGTGAAAAGGGTGAATAAAGACAGATTGTGTTTAAACTGGAAATTAAAAGATGAATAATTAAAGAACGTTGAGAAATTTGAAAAAGAAAATGACATCACAGAAAAGAAAGATTTTATGAGGACACATATTTTTCATGTGCCAGAGGTAAAAGAGACATTAGAAGGAAAAGGAATAAAGGACATTTGATGTAGTGTGAAAAAAATGTCTGCTAACGATATTAAAAGATCAAAATGTGATATTATTCGTAAACTGTGTAGAATGTGGTACATTTGTACAGGTTTATTAATGCTTGTATGGCTTATTTTAGCAATAGTGATTCCTTTTAGACCAAATCTTGAACATGAAGAAAAGAATAATAGTAGAAGTGAAAAGATTCATGATTTAAAGAATGATGTGAAACTTGTGGATAACACTGAATTGCATAAAGATAAATAATAATGATTTTTCAAAGAATGCTTTTACTAGACTTTTGTATAAGTATGTAGAAACTATGGACATTAGGGACTGCTACGTTTGCATGCATGTACCAGCATCTGTAGCAGAGGGAGTAACGTACCATCACCTTCCTTTTACTAATGGAATAAGATGTAGTGTATCAGCTAGTTTATTTTACAAAACAGGTAAATTAGAATAGTATTCATTTTCTGATTCAGATGACACTTTTGCAACTTTGTCAAGTACACATAGACTGAACAAAATGAAAATGGGTAAAGTTTTTGGTGAATATTTTCTGGAAACACAAGAACTAACTTTAGAATATGCTTTTAAGAACAATTTAACCTGTAGAATGTGTAAGGAGGAAAAGGTTTTCTGGACATGGTAGAAGAAAGGAGAATCAGATATCAAAGAAAGGCAACTGAAAGTAAATCAAAATCGACAAATCGGAACTTTGAGGATGAAAACCTTGATAAGAGTAATGTAAATGTAGCAATAGGTATAGATTTGTCACAACAAGGGAAACTGTGTATTCGTAGAGACAATACTATTTATGACAATTATTTTGTAGATGCGAGTGAATACAAAGACACGTACATTATCACAGGGGGATGGGGATTTAAGGGTGGAAATGATCCTGTTTTTCATGGAATTTATTTTATATGTGGAAGCAAAGCTTATTATAGGTTGCCAGACCACTGGCACGGGACTTGCTACATAGGTTGGTCTTTCCAAAAATATTTAATGTAGATAGAGGAACTAATGGAATTCATGAGATAGGTAAACCATTAACATGTAGAAGAAGGGAAAGTGTTTTAGAAATAGCAGGTGATATTTTTGGAGCATTGATACCAGCAGTGGGTATATCTTTTAATGCAAATAAAATTCGAAAATTGTCAACGATAGTAAATCGTTTGTCAACAAATATTGCTGGAGGATTTTTAATGGTAAATACTGAAATGGTTGCTATGAGAGCTATGATGATGCAATATCGAAGGAGGAGTTTGCGGAGTTTTAAAAGTACAACACTGTTGTACGTATATTCCTGACAAAGGTCAGAACATTCAAAGATACATTAAGAATATTACTGAATTACATAAATAAATTGCTCCACTGGAGGATGATGGTGTTCCAGAGAAACTTGGTAAGAGTTTTTCAGCTGTAAAGAAGTGGTTTGTAGAAAAAGGTAGGTCAATAATAGGGAAAGTGTTAATTCCACTAACAACAGTGATTCTTATAGCATTAGTATTAAGATTAGTGTGCAAATGTGTTAGAAAAAGAAAAACTGAAAAATGGATAAAAGAGAAAATAGAAAAAAGTAAGGAAAGAGAACGTCAAATGGGTGAAATAGAGTTGGAGGAATATAAAGAAAAGATGTATAATGATACAAACAGACAAAACATAAAAGATACTAAAGTTTAAGCTAAAACAAAGCAAAGAACCTGAAACATGTTTTATTGAAATTTAGTTGGGGTGATTTGTGGTGATAAACTCAGCAAAGGGGGGAGTTTAAGGGGTATACAGTCAAAATATCAAGTTTTTAATATCGAGTTACAAAAATATTGAGTTTAAAATATAGAATGGACACAATATCGAATGGACAGAATATAGACTACAAAAATATTGAATAGAATAGCATAAATATCGAATCAAAAAATATATTGAATTGACAAAATATCGAATGGACAGAATATAGACAGCAAAAATACAGAATGACAGAATATAGAAAACAAAAATATAGAATGACAGAATATAGACAACAAAAATATAGAATGACAGAATATAGACAACAAACATATCGAATTTGAGGTAAGCAAGTTAATATACATTTTTGAAAGTATTTTTTATTTTAGTATATGTGTGAAAAGTGCATATATGTTTTATAAATTATTATAATTAATTAATTTTATGGTATTTAATTTTTGCGTAACATAATTCTGTAGCGGGTTGTGGGTTTATAGGGGAATAGGGTGGGAAGTAATTTAATTATAATTAATTAAATATGTTAATTTATTTATTGGTATTTATTTAGAATTAATAGTTAATTGATAATTAATTGGTAATTAATTAAAATATAATTGTTAATTATTTTAATTAATTGATTAATTGATAATTATGTTAATGTTGTTCATGTATTTTCTGTAGCAGGTTGTGGGTTTATAGGGGAATAGGGTGGGAAGTAATTTAATTTTAATTAACTAAATATGTCAATTTATTTATTTGTATTTATTTAGAATTAATAGTTACTTGATAATTAATTGGTAATTAATTAAAATATATTTGTTAATTATTTTAATTAATTGATTAATTGATAATTATGTTAATTTATTAATGTGCTTTCTGTAGCGGGTTGTGTGGTTATGGGGAATAGGGTGGGAAGTAATTTAATTATAATCAATTAAATATGTTAATTTATATATTGGTATTTATTTAGAATAACAAGTTAATTGATAATTAATTGGTAATTAATTAAAATGTAATTGTTAATTATTTTAATTAATTGATTAATTGATAATGATGTTAATTTTATTAATGTATTTTCTGTAGTGGGTTGTGGGTTTATAGGGGAATAGGATGGGAAGTAATTTACATTTAATTATTTAAATGTTTTAATGTATTTAATGGTATTTATTTTGAATTATTGATATTTACATTTTTAATTGGTAATTAATTAAAATATAATTGGTAATTCATTTTAATTAATTGATTAATTGATAATTATGTAAATTGTATTAATGTATTTTTTGTAGCGGGTTGTGGGTTTATAGGGGAGTAGGGTGGGAAGTAAATTAATTATAATTAATTACATTTTTAAATTTATTCTTTGGTATTTTTTTTTTTTCCAAAACCTTTATTGCTCCTTTTAGTCTTACACAGCTTCTGGCCTACAACCCAGCGGGCCGGCCGCTATACCATTGCCTCAATATTCTAATCATTGGAAAAGTCCGTACATTTGTTGCTGGACACAGGGTTTGGTCATTTCGCCCTATAATAAAGGCGCATCAATCACAAGTAGTGTACTGATTTGGATAGGTTTGTTTTTTTGTTTTTTCAACAATAAACAACTCAAAAATCAACAAAGAAATCACAGGTAGGTCTTCACGTGCTGTAGTGAATCCGCATACATCGTGCCGCGCTAGGTTCTGACAAAGTAATCTGCGCTTAGGTCTGCAGGGTCTTACATAGTGTTTATTACTAAGGATAGGTGTACATGGAAATTCCTACTGGGTACCTGCCCTATGAGTCCCTCTGTGTCAACCCTCCCGACTTCCACGGTCTCCCTCAGTTCTTATCCTTACCTCCACTCAACCCCTCCCTAGAGTCGCTAATCGTCCTCCCCTTCCTCATCAGATGATATTGGTTCGTCTGCTGGTAAGGGTTCACAAATGTCACCCCGGTATGTGTTCCACGGGTCCAGATCTTGTTCCATTTTCTCGGGCAAGCTCTGTTAGCGTACACCTCCCTTTCCGTGATCATTACCCTGTCCATGTTCTCACACCATTGTGTTCTCGTCGGCATCTCTGTTGCCCCCCCATTTCTGTGCTATGTCCCTTTTAGCTATGACCATGCCCAAGGTGACCCATTGCTGTCCATGTCCGGACAAATCATTGGGTTCCCACACATTAAGTATGCATTTTCGTGGCTCAGGGACCAGGGAGGTCCCCATAGTCTGTGATATTGTGCGCAATATACGTCTCCAGTATTCTTGAATGCGTGGGCAGTCCCATATCGTGTGGAAGAATGTCCCTTCCTCCCCACACCCTCGGAGACAGAATGGGTGTTGAGCTCGGTGTATGAGGTGTAGTGTCGTTCTAGTATACTATACTCTATGTAGAATTTTGAGCTGTACGAGCCGGAACTTAGCTGAGATGCCCACTTCTTTGGGCGATGCCACTGCTTCATTCCACTCGTTTTCGTCCATAGCTGCCACGTCTCACTCCCACTTTTCCTTAAGTTTGCCCATGGGATCTGACAAATTATTGATTAACTTACGGTATGTGAGCGAGGTTGCTCGCTCTGACATAAAGTCCGTAAGGAAGCGGTCTTCAAGCGGGGAGGCCTCTGGTACCTCCGTCTCTGGGGGGATGGCTTTAAGTAGCGCGTGCCAAATCTGGGTATATCGGAACGCCTCCCGTGGTCCCAGCTCATATTGTTCTCTCAGCCGTGCAAATGGAATCACCGTGCCCCGTTCCCACAAGTCTCCCACCGTGGACAGGCCTATCTCATCCCATTGGGAGAAGCCCTTGCTATTTCGTAGGTTCCCCAGAGCCCGGAAGTCCCACAGGGAAGTCAGTTTTGTTATTCTCCCTTTCCAGCCTAATGACTTCAGCGCCATGTGCCATATCGCTGCTGTGAGTCTTGTGGGTCCCATCAGTTTGCGTACCACTCGTTGGTCGTACAAGGGGGCCAGTAGGGTACTCGCTCCTAGTTGTGTCCAGTCTGCTCTGAATGCTGGGTCGTTTTGGGGGGCGTGGATCCACTGATTTATGTTTTTCAGCTGCGCTGCCCAGTAGTACAATTTCAGGTCTGACAGTGCAATCCCTCCGTCATACCACCCCTTGTGCAGTTTGGCCTGCGCAATGCGAGCCGGGCGGTTACTCCACAGGAGACCCGCCACCAACGTTGACACCTTCCTGAAGTATCCTGGTTCTACCGGGTACGGCGTATTCTCCAGGATGTATAAGAAACGGGGCAGTGACATCATTTTGTACAGTGCTGCCTTACCCAGCATCGTTAGGGGCAGTCCGGCCCAGAACCCAACGTCCTGTTTAGGCCGTTCTATGGGTGGCCTCAGATTTTTCTGTGCAAATTCTACCGGGTCCTTGGTGACATGTATGCCCAGGTACTTAAAGGATGAACCGGCTTCGTTCAAGGGGCAATGTGCGCTCAGTGTCGGGATCGGGCCCTTCAGAACATATAGTTCCGATTTGTTCCAATTCAACGTGTAACCCGAGACTTTCCCGTGCTCATCACACAGTGTCAGAAGAGCTGGGATGCTATGTTCCGGGTCTGTGAGGTAAACTAGCATGTCGTCCGCGTAGAGGGAGACGCAGTCCTCCCAACCCTCAGCCCAGGAAATCCCTCTAAGCAGTGGGGTAGACCGTATCAGGTGTGCTAACGGTTCTAGGGCGATTGCGAAAAGCAGTGGCGACAGGGGGCAACCCTGTCGAGTGCCTTTTCCCAAGAGAAATGTGTGCGAGATATGGCCATTTGCTACCACCTGCGCCTCCGGTCTCGCGTACAGCAGTCTGACCCATGCTTTGAATTTGGGTCCAAACCCTAAGTGTGCCAGGACCTCAAACAGGTAATTCCATTTGACCAGATCGAATACCATTTTTGCATCGAGGGCCAGTACAACCACTGGTCCGGGAATCGAATCCGCTCTTGCCAACACTCCGTGTACTCTTCGCAAATTCAGTGCCGTGTTTCTGTGCGGCATGCACCCGGACTGGTTGGGATGTATGAGGTCTGGTAGGTGTGTCATTAATCGGGTGGCCAGGAGTTTGGCTAGTATTTTAACTTCTGCATTAAGCAGGGATATGGGGCGGTAGGAGTTACAATCTTCCGGTGATTTCCCATGTTTAGGGATCGCGATGATGGTCGCTACTCTTTGGTCTGGTGGGAGTTCACCCTTCGATAAGCAATCCTTATACATGGCAAGTAGGTGTGTACTGAGCCTCTCCGATGTGGCCTGATACCACTCCATCGGGATGCCATTTGGGCCAATCGCCTTACTGGGTTTTATCGCTCGTATTGCTATTTGGATTTCTTCCGTGGTTATATCTGCCTCCAGTTCCGCTAATGCCTCCGGCTGCAGCGTCGGTGTGTGGATAGGTTCTAGTGCCACCCTGGCCATTTCTGCTGTCACCTCCCTGTCAGATGTGTAAACTCCCTCAAAGTGGTCGGCGAGTATTTCTACGATTCGCTCCGGGCTTGTATGCATTATACCCCTCCTGTCTTCTACTTGTTGGATACCTCTAGAGCTCCCCCCTTTTTTGTCTAACCAAGCCAACATCCTGCCTGCTTTATCTCCTATATCATAAATCCTGTTCTTTGTTTCTGTCATTTGCCCCCTCACTAGGTGCCGCAGATATTCCGTATACGAGTGTTGTTGGAGGTGCAGTGCATGGGCCGTGTCCGGTGTGGGGTGCGTTTCGTGTCTCACTGTTGCTTCTTGCAGCGCTAGCTCTATTTCAGCCAACTCGAGCGCTTTTCCCCTTCTATAGCCTGTAAGTGTGGTTATTGCTTGCCCCCGTAACACTGTCTTGTATGCTTCCCACAGGGTCGCTGCTGACTGCACTGACTCTAGATTTTCTTCGAAGTAATGCATCGTCGCCTTCTTGAGTGCTTTCCTGACCTTGGGCACCTTGAGGTATGCAGCCTGTATGGGGTAAAGCCGTTTGCGTGTTTTCTCCTGGGTGGAGAGTGTTAAAATATTCGGGGAGTGGTCTGATATGCCTCTGGGTTGAATGTCTATGGTGTCTACGTGTTGTATGCAGTTTCCCAATGCCAGGAAGTAATCTATCCTCGATAAACTTTTGTGAACAGCAGAGTTGAAAGTGTATTGTCTCATGTTAGGGTGGGCATGCCGCCAGATATCAACTAGACCCATTGCGGTCAAGAAACGTTGGAAGCGTGAGGGACCCTCGGTCGAACCTGTGGCTGGGAACCTGTCAAGTATACTGTCTACAGTGGCATTGAAATCCCCCCCAAGTATGATATCGCCCTCTGGAAGGGTCAGGAGAAACTCACCCAGTGCCGGAAGCATGGCCGAATGAAGTGCCGGGGGGATATATACCGAGACCACATTAATAAGTCTTCCTTCCCACTGTCCCTGTAGGGCCGCGAAGCAGCCCTGCCCATCAATCTTCGTACTCATGGGTATAAACTGCGAGGATTTCTTAAGTAAAATACCAGTCCCTCGAGAGCCTGTTGTGAACTCTGAATGCGCCACCATTTTATAGCCCCTCCTATCAAGCGCCTTGGAAGTCCCACCCTGTAAATGAGTTTCTTGAAGGAGTGCTAGAGCCGGCCCCTGTCTTTTCAGTGCGGTAAGTACTAGCCCACGTTTGACCCTATCTCCCAGTCCCCTTACGTTCCATGTTAGTAGGCGAAGGGGTGCTCCCTGAGGTCTAGGCGCACCCTCTTCCCGACTACGTTGTGAGCAATCTGCCATAGTTCGTCGTGTAGATGCTCATGTATCCAGTGTGTCTTGCGGCCTCGGTGTCCCGCCCCTCCCTACCAAGAAAGCAGCGCGAGTACCAGCCAGCACAACCCGACCCATCCTGTTGATCTCTAAAAAACTCAACTAACTTCCCCTCTCCCTTCCCAATCTGAACCTGGTGAAATGTGTATCCTGTTTCAGTTTGCGGTTTGCATTGAACATTTAAACAACCCCCCCACTCCTCCCTCCTCCCTGCCTCCCTGCCAAACGGGCCTAGAACTGCCCGCCACCCCAACTCAGCAGAGTGCTTTACCCAACCCATAAACAGTACTTGCTTGCTGGGGCGAAGTGTCCTCCGGAGCAGACAAGCCCCCTGCCCTCTCCGGTCTCCCCCGGGTCAGTGTCCAAGCCGGGTCTCACACAAGAAGCCTTTTCAGTATTCATTCAACCTGGTGTTGGGAGACTATTCATCCACGTCTGCCAGTGTGTTGGTGTTGTCTGGCGTTTGAGAGTGTGTCGATCCAGTTCCACCCGATGCCTGAGACCTCGGTTGGCTGTCTCCGCGTTGGCTCTGGTGTGTTCTGTGTGAGCGGCGGGGTGGTCCTACTTGTCGCCATCCATCCAACCATTCGAGTGCTGACTCTGGTGTGTCGAAAAAACCAAACCTTACTGTCCGCGACCACTCGCAACCGAGCTGGGAACAGCATAGAGTATGACAGTTCCTTGGCTCTTAGTTCCCTCTTGACATCAAGGAAGGTCCGCCTCCGGCGCGACACCTCCGCAGTATAGTCCGGGAAAAAGGCTAGCGTAGAGTTTTGAACCTGTAGCGGCGTGGCCACCCTTGCAGCCTGTAGGATCGCATCCCGGTCACGAAAGTTAGAGTCTCGCCAGTATTGGTCTAGGGGGGGCTCCAGGCTTGGGCTTTCCCGCCGGAACTCTATGCGCCCTTTCAACTGAGAAAAATTGCGATAAACCCTTGGGTTTGAGCTGTGTCTTGATCAGGTCTTCCACGTATAGATTCATGGCTCTGGTTCCTTCCGATTCCGGAACCCCAATAATTCTTACGTTGTTGCGCCTGGAGCACCCTTCCTGGTCGTCCAGCTTCTCTTTCAGTGTCTTATTCTCTGCCGCCACTCACTCCATTGCTAATTGTAGGTCTGATACGTCTTCAACCAGAGATTTGGTGACCACCTCGACCTGTTTCACTCTTTCTCCCATTTTTTGAAAGTCCGCCCTAAGGAGTGAGACTTCCGTGGCCGTGGACCCCACTGTTGCCTGTACTTGTGCCAGCGTCTTCATCACGTCTTCAAGTGTTGCTTTTTTTGTCCCATCGGTCTCTGGTGTCTTCCCCGTCGATGTGCGTGGTTCTGCCTGGGATTGCGCCTCTCTGTCATACGCAAATTTCTCCAGTTTAGACTGCGACACAGCGTGTTTCGGGCCTCTGCCAGCCATATTTCTTTCTGGTATCCTTGTTCTCCACCTTTTCCGTGGCTAATGATCCCAGGAGGGGGGTGTCCGTATCTAACAGGTTAAAGGTGCGTCCCAGTGGCGTTGCTCACCCACTTCCACTACTTAATGAATGGGCAGTCAGTCCTGATGCACAGAGTAGCTTTGCCTGACACTCTTCGTTCCACCGTGCCCTCGGTCGCTGCCTTCCGCTGTGATCGTGTTGTCCGGTGACGCTTTGCCAGACAACAACTTTAGTGCCCACTGTGCCTGAGTGATGTTAAATCAATGTCTCCCCCTGGCCACTGGCAGTCTATGGGCCTTTATATCGGTTTTGGGGCTCCCCGCCCGTGCATCCATTGTTCTCTGGCCCACGCACCCACCGCTGCTGCACCCCAGCTCTTCTCTCTCTCCCCAGTCGTGTGCAAGGGCAAAGTCCGCCTCCTAGCAAAGTACGTTGCGCTTCCAAATTAGCGCGAAATGTCTGTGTGCAGCGGCGGGCGCTGTGAGTCGCGTGTGTGCAGTCCCCTTTATTCCGGTGGGGGCAGACAGTGAGCCGTCACGCAGGGGCCCTTCCCGAACGGGCACTCCGTCCACCACTCCCCGTTGGTATTGCGCACTGCTGGGGGGACTTATCTCAGTGCATCAATGTCATTTTTCCGCCGCCGCCGTTCGTTGACTTCTCCCTTCTGTGGCCGATTGGGAACACAGTCACTCGGGGGGGGGGGGGGCAGGGGAGCGCTCCGGTTATCGGTTTCGAAGTGTCACTGGGGGGGTCCGGGTAGCGCGCACTTCTGGTCGCCCCCTTCCGTATCGCACTCACTTCCGCCCGGCCTCCAATCCCACCGGAGCCCGGTGTTGCAGGATCGACGCAGGCCCTCTGACGACGGAGGTCGTAAGTCTGCCTCCCGGCATCCGATTTCGGCCGTCTTTCCTCCGGGTGATTCCCGCTCAGTCCTGGAGCCGGGTTCCTCCGAGCAGAGGTTTATTTAGTCCGGATTAATGTTCGGATTTTCGTATGGACACTGCCTCACTCACGGAGCCTTACAGCTATGCCACCGCCATGTTCGGCCACTAAGCCACGCCCCTATTCTTTGGTATTTATTTGGAATTAATTGATATATACATTTTTAAATGGTAATTAATTAAAATATAATTGATAAATATTCTTAACTAATAGTTTAATTGTTAATTTTATTAATTTTATTAATTTGTTTTCTGTATGGGTTTTGGGTTTATAGGGGAATAGGGTGGGAAGTAATTTAATTGTGAATAAATAAATATTGTTATTTATTTTCTTGGTTTTGTTTTGTTGTAATTATTAATACATTTTTAATTGTTAATCGATTAATTGTTAATTGGTAAATAATTTGTATTAATAGGTAATTATTTGTAATAACTATTTTTTGGGTATTTTTAATTGATTAATTATTATATTATATAAAATTGTTAATTATTGTTAATTACTTTGTATTTTCTATTAATATTTAATTTATTTTAAGTCATATATGAAGTATTTACTTTCTCTACTGTTGCACTCTCTGGAGTGTGAATAGTAATTTTTACCCCGACGCTGTCCAACGCTTTCCCTACTGTTGCACTCTTTGGAGTGGAAATAGTAATTTTAAATCTCCCACTATCCAATGCTTTCCCTACTGTTGCACTCATTGGAGTAGGAATAGTAATTTTTACCCCTACGCTATCCAATGCTTTCCCTACTGAGGTTCCGTGACAATTGTAAGTGGTGTTTTCGACTCGCACGAATATGGTCGAGTCTGGTATCTCTGAACCGCAAATGATGAGTTTAGTGGGTGTACGCGTTTTCGCTGTGCTAACCTAAACCGTTCGTTTGTTTCGTGGGTTTCTTCATCTGAACCCACGGGTTCCATCTTAGATACGGCATCCATTTTGTTTCTTGCCCTCAAGTAGCCAGCGAACGGACGCTGTCCGCTTCGAGACCCTGGGATTCCCAAACTCTTGCGGAAGACACGTTTCCTTTGAAGATGCCTTTATGATGAGGGGGATGGCACTGTAAGGCAGATGGCCCCGCTCGAGGCTCATCTTGCCGTGCCGCTCTATTGTCTCAGTTGTGCATTCATTAGGCACGTCCCCTTTGATGCCTGCAACTCGTGTTTCTTGACGCCACCCCTTTTACACCCCTTTCGATCTGTTCACTGTTTCCGTCTTCCTCTGCACCTGTTTCTGTCTCTTCCTCGATTCGTTTACTACTGATTAGAATGTATTAATGGTGGGAAGATGTACTTTTACAGTTGGGAACCGCCAAATGTTACTGTAATTATGTTCCGGGCCCTGAATACATGAAAGCGACCCCTTGCGATCTTTACGATGGGAACCAAGTTGTAAACCTTTGTGCACCATGTTTCAAAACTGTATAAGAAGAGCGATCCACAGATACAATTCGAAGCAGTCTCCGTGAACTTACATGCTATGTACTTCTCGTGACTTCTGTGTTCCCTGCAGTAATAAACCTCGAATCTTTGACGCCGAAGGAAGTGTCCCGTGTCTCTGTCATTTGTACGCCGGAACAGGTTACCCACGAAGGTTTTAGGTGTTATCCCTGGCACCGCTGGGTCTTAGAGAAAACCCAGTCCTTCAGTTGGCGCCCAACGTGGGGCTACATCAGTGGTACCGGTCCAAGGCCCGACGATCGTGAGGAACTTTGTGTGAAATCTCCCAGGGAAGGTGCACCCCGCTTCATCGATCCTGTTGTCAAAACAAGTGGCCCGACGACTTTTCCCGTGAAGATCCCCGCCTCCTGACGGCTGCGACGGACTGCTGCCCTTACTGTAGACCTGTTTTGGCGCCTGGCGTAGACCTTGGTACAGCGAGACGATTGACGGGCCTTCCTGGTTACGCCATTGATCTTTGAGTTAAGTATTTGTGGGTCGCTCCCAGAGTCCTTGGTTGTGGGTGCTTCGTTGTTGCATGGTTCCATTGCATTTGTGGTTCTTGGTACTTTGTTCTTTGTTGTGATATTTGACGTCTGCAGTCGCCAAAAACCAAGGGTTTTTGCTCTTTGCAGGGACATTGTACTCCTGTAACCCTTGACATTTGTGAAACTCTGTTAGTGTGCACGATGCCTGGCCATAGTACTTTGTTCAGTTGCTTTTAGAGTTGTGGTGCTGATTCCCGACTGGAGGACTCGTGTCCGATACCTCCGGTTGGAACTCCAACTTACGAGTTGTATAGCCGACACGGGTTAGGTCCAATCACGTTCAATGAGTGTTGGGTTCGATATACTAAGAAAGATGGTGTCCTTAGTTGGCCACCTCATGGTAGTTTTGAAACTCCGATTTTAGATAATCTTGAAGCTAAATTGTTCCAAAGAAAAGCAAGGCCGGCCATGTTTGATTCCTTTCGGTTGTGGCGTAAAGAAGCCAAACAGAAAGAAATCAAGCAAATTAAACGGAATAAGAGAGAAGGAATTGTTACTACGGTAAGAAACGCAGAGCAGTTCCAGCGAGATAAGGAGGAAAAGGAAAAGGAAGTTTTCTATAGATTGCAGCGCATGTCTATAGATAAGTCTTACCCGGCTTTACCATCGGGTACGGATATGAAGGAGGAAGTAGTAGAGGACCCTTTGTTGTCTTATCTCTTGAAGTCACCACCTCCGTATGCACAGGGTACCGCAGTTCCTGTGGTTCCCCCTGTCCCCGTTCCTCCACCGGCTCCTGTTCCTGTTCCCCAACCTGTCCCTGCTCCTCTACCTGCTCCCGTCCCTACTGCTCCCCCGCTTGTACTTCCTCATACTCCTGCTCCCGCTGCTTCTACTGTTCTGGTTACTCCTGCTGTTCCCTCTGTTCCTGACACTTCTCTTGTTACCCCGTTGTGTTACCCTAATACCCCATCTGCTGGACGTCGTGTCCCCTCTGTTGCTGCTAACTTTTTTAATTCTCTTGGACCGATTCTTGAGTCCGCTGGTTCTGATGGTCCCCAAAGACGAAGTCAGCTTCCTGGTAGTAGGGAACGTGACTCGCTATATAATATGGCGATGGCTTGGATGAGATACCCCCTTAGGAATCCTCCTCGTGTGGTGCTTGATACGTTCTCTCAATTCAACGTACCGACACTGAGGTTTGTGTTTGAGGAGATGTGCAAGCTTTTGCGTGATCAAATATCGGTTGATGCGTCCGATGATGTATTGACTGCTCTAACTAATCTTCAGCTTCAGTTTGCGAGCGGAATGATAGTGGGTAGCAATGTTCGACGTGCTGTTGAGCAGTTGCTATCTTTCCGTCCTTGTATAATGCCTCGGGCATTGTTTTTAGAAGACATTGAGGAACCACTAACAGCGCCTGGTCAGTATCCCATGCGCGAAGTTCCACCAGTGTGGATGCCAGGTGATGCTGCTGCTAATCCTCCTATTTTGCCACATTTCCGGAGAGTGTGGATACATCTTCCGTGGAAGCGGTCAGTAGTTTTGCAGGTAAAATAATCTTTGCCTGACCCTCGCAAAAATCCTGCAGGGTACTATAAAGAAATGTCGCAGCTCGTAGATGCTACGATAATGAATCTTGCCGATATTGATATGTTGTTTGGCAATGTCGTACCGCAACCGGTATGGGCAAAGATTCGTCAGGAAGATCATGCAGCAGAATTAGGTGGTGATTGGGCTGCACTTCTTGCTGCGGATGCCTTGCAAGGTGGTGGGGCTAAGCCCGAACAGTTAATTGCTAATCTCCCACAGAGAATAATAACTCTCATGAAAACACTTATGCCAGCTATGAAGGTGAATTGGGACAAGTTGTCCGCTTGTAAGCAAAAGAAGGATGAGAGTGTCTCTGATTTCTTTACAAGATTTGAGGAGGCATTCATTGATCATAGTGGTCAGGACATGGGCACTGAAGGAGGTCAGAGATTGTTTGTGGACAAGTTTGTATCAAATTTGTTGCCAGACTTAAGCAACAAATTAAGGAATTCAGAAAGTCCGTGGGCTGTTTCCACTTCTGCTCAGATATTGGCTACGGCCCAATATTATGAGAATAGAGAGAAAGAGGAGAACGATCGTGCCGATAAAAAAACGAAAGAGCTCAAGACTAAAGTGTTGTTGCAACAAGCGTATCCTCCACGTTCGAATCAGAATGATTCGCAACAGCGGAATCGATCGCAGTCTCAGTCGAATAGGTCGCAATCACGAAATGACTCCTCTTCACAGAGATCTACGTTGGGGTACAATCAGTGTGCCTATTATAGGAAGGAGTGTCATTTGAAATTTGATTGTCCAGTCTTGAGGGAACGAAATAGTGGTAATTTATCTAGTCGAGGTCGTAGTGGTCCTCAACAAGCATCACGTGGTAGAGGTCGCGGTGCTCAAAATGATCGTTCCAATAATTCTTCCGATTCTAATAATTGTTTTGATCAGCGTGGGTCATCGCAAGGCAGATCTGCACAGTACAATGTGGACGATTATTACGTCGATCAGAACACTGACGACGGTAATTACTAGGACAGCCATAGACATGGAGAGGGAGTAGTATAAGTTCTGGTTGATCAGAGAGGGCCTTACGTCGCAGTTGCCACCTCGGGCGTCGTTGAGCCTTTTCTGTTGGACACTGGTGCAGCGAAAAGTTCCATCATGCATTCGAAACTCCCTGGCGCACCTTTGTCTGGCTTAACAAATGTTTCCGTTGGATTCTCTGGCGCCCCCGTTAGCAATCCGGTTTCGCCCCCTTTGCCCCTTGCAATTGGGCCTCGTGAGCTGAAAGCTCCTTTGATTTTGACTACTGGTTGTGGTGAAAATCTCTTGGGCTTGGGTTTGCTAAAACGCCTGTATGCGACGTTGTATTGTTCTCCTGCGGGAGTAAAGCTTACATTGGGTGAGAAAGTTATCTCTCCCATGTATTTGTCTATCGACAAGCTTCCACCGGAATTGAGTTCTCTTCCTGCATCTTTGTGGGCAACGGGTCCCAATGAGGTAGGCCTGCTTGATATCTCCCCTTATGTTGTTCATTTGAAATCTAATGAGCGTTTTCCACGTTTCCCCCAGTATCGTATCTCTCTCGACGGTGAGCGAGCTTTGTTAGCAATCATCTACGATTTGATTGAGAAAGATGTTATCGAGGAGACTCGGGGAAACGTGTGCAATAGCCCTGTGCTGCCCATTCTGAAACGCACTGATCCATCGAAGCCCCCTGTTTATCGTTTTGTTATCGATTTACGGGAGGTAAATAAAATTGTGATTCCTCAGTTCCCTGTGGTGCCGGACATCACGGCTCTACTGACTCTGATTCCAGCCTCTGCATCTTGGTTCTCAGTGATCGATCTGAAGAATGCTTTCTTCAGTATCCCGATTGCTGAGGAGAGTAGGGACCTTTTCGGTTTCTCTCTTGGTGGCCGCAGCTTTAGGTTTAAACGCGCTCCTCAGGGCTAATGTGAGAGTCCATCGATATACAGTCAAGCCTTGAAGGGCCAGCTTGATGCGTTCATATTGCCGGCTGGTGCGGCCTTGATCCAATATGTCGATGACTTATTGGTGGCTGCGGATACTCAGGACATTTGCAAAATTGCCACGGTGTCGTTGTTACAGCATCTCTGTGACTTACATCATAAGGTGTCACCTTCTAAACTGCAATATTGTTGCCAAGAAGTAACCTATCTAGGTCACTTATTGTCAAAGGAGGGAAGAAGGTTGACCCCAGAGAGAATTGCAGCGATTGCTCGAATGACTGTGCCAACAACTCAGAGAGATGTGCATGCCTTTCTAGGTATCACGTCATACTGCAGGCAATGGATTCCAAATTTTTCATTGCTAGCGAAACCATTGGTAGCTCTTACGTGCAAGGATGTTCCAACTCCTTTACCATGGACGGAAGAATGTCAGAAAAGTTTTTCTGAACTGCGTGACGCGTTGTGTTCGGCCCCTGTGTTAGGTACTCCTGACTACAGTAAGCCGTTTACACTATACGTTCACGAGAGGGAAGGTTGTGCGTTGAGTGTCTTGACGCAACAATTCGGTGGTAAGCAGCGTCCATGTGCATATTTTTCTTCGACCTTGGACCCAGTAGCTAGAGCATTGCCGAGTTGTCTGAGAGCAACAGCGGCAGCTGCGGTGTCCATCCGACAATCTGCAGGATTGGTCATGGATAATATGCTTACGGTGATGGTTCCGCATGCAGTTGACACTCTCTTGAATCCTACGAAAACCCAACACCTGACGAGTGCAAGGTTGTCTGGGTATGAGTTGACGCTTTTGGCAAGTCACTTTCAAATAAAGCGCTGTAATGTCCTGAACCCGGCGACTTTGTTGCCAATCAGTATGGAATCAGATGAAGTGGCATCCCATGATTGCTACTTACGAACTGAAGAAGAAACAAAAGGTCGAGTTGATTTGAAAAATACTCAGTTGGAAGATCCCGATGGGACCCTGTATGTGGATGGGTCGTGTTTTAAGTTACCGAATGGGGATGTGACAACTGCGTATGCTGTGGTGACGTTGAGTACGGTTGTGGAGACTGCGAGATTGAATCAGAATTCTGCACAGGCGGCAGAGCTGATTGCCTTAACTAGAGCGTGTGTGTTGTCGAAAGGGAAGCGGGTGAATGTGTTTACGGACAGCCAGTATGCGTTTGGTGTTGCGCACAGTTTTGGACGTTTGTGGAGAGAGAGAGGTTTCATGACATCGCATGGTACGAAGATTCAGCATGGACAGCTTGTGAATGATCTTTTGGATGCACTTACATTGCTTAAGCAGGTGGCGATTATTAAATGTAGTGCACACCGTAAGGTGACGGATGATGTTGGTCGTGGCAATGCGTTTGCGGATGAGATTGCTAAGGAGACTGCCCGGAACCTTAGCACTAGAATGTATGTGACGAGTTCGGTAAGGTGGCCTGCAGAAACTGGTATGTGTGAGGACACTATCGAGAGTGTGAAAGCGATTCAGAACGAGGCCACCGAGACTGAAAAGACGAAGTGGAAAGAGAGTACGTGAAAGTTGGATGCGAATGGCTGCTGGATTGATCTGTCGGAACATAAGAGGTGGATGTTGCCGGATGCGTACGTGCTAGCTGTTGTGACGATGGCACATGGTTTGGCACATATTAGTGCGAAAGGTATCTGCAAGTTGTTGTCCCCTGTATGGAAAAATGATGGCATTACTAAGTGTGCTGAGAGATTGGTTAAGAATTGTATGATATGTATGAAGTACAATCCTGGTAAGGGAACTCCTACACCCCCTGGCCATTTTGCTCCCCCTTCATGTCCCTTTGAGGTGATTCAGCTAGACTTCATCCATATGGAGCGATGTAATAACCTGAAGTACGTGTTAGTGGTGGTTTGCGCATTCTCCCGATGGATCGAAGCCTACCCTCTCAAAGACAACACTGCTCTGTCCACTGCAAAAATCCTACTGAAGGAATACTTTCCTCGGTATGGAATGCCACGAATTGTATGGTCTGATAACGGAAGTGGGTTTGTGGGGAGTGTGATGAAGAATGTGTGCAAGGGCCTTGGAATTACACAGAAATTCCACAGTGCCAATCATCCCCAGTCAGCAGGTTTGGTTGAAGGGTATAATGGCACCCTTAAATTGAACCTAGCGAAGATTCAGGCTACGACTGGTCTCTCGTGGCCTGACGCTTTGCCCTTAGCTCTTCTGTCAACAAGGGCGACTGTACACTCCCGAGTAGGGCTCAGCCCCTACGAGATTGTGTTCGGCCGCCCTGCAAATGTTTGGGGGGTCCCTAGACCCAGTGTGTTTTCTGATCTTGAGTACCCAATGTTGATCGATTATCTTCATGATCTGACTGCTAAACTGAGGTTAATTCACCAACAGGTCTTTGAAGCACTGCCGACGCAGACGGAGGGTCCAGGCCACCAGCTCCAGCCTGGAGACTGGGTAGTGACGAGGAATTTTGGCCGGAAGCACAACCTTGAGCTGGAGCCCTTACACGAGGAAGCGCTGTCCCTGAGCGCTGCTGCCCTGGTGCCGCTCGTAGGCAAGACTTCTCTGGGAGAAATTAATTCCTGCATCTCTACTGTGCTTTGTGCACCAACGCGTCCTTTGGACTTTGTCAGCTTGCTAACAGGGGTAGAGGCGGGACTGCGAGGACCAGCGTTCCGAGCGGCGTGGATCGGCCGCAGCTGGTCCTCTTCCCGCCCCCTCCTCCTCCCTTCAAAATCTCCGTGGAGCGAGTGAACCCTGTGAGCCCTTACACGAGGAAGCGCTGTCCCTGAGCGCTGCTGCCCGACCTTCCTGCCACGCCTCGCGGCCCCCGCTTCGCGGGAGCCGCTCGTAGGCAAGACTTCTCTGGGAGAAATTAATTCCTGCATCTCTACTGTGCTTTGTGCACCAACGCGTCCTTTGGACTTTGTCAGCTTGCTAACAGGGGTAGAGGCGGGACTGCGAGGACCAGCGTTCCGAGCGGCGTGGATCGGCCGCAGCTGGTCCTCTTCCCGCCCCCTCCTCCTCCCTTCAAAATCTCAGTGGAGCGAGTGAACCCTGTGAGCCCTTACACGAGGAAGCGCTGTCCCTGAGTGCTGCTGCCCGACCTTCCTGCCACGCCTGGCGGCCCCCGCTTCGCGGGGGCCGCTCGTAGGCAAGACTTCTCTGGGAGAAATTAATTCCTGCATCTCTACTGTGCTTTGTGCACCAACGCGTCCTTTGGACTTTGTCAGCTTGCTAACAGGGGTAGAGGCGGGACTGCGAGGACCAGCGTTCCGAGCGGCGTGGATCGGCCGCAGCTGGTCCTCTTCCCGCCCCCTCCTCCTCCCTTCAAAATCTCCGTGGAGCGAGTGAACCCTGTGAGCCCTTACACGAGGAAGCGCTGTCCCTGAGCGCTGCTGCCCGACCTTCCTGCCACGCCTCGCGGCCCCCGCTTCGCGGGTGCCGCTCGTAGGCAAGACTTCTCTGGGAGAAATTAATTCCTGCATCTCTACTGTGCTTTGTGCACCAACGCGTCCTTTGGACTTTGTCAGCTTGCTAACAGGGGTAGAGGCGGGACTGCGAGGACCAGCGTTCCGAGCGGCGTGGATCGGCCGCAGCTGGTCCTCTTCCCGCCCCCTCCTTCTGTCCTGCCTTCATAACTTGCGTGGGTAACGCGCACACGGGACGCGCGCGGGACAAAGGCCGGGGCGAAGACCGGGCAAAGAGCGGGCCGTTTAAGGCCGTTCAAGGACGGCCGAGGACGGCCCAGGCCCCGAATCCCTGTCTTATCGCCCTGAACCCACCATCCAGGTAGGCCGATTGTCACTTAGCCTTCTCTGAGGCCACAGTTTTTCAATACCTGGTATAGCATTTTCATTGCCAACGCCAAACATGCGGCACAAAACAAGAAGCTGTACCAAAAAAGCCACGGAGGTAGCACAAGTGACTGGTCCCATTGACCTTTTCATCTCACGGGTAAATGAGACAATTGATAAGAGCATTGTACTCCTAGAGAAAAGAGTCTCCCTGGACCTCATGCATGCCAAGCGCTCCTCCCTGGGCTCCCTTGCAAATGCAAATTCACCCTCTCAGCAAGCTTCGAACAATTGCTCTTTGCCCTTGCCATTGACCACTATGGGCACTGTTACAGTACCGAGTGCTGTCGACTTGTCAGTTACCTGTTCGGAGTCGGACCCGTCCTTTGTGGATCTGGAGGCGACCCCAGACCTAGAAGCCTGTCGGACACCAAGAGAGACGGAGCCGGGCCTGGATGGGTTAACTGCCAAGTCGACCCCTCACGTGCCTAATGATTCCAGGGGAAAGGTTACTTTTATCCCAACAAAAGTAGTGACTAAGTCCAAAACTAAGGAGTCTAAACCTAAGGAGAAGACCAAAGCCAAAGTTAGTAACCATAATTTGGTAACACCTACTCCACACACAGCGCCTGGCATTCCATGTTGGGTCGAAAACATGGTCACGGATCTCAAGCATGATCTGGAAGCTACAATAGTGGCCCAAATCAAACCCTTGATTTCCAAACTCGATAGGCTAACTTCGCTCATTAATACTAAATGGTCTAACAAGACTAATGAGCTTGGGCCTGTCCAGCAGCAAGGGCACAGAGAACTACCACCCAACCCCCAACCGACAGCCAAGGTCACCAAGCCCACAACTGATAAAGCGAACTTTCTCCTATTTTCCAAGGACCAAGCTGCATTACATTCTCCCCATTCAGGGAACAACCCTGCTCAGCCGCTATCTATCTCCAATACAAAAGCGGTGAGCAATTCTTCATCCGTGCAGCAATCAGCCGTTGGTACTAAATCTAACACCTCCCAAACCACGGATTCCAAAGGGAAACCTACGAATATCCGAGCCTCTCACTCTACTAATAACTCTGAAACCCCTAAGCCAAGGCAGACCCGCTATAAGTCTATTAGTCTGCCACCAGAAGTTTCTCCTTTTGTGGTAGTGTTGACTGCCGTCCCCCCACTGAAGGAAGGAGTTAAAGAGACCTATGTAGAGCTAAGAAATAAATGTGCCCAGTGGCTCCAAATACATAAACCACTACCTAGTAGTATGAGTGGGGAAATTCTCACTGTACGTAGAGGGGATTGGGTGGGTAGAAGTAAGAAAACAATACCAGGGGATGTAATTACTGTTAATTTCAGGGATGTGGGGGCTGCGACTTTTATTTGTAATGCACCTAACAGCGGTCCTGCCACCCAGATCAAACCACTCCCCTTGTCTTACTTCCTCCCCAACTCGACAAGACCCAACTTCCACCGGCCAATTTTTCCAAGTAATCAAGGGCCTGTACGTCCCCCTCAATATGCCCCCAACCATTGGCAGCAGCCGCCTAACTTTCCACCTTTTGTCCCGCACCATGTTGGCCCTCAGTGGCAACAACCTTTCCACCCCTTACCACCTTTTTTTCAACCCTCCCAGCAGTGGCAACAACCTCCTCAGCCACCACTCATTGCTAATCATCGATGGCAACAACCATGGCAGGATCCATCTTCATCCATGTCCTTTAACCCCCCCTACACACAGTTTGCCCATCCAAATAGGTACTGTGTGTTGGATGAGGTTGATTGACTTCTTCCTAAGGGAGGTTTAGATACTAACCTCCCTCATGCCAATATCGCCATGAAGGACGAAGTGCTGGGCACATCTCTCCCTACAAACTTAGAGGTGCCATCACCTACTCTAATTAGGGACAGTGTAGTTTCATCTAACCCCCATTGTACTGTGATTCCAGACGGAAACTCAGCACATGGTGAGTTAAAAATCCTTAGTTGGAACCTGGCTGGGATTTCAAGGAAACTAGGACTCCCGGAGTGGAATGCCTTGGTTGATGCCCATAAAATCTGTATATTCCAAGAGACATGGGCCACTGAACCACTGCACCGGGCGGGGTTTGTCACCTTTTTTACACCAGCAGTAAAATCCAAGACAGGGAAGGGGCGGCCATCGGGGGGGCTAATTATATGGATAAGTATCCTGCTCAACTGCAGGATAATCACTAAGAAGGCAGGAACCCCGGATATACTTGGTGTTTCCCTATTGGGCTTACGGGGAAGTATAACTGTTGACCTCTATAATGTTTATATCAGGGGAACAAAAAATGGGTGCATTTCACCCACAATGATGGAGCTTGAGGCTCAGCTGGGAGAGCAGAGTGGACTTAGACATATCCTAGTAGCAGGGGATGTTAATTGTACATATGAACCACTCCCCCTAGAAGGGATATCAGACCTAGGAGAAGAGGATAGTAGATGGGGTATCCCTACCCTCTCTATCCCACCCATCAAGCGCTGGACTCGCAGTGCAATCCATCTAAATGCACTCACATTGGAGTTTGGATTAAGAGCTGCCAATGGTCGCACTCGATCTGACCTCCTGGGTGCTCCCACATTTAACAGAGTTGGTCAATGCACACGGATTGACTATATTCTGCTGGATAGGGGCCTCTGGAGCCATGTTAACGACATGGTTATTACCAATACCATAGAGAGCGACCATAACCCACTCTCCTTATCCCTAAAAAATCCTTGGCACATTGAAGCATTGCCAGTCTCCTTGAGCCGCCCGCAGGGGATTACTGTTGCCACTTGTGGCAGGCGTCTAAAGTGGAGTAAGTTTATGTGTAACACCGACAAACTATCCACAATAGACGAAGTGGTTAAGGGCACGCAGGCTGAAATTGGCTCTATTGATTTAACTATAGCAGCAGACAAGGTCACCGCTACTTTTGAAGCTGCAGTAAAAACCATTGGGGACCTCTTTTGGGTACAACTGCCCTCAGGGAAACAGAAACCTAAACCTAAAGGCAAACATGATTGGTATTCGGCAACATGCAGGAAGGCCAAATCACGCCTAATAGAGGCAGTCAAAGGGAAGTCCCCCCCACTAATCCAAATTGCCAGAAGAGACCATAAAAAGGCCCTGCGGGTAGCTAAAAGAGAGTGGGAGGATGCCTACTGGCTAACCCTTAAGGAAGCCAGTATGAAAAAAGACTCTAAATCCTTCTGGGATACCATAAGGGCACGAAATAGACCGGATAGCGACCTTGTAACCTGCAGTATTCCGGGCCAGGTATGGGAGGCTCATTTTTCCAAACTTTATTCCTGCCATAACGACCTGAATGGAAGAGGGTCCTTCCAACCCTCTCCCTACACTAATTATATTCTTCTCCCTAGTGATCCTGACTTTTCACTGAAGGAAGTAGAATATGCTATTAACTCCATCATCCCACAAAAAGCCGCAGGACCAGATGGCATCCCCGGGGACCTGCTAAAATCCGATGGTGTTAATTGGGGTAAACTAATCCACTCCCTCCTTCTTGCCATCTGTAGGGGTGCCCCAATTCCAGTGTCTTGGAAGGGGGCAGAGGTGGTTCCCATCCACAAGAAAGGCCCTAGGGATGATCCGTCCAATTATAGGACGATTAGCTTACTAGACGTAAGCCAAAAAGTTGTTGGTAAAGTTATTCTACTCAGGATACTCAACTGGGTAGATGAAAACAAAATACTTACCGACTTTCAGGCCGGTTTCAGAGTAGGCACTGGAACGATAGAGCAGGCCTTCAGGCTTATGATGATTTACTGGAAGGTGGTAGTGATAGGCAAGGGCAGTCTTTATCTCGCATTCATCGATTTAAAGACTGCCTTTGACCTTGTCCCCAGGGACTTGCTGTGGAAGGTTCTGGCCAACATGGGGCTTCCAGAGTACCTTCTATCCCTATTGGTCAGGCTCCATCAGGACAGCTTTGCCCAAATTAGGTGGGGCTCTGGAGGGGAGAAAACGGGCTGTATTCCGGTCGAGAGAGGGGTCCGCCAGGGATGTGTTCTGGCTCCCACCCTTTTCTCTTTGTACATCAATGGGGTGGTTGAGCACCTACTCAAATCACCATCCGACGAACCATCCCTGGCGGGGGTTCGCATACCGACCCTCCTCTTCGCGGACGACACGCTCCTAATCTCTAAGACCCCAATGGGACTACAGAAACTCTTGGATAATTTCCAAACCTTTTGTACTGACCGGGACTTGGTTATAAACACCAATAAAACAAAATATCTTGTCCTTAATCCCCCCAAACAGCATGTGCGTCCCCCTACCTTAAACACCGAGTCCCTGGAAAGGGTTAAAGTATTTGATTATTTAGGGATACGCATTTCGGACAAAATGGATTGGACTCCTCATCTAGATAAGATGCTGCTGAACCATAAAAGGATCACAGGTGCCCTATTGAGGGAGCAACGCTCCAGTTCGTTCAAACCAATAGGAACAGTCCTAGAGATCTATGCTGCCAAGGGTGTCAGCTCTGCACTATATGGAGCTGAACTTTGGGGCTTTGCATCTTCTCAAGCTTTACAAAAATCTGAGAACAACTTCTGTAGACAATTAATGTCCCTCCCTCAAAGTACCCCACTTTTTCCCTTATTTTTGGACCTTGGGTGTACCCAGATTGGCGAAATTGCAAAATTCCGTCCTCTCCTATTATGGGCCCGTATTTGGCGGGTAGAGGAACTTAGTGCCTACGCCAGAGGCCTGGAAGAGATAATGGCGTCACCACATTGGGCCAGAGTCAAATGGCTAACAGACATGAAAACCTCATTGTCGAACTTGGGCCTATTGGATTTCTGGTCAAGTAGAACTTCTCCTCCAAAACAAGTACTTAAAAACCTTTACCGGGATTGGATTTGCTCTCAAAGGCATTCTAGCACATCCATTGGTAGGCTCACAGAGGATTTTTTAATGTTTAAAGACTGTCCTAGGCGAGAACCTTACCTAGACATAATCGGGAAACCGTTTGCCCGTTCTCTGTATTTTAAATTTAGAACGGGTACCTTGCCATTGAATACTTTCACCAAAACATGGAAATCCTGCACTGACAAAACTGACTTGTGCCCATCATGTTTAGCCCACCCAGAGACATTAGCCCATTTCTTATTTGTCTGCAAGGAATATGCCAATCCAAGAAGGGCGTGGCTGAAGAATCTGTGCCGGCAATTGGGAACCAGGAGCCATGATGTGGCAATTAGGATACTTGTTTCGGACAGCTATGTACCCTATGCCTGTACCCTAGCAAAATTTTTATTCTGGGCTTGGGCTATTCGAGCCAGAAAGCTTAAATACTCTGTTTAATCTTTTTTAAACAATATTAATTCTAGTAAATGTTATACTCTTTGCTATTAACTGGAAATGTGTTACTAATTTTATTAACTACCAACGTTTTTAACTTGCTTTTATGATAATGAAATGTTATCGAAATAAAGCTTTTTGACTTGACTTGACTTGACAACCTTGAGCCTCGTTTTACTGGACCCTACCAAGTGCTCCTTGCCACGAGGACTGCTGTTCGTTTGGAAGGTCGTAAGAACTGGGTGCATGCCACCCATACCAAATAGGTACCTATACCTTTACCAGCAGACTCGTGGATGAGGAAGGGCATCGCCTCGTCTGAAGTCGAAACTGTGCCGAACTTTGTTCCTTTCAGCGACGCTCAGCCTGTCGGAGATGCCTCAGTGCAGCAAAACGATATCGGTGAACATTTGTCATCACAGAACTCAAGATCTGAACAATTGACTGGTCAACAGAACTCTGTCTCATCATCGGATCAATTGTTTGACGAACAGACACGTCCTGGGAGAAGCCAATATTTTCTCCGTGCCAACATCAAAGACTAATAAATATCTTTGCTTTCTCCCCTGACATCCACGTTACCCCATTGCCAGTATCCAGTCTGAACACACTTGCATAACTGTAATTTTGTAAATTTTGAGTCTTTTTCCACGAATGTGTTTTTGCTTCCACAGCTAGCAGATTTTTTATATATTGTTGATTAAGGATACCTTACATCCGGGTGAACCGTAGGGCCGCGCGGGTACTTCCTTCTGGTTAGTAGGTCTTGACACTAGGTCAGAGACCGTCGATTCCTAGGAACTCCTGGGGATTGACCACTGCTACACAGAACGAAGTGCCTCAAGAACGTAGGGGAGGGTTTTAGAGGTTGGCTTTCTCGAAGCTGTCGGAAATAGAAAAGGCTCAAGCCCGACGATTCGAGTTGCGCAGAATTGCACACACAAAATGTTTCAGGTGTTCCTTCTGTTCTTAACTGTTTCCTCGTTATTGGTGGGTGGGGTGTATTACATGATACAGTCATTGTTGCCTTCTGCCTCACCTACCCCTTCTTCTGAACCTAAACTTACCTCCACTGTCTCTCCTCATTCCTTCCACATCCTACCCCAACACGAGCAGGCCAGACGTGCGGAATTTATGAATAATTCCTTCATTCAGCTCTTTCATCAGCATCAATTGGTGATGAACACTACCAATTGTTGGGTGTGTGGGTTGATGCCACATACCACCGATAAGGGAATTCCGTACTTGGTCCTTCCTTATAGTTCCCAGGGTTCAGCTCGAGCATTCCAAACAATGTTTCGAAGTGCACTAGATTCTTACCCCAATCGAGAGCCACGTTCTCCGCACTTTGGTCCTGGTCCGTACCATAAGCCTTTGGCAATAGCGATTGCTGATTTAGATAGGGATATCTATGAGCCGTCGCTCATCCCAGAGGAAGAGGTGCGAGCCTATAGGGATCTCAGTGAGGTTGAGTATAGTGTGCTCGTAGGCGAAAGACAGCTTAGGAGCTCATCTCCGATATGGGTCGTATCCCACCTTGGTAATTTCTGTCTGAAAGGTCGTGGCCGAAGCCCGAGAGCTCACCTTGGAGAGAGTGCTTGCTCTGAGACGTATGCCTTACCAATGCTCTCTTCCCCTGTTCTCCTAACTGCCAAGGGTACGTACTTTGTCTGTTATGATCGTGCATATACATGGTTGCCCCTTGACTTTGCGGGCACCTGTTATATTGCAAACTTGTTGCCACCGACTTTTACAGTCGCCTCCGATTACCACAAGACCAGAGTTGTGAGGGGCGTGATTAGCAAAGAGGACACTGCCGGTCAAGAGGCAGGAGACTTTTTCAAGGGTTTCTTGCCGTTTTGGGGGCCTATGATTAATAGTAGGAACCTAAGACAGTTGACTAGAGTGGTGGAATCGACAGCTAACATCACTGCCAGTGCCCTTGGTAATATTACAGCAGAGCTTCAGGCGGATAGATTGATGACGTTACAAAATCGTATGGTTTTAGACGTTGTCTTAGCAGATCGAGGTGGAGTATGTAAGGTGATCCATTCGAGTTGTTGTATTTTCATTCCAGACAACGCTCCGACTGTCTATAAAGCCATCTCGAAGTTGCATAAGATTTCTGAGTCCATACACGTGTACGTAGGAGATTGGACGTTACTCGGATGGTTTTGGGGCCTGATGTCGACGTGGGGTTGGAAGATTCTGATGATCATCGGGGTTGTTGTAGCATTCCTGTTCACGTGTTGCCTTTGCGTGCAGTGTGGTCCTGCTTTATGTGGCCTCTGTGCTACGACGTGTATAAGGCAGCCGCCTGTTACCAAAGGAACTCTGTTGGATAAGGCTATGTTGCAGCAGCATCTAGATGGTCTGATGAATATCGAGATCGATTTTGATTCCGACTAGTGCTTGCCTACATGAGGGCAAAAGGAGCGTCTGAGGTTCCGTGACAATTGTAAGTGGTGTTTTCGACTCGCACGAATATGGTCGAGTCTGGTATCTCTGAACCGCAAATGATGAGTTTAGTGGGTGTACGCGTTTTCGCTGTGCTAACCTAAACCGTTCGTTTGTTTCGTGGGTTTCTTCATCTGAACCCACGGGTTCCATCTTAGATACGGCATCCATTTTGTTTCTTGCCCTCAAGTAGCCAGCGAACGGACGCTGTCCGCTTCGCGACCCTGGGATTCCCAAACTCTTGCGGAAGACACGTTTCCTTTGAAGATGCCTTTATGATGAGGGGGATGGCACTGTAAGGCAGATGGCCCCGCTCGAGGCTCATCTTGCCGTGCCGCTCTATTGTCTCAGTTGTGCATTCATTAGGCACGTCCCCTTTGATGCCTGCAACTCGTGTTTCTTGATGCCACCCCTTTTACACCCCTTTCGATCTGTTCACTGTTTCCGTCTTCCTCTGCACCTGTTTCTGTCTCTTCCTCGATTCGTTTACTACTGATTGGAATGTATTAATGGTGGGAAGATGTACTTTTACAGTTGGGAACCGCCAAATGTTACTGTAATTATGTTCCGGGCCCTGAATACATGAAAGCGACCCCTTGCGATCTTTACGATGGGAACCAAGTTGTAAACCTTTGTGCACCGTGTTTCAAAACTGTATAAGAAGAGCGATCCACAGATACAATTCGAAGCAGTCTCTGTGAACTTACATGCTATGTACTTCTCGTGACTTCTGTGTTCCCTGCAGTAATAAACCTTGAATCTTTGATGCCGAAGGAAGTGACCCATGTCTCTGTCATTTGTACGCCGGAACAGGTTACCCACAAAGGTTTTAGGTGTTATCCCTGGCACCGCTGGGTCTTAGAGAAAACCCAGTCCTTCACTACTGTTGCACTCTCTGGAGTGGGAATAGTAATTTTAACACTCCCGCTATCCAACGCTTTGCCTACTGTTGCACTCCTTGGAGTGGGAATAGTAATTGTTACCCCTACGCTATCCAACGCTTTCCCTACTGTTGCACTCATTGGAGTGGGAATAGTAATTTTTACCCCTATGCTATCCAACACTTTCCCTACTGTTGCAATCTCTGGAGTGGGAACAGTAATTGTTACCCCTACGCTATCCAACGCTTTCTATACCATTGCGCTCTCTGGAGTGGGAATAGTAATTTTAACCCTCCCGCTATCCAACGCTTTTCCTACTGTTGCACTTTCTGGACTGGGAATAGTAATTTTTACCGCTACGCTATCCAATGCTTTCCCTACTGTTGCACTCTTTGGAGTGGGAATAGTAATTTTTACCCCTACGCTATCCAAGGCTTTCCCTACTGTTGCACTTACTGGAGTGGGAATAGTAATTTTTACCCCTACGCTATCCAACACTTTCCCTACTGTTGCACTCTCTGGAGTGGGAATAGTAATTTTTACCCCTAAGCTATCCAACGCTTTCTATACTGTTGCACTCTCTGGAGTGGGAACAGTAATTTTTACCCCTACGCTATCCAACATTTTCCCTACTGTTGCACTCTCTGGAGTGGGAATAGTAATTTTAACCCTCCCTCTATCCAACGCTTTCCCTACTGTTGCACTTTCGGGAGTGGGAATAGTAATTTTTACCACTATGCTATGCAATGCTTTCCCTACTGTTGCAGTCTCTGGAGTGGGAATAGTAATTTTTACCCCTACGCTATCCAACGCTTTCTCTACTGTTCCATTTAATGGAGTGGTTATAGTAAATTTTACACTTTCTGCTATCCTACAGTAAAAATATTGTAAATATTTTATTAATATTATGTTTATATATATATATATATGTATTAACAAATTAATTTGTAATTTATTTTGTAATTATATTAATTAAATATTAATTTTAAGGTTATTTAAGTAGTTTAAGTATGTTTAAGTTACTTATATTTATTATTGAATTCATTTTTAATTAATTTAAAGCATTTTTAAAAATTCAATATTTTTTACATCGATATTTTTGTACTTACCTGTTTGGAGCTAGGAGGTCGATATTTTGGTATTCTATATTTTTACCTCGATATTTTTGTAACTCGGTATTTATTACATCAATATTGTTTCAGTGATCCGTTGAAGGAGCGAGGGACAATAGTTTGTGTGTACCCCTTGTAAAGTCAATCTTTCATACTAGTAACATGCATTAAATGTGTGGAGCATGAGAGTAATCAACTAAACATACATAGATTAAAATTACAAGTGGGAAAACTAACTTGCTGATTTGCAAAGACTAATTTATTAATAAATTGAAGAAGTCATACTAATATAGAGCTGTAGTAATTTAAAATGAATTGGATAAAAGTGTCTACTTGCTTTTATTAAACGTTTGTGAGGCAAAAACAATGCAATTGGTAAGTAAAAGACGCATATGCGTACGCTTTTTGCTAGGTAACCTCTAACAGGGAAAATTAGAATCGCGGGAGGTCAACAGAAGGGCTAAAATTCTGAATCTAAGGTCTGTTGTGTTTGTTTTCATATTAGTTCCCATTAAGGCCCGTGCAATCTAGTTAAAAAATGGCTGTTTATGCGAGACTACGAGAATCATGGCCCCTATGCATGCGCGACTGTGCTAGAGATGCTTGAATGGCCTGTGCTCAGAGTGAAAGATGTCAACATCAGCTTGGCCTAGGACACCGGAGACGTGCCAAAAAGGATGCTTGAATTTAAAAGCCTGGGAAACAAGCGTGCTGTACCTTCTTTTTTCTTTTTTTTTTAAAATTTTTGGAAGACCTTTATTTATAGCAGATTGTACACAAAGCCCAACAAAATGCCCGAAGGCTCACAAATACAATACATAGCAATATGGCTGTGCGCAAGGGATTAATTACAGAGGTACTGAGGTCTAATTTCAAATTTTAGTTCGTAAGGATAAACGGTGTCAGGATGTCTTAGGTCAGCACATTGGTTCCGGCGTTTAAGGATCAGGAGAGACAAGTACACAATTCACTAATATTACCAGAACCACGACTATCCACATTAAAGGAAACGTCTAAATAAACAATAATACACACCATTCAATCTGCAATAAATGGGAAGTCTATTTACTCTAAAGCCCATAAGAAAGGAAAAAAGAATAGAAGGCCCATAGAACAAAAAAGAAATAAACGAAAGCCCCCTCCCACCCCCCACCCTGCACCCCTACGGCCTACCCCCCCTAACAGTGTGCCAGTCGCCCCAAAAATGGAGTCCCGAAATATAGAAAGTAAGAAAAAGGTCCTAATCTATAACTACAATGAAAGTAGTGGGAAGCGGGGAGGATCCCACCACCAGTCCCCCGGCATCACCCTCCCGTGGTTACGATATTAGCACAAGATGTAAAGTCCGGTGACAAGAAACATTACTAGCAGACAATTTACAAAGCACGAAATTGGCACATTGCGTAATCAGAGAAATCAGCATGCCGCACATCTATCTCGGTCAGCAACGAAGAAACTGTCAGTCTGTGATAGGAAGCGCTCATCCCTGTCCCGTTTTATCTTTTTCGCCACTGCTTACCAAAGTGACCCAGGAGGGCGTGAACAGCAGTCCAAAAGTGTCAATTCGATTCAACCACTCAACCGTATCATTTACACGCAGATCCAGTGATCCCAGCCTGGGCCAAAAGTACACCATCCTCATGATATACAGTGGAGCCGAGTCAGGGAGGAAAGTCTCAGTGTCCAACCATTACTGGAGCGGCCCCCGGGGAACGGGGAGCATGGCTTGGGGCGAGCACTCCCGTCGCGATTTCAATCCGAGGTTTTTACGTCGTCCCGGGCAACCATCATCTACAGCAAGATACGTCTCGGGGCTTTGAGTCTCAAAGCCGTCACTGTCGCATAGGGCAGCCATCTTGTCGTAGACGGACGTGGAGCGAAGAATGTCGCTATGGACCTGCGAGTCAGCCATTCTCGAACGGCCCAGTGCACACACAATATCATTCACCTTGCTGGCCAGGGTTCGAACAGAGTGCACCATATCGTGACGAAGGGAGACAACAGCCGCCAGAAGATCGCCATAGCCCCGGTCACTTCCACACTCCCATTCGAACATGTCCCCCTGCTCCACACGTCCGCGACCACATTGTAGCTCAGACTCCTCAAGGCTGCACTCCATTGTGCCCTCTGTGGTCGTTAGTAGAGACACTCCGAGTCGGGCCAGACTGCGCACAGTGGGGCATCAGATATCTGTATATGGAATGAGCGGCAGACAGAACCAATATGTTGCCATATGCATTGTCCCATAAAGAAGCCGCCCTGTTCGATGTTGAAAAGGCGGAAAATTCGGGAACCTCCCGCCGATAGCGGGACAATGTGCAAACAGTTTCTCGGCAGCCAACAGGCAGGGCTCCAGCAATCGTATGATTCCCCCAAACAAATCGCCAGGCACGCTCGGTTCCGTACCTGCAGTCCAGCGGGGCACAAATTCAAAATTCGGCCGTTTCTCGGTAAAAATGATCCGACCGGCTCCCCACAGTCGCCGACACCCGGTGTTGTTCGCTTGGCAACCGGCCTCGATATCAACTCGAGGCCCCGGTCACAGGGCTGCTGCGGGCTGCAAACTGTAGTCAGACGTTTCTCCCGCTTGCGAGGAAGCGCAAGCCTCAGGATTTCACCGTGGATCGTCGGAACTCATCAACTTCCGCAATGTGCCGTCTTGGTGCAGGATCGCCGGCAAGATAGTAGCGAAGGAGGAGATGGTCCTCGGAGCCGAGGGACTAGGCGTCCGACCCGGGCGCCATCTTGGCTCCTCCCTCGTGCTGTACCTTCTTGATGTACAAAAGATACAAGGACGGAATGACACATTGCAAAGTGGACAATGTTGGCCGTGAGAGAGTATGCAAGGATCGCATGTCGAAATTGTGAACTGGTTTGGACAAGGAGGACATGAGGTGACCATCACCACCCTTCTAATGGACCAATGAGAAATGAGTGCGGACCCTAAAAGTTTCAATTTTGAGTTAGATAGTTGGGGAACAAGGGTATAAAAGAGCCTGTATGAAAGAGGGAAAGAGTTGGTTCCGTGGATATTATTGCGCACCACGACATGATGTCGTTTTGAACGATTTTTGGTGCAAAAAGACTTTGAATTATTTTTAGACTTTAAATTTTGACGGGGCAAAGAATCGAATGTGGAGTCCTGTTGGGATGTAGACATCGAGGAGGTTAGAAAGACAGTCGCTTGGGAACCCATTTCACTGTAGTTCTGTCATCGTCTGTGGCAGACTGGTATACGTTTTCTAAATTTCCTATTTCTTGAATGTTTTAATAAATGCTAAAAAAATTATTTTTGAAATGCTATTTTCTTTCCTGACTGAATTTAGATAAACGCTACTATAAAAATATTTGAGTCTGTGTTTCTTTAAATTAAAAGTTATGACAAGGTAAATTATAAGTTAATGGGAATATTGTGATTGAGCTGGTCTTAATCTCTATCAACTAACTTCTACTAGCTGGTCCATTGGCTAAACAGTGGGGTGCCTTGATGTTATTTCGTAATAATTTTAGAGAAAGGAAATATGTACATATATGTATATAATGTATACATTTTGGATCTAGATTAATAAGGTACTCCGCTGTCCAGCAGCTCGCTCTCTGTGCTCACTGATTCAGCAGCAGTGTGGTGTGTGAATGTGTGACTCCCGGCGCTATGGGCCTCACCGATGAGTAAATTAAGTAAGCTCTTGGGTTAAGTGAGATAAATTTTGAAGGGTTTTTGAGAGCCGCGCTTGATCAGGATCGATCCATAAATTACACTGAATCCTAGCACAGCTCCATCGCCGATAGGCAAATATAGTTTATTTGCAGGAGACTCACCTCACTGCCCTAGAACCACAAAAATTTGCACCACAAGGGGGGTCAATTATTCGCCACTAAATATTCGGAGTTTGCTCGTGGGGCAGCTGTCTGGTTGAGGGCCGGGGTTCCTTTTGAAGCACAGGACTGTAAAGTTAACATGAATGGGCATTATGTCATTTACCTGTGGGTCCATAGACAGAGAAATATTGGTTCCAGGCAGTGTATACGCACCAAGTGACAAACAAAACCTTTTCCTCAATGGTCTCATCCTCCTTGGGTGATAGGGGAGACTTTAATACAGTCTTGTACGTTGACTTTGATCGTTCTCACCCACCCCTGCCACATACAGGTGCAACCAATCAAACTAAGGCCTTTGCGGGTTGGGTGTCACATTGGTCATTGCTCGATGTTTGGAAGGAACACAGTAGAAGCATGTGTGACTACTCCTTCTTTTCCCCTCCGCACAGCCTCTAAATGCAGTTGGACCGTATCTTATGTTCATCACACATGGTTGGAAAATTCACCAGTGACACTTATCTGGGAAACAATCAATCAATCAATCAAGCATTTGTAAAGCGCACTACTCACATGTGAGGGTCTCAAGGCGCTGAGGGGTGGGGGAGTGCTGCTATTGTTCGAAAAGCCAGGTTTTGAGGAGCCTTCTGAAGGTCAGTAGGTCTTGGGTCTGCCGTAGGCGGATGGGGAGGGTGTTCCATGTCTTGGCGGCGAGGTGGGGGAATGATCTGCTGCCGGCGGTCACTCTTTAGATCTATGGGACAGTGGTGAGGGTGTGGTTGGCGGAGCGGAGCTGATGGGTGGGGGTGTAGAAGCTGAGTCGACTGTTGAGGTACTCTTGCCCAGTGTTGTGGAGTGCTTTGTGTGCATGCGTGAGGAGCTTGAAGGTTATCCTCTTGTTGACGGGGAGCCAGTGCAGGTATCTCAGGTGGGGTGTGATGTGGCTGTGGCGAGGAATGTCGAGGATCAGGCATGTGGAGGCGTTCTGGATGCATTGGTGCCGTTTCAGGAGTTGGGCCGAGGCTCCTGCGTAGAGGGTGTTTCCGTAGTCCAATCTGCTGCTGACGCGGGCCTCGGTGACCGTCTTTCTTGTTTCGGTGGGGATCCTCTTGTAGATCTTCTGGGGCATGCAGAGAGTGTTGGAGCAGGAGGAAGAGACGGCATTAACCTGCTTCGTCATGGAGAGGGTGGAATTGAGGATGACCCCTAGGTTGCGTTCGTGGTCGGTGGGTGTTGGAGCTGTTCCTAGTGCGGTCGGCCACCAGGAATCGTCCCAGGCCGAGGGCGTGGATCCGAGGATGAGGACCTCCGTCTTGTCCGAGTTCAGCTTCAGTCGGCTGTTTCTCATTCATTCGGCGACGGCCTTCATTCCTTCATGAATGTTGGCTTTGGCGGTCAGGGGGTCTTTGGTGACAGAGAGGATAAGCTGGGTGTCATCAGCGTAGGAGATGATGTTGAGGTCATGCAGTCGGGCGACGTTGGTGAGCGGTGCCACATAGTTCAAGTTCAAGTTCAGGAATTTGTATAGCGCACTACTCACCCAGAGGGTCTCAAGGCGCTTGGGGGAGGGGTGCATTATTTATCGAATAGCCAGGTTTTAAGTTCCTTTCTGAAGGATATGTGGTTCTGTGTAAGGCGGAGGTGAGAGGGGAGAGAGTTCCAGGTCTTGGCCGCCAGGTAGGAAAAGGATCTTCCTCCCATGGTGGATCTGTGGATGTGCGGAACTGCGGCGAGGGCTTGATTGGAGGATCTTAGTTGGCGGGTGGGTGTGTAGAAGGACAGTCGTGTGTTGAGGCATTCTGGTCCTTGTTTGTAGAGGGCCTTGTGTGCGTGGGTGAGGAGACGGAACGTTATTCTCTTGTTAACGGGAAGCCAGTGGAGGTCTTTCAGGTGACCGGTAATGTGAGCTTGCCGAGGGATGTCCAATATGAGTCTGGCTGATGCGTTTTGGATGCGTTGGAGTTTTTTCTGTAATTTGGCTGTGGTTCCGGCGTATAGGGTGTTTCCATATTCCAGTCGGCTGGTGACCAGTGCGTGGGTGACAGTCTTTCTAGTTTCAGTGGGGGATCCAACGGAAGATTTTTTTGAGCATCCGAAGTACGTTGAAGCAGGAGGATGAGACGGCGTTGACTTGTCTGTTCATCGAGAGGGAGGAGTCTAGAATAAAGCCTAGGTTACGTGCGTGGTCTGTGGGTATGGGTGCTGTGCCCAGGGCCGGTGGCCACCATGAGTCGTCCCAGGCAGAGGGGGATGATCCTAGGATGAGGACTTCCGTTTTGTCTGAGTTAAGTTTCAGGCGGCTGTTTTTCATCCATTCGGCAACTTCTTTCATGCCTTCGTGGAGATTGGTTTTGGCGGTGTTAGGGTCTTTGGTGAGGGAAAGGATCAGCTGGGTGTCGTCAGCGTAAGAGATGATGTTAAGGTTGTGTTGTCGCGCGATGGATGCGAGGGGACTCATGTAAACATTGAAGAGGGTGGGACTGAGTGATGATCCCTGTGGTACTCCTCAGATGACATCGGTGGCCTCTGATTTGAATGGGGGGAGTCGGACTCTCTGGGTTCTCCCAGCGAGGAACGAGATGATCCAGTCCAAAGCTTTTCCTTGTATTCCGACGTTGCTGAGGCGTTGTATGATGGTGCTATGACAGACTGTGTCGAAGGCGGCGGAGAGGTCGAGTAGGATGAGGGCAACTGTTTCTCCGTTGTCCAGTAGTGTTCGGATGTCGTCTGTCGCTGCAATGAGGGCGGTTTCAGTGCTATGTTTGGCTCAAAAACCAGACTGTGCGGTGTCGAGGGAGTTGTTGGATTCAAGAAAGTCGGCGAGCTAGTTATTGACGGCTTTCTCAATAACTTTGGCAGGGAATGGTAGGAGGGAGATGGGGCGGTAGTTTTTAAGTTCAGAGGGGTCTGCTGTGGCTTTCTTCAGGAGTGCGCTGAGTTCGGCGTGTTTCCAGCTTTCTGGGAAGGTAGCGGAGTTGAAGGAGCAGTTGATGATATCACGGAGATGGAGTGCGATGATGGAGTCTGCTTTGTTGAAGATGTAGTGGGGACAGGGGTTGGTTCGGCGAACCTGAATGGATGGAGTTCATTAGGCGGATGGTGTCTTCAGTGGTGATTGGGTTCCAGTCGCTAAGGTTGTTAGAGGGCGGTTTAGGTTCGGAGGTGGGTGTATTGGGCTGTTCTTTGGAGATGTTCTCAAAGCTGTTGTGTATGTCGGTGATTTTGTTGTAGAAGAAAGAGGATAACGAATCGCAGAGGTCTTGGGAGGGAGTAATGTGGTTGGGTTGGTAAATTCTTTGACGATGTTGAATAGTTCCTTGCTGTTATGGGCGTTGTTGTCGAGTCGATCCTTGAATGCTGATTTCTTGGTGGATCGGATCAATTGGTGGTGTTTGCGGGTGGCTGTCTTGAAGGTGGTCAGGTTGTCAGTGGTTGGGTTTTTTCTCCGTTTTCTCGAGAGTACGGCATAGTTTCTTGGATTTCTTAAGGTCATCGTTGAACCATGGGGCCTTTTTGCTATCCTGTTTGGTTTGGTGGTTTTTCAAGGGTGCTAATTCGTCAATGCTGTGAGTGATCCATTGTTTGAGTTTGGTGGCAGCTTGGTTTGGGTTCGATGAGAGGGCGGGAGGGTTTTGGTTGAGCGATGTGAGGAGTTGGTCATTGGTGATTTTGTTCCAGTTTCTTCGCGGAATACGTTGTGGGGGGTTGTGGGTCGAGGTAGTTTTGTAGCTGAAGTGAACACAGCTGTGGTCCGTCCAATTGCGAGCTGTGGTGTGATCGAATGAGATGTGCTTGCTGGAGGTGAAGATTGGGTCGAGCGTGTGTCCGGCTACATGGGTAGGGGTGTCAACAAGTTGTTTGAGTCCGAGATTGGTCAGGTTGTCCAGAAGGGTGGTGGTGTTGCTGTCGTTTTTCTTTTCCAGGTGGAAGTTGAGGTCTCCCAGTAGAATGTAGTTCTCGGAGGAGAGGGCATGTGGGCTGATGAAGTCAGTGATGTCTTCACTGAATTGTTTACGGGTTCCTGGTAGTCTGTAGATGAGGGTGCCTATAAGTGTGGTCCTGGGGTCGGTGTGGATCTGGAAGTGGATGTGTTCGGCGGTTGCAAGGTTATGGTCGAAGCTGGTCGTGATTCTGATGGTGTTCTTATGGACGATGGCGATGCCTCCTCCTGTTTAGTTGGTACGGTCTTTTCGGATGATCTTGTAAGCGTCCGGGATGGCTATGGCGATGTCCGGTGTTGATGATGAGTTCATCCAGGTTTCTGTAAGGAATGCGATATCTGGTGAAGCAGTGTCGAGTAGGTCCCAGAGTTCAGTGGCGTGTCTGTGGACCGAGCGGGTGTTCAGCAGGATGCACTTCAGGTGGTTGGAGTTGGAGCTGTGTTTGGAGTTAGTGGTTTTGGTGAAGGTCTTGATGCAGGCGAACTTGCAGGAGTGGCAGGCGAAGGGACAGTGGGTACGTCCTGGGGCAGCTTCGTAGTATTGTGGTGTGCGTCCGGGGTTAAGGGCTGAGAGGGTGGCGGCGTCATACGTTATGCGGTTGGAGTTGGTTTTGCGGGGACCAGGGGGTGTGGCACTGGGCACGGTCCAGGCGCGGACGGGCGTAGACGGGCTTACCTTTGGCGCACCTTCGGCGTGCATGGGGCGCGACCGCTGCGCGTCAACGCTGCGCGCAAATCCATTTGTCATAAGTGGATAGTGGAGGGGGCGGAGCGTGGGAGGGGCAGCTGGGAGGCGGGAGCGGGGCGGAGAGGCCGGCTACGAGGCAAACAAACAAAATGGCTGATGTAAACGATTCACAAACAGGGCGAGATTGGGGCACACAGAAGAAGCGCAATCAGGCAACAATTATTAATTTACAATTCCAGCAATGCGAGCGCCACAGAATTAATGCTAATGACAGTAGCAGGCACAAAACTCAGCGTGTAATCTTCACACGCGCTACGATACCACGGCAGCAATATTGTAGCAGGCAAGCGGTGGGAGTCGTGGGTGGGAGGCGCCAAGCAGTGGTATCCAGGCAGGGAGGGTGGGGAGCGACCGACTCTCACAGAGCCAGAGAGGTCATGAACAGCGTTGGGTTGAGTGATGAGCCCTGGGGTATGCCGTAGATGATCTCAGTGGCTTCTGGGCTGAAGGGGGGGGAGGCAGACGCTCTGTGTTCTGCCGGAGAGGAAGTATGTTGTCCAGTCCAGGTCCTTCTCTTGGATACTGGCGTCATGGAGGCGTGTTCGTAGTGTGCGGTGGCAGACAGGGTCAAAGGTGGCTGACAGGTCCAGGAGGATAAGGGCCGCGGTTTCTCCATTGTCTAGCATGGTCCTGATGTCGTTGGTGGCGACGATGAGGGCAGTTTCAGTGCTGTGGTTACTGCAGAACCCGGACTGGGATGGGTCCAGGATGCTGTTTACCTCGAGGAATCTGGCCAGTTGATTGTTGACGGCCTTCTCGATGACCGCCACCAGGAACGGGAGCAGGGAGATTACTCAGAAGTTCTTGAGGTCCTTGGGTTTCTTGAGTAGGGCGTTGATCTCGGCGTGCTTCCAGCTCTCCGGAAGGTCGATGTCTCATAGGAGATGTTGATGGCTTTCTGGAGATGGGGTGCGATGGTGGTGCTGGCTTTGTTGAAGGTGTTGTGTGGGCATGGGCCTGACGGGGATCCGGAGTGGATGGAGTTCATGATCTTGATGGTGTCATTGTTGTTAATGTTGGTCCAGGTGATCAGGCGGTTGGTGCGGTTGGTGGTTATGGGGCGGGGGTCTCGGTGGTTTCCAGAGCAGGTGGTGGCGTTCTCAGACCATAATCTACTGGAGATTATCCTGTAAGGTCCCAACGGCTTTTCTTGAGGACGTGGTATTCTATGACGCTCTCTGTACTGCACTAGATTCCTACTTTACAGATAATGAAGGAACAGCCTCTACTCAAGTGATAAGGGGGGTTACCATAGCTACTACAATGGGCACTAGACAAACTGTACTCCAGGAACTGCAACACACAGAAACATGATTTGGACACCTTTAACATGAGTTAGCACATTGCCCTACATGCCTATGGGATCATGGACAATTTGGACAGTCTCCTAGGATGCCGCGTGTTAGTAATCCAGTCTATGGTTGGTGGTATGTTGTCAAATTGATTGAGCTATTGGATCTCATTTTCTCATAGTTGTTAGTGATCTTGTCATTCAAAAAGAAGTCCCAACTTCACCCAAAGATTGTGATACAGTGAAGGATATATCCCAGCAATCAGAGATGATAAAGGATTCGACTTGACAGTACACCTCACAGATTGATTTATGATTTTTTTTAGAACACTCAAATAAGGTTTTTATTGACAGCCGTACTTTGATAAGACAGTAGATAAGCGGAAATAAATCCTACTTTACCCACATGAAGGCATAACTTGTAATACCTAAGCTGGCCTTTAAATATGGACCGCAATTCTATATATGAAATCCTCTCTCCATTTCCTTTAGTATGTCTTGTTGTCAAGCGTGTCTTCCTCAGTTTAGGGAAGGACCAAAGATTAACATATTTGTCTGCTGCACAGCCTGACGGTCTGTTGGCCTTAAGGGCGAAGCTTTCCGACAGATGTTCAAGTTTATCATTGTACCAACACAGAGGGTCTGGTACCTCTTTTCCCAGAGTGTGTATATTGAAGCGGAGGAGGTCCACTAGAGCAGCGTTAAGTGTACCCACTTTCGCTAGCTATCATTCAAGGGTGGATGTTGTTTTGTGTACAATGGTTTTAAAAGGGCCACTCTGTAGAATCTACTGAAATGGTGGTCTGACCACCCAGGAGGAGAATTAACAACAGTGGTAACTGAGGCACAAGGAAAATCGAGGGTATGTCCTCCCAGATGAGTGAGCTTAGAAATGTATTCTACAAGACCAGGGAGGACTCGCCATGAGCCTGCCTAAAGTAATTCACATTGGACACAGCCTCAGCATGAACGTTAATATCCCTCAAGACTTTAACAAGAGAGTAAGATATGGCTGCTTCCTCTATCAGATGTTCTCCTTACTTAAGTATTATTGCTCTCTTCGCGGTGTATTAACAATGGTCAATACCCTCTACAGAGGATGCTCATTACCTATCTGCCCCACAATTATGGCCTTGATCACAAAATAAAGGTGCATACTGATGGGAAGGGCAATTAACAACTGCTGACTCCTTACAGCATATGCAGAAAAAGACAATAAGGAAACCCTCCCCCTAATCACACCCAACACCAGCAAATAAACTCACCTGTGGGCTCAGCCTGATTAATGCCCCTGGCACAGATCCTACACTGAAGGCATCAAACAGAAGTGCTTGGCAACATTCTAAGGATTGTGACTGAGGGATGTAATCCCTGCATGCCCTTCAACCTTCTACTTTATATGCACTTTCTGGTTATCCCATCACTTTGAATAGGGCCATGTCCAACCTGCAGGTATCTCCTTTCGGATGTTTCTGTTCTGATGTTGTTTGTTATCTCAAGTATACCATGTAGCGCTGTGAAGCACCCCTCAGACTGGGCATGTGCTCTAACAAAGTATGTTGAAAATAAATGAAAGACAAGAAAACAAATACATAGACTGCAACAAAAAGCTTGGCAGGTCTGTCTCAGAATAGGTATCAATACAATCTCAGTTATTTTGTGCCAATAAATGCCAACAGGAAAAGCCATACCTCAGATTGCAGGTGGTGAGCCACACACGAGTGCAATGGTTTGTACTCTCTTCTTAATTCTGTTTTGAACATGTATCTAGCAGGACTGGTTTTTAATTTGTTTATGTGCATGGTATGTTCACGTGGTTTCTTTTTTAGTTCTATTTCGCTGACTTCTGCCGATTAGAAACTACCTCTGTCTTCCTTGTGATTCCAACGAACTAGAGTTTTTACAACAAACAGCGAATCAATAAAAGTCTATAACCAAGATAAGCCAGAGGCCAAAAAAGTCACAAGAAGAGTGAGTGAGTAAATATTATAATCGTGTAAGTTTTCAGCCTGAAACTGTTTTGATCTATAGAATTCCGTGGATACTGGCAGAACTGGCTATCCTCATTCCAATTGGACAAAACGAACGTGGGTCAATAAATGTGGCACTCTGACATTCATGGAGCTGCCTCCTCTTGATTATAGCGGCTCTGCAGCTGTGCTGGGGAAGGCTAGACGGATAGATTTTTCTGTCAGTAAAGGGATTGGCTCTGAACCGCCTTGACCCTACTGAGAAGTATTAAAAAGAAATTGCCCACTTTAGGACTGATCCATTACTCATCCCGGTGATGCCTCCAGGTCAGTCGGGATCCAAGCAGCTTGATAAGAAGAAGAAAGAGAAACTGGGGAAGGTATGTGGATGGCAGCAGCAGAAGAAAAGCAAGTATGCCATATAAAACAATGTATGATATCATTTATTATTTATTATATTGCCCAGAATATACAATAACTGGTCATTTTGAGAAAGACTGGTGGCTTGACAACGGGTCCTGTTTATTTTTGCACAGGTCATAAGCTTAAAACGACAAGGCTGTAGTTTTCTAATGCAAATAATGACTTCTCATTGGCTGTCCAAGAACCACTCAATAAAATAACTGTTCTGGACCTGTCTTGCAAAATGCAAATGACAGTAGCTAGCAGGGCTGGACTGGGAACCAAAACCGGCCCTGGCAAAGTGCTCGCCCCCCGCGGGGGGTTGGGGGTGCCACCGAGCTCTTTGCCAGGGCCGATTTGCTGCCGATTTTGTTACAGGGACGAAACGGCCCTGTAACAAAAACGCCCCCCATGGGCCCAAAACCGGCCCCATCCCTTGCGGCGCACCGGGGGATTGCCCGGTGCCAGCTACGGCCAGTCCGGCCCTGGTAGCTAGGGTGACCAACTGGCATAGGTGCAAATTCAGGACGGCGAGGGTAAAAATTCAGGACAAAGGGTCAAAATTCAGGACAAAAGGTCAAAAATCAGGACAAAACTTTGGGACAAAAGGTAAGTTTTACAGACGCGTCAGAGGAGGTTGGGCAATAGTATAAAAGTAAGTAAATAGACAACCACTTAAGTACAAGTCATAATAAGTTTATATTAGGTTGAGACAATCCTGCACTTCACAGTTTTTTAGTATGGCTGCTGCTTGCTACCTTAGACTATCCAAAACTGGCATCTCGCTCCAGCTGTACATTAGTCACCAGACGATGGTGAACCACACCTGAATATAAGTGAGACCGCTTTTATTGTTGATTGAAAACTATGGATATACAAGGAACTTGGCAGTGCCAACCCCAAGTTACAAATCTGCTCTCCTCCCTCTCCAGCCTCTCAGGGAAACACCTGAAGCCTGGTTGGCCAGTCCGGCCTTGCTACCACTGTCCAATGTTGCCTCTCGTCTTCACATAGACCGTCTCTCATGTGTATTTAATTTCTTTTATAGTGTTACTCATCCCAAGTATGTAGGGCAGGGTGTCAGAGTGCGTTACATCACACACACATTATGTAGAGACAATGACTCAAATAAACGTGAAAGTTAATGTATAGGAAATGTTACTTAAGATAATGGATGCTGCAAGGTGTAATCATCCTTTTATATATCATTTAGGCTTTCACCATTGATTCTGTCCTTCCATCTATGTGCCCATGTATATACAAACATATTCAACCATTTGCAAACCTATCCACTATGTATCCTTGAATCCATCATTTCACTCATGCATCCTTCCATCCACCCTTTCACTCATCCATCCATTATTCATCCACCCACCCGTTCACCCCATCCATCCGTATAGTCATCTATCCACTCTTCTACCCATACATCTATTCACTATCTATCCGGTCATTTACCCCTTCACCCACCCAGCCATCCTTTCACTTACTCATCCATCCACCCAGTCACTTATCCTTCCTGCCATTCACCCTTTCAATCATTTATCATCCCTTTCTCTCTTCATCCCCTTTTACTTATCCATCCATCCTCCCACCCACCCACCCATCTACTCATCAATTCATGAATCCATCCATTGACCCTTTACTCGTCCATCCATTCTCTTATCCATCCATCCGTTCTCTCATCCATCCACCCTTTCACTTCTTCACTCATCTAGCCATAATTGTGTCCATCTACACCCTTTCACTCACTCATTAGTCCGTACATCCACCCTTTAACTTATCCATCCATCCACCCTTTCACTTATCAATTCATCAATCCATCCATCCTTTCACTCATCCATTCACCCATTCACTCGCCAATCATCTAACCTTTCACTCATCCATCCATCCATCCTTTCAGACACCTATCCACCCTTTTACCCATCCATCTTACATCCATCTATTTACCTTTTCTCTCATCCATACTTCCACTCATTCACTCATCCATCCATCCTTTCTTTCACTATCTATCCATTCACCCTGTCATCCATCCATTCATCCTTTTACTAAGCCATTCAGCCATCCACCCATCCCTTCACTTACTCACTCCCCCACTTTTTCATATTAATTATGAGCTGAGCCTGTGTCTGCAGAGTTGCAGACAGAAGAGGTCAATCAAGAACTTCACCTTGCTGTAGTTCCTAAAGCAAGGGGTGGTGTGTGGGGGGGGGGGGGGGTTTACTATGCACCTGGACATAGCCAATGAGTCATGCATGATGCACAGTGCAAGGATGTGAGCTGACTGTCACATGGTGTTGTTTCCAGGCCTTTAAGTGGCATAGAAAAACAGGGGGTCTCTTTAAAGGGGGTATTCGATGTAATTAAGGGTGTGGTTTAAAACACGTAGGCTACAAATCTGTGCTTAGCATAGTGTTTTGCGCGACTGATATTATGTTGTTTCTGTCATTGCATCCAGACATATAATACAGCAAGTATCATTACACCAACAACAAGCCTGGACTATTGGCTTTGTCAATGGTTGTTATTTGCTTAAAATAAAAAAGCAGCAACCATGGCTTTGTTGAATATAATATTGAAAATACTTCAGTTATAAAATGATGAGTTAGTGAAAGAACATAACCTATTCTTTTTAACTTGTTTTACAGGCTTCTTTATATAAACTGTTTTCTAACATTGCAGTATGGGCGTTTTACCCTTTTATCTAACAGAATGCCCTGCTGTACACTGAGGCAGGAGGAGGCCACCACATACTGTCACAGCCCAGACTGCCCCATTGACATTCTGTTTGTGACAATCAGCCGGCATACAGAATGACAATGGGCGGGTGGGGCTGCTCTTGTGCTCGAGGAGGAGCGCGAGGCGCCCCCATCAAGGGGGGGTGAGGCCTCTGACAGGGAAGCAGTGCTGCTCCCTGTGATGGCCAAAATTACAGACAAAAGGCGTCCATAAAAGGGATCCTTACGGACAACAGACGTAAGGTCCAAATTACAGACAATCTGTGAAATTTACAGATGGTTGGTCACCCTAACAGTAGCCTAGTTTGAGAAAGGAACCTCTCTCTACACAACAAAGTTGGTATTCGAGATCCGGTTCACACTCATCACAGTTTAACAGACTTTTAGCTAAACCAGTCTCTAAAGTTTGAAAATAAATGTCCAATCCAGTGAGGGTGATATCAGATGCTGGCGATCGTGCAGTTTGTTACTGATCACACTTGAAAAAGTTTTGATATTTAGCGATTGCGAAGGCGTGTCTTAGTTTACATAAATGCAGGTAGCAATTGTACTTCATGAGATACGCAACAGATCTGTAAAGTTGGGGGGGGGCGCTAGGCCCAGATACCAGGACAATGACCACACTGACACGATCTTTGGAGCAACTCAGTTTCAGGGCCTTAAATGGTCGCTACGCTGAGGATGATCCACTGGTAGCGACCTTCCACTCCTACAAACAATCCTCTCATCTTGATTACATGTTTACATCCCTAAACATGTTCTGCTGGGTAACAACTTTTAGAATAGGGACGAGCGATCTCAGTGACCACTTGCCTCCAGAAGCCAAACTAAGATCAAATTGTCAACTGGTAACTGCACCATTTATAGGCCATGACACAGAGGTCAGCTCAAATTTAAAGCGGCTTCGGTGCAATGTCGGCAATATTGACTCCGTAAGCCGCAAAGTGAAAACCCTTTTCATTGAAATTGCCAGCTCTTCAACCCAGGTGTTGGACGTTTGGCAAAACTTCATTCATGCCATCAGAGAGAAAATGGAAGAAATTATGCCTAAAAACTCACGTCGAGGGAAGGGAAATTCGAATAAACCAACCTTAGAAATGAAAATACAAAAACGACTAATAAATCAAAGACTGAGGCAATTGCGGAAGGATCAAACAAACCAGAGCCTACAAAGTGACCTACGGGCAGCAAAAAGCCAACTCAAACGGTTGAAATGGGAAAAGCAGAAATTAAGAAATTAAGACCTGTGGGTAAAACTTCTCTATGAGGGGAAACAGAAAAACTGCTCTAAGTTTTGGCAAATGGTCAAAAGACTACAGAACCTCGATCATTTAAGTCAAAACTCAAATATCTCAGAGGAGGTATGGACAAAATACCTACTGATGCATTTCAATATTTATGACACCATTGAGGACACCGTTATCAACAATCTTTGTGTAAAACCCATAAGGTCAAAATCAAAAGAAAATTCGAATAATACGGGCATAGAAGCCCAGGGAAAGTGTGCCCACGGAGCCACTGGCACCTTAACATTTGATAAACCCAATACCGATGAAGATCCCGTAAAGGCTATTGAGCCAGCCCCACCGAACGAAATCTTGCCGGCAGACATCCAACGGAAAATATTAAGGGGGCGACCCACTGGGGCACCGGGGTCGAATGTCATTCCACTGATACTGTACAAAACAGATGTGGAGTTCTGGAGCGTATCGCTGGCACCAATATTTAACAATATAAAACACACTCAGACTCTCCCAGAGTCTAGGCATGGGTCAGTTATCAGCCCGATTTATAAACGCGGTAGCCAGAAGGATCCCAGCAGCTACCGGCTCATTGCCCTACTAGATGTGGAGGCTAAATACTTTGCTGGAGTCATCCTGGAGGAACTAACTTCATGGGCATCCGGAAATTCAATTATCCCAATAAATCAAACGGGTTTCTCCAAAGGCCAAGGGACCACAACCAACATCATGGCATTGTTACCTGCTGATGGGAGCAGCAAAAGAGATTAAGTCATCTTTATACCTCTCGTTTATCGATTATATCGCGGTATTCGATCATGTGGACCGTAACAAATTATGGCAGAAACTGGATTATCTAATTATGCTCCATTCAGAAACCTGGATTAAAATTAAACTTGGGGCAGGCACGCACCTTTCGAACGCCATCAGGACAACAAAAGGGCTAAAGCAGGGGTGCGTACTAGCACCACTACTATTTAATCTTTCCCTACCTACCTGGGGTCCTTGATAAATGTCCTAACCACGCACCCAAATTGGGGAAAATTGTACTTTCTAATCTTCTATTCGTAGACGACCTGGTGCTGATAAGTCGGACACCAACGGGCCCCCAGCACCTTTTGAACGTAACTTACATCTTTTCTGCAAAAAACTCCCTTCAAGTTAATTTTAGTAAATCAATGGTCATGGCTGTGAATTACAGGAAAAAAAAGGAACCTCTGTTGATATTTGAATGGAGAACAGCTTGATCAGGTGACCTCTTACAAATACCTGGGAGTTAACTTGGACTCCAACAACTCATCAAGGGTACAACTTGACTCGCTACGAGGCAAGGCGACGATGATCTATCTGGCATTAAAACCACTAAAGACCAAACTACTTGATCTCACCTTCAAACTGCTCCTTGAAATTTTGCGTGTAAAACTACAGCCCACTCTCACATATGGCAGTGAATCGCTACATGGGAAGGATGCCGTTCTACTGGATACAGTTATAGCCAATACATACAGGGCTATTTTCAATCTTCCAAAATATGTTTCTCCAGCCCAAATTCGACTAGAGTTTGGCATTCTCAGACAAACCCTAGAAAGGCGGTGCGTGTGCATAGCTAGCTGGCACAAGATCCGCTTGGCAGAGACGGGATCATTAAACTCCAACGTATGGGAAGAGCTATGTCGGCAACGTAAATCCTCCCCCAGAGATTACCTTCTTGAATCACTCCAAGTCCTTGGCCTGACTGACATCTGGGAAACATCAATAGACCTTTTGTCTCTAAAAAAATCACCAAATAATCGGGGCATATTATCTTAGTGATCGAAGACAAGCAGGATCTAGCAAACAGGGCCCACGGCTGGATAACGTTGGGTGACTATGGAAAAATCCAACCACAGGCATACCTTACCATCGGTATGAAAAGGGAACTCAACGAAAAGCTGCTAAAATTACGCCTAGGTGTAATCCCCATACTCCCCCATCTCCCTCCCTGGGAAAGAAATAACTCTTCACAGCAGTGTCGCCTGTGTAAAACTGCCAAGGAGGACATTGTCCATGTGCTTTGCATCTGTCCCAGACTAAAGGACCTGAGGCATAACCTTCTACAACCTTTCTTCAAACTACATGCCGTTCAGTCCTGCAGGCAGGCAGTCAAATTGTGTTTCAACACCAACAACACTAAATTGAACTGCCAGGTTGTGAGGTTCTTTGATCTGACAAAGAAAATACTAAACAGTGCTTGATGAACATTAAATGGCTCCGAGGACAAGCACTAACTGATCTTAATCAACTCTTTATTTTTAATTAATTTAATCTGACACGCCCAAGTACACATCTCTTTTAAAATGTATATTGGTGTTTTTACAATTTTGTAAAGGTTTTAATTAACTATGTACAAATAAAATAAACTTCAGTTATGTATGGTGCAGAACTGGCCTAGGACACGTGCGCCCGGCCCCTTTTATTAACAGGGTCACCTGACTGGTGACGCCTGTGTTGGGTGGATAAATAGTGTGAGTTACATCAGCAGTGGAACACTAGAATGTATTCAGCCGGATACTACAGGATCGTGTATGATGTAACACTTTCGGACCAAGCTTATACTTTTAGGTTGTTGCTTTATTCTGTTTAAGTCAATGTAAAACAATGCGCGCACATCATTAAACAGTACCCCAGCCAACGTTTTAAATGAAATCCGTGAAAAGTTGCGAGTACAGTTTCTACGGAAGGTTTGAGGGGCGTGTTTAAAGTGTCACTCGTGTGTTTTCACTGCATAGATTACAATTAAAACCAAGCTAAAACACTTCTGTTTGAACATATCGAAACCAGCATGGAGATCTTAAACACGAGGTGTAGTTCGGAGATATGTTAACTTTGTGTACCATCGAAGTTAACAACATTCACACAACCTAAACAAAATCCAAACATTGTATGGGTTCTGAAACTGTCCATAAAGATTTGATGTACTAAAAAAAAACAAATGTACATGACTCAATAGCATTTTACTGCTTTTGCGCATGAATTATGCAGAATGCTGACTAAATTATGTATAAATAAAAGGCAAATTATGCAGCTTTATATGGTAAATTTTCTGATAGATTAACTTCTTTATATTTTTACACAGGTTTACAAGGTCTGGGCAAAGGTTTCACTTTGTTAGTACCAATTTAACGCCCAAGTACGGCAACAATCGATAGAGGACAAGTCAACATTTGCACAGGGACTGCCACTGTGCAGAAACGTGTCACCACATTTTTTGCAACTTTTAATCCGCAGGGCCGGCCCTAGGCATGTGCAAACTGTGCACCTGCACAGGGCCGCCAAACCCCAGGGGCCGCCACGACGAGGATCTGTTCGTGGCACTGGCGGCCCCCTGGCAGGATTTGGCAGCCTCCCGTCTCCAGTAGATGAAGGGGGCCCCTCAGCTGAGCTCTCCGGTAGAGAGCTGTCTCTCTACCTCTCTCTCTAAAGCAGCTGCTGCTGTCTGCAGCCTGCTCCTCGCTCCTCGCTGCTGACCTTTGACTGAAGAGAAACAAAGTATCAACTTCCATTGTTTCTCTTCAGTCAAAGCCACGAGCCAGGCCCGAAGGAGGAGGGTGTGGGGGCCCTAGGATGGTGCAATCTCCTCAGGGCACTATTCCTTTGAGAAGGAAGGAGGCCAGGGCTGTGAGGGTTGGGGGAGTGGGGGTTGTCAGGGTTTGGGGGCCTACATGGGCTGGGGACCTCTTAATGTGATTGTGGCACCCTTAAAAAAACTGCTTCCCAGCCTCCCCTACAAGTTATCTAAAGACACAATTACAATGTTGAAGCTGGCTCAGTGTTTCCACATCAGCATTTTAAAAGCATGCTTACATTTTCTGGATGATTTCAGCCGGCTCGACTACGCATGTCTAACTTGCGAAAGTGAAAGCGATTTGCACACCCCTCTTGAGTGGGCCTCGGTAAATGTGGAGAGCTGGCATGCTGGCATGTGGCGAAGACGCAGTGTTCTGCTATGTGCTTGTGCACAGGTTGGCCCATGGTGAATTATAATTATTAGAAAGAACGCTCCAGATGCAGAAGCACTTCCTCAGCCACCAAGTTTGGGACAAGGAACGAGACAGTGAGTACGTTTATTTTTATTGTTGAAAGGTGAAACAGAGGTCTCGGTGGAATGGGATAACGGGCCTGCAAGTAAGGGAAGATTATCTGATCTCTGTTCAGACAGCCTGTAGGTCCTTTCTCCAACATACGTGCCTGTGTAATATAGTTTGTAATCACTGTGACATTTTTAGGAACTTTTATACATAATAGAAACTGTGTTTTCCGACAAGTCATGTTTTTTTTAAACAAAATACAATTTTAATTGCTTGCTTTATCGTAGTCCGTTTCACGCTCACCCTGACATCTGTTTAAGTCCTCCGAGTCATTTGTTATTCTCTCGGTGTACCAAGTCAACCTTCCCTCTGAGTTCGGTAAGCTGAGTTACAGTGACAATCGTTATGCACAGCGCATAGAGGTGTCAAAATGGCATTTGTACAAACATTAATTTTATTGTGAGAGAAAAGCATCCTCATTAAAACATGAATGCATGTGAGGGTGATGTGCTCTCTGCCCACCCTTGTTTGGCCGATATATTGTTGGTAGGTCTTAGTATTTAGTGTGTATCCTTGGCTTGGGATGGTGGCACTTTCCTTGTATAGCCAGAGTACATATGGATACTGGATGAAAACTGCAAACTGATAGTAGAGCACCTGCCATGCATTTACTAAAAATAACAAGCTTGTCTATTAGGTCAAAATTATTTTGTTTGAAGAAAGTGATCAGCTTACGTTTTGGAGTCCAGGCGGAGGGGGAGAAGTGTGCAAGGCAGAGGGGAGAAGGGCGGAAAGCAGAGAGGAGAAGGGCGCAAGGCAGAGAGGAGAAGGGCGCAAGGCAGAGAGGAGAAGGGCGCACGGCAGAGGGGAGAAAGGTGGAAGGCAGAGAGGAGAAGGGTGCAAGGTAGAGAAGGGTGCAAAGTAGAGAAGGGAGCAAGGCGGAGGGGAGAAGGGTGCAAGGCAGAGGGTAGAAGGGTGCAAGGCAGAGAGTAGAAAGGGTGCACGGTAGAGAAGGGTGCAAGGCAGAGGGGAGAAGGTTGCAAGGCAGAGGGTAGAAGGGTGCAAGGCAGAGAGGAGAAGGGTGCAAGGCATAGGGGAGAGGGGTGCAAGGAAGAGGGGAGAATGGTGGGAGGGGGAGAAGGGTGCAAGGCGGAGGGGAGAAGGGTGCAAGGTGGAGGGGAGAAGGGTGCAAGGCAGAGGGGAGAAGGGTGCAAGGCAGAGAGTAGAAAGGGTGCACGGTAGAGAAGGGTGCAAGGCAGAGGGGAGAAGGTTGCAAGGCAGAGGGTAGAAGGGTGCAAGGCAGAGAGGAGAAGGGTGCAAGGCAGAGGGGAGAAGGGTGCAAGGCAGAGAGGAGAAGGGTGCAAGGCAGAGGGGAGAAGGGAGCAAGGCGGAGGGGAGAAGGGTGCAAGGCAGAGGGGAGAAGGGTGCAAGGCAGAGAGTAGAAAGGGTGCACGGTAGAGAAGGGTGCAAGGCAGAGGGGAGAAGGTTGCAAGGCAGAGGGTAGAAGGTTGCTAGGCAGAGAGGAGAAGGGTGCAAGGCAGAGAGGAGAAGGGTGCAAGGCAGAGGGGAGTAGGATGCAAGGCAGAGAGGAGTAGGATGCAAGGCAGAGAGGAGAAGGGTGCAAGGCGGAGGGGAGAAGGGTGCAAGGCAGAGGGGAGAAGGGTGCAAGGCAGAGAGGAGAAGGGTGCAAGGCAGAGGGGAGAAGGTGCAAGGCAGAGGGGAGAAGGGTGCAAGGCAGAGAGGAGAAGGGTGCAAGGCAGAGGGGAGAAGGGTGCAAGGAAGAGGGGAGAATGGTGCAACGGGGAGGGGGAGAAGGGTGCAAGGCGGAGGGGAGAAGGATGCAAGGTGGAGGGGAGAAGGGTGCAAGGCAGAGGGGAGAAGGGTGCAAGGCAGAGAGGAGAAGGGTGCAAGGCAGAGAGGAGAAGGGTGCAAGGCAGAGGGGAGAAGGGTGCAAGGCAGAGAGGAGAAGGGTGCAAGGCAGAGGGGAGAAGGGTGCAAGGCAGAGAGGAGAAGGGTGCAAGGCAGAGGGGAGAAGGGTGAAAGGCAGAGGGGAGAAGGGTGCAAGGCAGAGAGGAGAAGGGTGCAAGGTGGAGAGGAGAAGGGTGCAAGGAAGAGGGGAGAATGGTGCAACTGGGAGGGGGAGAAGGGTGCAAGGCGGAGGGGAGATGGGTGCAAGGTGGAGAGGAGAAGGGTGCAAGGTGGAGAGGAGAAGGGTGCCACGGGGAGGGGAGAAGGGTGCAAGGCAGAGAGGAGAAGGGTGCACGGTAGAGAAGGCTGCAAGGCAGAGAGGAGAAGGGTGCAAGGCAGAGGGGAGAAGGGTGCAAGGCAGAGGGGAGAAGGGTGCAAGGCAGAGGGGAGAAGGGTGCAAGGCAGAGAGGAGAAGGGTGCAAGGCAGAGGGGAGAAGGGTGCAAGGCAGAGGGGAGAAGGGTGCAAGGCAGATGGGAGAAGGGTGCAAGGCAGAGGGGAGAAGGGTGCAAGGCAGAGAGGAGAAGAGTGCAAGGCAGAGGGGAGAAGGGTGCAAGGCAGAGGGGAGAATGGTGCAAGGTAGAAAAGGGTGCAAGGCGGAGGTTGAGAAGGGTGCAAGGGGGAGGGGGAGAAGGGTACAAGGGGGAGGGCGAGAAGGGTGCTGCAAGGCAGAGGGGAGAAGGGTGCAAGGCAGAGGGGAGAAGGGTGCAAGGCAGAGAGGAGAAGGGTGCAAGGCGGAGGGGAGAAGGGTGCAAGGCAGAGGGGAGAAGGGTGCAAGGCAGAGAGGAGAAGGGTGCAAGGCAGAGGGGAGAAGGGTGCAAGGCAGAGGGGAGAAGGTGCAAGGCAGAGGGGAGAAGGGTGCAAGGCAGAGGGGAGAAGGGTGCAAGGCAGAGGGGAGAAGGGTGCAAGGAAGAGGGGAGAATGGTGCAACGGGGAGGGGGAGAAGGGTGCAAGGCAGAGGGGAGAAGGGTGCAAGGTGGAAGGGAGAAGGGTGCAAGGCAGAGGGGAGAAGGGTGCAAGGTAGAGAGGAGAAGGGTGCCACGGGGAGGGGAGAAGGGTGCAAGGCAGAGAGGAGAAGGGTGCAAGGCAGAGAGGAGAAGGGTGCACGGTAGAGAAGGCTGCAAGGCAGAGAGGAGAAGGGTGCAAGGCAGAGGGTAGAAGGGTGCAAGGCAGAGGGGAGAAGGGTGCAAGGCAGAGAGGAGAAGGGTGCAAGGCAGAGGGGAGAAGGGTGCAAGGCAGAGAGGAGAAGGGTGCAAGGCAGACGGGAGAAGGGTGCAAGGCAGAGGGGAGAAGGGTGCAAGGCAGAGAGGAGAAGGGTGCAAGGTGGAGAGGAGAAGGGTGCAAGGAAGAGGGGAGAATGGTGCAACGGGGAGGGGGAGAAGGGTGCAAGGCGGAGGGGAGAAGGGTGCAAGGTGGAGAGGAGAAGGGTGCAAGGTGGAGAGGAGAAGGGTGCCACGGGGAGGGGAGAAGGGTGCAAGGCAGAGAGGAGAAGGGTGCAAGGCAGAGAGGAGAAGGGTGCACGGTAGAGAAGGCTGCAAGGCAGAGAGGAGAAGGGTGCAAGGCAGAGGGGAGAAGGGTGCAAGGCAGAGGGGAGAAGGGTGCAAGGCAGAGAGGAGAAGGGTGCAAGGCAGAGGGGAGAAGGGTGCAAGGCAGAGGGGAGAAGGGTGCAAGGCAGAGGGGAGAAGGGTGCAAGGCAGATGGGAGAAGGGTGCAAGGCAGAGGGGAGAAGGGTGCAAGGCAGAGAGGAGAAGGGTGCAAGGCAGAGGGGAGAAGGGTGCAATGCAGAGGGGAGAATGGTGCAAGGTAGAAAAGGGTGCAAGGCGGAGGTGGAGAAGGGTGCAAGGGGGAGGGGGAGAAGGGTGCAAGGGGGAGGGCGAGAAGGGTGCTGCAAGGCAGAGGGGAGAAGGGTGCAAGCAGAGGGGAGAAGGGTGCAAGGCAGAGAGGAGAAGGGTGCAAGGCAGAGGGGAGAAGGGTGCAAGGCAGAGGGGAGAATGGTGCAAGGTAGAAAAGGGTGCAAGGCGGAGGTGGAGGAGGGTGCAAGGGGGAGGGGGAGAAGCGTGCAAGGGGGAGGGCGAGAAGGGTGCTGCAAGGCAGAGGGGAGAAGGGTGCAAGGGGGATGGAGATGAAGTTAAAAATGTGCCCCCCCCCCTCCCGGAAACATTTCTGCGGATGCCCATGGAACGCACACTACTTTGTGAGAGAGAGTGGGAGAGAGTGGAGAGAGAGAGAGTGGAGAGAGAGAGAGTGGAGAGAGAGAGTAGAGAGAGAGAGTAGAGAGCGAGAGTAGAGAGCGAGAGTAGAGAGCGAGAGTAGAGAGCGAGAGTAGAGAGAGAGAGTGGAGAGAGAGTGAGGGTGGAGAGAGAGGGTGGAGAGAGAGAGTGGAGAGAGAGTGGAGAAAGAGTGGAGTGAGGCAGTGGAGCGAGAGTATAGAGAGAGTGGAGAGAGAGAGTAGCGAGAGAGTAGAGAGAGAGAGTCAGTGGAGAGAGAGTGGAGAGAGAGTAGAGAGTAGAGAGAGTGGAGAGAAAGACAGTGGAGAGAGAGTAGAGAGAGAGTAGAGAGAGAGAGTGGAGAGAGAGAGTGGAGAGAGTAGAGAGAGAGAGTGGAGGGAGAGAGGGTAGAGAGAGTGGAGAGAGAGCGTGGAGAGAAAGAGTGGAGAGAGAGAGAGGAGATAGAGAGAGGAGATAGAGAGTGGAGAGAGAGTGGAGAGACAGTGGAGAGAGAGTGGAGAGAGAGTGGAGGGAGACAGTGGAGGAGACAGTGGAGAGAGAGATAGAAGAGAGAGAGAGTGGAGAGAGAGAGTGGAGAGTGGAGAGAGAGAAGAGAGAGAGAAGAGAGAGTGCATAGAGAGTGGAGAGAGAGTGGAGGGAGAGTGGAGGGAGAGAGTGGAGGGAGACAGTGGAGGGAGACAGTGGAGGAGACAGCGCAGAGAGAGAGTGTGGAGAGAGTGGAGAGAGAGTGGAGAGGGAGTGGAGAGAGAGTAGAAAGAGGGTGGAGAGAGTAGATAGAGGGTGGAAAGAGAGTGAGACGGAGAGTGAGAGAGAGAGTGAGAGAGTGGAGTGAGAGAGTGGAGAGAGAGAGCGGAGAGAAAGAGAGAGTGGAGAGAAAGTAAAGAGAGAGTGTGAAGGGAGAGAGGGTGGAGAGAGTGGAGAGAGAGAGTGGGGAGAGAGTGGGGGGAGAGTGGAGAGAGAGTAGAGAGAGTGGAGGGAGACAGTGGAGGGAGATAGTGGAGAGAGAGTGGAGAGAGAGTAGAGAGAGAGAAAGTGGAGAGAGAGACAGTGGAGAGAGAGTGGAGAGACAGTGGAGATGGAGTGGACAGAGTTGAGAGAGAGAATGGAGAGAGAGAGAGAGTTGAGAGAGAGAGAGACTGACTGACTGACTGACTCAGAGACTGAATACTGACTGACTGACTGAGAGACTGACTGGCTAGGAAACTGACAGAGAGAGAGAGCAAGATTGGCTGACTAGGAGAGTGACTGACTGACTAACATAGAGAGAGAGACTGATTGAGAGTGAGACTGACTGGCAGAGAGAGAGACTGACTGAGGTAGAGAGATACTGACTGACTGAGGTAGAGAGATACTGACTGACAGAGAGAGAGACAGAGAGAGAGGCAGAGACTGACTGACTGAGAGAGATAGACTGATTGACTGCGAGAGAGACTGACTGACTGAGAGAGACTGACAGAGAGAGAGAGAGACTGACTGAGAGGGGGCTGACAGGGAGAGAGAGAGAGAGACTGACTGAGGTAGAGAGAGAATGACTGACTGAGAGAGACTGACTGACTGGGAGAGAGAGACTGACTGGGAGAGAGCTAGACTGGCTGACAGAGAGAGAGACTAAGAGAGAGAGAGAGAGACTGGGAGACTTACTGGCTGAGAGAGAGACTGTCAGAGAGAGATAGACTGACAGAGAGAGAGAGACTGACAGAGAGAGAGACTGACTGAGAGAGAGATTGACTGACAGAGACTGACAGAGAGAGAGACTGACTGACAGAGAGAACAGAAACTAAAGAGGGCCCATGGAGCTTTGTTTACTTTTCTGTTGTCTCCATTTCTTGCTCTTTCCATAACACCTCAAGCAGTAAATAAGAGGCCGTCGAAAGTCCAAGGTTAGACACGCCTGTGATGTCACTGGGTGTGAAAGGGAGTGACATGTCGCTTTTGTCACCCATAACATTTTGGCGAATCGATGTCCATGAGGGTCCTGACCCCCTCTTCCGGTGCCCCCACCTATGCTCCCTGCACAGGGCCACCATGAGCCTAGAGCCGGCCCTGTAATCCGTATGAGCTAGACACAAATGTTTGTTAAAATCTGTAGGTTACGCAGCAGAGGATGGTTTATATGGCAAATGCGGCAAACCAATAATTTTCAGAAAATGCCACAGCCACAAAATCGCATAATGCCTCTGGCACTTAATATAGAGCTACTCCGTGATATTTTAAAACTCTGTAAAACAGCTGTAAACTGACAGCTACAAGCAGACGACTAGTGTATGTTTCATTGAAAGTAATGTTAGCAAGGAACTTGACCGTGATAGCTTGCACGGTCTGGCCCTGAGAGGAGCGACTACTCTCTGAGCTGATGTTCAGTCAAACTAGCCCTGAAATGAATATATAAGTTGCACACAAAGTGCAGACTTTGTACATTTTCTCAGAATTAGAATCTTCAAACTTCTAAGATTCTTTTCATTGAGCAAAAATGCGAGTCAAGTTATGAACCACAAGAGGTACTTACTTGATCCTGCATCCGTCAGCAGCACCGTGTAGAGCGACCCATCTTTAAACATTTTATCCCCAGCTCTTCACCACCATTAAACTGCTGCACCTTGAAGACCTAACACCCATCGAAATAGCGCTGTTCCTTATTTCCCACCAAGGTACTATGTAAATGTAAATGTATTGCGATTTATATAGCGCACGTATCACCCGAAGGCATCAAGGCGCTTGCCTTGGGAACCCGTCCTGGTATTCCCCTGTGAGATAACCCCAGCAGGGTATCCACAAGGTGAAAGCCAGGCATCCGCGAGGGGCCGTAGTGGAGATTAAACAAGCTATTGCCCAGAGTCGCAGAGTGTGAACCCATGAGTCAAGTAGGCACTGGAATGAGAATTATCGAGTCCGTGGAATTTTTGAGCCCAAGAACCGCCGAGGCGGGGAATTGAACCCTGGTCCAGGACAGATCTCAGCTTCCGGGTCTGCCGCCTCTAACCCCTGAGCCACACTACACATTCTTTAGTGATATGATTGGTTTTTGCCCCTCTTAACATTTTGCCAATTTCCCCCCAGTGTGCGATTTGGTTTGTACATTTCAAGCATTTATATCTTAACCATATTGTTGCTTGGCTTGTGGTCACACGTGTACTGTACACACTTTCCCTAAGATTCGTTATTGCTAAGGGCAAGCTACTAAGGGAAAGTTAGGATATCACTGTAAATATATTAATTCTGTGGATTAAATCGCTTGGACCTTATTGTAGTTTATTTAATAGCTCGCATCAAGACTGTCATCAAATCTTCTTATTTCCCCGCCTCTTTTGTCACAGATATCCACTGTAGTGATTGATTCCTCATTTGGGATTTACCTTCTTGGCTGACGCTAAAAGGCTTCCTTGGTTGAGTGTACTAGCAGAATATTGAGGTTTTGATATTATCCTACAAGGATATTGGCTGCAGGATATTGACTACCACCATATTGCCATGGTAAGTATATATAGATATAACTGTAGATTAACTAGTCCTCTCTCCACATATACTTGCAGTGGAGATGTGCACATCCTTAAGATTAGTAGATGAAGGTCTAAGAATAGTAAAGCTACACCTACCCATACATACTTATATGATTATAATGTGGCACTGAGTATTCTGGAGTCGATAGCCCAGCAGAAAAGTATTATAGTGCTTAACCTGACCTACAACCCACTGGCTAGCATCATTTCCTGTTGCTGGGAAGAACAGTCCGCCCACAAACACTAAATGGAAAGGGCATTTGAGAACTGATTGCTCCATAACACACCACAATGTACAGCTGATGTACTGAGTAACAGGATATGCATTCACTCTCTCATGAACACTTGTATGAAAACAATAGGCTCACAAATTACATTTTGGTGAGCTTAAGCACTAAGATAAAGCCTTTATTTTAACCTACAGACATTCTGTCCCGTCGTCCTTCACTACAGTTCATGGAGTACTAAGTACCAAGCAGCAGTAATCCTTCATATACATCAACCCCTGCTTAGATTATTAACACGCACTAACCAGCCACGTATCTTTAGAGAATCTATCCGCGGAATCTTTTGAAACACATGCTGTGGTCCTGTCCATCTTCAGCAATGCTCCATGGAATACAAATCCATGAAAACATAAATGCGACCCTCAAGTCAACCGTATGCTGATTATATCCCCTCTTTTCAGGACTCCAAGTGCCATGACTCGCAGTCAACACAGCCGCTCTGTAAGACAACGCAGGATGTATGATACGTAGGTTTCTGACAAGTCGTTCATGCTTGCATAGGTTTGACCTACTAGGAATTATTCAATGGCCCATACCTCCTTCTACACAGTTTACAGTGCCTATCCACACCCGAATTACTTTGTACATGTTTTACCATAATAATCAGAATTTTTCCTCTGAGGGTTGGTATACATATCAGAAGTATTGTACACATTATTTATTCAAAAATCCACTGTCCACTTCTAGCAGCACTGTCAAGACCACTAACCTCGCTGACTGTGTGTGGAGGAATTATGGCACACACCATTTTCTCAGTCACAGACCAGTGGTAGAAATCCACCTACAACTATACTTGAAATATATGGAACAGCCAACTTCTTAAGTGCCCTTCTTTTGACATATAGACAACGATTGTCTTTACCTCTGCCACAGTGCTCAGTTTAATGGCTTTAGAGTTGTTGATGTCTGTGACCAGCTCTTACAATGCTAGTGTTGAAGACGTAGAGCGGTTTGGCACATGAACATCCTATCGTTCTACCACAAACAACATCACAATGTCCACTACCCCACTCGAAACACTTTTTTGCACTTTAAAGATTTTACATCAGCTCCTTCACCAGCTTGGTCTGCCATGAGTTACCCTCCTGCTGTGTTCTATGACATGTGGTCTCATTTTTTGCACCCTCTCTAGGAATTCCTTTATGGATACATTTAAAAGAAATGCTGCAGTTGAAGAAATGGCCAAAATGGCTCCATAATAAACATTTGGCAGCTATGCAGTTTTTAACAGTGTCGTGCACTTTTTATCTGCAGAAATGTATGATCATGCAGCCTGTATTAATATGTGAATTTCTCAACAACAAGGGTTAGGATCAATGGTCCATACTACAAAATCCCATTATATTTATTGTCCAGTTTTCACAAACTCCCATTCATATTTGTTTTACTCGTGAAAGTTGTAACCCACGCCTACTGAGTATTGCTTTGTGGCATTTGAGATAAGTTGCATATATTTGCATAGAGAGCACTAATTAGGAAGACATTTTTAGAAACCAACTCTGAGCAGGACAAGCCAATTAATCGCATGTGCTGAGGTCACGTCTTGTTTCTTGACCATCAGCTCATGACTCAAGTAGGAAAAAAAAATCTGCCTTCTGTTAAAAACTACAGTCCAAATTCCAGTAATACAACCTGTCCTGGTTCTTCTTGTGGATCATGAAGAGGCTACCTTACTCATGTATGAAAGCAGCCTTTCAGAGATTCAATTAGCAAAGTAATATCAATGCATGGCCCTACAGCAGGCAAAAGGAAATTTAATACAGATAGTCATTTTGAAATCTGCTTGCTCCAAACAGCTTTCTTATTTGAGACCGGCAGTAGCAATGTTTTTGCAGTAGCGGCTGCTACCGAATAGAGGTGGTGAGGCAGGGGGAGTGGGTAGGATGGAGGGAGGGATTGTAAATAATAAAAAATACAATAACAGCACTTACCCATACCGCCGACCACTGGCCGTTCCCTCTTCTTCCTTCATCCTCCTTCCGCAGGACGCACACAGCCTTCCTGAATCCCCTGACCAATCACAATGCTGTCTTAGCAGCGCTGTGATTGATCTGAGCGCTGTGATTCGGTGCTCAAACACGGGCTGGCAGGCTGTGCATGATGGTTTGGCCGGCCTAAGACGTCTTACCAGAGTGTCATGCGTGCTTTAGGGACTGCCACTACCAGTAGCGGTCGATGGTGGGAGTGCTGCCGGGCGGTGATGTGGGGCGGGGGAGTGGCAGAGTGGGGGGTAGTAAACCACGGAATACGGCCAAATTCAGGTAAGTAAACATATAAATGAATAAATTAATTGTTACGCACACTGCATGGCCAAATTCGATGCAGTGCGTGCAACAAAATTTGTTTTATTTATTTATATGTTTACTTACCTGCATTTGGCTGTATTCCGTAGTTTACTACCCTCCACCCTGCCCCTCCCCTACCCCACGTCACCGCCCGGCAGCACTTCCACCATCGACTGCTACTGGCCACTACTCGTCCCCCTGTGCCGCGGGGAGCCCAGCCCCGCCGCCCCTGGCTTCAGCTGCAAGCTGAATACAGAAAACAAAATTATAACAAACTTTATTATTGTTTTTTTGTATCCAGGTTGCAGGTCAAGCAGCGTGGCGACACTCCTCCGTAGGAGCCGCCACTGGCGTACTTGACCCATTAGTTCCTGGCTGAAATCCCTAAATACATCATTGCAGAATCCCCACACGTTCCCCCTTCCTTACTTTACAGCAAGATGACTCAGTTTCTGTAGCTTGCTGGGAAAATAACATAACAATGTCCTTATCCCTGTCTCAGCAAGATGACAGAATGGCCCCCCATTCAAATTCCTACCTCTCTTCTGACCAGCTCTTCCTCATCCTAATCTACTCTGGCTAAAGCAAAATACAGTCCTTCCAGGACCTCAGAATTCTTGTCACAGAGCATGGCTTCTGGTAGCCAGTCGAACGTCAGAGCTTCAAAGGGAGTTGATGGGGAGGTTCCCTTGTGATACCTAGATGGTACAACAGATGGCAGGAGGCCCCTTTGTGGGAGCTTTCATCAGTGACAATTTAATGTACAGGGAGTTGCTAGGAACAAGTGCAGTGTTATGTAGTCATCCCTTTGTCTGAGCAGAGCTTTGATCGGTGTCTACTTCCTTTTGACAGATGGCTGTCAAACAAGAAGGGCACTGGAGCACAGGAAGTCTTTTGTTCCTGATAAGTTTAAGTTGTACAGCAGTTTCACATCGTTCTCTCACTAAGGGAAGGTGTGATTTAAGATGAATATACAGATGCCCTACAAGGGGCACAGCCAGTGGATCTGATTACAACCAGCAGAATAAAACTATTTTCATTAAAGACATTATTTATGTATATGCCCGGAGAACGTGCTTCCTATCTTTTCCTACGACAAAGTTAGAAATAGTTTTTTTTTTATACAGTATATATATTTATCAAAATGCTGCAGCCCTACCGGTTACAGAGCACTTTATGCATTTAATAAGGCAATTGATTATAGCTTACATGTTTTAGCCTTCCTGCTGTGCTGCTGTGTATCAAAATAAAAGGGCAGGAATGCAACATATCTACACGATATGACAAATTCCTGTCCTTCTCCCCTGCGCCGGGACACAAACAGGAGCCGTGCTCCAAGGCAGACACCCTTGCGCCATGGAGCAAGGGAGCCTGGTTGCAGGGATGATTGCTGCTGTGCAGGAAGGCACACCTTCCTGCTCAAAAACAATAATTAATGGTGTTTTGCTCCTTCTATATGTGCTGCAGAATGAAGTACACATAGAAAGAGCAAAACACGAGGAGAAATACAAGTATTTCTTCTCGCTGAGCCACTCCTACGCTTTCGTAGGATTATGATGCATTTCCAGGTTTAAGACACTTTGTAAATCTGGGAATGTGTCAGGTTCCATGATTTCTGCGTGAGAACACCCACAGCAACACCCATGAAATGCACGTTTCATGCAGAATAATGTGTGAAAGGGGCCCATATGTACAAGGCCATGAAAAGTCATGCAACGTGGCCTTGTAAATATGAGCAGGAACACAGCACCAACGGTGCGTCTAAAAAGTGATGCACAGGCGGTACAATTGGCTTGTAAGTAAGGCTCTCAGTAATTTAAATGTCAAAATGAGCTTCATTTGTATTTCCCGTCCTTACATTTGAAATAAATAACACACAACAAACTAAACTCCTTTTTCAACTAAAAATAAAATGTTGTAAAAAGTGTTAAGATTTGGAGAATACCACTTCAACCTAAGCAACAGCAGGGAAAGTATTTGAATTTGGAATGTGTCAAATTTACTCTTTCCACTTTAACTTTAAGCAACAGAATGGAAAGTGTTAAAGGTTTCAGATTTAAGATTCCTAATCCTAATTAAAAAAAAAAACAATCAAACTAACTACATATAAAAAGAAAGTATATACTTTTGTTAAAAAAAGGAAATACATTTAAATAATATTAAAAAGTAAAATCACAACATAATTGACTATTTTACAAATATTGTAAATCTTATAAAAAAAAATATAAATTAAAATACTTTAAAAAATATAAAGAAATACTAAATCTATAAAAGCAAAAATGCTTCATATTTTTCTGTAATCTGGTCTTTTGTCCCGATTGTAGCATATCCAGAAAATGGCCGAAAGGTTTTCCCTTCAAAGGCCACACAAATCTTCAGCCACATCAGCTCCTCAGGATTTGCATTGGCTGCTGGTACCCAAAAGGAAGATGCTCAGATCACTGTGCCCTGCGTTTCAAGCTTTTCATCAATTCGGCCTACTGTGTTTGAATCAGTAATTTTACAAATATGTACCTCCTTTAAGGTCAGATGAGCTTCTGCCTATTTCTTGATAGTTACCCTATTACACCGCTCTATGATTGACGGGCGCACAATCTATCGGAACCTATGCGTGCCCCTTTGCAATTCCCCAAATAAGTTTTGCCATTTAGGAAAGGTGTGAAAATCTAGATATATTTCCAGTAGACAAATGTAGCTCTTATTGTATTTCTGTCAGAGTATATATGATAAGAAATCCACAGAAATCAGAGCAGACAGGTCCCTTTTCGAGGCAGTCAAATAATTTTATTGACAACGAGTTTCGTCTCACTGCGTCTTCGTTAAACCTAACAAAAAAAGGCTATAATAATCATATATGGCAGACTATAGTGCATTATTATTTCTTCTTTAGAAATATACCCAATTCATTCCATGCTTATTCAATTAGTGGGATCAAGTTTTTTAACCCCATAAATATCAGTGATATGCATACAAATTTAATTTATATCGGCTAGATTGATTAATTGACAATTTGCGCAATAACTTGTAACACATTAGATCATATCAGGAAAATTTCTACTCATATTTATAAGTATTCCTTTCAGATATCTGTATACATTCTATATTGCAATGTCCTTGTCGCTTCTAGGTGTGGTCCGTGGTATTCACGTATATAGGTAATTTACAGCTTTTTTGGGGTTTTCATTGTTTATGGTACCATAACACATCGCCATGTTGATCCTCACACACAGATCTGCTTGATTACCCATCCCTATGTCAATTCATTGCCATGGTATGATAGAACACATTTTTCAAATTAGTCATCTTAGCAATTCAAATACAAACTCCTGGCACTTGGGCTGCACCTTATCTCAAGCAGCATACAACATCCAATTAACTCCTATTTTTTCTGGATGTGACTCATGTTTCATGGTTACCCCTCAAATATGTAACTAATGTTGCAAAAATGACATCTCAATACTACTCAAGTGAGATTGCAGGTCCCCATTGAGTACAGTATATACACAGTATAAATATTTAAAGTGCTAATTGCCAAATTGAGCCAACTCCTTCAAATATTTATAGTATGACCACATCCCCTTTATATCCATGATGTGTCTGCCAATCTACATATGTTTCATTTGTGGTGCCTTCCCACAACCCAATCTAATGGTGCATCCTATTCAGATAAAATAATTATTTTGACAACAGTGAGACTAGTGCTGATTTCCCGGAAAATCACCGCCCTAACTACTCATTATGGATAACACGTTTTTCATCCACACATAAACCCCCTGGCTGTTTGGTGCATACATCTATTATATATCTAAACTCCAGCCTTTTTAGTATTTTGGTTATGTTGCCCCCTTTTCTCAGTAGGGCCCCCCTATTAACACAATGCAACCTAATAAGCCCAGCTTTCGACTGGTAGCAATCTGCAAAGTGCCTGGTTACTGGGTGTGTAGGGTCATGTTCTTAAAGGTCCTCAAAGAATCAAGTATCCTCTTTCACATAAGAAAGATAGTGCTACCTATCAACGTCAAGGCATTATCCTCGGTTGCGGCCGGCATGGCTCGAGGGTGGGGGTGGGGGGTGGGTGCGGGAGGTGGGTCACGCAGGAGGGGGTCATAATAACATTTTAAAAAACTTACCCCTAGGCTCGTTCGCGTTTCTCCGCTCTTTCTCTCCTGCTCTCCTGCTTCCGACAGGAACAGGAAGCAGGCAGCCAGGCTCTCTCCCGTAAGCCAATCACAATGCTGCAATGCAGCGTTGTGATTGGTCTGAGCTCCGTGACACGGCGCTCCGCCAGGGGCTGGAGAGGTGGGCTTCTTTGTCAGGCAGGCTGCAATGAAGGCTGCATGGAGAAGGGGAAAGTACTCATGACTGGTTTGGACAGCCCCAGAGGGCCGACCAAACTGTTGTTGCACACTCAGGCGTGGGCAAACCACTCCTGCCCTGCTCCGTAAGCAGAGCAGCCCCACCCACCTGCCCGCCGGCAAAGAAAACATAAAATGGTAATAACTAGAGGTTATTTCCATTTTATGTTTTGGCTTCTCGCATTGTGAGAAAGCAGTGGGGCGACACTTCTCCACCGTACCAAAGGAGCCGTCATTGATTGTCCTCTTTCTTGTCACTGTCACTTAATTTAAGGATTTTCATCAGTTTCAATTTTCGTACAAACAGATAAAGGTCTATCCTTGTGCTGCTGTAATTGAAGTATGAGTTGGGACCAAAAGATAGACCTAGCTGCAACATGAAAGCTTCTGCTCTAGTTTGTTTATGTTAAGATAGATTGATAACATATACATTTTCCTTTCTGTGCTTATTTTCTGTTTTGTTCAGTCATGCCTACATCTTTCCCTTCCCATGTGATGTTACATCTCTACCGGAGGCTCCATTGTTTCCCTCTTTGTCTCGCCCTCTTCCTCTTTTACTTCATCGTCTTCCTGTTGACATTCCTCTTGTTGTGTCTTTTACAGAAGAGTGTTGTCCCAGTGGATCAGGCAAAACTCGCTGAAAATGGAGCCCTGCTGTACGGCCAGGTCTAAAGACGTTCCTTCACCTGCACTGGCATCCAAGCCTAGTTGTGTGTATTTTTATTATAGATCTCGTTAGACAATAATCTTATAAGTGCTCCCTTGACTACGGTTGAACCATCCTGGTTTTTAGAGAACAGGATGCGACCTGATGATGAAGCATTCTACTGTTACTACTACGATTGCTGATCTATTGATACAGGAAAGATATACCATACACAACTTTGTAACTCACTACTTTGGCCAGGCCAGGCCATTTTGTGATTTATTTAGGCTAGGAAGGCTGTGTCCTACAAACCCCATTGGAGTCAATGGTTATCTCTCTTCCCTTACCAAATTGAACCATTTAGTTTTTTCTGATACCTGTAAGAGTTAATTATTTATTGCACATTTAATTTAATAAGTTAATGTGATATGAAATGCTATTTTATTATTATGTATGAATAGCAAATATTTAAAATGATTGTATATTAATATGTTATATTAAAATATTGTCATTTTTTTAAAACAGTAATAAACTTGAATAACTTTCCCTATACTTTCCCATAGGGAGATCACGCCCATTGTGGCAGATCTCCACCTACATGTGAAAAGTTACTAGTAATAGCATTACACTCATAAATTCAGTCTTGGAGGTCTTCAAACATTGAAATGATAGGATGTAAGTCTATGCTTCTGTGTAATTTTACAAGTGTACATTTCGCTTTCTGAATAAGCTACAAAGAATTTATATAATATAATCAGAAGTTTTTTACAGGTATCTGTATATTGAAATAAATGTATTAGGTGTGCCCGAAAACTGACTGGAGCATAGTGAGAGCATCTAACGCTGGACACACTTACTTCATTCACCTATGAATTTACATATACAATGACATGCAGCACTCTGTTCAAATGTTGCCTGTTCCTTTGTGCTGTCTAGAAACATCTCATCTGTTGTGGCATTCTGTTGCCTGTTGTCGGTTACTGTCAATAGTTTCAATGCTGGAGCGGATATGCATGAACCTTCATTTGTTCATTCATCCATTCATGGTTACTAACCCTTCTCTGACTACAGAGCTCATAATTCAAACTGGATTCATTTCACACTTGGCCGTAGTTTGTACTTCCATTCTCATATTGAATATATGCAATATTTATCTATATTTGGCGCAGAGAGTTTTAGCCCCATTAACTAACATTACCCAAGGCCAGTGTACTTGCAGATTGCATGATTTCAGAATGGATGCCATCTTTGAATGAGTACTGTTCATGGATAACAGTACCCTCAAATACCTATGTACATTTCAAATTGATGAGAGATCTCGTCCGTAGACACTAGAAGCAGCTAAGCATGGGCGGAAAATCCGTATCGCTCGCGGATTTTGGGGATTTTCGGTAAATGCGCAATCCGCGAACGCTCGCAAATTTACCGAAAATCCGCAAATTCGCACGCAGCGGATTTTTTTTTCTTGGTGATACAATTTTGCGGCGTGCGGCGTTCACTTACCGTCATTCAGCGTTTGGCGAGTTGTTTTTCTCGATATTTTGCGAGTGCTGCGCCATTTTGGATCTTGCTGCGGGATCCCGCGGGAGTTTGGCGACCGCGATTACGTAATCGCGGCTTGCCACTTTGCACAGCACATATCGCGAGAGTTCGCAATTGCAAACACGTAGATGCGGTGAGCAGCAACGATCTCGCACTCGCGAAATTACAAAATTTGAAATTCTGCACAAGAAATCCACCATCAAGCAGCATAAACCTTCTGAAAATTATGATTTTTATCAGAATAACTCCTCAGGTTGACATTTGCCTGCACTTTTTTTTGCAAGGAGTCCATTTTGGGGGAGGGGGGGTGAGGAAGGAAGTGCCCCACAGTCTTCAACTTCCTGTTCCTGTCCAGCAGGCTCCTCCCAGTGCTTTCTTCATGTGCTGGTCACTTTCATTCGGATTCTTCACCTGGAAGGATTACTTTTTGTGGATGCAGCCGGATAATTGGATTTGAGGCCTTTTTGACTTTCTTTGGATCACTTTTGGATTAGAAATGTCACAAGTAAGTTTGTTTGGGGCATTACAGTTGCTGCAACTACAATTTTGGAATTTTCGATTTTTGGGCTGTTGTTGGGGCCTTTTGCCCAGGGGTACTCAGTGGTGGGTGGACTGAGTCTTTCTGTGGGGTCTCTTTAATAAAAACATCATGGAGGGCCTGGATGGCTTGGGATTGTGCTGATTTTTCTGTGATTTTCGTTTTTTTGGGCTGTTGTTGTGACCTTTTCACCAGGGGTAGTGAGTGGTGCATGGGCCTAGTTTTTCTGTGGGGTGTCTTGAATTTAAACATCACGGAGGGCTTGGGATTGTGCTGATTTTTCTGTGTTTTTCGATTTTTTGGGCTGTTGTTGTGGCCTTTTCACCAGGGGTAGTGAGTGGTGCATGGGCCTAGTCTTTCTGTGGGGTGTCTTGAATTTAAACATCATGGAGGGCCTGGATGGCATGGGATTGTGCTGATTTTTCTGTGTTTTTCGATTTTTTGGGCTGTTGTTGTGGCCTTTTCACCAGGGGTAGTGAGTGGTGCATGGGCCTAGTCTTTCTGTGGGGTGTCTTGAATTTCAACATCATGGAGGTCATGGATGGCATGGGATTGTGCTGATTTTTCAGTGTTTTTGGATTTTTTGGGGTGTTCATGGGGACAGGCCATGTGGGTGGGGGCCATTTTGAGTGCTGCTACAGGCAGGCCATGTGCTGGGAGGCAGGGGGCCATTTTGAATGCAGGCAGTGTTCTTAGGCCTGCAACCATTTTGCCTAGGTTTCAACCACTATGCCCAGGGGTAGTGAGTGGTGCATAGCCCTAGTCTTTCTGTGGGGTGTCTTGAATTTAAACATCATGGATGGCATGGGTTTGTGCTGATTTTTCTGTGGTTTTTGATTTTTGGGGGTGTTCATGGGGACAGGCCATGTGGGTGGGGGCCATTTTGAGTGCTGCTACAGGCAGGCCATGTGCTGGGAGGCAGGGGGCCATTTTAAATGCAGGCAGTGTTCTTAGGTCTGCAACCATTTTGCCTAGCTTTCAACCTTTATGCCCAGGGGTAGTGAGTGGTGCATGGGCCTAGTCTTTCTGTGGGGTGTCTTGAATTTAAACATCATGGAGGGCTTGGGATTGTGATGATTTTTCTGTGATTTTCGTTTTTTTGGGCTGCTGTTGTGGCCTTTTCACCAGGGGTAGTGAGTGGTGCATGGGCCTACTCTTTCTGCGGGGTGTCTTGAATTTAAACATCATGGAGGGCATGGATAGCATGGGATTGTGCTCATTTTTCTATGTTTTTCGATTTCTTGGGGTGTTCATGGGGACAGGCCATGTGGGTGGGGGCCATTTTGAGTGCTGCTACAGGCAGGCCATGTGCTGGGAGGCAGGGGGCCATTTTGAATGCAGGCAGTGTTCTTCGGTCTGCAACCATTTTGCCTAGCTTTCAACCTTTATGCCCAGGGGTAGTGAGTGGTGCATGGGCCTAGTCTTTCTGTGGGGTGTCTTGAATTTAAACATCATGGAGGGCTTGGGATTGTGCTGATTTTTCTGTGATTTTCGTTTTTTTGGGCTGTTGTTGTGGCCTTTTCACCAGGGGTAGTGAGTGGTGCATGGGCCTAGTCTTTCTGTGGGGTGTCTTGAATTTAAACATCATGGAGGGCCTGGATGGCATGGGATTGTGCTGATTGTTCTGTATTTTTCGATTTTTTGGGCTGTTGTTGTGGCCTTTTCACCAGGGGTAGTGAGTGGTGCATGGGCCTAGTCTTTCTGCGGGGTGTCTTGAATTTAAACATCATGGAGGGCATGGATGGCATGGGATTGTGCTGATTTTTCAGTGTTTTTCGATTTTTTGGGGTGTTCATGGGGACAGGCCATGTGGGTGGGGGCCATTTTGAGTGCTACTACAGGCAGGCCATGTGCTGGGAGGCAGGGGGCCATTTTGAATGCAGACAGTGTTCTTAGGTCTGCAACCATTTTGCCTAGCTTTCAACCTTTATGCCCAGGGGTAGTGAGTGGTGCATGGGCCTAGTCTTTCTCTGGGGTGTCTTGAATTTAAACATCATGGAGGGCTTGGGATTGTGCTGATTTTTCTGTGATTTTCGTTTTTTTGGGCTGTTGTTTTGGCCTTTTCACCAGGGGTAGTGAGTGGTGCATGGGCCTAGTCTTTCTGTGGGGTGTCTTGAATTTAAACATCATGGAGGGCCTGGATGGCATGGGATTGTGCTGATTTTTCTGTGTTTTCCGATTGTTTGGGCTGTTGTTGTGGCCTTTTCACCAGGGGTAGTGAGTGGTGCATGGGCCTAGTCTTTCTGTGGGGTGTCTTGAATTTAAACATCATGGAGGGCATGGATGGCATGGGATTGTGCTGATTTTTCAGTGTTTTTCGACGTTTTGGGGTGTTCAGGGGGCCAGGCCATGTGGGTGGGGGCCATTTTGAGTGATGCTACAGGCAGGCCATGTGCTGGGAGGCAGGGGGCCATTTTGAATGCAGGCAGTGTTCTTAGGTCTGCAACCATTTTGCCTAGCTTTCAACCTTTATGCCCAGGGGTAGTGAGTGGTGCATGGGCCTAGTCTTTCTGTGGGGTGTCTTGAATTTAACCATCATGGAGGGCTTGGGATTGTGCTGATTTTTCTGTGATTTTCGTTTTTTTGGGCTGTTGTTGTGGCCTTTTCACCAGGGGTATTGAGTGGTGCATTGGCCTAGTCTTTCTGTGGGGTGTCTTGAATTTAAGCATCATGGAGGGCTTGGGTTTGTGCTGATTTTTCTGTGATTTTCGTTTTTTTGGGCTGTTGTTGTGGCCTTTTCACCAGGGGTAGTGAGTGGTGCATGGGCCTAGTCTTTCTGTGGGGTGTCTTGAATTTAAACATCATGGAGGGCCTGGATGGCATGGGATTGTGCTGATTTTTCTGTGTTTTTCGATTTTTTGGGGTGTTCATGGGGAAAGGACATGTGGGTGGGGGCCATTTTGAGTGCTGCTACAGGCAGGCCATGTGCTGGGAGGCAGGGGGCCATTTTGAATGCAGGCAGTGTTCTTAGGTCTGCAATCATTTTGCCTAGCTTTCAACCTTTATGCCCAGGGGTAGTGAGTGGTGCATGGGCCTAGTCTTTCTGTGGGGTGTCTTGAATTTAAACATCATGGAAGGCATGGATGGCATGGGACTGTGCTGATTTTTCTGTGTTTTTCGATTTTTTGGGCTGTTGTTGTGGCCTTTTCACCAGGGGTAGTAAGTGGTGCATGGGCCTAGTCTTTCTGTGGGGTGTCTTGAATTTAAACATCATGGAGGGCATGGATGGCATGGGACTGTGCTGATTTTTCTGTGTTTTTCGATTTTTTGGGCTGTTGTTGTGGCCTTTTCACCAGGGGTAGTTAGTGGTGCATGGGCCTAGTCTTTCTGTAGGGTGTCTTGAATTTAAACATCATGGAGGGCATGGATGGCATGGGATTGTGCTGATTTTTCACTGTTCTTCGATTTTTTGGGGTGTTCTTGGGGACAGGCCATGTGGGTGGGGGCCATTTTGAGTGCTACTACAGGCAGGCCATGTGCTGGGAGGCAGGGGGCCATTTTGAATGCAGGCAGTGTTCTTAGGTCTGCAACCATTTTGCCTAGCTTTCAACCTTTATGCCCAGGGGTAGTGAGTGGTGCATGGGCCTAGTCTTTCTGTGGGGTGTCTTGAATTTAAACATCATGGAGGGCTTGGGATTGTGCTGATTTTTCTGTGATTTTCGATTTTTTGGGCTGTTGTTGTGGCCTTTTCACCAGGGGTAGTGAGTGGTGCATGGGCCTAGTCTTTCTGTGGGGTGTCTTGAATTTAAACATCATGGAGGGCCTGGATTGCATGGGATTGTGCTGATTTTTCTGTGTTTTTCAATTTTTTGGGCTGTTGTTGTGGCCTTTTCACCAGGGGTAGTGAGTGGTGCATGGGCCTACTCTTTCTGCGGGGTGTCTTGAATTTAAACATCATGGAGGGCATGGATGGCATGGGATTGTGCTGATTTTTCAGTGTTTTTCGATTTTTTGGGGTGTTCATGGGGACAGGCCATGTGGGTGGGGGCCATTTTGAGTGCTGCTACAGGCAGGCCATGTGCTGGGAGGCAGGGGCCATTTTGAATGCAGGCAGTGTTCTTAGGTCTGCAACCATTTTGCCTAGCTTTCAACCTTTATGCCCAGGAGTAGTGAGTGGTGCATGGGCCTAGTCTTTCTGTGGGGTGTCTTGAATTTAAACATCATGGAGGGCATGGATGGCATGGGACTGTGCTGATTTTTCTGTGTTTTTCGATTTTTTGGGCTGTTGTTGTGGCCTTTTCACCAGGGGTAGTTAGTGGTGCATGGGCCTAGTCTTTCTGTAGGGTGTCTTGAATTTAAACATCATGGAGGGCATGGATGGCATGGGATTGTGCTGATTTTTCACTGTTCTTCGATTTTTTGGGGTGTTCTTGGGGACAGGCCATGTGGGTGGGGGGCCATTTTGAGTGCTACTACAGGCAGGCCATGTGCTGGGAGGCAGGGGGCCATTTTGAATGCAGGCAGTGTTCTTAGGTCTGCAACCATTTTGCCTAGCTTTCAACCTTTATGCCCAGGGGTAGTGAGTGGTGCATGGGCCTAGTCTTTCTGTGGGGTGTCTTGAATTTAAACACCATGGAGGGCTTGGGATTGTGCTGTTTTTTCTGTTATTTTCGTTTTTTTGGGCTGTTGTTGTGGCCTTTTCACCAGGGGTAGTGAGTGGTGCATGGGCCTAGTCTTTCTGTGGGGTGTCTTGAATTTAAACATCATGGAGGGCCTGGATGGCATGGGATTGTGCTGATTTTTCTGTGTTTTTCGATTTTTTGGGGTGTTCATGGGGAAAGGACATGTGGGTGGGGGCCATTTTGAGTGCTGCTACAGGCAGGCCATGTGCTGGGAGGCAGGGGGCCATTTTGAATGCAGGCAGTGTTCTTAGGTCTGCAATAATTTTGCCTAGCTTTCAACCTTTATGCCCAGGGGTAGTGAGTGGTGCATGGTCCTAGTCTTTCTGTGGGGTGTCTTGAATTTAAACATCATGGAGGGCTTGGGATTGTGCTGTTTTTTCTGTTATTTTCGTTTTTTTGGGCTGTTGTTGTGGCCTTTTCACCAGGGGTAGTGAGTGGTGCATGGGCCTAGTCTTTCTGTGGGGTGTCTTGAATTTAAACATCATGGAGGGCCTGGATGGCATGGGATTGTGCTGATTTATCTGTGTTTTTCGATTTTTTGGGGTGTTCATGGGGAAAGGACATGTGGGTGGGGGCCATTTTGAGTGCTGCTACAGGCAGGCCATGTGCTGGGAGGCAGGGGGCCATTTTGAATGCAGGCAGTGTTCTTAGGTCTGCAATAATTTTGCCTAGCTTTCAACCTTTATGCCCAGGGGTAGTGAGTGGTGCATGGTCCTAGTCTTCCTGTGGGGTGTCTTGAATTTAAACATCATGGAGGGCTTGGGATTGTGCTGTTTTTTCTGTTATTTTCGTTTTTTTGGGCTGTTGTTGTGGCCTTTTCACCAGGGGTAGTGAGTGGTGCATGGGCCTAGTCTTTCTGTGGGGTGTCTTGAATTTAAACATCATGGAGGGCTTGGGATTGTGCTGATTTTTCTGTGATTTTCATTTTTTTGGGCTGTTGTTGTGGCCTTTTCACCAGGGGTAGTGAGTGGTGCATGGGCCTAGTCTTTCTGTGGGGTGTCTTGAATTTAAACATCATGGAGTGCATGGATGGCATGGGACTGTGCTGATTTTTCTGTGTTTTTCGATTTTTTGGGCTGTTGTTGTGGCCTTTTCACCAGGGGTAGTTAGTGTAAATGTAAATGTGGCGTATTTGTATAGCGCGAACAGTGACCCGGAGGCATCCCGGCGCTTGTACTCCTACCACAAGGGAACCCCTCCTGGCTTTTCCTTGTGGGGTGTCCACTCCTGAGCATCCCATGGTGAAACCAGGCATCCCTTGTGTATCAGGGGGCCTTTGTGGAGACTAAGCAAGCTATTGCCCAGAGTTGCAGCGTCGGACCCATGCTTAGAATCGGCACTGAGGCGAGAATATCCGGTCAGAGGAATTTAAGCCCGAAACCCGCCGAGGCGGGAATCGAAACCTGGTCCCTGGTCAGTGTTCTCCATCAAGGTCTAAGCATTGAGCCACACATCTCCACTAGTGGTGCATGGGCCTAGTCTTTCTGTAGGGTGTCTTGAATTTAAACATCATGGAGGGCATGGATGGCATGGGATTGTGCTGATTTTTCACTGTTTTTCGATTTTTTGGGGTGTTCTTGGGGACAGGCCATGTGGGTGGGGGCCATTTTGAGTGCTGCTACAGGCAGGCCATGTGCTGGGAGGCAGGGGGCCATTTTGAATGCAGGCAGTGTTCTTAGGTCTGCAACCATTTTGCCTAGCTTTCAACCTTTATGCCCAGGGGTAGTGAGTGGTGCATGGGCCTAGTCTTTCTGTGGGGTGTCTTGAATTTAAACATCATGGAGGGCTTGGGATTGTGCTGATTTTTCTGTGATTTTCGTTTTTTTGGGCTGTTGTTGTGGCCTTTTCACCAGGGGTAGTGAGTGGTGCATGGGCCTAGTCTTTCTGTGGGGTGTCTTGAATTTAAACATCATGGAGGGCCTGGATTGCATGGGATTGTGCTGATTTTTCAGTGTTTTTCGATTTTTTGGGCTGTTGTTGTGGCCTTTTCACCAGGGGTAGTGAGTGGTGCATGGGCCTACTCTTTCTGCGGGGTGTCTTGAATTTAAACATCATGGAGGGCATGGATGGCATGGGATTGTGCTGATTTTTCAGTGTTTTTCGATTTTTTGGGGTGTTCATGGGGACAGGCCATGTGGGTGGGGGCCATTTTGAGTGCTGCTACAGGCAGGCCATGTGCTGGGAGGCAGGGGGCCATTTTGAATGCAGGCAGTGTTCTTAGGTCTGCAACCATTTTGCCTAGCTTTCAACCTTTATGCCCAGGAGTAGTGAGTGGTGCATGGGCCTAGTCTTTCTGTGGGGTGTCTTGAATTTAAACATCATGGAGGGCTTGGGATTGTGCTGATTTTTCTGTGATTTTCGTTTTTTTGGGCTGTTGTTGTGGCCTTTTCACCAGGGGTAGTGAGCGGTGCATGGGCCTAGTCTTTCTGTGGGGTGTCTTGAATTTAAACATCGTGGAGGGCATGGGATCGTGCTGATTTTTCTGTGTTTTTCGATTGTTTGGGGTGTATAACTGAACTGATGTTCCTCTGTCTTCCATTGCTTTTAGGTGCACAAGAGACTCAAGAGAACCACCAGTGCCAGAAAGAAGTCCTGCAGCGGTGTCTGTGTGTGCAGCATAACGTCACGCGACGTCACGTCTGGCCTCAGACAACTCTGCAACTCATGCAACTGCGGCCTGCTGTTCTGACCTCTGCAGAAGATGGCCCCCAAAAAAGTTCCCCGTAGCTCCTCTAGCAAGAAAGTTGCCAGTAAGGAGCAGAAGAAGCAAGTTACCAAGGAGACTGGTGTGCCGCCCGCCACATTTTTTGGGAGTAAAAAAAAAAGTACGACTGCAGCAGCAGCGGGATCTGCTGGGGACCAAGCTGGGAGCAGCACCCCCGCTCCATTGGGCTCAGTGCCACCACCACCACCACGCCAACTTAAGTCCAAGCCCTTGAGTGCTGCAGAGGCACTTAGTCTAGTTGTTCAATCACCATCGACCAGTGATGTTGGCTCATCGCAAGAAAGTAGCAGCAATGTCCCTCAATCAACACAGGTTGTTGTAACTCATCTGACGAGTGTTGAACAACCACAGTCGCAACAACAACCACATGTGCAAGTACAAGCCCAAGTACTTGTGGAAGGAGAGGCAGCGCAAGGAGATGCGCAAGCAGGGGTGCATGGAGGGTCACAAGTGCCCACAATAGTTGTTCTTCCAGAAGTAGGGGCACATCAGGAAATCGAGGTATCATTTGAGGAAGCCACTCCTCCTGATCATTCATTGTCTTCCTCATCCCTAGCAAGGAAAAGATCAAGGGTGGTGTCTACATCTTCTTCAAGCACACCTCCTTCTGATGATACTGATCAAAATTGGGAACCAGCACCACTGCCGTCTGAGAGTGAGGCACACCATGATCTGACAAAGGTAGTTAAGCATAAAAGGAAGCTCGTCGAAAGTCTCATACTTATGGAGTGCGATGAGGCTCAACAAGAAGTGGCGGATACTGCTGCTGATGAAGACTCTCACAACGACGACCCAGTCATCATAAAGGTCACTGCAGCCCCAGCAGGCATGCAGCAAACAGACATTTTGACCCTAGCCCGAGAAGCTGCTGAGCGTGATGATGTTGTTGACGAGGAGGCAATGGAAACACCACAATCATTGGAGTTAACTAGTACACCAACACGTACCGCTTCCATATTTCTTCCTCGCCAGAAGGGACCTCCATCCACCTCGACCTCAATTAGTGGTGATGAAAGTGCAAAACGTACTAAAGTTCGGCAATCCACATCCTCCACTTTATCTGGCATTAGCAGCAGGACCACCACCACCAGTATCGCCGCCTCCTCCGGCCCCCAAAGACATTTCAAGTCCGCAGTTTGGGACTTCTTTAGTGTTTGCCCAAAAAAGGAAAACTTAGCCATTTGTAGCATTTGTAAGCATGCAGTTAGTCGTGGTAAGTTTGGTACCAACTATGGTACCGGAGGCCAGAGAGGTCATCTTGAGAGACAGCACGCTGTCCAATGGTTTGCGCACCTAAAGGAGATCAAGGAAGCCCGAATTGCAAGTCAAGAAAACGTTGATGTTTCATCTGATGATGACGAGGAGGAAGAAGACGTGTCAAACACTTCACTTACACCCAGTACCCCTGTCAGCAGCACACCCCATGTGAGCCACACTAAGAGTGTGGGAGAGAGTGAGACACCAATGCGAAAAAGTTCATCAGCGAGCGTAACTGGGTCGAAGAAGTCATCATCATCCCGTAAATGCTTGGTCCAGGGCAACATTAGAACCATGTTGTTTACAGAAGCGCCATATGAGCGCAACCACCCACTGACGCGTCTGTATAACACTAAGCTGCCTAAAATGCTAGCTCTGGACCTTCTCCCTTTTCCTTTTGTAGAAGGGATTGGTTTTCTAGAATTAGTGGCAGCGCTCTGCCCTAAATGGAAGGTTCCTAGCCGGTTCTATTTTGCCAGAGTTGCGGTTCCAGCACTACATGAAGATGTGCTGGAGGTGAACTGAAGGACTGGGTTTTTGCTAAGACCCAGCGGTGTCAGGGATAACACCTAAAACCTTCGTGGGTAACCTGTTCCGGCGTACAAATGACAGAGACACGGGACACTTCCTTCGGCGTCAAAGATTCGAGGTTTATTACTGCAGGGAACACAGAAGTCACAAGAAGTACAACATGTGTAGGTTCGAGGAGACTGCTTCAAATTGTATCTGTGGATCGCTCCTCTTATACAGTTCTCGAGCATAGGATAACATGGTGTACAAAGGTTTACAACTTGGTTCCCATCGTAAAAGACATAAGGGGTCGCTTTCATGAATTCAGGGCCCGGAACATAACTGCAGTAACATTTGGCGGTTCCCAACTGTAAAAGTACATCTTCCCACCATCAGTACATTCCAATCGGCAGTAAACGAATCAAGGGAGAGACAGAAACAGGTGCAGAGGAAGATGAGAACAGTGAGCAGATCGAAAAGGGTGTAAAAGGGGTGATACTAGGAAACACGAGTTGCAGGCATCAAAGGGGACGTGCTTAATGAATGCACAACTGAGACAATAGAGCGACACGGCAAGATGAGCCTCGAGCGGGGCCATCTGCCTTACAGTGTCATCCCCCTCATCATAAAGACACCTTCAAAGGAGACGTGTCTTCCGCAAGAGTTTGGGAATCCCAGGGTCGCGAAGCGGACAGCGTCCGTTCGCTGGCTACTTGAGGGCAAGAAACAAAATGGATGCCGTATCTAAGATGGAACCCGTGGGCTCAGATGAAGAAACCCACGAAACAAACAAACGGTTCAGGTTAGCACAGCGTAAACGCGTACACCCACTAAACTCGTCATTTGCGGTTAATAGATACCAGACTCGACCATATTCGTGCGAGTCAAAAACACCACTTACAATTGTCATGGAACCTCAGACGCTCCTTTTGCCCTCATGTAGGCAAGCACTAGTTGGAATCATAATCGATCTCGATATTCATCAGACCATCTAGATGCTGCTGCAACATAATTCTATCCATCAGAGTTCCTTTGGTAACAGGCGGCTGCCTTATACACGTCGTAGCACAGAGGCCACATAAAGCAGGACCACACTGCACACAAAGGCAACACGTGAACAGAAATGCTACGACAACCCCGATGATCATCAGAATCTTCCAACCCCAAGTCGACATCAGGCCCCAAAACCACCCAAGTAGCGTCCAATCCCCTACGTCCACGTGTATGGACTCAGAGATCTTATGCAACTTCGAGATGGCTTGATAGACAGTCGGAGCGTTGTCTGGAATGAATACACAACAACTCGAATGGATCACTCTACATACTCCACCTCGATCTGCTAAGACAACGTCTAAAACCATACGATTTTGCAACGTCATCAACCTATCCGCCTGAAGCTCTGCTGTGATATTACCAAGGGCACTGGCAGTGATGTTAGCTGTCGATTCCACCACTCGAGTCAACTGTCTCAGGTTCCTACTATTGATCATAGGTCCCCAAAACGGCAAGAAACCCTTGAAAAAGTCTCCTGCCTCTTGACCGGCAGTGTCCTCTTTGCTAATCACGCCCCCCACAACTCTAGTCTTGTGGTAATCGGAGGCGACTGTAAAAGTCGGTGGCCTCAAATTCGCAATATAACAGGTGCCCGCAAAGTCAAGGGGCAACCATGTATGTGCACGGTCGTAACAGACAAAGTACGTACCCTTGGCAGTCAGGAGAACAGGGGAAGAGAGCATTGGTAAGACATACGTCTCAGAGCAAGCACTCTCTCCAAGGTGAGCCCTCTGATTTCGACCACGGCCTTTCAGACAGAAATTACCAAGGTGGGGTACGACCCATATTGGAGACGAGCTCCTAAGCTGTCTTTCGCCCACGAGCGCACTATACTCAACCTCACTGAGATCCCTATAGGCTCGCACCTCTTCCTCTGGGATGAGCGACGGCTCATAGATATCCCTATCTAAATCTGCAATCGCTATTGCCAAGGGCTTATGATACGGACCAGGACCAAAGTGTGGAGAACGTGGCTCTTGATTGGGGTAAGAATCTAGTGCACTTCGAAACATTGTTTGCAATGCTCGAGCTGAACCCTGGGAACTATAAGGAAGGACCAAGTACAGAATTCCCTTATCGGTGGTATGTGGCATTAACCCACACACCCAACAATTTGTAGTATTCATCACCAACTGATGTTGATGAAGGAGTTGGATGAAGGAATTATTCATGAATTCCGCACGTCTAGCCTGCTCGTGTTGGGGTAAGATGTGGAAGGAATGAGAGGAAACAGTGGTAGTAAGTTTAGGTTCAGGAGAAGGGGTAGGTGAGGCAGAAGGCAAAAATGACTGTATCATGTAATACACCCCACCCACCAATAACGAGGAAACAGTTAAGAATAGAAGGAACACCTGAAACATGAAGCATTTTGTGTGTGCGATTCTGCGCAACTCGAATCTTCTAGCCTGAGCCTTTTCCATGTCCAACAGCTTCGAGAAAGCCATCCTCTAAAACCGTCCGCTACGTTCTTGACGCACTTCGTTCTGTGTAGCAATAGTCAATCCCCAGGAGTTCCTAGGAATCGACGGTCTCTGACCTAGTGTCAAGACCTACTAACCAGAAGGAAGTACCCGCGCGGCCCTACGGTCCACCCGGATGTAGGGTATCTTTAATCAATGATATATACAAAATCTGCTATCTGTGGAAGCAAAAAGCACATATATGGAAAAAGACTCAAAATGTTCAAAATTTACAATTTGGCAAGTGTGTTCAAAACTGGACAGTGGCAATGGGGAAACGTGAATGTCAGGGGAGAAAGCAAATATTCTTAATTTATTAGTCTCTAATACTGGATCGAAGGAAATATCGGCTTCTCCCAGGACGTGTCTGTTTGTCAAACAATTGGTCCGATGATGAGACAGAGTTCTGTTGATCAGTCAATTGTTCAGATCTTGAGTTTTGTGATGACAAATGTTCAACAATATCGTTCTGCTGCACTGAGGTATCTCCGACAGGCTGAGCGTCGCTAAAAGGGACAAAGTTCGGAGCAGCTTCGGTTTCAGACGATGCAATGCCCTTCTTCACCCACGAGTCTGCTGGTAAAGGTATAGGTACCTTTTTAGTATGGGTGGCATGCACCCAATTCTTGCGCCCTTCCAAACGAACAGCAGTCCTCGTGGCAAGGAGATCTTGGTAGGGTCCAGTAAAACGAGGCTCAAGGCTGTGCTTCCGGCTGAAATTCCGCGTCACAACCCAGTCTCCAGGCTGGAGCTGGTGGCCTGGACCCTCCGTCTGCGTCGGTAGTGCTTCAAAGACCTGTTGGTGAATTAACCTCAGTTTAGCAGTCAGATCATGAAGATAATCGATCAACATTGGGTACTCAAGATCAGAGAACACACTGGGTCTAGGGACCCCCCAAACATTTGCAGGGCGGCCGAACACAATCTCATAGGGACTGAGCCCTACTCGGGAGTGTACAGTCGCCCTAGTTGACAGAAGAGCTAAGGGCAAAGCGTCAGGCCACGAGAGACCAGTTGTAGCCTGAATCTTCGCTAATTTCAGTTTAAGGGTGCCATTATACCCTTCAACCAAACCTGCTGACTGGGGATGATTGGCGCTGTGGAATTTTTGTGTAATTCCAAGGCCCTTACACACACTCTTCATCACACTCCCTACAAACTCACTTCCGTTATCAGACCATACAATTCGTGGCATTCCATACCGAGGGAAGTATTCCTTCAGTAGGATTTTTGCAGTGGACAGAGCAGTGTTGTCTTTGAGAGGGTAGGCTTCGATCCATCTGGAGAATGCGCAAACCACCACTAAAACGTACTTCAGGTTATTGCATCGCTCCATATGGATGAAGTCTAACTGAATCACCTCAAAGGGACATGAAGGGGGAGCAAAATGGCCAGGGGGTGTAGGAGTTCCCTTACCAGGATTGTACAACATACATATCATACAATTCTTAACCAATCTCTCAGCACACTTAGTAATACTATCATTCTTCCACACAGAGGACAACAACTTGCAGATACCTTTCGCACTAATATGTGCCAAGCCGTGTGCCATCGTCACAACAGCCAGCACATACGCATCCGGCAACATCCACCTCTTATGTTCCGACAAATCAATCCAGCAACCGTTCGCATCCAACTTTCCCGTACTCTCTTTCCACTTCGTCTTTTCAGTCTCGGTGGCCTTGTTCTGAATCGCTTTCACACTCTCAATAGTGTCCTCACACATACCAGTTTCTGCAGGCCACCTTACCGAACCCGTCACATACATTTTAGTGCTAAGGTTCCGGGCAGTCTCCTTAGCAATCTCATCCGCAAACGCATTGCCACGACCAACATCATCCGTCACCTTACGGTGTGCACTACATTTAATAATCGCCACCTGCTTGGGCAATGCAAGTGCATCCAAAAGATCATTCACGAGCTGTCCGTGCTGAATCTTTGTACCATGCGATGTCATGAAACCTCTCTCTCTCCACAAACGTCCAAAACTATGCGCAACACCAAACGCGTATTGACTATCAATAAACACATTCACCCGTTTCCCTTTCGACAACACGCACGCTCTAGTCAAGGCGATCAACTCTGCCGCCTGTGCAGAATTCTGATTCAATCTCGCAGTCTCCACAACCGTACTCAACGTCACCACAGCATACGCAGTCGTCACATCACCGTTCGGCAACTTAAAACACGACCCATCCACATACAGGGTCCCATCGGGATCATCCAATGGAGTATTTTTCAAATCAACACGACCTTTTGCTTCCTCCTCAGTTCGTAAGTAGCAGTCGTGAGGCGCTACTTCGTCTGACTCCATACTAATCGGCAACAACGTCGCCGGATTCAGGACATTACAGCGCTTTATCTGAATGTGACTTGCCAAAAGCGTCAACTCATACCCAGACAACCTTGCACTCGTCAGGTGTTGGGTTTTCGTACGATTCAAGAGAGTGTCAACTGCATGCGGAACCATCACCGTAAGCATATTATCCATGACCAATCCTGCAGATTGTCGGATGGACACCGCAGCTGCCGCTGTTGCTCTCAAACAACTCGGCAATGCTCTAGCTACCGGGTCCAAGGTCGAGGAAAAATATGCGCATGGACGTTTCTTACCGCCGAATTGTTGCGTTAAAACACTCAACGCACAACCTTCCCTCTCGTGAACGTATAGTGTAAACGGCTTACTGTAGTCAGGGGTACCTAACACAGGGGCCGAACACAACGCGTCACGTAGTTCAGAAAAACTTTTCTGACATTCTTCCGTCCATGGTAAAGGAGTTGGAACATCCTTGCACGTAAGAGCTACCAATGGTTTCGCTAGCAATGAAAAATTTGGAATCCATTGCCTGCAGTATGACGTGATACCTAAAAAGGCACGCACGTCTCTCTGAGTTGTTGGCACAGTCATACGAGCAATCGCTGCAATTCTCTCTGGGGTCAACCTTCTTCCCTCCTTTGACAATAAGTGACCAAGATAGGTTACTTCTTGACAACAATATTGCAGTTTAGAAGGTGACACCTTGTGATGTAAGTCACAGAGATGCTGCAACAATGACACCGTAGCAATTCTGCAAATGTCCTGAGTATCTGCAGCCACCAATAAGTCATCGACGTTTTGGATCAAGGCCGCACCAGCCGGCAACATAAACGCATCAAGTTGGCTCTTTAAGGCTTGGCTGTATATCGATGGACTCTCACAGTAGCCCTGAGGAGCGCGTTTAAACCTAAAACTGCGGCCACCAAGAGAGAAACCGAGAAAGGTCCCTACTCTCTTCAGCAATCGGAATACTGAGGAAAGCATTCTTCAGATCGATCACTGAGAACTAAGATGCAGAGGCTGGAATCAGAGTCAGTAGAGCCGTAATGTCAGGCACCACATGGAACTGAGGAATCACAATTTTATTCACCTCCCGTAAATCAATAACAAAACGATAAACAGGGGGTTTCGATGGATCAGTGCGTTTCAGAATGGGCAGCACAGGACTATTGCACACGTTTCCCCGAGTCTCTTCGATAACGTCTTTCTCAATCAAATCGTAGATGATGGCTAACAGCGCTCGCTCACCATCAAGAGAGATACGATACTGGGGAATACGTGGCAAACGCACATTAGATTTCAGATGAACAACATAAGGGGAGATATCAAGCAGTCCCACGTCGTTGGGACCTGTTGCCCACAAAGATGCAGGAAGAGAACTCAATTCCGGTGGGAGCTTGTCGATGGACAAATACATAGGAGAGATAACTTTCTCACCCAATGTAAGCTTAACTCCCGCAGGAGAACAATACAAAGTCGCATACAGACGTTTCAGCAAATCCAGGCCCAAAAGATTCTCACCACAACCAGTAGTCAAAATCAAAGGAGCTTTCAGCTCACGCGACCCAATTGCAAGGGACAAAGGGCACGAAACCGGATTGCTAACAGGGGCGCCAGAGAATCCAATGGAAACATTTGTTAAGCCAGACAAAGGTGCGCCAGGGAGTTTCGAATGCATGATGGAACTTTTCGCTGCACCAGTGTCCATCAGAAAAGGCTCAACGACGCCCAATGTGGCAACTGCGACGTAAGGCCCTCTCTGATCAACCGGAACTGATACTACTCCCTCTCCTTGTCTATGGCTGTCCTAGTAATTACCGTCGTCAGTGTTCTGATCGACGTAATAATCGTCTACATTGTACTGAGCAGATCTGCTTTGCGACGATCCACGCTGATCGAAACAATTATTAGAATCGGAAGAATTATTGGAACGATCATTTTGAGCACCGCGACCTCTACCACGTGATGCTTGTTGGGGACCACTACGACCTCCTCTAGATGAATTACCACTATTACGCTCACTCAAAACTGGACAATCGAATTTCAAATGACCCTCGTTCCTACAATAGGCGCACTGATTGTACCCCAACGTAGATCTCTGCGAAGAGGAGTCATTTCGTGTTTGCGACCTATTCGGCTGAGACTGCGATCGATTCCGCTGTTGCGAATCATTCTGATTCGAACGTGGAGGATACGCTTGTTGCAACAACACCTTCGTTTTGAGCTCTTTCGTCTTTTTATCGGCACGATCATTCTCCTCTTACTCTCTATTCTCATAATATTGGGCCGTGGCCAATATCTCAGCAGAAGTGGAAACAGCCCACGCACTTTCTGAATTTCTTAATTTGTTGCTCAAGTCCGGCAACAAATTTGATACAAACTTGTCCACAAACAACCTCTGACCTCCTTCAGTGCCCATATCCTGACCACTATGATCAATGAATGCCTCCTCAAACCTCGTAAAGAAATCAGAGACACTCTCGTCCTTCTTCTGTTTGCAAGCGGACAACTTATCCCAATTCACCTTCATAGCTGGCATAAGCGTTTTCATGAGGGTAATAATTCTCTAGGGTAGATCGGTAATGAGCTGTTCAGGTTTAGCCCCACCAATTTGACGGGTGTCTGCTGCCACAAGAGCAGGCCAGTCACCACCTAGCTCGTTCGCATGATTTTCCTGACGAATTTTCGCCCAAACTGGTTGCGGAACTACATTACCAAACAACATATCGATGTCAGCGAGATTCATTATCGTAGCATCCACAAGCTGCGACAATTCTTTATTGTACCCTGCAGGATTTTTGCGAGGGTCAGGCAAAGATTGCTTTACCTGTAAAACTTCCGATCGTTTCCACGGTAGATGTATCCACACTCTCTGAAAATGTGGCAAGATGTGGCAAGATCGGCGGAACTTGAGTAGCATCACCCGGCATCCACACTGGTGGAACCTCGCGCATGGGATACTGACCATGCGCTGCTGGCGATCCCTCAATATCGTCTACAAACAATGCTCGAGGCATGATACAAGGACGGAAGGATAGCAACTGCTCGACAGCACGTCGAACATTGCTACCCACTATCATTCCGCTCGCAAACTGAAGCTGAAGATTAGTTAGAGCAGTCAATGTATCATCAGTCGCATCAACCGATATTTGATCACGCAAAAGCTTGCACATCTCCTCAAATACAAACCTCTGTGTCCGTACGTTGAACTGAGAGAACGTATCAAGTACCACACGTGGAGGGTTCCTAAGGGGATATTTCATCCAAGCCATCGCCATATCATATAGACAGTCACGTTCCCTACTACCGGGAAGCTGACTTCGTCTTTGGGGACCATCAGAACCAGCGGATTCAAGAATCGGTCCAAGAGAATTGAAAAAGTTAGCAGCAACAGACAGGGACACGACGTCCAGTAGACGGGGTATTAGGGTAACACAACGGGGTAACAAGAGAAGTATCAGAAACAGAAGGAACAGCAGGAGTAACCAGAACAGTAGGAGTAGTGGGAACAAGAGTATGAGGAAGTACAAGCGGAGGAGCAGTAGGGACAGAAGTGGGCAGAGGAGCAGGGACAGTTGAAGGTACAGGAACAGGAGCAGGTTGGGGAACAGGTACAGGAACAGGAACAGGGGGAACCACAGGAACTGCGGTACCCTGCGCATACGGAGGTGGTGATTTCAAGAGATAGGACAACAAGGGGTCCTCTGCTACTTCCTCCTTCTTATCCGTACCCGTCGGTAAAGCGGGGTAACACTTATCTATAGTCATGCACTGCAATCTATCGAAAACTTCCTTTTCCTTATCCTCCTTATCTCGCTGGAACTGCTCTGCGTTTCTTACCGTAGTAACAATACCTTCTCTCTTATTACGTTTGATCTGGTTGATTTCTTTCTGCTTGGCTTCCTTACGCCACAACCGAAAGGAATCAAACATGGCCAGCCTTGCTTTCCTCTGAAATAATTTAGCTTCAAGATTATCTAAAATCGGAGTCTCAAAACTACCATGAGGTGGCCAACTGACTACACCATCCTTTTTAGTATATCGAGCCCAACACTCTTTGAATGTAATCGGACCTAATCCATGCTTACTGTACAGCTCGTAAGTAGGAGTTCCAACCGGAGGTATCGGACACGAGTCCTCCAGTCGGGAATCCGCACCACAACTTCTAAAGCAACTGAACAAAGTACTACGGCCAGGCATCGTGCACACCAGCCGAGTTTCACAAACTTCAAGGGTTCTAGGATTTACAATATCCCTACAAAGAGCAAAACCCTCGGTTTTTGGCGACTGCAGACGTCAAATATCACAACAAAGAACCAAGTACTAAGAACCACAAATGCAATGGAACCATGCAACAACTAAGCACCGACAACAAAGGACTATGGGAGCGACCCACAAATACTTAACTCAAAGATCAATGGCGTCACCAGGAAGGCCCGTCAATCGTCTCGCTGTACCAAGGTCTACGCCAGGCGCCAAAACAGGTCTACAGTCAGGGCAGCAGTCCGTCGCAGCCGTCAGGAGGCGGGGATCTTCGCGGGAAAAGTCGTCGGGCCACTTGTTTCGACAACAGGATCGATGAAGCGGGGTGCACCTTCCCTCGGAGATTTCACACGAAGTTCCTCACGATCGTCAGGCTTGGACCGGTACCACTGATGCAGCCCCACGTTGGGCGCCAACTGAAGGACTGGGTTTTTGCTAAGACCCAGCGGTGCCAGGGATAACACCTAAAACCTTCGTGGGTAACCTGTTCCGGTGTACAAATGACAGAGACACGGGACACTTCCTTCGGCGTCAAAGATTCGAGGTTTATTACTGCAGGGAACACAGAAGTCACAAGAAGTACAACATGTGTAGGTTCGAGGAGACTGCTTCAAATTGTATCTGTGGATCGCTCCTCTTATACAGTTCTCGAGCATAGGATAACATGGTGTACAAAGGTTTACAACTTGGTTCCCATCGTAAAAGACATAAGGGGTCGCTTTCATGAATTCAGGGCCCGGAACATAACTGCAGTAACATTTGGCGGTTCCCAACTGTAAAAGTACATCTTCCCACCATCAGTACATTCCAATCGGCAGTAAACGAATCAAGGGAGAGACAGAAACAGGTGCAGAGGAAGATGAGAACAGTGAGCAGATCGAAAAGGGTGTAAAAGGGGTGGTACTAGGAAACACGAGTTGCAGGCATCAAAGGGGACGTGCTTAATGAATGCACAACTGAGACAATAGAGCGACACGGCAAGATGAGCCTCGAGCGGGGCCATCTGCCTTACAGTGTCATCCCCCTCATCATAAAGACACCTTCAAAGGAGACGTGTCTTCCGCAAGAGTTTGGGAATCCCAGGGTCGCGAAGCGGACAGCGTCCGTTCGCTGGCTACTTGAGGGCAAGAAACAAAATGGATGCCGTATCTAAGATGGAACCCGTGGGCTCAGATGAAGAAACCCACGAAACAAACGAACGGTTCAGATTAGCACAGCGTAAACGCGTACACCCACTAAACTCGTCATTTGCAGTTCATAGATACCAGACTCGACCATATTCGTGCGAGTCGAAAACACCACTTACAATTGTCACGGAACCTCAGTGATTGGGGCAGCTTTGCAGAAGAGTGCTGTTCACACTATACATCTGACAACAGACATGTGGACCAGTGGTGCAGGCGCTAATTACATGTGCATCACTGCACTCTGGGTCTCTTTTTCAGGGGTTAAAGCAAAGCTAAACGCAGGTGTTGACCCGGACCAAGTTTTTAAAGCTGCTCGGAAACATGTCACACAGCAGAAAACATTTTGAATGAGTTTAACACAAAGGTCTTTCACTGGCTGTCCCCAAAAAAACGCCAGATTGGTTATGTTTCCACGGATAATGGCGCCAATGTAGTTAAGGCCATGGAGCTGGGTCAATATTTCAGAGTGCCGTGTTTGGCGCACTGTATAAACCTGGTTGTTAAAAAATTCTTGAGTGATGAAGACAGTCCAGCGTGCGAGTTAGTGGCCACCTGCGGAAGAATGTGCAACCATTTCAGCCATTCTTTTAAGGCCCGGAAGCATCTGAGGAGCCTGCTACATGAACGTCGAATGCCAGTGAAAGCACTCATCCAGGAGGTGGTAACACGTTGGAACTCAACCTTCTACATGCTTGAGCGTCTGTATGAGCAGTATACGGTACTCGATCACTATTTCTTAACACTGGGTACAGCTCAGGACCTGAGGCTAGATGCGGCGCAATGGAACCTAGTTAAAAGCCTGACAGACATGCTTCGTCCTTTTGAGGTCTTCACGCGTGCAGTCAGCAAGGAGGACTGTAATTTGGGAAAAGCTATCCCATTGTTGCGCATGCTGGAGCACCAACTGAAGGCGGTGTCTTCTATGTTTCAAAAAGATGAAAACAAGCAAGATGCTTTTGTTTTGGTGGAGAAATTATTAGAGCGCCTACGTGGTGATGAACGTCTTAAAATGTTCCACTCAGAACAGCATTACATTTGTGCTACTATTCTGGATCCACGCTACAAAAAGGCGCTGGCAGGCCGAGCATTCTTTCCTTTTGATGATGAAGATGTTACAAAGTACAAACGTTGGCTAGCCTTGTCAGCCAAGAGGTTTGAAAGAGAACGGCAGCAAATTGAAGGAAAGGGTAGTACATCAGCATCAGCAGGCCATCCCCAGTCAAAAGAATCCACTTCTGCACCTGTGGCTGTGGCACAAGGGACCTCTCAGCCATTAAAGACACCGGCAACCGGATCATCTGCACCAGACACAACAGTAACATTGGATGCAGAAGAGGATTGGCTAACTCGGCTTGGGTTTGGTTCTCAAAAAGTCACAGCAAAAAGTAAGCAAAGTGGAGGAACCTTGGAGGACCTTGAGTCGATGGTGCAGGACTATCTGAATGACTCAACAGAGGTCTATGTTAATGCTGACCCATTGGCGTATTGGCATGGGAAAAAAGAATTGTGGGCACAGATCTCCAACCTGGCTATAAATTACTTGTCTTGCCCACTCGCAAGCGTGTCTTCTGAACGTGTTTTCAGTGCTGCTGGTGGCATTGTAACTTCCAAACGGAGCCGCCTCTCGGCCAAAAATGTGGAGAGGTTAACAATGATCAAGATGAATCAGCACCTCATACCACCAGATTACAAAGTACGAGAAAGCACGCCGGATGAAGACCAGGAGGACAGCAATGTAGATGAGGGAATTTGTTCTCTGTTAGGTGACACTGACCTCATTCTGCCTGAATTCGCAGAGTATGATGATGAAGCCTTATTCTTATTCCCTGACACCGAGCCCTGAAAATGAGACAATGAATCAATAACTTTCTTTTTCGTCCTTATTCACTTTTATTCCTGTGTGTCTGTCTTTCTTTGTTTTGCACAGTTAATTTAATTCAAACTTTAATCACCTAATCACAAAAACAAGCCCATCAGCAGAACTGACTTCACTTGTTTGCTTATTGATTTGAAGGTGCAGCAGTCTGCATTCCTCAGGTTCACAAGTTCACAAGAACATGCTCCTCTATCCTCCTCCTCCAGACTCCTATTTCCCTCAAAGCAGAGGGCTGGATTATGCCCAATGAAGAAAGACTCTGCACTTGTGGGGGTGTTCTACTTCTTTGCGGGTGAGTTGACGGCTCTGGGGCCATTGCTGGGAAGCTCTGATACCGGATAAAAGTAGTTTGGACCAAATCAGAGGCGGAAATTTCTTTGCGTTATTGCTGACTTGCTTGCCTTTGAGGTGCTCTTTGGGGGGGTGTTCCGGGTGTTTGTGGGTGAGTTTTGGGGTCTGGGAGCACTGCTGGGACAGTCTAATCTTGATTGCATTTGCTTTTCAGGAAATCCGTGGTGGAAAACCGGAGTTATGACCTAGCTGCACAGCACGTTTGGACCGAAGGCCGATAAATATTGTAAGTATGAGACTTTCCTTTTTGGCTGTTTGGGGGTGTTGTGCTTTTTTGCGGGTGGGTTGGCGGGTCTTGGGGCATTGCTGGGAAGGTCTAATACCGGATAGAAGTGGTTTGGACAAAATCCATGCAGAATTTTTTTTTGCTATTTCTGACATTTTGCTCAATGTAGCGTTTTCGGGGGCCTGTTTGGGGGGCTTCCCGGTGTTTGTGGGTGGGTTTCGGGGTCTGGGAGCACTGCTGGCTATGGATACTTTAGATTGCAAGAGGTATGAAGCAAATCCATGGTGGCAGAGGGGAGTTAGGGCCTAGCTGCAGAGCGCGCGATGAGTGATTTTGGAAATTGCCAAGAAAATAACTAAGTCCCCATTTTTGTACTTTTGCTTTTTGGCTGTTTGGGGGTCTTCTACTAGTTTTCACCTGGGTTGACGGTTCTGGGGCCATTGCTGGGAAGCTCTAATACCGGATAAAAGTGGTTTGGACCAAATCGGAGGCGGAAAATTTGTTGCGTTTTTGCTGACTTGCTTGCCTTTGAGGTGCTCTTTGGGGGGGTTCCGGGTGTTTGTGGGTGAGTTTTGGGGTCTGGGAGCACTGCTGGGACAGTCTAATCTTGATTGCATTTGCTTTTCAGGAAATCCGTGGTGGAAAACGGGAGTTATGACCTAGCTGCACAGCGCGTTTGGACCGAAGGCCGATAAATATTGTAAGTATGAGATTTTCCTTTTTGGCTGTTTGGGGGTGTTGTGCTTTTTTGTGGGTGGGTTGGCGGGTCTTGGGGCATTGCTGGGAAGGTCTAATACCAGATAGAAGTGGTTTGGAGAAAATCCATGCAGAATTTTTTTTTGCTATTTCTGACATTTTGCTCAATGTAGCGTTTTCAGGGGCCTGTTTGGGGGGCTTCCTGGTGTTTGTGGGTGGGTTTCGGGGTCTTGGAGCACTGCTGGCTATGGATACTTTAGATTGCAAGAGGTCTGAATCAAATCCATGGTGGCAGAGGGGAGTTAGGGCCTAGCTGCAGAGCGCGCGCGGAGTGATTTTGGAAATTCCAAGAAAATGACTAAGTCCCCATTTTTGTACTTTTGCTTTTTGGCTGTTTGGGGGTCTTCTACTAGTTTTCGCCTGGGTTGACGGCTCTGGGGCCATTGCTGGGAAGCTCTAATACTGGATAAAAGTGGTTTGGACCAAATCGGAGGCGGAATTTTTTTTGCGTTTTTGCTGACTTGCTTGCCTTTGAGGTGCTCTTTGGGGGGTTCTGGGTGTTTGTGGGTGAGTTTTGGGGTCTGGGAGCACTGCTGGGACAGTCTTATCGTGATTGCATTTGCTTTTCAGGAAATCCGTGGTGGAAAACGGGAGTTATGACCTAGCTGCACAGCGCGTTTGGACCGAAGGCCGATAAATATTGTAAGTATGAGATTTTCCGTTTTGGGCTGTTTGGGGATGTTGTGCTTTTTTGCGGGTGGGTTGGCGGGTCTTGGGGCATTGCTGGGAAGGTCTAATACCGGATAGAAGTGGTTTGGACAAAATCCATAAGGAAAAGCCTTTTGGCACTTTTTGTAACTTAGGGTTCGTTAGGGTTAGCCCTAGCAGCAGGATTGCATGTGTTTCGGGGTGTTCTAGATTTTTGCAACTGAGTTCTGGGGTCTTAGAGCACTCGTGGGAATGTGTAATTCTGGTTGCAAGTCATTTGAAGAAAATCCATGGTGGGAAAGGGGGGATTTGGCATATTTAAAGAAAGCCTTTGCCACTATTCTTAACTTAGGGTTTGTTAGGGTTAGCAGTATTTCTATTGCATGTGTTTGGGTGGGGGAGTTTTTCGAGTCTTGGAGCGATGCTGGGTATGGATACTTTTGCTTGCTTGCAAGTGGTTTGAATACAATACACGGTGGGTAAGGGGGTATTTGGGCCTACTTTTACTTTCAAAGTACGTTTTGTCACCAGTTTTCTGCTAGGCCTCGTTTTTTGAGATCTGATTGGGGGTCTTCTACATTTTTGCGACTGGCTTTAGTAAGGGTCTGGGTGGGAGCACTGCTGGGAAGGTCTAATTTTGTTCTAAAACACAGTTTACAGTACACCTAGCTTGAGGGGAAAGATCCGCTAAATTAATTTGCCCATACTTATTTATCCTTCAAAAGGAGACTCAGACAGAGTACGCACTTTCAAAAATATTGTACTGTCTATTAGGAAACTCAAAGTGTGACTTTTTGCACTACACAGCGTACATACCTTATATTTATTTATCAGTGGTGTTCTAATATCACTTCCTGTTTTTCCGTCAATAATTACAGGCCGGGTTTCAGTCTGTGCAATGGGAAAAAAAGGATGGAGTCAGGCTTCACATTAGCGAGCCGCAATTCAGCATCCGCCAGGCAGGCAGTGGACAGGGTGTCTTCTGGTCCACAACATTGATGGACGAAGCGTCAGCTGGAATGGAGGAGTGCCGCTAATAAGAGGAATTGTTTGATGCGTGCAACTTACTTAACAAATTCAACAGGACAACTACAACAACATACAGATACAGTATCCATTGTTTTCTTCTATGAGTGTGACTGCATTTCTTGGATCTCTCTCTGCTTCTAAATTGATCCCTACAGCCATTCTATAGGTTTTACTTCGGCTATTTTTTAAACCTAATTTAATGTAAGAAGTGTTTCTCTGAGTGCAGAGATAGGCAAGTGAAAACGCTGCAGCCCTGTACTGTCGCATTCTGTCATTCACGGTTGTCGAAAGTACTACTTACTTTTCAGTAACAATGCATGCAGTAGTGTATGCACTTCCTTTATGTCACTTAAAAGATTTATGGTTAGCTTTGTACACAAAGATTTCTTTATCTTCAATTATTGTTTGTCCATGCTGTGCTTTTTTTTTCTTCTCTCAACAAAACCTACCCAAAAAGAAACCCCCATTCCCATCCATTTTCCAAACCCTAACCCTCTTCCCCCGGGCTGTGTGGTTTTGATTGATGTGTGACTAAATGACATCAATAATTCCACACACTTGCTGGGGAGGATAAGGTCATAGCAACAGGCTGGTGAAGGAATCCGAGGATATATTCTAGACTTACTCAGCTTCAGTACTATTTCTTGTAGTAGTAGCCAATGTCAAAGAAATTCAACGAAAGTACTAGTTATACTTTCAATACTTTACCATTTGTTAGGCTACATTGTGGCACTGTTCTAGTGTACTGTCACCTGCTATATTCTCTATCGTACCGTTGTAATGCTACAGTAAGGACAAACCAGGTTTCATTTTCTTTTTTTCCATAGGCATGCAGCTGCCACTGTGTCACACCACTAGTACAACCGCAATGAGGAGGACATTTCATCCACCCAGGATTGCCAACCTTAATCGCCATTTCCCGTGGAGCCAGCCCTGGGCCTAGCCCTACTTTCAAACACAAATTACAGGTAAGATAAGCGTTTGGTGGGAGGTAGTATAATGGAGTATTAGGAGAGACGAGAGATTGACGGTAGTACTACTAAAGTCCTAGGACTCTTGAATTCACTTACTCTGTGAGAGGCACTTAGTGTTGAAAACATTTAGCCATTTACACTTAAAGGAAGAAAATGACACAGATTTAAGTTTCAGGAACACAAACTTTCTGTTAAACCCCCACCCTCCAGACTCAAAAGCAGCAAAAAACAGGTATGCTCAGATAAAGTTTCAAAAAGTATATTTTTGTAGCCCTAACAAAATAATCTCCCGCAAGACCCTCCCTAACCCCAACGATTGTCCTTCAAAAGTCCCAAAAACAACCTAACTCCCAATTCCCACCCCCCAAAAGTCTCTAAAAAGGGGCAAGGGACACTACTGCAGGCTGCTGTTCACTTTTGCGGCCAGGGCATCAGACTCCTTGCGGAGGGTGGCATGGTCGGAGCGGAGGCCCTCCACCAAGGTCTTATACGTTAGGACCTCCTGCTCCAGGTAGGACACTCTGAGGCATAAGCGGTGCTGGCGTGCCTTGCAACTTCTGTGGGGGGCAGCTGCTGTCTTTGCAGCTCGGCGGTGGTGGTTGGCTTTGGTAGCCCGGCTCCGTACCGCTGGAGCACTGCGCTGGCTTATAGCCCGTGGGGGCCCGGAGGAGGATGCAGCTGTCCCAGTGGATGTTGTACCGGTAGACTGTGGTCCTCCTCCTCCAGGGCCACCAGCCGCCAATATTCGGCGACAGTGGCATCCAGCCTCCGTTGCCGGGCCATTCGAGCCAGCTCCTTCCTTGATGGTCTGTTTGATTTAGAAGGAGCAACTATATGAAGAAAGAAAGACATAGTCTGTAACCAATGCTCCTTAAGATTAACACAAAATGATTGAGCAGAAAGTTGTGTCACAGTACAAGTAGCAAATTGAAAGCACAGTACATAACTATTGAGGACAGTATCTATCTAACCTCCCACTTCTTCATCCTTGCTCTAACATTAGTGGGAGTTTAAGGAACAAATTCTACGAGCACTATGGACTTCCATTACCGTCGACTATGACAGTACACCAGTCTTCTTCTTCTTCTTCTCTCTTGTTTAGGAAATTTGGTACGTTATCTTATGCAAGCCGGCATAATGCCAGCGCAGTGAACTTGCACCCGAGAAAAACAGACGCACACCATGATGAGTGAGACAGACTTGCGTTACTGTACTGGTCCAGTACATGCAGGTGGTGAAGCTCTTACTTTTCTATTACGGGTGGCACTGAGAATACTCTGTTAAAAGGGCTACTGCTTAAATAATTTAGCTTTCACCCTACAGTGCAAATGAGTACTAGAAAAGAAAAATGAAGAAGCTAAATAATCTGATTATCTATCACTTCACATGGGATGCATGTATTTGATTACAGATGGGATGACTTTAGGTGCTTTGCTTATTATTGAGTGAACAGTGATACACCACACATGAATGACGTACTACTACTAAAATAAAGTTATTAAGAGAGGTAGGGAGTGTCCACCGTAATACCCGGATATATGCTGTGCTTGCAGTTGTAATACAAACTACTGCTACTATTCATGGTAAGCATGGGCGAATTTTGCGAATCTCGCGTTCGCGAATTTTGCGGATTTGCGAACTCGCAATCTGCAAAATCCGCGAATTCTCGCGAATTTGCGGATTTTTATTTTTTTTTGTGTTCGTGCGGGTTTCTGCCAGTTCGCGAGGGTTTTGTACAATTTCGCAAATGCGAACTTACCTGTCGGGTCGCAAGTTTTGCGAACTTGTTGTTTCTACGTGTCCAGCCTGTTTGGGACACTCTTCTTCATCACTGCCACCCTCTGTCCCCACTGCCACTCTCTGACTACTCATGCCACCCTCTGGCCCACCCATGCCACCCTCTGTTTCATCACAGCACCCTCTGGTTGTCCAGTGTACATTATTGTGGCAAAGCAAAGCACACCTTCCCTGCCTCAAGTGACCTGAATTAATTTGGGGCTGATTAATGTGTCACAGAATATTTTTTTAGCTGGCACCTGCTTCCTTAGTGCTTCCTGATTAGTGATCTTTTGCACTTGCTAAGTGCTTTCATTGTTGCAAAATTAGTTACAACACCTGCCCTGCCCCAACTGACAATATTGAATTAGGGGCTGATTAATGTGTCACTGGATTTGAACTTCCAGCCTGGCTCCTGCTTGTCTCCCTTAGCTGTAATTCAGGACCTTTGTGGCATATGTGTAACTATTCTGAGGGTCAGAGCAGGGTCACATAATAGTTGCAAGTAGGCAACTGAACTCTGGAGGGGCCCCTCAGGAAGCACTACAGGAAATGGCTACTAATGATGAGATTGAACTTTTGAACCTGGTAAGTAGTTTCAGTTTTGCTAAGATCGTATTTCTGCAATTTAGCGCTTATTCGCGGGGCGCGAAGTTGAACTGGGAAGCCGCGAACTCACGCGAACAGTGCGAGCAAGCCATAAAATCCGCTGCTCGCGGATTTGCGGATTTTGCGGGAAATTCGCGAATCTCGCGGATTGCGAATTTACCGAAAATCCGCAAACTCCGCGAGCGGAACGGATTTTCCGCCTATACTTAATTCATGGTAGTATTTGGACAAAATTACAACTTCTTTTCCTTGCCTTTCCTACACTGGAACGGACGTGCGGGTGCGGTGTTACATGCTCTTCAAAGTAACACTTAGTTCATCCAGTGACCGTCTACTCTCTCTAGATACACATATGCTATCTAAGAGTCAGATAATACCATGATCCAGACATCCATCGATTCAAAGTATATGCACACATACAGTTTCTGTTTCAACCACCCAGGCTGTTCTCCTTCCACCCATCCTTGCTTCATCATTCACCCAGCCATGCACCATACCATATTCTTTCCTTCCCAGCCACCTCAGGGACCAAGCAAACACATATCATTCTTCTTTGCCAGTCATCATTAAATTTCTCGTCCTTCCACACTTACTTACACCCTTCTTTCGCTTTTCGTTCATCCCATCCATCAAGTTCATCTCAGATCTGATTGGGATTCTTCTCGCCAAAAACTTTACAGCTAAGTCGAAGTACATTTAGAGGAGGCTACTACCTGGTTGATTTATAATACACCCGTGCAGAAAGCACACTCTGCAGTCTTCAATCTCAATGAGTAAGGAATATATAGCTTACCTCTGCCCACCACCACCGTGTGAACCCTCATAGACACACTGGTGTCGTCCGGCACTTGCACCGCATCCTCCCCAGAAGTGTTCCCCTCATCCACCACCACCACCTCCGCGCTGGCCCCGCCACCAGATGTTCCACCTACAAAGTACATTTAAGAATGTTAGAATACACCACTCACTACTATATAATATTTGGTCTAGGAATAAAGAAATGTTAAAAAAACAGCAAACAATGTAATAATTTGTGGCTGTCTACTCTAAAGTAAAAATGTCCCTTTTTCCAGGAAAGGCTGTTGTCTTGCTGCACTTTTTGGCACAACTGATGAATGCTTGCTTTTTATTTTTAACACGCACCACTTTTTCTCCTAACAGACAGAAGCTTGACTTCTAAGAACACGAGCAAGATCAAGTTCAAACCAGGTGAGAGCTCGGCTCGACCACAAGAAATGTGTCCAATTAATCGTCAGCACTAAGCACTTTTCCATTTTCAGTTAAAAGTTTAGTTTTATGACAAACTTGATTTTAATAAATGTGTTTACTTTTAATAAAGCTTTTAAACTTAAATAGGCTCTGTGGTTTTTGGTCCTCCAGAATAGAGTGGCTGAGCTAAAGGTTTTGGAATTTTTGCAAGCATGAGTCTGTGCCTCTGACACTTCTTGACTCTGACTCCGTACTCTTGTCCTGCGTTGGATAATCTAATCATCATTGGGGATCAATCATCGGTGACTTTGGGAGCTAAATGACTCTGCCACACTATCTAGTCAGTAAGGAGATTGGGGGTTCAACTACAAAGTCTGTTATGTTATGTTATGTTATGTTATGTTAATAACATTTATTTGGCGCACAGCTGCCCCAGCGAAGGGGCGTCCTGGCGCCTGATCAGATGCCACAACATAACAGGTCAGAGCTGAAACAGAAGGATCACATCACAGGGACAAACAAGTGAGTTTTGATGGCGCGTCTGAAAAGAGTAAGACTGTTTAGGGCACGAATGTGTCCAGGAAGGGAATTCCAGAGATCGGCCGCCAGAATACGAAAGGAGCGTCCTCCCATCCTACTCAGTCTGAACCTAGGCTTGATCGCCAGATGGTGAGATTCAGACCTGAGGGACCGCGTGGGGACATACGGAGAAATAAGGCCCACAAGGGCGGGAGTGGAGGAAAGCTTCAAGATCTTAAATGTCAGACAGAGAGCCTTAAATTTGATTCTCTGTCTGACCGGAAGCCAATGAAGGGAGGTCAGAACCGTGGAGACAGAGCAGCGCCTCGGAAGACCCACAATGGCCCGTGCGGCAGCATTCTGCACTCTCTGGAGCCTAGTAGCTTCAGCCTGATTAACTCCAAGCAGCAGAGCACTCCCGTAATCTAGCCGAGAAAGGATAGAGGCCTGAACCACTAGTTGCCGCGTGGGGGGGTCGAAGAATTTGAGGAAAGGTCTCAGTCCTCGCAGTATACCAAAGCAGGTAGCTGCTGTCTTCTTAGTATGACTGGTAAAAGAAAGGTTGAAATCCAGCCAGACCCCCAGGTTTTTAACTTCGGCCGCTGGAATTGGGGACACCCCCAATTCGGGAGGCCACCACTGGTCTCCCAAAAGTTCCGCTTGCTTCCCTAGAACCAGGACCTCGGTTTTCTTAGCATTGAGCTGTAGGCAGTTGTCACGCATCCAGTTAGCCACAGCTATCAGTCCTGCACGGAATCTGGGTGCATTCACCTCAGGGTCCCCACTGAGTGTCACCGCCAGCTGCGTGTCGTCGGCGTACGATGTCATGGTAAGGCCACATTGCCTGACGACAGCAGCCAGCGGTTTCACATACAGGTTGAACAGTGTGGGGCTTAAAGCAGAGCCCTGAGGGACTCCCAGACCCAGAGAATGGAAAGAGGACTGGCCAGGTGGGATGGCTACTTTGAAAAACCGGTCCGAGAGGAAGGAGCGGAACCACTGAAGAGCCTTCCCCACAATGCCCACTTCCTCCAGGCGCCGCATCAAAATGTCATGAGACACCGTGTCGAACGCGGCGCTCAGGTCTAATAATAGGAGCGCCGCAGTCTGCCCCGCATCCAGCACTGACCGCAAATGCTCGGTCATAAAGAGCATGGCAGTCTCAGTGCTGTGTTGAGAGCGGAACCCATTTTGACTCTCGTCAAGAATATTATTACGAGAGAGATGGGCCGACAGGATGGAGTTCACGTGTGCCTCAGTGACCTTAGCGGTCCAAGGCAGGAGGGAGATGGGTCGATAGTTTTCCGGGAGCAAGGGGTCTAGGTTAGATTTCTTCAGAATAGGGCTGACCACAGCTTGCTTCCAGGAGGAAGGAACCACGCCCTCACTAAGGGAGAGATTAATCAGCTCCAAGATGGGCTCACGACAGAGAGGCGGGAGAAGAGTAAAAAACTCCGGCTTCAGCGGGTCTAAGGGGGAGCCAGATTTAATTTGAGGCTCAAAGTATCAAATACCTCATTAGACATGGCCTGCAAGGAGGACAGAGTTTCAGAAACCGAGACCTTCACAGCACTAGGAGCATCCCCGGGAGCAGATGGTATAAATCCTCGATAGATTGTCTGCACCTTCTCCACGAAAAAGGTTGCCAAGCTTTCACAGTGCGAGTCCGTGCAGATTTCTCGCGAGGTAGCCCGCTTCCCCGTCAGGTCTTTAAGCACTTTGAAAATTAATTTAGAAGGGTTAGGGCTGTTGGAAAACTCAGCTGCGTAATACGCAGCCCGGGTTTGACAGATAGCTCTGTGGTAGATCTTAAGCTGGGCAAAGTACAGAGATTTTAACATGGGGTCAAAGGATTTCCTCCAGGCCCTCTCAGCTTGCCGGCAGGTTCTCTTAAGCTCGGCAAGAGTCTCATTGTACCAAGGGCTGCGGGTTTTAGCGTGACATTTAGACCACCGCAGGGGTATAAGAGAATCGAGGGCAGTAAGGACCCAATTGCAGAACTGTTCGTATCCATGTTCCACATTCTGTAGTTTGCCTAGGGGCTGTGCCTCCAATATCCCAACAAAGTCCTCCAGCTTAAGTTTACGCCAGTTGCGCTTTAGGATCTGTTTATCCACAGGTTTAAGTTGTGGATTATCTAAGGGACATGACACTTTAACCAACAAATGGTCCGTCCAACCCATTGCCATCGGGTCAGATGTTCTAGCCCGAACTAAGGTGGTGAAGAAGGGGTCAAGTATGTGACCTCCTATATGGGTAGGGGAGGTAACGAGTTGGTTAAGTTGCATCGCTTCAAGGTCCGCTAGCAGAGAGCTGATGGAAGGAGATGACGTCTGATCAAGATGTATATTTAAGTCACCTACTATGTTAAAGTTAGCAACGCTAGAAATCAGCGAGCTAACCACATCTACTAGGGCGGCCTTGAAGACGGTGTCATTCCCAGGTGGACGATAGATAAGCAAGCCACTAAAGGTGAATTGATGGCTAACCTTAACCTTAAAAGAGGCGCTTTCACACATAGGAAGATCCTGGGCCTTCCACTCAGCCGGGAAGCAAGATTTGGTCGCCATGGCTATACCACCTCCCCTGGTTGCGCGGTTTAAAGTAAACACCGTATAGGTAGGAGGGAAAGCCAGGTTTATAATGGCAGTATCAGCATCCTGTAACCAAGTTTCAGTAAGAAAAATGATGTCAGGGGAGTCCGTATCTATCATGTCCCGGAGTGACTGATAGTGCTTGACCAAAGATCTAACATTCAAGCTCCATATCTTGAGTGTTCGCTCAGTACAATCTCTATGAATGCCTCGGGCAGTCCCTTCAGCAGGGCGCACCCCACTGGGTGAGGCCAAAGAGAAACAGCCGCATGCGCAGTCATAAGGTCCCGAAAGAGGTAGTATAGGGACATGATTACATACCGGAAGACTGTCTCTTATAGAAAAGATAGCAGCACGATCGTACCTGAGCATCGCGATGTTACACATGATGGTAAGGTGGCAAAATGCCAGCGTCCATAGCCCGCACCCGCTACCTCGACGCGGACGAGCGCAGACGGGCAGGACTCTGGCACGACTCCGGCTAAGCGACGGCGTCCCACTGCGCGTTCCCGCTGCGCGGGAGAGGACGACTTTAAATAGGCAGCTCCCAACACACCTCGAGCGTCGGGACGCTCCAAGATGGCGCCCGCGCACAAACACACTCACCCCAAGCAAAGATGGCGCCCACGAGTGACCAGCCCCGGGACCCGGACCCGCCAAATGGCGGTGAGTTTTCCAGAAATTAACTGCAGGTAAGGGGACAGAAGCCCAGCAGAGCGATGGGTAAAATCAGGGGTTAAGCAACATAAAGTAACCAAAATGAGCTAAAGGTAGTTTTAAAATCTCTAAATATCAAGCCAGCTGGCAGCGTGACCTGCGCTCGTGCAGCAATGATCAGGAGGCCAGAAAGTGTAAGTCCGCCTTAAATAGGCAGCTCCCAACACACCTCGAGCGTCGGGACGCTCCAAGATGGCGCCCGCGCACAAACACACTCACCCCAAGCAAAGATGGCGCCCACGAGTGACCAGCCCGGGGACCCGGACCCGCCAAATGGCGGTGAGTTTTCCAGAAATTAACTGCAGGTAAGGGGACAGAAGCCCAGCAGAGCAATGGGTAAAATCAGGGGTTAAGCAACATAAAGTAACCAAAATGAGCTAAAGGTAGTTTTAAAATCTCTAAATATCAAGCCAGCTGGCAGCGCGACCTGCGCTCGTGCAGCAATGATCAGGAGGCCAGAAAGTGTAAGTCCGCCTTAAATAGGCAGCTCCCAACACACCTCGAGCGTCGGGACGCTCCAAGATGGCGCCCGCGCACAAACACACTCACCCCAAGCAAAGATGGCGCCCACGAGTGACCAGCCCCGGGACCCGGACCCGCCAAATGGCGGTGAGTTTTCCAGAAATTAACTGCAGGTAAGGGGACAGAAGCCCAGCAGAGCGATGGGTAAAATCAGGGGTTAAGCAACATAAAGTAACCGAAATGAGCTAAAGGTAGCTTTAAAATCTCTAAATATCAAGCCAGCTGGCAGCGCGACCTGCGCTCGTGCAGCAATTATCACTGAGGCATGGGGAAAGTCTAACAGCGCCTATTATAATTGATAAGCTAAGCAATGCATTATTTAGTGTCCATAGTTCTGTTTGTGCAGATTTGTCCCTGCAACAGTAGTAGAATGGATTGTCCTCCTATCCAAACCAAAAGTAAAGTAGTATCTTATTCTTTCTTGGTGGTCATTCACCTTTTTATTGTTGGCAATTGTCAAAGCATAAACATTTAGAAGACTTGAAAAGACAGTATGGACAATCCCAGAGAACTGTACTCAGTGCATAGAGCTATTGCTGACTAGAATGGGAGTCCAATGGAATTACAAAATGTGCAATCTTAGTTAGCTACACAGACAGACTAATAAGAATAAACTAGTAATACCACAGGGAGTCATAGTCGAGTCAGGATAAGAATTTAGATCCAGTCTACAAGAAGATCAAAGACGATTTAGAAAAAATCGATTGAGGAATGCTAGGAAAAAATAGGTACTCTATATTAAAATTAAAACTTACCGGGGTCAGCAAAGGAGCCCTCGCCTGCCCGATCCTGGCCTGCATCCTGGCAACCAGCAGCTTCCTCCTCCTGTGTCCTCTTGCCCCTGGGGGGAGCTGATGTACAACATGAAAGAAAGAAAGACCAGAAAACATGGATGATATTTGTCAACCAAATCAAACATTTCAAAAGGACAATAACAAAATATTTTGGCGAAATCTCAAATAGACAACTATTCCACTGGATATATAGACCGATCTCATGTAGTCTACTACGTTATTAGTATTGCTTGATTTGCGGACCGTCGACTTGGAAAGTTCTTATGTAACTCACTAAACAAAGTACTAAAAAGGTTTGCCTAGGACTGGCAGGCAGCCGTCCGCAGCACGCGAAGTGACAGACAAAGTCCATTGTGATTGCAGATCAGCGACAACACTAAAGTTTCCTACTACATTAACCAGTCATTAAAATACTTAAACTATCAATCCACCACCACTATTTCTTCTTATCGCCATGTGTACAAAGGAAGGACTGGACTTGAGTCTGTAGGGGCTGATTTAGAAGCCTCTTGTGGCTCTTTTGCTCCATTGTTGCGTGACTTTTGTGGCGCAGCGGCAGAACAAAAGAGGCGCCATGGTGCGGCGTATATTAACAACGTGACGCATATGGGAGATGCATCACGTTGTAAAGCCCTGCGCCATCAGGGGGTGTTCCGGCGCAAGGGAGGGCGTTCCTGCGCAGGAACGCATCCTAAAAGTGGCTGAGGGAAATCTACAAGATTTCAATCAGTCACTTTGAGGACAATGATGCGCGACTCAAACCCTGCGCCTGCTTGAAGCAGACGTACGGCTTGACGCAGCATTATGGAGATAGGGCACCCCAGAGCATTGCTGGAGCTGCGCCATCGTTGCGACGCAACTCCAGCAATGCGCCGCCTTTACGGCACAGATGCGTAACGCTTTGGTGACGTTTTGGGCCCATGCTACTTTGCAGGGATGCGCCGGTAATTAAAAATCTGACCCTTAGTGTCTAGCATTAGGCAGTTCTTTAAACTACACTCATGCATAATTTCACAGGCCAATGAAATGAGCACAAAATCGAAAACAAATAAGCATAGTAGCAGCACTACTGAGAAGGAGAGCTGTGCACCTGAAATGCACAGAAGATTTTGAAATATAATTTACCTACAATGTAATCAGCAGCATTATTGCTCTTGGTAAAAAAACAAAAAATTGCAAGATAATAACACACAGAGCAGGAGAAAACATAGTAAAGAAATAGCTACTACTACTCACCAAGCCCGGGGATCTCAAGGCGGAGCAGGTCGAGCAGATCGCGTTCCCGGTCCAGGAGATCCGTCCAACGGTGGGTGGCCTGGTTGTAGAGAGGTGTGGCTCACTGGTTAGAGGCGGCAGACCCGGAGGCTGAGAACGGCCCGGGACCAGGGTTCGATTCCCGACGCGGCAGGGTCGAGGACCAGGGTCAGCGGACTGATAATTCTCGCCTCGGTGCCCACTTTGGGCAGTGATCACACTCGGTAACTCTGGGCATTAAGCTTGCCTCATCTCTACAACGGCCCCCCACAGACGCCGGGGATGCCTGGCTTCACCTTGGAGATACCCAGCATGGGACCATCTCACAGGGAAAGCCAGGACGGGTTCCCCAGCGGTCATTCGCGCCAGGATACTCCGGTAGTAATTGAGCGCGCTACAAAACACCTTACATTTACATTTACATTTACATTTGTAGGTGCGCCGGACCCGAGAGTGTTGGTACATGGCCCGGCACACCTTCTCCCACCGCTTCCGGCGCTCCTGGATCCCTTACCCGCTAGCAATCCTGCCGCCTGCCATGATGGTCCTGGGGAGGCGGCGCTGAACATAATAAACTAGTGCGGCCACCTCCTCCGGGCTGAAGATCTCCCGGGGTGCGACCTGCTCCCCCCTCAAACGCCCGCACGGGAGCCGGGCACGGGGTGCGGGACCCTTCCCCTTCTCGGGATGCTTCCCGGCTCCCTTTACCATGGTCTGGGCAGAAAGGAAGCTAAATAATAAAGAAAATAGAATAGGGAAGAGAAGAAAGGAAAAGAGTTTAAAAAAGTAGTTTAAAATTAACCAAAAGTTTCAGAAAACACAAAAATATAGAGCTAGAAAAATAGAGGGATAGATAATAAGTAAAATAGATTTAAAAAAACTTCAAAGAAGCAGAGGATGGCAGAGATTCAGAGAGGATAGAAAAGCATGTCCAGAACCATAGCAATGAATGAGAAACAAGATGGCCGCGCCCGTTCACGACGGCGTGGGTAAGTTCACGCAAGATTTTCCTTGCGAACACACGCGAAATTGTACTAGCGAGCCGCAAACTTTGTGAGATTACACATCGCGCCCGGAAACGGAAATACGTCATGCAAACAAGATGGCCGCGCCCGTGAACGACCGTGAGGGTAACTTTGCGCCGTTGCGCTACAAGCGGCTTGCTAAAATGCACAAAACCTTGCGAACTAACACGCCGCAAAAAAACAAATCGCATATTCGCACGAATTCGCGGCTTCCGAATTCGATCTCGCGCACGTTCGCGCCTTGCGAATCACGCAAAATTGCAGAAAAACGAGTTTTGCAAAACTGAAAGCACTCAGCAGGTGCAAAAGTTCAAACTCATCATTAGTAACCATTCCCTGTAGTGCTTCCTGACTGGGGCCCCTCCAGAGTTCAGTTGCTAGTTGCAACAATTGTATGACCCTGCTCTGACCCTCACAGCAGGCTCATAGAATAGCTACAAGTAGGCCACAAAGGTCCTGGAAAAATTACAGATAAGGAAGCAGGTGCCAGACTGGAATTTTAAAACAGTGACACATTAATAAATCAACCCCAAATTAATTCATGTCAGTTGAAGCAGGGCAGGTGTGCTTGCTTTCCCCCCCATAATCTACAGTGATGATGAACCAGAGGGTGGCATTGATGTACCAGAGGGTGGCATGGGTGAAACAGAGGGTGGCAGTGGTGAAACAGAGGGTGCTGGGTACCTGTGATGATGAACCAGACGTAGAAACAACATAGTCACGACCGTTGCGAGCCGGCAAGTAAGTTCGCAATTGCGAACTGGTACAAAACCCTCGCGAACTGGCAGAAACCCTTGCGAACACCCAAAAAATAAAAATCCGCAAATTTGCGAGAATTCGCGGATTTTGCGGATTGCGAGTTCGCAAATACGCAAATTCGCGAACGCCAGATTCGCAAAATTCGCCCATGCTTAGATCAAGCAGCCCATCGCGAGTTTTTCACTAGACAATTAAAAAGAATCAGGGACTGATATTTGCACACTGATTCTCATGTGTATTTCCCTCATCCCGGCCCTTACCTTCTGCAGATATCAACTGTTTTTTCCTCGCCATATCTGCAGGCAGGGAGTAAGAAGTCCAGAGTGGGGTGGTTTTGCAAAACTTGTATACTGTGATTTCTCCACTAACTGGTGCCAGCGAAATTCGGATTTCCCTGATATTCTTACTGATGTTCTAAGTATTGGCAAATAAATAAACAGGTCACTTAGAATTCGGTGGAAGTGCTTCAACTAAATTATGGTGTATGCACCATTCTGCAAACTTATGGTTCCCCTCACCCTAGTTATAGGTTGGAAGCTGTTGGATGTCTGCTGGCGGAAACCCTTGAAATAGCGATCCATACACCGCAGGAATGTTTGAGCATAGTGATGCTCACCCTACCCTATTTAGGGAAGGGCAACACATACTTATTTTCCCTACCAAGGACAGCCTTGAAAACATGAAACATGGCAGCCCTGGGAAGGCAAATCAAACAATGACTTGCCCCCCCCCCCCATCCCCCAACACACACAAACACACACACACACACACAAGGGAAAGCTCATTACATGTCTGGGCCATTGTTAGTCATTTCTGCATCAACAAACATCTGCATTGGGGGTTTGTTCCTGCAGAAGAAAATATTTTTCGGATCAGTGCCTTAAATAGAACCACCGCATCATCAGATAGAGGTATCCCTGCCAGACCAACAGGGATCTCTGGACCTGACAGCCAGTCTCTGCCAGGTGAGCAGATGCCACGGCCTCTAATCTGTCTACTAACTGGGGCGGTGTCAGACTGTAAATGAGGTCCCAAGTATTGTCGAATTCAATGCATGTATGTGAGTGTTTCTGAGTATGAGGTAATAGCGCCATGCTTTAAGTACGCGAATAATTAATTTTGGAATTCTGTCGAATGTTGAAGTACCACCACAATCCTCCCTCATCCCCAGGGATGAAAGGAAAATCACATGCAATATCTAAAATATTTACATGCTATGCGCGGCTCAGCATTCATAGCTACACTTTTACCAAATACATCTTTTGTTGAGCCACCTGAGATTCAAGGCCGGAAACCGCATCTCAATAGCTTCCCACTGCGCCCAATGTGCTTGTTTAAATCTGCAGAGCAGTGAATGCCAACAAAATAAAACGTTATTTACATTCATATACCTTGACTTCCCTATTTTTAAAAAGGATCATTTGTTCTTAGTCTTGCATTTATTGGCAATCGAGTAGCTCCAGGGCAGGCATCTTGAGGCAAAAGTCTACTTATTTTTTACGGACTTATTCTCCAATATCAATAATTGTTGCTACTGTGTATTTGTTGCACAGTTATTTAGAGAGCTGGCAGCGAATAAACTAAACCCCCGGGGAATCACCGTGAGGAAAACAGAGGCATTCGTTTTGCATAAACCAACATCCCTTCTTGAATGTCAGATCTAAGGTTTCCAGAAATTCCTCTCATGCTGACGGAAAGAGACTGCTGAGCTCCAACCCCCCGGGCTTGGTTTGTTTGCTGTTTGTATGAACCTATACTTTCTGTATAGAGAGCATAAACAAGTGTCCTAGCTTTTCATAGATGGAGGTACTCCTGTTTCTTGGAGTTGCTTTTTAGGTCTTGCTACTGGCAGCTTTAGCAGTCTGACAGAACTCTTGTCATCACACACGATAAACAGTGAGAGAAGCTTTGAATCAGACCTCTTCAACCTTTGCTTCTTGTAAGTGTCTTTCTCACCTTAGACCATGCCCCCGAGGTATCGTGCAGTACAATGGTGACTGGACAATGAGTCTGTGTTAATATCTCAGGTGCTCTTTGGCAGCACACATGCTGGTCTTTCCGTAGGCCTTCTGCACTCTAGCTTCTCCAGGCTTCTTTTTGCAACTAGAAAAGTTTCTAGACAAAAAGCACAGCTGTTCGATGTGGAATAAAGGCACTTCCCAAGTACCAGAGGCTGAGAATACCTATAAATGCTAGTGTGTTTGCATCTATTTCTTCCCAAAAAATCCAGATGGCACACTCAGAGCTGCGAATAACAACTATCTCTATCATATCTGAGTAATGGATGAAGTAAGTCAATAGAAACTAAGAAAAAATGATAAGAATGTTGAAAGTGTGGCGCAGCAGCCAAAGCGGCAGACTCCTTAGCACGGGGACTCACAATTCCATCTCCCAGCACCGACGGCAGATCAGCTCAGCATCATGGGACTCTGGGAAATAGCTCACTTAATCTCCCTGGCGGTCAGGCCCCCAGCGCCTTGAGACTCTTAGGGGTGATTAGTTCCCGCTTTACAAGTACCGGGTTATGGTTTTCTTGATGTTGTGTGTTAGAAATGGGGGTCTCTAGTTGGCAGAGGTAGGTACCACTGTCCAAATAGGGACCCTTGCTTCTAGTCAGGGCAAGGAGGAAACCCTCTGAGATAACCCCTGCTCACCCTCTAGGTAGCTTGGCACGACCAGTCAAGGCTAATCAGAAGGCAATGTGTAAAGTATTTGTACCAATACTCACAGTAACACAGTGAAAACACCACAAACTGACTCCACAACAGTTTAGAAAAATAGAGGTATTTAATCTAAACTACACAAGACCAAAACGACAAAAATTCAACACACACAGTTCAAGAATATGGTTTCAAAAGAGTTCTTAAGGCTGTAATAAAAGTTCTTTAGGTTGCGATAAAATAATCCACAGATGCGTGATAAGTTCACAGTTGCGTCAACAGTACCTTTAGTTGCGACAAAGTTCCAAAAGCAGAAGCTGGTGCGGTGGAAAAAAAGCGATGCATTGCTCCTGAGACCTTGGGGAGGCGTTTGCGACAGCTGCAGCAGCGGGCGTGTTGCGACGAATCCGGTCTGTATGGGGAGGAAGGCCACTTGTATGGATTCCGGTGCGTAGGTTCCGTAGGAAGTTTGTACTCGCAAAGGCATGATGCGACGATCTTTGGAGGTGCGACGATCTCCGGGGCGACGATGCGCGGACCAGCGGTGATCTTCTCTCTCGCAGCTCCTCGATGCGTTGGCTTCGGCGATGACTCTCACAGCGACGTGATGCGGTCCGCAAGAAGGCGGTGCGGCGATCTCACACAGCGGCGACAGGCTCTTTGACGACACTCGCAGCGATGTTAGACTTTCGGCACCGATCGGGTGCGTCCCGCAAACGAAGGATGCGACGGCTCTGACAGTGGCAACAGGCGCTGCGACGATCTCGAGCTTCGTAGCGGCGGGAAACTTCTCGCACTGTCGGGGATGCGCTCCGCAGCTAGCAATGCAATAACTTTTCTTTAGCAAAGTCTCTAAAGCTTAGTTTCCAGCTTCCCAACACAGGTACAACTTCCAGAGGCACCACACATGGGCCACGCACTCCAGGAAGGACATAACTCTCTCAGTACAGCTCAGGGGAAGCTGGGGGTGAAGTCCTTTTGTTCCTGGGACTTCAGAACAGGGAGCCAGCTCTTCTTCTGGCCCTTGGAGATTCCTTCAAGCAAGGGGACACATCACAAAGCAAAGTCCTTCCCCTCTCCTTGGCAACAAAGCTACTGCAGGTCAGCCCTGGCAACACATCAGGGAAGTCTTCCTTCTTCAGTCTTCCAGCTTGATCCTTGGCATAGGTTCCTTCTTGATTCCAGGATGATCTAATTTTCTGTTTTCAGGGGTCCTGTACTTATACCCCTAAAAGTCTTTGTTCTCTTTGTGCATGTGGGCCCTGAGCCCACTCTGAATCAGTTCTGGGTGTTTCTTGAGTACTTTGTTTCCCTGGCTTCTTCTTTCCTTTCAGAGTGAGGGGCAGGGCCGTCAGCCACCCAGCAGGAGGTGGAGCCAGCATTGTGGAAGGCAGGCACAGCTCTATTCAGGCCCAGGTGCTATCTCCTCCCACCACTCAAGTTGCAAATGCAGTCATTCAGCCTAGGGCTGACTCAGCCAGCCTCCTGGGGAATCCCTAGCCCCTCTCACTCTCAAACCTGACAGTCAATACACAAACAGGCCAAGGCACACAGAAGGGACAGACAAGAGAACAGCAACTTTCTAAAAGGGCTGTTCTCAAACACAGGATTTAAAAACAACCTTTCCTAAAAGATGTGTTATTAAATTCTGAGTTCAGGGATACTATTCTCCAAATAATTTGCTTGAATATCGTATGAGCATCACTAGGTCCTGCCAAACTCCAACGTCCTGCCAATTCCAGCACCAAGACGCCCTTTGGCATACATGCCCTATACAAATCTATAAATCAAATCAATCAATCAAATCAAATAATTTGAAATTCAAATATCATTTGCCTTTTGAATGACCAAATTCCTATCTAATATTTTTGATGCCAAAGTTCTGAATACATTATTTGTCTTATTGGGAAGATGTCAACATGAATTAATAAGATTATTTTGGATATTTTCAATACAAACAATTTCAGAAACATCATTCGGCGTATTGGGAAGACGTTAATATGAATTAGAAGTTTATTTTGGATATTCTCAATGCAAATGTTTTCAGAAACATCATTCGTCCTATATAGAAAGATATCAAGAATTGCTGATTCAATTATCTTTTCTGTTCTTTGATATTGTATTTAGAATTTTTTTTTGAAATGTTTTTGATCTTTGTATTTTATGCAATGTAATTGAGGGTGTTTATTTTAGGAAAAGTAGACAGATAGTTGAGTTAAATGTAAATATTCTGAACACATATTTTTTTTTAACAATCTTATTGATTGTATTTGTTTGCCCACTGTTACATGATGATCAACATTGAAATCACTGTGTATGGTGAAATTCAATAGAATCCGAAAACAGCAAAAAAGGCAAACTGAATATCTTATGTAATTGTAAAATTATGTTGTGTTCTTCAAACTATATTATTATATGTTATATCTGTATTTTTTCCTCTCTTTTACAGACCCCAGAGAACAGAAAAATTGTTTCAATTACTTTTATATCTACTATCAAAAAGGTAAGTTTAAGTAACCCAAGCATTAACCCTGCAGTACTGCATTTGCCTATGTACTACCCATACAGTTCTGTAACCACCTAGACACTTCTCATGCACAACTTCAATTACCCAGGTAGTACCCATGCAGTCCAAAAATCCCCTGTCACTCCCTGTACACTCTTTCAATGACCCAGATAGTACCATGTTCTAATCCAATCACTCTGCCAAAACCCAAGCACTTATACATTCGCCATGCACTCTCCTTGCAATACTCTGTTCATCTAGTCACTACCCATGTACTCAAGCAATGACCCAGGCACTAACACATGCAGTGCTACAATCACCTGTGCACTACCCATGCAGTTCTCTATCCACTTAGACACTACTCATTTGCACCTTCATTTCTCCACTTAGTATCCATGCCGTCCAGCAATCACCCTGTCACTACCCATGCACTCCTCCAATCATACAGCCAGTACCATGTACTAATCCAATCACTCTAACAACATCCACGCACTTATAAATTCACCATGCACACTCCTTGCAGTACTCTAATTATCCAGTCACTACCCATGTACTCATGCAATGACCCAGGAACTAATACATGCACTGCTGCAATCCCCTGAGCACTATCCATGCAGTCCTCTAACCACCTATACCCTACTCATTCACTCCTTCAATTACCCAGGTAGTACCCATGCAGTCGAGCAATCACCCTGTCACTTCCCATGCACTCTTCCAATCAAGCAGCTAGTACCATGTACAAATCCAATCACTCTGCCAATATCTAATCACTTATAAATTCTCCATGCACTCTCCTTGCAGTACTCTAATCATCCAGTCCCTACCTGTGTACTCTTGCAATGACCTAGGTACTAACACATGCAGTGCTACAATCACCTGTGTACTACCCATGCAGTCCTGTAACCACCTAGGCACTACACATTCATTCCTCCAGTTACCCAGGTAGTACCCATGCAGTCCAACAATCATCCTGTGACTACCCATGCACTGCTCCAATCACCCAGCTAGCAACACTTTCTTATCCAATCACTTCGCTAATTCCCAATTAGTTGTAAATTCCCCATGCACTCTCCTTGCAGTACTCTAATCATCCAGTCATTACCCATGTACTCATGCAATGATTCAGGCACTAACACATGCAGTGCTACAATCCACTGTGCACTACCCATGCAGCCCTCTAACCACCTAGACTCTACTCATTGACACCTTCAATTACCAAGGCAGTACCCATGTAGTCTAGCAATCACCCAGTCACTCCCCATGCACTCTGCCAATCACCCAGCCAGCACCATGTATTTATTCAATCTCTCCGCCAATACCCAAGCACTTATAAATTCACCATGCACTCTCCTTGCCGTAGTCTAATCATCAAGTTAGTACTAATGTACTCATGCAATGACCCAGGCACTAACCATGCAGTGCTACAATCACCTGTGCACTACCCTTGCAGTCCTCTAATCATCTAGTCACTACTCATTCACTCCTTCAATTACCCAGGTACAAGCTAGTCACACAGCCACTACCCATGCACTCCTTCAGTCACCCAGCCAGTACCATGTACTTAGCCAATCACTCCGCCATTACACATGCACCCATGCACTCCTCTAATCATCCAGACACTACTCATTCACACCTTCAATTACTTAGGTAGCACCCATGCAGTCCAGCAATCCCCATGTCACTCCCCATGCAGTCATCCAATCACCCAGCCAGTACCATGTACTTATGCAATCAGTCTCCCTAATACTGAAACACTTATACATTCACCATACACTCTCCTTGCAGTACTCTAATCATCCAGTCAGTACTCATGTACTCATGCAATGACACAGGTACTAACCATGCACTGCTACAAACAGCTGTGCACTACCCATGCAGTCCTCTAATCACCTAGACACTCCTTCAATTACCCAGGTACTACTCAAGCACTTCTCCAATCACCCAGCCATTATTCATACATTCATTCAATCATGCCGCCACTACCCAAACATTCATAAAATAACAACGCAGTACCCTTCAACTTCTCCAATCACCCACACAGTGTCTTTGCTCTCATGCAATCACTCCAGTAAATTTTTTTTTATTTAACCAATAGATGTGGTTCCATAAGAACCGTTTTTTTGTTTGGGAACAATTTATTTTTATTGTTTTTTTTCAAACCTTTTTTACTGTTTTGTGTGTTTTTCATTTTTATAAGAACAGATAAAAATGAAGATCGACAAACAATCTCTCTAACAAAAATAAAAGCACTTTAGAAAAAAAAATTGAATTTATGTGTTTTTAGAGCAGCAGTGATCACATCCATACATTGCTCTCCAATACAAAGTTTGGTGTTACACTTTGTGGAACTAACTGTAGCGTTTGAAAATTAGAGCAGAATGTGGGGCCTTGGAGCAGGTAGAAGTTGCTGTGCTGAGGTGGAAGGGGCTTTAGGATCTTGTTCTGCAACAGCATTCAATTCTCTCCTCTTCTGCTCTCTTGCCAGGTGAATTGGGTGCAGAGTCCCCAGATGTTTTTCATGCTGCTGGTACCGCATGAAAATTTCTTTTCTGACCCTCTCGACAATACCTTCTCGCAAATTGTGCAGGTAACTTTTCGGGCGTTAACCATTTTCTCGCCCTCTGAAACAGAGAAGAAGGCCCAGACAATACTTTCCTTCCTCTTTCTGCAGCGCTCCAGAATCTCTTCTTCCTCCTTAATGGCCAAAGGATCAACAGGAACAAGGCTGGAAGCCATTGTTGTTCAAAAAAATAAAGAAACACGCACAAAAAATGTATACAAGGAAAGAAAAGGAGCAAACATGTGTTCTCTCAATGAAACTCAAATAGTAAGGGGAATATCAGAAGGATGGATCCTCCCTCTTCTAGAATGAAAATGTTGTAATCCAATAAGATTATTTTTTTTCCTGCTGACACGAATTCGTGTAGGGTGCGTGCACCCGCTGCTTACGCATCGCGCGTCCGTAAAATATAGTATACATATTTATAGACTGTAAATAAATGTTTATACAATATTTTAAAAGGGATATTAGTAAAACTCTTTATTCTAATTTGATATTCTAACTTTCAATAGCAATATTTCAAACTTTGAAAATATGCCGAAGTTGCAACCCCGGCACGATACCGGCACTACCCCGGAAATACGAGAGGGGAGGGGTCATGCACCATACACGCATACTTTGCGTTGTCGTGAAATTTCGTATTGTTAATATTACAAATAGTTTATAAATAGTTTTCTAACTTAAATTAGTCAAATACTACAATCAAAAAATGTATTGATAATTTCTATAATAATATTTCATACTTTTCAAATTCCGCTGAAGTTGCGACCCCGGCGCGATGCTGGCGCAAAATCGGGAATGCAAGCACGGAAGGGTCGCAACCCCAGCATTTCCCCTGAATTGTGCACTAACGAAGTGCACTCAGCCATCATGTAGGGTGCATGTAGAGTGTGCGACTTCTGTGAAATATAAATTTTAAAAAAGGAAGAATAAATATACTTTTCCAAACATTACAAAATTCTCAAATGTTGTTTAATATATATATACATATTTATAAATATATGCTCACTAAAAAAACATAGGTTTCAGGGGCGTTATAGTTAGACATTACCATTTAAAAAACCTTTGAAATTCACTGGAAAAAACATACGTTGCAGGGACAATGTAGTTAGAAATTAGTATTTAAAAAACATTTGAATTCACAAAAAAACCCACAGGTTTTAGGGACGTTATAGTTAGTTGGACAGTTTACCTTTACAAAACCCTAGAAATTCAGCTGTTATAGTTAGTAGAGCTAACTATAACTTGCGCCCCCGGAATGCTCTGTTGATGACATCACATATTACATCACTCATGACATGGTCTGTGACATCACTGATGACATCACTGATGACATCTCAAATGACATCACTGACGACATCATCCTTGTGATAATCTGATGCACCTTTGCACAGTCTAATATAAATAACCTTTTATACACCTACTCTAAAATACACACTGCCAATATTGAAACCATACACAGACCAATAGCATTAGTACATACCCACTCAGTGATTCATACGTCTACGCACACACATCAACTCATTTACCCTTACAATAACTCATACATGCAGTCCCTCATCAATACAGCACTATCATATGCACTCATAAACCTATACATAGACTCTCATACTGCCACTCATCCATACACTTACTCACACACCTACTCAATCATGCAAAGAATGAATCACAGCCATTTACTCATGTATATAGTTATACTCAGACCACCTCACTTATGTATTCAAATACTAACATATACTTAGTCTCTTATATAATCACTGATACAAGCAAACACTCATCCATACAGCCACTCTCAGAATCACTCACTCTCATGTATAGTCATTTATATACTCCAACACTCATAAATACTGCCTTTTACATATGTAGTTACTCACACATATACCACTTAGATATCCATTAATTCATCAACACACCCATACACATACTCACCCACCCATCCAGACCTTCACAGATGTACTCTTGACCTTCACGGATGTACTCTTGAACCCATACACCCAATGAATCACCCACTCATACATCTATGCACAGAGTCACCCACCCCCCACCCACTCACACAGACACTCAGGCACCCAAAGAGATACTCAGACAACCAATTAATAACCGATATAGATAGTCATGTAGCTACTCACCAACCCATGCAGCCACTTTTACACAGTTTACTCACTAACCCATGCATTCAGTAAGATACGCTTAATCAGTCACTTATACAATTAGCCACACACCTACTATATATATATAAAAAATATATATATAACATATTTAAACTTTAAAGAAACACACATTCACTGGAGGATGTCATCAGTGATGTCATTTGAGATGTCATCAGTGATGTCATCAGTGATGTCACTCACCATGTCATGAGTGATGTAATATGTGATGTCATCAGCAGTGCATTGCGGGGGAACAAGTTATAGTTAGCTCTACTAACTATAACGGGCAAATTTCTCTGGTTTTGTACGAGTAAAATGTCCAACTAACCATAAACCTGTGTTTTTTCCAGTTAATATAAATATATATGCATACATATATATATATATATATATATTCACTGAAAAAATCATAGGTTATAGACCATATATAGTTAGGGATTAGCATTTACAAAACCTTATTTTACTCGCACAAAACCATTGAAATTCGCATATATAGTTAGTTGCACTAACTATATATCGCGCACCCGCAATCCACTGCTGATCATGTCACATATTACATCATTCATGACATGGTCAGTGACATCACTGATGACATCTCAAATGACATCACTGATGACATCACTGATGACATCTCAAATGACATCACTGATGACATCTCATTTGACATTACTGATCACATCATTGATTACATCATTCATGTGATAATACGATGAACCTCTTCAGACTCTAATATAACCTTAGATACACTCAGTGTAAACAGACACTCACAGACTGTCACTCATCCATGGAGTTACTCACACACCTAGTCAGTCATGCAAAGAATCAATCACACCTCCATTTCCTCAACTATACAGTTATACACACCTTACTTATTCCAACATATACTAACACATATTTACTCTCTTATACAATCCCTGATACAAGTTCACAATGATCCATACAGCCACTCACACATTCACTGGCTCTTATGCACAGATTTTTATATATGTCAACTCTCACATGTACTGTGTTTTACATATGTACTTACTTTGACATGTAGCACTGAGATATCCATTCACTCACCAATACACTCATGCACACAGTCAACCGCCCATACAGCTGTTTCCACATGCACTTTTGAACCCATACATCTAGTGAATCAACTGCTCACACATCTATGCACAGAGTCATACACCTCCCAGCCACCCACACACACACTCAGTCTCCCATACAAATACTTGGGCAACCAATCAATAACCCATATTGTTACTCATATAGCTACTGATCAACACATGCAGCAGTTTACAGAACAACAGACATAATGATGCACAAATTAAGACAGTTTAGTCACTAACCCATGCACTCAGTGAGACACATTTAATCACTCACTCATACAGTCAGTCATGCACCTACTAAATCCTTCATCCAGACACTTATACATCCACTCATTCTTCAATATGTAAGACATATTTTAACTTTACAGAAACATACAGTCACTGGATGTTGTCATCAGTGATGTCATTTGAGATGTCATCAGTGATGTCATCAGTGATGTCACTGACCATGTCATGAATGATGTAATATGTGACATGATCAGCAGTGGATTGCGGGTGCACAATATATAGTTAGTGCAACTAACTATATATGCGAATTTCAATGGTTTTGTGCGAGTAAAATAAGGTTTTGTAAATGCTAATCCCTAACTATATATGGTCTATAACCTATGTTTTTTTCAGTGAATTTCAATGTTTTTTTAATAGCAAATATCAAAAGCTGTAAAATGTATTCTTATTCTAATTCAAAAATATATTTTATATTTTTGTAATATATATTTTTTTTGTAATTATTTTTTTTGTTTCGCTGCCGGTCCGCGAACCGGGCAGCTTCCCGTTAGCTTCATTTTGTTCCCCGATCCGGTCCGCGAACCGGTAAACGTTCCGTTAGCGCAACTACCGCATTAGAAATCAACATTGTGACGCGTCGCGTAAGCGCGACGTATCACGTTACCGCGTAATGCGTCTTATGACGCGCCGCGTTAGCGCACCCGGAAGTGCTCCGGAACGCAAACCGAGGCGCGAAGCGCAGCGCCCCGGAAGCGATCCGGGGCGCGGCGCGGAGCGCGTAATGTAAGCATAACAGGTCATGTGACTTGTTTATAAAACTTTTCATTAGTTCATTTTACTTTTGGTTTCCTAATGATGGAAGGCTTGGTCATATGACCTAAAAATAACACTTCATTGGTTTAGACCATTTTTTTTTCCCAAATGATGAAAGCCCCACCTTTTTTTCTCTCACTCTGACTTGTAAAGCAAAGGACCCAGATGCATTTACAGTTTATCACTAACAATGTTCCAGGCTAATGTATTTTCCCGGGAAATTTACAACTGTCCTGCAAGTAAAATATTCCTATTTCGAGAAAAAGGGCGTTTCTTCGTCCCATGAGGGAGCCGTTGAGCAAAAGAGGCTCGGCCTGCTGTCATAGTCGCTAATAGGCCTGAATATCGGATTCTTATTGATCACTTTATGTTGCAGGAGTGGAAAACACAACAGCCCTTGACCATTTATCTTTACAGCATTCCTGCGTATTATACCTTTTAACCGTCATGTAATCGGGCTGCTTTATTTCACTTGCCTTTTACTGATTCGAAAACAGTTGCTATTATTCAAAACGTTACCAATCTAGGTACTACTACCATGTTTTGTTTTAAAAACCTTTATTGTGAAAATGTCAGTATACAAATACGGGCCTATAACCACGTGGGCCGGCCACGGAGCAAACTGGAATCGTATATGATGAGGGGACATTTACACTGTAGAAGAACGTAAAGGGCGGGCCATTAGGTTGCAAGAACTAAGGTGTCTAACAGTTGCGGAATCGGTGGACGTAAATTTTATAATTAAAGTACGACAGGGCCAGTTACAATAAAATTATCTAGATATACATTTGCGGGCAAGTACCATGGGTGACGTTAATTCGAACTTTCAATAGTACAGTAATCAATAACACATCAGAACTTAATATCAATAGGGATGTCCAAATGTTCAATCAGTACTCGTCCCCGCCCGCCATGTGCTTCAAAACTGGATACGTATCTCGAGATATCAAGGCTGGGCAACCAGTACACAACAAGGAGTTGCGAGTCCCATTTATACCGGCGCCATTTTGGGCGAGGCCGGGCAGGTCCAGGATATAGTCAAAATGTCTCCACCAACCAGCGGTCGGACCAGAACCCCTTTCGGCAGTCAAAAAAGGTTCAGTTAAATGACAACAGAAGAGATAGGCAACAAGAACCATCAGTCAAAAGAGGGGAGGGCAAGTTCTTCCCTACCGGGTCACGTTGGGGCTCCACCGGAACTGATCGAATTGGTAGTCTACAGTGTTTCTGGATGTTTCAGACTGAAGCTGGCGTCAGCATGAGAGCACCACCATCTCGTGGCTCCGTGGTGGCCATTCCGCAAGCAATCATGGCAGCCGCTCCCCACCGGAAGCCTGCGGGAGTCGGGGGCCCGGTGACTTTTGTAGAATCTTCAAGGCTGAGGGGACGCTTTCGGGAATCGGGCCCATGCCCTAGCAGGCAAGCGTCCGAGTTCCAAGGTGTCCCAGGGCCATTTTAGTGGACCAGGCCCAAATCCGAAGAGCCGGCCGCCATTTTGAGAGTCCTGTGGCAGCCGCCTATCGCTGCACCGCAAGAGTGGGCGCAATTCAGCTGGATGGTGGGCGAGACGCTGTAGCCGCAAGAGCGGGCGCAACTCAGCTGGATGGCGGGTGAGGCACTGTGCCGCAAGAGCGGGCGCAACTCAGCTGGATGGCGGGTGAGGCACTGTGCCACAAGAGCGGGCGCAACTCAGCTGGATGGCGAGTGAAACGCCAAAGGGCGCCCCACTGCAGCTGAGGAGCCTCCACCTGGGGAGGCGGGGGAGGCCTGTTCGCGCCGCCTCCCCCCCCGGGGCGCCCCACGCCGTCTTTCGGCGCAGCATTGTAGGATGGCCAGACCAGTGCGGCAACTTGCTGGACACCACCTCGGTCCCGTCCGGATCTCGGCGCGTTGTGCTGCCTTCGGCCTATTCGCACAACGGTCCGCTACTGACGCCGCCTCACAGGCCGACGGATTTTGTAGGCTTTTTATAGCCCAAAGCTGACTAAAAGACAGCCCGGGGAGGGAGGGGCAGGGACAGTGTCAAGCGGACGGTGAATGCTTTGAGATGGATGTTGCAGCAGGCTGCCATGTAAATTGTTGTTTAAAATGTTTTTTTTTTAACGTGTTTACTTTGTTGGAGCGTTGTATATATTTATAAGTTATTAAAGTGTTATAATCCTACTACTTTGTTGGAGTGCTATATATTTGTAATGTGGCAACGAGCACAAAGATGTTACTGTATAACCAGAAAAATACATAGTCCAATTGTGCGTGATCTAGTACAATCTGGTGACGCCGATAGTGGGTATCAGCAGACTTTCATTTGTATAGGGTTTGTCGGTTATTGGGCGGGGTGGGTGGTAGGGCAGGCATGCTTAGGCAGCGAGGGCGGCGAACTACCTCGTGGCCATCCCGACCGCGAGCTTGGCTCCTCCCCCTGGTTTCATACTTTTTGCGGAGGGCTATTTCCTGGTGTTTCTTGTTTTAGCAGGGTCAGAAAGGATCCTATCAGTGGCCTACTGATTTTGTTTGATTCCTTTTGTTTTGCCATAATTTGCTAGGAAGGTACCGTGGCTAATCCGTATTTTATATATATGTCCTCTTTATTAGGGGTGCCCTCCGGTGGGTCCGGACGAGCTACCTCTAATAAATGGTCTGGGTAGAACCAATTACCAATCAGTGGGGAGAAGATAGGCATGACAGATTACAAAAGGGGGGACAAGGGTCCGCACTGCCTATCTTTTCACTGCTTGCAAAGACTAGACGGAATATCTCTATTCCACGTTATTTGTAAGCAGAGAATACCTCCAAAGAACTAATATCAAACAACCAGTGTTCGGACAATCAAACAATCAAATGGTGAGAAAGAGATAGGCACAACGGGTTACAACGGGGGACAAAGGTCCGCGTTACCTACCCTTCACTACCTGCAAAGGAAGAGAGAATCTTCGTATTCCTCTCCGTTTGTAGACAGAGAATCTCCAAAGAGGACCAATGTATCAAGTAGCGACCAAGGCTAAATGAACCAATCAATCGAATAATACTAGTATTTTCAAACAATTCCGATACAAACAATCAATCAAATAGTCAATCAGGTGGATAAAACCATCCTGCCAATCAGACGTATAAAACGTCCTACTTAACCTTACCCGGACCACAAGGACAGTTCTTCGCCTTCCCCTTCCAGCGTCCTCTTACTCCAGTTTTACCACAGCACTCCTGTGGGGTCCTAGTCAGGACAGCAGGCCACTCAAGAGAGGTCCGTTCAGAATCGGTGAAGTTCACTTGATCGGCAGCCAGACGAGGGTCCTCTCCAGGCAGGTATACTCCAATCGTTTAGACGTTCACCCCATCGTCAGGACCTCTCTTACTGAACCCACATGTCGCTGATGGGCCCCGCGTTGGGACGCCAATTGAGGAAAAGCAGCCAGTTACTGTCGAATGCCCAGGCTGTTGGCGCAAGGACGCCTCTAATTTCCCATAGCAAATAGTTACCAAATAAAGAGACAGGCGCTGGGAGCTGGAACGCAAGAACAGGGTTTATTTCTCATGAGGAGAGCCTGTCATTTCAGACACGCACACAGAATGTCTTCGGGAGGTGCTCTGACCACATCTCTGAGGCCTCTTATACACAGGTTTATTGCTTTATTACATGTGACACATTCTTGTGAAGACTTTGATGTACAGAAAAGCATCCCTGGAATCTTCCGCTTCAGGCTCGGTCCCACACACCCTTACAGTGAGAATCCCCTCCCCAATCACAATACAGGATCGTTATCAGATAGTAGGAACAGCAGGACATTCCGCTGATTCCCGGAATGCGTGTGGTGTGACGGATCTCATGGGGTGGGGGCCTTGATCTATTATAACTCCTTTGAAGAGGGGTGATTCTTTACAGTTGGGGCCATAAACTACATCCGCAGGGCTAGGTGATAGCCTGGGACCAGCCTGGACAATCGGACACAGAGGAAGAGGAGTGTCAGAGGGTGCGGTAGTGAATAGGGTGAAAGGGAGGTGTCGGGCGGGCACGGGGTGTGATTCTCAGGGAAGAGCAGCGCAGATGGGGGGAGGTTTATGGCCCATGCATGAGAGAGAGAGCGGGGGTGACCAGTGCGTGGGGGAGATGCTTGCGAGGGTCGGGAGCCGTGCTGAGGATCGGCGGCGTGCAGAGAGTGGGTCTGGTCAAGGCATCTAAAATGGCTGCCGTGCACGACAAAAGTGTGGCATTGGAAAAAAAGCAAGATGGCGCAGACAATGTTTATCAATACTGATTAATTTTCCACAGAGAGAGCGGGGGTGGTCAGAGAGGGGGGGTGTTTGTAGCGCCAGGGAGACGCACTGGGGACCAGAGAGGGGCAGAGGGGCCATAGCGCTTTCAAAATGGCTGCTGCTTGCTAGAGCGTACGTGCCTGAGTGGGGACAAGGTGGCGCCGATTATGTTGACATCGCAAACCAGATTTTAACACATAGACATGGAAGTGAAAACTGCACCATTGCTCCCCCCCCCCCCGACTGACACCCTCGTTTGCCTCAGCTTGGATCATCATTTGCTAAAGTGTTCGAAGACCCCACCGTGAGTATAAGCACAATCGGGGCCTTACTGCACACCCTGAGAAAAACTACGCAGCAAGACAATCTCTACCTTCTCCCTTTTCCATGTTCCAACGCTTTGAAATGAACAATATATTTACTCGCAGTGACAAAATGGCGGTCAACACTTCCTGATTTCCTTCGAATCGAACGTTAACAGACGTCACGCAGCAAAAAAAAAAAATCCGCTCACGCGCAGCCGCTGGAAGACATGTATCAACATATATGAGCCTCCTCAGCCACCCTCAGAAAACCTAGGGGGTCAGGATACGTCTCCCGTGCCCCCCTTTTCCCATTTCCCACATTGTTTTTCCTCCATCTTGTTATTTAATTGAAACGAAACACAAAATGGCGAACTCCCGTTACGCTACCGGTGAGCGACCCGGTTCGCATACCGGGAAGCGCTTCTACCGCGAAAAATCAAATTTTTTTTATTTGCCCCACGGGACCCTTTAATAACCCCAACATCATTCCTAGGGGGTTAAGAGGGGTCTACCTTGCCCCCTTTCATTAAATTCCCCCTTCGTTTTTCTCCTCCTCTTGTCTCTCGATCCTACCGAGAGACAAGATGGCGGCCGGTCCGGACTGTTTAGAATGTTGACAGACACCGGAGAGCCAATCAGCTTCGCTTCGCGAAGTTCCGTTACGCGTCAGGTACGCGAACCGGAGCGCTAACTGGAGCGCTGTCACAGATATATCTGTTTTTTAAAACGTTAATTTCTCAAAATCCTCTGGAGCACATATATTGAGACATAGCAAAGGCACGTCGGGCAAACTATATCTACAATTTTGCCAAGTTTCGTGTAAATCCATTCAGCCGTTCGAGCTAAAAGTGAGTCCAACCGCCCTATGGAAAACTCAATGTTAAAAACGCGTTTTGGGACCCCCCTTTTTTCTCGGCCCCCCCTTGACGAACCCCCCCCAAATTTTCAGGAGCTGCTCAGAAACAAAATGTGCCATTTTCCAGAAAATTTCAGCCAATTCCGTCCACAAACGCCAAAGTTATTCGACATAGAATTTTCAAAAATCCCATAGGAAAAAAATCCTAACTATATATACCTACTGGCGACCGCCAGTAGGTAATATATATATATATATATTCACTGAAAAAATCATAGGTTATAGACCATATATAGTTAGGAATTAGCATTTACAAAACCTTGAAAATTCACTGAAAAAACCATAGGTTATAGACCATTTGTATGGGAGACTGAGTGTGTGTGTGGGTGGCTGGGAGGTGTATGACTCTGTGCATAGATGTGTGAGCAGTTGATTCACTAGATGTATGGTTTCAAAAGTGCATGTGGAAACAGCTGTATGGGCGGTTGACTGTGTGCATGAGTGTATTGGTGAGTGAATGGATATCTCAGTGCTACATGTCAAAGTAAGTACATATGTAAAACACAGTACATGTGAGAGTTGACATATATAAATAACTGTGCATAAGAGCCAGTGAATGTGTGAGAGGCTGTATGGATCATTGTGAACTTGTATCAGGGATTGTATAAGAGAGTAAATATGTGTTAGTATATGTTTGAATAAGTAAAGTTTGTATAACTGTATAGTTGAGTAAATGGAGGTGTGATTGATTCTTTGCATGACTGACTAGGTGTGTGAGTAAATCTATGGATGAGTGAGAGTCTGTGAGTGTCTGTTTACACTGATTGTATCTAAGGTTATATTAGAGTCTGAAGAGGTTCATCGTATTATCACATGAATGATATCATCAGTGATGTGATCAGTAATGTCAAATGAGATGTCATCAGTGATGTCATCAGTGATGTCATTTGAGATGTCATCAGTGATGTCATTTGAGATGTCATCAGTGATGTCATCAGTGATGTCACTGACCATGTCATGAATGATGTAATATGTGACATCATCAGCAGTGGATTGCGGGTGCGCGATATATAGTTAGTGCAACTAACTATATATGGAATTTCAATGGTTTTGTGTGAGTAAAATAAGGTTTTGTAAATGCGAATTCCTAACTATATATGGTCTATAACCTATGGTTTTTTCAGTGAATTTTCAAGGTTTTGTAAATGCTAATTCCTAACTATATATGGTCTATAACCTATAGTTTTTTCAGTGAATTTTCAAGGTTTTGTAAATGCTAATTCCTAACTATATATGGTCTATAGCCTATGGTTTTTTCAGTGAATATATATATATATACATACATATATAAACATATATCATCTGTATATCTATATAAATACAAACATAAATGCATGCATACATATAATTATATGCATACAGATGCATGTTATTTACATGAAAGTTGAAAAAACACTAATAAAAGCAAAGCTAAAAAGCCACCTCATTACAAACAGAATGGCTTTAACTTAAACGAGGGCGAGATCTATTGCATTTTCAATGCTTGTTTACTTTGGTTCCATCAAGAAGGCATTCAGATGTGTCACACATTTGCCATAAATTCTGAATGTTAGCACTCTAGTTGCACATTAGATCACTGTAGTAAAGCTACTGCTCACCAGGGACGTCTGCTGCTGGTATTCAAAGTGCATGTTTCAGTCTGCATGTCAGAATTTTTTTAATGAAATAGAAGAGGATTTGAGAAGTCACTCAAAATGATCCCTAATTTTTCTTTCTGAAGCACTAATCATACTTTCTATGGCAAAATTAACCCCCTCATGTTGTTCCTTTTTAAATTGAGTGTTTTCAGACTTACCACTTCATTCCAATCAAGATGGCTTCTGGTGTGCCATACTTTTGTCATAAGTAAGACTGTTAGCGCTCTAGTTGATCTTTAGAACACTCTGGGACATTCTGTCATTGGGCTATATTTGGGGTACATCTGGGAGATTTTTGGGCTACATTTAGGCTCTTTTGTCTCTGGTGGCCATCTTGGGAGACTGTATGTCAGAATTTTTTAATGAAATTGAAGAGGGTTTGAGAAGTCACTCAAAATGTGCCCTAATTTTTCTTTCTGCAGCACTAATCATAATTCATATGGCAAAATATACCCCCTCATTTTGTTCCTTTTTAAATTAAATGTTTTAAGAGTTACCACTTTATTCCAATCAAGATGGCTTCAGGTGTGCCATACCTTTGTAATAAGTAGGACTGTTAGCGCTCTAGTTGTTCTTTAGAACACTCTGGGACATTCTGTCATTGGGCTATACTTGGGCTACATCTGGGTGATATTTGGGCTACATTTGGGCTCTTTTGTCTCTGGTGGCCATTTTGGGAGACTGCATGTCAGAATTTTTTAATGAAATAGAAGAGGATTTGAAAAGTCACTCAAAATGTGCCCTAATTTTTCTTTCTGCAGCACTAATAATACCTTCTATTGCATAATATACCCCCTCATTTTGTTCCTTTTTAAATTAAATGTTTTAAGAGTTACCACTTTATTCCCATCACGATGGCTCCAGGTGTGCTATACCTTTGTCATAAGTAGGACTGTTAGCGCTCTAGTTGTTCTTTAGAACACTCTGGGACATTCTGTCATTGGGCTATACTTGGGCTACATCTGGGTGATATTTGGGCTACATTTGGGCTCGTTTGTCTCTGGTGGCCATTTTGGGAGACTGCATGTCAGAATGTTTTAATGAAATAGAAAAGGATTTGAGAAGTCACTCAAAATGTGCCCTAATTTTTCATTCTGCAGCACTAATCATACTTTCTATGGCAGAATATACCCCCTCATGGTGTTTCTTTTTAAATTAAATGTTTTAAGAGTTACCACTTTATTCCAATCAAGATGGCTTCAGGTGTGCCATACCTTTGCAATAAGTAGGACTGTTAGCGCTCTAGTTGTTCTTTAGAACACTCTGGGACATTCTGTCATTGGGCTATATTTGGGCTACATCTGGGTGATATTTGGGCTACATTTGGGCTCTTTTGTCTCTGGTGGCCATTTTGGGAGACTGCATGTCAGAATGTTTTAATGAAATAGAAAAGGATTTGAGAAGTCACTCAAAATGTGCCCTAATTTTTCATTCTGCAGCACTAATCATACTTTCTATGGCAAAATATACCCCCTCATGTTGTTTCTTTTTAAATTAAATGTTTTAAGAGTTACCACTTTATTCCAATCAAGATGGCTTCAGGTGTGCCATACCTTTGTAATAAGTAGGACTGTTAGCGCTCTAGTTGTTCTTTAGAACACTCTGGGACATTCTGTCATTGGGCTATATTTGGGCTACATCTGGGTGATATTTGGGCTACATTTGGGTTCTTTTGTCTCTGGTGGCCATTTTGGGAGACTGCATGTCAGAATGTTTTAATGAAATAGAAAAGGATTTGAGAAGTCACTCAAAATGTGCCCTAATTTTTCATTCTGCAGCACTAATCATACTTTCTATGGCAAAATATACCCCCTCATGTTGTTTCTTTTTAAATTAAATGTTTTAAGAGTTACCACTTTATTCCAATCAAGATGGCTTCAGGTGTGCCATACCTTTGTAATAAGTAGGACTGTTAGCGCTCTAGTTGTTCTTTAGAACACTCTGGGACATTCTGTCATTGGGCTATACTTGGGCTACATCTGGGTGATATTTGGGCTACATTTGGGCTCTTTTGTCTCTGGTGGCCATTTTGGGAGACTGCATGTCAGAATGTTTTAATGAAATAGAAAAGGATTTGAGAAGTCACTCAAAATGTGCCCTAATTTTTCATTCTGCAGCACTAATCATACTTTCTATGGCAAAATATACCCCCTCATGTTGTTTCTTTTTAAATTAAATGTTTTAAGAGTTACCACTTTATTCCAATCAAGATGGCTTCAGGTGTGCCATACCTTTGTAATAAGTAGGACTGTTAGCGCTCTAGTTGTTCTTTAGAACACTCTAGGAGGCTGCAGTAGAACACAAAGGAATCAACTGACAGTCTCTGTCCTTGTTGGATGTACATGTTTTACTGAGAATGTCAGACTTCATTTTCACATGACTGAGAAAGATAATGTGAATTTACAGAAAATATGCTTTCAGTTTAGCTTATAGATCCCCTTCCAAACCACTGTGGGAAAATCATGAGATATTAGTTTTATTTCAAACAACATTCATGATATCACAGCAGAAGGTTTTTTCACATGGTAAAATCACCTTAGAACCCACCACAATTCCTAAAACGAGTATGGTACCATCAACAAATGATTTATAATGTAACTAAAGTCCTAAAACCCTCTATTAACTACAATGCTTTTTGATGAGGTGCTATCATGTATATTGGTCCCAAGATGGCTGCCAACACTTCTTGGATGAAGTGCTGACAGCCAATCAGATCAGATGTGTGGTTAGGCTCCGCCCAGATATATATCTTTTTTTGAACCTAAATTACTCAAAATCCACTGGAGCACATATATTGAGACCTAGCAAAGGCACATTGGGCTAACAGTCCCTACAATTTTGCCAAGTTTCGTGCAAATCCATTCAGCCGTTCGAGCTAAAAGTGAGGCCAACCGCCCTATGGAAATTAACATGGGAAAAACGCGTTTTGGGACCCCCCTTTTTTCTCGGCCCCCCCTTGATGAAACCCCCCCAAATTGTCAGGGGCTGCTCAGAAACAAAATGTTCCATTTTCCTGAAAATGTCAGCCAATTCCGTCCACAAACGCCAAAGTTATTAGACATAGAATTTTCAAAAATCCCATAGAGAAAAAATCCTAACTATATATACCTACTGGCGACCGCGTCGGCTATATGAAATGGCATACAGGGTGAGTGAACAGGCTGCATTATAATGCTGGATGGCGGAGCAACGCGAGTGCCTTCCGAATGCTTCAGGGCAATTTGTGTAACAATATATATATATATATATATATATATATATATGTATATATACGAACCAAACTCCTGTCTATCGGATTTGGATTCTGACTTCAAACCAGGTACAGACCACACAGAAGCGCTTCAAATAGTTGCAAGGTGGTTTATTTACCCCCTGTCTTCAGCATGACATGTTTCGGCTACGTCACTGCAGCCTTGTTCACATGACAATGGGAACCAATGGTTGTGATTAAATACTGTGCACAGTCAGTGAATGGGCGTTAACAGCACGATAGACATAGAAAATACATTTGTAAAATTACACTCCAATGTAGATCCATTAAATAAGATGTGGTAAAAAATCACACTCCTGGAATCATTTTAGGACACATTATAACTAATAAATAAGTCCAATCACATCTAACAAACAAAGGAGGTATATCAGATATAAAATGTATGCTTCTAAAAAGTCGTCTATATACAAAGCGTTAACATTAGATGTATTAAAAAAAAAACATGTGTATTTTTAAAGAAAAGAAATACTAGTGCAAATAAGCTGTGATAAAGTGCAAATTCGTGCAAAGTGCAAAGTATCTAAAAACTTGGAAAAAAAATGGCTGTTTCATCTCATAATACCAAGTTTTAAAAAAAATTCTATATTCAAATAGATGGGAAAGCATTGGGAGAAAACACGTTAAGAACCTTTATAATGATGATCCACATGTAATAGTTCATAGGGAATACCTGTACAAAATATGGATAAATGAGATTTAATCCTCACATGACAGCATAATTGATTGGAACATTATGGCATAGTGCCCTATACCCAATATGGAGTAATGTCAATAGAAGCAACTATTCATTATCGTTGCCACTACAAATTCACATTGGCAATAAATAATACTGGAATTGCTGAAATCCGTTCCTAATGGATGGGAAAGTAAAGGTAGCTACTTATTAAAAATGGGAGGAACATCAATAGACTGGAACACTAAATCTAGATACCTAGGGCAAGTTGATAATAGCATACAGGAATAATGATAATGTAATTGATCTATCATCCGAGCCCTCTACACAGGTTCAATTCGAACCAACATGAGGCCTATTCAGCTAATACTGTTTTCTTATTCATAAAAACAGTGCAGGTCTCCCTTGTGTTCATCCCATTCGGGATCCTGGTATCTAAGAGTAATATATATTTGCTCTCCAATTGTCTTAATGATCTCTCTCTGTTGCCACCCCTGATGTTTTTAGGCACTGCATCAATGATAAAGTACGTGAGATCATTCAAACTCTTTTTGAGGACTAGTTCAAAGTGGCGCGCCACTGCGTAACTTTTCATCGGAATATATATATATATATATATATATATATATATATATATATATATATACATATATATATATATATATATATATATATATATATATATATATATATATATTTATATATATATATTTATATATATATCTATATACCAGTAGGTATATATAGTTTGGACCTAGTTTCCATAGCAAATCCACAACATTCTATTGGACATAACTTTGGCGCCGGTTAATCAATCTATGTGAATTTCTCAAAGAAGATAGCCCGTTACGCTCCGCTCCATCCCTGAAAGTTTCGGAGGGATTCGTGAAGTGGGGGGCAAGAAAAAATGGGGGTCCCAAAACGCGTTTTCCCCATGCAATTTTCCATAGGACATCTAGACAAGGCTACAGCCCGAACCGATGAACGGAATTACACCAAACTTGGCAAAATGGTAGGGCCTGGTACGGAGTATGCCCTTTTAGTAAAATGGTGTAAATCCCTCCAGTAGTTTTTGAAAAAATCAAGTTTGAAAAATATATATATCCATAGGTGGGACACAGTGAGTGCACGGGTACGCGCACGGTGCGCACATGGGTCAGTGCACTTGCGCGCACGGTGCGCGGACCCCGGTGTGCGCGAGCGAGCTCCTGATTGGCTGGCAGTCATCTGTCAACATTCCAAACTGTCGAAACCAGGAAGTGTTGGCCAGGGTGGAGACCCCCTGACCCCCTAGCCCTTCTCAGGGGGTCCCAGAAGGACCCCCAAGGGCAAAAAAAAAAAAATTTCGAAAAATCACGGGGTACGTGCACCGTGTGCGGACCCGTGCACGTACATGCGCACACGTGAAGCGCACGGTGCGCGTACCCCGCGATTTTTAGAAAAAAACATTTCTTTTTTGTGTTGCCCTGGGGGTCCTTCTGGGACCCCCTGAGAAGGGATAGGGGGTCAGGGGGTCTCTACTCTGCCCCCTTTTCGCATTTTCCACTCTTGTTTTGGGCTCTCTTGTGCCTCAGTTCCCCTGAGAAACAAGCATGGTGTAAAAAGGGGCGTGGTCTCAATACTTCAGACGACTGCCAGCCAATCAGGAGCTCGCGCAGACCTTTCCAAGCATGGGCTGCATTGATTGGCTGTGAACACTCCAAACCAGGAGGTTTGGGCAGCCATCTTGTGCTCGGTAGACCGAGGCACAAAAGAAGCAGAAAAATAAACATGTAGAATGCAAAAAGGGGGCAGGGTAGAAACACCCTGACCCCCTAGGGCTGCTCAGGTGGTCCCACAAGTATATTAAACTATTTAAACGTTATCCGCTAATAGAATTAGCATTTAGAAAACCTTTGAAATTCATTGAAAAAAAACATAGGTTTCACGCCTGATATAGTTAGGAATTAGCATTTAAAAAACCTTTGAAATTCACTGAAAAAACCATAGGTTTCAGGCCTTATATAGTTAGGAATTAGCATTTAAAAAACTATTGAAATTGCTCCTATATAGTTAGTTGTACTAACTATATTTTGCGCACCCGCAATCCACTGCTGATGATGTCAGACATTACATCAATTATGACATGTTCAGTGACACGGGTACGCGCACTGTGCGCACATGGGTCAGTGCACTTACGCGCACGGTGCGCGGACCCCGGCGTGCGCGAGCGAGCTCCTGATTGGCTGGCAGTCGTCTGTCAACATTCCAAACTGTCGAACCAGGAAGTGTTGGCCAGGGTAGAGACCCCCTGACCCCCTAGCCCTTCTCAGGGGGTCCCAGAAGGACCACCAAGGGCAAAAAAATAATAATTTTTGAAAAATCGCGGGGTCCGCGCACCATGCGTGGATCCGTGCACGTACGCACGTACTAACTATATTTTGCGCACCCGCAATCCACTGCTGATGATGTCAGACATTACATCATTCATGACATGTTCTGTGACATCACTGATGACATCTCAAATGACATCACTGATGACATCATGTACGTGACAATCACATACACCTTTTCATACACTAGTAAAATCTTTCATCACTCTTTGTAAAATACAGAGTATCATATTTGAATCCATTGACACAGCAATACAAGTATCTAAAAACCCTCTCAGTGATTTCTAGATGTATACACACATCTAAACACTTAGCTGTAGATTCAATCATACATGCTGTGAATGACAAATAAAACACTAATAAACTATTCACACATGTTTGGGCAGTCACACACACCCCCACCGAACCACACACACATTCACTCTCCCATACAAATACTCAGTTAACTAATCAATAACTAATATAGACTTTCACATAGCTAGTAACCAACTGCAGAACCAGTATGCACTATATTTAGTGAGACACTATAAAATGTTAACCGCATCGATGCGGATGGTTTTCCCCTGGTGCGCTGAAGCGCCACGAAAACGAATGCGATCATGACTAGCTCAGCTCGTCATGAGTGAGGCTCCACTTTGCCGCGTCGAACTTTGACTGCATCGAACTGCTGACTAGTCAGCAGTTCGATGCAGTGTTTGTATTACACACTATAAGATGGCGCTCAATGTTGCGTTAGTGGCAAAGTCCTTTGTTTGTTTTGATTAATTGTACAAACATAGATAATGGTGCCGCATACTGCTTTTCTGATGTGAATACTGACGAAGGGAGTTTAATCCCAAAATGCGTTTGTTCTTAAAAAAAAACCCTCGCTGATATACTGCTGTGCTCGTGAGTGCTATTTTCCTGAACCCGGCTGGGTATTGGCAGGAATTTGGAGCTGTTATATGAACGCGGACACCATCGCGATAAAGCACCCGCTTTTAAGAGTGACTCGTTTCTTTGGTGTAACCTGGAGCTTGGATATATATATATATACATTACCTACTGGCGATAGCCAGTAGGTATATATAGTTAGGATTTTTTTCCTATGGGACTTTTGAAAATTCTATGTCTAATAACTTTGGCGTTTGTGGACGGAATCGGCTGAAATTTTCAGGAAAATGGCACATTTTGATTCTGAGCAGCCCCTGAAAATTTGGGGAGGTTTCGTCAAGGAGGGGCCGAGAAAAAAGGGGGGTCCCAAAACGCGTTTTTTGCATTGAGTTTTCCATAGGGCGGTTGGACTCACTTTTAGCTCGAACGGCTGAATGGATTTGCACGAAACTTGGCAAAATTGTAGGGACTGTTAGCCCGATGTGCCTTTGCTAGGTCTCAATATATGTGCTCCAGTAGTTTTTGAGAAATTAACGTTCAAACCAAGATATATATCTGTAACAGCGCTCTGGGCAGCGATCCGGTCCGCTTACTTTTCGCTTATCGGAACTTTGCGCGCAGAAAGCTGATTGGCTCTCCGGTGTCTGTCAACATTCTAAACAGTCCGGAGCGGACGCCATCTTGTCTCTCGGTAGGATCGAGAGAGAAGAAGAGGTGGAAAACGAAAGGGGAATTTAATGAAAGGGGGCAAGGTATCCTCCTCTTGACCCCCTAGGAATGTTGTTGGGGTTATTAAAGGGTCCCGTGGGGAAAATAAAAAAAAAATGATTTTTCACGGTAGAAGCGCTTCACGGGCCGCGAACTGGGCCGCAAACTGGTAGCGAAACGGGAATTCGCCATTTTGTGCTTCGTTAATTAAATTACTAGGTATAAGGGGGTGCGGGAGACGTATCCTAATCCCCTTACTAGTTATAAGTGGGTGCGGGAGACGTATCCTAATCCTCTATGTTTCCTGAGGGTGGCTGAGGAGGCTGATATATGTTGATACATCTCTTCCAGCGGCTGTGCGTGAGCTTTTTTTTTTTTTTTGCTGCGTGACAGTCCGGAGCGGCCGCCATCTTGTCTCTCGGTAGGATCGAGAGAGAAGAAAAGGTGAAAAACTAAGGGGGAATTTAATGAAAGGGGGCAAGGTATCCCCCTCTTCACCCCCTAGGAATGTTGTTGGGGTTATTAAAGGGTCCCGTGGGGAAAATAAAAAAAAAATGATTTTTCACGGTAGAAGCGCTTCACGGGCCGCGAACTGGGCCGCAAACTGGTAGCGAAACGGGAATTCGCCATTTTGTGCTTCGTTAATTAAATTACTAGGTATAAGGGGGTGCGGGAGACGTATCCTAATCCCCTATGTTTCCTGAGGGTGGCTGAGGAGGCTGATATATGTTGATACATCTCTTCCAGCGGCTGCGCCATCTTGCTTTTTTTCGAATGCCACAATTTTGTCGTGCACGGCAGCCATTTTAGATGCCAGGCTGGTCCCAGGCTATCACCTAACCCTGCGGATGTAGTTTATGGCCCCAGCTGTAGAGAATTCAGACATGCCAATCCTCCTGATTTAGGCGTGTGACTACTGATTTCAGTGCTAGTCTCCCGCCTCCCGATTTCTGCAAGCAAAAACCCGGGGGCATATTACGAACAACTAGCGATAATTTTTGTCTCTAACTTGTTTAGAGACAAAAATTATCGCCGCACATCGGCGATTTTTATCGCAGATAAACCTTGCTATTATCGCAGAAAAGTCAGCGATATTCATGTATTATTGACCTAATGCTCTTAGCCATGTTATCCACCTCCCATTGGATAATATGGCTAAGAACTGCTCAGGGCAGGTGTTAGATTTTGGAGATATTCGCGCTTAGCGCGAATATCTCCAAAAGTTGGTAATAGAAGGTAGCGATGTTAGGGACTGTCTCCAGTCGCTAACATCTTGGCACGCCACTTTGCATGTCATTAGTGATAAATATCACTGACATGCAAAGCGGGGCCCAAGATGGTCGCTATCTCCTTTTAGCTGTCACTAACTGGTGTTAGCGACAGCTTGGTAATAGGGAGATAATTTTATCTCCGCTTTCATGGCTTTTAAAGCCAAAAAAGCGGAGATAAACCCCCTTGATAATATGCCCCACGATTCCTTGGGGGTTTCAGCCGACAGGGCTTGCTATTGTGTTACATGGTAATTTTTCCATGAAACGTCAGAGGGTCGATGCAGGGGTTCTAGAAGAGGTGATAAACCATTTAAGCCTCATGAACAAGCGCATGGTCTTTTAAAGATTTGTGAAGTACTCGGGGCGGCGGTGTGTGTGTGCCCTCTTTCAGGAGCGGGCGGGGGGGCACTGCCAGCAACTTGCCAGGTCAGGTAGTGTTCAACACGTGCATCACCCTTTCTCTGCCTGCTATTGCGCTCCATGCTTCGGAAAGGTAAGAAAAAGAACGTGCATTTGAGTTTGAAATGTCCGATCCTGCAGCAGCACACTTCCAAAGCCCACACATGACAATAACCCGATTCAAGGCCCCATTCACCCGTTTTTCAAAAAATAGATAACACTCCAACAAATTAAGGTTATAAAACTTTATTAACTTTTAACGATAATGAACAGAACAAAAACTAAAAACATTTAAACATTTCTTAACACAAAAAGCAACAATGGTTAGAAGCTGTCTTTTGTGCGAATAGTCCCAAGGCAGCACAACGTGCAGAGTTCTGGACGGCACCCAGGTGATGTCGCCTGGGTGCCGCACTGGTTTAGGGATCCTACAATGCTGCTCCGAAAATTGGCGTGGGGCGTCCCGGGTGGGGCGGGGGGAGGCCTCGTCAGTAGCGGTCTGTTGTGCGAATAGTCCCAAGGCAGCACAACGTGCAGAGTTCTGGACGGCACCCAGGTGATGTCGCCTGGGTGCCGCACTGGTTTAGGGATCCTACAATGCAGCACAGAAAAACAGCGTGGGGCGTCCCGGGTGGTGCGGGGGGAGGCCTCGTCAGTAGCGGTCTGTGTCCAGTGTCACATGGCTGACACAACATGTACGACAGGCACCCAGGTGATGTCCAGTAAACTGCCGCACTGGTTTTGGTATCCTACAATGCTGCTCCGAAAATTGGCGTGCGGCGGCCCGGGGGGGGGGGGGGAGGCGGCGTGAACGGGCCTCCCCAGGTGGCGGCCATCTAGCTGAGTTGCGCTCGCTCTTGCGGCCACAGCGTCTCGCTCACCATGTTGTGGAGTTGCTCCCACTCTTGCAGTGCAGCGATAGGCGGCTGCCACATGGCTGTCAAAATGGCGGACGGCTCCTCGGTTTTGGGCCTGGTCCACTGAAATGGCCCTGGGACACCTTGGAACTCGGACGCTTGCCTGCTAGGGCTTGGGCTCCATTCTCGAAAAGCGTCCCCTCAGCCATGAAGATTGTATAAAAGTCTTGGGGGCCCCCGACTCCCGCAGTCTTCCGGTGGGGAGCGGTTGCCATGATTGCTCGCGGAATGCTTCAGTCTGAATGATCCAGAAACAAGGTGGGGCTTTCATCGTTTGGGAAAAAAATTTTTCTAAACCAATGAAAAGTGTTATTTTTAGGTCATATGACCAAGCCTTCCATCTTTAGGAAACCAAAAGTAAAATGAACCAATGAAAAGTTTTATAAACAAGTCACATGACCTGTTCTGCGGCATAGGGCTACAAAAAGCGTAGAAAATCCGTTGGCACGTGAGGCGGCGTCAGTAGCGGACCGATGTGCGAATAGGCCGAAGGCAGCACAACGCGTCGAGATTCGGATGGCACCGAGGTGGTGTCCAGCAAATTGCCGCACTGGTGTGGCCATCCTACAATGCTGCGCCGAAAGACGGCGTGTCCAGCTGAGTTGCGGTCACTGTCAGTAGCGGACCGATGTGCGAATAGGCCAAAGGCAGCACAACGCGTCGAGATCCGGATGGCACCGAGGTGGTGTCCAGCAAATTGCCGCACTGGTGTGGCCATCCTACAATGCTGCGCCGAAAGACGGCGTGTCCAGCTGAGTTGCGGTCACTGTTGCGGTACAGTGACTCGAACGCGCCGAGATCCGGATGGCACCGAGGTGGTGTCCAGCAAATTGCCGCACTGGTGTGGCCATCCTACAATGCTGCGCCGAAAGACGGCGTGTCCAGCTGAGTTGCGGTCACTGTTGCGGTACAGTGACTCGAACGCGCCGAGATCCGGATGGCACCGAGGTGGTGTCCAGCAAATTGCCGCACTGGTGTGGCCATCCTACAATGCTGCGCCGAAAGACGGCGTGTCCAGCTGAATTGCGGTCACTGTTGCGGTACAGTGACTCGAACGCGCCGAGATCCGGATGGCACCGAGGTGGTGTCTAGCAAATTGCCGCACTGGTGTGGCCATCCTACAATGCTGCGCCGAAAGACGGCGTGTCCAGCTGAGTTGCGGTCACTGTTGCGGTACAGTGAGTCGAACGCGCCGAGATCTGGATGGCCAAGTTTCAAGTTTCATCTGGCAGTTTTTCTCCATCCCTCCTGGATCAAAGAAGGTGAATGCTATGCTGTCCTATGGCAACATGAGCATCAACCTGATGAATACGGCATTCGAAAATCATAAATGCCCTAATGCACCCAAGAAGTAATTTTTTTTTTGCTCCAGTTGAGCCGTTTTCAATGCCTGTTTTTTGTTGTTTCCCCTCCATCAAGAACAAAACAAAAATACAAGGCGCTAAGATCCGAATGGCAAGTCCTGGATGTTGAGTGCCTCAGTTGAGAGTTCTGAGTAGTGCTTGTAAGACTATCTGAAGTTTATTATAAGAATCAGAGTAAGTTGAAGACTGTCTGAAGCTTATTTGCACCTGCTGCAGCTTCACTAGGTCCGGCGGAACTTTTTGCCTTTTCTTTTCTGCTTCTTTTCCTACAATGCGTTTCATCTGAAGACACGACCAGGTCCCTGAATGTGTGCAGGGGGACGCTATTGATTGAATGAAAATGGCGGCTTGACACAAAGCTGACTCAAGCGTTACTGTTGGTGCTATACAGACAAAAATTGGTTTTCAGTTTGTACATTCTTCAGGTTTTTTTTTTCCATTCAAGTCTGATTGAGAGTTTGTAGAAAAATGGCTTCAGATTTACCACATACTACTCTTCAACATTCTTCCTAAATGTAACAATGTGAAACTCGAGAACGGCTGTTTCTGTTTCCTTTCAAAATGCTGCCACCAATATTTTCTGAATGGAAGACACCATCTTGTAGCATAAAGGGCCGAAAGGGGTTCTGGTCTGGCCGATGGTTGGTGGAGACATTTTGACTATATCTTGGACCTGCCCGGCCTCGCCCAAAATGGCGCCGGTATAAATGGGACTCGTAACTCCTTGCCCGCAAATGTATATCTAGAAAATGTTATTGTAAGTGGCCCTGTCGTATTTTAATTACAAAATGTACGTCCACCGATTCCGCAACTGTTAGACACCTTAGTTATTGCAACCTAATGGCCCGCTCGTTACGTTCTTCTACAGTGTAAATGTCTCCTCATCATATACGATTTCAGTTTGCTCCGTGGCCGGCCCACGTGGTTGTAGGCCCGTATTTGTATACTGACATTTTTACAATAAAGGTTTTTAAAACAAAACACGGTAGTAGTATTTACATTTGTAAAGTTTTTACTTTTAGTGACTGTTTTCGAATCAGTAAAAGGCAAGTGAAATAAAGCAGTCCAATTACATGACGGAAAAAAGGTATAATATGTAGGAACGCAGTAAAGATAAATGGTCAAGGGCAGTTGTGTTTTCCACTCCTGCAACATAAAGTGATCGATAAGAATCTGATAATCAGGCGTATCGGCGACTAAGACAGCAGGCCGAATCTCTTTTACTCAACGGCTCCGTCATGGAAGGAAGAAACGCCCTTTTTCTCGAAAAAGGAATATATTTTACTTGCAAGACAGTTGTAAATTTTCCGGGAAAGTACATTAGCCTGGAATATTATAACATATGTTTGAAAAAAAAATATTGTTCGAAAATAATAAAAAGCGTAATTTTTAGGTCATATGACCAAGCTTTTCATCATTAAATTAACAAAAGTAAAATGAACCAATGAAAAGTTTTATTAACAAGTCACATGACCTGTTATGCTTACGTTACGCGCTGCGCGCCGCGCCTCGGATCACTTCCGGGTGCGCTAACGCGGCGTGTCATAAAACGAATTACGCGACAACGTAGGTCAAGAATATAGTCAAAATGTCTCCACCAACCAGCGTTCACAACACAACCCCTTTCAGCAGTCCAAAAAGTTCTGTTAAATGACAACAGAGGGGACAGGCAACAAGAACCATCAGTCAAAGAGGGGAGGGCAAGTTCTTCTCTTCCGGGTCATGTTGGGGCGCTACCGGAACTGATCGAATTGGTAGTCTATAGTGTTTCTGGATGTTTCAGACTAAAGCTGGCGTCAGCATGAGACCACTACCATCTCGTAGCTCCGTCGTGGCCATTCCACGAGCAATCATGGCAGCCGCTCCCCACCAGAAGCCTGCGGGAGTCGGAGGCCCCCAAGACTTTTGTAGAATCTTCACGGCTGAGGGGACGCTTTTCGAGAATGGGACCCAAGCCCTAGCAGACAAGCGTCCGAGTTCCAAGGTGTCCCAGGGCCATTTTAGTGGACCAGGCCCAAAACCGAAGAGCCGGCCGCCATTTTGAGAGTCCTGTGGCAGCCGCCTATCGCTGCACCGCAAGAGCGGGCGCATCTAAACTACATGGTGAGCGAGACGCTGTAGTCGCAAGAGCGGGCGGTAAACAGCTGAATGGCGGAAGAGGCACAGTGTAGCAAAAGCGGGCGGAATGGCAACTAAAACGATAAAGGGGCGCCCCACTACAGCTTGTCTTCAGGTCAAACGGATTGTGGGACAAGGTCCAGAATTGAAGAGTCATCAAAAGGCAAAAAGTTCAGCCGGACCCCGGGAGCCGGCCGCCTATGTCGGGGGCGATCTCAGGCTACACCAGTGCTATAAGACTTGGGGAGGGTGTCGGAGCCAAGCGTCTTCTCCGAGTCCATGGCCATCACACCGCCCCTCAGGGGCCTCCGTCAAGCTGTTTAGGAAGGTAACATATCACATTGTTTTCTAATGCAGTCAGGTCCACAAACGACACTCACTTACTTTGAGAATAGTGAAGCTGCAGTAGGTGGAAATAAGCTTCAGACAGTGTTACAAGCAGTGCTCAGAACTCTTAACTATGGCACCCAACATCCAGAACTTATGCTATTTGAGAATGGTAGTGACATCGAAGCATCTCAGGGACCAAAACCATTAACGTACTTTCACGTATGAAAATCTTACTTGGGGAGGGGGCAGGAGTGAAGCGCCCCCTCCCAGTCAGCGCCACCACACCGTATGTTGAAAATCTGAAGCCATCGTTCTACAAAGTCAACCAAACTTGGATTGAAAAATCTAGAAAAATGTACAAACTGAAAACCAGTTTTGGTCTGCATAGCATCAGTAGCAACGCTTGAGTCAGCTTTGTGTCAAGCCGCCATTTTGATTCAAGAAAGCACAGGCATTGAAAAAGGCTGAAATTCAGAACTCTAAACTATGGCACCCAACATCCAGGAGCTTGCCATCTGGATCTTGGAGCCTTGTGCTGTTTTCGATCTATTCACACATCGGTCCACTACTGACATCATCTTATAAAACAACGTTATGTAAATAGTTTTTTAATAAAATGTTTTACCCTGTTTCTTTGCTGGTGTGTTGTCTATATTTTTAATATTTGCATAGGGTTTGTCGTTATTTTGTGCGGTATGGGTGATGGAGCCGAGCTGTCTTGCAGTCCTCATGGTGTGGAGCTCAGTTCATCTCACTATTTTCGTATTTCTCATGAAGGGTTGTTCCTAATATTTCTATTTTAGCGAGGTCAAAAAGAGATCTAATTAGTGGCCTACTGATTTTGCTCGATTACTTTTATTATTTTACACGATTTTTCACTATCTGCAAAGACTAAACAGAGTATTGCGACTTTGTGCTTGTTTGTAAATAGAGAATGATCCAAAGAGAACCAATTCTAAAACAGTAAATGCTTGGACAACAATCAATCAAATGGAGAGACAAGGAGGCACGACGGATTACAACGGGGGTAAAGGCCTGCGTTAACTACCCTTCACTATCTGCAAAGAGAGAGTACTACTAAGACAAAAGAGGGGAGGGGGGGGGGGTGCAGCGTTCAAAGCACATCAGCGTGCATAAATACGAAAATGTTTTTATCTATCACGTACTTGACATTTTAAAGCTTTTCATATTTGCTATTAAAAAACCAATGAAATTCACAGAAAAAACCATAGGTTATAGTGGATATATAGTTAGAAATTTGCATTTAGAAAACCTTGAAAATTCAATGAAAAAACCATTGGTTTTAGGCCATATATAGTTAGGAATTAGCATTTACAAAACCTTATTTTACTCGCATAAAACCATTGAAATTCCATATATAGTTAGAAGCGCTAACTATATATCGCGCACCCGCAATCCACTGCTGATGATGTCACATATTACATCATTCATGACATGGTCAGTGACATCACTGATGACATCACTGATGACATCTCAAATGACATCACTGATGACAACTCAAATGACATCACTGATGACATCTCAAATGACATCACTGTCATAAAACCTAGGTATAAAAGGAATTGACGCTCGCCTCTTGGTAGTATGTTTGTGTTGGTTCAGTACATACTTAGCTTGCTTCTGTGGAGTTTCTCCAAAGCTTCACATGACGAGATAATGGATACTCTAAGATAAAGAGATGAAAGATAGTACAGGATGTACCATGTAAGCAGGTGCCCGATGTAGTAATGACAAATGTAGGGAAGAAATGGGCAGTCGTCACTGTGACCATCCATGTATGCTTCACTCTGCACGCTTCATCAGTTTGATTATTTTAATATTTGAGAAAGTCTTTTTTTCTCCTCTTTCTTTTGTTCCCTGTTTCTTTCAGCATGCATTTTTCTCAGACATCACTTGTTGTGTCCTGATGATGATCCCATTATTATGTAAGGGATCGAAATGCCATCGACCTCAGCAGCTTGACGCATATTTGTTTATCTCTTTATCTTAAATGTGTGCAATGGATCTACCTACATGTTTGTGGCCTAATTATTGATTGTATTCCGGCCACTGTTTGCAATGTGTTAACCCACTTTTTGTTGAATACTGTCCCACTTTTATGATTTCTTTATTCTTCAAAGAAATTATAAGATGCATTAGGATTTTAATAAATATAGACATAATTGTATCTCTGTGTTAATTGCGGACCTTACATTTAAGATGTGAGGGGCCTTTGTTCCTTTATAAATACCTCCCTGTGCAAGGCATATATTGAAAAGTGGAGGGGGCAATGTGGACCCCTCTCCTGGGCCCTTTTCCGACCCGGGGACCACCATCTTCATGTGGCCTGACCAATTGTTGCAATAGGGAGGGGGGCCATGCGGCCTCTCTCCTGGGATATTTTCACCCCAGGCACCATCACCTTCCCAGGATCAACCTGTGCAATATCAAAGGAGGAGGCAGCACAGCCCCCTTCCTGGAGCCAATAATGGTCCTGGGGACTGCCACCCCACTGGGCCGGCTCCCTATGTCCCCATGTGCCGACCCTCAGGCCATATTTGTTTGCTTTTACTTGGCAAGACTTTTGACAGCTCACATCAAGCGAGAGCAAACAATAAGTCTGCTCCCAGCAGGCAGGAGCAGAAAAACTGCTCCTGCTCGCTGGGAGAGGACTTTTCTTTATCTGTTTCTGTGCCCGCTGTCAAACGGATAGGAAAACAGATGAAAAAATAATTTGCTCCCGCATGCAGCGAGATGCATTTTTTGTTGGCAGTGGAGAGCCAACAAGAACCGTGGGGGGCATTCAGGCTCCCCCAGTAACATCCAACAGTGTACACTGGGTATCCGTGTGGGGCCAGGGAACCCATCATGAAATGGCTGGGCTCGAGGGAATGGGGTCCCTAGGGCCAAAATTGTCTCAGGGAGGGGGGCTGCATGGCACCCTCCCTTTTAACAATTGGATAGGACCTGGGGTATAGAGTCACGGGCCATAATTGGTCCAGGTTAGGGTGCTGCAAGGCTCACTCCCTTTTACTAAATAACCGGGCCCCGGGGAATGGGATCCCCACATCCTAAATTGGCCCAGGGACGGGTCCCACTTGGCCCCTACCCGACTTGCTGTTATTATCTGTGCCCCAGGAGATGGCATCCCCATGGCCATAATTGGCCTGAGTATGGGGGATGTGTGCCCCCTCCTGGGTTGCCCACATATGGAGGATGGGCCATAGGCCATTGTGGGCGGCCCCCTGCAAGGCAATGCTGAAGGTCATGCCAGGCACAGGAATGGGTGACGGCGGGGGGTTAGCTGCAGGCCCTGCAGTCAACCCACCTCTGCGCACGGCCGAAGGCTGTGAGTGAAGCTGGGTTAGGTGTCTGTGTGATTGTTTTGCTACAGAAGTTGGGCTATCTGTAAAGTTTTCACCACAGTATGAAGGCTGCAGGTAGAATGATCTAGGAAACTTCAGACCTTGGTTGTGTTAAGTGATCAGTCACTCTTTGGACAAGTTTTGCATACAGTGTTAACTGTTCTTAGTAGATATTTTGTAATACTCTGGGAGGTATATCTCATGAGAGTTTCACTTTCTGCCAACAGTGTGATTCGGTGTAAACTCTCTCCATAGAGTAAACAATGTTAACTTTTTTTTACTTATATCCACTTCATCACTCGATGTAGGTTCAGTGACTGTCATCAGTTTGGTACAGGTAAAGACTGTTCGTAGTAGGGCATTAGTTGCGTAACAGAGCCTCAGTATCTGGAGGGACTTGGTTTTCCCTGAACAACTGTATACAGATTGAACACATAGGGTAGGTTGCCCCTTCATCTGTGGTTTATAGTCAACATGAACTCTGCTACCCATGAAGCATATGGTATAGGGTCAGTGTGGCACATAACACAAGCTTGCTTTACCTTTGGGGGTTGTTTATATGACAGCAGTAATGATGCTTTATAGTCTGAGCTATTTTGCCCTTACTTTCATAGCTCTAATGCCATACCTGTTTACAGAGCAATGTGTTCAAAAGAAGCTTGAATGATGTCACCAGTGATGTAATTTGAGATGTCACCAGTCATGTCATAAATGATGTCATAGAACATGTTACAAGTGATGTAATATGTGAAGGCATAAGCAGTGTATGGGGGCGTAAGTTATATTTAGCTCTGCTAGCTATATTTGGTGAATTTCTTTGTTTTCTTTCAGTTCAAAACGTTAATAATGTCAGTGACATAGTCACCTAAATATAATGTTATTTTAACCTTTGTTGTTTTCGAGACTATACATACATATATATACACAGATAGGCACAGAGATTCGCACAGGTATTCATTACAAAACCAATTATTAAAAATATTCTATTGGGGGGGAGGGGCGATGGTATCCAATGTCCTTAAAAAGAAAAAAAAATCCAAAGCACTTTTACAAAATGTTTAACTAAATAAGTAATTTTCTTGATTTAACTGCAGAACTGTGGCTCCGACATCCCATTGACACCGAGGTGACATTGGGGAATAGTAAAGATTGTTTGATGCTAATAAGTTAAAAACATGCTGCTTCAATTCTAAATATTGTGCATGTTTTTGCTGTATATCATCGCTCTCTCTTGAAAAGAAAGTAACATTTTGCTGTTTTTCAAGCAAAAGTGATCACTGGCAGCTGAGCCTTAAGTCCTTCTTGCAAGACCTTAAGCCATAAATTGAAAAATAATCTGAATGACGTGGTTTTGGGGGACACTACAGTGTTCCGCATTTTTCCTTGTCCTTTTTAATACACTCATGCCTCGCCTAAGGCCACAATAAAAAGCTATGCCTGTCTTTTCAGAAAAATGCTGACAACACTCATTCATATTCAGACATATTAAGCGAAACACATGAGATAAGGACATTCTGTAAAAAGTTATTTTAAAATAGGACCTCAAGGACAGTAAAGTAAAGGTAAAGTCACATTCAAAGATGCAAACACAGCCATCGTGGTCCAACACACATTCTGCATCACACCTTCCTTGTATGGAAGTCTGATATGTTGCATAGCCCCAACGCTCAATATCACAGTCATATTTAGCACTCCATGGGGTTACTTCTGTGTCTTCGTCAAAATGGAGTAAATGTAATTCGCTATGATAGGCACAGTCTGGCTTCTGTTCAGAGGGGGACTGCTCACTTGTTCGTGAGTGCTAAAGGGCTTATAAGAAGTTGTAGGGTGTTGGTAGGGTGATACGCCACACCCAAAATGGTCATTTCAGTGCAATATCACCCTGCCGTTACCAGGTAATTGATTTATTTTATGCGATTTTTAAAGCGCGCAAATACCCAAACGGGTGTCTCGGCGCTAAAACATTTGCGTTTCCATGGTTTTCCCATTACAGTATCATTCACCGAGCATGAATTCCTCCTGATTTGGGTTTTACCGCACTCTCTAATCACAGATGTGGTAAAATCTATAAATGTGTAAAATGGGATTCCTGTTTCACTTGGAATCAGGACCTTAGTGTTAAGAAGAGTACAGGAGAGGAGCTGTGCATTGTGGGGGAATCAGGCAGGTTCAGTTTGTTTTCCCTGCCCAGAATCCTTTTAATCTTTTGAAAGTGTGGTGGTTTGAGAAGTAGCATCAGCAGAAGAGGTACTAGAGTGAGTGGTGGTATGAGAGTGTCAGTGGTGGGAATGAGTGGGAATATTAGTGAGAGATGGGTGTCTGTAGCAGTGCAGAAGGTAATGTGTGCCAGAGTGGGGGATTAATTATATTAATTGAGGTTGGCAAGTATTGCATTATGGTGTGAGACATTGTGTGAGTGGGAGAGATTGAGGGATTGCCGTGCAGTAGCGGCCCCTCCATTTGGGCAGAGGAGCATTGCCCACTGCTGGAAGTGCAGCAAACATGGATAATAAAATGAAAATAAAATAATGTTATTACCATTTTATAATCTAATAGACAGCAGCAGGGAGGATGAGTGGTGGACACTGTAAGTAGTTATTTGGTCTTTGCTATGTTAGAGCTTCCCGTTGTAGTAATCAGTTCTGTTTCTCTGTTGTTGGAAGAGCTGGGACGCCCCTTTGCTGGGGCAGCTGTGTGCTATATAAGCTCTTATAACATAACATAAGTGCGCATGCTGGTTTGGCTAGCTGTCTTATCATTGCCAGTCCAACAAGTGCACTTTAAATCTCTCCAACCTGAGCTGTGTTACACAGCCAGGTGGAGAACAGGCGCAGGCTCCCAGTCCCTGAGTGAGCACCAAGCCAGCCCGCTTCAACCAATCCTCTCACGTGTCTCATGCTGGTTAATAGCATTGCCAGCATGAGTGCAGCGTCTGGATTGGTTGGAGTTCACTTGACTCTGGGAGCATTTGCTCTAGCCATGAACTGCCGGGACTGAAGTTGAGCACAGAGGCATCTGCTGAGTACAATTTTAAATGAATTTTTCTTTTGATTCAATGACAGGCCCTGTGGGAAACTCGCGACCCCAGAGTTTTCAATCATGGCACGTTATAAACACTGTTTGAAACAGATCATAAGTGAGAACTATGGCGTTGAGCCCAAGGGCATTACCGGTTTTTGGCAGTGCCTGTCACTGGGTCAAAATATTCTCCCTTGTGCTGCCCTACCACTTTAATTTGATAGTAACTGCCTCTTTCGCTGGGACCCATACCCAGGTCTCCAATTCATCACAAAATGTTAGAGTGGGCATGGGGCCAGCCCCTTAGTTATGACTGGATGGCTCATTTGTCTGCTTCTGGCTTTCCTCCATATTTTTGTGTTTGCCCCCCCTAAGTGCATTACATTCTCACAATGTGTGGATTGAATGAATTGTATTCTCCCGTTGCGTATTTGAGGTGACTCTTTTTTATTTGAGATTTAGCAGTCCATGGGAGTTCATATACTTCCCATCTGTTTCCCCTTCGCGCTTGCTTTTAATTCTCAAATGCCTCCCTCTGCAAAGTACTGACAGGCTCTAACTTCCCTGTCTGCCTCTGCATCGCCTACACTTTCTGTGTGCAGTTCCACACACATGATGGCATAGGATTTATTAGTAAAAATGGGATGGATCAGAAGTGTAGTGAATAAAATGCAGACAAATCAGTAGTAAATTGGAGAGGGTTAGAGTTGTGAGCCTTAGGGTGGTCTTCCCCAAACATTTTACCTCTCATCCATTTTGTTGAACTTCTTTTTGTTGGCATTAGGACTATGTGCACCTTACTACTGGTAACCAGTACTTAAGTGTTTCTTACCTCTCCCCTAAAAACATGGTTAAAATTACTATCCCCAATTGGGATATTCATTTTACTTATAAGTCACTTGTAGAGTAGTGTACAAAATACCCAGGGCCTGAAAATGTAATGCTACTAGTCGGCCTGCAGAAAGTACTGTACCACCCTCTTAAGTGGCACCTTAAAACATTTCCCAGGACTGCAACTGCATCCTGAATGCAATTTAAAAACTGCCATACCAACTTAGAAGTATAGCGCCCTTGCCGTGCCTTATATTATATATGTAATCCTAAAGGTAGGCTGTAGGATTATCCATAGGACAGGGTTCTGTGCAGTGGTGGCAGGTGACATTTGAAAGTGGTGAGGCATAAAGGTTTGTGATGAGTGCCCTGTTGCGAGCAAGCAAACCTGACCGTAATAAAGACGGTTCAGAGGGGTTCTTCCCCTGAGAAAATTCTGGAAAAAAAGTGGGTAAATGGTGTATTTAAAAGCAAATCTGAGAAACGAATAAGGGTAATAAAGCAAATTGTGAAAGTGTAGTTATGAGCCATGACATTAATACATTTTCATTTGATAATAATGTGGATAACCGGTTATTCAGTATAACCACAGAACTTCATAAGAAACTTTGAAATAATAATGCTGAAGTTTGTCATAGAATATTGTTGTTCCTATTTGTTTAAACCTACGTCTAGCTCAGTACAAATGGTAGGAATTGAGACTAAAAAGTTCTCACAGGACACGAAAAAGTCTCAAGTGTGGGCCACCAGTGATTGACAAAGATCGTACCCTGTGGTGGATAAGGGTAGTGACCCGCAATCACTGTTGGACCATGTGATATTGATCAGATGGGATCAAGTGCAGTGCAAAAAAACCATAAGTGGTGAATTAAAATAGGATAGAGAACCTAGGGAATGGAGAGATACGTATGCAGACAGCCCAGTGCTCAGGTCGGAATATAGGGAGGGGTGATTTATGAATTAATTTGATAACGCTCCAAGAGTTTCAGTTAAGATTACCACAAGCCACAAGTGTAGAAATAACAGATGATTATTAGGCTATATTTCGGCAGAAACCAGTGTGTTGATTTCACTTGATGTAAAATGCTCTACCGTGAATGGATGACTAATTGGTAAATGTTTCATAATTTTTTAGTGACCCCCGAAGAAGGGCGCTGTGTCGCCCGAAATGCATTGGGTTTTTATGAAATAAGCACTGCCTGAGATGAGCCTGGCATTAATCGTATTTATTGAAGAGGTCCGGATGGGCACTGAATAAATATAAGAAACTTGAAAAAAGCCCAAAAATATTCCAGACGTGGATTTCTAAAATATGGAGCATGAAGAATTTAGTAAAAGTGGAAAAATAAATAATGATCGAATATGAAGATTTGGAGAACAATGGTTAAAGTTTTGAATGCCGCAAGGGCGGCGTAATGCTGTGCATTTGGCTGGGGCATGAATGTGTCCCATTTGTATTTGTCTATGTTGTTTATAAAGCCAGGTTTCTAAGCTTTACTAACGCAACTGCTGCGGATCTTCCACAAAGTTGGGTAACGTGTCTCAATGTTGAACAGCTTTTACTGAGCAGTTGCCTTCCAACTAAATTGCCGAACGTAGCGTTCTGGCTGGAATTAAAAACGTGAACTTATTTTGTATGTAACATGGGCCCTTACCTTGTGGAGCCCTATGGGACAAACACTAAGATTTGAAAACTGACCCGCTTGACAATCGATAACCAATTAAGAGAATCCCATCCCCACAGCCACATTCTGAATAAGTTATACGCCCTTAAATATGCCTACTGCATACCCTAGGGATGAGAAATTGCCATTATCCATATGGTTCACAATTAATACCTAGACAACCACAGGCCTAGCTTGAGAATGAAAGAGTGGTTCAGCATTCAAATGCTCCCTAGCTAAGTCGGTGCTATGAGAATATACATACACACAACCCTGGCCAAACCTAAGCAATCAAAAGTACCCCACTTGGTTGTTTGAGACCTGTCCAGAGATTTACCAAAGTCTCACCTGATCATTATGTCCAGAACAGAGACCGGTCAGTTTCCCAGTTCATTACCACTAACCGGGTCACAGATTTGGGCGCTCGTAACAAAGAAAGTGACCTGCCTGCCACCCTCTGCCAATCCCAAACTATTACAAATGCTTGTGTAAGTAAGTATGTTTACTGTACAGTTAATTGAAACCATTCTAAACAAGCATTTACAATGCAACGGTCTCGCCTTTGCAAAAGTTAGAGCTATTGGAATTGTAAATGACAACATTTTTATTTATGTGTTGGTTTTGAAAACAGACAAATAAATGGCATTATCATTTACAATGCCAATAGCTTAATCTCTTGCAAATGCGAGACCTATTGCATTTGCACCCCCCCACACACACACACACAGAGCCAAACACACACACACAGCCACACACGCGCACAGAGCCACACACACACAGAGCCACACACATACACACACACAGAGCCACACACACACACACACACACACAGAGCCCCCCCCCACACACACACAGCCCCCCACACACACACACAGCCCCCCACACACACACACAGCCCCCCCCCACACACACAGAGCCACACGCACACACAGAGCCACACACACACACAGAGCCACACACACACACACACACACCGAGTCACCCACACACACACACACACACACACACACACAGAGCCACACACACAGAGCCACACACACAAACCACATCACGCTGCTTTTAGGACCTAATTCAGGGTGCAAAATAGATAAGACTAAGAAATTAGCCTATATATGTTTACAATAGTTTTGAATCTAGTTACGACGTTTGTTTACTGCCCAGTGATTCTGTGCAAATTAGTTAATATCCCCGCGCCATAGGCAATATGACAGTAGGCAATCTCCTTAACACAGCAGGATGTGGCGGAATGAGGTTAGAGTCACGGCGTTCGCTCACCGCCGGGTGATACTGCACTGGAGATTCTGCGAAGAAGATGCATTTTGCCTGCAGAGGAACACAGGCCTTCTCCTGCCTCAAGTTATGAGCTTCTCAGATCAGTCAGGCTTTAACAGTAGAATATTACAATCAACTTGATTCATTTTTGTGAGATGTCTTACTGTTTAATTAGTTGAATTGGAGCATTTTTTTTGCGTTTAACTTGTAATTCCAGTTTTTAATATTTTAAAATGTACAGTTGTCAATAGGAAATTCTCAAATCTAATAATCACGGACCTGTGATCTGAGTGTCTTTCTTGTACCACATTAGAAAGCTGCGTGAGAGTGAGGAGAGTGATGGCTTGTGGTGAGTATTAGCTGTGTGGCAGCGATGTGAGTTTTGATTGCATGGCAATGAGGCGAGGGTGGCTGTGTGTAAGTGAGGTGCGTGGTGACTGCATTATAAAGTGGGGTGAGTGGTGTCGGCGAGCCAGTGAGATGAGCGATGTGTGTGTGTGCAGATGTGGTGAGTGAAGCCTCTGTGGTGGTAAGATGAGTAAGGACTCTGGGGCAGTGAGGTGAGTGAGGGCTGCATGGCAGGGATGCGAGTGGTGGCTCCGAATGAGTGAGCTTAGATAGCTGTGGGAGTTTTTTTTATGTTGCAGTTTTATATTGCGCAAACTCGATATCACAGCGCTTTACAGGTGCACCAGTTGCATTACAGATGTACACATTAATTTTTTTTACGTGAGGAGAAATTATGTGTTAAGTGATTTGCCCAGAGTCACAGGATGCTTGAGACTCTGCCAGACTCGAACCATATTTCCCAGCTTCAAAGTCGGCCGCTCTAGCCGTTAAGCCACATCTTTAACCGGTGGCTACATGGCAGTGAGGAGAATAGTGACTGTGTCAGTGTGATGATTGGGGATTGAGTGGCTGTGATTTGAATGCAGCGGGGGTAGTGAGGTGAATGGTGGCTGTGTGTCAGTGAGATGATTGATGGTTGTTAGGCTGTGAGGTGAATCTTGCGTCGGGGTAGTGAGGTGAATGGTGGCTGTATGTCCGATAGGTGAATGGTAGCTGTGTTTCAGTGAGGTGAGTGGTGATTGAGTGGCTTTGAGGTGAGTGCTGCGGGGGCAGTGAAGTGAGGCGGCTGTGTGACAGTTAGTGGCGGCCGGTCAGTGCTCACCTGTGCACGGAGCTCCGCATCTGCTTCGCACTGGTTGCTGGGCCTTAGTATTCTGCATCCAGTGGTACAGCATGCCGTGGGAACACTGCGTGCCGTGGTCAGAGGCATAGCCAGAGGCCATGAAGTGGGAGGCCTCGAGCCCTGCTCTAGCTGTCAGCAATAGACTGCATCAAGACGCTGTTCTGACAATATAATTGCCATCCATGGGTCAAAGAGACCGGTATTAGAGGGGCCATTACGATCATGAAAAATTTGAGGCATGGAGCTGCAGGCTGACACACATGGCACTGGGAACAAATCACCAGTTAGCCAGCGTCAGCACAGACTTTATATGCAGCGATATGATTACAAAAAGGGGGGGGCGAGGGGCGCCGACCGCAGGCTAAGTTTCACGGTGCTCGCAGCTCTTGACCAATAGAACAGCATCAGCTACGTCGGCATTAATTGCAATGGGCTTGCGTGGCGGGGGCAGCGGACTACAGTTCAAAATAGCCGCAATGGTTCTGGCATCAAACTAATACACGTGAGCGCCTCGACATGCGGTAACGGGAAGCAAAGTCCCGTAGCAGCAGCGCTTCACCCATTAATCTCGGGGTAACAATACTCACTGTATCGAGGAGCTCCAACCACCGGGCAGGGTCTTAAAAAAATAGGCGCAGGCACGGAAGGGTGGCCGCATCCAGTAATATCACAATGGCGCCGGTGCAGACATCCGTCTTTAAAGCATGTCGGGAGCTACGCCTCGTGGAGTTCGCAGTCGTCAGAGTGCGTAGAGGTTGTACAAGAAAAGCAAACACTCACCAATGCTCCCGATCGAACTCGCCCGCCCCAGCTCCATGAAAAAATGGCGGCCGCAAACATAGTGACAAAAAAAAAAATAAGACAACACCCACAATGGCCCGGAACGCCCACGAATCTGCTCCGAGAATGAGTGACACATCTCTCTTCCAATGGCTAGCCTCCATTTATGGAGCTAGCCAATGGAAGAGAGAGGCAGGTCAAACCCCATACTCTTGAAAACAAAATTTCTCGAGCTGCGCGACACTGCTGCGCAGTGTACGCCAGTCGAGACCTAAAAATTGGATATCTCTTGTAAACAATAAAACATCAGTTTAAAAGGCTGATAGCCTCAGTTAAAAACACACATTAAGATTAAGGAAAAGATCCCCTCCCCTGGCCATCGGTGACCCATAGTCTTGTTTCTTCATTTTTGTTTGCAGGGATTAGCAGCGGTTCGTGAGATAGGATTACCCCCCTTATCAGAGTCATGGCTACAGAGTGATGGCAGGCAAATAGGTGCAAGTTTAAAGTGTAAAGTTTAAAGTGCAAAGTGCTCAACGCCTATTGATTTGTGCAAAACATATCATATAGTTAGCCTATTGATGCTTTCCTTTGTGGCTTACATGTGCAAAAATGCTAACAATGATGTACTTAAAACGCTGTTACGGTTGTTGCACAAAGGGTTGACAGGACGTCTCCAATTCGGGTCCAATGCAGCTTCTTTGATGATCCAGCAGTTTCTGTTTTAATTGGAGGTCAGCTGCAGTTAAAAATGTTGCCAGGCAGCAGCTTAGTTGAGTGTCTTCGCCAGAGAAGCTTGCAAGCACCGCTTGTCTGCACGACCGTATTTGGTTTTTGTTAAAGATTGGTCTGAGTAGTAACCAGCGCTCCCGCATAAGCTCACAGCAAATGGTTATGATATAGACTATGTCCTCCTCTCCTTCCCCGCAAAGACGTCACATTGCTGGCTTCGGAGGGCGCAACCAAGGTGGCAAATGGTATGCAGAAGGTAATATACCTAACCGGAATTTCAGAAACTTCTCTTTGGTGGTTTTGGAGAAGTTAGAGAGGAGGTAAGCTTGAGGAGTCGCTTTACTGTAGGATTGTAGAGTGAACCAGTCATGTGAGCGTTCTGTCAAGGCCGCTTTGTCTTGTAAGATAGGTTCTTTTTTAACAATGTTGTTTACAATTTTTTTTAAGCTTGCCATGGTCCCTGACGTTGCCCAGAGTTGCCGTAACCCCAACTGGTCCAGTGCAGTGTCCAAGAAGTATCTGGCTGGGCAAGTTTCTGAAGTTTCTACTTCTCTCCACAAGTAGAAGTTTAACTTTTCTGGCTGTCCTTTTTTGATCTTGAATCAGGTTTTAACAAAAGCTCCTTTTCTGGCTAGCTCTTGTCTCTGTATTCTGAATTCAAGCCTCATTTGTGCCAGAGAAGTATATCCAGGCAGCCCCTATATTATTCTCAGTGCGCTTGTGATGGTGACGTTCAATGTTTCCGCATCCCTCCCTCTCATGGCTTCACTTCTAGCTCGACCATAAATAGATTAAAAAGTGTTGGGGCAAGTACACACCCTTGTTTTAATCCTGAAGTTGTGTTCATCTTTTTCGATAGATGGTCTATTGACCCCAACTTTACTTTTACCCAGGTGTTACTATGCAGAACGATTCGTTGTCTTAAGAGCAATGATGGGATACCTAACATTTTTAGTTTTTGCCACAGAAAATTTCTGTCTATATGATCAAATGCTGAACTGTAATCAATAAAGCAGATGTACAGAGGCTGTTTGATTACAAGTGCAGCATCTATCATTAGTGAGAGGGCGGAGATGTTAGTGGCAGTGCCATGTCTCTGCAGAAACCGGTTTGATTGTAGGGTATTGCTTTAATTTCTGTGGCCCATGTTGTTAATTCTTGAAGGAGAACCCCGGCATAATATTTGGCATCATTGTCCAGAAGAGCTACCAACCGATAGCTCTTTGGGTCGTTCCTGTTGCCTTTTTTGTAAATGGGAGAGATTATTGAGCCCCTCCACGATGATGGTCCTATTGATGCCTGCAGGATTCTATCAAAGACCAATTTTAGAGCTGTAGCCCAAAATTCAGGGTCTTGTTTGAATAGTATGGGCGGAATCCCGTTTGGGCCAGGAGCTCCCTCACGTCTACCTTTCAAGATTCTTTTGTGGACTTGGGTGTTTGAGATTGTGAAGTTCTGTCCATGTTCTGCATTAAAGCTTGGCTGGAACGGTTGAATTTCCATAATAGGCGCAGGATTATTTAAGCCAATTTGGGGAGTCTGTTCTTTGTTAAAGTGTGGTTCGAGGCAAGTTATCCATGCTTCTTCTGTGACGTTGAAGCTGATGCACTGACCTTCTGAGTTAGATAGGGCATTAATCTTTTTCCAAAATTGTGCGCTATTGTTATTTTTGATGTCGTACAGGAGTCTGGCCCAAAGAGATTTTTCAGCTTCCTTTTTGTTTTGCCAAATAAGTTTTTTGCGAGTAGCTTTTAACTGCCTCAGTTCTTGTAATGCTGAGGGGTCTTTCTTCAGCCTCCGCAGTGTGAGGTTTATCCATGCTTTTAGCTGTTTTAATTTGGCGTAATTATGTAGGTTGGAGCCTGGCCGTGGGTTTTGATGGCATTTTATTCTCCTGTTTCGAGAGTGTCCTTTTATATCTCCGTAGCTGTTACAAAGGACATTTGTGTCGGGGTTGGCTACTTCCCCTTCTTCCTAGAGTTGTTTCGCTAGAGAGAGGAGTCCTTCTGGAGTCCTTCTGGATCATTGTTGCTACATTTTACTCTTCTCTGGTTGTTGGTATATTCTGAGCAGAGTGTGTTTGCTGGGGGCAATTTGTATATTGATGGCTCTTCTGCCATGATTTCCTGGGGTAAGTGATCACTGAAGTCTACGCTCCCAATGCTATAGTTTTTTACTTTTGTGAACATGCAGCGAGAGCAGAATGTATAGTCAATTGTGGACCTTTTTACTGCGTTGTTAAATGTTGCTGTTTGTGGGCGATCTCCAGGTAATCTGCTGTTTAATGCACATGAGCTCAGTTGCTCTAAGAACGACAATAGATTCTTCAAGAAGTTTGTGAGTCTTCCGTCTGTGCTAATGTCTTGGGGCATTTCCTCCCAAGCAAATGGATCCTCCTCTGAGTGGATGTCGTCAGCTCGTTTCCTCAGCATGTTTAGATTGATGTCCCCTGTGATTATCCAGTTATTTGTTTTTTCTTCTGTTATTATTTTCACTCGCTCCTCCTTTAGTTGTTGACTCCCTTTGTTTTTATCACGTGGGTGCAGATAGAGGTTTACAAGCAGTATATGTTCTTTGCTGGTCTTCCCCTGTAGGGTAATACGAGTTACTTGCATTTCATTTGGTGGCACTAGGTTGTATGGTAGGGGTTCTGCTGCGTAAATGCTGCTTATGGAGCTGTATGTAGCTAGACCTCCCTTATTGTGGCCGAATTTAGCATTTCTAGTTGCCGATAGGAAGAGCATGTTAAAGCTGTGCAGTGCCATTGGTACTTCACTCCATGTTTCTGGAGCAAAATCATATACATTTTCTGCAGATAAGGTAGCAGTTCTGGGTCCGATGTCTTGTCTCCAAGCCCATTGATGTTCCAGGAACAGATTTTCAGAGAGTTCTTGTATGGGGGTGCAGTATATTTAGAGTGTCACGGTCTTTCAGTTTTGATGTTTATTGTCCTGGAAACCCTGCTCCACTCTGGTGAGGGTCTGTTTCTGTCCGAGTGTGCCCTAAGTGCATTGTGTTCTCCGTTTCCCCTGTACTCTGTGCTGTTGCTGCACGCCCCTTGCAGTACTGAGAATAATCGTGGGCTCAGTTGTCCAGAGCCAGGGTTTTCTCTTGGCACTTTGATTCGACCAGTAAGGGGTCAGGATACCTTGGCTTTGCAAGTAGTTGAAGTTTAATGCTCCATTCGTTGAATCTAGTTTGTTCCTTTAGGACTCTCTCAGCTAGGTCTGGTGCAGCCCAGACTGTTTTCGTTAACTCTGTTCCTGGACACTCAGGTGATTCCTTAAACTCAACTGCCTCCAGGTCAGTGGTTTTTATGGTCTTTAAGGTATTGATGGACCTTAGTAAATGCAAGATGTTGCCCCTGTTCATTGTATCAACGTCCCTTTGATATATACTCTGGGAGAAACATGATTGTTGTTGTTGCATCTGAGTGCCCTATTTGTTGGCCCAGGATGTTCTCTGTCACTGTTGAGACCACTGTTAATGATGGTGGCCCCCGTGATGGTATAGTCAGGCCGAGTAGCTGGCTATTGCTTGCTGAAGCTTTATCTAAACTTGGCGCTGACGTTTTAATTGTCTCCCCCTCCGCGCAAATGCTGCTCTGTGGCGCTGTTCTTTTCCTGCTGGCTTCATCGGCCCATTTGTTAGTGATGTTGCTAAGCCTTGTATTGCCTTATTGAGTTCCCAGTCCTTTATTATTGTTATTGGTGGTTCCCCTGTCGAGCGCCCGCTTATGCTTCTGCTCCAGCCTGTCAATAGTTAATTCATTGGCAGTTGTTCGCTCAGTGATTTCTAGTGCCTTTTTCTGGATCGGACTCTTTTTCTCTTCCCGACACGGGGCTGTATCTTCCTCCTCCCTACAAGAAGAGACTTGTTGGTCATCCATTAGTTCATCCCGGGGACTGTAAATTCCATCCTTACTATGCAGCAATGCCTGCATGGGTTTTTGGTTTCGCCCCTTCCTCCTTTGTTTTCCCCGCTGTTTAGAGGATAATTGCGCACCTTCAGTCGGTGCCTGTTTTTCCAGGGATTTGCTGGGTTGCGAGGTATTGCTTGTCAGGGGTGCTATTGCTTCTTGGTTTAGGGCACTGTTGTTTAGCCCTGATATGGGTAAGTCCCCATTCCTCGCAGAGCTGCCTGCCGTCTGATATCTGGGCCGCTATTGCAGATTGCTTAGCCTGTGCCTTGGGTCTTTGGACTTTACTTGACTTTGTTGTTAATTGTCCGCCGATGCTGGAGTAGGCCAATCCTGGCACTGGTTGGGCTGGCACTGCTTTCCCTATGTTGGTGAGGAGGTTATCCAGTGCTGTTGGTAATGTTGCTAGCTTGTCCACAATTGTTATGCAGGTACAGCTAGCCTGGGCAAATTTTGTCTCTGACTGCCCTCTTGATTAGATTGTTAAGGTCTGCCAGCTTGTCGTCTATGCTAGCTAAAAAAATGGAAAGTGAATTGAGGACTGACAACTGGAGGTCCATCTTAACTGATTGGTACTGCAATGCGCTCACAGACATTTGCATTGTGTGCAGCAGAGTGGACCAGATATCCTCTTTGTCTTGTGATTTATCCTTCTCGATGTTGAGTTTTGGAGAGCTGTTATTTCTTCTTTTTGGCTCATCTCCGGTGGCAGTAGAATAGGACACTACTAATTCCTCCCATTCTTCAGGTGTGAGATATGATGACTCTGGTTTAATTTCTTGAGACATTAGTAATCGTGTTGATGCCCGTTTTGTATTACAATCTAGTTGCGCTGTGACAATGCCGTGACAATTTTAGGTATTAAGATTTTTCCTGGCTTAGTAGAGCGTGCTCATCTTGTACAGATGGTGTTTTCCGGCTTTGGTGTTTTTTTTATATTATAGGAGTCTTCACTATCTACTTTTCTCATGTTAGCTGTGCACACCTACTTATGCTTGCGTGTCCCAAGTTTCCCCAGTGAATCCTGACGAGGAGTACCCACATTTAGGGGGTCATCGTTTGGGTTATCTTCCGCTTTGGCCTTTGGCGGCATATCTAGTCGCTGTAAGGAACCATGAAGAGCTGTGCTGTGCTTCTGTCTTTCTGTAGCTTCCATCTCTGCTTCCGATTGCTGTGGTAGCATTTTACCCAAGGATCCATCCTTGACGTGCTTATAGGGGATACAGTTGTTGGTGCTTTCCCCTTTTTTTCTTCCATACCTTCTATTCCTCCCCTCTGCAGTTGTTGCTCTGCGGCTCGCTTCCTGTCCGGGCGTGTTGTACCTGCACTCTTTATCTTTTGCGATGTGAGTAGGCAGGACTATCTCCAATTGACTCAGGTCATCGTATCCTAGGTGATTGTTTGCCTCGATTCCCTGGGTCTTTGCCTCCTTTGTTATGGCTGGTGCTTCTTTTCCCTCTTTAGGGCTTGCATCGCCACTACCATAGCTTTTGCCAGCGACTGATAAGCTTCTGCAGTCTGGCCCCTGCTGCTGCAATTGCTGCCACTGTTGTGCCAACTGGTGTTCCGTTTGGTGTGCATTGAGAGGCTGGGGTGGCTCAGGGAGGTTGGTTACTTTACCGCAATTTAAACACAGTACCGGTCCGGCATCCTTTAGGAATAAAAATGTTGTGTACATTTTAGGTTGGTAAGTTAACGTGGGCAAGTTAGGGTCACTGTGTGAACTGCTAGCCATCCCGCTTCTTGAGAGTTCAGGGCTGGTAGGGAGTGGAGACATTAGATTGAAGGCTTCATCTTTTGACCTTGCGTGTGCTTCAGCGCTTCCCTTGTTTAGTGACTTCTTGGCAGGGTTTACTGGTGCCTGCTGCCTTGTCTTCCCGGACCGCATTATTGCGTGCAAGATGCTATGGGCTGATTAGGTTGAAGTAGCTGTCTTGACTGTCTGTTGTGACCGCTGCTTTCCTAGTATCGCGTTTTTACCAAGGCTGCTGTCTGGATCCCCGCTCTCTGTGAGCCTCTCTGGGCGCTCCTCTGGGGGCCAAAAGCAGTGGTAAGACCAATGTGCCTCTCTGGAAGCGAGGCCTGCAGTTCGGGCCCAGCATCATCCCTGCACGTACCCTACACCTGCCCTACACCTGTCCTACACCTTCCCTACACCTGCCCTAACACTGCCCCAATGCTACAAGTGCTAGCATCCACTCCTGTACCTCCTCTGACTGCACAAACCCAGAATTCTCTCCTCAGGCTCCTAGGCACCGCGATAGAATGTGAAATAAAAAAAAATGAAAAAAAAAGCAGGCAAGGAGACTGTGAGTGAAGGGAGGCAGCGAGGCAGGGGGGAGAAGAGAGCAAGCAAGCAGGGAGTGCGTTGAGCAGGTCGGACTAGCGGGAAAAGGGCGAGCAAAGCAGGCAAGCAGGTGGGCAGACAGACAGACAGACAGCAGTCAAGGAAGTGGGGAAGCGAGGATCGCAGGTTGCTCCGCTGGACGCGCCACCTGCGCCAGCACCGAAACCAGCCTCACCGTGCTTCGAATGCACCTCTCGCCCCCTCCGCCACAACCCACGGATGTGTGCCCCAAACCACGAGCTGTACGGCAGCCGGCAGCCTGCAGATTGCTGCAGAACGCTGTTGTGGTCTTACCGTGGCAAGCGGAGGGGGAGAGGCGTATCAGGAGTGCGACTGCCGATCTGGTCACAGTAACAGCAGAGGTTAGCAGCGCTCGAGGCCCAGGGGCTTGCTGGCTTACTGGACGAGTGCAGAAAACTCCGGCTCCGGCAGCGGCACCCTAGAGAGCAGCAGTGCTCGAGTCCTTGGGGTAGCTTTGTGGCCGAGCACGGAAACCCCGACTCCCGCTCTCCAAAGCGGCAGGCGAGGTGAGAGCGGCTGGTAAGAGCGGCAGGTGCGAGCACCGAAAGTGAAAGCGGAAGCAGGAAACAAATAACAAATGCCTGTGGATCTCCAACCTGTTCATCCCTGAATAGTTAAGTGTCCTGTAAGCATATAATGTCATCCTTCATTACATAGGGATCTGTGAGCTCCATACAAGGATAATAAATAACACAACTAAAGTCTTCGAATTGTTCAACTGCCCTTATCTGACCAGGTTCGGAGATATGCAGAATTTTATCTGGCAGTCCAGGAATTTGTGAGCCTTTAACTTGGCCATTCTGGAGAGAAACTGAACCTCCATTTAGCAACTCTTTACCAGTATCGAGAATTTCAGGTCTCCCAACTGGCCTCCCCTTACCACCTGGCTATGTGAGAGAATATGTGAAATATGCAACTCTTCCACATGGGCATCCCTAACCTCTTCAGAGATTAGCAGGTCACCTATTGCGCTGTCCCTAACCAGGGTTAGAGATGCTCACACATGCCAGCACTACTAGGGTTCACTGCTCTCACAAAGTGTTGGGTATTGATTAGGAAGCTGAAACTCACCTGCTCATCCGCCTAGCTCATATGTGGGCAGTCATTTAAGTAGGGCCTAAAGACGTGCTAGATTCCTAGATATAGATCTTGAGCTGATTCAGGCTCAATGCCACCTTGGCTTATCCACCTGTAAGTTCAATGCCGTCCCATCTCTTAAATGTATGTAAGAGGTCAAGTGTAACACCAACAATCAAGGCTCTGCTTTTTAGAAAAAAAACATTGTATTGCGGGACTTCTACTTTCCTTTTAAAGTTTACATACGGATTGAAAACTCTTCGCACTCAAAGTGCTGCTGTTTGCTAAAAACCCAGCAAAAGAAGTCAAACATGACATAAGGTAACTTGGCAGTTCCTTCACCACATCATGCTACGATGAAGGGGATACCATTATGAAATTAGAGGACATTCAGAAGTAATATTAAAAACATATATTTTCAATTAACAGTTATGAACAAATTAAAAGATTAACCTCTCAGCAAAGGGGTGTTGAGAGGACCTTGATATAGGAATTAAAAGGATTGAGACTGTCCCAGGCGAGCACCAATCCTCAGTAAGCAAAGATAGCGCTGAATACCTTGTAAGAACAAGAACAGGCTTGTGACTTCTGTTAGTATAATGATAACAGCTGGACAGCGATTATCTAGTCTGCACACCGGTATGTTTTCATTGGCAGTGCTAATAAATACTTCCAGGAGGTGTTCTCCAAAAATGACGGCTGTCAGACTATCCCTTTGACATTAGAAATATTTTTGTTGCGATTTGGATTTACAGATGTCAGTGTTCTTTTTCACTATTGCATGCCAAGTTATAAGTGCTGTAAAATGCCCTTGTATCCTTTATATATTTAATAACATATGGTTGCCTAATAACCCTGTCAAGAAATGCTGGGAACACCCATGTAAATGATACACTCGTGACACTCCAATCTTTTCTAATGGCTGTACAGGCAAGAGATGCCAGCCAGTGTCATATTCATTACTGCAGTGCTTATTTGTACTGTCAATGAACTAAAATGTATTTAGTTCAGAGGGGAATTGTTGGAAACTCTACAGCACAACCATTTCACTTTTCATTTGCCAATCGTCTGCTTGCATGGAAACTAAAGGATTGGAGGCAGACTTTACATTGCCCTGGCCTCCTCCAAGGAGCCCGGCTCAAAATGCTGTTACAACAAACAAACAGTCAGGAGTTCCTAGCATCACTTGAACCCTAGCTTAGACCAGCTATCATATATAACTAAAAAGCGCCCCGTTGGAGACAACCGTACCTTTGCCTCCAGTCAGCAAAAATGTGCTCTGCCCTGTAACTTCAAAAGTAAGCCGACACACAAACCTATAAATTAATGTTATCAAGTCAAGAAAAAGTGAAGAAAGTTAGTGTGGTATCAAAGAGCAATGATGGACGGCAAGGTATGGAACATCCTCTTTGCAAGATAATGGAGTAAAACAACGTCTATCAAATGCAATTGTGTGTATATGAAATTGCAGGCTATGTGTCATTACATTATTAATTAACATTTGTAACAAACAATACCCTCTTAATTGTTTTTGGCGGCTGCTGCGGGTGCATAATACACTCACCTATTTTACTGCGATTGGTACTTGTGATTTTGTGTATTTGCGTTTGTTTTTAAATGTAATTTGGAAACTATAATCATTTTATCGGGATTGTGTATATATGTGATTGCTTTTATGGATTTGCTGAAATTCGAATAAAGATTTTAAATCTGAATGTGCCATTGGAGATTGCTTATTACATTTAATAAGCTGTAATTTCTAATTGGGAACAAGTAGCTAAGTCAGGTTTGGAGTCCGAAATTTCCATGAAAAATCATATTCAATGGTCAAGTTGGGGGTTGAATACAATTTTAAAAATGCCACAAGTTGGAATGTTTCTGCCCTTAGCCTTTGTGTGCCTGCATCCTGTCTTGGGTAACATGACTGGGAGTAATTTGCAGTTATGCTTTGTGAAAACCTCCCAGGCAATCACACAATAGAGGCATTAGGTGTGCCTCAATGGGCCATCTGCTGGCAGGATGGGGGAGGTGGCAGAACACAGCCCCAATTGCAACTGAATAGGGTGTGCTCTGCCTTCACACAAAGGACCTAACACCTCCACATTGTCTATGCAGCCCTCCTGGAGCCAGGGCAGGGTAGTCAGGAAAATCCATGCACTTTAAAGCCACTGTCTAGAAGCTTCTTCCACCTTCCAGAAGGAAGGTACAAGGATTCAAAGATTATACCTCAGACATCAGCTTCTCAGTACACTCCTGGACATGTGGATACTCTGCTAGGAAGAAGGCCCGCAATGCAACTGGAATTACAGCTATTCTACTAGACTGCTGACCTGCTGCTGAACTGCTGGTTTGCTGCCTTTCTACCCTGATGCCCTCTTCCCTGTGGAAGGACTGGGCTTGCAACTTGATCCCTGGTGGTCACCAGAGTGACTCCAAAGGTCTAGTTTGCTGGCCTCCTTAGCTGAGCCTCTGGGACACAAAAGGCTTCCTTCTCCTTGAACCCAGGCTTGAACCCAGCCTAAGTTAGTAATAGGTTGGGTGCACCACTAGTTCTGGACCCTTGCAAGTTGTGCTGAAGGTGTAGATTGCCAAAATCGAAAGGTGGGGAATTGCTCAGGGAACCAGGAGGAGACCAGGACTAACCTGCTCGCCTATCCACAAGAGGTGCATTGCTAGTTGGATTGGCTTTGAGGCTTCTCCCGCAACATTCTTCTCCGCAGCAGCAAATCCTTTTTTATTAGTGCTTTGTGAAAGGAGGATCCTGCCTCGTGGAGCGCCTCGCCCTACTGGAGACTTCGATTTCAACTTTTACTTCAGAAATTAAGTCTGAATGTAGAAATCTTCACTGTGACTTTGACCTAAGGCTATTGTAGGACTTGGCCCTTTTTGACTAAAGTTCCCTAAACTTTTTGCTTTGCCCCAAGACCTTTATCCTGACATGGTGTTACCAACTTAGATTCTTTGGACACTTTGCCACTGCTAAACAGTGTCAAAGTGCAAGTGCTCCCTGTATAAAGTGTAATGGTAATTGGTTATCCATGATTGGTATGTTTGCCTTACTATAAAGTCCCTAGCAAAGTACACTATGTGTGCCAGGACTGATAATGCAAATGCTACGAGTGGGCATGCAGCACTAATTGTGCAACCCAAAAAAACACACAATTAGCCTTAAAAAATGAACTAAGGCCTGCCATTGCAGTGCCTGTGCGCAGTTTGTTAAACTGCCATGTTGTTCTGACAAGTGCACCCACTTGCCAGACCTTACCCGTCCCTTTTCTATGCGCATCAGACACCCTATGGTAGGTCCAGAGTACCCACTGGGCAGGCTGCAGTGCATATGAACGGTAGGGCATGTACCAAGGTGTGTACCATGTCCTGAGAGTGAAATAATCTCCATTTCGTTTTTCACTGTTGAAAAGCCATCTTGCCCATAGGATAGAATGGGAAGGCTGTGTAATATATTTTCCAGCCTATCTTCCCAAAGGCTTAAAATGGAGAGATGAAGTTTAGTGTGCCTCAACTCACAATGTAATAACACATCTTTTTATGAAGGTGGTTTTTGCATTGTGTTTTTGTAGTGACTCTTTTAGAAATGGCTGGGTATTTGTGTTTTAACATTTCTGTGTGGCTCTGCTTAGTTGTGGATTGACTGTCTGGATTTAAAAGTGATAGGATCTAGGTTATGTCTTGACCCAGGGGAATTTCTTGACCCAGGTGAGACAGCAACTGGCTGACCTACATCTGGAGTGTAGGGGGAGGAGTAGCCCCTAGAAGTGAAGAGGCCTGGGTTGCTGCTATAAAACAATTGCCCCATCTCCTGCTGAGTGATTGAGAATCCAGACCCCCACTAATCAAAGCAAGAAGGTGTCTTTGGCAGGGAGGCACACAGAACTGGTTTGAACGGGGATCGGTGCCCCCTGAACACAAAGACTTCACAGCCATGGAGGGGTATAACTATGAGAGCTGAAGCCCCTGAACTTTGGAGAATTGCTTGATTAAGATTTAACAAGACTGGATCTACTTTGTGGTCAAGCGGAACCTTTTCCAAGGAAGAAACAACTGAAGAGATTGAAGGAAAGGACTGACCCTCGCTGTGTGTTCTGGGGCCGGCCTCCAGTTTACAGTTTTAACCAAGGGAAGGCTACAGGGACTTTGCTGTGCGTTGTGTCGCCCTGTTTGAAAGGACTTTGCTGTGCTGTGTCCTGAAGTAACTTATACCCAAGGGCCCGAGGTGAGCTGGCTCCCTGTTGCGGAAACTCAGGAACACAAAGGTTTCCAGGAGAGTCTCAGCGATGCTTTGTGTGTGTGCTTGTTGCAGCCTGAGACCCTCGTAAGGTGTGCCCTGTATTCTTGGGCACCTGTACTCCAAGTAAGGATCAGCGACGCTGTGTGCGTGTGCTTTGTGCAGCAGGAGACCTTCATGAGGATTGCCTTGTTATCGTGCACACCCAGAATCCAAGTGCATCTCACCAACACTGTGTGCATGTGCTTTGTGCAGCATGAGACCTTCGTTTGGATTCCCTTGTTATCGTGCACCCGGAGTCCAAGTGAGTCTCATCGACACTGTGTGCAAGTGCTTTGTGCAACGTGAGACCTTCATGAGTATTGCCTTGTTAATTTGCCACCGGAGTTAAAGTGAGTTTCAGCGACGCTGTGCGCATGATCTTCGTGCAGCCTGAGACCTTACTGTGGAGTGCCTGGTGATGGTGCATCCGAAACTCAAGGGAGTCACAGCGACGCTGTGTGCGTGTGCCCTGTGGCAGCCTGAGATCTTTGAAGCAGTAGCGGCCCGGCAGCCCCGGAGGAGCAGAGCTGCCGGCCCGAGCCTGCCGTTGCCAATTCACAAAGATTGCATCGGAGGCCCAAGCCACTGGAAGAGGAGACAAGAGTGAATTTGTGCCCTCCAGGTGACGTGCGTTGACTCCAGGGACAGGGTGCAGGCTCGGAGGGAGATGCTCTCAGCCTCTCTCTCATTCCGGCAGCGTGTGCTCTACTTCGGTTTGTATCGTGGCCCGTATTGCCAAGGGAGTGGCAGTACCGGAGCCATCGTGCTGACCTGCGCTTTTTGTTACACCATACCCGTGTTGGGGGCAACTGTTGACAGAGGCTGACTGCAAGTCAGAAGGAGTGGCAAAGAGACTGCCTAATGCACCATGATCAGTGCCGGAATGTATCACCCATTATCTAATTTCTGCATAACGGAGTACCCGATTGCTGTATTACGCATTGCATTGTTTCTGCATAACGAACTCCCTGAATAGCATATTACGTATTGCATTGTTCCTGCATAACGAACTACCTGATTGTTGCATTACGCATTGCATTATTTTTACATTGGAAAGTGCCTGATTGCTGCGTTATGCATTGCTTTATTTTTACATTACATAGTGCCTGATTGTTGCGTTACGCATTGCATTATTTTTACATTCCAAAAGGGCCTGATTCTAGCATAACAAACCGTATACCATGGTATTAGGATTACAGAGTAATCTTTGAAAGAGCTCAATATTATTACCAGAACTTACAAGGGCTGGCTGGCCTAACAACAGGCCAGGAGAAATAGTACACATACTCATATGTTGGATTTATATAGTGTGGTCTTATCGTATATCTTTTTATATAAATTTGTACAAGTTTTTATCAAACTTGTCTGGAGTCTATTTGTGGTGCCGTCATTGGGTTGCTGTGAGCGTGGTTGCAAATACTTTACACATTTGCCTTGAAGATATGCCTGGCTGCTCGTGCCAAGCTACCGAGGGGGTGAGTGGGGCTATCTCAGAAGGTGACCTTCCTTTCCCTGACGTGGAACCGCGGTCCCAATTTGGCCTAGGGTTACCTCAGCCAACCAGAGATCCCGGGTCTAACAGCTATTTATTGGATGACGATGCTCCCACCTCGGACACCTCCTGCAGCCTAGCCCTGCTAAAAGTAACCTTCTCAGAAAATAATTCTCGAAAGTTAAGCCTTGCTGCTTTTTGTGCCAAGCTACCCAATATTAAGCAAGGGTTAATTTAGTGACTTCTTGTGGTTCACTCTGCAAGGTATTGTGACTGTTGCTAGTCTAGGGCCCAGACTCCAGTCAACCAACAACCTAATTGCTCACACATAGTTTATTTAAGGAGGGCCTTGATAAAGTACATTCTTTAAAAAATTACGGACACAAAAGAGTAAAACAACTGCAATTCGCAAAACATACATCTAAAGTTACTGCAGTCCTAAAGGTCTGAAAACAGGCTGCAACATGCTCTAGCTCATCCTTGGAAGAAGTTAATCGTAAGTCCAACCTCTGGTACTGCAACACACTCCCATGGAAAACATTAGAGACAGGGAATTTAAAACACCCCATGCGAACTGATGTTAAATAAATTATTAAATTGGTTCAACATTTAAACAATTTTAAATTGATCAAATAAAATTAACTTTGAAACAAATGTACTAAATATTACTAGAAAAGAAAATGTTCACGATGGTGAAGTTTCTTAAATTATTGTTTAAAACATTTATATTTGCAAATTAAATTAGTATATTTACATTATTTTATTATTGGACGCACATTTAATTGGGTGAGATAATGTGGTGTAAAATTGTATTTTATCACTTTTTAAACCGTTATTTACTGTGTTATTGTTTTACAAATACAGGTGACCCACAATGGTATCTTAGAACACTTCCATATCATCAGATGAAACGATTTCATCACAAGACTGGTGGACTGTCATTATGCATATACATTTTATTGCTGCCCAATGTGCAGCCCTTTAAAGAATATAAAACATCATAAAACATTTAGTTCCATTCAGGAATCTTCGAGCAGAGTACATACACCCCAGCCAAAAATCACATTCCTCTTTTATTGGCTGCTCCTAAAGGTAAACACATCTTTATTTTTCTTTCTATAACGTTTTAATTTTAAGGTGTGATTTATTGCTTTTTATTAATTTTATGGTTTTTCTGATTTATGGATTGACCATTCTCTCCTTGGTCTAAAGTTTTTTCTTTGTTTTTTTTTAATGGATCTGTTTTAATTTGTTTTTTTTTATTGTGGTCTCTATATGACCGCTCCAACCGCCTAATTCATGAAGCCTAAATCAGCTCGCAAAGGGCCAGATTCTGAGAATCTGGCCCTTTGCGAGTGCGATTTTTGCATTTGGGATTCAACATCCCAAATGCAAAAATCGCTATTTGCTAATTCGCATATTTGCGAGGATTTACATTTAAGGAATCTCTATTTGAGATTCCTTAAATGTAATTCATCATCCATTTTACAATTGCGAAATCGCAATTTCGGGCCGCAATTTACCGCGAGGTCAAACCTCGTGGTAAATTGCGAAAACTCAGAAAAATGCATTTAAATGCATTTTTCTGAGTTGCACGTTACACACACACATGTCCTTTGGACATGTGTGTGTGCAACACCTGTGTTAATTTCCATTGCAGGGGTGCTACAGGGTGTCCTTTGGACACCCCTGGCACCCTTGTACTCGCAATCTCATTTGCGATTAGCTAATTGCTAATCGCAAATGAGGAATGACTCCCCATGCATTCCTATGGGCCTTTTGGCCCATAGGAATGCATGGGGAGTTATTCCTTATTTGCGATTAGCAATTAGCTAATCGCAAATAAGGAATCAGTGGGAATCGCAATTAATATTGCGATTCCTACATGATTACCGTTTTGCGAGTCTCAAATAGCGATTCCTTATGATTCGCTATTTGAGCCTCGCAAAACGGCCCGTTCATGAATCAGGCTGCAAGTGATCTGCCTTTATTTTAGTGATTTGTTTGCCATTACTTAAAGGTTTAAACACTCTGCCTGCTTTGCGCCTCACAGCTGATTAACACTGTGTTAATGAATGAATGAGCAGAGAGTAAGTAGACCAGAGAGCATAACAGAGAGCGGCTGCTCGCAAGAGTGTCCCAGAGCTAAGGACTACAGATACCAGACACAAAAAAACCTACCTACCGTTAAGCAGAGGAAAAAAAGTGAAGTTTTCAATCTCCTATAGAAGAAAACCTCCTATAGAAGAAAGCCTCAAAAGCTAGAGACCCCAATTCCCAGGTAAACTGATTCCACACCTCAGCAGCCAGGAAAGTGAAGGGATGCCCTCCCTTCCTTATGTGCCTTATTTCTGGCATTACCACCAAGAATGCTGATCTTACAGGACAATAGTGTAAATTTCAGTTCAAAGTAGTTAGGGCTTGATGGACCAAGGCAGGAGATTTAAAAAGGACTCACTTCTTGATGGGCAGCCAGTGGAAAGTTGTTAAAGAAGGGGAAAACTATGTCCGTTTTGGAAGTCTCAATATAAGACAGCAAAGGCATTCTGGACATTTTGGAGCCGGCCAAGCAAGGCTTCTGGAATCCTAAAGTAGAGCGCCTTTGTCATAGTCCAGCCATGACTTGATCAGCGCAAAGATCACAGCCTTCCTGCACTGTAGAGTTAACATAAACAGAATTATCTTGATGGTCCGAAGCAGCCCTTAAAAGGTGCCAACCACTGCAGAGACCTGTGGTTGAAAAGAGATTTGGTTGTCAAATTTGACCCAGAAATCTTGCCACTGATGATGGAGGTGGGGTGCCAGTAGAGAAGAAGGCCAGCCCACCTCCCACTAATTGGCTTGGTGGGAGACAAATGGCATTTCTTTTGTCTTTACTGAGTATCATTAAAGCCGGCTACCATGCATCTAGTCGAAGATTGCATGCATACACTCTTAAATTTGCACCACCAATGTGGAGGCACTCTCAAATGCGAAGAGCAGCTGAGTATCATCTGCATAAGAGAAGATTTTGCATCTAAAGGATTCTACTAGCTATGCCAACGGGGCCAGAAAAACATTAAATAGAGTAGGGATCAGCAAGGAACCCTGAAGCACCCCCTGCTTACGTGATTTAGGGCTGTAGCCAGACCATCTATCCTCTGGAATCAAGAAACTACTTCACTAAGATCCACACTGTACCTCCAACCCCAAGCATGGCAAGAAGAAAAGGATAGATTCTGGCAGATCGAGTAAAATCAGCACAACAGTTTTACCTTGATCCAGGGACATCCTATTGTGATCTTATTCCTGCAATAATGCAGTCTCTTTACTACGGAAAGGCTAAAACCCTGATTGACTACGGTGCAAAAGCTTGCTCTGCACCAGATATTTTTGTAATTTTTTGTTAAATAATTTTTGCACCATCTTTGAAGAAGTCGGAAGCAAGGGGATGAGCCAAACTTACTGTAGATCTTAGGGTCTAATTACAGTTTCTTAAACAAAGGAACAACCTTGTCCAGCTTCCAAACAGCTGGCACAGAACTGGATGATAATAAAAGATTGAAAACCTTTTTATTTATGGACTGATGACCTTCATCGCCAGTGCTAACATCACAGGAGGACAAGGGTTCAGGGGTGAACCTGATTTACAATTCAAAACTGCAGCTGAAGATTGCTCAAGAGAGATGTAAATGTAAATGTAATGTTGATTGTACAGCGCACGTACCACCCCAGATGTAGCATCAAGGCGCTGTAAGCATACCGCTGAGGAACCCTTCCTGGCCTCTCCCTGTGAATTGCCCACTCCTGGGCACCCCCAGGGTGAAAGCCAGGCACCCTAGCGCTGTTGGGGCCGTTGTGGAGATTAAGCAAGCTATTGCCCAGAGTTGCAGCGTGGGATCCATGATTAAATTAGGCACCGAGGCGAGAATTATCAGGTCCGAGGAAATTGAGCCCAAGACCCGCCGAGGCAGGAATTGAACCCTGGTCCCAGGCCAGACCTCTGCATCAGGGTCTGCCGCTCTAATCATTGAGCCACACTTCTCCACTAGTATTATTACTAGTAGAATTTAGTATGCCTGAGCTCCAAACATTAAAGTGCATATTTTAGTGACGATTATTGTTATATTCTGTGTTTAAAACTACCACTTTTTGGGAAGTACGTATTTTCTGGCCTAAGCCTTTCCGTGTGCTCTGCTGTTATGTGTATTGGCTGTCTGGTTTTGGAGGGTCAGGGCAGGCTGAGACCGACTGGATTAAATGGAGAGATCTGAAGTTGGAGTGTGTGGAGGGGTGACCCTTTGAGCTGAGCAGAGCTGTGCCTGGCAAGGTGAATGATGGCTCCACCTCCCACTGTGCGTCTGAAGGCTGACCACCTCTACCTGAAAAGCAGGATGCAGCATCGTAAGTAAAGTGCTCCAGGTCTCACCAATGGCGCCATCCGACTCCGCCACCGAGCCACTGCTCGCACCGCGACCTGGGGGCCCCGCACTCCGCACCACTGCACTTTGCACTGCAGCATCCGACGTCCGACGCCTGCTGTAGTGTAGTTCCTATATTCCCAATAGGCTCTGCACATTGGAGATCACTTTGAACTGCAAAACATTGCTATTGTTATCAGCCAGCCTCACAATCGTTGCCTCTGCATTAAAGCTTTTTTTTCTTTAAGTGGACAGTCTGGTTAACGCTGAGAATTTGCACAGCGTCTTCCCACTTATTTGTCTTTGAAGTGGGCGGGGATGCTTGCAGGTCAGATTTTGGTAGCTGGTGGCCTTTTTTTGGGCTGGATCCTCATCCTCAGAGACTTTAGCCTAGCATGTGTGACATGCTAAAATATTGGTGTAGAATGGGACTGACCTCTGGTCAAATGGCTGCCATATTAGTTTGGGGAAATTTGTTTTTAGCATTTGCAAAAATGTTTCCATAGATACAAACTCTGAGTCAGTTATCTACTCGTTGGTTTCAGATCATCTGATTTGCAGACAGCCCTTGCATTTTTTCTCTTTTGGACAGGAATAAAGACTTTTGGTGCTGCTAGGAACTTATTCAGTTTTGAATAATGACAGGTTCAACAGAAGTCAAGGGCATACCTCCTTTCGAAATTAATGAGGAATTATTTATGAAGTATTTTCAGGAGGAGCAAAGAGCTTCCATGAGGGAAGTAGTGGAAGCCTGCAATAGGTAAACGGAAAAGGGATAATCCTTCAGATGAGTATATTCTCTATCAGAGAATTAAGTTCTGGTTTCTAGGAAAAAAGGCGGAAAGGTGATTGAAAAGATTAAACATCTCATTAAAAGTAGTTAAAAATACCCAGCTCTATCGGGGATGAACTACCTACCCATTTGGTGACTGGTAGCCCTTGTGCTACAACTGAATGTGGTGTCCCAGGTGGCACAAAAATAAAGGTGTTCTCAGCAGGACAAAAGGTAGACAAGGGTCCCGTAGTTTGGATGAGTAGCTGTTGGATAACAAGAGGGTTTGTTTATGTTAGACCTGGCACCATTGGCGTGGGTCTCCCTTCCATTTTTCGCTTTTGTCTTGTCTGTGTTTGCTGGTGTTAGATGCTCCAGGCGCTGTGCCACAGCCATTCAGCTCCCTATTGTAAATTGACTGTATGAATTGGTATGATCCTAATTGACTCAAGTAACTTGATAGGAAAGTCAAATTTAGTATGTCTGAGCTCCAAACATTAAAGTGCATATTTTAGTGACGATTATTGTTATATTCTGTGTTTAAAACTACCACTTTTTGGGAAGTAGGTATTTTCTGGCCTAAGCTTTTCCGTGTGCTCTGCTGTTATGTGCATTCGTTGTCTGGTTTTGGAGGGTCAGGGCAGGCTGAGACCGACTGGATTAAATGGAGAGATCTGAAGTTGGAGTGTGTGGAGGGGTGAACCTTTGAAGTTTTTTGAACTTTTGCAAGGTGAATGATGGCTCCACCTCCCACTGTGCGTCTGAAGGCTGACTGACCACCTCTAGCTGAAAAGCAGGATGCAGCATCGTAAGTAAAGTGCTCCAGGTCTCACCAACTGCGCCATCCGACTCCGCCACAGAGCCGCTGCTGGCACCGCGACCTGGGGGCCCCGCACTCCGCACCACTGCACTTTGCACCGCAGCATCCGACATCCAACATCTGACACCTGCTGTAGTGTAGTTCCTATATTCCCAATAGGCTCTGCGCATTGGAATAGTATTTCCTGTAGATTAGACGTAGGACTGAGGTTGACTAGGTCTCTACCGAATATAGTAAACTTAATAGTGAGTGCCAGCTAGCTCAGTGGTCACTAGAAACTTTCTCGAATAAACAAGAAGGGATTCGTTTCTGACAAACGCATAAACATGACAACTTTGTTTCCCAAGAATAAGAAATATATCTCTAGAGTCGCAGAAACAATAGATAGCTATTTCACTCAGTCAATCGTGCATGCTTCGTTTCACCAGAAGTCCAGAGAAATATGGAGACAGGCATTTTCAATAAAAGGGTACTTATTGAACAATCTTCTTTCTCATGCAAAAGAAATGAACTGCTACAATCGCAATACTTAGCATGAAGTAAAGTGTGTACAGTAAAAAGAGTTTTACAAAGTAATATTGTAACAGCATGGCATGGTTTCTATGCCATAGATAAATACATAAAATACATACATTAATAAATAATGACTAAAAGTACTCAACTGGTGCTTCTAAAATACGCCTACCCGGTGTACCTAACCTAAGTCTAGTAAAAGGGAAGAAGTAAGTGAGGTGCAGCTTAGTTTTAGTATTCTTTGCCAAGAATCTATTCCAAGAATTCTCTAAGGGTCTTGTCATATGGTTACTGCGTTTCTATATATTGTGTTAAGTTAGCATGAGTTTATTAAATGTTTAAACACCATATTTTCCTTCGGCTTCAGTTTGCGCACGACACCTAATTGTTATTGTAGCTTTCAACCTAGACGAAAGATGTGATTTATTTGAGAATAATATGTTATTGCCCTGATATCAGTCGTGCTTGGTACACTTGGTACAAATGTCTGCACACTGAGAACTGCACCCTCTAAGAATAACCTAACACAAGGTTGCTGAAGGCCTGATCCTCGCATCACTTAAGACATAACACAAATAATGTCGCTGCCAACATTGGGCTCTACTCGGGTTTAAGATAGAGTTACAGGGAATGAATCAACACACTTGATGCTTCGCATGCAGAGAGCTGGTAGCTGTTGATGTGATCTCCTCCTACTGAGAATCAGAGGTATGGGCCCGCCCTGCTAGAACCCAAATGAGACCTTCTTAGATATAATATAATATGCTAAATAGGGTGCGCGAAATATAGGTGATACAGAATTCTATAGATTTTTGCATCATAACATGCTATCGCCTTTTGCTTACTATGGATTAGCGACTATGCTGCTAACTCTGATTTTTATAATATGTATGTTGATATTATACAAGATACTGCGTTTGAGAACTTTGCATTGAAAAATAAACATTTCAAACTTGCACGTGTGTTCTTTGCCTCCCAGTTTCGGTTTGTAATGATTATATAACGAAAGAGTGTTCATGTGTGCCACGATACCTGAGGTACCCTAAGTTCATGTTCTGGATTGTCTAAGTCATTGGGAAGTTATTACTACCGATGAGACACTGTAGCTAGCTTGGTAAGGGGATTTCTGAAACAAAGGTGAGTTTTGGGTCACCCTAACTCACCCAGGTTCTAGATCTCTGTGCACAGTTCTGTGGGAGAACGGAAACCCTGCTACATAGCGCCCATACGTTGTTGGCCTTATATCATGACACTCGAGTAGTATATCATTCAAACCTTAACCCCTTCCTTCCCGTTTCCGGAAAACAGCAGTGTCGGAAAAACCTACCTATTTTTGAAATAGGTCCTTTTCAAGCTTGAATCTATCTAAAAACGGTTTCTTTGAATTACTACCCAGTCGTGCTACAAAGTAATCTTTGTTTTTTCTCTTTCCTGTGCTGACATGGCACAAGCCGTGGACATCCCGCAGCATAGTCGCATTGCGGTGCGTGACCATTTGCGGGCTTATGATGTACCTGTGGAAGGCTTGGCTGTTGTTCTAGTGGTGAGTGCGGAACATGCTTACCCGTACGAACTGTTTTATTCGTGGGTGACGTTTCCGGCGGTGAACGCTAATTCTGGTGTTTTCCACTCCTACACTGCTACGGCTGTACCGGCTGCGTATGCTCCGTACAGAGCACTGGAGGTTCCTATAGACGCTTGGCAGCATGGAGTTTGGTTTGGTGGCGCCCTACCACACGCTTTGACCGCTCCGAGGTTGGGTCCTTTGTCCATTCCGGGCACACCTTGGCCCGCTTTGGCTGGATTCACCCCTCACCCTAATCGAGCCACTTGTGGCATAGCTGATCTGCGGCAACTTCATGAAGTCGCGGTGGAAGTGATTAGAGCGCTTGTTCATTACACTAGCCGTAATGTTCAAGACGTAGCCCCTAGGGGCACACAGCTTCGTGCAGAACAGGCTGGTTTGAAAATCAATCCTGTCATGGTGAATTCCGTGATGGGCAAAAAGCCGCAGGACAAGGATGATTTTCCGTTCTGGCTTGCTGAGAAATTCGGCCAGCTAGAAGCTGTGTTTCCTAATACGAATCCCGGTGATAAGCACCGGATTCTTACACTGAGTTTACCGAAAGATTTGGCACCTGAGCTTGTTGACTGTGAGACCTGGGGTAAGACTTTTGCAGCGGTCTATTCGAGGTGCTACGGCACACCGTCTGTGACCAATCTGGGTGCGGTCCTTAAACGTGTTCAGGATGAACACAGACCGGAGTCGGCGGTCGAATGGGGTATGCGCCTGTGTGGCTTCTTTGATGTAGTTTGCGATCTGATCCTTGCAAATGTCAAGGGAGATGCAGTGAACTTTCAGGTTGCTAACGCTTTGGCGTTGATTCCAGAGGCCGAAAGACCCCGTCAGTTGGCAAGGATAATTGTGGCTGCTTATAAAACGGTTGGCAGCAATGCTAAGGGGCTTAAGGCTTTTCCTGACAAAGAGAAAAAGCAGCCCCAGGGTCAGACTTCGGAAACTAGTGGTCAACCAAAGTCCAAGAAACAGAATTGGCCTAAAAAGCAAAATCAGGGTAAGCAACAACAACAACAAACACAGGTTTCTGCTCCTGCGTCTCCGTTGCCTGCGCAGTCGGATCGTGTTTATGATTTGCGCGACCGCGCGATGATTAAATCGCCTGAGAGGTTTCAGGCTTCTGACCAACGCTCTCCTCGTTCCTTTCAGGACTCATCGGCTCCGTCAACCGGTGGTGGAGGGGGCGGCAGGCGCCGGGGTGGCCAGCAAGGACGTGGTCAGCCCCGCCCACGAGCCGGTGGAGATCAGCAGGAAGGCGCTACGCCGAAGAGACCACAGTTTGCCACAAAGAAAGTCGCCGCCCTGACAGCGCATCGATATGCCCCAGATAGTGAGAACGCGGCTTCGGAATCTGACTTGGGCTCTGACCTTGCTGGACAGCGCAGCAGAGATTACCATAGTGAGAGAGGCCCTCCGTCCACTGTTGAAGGTGACAGCGACTGACACTTATGTTGTAATTGAAACTGCTGATACGCATGTTGCTCCCCCTGAACGTCTTTTTGAAATTGTCCTGTTAATTGAAGGTGACATGCAGCGAACTGTAAAAGGGGTATTTTGGGAAAACCTCTCGTCCACGTATGACATTTTGCTTTCGGAGGCTGACTGGCCCCCACCTTTTGTTCTCGCAGCTCCGCGAGGGGAGGAGGTAATCCTACCCAGTTTCGCGCACACTGTACCGAGAGTGGAAGCGCTGCATTTTGCAGAAGAGTGGGCTCTGGCGCTTGCGCCGGCTGTGTACCGCAATCAGTGTGGCTGGGATAAATTGTCTCCAAGCCATGAGATTCCGTTACGGGCTCAGCCGCAGCCACAACCTCAATAGCCCATACAGCGTGAAGCCAAAGCTTCAGTCGCAGCTATCCTTGAACAATTGGAATATCAAGGTGTAATTGAAACGTGTGTGTCACCGATGAATAACCCCCTTTTTACTGTAAACAAGCCCGACGGCTCATATCGTTTGGTTTTAGATTATAGGCATTTGAACTCGCATTGCCGTAACTGCGCAGTACAGAATACTCATGGCTCTGCGTTAGTGAATAGTCTTGAGCGTAAACGGTTCAAAACCACGCTTGACATTTCCAATGGTTTTTATGCCCATAGATTAGACGGTCTGAGTTCCCAATGGACCAGTTTTACATGCGGCGGTGTGCAAAAAATGTTTCGGCGTCTCCCAATGGGCTATAAGAACAGTCCTGGAGTATTCTCCGCCCGCATTGTCTCTCTTTTGGAGGGCATCGACCCAGTTGCTTGTTCGTATGTGGATGATATTTATCTCACAGACGACGATCTTTGGGAGCATCTGTGTCGAGTAAATAGCATAATTTGTAACTTTGCTGACATTGGTTACAAGTTTAACTTTGCAAAGTCGCACATTGCAGAGTACACAGTGTTGTTTCTAGGCTACGAGCTTAACAACGAGGGGAAGGGTTTAGCACCTCACTTCCTGGAGAAGTGCGCACAGTTGCGCTCTCCGACAACACTGAAAAAATTACAATCTCTACTGGGCTTCTTGAATTTCGGAAGGACTTACATTCCGGAATATGCCCAGCGTATCAAGCCTTTGTATGCTTTGATACAACCATCTTTTTCCAAATCATGCTGGCTGCCTGAGCATTCAGCCATTCTGCAGTCTTTGCAGGCTGATTTGCTCGCTTCTGAATACTTACAGACTCGTGATAACCACACCAACCTGGTGATAAGAATTATCCCTGGGGCGGTGGGTTTCACGTACCTGACTTTTAATGAAGGAGATACAGTGCCTATTGCTTACAAGTCACACTTGTACACTTCGGCTGAACTGCGTTTTTCCACTGTGGAAAAAGTTTTAACGGCTGTGCAGATGGCAATTCTTAAGGAACGTGCCCTGTCACAAGGAAAACGCATGTTGGTAGTTACCCCGTGTCCTGCCTTGGAGGCAGTAACGAAAGCCAGTGTACCTAATTCCAAAGATTTGCACCCTCGGTGGATTCAGTGGGCTGCATCCTTGACGTCCCAGGATGTCACGTTTATTTTTGACGCCACTTTACGGTCGCAGGAGTATTTACAGTATGAATTTGTTCATCCTGCTCCTTTAGCAATGCGGCCGTTGGAGGATTTCCATTGCATTATTTACACTGATGGTTCGGCGCAGGTTGCGCAAGGCTCTAAACATGCCTACGTTTCCGCTTGCGCCATTTTGGTCGGTGCCATGGTGAATGATGAGTTCAAGTCCAGTGTCGTGCACACGCAGACGCTTGGGGACTGCACCGCACAATTAGCAGAGCTTCGTGCTCTGATGCTTGCATTGGAGTACGCAGATCCTAGTGTGACGACTTTGATCGTAAGTGACTCTTACTATTGTGTCCAGTCTTACAATGAGAACTTGTTCTTTTGGATTCAGAATGAATTTCGTGATTCCAAAGGTAGCACAATAAAACATAAAATGATCTGGGTCCGAGTGGCGGAACTTAAAGAGAAGTTGCCACTCGTGTTTGTGATTCATACTCTCGGTCATCAGCGCGTGGGGGTCCACGCTGTTGGCAATTCGCTTGCTGATGAAGCAGCGAAGTCAGCGGTATCAAAATACTTAGTTGCAGCAGTCACGAGGTCCAAAAGCAAAATAGATGATGACATCTTGGCAGCTGTTGCTGCAACAGAGAAGGGAAGTAAATATCCTGCGGAATTCCCTTCTAAATACACATACCACTTAAGTCCCGATAAGGTTCCTTATGTGAAAATTCCTGAGGTTGGTGAACGTCTAGTTTCCAACTCGGATCGCAGGGCTACTTTGATTACAGCGGCTCATGAAGGTGTGGCGTCTGCGCATGCGGGCGTCTCAGCCACTGTAACTCAGCTACAACAAAGGTTCTGGTGGCGGGGACTGTACAAACAGACGCGCGATTATGTCCTTCAATGTGACATTTGCCAGCAGATTAAACCTTCAACTGCTGCGCATCCGCCTCAGACACAGTTGTACATCTCGAATAAACCGCTTGGATGCGTTTATTTGGATCACTGCGGTCCATTTTCTTCTGATACTGCATACAAATACATCTTAGTAGCAGTTGATTCATGCACACGCTTTGTGTGGGTATGGCCACATCGGAGCGCTGATTCACGTACTGTCATTAAGGATTTGCGAGTCTTTGTGGGAATTTTTGCCTGTGGTACCTTCCATTCGGATCAGGGTCCGGCTTTCGCCTCTAAGGCGTATAAGAATGCTATGGTTTCGTTGGGGGTCCAAGTCAAGTTTTCGAGTCCCTACAGGCCCGAGGGCAATAGTGTAGTTGAACGAATGAACCGCGACTTAAAGCAATCTTTGACAGCTCGAGTTATAGGCACTGGCAGAAACTGGTCAGCCCACCTCATGGGCGAGCAGCGTGCGCTTAATAATCTCCCTAGAAGGTCTCCGGGTGGGCGGACCCCGTACGAAATGCTCTTTGGTATCAAGATGTACGTCCCTGACCTCGATGGTTTAGACTGCAAGGCCCAGGCCTCGGCCTTTGACGTAGATGAACATTGCAATGTTTTACAGGATCTACAAAAGACCAGAGACAGTCTAGTAAAGGAACATTTGCCCTCCACATCGGATGATGCGTTGCAGCTCCCGGTAGTTGGCTGGCTACCCCAAGTTGGAGAACTAGTTCAAGAGAAGATCGATAACAAGAAAGAGTTTGGTCCCTCATATCGTGCACCGGTTCGAGTTCTTGGAGTGAAGGGCACAAGAACAGTCATTTTACCACCACTTCCAGGTCGTAAAGAAAACAGATTTATTTCTATTGACAATGTCAAGACACACAGGGTGGCCGATTCTTCATAGCATGACACCGGCTGTATCCTGTCCTTCCATGGTGAGGCACTCTGTGCTGGCTATTACATCTGGTGCAGAACAGGAGGTGTCCCTCGAGATGCCTGCCATATCCAGTCCTTTATTAAATACTATTCCTGTCACTAACATTGATGAGTTGAACTACACCTATCCTGCTGATTTATCGATGCCGGATTTACAGACTCGTTTGGCCGACCAGTCCAGATTCTCTTTTGACTCTGTTTCGGAACCTTCAAAGAAACCCTCAACTATTGCAAAATATGCCACGTTGTTTAAAAAACATTTTTTAATTCCCCCTTGGACATACATTTGGTTGATCCTATTTACGTTTTACCTTTTTATGTCAATTGTTTTTGTGTTTTATTTTTTCCGCCTGATCGATGGTCACTACGTTAAAGAAAGAACAGGAATTCGGTACCTTAATGGAACATTGGCCCCTCTTTCCTCTTCACATTCAGCGCACAGACTGAAACGAAACTTAAATACAGTTAACATTACTGCTTGGCCTGTCCTTGATGGGATTGTGTGGGATGCGGTTAGATTTCAAATACATGGGCCCACTGAAGTGATTAATGTTCCGAATGTGCTTAGAGTAAACATGGGAGATGTGATTAAACAAAATGTACGTTCTGATGATTGGGATATTCAGGCCGTAGAAGCATTATTTTCTGATTTAAAATACTATGCAGCTTTTGATGCTGAAGACTTATATTTAGATTCTATTAATTATGGTGATTTGTTTTGCTTCCAACATTATGGTAATCATTTTCTCCATAAGACAAACTCCAGGAGGGTTGCTGTGAATTACACGCAGTGGGAGCACTGCCCAGCTCATTTCATAGGAAGCTCCAGTACATTTCTGAAAAAATACAGTTATTTTACAGATTTCAATCAATCAAATCCAAAGTCGTTTTACTTCAGAATGACAGAAAAATCCATGTCCAAAGTTAGACTTACCGATACAAAGTTGCTGTATTCGAAGTCCTTTCTAGACAAGTTGGCTGTAGAAGGCTATGAGTTCTGGAAGGGAATAATTGACCTTAAATCGGTTTGGGGTACCAAAGATTGGCAGGTACAAGGCACTGAGGCTTTGCACCGCGCATGTCTCATCCCGAATCACATGTTGTTTCTAAATTCGACCATTTCCCAAACAACATGCTTTGGATTGGCTACTTCTAAAAGATTAAATACACCAACTATCCCCGAATTAGAAGAATATTCAGGTTGGGGTAATTTTTCCGAATTGTCTATTCATGAGATACAATCTCTTCTATGCAATTCGTCCTTTAATGTGTCCAGCTTGGATCCTAAAGGTTAGCTATTATGGCAAAAGAGTTCTGATTCTTGCCAACGTCGATTTCTAGGGTTGGCTGAAGGGTTCACACAAGTGCGACCAGATCCCCGTTTTGAAACTGATTATACTGTCACCACTTACTCTGTAGGGAAACTGTGTCAGAATTGGTTACAACATTCCACGTTAGCTACAGTTAAACTACATCTGTCTCAGTTGACTGAAAATGTGGATTTAAATGATTTTATAAAAGGCCCAGTTTAGGGTAGGTCTAAACGGTGGATTTATGCTGTTTACAATGAAATTTGGAAAGTGTCTCAAATTGAGGCTGCTAAGCGCCTAAGGTCAATTGACCAAGCAAATTTGGAAAAGGTACTTGCAGTGGTCGATAACAGTATTCACACACTTTCTTCCCGAATTTACACGTTAAACAATATTGTTTCATCCGTTGTTGACATTGTACATGATGAAGTGTCCGTTTTATATCATGGTCAAAATCAATTGCGTTCTGTTATGCAGTTTGCCTGGACACTACAGACTCTGAAGTCTGGTCGAGTGCCTTGGAGTTATATGAACGTCTCATCATTGTTTGCCCCGTTTAATTTGACTGACAAGCAGCGCATGCTTTCCATGCGCGATGCAACATTTTCTATGTTACACATTGAGAAGTTAGAATCTTTGCCTTTCTCTGTGGCTGAGGCGGCTGCTGCTACATGGCTTATCCATGGTATTATAACTTTGCCATTTGCTCTGTATAAATCTACAAATTGTATGAGATATATTGCTATAGGGCGATATGAACCACTTGGAAGTGCTTTTCTTCATGAGACATGGTCTTTACCATATACATACAGATGTCTGAAAGAGGGAAATGAAGTGAATCTGAATGGTGAAGAATGCACACAGTCGCCTGACCGTTCACTGATATGCAGATACATCCAATTACATGGTTCTCGTAATCAGGACAGACCAAATTTAGCCTGTGTTTTAAAGGGCACACCGGTTCCTGCAATAGTTCCCACATTCACTTTGTTGTCTAACGGTAGTTATTTACTTTTGAACAACGAACTATGTTGTGGGTTAATGGTCGGTATCGCATATGTGGTTACTGTATCAGAACGTGTGGTGTGTTGCAAAAACGTGTTATACCCACCCACGCATGGGAATTCAGATGTTTCCATTTGGCCAAGAATTCCAACCTTGAGAGCGGACTTCAATGGGTTGAGCCGAATAAGAGCACTATTGTCTCAAAAACAGGTGGCACTGAGCTCGGCCCGCGAAACGTATGTCCTTCACATAGCTAACACACGCACAGAGGTGCAGGCACTTTTAAATACTGACTTGCCGTTTCATTTCTGCGAGCTGGTTCATCAGATCTTCAATGCCTCCTCCACAACAGGCCTGGCACATTTTTTTAAATTCGTTAGCAGTGGTCTCGTGACTACGTTTAAAAAAGTATTTGGTATTATCCCTGCATTCTTTCATTCTATATTCGCAAGCTTGTTTGGCGGTTTTCCTGTTTTGCTGGCTTTGGCTGCAGTCGTACTGGTGATACTTTGCTTTATTAAACATGGATGCCCATCCTGCACAAGAAAACGCTCAGCACCTACTGATGCTGTTTCGCAACCGGATGCTTGATTACTATGGCTCCTTGCCGCTTGCGACTTTAAGCACGGCTTTTGGATTATCGTTCTGATTTTCCTTTTTCACATGTGTCCAGCCTGTGTTTCATTGCCTGAGCTGTGATTTCGACTGGGCCATTGATTTGTGTCTCTGCTTACCGACTTCTCCTGACGTCGATTTTGATCAGCTGATGAGCCCCGTAGTTGCTCACGAGTTGGTTTGTTCTGGCGAAAGGGTTATGGCAGTGGCAGCGATGCATGGACTAATGGGTCAGTGGGACATATTCGCAGCGGCGCATGACTTTCTGGCACATAGCGTTCTCGAGAACCCACTGAGTTGTCCTCTGATGCTGCTAGAGGATTCGGTGCAGGAGGAGCACGTATGTTCTTTCCCATTACTTAATTGGATGGCTGAACTGTTTTCGGATGATGACAGTGATTTCATGTTGGAGGCTGTGGCTACCTATTTTGCATATTCTATCCACCCATGAGTGGCTTTGGAGACTTTCACTATTATGGCACGTGACTTTTTAGTAATTCTGAATGGTGCCTTGTTTATTACGAACATTGAACTTTGATATGTTCTGGGCCTATGATCATATAAATGGCCTCAAGTTCAAGTTTTTTTATTTTTGTGTGGATTGCCTCACTGACCGACCTGCCACCAGCGGACGAAGGATTGTTATACTCCAGCGGGAGCCCTCAGAGCCAGCTGCTGCCGCCACGCCTCGCCGGACCCGCTTCGCGGGTCCCGCTTCGCGGTCAGCAGCGGCCGGACCAGCACTGCAAGGGGTGTTTCTGTTCCAGCATTTGACCGGCAGGGCTGCGAGCTAGCAGCGTGGGGACTCCAAGGTCCAGGAGCCCACGCGCGCCCGTCTCCATCTGGGCTGCTCTCCCTGCCGGCCCCTCCCCCACCTGAACACTTTTAAAGAACCACCGTGCTTCTGCTCACCGGATTGCCTCACTGACCGACCTGCCACCAGCGGACGAAGGATTGTTATACTCCAGCGGGAGCCCTCAGAGCCAGTTGCTGCCGCCACGCCTCGCCGGACCCGCTTCCCGGGTCCCGCTTCGCGGTCAGCAGCGGCCGGACCAGCACTGCAAGGGGTGTTTCCGTTCCAGCATTTGACCGGCAGGGCTGCGAGCTAGCAGCGTGGGGACTCCAAGGTCCAGGAGCCCACGCGCGCCCGTCTCCATCTGGGCTGCTCTCCCTGCCGGCCCCACCCCCTCGGCCTCCAATCCAATAGCCACAAAAGTCATACAGCCTCCCCGCTGCGCGGGAGCGCGCGGGAGGGCGCCGGGAGAAGCCCGGGACAAGGGCGGGACCGTTTGAGGCCGTTCGAGGCCTAAGAGGACTGGCCTGGCCCTCTCTCTTTCGCCCTTCCTACTTCATCAAGTTCCCATTTAGGTCTGTGATTTACTGCTACCTGCTTATTCTTAATTTCACTGTTTTCCTCACGTTTGTCACGACATGTGTTCTAGGCTAACTAGGAGTAAAACCTCTAAAGGTGGTCATCCAATCAGTGGCCCCATGGATGATTTCATTACCCGTACCAACTTCGCTATAGATCAGGAAATATCGAAACTTCAAGCTCGTGTATCCTTAGAGTTGGTTGCGGCTAGAAGACTGTCGGAGGTTATTGCTACCTCTAAAAAATCCTCCCTAGGCCCCATAGCTGCCGCGGTCACTCCAGAGCGAACAACCATACCCCGTTGTGTAATTACTCAGGCCGAGGTCCATCCAACCTTGCTCCCACACACCCTTACTTCGCAACCTACACTATCACCCAAACCAAGCGATATGAGCGTACCTGCCATTGCCGGTCCCGAGAATCCTATTTCTAACCTTCCACCCCCAGTGATATTTAACGCCCCCAGTGTATCCCAAACCAAATCGAAACATCGTTCCCGTTCCGCTTACTCCCGGAAGAAGGCGAAGATCGTTGCTTCACATGATCTGGTATTGCCGGAAGGCCGGACCACTCTAATCCAAGGTGGTCAGGCTCCGGCGGTACAGCCTAAAATGGTGGAAGGGGGGGTCGGGTCTACCGCTGTGTCGGCCAATGTGACTGTAGAGGCTGAGGGTTTGCAGGCGGATGGGTTGGGTAAGAATGACAGAGAATTCATAGAGCTGGTGTGGGAAACCCTAAAAAATCTCCTCTCTCCCCTAGATCTCAGACTCTCGCGGATCGAAAATAATCTACTAGAGATGGAAAAGAGCATTATTGCTCTTGCCACTCTCGGTCTGAGAAGTCTTGAGAATAAGGGCGTCCCTGTCGCTGATTTAACACCCTCAGCTCCCACACCGCAAGCCCCCCAACCTCCTCCTACAATTCCACGTACTACACGCCCGGTCCCTAAACCAAGGACTGTGGCTGTGGATAAAATTCCAACCATTTCAAACCCTAAGGACCCTAAACGTGCCCCTACACACCCTCCGGTTAACCCCAAACCTGGAGTCACCACCAAACCACATCTTAGTAAACCGGCCAGCCAGCCCACCCAGGACTTCCCAGCTAAGAACAACTTTAGAGGGGGTTACATTGACCTTCCACCGGAGGCCAATGACTTTGTGGTTGTCCTGACGGGTGTTCCCCAGATAGGTATCGACCAACATGAGAACCACTGGTCCCTGAAAAATAAAATACTGCATTGGCTTAATGTCAATAGACCCATCCCTAATGGCCATAGAAGTAGAGTCATGATGGTGCGCAGAACGTCATGGGTGGGCCCAACTAGGAAAACCATTCCTGGGGACTGTGTAGTCGTAACATTCGATGACCCCCACACGGCGCAGCATATATGTTCATGGCCCTGTAGCGAAGGTTCCTCTGTTATCCCCAGGCCATTGTCCTTTTTTTATCCTCCACGCCCCACTCACAACCAAACTAATAATTGGTCATTAGTCCACCACCAACCAAGGAAAGGCCATTTTAAGAATGTGGATCCCTACTCACACTGGAACGGCTTCCCTACCTCTAATAGATTTGGAGGCCTAGAGGAAGTAGATTGACTCCTTAAGCACTCTGATCACCACATAGGGGGGATCGTAATAACATTACAAGCCGGAAGGCCCTGTGAATCCCCCTATGTCTCTAAGGAATCCTTAGCCATCGATCGCCCTTCTGACTTGACAGGAACACCTAACATTTCACTGCTAGAGGGTGGGTTGACGGATGTGAGCAAGGTTACATTGGCTCATTCGATCGTCTTAGGTGAGCCTTGTCATTATGGTAGGGAGTCCCAGTTGGTTCCTTCCCATATTCCACTGTTTTCATTACCCCGGCTCACCCCAGCACCGGCTTACCCACTGGAGGATACTATGGCTCCTAACAACTCTAAAAACAAGCCCTTAGAAAGGCCACCGTCATTGGCTGTGTCCTCTCCATTTGCACTTACCCATTCCATCAACCATTCCTCTTTAGAGGTATCACTGTTAAAGATTGTAAGCTGGAATGTGGCAGGGCTTGCTCGCAACCTCGATAACCCGGAATGGAATGCGTTCTTAGAGCCTTATAACATCTGCATCCTGCAAGAAACCTGGTCTCAGGAACCTAAACATAGGGTAGGGTTCACAACCTACTTTGTCCCAGCTCACCAGCAAAGCGGATCTAAGGGTCGCCCATCTGGCGGCCTCTTGATATGGGTCAGTATTGCTCTGGGCCTAAAAGTGAGTCATAGACCCACCCAATCTCCTGACCTACAGAGGATTTCAATTCATTGTGAAGGGGGAAGGATGCTAGAGGTTTTTAATCTGTACTTGAGAGGTGCTAGAAATGGGTCATCCAGTTTGCCATCGACAGGCCTAAGTAAAGATCTAGCTGCTTGCAATATCAACTCCTATGTCCTCCTTGCAGGCGATTTTAACTGTTGCTTTGAACCACTGGCAAGGGAGGACATTTTGGAGTCTTTCGATGAGGACACTAAAAGAGGAATACCGATTTTGACTCTCGACCCAATTCCAAAATGGACGCAAAGTGCGATAGACATCACTGCACTTTGCATGGAACACAACCTGCGCTCAACGAATGGTCGATCCAAATCGGATCCTGGGGGTGCCCACACATATAACAGGACGGGCCATACCTCCAGAATAGATTTTATCATGTTGAACTATAATCTCTGGCCTCTTCACCATGACATGGAGGTGATCATGTCTTCCGACAGCGACCACAACCCCCTCTCCCTAACCTTGTCTTCCCCGTGGCAGATGAAGAACCAGGTCAAGCCTTCCCACATCTGGAAATCATCCCATAACATTGTACCAACAAACTGTGGCAGACGATTGAAGTGGGCCAAAGTTAAAGAAGACGAGGCTAGACTGATGCAAGCTGGGACCATCTTGTCTGTGATGGCATCCCGGCTTGACACTTTATGCCCACCGAACACTAAAGTGCTACCATTATTCACAGAGACCGTAGTATCCTTGAGTGATCTGTTTGTTATTTCTCAACCCAAGGTCAGGTCTGTAGCTAATGGTGCCAATAAAGCTAGAGCTAAATGGTATTCCGCCAAATGTAGAGCTGCTAGGGGGGATCTCATCACTGCAGTAAAGAATAGGGATCCAGTCACTATCAAATCCGCAAGGAAATTCTATAAAAAAACGGTGACTGAGGCCAAGGAGAATTATGAATATCATTTTTGGTGTGAGTTAACTGAGGCAAGTAAAAGGAAGGACTCGAAGGGGTTTTGGGATCTTTTAAGAGCAAGGGACAAGCCCATTGACCAGCAGATAACCTGCAACATTCCCGGTGATGTTTGGTTTGCTCACTTTTCCAAACTATACTCTGAGACTCAGGGGATATCCCTTGCATGCCCGGGCCCGGGCCTCTTGATTAGCCCAACAGTTTTCCCCCCTGTCATCGTCGACCCCTTCACTAACCAGGAAGTTGAAAGGGCAATCGGTGGTATTGTTTCTAACAAGGCACCGGGCCCCGATGGAATCCCAGGCGACCTATTGAAGTCCCATCCAGCAGTATGGAGCACATTAATTGCTTCACTGCTAAACGAGGTCTTGATGGGAGGCTCCTTTCCTGACTCTTGGAGAGGCGCTGAAGTTGTGCCAATATTTAAGAAAGGCAGCAGGGACGATCCAGGCAACTACCGTCCCATCAGTTTGCTGGATTCAACCCAAAAGGTGGCAGGCAAGGTGGTTCTGGGTAGGATTCTGCAGTGGGTTGACGAGGGAAAAATTCTGTCTGATTTTCAGGCAGGATTTAGATCAGGGACAGGCACCATCGAGCAGACATTCCGTCTCCTAATGTTATATTGGAAGGTGGTGGTACTGGGAGGGGGCAGTTTGTACCTAGTCTTTATAGACTTGCGTACTGCCTTCGACCTGGTCCCACGGGCACTACTTTGGAATGTCCACGATGGACTAGGTCTACCACCCTACTTGCTGCTTTTGCTTAGAAAATTCCATGATGACAATTTCGCCCAGATCAGATGGGGTGTCCAGGGAGAAAAAACATCTCGTATCCCAGTAGACAGGGGCGTCCGCCAGGGGTGTGTGCTTGCCCCCACTCTGTTTTCTCTTTATGTAAACGGAGTGGTGGAGCATCTCTTGGAACATCCAGCAGATGCACCCACCCTGGCGGGCAGAAAAGTTCCAACTCTCCTGTTTGCGGACGACACCCTCCTGATATCCAAAACACCTGCGGGCATTCAGAAATTGCTCACAAGCTTTAAATCTTTTTGTGACTCCAGGGGATTGGCAATAAATATAGGCAAGACTAAATTCCTTGTCCTTAACCCTCCTAAGAAATCCGTTACCCCTCCTGCCTTAGACTCTATCCCCCTTGAAAGAGTCAAGGAATTTGATTACCTCGGAATACGGCTCTGTGATACCATGAGCTGGAAGGTACACCACCAAAAGGTATTCCTGACTCACAAAAGGGCCACAGGAGCCTTGCTTAAGGAACAGCGAGCCTCATCTTTAAAACCAATCGGGGCATTGATAGATATCTACAGAGCGAGGGTTGTGAGTGCCGCCCTGTATGGGGCTGAACTGTGGGGCTTACAGAAAGTTAATACCCTGGCCCACCTTGAAAATAATTTTCACAAGGATTTGATGAGGTTGCCCCATAGTACTCCTACAATCCCACTACTGTTAGATACAGGCACTTGCCCAATCTGTGAGCAAGCTAATCTACGACCCTTGCTTCTCTGGTCCCGGATTTGGAACGTCCCCGAATTGTGCAGCTATGCTGACGCCTTAAAAGACCTTCTGTCGCTTACAGGTTGCAGTAAGATACCCTGGTTTAGGGAAGTCAAACGCCTGCTTTATGAGCTGGATTTGGGTGACGCCTGGGTCAACAAAACCGCACCCCCTAAGCAGTTCCTGAAGAAGGTGTATTGGCTATGGGTAAACAATAAGAGAATACACAATTCCAATCACTGCAAATCTGTCGCCAAGTTCTTGTTAGTTAAGGAGTTCCCCTATAGGGAACCCTATCTGGACCTGATTCATAATTCTGGAGACAGATCCCTGTATTTTAAATTTAGGGTGGGTGTGCTCCCCCTAGGCTCGTTTACCTCTACCTGGAAACCTCCACTTCAAACGCTTCCACATTGCCCGTTCTGTGCTTCAAGGGTTGAGTCCATCGCCCACCTACTGTTTGAGTGTAAGGCCTATGCAGCACCTAGATCGAAATGGCTAAAACCATTGTGTAGGAGCCTAGGAACAAGATCACACTCAGAAGCCCTACGCATACTATGCTCAGATGCCCGCCCATTTTTTGCATGTTGTATGGCAAAATTTTTAGGTTGGGCCTGGCGTATAAGAACCTCAAGGAAGCTGCTGCTCCAGTAAAGTGCCCCTTGATGAACTATGTTCCGTATGGGTGTTCAAATGTTAATGATATCCTTATTTGCAAATCTCGCTCTTATTGCTTTTATTATCAAACCTGAAGGTATTTTATATTATGTAAATTGTATTGTTTTACTTGATGCTTTGTATTGCTTTTATGATATGTACTGTATCGAATAAAGCTTACTTACTCATTTTTGTGTGGCCACTATAGGCATTCATACATATTTTGTATTATTGGTTTTTATATACATTTACATACATTTAGCTTGGCTCAATATTATTGAAGTCTGCTTTCATGTTTTGCCTTTCTTGTAGTATTGGCTTAATTTTTCTTTTTTTTGACCGTCCTCGGATCATTGGGGGGGGTGTCATATGGTTACTGCGTTTCTATATATTGTGTTAAGTTAGCATGAGTTTATTAAATGTTTAAACACCATATTTTCCTTCGGCTTCAGTTTGCGCACGACACCTAATTGTTATTGTAGCTTTCAACCTAGACGAAAGATGTGATTTATTTGAGAATAATATGTTATTGCCCTGATATCAGTCGTGCTTGGTACACTTGGTACAAATGTCTGCACACTGAGAACTGCACCCTCTAAGAATAACCTAACACAAGGTTGCTGAAGGCCTGATCCTCGCACCACATTAGACATAACACAAATAATGTCGCTGCCAACATTGGGCTCTACTCGGGTTTAAGATAGAGTTACAGGGAATGAATCAACACACTTGATGCTTCGCATGCAGAGAGCTGGTAGCTGTTGATGTGATCTCCTCCTACTGAGAATCAGAGGTATGGGCCCGCCCTGCTAGAACCCAAATGAGACCTTCTTAGATATAATATAATATGCTAAATAGGGTGCGCGAAATATAGGTGATACAGAATTCTATAGATTTTTGCATCATAACATGCTATCACCTTTTGCTTACTATGGATTAGCGACTATGCTGCTAACTCTGATTTTTATATTATGTATGTTGATATTATACAAGATACTGCGTTTGAGAACTTTGCATTGAAAAATAAACATTTCAAACTTGCACGTGTGTTCTGTGCCTCCCAGTTTCGGTTTGTAATGATTATATAACGAAAGAGTATTCATGTGTTCCACGATACCTGAGGTACCCTAAGTTCATGTTCTGGATTGTCTAAGTCATTGGGAAGTTATTACTACCAATGAGACACTGTAGCTAGCTTGGTAAGGGGATTTCTGAAACAAAGGTGAGTTTTGGGTCACCCTAACTCACCCAGGTTCTAGATCTCTGTGCAAAGTTCTGTGGGAGAACGGAAACCCTGCTACAGTCTAATCAGCTCTGTACCTTGGTTTAGAATGAAGAGGTCTGGTATCTCTCTCTCTCAGGGTTTGATTTACCAGATTAAATTTTAGTGACCAATGGTCTGAATTTATCTTCGCGCCAGTGACCTTTAACAATCGCTCATGCAGCACTATAGGCTTGTTTACCCCCAATTGCGGGCTGTGCTGATCTGTCTGTATAGATTATACATCCGTAATGTTCTAGAGGGAGAATCTCAATAGGCAGAGGACATTCTTGTTTGTATTGGAGAAATTCTTGTGTCTTTAAGTAGGGGTCAAAAACGTATTCAACATCTGTTGCAGCAAGAGAATTTACCCAGTGTATCCATCTTGGATGTAAAGCCTTAGCATTTGGAATGCTTGCTTTTGTCACTGCCTCTAGGGCAGGTACAGGTGTAACGATCATTATGCGTTTCCCCTGTGCCAGGGCTCTCTCTTTTGCTACTGCAGTTTGAACCGCTGTCAGAATTTTTTCTGTAGAAGTGAATTCAATTTCAGCTTGTGTGTACAAGTGTGATTTGTAAGCTATTGGTACCTTTTCATCTTCATTAAAGGTTTTTCAGTGTTTTTGGAGGTTGGAGCAGCGCACATTTCTCTAGAAAGTTTGCTGCCAGGCTTTTCCCTTCACTTGAAAGTTCGTATCCTAAAAATAGGAAGTTGTGGTGGGAAATTCGTGATGTTTTAAAATTGAATTTGTACCCTTCAGAAGCGAACCCAAGTATAATGGTGTTCACTCTTTTCAAGTGTACTTCCAAATCATCGTCCGTAAGATAGATGTCATTGACGTAAGATGATGCCTCATCATCATACGTTTGTTACTCTTGCTGAAAATAACCCTGGACTATTCTTCAATCCCTGGGGGAGACGGCAACATTGTCGCGGTGTCCCCATTATTGAGAAAGCGGTCATGTATCTGCTTTCTGGTGCAATGTTGTGACAGAAGAAACCATTTGAAATGTCTAATGTTGTTTTATATTTTTTATGCATGATGTAATTTATCAGTGCTGCACTGTGTGCATTTTCTACTGCAAAAGTTTTGCAACAAGAGTTTAAATGTCTGTAGTCCAAAACTAGCCGATACTTTGTCTGGTTTGGAGACAAGAAACAAAGGATTGTTCATAGATGAGGTGCATGTTTGTAAATGTAAATTGATACTTGTATAGCACACTACTCACCCGCAAGGGTCTCAAGGCGTTTGTACGAATACCGCTGTGGAACCCATCCTGGCTTTCCCTGTGAGGTGTCGACTCCTGGGCACCCCCAAGGTGGAGGCCAGGCATCCTTAGCGTTGTGGGGGCCATTGTGGAGATTAAGCAAGCTATTGCCCAGAGTTGGACTCCATGATTGGAATAGGCACCGAGGCGAGAATTATCAGGTCCTTGGAATTTTGAGCCCAAGACCCGCTGAGGCTATACTTCTGCATCAGGGTCTGCCGCTCTAACCATCTAGCCACACTTCTCCATGTGTCAGTCACCCCTCAGTATTCAAGTTGATTTAATATGTCCCTGACCTGTTTTTTAGCTTCCTGTTTTACAGGATATTGCCTTTGCATTGTTGGTTGAGTTTTCAACTGGATTTTATGGTGAGGAGAATTCTCATCCCATCCTACGTGATTTTTATATAATGCTGGAGCCTTAGCTACTGCCTATTTTCTCGCATATGTGTATTTTTTATGAATTGGAATTTGATTTGAGAAGGCTGGCATAATTATCTCTTTGGCATGTGGGCACTCCCTGACAAATTCAGGTGGCCAGTCTTGTTCAGCAAGAAGAATGTCATAACCCTTAGAAAGCTTCTCCCAAAAGAGTGCTTTTATTTTTCTAGGTATGTCCCCTTCCATCCGGAATGTTACTTCGTATAACTTATGGGGTACACAAACCCTGGTATCTGCAGTTTCAACTTGAATGCATTCATTCAAGTCCACTGTCTCCAGATGATCCTTCAGGATCTTGCAAACTATGGTCACTTCTGCTGCGCTGTCTAGCATTGTTTGGGCCCACTTCCCGTTCTTGAGTTGTGTCCTCAAGATCCTCGGCATGTCTGATCTTTACACTTGCTTCCTTCTTCTTGGTGAATTGAGTTTTCTTATTTCGTGATGTTTGTCTTTGGACTTCACGTATTCTTCTTTTTGTTCTGATCGCCCTCTTCTCCCGGATTTCTGCGAGGAAGTCTGAAAGGTACAAGAGGAACGTTTATCAGTATCTTGATATCTATCAGGTTTTCTCAAGTTATCCCTGTTTCTGAGATTATACCTTTTTACAGAGGGCTCCTGTTGAGGAGACCGCCCTCTGGACTTTGAACGCTTCTCTTTAGGAAGTGTTTGTTTAGTATTCTCCCATATCTTTTTAGGAGTAGTGAGATTATTTTAAATACAAACCTTTTCAGGATTTTCTGTTAGTTGGGGTTTTAGTGTTTTCCCACCCAAACTATCCATGCCTAATTCTTCACAGGACTTTTCAATAATTCTGGCAAGTTCATATGGTTGTTCTGTTATATCTGTTTCTTTTAATTTTTGGCGGATTGCAACGGATGCTGTTTCACCTTTAATGTTAGCTAATTGTATAGCCGAGACCTGTTTGAAATGTTTTAGTAATTTCATACCAAGATTTATAGCAGGTTCTGGTCCGTATTCATTTTGAATCTGTCTTAGGAAGTCTGGTATTACCGCCATAGACGGAACACCATGTGTTTTTGTGTAGATTGAAGCAAAGACTGCACCCCAAGTGTCACAGTCCTCCACGTGTGTGCCTATCCCCATTGGTATACAGATTGTCAGAATTCTATTTTTTTCATGAGGTGTACTTTCAGGGAATTTGTTCCCATTTTTTGCGGGTAATTTCCCAATGACTGATTGTATAGCCTGTGGTGTGATTTTGTTTGTGTTCCCCTGATAAGGGGTGTGCTGTGGAATCCTTACAGCAGGTTGGACTGTTAAAGTCTGCATGACATATTGAACCAACTGTCTATGTATTTTAATTAACTGTTTCAGCTGAGCTAACAGTTCTGGACCTGTCATTTGTTCAATGTCAGGAAGTGGTGTATAGCTGGCTAGTGTTGCTCCTGGTCTACCTAGTGGACCGAGCCTTTTATTGTGATTTTGATGTTTTAGGGCGCCTTTAAACCAGAGTGCATGCTCTTGGTAAGTTAGTGGAATTTCAACGTCCTCGTAAGGAACGTATTCCGCTGGAGTTTCATCTACTTTGTAGTAGTGGAACTCATGTGTTACGGCATTTGCTGCAGGAAACAGTATCCATGAACAGAATACCTCTGTCTGCCGATATTCATGTGCCTCTATAACGAATATAACTTTACCACCTCTGGGTGATAGGCCATTTTCTATAAGTTTTATAGTTATTGTTTTTCTTACATTTGGCTGGATGACTACAGCACCCGGGTCGTTTTGTTGGAGACTTGTATCGTCTAAAACTGCTTGAGCTGCTGCTGCAGCTCTATCCAATTCTTTGTCACTACTCATATGGCTGAGATACCCGCCACCCCCTCTCAACACAATCCCCAAGAATTGGGAAACCGGAAACAGTTCTTGAATTTTTGGAAGGCGGGAAGGGAGTTACCCTTCCCGGCCGTATTTATTAAAATATGAAACAAAATTAAAACATTAAATTAACAGTTTCATATTAGGTACAATTTCATTTCCACATTACGATGTTTGGCTAACCTTAACAGATCTCTAATACAAAGATTCTCCTAGCCGAACTAACATCCTACAAAACATTTGACTTGAAATTGTACATCCTAACGTTAAGGGCCAACGGCAAGGTCGTAACCGGTGTCAGATCCCTAAACCAGAAATATCACCCTCACTTGTGAGGGGACCAACCGCACAGAGGCGTACCTCATGTGCCCATACCAATTTCCCTTGACTTGACGGGGGCCCCAATTAACTCGACGCCATTTAACGGTCGTCCGAGGACTCGTGTGAGGTGTCTAGAAGGTAGCGTAAACCCCCTCCCGAACCCCACACAACTTACCACATCTGCCGTCGCAGATGTCCTGGCCCCGGGAAATTCCCCAGGAGGGCCCGTAGCCCCTCCTATCCAGGAAGGGGCCTTGACCACCTTTCCTTTCCTTCCGGCGGCCTATCTTTAGACGGGACCGCCTCCCCGTTGAGGGGCCAATGGCCACCTCCCCCGAGCGCTCCCATCCGTAATGGGTGACGCCCCCCCATAGGGATCTTCCAATTACTGCTCACCGATCATGACCTTACCGCCCGACAATAAATACGACAAATCTACCTAAATTACTACATTACAACATTTTATAACTTATTACAAGCGTGATTACTGATCGATACTAGCGCGAATACTTTATTGAATAACATACCGAAAGTGACCATCTTTATTGCATAAAATTATCACGACAATCATCACAACCTGAAAGAAATAGAGTTACCACATCAAACTTTATTCAAAACAACTAGCTGTCCTCAGGGGCTGGTGGGTGGGTCAAAATTGGCTCTTCGTTCCGTCTCGAGCTCACGTGCAGCGGGAAGGTGCAGCTTCAGAGCCCAGGAACAAGAGGAAGCTTTCTTGGCTTGTTGCTCCTTTTATCCATCTTCAGGGCGGGCGTAAACCCTCCCCCGCCTGCCTCCGTGGGCGTGGCCTGGTCGCGTCCGTGTCTAGGACAACCCACTCCAGGGCGGGAAAAAGGCGCGCCCTGGCTACGCCGCTTCGGGCATACCAGCCGAGACTCGCCTCCCGCCCAAGATGGCTTCCCGGGGGGATCGTGGTACTCCACCATACGTTCGGGGGGACCGAATGGTCGCCCCTTTCCATATGGCTGAGATACCCGCCACCCCCTCTCAACACAATCCCCAAGAATTGGGAAACCGGAAACAGTTCTTGAATTTTTGGAAGGCGGGAAGGGAGTTACCCTTCCCGGCCGTATTTATTAAAATATGAAACAAAATTAAAACATTAAATTAACAGTTTCATATTAGGTACAATTTCATTTCCACATTACGATGTTTGGCTAACCTTAACAGATCTCTAATACAAAGATTCTCCTAGCCGAACTAACATCCTACAAAACATTTGACTTGAAATTGTACATCCTAACGTTAAGGGCCAACGGCAAGGTCGTAACCGGTGTCAGATCCCTAAACCAGAAATATCACCCTCACTTGTGAGGGGACCAACCGCACAGAGGCGTACCTCATGTGCCCATACCAATTTCCCTTGACTTGACGGGGGCCCCAATTAACTCGACGCCATTTAACGGTCGTCCGAGGACTCGTGTGAGGTGTCTAGAAGGTAGCGTAAACCCCCTCCCGAACCCCACACAACTTACCACATCTGCCGTCGCAGATGTCCTGGCCCCGGGAAATTCCCCAGGAGGGCCCGTAGCCCCTCCTATCCAGGAAGGGGCCTTGACCACCTTTCCTTTCCTTCCGGCGGCCTATCTTTAGACGGGACCGCCTCCCCGTTGAGGGGCCAATGGCCACCTCCCCCGAGCGCTCCCATCCGTAATGGGTGACGCCCCCCCATAGGGATCTTCCAATTACTGCTCACCGATCATGACCTTACCGCCACAGGCCGGATAGTTGACCGGCTATCCGGACTCCCCACAACACTCCTACCTAAAGGTCATGTTTTAAACTTTTTAACCAAGCTATGAGATCTCCTATGAGTAACTCATTTCCCACCCGGGACAAATGAACACCGTCCCCCAAATACATACTGTCCCCTTTTATACAACCATGCGAAACAGAATGCAGTGTACTTGAACGAAACAATCTACTCACTTTGTTATTAATTTTCCTTACGGAATGATTCAGAGCAGAAACAGACATAGCGCCCCGCCACACTTTCCGTGGGATCATATGGGACCATGCAATTGTGCACCCTGGAACTCTTCTTGCCAACCAACTTACTGTGGAAAGCATCGCCTCAAGAAGTAGTCGTCTACCAGTGGCCACCAAATCGTTGCCCCCAAGATGGACTATGATTATAGACGGCGGTGACCTTGTCCGCCCTAACAAACCCTCAAAAAAATGATTGAAACTGGTCAATACAGAGCCCGCCCTTTCCGTAGAAGGACACACTGTACCCGTATTCCCCAGCCACGTGAATCATGTCACCTGCTTTGAATACGTCCGCGGCACGCCTCACGTATGAGTGGCCCACGACCCACACCTCCTTTTTCACAGCCGGTGATGTCTGACCGCTGGCCCCCAGGTGTTGGGTCGACTGCACAGTCCGCCCCGCCTCGTAGGCTTGCGCAACTGAAAACCAAACAAAAACAAGAAGCGTGAGTACATCATTACAGCTTCACAACATGTGCAACCGCACATACCTCTTATAACAGTTCGAGGACCAACGCCCCACACGTTTTACTTGTTCTACACTGAGACCCCTGGCTGTAGCCTCTGTAGCAGCCCCTATCCGAAAGGAATGGGTCCCAAACTCGCCGGGGTTCAAGCCCGCAGCGGAAATTGACATCGCTAGCACCCGCTGGAACTGAAACCTCGTCAGTGGGGTGGCGTCAGCGTGCCTCAACAGGGTCCCCCCCCATGATGCAACCCGTTGCGCTAAATATTCCTCTACGCAAACCACAGGGCACATGGAAGACCCGGGAATCCTTTGTATAATTATGCAGTCCCCAATCGCACCCTGATCGGTTTTGGACCTGACAAACGAGACAGTCATTGTCTCCCCCTTAACCTGAATGTGCTCTCGGCACAGTCCCCCCATCGCATCCTGTTTGTTCTTCGCCACTAGCTCGCTCACTCGCATAGCCCCATGGAATGCTAGCGCAAAAGCGGCTCGGAATAACACTGTTTCGTACCGGGATGAACACGTTGCAGGGAGTACAGAAAATAACAGGGCCAACCTATCCAGACCTATCGGGTGCCTCTCGTCTACTCTGCGACCCTCAAGGCGTTGCCACCCACGTAGCGCTTTTTGCACCACAAAAGACGCTGTCGGGTCCTGAATCCCATGAGCCCTTGCCATAAAGGAAATGGCGGCCCGATGCCTCTGGGCCGTAGCTACTGATTTGCCTGCCTGATGTAAAGACAGCAGAAATTTCACTACAAACTCTTCCTGGCCCCAAAGCTCCCCCCTAGCAGTCCCCAAAAAGGCCCAATAAGTACGGAACGCCCCTTCATATGCCTTCCTCGTCCTGGGTGCTAAACTCTCTCCCACGAGGTTTTGTAGTTCGGGGCACCGAGAGACCAGAGAGCTTCGGGAAAGGGTGCCGCCACCGGGTCCGCTGTGGGCAGAAAACCCCAGAAGGCCTGCATACGGAAACGAGAAAGCACATCAGCCGCTTGGTTCATTACCCCCGGCACATGTTTTGCCTTAAATAGCACATTTAATTGCATACACAATAACACAATTTCTTTAAGCAATCTCAGAATCCATTTGCATCGTGCTGCCTGATTATTGATACACTCAACCACGGTCATGTTATCAGACCAGAACACCACAGAGTGATCTCTGAACCCCTCAGGCCAAGTTTTCAGGGCCACCAGAATAGGAAAAAGTTCAAGAAAAGCAATGTTACTTGTCAGCCCGCACTCGCGCCACCATGATGGCCATTTTTGAGCCGACCATTGTGTGCCGAATATGGCACCAAAACCAATACTCCCTGCCGAATCTGTCCACAGCCCCAGCTCCTCGGAGGACACCGCCGGTTTGTTCCAGACAATTCGACCATTGAAATCCGCCAGAAATGCCAACCAAATGCGCATGTCCTGGCGAACTTCTGCGGAAAGCCTCGTGCGATGATGACCCTCCTTCAGGCCGACCATTGCTTGAGCGATCGAGCGGGAAAAGGGGCGGGCCATCGGCATTACTCTCAGGGCAAAATTCAACTGGCCCACCACTTGTTGCAATTGATGCAGTTTCACCTTAGACTCACAAGTACACGTTTCAAGGGATGCCCTGAATTTTAACACTTTTTCTCTTGGTAATCGAAAACAACCTTCCTCCGAGTCGAGCTCGATCCCCAGAAACTCGAGGCAAGTCGAGGGACCCACAGTCTTACCTGGCGCCAATGGCACACCAAAATGATTCATTAAGACACAAAAGTCATTCAATGCCCGTCCACATTCTGGATCCCCGGCTGCCCCCAGAAACAGAAAGTCATCAAGATAATGCATGACATGTTGCCAACCTGTAGTCTTCGTGAAGACCCATTGCAAAAAACAACTGAACTTTTCAAAATAGGCACAAGATATAGAGCATCCCATTGGCATACACCTATCCATGTAATAGCGGCCCTGAAACATGAAACCAAGGAGACGCTGATCGTCTGGGTGTACCGGGAGCAACCGGAACGCTGACTCTATATCTGATTTTGCCATCAGCGCACCGGGCCCCAGGCGATTCAACATGGCGACGGCCTCATCGAAAGATGCGTACCGCACCGAACACACTTCCGGGTCTATCGCATCATTCACGGAAAGACCACATGGGGCTGACAAGTTATGTATCAGCCGAAACTCGCCCGGGTCCTTCTTGGGGACCACCCCTAAAGGGGAACAAACAAAGTTAGCAACCGGTGGCACATCAAATGGACCGGCGACTCGACCTCGAGTAACCTCCTTCCCAATCTTTACCTGTACCACGGTCGTATGCTGCAAGACCGACAGTTGGTTCTTACATTTTGCTACACCCTGAAAATCCCCCACTGGGATGCGGAAACCATATGAAAACCCGCTTCGCAACACCCCAGCAGAAGCATGATCCGGGTATTCGTTGAGCCAAGGAATCATTGCCATGGTATCAATCGGAGTAGGTAAAGGCGCCCCTCGGACTATATCAGACCTGTTTGGCGCTTCCCCTACCACCGTTATCACCCGTTTTGGCTCTGCACATGGACTCAGGATGGGATGGCTGCCCACACCCCCCACATTCATGTTTGAACTTACATGACCCCTGGGGCCTCGTACATTTTCCTCTGTTAAAGTTCCAACAAATCCCACTTTTACCAGCATTGCTACTCGGTTTTGAGTGATATTCGTTACCTGCACCCGTCCGAAAGGGTGTCCCAGAGTATTGGCGGGAGAATTCACCCCCGCTACTTCCTACCAATGGTACTTTCAACATTCCTGTACTCTCCATTTTTGACCATGAAACGGAGTCGTAACAATCCCAAGTCAGGATTGGGTCGTGTTCTTTCGCTTTTCTAAAAATATTATCATAGCAGAACCACTGATTGCCCCCATACGCTACGGAATACTCCATGATACGTGACTGATAAATAGGCAGCTCGGTCAGCAATTCGGGCCTACGCTCGCCCATGATGGAGGTAAAAATTCCCCATGCTCTACCCCAAGTACCAATGTTTTCGTCAACCTTAAAGGCGGCCATTTTTGCGCGCCACACACTCGGATGCATGAGCTCCTTTTGGCTCTTAACATGCTCCATCTCATAATGGTCGGTAAGTAAAGAAAAAATGTTCACATACTTATCCGCCCAAATTTTTTCCTTAATTTCCATTGGAACATGCTGAGCCACCTTCTCCCTTCGCGAAGGTGCAGACCCCTCCCCCGCGATCGGCAATGGCCGCTTACCTGAACCAGAAGCTGCGTTTGCCGCCGAACCTGGGCCTGTTGCATATTCCACCGCCGGAGCCAGCGGGGTAACTGGCGATGATGCCTTCGCAGCCTCCCTGGTTTCCCGTATCTGCCTCATTAACACCCGGGCGTCATCAGCCGTGGCGCCCTTGCTATCTTTTCCCAACCACGCTGCCAGTTGTGCCGCTAACTCGGGAGGCATATCTTCCCCGGACACGGAAGTGACCACCACGGGAATCGGATTCCCCTCCTTCGGCCCCGGAGTTGGCTCTTCAAGTGGGATATCGGGAACCGGGGTTTCTCCCCCAGGTGCCCCCTTTCTGGATCTCTTGCCTCTCCCTCCGGGGGCTACTCCCGGCAAAGGTCGTTTCGGTCCTCCTTCCCCGTCCTTAGCCGCCATCTGCTTCTTCAAATCGGATACCTCTTTCATGAGCATGCGGAGCATCTGATCGGTACTGACCCGCTTTCCAACTTTCTTAGGCATTCTCAGAGGGAGTATCTGTAAGATAAAAGAAAGATTACTACGCTCAAAATTGGCTCTTCGTTCCGTCTCGAGCTCACGTGCAGCGGGAAGGTGCAGCTTCAGAGCCCAGGAACAAGAGGAAGCTTTCTTGGCTTGTTGCTCCTTTTATCCGTCTTCAGGGCGGGCGTAAACCCTCCCCCGCCTGCCTCCGTGGGCGTGGCCTGGTCGCGTCCGTGTCTAGGACAACCCACTCCAGGGCGGGAAAAAGGCGCGCCCCGGCTACGCCGCTTCGGGCATACCAGCCGAGACTCGCCTCCCGCCCAAGATGGCTTCCCGGGGGGATCGTGGTACTCCACCATACGTTCGGGGGGACCGAATGGTCGCCCCTTTCCATTATTTTGTTGACTGAGAGTTTGCAGAACAAGTTTCAAGGAGACTAAGATTAGGTCACACAATTTTGAAACACTGTATCCTTCAACGTTGAACAAATCAAAAACTAATACATAGGATTTTCGTCCTACTCAGTTTATGGCGGATATTATATCCTTTAACCCACTCCAGATGTCTATTGGAGTATTCTACAGGAAAAAGGGGTCTGTGTGAAAAGCACAACTGAGTTACTCTAGTATCTAGCCTGACCAAACGTTGGGCGCCATTTAGTGTAGTTCCTATATTCCCAATCGGCTCGGCGCATTGGAATAGTATATCCTGTAGATTAGACGTAGGACTGAGGTCGACTAGGACTCTACCGCATATACTAAACTTAATAGTGAGTGCCAGCTAGCTCAGAGGTCACTAGAAACTTTCTTGAATAAATAAGAAGGGATTCGTTTCTGACAACCGCATAAACATGCCAACTTTGTTTCCCAAGAATAAGAAATATTTCTCTAGAGTCGCGGAAACAATAGATAGCTATTTCACTCAGTCAATCGTGCATGCTTCGTTTCACCAGAAGTGCAGAGAAATAGGGAGAGGGGCATTTTCAATAAAAGGGTATTTATTGAACAGTCTTCTTTCTCATGTAAAAGAAATGAACTGCTACAATCCCAATACTTAGCATGAAGTAAAGTGCGTACAGTAAAAAGAGTATTAAAAAGTAATATTGTAATAGCATGGTATGGTTTCTAAGCCATAGATAAATACATAAAATACATACAATAATAAATAATGACTAAAAGTACTCAACTGGTGCTTCTAAACACGCCTACCCCGGTGTACCTAACCTAAGTCTAGTACAAGGGAAGAAGTAAGTGAGGTGCAGCTTAGTTTTAGTATTCTTTGCCAAGAATCTATTCCAAGAATTCTCTAAGGGTCTAGTCAGCTCCGTACCTTGGTTTAGAATGAATAGGTCTGGTATCTCTCTCTCTCAGTACTCGATTTCCCAGCAACCCGCAAGGGTAGCCTGGAAACACTGGAGCTGGATTTCTTGGCAGGAGAAAAGACAGCGTCTCTCTCGGTGCGTCAGCGGGAAGGTCGGCTTCCTTCGGCACTTGCTTCGGCAAGCTGCGTCGGGCAAGTAGATAGTCGAACTGCTCGAAACCACTGTGTATTTGCCTGGGCAAGTGTGGCCATATTTATACCTTGAGGGTGCCAAGTTTGACGTAAGGTTGGACATAATAACGTCATCAAAGACTCAGTTCTTTGAAAACTCCATGATTTCTTGGATAACTTAATATTCAAGCAAGGGGAAGTCCCTGACTGCTGAAGGCGGGTTTTTCCAAGAAATCGTTGTGGTTTTTTAGGAACTAGTGGAAGTAGCCATGCCGTATTTAGACTGAATGGGCTAAGTCTAAATATGGTTATGATTTCTATGCCTATATAAGGATAAAGTGATTTATACCTATATATGGGCATGAATCGGGAAATTTACACTAGGGTCCTAAATTCATATACAACACTGCCGATACCAAAGCTCCGGATTCCATCAGAGAGGAGCTCGAACTGCAACGCGGGTAACTTCAAGGGCCTCATCGCCCTGCACTTCTCACAGGTACTGTTTGCGGGTCTTCCCGACACCGTAGCTGGCCCGTGAACCCATGATCAGCCAAAATTGTTGGATTTGTGGTTCACGACGCCATGGTAGCCCGGACAGAGCTATCGACATCGAGAAACTTGTTTGAAACATATTTGGATAACTACAGACATTTTATTACATATGGTATTGTGTGGTGTTTTGCAGGTCATTGGATGGCTGGGTGAAGGACAGTAATGTGACAGATTATCAGGGGCTCTACAATTTGATTGCATGGGAGCACTTGACCAGTCTTTGTTTTGCAGATCTGCACCAGCACCTAGTTGATAGTAAGCTAATTGACCCTAGGAAGCTTGCTATGGAGGCTGACCGCTGGGTGAGTACCAGGGTCCACAAGAAAGCATTGGGGGAGACGCAGCCAAAGGTGGGCAGGGTCTCCAGCAGAAAAGTGGGGGGGACAGGGATGAAGAACAGGAGTTCTCTAAAGGGCCCCAAACTAACACCCAGGGTAAAGGTTCCCATCCCCCGGAGATAAGAAACAAGGGGTCTTGTCAGGAAAGCCTGCTGAGACCAGCCCCCGCAAATCTTTTGCGTGTGACCAGTAGGGGCACATGAAGGGGGATCCCAGGTGCTCCAAGGGGGCCCAGCCACCCACTGGTTGGCAGTCCATGGTGTTGGCTAGTGTGGTGTTTGGAGAGGAGGAGGAGGAGTATCCATAGGAGTGTGGGGACCCTGCAGAAATGACCCTCGTCTCACTGGGGGACAGTGAGATGGTCCCAGGGGCCCCCTAACACAAAGAAATACAGCACCTGGGTGACTATCAATGGGAAAAGGGTAGAGGCTCTCAGGGATACTGGAGCCAGTGTGACCTCAGTTCAGTGGCACCTGGTCTCTGAGAGGCAGGTAGTTCCCAGGCCATTCCACCAAGTAATTGCAGTTGACAATTCAGAGCGGCAGTGTCAGGTGGGAGGGGGGTTTAAGGTGCTTTGAGGGTAGTTGTGAGCCATGCCTGTCGATTGTCTGCTCGGTAATGACCTGGAACAGTAGTTATGGAAGGATGTTGAGCTCTGCACCAGCTGGAGGAACAATTAGAGGAAGCCCTGGATACTCTGTGAACAGGTCATTAATCAAGGCATTACAGCCATTTACAAAGCCCCTGCAAAATTATGGAAAACAAAAATTTAAGGCATCTCTGGTGGACTCATTACATCTTTCCTCAGCCGAGGTCCTTTCACAGGTGGAATCCATTGTCCTTAAAGACCATGGGTATGGTGGCTCCCTCCCTTCTGGAAACTCATCCCTTCTGCTTCCAGGGGAGATGGAGGAATATTCCCCGGCCGTCCCGGACACTTCAGACTCTGAACAAAACACAGAAGAGCCTAAAAAGGCGACAAAGAGAAAGGGTAAAACACATCATGTGAGCAGTGTATCAACTAATAGGAACCTGCTTTTTGACCCCAGAAATATTGTACACCCACAGTCTACTAAATGGATCCCATGTGTGGAAGTTGCACAATATGTACAGGAGAACCTCCAACAGGGCTTTGAGTGGAAGGTACGTGCCACATTGATGTCTGAATGCCCTAGACCAGCCTTACTGGGCAAGGTGGCTGACACATTGGAGTTGTACCCCAATATGGCCACGTTCCTGAAAAAGTTTTTCAAAGATCCAAAAAAGGGGCTGGACAGAGCATGGAGAGGGTGCCAGGATAAGTTATTAGATGTATCTGGCCCTCTCCTCTTCAATCTTTATCTTCGCCCCCTTCTACTTTCTCTGAGGCTGTGGGACGTCACCGTGTTTAATTACGCGGACGACCTGCAGCTCATCTTCCCTCTTAATTCCCCCTCTGCTATTTCTAACTTTCAGTCAGCCATGTCCCATATTCTCCAGTGGATGGGCCACAACCAGTTAAAGCTGAACCCCGGTAAGACGGAGCTCCTCCTTCCTGGTAGGAGCCCCACCTTCTGGGGGCCTCAATTCTGGCCGGTGGAACTGGTGCCCCTCTCCTACCCCCGTGGCTTCGGTGAAGAGCTTAGGGGTCACTATCGACTCCGCTCTATCCCTAGGGCCGCAGGTGGGGACCGTGGTCTCGTCCTGCATTTACCAACTGCGCAGGATCAGGAAAGTGGCATATCTCTTTACACCTGATGCCCTCCTGCAGGTCATCATGGCCCTCGTACTCTCCCGCCTAGATTTCTCCAACTCGATCTACCATGGTCTGCCTAAAACATCGATGGGCAGACTACAGGCGGTCCAAAATCAGGCGGCGAGATTGGCCTTAGGGATTCCGAAGTGGCAATCTGCCAGGCCCCTCCTCGTCAAACTCCACTGGCTTCCTGTCGTTTCTAGGGCAGCCTTCAAGATCGGCTGCCTTATCTTCAAATCTTTGGCTGGTTCTTGTCCCATCTTTGTAAAATCTCTCATCCGCCCCTACTGTCCGTCCCGTAACTTGAGATCCTCCCATCTTCACCTCTTGACTGTCCCCTCTTACAAGCTCTGCAGATCTGGAGGCCGGAGATTTGCATACCTGGCCCCCAAGTTCTGGAATTCTCTCCCCCTTTCTCTTAAACTCTCTAACTCTCTGATCCTCTTTCGTAAATCTTTAAAAACTTGGCTTTTCCCTCAAACTGGTTAGTCTCTCTGTCTCCTGTATTTCCAACCAGCGCCAGGAAACCCATGGTGTCAGAGCGCTATATAAGCACCCCTTACGATACGATCCTTGATGCGGCTGTGCAGGCCAAAGATTCCAACACCCCCTTAGACGCGACAGAGATATTGGAATGGGTGCAGAGGGCTCTCTGTTTTCTGGACAATGCAAATTGTGCACTATCGGCCTAGAGGAGATGATCTTTCCTAATAAGGATTGATCCGCAACTTGCGGACATGGCCACGACCGAAGCTTGAACACTGGTGAACTGGTTATCGTTTGGTGACAAGTTTGTAAAGGAGCTGGGGAAATATGTGGAGACATTCTCGGCACTGGACAAAGCCTAAAGTAACACCAAAAAGGTTTTCCACACTGGACTTTTTACCAGATCCGGATGCTTCAGTGGTCGAGCAACCGGCCGTGGATTTAATCAAACCTCCGGAGGTTTTGACCAAAGAGGACGTGGCGGAGCCCAGCGGTCCAGCTTCTCCCCCACCAGAAATCACGGTGGCAGAGGCAGACATCATAAGGGAGGCTATCAAGGACAGAGTAACAACAGAGATACCTCCTATTCAGGTAAACCTGATTCAGTGTCGAGTTGTCAAAGTGGGGGGTCAGATTGCTTGGTTTATATACAAGTGGGAGAACTTGTCACGCGACCCTTGGATACATCAGACAGTCCGAGGTTTTCAGATAGATTTTTACTCAACTCCAATACAGATTCACCCCCCACAACCACTATATTCTTCCCATGTAGAGAGGTCTTTTACAGACAACAAAATGACATCACTGATGCACAAAGGAGCAATTGAAGAGACAGAACCTCACAATCACAGCTTTATCAGCACTGTGTTTCTAGTTTCAAAGAAAGATCAGGCCTATCGGCTAGTGTTAAATCTCATAGAGTTTAACTCTTGGGTAGTGTATCGCCACTTCAAGATGGAGGGCATACATTTACTTTGAGATTTGCTGTTAGATAGGGATTTGATGGGGCGTCTCGCTTTAAATGACGTGTATCTGGCGGTACCCATTTTCTCTCCTCACCGGAGGTTCCTTCAGTTCCATTGGAGGACCAAATGGTACGAATTCTCCACAATGCTGTTCGGACTCTGGTCCGCTCCTTGGTGTTTCACCAAACTCCTCAAACCTGCAGTAAAGTTCTTGAGAGAGAGAGGAGTCAGATTCATCATTTATTTATATGACATCCTGATCATGGCTCAGACTGTGAATACAGTCCTTCAACATCTAGTGTGGATGACCCAACTCCTACAGGAGTTGGGATTTGTCATCAACTCAGATAAATCTATACTGACTCCAGCACAGGCGAAGGAGTTTTTAGGGTTCCAGGTGAACTCGGTAGCGGCACAGTCATTGCTCCCACTGAAGAAAAGAACTGCAAACAAGAAGGAATTGAGGAGAGCGCTTGCCTCTCAGACTATATCCTTACAGACGCTGGCCGGATTAGTAGGCCTGTTAGCATCTTCGAGTCAAGCCATCTTCCTGGGTCCCCTTTATTACAGGGCACTCCAGAGGACTTCCGGGCTGACCCGAGGGCCATTTGGGTTTTGCGTCCGCCTGACGTCTGTGGACTGCAGTATTCTTTGATCCTTCAGGTACTGCGTTGAAGTACTTTATTATCCCGCCTTCCAGAACGTTTGGTGTTCGGAGCATACAGTCTCCTTCAGATTGTGACATGTCTGATGCGCCGTTGAGGAGCGCGTGAGTGGATATCCATTTCTGTGCTCTGTTCGAACTGAACACTCGTTGCAGGCTGATTCCTGAACCTAGGAGTGGACGAATCTCCGTGCATAGAATTATTAGACCAGTATCATGTTGGCTATCTAGTGACGTGCAAATAGGCGTTTCACATCTGAAATCTACGGTGACTCATGACCCTGAGCCCCAGCTTAGATCCCCTGACGCCGTTCCCCCTCGAGAGATTGAATGCAGTATCCCTTTCTTCCCCCTGCCCCTACTCTGACGGCCCTGATGAAGGTGTGGCCCTAGAACTGGCCTTGCACCGAAACGCGCTTTGGCGTTTTGCAGTCTGTTCTGCCTCCTGGCCATCTTGTTTCCAATTCTGTGCCGGAGGAAGCCCTTGGGATAGACTAATAGTGCAACATCTGACTCTTGAAGCTTGAGGAGTCTGGAATGTATCTAGTTTGTTTGGGTATGATTGCAAGTATGAAATGTATGACCCTTTTGAATGAGTGTGTTGGTTGTGTTTGTCGATTGAAATTGTAGGTTGTCTGGGGTGTATGTATTTGTTTATTGTTAGTGCCACATCATCTATATGATGGTACGTTGTTTCTAATGACATAATATATTCCTACTGAAGAAAATAAATAAAATTATCTGTATTTTTTCGATACATGGTGTGACTCTGATTGTGTGATTCGTCCTTTCTGGTGACAGTGAGCTCATCTCTGCCTTTTTTCTAATACTGGACTCTAGCTGAGCCACTTGATTATTGTAAGGGGGCAGACACATTTTTGTGTTTTGAAGTAACAGATTAGTAGGCCTGTTAGCATCTTCAAGTCAAGCCATCTTCCTGGGTCCCCTTCATTACAGGGCACTCCAGAGGTTGAAAAGTATGCATTTTTCCAAGGTCTAACCTACACAGAACAGATTTTGTTGAATGTGGAGGCCAGGACAGAAATGTATTGGTGGTTGGAACACATGGACGCATGGAATGGCAAGGCCATATTCGCGTCAGTCCCAGAAGTTGTGATCAAGTCGGATGCCAGCAAATGGGGCTGGGGAGCATGTTGCGGCTCCGTGGAGACGGGGGCAGATGGTCGGCAGAGGAATTAAAACTCCACATAAACTGTCCAGAACTTTTGGTGGGCTCTTTTGTGATCATGATACTTTCTCCACAGAAGGCGAGTTGTTGTATACTCCTGCAGATGGACAATGTCTCAGCGGTGAGATACATCAATGGCCTGGGTGGCACAAGATCCCAACTGTTAGTGGAAATAGCCAAGGATTTCTGGCATTATTGTCTCCTTCACCACATATCGGTGACAGCGGAGTACATCCTGGGCAGCGCCAATGCGGTGGCGGATTGGACCTCACATTTCCTTCAAGATTCCAGTGATTGGCAGCTTCACCCCAGAATATTCCAACAACTAAATGACAAGTGGGGTCCTTGTTCAATTGATCTGTTTGCATCCAGGCTGAATACACAAATGCCTCAGTTCTACAGTTTGCGACCAGATCCTCTGACGATCAACTCGGACGCATTCCTTCAATCATGGACAACGGGTATGCTGTATGCATTTCCTCCTTCGTCATGATTCAGAGAGTCTTGGCGTAGATCCGCAGGCAGAGAGCGGAGTTGATTTTGATATCCCCGTGTTGGAGAGCACAAGCGTGGTTCCCTGCGGCGCTAGCCCTGTCGTGTGCATCTCCAATATGTCTGCTACCATTCCCAGAAATTTTTACGGACCCTCTGGGTCAACCACATCTGTTAGTACTCCAGGAGCAGTTGTCCCTCATGTCATGGAGACTTTCAGGAGACGCTGGCAAATGCCGGGAGTTTCTGAGAACGCAATGTTTTTCTAGTCTTAGTCCTGGGTCCCCTCTATGCACAAGCAATATGAGTCAGCTTGACGCAAGTGGGTTAGTTGTTGTACTAAACAACAGGGGGATGCAGTGGGATACGGTATCAATACAATAGTTAATTTCCTGTCGGATATGGCAAGTAAAGGTTTGGCAGATATGACGGCTAACAATTTCCGATCTGCAATTTTGGCAGGCCACCCTCACTTGGATGGAAAACTTGTGGGGGAACATCCATTTTTTTTATAACATATTTTATTGGTTTTCTCATTAATACAACTTCTTCCATTATTGATATACATAGTTTGAATCGCCATCACCATGCCATGTATTAAAGCTTGGTATGAACTAAACATTTAAATCTGGTCAATGAGGTATCCTTGGTATTATGTAACAGTTTTTACATATGTGTCTCCATTAATTTTAAAGTCCATCCAGTTTCTGTTTCTTCCGTGTACATAACTCAGTATTGGCATTTAATCGAGGTCTAAGTCTTCCCATGTCCCTCCCAGTCTTAACTTAAACTAACTATTCTTCACACCCTCTCCCTCCCCACAGACTCAATTCTGCATGCATATATTCATATTGTCAGTTAGCATATCAATATTTAACAGCTAAATTTGTGGCATTTATTTAGCAAACAACGCCTAACATACAATATATCCTTGCAGGGTCATTATTTCACAGGTTCTTACTTCTCGTCAGCATCCTTAACATTCCAATATCGCCCGCTATTATGACTGCACCTCTGTTGCTATAAATTCCTCCAACATCAAATTCCATTCTAATGAGATAGGTTTTTTACGCAGCCCCCTACTCTCTTCCCTCTGTATCTCTGCACTTTCCCCCATCTAACTACTTTGTTGTACTAGTCTAGCACTGATTGTGCTTTTGCCTCTTTCCACTGCATGATTATTGTGTGTTTTGCAAGAATCAATGCCAAGTTGGTGAATCTATGTATAGGGCTCCCCTGCTTGGCTCTAGCTGTTTTTTTTTTTTCCTCATTTGCCACTATGATCTGTTTCGATGATGAAGTTCAGTGGTGTACGAGCGGGATACTGTCTCAGCCGATATCTTAGCTGGTAGGGTTCAAAATCGACTATCCAAACTGAACCCTCAGCTCCTCATTCTCGACCAACTCCATTTCACCAGACGGAAACCAATCATTAAAAGTAAGAGTGGAAGATTCCACAATAGTACCAGGCCCTGGGATGTATCCATGTGGCTTAATCATTGGACCCGGGGGAAATTTTTTTTTTTTAAAAAATTAAAAAAAAAAAAAACCCGGGAAATCAATGTTCCCAGTTTAGTAGCTGCCAAAACGCTTTTTTCTTTGAGTTAGTAGACCTACCCAGGTCTAATCTGGAAACAGATAGAGTCGAGGAATACCAGTCTTCTATTGTAGGGGGCAAAGGGTCTTTCCATCTTCTGCATATCTCCCTCCTAGCAAGCAAGATAGAATAGAAAACTAGCTTCTTCTCTGAGCTTTGAAGATTTTCCATAATGCCAAAGATAATCAGAGGGAGATCGAGGACTATGCTCGAGTTCAAAGATAGAGACAAAGTTCTTTTTATGCCCTCCCAAAAAGTTGACAGAGCGGGACACTCAAAAAACATATGACAGTCCGAAGCAGCTACCTGACCACATTTAGGACATGCTACCTGGCTCCCCTGTGTACATTTCGAAAGCCTTAATGGGGAGTAGTAGGCCCTATGAATAGTAAAGATGTGATTTCTACGGAGCCAAGATGGTTTCACTACGTCCCACAACATTCCACAAGATAGGCCCCAGAGGGTTTGTAGATTCCGTCCCATTATAGTTGATGACCAAAGGTCCTCTGGTAGTGAGAAATCTCGTCTCTTTCCTCCATAATCAAATTATACCAAATTGAAATTTCCTTTTTAGCGGGAGGTTTGTCAACCAAGGATGCTATTAAATGACTGTGACCTCCTATAGGGAATTTATTTCCACGCGTTGTGCGGGACTTGTACGCTTGGGACCAGCTGTCTATTTGTAGGTATTTAAACCTAGCAAAATTTATACCAATGGGGTTTCTGAGATACTCCCACGGAAGTAGCTCTCCTTCTATAAACAAATCCCCCCAGACAGTCAATCCAGCTTCCTTAATTGGTGTCGATAGGCTATCTCTCAACCAGGTGGGGGTCTCTGGGAGATCCCACAGTGGAGTCCTACTATTGTAGTACCCTGCCTTAATAGATTTTGTTATCTGTGCCCATAACTTGGCAAATCCTTGCAGAATCTTCAACTTAATTTTTTTAAAGAACTTAGGATCTCCAAATTTAAACAAAAACCCTGAATGACTAACCCCTTCACCTGTGAGAAGAGTGGAATACAAAGATTCGACCCCATACCCCGATGGATTTTTAAGAAGTATTCTGGCATGTGATAATTGAAATGCCCATGCATACAGTTGAAAATCTGGGGCCGCGATTCCACCTTTTTCTCTACGCCTCCTAAGCTTTTTCCAGGAAATCCTCGAGAGTCGGTTACTCCAGATGAAGGAGTTAATATCTAATTGTAATTTATTTATTAATACGGGATCAAAATATAATGGAATAGTGTTAAAAAGAAAAGAAACCTTAGGTAAGATAGACATTTTAATCAAATTAACCCTACCTAAAAATGATAAAGGAAGTTGTGCCCATGAAGTTAACAATTTACAACATTCTTTAGCGACAGCAACAAAGTTTATCTTAGCTATCTGGTTAATATCCTTGATGATGTTAATACCCAAGTATCTCAACTTATTCCCTGGGCGTATCGTGATATCTGCTGGAATCTGATCTTCGTTCCAAATCAACATCTCTGTTTTATCGGGATTAATCTGATATCCAGATATTTCTCCAAACTCCGAGGCAAGCCTTAATACTGCTGGTAGCGTGGTATGTACCTCTGAGGTGTATACTAGAATATCATCGGCGTATAGGGCCACCTTTCTCTCCCACCCTTTATACATGAACGGTCTGATATTACAACTCTCCCTTAGACTCTGTGCAAATGGTTCAATGTATAAGTCGAACAGGAGTGGGGAGAGAGGGCAGCCCTGCCTAGTACCTCTTGAGATGTTCAAAGGCTCAGATAGTATACCATTTACCAAGATGCATGCACTCGGATTCTGGTATAGGAGGCTAATTACTCTCCGCATCTTTACACCCACGTTTAATTTCGGCAAGACCTCCGATAGGTAAGCCCAGTTTACTCTGTCGAAGGCCTTGGTTGCGTCAAGCGTGAGGATCGCTAAGCGGAGGGACTCCAAAGAGGCCATATCTATTGCCCCTATTAAATCATACGTTAGTTCGTATAATTGCCGTCCCTTCACAAACCCTTTCTGATAAGAATGAAGGATTTCAGGTGCCACCATTGCCAATCTATTAGCAAGTATTGTGGTAAAAATCTTATAATCCACATTCAGAATTGATATGGGTCTATACGACCCACATGCGGAAGGTGCTTTCCCAGGTTTTAGTATTAAGGTTATAGAGGCATTATCCCAGGATGATGGAGGACACATACCGTCTTGTAGGATTTGGTTAAACAAAGTTGTCAAAAAGGGGGCTAGTTCTTGCACCAATGCTCTATAGATTTCTGCTGGTAGACCATCCGGTCCTGCAGCTTTCCCTTTCTTTGCACATTGAATAGCTTTTACAACTTCTCCCTCTGTGATTATGCTATCCATATGATCACTCTGTTCGCTCGATAAAGTCGGCAAAGCAGTTTGATTTAACCATTTCCTAATTTGGCCAGGTTCAGTTATTTTATCCTCATAATAGATTTCCTGAAAGAATTCTCTAAAAGCCTGTCTTATATCCGTATCCGATGTTTTTGAGATGTTATTAACCGTGATCAGATCTATATTGTTACGAATTTGATCGGTTTTGGATTTCCAGGCTAATAGTTTCCCTGCACCCTCACTATACTCAAAATGGGCGATCTTACTAGCATCCCATCTTTCTTGAACACGCTGGTTCAAGATTGAGGATAATTGCCCTTTTAGGGAGAGAAGATTACTTTGTAACTTTGATAAAAGGGTTACCGAGGAAGCCCCATTGATATCGATATCATATTGGGCATTGGCTATATTTGCTTCAAGCGATGCAACAGCCTCCCTATACTCCCTCCTTCTATAGGACACCTTAGCGGTGATGAGGCCTCGTAAAAACGCCTTTAGGAAGTCCCAGACGATACCATTGTCAACTGACCCAACATTCTCATTAAGAAAATGCCGGACCTCCGTTTTAAAAAATAAGATGTCATCAGGGTGGGAGAGCAGTGAACGATCAAATGTACATCTTTTACGGGAGGCATTAAGAGTTATTGATAAATCCAATACCACGGCTGAATGATCAGATAGGTGTATAGGTAAATATTGTATATCTTTGACAGCAGACACTAAACTCTTGCTGACCAATACAAAATCAATCCGAGATTGATGATGATATTTATAATTTCTAAAAGAGACCCCTTGCTGAGTCCCAGATCTTTCCCTCCAAACATCCACGTACCCATACTGCTTCATAGAACTAAGCAAAAAAGACCTAGACTTTGAAGGGTTACGGGACCGGTTGTTTGGAGACTTGTCCAAAATTGGATCAAGTACTATATTAAAATCGCCGGCAAATATTACTGGCTCAGGGAAGGATAAGAGATGAGAAAAAATGGTCTCTAATACTGAGGGGTCATCTTGATTCTATGTATAGGGCTCCCCTGATTGGCTCTAGCTGTTATTCCTAATATATAATACCTAATATATAATACTAAAACTCTACCTCATTTAATATTGGGTGCACTGTACCCCAGTAATGTATCAACCATGGACAGTCCCAAAGCATATGTACTAAGTTTGCATTGGTGTGTTTACATCAGGGGCATTTGTCTGCTACACCTGGAAACATCTTGCTTAATCTGTGGGGGATCATATAAGCACGATGTGCAATCATGAGTTGAATAAACTTAAAATGTGGGTTTCTCGATAACTTCCTCGGGTATTCCAGCAATTCCAGATATACTCAGCATGTTACTGTCCCTAACGGCAGAGGGAGTCCCAGTACTGGAATATTAGGGGCTTAAGGAGTCAGATTTTTGGTATATTTCAGTGCTTCTTTCCAGTACATCACTGCAATGTCAACAGTGGAGGCGCATTTAATGCTATTTGGTAATAGAAGCATGTGTTGCATTCCCTTATCCCAGTCTCGCGGAGTCATAGTAATCTCCTGCAGGTTGCGGCCCACAATCAAGTATGCCAGCCACTGCAATTGACCTGCAGAACAGTACGCTCTGAAATCTGGAGCTCCCATACCCCCATGCTTTGCATCTAATTGCAATTTTGATGAACCTATCCGCCGGCGCCCCGCTCCCTATATTAATTCCACCAGCAGCGTGTCTAGGATTTTAAAAACATGTACTGGGATCATAAGCGGCAGGTTCGTAAAAAACTAAAGCAGTCTGGGTAGCATTACCATTTTGGCAAAAGCTACCCTACCCGCCACTGACAGGGCAGCAATGTCCAGAATTCAATTTGTGCTTTTAGCACTGTGAGCGCCCGGGTCAAATTGCCATCTAATTGGTCTTCCTCTTCTCTGTATACCTGAATACCTAGATATCTAAAAGTAGATTCCGCTGTTCAGAACTTCCAACCGCCGAATTGCAAAGGATTGGACTGTACAGTATCAGTGAAAAAGAACACGTAAGACTGAGTTTAATTTATAGAGAACCCTGATAGTATTTCAAAGGTGTTAAATATTGCAGGTATAGGTTCATGACCGCTTCGGAGATGTTCAAAGTAGAAGATTAAATCATCTGAGTATGCTGATATAATTTGTTTGTTATTTCCCAGCCATATACATTGTTGGTCCGCCAGATTGCCAATTTTAATAATCAGCGGTTCAAGGGCCAATATGAATATCAAAGGAGAGAGCGGGCATCCCTGCTGAGTCCCTCATGCTACTGTGTACTGCTGCGATATATGAGCCCCTGTCCGCGCACATGCTGGTTTCGTGTACAGGAGAGCCAGCCATTTCATATACTCTTCAGGGATTCTAAACTGCGGGAGAGTACGGAGCAGATAGCTCCAATATAGTGAATCAAAAGCTTGATGCAGGTCCAGGGATATACATCCGTGCGTATTAGTATCCGCATTCAAACGTGTCATAATCTGGTGTAATCTTTGAATATTAAGTGCTGTACACCTGCCTGGCACAAACCTGCACTGGTCTATGTGTATTAGTTGTGGTATGAACTGTTGGAGTCTGTTTGCTAATAGTTTACTCAATATTTTATAATCTGTGTCCAGCAACGAAAGGGAACGATACCCAGCCATATCTGTCCTGTCCCTACCTGGTTTGGGCAGCGACACCACTATCGCCTGCAGTGTAGTGAGAGGAAGGGAGCCATCCTCTAAGGAGGTCTGATATAGCTCTCTCAGATGTGGGACCAACAACATGGAGTATGTCGCATAAACTTCTATTGGCAGCCCATCCTGACCTGGAGTCTTATTTCCGGGTAGGGCCTTGATTGCGGCTCTGATTTCCCCTTCCGTTATTGGTTTCTTCAATTCTTTCTGGTTGTCCGCTGAGAGCTGCGTGAGCCGAAGTCCCTCAAAGAAAGTGGCATACTCTGCTACACTAGGTTCCACTGGTGCCGCATATAAAGTTTCATTGTAGATTTTAAAGGCTGCATTGATCTCCGAATGCATGCGAACCGCAGGGCCCTCTGGAGTAATAATCTTCAAAATAGGGGTCTGTGCCGGTGCATCTTTTAGAATCCTAGCAAGGAATGTGCCCGCCCATCGGCTTCTGCATGTTGTTTTTGTGTATATAAATGGTAATTCAACACACGGAGTTCTTCCATGAGTTCTGCGTGTTCTATGCGTGTGTCTTGTAACGCGTCCTTATGTGTGTTATTTATTGCTACTTTCTGCTCCAGTTTACCCAAGTTGCCCTCAACTTCTGTTACCTTGTCAACTATGGCAAAGCGAGCCCCCACCTTTGTGCTAATTGCCACCCCCCCGATTACAGTTTCAAAAGCATCCCACTCGACTTGACACGTGCTAGCCATGCCTGCATTTTCTGTAGAATAATCAACAGTCACTGTGGATAGGGAACTGCGAAATACTGTATCCTGAAACAACAAAGGCTGCAGCTTCCAGGTTGGCACCAGCGTTGGGATCCTACCCCATTATAATGCAATTTCAAGGGAATTATGGTCCTGCGACGAGGCCCATGATGTATTTGGCATCAAAGTGATTTCTGACCATTCCACTACTTCCTTTGGGTTATCAAAGAACAGGGTTTTCTGTCCGTGGATAACTTTCAATCTAGCCCGAAATAGCATTGCATATTTGACCTTGTGGGCTTAAAGCGTCTTTTTTGAATCTCGAAAAGTATTTATCGCTCTTTGGACTGCCAGAGTAAAGTCCGGGTATATAGATATGTGTTATTCTCAAATTGTAGTGGAGCATTCTGTCGTGCCGCGCACAAGATCGTATCTCGGTCCTTGTAATTCAATATACGCACTATAATTGGTCTTGGGTGTGCACCAGTGGGTGGAGGCCTAGGTGACTTCTTTGTGCTCTCTCCACACTATAAAGGTCAGTGAGGCCCGTCACTGCAACATGATCCCAGAGCCATTTTTCCACGAATTGGGTGGGGTTAGATCCTTCGCTTTGTTCCGGTATTCCCAGAATGCGTATCTTGTTGCGGCAGGACCTTCCCTCTGCATCATCAACCCTGTTTTGTAATCCTTTCAGTTGTCATTGCAGTTGTTCCAATTGAGAGGTGGTAGCATTTTGTTGCGGTACCAGATTGGTGAGTAGTATTTTGTGGTGAGAGGCATCAGGTTGGTAAATCCTCCAAAACCACGATATTCACAATTGTGGGATGTGAATATAGTTTTATGTTTTCTCAGGAATTGGCCAGCAAATGAGGGCCTGTCACTGAAACAGTTATCTACAAAATTAACACTTTTGTTATGCTTAATTTCATGTAGACGAGTGTCTGACGTGCGAGCACTGGATTTAGCAGGTAGGGTATTCACTCCGTCGGGTGTTTCTTTTAATATCTCAAAAAGAACTAAAATGAATTGTAAATGTGTCTCGTATCCTGCGTTTCACATCACAGCAAATTGTGTGTTGTACAATGTTTGAAAAGTTATGAGGATCGTACTCAAGAATTTAGAAATTATGTTGCAGGACAATTGTTGATTTCCTTACAGAGACCTTTTCGCTAAGTCACTGCCGCACCTTTAACCAGGTGGGCCACTTGGTTGTTAAATCTGGCAGGTATTGACACGTCGGCCTTTGGTGCCCATTCTGTAAGAGGAGTGATGGCTGCTGAAGCTTTTGCTATGGGTTCCAGATTGGAAGTTATTATGTCTGTGGTGGATTGGTTTTCTGAGTCTACTTTTAAGACATTTTATCATAAACCAATTGTGGATGTAGCGACTGTAGTGGTGGATCAACTTTAAACTAGCATAAACAGAAGCCTCCATGGACTGCCACAGAATAAAAATTTCAATTGCATTAACGACACGGAGGTGAGGATTATCCCGCCCTATAAACTGTATTATAGGTTATGAGTTTTGAATTGTTCATAATGACAAATGTGAGTTTATACAAAGTTATGTTTTATGATGTTGGGTTTCTTCCCACCTTTAATATTGTTCAAAATACATTCAGTGAATGGTATGTTACGACTTATATTCTCTTTTCAGGAGAGCAGAATAAACCGGATTAAGGAGTCAAGAAGGCATCCAAGTTAGATCAAGAGAAGATGTTCCGGCGGTTAAATTCTGGTTCAAGTCGATGAAGGAATCGGCGAGGTTCAAGGTACAACTGTCAAGTTTAAGGACTGTGTTTGAATGTTTTTCGCAAAGAAAGAGGAAGCAGTATGGCGTCAGAGACATATATACCTGTGTGTGTTATATGATTGATGCATACTATGGAGAAGGTTGTGGCTGCTGTTTTATGTCAGTAAAGAGAGAGAAGCATAATCCTCGCCTCCATGTCCATAATAGAATTGAAAATTCTTGACGCAATAGGTAGAATTTTTTTTATTCCCAGCCATAACTCTGTCTGAGTAAAATGGAAAGGAGACAAGGAAAAAAAAATTCTTTTTTGATGTGTATTTTCAATCACCCAGCCGCTAATGTGCTCAAAGTTTGTCAGTAATCACAGCTTCATCATTTCACTGTCATCTCACTGTTTTAATAATTTGAGGTGACACAAACCTAGGTACCCAGGACACACTGCACTCAATCAAATATTTTCCCTCTTCCACAGGCAGTCATCATACTAGAGAGTACTGTAACACAAGGTCTCATCTGATATAAAAGATGTGGAGCACAGCGGCTACTCACTTCTTTTCATCAAGGGGCAGCCATCACACAGCATCTCTGCCATTCCATGTGGCCCCCGGCATTGCCAGGTGAGTCAGCAGTATCTGCAACCTGCGCCGGCTCCTTCTTCAAGGATTGCAGAGCTGCAGGCGGGCCCCAGGCGTGAACCTCGGGGGATTCACAGCCGCTGCCAGTGGAGGCTGCTGATCTCATACTTACTAAGAGCACAGGGCGCATACACGCTGCGCCATTGGAGTGAAGGACGCGCCCCGAAACAAGACAGGCTTTTATGCAATTATTCCCAGGCACTTCCAGCTCGCTGACCACCACTGAGCCTCCTCTGACATTCGCAGGGCTCCCCAGCATCCCCTGGTAAACCGGGTGCTTCAATCTGCTTGCTGTTTTGCTGCAGGCTTGATGGCAGCGGATTTGGCTACGGATGTTGTAAGATCATTTCAGATCACTGCTCCCTGCCTCGGGAGCTTGTCTAAGACACAGCCATCTTGCCTGGCTCCCTCTAGCGCCCTTCCTCAAGCTTACTTTATCATTTCCTGATTAATAATACATATTTTTTATAAATTTACATTTATAATCTACAATATATTATTATTTATTAATTTAAAATATAATTAACTTTAGCATATATGCCTATACTTTTCCATAGGGAGAACTCGGTCCCAGTGTGGAGATCTCCACACCAGCAACGGGTGAAAAGTTGCTAGTAGTCATTTTACACTCGTAAATTATGTTTTAGGAGATTCCACCCCTTCATTTGCAGGGTGAAGCCATGTAAATCGACATCAGGTCATAAACATCCAAGTCACATTGCTTCATCTAACGTCCAGGCCTGGGATTTTTTTTTATCAGAACCCTAATCCATCAGGAAAATCAGATGGTAACACTCCCACGTGGGAAATACTATTACTGCATGGTCATATTACCTCCCAATTCTGACCTTTGCTATCTGGAATGGGGAATAACGCCCAGTTAGTTAACATATGAATTTGATTACCCTCTTCAACCTGTTTTGCTGACGCAAATTCCTGACTGTGATCCTAGGAAGCACATAGGCTGGACAAAATTCTGGGTCCAGGCACAATTAGTGCACAATTGAGAATGTGTAATTGTCACAAATGCCAGGTTTTAAATTAACTGTGCGACCCTGGACGAGTCGGCAGTCGGGTATAAAAATAGCAAACCATGCATGGTGCCCTGCACTTTTTGGAAAGACTGTCATCGTAGAAGCGTTTGAGCCACAATGTAAGCACAACGTGTGACATTATTACACAGTGCCACTGCGCTGTTACATTTTCAGGGCGGGAATACACCAGTGCAGCAAGGTGACTGAGGGTCAGAGAAGAACATGCAGAATCCTGCTTTGGGCAGCTGGCTTGCTTACAGCTGAATACGGTGTGCAAACCAGAGCCCCGAGAGCTCCGCACTGCTGGGACGTGGCCCGATGGCCGTGTTACTCGATGTGTTCCCACTTGAAAGCTGTGATTATATTAATTATAGTTATTTTCTGATGGTCAAGAAAGCGAGGTATAATACCTGCCTTTGTGTAGTTCACATAGTTTAAATACCAGCTCCTGTTACTTGAGAAAACATGTTCAATAGGTTAGTTACCGACAGACAGGGCCGTCTTTAGGGCGGTGCCACCGGTGCGACCGCACAGGGTGCGAACCTGGAGGGGGGCAGGGGGCGGGGGCACTGACCTCAGGGGGTGGCGGGTACCCCGATAAATAACTTACGATTTAAAAGCACCTGCTGCAGAGTTCCTCGTGCATCTAACTTTCAGGTAGCAATAAAAATGTCAAGATAACTCTAGTGATTCGTGTTCCTGCTAGAGAGAGATTGGAGTTTTATCTATTTTTGACAAAAGGTAGCCTAGAGGGTTATTATGCCTTCTACAGAGATCAGATTTGCATTTTATGTGGATAGTTGCGTGGATTACTAAAGCCATCCTTTACCAACGTTTTAGAACAAATTAAATAAATGTATGTGAGAGATGCATGATGGTAGTGAGGGAATCCGCGGAGGTCATAAGGTTGAGGGTTGCCCGCCAAAAAAAGATTGTCACACCGGGCGCCAACAGGACAAAAGCCGGCCCTGCTCACAAACTTATGTTGACTCAAGCCTGGTAGCAGACTTTCTTTGTGAGTTCAACCATGTACTTTCAATTTGATTTGTTCTGGTATTTAAGGCAATAGGAACACACACTGCTGTTAACAAACCAAAGAGACGTGGTGTGTTTTAAGTACTTTGAGGGGGCGGGGGGGGAATCCATGCACTTTTGACCCGAATAAAGAATTTACTACCCAACCACTGAAGACTCTTGACTCACCTGGATTGCATGAATATAATGCTGTGATTTTATGGTGTAGAATCCATAAAGAACATTGTATTTTTTTCTTGTTTATCATACTACATAGAAATAGATCCTTCACACTTCTGTAGAGTGCTGGACATTGTGTTAAACAATTTATATAAATAAAGAGGCAAAATTTAACATTGAAAATTGTAAAACATTCCATAAATGTCAAGGAATTTGAAATTAAAGGCTAACAATTAAGTTAGTGTCACCAGATTGATTTGCAGGAGTAATGGAAATGCAACAAACAGAATATAGTATGGATGATTGGCGGCCTTTGTTAAATTTAGAAAAGAATCAACATTCTATTTCTTTTTTGTATATTTGTTTGTTCATTAAATTAAATATTTATTCATTTTTGTATTTGTTTGATAAATATTCGTTTCTGTATTTGTGTGTATTGTTTTGAGTTTTACATCTTCAACATTGCTCAAACTGCAGTCCCTGGCTTCCATCAATGACTCAGTGTGGGTTCCCAGATAATAATACATTTTCAGTGGGGTTCCCCGAACTCCAGTCATGACTAAGTGGGAGTCCACAAGTCAAAAGGTTAAGGACCCTTGACATATACTATATTTAATGTTTGTAGATGAGAAATTGATAAGGAACAACCATGTACAACTCAAAGTTACACAAAGAAGTGGAATAGTGTCCCTTGGAATTTAAAATGATTGATGTGTCTAAATATTGTGTTTGAACAAAGCTTTCTGATAAAATACAGCGGAACGGTGCGCCGCATGACTATCAAAAACACAAATGGCAGGCCTTCTGGTACCCTCGTTTTTTTAATGATAAATAAATCAACGCAATGCTTTGCACCACCTTGTGGCACATGAGCATACACACCCAACGTTAGTAAATAAAGCCAAAACTATCCTTGTACTTAATAGTGCAAGTATTCTCGCAGCAAACAGCAGAACAACCACAAAGGGAACTTCATGAATTCAGACAAGAAGATAACAAATTTGATGCTGACAATCACAACTTCTGCAAGGTGAGTCATTATGCAAGGGTTTTAACTGCAAGCTGTGTATCTTGGTCAGAGTATGTTTTATGATATAAGCTGTAATGCCTGAAGACCTTGAATATTTGTTTGTAAATCTTAAATGCCTTACGAAATAGTGAATACAAATAAATGGAGATCTTATTGCAGTTAATAACAAGTTATTAATTTGTGCATCACATAGCTTGTGATGCATTTAAGATCTTTGACTGTATCTTTTGCTATGCAAGTTCAATAGGGGTCTGAGAATGTTTGCAAATGTGCATGATTTGAGCTAGAATATTTGTCGCAAGCCTCAGAGAGATGTTGACATTTCTCAATAGGGCGAGTGTCATAAGATTGAATTCAAAAGGGGACATTTTGCTACGAATGAATGATTGAATAAAAAATTTATGAATATATTATTTGAAGAGCACACCGTCACGCAATGGAGAACACCCTCGTGCTAACTCGAGCACCATCTAAACTCATGCTCGATACTACAAGGGGAGTCAAAATGATCCAGCAAAACAACCCAAAAAACCATAAGGTGGGGTATTCCGCTCAACTAGATTAATGATTAACAAAGAGTATCTGGTGCAATAAGAAGCCAAGTTTTCGGACTCTTTTTGAAGCCAGCTTCATTATTTATTCCCTGAGTAGGTGATTCCATTGCTTTTCAAAGAGCAGCCCTTCTCTGTTTCGAGAGGTTAAAGGTGTCACAAGGTTTTAAGATAATATCCAGGTATTTTTTAAGTGTGAATGAGCATGACAAGATGTTGAAGAATGTGTAGAATTATTGAAAGAGAGTGGTGTGACATTAAGAAGAGGGAAATCTAAACTAGAAGTGGAAGCATTGGTTTACTGGGTCATCGATTGTGTGGAAAAGGAAACGAACCGAAGGAGGATCTATTAAAAGTAATCAGCGAAGCACCAAATCCCAAGAATGAAGATCATTTACATTTCTTTGCAGTGCTAATACAGTTTTAAACACTATGGGGCATATTACCAACGAGTAGCGATATTTATCGCTAACTAGGCTTAGCAACAATTTTTTTATCGCTAAGCATCGCCGGAAATTATCACTAAGATAACGTGCTATTAGCAACGTTTATCTCAAAAGCGATAATTTTTCCGGTGATAGAGTGAATATCGCTGAGAGTACAGCGATATACACGCATTAGCGACAAAATGCTCTTAGCCATATTATCCACCTCCCATTGGATAACATGGCTAAGAACTGGTCTGAGCAGGCGTTCGTTTTCGGTGATAGCGGGAATATTTCCATTGCTACGCCCGCCTTGCTAATAGGCTTTAGCGACGTTAGCGACTACTTTCAGTTGCTAACAGGTTGGGTACGCCCACTTTGCATGTCATTAGCGATAAATATCGCTGACATGCAAAGCGGGCCCCAAACCGCTCGCTATCGCCTAAAAGCTGTCGCTAACATCAGTTAGCGACAGCTTGCTAATATATGGATAGAATTATCGCCGCTTAGCGGCTGAAAACGGCCGCTAAACCGGCGATAATAGCCTATCGCCCCCCTTGGTAATATGCCCCTCAGTCTTCTTAACTTAGTAGAAGTTACTGCACTGACGAGAAGCTTGCTCAAGAAGAATGCAAACTTTTTGGGGACAGTGTAATGTGAGAAGGAATCTATACATGTAAATATGGGGATTGTATCAGCTGAACCACTAAAATAATTTAGTACCAAGGGCGAAATAATTGTCATAACAGATACTACTGTCTGAGGACTAGGAGCTATGCTGCTTACTGAAAAGGATGTTTGAGAGGAAGCAGCGTTTGATGTATAGTTATCAAGGGCCCCCTGATTACATAACGTTTGTGATTCCTAGGTCAGGAATAGATAAACAATCGACAGGAAACAACCTAGGCAATCATAACTAGAGCTTGATATTAAAATTACCGTGCCACTTCTTATACATGAATTATTTTTATGATAAGTCAATGATTGTGTGTTGTATTTAGTTTCTTATGTACGGTGATTAATTGATCTGGTTATGATTTTTTTATGTATGTGAAATTAATGTCTTTTTTAATATATATGTTAATAAATATCAGAATCTGAATTCATTGGTAGCTCTTTTATCCTTTATATATTTCTTTTTTAATATCAAGTTCTAGTTATGATTGCCTAGGTTGTTTCTTGTCGATTGAGAGGAAGCAGCGGCCTTTGCTTCAAAGGCGGTACATGGAGCTGTAGCAAGCTATTTTATTATTGAAAAGTGGGCACTGGCATGTTGGTGGGATGTACGCCATTTTACATTGTATTTGTGAGTGTCAGAATTTATTCTCAGTAAGGATCTCAAGCCATTGATACATTTATTTAGTACAAAAAAGAGCAAGTCTAGCCACCGCACACATATGTATATATGCATGTACCTATGTGGTCTTTCTATAGCACCAACCTAGTCAAAAGGCAATACATCGCTGTACAGTGTCAAAGATTAGGCTAACAAAATGACAACATTGTTTAAAGGTTTTCACTGCATTCGTGGAAAGAAAAAAAAGCTATGGCAGACGTTTTATCACCTCTACCGTTGCATAACCGGGATGTGGATTTCCAAGAGGAGGAGTAAAGTGAAGAATGTGTGTTTTGAAGTGGAGCTGGAGTGCTCTCTCTGAAAAAGAGTGGATTTAAGAAGCAAAGAGACACTTTCATATGTGCAATGTGATGAAAAACAGGTTTAAGGGGTATCTGAAGAGAGTGATTTAGGTGATAAGGAAGGTGCATATGATCAAGTTTCAGAGTAACTGACCATTAATAGGGGCATCATTTGGAGGCTAGATTTAATAGTTTTGCAGAGTATGCTAAGAAGGAAGGTCTTGCAACTTGCTCGTGAGGAACACATTGATATAAGGACAATGAAAAGGAGGGTGTGCGAAATTTTAGATGGCCTTCGCTTGATAGGAGTGCCAAACATTTTGTGAGGGGCTGCGTACCATATGCGATGAGTGACAAAATGCAAAACAAGGTGTCTTTACCAGTCAAGCCAATGGAGGTTCCCAGTTGTAAGCAATACAAATTAGGGATTAAGGATAGTTTGCCTTAACATAATGTTGTAATGTTGGATCTCTATTCAACTGTGAATTATGGGGACAATGTCACTTAAAAGACTATATTCGAATTTCTAAAGGAGAGTGCTCCAGACAAAACTGTAGAAGACCACAATAGTTGGCATTCAAGCTGTCCAAGGATTTTCTGGGTAGTGAAGGACTATAATGTCATCCCAGATCTAATGGCCTGGTTGAGAATTGTAATCAAGTACTTAAGAGGAGAATCCAGTTGGCTTCGTAAAGTGGGCTGAACCGGAAGGAGGAGAGGAGAAATATGAATTGGGTGGTGCGCTGCAAACCACAGACCAGCAAAGGGGTCTTTCCTTTGGTGCAACTAGGGGTAAGGGTCACAGGAACTCTGCTCAACAGGAGGCAGCGGAGAAAGATATTTACAATTTGCATTCCTTTGACTTTGTTTGTAGTGCTTTTTGTTATAATGGATTCACTGTGAGTAGAATTTATTTGTGTAATTTTCAGCGGTTAAGTCCCACAGTGACATCGCACTTTTTTCCTCAAGGGAGCGGATGAGGGAGATTGTGTTGGGATTAGTCTAGAGTGTAGAATTTGACTTTTTGGTTAGAACAGGAACATTTGATCCTTTGACAACTGCCGCTGCTTGGTGGCTGAGTTGGTGGGACTCCTTTTTATGGACTTACATTTTTCAAGCCAATAAATGTATTTCAATCAATCTCTATGAAGCCCTCTCACCTGCAGCTTCGACCAGAAGCCAATACAGTAGCCGATTGTCCATAGAAAAATGATTCTGTGTCTTCACCCTGCTGGCATCTGGACCATTACCCTTGATTTTGAACTGAGCATTGTCAGCTCATAAGGATAATATTCAAGAAACCATCTACCAACACAATTGCAGGGGTGTGAATCACCTGGGACCGCTAACAGAGCTTGTCAACCGCCTCCAAAAGATATGGCCCAAACTGTATTTTTGAGTACTCTGAAATGGCCCTTAAAATATGCATATAAAATAAATAAAAAAACCAGGGTCATGACAGCCATGCAGATCACAAAAACTACTGGAAGTGCATAGTTTGCAAATAAAGACCCTCTCTAGTTACCATACAGACTTCCCAGAATTTGATAAAATGTCTAAAAGCCCTTTGCTCATTTTGTCGATTAGTGTTTGGGGATCTCAAATGTCAAAGTAGCAGGTCAACATCATGCATTGTAGCATGCTACATGTATAAATTGTGCTTACCTTAGGGTGACCAGGTATCCCGAATTTGTTGGGACATCCCCGGGGTTTCACCAGCTATCCCGATAAATTTCTGCAAATCTGGCTCCGTGCACGGTTTTCAAGGATGATTGATTGAAAACAGGGGGAGGCACATTTTTACGTTTTTCCAGGCAGGACTAGCTAGCAGCTTTTTTTTGGGGCTGTACAATGGTACAATGCAGGTAAATACATCGTATGCCTTTGCCTTGCATTTTCTAGCACGCATTTTTTAACCGCAAATATGCATTTTTTGGCATGCATATTTTTAGCATTAATATACATTTACAACGCATGCCAATACCACTCATTGTTTTTAGATTTAAAAACAATGTTTCTATGGAGGGAAACCCCCCATGACCTCAATTTACCTTAAATGCGTGGTATTGGGATGCGTTGTAAATGTATATTAATGCTAAAAATATGCGTGCCAAAAAATGCGTGGTAAAGACACAACGAGGAAAAAACCTCGTTGTAAAGGCTGTTTCCTGTTTGTTTCAAGCAATTTGCATGCCAGGAATGATAATGGAGTTATAAATTGCATTTTATTTATTTCCCCAGTGCCTGGTCTATGTTGATGAGCGCTGCTATTCTCTGCCCCTCAGTTGATATAAATTTGCAGTCCTCCTCCATATAGCGCTACATCTAGATCAGGCCCAAAACGATCCCAAAGCACTGTACCGTGTTTTACAGTCCTTCATAAATCCTAAAGCCTGTGAGAATTCAGAGGTCCCCACTCAAAAACTGTGTGATGATATCGGAACCTTCTTCACACAAAAAATAACGCTAATTTATGATAAAATAGTTGAGTCAAGTAGGGATTTTATTACCATCAGACCCCCGGAGGTGCCTGTGCAGACAGCCACCCAACTGCTGAGAAGTTTTCCACCGGTCACACATGCAGAGGTAGAGTTATTGATGTGTACAGTAAAATCAGGGTCACCTCGAGACAGTATACCGGCGAATATCACGACTTCCCTGGCCTGTCATCTGTCCTCCTCCATTGCTTACCTTCTCAATCGTTCCCTGAGGGAGGGCCTCGTTTCTTTGGAATGGAAAGCAGCACAAGTCATGCCTATCCGCAAGAACACCAAGGCTCCGCTGACTGAGCTTTCCAATCTTCGCCCTATTTCTCTCCTCCCTTTCCTGAGCAAGTTACTGGAGAAGCATATAAACACACATCTCTCTAATTATGTCGAAACGGATGGGTAGTCTTGACTCCTCTCAATCAAGCTTTCGGCCTAATCGCAGCACAGAATCTGCCGTACTAGTGGTCACTGATAAAATCAGGATGACCCTAGTTAGAGGCCACTCAACAGTTCTGGTGCTGTTAGACTTATCCGCCGCGTTCGACACGATCTCTCATCAGGTACTGCTCAGGAGATTGGAGGACATTGGACTTAAAGATCTGGCTCTTCAGTGGTTGGCAAGTTTTCTATCTTCTCGGTCGCAGGTGATCAATCTCGGCCCATATCGTTCTGCTCCAGCAGAACTGACCAAGGGAGTGCCACAGGGCTACTGTTTGAGCCCGACTCTGTTTAATATCTGCGTGGCCCCCTTGGCCAGTCTGTTAAGGAGTTGTGGGTTTACCCCATCTCCTATGCTGACGATACCCAGTTGCTCTTTCCTTTCGCAAAGTTCACTCCATCAGTGCATGCCGCTTTTTCTTCAGGAATGAGAAGGATTTCACAATGGATGAGGAGTAATTTTTTTTAGTGCAACGTAGGAAAAACGGAGATCATGCTGTTTGGTGAAGCCCAACTACTCTGGACCCCCAATTGGTGGCCAACGGATTTGGGTACCTCTCCCGTTCCGAAAACCTGTGTCAAAAACGTAGGCGTCCGCCTTGAACAGACCCTTTTCATGAAGGCCCATGCCACTCAGACAGCTGGCTCTTGCTTACATGTGTTGGGTCTGTTGCGCCGCGTTCTCCCTTTGCTCCCGGATTCGACCCGGAAGACACTGACCCAGGCACTTATTTTAAGTCGCCTAGATTATTGTAATGGTCTGTTGGTTTCTGCCAATGAGGCCGCCCTTGACACACTTCAGGTTGTTCAGAATATTGCGGCTCACCTGATTTTTAACGCCCCCCCTAGGACTGCCTCCCGGCCCTTGTTCTATCAACTCCGCTGGCTCCCCATACGGAAGCGAGTGCAGTTCAAGGTCTGTTGCAAATATTCAAGGCCCTGTCCAAAACCGGTCCTGGCAAATTCATTCCATACATACCAAAGAGGTCTCTCCGCTCAAGATCTAAATTTTTACTCGAGGTACCTGGAATTAAAAGGGCTAGACAGGGCGGAAAGACCCTTTCTTACCTTGGCCCTTATCATTGGAACAAGCTTCCTTTGCAATTAAGACAGTGCATGGATTACTTGCTTTTTAGGAAACAGCTCAAGACCTTTCTTTTCAGCTTTTGATTTTCAGTAGATAGCTTCTCACACGCTGACCGTCCAAGCACAGAGATACCCCTTCAGGAGTCGATTCTGGAGCTTTACAAATAACAAATATGCGAAATGCCCCGGTTTTTGCTTTTTAAAATCTGGTCACCTTAGCTTACTATATAACTACATATTCAGTGGTCACCTAAGAATTATTGCAAACGGTAAGTCCAGTATTTAAAAGTATCCTCTGACATGGATTGCAATGAGGACCCTGTAACAGTAAATTTTGTATGCAATTTGAAAGCAAGGGACCTTTCATTAAATGTCTGCTGTAAATTAATGTCCACCTTAATGATATGTATCCTGTCTGTCCTCTTAAAAAGTTGAAGCTGATTTGATGAATGAATGCTTTTCTGACAGAACCAGTTTTCATCATTTAACTACTTTTTACTCCGTCCTTTATATATCTTTGGAAAGTTGCAGGTTGAACTATATGTTGCAACAACTTTTTGATTAGAATAATTTTTTTTAAATCTTGTTATATGGTGTGCAGGATTTTTCTTTAGTCCTTGCTGCCTTCCTAGCATGCTATGAAAGATTATTTTTTTATTATCACGAGCTAGCCAGTAATCGTGTTTTGGAAGCTGTTGCCATGGTGATAGCTGATAGCCGCATCTGTGTTTTCATTCTGTATGAACATAACATTCCATCACTATTTCACCTTGTGCGAAGGTTAAGAAATTTGGCATCTGCACTTAAAGAATGCAAGGCAGCAACATCAGAAATCACAACAATGGTAAGCAGTGCCACAAAAGCAGACAAATAGTGTTGCATAATGACAGCAAAAGCCAAATAATACGTTTGAATTAATCTCTGTAGATGTGTGGTAGAACACTGCATCAATTCCACGAACTATGTCAGCAAGCAAAATCCTGCTTATATTGGATAAGATGATAATCGTGTTGTACATTTAGATACCTGGTATAGGTACAAATGAGTGCTTCAGTGTCAAAGAAGAACTGTTCTAATTATTGTACAATGATAAAAAACGTAGTGATGTTACTATTTCATTCAAAGTCAAACCATTGCAATCATGAGCATTCGTTAATTGAGGCCTTGTGTTGGAAATTGTGTTTCTGGTTAGAAGAAGTATACACCCTGTCCAAGCCGGAACCACAATCCTAGTCAGTGTACGTCACATCACACTCTAAATGATCCTGTGGTCACCCCCTGGTAGCTTGGCACAGAGCAGGAATGCTTAACTTAAGAGGCACGGTGTAAAGTATTTCTGCAACACTCCACACAGCGACATAGTGAAAACACCACAAAAAGACTCCAAACCAAGTTAGAAAAATTGAGAATCTGTTAATAAATAAAACAAGACCAAAACAGCAAAAAATACAATAAGAAGTTGTTGAGATATGAATTTTTAAAGAATAAATGATAAAATAGTGCTTGGTAGCAATAGCACGTATTTGGGTAAATAAATGCATATATTGGCTCAATGAAAATCGCCCTTTGTCACCCTACATGAGTGATGAAAAACTGTTTGTTATGCGGGTTAACTGGGTGGGAAGGCGGACAAAGACAGGAGAAGGGTATTGCATTATCATCCATTTTAAGGACCCACGATGTGTAGAATACATTTGTAGTTGGGTACAAAAAGAACATATGGGTCGGATCCAATCACTGCCTTTAAGATATTTCTATGCTCCAGCACAGACTAGACAGTGGGGCTTTTTAATTAACTCAAATAAGAACAATGGACAGAACCTCTCTGCGCTGCAGAATATAACGTTAGAGAACAGATTTGAAGTATTCTCCGGGTTGTCCGACTGTGACTGACAACAAACCCAGAAAGGTGCAGAATGTGAAGGTAGCTCCTCATTAATCCCAACCCCTATAGTAAAAGCATGCCACAGACCCCTGCTGAATAAAGAACCATTAATAATAAACCAGTGGAATACCCTGGACTTGTTGTCATGGAATTTGGCAGGTTTACCAACTAAATTCCAAAACAGGGAATGGCTGGAGTATAGAAATAAATTTAATGCAATTTGTGTCCAAGAGACATGGGAAGGCTACAAAATGTTTAGTGTACCGGCAGTTAGGTCTAATGCAGGAAGAGCGAGAGGAGGGCTTGTGGTGTGGGTCCGCCTGACTATAAAAGGTATATGGAAGGACTTGCAGTGGAAGTCCGATTGTCTTTTGGCGGTACAGCTGAAAACTAAGGAACTTAACTTAATTATCGTTAACTTTTACAATGTGGGTGGGGGCAGAGGAGAGGAGTTGGAAAAATGTCTAGCCACCCAGATGGAGCAAATGACAGATAAATTCATCCCCCCAGTGAGTCATAAAGTACTAGACGCATGTGAAAGAGTTGTGACAAAAGAGATTGAAGACATTTTCAAAAAACCAAGACCAAAACAGACATACTTAACCCAAAAAGACAGACAAACATTACAGAAATTGGCAAATAATCGGCAAATAACAATCAGACAAGCTGATAAAGGAGGAGCACTTATCATTATGGATACAGAATATTATGAACACCAAGTTGACATCCATGTGCAAGATCAAGATACATATGTAAAAATGGATTTGGATCCTACAAATGAATTCTTAAAAATTCTGTCTCACATAATTGAAAATGCAGTAGAGAAAGGTATCATAGGCCAAAAAGAAAAAGAAAAAGAGTATCTGTTGAAAACTAATCCTTCTATACCATATATCTACATGACACCAAAGATCCATAAACACACCACAAAACCTCCGTTGCGTCCAATTGTGTCTACTGTGGGATCTATACATGAACCCATTGGAAAGTTCATTGACAAGTATTTACAAAACATTGTCCAAAAATCATCAACGTACATAAAAGATACAACTCATTTTCTAAATATCCTCGAAGAAGAAAAGATCAATTTGACAAAAGATATGACCATGGCAACTGTGGATGTAAAGTCCTTATATACTTCCATTCCACACAATCTAGGAATGACTGCCGTTGAAAGTTTCCTGGTTAATGAGGATAAGAGTGATGATTTGAAGGTATTTATCATGGAGCTCATCCATTTCACCTTGTTCCATAGCTATTTTGTGTGGAAAGACAAATATTACGTACAATCTTCTGGAACTTCTATGGGCAATTGTGTAGCACCTACGTATGCCAACACATTCATGCACAGATTTGAATTGGACCACATACTGAACCAACAAATATGGCAAAACAACTTGATTCTTTATGAGCGGTATATTGACGACATATTTGTACTATGGAAGGGAACCACAGACAGTCTAGAGGAAGCCTTACAACATCTCAATGAAATAAACCAACGAATTCAGTTTACGTTTACAATCAACAAAAATAAAATAACATTTTTGGATGTAGCAATATCAAATCAAGATGGTGAAATTGTCACCAGTGTGTTCACAAAAACTACGAACAGAAATAATCTTCTGCACTATAACAGTTTCCACCAACCACCACTTAAGAAGCACCTTCCATTCTCACAACTCGTCAGGATAAAAAGGATAGCATCCACTGAGGAACTATACAATAAACACAAGCAAGAAACACTACTAAAATTCAAAAATAGAAGATATCCTGAATCCATTCTGGACGCCGCTGCAGAAAGAGCAGACAAATTACAAAGACATCATTTGTTATCTTCTAAAACAAAATCAGAAGAGCAAAGAACTGTATTTGTCTCAAAATTCTCCACACGGAGTCATAGCATCAAAAAAGCGATAATCAAACACTGGCCACTGCTGGCACTGGAAGAAGACTTTAAAGGTACTTTTTCAAAGCCACCTATATTCGCATATGAAAGAACAAAAAACATTAAGGAACTCATTAAAAATCCTAAGAAGGAAGACAAAGAGAAATATAAAGGAACACTGCCCTGTCACAATTGTGGGAACTGTTCGGCCATCATCAAAGGTAGTGTTATTAATCACCCTACTAAAGGAACACCAGTCAAATTTAAAGTTTCAGGAACTTGTGACAGCAGTAACGTGATATATATGTTGAAATGCCCCTGTGGACTATCCTACGTGGGCAAAACCCAAAGAAAAAGAAAAACTAGACTTATCGAACATAAGAGCAACATTAGGTTAAAAAACCTCAAATCAACAGTGGCAACACACTTTAATGAAGCCAAACACAATCTGTCTCAATTAAAATTTTGTATACTGGAAGTAGTAACTACCCAGCCAGGAAGAGTCAACAACAACTATCTATTGAGAAGGGAGACATTCTGGATGAACTATTTATGCACCCTTTACCCTAAGGGATTAAATGAACGGATGGAACTCAGTTGTTACTTATGAATTGACACTAGTTCAGCATATACCTGTGACAGTATATGACTCCATGGACTATACATGATTTATGATGATGTTGGATGACGTGTATAGTATTGTCTCAACTTTATTATGTAAATACCATGTTCACGTCCCCTAGACCAACATGAAATGCACACTGAGTTAAATATGCATTGCTTATTGACACTGCGTTTACCTACACGATATTTATTTAATCGATGTTTCTGTACATGTTTATTTATATTCAAGCATACACATTGACTTACATCACGAGCGATAGCACAGGCAGATAATTGCACATTTTACCCTAAATACACGGCGAGTTTAAAACATTTAGTTAGCAGAGTCCGTTTTTAGTGTTTACGCGCTTACACACCATGTGATCGGACCTAGAAGTACATAGAGATTAACGGAGATAGAGCGACGCACGCCATAACCTATTGAGGGAGAATACTTCATAGCAGGTGTTTGAAACGCACACGGTAAGACAGTGCAACATCTAGTAACGGTATTAACTTCCTATCGAGCTTTGAAACCTTAAATATTTGTAAGTCGATAGTTACACGGAGGTCTATCTTTGTTGTTTATCGTTCACAGTAACGTGTATGAGAAATTGCAAGAACTGCCTAAGGTCAGTGCACGTTTACAGAACCGTGGATATTTGAACATTCGATTATATACATAACTATCACTTGTGGAGCACAATGCATGCAGCGTATTATGAGGGTATGACACCTGAGATTGTACATGAGGGATATAAGGTTCAAAATGACAGTTATAATGAACACAATCCATAAATGTACAGGGGTCACGTGAGATAAATGTATTGAAGTTAGTTTAAGTAGCCATTCCTTGTTTATGTACCTATTTGTTTATGTACCGACATATGATTTGATGTATTATTTCAGAAAAAAGTCCCCTGAGGAAGAGCAGTCATGCTTGAAATGCATCGGGCATTTAAGAAATGAAAAAATGTAATGATCTTTGAAAGTTATGATATTGAATAACGACGTACCTATGAAAATTAAAAGAAAGGAAAGCATAAAGAACATGTGAACGCATTTATTTGAAAAACGTATGAAACATTGCTTCGAGTGCTTATGTGACAGTAAATCTTGCAGTCAAGAAACACGCGTTTGTATCTAGTATCAACCCCAACGCTCAGTGGGAGATTCACATAAGGCACCAACCACATTGTGAACAACATTACAAACTCTTAACATTATTTTTTGAAATTTACTGAGTGCGGAGCCACATCCCAATTGGTTTGTAGCAATTTTCTATAAAACATTAGTGACCAAGGGCACAGAATATCTGAACCTATGTTTTAATTTGGACGTTAATGGGACTCCGGTAGTCGAGGCGTTTGAGAATTTAGCACGGCTAATTGATAGCATTCTATATACAAAGGGGAAGGGTATATCAGTGTCTAACCACAAGAAGTTAAGCGTAGGAAAAATGCTCTCCAAACGGAGACCTGGGAAGATCTGAAGGAGGCATCTGAAAAAAGGGACCTTTCAATGTTTTGGTCCATAATAAACAGACCCTGCTTCCAAGAAGATGATAGCCCCCGCATAGCATCGAACGTGTTGCCTGAGCAGTGGGTGGACCACTTTTCTGGGCTATACAATCGAGGCACCTATGAGGAGGGGGAACAGGATATGGGTGTGGTGACAAACATAGAAATGAATATTTTCTCCCTACAGGAGATTGAGGGGAAAATCAGAGGCCTTACTCGAAATAAGGCACCAGGGCCAGACGGGATCCCGCCGGACCTATACCTAAGTAATATCGAACTGTGGGCCCCGATATTGACGAGAGTTATCAATGCCGCCATAGCATCAGGACTTCCTCGCTCCTGGTCAACGGCCATAATTGTTCCTATTTTTTAAAAAGGAAATAGGGACAACCCACAATGTTATAGGCCCCTCTCCTTGATAGATGTAACTGTAAAGGTAATGGGCAGGGCCATCTTGAATCGCCTCATGTGTTGAGAAGAAGAGAACTGTATCCTGACAGAAGTGCAATATGTCTTATGGGCTGGCCGATCTACCACTGACCAGTGTTTAAATCTATATCTATTGGTCACAAAATATACAGTGGCAAGCAATGAAAAAGTGTACCTAGCCTTTATGGATCTGGCAGCAGCCTTCGATTTTGTAAATCGCTCGAAGCTGTGGGCCATACTCTTGGGTCTAGGTGTAGACGCTGGTCTCATTCACATCTTGAGAACCCTCCACCATAAAACAACGGCTAAAGTGAGGTATAATCAAAAAGGGGGCCTGACCGAATCCTTTGAATGTACCAGCGGGGTAAGACAAGGCTGCATCTTAGCACCCTTTCTATTTTCAATATATATAAATGGGCTTGAATTTTTTTTAACCAGCTTAAAAGTGGACTCCCCAAGGATTGGAGACAGACCGGTGCTGGTCCTGCTCTATGCAGATGACGCGGTCCTGTTGGCAGGTACGCCACTGGGTCTGCAGTGTCTAATAGACGGGTTCATTGAGTTCATGAACGTCTAGAACTGTCTGTCAACTTAACTAAATCATACTTTTTTTTTTTTTTGGGGGGTTCAAATCTGCTTTATTGTTTAATATGAAGCGCAATACACAGCTTTTCGTGCCCACAACCCGGAGGCCGGCAGCAGAGTAGTATGATCAATACACAGCCATGTGACCGTCATCCCAGGGGCACGGCGGCACTGCAGAAATATAAGCATAGACCGTATCAAAACCAGCGTTGTAGGGCATGCAAGGATGAGCAGCAGTAGAACAGAGTTTTTCGAGAATAGTTCTCTTCATTTTGTGTTAAAGTTCAAACAAAACATCCCAACTAAGCAGCAACTAAGAGGCAATTCACAGCTGTGTAGCAGGATAAGCGATAGTGACCTGACGTGGCAGCCCAGGCAAGCAGTGGCGTGTCCAATGTCTCGCATTCAGCGCATCTGCCCCAGCACAAAGAAGAAGCCAGCAAAGACCGGCCATAATTGAATGTACAATGCCCTGGAACGTCATCCGTCAGCGGGTGTGGAAGCATGCAGTGGGAATGGCACAGGGTATACATGTATAAAAGTAGGTAGAAGCGTCAGGCCATCTGAAACGGGAGATTCTAAGATGTCCCCTTACTGCGTGGAGGCCTGGGGATGTGTAAGGTGGAGGTTATGCATCTAAGTGGTACTTATGGTTAGGTCTAGTGCACCGGTCAGGGCGCTAAGTTGTGACGAGTTGGCCTTCCGACTGAGTGCTGTTGTCCGGGAGTGTGAGCAAATAGCGCACCAGTGGGTCCCAGATGTCGCTGGGACGACACGCAAGAGGCAACAGTTCAGCGAATGTGGTATGTTGTTCTTGGCAATAAGTCAAGTCTGTCAGCCAGTCTTTGAATTTTGGCGCTCTGCCTCAGCCCCATCGGCACGCGAGGCGTCGTTTGGCCAAGAGTAGGGCAGTGTCGATAAATTTTCTGCAGTCTTTAGGCAGCCGCATCGTGTACCCGAGAAGGGCCATCAACGGATCTGCAGGAACCGTCTCACCCACCATCTCCCCGAGAGCCTCCGTCACTTGCCGCCAATAGCATGCCACCTGGGGGCATTCCCATGCCAGATGAAGAAAGTCGGCATGTTCAGCATGGCAGCGCTCACAGCGGTCATCATCCGTCAGCCCGAACCTTCGCTTCCGCACCGGCGTGTAGTACACCCGCTGAAGGAATTTGTAGTGGATGATTTTCAATCTGCTACTGGCAGAGATGCGGGACGTGAGCGCACAACAATGGTGCCATTGTTCGTCTGTTACGTCGACGGCAATTTCATTAGACCAGTGCAGCCGAGCTCTGGAGTCTGGCAGTGGAGCAGCCCCCCGAAGCTGGCGGTAGAGACCGGAGACCAAATGTGCTCCGTCCTGTGATCCTAATAAAAAGTGTAGCGGAGGTAGAACCTCGGGTTCGTTGGGGAACTCGGGCAAAATGTCTCTCATCCCTGCGCGCAACCGTATGTAGTAAAAAAGCTCAAGGGGAGTACGTTCATGCGTCCCAAAGAACAGGTCCGCCGATTTGAAGTGGCCGTTTGAGAACAAATCACCCCAGCAACCGACACGGAGTCTAGTGCAAAGGCCACGGAAACCCGGTTCACCCAGAAGAGTGAGATGAGGGTGATAGGTGAGTGGCAACCTGGGCGAATACAGTAGTGGGCAGGACAAACTCTTGGTTATGCGGCGCCAGGCATCCAGCGTGCAGGAAACCGAAGTGTTTGGCGTGGAGATGGATGATTCAGGGCAGTGCATCAACCCATTGAGCGGAAGTGGGTGTACTATCCAGTCCTCAACCGCTATGTGCGGCATAAAGGGGGTGGGAGCCATCCAGTGATAGGTGAAATGTGCCTGTGCACACAGGTAGTACGCTGTAAAATCAGGGATATCAAATCCCCCCTTGTCATAGGGAAGGGTCAACGTGGACCACTGAAGCCGGGGGCTTTTACCTCCCCAGAAGAGCCCGCGCAACTCCACCCGTATAGTCTTGAAGAAAAATGCGCCAGGGAAATAAGGAATATTGAGGAAAAGGTATAGGAAACGAGGGAGTATCACCATTTTTATGAGCGAGGCCCTTCCGGCCATAGACAGTGGCAGTGTGATCCACCTGTCAACGGAGGCAGTCAGTTTGGTTATTGCCACTCCGTAATTGGACCGCAACGTCTCGTCCTTGTCACGTGATATGCGTATCCCCAGATAGCGAAGATCTGATCGACACCACTCCAGTGGGTAGTCGAGAGGAAAGTCAGTCACCGCGTCCGTTAAGGGGAAGAATTGTGACTTGGTCCAGTTGATGTGGACTCCCGACACCCCGCCAAACAGAACGAATTCACGAAGCAGTGGATTGAGATGTGTCTCAGGGTGCTTAACGTACAGAGTGATATTATCCGCATAAAGGGACACATCGATTTGACGCTGCAAGCATTGCACTGTCCCGCCCGATGCAGTTGTCGCAAGCGACAGGCAAGAGGCTCGACCGCTATGGCAAACAGCAGGGGAGAGAGTGGGCATCCCTGCCTGGTGCCTCTAGTGAGCGCAATAGAGTGCGATAGGCGACCGTTGATTAGTACTTTCGCCGTGGGATTAGTATAGAGGAGGCGAACCCAAGAAATAAACAATTTAGGGAACCCCATGCTTGCAAGGACTGAGAAGAGGTAAGGCCACTCGACCGAGTCAAAAGCCTTGGTGGCATCAAGGAATACAGCCGCTACAGGCGTGTTGGGGTGAACTGTACGGAGTAGAGAGAAGAGGGTGCGAAGGTTGTGGGAAGTGGACCTGCCCGCTACGAAGCCAGACTGATCAGGCAGCGCTAGTCTGGTCATCAGTAGCGATAGCCGGGTGGCCAGTATTTTAGCGAGTATTTTTACATCGCAATTTAGGAGGGAGAGTGGACGGTAAGAATCGCACGATGCGGGATCCTTATCTGGTTTCAAGAGGGAGGTGATCAGCACTTCGCGCATAGAACAGGGAAGGATCCCATCGGAGAGGGATTCCGTAACCACCTCACGGAGCACTGGGGCCATTATGTCGATATAGGCCTTGTAAAACTCGGCAGGTATGCCATCGAGTCCCGGAGCTTTGCCATTCTTGAGAGACATGATGGCCTCACGGACCTCGTCGAGTTCGAAGGGCGCCGCAAGGAATGCCCTGTCCCCATCGCTGAGCCAGCATAGCGCCACGTCGTGAGGTATTCGGCATAGGGCGTGTCCGCCTCCACTGTGGATGTATAAAGCGAGTGGTAGTGCGCCGTGAATGTGTGAAGTATCGCATCCGAGTCCCTGACTGTGGAACCGGAGGCATCAGTGAGTTCCAGTATGGTAGTGTGCACTCGTGGAGGCCGCGTGAGTGTAGCTAGCACCTTCCCAGGCCTATCGCCTTCGCAGTACTTACGGGCTGTCCAATGTTTACCACAGAATTTTACTTCCCTGGCAGTCTCCTCTTCGTACCTTGACAGTGTCTCCCTAAAGGTAGCGTGCAGTTCAGGGTTAGTCTCAGACACCATGCGGAGCTCCAGGGCCCGCAGTTCTTTTTCCAGCGTACTGATCGAGTGCAAGATGTCACGTAGTACCCCGTGGCCCTTAGAGATGCAGCATCCCCTAATGGTGACCTTAAACGCCTCCCATATGTGTTCGACTGAGTCAACTGACCCCTTATTTCTAGGAAAGAAATCCGCTATCTCCTCCCCCAGCTCAGTGCGAAACAGGTTATCGAGAAGGATGTCAGGGCGGAGTCTCCACCGCGGTCGCGGATCGTCCCACCCGGGTATGCGAAAGCATAGTAACACGGGGCGGTGATCAGAATAAGTTCTTGGTAGATGGTCCACCCCCACCAGTTCCACAGCTGCATCCCTGTCGATCAAGAAGTAGTCTAAGCGTGCCCACGTGCCAGTGTAGGATGTGAAATGTGTACCCTCCCTGCCGTGAGGGTGCAAGTGTCTCCAGGCATCTATCAGACCGCCCTCCTCCACAACCCCCCCCAATGCCTCTCTAGCCCTGGGTTTATAGGAGCTCACGCTATCTGCCCTATCTAACGAGGGCACCAGCGCCAGGTTGAAGTCCCCACCCCAAACCACGTGTTGTGCCCCAACAGACGCAATTCTGCCCCACAGAGAGGTAAAAAAAACAGGTGTATCGGTATTAGGTGCATATATATTCACAAAGGTGTACGTTTCGCGGCCTATCCTACCCCACAACAGTGCATAACGGCCCTCCCTATCAACCAGCTCTCCAAACCTTTGAAATGGCACATTACGGGCAATGAGAATGACAACACCCCTTGCATAAGTCGAATACGAGGAGAAGGTGCGACTTCCAGCCCACCTGCTAGCAAAGTTGGTGCCACCCTGAGCGGGCAGATGCGTCTCCTGTAACATAGCAACTTGTACATGGTGTCTATCGAGGTAGGCAATGACATTACAGCATTTCTTAGCATTGTTCAACCCCCTGACATTCCAGGACAAACAAATCAATCGTGCAGCGCCAGGTATAGCAGCCATGGATAAAGCAGCAATAAACACATCAGCGTCTGAAAGGACGGCACAAGAAGGCCACCCCCGTCCCTCCAGTACCAGAGTCCGCACCAGGTCAGCGTACATGCATGGAGTCTAGTCAATGAAAGCCTCTTGAACCCCCCTCCCCTCCCCCACCCACCCCAGCATCCCAATCATGCCAGTGGCCGAGCACACCCTCCCCCCTCCACCCCCCCCCCCCAACTGTAGTAATACAAACAACCAAATCAGCAACAGAGCAATGGGGATCACCCAGTAGGGGTAAGACATAGAGTTCGCACAGCCACTTCCCGGTCCATAGCTCCAATACTGTACCGCCCTCGGTGGAGACTAGGGCCAGGAGAGTGGTTCTCGGTGTACATTACCACAGGGATGCAGAGTTCGTGCTGGACCATCATTCGTGAGTCTCCCAATGTCTGCGCTGCGATCCGTAGGGAAAGGGCAAACCAGTGTGGATGATGCATGTCCCGCAGTTCAAGCAGGCAGTTAGTCGTCGTGTGGCGCCGGTGACAAGTCCGCATCCTCTCGCTCACCTGCAGCATCCCGGTTCTCTCTGCGAACTTAACTAAATCATACTTCATGGAGATGGGCTCTAAAAGTAAGGGGAAAGATTTTAACTACAGAATAGGCTCAACGACTTTGGAAAAAGTCCAGTCTTTTTTATATTTGGGCATTTTATTTGATAAGAACTTAACTTGTAAACCCTTGATTGAGGGACATGGAAACAAACTAGCAGCAAGCTCTGGCAGAATTATGAATTTTGGTCGCCGTTTAGGACGTTGGTCCCCGGAACAAATGATGCCCTTTACAACTCCGTATCTGTCGCGAAGGCGATATATGGAGCAGAGCTGTGGGGAATAGGGAATATAGATAGACTGCAAAAACAGGAATATAAATACCTGAAGAGGCTTCTTAAAGTTCCACAGGGCACATCGTCCTATATAGTACACGAGGAACTGGGCTGTACATTTTTGGAAGATAGAGTACAATTACAGCCTGTGGTGGCCTGGTTAAAAATATGGGTCAACCAGGAAGCCACCCTGTCCCAACGAATAATTTTAGATTGCTTGGGTAGGGAAAAAGGCAGTTCAATCCCGTGGCTAATATATGTGAAAGAGGTTTTAGAGGGGATTGGTTGCGGAACCCTATTTTCAAACCCTCAAATTATCACTAAACGGGACCAAGTGATAGTACCCGAAAAGCTCCTTAAAACCAAAGAGACAATACGGGAATCCGAATCTAAGAAAATACAGACAGTCCGGGCTTATCAGCAAGTGAAATCTCATAGGGGGCAGGAATCTTATCTCGCTCTTGTATATAACCCACAAGATAGGTTTTTAATAACACGTTTTAGATTCAACATGATTCACCATGTGCTATCAAACCCTTTGGGGTTTACTGAGTCAGTTGAATCAAAGGGACCCTGGGCTGCAATCACCGATCTCCGCAGGACACCCTTAATTTTGTATTATTATGCCACTTTTATTTAATGCCTAGGCGCCGCTTTTTAAGAGGAATTTTAAAGAAAGCTAATTTTAGATCCGCGAGAGACGCGTTGGCCTTTTTAAAAGTGTCTAAAGATCCCCTGACCCTATTCTGTGTTACCAATTTTTTAAGGTCTTCTGTTAGATTGAGGTCCAGTATAGAAATATGATGATTGATATTGAGTTGGGGGAGGGAAAATTGTTTTGCTCCCAATCTGTTTTTTATGAATTATGTTAATTTCTGTGTTGCTGACTGTGATTTTCTTCTCCTTTATGGTACTAATGGATGATAGGCCAGCACATTTATGAAATTATTTTTAAATGTTGTACTTTTATGGTGTTAAACAAACGCCGAATAAAGTTATTCAAAGTCAAAGTCAAAGTCATTCAAAGTTAAACCATTGCAATCATGAGTATTCGTTAATTTAGGCCTAGTGTTGGAAATTGTGTTTCTGGTTAGAAGAAGTATACACCCTGTCCAAGCCGGAACCACAATCCTAGTCAGTGTTTGTCACATCACACTCTAAATGATCCCGTGGTCACCCCCTGGTAGCTTGGCACAGAGCAGGAATGCTTAACTTAAGAGGCAATGTGTAAAGTATTTCTGCAACACTCCACACAGCGACATAGTGAAAACACCACAAAAAAGACTCCAAACCAGGTTAGAAAAATTGAGAATCTGTTAATAAATAAAACAAGACCAAAATAACAAAAAATACAATAAGAAGTTGTTGACATATGAATTTTTAAAGAATAAATGATAAAATAGCGCTTGGAAGCAATAGCACGTATTTGGGTTATCTGACTGCTCCTATTGGAGATGTAGGCCTTACAGTAGTGAAAAACACATTTAAGAGTCTTTCCCTACCAGGACATGTAAGACTTAATAGTATGTGTCCCTCTTTTCAAATACATAGCACTATGCCCTCTGGGCTGTCCAGGCCCTACCCAGGGGTGATTTACATTTATTAAAAATAAAGGTTTGGGCCTGGCAAAAGGTTCATTTTACAAATTAAAAATGGCAGCCTAAAAACTGCACGCTTAGGCTGCAATAGCAGGCTTGACATATGTGTAAAGTGCTACATAGCTACATCCCAAACTGATGAACAGATATACACCAAATTTAGCAGAAAGGTAGATCTTGGTGCCGAAAGAGTGCTTTTGTGATTTGGTGTAAATCCTTTCAGTAGTTTTTGAGCAATAAATGCTCCACAAAATTGTATATTTCACGCCGCATAGGATCTGCGGAGCTGACAGATCTACTGCTGAGATCTGATTGACTGCCACCACATCAATCAAGAAGTAGTAGCAGCCATCTTAGGACTCGAGACTCAGGCCAGAGTCCTACAAAAATGCAAAAAACGATATTGGGGCAGGGTAAGGATAACCCGACCCCCCTAGTCCTATTGATGGAGTCCCATACAGACCCCCCCTAGACAAAATCATTTCTTTTAAAGATTTTGCTGCAACTTTGCAAAGGATCTTCAAATCTGCTACAAAATGTATAAAAAAGGAAGCACCAACTACCCACTTCTTTTTAACCCCCACCCCCTTCCCCAGAGATGGACAGTGCCCAGGGGGAAAAGGTAGGTTATTTTTTGGGGGAGGGAGTGCATGTGGACTCTCTTCCTAAGCCTCTGGGAGGCCCCAGGGATCTCACCCCACAGGGCCAATGTTAGAAAAGGGAGGAGGGTGCACAGCCCCACCCCCAGAGTCTAATTAGGCCTATCCCTGGGACGGTCACTTTAATTAAAAAGAGGCCCTCCCCCCTTCCTGTTAAAGATCCGCTTTTTATTATATTTGGTCAAAGGGGATAGGTTCCCCGGGGCCTTATAAGGCTCAGGGAGGGGGGCTGCCTGCCCCCGTCTCCTTAGATTTTTTGCCCCATGGAATTGGCTTAAACTTGTGACTATACTTCGGTCCAGCGCAACCAGAGAACCGCGAGTAGCTTATTGGTTCTATTCTCACCTAAAAGTTTTAAAGCTCATAACTACCATTCCATTGATAGATGTTTTGTTGTTTTGGTGCCATTTTATCTATTAAAATTAACTCTATTGTTCTAAATTGGTTTGGGATTTTTCTTGTATTGTTTTTTTCACTTTATTGCGGTTTGAGTGCTGCACAAATACTTTGCACATTGCCTCTAAATTAAGCTGGACTACTTTTGTGCCAAGGTATTAGAGGGAGCTCCAGTGAGAGAAATTCCAAGTAAGATTTTGAACTGGGGCCAAAAGGGAGAACTCTTTCAATGGAGAGGTAGATGTCCTCATTTTATTACCTCAGAATTCTTACACTTGCAAGGATGTGGTTATCATATGAGGTCAAGTGAAAAATATCACTGGCACTACCCTACTATATCAATTGATCTAGAATGTTCATGGGCTCGCTCGCCAAACATCACATCAGAATTTCTTCAAAACATTCAGAGAGAGCAACCTTATATTGTTTCAAGGATCTTGGGTGCTTGGTGATTGTGATTTAAAACTCATTCCAAGTAAATCAAATGAGCATTACCTTTGGGCTCTGTTAGACAATCTTGCTGTATTAAAAAAAAACACTTTCATTATGCTTATTTGATTCTTGGAGGGAACTTAATTTGATAAATGATTTGCAGGAGCTGAAAATCAGTCTGATTCTATTTTGGTTACTTTTAAAATTGTTCAGGGAAATTATCATTCATATTGGCCCTCAGAGCTAGCTGTAAGTAGAGAGGATTGTGGCAATTGAAGAAGTCAGCTTCGCAAATGAAACACAAGAGCTGCAGTATTGCCAAAAGCAGGTTGCATTATTCAAAAGGAGATCCCATACATCCCTGCATAAGTCCTCCAGTGGAACTGACACTGGACACTCAAATCAAAATGCATTCTATCACCTTGGTTGTGACCTTCCAGGTGACATCATCGTATTCCAACACTTTCAAGGAAGCCGCCGAAGAAGACTGAAGACCAGGTAATGCTTTCCACACCAAAAATGCTGGACTAGGAGCACTAGAATGAGAAGGACTCCTCAGATTGTTTTCAGAGTAGGCAGCTTACTACCATATTTTGGGAGGTGCCTGGCTCCCGCTTGTTGGACGACATCTCCAAAGGGGATACACCCTTTCTTTTTAATTGATTTAATGTGTTATTTCTCACCTTTTATTTAGTACCCCTTGATCTACCAGTAGTCACCATTTTCAGGGGAAACTGAGGTCAGAGTTTGGGGTTGCTGTACCCCAATTTTGCATCAGTTTCAGTTCTCCGTTTATTTTTGGCTTGTCACAGTAAGGTGTAAGCAAGCCACGCCCTTGGCCACACCCCCTCACTGATGGTGGCTTATTTCACCACCCACTTGGCATGTCCATGCAGCAGGCGCACCGCTGGCACACAAGAGGTGCTCCAGAGGCAAGTCCGTCTGCGCCCGTCCGCATCCAGATCATGGCCACCACTAGCCCCACTGCTGCTTTTGTTCCAGAAAGCTGTTCTAAAACCTTCTATTCACAGGATGAACTGCTCTCTCTCAGGCTATTGGATGAACCTCTACGCGGCTGTAAATTTGACCTGGTTTAATGTGCTACTAATTGTCCACTTATCTCTCTCGGACCTCAGTGCCGCATGCCGACTCGTTGGTTTCCGTCCTTCTTCTAGCTAGTCCAGTCACTCACACTCTGCCTCCTGCTACTAGTTCTGCCAAAAAACATAACACCCTACCCTGTGTGCTGGTCAATGTCCGTTCCATTATCAAACACAGTGCTGACTTCAACTTATTCTTAGACTCACATAACCTATCACTTGCATTTGTTACTGAAACCTTGGGCTGATTGCTACTCCAGTCCCAATTTCCTCTCGGCTCTGCCTGATGGCTAAACTGTTATCAGACAAGAGTGCACTGGAAAAAAGGGGGGCGGGTTGGCAATTATTTATAAATCACCTTAGAAGGTCCGTACTCACCTGGTACCTTCACCTCTATGTGAAGCCATGTCCTTGTCCATCTGTGCTGAACTGTCCCATAATCATGTCTTTAAAACCTACTAGTCTGCCGACTACCTGGCCCGCGGTCGATATTTACTCAGGGTATCAGCAATTTGCTTGTAGATTTCAACTTTCATCTGAAGGTATCCACCACCAGTGATACCTCTGCGTCCTCCGCAGCATGACTGAGTTAGGCTTGACCCAGCTGGTGATGGAGGACACACACCAATATGGTCACACTCTTGAAAGGATTTTTTCAAACAATTCCTCAATATCCAAAGTACACACCGTTTCTCTACCTTGGTCCGATCACAAGGCTATCTTTTTTGATGTTCTCTGCAGGTACATCTCCTGCAGCCCTGCCGTTTCTACTTCTTGGGCATCATCTCGAGCCTGGCATTTTCTGCAGTTCTCACAGATCCTTATCAATTCCTCATCTGCCCTCTTGGCAGACCCAGAGACTGAATTCAACCAATATACTTCCTGGCTTGATTTGGCAGCTCATTCCTTAGTTTATTTTAAGCAAGTGAGAACTAGAAGATTAAACCCTTCTGCCCCATGGTTCTCCACTGAGCTTAGAGCCCAGAAACAACTCTGCCGGAGACAAGAATACAAATTGTGTTCTGACTACTCTGAAGCAGAATGAGCCGCTTACAAGAAATGTATAGCAGATTGCAAAGCCTTGATCTTGACTCATAAATCTGCGTATTTCACTAGCAAATTTGAAGCCGCTAATAATTAATCTAAGGAACATTTTTCCATGGTCAAAATGTTTACTACGATCCCTCCCCGTCCAAATAGGTATTCACAAATTGCAAATGCAATTGCAAGGGTGCTAGGGGGCCTAAGGCCCCCCTGATGCACCCCCCAAAAAGGTAAGTGTGCACTTTTGCATGAATGAGTTAACTGTAACAATGGATGAAGTGATGGGGTAGAACAACAGTTATTTGGAATACCTGTGCAGAGCATAGCGTAGGGAAATGTGGAGTTGAATAGCGGATATTGTGAATAGGATGACAGATGCAAGTGGTTGAACGGCTTGCTGTCCAGAACCTCCATGCCCAGTCCCACCAATATGCCATGGAGACTGCTGGTGGAACTCCCAGGTCCTTCAACCTCTATCTTTGGGAGCCAAAGGTGTTGGTAATATTCCACACTGAAGGCATTGTAATCATTGAAGACAGAGTGGACAGTGGTAAGCATCCAGTAACCATGTCTTTAATTCTGTGTTGGGCTATAACGAACTTTGGAGACAACAGACTGTCCCACATACGTAAACTCATGTGGATACTTACATTATTACTAGGGTTACCTTCTCTCAGTCCCTAGTTAACAAAATGTTTAAATATATATGATTTTAGTATGGGCAAACACTCCTTAAACTCTGTGACACAGAATATTGTTTATTCTTTAGAACATGGTAGTATGCCTCAAACAAGCAATACTACTCAGTCCCATAAACATATTTTAACATATGCACAGCGATGAATCATACAAACTGATTTGTTTTGCATGTTGAGTCTTCCTCTGGCTCTGATGGTATAAATCTAAGACAGATGACCTCTCATGCCTTCGATCAATGCAGGTAATGCAGGTCTCCCATTTTATTTTACATTAAGCAAACTAGATATAAGTAATATATGATGGTACTGGTATAGAAAAAATTATAGCCACAAATGTAATCACTTTGAAATAACTTATACTAGCTGTTACAAAAAAAGTGTTTGGGTATTTTAAATATATTATATTGAATATTTAGACACAATTGAAAAACAAATATTTTTGTTCAATATTAAAGTATAAGAGCAGGCCCATTAAACATGGTGGCGGATTTATGAAATTCCATTGCCTTCTGGGGTTCTACAATAACGGTGTTTCAAATGAAATCATCATGGTATTTTTCAAGCAGATGCAGTTATATAAGTGTGAATTATGTTTTTCAACAGAAGAGTCGTTTTTATCTTTTTCATACTATAATGAAGATGAACAACTGATCTTCTATAATCTTTATAAAGCATAACTAATCTATTTTTTTAAATATTGTGCAAAAACCTTTGTAGGTATTTCAAATCTTTAATAATTGAATCTACAACTACCATATCCTGTTGGATACTGGATTGAAAACCAGTACTGGAATGAGTGTAGGAAGTCTATTTGAGGGAGTTGAACTCCTTAATTATGTTGGCTTAATTTATTAAAAATAAATAGTGCCCTTCTTTTTCATATTAAAATATAATTATTTGAACATTGTATACATTAGGTCACCATATAAAATTTGAGAGGAATAGTTCTGTCAGCCTTACGGTGGTCTTCCCCTAACCTTTTGACTACTTACCTCCATTTTGTGTTTTTGTCTTCTTTGTTGGCCTGCTATCCAGTGCTAAAGTGCTTGTGCTCACTCCACTAAGGATTGATTAATTGGCTTACACCTGATCAACATTTTTAACTTCAAGTCCCTTGCAGAGCGGTATACCATATACTCAGTGGAGGTAAATTAAATGCGACTAGTGGGCCTGCAGCACTAATTGTGCAACCCACTTAAGTAGCATTTTCAAACCTGTCCCTTGCAATATAACCCTCTTGTCAAACTTTAAACTCCCCTTTTATTGAATATAGGTCACCGCTAAAGTAGGCTCTAAATAACCCAGAGGGCAGGGTGCAATTTAATTAAAAGGTTGAACATGTACTTTTAAGTTTATGTCCGGGTTGGGAAAACCCCTAAATTCATTTTTCACTACTGTGAGGCCTACCTATGCGATAGGATAACATTGGGTTGCATTATTACATTTATTAAGTGCTAATATTTGATTGGGACGAGGTATCTAGTTCATGTTTGGAATCTCTGAAATTGTAATGAAATATCATCTTTAATGGTATAATCAGATTTGTAATAAAAATGTGAAAATGTCACTTTTAAAAAGTTGCCATTTTCCTGCCCCTGCAGTTTGTCTTGGGTCACCTGACTGGGTGTAACTGACAGACCTTGTGAATTCCTCACAAACAGTCTCACAATGGACGGATTAGGTGTGACTGAATGGACCATCTGCTGGCAGGATGGGGAGAGGGCGGAACTGGGCACAGCTGCACTTTCAACTGAATAGTGTGTGCTCTGCCTTCACACAAAGGACCTATCACCTCCACATTGCCACTGCAGCCAGCTTGCAGCCAGGGAAGAGGAGTCAGGAGATTACATGCACTTCATAGAGCCTTTCTAGAAGCTTCTCTCACTTTCCAGAGGAAGGGCACCAGAGTATTAAAATAGGACAATCAGACCCACAATTCAGTTCACTCCTGGACCTGCAGATAGAATCTCAGAGGACTGTCTGCTGCTGTGACCTACTATGCACTCTGCAAGACTGCTTTGCTGTACCTGGAAGGACTGCTTTGCTGTTGAGCTCTACATTTTCACCTGAACCCAGGACTAACAGAGTGGCCTATAGAGCTCGTTTGCTGGCTTCTTGTTCAGAGCCACAGGGCCCACCATTTTGAACCCGAACCTAACCCCAGGCTGAGTGAGTCCTGAACTCCCAAGTGGTTTCCCACCAGACCAGGACCCTTCGTTGTGGTGCTAAAGATGCCCAGATGGCCATATCCCAAAACTGAGGACTTTTTTGGCAACAAACTGCTCTGAGAACCAGGAGAAGACTGGGACCAATATGCTAGTCAAGTCAAGTTTATTTTGATATGGAACTCCTACGGAGGTCCACATAACTATACACGACAGATAAAACAAGAAATGGGTTTCCTTCAATAAATAGTTTTTCCTTTGTACGAAGCTGTCTCCTTAAATTCTATTATCATACATACTATACAGATTGGGGGGGGGGGGAGAATAAAACCTTCATGTAGAACAGCAAAGTGCAAAGTGCAACATACAAGGAACGAAATTAAACAAAAATTCCTAAAAAGCAAAACTAAAAATATTAGGACGTATTTACAGTTGGATGAAGAAAAGTCAAAATATTACAAAATAAGAAATAACATTAACATTTCATAATAAACAGTCAAAAAGGTTTTACAAAATCGATAAATCTTATGACAAACCATTTCATCGGTGGGGATATAATAAATGAGCGGGCCTCGTGAGCCGAATGAATGTCGAAATTGAAATATGACGTTCGTAGGAAAATATGCCTGGCGTTTTGCAACTCCAGACACACAAATAACACATGGTTTAAATCTTGAACTTGTAAACAACATATTTTGTAAATTCTCTCCTTTTTTGGTATTTTGTCCCAAATACCAGTAATTTCTCTTCATCATCAGCCTTCTGATCCTGTAAGGTAGATCCCAAGTTAGATAGGGCTGTGGTTTGTTCCCCAATGTGCTCCCACAAACCACCTCATTGAGTGACTTGGGCTGGCTTAAAGCAATATATCTGGGCAAGCTGATGTAGGGCATAGACTTCTTTATAAACAGGTCTAATACAGTCTTCGGGGGGGGGTCAGTATTCCAGCAAAGCCCAAATGAATCATTTGCTCGCTCAAAGGACCTAAAAAATGTTGACCGTTCTTTCAGCTTAACAAAAAGTTCCACTCTGAGGCTATCCCTAAGTGTACCCTCATCCCCCAAAGGAGAGAATTACCCCACCTCAAAACCACTGCCAAGGATAAGATCTATGAGGCGAGTAAGCCAAATTCAAGATGAAAGCATCGGGGTGGCTAGAGAATTTAGATTACAGATTTGGCACAGGATTTGATCTTCTGCCTTATCGAAGGAAAGCCAATGGTTCATATTCAGCACCTCAGCAGCATAGGACAGAGAAGGAGGAATTTTGACCCTGAACACTGACAAAACATGGCCAAAGTGGCATCTCCCGCAGGTTCTGTAGAATCTGTTCAGTGCATAGTCTGGGAAAAAGCCCTGCTCACACAGAGTTTAATATGCTCTATATCCCTCCCGGTTTTTGAAAAGACTGTTCCAAGATATAATTAGGAATCAACCAGTTCCAGTTTTTCAGACCCCAACATCCACTGGTAACACCTCTTTATTCTAAGCCCTTTCTTACGGAAGACCAAGATCTTGCTTTTGACGATGTTGATTTTGAAAGAAATGGGCTTCTGCATATTTGGTCAAGACTTTCAAACGACGTTACAAGCCAATAGGCATTAAATCAAGGAAGGCCACATCATCCGCCTATAATAGGGAACCAACAGACATTGTACCAATTCTGTGGTCATCAACCCTCACCAAATTTTGGGCGCCGGATAGATCAGATATATATTAATGAAATCAAAAGAGGGGCCCGCAGGCTACCCTGCTTAAACCCATTCATTATGTGTTCTAATCCTACGGTAAAATCCCTGTGATTCTCCCATCAAAACTTGACACCAGGTATCTGAGTGTATTTCCAGAATGAGACCCAGAAGATGATGTGGGACACCCAGTCGAAGGAACTTTCTCCACAGTGTTTGACTGTCCACTTTATCAAACGCTGTAAAGAAATCAATAATGCAGTATAGACTGGTGTGCCCCAGACATATTTCTCTACGGTAGTCTGGAGGACCACAATGTTATCCAGAGTACTATGTTTCCTACTGAAAAAGGCTTATTCTGGAGGTATAATATTCTGGTCATGGGCTGATTGTTGCAGATAACAGAAGATGCTTTTAGCAAATAATTTGCCCGAAGCATCCAGCAAAGTAATCTGTCTGAAGCTGGATGGACCCTTCTTATACAAAGGGACTACCATACTCCCATTCCAAGAAAGGGGAATTTTCCTAGTTTGAAAGCAATAATTAAACAGCAGGACAAGAAGGGCTCCCAAAACAACAGCCTCCTTTTTAATTAACGCAATCTGAATTCCATCAGGACCTTATGCGCCAGATGTTCTACCGTTCTTTATAAACCCCACTAAATCCTCCCCTGAAGGAGGACCTAATTCCAAAAAAGAGGACTCATCCACTTCAATGGTCGCAGAAACAACTGGTCTATTGTTTGTATATAATAGAGAGATATAATCTACCCAGTCCTTTTGTGGGATCGGGATAGGCAGTGCCTTCTGCCTTGAGTCGCAATACACCGCTACCACCAGTACTTTCTCAATTCTTTGGCCCTTGCAGCTTCTCTCAAGCCAATACACTTAAAATTGTTGTCCCTACTCCTTTTACTGAGTTTACAGTGACTTCTTTCTCATTTATTCATTTCCTGCTGGTGACCCATGGAGAACTGGAAATGCTGTTTTCGGACTAATCGATTTCTTTCTTATATTTTTAAAAACACATTTTATTCATCAAATGCCACATATATTGCAGGGCTCTGTACCCAAGAGGCCTCTGCACAATCAATAACCAACATCATGACTTTGACTTATTTTTAACCAAAGGGACGAAGTATAGCAAGGATGTAGAAATGCAATGCAGATGAAAAATCACCCCCTTCCTTATATTTGTAAAACAGAAACCCTCCCCCCTTTCCCAACTACCCCCCAAGTTGCACAACCAACTCCCGAAGCACAATCAGAACCAGGCCACGCACCACACCCGCCGCCCCAACTCATACACCCATACAAGCAGATACTCTGTACCCACATGAGGTAGCCGCAAAGTGAAAGGGGGGGAACTCCTATCACGATCGGTTCTAACATTAGTCCACAATATTCTGCCCACGCTTCCATATTTTATAATGTTTCTGCGGGCAACCTCTGGTTGTAAAAATAGGGAGTTCCAACCCCATGCAAAAGTCCAGACCCCTCTTCCATACCGACACCAACGGTGGCGCCGACGCCTTCCAAGCCCTAGCAATAGCCTTCTTTGCTAATGTAAAACTCAGCATTATAAGATGGTGCTTATAAATGTTGCCCCCAATCCCTTCCATGACGTGTAGCAAAAGCAATTTCGGTGACCAGGGCAAGCCCCATCCCACCCCTTCAGAGAGGCAGGACATCACCCCCCACCAGAACCGAGCCAGGGAGGAGCAATGCCAGATCGTATGCATCAGGGTCCCCTTCTCCTGTTCGCATCCTAGGCACATCGGGGAGGCCACCATGCATGCCCTTCATAGCCAAACCCTGGTAAATTAGACCCTTTAGAGATATTTAAATTGAATAAGACGTAGATGTACCGCAATGGTTGCCCCTCGCAGGGAGGCCAGAGTCTCCAACCAGTCCTCTTCTTCCATGGATCCCAGGTCCTCCTCCCAAGTCCCCCTAAGATTCTGCAGGTTCGGGCAGCTGTGTGTCCCCAATGTCTGATATATCTTGGAGATTTTATGGTCCTGAAGATCCCCCATAAATACCTTTGCTTCCACCGGACTGAATTTGGCGAGCGTCTCCTAACTATCCAGGCTAGGAGACAAGGCATGACAAAATTGGAGGTATCTATAGAATTGGGACTTAGGCATCTGAAAATCACCCTGCAGGTCCTGAAAGGATTTCAAGGTGGTCTCTCTCATAACATTCCCAAGGGTAGAGATGCCAATGTTGTCCCAACCCCGAAAACCCGACAAAGCAATCAATTGCGGGAGGTGCCCGTTATTCAAGGATGTACGACGTTACAACGCGTACTTTTACAACGCGTGCCGTTACTACGCAACTTTTACAACGCAAGTCGTTACAAAAACTTGCGTTGGGGGTGCCGGATAGTAAATATTTTAATTTACTATTCCAACTCCAGTCCCCGTGGATAGTAGGGAAGGAGTTGGATAGTAAATTAAACTATTTACTATCCTGGAGCGCCCCCCAGCGCAAGTCGTTGTAATGACGTGCATTGTAAAAGTTGCGTGGTAACAGTACCGCGTTGTAAAACCTTTGTTGTAAAGGTTGTTCCCCGTTATTCCACAATGGGGTCTCCCGGGTCAGCGTGTTTCACTGCCCCAAAAGCCGCAAAGCCTGCCGCCATACCCAAAAAGAACCCCAAGTCACCGACAGCAGGGACCTACGCGCTGGTGCGGAGTATAGGATCGTGTGGAGAGAAAGATCCGCCATGAGGCGCCGTTCCACAGCGTAGACCGGGTCCCCTCTGCTCCCATACCACCAATCATTTAAGACAAGTTGCTGTGAGGCCATATAATAGGACAGAACATCCGAGGTCGCCAAGCCTCCGCAATATGTGGCCCGCAAACATGTCTGCAAGGCAACGTGTACCACCCAGCCTGCGTACAGGAACTGCCCCAGGGCCGAATTCACCTGTCAAAACCATCGGGGGTGAATCGGGTAGGGATAGTTCTATAACTGATACAATAGGCGAGGAAGCGTGACCATCTTAAATATGGCCAATTGGCCATATATTCACAATGGCATACGCGACCAGATCTTAAAGTCTTCCCGGGCGCATTCCCAGACCGGACCCAGGTTGCTCTCCCAAGCCACTGCGGGAGATTCGGAGAGGAACACCACAAGGTACCTCACACCAGTAGTAACCACCCAGACCGACTCAGCCCAATCACCCACCCCCGATGCATCCCCAAGAAGCCATAGCGTGGATTTTTTTGGGTTCATGTAAAGACCAGATGATTCACCATCATTGTCTTACGGTCTCATCACCTGGTGTGGCAGGGAAACAGACCTACTAAATGAGCTCCAAACCAAAATCTATAAAGCAGTTTTTAACCTTCCAAAGAGTGCCTCAGCCTCGCAAGTAAGGCTTGAATTCGGTCTGCAAAACCAGAAATATAGGAGCATGAGCGGCTTCATAAAACTGTGTCACAGGTTAAGATCAGCAGAACCGGATTCAATGGATTGGTTAAACTGGGAAGCCATAAAAAATGAAGGAGTGAAGGGAACCCTGTGCCCTTGGGGAAAGCATTTGAAAACCTGCGTAATAGAGCTGGGGCTGGAAGGAACATGGGAGTCTGTGACGGACAAAGCAACCATAAGCAGATTAGCCAACAAGGCAGCAAGGACAAAATCTTTCCAAGAAGACAAAGCGTTACTTCTCAAGCGGCAACATGGTTGGACCATAATCAACTCCTTCAAAGCTGGACGACCGCACGCATACTTAACCTCTCACTTCAATGTGCACATAAAAAGAGCCTTAACAGCCTATAGGATGGGTATGCACATTTTGAAGGACTTAGAACCATCCTGGAAAGGTAACAACCAGAATGAGATTTTTAGACTTTGTGGCTACAAAACAGAATCACTAGCTCACTTTTTGTGCGTCTGTCCGGCTCTCCTGGTACAACGTCATAGATTACTAAATTGGATCTGCAACGAGTTAAAAATCCGCACCTGCAGGCAAGCGGTAACATGTTGGCTGGGAGGGAGCTCAATCATTTTGGCATGCCGGGGAATAAAATTCCTGGCAGAGGTGAAAAAACGCCTGAGTCTTGTGGAACAAGGACAGGGTGAAAGAAGCGGGCTAATAACGCTGCCTTGATCCCAATGACTGGTAATCCTTGCACAAACATGTAATAACATTCTGACCTCCTAACGCCGGTGGGAGTTTCCCCGGAAGAAACCCCTTTTTTAAAACTGTGTTACATCATTTTAACAAAGGAAGAGTCTAATCTTTTTAGTAAGCATTTTTTTAGTACTATAACATTAACATGTGGAAATTGTAATGATTTTAATTAATTATGCAATAAACCTTTTTGACTTTGACTTTGATTCCCCAAAGATCTGCATGATGCGAAGCAGTCACGGACAGGTCCTATTCACATTTGTCAAGAAAAACAGCACTTCGTCGGCATAAAGCGCAATCCGGTCCGACAACCCATGATCGCATGCAAAGCCCATTCACCTGCGTGTCCATATGGACCCAGGCAGCTAAGGGCTCGACTGCCAATGCAAAGAGATAAGGAGACAGCGGCAACCCTGCCGGGTGCCACGCCCCAAAGGCAACGGTGGATGAAACTGCACCTGCCACACGTACCGAGGCTGTAAGATCAGTATAAAGCAGAGCTAGATAGGACAAAAAGCGTGGACCGAGATTGAGACATCGCAACAGAGCAAATAAATACACTCAACTAAGGGAATCAAACGCCCAGTCCAAATCTGCCAGCAGCAACGCCGCTTGTTCACCTCGTCCCTGAACGGCCTCCACAGCCACCTGAGCGTGACATATTTTACGTCCGGTCACCCGCTGGGGCATAAACCCGATTGATCTGGGTGGACAAGCGTAGTGATATGAGCCTGCAGGTGATTGGCTGACGCCTTGGCCAAAATCTTGGCTTCCCCGATGAGGAGTCTGATGGGGCAGTAAGAAGCAGATCTATCAGGGGGCCTGCTTGGTTTATGGAACACCACTACTTCAGCATGCTGCCAGTCCCATGGAAGACAGCACCGCTGATGTGATTCCTCCACCACCCGAAGAGAATGAGAACCTAACTGGAGGAAGAACTTCTTGAAGAACTCGCAGGGGAACCCGTTGGGTCCCGGTGCCTTGCCCGAGTTAAGATCACCCAGGGCCGCACCCAATTCCTCCTCTGTAAGAGGAACGTCCAATTCCGTGCTCACATCCTCCGGCAGAGCCCGAGGGAGCAGATCATCTAAAAAACGGCCAATCAAGTCCTCACTGAGGGCATACAACTCCGTGAAATATGTGGCAAAGCTTTCGACCACCTCGAGGGAATCTGTAAGGGGCCGACCATCCGGGCCCACTAACCCAGGAAAGGGCTGAGTGTGAAACAACCCCTCACAAAGTCTATTGAGCATCTTCCCGGATATATATGACTGCGGGTGGCCAACCATGCTAATCAGGCCCCGTCCATAAGGAGCAAAATTTTGCTGTGCCTGTACCAACTGTTGGCGTTTATGATAGCCCGTCCCGCTATCACTGCGTTGTTCAAGGTCGCCAACATTTATCTCCGCTTGTATCAGAGCCTACCTCCGAGTCCTATGAGCCGTCTCACAATAGGAGATATCTACCCCATATATTGGGTAGCTGTCGCGCTCTACAAGCTGAAAAAATAATATAAATAAATAAATATAGTAGGCTTCATCGCCTCCCACAGAGGTTCAGCATCCGAGACCAACCCTACATTAAGCGTCAAGTATTGATCCAGTGCATTCTCGAGGCATTCCCTATAGTCAGTCTTCTGCAGGTTCCCCGTCGAAAGATGCCAGCGCAAAGGTCTTCCAGCCAAACCCATTCGGAGGACGAGAGTAACCGGCAATGATCCGATAGGCTATTTGGGAGAATATCTGGCTCCACTATCCGGGCTGCAGACGCGTGCGGGACAAACAAATAATCAAGACGAGAAAAGGAGTTATGTACCGCTGAGAGATAGGTGTAGCCCTGAGCCAGGCCGTGTAACCAGCGCCAGGGATCCACCCAATCCAGTCCTGATAACAGTGCGGAGAGTTTTGTTTCCTGGTGAACTACCACACCCCTCCCAGGTCTCCAGCCATCCAAGGCAACGTCGATAACATCGTTCCAATCCCCCCGATCACAGATAAATCATCCGTCATATCTGCCCATATAGCCCTGAGCCACTCAACCAAGACCTCTGACAGAGGAGGGGGGTATATACACATCCCAACACCACGGGCTCCTCCCTGAATGTGCCCCACAGAAACAAATAGCGCCCCTGTGTATCTACCCATGACTTGATGTGCGTATAAGGGACGCAGCGATGGATCAGAATCGCTACCCCCCGTGAGAAGCCCACATGAAACACCTGGGCAAATCCATATCTCTAAAAATAAAGCGCCTTTGAGCCCATAAGATGTGTTTCTTGTAACATAAGAATATCAACATGGGCCCTCTTAGCATATTGAAGAATTGCCCCCGCTTAATCTTGTCCAGGGGACATCTGACATTCCAGCTTATTACCCTGAGGGTCTCAAGAGGGGGCCAGGCCTTCTCAGGTGATCCCGCCATTGCCTACCCTGAAAAAGAGGGAGGGTGCAAAGAAAGGCGCATGCCCAGCGATACAGCAGCATGGCAGTGTGCGACTTGAGGACAACCCCTTAAACATAACCAACACAACCCAACAAACCCCCCACCCTACACTTCAAGAACAATGAAGCATCTGTTGCAGTGGATGACGCCCGCAGACCCCCGACTAATGGATCTCCAATGTACAGCCCAAAGTCTGTGGGCAGCCCCTCTAACGGAAGTCCAACAGAGAAGCCTGCCATCATATAACACCCTCCAATCCTGTCCACTCTCTCCGTATCTTCAAGGGTATAGAGATCTCCTCCAGCTCAAGTGACCGAGGAGGCCTGTCAAGAGGTCGAGTCAGCCCGCACAGAGACACTCATTCAATTGAGACTGCTTGCAAGCAGCTTCCCTAAGAAGTAGAATCAGAGTCCTGCCTGGGTGATGAATGGGGCCACAGTCGCACCGTCTCGTCCGTACATTGAGAAACCTCCTCAGGGTGTCGAAGAATTGGGTCCAGGAAAAGTGCAGCACTCTCAGCCTGGCCGGGTACAGCAGGGCATATGGAAGCTTAAGGTCTCGTAGTTGTGCCTTGGCCGCTACAAAGGACTGTCTCTGTTGCTGGACCAGTTTAGTGTAGTCCGGGAATATCAAAATACGTGCATTGTCAAAAAGCAACGGTTTCTTGACCAAGGCAGTGGTTTTTGCATGAGGGCACGATGAGCCCACTCTATTACAAAGCAATAGGACAGAGACTCAGGGGGGAGCCAGCCCTCCAACCATCAAGTAAGAAACCACGTTCATGTCTCCCACCTCACATCCCTCTGGGAAGCCCACAAAGCAAAGGTTATTGCGCCGGGCCTGGCCCTCTGCATCCTCCCCCAGTGCCACCATGGTCTGCTGGGTCATCTCCAGAGGGTCGTAACATCATCCTCAACTCCTGAAATGCGCATTTTGGTCACTATAATGTGGCCCCCACTGTGTTCCACAGGTCCTGGCGGAGGAGCATGATGTTCAACCCAATCACCCGATCTTAGCCTCCAGGACATTCCGGGACTACGTGATCGAAGCCATGAGCGCTGCATTGTCTGGTAGCTCCGGGGCTGCACCCTGGCCTGAGGAACCGCAGCCGCCCCAGGGCCTGTGAATTTTTCCATAGTGCTCTGCTTTGTGGAACCCGCCCCTGGCTTATCGCGAGTCATTATGTCCGCAGGGGCCCAACCGCTGGACCACCGGTATAGGTTACCCAGAAGGCTTGGCAGGGAGGGTCCAAACACCACGGAACCAGGACCACCGTGACCCAATACGGCCGCCGAACACAGGCCCCAACAGACCTTAGGGAGGAGGCCAATGGGTCCTTTTGTGTTCACCTTCAACTATATAAAGAAGGGACAAGGACCAGCCCGCTCTGCCTTGATCCTAAAGTATGATTATATGGCAAGCCAGGTGCATCAGCCAAACTCAGGTGGGGACCTCCATCCCCCTTTAGGGCCCCAGGACTCAATTCCTGCCACTCCCCTGAGCCCCGGGGCAGGCCAGGGAAGCACACAAGTACAGCTACAGTGGCACACCACAGTCGCTTCACCGCCCGCATGACCTGAGATGGCCCCCCCAAGAGGAGGACACATGACACACAGACCCCCAGCCAGCAGAAGTGTCGGATGTTCTCAGCCTCCGAGGTACAGCCGCCCCAAAGTCAGTACTCGTAGGACCCCCTCAGTGGCTACCACCACACGGCTCTGCCCACACCAATCTTTCGCGGCCCAACTCAGGCCGCCAATCTCACTGCTGTCCTTCCAGTGCTCGCTGAGAGGGTGAGGGCCCTGCTGGAATCACCACCTCTCCACTGAGCACTTGAGCCGGCCAGAGGGCACAAAGATACAACTGCGGCAGCGCCACTCTGTCACTTGTCCACCACCCGCACGACCCGAGATGGCCGACGGTGCAAGGGCACAACAACAGTAGGAGGAGGGGCACACCCCGAGACCCCCAACAAGCAGCATCATCGGGGTGCGCTCTTAACCTCCAGTATGCAGCAGCCTCAAAACCGGAGCACGCAGGGTCCCCTCGACATCCAATGCAGTACGACTTTACTGCCGGGTGTAGCCCGCCTAAATGCTACGCAGCCCGACTCCTGTTGCTCACAACGCCTCCGGCCACCCAAAGCATGCGGGGGAACTGCCTTGCCAAACACCACTGACCCTAGAGGCCGCTCTCCCCTCCTGATCCCCTCACCTTATGTCTGATGGCCGTTGGCTGTCTCCTCCGGTCCATGTGATACCTCCAAGCCTCAGGTCCGCTCTGCGTCTCTCTCCATGCACCGCCACCCAAAATGGCATCCCACTGCTGTCTCCGGGTCGAGCCTCAGCCACGGCGCCTCCCGGCAGGATAGAATATGCAAAACGAGGATCTCTCTCATCCCCAAGGCGCTCCCCAGCCGGGCTCGTTGACAACAGACTCAATACGGAGTCAGAGGGCAGTATTAATCAAGGATATTGATGCAGGATGTTCACCATCATCGGCTGCTAGGCCACGCCCTATCGATTTATTTCTTAATTTAATATTTTAAAAGAGAATGTGCCCTGTTTAGACACACAAGGGCTATTCTGATAGCTTATCCGCCTGGGTGCATCTCTGGTCAGATTGATTTCTCAGCTTCTCCTGCTACGTTCTTCTCCACAAAAGCAAATCCTTTGCAGTGGTACTTCGCCAAAGGGGTATCCAAGCCCCTGAAACTGTCTTCGGCTACAGCCTTCTGCTTCGTTCTGCTGGGGATTTTCAACTAAGGGCCTAATTAAGAGTTTGGTGGTCCATAGGTCTGCCAATCAATCAATCAATTCAATTCAATTCAAATATAGCTTTATTCGATTTTAACAAGGAAAATCATAAAAGCACATTTAATACAGCATAAAATGAGTACATAGCTCAGTCATAAAATATACAATTTTTAGAAAAAAGAAACAAAAAGATTTAAGATTGTGCAAATTAGGGCTGTTGGGGAACAGAAGACAGTTAGTTCATGGACGCTCTACACCTTACTGCAAATTTCAGGAAGCTAGTAGCTGCAATGATTGTAAGTTCATCTTCGAGCATATATAGCTTGAGTAAGGCTGGCCTGCACTGTCTTAAGCCCCACAGTTTCAAGAGTGGGAGGAGGTGTTTCCTTCTGCCCCAATCATAAAATTTGCAGAATAAAATAACGTGAATGTTGGATTGCTTGGAAACATTGTCACAAGGACAGGCCACCAGAGTAGTCGACCAGTCATTTACGGTGGGAAATGTTAATAGACGGAAGAGACAATCCGTCCTCATCCTTGTTAGCAACATTCTCGTATAGGTTGTAAGAATCGGGGAAAGATAAGGTGGGATGCCAGCATCGTGAAGTAAGAGGTTGTGATGAGCGATCGATGTTTTGTTACCTTCAAGATAAGAGCGTCTGTCTGAAAGTAGGCCTAAACAGCGAGCCTTGAGGTCCTTTTTAGAAATCGTTTGACACATAGTAGGGTTGATATACATATCAGCTAGATCCAGTGAGGTTAAAAATTTCTGTACATAGGCGAGCCAGGGTATTTTTCTTGAGTCAGTTAAGGCCATACAATCCTTGATTACGTCCTGATTTAACACCGTTTTTTCCGAGGACCATACTTTATGCCATAGCAGAATTGGTGCGATTTTGATTGTGTCCGAGATATGTACATGTGCTAGCTCATTGTGACAAACTGTGGTTGAGATGGATCGAGGAACAGCCAGCAAAAATCTTAAGAATGCTTTCTCGCTGGTTTGTATCTCTCCACAGTCCGCCAGACCCCAGATACCTGCTCCGTATGTTGCGGTAGAGACGCATTCGGCAGCAAATATGTCCAGCAAAATCCTAACCGGTTTCCCACCTAGTTTATAAGCAAATTTCTTCAAGGCTCCGATTTGTCTGATAAAAGCCAAATTTCGGGTGTGTACGGCATTCTTCCATGATCCTGTGCTGCTGAAAAGTATACCCAGGTAAGTGAAGGTTTTCGTGAGGCTAATCTTGGTTGCATCAATGAACGTATTGCAGGAGATGTTCTTTTTGTTACTGCAACACATTGTAAAAGTTTTACTTACATTGATCTTGAGGCCTCTCGAGCCCATAAAGGTTGAAAAGGCTGACAATGCTTTTTGTAGCCCTAATTGGGTCCTGGACATGATAACGGCGTCGTCCGCATATAAAAGAATTGGAACCGCGAGGCCATTTACTTTTGGATAGTCAACATCTAAATTGGCCAGGCAGTCGACGACGCTGTTAATGTACAAATTAAAAAGAAAGGGGGCAAGGATACAGCCCTGCCTGACCCCCTTTTTAATAGGAAACTTGCTCGTGCAGGCTCCGTCCTTTCCGTAGCGAACCTTGGCCCCGGCTCCACGATATAGTTCTTTTATGAAGGCTAAGATGTTGGGGTCAACGCCCATGTCGATAAGGGTAGACCAGAGTAAGCTGTGGTTAAGGCAATCAAAAGCAGAGCTTAAGTCCACAAAAGTCATGTAAATATTGCCCCTTTTTGCCAACACGTACTTGTCGATGATCAGAGCTAAATTTAAACATTGTTCCACTGTCCCGAGACCAGAAACGAACCCATATTGAAATTTGGACAACATTTTATTTTCCTGGGCCCATGTTTGTAATTGGTTCAACAGGACTCTCCCGGCCACCTTCATCATAGAGTCCAATAAGGAAATTGGTCTGTAACATTTTGGGTCCGTTCTTTCACCTTTTTTAAAAATGGGTATTATGATCGCTTCTTGCCATGTTGCAGGGAATCCTTTGCAGGCATAAGAGTTGAGGACGTTTGTAAGAATAGGTGCCCATAGTTGAATGTTGTCTTTAAATAGATCTATAGGGATTCCATCTGGACCGGGAGCTTTGGCATTAGAACTTTCAAAGATGGCCAGTTCCACTTCTGAATAGTTAAAGTAGATGGATAATGGAAACGGCTCCGTGTTGTTGATTTGCGACTCATTATTCTCCATTGGTTGAGTTACGAGGTTAAGTGGTTCAATCTGGTCATCTAGTTTGTACAGTTCGGTAAAATGATTTATCCAGACTTCTTCCGTGATGGCAATTTCTATAAGGTCTGTTGACCTATCGCTAAAAAAGGGGGCATTGACCTCCCTCCAAAAGGCCGTATTGTCTCTTAAAGTGCTAGCTTTCAGCAGAGCATCCCGGGCCGCAGTTTTCAGTTCCTTTTTTCTGTTTTTAATTGCCTGTTTATAAGCAGCACGGGCGGATCTAATTTCCACCTGTTTTTTTGGAGATTTGTTAAGGGTGGCCTTCAGGATGTTATGAGTGTTTGAACACTCATGGTCAAACCAACCACGGCTCTTGGAGACATTGCTTTTGTTATAATTTCTGGTCAAATTTTTTCTAATTTGCGAGGCAATTTGGTTGAAGGCGAGGATGATTTCTTGTGGATTGGGAGGGTATTCTAAGCAGGACCGGAAGAGATCAGGGACAGTTTTGATCAGATTTTCAAGAAATTTCGAGGTGTCAGTTTTAGCCCATTTTATAGTGTACCCGTTCCTTGATGATAGAGAAATAGTATGTGAGAAAAGATTTTCTATGTTACTCCTAGGCTTAGTTCCACTGGAGGGGGAATATATTTTAGCACTGATGGGATAATGATCGCTCAGAACCAGCTCCTCTCTATTAATTTCTATAGCGTCGCCATGATGACTGTGAGACAAGAGAAAGAAGTCTATTGTCGTGAGCGATCCCCTTCCATGAAATGTGGGTAGAAATTCGGTTGGGGGCACTGTTAAATCGTTGAAAAAGCCCAGATCCCATTCGTGTCATAGATTGTTCAGTTGGGATCCCATGGTTGAATGTTCAAAATGGGTAGTATGTTCTCCATTTGGGGCTCTTTGATCACAAACCCTGGTTCCACTGTGTGGGCACAGATGACAATTAAAATCGCCTAATATAATTAAGCGTCTGTCTGAGCAGGACCCTCCCATGCCCTTCTTTATGAGTTTGGAAAGAAACTCTATAAATATTGGTTGGTCGTCTCTCTGTGCGCTGTTATATAGGTTTATAATGAGAGAACTGACTGCCTCTTTCCCGGACATTTTAAAGGCCTGTAGGGAGCGACCAAAGGACTTTGAGCTAGAGTCAGTTGGAGGGAGCTCGACACTTTCTAATGATACATTTAGTCTGTTTGAGACATAAAAGCAAAGACCTCCTGAGGGCCTACCTCTGCGTGACTGGATGGATGGGGTAAAATGTGTGCTGTAGCCGTCCAAATTTATAGGTGTCAGATCCCAACATTCCTGAAACGCTATGATGTCAAAGGTATTTATATAGTTTAGGAAGATTGGGTCCTTTACTTTATTTGAGAGACCAGCTATATTCCAAGATAGAATTGAAATATATTGATCATCATCAAAATGAATTAATGGGCAGTGTAGAAGACTTAAGTCAGAGGTTGAGGTTAAAAGGGGAGCCAGAGAATCATCAGTTTGTGCGATTCCCGGCCCAGGAGGGCCATGTAACGAGGCCATGTTAGAGGAATCCACAGTGGATTGGGCCGAAACAAGCTTCCCAGGTTGACTTAGAGATGTCCCTAAGCTATCAGGAGACGGGGGGGTTTTAGACTTGTTATTGGGGAGTAATTGGTTGTTTGATGGTCAGTCAACCATTTCTAGGGTTGAAAAGTAGTTACTAGTTGGTGCCCCTCTCCACCCCTCTGCATAGGGTTGATCTCTTCTTGGGTTCCAAGGATAATGATCCCAGTCCCTTCTCCTGTTACGCGTTTCAACTTGAGTCCAACTCCAGCCTGGGGATTGGTCCCAATTTGGGGGAAAGTCTTGTTCACGGGGAAACCTCGGGGGGTAGAAGAAAGACAAACGGTTTGTGTCTATACTTCCCTTTCTCTCCAAAGTTGACCAAGAACATATGTAACTGACTGTCTCTGGGTTATCAAAATTAATAAAGATGCAGTCCCCTTTTATTCTTTTCCTTGTTTCCCCGATCCAAGGAACTCTCCGTACCATAGAAAGTCTGCTTTTACAATGTGAGGGAAGGGGTCTATTAATCTGGAGCCACTGCATGACTTTATTTTTCAGTGACCAGGTGGATTCACTCATATGTTCCTCCAGTTCAGGGACCCCCGTGAGAATCACAGTATAGGGGCTTGCCTCTGGAGGAAGATGGACTGGCCTCTTTGAACTAACTGGTTTGCTGGTAGCATCAACAGCCTGTTGGGTTGCCGAAGGTTTAGGCGAAGGGGGCTTTGATTTTGTTCTAGTGGGGTCAGCCGTTGTTACTGGCTTTCCATGCGCTTGTTTAGTGGTGCCCTTAGTGTCTGTTGGAATCGCTTGTGTAATAGTTGGGGTTTTAGAGTTTTTTCCTGTAGGTAAGGGAGTTTTATGTGTTGAGGATGGGAGCGCAGGTTTCTGTGCAGTGACTGCCTTAACATGATTGGCAGTCGTGGGGGCTAGTGTAGTCAGGGTGGTGGTGGGTGGTTTAAGATGACTAGTATGGTTGATTAATCCAGCGATCTGCTTCTCGATGTTGTTTAAAGTTCGCTCTATTGGTAGTAGTTGGGATTTTATGAGATCCTTAATTAAGTCTAACACTTGTGCATTGAGCACAGGGTAGTTTATGTTGGCAGCATCATGACCCATATAGGCGTCATCCAGCGATGCAGCTAAGACAGAGGGGTCACCCACATTAACAGGCAATGAATGACTTGCATTATTTTGAAGGTTGGTACGAGGGGATTTTTTGGACCTGGTGCGCTTTGGTAGACAGTGCTGCTTAGTCTTAACTACTGGCCTTGTGCTATCCTGTTTACGAATGGCACCCTCCCTAAGCTCCTTATCAGTTTTTGTGGGGGAAGCTACTACTAGAGGTGGCGACTCTATCAAAGGTTGCGACTCGGTCAAGGTTAACGGTGCAGTTTGGGTTGGGCTAATCACCAGAATAGGTGTTTTCTCCAAATCTTCCCCTAGAGAAAGATGAGTGGCAGATAGATCGACACTCATTGGAATAGTGTGGAGTTCAGCACGAATTTCTTGCAGTAATGGGACGTTGGTTTCCTGTTGAATAGGTGTTTTGGCTAAAGCCAGAAGGCCCATTGAGGATCTTCGTGCTGCAGCAAGGTCCTGGGAAACACGTCTTTCTAAAAGTACAATCCCCTGATTGATAGCATCATTGGCTTTTGTAATGAATTGGTCAATTGGGCCAGTCACTTGACCCACTCCTTGAGCCGTCTTGTTCCTCATGGCCCTGGTAGTCATAGTGGCACAATAACACACGTAGATTGATGAGTGTTGGGTGTAATGGTAAAGGGCAACCAGAATGCGATGTAAATATCAATGGGCGAATAAGGATGAAAGAGAGTTGGCCCAGACCAGACTTGCCCAGGCTTGAACGGGCTTAAACGGGCCCGCCCTTTGCCCGGGCTTCGCCCCGGGCTGCGGCCCGCGCGCGTCCCGCGATGCGCGTTACAGGTCCTGCTTAAGTGTCTGCGAGGTATGGGGGGGCGGGGCACTGGGAGGGGGCGCGGCTCACGCGGGAAGAGGAAACAGCTGATGTTGGTGACGCTGTACCTCGCAGTCCCGGGGCCGCACCTCTCACCTCCTCTGCGGCCTCGCGTCTCCTCCCTCTGGGTCTGAATGCAGTGAGTGGATGAAGGCTACTCCTGTAGCGAGAATCAGATCAAAAGGTCCCAAAACGCTTGAAACAACCTCTGCGGCGAGCGGCTCCCGTGAAGCGGGGGCCACGAGAGGTTAAATACACCTTGTTGGGGGCGGGGCACTGGGAGGGGGCGCGGCTCACGCGGGAAGAGGAAACAGCTGATGTTGGTGACGCTGTACCTCGCAGTCCCGGGGCCGCACCTCTCACCTCCTCTGCGGCCTCGCGTCTCCTCCCTCTGGGTCTGAATGCAGTGAGTGGATGAAGGCTACTCCTGTAGCGAGAATCAGATCAAAAGGTCCCAAAACGCTTGAAACAACCTCTGCGGCGAGCGGCCCCCGCGAAGCGGGGGCCGCGAGAGGTTAAATACGCCTTGTTGGGGGCGGGGCACTGGGAGGGGGCGCGGCTCACGCGGGAAGAGGAAACAGCTGATGTTGGTGACGCTGTACCTCGGAGTCCCGGGGCCGCGCCTCTCACCTCCTCTGCGGCCTTGCGTCTCCTACCTCTGGGTCTGAATGCAGTGAGTGGATGAAGGCTACTCCTGTAGCGAGAATCAGATCAAAAGGTACCAAAACGCTTGAAACAACCTCTGCGGCGAGCGGCTCCCGCAAAGCGGGGGCCGCAAGAGGTTAAATACGCCTTGTTGGGGGCGGGGAACTGGGAGGGGGCGCGGCTCACGCGGGAAGAGGAAACAGCTGATGTTGGTGGCGCTGTACCTCGCAGTCCCGGGGCCGCGCCTCTCACCTCCTCTGCGGCCTCGCGTCTCCTCCCTCTGGGTCTGAATGCAGTGAGTGGATGAAGGCTACTCCTGTAGCGAGAATCAGATCAAAAGGTCCCAAAACGCTTTAAACAACCTCTGCGGCGAGCGGCATCAATCAATCAATCAATCAATCAATCAATCAGGAGTATAAAAGCGCACTGGGAGGGTGCAGCTCCAGTTCAGCCAGAGAGCCAGGTCTTCATCCTCTTCCTGAAGGTGTGCAGAGTAGGGGAGCGTATGTTGTTGACTTGGAGTTCGTTCCAGGCTTTGGCCATGATGTAGGATAAGGCTCTTCCACCTGCTCTGGTTCTGCGGATGCGCAGGGTTTCTGCCAGGGCAAGGTCAGCAGAGCGGAGATTCCTTTTGGGTACATGTAAGGAGACTTTTTCAGTGAGGTATTAGGGTCCGATGTAGTGGAGAGATTTGTAGGCGTGGGTGAGTAGCTTGAAGGTTACTCTGTTCTCGACCGGGAGCCAGTGGAGGTCTCACAAGTGTTGGGTGATGTGCTCATGTCATGGGATGCAGAGGACGAGTCCGGCTGCGGTGTTCTGGATGGTCTGGAGTTTGTGTAGCAGGTATTTGTTGACTTCAGTGTGGAGGGCATTTCCATAGTCCAGTCTGCTAGTTATGAGTGCTTGGGTGACGGTCTTTCTGGCTTCTGGGGGGAACCACTTGAAGGATGCGGAGGGTGTTGAAGCAGTGGAGGCGACGGCGTTGATCTGTGGGGTCATGGTGAGGGAGGAGTCAAGTATGATGCTGAGGTTCTGGGCGTGGTCCGTGGGGGTGGATGGGGTGCTGAGGGCGGAGGGCCACCAGGAGTTGTCCCATGCAGAGGAGGAGGGACCTAGGACTAGGACTTTTGTCTTTTTTGAGGTGAGTTTCAAACAGCTGATACTTATCCACAGTGGGTGCGGTGGCAGTTGAGGACCGCCGCACCAGTTGTCCGACCACCATATTACGAGTACAATGGTTGGACCTCCATTGGACCGCCACAACTGCCAGGGGTACACGATCCCTAGCATTAGCGCAGCGCTCTTTAGTCTGCAATATGCTTGGTGGCGCTGCAGCAGCACCGCCAAGCATATAACAAGTTTTCTCACAGCCAGCGGTCTCATGGCGGTTCTCATGCCATGAAACTGCAGGCAGTGAGGAAACAAAGGGGACTCTTGCCCATCTGCATTAGGGTGCCTGCATGGAGCACATGTTGTGCTCCACTGTGTGCATTTACCACTGTTCCTGAACACTGTAGACTGCACAGCCCATGCCATGCAGGAATGTCCATTGGCGGTCCAGCAGCGGTGCAGTTCTAAGCCTCACATATGAGCCTTTCTACTGCACCCATGTGGGACCGCCACGCCACCCGCCGATCAGACCATGAAATGACTCGCAATCTGGAGGGCGGGCAGGGTGAGATGTGGTAGTGTGGGAGCTGGGCGGTGACATGGCAGCCTGCTCCCACACCGCCAAACTCATAATTAGGCCCTACGTCCGAACGTAGAAATGTTCACTGCAGTTTCATACCAAGGCTCCCCAACAACACCGCTCCCTCCCTGGACACCACCTACTGACTTGTCCCGCTGAAATTTTACTTCTCAGAAAATGTTTCTCAAAATTTCTTCTAAGTCGGAAGGTAAGTGCTGACCAGGCCAATCCACTTCTTTTATCCGAACTGTGCTCCATCGCTGTCAACCATAATTTCGACTTTAACCCACTCTTGCTTTACTTGATGTCCATGGTTGGCGCTTTCATTTTTTAGGCACGAGTTTTTACAAAAGGTTTTGAAAATTCATAACTCTAGTTCTACTGATTGGATTTTTATCGCTTGGTGTCAAATAATGTTTTAAAATGCTCTCTTAGTAATTCTTCTAAATTAGTGATGGATTGTTCTTGTGTTGTGTTTTCACTTTATTGCTGTTTGGGTGCTGCATAAATACTTTACACTTTGCCCATTACACCTAAGTTAAGCCTGACTTTTTTTGTGCCAAGCTACCATGGGTTAAGCGCAAAATAATTAAGTGACTTTTTGTGGTTCATCCTGCAAGGGATTGTGGCTGTTGCTTGACCAGGGCTCGCACCCAAGTGAAAAAACAACCTACTGCCAGAATTTTCATATTGTCAAACAATGTTTTATTATATTCTTTTGTCAAATAGAATTAATTGCCAAGACAATTCGTACAAATACTCACAAAAGTATGAATTTGCTACAAATAAAAATTCATCTTCATTCTAATATAAGGAGATTTATTTTGATTTTATTTCCGATTGCCTTAGATGTATAATTGTGAAATTACATCATCAAGATCATCAAAAATAAGGATTAAGTATTTTTACGTATGATGCCAATAATCTATGTATTTTATATGTATACTTTATAGAATGCGCAGGAAAATTAGTAACAAAATTAGTGGTCCACCTGTAACTTGATATATAGCTTTTCTTAGCAATGTAATATTATATCTTATATTTACAGGTAATAATTAATTATTTGGAAGCACATGTCTAATGAGCTACTAAAAAATAAAATAAAAATATGTATCTTTGGACATTTCTATTAACCTGGACATGCTTTGTGACACATTTGCCTTCTTTAACAAGACTTTGCTTTCTGCACCTTTGCTCTAAACAGCTGTGATGTATGTTAGCATATTTCTCCACCTCTTCAGTTAACTCAGAATATTATGAAATATTTAGAAGATATGTTGAAGACAATTCTTTTCGGATTAAAAAATGAGGTCATTGTTTTCAAATAGTATGAATAATTTCCGCATAAACATCTATACTTGTCTTAGATCAAAGTGTTTGTGAGCATCTGAATGTTTTCTTTTATTATTATATTATTATGACATACATTGTATGCTTTAAAAAAAAATAATGATAATATGTCATATAAGAAATAACTATGGGCCTGATTACGATGGCGGTGGGACTACAGTCGGCCCGCAATCGTCTTGAAATGGGTAGTGGCCGGCTATGAGGCAGCCTACCCACATACTGTATTATGATGCGACGGCCACCACTGCAGTCACATTCCCTATATTTTGTATTGCGGCTGGGATGCGATTAGCTGCCTCCACTGCAATACAAAAAAAAGGGTGTTGACATATGTGACAGGCAGCATGCAGTGCCAGCCACATGGTACAGGGATACGTAGGGGGTGCCCTAGGGCCCATGTCCGAGGCCCGGGGGATAGGGTGGCCCAGCTTTGGGCCCCCAAATCTGTTTCACAGCAGGTTGACCGTCACAGATCATCCGGCGGAGAGGGATATTGTAATCCCTACGGCGGTGCCTAACAGGTACCGCCACCATTCAGAGACTACAGGGAGGTCAGACAGGAGGCCGGATAACATCTTTCTGACTGCCACACGTCCACCTGCCATTGTAATCTGGCGGGCGGACATCCCTATTACGATGGCGGAGCGACCGCCACCGATAGCCTGTCAGTGGAGGTCCCTTCACCAGAAAAGGTTTATAAAGTATATTGTATTAAGAAATGCACAAAAATATCTGCATGTTGCTGCAAACGCACAAGGTAAAAAGGAATCTATGTGAAATTTGTTGAGATATATTGATTATTTAAAACTGCTGATGCAGGTTAACAATTATGAGAGTTGTACCGTTTATACAATATTTCAATTTAATACTGTAAATAAAAGCTTGCTGTTCATTTTTAATTAATAAAAGAAAGATTATATTTTGATTTTACATTTCAATACATCAAAAACAACAAAATATTGTTAAGTGAAAAAATATATACATGGGTTTACAATATTATTTTGGGAAATAATGATTGTAAGCAACCTCTTTGTTAATTTACGCACAAAGTATAAATATATAAACCATCATCCTTATCATCACTAGCACTTATTGCTTTTGGTAGACCGTTAACTTATTGCCTCACCATGGAGAAGTAACGTACATAAATACAGATTAATTTTACATCATTGTAAGTACTATTATTGACGTATAAAGAAAATTATTTTAATATAATATTATCAAATTATATTTCTGACCAAATGCTATACTCATACCTTTGTTCAATTTCTGAACAACTATTTATTTCAATATACTGTAGTTGTGTTTAATGCAATATCACATTTTGAGCTGTCCCTACTTAATTCTTGGATTCATGCAGTTTGTTGTTTGTTTGTTTTATAAATGTCAAAAGTTTGATTGGGACCTTCGAATCATAAGTTATATGCTTACATAAGGACTCCCACGCTGGGTTTCGTATCAATTCTTTTACATGTTCAGTGCACATTGTACCATGTCCAAGAATATGAATATCACATCCAAAATCAATTGAAATCAATGAATGTGCATGCAACTAGACCTTGATGGGTTGAATGACGTTACAACACATTCCGTTTCAACCCATGCCTTTACCACGCATGAGTGGTAAAGGCATGCGTGCATGTGAATGCCATTACCACGCATAACCTTTACCATGAAAATTCCTTTACCACGCATACCTTTACTACAATATTCGTTGTCAATTCATGCATGGTAAGGGCATACTCATGGTAAAGGTTATCTCTGTCCCCTTGCCCATTTCCTATACTTATTCCCTTGCTCACTCCCCTCTCTAGCTCTCAATTTTTTTTACCTACCCCTCCCCGGTAACCCTGCGCAATCCCCCGACCCCCAGTCCCCAATCCTTCTTAGAATTACCCCTGCCCAGAACCCTTAAAATGTTTTCCTTCGTGATTCCCCCAACCCCAAACCCTTCCAACAAATACCCCTCCCCTGCCCTTAGCCCTAAAATCGGACCCCTGGGTAACACAACCACCTCAGTCCTTTTATATATGTATATATTTTTTAACTAAAATTCCCCTTACCTCTCCACGTCGTCTCCTCTCCAAGATCTTCTGAGGTTTTGGGCACATCGTAAAGAGGAAGGCGAAGTGTCTTTCCACAGCAACTTATCTCGTCTTTTCAAGGTGTGTTTATTTTGTGGCGGGAGACCCCCCAAGTCCCCTTTTTGAAATGCACGCAGTTTTTTTGGGGGGGGTGACCCCCCAAGCCCCCTTTTTTAATTGTACCATTAACACACATGCCTTTACTACATATCTCGTAGTAAAGGAAAGCGTGGTAAAGGCTATGCGTGGTAACCACGCATGTGTTGTAATGCATGCATGGTTAAGGGTATGCGTGGAAAGGGTCACGTTGTAGGGGCTGTTTTCCTCTTGATCTAGCTTTATTTCCAGTGTCAGTTCAAGGTTAAATGGATCCACACATGACTCAATAGTTAGCCATCAGATTACAAGGCAAACCTGCCTATGAAAAAGCAACATATTGAGTATTTATATTTTATTTCTTATTAATTTTTATTTTAATATCCATGAATTTTAACAAAAATAAATAAAAAATATAAAAAAGCATTATAGAAAAATAGAAAAATGTAAAAAGAGTTAATTTTTAAAAGAACATCATGAGACATATGACCATGATGTATGACATATGACATTACAGGTGTAACTGTAATGTTTGACATAAACACAATTAAAATATTAGTGTTTTTATAATTAAATACCATATGTAAATTGTGCATAAATCATTTTTCAGAAATAAATGATTGAATTTACATTCTGCCAAAAATATGTTGTATCAAATCACATCTGACTCTAATGCTGTCTTCATATTCATTGTCATCATGCTGATGTTCACCCTATGGAGGTGGCTGGTAATCATCAATAGGATGAGTGATATGTTTCTTTGTAGGGAAATATTGTGCAGCAAACAGCGGAGCACCACACTTATTTAGACCTTTCCAGAATAGAAAAATATTTTTAAAATGTCAATATATTTAACAATTTCATTTACTCCATTTTAATAGTTAATGTAAACATGTATTGCCTAACTTAAGGAGTGATTTAGAGTTTGGTTGATGGGTTGCTCCACCACAAATATGAGAGATATCATGTCCACCTTAATACAATTGCCATAACATATAAGGCATACAGAGTATACTTCAATTTTTGATCCATCAGCTAAACGTTGAATCAGGCTTTAAGGCCTTAAAGGGTTGAATGATTTGGGAATAAACGAAAGGGCATATATCCAGTCCACTGTATTATAAGTGACAAAGGCTATAATGCATTTGTTGTTTATGGCTTCCATTGAAGGCTACTTGTGCTTGAATAACTGGATTGGAATCCAAGTATTTACTGTTGTGATGTCACACAGGGGAAGTGCTCTCTTCTATTTTGTTTCGTCTGCAAGCCTGGGTCTCCAGAGGCTTGAGGGTAACTGTAGGTTTTCCATGCACCTCTGAGAAACAGAAAGACACAGGCGGTGTTGTCCCTATACCAACCACCTTTTCCCCTGTTAGTGTGGATCTTTGAGGGGGAAAGAAGCTACGCTGACAAGTGGCTCCCACAGAGTCACTGTCCGCACAGATTAGGCTTTTAATGTTAAAACAAAGAGTGCGGCTCTGGGCTGGGATGTGGAGGAGTGCGCAGAAGGTAGGAGATTGGATGGCAGGATACCAGGTTATTTTATTTCAGTTTGGGTTTGGGAAACATTTGGCAGAGGGTGGTGGAGGTGAGTAGCAGGAGTCCATGTAGTTGTTTTTTACTCCACTGTTTCTTAAGCTAAGAGGAGGATGTAGGTGGCATATGCAGCAGGTGGTGTGGGTGTGTGGTAGCAGGCCAAATAATTTTTATCCATGGAGATTGATGGGGGGATTTTTAGAGGGTGGTGAGGGTGGGTGGCAGGAGGTGATTTTTCTCAAATATTCTGTTAATGTCATACATGTTTCCCCTTTACTCCTCTGCAGATGTGCACATTTTTGAAGGAGGGGCAGAGATTTGGAAGCATATATAACGTAAAATTGGAAATGGGTAACATGTGAGCATCAGGGATTTTATTCATCGATGAGTGCTGAGTGACTTCAGAGACAAGTCAAACTTCATTCGCATTGTCTATCTGATGTCAGTCTTAATTGCTCAGTGAAAAACATCCCTATTTTTATGAGTAACCAGTCTTGGATTCTCTATTTAATATGACAGACTGTGTTGTTTGTGTAACCTCCAAAATTCAAGATAAGACACTAAGGATAAGACCGAGGACTGCCAAACTCATGGTGGCACAGCACGACGGCCATTACAACTCAGGCGGTCGGACCGCCATTGCGCCGCCTCAACCAACAGGGATCAGAGATCACTGGCAGTGACACAGTGGTCTTGAGGCCGCAATATGCTTGGCAGGACTGCTGGGGTTCCGTCAAGCATCTTATGACTTTCACCTTCGCCACGGTTTTCATGGCGGTTCGTCCTCCGTAAAAACCATGGCAGAGAGTAAACAAAGGGAGTCCTACAGGGCCCCGTGTTGCCTCAGGGCCATGGGTGCATGGAGGGTGGCACATATTGTGCCCCCATGTGTGCATGCACCCAAGTACCTGCACGACATGGACTGCACCAGTCTGTGCCGTGCAGGTACTGCCTTTGATGTTCCCATTGCGGTGCCTATTTCATAAGTACAAAGTACTGCCCATCACTGACAAAAAAAATTGTAATCTGGTGGGTGGTGTGGACACTGGGTTGGCAGTGCAGGAGCAGGGTGGCGGCATGGCAGTTCCTCTCCTACACTGGCAAACTCGTAATCAGTCCATTAGTCATATTTAGAGGCTGCCACCGATGTGGCAGACATCGTTATTCCATCAGAGGAGGGACTGTCGGGGTGGCCATGCTGAAAGCACTGTAAGTTTGCTTGCGTGTTTCAGGCAGCCATTTAAAAAAAAAAAATTAAATATACTACCACAAAGGAAGTTTGTTTTTAAATAGCAAAAAAAATAATTACCTTGTCACGGTGGAAGTTTCTGTGGGCCCATGTTGTGTGGGCCATTTTAATTTGGGCCTGCACCAGACACCCAAAAAATTAAATAAAAATTAAGAATATGCATCTTAAAGAGGGAGGGCAGATCGATACGCATAGACAGCCTGATGTCCGTTCCATAACTCTTAATACATAGGATGTACCATCATTTTGGCAGGCACAGTACTATGCTGTTTTTGAGGATGACTACCATGTCTGTCAAACTCTAAATAACACCCTTAATGTTGATTCAATAGTAATTACGAACAAATAAAATGTTTGTAGTTAGATATTTATTTACATAATATATTTTTTTAATCTACTGTTTACAACAATGCTTACACCAAGAGAATGAACTTGGAGGACAGTGCAAAAAGAGTAGGCACCCAAATTGTCTGTCAGCTCCATGTGATGAAACGCTGGGAGAACTTCTGCCAGTGGAGCGGACTGACAGCATTTCCCTGACCTGGGAGAGCTACCAACCAGAAAAAGAAAGTGCAGCACTCAGTGACCCCCACAATGCATCAAATACTTGAGGTGGTTTACTCTAACTTGGCAGAGCAGCTGCAGGTCAGGATATGTAGAAAAACAATGGCCCTGTGGAAAATTAGAAACTATTCCTGATAAAGGTAACACACAATGGCAATAGGGGTGATTGGTTTGGATGTCAAAAAAAGGAAGCTATATATACACCATGCAAATGTAAAAGTCATTTATGAAAATCTATATATCAACAGTTTACATACAGGTACTGTAGCATTATAAACACTTATGCAATTCAACAAGTGATGTAGTGTCCCAAGTGTGAATTTTATAAAAAAAGAACCTAAACAGCTAAAGTGAAACATAATAACGTGTGGATGACATAAGGTTTCTAGTGCATATTTCAGTTGGAAGAAGACGACCTAGTTAGAAGTGTAAACAATTGAAGTACAACAGTTGGAGTGTATAAACAACTGTTGGACAGGGTCTGTCTCTGTATCTTTGTCGACGGCGTTTGGACCTCAATGGGATGTCAGGTCTCTTCAGGACTGTTCAATGAGGGGCACCGTGAAGTAGAGGGGAATAAAGGAACTTACAGGGATCCCGTCCGGGACCCCTGCTGAGGGTGTGCAGTGAGCAAGAAACCGGGATGGGGTGTCGGTCTATCGATCCGTGAGGGATGCTTAATGATGTGTCCAAGGAGAGGCACAATACAGGAAACAAACGAGGGCGCTCCTGCTACTTAAATGGCCGGCAATGTGGGTGAAATAAGGTTTTCGAATCAGCAAAGTGAGGCTCAGACAATGCTGGCTCTTCATGAAATGTCAGGCAAACCGGACGATCCCGGCAGTGTGTCCTCTCCTCACTGCGTGGTAACAGCTTCACCTCTATAGCCATTGTGCGTTACCTTTATCAGGAATAGTTTCTAATTTTCCACAGGAGCCATTGTTTTTCTTACAAGTCTTCACCCAGGCTCCAAGTGAGTAGGGTTGCCTTGTTTTCATTTCCCAGCAGGTCAGGACATAGCAGTAAAGGGTGAGTATCAGACAGGAAATAATGATAATGTATTTAATAACCTTCGTATGTGTTTAATGATTAAAGAGAGTTGCCATTATTTATGCAAAAGCTTCCAAATATAGCTTTAAAATGTTGATTTACAAAATGATGTACTTTAGCATTAGTACAGAAGAAGACTGCTAGTTAGTTGTTGCTGTAGCAATGTCATCAAATGAAGTTCCTTTCACCCAGAAAACATAATGATTTAAATAATTTATTTAGGGACCGATTACGAGTTTGGTGGTGCAGCGCCAGGTCCGCCCGACCGCAGCATCACCAAAGTCATGGTCAGGCCACCCAACACTTTACAAGTGTAACTCATGTCTGTTGGACTTTTTTGGGCACTACAATAGGAATGCCCAAACCAGTTCTTGCACAGCATGGACTCGAAAGCTCATGCTGTGCAGGAGCTGGTGTGCATGCACACAGGGGGGCACAGGTTGTGCCCCCCATATGCATACACAGGGGGCAGAGGCAAAAAGGTGCCATGTAGGGCCCCCTTTGATTCCTCTCCAACATGGTTTTCATGGAGGAGGAACCGCTATGAAAATCCGGGCAGAGAGGAACTCGTAATATGCTTGGCAGGACCACAGAGGTCTAGTCAAGCATATTGCTGCTTCTGACTGCCGTGCCACCGCCACGAAATGGACATTCCCTGGTGGTAGCGGCAGGCCCAGGTCAGTCCAACGGCCTGATTCGTAATCAGGCGGCTGGTACACCCCCGCCACCGCACCCCCATGAGTTTGGCTGTTAATGGAACTCCAGACTCGTAATTGAGGCCTTAGAGTGGGACAACACAAAGTTGGCTCTAACATGTTCTGTATGCTTCATAGGTACCAGTAAATATTTTACCATTGATGACGGATAAAGTTTATAATTTATCATGTTGCCTAACATGTTTTAAAAAAAAAATGTAACAAATATGTGCGAAAATATTCTGCGTTAAATAGGATGACCTCATTAAAACATAGATAAACGCAGTCAAATGATATACTCTGGGTGCATCTACATCCATAGCAATGGGATACAGGAGTTGACATGTTATTGTCTTAGAGATTTCCCTCTAGAGTGATGAATTTCTTGACCACTGATCCCTTCGCAGGGCAGGAGGGCACCAGTCAAAAATGAAACAGGATCATTTGCATTTCTTAAAAAAAATATATCCCGTCAATAACATATTGGATATCATCTTTGCCATATTGCATGTGTGATAAAGGTTATGGCACTTGTAAGAATGTGAACAGAATATTTGCTGATGTTTCTGGAGTATCCAGGCAGCCACACTCTACAGAATGTTAGAAATTTAAAAACATTTATCTAAAATATATTATTAGAAAAAATCATCCACGCATCTGCATTATGTTCTCAGACAAAAGATTTAGGGCCTCGTTTAGAGTTTGGCAGACAAAAGTGTCTGAGAACCCGTCCACCAAACCTATAGGCCACACACTCTGTTTTGAGTCAGGCGGACCCTCACGTTTCAGGCTGCTTTGCCCCTGCAGGCCTGGCCCTGCCAAGAGAAAACCTACACTGACATCCTAACAGACTTGAAGCTGTCAGTGTAAGTACCTCTGCCACTGACCCTATGTAAGGCAGATGTTTTGATTGACTTTTTTCATGTTTATAACCACTAAGGAAAAAGGGGGCAATACTAAACATAAAAAATACAAACTGACCTTCACATGGCAAAAAAACCAAAGGTGGCATGGCCATCATTTTTTGTTTCACAAAAAAGAATCTCACTCAGGGAGTTGCTGAGCCGCAACTCAGCAAACCTCTAGTACCTTCAGCGGAGCTACCAAGGCATCAGCTCCTCCGAAAGCACCAAGATTAACTGTCCGATAGAAGTGGTCTCGTTGGAAGCAGTCGGTCTGACCGCAGATTAGGATGCATTCGCCCTGTACTCCGTCTGACCACTGAAAGACTGGAAATGACAACTCCAACAGCCATCTCGGCGATCAGAGAATACACAGCATCCATAGAGCAGTGCAGGGATCTCCGATTGCTTTCCGGATTGGATTTGTGTGTTTCTGACGACCCTACTTCAGCTAAATTGGTATTCGAGGGACAGCCTTAAAATGGATGCTGAGCTGTCTTTGACACAGAACTCAGACTATCAACTTGGGCCCCTTCCACTCCGAGAAGGTGGTGCTCCTCCCCGCACCTTTTTTCTTCCCCTCACAAATTGCCTTGGCCCCAGTGCGGAAGCGGATCCGTTTTAACATCTGTTGCATTGTACACAAATCCCTAACGGCAAAGGCCCCAGCTATCAGGCAGAAACATTTATGAAACACCAGCCTCCCAGGGTATTATGATCTGGGACCAAATTTCTACTTGTGGTTCCACTCCGTTAAAAATCTCTGCTGGGTGGTATAGTGTTCTTCCATTAAGCCCCTTCCTATTGGAACCAACTACCTATCCATCTGCAGGAGTGTTCTGATCACCTGCAGTTCCGTAGCCTTCTTAAGACTGCATTGTTCTAATCTGTTCCTTTCTCTGGCCGATGGAAGCAGGTCTGTAGCGCAGAGAGATTCCTTGGTCTTGGGCTCAATGTCCGCGGACTCGATAATTCTCGCCTCGGCGCCTACTCTAATCATGGGTCCCACGCTGCAACTCTGGGCAATAGCTTGCTTAATCTCCACAACGGCCCCTACAACACTGGGATGCCTGGCTTCACCTTGGGGGGTGCCCAGGATCTCACAGGGAGAGCCAGGAATGGTTCCATAGCGTTATACAGCGCCAGGACGGCCCGTTGGGGCAGCTGTGCGCTTTACAAAATACACTACTACTACTACTTGAGGGGTGTTTCAGGCGCTTTATAAATCAAATCATATCATATCAAATGGATTTGGGGTGCATACTCACCCAAATCAGCTTCTCCCTGGCACAGTCACCGGCATGAATCCCTTTCTCCAGGTCCCCCCTACACCGTGGCAACTGAACCCCAAAGATTACAACCCCTGTGGGTGCCAGAATGCAGGTAAGTTTATAGGTGGCACATATTCCTATTGACTGGACTGTGCACAGATTGCCACACACCAGCAATGGTGTACATGGTGCACAAAATATATCCCCATATGGCATGCGTGTGTGTACATATCACATGTTTCCTGTGATTTTGCATGCACTTGCAGCAACAAATTCGGGGGTATGTCCAACTCTGTAGATAAGACTGCTGTAGTAGCAGCAGTTGCATCTTAATACGGCGGGGCAGGGGAACTTTCCCTGCCTCAGCGGTTGAAATTGATCACTGCTGCGATGGTTGGACGGTTGGTCTGACCAGCATCGTAATCCGGCCCTAAATGAAAATGTTAATACTGTTGATGGAATATCCACCACATTTGTGACAGAGGGACTTAATTAGCGCTTATTGGAAAGGATTCCAATAGTATCAAGTGATAAAGAGGGCATAATGCAAAAGGTGTTCTTTCTTGCACACTGGGCTACATCTGGAAGCCAAAAAGGTACAGAAATTAAGTCTGCAATGATGAATATTCTATTATTTTATGATCGAACACTCCAGATAAAAACAACACCCCACTTGTATTGATAGGCCTATTTTTTGCGTTTTGGAGATTTTTGGGGAAAGGTCACAAAATGGAACCAGGAAACATCAAGATTGTTCCTATAAAATACACACATTTTGCTGATGTGGGCAGCTGTAGTATTTTGGTCTGGACTTTATCAGCACCCTTGGAAACCTACCAGCCATGGACATTACTGAAAATTAGACACCCAGGGAAGTCCTGGGTAGTGTGGTTTGCCTGGATCCCATGTTTTTCTTTGACTCAGAGTGGCCTTTAAATGAAACTTTTTCTAAAATCATACAGTTTACTCACATAACTGTGAGGGTAAGTGCGGGAATTTATGCAGGTTGATAACATTGTTAGCACCCAGACGTTTCCAGACATTTCTCAATAAAAAAGGTAGCCCACTTGGTGGGTGGGCCTACCACCTGTGACATGAACCACCCCAAGATGTAATGTGGAAATATCAAGATTTTTCCTATGAAATTCAATTATTTTGGGGATATTGGTTACTGCAGTATTTGGGTCTGGGGATGGCCAGTAGCCATGGAAACCTACCAACCTCAGATATTTTTAAAATGTAGGCGCACACGGAGGTGTGGCTTGCGTGAATCCAACTAAGGTTTTTTTTAGCCTGAATGTCAGCACACATCAAACTTTGGCTTAAATCGTGGTTAGTCTTCATATTTCTGTGAGGTAAAGATCTAGAATCTGTGATTGACAAGAAATTACCATCCAGTGTTTCACACTTCTCCCAAAGAAAACAGTACCTCACTTGTGCAGGTTGGTCAATCTCTCAGTGATAGGTAAGGCCCCAAAATGCAACATGTAAACGTCAATATTTCTCCTTAGAAATTCACTCATTCTTTTCTTTTTTGTTTTTGTTTTATATAGTGTGAACTAGACTCGAAGGTACGGAGTGCTTTACATGAGCACCAGTTGCATTACGGACAGATTGATTTATTTTTTTGATGATGAAGATCACTGGTACCCATAGAAACTTACCAACCCTATATATTTCTGCATTTTCTTGCATGGATTGCACTATGTGTGTCAAGCCAGAATTTCCTGCATTTTTTTTACTTTGACTAAAACCATGGGTTTTCTTTCTATTTCTCTGAAGGTCCAGAGTCTGCGGGATCACCAAAAAAGGCCAACCACTCAGTGTTTCCACACTACTCCCAATAAAAATGGTACCTCATTTATGTGGGTGAGCCTATCGCCTGCAAGAACCAGTTAAAACTTGAACCTTGGGAATTAAATTTTGGTATCAACAAGCTCTTCACATGGTTACAATTTTGGTCCTTTCCTATAAAATACTTTAGGTCCATCCATATATGGGGCAGTGTTTCAATTGGGAGATGTTTGAGAACAAAGGTTGTCAGACTTGAGCAATTGGCTGGAAGTGCCTACGTTTTCTATTCAAAAATTTGAAAAATAATCTTTTCTGACCCAGGGCTTTCTGGGTAAAAAATGTGCATAGATCCATGCAATTCACACCATCCTGTATTATCCTTGGTTTCTAGATTTTATAAATGTACAGGGTTGCTGGGATTCCCTGTGTGCTGATCAACCCCGAGTACAAATACTGCAGCCATCCACCATGGCAAAATAGATGAACGTAGGGTTTCTTTGGGTGTAGCTTTGACATAGGGGCTGGCAAGGAATTGGGTAAACCATCCATTATTCCTCTCTCTCGGGGCAGAAATGCTGTCTAGTGCCAAGAGGTGTGGACCAATGCCAAGATGGTCTGGCACTCCACTATGTTTAATTTCTCACATTTTACCTGGTAGTCAGGTGGATATTCAGCTGCATGGATGGCAAGATTGCTGTGCTGATCCACACATCCTGGAGCCCAAAGAGTGAGCCAGGGCATCAGTGAAAGAAAGTACAAAATAAACGGGGTGCAGTGTTTCCCCATCCTGGCATTGGACTCTATTCCTCAGACCTGGAACCCAACATTCTCTGTCTGCTCCATTAGGAGGAGGATCGGAGAGCTCATCTTGCATATTCCTGCCCCACAGGAGAGAAAGCCTATTACACAACTGAGATTGGTTTCAGAACAACGAATGGTGTGGGGCGTTGGCTTGATGTGGCACCGGAATCTAGCTACGGGCACCTAAGAACCATTCTACCATCAAAGAAAGGCAGAAAGAGGGCATTTTCTTCCTCACTGTTAGCCCATATTTGAAAACTATGTCCAAAGTAATCAAAATTTCCTCTCACTTACAATGGGTTTGACCGCAGTACTAGTACTCAATGCCCTTTGCGGGTGGGCGGGGGAGATGCATCATAGTTGTTTTGGCTCCAGGAGTGGAGGTGTGGCCCAGTGCCAGGAATGCCCAGACGTCACCTCTTTTTTTAAAAATAAAGAATGAAATGCATTGTCAGATTTACACATTGCTCGCCCGGCCTGTTTGCACCACAGCACACCTTTAATTAGGTATGTTAGAAGCAGGCCAGAGCTAAGCACCAGGTTACTGAAAAACCTGTTGTCAGCACTGTCTCGGACTGTTTGCAAGAGTGCAGAAGAGAGCACATTAGTGAAGCGTAATTATCCATCTTGGACAATTATAGGCCAGTCTCTTTGCTGCTGAGAAACGGATTAATTTTCAGCTCTCCATTTACCTGGTGGTCAATCAGTGGCTTCATCCTTTACAATCGGGTTTGCGTCTGGGTTTCAGCACAGAATAAACTTTAGTTGAAGTCTCTGATGAAATTTAACTTTTTGTGAATAGTGGAAAGAATGTGGCCTCACTTCTGCTGGACCGTATGGTGGCATTCGATATAGTCTCCCATCCGAGCCTGTTGCAACGCTTGCAGTATATTGGGATAGGTGGGACTGCTCTTTTGTGGCAACGTTCTTTCCTTTCAGATAGATCTCAATTGTGTGGATGCCGCCATTCGCATCTGGGCACAAGCTCTTGAAGTATGGAGCTCCCCAGGGCTCGGCGTTGAGCCCAATACTGCTTAATATCTTTCTTGCTCCACTGGCAGCCTTGGTGGAGTCTTTTGGGGTGCTAATTATCTCCTATGCTGATGACACACAGTTCATGTTGACATGTCTCAGAACAATCTCCAATGTAACACTAGCAAGATGGAGGTGTTGTTTTTTGTCCTCCCCCTCTGTGGTGGGGAGGTGAGATATGGCCCAACTCATCCCCCTCTCCTCTGCCTCCTTCCATGGTAGTGCTAAATTTAAGAGTAAAATTTGATAATAAACTCATCTTGAAATCTCACGTTGAGAGCTTGGTTGGGGCATGTTTTGGCCTCCTCATGATGTTGAGGAAGTTCCTGAATATGCTCCTTACTACCTGTCAAAGGATGGTGATCCATTCTTTATTGACCTCCCGGCTGGACTATGCAAATACTTATTACTGGGGTCTCCCAGAGTCCTTGTTAACAAAAATACAGGTGGTGCAGAACGCTGCTGCTTGGCTTTTACTCAAGATTCCTAGGAATAATGTAGTGTATGTCCATCTTAAAGATTTGCATTGGTTGCCGGTCAAGGCAAGGGAGAAATTTAAGGGACTGACCTTAGCCCACAAAGCTTTTTATGGACTTGGAACTAAGTATTTGTCCAATAGGCTACCACACTACCAGCCCACAAGAACATTGTGCTTTACGGAGGCTTTACTGACAGTAGTGTCCAAGACGAAGAAGAGAAGATAGGGCTATTCTTCTTTTTCTGCTATGTCCAGCTAACACATGCTACAATTATTTGCCCTTGTCTCTCAGAACCATTAACGACCCGAAGTCTTTTAGACATCAGTTGAAGACTTGGCTTTTTAATAAAGTGTTCTAACTCTACTCTGTAGATCCTTACGTTTCATCGATCTGCTAGCGCCGGGACACTCTGTCGAGTATCTATGCGCTCTATAAATGTTTTTTGATTTGATAACAAACACCATTACTCTATCTTTCACTGAAGTGGACTGGCCTCTTTAAAAAGGAGCATAGATAGGTGTCATCACAACCCCTTTGCCCCCTCCTAGCAGGAACCTCATGGGAAGCCATGACTGTGCACCACCTTTTGTGGCACATAGTCAGTGCTCCCCCAACACATTTCTTGCCTCTGCAGGATGTCTGTAATATGGCTAATACACATAGGTAAAGTGCTCCAGGGTAAAGGGAGTGGAAACAAAATACCCATAGCCTTTGCTTTCACAAAACGACTGTTGTACACTAGGGGTGGAAAGGGTAGACAAGTGCCAGGAGAGACTAGCCCCATCCTATTCTCTTTGTTTTAAATAAAAATATGTCCCTTGTGTTTAGTGTGTTTTCTGCTTCACCCCTTCTGCCCCCTGGGAGGAAACATTGGGATAAATCCCCAAAACTGACCCCTCCACAGAGGCAGAAAGACTGTTTGGGCTTATTGGTGGGTGTGCAACCCGAAGTCAGGACAGCAGGACCCCACCCTACTCTTTTTTCACACCAAATCCTTGTGTCTAGTGGGATGTTTGTCCGCTCTGCCCCTCCATTCAAGGAGGGCAGATTGGGTTAATTTTTCCAATCATGACCCTAGAAAGACTAGGGTGTAGGAGTGCAGCTGTAGCCCAATGCCATACTGAGCAGGCCTTGTACAATTCTTTAAAATAAAAATAATCCTGGGGCCTGATTCACAAACTGTATTTTGTAGTATTTACAGTAGTGCTTCAGTAGTAATTCACAAACCTAAGAGTGTATATATCCACTTCTCTTATATTTTCTATGGGAAGACCCTCACACATATACGTTTACTCCTACTACTAAATGTGGTAGGGATCGGGGGCATGGCTGAATAAGGGTGAACACTTACTACTAAATTGGAGGGATTTATGTAGGAGTAAGGAGGGGTTTAGAGAAGATTAGGGAGGGGTTTATTGAGGGACATGCACCCGATCAGAAAAGAGTATACCTGAGCCTATTCACAAACTGCACTTCTAAAGTTTTCACATCCAAAAAGGACAAAAAACAATAGAAATTTAAGTATGTCCAGCGCCACAAATGGCCAACCACTGGTACTGCAACACCATTGTATAGAAAATAATAGAGGTAGGGACTTGAAATAAAACCTTGTGGGAAATAATGTTACATTAAATTAAAGTATCTCTGAGACAGGGTTCTCCCTATGGTAAAAAATAGGGGGTATAGGGAGACTTTTAAAAGTTTATTAAATTGTTTAAAAACATATATTTTATTGTTAAATATTCATGTAAATCAACTTTATATTTGTACTGTGCCTGTAGAACAAGATAAAAAAGCTATGGCACTATTAACTTAATTTTGAGTTAAATATTTCAGTTATTTAAAAAGATGTGTTTTAAAAAACCGCACCTAAAATAAAATGTAATATATTTGTTTATTATATATTAAGAATTACTCAAAAGTTATATATATATATATAATTAATTACATTTTTTGTTAAAGGTACATTGATTTTTAAATGTAAAAAATATGTTAACATATGTTAGCATAACATCATAATATTGTTTTAGTTGTACTTATTTTTTAACATTAGATTCATTAAATATATGTATACATGTATAGATCTGACAAGTATATGTAAAGGTATGCTTGTATGTATATGTATATGTATATGAATATGTACAGGTATATGTAGATAGAAAAATAGATAGATAGATCGATATATAGATAAAAATTATATATATATAAAGTTGAACTAAGTCATTTTAATTTAATAATATTTCCTAAATGGTTGTATCAGAAGACCTCACCCCCATTGTTGCAGTTCCAGTGGTTGGTCATGTGGGGTGCTGAATTTACTTCTGCTCCTTTTTGGCTGTAGTAATGTACACTTGTAACTTTTAGGGGCCTGTGGCACGTAAGTCTGTACTTTTGAGTAGCTTTACATTCACACATGGTAAATAGCCAAATGTTGTACAATTACCCATTTGTGTAAGAGTTAACTTACACCTATAACATGCTCACAAGTGTAAGTTATTTCTGTGAATAGCTCTGCTGGTATCTAGTGGGCTTTCTGTGCCTTACTCGCCCCCGGAGAGGACAGATAGGGCTAAGTCGTATAAAGTCTTTTAGGGCACTTGCGGTTGCGGATTTCCCTAAGGTCATGACTCACATCAATGGATTAATGAGGAACCTTGGCAATGCAGGCTCCAGAATCATCTTCCTCTACACATGTTAAGTGTACACATTCCAGATCAGAACTTGAAGAAATAAGTGACACAGCTTTGCCATTACACCACTGTTGTTTGCCATGCAGGTGTAAGGAAACCCCAGGACATGGTGATTAGACATTTCTAGTGTCAACACCTCACCACTTCAATGAAGATGCATTTGAGAGAGTGTGCAGTGTGTGCACAAGCAAAACTATCACCAGAGATGTTTTAAAGCATAGGCACAGTGGACAATTTCTCAGCACCCCCACCTTCCAAGGGGCTGTGGGAAAGTGTTTTTATTTTTCTCTATTTCACCTCTGTCTATTTCCATATTTCAACCCTTTCCTTCTTCCTGACTAACCTGATGTCTAACTCTGTCTCTCTTTGCCTAGTGTCATTTTAAAGATGCTTGGGTCCTACGGTAAGACCTACTTCAACTGTTTTTGTGAGTCCCCACTGTGGCAGAACATATATGAACCATGAGTGCTGCCTGGAAATCGGGCTACAAGATCTGTGTTGCAGGATGTATCACACACAACCACAACCTGTATATTGAGGGAGTGAATATTTTTGCGGTTTTGATAAATTAATTAGCAGATGGCGGACAGATAGCAATATGTGTACCATCAACACACCCTCTATCAATCAATCAATTGCAGGATTTGTATTGCGCGCTACTCACCCGTAAGGGTCTCAAGGCGCTGTGGCATTACAAATATGTGCCAGAACTTAAAATTATTTTTTTGTATGTTGTAAGTACTGTTGAGATGCAGGAAATTAAATGTACTCATTTATTTTGGACAACATACCATCAAGAACCCTATAGAGAAAACGTGGCAATGCACTTTGGGAGACTCCCTCTGCTACTGCTGCTACTTCCTGGTAACTTCCAGATGCTTTAAGTTGTAGGCAATGCAATACCTACACATGCAGTGGAATGGCATTGCTTTTATCTGTCTGGGTCTGTAGGTGTGGAGCAATCGATTCTAAAATGGACTAACTACTCAGCATGTTTTTCTCAAATATCTCCTCTTCACTTGATTGAACAGGGTTACCCTAACACTAAAAATCCTCTCCTGTCTCCTCCTCTACATACCAGTCAAAATCATCATTCTCCTCGCCAGAACATACAATCCTGCTATTTGGGAAGGGCACGATGCATTTTGAGGCAGTTTAAGATAGGTTGCACCTGATTAGGAACTGATTGAAATTGGTGGTAATTGCATTTCCTGAAACTGTATTTTGTGACTAGTCGCAATTACGAAATGCTTCATACATACAAATTGTGATTTGCAATTTGGAAATCCCAATTTGCGATTCCTTATTTGAAATCTCAAAAATAGCGATTATCAAAAGGAATGAATCACAATTTGGACAGACCAAATTACCTTTCGTACATTCTGAAAGGGCCTTTTGCTTCTGCAAAAAGTGATTAGGACAATTTGCGAATGCAAAATCCTTTCATACATCTGGCTCTCAAGCTTGAGCGAAAGTGTCAGACTGTCTAGATTTTTTTAAATAGCTTGTTTCTTTACTTCATCTGGTTATATAAAGAAAGCGATGCAACTTTTTTAGGTGCATAGACTTACCCCAAGTGCACAGGCCTTTGACTTTATTCAACATGTTCCACTTTTGTAAAGTAAAGAAAGACATTGTGTGCCCCTTTTGTGACTGCATAATCCTTGTGGAACTCACGTCAGCAGGTTCAATCACAGCCTGATAGTACAATAGAATCAACAGAAAACCAACAGAAAACCCTGCCAGGGCTTATTTTACAGTCCCACAAGGGGATCCTTAGTTTTAGAAGCAAGGTGACAAAAGAATGTCAGAGCCCAAGACACATCACACACTTATCATTTGGTTCTCCTTAGTTTATTGGTAGTTTGGTTCAATTGGTATTCAGATCGCATGGTCATAAACAGATAACCATGATACATTTGATAAAAACAAGGAAAATTATTTCTCATGGTATAAATATCATAATTTATACAATGCATATACGTCCCACACATTCCCAAGCAGCCGTACTGGACATCATACACTTCTTTTCACACTCATAAGATCAGTCATTACCGCACTCAATTATACACGACACTCATACTGGTACAGCCAAGTCTGCAGAGCAGATGAAAATTAACTGCATGGACACAAATCAAACTGTAGATGCAAAATGAGGGAAAAGACAGTTGTTGAAAATAACTAGGCTTCTGCCCTCCACAGGAGTCACGCCAACGCACGTTACGGTGTTATGGCCAATTCAGGCCACACCTTCTTCAGAGCAGGGTAGTACCATGGAGTAGGGGACGCACACAACCATATAAGGTAATGGTAGGTATATAGCGAAGGTCAGATCATGAATTGGATGGCTAGGATCAGGGATTTTCTTTCCTGGCAGTCTGTATTGTCCAAATTAGTGGGGGTCTGTATTCATCAAGGGTGAGGTACTAAATAGCTCCAGCCGGAGTTCCTATTTCATGCAGTCAAAGATATGCCTACATTATGGAGACCTTTGATAGAGGCACTGAATCGTGTAGCAGCGTTAAGGTCCTAAGGAATGAAATATCTTGTGGCGGCGTTGGCGTCCAGCCAGGATGGATGTGGAATCGCCCGAACCGGGCAGTCTTTGAAAGGTTCACAGAGGCGGTCTGTGGGGTTTCTCTGGGGTAAAGTCAATAAAACGCGATGGCAGGCTTCTCGGCACAGCACACGGATATATGTTTCCCCAGCGAGAGCGTGCTCAGGTCGGACCCCGCAGCGCCGAAGGAATTTCCAAATCTCTAAGCCTCTAAGGCTATTGTGGAAGTCTCTGATGCATTGTGTGCTTGTTTATATAGCTTGCACCTGGTTACCACCTGCACTTGGTGGTAATTTTGCAGTGCAAGATTGCGAATTTTTGAAAATCGCAATTTGCGAATTTTTCAAACATTCCTTAGCAACTTCTTAAATTGCGATTTCTCAATTTGCGATTTTTGCAGCCTACATATCGCAGACTGTGAATTTGCAAGGATATTCACAGATTTCGGGCCTCGCAAATTAGGAAATCGCAATGAATTGCGTTTTCTTAATTTGCGATGCAAAAATGTGAGTTACATCACGTTTCTCTATTTCGCATTCGCAAATGCTGTTTTTTTGCGATTCACAGCGTTTGTGAATGCAAAATAGTTTCATACATATGCCCCTAGTGATTGAAATCTGGTCACAAAACTTTATTCCCCTCAAGGGAGGTGGTAGCCCATTTGCAAATGGAAGGGGTCTGAAAGAGACCTCTTCTCCTTTGCGAATGTGGTAAAAAGAAACTTTTTAAGGAGCAGGGAGTTGACCATGGGACCACTGCCTGCTGATAAAAAATGTTTGCTAAAGTTTAAATTTTCTTTTTTAAATGCATTCCATTTACTTTTTAGAAAAACGGGCTGCTTAAAAAAAAAAAAAAAGATTGCTTTACAGGCATGTTGGTTTGCTGACCCCAGCAGGCCTCCATGCCTGTGATTGTAGCCAATCATAGTCGGTAGCAATTTGTCACCTACCTTATTAATATCTATGGTGTAGGTCGAATTGCATCCCACTATGAACTTGGTATTTTTTGAACAGACCTATAAATATGCATAGGTCGGTTCACAAAATACAAATGCATACAGTAAAAGTAGGTGCGATCACTTTTACCGAATTAATTCATAGTACATGAGGCCCTTAGTTCGCCACTCACTTTAGATTTGAAAGTTTACATTTTCTATGCATAATCTGCACTATTCTCTAGAAGAATGTGTTGCTTTCTTGATATGAGCCATGTTAAGTCATTTCCATTAAGGAAATGTCTCTGCTACTTACCTCAAACAAATCACTCCCACTACCTTTTATATTTCTTTTGAAACTCAACTGTTTGTGCAAAATGCATAAAGATCCATTTGTATGAAAAGAGGAAGGCTTCAGAAGAAACTTTGTAATCGCATCAGGTTTCCCTTTTTGCAAATTCATAAATTCTTATTAAAAAGGGTAGGTGTGAGAACCTTTTACGTTTGTCTTGATCCTGACATTTCCATTTCAATTACTCTTACAAGTTCAAAACAGAACTCTCCCTGGGTGTATAATAGAGTTATATTGATTTATATTCTGTTTTCATCAAAGCCATTTAAGGCACAGTGGGATACATTTACAAAAATCACGTATTAAGTAAAATGTCACATTATTTGAATGATTTCCAATTGATTGCCCTACCAGCTGGAAATAGGGCAATGTCATCTCAATGCAGGGACAAAATCCGTAGCTCTACCAAATCCCTATATTAGCACTATCTATCCGATATAAATGTCCAGTGTAGGCCTTTAAATTTGTTAATGACCTTGGGCCGCTGCGTTTGCGCAGATACAGAATGGGAGGCGAAGTTAATACTTATCACTTAGTAATTTCATAAAATAAAAGTGAATCTGACAAATAAAACTCTTTTTAACATTATAACAAAGTAAGTCTGCAAACTACGACTCTTCTGTAAATTAGTAGCATTATATGCTTGCCATGAATTACGCACTACAGGTTATCATAAAATAATGCCATCAAAATGATATACTGTAACATGATATATTATAATATTGAAGATTCTAGATTTTGTAGATTATTTCTTTGAAGCAATTATTGCACTCTATATTTGCCTGGAAGCTGCTGCCAAAGGTATACTCACATTTACACTTTTTATCCCAACCACCAAAACTGTACTATCACTGCAAAGCTTTTCCTACACAAGCATGCTGTTTAATTGTCAAAAATGACCTTTTGAAATAGAATGACCCTTACTTCTGGAGGTAGCTCACCATCATTATTTTCTTTCTTTTTTCTTTTTTTTTTATTGTTTATGTCAGCAAGCAGTCTTTATAAATAAAAAAATTCAGCTTAAAAGCAACACAAACCATTATATGTACATCAAAGTGCAGCATTATTCAGTATACAATAATGAAATCATTGGTCAAAAAATTCAAAACCATTTTGAAAGAGGAGACCAGAGATTCTGGCCAAATAACTATTTTCTTGCCTCTTTTGATTTATATGCCGCCATCTCCAAATAGTATGTAGATAATAATCTAGATTGCCAAATATTAAAAACTGGTGGAACTGAGTCTAGCCATTGAGCAGTGATACATAACCGAAAGATCGACATACAGATAAATAGAAACCCTTCCTCTGCTTCCGTCCTAAATCCTACTTGAATTGCCTGGAAGCCCAGAATTACCATTTCAGCTGATAATTGCAAACGAATCCCCAGGCTGACATTTTAAAAATATTGAACATCAGTAATAAATTGTAACAATTTAGGACAGTGAAAAAACATGTGAGCTGAATCTGTGTCAATACACCCACAACGGTTACATTTATCATCCCTTTTTGATATCCATTTTGCCAATTTCGCAGGGGTGTAATATACATCAAATATGGACATAAAATGTTGACTTTTTAATGGACCATTAAACAGGACTTTAATTGATAATTCAATTGCTCTAGTCATATCTATCTTATCACTTTTCAACTTTCTTCGCCATTTATCCTCAAAAAAACCTAAATCATCTTGTAGCCTTTTTAACAGAAGTTGTTAAACTGGACCAATTTGAAGTTTAGCTCTTATAGCTTCCAATATATCAATTCTATCTATCATTATCTGATGCTGGATCCTTCTTTGTATTTGAAGATACTTAAAAAAGTCTGTCCTAGCTAAATTATATTAATGCTGCAAACAAGTGAAAGAGGTAATTTGATCCCCCTGATATAAATCTCCTAATATACATATCCCTGCTGAGTACCATCTATCCATCACCTGAACCCTGAAAACATCCGGTTGTGCACGACAATTATTTAAAGGTGTGTAGTAATTCAGGTTAGAATTCAGACCAAGTTTGCCTTTTACTTTTTTCCAGATTTCAAAAGCCGTCAATAAGATTTTAAATTTAGTTTTTTTATAATAACTGGGTTCTAATATTCTAACTAAGCATTGTCTAGCCTCTTCATCCAGTACAATTTCGTAGATTGAGGGGCTAACAGGTTCTTCTATCATTACATCGTGAAATATCAAAACACCCATGTGTTTCAACAATACAGCCCAGTAGTACAACCGAACATTTGGGATCCCCCAACCTCCCCTAACTCTAGGTAATATACACCACTTCATTGCTCTCCTAGACCTACGATAACTCCAAAGAAACCTAGAGCACAATGTCTCAATTTTAACAAAGAAAGAGGTTGGAAAAAGAAGAGGAATCGTGCGAAATAAATACAGAAATTTCAGGAAAATTAACATTTTTAAAACGTTACTATGATCATATAGAGATAGGTGAAGGCTATTCAGCCTTTCCAAAGTTTTGTTTACTGAAGCTACTATAGGATCCACATTCAACCGCACTATATCATCTGTTGCTGCTGAAATTTTAATACCCAAGTAAACAGCCTCAGAAGAAAAACACATATCTTTTGGACTACCTGCTTCCGAATGAATTAGCTGCGTTTTGAAAATATTCAATTTATAACCCGAGTATCCCCCAAATCTTTCAGCCAATTCCACTATCTTTGGTAACGCAGTCTTAATAGCGACGTCGTCTGCATATGCAAACACCTTGTATGCTACCTGATGTAACCTAACTGGAAGGATTCCTGCTTCCTTTTCCAATCTATTTAAAAAAGTATCAATATACAAAGCAAATAACAAGGGGGAACAAGGGCATCCTTGTCTGGTTCCCCTTGTTATTGCCAAGCTGCCCGAAAGTTCTCCGGAGATACAAATTGCAGCCTTCGGATAGTTATACAATGCCTGTATTGCATTAATACATTCTTTAGGGAATCCCTTCCAGTTTAAAGTAGACCATAAAAACTTCCAAGAAACCCTGTCAAATGCTTTTTCCGCATCTAACAGGGCTACCGCAACAGGGGATCTTGTAGCTTATGCCCAATCCAAGAGAGAGACAATCCTTATCACATGGTCTATTGTATCTCAATTTAAGATAAATCCATCCTGTCTTATTGAAACTAGACTTGGCATTAAATCATTCAATTTGTTGGCCAATATCTTGAATAAACCTTACTATCGGCGTTGATAAGCGAAATTGGTCTATATGAAGCCATATCAGTATCAACCTTATCTTTCTTATTAAAAATTACGATGGTTGCCATATACCAAGATTCTGGGGGGTTACCTTAAAAAGCTTGCTGACATAGTTCTATCAATTCTGTTTTTAGTATTTTTCTAAAAGTACGATATTCGAGGGGATTGTTATCCGGACTCATAGCTTTACCTGAAGCTAGACCAAATAAAGCTGCTTCAATTTCTTCCCACGTTATAGGGGCTGTTAACAGTGCCTTTTGTATTTCTGTAAGTTCTGTGGTATCTAAATTCTCCAAATATTCCACAGCACCGTTCTCAGCTCGCACCCCGTCTATTGGTTCACTAGATAATAGTTGATAAAAGTCTTGAAAAGCTTTTAATACCCCAGATTTTGACTCTTGCATGACCCCTTTCAAATCAAAGATCTTTGAAATATCATTAAAGACTGCTTTCTGACGTAATCTTTTTGCCAAAACCTTTCCAGTTTGTTCACTAAATTCATAGCATTCTGCCTTATGTTGTCTATGTTTGAGTGTGATTTGATCAGCTATATTAGAAGACATTGTCAAATCTCGTTGTGCAGCTTCTATGTCCTGACCCAGTCTAATCTTATCAGCTAACTTACGTTCTGCCAACATAACCATATCTGTTTCATTCTTAAATTTAATCACTCTTTTAATTTTAAAAAACTCCTCTATACCTTTAACCATATGTTGACAATAGTCTTCCTCCAATAATGGATTTCTTTGAAAAGACCAGGTACCTCTCCCTTCTCTTATGTGTGAACCCAAAATAAATTCAAGTATTAGGGGGTTATGGTCAGATATAAGTTTTGGCAAAATCTCAATATTAACTTTTCCTATAAATTGCTGTAAAATAAATAATTAATCCAATCAAACAAATTTCTTGTCCTGGGCTGAAAAAAAAGTATATCTTGATTCTTTTGCACGAAGCATATTCCACACATCATTGAGCCCATGTTCTAAAGTTAACTCACGTAGGGCCCTTAAAGTCTGATATTTTCTCCCGGCATACCCCACGTTCTTCCTAATATCGAAATCCGAATCCAAATGAATATTCAAGTCCCCTCAAATAATCACTGGTTGAGGCCATAGAGCTAATTCGGTAGTAATAAAGTTCATAAACTCAGAATCTTCCAAATTTAGACCATATATAGTACACATAGTAAATCTATTCTCATCAATCTTAAATTCTCCCATAACCCATCTCCCCCATTTATCTTCCAAGGTCTTTAAGCAAATCCCTAAACCCCGTTTCATAAGAATAGCTACCCCTCTCTTGATCCCTGTTTGTTTTAAGCATACGACTAAGTCTAGACCTACATTTTTCAACCAACTCCTCTTTTCCCAAACAATGTGCATTTCTTGTAAGCATAATATATCAATTCATGATAATTTAATTATTTTAAAAAGTACATCCCTTTTCTTAGGGTCATTGAGCCCACTAATATTTAACGCGCATATCCTTAATTTCCTATCCATTTTTCATAAAAAATAAAGTTCTTATTTTCAAAATATATATTTGCTCTACATATGTAACATGCCTCTTTTTAATATTTATGTAGTAATTCACCTTACAATATAGCATCAGAAGAACTAATCCAAGCTTCCAACAAAAAGTGACTGCTGCTGACTTATCACCCCCACCACCATCCCCCCTCCACCTCCACCCTTCCCTTCATCCTACCTACAACCCCCACCCCCCGTCCCACCCAACCCACCATATGAGGCACAAGGACTGTTAGTCCCTGAGAATATGGAGTGCCACCCCCCTTTGCTAGGTTGGGAAAAAGAATATAATTGTCATTAAACTTAGCTTAAGATCCCCTTAAGCTGGGTGTTCACGCTCAAATCACACATGCATTGTCGGTTTGTCACATCATAAAGACAACAAATAGTCTTTAGCCACAATCTTGGAAAAAAAAAACCTGGTTTGTCCTATTACAATAATCTTTAACTTAGCCGGGCTCTGGAGATAAATTACCGCTCCCTTATCTTGAAACCCAGGAATAAGCTGACGTAGATGCCAGCGTTTGGATACAGTAGCCTGACAAAAATCTGGTCGGACAAAAAAGTTGCAACCTTTTGCCTGTCTTTTTTTGTCAGACCTAGCAATACCAAAAACCAATTCTCTTGCTAAAACATTGCTAAATCGAACAAGAATAGCTCTTGGGTGGCTATCCTCTCTTTGCACTCGTCTTTTGATGGTAAACGGAAACTGATAAGCCCTCTGTATCTCAGTGGTCCAGTCCCAAAGAGTCAGCTCTGGAAATGCCTCTGAGAAAAGTTTGCAAACAAATTTATGAACATCGGACTTTTCTATTCCCTCTGGAACCCCCAAAATTCCTAGATTATTCCTTCGTGCTTGATTTTCCAAATCCGAATGTTTGAAGCTAATATCATCTCGTTGGGCTTTTATGGAATTTATTTCTAGCTTCTGGGTAGTCAGATCGTCCTCCAATGCCGATATTCTTGTTTCTGCTTCCGTCATTCTGAGCGAAATATCTGAACATGTTTTAGCAACCTTCCGACACGTAGCTTGTGTGCGAGTATTTTCCAATTTTATTTCTTCTCTCTGTTCCATCATAGTCTGGTAAATCATAGATAATGTTACTTCCTGCTCCGGGCTCAGTTCATCTGGCCTCAGAGCTTCTTCAGAGGGAACCCCCTGTGTAGTGTATTAAGTGCTTGGGAGGCCACGCCCATGTTCAGAGATTTATTTTTGGGGTTCTGGGTCTTTTTTTTATTATTTATTTTTATTAGCAATACATGAGTAATCACATAACATGAAGGAGAAAAATAATATGGCACATGCGACAAACAGTCTTTTGATAAGCTAGAAAAACCAGTTACAAATTGCCTGGGACAATACACATGATATAATTGAATTGAACCCAAACAGGGGATATAAAAAAGAAGCACATAGGTATCAAGAAAAAAAAAACGAAAAAAAACCACACAGGTACATACTATATTTCTATAGCAAGATAGGACAAAACAGGACCCCAAATTTGCAAGCCCAATTTCCGTTTACGGCTGCCTTTGAGAGCATATAAGCTATATTCAATATTAAACTTAGCCAGAAACCTAGCCCTCCAAGCATCGAAAGATGGTGTCTCCTTCTGAAGCCAACAGGAAGCTATACACAACCGCAACACTGCAGAAGCTACAAAAATTAGGTAAACAGCATTCTTCGGTACGGTATCCACATTTGCACCCATTTCTACACCCAAAAAAATCTGCATAGGTGACAAATGTATAGGGGATCCCAAAATCGCAGATAAACATTTATCTACATGCTCTAGTAGTTTATCTAATTCTGAACATGTATAAAAAATATGGACCACATCTGCATCTGGATTACCACATCAAAAACATTTCCCTTCCTGTTCTCCACCCCATTTAGCGATTTTGTTGGGTGTAAGGTCCAAATAAAATATACTTTTGTAGTGTTGAATGGCTAGGTTAGCGGACATAAACATTCGGTTGGTTAATTCAATGGAGATCTCAAGCTGTATCCCGTGACTGCCAAGTCTTCTCCCATTTATAACTCTGTGCCTCCAGATCATTGGATTTTGTATCTGGCATGAGAGTATACAGTGTCCCAATTCTTAATGACTTTCTAATAGCTTCTATAAGGGAGTTAGTCTGGATATTCCAGCTAGCTTTAAGGAGATAGTCTCTGATCTGTAAATATTTTTAAAAAATCTGCCCGGGGTACACAATATTGCTCTGCAATCTTATCGAATAATTTCATACGCCCGCCATATATAGATCCCCAACCATTCTTATGCCACTTATGTAAAATCTTGCCCCAGAATATACTCGGAAAGAGGGCCGTTGCTGTTAATGGGTATAATATGAAACTTTTTCTATCTTAAACATTTGCTTAATAACCTTCCATACTTTGTATGCAGCTATAACTATCTTGAATCTTATGCATTTTTAATAGCTCCAATCCAATTGTAAAAACAGGCAGATTTTTGCATCAGAGCCCAGCAGCATTTGGTATATAGAGGGGGACTCAGCAACATCACTTGGTCCTGTCCCAGTAAGCAATATATTCATACACTGTAGCATACAATCATAATAGTAAAAAGTAAAATCCGGAACAACCCACCCACCTACAGCTCTCGGTAACACCATATTTTGCATTGCTCGGCGAGATTTCTTACCTGCCCATATAAAATTCATATATACAGACTGTAATTGTGCCAAATGAGTTTGCGATATCTCAATGGAACACATCTGAAGAAATATAATATTTTGGGCAAAATCATCATTTTAAGAACATTACACCTGCCAACAAGTGACAGATGCAGGCATTCACACTGATTTAATTGCCTACGGGCCCCATTTAACAACTTCCCATAATTAGAGTCAATCAATGCAGCTGCGGAAGTTCTTATTAAAACTCCATGGTACATTACTTCCTGCAACACCCTTGGGTCTTTGAAGCCGACTACATTGTAGCACAAAATTTGAGTTTTAGCTGTATTCAGCTTGTAACCCGAAACAGCTCCATACTCCCCTGCTTATTGTTCTATCTCTTGAATTGCTGGAGACACTACAGCAACGTCATCTGCGTAGGCAAACATAAGGCATTGCTGTTGCTGTAGAAATATGGGTTGTATCTGCCGGCTGTGTTCAAGCATTTTTAGAAATGGGTCAATGTAAAGAGAAAATAGTAATGGGGAGCAGGGACAGCCCTGTCTGGTCACCTTCCGGATAGAGATTGCCGTAGATTCAAGGCCCATGGTGCAAATCCTAGCAACAGGCTGACTATATAGCGTTTGTACTGCAGTGAGGTATTGTTGCCCGAAGCCACGCTGTAACATCACTTCCCATAAAAAGCACCAAGAGACTCGATCAAAAGCCTTCTCGGCATCTAATAAAATAAGACTAAAGGGATCGCCCTTGGTATTAGCATGGTCTAATAAAGCGATAACGCGATTCACATGATTTTTCGTTCCACGGTTAGGAAAAAAAACATGCTGTCTTGTAGATACCAGTGGAGTGATGACAGTGCCTAACCTAGTGGCCAGGATCTTAGAGTAGATATTGCCATCCGTATTTAATAAAGATATGGGGCGGTATGATGCCGGCAGATCAGAGGGTTTGTCATTGTTCAAAAATACAACAATGCTAGCTTCGTCCCATGATTTTGGGGACAGCCTCCTTTGTGCTCTCCTAACTGTGGCTAACATATCTTCTTTTAAAGACTCGAAAAAAAATGTATATATCTCGAGTGGCAATTTATCAGGGCCTGCTGCCTTACTAATTGCAGGCCCATTTATAGCTTGTTCCAGCTCAAGCATTGTAATAGGAGTGTTTAGTCTCAATGCGACCACCTCCCCCAGATCTCGTTTACAATACTGACGTACAAATGTTTTAACCCTTTGTAAGTCATATTGATCTTCCGCATATGATGTTTCATAGAGGTTTGTAAAAACCTCCAATATGCCCTTCTCATTTTCAATACGACGTCCGCTAGAGTCCAGAATAGCATTAATTCTTCCGGCCGCTTCTTTTATCCGCAATTTTTGGGCCAAAAACCTCTCACATGCCTCCCCATATTCATAATTGAACTGCCGTTTAATTATATATTTTTTGGGAGCCTCTTGACTCCATTGTAAGTTTATTTTTACTTTGGTCCGTGCCACTTTCGAAGCTGCAACCCCAATATTTATGCCTACATGTATACCCTGGACTAAAATCTCTTTAGCCTGTGCAGGATCTTGATACAACTGCTGGAGGTGTAGCCCCATCTGCTTTTGACTATGTAGCCCATAACTAAGAGTTTCTCCCCTGAAGGCAGCCTTAAAGGCTTCCAAACATGGCCTGGATCAGTGCTTCCACTATTAAAACGAAAAAACTCAGCTGTCCAAGCCTTCATATGTACCAGAAATATTTGATCCAGCAAAAGCTTACGATCAAAGGAGAACATCCTAGGTTTATAAACAAACTCTATACCAGACAGAGTTATTACCACTGGCCCATGATCTGACATCACCCTTGGATATACCTGAATGCTTGCAGCATTAAGAATATACTGTGGAGCAAAAAAATAGTCAAGCCTGACTAGCTTTTGATGAGGACACGAGAAAAACGTGTTTCCAGCCTCAGAGCCCCTTAAATACGCCCACGTGTCAACCAATCCACGAGCAGTGATCAACGATTGTAGTGCCTTAAACACCTTTGGTTTTCGACCCATATACCTAGAAATATTGTATAATAGATCAGATGGTAGATTTATATTCAAATCACCACATATGATGAGGGGGGTTGGCCAAGTAGCTAATTCAATATTCAGAAAATCCAAAATTACAGCTTCATCTAAGTTAGAGCGATATATTGAGCATAGCGTAAATGTCATTGCCCCAACCATAAGCTCAACAATTGCCCATCTTCCAAATCCATCCGATGCACTCTGACCAATATGACCAATATGTTTTTTATAATAATAGCAACACCCCTAGATGTACAGGTCTGTTTAGTGCATACGGCAAGCTCGTAACCCAACTCATTTAATAATTTTCTTTTCGACCAGGGTATGTGAGTCTCTTGAAGACAAATTGCGTCAAGTGAAGCATCTCAAGCTCTCTTATAACCCACTGCCGTTTATTGATAGAATTCAAATCCCTGACATTAAGTGTCCCAAGTCTAATACCTTTAGCCGACATCTAATTCAGCTGAACCAACATAACAAAGACGCATGTGCCCAGTGACCAAAGCTTTCCAACACTTTAACAAATAATACCCATGTATTGCTCTTAATTTCTTGATTTTTACCCCCACTCCCTCAGTCCCACCCCCTAGCGCCCCCCTACCCAAGCTAGCCTGCACCCACCCACACCCCATATCACCCCTCCTCCACACAAACTAGGGCTTAAGGACCATGTCCTCTGTGATGGAGAGAGAAATGTGCATTATCCCCTCCCCGTGACCTCCCACCCGCCTTAACCTAGCATTTCCTACTCTCTTCCAGTATCACCAAATAGAACCTTATTGGCTCAGTTCCTAAACTATCAAAATATTGAAATCATATTTGCATATCCTTACTAATGGAACAAAGCTCAGCGAAACACAGAAAAAAATAAACCAATGCTGAAAGAGAGACTCACATGAAACACTGTTATATCACCCAAGAAGCAGGTTTCATATATGTTAGCCAAAGCCCATAGCATTCAGCAAATCCTGTGCCAGAATCTCTGAGGTGAAATATCTCGTTTGTGCCTTGTATATGATCTTTCATTTTGCTGGATTAAGGAGAAATACCTGAGCACCCTTTGCTTGGAAGGCTGGCATTAACTTCCGCAATTGCCACTGTTGCTGTACCGTAGCCAGACAGAAATCGGGGCGTACAAAAAACTCGCACCCCAGACCGGCTCTACGCCTGTCTGGGCGTGCCAAGTCAAAGATAGCCTCCCGTAACAAAAAATATTTAAACATATTAGAATAGCCCTCGGATAAGCATTAGAATCTACTCTAGAGTCCCTCTTTCGCTGCCGTAATATAAACGGAAATCTATGTGCCCTGATGACCTCAGTGTCCCCTTTCCAGTCTTTAAGTTCAGGGAAAGACTCTTTAAACAGATCAACAATAAATGTTCTTGTATCCTGGCCTTCCTTGGATTCGGCAATACCCAAGACGTGTAGATTATTCCGTTCTGGGTCTTTCTTGCTCTGTATTTTTTTACTGTAGTTATAGTTGTTCCTGGAGAAGTCTCGATTGTTCTCAACTCATCATCCAAGCTACTACCATCATCTTGATAGTCAGCCCAGTCTTTGCTCACACTTTCATTTGATGAGTGATCTGACATTGAATAAAAATTGTCAGCAATATCCTGAGAACCTGTCAGATCCTGTAAACAAGCACCCTCAGTTAAAATAAGAGAATCTATTTCATAAACGAGGTTATCCAAACTGCCAGTAATTCCTTCTGCCGAAGAATTCATGGGGACTACAGCTCCCATAATGCCACTCACGGGATCTATTCCGCCAATAACTCCTTCTTCTCTATCTTTTCCTGAGTCAGCGGATAATGTTTTTGTGACATCCTTTAGTGAACCCGTTAAAGAACAGTCCCAAGATGGATGTGCCCCCTGAGCAGGAGAAGTAGCCAAACAGGTCTCCTTATTTACGGTGTTAAGTGCACTTTTCGCTGGAGTCTTTATGCTCTGTGACTGTGCATTATTAGAGAGATGTTTTTCAAATAGCGCTGGCAATGTTTGTACTCCTTGTTTGCCAGAACGAACAGCTAAACTCGCCTTTGCAGAGCGCTCCCCTCCTTTCTTTTGATTTACGAGTGAGGGAACCTGTGCAATTGCATTTCCAGCTTCTCCAGTCTCTCCCGTCTCCCCCACATCTCCATCATTATTGTTTTCCATACCTTCAGTCAGTGCGGGCTGGGCTTTCGTTTTTCCGCTTCTGGTAGTTGGCTTCGGAGGCATTCTGGTCTGTTCTCCTCCACTTCCACGAACTACTCGCAGGTGTGGTCCCAAAAGGAAAGCCGAATAACGCCAAACCGGCACCCTCGACGCTCCAACAAGCAGAAGCACGCACACCATCCGACACTCTGTGCGGGGAGCGGCGGTATAAACTCAGCGTTCACCAGCAGACTCTCTCGATAAAGGCAGCAAGTCAATCTCTAGAGCTGATTCAACCCCAGAATTGTTTCTGTGTCTCGTGCTTACAGCTAATGACGAGTATCTTAATAATACACTGATTGCGAGGACCTCCGTGAACACGCCGTTTTCACATCCTTCTCTTTCCCAACCAGGATCTGGGAACTAGCTGCTCACACAGCCATCCCTGCGGCCACCATCTTGCCTCCCACCATCATTATTTTCCGATTAATTATGTAAGACCAATAATGAGACCTGAACATCATAATACCAGTTTCATACAAATGACTAAGTGCAAAGTTAATATCAGATTGTAGACTTTACGGGGGAGCATTTTTGTCACCCACTAAAGAAACTTCCCCTTCACAAGTTAAGTCATCTTTGATCTTGGAATTTGTTTTACGAAACAGTGGATAGAAGCAGCGGTTTAACGTATAGTGATCGGAAAAAACAATCAATCACCAAATCAACTCAACTATTAGATAAAATAAAGAAACTTGAATACACATACTATAACTCTTCCTCTGAATCCTCTCTTCGCGACCTTATTTCAGCCAAAATTGAGTTCAATAAATTTACCACTAACGCAGCATCAAACTCTCTCCTTAAGTGTAATTCCCGTTATTACGGAGGACAAAACAAAATGGGCAAGCTTCTAGCTAATTATCTTAAAATACGCAAAGAGAAAACAAAGATCGAATCTTTACAAGGTCCAACTGGTATTTCCCTCTTCAAAGATAAAGATATATTAGCTCAATTTGTCTCTTTCTACCAAACTCTATACACTCCTGAATCTATCCCTGATCCTGATGATCTTCTTGCTTATTTTCGAGATATTCCTTCCCCGCAATCTTCACATGTAGATTTTCAAACGCTGAATTTAGATATTTCCCCCTCTGAAATCTCTCATGCCGTCTCAATCCTACGTAAAGGAAAAGCCCCGGGACCAGACGGTTTCACCATTGAATTCTATAATCATTTTTCTTCCCTTCTCCTCCCTAAACTTTTCCTGTTATTTCAGTCATTTGTTGATTCTGGTTCCTCTCGGGGGACCTTCCAAGAAGCATTAATCTGTTTAATACCCAAACCAGACAAAGATCATACTCTATGTAAAAACTATCGCCCGATCTCCCTGGTCAATACAGATTATAAAATTTTTGCCAAAATTATAGCTCTTAGATTAGATCCTCTACTACCAGACCTTATCGGTCCGGAACAATCTGGATTCGTTAAAGGTCGTTTGGCATCAGATAATTCTCGTGTTTTCTTTAACATTTTGAGTAGAGCCTCTTCTCTTACTTCCCCATTAGCCGCCATTTCTCTCGATGCCGAGAAGGCTTTTGATAGAATTGGCTGGGATTTTATGTTCCAAGCTCTTCGTTGGTTCGGTTTCCCACCTAAATTCATTTCCCTTATCTCTCTACTTTACTCTAGTCCCCATGCCTCCATTTTTGCTAACGGCATCACTTCTGATTATTTCCCCCTCCAAAGAGGAGTTCGTCAAGGATGCCCTCTATCTCCCCTTTTGTTTATTTTGGCTTTAGAACCCTTTTTAACCAAAATTAGACGCGACGAGAATATTTCCGGTTTTCAATATGGTTCCCAACAACAACAAGTAAAATTATCGGTATACGCTGACGATATTTTATTTTACTGCTCAGACCCTCAAATAACCCTTCCTTCCTTCCTAAACCAAGTCTCCGCTTTTTCTAATGTCTCTGGGTACAGACTTAACACGGACAAATGTGAAATACTACCCCTGAATCCCCTATGTCTAAAACATCTATTTGACTCCTCTGGATTCTCCTGGCAACCCTCTAAGATTAAATATCTAGGGGTTTGGTTTGCTCCTCGTCTCTATGACACCCTCAAATTTAACTTTGAATCCCTTTCTACTAAGCTCACTTCTTCCATCAACCGTTGGAACCCTCTCTTTCTTTCCTGGTGGGGTCGCCTGGGTTCCATAAAAATGATGCTAGCTCCTTTGGTTCTATACACTATTTCTATGATTCCCATTCGCATCCCCAATCATCATTTCAAATCAATAGATTTTATTTTATTGAAGTTTTTATGGAAAAACAAAAAATCCAGAATAGCCCTCTCTGCTTTAAAGAAGGAAAAATCTTTGGGTGGAGTTAAATTTCCTAATTTTCAATCTTATCATAATGCCTTCTCCTTAAAACAAGCCTTACGTTGGATTTCTTCGGATCTTCCGTATTATCCTCCACTTTGGCTAACACTCGAATCATCTTTCCTTCACCCTTATGAATTCAATGAAGTTCTCTCCTTCTCCTCTAACGTCACCTCTCTCCGTTCTCCCATCATCTCCCACACACGTTCTCTTCTTCAACCATACTTAATATCCACTTACCCTTCTGCATCTTCTACTTCTACCCAACCCATTTGGCATAATAAACTCATTAAAATTCGCAATCGTTCAATCTATTGGAAATCCTGGCATTCCCGTGGTTTAAAATGGGTTTCTCAACTTGTTTCTGACTCTTGCCCTCTCCCATTCCACTTACTCCAAACCCAATTTTCGTTACCCTCCTCTTCTCACAAACAATATTTATCTCTACTTCCCTCCCTTACTCAATATCTTTCCTCTCTCCCTGCCACCAACACTATTCCTACACTTCACCTTTCCATCTCAAATGCTCTTGACCAATCCCCATCTGCATCTTTTCTTTATAAATCCCTTCAAACATCTGTTGAACGTACTAAATCTAAAGTTGAGTTGGCGTGGGAAGATGATTTGTCTCAAAATTGGCCTCCTATGTTTTGGGATAGAATTTGGTCTAAAATTCAAAGTACATCTAGAGCTGCCAATACTACCCAAACCTTATTTTTTCTATATAACCGTACGCTATACACTCCCGCAACCTTATCCTTTTTCTCTCCAGACACTTCTCCCACTTGTTGGTCCTGTCCCTGCCCTTTGGCTGATTTGAAACACATGCTCTTTGAATGCCCTCCCATTCTCCATTTCTGGCAATTAGTTTGGTCTCAAATACAAAAACTCTTTAATCTCACTCTCCCCTTGTCAATCCTTCATGTTTTCCTAGGCTCCCTTTCCCCTGATCTTTCTGGACCCCACCATAAACACAAACTACTTGATCTCCTGATAGCCATTGCTTTCCATCACATTACATCACATTGGAAACAGGCCAAGGATGTTTCTTTCTCTGCATGGTGGAATGCGGTTAGTTTCAATCACCGTCTAGACACCAATTTTGTCTCCCCTATTTCCCTAGCAATTAAACGCGACCTTCTATGGCTTCCCCTCACCGAGTATTTATCTAGAATTGCCAGCCCATCTCCCAACTCTCCACCACGTACTGTTGAAGTTCAAAAACCACCGTGAAATGTTTTATCTTAGTATATGTAAATTTATTAATGCATCCTAATTTCCTTTTCTGTTTTTTATCACTTCTACGATATATGATTCTCATGTTTTTTCCCCAACCCTCAATATTTCTACAATTTTAACTTCCAATGTTTTTACCTCACATTATTTCTTGGATCAATATTATTCTGATGTAAGAGAGATTTTTTGTTTCTATAACTTCTGATTGTTTCTTCATGAAATGTCTTTTCTTCTTTATGCCTTAATAAACTTCAAACTTAAAAAAAAAAACGTATAGTGGTCGGGACACCTGTAGAATGTGAAGAGGGTCCCCTGAGTTACCCATATCTCACAAAGTAATAACTGTTCTTGGTTTGAATGGGGCTCTTCTGAAGTGTTTTTGGGATCCCCATCACCACATGAGCTGCAGGGCCTTGTGTTACGCCACTGGATAAATAACTGTCTCTAGAACTACTTAGGACAAACTTCTTAATTTCTAGTAGGGTTTTGTCATAACCAATCAATCTCACTGGAGGAATTCTGTGACCAAATTTACCCACCAAAACTGAAGCAGCCCCACAATCTTTGTCACTCAAGGATGAAGTGTTCTTTTGATAGGGAATGGAAAGTATAGACCAATAATTTTTCCTATAGTTATACTTGCCAGCAACGTGTTATACACTAAAATTGAACTCAAACAGTTTGGATAAATTTCTCATGAGTCTAGAATTTGCCCTACCTCTAATATGTCGTGGTAACAGTAAACATCTGAAATGTATAATCTGTCTAAATTATGAAATATCTGCTTTTGAAGTGCTCTGCTAACCATATGTACCAAAAGGCCTCTGTGTCAAACTACACCATGATTGCAAATCAGATCCAACAGGTTTGATGTGTGCGTCCACACTTTGCTGAACCCACTACCAACCATACGCTAAAGGATAGGATTGAAGAAGCTATCAGCTGTGTGGAAATGCTTTGCAAGACTATGCATCGTTTCACGCTGGATTTGATGAAACCTTCAGTTAGGATGGCGGAGTCCTCTCTGATGCCAACCAAGGGACCTGGGCCCTCGGAGGCAACCTCTTGGGGATAAGGGACTCACTCCAGCAGAGGCCAGCCAGGCTCAGGCATGTCCAGCTTCAATACCAGCCAGGTCCAGTGCAGAAGGTCAGCTGAGCAATTGCAGGTAGGCCTCTAGTGACCAACTGACCCTTAGAGTCACTCGGGTTAGCCTGGGATGAAGGGAGCAGGTCAAAGCTTCCTTTTGAAAGGACAGAGCAGGTCTCAAGCAGCAGGGCAGTCCTCTGAAGAAGAAGGCAGTCCTTCTTCTGTAACCTACAAGTCTAGGAGTGCACTGAAGAAGTTCAAGTGTTATACCTAGTACCTTTGAAGTGAGGGTGACATCCTGGCTTTCCTCACTTCTGGTGTTGGAAAGTTCTTTCCTTCCCCTGCCAAGGCTACAGGTAATCTAGAGTGACGAAAAACTGATGTCAGGTCCATGTGTGTGTGTGTACTGGAGTCAGCCATTTCAAATGTAAATAGGCAGGTTACTGTGCCACCCCACCCGTTCCTGACAGGATTGCCCATCCTGCCAAAAATGTGTCCCCCTTTGTCTCACTGTCTTTGAGCAATGCGCAAAGTCCAACAGCTGAGGTATTACAAGTCATGTGGCCCAGGAATCTGACAGCAGTTACCAAATATATAGGGCAGGAAAATACCAGCTTTCTAACAGTCAAAGCAACTAACGTGGGGCACTTGTGCGCACCCTGCCTGTCGCACTGCAAGTGTGGGAAAGCTTCCCTCCTTTTGTCCATTTCTACCAGCTTTATCCAAAGTAATCTTGTATGCCCATAGTAATCACTATTTTAAACATTTTTTCAAGTTTTATTAACGCACCGCCGAGACAGCATGCTTTCACCTTCCATCTTTATTTTTCTTTGTGTTTTTTAGCGTCTTCCAATGTGTACTGAGTGCCATTCCAGGCTTTTTCACAGCAACATACTCAATCGAAGGTGAAACACAGAGTGGGCTATCATCTTTTTCCAATGCATTTCGAGCCTCGTGGGCTCTTTGTCAGGGGTTTCTACAAAAATAAGAAACAATTCAACCAATTGTGCCCTGTTAACCTCCACTATTAAATTTGAAATCAGAAAAACAGAAAAATAATAATCGTGCAACACTCATATAATGCTCACATAATTCCTAAACCTGTTACCTCCCGCTCAATACCAAAAATGCCGAGCTGTCCTCTAAACAATAAATAAATCTGACGAGTGAACCACCGTACAATCCCCACCCTCCCCTTTCCAACATTACTGGAGTAAAAATTACTATTCCCACTCCAGTGAGGGCAACAGTAGAGAAAGCGTTGGATAGCGTAGGGTAAAAATTACTATTCCCACTCCAGAAAGTGCAACAGGAAGGAAAGCGTTGGATGGCATAGGGGTAAAAATTACTATTCCCACTCCAAAGAGTGCAACAGTAGGGAAACTATTGGATAGCGTAGGGGTAAAAATTACTATTCCCACTCCAAAGAGTGCAACAGTAGGGAAAGCATTGGAGAGCGTAGGGGTACAAATTACTATTCCCACTCCAATGAGTGCAACAGTAGGGTAAGCGTTGGATAGCGTAGGGGTAAAAATTACCATTCCTACTCCAGAGAGTGCAGTAGGGAAAGTAAATACTTCATATATGAATAAAAATAAATTAAATATTAATACCAAATACAAATTGATAAAAAGTAATTAACAGTTTTATATAATATAATAATTAATCAAATAAATTACTTCCCACCGTATTCCCCTATAAACCCACAACCCGCTACAGAAAATAAATTAATAAAATTAACATCATTATCAATAAACTATTAATTAAAATTAGTTACCAATTATATTTTAATTAATTACCAATTAAAAATTTAAATATCAATTAATTCCAAATAAATACCAATAAATAAATTTAAAAATGTAATTAATTATAATTAAATTACCTCCCACCCTATTCCCCTATAAACCCACAACCTGCTACAGAAAATACATTAATAAAATTAACATAATTATCAATTAATCAATTAATTAAAATAATTACTCATTTTATTTTAATTAATTACTAACTAATGATTAATTAACAATTAATTCAAAATAAATACCAATAAATAAATTAACATATTTAATTAATTATAATTAAATTACTTCCCACACTATTCCCCTATAAACCCACAACCCGCTACAGAAGTATATTACACAAAAATTAAATACCATAAAATTAATTAATTAAAATAAATTATAAAATAAATATACACTATTCACACATATACTGACATAAAACATACTTTAAAAAATAATATTAACTTACCTCAAATTCGATATTTTTGTTGTCTATATTCTGTCCATTCTATATTTTTGTTGTCTATATTCTGTCCAATCTATATTTTTGTTGTCTATATTCTGTCCATTCGATATTTTGTCCAATCTATATTTTTGATTCGATATAAATGCAAATTCTATTTGATATTTTTGTAGTCTATATTCTGTCCAATTGATATTGTGTCCATTCTATATTTTTAACTCAATATTAATGTCACTGTGATATTAAAAACGTAATATTTTTAGTGCATACCGTTTTATTCATTATGGTCATCATCATTTGCACAAATCTGCAAACCCTAGAAATGTTTTTACATATAATCAATGGGAACATTGTCCAACGCCACCAAAGGGTGGCTCAAAACATTTTATGAAAAATGTCCATAATTCTCAGGTTTTAATGTCACAAATCCAGAAACATTTTACTTTAAAAATGTTAATAAGACAGGAATGAAAAGTATGTTGACTAATACTAAGCAAATTTATTCTGCGTCTTTTTATGCTCATTTGACCACATTAAGGGGCTCATTAGGATCGCGGACGGACTTGAGTCCGTCCGCGACCCCAGAATAGGAGGGAACGTCCGCATGGGCAGCGGCGTTCCCTCCATGCAGATGAGGATGTGACCGCCAGGGTGGCGGTCACATCCTCTATCTTTAACATTGCGGCGGATGCAGCTTCAAGCTGCACCCGCCGCAATGTAAAAAATGCATACATTGCATTCGTATGTATTTGTGCATACAAATGCAGGGGGGTACCATGGGCACCCCACCCCCCCCTCACCCAGGGGGCCCGCAACGGGCCCCCGAAGTCAAAATCTGTATGCTTTTCCACGGCGGAAAAGCCGCAGTGGAAAAGCATCTCTTTTACTCTATCCTAATATGGCTGGCGGTGTCTAACAGACACCGCCAGCCATGTTACAGCTTTTCCGCCGCAGTTGTAAGTCAGTCGCAGCACAAAAGCGGCGGACTGAAACCAGGACCCACCAGCCATCCTAATGTGGCAGTGGGTCTTTGGTGGGTCCGCAGAGGATTTTCCGCTTTCTACGGGCCGGCGGTGGCTACCGCAGGCCCGGAGGATGCGGAAAATCCTCCATCCTAATCAGCCCCTAGGTTTTGACTTTTGGAAAGACAACATTGAGACAAAAACTGTCTGGGGCACAAAAGACTGGCAGGTGCAAGGTTTAGAAGCCTTATTCAGGGCCTGCATCATCCCAGAACAAAATATGTTTTTAAATGACACTGTTCAACAGACATCTTGTCTTGGCTTGACTAAGATAAAATATTTAAACAAACCATCTATACCTTAACCCACACCTGATATTAATGGCACTACAGATGAGGAGGTAGATGTGAAATAACAAAATAGAACTAATCCTGATTGGAAAAAAATGGTTAATCTGGCCCACAGACACGAATAACTGTCAAGATAGATTCCTGAACAAAACAGAAGGGTTCACATTCACTAGGCCAGATCCAAGATTTGTCCAGAGACAACATCCAGGGATAATAACAACATACAGTGTAGGAAAACTGTGCCTAGAGTGGCTACAAAAATCCACACTTCCAGATATAAAACAACACTTAACTTTACTTAAAGATGGCATTGATTTCAGAGACTTCTTACAAGGACCTCGTAAACCACGTCATAAACCTTTCATATACGCCGGTATATATGCTGCTTATAATGAAGCATGGACAATCACGCAAATGGAAACTGCAGAACGAATACAAGAAATTTACCGTATTTATTTAGAGAAAGCTCTCTCTGTAGTTGACAATCAGTTACGACTCTGTCATCCAGAATTTATTCTCTGGACAGCATTGTATCCTTTGCCATAGACATAATGGAACAGGACTTTCTCATGTTACAACATGGGCAGTCTCAATTGCGTTCTATAATTCTGCTAGGCTGAACGTTACAAAATCTTCGTTCAGGCTATGTGCCTTGACGTCTAATCAACACCACATCATTGTTTACTGGATTTAACCTTACAGATAAACAAATATCTTTGGCACAGAGGGGAGCAGACTATACGATGCTGAGCATAGAAAAACTGGAAAGATTACTATTAACCGTTTCTGAGAAACCAGCCGTAGAATGGATAATACATGGCACCATCGCTTTGCCAGTGACGATTTTCCAGTTTCAGTATTGCTTGAAACACATACCAGCAGGCCTGTATGAAAAGTTGGGTAAAGAATACATAAAGTCGACCTGGGATTTACCATACACACACAAATGTTGGAGTGGGGGAAAGGAGGTATTTCTTAGTGGTAAAAATTGCAAAAGCGCACTAAGCGGTACACTTTTATGTCAGGGTATTAATTGACATGGAGCCTGCGATGGTTCTTCGACCAACTTATCCTGCCACCTGCAAGGTTCCTTGGCAGCAGTGATAGATCCAATTTTTAGGCAGCTTTCCAATGGGAGCTACATAATGTTGAATGATCACAGCCAGTTGTGGAATGATGCAAGGAACAGGCTATCTCGTTAGTGTGTCAGCCAGGGTCACTTGTTGGATGCAAGTATTGTTTCCTAAAACTAAGACAGACGGGGAGTCGCCGCTATGGCCTTCACTGAACATCTCTTCTATATGAATTGATACTTTAAGCAGAATGAAAGCCATTCTTTTACAAAAAATGGTGCCACTGACCTCGTCCAAAGAGACGTATGATCTGCAAGTTGCAAGGTCCTCTGCAGAGATACATGCCCTATTATTTCGCAGAAATGTTAGGTCGTATCTTAAACATGTCTGATACCAGTATTTAAGACGATTTTTTCGGGAATGTTAGCAACCTTTGATGCAGTCCTAGGCATTTTTCCACACTTCGTGCACTCTGTGTTCGGCGGCCTGCCTCTCATTTTGGAACTCGTAGCAGGAATACTATTCTTGTTCCTTCTGCTCCGATATGGCAAGTCCAGTCACCAGCAATACCGAGATTACCAAGGAGACACTCTTCTGGCAATGCAGTGTCGTGGGCGCATGATACAGATTCTTGGCTTGGTTCGTTTCAGAGATCTGAATACCACGTTGTTCCTATCATTCATACCAATCTGGCAGGATTGCATCTTACCTGTTCTACGATGCCTGCTTTGTGGAGAGGAATGCGTGTTGAATATTTGTTTGACACTTTCATCAGCACTGCCAACGGATGTTGACACTTTGCTTTGTTCGGTAACGTAACTGTGGTAGACGATTTCTTTGTAAGCTTAGAACATTTAATGCTTTCTCCTGACACCGAGAATAACTTTTGAAATTACCACACAGCGTTCTATCAACTTTAAATTCGACCCTCGTTTTTCCAAAAACCCAAAAAAACTTCTAACTTTGGAACTTTGATTTGACTTTTTTCCAGAATTGAACTTTGGCACAAAGTAATCTGCTTAAAGTAGAACTATTCTTAGAGAAAAATAATTATTTGAATACTTCCTAGAGACAATATTTGACCTCGTCCACAAACCAAAACAAGTTTATATAATCTGCTCTGGAATGGTCTCAACCTTTTTTCTTCTGTATTTAAGAGCCATTTCATAAATGTGATTTCATGATTCATTCTGATAGCATTTCTATGCCATACTATATGCTTTGAATGAAACCATTGCCTTACGTACAACACAAATGCTCATTTTCGAGTACAACCATTTTTAAAAAAAAGAGATGTGTACCCTTGCCTTGAGTGCCCAACTGCCCAACTTTACTTTGTGTCTGGCATCCCTAATTCTGATTTTTTTGTCATAGGCGAAAATGGATCATGTGTCTGCACCATAATGTAGGTCTGTCTCACAGATTACAATCTTGTCTGACTGTGATAGGTGCCCAAAGCAAGTGCCACTGGAGTGACGCATATAGGGTCACTCACCTTTTTAAAACCTTAGCTGCTGTGTTTTCAACACACCCTTGGCCTACATCAGGTAGAGTGAAAAGCGTAAAAGTAGTGACTCTGCATTGGTTGTAGGTGTGCCTGGGAAGGGTACAGAACAGGACTAGAGCAGAATTCAGTAGTACATGTGGGATTAGTGCAGGGTTTGGGTGTATGTATGCCTATGAGGAATACATTACATGAGAGATATAGTGCTTTGCAGTGCGTGCACATTGAAAACATGTACTGTATGCTTGTGTGCTTGCGTGAAGTACAACATATGGAGGGTGCAGTGTTGTGCGGCAAGCACAAGGTGAGTGTGTGTGATGGAAGAGTGTGTGTTTGTAAATAGCACATCTTAATTAAATATAGAAAAGCGTCATTGCTGAACAGTGTGCACAGATTGAGTGTGTGTCCTGAAAACATGTGTTCATCTAAGGGTACAATGCATGGAGGTAAAAATGCTGGATAGTAAGTGTGCTGTAAATGTAAGTGGACTAAATGTGCCTACAATGGTACATTATTATTATTATTATTAATATGTTTCTTATATAGCGCCAGAATCGACCCCCGAAGGGGTATCTCCGCGCTTGCCTTGGGAACCTGTCCTGGTTTTTCCCTGTGAGATAGCCCCTACAGGGCATCCCCAAGGTGAAAGCCAGGCATCCCGCCGCAGGGGGGCCGTTGTGGAGATTAACCCCTTCGATGCTGATGACGAGCTCAGCTCGTCATCAGCCACGGTGGTCGTGTGCTGATGACTAGCTGAGCTCGTCATGAATATATGGCAACAAGAGTTTTCCAGCACAGGGGAAAAATAACCACAGCAGCCAAGGTGTTAAGCAAGCTCAATGCCCAGAGTTGCAGAGTGTGAACCCATGATTAGGTCAGGCAACGAAGCGAGAATTATCGAGTCCGTGGACATTTGAGCTCAACACCCTGCCGCGTCGGGAATTGAAACCTGGTCCCGGGTCTGACCTCTGCTTCAGGGTCTGCCTGCTCTAACCAGTGAGCCACACTTCTCCACTACATTACATGAAGGACCCTCGGTTCTATTTGGGAACCCCAAACCTGAGGGGTAAAGGACGTGGCCTATTGGCTAGAGTGATCAACCTCGAAGCTGGGGAACCGGGTTCAAGTCTCGGTAGGGACACTCAACATCCTGTGATTCTGGGCAAATCACTTACTCTCCAAAATTGATGTTTCTGTCTGTAATGCAACTGGTACTGATGTTAAGCACTCTGGTACCTTTGGTTAAGTTCCTGCTAAATAAAACTAAAAAAATAAATAAAAAAAGAGGAATCCTCCTAGACATTTTTGTGTGTTGCTGCATTCCTGTGAGCTGGGTGGGACACACACTGGAGGGAAAAGGAAGAACCCCCTTTACACTTCCAAGGACTGCTCTTCGATTCAATGATATGTGTCCACATATTTCCATGGGGTCTGGACACATCTGAGGAAGAGAGATGGAACCAATTAGGGAATCATAAAGAATAGAGGTGGGGTTCTGGAATTAATGATTTGATCTGCATATCACTGTGGCTGACATTCAGGTGTAAACTCTGGCTATTTCCATGTGTGGTGTTGTGGGATGATCAGCTTTGGAGTCATGCTTGCTATGAATGACATATTTCATGAGGAAATAAGAAAGAAAGAAGTGTCCACTTTAAAAGAAGCAGTACCCCAACATAATCTTTATAGACTCAGACCCTAAGTCATATTTGGTTTCTGGAAAAATACTATTAAAAAGGGACGTGAAAAGAATGCTCTCCAAGACTTCTTCCTCTTGGAACCGAGGCATGCTAGTCCCCCTGCTGGATGAGGAAGCATCACTCAGGACACCAAGATCACCTGCCCTGGATCCTGGAGCACTGTTGCCTGCATGTTTGAACAATATGCCCTATGAAGGAGAGAAATGAAATGAAATGAATGATGAAATGAATGAAGCTTATATAGCGCATGACTTACCCTGGGGCATCTCCGCGCTTGCTTAGGGAACCCGTCCTGGTATTCCCCTGTGAGATAACCCTGGCAGGGTATCCACAAGGTGAAAGCCAGGCATCCCACCGCGAGGGGCCGTTGTGGAGATTAAGCAAGCTATTGCCCAGAGTCGCAGAGTGTGAACCCGTGAGTCGAGAAGGCACCGGAGCAAGAATTAACGAGTCCGTGGAATTTTTGAGCCCAAGACCCGCCGAGGTGGGGAATTGAACCCTGGTCCAGGGCCGAACTCAAGCTCCAGGTCTGCCGCCTCTAACCCCTGAGCCACACTTCTCCAGTAGAAAATTGGAGGGGGCGAGCTCCAGTGTTGAGCCCGGCATGAGGATTTCCTGAGCAAGGTTTGAGGCTTTGAACTGAACGGTCCATTGCCAATGTGCAGTATGGCTTTGCAAACTTCTTATGCTAGGAGAGGGCCATCTTGTTCGGAGCCATAATGGAAGTACTGTGCAGGAAGCATCACGCCGCATCACCATGCCAAGGTGACCCAGTATGCCGGAAGGGGGTCACCGATTAAATGATTTTGAGCAAGGAGCGCTGGACTTGTGAGTGCCAAAATCGGTGACCCGGTATCATATGCTAGGAGGGACTGCTTGTACCACTTTGCCAAAGATACCAAGTCTACTGCAGTGACCTGTGGGTCAAACCTGCACACTGACCTGCACCTGACATACTCCCAGAGGATCACCAAGACACTTCAGAGGACGTTGTTTCATTGCGTGAGCTCCGGTCAGGTGATGAACGATCACACTAGCACCCACTCCTCTGCCGGGGGGAGAGCAACTTACCTTTGTTTCTGCAGACCGAAAGCAGCTCCAATCACTGGAATGAACCAGCAGCGCTGCAAGAGAGATTGCACCGCAAGGTGCTGCTGCGTACACCAGGAGTGGCCTGAATTTGCTGTACAGGATCTGGGCTTGTGAGCGCCTGAGGAGATGGCACTTGCTGCGTTGCTGAACACTGCCTTACTGCTTCCATGGATAAGACTGGAACTGGACCTTTGGGACCCTAGAGTCTTGCTGCTAATGGTGCTTCAGCACCATAGACACTTTTGACTAATTCCTAAAAATGTTAACGGAGAGCTATTGAGTATGGCTTAATAGTTTGCACACCTTGGATGCGGGCAGCCGTGAATTGGGACTACCGCAACAATATCACTATTAAAACAGAGATATTGGTGGCCTCGCTTGAGAATACAAACTAAAAAGTATGTATTAGAATGCGACATATGCCAAAGGATAAAAGTATCAACAGTAAAACGACCAGCGCAGACACCCCTTCTTATCTCGGATAAACCATTTGCATGTGTTTACCTGGACCACTGTGGTCCCCTACAAAGGGACGGCAACTATAGATATATCATGGTAGCAGTGGATTCCTGTACGAGGTTCATATGGATGTGGCCCCAGCGCTCGGCTGATGCTAGAACGGTTATAAAAGATTTGCGAGTCTTTATCGGCACATACCCAATTACCACGTTCCATTCTGACCAGGGTCCTGCTTTCAGCTCTCGAGCTTATAAGGAGGCCATGGCCAGCATGGGAATTGGGTTGCGGTATTCTTGTCCGTCGCACCCCGAAGGGAATAGTGTGGTAGAAAGAAAAAACCGGGACATAAAGCGATCTATAACAGCGAAGGTATTAGGTTCAGGCGCTGGGTGGGTCAAACATTTAATAAGTGTCCAAACTAGTCTTAATAACTTGCCAAGAAATTCTCTAAAAGGTTTCAGCCCATACGAACTATTGTTCGGAATTAGAATGAACATTCAGGACCTCGATAGTCAAATGTCAGTGGTACAAGAAAAAACAACAGACTTTGACATCAAAGATCGTTTGGCTGTTTTACAGGAACTGAATGAAACAATAAAATCCTTAAGCAACATAAAGTTAAAGCAACAGCCAGATACCACTGACGAGGCACCACAAGCAACAGCCCCAGCAAGGCCTGTCTGGATTCCAAAGATTGGGGATCTAGTCAGAGAAAAGATCGTGGTGAAGAAGGAATTTGGGCCTTCTTACAGAAAAGCAGTACCTGTCTTGGCAGTCACCGGAACAAGATCAGTAGTACTACCGCCCCTTGCTGGTAAAAAGGAGAACAGAGTCGTGTCAATCGACCTGGTAAAACCACAAGCATGTGGCCTATAATCAACAGTAGGCCCAGTGGACTCCCAAGAAACAACAGAATACCCAAACTTGCAACAATCCAAGAGGTTCAAACTGAAAGACTAATCACATTCGATCAGCCTGCAGTGCACAATGAAGGACTATGCAATAATGCCATGGAACTCGTGCCTCTTGAGACACAGATTGAAACAGTTCGTCAAGAAACAACACCAGTCTACACTAATGTGGCATCAGAAAGTGCTACCGAGAGACAGATTGAAAGAACAATCCCATCAATTGACAGAACTGCCTCTGGTTATTTCATCAACTTCGACAACTTCTCTGAAGATCAAAACGACCCCGAAGTGATGCCAGAAACAAAAAAGTATTCTAAAGAAAATACAACAGGACTCCTTCAACAAATCAAAGAATTATATCTGGATTCACCGTTGATTGAGCATTGGATTATCTCAGGGTTATTCATACTCCTACTATGCCTAATTTTAGTTTTAATTTTAGGAAAGTTTATTACAATTGAATGGACACAGCAAGTCAGAACATCAACCTAGTCCTGAAACCACACAGATCATCACACGTGAAGAAAAGGGAACTGTCAACAGTAAATGTCACAGCAATTCCAATACCTGGTGGGGTAGTATGGGAGTAAACAGACTATGAGATATATGGTCCGGTCGAAATCCTGAAGTATCCTCATCAACTGAAGGTTTCCTTAAGTGACTTTGTAAAACCTAGTACATTCTCTGATGATTGGGACTTTGACGGTATTAATGGCATGAACATTATTCCTTTGCTAAACCCTTGGTAGCTTGGCTGCGAGCAGGCAGGCTTAACTACAAAGACAGGTATGTAAAGCATTTAAAAACACCAATTCAGTAATTAATCAAGACACAACACATAATAGAAATCCAATACCAATTTATATAAATAGGAAATATTTTTATCTTTAAAATGACACCAAAGCAACAAAAATCCAATGTAGGGAACCAGAGATATGAATTTTCAAAGATTTAATAAAATATAGCACTTAGAAACATTTAGCACCATATTGTGATACCTGCACGCGATAGACTGGCCAAAGTCAAAGTTTCAGGCCGTGCGCGATGGAGCCTTGAGCGGCTACAGCTCGGAGCAGGTCCCGGTCTCAGTTTCTACCTTCACACTTAGATACTTTTCTGGAGCTTTTCATCCCAAGGGCCCTCAAAGCTCCCAGCCAGTCCGGATCCGGTGAGGGTTCGCCGGCTCAATGGTTAGAGCCACAGACCCTGATGCAGAGGTCTAGCCCGGGACCAGGGTTCAATTCCCACCTTGGCGGGTCTTGGGCTCAATTTCCTCGGACCTGATAATTCTCGCCTCGGTGCCTATTCTGATCATGGGTCCCACTCTGCAACTCTGGGCAATAGTTTGCTTAATCTCCACAATGGCCCCAACAATGCTAGGATGCCTGGCTTCACCTTGGGGGTGCCCAGGAGTGGGCACTTCACAGGGAAAAGCCATAAAGGGTTCCACAGGGGCATGCGTACAAGCGCCGAGATACCCTCATGGGTTGATTTGTGCGCTATACAAGTACTTCTACATTTACATTTACATTTCCACGAGGTCCCGGTCAACTTATTTGGAGTGGAGGTGAAATATTTTCCTATAACGTTTCAGCGGGACAACCCAGGAATCCAGGCCGGCATGCAATGGAAGGCAGGCGGCTTGGCTCTTGCGGTTGCTCCCGGTCACTTTTTTTACGAGAGTACTTCGAAACTTTTCTGGAGCTTTTTCTCTAGAGGTCTCTCGATGCCCCTCATATAGCCAGATCCAGTGAGGGTTCATCTGGTTCAATTTTCTTGTAGTCCCGGTCAAGCCCTGAAAGTTGGATCGATGGATCTTTTAGCGAGACGAACTTGGTTGGCTTGGCCGGCTCGCGGTTGAATGCAGGCAACCTGGCTGGCCAGATTGAGCGGGTCCCTCTATGGAGCTTTTTTCCAAAGTTGCTCCAAAGTTCTCCAAATGTCTTGAACTTCTTCCTGATGTTCCTCAAGCGGTCCCAAAGGGTCTCAAACTCACTAAAAGGGTCTTGAAGCTCCAAGATGGTGCTTGCAAGTTGAGGACTTCAGTTCCCACAATCCACTGGTACACAACTCTTACAGATCCATTGGTAGTTCTCCAAGGTGTACATTTAGTTGGTGATGTTCCAGATGAGCTCTTATAACCTGTAGCTTTCAGGGAGTCCACTCTTTAGTTCTTTTTCAGCACGATAATCCACAGGGCTGTAGTTTCAGATGGTGCAGTCTAGGGGTCAAGCCTTAGAAATCTTTGCATAGCAAAACTTCTCAACAGGGCACATTCTTGCTTCAGTAAGTTTCAAGCAGCAGATCTGGAAGGCTCTGCCCCTCTCAGATACTTATTCTAAGTTATCAGGGTCAAGCAGGAGGTCACTTCTGACCAATGGGAGCAGGGTAACTCCTCCAATATATGACCACATCCTGTAGAGTGTGGCATTATTTTGTCCCAGAGTGCATCACATCTACCAAATCTATAATGGCTTATTTTCCAGCAAGGAGGTAAGAGTTGGCTAAACACACCCCTAGGATGGCTAATTTACTTAGACTCTCTCCCCTGCATCTGCTCATACCTTCCTTAATCCTACCATCACCCCAAGGTGGGAAGTTCAGAGTTGTAAATTACACTGTTCTCTGCTCTCCTCTTTGACTCGTTAACCCCAGGGCTCTTTATCACCTCTTCAAGGCAGCCTGGCTAATCCACTTAACTCTGACTAATCAGGGCAGACCACTGGAAGGCTGAATTTGAACCTACAAACAAGAAAGTCTTATAACTTCTTGTATGTACACTTTAGGAGAAGTTGAACAATATGATATTGGTGATTTTATCAATATCATTCTGGGTAGTCTTTGAATGGCATTTCTAGCCCTCTCCTATCAAGAGTAATTAATCAATAACTTCCTATCATGTTAACCTATGTAACAGGGGATTTGCAATGGGAAAAAAGACTTGGGCCATTTTTCCAGCCCCAGGACTTACAAAAACATATTTTATAAGTACTTGTCTTATATCTACCGGAACCCCACCCCATGTGCAACTAGGGGAGACTTTAGGGGTTCTGAATTTGTATAAATATTGCAGATTCTCTCTCCACAGTGCTCCTACATCAAAGTCGATTTGAGCAGCACTTTACCACAATGTGAGGAGTGAAATGTGAGATTTCATTTAGCCCAGGGCATATAAAACTCATTTTATAAGGGTGTACCTTATACATATCTGACCCCCCACCCCTGGGACACACCTAGGGGAGACCCTGGGGGTTCCTAATATGCCAAATCATTGTAGGTTATCCATTTTAAGTGCCCCAAGCCCCAAAATCGAGTTTGGGCATAATTTACTTTTTTAAAAGCAATCCTAGCACACTGGGCTGCTTTTAAACTAAGTTCAGGCTTCAGCAGTGCTCACAAGCAAGTGGAAAAAGAGCTGCTGGCCTCTTAACTGCCATGCCATAGGGTCCTAAGGACTTCTAGGTAGTTTCAATCTTCAGGCCCTATTATATACTAGGGGCCTATAGGGTAGGTCATGCCAATCGCAGGGGTACCCCACCATACCATTGTGACCCTAGAGTATTTAGGTGTTTTAACAGTATTCTAATGTTTCTCTTTCAGAACAGCACTGGCCCTGGTCTGGCAGAGTCCACGGTCAGTCAGAATCAGTTACTACCAGTATCAGTCAGCAAAAAGTTGGGGGGTGCCCAGGGCACAGGATGCCTTTGCAACACTGTGGAATAGGAGGAACCTTTATTATGAGCAGTCCAGATGTCCATCTCCATTTACAAGTCTTGTGAGAGTCCAGTAACCCCATGGGAAATGTGGTATTCTTGTCTTCATAGCATGGTGTGTCCATCAGAGACACAAAGTCTAATTCCAAGTGGCGCCTCCAGAATGTGCATGTCGCCATCTTTTTCTGCTCCTGAAGTATTTTTAAAATGTTCTGAGTAACCCACTGTCGCACAGGACTATCAGGTCTCTTAGAAAATGTGGGAGTTGAGGCAAGTACTCGGATGCTAATACACCAATCCTCTGTACTGTGACATCAGCATTGACCAGAAAACTACTAAAATGACCCGGGCAGTTCCTCCAGGGTAAAATCTGAGAAAAGTCTGTGAGAGAGAGAAACAGACACAAACACAGAAGTGAGCTCAGCCCTCAGGGTCTTTTGGCACAAGCAATATGTAGTAGTTCTCTCAGGTGGTCCAGCATAATATACTATCTTCAGCATCTGGTGAGGTAGATCTGTGGAGGCAGATGCATGCACATGTGTTAGTGGTAGTGCAGATTGCATAATGTTAACTATGATGCAAATAAACAATAGTAGTAGTATATAAAAAAATTTGAAAAGAGTGTAGGGTCTGAGGAAAGGGCATTTTAGGAAATACTCTCACCTGATGCCCCACAGTACTAGCCTTTGACTAATCTAGAAAAGTACCAGGAATCCCACATTCCGGGACTAGGGCCATCGATGGTAACCAGTAGTGTCTGACCAACAACGAGGAAGTGGCCCGTAAAGAGCTAAAGTTGACAAGAGGTGACAGTTTTGTGGAATTGGATAGTAAACATTGACTTTTTTTTACAACAAAATGCAGCGACATCAATCAGCAAATGAGAACTATCAGCTGGCCAAACCATACAATCATAAAACACTGTGGGGCACTTGCTTCTTCCAGCTGATTGTCTTATATTGGATGTGCTAACCTGCCTTATGGTTGGCTGTTTCTTATTAAATCACGGAGGAGCCTTTCTGTGCATAAGAAAGTCTACCTCTGCCTGTAACGCTCCAGTTGCCATAGACCCATCTTCACTATCTTAGAAACTACTCGCCTCCAATTCCCTTTTTCCCTGATCCTCAAGTAGATCTTGACAGGAACTGCTGCACTAAAGTAAGCTTGTTCTGTGCATCATTGGCACCTTGTTTTGATAGCTCTTCCACAGATAACTTTCTTGAAGCAAAGTCAATGGTACCAACTTTGTCTTAGATCTTTTGAATAAGTACTGCTCCAAGACCTCAATAGTTCAATAGTTATAGTGTGTTCAAGACTCTCAACAAATGGAGTTAAAACAGGACCATCAGTGGCCTTATTTTTAAGTGTATCAACATCTTAATAAAATCTGCCTGGCACTCTCACACCTAGCATCATTTTCAAAAGTTATCTCATAGATCTGGTAAGTGTGAGAAGGCCATCAATACATTTGGAAAAAGAAACCCAAAATGATGTTAACTGCTCACTATTTTTGTGTTCAGGGGCACTTTTGATGGATTTGAATAATGACACTTTGGGCCTAATTCCACTATTCAAAATGTGGTGACCCAAGTACTAATTTTCCTTACTCAGAAATACATATTTGTCCACTTGTGTTTTTAAGTTTTCTTCAAAATTCCAGCGAGAAAGTGACTCTTCCTTCCTGATTGCCGAATCTTTGAATTGCTGCTCATGTTGCCACCTGTGCTCTTAGAAACCTACACTGACCCTTACAGCTCTTGCGAACCCGCCCACCAGTCTCCCGCCGCTCTGCCGCTTTTTTGACAACCAAAGCGGGAGCCGCCGAGTGGAGACCGGCGAGGGGCTGGACTACGTCTCCCAGCAGCCCTACTGGGGTTCCGCGTTGCCTGCAAGCGACAGGAGGCGCATATAAACAACGTCACCACTGCTGTAAGCGGGTTACTTCCTTCCTGATTGCCGAATCTTTGAATTGCTGCTAGTGCTGCCACCTCGGCTCTTAGAAACCTACACTGACCCTTACAGCTCTTGCGAACCCGCCCGCCAGTCTCCCGCCGCTCTGCCGCTTTTTTGACAACCAAAGCGGGAGCCGCAGAGTGGAGACCGGCGAGGGGCTGGACTACGTCTCCCAGCAGCCCTACTGGGGTTCCGCGTTACCTGCAAGCGCCAGGAGGCGCATATAAACAACGTCACCACTGCTGTAAGCGGGTTATTTCCTTCCTGATTGCCGAATCTTTGAATTGCTGCTCGTGTTGCCACCTGTGCTCTTAGAAACCTACACTGACCCTTACAGCTCTTGCGAACCCGCCCGCCAGTCTTCCGCCGCTCTGCCGCTTTTTTGACAACCAAAGCGGGAGCCGCCGAGTGGAGACCGGCGAGGGGCTGGACTACGTCTCCCAGCAGCCCTACTGGGGTTCCGCGTTACCTGCAAGCGCCAGGAGGCGCATATAAACAACGTCACCACTCCCTCGCGGGACGCCCGGGGCGAAGCCCGGGCAAAGGGCGGGCCCTCTTAGGCCCTCAGAGGCCTGAGGAGACTGGGCTGGGCCAGACCTCTTGGCAGTTGGCTCATCAATGAGTAAGTAGTGCACTTGTTACCCCATTGTCACTGTATTCCTATGGCTACTATTGCAAGTAGTCCGGTTACTGCTGGGTCAGATAAAGCAGGGGGTACGGCAAACCGAACCCTGGATAACTATTTTACCAAAGTTGTCTCTGAAGGATCTAAAGAACTATCCCTAGCAGAGCGGCGTGCAGATCGCCGTCATTCTATCAAACGTATTAAGAATAGGACCCTATCGGAGCCTATTCCTGTTGTTATCCCGGACAATGAGCATAGTACCACCATCATGGATACTACATCACCAGCTGCCAGCGTGCCCTTACTACTTAGGGAATGTTTAGCACCTGCCATTGGCTTAACACAAACTCAAACAGAAATCTATACCGCCCCTCTTGACCCCCCCTAATATACCCAATCCATCAAAGGCGATGATTTCACCAACACCTAGGCCGGGGAAGGTAGTAAGAGGAAAAGGTATGAGGCCCCTGCCACACAAAAGTTATGGCCCACCACCAACTAAAAAGAGACGGAAGAGGATGGACCCAACCAAGTCTAAACTGAGCCACACCGAGTTTGGGAAGAAGTCCAACCCCATTACTAATGAGGCTACGGGAGCAATAGCTGTTAATGAAACAGCAGGAATAGTTTCAGACTCTTCTATACCTGTACTGTCATCTTCCTACCCAGTCATTGATTCTAACATCGTCCACGCTATAATTGTGGAAGGGTCCCAAGTAGCCCCTCCGAATACCCTTCTGGATAGCATAGAACTTATTGTGAGAAGCTATACGCTGGCCATAGCCGAAAGACTAGAACGAGTGGAATCAAGGTTGGGGAAAATAGAGGTGGATTTGGCTACATATGGAAATTCTATAAGGTCTTCAATACATACAGGGCCTACAATACTATCAAACCCTTCTAAAGCATCCACCACGGCACATATTCCTTCAACAGATGTAGTTGTAGCAACCCCCCTTAATACTACCTTACATAACAACACGAAACCAGCTGCCACAGTTACTACCAACCACTCACTTACAAGCGCATCATCTGCATGCAAACATCCTCCTAACCACAACATAAATCAGCCAAAAACAACATCGGCTAGAACAACTATAACATCGATTCGCATCCCTGACACCACAGCTAATACTTTAGCAAGAGAAACGAGTATCCCTCCAATTGGACTTCCAAGATTGGAGGAGATTGAAACTAGCCACATAAGGGGGGGGTCAAGGTAGGAAACCACCCACTGAACTCCCGCCGGAATCCGTACCATATGCAGTGGTTCTTACTGGCGTTCCGGAACTGTCAGGTAGTCAACGGGAAGGTTTCTTCCAATTAAAAAACAAAATAATGCATTGGTTGAAATTACATAGACCAATAGCCAGTCATATAAATGGCGAAATAGTCCATGTTCGACGCCTGCCATGGCTGGGTGGAAGACCCAAGGACATAGGGGGAGATGTTGTTGTTGTAAATTTCAGGGACAAAAGAGCTGTACAATATATACTGAATTGGCCATATGGCAATGAAAATAACTGTATTTTACCGCGCCCTCTGACATACTTTTATCCAAGATCAATAGTATTTCCTCCCCGCTTCTTAACTAACAATGTCCCCTTTGTCAATCATTTTTCTAACATGGAGATTGCTAGGAACCCTGCCTACACGCACCAATTAGCTCCAACTCCCGTGACACTAGGGTGGAACACAATACCCCCCAGTCATAATTCGGGTGAATACAGAAAAATGGCTCATCTGATGCCATTTACACCTTTAGAGTTATCAAATAGGTTTGATGTATTCAGTTGTTTGGAGGGGTGTGATTGAAGACTAAAGATCAGGGAGGATGACAGCGGGGACGCAAATACCCTTTGTATTGAGGGGCCTAAGGAGAAAGAAGGGACCAGACTCCCAAAGGCAGCGAACCCTATTACTGTAATTGGTGATGAGGATAATAGTAGTCCGACGTTGGTGTGTAACTGTACCAGTGACTGAGAAACAGATAGAATGTATGTGTGCATCACTACCGTAGGTGGTTATTGGCAATATATAACTAGAAAGAATCCCATCAGACCACCCTTCCGCTTGGCTCACACACCGGGGCACCGACGGACAGAGCGGGGCCTCCTACTCCCGAGCGGTCGCCGGGTGAGGTGAGGTCTTCACCCACACAAGGCTGGGAAGAAGATAATCCTCTCCCACCAGTGGACGCCTTAAACGTTTGAATTTCTGGTAGATATGTATCAGGTTTTTACCCAACACATTGTTTGTGGTTGTAATTGCAGTAGCTTCCTTATGTCTATGGTCCTGAAGAAAGCCGGGACAATGTCCCATAGGCTGAAACATGTCGACCGTCCTGCATAGCGCCATAGGGTAGACTTTTCACCAGGCGTTTTTAATTTTTGACACCGTAGTTTCTGTTTGTACACTTTGTCAGAACTGAAGTAGTCAATTTTATTTCACTATTATCACTTGAGCACTGCACTTTATTATGTCCACTTAATGGCAAACATTATGGCTAGATTGCTGACATCCATTCCCACTACGGTACTATTTGGCCACATGTGGTATGGTATGATCAACGACTCCCACGTGACGTTAACTCCACCAATAAGGGTGGTCTGATGGGATTCTTTCTAGTTATATGTTGCCAATAACCACCTACGGTAGTGATGCACACATACATTCTATCTGTTTCTCAGTCACTGGTACAGTTACACACCAACGTCGGACCTGGTCTGTTTCTTTGTATGTTTCACAGTCTGAACAGGGGTGTTAGCAGACAGGTCGGTAAATATGCCCCTTGACCCTCCACACACATTTTTGTCTTTGTTGATAATAGTAGTCCGTCATTACCTATACCTTCAGGGTCTCGCGGGATAAACGAGGGGTCATCTTTGTTTTCACTCGTTTCATGGAATATAGCGGGGGTGCGTGCTAAATTATGTGACCCTGATTGGAGCATTTACATGAACACCTTTGATATTTGTGTGTTGCAGGAAACCTGGGCTACGGATCAGATGCATAGGGTTGGTTATAAAACTTACCAATTAGAGGCCGTGCCTTCATTAAGAGGACGTGCTTCACGAGGCCTTCTAATATGGATCAGTGTTTCCATCAATATTAGTATAAAAATCCTTAACATTGATTCACTAGACATTCTCGGTCTGGAAATGACCACAGTGGATAAAAGGGTGCTCTACCTCCTTAACGTGTATAACAGTCCTCACCCATCCCACAAGGAGTCACCATGTCTCGAAATGCTGGAGATTTTCATGGACACCTTAAAATCAAATGCAAGTATAATTCTATGTGGGTACATGAACTGCAACTTTGAGCCAATGCTGGTACTACATCAGCTTTTCAGATCACAAGGCTGCTTACAGCCCATGGACTGAGGGCATGCAATGGGCGCATGCCATCTGACAGTCCGAAAGCACCCACTTTTAAGAGGCGAGACTACGAAAGCAAATTAGATTACGTCATCGTTTCTTTTGATCTTTGGCCATTCACAATCGATTTAAAGGTTAAGGAGAGATTTGACAGCGACCATAATCCATTAGAAACCAGCTTTCTTCAAAGTTTATTAATGGGGTCGGGAGATACTGAGGGAGGCCACAGCCTAGTACCCCTACCTACAACAGATAATATCGTCCTCAGTAACAATCGAAGGGCTGTTAAATGGGCATATTTACTGGGAAGAGAGGACTTACTGGCTAATATTTACTGTACATTTGTAAATACATTTGAATCATATTGCCCACATAGATGTGATTCTAAAGAATTTATCACATTACATAAATCTCTTTTCAGTAAATTATTAGAACTTCTGACAAAAAAAACAAAAAAAGGGACCGGTACGGTAAATGGAAAACCGGTAGGTAAACCCTGGTACAACAAGGGATGTCGTATTGCCAAAACCGCTCTGATTGACGCACTTAAAAGAAAAGGTCCTACAGAAATTAGAGACAAAAGGAAGGCATATAATAAAACAATAATAAAAGCAAAATCTTCTTCTGACGAGGAATTATGGTCCAGTCTGTTATCAGCAGCTAAAACTAAGGACCATAGACAATTCTGGGAACTAGTGGCCAAGGGGAATAAACGTGAAAAAGGTTCTAGAGAGGTTTTCCTGGATGAGGATACGTGGGTTAATCATTTCACAACGTTGTATGCAGCTAAAACTCCCATGGAAGTTTCTATAGAAGAATCCGCATTTTCTCCGCCAGAGAAACCTCACCCTTTGATAGTTTTTGACATACAGGAAACGGAGTCAGCAATTGCCACAGTAAAGCAAGGGGAAGCGCCCGGGCTTGATAAGATTCCAGGTGATCTTTATTTGTATAATGTTGATATTTGGGCACCCTATTTAAATCACTTATTTAATATTATTGCGGCTGGTGACCAAATTCCGGACACATGGAACGGCGCAGAAATTATCACTATTTTTAAAAAGGGGGATAGTGTCGATCCAGCCAATTATCGCCCCATTAGCCTTTTAGACATAACACAAAAGATATACGCCAGGCATATTTTAAATCGAATAAATACGTGGTTGGAGGAAGAAACAGTGTTATCTAAATATCAGGCGGGGTATAGGGAAAAAACTGGGACCATTGATCAGGTACTAAGGCTATGCTGCTTGTACTGGAAATACGTCATCATTCGAAAAGGTCACTTGTATGTGACCTTTGTAGTCCTGCGAGCAGCATTTGACCTAATCCCTCGAGACCTACTCTGGAAAACTTTGGAAAGGCAGGGGCTCCCTGGAGAATTGTTAAAACTTGTGAGGGGCCTGCACCAGGAGAACTATGCTAAGGTTAGGTGGGGTCCAAATGGGGAACTTACAGATCCAATCCCCATAAAAAGGGGAGTACGCCAGGGATGCGTACTGGCTCCCACCCTTTTCTCCCTTTACGTTAATGATATTGCAGCCTATATGGAGAATTGTGATAATGACTCGCCTCGATGGGGGGGGACGAGTAGCGTCCCTCCTCTTCGCGGACGATACGATCCTCATTTCACAAACACCACGGGGCCTCCAGACCTTATTAGACAGGTTCCAGCAATATTGCCTTTCAAAAGGGTTAGAAATCAACATAAAAAAACAAAATATATGGCACTAAACCCGCATAAAAGTTACAAAAAAATGTTAATGTTAAACGGCCAAAAACTAGATTACGAACAAAGTTTTACCTATCTGTGGGTTCTACTAGACTCGTCAATGGGGTGGAGTCCACAGCTAGAAAAATCAAAACTGGTGTTTAAACAAAACTATCTTCCAATATTACAAAGACACAATAAAAGTGTTAACAAGGCTGTTATCCCAGCAATAGAGATTTTTAGATACAAGGTTCAATCAGCCGCCTTGTATGGGGCAGAACTATGGGGTCCAGTATGTAGGAAGACCTTCGAAATACAGGAGAACAAGTTTATCATGGGACTATTAAAAGTACCTAACAACACTCCACTGATACCTTTATTCCTAGATTTAAATATCAAACATACCGACCATCATGTAACGCTGAGACCACTACTATTATGGGTTAGACTATGGACAACCCCAGAACTGATAGATTACAAAAATGGCCTGAAAGAAGTCCTGGACCTAGATAGTGGCAGTAAAATCTTTTGGTTTAAACACGTAAAAGCTTGGCTAACCATGCTAGGATTAACCCATTTTTGGAATGAGCCGGAGTCTTTAACTACGGCTTCTAAAAAAATTGTCAAACTGTCCTTTTGGTCCTATGTGAGCCATGAGTCTGTGAATACAAGAACTCATGGCCCCTTAACCGAAAAAATTTTAATGGCCAAAAATGAGGCTTCTTTTGAACCATTTCTTGATGAGATCCAGCCACCTTTGGCCAAAACACTGTACTTAAAATACAGATACGGAACTTTGAGGACAAAGGCCACCGAGAAAAGCTGGGGGAAGATAAACAGTGATTACTGCACCTTGTGTACAAATAACCAAAGGGAGGACGTTTTGCATATACTATTCTTTTGTCCTAGTTATGGTAATGCAAGAAAAAATGGATAGTCCCTCTGTGTCGCAACATTGGTTCTATCTCCCATAAGGAAGTTGGCAGAATCTTAAGTACGGATACCAGTCAAGTAATTGTGTTCGGAATTAGTAAATTCTTATTGGCTGTAAATTTTATTAGACAGAAAGTGTCTCTTTCTTTTTAACAATGCCTATCTCATGAACTTGCTTAAACCACGAACCATGCCCAGTTAAGTCTGTGCGAATTTAAATTTTTCTTGCCTTGGCTGTTATAAATTCAATTTAATGAACTTTTAATCTGAATTTTTAACTTTTATACATATTTATTAAATTTTGTGATGAATTCCAAACTATAATATTGTGTGTCCTGATATGATGAAACGTAGAATTGACAATAGGGTGTCCTATTATGATGAAATGTAGTATTGAATATTGATTCCTGATGTGATATTTTGTATTTTATTGTATATCTTTTAGGTTGCAAAGCAACGAAATAAAGATTGATTGAATTGAATTGACTCTTATTGCTTAGTCAGCTCCTTTGTTTGTGGACTGATGCTGCTGGTTGTTTAGCTCTGCACACTGAGGCACACTTGACCAGTCCACAGTGTATGTGATTTGACCTCTTAATAAGTGACAGAATTGGCTATTTAACTTTCCAGTACGGCGGTAATATACAGTGCAGTAAACAGACCAATGGCATGGAAAGTTAAATGCCATCTGTGAACTGAAGAACATATTTTGCCACCCATTAGGCTGACAAGGAAAACATGGCTTGAGACCTACGTGTGTAGCGTAAATGCTGCAGCTTTTTTAAAAAAAAAATCTTTTAGCAAGAATGAACAAATATTGAGAAAGTCACCTCTAAATAGGCCCATAGGTTAGGGTACCTTGCATTAAAAAGTGCAACATGTAAGAACTTAACGTTGACATGTTCCTGCAGTGACAAGTATGCAAAATCGGATTTCACTGTACAGGACTATACAGATGTAACTGTTACTATAAGAAAAACTAAAGTACAGTTCTAATGCTATTTTGTAACTTTGTTTAGAATAAGCTACAGAGTTAATTTAACCAATGTTTTATGTATGTAATCTACTTGAAAATTAACTTTTATAAAGTTATACTTTTCCTGTCAGAAACTGCAGTAGGCTAACTACCGTTATCCTACCCACCTCACTAGTGCTTTCCCCTTGATGAGGTGTAAAAACATCTCAGAGAGCAGAAACAATGACTTGGGCCATTTGGCAGGAAGAGCTTGGAGTAAGGTATGTAGGTCATCTTCTTTCAGGAAGATCAATTAGGAAGGGTTCAGGTATTAAATTAACTTAAAAAGGATGAGGGTAAAATATGACCAATGCAAGGTCTAAAGTGAGACCTGGGGAAGATGCCCTTTTCATCCCAGATCACACTGAAGCTACCCAGGCTTCATCTCAGTGGGAGGGGTTGCTGGTTCCAAAACGAGTTTGGTGTGGTTGAAGAGAAAGGGACTTCTCATTTCCCTAACACACCCTTTGGATGAGCCATCTGCCTCATCCAGTAGAAGAAAGGTTCTGCCATGTTGGATTTTACTAGTCATCATTCACTGTGGAATAGATTACAGTAAGGCAACCAGTATGTGCTGCAAAAGAAGGAAGAGCTGCCTCTAGGCACTTGGTGCCCATTGGTTAGGGAGTATCCAAACCTCACCCTATCCACTGGCTAGTGAATTGTACAAATGTGGCACGTCACCCCCAGCTCTTCAGATCACATTAGGACCTTTGGAAGATCAGGAAAGGAAGAAGCCTGCTTTTTGTGTGCGAAGCCCGAAGAGCTGGGCGTGCTCCCACTTTCATAGAGGACTGAGAAATGGATTTCAAGTGTCATGGCTGATCTCCTGTGTAGCCACAGTGCATCAGAAGCTGCAAGAAGCTCTTTTTTCTGGTGTGACTGGTGTGATTAGATGAGCAGAGGCATTTAGACAATACCTAGATCTGTGCTGAGGACTTCTGCTGGAGTATAACTTAAATTTTAAGGACTGTCCCCAAAGTCTTGCAAGCTTATCAGTGAGCAAAAGCAACTGCAAAAAACAAGAAGAAAAAGTTAGGATTTGTGGACCTACAGAGGACCAGGATTAACCACCCAAGGCTATTCACCCAAGGCACAACCTTTGCAGGCAAGAATGTGGGAGCAGAATAGTACCCAAAATTTAGACACCCCAGAATTTACCCTATTTGACTCTCCTTCAGGATACTGGATCATGGACGGTGTTAAATCTAAGTTTTATGATGCAATGTCTTCCTGCTTTAAGTTTAAGGTATCTCCCTGAACATCAAATTAGCAGAATATTACAATTTACAAGTAATGGACCCCACTCAATAACTGATTACTGATCAATAAAATGTAAGCGTTTAAGTTTTTTTAAATTTCTAATTTGCAAAATTATACAGAGTATGCAAAAATCAGAAAATATTCTCAGTGTCAACGGGCATCAAAATTAGTAAATACTCGGACAGTATCCCTAGTAGAATATGAAAGTCTTAAAATAAAAATCAATGGCTTGCCCCCAAACTCAAGAGTTTTAATACACAATTCTTGCATAGAATATTAGCAGTTCTGCAGATTCATTGTGGTGCACACAAATGCATCATTTCTTCAGCAAATCAGAACACAAGAAAAATAAGCTTTATTAATTTAATACCTAAGCATTATCCCATTTTCTTGAATAACTATTTAACACCCTCCATGATAATGTCATCCGGAAATGTTTGGAGAAATATGAAAGATTTGACAGTAACATTTTCTTCTCTTTAATCGATCCAGTGACAAAACCGAAAACATAGCTGGGCTGGGATAACAATTTTAGATCCATACCATGGAAGATTCCTAGATAACAGTTCACCAAAGCAGTAGAAATAAGCTATTATGATCTCATCTTAACTGTGTGCTGTGGAGCCTGGTAGGTAGAGAATGTTTAAAGGGGGGAAGCACAAGTGAGTACCAGCGATGACTTCGATAATATTTAAGATGGAGTTTTATACAGAACTGTGGCCTAACTAAAACACAATAAAAAAACACTTCTATATATCCTAGTAAACGTATTTCAATTGCAATTGTATTCATTTAGTCCATATATGTAAAATCATGTGTACAATGCATAGTATACATTGTTAATCATGGTCAAAAATGCAAAACCACATAATATACTACAAGAATAACAGCTGATTCCACTCTGAGCGTTTTGCTTAATGGACCCTTGTGACTAAAATATCTGGGTCCAGTGCAACCTACCTTGCAAAAGCTTCCAGTCTTGTCCCACTTGAGTTTTTTGAGCTCCAAAAAGACTCTAAGGTCCTCATTAAGAGTTCGGCAGCAAATAATTACCTCATGATTCCCCTCCACCTGATTCTTACCGGATCAATTTTCTCACACTTCATTTTTCCTGACATGGGAGAACTAGATCCAGTCTTACCTGACAACAATTCTACATTGAACGGCATAGAATTGGGAATTCCGTGCGGTTTTACTACCTCAAAATCAGTCCCATAGCCTCAGAATTTGACTTTTCCAGCTGGAGCTGGAGCTTTCAACGACAAAACCAATGGTTTCAGTGGGACCTTTACAAATATGTATACTACTTCAACATTACTTCGTCAGATACAGCCTTCAACCTTGCCCTGCTGGAAGATTTCAGCTTCGAGAAAAAAAGACTAAGGGGGTGATTTATATGCTGACAGTATTTATACTCTGTCGCAATGGCGTACATTGTTTAACAAACCCATGTAGTCTGACGTGGCGCAATTTGCATTGCCAATAAAACCTTTTGAGTATAACAAGAAAATTCAATCGATTCAAGAATCATCTTTTGCATGTTCAGCCAGTCTATTTTTTTTTTTTAATTGGGCCCATCAAATCTAGATTGTTTGCCTCTGCTGGCTTTCAGCAGGGTGCGATGCTCCTCCGTCATAACGAAGGAACTGCCCCTGTCTGCAAGACCCTTTATTGTATTTTGTATGATCATAGTCTACTTAGCTGCTTACTGCACTGGGTTGTCCAACCAGATACTTTCTCTAAAATATTTTGGTACTTAGCAGGCATGGTTGGAGAGAGAAGTGATGGGGCGATCTGCTGGTTGGGCTTTATTATTATCATCCCATATATGAATGTCATTGTGAGATGTAAAAAAGTGGTCAGAGAGTGTAGATAGCTGGAACTTGCAGTGGTAGAATAAATCAGAGTTCTCCGATTGGCCAGCAGTTAGTGACATAAGTCTACAGAAATTCCTTTTCAGTTGGTGTATGACTAATTAAGTGGCTGGTGACGTAACGGTTGAAGGACAAGACCTGTAGCATATATGTCTTATGTGAGTGTAAGAGGGTTGAGCTACAGCTGACTGTCGACCTCAGAGTATTATGTTATTAGTATTAGTCTGGACCAAACGGGTTAAATATTAATTGACATAACTTTATAATGTGCAGGCTAATCATAGGTCAGCCCTTCTTAGCTTAGAAAGTAGTTTGTTGGTTGGGTTGTTCCAAATCTTTGGGCTGCAAACAGTAGATTGCACTTGAAGGTGTGACTACCTTTCTGGGTTCTTTCCCAGGGTTGTGAGATGATGTAGCTATTTTGGAATTGGTCATGTTTTGAACTCTTCTGAAGCATACATGCTTCTGAATCCTTTGAATCTTGGTTTGTGGTGAGTTCCAGAGCATGGTCTCTTGTACAGAGAAAGCTGTGTCCCTCATTGATTATTTTTATGGTAAGGTAGTACGGTAATTTATAATAGAAGCCAGGAATGTTGTGTCCTTTTTTGTGTGTATTGCTTGAATTTAACAAGCAGGTATAGTGGTCATTTTCCTTCTGAAGCTTTGTGGGCAATGCAGAGTGCCTTCGCTATTGCTTTTCTGGCTACAGGTAGCTACACGTAGCCAGGGGAGTGACTGTAGGACTGGAGTCATGTGTTCTCCTGGATGAAGGTGGAGAAGGAGTCCTACAGCAGTATTTTCGATTAGTTGTGTTTTATGTTTAAATTTCTTTATTGATTTCAAACATGAAAAGTAATTAGCAATAGTCATCACAATTATATTTAACATCTGCTGACCCTGTACACAGGGCGGCATACTGACAATACTCCCTCTGCCCCCGTAAAGGAAAGAAATAAAAAGAGGAAGGGAAATCAAGAAAAAGGAAAAAAGGGGTCCTCTCTCTATTTACTTATGATGTTGGGTCTTTGTATGCACCTCGGTCGGTTGTGGCGGATTGGTTGTTGTGCCTATTAAGGGCTGTGTGGGTTCTGTGAGTCGTAGCAAGTGTAGATATATGAGACAGGTTAGTTCCCTAAACCTTGGGGTTAAGGTGGCCAGAAATGATTCCCAAAGATCTTGAAAGGAGGTAGTCTGGCTGGCGAGAGTAAAGGATATTCTTTCCATACCCAAGATCCTCCATAATTGGTGTAACCATTCCGCATCTGTAGGGAGTTTTGTTGTCAACCCAACATGCCAGAATGTTCTGGTAGGCTGCTGCGAGGGCCAAAGCTATTTGCCGGCATTTGCGCACCTTAAGCAGAAAAGTAATAGCATTTGGCAGGCCCAGCAATATATAGACTGGGAAATAGGGGATTTGAGTATCATAGGGCCCGATTCACAGAACTAACTTAAGACAAAATCCTAAACGTACTACCATTTTGGTATTCACAGAAGGTACTTACTCATTTTGGTATTCACAGAAGGCACTTACTCATTTCGGTATTCACAGAAGTTAGGAGTTCTAACTTTAGGACCCCTAAATGCCTTCCGTGACTACCGAAAGTCATAAAGTTAGGATTTTTCTCAGTTTAGTAGTCCTAAAGTTAGGAGTCCTAACTTTACTACTCCTAAACTTAGAAAAATCCTAACTTTAAGACTTTCGATATTCACAGAAGGCATTTAGGATTCCTAAAGTTAGGAGTCCTAACTTTACTACTCCTAAACTGAGAAAAATCCTAACTTTAAGACTTTCTGTATTCACAGAAGGCTTTTAAAAGTCCTAAAGTTAGGTGTCCTAAATTCTGTAAATACCAAAATGAGTAAGTGCCTTCTGAGAATACCAAAATGCTAGTAAGTTTAGGATTTTGTCTTAAGTTAGTTCTGTGAATTGGGCCCAAAATGGTTATCAATATCTTCTAGCACTTGTGTCCAATAGCCGGAGATTTGAGGACATTCCCATAGCAAATGGGTTATTGTGCCTAGTGATCCGTAGGCTCTCCAGCCCTTTGGGTCTCGGGCTGGGTAGCTTCTATGAAGTTTTTGAGGGGTTAAGTACCAGTAAGTAGCTATTTTAGTAGTTATTTCTATGCTAGCTATGTTTAGAACTGTGTGGCGCACTCTGTAGTATATATCTGTCCATTCTTTCTCCGTGAGATTTCTCACGATTTCCCTTTGCCACCCCTGCTGCCCTGGAGATTTAGTAATTTTCGTCACGCCTTTGAGTAGGCTATATAGCTCTGTGATGAGACGGCAGTCTGTGAGCTTTGTTACCAACCATTTTTCAAAGGGAGTGAGATTTCTCTGTGCCTTGTTCCGCACCCCTGGTTGCATTACCCAATGTCTAAACTGGTGGTATCGGAAACGTTCAGTCTCTGGGAGACTCTGCTGTGAGCAGAAATCCTGAAAGGTAAGTAGGCGGTCCTCATCACAAAAATGGCCAATAGATCTGCAACCTTTCTTGGACCAGTGACTATAGGACTTTGTCACTTGTCCCGGTGTAAAAGCAGCGTTTCCGACAATAGGCGTCAACGGTGAGGGAACGGTCGTTAACTTCCGAATCGTACACACTCTGTCCCATGCTCTCATTGGAGCCTGTGTAAGCTCCGAAAGGTAGATACTACAAGGGCGGAATTCTTTGCTAAGAAAGGGAATCCCTCATAGTGCTTGACCCGCTACCACCCTATTCATGAAAAGCCAGTGCTTTTAGGATTCCGAACGTGACCATTCCACAAACGTTCTTAGTTGAACAGCCCAGTAATATTCCTGCAGGTTTGGGATGGCCAAGTCCCCCTCCCTTAGGGGTCAGTAACATGATTCTCTATGTAACCTTGGTCTCTTGTCATGCCAAATAAAATGTTCTAGGTCCCTCTGCAATGAGTGTATGGTTCCCTATGGGGGTTCTAGTGGGAGAACCTAGAAAAGGAATAGGATCTTCAGTAAGATTGTCATCCTAACCACTGCGATACAGCCTAGCCACGATAGGGAGTATGGCCTCCATCTACGCAAGTGTTCCCTAGTCCGTTGAAGTAGTGTTGTGTAGTTGAACGAGGTAGTGTGTTGCGTATTCATTGCAAGTTGTGTGCTAAGGTATGGTATTGCCTCATTGGCCCATTGTAAATGACATTTGTGCTTCAGGTCGGCAAGTGTGGCTGCGTTCAGTGACAGAGATTTATGGACATTAACCTTGAAGCCTGCTGCCTGTGATAAAGACTCTATATCTGCCAAAAAGGCAGGCAGGGATATTTGGGGATTCTCCAGGGTGGTTACTACATCAACTGCTTACAGACTGATCTTATGTTCCTCCCCTCCAAACTTCACCCGGGACACTAGCGGATTGTCTCATATTCCCAGGGCCATTGGCACCATATAGAAAGCGAAGAGGAGCGGTGAGAGAGGACAACCCTGCCTGGTGCCCTGCCGAATAGGGAAGGGGGCTGACGAACATCAGTTCACCCAAACCGTTGCAGTCGGAGTGGAATAACTGCTTAAGATCCAACTCAGAAACCTCTCTGGTATACCAAAGAGTCTCATGGTCTCCTCTAGATAAGGCCGGTGCACTTTATCGAAAGTCTTTTCTGCATCGATAGACAGTATCATGTGCTCGCCTTCAAAACGTTGGGCCTTGTTTTAAAATGCAGGAGGCGTTTCGTGTTATCGGCGCACTGGGGACTAGGCATGAAACCCCCTGGTCTGGGTCTTTCAGTCCTGGTAGGAGGGGGAGAGATGCTTAGCAAGGATTCTCGTGAGGAGTTTCAAATCTAGGTTGAGAAGGGAGATTGGTCTACAGGACTCGCAGTGCTTTTTATCCTTTACCGGCCTAGGTATTACCACTACTGATGCCTGGGCAGGAGAGGTGGGGTTTCTATGGAGTAGAACACTCTCAACACCACCGTAGCCAAGGGTACAAAAGGTTTTGTGAAAGAGAGAGGGAAAGCCATCAGGATCAGGGGATTTAAGCAGTTTCAGCCTGGAGATTGCTGTTTTTACCTCCTCCATTCTGATCGGGGCTTTGAGTGATTCAGCTTTGTCTGCCTTGAGTTTTGTAATGTTAACCCCTGTCAGGTATTGAGTCGAAGTGTCCTGAGAGAGTTGCTGAGCTCCATAAAGCTTTGCGTAGTATCATGGGAAAGTTTCCTTGATTTTCTGGTCTGAGGTCCGTTCCTGCCCACTTGATCCAACCACAGATGGGACCCCTGAGGCCTGCCTCTGAACTCTGAGCTTGTTGGCTAGCAGTCTCCCACTCCTGCTTCCTCCGGTGTATAAGTTGTTCCTCAATCTCAGTGCTGCGTATTCAGCCCTGTCTAAGTCTAGCCCTGCTAGTTGGGCGCGGGCGGCCTCTAATTGTCTCCAGATCCTTGGGGCACCTGTCCTCTGATGTATGCGCTCCAGCTCTTGGACTTTTTGTGTAAGTAAGTCTCTCTTCTTCCTACAGATCTTGTTATCTGATAGGGCAATGGAGATGAATTCCCCCCTTCAGGGCATCCCATAGGATTGCAATCTAGGTTTCGAGATTATCATTTGTCATATTGTTTTTGTGATTTGCTTTACAACTTGTGGACGATTGAGCATAGTGTCTATGAGCCGCCAAGTCTGTGGTAGGGGGTGAGTGTCTGGGAGGGCTAGTGTCAGGCTCCCTGCAGAGTGGTCAGACAGCGTGCGATGTAGGATATTTATCTGCTGTATTTGGGGCAGCACAGGTGCAGTGGCTAGGAAATAATCTATTCTGGCGTAGGTCTTATGGGAGTGAGAGTAGAAGGTGTATTATCTGTCTGTGGGGTGTGAGTCACGCCAAACATATGTCAGTCCTGCGTCTACTAGTATGTGCTTGCCATCCCCCGTGAGAGCTCCTTAATGTCCCTGTCTCTGAGCTGATCTGTCCACCACATTGTCAAAAGCTAGATTAATGTCGCCGCCCGATTATTATCATCTTGTCAGGGGATCTAGAAACCTCTGCTATTGCCTTGTGTAAAAAACCATCCTGTCCCTCATTCGGCTCGTATACAGCGCCTATGGTGAAAATATGGGGGCCTATCTGGTTTGTATAGGCCAATAGTCTGCCCTTAGGCTCCCCGTGTGTGGGACCCACCCTCCCGGTAAGCTTGGAGGAACTCAGAATTGACACTCCCGCCGTTTTTGATGTGTGGGATGAAAAACGTTGATGTGGGAAAGCCTTGGAGCGAAGTCTAGGTGTGTCCCAGGGAGTAGATGTGTCTCTTGAAGGAGACAGATGTGCGCCCCTGAGTTTTCAAGATATGACAGGATAGCTCTCCTTTTAGTTGCATTATTGAGGATTGTCACACTCAGTGAAATTATTCTAAGTGAAGGGATCATCTACTGGCTCTGTGAATATAGCTAGCTATATGAGCGCGGTCTGCCGCTTAGGGTAGCGGGGGTTGTCTGGGAATGATCCCTAAAAAGGACTTGGGCTAACAATGTTGTCTTGTGGAATCTTCTACAGTGCATTTTATGTGCATCTGGGCAAAGAGAAGTACCGAACCCCTTTAGAACAATACAAGTAACAAGAAACCATAACTGTTGAACATGTAGAATATTTAGACCCATGATTGTGGGCGTAAGATGTCAGCAGGGTCCCCTCCGCCGCCAGTCCCGCCGGGGCCTCTCCCACCATTCATGGTGGGGATGCAAGAAGAGGGTCGTGGGGTCCCGAATTAGCCCCTCGTCAGCTAATCCTGGTGTTGCGCCTTGCTGCTCATTCAGGTCGGCCTGAGTCCTCCGCTAGGGTGGCCAGCACCGCCTTCCTCTCCCTTATGATTGTTTCAAGGTCTGGGTTCAGGCTTGTTGGTCGGCGATTCCCTGTCCTCCATTTACGGTCTCTTGTGTCCTAGCCCCTTTGCTGGACTGCGAGTCCTTGCCTTGTGTTTCTTCGTCCATGCTCAGTAGCTGCCAGGCTTCCTGTAGTGAGCAGATCTGGGGTATCTTCCCATCTCATCGGAATATCAATTGAAATGGGTGGCCCCAGGACTATGGCACTTCTTTGGCCCGCAGGTGAAGTGTAACCGGGTGGAACTCTCTTCGTTTTATGTTTTGTTGATGCAGTGAAATCTTGATATAGTAGGGGTTTGTATCCTCTGAACACAACCGGGTGGGTGTCTCTAGCTTTACGCAGTATTTGTTCTTTGAGCTGGAAGTTGTAGACACACGTGAGTATGCCCGCTGGAGTGGCCGGGTAGTCTTCTCGGGCATTTGGTCAAGTTGAATCTTTAATCAGGTGGAGCTCCTAGGATAGAGCGGAATAGTTCCTCCCCGAAAAGAGCGACATCCTGGCCCTCCGTCCCGTGCGGGATGCCCCGGATTCGTAGGCTGTTCAGACGGGAACGGTTTTCCAACTCCTCTGCGTATGACTTCAAGTCCAGGTGCTGGTCTTTCAGGCGGACTACTTCCTGCTGCAGTTGCTCTATCTTCTCGTCCCTGGTAGAATTTTGTGTCTCCATCGAGTCTGCTCTATCTCCCACCGTATCGAGATCCTTGCGCACCTCCCTGATTTCTTTAGCCAGTTCCTTCTTCATTGTCTGAAAATCATCTTTCAGCGAGGCAAACAGTGTTTCCAGGAAAGAGCGGGCCTCCGAGTCATCCATTCCCCTGTCTGCTGATGACCCTGATGGTGTATTTTGAGTTTCGGTGCTGACGGAGCATGATTTGAGTAGGAGCTCCTTCACTGACCGTTCTTTCTGTGTTTTCCCTGTTGCCATCTTGGGGTCATGAGGTGTCTCCTTTTTGTGATAGGCGTTGCAGTGTAGCTAAGGGTGCTGCGTTTGAGTTTTGGGGTGGTTGTGGTGGGCAATATAAGGGCTGTTGCTGCCTCCAGTTTGATAAGGTGTCGGAAGTGAAGGCCTGCGCGCAGCATGAAGCCTGGGTAGGCCGCCACTCCGGTCTGCCTTCTTTCTTTTTCTCGGGTCCTGGAATGGAGTACCTGCTGGTGGGCTGTGGGCCTTTCTTCGGGGGTGAGGGGGTATCCGTGCCTCTGCCAATGAATAGCGTCTGTCCCTATAGTGTGGCCCTACAAGCCAATTCCCTCTGGCAAGAGGCCTGCATGTGCCTGGTTTTGCGCTCTCTTCAGTGCCTCCTGTTCAAATCCACACCCGGTGCCCACAAGAGGGTCCGCTTGTCGTGTGGGTCTTTTCGCCCCACTGCGGTCGAATTTCTTCAGATCCTCCCCATCCCGCAGCGATCGCGACTAACCTCCTCTGTAGTTCCTCAGGGTGTCTCTCCGTTAGGCACTCTATCTCGGAAGTCCGGGTAGCTGCTCTGAGTGGAGAAGGAGTTATTTTCTGCAGCTGCTGTCCCCGCAGGGCCTCTCGCAGCTCACAGTGGTGCTGGCCCCGCCTTTTCACAGGGTGCTCATCCTGGGCCTTGCGTAAACCCCACGGCTGCCGCACTCCGTCTGGAAGCGGGAAGGAGATCGGAGCTGGACGCAGCTGCAGTTGCTATCTCACCCTGCAGCTCAGCTTGATTATTGGCTATGGTGCTTCGTGGTAAAGAGGAGGTCCGGGGCCGCCAGTCTCAGCCAGCGGGCATATAAGGCTTTTGGGCCCTGCGGCGGGATAGAGCGACAAGCAGGCACGTCCTACTCGGTCACCATCTTGGCCACACCCCCAATTAGTTGTGTTTTGCACATGTTGAATCTGGTATGCCAAGGAATAGGCTGTTGGCTTAGTTAAAATGTAGGATTGTCAGTTTGAGCATATCTTGAAGGTTTTTTCAGTATCCAACGTATGGAAAGAGTTTATGCAGTGTCTTCATTGTGTAGAAGGCATTTTTTGTGACTTTGTTTACATGTGGTATCAAGTATAGATTTGAATCTGTGGTTACCCTTTGGTTTCTGACTTCTTTTGATTTTGTTATTTGGGCCTCCAGTCATTTATGCGATATGTAAGTTGGCTGTTACTTTTACCATTGTCTGCAGGTCATGATCTCTGTCTTTGCGGTGTTAAGCTTTAGGTGGGTACTCATCATCCATGTGTTTATAGCACAGAGGTAGTTGTCATGTTTTGAGTTGTAGAGTTCTTCTGGGCCATCCATTTTTTTTAATGATTTTCATGTCATCTACATAGTTGTAACACATGAGGTTGAATGAATTTAGCAGGTTTGGTAGTGGGATAGGGAGATGTTGATTAATAGAAGGGATATAATGGATCCCTGAGGGATGCTACATTTTTGGGTGTGAGGACCTAATGTGAAAGGTGGGAGGTAATGCACACCTTGTCTCCGAGGTAAAAAGAAATCAATTTGAGAGCATTTTCGCATATTCCAAAAGGATGGAGTCTCTGTAGCAGTGTTTGGTAGTGGACAGTGAGAAATCCAACTGTTCAGTCCAGGAGCAGGCTGGAGGCCAGTCTGTTCTTGTCCACTGTGAGTTATAGGTCACGACCAATAGATATGATAGCTGCCGTTGTGAGTCTACCTGGTCTGAAGCCGGACTGTTAGTGTGATATCACATCATTTTCTACTGTAAATTTTAAAAGTTGAGTAAACATTGCTCCTTCAAATATTCTTCCTAAGAATGGGCCATTTGGTTAGGGCATGTAGATTGCTGAGTCTGATGAATCAAGGTTTTTTTTAGGCATGGTCTTACCTCAGAGGTTTTCAGCTTGAGTGGGAATAACCCTAGTTCCAGGACTTGTTGAGTAAGGGTCTAGCTACCTACACTGCACAGATTATATGAAGCATACCTTTAAAGAGTTTTGGAGCTGCTGGGTCTGAAGGTGATCCTAATGGAGAATGGACACTTGTAGCCACGTTACAAACGGATTTTATGGATCACCCTCATAAACGCTATGTTGCTTGTGCAGGGTGATCCATCAAATCTGTTTGTAACGTGGCTACAAGTGTCCATTCTCCATTTTGATTATATGTATTACAAGGGGGAATTGAATGGACTGTTTAATCCCTCCTCCCTACTTTGATTGATAATGGTGATCCTAATAGTCTGCCTGCGATATAAATGTTGAAGAAATCCTTTCTGAGATGGTATTGAAAGAATGTAGAGGTGGAAGATTATTTCTTTTTTTATGGTGGTTGGGTCATGTGCAAGTGTGGGGTTGTTTGTGTTCTCCTTAAGGTAATTTGCAATCTTTTTTAGATTAATGCCCTGGAGATTTTGTCACAGGAACCTTGCAATTATGGCTTTTCTACTTTGGTACTATGGATTGTCAAATTCTGTAAAAATCCTATGGAGTACTTTAGACAGGCAGTCGGCTTCAGTTAGATAGATGTCTGAAATAGTGTTTTCTATGAATTCCCTTTATGAGCTTGAAAATCATTTGCAAATACTTTTTCGACCACCAGAAACAATAATATTATGTGCCAGTAGCTTAGAAAATCTGACAATTTACTCTATTGTATTACCCTTACATTGTGTGACACTGCTTGTACCTTGGCTTATTGTAAACAATCTTGCATTGTACTTTATAACTCTTGTTTACCACTTAGTTACGCCTCAGCTTGGTTCATGCTGTACACATTGCAGTACATACATGCATAAACATTGGTGAATAAACATAAGGATAAGAATAATTCAGGCTGTGACACAGAAGTCTCAGTGATATGATGTTTATAGCTGCTGGAGGAAGACTTGCCTATCTGCTGGAGGAAGACTTGCCTATCTGCAACATAGTATCATGTATCTCTTCACTTTCCAAGTTTCAATCTTTTGGTGCCTTGTCATGACTTCACAATTAGTCTACCTCCAGATGCCCATTTCTCCTCTTTCCTCTTATCTCACTAATTTTGGTAGTAACCCCTACTTGCCTTTGCTATTCCTAAGCCTAACTTCGTCTAATTATCTAAGACCCTGGAAAATAAAAATCCAGCACTTCTCCACACCACATGTATAGTTTAGGAACTAATATATTTTTATTTAACAGTTTAAACATTTCATTAGGGCATATTTTTTGCAATCACATTTTTTTGTAAAACCTAAATATTTAAATGGTTCTCTTTTTATATTTAAATTACTTTTTTGCATTAAAAATTCAGCAATACCATTGCATCAAAAAAGTGTTTTTAGTTTAAGTGAGCTCATGATGCACCTAAGCAAGGCTTTATTGAAGCTCACATCACAGTTTGCACATTGAAAAAAGCATTGCCAAAAGGTCTGGTTGATAACTACCTTTGTGAGGCCTGGTGCATCCTCGGACCTGGACACATGAGGCCTATGTTAATGGCCAGTATCAGGGTGAGACCTAGAAAGATCTTCCATCAGCTCCTCAAGGCCGGGGAACCATATCTTCTCCTGCATCCTCGCCTTCATTTTCATGGCACCCTGGTGCCCTCTGTGGGATAGCTATGTCACTTGGTGTCTCAGTGTCTTTGAAATCACAATTCGGGCTCCACGCAGGAGTATTTAGTCTGGGATGATACTGAACTCATCTCGTAATCTCCACATCTTTGCCAGGTCCTCTGTGTCTTCTCCCAGTCACTAAGGAAATCTTTCCAGGTGCCACTTATGACTGACCCATCTTCTCCGCAAGTCCCCACGTCTCCTTCAACCACACCACCGAACTCCACTGGACTGAACATCTCTGCATCCACTTCACCTTCCGGAAATCCACCACGCACCACCCCACCCAACAAATGCCACGCCGCTGCGGGCGCAAAGTCACCAAAGACCAGCTAACCACCACCCTTGCCCAAAGCCCACCGGCCGACCCCATCAACGCTGACACCGCAGCCCGCAACCTCAGAATGTGAATCGACGACTGCGCCAACACCCTCGCCCCGCTCAAGAAATCCTCCAACAGTCACACCAGCAAGAAAGCCAGCTGGTTCACTGGAGACCTCCAGACCTCCAAGCAATCCTGCCGAAAGCTGGAGAAGAAGTGGCTCCTTGAACGAACACCGGACCGCTACGCAGCCCACAAGAACACCACCCGCAGACACCATCACCTCATCCGATCAGCCAAAAGGGCCTTCTTCGAAGACCACCAAGACAACAATGCACACTACAGCTCCAACACCAATGACATCCCACCTTCGCAAGACCTGTGTAACTCGCTCGCCACCTTCTTCCATCGCAAGATCGCAGACATCCACGACAGCTTCAACTCCATGACTGCCCCGACAACCACTGAGACCGCCGCCCCCATGACCACAATCCGCACCAACCGCCTGCTCTCCTGGACCAACATCAACGACAACGACACCATCAAGATCATGAACACCATCCACTCCGGATCTCCGTCAGACCCATGCCCACTCCACATCTTCAACAAAGCCAGCACTGATATCGCACCCCACCTCCGGAAAGACATCAACATCTCCTTCGATACCGCAACATTTCCGGAGAGCTGGAAGCACGCTGAGCTCAACGCCCTACTCAAGAAACCCAAGGCGGACCCCAAGAACCTCAAGAACTTCCAGCCCATCTCCTTGCTCCCGTTCCTGGCGAAGGTCATCGAAAAGACCGTCAACAAACAACTGACCCGCTACCTCGAGGAGAACAACATTCCGGACCTGTCACAGTCCGGGTTCCGCAGCAACCATAGTACCGAGACTGCCCTCATCGCTTCCACCGATGACATCAGGACGCTGCTAGACAACGGAGAAACCACGGCCCTCATCCTCCTGGACCTGTCAGCCGCCTTCGACGCGGTCTGCCACCACACACTACGAACACTCCTCCACGACACTGGGATCCAAGAGAAGGCCCTGGACTGGACCACCTCCTTCCTCTATGGCAGAACACAGAGCATCCGCCTCCCCCACTTCCGCTCCGAAGTCACCGAGACCATCTGCGGCGTCCCCAGGGCTCATCCCTCAGCCTAATGATGTTCAACATCTACATGGCACCGCTCACCCACATGGCCCAACTGCATGACCTCAACATCATCTCCTACGTCAATGACACCCAGCTGATCCTCTCCCTCACCAAGGACCCCCACGCTGCCAAAACCAACCTTCATGAAGGAATGAAGGCCATCGCTGAATGGATGAGGAACAGCCGACTGAAGCTGAACTCGGACAAGACAGAGGTCCACATCCTCGGATCCACCCCTTCGGCCTGGTGGCCGACCGCACTGGGAACAGCTCCAACACCCACCGACCACGCACGCAACCTAGGGGTCACCCCCCGCCCTCCCGGTGCCTTGAGGCCCTCACGGGTAAGTAGTGCACTTTACAAATGCTATGGTTGATTGATTGATTGACTGCCTGTACTTGCATGTTGACAGGATCTGATTCCGCTCCCTCTTTGATGTCTTCTAAGCATAGGACTTGCGGGCAGTTGGCTGTTGAGACCATTCTGACCTACTCTTCCACGTCTTCAGCGCTGTCTTGGCTTTCTCTGGTTTGAGCGGGCGAGACAGGAAGTTGGCAGGGTTTGAACCGGTTCAGTAGACCACTTCCATCTGGTAATGTTGTAGTTGAATAGCCCACCTCTCAATCCGTGGAGGTGGGTGAGGGGCCGACCCTTGGAAGAGTGCAACCAGCGGCTGATGATCTGTGATAACTTTGAAGGATATAGGTGGAAATGTCCACATGCCCACTTCATTGCAAGGGCCACCCGCTTGATTTGGGCATATCTGTCTCTGTTGGCGTCAATGCTTTGCTAGCGAACGCCAGTGCAGCCCGGTGACCTGGGCGGGGATTGCTTCTAGCCCGATGAGCTGGTATCGACCAACAATTCTGTATGTTTTTGTGGGTGTGGTGTTGTCGAGGAGGGCCTCTTTGATCTACAAAAGGTCCACCAGTTTGAAAGACCCATTGGTTCATACACGACCCAGAAACAATACCAACAATACCAACAATAACCAACCACCTAGCGTTCTCAACGCTTGGGGGCTTCCACCCGTGACAGGCCATTACCCCTGCGGCAATTGCAGTATATGCCATTTGACCTCACACACGAAATTCCTGGACTTGGCGGATGGCACACGTTGGGTACAACGTAATCACACCAACTGCAATACATCAAATGTAGTCTATTTGATTACGTGCAGATGCAAGTTACAATATGTTGGGATGACATCAAGAAGGGTCAAAATAAGAATATGCGAACATCGGAGCAACATCCGTTGCAAAAAAACAACAACGAAACTCACTGCACATTTCATTCAGACTAACCACACACCCAACGACCTCGAATGGACTATCCTTGAACATCTGGAGGGCAGTTCAGAGTCCCTTTTATTCGAGAAAGAACAACGTTGGGTGTATCGGCTCAGTACCAACACGAAAGGCCTCAATGACGATATACCTTGGGGTACGGTGTTGCGTAGATGAATAATCCATCATTAATCTGAATGTGTTTCTTGATTCAAGGAGGGCTCAATACACCTTAGCTCATAGATTTCATCTAAATTGTGCTGCAAAGACAACCACCTATTTCACAACCATTAAGTTTATGCAAAAATTTCACTGGGCTGTAAAACCAGTGCATATAAAACTCACTTTTTAGGTGGCAATAAATAGACCCCTCCAGGAGCTTATTAGTCTCCTTTTTGAAATATGGGACCAGTGGGCAGAACATCCTCCATAACTCCAATAAAGTCACTACAGAAGATTAGTAGTAGACAGGCACTTCACATTGTCAGCCAAACCCTCAGCCCCGCGTTTTTTATGTTTGTTTACAATCGACTTGTATTGTGACAGTGCGGGGAATCGAACCGCCAACCTCGAAACTGACAGCTCTGTTTTGCCGGTCCGCCCCGCCCCCACGTGGTATTTTTCAACCAATCAATCCAGCCTCCCGTGTGTATCAGAGTATTTTCCTTTAAGACGCGATGTCTTCATCGACGTCATTTACCCACGAGGGCAGGTGCGCCCAATCAGACGCTTTGGTCTTATTAACCAACCGGGTGCGCTGTAGTTTCCTTCGTCCCGGGAGACAGCCAGAGCCCGTGTAGGTACACGGTGGGGAGCCACAGGCATGGAAGTAAGTGATTTTGAGAGAAGCCGTAGCGATCATTGTCGCCACGGAGGTGATACCTTGATACCAACTACCCAGAAACCAGTAACCACCATAACGGTTTTCTTTTCACTACTGGGAGTAAAACGCCGCGTGAAAATAACCCAGGCTGCCATTTCCGAAGGAGCATAATCTGTTCCCTCAGAAAGTGAGTGATTTCGTATCTTTCCATCTCGCACTCGCTGTACAGATACTAATTCACAGAGGGCATTACTCTCTATATGTGGGGACGAGCATTGTTTGGTGGACACGCTCCGTTTGCCGCTTCCTAACCTTCCTATGCTCACGCTGGGAATGGGGTTCTTTGGCCCCTTATACACGTGTGTGTGCATGTGTGAAATGAGATCAATTCTAAGAGAACAATTGCGTTTACATTCTTGTCACTGTGGTTTTTATTTTTATTTTTTTCACTGCCTCAGAATTGAGTGGCATATTGCTCGATCCTACTGAATCACGAGCATGCTCAGAACACGGACTCAGATACTGGGCTGGTTCTTCTAGCATATTCTTGGTGCACCTAATTAAGGAGCATAAGGCAGCACCTCGATCTGGGTGTCACATTAATTGTGCATGATACCCACGGTCAAACCCTCATGAAATTAATGTTGGCAAACGACCATGTTTAGAAGGACTTAACCCTTTCCTTTCATGTTTGTGTGTTTGTGGTCTTGTACTTGTCCCTTCCTTTTTACAGGTTCCCGTTTTTTATACCCCTACCAGAGTGGGTAGTGTGGTTGAGATGGAATGTCTTTCCATCCGTTAATTTGATGAAATTTTCAAAAAATTTTCACACTTAGAGCCTCACGGGAGGGTGCACCTTAGAGCGTGCATACCACCGGAGGACTTTTGTTGTAGGTCCTGAAGAAAGCTGAGCTACATGCAACCTTAAACAGCTGAAACATGTCGACCAAATTTTATTTCTGATTTAGGACTCCGGTTCCGTAACTAAGAACCATGGGAGTCCGCACACTTTGTTTTTAATCAATGCGGGTTGGTCATTATTAAAAAATTTTTAAGGGCACAACCTTTGCATTTTTTAATTGTTTAATACACTTGCACTATCACGTTTAGTCACTCCTAATTTGGGCACTGTTGCACCCACCACATCCTGCTCCGCTGTAATCAGGCGTCGTAGCACGCTGGGGAGACATTCGGTCACCCCAGCGGGGACCCGATGATGAAGCATGTCACCAACTAGTGGTGAGTGAGGGTCCTTCTAAGAACTCAGGTCTTCCCCCCTCCCACTAGATGGTGACTAAAAAGAGCGCTTTGACTCTCTTCTGACTGAAGATTGTCGCCCGGGCCACCCTAGGGACTTCTCAGACTGCCTGACTGTATCCCCTGCACGCGTGTGAGCATTGATCACGCGTGCAGCATACAGTGAAGCGTTATCTTGTGATTCTAATTTTATTATCACTCCTTTTTTCACTAAAGTCACTCCTTTGTTGTTGAGAATATATTGAATTGGGGTACAGGAGTGTCTACACCCTACCTCTCTTGTTGTTTAGGAAAATTGTACTTGCATGTTGACAGGATCTGATTCCGCTCCCTCTTTGATGTCTTCTAAGCATAGGACTTGCGGGCAGTTGGCTGTTGAGACCATTCTGACCTACTCTTCCACGTCTTCAGCGCTGTCTTGGCTTTCTCTGGTTTGAGCGGGCGAGACAGGAAGTTGGCAGGGTTTGAACCGGTTCAGTAGACCACTTCCATCTGGTAATGTTGTAGTTGAATAGCCCACCTCTCAATCCGTGGAGGTGGGTGAGGGGCCGACCCTTGGAAGAGTGCAACCAGTGGCTGATGATCTGTGATAACTTTGAAGGATATAGGTGGAAATGTCCACATGCCCACTTCATTGCAAGGGCCACCCGCTTGATTTGGGCATATCTGTCTCTGTTGGCGTCAATGCTTTGCTAGCGAACGCCAGTGCAGCCCGGTGACCTGGGCGGGGATTGCTTCTAGCCCGATGAGCTGGTATCGACCAACAATTCTGTATGTTTTTGTGGGTGTGGTGTTGTCGAGGAGGGCCTCTTTGATCTTCTGGAATGCGGCCTCCTCCGGGTCACCCCATTCCCATTTCACAGCTGTCTTCGTGAGGTATCTCAGGGGTTCAGCGATAGTGGGCAGGTCTGGGATAAATCTCCTGCAGTAGGTAGCCATCCCTAGGAAGCTCCTTACTTCCTGGACAGTGGTGGGTGCAAGGTGCACGCTTGATGGCTATGGCTCTTCGGGGGTCGACTTGTATCCCCTCTTGATTGGAAACGTACTCAAAGAGCTCAATGGATAGCTGAAAGAAAGAGCATTTGTCCTTGTGCAGTGTCTCTTCATGGTCCTGAAGGTGTTTCAGGGTAGCTTTTAGGTGTTTGTTGTGTTAGGCAGCTGTGGATCAATAAAATAAGATGTTGTCCCCGACATTCAGGACGCCTGGCAGTCCGGACAGTGTCTTGCGCATTGCATTTTGAAATACTTCCACAGCTAATAAAATGCCAAAAATTAGGCACCTGTACCTGTGTAGGCCCAGATGTGTGCTGAAGGTGGTGATGTATCGGCTTTCCTCTTCAAGTAGTAACTGGTGACACCCGGAGTTGAGGTTCAGCTTTGAGAAACCAGCAGGAGCCATTTACATCCACTATGATTTCTTCCATGGTGGGAGTGATGTGCCTCTCCCTTTTGATGGCACTGTTCGGAATCCTCATGCCAATACACAGGCAGATTGTTCCCGGTTGCTTGGGTTTCTCAGCAATGACCAATGGTGAGACCCAGGGGGTGGGTCCCGAGACCTTCTCGATCATGCCTTGCTCCTCTAATCTCTCGAGCTCCTTTTGAACAGGAGGCATAGGTGGAAAGGGACGCGGCGGTGTCGGAGTGCCACTGGTGTAGCTAATGGGTCGATGTACAGCTTCACTGGCGGGCGTTTGAGGCATTCCAGTCTGCGGAACAATTCTGGAAACTGGTCTCACAGTCCGTTGATTTGGTGTGACTTCACTCCCTTGGCAAAGGACAAAAGGCCAAGGTCTTCTGTTGTGTGGTTGCTGATAAGTGTGTCTGCTTCCTGGTCAATAACATGGAAGGTTGTGGTCACCTCCTGATCTTTGGATTGCACCGTCACTGACATCTGCCCACAGAGAGGTAGTGGCGTTAGACTCCAGTACGTGAATATTTTGGTGGGGGATGGGTTTGGGTCTCAGGCGGTTGTATTGTTGTATTCCCATCACGTTGACAGAGGTGGCCATATCAATTACTGTTTTAATTTTGGACCCTGCTATTTGGATGACACCTGTGGGCTGTGGCACTTCAGTTCCCTGGTGAATGAGAAGAGGAAGGTTTCCTCTTCATCCTCTTCCTTCTGGGGAGGAGTCTTACAGGCTGTGGCTTTGTATTGCTGGTGTCTTGGCGTCGCCTGGGCGTGCCAGGTGTGTGAGAGATAGTTTGCGTACTAGCCTGGTCGGAGGTCAATTGTCTCTGGGGCCTTTATTCCTAAGCTTCTTACTGCACACCGTTGCAAAGTGGTTCCAGATTCCACAGTTCGAGCAGGTACGGCCTTGTGCCAGACATTCATTGAGCATGTGCTCTTCACAGCCGCAGTACCCACATCTCGCCTTAGTGGTCTGGGTCCAACCTCATTTGGTTTTGTCTCTTCGATTCTTGGCCTGGACTGCGTCAACCCATTCCATTTTGATGCATGCAGGCATTTCTGGATGTTGTGTGATGGCCAGGTCCATTTTGTGGGCCTGTGCAGATCATGTTATCATGCTAGTATAAGGATGTTGTCGAGGCTGATGTTCAGTTGGCGTAGGGTTAGGCCTCGCAAGGTTTTGCTCCAGCATCCTTGTATGAGTTGAATGTGGATTTCCTTTCAGCTCATTGTCTTCTCTGTATGCTGGCAAGCTTGCGCAGCCTGGCATAGAAGGTGTCCATGCATTACCCCTCTCATTGGTGAACCTGACGTAGTTTAAATCTTTTAAAGTCAGGGTTTAGCAGGGGATTAAAATTGGCATTGAGTGCTCCTCCCGCTGTTTTGTAGTCTGTGTTTGATCCTGTGTTGGGTAGGTGTTTGAACTTTTTGTAGATTTCTACCCCCACATGGTGCCATCAGTCTCCCTTGAGGCAATAAAGTAGTTTCTCTAGTCACCCCAGCCATATTTTTTCATCTCGGGGATGCTGTTGCTGGGTCAGCCAGTTCGCTAAATGGTGGCAATGTTTGTCTATGGCAACTTATGGGGCAGGGATGTGGGGTCATCATAAAAGCCGACAACTACAAGTTTTGGAATTTTTTTTATACAAAGGTAATTGATGACCCCGAATAGCGCTCCCATACTTTTCTGTCATCAAGAACTGAGGTTTGAGTTCATAGAGGACCGTATTGCTCCTCTGCTCCTATGGGCAAAAATGTGGCTGTCTGATGAATTAATGTTCTCAAGGGATGTAATTTAAGATTGTATTAATCTGGATAGCACCCTATCGATCCTATGGCTCAGATTCGTGAGAGATACATTTAATGAGATAGACTTTGGACATTTCTATGGCAATCCCGAAAGTATTCACACAAACCCGAAAGTTATCATTAAAGAGTCACATCGCTCCAGGGCCAATAGGCGCTAGCCACAACACGAGGAGATGGGCCTCTCATGTTCGCTCCCCGTCCAGCAGCAATTTTATCTAAGCTTCACCACCAATGTACAGACTAGATTTCTTTTAACTAGATTTCGCTTATGCACTCTGCACTTTTTAGTGGTATTCCCATGTCAATTAGGGTGGGCCGATAAACTCATGCCCTGCCCGTGTGATAACTTGGCAGCTCAGAGCACCATGCACTTTATCCTATTTTGCCCCCTATATAAATAGGCAAGGGGAAAATGTTTAGCTACACTTTTTAGGGAAATCCGTCCTTGCACGTATATTGATGGTTTTAACTTTCTGCCCAGTTTGGCCACTTCTGTTATCTGTACTGTGATATCTAACTATATTAAAGTTACGATGGCTATTAGAAAGCGTTATGAGCTATAGAAGCTGAATAGGAAACCTGTAATCTTTTTTGTTCAAATTTATACTGCTGTAATTTTATGATATGTGAAATATTTTGTCACCCTAAACCACTTCCCTTATGTATTGCATTTTTAACTGTCGTAATCTTATGAATTTTTCTCTTTCCTAATATTAGCTGTGTTGTCCTACAAATGTGTTATACATTTTTAAACTGCAACATTTATTTGTCAAACTTTTATGGTTCTTGGAACCGGATAAAGTTATTTTGAACTTGAACTAGTCAAAGTGTGAATGAATTGACACATGAGTGAAAGGATGATGATATCAGCGTCGGATTGGTAACGCGGGCACTCGGGCAATGCCCGAGGGGCTCACCGAGTTCCAGCTGCAGGCTGTTTTTTGAGCAGCCTGGGGGCAGATTTAGGCTCTGTTGCTGTTCGAATACCGCCAGCGGCCCAGTGGGTGTCTGAGTGGCCTTCCTGGAGGGAGATGGGCGCTCATTAGCTCACGTTTCGCAACAGCAAAGGTGTCACTCCCTTTCTCTCGCTGGGCCTCACATTAATGTAGGCATACTGATCCTGGAAGGGGGAGGGGCCTGAGCAGAAGTGGCCTCAGGTGTGTTTCACTAGTGTAAACTAATGCATGCATTCCCCCCCCTTTTTTAAAATACAAAATTACGCTGAAGCAGTGATTTGAGGAAAGGCAATATGCAAATGTAGGCCGATTTCTTTTTGCGTGCCCGGGCCGATTTTTAATCTTAATCCAACCCTGGATGATATTGAATGCATTATGAGTTAATGAATGTATAAACACACTAATAAATAAATAGGCGCTTTCAATTAAAAACAGTCCTATTGGCTCTATCAGTGCTTGTTAATTTTTGGAGACGGAGAACAAAAATGCATTGCATTTTCTGGTTGGCTTAATTTTAACATGCTTTTAGAGGACCTCTTTACATACACACAGGAATATCTTGTAGTCTGTGGCTTGCTAATTGCGTTCTTTGCTGGCCTCACAGCTAGTTGCAAAGCAGACAATATTCACAACAAACGCAATTTCCTGTTTAGGCCTGTGTGCGCTTCTTTTCTCATGGAAACCATGACAAGCCCATTAGCATCATTCTGCACAAGTGGAGTGTTTACTGAGCTTTTCTCCCTTTCATCAAGTGCTTTGTCTCTGTCTGCTTTTTTACATCCTCTCTGATCTCAGGTTTCTCTGTCACATCTCGTGCCTATTTCAGCATCATTTAAGTCCCATCTGGGATGCTGTGCATTGTACCCGCGCATGCGTCGTCAGAGACCCTCGACCAACTCAAGGGCCTCCTTGAACATTTCTTTTATTATACACTTTAATCATCAGCGTTTGTTTACATCACCTACCTAGATGTCTCTGTACACAGTTACTATGTTTTAAGTAGGTGTTTCTTTCTTATCTCACAGCCCTACACATCTACTTCAGGAGTGAATTTCTTAGAATTCTGCACGGCATGACGCCTCAGCAACGCCTTCTTCACTGTCAAGTGCCATTTCTCAGTAATTTATTCTCTATCACGTACGGTATGAGTCTTAACTTTCATACCTTATGCTGCCTCTTCAAGCACCAAATGTTACCTGTTTGAACAATATGTATTTTATTTGCTTCATTAAAAAGCTTGAGTGCTGCTCGATTGCAATTGCACCCTGTAACCCTTAATGTCTTTCCAGGAATCCTTTCTATTTGCCCCCGGGCATACTCTCACGAGGCGCCATCCTTTCACTCGCATGTCAGACAGCCGAGTCTGAAAAAGGCACTTGTTTCCCCGCAAGCTTTTATTCTTTTGCAGAAGAAAACCCTTGTCTTCGACGTTGGAGGTTTCTTTGTCAGCCCCTCCATTTTCCGGTGCAGCACGAAATCAATAATTCAGATTAGGCAGGTTACAGAGACGTCATCACGTGAGAATAATATTGCACTGGCAATTTTGGATTCATACATTACATTGATGCTTCATCAATGTTGCATCGACATTACTGTTGCATTTCAAACCATAATTGCACGGGCATCATCACGATCCCTGTATGGAGAAATATGAGTTAAAATGGGACTGGTGTGATCAATGCAATCTGGAAAATAAATAATTGTGCATCTTCGAGTAAATTTTAAAAATCCAACATTTGATTGGCCTTAACGAAGGAGACTGAGAAATACTCGAAGTCAATTTGATGCACATATTAGCCAGAAGTGTCCATTTTATTGCTGCATAGTCATCACCTGCTCAGTGAGGAAATGAAACATTTTGGGAGAGGGGAGGGATATTCAGCGCTGAGAAAGATGGTGCAGGTCCCCTTCTCTCTGTAGCTTCCTTGTTGTCCTTCCCTGCAAACATCATCTTCATCATGCATTGATCCAGAGACGTTGAAAGGCATGGGAAAAGTGGGCAATTGCCCCGGCCCCCATTTTCTAATAAAGCCCCGGGAAATTAAACTAACTTTCAGACTCTAATCTTTCTATTTCTCCATCAAAACCCATAAAGATATTTTTAATTTTTTTCGGCATCATGGGGTTTGAATTATCAGAAAATGACCAATAAAATAAAGAAATGTTGTGTGCAGGGTCCTCTAAAGTATGTCTTGCCCAAGGCCCCTTCAATCCTGAAAACAACACTGCCTTGACCGTTCCAGCGGTGCTTGCTGCTGTTGGAGACAGAATCACAGTGCAAGGCGCATGATTTATCTCCATCGGCGTGGTGGATGCAGCTGCTAGCTCTCCGGGGAGAGCATGCAGAGGATGAGAGTGCTCCACCTCCGCATTGGCTGGAGTTAGGCAGCCAATGCGAAGATGTCATTGGTAGACACCAGCCAAGGCAGCTGGGGTGTTGACACTTGGACCCTTGAAGCCTTGCCATTTATGTGGAGAAATTGATCTTTTTCATTTGCTGGATAAAGCTGGCCTTATTACTTTGAATGTTTATGTGTTATCTTGAGGTCAACTGCTGTGGTCTAATGGCCTGTCAGGATGAATGATGCACGACACACACACACACACACCCCCACCCCCCCACACACACACACAATCACACACACACACCCAAACACACACACACACCCACACACACACACACACACTCTCTCTCCCTCTCTCTCTCTCTCTCTCTGTTTCTCTCTTTAAATGAATATTGAGCAGTGTCTGCTACAACAGGACTTTTGCTGTGCCTGGACTTATTCTGAAAGACCCTGACATGGCTGTGGTTACTATGCTAAAAGCCTCATTTGAAACTACTGTGTAGAGGCTTGCTTTGCATGCCTTCTAAACTCCTAGAACAACTTTGCTTACCTTCTGCTAAAAGGCAATGTTTGCACAATTCTTTCGTATCGCTGTTGCAGACTCCTTTCATGGCATGTATAGCTAATCTATTGGCATCAATATTGGTATGTTTGTGAGAATCTGTGGTCAGCCCTTTATGGTATTTATACAAGTCAAATTCATATCGCTCATGGTGGCCTCCACAGCAAGAAGAATGGCTGGGGCAGCAGGTAATAGCCATTTTTATTGTACATTGAATTAATAATCAAGTTTTGTTGTAGTCATCGCCAAATTAGTCAGCTAGTGCCACCTTGTGGCAGACTGTCACAAGGGCTGGTGTCGACAATTAAGTGCCATTGCCAAGCAACAAAAACCACTGGCTAAATTAAGCACTGTGTCACTGTAACACATAACACCACAACACCATAATCTAAATACCTTATGATTCCACCTATAATGTTTCATCATGCAAACTCTGTATTCAGTTTTACACAATTTTGGAGCTGATTACGACGTTGGTCAGAGTTTCCTCCTCCCTAAACTAACTTGTAATCAGGATCAATCGACTCACGGTTTGCGTTTCTCCCTACCGATTACAATGCTCTGAACACCGTTCGGAAGGACACCCATTGAGTTCAATGGGAGCCTGTGTTCCAACCGACAACTCAGGCACCTATGGGAAAAATGGGTGCCTGCAGCCTGTCACAGGCACCCAATGCTTCCTGCCATACAGGGCATGGGTTTACAGGTAGGTCCCTTAGGTACCCCCATAGCCCCCAATCGGAGGCCTCAGGATGAGGGGGGCCTGCTAGTCAGGTTTTTCGCGTCGGACAGACTGAATCGGAAAGGCTGGCAGAATCCGACATCATAATCGATCAGTCAGAAAAGCTATCCGTAGAGCTGCACGAAACAGCTCTGAACAACTCAGATCCTCTAAGTTCCGATCTGAACCAATTCAAAATGACAGAACGGTTCCCCTTCCAGCCATGAGCATCGTAATCGGTTGTTTCTGACTGAGTGGGGCAGATGGGTTCCGACACGGTCTAGGAGAATCCAACTGTCGGAATGAGGCTTTCCGACGATATCGTAATCAGCCCCTTTATTGGTATGGAAATTCAGACAATATTTCTAAAATGAATATAAACCTAAAATTATATACACACTTGCCTCTAGTAGTCATATCAATTTCAAGACTATTTCAAATTTCATAATATTTTAAGCGCGTGTGTCCAAACAGATACTTTCAATTTGAGGAAGTGAGCATCCCAAATGATTGAAGGTGGGGCAATGTGAGAAAATGTGTTTATGTTCTCAGAGAATAAACTGTTTGTAGGTTCCTTCCCTTCTAGATTTGTGATTGAGTCTATGTCGGGCAGTTCATGTTTGAGACCTCTGGTGACTATGAAACTAATTATGAGAGTAGATGGACTGCCGTAACCATGGTGGCAGTGCAGGCACCGCCGCACTGGTGGTCTGACCGCCCAATTATAAGTTGGGGAATCAGACCGCCAGCCTCTAGGCCGCAATATACTGCTAAGCATATTACAAGTTTCTTCTCCCCCACGGTTTGCATGGTGGAGAGCCTGCCATGAAAACTTGATGTAGAAAGGAAACAAAGGGGGGGGGGGGTCTACAGGGCCCCCTGTTGCCTCAGGGCCATGGGGTGTCTGCAGAGGGGGCACATGTTGTTCACCCCTTTGTGCATGCACCCCAGTTCCTGCACAGCATGGACTGGTTCTGTCCATGCCATGCAGGAACTGCCTTTGTCGCTGCCATTGCGGTGCCTTTTTCATGGGCACCGATGTGGGACTGCCAAAGAACCTCCTGCTATAGACTAAAAATGTTGTAATCTGTTAGGTTGTGTCAGTACGGCTTGAGCTGTCTTGGAAAGGGGCGGCAGTGTGGTGGCCCCACTCCAAGACTGCAAAAGAGTAATTAGGCCCTATGTATTTGTTAAATGTTTTCTTATGTTTTGCTAGTGTGACCAAAGCGAGTAAGATACAAAATATTACTCTAGTACCCCCTAAGTGTGTTTCCCAGTGTGTCGCATAATGCATATTTAGATAATAGCCAGGGCCTTACACAAAGGCATGACTATTTTACAGTAACAAATGTGCAGGATTTCTGGTTTAGATCTGACCCCATGTGACCCTTTGATAATAACAGAGAGCTACTGCTGTGTTTCATCATTTGTTTTATTGGTGGTTTGAAGTCTGCCAGTGGTTTGCTAATGGTTGCTTGATGGCTTAGAATGCAGAGATATATTTTAATTGAGGCCATTAAGAACGAATGATAAATAGTTTGTTGTTTTTATAATTTGAAATCATTGTGTAGTCTTTGCTACGCACACTACTGGGGCGTGAGGGCAGAGTTTCCAGTGTTATTGTACAAGAATAGTATATTGCTGTGTTAGAAGGAACAGATACATTGTATACAAAATATATTAGATTTTCTGAACCTTTCATAATAACACCCAGGAAAACCCCAAGTAAGGTTGTTGAGTCAGTAACATAATGGTTGAAAAAACTTGGAATAAGATTCCACTCTTGTCTGGTTCCCTCTCTGTTTAAAGGCCACAGTTTGCATTGTGTTTAGTGACATCTGTAGTTAAATGAAGCATGCATAGATTTTATCATTTCAGAGCTCCCACACCATTCTACTCTGCAGTTATGTCGTATTTACCTCTTTGTGGGATACTGAATACAATTGATTTAGTAGTCATTAAAATAAGGACAATATTTTCCCTATGTTTTAATGTGTTGCATATATTTGTTGATCAGTGTGTACATGGTAAAGATGTGGGGTCCGATTACTACTACAGTGGTTCATAGGACTCCGGTAGTTAACATGGGTGTCCGCACACCACCGCACTGGCTGTATTACATGTGGGGTGGTGGGACTGCCACAGGACTGCTGCAACCGCCAGGAATCTGTGATTTCACCGTGGTGGTTCACCGGTCACAGGCGCAATGCTGGCGGGTTTGCTGCGACACTGTTAAGAATATTATGAGTTTCCTCAATGCTGCCCTTTTTCGTGGCGGGCTTAGGATGGTGGTGATGAAACAAAGGGGCCCAACAGGGCCTCCTGTTGCCACTGTGCCTGGGATGCATGCAGGGGACACATGGTGTGCCTCCTGTCTGTATGCACCCCCTGTTCCTGCACGGCATGGACTTCACTGTCCATGCCATGCAGGAACATGCTTTGGCACTCCCATTGCACTGCCTTTCTAAGGCGCAAATATGATGTTTAGAAAGGAACCGTCGTGGGACAACCAAAGCAGGACCTCCTAACCTGAATTCCAGTCGGAATCCGGCAGGTGGTCTTACTACATGTCAGGTGGCGGTGTTGTGGCGGGGCACTGCCGTGGCGGCCCGCTGCACCACAGTCAAACTCTTTTTTTTTGTGTTTGAAAAGCTTTATTAAGAATAATATGAGCACAACAAATTGACATCAGCAAAGAAATGGGCACCGATGTGGGACTGCCAAAGAACCTCCTGCTATAGACTAAAAATGTTGTAATCTGTTAGGTTGTGTCAGTACGGCTTGAGCTGTCTTGGAAAGGGGCGGCAGTGTGGTGGCCCCACTCCAAGACTGCAAAAGAGTAATTAGGCCCTATGTATTTGTTAAATCTTTTCTTATGTTTTGCTAGTGTGACCAAAGCGAGTAAGATACAAAATGTTACTCTAGTACCCCCTAAGTGTGTTTCCCAGTGTGTTGCATAATGCACATTTAGATAATAGCCAGGGCCTTACACAAAGGCATGACTATTTTACAGTAACAAATGTGCAGGATTTCTGGTTTAGATCTGACCCCATGTGACCCTTTGATAATAACAGAGAGCTACTGCTGTGTTTCATCATTTGTTTTATTGGTGGTCTGAAGTCTGCCAGTGGTTTGTTAATGGTTGCTTGATGGCTTAGAATGCAGAGATATCTTTTAATTGATTTTTTCATTGTTTTGTATTGCGCTGGGCCTATGGGCCATTAAGAACGAATGATAAATAGTTTCTTGTTTTTATAATTTGAAATCATTGTGTAGTCTTTGCTACGCACACCACTGGGGCGTGAGGGCAGAGTTTCCAGTGTTATTGCACAAGAATAGTATATTGCTGTGCTAGAAGGATCAGATACATTGTACACAAAATATATTAGATTTCTGAACCTTTCATAATAACACCCAGGAAAACCCCAAGTAAGGTTGTTAAGTTGAAAATGATTGAAAAAACTTGGAATAAGATTCCACTCTTGTCTGGTTCCCTTTCTGTTTAAAGGCCACAGTTTGCATTGTGTTTATTGACATCTGTAGTTAAATGAAACATGCACAGATTTTATCATTTCAGAGCTCCCACACCATTCTACTCTGCAGTTATGTCGTATTTACCTCTTTGTGGGATACTGAATACAATTTATTTAGTAGTCATTAAAATAAGGACAATATTTTCCCTATGTTTTAATGTGTTGCATATATTTGTTGATCAGTGTGTACATGGTAAAGATGTGGGGTCCGATTACTACTACAGTGGTTCATAGGACTCCGGAAGTTAACGTGAGTGTCTGCACACCACCGCAGTGACTGTATTACATGTGGGGTGGTGGGACTGCCACAGGACTGCTGCAACCGCCAGGAATCTGTGATTTCACCGTGGTGGTACACCGGTCACAGACGCAATGCTGGCGGGTTTGCTGCGACACTGTGGGATGCATGCAGGGGACACATGGTGTGCCCCCTGTCTGTATGCACCCGCTGTTCCTGCACGGCATGGACTTCACAGTCCATGCCATGCAGGAACATGCTTTGGCACTCCCATTGCACTGCCTTTCTAAGGCGCATATATGACCTTTAGAAAGGAACCGTCGTGGGACGACCAAAGCAGGACCTCCTGACCTGAATTCCAGTCGGAATCCGGCAGGTGTTCTGACTACAGGTCAGGTGGTGGTGTTATGGCGGGGCACTGCCGTGACGGCCTGCTGCACCACAGTCAAACTCTTTTTTTTTGTGTTTGAAAGCTTTATTAAGAATAATATAAGCACAACAAATTGACATCAGCAAAGAAAATTATACATATAATAAATCAGAATAAAGTCAAACTAAAAAAGAAAAGCATTTTATGGGATTTTCAAGGAAAAAAGAAAGGGAGGGGAAAGGGGGAGGGAGGGAATAAAAATATATTATAACAAAACTAAGCTAAAGTGAATAACGGCAAAGGAAGAAATGATACAATCAACCATCAAAACTGTATAGTATATGTAAAACATTGTAATGAAGAGCAATTTTAAACTGTAATAAAATACACAAGAAGGAGAGAGTAAAATCTTTCAAGGGGGTTTAAAATTTTCGGAATTAATAAGGACAGGTTTCTTTTGGGCCAAATGATCTAGATATGTGGTGAGAGGTAACCAGTAAAGGTCTATATTACAATATGGTTTACAGGAGGAGGCAAAGGAGACATCTAGTCTATGAAAATGACACAGAGAATTCCACCAAGACCATATGGAAATATTTGTAAGAGATTTCCAGTTAGAAGAAATATGTTGAAATGCAAGTGCAAGCATGAGGTCAAAAAGACCCTGTGAGTGCGGGGGAAGAGCTGGAGAATCTGAAATACTACCAAGAAAGAGGAGGGAAAGTGAGTATGGGATGGAAAATGAGAAAATGTGAGATATGTATGGCCAAACTTGTTTCCAAAAAGCAGAAACCCCAGGACAGAGAAAGAACATATGTAGAAGATCGGCATTGGGGGATCTACAAGTCCAACAGTTCGAATCAGAGGAAGATGTGAAACAAGATAAAGAAAGAGGAGAAAGATAAAGTCTGTGATATAGAAAAAATAAAGATTGAGTAAGAGATGCAGATCGGGACGTTTTCAAGGTTTTGAACCAGAGTTTGTCCCAGTGAGAGATGGGCCAAGTGCATCCCAAGTCAGTTTCCCAGGAAAGTTCTACTTTGGACTTGACATGATCAGGGTTAGAAGAGGAAAAAAATCTATAAATAAGAGACGCTTTAGGGAGAGAGGAGAGTACCCCAAGAAGATGAGGAGAAGTAGTAGGGAGGGAGGACGAAGAAGGACGTGAATAATAACGGTCAAGAATGATTTCCATGAGGGAGGTATATTTCTGCAGAAAAGACCGAGGGCAGTGAAAATGAAGTTGAAAATTAGGCAAAGAGCTAGGTGATACACCACCAAAAAATGGTTAACTTATATAATACCTTTTTGTCTCCAAGAGGCCCAATAAATAGGTCTATTATTGAAAAGGATAAGTGAATTATACCAGATAGGGAAATTTAGAAAAGATTCACGCAAAATGACCAACGGAGAGAGCAAAGGTTTAAGAAGAGAGGAAATATGTTTAAACAAAGGAAGGGAGTCATAAGGAGATTTGGAGGAGAAATGCAATGCCTCCTGAAAAGAAAAGGGTAGTTAAAAAGTTTGTTCAATGTGAAGCCAAAGTGGGGAGAAAAGAGTGAAGTTTCTGACGAGAGCCATCGTGATGCTTGACGGAGAGAAAAGGATTTGTGATAAAGACGGAAGTCTGGAAAGTTAACCCCACCATTTATTTAGGTTTAAGAAGGGCTAGAAGAGAGAATCTAGATATTTTATTTTTCCAGAGGAATTTTGAGAGAGAGGAGTCAATGCATTTAAAATACAGGGCAGGAATATGTACGGGTAACATAGAAAAGATGTAAATAAGAATAGGGGCAATCATCATTTTAACAGAATCAAGGCGACCCCACCAGGAAAGAAAAAGAGGATTCCACGACGAAAACAACAGATCAATGCGAGACAGAGCTGCGGTCATATTTAATTTAACGGAAGAGGAAATAGAGTTGGAGAAACAAATACCAAGGTATTTAATCTTTGTACTAATCCAGGCGAAGCCAGTTGAAGAAAAAAGATGAGGGAGACACAATTTAGTAAGAGGGAGAATTTCTGTTTTGTCTGAATTGATCTTATATCCTGAGACAAGAGAGAATGCTTCGAATTCAGATAATAAAGAAGGGATAGAAAGTTCCGGGTTTGAAATAAATAAGAGGATGTCATCAGCGTATGCAGAAAGCTTTAATTGATGATCACCATAGGGGAAACCTGAAATAGAAGTATTATATCGAATGGATGATAAAAATGGCTAGAGGGCTAATACAAAAAGAAGTGGGGAGAGAGGGCAGCCTTGGCGTAATCCTCTTTGAAGAATGAAGGAGGAAGAAAGCTGACCATTCACGAGAACGGAAACTTTGGGTGAAGAATATAATAAAGAAATGAGAGAAATAAATTTGGAACCGAAACCATGCCATCCTAGTGAAGCAAACAAGAAAGACCAATCTACTCTATCAAAGGCCTTTTCAGCATCAACAGAAATATCAGCCAAAGGCATTGAAAGAGAAGGGGCCTTGTTCAGGACATTAAGAAAGTGACGAGAATTGTCAGAAGTGAGCCTACCTTTAATGAAACCACACTGTTCCTTACCAATAAGATGAGGCATGAAAGGATCCAAACGTAAAGCAAGTCATTTAGCAAATCATTTATAGTCAACATTAACTAATGAGATGGGGCGATAATTTTTACAAAACTTGGGGTCACGACCATCTTTAGGGATAAGACAGATGGTGGCATCCTGAAAGGTACCATCAGCTTTGCCAGAGGAGTAAAAGACTTGGAATAACAATAGAAGTTTGGGTAATAAAAGATCAGAAAAATGTAAGTAAAATTCAACCGGGAAACCATCAGGGCCGGGAGTTTTACCCTTAGTGAGGGAAGATAAAGCTGTGGAGAGTTCATGCAATGAGAGGTCAAGTTCAAGGTCTGGAAAGTTAAGATGAGAGGTAAGGGGTTTAGGCAGTTTTTCAAAATAAGAATGGATCATAGAAGGAGTAGGAGAAGATTCTGGAGTATACAACTGTTTATGGAAGATTCGAAATTGGTCAAGAATGACCTTATCTGTATGCAGAAGAGTATTGTCAGAAGAAAAGATAGATTCGATGGAAGTACGTTCTTTACGGGATTTAAGGTAGTTGGCTAAAAGTTTTCCAGAGTTGTTACGACCACCATAGTAATGTGCACTACTACGAAGAAGGATTGAAGAGGCATTATCAGTGGCGAGCTTGTTAAAAGAAATTTTCGCACGCAGAAGTTCTGGTGACATACATTTATCAGAAGAGGTGTAGAATTGATGTTCCAATTTTTTGATATGTGCAAGAGAGGATTTACGTTTCCGAAGAAATTGCTTTTTATTTCTAGAAACAAAGTTAATAATAAATCCTCTCGCAGTGGCCTTAAAGGAATCCCAGAGGACATAAGAAGGGGTATCAGGATCAGAATTAAATTGAAAGAAATCAGCGGTGAAAGATCGAAAAGAAAAAGAAAAGTTAGGGTCAGAAAGAAGTGCACAATTAAAGCGCCAACGAGAGGGCCTAGGATGGGGTGGGAGTAAGTCAAGATCCGTAATAATGGGGGCATGATCCGAGATAACAATGCGTTTGATAGAAGAGGATAGTAAATTTTGAGTTAAGGATGGAGAGAGAAAGATATAGTCTATTCTAGAGGAAGAAGCGTGAGGATGTGAGAAGAAGGAATAATCCAAAGTGTCTGGATGTGTGAGTCTCCAAGAGTCAGAAAAGTGTGTTTGTAGTATGGTGTTTAAGAATTGTTTGTGGGGTTTGTGAGGGATAAAGCGAACAACGGATTTGCGATCAAGGAATGGATCTACAATCTGATTACAATCTCCTCCTAAAAGGAATAAATCATCTGTATGTTGGATACATTTGCTCGTAATTAAAGGTCAAAAAGAACAATCATGTTGGGTGGGACCATAGATATTAAAAACAGTTAAAGGGATTGAGTTGATTATTAATTTAGCTAAAATCCATCTACCATCAGAGTCTTTTTCCTATATTAAAATCTTACATTTCAATTTTTTATGAATTAAAATAGCAACCCCATTTTTTTATTGGTAGAGGGGGAAAATAAAACTGTACCAACCCAGCTCCTTTTTAATTTGAGAGATTCAAGATCATTAAGGTGGGTCTCTTGTAGAAGAACAATATCAGGGGTGTAGGAAGATAAATGAGAAAGTACTCTCTGCTGTTTAATGGGGTTAATAACACCTTTTACATTCCAATAAATAACTCTAAATTTCTAAACAAGTTAAATATGAAAACATCAAAAATTGCATAAAAGTATGAAAACAAGAAGAAGCTGAAAAAAGCAAGAAAGTCAAGAAGTGAGAATAGGATCCAATGAATAGTAGGAGGGGAAAGGAAAGGAGAGAAAGGAAGGTAAAAAGAAGGCAGAAGAAGATACAGTAAATATCCAAAGGATGACTGAAAATAATGTACTTGTAGGAAATAAACACAAGGAAGTGGGGAAATGGTGGCACACTACAAGATGGACCTGGCAAAGGGAGGCACTCCAAACCTCACCAGGACGAAAGACAAGTTGGATAATTGACAAATCGACAAATCGACAAACGTGGATTCAGGGAAGTTCATCAGGGACCTATATAAGGAGAAAAAGAAAAAGAAAGGTAACAACTAACTGATGGAATAAAGCAACGGAAGGAGTGTACATAATAAGAGATGCAACATGACAAGTAAGATAGTTAAGAGAAGAAAAATAGGTAACAAGAAAAAAGATAGGAAAACACTTAGATTATTAAGAGAGAAACTTGCTACGGAACAATATCAAAAATTTCATGAAGAGAAGAATAAACATGCGCAAAACTGAATGGTGATACAATCAGCCACTAGAGGACGAGGTGTCCATGGCACCACCCGACTGGAGATGAATAAAGTTCTTAAGTTCCCCGGGATCTTGAAAGGTCCATGTTCTATTTTGATAAGTAACTTTAAAGATACAAGGGTGAAACAAGCCATATATCGCACCGAGGGAACGTAGAGGTGCACGAAGATTCAGGAACTCCTTCCGCCTGTACGCCGTGGTGTTGAACACATCCTGGAATAGAAATACTCTCTGGCCCAACCAGGAGACTTGACGCCTGTATCTAGCCACAGAAAAGACTGAAAGGAGAGCCGTAAATTTCAAAAAGAGAATAATAACGCCTCGTGGTTTCGGGGAGTCAGATGAAGTGGACCACGTCTATGAGCTCTCTGAATGCTAATGGGAGTAGAAGGAGGCATATCTAGCAATTTCGGGATAAAGGAAGTAAAAAACGTCACAGGGTCATCTCCTTCCAAAGATTTCGGCAAACTATAAATTTGTAAGTTGTTTCGCCTATTCCTATTTTCCAAATCCTCAGTATGCTGCTGATGAGCGAGGACCGACTTCTCCAGAGAAGAGATGCAATGAGAGTTGGACTGTACCAACAAAACTTGTTGTTCCACCGTTGTGATCCTAGCATCCATGGATGCCCAATTGTCTTTCAAGATCTGCATGTCCTTGCTAGTTTCTTCGACAAAAGGGCGAAGAGCGCGAATCTCCTCAAGAATTAACTCCATAGAGATTAGAGAGGGTGACTTATCCGGTGATGGAAGGTCTTGTTTCAATCGCTTAGAAGAGACATTATGAGGAGAAGTCTTAGTTGGTGTGGACTGATTTGAAGAAGAACAATGCGGAGCTAAACCAGCCATTTGAGCAACCGTTACAGGTACACTGGTAGAGGTTGGAATAGGCGTCTCCTGAAGAGGCTTAGAAGCGATGAAAACAAATTTAGGTTTGCACAATTTTCCCATAGGCAAAGAACTACTGCCTTGTCTGAAGTAAAACAAACAATGTAGGAATCTTCAAACAGTTGTATAAAGGGTAGTGACTTCAAAAACAAAGTGGTGCACATAGAGCAAGAACTCCAAAAATTACAATAAAACACAGCTTCCCAGCGTGTTAGTAAAAAGTATGGCACCAAAGGTTAAATGAGATAATCATTCATAAAAGAACAGTCAAATATAATAAATGTGGAGCCATACAAGTGGTTAACCCCTCCGCTGCGTGGGTTATTCCCCCGCTGTGCTTACACATCAGGTAAATAGGTGGTGCTTCTGGCAGGTCAAACATGCCTGAATTTAACAGTGCAAAAGTGTATGGTAGTAACTGTACCCAGCAAGCACCAACATCTGCATGTTATTCCCCAGAGTTGGTTAAGTGAACTATGTGGGAGAGTCTGTTCCTTCACATCCAAAGCACAATAAGATGCTCAGGAAACTCTTCAACCTCAAGCCATGGGAGGAGAAGGTGTTGTTCATACTCCACACAGAAGGCACGGTGGGAATTGCAGGCAGAGTGGAGACTGGTAAGTACACCATTATCTCTCATCCAATAAGTAATTTACCCTCTCTGCACCATCACATCTCTAATCCCTAACACAAATAACTACACTAATGGCAACCTGTTCATAGAAGTATGCTACCTGATGTTAAATGTAACCCACTACATTCTCTATGTATTCATAACCTACCATTTACTCACATTGGTATAATATTCTCCTTAACACAACCCATGTAGGAAACACAAGCAAACAGGTGTGATCTTACATTTGGGCAACAATTAACACCCCCCCCCCATGTGTCAACAACATTTATCAATCTCCGGTTTGCTCACTCTTATCATATTCACAGAACACATACTATCGCCCTTAAACTAAAACAATATAAAATTAATTTATTATAGTAGAAGTTGGAACAGATGAATCCATGTCACCATGACACACATTTTCCAGGTCTGAATTCGGAATTAAGATCTCGCTGCGTTCTGTGTAATTATTTATATTAGTTTATTTAGATTATTGCTCAAATGCACGATTCAAAGATACGTAAAAGCTAAGGAATGGACTAGTTGAGTCATAGTGAAGTTGACCCATCTGTCTACTAAGTAACATTGTACTTTGAAAAACATTAGCATCACACATAACGTTGAGTATGTCAGTCCTTGAAAAGTGCAAGCAGCACTAACACACATCCATGTGCTAATCTACATTCTAGAGGAAGTATAGTAGTGATATGTATATAAATCAGTCAAATTGGCCCGTGTCTGCTTGCAAGAGTGTTTTGGCTTTCTCACTCAACTGTGGCTCAACATACCTTTCCTAACAACATATTGTCAATGGATGGGACACCACCGTCACCTAGGGGAATCTGCAAGTACGATCCCAATCCAAAGCATCACTCTGTACGACTCGTAAAAAACTCCATACAAATCGAAAGTCCATACGAATGGCATTCGGCTGAGGCTTCACACTACGTCCGAACGTAAATACACTGCGTCATCCGTACCAGGAAGTACGATCCGTGTCGAAGACACTCCGTACGGCTCTTTTGCTACAACAGTCAAAAAGTGCCGTAAATACAGAGTCCGGCCGGACCCGCACCCCGGTACGCGACAAACAAGACATGAACCCCATCGTCCGTGTCATACCAGTCCTGTACACCCACCACCTTCTACATAGAAACCGATGCAGACCGTGAGTACAACAAAGTCAAACACACCTGTACGTGGTGCCACACGCGCACATCCCCATCGAACGCCTGTAATGTCGGGGTACGTAGCGACACACGCTACCGCATAACACCAGTGCAATAGTCAAACGTGCCGAACCTACGTCATCAATTTCGGGGTACAGTATGCTACCGCATATCACCAGTGTAATAGTCAGATGTGCCGCACCTACGTCATCGATTTTGGGGTGCGGTACGCTACCGCATATCACCAGTGTAATAGTCAGACGTGCCGCACCTACGTCATCGATTTCGGGGTGCGGTACGCTACCGCATATCACCAGTGTAATAGTCAGACCTGCCGCACCTACGTAATCGATTTCGGGGTGCGGTACGCTACCGCATATCACCAGTGTAATAGTCAGACGTGCCGCACCTACGTCATTGATTTCGGGGTGCGGTACGCTACCGCATTTTACCAGTGTAATAGTCAGACGTGCCGCACCTACGTCATTGATTTCGGGGTGCGGTATGCTACCGCATATCACCAGTGTAATAGTCAGACGTGCCGCACCTACGTAATCGATTTCGGGGTGCGGTACGCTACCACACATCACCAGTGTAATAGTCAGACGTGCCGCACCTACGTCATTGATTTCGGGGTGCGATATGCTACCGCATTTCACCAGTGCAATAGTCAGACGTGCCGCACCTAGGTCATCGATTTCGGGGTGCGGTACGCTACCGCATATCACCAGTGTAATAGTCAGATGTGCCGCACCAACATCATCGATCTCGGGGTATGGTGCGCTACCGCATATCACCAGTGTAATAGTCAGACGTGTGGGACATAAGTCTGCAGTCTCAGTGCAAGTGTAAGTAACGTGTAGAAAACATACCCAGCAGTGCCCAGCTATAGAGTGTGTGTGTGGTTAAGACCCCCACCAGTGCCCAGCAGTGCCCAGCATCAGAGTGTGTGTGTGGCTAAGACCCCCAGCAGTCCCCAGCAGTGCCCAGCATAACGGTGTGTGTGTGGCTAAGACCCCCACCAGTGCCCAGCAGTGCCCAGCATCAGAGTGTGTGTGGCTAAGACCCCCAGCAGTGCCCAGCAGTGCCCAGCATAACAGTGTGTGTGTGGCTAAGACCCCCATCAGTGCCCAGCAGTGCCCAGCATAACAGTGTGTGTGTGGCTAAGACCCCCACCAGTGCCCAGCAGTGCCCAGCAGCATAGGGTGTGTGTGGCCAAGACCCCCACCAGTGCCCAGCATAACAGTGTGTGTGTGGCTAAGACCCCCAGCAGTGCCCAGCAGTGTCCAGCGGCATAGAGTGTGTGTGGCCAAGACCCCCACCAGTGCCCAGCATAACAGTGTGTGTGGCTAAGACCCCCGCAGTGCCCAGCATAACAGTGTGTGTGTGGCTAAGACACCCACCAGTACCCAGCAGTGCCCAGCATCAGAGTGTGTGTGGCTAAGACCCCCAGCAGTGCCCAGCATAACAGTATGTGTGTGGCTTAGACCCCCACCAGTGCCCAGCATAACAGTGTGTGTGGCTAAGACCCCCAGCAGTGCCTAGCAGGGCCCAGCAGCATAGGGGGTGTGTGGCCAAGACCCCCAGCAGTGCCCAGCATAACAGTGTGTGTGTGGCTAAGACCCCCACCAGTGCCCATCAGTGCCCAGCATCAGAGTGCGTGTGTGGCTAAGACCCCCAGCAGTGCCCAGCATAACAGTGTGTGTGTGGCTAAGACCCCCACCAGTGCCCAGCAGTGCCCAGCATCAGAGTGTGTGCGTGGCTAAGACCCCCACCAGTGCCCAGCAGTACCCAGCAGCATAGGGTGTGTGTGGCTTAGACCCCCAGCAGTGCCCAGCATAACAGTGTGTGTGTGTGTGGCTAAGACCCCCAGCAGGAAAAGCAGAAACATGCCATTGTTAACCTCATTACCATCAGGAAATAGACACATGTTACTATACCCAAATTTGAACATCACACCAGCTCCCAGGCACCCTGCAGTCAAAGCCATTATCAGACAAACTAAAGTTCAGAAAAAAAATAGCTTTATTCAGCTGGATCCAAAATTATAATGCAAATAAGAGTCCTTGCTCACAGAAGGCCAATGGCCAGTCCAAACAAGTGACAAAAACAGTTTGTGCTTTCATGGATGTTGACACACTCAAACCTGCCTGCACATGGAGTTCAATCCGCACTGGAAACAGTGGGGGCATCATCTGTGGAATCCTCCGGCACCGCAGGGACAGGAGAGGGAAGGACAGGTGTAGTGGGTGCAGGTGGTGTGGAATCATCCACACTGGCCTGTGCATTGCAGAACGTTGAAAGATAAACTTGGCTGCACACTTCAGCCAGATCTGAAAAACTACCACCTGAACTCAGGGACACATTGGGGGTGGAGGTAGAGGGTCGTGAGTCTGTTGTTGCGGGTCTGTGGATGCGTGTGTGATGTCTGTCCCCTCTCCCTGTGGGTGTGCCTACATCCCCTTGAGATTGGGTGCGTGGTGATTTGTGCTTTGCCTGGCGTGTGGGTGTGCTGGGTGTGTCTATTTGGGTGTCTGACCTGTGGCGTCTGCGTGTATGTTGGGAAGGTATGGGAGAGGCTGAGGTGGATGGGTCAGAAGGATGGGGGGCCAGATGCTGCTGGGTGGACAGAGCTGCCGTCAGTGTTTACTCAATGGCAGCCACACTCCGACGTAGATCAGACATGCCAGATGACATGCCCTCCATGAACGACAACAACTGTGTAATGAGTTGTGCATGTCCGTGGAGGACAGTCAACATGGATGTCTGACCTACTACGATCTGCCGGAGTAGGTCCACAGACTCAGCACTGAGGGCAGCAGGGGACACAGGGGCAGGTGCTGCAGTGCCGGGACCAAAGGAGCCATGGTGGCTTGCACGGACCCTAGGGACCCTAACAACTGGGAGGGTGGAGATGGTATTGGAGGAGGAGAGGCCAGCCAAAGATGAAGAAGAGGCCATTTCAACATATTCCCCCTCCTCCTGAGAGTCTGATTCCGAGCCGTCCGCATGGTATGAGGTGTCGGTCACATGGGGTCCGCCCGCAGACTATCCTCACCCTCCGTGCCACTGGCTCTCTCTGACTCCTCAAAGCAGGTGGCACTGTCGCTGGGTCCCGCTGTGTGGTCCGTGTCTGTGTATCCTCCAGATTGTGGTGATGATGCTGTTGGCAAGGAGTATAAGAAAAACATATCAGTCACCTGTACACATCTGACAAATCAGCTAGAAAAAAATTGCCAACATTTCTAAACATGGCATGCATCATGAGTCCCAATCCACTGAACTATGCACAATGCTAAGCCTAGTCTTGGGCAATCTGAAGGGAAACTACGTTCAATGTATAGTAGGATAGAAGTAACAGGCAAGGCAACAACTTGTATGAGAGAGACACATTGATAACCGACTGCCTGACAACCGGATAGCTGATGATCATTCACTGTTCATTTTCCCACCCTGACACACAAAACCAGAGCTGGTCATGGTCGAATTGCTGTGACCCTGTGCCACATGCTAAAAGTCCTTCATGAACTGCCATGTGATGCCATCCTGGGACCTGGAGCCAAGTGTACCTTCACCTCACACTGGCATTACAGCTGTCTACACCCAAAGTCACATTGTCTGGTTGACCATCTATAAGATCTCCTAACAACATGCAACATATTTTGAGTATATGCACACACACATTGCACAGTGTGAGTATGCACAAGCCAAAATTATTATACATGTACAGTGTGCTCCTGTAGCTAACACATGACAATTAGAAAGTACACCATGGACAAAGGCCACTGAGGCTGACTCGTGCAGAAAATACATGTTGAGACTCCAGATCAGTGCGAAAATATGAAGAAGGGCAGACACAGTGCACATGTGTTGCTACATGTAAGGTAACAACAGGTGTCACAGACCCCCCTCCAACATGATGATGTGCTAAGGAATATGCATACTAAGACATTGCACCTTAGGAGTACCTGTGAAAGAAAAAGTATTGGCAAAGTGCTGGCCAAATGTTGAGTAGGGCAAGGCATGTAAACAAGCATCTGCTGAAACTTGGCCATTCTCATGCCAATGCATGAAGTGCCTGTCGGACAACACCACTTCAACTGTGGGAGTGTTAGCATGCCTCGGAGCACTGCAGGTAGCATTTGACACACAGGACAACAAACAGACATGTACCTACCCCCTTCTTGCTGCTGTCACCCCAGCAACTGCCTATGGAGGTCTGGGAACACCACTTCCAGGACCCGGAGCATGTGGGGGGTGAGGTGGCGGGTACAGCCATGCGGCGTGGAGCTTCCAGCTTCAGCTGTACTCTGGCGATGCGGCAGGTCCAGCACCGGATGTCCTGCCACCTCTTCTTGATGTCTCTGAGCCTCCTACGAGGCCCCCCCTCTCTCCTGACAGCCCTGGCGATGTCCAGCCAGATGTCACCCTTCTCATAGGCAGATACCTGTCACGAATGTAAAGATAAAGAACATCAGTACACCTGGTCCATGTCCCAAAGACACACACATGCACAAAATACTTGAGGACAACAGGGCAAAGGATGATGAACACACGTGCATCATTGTCCAGGTTTATGTGGCCTGTGAGTAAACAGAAATGCACTACATGCCATTGAAAGGCTACAGATGACATAAGGGGTGCAAACCACTGATTCAGCATGGCACTCACTGAGCTATATATGCCACATCAGGGTGCACTGCAGCACGTGACATGCAGTCACACACCCCACTACAACAAATAACCCTCTTCAGACAATACTGTACACACCGGCACTCACTCCCAACAACATTGCATCTCTCAAATATACATACCCAATGCCTGTAGTGTCACACACACAACAGGTGCACACTCCAAGGAAATGCACAAATCACTCACCTGATCCTCTGGTCTCCCATACAGCTTGCTGTAGTTAGGCAGTAGGGCATCCAGCAGGGCCTTGTTCTCACCATCACTGAATGCAGGTGCCCTCTCCATGCTCAGCTAATCAGGGTCCAGAGGATACAGAGACAGCAGCTGTGTTTACCACTCCATTTTTGTGCAGGCAAGTACCCTCCCTCAGCCACATGCTGCCTCATATCTGTGCTGCTGAGGGTCTGTGAGTGCAAGGAGTAGTGTGTGATAGGCCACAATAGTTTGCATCCTATGTTCCATCCAATCCAATGATACATAAGGCCATGACACACATATGCATGGTTTGAAAAGTGAGCCAGAGCTGAACAGCAACTTTTGCAACATTGTATACTTTAGCCCAACTGAATTTTCCAGATCACCTGTAGGACACTCTCAAATCTCTGTAACCATGACAACCTGGCTGCATTATAATCCTACCACTGTTCCTCTAGATGTTCTGTATGTATTTTTTTGAATCAACACACAAGTACGGTGCGATTGCCATCGCAAATGCAACTCATTCAATGGTGAAACGAACCGTACACACGCACGTACCATTGGGGTACGCTCTGCTCGCGTATGTCTACAATGCATTGGGGAAACAAGGCGTACACACGCACGTACCATTGGGGTACGCTCTGCTCGCGTATGTCTACAATGTATTGGGGAAACGAGGTGTACACACGCACGTACCATTGGGGTACGCTCTGCTCGTGTATGTATACAATGCATTGGGGAAACGAGGCCTACACACGCACGTACCATTGGGGCACGCTCTGCTCGCGTATGTCTACAATGCATTGGGGAAACGAGGCCTACACACGCACGTACCATTGGGGTACAGTGCGTCAGACATGCTCAAGTGAATGGTTGTGTAGGCTGCGTCCATGACCTCATTCATGTCACCGTTTGGAGAGTGACCCCAGTAGATCACATGGCAGGGATGTAGTGTACACTCATGTTGGCTGTGTGGATGTGTACATCAGCATGGCATCCTTCCATCAGCAGGCCCTAGGTGTGGCAGACAGTGATGAAGCACAGGAAATGTCATCTTGTGGCTCAGTTGATGTGTGAAGAGCTGTTGAGACATGTCAATTATCATGGTGCACATGTGTTTCACATACATTCAACACTTATCACCTGAGTAACTTCTTCAACATATTGCGATGCACATCAACACTGGAATGGCACACCATTCAGTACATGGAATTGTCACATTATGACATCAACATGCCCACTGTCACAGATGTGAAATTGACGTACAGTATGACCCTGTGTGACCACATCATGTGTGTGCTATGTGCGACATTCTGCATGCTGTTAGCATATCAAAGAAACAGGTTAGTATTATATTCCTCCCCTTACAATATCCGCAAGCGTCAGACTGGATCTGCAAATTTGTGCTTAGCAGTACCCTTGTGCGTCGGTAGGCGACGTCTGTGGCACTGCGTGTGTTGTCCGCGTCGTGTGCGCCGTTATGACGTTGTCTGAGTACTTAGACGCCGCCTACGCGTGCTGACGTCTGGTCCGATTGTTTCACGCCAGCAGCGCAGTTCTGGAATAAGTGTCACCATAGTTATTTAAATTCAAAACTTTGTTTACAATCACTTTTGCTGATTTTACTTGAGTCTTTGACTCTGGACGATGCCAATAGGGATGTCCGGTGTCTAGCCTGTGAGGATTGCGACCGACTGAGGTCGGTGACAGACCCCCACCGTCGGTGTCTCCGCTGTCTCGACGTCAACCACGACAACAAGAGCTGCTCCGACTGCCGGGCCCTGACTTTGGAAGCTAGGCGGGAGTGGTCCCGCAAGCGGCTCCGACTCCAGCAGTTGGCCTGCACTGCAAGAGGTCATGGTCTGGACGGAGGTCGAGGGACCGGGCGTGGGGTTTGAGCCATCAGAGCTCCGGGAGTTGACATCACTCCTCTGTGGCAAAGTCGTCAGCAAAACACAAGAAGTCAAAGAGAGGTCATCGCTCTTCCAAATCCCCACGATGCACGTCCAATGCGGCAGGGGATTTGTGTGACACCGCCCATACGGCTCCGTCAGAGTCGCGGGCGTCGTAGCCTGCCCCACAACCTCTGGTCCCTGGGCAGCATGCAACGCAGGATGAGTTTGAGCGCTTCCTCATGGCCATGATGTCCCTCACTCCTCCGACGGGCAATCCCGCGGCTTTGGGCCCAGCGGACACGTTTGGGGGCCCTAGCGGGTCGGGTGCTTATGGCCCGACGCCGACTGGTGCTTTGGCTCAGACGGCGCCGGCGCATTTGGCCCTGCGCCGCTGGGCCACACTGGATCAAAATCTTGATCCTGGTCCTCGCTGGTTGACCTCACGCCCTCACCGTCTACAGTCTCCCAGGTTTCACCCTCGGCACCGTCCTCGGGTGGTGCCGTCCTCAATACCACACTCTATACGGCTCTGGCGTGGGAACGGTGCAGCCAAACGCTGCTTTTGATGCCGCATGGGGAGTATAAATTCGACGAGCCGGCCACATCTTTTGACAACCCTGATAATCATGGAATGGGTGATAAGGAGTATTGGGATTGGTCTGAAGACCCACTGACACGTGAGTGTCAGTCCCAAGAAGAATGGTCAGGTGGACTGGGGGATGCGAGTGGTCTGCACACCTCGTCAGACACTGGTTTTGTCCCAAATCTAACCGTGGCTTCAGAGGAGGGGGCAACCTACAGTGTGATGTTGACGCGGGCGTCCAAAGCCTTGCCCCTTCGTCTCCCTGTCGCGGCCGTGAAGGCCAACCTCCTCACTGAGGTCCTTAAAGTGCAGTCAAGCACGGCTGAGCCTCTGCAGCCGTGTCATGAGGCATTGACTGACGCTATTTTGGGCACTAGGTCCAGGCCCGCTGCAGGTTTGCCTGTAGATAGGCACGTGGGCAGACGCCAACACCCGTCCCCGGACGACCCATGTGTCCTGTCCTCCCACCCCACCCCAGAGAGCCTGGGCATCCAGGCCTCCAATTCACAGACCACATTCCTGTAGGCTCCGCCAGACAGGGTATCCAAGAGGTATGAGCAGTACGGCAAGATGGTATCATCCTCCCTGAGTCTGGAACTGCGGTCTTCCAACATCACATGCCTCTTTGTCCGCTACACCCACTTTTTGCGGGACACGGTTGCGGAACTGCTGCCCGTTGTAGGTACGGGCAAAACTTACCCAAGCCCTTGTGGAAGGCCAAGCTGCGGCATGGTATTTGATCCGGTGTGGGCTGGATCGCATCGACTCACTGGGCAGAGCGATGGCAACCACGGAGGCAATTTGTTGCAAAGCCTGGTTGAAGTCCGACCAATTTGTACCCAATGTCCAGAGTACACTCATGGACATGCCGTTTGATGTTTGTTGCCTTTTTGGCAACAAGGCAGACCATGCGCTGGAGCACATTAAGGACTCCAGGGCTACTGGCAGGTCCATGGGCCTGTTGCCCCTGCACCAGCAAACTGGTACCTTTTGCTCATTTCGTGGCCAAGGAAGTGGCACACACACATGTGCTGGCAGCCACGCAACGCTGACTAACATCCAACACGGTGGCGGCGGTGGTAACCGCTGTGGCGGCGGTCGGGGACAACGGGGAGGTCAGTCCACACCTCCCCTGCAACATCTGCCTACCAACCCTCCTACTCTGTACTTTCAGGGCCATGTGACACCAGTGGGGGGCATGGTTCGCCAACTCCTCCACCACTGGCGCACTGTCACATTTGACAGGTGGTTGCAGAAAATCATCCCAAGCGGCTATTCCCTCACCCTTGATGCAACCACTGAAGCCATGCCACCGCAATACAAACGCGTATCAGGGGATCATTTGCAACTGCAGCATGCGGAAGTTACAGCCCTCTTGGCCAAGGGGGCCATCATGCCCGTTCCTGGGCCCAAAATAGGATGTGGTTGCTACTCCGACTACTTACTGCTACCCAAGAATGCCAATGGGGGCCTACCCCCTATCTCGGACACATGGAACGTCAATGGCTTCCTCCGGAAGGAGAAGCTCAAAATGCTGACAGTGGTTCAGGTCCTACCTGCCCTGGACCAAGGAGACTGGATGATAGTGTTGGACTTGCAGGATGTTTATTTCTGCACCCCCGTACTGCCGGCCCACCGGCCCTACCTGCAGTTCACGTTAGGCCACAAGCACTTACAGTTTCAGAGCTCCACTTTGGCCTTAACAGCGCACCACGGATGTACATGTAGGTACTGGTATCCCGAGTTCCTCATTATGTCAGTTGATCACCCGGTTCGTCTGCCTCTTCTGGAGGACCTTCTGTCGCAGCAGCAGAGGACGGTCCGCCTCCCGTACCTGTACAGTCTCTACCTCCATGCTTGGAGATTGAGTGGCGACAGTAGAGGCCATTTGCCTTTCATCCTCAAGTCTGTAATATCATCCATGCTGCCAGGCGTCCCTCCGCAAAGTCGGTATACGCCTGCAGGTGGACCAGATTTGTGGCATGGTGCACACCAAAGGCTGTGGAACCTCTTTCTGCACCTCTTCATGAATTTCATCTCTTCCTTCTTCCTCATGCCCAGCAGGGCTCTGCTCTGGGCACTATCAAGGGCTAGATTCCTGCCCTTTCACCCTTACTGAGGCTGCCTGATCAACCTTCTTTGTACTAGTCCCCTATTGTGACTCGTTTTCTGAAAGGCATCAGACACACGTTTCATCATGTTCCGTATGTGATGACTCAGTGGGACTTCAACCTGGTTCTTACATATCTGATGTGTGCTCCCTTTGAGCAACTTCACAACTTTCTTCTCCACCTTCTTACTCAGAAGACTGCTTTTCTCTTTGCCATCACCTCTGCCAGGAGAGTGAGTGAGCTCCAGGCTCTTTCTACATAACCTCCTAACCTTTCAGTCCATCCGGACAAGTTTGCGTTGCAGAAAACACCCTATTTCTGGCACTAGTTTGACACAGACTTCCACATCGGGCACTCTTTCACCTTGTCCACCTTATTTCCGCCTACGCATCCCCCAAAGGGGGAGCTACACCGTCTGGACCCAAAATGTGTGCTCTCATACTATTTGGATCGCACACACCAGTTCCTGGTGGATGAACAACTTTTAGTCTGTCACGTGTTTTCTGAAAAATCAAGGCCGGTACACAAGCAGACCATCTCTCTGTGGGTTGTCTGGTGTATGAAGGCTTGGTACCCCTTGCCAAAGACGTAGCCTCCTGTTGGGCTGAGGGCCCATTCCACTCGGGCCACGGTGGCTACTACTGCCCTGGGTCGGGGAGTCCCCTTGCAGGACATTTGTCAGGCAGCTACGTGGGCCTCGATGCACACGTTTGGGAAACACTACTGCCTGGACAGCCAAGTCCGGAGGGATGTCTTCTTTGGCCGTTCCGTCCTCCTGGATTTTCTTGTGTGATTATTGGTTTCGAGACCCACCAAAGCCATTGGTCTTGCTGGGGTATGTATTCCAAGGTAGGAATCTGATACTGACTACTGTTTCTTAAAGATATTTCATTACAAAAGGTAAGTAACTTGTTTATACTGTTAAGTGTATCTGCTGTAGGAGCATAGATGATGTGTCCTTGCTGTGATGAGAGGGTTTGCCATGTACGCACACCATGCCACTTGTGCTAATGATCCGCTCATATGTGTGATGGCATCATAGACAATTTGTCACAAATCAAACATTTCTGCTGTCTAATGATGTCCATGTTTTACTTTTGGAAATGTCACTCCGCAAAGAGAATATGTCTGATCAGTGCAAATGATGGCAAATGTGATGTGGGTGCGTGCATTGCTTCAGCTGTCTGGATGTGCAGACAACCTCCTAATGCAAATCACGTGACGTGTGTGACTGACGTGATACATTGTCCTGCTCACTCAGACCTTCCCATCAGATCATTTGTATGCATGTCATATCCATTCCACAAACCAAAGGTCTTGTACTTTTCATGGAGGAGTGGCTGCCAGCTGGCACATGTTTCCTGTGTGTGTAGCCGACGCCACACTCAAAATAGTATTGATGTGTTGAGCAGTATTGCTTTTTCCATGTACATTGTAATTTTCTTTGTCTGACAGTTGTACACAATTTTTCTCCTGAATATGTTTTGCAGGGCACCCCCTCTTGCAAGGCCGTTGCCAGACTTGGATGCCATGAGGGAACGTGATTGCATACGGCGTTACCGCTTCCCGGGACAGTTGATTCAGGACCTGACAGACAGACTGGAACCACACCTGCAACCACGACACAGGTATCCAACTGCGCTGACACCCAAGGTAAAGGTGATGGCGGCACTACATTTCTTTGCCACAGGTACGTTCCAATTTACCATAGCTGATGTGGGAGGGATGTCACAGACAATGTTTAGCCGGGTATTAAGTGATGTATTGGATGCAATGTTGCTGCACATTGATGAATTCATCACATTCCCTAATCCAGAACAGTTGACACATGTCAAGGGGGAATTCTATGCCCTGGGACGCATGCCACATGTAATTGGTGCAATTGATGGTACACATGTAACTCTGGTGCCACTACAGGCTCAGGAGCAAACGTACCGCAACAGGAAACATTACCACTCGATAAATGCCCTGGTGGTGTGTCTTGCCAAAATGCTTATCTCACATGTTTGTGCTCGTTTTCCAGGATCGTGCCACGATGCATTCATCATGAGGCGCAGCCGGGTACCACAGATGATGCTGCAGCTGAACAACCATCAGGCATGTCTAGTTGGTGGGTATACTCTGTTAGCCATGTATGTCAGTATGTCATTACTTCATGAACTGCATCATATTACACACTCATTTCCATGATGTCAATTTGCAAGAGACGCAGGATATCCATACATGCCGTGGCTAATGACTCCCCTATGCAATCCCAGGACAGCTGCAGACCAGCGGTACAACAATGCTCATGGGAAGACCAGGCAGGTGATCGAGCGAACTTTTGTACTCCTGAAGAGCAGGTTCAGGTGCCTGGAAAAGATAGGCGGGACACTCCAATACACCCCACTCAAGGTGTGTAACATCTTCATTGTGTGCTGCATGCTACACAACATGGCAGTGGAGAAGGCTGTGCCACTCATCCTAGATCCTGATGAGCTGGAACATCCGCCCGTTGAGAATGAAGGCCTTGCCCAGGATGCAAGTGATGAGGAGGTTGAAGATGATATCCGGAGTCACCTCATCCGCAACTTCTTTTCATGATGGTGAGTCATAGGTGAATTTTGTCCAAACCTCAACTATAGAGTTGCATGGGTAGCATGCTGTGTATGCAGCTGACTGTATGCAATGTCACTTTGATGTTTGTTGTGCAGTGTCACACAGATGCAGATGTAATGCAACACACATACGTGCTATGTGTGTACTTGGAATGTACAAGTGTACTGCAACATCAGGCTATTCAACATGACTATTCAACAGGACTTGACCCCTTGTGTGCATCTCATTCCCAGCTCACCCTGCCTGTTGTCCGCTGGTGCCATCTTGGTCAGCCTGCTATTGCTCATTATGATTGCAACGTCAGCCGAATCAACGGAGCATGCATGGACATGTGGAAAAGTCGATTTGGGTAAGGACTCATATGAGGCTGTTTAGCGTTGGTATGTTTTCAATTGTGTGGTACATGTTCTTGCGCATGTTGTTTGACCATGCATACATGTAACAACATCATGTTTCCTATTACATGTAGGCCCACTCCCATGACAGGATAGTCACCCCACCTGACAGTCATCTGTAGTTGTTTTAGACTCTGATGGAAGCATCAATGTGGGTTGACATTGACACTGGAACATTGCATATACCATGGTTTGACATTGTGTGGGAAGTCACAACCACAGACTCTGTGGGGGATTGCAGCCTCACTGTGTGCATTACAATGTATCTAGATCATCACCTCTACCTTGTGGGCCAGTCCAGTTTGGTTCATAGCAACCATGTTGTGTAGGGTGGCCCTGTGTATGTTCCACATGTTAAGACAACTGTCCTGTGATTCTGTTTGCATGGATGCATTGCCCCTTGTTGCAGTATGTCATGTCGCTGTTGTGTCGTTACCTCAGTGCAGGTTATGAATACTGCTACACCAGCCTTCACAGTGAGTAGAAGTTCTGTTTACATTGACATGATGCCATGTATGTTGGGCTGATTACATCACAATGGTATGCTGATGCACATGTTAAATATTCTGTGGCACCAGTGGAGTGCGGTCATTCACATGATTCTCTTGTCCCGTGCAGCATTTCTGTGTGACGGTCGGGTTCTTTATGTGGCTTGGCTCCTCATTGATTGCTGTTGACTATTATTCCAACTGCTTTTCATGTTTAGCATGGTGAGGCACAGTTGCTAGAGCAAAATACTGGCTACAGAGTGCCTTTATTGCAATTAGGTAATTATCTTCCTCATCATATGTGATGCTGACAGCTGTTGTGGGTGATGTCACGTTTGCCTTCATGGCCCTTATGGGTACACATGAACATATACAGATATTACCCTTTGCGTAAGTAGCACTTCCATATGTTTACATGTGTTTGTAGGGGACACATCATCATACACTGGGAATTAGTTTTTGTCAACATAGATCTCATTGCATCGTAGCAGACTTGTGACGTTTACACAAGACTCAAATAGGTGACAGACTGTCCTAGGTTTCATGTGTCCGTGTTACAGCATCTGCTCTTATGTGCTAGCATGATCACTGATCTCTAATTTGCCACAGTCGTTACACTTCACAGGTGTGACTGGTACAGTGAATATCATGAGGTATTTGCAGTGTCTGTGACATGAAATAGTACTCCTAATGCTTGTTTTCCTCTGTTTCAGGTCTCCCTCCCTGCAGTTCCCATCCACTCCTTCCCTCACCTGATCACCCTTTTGTGTCTGTCATTTGTACTCAGACCAAGGGGCTATTTGGAGGTGGAACTCTTTGAGCATCACACCACTCTGATGGAGTAAGGTACGGGCAGTCCCTGGCAGTCTAGTGGCGAATGTTTCAGCTGCATTACAGGTGACATCATTCAATGACTTATTTTGTCTACTGGTCAATGGCACTGACCATGTATGTTGGATTATGCTCCATGGCCTCCCAAGGTAAATCATCATGTTGTGCATGACGTGTCATTCAAAAAGAATATTGTGCCTCCTTGATGTCAACGCACATGTCCTTCTAATGTGCATGTATGATATATGGCCTATTGTAGGATCATTGATGATAGGTGTTTACGTGTACTGTGACAACATGGATGGTGTTGGTTGAGGCTTAAGTACTGTATTGTGTGTGAGGTAGATGGGTGTGTAACTGCTGTTTTGCTTTGGACACAGTACATGTAGACTACACTTGCTGATGTTGTGTGTCCTGTGCTCCACTTGTCCCTAAGGTGCCTGATCCTGTGACTGTGATCTTTGCTGATTACTGTGTCATTTAATTTGCAATGACCCTGAGTGAAGCAGACACTCCTGCATTCACATACACATGTAAGTTAGTGGCTTGTGGTATGTGCTTGTTTTGCAAGTTGTCGCACCCCTTCGGCCGTAATGTCTTCACTCATTACTGCTGCTGCATACACAGCCACTATGCCATGCACACTACCCAGATCCACGCCTACAGATTACCCCTCCTTCCAGCCATTAGTACAGCATGCTCCAGCCATCCTACACACAGAGAACACCAGACAATCATCCACCTGGTATCTCAATAACTCAAACTCACCCATTATGGCTTCTCTGCCTGTGTGTGCAACACATACTGGCAAGACTATGCAGAGACACATGACAGTGTGTCTACGTTCAACCAGGTCATGTGCCTCGTACAGCACACACACACCTTCCTTACGCAAAATTTTTGACAGTGTTACCTTGTCAGCACCACAGCAGCACACCTCGCCTTCCTTACAGTAACGTGGCAGTACACTACCTTGGCAAACATTTCCGTCACAGCCAGTGAAGTAGCCACCGATTACACACACCATAACCACGTCTCTTGGGTGTGGTGTGATGTGGCCGTTTTGGTGAAGATAATTGTCACACGTGGCTAGGTGCTCTGTAGGCATTGCACACATCACATCAGTTGTGTACGTGTAGTTCCATAGGGGGAGGTCACGTAATCAGGTGAGCTTGTGTAGAGTGCTACAGCCCATAGCCCACAGTCTGTCCTGCCACCCTTTGCATGTGCACCATTCATCACATCCACAGTACAGCAGCATGCTGATGATAGTTCACATACCTGAGGACACAGTTGTAGGTACTCCCAACATGGCCACCTAGCTTTATAACCCTTATCTATACACCTCCAAGTGACTCTCCTGTGCCTGTCAGTAATTGCAGTTTTGTGAGCCAAACCCCCCTCCAGCATTTACTAACCATCACAGGTGTGTATTTCCATCCATGTATCTAGTTGTTAGAATATTGTTACCTATGTGTGTCCTCATCCAGACTCAGATCCAAGTGTGTGGATGGCTGCAGTTTGTTACGTACTCTTGCATTTCATACATTTGCACACACATATGTTTATACTGTGGGTACAGGATGACTACACAAATGCGTGTGATTTAATTTATATTTATTAGGTGATCTTGTGCAGGAAACGTGAGTAGGTGCTGTAAAGGAAGGGGGGAATCCAAAGTTTACTGCTGCAGATGAGATGCCTTATAGTTTGAGTCAACAGAGTCGAGCCCACAGTGCTTGGCATTATTGGGCAGAATGTGACCAGCAAGTCCATGTGGGAGAGTCTGATGGGTGATGCTGTTGCACCCAAGGGCAATATGCCAGTTCAGGTGTCCTGGGAGTTGTGCATGACCCACTGCCTCTCAACGTCTTAGCCGTGGATGAACCTTCTTTCTTGGGGGACCCTCACGTGCAAGCATGGACGATGCATGGGACGCTGCGTCTGACAGTTCCTCCTCCTCCTCCTCCCTCCCTGTGGCTGGTGTTGCACTTTGCCTTGATGTTTGTGGCCTGGTGACACAGGGAGGGTGCTGTATGTTGCCAGAAATCTGACGTAGTGATTGGCTCATGTCCCGATGCACCGTCAAGAGCTCAGCCAGTGTTGCCTCCACCCGTCCATAATGTCGTTGTTGCCTGGCATGTTGCTCAGCCTGCTGTTGTTTGTACTTGGTGATGGCCTCCACTACCTGGCTAACCTCCCTGGTGTCCCGCCGGTATGCCTCCAGGATGGTACTCAGTTCAGTCACACCCGGCCCTGCAGCTGACTGGCCAGAATCTCACCTCTGCCTTGCGCCACTCCCACCACCCTGACCCACACGAGCACTGCCTGCGCTTGTGGGCACATCCGATCGACGGGACCCCCGAGTGCTGGCAGGGTGGATGTTGTCTGCCACCTCAAGGGTGCCCGTCAAAAGCTGTCCCTCATTTTCAGACTGGCTCTCTGGTGGATCATGGGCAGGGCTCTGACCTGTCTGCTCGGATGTGGTGGGAATGGGTCCGGTGGTTGGCACAGATGTAGCTGGTACAGTTGCTGCAGGGGTTTGGGATCCAGAGGGGCCAGGTTGGTTGGGGTCATCCACAGTGTGTTGAGTGGTATCGCTGTCGGTGGGGTGAGGGTCCTGCTGAGCCTGGGACTGGGATCCTTCTCCCCCCTGGTTGGGGGTGGTTTCCACTCGTTGCCCTGTGTGTGTGAGGGACAGACACAGTTAATGCACTATCAAGAAACATAATGATTTTTTATCCATTATCAGCATCACAGTTCCACAAGCTTGACATTGTTGTCATTGTTCATTTGTGTATGTAGTGGTAGCAAATTGACATGTACTCATGGATTTTTTCCTTCTTCAATTCTCTTGACAATGAGTGACACAGCCATTGCGGTGTCTTGTATTGCCAGCACAACACATATACAGCAATGCCCTGTTTCACGCAACATTCAGGATACAGTGTCAATCCTTATGCCTGCGTCAAGCATGCACAGAGTTTAGATGCAGCATGTTCATGTAAGAGACAGAGTGGAATTTTTAAGGATAAATTCCTGTACTTTGGATAGTTGTTGCTGTTCCGTGATGGGCAAGCCATGCCAACCGCCATGGACCTGTACACCCACTTCTTGATCATGGCTTTAGGACGGGGCAAGTGCATTGTGTGAGAGCACAATGGACTTGAGCATCTGCACTGTGCATGTTATAGTTGTATGTGTATTCATATGAGAGAGTGTTTAGTTGCGGTACATGACCATTGTGACAGTGTAGCACTCCATTGCCTGTCACCATGGGAATTGTTTCTGTAAGGGGTGTGTGTGACAGGCCATGCTAGTAGTAAGAATGTGATTTGAAAGCTTCTATCCTTTGTGGTTTGGCTGTGCCCTCATGAGACATGCTACCTTTATCATGGTTGTGGGTTCCTGCACAGGATGTCTGACCTTGTCCTGGTGTTTGTGTTTGCAATGTTCACATGAGGGCCTTGTTCTGCCTACACCAGGGCCCATTGTCTACTACAGAGCTTTACAAACTGTGTGTCCTGAGACAGTACTGTGTCACCTGCAAATTGTGGGTGTGTCGCAGACAGTTAGCACATTACGGCTGGTAATTAAGTAACATCCATAGACACTCTGGTCTATGGTCTTTAATAGACCTATGAAGTGCTCGGGTGTGACTGTGTGTGTACCCAGGGAGCTGGGGTGAGTTGACCGTGGGAGGAAAACTGAAGGTGGAATACAGAGGGAGGAGGGTGACAGGGTGTGGAAGCCAGACCTAGGTAGGGAGACAGACAGAGGGAGAGTGAGGGGGCGGAGATAGAGGGGGACGGAGACAGAGGTTGACAGACACAGGGAGACTGTCAGAGGGAGGGAGACAGACAGAGGGAGGAGGGCAACAGAGGGATGGAGACAGGTGGTTTCGTCTCGCTCGCTTGCTACACTGCCTTACTGTGTCACCAAATGATGCACCTCCAAAATGTGTGTCAACAACATGAAAAGATTTGATTGCTGTGGTCTACTATCTTGTCTGTACTTTCACACTCCCTGTGCATTCAGCATGGTGCTTGTGTGTATACCTGGGACATATGGGATGAGAGCAGCCTCCTACCCTACACCTTCCACCCTTTCAGTCTCCCCCTTGCAACTGCCCCCATACAGTTTGGCACTGTTGGGACTCATGGCCACCCACCCCCATACTGTTGGGCACTGTTGTAAGTTCCACCATATTACATGAGGTTTGTTGTGTACTCACCAGGCTCAATGACTCCTTCTGTTCCGTGTACTCCCACCGGTGGCAGCAGAGTTATGACTTTCTCCTCCCAGGGATGGTATACTGGAGGTCTGCGGGGACCACCACCGCCAGTGTGGTGTGCAGCGGCGTAGTCCTGGTCCATCTTCTTCTTGACCATCCTCCGCAGATCATACCACCTGGACTGGCATTCCTGCCTGGTGCGCTTGATGGGTGCAACAGCATTGACCTTGTCAACGATCCTCTCTCACATGTGAATTTTGTCAGCTATGCTGGTCTGTCTGTCCAATGCGCCAAACAGCTATTGCTCGACTCGGATGACTTCAAAGGATCTCCTTTTCCGGGTTAGTGAACTTTGGATTCTTTGGTGTGGTCATGGTGTGGGGTGTATGTGATTGAGAGGGTGATGGTGTGTATGTAAGAGGGTGTGTGGGTCTGTTTGTGAAGGGTGTGGTGTGGGTGTAGATGTGATAGGTTGTTTGTGTGCAGGTTAATGGGTTCAGTTGGTGATGTGCTGGCAGGCTCTTCTTTTTGCAAATAGGTATGTTGCAAAGGATGTTGGGTTGTATGTGTGTACCCTTTTATTGGGACTGTAGATTTAGAGAGATGCACACCTTTTCTTCCTTTAGTTATCCACCATTTGTTGTTAGTTCCATTTTAAGCTATGTCGGCGTGCTCGCTTTTCGTGTTCCACCCATTCGCACTGCAAATAAGTGAAAAAATGTAGAGGAGACTCATTTACGGTCTCCACAGCTGCACAACCTATTATAATGAATTAGGAGGGTAAATAGTTGAATATCGAGAACGTTTAAAGCACTTTTTATGTATACAGATAATGGTACCAATTGAGTGCGCTCAGAGAGAGCGATAGCATATAATGTAGATGCTGCTTTTCTGCCATGCACAAAAATGTGGCTGTTCATAAACGAGTGTTTTTGTAAACATGTTTGCCATTTACACGTCGGGCCAGGATGGGAGGCAGGTCTTTCTCCTTCCTGGGCCCAAAGCTCTGGAATTCCCTTCCCCAACCACTTCGTCTTGAAAATAGGTACCCACACTTTCGCAAGGCCATCAAAACCTGGCTTTTTAATCAGTGAGCGTTTTTGGTTTCCCATTCTAACCCTTTCTGCCCCTCGAGTTCAAATTTCTGTTTAGCGCCGGGAAGCCCTTTTTGGGTATCTGTCGCGCTCTATAAACTAAATAAATAAATAAATAAATAAATAAATTTAACTGATAGGTAATACTTCTCTTTTATATACTTTAGACATCCCCGAAGAAGGGAAGTTTTCCCGAAATGCATTGGGTGACAGAATAAACATGTGGCATAAGGAAACAACAATTCTCCTGTGTTTTTTACGAAGTCAAAGAACTAAGGCCTATGGATAGAATGAATTGAAAAGCAAGCAGAGCAAAGAAATGAAAAGATACATTTTGGTAGAAATTGAGGAATAAATAATACGTTGATTACGAATTTAATTCATTAAATTCATTATAATAGGTTGTGCAGCTGTGGAGACCGTAAATGAGTCTCCTCTACGTTTTTTTGCCCTTTTATTGGTCCATTTGTGGGTGTGGCTTAGTTTGAATTGGTGGTGTGTGTGTTATATGGGGTGGGTGTGACTTTTGCCCTCTGTTTGGCTGTTTGGATATGGCCACAAGTTTGTTTCTCAATGGTGTGTGCACAGGAGACATGTTTAGTGGTGTTGTGCGACTCGTTTGAATAGTCCTTGTGCTGGTTTAGGGGTTCGCATTATGTGTGCGTGTGGTATTTGTGCATGTAGGTGACTTGTACGGGCCGTTGGGGGTGTGGGGGGTTCGCGTTCGCTTGAGGGGGGATGTGCGTGTCAGACTTGTGCACGCGGGTGACTTGTACGGGCCGTTGGGGGTAAGGGGGTTCGCGTTCGCTTGAGGAGGGGTGTGCGTGTGGTATTTGTGTGCGCAGGTGACTTGTACGGGCTGTTGGTGGTGTGGGGGGTTCGCGTTCGCTTGAGGGGGGTGTGCACGTGGTATTTGTGCGTGCGGGTGACTTGTACAGGCCGTTGGGGTTGTGGGGGGGTTGGCGGTCGCTTGATCGGGATGTGTGCGTGTCAGACTTGTGCGTGCGGGTGACTTGTACGGGCCGTTGGGGGTGTGGGGGGTTCGCTTGAGGGGGGTGTGCGTGTGGTATTTGTGCATGTGGGTGACTTGTACAGGCTGTTGGGGGTTTCGCAATCGCTTGAGGGGGGTGTGCGTGTGGTATTTGTGTGTGCGGGTGACTTGTATGGGCCGTTGGGGTTGTGGGGGGGTTGGCGGTCGCTTGATCGGGGTGTGTGCGTGTCGGACTTTTGCGTGTGGGTGACTTGTATGGGCCGTTGGGGATGTGGGGGGTTTGCGTTCGCTTGAGGGGGGGTGTGCGTGTGGTATTTGTGTGTGCGGGTGACTTGTCCGGGCCGTTGGGGGTGTGGGGGGTTCGCGTTTGCTTGAGGGAGGGTGTGCGTGTGGTATTTGTGCATGCGGCTGACTTGTACAGGCCGTTGGGGTTGTGGGGAGGTTGGCGGTCGCTTGATCGGGGGGGTGTGCGTGTGGTATTTGTGTGTGCGGGTGACTTGTACGGGCCATTGAGGGTGTGGGGGGGGTTCGCATTTGCTATTAGGGGGTGTGCGTGTGGTATTTGTGCATGCGGGTGACTTGTACGGGCCGTTGTGGTTGTGGGGGGGTTGGCGGTCGCTTGATTGGGGGGTTTGCGTGTGGTATTTGTGCGTGCGGGTGACTTTTAGGGGCCGTTGGGTGTGTGGGGGGTTCGTGCTCGCTTGAGGGGGGTGTGCGCGTGTGGTATTTGTCATGGGGGTGACTTGTACGGGCTGTTGGGGGTGTGGGGGTTCACGATCGTTTGAGAGGGTGTGCGTGTGGTATTTGTGTATGCGGGCGACTTGTACGGGCCATTGGGGTTGTGGGAGGGTTGGCGGTCGTTTGATCGGGGTGTGTGCGTGTCGGACTTGTGAGTGCGGGTGACTTGTATGGGCCGTTGGGGGTGTGGTGGGGTTCGCATTCGCTTGATGGGGGGTGTGCGTGTGGTATTTGTGCGTGCGGGTGACTTGTACGGGCCGTTCGGGTTGTGGGGGGGTTGGCCTACGCATGATCGGGGTGTGTGCGTGTCGGACTTGTGCGTGCGGGTGACTTGTACGGGCCGTTGGCGGTGTGGGGGGTTCGCGTTCGCTTGAGGGGGAGTGTGCGTGTGGTATTTGTGCGTGCGGGTGACTTGTATGGGCCGTTGGGGGTGTGGGGAGGTTCACGTTCGCTTGAGGGGGTTGTGCGTGTGGTATTTGTGCATGCGGGTGACTTGTACGGGCCGTTGGGGTTGTGGGGGGTTCGCGGTCGCTTGATCGGGGTGTGTTCGTGTCGGACTTGTGCGTGCGGGTGACTTGTACGGACCGTTGTGGAGGGGGTCGCGTACGCTTCATCGAGGGGTACACGGTTGGTATGTGTCACTGCCGCTTGCTGTGAGGAGATGATTTCTGTACGAATCATTCTTCTTGCGGGACTACTTTGGCCTGTACGAATAGCGTACAGGCTTTCCGCACCGGATCGTACTAGTGTGGTTGTACGGCATGTTTACGGGTCTTCGACTTTGATTCGTACGGTTCGATGATTTTCGTACGGTAATCAACGGAAATGAATCGTACTACGCAGGTCGGACGGTACTTTCCCATTCGTACGGTTTCGGTTACGAATACGAATCGTACAACTGAACTTTTTTCTGGATCGGAATCGGCCCCCAAATATCGTACACTCGAGCTAACACCTAAAACACAATTTACGATATATACTACAATCCTACTCAAGCTAAATACACCACACATACACTTAAATTAAATTTCCTAGCTTATAAAATGCAACAAAAACAAACTTACCCTCTCCAACGCGACGCAGCATCCAACCGCGAGCTGTTCCAGTACCAAATCAAACAAAATAACATTACGCGGTTAAAAAATAGTCCCTGTATAACTGAAAAGACTATTTTTTTTCTATTTTCTTACACTTTCAGAATAAAAATATAGGCTTACATTATATATTATTTCTCCTAATAATTTTTTTTAATAATTATAAATATATATTTATTTAAAAAAATTATTCAAAACATTATTTAATAAAGAATGAAAAAGAAAATATTATTTATATGTACAATTTGTAATTAATTATAATGTTGAAATTACTTTAATCATTCACCTTCTGCTAAACCTTGTGCTTATAAATATGTTAATGTGATTATAAAATGTATGTACAATTTAGAAATATTTTCTTATTATTTACTTTTGTAAAAATTAATATTATTAATTTTTTCAATATTAATTTTATTAATTTATAAAATAAATATTATCATTTTGTAAGCAACAAAAATGTTACTTTTTTGAGATCTGTAAAAAAATCAACAATTTGTACTATAAAAGACTAAAAAATGTATGTACAACAAATATAACAATTATTTTCAACATGTTTACTATTCAAATATTTCTATTTTGTATGTGATTTAAAATTATTGTTAAGAAATAAATTGTACACTATGTAATGATATTTGTATTAAAAATTGACATTTGCAATATATGTGAATTAACATAAAAATTGTTTCATTGTAATTTATTAATATTTTTTATATACAAAAATTTACTTGCAATTTATTTTTGTTTTTTTAAACTATTCACTTGCAAAATTAAACTACAAATAAAAACTTTTCCTCTAATTGCCATTTCTTTTAACATCTTAATAAACAGTTTGTAAATGTTTTCACTTAGACATGTGTGTGTCTCCTTTTTTAATTTTCTAAATAAAATATATAATGCAAATATATTTCAAATTATTTATTAATTATTTTTATTAAATTATACACATTGTGAGATCTTTATCAATCTACTACTAATTTAAAAATAATTAAAAGTACTACTATAGTTAATTAATTTACAAAGAAATAATAATTGTAATATTCTACCAACCAAATTGTATATCTCTAAAAAGTTTTTGCTATTCCCACTCCACCAAATATAAAGTCAGGGAAGGTGCTGGACAGTAAACCCATATAAATTACTATTCTCACTCCACCAAGTATGAACTCAGGGACGGTGCTGGACAGTAAACCCATATAAATTACTATTCCCACTCCTCCAAGTATAAAATCTGAGAAGGTGCTGGACAGTAAACCCATATACATTACTATTCCCACTCCACCAAGTATAAACTCATGGAAGGTGCTGGACAGTAAACACATATAAATTACTATTCCCACTGCACCAAGTATAAAGTCAAAGAAGGTACTGGACAGTAAACCCATATAAATTACTATTCCCACTCCACCAAGAATAAAGTCAAAGAAGGTGCTGGACAGTAAACCCATATAAATTACTATTCCCACTCCACCAAGTATAAAGTCTGGGAAGGTGCTGGACAGTAAACCCATATAAATTACTATTCCCACTCCACCAAATGTAAACTCAGGGAAGGTGTTGGACAGTAAACCCATATAAATTACTATTCCCACTCCACAAAATATAAAATATGAAAAGATACTGGACATTCACTCCTTACAATTTACCATTCCCACTCCACAAAATAAAAACTCATTAAAGATACTGGACACTAAAACCATATAACTCAAACACTCCCATTATTTTATATATTTCATACAATATAACATTTTTAATTTTATAAATAAATTACATTTGTTTTTTTAATTATTTTGTAAATTATTTTCATTATATTTCATAAAATTAAATTAAACATTTCACATACATTTTTAAACGAATAAAAAATAATTATCTAAATTTTATATTTTTTTAAAAAAAATGAATTATAAATTAATATCAAATAAATATTCTAATTTCAAATAATATTTTCGATTTATTTTCTATTTTATTTTTAAAAAAAATCTTAATATAACGAAAATATAACATTTTTATCTCCTTTTTTTAATGTATTTTTTTATTTTATTTTGCATTTATTTCAACAGTCAGCTGTAAAGTGAGCAGAAATGAATATCAAAAACAAAGCAAATTAATAAAGATATCGGATGAAAAAATGATACTTAAAAAATGCAAGCAATTACTATAAGGTACTTAAATCACATTAAACCCAATTAAATATAGGTTCCCATATTTTTAAACCCAATGTCCTTCTTTTTATCCCTTTAAGTTTATACATTGCAATTTCTAAACGATAAATAGAGAGCAATTTAGAACGCCAATGGTGAAAGATTGGAGGTTCAACATCAATCCATCTAGAAGTAATACAGTAACGATAAATTGACATACAGCTAAACAAAAAAGCTTCTTCGGATGTCGATCTAGTACCGATGTGGTCCGTTTGTATACCTAAAATTACTAATTCAGGGGTTAGCTTTACATCAAGTTTTAAGCAATTATTAATAAAAATTTCTAAATCTGCAATAAATCGTGAAAGTTTCCTGCATTTAAAAAACATGTGAATAGAATCAGCCCCGGTCTCGTCACATCAGTTACAACTATCATCAGCATCTATTTTCCATCTCGCTATTTTGATAGGAGAATAATATAAATCAAAGATTGACATGTAATGTTGACTTTGTAATGAGCCGTTAAAAAGAATCTTAGTTGATAATTCAATAGATCTTCCAATATCAACGCTCTCAAGTTCAAATTTCCTTTTCCATTTGCTCTCTATTGATAAAAGATCATCTTCTAATTGATTAATTGCAGTAGCATAAACTAAACCTATTTTTTGAATTTTCTTGCTTATTTCTAAAATAGAATTTTTATTCATACAGCTATGATCAAGAAGGCCTTTAGATTCTAAAAAACTCCGGATCTGGAGGTATTTAAAAAAATCATTTTTAGACAAACTATATTTAACTCGGAGATCTGCAAAAGAAATAAGTTTAGAATCTTGATATAAATCTCCTAATACGTAAATACCGGATTGATACCATCTTGTGATAATTTGATCATGAAAAACTGCTGGCAAGCTATGATTGTTAAAGATAGGAGAATAGTAGTGAAATTCTTTTAAGCCTACCATTTTCTTCCTTATTTGTCGCCAAACAGTAAGGGGCCCATTAGGATAGAGTGCGGAAAACCACCCCGACCGCCATGGAGGCGGAAATCAACCGCCCGCCATGAACGCCGCAAAACCGGCATGCGAATCAGGATCACCCGCCACGAAAAACCGACCGCGGCGGTTGCTGCCTAAATAAAACCGCCCGACGCGTGCGGTGATGGCAAAACTCCGACCGCGGCGGCCGGAAAAGCAGCGGATAACACAAAACCGTCCACAGGTCCATCGGAGACACCGCACAGGAAATTAGGATAACTCCTAGGGTGTTGAGGGCGGAACCGCCCACACGGACCGCAGCGGACGCACCCAGGAGTGAATCGGAGAAATGGCGGACAAGCAGCAGCAAAGCCACCGCTACGGACGAACATGATAAACATGGCGGACGATGTGAAAAGACCGCAGTCATGCCTAACACTGCACAAACAAAATAGCCCTGCACCCAAAACATACAACACACATACACAGAAACATAAATAACAACAATAATACACAGAACCACTCCCACAACACACCTGACCACCTGAATCCCATTGGACACACCCACACAGCTGAGTATAAAGCCACCCCCTGCACTGACCACAATCCTTTGCATCACTCCAGAAGACAAGGCCATACACCACATCTGACAGGAGAGGCAAAAGACCACAGCACACCCATCCACCAACCACCACCACCACCACCATCACACCATCACAAACAAACCCCCACCACACAACACCCCACACACATCATCACCACACCCCTGCACCCACACACCCTTGCACCCACAAACACCTCAACCCCCACACACCATGACAGCACAAAAAATGCCCAAATTCACTGACACTGAGTTGACAGTCATTGTCAACGAGATTGTAAGAGTAGAGCCACAACTATTTGGTAGCCTGGTCCAACAGACACCATTAGCCACCAGGACAAAAATGTGGGAAAGGATAGTCCAAAGGGTGAATGCAGTAGGGGCCGCCCCAAGATCCAAGAAGGAGATCCAGAAGCGGTGGAATGATCTCAAGAGGGTTGTCAAGGAGAAGAGAAGCAGGAACTGGACGCTGGCAAACGTGACTGGCAGTGGCCCTCCCGTCCCACAAAAGACATTCACACCATGTGAGGATAAGGTGCTTTCCATCCTTCTACCTGAGAGTCTCACAGGAGTAGCCGGGGGAGCGGAGGCTGGCAAGTACACACAAATGTCCTACACCACAATGACAATTAGCTCCTTGCAATACCCAAACACCATTTTAATATCCATCCCCACCCAACATGTAGCCAGCCACCCTGCTTAGGAGGCCTGTATGGGCGAGGGAGGTCTGTACAACAACTTGCACCATACCCCCTGTATCAAAGCTGAGCAGTATGGAGGCCTCCCCCACCCAGCATCATGTGTCAGCCATTGCACTGTTTGACAAACAGACTTACAGGTTGGTAGCCATCTTCACTGGGAGTTGTGGAAGGGAGGGAGGCCTGCACTACTACTCCCACCACCCCCCCTGTGCCACACCCCAGCATCATGGAGGCCTCCCCCGCCCAGCAGCATGTGTCAGCCATTGCACTGTTTGACAAACAGACTCACAGGTTGGTAGCCATCTTGTATTGGAGCACTGTTTTTGGGTGGGATGGTTGTATCACAACTCCCACCATCCCCCCTGTCCCACACCCCAGCATCATGGAGGCCTCCCCCACCCAGCAGCATGTGGCAGCCATTGCACTGTTTCACAAACAGACTTACAGGTTGGTAGCCATCTTCACTGGGAGTGTGTGGAAGGGAGGGAGGCCTGCACTACTACTCCCACCACCCCCCCTGTGCCACACCCCAGCATCATGGAGGCCTCCCCCACCCAGCAGCATGTGTCAGCCATTGCACTGTATGACAAACAGACTCACAGATTGGTAGCCATCTTCACTGGGAGTGTGTGGAAGGGAGGGAGGCCTGCACTACTACTCCCACCATCCCCCCTGTGCCACACCCCAGCATCATGGAGGCCTCCCCCACCCAGCAGCATGTGGCAGCCATTGCCTCCTGCACAGTAACTTAACAGGTACGTATCTACAGTAAATCCGCATGAAGTGTGTGTGTGACCTGCATCCAGTAAACCTACAACAATCCAACCCAAAGCATTGAGAATCAATATGTATGACTCCATGATGTCCCCCAGCACTATTAAATGTTAGACGGTGTAGCCATTATTACTACAACTGATGAATGCAAATGCCTCCCCCACCCAGCAGCATGTGGTAGCCATTGCACTGTTTGACAAACAGACTTACAGGTTGGTAGCCATCGTCACTGGGAGTGTATAGAAGGGTGGGAGGCCTGCACTACTACTCCCACCATCCCCCCTGTGCCACACCCCAGCATCATGGAGGCCTCCCCCACCCATCAGCATGTGGCAGCCATTGCACTGTTTGACAAACAGACTCACAGGTTGGTAGCCATCTTGTATTTGAGCACTGTTTTCGGGTGGGAGGGTTGTATCACAACTCCCACCTTCCCCCCTGTGCCACACCCCAGCATCATGGAGGCCTCCCCCACCCAGCAGCATGTGTCAGCCATTGCACTGTTTGACAAACAGACTTACAGGTTGGTAGCCATCTTGTATTTGAGCACTGTTTTCGGGTGGGAGGGTTGTATCACAACTCCCACCATCCCCCCTGTCCCACACCCCAGCATCATGGAGGCCTCCCCCACCCAGCAGCATGTGTCAGCCATTGCACTGTTTCACAAACAGACTTACAGGTTGGTAGCCATCTTGTATTGGAGCACTGTTTTCGGGTGAGAGGGTTTTATCACAACTCCCACCATCCCCCCTGTCCCACACCCCAGCATCATGGAGGCCTCCCCCACCCAGCAGCATGAGCCAGCCATTGCACTGTTTCACAAACAGACTTACAGGTTGGTAGCCATCTTCACTGGGAGTGTGTGGAAGGGAGGGAGGCCTGCACTACTACTCCCACCATCCCCCCTGTGCCACACCCCAGCATCATGGAGGCCTCCCCCACCCAGCAGCATGTGGCAGCCATTGCCTCCTGCACAGTAACTTTACAGGTACGTATCTACAGTAAATCCGCATGAAGTGTGTGTGTGACCTGCATCCAGTAAACCTACAACAATCCAACCCAAAGCATTGAGAATCAATATGTATGACTCCATGATGTCCCCCAGCACTATTAAATGTTAGACGGTGTAGCCATTATTACTACAACTGATGAATGCAAATGTAAGTAGTGTACAGACAGATGATGATACGCAGATGACACTTACACTGACCACTCTCCATCTACTCCACAGGTGACGAAGAACTCACTGCTGAGGACAAAACCAATGACCAGCAGAGCCAGTCTCCAACCCCTGGCCCATGGACTCACAGAAGTGGACTCCCAGGACAGCTTGGATGATGAGCTCCTGGCCGGCCCATCACATGTGCCACAGACCCATTCTCCCCACCACCACCTCTGCTGCCAATACAACGCAGCAGACCCCTGCAGCCACGGCCTCTACCACCGCAACCACCACAGCCACCACCGCCACTGCCACCACCACCACCAGGATCACCAGTACCACCTGCAGCAACCTCCCTGTCCCCAGGGACGAAGAACCCACACCAACAGCTGTGGAGGGCAGGGAGAGAGTGCGTGGTCCCCCAGTGGCGAGGGAAGAGGTCCGTGGCGGCAGAACAAGTGGGAGGGCCAGGGTCACCACCAGACCTCGGGAGGAGTGGACACCATCCCTGGACCACTTCACCAGAGTTGTGGAGGCCTACCAAGAGGTCCAGGGACAAAGTGGCCGGTCGGATGAAGTCATGAGGGATCTCATCCAGCTGATGAGGTCCATCGATAACCGTCTGGGACAGATGGAGGACCTCATGGGCCAGCAAGTGGCGTTGCAGAGGGACAGGCCTGTGTCCCAACCACCACCTCCGTCCCCTCCTGTTGTGCCGCAGGATGACAGTGCTCCATCCTCCCCTGCGCGAATAGAGAGGGACGAGTCCCCTGATGTCGCTGGCCAATCAGTAGCCCCCCCCCCCAAAAGAACCAGGGGGCGTCCTAAGAAGAGCCTGGGAGTCTCTGGAGGCAATGCACCTACCACACGCCAGTCACGGAGCCAGCCGTGAAGACAACCCTCTTCCCAACTGCATTCACAGTTTGGACTATCCTTCCCCACATTGCCCTGGCAATGGCACCTCACTCTTGGACTGGGTCACCACATCCATGTGGTCTCTACTCGTACAACTCATTGAACTGGTCTGTCAACTCAGTGCACATTCCACACCTTCCTGTAAATATCACTGCACCAAACACATGTACACTCCAAAAATAAAATACCTGATGCACAAGATTTTGTGTTGTGATTTTTATAGTGCAGTATTTACATAGTTGCAGATGTCCATGATGTGTACCAATGATGTACAGTATGCAGGCCAGGAACCCTCTGTAGCACCTAGGGAGACACAACAGAACAACAGTCACTGGTGTCATTGTGGCAACACACAGATCACAGCACACAAAATAACCTAAACTTCACAGCCATATTACACAATGTCTAGCAGATGTGCACAAATAAAGTCCTATACACATCTCGGCACTGAACTTCCTTTTCACAAACTACACACATGGGTGACAGTACATGTGACCATTGGTTATTGCCACGCATAGCCATTCATAACAAGAACAACAACATCAGACAATGTTCACATTGTACCTAGTCACCCACCTTCATGTTCACATTGTACCTAGTCACCCACCTTCAAGTGAAGTAGCGTTCGATGAGCTGCTGGCACTGGTCAACTCCTTCCTCCTCTCCACTGTCCTCGTCACTGGATTCTGGTCCCTGAGCAGGTTGCAGCCTTGGGTCATCACCATCATCCAGGAGCAGGGGGACCCTCCTGTGGATGGCCAGGTTGTGCAGCATACAGCTTGCCACGAAGATCTGGCACACCTTCCCAGGCGAATATGCCAGTGTGCCTCCGGTCCTGTCAAGGCACCGGAACCTTGACTTAAGCAGTCTGAAAGTCCGCTCGATCACCCGTCGGGTCCTGCCATGGGCATCATTGTAGCGGATGTCTGCTGGTGTCCGGGGATTCCGTAGTGGGCTCAACAGCCATGGGCGACTGGGATATGCTGAGTCACCTGTGAACGGAAAACACACATTGCAATGTTGTACAGCCAGAGTGCAGCAAGTGACACACAGCACGCCATTGCAGTAGTGAAACTCACCCACAATCCAGGCACGTTCAGGATGCATATTCTCCATCATCCATGGCACCATGCTGTTCCTCATGATGTAAGAATCATGGGCCGAACCGGGAAACTTAGCACACACATGTGAAATTGTCATGTCTGCAAGGCACACCACCTGCACATTCATGGAGTGGTAGTGTTTGCGATTATGATAAATGTGCTCCGTCGCATGCGGTGGCAACAGACCTAAATGTGTGCGATCAATGGCACCAACTACATGTGGGATGCCCCCAAGGGCATAGAAGTCAGCCTTCACAGCAGCCAATTCACGTCCCCTGGGGAAATGTATGTATCGATTGCGATATTGCATCATAGCCGCAAGAACATCTCTCAGCACCATGCTGAACATGGGCTGCGACATACCCCCAGCGTTGGCCACGGTCTCCTGGAAGGAAATAGTCGCAAAAAAGTGGAGTGCCGCCATCTCCTTGTAGGTGGGTGTGAATGCCGTAGGATAGTGACGGCGAGGCTGCAGGTGGGGCTCCAATAGATCACACAGGATCTTCAGTGTTGGTCTGTCCAGCCTGAATTTTCTGATGATTGCCTCATCCTCCATGTCCTGCAGCACTGTCAGGTGACGGAGTAGATTCGGCCTCCTCCTAGTCAAGGAGTGAAATGAAAATGTCAGTGACAAGCAACATGTGATGAGCATGGCACAAAGCATACATGATGTAATGTGAAACAACACAAACAAAGGAGTACCAGAGAGATGCATGGCACTTCAGGTGACTTGGCTGGCCAATAGCTACACACAGAGGGCATGCCTCTCCAGTGACAATACACAAGTGCCACAAACACATCTGGGACAGTGGAAGTGGAAATAATGGAAGAACAATTCACAGGTGCAGCTAGACACGCCAATTTATTGTGATTCGCCATGTCTATCATACCCATCTGGTGTACCAGCCACACCTCAAAGCATCATGTGAGGTCGGAACACATTCATCAACACAATGATCACAGTAGCAGGGACACATCTGGTTGTGTGCATGAGCAGTTGTGAAAGCAGAAGTCTTATCCGATACAATGCAGTGACATGTGTTTTTTGTGTTTTTGTGCTTTTACGTTTTTTTAACATAAATCTCATACGTACTATTTCTCAGACTTTTCTTGATTGTAGATACACGACGCTAATAACGTGTCAATTGGTGTTTAGATCTGTCTGAATCTACAAAGTTATGTGGAATAACTTGATGTGGTATGATGCAAAACTCTTTATGCATGGAACTTTTTATGCATAAAATTGATCTGGTTCATTTCGCCTTACATGTTATAGAATTACAATAATATTTGAGGTATTTATTATTATGCAATTTTAGTTGATACATTAGGGGTACTATGAGTGTGAATTTTAAATAACAAAAGATTTTAGGCTTACCCTATTTTGGTTGCCTTTAGAATGTACAAGCTGATCTATTTTTGATGTTAAACCCAAATCAGTAAATATATTTCTTGGGTTTCGAACCATGGTGATTACTTGTAGGATATGACATGTGTCGCTACATGTTAGAGTGAACTTAAACTAACACACTGATTCACACCTTTACTGCAGAATTTCAGCTATACATTTATCTATATGAAGAACTCCACAATAGGATATGATGGAGGTAACTGTCCTTAATTCATTTTACATCGATATTCCTTGTCGACTGAATTTATAGAAATTATAATATTAATTATATCCGTTATCCCTATGATTAATTGGGATACTATGCTTTTGTGTACGTAGTTTTAGACTTATGTCGCTTTTATCTATCTGTTTTGAATACTTGGGCCCTAATTTATCCCTCTTCCCCTATTTTAGTTCTAATCTTCTACTTGGAAAATTATTGATCTCTGGAATTGGCATATATATACCGTTGATACATTTTGATTTATATGGTGAGCTTATTTTCTGACCCTAACACGCTTATAAGCTTTTGAATCTTTTCACTGGTTTATTAGGCTTTTCTATTTACTTGGGTGACATAAACTGTGACCTCTGTATTACTGTTGTTCGATACTTGAACGCACTCCAACACAGATATTGGTCTGTTCTCCTTTTCTCCTGTGTGTTTTTTTCGTGTGTATTTTACTTTTTACGGAACCTAAATAATGGTACTGCACTTGGCAACCTTCTAGTCTTTTTCTTCTTGTGCTAATACACTGGCAGTGCTATGTGACTTTCTCACTATTCACAACTTTTGGCTTTTTTTACACCTTGATCTTAGTGTGGCATGATCACTGATTGGTGATGGTTGGTTGAGAACTAAGATCAGTGCTTATACCTTGTATTATTTCACTTTCATTTGTAGCCCTGAAGAAGTCATTTGGGTGATTGTGCCCCATGACGAAACACGTGTTGGCATTGGTTTTGCCATTGGCTACGTTGATGTGAATTTGATGAATATTGAAAGACTGACAAAGAATTCTCTGATGTGTGACGAGAAAAGATAAAGGAAAATAAAAAAGGAATTAACCTATTGGACTCCCTAAAGTACATATCTTTTCTCTAAAGACTTTAATAAGACTTTTTGTGCTCGGGAACTATCTACTCAATGCAGTGACAACTTACAGGTGAAGGTCTGAAATGAGCCACAACACATTACACATCACTACAACATTTACAGCAGCTGGAGTCTGTCAATCATCATCAGCCATCAAATTCCACACTAATATGGATGAACAACAGGCCAAAGTGTATCACACTGAACGTGCGTCCACCTGTGGATAACATGGCTGTGTGGCATCGTGTGTACAATGATGTGCCCTTCACCATGTTGCTGCAGGGTGCTGATACAGTGGCCCTGATTGTAATACACAGCAATGTGTACGAACATGGCAGTAACTACCGCCGGTCCCCGGCGGTGTAACCCCAGCACCACCCCCTTCAGGAGTGTGTTAGCCATTGGCATATGGACATGTGAACATGGCGCTGGCATGCTCCGCAGCATGATTTGCGGTAAATACCACCGGTCCCCGGCGGTGTGACCCCAGCACCACCCCCTTCAGGAGTGTGTTAGCCATTGGCATATGGACATGTGAACATGGCGCTGGCATGCTCCGCAGCATGATTTGCGGTAACTACCGCCGGTCCCCAGTGGTGTGACCCCAGCACCACCCCCTTCAGGAGTGTGTTAGCCATTGGCATATGGACATGTGAACATGGCGCTGGCATGCTCCGCAGCATGATTTGCGGTAAATACCGCCGGTCCCCGGCGGTGTGACCCCAGCACCACCCCCTTCAGGAGTGTGTTAGCCATTGGCATATGGACATGTGAACATGGCGCTGGCATGCTCCGCAGCATGATTTGCGGTAACTACCGCCGGTCCCCGGCGGTGTGACCCCAGCACCACCCCCTTCAGGAGTGTGTTAGCCATTGGCATATGGACATGTGAACATGGCGCAGGCATGCTCCGCTGCATGATTCGCGGTAACTACCGCCGGTCCCCGGCGGTGTGACCCCAGCACCACCCCCTTCAGGAGTGTGTTAGCCATTGGCAATGGACATGTGAACATGGCGCTGGCATGCTCCGCAGCATGATTCGCGGAACCTACCGCCGGGCCCCGGCAGTGCATCACCACCGTGGAGCATTGCATCCAGCCAATGGCATCGATGATGGCGTTGGCATGATGCAGATTTGAAAGTCGCGGGAGGTATGCTCCGCTACCGCGGAAGCGGTCATTGGATGCTTTTGAATGATGCACCATCGCGGAAGCGCACTCCGGGCGCCCGCGGAGCGTGACCGCCGTGAAGCATTGCATCCAGCCAATGGCATCGATGATGGCGTTGGCATGATGCAGATTTGAAAGTCGCAGGAGGTGTGCTCCGCTACCGCCGAGGCGGTCATTGGATGCTTTTGAATGAGGCACACCCGGACTACCAATTGAAGCAGCTTTCAAGCTTCCTAACGACCACAGGGGGCTATAAATCTGTGGGAGTGACCTTACATTCCCACTGCTCCAAGAGCCTGCTGCCTGCGACTATCTCCTGCTGCCTGAGACCCTGTCCTGCTGCCTGAGACCTTGTCCTGCTGCCTGGGACACTGTCCTGCTGCCTGGGACCCTGTCCTGCTGCCTTGGACCCTGTCCTGCTACCTTGGACCCTGTCCTGCTGCCTTGGACCCTGTCCTGCTGCCTTGGACCCTGTCCTGCTGCCTTGGACCCTGTCCTGCTGCCTGGGACCCTGTCCTGCTGCTCCAAGAGCCTGCTGCCTTGGACCCTGTCCTGCTGCCTTGGACCCTGTCCTGCTGCCTGGGACCCTGTCCTGCTGCCTTGGACCCTGTCCTGCTGCCTGGGACCCTGTCCTGCTGCTCCAAGAGCCTGTTGCCTGGGACTCCTCACAACTCACTTCTGCCACAGGACTGCCATATACACAGTGATGTCAAGAACAGAGAAGATCCGTGCCAGTCCATTCACGAGTGAGGAGCTGGATGTCCTTGTGGACGGGGTGCTGGCACAGTACCCACGGCTGTTTGGTGGTCCCAATGTTGTGGTAAGTCACCATGAAGGGAGCTGCAGGGCAGGGTGGTGTCAGACGTGTAGTCATGATGCTGCAGTACATGCTTGGGGATGTGGGGTGATGACTTACACTGACAGACAGGCTGTTTCCTGCTCGAGGTAGTGTGTGTGTTGCAATGTGAGTCTTTCCTAGGCCTGTACTCGTATGTGTGAGTGGGGGGTGTTACATTGCCGCCCATACAGTACCAACGGTTGTTAGCCTTTTAGATGCCAAGACAGTGAACGCTTTTGAGGAAATGTAAGGGTGCCCCTGTAGTTAGAGTCAGTGTGAGCCACAGAGTGGGTTTAGTGGCAGCATAGCCAAACCTTGAACATCAGCCAACTTACATGCTATAGTTGCTTCACACTCATTAGTGGATATACCCCATCGGTGCCCTGTGCAATTTCCGATTTACACACTGCTGTTGATGCATTTGTGTTGATGCATTATGCCTTTGTGTGCATATCATGGAGACTAGGGACCACAATGTGTGCATGCATACACTAATATTTATGCCATGCAGAGGGTACGCCCAGTTCTGGAGGGAGGGAGGTTACTGTGAGTCCAGAGTCTGTGTCTGGCTGCTGTAATGATAGATGCTGACATCTTACATTGTGTAAATGTTCTTTTGCCCTTCTTTACTCTCATGCCTGCAGCTCAAGGTACACCAACGTAAGGCCGTGTGGAGGGCCATTGCAGCAAAGGTGCGAGCCCTGGGGGTATCAAACAGACGACACACACACTGTCACAAGAGGTGGGACGACATCAGCCGACTGGCTAAGCAAGTGGCAGAGATGACCTTGGGTATGGTACCACGCACAGGACATTTGGAACGTCGCACCATGACTCCGCTGATGGCACGCATACTGGCAGTGACCAATCCAGACCTGGATGCACGTCTGAAGGGGCATCAGCAGCAAGACAGAGAAGGTGAGTATCTGGGGAGGGAGAGTTTGTCTGGGAGTGGATGCATGTGTACAGGGCCGGTGCCAGCATTGACACATGTGATGTGCGTGTGTTGCCATGTTGTGTCATGTGATGTGAGTGGCGACTGTGATGTGTGCCTGTATGAGGCATTTCGCCACCATGGCCTTACTGTTCTGCCCATGCATGCAGTTCTCAGTCCTTGACAGATTTTATGTGTCCACATGGTCTCTCTGCTCTGTGATGGTGTGGGGAGTCCATATTGTGCCGAACTGCAGTGTCCATTTGATGAGTGTCACACCATGTCTGTGTACTTTGCATGCATCCATGATGTTTGAGGCCCACTCATCCGACGATATTGTGTAGCCTGATTGCCACATGGTGTTTGCTATGGCCTACTTGGCATTGTGGCATGTGTAGTCAATACAGGTGTGTGTGGTCCCCTCTGATTCCCTGTAGGGGTGTAAGTGGTGATGTGTGTTGTGGCTACATCATGTCCATGGGGATGGTCAATGTGGGCTGGGGGAAGACCATCCATGAGCAGGGTGTGGTGCTGTGTGGCATCGACATGCCTCACTCCAGGAAGGTTGTCTGCATGACAGGCACTGTTGTGGTCTATATCGTGTGTAGATGCACAGTGTTTGCAGGGTGTGTTGGTTCTCATGTAGCTCTAGGCCTCTACTGTGCAGAATTGATCAGCTGTGGTGTGTACAGATGATGACACTTACACAAACCTGTTTGTCTCACTAATGCAGATACGCAAGACAACACAGCGGTACATGATCCTGAGACAAGTGTTGGCGTGACCAGCACGACAGCGGCAGCGGAGGCAAGTGAGACTGAGCCAAGTGACACTGAGAACACCAGCGCTCCTGAGGGTGACAGGAGTATGCATGAGGAATCTGTAGCTGAGACACAAAGTACCACTTCGTCTGATGGCGGCGGGGATGCATCCCTGTTTGCAGGCACAGGGGATGTGGAGTGTGCCACAGCATCTGACACCCAGCGGCCAGTGCCCAGCCTCCCATCCACTTCCTCTGGTGCTGGCCGTATCCGTGTTACTAAGAGGGGACGTGTGACATTCACACATGGCACCGCTGCCCCTGCACCTGTCCCCTCTGCTGCCCTCAGTGCAGAGTGCGTAGAGCTCCTGCGCCAAATTTGCGTGGGCCAGTCCGCCCTGCTCAATGCCTTCAGTGCCCACGATAACAAATTAGGCCAGGTTCTAGCTTTCATGGAGGGCATACACTCTGACGTGGGTGGGCTACATCGCACAGTCCAGTCATTGTCAGCCACAGTCACAACAGGCCTACAACAGGCACATGGTCCCATTGCAGCTCAGGTGCCAGTGACGTACACCCATTCAGGGGACACATCAGATGACATTGTCCACTTGGGACCTACGTCTACTAAACTGTACAACACTAGGAGCACAGGTCAGACACAAAGCAAACAATCCCGTCCACAGACTCCATCCCAGAAGAAGAGCAGTGCCCCCTAATATGTACGGACAAGGTGAAGTCACAGAAAAGTAAGGCCACAAGATCATTGTCCAAAACATCAGGCTCACATGCTGCAGAGGCATCACCAGATTATGACTCAGCGATGACCACAGAGGATGTGAGGCATGTCATGGCTACACCTGGGGAGAGCACAGGGACACAACCACCCACCACATCGACACCAAAAGAAAGTACATCGAGGCAGGTGGAGGAGGGCCCTGTTGGGACCAGCCCAATCATTGGGGCAGAGGAGAGCCCTGTTGTGACCAGCCCAATGGTTAAGGCAGGGAAGCCCAGTGTTGTGACCAGCCCTGGCAAGTAGGGACAGGAGGGCACTGTGGACACCACCCCTGGGAGTAGTGGTAAGGTGGTCACTGTGAGGGGTACACCTTCCGGAGAGGGTGGGGTGGTCCGGAGGCGTAGCCAGCCAAAGCGTGATGCAGGATCAAGCACATCACCTGAGGGAGTGCCAGTGAGTGCCCCTGATGTGGGACAGTTGGTGTGTGTGCCTATTCTGCCATCTCCACTTCCCATCAACCCCAAGACAGGCAAGCCATTTCATGTACCAAAAAAGTGGAAGGGCACCCCTCCAACCTCTCCCACCCACACTGTGTCAAGGGTGTGCATGACTCCACCTCCATGTGCCACGGTGCCACCTGGTCCACACAGCCCTCCACCTTGCAGGCCCTCTGTTATTGCCACATCACATGGCCCTCTGTCACACCAGTCAAGTAGTCCTGCTGTCCATGACACGCAGCCAGGTCACAGTCCGCATGACAGCCTGGAGTGAGTTGACATCACCCTCATACGCTTGTGCCACACACAGGTGTGCTAGTCAGGACCATTGTTTGCAGCCTGGGTGTGTTGCTAACCCTGTTGCTCTGATGTGCTGTGCTGTCCCCTGTGCAGCCTCTCATGTACGTGCTGTGCTCTCCCCTGCCAAGGACTCTGGGCCTGTTGCTCTGATGTGCTGTGCTCTCCCCTGCCAAGGACTCTGGGCCTGTTGCTCTGATGTGCTGTGCTGTCCCCTGTGCAGCCTCTCATGAACTTGCTGTCTCCCCTGCCAAGGACTCTGGGCCTGTTGCTCTGATGTGCTGTGCTCTCCCCTGCCAAGGACTCTGGGCCTGTTGCTCTGATGTGCTGTGCTGTCCCCTGTGCAGCCTCTCATGTACTTGCTGTCTCCCCTGCCATGGACTCTGCCGTTCCTGTTAATGTATGACCTCTGCATAGTCGCTGCCATTTGTACATGGTTGTGTGGCTTGCTGTTGTCTACTAATGTTGTACTGCTACATCTGTGCAATATATGAATACAATCTGAAACTTCTGGTGTGTGTTTTCTCAGTCTCGTTGCTGATTGAAATCTTTTTCTTGTTTGCATTTGCTTGACAGTTTACCATGCTCTAATTTTTCAGTTCTACTTTGCTAGGCTCTTTGTGGCCATCTTATTTTTATCCAGGGGTGACGGGCTCTTCAGTCCATTCTGGCCCAGCTGATGTTGTACTCTGTAATGGCTATTTCACAGACAATGCTAATTTCCTGTTGGGGATTTGCTATTGCTGCATACACTGTTCACAGGTCACCTTGGGAGGACACTGGCAGCACAGGGTGTGCAGCTGTTCAGTGGTTTTGTAGCTGTGTGTGATGTCATGGGGTATGTGTGTGTTTTCCTTTCTGTGTGCCGAGGCGTGTATGTGTATGGTCATCTAGCGTTGGCCCTTAGTCCAGGTGGCATGGCTTACATGGCATGTGTGGTGTTGGGTGTGGCAGAGGTGTGCAGTGTGAAGGGTCTTGGTTTGTGGTGTATGTATGTGTGCCCCTGTATGGTGTGAGGCACACATGTGTGAGCCAGGAGTTGTATGCCTGTTTTTGGTTTTGTCTTGCCCTGTGTGGATGATTGTTTGCCATTGTGTGGGCTATGGGGAGTGCACTGGTGTTGTGTGTTCATTCTCAGCCACTCCTGCAGTGCCTGTGTCCCTGGTTGTGTGTTGTGTGTTGCAGTGTGTGTGTATTGTGGTTCTTGTTGCTGTGCTTGTTGGTGTGCATGGGGGTGCACAGGATTAGTACCTGGCCTGTGGCTAGCTCGGGTGGTGTGCAGTGTGGTCTGGGGTGGTGTGTTTCTGTGATGTAGGTGCCCTGCCCATGCCTTGGTGTGGCCCTGCCTTCTGCATTGTGCGCATGTGTCTACCGCGGCGGTGACGTGACCGTGGCCGGGGCGTTCCTGCTGGTTGGCGGACGTTCTGTGTTCCGGATGGTGTGGAATGCCTTGTAGTGAGGTAGGTGATATGTGGGTGCCCATGTGGATGTGTTGTGTCCCCTAGCAGGATGCCAGTGTGGTGCTGGGGCCCTGTGTCGGCATGTGTGTTGTGCGGTGCATATGTGTAGTGGCGTACCTGCGGCGGCGTCCGCGGCAGCCCATCTGGTGATAGTGTTGCAGCAGGTACATGACCGGATGCATGTGGAGGGCTGGGTCTATGGGGTTCATGTCGGGGCTCGGCGTTCGTGCTCCGCTGTCGACTTTCCGCCTGCTTCAGCTGTGCGGTGTCCCTGCTGCGGTGGGTCTGCTTGTTTGGCCCATCCTAATTTGCATCACTCCTGCTGTCATGAAATCCTTCCAAGATGGCATGAGAGCAGTGGCGGGTTGGATGGCCCAGAACTTCCTCCAGTGCAACGTGTCCAAAACAGAGGTCATGTTGTTTGGAGGGGCCACCTTGCTCTGGTCACCAGATTGGTGGCCACTTGAGCTAGGACCTGTCCCAGCGCCCAAAACCACCATCAAAAATTTGGGAGTATGCCTAGACCAAGCTCTGATTATGAAAGATCACGTTAGTCAGGTTACGGGAACATGTTTCCGTACAATTGGTCTTCTACGGCGTATCTTCCCCTTCCTACCCAACATCTATAGGAAAACGCTGGTACAGGCACTTATCCTTGGACGAGTGGACTATTGCAATAGTCTTCTCATCTCCGCCAACCAGGAACAACTACGCAGACTGCAGGTGGTGCAGAATACTGCGGCAAGACTCATCCTGAATGCCCCCCCCCGTACTCCTTCCCGCCCTCTTCTCTTCCATCTCCATTGGCTTCCAGTGCAACAGCGTATAAACTTCAAAATCTGCTGCATTATACACAAGTGCATATATGGATCTGGCCCCAAATATCTAAGAGGAATCTTTCTTCCATATTCTCCTGGACGGGCTCTGCGCTCCAGCAACACCATGCTGCTGCATGTTCCTAAAGTCTCCAGAGCTAGACCGGGGGGGCGTGCACCCTCCTACAAAGGCCCCTTGCTGTGGAATTCTCTTCCTCCGCAGCTGAGGCTGATTCCCAATCTTTTTTCCTTTAGAAAAAAATTAAAAACTCATCTGTTCTCACATGAATAACTAGGCCACTCTCTTTGTTTTCCCCTTTTGCTACAGTCTGCCCAATTCTTGCAAGCTAAGCGCAGAGATACCCCTTCGGGGCTGATTCAGGCGCGATACAAGAACTTAAATAAATAAATAAAATAAATTTGTCGGACGGGCCGGACGTCATCGGGCATGGCAGAGACTTTTGATTGGCTCCCGCCGCCGCTCTGGCTGGCGCTGTTCGATGGTGGTGCGCGGCGTGCCGCGGCGGACGGGAAATGACCTGTGTTTACCTATCCTAATGTTGCGGACGTGTGTTCCGCAGCTCGCGGGCGGAAAAAACTGTTTTCCGCCCCGCCACGACCGCGGTGGTGCCACTGCCTGCCATCCTAATGGAGCCCTAAGTGCAGCTAAATTCATTTTAAATTTGTTTTTTTTGTAATAGCTGGGTTCTAAGATTTTTACCAAGCTTTGTGATACTTTATCACCTTACAGTAATTCATAGACTGACGGATATATTGACTCTTCAATGGTAACATCCCTAAAAAGTAATATGCCCATATGTCTCAAAAAAATAAGCCAATAATACAGCCGGAAATTAGGAACTCTCCAGCCGCCTCTTGATCTTGGCAGAATACACCATTTTAAAGCACGCCTTGAGCGATGATAGCCCCAGAGGAACCTAGATACCATTCTATCAATTTTAGTAAAGTAAAGTGATGAAATTAGTAGAGGAATTGTGCGGAATAAGTATCAAAACGTTGGAAAAATGAACATTTTAATGACATTCACACGACCGAACAAAGAAAGGTGTAGGTTATTTAACCTTTCTAACACCTTGTTAGAAGATGTTAAAACAGGCTCGATGTTAAGGCGTATGATGTCATCAATCTTGGGGGAATTAGTTATCCCCAGGTATTGGGCTTCTGGAGAAAAAGCTATTTCGTGTGGTCGCCCCCAATCCGAGTGAATCAATTGAGTTTTGGTTATATTTAATTTATAACCAGAAAGTGCGCCAAATTCTTCGGCTAGACTAATTATTTTTGGGAGTGCCCGTCTAATGTCTGTGGTGATAATAGCGACATCATCTGCATAAGTAAATACTTTAAAGCGGTTCTCACCAATTCTTACAGGAGTGATGTCTATTGCGGTGCATAGTTTACGGAGGTAGGGTTCTAAGTATAAGGCAAACAACAAGGGGGAACAGGGGCAGCCTTGCCTTGTCCCCCTTGATATAGAAAATCCTTCAGAATTGGTATCTATTACCCTAATAACTGCTTTGGGATTGGAATAAAGCGCTTTTACTGCAGTGATGTAGAGATGTGGAAATCCCATCCAAGTTAGTACGGACCACAGAAACCCCCAGGTGACCCTGTCAAAAGCTTTTTCAGCGTCCAACAGGGCCACCGCAACGGGGGACTCTGAGGCCTGAGCCCAATCCAGCAAGGCTAGGATTTTGTTAACATGATTAGTAGTGTCTCTTTTGAAAATAAATCTGTGTTGTCTAATATAAACCAAAGATGGCATTAATGTATTTATTCTATTAGCCAAAATCTTAGAAAAGATTTTGCTGTCGGCCGTAATAAGAGAAATGGGTCTATATGAGCCTAACTCTTCACTATTTTTACCTTTTTTTTAAAAAATGGTTATTGTGGCGGACGACCATGATGCTGGTGGATAGCCGGCAAAAGCAGACTGAAAAATCTTGGTCAATTCTGGCTTTAAGACAGTCATAAAGACCCGATAAAATTCCAAAGGAATCTGATCTGGTCTGGTTTATCTCCTAATTATTTTCTAATAAATATCTACAATTTTAACAATAAATCGATTTATTTTCTAATTTAAATTCTAATTATTTTCTAAATTTAAAAAACATTATCACATAAAATTTGTAATTATTCTCAAATATTTCTCTAAATTTAAATAATTAATTTTTAAATAATTTCGAAATTAATTTCAAATTAGGCGTATCTTAGAAGGACCAGTTGAGTACGTTTAGTCATCTTTTATTATTGTATGTATTTTATCCATTTTAAGTATCTTATGGCTTTGAAACCATATAACTTATTTTACAGTATTATTTCATAATACTCTTTTTACTGTACGCACTTTACTTAATGACAAGTATTGTGATTGTAGCAATTCACTTCTCTTGCATGAGAAAGAAGACTGTTCAATAAATAACCTTTTTATTGAAAACGCCTGTCTCTCTATTTCTCTGCACTTCTGGTGAAACTAAGCATGCACGATTGACTGAGTGAAATAGCCATCTATTGTTTCCGCAACTCTGGAGATACATTCCTTATTCTTGGGGAACAAAGTTGTCATGTTATATGGGTGTCAGAAACGAATCCCTTCTTGTGTATTCGAGAAAGTTTCTTGTGACCTCTGAGCTAGCTGGCATTCACAAATTGAGTCTAACATATTCAATAGAGACCTAGTCGACTTCAGTCTTACGTTTAAGCTATCGTTTATGTTATTCCAATGCGCAGGAATATAAGAACTACACTACATGGCGCCCAACGTTTGGCAAGGCGATAATTTAACGCTAGATACTAGAGTAACTCAGTCGTGCTTTTCACACAGACCCCTTTTCCGTAAAAACTCCAATAGATGTCTGGAGTGGGTGAAATGGTAATATCCGCCAAAACTTAGTAGAAGGAGAATCTTATGTATTAGTTTTTGGTTTAGTCAACGTTGAAGGATACAGTGCTCCAAAATATTGTGCACCTAATCTTTGTTTCCTTGAAACTTCTCTGCAAACCTTCAGTCAGTAAAATGATGGAGAGTGACGACGAAAGGGAGAGAGCTAGAAAAGCAGCTCAAGCAGTCTTAAATGACACAGCTCTCCAACAAGATGTCCCGGATGCTATATTCATCCTGGCAAATATAAGGAAAACCATAACTGTAAAACTTATAGAAAATGGGGTATCATTGAGAGGTGGTAAAGTTATATTTGTGATAGAGGCACATGAGTATCGGCAGACAGAGATATTCTATTCATGGATAACTTTTCCAGCAGCAAATGCTGTGACACACGAGTTCCACTACTACAAAACAGAGGAACATCCAACGGAATACGTTCCTTTCGAGGACGTTGAAATTCCACTAACTTATCAGGAGCATCATCTCTGGTTTAATGGCGCCCTAAAACATCAAAATCACATTACCAGGCTCGATCCACTAGGTAGACCAGGAGCTACATGGCCGGTTCTATCCAGCTATACACCACATCCGGACATTGAAGAAATGTCAGACAGAGAACTTTTAGCTCATCTAAAACAATTAAATAAAATACATAGACAATTGGTCCAATATGTCATGCGGATTTTAACAGTCCAACCTACTATAAAAATTCCACAGCACACCCCTCAACAGGGGAATACAAACAAAATTACACCACAGACTATACAATCAGTCATTGGTAAATTACCCACAGAACGGGAATAAATTCCGTTCTGGTAGGCTCAAAAAATGAGTCAAATAGAGGCAGTATTCCCTGATAGTACACCTCATGAAAAACACAGAATTCTGACAATCTGTTTACCGATGGGGATCGCACCACATGTGGAAGACTGTGACACTTGGGGAACAGTCTTTGCTTCAATCTACACAAAAACACATGGTGTTCCGTCTATGGCGGTTATACCAGGCGTACTAAGATAGATTCCAAATTAATACGGTCCAGAGCCTGCTTTAAATCTAGGTATGAAATTACTGGAAAACTTTATGCAAGTCTCGGCTTTACTACTAGCCAACATAAGAGGAGAAGCAGCATCTGTGGCAATCCGCCAAAAATTAAAAGAAACAGAAATAGCAGACCAGCCTTTTGAACTTGCCAGAATAATTGAAAAGTGCTATGAAGAATTAAGTAGAGATAGTTTGGGTGGGAAACCACTAAAACCACAACTAACAGAAAATCCTGAAAAAACTTTCATTAAGAATAATCTCACTACTCCAAAAAAGAAGTGGGAGAGTAATAAACAAACTCTTCCTAGAGAAAAATATTCTCAACCCAGAGGAAGATCTCCTCAACAGAGAGACAAGTCTCCCCGAAGGGAGCCCTCTGAAAAGAGATATAACCTCAGAAATAGGGATAATTTGGGAAAACCTGACAGATATCAAGATAATGATACACGTCCCTCTCAATCTTTTCAGACTTCCTCACAGAAATTGGAAAGAAGAGGACGGTCAGAACATAAAGAAGAGTGCGTCAAGTCGAAAGACAAGGAACCTGCTCATCAAAGTAAAAAATCAAAATTTTCTAAAAAGAAGGTAGCTAGCTTAAAGATAAAACATGCCGAGGATCCTGAGGACACAACTCAAGAATGGAGAATGGGTCCAGACAATGCTAGACAGTGCGGCAGAAGTGACCATAGCTCGCAAGATCCTGATGAATCTTCTGGAGACAGTGGACACGAATGAGTACATTCAGGTGGAAACTGCAGACACCAGAGTTAGTGTACCCTATAAATTATATGAAATAACATTCGGTATAGAAGGGGACAAAACTAGGAAAATAAGAGGTCTCTTTTGGGAGAAGCTATCTAAAGGCTATGATATCCTTCTAGCTGAGAAAGACTGGCCACCAGAATTTGTTAGGGAGTGCCCACATGGCGAAGAAATGATTATGCCTGCCTTCTCAAATCACATTCCAATTCATAAAAATACACATATGCTAGAATATGGTCAGTGGCCCAAGCCCCTGCATTATATAAACATCATGTAGGATGGGATGAGGAATCCCCTACCATAAAATCCAGTTAAAAAATCAACCTACTGCACAAAGGCAGTATCCTGTTAAGCAAGAAGCTGAAATACAAGTCAGGGAGATGTTAGATCAATTTGAATACCAGGGTGTGATTGAAACATGCACCTCACAAATGAACATTCCTTTTTTTCCTGTGTCCAAACCAGACAATTCATATTGTCTAGTATTGGACTACAGACACTTAGGGGTCAATTAGGATGACGGGCGGACTTTGCCCGCCCGTCATCCCATAGTAAAACGGGACCGCCCGCCATAAGGTCGGGGGTCCCGGGGGTGCCATTAGGATGTGCCCACCACAGTGGCGGGCACATCCTGTATTCAGCATTGTGGCGGGCGGTGCTCTCTGCACCGCCCGGCACAATGCTGAAAATGCACTTTAACATTGTCATTTGCAAAGCGGCATGCACCGCGCGGTGCCTGTCACTTTGCAAATGACAATAAAGGGGGGTACCACAGGTCCCCCCCATGTGCACCCCCCACCTGTACTTCACTCTGGGGGCCCGCAGGGGGCCCCCAGAGTGAAGACTGTTGCCGCCACGGAAAGGCACTGCACACCACACATCATAATATGTCTGCCGGTGTCTATTAGACACCGCCACCATATTATTCCTTTTCCACCCCGGCCGCAAGGTGACCGGGGCGGAAAAGTGGCGGCGGTGTTTTCCTACGTTGCGACCCCCCCGCCATTGTAATGTGGCGGGGGGAAAAGGGTGGCCGGCGGTCATTTCTGTCGGGCGGATTGCCACCGCCACCATGGCGGTGGCGATCCGCCCGACATCGTAATGGAGCCCTTAACCGCATCGCTGCTGCGGTGATTTTTGCGCTGTGCTGCATTTTTAAAAATAGCGCGTTACATGACGAGCTCAGCTCGTCATCAGCACAAGTCACCCGTGGGTGATGACGAGCTGAGCTCGTCATCAGCATCGAAGGGGTTAAACACTTGTTGCAAAACATTTGCAGTACAAAATTCACACAGTGAAGCACTAATGAATAACATCGTGCGCAAAAAATATAAAACAACATTAGATATTTCAAATGGTTTCTTCTGTCAAAACATTGCACCAGAAAGCAGGTATTTGACCGCTTTCTCCAGTATGGGGGCCCAGAGGCAATTTTGCTGTCTCCCCCAGGGATTCAAGAATGGCCCAGGGTTATTTTCAGCGAGAGTAACCGAGTTGCTACAAATGTATGATGATAAGGCATTATCTTATGCCAATGACATCTATCTAACAGACGATGATTTGGACAGGCACTTGGAAAGAGTGAACACCATTGTACTTGGGTTCGCATCAGAAGGGTACAAATTCAACTTTAAAAAATCGCCTATTGCCCACCTCACTGTCCTATTTCTAGGATATGAGTTATCAAGTGAAGGCAAAAGCCTGGCAGCCAATTTCTTAGAGAAATGTGCGCTGCTCCAAGCTCCAAAAACGCTGAAAAACTTACAATCAATTCTAGGTTTGTTGAATTTTGGAAGAACTTACGTTCTGAATTACGCAGAGAGGGTTAAACCTCTCTACGAATTAATTAAATCTGATTTCAAACCAACTAATTGGACACAGAAACACACAGAAATTTTACGTTCAATACAAACAGACGTGTTGGCTAAAACAAAGCTGCAAACACGCGTTACCGTATGCATCCTTGTAATCCGAGTCATCCCATGAAGATGCGGATTTACATACCTGCCCTATAATGAAGGGGAAATGGTACCAACAGCTTACAAACCACACTTGTACACATAAGCTGAAATAAAATTCACTCTACTGAGAAAATTCTGACAGCGGTTCAAACTGCTGTAGCAAAAAAAATAGCCCTTGCACAAGGTAAACATATAATAATCGTTACACCTGTACCTGCCCTGGAAGCAGTGACAAGAGCAAGCATTCCAAATGCTAAAGCTTTACATCCGAGATGGATACAATGGGTTAATTCTCTTGCTGCATCAGACGTAATTTACGAATTTGATCCTAACTTGAAAACACAAGAATTTCTCCAATACGAGTATGAATGTTCTCTGCCGACCAAAATTCTGCCTCTCGAACATTGCGACTGTATAATATATACAGACGGATCAGCACAGCCCGCAGTTGGGGGTAAACAAGATTATAATGCTGCGTGCGCGATTGTTAAAGGTCGCTGGCACGAAGGTAAATTCAGACCTATGGTCACTAAAACTCAATCACTCAGAGACTGTACAGCTCAGCGAGCTGAACTACAGGCTTTCAAGATGGCGCTTGAGAATACCGATAGCGAATTCCCCACACTAATAGTGTGCGATTCATATTACTGCGTCCAGTCTTTCAATGAATACTTGCAGAACTGGGTTCAAAACGGTTTCAAAGATGCGAAAGGTAGCACAATTAAGCAGAAAATGCTTTGGAAACAAATAGTTCTTTTGTGGAAAGAACTACAAAAGACTCACGTGATACATACACTGAGTCATCAGCGTGATGGCGTTCACGTTGCAGGGAATTAATTGGCTGATGAAGCCTCAAAGGCAGCTGTGCAAACGGCTTCCGTAGCTGCTATCACACGGTCAAAAACCAAAATAGACAGCGAGATAATGCAAGCTGTCACTGCTTCAGTAAACAACAGTGATAGGACACTCCCAAGAGGATTTCCAGTAAAGTACTCATACAAAACTGATGCAAATAATGTTCCTTTTGCCGTAATCCCTGGAGTGGGGGATAGGGCAATTCCAAACATGGAACATAGGTTAGGACTAATCTTAGCGGCACATGAAGGGATCACCTCCGCACATGCGGGTGTTTCCGCCACAGTATCATTACTAAAACAGAGCTATTGGTGGCCGCGCATGAGGAAAATGACTAGAAACTATGTTCTAGACTGTGAAATATGCCAAAAAATGAAGGTATCAACAGTGAAACGACCTGCGCAGACGCCCCTTCTAATCTCAGATAAACCATTAGCATGTGTTTACCTGGACCACTGTGGTCCCTTACAGAGGGATGGCAACTATAAATATATCACGGTCGCAGTGGATTCCTGCACGAGATTCATTGGACGCTACTGATTACGACATCTATGGCCCGGTCGAACTCTTGAAGTATCCACACCAGTTCAAGGTTTCTTTAAGGGACTTAGTCTCACAGAGCACTTTCTCTGATGATTGGGACTTTGAAACTATTAATAACATGATGTCAGATTTAAAAATGTCAGCATAATTTACAGAACATGATTATTTAGAAGGTTCATCCGATTATGAAGAAATGTATTGCTTTAATCATTATGGGCACCACTATTTGCATAAATCTATGAATCCTAGAAATGTTTTTACTTATAATCAATAGGAACATTGTCCAACACCGCCAAAAGGCAGCTCAAAAACATTTTATGAGAAATTCCCATACTTCTCGGGGTTTAATAACACAGATCCAGAAACGTTTTATTTCAAAATTATGAAAAAGACAGGAATGAAAAACATGTTGACAAATACTAAACTAATTTTTTCTGCAAAATGTTATGCACAGTTGTCTACATTTGGTTTTGAATTTTGGAAAGGCAACATTGAGACAAAAACGGTCTGGGGTACAAAAGACTGGCAGGTACAAGGTTTAGAATCATTATTCAGAGCCTGCATGATCCCAGAACAAATAATGTTCCTGAATGACACCATTCAACAAACAGCCTGTCTTGGCCTAGCCAAGATAAAGGATTTAAACAAGACGCCTATACCAAAGCCCATACCTGATAGTAATAGCACTACAGATGAGGGGATAGACGTATCCCATATTTTACACCAAAATAGAACTAATCCTGATTGGAGAAAATGGTTGATCTGGCCCACAGACACTAATAACTGTCAAGGTAGATTCCTGAACAAAACACAAGGGTTCACACAGAACAGGCCAGACCCAAGATATTCCCAGAGACAACATCCAGGGATAATAACAACATACAGTGTAGGAAAACTATGCCTCGAATGGCTACAGAAATCCACACTACCTGAAATTAAGCAACACTTGACCTTACTTAAAGAAGGTGTTGACTTGCGAGATTTCTTATTGGGGCCTCGCAAACAGCGTCAAAAACGTTTCATATACGCCGGTATATATGCTGCTTACAACGAAGTTCGGAAAGTAACGCAAATTGAACCTGCTGAAAAAATACGAGAAATTGATCGTATTAATTTGGAAAAAACACTGTCTGTAGTGGACAATGGGTTAACAACGCTGTCCTCCAGGATTTATTCTTTGGACAGCATTGTATCATCTGCTATTGATATAATAGAACAGGATATGCTATTGTTACAACATGGCCAGGCCCAATTACGTTCTATTGTACAGTTAGGCTGGACGTTACAAAATCTCAGTTCAGGCTACATGTCCTGGTGTCTAATCAACACTACGTCATTATTTTCTAACTTTAACCTTAAAGATAAACAAATCTCTTTGGCACAAAGAGGAGCAGACTATACGGTGCTGAGCATTGAAAAACTAGAAAGATTACCATTGACAGTTTCCGAAAAGCCTGTCATTGAATGGATAATACATGGCACCATTACAATACCAATAACGACATTTCAGTTTCAATATTGCCTAAAGCACATACCAGCGGACCTGTATGAAAAGTTGGGTAAAGGGTACATCAAATCAACCTGGAATTTACCTTATACACATAGATGTTGGAGTGGGGGGAAAAAGAGGTATTTGTTAGTGGTAACAATTGTAAAAACTCACTAAGTGGTACACTTCTGTGTCAAGGAATTAACTTGCATGGAGCCTGCAAGGGTTCATCAAATGACCTTTCTTGCCACCTGCACGGCACCCCAGCCACACAAATAAAGCCTTTTTTTAGACAAATTTCCAACGGCAGTTACGTTATGTTAAGTGACCACAGCTGTTGTGGCATGTTGCCAGGAACGGCCTATCTTGTTAGTGTTACATCCAGGGTCACTTGCTGTATGCAAGTATTGTATCCAAACAGCAAACTTTACAAGGAGGCAGCGATATTGCCTTCATTGAATATCTCTTCTATTCGAATTGATACTTTAAGCAGAATGAAAGCCATTCCTTTACACAAAACTGTGCCTTTGACCTCGTCCAGAGAGACGTATGATCTGCAAGTCGCAAGGACGTCAGCAGAGATACATGCATTATTATCAACAAATTGCCCCGTGTTTTTATTAGAAATGTGAAGTCAAATCTCAAACATGTCTGACACCAGTGGCATCGCACATGTATTTAAGACAATTTTTTCGGGACAATTATCACCCTTTGAAGCAGTCCTGAGCATCTTTCCTAATTTGGTGCACTCTGTGTTCGGCGGCCTGCCTCTCATCTTGGGACTCGTAGCAGGAATCTTATTTTTGTTCCTTCTGCTCCGATATGGCAAGTCCAGTCACAAACACTACCCAGGTTACCATGGAACAAACGATTATGCCAATGCGGTACAGAGATAGGATTACCAAAGTCCTCGGCTTGGCTAAGAGATCTGAATACCACATGGTTTCTTTCATTCAGACCAATCTGGCAAGATTGCATCCTACCTGTTCTACGATGCCTGCTCTGCGGAAAAGAATGCATGTTAGACGTCTGTCTCACACTCCCATCAGCAGTACCTATGGATGTCGATACTTTGCTTGGTTCGGAAACGGGTCATGCAACGTGTTGTCCCCAGCGGCTACCAAATTCTGATGACGGCATTCGTTGAGACCTCACAGCAACATGCTGGTAGTGAGGTACGAGATGAAAGTGGCACACAGGTTCAACATTCCGTGACCATTGCTGATCTAGACAACGATGACGGCAATGCATCTCACATATGTACTATTTTTTACTTTTTCGGACATTATCCAACTTTCACCTACTGTTGTAGACAAATTCTTTGCCAGCCTATCTGAGTTAATGTTCTCTCCTAACAACGAGGATAACTTTTGAAAACACGAGCACACAGCGTTCCCTGAACTTTTAATTCGGCCTTCAGTTTTGATACACAGAACTTCTAAAACTTTGGAACTATTTTTTCCTCAAACAAAATTATTTTTTCTCATTCCCAAAATATTTACTTTTTTGGCACAAAGTAATCTGCTTAAAGTCGAAATATTTTTAGAGAACAAGATTTCTATTTTTAAGGAAAAAAATCTAGAGACAATATTTGAACTCAGCCTCTAGCACATGTACAGTCTTGTATAAATATATGATGAAATGGTCTCGACCTTCTTTTCTGTATTAAGCGCCATTTCATGAATGTAACTTTTCGTGAATCATTCAGTCAGCATTTCAAATGTAAACTATATGCATTGTTTGAATGATATCACTGCTTAGAAAATGTACAGTACAGTACAATACTCATTTTCCGAGTACAAACCATTTCAAATGCATTTTATGTATTTTTGGGTGGGATTGTAAACACATGCTTAGATATGTTATACTTGCTTTAGTACTTAGTAAAGATGGACATTCTACGTGGAGTGGGTGTTGTAGACGAATCTAGGGCTCTCGTGTAATTTTCCAGATTCATGCCCTTATATAGGTATAACTCATCTTATCCTTATATAGGCATCAGAATCATAACCATATTTAGACACAGCCAATGTAGTCCAAATACGGCACGGCTACTTCCACAGATTCCTAGAAATCACACCGAGTTCTTGGAGAGACCAAACCTCCAGCAGTCCGGGACTTTCCCCTGCTTCTGTATTGATTTGTCCTGGAACTCCTGGAGTCCTAAAAGAACTACGAGTTCTTAGTGACGTATTATGTCCAACCTTACGTCAAACTCGGCACCTTCCAGGTATAAATATACCAGCATCTGCCCTAGCAAAACACACAGTGGTTTGGAGCAGATCGACTGACTACTTGCCGGACGCCCTGCTGTAGCGAGTGCTGAAGGAAGCCGACCCTCCAGCTGACGCACTGAGAGAAACGCTGTCTTTTCTCTGGCCGAGAAATCCAGCTCCGGTATTTCCCGGCTACCCTTGCGGGTTACTGGGAGATCGAGTCTGGAGAGAGACATACAAGACCTCCTACATTCTATAAACAAGGTACGGACACTAGAGAATTCTTGGATAGATTCTTGGCAGAAACTATTTAACTCAAACTACATCTCACTTATTCCTTCCCATGTACTAGGCTTAGGTTAGGTACACCGGGGTAGGCATATCTTAGAAGCACCAGTTGAGTAAGTTTAGTCATCTTTTATCATTGTATGTATTTTATCCATTTTAAGTATCTTATGGCTTGGAAACCATATCAATTATTTTACAGTATTATTTCATAATACTCTTTTTACTGTACGCACTTTACTTTATGACAAGTATTGCGATTGTCAACTTCAGTCCTACTTCTAAACTATCGTTTATGTTATTCCAATGCACAGAGCCTATTGGGAATATAGGAACTACACTACAAAACCATGTGGAGAGCTAAGGGTCTCAAGCAGGGAGAGGGTCCAGAAGGATGGACCTGCACAACTGTCAAGGGAGTCCGTCAGGGACCAGGAAGAAGATCAGAAGGTATTCGCCTAGCCCTGAGAAAATCAGACTAGGTAAGTGGTCAGCAGAGGGAAGGACAGGGTACGGCTACTTTGGGAGAGGGCTAGGTAGGAGGAGTCAGGGGAATGGGGAAGTTCAAGTTTGTTTTTATTGTTTGATTAGTTAAAATCATTACAATACCCCCCTGTAACAGATAAAATAATTACATAGGCGATAGCGTTAACATTCTGTAAAAAAAATACACATCACTTTAAAAAAAAAAAAAAGACATGGCGATAAAATTCAGATATAAAAGATCTTGCGTTGGCAACTTTTAAACTTGGAACAGCAGAGTTAGCAGAGTATGAACCCCTTGAAAAGTGTTTTAATGTCATTTCACACGTATTCATTTAGGATCTCCGTCGGCTTGCCGTAGAAGTCTACTAACTAATTTCATGTATTTCATTCTTTGGCAAACCAGGATGTGCGACGTGCCCTCTAACCAGCCTATCACCGCTTGCCTGCTGGACCGAATGTTCAGATTGTTAAAAATTGCTTTCAAGTACTGTCTCCTTTGGTCTAGGATGGCTGGACAGGCACATATTAGATGGATTAGAGTTTCTTTTTTGAAGCCGCAAAGTCGGCAGGACTCTGATTTGAAGGCCTTTTTCCACTGTGGGGATAAGTCCTTTGAGTCGTGCGCACCCATTCGAAACTTTATGAAGCTCATTTTTAACTGTGAGCTAAAATGGGCGGATAAGTATACTTGTGGCTTTGAAAATCTGTAGGAGTTTATGACTGTCCACCCGTGCCGCCACTTGGTGAGCGCCTTTTTATCCTCCCACAGGGATTTCTTTTTGGCTGTGATGTTTACTATTTTGCCAAAGCTTCCTCTGTCCAGCCCTTTGTTCCATGCTGTTTGTGGATATCCATCTCAGCCAGAGAGTCTCTCAAAAAACTTCCCCAGGAGTTAGGAGTTTCCAGCTCCCCGTGGAGCTTAATTTCATCCCAGTATAGACTATTCAGAGTGCCCAGGTCTGAGGAGCGAAATGTATGACAAAGTTTTATAAAGCAGCTCACTGAACTGAACTTCTGATGCTGGAGGCCAAATTCCAATCGGACCTGGGAAGGCGAGGCACATTTTGGCAGGTCAAAGACAGCTTTGTAGATCTTTGTCTGCAGCTCGTTCAGTAAGTGCGCTTCTTTGCCGCACCAAGGGGTCAGGCCATAGGACAAACTTGGCTGGATTTAGGCGTCCATTACTTTTAGCAAATGGGAGTAATTCGGGCAGTCCATTTTTTTGCGTAGTTGTCTATAAGCGTAGATTAATGATTGTGCCTTGGCTTTTAGTGCCAGTTTGTGTTCTTTATGAGTTGAACCCTGCCCGATTATTATGCCCAGGTATTTATATGAGCTAAGTTCTTCAACATTTGCCCCTTTGGCCGTCCATTTGAAGTTGAGTTTTTTATAGTCCACCAGGCGGATGATTTTTGTTTTCTCTTTGTTTAGCTCCAGCTGTTCCTTGTCCAAATAGGCCACGGGTTGTTTATTGATCTCTGTAAACCGATTGGGTTTTGGCTCAGCAAAACTATGTCATCCGCATATTGTAGGATGGCAACTGGTGCGTTGGCCATTTTCGGGGGTGAGAATCTGGTTTCTCGATGTGTGGTGCAATATCAGATAAAAACAAGTTGAATAAACTGGGGGCTAAGACACAGCCTTCTTTCAGGCCTCTTTGCGTGTGAATACTTTCGGTAGTGCTCAACCCATCGCCCAGCTTGACTCTTGCCCAGGTGTCCGTGTGCAGAGAGATTATGGCGTTGAGCGTTGTACTTGGCAAGCCCCATGCATTGAGTTTCTTCCAGAGCTGGCTCCTGCTCACTCTGTCAAAAGCGGATTTGATGTCCACGAAGCAAGCGAACAGCCGGAGTTTCTTTTTTACCGCTTTTTCCGTTAGAAGTGCTAGGATAGCAAGGTTGGATATGGTACCCATTCCTTGCCTAAATGCGGTCTTGAACTTTGGGATTATGTTTTTTTCTTCTATCCAACCTTGCAGCCGGGTTATCAGGCACGAGGCATACAGTTTTGCTTCTATATCTATCAGTGAGATTAGTCTATAATTTCCCGGCTTGTGGTGATATCCCTTTTTGAATATGGGGTGGATGATATTCCCCTTCCAAGAAGCCGGGATGTTGGACTGAGTGTAGATCTCATTGAAGAGTGGAGTGAGGTAGGAAGACCACAACTCTGGGTTGTTCTTAAAAATGGCATTGGGAATGCCATTTGGCCCAGCCGCTCCCTCAGACTTTAGTTTCAGTATAAGCCCTCTTAGCTCTTTTGCATTAGTCAGGGTGTTTGGCTCGTTGGTGGGTGACTCTGGTTGTAATGATCTACCTTCTGAAAGATCCGGGGTGGGGAAGGCTTGTATTTCTTTCTGGTCGAGATCATGCCCGCGGGGCATTCCTTTGCGACCCGTCTCTGCCTTATTATACAGGGATTGCAAATGGGCAATCCATTGTCTGCACCAATTCCTGCTTCTTGCCGAAGTTTTGGGCCAGATGATAATTTATTTATTATGCCCCAAAAAACACTGCTATTGGGCTTTTTGCTAGCAGATAGTAATTGCAGCCAGATGGACCCTTTATACGCTGTTTTTGCTCTCCCCTGATTCCTCCTGTAAGTTCGCCTTAATGCGTGCAGCTTCGTTTTTTCTGATTTTTGACCCTTTTTTTCTGCTTGTAATTGAAGTCTCACTTCTCTCGCGATCTCCCTTTTTTGATTTCTGAGGTCTTGGTTGAACCATGGGTCGCTTCTGGTAACTATTGTTGGAGTACATCCCGGAGAGACTGGAAATTTAAGGATTAGAAACTGAGCCAGCTTCTCCCAGGTGTTGACGCAATCATTCTCTGATTGGGGGCCGTGATCATCCAGGATAGCCTTGACTGTCTCCTGAATTGTTTGGGGTGCCTCTCCCCGCCATTTTAACTTACAAAGATTGAATATTTCAGACGGTTGCAGGATGGATTTGATTTTTTGTGCAAACTTGACTTTATTATTCATGTTCAGGATGAGCGGAAGGAGATCGCTTTCAGCTCGTGGAGTGATTCTAAAGTTGTTGATTTGTGGGAGCAAGTTATTGCTGATAATTATAAAGTCTATTGTTGATGAAACTTTTCCGCTCAGGTATGTTACGGCAGGTGGGATATCCCCCGGAGCGTTGCCGTTTAGGATTGTCAGGTCGAGAGCTACTAATTTGGTCACTAATTCTCTCGCTCCCTGAGTGGCTTTTCTTTTACTTCCGAGCTGAGACTCTAAAAGGTTGCTTCGCCTGAGATCACTATTTGGCAGTTCTTGTGGCTTCTCTGCATTGATGTTAGTAATTTAGTTAGGGTTACATGTTTTCCCTTCTGCTTTTTTCTTTCTGGGTGGATGTAAACGTTGATTAGTAGGAGTTGCCTCTTTGATTCATTGCTGCTTACTTTAATCGCTTGGATCCAGTTGGCCCCCGTGTCTAGTTCTTCCGTTGCCCAATTCAATTTTTGTGTGATAAATGTTGATAGGCCCCCTCTCGGATGTCAAAAGCTTGAATGTCTTTCTGCCAGGCAATGATGGTCTATAAATCCTGGAATTGGGCTTGCAACCAGGTTCCAGGTTTCCTGGAGCAGGATTATGTCTTGTTGGGAGAAGAACGATACAGTATCTTGGTCTTGCCCCATATCCTTAAATCGGTGAACATTCCACGAGCAGAGCGAGATGTTGGCTGAACACACGTCTTCCACTATGGGGGCCGTCCCCCTTACTGTTTTTTTACTTTTCTTTGCTTGGTTAGGAATGCTTATTGTTTAGTGTCTCGAGAATCCAGGACCAGTCCCTTGTTTCCAGTGAACTGCCCTCTGTTTTTCTGCGGCTTTCTCCTGTGAAGTGCCTGTTCTTGCTGGAGGGAGCTACTGGTGAGTTGCAACCTACACCACGTACGCATGTGGACTGGCTTTTCCCCGAGCTATTCACTTCTTTTGGATTTTTGAGGAGGGGGTGCGGATACCTTGGGCGTTGGTGAGCCTTTAACCTAATTCCCCATGCTTCGAACCTTCCACCTATCCACCAGGTCCTTAGATGACCAGGTTGTCAGGGTCTCTTCAACTCCCCTCCAGGTTGCTTCTTTGAATTCCACCGATATTAAGTCACACGAGCTGATTCCTTTTAGTTCTGGGATTTTGTTAAACAGCCTCAAGAGGTTTCCCCTATTTAGTGTGTCTTGTGTTCCTTTTGTCGAGTATTCGAGGATGAAGGTCAATTTCAGTTAGAAGTCGTCTGCTTGAATTTTATTATTGTGCGAGAGGGGTGCTGATTCCTTTCTTCCGCCTTTAACAGTTGAAATTTATGAGGTGTTTTGTCCGCTTTGTGGATCATACTCAATGGTGACTATGGTTGTCGCCTCTGATCTCGATTTAGGTGTTCCCGGGGTTTTTTAAACTGTTTTCCCTATTTGCGACTCCGCTTGATCCTGGTTGAGAAGCTCACAGTGGCGATCATTTCCCCTTATCGTTACAGCAATAAATTTGGAGACGTTTTGGGGCTTGAGTGGTGTTGGAGCCTCCAGCATTTTCACTAGAGGAGGATTCTGCTGTTCTAAATCTGACCCCAGGTGGATAATTGTTTGCTTATGTGTCTTTGCTGATCCCAGTTTTCCCTTTTTGTCAGTAGTGATGTAATGAAATCTATTTTGCTGTTTACGCCATAAATGTGACTGGCAATAAGATTTATAAGATCAATTTGGACGTCCATTTTGTCTGACTGAAAATGTAAAACCCTTATGGCTTGTTCAAGGGCATGGATCAGAGTTTGGGCCCATTGCATGTTGGAGTAATCTTCAATGTGGAGAATGATTTACTCCGCACTGCTTCCTTAGGAGCTGCGTTTGCTGCGGATTTAATTAGGTTTATTTTTTCCTCCTTGGTCCATTTTGTGTTTGATCGGCCCACTTCCTTAGCACCAGGTGTTAATTTGCCGACCTTTGGGTTCGTGGTAGATGTTCGTCCCTTCGGTGCTGCTTTTGATGGTTCAAAATGAAGGTTACATTTTTCACCTTCTCTATTGACCCCCATGGGGGTCTCAGTCGTTTCCGCTGGTTCTCCTTTAGTAGCTGTATTTATTCCAATCACATTGAGAGTTTTAACAGGCGCTTCAGTTTTTGGTATAAGGCTTGTGACAGGTGTTGTTGGTGCAATCTGATGCACCTGGGCTGTAATTGTCACTGGTTTCCTAACACCCATTTGATCCGTGTTTTTCCCCCAAAATGAAGATTGGAGATATACTGATGGAATTTGCAGGGGAGATTGGACCGGTGGCTTGTGATTTGTCAGGCTGCATTGGACTTGGTAGCAGGTAGGATTCTTTTGAGGGAGCGTATATTGCCGCCATTGGGTCTTTTAGAAAGAAGAATTTTCGAATCCCTGTTTGATTTTTTGGGCTTGGCGTTGTTTTAGTTATTGGGCTGGGTGCTGAAATCAGCCTCTCCCTTTGGCCTACTCCATTTACTGTTTTGTTGGGTAGAGAGTCCTCCTCTTTTGCTAGTTTGGATTTGGATTTTTTGTTAGTTTTTTTGCCTGTTTTTTTGCCTGTCGCCACTTGACGGACTGTTCCTGATCTCATTTGTGCAGAACCTTGATGCAATTTGCTTGAGGACTCTGGGGGCTCTGTGGGCAGATTGATGGCTTGAGGGATTGGTAGACTGGAGGATTTTGAGGATTTAAGGGTCAGCTTGGGCACCTGCTTTCGGCCCGGGCAGTCTTGGCCGTACCACCACTACTGCAGGCGGACGGTGGCGGGACCTGCGCAACTGGCCACAGCGCCCTCGCCTCTCTCCTCACCTTGCTCCTCCTTCTCTTTCACGGTGAACGTGGCCCCGACTTCCACTCTTTCCCCCCTGTTCACCGCTGCGGGTGTGGATCACTCAGGGGGGCTCAAGGGGGAACTTGCTGCAATTTTGAAAAACTGAGGTTTTGGGGCTTGGTGCTTAGGGTGCCTGGGGCCAGGTGGTTTCTCTGTGGCCCTGGGTGCCGCAGCTTCGAATCGCTCCAAACACCACTGACAGCTGCCCCCCCAACGATGTGACTGTCTCACCTGCCTCTCTCTGTGCTGTGGGCCTGGCGATGCACCAGCGTGGACTCCTGGCTGACCCCCAGGCTCGGGGGCGGTGCAGGATCCCTTCGGGCTGCCTCTTGCCTCCTGGCTTCCTGGTGCTTGCTGTCAATGCCGCTACTTTCCCGGGCTCCCTGGCTCTCACCGCCGGTTTTCCCTCGGCTCAACCGGCTTCAATCCCCTGCTGAGAAAGCCGCCTCGAGCGAAGCAGCAGCGCAGCAGCAGCCTCCGACGCTCCACGCTCCGGGAAACTCGACGATGGGCAGGTGGGCTCTCTGCAAACTGTGGGCTGGATCGCACTGGATATGTGCTCTGTGCTCCATGCTCTGTGGTGCTATGATTAGTTGGTGAGCGGTATAGGCGGTATAGTCAACTTGGAGGCTGTGTTTTGCTAAGATTTGTTGTGTTTTACTGTATTTTGCACACTGCGAGCCTCAAACTGCTCAAACTGCTCGCTGCTCTTTCCTGTGTCTCGCCACACCTCAATCCGCGTTGCTCTCGTTGTGGCCCCCTACACGATGGTTTGACCGGTAATGGGGATGGCTTGAAGGGTGTGCTCAACGGCAGCTTTCTCTTTGGTGCTGCTGCTGCTCCTGCCGATCAAACACCATCTGCAGTTTCAATCGCGGCTGTGGCTCCTGCCGCGTTATGCACTGCTGCGGCTCCTGCCGTGTTATGCACCGCCGCAGCTCCTGCCACGGTTATACAATGCCGCAGCTCCTGCCCCTCTGCAGCTGCTCCCACCGTTTAGGCGCTGAAATGCAGAGGGCTCGGCGGCGCTGCCACTGGTACTGGAACTGGTGGGGGGGCGGGAGCCGGCTCCGGGAGCGGCTCGGCAGTGCACGGCCTCTGTGTCTGTTACCGTGGCTCAGCTGCTCCAGTTTCAACCACACCGTCCACCGCTCCCAGCCCCGCCGCTCTCTACCCTCTCAGCTCCATTCAGCTCTGTTCAGCTCCGATCTGCTCCTTCGCTCTGCTCCTTGCAAAACTTCAGACTGTCAAACTCTGCGCGCCCTGAAACGCACACAAGCTGTCCCGCTCGCTGAGTCCACACTGCGAGGGAAGAAAAATGGGGAAGTGAGGCGGGTTACCAGAATCGCACCCTGTAAGGACTAACCCTGAGCACTGAACTCCGCTCCGCTAGCAGAAGTTGCGGAGATTTGGTAACTATACATTCCATTGAAAATACAGAATTCATGCAAGAATTCCCACTCCACTACGCAATGGAGTTACCTACTATACCCACAACCCTTTGGTAAATCAACTCTACCTTTACATGCTAACAGCATATAACCAATTCACAAAAATGAACTTTGAAAAACATCAGGCAATGAGAGCGGTGAGGATTTTGGGGTTACCCCTTACCTAGGGGGCCGGCAAGCAGATGCCTTGAACACAAAGAGCATATCATGCTGAATGATTTGGCGGTGGTCTGATCCTCCTAGGACTACCCCAAACAAAGTTATGGGCTAAAATACAATGCCAACCGAAACCCAGCAAAGCATTATCGGGCGAAATTATAGAGTTTAGTTAATATTATAGTATTAGCTCTCATCTGAGCCAGAGAGCCTGCCCCTTGAGCAGTGTTTTGATATTGGATACTATAATATTCACTGCACTCTAGAATACCGTCCCATAATGCTTTGCAGGGCCTTTGGTTGGGATTGTATTTTTGCCCATACCTGTGCTTGGGGTGGTCCTAGAAGGATGGGACCCCCACCGAATCATTTCAGCATGATGTGCTCTTTGCATTCAAGGCATCTGCTTGGTCCTCTCCCTAGGTTAAGAAGGACCCCAAAATCATCACATCCCTCACTGGGTGCTATTTTTCATTTTCACTTTTGTGAGATGACTATAGGCCAGATGTAGGTGGCCATTTACCGACCGGTAAATGGTCATTTGTGATGTAGGGGCCTTATTTTACCGATTCAGTAAATTTACCGAATCGGTAAATTTACCAAATCGGTATTTTTACCGATTGGGTAATTTGCAGATGTTGGTGGGACTCTTCTGAGTCCCACAGGCCTTACAGAATCGGTATTGTACCACCCAATCCAATTGGGTGGTAAAATACCGAATCCAGGTGTGCATGCACATGGGGGCATGCACACCTATGCCATGTGACAGACAGACATGCCCTTAGGGCATGTCTGTGTGCCACATGGCACACGTGCCTGAATTCGGGGTGCTAGAGGGTGTCAAAGTGACACCCCCTGCACCCTTGCAGCATTCGGTATTTACCGAATCGGTAAATACCGATTCGGTAATGCCCATTGATTCCTATGGGCTTCAATGCCCATAGGAATCAATTGGCATTACCGACTCAGTATTTACCGATTCAGTAAATACCGATTCTTACAGAATCGGTAATTCAATTACCGATTTTCCCTACATCTCCCCCCTTCTATTTTACCGATTCATAAGTACCGAATCAGTAAAATTCGGTATTTATGAATTGGTAAAATATACTTACCTACATCTGGCCCTATATGTATTTTAGCATGTAAAGATAGAATTAGTAATTGTCTCACTAAAGGCACTGCTTGTATATTTTCATTTTTGTGAGATGGCTATATGTATTTTAGCATGCAAAGATTTTTTTTTACTAAAGGTATGTGAGATTTATGTTTAAAACTTGTATTAATACACAACACGTTTCATACAAAAATCTGGAATAAGCTACTGCAACCACATTCCATTGATAAAACAATGTTATCTTTATATGCTACAAAGCATGTAACCAATTCACAGAAGTGAGCTTTGAAAAATATCAGTCAATGAGAGAGGTAATGACTAACCAAGGGGGAGGACCACGCAGGTGCCTTGAACACAAAAAGCATATCATGCTCATTGATTGTGGTGGTCCCATCCTCCTAGGACCACCCCAAGCACATTTAGGGGCAACATACAATGCCAACCAAAGACCCAGCAAAGCATTATGGGGCGAGATTCTAGAGATTAGTGAATATCATAGTATTAGCTCTCAACTGAGCCCGAGAGCCTGCCCCTAGAGGAGTGTTTTGATATTGGATACTATAATATTCACTGCTCCCTAGACTATTGTCCCATGATGCTTTGCAGGGCCTTTGGTTGGGATTGTATTTGTTGCCCATAACTGTGCATTGGGTAGTCCTAGGAGGATGGGACCAACACCAATCGTTCAGCAAGATGTGCTCTTTGTAAATGTAAATGTAGAGTATTTATATAGCGCACTTCTACCCGGAGGCCTCCTAGCACTGTATTCATACTGCTGTGGAACCCATCCTGGCTTTCCTGAGAAATTTCCACTCATGGGCACTCCCAAGGTGAAGCCAGGCATCCACAGCACTGCTGGGGCTGTTGTGGGGATTAAGCAAGCTATTGCCCAGAGTCACAGAGTGGGAACCATGATTGGACTAGCCACTGAGGCGAGAATTATCAGGTCCGGGGAAATTGAGTCCAAGAGCCGCCGAGGCGGGAATTGAACCCTGGTCCCGGGCCAGACCTCTGCATCAGGGTCTGCCACTCTAACCATTGACCCAAGCTTCTCTTTGTGTTCAAGGCATCTGCTTGGTACTCTCCCTAGGTCAGTGAGGACATCAAAATCATCACTTCACTTTTGTGCGATGATTATATGTATTTTAGCATGTAATATTAGAGTTACTTGTTGTTTTACCAAGGGTATGTGTGGTTTCTGTTTTATTAATTGTGGTGAGACGGAGGAGCGGAATTCAATGAGTTTTTGATTTATTCCGCAGAATTCCGTGTAGAGGTACTCTGCCAACTATGCCCACCCTTAGTAAGGGCATCAAGAAGGTATGGGGTCAACATGCAGCAGGGAAAAAGGACAAGCAGCCTGCAGCGGGATAACCCAGCAGTCAGACTGCACAGCAAGAGGCCTGTATGAACCAGCAGGGTTTTGAAATAACAACTCTGTGTGGACCCTCTCCATGGATAATCCAGGAAATGGGGCATGGGGAAGCCGAGGAGATGAATCAGGGTATGGGGGTGCGGGTAGTGGGTTAGGAGGTGATCAGGAGCCTCAAGGGCATGGACGGCTACCAGCAGAGGGGGTCGGAAAGAAGAAAGGGTGTTGATCAGTTGTTTTGGAGAATGCCCCTGCATGTGTCCAGGAATCTGTCATAATGGTTGGTGAGTCTAGCAATGATCCACTCAAAAACCACACACCTTGAACACTTTTTGCAGCCAGTTCTCAAATATTGAACAAGAGGGTGATCTCCAAACTCTAAGGATGCAGATCTTGGTGGTGGCCAGGGCGGTGACCAACCACCTGAACTGTTGGTTCTTGATAGCTGGACATTGGGCAAAGTTCTGGAGGAGAGCAGTCTTCACTTGCAATGTCCCAGCAAGAGGCACTGTCTGTATAGTTGTTGTGGTGGTAGAGGACCAGTAGGACAAAGAGCAGGGCATTCCCCGAAGAGGTGAATGATGTCCCCCTCCATTGAGCTGCACTGCCAAAACATTGCAGACAGGTGAAGGAAAGACCTACTGATCCGAGAGGCAACCAACGCCAACAATGCAGTACCTTGAGATAACTGAATTTGAGACGGACATCCCTGAAGTACTTATCATGGTCGGTTAGCAGATCTCCCCAGTCTGCCTTTGAGTTTGTAACCATAAACCTCCCCATCCACCAGTTCCGCAGAGAGCGGGCCAGCGAAAAGAGTATAGGCTGTTCACCAAGATCCAGTACACCATGGATAACATTCCTTTATAAGTGCTCAACTTCCGGAGGTAGTCCATCAGTGGTGAAGAAGGCAGGTGTAGTGGGGGAGAGCCCAAGGCATGACTGAGACAGCATTGCAAGTGTTAGTAATCCCAAAAGTCGCTTGGGGGAAGACCATACTGTTCCTAAGCCTCTGAAAAGGATCTGTAGGCCCTGTCATTGACCAGGCCAGAGAGGTGAAAGAGACGCTTGGATTCAAACGTTAGCCAGTTGGATTCCAATACCTGATCAACAAAGGGGCCTGTGCATAAACGGTGGGGTGATCCTCAGCAACAGGTGAGCCTATCCGCCAGGCCTGGATCATGGTGACCAGAACAGGATGGGAAGTAAGCAATCTGGGCACGTCTCCAGTCTGCAACATTATAATGCACCTAAGGTGACCAAGAGGCACCTAACTGGCCTTGCCCAGAGTAGTATGTATAAAATATTTAAGGGGCACCAACTGGGATGCCAAACAGTAGCAACGGACGTTTGATAGTCGCATACTGCCCTGTTCAGTGGCAGCATAGAGCTTTTCCAGCCTCAATCATGGCTTCCGGCCCCCCACAGAAATATTTTTTACATTTTCTCCAGAGCATTCAGGAAGTGGGCTGAAAAGGTAGAGTAGGAGCATTGTAAACACATAGTTCAATTGGAGCATCGCATTCATTTTCAGTATTTGCCTATTCACCCAGAGGGAGAGGCTAGCCTTCTACCAGCGGGCCATATCAGTCATAATGCTTGTGTGTACGGGTTTTGGTTTACATTCTGTCATATTACAGAGAGCTGGGGTGACTTCAATTCCAGGGTATCTCACAGAGGAAGACCATTTAAAAGGGAGGCCTGCAATGACAGTAGAAGATGTGTGTTCCATGAGGGGCAGAGCCTTGCTTTTACCCTAGGTTATCCTATACACAGTGAGAGAAGAAAAATGTGCGATCAGAGTGATGAGGACCTGCAGAGAGGGATACCAGAATGAATATCATTGGCATTACAGTGGGTTTGCGCTCCCCACTAGGGAGAGAATGCTGTGAATGTCAGGAAAAGTGCATTTGGTGATTGCCGGGGGTTCCAGGCCCGAATAATGAGTGGACAAAGGGCAACCCTGTCTAGTACCTCCTTGAAACTTGAAGGGGGCGGAGGCATGGCTGTTGCAGGTAACTCTGGCTGTGAAGGTAGTCTCACTCAACCTGGACGAAAGCTTTCTCGTTATCTAGAGATACCGCAAGCTTTTTGTCCTCTCCATGTCAAACTCCCCAAAGAATGTGGATAGAATAAGGAGGTGGGCAGCCGGCGTTCGATGAGGGACAAACCTATTGTGGTCCTAGTTTACCAAGGACGAGATTTACCAAATAAGCCTGTTGGCCTACACACTAGAGAAGCTTCAGCGACAACATTCAAATTGCGTATGGGTCAATACCTTCCCTACGCTAAGATCTTGGTGGTGGCACGAGGATTATGGCCGATATTTCCGGAAGAGCCACCTATTACGGCCACCCTTCAGGCCCTAGTGACTTTGTCCGGGGGTCGTAGGCTAGTGTCTCATATCTATAGGGCATTAAGGAAGGATCTTGGCTCATGTCCACTTCCCGTACAGGCCAAGTGGGATTTAGCACTAGAAGAACCTCTAATGGATTCCAATTGGAAGAGAATACATGAAGTGGTCAAGCAGATTAGCACCAACACTATATTCAGATTAACTCAGTTTAACATTGTCCATCAAACTTACCTGACTCTGTGGCTGCTACATAAAATATATCCGTATCGCTTCGCACAGTGCCCTAGATTTGATTCTGATGAGGCACAATTCTTACATTTGGTATGGGATTGTTTGAGGATAACACCATTTTGAGGGGCAATACTTGTGTTTACGACTAATGACAGGATGGACACTTCCTCAGTCTATCAAAGAAATAATTATGGGTCTCCTGCCCCACACCAAAGGCAAAAAACTGAAGCTTAGATTCCTCCAGCTGGGATTAGTGCTCACCAAACGGCAGATTGCCATCAGCTGAATGGGGTCCTGACCTCCCACATTGGAATGCTGGGCCAGAGATTTAAGGGAATGGGCGACAGAGGAGCTGATACGAATGAAATGAGTCTGCAGAGATGGAAAATTAGAGGACGATATACAGGCATGGCACTTAATGATTTCAGAGGTCTCTGAGAGAGGAACCTCCACCACCCAACGGTCAGAGGAGTCCCACCTGATAGAGATGGGTCAGAGGATGGGGGTTGAGGTGGGTAGCCCTGGCCCTGTTACAGTGTAGATCACCTGGTTACGCAGCACTAGATTACTGACACACGGAGGGAAAATAACAGACCTCTTATGTTCGTGACCTGGGGGGAGGGAGGGGAAGTTAAGTTAGGAATTTATTGCTTAGTTCTGTTTCTTTAGTGCACTATTTACAGAAAGTTGATTGCAATACTGGCTGTACTGATGCTGATTTTAGAAGTTATTGTGTTCCTCCTTGTCAGGGCTGTCTAGGCCCTCATGATAGTTCTTTTTTCCTTTTTTGGAATTCTTTATAATAGATCAGGTTGACATTTATGTTGTACTGTGATTTTGGACGATATAATTGTATTGTGCTTCTGTTGTACGTGCACTGTTTTGAGATCCTGTATAACCAAAACTACAATAAAAAATTTTTTTTAAATCCTGTTGGCCTACACTTTAGCTATTATTTTTGTGTTAACATTTAACAGTGAGATCTGGCGATAGTTGGAATAACTCAAGAGATCTTTGCCTGGTTTTGAGAGAAGGGAATGGTAGCCCTGTTAGCTTCCGAAAGGGTGATATGCGGCTGTGGATCTTCACAATACACCCTGCAAAACAAGAGAGCCAACATGTCCTTGTGTACCCCTTGTATTCAGATGGATAACGACCCTACCCCGGGGTCCTGCCATAGGCTAAACTATAAATTACCTCAAGGGTATCTTTGGGGTGATGTAGGCATCTAAAGTCAGTCTCTGGCCCGCCAAGTAGTGCGGTGTCATGTTGGGATCTAGAAAGACTGCAATACATTCTGAAGGGGTGTTCGAGGAGTGAAGGGCCTTGTATTAAGTCTTAAAGGACTCTTTGTCCTTTGGTGGGTAGATGAGAAGCTGGCCGTCATCCCAACAGATGGCCAGTATGCCACGCAAGGAGTTCGGCTGCCTCAGCTGCAGTGCCAGAAGACGGCCTGCCTCTCTCTATGCTCGTAAAGATGCTGCTTAAGACAGAACAGAACAGTTTCCGCCTTAGAGGTGTATAGTGGTTTATGTTTGTTCTTGGCCTGCAGCACGGCCAGCAATGCAGCCTACGAGTGGCATCGGGAATATTGGGCAGTGAGGGAGGCGAGGGTAGACTAAACTTGAATGTGCTTGTGTGATGCCACATGCTTCCATCTGGGAGGTGTCATGCATTAAATCCCCCTAGACCATGTCCTTTCCGGCCACCCATAAGGTGCCTGATGCGTATATTGACCATTCATTGACGTCTAGAAATGTACGGAGGTAAGAAAGCAGCCGCACCCTATCTGCAGGGGCCTGGTAGTACAAAAGGTTCAGGAACCAGTTGGGTGGAGTTGGGCGAAGTGCAAACAAATTGAGCCGGAGTTGGATCGCATCTTGATCCGAAAACCCAGAGGCAACTGTGGCAGCGTCAACCAGGTGGAAGCAGTCAATACTAATACTGGTGCCATGCACTCCAGAGGTATAGGTAGAATCCCTTGCAGTGGAGCAGCCTCCAAGGATCCATCAAAGGGAAGTCTCAGTCCAGCTAATAGAGAAGGCCCATGTCTGTAGGGATGTGGTGCAAAGGCTGATCAGATGCATTCGATCACCCCCCAATAGAAGTTTTGTTTTGAAGTGCTGGAAGCTGGAAGCGTCTGCAGGACCCTTGGTGGGGCCCAGGTCCATATCTTTTGGAACGGCTGCATTCAGATATTTCTCCAGTTGACCACAATCATGGAATTCCATTGTTTTTTGTCATGGATTATCAGCATGATCTCTGGATCCAGGAGGTCATATCAAATGCCAAGTTGACAAACATGAGGGCGCATCTGGAGAAAGCATATGCACTAGGCCTGGGTTTCTGGGGTAAAATCTTGTGACAGGAACATTCTATGGCCTTCATGTAGAAAGGAACCATTCTTTTTCACTGCTTGGATCCCTTGCATGGTCTGTTGGTGTCTCAGGAAGCATGCGATGATCTGCCATGTAGTGGTGGTCAGTGAAAGTCATGGAAGGATTAAAGGACAGGCTGGTGACGGCCATTAGGAGGCAGGCCAAGAATCCCATGATGTCATCTCCTTCCAACTTTTCCGGCACCCCTGATATTCAATGTTGTCCCTACAGGACCAATCTGCCAGCCACCCAATTTTCTTTTGGAGATACCAGTGATTTTGTTCCCAGTCAATAGAGGCAGCTATTTTTTCATCGATCTGATCCAGGTGGGATTCACGGTGCTATAGACAATAAGTATACAGAGGATCCCTGGAAAGCACAGTTCATTCACTCCTTCATACTAGAAACAATCATTGGTCATAAACTATTTTATACCGTTCACAGACTTTTTTTTATTAAAACAAAAGAAAACATACATAAATAGATAAAACTCAGTGCATTACAGAATTAATGTTGTCATTTAAAAACACAAAGAAAAAACAGTCCATACAGTAGATAAAAATCACAATTAATTCACCAATTTATATGTGTAAATCAATATAAGGCCTAACATATGACAAGGTATCAACAGATCCTAACCTCAAGCATAACAATTTACTGTAAAGAAACAATGTCAACAGTGTGAATTCGAAATTAAACCCCCAAGAGTCAAAAGCAACCGTTACAGTTATTAATTGTAAGATTCATAAAGCCCTGCTGATAGTTTTCGAACAAATCTCTTTTTTCTTTTTTTTGTACCAGAGATTTACTGGGCTTGAATTCTATGTGCAAAGAAACAAGCGTCGACGCGTTTCGGTGTCACTGCCCTTGGATATCGGCACACCTTCCTCAGGACAATAATTCAAGTCCCTTGGGGTAAAACTCACGTATCCTCCTGCGTGTTAGAAAAGGAGTGGATCAATACATTATAAGGACATTTCTAAATAAAGGAGACAATACTCCTTAGTTCTCTGGTTTAGCTATCATAAAACATTTTACTCTGTCCTCTGATAGGGGTAAAGGGTTCTTATTACATTCAATTCATTTGTACGTTACTTACTACAGTCCTAAAAATCTATTTCATCAACCCTCCGTTATAACCTAGTTAATGACCAATTTGGAATAGGGACACTACAACATTCACACATCATATTGGACCATTCATTCACACAACTACTAACCTTAAAGAAGGTGTATTTCTTTAAAGAAAGTCTCTATCTTCACGGATTATGGAGACATCAAATCCACATTATGGAGACATCAGATCCACATTAAGCTCAGTATCTTTACAATATGTGGTCTGGAAAGATATAATTATGGTAATTTGCAGAGCTTAAAGACACCCAACTGAGGCCTACATAGGCCTCCTGACACAAATTTTTCATCAGTTTTCCAATTATTTACCGTAAGAGAGAGGATATTCTCTTATATTTTCTTCTCTTGCCTTCTGATTAAAATTCAGATCTCATAGCGTTCCCTCTGGATATGGGAATATACCTTTTTCAATGTAAGGCCCTGTAAAGGGTGATATCACGTAGTATGTTGGCAATTTAAGATAAAATTATTGATATCGCCATTACTACCTCATTGTATACATCATAGTTATTTGGTTGCGACTAAATTCATACCTGTATTTTTTTGAGTAGCCTTATCCCCGTGGCGTCACTCGCCCTTTTGAAGATTATCCCCGCACCTTTAATTGGCGGTGAGTGGCTCGTCAAGGGTGATGCCTGACCTAAATGGGAGTTAAATTAATTGAGGTAACGGGTGTTACTGAAAAAAGAGGGCTGCTATATAAGCACAAACCAGATATATCCTGGGGACTAACTATTTAGACGTAACAATGGTGTTAGGATTTTGTATGTTGTCTACAAGAGTTAGTTCTCACCCGCTGCATAGGATTATATATAGCTCTAGCTGGGCAGGACTCTTGTCTTTCTGTGTTACGAGAAGGGATAACTCGTGCCAGAGATAGCGTGCACTCTATACTCGTGCCTTTACGTTGAATATAAAGGTCTTTCTTGAAGAGGAAAATGTTATTTAATAATACCATGGACACACATTGGACTATAAAGTTCTTATCTCCCCCTACAATTTCGTTTTCCTCCAAAAGGGTTCTGATTACACTAATTGTGTCATGTTGTGGTATGTTAGTGTAGAGGGATTCTACATCCAATGTTACCATATATTCTGTTTCTGGATTAAAAATAAGTCCCTCCACCTTGGTTATCATGTCTGCTGTATCTTTAATGTAAGATTTTTGCATTTGGACTAAAGGTTTTAAGAACTTGTCTGCGTAGATACTGAGTGGTTCTAGTAGGGAGTCTATAGAGGCCACTATCGGTCTTAGGGGTGGGTCCTCTATACTTTTATGGACTTTAGGAAGTCCATAAAATGCGGGGATCTTTGGATCCTCATTCTTAAGGAATTTAAATTCCTCATCAGTAATGGTACCATTATCTCTGGCATCTGTTAGAAAAGAGACTACTTCTCGTTTAAGGGACTCCAATCTAAGATATGAGACTCTTGTATAGTGTTCAGGATTGGCGAGGAGGGATAGGGCTCTCTGTTCGTAGTCATTAGTGTTAAAGACAACTACCCCTCCTCCCATGTCCGCCGGTTTTAAGTTTTATAGTTATCGAGGTGTCCTCGGCTAGAGAGTTAAGTGCTTCTCTTTGCTGTTTAGAGATATTATATGGAATATGGTGTCTTTTATCGACAATTCTCCCTATTTCCAGTTTGACCATACTTTCAAAAAGATCTACATATTGAAGGAGGCAATGTCCTGCTGGCTGCTCTGTGTGTAAATCAAGGGTTTGAAGATGTTCTCCATCTCCTCCAACTGCATGGCCTTGAGAGTTCTGAGTTCCCTCAGAATGACATCTAGGGCTGAGTTTGAGGAAGAGTCCACATTTTCTCCGACAAAGGGTACCTGCACACAAGCTTCTGAATCTTAAATATCCTCGAACCATCTTAATAAACTTTTTGGACTATAGAATCAAAGAGCACATTTTTAATGTGGCAATATCCAGGAGATCATTCACGACCGACGAAATCAAGAACTTTAAAATTTTCTCTGACATGTCAGCTGCCTCTGCTCACAGACGGAAGGGCTTTATTCAATTGATTGACTCTTTCAAGGCCAAATGGGCACAGGCGAAGATTGTCCAACAATCTAAGTTAAAAGTGATAGCTAGAGGAAACTTTTTATCTTCACAGACATTCTAAAAGCCCAAAACATTTTAGAAGATCTTAGCGCAACATAAGGAAAGGGGAACTTTGTGGCATTATGGCTAAAGATCTGCCCTCAATAACAACGAATAGCGACATGAGAATCAATAAAAATTGTAAAAGCTTTCCTCAAGGGGCGGATACAAGGTGAATCAGGGAGCGCGATAGGATGCAATAAGATGGCATACGGCAAAAAAAAGTAGAAAGGAGGGAAAGACATTGGGACAATTGGGGGTTTCCCTCTTTTGGGAAAGGGGGGGTGGGGGAGCGACAGTGGGGGGGGGGTGATCAGTGGGGAAGGCGGGTTGGAGGGGTGGTGGCGGAAGTGAAGCAGTAAAAAAAGAGAGTTCATAGACAGAATACTTGAAGAGGATATGGAATGCTGCTGTCATACAATTGACGATTTGCACATTGAATACTGCTTGCTAATGTGTTTTATTGTTTACCTTACATAATGGATACAGTATATTGGTGTTATGGACCAATGGCTTTTTGATCTGTATGCTAAATAACTCTTTGCACATTTGATACAGTTCGTACTGTATTATACCGACTTGAATACTTGAGACGTAATCTGCATTTACTCTATGAGTTGCACAATTGCCAGGAAGTCATGGTATATTTGCACAATTTGCACAATTTAATGGTTTGTGTTTTAGTAGATAACTTAGACCGTTACCGTTTTATACGGAGAAAAGACTCAAGAATTCTGGTGGTAAACTATCTATGTATTTTGCACTTTAGATATACGGTCTGCACACAGCATATTTGTGATGTTTGCACAGTTTAAATGGTCTGTATTTTGCGTTTCGCGTTTTGCACATATAACATTTTATCATATGACTTGCACAATTGCCGTTAGCAGATATGGTATATTGGCGTAGTTTGCACAAATTAAATGGTCTGTATTGGAGTTAATAATTTAGTCCGTTTCTGTATCACTGGGAGAAAAGATTCATCTTTGCTAATGGACAACCATTTATGTATCTTGCATATTTTGCACAAGTTGCACTTTAGATACGCATTTTGCACATACAGCGCAAGGTCCACTTTAGACAGGATATCTAGATGTCTGTGGATAAAACATGCTATACTCTCCCGTCCGTAAAAAATAATATGTATAAATAGGAATAAACTCCTAATTTTATCTTTGAATAATAACCGTTTGAATAATAGGCATAAAACTTGGGCAATAGAGAGTTGGCTAAGAGGGCACCACCCAGATGTGATTTTTATACAAGAGACACACTTTCGAGCCTCAGTAGATGCTAGTAAAATGTTTAAAAATTGGGCAGGTTTCAATTGTTCCTCGGTGTCGGGGACAGCCCAGAGGGGGGTGAGCATATATATATATAGGTAAACATGTCCCATTTAATGTTGAGGCATCACACTCAGATACGAGTAGTAGGTGGACAGTCCCGCATGGGACAATAAATAACAAACGCCTGATATTAGTCACGATTTATGCACCAGTAGTTGATGATCCACTCCCTATTCTACAGCTAAAACAAGCACTCTCAGGTATACCTGGCCAGATTATATGGGGAGGTGATTTCAATTTTCTGCAAAATCCAGTGTTGGATTCGACAAAAAAAGCCCGAAGGCAAAATAAACCACAAGTAGCCACTGCGCTATTGAGTTGCAAGACAGATCTAGATATTCTAGATAACTGGCGGCTCAATATTTTGACCAAGGGTGAATACTCTTGCTTTTCGGTGAAATATGATTCATCATCAAGGCTAGACTTTTTTTTAACCTCCCATAATCTAGAAGTAGGTAAATATGAACATATAGCAAATGCTTTCTCAGATCACGTCCTTATAAAATTGGAAATCCTGCTAGGGTTAAAAGAAGAAGAAGCAGCCAGAAGGTGGTATTTTAATAAACTGAATCTAGCAGATAGCCAATGGTGTGCAGAATTAGAGAAGGAGATCAGTTTCTTTTTTTTTGATACATAAAGATTCCGCCCCAATTAGCATAATATGCCTTCAAGTATACATTAAAAAAATATAATAGAAAGTTAATTTTTATGAGCGGGATGTTGGGTAAATAGGGAATAAGGGTGGGGAGTAATTTAAAAATTATAATGAAAAATGTAACAAAATGGGATGAAATATAAAAAAAAAGAAAAATTAGAAGAAAAAAATAAAAACATTTTTTTTATTTAAAATGTTCTAAAAATTTAAAAATAAAATGACAATATTTAGGAGTGGGATGTTTGTTAATTAGGGGATAAGGGTGGGGAGTAATTTAAAAATAATTAGGATAACATTTAAAAATAATTAAATAATAATATTTAAAAATAAAAAAAAAAAAAATAAATTGAAAAAAATTGAAAATGATGAAATTAACACAGAAATTTAAAAAATATGGAAGAATATTAATAATTTTTTTTAAAAACTTAAACATGTAAAAATGTTTACAAATATTTTTAAAATTATGGAAATTAAAATATTATATTTAAAAATATGAAATTTAAATAATTTTAAAATACTAAAATTTGAATAAAACGAAATAAAAATTCAAAATCTAAATTAAAAAAAATATTTGAAAAATATTTACAAATTTTGGAGGGAATTTAGGATAATTAAAATATAAAAAGTTACACTTTTTACATTAATACATAATTAAGATGGGTCAGTGTCCAGCACCTTCTCTGATATTTGTTTGACTGGAGTTGGAATAGTACATTATAATAGGTGAGTGTTCAGCACCTTACCTGATATTTGTTTGACTGGAGTTGGAATAGTAAATTATAATTGGTCAGTGTCCAGCACCTCCCCTGATATTTTATAGACTGGAGTTGGAATAGTAAATTATAATTGGTCAGTGTCCAGCACCTCCCCTGATATTTTATAGACTGGAGTTGGAATAGTAAATTATAATGGGTCAGTGTCCAGCACCTTCCCTGATATTTTATAGACTGGAGTTGGAATAGTAAATTATAATGGGTCAGTGTCTAGCACCTTCCTTGATATTTTATAGACTGGAGTTGGAATAGTAAATTTTAATGGGTCAGTGTCCAGCACCTTCCTTGATATTTGTCTGACTGGAGTTGGAATAGTAAATTATAATGGGTTAGTGTCCAGCACCTTCCCTGATATTTGTCTGACTGGAGTTGGAATAGTAAATTATAATGGGTCAGTGTCCAGCACCTTCCCTGATATTTGTCTGACTGGAGTTGGAATAGTAAATTCTAATGGGTCAGTGTCCAGCACCTTCCTTGGTATTTGTCTGACTGGAGATGGAATAGTAAATTATAATGGGTCAGTGTCCAGCACCTTCCTTGATATTTGTCTGACTGGAGTTGGAATAGTAAATTATAATGGGTCAGTGTCCAGCACCTTCCCTGATATTTGTCTGACTGGCATTGGAATAGTAAATTATAATGGGTCAGTGTCCAGCACCTTCCCTGATATTTGTCTGACTGGAGTTGGAATAGTAAATTCTAATGGGTCAGTGTCCAGCACCTTCCTTGATATTTGTCTGACTGGAGTTGGAATAGTAAATTATAATGGGTCAGTGTCCAGCACCTTCCTTGATATTTGTCTGACTGGAGTTGGAATAGTAAATTATAATGGGTCAGTGTGATGTGATGTGAAACAGCACTTGTATAGCGTGCTACCACTCCAGGGAGTATCTTTGCGCTTGAATTCCATAAAAGGCAGAAGGCAGTAAGAGTGGTAGAAGACTACCTGTCTATGCGGCATATCCTAGGAACCTCATGCATTCGGAGTTGGGCAAGGAGTAGATCCATGTTTTTAAAAGCTTTCTGAATCTTTGTTCAGTAGTTGATTGACGCAGACATGGGGGTAGCTTGTTCCATGCTTTCGCTCCAATGACTGCAATGGATTTTCCTCCTCTAGTTGTCATTTTAAACCTGGGGACGTGCAGCAGGTTAGCAGTGGAGGACCTAAGAGATCGTGATGGTTGATATTGTCTGAAGTATTTGCGCAGGTAGAGTGGGCCATGATGGTGAAATGCTCTGTAGGTGATGGTAAGAACCTTAAACAGGATGCGCTTATGTATTGGAAGCCAGTGTAATGTGTCCAAGGCTGTAGAGGCTGAAGATTTCCTAGGCAGTCTGAGGACCAGTCTGGCAGCTGCATGTTGGTCCATTTGGAGTTTATGCAGGGCTGATTTATTTAGTCCTGCATAAAGGCTGTTACAATAGTCCAGCCTGGATGTTATAAGGGCTACAGCTACCGTTCGTCTGGCACTCAGAGGGAGGAAGTAAAAAAAAATTCTAAGGCTTCTAATGATGCCGAAGCATACTCCTGCTACTTCTTTGGCTTGCTGGTTAAATGCCAGAGTATTGTTAAACTTTATGCCTAGGTTTCGAGCAGCATTAATAGTCTTTGGGGGGGCTTCTGCTTTTTCAGTCCACCAGTCTAGAGGGGAGAAGGAGTTGTTAGGACCAAAAGGAATAATCTCAGTCTTTGATGAATTACATTTTAGATGGTTGAGTGACATCCATTTGAAGGTTGCTGACAGACATTCTTTCAGTATTTGTTCTGCGTTGGAGTGATTTTTATCAAGGGTCAGAACAAGCTGAGTATCGTCAGCGTAGGCGATAGTACTATGTTGAAGGATGAAAGTAATTTTAGTAGGGGGACCATGTAAAGATTGAACAGGTGGGGCTTAGGCTGGAGCCCTGCGGGACCCCTGTTTTAATAGCTTTTTCTTCTGAAGAAAGTTCGCCCAACCTGACAATCTGGCGCCTGTGTGCTAGATAGTTTTTGAACCATTCGAACACGATTCCTGCTATGCCTGCATTAGTCAGGCGATGTAAAAGGATAGCGTGGGACACCGTGTCGAATGCTGCAGAGAGATCTAATGGGAATAGGACAGCCAGTTTGCCCTGATCCAATGCAGCACAAATGGTTTCAGTGGATGACAGGAGTGCAGATTCGGTAGAATGGTGGGTCCTGAAACCTGCTTGACAGGGATGCAGAATGTCATTTTCTTCTAGAAATGCCATTAGTTGTTTATTGGCAAAAGATTCTGTAATCTTGCAAATGGCAGGGAGATGAGAGATGGGACGTATGTTGGACAAGGTAGTGGGGTCTTGTAATACCTTTTTCTGTAGAGGTTTCACTGTCCCTACCTTCCACTGATAAGGAATCTCCCCCGTTTGGAAAGACGAGTTGATGATGGCGTTGATATGGGGGTTGACCTCCTGTATTATGGTTTTAAGGAGTGTTGGGGGGCAGGGGTCAGAAGGGGAACCTGATTTCAGGGCAGAGATTCCCTGTAAAGTGTCATCAAGGCGATTAATATGGCTACATTTTTTCCATCTGGGTTGATAAGGATTAAAAACAGTTTCACTCGCAGGTTCTACTGTTACCGAATGGGGAAAGTCTTTAATAAGTGTGTCTATTTTTGGGTAAAGTAATTGGCTATGTCATTACACAAAGTTTGAGACGGAGGGATTTCTTGGGTTGCAATTTTGGGCTTAGTGAAGCTGTTGACAATTTTACAAATTTATTTTTGTTTATTATTAGCTGCTTTAATAAGGGAGGTGAAGTAGTTAGTTTTAGCAGCTTTGATGGAGGAGTGATATGATTTCCTAGCTTTCTTATATATCACTTTAGCGTCATTATCATAGTTCCGCCTCCATTTGCGTTCTAAAAGTTTGATTTCCACCAGTTGTTCTTTTAGTGTATCTAAGAACCAGGGAGCTGAAATTTTCCTTTTCCCTATGGGATCTCTAATTCTTTCTGGGTTTCTGATTTTATTTCTGATCTCTGTCATACATCCTTCACATTTTTGATAATCTATGGTGGTATTCCCTGATAGGGTGAGTTTACTATCATTGACCCAGCTAGTGAGATCAGGATGTTTCATGATTTTTCCCCAATTGGGTAAAGTGTTTCCTTTATGTGCTACCTTCTTAGACGTTGTTTGACTCCCTATAAGTTCGATATTAAATTCGATGAAGTAGTGGTCCGTCCAGGTCTGAGGTATGGGATCATTTACAGTCATTTTGTCTAAATTAGAACTGATACAATCAAGGGAGTGTCCAGCCTTGTGAGTGGCTTCAAAAGTCCTGAGTGTTAATCCTAGGATCTGTTGGGTTTCTTTGAAGCTGGAGGCGTGATTATCATTGGGATTGTCTAAGTGAAGGTTTAGATCGCCAATAATAGTAAAGTTGGCGTACCTTATGATCATGTCGCTCAGCACTTCCCCCACACTGGCATGGAACTGCGTGGGATTGCGGGGAGGACGATAGAGCAATGCTCCAGAAAAGATGAAGGTGTCATGCACTTGAATGCAAAAATACAGGCTTTCAGCTTCTTCAATGTAAGGAAGCTCTCTAATTGAATATTTAAAGGTATCTCTATAGATGACAGCCAAGCCACCACCACGCTGTTTTACGTGATCTTGTCTACAGATAGAGTAGCCAGGGGGTACAGCATGAACTATGTCTGGGTAAGACCACTCACGGAGCCAAGTTTCTGTGATAAATAGACAATCTAACTCATTTTCGTTGACTAGGTCAAATATGTGAAGCTCGTTTTTACACATTGAGCGAGCATTTATCAGACCACCTTTCAGATAGTTGAGTGTCGATTGATTAACAATAGGGTGGTAGGGTTTTAATATGTCCCTACAAGTAGCGCAGCAGATGGGGCCTGCCCATTTGTCTACATTAAGGGCATGGTGGCAGTGGGAGCAGGAAGTGTTCAAGGCTAAAATAGTATTTCTGGATAAAGGGATCACCTGAGTATAATGGGTGGCCCTTGGCTCGTCCTCAGCGCGGACGAGCGCAGACGGGCTAGACTCGGGCACAGCTCCGGCGCGACAATGGCGCACTCGCTGTTCGCATTCGCTGCGCGAAGCGGTAGCCATCTTCCTTTGTAGTCCCTTAGATAGCGCAAGGGCGCTGGGACTTGTAGTTTAGAAAGCGAGCGGGGGCTAATCACGCGTCTCCTGCCACAGAACCTAATCGTCTGTGAGCACGGAGAACACGCGCTGTCAATGCGGTAAGGGTTTTAACAAAAGAGCAATATTAAAACATTAATTACGCCGCAAATTAAATAACAGTTATACAGTGAATTTAAAATACACGAACAGGCTATCACCCGGCTTCCGCCTCAGGTGCAAAGGAAATAATGAAGCGCATTAGTCAGAGGCAATGTGATGGGGTATTGCCAGGCTTCTGCCGCGGGGGAATAGGAATCTTCCTTGATATTTGTCTGACTGGAGTTGGAATAGTAAATTATAATGGGTCAGTGTCCAGCACCTTCCCTGATATTTGTTTGACTGGAGTTGGAATAGTAAATTAAAATTGGTCAGTGTCCAGCACCTCCCCTAATATTTTATAAACTGGAGTTTGAATAGTAAATTATAATGGGTCAGTGTCCAGCACCTTCCCTGATATTTTATAAACTGGAGTTGAAATAGTAAATTATAATGGGTCAGTGTCCAGCACCTTCCCTGATATTTTTCTCACTGGAGTTGGAAAAGTAAATTATAATGGGTCAGTGTCCAGCACCTTCCTTGATATTTGTCTGACTGGAGTTGGAATAGTAAATTATAATGGGTCAGTGTCCAGCACCTTCCTTGATATTTGTCTGACTGGAGTTGGAATAGTAAATTCTAATGGGTCAGTGTCCAGCACCTTCCCTGATATTTGTTTGACTGGAGTTGGAATAGTAAATTATAATGGGTCAGTGTCCAGCACCTTCCCTGATATTTTATAGAGTGGAGTTGGAATAGTAAATTATAATGGGTCAGTGCCCAGCACCTTCTCTGATATTTAGTAGACTGGAGTTGGAATAATAAATTACAATGTGTTAGTGTCCAGCACTGTCAATGATATTTATTGGAATTTTTTTGAGTACTATATTGCATTGGGTAAGTTTACATAATAGTATAATTTTTTTATTTAATTTTCATCAAGTGATAATAGTGTGTTATATATATGTTAAATATGTTTATAATAAACCATGTTCTAAAAAAATACAACTAATTTATTTATTTATATGATATATGTAATGGTACATACAGTTGGAAATGTACATTTTTTAACATAATTAATACATTTATTTATTAATACTTTATTTATTTATAAAAAATAAGTAGTCAAGGTGCCGCTTGCAGCCTTCACCGGGGATACCCTTGCTGAACTTGGCATTTTAACTACATATTTTACGGACTGTTGGTTCCTGCATCCTGATCCACGAGGACCTTTGGAACACACGTGGACGCTGCCGGGGCCGGGACTGCGAGACCCAGGGTGCCTAGCGCTTTAACACCTCAGCGCACCTGGTGTCTTTTCCCGCCCCCAGCTCTCCGCTCTCCAGCGGCTACTTAAGGCTCGCGGCCCCCGCTTCATGGGAGCTGCTCGCAGCCTTCACCGGGGATACCCTTGCTGAACTTGGCATTTTAACTACATATTTTACGGACTGTTGGTTCCTGCATCCTGATCCACGAGGACCTCTGGAACACACGCGGACGCTGCCGGGGCCGGGACTGCGAGACCCAGGGTGCTGAGGTGTTAAAGCGCACCTGGTGTCTCTTCCTGCCCCCAACTCTCCTATTTAAACGCATTGGTGATCGCGCACGCGGGACGCGCGCGGGACATAGCCCGGGGCTAAGACCGGGCAAAGAGCGGGCCCTCTGTGGCCCTCTAAGGCCAGAAGAGGCCGGGCCGGGCCAGAACCCCTGGTCGAACATTGGACCATTCTGGACTATTGGAGTAAGTTTACGGGGGTGTAATTTCATCGGCTACTATGTCTATTGAAATCTTAACTCCGGAACTTGTTGGTCCTGATAAACCAGTGAGCTTGATCAATGGGAAATTAGACAATTATTTCAAGAAAACTGTTATGGACACCCCCACTACTCCTACCCTAGCGGAACGTCGGGCTGAGCGCCGACGCTCGGTAGAAAGCCTGAATAATAGATTATTAACTGATTAACCTGTTTTGATCACTTCTACTTTGGTGGGTACCTAATTGAGAATGCTTGTACTTTTTCACAGAATAGCGTTCCATTAATATTCAGAGAGGGTATGTCCACGATTGATACTGATCCCCAGGATATTGTTAATACCCCCCTTAATCCTATTAATCCCAGCATAATTAAGGCCACAATCACAACTGAGGCATTGGTAACCCCTTCTCCTAGGCAAAGTAGACCTGCAAGGAATAGGGCAAAGAAAGTTACGCCTATTAAAATGTATGCCCCCCCACCTAATAAAAAAAGGCGGAAAAGGACCGACTTATCGAAGCGAAAAATTAATCATGCTGATTTTGGGATTAAAACCAATGCTAGCACAGGTGGAGAGCGGGTACTAGCATCGGATCAGGGAACCATAGCTAGATCACTTACACATTCAAGCTCCACATCTAAAGTAGTGGAGGTCAGCTCTATATCTGATAATTCCTCCGCTGCTGTGACACCACAGGAATCCCCTAATCGTGTCCTAATCGATAGTATAGAATCCATAATAAGGACCTACCCTCTTGCTATCATTGAAAGACTTAATAAAATGGACGATAGGCTCGGGAAGATAGAGCGCGATTTGGGTAGCAAGTTAGCAACCACTAAGGTTTTATCTAACCCTGCTTTACAAACTTCCATTACACCAACCCCTTCAAGTACTCCAGTTATAACCTCTACATCTGCCCCTGCTCAGACCATGGCCAGGTCACAAACATCACATACCCCTAGAGAAATGATACCTAAAGCTAATCCTGTTTTGCCAAAAAGTAAACTCACACTGCCCCCTGCTGTAACTGCTAGTGGACCGATGAAGAGCATAGGTCAAGCCTCTGGGAATCAGAAGAGGGATAGGGGGAGTGGGCGGCCTACACGGGGTAACTACAGCAAGGGCCCCCTTCCAGAACTTCCACCGGAAGCAGTGCCTTTCGTGGTGGTCCTTACCGGGGTGCCAGAGCTAGAGGCGAACAAACGTGAGGGTTTTGCCCAATTGAAGAATAAAATAATGCATTGGTTGAGTATGTATAGACCCATTGCAAATAACATCAACGGCGAAATCGTCCATGTTCGTCGTCTCCCCTGGTTGGGGGGAAGACCCAAGGATATTGAGGGCGACATAGTGGTCATAAATTTCAGAGACCAGAACGCTGTTCATTTTATACTGAACTGGTCTTCTGATCACGATAGTAACCATATCACCCCTCGCCCTCTCACATACTTCTATCCACCTTCAGTGGTGTTCCCGCCCCATCACCAATTTCCGCCAGCCCCTCCCCCACCTTTACCCAGGCAAATGCATCCAAACCCATATTGTCCACCCGTCTACAATAACGGATTTCCATTAATTGGTCATTATCCTACAATAACAGCTGACCCGTATGGGTGGAACATTGTGGCCCCAAGGTATAATTCCTCCTCCCACAGGAGAATGGACCATCTCAAACCTTTCACGCCCTTAGAGACCACCAATCGGTTTGACCTGTTTAGTGGCCTGGAGGATTGTGATTGAAGCCAACTGGCTACGGGGGAGGTGGGTGAGGGAACACGTGGAGATGAAGGGGGGGATGTGGACATGGGTATGGTGGAGAGAGGTTCTATTATGGACAACTTGTTTATGGGGTATAATGCTGCCCGTAATACCAGCTGCAATAAAGACAGAATTGGGCAGTCTCAATGTAACCTGGATCCCTCTACCTTGGCAGATGTCATTATAACCCCTTTGGTCTCATCGACGAGTGGTAGTATCCCCCGGTTATCTGATGACCCCATTATCAGGAATGTGTCCCCTCCCTATACGGGCCCTCCGTCCAACGAGGCTGCAAGATCAATAGTGGGAGGGTATAAGCTGGGGAGTTGGAATATTGCCGGATGGAATAATAAGGCGGATCGTTTAGGGTGGTTAGAATTCTTAACCCAATTCGATATCTTATGTCTCCAGGAGACCTGGGCGACTGAAGATGTCCGCCTTGATGGTTACGTTGCCTATAATTGTCCAGCCCAGCCCTCCAACATGGGTAGAGCTAGTGGAGGGTTGGTGATACTGCTGTCTGTGAGGCTGCCGGTGCAAGTGAAAACCTATCTGACTGTTGGCCTGCACTCGCAGTTGTTATGGTTGCAACATAGGAATGGGCGGAATGTCCTAGTAATAAGTCATTATAACAATGTTTTTAACCACTCAAATACTGTTATGGTCGATGAACTTGATGTAGAGGTAGATAAGCTGTGTGGCCGAAATAGAGTGCCTTTTGAAATTCTGTGGGGAGGTGATTTTAACATTCATATGTGTCCCTTTGCCGGCATGAGGGTGTGCGGGTATGGTGGGGAGGACGGGGAAGATCAGGCCCACTTCCTACATTCGACCTATGGCGACTCTCTAAACACACACATGCTTAAACTGGATCTATGTATTATGTTACCTGGTGTAGACAGAGAGGGCAACCCTGTACCAACCTTTATAGGTAGGAACTGTGCGACGGTTATTGATTACCTCATCGTCTCCACCAGTATTACTTCTATGTGTACCTCCCCCGAAATAGTAGACTTAGCCCTTAGCGACCACAACTGCTTAACAATGTACCTATCATTGTGGGGGGATAAGCTAAAGGCGTCGCATGGTACAGTGACAGACGTAATTCCACACAGATCAAACGGCCCCAGAATTAAATGGGGTAGGCACAATGAGGAACGCCTATTAAGTACCATAGTGTCAGCCTGTTTAGATGAGGTAGAGTGCTGTCTTGAACCTGATATAGGTAGTGCTGACATATTAGCTAGCTTTGACACAATTAATAAAAATATTGCTAAAATTTTAACTGGTACAAAACCTAAGGGCACCAGGACCACCTGTGGGTGGTTCAATAAGGAATGTACTAAATCCCTACAAAAATTAAAAGCCGCTCTCAATTGTAAACCTAGGGATAGGGAAGCAGTCAGGGCCCTGAGGAGGAACTATATAACTCACCTGAAGGCTAGAAAACAGGAATTAAGGGAAGAAGCCTTGAATAACCTGACTAAGGCCGTGGATCTTAGGGATACTAAGCTATTCTGGTCCACAGTCAATAGTCCTTTTCTTCAGAAGGATGAATTCCCGGTATTGTCTGCTCAGGTGAGCGAGGAACAGTGGGTAGCTCATTTTTCTAGCATTTTTAACCCTGATGGACTAGATGTAGGGAGCGATAAGGATGCTGTGGCTGATACCCCCCTACCCCTTAATATTACAGTCACAGAGGTGGACGTAGCCATCCGGTGTAGTAAGGGGGGGAAGGCACCGGGCCCGATGGGGTACCCGTGGATCTTTATAAAGCTGAGGTATCCCTTTGGAGTCCACTGCTGACCAAGGTGTTTAATGCAGCAGCAATGACCTCGGCCCCACAGGTCTGGGGGGAGTCCATCATTATCTCGATCTACAAAAAAGGAGCGAGAGGAGAGGCAAAAAACTATCGCCCGATCTCACTCCTTACTGCCTCCCTTAAAATCATGAGTAGGGTGTTATTGAGCCGTTTGGAGGACTGGGTTGAAGAAAAGGGTGTTCTTGCAGACTCCCAGTTTGGATTCCGCAAGGGGTTGGGCACAATAGAACAGTGCATAAACCTGGACCTTATCATAGGCAAATATACACGTGCTAAGCAAGGCTCGCTGTTCCTTTGCTTTGCGGACCTCTCCAGTGCCTTCGACTTGGTCGACCATGGTCTTTTGTGGACAACTCTACTGGATATGGGCGCCCCACGGGAAATCATTTATTTTCTGGCACAACTGTATAGGAAGTTATCGGCAAAGATACGTTATGGGCAACTGGGTGAGTGTTCTCCTAATATCCCTGTAGGCTCTGGCATTAGGCAGGGATGTGTCCTTGCCCCCCTTCTTTTCTCCCTTTTTATCAACGCCATTGAGTCCGAACTACGTGCTGTCAGTGCTGATGCACCGACTGCTGACGGCATACCCATTCCGGTATTGCTTTATGCTGATGACACGGTCCTACTCTCGAGAACCCCTCTCGGGCTGCAGAAACTCATGGATAAATTTGTGGATTTTATCAATGGGAGAAAATTAAAAATTAACAATTCAAAAACTTTTATTATGGCCTGTGGCAAGAAAATTAAAAACTTAAGACCTTTTTACAGTTATGGATCAAATAATACAAGTGGTAGACAAATTTTGCTACTTAGGTATCACTTTTAATAGTGGGGGGATATGGGCGTCTGAAATGACTAATGTAAGAGCTAAAATGGGCAAGTGTGCCTTTGGCATTTTTAAGTTTGCATCCAAGCTAGGCTCTAGGCGGATACCCGACATGTTGTATTTATATCTCCATAAATGTGTTGCCTTGGCCCTCTATGGTTCAGGGGTATGGGGCCACTGTAATCACAATATGCTTCAGGTGGAGGAAAACAAATTTGTTAAAAAGCTTTTCTGTTTACCACCCTCTGCCTCAACCAAACTGATCCACCAGGAGGTTGGTCTGGAACATCTCTCTGATCTGATAAGTCTTAGACCACTTTTAGTATGGAGATCTATTTGGGTCAAGGAGCAGACAGGGTTCACAAAAAAGATCATTCTAGATTGTCTCCACATGGACAAATGTTCCCGTATCCCCTGGCTCAATTATATTATTTGTGTATTTAAGGATGTCTTCAAATTACATGTTTGTGATAACCCACTTAGCGTTATAGACATCCCCAAGAAAGAACTTAAACATGTTTTTATGAGGGCTAGTATTCTAAAGCGTAATGCTGTCACTTCTCAGTATTCTACACATGTTTTCTACGATAAGTATAACTTGCTAGAACCGGGCTTCGCAGGATACCTTAAAATGGTTACCATTCGTTCTCACCAATATGTATTGACAAGACTGCGGATGGGGACCGTTCATTTGCTTGTTGCGTGTCCACATATTAAGACTCACACTATTGCCCCCTGCCCATGTGAAGGGACTTCAAAGCAAAGCTCGGAGCATTTCCTATTGTTATGCCCTTTTTATCTTCATCTCCGTAAAACCTATCTGAAACCACTATTTAAAAAATATAATGTATCCACTATTGAATCTGCTATGAGGCTTTTATTTGGACTCGATTCGCAGGACATTTGTTTTTTTACTGCTGTATTTATTTTAAAGTCGGTACACCTGAGGAAAAATATGTCCTTTGTTACATGAGTATTTATAACTCAGCTGTATTTTATATGTATTTTATCGTTTCATGTATGTATGTACTTTTATGATTATTGTCAACAAATGATCAAATAAAGTTTTTGAATTGAATTGAATTGAAGTAGTCAAGGATGTTTTGAAGATTGTTATTGACAAATTGTATTTATAATATGCACAGTACAGTATACAATATTTCTTTCATTTTACACAAATATGTAGTTACATATTATATATTACATAACATTTATTTATATTCATAAATGTTTTTATATTTACAAAAATCATATTTTAAAAAATATTATCACAATAAATGATAAAGAGTTCTTCCTTATATTTGGACAAAAAATAGTAACATTTCAAACATATTTAAAATAATACATTTATAAGCATATTATTAATTTATTTAATAATGTTAATATATTATATATTAATATTATTAAATAAACATATTATATATAGACATAAATGTAAACTAATAAGCAATTATATATTTATGTTTATATATTTATGTTTATAATTTTACATGCAAATACAATTTTAAATAAATTGGTACGTATTTAATACAATGCTCCTAATCAAAATAACTTACACAAATAATAATATTTACATGTATATATTTGAGGAAAAAACATTATTCCTAATGGTACATTAAATAGTACATTATTTAGTAAGTTGATATAATGTTTCATTAGTCATTTTCAACAATTTACATACATGTTTAAAATTATTAATAATAACAATGAATATAGTATATTAATTATTAAAATTAATTTACAATGTTTGTAAATAATAACATATTTAATAAAATTACATATATGCAAGGTACAACTATTTATACACATTTATATTTTTATTGTATTTATTTACAATGTACTTATAGACATTTTATTAATAATAATAATAAATATTATTTATTATTTTCAATAATTTACATATGGAATATAGTTGTAGAGTCACTTAAATCAAGGAATAAACAAATGTAATATGTATAAATTCACCCAAAAATATTTTAATGTATCTATTGTAATTTTTATATATTTTTATTATATTGATATTAAATATTATTATAAAAATATGATTTAATATTAAATATTAAATGTAATTTTATATAATGATATTTTTATATGTGTTACATAATATTGTATAAAATTATAAGTGTATTTATATATTTAATTTCAACTGAGAACAGGCTTGTTGGATCTGCACTACAGAGATCGTCAGGCTGCAAGAAGTTCCAGTCTCAAGCATCTCTTCTTGGTAGGATGTTTATCCTCACCGCATTCTCTGCACTGCGGGCCTTCTTCTTTGGTGAACTGCTCAAGGTCCTCTTGCGACCCCTGTGCCTTCAACCTGTGAGTCCTCTCAAGGGTCTTCTCTTGCTTCAGTGGGCTCCCCTATTTGCTCATGGCCTGCTCTAACTCCCCTGCACTTTGTGAGTCCCTTGGACCTTGCTGGTCCCAACATTGCTCCTTCATCGTTTTCCATGTGTGTTGCTGCTGACAAGGCTTCTTGGTGCTCCTTTCAGACGCTGACCCCCGTGTTCTTGACTTCCGAGCTCCTGGTCTTCCTCAGCCTCACCTTGTCCCCACAGTTGCAGCGACAAGATCATGGTCATCATTCCTGCATCTTCCGTCATCAGTGGTCATTGCTCTTCCATGCCTCCTGGTCACCTCAAAGTGTCATAGACTCTTTTCTTTGCTTGCAGGTTCTCCTCTTCAAGAATCCACCCTTGGATTCCACTGGACTCTTGCACAGTGTTTGCCTGTGGCATCTTTAATCAAGTCCTCCATTGTGATCTACGGCGGTTTCCTATGTCACTTTGCACCTATTCACCCGGCTTCCCTGGTGTAGGTATCCAGGTTTCTGGGGTATCCACGGGTGGCGTGACTCTCAAACCTTCTGTCTTCCACAAGGTTTCTTTAGTGTCCATTAGGAAGGGCCTTCACTTCAAAAATGCAACCTGTTGACTTCTTTCAGGTACAAAGCTGTGTTTTTACTCTGCATACAGCCTCCGTGGGGTTCCTGGGTACTTACCTTGTGTTGATTCTTGTGTGCCCAGCTCTTCTGCGTCTCCTGGTCCATGCCATGACTTCAGACGCCGTTTGCATTCCACTTTCTTAGTATATGGTTTAATCTCCCCCTGGCGACCACTGTGCATGTGCTTACTGACCTGTTTACAATTGAATAATTGTGTGCATGTGGTAATATCTCTGGGTAGGAGATATACCAATCTGCTAGTGAGTGTTGTGTAATAAATAGTCATATTTTTATTACCACACTGTGTGGTTCTTTTTCATTTAACCTACGCTACATGATTAGATATGGTAAAACAAACTGCTTCACACTCCTTCTGGACTAAGCCTGAAGGCTGCTCACCACAGCTACCACTTAGAGAGCTTTCTATGGTTGTCTAAGACCACTAAAATCACCATAAGGGTTGTCTGGATTAGTTCAAGGTGCTTCACTTTAATACGTGTGCACCATATACTAAGCCAGTCTCATCCAGATGGCATACTCTACCTAAGACTAAAAACTTAGTGATCTGAAGGCAATTAAAATGTTCATTGAGTCAGTGGAACAGGCAACAACTGACACCAACAAAAAACTAAACAGAATATACGCAACAAAGAATAGACCAGGCGCCAGACTAGGGCACAGACATTTGCAACCTGCAGTTCAAGATCACGGAATTGGCTGTAGATGAAGAGATAACCTCTGAATCTTTGGTGTTCCTGAAAAAAAAGGAAGGGAACGAAATCGAACAAACCTGGCTTCCTGACTGACAAAGATATTCAAAATTAACCTTGCACAACCGGCAGAGTTTCAGAGAGCGCACAGGCTATGACTGTGACACAAGATCTCGCCAGACATTGTCCGATAAATAATGGCCTTTCTGCTCCACTATGCCTAGGTAAGAACAAATCTCCAATATTTCTGGCAACGTGACCCCTATCAATACAATGGACATGGAATTAATGGTACAGCTGACTTCTCAACAGAAAAAATATAACTTGGAAGAAATTTCTAGCCTCAACAAAAGTATATGAGATTTGGCCTGCTGGTTCCCACAACAATGATAATAACAGTAGATGGCCAAACCTGAAAATATTCAGGGGAAGAGCGTTTAATAATGTAAAAGAAAAAATATATATGTTACACACTTACCTAGCCGCCGGCGCCGGGTCTCTACTCCCTGCTCCTGCTCTTCTTGTAGGACAGGAAGCCAGAAACAGCCAGGCTCCCATGACCAATCACAATGCTGCAAAGCAGTGTTGTGATTGGTAAGCACCTAGGCTCCCCTGACCAACCACAATGCTGCATTGCTGCGTTGTGCTTGGTTTTAATCGTCCTGATTTGATGCTCAACCAGGGAATGGGGGCCTGGGCTTGTTCTCCACGCAGGCTCTAATGTAGCCTTCATGGAGAGCGGGGAAAGTGTACATGACTGGTTTGGGCGGCCTGAGAGAGCTGACCAAACAGTCATTGTACACTTAGGAATGAGCAAACCATTCCTGGCCTTCTCTGTGAGCAGAGCAGTCCCGCACACCCGCCTGCAAAGGAATCATACAATGATAATAACTTAAAGTTATTATTATTTTATATTTAATTTCTTTTTCACTGCTCCTAAGCAGTGGGGCAATGCTCCTCCGCCATAGCGGAGGAGCTGCCACTTTTCCCAGACCACTTTCTCATACAGACAGATATACCGGATCGTCAAGTCAGGCAAGTCCAAAGCAGCTGGAGGATGTCAGTCTAGAAATTACAAGATACTCACGTGAAATAGATGGTAAAGCAACACTTACAGACTAACCTGGCTCACCACAAACAGATTACAAAAATAAGGCAAAAGGGGGAACATCAAATACATATTCTATCAAAGCAGTATTGGCACAGCCCTTCTAAACACAATCTTAAACACCAACTCAGGCTAAAATGAAACTACATTCTATTTTCTCTTCTCTGGCAAAGAAGGCACTAGGCACACTCAAGCAAAGACACTATGAATCAGATCTAAAGGCAAGCCGATGTCTAGCTTAATAGTTGAAACAGGCGGAATCTCACTGTTACATTACCCGCCATAAGAATCCAGACAGGGCTGAGCACCAAACCAACACGGATCACTGAAGAGTTTGCTACTTTTTCCAGAGCATTATAACTACTCAGAAAACAATTCCTACTCTTTAAAAGGAGGTACTGGAGGCCATATTTTTTTTAGGGATAACCCCAGGGAAAGATGGATTCCCAAATGAATATTACAAAATGAGTGCACAGATTTTAATATCACTCTTGTGTGAGGTTTTCAAAGCAATGGTTGAAAAATACACTATCCGCCAAAACTTAACAAGGCTGCAATCAAACTTTTCCCAAAGTCTGACTAGGATCCACAGCAGTGCGGCAGCTGCAGGCCTATCTCTGTAATCAACAAATACATACAAATATTGGAAAAAGTATTACTGACAAGTTCAAATAGATACCTTTTCTCTATGATTCACAGAAACCAAGTTGAACTAATCCCTAACGGGTTGTCTACTCACCACCTGAGACAGCTTTGTTCTATGTGTCAAGTGAGTAAAATTCAAGATAAAAAAGTTGCGATATCCTAGACACCGAAAAGGCATTCAAAAGGGTTGAATGACCCTATCTGCTTTGAATTCTACAGAGAATGTGAAGATTGTTTTCTTTGAAAAATTGGGATACTCTATTGAGCCTCTTAGGCTAAAAAGTCACTGGTAATGGATTCCAATCGGAACAGTTTGCCATAGCCAAAAGAACCCGTCAAAGATGCCTCTCATCATTCCTCCTTTTTCTGCTGGTGCTTCAACCACTGATAGCCAAAAGTTACTTCTCTGTTACAATAACAGTCATTGAGAGAGCAGCTGGTGAAATAAAATTTCACTTTTTCGCAGACAGCATTTTACGTCTGCTAACCAACTCAAAAACTTCACTGCCCAAAATAATGGATGCCATAATTCATTTATTCCAAGTCTTTGGCTGTAAAACCAATTGGAACAAAAGTGAGGCTCTACCCTTGAACTGAGCAACAGCCTCCTCTGTCATAGCAGGCTCACACTGCATGTGGTCCAACACTATGATAAAGTACCTGGGCATCCATGTTTGAAATGAATAGCATCGAACCCCCTTATAAATATGGATGAACCGCTGGCAAAAGCGCTTGGCTTTGCAAAATATTCTCACAAACTACTCTTGGCTTTGCAAAATATTCTCAATTATCAATCTCGCTATGGAGAAATTGCAAATGGTCAAATGGTGACACTGCCCCATTTTAATAACCACATTTTGTTAGGTTTAATATTACAAGGCATCATCAACCAATAAACAAAATAGTATCATCACATCTGTGTCAGATCCAAAACATTGAATAATCACAATCATGGTTAGCATCCTCATCCTAACGGTAGCCCATGATATGCTCACCATCCACCCCATATTTTGGTTTCTCTTGGTGTGCACACCAGCTAACTCCCTTTCTCCAGACCACCAAAGAAGGGGGCTCTGGTCACTTCCAATTTCGGGCGATGTCCCCTTTGGCCATTAAGGAGGTCACTCTATGAAGATCCTTTCAAATCTGGCCACCCCTCTCTGCCCCCAGCTTTCTCCAGGAGGCCAAGCAGGGCCATTGGGGACCCAAGTCAGTGCGGCAGCCCAGGACCTCAGAAATCTCATGTCCCACCCCCTTCCAGAAAGATGACAAGGCAGGGCAGGATCAGACCACATGAAAGTAGTCGGCCACAGAGAAGGAACATCTCGTGCATATGGCCTGAGCCACAAGGCCCATCCACTGCAGCTGTTGTGGGGTCAGATGTGACGCATGGAGAGAACTAATTTGGATAATCCGAAGTCTCATGAAAATTGTCAATTCTCTCAGGTCCAAGATTGCCTCCGTCTAGTTATCTTTGTCCAACTCGCCTATTCAGCTTTCTCATGCATGCCCGAGAAGGAGGAAGTGGTCTGGTGCATTGATCATCGGAGAGTGATAGATGAGACTGAGATGGCCCCTTGCTCAACCTTCCCATCATTAGCTTGGCCTCAAGAGGACTGTTTTCGGGGATCTGGGCATCCACTGAGAGGTGGACCAGCAAAGCATGGTGCAGGTGAAGGTATCAAAAGAAGTGTGTGTTGGAGAATGCTATCTTGGTCTTGGAGTTCCTGAAAGGCCATCATTGTTCCGCTCTGTGGACGTCTCACAAGTATGTGACTCCTATCCTGTCCCATCGGGTGAACCCTAAGAGATTTAACACCTGCCTGAGCCAGGTACCCTGCCATGATGCTGTCATGTTGATTCTGCCCCATTTTAACTAATTGTTTGGGTGATCCCAACCCGTTTTACAAAATACCTGCTTTTCAATCTAAACAGAATGATTAAAGACTATTTCTAGAAGGACAAAAAAACCTTACCAAACTGCCAGTGTATACGACCTTTGGTGGGTTGCGCTTGCCTGAAATGGCACTTTAGCATTAGACACATCATTTGTTACATTAGGTACACTTCTTTTTCAAGGATTTGAAAAGGCCTGACTTTGTGATAATTGAACAACATCTTATAGGAAGGATAGTTGATCATATCCTACTGTACAAAGGCAGAGCAAACCCCCAGTCATCTTGGAAACGACCCACACATGGTACTCGACCCTCAAGCGGTTACATGTCAATGCATACTCATATACCAATAGCACAATTCAGCACAGCTGGGCAATCTAAATACACAATACACTTGATTGGAAAGAATGGTGGGAAAAGGCTATTGTTACAGTAGGAAAACTGCTAGAACATAAATATCTGACATCTTTTGCAGTTTGGCAAGACAAGTTTCCACAACAGAATTACCTTCAGTGGAAGCATTGTTTATAAAAGGTACGCTTACAATTTTCCGACCCTCTTCATAGATCAGTACATGAATATCTACTATGGAATTCTTTTTTTTGTGTTGAAGATATACATGCAGAGGAAGAAATGGAACACAGTATAAATGAGGAAACCATTCATAGAATATAACAAAGGAGGCATAAAACAACACATCCTCTAGTATTCATAAGGCAAAATTAAGGGTAAAAAAGAAAAGAAAAGAAAGAGAGAAGAAAGGAAGGAGAAAAAGAAAGAGAAAGAAAAAGAAAAAGAAAAAGGAAAAGAAAAGGGGCCCCAGAGTAACAAACTAGTTGTGAAGAGAGATGGAAGCAAGAAAAAGAAAAAGGAAAAGAAAAGGGGCCCCAGAGTAACAAACTAGTTGTGAAGAGAGATGGAAGCAAGAAGAATGATAAGAAGTGGAAAATAGAGAAGGAAAAGAAAGTAAGCATGGTACAAATTAAGAAGGAAGAGTAGTCGTAGAAGAAGAAGAAGTAGAGACAGAGTCATTATCCACTGTGGTTTCCAGGAATGGGGACCATACTTGAAGAAAAATGGAAGCTTGGTCCTGTAGACTATAGATTATACGTTCATAAGAAGCTGTTTGTATCATTGCCACCAAGCACTCCTCCTGAGAAGGAGGTAAGGAAGACTTCCAATGACGCAATATAAAATTTTTTGCCGTGGCTAAAGCAGTATGGAGGTTCGAGTCTGTGGTTTAGTAAACTGTTGAAAGATAAAGAATTGTTTACATCAGTCTCTTTTCTGAAGAGTATCAAGCATACTCTTACCAGTCCATTACAAAAATTCAGGAGGGAAACCATCCTCTCCCGGGGCTTTATGGTACGGTAAGGTAGATATAGCTGAAGAAATTTCCTCCTTCGTGATGGTTCCCTCAAGTAGAGCCCTACCATCATCGGAGAGCCGTGGAAGATGAACTTCATCCAGAAATTTAGACATCGCTATCGTATCTACCTGACTGCCTGGGGAGTATAGAGATCTATAAAATGATGCGAATTCCTCAACTATCTCTTGTGGCCGAGTAAGGATATCACCACCACTTGATCTTATTGCTGGAATCGCCATAGCGGCCTCTCTTTGGCGCAACTGCGCAGCCAATAACCGATCAGCTTTCTCTCGTTGTTCATAATGGCGGCCTTTAATCTTTTGTAGGGCATATTCCGCCTTAGAAGTAAAAAGAGTATTGAGGGACATACGCGCTTGTTCCAATGACCTTTGGTTTTGGAGAGATGGTTGCGAGATATATAATTGAGAGAGTCGGCGAATATCCTTTTCCAGTTCAATCTGCTTGGCAGCGTTCTTTTTATTATAAAGAGCAGCATCCCGCATAATTTGGCCTCTAATGGTTGCCTTAGCAGCTGCCCAAATCGTTCATCTAGAGGAAACCGAGTCTGCATTATTGAGAAGATAATCATGTAAGTGGGATTGCAAAAGAAGTTTACCCGCTGGAGATTTGTATTTGTTGATATTCAAACGCCACTGTTTGCGCCACGGACTCATAAGACCCAAATCTAGAGACAAAAGGACAGGAGAATGATCGGATATAGCTGCTTCTAAAATCTTAGAATCAGTAACCAGTCGGACTGAATCTTGCGAAAGAAGATAGTCAAGACGCGAAAACGTTCCGTGAGTAAAAGAAAAAAACGTATATTCTTTATCCTGTGGATGACTTAGTCTCCAGTGGTCAACAAGACCCGCGTCAGCAAGAATGTCACTGAAGATGGCCCTGTCTGAAGCGTTGACAGTGTCAATGCAACCTGTTCTGTCAAGAGCAGGATCCAGTGCCAAGTTCCAATCAACACCAATGAGAAATTGAGAAGCATTTATTTCCGTAAGAAGACGATTTAGTCGAAGAAAAAATAGGTTTTTGGAACCAAGCGGAGCGTATACAGAACCAAGACAAAGGAAGGAATTGCCGAGCTTCAATTTAACAAAAACATACCGACCTTCCGGATCCGACCATGTCTTTAAAATTGTGAAAGGAAGTGACTTCCGAAAAAGAATGGCGACTCCGTATTTACGAATAGGATTAGGATTGGTGGGATCAGGTTTAGAGACTGAACTATGAATGACTTTACCAAACCAGTCCCTGCTGAGCTTACTAGACTCAATATCATCCAAATGAGTCTCCTGCAATAGAGCAACATCCACATGCTTAGAATGTAAAGAGGAAAGAACTTTCTTACGTTTTATGTAATGGGTGAGGCCATGAACATTCCAAGAAACCACAGACAACGGATGGATAGAAGGCATGATAATAGGATTAAGTTAACAATAAGTGAGGAAAAACAGAGAGAAAAAAGAGGAGAAATGCTACTCTGGGAGGGAAAAAAGAGAAGAAAAGAAGCAAAAAGAAAAAGAAAATTAAGTAAGAACAGTAGGAGAAAAGGGCAACCTGGACTGTTAACTGCGGGTCTGGGCGCACTTAGAGCAACGCCAGGGGGAAACAGGACCCCCTTCGATTAAAGAAGAATGGGGATCTAGAGGATAAATGATAACATGAAATACATAAAGCATGAGAGAATAAAATATCATCATAAAAGCCTGGACCAACTGTTGTACATCCCCACAGAAGACTGTCACGAAATGTAACAAGAAGAGGAACCAATACATCAAAACCCCCAAGCATCCTAAAGATTATATGAGAAGGACATGAGAAGAGTGAAGAGAAGCAATAAGGATAAAGCAAAGGGGAGATAAGGTACAAAAAAGAAAAAGCGTGAGAGAGGTGGAGTAATAGACGCAGGAGAAAATATTAGGATCTATTTAAAGAAATATGTGAAACCATCCATATCCGAATAAAGGAAATAGATAATGTCACATTTAACAACAAGTACAACATCATAGGAAGGAGAATGCATTGGAAAAGGAACCACCATAAAAGAGGTAATAACTTTGAAGAAAGGCTGCAATCAAATAAATACTCTAAGGGATTCAATCACCTAATACAAAGAGCAAGGAGGCATAAGCCACAACATGAAAGAGAGAACAAGGGTAAGCACACCACAAAGAAGAACAACACACCGTTAGAATAAAACCTAGACAAGAATAACATGACAAGAAAAAAGAGAAAACATAGCTAAGGAGAAGAAAACAGGCAATGAGAAACATACCAACATTGTCATAGAACAGGAGAAAGATAGAAAGTAAAAGAAGAGGAGGAAGGACCTCCTAAAGCCATACTACAGAGAAGAAACAAAAGAAAAATTATCAAACACAATTTAAAGTGAGAAAACAGTAAAACAGAAAATATCATATAAAACCAGAGTAGTTAATACATTAAATAAATGGCGAGAGGCGTAACAACAGAACAACACCATAGCAGGGGGAGCGAACAGGAGGAGAGAAAGGTCTCTTGCGGGATAGAGAACAGTCTTATAGTATATAATAAGCAAAACCTGTAATAATTCAATAACGGCAAACTGTAAATCAAATATTATTACAAATATAGAAGAACAATAGGGTACAGAATACTATATAGGACACTAAGGAGGGTGGATCTTATTATATCATGCATTAAAAACTCGGTGAGCGAAACGAGCAGTGAAAACATTATGAACAGTAAACATTACCATACACTTATAGAATAATAAAAAGTAATGAAACATTAAGGCATCGAAAAAAATCAGTCAGCATCAGAAGGTGTCTTAAGAGGTGATCTGGATTTGTCACTTTGCTGCGTAGTAGTGTGAGAAGAGACAGGACGTAGAGCAGATTCCTTGCCATCCTGAGAGCGAGGCAGACGAGTGAGATCTCTGCCACATTGTCTAGATTCAGGAGAGGAATACGATTGAGATGTTGGAAGATTCGTAGAGGAGGTTTTGCACTGAGAAGAGTGAGCATAGGGAGGAGACTGCATGTCCATATCATCGGACCTGATATCATTCAAAAACTGCTGTAGAAGTGCAGGATCGTAAAAGTCTTTGGACTCCCCATTCCTAGTAATACAAAAATGAGCAGGCTCAAATAATCCATATTTGATGTCCATTTGACGCAATTGGGGTCGCATGGAAAGAAACGCCTTCCGTCGCTCATTCGTTTCTTTAGAGAAATCTGCAGCCATATGGATGGTATGACCCTGAAACAGAAAGGAACCATGAGTACGAGCCAGTGATAGAATCTGTCTGGTTTGTTCATGTCGAAGGAAGCAAGCAATGATTGGCCTAGGTCTTGCCGAAGATCCAGGACGCGGTGGGCCCAATCTGTGAGCACGGTGGAGCTCAAGAGGAGGAGTAAAAGAAATCCCAGTCATAGTGGGAAGGGCATCACAAAGAAAGGACTTCAAGTCTTGCTTCTCAATATTTTCTGGAAAACCAAAAAAACGGATATTGTCCCTACGACTGCGATCTTCCAAGTCGATGATCTTACTGTGTAGGAAAAGTAAGTCTTGATCTGAACCCTGAACAGAATCCAGATGGCCCTCTGTGTCCATTATTTTAGAGTCAATAACATCAATCCTGGAGTGGAACGTAGTAAGTTCTGCCTTGATAGACTTTGTTTCTGCAGTCAATGAAGTCATAGCAATATCCAGACCCTCTAACTGTCGGTTGACCCCAGAGAGTTCTTGCAAATACGATGCATAGTGTTATATAAGGATTTGTCGCTCGGAGGCAGTGCAACTTGCGATGAAGATGACGTAGAGCCATTACCTTCAACTGCCACAGAAGAAGATTGTTTCACCACTTCATTGAAAAGTGGCTGTTTAGGTCCACGACCCCCATTTCTATTGTTAGACATGGTCGTACACCGTTTCAATGGTGGTCTGCAGTAGCGAATAGAGAAAATATTGGAATATGAGGAAATGGTGAAGCCAGGAATGTAGTAAATAACAATGAGGCAATAGGGTGTACGCAGCAAGAAAATAACCAATACGACCAGCAGACAAGTAGTTCCTGAAATTGAAAAATGATTATGCCATGAAACCAATGAGATATCAGAGTAGCCAGTCTTGCGTGCATAAACTACCTCATAGGCAAAGTATGTAAGTACAGTAAATGGCTGCAAAGAAGAAAAAGTACATGAGCTTACAGTAGAAAATAGCGACTGTAGATAAAAAAATTAGCCGTCAATCTTTTCCATCTGTTTCTCCCTGTAATAATGTAACTAGTAAGATACTATATTGGGAGGATAAGTCAGAGAACAGGGGTAATAAAACTGACACAAATTTCACTTATGGCGCATAAAACAGCTATACAAAAAAAGGGGGGTTTTGGTCCGAAAGGGGAAGGAGGGGAGTAGGACCACAGGATCAGTACATAGAAAAATGTACCCACACCTCCATTCATTTAAGATCGGAATTCCGATCAAGGCAAAAGATGGACTAAATTAATTATGTCTATCTTGGCAATAGTTTTTGCCTCTTTTATTTTGATTTATTTTCATAAAGAAGTAATTGATATTTGGTAGGCCAAATTAGGAACACATCAACTAAACAAAATGTCACATTAATATAAACCAAATCTACACAAAACTCAATTGTTACATATTATGCATAAATCGCCATAAAAATTGACAATACATTTAAACACATTAAGAATTCAATACATAAATACATTCAAAATCATTAAGCATGTAAAAAAAAGCTGTTTCTATACAAACTATTTATATGCATATATATTAAATCTCATTGCATTGCGCATTAAATCAAACAACACGAGAGTAAAAACTTCCTGACACCTAAAAAGCAACTAATCCTGATATATTAGGTGTTCAACAGTAGAGACTTGAATCTCACATAGCCGACGCGTTTCGAGTTCTGGCTTTACAAATTGACAAACCCTCATCAGGGCAGGTTTAATCTTGTCTTTTACAACTGTTTTTGACAAAAAAGTAAAACAAATAAAGTCGTTTTAAAATAGCTTCTCAAAAGCCCCTAGAAACTGACTTCACAATCAATTCGATATGTAGCCACATACCTGTGTGCTGCCAGTATAAGATTCTGGCTTTTGATTGTTCTCATACGCAGTGTTTAGCAGTCTGCAACAAAGTATCGAACCCTTATTAGAGCCATGGACCGTCAGGTTTGCAATCATTACGGCATTAACGTAGAGGAAAGAGAATTACCTTACGAAAACGGAATTGGAATCATTCCGGAGGTGTAACAATTCTTTATTTCTGAAAGGATTAAAACTATTTTACTATTCTATTCAGTTACTGTGTGCATAAGAAGTATTAAAAATAGACGCGACCATTACTCACTCGGTGATCGGACTGATATCAGTCTCTATTAATTCCAGATAGTTGTAATGGGAAGCTGAAAAGAAAAACGGGTTCAAATGAATCCCGCTTTCCCGAGGCTTGTGACACAAAGCCCCATTTTTAAGGTTGTTTTGAATCACTTACCAAATTCGGCAAAAGGCGCATGGCATTGAATGGAGTCCGTTACTAGTTCAGTTGTTCGAGAACAAGCCGCCTTCTACAGTTCAGATGTATAGTTCCAGGTCAGTAGGTCACATGATCGCTCTCTCCGCCAAATGAGGATGAAAAGAGGAGCCACATGCCAAGTGCATTCTGGACACTGTATTTTTTAAGGAAGCATTTCCGACCAACATTGCGGAAGGTGATCTTTTCATGATGAATTCGAAGTAAACAAGATTAGATTCTATTCAATTCGCTCATGCAGTTGAGCCCCTTGTTAATACTGTCGAATTTCATGATCAAGTACACTTCTTTACGCAATAGCGCTCTTTCGATATTGGGGGACCGATGTTTGGGGTCTATTCCAGCCAGTACTGTCCACTCAAAATCATTTTCAAAATGGTTGACAGATATGAAATGCTCAACCATTGGAGAAGTTAGTACCTTGCGCCTTATGCGGGATCTGCGTTGTGTGATTCTCATATTGATTTGTTGGCATGTTTTCCCAATATATACCTTGTTGCATCTGCAAAGCACTGCGTAAATAAAAGTTTTGGTTTTACAGTTTGTAAAACTGTCGTGCCTCCATTTGATATTGTTATGTTCAAATACATTTCCCTCCAATGTTGACGAGCAAGCAACGCAGCACCCACATTTGTGGTGCCCACATATTGGTTTCAACTTCCACTGCGTGATTAAATCATTCTTTGGTTTTGGAACATAGCTGTCAGCTCTAACTAGCTGTTGTCCTATGCTGAGATTTTTCTTCATAGCGAAGATGGGTTTGGGCATTGGATATTCCATATTCTCCAGCAGGTGCCAATTTTTTAAGATGATTTGTCTAAACTTGTTTGTGTGCGAACCGTAGGTTGTCACACAAACAAGCTTATCCAGCTCTGGCTTATCTTTTTTTTGTAGTAAGCTTTCTCTGGGAGTGAATCTTGCTCTTTTCCTAGAATGCCTAAGCAATTTTTTCGGATAGCCCCTCTTTGTCATTTCCTCACAGAATGAAGTAGCGTGGGTCTCGAATTCTGTCAACTCAGTACAGTTTCTTCTTATCCTTAACAGTTGCCCGTACGGAAGATTTTCCTTCAGGCACTGAGGATGTGAACTCCTATAGTGGAGGATGGTGTTTCTGTCCGTCTCTTTTTTGTGCAATGTTGTGTTAAGTATTCCTGCTACCGAGCTTATTGATACGTCCAAAAACGTCATCTTAGATTTACTAGACTGCATTGAGAACTTAATATCAATGTGTCTTGTATTGATCCAATCGACAAAGCAATCCAATTCTGTCTGGCTCCCCTGCCGCAGGAGCCAGACATCGTTGATATACCTCAACCACTGGAGCATATTGTTGGTGAAGGGATTGTTTATTTATTTATTTATTTATTTATTTATTATAAAGTTTTATATAGCGCGAACAAGACCCGTGGGTATCAGAGCGCTTTACATAGAAGACGTAGGAGATAAACAAATATATCAAACGGTTATACGAATAACATAAATGAGGTAGATGATATATATTCAAAACACAAGAGTAGTTAGCGTTAATAGTCTGTTGGACTAAACTTCTATCCCAAGTAATATAAGGAGACAAGTATGAGGTAGGTCGTTATAAGTTCATGAAAGTTCTACTCTAAGTAGAGTATTTCTTCATCAGAAAGCTCTTCACTTCTCGTTTGAATGTTGCCACATTCTGGGTCTTCCTAATGTTAGGAGGGAGTGAGTTCCAGATTCTGGGGGCAGCTCCTGAGAACGCTCTGTCATACGTTTTCTTCTTACGGAAAAAGGCTGGCCGTAACAGCAACTCCTCAGCACTCCTAGCTGGTCTATTACCCCCCGACAGCTGTATTTTCTTCGCTAGGTAACTTGGGGTGTTGTGGTGTAGCGCTTTATGGGTGATACATGCTATCTTCATTTGGATTCTGGCTTCATAAGGTAGCCAGTTTAAAGCTTTCAAGTGTGGGGATATGTGATCGTATTTCCTAGATCCGGTGATAATTCTCGCCGCAGCGTTAAGGCAGGCTTTCAGTGGCGCTGTGGACGTTTTGGGTAATCCAGCTAAGGTGGTGCAGCCATATTCAATCCTCGAGATGACTAAAGATTGGATTGCCAATTTGAGATCCGCCTCTGAGATGAAAGGTTTCAGTTTTCTTAAGTAATTCAGGTGGAATCGTGCATTTTTTGCCATTGAGTTAATGTGGGCTTTCATGTCCAGATTCTCGTCCTGTGTGATTCCTAGCGATTTCGCTGACTTGATTAGTGTTGGGGTGCAGTTTAGCGCAGTCACGACTTTCGTCCATTCCTTTATTTCCGTATGGCTCCTAGCAGGTGCGATTAGTAGGAACTCTGTTTTGAGAGCATTTAGCTTCAGCTGATTGGTAGTTAACCATTGTAGAGCCGTTTTTAATGACTTGTTCATTAGTTCAATGTCTTTTAGGGATGCGATCTTTAAGTATATTTGCGTGTCGTCTGCGTACATGTGATAGGATATCTGTGACTTTTGGAGAATTTCTGTAAGCGGTTCGACGTATAGGTTAAAGAGATCTGGGGATAACGTTGATCCTTGAGGGACTCCTATTGAAATAGGGGATGGAAGTGAGATTGACTGGTTGACCAGGAATCGCTGCGTCCTGTTCTGTAGAAAAGAGTCAAACCATTTCAGCACAGTTCCTGACAATCCCATCCTGTCCCGCAGCCTAGTCAGTAATGCTTCGTGATTTACCGTGTCGAAAGCCGAAGACAGATCAAGGAGAATCAGTAAGCATGCTTGGTTTTGGTCAAGAGCCTGTAGTGCATCATCAACTATATGGAGGATCGCTGTTTCGGTGCTATGCCCTGCTCTGAATCCTGATTGGCATTCATCAAGCAATGAGAACCTGGTGATGTGTTGGCTCAGTTGGTTCTGTACGCATTTCTCAATTAGCTTGGCCAGTACCGGGATGTTGGTCACTGGGCGAAAGTTGTTTGGGTCTGATGTATCTGCTGAGGGTTTTTTGATTATGGGAGCAACTTGACCTGTTTTTAGGCAGTCAGGGAGGGTCCCTTGTGAAAGTGAGGCATTTATAATTCCGGTCCATATTGGAACCAAAACGTGATTGATTTCTTTTAAACATTTTGCGGGAAGGGGATCTTGGTAGTGGTTGTTTGGTTTGATTTCAGAGAGAGTTTTGGCGATATTGTGCTGGTCATATAGTTCGAACGTATCCCAATTTGCCTCATTTTTTGCCTTGGAACTCACAGTTGTAGCGACGGTGTCGCTCGTAGGCATTGGTTCGGTGGGAAGGTTCGCCATGGCGTTTTTGAGCTCTATTTCAAGTGATTTCACCTTCTCTGTGAAGAATGTGGAAAATTCTTCACAATTTAGGGGTGTTTTTGATTTCTCATGAACGGACTTGGCTAGTTTGTTTGATTGTTGCTTTAGGATTTCAAAGAGTTTACGAGGTCTGTTTTTGGCATTATCCAGTTCTGATCTTATAAATTCTTTTTTTGAATTGATGATCTTTTTGTTATATTGTTTTCTGATTTTTCTGAGGGCTTTCAGCTCAGGCGATGAAGGGTGTTGTCTCCATTTTCTTTCGGCCATTCTCAGTTTGCGCCTTTCTTCATTTAATGCTTCAGTAAACCAAGGATTTTTTGTCTTCTCCGAGATTCTTTTCAGTTTTAGTGGCATGGTGTTATTAACAATATTTTCGACCGTTGTTATGTAATGGTCGGTCAGCTCGTTGACATTCTGCAGGCTGTTAGGAGGTTTTAGGTCTCTTTCACAGCTTTCAACCAGTAGCTCCAAGTTTGCTTCTCTTGTGTCTCGAATCCATTTTTTAGACTTGAGGGGTTGCCTGGTCCTGCCTTTTTCCATTAAGGGTATCGCGAATGTTATGGCATGATGATCAGACCAGTCACATGGCGTTATGGAGGGGATTGTTGTATCTTTGTTTCAAGAAATAATCCAGTCTAACGTCCCTCCTTTCGAGTGTGTGGGTTGTGTGCACACTTGGATGAGGTTCAGTTCATCGAGGAAATCTTTAAGCGAGTTGACCAGTTTGTCGTTGCAGTCCTCCCAGTGTAGGTTGAAATCGCCAAGAAATATGTTATTGACGCCGTTGTTAGAGTTGGCCGTTAAGATCTCCATTAACTCCTCTGTAAACTTTGCGTTGTCTCTTGGTGGGTGGTAAAAAGTATGCAGGTTGCACCTTTGGTTGTTAGTTGCTTTTATATTAAGACCCAGGTATTCACAGGATTCTAGAGGGTCGGCTTGGATTTGTTTGACCTCTATAACTGATCTGTGAATGCAGGCTATACCTCCCCCTAACTTTCTGAGTCTATCAAGTCTCAAAATGTTATATTGGGGTGGTACTAAGAGATCCATGGTTGGCGATGAGGATTCCGTAAGCCATGTTTCAGTAAGGACTGCCAGATCAATGTCCTTGTTGATGATGAGGTCCGCTATGTCCGATGCATGTTTGGTAGCCGACTGACAGTTGAGTAGAAGGCACGTCAGAGGCTTTTCTTTGTTACTAACGTTTCCGTTCTTGGCTTCTGTTGTTGTAAGTTGTACGTGTTGTAAATTGTAAGGGTTGGAAGTTCTATCATTCTTCCTCGATGTTCTGTTCGAGTCGAGTGGTACTGTTTTGATTCTTTCCTCTCTCTCGCGGTCCGGTATTTCATATGTTCGGATTAGTGCCAGAGTTTCCTCCTTTGATAATGGTTTTGTCCTATCCGGTCGGTTGTCTCTATTTCTTAACTGCCTGTCCGTCTCGTTACTCTTTCTTTTTGAGGAGTGTACGAGGTTTTGGATGTGCGTGACCTTAGAGTGAATGCTCGTCGTCTTCTCCTCCATTTTTTCAATCGCCTGTGGGGTATTTATAGCGACTTGTGCCAACTCGCTCACTAGCTTCAGAAGCTCATTAATATCTTTCTTGTTCTGACGTGATTTCTTAGGGAGGACTGATCTGTTTATCCGGGATTTGTATCCTGCTCTTCTCCGTTTTGGATCTGTTCCTAGTTCCGCATCCTTTTCCTTTGTAACCCATGTTTGATTGTCTCTTCCGTTTATATTGGAGATGTCGTCAGTGCTAGCTGAGTTCTGTGTTGCTGTGAGAGCGTTCGTGGGAGAGAGTCTGCATGACGCTGGAGTTGTACTCGAGAGAGGTATAGGAGGGTTGATATCTTCTCCCTCGTCCAATTCCTGGATGTCATAAAGTATTACTCTCGGAGCCGATGTATGCTCTACAAGGAAGGTCTCTTCGTTTGTAGGCGAGAGCGCCTCTTGAACAACACGGCCATCTCTGGCGCATAAGGGCACCCCATCGCGGTGCCCTTTACTTGTACAAAAAATTCGTTCTCGAACTTGAAATAATTGCTTTTCAGTGAAATTTCAGCTAGTTCAATAATGAGCGATGTAGGTACCTGATGTGGTCTTTCTCTCGAATCCAAGTAAAATTCCATTACCAGGAGAGCCTCATCTTGAGGGATTTGGGTGTATAAAGATGTTACATCCATTGTAGTCATTATTTGGTTCTCCTCATCGAAATGTTCGCCCTCTACTTTTGTGATAAAATCAGTCGTATCTCTGAGATAGGACTTGACATTACTTATGAATGGTTTAAGGAAGAAGTCAATGTACTTTGAAACTGGCTCCAATACCGAGTCGCATCCCGAAACGATCGGGCGTCCTGGGGGTGTTTGACTATTCTTATGTATCTTTGGTAAAAAATACAAGATGGGGGTTCTTGGTGCTTTCTTATTCAAGAATTCAAACTCCTTGGGACCCAGAAAGCCTTGATCCAAGGCAATTTTTGTTAGTTTCCCAATTTTGTGTTGTATTTCTTGTAAGGGGTCTTCCCTGACTGGTCTATACCATTCACGATTTTCTACATGACTCTTGCTCTCCGTCAAGTACATCAGGCGGGGCCAGATCACCACTGCCCAGCCTTTGTCGGCCTGCTTTATTATGATGGAACTATCGGACTTCAAATCATGAATGGCTTTAATATGATGCTTATTTAGATTGTTCCGTACAAAACATTTTGTTTTTTCCAACTTAATGATAGATGATGAAACGGCCTGCTCAAAAGCATAAACTTGCTTTGGTATATTTTGAGTTGGGGTAAATTTGGACTTGACTTTAAGGCCAGTAATTTCTTGAATAGAGGTAGATTCACTCCCTGCAAAATGGGATTTTAACCTAATCTTTCGACAAAAGTCCAGGGCCTCTAGCTTTAACTTAGTGAAATCAGTCTGTCTAGTAGGGACGAACTTTAGACCCAAACTTAGAATCATTTTTTCATTAGTAGTAAGTTGTTTTTGAGAAAGATTAACAATAGCAGAATAGTCTAATTGTTGTAATACCTGCTGCGTGTCCTCATTTCCCATGGCTGCTTGAAGCGAACCCTCGATTGGCCTCCCTTGGCTAAAAAAGACTGGTTTGAGTTACCTTGTTTCTTTGAAGTACCAGGTCTTGCGTCCGGAGACGAGTCTGATGATTAGGTATCGGAGAAACCTATGAATCTATTCCTAGATCCTCCTTGAAAGGTGGTTAAGGATTTTCTAGAGTCAGCCAATGTATAGTAGTCTTCTTTTAAGAATGGATAAACCTGTTCTATTTTGAAGGATTTGGAATCTCTTTCAAACTGGATGGTTTTGGCATTGATTGTGTAATCTTTAAAAGTTTGAATCTCCTTCTCTATCTTGTCAATCAGGGCCTTGGCATCAGTTACTGCTGGATTATCTTAAATATCCTTGATCAGATCTTGGATTTCCCTTTCTTCCTGACTGCAAAGTCTCCGGGCAGTCTCTATGGTGTGCACCATAAGATCACGACTGCACTTTGTGTTTATAAAGCTAAATCCTCTTTTATATTCTAAATCTTCAGTGAAAATGACGGGGATATTTCTTATTTTAAGCCCCCATGGAATCGTGCCCGCCCGCAAATGTTGGAGTAGGAAATAACCATGAAGTTCAGTTCTTATATGTTTTTTCTGTAATCGAATCAATTTATCCGCCTCTATCTGTTGTTTGGCTGAGGTACTCAATGATAGTGTTGAAAAAGGGCTAGAAGCGATTACGTTTTTAATGTGATCTTCTGTGAAGGACAACGTGTCCTTTTCAGCCATAATAAGCAGTGGAAAAGTCCACTGCTATCGATTTAATCGTTAAATGGAAGACCTTAGTGCCAATCCACAATTACTCGGGTAATGACCCACTCTAAAGTTTTACAAAAAAAGGGGGGTTTTGTTCCGAAAGGGGAAGGAGGGGAGTAGGACCACAGGATCAGTACATAGAAAAATTTACCCACACCTCCATTCATTTAAGATCGGAATTCCGATCAAGGCAAAAGATGGACTAAATTAATTATGTCTATCTTGGCAATAGTTTTTGCCTCTTTTATTTTGATTTATATTCATAAAGAAGTAATTGATATTTGGTAGGCCAAATTCGGATTACATAATCAACTAAACAAAATGTCACATTAATATAAACCAAGTATACACAAAACTCAATTGTTACATATTATGCATAAATCGCCACAAAAATTGACAATACATTTAAACACATCAAGAATTCAATACTTAAATACATTCAAAATCATTAGGCATGTCAAAAAAAGCTGTTTCTATACAAACTATTTATATGCATATATATTAAATCTCATTGCATTGCACATTAAATCAAACAACACAAGAGAAAAAACTTCCTGACACCTAAAAAGCAACTAATCCTGATATATTAGGTGTCCAACAGTAGAGACTTGAATCTCACATAGCCGACGCGTTTCGAGTTCTGGCTTTACAAATTGCCAAATTCTCATCAGGGCAGGTTTAATCTTGTCTTTTACAACTGTTCTTGACAAAAAAGAAAAACAAATAAAGTCGTTTTAAAATAGCTTCTCAAAAGCCCCTAGAAACTGACTTCACAATCAATTCGATATGTAGCCACATACCTGTGTGCTGCCAGTATAAGATTCTGGCTTTTGATTGTTCTCATACGCAGTGTTTAGCAGTCTGCAACAAAGTATCGAACCCTTATTAGAGCCATGGACCGTCAGGTTTGCAATCATTACGGCATTAACGTAGAGGAAAGAGAATTACCTTACGAAAACAGCATTGGAATCATTCCGGATGTGTAACAGTTCTTTATTTCTGAAAGGATTAAAACTATTTTACTATTCTATTCAGTTACTGTGTGTACAAGAAGTATTAAAAATAGACGCGACCATTACTCACTCGGTGATCGGTGCTTGTCTACAGACTGATATCGGTCTCTATTAATTTCAGATAGTTGTAAAGGGAAGCTGAAAAGAAAAACGGGCTAAAATGAATCCCGCTTTCCCGAGGCTTGTGACACAAAGCCCCATTTTTAAGGTTGTTTTGAATCACTTACCAAATTCGGCAAAAGGCGCATGGCATTGAATGGAGTCCGTTACTCGTTCAGTTGTTCGAGAACAAGCCGCCTCCTACAGTTCAGATGTATAGTTCCAGGTCAGTAGGTCATCATCAGACTCGTCTCCGGACGCAAGACCTGGTACGTCAAAGAAACAAGGTAACTCAAACCAGTCTTTTTTAGCCAAGGAAGGCAAATCAAGAGTACCAAAACCAGGTGGTGAAAATGAGAGGGAGAAATGGACCAGTACTCCTGCACTTAAATCTGCCAGTACCATTATTTCTGCCCTTTCAAATGATAGTATGGAATAATAAATGTTAGAATTGACAGTTCAGGCAATATTAGTTCCACCAGTATTGATAAATCCGCTGGGCACATGTGCACATTTAATTAAGTAGACATGTTTTCATGATGCCAGTCTGTTAGGTTTCCCTTCATTCCTGTTGTGGTGCCTTTCCTATCCAAAAAAGCATTAATTGCAGCTTTTGAGGAAAACCAGTATTAGAATAGCCTGAGGAGGGCGCTGCTGACTGTTCGCAGTAACATGAAAAGATGTAAAGAGGCAGCTTACAGAGTTGATAGAGTGCGCCCCCACTGTCTGAGGAGGCGCGGCCTTGTCGTGAAGGAGGCGCAGCCCTGTGGTAGCGTAGGCGCCTCCTCGGCTGAAGAGAAGCACGGCCACAGAAGCGCGCGACTCCCGAGGCGCACGCTGTGGAAGCCAGCCGCCTCACTCCACTGCCATGTGTGCAGAAGCCGCTGCCCAGCAAACAAGAACACCGCCGCAACCCTCGCGGTCTCTGGAGCTCTGCCATCACTGAAGAGACGCACCACACGAGCAGGCAAGTCGGAGAAGCTCGTCAGGGGTCTGTCTCTCGGCGGAGCTCTCCTAGCAGGCGGCCATCTTCCTGCGTGGCCAGACCACGCCCCCAGATATGGAATTCTTAATCAAGGGTTGTCTCTAGACTGTACAAATCTCAGTTAGAAGAACTTCATTCCCATTGTCTTTGAACATATCTGCGGGTAAAATGACAAAACAAGTTGGGAAAAATATATTCTGGATCCGATTGGCACAAACTGTTCGATAACCATGATAAAGGCCACAGGGAGGCAAGACTAAAATTCAGTTCCTACAAACTATTGCAGGATTGGCACTGGACTCCTCAGACACTGCACAAGGTCAATCTAAATCATTTGAGGTTATGAACCCACCCCACTCTGTAGTACAACTCGTTCATTCTCCAAGATTTACTTATGGAAGTTCATAACTGAAGATTCAAACAGAAAGTAACTGGTGTAGAATATTAAATGCTACCTGGCACAACTTCACAACTTTTAATATTTGAAAGTAGGCACCCTTGTTTCAGAAAATAACCAATGCTTGTCTCCGTACTGTGGACACAGGAAACGTAGTCTCTCTCTCTCTCTGTGATGATACAGTCATCAAGGATCTACTAGTGAGAGGTAGGACATCAGAACTTCCAGGAGCCCTCTTTAATTAGCATTAAAAAAGTCAGGATAACCGAAATGGCTGAGTTAGGAATGAAGTGTAATGGATCAATTATCATATTCCAGTCTCTTCCTCTGATGATTTTTGAGAAGGCACATTCAGTGAATACTCTATTCAGTTTGGAGAAAAAGTACAATTTCTAGTCATTGGGGCATTTATTTAGTCTGCTATCAGCATCTTCCCCTGAACTGATAGTCTGGTGATCATGTAACTTGCTTTCCTATCATTTTACGTCTTCATTACCATAACTAGTGAATATTTAAAAATCAGTATGGCCTCACTATTTTTTCACGAATAGTGAGCTCTTGCGTGGCCAGTGCCTATTTCAGATCTGGAAGAAAAGATCCCTCTACTCACGCAATCCCTCTAGTTTTTTTGGATACCATTTTAGAAAGATGAGTGTCCTGGATCACAGAGTTTTTTGATCGAGAAAGATGTGAGCACCTTTTACATCTAATATAACTGGTGAGATCATTGCCCAATGATAGTCAAAGTCCAAGCGGAGAGTGTTCTCTGTTGACTTTGACCATGGTACATAATTCTCCTTTTGTTGTGTGGAAAAGAAGTCCTATTTGAGAGTGAGATTATAGACATGGGTCAGAAATTAATGTGTTCAGCGGTATGAAGCAGCTGTAAGTCAGTCATTGGAGCTCTTGTTCCTTGTCGGGTATTGATCATGAATATATAACTTATATTTACTGTGTGTGATAATGGAACTCTTCTCAGTTTGTTTTACAAACATTATACTAGTGTGCATTACCAATGGCATCTTAAGGCTTTTGGGGCCGGGACGGTCCATAATTTGGGCCCCCCTTCTTGGAACAACTCTAAATGTATTATCATTGTAGGCTCATTCACACCCTCAACAACCATGGACAGTCCATTGACAACCCTCTTCCTTGGCCAGCCTACATCTGGGAGAAAACAGTCTCTCAGACCCTGTGAAGCAGAAAGACAAGCAACCTCAACAACACTGCTGGATGTGGTGCAGTGAAATGGTGTTTAACAATTTGGGCCTGATCATATGAAGGTGCTTTTTTTGCACGTTAGTCCCTGCTTCATGAGGAATAGGGACTCCGAGTCAGGTGACACGAGGCTGCGAATGCTTTAGCCAAGCAGCTGCTTCATGTCAACAGTGCAGTCACGGAGGGAGCAAATAATGCTGCTCTGCACTGCACATTGGCACGTGGCCTACTCACCAGAAAAGCAGTAATGCTTTTGATCCGACCAAGTCTTCTACCCACTTTGTGTGTTGTAGCTAGTCTGTAATCACTATTTGGGAATAAGGTGCTGATGGGCGCTTTTGTTTACTGCATTGTTTGTGCTGTGCTTTACTGATATTAGGACTCAAAAGTAAGCAGCCTATGATTGAAGTTGCTGGCAGCAGGTCCAGAAGGATGATGCACTCACATAGGGACCACACAATACCTATCTTTACTTTACATAAGTTTTTTTTTGGCAGAGTTTTATATAGCGCGAACTAGACACTAACCGAATCGGGTATCAGAGCGCTTTACATAGCACCAGTTAACGTTACACGAGGACACACATTCATTTTAGGCACGGTGAGTTTAAGTGATTTGCCGAGAATCACAGGAGGTTTTGGCGTCGTTACCGAGACTCAAACCCAGTTTCCCAGTTCCAAGGTCGAGCGCCCTAGCCGTTAGGCCAACTCCTCTGAATAAAGTCAAAGACCTGTTCTGTTGGTGTGAGCCTATGCACTCCAAAAATGTACAGTGCTTGCTGAATAAAACCAGATGAAACAGGCATTTTTCTTTAACCTCCTCTTCTCATAGGCGGGGGAGGCTGACTGGACAGCCTGCACTGTCTTAATAAAAGAAAGTAAGTAAACCAACAGGCTAATTTAAAATCTAGAAAGTCTGACACTTTCCCAAAAGCTTATGGACCAGATGTGTTTTTTGCATTCAGAAGTTGTCCAAATTGCTATTTGTGAATGCAAAAACCCCTTTCAAAATGTGCGAAAGCCAATTTGGCTGGTCCAAAATGTGATTCCTTCCTTTTGGAAATCCCTATTTTTCAATTCCGAATAAAGAATCCCAAATAGGGATTTCCAAATTATGAATCGCAATTTATATGTGTGAAGCATTTCCTAATTGTACCTAGTGCAGTTTTAGGAAAGACAGCTATCACCAATTTCAATCAGGTGCTAATCAGGTGCAAACTTTAAAAACTGGCCCAAAATGCATGAAACCCTTCACAATTGCAGCATTGTTTGTTCTGGCGAGGAGAATAAGCATTTTGGCTGCTATGCAGAGGAGGAGAATATTTTTAGGGTTAGAATAACCCTGTTCAATTAAAGTGAAAAGGAGGTATTTGAGAAATACAGGCTCAGTAGTCAGGTCAATTTAGAATTGATTGCAGATTTACATCCACACCTACAGACCCACGCTTGCCCAACAAGCATTTGTGTCATTGTGTGATTCATACACATTATTTGGCGATTTACATTTTTAATATTTATTGCTTGCAGCGGCTACACAGAGAGCGTAGAGGCCTCTAAACCCCAAACAACTGAGATGTCTCTGAAGCATTTTCCTCAGCAAGGAGACCAGCATGGTGACGCCACTGCAAAAACCTGCAAGGCATCTGTCTATCTCTCAAAGATGTTGCAGTGCTTTCCCTGGCTGGGCTTCTGGTTGTTACTTGCTCTGTGTGTGTGCCAGATATGTCTGTGGATGGCTCAATTTCACAAGGACTTTCATCATGTGTGATCTTGCTCTGTGTCATCTGTTGTGATACATCTAAGAAAAGTATTAAGATGCACCTTAGTATACTGATTATTTTATTGGCTATATTTAATGACAGCGTTTTTGAGACCAAAGCACTTTACATATGTTTATCTGCATATCATTAATTAATAATTATTGTTACTACAACTCCCATAAATCATTTGAAAATTGAAACAACAATTAAAATGGAGTGACTTTTCTGATGTGCATTAATGTCAGCTCTGTATTTCTTATACTAACTATCATGATTTAATAAAAATCTTATGACTTTCTACCTTCCAATGAAGATCATGGATTTGAGTTATCTATGTTGGACACCCCAACAACACCTGCAGGCTGAATTGTTGTCATGGGTGTTGGTGGTGGCTGCACAGATGGACCTCTGCCCGTCCCACGTGCCTCTGCCAAGCGACTTGCTACCTTCTCTTTTCTTTGTGATCATAAGTTGTACCATCTTTTCCTGAATTCTGGGATGGTACGTTGTGTCACTCCAAGGTGATTTGTTTTTTTCAAGATGTCATTCCAGATTTAATTTTTATGGGCTTCTGGAACAGTGAAAGAGCTCTTATCAAACAGCTCCTCCTTATGGGCAACACACAGTGAGTACCTCCAGCTCCTTCTCTAAAAACTTCAGCTTGCACCTTTTAGCAGCAAGATCTTTATCTGCCTCTACCTGGACATATTTGTAGTCGTTTGCAGCCAAAGATTCCCACAAGGGTCCAAAGATTAACTCCTGCAACAACACTCCTTTAAGCAGCACAGCAGTCCTTCTGACAGAGGTTCAGTTCAAGATACAGATATCTGATTTTAGGGGGTCGGAGACCCAGTATTTATACCCAAAAGGGCCTTTAATGTGCAGAGTGACTTCAAAGCAAATCTCTGACGTGCACATTCTCTGTGTTACAGAACACTAGGAGGGGCATGCAATTGAACACCTCCTTAAAGTGATGTCATCATTCTATTCCCAAAAAGTAACTTTACCTAATAGTGATTTCTTAATACCGATTCTCAAAATTTTGTGATTCCAATCGCAAAATAGCAAATGTGGCTCTTACTAATTCTAAAATTGTGGAAATTGTGGAAAGTGCACTTTCATACATAAGCATTAGCGAGTTCCTAATAACGATTCAGATGGAATTGCTATTTGGAAATCGCTAATCAAAACGTACGTACATCAAGCCATGAGGGGGAAACTTGAAAGGTGGTGGCCTCGACTTGCTTTGCCCATGCCATCTCTGTGCTTTACCTTTCCTGTCTTGATCTCCACTAAAGTAGTGTAATAGGCCTTAGATATTATTGTGGAGTGATCTTCAGTGGTCCATTGCTGTACATGTTGTGAGGGAATTTGTTAGAAATAGATTCCTGGTTGGCTGAGGTATGCATCCGGGCCATGCAAGAACCACCATTCTAGTCAGGGTAAGCTAGAAACACACTAAAAGATAGCCGTTGTCACCCTCTGGTAGCTTCAGCGCCAGCCCATGCAGGTAAGAGCGGTGGGGCGGTGGGACCGAGTGGGGGGGATTTTGATGGGGGATGACGAGGTAAAATTAATTAGGAATTTATTTTCCCCCTGTCGAAACCCCCCACACCCAGCCCTACCGCCCCACCGCTCTTACCTGCACGGGACGTGGTTGGGTAGCCCGGCACAGAGCATTCAAGCTCATATAAAGAGGCAATGTATAAAGTATTTGTGCAACACACACACAGACACTCACAGTAACACAATAAATACACCACAAAAGACTCCGCACATGTTTAGAAACATAGAGAATATTTATCTGAGCAAAATAAGACAAAAAGACAAAAATCTAATCAATAGAAGTCGAGATATGAATTTTTAAAGATTGGATGGAAAAACAAATTTAGAAGTAACTAGTGAAAAAAATGTTACTTGAGGTCAAGAGGGACCGGTGCAAATCCAAAGTTCAGGATGACCACGATGGAGGGCAGGCCAGCTACAGAACCCACACAAGTCCCACTGCGGAAGCACCTTTGATGAAGAAAAGTGTTGCTGCTGAGTGCACGATGTATTTATCTGTTCTACGCAGTTGGGTTGTTGCATTGTCTTCAAGCTTTGCTGAAGTGATGACAATGCCTTGTCGTGTCGTGTAGAACGTCATCATCGGGCCATGCAGGCTGTAGAACCACTATTGGCAAACAGCCTCTGTGTCAGCGTTGAAGGGCAATGCGTTCGTTCCGATCCGCACAGTGGTAACAATGTATCAGTTTTGAAGAAAGCAGCTGCAAGACCCACTTCTGAGTCCCATAACTTGGAGAGGGCACCTTAGGCAAGGCTAGGCCTCACAGAAGGCAGAGTCGAGCAGCACCAGCAGAATTGCAGGAAATATTTTGTGCCCCTGATACTTTAGAAAACAGAATACACGTCAGCAAGCCCTTGGAGATCATTTGGAGGGAAGACAGAGTCCATCTCTCTTTCAGCAGAGTCAGGGAGCAGCAGGCAGCAGAATAACAAGCAGAAAGACATTCCTTCCAGGAAAGCAGTCCAGAGGAGACATTTAAGCAGCACAGCAGTCTTCTGACAGAAGTACCTGATTTTAGGGGTCAGAGACCCAGTATTTATACCCAAAAGTACCTTTAATGTGTGGAGTGACTTCAAAGCAACTCTCTGAAGTGCACACGGATCCCTTTCAACCACTCCTGTCTGCCAGACTACCGGTGGGGGGTAAATAAGTGTTTTTTCTGTGAACAGGACACTACCTTTTGAAGTGTTAGTGTCAGCCCCACCCATTCTTTCCTGGCCAGAAAGACCCATCAGAATGCAGATAAATGCAGATGAGTGCTCAGAATGCAGATGAGCCACAGTGTGTGGCTGTCTAGCGGTAATGCCCGAAGTGTAGCTGTCATCCAACCCAGGCGTGTTTTGGAGACAGACTGTCAGGCACAAATAGCAGTAAGTACTGAGAAATGTACTCTTTCTAAAAGTACCATTTCTGAAACAGGAGTGTTAAATACAACTTCACCAGTAAGGAGGATATATAATTACCATTCCAAACATGAAAAGCTACGCTTCTCTCTTGTCAGGAAATACAGTTTAAAAGTATATATTAACCCCTTCCATGCTCATGATGGAGCGATTCCGTCATGAGCCACAGTGGGTGTGTGGTCATGACGGAACCGCTCTGTCATGGCACCCACCCAGGGCGCTCCCCACATGGGCAACCCATCAACTATACACAAAGGGGGATGGCAGCAGAAGAGTTTCCGCTGCAACCCCGACCCCGTGGTAATCTCATTACATCAGCGAACACAGCGCACGCCGAAGTCATCAGGAAGATCCGGACGCTCTGGAAACCATTTGTTCCAGGCGTCCGGAGGAACAGGTAAGGTGATTCCTGTTCCTGGGGGCGTTTCTCTGTGCATCGAGGCATTGGGGTAGAGGAAAGAGTTTTTCCTCTACCCTGATGTCTCTTTGCAGGGCATTTCTGCTACATGATCATGCACAGCGTTGCAATCATGCAGCAGAAACCCTTCCACTAGGCACCAGGGATTTCTTTAATTGTTATGGAAGCGACCCCTTGGGCAAGGGTCACTTCCAAGGGGGGCAATTTCATGCTAATTTGAAGTTTGCAGGGGATTCCATGTAGAAAAAATATTGAGGGATCCACACAAGTCTTACCTCACTGGACTCTCCAGTGTGTCTAGTTTTCAGAAATGTGTGGGTTTGATAGGCTTTCCTAGATTGCCGCTGAGCCTGGGCCAAAAACCCAGGTGCCCCCCGCAAAATCAAGTTGTTTTATGCTAGGTCATTTTGAAGTCTCCACAGTACAATTTGCTCCATTTCCTGTTGTGTCCACTATGCCTACCCACACAAGTGAGGTACCATTTTTACCAGGAGACCTGGGAGAACGCTGGGTGGTAGGAAATTTGTGTCAGCCCGGTGATCCTACAACTTTCCCACACGGAAATGTGAGAAAAATGTGATTTGTTCAGCAAAATTTGAGGTTTGCAGGGGATTCTGTGTAGGGAAATGTTGTGGGATCCACGCAAGCCATACCTCGCTGGACTTGCGAGGGTGTCTAGTTTTCAGAAATGTGTGGGTTTGGTAGGTTTCCCTAGATGGCCCCTGAGCCCGGGGCCAAAAACCCAGGTGCACTTCCCTGCAAAACCAAGTCGTTTTATGATAGGTCATTTTGAAGTCTCCACAGTACGTTTAGGGCCCTTGCCTTTCTTGTTGCGGAAACTTGACCCACCACACGAGTGAGGTACCATTTTTATCAGGAGACATGGGAGAACACTGGGTGGTAGGAAATTTGTGTCAGCCTGGTAATCATACAACTTTGCCACACAAAAATTTGAGAAAAATTTGATTTTTTTCTAGCAGAATTTGAGGTTTGCATGGGATTCTGGGTAGGGGAAAAATGGGGGAGCTATACTAGCCATACACCAATCGACTCCCCAGTGTGTCTAGTTTTCATAATTGTGTCGGTTTGGTAGGTTTCCCTAGATGGCTGCAGAGTCCGGCCCAAAAACCCAGGTGCCCCCTGCAAAACCAGGTCATTTTTTAATAGGTAATTTTGAAGTCTCCACAAAATGTTTAGGGACCTTGACCCACCCACATGAGTGAGGTACCATTTTTATCGGGAGATTTAGGAGAATTTAGGGTGGGTTGAACTTTGTGGATTCACGCAGATTCCAGACCTATCCATCACAGAAATGTGAGGAAAATGTGTTTTTGTTTGACAAAATTTGAGGTTTGTAAGGGATTCTGGATAACAGAATCTGGTGACAGCCAGAAAAGTCACCCCATCCTGGATCCCCCCTGGGTGTCTAGTTTTCAAAAATGTATAGGTTTTCTAGGTTTCCATAGGTTCCAGCAGAGCTAGGGTACAAAATCTACAGCTAGGCACTTTGGGCCGTCTCTTGTCACGGGCACTATGCCTACCCACACAAGTGAGGTACCATTTTTCTCGTAAGACTTTGGGAATGCGAGGTGGGTGGAATTGTGTGGATTTATGCAGATTCCAGAACTTTCCATCACAGAAATATGAGGAAAATTTGTTTTTTTGACAAAGTTTTGGGTTTTCAAGGGATTCTGGGTAACAGAACTAGGTGAGACCCAGACAAGTCACCCCCGCCTGGATTCCTGTATATGTTTGCTAGGTTTAACTAGGCGCTGGCAGAACTAGGATTCTAAATCTACAGCTAGGCAGTTTGCAAAAAAACGGGTCCGTTTTCACCTTAAAAATGTGGTGGGTCCCTGTTGCGTTTTAGGCCGTTTCCAGTCGCGGGCACTAGACCTACCCACACAAGTGAGGTATAATTTTTATTGTGCGAATAAGGAAAATACAGGATTGTAGAGCAACTGTTATTATTTATTGATTTTTGATGCATTTCTGCCTTCCAAATGTAAGACAATGTGTAAAAAAGAAGTAACTTTGACAAATGTCCTATAATTCACATGCTTGTATGGGTACCCCCAATTTTGGAGATGTGCAAATAGCTACTGTTTCTAAACTCTAAACTCTAACATTTGTTCCAATTTCAGAAATACATGGGTGTCTTTCAATCTGATTTATCACGATTTATATTTTCCAAAATGAATTGCTATATAACCTACACGTCCTATATATCCCCACATACAGAAGGGTCCAGCTGATGTAATGATATATTGCTTTAAAAAATCTGTAATATTTAGAAGAAGTTACAAGTGAAAACATTGCAACAAATGGCGTTTTTTTTAACTCATTTTCAAATTTTCCTACTTCCAACTGTTTATTTCTATAAGAAAACCTTTAATGGTCTACACAAATGACCTCTTGCTGAATTCAGAGCTTCCCAGGATCCATTATTGCTTTAATACCCATTTTTACCATTAACTGGTAGGAGGATGAAAGCACAAAAAATAGCAAAAATAGGCTATGTCCCAGTAAAATGCAAAAACTGTGTAAAACATTTTGTTTTTCTGACAAACGTCCCTGAAAGATGGGAAGATGGTGATTTCAGCACCACAAACCCTTTGTTGATACCATTTGCAGGGAAAAAAAACAGACGCTTTCATCTGCAGCACTTTTTCCCCATTTTTGAAAAGGGGTGGGAGCACACTGCTTCACCTCCCAGCACAGTTCGCCCCTTAGCATTATGGTAAATCCTGTTCATGGTACATGCTAACTTGAATATTTACTGGAGAATGTCCCCAAAGTTGGTGCAGGTTAGTGCTGTAAATCACTAGACACGTGTTTCTGGATATCATCCGTCATCAGTAGAGATAAAAACAATTTTAATCTGCAGTTGCTGAGGAAGCTATAACAATCGTTTCAGGTCTCAGTACCTCTCACAGGTGCACAGGTGCATCTCCACATCTCGTCAGCTCAATGGCTCAAGGGAGCCTTTTCAAAGAGAAAGGGGTGGGAGCACACTGCTTCACCTGCCAGCACAGTTCACCCCTTAGCATTATGGTAAATGCAGTTCATGGTACATGCTTACTAGAATATTTACTGGAGTATTTCACCAAAGTTGGTGCATGTTAGTACTGTAAATCACTAGACGCGTGTTTCTGGATATCATCCATCATCAGTAGAGATAAAAGCAAATTCAATCTGGGGTTGCTGAGCAAACTGCCACAATCTTTTCAGGTCTCAGTACCTCTCACAGGTGCTTGAAAACTACGTGATATCTGCCCATGAAAATAATACACTAAAAAATGTTATAATTCTGCCTATAAGATGAATATCATTTGCGGGCATTTATAACCAAAGACTGTTGAAATCTAGTTTGCAGCGTCAACATTATCGGCGCCATCTTGTCCCTTTTTAGGCCCATTCGTGCGCGTAAGCGGCAGCCATTTTGAATGCCATGGCCTCTCTGCCCACCGCCGATAGCCAGCGCGTCTCTCTCTCTCTCTCTCTCCTAACCTCGTAGGCATCCCCCGCGCGCTGACAGCCCCCGCTCTCACATGCTTGGGCCATAAACCCCTCTTCAGCGCAACCCTGCCTCTGAACCCCAATCTTTTCCCAGCCCAACACCTCCCTCCATTCCTTTCATGATCCCGTGCCCTTTGATAAAACCCCCTTTTCTCTGTGCCCGATTGTCCTGCTCGTTCCCAGGCCGCCACCTGGCCCTGCGGATGCTGTTTATTGCCCCCATACAGTAGGAAGCCTCCCCCATCAAAGGATCCACAAACTGATCAAAGCCCCCACCCCATGAGATCCGATCAACCACAGGCATTCCGGGAATCGGCGGAATTCCCAGCTGCGCGACAGTCGTCACCTGTTGTGACCGGGGTGGGGACTTCTACTGTAAATGTGTGTGGGAACGGGCTTGAAGCGGGGATTCCGAGGATGTCTTTCCGTACTTCAAAGTGTTTGCAAGAATGTGCCACATGCAATAAACTGTAATAAAGACCATAAACCTGTGTATAAGAGGCCAGGCCTCAGAGATGCGGTTAGAGCACCTCAAGAAGATACCCTGTTGTCTGAGTTGACGTGTTCTGCTCCGTCGGAATAAACTTCTGTTTCCTGCCTTCCAGTCTCCAGCGCCTGCCTCTTTGCTTGATAGATTGAGTGGTATTAGAGGCGGTTAGCGCCGGGCAATACTGAAAAAGGTTTTTGTTCGACATCGGCCCTACCTTTTTCCACAATTGGCGCCCCAAACGTGGGGCCCATCAGTGACTCGTGGATCCAGTGGGAGAGGTCCTGACGACAGAGTGAACGACTGCAACGATCGGGAGAGCTCCTGTTTGATAGACCCTCGTCTGACAGCCGATCATCCGAACTTCACTGGTTCCGAACAGACCTCTCTCGAGTGATCTACGGTCCTGACTGGGAACCATCAGGAGTGCCGCGACAGTCACGGAGAATAGAGGACGATCGGGCGCTGGATTCGGAAGACAAGAAACTGTCCATGCGGTCCGGGTAAGGTTGTGTAACACGACAAAATTGCGAAATGATTGTTTGATTGTTTGGAAAATACTAGTATTACTCTTTGAATTGTTGGTTCTTTTTGGAGATTCGCTGTCTGCAAATGGAGAAGAACAGATTCTCTCTTCCTTTGCAGGTAGTGAAGGGTAGGTAACGCAGACTTTTGTCCCCTTTGTAACCCGTCGTGCCTATCTTTCTCCCCCACTGATTGATTGTTTGACCCGAACATTGTTGTTCGCGGATTGTTCTCTGGAGACTCTCTGTCCGCAAACGGAGAAGAACAGATTCTCTCTTTGCAGGTAGTGAAAAGTAGGTAACACAGACTTTTGTCCCCTTTGTAACCCGTCGTGCCTATTATTCTCCCCATTGATTGTTTGATTGTCCGAACATTGACTGTTCGATATTGGTTCTTTGGAGGTGTTCTCTGCCTGCAAATAACGAAGAATAGAAATATTCTGTCTAGTCTTTGCAAGCGGTGATAAGATAGGTAGTGCAGACTTTTGTCCCCCTTGTAACCCGTCATGCCTATCTTCTCCCCACTGATTGGCAGTTGGTTCAGCCCGGACCGCTTATTAGAGATGAACCATCCAGCTCCTCTGGAAGGCACCCCTAATAAGGACATGTTCATGAAGCATGGATTGATCGCCATAGCCTATAGTAAATTATGGCATAAATATACAAAAAAGGATCAGAAAAGTCAGTGGCCACTGATAGGATCCTTCGATGAGGATAAGATAAGCGCGCTAGAAACAGCCCTTTGTAACAACAAGACAACGCCCACTATGCTTGATAGTCTTGGCATGTGGCGCAAAGAAACGGAACAACGTAAAAAGAGAAATGAAATTAGATTAGAGAAAGAGCTACGAAAGGCAGCCCACCTAGCTGCTAGGAAATTAGAAGAAGAGATTAAGGAGAGAGAGGAAGCCAAACGGAAACAAGAATCCGAAACATCGAGTCAGTGTCCGGTTAGAACACCCTCTACGCTCTACCCTGAATTACCCTCAAAACAGCGAGCCAACGATGATCTTTTGTTAGGTCCTCCGATCATCTACATGCCCCCTCCATATGCCCCTTCCCAACCTTTAGCACAGCACCCGTTGCCCCCAAGCACAAGCGAGAGTAGTACCAGAGCTTCGGTCCCCATGGCCTCCACGCCGGCCGAACCCCTTGTACTAGATACAGCACAAGCTACAATGTTAGATGACCATGAGGCTCGAAAGACAGATTCCACAAGAACGAACAGGTTGAGCAAAGATGAGCGAGCAGGGATTGACAAGATAGTAAGGACACTAGTAGAGAGAAAAGAGAGTGAGGAACACATCACGGATATGTTCAACTCATATGCTGGGAGCCACAGACGGCACTTTGCCGTACGATTATGTTACCATGCCCTGAATGCGTATGAGGACCGATATCGAGACAAAGGTCCCGAGAGCCTAACGACTCTGTATAGAAAGGTCGATATCGGGGATGAGGGCAAGTGTGACAGGGCGGACCTCCTCAGGCCTATGCTAGAGGTTTTCCGCCACCTCACTGAACAAGAGTCGGAAGCTAAACCTACGACACCTATAGCGACCGAACCACGAACAGAACAAGCTAGCACCATGATGCCGATAAGAGAGGCTGCCCTCTACTGGGTTCCCCCACGAGGTCTAGGAACACACGATGACGTCAACCACCAAGATGCAAGAGGGAGGGTAGTGTACAACTGGGTCTACCAGCCATGGGATCGGCAAGATATCCTGACGTTTCAAAAATCTCTGCCCGATTTACGTAAAAACACCACTGCCTTCTATACCGAACTAGATACAGCCTTAGGTTCAACGATTATGACCCTAGCTGACATCGATTTGCTTTTCGGGTTATGTCTGCCAGCTGATGTGTGGAAGCAAATCCGGAAAGTCGACCACCTTGAGCTGTTTGGACATACCTGGTCACAACTCGATGGCATAGATAGACAACGAGAACCTAGACAGAAGCCTTTGAAACCCATTTTAGAACTCCCAGACAAAATTGTGCAGAAACTAAAAACCCTGATCCCAGAAAAGAAAGTGGACTGGTCGATAGTAACGGCCTGTCGTCAGAAACCCCAGGAAGACGTATCGGAATACTTCTCCCGGTTTGAAACGGTGTTCTCCGATTACAGCGGCCAGGACATGACCACTGCAACCGGACACCATCTGTTTGTCCAGAACTACGTCAAAGGTCTGTCGCAGGAGGTCTCTCAGAAACTACAGGCCAGCGAGAGTAGTTGGGCAGCCTCCAAACCTGCGGCTATCCTCCAGATGGCCCAATATTATGAGCACCAGATAAATGAAAACGATAGAGCGACAGAGAAAAAGAAGAAAGACTTGAAGGAGAGGGTGATGATTGCGCAGTTGCAAGGGGTGACTGTAGGTCGAGAGCAGTACAAAGGGAATTACCAGACGAATGCCCCTAGGAATCCACCCCCTAAAGACCGTGCTCCCGCACCCTATGTTGGACGTAAAGATATTAGCGAAGACCAGTGTGCATTCTGCAAGGGATTCGGCCACTGGAAATCCCAGTGTCCGGTTCTGTTGGAGATGAACAGGAATAGGGACCCCAAAGACGTAGCGGGTGGACCGAGAAATAGAGGACAGGGACGAGAGTCCACGAACGGTACAAATAACGACAGATCAGGCAGACCGACTACATTTGACCGTCCCCGACAGAACCAGTACCAACAGTCCGACTGCGACGATGCCCGCGACTTCGCATAGGACTGCCTAGGACAAGGGAGGGATCCAGTCGAGCTCTATGTTGACCAGCAAGGTCCTTATGTCACCGCTAAGGTCCTGGGTACGAAGTCTCCATTTCTGGTAGACACTGGCGCGACACGTAGTGCGTTATCTAAATGACTGATTCCAAGGGCACCCTTGTCTGGCTCACTTGTAACATCGATAGGTTTCGATGGAACCCCCTCCACTAACCCTTTGTCCACACCAATCTCCTTTGACCTAGAGAACAACACCACTGACACGACGTTTTTGCTTTCTTCCAATACCCCTGACGCCATTATGGGACTTGACTTGCTAAAACATTTCCGAGCCACATTAGATGTTCACAAGACGGAGTTCGAGTCTTTCTGTATGACAACCCGGTTCTACTCAGACATTGTCCTTCTCGACGCATGTTTTCCATCACTGACACTGACTCGTCCCTACTTGACGCTCTGCCTCCGTATCTGTGGGCCAAGACTGATTCGGACGTAGGACGCATGATGATTGACCCAGTGTACATAACTGTTCGACAGGACGCAATACTCCCAAAACTTCCACTATATCGGATATCGCATGAGGGCGAGAAGGCATTGGTGAAGATTATTCAGTCCCTGATAGACGCAGGAGTGGTAGAGGAAGTGGTTAGCAATGTTTGCAACAGCCCTATCTTACCCATCATAAAGAAACAAGGAGAGGGAGATGAGAAAGCGTACCGCTTCATCATCGACCTTCGAGAGGTTAACAAAGTAGTTGTACCTCAGTACCCTGTGGTCTCGGACATCACCACTATTCTGACTTTGATTCCTTCTACTGCCACCACCTTCACTGTCATTGACCTCAAACATGCTTTCTTCTCTATCCCCATCCATCCAGACAGCCGATACCTCTTTGGCTTCACCTTGAAAGCCCGCTCATATAGATTCTGTCGAGCACCCCACGGCTACACAGAAAGCCCCAGCATCTACAGTCAGGCCCTCAAGAGACAACTGGACGAAGTTCAGTTACCCGATGGAGTGGTGTTGATACAATACGTCGATGACATCCTTTTGGCGGCCGATACCCCTCCACTTGCAGTCACAGCCACCATCCAACTCCTGCACTTCCTTGCGGAAAATGGCCACAAGGTCTCCAAAAAGAAGCTGCAATTCTGCCAACCCCAGGTCACTTACCTAGGCCACCTTCTGTCCAAAGACGGAAGGAAACTTACTCCTGACCGAATCCAAAGCATTCTAGAGACCCCTGTACCTAAGACTCAGAAACAAGTCCGCTACTAACTAGGCCTCACTTCATTCTGTCGACAGTGGTTACCGAATTTCAGCCTCATCGTGAAACCGCTGCTTTCTCTGCTGGCCAAAGATGTTCCCTTCCCACTCCCTTGGACCCCTGAATGCCAATCCTCCTTCATAGAACTACGAGATGCCCTTTGTTCAGCCCCTGTTCTAGGAACCCCTGATTACACGAAGCCCTTCTCCCTCTACACTCACGAAAGGGAGGGATGTGCTTTGTCTGTCTTGACCCAGTCCATTGGCCCAAAGCAACAACCATGCGCTTACTTCTCTGCCACTCTTGACCCTGTAGCCAGAGCTTTGCCTGCCTGCCTTCGAGCAGTAACTGCCGCTGCTATCTCTATCCAACAGAGAGAGGGAATCGTACTCTCGATTTCCCTCACAGTGTTAGAACCCCATGCGGTTGACACCCTCCTGAACCAAACTAAGATGCAACACCTGACGAGTGCACGACTGACTGGATACGCCGATGACCTCCAGCTAATCTTCAACCTTTCCCATTCCCCCTCTTCTTCCCAGAACGTTCAATCTGTCATGTTGTTCATCCAGGATTGGATGAACTGCAACCACCTCAAACTCAATCCGGACAAGACGGAACTAGTCTTGACCGGAGGTGGTTGCAGTCCCTGGTCCCCTTCTCATTGGCCACATTCACTTGGTGTCCCTCCGCTTCCTGTCCCCAAGGTCAAAACCCTGGGTATCTCCCTTAACTCTTCACTCTCTGTTCACTCACAGGTTAACTCGGTTGTTTCCTCTTGCTTCTTTTCCCTCAGAACCATTAGGAAGATCTCTCGTTTTTTCTCCCAACCTGCCCTAAAGATCATAATGATGGCTATGGTGCTCTCGCGCCTTGATTATGGTAACATCATTTACAATGGCGCCCCGGCCTATGCCATTCACCGTCTGCAGCTAGTGCAGAACCAGGCTGCCCGCCTAATCCATGGCCTGCCCAAATTCCACCGTGCCACTCCCCTACTGCAGGCACTACACTGGCTGCCGGTGAAAGAGCGAGCCTTGTTCAAACTTGGCTGCACCACCTTTCAGGCCAAAATGGGCACCGCCCCGGAGTTCATTTGCTCCGCTATTAAGCCTTATACACCGGGCAGAGAGCTCCGTTCCACCCATAAGGCACTTCTAACCACTCACCGATTCAGAAAGAAAAAGGCAGGCGGAACAAAATTTGCAGTTCTTGCCCCTGTGTTTTGGGACTCCCTTCCAGCGGAACTCCGCACGACACCTTCGTACATTGAGTTCCGGAAAGGTCTTAAAACCCTGCTCTTTTCCCGAGCATACAATGTCTAAACTCCCTCCGCTCCTGTAGTATCCTCGCAGTCCAAAAGCGCCAAGACTCTGCGTGGTAGAAGCGCGCTATACAAATGTTTTTAAATTCAAATTCAATTCAAATTGGATACGAATTGACTCTGCTTGCACCCCACATCACCCTGAAAAGATGCACCACACTGAACCCGGCAACTTTGTTGCCCCTACCAGAGAACGATCCCAATGTGTCCCCTGTACATGACTGTGTGACCCTCACGGACGAACAGACCAGGAGTAGGGTTGACCTCAGAGACACGGCTTTTCCTGACCCTGGCGGAGAGCTGTGGGTGGACGGTTCTTGCATCAAACTCCCCAATGGCACTACCTCAGCTGCTTATGCAGTCACCACAGCCCGAACTGTAGTAGAGACAGCCCACATCACACAACGATCTGCACAGGCAGCAGAACTGATTGCCCTCACACGAGCATGTATCCTGGCAGCAGGAACCACAGCAAACATTTACACCGACAGCCAGTATGCCTTCGGGGTGGTTCACCACTTTGGGCTCCTTTGGAAGGAGAGGGGATTCTTGACCTCGCATGGCACCCCCATCCTATCCCCACCCCCATCTAGTCTCTGCCCTAACTGAAGCAGTCCTTCTTCCCAAGCAACTTGAAGTAATAAAATGCCAAGCGCACAAAAGGGTGACAGACATCATTGGACAGGGGAATGCACTAGCCGACATGACTGCCCGAACCACAGCTGAGAATAGGACGACAACACGCATGTACGTGACCAGGTCACAAGCCGAGAAATGGACAGACGCTAGGGAAACTATTAGGGACATCCAAATGGCCAGCTCACAACACGAATTGACTGAATGGGCACGGGTGGGACTGAAAGACGACGAAGGCTGCTGGCGAACAAAAGACACGAACAAATGGTTGCTACCTGACTCATATCTGATTCCCATACTGATTATGGCACACTCCCCTGCACACATAGGATCAGCCCCTATGATCGAACTTGTCTCCAGAGTTTGGCACAACGACAAGATCACAGACTCCGCCAAACGTCTGGTCCAACAATGCTTGATATGTTTGCAACACAACCCTGGGAAAGGAACTGTAGTACCCCGGGGAGGGTTTGGGGTTCCCAATCACCCGTTTGAAGTCCTGCAGATGGACTACATCCAGCTAGACAGATGCCAAGGCCTGAAGTACGTACTTGTTGTAGTGTGCACATTTAGCAAGTGGGTGGAAGCCTATCCAACCCGTGACAACACTGCCATGGCCACCGCAAAGGTACTACTAAAGGAATTCTTCCCTCGTTACGGCCTCTGTCGAATTTTGTGGAGCGACAATGGCCCCCACTTCGTAGCCGAAGTTATCCAACTCATCCTGAAGGGGTTGGGTGTAAAACAGAAGTTCCATGCAGTCTTCCACCCCCAATCTGCGGAACTAGTTAACAACACAATGCCACTCTGAAACTAAAACTGGCTAAGATAGTGGCTACCAGAGGACTGAAATGGCCAAACGCACTCCCACTGGCATTGCTATCGATGCGTTCCACCCCCACCAAACACCACTTGACACCATACGAGGTCGTTTTCGGCCGGCCCATGAGCGTCTGGTCTGCACCAAAACCGACTTCCATTCATGACGTCCCAGACGTCCTAATGTCTGATTACTTGTACCAGTTGACTAAAACACTGTCTGTTATCCACCAACAGGTGCTGCATGCCATTCCTGACGCTTCCAGGGGTCCCGGACACAACCTGCGACACGGGGATTTCGTCCTGATCCGAAATTTCCAGCGTGCCAAGAGTCTGGAACCCCGGTGGACGGGCCCCTGGCAAGTCCTACTCACCACCCGAACAGCTCTTCGAGTGGAGGGTGAAAGGAACTGGGTGCATGCGCACCACACTAAGAAAATCTCCCCGACTCTGACGACGACCGAAGACGTGACCACCCAGGAAGAGCTTCTGAACAAAGACCGCCATCCTTGAACTGTTATCCTGATACAGAGACACTCAAATTAGCAAAATATCCCGATCCTACTGTGCCGTCCAGAGAAGGGTATAACTTGCGACGAAAGGAGGGAGTTTCGGCTAAGCAGACCATTGACTAAGTCGTAATTCTCAGAGCGGCGGCCTAACACTACTAAGGCTGTCAGGAGAGAAGCCAGACGAAGTTTGTGGTTCTGCCCGCTACCGAGCTCCCTTGAAGATGATGGAAGCACCCGGCACGAAGATGATGGAAGCAACCGGATATCCGAAGATCCGCTACAGAAATCCAAAGACTGACAAAATCCACAGTTCAAAGACTATTGCACTTTTTATCGCCCTCATGACCACCCTCTGGATTGTGGAAGAGAACGCACCAGCCCATGAGACATTCCTGACCACTGCACAGCCTACCATTATGAAGGAACATTATCTGATTTCTCTTTCACCCAAACTCCGAGAAAGACGTAAGGAGTTTTGGAACAACTCCTTCGTGCAACTGCTGCACCAACACAATCTTGCTACCAATGCCACCAACTGCTGGATCTGTGGGTTGCTACCCCACGCCACTGGACATTCCATACCCTTCATCCCTTCGTCCTTCTCAATTCACGGCTCCTGCCTTGCTTGGCTGATCCTCTTGCAAGAAAGCTATAGGGATAATGCCACCTCCAGCAAAACTATGACACATTTCTTTCATGAGGTCTGGCAGAACAAAAGGAAGAAAACTGCTACACACTTCTGCCCACAGACCTCCAACGACTCTATCCACATGGACATCCCTGTCGAAGAACGAATTGAAATGCAGGTGTTTAACAATCTGACCAGACCCACCTTCCCCTACCTCTGGAAACGAACAGCTGCCACCCTGACTGTGGCCCTATCCGTCATCAACGTCACAGGCCTTATGTGCATCGAAGGGCTTGGGACACAGCTGGTAGGCCGCAGCGCTTGCCACATCACCAGAACTTTGGACTCCACCGATCCACCCTCTTTTGTCTCCTCTCTGAACATGTACTTTGTTTGTGGTACAAAGGCCTACACCTGGCTCCCCAAAGGCTGGGGGGGGGCACCTGTTTTATCTCCTTCATCCTTCCTCCGACCTATGTGGCTCCAGCGAATCACCACAGACAAAAATGAGCCAAGGACATTGAACAAGCCGACTCCACCTGGAGCACAGTTCCTTGATGCAATGAAGGGACTTGTTCCACTCTGGGGCCCGATGGCGAACAGCCGTGCCATCCGACACTTGACTCAGGCAGTCGAGACAACGATGAACATTACAGCTGGCATCCTTTCGAACAATACAGCCGAGCTTCAAGCGGTCCGCCTGGTGGCTCTCCAGAACCGCCTTGTTCTAGATGTGGTTCTAGCGGATCGTGGAGGAGCATGCCGCATCATTGGGTCCAGCTGCTGCACATATATACCGGACAATTCACCCTCAGTGTACAAAGCCATCGAACATCTCCAAAGACTTTCCTCAGAAGTTCACCAGGAGCAAGAAGAATGGTCGCTTGGTGGATGGTTCTGGAGTACTGTTAAGAACTGGGGATGGAGATTGTTTACGATTATCCTGATTCCTATTGTTGTAATATGTGGGTTCTGCTTAGGAATCCAATGCCTGCCGCCTCTGTGTTCACTATGTGCGAATTGTATCTGCCCTAAGACTGTGGACTTCAAAAAGGAACGCATGAGAGCATTGTACGATGTTGAGGTTAGGAATTTGATGAAGATAGACATCGATTAGACAAGTTGGCTAGATATGTTGAAAAGGGAGGACTGTTGAAATCTAGTTTGCAGCGTCAACATTATCGGCGCCATCTTGTCCCTTTTTAGGCCCATTCGTGCGCGTAAGCAGCAGCCATTTTGAATGCCATGGCCTCTCTGCCCACCGCAGATAGCCAACGCGTCTCTCTCTCTCTCTCTCTCTCTCTCTCCTAACCTCGCAGGCATCCCCCGCGCGCTGACAGCCCCCGCTCTCACATTCTTGGGCCATAAACCCCTCTTCAGCGCAACCCTGCCTCAGAACCCCATCCTGTTCCCAGCCCAACACCTCCCTCCATTGCTTTCATGATCCCGTGCCCTTTGATAAACCCCCTTTTCTCTGTGCCCGATTGTCCTGCTCGTTCCCTGGCCCTGCGGATGCTGTTTATTGCCCCCATACAGTAGGAAGTTCCCCCATCAAAGGATCCACAAACTGATCAAAGCCCCCACCCCATGAGATCCGATCAACCACATGCATTCCGGGAATCGGCGGAATTCCCACCTGCGTGACAGTCGTCCCCTGTTGTGACCGGGGTGGGGACTTCTACTGTAAATGTGTGTGGGAACGGGCTTGAAGCGGGGATTCCGAGGATGTCTTTCCATACTTCAAAGTGTTTGCAAGAATGTGCCACATGCAATAAACTGTAATAAAGACCATAAACCTGTGTATAAGAGGCCAGGCCTCAGAGATGCGGTTAGAGCACCTCGAGAAGATACCCTGTTGTCTGAGTTGACGTGTTCTGCTCCGTCGGAATAAACTTCTGTTTCCTGCCTTCCAGTCTCCAGCGCCTGCCTCTTTGCTTGATAGATTGAGTGGTATTAGAGGCGGTTAGCGCCGGGCAATACTGAAAAAGGTTTTTGTTCGACATCGGCCCTACCTTTTTCCACAAGACTACACCCAGGTGGAGGGAAAGGTTATAAGATTGAGACAACTAAAATCTCGTATCGTTTTCATTTTATCTACCATGAAATAAAATGGTTTAAATTCTGTATAAGAATCACTTTATTTTGTGAAATCTTAAATAAATATATATGTTCAGGATGTCTGGATGAGTTAACATTGCCTTAACCTTTGAGATCTTGGGTAGTATTAGATATCCTCGTCATCAGTATTGCACTGCAAAAAATACTAAATTATTTACTTTATTAGCTAATATCTTTTATTTCACATGTGACAGTATTTTGATCGTAGATTAATCATTGTGCACTTTAGGATTAGTGAGAAATTATCTTTATGCTATTTTTAAGACAGGATGTTTTAGCCATTATTGCATTCATATATATATATATATAATCATTTACAGCTTTGGAAATCTGCTTCTGTTTGTCACTACTATATGCTAATGATAGCTGAAATGTGTGTTTCATGCAGTGGTGAGGGGACTCAACAATATCCCAGAATGCACCTGAGTGTTTTTGCACTACTTGCTCCTGATTACGTACATTCTATTGAATGTCAGAAATAATTGATCGGCTCTGTCCGAATAAGGACAACAATGTGACTTGATCTTGGCACATTCCACAGACTTAGGTGAAACGTTGATTGGAGAAATGCTGCCACCCACTTTTTATTTTCTGTACTTTAGGCTGGAGAGGGACTTGTGTCCACACTTTCCTTTTTACTCTGAAGCACCTTGCACATTTCCCCCTTAGAAAATAAACTTTGTGATATGTTTGTAATGTTTGGCAATGTGTGTTTCTTTGGAGTATTTGTTATGACGAGTGCAGCTAAGAATTGATTATTTGCATTCAGCAGATTGTCTTGATATTGGATTGTTTGGTGAGACCCCTTCCATATTAAGCTGGTAATCAGTAATTCTGTGCAAGACATAAGATTCTTTTCCTACAAAGTGCTGTTCACATTTTTTTATATTTATTTAACCCTTACTTTGAGGGTCATCGTTTGATTTATTTGTTTTTCTGTCGTAGTGCACGCCTACAATTGTGTGAGGTATGATGGAGGTGACTGGTTCTTGTACCAGTTTAGCAGTTTCAGCAGTCTAGATGTAAGCAGACGGTCTTAAGTCGACACCGCATCGACATCCTATGTTTGGTTCGCTTTATGACCACACTTGAAGTTCTACCTTGAATATGGATTGAACTTCACAAGTTGAAAGCGACAATAAGTAAATGCTCAGATGGTAAGATTACTTATCTGTAGCATTTTCCTTCCTTCACTAAAAAAAGGAATTGGCCATTCGATTAATATGTATGCTTTTGGATATTTTACATCTCATAGTATGCCTTGATAGTGATGCCATTTGATTTTTTTATGTACATGTCCATTTGGACCTGGTCTACTGCCTATATTGTGTTCAATCACTTTAGATACGGCAGAAGCCTTAACGGTTAGAGTAAGGACCTCTCACAGGCGCACAGGTGCATCTCCAAAAGCTCGTCAGCTCAATGGCTCAAGGGAGCCTTTTCAAGCCGAAAGTTCTTTTTTTCCTTAGGGTGGGCATCTACATTTTTGCACAATGGATGTCTAGAGCAAGAATTTGGTTTGCTCTATATCACAGTGCAATGTTAAGACTCAGTTTGGGGCCACAAAAGAAGCAATTTGTGACAGTGCAGAATATTGAAAACGTGAGTTAAACCTCCTGGAAAGCCAGATGCCCAGGAATGTGTGATATATATTTACTGCATGCAATGCTTGAACTACGTGATATCTGCCCATGAAAATAATACACTTTAAGAAATGCTATAATTCTGCCTATATGATGAATATCATTTGCGGGTATTTATAACCAAAAACTGCACCTGGGTGGAGGGAAAGGTTATAAGATTGAGACAACTAAAATCTCGTATCGTTTTCATTTTATCTACCATGAAATAAAATTCCTTGTTTAAAATAACAGCGATATAAGGTAATTTGATAGTGTGAACAATTGAGGCAGTAATGATGAAAATATTGATATAAATAATCAGGTTGTTGGAGAAATTAAACTAGAATTAAAGAAGCTTATAAGAAGTCTCTCATGACTAATCTATCCAGCATTTTTGCAACAGTCTAATTATGGGCTCCTCTGAACTGACATTTGCTTTGAGTTCTGACTTATATAGATATTTTGTAATATATTGAAGTTACGATTAGGTGCTGATGATTTGGTTATTGCTTGGAGTGTTTCCAAAGGCTTCTTACCTATATGATTCAATGTATTTAACCATAATCGATGGGGTTTATAATTTACCATGACTGTTGGCAGAGAAAGTATTGAATTTCTAGATTTAAGTTTTTTTGCAAAACGATGCAAAGTTAATAGCATAATTCCTCCATAAAGAATCAGCTTTCAACTCAATTTTCAGACCTGACAGTTATCATGCTCGGAATATAACGCAACCCCACATGTGGAACGAGCCAAATGTTTCTGTACCATGAGAGATGACTACACATAAGTGTTGGATGAAACGGCTGTGAGGTTGAAAGGCGTGGGTTATTGCAAAACCTTAGAACTGTAGAAAAAAGACCGACCACAAAGACAGATGCAAGTTATTTATGCCAAAGGAATGTACATTAAACACTGAGACCATCTACTCACATGATACTCTTGAGAGCGTTCTAACTTGAGGACTGTTTTAAACAAACTTTTAAATGTACTAGAAGCACATCCAATGTTAAAAAAGTACAATCTTTCTCTTCTTAAGCAGGCCTTATATAGAGCTGAAAATGTACACGAGGGCGAGAAGTTTATGTGTGTCATCTAAAAAGAAAGCCGGTTCTTGGTTTAACCGCTCTGGGCAATGGAGTGGCCAGAAATGTTAAATTCCCTACACTTTGAACCACATCTTTTATGGCACCAAGAGAGTGAAACAAGTGAGACGAGTCCTCCTTAGAAAAGTTCTCTACTTCCCTAAATGTATCCATCCTTCCATTCCACCCACTTATGCAGCCATTTATTCATCAGTTTACATCTTCCATCCATCCCTTCACCCTTCCATCCATTTTTTCACTCTCATCCATCCACCCATTCATCCATTATTTCTCCCATCTATCCTTCTGTTTATCCTTTCATTCATTTTGCCTTTTTAATCGTCCATACTCCTTTTCATCAATCCATCTTAAAACAGCGATCCTTTTAACTTCTGTATTTCCTTTTATTTTTATTGCTTTCATTCACCTTTCCTTTTTTCACCCTTCCATCTAACCTTGCACTCTTTCTTTCTTTTATACACTGTTCCTTCATTTAACTGTCCTTTAATCTTTTCTTTCACCAGCTTTCCTTTCAACCTTCCTTTCAATATTAATTCCTTCCTTTTCCCATTCTTTTGCCCAGCTTTTTTCTACTGATAATTCTTCTTTCTCTCAATTTCTTACTTTTATACTCTCCTGCTCGCTATTTGCCTATTTATCTCTCCCTTTACCCATTTTTATTATCTCTCTTTCTTTGTCTTGTTTGCTGAATTGGTTTCAGTTGGCAGTTCTCTGCCCCTCTTATTCCCTCACCATACTGTTCATGGTGTTTTGTCTGAGAACAGAATTGTCCAAAAAAGAACTAATTCAAGTTTTAGTGGGCCAGCTGCAACCCCTGAAGTGGGGGGTCGTGGCGTCACTTCCTCTGGGTTTCAAAAATGTTGAGATTGTATTTTGTGTCAATTGGCACTTAATAAATGTCAATTTATTATCGGCTCCAATCATGAAGTTTTTGTCATAGCAAATAAACCTTGATTCTTTGGCGTGTAAGCCATGACTAGCAACGCCAAGGTTTGGCTAATTGCATTGGGCACATTGTCTTGATATGAAAATATGTAATTTCTCTTTTCTACAGAAGGGTCCATCTCTGCTTTGTTTATTCACCATTATAGAGACTTTGCTACTGGCCAACACGTTTATGATAAAACTTTGGTGTCTAAAGGTATTAGCAGTGACCTGCTTAAGATGGATAGCAAGAGAAGAAAGATTAAGAGTAAAAAAAGGCAAATTGGGTCACAATAAGATGTATCTTTGGTAAGAAGAATATTTCAAAGGAAAAAGTACGTCTTTAAATTATACCTGGTTTTTTAAGCATTCATTGTTATGATACATTGAAATAGCTGTATCCTAACTCCAACGTGTACTCTTCGTTTGTAGTGGGTCTTCCAGGTGGTTGATACATTGATGGCTCATGCTCACCACACATTTGAGTTTGGTAGCATTCGAGTGAATGCCCGTCAATATGCTGACAAAATAAAATTAAAAGAGACCAGGATAGGGCTTCAGAAACTACTGAATGCCTTACTAGTTCATGCACATACCTTTTGTCAAATAGCGAGGATGATGGCCTTTGGAAGAAAGAGGTCACACTTTACAGGGTGATGAGGACTGATAGGAGAAGTACTTCACTGTGAAAATGTAAAAATGCATACTAATTGAACATGTTGTTGGAAGCATCGCCTTCAAAGGCTAAGGTGAAAGTCTTACATTCCTAAATGAGACTTGTGGGGTTTATTTACTGTTATGTGTTAACACGTGGATTTCTATCTTTCAACCCTGTGAGGTGAAAATTAATCTGCAACTGCTGTATGGGAAGGTATAGTGGGTGTCAAATGATGCTCTTCTATCCTCCTTGGATAATGTTGAAGGGAAATGTGGCGATCAATGCTGGAAATTGTGATGCTACTGTCACCTTCCCTGAAGCCAGACTATTGCTAGTGAGGTATAGCGCTTAAACAAGGTACACCATTTTCGTTTAGAGCAAAATCATAATTCCAACACTAAAGGCCTCTACATGCCACATAGATAGTGTCAGATTAACACATAAGCAATTTAGAGATTACCACCCCATGTCTAAAAGATCCTTTACTACCTTCTAAGTGTAAGGACCTTTTTAGAAAAACAGCTTGTGTATGGAAGTAATCACATTGTACACTCATACAAACCAAAGATATCTGTTATGCCAAATATACCTGAGCTTGAATTCAATGCAGCCAGAATGGGAGGGGGAGTTAGGATGAGTCAGCTAATAAACTTGCAATTGTGGAGGGTCTGGAAAAGATGGAGAGTGCCTGTGGGAGTGTGAGGGCTGACTAAATGACTCAACATATCTCATGAATCACTTCTTTGTCCAAAATATAAAGAGAGATTACTAGGCTGACGAAACATTTAGTAAGAAGTGTGGTGCTCTGAATAGAAATATGGAATTATTGTCTTTGAAGCCATTATTATATGTGTGTGTGGGGAGTGTGTGTATGTGTGCACGTGTGCTTTGCTGTGTGTATGTTTTTGTCTGTGTCTGGCAAATGTAGGATATAGAAATACGTTATCTTTGTAGTTACTTTGGTGCTAAATAATTTCATATTGTATTGCAATATATTTCAGTTCCTAAACAATGATGTTCTATTTCTTTACACATAACGACACTCGTTTTACTGCCAACAAGATGCAATTGTGATCCTGCCATTCAATGGTTGTTTGTATTTTGTCATGCAACTTAATATCAATTTTTTAGACAACATTCAAACTACTCATTCAATTTAGTATCAGGTTAATCCACCATTTACTATATCAACTCGCTTGTTTATTTAAAGCATGAAAAACACATAAGTAAACAGGCACCCGAGCTGTCATCAGAGAGGCCAAACATTATTAAAGCAGCAATTAATGATCAGTGGGCCCAAAACTCTTTGCTGATATCTACTGTGATCTTAAGGCTATTAGTTTGAATTCGGTGCCCTGCTCAGTCGTATATCCTTCTGAGTTGGGTAAACGGAGTATCATTACATTGGGTATATAGATACTGGTTCCGCTACCTCGAGTGCCAACGTGTCAAGAGAGGGGACACGCCCCTCTTCAAGAGAGGGGACACGCACCTCTGGAGACCATTCCCTCTTTCCCTTCTGACCTACTCTGGACGCGCGCCCTCCCCTGACCGATATTACTTAAAAGTAAGGTTTGGGAGCCGCCTACAACGCCATCTCCAAATTAGCAAGCTGCATGCCCTCCGATAACATTGTGATATAATACCAAGTTGTCCCACAGTTTTGATTACACATGATTGTAATCAGTTTATATACACTAAGGGGCATATTATCAAGGAACGGCGTTAAAATTATCACCTCTTTAGCGGCAGGAAACTGCTGCTAAAATGGCGATAATGGGCTTGATAATATGCCATAGAGAATTCCAATAGAAGCCTATGTTAACACCAGAAAATGTGCTTCTATTGGAATTCTCAAGGGCATATTATCAAGGCCATTATCCCTGCTTTAGCAGCAGTTTCCTGCCGCTAAAGTGGCGATAATTTTAACGCCTTTTCTTGATAATATACCCCTAAGTCCCTGTATGCACTACAAGATTCCATTTCTTGAGAGCACATTACAGCAACTGTAATCCCAGAGTAATCTAAGGATAACTCTCTGTACTTTATTTTGATTTAATTTTCACACAATGCCAAGTAATACATGATGAGTGCTCTCACTTCTTTCCCTTCTGATTCTCCCAACTTAGCCGTGCAATAAGTGGTGTTACCTACATGGCTGGAGAGTGGTATTATCACTTCACTAAATAAGTCAATTGACGTTAGAGATTGTTTAAACAAGCGACCACCTCGCTTACTGTAATTTTGTTTGGCATAAAAAGACCTCTTTGGTAGTTCAATAGAATAATTTGAGACATGCCTAAATGTTTTGTTCTCCTTTTGATTGTTTATTTCAGATAGGCGGTGGACCTTCACACATCTGGGCCTTCACCTGATCTCACAGGCTACTGAACTTCGGTGGCCAGTATATTCAAGTATATATGTATATATATTTTCTATGCAGAGTGACTAGTCAATTGATCCTGAAGAATGCCCATGAACCCCGAGTGGGGTCACTTAAGGGCAGAAACACGTTGACCTACTTTAGGGTTATATTTGTTGGTAACCCCTAGCCCTCTCTTCTTTTAATCCTGACCCTGGAGACCACAGAATGAATATAATTTGGCTTCCTGTAGGCAGTTATATTCCACAACTCATCCTTCATCGCACTCTGCTCGCCCTTTTTTCTTCATTTCATTTCTTCACGGGTACCTTCAAAACACCTCAGCTCCTCTTTGAAGCCCGGAGAGTTGGAGCCCATACCAATGACCTTGCTGTCTTCATGTGAGGAGGGAGCCCAATGATGAGTGAGGGTTCTTGTCCTAAAAGAGTCCTTCCCTGCATAATGGTTGGAATGCTTGGTCCTACACCCAGACTATGACAAATTTGTGATCGGTTCCCTCGGCCCTTTTTTGACTCTAAATTTCTCAAGACTTACTTTTTATAAGTTTCATATTCAGATTGGGAGTAGTATCGGTCTCCCATTCAAGACCTCATTCCCGAGATCTCTTGTGTGCTATTGATTTCGAGAGAGGGGTCCATGATCAGAGAGCGTGCAGGGTAAGTGTATTATGTCAGTGATCCATGGAAGGTTCAACTGTGATGTTAGCCACCAATCAATGAATGTGTGAGTTCGTATTCCGGACTGTAGAATGGTAGGAGTAAGCTTGCAGTCGATTCCTCCATGAGCATGGTGCTCAAGAGCCTGGCGAGCTGTGGATAATCCATTCAATGCGGGTTATTGCTGTCCATCTCTGGACATAGTGTTATGTTGAAATCACCTCCCCGTATAGTGTTTTGCACATTCCATTATCTGCAGAGCTTGATTATGTTTTTGAAAAACTCAAGTGTATCTGTGATAGTGGCTTAGGTATTGATTAGTTTGATGGGTATGCTCTATTTTGCATGTTCAGACAGACTTCTCAATCAGTATGGCTACTCTGAATGAATGTGAACTAAAAAAGCTGAAATATTTGTTTGGGCCCCAGGAGGAACCGACGGGCGGGGGAGCTCAAAACGTGTGTAGGTGTGTCTCTGGCAGCATAGCAATTACCAACTTATGTTGAGCAAGGCACACCATAAATAGGCATCTTTTTTGGGGATTACCCTGTTCCCTTAAGGTCCATGAGATGATCTTAAGGGTATGCTTGACTGACTGAAAATGACAGGATACTTTAGCTGCAAATGTTGATTTTCATGTCCTGTCTAAACCAATCCCCTTCCAACTCCTACCCCCACCCACACTGACTCCCTCAACTTTTAGTGTAAACTCCCCACATCACTACCTGAAAGAAAAAAAAATATGCTATCGCAAACATGTTAAGGAGCTGGGTCATGCCGTCCAACCCTGTGCTTCAAAATGTGGATAGAAGCTAAAATCAGCTCTAGTTACTTACAAACCCAGATATAAAATATGAGCCATCAGCAAAGGTAGTTAGGAGTACTGGTCCTTAAGTCTTTTGTAAGGGGCTCCAGCGTGGTAGAAACGTGTTGACTAAAGCCTCTATTATATCATAATTTTATAAAACCTTTTTCCGTACAAAGTCTTTGGCCAGCTTCATTGCGTCCTTCAGGGTCTGACAGATAGTAGCACTCTCGCCGTGCTGGATCCAGAGGCACGCCAGGTATAACAGCGTATTTAAAGTCTTACATGCATAGGACATTTTTAGGTTCTGTGTATGCTCTCCTGGATTCTTGCACTGTGTTATGTTATGTTATGTTATGTTATGGTATTCATTCTTGTATAGCGCTCGACACGCCCGGGGGCATCTAGGCGCTGACTAGCAATGTTCCTGCAACTGAAAGGAGAGCAAATGAGATTAGAATAGGAAGGCTTTGAGCGGTTTCCTAAATGTGCTGTAGATGTCCATTTTGCGAAGGCAATCGGGTAACTCGTTCCAGTACCTTGGAGCTAGGTACGAGAAAGATTGTCCTCCAGAGAGACACAGCCTTATGCGTGGTACTTGTAGGAGACATTGCGCCCCCGACCTAGGGTTTCTGCGAGGTACATATTTGGTGAGTCTCTTTTGGAGGTATTTGGGGCCTCTTCATTTAAGTGCTGTATAAGTAAGACAACAGATCTTAAAATATGATCTTTTTCTCACTGGTAGCCAGTGGAGTTCGCGCAGTAAAGGAACCAATGCGGTGCCCGCTGGGCGATTCAATACCATTCTAGCTGCAGTGTTTTGAATCACCTGCAGTTTGTTCAGCAGGGTCTCTCCATGAGTTGCTCCATGAGTGAAATACGTATCCTGTTGGTGTTTGTGGCAGGTATCAGTCAGTCAGTCAAATACACTTTATTCGATTCGTTAAAATCATAAATGACATAAAATAGTACAAACATTCACATTTAAATGATTCATATATTTTCAAATTCACTGCAAAAACCCATTAAATCGTTATAGGACAATAAAATCAATTTAAAATCCGTGTTAAAATCAATCACAGTAATATGTCATGTGGAACCACTTTTCTTTTGTTTGATTCTCATTGCTGCCACTAGGAAACTAGCCACACTGTAGATGATGCGAGTAGTTCTCAACAACTGGAGATATAAGAGGGCGGGCCTTACTTGGGTAATCCCGGCCTCTTTCAGGATTGGGACCAAATATTTTTTCCTAATATCTTTAAAGAATCCACAAAACATAATAAAATGTATGGTATCTTGTTGTGAATGGTTGTCACAGTTGCACGGCGGCCCGCATTCAGGTTTTATCGATGATTGGGTACTACCCAAGTAAGGTATCACTATTATGTGCCACCGTGATAATGTTAAAATAACATGAGGTCTGAATAGAATGACAGAATACATGAATAAAAGATTTTGAAAGCCAACATTGAAAAAAGGAGTGTAAAGGAGTTCTTGAACTATACGAACATATTGCAGGGAGACAAACATAATATATCGATAACGTTTATTGATAGAATATCCCATTCAAAGATGGCCACTATGAATATAGAATGGCAGAAAGGAAGAGGCTATGGACATAGCTAAAAATAACTTTAATTCATAATCTTATAACTAATTTAGAATAAAAGAATGCCAACAGGAGAGGGACTGTAATTTAAAAAGAAGTTTCGGTACTCGTCATACACTACTTTCATAGTCGCTCCCTTTTTATAAATATGTGAGTCAGTATGGCAGCTTAATACACATGCACAAATTGTGAAGATAATCCAATCACTGATAAGATGCATACTGGCATGCATTGCATACTATTAACAACAGCCTAAGATGGCCGACGCAGTGTTACGTTATGCCGCGTGACTGTAAACGGGTCACATAAGACGTCAACCGGGCAGCGTGTGAAAAGCTGAGCTGCCAGCCACTCTGCACTGAGGAACGAGATAAGGCACGATCTGGCAATATGGGCGGTGAGCAAAAGGAATGAGCATGCTTTTGAGATGAGAGAGGTCGGTTAAGTAGTTGAAGATAGATTATAAATGGCAATGAAACTTGCCTCTGTGGTCAATACACGGAAGTGAGACATGAACTGTGTTGTTTCTTTTGAAGAGGCTGATTGTATCGTAGCGGCGTGTGCGAAGTACACAGGCTGTAAACATGATTGTTAAGGACATGTATAACATGAGAGAAGAGATTGAGCACTTAAACTGGATTATTCACTAGGGTGATAAACATAGAGGGCAATGATTTTTACATATAAAACTGAGAGCATTTACATATAATTGGTAGAGAAGACCATGAAGAATAGTGGAGTATGATACCTATATTAATGCTTGTATATCTCCACATTTAGGAACCTAATGTAGGATATGCCCACGGAGGGAGGACCTCACGATAGGAGTTCCCCTGATAATAAGGAGAGCTGGTACGACTGACCCTGGCTCCCTTATGGTAATAAAAAGCCCTGAAGTGTTGTGTGTATGCCTGTTTTTTCACCCCCTTTTTTTAAAGGGGTTGTGAGATAACTTATGTTCTGGTAACTTGGTCATTGTATCATTTTTTCATTTGACAGTCATTTTAAGAATATTGTACCAGTGTCCAACAGCGACGAATGACCCTGCCCTGGCTAAATTGCCTGAGAACTAGATGGCAATGAAACATGTCCGCTAAGAAAAGAGGTGGTCCGCATGTATGCAGCCGGTTTTAAATTCCGGAATAAACGCACAAGAAAAGAAAAAAATTGTTAATCTGTGCGTTCTATCTCAGTTTTTATACTGCATTGGGTCTTGTTTTTGGTAGTTGCAAAAACACATAGGGTGTGTTTTGTTTTATTAATATTTTTTTAACTTTTTGGGGACACTTATAAGTTTCAGCAAAATGGTTGCCCATGATGATAAAAGTGAGCATAGCTGGTGAGTACCAATCAGCAAGCTCGACTGGTGGTGCGCACGTGAGGCACCATTTTGCTTTTTTCACTGATTTTGGAATATTAACACATTTATGGGTGTGTTCTTGGGTATATATACCATTAGTACCCATCTTCTAATGATTGATGGGATATGACTGTCATTTGATAAAATATGCTATTTTATAAAAAGTAGGCAAACAAAGTGGTATGACACTACCTTGCAAATAGGAAGGAGTGACTGGTGTGGATATGAGAAGAAAAAGTCTACCGCCACATTTGAAATTGTATAAGCCTTATGGAACAGGTCCTATTTGTATTTGATAATTATAGAGGAGGGCGACCTGTTCCTTGTGTTCCCTCTACAGCTCCGTATTGACAGAATCTCTCCAACCCCTGCCAACAAAGCATTGCCATAATCCAGTCGGCTGATGACCATAGCCTGGACCAAGGTTTTTCGATGGGTTGTCGGCATAAAGGGGAGGATTTTGCGCAGCAGACACAGGCTATAGTGGCGTGAGCTAGTCGTTGCGGCAATGTGGTCTTTCATAGATAAAGGCTGATCTAGTTTTAGTCCTACGTTTTTAACACATTGGATCGGAACTGGGGCTACTCCCAATTGGGCGGGCCACCAGTCATCCGACCAGCTAGCTGTGGCTTTGCCCATTAACATTATCTCGGTCTTGCCAGGATTCAGCTGGAGACAACTCTGCGTCATCCAGTTGGAGATTACAAGTATTCCTTTGGTAAACCGTGCTTTCTCAGCTACTGTATCAGTACCGATCGAGAACATGAGCTGAGTATCATCTGCATAAGAGATGATCTCGAAGCCCTGTTGTTCTGCTATCCCTGCCAAAGGAGACATATAAATATTAAATAAGGTTGGGCTTAGGCAGGAGCCCTGAGCGACACCTCTGACTAAGCTAATTGGGTTTGAAAGATGAGAACCAAACAAGACTGTTTGTGTTCTACCGGACATCACACTGGACTGTCAGTGCAAAGTCAGAGAAGAGGGACATAGAGGAACTTTGAAACTATAGGGTTTTTTTTGCCTGGTGATTCGTAGAACAGTGTCTCTGTCACTGTAGTATAAAAGACCAGCTATGATAATTTACAATGTAGTCCCTGAACATGCTCTAGGACCCAGGGCCCTGTGCACCCATCCTCAGTCAATCATGCATTCAGAGAAGTTATCCCTGCTCAGTAGATCCGCAAGTAGTGTCTCAATGAAGAGCGATAGTTTGTCTCTTTTTGAGGTTTCAGGCAGGGGGTTTGTGAAACCTCTGCTTTAGCAGCTACAGCAGGTGTGGTATTCTTTTTAGACCTCTTCTGTCTCCAACTCGGCAGACAAAAGCTCCTCATAACACTGGAATACAGCATCAATAGAAGAGCTAGCAGGAGCTCGGAAAAAAGACATGTGGATAAACAGAACAGGGAAAGAAAAAAAGAATATTGGTTGGAAGGATGAAAAGAAGGTTTTATAGATAAATGGGTGTATGAATGAGAATGTGAATGAGTGAGTGAAAGAATAAGTGAATGACAGGTAGATGGGCAAGTGGAAGAATCACAAAGTAAAGGGATAGGTAGATGGATAAGTACATGATTGGATAGGTGGATAGACAGGTGAAAGGATGGCAGAGTAAAAGGATGGATGGATGGATGGATGGATGGACGAACAGTTGAAGGATGGGAGAGTAATGGGATGGATATATAGGTGGATGGATAAGTAAATAGATGGCAGAGTAAAGGGTTGGGTGAGTGGGAGAAAAGTAGAGTGAATGGATGGTAGAGTGGCTGGATGGATGATGGATGGATGGCAGGGTGGATGGAAGGATGGCAGAGTGGGTTGACATATACCAGAGTTGAAGAATAGATGGATGGATGGCCGAGGTAATGGATGAAGTATGGATGGTTGGATGGGAGAGTGGATGACAGAGCAGATGGATGAATGGCAGAGGGGATGGCTGGAGCTGAATGGATGGATGGGTGGCAGAGTGGATTGATGGATGGCAGAGTGGATGAATAGATGGATGGATGGAAGGCAGAATTGGTGGATGAATGGATGGATGGGTGGATGCTGGCAGAGTGGATAGGTTGCATGGATAGAATGGGGAAGTATTGAATGATGGATGAACAAATGAATGGATGACAGAAGGTAAAGATGAAATAGTGGATATCAACAGGTGGGTGGAACAGTGAAGGAAGGAATAGATAGATGTATGGATAGAAGAGACAAGGAAGCTGTTCTAGCGAGGGTACGGCTCACTTGTTTCACTTGGTTGGTGGCATCAGTGTTTCAGTTTAAAGTGGGGGATATTGTAACTTTCTGGCTGCTCCTTTGGTTTCAGGGAGGCCCATTATGCGCTCATTGTTTCTGCATGAGCAACCCTCGAGATCTTCATTCTTAGTGATAATCTTGGGGAGCTCTGCTTCTAGTCATTGCACTAACTTTTTTAGTACTCAGGCATTGTCTTAAAGAGTGGATATTCTATGCTCTATCTCCATTTATGCGATGCTGTGCTTATTGAGGCAGTGTTTCATTAGGTCCATGCGGGTAGTTAGGTGGTCAGTTATGGAGGTGATGGCACAAAGACTTGATTTCATCTCTATGAAGAAGGTTTTTATGTCCATGCCAGTTGGTCCATCTGCAATCTCCATCTCAAGTTTGGCTCATGGAGACAGTGGTCCTGATCTGGCACCTGGCCTTTTTCCTCTGCCTCCAACCTGTTCAAAATTAATTTTGTTCTGCTTGGACTCAGGCTTGCCCATTGGGTCCCAGAGGCCATGTGGACTGTGTAAATATTTGGGTGAGTTTTTGCACTGGACAGTTTTCAGCATTGAGGATCTTTATATGCTCAGGGAAGGTTATAGATGTTGCTCTATATTGTCTCTAGGTGGTGGGTGGCCAATAAGTCCCCAGAGTGGGCTTAACAGGAATATGAAGTGCCTTGGGTATATGTGATGCCTTTGTTGCCCAATGAGAGAGAGCACGCCAACTTCACTGTCCTGGGCGACTTCAACATCCACATGGATAATGGAAAATGCTATATGGTGTCTCAGTTGGCAGAAACCCTTGAAGGTCTAAACCTGATGCAAAGGGTCACTGCTCCAACGCATGTAGCGGGCCATATGCTGGACCTTATTTTTTCCAATGATCCAAACATTATAGTAGAGGCCCTGCTACCATTGACCTGGACACACAGTGTATTAGTACCATTCAGTTTCAAACTTGGACCCATGTGCTGTAGTTACAAGTCAATCCCTGACAAAAGGAGAAACTGGAGGAAGGTCATTCCTGATACTATGAGACTCATGGTACAAAATGCAAACCCTCCAGCTGAAAGGTGAACCAAGCGGTGATGTATCTAGCTTCAACAGCTGGGCCACCTCTGCCTTAGATAGTGTGGCCCCTCTTAGATCAGTGACATCCTCTAGGAAAAAGCCCACAACCCCTTGGTTCTCCATGGAATTACAAGCGCAGGAAAGTCTATGCAAGAAACTTGAACGCTCCTGGAAAAAATCCTACGACCCTGTGGCTAAAAGCTCCTATAGAGAGGCTTTGAAAAAATTCCACAAGCTTAAGTACAGCGCTATGAGGGACTACTTCGCTAACCATACTAAACTGTTGCACAACTCGGTCAAAGAACGATTTAAATTGTCCAATGCTTTACTAAACCCACGCCTTGAGGCAATATCCGTCAGAAAAAAAGTAATCACTTTCAATGGGCAAAGAATTTAGAGGCAGATTTACAAGCCCTATACGGCACATTTGCGTCGCCGTTGGGTCACTTTTGTGACGCAGCTGCGGCACAAAGCCAGCACCATGCTGCAGGGTATTTACAACATGACGCATCTAGAGAGATGTGTCACGTTGTAAAGCCCTGCGCCACATGTGGGCGTTCCAGCACAGGAGGGGGTGGGGGGTGTTCCAGCGCAGGAACACCTCCGAAAAGTGGCTGAGTGAAATCTACAAGATTTCACTCAGTCACTTTTACGGCCTTGCTGCGTCAAAACCCTGCACCTGCTTGAAGCAGGCATAAGGATTGATGCAGCATGTTGGGAATAGGGGCACCCCGAGCCTTGCTGGAGCTGCGCCGCGCTTGCGCCGCAGCTCCAGCAATGTGCCACCTTTCCGCCGGGGGATGCGACAAACATCTGCCCATCCGTGACCCACGTGAGGCGCATCAGTGGTGGCGCACGGGTGGGCAGATGCATCGCAACTCTTCTGGCGCATCCCTGCTGATTAGCAGAGATGCGCCAGAAGTAGTAAATCTGCCCCATATTTTGTACATAAACTCACTTGAAAAGAAACTAAATAAAGACTTGTGTGTACCGTTTTGGATATCTTATGTATTGTTATCAAGGTTACAAACATCCTCAAATTGCGAACAGTGCTGATATCTGAAAAATTATGCAAAAGAAAATTAAAGATGTCAGGTGACTGCACTTCCTGCTGACTGAAGAAGCGCTACCACAGAGCGGAACTATATTTAGCAAAATACTTCACCCAGTTACGTAATGTGACAGTACATGCCCACAAGCATGTATGAAATCCAAAAGACTGTCTGTTAACGCTTTCTTCCTGACATTCCCAAAATAACGAATGTAGAAAGTAATTAGCGCCTTCTTCCTGTGAAAACCCAGAGTGCCGACAGCAGGAGTGTACACATGCCAACGCTCGCATCTCGTTTTAACAGCCATCTCTTATTCAGAGTTTGTAAAAGATAAATTATGACATGAGAGGCTGTGGAAATTGCTATTTCTACTCTAGACTGCATGTTAAAACAGAATTGTGTCTGAAAGACAAGCTTTACACATGCATTTATATGTTGTCGGCACAGGACACCTCTGCACTGTTGCATCTGTGGACTTTCCTTTGCGGCCGGCACAGGTCCCCAAAGGCTCCAGCGGTGCTGTGCTCGAGGTACACCCTCCATTACATATTTCTGCACGAGAACAGCCGCCTAAGGGCTAGATACATACAATATGTAATAATATTCACGCAATATTCTGCTTCTCCCCTATTTGTGCCGGATTTCATTTAGCGTTAGGATTTCACTTAATTTTATTAGATCTTGCTTTGCGGAAAGCCGATGCTTAAAGCCCTTTGCATAGATAGCAGGTGGGACTTGTGCTCTGTGATGCAAGGCGATTTTGGTGTTTGCTCATGTTAGCTTTCAGAGAGAAAAATATGTTTTTTGGAAGTAAAATGTGTTTTTGGTGCCTTTTTTCTCTGCTGAACTTAAAAGCACCTCTTTTTGTAATGTCTTCTGAAATAAACGGTCATTCTGGGCCAAAGTGTCATTATTAGAATAAGGGTTATCTTCCTTGGTAATTCTGGTTCATGTTAAACTTTCCATTGAAATGCATTGCAATGGAGAAACAGGGCAGGGAAACATAACGCTCTCTTCTGCAATCTGTGTACAACATGGATGTCCTAAATTCAAGCCCAGGATTCAAGCAGCAGCACAGGGAAGGAGGAGGAGACAAGAATTATTTTTTCAGAATGCACATCAATTGTTTAAGTAGACAGAGGATGAACTATATGACAAATATATATAACATTCTGCTGCAATCTTATACTTAATGGCTGAACTGCCACCAAAATGCATCCTCACTCTCGCAGGACCAATGCCATTGTCTCCAAAGTGCAGGTCCTATGTTCCCTGAACATCTTAGCCTCGGAGATACCAGGGGGTAATAGCAGCAGCAGGAGGGGTCTCACAAAGTGCCCTGTCACACCTTTTCAATTTGTTGCTGGATACAATATTGCAGAGGATACATCAGTTCATAAGATTTCCTACAAAACCATAGGAATTGCACAGAATTGGGTGCAATGACAGGGCACATGTAGCTATATGTCCCCACACAGTCAATTAGTACATGTTCAGGAATAGGAAATGCTACCATTCCCTTAACATCAAGTTATATACAATGCCTCACACGTCAACCCAGACATAGTGGCAAGATGTCCAGTTAGTAAGCATGATTCATTCCTCTTTAGACATAGTGGCATACATATCCATCTGCTGGGTGGTAAATTTAGAGAAGGTTACCTACTAGGTAAATGCATGTAACACCGTCCGGCTGACTCTGTGGATGCAATGACACATTACAGTGAGAAATCTCTTTCTCTTTCCCCTGTAGGTGACAGTGCATATGCTGTGCGTTCATTCATCCTCACTCCATACCTGAATCAACCACTCCAAGTGAGCACCATTACAATTCAGTGCACGAAACTACACGTAACATGATAGAGGGGACCTTTGGATTACTCAAGAGTAGGTTCCGCTGCCTACATAAAAGTGGTGGAGCACTGCAGTACCGTCCAGAAACTAGCTGTAAAATTGTGGCTACATATGCCATTTTGCACAATATTGCAACTACCAGACGCATACCTTTGGACCTTTCAGATACAAATGAAGTCGACTTGTAATTTAGAGGACAGCAACCTGCAGACAGTTTAAGGGCAGCAGAGGACAGACAAAGACATGCAGAAATAACACATCATTATTTTTAGAGTGAGAAATGACGAAACAATGCACTACACAATTTAACTATAAATGTATTTTATTTATCCTTAATCTCCGGTAAAATGCATGCACACATGCCTGATAATGAGATATATGTGTGAAAAAAGTATACAAGTGCACAATAGAAGCCATCATATCAAACAGGCAGCACAGACTAGCAGATTCTATGGGTTACCTCACTTATTGGCATGCCATGGTCCAAGCTCTTATTATTTTAAAGAGCATGCACAACACTGCACTGGTCAGTGGGTACACTGCCATCTTGATGAGGCCTCAGATGCTGTACCATGCCTTGGACTGCACCACCTAATTTCTGTCACTGGGGGCTGTGATGCTGCTGAGGCTGGAGGCCTCTTCACTTTCCCCTACACCAAGTTCACTTGTCCCAGCTATTGTAGCTGTCTGCAACTGTTCAATAGCTTTGGTAACCTGCACCAATTCCCGGGCCACGTCATTTCCCCTGGGCCATTTCCACCTGCATGGCCACAGTGCGTCTGGACAGGACAATTGTAGCAGTGCTCAGATGATTTATTGCTCTGGCATAACCAACCAAATGGCCCAGTTGGTGGAGCTGCCGTTGGGGGTGCAAAGTATGTACTTTTTGCATGACGTTCCAGAGATTCCTAATGGAACCTATCATGCCCGTGATGTTCTTCTAATTTTCCCTCTGTCCTTTCGCCACTGTGGTGTTTAGCTCTCTGATTCTGTGCTTAATTTCAACCACGTTGTTGTTTAGGGACACCAGCCGGGCATACATCGACATAATGTTTCTACTTTACAGGTGCTGCACCTTCACCATTGTGCCCACCAGACCACCAAAGACCAAGGAGCCCTCTCCTTCCTCAGATGGACGTTGTGCTCTTGCCCTGCGGATCCTGCTGTAGATGTCGCTGTGCAGCATGTGGGACTGACCTCTTTGGGTGGGTGTCTGTTCAGATGGTGTGGAGTGCAGCTCTTCTTGGGTCTCTTCACTTTCTACCTCAAAGTCCGGTAGTGGCAAAACTGTGTTCCTACATGTTAGTGGTGGAGGTTTTGGTGGATGTGGGGCCACTGTGCTATCTTCCCCACCTGTGTCTTGGTCTCCTCTGTGTTGTAAGCATATGGCGCTGGTGTATCTATGACAGTGACAGAATTAGCCTAGTATGATGAGTGTACAGCCTTGTTCCATTTTGCGTTGAAATAAAAATAGATTTAATTTTCCAAAACCTGATGTGTCTATTTGTCACGTGCATGTAGTTCTTAAATGTGCCTATGCTGCTAGAATTTGTCTGCTCGTCTTGCATCTTGTGTTCCTGACTACAACTCCCGCAATGCGTTGCTGGGTGGAAGCTAAAAAGTGGACTGGAGTGGCAGTTCAACAAAAAGATCCGTCCTTACCACATGTGCTTTTTGTGACTTGTAGGGGACAAGTGTACTTTAGCATGCATCTTACCTTGGCTGTTGGTGGGCATGGTTGGGGTGTCGATGTCTATAACACCAATGATGGATACTGGCTGTATGGTGGACTCCACAAATTCCTCAAGGGGCGTTGACGAAGGTGGGTGGATGTTCCTCGGCCAGTCTTCTCGGCCTCAGCAAGCTTGCTTGCCACCTCCTCTTTTGTCCTTCTCCACAAGTCATACCACCTCTTGCGTATTTCTTCTATGGAGAGCTGTCTGACCCTCACTGCACTGATTCTTTCTTGGGTTTCGAACCAGGTTTTGCGTTTCTCTGACTTTGGAACATGAAGAGAATTCCTGCCAAATAACTTATCATGGCTCTTGACTACTGCCTTTATTAGGACCTCCAATTCTTTATCACTAAATGTTAGCTTTCTTTTACATCCTCCAACCTCCTTTCTGATCTCCTGGGATGCCAAGCTGCATAGCTGCGCATGCCTCTTCACTCTGAATGGGCTCCTGGGTGCTGAGCTCCTGCTCTCAGCCTCCTAAGCAGCCTCAGGCCCTTCAAAACAGCATGGCAAGCCTCACGTCCTGGTTGTGAGGGCATCATGCTACTTGTAAGTGCAACATTCACTATTTTGTGATTACCTAATTTGGAATCGCAATTAGGTAAACACAAAATAGCGAATGTCGCTAATGGTTAATAGTAAGAACTTTCTAACATTTAGCAATTTTTTTCACGCATCACATTTTGCAATTTCCTAAGTGTGATTCAGTAAAAATCACTAATAGGTTATCGTAATGAGTTATTTTCATACATATAGTTCTTCTTCCCACCTGCCTTTGGCCAGACCCCCTCTGATGGTCGTGAGGGACGAGGTATGGAATCTGCAGAACAAGATTGGCAGTTCAAAATCTCCCACAAAGCTGAAGTTTTGGTGATTGAGGCTGCCCGTGCACCAGGCATGTGGCTTCGAACATGGCGATCATAATTCAATCAGACTTCGGGCCCCACTAGATGTCCTTGTGACTTGGCCTGCAAATGATCCTCGGGATCAACCGCAATTGCACTGCAGATGTCCACAGCTGAAACACCGGAATATGGGCCATGTGCTGCACTGATGAAGCTGGCCCTACTGGGGCAACGTAACCTCTAGCTACATAGGACATTCTGACAACAAGAGTCCCCCATGGAGACATACTAGGGACCCCGACGGATGCATGGAACTGAATGAATAAGATGAGTCTGGTACACGCCCCCACCCCCAGGCTTACAGGCACATTAAATCCACCAATATTTAGCAACTTTGCAAAAAGACTGTGAACAAAAAAAGCCTGTGACACGCACATATAGTTCCACATGGGTTCAAGAGTGGCATAGGTTGACCACTGAGGTCCATGGGCGAGCCTTCAATAGATAAACAAAGACCCCTCCTTTTTGTAATTCCCAAAACCCCTATGTATGTATGGACACTGCAGACTTGTGGAAGCTCTGGGGGACCATGGGACCATGCACTCTCTGCTTGTTAGCGGATGCATAGCTATATGGCCCTGCCATGCGGTTGCCATCCGACAGGCCCCTCCAATTGAGTTTGGAAGATACCAGAGAGATGGTACTGTACAATTTTGCTGGTGCCAAAAGTAAAGCCCCCCATCTACTTTTCACAAGGATTCCCCAGGCGCTCTAACTCACCCACCTACTATGCCTGAAATTGGAACATGCTGCAGGAAGGCTGAATTCCACAACCTGAAGCAGAAATCCACGACTTATGAGAGGCGTGTAAGCTAGGTACAATAACCCATCACTCTACATGACAATATAGCCCCCAACACTAACCTTGGTATTTACCTTCACATTTTGGTGGTATCCAGCAGTGAAAGTGAGTCCTTTAGCTGTTGTGATCCGAGGGGCCCCTACAAACAGTCCTCCCAAGGGTATACTACAGAGGGCTGACACTCCAGGCACACCATTTAGGCAGGCAGAAATTAGCATGATGGGACAGTTAGAGATTTAATCAAACAGAATTCAAGTGAAAAACAAGTATCCTCCGGATTGCCAAATCAGACCGTATGAAAGAGGGATCACTGAAATATTATCGATAACAAAAATATAGAATTACACATATATCGAGGATAAAATATCTAATGCAAAAATATTGAATTCCTATCTACAAACAGGTAAGTACAAAAATATCGAAGCAAAAATATCGTTTAAAAAATATACTTAGTCAAAATATCGATTTTTTTTAAATGTGTTAAAAATAATTTAAAATTAATGAAATATTAAAAATAATTAACTAAAATATACTTAAAAATACTTAAATAACCTTACAATTATTAAATAATTAATGTAAGTTACAAAAGAAAAAAAAATCCAATTTTATTTATCCCACTCCAGTGAGTGCAACAGTAGTGAAAGCGTTGGCTAGCGAAGGGGTAAAAATTATTAGTCTCACTCCAGAGAGTGCAACAGTAGGGAAAGCGTTGGATAGCGTAGGGGTAACAATTACTATTCCCACTCCAGAGAGTGCAACAGTAGGGAAAGGGATGGATAGCGTAGGGATAAAAATTACTATTCCCACTCCAGTGAGTGCAACAGAGGGGAAAACATTGGATAGCATAGGGGTAAAAATTACTATTCCCACTCCAGAGAGTGCAACAGTAGGGAAAGTGTTGGCTAGCGTAGGGGTAAAAAATTATTATTCCCCCTCCAGAGAGTACATCAGTAGGGAAAGCATTGGATAGCGTAGGGGTAAAAATTACTATTCCCACTCCAGTGAGTGCAACAGTAAGGAAAGCGTTGGATAGAGTAGGGGTAAAAATTACTATTCCCACTCCAGAGAGTGCAACAGTAGGGAAAGCGTTGGATAGTGTAGGGGTAAAAATTAGTATTCCCACTCCAGTGAGTGCAACAGTAGGGAAAGCGTTGGATAGCGTAGGGGTAAAAATTACTATTCCCACTCCAGAGAGTGCAACAGTAGGGAAAGCGTTGGATAGCGTAGGGGTAAACATGACTATACCCACTACAGAGAGTGCAACAGTAGGGAAAGTGTTGAATAGCGTAGAGGTAAAAATTACTATTCCCACTCCAGTGAGTGCAACAGTAGGGAAAGTAAATACTTCATATATTAATAACAAATAAATTAAATATAAATACCAAAAATAAATTAATTAAAAGTAATTACCAATTTATTATAATATAATAATACATCAATTAAAAATACAAATACAAATTAATTATTACAATTCATTACCTATTAATACAAATTAATTACCAATTAAATAATTAGCAATTAAAAATGAATTAACAATTATTTCAAACTAAATACCAAAAATAAATTTAAATATTTAAGTATTTATAAATAAATTACTTCCTTCCCTATTCCCCTATAAATCCATAACCCGCTATTGGAAATAATTTTAATTAATCAATTAATAAAAATTAATTACCAATTTAACTTTAACTTTAATTAATTACAAATTAAAAATTTATTAACAATTAATTCTAGATAAATAACAATGAATACATTTTAATATTTAAATAATTATAATTAAATTACTTCCCACCCTATTCCCCTATAACCCCACAACCCGCTACAGAATTAAATTACGCAAAATTAAATAACATAAAATTCATTTATTAAAATAAATTATAAAAAAATACAATTTTCACACATATGCTAACATACAAAACACTTTTAAAAATTCGATATTATTAAAAAATCGATATATTTAATACCTTTATTATATACTTCGATATTTTAACTTTCTATATTTATGAAAATCTATATTAAATTACTTACCTTAAATTCGATATTTTTGTTGACTATATTCTGTCAATTCGATATTTTGTCCATTCTATATTTTTACTTCGATATTAGTGCAATTCGATATTTTTAACTCGATATTTTGTCTGTATACCATGAAAGAGACCTTGAAGAACCCATGACTTTGGATTTGGAGCAGGATGAAGCAATGTCGAAATCTATCAGTATGTAATTCTTCTCAGACAATAGAAAACTGGAATAACTGGAGTTGCATAGATCTGTGGCATGGTCTAAAATAGGTACAAAAGGAGACGTCGGAAATCAGCAGCTGAACCATCATGTTTGAATGCACTCAAGATGAAAGCATGATGGGCTTGGAAGACTACCGAGCATGTTTACAGCAACTGAACGGCCAAATGATCATCTAGAGGAAAAACAATAAGAACTGCAAAACAGGTCGTGTGGATGCAGTCTCTACATTTATGGCATAGGACGCCATATTTGAATGGTCCACCTTACATTAATGGGTCCACACAGTTTTCCCCAGTAGGGCAGGCCTCGAAGTCCCCCAAAACGTACTTGCCTGCCTACACAATTTCAAGGATAAGGAGAAAGTCATGAAGGCAGACAGGGCTGGAGGTAAAATATTTTTTTAAAGCATGGCACTGCAAATCTTCTAAGAACTGTCTCTCATGTCGCTTCAGAAAAAGAAAGCATTCAAGCCAGTTACATCCTTCCTACTGAGCAAAGTTACAGGTGAGTTTTGGTATCATTTTCGAATGTGAGGGTCGGATCCAAATGTCGAAGTCCCTGACAGAGTCCTGAGTATCCTTGTCCTTAGACTTGTGTTATCTTAAGGATTTTTGGGCCTTCTGGCAAAACATATTTTGGGGGCCCCTGTATGGAACAATTTCTAATTTTATTACTCATTTCTTCCTAATTCAGGCCCACAGGATACCAAACAATACTAAAGTATGTGTTAATCTTTAACAAGGTCACAGAAAAGCAGTTGAAATACGTATTTCCTGGGATCCCAAAAATGCTTTAGATTACACTGCTTCGATAGAATAAGAGGTACAGGTAGGCAGAGAGGGAAAGAGATTAAAATAGAAAAATAGAATTGAAAGAGGCTAAAAAGAGAGAAGGTTAACTTTCCCAGGGGGGCCCTTGGAAGGTAGGCAACCTTGGCAGTTTTGACCACTTTGCCAATGACTTAAGACGTCTTTGTCTACGTAGATATAGACCAAGGGACAGACCTTCCTCTCCCAAGACGTCTGAATGGAAAAATGTCCCATAGAAATATACACAAAGATCCCCGAAAAGGGAGGAAATGCTGGAAGGTCTGAGGGCAGTGACTCCCCAAATACAAAACTCCAATGCAGGACCTGTCCAATGATCAAATGCCCTGCAAAATGGAGCTACTAAGATGGGTCCTTGACTTGCCTGGTCTTTTGGTAACTTGAGGGGCAAGGTGGAATGTCGGGCCTGTGTTTTGTTTGATTAACATTGCTCATTGCTGTCATCCTCCTAGCGGGAAGGGGAAACAAACAGTAGCATTCTCTCTTTACTCAAACAGTAGCATTCTCTGTTTACTCTTTCTCTTAATTTTATTCCGCTTTTATAGATTGTTCCTCTTGGAGTTAACATTGCTAATGTTGTTACCTGGGACCCCTGTATTGGGGAAATGTCTGATACTCCCACTGTTAGAAGGTTCTGACACTAGGGGCCACCCGGATTTTTCGCATTTTGGGGTACCTAATTGTTGAGCTTTCACTGTGGGGGAGCCTCATAATCTGGGACTCACCCACAGTGAATTCACAATGAAGGAGACTGCATGGAGATTAAACTGGTGTCCCCCTCGCTTGACTAGGCAGCAGCTGGAGTATGGGGCTCCGGCCTGGTTACATGCAGACACATGTGCACATGCGTGGGCACACATGTAGGGCTGTGCAGGGGAGATTCCTAGCATGCGCAGTCCAGGAGCAGGTACAAACTGAATGGTGTGGCAGGACCTATGCAGAACTGGGTGGTGACATGGAATAGGCTTTATACACTGGAAAGAAAAATGCCAGGGAAAGTCAGTGTGTTTTACTGTGTTTTTCACTTCCCTTATGGGGAGGTGGAACCCATGGCTAGAGTAACTTCCACAAGACCTACAGATTCCAGACATGCACTAAAGGCCAGTGTAGCACATGTGAAAAGAAGTATTCTGCAGAGTCCAAAGTCATATTTGTATTGCTTTTGGGTTGTCCAGAAATGTCATATTTCTCTGAGTCCCTGGCTGAGGTCTGGCCCTGGCAGGTTAGATGAATGCCCTTTCTTCCCTGAGCGAAGAACTTCCCTCCAAGGAAGGGAAATATGTGGAGCTACAATCCAATCCATCAACTGCTGCCACTGGGTGCCAGGCACCAAGCTGAACCACGGTAAAGGCAGTGAGGGGGGAAGGAGTTGGGTTTCAGAGGCCATGTGGCCAGAGACACAGGACAATGCCATTCTGAACAACCCATAGACTGGACAAGAAGGAGGGAGCAGGGGCAGGGAAGTGATGTATCGTTGTTTGATAGGACACACAGAGACTTCCTGCCAGGCCCCTACTCAACTTTTAAAAAGTACATGCACAAGATGAGAAGCTCTCTCTGGGGTTTGGTCTGCTAAGGTGAAAGGTGCTGGAGCCTGGCGCAATGGGCAGTTGGAAGGAGGACACCCCTGATTGCCCCCCCAGGCCCCTAACAGCGCCAGAAGAAGAGTCCAGGACTTGTGCTCAGAAGCAGGGGCCTCTGCGCAGGGAGAAGAGAGGAGCAGGGAGCCAGTGAAGACCGCTCCCTGCAGAATGCACCCTCTTGGAGATCCGGAGGGCGGAGGAGAGTGCTCCCGATGGCTGGGGGACGCCACCAGGAATGAGAAGAGGCAAAAATGGGGCAAATCGGACCTCCAGTGGCTGAGATATGGCCCCCAGAAGGTAGATGACCTTTGAGCCCTAAGAAGACGGGCGATGCAGCACGTGGGGTTCCGCTGCTGGTCTCAGAGATGCTCCCGGGGTGGGTCAGGTCCCGGGGGCTGCCCGCAGGAAAAGTAAATCCGGGAAGTCGTGCTCCCCGTGAAGGTGCCCTGCCGGGGGACCAGGAGCCCACCCTGGCTCCCACCGAACATGGAGGTGGGGGAGCTCCATCGAACCCCCTGCGAGGAGGATGGCTGGGGAGCGCCGTTGCGCTCCCCGTGACAGTGCCCCATGGGGTGCCAGGAGTCCACCCTGGCCCCCGACGAAAATTACAATGGGGGCACGCCGTCGAGCAACCCCATGCAAAGGAGGAGGGGCCAGGGACCCCATCCCCGTGCCCCGAGTGCTGCCTCACTTCCCAGAAGACCCGCGGAAGCGGGGAAGCCGACTTGCGTCTGCTCGCCGGAGCGGGCAGACCAGAATAGGACTGCCGGCTCCCGCGGCATCACAGAAGAGTGCTGGCCGCACAGGTAGCCGGCGGGGGCAGCCGGGGGTGGGCTCCCTGCGCTGACCTCCTTCGAGGAAGGCCTGCAGGGTTCCCGGGTGGGACCGGGACCCCAAAACCAAACGGAGGAGGAGCCAGGGGCCCAGGTGGGACCAGGCCCCCAACAAATGGTATAAGCAACCGGGAGTGGGCTCCCCGAGCAGTCTAACTCACTTGGGGGTCCGGGTTGGACTGGATACCCAAACAGTCGAAGAAGTGGCCGAAGGCCCACATCGCGGCTCTCCCCGGAGCAGCGGGAGAGCCGCTCATCAATTATGCGGCACAGCCCATAATTGCCTGCAAGGGCCTGCAAGGGCAACCCGGCGTTGTCGTGACTGATGGTGGCCCCAGGAGAGCGGGGTCACCACCACACATGTGCTAAGGTACTGGAGGAGCTGCTAGAGAAGAGCAGTCTCCGTCCAGCACGAAGAGGAAAGTCCCACCCTAAGTGTCTTGGGGTTTGGAGAGAATAACCCCTCAAGGGCTCAGCATGCATTTTAAACCTTCTGGGCTGGAACTTTTGTTCTTCAGCTGAGGGTGATTGAAAAGTGCCTCAAGAAGTGAAGGGCTGAGGTGGTGGATGTCTGGAGGTGAAGAGGTGTAATTGCACCACAAATGCTTTTACTAATGTTATTCTTTATAGAGGGACTGAAGTGCATGTGTTTAATGAGAAGTACATGATTAAGGCAGAGTCATAAGCAAAGTGGATTTAAGTGGCTAGACATTCCTGCTAGGGTGTCTGACTGTATTTACTTAAACCTGTGATTTTATCTGTGATGCCTTTCGGGGGCTGTTATTGCAATGCATTCTAATGATATCCAAAAGGTATGAGTACTGTCACTCTAAAGTGATGCTTAAACATGTATTCTTGCTGCTGCGCTTAGGTGAAGAATCCAGACTGTTAGCCCTTAAGATATAGAGGTGCCTACCTTATGGTCAGTAGAAAATGCTCCGTCAGGGTTGTGTGTCACCAAGGCAGGGTTACATATTTTAAATGCTGGTGAAAGTACTGGGGTGGGTCGCCACTGGGATGGTGCCAGTACGCGGGGCCCTAGCTCTAGGTTATGATCCACTAACTGCATTGGGGGCAAGATGATGTGTAAACATGGGAGTGGTGGTAGTAGACCCCACCCCCTTGCGGGAGGGGTGGAGATGTTATGAAATGTCACAAAGTAATTCCTACAGCTTATGTATATTTGTAAATGGTGCATCGTATTGAGTAGTGTGTGTGTTTAATAAATGTACTCTTACTTTTATAAAGCAAAGTACAGACTGGACAATCAATTATTGAGTGTAGTTTTTGCGCACCTGCAAATGGCGATTACTACCCCACATCACCTCCCTTGAGTAAACCTCAAACTGCTCTGCAACACTACCCTCTGAGAGTCAGGCGCTACAATTGGGTGTTTAGTTCCCAGTGAAGGACAATTGTAGTCATGTTATTTGTGCAGGCCTAACAGATGCTGCCTCGTTTTCCAACACCCACCCTTAACCCACAACCTCAGACACATTCTGTGGCATATCTCTAGAGGAATTACAAACACGAGTGACGAAATGCACACCAGTGCATTTCGTCACTCGTCACTCATGTTTGTAATTGTTACAGTTTGCCTGCCGACATGTTGCACCCAGAAAGAAACATTTAAAGATTCGCTATATTCACATGCGCGACGTAAGGACATCTGTTTTTAAGATCAGCAGTTTTAAAGGCTGATAAAAGTAAAGTGCCGAATGTCACATTTAATGTATTGTGAAACATCTGAGGGAGGGCGGGGTACTGTATATAAGAGTCATGTTTATTTTCATCTACATGATTCAGTCATGTTTATTTTCATCTACATGATTCAGCACAACAACATGAATTTAATCAGAAAGAGGCATTCTGGGATGAGTAGTTCGAAAGAAGTAGGAAGTTAGATGATTGGCTGAATAAGGGGGTGGAGAGAAGGCACACTGAGTTTAAAGAGTGAAAGGTCAAATATTGAAGATAGGAATGTAGGAAATGTGGCTGGAAGATTCAAAAATGTAAGTACGGAGAACAACCTTTGGATTGAGGATTTGCGTTGTAGTAGAACGCAACAGGAATAATCGAGTGGTGGTTTTAGAGGGATACGTGTGCCGCTGGGTGGGAGATGTCCGTTGAGACAGAGTTTCTGATGATGTGTGATTAGAGGGAAAACGTTCAATAGGGGCAAGTGTAAACTAAGGCATTGTGAACTAACCTGTATATTGATTTGAGGTTTTGAGTTTCATGATATAACGTTGTTTTTTAAAATGTGCAGTGTATCCCTGATGAAGGGCGAAAAATGCCCGATATGCATTGGATTGAGGATGTTTTAAATGTGCCCGTCGTGTTGCAGGATGAAAGGCCTGTATTGGCAAACTGCAACATTTGAAATGTTGGAAATACAATTACTGTAGTACATGTGATTGTTAAAACGAACTTTTAATGTGCAAAGCAATGGACTAATTTGCAAATAAAAAGATAAAGGAAAATGGATAAGTGAAGTTACCTTTTGTTAAAGGATTTCAGCTGTGCGTCCGTGAAAGGAGCGCCATGTCGCTCCACCCTCGATTGATATCTCTTGAGGAACCACCTCCTTCTTATCCACATACGTACATGTAGCACATAACAGATACTGCATATAATATTAGTGGTTTAAACAACACTGAAAAGATGAACTCAGTATTTCATGAAACTACAGTTGTGAATGCAGATGTGGTCCTCTCACAAGAGACCCATTTGCTCCCCTCAATCAATCCTGCCACTGGTCCGACACATTCAGATTTCAGATCTTCAACTTTTCTGAAAGTAAGACAGTTGGGTTGAGTATCCTTTTGAAAAGGATGTGAATTTCAAATTAACGATCCTCAGAAAGATGGGTGACAATATGAGGCACTTTCATGGGCAAACCGCTAAAATGTATTTGAATTTACTGCCCAAATCAGGGCCAGGAGTACTTTCTGCTTCATGCCTCGGGCTCTTTTTGAAAGTGTAACAAACAGCAAGGAGGGACTGGGTAATTTATAAGTCCAGCATACATGCCCATGGGTATATATCTAACAACAAAGGTATGCAGTTCCTGGAGAATATAGAACAGAGAGAAGGAGGAGGACTGGTTGGAATAGGTTAATGTCCAAAAAGGGTGGAGAGGGTGTCTTCAACTTTAGGAACTAGGGCCCTCACAAACCCAGCTGGGTGTCATACTTCATCAAAGGGCATGCTCCTCATCAGGTCGGCGCTGCAGTGCCTGACGGACACCGTATGAAGGGTTCTTTTTCTGAGATCTTTTATTCCTAGTGCCGTAAGGTGAGGTGTGATTATAGGGCCTATGTGGTGTAGATTAGTGTCGGAAGTGTGGGTGCAGAGTAGTGGTACTCAAAATTAATTTTCATCAGCGAGTCCACTAATCTCAGCTAAAAATTCTAGAGGCACGCTACTGATGTAATGTTCAGCAGTGGCTAAAATATATAGGTCAACATGTTTCTTGCCAAGGTTGTCACAGGATATGTGCACTGTATTGTTGTTTAGTTTTATCAGCCTGCAAAGCAGTAAGCCACATTGTTGGAAATGGGGGTCTCTAGTTGGCATGTTGTTAGTAGCGACCCTTCTTCCTAGTCAGGATAAGGGCGTAACACTTCTAAAACAACCCCTGCTTACTCCCTTGGTGACTTGACATGAACAGTCCAGATTATCTCACAGACAGTGAGTAAAGCATTTGTACATAACCCACAGTAATACAGTGAAAACACTACAAAAGGACACCACACCAGTTTTAGAAAACTATCCAATATTTTATCTGTGCAAAACAAGACCTAAAGGTCCACCATATAGTTCTCAGAAATATCAATAAACAAAAATAGACTTAAAATACAGTTCTTTGAAGTCAACAACTCCATCCGGGGCTATCATGGTGTCGTGAAAACCAAATCCAAATAGTTTTGGCTGACCGCGGAGTCGTGGGCCAGCACCGATGTTGGGACGACCAGCAAAACAGTCCCTTTTAGAAATGCAGGGCATTGGTGACCTCTCTTTGAACTCAGATGAGAAAGCATCGGCAGGTGTCGGTTCCAGAGGTTGATGCCCTTGAAGTCAGGTTGCAGATCGAACTTCTTGTGGTTATAGTCGGGAGACCCTGCGTTGGCAGACGTTGGCATCGGCTTGGTGACAGTCAACCAGCGGCATCAGTGAGTCCAGGGATGGCATCAGTGAGACAAGGACTGCAGTGCAAAGTGATGCGGTGCTCGTCGCGGTGCTGGCAGGTCACTGTGTGAGTAGTGGCGCCGTCAGTGCAGAGGCGCTGTCGTCGGTCGACGAAATGGAGTCGATGGTGCTGGCTTCAGTAGGCCAAGGTTGCCGTGTGGGATGAGGGTGGTACATTGAGCGGTGCCCTCGAACCATGATGCAAGCAGTGGCATTGAGGTCGGCATGGAGTGTTGTCATTGAGAATACTAGGGCGGCATACTGGGGCGGCAGCGTGAAGCGCTGCAATGCAACTTGTGATGCCCACAGGTCGTAGTGCAAGCAATGGCTTTGTCGCAGCATCAAGCGTCGTGGTCAGTGAGACCAGGGTTGCAGTGCGAAGTGCGGCTGTGCCTACAGGAAACGGAGCAGGTAGCGACATAGTTGACTGTGTTGGGTTGCTTTTTCTTCTGTTGCAGCACAAAACACACAGTTCCCAGTGCTGGTAGCAGATGAACTTGAAACCTTTGCTGTTCCTGAGACTTCTTGAAACAGAGGCAAGCTCTACCTCAAGCTCTTGGAGAAACTCAAACAATGCTGTTGCAGAAAATTCAGTCCAGTCCTTTCTCTGCCCAAGACAGAAGCAGCCACTGCACGTCACCTCAGCAAAGCACACACAAAGTGGTAGTTCCCCCTCAAAGCTTCTCCAGCTCCTCTTTTTGGCAGGTTTCTGAGTCCAAAAGAGTTCTAAAGTCCTGGGGTCTGGGCTCCAATATTTAGACCACATTTCCCTTTGTTCTCTTGTGGCAGATAGTCTCTGACTTTAGCCCGTACCAGTTCTGTACTCTCTGGTCCAGCTTCCTAGCAGGAGGTGGAGATGGCATTGTGTAATGCAGACAAGTCCTTTTCAGGTGCAAGGAAATCTCTTCCCACTACTCTAAATGCAGCCCAGGTCTATTCAGCCCAGCTCTGACTCATCCAGGAAGGCAGAACACAACTCAACCATCTGCGTGGTTGTCTACAGTGAATGCACATCCCCAGCCCTTGTCACTCCAAAGCCAGACAGCCAACCCACAACCCAGCAAAGGCACACAGGATGGCTAAGCAAGAAAATGCCTTCTTTCTAAAATGGCATTTTCAAACACATAATTTAAAAACCATCGTTACAAAAAGATATGTGATTAAATTCTGAGTTCAGTGAGCCCAAACTTCATTTCTCTATCTTGTCCCAATAGGAAGTTATACAAAGTATCTTGTATTCTATCCCATGGGACAGATAGCCTTTCAATAGTGATAAACTCAGGATGCTTGCAACTCCCTTTGTCCAAAAGCAATACCGGCTTTCGCAGGAGGGGGGAGCCGGCAGGGACCACGGGGCCTTAAAGGTCCCTGTGTGTCCCCAACGAGCTGGCCATGCACCGGGGGATGGGGTCCACAGGTCAATATCGGACTCGAGAAGGGGGCCACTCTGACCCACTCCTCATTCAAAAAAACAAGGCCTTGCCCCAGGGGATGGCGTCCCTGGGGCCAAAATGGGCCTGGAGGGGAGGCACCTGACCCACCCCCATGTCAAGAGAAAAAATTAAGCCTTGGTCCTAGGGGATGTGGTCCACAGGGCCAAAATCAGCCTCGAGAGATGTCATCAGTGATGTCATGAGTGATGTCACTGACCATGTCATTTAATTTAAAAGAATTTATTAAGCGCACGTATGCCATGCGGCTTCATGGCGCTGATGAACACTAAAACCAGAAACAGGGGAACGAGAAGATTTTAGGCAGGGAAAGCTTTCAGGAAGAGAAAGGTCTTGAGTGATTTTCGGAACTCCATATAGGAGGCAGCTGAGCGTAAGGCCAGCGGGAGGGAATTCCAGAAGGAGGGGGCCAAGACAGAAAATTTCAGGCCCCCCATCCGGCTCTTCTTAAAACGGGAGACTGTCAGAAGGCACATAGAGGAGGAGCGGAGCTCCCTAGTAGGTTGATAAACTTGAATTGCCGAGGAAATATAGGCAGGCGCCGTTGCCGCTCGGGCTTGAAAGGTGGTACAACCTAGTTTGAATAAAGCCCGCTCCTTAATCGGCAGCCAGTGAAGGGACTTCAGTAAAGGTGAAGAGTGGTTAAATTTGGGCAACCCAAAAATCAATCGGGCCGCCTGGTTCTGAACTGACTGAAGGCGTTGGAGGGCATAGGCGGGGGCACCGTTATACACGATGTTCCCGTAATCTAGCCGAGAAAGAACCATCGCCATCAGAATCAGTTTAAGGGCAGGGACAGAAAAGAAACGGGAGATTTTCTGAATGGTTCGGAGCATAAAAAAGCAGGAAGACACAACAGAACTGATCTGGGAGTGGAGGGTAAGTTGATGATTGATGGTAATACCAAGGGTTTTAACAGAAGGGGAAGGTGAGGGGGGGAACCTAGAGACGGAGGCCAGAAGATGGGGGACCAGGGACTGCCACTGCCGCCGGTCAAAACTAACTCAGTTTTATCCGGGTTGAGTTTCAGATGGTTGTGATTCATCCAATCCCGGATAAATAGCATGACCGACTGAAAGGAGTGAACACCGGATTGGGAAGGGGAAAGGTTAAAGGTCAGCTGGAGATCATCGGCGTAATTGTACACCGAGACCTCCATCTGTTGCAGGGCAAGCACGAGGGGGAGGATGTACAAATTAAATAATAAGGGAGAGAGGGAGGACCCTTGGGGAACGCCACGCCGAACTTCTCGCGGAGAAGCTGAAAAGTCGGCTAGGTGAACAGCCTGAGTGCGGCCATTGAGGAAGAACTAATCCAGGCCAAAGTCGAGCCCCCCATACCCGCCGCCCTGACACGAGATAATAAGATGTAGTGATCAACCGTGTCAAAGGCGGCGGATAGGTCGAGGAGGACAAGGGCCTGGGGGGTGTTGGTATCTAGTCCGTCCCTCAACTGGTCCATGACTGAAATGACCACCCTTTCGTCGAGTGTCTGGGATGGAAGCCAGACTGGCAGGGAGCAAGGTAGCCGCTGTCCTCCACAATGGAGCTCAATGTCTGGGTGACGTGAGTCTCAAGGACCTTACCCAAAAAAGGGAGGAGCGAGATCGGACGGTAATTAGCAGGGGAAGCAGGGTCAGCCCCTGGTTTTTTCAGAATAGGGATGATAGCGGCTGCCTTGTGGAGAGCAGGCACTGTGCCATGGCATAGGGACTCGTTCAGAAAAGTCAGAGGTGGCAAATAAGAGTCAGAGAAAATTTTTCGCAGGACATGAGCCGGACAGACGTCGGCTGGGGATCCTGACTTGACACGGGCCAGGAGGGGAAGTAAAGACTCCTTGGTTAAAGGGGGTATGGTGTTGATTGTCGACCTGTTAAACGGGGGCTGGGGGTCAAAGAAAGAGGGAGAGGGGGAGGGATATTGGATTTTATCAGAGCGACCTTGTCAATGAAATAGTTATTGAGTGAATCACACATCAACTGAGAAGGAGGAATTTTAGGAGATGTCCTGTCAGAGGAGGCCAGCTCGTGCACTGTGGCGAAGATTTCCCAGGGCTGGCTCTCAGCGGCAAGGATTTTCTCTGAAAAGTAGTCAGTCTTGGCCTGTAGGATAGCACTTTTATATTCCTTACAAACAGTTTTGTAGCGGGCTTTGCGGGAGGGGCAGTAGTCAAGCCTCCAGGAGCGCTCCGCTTGGCGCACCTCCAGCTTTTTTGTCTTAAGGAGGGGGGAGAACCATTTATTTGCCTCATGAGCGTGTCTAACAGTGACACGTCTCAGAGGGGCTTCTTGATCAAAAGCTCTCGAGAGCCAGCCATTAAGCATGGCTACTTGGGACAATGAAGGGGCACCTATTAGATCGGGCAGGAGGATGACAACGTAGCACAAAGAGCGGAAATGTCTACCTTGCTCCAGTTCCTAGCCCAGGAGTTTCTCGGGGAAAAGGATGTCTTTGCCAAGTTAAGGTCTAGGTGAAACGAGATCAAAAAGTGATCAGACCACACACAGGGAATAACAATAGGCGAGGTAATAGGGATATTTAGTGTCCAGATTTGGTCCAGAGTGTGGCCACGGGAGTGGGTAGGGGAGTGGACGTGGGAAACAAAATTAAGACTAAAAAGGAGCTGAGAGAAATCTCTTGACGGGGCGTCTTCCGCCGGATCGCCAGGCCAGAAGTTGAAGTCCCCTAGAACTAAAACAGCTGTATTATTGACTACTAGGGTGGCCAATAAGTCCTGAAGAGCAGGAATAAACCCAGGATTGGGTTGGGGGGGACGGTAAACTAATACATATGTAACGGGGACCTGAAAGGAAGCCGAACGTACCACTAGGCAGTCGGCGGTAGGTAAAGGAGAAAAAGGAAGGACCTGAAAGTGAAGTCCAGTACGGAAGATCAAGGCCACTCCACCCCCCGTCTTCCTCACCGGCCGGTCGGCCCGAAGGATCGAGTAGGAGGGGGGGAGGGCTGCCAGCACGTTGGGCAGGGAATCTGGCCTGTACCAGGTTTCTGTTAAAAACATAAGGTCAGGTTTATGAAGATCCAAGAAGCTAAAAAGCTCTATCTGATGCTTGACTGCAGACCTAGTATTTAGCAGAAAAGCCAAAGTTGTGGGGACAGGCAAGTGGTTGGGAAGGGAGGGAGGGGGAGCCAATGAAGGCAGCAGAGGGACGGGGAGGAGGGTGGAGGGCTTGGCTCGAGCCAGCCCAAGCTCCGTGATGCGAGTAAGGGTAGGGAAGGGAAGGGCCCAGGAATCCTGATATGAACAAAGTTGGGAGACCGAATAAGACAGAAGAGGGGCATGGAGCAGTGCCCCTGGCCCCGGCCGGCCGCGGACAGGCGCAGACGGGCTTAACTTAGGCGCAACTTCGGCGCACCTTCGTCGCGCCCGCTGCGCTCGTCCGCATGGGGGGTCCTTATGTGGGGAGAGGTAGCTGCCCTTCCCATGATGGTGGACTGCAGCCCCGTCAGCCCTCCGAAGACCGGCCCAGTGCTGGAGCGGGGCTAGGGGTGCAGCCAGCTGGAGCAAGGGGGAAGCAGCAGGTAAGCCCGGTCAGGGAACAAAGTGCATATAAAAAGTCAAAGTGAATTTTTTAAAATTGGTCCAGATGAAAGCGCTGCCGCAGCGTCCACCCCCCCTCTGCCACCGGGGTTAGTGTCATGAGTGATGTAATATGTGACGTCATCAGCAGTGCATTGCGGGCGCACAAGTTACAGTTAGCTGAACTAACTATAACGGGGGAATTTCTATAGTTTTGTACGAGTAAAATTTCCAACTAACTATAATGTCCCTGAAACCTATGGTTCTTTCAGTGAATTTCAAAGGTTTTTAAATGCTAATTTCTAACTATAACGTGCCTGAAACCTATGTTTTTTTAAGTGAATTTCCAAGGTTTTTTTTAAATGCTAGCTAGTTTCTAACTATGCCTACAGAGGTAGGACATGTGAAGAAAGAAGAAACGACGCACAGAAAGAAGCAAAAGAAATGCAGAAAGAAGCAACAAAAGTCCACAAAGACGAAGAAAGGTGCAGGAAGAAGCAAGACATGTGCAGAAAGAACCAACAGAGGAGCAGAAAGAGGCCTAGTTGCAACATCATCACAACTTTTTCTGACTCTGACTAACCAGGCCTAGAGCCAGTGCTATGCTAAAAGACACTTAGAATACAGTGAAAACACCTACATACACTAGGGGACACTATGCGTTGGGGTACCCGTGTGATTAGCATGACCTCCTCTGTAAGGCCCTTGTACAGAGGGCAGGGGAATTAAAAGTACCTCTAAGTCAGAGGTGCAGAAATATGCTACTTTAACTAGTAGTCGCGTTTGCAGAGTGGTGGAGAAAGGGTGCTGGGCGTCCAATCAATTCTCAGGAATTCCGCTGCGTAGGACATACAGGAGGTACCAGGAGGGATTCTTGGCTCCCAAACTCCCTCAGGAGTAAATTGGTCTTCATCCCCATCCCGTAGTCTGCCACGAGGCACGTTTGCAGTGTGGTAGAGAAAGTGGCCATGGCCTCTGAAGATGTCTTAGCAATCCCAGTGTGTGGGACTTACTGGAGGTAACAAGAGGGGTAGTTGGCCCCGAGGACCACCTTGGGGGCCAACTCCCCAAACTATTACCTCCAGTCAGTCCCACACAGCAGCACTGGTAAATTCTCGTACCAGGCCATGCCCACTTTGCCCTCCCCTCTACAAACGCACTCCCTGGCACGCTTTTGGATGTGGATTGAAGTCCTCTTCATTGCTGGGGTCTTTCAGGGGCCAACTAGCCTACCTTTCACCTCTAGTAAGCCCCACGCAGTGGGATTAGTGAGAGGTTGATAAAGGCCATGCCCCCTTTCTCCATCACTCTGCAAACGTGCTCCCTGGCGCGTTTTAAGTTGGGGGATTAAGTCCCCTTGAATCATGAGGTTCCCTGGGGTCCAACTAGCACACCAGGTACCTCCAGTTAGCGCAACAGAGCTGCGTTGCAGAGAGGTCTAAAAAGGGGTGTGGCCTGGACAGCTTCTCTGCAAGTCAGGCCTCTGGCACTTACTGGAGGTACCTGGTGGGCTAGTTGGCCCCCAGGGGCCCTCAGGATTGAAGGGGAATTAATTCCCCAACTTAAAATGCACCACAGGGGGTGTTTGCACGCATGTCACCTCAGGACCCGCTCCCTCCCTTCACCACTGTGCAAACATGCCCGTGGTGCATTTTAAGGTGGTGGATTAAGTCCCCTTGAATTCTGACGGTCCCCGGGGTCCAATTAGCCCACCAGGTACCTCCAGTAAGCCCCACAGAGCAGCATTGCAGAGAGGTGTAACAAGGGGTGTGGCCTGGACCACCTCTCTGCAATGCAGGCCTTTGGCACTTCTTGGAGGTAACCGAGAGGCTAGTTGGCCCCCAGGGGCCCTCAGAATTGAAAGAGAAATAATTCCCCAACTTAAAATGCACCACAGGGCGTGTTTGCACACATGTCACCTCAGGCTCTAGCCCCTCCCTTTATCCTGAGTGTCCCTGAGGTCCAACTAGCCCACCAGGTACCTCCGGGAAGCGCCACAGATCTGCGTTGCAGAGAGGTGTAAAAAGGGGCATGGCCTGGGCCACCTCTCTGCAAAGCAGCCATGTGGCACTTACTAGCGCTACCTGGTGGGCTAGTTGGCCCCCAGGAACCCCCAGTATTGAAGTGGAATTAATTTCCCATTGTAAAGCATGCCACAGGGTGCGTTTTTACCTTTTTTGGGCCCTGGAGACCCCATCCCCCAGGGCCTTACCCACATTTAAAAAAAAAAATTGAACCGCTCCTGTGGCCAATTCCTGATCCAGGGACCCCATTCACCGGGGAATGACCACATAAATAAATATATATTTTTATGGAGGGGGGCTGCGTGGCCCCCCTCCTGAGGCCTCCATTAGGACCAGGGACCCAATTTCTGAGGCTGACCCTCTCTGTTAGGGACCGTGGAGGGAGCCCCAATGCCCTCACGGTCCCGCCAGCTCCCGCATCCTGCAGGAGCTGCCATTGCTTTTCCACATGGGGAGCTGCTGACATGCAGCTCGCCGTGTGGAAAAGCAATCTGTGTTTCCTTCATTGAAGCTAGAGTCTTGCTTCAATGAAACAAAGCAGAGTTTGCAATGACAGGTCTGGAGCCACACAGCTCCCGCCCTGTCATTGCAAACAGCAGTGTCCCGGGGGCACCCCAGGACACTGCAGGAGCCAGTCCTGGGATTGGTGGTTCCCAGGGTCATCAAGGAGTGGGCACGGCCCCCCTCCCAACGTCTGCACAGCCCCGGGGAGGTGGTGAGGCTCTAGCCCCCCAAACAGGTGTATGATTTTTCTCTTTTTAAAAGCCCCAGGGGTTGGCGGTCCCCAGGGCAGCAGGGGGGCCGTGTACCCCAGCAAAATAATTACTAAAAGCCAGGGGTGGTGGTCCCCGGAGCTAGGGGGGCCTTGGAGGTCCCACCACACATAACAAAATCAAAGCCCCGGGGAGTGGCAGTCCCCGAGGCTGCGGGGGGCTGTGAGCCCCTACAAGTTTTAATGAAAGCCCCAGGGGTGGTGGGGGCCTGCCTAGGCCCCCGCAATTTTAATTTTACATGCCCACAGGACTTGGCCAACCCAGGGGCTAAAAATTAACGAAGAGCAGGAGCCCGCGCTTTGTTTGATATTTTATTTTAGGCAGAAGTTCTCGCTGAGTGCGCGAATCTCGCCAATTTTTATTATAAATGCTTATTTGGGCCTTGGGGGTCCATGTGGGACCCCCTGAGCAGGCCTACGGGGTCAGGGTGTTTCTACCCTGCCCCCTTTTTTTGCTTTTCGAGTATGTTTTTCTTTTTTCTTGTGCCTGGGTTACCGAGGCACAAGATGGCTGCCAACACATCCTGATTTGTAGTGTTGACAGCCAATTACAATAAAACCTGTGGTCGGGAGGGTGCGTGGATCGTCCATGCCTCTATATATCGAAGCTTTTATTTTTTGATTTTCTCAGCAACTACTAAATGGATGTACACCATTTAAGAAAATAGTTCTTTCTGAAACAAGGGCTACCTTTATGCCAAATCTGGTGTAATTCCGTTCAGCAGTTCAGGCTGTAGCCGTGTCTAAAGTTTCCTATGGGAATTAACATGGAGAAAACACGTTTTGGGACCCCCCCTTTTTTCTCAGGCCCTGCTTGCCAAATCACCCCGAAACTTTCAAGATAGGAGCTGACCGGAGCGACCCACGAATTTGGAAACTTTCCCGAAGATTCGTCAACCGGCACCAAAGTTATTGGGGAAAAAAACACAGTTCCTATGGAAACTAGGTCCTAATTATAACTACCTACTGGCAATCGTAGTATATATCATGTAAACAAGGTTCGGAGGAGCCGAAACGTAATGGCGGCATTTAACAACAAATAAAGAAAATTACACCAACCATCGGGTCCGTGTCCGCGTTTGCTGTTGAAGCGGTGGGGAGAAAATTGCCACTGCCCAGCTGTGGATTTTGAAATATATATATATATATATAAATATATATAATGGATACAAATATCTAACCCTTTTTCCTCTACTTTTTAATATTGCAATGTTAAAAAACAGTAACATAAAGAATTATGTTTGTTAAAAATGACTGTACATCTTAAAATAAATTGTATAACAACAAAAAGGAATGTAACTGCATCATATGTGTAATTACATATGAAGTTGAAAATGCACATAAAAAGGTAAAAATGTAAAATAATTGGTTAGACCAACTATATTATAAAGCAAACAAATGATACTATAAATGGCTATAAAGTTTTAATATAGAAAATGAAACATACAAACCAATGCTAACAATTTATTATTATTACATTTACTTTTCCCAGTACAAACATAGTCACACTGGGGAAAGTGTTATATATCTTGGAAACTTGAGTTCACCATTTAACCATATTGGATGAAAGTTTTGGACTTTGAAAAAATCATATTTACTATTCTCACTATAAATCGTAGCACATTGGGCAAAGTGTTAGACTTTGTTGGGTTCCGATTTACTAATTCAACACCAAACATAACCATATTGGAGAAACTGCTGGACTTTAGGGTGGTCAAATCTACTATTCCCACTCCGAACTTAACCGCAATTGGAAATTGGTGGACTTCTGGGGGTTTGGATTTACTATTTCTACTCCAAATCTAACCATACATATTTGTTTCATGTTTAGCGCTTGGAGTCATTTTATGTTTGAACTCATTTCATATTTGTATTACGCTTAGTGATTGGAGTCCTTTTATGTTTGAATTCATTTTATATTTGTACTCAGCTTAGCACTTGGGGTAATTTTATGTTTGAACTCATTACCAACTTCTGACTTGCGCAAGGAAGCATCCTTTTACCCCCTCTGTTCATCATATTGTATGTACACTGGCATATATATCCCTTTGGGCCTGTCCCTAGATGTGAATATTTGTTTATGGGTGTTTTATGCAAATGAAACAACGTGTCTAGGTGCCATTCGTTTACCTGGCTGTAGGTGACACATAATCATAGCCAGTGACCCCTCTTTGGCATCATTGTTCTTAGAGAACAATTATTTGGATTGCATTCTCCTGTAACTTACAGACAAAGGCTAAGGGAGTATCTTAGCTCCTCTTGAGAACCAGGCGATTAACATAGCTTTGCTTATTATGAATGTTCCATGTTGAGTGCACCTGGGTAGCCTAGAAGTGTCTCTGCACTCATCTGTTGCATTTTTTATTTTTATAAAGAAACGCAAGTCCTCAAAAAAGCAACCCTACTCTGCAAACGGAGCCCCACGCTGTGTGGAGTAGCAGTGTTCTCTCTATTTTTTTCGATCCGTTTCCCTTCCCTTTTAGGAAACCTGCCAGGACCCCTGTAGTGAGTTCAGTAGTGCTGAGAGGTGTCCTAGAAGGAAAGAGGACAGTTAATCACTCCTGCAGACAACCTGAACTTCAAGCGAGTGCCTGCCCCACAGTCTTACATTAAATACAGAAAATACAGGCCTGCCTCAGCGATGGATTCCAGGAGAGGGTCCTTTGATGATTTAGCAAAAGCACTACACACAGACACAGACTACCACACCTTAGCAGATATTATGAAAGCCATAACTAGTTTAAAACAGAAGGTCTCAAACCTGAGACTAGAAAATCCGGATTTGCGACAAGAGTTACAGCTATATAAGCCTTGTGACAAGCCATGGGATGAAATTAAGGTAAAACAACATAAGACCTTTATGCAACCACCTTAGTTTGAGTTTCCATTACACTCGCCGCCTGTTCAACCTGCCCCTATTGCAAACATTAATCCACAACCCTTATATCTGAATGTGACAGCCCCAACCCCAGTCCTGTTAGCCCCACCTGCGCTCTTCATTGGTGATAATACAAAAGTCAGGGCTTTTGTGACTCAGTTTTATTTACAGTTCCTGTGTTGCCCTAACACCTTTCCAAGTGATGCGGCTAAAGTAGCCTTCATTACTTCTTATCTTGGGGGTAATAAGGCCGAATGGGCCATTCCCCTTGTTCAACGGAATGATCCCTTATTTTATGATTTTGAAAGATTTAAAGATGCCACGCACAAACTCTTTGCAAAACACATGTTTGTGCAGGCTAGCGACAAAGAACTGCTACATTTGCATCAGGGGTGTAAAGATTTGTTGACATACATTACTTCTTTTCAATCGGCTCATTGCCAAAACAGAATGGCCTGAGGAGAAAAGAACCTTACTTTTCTATCAAGGTCTACGGGATGACTTAAAGGACATCATGGCCCAGATTGTAGAACCACCAACTGAATGTTCTGCTTTCATTGATTTAGTAGTTAGGTTAGACAACTGTCCAGGGGAACGGAAAGTTGAAAAGTCACAGGGGAATACTTGAGTGATAGGCCTGAAAACAGAGAAAAAAGAAACAGCCAGTCCCTACCAGGACACCTCAGAACCCATTCAAATAGGGATTGTTTGGGGACCTTTATCCAAAGAGGAGAAAGATAGAAGATGGAAACTTAATCGTTGCCTATATTGTGGGAAGGCCGGGCATTTTGCCCGGGATTGTGGTAATGATTCCACTTTCCCAAAAAAAGGAGTAGCATTAACAGTAGGAGTAGAACCGGGTATCAAGCAGCTGTAAAATGGCCTGGCTCAGTAAAGATGGAGACCACCTCATCGAGCGCTCCCATGAACGTCTTCTAGCTCCTACTAAAATGCCCTCACCCCATCATCTTACCTTGATTGTGACCTTGGTTTTCTCTCAGCAAGGTCCTTCCCATTCTGCATGACTCAGCAGTAAGGGGTAACTTTTTGATTTAAGTCTATCCAAGACCCTCAGTATTATCATAATCCAGAAAAGCACCCCGGCACCAGTCCGAGCTGTAGATGGGTCTGAATTATCCTCTGGATTTATCATGCATGAGAAAAGTCTTTAACCATGATTTGTTCCAACAATCATACTGAAGAGGTTCAGTTCGACCTAATAGACATCCCATTTTTGGTATCCTGTGGTTAAAAGTACATAACCCCAAAGTAGAATGGGTTGCAAGAACAGTTACGCTTGATTCCAAACATTGTTGGCAGGCATGTTACCAGGAGAAACCCCATCTAGTGATCCTGTTACATTTTGCTTCCACCCAACCCGTGGCTGAGACATGAGTTGACTTGCTTCAATCAATCAATCAAAGACATTTCTAGAGCGCACTACATACCCGTAGGGTCTCAAGGCGCTGGGGGTAGGAGGGGTGCCGCTACTGCTCGAACAGCCAGGTCTTCAGCTTCTTCCTGAAGGAGAGGTGGTCTTGGGTCAGGCGCAGGTCGGTCGGGAGGGAGTTCCAGGTCTTGGCGGCCAGGTAGGAGAAGGACCTTCCTCCTGTAGTCGCTCTTCGGATGCGGGGGACCGCGGCGAGGGCGTGGTTGGTTGAACGGAGGTGGCGTTTGGGAGCGTAGAAGTTGATTCGGCTGTTGAGGTAGCTCGGGCCTTGGTCGTGTAGGGCTTTGTGTGCTTGAACCATACTGTGACTTTTCTGATGATTTCTGCAGTACAACAGGCCACAAGCTTACCAACCAGTCCTGTCAGACTTTCCGCCTATTTCAACTGCTACGTCATTGACGCTTTTGGCCAATCTTAAATCTGGTTCGCCACTCGATCCATGTCCGGCCAAATTTCTGGCGAAGATGGCGGAAGTGGTAAATTCGCTGGTCAACCCCCTCCTGAATCTTTCTTTGAGTCAGGGTGTGGTCCCGTTGGCTTGGAAACAGGCCATGGTTATTCCCCTTATCAAGAAGCCCGGTTTGGCTCCCGAGGTCTTAGCCAATTATAGTCCTATTTCCCTACTCCCTGCACTGGCTAAGACCCTGGAGAAGCACGTTCATAACGTCCTCTCTAATTTTCTGGAATCGCACGATCTGTTACATTCCACCCAATCGGGCTTTCGTCCGAATCTTAGCACTGAGACGGCGCTACTGGAGGTCTCCGAGGCTATTAAGGAGACATTGGACTTTGGTGGCAGAGCCATGCTGATTATGCTGGACTTGTCGACGGCCTTTGACACCGTCCCCCATGAGGATCTGCTGGTCAGACTCTATGAGATCGGTCTGAGGGGGACGGTGCTCAGCTGGTTTACTTCTTTCCTGGCTGGCCGCCGACAAACGGTCTGGGCCTCCTCTAGCTCTACTGAGATGCCGCCATTGGGAGTCGGAGTCCCGCAGGGCTCTGTATTGAGCCTGACTCTTTTTAACATCTTTATGACCCCTCTGGCGGCTCTGGCTGAGTCCTTCGGGGCCCAGATCGTATCCTACGCAGATGACACCCAGCTGCTTTTTACCTGCCGGAAAGGAGAGGATTTTGATGGAGAGAGCATCCGTGAGTGCCTGAGTGCTGTTTTTAAGTGGCTCCACAGAACAGCCTCAAGTGCAACTCAGATAAATCAGAGGTGCTCTTCTTCGGTTGTCAATCCGATCCAGACTGGCAGGTATAGTGGCCCGCTGACATGTCTCCTCCTGGGCGATCGTCTCAGCTAGCTAAGAACCTGGGGATCAAGATTGACAACGGCCTGACTTTAAGATCACAGGTCCTTGCCCTTACTGGCACCTGCTTCGGTTTGCTCCGTATGCTCCGGAAGTTTTTCCCTCTGCTTTCCGAGGACCACAGGAGGATTACGGTACAGGCCTTGATTGGTTCAAGATTGGACTACTCAAACGTCTCATATCTTGGCCTGCCGGAATATCTCCTGCAACGTTTGCAGGTGGTCCAGAACGCGGCAGCGCGTGCCATTTTTGGCCTGCATAGGCGAACTAGAGTCTCTGGCTTATTGCAGTCGCTTCACTGGCTGCCTATCCGCCAGAGGATAGCTTTTAAAGCCTTAACGCTCGCTCATAAGGCATTTTATGCAACAGGGGCTAAATACCTGCAGAAGAGGTTCGTTTCCTATCGCCTTCCCCGATCTTTGAGGTCGGAGTCATTGTTCCTGGCCACTGTCCCTCGTGTAAGGAAGGCACGTATGGGAGGTCGCTCTTTTAAGCTCCGGGCCCCTCAACTCTGGAACTCTTTGCCCCTGACCTTACGTAGCACTTCAAATCTATTGGCTTTCAGGAAGGGCCTGAAAACCTGGCTTTTTGCCTCCTAGATTTTTGTTTTTGCTGACCTGTTTCTTTTAATCTGTTTGTTGTGTTTGGCGTTTTCAGCTTGTCAATAAAGCGCCGGGACACTCTTCTGAGTAGCCGAGCGCTATAAAAGACACAAAATAACATAACATAACATAATATAACATAACATAACCCATCGAACATAAGAATGCTGCATTGACTTAATTCCAGGAGTCGCATTCCCATGCAGCAGACTTTATGCTCTGTTAGAACCAGAACCCTTGTATCTCTGGGATTATATAGATGACCTTTTGGTTAAGGGTTTCATTAGACATTCTTCCTCCCCTGTGTCATCATCACTCTTTTTCATCACGAAGAAGAATGGCGAATTGTGCGTTTGTATAGATTACTGTGCAATTGAAAAAGCAACCATAAGAAACTATGGGCCCGATGTAGGTCGGCTTTTACCAGTCGGTAACGGCCGAATTCGGCCATTACCGACCGGTAAAAGTCTTTTCCAATGAAAGAGGCTATTTTTCCAATTCGGTAAATAACGAATCGGTATTCACCGATTCGGTATTTTCCGAATCATCATTTACTGATTCGGTATTCACAGAATTAGTAAATGAAATGTAGAAAGCACTGTAAACAGTGCTACAGGGCTTTAAGAATTTGTTATTTACCACCAGCTATTAGTTGGTGGTAAATAAGGAATTCCAATGTAAATGCATTATTGTGCATTTACACCTGTGCCATGTGACAGACATACATGCCCTTTGGGCATTTATGTATGACACATGTGCACACTAACACTAATCAGGGGTGCAACAGGGTGTCAAAGTGACATCCTGCCACCCTTGACTTTTTCACAATTTTACCGTATCGGTAATTACCGATTCGGTAATTGACATTCATCAATGGCAAATACCGAATCGGTAAATACCGAATCTTACTGATTCGGTATTTTTTACCGACATAGGATTTACTGATTCTGAAATACTGATTCAGTAATATTCGGTTTTTTAGAATCAGTAAATCAAATTTACCTACATCTAGCCCTATATCCTTTTCCACTGGTACCGGTTCTTTTGGACCAAATACTCTACTTCATTATCTACATGAAACTTGATCTGAGGGGTGTCTATCACCTAATTTGTGTTATGGAGGGAGACAAGTGGAAGATGGTGGAGACGAGTGGAAGATGGTGGAGAAGTGTGGCATACTGTTTAGAGCGGCAGACTCTGAAGCAGAGATCAGGCCCGGACCAGGGTTCAAGTCCCGACGCGACAGGGTCTTGGGCTCAATGTCCGCGGACTCGATAATTCCCGCCTCAGCGCCTACTCTAATCATGGGTCCCACGCTGCAACTCTGGGCAATAGCTTGCTTAATCTCCACAACGGCCCCAACAACACTGGGATGCCTGGCTTCACCTTGGGGGTGCCCAGGAGGGTCATCTCACAGGGAGAGCCAGGAAGGGTTCCACAGCGTTATACAGCGCCGGGACGCCCCGCTGCTGAGGCAGCTGTGCCCTTTACAAGTATACTACATTTACATTTACATTTACATTTACATGGTGTTCTGGACCAAATTCGGGCTTTTTTAATACACTGTGATGCCCTTTGGTCTGTGCAACACCCCTGCTCCAGGAATTCCTTGACGTCTGTGTCATAGTTTACATTGACGATATTTTGATCTATTCTCTTTATTTCTCGTCCCATTCCCCTTTTCTTTTGGGACACCTGCTGGGACTCCTGTAGGGGGTTTAGTAGTGCCAAGGGGTGTTCTGGGAGGAGAGAGGACAGTTCATCGCTCCTGCAGACAACCTGAACTTCAGGTGAGTGGCTGCGCCACAGTCTTACAGTTTGGGTCTAATTGACTTTCCATTCAAAACTTCACCACATTGTAGAAAGTGTTAGGCATTGCTAAGTTCAGATTTACTCTTCCAACTCCAAATTTAACAACATTGGAGAATGTATTGGACTTTGGGGGGGCACATTTTCTAATCCTACTCAAAACGTAGGCACACAGGGGAACATTTTGGACTTTGGTAGGCTCAGAATTATCATTCCAACTTCACACTTCACCCCATTGGGGAAAGTATTGGACTTTGAGGGGGGAGTGGAGTGGTCACATTTACTATTCCCGTTCCAAACTTAAAGACACTAAGGAAAGTGTTGAGGAGAATGGGCTCAGATTTACTATTCCAACTTCAGACCTAAACACATTAGGGAAAGTGGTGGACCTTTGGGGGTTTAGACTTGCTGTTCTAACTCCAAATCTAACCACTGTGGGGACAATATTGGACCTTCCTTTTTCTTTTGGAGGGTGGAGTCCAATGTACTAGTCCTGCTACAAACTTAGCAACATTAGGGAACATGTTTTATTTTGTAGGGGTTCAGATTTAATATTCTCACTCCAAACTAAAATACATTGGGGAAAGTTTTGGACTTTAAGGTAGGAAGATTTACTACTGCCTCTTCAAACTTTACCACATTGAGCAAAGTATTGAATTTGCGGGTGGGGGCTCAATTTTACAATTCCGACTCCAAACGAAACCTCATTGGGAAAAGTGGTGAACATTGAGGGGAGATCTGTAATATTATCAATACAAACCTCACCACATTGATGACAATGTTTGACTTAGTGGGGTTAAATTTACTATTCCTACTACATACTCAACTACATTGGGAAATATTTTGGGCTTTGGGTGGTTAACATTTACTATTCCAAATCCAAATTTCACCATATTGAAGAAAGTGTTGGACTTTGGGGGATCAAATGTATTATTACCACTAAAACAAATAAAGGAATTAAGGAAAAAGGTGTCTGAATTTCAAAAATAGCTAATACCACACATTTACAATATACAATCCACTAACATGACTACATTTTAGAATTCCATTACAATTATTCAAAAATGACACATTAAAAAAATTCAATTGAGAGTACTACCAAAAAAAAAAAAAAAAAAATATTATATTTATTATAACTTTCAAACTAATAACTATAATAAATTAAAAAAATAAAACATAAATAACATTTCATGAACATTTATTCAAAAAATAATTTAATAAAATATAAAATTAGATGGCATAAATTAAAAACTCCTAATGGAAAAAGCAATTTCGGGGTTATATAACTTAATAAAAAAAACAGATTATCAAGGAACCTAAACTTTTGATCAAAATATATACCAAAAACATTTTTGGAAAGTGTAACAATATTAAAATTAAACTAAGAAAAAGTAAGAGAACATAACATATAAAAGTTTTATTTTACGTGATCAAAATAAGGAAGAAAATGGAAATATATTTTATTTTAAAAAATGTATCACAAATATTTCTAAAAATACAAAATCAAAAATTAACACAATAATAATTCAAATATAAAAAATAGAACAATCTTCATTTTTTAAAATTATTTCTCACCCTTTTCCGCTATAAACCAATATTCCACTCCTAAAATGATTACAACAAAGCATTTGAAAAGGAAATACATTATAATAAAACAAAAGAAAGACTAAAACAGCAATATATATTATAATGATATAACACACAATGATTGTTTTAATAGCTATATTATAAAATGTTTTTAAAAATAAAATCTTACCTGGGATAGTCTAACCCACGATATTTAAGACAGAATATTTGTATCTCACGATCTTTCCTCAATATTTGTTGGGACACTGATAGGGCCCTTGACTGCCATGCCATTCACATTTGTCTTGGGTATGTCAATCAATCAATGGCCCTAACATGCAGGCAACTAACTCTTAATTTGGGATTTTATTTAGTAAAACAATGTTTTAATAGCCGGGCCATAAAAAGGCATTGGCTCATAGACTACTTTGCCGAAACACCAGTGCAAACCAATATGCGGCCATCAATAGCCTCAAAAACAATGAGACCATCGTCATTAAACCGGCAGACAAGGGAGGGGGGATTGTCTTACAGACCAAAGAAGCATACCATCGTGAATGTCTCCGCCTCCTAGATGACACTAAGAATTATAAACGACTGGATGAAGATCCAAGTAACAATGTTAAAACCAAAATCGACACCCTAGTCTTGGAAGCGGAAGCCAATGGTAACATCAGCAGACAAAAAGCACGGTACCTTACCTCTGGAGGAAAACGGATCCCATATTTTTACACAATCCCTAAGATTCATAAAAACTAAAATCCACCTCCTGGCCGTCCAATAGTTTCAGGTATAGGATCACTACTCGAACCGCTATCACGATTCTGTGATTTCTTCCTGCAACCATTGGTAAAAGCCACACCTGCATACCTGAAAGACACCAAAGACCTACTCAGTTTGATAAAAGACATTTCATTTGACCCCACCACATCTGTCTTGGCTAGTATGGACATCGAAAGCCTATACACTAGTCTGCCTCAAGACGACACCTTGGTTGTCCTAGAGGCAGCATTTGAACAAGCAGACTGGCCCCACAGAACTCCGAAAAGCTTCATTCTGCAATGTGCAGAATTGGCCTTAAAGGACAACTTTTTCGAGTATGAGGGTACCTTATACTTACAACAGTATGGTACATTTATAGGCAGCACTTTCGCGCCGAGCGTGGCCGGACTGTATGTGTCTAATTTTGAGTCCCAACATATCCTCAACATAACATCCCCATACCATGAAGAATTGTTTTTTTTATAAAAGGTACATTGGCGATGTCCTGGTTATTTGGCAAGGCACTGAAGAAAAGCTCACGGAATTCCTGGCTTGGATTAATACACGGGACCCAAACCTAAAGTTCACCTACTCAATGAGCCAGGAAAGTATAACGTTCTTAGATCTGGACATACAGGCACAACATGGACGCCTGTCTACAAAAACTCACTACAAGTCCACTGCAAGAAATGAATTGTTAAGATATGAAAGTTTTCATCCCAGACCTTTTCGTGAAAATCTTCTGTATGGTCAGTATTTAAGACTACGACGAAATTGTAGTGAAATCAACGAATACAAAATACAATCAGACGCCCTCAAACAAAAACTGTCAGATAGAGGTTACCCTAAGAGAATCACCCATAGGGCGCAAAAACGCGCTAGAAATCAAAATCGGGAAGCTCTACTGGAACCGACAGCTAACCATGGCACGGTCATACCGCTAACCTGCGTAACAACGTATAACTCCATCTCAACAAAAGTTGCCAAAATCATCCAGACCAACTGGAGGATACTGACATCAGGAAAGCTACAGTGGGAAAAACGCTTATTTTCTTACAAGAGATCGCAAAATTTACGTGACAGTCTGGAAACTACACACCCCAGGCAAAATATCTCCAGAGATAATACAGTTCTGAACTCCTGGGGTTTGCCGAACATCACTGGCCATTTCGCTTGTGGAAACTGCAGCGTGTGCCATTTGACAAAGACAACAAAGAACTTGACCGGGAAAAACTTGGCAGATCTGCAAACACACAGTTATTGTTATCTATATGATCAAATGTCCATGTGGTTTAAGATACATTGGCATGACCACCAGGAAGGTGAAGACCAGGATCTGCGAGCATAGGAGCAATATCCGGTGCAGGCGCAGTACCACAAAATTAACTGATCATTTCCTTACACTAGGTCACAGCCCTAACGATATGACATGGGTAGTCATAGAACAGCTAGAGAACAATAGTCAGAACCTATCTAATGCTCTCTTTGAGAAAGAACAACGTTGGGTATGCAGACTCCAGACCCACATCACTGGCCTTAATGATAATGTCCTGTGGAGCTCCATACAAAGATTATAACCTAGTTCCACATATAATCCCCTACATATACCGCATAACTGTCCCTGTGAACCTCTTTTCGGTATTTTTCTGACTTCCTATTTTTTTTTTTTTAAAGTTCCTTGGCAACCTAAAAAAACTTCCAATACCCCAAGCTATCCAGATAATTACTGATCTTGATTGTCCTTTACATGCTTACTGGGGCGTGGTTGCCTATATGGCCCCAGTCTTCTCCACAGTTTAATAGTCTGCATTTAATATGCTTTTTTGAGCTTCTACCTTTAATGTATGACAAGCACTTTTGTTGGCCCCAAACTGTGGACGAATGTACTCAAAACAGCTTCACTGCGCTCTAGGCATGCACAGTTCATACTACTCACTTTGAGCCACCACGCTCTCAAGTTAGCTGTCTAGTTGGCCCAAACACATGGTACACGCAAATGCGATGACACACTTAGACGTCCTTGCGGTGGTTTCATTATCAACACACACCCGAGACCCATCGGTGTCCAGATCCCGAGCCATGAATCAGGTTATTTTTCACTACTAGAGGCGACAAACGTGAGTAACCCTTTGCAATCCATGGTTTATAGAAACCTCAGTACCACCCGCGTACCGCCCGAACGACCAAACAAGTTTCTGACTTATTTATTTACACGGTCCCCTAGCGTTTTCTCATGTGCCAGGATCCATGTAACGAGACACTCATAACCAGACAGTGAGCGTCTCTTTTCTTTGGTAAGTGTTGTATGTCCCGTCCGTCTTTGCACATGAGATATGGTTTCTCGTATATTTTCCCTGGACTATTAACGTTTTAACGTTTGATTAAACCCCATTACTTCACAGAATGTGCCATAGAAATAGTCATAGGCACTACATGAACGAGTAATGTTTACCACTAATTTTAATAATCACACCATGGCACATTGTAACCACGCAAGGTTATTTGCAGCTTTACCACGCATGCCCCACCCTCCTTAGACATGCATGTTGTATGACAAAAGCAGGTATCACCATCTGGATTCTGTTCGCTTAACATAAGCACTGTAATGAGACACTCGTAACCAGACAGTGAGCGTCTCGTTTCTTTGTCTAGTGTTGTAAGTTGTATGTAACACAAGCACTATATAAGCACTTCTGATTGTAATGATATGATATACTTGGTACAATATTGTTTCCTTTTCAGATGTGTTACGTGCAGGATCTGTGAGTATGCTGATCCACCACATACACAGCACGCTTTAGGGTGCGCGCTGATATAACCGTGGCCAGCCTAACAATTTTTGGCCACAATATTGGTCCTGAAGAAAGCCTCACGATTAGCGTAGTAGGCTGAAGCTAGTAGACCTATACACACTTTTTAGAGAGATATAGAGGTGAATAGCTACCTCCACTATATCCAATTGTTGTTTTTACCAGTGCCATAGGACCCTTCTATTAAAACTTTTTCAAAAAGGGTATTTCCTATATGTACTTTTAACATATATTTCACCACACATAACACTGTCACTATTCACACAAAATCCCGCTCCGCTGTATTCAGGCGTTGCAGCACAGCTGGATCGCACTCGGTGATCCAGCTGGGCCCCGATGATGAAGCATGCCACCTACCAGGTAGGTGGGTGAGGGGTTTCTTAACAACAACACTCTGTTGTTATCAACGTCCAGGAGACAGGGGACCATCCCTGTCCTGTACCTGCTTGAGGTCTTGTCCTTGTTGTTCTATTATATATGTCCGGGGAAAAGGGCAAGTACTTCGGTCTATTCCTCGCTCTCCTATTGTTGCTTTACATTTTGCCTAAAATGCACCAACTATGTAATGGCATTATAGGCAGTGAGATCCTCTGCGCGAAAGTGGGGTTTGGAGATCGCGAAATAAAGTAGGCTGTCTTCCACCAGGAGCCAGAGCCTCTCCTGACATTGCAAGCTGGCAGGACACTCACGACAGTCTAAATTACCTCCTGAGAGTGTAGCTCACCAGAATCTGTTGTGTGTAGCATGATATTACTAAGACCAACATTTCGTTGTAATATTGATAACCATGAAGAACAGTTTAGCATTACAATATGCTGAATGTGCAAGGCAGTCCACCACAAACATAGTGAGACTTTGATCAAATGACATAATGGGGCAATGCACATCAATCACTACTGAAGAGCACTGGCCAACGGGTTCTTAGATAACAAAAAAGACTCGTCTATAATATGTTTTTTTTATTTTCAATATTTAATTTATAGTTTTCACACATCAAGTGTCATAATAAATTACATCACAGGTCTGAGTCACTATGAGAATCACAAATGTAAACATGGATGGTTCTTCTCAGTAATAAAGAAAAGATCACATATTCATCTAGGAAAATTCAATTATGCCTTGTGATAGCTTGCTTAATTTCATATATAGGTGCGTAGACTTCCGGACAAATATCCTTATGTAATTGTCCTAGGTCAAACATAAAGTAAAATGCATATTTTGTGCCATTGCATTATATCCTTGAAGCATTTAGAATAGAGACCAACATGATGCACCTTCCAGCAAGAAGTATGTATGGTCTGGCTCCATATCAAATCTCACCCACTTTGTCATTATACTCCAGGCAAGTTGAATCATATAGGAATGTATTGTGTCAAAGAAGGCACATGATAGCATAGAAGATTTACAACATTCTCTGTAGCACAATCGTCTTAATTTTGGAAAGTTTATCCTGCGGAATATGTTCTAGTGGTTGATAATATTCTCCATCTCTATGAGATGTTTCAAGTATTCCTTAGTATAGCTTTCATATTAGTTCCTACTTTGATGCCTAAATATTTAACCTCACTCAGACACCACAATACATGAAGCTTGCTGTTGGTGCATTATATTGAATGAGGGTGAATAAGTTAAATTTATAACAATACATTTACAGAATGGGAACTTTGCAAATGTGGCTACATGACAAACAATCAGGAATGTGTTCAAGTCTGTTGCCAAATGCACAGCAGCATGTCTTTGGCAAATATTTAACATGGGTAACAGTAAATAATGGTGATGCTTTTCAACTTTGGGTTCTGAATGAAATGAATAGACAAGAGAGTGGCTTGATTTGTCTATTTCACTTAGAACCCTGAGGTGAAAAATATTCCCGTAATTCACTTTTTACCCATCTATACTTTTATGTTAGGAATGATCCAAAATCATCTGCCTCTGCTTTCGGCTGCTACGCAGCGGCAGGATAGTATTGGCAAATCCAGCTGAGTGGAGTCCCTAGCCTATATGCGGCTCCGGTTTTTCTGTATCCGGGCCTGTGCATCCTTGTGGAACCTCTGAGTGATGGTCAAGGTAATGAGGCTACATAATGTCACTTGTAAAAGGGAGGCCTGCCTTAAGCATATAGCCTCCCCAGGAAGATTGTGTGCTGTGGATTGCTTCACAGAATTGAAACTTATATATGTGGTGCTTCCTTGATGTGAATAATGCCTTAACACTGGACAATTGCTTTGGAGGGTACTGAATTGTGCAAATTGCTGTGACCTCTAATCTTTACTTGAAATTGACATTGTTACAAAGAGGGTTGAGGGACACTTACAGACTCTGGCACCTTCCATAGGCCAAAAGGACTCCATTCAGGATCTGTTCCATTCCCAATTTTTTTCCTTGCATGGCTACATTTGCTACAATGTCAAAAAATGTGTTGTAACAAAAGTAATTTGCACACCACCACCCTTTTTACATGTAAAGCCCCATTGCGATTGCTAGCAAACAGTGAATGGGTCGAGAGGCTGGGAATACACAACACAAAATAAAGAAACAGACTGAAGAAAAATTATAAGAAATTTGAGGATAATTGGACAAAATGTTACATGAATCATTACATAGATTAGTACTAGATAATTGGAGGAGACACGCTCATGAAACCACACAAGTACTAGGTCCCTGATACTGTATCTTCCTAGCTGCATTTTACATGTAAAATGAAGATGCAGGACTGACCTTTTAATTACAAATCCCAGGGAAAGCACTTGGTTTCAGGCTGCACAGGGTAAAACACATGTTAGTTGTAGTTCGAAGCACAAGAATCATATACCTATTAACATTTAATAGACCACACCTGAAAAGCAGAAATGAGCAACAGAACCACAAAATAATATTAAGAATAAACACCTACATTTGAATCAATCCTCCTTGAGCTATCACATATTTGTAATTTTCATTGGTGGGTGAGTGCTTGGGGGTTGTGAAAGGGAAGGCTTATTGTGATCAACCACCATTGCTTATTGCCCTTGGAGTTATCTCGGATTTTCCAGTGACAGTGGCGGTTGCACAGATGAGTTGTTAGATAGGTCAACATTTCCGGTTAGTAAGGAACCACAGGGATCATTGTCAAATATTCACTAACCACTACAACTATTACAAGTCTTTCTTGTTTCAGATATAGCTCTCTGATGCATGTTTCCCTAATTCCTGTCCCCTTACTTAAGCCTCTATGCTACTGGATAAGAAGAATCAGTGTTGTTGGGAGCTGGCCTTCTTAAAAAGTGCTGAACCCAGGAAATCCATTCAGACAGATGCCCTAGAATATAATGGGATGCACTTCATACTTTGGACATAAGACATCCAAATTCACATTTGATTGCTTAAAGTGAAATGAGTGAAGACTGAGCCCTCTCTGCAAGGATTTTGCTGTCAAAGTGTAAGTGAAATGTGTGGGCTGCCATTCTTAACTGGGCAGCAAAAGCTGATGCTTAATTCTGTAATTCAGTGAAAGTGAAAATATGTAGCTTTAGCTACTCTGTTGATGTGCAGCGTACTTGCCAGATTAAAACTAGGGGTATTCTGTCATTTGCTTTAGAGTAAATACACAAAATGTAGGAAAGATTGGGCTTGATGTACAACCCTAAATTGCAGTCGCAAACAGGCAATCCGCCCATTTGCAACCACAACTTAGGGCATAGCCCTATACAACTCTCATTTACCGATTCACAACCTGAGGTTTGCACTCGCAATTAGGAAGGGGCGTGCCAAAGGCTTCCCTTCCTAATAGCGACTCTGATTTGTATGTATAAACGTTTTGCAACCGCAATTGCGGTCGCAAAACACTTGCAATATACCACCCACTTAAAGTAGGTGGTAAACCATTCACAAACAGGACCCTTTCCCCTTTGTGAATGGGTCCCCCACATTTTTTTTTAGGTTTAAATCTTTTTATTATTTATAGGACGAAACAAGATGCAATAGGCACCATATTGCCCTAGTTGTGGGCTAAAGACATTTGCAGTTCTATATAACACATTATAAAAGAAAACAGGAAACAACCACCCAGCCTCCCTCCCACTCCCTTCCCCCCTCCCATATACCTCCATCCCACTCCCACCCCGTTGGCCTCAAAAGATAAAAAGCTTGCATGGCTTGGGTTGTGTCAACGTATAGGAGGTTGGGCCTGGGCCTGCTGCAGCACAAGGAGTCAAAGCAGTCGCATGTATTTAGGGCAGGTTAACTCATGGAATTCAGAGCATAAAAGGATGCCACAGGTCAGCAAAGGAGGCCCCATCTCCCTGGAGCGAGAAAGAGATGCGCTGCATACCAAGCATATACCCACAGTCTGTGCAGCCACCCTTGTAGCGTGGGAGTTCTGTTTGTATCCCAGTGGGAGAATATATTCTGTAGTGCCACCCCCAGAATTATTCCCATCTGCCTACCCTTGTAAGACTTGAGGGGGAATGTTAGCCTGTCAGAAGCGCCCAGGATTGACATAGACCGGGAAGCACAATATTGTAGTGTCAAAATGTTTGTCGATCTCATTAAGAATCTGTTCCCAGTACTGTGTAAGAGTGGGGCATCCCCATAACAGGTGAAGCAATGTGGCCTCCGACCTGCAACCCCTCCAAAATCCCAGCGAGCGGCTAGGGCCACTCCTATGAAGGCTTGGGGGGTGAGATACCAGTACGTCACAGTCTAAGTAGCAGACTCTGTGCTTGAGATATTGCCCGCCACATGTCTGGCTCTGTAAAAAAATCCCCCATTCCTTAGGAGATAGGGTACACCCCAGGTCTGTCTCCCATCTCCTCTGACCCGCAGATTTAGTCAGCTGTTCCGGGGGGCGTAATATGTGGTAGAACTCTGTAATAAGCTGTTTGATCGACTGTTTGGAGAGTAGCCACCTATTCTATTTGGTGAGCCTCCTCTCCGCTACCTGGCATGTCTAAGGCTGCATTATCAAGTGGCGTGTCTGCTGATAGTGGTAACGTTCAGTTTTGGGCAATGCAAAATCAGATCAAAAATCTTCAAAAGAAAGGGGGCCTCGCCGTCAAAAAATGTGATCTATTGAGTCCCTCTCTGTCCCAGTGTCTGAAAGCCACCAAATCTAGGCCCAGGGTAAAATCAGGGTTATTAGTGGTAGGGGTGAGCGGCGATGGGAAAGTGATGAGGCCGCTGCGTGTAGCAGTTGCGTCCCAAGCCCTTGGGTGGCTCTTATGATTAAAAAATATTTTTTAAGGGCAGGCAGCAGTCCTAGGGACTACTGCCTGTCATTTAAAAATGAAACTGAAAAGTTGTATTTTTCTTTTTTTTTAAATGCATCCCGTTTTCCTTTAAAACAGATATATTTAAAAGCAGTCACAGACATGGTGGTCTACTGATCCTAGCAGGCCACCATCCCTGTGAGTGCTAGCCATTCCTAATGGGGTCATAAATTGCACCTGCTTTATTAATATTATTGAGGCATGCAATTTGCAACCCATTAGGAATTGCAAACAGTTTCTGAGACAATATTGTACATCCTGATTTGCAAGCTTCAAATTGCGAGTCGCAAATGCGACGCAATTTGCGAGTCGCAAATCGGTGGGTTGTACACTTGCCCAAAATGTTAATTTCTGCAAAGTGCTGTTATGGAATTTAGAGCTGTGTTCTAGTGCAAAATATGTCTGAATTACAGCTATTCTTGTTCTCATCATTTGTTATTCCCTCGCTCTGCACTATAATCTTGCTGAGAACATGGCATAGTTATGCAACAAGACATAAGGCGCCATTCATGTACCAAGCTTAATGTGAACTTCCTGAAACAACACAATTGTCCACTTTCATAAATATAATTTCACCAGGGCTTTATTAAACCTAAGTGGTTGGAAAGAGGGAATAGAAGTCTTGTAAATTGACTTTCTGGAGTTAAAGATGATGAACTCTGTTTTGTAGATGTTAAGCATCAAAAGGGTGTAGGCCACATTCTTGAAATTTGGTGAGACAGATATACATGTAACTTATGGAAGATTTTTCTAAGTACAGTTAGATGTTGTGAGACATTGGGGTATTAGTTGAGGGAGGTTAATACGCACCTAAAGAAAAAATCAAAAACCTTGTCAGGGTGAACCATTAAAGTCACTAAATTCATCAGAGCACAACCCCTAGCAGCTATGGCACAGAACAGACTGGCAAGGAGTAAGGTATTTATGCAGTACCAACATCCAAATCTAATAAAGGGAATAGGGGATATGAATTTTTTTAAAAAAAATAGAAATAGCATCAAAAAGAGTCAAGCACCAACTTTAGTCAACTGGATGCGGTGAACCTGGACCGAGGAGTGATTTTAGGCCAACTACTCTGGAGCACAATTCGGCCACAGAAACCAGGTTCAACTCTGTTGAAAGTTTCACCTTCAACTTAGTCTCTGAAATATAAGTCCAAAATGTTCAGTGGGACAAAGCAGCAAGCTCAACAAGGTATAAAGGCCATTGGACAAGGTCCCAGATAAGCCATTAACTGTTGGCAGGAGAGCTCAGAGAGGGAGAAATTCGAATTTTTCACCCAATGTAGGTACCTCGTTGCTGGATGATCTTGGTATTTTCACTTTTTAAAGATTTTTACATTTGCATATAGTCACTTTCTTGGAGTTTGGATTCTTCCAGCGGGCCAAGGCTGTAGGCTGGAGCCGAAGAGGGCTCCACAAGGCTGGAAAGCTTTTCTGCAAGGTTCCACTGAATTGAGTTTGCTGCTGCGGAAAAGCTGCAGAAAAGCTGCAAGCAGTGGAAACCTAAATCTTCAGCCCAACTGCAATACACTTTTGTTGGACTGGCTTGACAGGTTTGTTCCAGTCTTCTGAAGGTCTTTGGAGCCAAAGGTTTTTAAGACCCAGGTTTCTCAGGATGTTAGGAGCACATCTTGACACATCCCAGGGTTTCAGGACATCAGGAACAGCAATTGGGGGTCAAGCCTCACCTGCAGAAGCCACCTGCGGTGTCCAGGGTAGGTCTAGTTGAAACTGGTATTTGTAGGAAAGGCCTCTTGCAGCTTAATGTGTAACTTGTATAGCTTGGGCAGTAGATCAGCCTTTTGACTCTTGAAATGCACTTTTTAGTTCAAGGTGCAAGAGTAAGAGCAGGTCAAGCTCTTTGTGGTTCTTCTAAGGTCTCAAACAGCAGTTCTCTTCTGATCCTTCACATGTACATTATTCCATCCCACAGTGCTCCTCTCTGCCGAAAACTAAGATGGGGAAACCCTTTGCCTCTTTGTGCAGAGCATGTGCACCCACCTTAAAGGTATGACCAAGGATATGAGCAACCCCTCCTCTGTAAACACTTCAAACCCATTCTAGGGAAAGCACCATCTCCACTTTGATTGGATTCTGGATGTCTTGGGGTACAAAGAAAGGGCCTTTGCAGGTGTCATCTGACATCTGCCTGTGACAGAGGTGGTCCCTTTGAAGTTAATTAGGTTCCTGGGCACTGCCCAAGTGGTATTCGGCCAGAGGAACAGAAACACTTTCCCACACCGAAGCAACTGCATCCAACAGTTTTCTCACCTATCCAGGTTTAAGCACTCAGAAGGTCTCAACTGGAGGCCAAGGCATAGAATGGTAACTTTCTAAAAGGGGGTGCATGTTTTGCCATTGCGCAACATTCCGTCCATCATCTTGTGTGTTCACCCTATGTGGGAAGGGTATGCCCAGATGTGGGTCCCGTGCTCACTACGCCACTGGAGTCAAACTATCCTGGCTGAAGATGGCTGATAGCCAGAAACCGGTCCTAGGATGCTTGATTCCGGTCCAGGGAAGACATGGCTTGGCAGTTTGGTCTGAACTTTTCCCATGAGGCACAGGGTCAAGACTGATTTGCATATGGCTATGTCTGAACTGGGGTGGCTTGGTGAGCAAAATAACGATGGATTAAACCCAGATCTGTGAATGGGGGTGAAAGTTTTGCCATTGTGCAACATTCCGTCCATCATCTTGTGTGTTTAGCTTTCTAAAATTGCCTTTTCCATTATATTTATAAGACATATGATTTAACCAGTGAGTTGGGTTTTAATAAACACTACATAAAGTCTCAAATTGAAGTCTCTAGGTGTTTCCTCGCCAGAGATAACAATATTAATTTTAATAGTATATTCTAGTGTTTTTCTATTGAGTAGATAGCCTGACTATGGTGAAAATGGCTTTGGGGGATTTTTCACTTATTAATATTCAAAAGCATATGTTGTACCTGTCAAATGGTTTGTTTTGACAGGTCAAATTGCAGTTTAAAAGCTGCTTTAGTCAGTTAACAATGGTGGGCCTTAAGTTATGTTTTACACTGTCACTGTAGTGGAAAACACAATGAGTGCTGCAGTCCACTAGTTGTTGCTCAAATATGAATTGACTTTGAAAAAAACAATGACAAGAGGTGTTTGGCACTACAGGTACAGGGAGGAGGAGGTATTGTTGGGGAGCAGATGCATGAAGTCTCAGTAAAGATTTCCTCGTTTGAACTTAATCTCTTTTTTAGAAGTTGAAAATCTCAAGCGGGACGAGGCTGGAGGCTGTAGCTGACAAGAGGCTGAATACCCCTTTGACGAAGAATGGCTGACCAGGATTTGTTGCTGCTGTGATGTCAGGTCAACTGGGGATGCACCTTGGATGGATCGACGAGCAGGTTGATCTTGGTCTTCCCTCTGTTCTGAGAGCAGTTTTAAGCCCACAACTTCCCAAGTCTCAAGTTTTAGATTTTGGCTATCTAAGCAACTTAAGTGCCAGGACTGGAAGGGCACCACTTTGGGGGATAGGACTCACATAGACTAGGTCCAGGTGTGTATTATAGATGGTTGGAGCCTTTTCTGTCCCTGAGGCTTTGATCAGGAGGCTCGAAAAATAGCCCTTGGAGTCATTCTGCTATATTTGGTTTGAAACAGTGGAACAGGGCTGAAGCAACAGGGCACACCTCTGAAGGTTCAAGACATGCTTTAGGCAGAAAAGCAGTTCTTCCAGTTGCAGCAAAACAGTCTTGTGGAGTACTCAGCAGGCCACAGCACTAGATTGTCTTCTGAGAGTCCTTCTGCAGGTCCAGAAAGTGAACTGAAGAGTGGGTCTATGGATCCTATTTTTATATCTGGTGCCTTCTTTGAAGAAGTTCAAGTTCAAGTTTTTATTTATGATTTGGAACTCGTAAGAGGTCCACATAATAATTTACAACAGCATAACAGTACAAATGTATAAAATAGTTCTATTATTACACAGTAGAGGAAGCAGACATATTAATACAAATCCAAAAAACATTTAAAAAAGTTAAAAATTCTTGAACAAAACATTTCATTGGGGGGATTTAGGATAGCTTCAGAAAGGGCACTGGCAGATAGAATACCTAGTTTTAAGCAAATTGGTCTCACACACTTACGACGGGAGTTTGACAGAGCCGGAGATATATACAAGACATGAGAGAGGTCTTGGATCGAGTTGTTACACAGAGTGCACTTGTTAGAGGAACCATACCACTTGGATAAAAGGTTATTCAGAGGTAACATATCTTGCCTTATTAAGAACCAAAAACGACGAATGCCGTGGGGTAGATTCCAAGATACATAGAATTGCATGGTTTTGAAAGCATAGGAATTAATCACCGGCAGACCACCTTTCTTTAACGCAAAAGAGTCCCTATCTAACGAGAAACTTAATTTCCACGTTGCTAATTTTAAAGATGATTTTAACTGGTATATAGATAGTGAAAAAAGAGTAGATTCCTCCAATTGCAATAACGAGACCGCCTTTCTAAAGTTTTTTACAATTGGAGAAAACTCTTTTAAGGGACCCAGTAATTCCTTTTGAATAAGGTGTCTTAACGTGGCTGGTTCACATTTAGCTAGGTAAAAAATCCATCTTACTATCCCAGCTAAGCCTTGAACCCAGCTCCTTCTCATGCCAAACACAAGCCTAAGAGAGGCCACTGAACAGGCAGAGTTGACAGAAGTTAATTGCCGCAAAAGTCTGCCTTCAATAGTGTGAAGAAAACCCCAATGACTCACATCAATAAGTTCAATGCCGTAAAGTAATGAAGCAGGGATTTTTGCACGGAAAGCTTCTAGCAAATAGGGAAAATGCCGTTTTCCTGTGGCTTTATAGAGTGCATTTAAGCCCTTACCCTGCGTCAAAGCCTTGCGCATATTATTCTCCATATGGGCCTTGTCACTCATATTACCACATACTATTTTCCCTAAAAACACATGGGATTTCACAATTTCTAACTTATGGCCACCTATTGACCATATGAAATTCCCATGAGAGTGCTTTTTCTTTCCTGTCATACACATGACTTTACATTTAGAGATGTTTATCTGTAAAAAGTGCGACTCTGCGAAGACATGTAATGCATGCAGACGATTGTTCAAACCATTCGGCGTCAAATCTAACAACAATATGTCGTCAGCATACATTAAACATGCAATAGCTTTATCCCCCAATACGGGAGCGATACCACTGCTCAAAGATAACACTTGAGGGAGATAATGAACGTAAAGAGAGAATAATAAAGGAGCCAACAGACAGCCCTGTTTGAGACCATTGGCGGAGGGGATGGAGTGTGACAGGCCTCTTTCCCCTCCCATCATTATTCTGCACCAGGTATCTGTGTGGAGGTCCTGAATTAAATCTAACAGTAAAGGTGGCATGCCTAAAGACGATAGTTTCCTCCACAGCAAGGGGCGGTCAACTTTATGGAAAGCTGTGGAGAAATCTATGAAGGCCGCATATACTCTTCCGCCCCGGACCCTGATCTATTTATCCATTATCACTTGCAAAGCTGTTAAATTATCCATAGTGCCATGGCCTTTACGGAAACCCATTTGCTCGAGGGGAAGAATGTTACTCCGATCCACCCATTCAGTTAACAATTTCAAAAGGCATTTAGCAAAAACCTTGCCAACGGCATCTAGAAGGGCAATCTGGTGATAATTTTGAGGAGAAAGACGATCACCCTTCTTGAAGAGGGGGACCAAAATACTCCCTTTCCAAGAGGGTAGAACTGACCTACTCGAAAAGCAGTGTGCAAATACTGGAAAGAGAATTTTACTCCATTTTATGCTACATTGCTGTAAGACAGAAATAGGCAGCTCGTCTGGACCCATGGCCCCAGATGAACGCATTTCCCTTATGGCCAGCTCAATGGACTTTTCCGACGGAGGTTCCTCCTGGGCCAAATGAACCACATTAAAACTTCCCAGGGGAAAAGATTCACCATTACTTGCATAAAGATTTTTAATATGCTCTACCCAGGTTCGTTCCTCAATAGGGATAGGGGTGGGACTCGACCTTACACCACAACCCTTACCTATTAGAGACCAAAACGTTCTTGCTTGGCCGTAAAATGCTGCCTCCCTAAGTTGAATCCAGAGTTGGTCCACCCTATCTTTGCGTAATCTGGACTTCAACCTTCTCCTTCTCCTTTTTAATAGAGCTATCCTTCGAGTTCTTTCAGGTAGAATATTAAAATATTGGTCCCTTACCAATTTATTTATTTCTTTATTTAATAAGCGAATGGAGCTGGGAGGAGGGATTGGAAGCCTATTTCTTTTAGGTTGTCTGGCTAAGGAGGTCACTTCCACCATTAGATCAAAAAAACTTTCAATTTCAGCACCATCCCAATTACCCAAATCAGTTATTGCAACGTCAAGGATGCTCTCCAGCCCACTAAGGGCCTTTATATCCCAATAACATCTCCCCGATGAACCACCAAAGCTGACCAAGTCCCTATTTAGCGACCAACGGTCAGACATAGGAGGAGAAATGTTTAATGAAATGGCCAAAGTGGTATGGTCGCTGAGACACGTTTTAGAGATCACAAGATCATTCAACAAAATGAAAGCAGAATTGTCCACAATTACGTAGTCCAATATTGATTCTCCCTGATATGATTCATGTGTATAATTTGCCGGAGAATGGGAAGGAAGTCTTCTATTCACCACAGTCCCATCCATCTCGAATACTTCTTCCAGAAGCATTTTCCCTCTTTTATTTGTTTTAATGTTCCCAGGCAAAACTGCTTGGGGAATGTGCAGAGATTCTTCCCTATATTTATTCCTAAATAAAGACAAACTTAAATTAGAAATGTTACAGTTAAAATCTCCTACCAAGATTATGTAAGAGGACGGGATTTTCTCTCTGACTTTCTTAGCATAGGAGAAAACCTTCTTCAGGATAGGATTAAAACATTCATTGGGTGGAATATACACATTAATCAAGACAATCGGAGTGGGAATTTCCACATTGTCCAGACAAAATAATGTTACAGCCTGAAATAGATTACAGGGATCCAAAAATGGGAAAAAGTCAATTTTATCCGGTTTGATAGACAGCAGGCAATACCACCTCTTGCATGGCCTCTAAAAGAAGGAGAGGCTTTATCCTCCAAAACAATGTAGTCACTTCCCACAACAAGATTCTCAGTGCACTACGTCTCTTGGAGACAGATCACACAGGCCTCAGAGGAAAGGAGGACCTCGATTTTTCCAGAGTTGTTCTTTAAACCTGCCGCATTCCAAGACAACATTTTTAGATTACTGCTAAAGGTCAGGTTGCATTTCCTGACTAGTTGTGGGTTTTCTTCGCGAGAACACCCGGCAGCCAATTCCAACGGGAGCTCTCATCATCATTCTTACTTCGTACCAATGGAGGGGGGGATTATTTTCAGATACACAACGAATATTTTTAGATAAGAAAATGTTTAAGTCATTGTAAGCATCAAAACGTTCTTTCCTACCCAGAGCTATTGGAAAAAGAGGGACGGAAGAGCATGCCCCCTTAGAGGATTTAGATGGTCTATCCATCAAGAAGTTCCCCCAGAAAGGCATGACATCAATCCCCCTACTCTGAAAGCTCTCAGAACGCTGGAGAATCAGATTTACAATGAGCTTAGAATAAAACTTTGCCCTCGTTAAGAGTCCTCCCTCTGTTTTCAAAATAAAAATCAAGTCTATACCTGAAGATTGGATTGGACTAGAATCTCTTGCTTGCCTCAAGTTTGGTTCCCGCCAAGTGGAAGCAGGCGGTGGTTATGCCCATCCTGAAGAAGCCTTCTCTGGACTCTCGTAAACCTGAGAACTACCGTACAATATCGCTTTTTCCGTGGCCTGCAAAAGTAGCGGAGGCCCATGTGAATATGGCTCTCTCTGACCATCTTTCGCGGGCCAATATCCTGGACGCCACGCAGAACGGTTTCCGTGCTGGTCACAGTACGGAGACAGCCCTCCTTTTTATGGTGGAACACCTGCGCACTGTGCTAGATTCGGGTCAAACGGCGGTGCTTGTTTTATTAGATCTTAGCGCCGCCTTTGACACCGTCTCGCACAGGATTCTTCTTCAGCGCTTGGAGGAAGCTGGCGTCGTTGGTCCTGCCCTTCAGTGGTTCCGCTCTTTTCTTGCCAATCGATCCTTTTGCGTGGCCATTCCGCCCCACCAGTCTAAATCTCATCCTCTGGACCTTGGGGTCCCTCAGGGATCCTCGCTGAGCCCCACGTTGTTCAATCTATACGTGAGGCCGCTGGCTGATGTTGTCAAGCAGTGGGGCATGACTATGGTGTCATACGCTGACGACACTCAGCTGGCGGTTACGCTCAGCGGGGACTCTCGTTCGGATGCCCCAAGATTCCAGAATGGACTTCGTGCGGTTGCCAGCTGGATGAATTCCAACTGTCTCCAGTTGAACGCAAAAAAAACAGAGATCATGATCATGGGCAAGCAGGCGGAACTCTGGGGCGATATGTGGTGGCCTCCAGAGCTTGGGCCCACCCCGACTCCGGTTTCAGAGATAAAAAACCTCGGGGTGTGGTTAGATCCTGCCCTTAGCTTTGTCTGCCACACTAAGAGAACTGCTGCATGCTGTTTGGGCATCCTGCGTGGCCTAAGACCAGTGTTAAAATTCTTTGACGCTTCGACCAGGCAGCTTGTGGTGCAGGCGACGGTGATTTCCCGGCTTGATTATGCCAGCTCCCTCTTGGTAGGGATAAACCAGGCTGAAATCACTTGTCTACAACGTGTGCAGAACGCGGCAGCTAGAGCAGTGGTGGGTCTGCCCAGGTTCTGTTCCACTGCCAATACTCTGCGCTCCCTTCATTGGCTGCCGGTTAAGCAGAGAATCCAATTTAAAGTGCTCTGTCTCTCTCATAATATCCTTAAGGGCTCCCCTGCCCAGATTCTTTTGAATCTCTTGTCTCCTTATGTTCCTGCCCGCTCCTTACGTTCGTTGGGCCATGAACTTGCAGTAGTCCCCCGGTTCAAGCGTAGTCGGGCTGGTGGCCGCTCTTTTCGAGTACATGCTGCGGCCTTGTGGAACTCCCTTCCTTTAAAGATCCGTGCCCTAGATGATCTTCTTTCATTTCGTAGGGCCATTAAGACCTTTTTATTTTCCTAAATTGTTGCACTTTTTAATTTGCTGCCTCTCTTAGCTGTGTTATGCTGTTACCTTGTCAAGCGCCAGGACGCTCCTTTGCTGGAGCAGCTGTGCGCGTTATAAATTCTCATAACATAACATAACATAACATAACAGTTCCAATTTTCCGGACTCCTGAAAGCATTTAAGAAGAGTGGCTCTATTCAAGATACAGTCCGTTTCAAACAGGGGAGAGAAATCGAGGACAAATGTATTTATATTTTCCTCTTTCCTAAGATCAATAGATCTGCTTGTGTCCTCTACACCTGCCGTCAAACCAGAAAAAGACCTAGCTAAGGGGTTAAGGACTGACAAACCCATGTCCGAGGCTTTATTAATAGTTATCCCCTGATGACCCGCCCTAAATGGCTCCCTCTTATCAACATGAAATCCCCCCTTTACAACGTTAGAAACGACAGAAACAGGCTTAGGGACCAATAGAGGAGAGGCTGGTGTTATTATAGGTGGAATAGACATTAGTTCCAAAGGAGGAAGTTGAGTAGAATCTTGAGCTACTTTTATATCCCCTAACGTATTTTTGAACAAATTGGGGGCCCCTCTGAAACCTCTTCTTTAAATGAAGTTTCCTGCTGGGCTTCAAAGAAGATTTTCCTCCGCCTATTTTTTTCAATCCTGCGGATTAACTTCCTTTTATTTCTTCCCTTCTTATTTAATTTTCCAATTTTTCCTTTTTTCCCACTAGCAGCCGCTTCCAAGACCACCTTATCTTCCTTACCACTCTGTTGGTTAAAAATCGCAAAACACTCCTTTTCCTGCCTCACATTCAAGGCAGCCGGAACTACAACTATAGGACTATCGTGCTCCACCACACAATTAGAGTCAAGGATATTTATAGGAGAAACCGACTTTTCCCCAGCTACAGAAACTTGGGGGACATCGGTGACAGCAGCTCCACTCTCTGATAATATGTCATTCGTCACATCCCCCTCCGTGGGGCTAATTCCTAAATTTGAGGGAGTGACCTTCTCCTGACGGTTATTCAATAGGACTTTTAAGATTTGCGTTACTGTTTCAAGAACACAATCCGAACCCCCGACAAACTTTTCCAGTAAAGATAATATAGAAGAAAGCAGGCATTCCAATGAAATCAGAGACTCGGAGACAGGTTTGTCAAATCTAATTGGGTGAGAGACATCTAGGCCTGTTATGTTAAGATCGGGGCTCAATGATGTACTGTTAAGGTGTGATTTATTGGAAGGCGTACTGCTATACAGTTGGAGACCAGAAGGGGCAAATGTTGCCAGAGTCTTAGCCAGATTCGAAATCCTACTAGACTCATCGGCCACATACCGCTTACAAACCTCCAAGTCTATTTCGGAGGATACAGATTTGTTACTTTCCTCTCCTCCCTGAACTAATAGACTGGGGGAAGTTTTTTGGCAGGACCCTCTAGGGCAATGTTTTAAAAGATGCTCAATAGAATTGGAGGGGGGATTATGAACTAAAGCCTTCACACTTTTAGGATTATTCTCTGGGGTGCAATGGAAACTTGAAAGAAGAGGATCACTCTCTGCTGCTTCATTTATTTGGCTTACAACCTCTTCTTTTTTGTTTGTCCCCAATGATCTCCCAGAAGCACAAGAGTCCTTCGAAGGGGATAGATCTAACACATCCTTACTAATTTCGGCCTTGTCATTCGGTTTGGGTCTCGCCATTATAGCTTTATTTGATCCTCGTTCCCAGAGACTGAACAACTGGTAATTTCCCTTTAACTGAGTTGTAAGATCATCCTTATTTCTAAGTGGATTGGATTTAGTTTGAGAACAGGCTCTACCCACCAAAATTGTCCCAGACCTTTGCTTTTTGGCGGTCATCTTTATTCGTGAACCTAGATACTCCAAAATACAGTACAACCCTAATAGAACTTTCAACAACTCCTATACAAAGGATCAAACCACACTGATTACTAAAATGAATATAGGTTAGGGGGTAAGCCCAGCTCCAGCCTTCTTCAGCCTCTGAGGGCCTCAGAGGGCCCGCCCTTTGTCCGGGCTTCGTCCCGCACACGTTCGGCTACGCGAAAGGACTACCCACGGGTTAAATAGTTAAGGGAGTGGCAAGAAGAGGACCAGATGCGGCCGATTATCGCAGCAGAGCAGGCTGGTCCTCGCAGTCCCGCTGGAGGCTGTGGGTGGGGTATAAAGTGAGCAGCTCCACAGTTCTTGGACCACAACAAAGTCCAGGACTCCCACAAAACTCAGGGAGCGAGCGGCACCCGCGAAGCGGGTTTCGCGAGATGTAGCGTAGTGGCTCGTAGGGCGGAAAGGCACCGCCGTAAAACAACCTCCCGCCAGGCACAACAGCTTTGAAGAAGGAGAAGTTCTTAAAGTTTCCTAACTCACCTGCCCAGGCTCCAAACTGGCTGAATGAACAATGCAGTGGTGACAAATCCTGTGTTTGAAGGCAGGGCACAGCACATTCAGTTGCAAGTGGGGCTGTGCCCCACTTTCTACTCCATTCGCATCCTCAGTCTCCCTATATCCCCTATCTCCGCCCCCCCATTCTACCAGTTTATTGACCAACCAAGCACACCTGCCCCCGTTCTTTGGTGTGATTGTGTGGGAGGAATAAACATAGTCCAACTGCACCCAATCATGTTCCAGAGGAATAGGCCACAGACACCAAATATTTAGGGCTGACAATGCTAATTTTCGAAAAGTGGCATTTTAAAAATTCTACCTAAAAACCTGACTTTACCATTAAATAGGATTTTTAACTGCAATTGCTGTGGCCAGCATTAAATGTTCACCAATCAAAAGTTAGCACTTATTAAATGTAATGATGCAACCCAATGACATCCTATGGGAGATGTAGGCCTCACAGTATTAAAAAATGAATTTAGGAGTTTGTTTTACTACCAGTGCATGTCCAGACATGTTAAACGTACATGTCCTACCTTTTAATCACAAAGCACCCTCCTCTATGGGCTACCTGGGGCTTACCTTAGAGGTACCTTAAATGCAATTAATGGCGGGTTTACAGCTTGGTAAAAAGGTTTTAATGCTAAATCGAATTGGTAGTTTACAACTACATTCAGGCTATAATGACAGAGCTGAGACATGTTTTAAGGGGCTACTTAAGTGGGTGAGGCAATAAAAGATGCAGGCTCACCAGTATTTTACAGGCCCTGGGTAGATATACCACTCTACGAGGGATTTCTAAGTAAATTAAATATGCCAATCATGTAAGCTAATTTTACTATGTTTAAAGGAGAGAGCAAAAGCCCTTTAGCACTGGTTAGCAGTGGTAAAATGAGCAGAGTCCTAAAGGTCCGCAAGAATGGGTTCAGAAAACAGGAGGCTGAAGGTAAAATGTTTGGATATGACCCTGCAGAAATTGCCAGGTGCAACACATGTGAAGCTCTTTAACGTTTTAGTGTCCAAACTCTTCCAATTGTGTCAGTCTTGAAGGTATCATGAGTGTCTATACACTAACGCTCTAATGACACCTGATGGAAATGCCATCTTTAGCGTACTTAACCCCCAGATTTTTGTCTTAACTCTTTTTGTTTGCTGTAGAAATCTGTGCTCTTTATCCCTGCTTTTTCCCTGCTGTCCCCAACACTGCGTCATTTCTTTGACTCTTTCTTGCGTCAAAATGCCCCCCTTGCATACATTACATCTGCCTAGATGCGTCACTTTGTAAATATGGTGCAACAAGGCACATTTTTTACTCTGCTGGTGCGTCACAAAAAGTGACGCACCAGCAGAGTAAAAATGGCACAAGGGCTCATAAATAAGCCCCACAGAGACTTTTTGTTGAAGGCAAGCGCCGACCTAATCCAATCTACTTTTTGTGTCCAACTCACGCTTCTTTACTGTCGGCCATAATTTTCAACTTTGAACCAGTCTTGTGTGATTAGATATCGACAGTTGGTGCGTTGATCTTGTATGTCTCATTTTTTACTTCGTTAAACTTTAAAAATCCATAACTCTGGTTCTACTCATTGGATTTGTGCCATTTTTGACTGAAATAATTTATTAAAATTCACTCTGTTTCAGTTATGAAACTTTACTCCAATTTTCTAAAATGTTGTTGGATTTTTATTGTGTTGTTTTTCACTTTATTACTGTTTGTGTTCTGCATAAATACTTTGCACATTGCCTCTAAGACTGATTTATGACAAGCTACCAGACATGAATGTCAATTCAGCAAATGCATGGGGTAACGGAAGTGGCATCACATGCAATTTACCTTTACTTGCACTCATACACACATGCTTACACATACACACACATTCACACATACACACATACACATTCACTCCCACCCACAAGTATGCACACAACATACATTTAAAAGCATTTTGTAATTACTTTATCTGCCAGGAAGTGTTATATTCCAGCTAATTTTAATCCACTCTTTATTACACTCATAATGAATAATCTTATATTATTCACTATTAGTTTAGTAAAACATTGACCGAAAACAAGGAAATGGGAGCCCCAACTGACATCCATAAGAAAGAGCAGCCCTTGTGTTCCTGGCAGTGATTTAACCACCTCTGAGGCCAGAAGTTGCAAAAGCAGTGCCACAAGTTGCTAGGGGCAAGCCAGGGGTCACACCTGGTGACACCTGGCATCCCTTAAATGACATCCATGCTACATGAGAGTTAAGCACAGGTTAATTTAGTGACTTTTGTGGTTCAACCTAAAAGGGATTGTGTCTGTTGTTTGAGAAGGGGTAATACCCGACTCATCCAACAACCACATTTCTCACAAGGGATTGCAAATGAATCCAAGGTGTGTCTTTCAATAGTTAGCAGTTGGTATTGATTGGTTAGAAAATAGACGTACCATCATAAGACGTTTGATGAATGGAGCAGTGTTGCAAAGTCATCCTGGGCCTCGGCACCACCCAACTTTTTGCTGACTGAGGCTGGTGGTAACTGATTTTGACTGACCTCTGCCTAACCAGGCCCAGGGTCAGTGCTAAGCTGAAAAAGACACATTAGAATACAGTAATACACCTAACATACACTAGGGTACACTACGGTATGGTGGGGTACCCCTATAATTGGCATGGCCTAACCCATAAGCCCCTAGTATATAATTGGGCAGGGGATTGAAACTGCCTAGAAGTCCGCAGTACCCTGGGTCATGGCAGTTTAGAGGCCAGCAGCTTTTTCTGCACTTGCATGTGTTCACTGCTGAAGACTGAGGTCAGTTTAAAAACAGCCCTGGGTGCCAAGACTGCTTTTAAAAAGTAAATTGTGCCCAAACTCGACTTTGGTAGGGGCACTTAAAAATAGAAAACCTACAATGTTTGGCATATTAGGGACCCCCGGGACTCCCCTAGGTATCTCAGGGGTGGGGAGTCAGATATGCATAAGGTACACCCTTATAAAATGAGTTTTTATATGACTGGGTAAAGTGAAATTTCACATTTCACTCCCCACATTGTGTTAAAGTGCTGCTCAAATTCGACTTTGATGCTAGGAGCAATGGGTAAGGAGGATCTGCAATATTTCTGCAGATTCAGAACCCCTAAAGTCTCCCCTAGTTGCACAAGGGGTGGGGGTCCTGTAGAAATTAGGAAAATACTTATAAAATATGTTTTTATAAGCCCTGGTGCTAGAAGACTGGCCCAAGTCATTTTCCCTATTGCAAATCCCATGGGCCATAGGTTAACATGGTAGGAAGTTATTAATTAATAACTATTGACAGGAGAGGACTAGCCTGACTATTCAAAGTCTTCCCAGAATGGTTGTAGTAAATCCAACAATATCATATTGTTTAATTTCTTCTAAAGTGTACCTACAAGAAGTTATAAGACTTTTTTGAATGTAAGTCCAAATTCAGCCTTCCAGTGGTCTTCCCTTATTGGTCAGAGTTAAGTGGATTAGCCAGGCTGCTTTGAAGAGGTGATAAAGAGCCCCTGAGGTTACCAACTCTGCTGACAGGGCAGTGTGCTGGTCCATAGGAATGCTAGGCCAGGGGGTGGAGTCGTAAACCATGCTCTTCAAAGGTAGAGGGGACGCCTGGTTGTCAGTTACACTTTTACACTTTTGACCCAGAGTCAGGGCTAGGCTTAAGAAAGGTATGTGCAGATGGTAGGGGGAGAGTCTATGGAAATACGGCATCCTAGGGGGTGGGTTTAGCCAACTCTTACATCCTTGCTGGAAAATCAGCCATTATGGATTTGGAAGATTTGATGCACTCAGGGACAAAGTAATGCAACACTCTACATCAGAGGTCTTCAAACTTTTTTATGTTGAGCCCCCCCAGCGGAATTTTTTTAAATGGCGGCCCCCCCACCACTGACAGAAATCCCTGGAATCTGGTACACTACATAATCAACCGCCATTCACATATTCCAGGCCATATCTAGCAAATAATATTAAACACAGTAAGAGTGTTGAATAAAGTGCAGGTTTGTGAGTGGGTTTCGTTAAATGAGAAAGGCGTATTACATAGTTCAAATGACAATTTTCTCAGATAAAATGTGCGCAAATTGTATTTACTAGGATTTTACTTATGCAGTTGAGTCATGATGGGACAGTGTTATCTGGTGCAGCCCGTTCACCTCCTAAGTAATTACTCTAAAGCCAGGCACATATCTACCAACCTCTTCATAAACATTGTGAATGGAAGTGAGCAACTCACTCCCAGACTTGTTGCACCTTTTCAAATTGTTGAGCGTTACCAATACAACTGAAGGCTTTGTCTTGATAAAACGTGGCTAAATATCAAAGGAGGTGCCCATAGCAAGCAAGGAAGGAAAGCCTAGCACATTTATTTTAAAACAAAGGATCTCACAGGGTGGTGACATATTTTCCTGTGAAGTCATGTGACAACAATGCACATTGCTTATGCCCATTAGTACCCCCCACTTGTTTTTTTAGGACTTGTGCTCTGAGTGGGGGTTTAGGGCACATGTCAGGCTTATGTTTAAAAAAAATAGAACTAATAAAAAGTGAATGATGTTGCCTACTTTACTTAAGAGCAATGTTGTCTGACAGACTTTGTGGTGATCAAATGGATCTGGGCCCAGCTGCACAGTGAACTGGCAGCATTGCAGTGCATGTAAACGCAGCGGCGGCCAGCACAGGTAAGCACGGTGAGGTGGCGGCGGAGGAGTGGAGATGTTGACCGACAACAGAATAGATCAAACTAAATAAGTAAATAAAACCAATTCCGTCCCCCTGCCCTTCTCCACCACCCTCCACGTTTACCCTCACCAGCCGGGACTAATGGTACACAGACATAATATCGAAATTTAAATATCGATATACAATTATATCGAAGTTTAAATATCGATGTAACACAATATCGAAGGTAAGTAATATCAACACTATTTATTATCGATATCAGTAATATCGAAGTTAAATATATCGATGTGTAGTAATATCGATGTAAATAATTTCGATGTTACTGATATCGATTTTCTAATAATTTTTTTGTATATTATAATGTATATAATATGTTTTTAAGTATTTATTTCTGTAATTTAAATAAATCTAGCATTTTAGTTCAGTAGCGGGTTGTGGGTTTATAGGGGAATAGGGTGGGAAGTAATTTAATTATGTTAAAATAAGTATTAATTAGTAGGAATGAATAATTAATTTTAATTAATTGGTAATTCATTTTAATTAATTGCTAATAATTTTTAATTAATAGATTAATCGATAAATAAGTTATGTAGCGGGTTGTGGGTTTATAGGGGAATAGGGTGGGAAGTAATTTAATTATGTTAAAATAAGTATTAATTAGTAGGAATGAATAATTAAAGTTAATTAATTGGTAATTAATTTTAATTAATTGCTAATAATTTTTAATTAATAGATTAATTGATAAATATGTTATGTAGCGGGTTGTGGGTTTATAGGGGAATAGGGTGGGAAGTAAGATATTTATGTTAAAATAAGTATTAATTAGTAGGAATGAATAATTAAATTTAATTAATTGGTAATTAATTATAATTAATTGGTAATAATTTATAATTAATAGAATAATTGATAAATATGTTATGTAGCGGGTTGTGGGTTTATAGGGAAATAGGGTGGGAAGTAATTTAATTATGTTAAATTAAGTATTAATTAGTAGGAGTTATTAAATATTTTTAATTATTTGGTCATTAATTTTAATTAATTGATTAATCGATAAATATTGATTACTTGATAAATATGTTCTGTAGTGGGTTGTGAGTTTATAGGGGAATAGGGTGGGAAGTAATTTAATTATGTTAAAATAAGTATTAATTTGTAGGAATTATTAAATAATTTTTATTAATTGGTAATTATTTTTAATTAATTGGTAATTATTTATGTAATAGTTTAATTTTTGATTAATAAATGTTATTTTTTATTTATAAGTATGTTATTTTAACTCTTACACTATCCAACACTTTCCCTACTGTTGCACTCTCTGGAGTGGGAATAGTAATTTTTACCCCTACGCTATCCAACACTTTCCCTACTGTTGCACTCTCTGGAGTGGGAATAGTAATTTTTACCCCTACGCTATCCAACACTTTCCCTACTGTTGCACTCTCTGGAGTGGGAATAGTAATTTTTACCCCTACGCTATCCAACACTTTCCCTACTGTTGCACTCTCTGGAGTGGGAATAGTAATTTTTACCCCTACGCTATCCAACACTTACCCTACTGTTGCACTCTCTGGAGTGGGAATAGTAATTTTTACCCCTACGCTATCCAACACTTTCCTTACTGTTGCACTCTCTGGAGTTGGAATAGTAATTTTTACCCCTACGCTATCCAACACTTTCCCTACTGTTGCACTCTCTGGAGTGGGAATAGTAATTTTTACCCCTACACTATCCAACACTTTCCCTACTGTTGCACTCTCTGGAGTGGGAATAGTAATTTTTACCCCTACGCTATCCACCACTTTCCCTACTGTTGCACTCTCTGGAGTGGGAATAGTAATTTTTACCCCTACGCTATCCAACACTTTCCCTACTGTTGCACTCTCTGGAGTGGGAATAGTCATTTTTACCCCTACGCTATCCAACACTTTCCCTACTGTTGCACTCTCTGGAGTGGGAATAGTAATTTTTACCCCTACGCTATCCAACACTTTCCCTACTGTTGCACTCTCTGGAGTTGGAATAGTAATTATTACCCCTACGCTATCCAACACTTTCCATACTGTTGCACTCTCTGAAGTGGGAATAGTAATTTTAACCCCTACGCTATCCAACACTTTCCCTACTGTTGCGCTCTCTGGAGTTGGAATAGTAATTTGTACTCATACTCTATCTATGTTTATAATTTTATTATTATTACTTTTATGTTGTTATTAATTGTTATTCATAAAAGTAAATTATGTTTATAAAATTATTTATATATATGTAATGTATGTATTTTTTTAGTACTTTTATGTTGTTATTAATTGTAATATATATTACTATTGTATGTATATACATTTATATTTATATTATTATATTTTTATATATTTATAAGTTATTAAAATAATTAATTTAGAGTTATTATTAATGAAAAATATACTATGTACTATACATTTATTAATAATTCTTTTTTTTACATTAATTGTTAATATTTTATAATATATTATAAGTTTTTTAACATGTTTATTACATTCATAATTATTATTTTGTTAATATAAAATTTTTATTTAATTAAAATATAACGATATTTTACAAAAAACAATATTTTTTACATTCGATATTTTATTTCCGATATTTTGGTACTTACCTTTTTAAAGATAGCATCCCGATATTTTGTCCCTCGATATTCGTGTTGCGATATTGTTGGAATAGTGATATTCTGTCTGTCGATAATTAGTCAGACATTCGGGACTAATGTGTGAGCCTCCAGGGAGTGGGTCTAGGCAGAGAGTAGAAAAGATTGTTAGAGTCTAAAAGGGTTTATGTTGGATGCCAAAGGCAGTGCCTAATACATTTGAATAAAAGTGCAGGGGGAAAAAGCTTTTATTGCGTCTCTTCTGCAGCGGTATACCAGGACTGCCTGGTCTTGAATGAACCAAAACACGCCTCCTTTTTCCTCCACCCTGTTTTTCCTTCCTCTGTCTCATTCTTGCAGGTGGTTTTTCATCTCTGCTTTATTCCTTTGTCTCAGTTTTCACAGCTTTGATGTCCTTTTTCTTTCCCCCTATTCTACTTTGCGCTCTCTTGCTTAAAGTTGGATGTTGAAAAACAAATTCTTGGTCCAGGGACACATACTCAAAGGATGTAAACTATGTCACTGATGGGAATAGCATTCTTCAAAGCTCTCACTTTCTTTTTTTTGCCTCCTGAGGCTCCCAGCACCATTTCCACTTGAATTCTATTCACTTAGTAAAAATGAAATGGTAGTTGCTTAATTGATTATACTTTCTCGTGAGGGAACCTCTGCTGCAAACCCATGTGACTAACAACCTATTATACAGAAAGGTCTGTCTCAAAATAGTTTTTTATGAGAACAATGTATTAATGAAGCATGAAAATGGCTACATTAAATGTACACTTTTGTAATTGTGAATGCAAACCGAGAGTGTATGGCATGCCCATACTTATGTAATCAGCAATGCCAAGTACTACTTATCATGCGTTAGACTAAAGCTTTTCAGTGCGGTGATCCACATCACTGCACTGAAATGCAAAGTCACGCATTATAGCTCCTCCTCATCTTTCAAGTTGGAAGTGCTGTTACAATAAAGCACCATCCTAGTGGCAGTGGCAGAGCACACTGAAAGCTGCTTCTGGCAGGCTTTGGGGCTCTCTGGCTCAGCTATAGCTCATCTCAGCTGCACAAGTTACAAAGACACCAGACCGTGCTACAATATCACTAACAAAAAACACAGTTGATGGACAGAATGTAGAACAATGTCATACATTCACCCCAGTACAAGGAACTGGGCCTAAATCCATCGTTTTTTTGCACTCCACACCACCCTGGGTTAGACACTGGCTATATGCAAATAAGCTCTGAACCTGTGCCTCATGGGAACAGTCCAGTCCGAACTACCAAGCCATGTCTTTCCCAGACCGGAATCAAGAATCCAAGGACCGGTTTCTGGCTATCAGCCTTCTTCAGCCTGGATAGCTTGACTCCAGTGGTGTGGAGAGCCTGGGACTCACGTCTGAGTATACCCGGCACACTCGGGGTGAAAATTGAAAAAAACACAGTTGATGGACATAATGTAGAACAATGTCATACATTCACCCCAGTACAAGGATCTGGGCCTACATCCATCGTTTTTTTGCACTCCACACCACCCTGGGTTAGACACTGGCTATATGCAAATAAGCTCTGACCCTGTGCCTCATGGGAACAGTCCAGTCCGAACTACCAAGCAACTGTGTTTTTTACAATATCACTGACATCAGAGGAGCCTGGATGGGTGAGAGCTGATTTGCTACCGAGTGCCTGTTGGAGTTAGTTGGCTGACATTTGAGTTTAGGCGGAACTGCCTCCCGCTACCAGTGGCAGGAGCTGGTGGGCCACCTCGCAGTTTAAAGGTGACTGCTGGCAATCATGGATTTACATATGACAGTCAGTGCAGCTTGCAACGCATGCTACGTTGGACCGGACTCCACGTTGGCTGGGGCACACAATGATTGTTTTCCTTTGGGAGAGCTTGTATCCGGCGGCTGCTACCAGAACCCGACCCCACTGGTGCCATCAGGGTTGTCTAAGATTACTGCAGGAGACAGTTAACGACAGTACTAGGCACAGTCGCTGCTTGCTGCCAGTGGGGAGTTGCTGCCCGTCGGCATCCGTGTTCTGGACAATGGAACAGAGAGGTTAATGTGCGCCGAGTTGAGGTGCTGAGCCCCTACGTGCAGCTGCTCCGCTGCCTCGGGTGTCTCTTCTCGGTGAAGCCTTAGGATAGTGGATGACAATGCTGTCCCCTAGCCTTATAGAAAATCTTGAAGCCAGACACCACAAAGCGTAGAGATAGATGGCTTTTTCAAAAGGTGAAGTAAGTAGTGAGACAGTGTACAGTGTACTAAGACACCTGCAGCTGAGTGTCCGTCTCAATTAAATTCATTGTAAAAACACAATCAGGCCACTGCCTGCAGTAAATGAGTGCTGGTCGTACAGTATGTGACACATTACGACAGTTACTCTAAAATTACACTGTTTCTCGATGCTCAAATAGGTTTAATTTATGAATATTTAAATGTTTCTCTCATCTTCATTACTTGATTTTACTCATGAGAAAATGTGACTCGTTGGCCTTAAAATGTGACTCATAATTACACTAAAATTATGGAAATTTTACTTATAGCACTCTGAAACCTTAGCAGCTATGTGTAATTTAAGAGAAACCTTGCCTCCTTTATTCGAAAAGCTAACCATCCTGAGAGGGTTATTTCCGAGAGTCTCCTCTGCTATTAAACCAAAAGCGAACGAACAGTCTGTTCTTTCACATTTGGTTTCATAGCAGAGGAGGCCCCCTGCCTCCCACTACAGCTGAAAGCATTTCAGCTCTCGGAGACGCGGAATTAGCTTTCTTTCAAAATCACTAAAGGGCATGTCATGCCCCATTAATTGGGAAACAATGAAATGCGAGATCTTAAGGTGGAGTGTGCGCCCTCCTGAGAAGGCGTCGTGCCCCCCCATGGGGGGCGCACCCCACAGATTGAAGTACTCTGCTCTACTTGATGTGGTCATTGCCTTGGGGAGTTACCCTGCTCTCATTGGTCAGGAGTGACCTGCTGCTTGACCCAGAGAATTTTGAATACGTCTCTGAGAGGGGCAGAGCCCTCCAGATCTGCTGCTTGAAACTGAATGAGGCAAGAAGTGCCCTGCTGAGAAGATTTTGATGTGCATACAATTCTAAGTCGTGACCTCTGAAGACTGCACCATCTGATACTACAGCCCTGTGGATTATCTTGCTGGAAAAGAACTAAAGGGTGGACTCCCTGAAAGCTACAGGTTAAAAGAAGCTCAACTGGAACATCACAAACTAAATCTACACCTTGGAGACTCATCAGTGGATTTGTAAGGGTTTTGTACCAGTGGATTGTGGGAACGGAAGTCCTCAACTTTCAAGGACCATCTTGGAGCTTCCAGACCCTTGGAGTAAGTTTGAGACACTTTGGAACCCTGTGAGGAACTTCACAAAGAAGTTCAAGAAGTTTGGAGAAGTTTGGACCAACTTTGTGAAAAAGCTCCAGAGAGGGACTGCGCAACCTGGCCAGCCAAGCTACCAAGGTTCGTCCAGCTAAAAGCTCCATAGCTCCAACTTCCAGAGATTGACCTGGACTAGAGAAAATCTGAAGCCGGCGAACCCTCATTGGATCCGGCTACATGAGGAGCATCGAGAGACCCGCGAGAAAAAGCTCCATCTCGCTCCGCCTCAAACTTTGACATTGCCCCAGTCTATTGCGAGCAGCTATCACAATATGGTGCTATAATCTTCTAAGTGCTATATTTTATTAAATCTTTGATAATTCATATCTCCGGTTCCCTATATTGGAATTTTGTCGTTTTGGTGTCATTTTAAAGATAAAAACATTTCCTAGTTTTATAAATTGGTGTTGGATTTTTATTATGTGTTGTGTCTTAATTATGTACTGAAATGGTGTTTTTAAATGCTTTACACACCTGTCTTTGAAGTTAAGCCTGTCTGCTCGCCACCACGTTACCCAGGGTTGAGCATAGGAATAATTTTCTAAGACCTATGCTGGGTCTTACCATATGTTAGCGGCCTTATTGCTAGTGCCAGACCTACATTTTCCCCTACCAATAACCCACTTTCCAACAAGCAGAGATTGCGATTATAAATGGGTTGATTCAGTACATGGGTGGTTTGGTGAGTATTTAGTAAGATAGTAAAGACTTCCTGTGTCAGAAAAATAATAATCCGGGGTCACCATGCTGACACAAATACATGTAAGCTAGCTTTAACGATGTTCGCTGTTAGTAAGGCCATTGATTCCCTGCTGGGTTCACTCTAGTTAGTACCGTCACTGCTCCTGAAGTTTGCTGTTTTAATGCGATCCATGATCAATGTTAGGTAAACTATATTGATAGGAACAAATGTATCCCATGTGTTATTGGTTTTGCGAAAAAGTGAATGATTGGAGGACAAAGTGGAGGAGTTTTTGTCTCTGATAGATATAAGTTTATCTGTGAAACAGAGAAATTCATTACATTTTTCAGCTGAAGAACTTGACCAGGGCTTGGCAGGAGAGAAAAGTTTCAGTGAATGTAATAGAAATTGGGTTTCACAGCTAGTGAACTAGTCAATTTTTTTAAGCAGCCACATTGCTTTGGTGGATCGGATGTCTTCTTTATAAATTTTTCTTAGGGATATTAGTTTAGTGATGATGAGATTTCAGTTCACACCAGGGAATTTCCAAGCTACAGATCTCTCTTCTTAGTCAGAATCTTGTATTGCCGTTTTTGCAAAAGTAGCAAATGAGAAGGCCTTGTCAATTCACTAAATTAAGTTCTTGTAATATGCAATTGATATCTGCTGTTTTGTTCATCATCTAAGGTCCTAATTAAGAGTTTGCCAGTCTTTGAGAAAGTTAATACAAGGGGCTCAAAATCTCCAAATCAGGCTCCCCTCTCTTAATCCTACCCTAACAAGTTTCTGTTCCCAGAATGGGGAACAGCTATGTGAACCCATATTTACTGGGTCCTTTTCTGGTGGTTTTCACTTTTGTCTGGAGAAACAACTGTTGATATTTTACCCCCAGCTCAATCTTTAACTATCAGAGAGGTGGGTTGCTGTGGATTAGAGTGATGAACGGGGAGCAGGGAGGGCAGTTGGCTCAAGGGATTGTTACCAGGCTGGGGGAGTGCTGTCTGCTTGAATGATGGTGCTGGAGAGTGTTGGTGAGTCTGAGCTGAGCCTTTTCCTACAGAACCTGCTTCTCTCCAGCAATAGGATTACAAAGTGCGGATCTACACTCTAAAATTTGCTCTGGTAGTTTTAGATTCAGAAATATTGGACCATTCATGATATGGCAGAACAGTATCCTTTTTGGGGATCTTGTTCCACCATTTTCGCAATTACTTGGTCTTCGAGAGCCAAGGTTTTAGAGTGCTGAAAATGATATTAGTTTTTTCTGGGACACTTTCAACTTTAAATGTTGTAGGTTTTAGCAGAAAAGAGAGATCAAAATAAGAATCAGGAAGGTAATACGAAAGTGGCTATAAAATATATTTCCATTAGGGAGAAGCATTTCATTGCTGAGAGATCTGATAATCTTCCATTTGGTGTTAGAAAGGAGAGAAGAATGTTGAAGGTTGTTGCGTCATTGTAGGAGGGTCTCAAGTGAAGTGCATGCTTTCATTTACAACTGTCCAGTCAATATTTCAAAACTATGTTTGATGAAGCTCCTCAAAGTTGTTAAGATTGGCTTAGAAATGTCAGACAGAGATCATTCTATACAATCACAGATGGAGCAGCACAAAGTTTGGCTCCATACTTACACATCACAAATACACAATATAAACGTGCACTAGCACCTGTTCTCTGTGTGTCTTAGCGGTATTATTGTAAAGTATTGCACTTGACATCATTATTGAAGTGCATTCACTGCAGGATAGGAAAATTCATATCTACTGTGTGCCTTAACTGTATTAAATGAATATTTAATGTTTAGGTGATTGAATAAATCATCCTCACACTATTGACATTTATCCACATTAGAAACAATAATGGATTTATGAAATGTGGGTATTAATCTTTCATCTATGCATTTGAATATAGTTCTTAGTCACATTTAAAGACTTCTACTCAAAGTTATTTTACCTTTAGGAACTTCAACGTGACTCCAATGTACTGCAAGGTTTATTCATTTGTGTTTAAATGTGCACACGTGTATTCAATATGCACTATTGACTTAATGCTTTAACCACATCGCTGCTGCACATTTTCCCCTCCGGTGCTGAAGGTTTCAGATTTACATCATTTCATGACGAGCTGAGCTCGTCATCAGCACAGCTCCACTGTGCCTCATGACGAGCTGAGCTCGTCATGAGCATGGAAAGGGTTAAGTTGTTCTGTTTCTTCCTGTGTAAAATGCTGCTTTCCATTCTCTGCTTGCATGTCTTTTTCCTTACAGGTACTTTCACATAGTTTGTTAGTCTGAGAATAGATATACCACTGCATTAGTGATAGAGACAGAGAGCCTCGGAAAAGGACCTTGAGAAGGAACATGGAGAATCAGAGCGTTAACTGAAAGTGTACATTCAGCACAGTTGCAACAGTTGCAGGTGACTAAGAACAGCACCGTTCCCATGTTTTTCCTGGGATATTAGGTGCATGTTGCATCTTGCAGCATGAGAGTGGAAAGGACAATGAAGCCCCTGATGATGAAAACAGAGGGCTGGTGCTCTGGAGATTTTGGTGGAAATAACTGGAGTTCATACTATCTCAGATTACAGCCACTTTCCTTGAACTTTGGGAGATTTAGACCTCTCTGCCTTCATTTGATTCTTTGCCGAGAGCGGCATAGGCTAACATTTATTCCCCTGACTCAAGAAGACTCTTGACAGAGCTTCTGAAATGCGGACTCCTTCCTACACATTCTCGCACTTTTCTGCATTTTCCTATTTTTCTGCATTTCCCTGGTTTTTGCAATTCTGATATGTCTAAAACATTCTCTTAGTTTGTACTTCTAAAAGATTTTAGACTTCACTCATGTATAGGAGGGAGACTCAGAAACTTTCCTCTGAGTACCACATGCTGTTATTGACCTTTTGTATTACTGTGACTGAACTTCTTTTTTGCCTTCTATTGGTACTCCTAAACTTCTTTAGGAGGTTGGGTTTTCCAGTTGTTATTCTGTACCTTTAAAGTATGGTTATCTTATCATGATTGCTAACTTGTAATACATTTTCTTAACTATAGTCACTGGTTCCTGGTCCTTATTGTGTAGCAAAATGGGTTGCACTGTAAATTGAAGTTGATTGATTAAAATGCTAACTCCCTTCACCTCTCAGGCGGCGAAGAAAAGATCGACCAGATAATCAATGGTAAGAAGGCTTGGCCCAGAGCACTGCATCACAGATGTCTGAAACAGTTAAATTGTGATGCACAGAACTATATGAACCCCCTACTCAAGTAAATATTCTAAATGAAAATATATCAAATTTTGAGAAATCGTTTTTTAATCACTTACATAGATATCAAAGGAGCAGACTTTTTGTCTCTAAACTAAAGAATGCTGGTATCACTGGAATTATGTCATAATGCAACCACAACATAATCAGCATAATTAGAGCTCATACCCATTGCTGAATAACTCATCATCTGTTGTCTATTCCTTTTATGGTGTAATTAATCAATAGTTCCATTAACTTCTACATAGGAAATACAAATGCAGCTCGAGGTACCAAGAAGAAATCTACCTGCATACATATCACTAGCTAATTGCATGTAAAATCATAAAATGTTGTGATATGAATCTCGTGTAAAGCAGTTTCTAGATGACAGAGAATGCTGCCGACAGACCGTAAGGGACTACTTGGTGGAAGTGCTTTGTCTAATGTAAAACACCATTAACACATACAAAGGTAGTTTAATTTCAGAGTGCAGGGAATTGAACAAATCCCAATAATTGAAGTATGCATCAAAGGATCATTTAAATGTTTAGTTTCATGCTGATCTTTTCAAAACACCAATCTAATTTTAATAGCAGAGTAAAGATCATAGAGAGCGTAATAACTTTACAGATTTTCTTCAACGTGTGGTTTCTTCTTTTTCCTGACAAACCTTCTAATTCCTTGAAGTGAGGCACTAATATTTTAATTCATTTATTGACACAATTGTATGAGAGAGAGGCACATACAAGGGAAGTGATTCCTTTCAAGAATTGGAAAAGAGGGACATGCAGCCACCATGTACAGAACACAGAAATACATGAAACACCCACATTGACCATTATAGCCTTATAGCCCCCCGTAGGGGGCTATACCGGCTATTAAAGGACCTCTTCAGCGTTAAAGGCCCGAGCCGAAGGCGAGGGCCTTTAACAAGGGAGAGGGACTATAATAGCGGTATAGCCCATCTACGAAGGTCTATAAGGCTATTCTAACATTCTGTCACTAGAGGACAGAATTTTCTAACAAAAAAATAAAGCCTTTTGGAAGAGTGAGGGGGTTGGAATCCCCTCAGGCTCCCTGAAGCCTTTGTTCACAGCCAGAGCTGTAAACAAAGAAACATTGGAATGTTGGAGCTCCAGGCTTATACCAGCCATTATAAGCCCAGAGCACTCCATTGTTTTCAATGGAGCTCCCAACATTCTAGAGACCAAAATACAAACATGTAGTCAGCAAAGCCCACAAAATCTGGAGACAACCAAAAGAAGCCTTAGAATAACCAGAATATCCAAAGCCAGCCAACAATTTGATTATTATGCTCAAATGTGTGAGTCCATGTTATGACTGTGTAGGTGGTTGAATTTAATTTGGGAAATGGTGAGTCCTGATGAAAGCCAGGTGACCAATTTAGCATACTAAAACTAGCTGAAATTTGTTGGGACGCTTTTCCTCCTTTTTCTGCTTTGTGTGCTGTCAGCCTGAAACCAAGGGACTCAGCATACCAGAAATCACTGCATCCAGTAGGAGGGAGAGCCAAGCAGCACAACCGCACCGCAAACGCTGAAAAGTGCAAATTGCCTCCCACAGAGCTGGATGCTTTTCTGCTTTGTGTGCTGCCAGCTTGAAACCAAGGGACTTTGTGTCCCAGAAATCACTGCATTCAGGAGGAGGGACAGCCAAGCAGCACACCTGCTCCTCAAGTTCTGAAAAGCGTGAGTTGCCTCCAGCTGCGCGGGCTCCACCCAGGCAAAGCTAGGGCCAAGGGCGGATCCGTCCTACTCCCGCGATCGACAGCGAAAGGCTGGGCAGGGCCACCCCCCTTGGTCCACACATGTGGTTACTGACTGTCAGGAGGACCCAAATCCATCTAGACTAGGTAAGGCAAAGAAAAATCTTCAGAAGGGAGATCGAGCATTCTGCACTTTGCCTACGGGCCCTGGGCCGAGCACTACTCACTTTATCATGGACCCCTGCCGGCCCTGTGAGGAGGGGCTAAGCCACCCCAGAGGCACAGAGTCACAGGAACGTTCACTGGGCCCATCTCGACCTGTCATAGATCGGACGAGGCAGGGCTGAGCCACCCCTCTGGCCAGTTTTCTCTGGGACATTGAGAGTGCAGGGTTGAGTTCCTAATTTATTTACTGTTCTTTTATATGAAACCTTGTACCTTTTCTCGGACCATCATTCATAGACTAGGTGTACTTGTGTGAAGGAGAATATAGTAATCTGGCATAATATTGTGTATCCTATTGAGGTTCTGTGACAATTGTAAGTGGTGCTTTCGACTCGCACGAATATGGTCGAGTCTGGTATCTATGAACCGCAAATGACGAGTTTAGTAAGTGTGCGCAGTTTCACTGTGCTAACTTAAACCGTTCGTTTGTTATGTGGGTTTTTCATCTGTACCCACGGGTTCCATCTTAGATACGGCATCCATTTTGTCTCTTGCCCTCAAGTAGTCAGCGAACGGACGCTGTCCGCTTCGCGACCCTGGGACTCCCAAGATACTTGCGGAAGACACATGTCCTTTGTAAGTGTCTTTATGACGAAGGGGATGTTACTGTAAGGCAGATGGCGCCGCTTAAGGCTCATCTTGCCGCACGGACTTATTGTCTCAGCCGTGCATCTCATTAGGCACGTCCCTTTGATGCTCGTATCTCGTGTTTCCCGATACCTCCCCTTTTTACACCCTTTCCGATCTCCCCACTGTCTCCGCTTTCCTCTGCACCTGTCTTTGTTCCTATTTCGATCTGTTTATTACCGATTGGAATGCACTAATGTTGGGAAGATGGGTTTTTACAGTTGGGAACCGCCAAATGTTTCCGCAATTATGATCCGGACCTTATGTGTTTCCAAAGTGACCAAAGCGACCCCTCTGGGGGATGATGGTGGGAACCGGGTTGTAAACTTTTGTGTACCATGTTGTCTTATGGGTAAAAACTGTATAAAAGGAGCGATCTACAGAACCAATTTGAAGCAGTCTCCCCAAGTTGCACGTGTGTTGCTTGTCGTGATTTCTGTGTTCCCTGCAGTAAATAAACCTTGAATCTTTGACGTCGAAGGAAGTGTCCCGTGTCTCTGTGATTCGTACGCCGGAGCAGGTTACCCACGAAGGTTTCAGGTGTTGTGCCCTGGCACCGCTGGGTCCTACAAAACCCAGTCCTTCAGTTGGCGCCCAACGTGGGGCTGCATCAGTGGTACCGGTCCAAGCCCGACGATCGTGAGGAACTTCGTGTGAAATCTCCGAGGGAAGGTGCACTCCGCTTCATCGATCCTGTTGTCGAAATAAGTGGCCCGAAGACTTTTCCCGCGAAGATTCCCGCCTCCTGACGGCTGCGACGGACTGCTGCCCTGACTGTAGACCTGTTTTGGCGCCTGGCGTAGACCTTGGTATAGCGAGACGATAGACGGGCCTTCCTGGTGACGCCATCGATCTTTGAGTTAAGTATTTGTGGGTCGCTCCCATAGTTTTTGGTTGTTGACACTTTAGCGAGTGTTTTTGTTGTTAACGCTGTGTGAGTGTTTTTGTCGGTGACACTTTGCTAGCGTTTTGTTGTTGTATTATTTGACGACTGCAGCCGCCAAAAACCGAGGGTTTTGTTCTTTGCTGGGACTTGGTAAATCCCGTAACCCTTGAAGTTTGTGAAACTCGGCTAGTGTGCGAGATGCCTGGTCGCAGTACCTTGTTTAGTTGTTTCAGACCTTGTGGTACGGATTCCCGACTGGAGGACTCGTGTCCGATACCTCTGGTTGGAACTCCCACTTATGAGCTATATAGTAAACATGGACTAGGCCCGATTACCTTTAATGATTATTGGATTAAATATACAAAGAAGGACGGCGACCTTCGCTGGCCACCTTATGGTAGCTTCGAGGCGCCGATTTTAGATAATCTAGAGATTAAATTGTTCGAACGAAAGTCAAGGCCGGCCATGTTTGATGTCTTTCGGTTGTGGCGCAAAGAAGCCCGACAGAAAGAAATCAGACAGAATAAACGTAATCAGCGAGATAATGTTGCTACCATAGTAAAGAAAGCAGAGCAGTTTCAGCGTGATAAGGAGGATAAGGATAAGGAAGTGTTTGATAGATTACAGCGTATGACTGTAGATAAATGTTATCCCGCTCTGCCTACGGAGTCGGGAAAGAAGGAAGAGCCAGTTGAGGATCCTTTAATGTCTTATCTTATGAAGTCGCCACCTCCCTACGTACAGGGTACCGCAGCTCCTGTGGTTCCCGCCGTACCTATTCTTCCACCTATTCTTCCTGTGCCTGTTCCTCAGCCTGTTCCTCAACCTGTACCTGCTCTTCCGACTGTTCCTGCTTCTTTGCCCGTTTCTATCCCTACTGCTCCTCCGCTTCCACATACTCCTGCTCCCGCTGCTGCTCCTGTTTTGTTAACTCCTGCTGTTGCTACTGTTTCTACTCCTTCACTTGTTAGTCCTGTGTCCTATACTTCTCCCTCTACTCGTTCTCGTAATTCTCCCCTTGCGACTAACTTCTTTCATTCGCTCGGACCTGTTCATGGGTCCGCTGGTTCCGATGGTCCTCAGAGACGTAGTCAGCTTCCTGGAAACAGGGAACGCGTTGCGCTATATAATATGGCGATGGGTTGGATGATAAACCCCCTTAGAAATCCGCCACGTGTTGTTCTCGAAACGTTTTGTCAGTTTAATATACCAACCCAAAGATACGTGTTTGATGAAATGTGTAAGTTCCTTCGCGATCAGATATCGGCTGATGCACCTGACGAGGTGCTGGCCGCTTTGTCTGATCTTCAGCTTCAGTTCTCGAATGGACTGATAGTGGATACTAATGTTCGACGTGCTATTGAGCGGTTGCTATCTCTTCGCCCCGCTCCGATACCTCATGCATTGTTTGTTGAGGATATTGAAAACCAACCAGACGATTCTGGCCAATATCCTATGCGTGAAGTTCCGCCGGTTTGGATACCAGCAAATCCTAATGCTCAACCTCCGACATTGGCGCATTTCCAGAGAATATGGATACATCTCCCATGGAAACGCTCGGAAGTGTTACAGGTGAAGCAATCTTTGCCTGACCCACGCAAGAATCCTACAGGGTATTACAAAGAATTATCACAGCTTGTGGATGCTACGGTAATGAATCTTGCCGATATCGACATGTTGTTCGGCAATGTTGTACCGCAACCGGTATGGGCTAAGATTCGTCATGAAAATCACCCGGCTGAATTAGGTGGTGCTTGGGCTGCCATTGTGGCGGCAGACGCCGGACAAGTAGCTGCTACTAAACCCGACCAGTTGATCCTTGACCTTCCTCAAAGAATTATTACATTAATGAAAACTCTTATGCCAGCCATGAAGGTAAATTGGGACAAATTATCAGCTTGTAAGCAAAAGAAGGACGAGAGTGTTTCCGACTTCTTTACGAGGTTCGAGGAAGCATTCATTGACCATAGTGGACAGGATATGGGTACCGAGGGTGGTCAGCGATTGTTTGTGGATAAATTTGTTTCGAATTTATTGCCCGACTTGAGCAATAAATTGAGAAATTCGGAAAGTGCATGGGCCGTTTCTACTTCAGCTCAGATATTGGCTACGGCACAATACTATGAAAATAGAGAGAAAGAAGAGAACGACCGTGCTGATAAAAAGACGAAAGAGCTCAAAACTAAAGTGTTGTTGCAACAAGCATATCCTCCGCGTACAAATCAGAATGCATCCCAGCAGAATAGGTCGCAATCGCAATCGAATCGATCACAGCCACGTAGTGATTCCTCCTCCCAAAGATCGTCGTTAGGGTACAATCAATGTGCTTATTGCAGACAGGAGGGACACATTAAATTCAATTGCCCTGTTTTGAATGAACGTAATAGTGGTAACTCATCTAGAGGAGGTCATGGTGGTTCGCAGCAGGCATCACGTGGTAGAGGTCGTGGTACTCAGAATGATCGTTCTGATAACTCCTCTAATAATAATAATTGTTTCGATCAACGTGGACCATCGCAAGGACGATCTGCGCAGTATAATGTAGACGACTATTACGTCGATCAAGGAACTGATGACAGTAATTACTAGGATAGCCAAAGACAAGGAAAGGGAGTGGTATCAGTTCCGGTTGATCAGAGAGGGCCTTACGTCGCAGTTGCTACATCGGGCGTCGTTGAGCCTTTTCTGTTGGACACTGGTGCAGCGAAAAGTTCTATCATGCATTCGAAACTCCCTGGCGCACCTTTGTCTGGCTTAACAAATGTATCCGTTGGATTCTCTGGCGCCCCTGTTAGCAATCCAGTTTCGCGCCCCTTGCCCCTTAAAATTGGGTCACGTGAGCTAGAAGCTCCGTTGATTTTAACTACAGGTTGTGGTGAAAATCTTTTGGGCCTGGATTTGCTTAAACGTTTGTACGCAACTTTGTATTGTTCTCCTGCGGGTGTAAAGCTTACGTTAGGAGAGAGGGTTGTCTCTCCTATGTATTTGTCTCTCGATAAGCTTCCACCGGAATTGAGTTCTCTTCCTGCATCTTTGTGGGCAACGGGTCCGAATGACGTGGGCCTACTTGATATCTCCCCTTATGTCGTACAGTTGAAATCTAATGTACGTTTGCCACGTATTCCCCAATATCGTATCTCCCTTGATGGTGAACGGGCATTGTTAGCGATCATTTATGACCTGATCGAGAAAGATGTTATTGAAGAGACTCGGGGAAACGTGTGCAACAGCCCTGTGCTGCCCATTCTTAAACGTACTGATCCTTCGAAACCGCCTGTTTATCGTTTTGTTATCGATTTACGGGAGGTGAATAAAATTGTGGTTCCTCAATTTCCTGTTGTGCCTGACATCACGGCGCTACTGACTCTGATTCCAGCTTCTGCATCGTGGTTTTCGGTGATTGACTTGAAAAATGCGTTTTTCAGCATCCCGATTGCCGAAGAGAGCAGGGACCTTTTCGGTTTCTCTCTCGGTGGACGTAGCTTCCGGTTCAAACGCGCTCCTCAGGGCTACTGTGAAAGTCCATCGATTTACAGTCAAGCCTTGAAGAGTCAACTGGATGCGTTTCGGTTGCCGGTTGGTGCGGCCTTAATCCAATACGTCGATGACTTATTGGTGGCTGCCGATACTCAGGACATTTGCAAAATCGCTACAGTGTCGTTGCTGCAACATCTCTGTGAGTTGAATCACAAGGTGTCACCTACTAAACTCCAATATTGTTGTCAAGAAGTAACCTATCTAGGTCACTTATTGTCAAAGGAGGGAAGGAGATTGACCCCAGAGAGAACTGCAGCGATTGCGCGAATGGCTGTGCCAAAAACCCAAAGAGATGTACGTGCCTTTTTAGGTATCACATCGTACTGCAGGCAATGGATTCCTAATTTTTCATTGCTAGCGAAACCATTGGTGGCTCTTACGTGCAAGGATGTTTCAACTCCTTTACCATGGACGGAAGAATGTCAGAAAAGTTTTTCTGAACTGCGTGATTCATTGTGTTCAGCTCCTGTGTTGGGTACCCCTGACTACAGTAAGCCGTTTACATTATATGTTCACGAGAGGGAAGGTTGTGCTTTGAGTGTCTTGACGCAACCTTTTGGTGGTAAGCAGCGTCCATGCGCATATTTTTCCTCGACCTTGGACCCAGTAGCTAGAGCATTGCCGAGTTGTTTGAGAGCAACTGCGGCAGCTGCGGTCTCCATCCGACAATCAGCAGGATTGGTCATGGATAATATGCTTACGGTGATGGTTCCGCATGCAGTCGATACTCTTTTGAATCGTACGAAAACTCAGCACTTGACGAGTGCGAGGTTGTCTGGGTACGAGTTGACGTTGCTGGCAAGTCATATTCAGATAAAACGTTGTAATGTTCTGAACCCGGCAACTTTGTTACCAATTAGCACAGAGTCAGATGAAGTAGCAGAACATGATTGCTACTTGAGGACTGAAGAGGAAACGAAAGGTCGAGTGGACCTTAAAAACACCCCATTGGAAGACCCGGATGGCACTTTGTATGTGGATGGGTCATGTTTTAAGTTGCCAAATGGCGATGTGACTACTGCTTATGCTGTTGTAACATTGAATACTGTTGTTGAGACTGCAAGGTTGAATCAGAATTCTGCCCAAGCCGCAGAATTGATTGCTCTTACTAGAGCATGTGTGTTAGCGAAAGGGAAACGTGTGAATGTGTTTACTGATAGCCAATATGCGTTTGGTGTCGCTCACAGCTTTGGACGATTGTGGAGAGAGAGAGGTTTCTTGACGTCGCACGGTACGAAGATTCAGCATGGCCAGTTGGTGAATGATCTTTTGGATGCATTGACGTTGCCTAAGCAAGTAGCGATTGTTAAATGTAGTGCGCATCGTAAGGTGACGGATGATGTTGGTCGTGGTAATGCGTTTGCAGACGAGATTGCTAAGGAGACTGCCCGGAACCTTAGCACTCGAATGTATGTGACGAGTTCGGTTAGGTGGCCTACAGAATCAAGCATGTGTGAAGACACTATTGAGAGCGTGAAAGAAATTCAGAATGAGGCCACTGAGACTGAAAAAGCAAAGTGGAAAGAAAGTACGGGAAAGTTGGATGCGAATGGTTGTTGGATTGATTTGTCGGATCAGAAAAGATGGTTGTTGCCTGATGCGTATGTGCTGGCCGTTGTGACAATGGCGCATGGGTTAGCACATATTAGCGCGAAAGGTATTTGTAAATTGTTATCCCCGGTGTGGAAGAATGATGGCATTACGAAATGTGCTGAACGTCTGGTGAAGAATTGTATGGTGTGTATGATGTACAATCCTGGCAAAGGAACCCCAACTCCTCCTGGCAGTTTTGCTCCCCCTTCATGTCCCTTTGAGGTGATCCAATTGGACTTCATCCATATGGAGCGATGCAATAACCTGAAATACGTTTTAGTTGTGGTTTGCGCATTCTCTCGATGGATCGAGGCCTATCCTCTCAAAGACAATACTGCTTTGTCTACTGCGAAAATCCTACTGAAGGAATATTTTCCTCGGTATGGAATGCCTAGAGTCGTGTGGTCAGATAACGGAAGTGAGTTTGTGGGTAGTGTGATGAAGAGTGTGTGTAAGGGCCTTGGAATTAATCAAAAATTCCATAGCGCCAATCATCCCCAGTCAGCTGGATTGGTTGAAGGGTACAACGGCACCCTTAAACTAAAGCTAGCGAAGATTCAGGCTACGACTGGTCTTTCGTGGCCTGACGCTTTACCTTTAGCATTACTGTCAACTAGGGCGACTGTACACTCCCGAGTAGGGCTTAGTCCCTATGAAATAGTGTTCGGCCGTCCTGCGAATGTGTGGGGGGTTCCTAGGCCAGGAATGTTTTCTGATCTTGAGTACCCAATGTTGATTGATTATCTGCATGACTTGACTGCTAAACTGAGGTTAATTCACCAACAGGTTTACGACGCATTGCCGACGCAGACGGAGGGTCCAGGCCACCAGCTCCAGCCCGGAGACTGGGTGGTGACAAGGAACTTTTCACGCAAAAATAACCTGGACCCGAGGTTCACCGGACCCTACCAAGTGCTCCTGGCCACGAGGACTGCCGTTCGTCTCGAGGGACGTAAGAATTGGGTGCATGCCACGCACACCAAGAGAGTCCCTATTCCTCTGCCGGCAGACCCGTGGGTAAGAAGAGGCTTTGCATCATCGGAAACAGAAACATTGCCGGCGTTTGTACCTTTTAGCGACGCACAGCCTGTTGGGGAGTCCCCAGCGCAGCAGAAGGACACTGTTGAACAATTGTCATTGAAAAACTCAAGACCAGAACATTCAACTGATCAACAGGACGCTGTCTCCTCAACGGATCCTTTGTTCGACGAGCAGACACGTTCTGGGAAAACTCGATACTTTTTGCGATCTCGCACTATGGACAAATAAAATATTTTGCTTTGTTGAATTGACGACTGCATTATCCCGTTTTCCGTGATCAGTTCTGAACATTTGTATTACTGTAATTATTTTTGTACATATATTTTGAGCTTCATTCTTTGTACCTTTTTGCTTCCACAGCTGAGAGACTTTGTTTTTGCCTATATACGTATTGTGCATTGAAGGCCGTAGGGCCGCGCGCATACTTCCTTCTGGATAGTAGGTCTTGACACTAGGTTAAAGGCCGTCGGTTCCTGGGAACTCCTAGGGATTGACCATTGCTACACAGAACGAAGTGCGTCAAGAAACGTTGCGGACGGTCGTAGGGAATGGCATTCTCGAAGCTGAATGATTTGGAGGGAGCTCAGGTTCATCGATTCAAGCTGCAACAACTCAGTCGTACCAAATGTTTTATATTCCAACTGTTTGTATTGTTTTTGACTGCTTCTGCACTTTTGGCGGGTGGGGTGTATTACACGATGTCTTACTTCTTACCTTCTGCTATACCTACTCCCACTTCTGACCCTAATCTTACCTCTACTGTTTCTCCTCATTCCTTTCACATGTTACCGGAACACGAGCAGGCTAGACGTGTAGAATTCCGCAACAATTCCTTTATTCAGCTCCTTCATCAGCATCAGTTAGTGGTTAACACTACTAATTGTTGGGTGTGTGGGTTGATGCCACATACTACGGATAAGGGAATTCCATATCTGGTGTTACCGTATAGTTCCCAAGGGTCAGCTCGAGCATTTCAAACAATGTTTCGAAGCGCACTGGGTTTCCACCCCATTCGAGAACCACGTTCCCCCTACTCTGGTCCTACATCGTATCAAAAACCTTTGTCGATAGCAATAGAGGATTTAGATAGTGATATCTATGATCCTTCGCTTATTCCTGAAGAAGAGATACAAGCCTATAGGGTCCTAAGTAGAGGTGAATATAGTGTGTTCACTAGCGAGAAGCAGCTTAAAAGCTCGCCTCCGATATGGGTCGTACCCCACACTGGTAATCTTTGTCTCATGGGTCGTGGTCGAAGATCACAAGCCCGACTTGGAGCAAGTGCTTGCACTGAAAATTACATTCTGCCAATGTTCTCGTCCCCTGTGTTCCTGGCTGCCAAGGGTACATACTTTATCTGCTATGATCGTGCATATGCATGGTTGCCCGCTGATTTCATGGGCTCATGTTTCATTGCAAATCTGTTGCCGCCGACGTTCACTGTAGATGCCGATTATCACAAGACTAGAGTTGTGAGAGGCGTAATTAGCGAAGAGGACACTGCCGGTCAAGAGGCAGGAGACTTTTTCAAGGGTTTCCTCCCGTTTTGGGGACCTATGGCTAATAGTAGGAACCTGAGACAGTTGACTCGAGTGGTGGAATCGACAGCTAATATTACTGCCAGTGCCCTTGGTAATATCACCACTGAACTTCAGGCGGAGAGACTTATGACGTTACAAAACCGTATGGTTTTAGATGTCATTTTAGCAGATCGAGGTGGGGTATGTAAGGTGATCCATTCGAGCTGCTGCATTTTTATTCCAGATAATGCTCCTACCGTTTATCAAGCCATCTCGAGGTTGCATAAGATCTCCGAATCCATACACGTGGATGTAGGGGATTGGACGCTACTTGGATGGTTTTGGGGCCTGATGTCGACTTGGGGTTGGAAGATTCTGATGATCATCGGGGTTGTTGTGGTGTTCCTGTTCACGTGTTGTCTTTGTGTGCAGTGTGGTCCTGCCTTATGTGGCCTCTGTGCTACAACGTGTATGAGACAACCACCTGTTACCAAAGGAGCTCGGTTGGACAGAGCTATGCTACAGCAACACCTCGATGGTCTGATGAATATCGAATATGATTCCGACTAGTGCTTGCCTACATGAGGGCAAAAGGAGCGTCTGAGGTTCCGTGACAATTGTAAGTGGTGCTTTCGACTCGCACGAATATGGTCGAGTCTGGTATCTATGAACCGCAAATGACGAGTTTAGTAAGTGTGCGCAGTTTCACTGTGCTAACTTAAACCGTTCGTTTGTTATGTGGGTTTTTCATCTGTACCCACGGGTTCCATCCTGGGCCGAGCACTACTCACTTTATCATGGACCCCTGCCGGCCCTGTGAGGAGGGGCTAAGCCACCCCAGAGGCACAGAGTCACAGGAACGTTCACTGGGCCCATCTCGACCTGTCATAGATCGGACGAGGCAGGGCTGAGCCACCCCTCTGGCCAGTTTTCTCTGGGACATTGAGAGTGCAGGGTTGAGTTCCTAATTTATTTACTGTTCTTTTATATGAAACCTTGTACCTTTTCTCGGACCATCATTCATAGACTAGGTGTACTTGTGTGAAGGAGAATATAGTAATCTGGCATAATATTGTGTATCCTATTGAGGTTCTGTGACAATTGTAAGTGGTGCTTTCGACTCGCACGAATATGGTCGAGTCTGGTATCTATGAACCGCAAATGACGAGTTTAGTAAGTGTGCGCAGTTTCACTGTGCTAACTTAAACCGTTCGTTTGTTATGTGGGTTTTTCATCTGTACCCACGGGTTCCATCTTAGATACGGCATCCATTTTGTCTCTTGCCCTCAAGTAGTCAGCGAACGGACGCTGTGCGCTTCGCGACCCTGGGACTCCCAAGATACTTGCGGAAGACACATGTCCTTTGTAAGTGTCTTTATGACGAAGGGGATGTTACTGTAAGGCAGATGGCGCCGCTTAAGGCTCATCTTGCCGCACGGACTTATTGTCTCAGCCGTGCATCTCATTAGGCACGTCCCTTTGATGCTCGTATCTCGTGTTTCCCGATACCTCCCCTTTTTACACCCTTTCCGATCTCCCCACTGTCTCCGCTTTCCTCTGCACCTGTCTTTGTTCCTATTTCGATCTGTTTATTACCGATTGGAATGCACTAATGTTGGGAAGATGGGTTTTTACAGTTGGGAACCGCCAAATGTTTCCGCAATTATGATCCGGACCTTATGTGTTTCCAAAGTGACCAAAGCGACCCCTCTGGGGGATGATGGTGGGAACCGGGTTGTAAACTTTTGTGTACCATGTTGTCTTATGGGTAAAAACTGTATAAAAGGAGCGATCTACAGAACCAATTTGAAGCAGTCTCCCCAAGTTGCACGTGTGTTGCTTGTCGTGACTTCTGTGTTCCCTGCAGTAAATAAACCTTGAATCTTTGACGTCGAAGGAAGTGTCCCGTGTCTCTGTGATTCGTACGCCGGAGCAGGTTACCCACGAAGGTTTCAGGTGTTGTGCCCTGGCACCGCTGGGTCCTACAAAACCCAGTCCTTCACTATGCCTCAAAATGGACCATGTGGGGTTAAAACTTCGTCCCGGATTTTGAGTGGAACTGGACTTATAACTGCTTGGCATAAGGAGGCTTATAATTACTGTCTCCTCGACCTTATTGATTAGACTCAACTTTTTTAGTTGTCTTGCCCAGTGGGGACAAGCCATTTGAGATCTATGGCAATAAACAATTTTTGTTATTTAATAAATAAGTGCGAGAGATGGGTAAAAGGCAGTAAGTTTAAGTTTATCAAAGTCCTCAGGGGGATCACTGCAGTAATTAATGAACTATTTAACCAGGGCGATGTGAGCTATCGGAAAACAGATACATTCAGTGGAGGATACATAAATCAAGGAAAAATGGGGGCAAGGCTGGTCCTTAGTACAGAAATTCCCGCTGGAATTTTTTCAGGAACACCAGTCTGAGGCTGCTGCTGACCAACTACCCTTGAACGGACATGCACACAATGTGTCAAACCATATTTATATTAGTGATCAGGAATGTGACCCTCAACCCCTTCTAAGTGCCCTACAAACCCTGAGGAGGCTTCAACAGCTCATTAGAAAAATCTACCAGAAGCCAGGCTGGAACCTCTAAAAAAATAGTAAAAAAGGACGAAAGGTAGCAAATCCAAAGTAGGAAGGAGGGGTCAGTTCATCACTAACAGTCTAACTAATAATCATACAGTTGACCTTACTAAGTTAACGGATAAATTAAATTCATTAGGGATGCCATAAATAACTTATCAACGAGGGTGACCTCAATCGATGAGATTTTAAACAAGCATTTAGTAAATCAACAATGTTCCTCTAAGGCCAATTTAGCAACCTGCCCAGTTAGTGAGCCAATATTCCAGCAGGCTGACCAACATTTGCTCGGAGTACGTCGTAATGATTCCAACATGACATTGGTGTCTGCGTAAACTCCTGACCCTGTAAGGATAACTAGGGGTTCACTTCAGTTGAACACTAATACAATGACTGACCATAACAATACAAGAACAAATTTAAGGGCACCGGCTAAATTAGACACTAGATTTAACCAGCCGAACCTGCCTCCATCTTCAACTAGTCCCCAACCAGATTTGTATACGCTGGACTTGCCGCCGGCAGCGACACCTTACACGATATTCCTGGCCAATATACCAAGATTATTGTCTCCGGCAATAGAACCTTGGGATGCTTTGAGAAACAAGACTCTATTCCGGCTCGGTAATAAAACTGGGCTTACGAAGGCATTATTTGCTTAGTTCAAATGGCAAGAAGGATCAGCTTCATTGGAAGAGATCATAAAATGCTCCAGGGTGATTGTGTGGGACTGACATTTAAATCTCCGCAGCTAATTGGAGCGATTTTGACCACAGCAGGAAACCAATCCATAACGACTTCTGGTATTAATATAGCCCCACTGGGATTCTTTTACCAATCTCCAAAAGTACCTTACACTAGAATACAAAGGGGGATCTTTCCGAAAATACTAATATCACTTATAATGTCCCTCTACATAACCGTTTCAACACCCTGCTCACATTAGAGGAAGTAGACTGACTAAATGCAACAGCCATATGCGCTGCTCAACCCTGGGATGCTGGTCTACACTCGACATCAGTTACCCAGCCTCTTACCCCTGATCTGACAACACCTCCGGTACCAGACACTAACCTAGTTACACTTGTAAATCCCTCGGCTTGCACACAGTGCACAATGGTTTCCCCAGAAAAACCACTAACTACAAAGACTCCTCCTAACAACAAAGTAGTGAGTAACTCGGATAATAGTAGGACAAACATCTGCAACGTACTATTCTGGAACATTGCAGGCTTGCATTCTAAATTTATTAATCCCTCATGGTTAGATTTTGTAGAAGACTTCAATATATTGTGTTTTCACGAAACATGGGTGGAACATAGTATGCATATTAATTAGGGCTCTAGTTTTATGGTATTTATTTGTTTGCCATTTCCATCTGCATTTATCCATATTTCGTTTTTGCAAACTTTATCTGTATTTATCCATATTTATTTTGGGTTTTGTGGAAAAATTAAACTGAAATGTGTATGTTTCCAGATTTATTTAACTGATAAATATGCACTCATGCTTTGATGCCTGCCAGGTTTCAGTGTGGTGCCCACCCGCAGAAGATCAACCTCGTCCCAATCTGCTGCTGTCAAAGCCTTTGAACTAAAATTCCTTTCTTTTCTAACCCCCTTATCAATCAATCCACACATCTATTGGCCTGGCAGTTATGGCAGACAGTATTAACAAGTACTGAAAAAGCAACCCAATTTCCGTTTTTATCCATACTTAAACATAAATACAGACAAGAAAATGAATGTTTTCTGTCTGTATTTATCTGTAAAATCTGTAAAAATGGAAAACAGGGATCCTTATTGTTAATGAATACTAAACTTGTCATACACCAGCGATATTATCTGTCCATGGAGTGAATAGGGGTGACCTGTGCACATACGTGTCCAACCGAGTCAATATCAAAAAGATTGAACTAAATATCTCAGACACTTATTATTATTGCAATGTTTACTATGGATTTATTGCACTGTCTAGCTTTGTTGAATGTTTATAATAACATCCCTAAAGATCAGTCCATGGAGGTTCTGAGAAAATTACGAATATTCAGAATGAAATTGCTAAAGATTTGTGTGTTATTTTGGATGGGGATTTTACTTCTGTACTGTGTCCGTACTCTGACTGAAACATATGTGGATTAACGTATCAGGATGGAACTAATAATGCCTTTTTCTTCATACAGCTTTTGGGGATTATCTAAATGAAATTATATTTTCATTTGATCTTGGCTTTGCTAATGACTTATGTTTCCCCTTAGTCCCTTTTAGCTGTACATTTAACGGCAGAGGGAAAAGTTTAATCATTGATTATATTCTGTTCTCAGACATTCTAGGAGGTTGAACAACTTTGTGATCCACGCCAACGCTATGAGCGACCGTTTCGCTCTAAGCATCATTTTCAAATTCCCAGGTAATGCGTTAAATAAAAAGGGTAATTCTAAAAACATTGTACAGAACATTTTTCTGAATAAAACTAATGGCTATACTCTGCGTCGGTTGATGGTGGAACCCACTGAATTCACAAAGTCCCTTGTAAATATTTGCCTCAGAGTTTAACAGGGCCCTACTTGTGGAAAGTTAAAAAAAACCCTGATAAGAAGAAGGGATGATTAATGCTAAATGCACTAAATCCCATTCTGTTTTGAAAATGTTCTACATAAACATAAGCCCAATAGAAACACATCAGAAATAAAGATAGCCAAAGAGGCATATAAACATGCCCTTAAGGAACACAAGGCCGCCTTGAGGGATGAACTATGGCTGGCCTTCAGTCAGGCTTCTGAACTTAGATAATACATGCTTTTGGAAGGCAGTAAATGCCCCCTTTCTAGCACCTCGGAACAGTCCATCTATAAAGATCATCTTTGGTGGGATCTATGACGTTACAACGCAGGCTATTACAACGCCTGCTGTTACAACGCGGTTTTTACATCGCATACCATTACAACGCATAGTGCTTTTAGGCGCTGGATAGTGAATTATTTAATTTACTATTCCAACTCCAGTCCCCGTGGATAGTTGGGAAGGTGTTGGATAGTAAATTAAATATATTCCCTATCCTAGAGCGCCCCCCAGCGCAATGCGTTGTAATGGTTTGCGTTGTAATGGTTGCGATGTAATGGTAGTGCTTTGTAATGCTTGCGTTGTAAGTGATGTTTCCCTCTTTGGTGAGGATCAATTGGTGAACTAATATTCGTCAATGTATAATGATATTGCACAGGCAACACCAGTGGTTACATCCAATAATTCACCCGAATTTATATCACCTAATTTCTTCCCAATAGATGTTCACTTTACTCTGGATGAAGTCGTCTGTGCTATAAATGCAAGCTCGGGGGTAAAGCTCCTGGACCAGACAGAGTGCCTGTGGACCTTTATAAGTCAAATCGGCTCTCTGGGGCTCTTTATTAACTTTAGTATTGAGAGCATGTTGTTCCCATGGCTTTAGTTTAACTTGCTCAGAATCAATCTTGGAACCAATTTTGAAGAAGGGAGGCCGCAATAATCCGACATGTCACTGTGCAATTTCATTACTGGACTCTCTGGTCAAAGTGGCAGGCCATAATATATTGAATAGACTCCAGACCTGGGCCGAAGACGCTGACATTATTACAAAATACAATACAGCTTCCAACAGGGCTTAGGCACGATTGAGCAGGGCCTAAACTTAGATATTATATGGGGTAAATATACGTGGGCCAAGCAGGGTGCCCTGCAAAGTTTGCAATAGGGAAAGGGGTAAGACAAGGATGTGTTTTGGCCCCTTTTTTATTTACTCTGTATATTAATGGCCTAGGCCAGTTGTTAGCGAGTCATTGTCAGGATTTGCCTCCCACAGATAAGCGTCTCATTCTAGCATTACTGTATGCAGACAACTTGTGCTCCAAAGAGTAGTGTCCAGTTTCTCAACTGTTATGTTTTGGATGGTTTTGAACCAGGTAACCTCCTCTGGTGATTAACTTATACTCTTAGCGCCGGGACACCGTCTGCTTTATAAGCTTCTTAAATAAATAAATATGTTATGGAAAAAACAGTGCTAAATGTTGAGACATATGCATCAACAATAACATGGTCAAATTCACCAATACATATTCCTACTTGGGCATCCTCTTCGATCGTAAGTGGACATGGTCCCAGGCTGTCCAAGCCAGCAACCAGCTAATCGCAAAATCTATGGCCGCCCAAGCCAACTTTGGCCAAAAATTGGGAAGACGCCCTGTAGTAGAATTAATGCAGATTTATAAAGCTAAATTTGTTTCAACTGCTATGCATGGCGCAGGCATCTGGGGTTACGCTGACATTCAGCCTCTGCAGTTAATTGAGAATGCCTTCTTTAGATAAGCTTTGGCAGTCCAAAATAGTACTGCCACTTACATTTGTCACGCTGAACTAGGGATGCCATAGATATCTGACTAAATAAAGATACAACCAATTTTATTATGGCAGAAGATTTGGACAACAACTAATACCAGTTTTAATTGGGATATTTTAAATGACTGTTTAAACTTAGAACAATCGTCTCGTATTCCTTGGTTAAATTATGTAAAAAAGTTTATGTTAGATCTTGGACACCCCGAATACTTTGATAACCCAGGTAGCTTAATTACAATCTCAAGAAAAATTTGAAAATTGACTGTTTAAAGCTCCTAGAGACAAACAGATTCTGAATTGCCATTTTAAAACCAGTGGTATTAGAGAACCAGAAATTATTAATCACTTACAATGCACAACCATATTTGGTATCCGTTATCAGGGATTATGACAGGATGATGTTGACCGCTTTCGATAGGGGAACTTTCGTAGGTTGATTAGCTTCCCAGACATGAACGACTGGTATAGAACCAAGGGGCATATTATCAAGAACAGGCGATACAATTATCATCGCTTTATCGGCAGGAAACTGCAGCTAAAGCGGCGATAATGGGCTTGATAATATGCCCTTGTGAATACCCATAGCAGCCCAGGTTAACACCAGAACCTGGGCTGCTGTGGGAATTCGCAAGGACATATTTTCAAGCCCATCATCGCCGCTTTAGCGGCAGTTTCCTGCCGATAAAGCGGCGATAATTTTATCGCCTGTTCTTGATAATATGCCCCCATGTCCTTGTGCCCATGTGATGACATGTCCTTGCAACCAGCTATGTACATGGTACTATTTTGTAAACTTTACTCTGTCCCACGAAAGCAATGGATTTTACCTATTTTAAGGATTTTAGGCTTGAGACAATGCCTTCCAGCGTTTCTAACATTACAACGTTTAGAGGATGAAATGTTTACGAGACCCCTAGTTTTTTATCTAAAAAATATAATTAGCTATATAAAACCATGTGACATACGAATTTGGCAATTTAACTGTTCTCTTCCACTCCTATTACTCCTTTTTTATAGTCTTTTTAATTATGCTGACTTGTTCTTAATAACATGTGATATATTGTGCTTTTATGATTTATTCTTTTAAACCGAGTCAAGCTTATTTGACTTGACTTGACTAATTAGAGACATAGGAATCATTGTTTTCCAGACACATCCTTTGTATGTCTTTAATCAGCCAAAGGGTTCCAGTGAATAAAATAGAGGAGGAGCACTTGAGATGCCTAAAGGCTTTTTTAACTCTATATAAAAAAATCCAGTCCCAATATGTGGGATTGCCTACACCACCAAAGAGCTCCTCTTAATGTGGAGTTTAGCCCGCCTGGTATAACCATCAATACCTGAGGAAGACAGTGATAAAACCATACAGTTTTATCACTGGGGTTTTTCCTATAATACAGAGTTCAGGATGTTTCCTCTCATTTAGTTAGTGATGCCTTGAATAATTTCCATAGTTTGTCAGTCTGGAGCAAGAAATCTCAAGATCTTTGAACAATAAAGACCGGCAATCTGCTTAAAGTATCCAGAACAAGGCAATGCGTACTGAAATTCGGGTCAGTCAGGGGCGTAACAAATGCCCCCGCAGGCCTCGCGGTGCGGGGGGGGGGGGCCCTCTCTCCTCAGATAATGAAGGGGGCCCGGGACCCCATCATCAGCTCTTCTGAGAGCTGTGAGAGAGGCTTGCAAGCCAGGTGCAGGCTGCAGCCTGCTCTGAGCCCCTCGCCCCCCTCCCTCTGACTGAAGAGAAAAAAGTATAAACATTGTTTCTCTTCAGTCAGAGCCGGTGTTCTAACTAGATGATCTTCCCCGTCGGTTTGATCTCCCCCTACGTCAGAGGGGAGATCACAAATACTGCTGTAAGCTAACTATCTCCACTCCCCCGTCGGTTTGGTCTCCCCCTACGTGAAAGGGGAGCTTACAAATACAGCCTAAAGCTAACTAGCTCCGCGACCCATTGGTTTGTTCTCCCCCTACGGGCCTCACAAATGCAGCTATAACCTGCTTTGTTTTTGCCTGGCTACATGTCTATGCCTCTTATGGCATGTGTAAAGTTGGCAATTTTTTTCTTTTTTAAGCAATAATTGTGAATATATTTATGTATGTAGCATACATACCGTATTTTCCGGCGTATAAGACGACTTTTTAACCCCTTAAAATTTTCTGGAAAGTCGAGGGTCGTCTTATACGCCGGGTACAAAATGTTAGGTATGTTTTCATGCGCTTTTTCATAGCGAGGACTTCACTCGAAGGTGTCAGACCGCTTCACAATAGGAAATAACAAGAAACAACACACCTTATGTTAAAAAAATACAGCCACCGGCACTGGCAACATCCACACCCAGCCCCCGCGCCATGAATTGTGCAAGTATCGAAAGCGAGCGTTTTTTTTTTCATAGCGAGGACTTCACTCGAAGGTGTCAGACCGCTTCACAATAGGAAATACCGTATGTAACAAGAAACAACACACCTTATGTTAAAAAATACAGCCACCGGCCCTGGCAACGTCCACACCCAGGCCCCGCGCCATGAAGTATCGAAAGCGAGCGTTTTTTTCATAGCAAGGACTTCACTCAAAGGTGTCAAACCGCTTCACAAGCGAGCAAATGGCGCCATGAGTCTTACCTCGACTGCCGCTGCCGCTGTACACGCGCCTCCAACCGCTTGCACATCCCCAGGCAGACGAGGCAGCAGGACGAGGCAGCAGGACGTCCGAAATACGGTATATGGTAACGGGCAGCCAGCGCCGAAGATGGCAGCGCCCGGTGTGTTGACACGTTTGGCACGTTTGGCACGTTTTGGCACGCGCCCCTCTCTGCTTGACATGGGCGTGGGCATAGAAAGGGGACTGTAGAATGTTCCCGAATGTTACTGAAGGCAGTAGAGCACTTGCCGTGATTGGCTGGTTGTTGCGAAGAGGAAAGGCAGTCTGGTGAGCACATGCCGTATTTGCCGTACCGTACGTGTGGTGTTGAAGACAGTCTCTGCACCTGTTCATACTGTACAGCACCAGTACATCCAGTGCAAATGGCAGACAGTGAAGAACCCGGCAAGGCTCCAGCAGCGCATCCAGTGCAAATGGCTGGCAGTCAAGAACCCAGCAAGGCTCCAGGAGTGGCAAGAAGAAGGAAATATGAAGCCAGTTACAAACTTAAAGTTGTGGATTTTGCCACGGAACATAATAACTGTGCTGCTGCAAGACAATATGGAGTGACAGAAAAGATGGTTCGGGCCTGGAGAGCAAATGAGAAAGCATTACAGAGTATGCCAAGGGGCAAGTGTGCATTAAGAAGAGGCACCCCACATTGGCCAGAACTCGAAAAGCATGTAGCAGACATGGTGGCCGAGCATCGGCAAAGCGGTTATGTCGTGACCCGAAATAAAATCCGATTGGTTGCACTTCAGTGGGCCAAATCTAATCCAGATCTCAGCCACAGATTTAAGGCCACTGTATCCTGGTGTACCAGATTCATGGGAAGGCATAATCTGGTATTGCGGCAAAAGACAAAAATTGCCCAGAAATTACCTGCGGATCTTGATGCCAAAATGCATAGCTTCCATCGCTACGTTATTAGGCTGCGCAATGAACATGGCTATGCGCTAAGTAGCATCGGAAATATGGATGAAACTCCAATGAATTTCGATATGATTGCCAACAAAACTGTCCATCAAAAAGGCGAAAAGACAATTTTAATAAAAACAACAGGACATGAGAAGTCCAGTTTCACAGTGGTACTAGCATGCACAGCTGATGGCGCAAAGCTGAGACCAATGGTTATTTTCAAAAGAAAAACAATGCCGAAACTCAAGTTCCCTGTTGGTTGTTTTGTGCATGTGAATGAGAAAGGATGGATGGATGAAGAAGGGGTAAAGCTATGGCTTGATAATGTATGGAGCAGGCGACCAGGTGGACTTCTACAAAGACGTAGTCTACTGGTGTGGGATATGTTCAGGGCTCATTTAACTCCAAGCACCAAGCAAAGGCTGGCAAGAATAAAAACAGATGCTGCAGTTATACCTGGAGGATTGACATTGTTGGTGCAGCCACTGGATGTGTGCCTAAACAAGCCATTTAAAGATCGCATCCGAGAACAGTGGAATGAGTGGATGGTTAGCGGTGAAAAAACATTCACAAAAGGAGGAAACATGCGTGCTCCACAGTTGGATGTTTTGTGCACCTTTGTTATAAAGGCCTGGAACGACATTGATGCAGAAACTGTAATAAAGTCTTTTAAGAAGTGTGGCATATCAAATTCATTAGATGGTATGGAGGACGACTATTTGTGGGAAGGTGAAGAGGATGCCGAAGAAGAGACCACATCATCTGATACGGAATTGGTACCAGATCCATACGATGACTGCCTTACAGATGTACCACAAGATCTCATTGACTTACTTATGAGATCAGATGACGAAGAGGAGGATTTTGAAGGCTTTTAAAGGGAACGTTGTAAATCCTGTAGAAATCCCTTGGATTTATGGAAAGTTATGGGAAGTTTAATCCACTTGCACTGTTTCATGCACTAATTTATGTTTACCGTACCGTACCGGTATATTCAGAAGTGACAGTTTTTCATATGGTTCTAAATAAAAATATTGCGAGTAAAGCAAGATTGTTTATACAACCAATTTGTTTGAGTTCAGTCTTTGAGTTTGTAAAATAAACGCTTACCTAGGTAACACTGTCCACTGATAAAGCCTTACTGCTCACCCACAGGGAGGAGGAGGACTAGACTAATACGGTAAGTTCAAAATACCGGTACATTCTCGGAATGGCTATGCAGGACTGCGTTGGACTGCGCTGGAAGTGGGGGTCGTCTTATACGGCGAGCATAGCACAAAACCTAAAATTTTTCAGGCAAAGTAGGGGGTCGTCTTATACGCCGGGTCGTCTTATACGCCGGAAAATACGGTAAGGAAAAGGAAAATGTTTGTTTCACCAATTCTTTGGTTTCGAAAGAATGTTTAGATTTTGACAAAAGAAGTATTTTTTGTTAGAATACCACAATTTTTTATAAATATACAAATATATTTATACCTACATATACATATATATTCCAATACATATATCAATGAGAAAGATGAATCCAGCAAAGTACAATTAATATGCTATTTGTTGATAAATTGAATACTCCTATTTTTGCGCTCCACTGCCTTCAACCTGTGTGCTCCAAAAACTAAGGAGGGGGCTTTCAAACTATGCAACTACTTGTCTGAATCATGGGTGCATCTTCTGTTTTGTTGTCCCGCCCTTGACGCTCCCAGAAGACTTCTTTTAAAAACCATGGGGCATATTATCAAGGCGGGCGATATGAGATTATTGCCGCTTTTGCAGCTGTTTTCGGCCACAAAGCGGCGATAATTTTATCGCCCTATTAGCAAGCTGTCGCTTTAGGCAATAGCGGCCGGTTTGGAGCCCGCTCTGCATGTCAGCGATATTTATCGCTAATGACATGCAAAGTGTGCGTACCCAACCATTAGCGACTGAAAGCCATCGCTAACATCGCTATCGCCTATTATCAACGCAGGCGTAGCAATGGAAATATTCGCGCTAAGCGCGAATATCACCAAAACCTAACGCCTGCTCAAACCACTTCTTAGCCTGTATGTAATGGGAGGTGGATATTCAGACTAAGACCCTATTGGCGTTAATGTCTGAATATCGCTGGATTCCCAGCGATATTCACGCATTTCACTGCTATCGCCGGATATTTTATCGCGTTAGAGATAAACGTTGCTAATAGCACGTTATCTCTGCGATAAAATCCGGCGCGGCGATAAAAAAAATATCGCTAAGCCCATTTAGCGATAAATATCGCTAGTTGTTGATAATATGCCCCCTTATATTTAAAAAGGGGCATCAGTACATCTTGTGAGGCATCTGCTCTCTGCTTTACTTCCCCAGATATTCAAGTGCTTGCATGGTCTGGAAAATATGTGAGACTCCTGGACAATCTGCCTTCACCGTCTTCTGTCTGCACCCTATCAGTCCCCCCCCCCACCTCCCCAAAAACTCAGCTCCGACTTTATTTGCAGTTTGCCTTAGCGTCTATGTACCAAACTATTTTATCCTTGGTTTTGGAAACCAGTCACAAGATTACAATAGTAACAACATAACTGCATCGTCAATAATATGTGTATACATTTAAATATGAGAAAACAAAGATGGATCGCACACGGCTAGCCCTTCCTCCGGATCGCCCCTCTGCACTCTGGTATTCGTAGTGCGTGAAGTATGAAGAGTTGACACAAAGTTCGTAAGTGGTACACCAAGGTTGGTGTAAGTAAGTACTTATTGTTCCCAAGATCTCTAGACCCGAGGCATGGCCAATTTTAAATATTGATGGTTTGCTTTGTTTATGCTTTTTAACGTTGTAACAGTGCTATAATGACATTTTATTGCATTGGTTTTCATTAACTGTGCTAATTTAATAAACTAGAGTGCCATTAATTTGATCAATTAAAATTTTTTTTAAGCACTTTATAAGTCTAGCGTGAAGCACTATGTACAGATTGTAGCAGTTGTATTTTAACACCTTTGCTGCTAGGGCCTTCCCCCCCTCCCCCCTGTTGCTCAGCCTTATTTTGTTTATTTGTTGTAGTTTGCACTTAGACCCCTGTACCTTTTTGTCCCCATAAGGTTTTTTTTGGATAGTAACGTTTATTGTTGTTTTTGAGAACAAATCACAAAAAATAATGGCAGCACAATCAGACACAATATAGAGTTCAATTACATTGTGAAGAAGGACGACTGAGACTCGTACAACACTTTGGGAATGAATAAAGCACTTGCATGTAAACAATCTTATACAAGACGCATTTGCGCCCCTCATGGCAACAAGTAGAACCACTTGCCCCATATCTTACCAAAAAGCGTGGGACAGCCCTGGGCCTCAAAGAGCGGTTCCTGCTGAGTTCCGCACCAATCCACTCCCCGTCTCCATGTCCGCATATTAGGTGGCTTGGCCTGAGACCAAAGCGCCTTTATCGCATTTCGCCACCGCCACTGCCGTTCCAAGGATGCGCTTATAGGTCCGAACACGATAGAGGCCCTCAAACAAACCCAGGATCAGGCGTAGCAGGTCATGGGGAACCTCCCATCCCAAGGTCTGTGTAAGCTCTAGCTCCAGCACTAACCCTGCCCAGAATGGTGCAAGAGCGGGGCATTGCCATGTCATGTGGTAGAAGTCCGCAGAAGCGTGGTTGCATCACGCGCAGGATGGGGACGGCCGAATACAGGTGCTGTATAGGCGTGCTGGGATGAGGTATGCCGTGTGGATGTAGTAAAGTTGTACTAGACGCAGCTGGAAGAGGTCGTCAGGGTCTTATGAGCCATAAGGGCATCCCTCCAGTCCACTTCCTCTAGGGGGCCCAGCCATCCATCCTAGCGGGCACGCAGCAGGTCCAGGGATGCGGGCCATTGTTCACCAGGGAGCGGTAAATCGGCGACCCCCCTCTGTCCAGGTTCCCCATCATCACTTGGGCCTCTAGGGTACTGAATTCCAGGAGGGAGGTGGGAGATGGAATGCGTGTTCGGAGGGCATGCCTTAGCTGTAAATATTTGTAAAATTGGGAGGAGTGGAGGGATTGGCGGTGTGGTAATTATGCAAACAATCTAATGTGGTCCCCTACCCAGACGTCTCTCAGCAATAAAATCCCGATGTGGTCCCATCAGTGGAAGTCTCGGAGTGACAAGACCTCCTCCAGCCAAACACCACTCCACAGAGGCGTCTGCCTGATGAGCTTCTGGTCCCATTTCGTGTGGCGTAAGGCAGTAGACCAGGCCATAAGTACCGTTCGAGGGATGGCACGGGTCCCATAAAGGTAGGCTTGGAGCTGTGGGAAATCCATTCACTGGAGTTCCACCCGGTACGCCGGGTCGGACCAGTCGCCCGCGAACCAGTCATGGATCACAATGAGCTTTGTGGCCAGGTAGTAAAGGTGGAGATTGGTTACCCGCATCGTAGGGTGATATGCGGCAGTGCGCAAGAGACAATTGTGACCTCCCGCCACCCCACAGAAACTGGGTAAGGGCACTGTCTATTTCTCGGAATCAACCTCCTGGGAGATGAAGGGTGATATTCTGTAGAATGTATAAAAATGGGGTAGGACCATCCTTTGAAAAAGGGCGCTCCTGCCAAGGGGATTAAGAGGGAGGGATTGCCACTTCTTGAGGTCTGCCTTGGCTTTAATGACCAGGGGCGTGATGTTCAGGGCCCATTTGAGGTCTGGGAGAAGGGCGACCCACACCCCCAAGTACTTAAATGACTGCCTGCGTAGGGGGATGGTCGTTTGCCAGTCAAAGCACGCCCGCAATGGATGTAGGGGAACCAATTTTACTTCGCCGGGTTGAGCCAGATGCTGGAGACAAGTTCAAAGGCTTGGAGGGCGTCCTAGCATCTGGTCCTGAGCTCTCTGGGTCCGCCAGGAAAAGGAGGACGTCATCGGCATACAAGGCTATCTTATCGATCTGGTATGGGTCCCAAGCCCAGCCTCGGATGAGCGGATTCTGACGGATGAGGGAGGCCAGAGGCTCCATTGGTAAGGCAAATAAGACCGGTGAGAGTGGACAGCCCTGGAGAGTGCCTCTGCAAATGGGAAACATTTCTGAAAGCACACCGTTAATGAGGACCCTTGCCCGAGGGTTGGAGTATTGGACCCGGATAAGGCATCGAAACAGAGAGCCGAAACCCATCTTCTCCAACACGTCCCCAAGATAGTTCCAGTCCACCGTATCGAATGCTTTTTTGAAATCAACTAAAAGCAGAGCTAGATACGGGGTGAGGTGGTGACGGTGTGCCAGGGCAAGGTGGAGACGACGGATGCAGTGCTGGGTGCCCCGGTCAGGCATAAAGCTGGATTAGTCCGGATGAACCAAATCTTCTAAGTGGGGGCAGAGTCGCTGGCCCACCACAGTGGCAACATTTTTTACCTCAGTGTTTATGAGGGAGATGGGGCGGTAGTCCGCACAGGCAAGGGAGGGCGGCTGTGTCTTTGGAAGGACCACAATCATGGCCACATCGGTCTCTGGTGGGAAGGACTCCTTGTCTACTATATGTTTGAACAGCTCCACTAAAGTGGGACCAGTATTCTTGCGGGTAACTGTTGGTCCCGGGCATTTTGCTGGAGTACAACAGTGTAATGGCCCGTGTATCTCTTCCGGGGTGAGGGGAAGATCAAGGTTCTCTGAAACTGTTTGGTAGAGGCAGGGCAGGTGAGTCTCAGTCTCGAATAGCAAGTCAGCCAAGGTGGTCGTCCTGGGAGGTCGGGCCGCATAAAGGGGAGCATAATAGCCTGCGAAAGTTCAGGCAATAGCTTTGGAGGTGGCGTGGTGAGCCCCGGTTTCGTCACAGATCTCAGGGATAATGCGGTTGGCTTTAGGGTAGGACACTAAATTGTGAAGTAATTTGCCATTTTTATCGTCCCAGCCAAACACGTGTGCCACAGAGGAGCAATGTAAGCCGACGATCAGAGTTATTGCTGTCCGCGCCTGCCAGGGCCCCCTCCAGCTGGTTCGCCTGGGCCTCCACCTGTATGAGTCAGGCGGTCTGCTCTGTGCACTTCGCGTGGACCAAACCTCTAGCCACCCCTCACATGCTGCCCTTGCCGGCCTCCCATAACGTCCCCGGCGAAGAGACCGAGCCCGTATTAGTCTTAAAGTAATGCCTCATTTCCTGTCAGAGCGAGTCAACGAATTCCGCGTCCTGCAGGAACCAGGCGTTCATCGTCCACGCTGTATGAGTACCTTTAGGGGGTTCCCGAGAGGCAGGGAGACGGGAGTGATCCGAGATTCCTCTGGGCAAAACAGAGGCCCCGGACATCAGTTGACATTCTTGGGCAGATAGTAGAAACAGATTGATGCAAGATTGACAGAGGTGGGCCGCTGATGTGTGAGTATATTGTTTTTTGCGGGGGTTCCACACCCTCCAAGCGCCGCAAAGACCCAAAGAAGAGAACCAGTCAGACAAGCGTTTAGCGGAGGCAGCGCGGGATGCCGAAGGGGCACTTGTTGTGTCGTGCGAGGGTTGGAGGGTTGCAGAACAGCGTTGAAATCCCCTCCGATGACTGTCAGACACTGAGTAAAGGAGGAGACCACAAGTGTGAGACGGCGAAGGGCAGAGGCCATGGTGCTGGAGGAATGTAAGTACACAGGAGATTAACTGGGTGTCCCTCTATCTTACCCGCCAGGGCCACGTAACTGCCTTGTGTGTCCGTCTCGGCCTGCGCCAGGGTAAATGGAAGGCCCTTCGGGAGCAGTATGACAACCCCCTCGGAACCCCCCGTAAAACCTGAATGCCAGACTCTGTCGAACCCATACCGGGCGACGAAATTGCATTGGGTGCCCATAAGGTTTATTTCTTGTAGGAACAAGACATCTGGTGTATGTCGTTGGGCGCTACAAAGGACAGCATTGCGTTTTATGCGGTCTTGGAGGCCCTTGACATTGCATGAGAGGATGTGGAGGGGTCTATGTAGGGTGGACGTCATCGGGGTGGAAAATGTGTGGAAGAGGTAATGCAAGCTCAGATCGTCCCGGTTCCCAAGAGAAGTAACGTGTCATGGCCGGGGTCTTTGGGTAAATGTTGTGCGTTCTGGTAAGTCTCATGTCATCATCAGTAGCATACATGCGTGGGTAGCTACCAAGGAAAACAAGGAACAGCGCTCTTAGGCGGCTAAAAACAACAAACAATCGAGAGACAATGGTATACCCACCCTCCCTTGCCCCCAACCCACCCTACACTTCTGAAGACAAAGTATCTGTCGCCCTGAAAAGGAAAACATTCAAAACAACAACCCACTAGTGAATCTTAAATGCTAAGCTAAAACGGTTAGCTGAACATGAACGTGGCAGAAATGGACCCCCATCCATATAGCTGGATAAGAGATTTGTCAACAGCTGTAATTACTTTTAAACTAATACGCATCGAAAAGTACACATAAGTTCAGGAACTGGAATAGGAAACAGTTCACCGAGCCGTGGTTATGGTGAAGGTGAATCGCACCTACTGTAGAGGTTGACAAACAGTCGTAAGTGTAGGTGCCATATTGGAAACAAAGCAAGAGTTTATGTTTAGGCCGCAGTTCAACCTCTCCCATCATCTCCGGATCCATGAAGCGCAGGGCTCCTAGACAGATCTGAGTCAGATAGGGAGGGGCACAAGGCCTTGGAGGGGTCCGGGACACGGCTCAAGTTAATCACAAAGTTAGTAGGACTAGGAGTAGCGTACCTCTGAGTTGAAGCGTGTGAGGGAGGGCGCTGAGACAATGCACCTGGTGAGCAGGATGCCTCCACCCGATGGTCGTTTTTCTTACGTGACCTAGTGCGGTGTCTTTGGGGTTTAGGCAAGGTTGGGTAGGGCTGCGGGGGGTCCAGCCGGGTCGGAGAGGGGATCGGCCTATTCAGAAGGGGCCGGTCTTCTGTGAGCCAGGTCCACGCCGCCTGAGGGTTGTCGAAGAATAATGCCTTGTCTTGAAAGACCACCATGACTAGGGAGAGAAGACCATATCAAAGACCCAGGTTGTGCAGCTTCTGCTTGACCTCATCATAGGTTCGATGCTGTGCTTGTATCTCAGGATGATGGGTCTGGCAAGAGCCCCGGTGAAGGCTTGAGGGCCAGGGAGCAATGTGCCCGCTGAATGGCGAACCAGGGTGAAAGGGACTTCTTTGGCATCCATGAATGCATCCAGTCTTCCACGAACGTGTCCACGTCACCTTGCTCCGTTCCTTCGGGAAAGCCTATGAGGCTCAGATTGTTCCTTCTCGACCTGTTTTCGGCACCCTCCGCCCGTCGGTGGAACTCTGAGGTCTGGAGGCGGGCCCCTGTGTCTTAAGTTAGCCGATGTCATCCTCCGCCATGGAAATGCAGGATTCTGCCTCCGTGATTCGTGCCGTGGCATTGCGCAGGTCTTGATGGATAAGAGCCACATCCACCCTCACCTCGCAAATCCTATTCTCGACGGAGGCCTGCGAGGTAACTATCGGCTGAAGGATGGTGGAGAGATCGTCCACTGAAGGGGCAGGGGCCTTGGATGCCCCACCTTTAGGATCCCGGTCTGACATGGTAAATTGATCCATTTTGGTTTGGGCTGGAGGGGCAGTGTTCTGTAAGGTGCGAGTCCTTCCCATCACCTTCAAGGATGTGATCTGACCTCAGCTTGGGCAGGGGGAGAAAACAGCGGTCCTGCAGAGGAGGAGGGGATCCCCGGTCACCCAGGCCATCAATTTCAGGTCCGGGCACCCAGGTCCACCCCCAGAGCCCACTATGAGCAGCGAGATGCATTTAGTGCCCAGGGTTGGGTCCTCGCGGAGCACTCCAGTGGAAGGCTGCTAGACCAGGTAAGTTAGTATCTACAAAGACAAATCCCACGTTTGGACCCCCAGTCCGGCAGAGATGTCCTCTCTCCCGAGAGGGTAGCTTGAAACGAATAGGGGTTAGGGAGGAGCCAAGTTCTGTGGTGGGTCCGTAACTGACACTGGTCAGCCGGAACAGAGGGGCCCCAACTGTTCTCAGGGAGGCACTCTCCAACGAGGAGCATGGCGTATGAAGGGGGAGAGTAGGCAACCAGGGAGCAGTAGGGGCGGTGGAGGCTCTGACTGTAGCCCCCTGCGCTGCCACCCGACTTGGTGGCCAGTTCCCACTCCCCAACCCCACTCAGCGGTGGACTGGCGGCAGGGGCGACATGAGGCTCTCACCCGTCCCTGGGCCCAGTCGCCTCGACAGCAATAGTGAAGCTGTTGAGTCCTCGTGGGGTTAGGTGGTGTGATGGCTCATGCCCAAGCAGCCCAAGCGTCGGTTACCAGGGGGAGCCCACCAGAGGCCACAACAATGGGGGGCCCACAGTCCCATGCAGGGCTCCAGGCGGTCCAGTAGCTACAGGCCAGTGGCCGACAGTGAAGGGGACCTGGCAGAATAGGCCCAGAACCTTGGGGGGGAGGCAGGAGAGTGATGGAGTTTAGGGGGGCGGGGACCCAGGATGACCAGGCCCAGGTCGACCCACACATTCAGACCAGGAGAGGCCCCGCCAGAGGTCACAGTGTCACGGGGCCCACCGCTCCCCAGGCGGCCCCATGAAGGCCTAGAAGCAGCACCCCTCACCGGGTCCAGAGTGCTTCCGCCACTGGCTTGTAGACAACAGTCACAGGGGGGGAGACACACGCGGGGAGGACTGAAGACGGCCCCGGACGCTGCCCGACACCGGCAGCCGAGGTCCGAGCTGCTCCGCTGCAACTCCAGAGGGGCCAGCAGATCAATTTTGCAGACCAGTCAAGCACCGATCTACGGAGCCCCACATGTGGCGTCAGTTGCCGGTGCAGCTGCGTGGGCTCCCGTGCCGAGGGCTCACCGTCAGGCCGCTGCAGACGTTGGGGGTGAGAAGAAGAGCCGCAGACACCTCCGTTGCCCTAACCACAGGCGGGGGACCGGTCCGCATAGGGATATCGTCAGGCCCAGGATCGGAGCAACAGTGGGTCTGCCATTTCGTGGGGCTGAGGCCGCCGGCTGAAGAAGAGCCTCCCCGGGCCGCCAAAGCACCAATCTTATCGGGAAAGGGACCGGAGCTGAGCCAGTGAACTCAGAAGGCACTGTGGGCAAATAGAAGAGGTGAGTAGCGGCTGTTGCCGGTGGATGCGAGGCTGATGATGGATGGGACTGCCGGAGCACTCTTAGAGTGTGTTTGCCATTTTGATGCCTCAGGCCACGCCCCCCATTCTCCACATAAGGTTTTTAATGTTAAATTTGTGCCCTTATTCCCAACACCCTAATGATTTTAAAGGTACCAAGTGTTTGTGTATTCCCCTGAAAAGGCCCAGAAATTTTCACAAATACCTTTAAAAAATTGCCTTTTTTCTAAAAACACTTGTTTTAAATTGCGGCAGTAGAAAAGTTCTTGTTTGTTTCTTGTAAATGGCACCAACAAAGTGTTTGTGGTGATGAAATCACCATCATCTCAGATTTCTGGGGAAAGTAGACTTTTGACAGTAAACCAACATTTTCTATGAAGTTTGAATTTTTTACTGTGACAGTCTATTGTTGTATATATTTTTTTCTTTTAACCTCCTTCCAGTTAGTGTTAGGATTTGGTTTCAAAAAAATAATGGATCCAAGAAAACTATACATTTTTGAAAACTAGACAAAAATTTGAATGCAGTAATAGGGGCATTTGTCTCAATCCTTTAACGAGTTCCTATACAAATTTACATTTGACTATAGTAAATATTGCACTAAAGTATTAAAAAATAACTGTTTCTGTTATCGTTTTCACCTGTAATTTTTTTAATTTTGCTTAATAATATAACATTGAATCAGCATGATCCTTCTTTTTTTGGGATATATAGGACTCATAGGTTCACCAAGAACCCGAGCAACCCAGATCCAAAAACTGAGCTGCGTCTTGCACTGGTTTTTTATTGTGTACTGTGTTTCTCGCAATTCTTTTGGTAAATATAAACAGAGTAAAATAGGTACAAAGGAAAGCAATATATTCCTTAAACAAAATATAGAGTTTATAAGCAGTGTGTTTTGCATATCTCCAAAATTGTGTCTACCCATGCAAGCATGTGATTTAGATGTGTTTTTTTTAAATTACTTCTTATTTCCCAATTTTGTAGATTAGGAAGGCTTAACTGCAAAGAAAGTTAATTGGTAATAACAGTTCTTCTACTAATCTGTTTTCCCCTAACTCTCCCTATAAAAATGCTACCTTACTTATGTTTAGTGTCCTAGTGCCATTACAGGAATTGGCCCAAAGCACAACGTGGACCCACCACATTTCTAAAATGAAAACTACCCCATTTTTTGCCTAGCTATGGATTTTGAATCCTCGCTCTTCCGGCCCCCAAGCGAAACCTTGCCAACCTATACATTTTTGAAAATTATACACTAAGGGCGCAATGAGGATGGTGGGCGGACAACCCTAGCGGTGTTGTTATCTGCCAGCTACGGGAGGTCCCACACTGCCAATTAGTATGCGACCACTACCGTGGCGGTCGCATCCCACATCTTTGACTTTGCCTTGTGCGCTTCTGTAAGCAGCACCCGCCACAAAGCCTAAGAGGCATTTCGTGCATTGCCATGGACAAAGTGGCAGGCGCGGTGCCTGCCACCTTCTGGATGGCAATGGGGGGTGGTACCATAGGTACCCGCAAGTGCAGCCCTCCACCCCTCCAACCTACTTGGGGGCTCACAACAGGCCACCAAAGCAGTTCCTGCCATCATTTCCATGGCAGCGAAGCCGCCATGGAAAGGCCTTCACATCACACCATCCTAATATGTTAGGCACCACCACCATACTAGTTCCGTCCGGCTGGCAATCTGAATGATTGCCGGCTGAAAAGCAGCAAACGCACTTTGCGTCCGCTGTAAAACCCCCGCCATTGTAATACGAAGGGGAGTTTCAATTGTTACGATGTGGTGGCGGTCGCCACCGCCGGTTCGGAGGTGGTCAACGTCACAACATCCTAATGATCCCACAAGTGAAATCCAGAATGGGGTCACTTGTGTGGCTCTCTTCAGGTTCTGTGTCTCTGGATCACTTGCAAACCTCAAACTTCCCAAAAATTCAACACATTTTTCTCTCTTTTCTGTGATGGAAATCTGCCTGTATCTACACAATTCTACCCACTCCATATTCCACAAGTCTCCTGATGAAAACGGTAGCTCACTTGTGTGGGTAGGCCTAGTGCCTGCAGCAGGAAACATCCCAAAATGCAAGTGGACCCACCACATTTTTTCAGTGAAAACTGACCCTTGTTTTTCAAAGTGCATAGCTTTGTATTTCGAATCCTAGCTCTGCTGCCACCTAGCGAAACCTAGCAAACGTATACATTTTTGACAACAAGACATCCAAGCAATTCCATGATGGGGTGACTTGTATGTCTTTTACCATGTTCTGTTACCCAGAATCCCCTTTTAACCGCAAACTTAAAAAACCAAAAACTATTTCCATCACATTCCTGTGATGGAAAGTTCTGCAATCTGCATTGCTCCCCAAACTTCCACCCACCCCTCATTCTCCAAACTCTCCTATTAAAAGTGCTACCTCACTCATGTGGGTGTACCAATTAACCGTGTCATGCAAAGGCCCAACATTGTATAGAGGAGACATCAAAATGACCTATCACAAAACAGCCTGCTTTTTAAAGAGTGTCACCAGGGTTTTTGGCCCCTTGCTCAGTATCCATCTATCAAAACCTACCAAACCTCCACATTTCTGTAAACTAGTCATCTTGGCCAGTACATGGAGGTATGGCTTGCGTCTATCCCCCAAAAACTTTCCTACCCAGAATTCTGTGCAAACCTCATTTTTAGTTTTAAAAATCACATTTTCCACATATTTTGTTTGTCATCCTACCACACACCGTCCTCCTAAGTCTCCAGAAGAAAATGATCCTTCACTTTGTTTAGTGTCCAATACATATTTGGCTCAAACTTCTTTTTACCGCCTCGAAGCCAGACGGAATGACCATTTGAATTCCTTTACGACTTCTATAATGAAAATGAGGCACTCGTAAAGTTATCTTGCAGGCATATTACGAAGCCGCTGTAAATGCTCTGATCAAGGGTAGGAGACTTTTACAGCTGCATCTTAATCATCCCCATAATAATCTTATATTTTAAAATATTATTATTTAATTTATAACTTCAACCTGAAACCAAGTTTTATACATAATATTTTTTAATACATTATCTTTTTATATTTTCATTTTTTTTCTTAAATCTTTGAACAGTTGTGTATATCTTTTGTTACAAATAATCAACAACAAATTAACCAAACTAGTTTGAATATATAGTTAAAAATGTATGTATATTATAATAATAATTACTATATATTTTTAGAATAATATTGCTATATTGACTTCAAAGGTACACATTGTTTTAAAAAAAATTTATTTGGTGTCCATGTAGATTTTTTCATCTAGCCCTGTTATTGTTTGGACGCTTTTGGGGAGAGAAGCTTGCATTTGTTAGCGGTTATCGGTTAAGGTCTATCAGCCTAAATTAATACAGTAAGTCCCGCTAGCAGGCCCTCTTCCCCGGATCCTAACTTCATTGGCCAAGGAAATAGAAAAAGGATCCACGGATGGCAGCCATCTTGGATTGGTCAGTTCTTTTCAATCCTCCACAGTAATAAGGCCAATGACACACCTCAATATGACTAACTATAGAAAGAAAGTAATTCACCCTCACGGATACAGATGAACATTGAAACAGAGATCCAAGACAACCAATATAGATAATAACAGGACTACTTCGTAGGCACCTAGCATTAAGGCAGTCATGTTGGATTAGCCCCCATTCAATGAGTAGTATCAGTTTACAGTGTTAATCCCCTACCACAGAACATTCATCTACTGAGGAAAAACATAATTTAAGACATCCTTTGATTCCTCCACCTGCTACAGGATAGACATAGCAAGTGAGGATACAATAAAAATAGGACTGAATTCACCACTCATAATCATGACAAGAACCTATCTGAAATGTGAAGGGTGGAATTCCTATACAATCTCATACCCCCCTAATCTATCAAAAATTCCACCAAATCTTCACAACTTACTTAGAAAAAACCCAGAAACCTTAATCTTAGACCCCTCCTTCAACATAAAAAAGGTGCCATTATTATCGACCTAATATTTTTCAGTACTAAAATGGCTAAATGGCGCAACACTCTAAATAATATGCTTAAGGTACAGGAAATGAGAAACATTCCTTACGGCACTAAGATGCTAATAACACCCTCTCGAAAACTAAGAGATACACTGAATATGACATGCTACAAAAACAGCACGATTCTCAGACAAGCCTCCAACAAAGATCTGGAGCCGATTAATGAATATTTCTCAACCTTAAAAGAACAAGTTTTTAACAGCCTTCCCTCTAGAAACACGCCAAATAACAACTCGCAAGCCATCTCTCCACACTCTCTGGTCCAACAATAAACAATATCCCCATTCTCTCAAAATGTGATACATGTAGTAAACATGCCATTGAGGAAGTTGAACACATCCTCTTCATATGTCCTATCTGTGCTAGATCCAGGCAGAGATGGGTCAAACCACTGTGCACTCTTTCAATATATAGGGATGTTATCCATGGCAAGGTACACGGTCCGTGGAATAGTTTTGGAGAATATATAGACTGTGGAAGGAGATGCGACATATGAAAGGAGATGTGGGTTATAGATTAAGCTTTAAGGGAAATTAGGCCTATATTAGAAGACCTACGGAGGCGTTCTCTGTGTTTCGAGTTGTGGAGAGATGTGTTCTTTGAACAGAGTTATGCAAATAAAATGGAGTTAAGTTGCCAATTATGGAACCAGAAACCCCATGCAATAATTCCAGTTTACTAATTTCTTCAAATATTTTGATCTTGGATAAGTAATTTTACCTCGGTGCCTAATTTCACATTTAGGAGGATCAGAGAACTTGATGCTGGTATTTCAAATACCAGCATTCGTACTTCCTTCTCTGCCTGCTGCCAGCACAACTGGGAACCAGCTCTGAACGGCTTCCTGACTCATACGTTCAGAAAATACTTTCATCAGGAACACTGGTGCCTGTTCCCAAAAGGGTCTGAGATATACAGGTACCGAAGAACATATGACAAGTTTTGTGCTGTACATCACCTAGGCCTCTTCATGAGTGCTAAATTCCTAGAGTAAAAAAAAATGCATACCGTTTCAAAACATTAGACAATGCGACAATGCTGTATTCCAAAAGCAGATGTAACTACAAAGAGCACATTTTGATAGTACATTTTTATTAGAAGGCAATAGCAATCTTAAGAGGCATTGCATAGCTTCATACACACTTTACCCCAATTCCATCACAGTCTCTCTCTCTCTCTCTCTCTCTCTCTCTCTCTCTCTCTCTCTCTCTCTCTCTCTCTCTTTCCCTCTCTCTCTCCGTCAGTCTCCCTCTCTCTGTCAGTCAGTCTCTGTAAGTCAGTCTCTCTGTCAATCAGTCTCAGTCTCACTCTCTCTGCCAGTCAGTCTCTCTGTCTGTCTGTCAGTCTCTCTCTCTATCAGTCAGTCTCTCTCTCTCTCTGGCAGTCAGTCTCTGTCAGTCAGTCTCTCTCTCACTGTCAGTCAGTCTCTATCTCTCTGTCAATCAGTCTTTCAGTAAACCATTATCTCCGTCTCTCTCCACTCTCTCTCTCCACTCTCTCTTGCCACTCTCTCCCGCCACTCTCTCTCTCCACTTTCTCTCGCCACTCTGTCTCCCTCTTCACTTTCTCTCTCTCCACTCTCTCTCTGGGGGGCCATGGGTACATTACCTGCAAGGTCTGCGGGCCGCCACAGAAGGCCTGCCGGGCCGCGGGTCGTACTATGATTACCAGGGGCCTAGAGGAACGGCTTCGTGCAGGACTTGAGCAGTATCATCTCCCAACCATGTTTCAGCTAGTCGGTCAGAAAGTCGTAGATGTGATGTTTCTTTATAGAGAGCGATCGAGCATTTATCAGTAGACAGTTTAGAGAATGTGCTTTGGTGACAGTGTGACTTTGTTTTGTAGAAGAGTGATCAGTATTGTATGGGTTAATAGCAGGTGTGTTTTTAGTGCTGGTATTATCTGTATTTGGATAGCAATCGCATAGCTGTTCTGTTCTGTTCTAGGTTCTCTACGACTATGTTAATATTTGCTCTTTTCCCACATGCCCCTGCTATCAATCTAGCCTGCATTTTCCCCAGGCATGTGTGACATTTCAGAAAGGCATTCTCAGGCTATTTTACCCTTTACAGCCATACACCCCCTGCAAGGTGTTAAGGTCTGCAGATGCCATGCAGTTTTTAATTTCCTGGAATTTGCAAAGCATGGGCGGGAGTCAGGTCTTTTTCGTACCTTGTTCCAAAGTAAATTCCCTCACAGTTAGGATTCATAATATCCAAGAAAAAGTTCGTTTCAGGAAGCACCTAAAAGCATGGTTCTTTGTAAAAGAGATTACCTTGATTAGCCGGTCAGTCAGTTCAACAGACTAAATGCTACTATTGAAGCAGTTTAGTGCAGGGTAGGCACCAGGTAGCCATGCACTCGATAAATACCCCAGAATAGAATAAACTAGAATAGATATTTCCCAATGAATGTCAGATTAAGGCTAACTTCCCGAAGAATTCAACAATAACCCATCGGGAAGAAATCGGCCAGGGGCCCAAAGATATCCTTGGGACCTTGGCTCTGGCACTGCTGAATGCTGGGCTTGAAAGGATACCAAGGTTGGCTAGTGGATTGTACCCCTACTCTTCCTGTCTCTGTATTTACAGATTCTTTTTCCAAGCCCTGCTTCTTCCCTGTTTCTGATTTCCTACCTTTCTCTCCTTTCCCCTTTCTCGCTATTCTGCCTTTCTCTCTCTTGCTCTGGTCAAAGTCGAATAATAAAAAATGCATCTGAAAAGGAAGTCACAGTCCCCACAAGCGACAGCCACAAGCTCAAATGAAGCACTGTGATCAAGCATTAGGAGCCACTGCCATCAGAATAGAACGCTCTTTCAGCTAGCACCATGGGTAGTAAGTCTCAAAAAGAACACCCCTCCTTGACAGAGACCAGCCGCGGTCGGCAGTAGGAGTTCCTGCAGGGCGGTGACGTGGGGAGGGGGAGGGGCAGGGTCGGAGACAATAGGAATGCTTTCCAGCATAATATCCACATTATTATACATGAATATAGAGCAGCTAACAAATAATTCCTGGGAGGACAGTATAGGTTGAAGGCTTTAAGAAAGCCATCACAGAACAGAAATAGAGGGGTTGCGGGTGAGCAAAAATAGATTACTTGAAAGTTCATCAAAATCTAAATCAAAATCCACCTCAGTTGATGGAGTTTATCAATCCAACACGTATTGCATTTGAAATGCAATATATTCATCACTGAAGCTCTCTCACTTATGGGTATCTACTCGCAGAATTCTACTCTCGATATGCTGTTGCTTTATCTTTCTATGGATCGTTATGTTTCCTCTGCCCATGGGCTTCTGTCCCCTGCCAGAGTGAATACAGCAGCCCCTCTGATCATTACAGCAGCGTCTGGACAGCCAGAGGCAAAGCGGTATTAATTACAGGAGCCCCAAGGGGGCCTCTCCGTACAGAACGTGAATGGAATGGGCATCTTTTTAGTAAATTACATTCGACAAGATAGTGACAAGAAGTTAGACTTGATATCGGTCAACAGTTTCATCAGACAAGCACGAAAGAAATGAATTATACAATGATAGTACTGAAAAGGCGTGTATCACAATAAAAAATGAATACCAAATTATTTATAATGTGAAATACAACATGCTCACGTATCCGACTGAATTAACACTAACAAACTCAATTGTAATGCCATTGTCCATTCTTAAAAAAGAAAGCCTTTTCACGCAAAAAACAACTGCGGATATTTTTATCAATATAATCATTTTTGTGCAGTTACAGCTGAGCAGTTCATTTAAAATGTGCAATCGCTTCTCGTAAGAAAATAATCAATGTCCTGCAATTAGTTGTAAACCAACAGATGGTCGTGTTGTAAACCTTACACAGGCTTGTGTTCATTATAAAAGCATAGTTCGGTTTTCTTTTAATGGGCCAATATGTAGTTCATTACTGTGAGATGACCACTGCAGTAGCCGTGTGTATCCTATTCATGCTTTCCTGCTCCTAAGATAATAACCCAATTAGTGTCTAACCACAAATGATGAATGAAACATGTGCTAGGGATATTGAAACCCACTCAGAATATGATTAAGTAGTTATGGCAATCTGACCAGGGAAACCTTTGGAATGAATCTACCGAGGATTTACTTAGAAATAATTTGACCATTCTAAACAGAGTCCAAACGACGTACATTTGCAGATGAAGACAGGCCGGCCATTATTTTCCGGCGCTGCTCTGGGAGATGTAAAAAATTCAGTACCTTTGTATGTAAAATATTCACAGACTTTGAAGAAGCATGCATCCGTGGAGATATAATTCGAGCTCAAGTGTTGATTCCATGGAGATGAAAGGGTTATCGAAAAGGTCCTTTCAACGTGCTGACCTTTTCCTGGAAGTTCTCATTTCTGTAGTACAGTCACTTCCTGCACCCTCTGTAACCTTCCAATACCCATAGGTCATCTGGTCTTTAATGATCCCCCTGCCCTACAGAAATACCTTTTGCTGTCACAATTCAGAGCGGCTGACTGCAGGAGGCAGCTTTTAATCTCTCGGCTACTATAAGAGGCAGCTGCATGATTGGCTCAAAGGTCTGTAGAAACACACAGGCATAACCACTGATAAAGACAATCGCATTAGCTTTTGGATAGTGAACATATTTTACGAAGCTTCATTGACACGCACACGCACGCACGCACACGCACACACACACTGCTGCGCGCTACACCCCCGATCACTTACTTTATCTTCGGTTGACCCCCGCAACCTCCTTGATTGCCAGCGAGTGGCACACAGCAGAAAAGGGACAGGCCAATCAAACATGACAGACAGCACAGCAGGAAACCAATACAGGCGGCAGCAAACTATGGCTCTGAGACAGCCATAAACATTACAGATTGGATCTTGATCGCTTCAATCCAACTTGTTGAACAGAGGTTAACAGAGAAGCGTTACTTCTGGCTTGTCACAGAACACTGCAAGGCTGTGTGTGATACTCTGTACGTAAACAACCATGGATGGCTCCCACTGGCACCTGGATGTATATCCTGCTGCATGGTACTTTCAATACACAGGGTGAAATATGTAGGCGTTAAGTCCACAGAATCATTAGACTGCATTTCTTTACTCTGTAACGAAAAGGTTGCAGTTTCACGCAAATTACGTATTCCGTAATGAAGTGAGATACTGCTCAAGGGACGATCCCCTGAATGCCAGGTGATAGACACTGTGCGTCACTTCCTTGCTGCACCGAATCCTGAGTCGATTAGTCGTGTCACTAGAGTGATGTTGAGTGGCAGCATCCCTCCTTGAGAATGTGTTCTGAATGCTGAGAATCCTGAACTGGCATATTAGAAAGAGGAAGAGGAATGTGCTCAGGGTTGCTGGGCAGGCTTACAATGTGCGCAGAAAGCAGCAAGGGAAATGTACAGCACAGTTACACAATTTTTTGTCAAGGCCTATGCCTGAAGATTAAGAGAGAACATACCTATGATCACAGTATTGATGCAAGAGACTGAGGGCCAGATCACATAAAATGAGCCTTTTCGGCATTATCTGTTCTTTCTACTTATAAAGTTAAGACAGCAGTGGCATTTGAAATTGAAAGATATCACAAAGTAGGGGAGTGTGGGGTTTCAATGTGAAGGAGCTAGGATGCCCTTCATCAGTACCCATCACTAGAAAACAGGCTCAGTTTTTTTAATCAATTTCCCATGAACGATGATGACACGTTGTCACTAAAATATAGTATTTATAACCAAGTATACCTCATAAAGTGAAGTGCAAAAAAATGAAAATAATCACCTTATGGTTTCGCATTTCTCCTTTTATGAAAGGTTGTCTCATGGGGTCCATCCCAGGTGCTTGTTGATTCTTGTGTTTTAGCTTGCTAATTACTTTATATAATTATTTGTTGTCGGTATGGCATGCATACAATGCATTCAAATGAAAAGATCAGAACAGTATCACCATGGATTTAGCTCAAAGTATCCACTGCATGCATCTCGTGTCAACACGTTTCACCTCCAAAGAGGGTGGAATAAAGCATTCAGCAGGACACTGCTGGCTGCCATGTGCAAGGGAATCGTCCTTTAGGATTTTTGTTATTAGTGATGTCAAACTCAATATAAAATGTTACTTTGGGAGGAGCCTCCTGCTTGGACATAAGGCAACTACATCAATGTTTTGAGATTGGAAAACCTTTGTCATAGTAAGAGGGAGGCAAGACCTGATTCAATGAATAGACGCTGGCACTTGGAACTATTGATTTATAATGCCATAAATATCTTGATAGTTTATAACCGATTCCCCCAAAAATGAAAGTGATATACCATCATGGACTAATCTCTCCAAGATGGGAAGTATGCGATCAGATGTACTGTCTGTGACTACGTTTGGAAGTAGACCACTCAGTGATCTAGTAACTGAGACAGGAGTGCATGTAGCAGGATGCTAATAGTGGCAAAAGGGTGGATCCCTGGGGGATCACCGACAGTAACCCACAAGAGGAGTGTGGTTCTGAAATTCTGGACCCTGCCATAATACGGTACCAAGGACCAACACCCGTGTCACAAAATATCATCGTACCATGACGAATTTGGTGTCTACAGACCGGTAATGATTAGGACATTATCCCTATACATTTGCGTCCTGATAGAGTGATGCTATCACCTTTAAATCATGGTTTCCGTCTCCAACCCTCGGACCCCATTTTGCGAACGGCATCCATCTTGTGTCTTGCCCTCATATAGTCAATTGATTAAGGCCGAGGTTGATCTGAAAGGACACGTCCACCTTAGCTGACTTCCCCATGACCTGGCCGAGCTGACTCCACTGCCTCCAGCCAAACCTGTTCGGGCAGTCCCTCGCCCAGTGGCCGAGTAAGATAGCATCAAGGCACAACATGCCATAAACCATTCACTACATACAACCCATGTTATCCACACACATACACCTGTCCATGTTTCTTGTTTATGGCCGGTTTTACGATGAGGAGGTGCCCGATTTTATTGGGGTTTCGTCGATATCTGATGGTATTTCTGGACCGAGCTGGGTCATCTATCACATACTGGACATCTAAAATGAGGGTTGGCCGTCATGACTTTGCTTTTTGCTTTATTGTGGAAATATGTATATGACCGTATTGTAAACTGAAGAATTCTTGCCTGCAGCTGTTATTTTTGTATAAAAGGAGAAGGCTGGTTCTGTAAAAACGAACAGTCTCCTGAGAACTTACATCCCGTGCTGTTGTACTTCTAGGACACTTGTTACTTGGTTGCAGCCAATAAAACTCGATCTCTGACTTCACCTAGAAGACTCTTTGTTTCTGTGGTCCGGAACAGGGAGAACTCAGAGGTCTTCGGGTGTTATCCCTTGGCACCACCGGGTTCCTAAAAACCCGGCACCTCAGTTGGCGCCCAACTCGGGGCGGTATCTAGCGGTATCGGTCCAAGCCAGATGTTCGTGAGGAGCTTCATGTGAAAATTCCAGAGAACGGCCAGCCACTTCAGCGACCCCTGTATGTCGACGTGGTTCCGAAGATCTTTGCTGCGAGGTTCCCGCGTCCCGACGGCTACGAAGGACTGCTGCCCTGACTATCGCCCTGTTTTGGACCCAGTGATCCTTGGTAGAGCGAAACGATAGACGAGTCTTCTAGTGACGTCATCGATCATCAATACTTCAGTTAAGTATAAGTGGAGCGTCTCCCAGTCCTTAGTTTGATTCTTAGTTTTTGGTATCCTTGAGATACACCTTGTTTGGAACTTGCAAGTGCCAAAACCAAGGGATTCGTGTATTCACGAAAATATCGTATTTGATAAACCTTTGAAGTTTGAAGCTAGACTAGTGAGCGAAGATGCCTGGTCTTAGCAGACTTGGAAACTTGTTTTGTCTTGGTTGTAGTAAGGACTCACGATTAGAGGATTCGTGTCCGGTTCCTCCGATTGGAACTCCAACATATGAACTCTATATAAAGCATGGAGTAGGTCCTATCACATATAATGAAGTATGGATAAAATATACCAGAAAGGATGGTGTTTTAAAATGGCCCCAATATGGTAGCTTTGACGCGGAAATTTTAGATAATCTCGAGGTCAAACTGTTCAAGAAGAAAGCCCGGCCGGCGATGTTTGACTCTTTTCGCTTATGGCGCAAAGAAGCCAAACAGAAAGAAATGAAATTAGCTAAAAAAAATAAAAGAGGTATGTCAATGGTGCAAGCCGCCGTTGCATACAGGGATAATGAGGAAGAGCAGGAAAGTGAACAAATGCTCAGAAGCAAGAAGTTAGCAGTAGATAAATGCTACCCGATGTTGCCACATGAAGGACAAGGTTCAAAAGAGACATCAGAGAAGGATCCATTAATGTCCCATTTATTGAATTCACCACCCCCATATACATCGAGCATTACTGCACCCCCAAAGCGCTTTGTTATACCGCGCCCCAGCGCACGAAATGCAGTTCTCGCACAAGCACCAGCTCCTCTTCAGCTGGTTCCTACTTCTCCGGCGCAGCCCTCTCAAGGGCCGCCGCCTTTGCTACATACTCCATCTACTTTTCCTACAACTTTGCCTACCGCTCCAACTGTTTATCATGATACTACTTCTGCTACTGCCTCAACTTCCTCTGCCACTGCCTCGACTTCCTCTTTACATCAGCCTGTCTTTTCTGGCACGTCTGCCTCTCTGCAAGCTTCTCCTTCTGTTCGACAGAGAGTGGCAAGTACTGTCACTGGTCTGTTCTCACCTTTCTTTGGGTCGCCTAAATCGACCCCTAAAACAGGACGTAGACAGTTGCGTAGTCAACTGCCTGATTATCAGGAAAGAGAAGTGCTGAATGAGTTAGCACGCAAATGGGTTACTGACACTGTTAGGTATGATGTTCAGTCTGTTATGGAAGTCTTCCGTCAGTGGGATGCACCCACTCAGAGATATGTATTCGAAGAGATGTGTGTATATCTTTGAGAAGATTTGGAGACAAATGATCCAAAACGCAAAATGAAGGAATTATTCCGTATGCTTTTCAAGTTCTATGAAGGCATGATTGTAGGTGCCGATGTTGAACGAGCAATAGATTTTTTTGTTATCTTATAGGAGTAAGGGAAATGTATCTAGATCACTATATGAGGATGACATATTAGGTAGGAAAAAGCAGCGACAGTACCCCGTGAGAGAGGTTCCTCCAGTTTGGAGGGAAGGTGATGCGAATGCAAATCCACCAATTCTACCGCATTTCCAGCGTGTATGGGTACATGTCCCCTGGAAAAGATCTGAAGTTTTAGCACTCAAACAGACATTGCCTGATCCCCGTAAAAATCCTGCAGGGTATTATAAGGAGTTATCACAGACTGCCAGCTCATGTATAATGAATTTAGCAGATGTAGACATGTTGTTTGGGAATGTTGTTCCACAACCCTCATGGAGTAAGATTCGTCATACAGACCATGATCAAGAACTAGGTGACACATGGGCTAATATCACTGCTGCTGATGCTAGACAAGTTGGTGGCGTTAAACCTGAGCCTTTAGTAGCTGAACTTCCTGGTAGAATTATCACGTATATGAAGACTTTAATGCCTGAATTGCGTGTGAATTGGGACAAGTTGTCTGCGTGCAAGCAGAAGAAAGATGAGAATGTGTCTGACTTTTTCACGAGGTTTGAAGAGACTTTTGTCGATCATAGTGGTCAGGATATGGCTACCGAGGGTGGCCAAAGATTGTTTGTAGACAAATTTGTGCATAATCTGCTTCCCGAACTATGTAATAAATTGAAAGATTCAGAGAGTGCTTGGGCTGTTTCCACGTCTGCGCAGATTTTGGCCACAGCCCAGTACTATGAAAATAGGCGCAAAGACGAGCTAGATAAGGCAGACAAAAAGACTAAAGATTTGAAGACTAAAGTTCTTCTCCAGCAAGCCTATCCGCCTCGCACTACTAGTCAGCCTGATTATCAGCAACCACAGCAGTATTCAAGAAATTCACAAAGAAATGAGTCTTCTCAACAGCGTTTACCGTATGGTCTGAATCAGTGTGCGTATTGCAAGGAAGAGGGTCATTTCAAGAATAGAAATGGTGTTTCTGGTGCAAGAGGTAGAGGTGTTCAGCAGGCTCCTAGGGGTAGGGGCCATGGAAGTTTCCCCCAGAATACTACTTCTTTTCCGCCTCAGAATTCCATGCACAGCTTTGACCAACAGAATAATGCGGCCTCCAGGTCCGCCCAGTACTATGCTGATGACTATTACGCAGAAAACGAGAATGAGGGTAATAAGTGCTAGGACAGCCATGGACAAAGAGAGGGAGTTGTTTCAGTTCCAGTAGATCAGAATGGACCTTATGTTAAGGTGATTACATCAGGTGTGTCAGAACCTTTTCTGCTGGATACTGGTGCTACAAAAAGTTCTATTATGCACTCAAAACTTCCTGGCGCACCTTTGTCTGGCGAAACGAACGTCTCAGTAGGTTTTCTGGCGCCCCGTTTAGAAACCCAATTTCTAGTCCAATGCCCCTTTCTGTTGGCCCATATGAATTAGAAGCACCCCTCATTCTTACAACAGGTTGTGGCGAAAACTTGTTAGGTTTGGATTTGTTAAAGAGATTATATGCGACTTTGTATTGTTCTCCTTCGGGAGTACAACTTACCCTAGGTCAGAAAGTGATTTCCCCAATGTATTTGTCAAAGGAAAATATTCCAAGAGAATTTTTATCACTTCCGGACATACTTTGGGCTACTGGTTCTAACGATGTGGGTCTTTTGGAGATAGCGCCATATGTCATAACATTGCGAGCCAATGTTAGGTTGCCACGTATTCCCCAATACAAGATCTATAGCGAATGTGAAAAGGCTTTGTTAGCGATCATTTACGATCTGATTGAGAAAGATGTCATTGAAGAGACAACGGGTAACATTTGTAACAGTCCTATTTTGCCTGTTTTAAAGCGTACTGATCCTTCACAACCACCTGTGTACAGATTTGTGATTGATCTCAGAGAAGTGAATAAGATTGTTGTGCCACAGTTTCCAGTTGTTCCCGACATTACTGCCCTATTAACTATGGTTCCAGCTTCAGCCACTTGGTTCTCGGTGATTGATTTGAAGAACGCTTTCTTCAGCATCCCGATTGCCGAGGAGAGCAGAGATATTTTTGGCTTCATTTCAGGAGGACGAAGCTTCCGCTTCAAACGCACTCCTCAGGGCTACTGTGAAAGTCCCTCTATATTCAGTCAGGCTCTGAAATCACAACTTGACACGATTGTTCTACCTGATGATGTGACTCTCATTCAGTACGTAGACGATCTGTTGATCGCTGCGGATACTGAAGAGATTTGCAAGGAAGCCACATTGTCGTTGTTGCGTCATTTATGCGACATGAAGCACAAAGTCTCTCTTTCAAAACTGCAATTTTGTCGACAAGAAGTGACCTACTTAGGTCACATCTTATCGAAGGAGGGAAGGAGACTGACCCTCGAGAGAATACAGGCAATTACAAAATTGGGTGTCCCAAGGACACAGAGAGAAGTGCGTGCTTTCTTGGGCATTACATCATATTGCAGGAAATGGATACCAAATTTCTCATTGTTAGCCAAACCTTTGCTGGCACTAATCTGTAAGGATACACCCAATCCTGTGCCTTGGTCTGAAGATTGTCAGAAGAGTTTTCACGAGTTGCGTGATGCATTGTGTTCGGCTCCTGTTTTGGGTAACCCCGACTACAGTAAGCCTTTTACATTATACGTCCATGAGAGGGAAGGTTGCGCATTATCAGTCCTGACACAATCCTTTGGGGACAAACAGCGTCCATGCGCGTACTTTTCAGCGATTCTAGATCCTGTAGCTAAAGCATTACCAAGTTGCTTGAGGGCCACTGCTGCAGCAGCTGTCTGTATTCGACAGTCTGCTGGAATAGTAATGAATAATACACTGATCGTGATGGTCCCACATGCAGTAGACATTTTGCTAAACAGAACGAAGACACAGCACTTAACCAGTGCTCGACTATCAAGTTATGAGCTGACACTGTTAGAGAGTCACATTCACATAAAGAGGTGCGATACACTCAACCTAGCCACGTTATTGCCCATTCCAACAGAGACAGATGAGGTCGAAATGCATGATTGCTGTTTTAGGACAGAAGAAGAGACAAAAGGGAGAGTAGACTTAATTGGACACTCCCCTTCCTGAATGTAATGATGCGTAATGGGTTGATGGTTCATGCTTCAAGTTGCCCAATGGTGATACGACTGCAGCATATGCGGTGACAACATTGTACACGATTGTAGAAACTGCGCGCATTCCCCATAATTCTGCGCAAGCAGCCGAGTGAATTGCACTTACAAGAGCATGTGTGTTGGCAAAAGGAAAGCGAGTGAATGTGTATACTGATCGCCAATACGCCTTCGGCGTGGCTCACAGTTTCGGACGATTGTGGCGTGAACGTGGGTTCCTGACGTCGCATGGTGCAAAGATACAGCATGGTCAGCTAGTTAATGAGCTTCTCGAGTCACTGACCCTGCCACTACAAGTTGCGATTGTGAAATGCAGTGCACACAGAAAGATTCAAGATGATGTTGTTCGTGGGAATGCATTTGCAGATGAAGTTGCGAAAGAGACTGGAAGGAACACACTGAGTCGAATGTATGTTGTAGGTCCTGCGAGATGGATTGCCGATGTAGGTATGTGTGAGGACACTATTGAAAGTGTGAAGTCCATACAGTCCGAGGCGACTGAGAAAGAGGTGAATGAATGGAGAGAAAGTAAGGGTAAATTGGATGCGAATGGTTGTTGGGTCGAATTGACTGAGCATCAAAGATGGCTGTTATCCAATGCATATGTGCTTGCAGTGGTGACGATGGCTCATGGGATGGCTCACATCAGTGTGAAAGGAATCTGTAAGTTGTTGGCCCCGGTATGGCAGAATAGTGGTATCCCAAAATATGCAGAGAATTTGGTCAAGAACTGTATGGTGTGTTTGAAGTACAATCCCGGCAAGGGAACTCCAACTCCAGCTGGTCACTTTGCGCCTCCAACGTATCCGTTCGAGGTTTTGCAGCTCGATTTCATCCACATGGAAAGATGCAACAATCTGAAATACGTGCTTGTTGTTGTTTGCGCCTTCTCCAGGTGGGTGGAAGCGTATCCCCTTAAGGACAACACTGCCTTGTCAACTGCCAAAGCCCTGGTCAAAGAATTCTTCCCTAGGTATGGTATGCCTAGAATTGTCTGGAGTGATAATGGAAGTGAATTCGTGGGACGAGTGATAAAGAGAGTGTGTGAATGTCTAGGCATACACCAGAAGTTCCACGCCGCAAAACACCCCCAATCAGCCGGATTAGTAGAGTGCTATAACGGCACGTTAAAACTAAAATTGGCCAAGATACAAGCCAGCACAGGTCTTAAATGGCCTGACGCCCTGCCTTTAGCACTCCTATCTACCAGAACGACTGTCCATTCTAGACTGGGACTTAGCCCTCATGAGATAGTGTTCGGCCGCCCAGCTAATATATGGGGCGTGCCAAGGCCCAAGAAACTCAGCGAGATAGAGCACCCTGTACTGCTTGACTATTTGCACGAATTGACAACTAAATTGCGTGTTTTACACCAACAGGTCCACAGCTCCTCTCCGCCAGCGTCTGATGATCCAGGCCACGCCATTCAACCTGGTTCCTGGGTCCTAGTACGGAACTTCAGGCGAACCAAGAACGAGGAGCCTCATTGGACCGGACCCTTCCAAGTCCTACTGACTACCCGCTCTGCAGTATGTGTCCACGGGAAAAACGTTGGGTGCTCGGAGCCCATTGCAAACGGGTCCCGTTGCCCCTTCCATATGACCGATGGGTCCAGGAGGGAATTGCTGACTCAGAGACTGAGTCTGTGCCCCGCTTCGTGCCTTTCAGTGATGCACGTTTGAAAGGAACTGGTACGGAAAAGGAGAGCGACCGAGTTCTACAAGGATTTGTGCCACCGTCAATGCATTTGGACACTACCGAACCTGAAACTTTGTTTAAAGACAACACCATACCTGGGAAACAACGATATAATCTAAGGTCAAGAAAAACAAACTAATAAAAACAAGCAAATAAGATTTTTCTTTCCCCCAAGAACTATTTTTGATTCTACAGCTCTCTCACCGAGGGAACTTGCTCATTTTTGATTTTCGAACCGCCATCCGGTTCTGCTGCTAGGGTCGCGGTTGACAGTCTGGGGAGGGCAGCTCGAGACGTTTAGGTCAACGGCTCTGGTTGGTCTAAGGGAATCACCCTGGGCTGAACAGAAAGCACTCCTTGGCAGAATCAATCTCCCCTTGTGGGCAGCAACTAGAGGATGGAGTTTCCAAGGGTAGAGAGACCTGCTAGATCTACGAACTTTGAAAAGAGAGTTTGCGCTGTGATGCCAAAAAAAACGATTTTTAGTAATATGCATTTTAATGTTGTGTAGCATAATAATGTTTTTAGTTGGCTATGCTCTGTTCATCTTTCGAGTTACCTTTGTACACAACACTCAGCCCACACCTCCTCCTACTGTCTCCCCACATTCTTTCCACCCTCTGCCTGAACACGAGTCTGCCAGAAGATTAGAATTTACAAAAAATTCATTCGTTCAGCTCCTACACCAGCACCAATCTGTAATTAACACCACAAACTGTTGGGTATGTCAGTCAGTCATAAGCTTTTATTCGATATGCAAGATATCTTGTAAGCACATTTAGAATACAAACATTACAGTTTCAAAAAACAGAAAAACATTGCTACAAGAAGCCAGTATAAAAGACATTTAGAAAAGATAAAAGGTCATGAAATGGCCGTTAATAGATTAGCTAAAAATAGATTAAACAGCTACTGACAATCTCTTACAACGAATAAGCCAAAACTGTTTTAAAAATGTTGCTATACCACACACTATTGGGGGGGAAGTGTCCGTAGTTAAAATACGCAGGGCTTCTAGGTGGTTACGTGTGCCCATGTTCCGACAAAGAGGTTTTAGCCAAGAACTCCTAGGCCTTGCATAGTCCGGGCATTCAAATAAGACATGCGCAATGGACTCAACCCTGCTCGGGCAACATGCACAATTGGGGGAGGTACGGGCCGCTGATGTCCATTTTGATACCACAGCACCTAAGGGGAGGGATCCAACTCTGAATTTAAAATAAAGTGCTCGGTCAAAGGGGATGGTAATCATGTCCAGGTAGGGTTCAAAGGCCACAGAATCTTTAATTTGTAAAAAAGCAACAGTGGATTTGCAATGGTTAGAGTTTGTGATTAGACGCTCCGAAGTCCATTTCCAATAAAGGGCCTTAACAACTTTTTTGGAGGTGCTGAGCGTGATGACCAGCAGTCCCCTAGCCCGATATTCTCCAGAAGATTTTTGGTTTCTCTTAACCATTTTATCTTGGCCCAACCCCCCAGACTCATAATTTCCCCCAGGGCATCAGCATAGGATTTTAGTTCTTCACTCCTCCAAATTCGTGTCCATAGCAGGAGCGGTCGGAGCTGGGCCTGGTCTTTGATGTTTTTACAGCCCGTGTCCAACCACACTGGTACAGATGGAGTGCTCAGTGGAATGGAGATAATGGATTTCAATAACTTGCTCTCCGCTGTCACTAGGGCGTCCATTCGACAGTGGCCCCACAGTTCTGCCCCATACAAGGCGGATGACACTACTTTGGCCTTGTAGATATCGATTACTGGGGTAAGTGATCTCCTGGGTGAGGCCCTGAACTCCCTCAAGAGAGCTCCTCCTACTCTCCTATGGTTGAGAACCATTTTATCAATATGATTTACCCAGGACATCCTATCCGTGATCCGAATACCGAGGTAATCGAATTCGGCTACTTTCTCTAAGGGGATCGAGTTAAGTGTAGGAGGGCGGCCCAGTTTCTTAGGGGGATTTAGGACTAGGTATTTTGTTTTGTCCACGTTTATTATTAACCCCTTTGCGGTACAGAACTCCTGGAATTGTGTTAGCAATTTCTGCAGGCCTTGTGGGGTTTTCGAAATCAGGAGCGTGTCGTCCGCAAAGAGTAGGGTGGGGATGCGGACTCCTTCGAGACTGGGGGCGTCGGCTGGTTCTTGCTGAAGATGTTTTACCACCCCGTTCACATATAGTGAGAAAAGGGTGGGAGCCAAGACACAGCGCTGTCTTACGCCCCTGGAGACTGGTATCTTCTCAGTGAGCTCTCCGTTTTTACCCCAGCGGACCTGTGCGTAGGTGTGGGTATGAAGGCTAATGAGAAGAATAAGATGTAAGGAGGTAGTCCCAACTCATAGAGTACCCTCCAAAGCTCTTCCCGGGGGACCAGGTCAAAGGCAGTCTTCAGGTCTATAAAGGCCAAATAAAGACTACCCTTGCCTAGATCCACCACCTTCCACCCCAATAGTGCCAGCCTAAACACCTGCTCTATTGTCCCCATACCAGCCCGAAAACCTGCCTGAAAGTCTGATAAGATTTTATTCTCCTCCACCCAATGGAGAATCCTTCCAAGGATAGCTTTACCAGCTATCTTTTGGGTGGAGTCTATCAGACTTATAGGGCGGTAGTTCCCCGGTGTTTCCCTACACCCTTTTTTGTAGATCGGAACCACCACTGCCCCTTTCCAGGATTCTGGCACTGCCCCTCCCATCATGATATCATTTAAAAGAGCTGCTATAACCCTTGCCCACTCCGCAGGGAAAGCTCTCATAAGGTCCCCCGGAAGGCTATCCGGGCCCGCTGCCTTACGGGGCGCTACCCAGCCTATAACCCCCTCAATCTCGAGGGGAGTGAAGAGATCATAGGCATGAGGTTCAATTTCTCCTGTAAGGTCGAATCCCACGTTCAGTTCCCCATTAGGAGGGAGGTATAGGGCCCCAAAGTGTTTTACCCAATTTTGGGGCGGGATGTTGCAGGGTCTCACAAGTGCATCGGGTTTATTCCGTGTGCTTATGAGATTCCAGAAGGCCCTTGAATCCCTGATTTTACTAGCCTGGAGCAGGTCGTCCCAAAATTTATCTTCCCACTCCCTTCTAGCAAGTTTAAGGGATTTGTTATAGGCCTTCCTTGCCTCCTGTATCACACTTCGGGACTTAAGTTTTACCGCCTCAACTAGCCTTGTCTTGTGGGCCCTACAAGTTTGGGTATACCAACCATCTCCTGTTTTTTTAAGAACTTTATTACCCGTCTTGTTTGGGTATATAGTGAACACGTTGATTAAGGCTTCTACCAGGGAGACAAAAAGCCCACTCGCTCTACCCACCCCTTCTAGGGAGGTTCCGAGGGTTGTTACCGCTTGGTTTAGGAGGGATTGAATTTCCCCTACCTTTGCCTCGGATAAGACCAGTCTCGCCCATTTTATTCGCCTACCACAAGGGGAGACTTCAGACTCATCCGGGGGTGCGGCTACCAGGCTAACATTATCCCTTTTTAAAGTGCGCCACCACTGGACCATACCTAGGGAGAGTGGATTGTGGTCACTTTCGGTCGATGGAACCACCTGCATGTACCTTACATGAGGCCATAGGAGTACATCTATTAGGAGATAATCTAGCCTAGAAGTGTGACCTGGCCTATTGTATGTGTGGGCACCCCCCCTATCCGAGGGTGTCCTCCCATTAACTGCCCTTAAGTTAAATTCAAGGGTCAGTGAGTATAACTGGAGCACCACTTCTGTCCACCTTCTGATTGGTGGGATTTCTAATACCGGGATCCCCAACCTGGAATCCTCCACATCTTGGTCGAGGGAAACGTCCGAGCCCAAAGGCTCGAACGTACAGTTCATATCACCTGCAACCAATGTACGTGTTTTATGGGGGGTATTATTTAGCAAGGTCTCGAGGAGAGATATTACAGGGGACTTTCCCCCACCCTTGGTTCCCCGGGCATAGACATTATAAACATTTAAGACAGTTCTTCCCCTTTGGTCTGTTAGGGTTATGTTTTGTATGTCCGGGGAACCTGTGGGGAACTCCACTACCCTACAGTCTAAAGAAGCCGCGACCCAGATAAGAAGGCCGCCTGAAGGTCGCCCTCTCCCTGTTTCCGAGACTTGTGCAGGGGAGGAGTAGGAAGAAAATCCCACCCTGTGGACTGGGACCAGGCTCCAAGTTTCTTGGAAGAGGCACACGGAATGCTCATCCACCCAGGCAGTAAATTCCGGTAGGGCCAGTTTTCTTGCAATCCCTGCGACATTCCAGCTGAAAAACTTAAAGACTAGGTCCGTCACAGCTGAAGTGTCGTTGGGTGCTATAATGCCCCTATCTATGGACCTCCTCTGAGACATCTGGAGGGGTGGGGGACCTTGTGGGGAGGCTGAGGAGACTCCTGTTTCACTTGGGGGGTTTGTATGAGTGAGTGGTACTCCTGCTGACTCTACTCTGCTACCAGTTTCCAGTCAATGAGGCCCTGATGTCCACAATTGATTCTCCCTGGTACCCCCCGAGACCCCGGCCCAGTTTTGAGCTATAAAAGGGGAACCAAAACTTACTTCGATTGGGCTAACAATTTGCCTGGGGTAAAAATAAGAAAGATCTACCACCTTAACCCCCGGGGCTCCCATATTTTTAATAGGGGTACAAATCGATGGAACTACTCTTGGGTCTTGGAAGTTTATAATTATACAATCCCCCTCCTGCGTTTTTCTCTCCTGTCCTACCAAACCCACTCTGCGGACACTTAGAATAATACCATCCACACCCAACGGGATTGGCTTGTTTGCCTTCAGCCAATGGATACACTTATTCTTAAGTGACAAATGATTTTCCACCTGGCCATACTTTAGAGGAGGCACGTTAACCATGACAGCAACGTAAGGTTGGCAGTCTGGTGGGAGGTTTACTGGGGGGATCCGTCGCGCTGGATTACTGGGGACCGTTGGGGGGGTAAAGGGGGCAGTAGATTGGGATGCAGACCTAGGGGCTTTCCCTGTCGCTAACCCGTGTGGTATGCTTCGCGCCCCTGGTTTTTGGGAGTCTTCCGTTTTATCACTAACTGACTGTGGCTGCTTTTGTAAAAGCAGCTTAGACTTATTTTTGTCAGGGTCTGAGTTTGTTGGAGGTCCCTTATGATTTGGCCCTGATTTGGGGAGGGGAGGAGATTTAAGAGCTGGAATTGGAGGCTTATTAGGGACAACTTTTTTTTGACCTATTGGTGGCTTAGGGTCTCTCTGAGCTGGTGGATCGTTCCCCTTTGCGCCCAAGTCCTTATTTTCAGTCACTCTAGTTATTTGTTTAATAGTTGTCTTGAGTGAGTGAATCCCATCAAGGGTTGATTGCTCTAGTTTATCTATCCTCTCTCCTAGACCCGTGACTTGCAATAGTAACGGTTTCAAAACACTGTATACCTTCTCAAGAATGTTTTCCACTGTTACTAAGTCAGCGAGCTTAGAGACCTTAGCAGTGTTATCGTCTGAGAGTAGCCCATTGGTAGAGATCTGAACGTCCCTGTCTATATCACTTTCATTCTCTATAAGCGTACCCCTTATGTTTCTTGAACCTGTTCCAGAGCTATTTTTTGCTCTTTGGTATAGAGCGGCCTGTCTCACTAGCCTACCCTTTTTGCGTTTCCGTGGTTTTTTGCTTAAAGGCCTATTCTCCTGCCTATTGTCAGGGGTTTGAGTGATGGGGGACGCCCTAACTGACTCCCCTTCTGATATAACTATGGAGGGAGGGAGCCGGATTGGGGACTCAGGGTTACTAATAGCTTCGCTTGGGAGATTGGGTGATAATGGAGTGGACAACTTACTGAGACCGCCATCTTCTACAAGAACTATGGGGAGAAGAGCGGCCAGATTTTCCAGCCTATCTATATTTTGCTCTATGCCAGCCAACTGGGGAGGGTCTGAGAAAACACCAGGCACACTCGGTGGGGAAACATCTTGGACCCGGATACTGGCCGGTGTAAGCGACTGAGCAGCAGCCCCCAAAGATGAACGTCTTGAGGGGAGGTAAACCTCGGATAAACGTCGCTCAGACATGGCAATTTCCTTCTCAATCACCGCCGCCACCCTGGTGATGAACCGGTCCATAGTTCCTATGACAGGGCTCGCGGCATTTGACCCTTTTTCGGTTTCACTCCTAAGGAGTTTCCCAGATCGAGTAGACATGGTTTCGGGAAGCAGAACGTGCGGACACACCAGGCGAATGTAATCACTGTTAGCGGAAGCAAAGGGACGTGGCCCAGCCCAGCCTAGTCAGCCCCTGACTGCCACAGACTGCCCGCCCTTTGCTCGGGCTTCGCTCGGCGTCCCGCTCGCGTCCCGCTGAGCGACAGGCAGTTTGTTATGTAGTGGGCGTTGCAGGCGGGGGGCGTGTCTGAAGGTGGGCGCGTCCGCTCTCAGGCCTGGGGAAGCAGGGACTCCTGGTCTACTGAGTCCCTGCGAGCACCTGAGAGTTGTTCCTTCCAGGCGCCTCCCAGCGTTAGCGTGCAGCCTTCACCTCTCCCTCCTCCGAGCCTCCAAGCCGCGAAGCGGCACCCGCGGAGCGGGTGCGGCGAGAGGTAGCGGCAGAACAAGCAGAACAGGCACACCCCGGCAACAGGTCAGACTCAAAGCGCAGGGCCGGCAGCAACCTTCCAAACTAAGTCCAGGTGGGTCCCAGCAGCTTGTGGAAACACGCGCCTTTTCACCTGGTCAGGCGGGGGGCGTGTCTGAAGGTGGGCGCGTCCGCTCTCAGGCCTGGGGAAGCAGGGACTCCTGGTCTACTGAGTCCCTGCGAGCACCTGCGAGTTGTTCCTTCCAGGCGCCTCCCAGCGTTAGCGTGCAGCCTTCACCTCTCCCTCCTCCGAGCCTCCAAGCCACGAAGCGGCACCCGTGGAGCGGGTGCGGCGAGAGGTAGCGGCAGAACAAGCAGAACAGGCACACCCCGGCAACAGGTCAGACTCAAAGCGCAGGGCCGGCAGAACAAGCAGAACAAGCAGAACCGGCACACCCCGGCAACAGGTCAGACTCAAAGCGCAGGGCCGGCAGCAACCTTCCAAACTAAGTCCAGGTGGGTCCTGTTGGGTATGTGAACTTATGCCACACACGACAGATAGGGGTATCCCGTATTTTGTCCTGCCATTTGGTTACCGTGGTTCTCTGTGGGCATTTAGAGCAATGTTTCTGTTCGCCCTCGAACCGTATGTTCCAGGGAAAAACTCAAGCAACAAGGCGCTAGTGGCGGGAATTAGGAATATGAGTAGGGATGTCGACACACACAAAACGATCCCCAGAGATGAATTGATGCCTTACAGCAGATGGAATATAACGCAATATGGAATCTCTTTGGCTGAGAGTCTGAAAGCAAAGAAATCCTCCCCAGTCTGGATAATACCCCACCAAGGTCACCTATGTCTGCAGGGAAATGGCAAAAACCCTAGAGCTCAGTTGGGAAAGAGTGTCTGCACTGAGACTTACGTTTTCTCGCCTCAGACCTCCCCTTCATTGCTAGCAGCTAAGGGTACTTACTTCATCTGCCACGATAGAGCGTATACATGGTTGCCCCCTGACTTCTCGGGCACATGTTTTATCTCGTCTCTGCTGCCACCCACCTACACGGCCGAGGCAGATTACCATCGGACAAGGACAGTTAGGGGTGTCGTGAGTAAAGATGACATTGCGGGTCAAGAGTTTGGGGACTTCGCAAAGGGTTTTCTGCTGTTTTGGGGCCCTATGGTGAACAGCAGGAACATTCGCCAGTTGACAAGGGTATTTGAATCCGCCGTGACCGAAACGGCCGGTGCCCTTAGTAACTTGACCGCTGAGCTCCAGTCGGACCGACTTATGACTCTCCAAAATAGGGTTGCCCTAGATGTCATACTTGCAGACCGTGGAGGTGTATGTAGAGTGATCCAATCCAGTTGCTGCATTTTCATCCCTGATAATGCTCCGACAGTGTACCTGGCCATCTCCAAACTGCACAAGATCTCGGATTCCATTCATGTGGAAAAAGGGGACTGGTCCTTGCTAGGGTGGTTCTGGGAACTGATATCTGCCTGGGGATGGAAGACATTGATATTCATTGGGATGATCCTAGCCATTCTGTTGCTGTTCTGCCTGTTTGTGCAGTGCGCTCCTGCAATATGTGGCCTCTGTGCTACATCATGTGTAAGGAAGCCTGTGTCAAGGGACGAATTGAGCAACAGGATGATGCTACAGCAGCATCTCCATGACTTCATGAATACAGATTTGGACTCAGATTAGCATGAGTTATTGCCTAATATGAGGGCAAAAGGAGGGTATGTGGTTCTGAAATTCTGGACCCTGCCATAATACGCTACCAAGGCCCAACACCCGTGTCACAAAATATCATCGTACCATGACGAATTTGGTGTCTACAGACCGGTAATGATTAGGACATTATCCCTATACATTTGCGTCCTGATTGAGTGATGCTATCACCTTTAAATCATGGTTTCCATCTCCAACCCTCGGACCCCATTTTGCGAACGGCATCCATCTTGTGTCTTGCCCTCATATAGTCAATTGATTAAGGCCGAGGTTGATCTGTAAGGACACGTCCACCTTAGCTGACTTCTCCATGACCTGGCCGAGCTGACTACACTGCCTCCAGCCAAACCTGTTCGGGCAGTCCCTCGCCCAGTGGCCGAGTAAGATAGCATCAAGGCACAACATGCCATAAACCATTCACTACATACAAACCATGTTATCCACACACATACACCTGTCCATGTTTCTTGTTTATGGCCGGTTTTACGATGAGGAGGTGCCCGATTTTTTTTACCCATCGACTGAATATATCGTATAGCACTTTTTTTGTATCTATGTTGAAACTGTTCTGTTCTTTGTCAATATGAGTATTGTATGTTACTAAATGTTATTTATATGAATCAGATATGTCTTTTATGAACTAAGCAAGAAAAAATATAGACTTTTTTCAAATATCAAAAAAATACAAAAAGTAAATAAATAGAATGAAAAATAAAATAATAAAATAATTTTGATATATTACTGTCTCAGTGAATTATTATTGTCTATCAGACAGTATTTGAAATGAGGTTGAAATAAGGGCGATAAAACTATCACTGGTTTGCTATATATTACCTTTCCCAATTTGTATCAAGGCACAACATGCCATAAACCATTCACTACATACAAACCATGTTATCCACACACATACACCTGTCCATGTTTCTTGTTTATGGCCGGTTTTACGATGAGGAGGTGCCCGATTTTATTGGGGTTTCGTCGATATCTGATGGTATTTCTGGACCGAGCTGGGTCATCTATCACATACTGGACATCTAAAATGAGGGTTGGCCGTCATGACTTTGCTTTTTGCTTTATTGTGGAAATATGTATATGACCGTATTGTAAACTGAAGAATTCTTGCCTGCAGTTGTTATTTTTGTATAAAAGGAGAAGGCTGGTTCTGTAAAAACGAACAGTCTCCTGAGAACTTACATCCTGTGCTGTTGTACTTCTAGGACACTTGTTACTTGGTTGCAGCCAATAAAACTCGATCTCTGACTTCACCTAGAAGACTCTTTGTTTCTGTGGTCCGGAACAGGGAGAACTCAGAGGTCTTCGGGTGTTATCCCCTGGCACCACCGGGTTCCTAAAAACCCGGCACCTCAGGAGGATTCTGCATTATTGATGATTGAAATTGCAAATCTGAGAAATCCAGTTTATGGCATTCCTGGATATCCTGAACTTTTCGTTCAGTCTAGAAATGTATACATCATGGGCAACAGATTTGTAAGCCAACGGGAGGTCACAAAGACTCAGAACAGTTGCAGGCTTTTACCAAGTGTGATAAGCAGCTCCTCTTTATTGTCTGCCAATACTGGTTCCTTCTTTTTTGCACATTGGAACCCTGCCTGAAAGTCATGAATCAACTAATTGTGTTCATCATAGTCAGTTGTTCCAATATTGCTATTTTCAGGATTATGAGGGGATATAGTTGATTGAAGATCAGTCATAGCTGAACCCCCATTAAATTATTCATTTACTTAAGACTGGGAGAATACTGTGTTTCAATTGGCCATAGACTACATCAACCATAAAAAAGAGTTTATCGTGGTGGTCATATCTTTTGCAAAAGAGAAAATTTGCTTCATACAAGTCAAAGGCCAGAGGAGAGTAGATATATAAAGATGTAAGGGGCCTCATTTATGAGAAATGACGCATCGCTGCGTGAAAGCAGCGATGTGTCACTTCTCAGTGCGCACTCCTTGCGACATTCCTGGTGCGTCATATTTAATGTATGACGCATCATGTCGCAAGGAGTTACAGATACGTCAGTATTTCTGACGTATCTGTAAGCGCAAAAGTGACACATCGCTGGAGTGTGTCACAAAAGTGACGCAACTCCAGCAATGCGTCCTTACACATAGGGCAATCCTTACCTGAAAGGGCCTGCGTCAGTCTTACGCCTGCTGTGAGGCAGGCGCAAGATTTTGACGCAACGGCGTCCTAAAAGTGACGCAGTGAAATCTCATAGATTTCACTGCGTCACTTCTACGACCCTTCCTTGCGTCAATACGCCCCCCTTGCATACATTATACCTGGCGCAGGTATAATGTGGCGCAGGGGTTTACAAAGTGACGCATCTACCTAGATGCGTCACTTTGTAAATATGGCGCAACAAGGCGCATTTTTTATGCCACTGGTGCATCACAAAAAGTGACGCACTGGCGGCGTGAAAGTGACGCACGGCCTCATACATGAGGCCCCTTGTGTTTACTCTGTCAACTCTGCCTGTTGTCTGATGGTGTCTTGGATGTAACACCGATGGTGAGCTTGTCTACAAGATAAGCGAGGTGCTGGTTATGATAACTTTGTTTATGATGCATCTGGTTTTGAAGATGATGAGGGCCGTCAAATGGGAGACAATAGAGCTTCATCAGATGGGGGTGATTTCATCAAACAATCAATAAGTTTGTTTTGGGTTGCAATAAACCCATAAAACATACATATTCATAAAGAGCCGTACATGCATGACCGTTTGTAGTCATAAAAGTTAGAATATCATTCAATATAAAAATGTCTGTTAAGGATGTCACAGTGGATCAGTCTAAGTACATAAAGTGCAAAGTGTGGGGTTCATTAGCAGTAATGTGAGGCTAAAAATTATCCATAATGTTCACAGGCATAAATTGCATGAAAACTTAGATCAAATAAAATGAATAACTAAGAACCTGCACAGAGAATCTGCCTCACGTCACATAACAATTCATGCCTGTACAAATTTCCATATGCAGACTTTGAATCTATTCTCATTACAGGTGAACTCAAATATTAGCAAAGGAGAGGATATTTATAGTGAACTTCTTACTCTTTTCCTTAATAACCAGACTGCATGAAGGTGCCTGCTCATAGTGAATACTATGAGGCTGTCTGTGTTTTATCTTTGTAGCCTTGAGTCTACTACATAGCTTCTGAATCATAGGTTGATGCAGTGTTGTTTGAGCCATTTGCTTCAAGGTTGTTCATACTGTGGGAAAAAAAACAATCTATGTTCCACATCTTCGCCGGGTGATCCACAAAAAACCCAAAATGGTGTGGCTACTGGATGCTTTTTCAGCCTTTTGTGTAATGACCAGTTTGCAAAATGACCAACCTGCACTTGATGAATAGAGTCTTAGTAATATCTGGGGTCATATCATCAAGGTAGGGTTTGAAGGCTGCATTACAGTTAACCAGAAAAGAACTGCAGTCAGACATCCAATGCTACTGTTACTGAGGTATTGCTTTCAGAGTAAGGCAAAAATGCTGATTTAACAGCTATTTTCGTGTTGCTAGATATAGCAGAGGGGTTGCTTCAGAGTGCACTCATGTCTAATCCCTAGAAGATTAACTTTAAAAGAGTAAACTATTTAATAGACAGTGAATTATGCATACCCAGGACCTCAGATTACTCAATTTCAATAGGCTTCCTGCTCTGGAGTCCTCTGCAGGTGTACCCAAAATAGCAAGCGTCTCAAGGCTGCAACATCACTGATCTGTTTATGGCCAATTTCAAAGAAAAGGAGGATAATGGGTATGCTTAGTGGCAGATTAAGCAAAGATCTGAAGAAAGATTTTCTTTAGTGGCCACCTCCCTTGTCCCGACATGACCACAGATCTCAGCCCCATACAGCGCTACATTCTACACCTTTACACAGTAGATTTTAATGGTTGGGGGAGACATGTATATGTGTAAATATTTATATCTTTTTAGCAGAGTGAATTTTCTGTGCAACCGGAAAGCAATTACTTTGTTGATGTGTGACGTCCAGGTAGTTGATTTCTCTATAGTAATACCAAGGTTGTCAATCTTTTCATCTCTCTGTAAAGGGACCTCTTTCAAACTAAAACCACTTCTGTAAAGTATATGGGGATTAAGGATCATATACTTTGATTTTTTAAGTGTTGCCCTCAAATCCCCTTTTATCACAAAAATGAATGAATTTGTTCAGTATGTTTTGTAAACCCATGAGGGTGTGAGAAATCACGAAGGTGTAATCAGCTAATAAAAGCGCAGGCATGGTAATACCACAGAGTCTGGGTGAGTCATGGTTACAGTTGATCAATTATTTAGGTAAGCCATAATCTACAATGAAAATAGGGTTGGTTTACACACAACTTTGGTGGTCTTCTTGCTCGATTGAGATGCGTTTAGTTAGCTCCCCCTTTGGACCCCATCTCACGTGAGCTTAGTTTGATTCATGCAATCTCATTATTACATTCAGTAAAGCTGGGTCCATCCCCATCGTAACCTAACTATAGTTTATTTCTGGGTACTAAATTAAAGGCCATTTTGAGGTCTACAAAACCACGTACAGATGGTCCCAATTAACTGAAGATAATTCTGTTGCAATAAAGTTAACCAAAAAAGTTGATCTACAGTGCTAGCCTCTTGCCTAAATCCTGCTTGTAGTGGGGATAAGATGTGAGTGTAAATTTTCCACTTACTTACCTTGTCTAGAACCTGATGTCAAAACACCTTTCGTAGGTTGTTGAACAGGTTTATGGGATGGTAGTTATATACTGGTATACCTTCTGCACCTCACTATGTTTCTGTAATGTTTTCACCATGCAGTATACTATTTGACATTTTGCTAATGCAGGGAATTCAGACTCTCTGCTCTGATTAATGTGGGTCGCCTGGGATTTTATCTGGGCTGGGAGGTTTCCAGGCCTAAGATGGTCATGGCTCTGAGTGTATCTTCAGCATGGAGACTGCCCTTCTTGAGGTGGCAGAGTCAGTGAGATGGGAGTTAGATTCAGGGGCATCAGCACTGCTGGTGCTCCTGGATCTGTCTGCAGCATTCAACACCGTCGACCATGCCCTGCTGGTTCAGAGATTAAAAGATATAGGCTTTGGGGGGAAGGTGCTGACCTGGCTGAAATCATATCTTAACGGCCGTACCCAAAGAGTCACCTTACGACCTTATGCATCAAAACCTAAACCTCTATGGTGCGGCGTGCCTCAGGGCAATGCGCTGAGCCCTTTACTTTTTAATTTGTACTTAGCCCCACTCTTTTCGTTGATTGCCAACTGGGGTGTGAAGGCAATCTCTTACGCTGACGATACCCAGTTGGTTTTCTCTTTTCAAGAGCAGACAGCGAAACTTTTAAGAATTTTAAAGGCTATTTGCGAGACGTAACCCTCTGGATGAATATAAACAAACTAAAGCTCAAAGTGGGAAAAACAGAGGTGCTGTTTTTTGGAAAGGGCCCAGTGCCTGCTCCAGATCTGTGGTGGCGATCAGAAATGGGCCCTCCACCTTCTTCCAGCTCTAGTATCAAAAATCTGGGGGTGAGATGGGAGGCTGACCTCTCTTTCGCAGCCCAAATCCAACAGGTCTCCGGTAGCTGCTTTAGCAAATATAAAAACCTCCGTAAAGTTCTACATTTGTTGCCAGAATACGGCCGCAAATCCGTAGTTCATGCCACTGTGACATCCAGGCTGGACTACGCAAACAGCTTATATCTCAGCCTGCCTAAATAGTCGATTAGATGTCTGCAGATAGTGCAGAATGCGGCTGCGAGACTGATTAGAGGTATTGCCTCTCTGTATCATGTCTCTCCTCACCTACAGGAGCTACACTGGCTCCCAGTGGATAAAAGAATAGAATTTAAGGCCTTAACTCTGGCCTAGCGGGCTCTTAAGGGAAAATGTCCCAGGCACCTTAAACAAAGACTCTGCTGCTATAAGCAAAATCGATCTCTGCGGTCTAATTCTCCATATCAGCGCTCTGTTCCACTCTTTGCGAAAGTCCGTCTGGGTGGTAGGGCATTCTCTGCAAGAACAGCCAAAATGTGGAATGCCCTGCCTGGGTACCTCCGCCAAGCTAATGCAGAGCTCTGTTTTAGAAAAGCGTTGAAGACATGGCTTTTTAGTAAGACTAGGTCTGGCCCCAGTACCCAAACTTCCCTGGATGCATTACTTGCTGTTAGAGCGCCAGGATACCTCTGTCATTGAGATAGCTGTTGGCGCTATACAAACTCCAGCATTATTATTATTTTCCAGAGTGCAAGTCAGTGCTGAGACAATTTCAGCCTTGTTTGTGGGAAGTGCTGTTGGGCTTACATTAGTGGCTGCAATGTTTGGTCGCTTGAGGTATCACTATACAATGTGGTGAAATGTTTTTCCCAGCTTTGAGCTAGTATAAAATGTTCTGTCTACTTTGCGACTGTAGAGCCGCTATTGGCAACTATGTGCTAAAAGTATTGAGTCCCTGGTCCTAGATGCTTTAAGCAGATCCTCCCAGGTTTTGTCTACCATTCATGTTTGGGTTTATAGTGTCTTTGTAGCTCCCTCTCATTACTCCTATTATGTGTATATCCTGGGGGCCAGGTGTTGCTCACGCTCTTGAGCCATTCTCACTTTGGCCACCTGGGACCCACACAGCCCAGAAACAGTGTTTGTGGTTGACACCTCACCCACAGTACTTATTTTTCAGGGCATGCTGGTTGGTGGGTTTATGATGTTGCTTTTCTGTGGGGGCTAGATGATGTGGTAATTTCGGCCATCTTCACCTCAGCCTCTTCCCCTATGGATGGCCCAGCATCTATGTTTTATGCTTTATACTTCCCATGCTAGGCCATTGCCCTGAGACAGAGGAGGGCTGACGGAGGGTTTGAAAAATTAAGTAATTCAAGGGGGCCTGACACTTGTTCTGTTGCTCAGCTGATGAAGATCAGGGGAGGGGCTGAGTAATAAGTAAACTAAGGGATCTTACTGTTCTACTGCTCGTGGCTTAGGCCATTGTCACCTTGGCACCAGAGTCCTTCCCAAAGACATTATCTTCACACTTTCATGCCTTGCATGTGCATAGGCATATGTGGCCTGAAGGTCAGAGTTGCAGAGATGGGGGATCAGCTTTGTGTCCCGGCATCTGCTCTCAACATCCTGTGATTCTGGGCAAATCACTCCGGGCCCGATTCACAGAATTAACTTAAGACAAAATCCTAAACTTACTACTCTTGTTATTCACAGAAAGCACTTACTACTTTTGGTATTCACAGAATGGATTTACGACTACTAACTTTACGTCCACACTCGGGTCAGAGATTCCGGCCTGGAGGCGGAGATTATGGCACGTTGGTGGGACTTCCGGCCAGTAGGTGGAACTTCCGGCCCGTAGGTGGGACTTCCGGCCCGTAGGTGGGACTTCCGGCCCAGAGGTGGGGATTCCGGCCGGTGGCAGAGATTTAGCCATGGCAGCAATCTCTACCTCCGGGCCGGAATCTCTGCCTCCGGGCCAGAATCTCCGGCCCGAGTGCAGACAAAAAGTTAGTAGTCATAAATCCATTCTGTGAATACCAAAAGTAGTCAGTGCATTCTGTGAATACTAAAAGTAGTAGTGCATTCTGTGACTGCTAAAAGTAGTAAGTTTAGGACTTTGTCTTAAGTTAGTTCTGTGAATCGGACCCTCCATCTCCCAGGCCCTTAAATAAAAACCCTGATCTTGTGCACTGTAATTGGTGCTCATGAATAGCAATCAAATAGCCGTAGGCTGAGTTCACACAATATAAAACTGTCAAAAGGAAGAACAAAAAAATACAAAAATTAACAATGCCAATAGGTCTCGCATTTGTGGGAGTTAGAACTATTGGTGTTGTAAATGAAAATGTGTTTTACTCATGTGTTATGGCGTGGAGGTATGTGGTGTGGAACTATGTGGTTTGCATTGGAGCTGTTAGTTGTGGAATCATGTAGTGTACACTTATGTGGCATGGTGTGCAGTGGAATTATGTGGATAGTAATTATGCAATTTTGAGTGTACTGTGAGTGTACTGAAATTATGTAGAGTGTGATTGTGTGTCATAGGGTGTAATTATATGGCATGATGTTTTGTGTTTTGTAGTGGTATGTTGTGCCATTAATTGTGTGGTGTGTTGTTGAATTTTGTGGCATGGTGTGATATAGTGTTGTGTCCATTGGATGTATGTGGTGTGTTGTGTAAATGTGTTGTTGAGTTGAATTATGTGGTGTGTTTCTGAATTGTGTGAAATGATAATGTGTGGAGTGGAATTATGCTGTGTGGAACTGTGTGGCTTTGACTGAAAATATGCTGATTGGAATTATGTATATTAACAACAACAAGGGACCCCAAATCAGTCAGCAGGGGACCTCGGGGAACTTACTTTTTTGAACAACAGCGGTCCCATGCATTCACGAATATATGAGACAATAAATATAGACAGAATCAATTCTATATTTTGAGCGACATGTCCAGCCGGACAGAGGTCTTTAAGTTTACTCAATAAACAATTAATCTGTACAATTGGAATACCTTCAACTAATCACCAGTGTGGTACACACTAATGGATCAAATACAGAAGGTAGGTTACGAACATAGAAGGGCTTTTAAGGCAAACAAACGTTTTCTGTATGAAATACAGTTGTACAGAGAAATCAACTAGACAGGTCGACGGTGTTTCGGTCCCACTATTAATCATAGGGACCATCATCAGGACATTTGAATAATGCCTTAACGTTATTAGCCTCTAATTGCCAGGATCAGGCGCGTTTTGTACCGCGTTACAATATTGTAATCCCACGGTGCCAGGATACTACCGGGTTAGTCGGTAATTCAGTATGTTGCCTGGACCGAAACGCCATCGACCTGTCTAGCACCCTATACAAAACGTGATTGCTATGTAATGTAATGGTGCTGTGTATAATGTGGAGTGTATTTATGTGTATTGCTAATATGTGGCATCAAATGAACCTAAAAGCCATGTTGCCTTTCTGATACCAGCAAAGCAGTCGTAAAAATGCAAAAACATGAATAAGTCGTAGGGCTGCCTTTCATCCCACAGAAATGCATGCTTACTTACATATTGTAAATTGTATTTATATAGCTCTCTCTACCACTGACGGAGTTAAAGCCATTTGTTATGAGAAACAAGCTACTCCAAACCCCAGGATTAGAGGTTCGTAGTATATTAGTACTCTTTTTTCTTTTTGCATTAGTTGCACATCTTTGTGGTTGGAAGATACATCGCTGATGTCTGCTCGTCCAGACCTATACCAGCGACATCAAAGATGTGCACATCATGACAAGAGACATTGCTGTACCTTCCTACAAAATATGAATCTGCAAAGGGTGCTTCTGGGAGCTACAATACACTCCAATTGTTGCACCCATGATAGCCCTATTCTGGCCTGCATTGCCATCTGTACAGACAACATGAAGGGATATGTACGAGAAAAGCAGTAGTGTTTTGCACCGGTACACGGGTGCCATTTCATCCACATGGGAAGGATGAAAATGTTAGCTGATACCAGGTTCCAACCTCCCCAAAGTGCGTTTAACCCACTGAGCAATCATCCAAAGTGAGAAAGCGGACGAGGTGAACGGGTGGAATAAAAAGGTAAATAAATCTGTAAATAAAACGAAATAAAATTCCATGTAGTGCGAATCACTTTTTATAAGGTTGAGCAGCTGTTGGCAATTGTGGAGCACAGATCGTGCTTCAGATTTGGTGCTACATCAAGGTTTTGCACATGGAGGGCATGTAAAGAATTGTGAGGGATTGTTACTCCGATGGAATATTTAAACCAATATCACTAGTTGTCTGTAGGTCACTTGAACTATGATTCTGAGAACAGAAGGTGTTTATTGTTTTTTTTTAATTCTGTGTGCCATTTGATACATATTCTCTTTGGAAAAGTGAAGAAGGTTCCCTTTGCGGGTTTACATGTGTGACCATAAAGTATGACCTATAACTCTTACACTCATTATCTACCTACCTCTTCCTCTTTCTGTAGCTATGTGCCTTTTCTTCTGGCTAACCGATCTTTCCATCATTATCTTTTGTCTCTCCCCATCATACGTATCACTACCTGATTTCTGGTTCTTCTTCACCTCTCTCATTATTCTGCATCTTTACCACCCTGTTCACCTCCTCTTTTCCCTCAGTCCCCAGGTGGTAATGCCCGGCAGAACTGGGGATCACTGTCTAACTAGAGTAGTGCACACAACGAAAGAGGAGATGGGGACAAGGCGGCAAAATGTACTTACATTCAGGGAAAATTGTAACATTTCTGAGGTAGCTAGATTTAATTTCGTTTTAGTGTTTTGCAAAATGTTTTTATGGCTGACATGCAAAATGTATTTCTTTACTGTTTGTCGTTAGAGTTTCTATTCTCCAAGGCAGAGGGGTCAGAGCTACTCTTCCTTTTAGAGTTCTATCCGGATGTTACAGTCTTACCTTGTCCCTTTGACTTTGTACTAGATTTCTGATTCATGTGATAATCAGAGTTAAGGACATAGCTTGTTGGGAAAGAGCTTCTAACTACATTGTGCAGGGCATTAAGACTGCAAGTAAGTACTCAGTTTTCAGAACTGCAGTGCTCCCAGTCTTCACCAATGTTACTGGCTCTATAAGCTTTAAAGTGCTTAATTTACCAAATTTTTCTCTACAAATTGTGATCCCAATCTGACCCTGCTGATGAGTGCCGGACGGGTACACCCTTGGCCTGGGTTTCCCTTGGGATTGGCCCGTGCGCATCCCATGCAGCGGGGTTGTTGGGCATGCTTTATAGTGCTCAAGATCATGAGGGCTTGGCTCCTCCGGCCCTCGCAATAAAGAACAAAAACCTCTGAGGCTGGTAATACCCCTCACTGGCTCCTGTGCATCCTCTGCAGTGGGGTTGTTAGACATGCTTTATAGCACTCACATTCACTAGGGCTTGGCTCCTCTTCCCTTTGCAACAAGAAACAAAGAATTTAGAGGCTGGTAGTCCCCCTTTCTGCCTCCTGTGCGTTTGCCCAGCGGGGTTGCTGTGAGCGCTTTATAGCAATAACACTCACGAGGTCAGAGCTCTTCCACCCCTTGCAACAAAGAACTAAGAATTCTGGGGCCGGTAATCCCCCCCACTGCCTCCTGTGAGTCCCATGCAGAGGAGTTGCTGTGCATGCTTTATAGCTCCCCTGCCCCTCGCAACAAAGAACAAAGAAGTCTGGGGCTGGTAAGCCCCTCGCTGCCTCCTGTGCATGTTACGCAGCAGGGTTGTTTAGTGTGCTTTAATGTGCTCATGATGACTTGGGTCCTCCACCCTTTGCAACAAAGAAAACAAATATTCTGGGGCTGGTAATCCCCATCGCTGCCTCCTGTGCATGCTTTGCAGTAGGGTTGTTTGGCGTGCTTTATAGTGCTCATGATGACTTGGCTCCTCCACCCTCTGCAACAAAGAATAAAGAATTCTGAGGCTGGTAGGCCCCTCGCTGCCTCCTGTGCATGCTATGCAGCAGGGTTGTTTGGTGTGCTTTATAGGGCTCACGATGACTTAGCTCCTTCACCCTTTGTAACAAAGAACAAAAAAATGCTGGTGATGGTAATCCCCCTTGCTGCCTCCTGTGCATGCTATGCAGTAGGGTTGTTTGGTGTGCTTTATAGTGCTCATGATGACTTGGCTCCTCCACCCTCTGCAACAAAGAACCAAGAATTCTGAGGGTGGTAGGCCCCTCGCTGCCTCCTGTGCATGCTATGCAGTAGGGTTGTTTGGTGTGCTTTATAGTGCTCACAATGACTTGGCTCCTCCACCCTTTTCAACAAAGAACAAAAATATTCTGGGGCTGGTAATCCCCATCGCTGCATCCTGTGCATGCTATGCAGTTGTTTGGCGTGCTTTATAGTGCTCACGATGACTTGGCTCCTCCACCCTTTACAACAAAGAACAAAGAATCTGAGGCTGGGAGGCCCCTCGCTGCCTCCTGTGCATGCTATGCTGTAGGGTTTTTTGGTGTGCTTTATAGTGCTCACAATGACATGTATCCTCCACCCGTTGCAACAAAAAATAATAAATTCAGGGGCTAGTAATCCCCCTCACTGCCTTCTGTTCTTCCTGAGCAGTGTGGTCATTGGGCACGCTTAAAGGTGGTCCTTATCATGAGGGCTTGGCTCCTCTGCCCCACGCAGCAAACAACAAAGAATTCCGGGGCTGGTCTTCCCCTCACTGCCTCCTGTGTATCCCACACAGCCGGGTTGCTGGGAACGCTTTATAGCGATCACGACCACAAGGGCTTGGCTCTTCCTCCCCTCGCAATGAAGAACAGATAATTCTGGTGTTGGTAATCCCCCTCGCTGCTTCCTGTGTGTCCCCCATAGTGGGATTGTTGTGTATGCTTTATAGCGCTCACGACCACAAGGGCTTGTCTCCTCAGACCCTAGTAACAAAGAACAAAACAAGGAATGAAACCTATACGTTTCTGCTGGTAAGTCAGGTATATACATCAACAAAAGGCTCCACAATCACCCTATGTATCCCAGCAGTAAATCAATATGTGCTTCAGGTATATGAATGGATCTCTCCACAGGTCAAAGGCAGTTTTTGTAATGTGGAATCAACTCACAACACTGTGCCCTGAGGATGGTCTTGTGGACATGATGTGCCCTAGGAGATCAAAACAGCGACATTCTGTCCTCTCTAACAATGTTTCGAGTCCTTCATTTAATGCTGAAATTTGATCATTTATTCTATGTGGACTATAGTGTCTTGGACCTATATAGTTAGGGCTATTGTTATCCTTCATTAGAACCTTCAAGGTTTATTGATGTGGATCATAAGTTGGCCGCAGTGTGAATTCCTTGATGTACTGCTGTTATATGAAGAAATGTGATGTAGACTAAATTATGTATAATTGATGATTCAGTGATGATAGTTTCATAAAACTAAATGATTGAATTAAAAATAAAACTATTTGCATTTGTGTTTTAATCATTATTTTCCCTTTATACATGAATGTTGTGGTGATGTTATGGGATCATTTATTTGACCAGTAAAAAAATGAAGTAATGTGAAAAAAATCCTCCAGGAACATTTTTTGTTGTGTGTATTACAGTCTTCCACTTCTGTCAGCCCTCATAACAAGTCAAGTGGTAGTACTATACTGTTGGACCCGGCCCGTTTTGGCAGGTTCACCCCAAAACTTTTTGCTTTTGCCTAGCCTGTTTCTATAACCTGGTGTTGGTGATTTTAGGTCTCTGAGCACTTTTTCACTGTGGTCCAGTGTAAAGTGCGTGCGTTCTCTGTGTGTTTGGTGAGAGTGACCTGCCCTCCCATAGGAATGCATGGGGAATATGCGTGACCATGGTAGTTCCTGATGTGTGGGGAGTGCAGGGTCGAGTTTGGTATGTGCGAACACGTGAGATTGAATGCTGCGCAATGATGTATGCAGCATGATTGTGTCTATTGTGGAAGTGCCACTTCTAGAAGTTGGCATGTTTGTGTAATTTGTGTCTGGCGCGTGATTGGCTGGAGCTGGCTGGTGAGCCTGGCTCCAGGAGTCAGGATGGGTCTGCCCCAGTGGTGAATGGAGAGATTAGCATGCAGATGTGAGGGAGGGGTACACCTGGGACCTGAATAGGGCTGGGTTTTCCCTCCACAATGCTGGCTCCACCCCCTGTGGTACGTCTGATGTCCCTAGCCTGGTCAGTGAAAGGGAGTTCTCCCCATAATCAGCTGTAGCTGGTTCTTACATTGCCTACACCCTGCTAGACAAAGGGATTTTTGTGTATAAAAAGAGGCTTTGACCTCTTGTTAAATGTTCTTGTTTCTGACTGGAATCTACCAGGGGCGTGCTGCTGCTGGGGCCAGGGGAAGGCTTGCCTCCCTGGGCCCTGCCCAGCCCCTGGATATCCTGGATGCTTGGAAAGCTCTCTCCCTGTGGGACCCCTCTGCCTTTCCTGGGGAAGCTGGAGGAGCAGGAAGTCAGGCATAAGACGTCCGGACGATGGCGGGACCAGCGATTCTCCCTGCCGCTTCCCCCGGTCTGGGGAAGCCTAGGAGAGCCTCTGAAAAAAAGACCGGAAGCAGCGTGTGAGGCCGAGGGGATCCCGTGCCTGGGGAGAGCCCGGCCTGTGGAAGCGTCCAGGCACTGCTGTGAGGAGCCGAGAGAGAGGACGCCGCCACCGGAGTCTGGTGAGTGCAGCCGGGTCCGGTGTTGCGCTGGCGAGCCCCGAGCGGGACTCCGACAACAGGAGCATTTCGTGCGGGCCCCCGAGGACCCAGGGGGCATTGTAGTATCCTAAGTCCCCAGAGGCGGGACTCCAGTGCTTGGGTTCCTTGTCAGTTTAGATCCCCGAGAGGCACCGGGGGCATTCTTTGTTCCGAGCCACGAGAGGCTCCAACAAAGGTGCCCTCTTCGATCAAGCCTTCGAGGGTTCCGGGGCACTTTTGTTCATTTAGAGCCTGGGAGGCTCAGAGGGCATAGTTACTTCTCGAGTCCCCCGAGAGGGACTCCAACATTTCAAGAGGCATTAAGGGTGGTAGAGCTGCCCCAGCTGGCAGCGGGCCGCTCTCCCCAGTGTTGGCACATTTCTTTCGAGCCCACGAGGCTCTAAGGGGGCCATATTTGTTGCAGTGCCCACGAGAGGCTCCAGGCTCCCACGTTGTCTTGAACCCCATTGTTGCTACAGCTGCCCAGCACTTAGTGGGCAGCTGCTCCATTTAGGCCCCCCTGACATTTGGGACACAGGGCGTTTCAGCCCCTGAGAGGCCAGTTGGCATGGGGACAGTTTATGATGGTAATTGCCTAATGTGATTTTTGTGCAATGTGATTTTACTATGTTTATGAGGGCTAGGGTGATGTGGTGCTAGGAAATGTAATGCATTTAGTATGTTTTACGCACCCTGTATTGATACCTCTAGTGATGGTTTTACCTATGGAGGTTGGTGTTAGCGAGAGTTAACTTCACTGTGAGTTACGCCCCTAAATGTGATTTATTCTTAGGAGGCAGAGTCTAATGTGTTTAGACTAGTGAGAGATTGCCTACTGTAGTTACACTGTTTAGGCCTAAATGTGATTGCTGCATAATATACCTTGCCTTTATGCTTGTGTTATACTTTTAAAGGTACTCATGCTTAGAAGTTTGCTTTGCCTAGTATGTTATACTAGTGAGCTTGTGTCACTGCGTGATCTAGGCCTATGGTTATTAGTAGTGCGTAGTGTGTACCTACCTGTTACCAGTGGTTACTGGTTGTGATCTATAATTGTTATTTGGTGGGACAGTTATTCTAAGTGCTAGTTCTACTAAGTGCTGATTCAGACAGTTGCCCACATGGACCTGTCCTGGTGTAAATAATCCCTGGTGAATATTGCCGTGCCAGTTGGCACAATGTATATTGTGTGATTACCATCTGATGTGTTTTGACAATACTAAAGTTATTGTTATATAACCTTGTGTGGAGTTCCTTTTGTGGTGTGCCTAGGATACTGTTGCTGTTGTGTGCGTGCGCAAATGCTTTACACATTGCCTCCGGGATAAGCCTGTCTGCTCGTGCCAAGCTACCAAGGGGGTGAGCAGGGGTTATCTTGGCGTGTGACTCCCTTGCCCTGACTAGAAAGGTGGTTTCTGCCTGGCTTTGGCTTAAGCCTTAGCCAGCCAGAAATCCCAGTTCTAACATTGGTGAACAGCGGTGAGGATTAGGACTTGTATTTGCGCAGTACCACAGCGACAACTGGCTACATTACAAAACTCTGCATTTTAGATAGTCACATATAGGGGATTATTGTTTGTGATTTTGTTTTCCTCAAGAGTGTCATTTTCAAATGGTGTTTCCTGCGCTTTTATGTTTAGTGGCAGAAGAGAGAAAATGACAGGGCGGGACGCCAGTAGAGGGAGAGGTTCCCATAGATCAGGAATCCCATTGCCCAATCCCTGTTCCTGTCCCCAGAGGTGTGGATAGATGGAAGAGAGGGGGTGTGAAGGAAAAATGGCTAGCTCGGGAGGGTGGTTATCCCGTGAGTATAGTGTGTGTGACTGGATTCCCCAGTATGGTAGGATCCAGTGGTGGCAGCTAATATGTGTCCTGTGCGTGAAGTCCCATTCCCAGTTCCCAGAGTATGGTGCCTGATGCTCAGTAAGAGGAGTACAGGTTGAGAGTCAGGGGCAGTGAGGAACTGTCTCACCAGTCTGGAGGGGGAGTGTGTGGATGAGTGGTGTGTTGAACTAGAGGAGTTGGTGTGAGTCTTTTTTGGGTGATAAAAGGAGCTTGCACAGGATGACGGGCTGACTTAGTCCGCCCACCATCCTATCGGGTAATGGGACCGCCCGCCATAAGGGTGGGGGTCCTGTGGGGGGTATTAAGATGCACCCGCCACAGTGGCGGGTGCATCCTGCATTTTTAACATTGTGGCGGGCGGTGCTCTCAGCACCACCGGCCACAATGCCCGCCACAATGCCCACCACAATTCTAAAAATGCATGTATGCATTGGCATACACAAAGCGGCAGGCACCGCGCGGTGCCTGCCACATTGCGTATGCAAATGCAGGGGGGTACCACAGGTACCCCCCATGTGCATCCCATATCTCGCCTTCACCATGGGGGCCCGCAGGGGCCCCTGAAGTGAAGACCGCCTGCCTTTCCGTGGCGGCAATGCCGCCACGGAAAGGCATCTGTTTTGGCCCATGCTAATATGGCTGGCGGTGTCTGATAGACACCGCCACCATCTTAAACCTTTTCCGCTGCGGTGGCAAGGCGACCGGGGTGGAAAAGCGGCGGACAGACTTTCCATCCGCCTCTGTCCCCTCAGCCTTAGTAATATGGCGGGGGAAAATGGGTGGCGGGCGAGTAAGGATGTCTGGCGGATCCCTACCACCCGCATGGCTGTGGCGATCCGCCAGACATCCTAATGGGCCCCTCAGTGTACGGTGTATGGCGGTCCAGTAAACTTGTATATGATCACATTCCCACAGAATGTGGATATAGTTACCTTCCCTCCCACATCGGCGTCTACACTCTCGTTTATGCCTCTACCCATGTGTACCAACCTGGGACAAGTTTCATATACCCTATGGAGAATTTTAAGTTGCACCAATCGCAATAGTGCTTGGATCGCCACCTCCCTCAGGGAGGAAACCGCCTCTTACCAGTCTTTCTTATCCAGATTTTTAGAATATTAGTAATAATTCTTTAAACCAGTTTTCAGTTACCCAGGCAACTGGCCTTTCTGTGTCTCTCTGAAGTGTGGTGATGTCATTTAGGGCCATATGTACAAACCAATTGTGCGGTCAAAAATGTCGCTATCAGGCTGTTTCCAACAGCAAAAACAGAATTACAATTTGTGTTTATGATTCAGTATTTGGAAGGGGCGTCTTTGGTGCATGTTTAGGGCTTCCCTTCCAAATACTGAATCTTAATACTGAATCTTAATGGGATGTATGAATGCTTTACGACTAAATTACGGTTGTAAAACATTCATATTGTACTGAACCCTTAGAGAAGGTGGTACTCCATTCACAAATTGGAAGGGGTCCCTGAGGGACTACTTCCTCTTTGAATATGGGAAGCAAATATTTTTTAGGAGCAGGCAGTGATCCTTAGGACCACTGCCTATTCATAAAAAAATAATCCTCAAAGTAACTTTTTTTTCTTTTTAAACCCATCCCGTTTTAAATATTGTTTTGATAAAAAGAAATCACAGACATGGTGGTCTGCTGACTCCAGCAGGCCACCATCCTTGTGATGGCTATTATTACTAATGGGTCGTGTATTGCGTCCTACCTCATTAATATACATGAGGAAGGTCGATTTGCGACCCTTTAAGAATTGCTAATGAAAACTTTTAAGGTTGCTTAGGTTACAAATTATGATTTAGCAATTTCGTAAAAATCACAATTAGGAAATCCCAATTCCTAAATTTTGTAAGTGGCCTTAGTGATTTGGGCATTAAATAAGACAAGAAATGGTCCTGTGGGTTCCCATAGAGTTCAAACCATCAGTCCTTCTTTATTTGTAACATGTGTATGACCTTTTGCTTATTTGATTCTCTCTTTTGGTTCAATTCAGTATTGCTAAGCAGACCATACTGAACTAGTTGTAAGGTTGGAAGAAGATGATGATCACTCTCACTACAACTTTCAAAGATTTATGACAGCAGTGGCAGATGATAATTCAAAACAAGCTCCAGTTCATTTCAGCTAAGACCAAATTACTAATTGTGGGTGTTCAACATGGCCATCCCTGCAAGATCACCTCCAAACTATCTGCCTTCACCCCTCCTGTTTTCTGAAAGATGTTTTTGTTGGCATTAGGACACTGTGCACATTACCACTGCTAACCAGTGCAAAAGTGCTTGTGCTCTCTCTTTCAAACATGGGAACATTGGCCTACACCTGATTGGGAAAATTAATTTCCTTACAAGTCCCTATTATATTGTACTACCAGTACCCAGGGCCTGTAAATTAAATATTTCTAATAAGCCTGCAGCATATACTTTGCCACCAAATAAAGTAGTACTTTAAAGTTAGTCTTAGGCCTGCCATTGCAGCACGTAGTGCAGTTTTAGAGTGCCATTTCAATCTAACAAAATATACCTTTTTGGAAAGTCTAAGCTTTCCTTTTTAATACATATAAGTCACCCTTAAGGTAGTCCCTAAACTGCACGCAGGGCAGGGCACATTGTATCTAAAAAGCAGCACATGTGTTTTTAAGTTTTACATATCCAGGAAGTGAAAAACTCCTTCATTTGTTTTCATCTACTGTAAGGCCTATCTCTCTTATTGGTGTTAGACATGGCATCCATGGTGTGGCTTTCCCCCTAACCTTTAGCCTTCAGACCTCCTGTTTTGATCACTTCATGTTTTCTGGTTTTAGGACTGCGCACTTTACCACTGCTAACCAGTGCTAAAGTGCTTGTGCTGTCTTCTTAAACCATGGTGTGCGAGAAAGTCATCCTTTTTGCCCTTATCACCACCGTTTTTGACAGATTATGGTGGTAACTGACTCTGATTGTGCCCTGCTAACCAGATCCAGTGCCAGTGCTCTGGATAAAAGGTATATGATCAATATTTTTTTAATTTATTTATTTACATATCTGAAGCACAAACACTGCTACCCTAAGGGATATCACGGTGCCAGAGAACTCCCCATCCTTCCAACCATTGGGTTGTGGATCAGCTTGTAAAATGTCTTAATCTTTAAAAAGCTAAGTTTTAAATTGTATGCAGATGGTCATCAGTAAGGCGTCAAAATAAGGATAAGATGTTCCAGTGTGCTGCTGCCAGATGTGAAAGCAAGCGCCCGCCAGTTAATTTTTTTTTTACACATTTCACCTTGGCAAGTGCAAGGTTGCATGGCCTCACTTTGCATGCTGGCTTGTAAAATTACACTCTGGTTTGAAGAATTTCGGGCCCAATCTTATAAAGAATCTTGTGTGCATGACAGAGAAGCCTAAAGCGGGATCTTTTCCTCATTGCAGATTGCAGATGAAGTGTAATTAGGTGTAATTACAACTGCTATGACAACCTACCTGTAATGCCCTAGTATATACAAATGTAATGCTCCTACGTTTGCACTGCTGTGTTGCTTGCTGTCATTTTATAGGCAGCCCAGCTTTGCAAGATGTTTTTTAAATTAAATGATTTGCAATTTAGACTTTGGAATTAAAGATACTTCAAAAGTCTTAAACTACCTTATTTCTATATATAAGTCACCCCTAAGGTCTCTCCTAAGTCCCCCAGGGGTTGGGTACATTGTACCTAGAAACAGGAACATTTTAAAAGATGTTTTATATGCCCTGGTTCGGGAAAAACTGGCAATTTTGTTTCCCAATTACAGCACATTGGCTGCCCAGGCTAACATGGGACTACTTAAATAAAGTATAACTATTGACAGGAGTGAGCTGAAGATATAATTCAAAGACTTTAATGAGTAGTTATGATAAATCCAAAAACTTTCCAATGTTAGATTTATTACAACTATTACAGATAAGACATTATAGCACTTATTTTTCTGATTAAACAAATGCCAGCCTTCCAGCAGCTTTTCCTGATTGGCCAACCTTAGACAGGCTGAGCCACACTGCTCTGATGAGGTGTGAGGTGGCCTGCATAGAAACAAAGGACATCTGGTAGGAGGAGATCTGCAGTTGGAGAGCAAAAGGCATGACGAGACTAGAGTACAAAAGTGGTCTTCAAAGAGGGAATGACAGAACACAGGCTCACCCCCACATCCTGCACCCACAGCCAGACAGAAGCCCCAGAATTTGAATTAGCAGGACGGCTGGAAGGGGAGTGTTAGGGAAACTTAGCCATGCCAGTGGGCTTGATTAGCCAGCTCTTAACCTTCAGGAGAGATCCATTTTGGATCTTAGAGGACAGTACATTCTGGGACAAGAATATGCTGCACGTTATATGAAGCTGGCATACATTTGGGTGGCACCCTGCACCCCATTGGTCAAGGGTGCCCCCAGCTTGTCACCCAAGAACACTGGATAAAATGGGGAAAGCTGCCCAGCAACTCTGATCCATGCCTTAAATGACCATAAGAAGAAGATTGCCCTGCTGGAATCCTGGCCTGCACCAAGAGGATTGCCCTCTGAATGACTGCACCTGCTGCACCCTATGGGACTACAGGCCTAAGTATTTTGCCTTGCTTTGAAAAGTGAAGGAGTGTACTCCCTGAAAGCAACAGGTTAAAAGAGCTCCAACTGCATCGTCTCCAGCAAGAAAAGACCAGCTGACCACCTTCAGCTGGACTTTAAAGGATTATTTAGTTGTTGACGAGGCTTCCAGGAGTTGACTAAGCATCGGGCTGAGCTAAGCTGCTGTCGTCGAACCCAAAGCCGGCTTGATGTGGAGCCTCGCTTGACTTTGAGAGAAAAAGCTCCATGGCCTGATTTAGATGTCGGAGGATCTGGTCTCACCACCGCTTTTTCGACAGTCCTCCCTCCTGCCAACTTGGTGGTTTGCCCGCTATATTCAGATGTTGGCTTTTCTATATAGGGAAGACCGTTGGAGTTCCGCCACCTCCACCAGGATTTTGCTCCTGCATCAATGTTGTCAGATGTGTAAGCAGCTGTCGGAGGGAGTACCACCAAGAATACCACTGAGCTGATTACAATGTGCCTTTCCAACGAGGCACTGTGGCGAGTAAACCTCGAAACTCAAGTTGGGGAACTTAAAGAAAAATGGTGAAAACATATATTTTTTGGGTTCACACTTAAGATTCCATCTTGAACTCCATTGTCCAGGTCATTCCTATGCTGTTGTTATCTCTCCATGATGCAAAGCAACCACGTTGTTGCTGGAATCTAAGGTAGGCTTCTGTGTCACTTGTCTCATTGTCCATCATGTGTTAACATTTGCTATCACCGCATGTATTGCTACATGCAATCTTTTATGTGTCATGCATAAGTATTCATCTTACAACTTATCGGGGTAAAATGAATACACCTGTATTAAGACATAGAAGAATTTTTTTAGGTGGTGGGGGTGTGGTTGAGTGCTTATGGTGACTTAGGATGTACATACAATAGTGTTGGTGTGCAACTCAATATGTATGAAAAATGTTGGTGTGCATCTCAATATGTATGAAATATAGCATTACACATTACATACATTTACATATTGACAGATTTACAACATATATGTGTAGTAAGAAAATTAGGAGTAGTACCTACATATCTCCACACCACCATGGACTCACTCCGTCAGGACTCTGCAGCCAGCACACTGCCAACACACTTGGAACATCTAAATCGGCTTCACACAAACCTGCTGACCTGACAGCAATGGAGCAAGCTAAGAAAACCGCCACAGCGGGATGACCCAGTCTATTGCCGCAACATCTAAATATGGCAGGAGGACTGCCACCATCTTCACTGAGTACTTGGAACTGCTGATACCGCAGGGTAACAAAGGTACAGCCAACATCTAAATCGGGCCCTAAGTTAGAAGGTAAAAACTTGACCGGGCCGTTCCGCTAAGTGTATCCGACCCGCACTCCATCGCAGTCGGCCTGGAATTTTTACTTGTTCCCGATCAAGTGCGACCAGTTTTCCCAAAGTGGCCTTTTGTCTTTTAGGCACTAGAAAGTGTTTATTCTTTAAAAATTCATATCTCTAGTTCACTACATTGGATTGCTGCCCTGCTGTGCTGGCCTGCCTGCTGTCCTCTTGCCTGGGTGAGAAAGACTGGACCTGCATCTGTTGAATCCAGGACCCCAAAGTGAATCTAAGGGCTAGCTGGATTGCCTCCTGACTTGAGCCTCAGGGACAGAAGGCTAAAACAAGCTTGAACCCAGCACCTAGACTCCGCCATGTGTGAGTCGACCCTGCCAAGTGGTACCACCTCAGTCCTGGACCCTTGGAAGTGGGCCTAATGTAGGTCTTTGTGTATCAAACGGGACCAAGGCATCTTCTCTGCTACGCAACCTCAAGTTGAACCGATACATCTCCACTGCTGTGTGGATTAGATCTGTCTCAAAGACCCGCATCACATTGCAACCCATTGGAACTGCCGCTGTGGGATGCCTCCTCAGCACAGGCCCTTGCATCCCTCATTGTTGGACTTGGCCTTTTTTGCAGGGTCATCCCTAAGCTTTTTGCCTGTCTCCCAGCCTTTTTTCTGACATGGTGTTGGTGGTTTTAGGACTGTGGGCACTTTTGCGCTTGCAGTTCAGTGTAAAGTGCGTGTCCTCTCTGTGATAAATATGGTAAGATTGGTCTACACCTGTTTGGTCTATTTAATTTACCTGTCAGTCCCTTGTAAAGTGGTATCTCAGATACCCAGGGCTGAGGAATTAAATGCTACTGGTGGGCTTGCAGCGCTGATTGCGCCACCCTTCAAAGTAGCCTTTCAAACCTGTCCCAGGCCTCTGCTATTGCAGGGCCTGTGCGTGCAGTGCTACTGCTGCTGGAACGTGGCACCTAAATTGTGTGCCATGTCTGTGACCCCCCTTTTACTGCCTCTCAGTCACCCCTGAGGTAGGCCCTAGCTAGCCCTATGTGCCGGGTGCATTGTAGGTAAATGGTAGGACATGCACCTTAAATGCGTGATATGTCCTAGTAGTGACAAACAACCATTTTGATTTCTCACTGCTGTGAAGTTGCCCTCTCATAGGGATGCATTGGGGATTCCCTGATAGGTGTTTCAGTGGTAATTCCTGATATAAACGGAGCATAGTGGTAAGATTTAGTATGCCTGAACTCAGAATCTAAAGATGCGTCTTTTCGGGAAGGTGATTTATATATTCTGTGCTTCAAAATACCACTTTTAGAAAGTAGGTATTTTCTTGTCCAGTCATCCCGTGTGCCTCTACTGGAATGTGGATTGCCTGTCTGGGTTTTGGATGACAGAAGGCTGGGGGGCCAGAGTGGCTCCAGATAGTCTGGGGGGGGGGGTCAGGAAAGGGCTGATTAGGCCAAGGCTGCAATCCAGGAAGGGGGAGATTTTGTTGCACCTCAAAGGGCTTGGTCTGCCTCTGACCCTGCCCTCTCCACCTCCTGCCAGGAAGTCACACTAGAGAAGGCAGAACTGGTTCTGGCTGGGTGCAGACCCTCTCTGCCTTGGAGATTAAAGGACTGGGGAGTATAAGTACTTGGGATGTGACTCCAGGAGTGTTGTTGTTCCTGTGTGTGTTCTGGTGCTGGGGGCTGCTGCTGCTGGGTTCCAGGAGGAACCGCCACGAGAGACAGCCTCCGTGCTGGAGGGCCCTGTGTGCTGACCTGCCTGGGCCTAGACTTGTGCCCCCCCTGGACTGTGTCTTGGACCTAGCACCTCGTGGAACGCTTCTATGGGCTTTGCAGCGCTGGGCTGCAACCTGGAGATTCCCCTACCCAGTGTGGGGAGCGGGAACCCACCCTGCACCTTTGTGATTAGTTGGCTGGCGGTTGGCCACCCTGAATTTTGCAGATCGAGCGGGTGCCCACCCCGCGTTTGGTGTTGGCTCGCAGAAACCCACCCTCCATTTTTGTGCTTAGTTGGCTCGCTGGTGGCCACCCTGCAATTTGCTGATTGAGTGGGTGCCCACCCCACGTTTGATGTTGGCTCCCAGGTGCCCACCTGGCTCCTGTGCTATGTTTGCAGGTGCCCACCCGCTTATGGGATTATCGTAAGGCGAGTGCCCACCCCACATAATAGCGCTGCAGAGAAAGTCACTGCCGTGGCCAGGTCCCACAAAGTTAAAGCCGGGCACGTCTGCCTGACTGTGGGTGGGGCCTGCTGATGAGGGCAAGAGCCTCGCAGGCTTGATGTCCATCCACCTGCCCGCGGGGAGTAGAGGGCTGAAGGAGGTGCAGCCGATGGTTGCACTGGGGCCTTTCCGACTGGAGAAGAGAGCCCCACATGTTCCTGGTGACCAGGCGAAGTGGGGAGAAGTCCTGAGCCCTAGGAGAGGGCCCAGGTGAACGGTGAGGAGTCCGGTGACCAGGGTAATCTGCCGGAATCTACGGACACCAGAAGAGTACCAAGCAGCCCGGTGAGTGCGGGCGGGATCTGGGGAGGTGCCTAACCTGTCACAGATCCCAGTGGAGAGCAGACTGCAGAGTGAGGGCCCTATGTGGTGTAGTGAGGGCCCTTTGGAGGCACATTTCCGGTGCCTGGTGTCCTGAGCAGGCCCGCAGGAGTCTGGGCCGCTCCAACGGGAGGCATCATGTTCTTGGGGCCCCAGTAGCGGTCCAGAGGGCACAGTGGTGCCCGTGCCTCTTCACGTTATTTACAGCTGCGCCTCACCAGCACGGCAGCTGCAATGTTTGGCCGCATTTCTGTTGACGAGACCCAGAGTGGGGCTCAGGCCATTTTCCTTAGTTGCGCTGCCACAGTGGGCAACTGCAACTTTGGGAGAGCCATAGTGGGGGCCCAGAAGGCACAGTGAGTGCCAGTGCCCACATTTCCCTGCACACCTGCACCGCAATTAGTGGCAGATGCAACGTTTAGGCCAGATTCCTTTGGGGAGTCTCAGTAGGAGCTCAGGAGGCACCGTGGTGCCAGCGCAATTGTGCCCTTTGATTCGGCTGCATTGGCAGTCCGCCCTGACTTTTTAGACAAAAAAGTCAGGGCCCCAGTCTATGGCCAGATGGCCTGGGGTCTTTGTAGAGGGTATTTGTGTAATGTGATTTATGCTGCTGATATCTATGACATAATTTGTTTATGTTTAGGATGTTTATTCATAATGTGTTTATGTTTAGGATGTTTATGCATAATGTGTTTGAGCTGGTGAGGCCTAATGCATAATGTGTTTATGCTTAGGAGGGTGTCTAATGCTAATCTGATAATGCCTAAGTCATTATGGTACAAGTAGTTACTGGTTGGGTTTTTTATATTTACTTAGCAAAACCAAAGGGGATGATGGACAGAGTGTTGAACATTACAAGCACTCACCCCCAGTCAACTGATCTGGGTTTAATCCAGCATCATTGTTTAGCTCACTCCACCACCCCAGTTCAGACATGGCCATATGCAAATCAGTCTGACCCTCTGCCTCATGGGAACAGCCCAGCTCGAACTGCCAAGCCATGTCTTCCCTGGACCGGAAACAAGCATCCTGGGACCGGTTTCTGGCTAATCAGCCAGCATCAGCCAGGCTAGCTTGAATCCAGTGGCAAAGTGAGCAAGGGACCACGTCTGGGCATACCCTGCCAACTTAGGGCGAACAAAGCAAAGCCAAATGGGATGATGGACGGAGTGTTGAACATTGCAAGCACTCACCCCCAGTCAACTGATCTGGTTTTAATCCATCATCATTCTTTAGCTCACTCCGCCACCCAAGTTCAGGCATGGCCATTTTTGCAAATCAGTCTGACCCTGTGCCTCATGGGAACAGTCCAGCCCGAACTGCTTAGCCATGTCTTCCCTGGACCGGAAACAAGCATCATGGGACCAGTTTCTGGCTAATCAGCGGTCATCAGCCAGGCTAGCTTGAATCAAGTGGCAAAGTCAGCAAGGGACCACGTCTGGGCATACCCTGCCAACTTAGGGCGAACAAAGCAAAGCCAAATGGGATGATGGACGGAGTGTTGACCATTGCAAGCACTCACCCCTAGTCAACTGATCTGGGTTTAATCCATCATCATTCTTTAGCTCACTCCGCCACCCAAGTTCAGGCATTGCCATATGCAAATCAGTCTGACCCTGTGCCTCATGGGAACAGTCCAGCCCGAAATGCCAAGCCATGTCTTCCCTGGACCGGAAACAAGCATCCTGGGACCAGTTTCTGGCTAATCAGCGGTCATCAGCCAGGCTAGCTTGAATCAAGTGGCAAAGTCAGCAAGGGACCCACGTCTGGGCATACCCTGCCAACTTATTGTGAAAAAAGCTAAACCAAAGGGGATGATGGACGGAGTGTTGAACATTGCAAGCACGTACCCCCAGTCATCTGCTCTGGGTTTAATCCATCATCATTCTTTAGCTCACTCCGCCACCCCTGTTCAGACATGGCCATATGCAAATCAGTCGGACACTGTTCCTGATGAGAACAGTCCAGCCCGAACTGCCAAGCCAAGTATTCCCTGGTGCGGAAACAAGCACCCTGGGACCGGTTTCCGGCTAATCAGCCGGCATGCGCCAGGCTAGCTTGAATCCAGTGGCAAAGTGAGCAAGGGACCCACGTCTGGGCATACCCTGCCAACTTAGGGCGAACAAAGCAAAACCAAAGGGGATGATGGACTGAGTGTTGAACATTGCAAGCACTCACCCCCAGTCAACTGATCTGGGTTTAATCCATCATCATTCTTTAGCTCACTCCGCCACCCCTGTTCAGACATGGCCATATGCAAATCAGTCTGACCCTGTGCTTGAGGAGAACAGTCCAGCCCGAACCGCCAAGCCATGTCTTCCCTGGACCGGTAACAAGCATCTTGGGACCGGTTTCTGACTAATCAGCCATCATCAGCCAGGCTAGCTTGAATCCAGTGGCAACGTGTGCAAGGGACCCACGTCTGGGCATACCCTGCCAACTTATTGTGAAAAAAGCAAAACCAAAGGGGATGATGGACGGAGTGTTGAACATTGCAAGCACTTCCCCCAGTCATCTGCTCTGGGTTTAATCCATCATCATTCTTTAGCTCACTCCGCCACCCCTGTTCAGACATGGCCATATGCAAATCAGTCTGACCCTGTGCCTGATGAGAACAGTCCAGCCCGAACTGCCAAGCCAAGTCTTCCCTGGTCCGGAAACAAGCATCCTGGGTCCGATTTCTGGCTAATCAGCCGGCATGAGCCAGGCTGGCTTGAATCCAGTGGCAAAGTCAGCAAGGGACCCACGTCTGGGCATAACCTGCCAACTTAGGGCGAACAAAGCAAAACCAAAGGGGATGATGGACCGAGTGTTGAACATTGCAAGCACTCACCCCCAGTCAACTGATCTGGGTTTAATCCATCATCATTCTTTAGCTCACTCCGGCACCCCTGTTCAGACATGGCCATTTGCAAATCAGTCTGACCATGTGCCTGATGAGAACAGTCCAGCCCGAACTGCCAAGCCAAGTCTTCCCTGGACTGGAAACAAGCATCCTGGGACCGGTTTCTGACTAATCAGCCATCATCAGCCAGGCTAGCTTGAATCCAGTGGCAACGTGTGCAAGGGACCCACGTCTGGGCATACCCTGACAACTTAGGACAAACAAAGCAAAACCAAAGGCGATGATGGAGGGTGTGTTGAAAATTGCAAGCACTCACCCCCTGTCAACTGATCTGGGTTTGATCCTTCATTATTCCTTAGCTCACTCCGCCACCTCAGTTTAGACATGGCCATATGCAAATCAGTCTGAGCCTGTTCTTCATGGGAACAGTCCAGCCTGAACTGCCAAGCCATGTCTTCCCAGGACCAGAAACAAGTATCCTGGTACCGGTTTCTGGCTAATCAGCTGTCATCAGCCAGATTAGCTTGAATCCAGTGGCAAAGTGAGCAAGGGACCCACGTCTGGGCATACCCTGCCAACGTGGGGCGAGCAAGGCAAAACCAAAGGCGATGATGGAGGGAGTGTTGAACATTGCAAGCACTTACCCCCCTGGGTTTAATCCATCATCATTCTTTAGCTCACTCCGCCACCCCATTTCAGACAATGCCATATGCAAATCAGTCAGACCCTAAGACTCATCGGAACAGTCCAGCCCTAACTGCCAAGCCATGTCTTCCCTGGACCGGAAACAAGCATCCTAGGACTAGTAGGCGGCCAATAGGTTATATTTACATATTTGAAAAATCTGAGGGGAAGATACAGCTTTCTGTAACATTTATGGCTACCTGTAGATGCCATTATGTATAACTTCCTATAATTCAGCAGCAATGGTATGGATATTTGGATTAGCAGCAGTTGCTCACATGACAATATCTAATATGGTGCTTAACTTCATATGGGTCCAGCTCCCCAAGAACCCAACTTTTACCTCCAAACTAAAACATTAACTCTACAAGAATCAATAACTAATAGTCTATCAAATTATACAGCAGACATTCAAGACAATGATTCGGGGATCACAAAAGGATGCCAAATGAAATCTTCTTCATTATTGCAATATCATTGTCTTTTACAAGCAAAGTTCAACAAATGTATTTCATAACGTTGAGAAACTTCACCAGGGGTCAAAGAATCCATATACATGTAATTACACACACAATGAAAATAAAGATATGCAAAGGAAAAAAGTGCAAATATTGCAATTAAAAACAAAGATTTTTTCCAAATGTTCACATGATTTCTAATATGACCCCTAAACACCAATCAATCTAAATATATCCTAAATTCTATGAGTGTTCTGCTATGTATTTGGTTCAAAAAGTTCTACTTTACTTCTTCTATTTCATGTAAACAGAGGAGAAGGGAAATAAAGTGACATATTTGTAATGGGGATCACTGAATATCGACGACCAAAATATTGTCGCCAAAATATTGTCTCCCTGTCTAGAAACAGGTAAGTACAAAAATATCGAAGACAAAATATCGTTGTCTTAAATATAGTTTGTAAAAATATCGAATTTTTTAAATATGTTAAAAGTAATATTAACTTAATTAAATATTCAATATAATTAAGTAACACAAACTTAAAATTATTTTTTAAAATATTACAATTATTAAATAATATATGTGATCTCCTAAAAAAATATGTACATCACTGTTGGATAGCTGGAGGGTAAAATGTACTATTCCCACTCCAACGAGTGGAACAGTAGGGAAACCGTTGGATAGCCGGAGGGTAAAATTTACTATTCCCACTCCAGCAAGTGGAACAGTAGGGAAAACGTTGGATAGCTGGAGGGTAAAATTTAGTATTCCAGTCCAGCGAGTGCAACAGTAGGGAAAGCATTGGATAGTGGAAGGGTAAAATTTACTTTTCCCACTCCAGCGAGTGGAACAGTAGGGAAAGCATTGGATACCGTAGGGATAATATTTACTATTCCCACTCCAGTGAGTGGACCAGAAGGGAAAGTGTTGGATAGCGGGAGGGTAAAATTTACTATTCCTACTCCAGTGAGTGGAACAGTAGGGAAAGCGTTGGATAGCGTAGGGGCAACATTTACTATTTCCACTCCAGCGAGTGGAACGGTAGGGGAAGCGTTGGATAGCAGGAGGGTAAAATGTACTATTCCCTCTCCAGGAGGGGAACAGTAGGGAAAACGTTGGATAGCGGGAGGGAAAACATTACTATTCCCACTCCAGTGAGTGCAACAGTAGGGAAAGTGTTGGATAGCTTAGGGGTACAAATTACTATTCCCACTCCAGAGAGTGCGACAGTAGGGAAAGTGCTAGATAACGGGAGGGTAAAAATTACTATTCCCACTCCAGAGAGTGCAACAGTAGGGAATGTGTTGGATAGTGTAGGGGTAAAAATTACTATTCCCACTCCAGAGAGTGCAACAGTAGGGAAAGTGTTGGATAGGGTAGGGGTAAAAATTACTATTCCCACTCCAGTGAGTGCAACAGTAGGGAAAGTGTTGTTTAGAGTAGGAAAAGTAATGGTTTAATATTTAAATAAGAATAAAATAATTATCAATACCAATAAAAAATTAATTACAAATAATTGCTCATTACAACATATTTAATAATGAATTAATGATAAATACCAATAAATATTATTTATTAATAATGAATTACCTATTAATAATTAGCAACCAATTAATTTTCAATAACAAAACTGTAATAAGTCATAAAAAATTACCAATTAATAATTAACAATAAATTAATTATCAATACCCAAAAATTATTTAAATATGTACTTAACTACAATTAAATTACTTCCCACCCTATTCCCCTATAAACCCACAACCAGCCAAGGAACTAAAACGCAAAATTAAATTAAAAATATTATTAATAATTCCTAATAATTCATATTTAATTTAGTATAATTAAATTACTTTCCACCGTATTCCCCTATAAACCCACATCCCACTACGGAATTAAATCACGCAAAAATTAAATAACATAAAATTCCTTACTTTAAAAAAATTAACCATTCATTACAAAAATAATATACACTTTTAACACATATACTAACATACAAAACACAAAAAACGATATTATTAAAAATTCAATATATTTTAATGCCTATGTTATGTACTACGATATTACTTACCTGCATAACGATATTATTAACCACTATATTATGTCCTTTCGATATTATGTCCATTCTATATTTTGAATTCAATATTCTGTCCATTCTATATTTTTTTCGATATTATGTCTAGTTTCCATCATTCATTCACATCCCATTCTCAATAAGCAATTGCAAATTGTTGTACCGTGAATTTTCCTTATTTCATTAATGCTATAGTCATGGGCCAAATACCTTTCCCAGATTTGAAGAGACACTCACACACATGTTCCATACAAGAAGTCATGTACGTCCACTATAGATTTCAAATTGAGTTGAACTTGATCATGGGGTACTGTTATCACCACCAAGACTGTGATGCCTGAAACAAAAAATAAGCACAACAAGACCCAAAAAGATGAGTACCCTAAAATTCCTCATTTTAACAATGCAGCAGAGGATTCAGCATAATAATGGATTTACTTACTTGTAAATTGGCTTCTGCACGATACACCCAGGTTTCTTTCCTAGTTATCCAGTCCAGTAGACACTGTATTCATCTGTCCTTCACAATTATTATGGCGTTCGGAACCTAAAGGAAAGCAGAGCACTACATACATATCAGTAGCAATTGATCAATATGACATGTATCTTCCCCACTAGAATATACACTCGACCCATAATATTCGGTGGCACTTTTCCAATTTTCCTTCTACCTGGGTGTAATGTTTGCATAAATGGGCGTATTTTTAGGCCACTGTTTGCATACCTTAACCAGTAACATCATATCAGAGTTCCTCATGTGCCACTAACAAAGCTCCTTCAACCTACTTTTAATCATTCTGTTCCGTTATTAACATTTGTGAGACATTTCAATGGCCCAAAGCCTAAACACCCCCAGAGGTATCAGTGCTTCTCTTTATAATAATCCCTATTAACATACTCATAATTACTCCTTAGTGCCCTCTCAAATCAGACCATCGAGCTGTTATTTACTTTACACAATTTGTTATCCTTCAATTATTCAATCAATCAGTGTTTGTTAAGTGTGACTACTCACCCAGTAGGGGTGGGGGTGGTGGGTGCTGCAGGTCCTACTGTGCGCTGAGGTTCATTCAAAGAGCCATGTCTTGAGATCCTTCCTTAGGGGGGTTAGCGACTGAGATAGCCTGAGGTGGAGGGGCAGGGTGTTCCAGGTCTTGGCAGGGAAGTAGGAGAAGGATCTTCCTCCAGTCCTGGTCTTGCTTATCTGAGGGATGGTGGGGTGGGCCAGTTCAGCGGAGGGGAGGTGTTGTGTGGGTACGTGGAATGAGAGGCAGTGGTTTGGCTAGGCTGGTCCAGCGTCGTGGAGGGCTTTGTAAGCATATCCTTGCTTTTACTGAATTTTGTTTTTAGTCGCACCATATGTTTCAATGATTATCCATATTGAGAAATTTCCGTCATCTTGCAAACAATTTTACATGTCCCTAACTTCTACTCTTATCACTACAATTCTCCTTGTCAGTTGCATTCTCCACAGAAGAATTGAATTGTATCAGAAACTATACTCACTTGGCCGATCTTAGTTTCACCATGTCTCATCCCTGTATGGTTAGGAGTGAATCAGCAGTTTCTGAGCAGCAATAACTAAGTGTGGCAACCCGCCCAAATAAGTTTTAATTTGCATTATCAACCTGTCCCTGTCAACAATGAAATAGGCAAACAGCGCAAGTTCATATTTATTAGAAAATTAATTCTAATATAAGCTAACATCCCTTTACACTCTCTAAGGGTCAACTGACTTGTTTAAGAACATTTCTTAGAGGTTCACTACTTTTACCATTCTGTGCCTCTACCTGTCTCTGAATACACGTCTGGGTTAGGATGACAGTTGGGCATTTGTAAATTCACTCTAGAAAGTTACACAAAGGGAGCTGAGGTGTGCCCTGCATAACCTAATGATCCATCCCTAGGATGATGGGCCTTCCTGAGCTAGAGTAGTGGGAGGAGTTGACACTCACACCTGAATAGGGCTGTGCCTGTCCTTACACAAGCCATCTCCATCCCCCTGTAGTAAGTCTGGAGCCAGAGCAGGGAAAGGAAGGGTCTTGCGCACTACAAAGACCACGCTTTGAAATTTGCCCACTTCAAAGGTTGAAATTGGTATAAGTACTGGACCTCTGACACCAAATCCTCAAAACATTTCTGGGTTGAGGACATTCTGCCAGGAAGCTGGATAGCTGTCAGGAGGGACTGCCACTTTGCTGTTTGCTTTGCTGTGTTGGCCTGCTGCTTCTGTCCTGAAAGGGAAAGGACGGAACTTTGCTTTATACATTCTGCTTCAAAGGTTCTTCAAGGGCTTGAGTTGAGATTGTCTCTTGTTAAGAAGTCTCAGAGCCATCAAAGACTTTACCTACCAGTACTTGGGCCCTTCTCTGGAGAGTCCTGACTTGCCAAGTGGTGCCAGATCCAGTTCCTGGACCCTTGCAAGGGATTTCTGGTGCAGTAAGAAGAAAACAAGGCGTCAGCACCAATCGACTTTGGAACCAGCACCTGTCTGCAACTCTGACGCCTTGCCACTGCCTGCATCGAAGCAGTGGTCCCATTCAATGCACTGACTCTGACTTGCACTGCAGGCTCCAACAAAGACATGTGCAACTGCCTGCACGTGAGCTATGGTCTCGCTCAATGCGCCAACCGCTACTTGCACAACAGGTTCTGAAGATGACATGCCTCTGCCTGCACCAGAGCCCTGGTCTCGCTCAATGCACTGGCCGTGACTGGCACCACAGGTCCCGTCGATGCAGCAGTGCCTCTGAAGCTCTACAACTCCATGAGTCCTGAGCACTGCACCACCAAAGTCTGTGGCACACAGCTCCTATGCCTTATGGCCTAGATTGACATCAACGCCACAGAACCAAAGCCTCAAGGCTTGACCTATGATGCCGCTTCACAGTAAGAAACCTAGGTACCTCACTGGAAACTGCTGCATCCCATCACCTGCCTGGCAGTAGGGAACTGATGCTGCACCTGCAACCACCGCTTCACCTCCCCTGCATAGCAGTAAGGAACAGATGCTGCACCTGCCTCCGCAACACCTCACCTCCCCTGTGTATTGCAACATCTTTGTTTTCGACGATACCTCCAAAGTACTGTGCTGGAATCTGCCCCACTTTGTAACAGGCCCATGCTCCATCTACGTCGGACTGTTTTTGTGGAGTTGCCAACATCAACCACAACCAAGTAGCCCTGGTTGGAGTTATTTTTGATTTCTACAAGCTATACTTGATTCAATGTATGTTGGATTTTTGTCGTTTTGGTCTTGTTTTATTCAGATAAACATTGGCTATTGTTCTAAACTGGTGTGGAGTCCTTTTGTAGTGTTTTCACTTTGTTACTATATGTGTGTGTGTGAACAAATACTTTACACATTGCCTCTGGGATAAGCCTGACTGCTCTTTGCCAAGCTACCAATGGGGTGAACAGGGGTTATCTTAGGTTTGTAACTTACTTATCCTGACTAAACTGGTAGGTTCTGCCTGGCTTCGGTGCATACACTAGCCAACCAGAACCGCCATTTCTAACAGGAGCCAAAGGAGTGCCTTCAGTTGAGGGATATGTGTGATATGTGAGGTCAGATTCAGGCGCATACGGGCCGTCAAATTCTGAACCACCTGGAGTCTATTAAGAAGATGGTCTGGTACACCCCAATTGTCATAATCCAATCTGGATGTAATGAAGGCCCGCACCACTGTTTTCTTTGCATCCACAGAGAGTAAGGGGAGAAATGTTTTAAGAATTCGAAGCAACTAAAAACACATGCCAGTCATTACCTGAATTTGTAGTTGGAAGGTAAGGGCGCCAGCTAATTTAATACCTACATTCTTAACAGTGCCCTGTTGAGGGCTGGGAGGGAGAGCCTCCTTCAGCCAGGAGGACCTCCATGAATCTGGTAAGATATGGACAGAGTAAAGTACTCAATGAGTGTCGCTCATGGAACTCATTCCTGCATGTCATAATGGTGCCAATGGAAGGTCGGTGCTTGGCGACTAGGGCTGAGGCACTAGTGTGAAGTTGCGCTGGTGGATTCAGGATCTAGGTCATTCCTGGGAGTGTTAATGAGGTGGCAAAGATCCCTTGCAATGTGAGTCTTTTGCAAGGCTTCTCAATTGCAATACTCATCACTCGCTGCGATCCCACCAATTTTGTTGTGTTCTCCCTTGGGTTTGCATTTCCCCTGCTTATGGCTATTTCCTGCTCCTCACCCGTTTTTTTGCGCTGTGGTTTTGGTTCTTCTCCATGGCAGCTGACTGATACTGGTGGTCAGGTGGCTCACTTATGGCCTGCAGCTCACTCCGGTAAGGATGTCAAGAGAGTGGTTGTCAACTGTGAATATCCCAGCAATATTTTCTTTGGTCATTTATTCCTGGTAATACTGTCTCTACAGTTGCACCTTTGGGTACAAATCCCTAAAGAGGTCCAGTACTAATTGAGAGTATCCTGAACATCTTGAGGATCAACCATATCTTCCACCCCTTATCACCCTTGATCCTTTCCTCTGTCTTCCCCATGTGGTATTCCTTGGTATATGCCCTAACAGTGATACAGTGTCTGCATGCTGATCTTGTGGGAGTGACTTCAGCAATCTGCTATAAATATCCTTATTTGTTTTCTGACACTGCACCCAATGTACAAGGAAGGGGCTATTCTGAAAACAGGGGCATCTCTTGTGTTATATAGAGTGACTCTATATGTCCTCTGGTTATATAGGATACTTTTCAGGCAACAGCTTATTCTTCATATGAAAGGTCGTTGGATACAATTGCAAGCACTTTTTTAATGTGTGGTGTAGTTGTGTGACCTGCCATCCGCCTAGGCGAACAGTCATCACATTGCTGCTGTTACATCGCATGCTGTTACGTCGCATGCGGTACAACGCATGCGACGTTACCACGCATATATACAATACAATGCGTCACATTACATCGCATGTGCTTTTAAAATGCATAGGCTTTTATAATGCCTGTGATGTAATAGACAGCTGCCGGGACGGACGTGCGCAGGGACAGCGATGAGAAAGAGACGACACTGGAACCGGGAGAGAGGAACCACTATGAGAGAGAGGTAAGGGACAGTGTTTTAGGCTTTAGGGTTTAGGGCTTAGGGTTGAGGGTTTAGGGGAGTGTCAGGGGGTCGTAGTGTAGGGTAGTGTTTTAGGGTTTAGGGTAGTGTCAGGGGGTCTTAGTGTAGGGTACTGTTTAACAGTTTAGGGTCATGTCAGGGGTTCGTGGTTGGGGTACTATTTTAGGCTTTAGAGTAGTGTATTGTTTTGGACTGTAGGGTTCTGTTGTATACTGTGTTCCTGACACGAGATGGCACGTGGTTTGACCCGTGTTATCTCGTGTCAGTCGCTTTCTGTTTGATGCACATGCCACTGCATCTTTTAAATATGTGAGTTGCGCGTGTATTCGGGTTGATGTATTCATTAACTGTTTGGTCTGGACTTGCTCCAGACATGCTTCAATAAACTTCTTCAACAAGTTCTCTGAGTCCTCCAGTCTTTCCTACGCTGGCGACGAGGGAAAAGGACATTATATTTTCTAATCTCATCAAGAAGACTTCGTCAACGGATTTATTTAAAGAAAAATTTCAATTTTAAACAATTTCTAACTTGCGCTGCTGGAACCTGCGGACTACAGATTCGCGACACTCGTTTTCATCTTCCGAGGTATTTAAATCTATATTCTTTACCTCGAAGACTTCAGAGAGTGTCTTCAGCGCGAGTCTCTTTCGGTCCGAGCTCCAGCCAGCGCGAACCTCCTACGCGAGCTGTGACGCTGAAAAACACTATTCAGTCATAGAAAGAGAGCTATTAGCGTCAGTTTGGACAACCATTGTTAGGATGGCCACACCAGGATCAATTGGGCATTAAGATTGATCCTAGAGCCAACCCTCCTGTTTACTCCGTTGCAAACACCAACGATCTTGATCGAAATCTCATGCTTGACAAATTGAAGTCTGAATTTTCGAATGTTTGTAGTGGGAAACTCGGTCAGTATCTGGGTTTTAAACATACTATTAAACTCAATGATGGTGTTGTTCCTGTTCGGCACAGAGTCAGGAACGTCCCTCTTACCTATAGGGATAAACTTAAAGTTCTACTCAAAGATTTGTGTGACAAAGACATTATTGAGCCCATTGAGTCCTCGCCGTGGGTTTCCCCGATTGTGATTTCGGTTAAATCCAACGGCGAATTGAGGCTCTGTGTAGATCTTCGCAGCTTAAATAATTCAATCTGGGTGGATGCTCATCCCTTGCCGAATCTTCATGAGATGGTCTCAACGTTAGGAGGTTTTTCTCGTGCATAGATTTAGCAAGCGCCTATCATCAGGTTGTTTTGGATGATGATTCCAAAAATCTGACAGCCTTTATTACGCCAGAAGGTCTTTTCAGATATAAACGCATGCCTTTTGGATTGGCTAGTGCCGCTTCCGTGTTTCAAAGGCTAATGAAAGAGACACTTGAAGGGTTGACAGGGGCAATTGCCTTTCAAGATGATATTCTTGTATTTGGAAAAAATGTGGAGGAGCATGATGATAATCTAAGAAAAGTTATATCTGCATTGTCTTCTAAGGGTCTTACTCTTCGCCTTGACAAATGTAAAATCAGAGAAAAAGAAGTGGAATACCTGGGACACTCCATAAGTGGTGCTGGGATTAGACCTAAGCAAAAACACATTGAAAGCATTATTAAAGCTCCTGTTCCTGTTTCAAAAGAACAATTGGTAGCCTTCTTAGGATTAATGGAATTGTATGCCAAATTTATTCAAAATTTCTCTTCTAAAGTTGATTCCTTTAGACCACTTTTAAAGAAAAATGCAAGGTTTTTATGGTCTGATGTAATGACAGAATCATTTCAAAATTTGAAAGCTTTTGTTGTGAATGCGCCTTGTCGGAGACCTTTTGTTATTGGGAAAAAGTGTACACCCCCGCGCCGCACGGCCACCAGCTGCTGCGTGTGCCCCCAGTGCCTGCCTCTGCCTCAGCGCCGGCCTCGCTGCCGCCTTGAGCGATCCCCGTTGGTTTTCACCCGTTTTTGCCCGACATTTGTGCTTGTTCCTTTGTGTGCCGTAAGATCGTCAGCTTAACTGTTTTCCCCCGTTTTGACCCGTTTTTGCCCGACATTTGTGCTTGTTTCTTTGTGTGCCGTAAGATCGTCAGCTTAACTGTTTTCCCCCGTTTTGACCAGAATTGTTGCCTGTATTTTTTCTGTGCCGTCTCCTCTTAGTGTTTTGACCCCCATTGTGCATTGTGCCTGTCTCCTTCCTGTTTGCCCGCCTACCTCGCCGCCCTCCGCTCTCCCTCCCCGCTCCCGCTTCCCGCCACCGCCATTAGCCCAGCCCCTTTCTCTTCAGTTCCCTCCCCGCCTCCCAGCTGCTCCGCCCACCCGCGCACTTCGCCTTAAATGGCGACCGTGCGAACGCGCAGCGGGCGCGCCGATTGTGCGCCGAAGTCGCGCCAAAGGTAAGCCCGTCTACGCCCGTCCGCGCCTGGACCGCGCCCAGTGCCAGGACCCCTGGCCCCCGAAGAGCCCGACCAACCCGCCTGACGTACTCCGCCGCCACCCTCACCGCACTCAACACCGGCCGACTCCCAGATTGCCACCAAGCCACACCACGACGCACCCACGGACCTTTCAGCTGCCACGCCTGCAAGTTCTCCTGCATCCGGACCAGCCTCGCACCAGCACCCGCCAAGTCGAACACCAGCAGCACCCACCTCAAGTGCATCCTGCTCAACACCCGCTCCGTCCACAGACACGCCATCGAACTCTGGAACCTTCTAGACGCCACAGCCCCTGACGTTGCCTTCCTCACGGAGACCTGGATGAACGCCTCTTCAGCTCCCGACATCGCCATCGCTATCCCAGAGGGCTACAAGATCGTCCGGAGGGACCGAAACGCCAACCAGATGGGAGGAGGCATCGCCATCATCCACAGGAACACCATCCGTCTCACGACCAGCACCGACAACACCCTGACCAGCGCCGAACACCTGCATTTCCAGATCCACACCAACCCGAACACCACCCTCAGAGGCACCCTGATCTACCGACCCCCTGGACCACGCACACAATTCAGCGAGGACATCGCCGACTTCGTCAGCCCGCATGCCCTCCCCTCCGCCGACTACATCCTCCTGGGAGACCTCAACTTCCATCTGGAGAACAACAACGACCACAACACCAGCACCCTGCTCGACAACCTCGCCAACCTGGGACTGAAGCAACTGGTGTCCACCCCCACCCACCTCGCCGGACACACACTCGACGCAGTCTTCTCTTCCAGCACAGACATCGACTTCAGCCACGCCACAGAGCTTCAATGGACGGACCACAGCTGCGTCCACTTCACCTTCAAGAGAACGACGACCCACCAGCAACAGGCCGCCCGCAGAAGCTGGAGCAAGATCACAGCAGACCAGCTCGCCACCTCCCTGAGCCAGCACCCTCCTGCCAGCTCAGCGGACCCCAGCCAGGCCGCCGACAACCTCACAAAGTGGATCAGCAACTGCGCGGACGAACTCGCCCCACTGAGGACCCCGCCTAGCAGACCCGGCAGCAAGAAGGCTCCATAGTTCACCGACGAACTCAAGAGCTCCAAGAAGAACTGCCGAACCCTCGAGAAAGTCTGGAGAAGGGAACCGACACCGGACAACAGGACCTCCTTCAAGCTGGCCACCCGGAAACACCACCAGCTGATCCGCGCCGCCAAGAAAACAGCATTCAAGGACAGGTTGGACAACAACGCACACAACTGCAAGGAACTCTTCAACATCGTGAAAGAGCTTTCCAACCCCAGCGCAGGAAACAACGACATCACCCCATCGCAAGACTTCTGCAACTCCCTGGCTTCATACTTCCACAACAAGATCGCGGACATACACAACAGCTTCAACAACCAACCAACGCACACCATGACCGAACAACCACCCCCCACCACCACCCTCCACGCCTGGACCCCGATCAGCACCGAAGACACCATCCGCACGATGAACTCCATCCACTCCGGATCACCGACCGACCCCTGCCCGCACCACGTCTTCAACAAGGCCGACGCTGTCATCGCACCCCACCTGCGAGACATCATCAACACATCCTTCGACACCACCATCTTCCCTGAGAGCTGGAAACACGCCGAACTCAGCGCTCTACTCAAGAAACCAACAGCGGACCCCACCGACCTCAAGAACTACCGCCCCATCTCACTCCTCCCGTTTCCAGCCAAAGTCATCGAGAAGACCGTCAACAAGCAGATGGCCGCCTTCCTCGAGACGAACGGATCCCTCGACCCCTCACAGTCCGGCTTCCGAGCCAATCACAGCACCGAGACCGCCCTCATCGCCGCTACCGATGACATCCGAGCCCTGATGGACAATGGAGAAACAGCGGCCCTCATCCTCCTAGACCTCTCCGCGGCATTCGACACGGTCTGCCACCGCCTCAGCAACATCGGAATCCAGGACAAGGCGCTGGAATGGATCATCTCCTTCCTCGACGGAAGAACACAGAGAGTCCGCCTACCACCGTACAAGTCAGAGGCCTCCGAAGTCATCTGTGGCCTCCCTCAAGGATCATCTCTGAGCCCCACCCTCTTCAATGTCTACATGAGCCCCCTCGCGGCCATCGTACGCAAACACAACCTCAGCATAATCTCCTACGCCGACGACACCCAGCTGATCCTCTCCCTGACCAACGACCCCACCGCCGCCAGAGCCAACCTGCACGAAGGGATGAAAGAGGTAGCCGAGTGGATGACGACCAGCCGCCTGAAACTGAACTCGGACAAGACGGAGGTCCTCATCCTGGGCCCCTCACCCTCCGCCTGGGACGACTCCTGGTGGCCTCCCGCCCTGGGCACCGCACCCAAACCGACAGACCATGCACGCAACCTGGGCTTCATCCTGGACTCCTCCCTCTCCATGACCAGGCAAGTCAACAACGTCTCCTCGGCGTGCTTCAACATCCTAAGCATGCTACGGAAGATCTTCTGGTGGATCCCCACCGAGACCAGGAAGATCGTCACCCAGGCCCTCATCACCAGCCGACTGGACTACGGCAACGCCCTCTACGCCGGTACCACCGCCAAGCTCCAGAAGAGACTCCAGCGGATCCAGAACGCCTCAGCCAGACTCATCCTCGACATCCCACGAACCAGTCACATCTCCGGACATCTGAAAGACCTTCACTGGCTCCCCGTCAACAAAAGAATCACCTTCCGCCTCCTCACCCACGCACACAAAGCCCTACACGACCAAGGCCCGAGCTACCTCAACAGCCGACTCAACTTCTACGCTCCCAAACGCCACCTCCGATCAGCCAACCACGCCCTCGCCGCCGTCCCCCGCATCCGAAGAGCGACTACAGGAGGAAGGTCCTTCTCCTACCTGGCTGCCAAGACCTGGAACTCCCTGCCGACCGACCTGCGCCTGACCCAAGACCACCTCTCCTTCAGGAAGAAGCTGAAGACCTGGCTGTTCGAGCAGTAGCGGCACCCCCGCCCCCCCCCCCCCCAGCGCCTTGAGACCCTACGGATATGTAGCGCGCTTTACAAGTGTCATTGATTGATTGATTGATCATGGTTGACGCAAGTAGCACAGGGTTAGGGGCTGTGCTTATGCAAAATGACTGCGGAAAAGAGTGGATAATTGCCCATGCCTCAAGGGCTTTGAGGGACGCTGAAAAACACTATTCAGTCATAGAAAGAGAGCTATTAGCGTCAGTTTGGGCAGCTGAACATTTTAAAACTTTTCTATGGGGAACAAAATTCACTATTAAGACTGACCATAAGCCCCTTATTTACATGATGGCACCGGGTGGAGGTCGAACCTTATCAGCTCGTCTTGCCAGATTAGCTTCTAGACTACAATCTTTCCATTTTGAGATGGTGTATGTTAAAGGGAAAACTAACATTCATGCTGATTGCATGTCCAGATTGCACACTTCTTGCGATGTCCCTTGTGATGATGATGAGTGTGAAGTAGCTTTCACTTCCCAAGACATTATGTTGGTGTATGGGGAGAAGTTTGATTTGAGTAAGTAGTCCTGGGCAAGAGAAATGGAGAAGAGCATTGAATTCACTGAAGTTAAAAATTACATTTTACAAGGATGGCCAGAACAAAGGAAGTCTTCAGGCGAGATGATGAGTTATGCTAAAGTTCAGGATGAGTTGGCAATTGAAAATGGGGTTCTCATGAGAGTTGATAAATTTATTCCTCCTTTTTCTTTGAGAGATACTATCATTGGCATTGCTCATGAAGGACATTTAGGAATCTCGTTTACTAGGAGAGGAATAAAGGATTTCTTTTGGTGGCCAGGAGTAGATGGTTGTGTGGAACACTATGTCCAAAAATGTTCAGAATGCGCCAACAGTGATAAGTCCGCTGTTCCTTTGCGTCCTGAACCTTGTCCTGTGGAATGTCCTTTCGGTCCTTGGCGGAAGTTAGGTCTTGATTTTATTGGTCCATTTTCTGTTTTACCTGAACATGAGAGATTTGGCATGGTTTTGATAGATTATTTCTCAAAGTGGCCAGAGGTAAAAATGGTTAGAGAGATAACAACCAGAAATGTGGTAGAGTTTTTAGATGAGGCATTTTGTAGAGAGGGAATCCCAGAAGAGTTAGTGACTGACAATGGACCACAATTTACCAGCAATGATTTTCAGTGTTTTATCACCAAATGTGGGATTACTCACAACAAAATTGCTGTGTTCCATCCTGAAGCCAATGGCCAGGTTGAAAGATTCAACAGAGTTGTGAAGGAGGCTATCCAACTTTCTGTTAAAGGTAACTTGAACTGGCGTAATGCTCTTCAGTCTATGTTACTGTCTTATAGAACATCTCCCAACTCTGTCACTTTGGTTAGTCCGTTTGAACTTTTAAGGGGTCGGAAACCCAGTACTCGTTTGATTCCATGGTGGTTGAAAAGAAGTTTGAATGACCAGTGTGGTTTTTCTAAGGTAGACTATGATTTGGTTCGAAACAGAGTCAGCGCATACAAAGATAAGATGAAGAAAAGGATGGAAATAAAGCAGGGGTCAGTGAGTAAACACGCCATTTCTGTTGGTGATTTTGTTCGTATTAAAAGAAAGGAAGGTGTTTTGAAAGGGGGTCAAATTTGGTCACGTCCCAAGGAAGTCATTGAGGTCTTCAAGCACGCTGTTAGAATCGATGATGGGAATGTTTGGAATTTGAACAGGGTTTCCATATTTAAAGGCAAAGATACTGCTGTGTCAAAGGATGGCAACAATGCTTTATTTAAAGGCAAGGATGCTGTTGTGTCAAGTGATGATAGCAATGTTTTTTTTGACTTTGAATCTGACAATGGGGGTTCTGGGAATATAGAAATTCCTTCTGGGAGTTCTTTGAGTGAGAGTGTCATCCTTAGGGATGCAACGCCCACTCCTCTTATCACATCCTCCAAAATTTGTCCTAGGTCTCACCGCCTTCCCGAAAGATACAAGGATTTTGTCATGAATTAAGATTCTTTCGAATTGTATAAGCTTTATTGTTTAAAATTTTATTGTTATGTTTTTTTTTTTTTCTTTTCTCTTTTCATTTACAGGAAGGGAGGTGTGTTGTATACTGTGTTCCTGACACGAGATGGCACGTGGTTTGACCCGTGTTATCTCGTGTCAGTCGCTTTCTGTTTGATGCACATGCCACTGCATCTTTTAAATATGTGAGTTGCGCGTGTATTCGGGTTGATGTATTCATTAACTGTTTGGTCTGGACTTGCTCCAGACGTGCTTCAATAAACTCCTTCTTCAACAAGTTCTCTGAGTCCTCCAGTCTTTCCTACAGGTTCTGTTGTGGAGGGTGTGTTATGTAAGGTAGTGTATTATTGTGCGGGGGTTACTTGGAAAAACAAATCGTAATGTAAAAGCATGCAGGGGATTTGGGTGCGTTGTATAGGGATTTTGTATGCATTTCAAAGGAAATGCGAAGTAATGGCTTGCGTTGTACAAACTTGCGTTGTGACGGTACATGCGAACTAAAAACTGTGATGCAAAGGCATGCGTTGTTTAGGTTTGTGATGTATCTTCGTACATCCGTCTGCCTAACTAGTGTTATTAGGCCTCTGTCACATCAGGAGTGGTCCACACTTCTTTACTCAATCAGGTGGAGAAAGAAACTTAAATTGCTCTTCCAATCCTATGGCCTGTGACTGAAACATAGAAACATATGTGTTCAGCAGAATAATCTTCAGAGTAAATGGCCATAGCACACCCCTAGGAGTACAGGCCTGTCGCATCCGCCCAGCATCTGAGTCCCATATGCAACATAGATCAGCATCCTCACAGATCGCTTCTCAGAGTATTTCCTACTGGGGTGAAGAGTTATGGCAATCAGAGGTGAGCCTTTAAACATGTCCATTGTCTGCTTCCAGCTCTTGAACTCCACTGGAGCCAATGGCCTACATGCCTGCCTCAGCCCTCCTGTTTGTCTGTAAAATGTCTAGCTAACCCGTCCTTCATGTGCAAATCACACAGGTAAAAGATGTGAGCTTTAAGAGAGATCAGGCCTTCTGCTCTGTATAGAATAACCTTGTTGCTGACAAAATGATACCTATTTAAAGTACGACGCAGATGTGAGCTCATTGCTTTTGCTCAGCAGTGTGCTAGTTTTAATATGGACTGAAGAGACACATAAATGTGCCCTCTGTTGCAATGTTTTCTGAAACCTGTTTGCATGGGAATATATAGCACTTCATATAGCCTCTTGTATTAATTAATTGAAGTTTAAGTTTGATATTTTCTTAAATGGTTATAAAATGTTAAACTACAATCCAATTACTCCTCAGCTCATATATAACTGTTAACACTTCATTGACTTTCAAGGACAAGCTGATTAAATGTAACCATATGTCACTGGTCCCTAGGAAACCCACACCGGAATTTGTATGATTTCCCTTGGTCAGAAATGCTCATTAGTCTTGGAGACCTATCTGGTAAATTCTTTGTTCTCACTGGAGCAGGCTTTTTTTCTATTTTAGACGCCGCTTTAGGTTTAATTTCTGAGATTGATAAAAAATATACTGAGCAGGCTGACATTGAATGGCGGGCAAAGAATAAATAAAATAGGCAGGCTATTGTATTTACCCCGAATACATAGGATTCTGCAACCCCTGTATTAAAAAACCCATCTCTAATGTATAATCAGCGACGTGACACACCCACTCGCCTATCAAAAAGACGTTTCAGAAATCAACTGTAATAAATACATTTGAGTTCTGACATCACAATTCCTGCTGCCATAGCCAGCAGTTAGTGGAAAGGGAGCAAGACCACTGACTCATTGTCAGTGAAATTGCTCTCCCACCCTCGCAGCTCCACCAGTAAGTGAGGCCTGCTACTGCACTTGCACTCTTGAGTGTTGACGATCGAGGCCCTCCTCCACCTGCAGGTTTACCTGCGCCTCATCCTGGTGGTCCAGTGGACCTCAGTCTCCTTCCTGTCACTCTGCCTTTTACTCGCTTTTTTCACTCATTTTTCTACCCTCAATTTGAGCCTCCTTTCTGCACTTTTCTGCATTTCTGCACTTTTCTAATTGTTTTTCACTTTACCCCCTTTCTCCTTTTTTCCTCCCTTTCCCTTCCACGCTGCTGCCCCCGGCCCCTGCCCCCCAGCACGACCAGCGCGACCGGCCCAAGCCAGCTCCCCTCCCCGCTCCCGCCTCCCAGCTGTCCAGCCCTCCCTGACCCCTAATTAATGGGGGCCGTTGCAGGGACAGGCGAGCAAGACCAGTAACTCATAGTCAGTGAAATTGCATTCCCACCCTTGCAGTTCCACCATTACATGAGGCCTGCCCCTGCACTTGCACTCTCGAGTGTTGGTGATCGAGGCTCTCCTCCACCCCCAGGTTTACCTGCACTGCATCCCTGGTGGTCCAGTGGACCTCTGTATCTTTTCTGTCGCTCTGCCTTTTACTCATTTTTTTCCACTTGTTTTTCTACCCTCAATGTCAGCATCCTTTCTGCACTTTTCTGCCTTTCTGCACTTTTCTGCTTGATTTTCACTTTACCCCCTTTCTCCTTTATTCCTCCCTTTCCCCCCTTTTCCTTTCCTGTCCGCTTCCACACCGCTGCTGCCCCCGTGGCCCCCACCCCCAGCGCGATCCCCCCAATCCAGCTCCCCTCCCCCAGCCCTACTTTATGGCAGCCGCGCGCAGTGGCGGCTCCGGCACAAGAAGGCGCACCAAAGGCAAGCCCGTCTGTGCCCGTCCGCGACACAACAGAAACCAGTGCCTGGAACCCTGGATCTCTGCACCGCCAACGCTACGACCCAGCGGCACTCTACGCTCTCAACCCAGGCGGTAACAACAATTGCAAGCTAGCATCACCAGCCGACACCCACGGACCCTTCAGCTATCACCGCTGCTGGCACACCTGCAGCACCGCCAAAACCACAGACCCAGCGCAACCGGTCCACAAGAACACAACTGAACCGAAGACCCTGCAATGCATCCTCCTCAACGTCCGATCCCTTCACAAACATGCCGCCTAAATCTGGAACCTCCTCAACAGCTCCAACCCGGACGTAGCATTCTTTACTGACACCTGGACCAACACCACCTCGAGACCGGACAACGCCATCCCCATCCCCCAAGGATACAAGTTCCCCAGGAAGGACTGCCACACCCGCTCGGGAGGAGGAATCGCCATTGTCTCCAAATCCACCCTCCGCCTGAGCACACTCCCCGACGAGCTCACAGTCCTGATGGAACACCTTCACTTCAAAATACTGGCCAGCCCTACCTCCACCCTCCGAGGAAACCTCATCTACCGATCCCCTGGATCCCGCAGACTTTTTTCCAACTCCATCATCTCCTCGCATGCCATCGTGTCCACCAACTACACCCTACTGGGAGACCTCAACTTCCACCTCAACAACAAACTGGACCCCAGAACCACATCCCTCCTGGACAACCTCCACAACATTGGACTCCACCAGATCATGACCGAACCCACGCAATCAGTAGGACACACTCTCGCTCCCCTCTTCACAACAGGAAATTCCATCACCTTCAGCCACACCACCGAACTCCCATGGACTGACCATCAAAGCATCCACTTCACCTTAAGAACACCCACCATCCACAAACACCAGCACCTGCTCCCATGAAGAAACTGGTCCAAAATTACAGATGACCAGCTAACCTCATCACTCAGCAACTCCACTCCAACCATCACAGAAAACGACGACCCCAACACTGCAGCCCATACCCTGCACAGCGGGATCTCCGACAGCGCCATCACCATAGCCCCCTTGAAGAAAAACAATAACACCCACGCCAACAAAGCTAGATGGTTTACCACCGAACTTCTAGAGTCCAGATGCACTTGCCACTGCCTCGAAAAGGCCTGGAGGAACACCAATTCCGTAGAAGCCCACAACAACTTCAGAACTACCACCACGGCCTACCACCAACTAATCAGAGAAACCAGGAAAACAAGGAAAAAAGCAATTAAAGACAGAATCTCCACTCATGCACACAACAGCAAAGAACTCTTCAACATCATCAAGGAGTTCGCCCAACCCACCAGCGAGTCCACTGACATCCTTCCCTCACAAGACCTCTGCGACAAACTAAGCACCTTTTTCCACCACATAATCAAGAGCATCTACACCAACTTCGACAAAGACAATCAGCACACTGAACCCTCACCAACCATCCCCGACACCCTTAAGCCAACGATTGACAACTGGACAGCCCTAACCATTGAAAAAACACTGAGGATGATGAAGTCAATCCACTCCGGGCCCCCAAGGAACCCTGCCCCCACAACATTTTCAACAAAACCGCCGACACCATCGCACCCGTGCTCTGCCACACCATCAACCGCTCTCTGGCAACCACCTTGTTCCCTGATGACTGGAAACACACCAAGATCAACCCCCTCCTGAAGAAACCTGGCGGACCTCACCTACCTCAAAAACTACAGACCCATCTCCTTGCTCCCGTTCCCAGCGAAAGTCATCGAGAAAGCCATCAACAGCCAACTCACCACATTCATCGAAGTGCACAACATCCCCGACTCCTCCCAATCTGACTTCAGAAAAAAACAGAGTACGGAACCCCCCCTCCTCGCGGCAACAGACAACATCCACACCCTACTGGACAAATGAGACCAGCAGCCCTCATCCTCCTCGACCTCTCAGCGGCTTTCAACACCGTCTCTCACCGCACCCAGACTCCACAATGGAGGGATCCAAGGCAAGGCCCTCAGCTGGATCCGCTCCTTTCTCTCCAGCAGAACGCAGCGGGTCAGACACCCCCTTTCCTCTTAGACCCTATACCTACCACCTATGGAGTCCCCCAGGGGACGACACCGAACTCATCCTCTCCCTATCCATTGAACCCAACACCGCCAAACAAAACTTTCCAGAAGGCATGGAAGCCGTCACCAAATGTATGACAAACAGCTGTCTACAACTAAACACCAACAAAACGGATGTACTCATCATGGGCCCAAACCCGATGCCTAGAACGACACCTGGTGGCCCCCAGCTCACTGAAACCAGCCCACCCCCACGAACCACGCCCACAACCTGGGAATCATCCTGGACTCACAGCTCAAAATGGACCGCCAGATCAACTCCGTCTCGTCCTCCTGCTTCCACACCCTCCCCCTCCTACGTAAGACCTTCAAATGGATCCCCCTCGAACACAGAAAGACCGTCACTCATGCCCTGGTCAGCAGCAGACTCGACTAAGGCAAAGCACTCTATGCCGCAATAAACAAAAACCTCACCTGCAAACTACAGAACATAAAAAGGCCACCGCAAGACTGGTCCTCAACCAGCCAAAACACTGCCACATCTCCCAGCACCTACGCACACTCCACTGGCTCCCCATCGAAGCTAGAGTCACCTTAAAGATACTAACCCACTCTCACAAGGCCCTCCACGACACCGGACCAGAATACTTGAACAGCCGACTCAAATTTCACGCACCCCAAAAGACCCTATAATCAGCCCAGCTCTCCTACGCCGTGGTTCCCCGCACCAGAAAGACCAAATCGGGAGGCCGCACCTTCTCCTTCCTCACAGCCAGAGCCTGGAACGACCTTCCGCTCCACCTCAGACAGATAAAATCACTCCCTATCTTCGCAAGAAACCTCAAAACCTGGCTCTTCGACAGACCCCCACCTTGATGGCCTGGAACCTGGGACACACCCCCTCCAGCGCCTTGAGACCCTCACGGGTGAGTAGTCACGCTAAACAAATACCTGATTGATTGATTGAGGGCAGATCATGGGTCATAACTGAAGCAGCTTATGAACGAATGAAAAGGAAATGCTACTTTTCTTTTTCCTGCTCAGCTTTTCTAGCTTATGGTGACAAGTAGAAAAAAGATATTTATGGCAACATATATATTTTTTGCACTCCTTAGTCAATTATTGACAAGTTTGAATATTTCTACATGTTCCTACACATTCCTTGGTACTTCGGCTTTTTAAACAACGGACTTGCATTAAACTGAGTCTAATGTCTTTTTGCAACAACTATTTAACAGTTTGCACTAGACACATGTTTGCAAACATGCAGTTTCTCTTTCTTATGAAAGAGCCTCACACCAAGAATTTGAGTAATTTGTGGCAAAAGTGCTGGGGTGCCCATGCTTTTTAAGCAATAAAGTACCTTTTGCCATACATGATAAAGATATTGCAAGTTACCTCGATGTTCCATAACCTTATAAAGGATTTCGGCCTTCTGCCTCCTTCCTCTGTATGCAATTTCTTGTTGACTTGAAATATACTTATAATGCATGGACGGGGTACTGTAGTGACCGGGTTTTTGGTTCTATTTCTGAGTGATAGTGACTTAAAGCTTGCTACCATCCTAGATCCCTATTCTTAGCTTGTTTGGTCCTTTTCAGGCCTCTTTTCAGACCTAGAAGCATATACTAGAGGATAGCCGCTTTATATGATGATAGATCCCTTATTCCTGACTCTAATCCATCTATTGCCTATTGGCTTTGACGTAATTATGTGTCCTTTCATCATTCTACCTATAGTAGAGGGTGGATCCTGTACTTCTGACTTTATATTATCTATTGGTAGGGTTTGTGTATAGAGCTAAGTGTCTATTTCATCCTTTTCGGGCCTACAAGGCCCAGAACCAGAGAGACTCCATTTTGCTTTCTGCCTCTGCTGACTGAGGAGCTTGCAGGGTAAAGGTGATGTTTATAGTTAAGCCTGTTGTATGCTAGGGGAAAACCAGTGGAGACTGGATCTTATCGAAAGAATGTGTTTGTCTCTTGGGTCCAGACATAACATGCAGATGGTCACTGCAGCTGTGCAGAGAGCCTCGGAGCTGGCACAGGAATTCGGTGGGAGGCAGCTCTCTGTTGGAAATTTCCATGAGGAGAGAGCATTCCATATTAGCGAAGTGCAGAAGAGGCAGAGTGTTCAGTCGGTTTTTGGAATGGTAGAGTTCAGTTGGTTTTTGGAGTAGTCAGAAGCAGTTGTGTTCAGATGGTGTTTGGAGCTGAAGAGAGAAGTCAGATGATTTTTGGAGCTGAACAAAGCAGTCAGAAGCAGTTGTGGGCAGAAGCAGTTACTTGTCAGAAGGAGTTGTGATCAGTTGGAGCAGGCTGTTAACAGCTGGAGTTTGGAGTTATGCCTTTTGGAAGAGACTAAAGTTATATTGTGGATTAGTCTGTGGGAGCAGCTGGAGTGAATTGGACATTGGAGCTGGAACAATCAGACAGAGTGAAGAAGCTAGTGGAGCGAACGGTTATCAGAGCAGCAGAAACTATATCATTAGACTGAAGTTGGAAGGTGAAGACAGTTTGTGGGAGAGAGGAATCCAGTGCAGAGTGATTGGCGCAGATGTGTGTCCAAGAGTGCAGGGGAGAAGCTGAGATGAGCCAAGGCACAGATGAGAGAGGAACCCAGATGACAGCTAGAACAAGACTTCATACTAATCAGGTGATATCTGTCCTGTTATATTAGTGCCTATATATATATATATATATACATACATTAAACTTGTCCTTTATTTCCTAAGCTATATTCCCAACTGTATTGTTGCACTGATTAATCCTTTTTGTTTCAGCGGTGTGCAGTCTGTTATAATCAATTTCCCTTTTTAGCTATCTACAGTTCCTGTCAGCTATATGTTGATGTGTTAGTAATCTGAGCTTTCTTGTTAATAAAGAGACCTCGCAGATCTGTGTATTCCTTAGATGTACCTATTTCCCCTTTACTTTTCAGGCTATGTCTAGATTGCTAGTTATTGTGATGTTATAATTTGCTATTTTTATTAAAGGGACCCCAGTTCTTAGTGAACCATTGTGTAACTGTTGTTTTCTTATAATAAGGTTAACCTTTCTTCTAGTCAGATGCTGTTATGTGGACGGATGCGTCTACCGTCCGGGTAAATGGTAACTGAGCAAGGGAGCAGGGGGCACTTGAATTAGAGAATAACCTTTGCATATTGTAATTTGGCCATTCTTGTGTGAGAGGATTGAACTGTCGATCTATCACATAACCTATAATATTACATCCCCAGTAGATATTAGATATATAGAGAAACTTCCCAACAGAGAGAGAGAGAGAGTTAAAGGTATTCATAGGACAGAGATTGCCGCTAGAGAGAGTGGCATTAGTGAGAGCATTGATTATGGTCAATGTGTATACCCACAGGATTGTGGCTTGAGTAAACACCCACAGGATTGTGGCTTGTGTGAGCACTGGAAGGACACGGTGTGTAGTGAGATTGCTGCTAGAGAGAGTGGCATTAATGAGAACATTGATTGAGGTCAATGTGTATACCCACAGGATTGTGGCTTGAGTGAGCACTGATTGTGGTCAGTGTGTAATGGTAAGTAATCGGAACTGCCCCCTTCATTATGAGTAGGAGGGTAGCCTAGTCTGGGCCTGAGTTGCCGCGTGACTATAAGGTATGAGTGTGGTGTGGAATAATAAGTGAGTTTTTCTAGTAATCCTATAGATTTAGTGGTGTTTTTGATGATATGAGCTTGTATATTGCTAATTTCCCATCCTCAGGTAGGTACCCAGGTGCCTTGGTAAGTAGGTCCTGAGGAGGGAGGTGTTTACGTTTCGGCTGGATTGGTGGAGTCTTGGTGAGCTGATTCTATCTGGTCCAAAAATCCGGTCATTACAGGTACTTTATCCCTTATTTCACTCACTTTTACCTGGGCCCAAAGCAATAAAAACACTACACAGGGTAAATTTGGAGTAAGTGCTATTTCATTCATTTTCAGTTGAAATGAAAAAATGCTTTTGTCTCTGGAACACCAACGGTAAAAATCAGTAGCCATCTGTCACTACGTCCATGTGTCACAAATGGGACTTCAGGTGGCGTTGCATTGAAACACTTGCACATGACTGGCAGGAAGACAAGCCTTTTCTTTCTAGCCAATGAATAACAGAGACAAAGGGCTTGATAGAGCGAGGTACAGAAGATTTTGTTTGTACCCCATTCAGATCAATCACCCCCATAACAAAGTAATATATTAATTTTGATTGCTGTGTATTAATAAAAACACACACATTACATGTGGGAAAGGCTTTGCACTAACAGGTTTGAATAACATATTAATTAGTGATGTAAAACGCATGTTTAACCCCTTGGGCGCGGCCACGGTTCTGCGCCTGTGCGGCACTTTTATTGAGTGGGCGGGTTCATGATGGCCCCCAGCCATCGTCAGCACACGAGCACCGTGATGCATGACGGCCGGGGGCCATCATCAGCATGGAAGGGGTTAATCTATTTTGTGCATTTAAGTGGTATAATAATGCATGTTTATGTTGTAATGTACATTGTGCACTGCATACTTCCTTTCTACTTCATTTTTTTAATGGCTTGCAGTGTGATGCTTTTCTGCTAGGTAACAGTTTTAAAGGATAAATATTAGTACTGGTGGTGGGGGGACAGAAACACTTATATTCTGTGTATTTACGTTTTCTTTTTGTGTTTATCGTAGTTTTGGCTGGTTGCCAATTCCAAAATGGCTTCGCTTTTCCCAGTTCTGCACAGTAGAAAAAGCTTACATCATTTTGCTGAGAGAAGCTCGTCCATGCTCTGTGCTTCACTGAAAACTTTGCAACCTCAGCTGACTATATTTGAGGCCACTTGATATGAAAACTGGTGAGTGGCTGTGGGCCAAAATGATAAACACGAGAACAGCTGAATTTCTGCCAAGGAGAAAAGTCAAATGCCTTCCAAAAATGACCACGTAGAAACAGCTGAATCACTGAAAATGAACATTTAAAGGCCTGATGATGAACAGGAACAGTCGAACTTGTATTTATCATTTTGTCAAAAAAAGCTGTTAACTGACATCCTGGAAGTTGAAAAATGCATGGACAGTCAAATTTGTATCTGTCAGTCTTTTAATCAGGAAGCTATTCATGGACATCCTGAAAGTTAAAAAAGACATTGTCAATTAACAGACATCCTGAGAGCTAAGAACTGCAATGTCATGACCAATCAGAGAAAGGGAAATGGCAAGACTTGAAACATTTGAGGGTTGAGAGCCAGCAAATACAGTATAAATACCAGACCAAAATTGGGGTTTATTGTCAGAGGAGCTGATCGCAGAGAGAACCTATTTGCACTGCAGCTGTTTGCAGAGATGCTGGGAGCCTGAAACTATGCCCGAATGCTCACTGATAACCCCCAAGGAGGCCTTGGTTAGTAAGTATAGTTGGGGTTTAGTGCTGGGTAGGAAGGTTTTAGTATAGAAATCTTTAGAATTAAATGCATGTGTTTTTTAACTATGGTTCTCTGATCTTTTCATGAAGAATCCTCTTTCAAGTACATGATCAAAGATTAATTGATGTTTTTATTTCAGAGAATAATGGAATTAATGTGAACCTGAATTTTCTCTTCATGATTTTATTAACCATTTCACTTGATTTATTTCCTGAAAATTAGCAATGCTCAGTGAGAATTAACAATGCCAGAAGAAATGCTGATTTTCTTGTATGCAAATTAATTATATTAAATCTTTTAAATGATTTCATGAGTTCTTGATTTTTCTGAGTCAATTATTTATGCAAATCAATGTATTGTTGTAGTGAGATTAAGCTGGTCTTGACAATCACCATCAACTTACTCAACTAATTGGTCCATCAACCTAATTGGCGGGGTACATTGATGCATAGATTTAGTAGAATTATTGATGAAAACAAATGTTGGTGTTAAAAATCTGTGCTTAAAGGTATCCTGTCATAGGAGAGAATACACTCAACCCATTTTTGTTTATATATATATATTTCGAAGGGTCTGAGGTAAAGTGTGTGTATGTGTTTGTGACTAAGTGTGTTGTACTTCGCTGTTATGGGCTGCACCGGAGTGACTTGGACCCTGGGTTGGTGATATTTCTGGGTGAGCGCTGTATCAGGTTCCATAGTTAATACACATTTATGCTTTGCCACTGTCTGGCCCTGGCGGGCCTGGAGCCACTTAGAGCACTGCTCTTAGCTGCTTCTCATTATTTTCTCCTTGAACTCAAGCAGGTTGTTCATTGAAAGTTGCCTTTACTTTCACGGTCTTGCCATTTGTTACTTTGGAATCTGTTGGTTGTGCTTCTCTTAAATCGTATCAAAATAGGTCTTTTTTCTGATGAGTGTCTTGTTCGGTTCTCTGGAGGAGAGGGGAGCTTGTCTTTGTATGTGCCCTTTTGTTATGATTACATGTTGTTCCTTCTACATGTATTAACCTCTGAATGTGTGGAGTCCATGGTACTCATTTGGTATGTCAAGCTTTTCAACTCTTTCCACATTCCCTCAGTTTCAACTAGGACAAGCAAGAGGGCCAATAGATTCATTATTTATCCTCAAATATCATCACTCGAGTCCTTTCTGATTTTTAAAAACCTTGTGACTCTTCCTCCAACACCTAAGGGATAGTCTTTACCAGAGTTCATGACTGAAGGATGCAGATGGCCTTTAATTTGGCATAGACTGCAATAAGGGAGATTAGGACTTTGATCACCAGTGTGGGCACCTTTTAGTGTATCATAAATGATCTACAGTTGAGGAAATGTTTGCTCTCAGATGCATTTATTACGAATTATGAATTTATTTAAGTGCTACGTGTCTCATATCAGTATGCATGATAGAGGAGCTCATGGGAGTTTCAGAACCACAGAGTGGGGGAGGTTACAGTCCAGACAGACACCTAGTTAACTATATCCAGTATTCTTTAATCACCACCCCTGTTTTGTGTTGAGCTTAGTTGATTGCAACTTTGAAAGCCTCATTCCAGAATCGAGGTCCTTGTACATCCAGTCATCTTCTTTCATGCTTCACCCTTCATCGTTGATTGATCCACTGGGCGGTGAATGAGCACAGGGGTCTAGTTGAGCCACAGAGCGGTGCCAGTTTCATCAGGTTACTGGGCTCTTGCCCAGTATGCTTTTTTGATGAGGCACAGGACCATACATTTGAATTGAACCTAAATTAGATAACAACATTTTCTTGTTTCACTAGGGACTCATCTAGAGTGAGTTCATACACAATGCAGGCTATAAAAGTTAACATAAAGTTAGAAAGAGAGAGCAATCTGCAGAAACAAACTCACTTTCCCATTGTTTTCATTAGATATAGCGGAGTAAAGAAAAAAAGCACAAAGCAATAGCAATTCCAGGACTTGAAGGGCTTTAAACGTTTCTAAAAATGTAGATAACAATTGTGAAAAGAGCAATATCTAAATATAAGATAGAGCCAAACACAACACCGCCCCTTTGACATGCTTTCCCCTTAGTCATCTTTTCAGCAGTTCATGTAGAAGCAGTTGAAACATCTACAAAGGCACACATTAAAAAGAATAATGTTCCTTTTCTTTCCACCAGTTGCCTGTCATAGAAGGTAATCACAGCTATGGTACAATTTCAATATAGTTATTACCTCTCACATTATGAAAGTGAAATAGCAAGTCAACAAGTCGTTTTCGTACATCTATGCGATCCAAAAGAAAACTGCACTGTTTTTTTTCTTTGAATATGCATTTTATTCACGACACTGTTAGCATATTTCAGCTTCTTGAAAAAAATGACACCATCAATTTTACTCTAGAGTTGAAGATCGGGTCACCTCATTGGCACATCTATATTGATATTAAGATGCTGCAATGCTTTGCACAGAGAATGTCAACAAACTCTAATGTTTGAACAGAATGTAATTATGTCTCAAATTATGTTTTGTAAAATTTGCATAATCATTCCTGAATCCACATATTGCATTCGTATAATTCAAGATTTAATGCCGGATTACTGCGAACAAAAGGGCAACCCGGGGGGAAACACATTACCACTTAGAGGAATGCTTGATTAGCCAAAAATGATCTTGCTATGCAGTGGAAAAAGTCAAGGAGAGAAAGAAATTCTTGGTAAATGTCACTAAATCCCCTATAACAGTGAACATTGTAAAGTTGAATAGTTGCTTTATGACACAGAGATCAAACCAGAGACACCACATTGATTTGATCCATTCCTGTCACACATGCTTAGACCAGCCACACAAGCAGGGTACCGTTTTTATTGGGAAAAGTGTGGCAATGCTAGATAATAGGAAACTTGTGGATCTACCCAGTTTCCAGAACTGTCCCTCACCAAAATGAAAGGATAATGCATTATGTGATTAATAATAAGCTTTTTGTTGTTGTAAGTTATAGCTTGGTGAGCAGTTGTGTAATATAAGTTACTGAAACTTGGTTAAAGTGTTATGACTTACAATTAAAATAGCCTAATGGAAATAACAAGCAGGACAAGGAGGGGTGCAGGAGAAAGTGGAATTTCTGAGGGTATTGAAACATAGGCCACATGCATCAACCTATTTAGGAAGTGCAAACGGTGTGAATCGCTAAATTCGGTCGTTTGCGATTCCTAAATACGTTTTTGGGATGCATCAAGCATTTTTGGCAAAATCGCAATTTTTAGCGAATTCCAAAAATGTGATTGCTTTTAAGGAATCGCAAATTTGCGATTCCTTAAAAGCAATGCATGATTACTTTTAAAATTGCGAATTCGCAATTAGGGGGTGCAAATTACCACGAGGTTGAACCTCGTAGTAATTTGCGAAAATGTGTTAAAATGCTCAAATTTGCATTTTAAAACACTGTCATGTTACAGACACACATGTCCTTAGGACATTTGTGTTTGAAACATGTACTTCAAAATACATTTCAGGGGCCCATAGGAATCAATGGGAATTGCGAAATCGCAAATTGGAATTCGCATAATATTTGCGATTCAGTAAAAATTGCGATTTTTACCGAATCGTACATTTTATGCAATTTAAATCATGCATCCTGTTTTGCGCTTCCTTATTTGCGATTCCCTAAAAATCGCAAATAAGGAATCGCAAAACTGGACTTTGATGCATGTGGCCTTAAAGAGCATAGTAGGGGTTTAAGCGGGAGGTTTAACTATGCATAAGTAAAATAATCAAGATGCTGGTCAGCTGTGCAGTATGTGGATTCCAATGTGTACTGCATATGCTGAAACAATACTCTAATCCCACTCGTTACTTTGTCTTTACAGCCTCTTCTTTGAAGCACCTCTCCCACGTCAGTTGGCGCAGATTTCATCGCTGCCTTATTTAGATCTAAAAGTCTCTTCTTATTTATCATGCATCCTGTTTTGTTATCTTTGAAACAGGCACTAATTCATCCGCCATCCCTACCAAATCATTAGATTTTAGAACAAGGTAATGTTATTGGTAACTTTACTATGTGCTACATACTTGTGGTTTGTTTGCTGTTATCTGGTGCAGAAGTAAAGCAGACCAGGATACATGAAAGAAAGATAGGGGCTTATTCACAAGGGAATGGACAAGCAAGATGTTAAGCAAGCATTGCTAATGCCATGCTCTGCCATTGTGAAAATGCAGGGATGGGCCGTACTCACAAGAATGTGACGCACTCCTGCGTTTCCCACAGTGCTGGTGCTAAATCTGGCTGCCTAGCGCCAATGCAGGCAACCTTGCACAATTGTACAAGGGTGACTGCATTGGGGGAAATATTTTTATGTGCAGCAATCTAGAATGTCGAACTATAACTTCTATGTTTGTGCTGCATTGTGCAGCACCCATAGAAGTTGCAAATCATCCTTTTCTAAATGTTTATTTATGTGCAGGAAGGGACACCGCCCCACACATGAACAATCATTCATGGCGATTTGCTGGTTTTATGTGTGCTGCACAGTGCAGCAAACATTGAAACAGCAAAAACAAGGAGAAAATAAGCATCTTTCTTCTTTCCACCATGTTAAGACCTGTCCTTAATTTTGGCATTGCCTCCGCCACCCTTGTAAATAGGGAGCAGCATCAAAATTAATGGGTGTTACAGCAGAATGCTCACCGCAACACCCACTGCAAACCCCTTCCACGCTAAGAATAGCATGAAAGGGGGCCTTATTTACAAAGTGGAATTAAGTCATGTTAAGTGGCTTAACACCACCTTGCAAATATGTTGAAGGGTTTATCGCCACACAAACGTCATGAAAAGTGATGTTCTTGTGGCAAGAGGGGCCTGTAAATATACCCCTTAGTTTCTCTCTTTTAAGGGATTTCACCACCTGGACAGCCACGCCAAGCAATGGGAAGCAATGGCCCATCAGAGAGCATCAACATTTGATCCACTGCAGAATGAGAATCTGCACAAACAATATTTAGCATAAAAGGAAAGAAATGAACATCCCAAACTAAATAGCAATGACCAATCTACAATACTACCACTAGACTACAGAGGGAGAAAATTGTAGTTCATAAAACATGTGTGGCCTGGTTGCTTAAAAACACATTAAATGTGTAAAATATTATAATGAAACTTCATAAAAGATTAGGAAATTGTTTTTGAAATGATTAAGGAACATAAAGACTACAATATCAATAAAAGAACTAAGAGGCCCCACATCTGATCTGTTTGGTAAATGTATTAGGTTTTGCCAATGTTATTAATAATGTTTCTTATTAACTTAAGAGGGTGAGTAAGTATGCGATTAGCCATGGGAGGGCTACAGTCTAAACGCTAAGTTCTGTTGCTGGAACAAAAACAGCTTATTATTAATCACATAGGCAAAATCAATTGCATTGCCAAAGCCCTTGGATGTGCCTTTTGAATTGTGCCTGCACACTGAGCCATGCAACACACTAGTACAAATGGAAAATAGAGCATGCACATAGACCGAAAACGCAACAAACCTACACCTAAATATTACAATTCCCAACAAGCATCCACACCCCAGTTCACATAGACTAAACGTTACACATAAGCATGCACAGAAGGGGTAGATTGGGATGTGCATCAGTGTAGAGGAATGCCTTCAATGAGGGGCACTACGAGAAGTCCACTAGAAGAGCAGTTTGAGCGGTCTTAGAGCAACTGGGGGTGGTTGATCACAAATGTGCAATGGGTAATGACTTTCAGGTGTGCTCTAGATTCAGTAGTTTTTACCTTTCTTGCCCCGTAATCATGCCCTTCACTTTTCATGCGAAACACTGATCGATTTCTGAACAATGAGTGTACAACACGTCCAGGTAATCCATGTCGTTCCTACCTATATTTTACATGATTTAGTTAATCGGTCATTCCCTATGAGTGTTTTCTTTTTCCAGGATTTCAAGGCAGCATGTTACTTTTGTTAAGTGTATAATTTGAATTAGGTCGCATTCGGGTGTTTATAACGGGGCACAATTGAGGTGCTGCTGAAGGCAATTCGAGTTTCTCTCAGGCCCTGTCAGGGGGGCAAAAAGATGTTCTGAATACATGGTCAACCAATCCTTGGAGTCACTACAAAGCGCACAGACCTATGGTCACCTATGCCAGTTGCAGCTATGATTCTATACATATGTGTGGGTAGGATAGTGCTCCATGGGAATTGTAGTGTATAAGTTTAAGCCATGATCATATTATATAGGCCTCACCCCTTACAGAGACCCTCACTTTTCTCATCCCACTTAAAGCCCTGATAATAAAACATAACAGCATGACAGATCTCTGAGCTCAGTGGATTTAAATTGAAACCATTACTATGGGCCACTTACTATTATATATCCTAAACAAATGCATTTGATGAAATGGGTTACCACTTATATTCTCAACCTAAACAATAATAGTTTGGTATCTATTTGTCATTTTAGCATCCCTTCTAATAGCAACACCCCCAACCTCCCTTTAACCGATTATTTCAAGTCCTTGCCCAGAATCTCATTGTAGATTTCAAGGGGTCTGTCTGGGACTTGTTGTCGTGCGACTGCAATGGGCACAGCAAAACTACATGTACCAAGAAGCAACGGGGTAAGTGATCTCTTTGCTGCTCGAGCAGGGCAAAGGGAGACCTGTCTCTAAACAAAAATATCTGAGATTAGTGTAGTCTCTACAAGATTAGTATCTGTTCCTCGAGATATTACCACAGGGCTGTCCTCATCACAGCAGATTTAAATCAGACTAATAGCGAATGTGGACACGGGGAACAAAAACAATTATTTGAAATGCAATCGGTCTTGCCTTTATGATCATATATTTATTTAGCTATGCAGCACATTAGCCTGGGTGCTGAAACATCTACTGTTCTTTAGCATGGAGGGAAAGTAAGCACCAAACTGTGTGACACACCAGGTATGGGAACACATGGAGAGAATTATTGCCTTCCGGTGGGAAATGGTATAGTCCAAAGCTCTGTTTTTTTTTTTTTTTTTTTGTGGAAAACCTTTATTTGTAGAAAAAAATACACCGCTATTCAGCCGTACATCCCGGAGGCCAGGCAGCATTGAGGTAGCAGGTAAGATCGTGTACAATACTGTGCGCAGAAGCAATCAGGTTTAATTTTCAATAGCTTCAAACTTGGAATAGATAAACCAAAGAATAGGAAAGCCTCAAAAAGGCTAAGAGAAAGAGGCGTGCGCTAGGCACGAAAGAGAGTCAAAGAGAAAAAAGGGGGTGGCTGAGGACAATTCAGAAGTAGTGGAAGTGCGCAGCGGGAGGGGGTCGAGGGCCGCACACCCAAGACAGCACACAATAGCAGTGACAACAGTAAAGCACGTGGGGGGTAACACACCAGGATAACCCATCTGGAACTGCGGGAAGGGGCTCTATGGGGAAGGTTGGACTTCAGAGTCAATCTCTATTGGGGGGTCGCAAATGTCACCTCTATAGGAGTTCCAGGCTCCCCACACAGACCTCCACATTTTAGGCTTGCCCCTAGCCACGTACACCGTCTTTTCACGCAGCATGCACCAGTCCATGTTGGTTTCCCATAAGCTGAGGGAGGGAGGAGCAGGCGCACCCCATTTCTGGGCGATGTCCCTCTTGGCCACCATATTGCCCAGGGTGACCCAACGGGTCTGGGCTACACTGTAATCATTCAGACACCATACATTGAGGAGGCATTGCCGGGCCTCAGCCGGTAGGGCCACACCAGTCACTTCCTCCATCACCTCGTGCACTCGCGTCCAATACCGGGCAACACCAGGACACTCCCATATAATGTGCAGGAAAGTAGCAAGCATACCACAACCCCTCCGACACAGGCCATCCGTGGAAAGTCCCATATGTATGAGTCTAGGGCCAGTGACATACACCCTGTGTAGTATTTTCAATTGAACGAGGCGGAAGCGTGCTGATATGGCCACCTCCCTGGGGGAGGAGACCGCTGATTGCCACTCCTCGTCGTCCATCTCTATACCATCATTCACCCAGTGCAACCTCAATCGTTCAAGCAAATCCACTCTCACATTGATGAGTTTTTTGTACGTCAGGGAGATAGCGCTGTCCGGCATGTCGCCGTCCAGCACCCGATCCTCCAGGGGTGATGACTCAGGGATCACTTCTCCATCAGATATGTGGGGGGAGAGGGCATGACTCAGCTGGGCGTGTCGGAAATATTCCGTCGACGCCAGCTGGTACTCAGACTGTAGCATATCAAACGACTTGATCCTCCCCCTCGCCATCATGTCCCCAACCTTAGATATCCCGATGGTGTCCCACCGGTCGAAACCTTTAGTTTTCCACAGCTTTCCCAGTATGTCTGAGTCATATAGGGGTGTGGCCAGGGTAATCTTATCTTTCCAGCCCAGGGTGTCAGTGACGGCGCGCCATATATGTACCATCGTTCTGGTGGGGCCCGTCAACTTCCGGTCCAAGGACCTGGAGTATAAGGCTCTATAGTAATTCCCGTCGTTCACGAGCCACCGATCCATGGCGTAGCCCGGGCTGGTCGCTGGGCCATAAAGGCCGTGGTTGACGGCCGCAAGCTGGGACGCCCAGTAGTAGCGTCGCATATCCGGTAGGGCGATACCCCCGTCGTAACACGGTATGGTCAGTTTGAGCAACGAGATTCGTGGCCTCCCATCCCACAACAGTGCTCGCTGCAGGGATTCAATCTCCCCAAAGTATTTGGCCGGGACCGGATCCTGGGTGTTTTGCAAAGCGTAAAGGAAGCGAGGTAGCGCCATCATTTTGAATAAAGCGGCTCTGCCCATTAGGGAGATCGGTAGCTTCTTCCAACCCTCGACATCCCTGCGTAAACGCGCAAGCGGTGGTAGAAGGTTGTGCAAGTATCGGGCTCGGGGGTCGCGCGACACGTAAATGCCCAGGTATCGAAAGCCCTGCTGGGCTATCTGTATTGAGCACCCACGGGGGAGGCGCGGAGTGTCTCCACACAACGTGTATAGTGAGGATTTAGACCAGTTGATCACCAAGCCGGAGTGTGTCCCGAAGGTACCCAGCAGGTCAAACACCACAATAAGTGAGTGGCAAGGAGAGGTGAGATATAAGAGGATGTCGTCCGCGTAAAGCGACACTCGGTCCTCAAAGCCAGGTGACCACGTAATCCCGGAGACATCGGGGTGCGTCCTGATCCAAGCCGCCAGGGGCTCCAGTGCCAGAGCGAACAGGAGCGGCGAGAGCGGACAACCTTGTCTGGTGCCCCTGTGCAGCGCAAAGGAGGCCGACAGCCGACCATTGACGGCCACATTGGCCAACGGTGCGGAATACAGCAGTCGGACCCATCCGATGTAAGTGGGCCCAAACCCCAACCTGGCTAGGACAGCCCACAAGTAATTCCACTCCAGCGAGTCAAAAGCCATAGTGGCGTCAAGCGAAGCGAGAACTGCAGGTTCACGAAGCAAGTGAGCACGTGCCATGACCGCGTGAAGCCTCCTCAAGTTGAGCGCCATGTTCCGGTGCGGTATGAAGCCGGACTGGCCGGGTGCACCAAGTCCGTGATCACACCCACCAGCCGGTTGGCCAGCAATTTGGCCAGGATCTTGGGTTCGGCGTTCAGTAGTGAGATGGGTCTGTAGGACCGGCACAAATCACGTGGTTTCCCTTCCTTGTGGATCACCACAATGGTGGCGAGTCTCTGGTCGAGGGGGAGTTCTCCCGTCTCGCGGGCTTCAAGGAACATTTTAAGCAATGGGGTGGCCAGCGCGTCGGCCTTGAGTTTATAAAGCTCGACCGGGATACCATTGGGTCCCGGTGCTTTGCCGGAGCGCAGCGAGCGGATAGCCAGGGCCACTTCATCCACAGACAGGTCTCGATCCATGTCCTCCCGGTCAAGATCCGAAAGGCAGGGAAGGTCAATGTCCTCCAGAAAGGAGGCCGAGACAGACTCCGGGAGGGGAGTCGCGGAGGTATATACCCCTTCAAAGTATTCAGCGAAGGACCCAACTATAGCCGCCGGGTCCGTCAGGGATAATCCATCCTCACCCACCAGTTCTGGGACCACCCGGGACGCCAATTCCCGTCTATCCAGCCACGCCAAGAGCTTGCCCGCCTTATCTCCCGAGTCATATATCCTGCCCTGCTGTTCCCTGCTCAAGGCCTTCGCTGCATCAGTGGTGGTCGCCCGGAGTTCGGACTGTTTAAGGGAGAGAGCGTGAATCAAGTCGGGAGACGGATCCAGCTCTAGTTGGACGCTTAGGTCAGCGAGATCAGACTCCAGCCGCACCACGTCCTCATCCCGGCGACGGCGAGCCTCCGCAATCAGGGAGAAGGCCTCGCCACGAAGCACTGTTTTAAAGGCCTCCCAAAGGGATACAGCGGAGTTAACGGAGCCAGTATTTTCGACAAAGTACCGGTCCATAGCCTTAGTCAGGAGTGCCCTGGTCTTCGGATCACGAAAGTACCACGGGTTAATGGGGGCCACTCGCGAAGACACGGGGATCTGGAAGTCAAAGGAGACCCAGACCGGGGAATGATCTGAAATGCCCCTAGCTAAGAGATGCGCGGTGGACACAGACTGCGCCTGGGCAGCCGGGGTGAGAACGTAGTCTATTCTAGAGAAGCTACCATGGGCCCCCGAGAGAAAAGTGTACTGCCTCTGGGTAGGATGTAACAATCGCCAGCAATCAACCATCCCCATGGAACTCAAAAAATCAGGCAGCCAAGACTGGGAAGGGCGAAGATCCCTGGATGGAAAGCGGTCCAACTCCCCCGAGACTACAGAGTTGAAGTCCCCACCCACCAGCAACAATCCCTCGGGGAGACCTAAAATGGCGCCTCCCAGGTCCCTGAAAGTAGTCTCCTGCAGCCCCGGGGGAACATAAACCGAAACCAAAACTAGCGTGCGGCCCTCCCACTTGCCCACCAACGCCACGTATCTGCCTCTGTCATCCGCAAGAACAGACTCCACCTCCAATGGGAGGGACGTGCGCACCATGATGCCCACCCCTCTGGAGCCCGAGGAGAACCCTGAATGTGCCACCATTTTGTATCCCCGTCTATTCAAGGCCTTACAGGCATGTCCCACCAAGTGGGTCTCTTGTAGAAAAACCACATCAGGAGAACAGCGCTTAAGCATCTGCAACACAACACCCCTCTTAATTCGGTCCCCCAACCCGTTAACATTCCAGCTCAACAAATTAAGATTTTTACCCCCCATCATCAAGGATGTTCCGCGCCCCCCCCCCACCCACAGCAGCGCCCACAGCGATAACATTTCAGTCCAGTAGTTCCTCAGCCAGAACAAAGAGTAAGACAAAGAAAAAGTACAAAGAAACACACCCCAACTACCCACCACCCTGCACCCCTGCATCAGACTATAATGCACCCCAACTAGCAGTGTGCCTGTTGCCCCTTAACTAACCTACAAGAAGCCCACAGAGGAGAAAGGAGACATCCCATCCCCCCCGTCATCCCCCATATTAATGACAAAACGAGTCAAATAATAGCAGCAATGTCAGAAGCCGTAGCCCCTCGCGGCAACCCAGCTCTCGGAAGACAAGTAACCAAACAATCATTCCTGTGCTTCCGCGCCTCCGGTGGTCTCCTCCGTCTGGTCGGTCGGTTCATGTCGTTCCTGGGGCAGGGTATCAAGCCAGTGTCCCACCTCGTCCGGGAAGTCGAAGAAGAAAGTCCGGTGGTCACGCTCAATGCGAAGCTTGGCAGGATAGAGCATAGAGTAGCGCAGGCCCATTTCCCTCAGTCTCCGTTTCACCCCCGTAAAGCTCTGGCGCTTTTTCTGAACAGCCTGGGTGAAATCCGGGAAGAAGTTAACATCAGAGTTCTGGAAGCGGAGAGGGCCCGCGGTCCTCGATGCTTGCAGGATAGCGTCCCTGTCCCTGTAGTTGAACAGCCTCGCGATGATGGGGCGAGGGGAGGCACCCGATTTCGGCGGTCCACCCGGGATCCTGTGGGCCCGTTCCACCGAAAAGAACTTGCTCAGGCCCCCCGGTGCCAAGTTTTTAACCACCAGTTCTTCCACAAAAAGCTCAGTCGAGTCCTCCTCGGCCTTTTCCGGTACACCGGTGATGCGAACATTTTGGCGCCGCGCACGATCCTCGAATTCGTCCAGTCGACGCGCCAGCATTCCGTTAGCCATTTTCAGGTCACGCACCTCCAACTGTACATCAGACACATCCGTGACCAGGCTGGAGGTCTTAAGGTCCAGCGATTTCACCCGGTCATTAGTCTTCCCGAGGTCGGTCCTGATGAGGTTTAACTCAATCTTCAGGGAGTCAACCTTGCTGGACAGCTCCTCGCGGAGAGTGTGCATCTCCGTCTTCACCCCCGATATCGCTCCCATGACGTCCCGAAGTGTTATCTCGGAGTCTTCCGGCGATTCATCCCTTATCGAGTCCTTAGTGCGACTCGCCAGTACCGGTGATCCCTTAGATTGTGAGAATCGCTCCGGAATGGTGGACTGGGACTGGGATGGTTTCCTGTTGAGCCGCTGAGATTTGCCTACGTCCGAGCCTCCCTTGCCCGCCATATTGGCACTCTCGGGACGGGGGGACACCAGGGGGGAAGGAGTCCAGTGTAGTATGTCCAATGCACACGACGATTTCTCCAATTTCAGTGTTGAGGCCGCCCAGCAAGGCGCTCAAGGATCAGAAGCACCCATCGGGAAGAAGAAGCGTAGGCAGGGAGGTACCATGTGGAGACACCGCTGTACCCCACCACGGTCGCCAGCGATGCGGGCGGAGCCTCCGGAATCCGTCGAGCTAACTGAGGCTAGGAATGTCCGATTTTCATTCCAAAAGCGGGTGCCGCCTCAGGACCGGCTTAGCAACCGATTCCCACAATCGTGGGACAGGATAGATAGCAGGATTATTGCGGAGGATCGGGAGGTCTTCGGAGCTCCGAGCTCACGCGGCCATCTTGGTTGGCAGCGAAGCTCCTCCCCCCAAAGCTCTGTTTTTTGATATAAAATCAGGGCCTTTGGTGGTCTTATCACTGAAAATACAAGATTTGAAAAAAATATTATTGTCTATGGGTGCTCGTGGAAGACTATTTGTATGGACTGGAATCTAGAGAACGCTAAAGCGATTCTGGTATCTTACTGTCCTTTGCTGGGCTGGTCATTTTCTATCTAGAAAGTTAAATAGAGGCATGTCCAGAAAATAAAAAATGAAAGTCCTTCAGAAGAAAGCAATTCTGGTATATTATTGACCTCTACTGGTCGTTTTCTATCAAGACAGTTAAATAGAGGCAGTTGAACAAGCAGAAAGCAATTCTGTTTTTTTACTGACCTCTACTGGTCGTTTTCTATCAAGAAAGTTAAATAGAGGTAGTTGAAAAGAAAAAAAAGTCCCTAAGCATAAACAGGCAAGTCCTAGGGCTGATCTCCAGAGCTCACAAAGTACATACACATATAAGTATATACTAAAGTATATACAAGAGGTCTCGAATGCTCGACCTAAAAATAGTTAGAAAGGAATTCTGGCATTCGTTCTAACACTGCCAGTACTTTTCTTGCAGTTCCCGATCTTCATCATTGACCCTCCACCATTACCAGCTCTTCAGAGTTGTTGGCTGACGCGCAGGGATTAGCAGTAGACCTACAGCAAGGATGCCTGGAACATCTCAATCGGCCTCTTGGAGTTTAAAAAACTAGTAACAAAGACAACAAGAGTAATATCATCCATAGAGGACAAGAATACATTGTCCAAACGTGCTCACGGTTGGGCTGTGCTCAATAATTATGATGTCCTTAAACTCCGACCCTACCTTATGGCACATACAAAGATTGCCACCAAGGAAACGTTTTTAAGACTTCGGCTGGGAGTTGGCCTGATTAATCCATTTCTACCGTCTTGGCAAAGAAAAGGAGGCGATCAGTCTTGCCGTCTGTGCACCTGCCGCACGGAGAGTCTTATTCACATTATATGTATCTGCAAGAACTTAAAGGACATACGGATCTCCTTGCTGAAACCATTCTTTAATCTGCATGGCGTTAGGTCTTGTAGACAGACAGTGATGCTGTGCTTTAATCCAACTTTAGTACAGCTTAATTGCCGTCTTTTAAAATTCTTCGAAGTAACAGGAAATAGGCTTAAATGTATCCTCAGTTGTCATGGACTAGATCCGCTTAACGGCCCTGGCTCTTCAAGATCTTGCCCAGTAAAGCTACCTTATGGCTTCCCAAATTGGTATTGCGAAATACAAGCAGGGACATCAGGCAGTTGTCTCATGCTGCGCATCCCATCAGTTTAAAGTGATAAACTTTATCAAACTGACTTTTTACAGACTGAGTATTACTTGCACCATTGATACGTATGATTCAATAGGAAGCAAATTTTTTTGGGGAGTTATGTTAGCCTTGTAAACTTTTCATTTATCGTAATTTCGATTTTATTGTTCATGTGTTATATGCAAGGTTTTAATTAATCTTACTTACAGCAAGGATGCCAAGTGCATAACTCAAGCCCTGCAGCCTCTGAGGTTCAAGGGCGGCAACCCTTCAAGGGCCCCTAAACCCTTCAAGGGGCATCCATTCAGGCCCAAGGTCAATGAACAGCTGTGAGACATGGTAGACTCAAGGGCCTCTTTTCACATTCTGCAGGGAGCCCATTGTTTTTCATAATGCCACTGAATGGCACAAGCTTGGCATATACGAGCTCAACTAAAAGGTGTGCACTAGTTCACCAAGTGAAGCCAGTCTGTGCATCAAGATTCTCAGCAAAGAGCACTGTAATCATAGGGCCAAGCGAGGGACGGGCATGCCGCACTGCCTTCATTGCAACCTACATGTATCAGTTTAAATAAGGCAAAGATTGGATTGGCTTGAAAAGGCTTGGATTGACTTTGGCATTGAGGCTGCAGTGCTTTGTGATCTTAATAACACCTACATTGGGTGACCGAATGTAGGTTCAAACCTGACTCAGGTCATAGGTCTAGCTCTGGCCTTTCTCCTCGGTCTAGGCCCTTTTTACGCTCACCCTCACTAGTGCAACCTTGTAAGACACTAACACGCATTGATCTATTGAACAAAGGACAGCAGGAACTAAGGCCAAAACGTTCTTCACCGCAAACCTTTACCAATCAACCACTAGTGTTAAATGAACAAGAAATCTATGGAGATGTAACTTCAGAACTGAGCTGCACTGCACAGAACTGTGCTTTAAAAACATTATCTGAAAGGAAGGTGCTTGGGTCTTGGACCTCATTGTTTTGATATTTTTTGAATTCCTACCGTTTAAGGTACTGGGTTTTCCTGAAATGGTATGTTAAGTCAATATAACTCACTGATGTAAATATATCAACTGATTACTGTGTCTAAGGTTTAACTTTATATTTTTAAAAACAACTCAGATGCAGTTTATTGTGTGTTGTTTGTGAATTGCACCCTAGTCAGTTTTTATTCCAGAAAAGCATCTTGCATAGTATCAGATTGATTTATCATGTAAGGTTGGTTTTATTGAAAATTGACTATGAACATCTGGCCGACGGTCTTTATTGCCTGCTAAAAAGTGTGGAGGGGAGAAACAAATTTGATGTATTGTACATTTCCCTTCCCCATGCGTGTAAAGGACTACAGACTCTTGAAGCGCGCTCACGTCAAACGGGTCAAGTAACATAAATCTATGGAGCTCGCTCTAACATGCTCCCTTTCCTCAGTACAAAGCAGAAGTCCTCCCAATCTGTACCTGAACCTAATACAGTCAATGTTTGACCCCTAACAAGTTACATGGTCCTACTCAGAGAACACTTCCTTTGAATAATTTTCCACAAGATTCTAATTAATTTAGGTTTTATCCAGCAATTTGGTTCCTAGGTTTCACCAAGCATGAAGGCATCCTCCCTTCTATCTATTCAGGCTCTTCAAAGACATTCCTCTCTTCCCCATATATTTTCTTAAATCTAAAATAACGAAGTTGAATTCCTGCAGTGGGGGGCGATAAAAACTCTCTACACATACATACATTCTAATTAGATTATAACTTGAGAGCAGACAAGGAGAAACGAAACTTAAGGAAACGAAAGTTAGGCCTACAAGATTGGCTAACCTAAGAGCGTTCATTAATACACACCTGTCACACAAGTCTCTATACGAACGATTTATATAAACGTGGATACATTTATATTGCATAATATTCATAATGTGCATGTATGATTACATGATTTCTCTAAACACGCGCAAAGTCCTAATCATTCCTGTATACAACATTACAAACTTCAGTCCAACATCATTTTTTTTTAAATTAAATTTTTTATTTGAGCAGAGCATATGGTTCATGATATATTATATACTAAAAAACAATAATCAATAAGACAGCGTTTTAGCTAAAGCAGCTAATCCTATAGTCATTCAGGAAACAAAGTGCAAAGTGCAAATTTTATGGCAAGACCGGAGGCTCCTATTATGCTTACTAATCTTGCTTCATTCTCAACAGCAGCTAAGATAAGTAAGAAAAACTACAGTTCCCAGGGGACCAGGCGAAAGGCTGGCCAATGGGAATGTAAAGAACGACAATATAATGACCAATCACAGCATAGAACAGTAATAAGAGACACCACTGACTGCACAGCTCCCCCTCTTTTCTTGCTGCTCGCAGTCTCTTATCTTTTGCTCCCTTATAATATCATTGTGTGATTGTTATATTATTGTTACTGTGTTTATTAGCCTCTATTTGGATGCTTGCTTCGCGCTTCGTCTAGCGCTTGCACTCTATCATTCCTTCTGCCCCTTCCTTCTTTCTGACATTACATGCGCGCCCGACCCCCCCGCGCTCTTCGCTTCCGTGCTTCCGCCTGCAGTGCTTTGCTTGCGCTGCCTCAGACGCTCCGCGTTCTCTCACCGTGTGTTGTGGTGACGCGAGCATTATCGTTCACATTATTTTCATTTTTCTTCAGGCGCACTGCATATTCTTGCTGAAGGCTCCCATAGCCCTTTCCTTGCTGCCTGCTGGTCTGCTTTGCTCCGCCTGCCTTCCGGAACGTTCTCCTTCTGCCCACGCCCCCGAAGGCGGTCCCGAGCTCTAGGCCCTCCCGCCCTCCATCTATTAACCCTCGACTTCCTTTTTCTGCTTCTGCAGACATTATGGAGGATGCAGTTCTCCCGAACTGGTGCAGGTTCATGAAGAAGGCGAGGCCTTCAAGAAAGATTTAAGTACATTTATAAATAATTCTGTTGAGACTGCAGTCGAAATTTCAATGAAACGCATGTCAAAAAACATGGGAAATTCAATGCTGAGACTAATGTCCAAGGCTATGGCCCAATCTGCGGGGGAAAGCAGAAAGAGAAAGGTGGTTTCCTCTGCATCGGTCTGTGCTTCCAAACCTGCGTCATTTCTGACTAGAGAAGGTTCCTCGCGCTGGAGTGAGGACCAAGTGCCTCCCAGGCCTCCTGTATTGGAGGGGTTTGTTGGTTCCGAGGGCAAACAAAAACAAAGAAATGAAGTACGCAGAGTTGCCAAAACTAAAATTGGTCATTTCCTCCGTCTTGGACACTGATGATGACATGCCTGACACAGATGACGATGACTTATTTAATGTGTTTGATATTGCTGACCCCCCATACCCCCCTTTCAAACAGGCTAAAACTGATTCTTTTACTTTTGAGCCCGTATTCGACTCTAAAGGGCTTCCTATGTTCGATCCATCCTCTTTCCGTCACCCTAACTTTGCGGAGTAGTTGCCTTCCCATCATGTGGGTGAATATATTTCTGCCAGACTTCGCCTTCCCTTAGAGACCGCCGTGCAGTCAAGACTTCAATCTGAATGCCCTAAACCTGCTCTTCCGGATAAAATTACCTTAGTACCTTCTATTGACCAACCCCTTCTCACCTTCTTTTCAAAGTTTGGCAAGGACCCTCGGAGAAGGGTGGACAAAGCTTGGTCTACCTTCCAAGACAAATTACTGGATGTAATGGGCCCCTTGCCAGCATTTTTGGTATGGCCGAGTCAGCCCGCCTCAATGGAACAGACCTCCCGGCTGAGGATATATCTCTTTGGACCCAACAGGCCTTTTGCCTGCTTGGTAATGCCAATGCTGCAGTCACTCATGAGCGGCGCAAAGGCTTCCTCATAAAATTCTATCCCAAGTTGGCCAACCTTGCTCCTCTCGACCCTGGTTCCAAAGCCAATGGCCTCCTCTTTGGCGACAATCTCGTCCGCAATCTCAGTAGATTTGTTTCCACTTTTGAGTCACTTGACAAGGCTCAACAATCTATCAAGAAGGTCTTTACTCCTCGGGGTTTGGACGGGCTGGCAGAGGCAGGGGTCGCTCTTCCGGCAGTCCCTACAACAATCAAGGCTCCAGAGGTTCCTACAACAATTCCCAGGACTACAAACCCCAGTTCTACCCTTCAACTCCAATCAACAAGGTAAGCCATTCAACTCCTCCTCCTGTGGGGGGGCATTTAAAATTGTTTTTAGCAAATTGGCAAACCCTCACTACAGACCCTTGGGTTCTCAACACGGTTCAGGGTTATCTTATCGAATTCTACTCTCCACCTATCCAAACTTCCTTTCCTCCCCCTCTAGCTTTCTCCTCCGACATGGCCCTTCTCATCTCCAACGAGATCCACTCCCTTCTTCAGAAAAAAGCCATCTAGATTTCTCCCTTCGACTCCTCAGGCTTTCTCAGTTCCATTTTTCTGGTGCAAAAGAAGAAAAAAAATTACGCCCAGTAATCAATCTGAAATGGTTCAACCAATTTGTGGTGTACCGCCACTTCAAAATGGAGACTATTCTTCATCTAAGAGACACTCTTCGCCCCGACGTTTGGATGGTTCACTTGAACTTGCAAGACGCTTACCTGACTGTTCCTATCCATCCTTCCCACTCGAAATTCCTACAATTCCAGCGGTCGGGCGTGAACTACAAGTTTACTTCTCTTCCTTTCGGTCTTTCTTCTGCTCCCCGGTGCTTCACAAAACTCTTGAAGCCGGTCGTCGCCTTTCTCCGTTCTCTTGGAATCAGACTAATCATCTATCTAGACGACATTCTGATCATGAATACCGACAAACAACGCCTGCTGTCCGATATGCAGAGTACCCAGTCTCTCCTACTGGAACTAGGTTTCCTCATCAATTTCGAGAAATCTTCTCTGTGACCGTCCCAAAACATGGAATTCCAAGGTTTTCTGGTGGACTCTGTGGCAGCATCTCTCCGCCTTCCTCAAGCAAAGGTTTCCATGATCATAGCAGAGATCTCTTCCATCATCCAATCTTCTCTCTCTGTCTCTTCGGTCACTAGCAAGGATCGTCAGACTTCTCTCTTCTTCCATTCAAGCAATTTTACCGGGTCCGCTTCATTATCGTGCCCTTCAACGTTTAAAAATCAGGCACCTGCGCCAAGGCCTCGCCTACGCCGATCTCATTGCTCTGGATCTAGAATCCCGCGACAAACTGCAATGGTGGATAGACCATTTAGATGCGTGGAATGGATGCACTATCTTCACTTCAGCCCCAGATCTTGTGTTAGAATCCGATGCCAGCCAGTCGGGTTGGGGCCCCCGTTGTTGTCCGATATCGACTGGAGGGACATGGTCTCTAGAGGAGTCCAAATTGAACATAAACTGTTTAGAGATGCTTGCAAGTTCCTTTCCAATCCAAAGCCTCCCAAAAAACAGAATCCGTTGTTCCATCCTGCTACGCATGGACAATGTTTCTGCGGTCCACTATATCTACCTCCTCGGCGGTACCAAATCCAGACCTCTGGCAGAGCTGGCGAAAAGTCTTTGGGACTTTTGTCTGTCAAACCAACTCTCCTTGACGGCGGAGTATCTTCCGGGAGATCTCAACTCAGTGGCAGATTGGCACTCAAGATTTCTCAGAGACTCCAGCGACTGGAAGCTCCTTCCGTCCGTTTTCCTTTCTCTCTCTCAAAAATGGGGTCCCTTTTCCATAGATCTTTTTGCTTACCGTCTCAATTCTCAATTGCCCCGGTTCTTCAGTTGGCGTCCGGATCCTTTTTCTTTGGCGACGGACGCTTTACTCCAGGACTGGTCCCGCCAGCTCAACAATGCTTTCCCTCGGGGGGCGTGGCCAACAGCATGGCCGACTAGACGTGCCTCGCCGGTGCTCCGGCCGAGTTGCCCCATCATCCGCCGTAAATCCTCGACATCGAGCTTGAAAACCTACCAGCTTGAAGCTAAACCTTTGCGACTACTGGAGCGATTGCTGTCTGAGTGGTAGTGAGGCTTTTTCTGGCGTTCGGCGAGCCCGGAGACGACATCGGAGAGAGGGCGGCCATGATGGCGGCCGCGAGGCACGGAGGACGGCGAGATCCCTGAAGCTACGCCCGGCAGGCTGCCCAACGGGACACGCAACAGGGCGTCCAGGGACCCCCCTCACGGTCGGGGGATACAACATACAATTGGGAGAGCAATCCGGGCCCGAACTGAATGATCGAAGGAGAACGGTCTCCCACCCCAAGATGGCGGCCGGCGGAGAGTACTGAGCTGGGGGAGGCCCATCGCGTGACTTGGCGGGCTGGGCGCTGGCCTGGTGGGTACGGAGGTGCGTAGTGGAACGAGCCGGACTGGTGTCCCGATCCCGGAGGTGCGGTGGCCGTCGGAAGCTGCCTCTAACCCCCTCCCCCCCACGGCGTGGCTGGCTGAGGACGACATCGTGGCAGAGTGATACAGGGCGCCCGGACGCTGAGGACCGGGGAGACGCAACTGGGGAGCCATACCGAGACCAGATACGATCGGACTCCCCCCGGTAGACACCAACCAACGGGTCGTGCCCGGCCGGCCGGCAGGCTGCCACAGGTAACAGCGGCGGGGAACCGTGTGGCCCTCTGGCACCCCTGTACTGTACATCCCCTTCAGCGCAAACAGCCGGGCCCCCGCACGTGGAGACCATGGGGAAGAAGGATCTGGTTCCCAAGAGTACGAGGCAGGGCCCCATGGACAATTTCGCGGCTCCGCGAACCGGGACGGATCAACCAGGCTCCCGCCCCGATATGGCCGTGTTACTGGAGGCCATTCAAGCGTCCAGGACGGACATCCAGGCGTCGTGATCAGCTCTGGAGACAAAGATTGGAGAAGTGGGAGTGGAGGTGACACTGTTGCGACAAGACTTTCGGAACTTGAACGAGAGGGTAACGGCCGCGGAGGACAAGTTAAAGGAAGACGGAGAGGCGATTACTACGCTCAGAAAGGACATGGCGGAACTCCAGGCTGCGCACCGTCATCTCCAATGGAAGGTGGACGATGCGGAAAACAGGTCCAGGCGCAATAACCTCCGCTTTCTGGGGTTCAGAGAAGGGATTGAGGGCAAGGACATGGCCGCCTTCCTGCTCAGTTGGCTCAAGAATACCTTCCCGACTGCGCCATTTTCTCCCTGCTTCATAATCGAGCGGGCGCACAGGGCGCTCTTGGCCAAACCACCGGAGGGAGCGAGACCCCGGCCGGTCATCGCACGCTTCCTGAACTTTGCCGACAGGGACCTGATCCTCAGGGAAGCCCGGACTCTGGGGGAGATCCGGCTGGAGAACGCAACGATAATGATCTTCCCAGACTATAGCCAGGAGGTATCAAAACAACGCCGTTCCTACGACTCGGTGAAAGCTAAGCTGATATCCCTACAAATCAAATACATGCTTCTCTTTCCCGCCAAGCTGAAAGTGATCTATAAAGACAAAGCTATCTTTTTTACCCATCCTGAGGAAGCATGGCAGTGGCTGGATAGCTGAGAAGTGGCTAGCCGGAAGGCGATGGACAAAACAGTGAGGAGTAAGTCGCGATGGGAATTACCGAAGCCACAGAGACAGCGGCCGCGGAGGACCCAACACAAGGCTTCTGCGATGCCATATAGGACCCGGGGGTCGGCAAACATGAGGGACGGCAGATCGGAGTCCCCTGACCCTGCGCCAGGCTCGCGGTTTAGTGGACTGCGGAAGGGAGTACGTTCTGAGGGAGACGACGTGGAGGAGTCAGAAGGCCCATCGTCCGATGAGGAAGACATGGAACTCTTGAGTGAATCATTGCACCCGTTGGCGAAGGAGATCCGTCAGATGGAACAGGACCTGTCAGGCCATGGCCTGACCACAGACACACAAGACTCCCATTCATGAACATTGTTATGTGTAGCTCGGAGGAGATGGCAGCTCGGCGCAACGGAGCACGCAAGTTGGCGCAGTCCCCCTCACACTTTTCTTTTCTCAGTGTTTGATCTAACTGCTGCTCCCATTGATGGTTTGGTCCCATGTTGGGGCGCAGCTGGAAGGGGAGGGACGTGGGGTGGGGGCGGGAGGGGAAAGTTGGTGTTGTTATTGCCTCATGTTGGGGTGCCGGGAAGTTGGGGGGGGGGAGAGAGTTGTGTGTGAAGCAGCGAGTTCGAGACAGTTTACCCTTGCTAATACCCTGGCCCTGGGGTCCAGTACTCGATGGTACTCGTAAAATGCAATGGCAAGTACACTAGCTGAACCACGCCTGAATGGCGCTGGGGTTAAGGCGCTAACCTGGAATGTGAACGGCCTGGGTTCCAAAATTAAGAGGAGCCTGGTTACTGCCTATATTAAGCGCTTAGCACCGGACATCATTTTCCTCCAGGAAACCCATTTGAGGGGGAATCACTGTGCTTTTATAGCACGCGGGCAGTACATAGTCTTGGCGCACACAGGATACACTATGGACTCACGGGGAACCGCAATTCTCATTAGGAAAACAACGCCCTTTACAGTGACACGTACATGGTTGGACCCACAGGGTACATTTGCCGGGGTGCAGGGGACATGGAGGAGGCGCAGGTACACGCTGTTGTCAGTCTATGCTCCACCCAAATTGCAATCACAAACGATGCAGGAGATCACGAACATACTTCTAGACACGGCTGACACGGTTCAGATCATGGGTGGGGATTTTAATGATGTGATGTGCACGACACGCGATAGATCTGGGAACCCTCACACAGTGGGTGCAGAGACAGCTCTGGCGCGTAGAATGGACACCATCGGTCTCACCGATGTGTGGCGGTGGCTCTATCCTGCGCAGGAAGCTTACTCCTTCTACTCTGGGGCCCACAAAGTCTTCTCTAGACTAGATTATATATTCACTTCTAGACAGGAACTCTCGGCGGAGTACAGGGCGAGGGGTATTTCGGACCATTCCCCGCTGTTCGTACACATTGGGCGGGAAAGGGGGAGAGGACAGGCACAGTGGCATATGTCGTCATGGGATATACAAACTCCTGAGATTTTAGGGGGCATTAGAGCGGATATCAGAGTCTATATGGCGGAAAACGAGGGATCGGTGCAGTCCGGGGTTACACTGTGGGAAGCCATGAAAACCGTGTTGAGAGACCGCTTCAATCCAGGGTGGGGGAGGCCAGAAGGAAACGCACTGAGGCAATAGCGAAAGAGGAGGCAAGCATTTTGACTCAAGAGGCCGAATACCACAGAATGAAGGGGGAGGCACGCCTTAGAAAACTGCTGGACACTCAGAGGCTGTACAGGGAACTAATCACGGACGAAGCGCGTACGCAGGCGATGGCTACCCTACATCGCCTGTATGATGTTGGCGACAAATCCGGGAAACTCATGGCATGGTTGAGTAGGCGGGAGCGAGCGGCCAGGTGGGTGGATTGGATCGAGCTCCCTGGTAGGGCGCGGGCGTCATCGGATGACACTATAGCAGACGCATTTGCGACTTATTTCGAAGACTTCTACAGGGCTAGGGACCTGGGGGACTGCGAAGTGGTGCAGTCGTACTTGGGCGACATGGAAGGCCCGCAGTTGACTGCCGAAGATAATGAGGCTCTGGAAGCCGACCTGTCGTTGGATGAAATCGCGGAGGCGATGGCTGCTCTGAAACCGGGGAAATCCCCGGGACCCAATGGTTTTCCGGCGGAGTCTTCAAGCGGACGGGAGACCTCCTTTCACGCCACTTGAAATCGCTCTACACAGATGCGTATGACTCAGGGAGTCTCCCGCCGGACCTGGCCTTAGCTACCATAGTCCCGATCCACAAGGAGGGCAAGCCCAGGGAGGACTGTTCCTCCTACCGCCCGATTTCCCTTCTGAATATTGAGACTAAAATCCTGGCCACTATCCTGGCGAGACGCCTACGGCAGGTCATAACGGAATTAGTACACCCAGACCAGTCCGGTTTTCTGCCGGACAGGGCCACTAAACTCAATTTATGGCGCACCCACAACTGGCTTCAGGAAGTCTGTGAAAGAAGTGAGCCACACTGGTTCCTCTCCTTGGACGCAGAGAAGGCATTCGATGCAGTCCATTGGCCCTTCCTGATGGGGACCCTTGAAGTTTTGGGTTTGGGCCCAAATTCCAGCATTGGGTGCGGCTTTTATACTCGAACCCTAGGGCTCGAGTGCGGATCAATGGGCGAATGTCGAGAGAGTTCGCGATAGAGCGGGGGACCCGCCAGGGGTGCCCGCTATCCCCACTCCTCTTTACCCTCACGATTGAGATCCTTGCGATCCGTATCCGGCGTAATCGAGCTATAGCTGGATTTCATTCGGGGGACTCGGACACTGACCAGGAGAAGATCTCGCTGTATGCTGATGATGTGCTGTTATACGTGACAAACCCGGCTAGGACAATCCCGGCCTTATTCGAGGAACTAGGCGGCTTTGGAGCAGTAGCCGGGCACACTATAAACTGGCACAAATCGGTCCTCTACGACCCACAGGGTGCTCCGCGGGGGGAGTGCCTGCCTGAGTTACTCATCCACACTACAGAAGGCTTTCGGTACTTGGGGGTCTTTATCACCCTAGATAGGCAACGCTTTTACGCAGACAATGTCAATAGAGTATTGGTGGCAGCGAAGGCGGAGATGGATCGGTGGAGACCGCTCCCGCTCACCATTTTAGGCCGAACTGCCCTCTATAAAATGATCCTGCTACCGAAGTTCCTGTATGCACTCCAAAATGAGTATTATCCCTTGCCGGCTATGACCGTGCATAAAATTCACGCCGATCTCCGCTCCTTCTTGTGGCTGGGGAAGCAGTCCCGGGTGGCGCTCATGACTCTACAGCGCCACCAATATAGTGGGGGAATCTCCCTTCCTAATCTGGAGGCCTACTACTGGGAAGAACACCTTACCCCGATCAATGATTGGATACACGCCCCGGCTGACCACCCTACTTATGCACTAGAGAGATCCAAATGGGGCAATAAGACGGTGCTGCACTTCTTGTATGGGGGAAAGGGGGCCACCAGCTCCTCCCTGCAACTAGGATTACCCTGTCGGCGTGGCGCAGAGCGACGGTTAGAATGGGCTGGAATGAGAGACCCACCCGCCAAACACCACTATGGTCATGTAGGTGGCTGACTGAGCTGAACAAACTACGAGGCTTTCAAAGGTGGGACGATATCGGCATTTCCACAGTAGGGGATGTAATAGCAAGGGGGGAATTAAAAACTTTCCAGGCATTACAGCATGACTTTGGCCTCCAGAAAACCCAATACTACAAATACCTACAGTTGCGGCATGCGTGGGGGGCACAGAACATATCTCTCACAGACATACCCCAGTTTGCACCACTTGAGGGCCGTTTACTGAAGGAACAGATACAGAGGGGGGCGGTGTCTATGACATACAAAACACTGACGAATAACATGTTGGGTGATTTACAGGCTCTTAGGGAGAGGTGGGAGGCGGATGTGGGCACCCTGGAGAATCTGGATTGGGAACTCATCCTCATGCACCCGCGAGAAGTGGCCATAAAATCGAGGCTCCGTCTCATACAGTTTAAGGTTCATCATCGGGCCTACTTTGACAGGGTGAAACTCTTTCGGATGGGGAGGATCGCCGACACTATTTGCTTACGATGCCATCACCACACAGGCGATTTCTTCCATATCATTTGGGGGTGTACAGTGATACAGGAATACTGGGATGAGGTCTTCAGTGAATTGGGTGCGATACTGGAGGTGGATGTGCCTAAGGACCCCAAACTGGCGCTTTTGGGCATGTCAACGGAGGTGGACATCACACGCCACCTACTCATTTTCCTGCTGTTGGCTCTGGTAGTCGCGAAGAGAGACATAGCGAGACTATGGGGGGCACATGGGAAACCTAACCTGGAGGACTGGAGAAGGGGATTAGATATGTACATGGCAGCTGAACGGGTTACCTACAAAGCTAGAGGGTGCCCTCGAAAATTCCGAAAAATATGGGCCAAATGGAGGCACTACCATGGGTTGGAGTAGGAGGCCAGGACCTGTCGGGATTGGAGGGCGGGATGTCGGGTGGGATATCGGGGTGGTGCGTCTGCTGATGATGCCTGTATAACTACTCTCAGAGGGTTCGGGCCACGGGATTGACTACATCAAATGTTGCATAACCTAGAGGGCTGAGGTGGACTCGGGGGTCGGGGGGTGGTGGAGAAGGGTGTCACGCTGCTTGGGGGGGGAGGAGGAGGGTGGGGAGGGGGGCTTCAAAATGGTGTTCCACAGTTGATGTCTTTTCTTGCAGTTGATGGGGGGGGGGGGGAGTTTAGGGTGAAAATGCAAAATAAGTTCACTATGATGAATACGATGTGTCTGGATATTAAAAAAGTTGCGAAATGACGGGGAGAGCGGAATGTTGACGCTCCTCCGCGATGTCTTGTTTCGTGCACTTATGATTCGTCTGATGCAACAATAAAAAGAATTTTCAAAAAAAATAAAAAACAATGCTTTCCCTCCTTTTCCTATGATCAGCAGAGTGCTCTGTCAGGTTCGCTGGCAAACAACCTCCCTAGTTCTGGTTGCTCCCTTTTGGCAGTCCCAAATTTGGTTCCCCCTCTTTCCGGTACTCCTTCTGTCTTGCGACAATCTGCTGCTGAATCCTCGGGGCGTTTGTCACAACCTCATTCTAGACAACTCCATGACACTGTCAGCCTGGAAAGTTTCCGTCTTCCTCTCCTGAAGTCCTCATTTAACAAGAGGCTACTCTCTTAATCAGCCAGGCCTGGGCCCCTGGAACTTCCAAGGCTTACAAATCCGCCTGGTCTCTTTGGACAAGCTGGTGTCTGGTAAGGAATATCGATCCCATATCAGCCCCTCTGAACTTTGTGGTTAATTTTTTGGCTTCTGAAGCCAGTTCAGGTAAGTCTTATTGTACCATCAATCTTTATCGTTCAGCTATTTCCCTCAATCATACCCCTATTGACAGCAAGTCGACAGGCTCCCATCCTTTGATTTGCCGCCTGCTGAAAGGAGTCTGCTGTTCCAAACCTCTGTTGGCTAAGTATTCCTCTTTATGGGATGTTTCTGTTGTTGTCAAACTTTTTTCTGATTGGCCAGATAATTGTGCTCTTTCTTTCAAAATGTTATCTGCTAAACTTACAATGTTATTGTGTTTAATCTCCATCAAACGTGTTTCTGATGTGAAAGCTCTGGATATTTCTGCTCGCCAGTTTTCTCCTACAGGTGTGGTGTTTCAGATTTGCAGGCGGACAAAACTCTTTTAGATTCTGTGTTTTATCCTTATTTTCCTGCTCATCCCAAGATCTGTGTTGGACAGTGTCTAAAAGTGTATGAACAAAGGACTTCTGATCTCAGAACATCCTCTCACTCACAACTCCTTATCTCCTTCCGAAAGCCTCACCTTCCTGTTTCCTCCCCTACCCCTGCCTGGTGGGTTCGTTGGGTTATGTCCCTTGCGGGCATTGATGTCTCTGTCTTCGGAGCTCACTCCACCAGAGGAGCCATGGCCTCTAAGGCCTTTTGCGCAGGTTCTCGTCTAGAGGACATTCTGAGATCAGCAGACTGGACCAATGATAATGTTTTTTGTATGTTCTATTACAAACCAATCAATACTGTAGCTTCTGTTTGTTGTTGATATGCTTTGAATAAGCATAATAGGAGCCTCCCGCCTTGCCATAAAATGTAGATTTTCCTAGTTGTTATGACGGAAAGTGTTAATTTTATTTAAGACACTGAGGCGAGTATTATCCCACCGCTACACTTCTAACTTGTGTTCTCCCTCCCTTCAGCGAATCCGGCATTGCCGCCTGCATCGTCATAGGAAGACCTCTCTCTACCTTCTCCATTCTTCACCTCAGTGGTCCTTCCTGCCTGTACGTCTGGATCCTTCTCCCAGATCTTCTGTTGGACACCCTTCCTGGATTCCTCGGATTCAATATGTCTGTTCCTGGACTTTGGCGTTTTCTTTGATTATTGTTATGGTTCCTTTGTTTGAAGATCTTATCTCACCAGCTCAGCAGCGATAAGAGGAAGCTGCACAGTCAGTGGTGTCTCTTATCACTGTTCTATGCTGTGATTGGTCCTTATGTTGTCGTTCTTTACATTCCCATTGGCCAGCCTTTTGCCTGGTCCCCTGGGAACTGTAGTTTTTCTTACTTATCTTGGCTGCTGTTGAGAATAAAGCAAGATTAGTAAGCATAATACTCGCCTCTGTGTCTTTATTAAAATTAAGACTTTCCGTCATAACAACTAGGAAAATCTACATTTTACCTTATTACATAGCAGCAATGAAAGAAAAAAGATTTCCTAATACACCTAAAGTGTAAAATCAGTAAGTTGGTAAAACAACTAAGCCTACAATCATTCACCATACAAAGTGCAAAGTGCAAATTTATAAAAAGCTAAAGTGCAAAATGCAATTTATCTTATAACAATGATGACAAAAAACTCCTAGTATGCCTAAAGTGCAATGCCAATACAGTGCAAGAGCCTGCTCATCGACAAATTCCTACATAGCACAAAAAAATATATAATTATAATAGCTCATTATACAAATGCAAAATAGATAATTCTAACAAATTCATTGAAAAAATGCTAATACTCCTAAAATACAATTTGATGAAAATGCAAATGTCTCAATAAAAAGAAGCTGCATTGGTCTACCACTTCCAGTATTATGATCTCTCTTTAATCTTCTCTAATTCTTCATAAAACTTCAAATTCTTTTCACATTTTTTAGTAGCTCCTAGCCTCCTTGCATAGGCTTCTTCAAATTTTCGAGTCCTTTTCATTTTATTAAACCATTTTATCTTGGAAGGGGCTTCCCTAGATCTCCAATTTTGTAAAATTAGGGAGCGAGCTACCAGGATCAAAATAAATATAAAAACTTTTTCAGGTTCAGATTGCATTGTTTCCCCTCTACAAATTCCGAATAACGCGACTTCAGCCTCGATCGCAATTCTCTTTCCGATTACTTGCTCAATATCTGAAAAAACTATCTCCAAGAAAATCCTTAAGCCTGGAGCATGAAAAAAAGGTGTGGTGCCATCCACCTTACCCATCTATTTGGCATCGAAAACACTTGTTTTCAACTCCCGAGAATCTTTTACTTAAGGTAGTTAGATAAGAGAGCCATTGTGATAGGAAGGCCATCCTTTTATAATTTGCAGCACGTAATGCTTTACATCCTAAAAAACAGACAGACTCCCACTCCTTCCCTCACAGCCTACATCCAGTCTCCCACGTTATTTTCTCCAGGTGATTGTTTATCACAGGGGCTTGTCCAAATATATGTAATAATCTATACCAGTTTCCTGTCCCTCTTATATTGGCCCTATAAAGGGCTACCACAAGGTGATTGGGGGAATCCAGCATACCACTAGTATTTTTTAGCAAAGAAACAATTCGTAGATATTCAAGAAAGGTCGGGTTCCTATGGTTCTTTGCCCTTGCCAATACTTCCTGCCAGGAAATCTGCCTGTTTTGTATAATAAAATGCCTTAGCTCAGACAGTCCACAACCTGACAGTCCACAATCTTCCCAAATATTTATGTGCCTTAATTGTAACTGGAGGCTGAGACTGACACATTCTCCAATTTTTAAATACTGAAGGCCGAGTTAATCCTTTTATAAAAGGATTGTAGTCTGAAAAGATAATCTTTTAAAATTTTGTACTGTGTTATTTTTGGGAAGTTTTGAAGTTTTTATAAAATACTGGAGTTGTTGATCCAATTTCTTCCATCATTTTATATATAAAATAGCTGTCTCTAGTAAAATTTGATCCTATCAAGCTGGACACTAAATCCAGAAGAGCAGCCTCATGATATGCTCCTAAATGCGGCAACGCCAAACCCCCTTGCTCTATTGGTAACTGTAACACATTCAGGTTGACCCTTGGAGCTTTCTTACCCCAAATAAATTGCCTAAATAAGGTATTGATTTCCCTAAAATATGACTGATTTATTTTTATTGGGCAATTAGAAAATAAGAAGATTAGCAGCGGAAGTATGGACATTTTGATTAGTGATACTCTACCCACTATCGATTAGGGGAGTAATGTCCATTGCTCCAGCAGCTTCTTGATCTTACTCTTCATTCTCAAATAATTGAATTCAAATAATTGCTGAAACTGTGAAGATGCATATATCCCGAGATTCCTTATTGGGTAAGTTTTTATCGCTTGTAGTTTCAGACAAGGTGGAAAAGAATGAGATCGGCATTAAGAGCAAGAACCTCTGTTTTGTTTGCGTTCATTTTGTACCCACCTATATTTTCAGACTCTGAAAACTCCCTCAAGACTCTTTCAAAATTCACTCTATCTGGAGTCAAATACAAAATGATGTCATCCGCAAATAGTTTAAGTTTAGCCATATCAGGGATAGGTGATTGGATAGCAACGTTATTCCGTATCTTTAAAAGCAAAGGTTCAATAAAAAAGATAAAAAGTAAGGGCGCAAGTAGGCAACTCTGTCTAGTCCTGCTATTTATTTTGATGGTTCCTGCACACTTTGCATTTATTATAATCTTGGCTGTAGCCCCCTGGTAGATATTATGCAACATGTCCACCACGTGTGTAGGAAATCCAAACCGACCAAGGGTAACAAACAGAGTTCTCCAGTTCACAAGGTCAAAAGCTTTTTCTGCGTCGACCATGACAATGCCTGCCAGAATGGAGTTTGTGTTAATATAATCCAGGGCATGTATTAAGAACTGTGTATTTGCTGCCATTGATCTACCTGCTATAAAGCCTGTTTGATCTCTATGTATTACCTCCTGGGCGGCCTTTAGAAAATGCTCTGACTATACCTTCATCAAAAGTTTATAGTTGGAATTCAAAAGGCTGATATATGAATTCACGTCTTCTGGATTTTTATCTTTTTTAACAAAAGAGACACAATTATTGCTTCTTTAAACACAACCGGAACCTCGCCCCCTAATCTAAAAAAATTAATAGATTTCTCAAAGGAATGGTAAGTTCCTTTAAGAAGCCCTTTTAAAAATCAATGGGGAACCCATCCTGCTCGCAAGCTTTTGCCCCGTATGTTGTTTTAATAGCTGCTAAAATTTCACTAATCCCCACTTCCCTTTACAATTCGCCAATCCAATTCTCCGAAAGTTTTGGAACATTCATATTTATAAAATATTCCTGGATTAACTCCTCCTCCACTAAGTACTCGGTAGAATACAACCAGCGAAAATGATCCATTAAGGTTTGCGAGAAATCGCTACTATCAACTACTTCTAAGCCAGTCAGAGGATCTAGAATTTTCGATATTATAGCGGATTCTTGCTTTTTCCTGGTGGAATCTGCCAAGAGTTTTCCAATTAACTGGCTTTCCTCATAGACCCTCTGTTGAAATATTTGCGAATTACAGACTTCTTCTAAGATAAAAAAAAAATCTTCAACCCTGTTCTTGCCTGTTCCTATTTATTTGGGAGAAACTGGAGTTGAAGAGCATGTTTCTGGTCCACTTCTAATTGTAGTTGAGCTATATTACCCCTTCGTGTGCTGGACTGGGCCGCCGTGTAAGCTATTATCTGCCTATGTGCTGATGTCTTAAACCCTCCCCAGACAGAGAATGGGGTAGCGGTATTCTCATTAACCTGGAAATATTCCAGAATCAATTCTCAAAATCCTTTAACCCACTCCTCGTTTTGCAAAAGGAGACGATCCAGCTGCCACCTGGGACCTTCCCTTCTGTCTCCCGCAAGTATAATTTCCACAGCCACATATGCATGATCTGAGAAAGGATTACATTCTATACCGACATCTTTAAACAGAATGGATCTAGAGTTGAGAAAAAAATCTATTTGAGACGCTGTTCAAAAACGGTGTGAATAGCAAGTATAAAATTCCTTATCTGAATTCACTTTCCTCTATAAATCCACTAATTGGTATTCTTGTATAATAGCTCCCAGTATTTTTTTTGTGTTTGGTTTTAATTGTTTTTTATTTTTATTCGAGGTATCCTTTCTAATGTCCTGTATGAAATTAAAATCCCCACCAAATATCACCTGCTCAGAAGCTCCTATCAATAAATCGTAGACTTGTACCAAAGGTCCTGTATCATCTGAAGGAGGACCATAGTAATTTATAAAATTTAACGTCTTCCCCTGTAACTTGGTTACTACCCATATCCACCTCCCATGTATATCTCTATGGACTTCTAAAATTTCCCAGGGAAGTTTACTTGAGTAGTAAATTGCTACACCTCTGACTGCAAGACCAGAAGATGCAAAAAAGAGCAGACAAGGAGAAACGAAACTTGAGGAAACAAAAGTTAGGCCTACAAGATTGGCTAACCTAAAAGCGTTCATTAATCCACACCTGTTACACAAGTCTCAATACGAACGATTTATATAAAAGTGGATACATTTAAATTGCATAATATTCATAATGTGCATGTATGATTACAGGATTTCTAGAAACACGGGCAAAATCCTAATCATTCCGGTATACAGCATTACAAACTGCATTCTAACATCTTGATGTAGCAATATAAACTCTATTCTAATAACACGAATTACAGCAAAACAACAGAATATATGTGAGTGCAGTTTGTCCATGAGTATAATGCACCCTTACAAATTTTAAGAGCGGCGAGCGCTCTGTCAGTGTTATTGGTTCACCATGTAATTTGCAGCACTTCTCCTTATGACACTAAAATCTGCATACAGTTGAGTAGCACCTGCACAGAGGGCATGATGGGAAGAAACGGACTTTACAATGCAGCCTCAAGCACACGTTCTGTTTCACTACAAGCTAAACAACGATTGCTTTAACCGAGTATATGGCTGAACCAAGCACAAGCGTGGTCAAGGCGGTCGGCGTTCTAGCTGCTGGCTGGTGGGGAGAGGAACAGGAAAGTAGGACCTGTGCGAAGGACGGGTACGCAACAAGGTTAGTTGGGCTGGGGAGTAGGTTTTAAGAGAGGGGGCTGGTTTTAGGGCTCAGGGCAGGGGCCTGAGATCGGTGTTGGTTTTAAGGTAGCGGGACGAGTTTTAGGGCTCAGCAAGGGGGGAGGCAGAAGGGGCAATTTCCAGGGTAAGGGTGCCAGTTTTTGGGGCTTAGGGCAAGGGGGGGCTTGGGGTAGGTTTTAAGTAGGGGGCAACGTTTCAGGGCTTAGGGCGGGTGGGAAGGGCAGTTTCCAGGGCAAGGGGGCAGTTTTTAGGACAGGGGGAGTCAAGATAGTTTACGGTTTAAGGGGTGGGTGGTGTGACATCCCCAATGAATTGCGATGGCTTCTTTCTCAATCTGTGAGTACCTTTGTTTAGTGTCCGTGAGGGACCTGCTGGCGAAGGCAACTGGTGTCCAGTCTATTTCATCTCTTGGCCTTTGCATCAGTACGGCCCCCAACCCCGCCGGTCCGGCATCTACCGCGATAAGTGTGGAGTTTCGCGGGTCAAAGAACGCCAGCGTGGTGTTGCTGGAGAGGGAGCTCTTGATGTCCTGGAACGCCTTCTCCTGTTCCGATCCCCAGCTCCACGGAGTGGAGTCCTTAGTGAGCTCACGCAGCGGGAGGGTCAGGTTGGCCAGGTCCTTGATGAAACGACCACAGTAGTTTACCATGCCAAGAAAACTCCTGACTTCCGTGACCGTCGTGGGTGGTGGCGCATCCTTAATGTCTTTGACTTTGTCAGGATCGGGGTTGACGCCGTCAGCTGAGAAAACATACCCAAAGAACCCTAATTTGGTCCGTAAGAATTCACACTTGTCTCGGTGTAGCGTGAGTCCCGCACTGCGGAGCCTGCGGAGCCTGCGGAATACTTGCGCCAACCGGTGATTGTGTTCTGGAATTGTTCGGGCATGCACCATGATGTCATCGCTGACATTTATCACTCCAGGTATGCCAGCAATCAGCTCCTGAATGACATTTTGGAAGACTTCAGCCGCACTGGATATCCCAAAACTAAGTCTGGTGTATCTGCGAAGTCCAATATGGGTGGAGAAGGTTGTGATATTTCTTGATTCTTTGTCTAGCACCAGTTGGTGATACCCCGCACGAAGGTCAAGTTTGGAAAACCAACAGGCTCCAGCCATTTCCCCGATTAAGTCATCTATCGTGGGGGTGATATGGCACTCCCTCTTGATGGCAGCATTTGGGAGGCGCATATCTACGCAGATCCGGACTGCTCCCGGCTGTTTCGGTTTCCGCGTGACCACGATGGGCGAAACCCAGGGGGTGGGGCCTGATACCTTCTCGATTATTCCGGCTGCTTCCAGCTTCTGCAGTTCTTCTTCCACTAGTGGCCGAAGGTGGAATGCAATGCGAAGGTGTCGCAGGGCCACAGGTTGCACGGTGGGGTCCACGTGCAGATGTATTTCACGACCTTTGAGACACCCAATTCCCTCAAATAGATCTGGAAAGTCCATGATCAGCTGTTGCACCGACTCTTCATGTACTCCAAAGGCAAATGTGACCACCCCCAGGTCTTCGGCTGTTCTACAGCTCAGGAGCATGCCTTGACCCTCTTCCGACACAAAGATGTTGGCTCTTGTGACTTTGTCCCCATGGCGGACTGCCGCTTTGAACTTCCCACGGATCCGGAGCGGAATGTCTTGACCATAGGCATACACCGTGATGGGGGTGGGGCTGAGTCTCGGAGGTGTAGACATGTTGCTGTAGAGAGACGCACTCATAAGGTTTATAGATGCGCCGGTGTCTACTACCGCCATGATTTCCTGATCCGCCACCTGGATGGAGCATTGGGGCAGTGTCCTGGTGCGTCTGGTGGCGGTGCCGATCATGTGCACCTTGTGTACGGACCGCTCCTCCTCGTCATCGTCACCCATGTCGCTGTTGCTGGGCTCCCCTTCTGCGACCGTGTGCACCGTCTGGCGTGGCTTGCGGAACCTCTTGGACCGGCATACTTTTTCGAAGTGGTTCATCTTGCCACATCCTGAGCATCTCTTGCCCCGTGCTGGACACTCTGGTGCCGGGTGTCTCGGGCCTCCACAGTAACCGCATGACTGTCCTGATGCCCCACCTTGAGGGGGTGTCGCTCTTTTGGGCCATTTAGATGGTGTCTGGACCTGTATCTTATTGATCGGTTCCACCTTCACATTGGCTTGTAATGCAGCCTCCATGTGGGCCGCCCTGGCCTTGGACAGCTCCTTTGTGCGGCCAAGGGTGAGGATGTCGGGTAGAGGCTTCCCCGATTCTTCCAGGATTCTCTCTCGCAACTTTGCAGAAGCGCACCCTTGAATTATCTGTCCCCTGATCTCCTCCGTTACATCCTGGAACCCACAAGTTAGTGCCAGTTTCTTAAGTCTGGTGTGGTATGCATCCAGCGACTCTTCCGGCAGTTGCCGTGCTTGTCGGAAGATGAACCGTTCGTAGTCCTGGTTCGCCATTGGCTCAAAGTGTGCATTGAGAGCGTTAATCAGGGTATGATGAGTCTTGGGGGTCGCCTCTGTGAGGGTCCGAGCGATGGAATGAATGTCTTTGCCACCAAGGTGGAGAACCATGGCACGCTTCTGTTCCTTGTGGACCTTGGTGGCCTCGAAGAATATTAGGAGCCTGTCCACCCACTCCTTCCATTTCGGAGCGAGAGTGGAGGGCGCACCCTCCACCACAAACGGTTCAATGGGCGGAATGGTAGCCATCGCCCAGGACGCGCTTGATCAGGCCCGTGGCCGGCCGAGGTGAGGTCCGAAGAGGCACTTCGATGAAGCCGTCGACGACTGGGGTTTTGCACGGACGTGTCAATGCCCACCGGCAGTGCGGACGATGACCGCTGTGTGTCCCTCAGCGACCGCAGCGGAGCGCGTGCGACCGGCGCTCCGGATTCGGACGGCAATGCAGCGCCTAGGGACGGGCAGACACCACGTCCCCTCGAGCAGCTAGGCAGGACCGGACGCCGTCCAGATCGCCTCGCCAGGCGTGCCGAGGTGCGATTCACGCACGTGCCACCAAGCACGGTGCGGCACAGGACGGGAAGATCCTGCGGGGGAATGGCCTCGCGCGACCAATTGTGCTTCGATGCGCAGCAGGGTAGCGTCGGGCAGCGCCGCTCACCTCCAAAGAGCCAGGGGTAGAAGTCGTCGTCCCTCCAGGCGCGCTGTGTGGGGGTGTGTGTGGCAGCAAGGCACGAGCACCACGAGCGAATGGGAGCGCTCGCAGCCGCCTCACCCGAGGATGGGCACACACACGCCCGTAGCGAGGGGTCGGCAACCACCCTCGTCGCCAATTGTTGTGTCCTGTAGATGGGGAGTGATCGCCCTAGGGGTATCAATCTGGGACCTACACTCCGGGGCATCTAATCCTAACTAGGCCTAACACGTGGCCCTAGAATGAACTCAGTCGGACACTGGGAATAACTTTGTTGCTTGGTCTGCGCGCCTCTGAACGCCTGCGTGCGTGCGAGACCTCTTTTTATTATCAGGAGTCACATGACTAGGGCGCCCCCACGCCCGGGGCGCCAGGGGCGGACCTCCAGGAACATAACAGTGGGGTCGGGTTTTAGGACAGGGGGCATGATTTTAAGAATAAGAGTGGAGGGAAAGGGGCATAAACTCTGCCACACATCCTTTACCAACCATGCCTTTACCCCAACATTGCAAGGTAAAGGCAAGCATGGTAAAAGCATACGTGGTAAAGGAATGGGTTGTTGAGACGCATCAGTGGTTCGGACTGCGTGGTAGAGGCACGCATGGTTTAACCATGCGTGCCTCGGTCATACAACCCTTGCATTTATCAAATTCTATACAGGAGCACATTCAGTTACATGTTCGAAAAATGCGCTTTATTCTTCAGCAGATCACTGTAATTGGGAATGATTTACATACGTTGAGCAAAGGCATAATGTATCATTCATTCTTCCTTCACCTATGCACTGATCTGTCCACTCACAGCTATCTACTGAACCACTTTCTAATGGCTCTTACCCACATATACACCAGTCTATTAATTCACCCACATTCCAGAAAAAAGGCACACTATTCCGTTCCCAATGTTGTTTTTATTACCCTCACATCAGTTTGCTCCAAAAGAGAGTGTAAGCCCTATTTTATGTCCACGCAACTCACTCTGGGATATGTGTACCCTCTGGGGCTCGTTTTATCTTCCAATCCATGTGCCTTCAGTGATAGATTATACTGCTGGCTGTTACCACATGACCTGCTCGAGATTCCAGACTGCCACGTGAATAACCTTTTATTTATCCTGCTCCCTCCAGGTAGTGAGTAGGATAAATGAAACACGCATCTCTTTCTTCCTCCCACAGCACGTCCCCCTGCTGTGCAGCTAGTCACAGCGCTGAACAGATGTTTCAATAGACTTTTCAAGTGAGTCATTTAACTCCTTGTGATCACATACGAGCATCTCTCTGACCACATATGGGCCACTTGGCCATTGTCTTACCTCATGTGTGCCACATTCTTTGCAGTCCAGATCATGACCTCACGATTTGGATAAGAGTTCAAAATGTTGTCGGCAGCATTACAGACAAACTCTTTTGCCATTCCCTGAATTTTACTCCGTATATATTACTAAATATTCAGCCTGTGACGTTTTGTGCTTATTGGTCGTTGGCTTTTTTATGTCTTCGCATGCTCTTTATTCACAACTATTGCTAATTTGATGTGAACATTGATGACAATATGCAAAGCACCTAAACTTGTTTTTATGCATATTTATACTTCCTAGATTACGACTATTTTTATAATCAGTAAATACTTTCCTTTAACAGGAGAGGCTTGTTTCTTGTTTTTCATTTTGAGCAAACGTATGCAACGCGTTGTCGCATAAGTTTGTATACAACTAAAATGTAAATCAGTGAATCCTTGGCGAACCATTGTTTAATTTGATAAAAATATGTTACAGTGCTGAATTTTCTGTTTGTGCATCCAAATATATGACAAAAAAAATGCCCATTACAATAAAGAATTGATGCACTGAAAACAAGTCAGATTAATCTGCTTCTCCAATGCTTGTTTTTTCGTGAGGTTTGTAACATTCCAGCCGCAGTCCTATTCTTTTGATGTCATCGCAGTGGCTTTCTCCCTGTAAATTCCCAGATCATTATTCCCTGAGCCGATCTGGATCATCATACCTTGCTTGGCTTCATTATGTGGGGCTTTGGGCAATGTTCTATTTGTTCCAATCCCCACTTGGATTTCACTAGTGGGTCAGGATCCTTTCTCTTGTCTCAGGATGTGACGATGTAGATGGATACTCTAGTGGTGACCTTGTGGATGGATAGTCTAGTAAGCCACCACAGGTCAGTGAAATTGGCAGCAAACACATGCTAATCTACAAAGGCATTGCTAAGAATGTGCTTCTTTACATGTCAAATAATATACATTTTTATCATAATGTATAACTTTGGTACCATTGCCTTTACCATTTAGAGAATTAAATGTATTATTTGATTTTGCTTCCCTTGTCTATCGAGACTGTTTACACCTGTTCTTCCTTGACATGAGTGCTTTTTGCAGCCTTCAGACTCCCTTAGCTTGAATTCGGTTTTCCCCATAAAAGTGACGTCCCAATAACAAATCCTGATGCATCCAAAGACGCATGAATTGTTGGAGTCGTTTATCTTCATCTCTGATATTGGGATAACCAGCTCCCTCAGGTTTTTAAAGAAAGGGTTTGCTTTCTGAAACACCTAGCAACATTCTTTATGCTGTGCCTTTCACCAAGAAACATAGGTTCAGACCCCGTCTCGATCCGCCTCATTGCCTGCGCATCGGCCTAAGCGACCTTTGTCTGCATCACAGCTGGTTTCGTATCCTTCATGACCACTTGTATTCTGGCCTTTTTACGGTCCAGTAACAGCTAAAACTCTGTTTTAACCTATTCATCATTCAGTTGTGGCCTCTACAGGGCTCGTTTAGTGGCACGCCTGCCTCTTGCAGAGATGTCTCCACTGCTCCAGCAGCCTGGATGGGAGGGATGAAGACTCAGGCAATCCATCTCCTTCGGGGTAGCCCACTCCGCCTTATTACTAGGGACCTTCCTGAGGCCTCATGTATCCTACTTCCTAAGAGGGGAGTAGCGTCAGGGTGGGTGTTTGGGGTGTCCCACCCCCCAAAAACACGTATTCTGTAGTAAATAGTTGGGTACAGGTGGGTTCAGTCGGGTATAATGAGGCGTTTGTCGGATTTCACCTTGGATTTCATATGCCCAAACTAACAAAAAATACACACAATCTCTCTTGTCTCTGGTTATGAAGGCCTTAAACAATGTTGATTAGTCTGAAAAATGTTGTGTTTTAAGTACCCCCAACAATCCACCCTCCTCTCTCTCTCCCTTTCCACTGCCCCTCAAGCCCCCATCATGCCCTGCTCCTCGTGTTAGGTGTTTCAACAAGATTTCCCAGTGTGATTTGGGGGAAATCTGAAGCTCACAACCTCCCCAATCTTATTGACCAAGCTAAGCCCCTGCTTACTCCCAGTCTTCGAGGAGCTCTACAGATCATGCATCTTTACGTTTGGCTCAGCGCCTTGACAACCTCACGGGTGAGTAGCGCGCTTCACAACTCCCTGATTGATTGATTGATTTGAAATCCCCCTTTCATCCACACCTTAATAATGGTTGTAGCTGGAAGTTCAAACAGTTAAGACAATCTCCAGTATAAAAGTGGAACACTCACACTTGGTGAAGATCTTTACGTCTTTACTGCTAGGCTGTTTAGTAGCTGGTAGACAAGCACAGGCCCAGATGTACATGCTGTAACACAACTGAAGAAAACAGCAGTTCAGTCCTCAGAGCTAGTTGGATCACCTTTGGAAGGTAGGCCAGAACAGGAGCACAGTCCTCAGAGAACATATGTGTGGTAGGATAGGAAACAGAACTTTCAAACACATATAGCATTAAACCATTCTGTAGGTCATCGATCTTCATAAGGCAAAGAGAGAACAAAGTAGTAAGAAAAGTGACCAAAAATGAAAGGCAATGGTCAAGCGATGTAAAGGTTATTGCGGCAACAGATAGCATGCAAAACATATGGCTACAAATTATTTATTGTTTATCAATAGTGCTAGTCCAAAAACATCCAGGACCATTTTCAGATGTTTTAAGTGAGATGACTGGAGAGTTTTGTGTTCGATCCAGTTCTAGAGAGGAAGTTTAACGCTTGTGGACTGAAATTAGAATTTGGTGGGTTGACTGCCAAACCGCTCGGGCAGTTCGAGAACCCCCTCTGCTGGCCCAGCTGCTTCTGGCCATCCATCTTTAACATGTATTGCCAGGCTGATTGTTTTGCAAGTAAATAAGTCAGTGGAAGTTTTGTAAAGCGCATGAATGCCAAGGCGTCTTAGCGCTGGAATTGCCTTTACTGATCACACGGGGAAAGAGGAGAGAGCCAAGTGTCCTACACAATTTCAAGTCATTTTATGGTAATTTGGAAAAAATCCAAATACCTATGAAGGGTTAGTAAATGCTGTACGATTTAGCTTACAACATCTGAACCTTCACACAGTAGACTTTTCCTTCATTTTCTCAACCAATGTGCCAGCTTTTTGCTTCAGGGAATAAAGCAACTTAAATGTAAAATAATGATGTGGTTTCGCCTCCTTCTCCAATTACTCGGGCTCTGTTGAAACACAAAATTTCTTCCAAAATCATCTTTCAGCATTTCAATGATATGAAAAAAGGCATCTCAGTATTGGGGAAGGGATGTGGCCGCATACCCGTGCTCATCCAATGGCTAAATCCAAACGTACTGATGAACATTCTGTGTTATAGACCGTATGCCCACGTGTACGCCTTCTTACACGCCCTTTTGCACGCCCATGTACTCTTATCTCTCTCTTTCTCTTGCTCCGCCTGGAGCGCTCCGCCTTCTCTATGCAAGTTAATGTATGTTTAACGCATAAATAATGTACTCTGTGAATAAAGTTCAGATGAAGACCTTTCCTGAACCTTAGTGGTGATGGAACCCGATTCTCCCTTAACTCGAGTTACTGAAATAAAGCCCTTTTGAATCGGACACCACGGACTCTGCCTCTCATTATATGCATGACTTCTTGTTTAAGTATAGAAATTCCGACAGGGTAATATTTTATTTACCACAAGTATTAAAACCAACTTCACTAAAAGATGAATGTTATCATTTTGAGTTCAGGCATGCTAAATTTGTTTTTCTACCATGTTCCCAAGGTCAGTTAGGACCTAGGATTCTGACCTATGGGAACAGTTAGCCTTGCAATAGTGAAAAATGAAATTGGCTGTAATTCACTATCAGGACATGCCACACACAGGGCATGTCCTACCTTTCACATACAGTGCACCTTGCCCACTGGGGTACCTTGGGCCTACCATAGGGTGCCTACCTTAGGGGTGACTAACATGTAGAAAAGGGAATTTTTAGGGACTGTGCAATTTTTTCGTGTCAGGTTGGAATTTTCAGAGTCGATTTTAAATAATGGAAAACTGTTTTATGGAATATCTATCAGATCCATGATTACAGCTTTTTTCTTCTAACAGAGCGGTGTCTCACGCCCTGAGCTGTAGCCAGGAGTGATGAAGAGTCCACCCGAACACATACGGGTAATGACATTATTTTCATACAAATGTTCAAATGCATAATGAACTCAGTAAATGGCAGGAGCACTAATGGTGTTAGTGTTCCCAGCCTCAGAGCTATAATTTGAGTAGAAGTAAGACGATTGGTGTGTAAACATGAAATAGCATGTCACTATGTTTTTCTTTTTACAGGTGACAACACTAATCCTGTAGATCCTTCGTAAGGGAGACCACAGGAGACTGTTGGTTGTACTTTTCCATCTACTTAATATTATTTGATTTTGCTTTCTACACACATATTTACAATAGCAACACCATCTAGGTCCTGAGGAAGGCCAAGATCGAAGTCCGATCATCATGGCTGAAACATGTGGACTCTCGATTTAGACCAGCGCTTTCGACAATTCTTTCAGTTCGCGCTCGCACTGTTTCTTAACATTTGACACCAAGCGTTAACCATTAAAAAAAAATTACGCTTGGTAGCCAATTTAAATTATCACTTAACACATCACTTTTTTTGCACTGCAAACACCCACCCCATAGAATATTCTTCATGCTTCACAGATCTTAGGTGATCAGACCAACTGCCCTTCTTAAAAACATCCGTGAGTTCCTCCCTCATATAGAGGGGGTTGTAGCCCTTGGTTGCACTAGGTATTGCAACCAGATGATGAAGCATGCCACCTCAGTGGGTGATGGGATTCCGTCCTCTTAAATAGGCTACTTCCATGAAGACATAAGGGCACTTGCTTGTACTGTATGTGTCTCTGACCTCTCCTTGTAGGAGTGTATTAGACCCGCATATTTCTTTGTTTATAGTATATTGTATTGGGGATTGTGTCCGCGCAGGTCTCTACATTTCTCCCTGAGACCCATAACTTACCTAGTGTTTTGTAAGTGGGTGCACTTGCCAAGTCGACATGGCAGTCCCAGACTGCACACATGCTCTCCAATGGCAGGCCAGAGTGACACTTTACAGGCTGTTTGCGTGGGTGGCACAATCCAGTGCTGCAGCCCACCAACAGCATTTGATTTATGGTCCCTGGCATGTGCAGTGCACTTTACTAGGGACTGACACATAAATCAAATAGACCAATCATGGAAGCACCAGTCCATAACACATTTTACGACAAGAGCACTTGCACTTTACCACTGATCAGCAGTGAGAAAAGTGCGCAGAACCACTATACCAGCAAAAACAGAGTCAAAACCAGGAGGTCAGAAAGCAAAAACCAAAAGATGCCAAGTCTAACAAGGGCTCAATGTACAAAGCAAACACTAAGGGAGAAAGTGGACAGCCCTGTTGTGTGCCCCGCCTAGAGAAAGATGGACACTCATACTAGTGACCATTACCTTAGCTACAGGATCTTTATACAGCCACTGAATGAGGGTAATGTATCGTTTGCCTATCCCACATTTATCCATGATCAACCACATGCATCCCAAGTGATGTGGTCAAAGGCCTTCTCCGCGGCTTGCATACGAATACCAATATGATCCTTAGCCTTACCAGCCACATCAAATGCCGCAATTGCAGTATTGATATGGACCGTAGTATCTCTACCGGGGATAAAGTCATGCTGTTGTTCTGAGACCACATTTTGTATGACTGCCGCAAGACGCCGAGCTAGAATCTTAGAGAAGACCTTGGGATTCGCGTTGATCAAGGAGATCGGTCGATAAGAGCTACGCTCTTCAGGAGGCTTATCTTTTTTAAGAAAGACAATTATATTAGTGCTCCTCCAAAATGGTGGGGCTGCCTCACTGTTATGTGCCAAGATATCTACAAAGATTGTATAGAACTCTAAAGGTATAGAGTCCTCACCCGCTGCTTTCCATGAGGATAATGAGTTTATAGCTGTAACCACCTCTTCTGAGGTTATTATTAATTATTATTATTATTATTATTATTAATTGTGTTTTGTTAAGCGCAAACAACCCGGAGGCCTCGTAGCGCTGTGTATAGTCAGACTAGTATTAGATGAGAGGACAGGTTTAGATGAAAAGAAGAGTTTTAAGTTCCTTCCGGAATTTCAGAAGGTTGGGTTTACTGCGAAGGGTGGTAGGCAAGGAGTTCCAGGCTTTGGCGGCGTTCCAGGAAAAGGAGCGCCCGCCCCATCTGGTACATCTGATTTTATTGACGGTGGCCAGGAATGCTGTGCTAGATCGCAATGATCTGTGGGGGAGGTAGGGGGTCGCTAAGGAACAGATCATTGCTGGAGCAGTCTTCCACATGGCCTTGTGCATGATGCACATGGATTTGAACAATACTCTGGCCTTAATGGGAAGCCAGTGCAGTTTCTTCAGAGCCGCTGTTCCTGATTCCCGCTGATTGAGGCCCAACAAAAGGCGGGCTGCAGCATTTTGAGTCACCTGAATCTTCCTTATTGTAGAGGCAGGAGCCCCTAGGTATAAGGAGTTCCCATAGTCTAGACGGGACAAGATAATGGCTTGCACCATTATTCTATGGGCTTGAAAAGGGAGGAGTGGCAGCACTTTCCTACGCATGCGCATAAGACCAAAGCAGGTAGCGGACAAAATGGTTGCTTGCTGAATGAAGCTTAAGTTTGCGTCCAGCCAAATGCCCAAGCTTTTTATATGGGGCTTTGGTTGGGGCGGGGTGCCCATACATGGGGGCCAGTCCACCAGAGGGCTAGGAATAGTTGGATTGCCTAAAATCATGAGCTCCGTTTTCTCGCCGTTTAGCTTCAGGTGCGAAGCGGCCATCCACTGGGTGACCGCTACCAGGCAATTGCTAAGATTCGAGAGGGAGGTATCGGATTGGTTCATGGATACAACCAATTGTGTATCGTCGGCATAGGTCACTATGTCTATGCCGAACGAATACACTATGTCAGCAAGTGGTTGCATATAAATATTAAAAAGGGTAGGGCTCAGGGCAGAGCCCTGAGGCACACCTTGGTCAAGGGGCCAGATTTTTGAATGGATGGTGCCCTCTACAACCTCAAAAGAGCGATTCTCCAGAAAAGACTGAAGCCAGTGCATGGCTTTCACTGAAATTCCTATTTGACGTAGGCGGTGGAGGAGGATGCTGGTGTTGACAGTGTCGAAGGCGGCACTAAGGTCAAGCAACATAATTGCTGTGGTGCCGCCTTGGTCCATCTGTTTCCTCGCCAACTCAGTTACCGTCAGAAGGGCCGCCTCAGTTCCCAATTTGGGACGGAAACCTGCTTGGGAGTCGTGAAGCAAATGATTATTTTCTAGGAATTGTGTGATAGAGGCATTAATATGTTTTTCTAATAGTTTGCTGACCCAAGGAAGTAGTGAAATAGGTCGGTAGTTGGCCATGTTATCTGGGTCCAAGGTGGGTTTTTTCCGTAGTGCTCTGACTTGGGCACGTTTCCATGCAGAAGGAACTGAACCTGTAGTAATGGAGGTGTTTAAAATATTAAGGATGACAGGTCTGATAGTATCTGTGATCTTTACTAGCTGGCAAGGGGGTGCGGGATCAGTGGGAGACCCAGATTTAACTTTCCGCATGAGGGCATCAAGAGAGTCGTCTTTTAGCAGAGGGAACTCATCCAATGTGTGGATCAGAGTGTGAGGTGGGATAATTCCTTCGTCATGGATCAAATTGGGTGGATCAAATGAAATATTTCAGCCTGATTGTCACAGCGAATCTGGGCTTTGCTGGGGTCAAGGGGAATAGGGGGGATGTCGATAAGAAATTTTGCTATCTGAAAAATTTCTCTAGGTGAATTAGAGGCAGTAGTAATTTTTTCTTCAAAGTACGAAGTTTTTGTACATCTAATTTCTGCTTTATATTTTTTGATAGCTTCATGATGGTTGGTTTTATCTACATTGCTGCGAGAATCCCTCCAAATTCTTTCAAGCTTCCTACACACTCTCTTTAATTCTTTAAGTTGGGGGGTGTACCAGGGTGAATCCCTTGATTTGGTCTTTTCTTTAAGGGCTTTTAGGGGTGCGATAGAATCCAGGGCTGTGCGCATCCAGTTGGTATAGTTATCATAAAGAGACGTAGGGTCTGTCTCAGTTTGGGAAGGAGCAGGAGACAGAGAATTAATCCACCGATCCGTGGAGAGTTTTGTCCAGTCTCTCCCTTGTAAGATGGTACGAGTGAGGGCCTGGGCTGGTGTAGCTGCCAGCCACTGTATAGGTATCAGGTAGTGGTCTGTCCATGTGAGGGGCAGAGGGGTCCCTACCTCAAGTCTGTGGTCATTACTGAATACCCCATCTAGGAGGTGACCTTTTTCGTGTGTGGGTTCGAAGCCCTTCTGTGTAATCTGGAGAGCCGCCAGATTATCCAGCAGCGATTTGGCCGTTGGGTTATTTGGGTCATCCAGATGGATATTAATATCTCCTAATAAGGAAAAGTAGGGTCTGCTGACCACTGACTCTGCAATTTTAGATTGGAGCGAGTCCAAAAACTCTCCCATTTGATTAGGGGGGGCGATAGATAAGAACGCCTGAAAATGAGGCTGTAGGTGAAAAGTCCAGGGTAAAATACATGCTCTCACAGTTGGATATTGTGGCCGGGCTGGTTCTGCAATGATAGTGGTTTTTAAAGAGAATGCCTAGGCCTCCTCCTCTACCTTCCGATCTGTCCAACCTTTGAAGTATGTATCCCAATTGCATAAGGGAAGTAATGTCCGGTTCAGACGCGTCTTTAAGCCACGTCTCTGTCAGAAATATTGCGTCAGGGCTGGTGTCTTCTAAGAGAAGTGACATTTGAACTGCGTGTTTAGTAAGTGAACGGCAGTTTAGGAGGAACATTTTATAGGATTTGGCAGTATGCAATTTGCCCTTATGACTGGTAAGTAAGAACTTGCAATGGGAACAAGTACTGGTGGTTGTACTAGGATGGACTGAATGCCGACAGATATCTTTCATAGGTGGCATTAGATTTTTTAGTAGGATGGAATCGTACCGTATAGGCGTGCTGCATTCTGCTCTGCGTTGATCAGGGGGGTGGCCCCTGGTCCCGTCCGGTCACGGACGGGCGCAGACGGGCTTGCCTTTGGCGCGCCTTTGGCGCGCCGCCGGCGCGCCCGCTGCGCCCGCCCGCTGCGCGGACGGGCGGGTCTGATGTTTTTATCCACTGTGAGGGGTGGGAGGAGGGTGGGAGGAGCGATCATCTAGACCGCCAGCCTTCCCCTACCCAAGATGGCGACTAAAGTGAAGTCAGTGACTAGCGCCTGATAGCAGCGGCGCTATGTCAGCTAGGCAGGTGGGGAAGCAGCGTTGGGCGACGCGAGTCTCGCGCCAAGGTAGGGGCTGAATTAAAACTGTCAATTAAAATATTTACAAGCTTTAAGAACACGTTATTTTTAATCAATAACAGACAGTGAGTCAATCTCAAAAGAGCAAGAGCGCAAAGAGCCCCCGGCTTCCGCCTCAGGGGTGAAGTTTGACAAATACCACGAGGGAGCGGAGATGCACCCTTTTGTATCCTGGGAGGGCGGGAGAAGCGATCATCTAGACCGCTAGCCTTCCCCTACCCAAGATGGCGACTAAAGTGAAGTCAGTGACTAGCGCCTGATAGCAGCGGCGCTATGTCAGCTAGGCAGGTGGGGAAGCAGCCTTGGGCGACGCGAGTCTCGCGCCAAGTTAGGGGCTGAATTAAAACTGTCAATTAAAATATTTACAAGCTTTAAGAACACATTATTATTATTCAATAACAGACAGTGAGTCAATCTCAAAAGAGCAAGAGCGCAAAGAGCCCCCGGCTTCCACCTCAGGGGTGAAGTTTGACAAAAATCTCCCCATCAAGAGCCTGTTGCTGTTGAAAGTTTTTTGAGGCAAACCACAATCCTGCAGGTACTTATCGGTGGCTCAACTATCAATACTCGCAGGTCACTGATACAATTTTTGATAGAATATGACATATTGCCCCATAATTGAATGAGGACTCATTTATATTTCACAACTTTTCCCTCTAATCTGGTGGATGGTATTATTAGATTTTTTATCAGAGATCTGATGCACCAGCAGGCGCCCCACCTTTTTCCTGTACTCATATTGAAAAGCCCTATTTTTCTGGAAGATAGCAGCACACTTTTCCTTCAGCCCCCTGCTGAGTAGTTGATGCTTCTCAATTAATTGCAAAAATAATGACTGCTCCTGTATGTCTTTTTTAGGTCCCGCTGAGCCAGCGCGCATGTGCTGCTAGCGAGACATTTAGTAAGGGGGTCTTCAAAGTGCTACCACTGGCATCGCTGGCATAGAGCTACAGTGCACGAGGCCTGCATGAGCGCAAAGCAGCCATATGGCTTTACGTCGCTCTCCCTCAGAGCCTCCTCTCCGCCCCCTTCCCTGCTGCTATTTTTTGATTTTTCAGGCCTGAAGCTTGAGTGCACGATGGCGTGCACGAGCACAGCTGCTGCTCTCATCACACTCCCTCCTCCCTTCTCCCCCTCCCTTTTCATCAGCTTTAATCAGGCTCCTCTGCTGCTGGCATTCCCCCCTCACTTCACGCCCAGTGCTTCTTGTCACCTCGGCGTGCACTCCTTTCTCCCCATTCGGCCACTTTGATGTTTTCAGTGAGCAGCATGGCCAATGCTTGTTGTAATTTAGGCCTAACATCACCACTCTGAGGAAGAGGTGACTGTGCAACTGGATTTAGACATTATAAAGAACAGCAAATTAAGGGTGGCCCCATTCGTTACCCTGTGACGCATAAAGGCTTGCATTTTATGTGTTTATTCATAACCAAGCAGTGCAGTTGTTTCACGCCAACAAGTTGATTAGCCATGATGCAGGGCATTTCTCATGGGTCAATAGGGACAAACTCAGCATCTGAGCAGTGGCCTCATATTTGAAAACTCCCACGTACCTACAGAAAGCGAGAGGGTTACATCCAAGCTCATAAAAGTACTAATAGTTTGGTGCTTGAAGGCTGCGCGGTGCTTTTGGAGAAGGACTGGGGCGTCAAACTCACTCCAAAAACCTTCAAACAAAAGACCTTGAAAGGGAGCACAATTACCATCATATGAAACTGAAGAGCAGATTAAAATGCTTATTCCAAACATACGACTGAACTCGCAAATGAAGCAGCACTTATGAGATGTTCTAGCAAGCAATGGCAACAAAAAAGCTTTTCCGACAAAAAGCAACGATAATCTTTGCGGTCACAAAAAACGTGTTAATAATGATATACCCGTTTGATTAATTCATCATGATGAGCCCTCAATTGCGAGAGGGGGAATGGTGGCAACTCAAACCCAAACCACCCACCATCAGCACTGCAGCTCACGCTTGCGCCCCTCGATAAATAGACTTTTGCCCTAAGCCTTTCCCTTTCGTTTTGTACCATTACTATTCAAACTCTTTTTTGTTTTGCTAGGCATAGGAAAGTTAAGTGATTTGCCCAGAATCACAGGATGTTGTGCACCCAACCACACACACACACACACACAAAACCACACACACAACCACACACAACCACACAACACACAACCACACACACAACCACACACACAACCAAAACCACACACAAAACCACACACACAACCACAACCTCACACACAACAACAACCACACACACAACCACACACACAACCACAACCACACACACAACCACACACACAACCATACACACAACCACACACACAACCATACACACAATCACACACACAAACACACACACACAAACCACACCCACACCCACACAACCACAAGCACACACTCACACACAACCACACACATAACCACACACACACACAACCACAAGCACACACACACACACAACCACACAGCCACACACACAACCACAAACACAACACATACAAACACACACATAACCACACACACAACCACAAACACAACCACACACAACCACACACACAACCACAACCACACACACAACCACAACCACACACACAACCACACACAGAACCACACTCACACAACCACACACATACACCCAACCACACACACAACCTCGCAACTACAACCACAAACACAACCACAACCACACACACAACCACACACACACACAGCCACACACAACTACAAAACACACAACCACACATAAAACCACACACACACAACCACAACCACACACCCAACCACACACAACCACCCACACAACCACACACACAACCACACACAACCACACACACAACCACACACACAACCACACCGTCAGCACACACTTTCACCAGGCACAGACACCATCAATCGTCAGTGCACACTTTCACCGGGCACAAACACCACCAGCCATCAGCGCACGCTTTCACCGGGCACAAACACCACCAGCCGTCAGTGCACGCTTCCACCATCCGTCAGTGCACGCTTCCACCAGGCACACACACCACCAGCTGGCAGTGCACACTTCCACCAGGCACACACACCACCAGCAATCAGTGCACACATCAATTGTTAACGCATCCACAATTAACTATTGTAGCAATCGCAGTATGGCACACTTTACTTTTAAACATTTTCTTCTAAAGCGCAATATGCCACCATTGCTACAAAAATAAATACAGATTTTTTTGGCTTACAATTTATAGACTTTTGTTGCAATTGGTGTTGCAATATTTAGCAATGCCAATAGCTCAAACTTAACTAATGTGAAACCTATTGCATTGCAAATGCTTGTTCAAGATTGCCTTTGAGTGAACTTTTCCCAAATGCAGTTATTCCTGCCGAGCCTGATTATTCTCCACCACTCTATTCCTGTTTTGAACCAGGATAAACCGAAGCGTCACCCCTGTTCAAAAGCTTTCATACAATCCAATACCATTGGATTTGAAGCAGTATTCTTGTTCTTTGCAAAATATTCTACCAGTAACTGTTTCATATACACCCGATATTCTGTTCTGGCCAATAGTTTCCGGGGAAAAGTAAATGGTCGCAGGTCCTTTCCTCCCTCTCCTGACCTGGGCTGCATATTAAATACGATGGGGTTATGGTCTGAAGTGATCTTAGGACACATCTCAATTGCTGTCCCTTCCAGAAGCTGCCCCTAGACCAACATCAGATCAATTCAAGAATATTGCCTATGGGTGCTGAAAAAAAGGTATAGCCGGGAATCCGAGGGTCCAGGATTCTCCACGCTTCTACCATACAGTCAAGCCTGCTTAATTCCAAGATAGATACACATGTTTAGGCATCCAGACGCTAGCTTGTCGGTTAGTTGTATCTATACTATAATCCAACACACAATTAAAATCCCCCATTACGACTAGATTCCCTCCCCATTCCAGCAATTCTAGATTTAGGTAATCAAAAACTGCTAGATCATCTGAATTAGGGCCGTATATTACACATATAGTGTAAATCTGCTGATCGATATCCAACTGCACTATAGCCCATCCACACCTGCTATCAGAGGAAGTTCGCAGAGTCTTGGCAGCAAATTTCTTCGCTTTCAAGATACCGACCCCCCTTATAGACATTGTTTGAGTTGTACATACAAGTAATTCATACCCCAGTTGCTTCAATACTTGTCGATACTTAAATGGCAAATGTGTTTAAGTAACCCCAACTATTTGTGGTCTGTATGCTGCTAATTCCCCTTGAATAAGCTGCCACTTCCACACCTGATATAGGCCTGCCACGTTCCAACACAGTAATTTAATACGTGTCATTACCTAACCATCAACATCCGTTAGAACTGCCTTGCCACCAACTCGAACTCCCAACATCCACCCTCTTGGCGTGATATTCTAAACACAATTTGAATTATTCTGACTCCTGTATGTACCCCACTCCTTTTTTCTAATTTCAGTGACAGCCACCAATTTGTAAACCCAACCACCCCCTCCCTCCCCCACTAGCCTATCCCAACCCACCCAACCCGTGCCTAAAGGAGGAGATCACCCCCTATAATGCTGTCAGCTGGTTTGAAAGCAAACGCGGAGCCCCGAGCGCTGAGCAAACTACCCCCATGACTTCTAGCCTGCCCTAGCCCACAACCGCTTCGTGCCCCCTAAACGTTACCCAGTTTCCCCTTTACCTAATGCAGCCCCCTAATGTAGCCCCCCACCTCATTCCCATTTGTGACTCCACTTCTAACACTGCTAAACTAGAAGAGTCCCTTGTTTACATTAACCCTGGGCGGAGTTGGCGGAGTGTGGCTTCGCGGAGCTACGCGAAGTGGGCGAGAAACTACGTCACCTCCGCACTCCGCGTAGCCCCACTCCGCAAAACCACTGGCCGCCAGCCCCGCTACCCGCCTCCCTCCCGCCCTCCCTAAATACTTTCAAATAAAGGAATGAAATAATTTAAAAAGCACTTACCTTGCCGCCGCTGCCCGCCGCGTCCCCGGGGCTCGCTATCTTCCGTCTTCTTTAGTAATGCGCATGCGCGGGCGGCCGCGCATGCGCATTTTCTCGTGAAAATGCGCATGCGCGGCTGCCCGCGCATGCGGATTACTAAAGAAGACGGAAGACGGAAGATAACGAGCCCCGGGGACGCGGCGGGCAGCGGCGGCAAGGTAAGTGCTTTTTAAATTATTTCATTCCTTTATTTGAAAGTATCTAGGGAGGGCGGGAGGGAGGCGGGTGGCGGCCAGCTACGCTCCGTCTGCGGAGTGTGCGTAGTGCCGCCTGGCTCCGCCAGCTCCGCAAAATGCGGAGTAGGCGGCACTACGCACACTCCGTGCACGGAGCGTAGCTGGCCGCCCACCCCTAGTTTACATTGAGTGAGAGCTTGTGTGGCTTCCAGCTCCGTAAAGAAAATATGGAACCAACCGTTCTTGATGACCTTCAAGCATGCTGGCTCCTGTAGGAACACCTGTGCCCCAACAGCTTTAAATGGGTCCATCTGTCAGATGACGCAGTTCTAGCGCCCATCCATTGTTGTCTTGCAGATAGCCGATCGAGTGTAGAAGGAGATGGAATCGACTGACAATAGAGCTGCGGGCGGGCTTTAAGATATATCACCTGCCGCAGTAGAAAATTCCTAATATAGATAAGTATGGGGCGAAGATGAGACGGCCTTGAATTCCCTACTAGCTTAGCATTCAATGGCAGCCTATGTGCACATTGGACTTGGGAATCCATATCCCATCCTGCCAAGTCTGGGAGAGCTTTCTGTAATATACCGACCTTAAAGGCCTGAGTGTCATTACCATCCTTACCCTCCGGTATTCCAAACAGTCTAAGATTGTTCCGGCATTGTCTGTTTTCCAAATCTTCAACCTTCTGTAAGACCTACTCTTGTTGGTGTTCATGCTCTTTGATTGCCTTGGTAGTGGCTGTGCCGACTTCCTCGACCCCTGCAACCCTTTGCTGGAGCTCTGTAACTTCTGCAGCTAAGCTGGCCATCTTGCTGGCAGCTTCCATAAGATCATGCTGCATATTTTTGTTGTCTTCTTGGACCTGGGCATAGTGTTTAAGGGCCTCACCTCTTTGCCTCTGCAGAAGCTGCATAACGGATGACAGAGAAGGCTCAGTTGCATCCATAAGCTCTCCCTCCTCTGTATATACACAATTACCAAGGGAAGTATATTGGTATGATGAACAGCTTGAAGACTCGAGGGAGCCATCAGTCACATTGGTAATAGAACTAATATCTGTGTCAGCTTGTGCTACACTCCCGGCTGATGACAGATGAGAGGGGGTAGGGGCGCCCCCTTTAGACAACCTTGAAATCAACGATTTTACCTCACCTTTAGAAGTCACCCACTTTCGCAATGGGATCTCATGCGCCCCTTGCATAGGTCTTCGGGTATCTGGAATCGACCACCTGGGATTTCAGTCCAACTTGGCGCACTCTCCCCGTTTTAGCCTGGCTTTTATTAGTAAGTCCTTTTTTTCCCAGTGGTCACAGCCTCATGCAGAGAGTTTCCAGGGGGTTCCGTCAGATGGGGACTAGCCAATACCTCAGCACCGGCCACCCCCTCCATTATAGATGTGTTTCCACCCTCCAAGCACTTGACAGGCTGACTCCACTCCATTGCTTCTGGCACCAAACTGGGCAAGTATACTGCTATATCCACTGGCGTCTCCTTGTTCTGCTGCATGATTTCTACATTCTCTGGATTCTGCCCCATTGCTGTGCTTTCATTTAGACCAAGCCCCTCTACCTGCACCAACCGAGGCTGTGAGCCGTCTGACCCAGTCGGTCCAGTTGATGACACCTCAATGGTAGACACCCTGGAAGAAACTCCTACGAAGGGTTTTGGTCCCTTCTCCATCTCCCCGCTCATTATCCTGGACTCAAGACAGTCACTAGCAGAGAGTGAGGAGCTTTGATCCTGCTGTAGGTTGGATCCCACCTGCTGCGGGCTGCAATAGGAGTCAGAGCGTGCTGCTGTCTTGTCTTCTACGACTGCACACCTCAGAACCTCAAGCAGCGAGGACTCAGTTGTTCCAGGGCTTCCCACTTGTAATAGGTCACTTGCAGTTCTTGACTGAAGCACTTTCAGGATAGGACGACTAACCCTTGAGACCAGTTTTGATTTCAGACGGTTTTTCAATTCTGCTTCTCCTTCTCCATCATCCGTGCCATCCACTCTCTGTGGAGGCTCTGCTGCCATAGGGTCTCGTACACCTCTACCACCTCATCCGCGTCGGGCAGTCATCTGTGGAGGAGCCATGCCTGGCTCCACGCTTCCCTTCTCTCCCTCTTACGGCCAGCTGCAGGTACGGCCGTAATGTGTGCTGCAGTCTCCACGGCAACACATGCGATAATGGATGAAGGAGAACAGCCAGCGGGGGCGGACCAGACACAATAGGTCTGCTCTGCTCCAACCTCCAGCCATCGCATACAGCACTGACACCGTGACTGGCCCCTTCAGACCACTAAGCACTCAATTGCCATCTACCAGGATGCCAGAATCACATGGTAAGTTGCGGGTATTGGAGGTGCAAAGCGGCCGGGATCATTACAGGAGCGGACTCCGCGTGTACTCCTCAGCACAGGTTCAGCCCACCATCTTCCCTCCAGCCCTACCATTGCCTAAAAGTGACATTTCTAAAATAGTAATGATAAATGCAACTTGTAATAAGGAATTCCCGGGGGCGTGGCTTGGCGCCCGACGGTATGGCGGCACCCGTGTGAGGCTGTGCGGAAGCCGCGGGAGATATTTTTATTTATTTATTTATTTATTTAAGGTTTTTGTAGAGCGCGTAGTAACCCTTGAGCATCCCAGCGCTTGAACCTGAATTCGGGAGGGTACAGCAGCGGAAGGGGATAAGAATCACGGAAAAAGAAGGGTTTTTAGAGCCTTCCTGAACTGAAGGAGGTTAGGTTCGGTTCTTAGTCTCCGAGGGAGGCTGTTCCACTGTTTGGCCGTGTGAACCGAAAAGCGGCGTCCTCCAGACCGAGCTTTTTTTACTCTGGGGACAGTAATGAGTTCTCTCCGCTTGATCGAAGGTCTCTTGTCGCTTTGTAGGGGGTAATGAATTCTTTGAGGATGGGTGGACCTTTGTTGTGGAGGGTTTTGTGGGCCAGACAAAGGGCCTTGAAAGCAACCCTTTCTCTGACTGGGAGCCAGTGAAGGAGCTTCAGGGCTGGCTTTGCCAAGGATCTGGCAGGGGTGTGGGTAAGTAGTCGGGCAGCGGCGCTTTGTATTCTCTGCAGAGTGTTGAATGTAGCTTCAGGGGCACCCAGGTAGACTGTGTTGCTGTAGTCTAGCCTCGCCAGGATGAGGCCCTGGATCAATAGTTTCCGGGAAGTGGCAGGAAGCAGAGGGAAGACCTTCCTGCAAGCCCTAAGGAGACCGAAGCATATACCTGCCGTCTTTTTGGCCTGCGTTCTGAAGCTCAGATCTTTTGCGAGCCATACGCCCAGGCTCTTAACCTCCTCCTTGGGAGCAGGGGGGTCACCTAGACAGTCGGGCCAGATGTTAGGCGGCAGGGAGGGTCCTTTATGTCCGAGCAGCAGGATCTCGGTCTTGGACCCATTCAGTTTTAGAGCTGAGGTGTTCATCCAGCTGTGGATTTCTGTGAGACAGCTGTGAAGGTCGGAGGGGTCTTGGTGAGGGTGTGAGAGAGTCACCACCAGCTGGGTATCGTCGGCGTAATTGATGATTGTTACGCCGAATGGGTTGACCAATTGCTCCAGCGGGGACATGTAAACGTTGAATAACGTAGGGCTAAGAGATGAGCCCTGCGGTACTCCACAGCGGAGAGGGATTGCTGGGGAGTGGCTGTCATTCTCCCAGACCTGAAAGGAGCGACCATCCAGAAAGGACGTCAGCCACTTCAAGGCCGTGCCTCTGACTCCAATGTCTCCCAGACGTTGGATTAAGGTCTGGAGGTTTACAGTGTCGAAGGCCGCACTGAGGTCCAGGAGGATCACTGCCACTGATCCTCCTGAGTCCAGAATACTTCTGGCCTTCTCCACTGCCGCCAGGAGGGCGGTGTCGGTGCCCTGGCCTGGGCAGAAACCTGTCTGGGAGTTCCTGAGTAAGTTGTTACTCTCTAGGAATAGTGATAGTTTTTTATTCACTAGCTTCTCCGTGATTTTACTGTTTCCCGGGAGGAGGGAGATTGGTCTGTAGTTGGCTAGGTCCTGAGGGTCAAGTGAAGGTTTCTTCAAAAGACCTTTGACCACCGCCGCTTTCCAGCTGGGAGGGACTACTCCCTGTGACAGGGAGGTGTTGATGAGGGACGTGAGAGGAGGGATAATGGTGCTGGACACTTTTTTCAGGAAGCGAAGCGGGCCGGGTCGCTGGGGGAGCCACTTTTGACTGTGGCCAGCGTTGCGGCTACATCTTCCGTGGATACTGGGCCGAAGGTATCGAGAAGGGGAGATGGGTCGTCGGCAGAATGAGTGTGGTAGTAAGGATCTGCGTCCGTTTGGCCGGCGTCGAAGGGGGGAAGGGCCGCGAGAATTTTTTGAATTTTCTCGTCGAAGAACGTGGCCAGTTTAATGCATTTACTTTCCGCTGCTTTGGGGTCCAGAGGTTTCGCAGGAGGGTCTGGAGCATGGAGGAGTTCTTTCAGTATGGCAAATGTTTCATGAGCCGAGCAGGAGGATTTTTTGATTCTATCTTCGTAGAACGCACTCTTGGTTTTGAGATATACCGTCTACTGACCGTCTTTTCCTGCTGGAGGGTTCATTTTGAACGTCGGAACATACCTGGACACCGACGCAACCATTAAACCTGTGCCAAGATGCTTTGTTAAGGAGAACTTTGCTGCAGAGTTTAGCTCCGCCTCAGGTAGGGACGCGGCCGCCATCTTATCGCGTGGCTTACCTACAGTCGTCTCGGCCGCCTCATGAAGTTCCTTCTTTGACCGCAACGCTTTCCTATTTGAACTTTCACATAGCGTCCAGCATCTGTGATTTTTCTCTTGATCTACAAATTCTTTTCGCCTTTTCACCTCACAGAAACTGCTGATGGTTTCCTCCTCGTACCTCCCGACCGCCATTTTGCGCTATTGTAATTGCGCTACCGCTGTGCTCTATGTTATGGCGTAGGAGTGTATTTCATCTTTGGTGGATGCCCCTTCACTTCTCTACTTGCTGCTGGACTGTATTTACAAGTTTTTTTTTTCTTTTTTAAACTGACGAGGTGCTTCTTTATTCAGTTTTTTTGCCATGATAAAGTGCTTTCTCTCTGTTAATGCCACATCTTTGCCTCACTATTCCTTACGATGAGAAGTACTAGTATGTTATTTTTATCATACTCTGGCACACAGCTTCGGTTTCTAGGCGGATTGCCTCTGCGTCAATGTCCATTTGATGCCAGTTTATGCCTTCACTACCTTCAATCAATACGCTCTGATTGCAACATGCTCCTGTTTCCACTCCATCAACTGTTGTTATCAATGCTGCCTCGCACCACGTGGATTTGGGAGTTACTGAGGACCTCGACTTTCTGCACAGTGATGTGTCGCTCCTTGGTGGTTTTTCTTGGATGCGATACTGGTACTTTCAATTCTGCACCTATTTACATCTGAGGGCTGTTACTCTCTCTCCAGTTTGTGACTCTTGAGTTTTTCTCGCACATGCCTACTTATGGTTTTCTGCATGACGGTGACCTCCTTTGACTCAGCGTAGGGGCTTATTCCTTATCTACGGCTAGCTTTGCAGTTTCTAAAAGCCTCACTGTATCGTTCTATCCTATTGCGCGGATAGTACGTGCTGCGCAGGTGATTTCATCCTTGCTTGGTACTTATGGGACGACTTAAGTCGATGTCACGCATACCCTCCAAATCATCTACAAAGGTAGCCTTTGTGAAGAATTCTAAAGTGTTTTCTGCGCTCTCCAAATTGGAAGATTCTATCGTCTCGTCTGGATCGGATACAGTCATGGATCCTCCACCACCGGCATCAGGGAAATCCACCACCAAGAGATTGTAGGAGGACCCTCCTTCGCCACCAAAGCAGTCCACTTCTGTCTCCATAGAACTCTTGTTGGAGGAGATACGTTCTTTTCGCCCTTATATGGAGGAAATTGGGACTCTGCGTCCTTTCATGGAGGACACTAGTTACAAGCTTCAGGCCCTCACGGAAAGTTGGTCACAAATTGATACAAAAGTCTCATTGGTTGAACAGTCTGTTACCTCCTTCCAGGAAACTTGCACCAAGGTCTCTCATCTAACTACACAGGTGGATTCCCTCCAGAGGCAGGTGGAGGAGTTGGAAAATAGAAATAGGCGTAACAACCTTCGCATTTATGGCTTGGCGGAGGGTCTTGAGGGTACGGACTCTATAACTTTCTTCAAATCCTTCCTCCCTAAGTTACTTCGCCTACCAGAAGACACATCACTCAATATTCAGCGTGCTCATCGACTGGGTCGCCACCTTCCTCCACTTCCACAACACTGCGCCCAAGAGGTGTTATCCTTTACTTTCTGGAGTATACTGACCTTCTGAAGGTTCTCATGGCTGCCAAAGCTTCTCCCAAAGTAACATGGCCAGGTTCCTCCCTGTTCTTTGCTCAGGACTATGCTAAGGCAACGGCAAATCACCGGAAGGCCTTCCTCGGCATGAGAGACGACCTACGTCCCATGGGTGCTAGATATTGCCTATATCATCCCTGCCTGTTCAAAGTCCCATACAATAACAAGACGACCACGTATGAAGATCCTGTGCGTTTACAGAGTTTCATCAATGCACATAAAGCCACTGCCATGGACTCTTCTGTTCCTTCCTCTGCTCGCCCTGGCTGAATTGTCTTTTTGCTTATCCTCGCATTGCTCATGTTTGCTCATGTTTACTCATGTTTTTTCTTTTCTCTTTTACATGTTGATTCCTCAAAAGTTACTTATATTTGATTACATAGTTGTTGTTCGTTCGCTCTCTTTTGATGCAGATTTGTAATTCATCTCTTTTATCTCCCCTCTTACCTCCACAGGATTCTTTTTTCCCCCATTTGATGATGTCTCCCTGCTTCCCCGCCTAGCCGTCCCTGGATGTGTTGCCTTGCCTTCGTGGTTCCCTCCCCCCCCGACTCCTTCTCGTCGTCTCCTCTTGTAGGTATGTTTATCCTTTGTTTCTTCCTTCTCCCTTGTTTTCGTATGTTTACTTACCTTCTTCATGTGCTTCAACATCCTTGGTTGTGCAGTAGTTATAACTTTTTCCTTTCAGATTGTACTTCTCTTTCTTTTCTTTCACTTCTCCTTTTGACCTTCTTACATTCTTCTCTGCTTTCTACACTATTTCTTCTTTCAGCACACTATTTTCTTCTCGTTCATTTCTTCCTTCTCACCTTTCTCTTACTCTTTATTGTATTTATCTTTTCTTTTGAACTCTTTTCATTCATGGGTTTCTACCTTGGTTTCATTTGTTACGAATTTGTTACATTACTGTACATGTTATGTCCTTGAATATAACTTCCTGGAATGTTAAGGGTATTAACTTCCCAATTAAGCGTCAACGTATTTTATCTTACCTAGCCAAAATGAATGTTGATTTTGCGTTTCTTCAGGAAACTCACCTTTCTGATACAGAATCTGCTAAACTTAGGAGAGGATGGGTGGGTGAAGTTTTTTATTCGCAAGGTGATGGTAAACAAAATGGTGTTTCAATTCTTTGTCGCAGGTCTCTCCCTTTCACGGTTACTTCCCAAGAATCTGATACTAATGGCAGATGGACGCATGTCAAACTATCACTTAGAGTCGTTCCAATCTCTCTTCTTAATGTTTATGGTCCCACCAGTGGTGAACCTCTTTTTTGGGCTGAGTTTTCTCAATGCATCACCCAATTCATCGATGACAATTTCATCCTTGCAGGGGATTGTAATCAACCTTTTGATCCGTTTGTAGATAGGATATCTGATGCAATTTATGTCCCCACTAAATCACACAAACTTTTTACCCAAGCTATATCTCAACATAAGCTTGTCGACTCTTGGCGACTCTGCAATCCTACCTTTTACCTTTTTTTCACCATATCACCGCTCCCAATCACAGATTGACTACATTTTTCTTTCCCATGATCTTGCTCAAACCCTTAATGTAGCGGAAATTGGTCCGATTCTGCTTTCGGACCATGCCCCTGTTGAGGTCAGCCTTGATGTATTCCCTAAAATTGATGGGCCCAGAAGATGGCGCTTTAACAATACTCTCCTCCTGGACTCCAAGTTTTCCACTTCCTTCACTGCCTTTTTTGATGATTTTTTTTTGTTAAACAATGTTCCGCCCATTTCGAAGCATACTGTCTGGGATGCCTTCAAAGCAGCTGCACATGACTTCATAATCAATTATGTCGCAAAGAAACGTAGGACTGTTCGCCAATTTACTAAAACCCTCCTTCTTGACAATAAGAGATTGGAACACGCCTATTTCACCTCACATTCCAAGAATAGCTCTGGTCTCTGCTAGCTCAAATTTAATGAAAAATCTACTGAAGTTGCTTCCTTATATTTACTCAAGTCAAGTGCTAAGTTCTATGGTGGTAGAAACAAAGCTGGGAAAATTCTTGCCAATTACCTACAGTTACAAGTTACAAGTTTTTATTGAATGATTTGGCTCTCATTGAGGGCCACATAAAATAACATACATATAGACATCACAGAATAGAAAATAATTACTTATAACTACAAGAAAAGAAAAACTATGAGGATAAACCGAATAATACACACATCAGGATCTCGCACTCGCATTAATATATATCCATAAATTCTTTAAAATAATTAAAAAGTCTGAAACAAAACATTTCATTAGGGGGGGAATACAGAGCATTACGGAACATTGTTATATTCAGAATTCCCAACTCAAGACAAATCGGTTTTATCCATTTTTTGCGCAATGGACTTAGTGTCGGGCAAACAAACAATACATGGTTGAGGTCTTGAGCAGCATAATTACATAGCGTACATGAAGGAGACGTATCATACCATTTAGCAAGCAATGTGTTAAGTGGAAGCAAATTGTGCCGTAAGAGGAGCCATACCCTCCGAACACCATGTGGGATGTTCCACCTTGTATATTGCTGAGCTTGTTTGGGTATATAAGTTAGGACCAGGTCTTCCCTTTCTTTATGCTTCTGTTGATCCCTTATATCCATCCTATAGCACACTTCCCAAGTCCTACTTTTTAGTTTTAACTTTAGTTCATATGGAGAAAGAGAAAATAGCGTACTTTCATCGAGTTCTAATAGGAAAACAGCTTTTCTGAAGTTTTTTACAAGCTGCGAGAACTCATTGAAATTACCTAAAAGCTCCATTTTTACTAATTCGCGTAGGGTTCCTGGTTTAGCTCTCGCCAGGGATGCTACCCACCTTACCAAAGCTGCTAAACCTTGTGTCCAACAGCTCCGCAGGCCAAATTCCAGTCTGCAAAGCGATGTAGAACACGCTGAATTAAGGGAGGAGATTTTCCTCAATATCTTTCCCTCCGTTTTTTGCATGAAATCCCATTGTTTTAAGTCCACCAATTCCATTCCATAGAGGAGGGTGGAAGGGATCTTTGCACGAAATACCTCTAAGCAGGACGAGAAATGCCTCTTCCCTGTTGCATTATAAAAGGATCGTAGACCCATTCCATGAGCCATAGCTTTTCTCGTAATATTGTCAGTGTGAGGCTTTTCACTAAGATTGGAAGATATTATTTTACCCAAAAACGGATAAGAGTTGACTACCTCGAGTTTTTCTCCGCTTAATGACCAATTAAAGCTCCTAGATCTGCATTTCTTCTTACCGAAGATGCACATGATCTTGCTTTTAGAGCTATTAATTTTCATGTAGTGTTTATCCGCGAAGGTGTTCAATGTATGAAGACGATTAGCAAGACCTTTAGGGGTCAGATCCAGAACTAATATGTCATCTGCATACATTAAAATTGATATGGCAGTCCCTCCTATAATTGGGGGGAGACCTTCACATTTAGCAACTATAGTAGGTAAATCGGCCATATACAGGGAAAACAGAGTGGGAGCCAATATACATCCCTGTTTTAAACCATTTCGGGAGGGAATTGCTTGAGTAAGTCCCCTTTCTCCGCCCTGTAACACTCTACACCAGGTATTACAATGTAAGGATTTAACTAAGTCTAATAAATCTCTCGGCATGCCCAACAGCATCAGTTTTCTCCACAGCGTCGGCCGATCAACTCTATCAAATGCTGCGGAAAAATCTATAAATGCTGCGTATATGCCCCCTCCACGTACCCGCACATATTTATCTGTGATTACATGTAACATAGTTAGGTTATCTAAAGTTCCGTGGTCTTTTCGAAACCCTGTCTGCTCCCTAGGAATGATATTATTTGAGAATGCCCAGTCTGTTATTAATATTAGTAAGAGTTTGGCAAAAATTTTTCCTATCGCATCTAATAACGCAATTAGGCGATAATTAGAGGGATTTTCGCGATCACCTTTTTTAAAGATTGGAATCAAGATGCTTCCCCTCCAGGACTCGGGTACTGATCGATTTTTAAAGCATGCCTCGAACACTGGAAGAAGGATCCTGCTCCAAGTAGTTATATCTTGCTTAATTATAGACATGGGAACTTCGTCCGGACCCATGGCCCCAGACGAGCGCATGCTTTTAATTGCGGAAGCTATGGTATCCTCAGTGAGTAATTCCATTGAATTAACAATATTACTGTCCGGTACCACAGCCTCATCTTCTGTCTCATTGGCAGCATATAGCGTGAGCACGAATTGAGTCCAAACTTCTTCAGAGATGGCAATCGGCGTAGATGTTTTTACAACACCACATCCTTGCCTAATAATGGACCAGAAAGCTCTCGAGTTTTTACTCCTTGAAGCTTCTCTAAGATTGATCCAAATCATATCCTCTTTGTCTCTTTTGATCTTGGCTCTCAATCTCACCCTCCTTCTCTTTACCAAAGCTAACTGTCTCCGAATCTCTCCTGATCTATTAAGGTACTGCAACCTAACCAATTTATTAATCTCTTTATTTATCTTTAAGAGATTACTAGGAAAGAAAGATTTCTTTCTAAACCTTCCTCGGTTCCTGGCCATTTCAGTAATTTTATTAATAAGCGTTTCAAGGGACCTAAATTCCCTACCTTGCCAAGAGTCGAGTTCAGATAGAGATTGAATAAGAATGTTTTGCACATCTTTATAATAACTGGTACCCCAATAGCATCTCCCAGATTGGCAATTTATAGAGAAGCCTTTATTCTTTAAGGACCAGCGGTCAGATTCAGGAGGAATTAGTGAAATAGATAATTTTATAATTTTATGGTCACTCAGCGGAGTGTGAGAGATTACCAGGTCTTTAAAAGAAGAGAACGTAGCAAAATCAGTTATAGCATAGTCTAAAATAGATTCACCACTAATAGAGGCATGTGTATAGTTTGCGGGGGAATCGGAAGGCATTCTGCCATTTATGATAATTCCATCCACAGCACTGAGCTCCCCAAGAAGAGTCTTACCCCTTTTATTCGTTTTTATTTTATTAGGGAAGAGAGCTTGGGGAATATTAAATACTTCTTCTTTGACCTTGTTCCTAAATATGTCAAGGGAAGTATTGGAGACTTTACAGTTTAGATCCCCCACCAATAGTAGATATGGCGGATCATCCCCCTCTAATAACTGTTTTATGTAAGTGAACATGCGCTTTAAAACTGGGGTAAAAATGTCTTCGGGGGGAATGTAGGCATTTAAAATTATAAGCGAAGATCGTTGTACATTACTATCCAGGTTAGAAATAGTTATGGATTGGAATAAATTACTCTCATCTTTGTAATGGGAAAATTGCCATTGAAGTGTATTGGATAGCAAACAGGCGATTCCGCCTTTAGCGTGGCCCCTTCTAGAAGGAGTTGCGGCGACTTCAAAGATGAAGTAATCATTCCCTCCATAGGGAAGTGTATCACACCAAGTTTCTTGAATACAATACACATCTGCATTCAACGAAATAAGATAATCAAGTTTCTCCGGACAGTTAGACAGACCAGCAGCGTTCCAAGAAATTATTTTTAAACTCTGGTTAAAGATATGCAGAAGGTCGGGGGTTTCTCGAGGCGGTATTTGAGAGAACTCCCGGTAACCAATTCCACATCGAGACATCATCAGCTAGAGGCTTATCAGTACACCCAACCAGAGGAAAGACCTGCGAAACCATTCGTTTGCCTCTGGAGAGCCAGATCTTCAGGTCATTATTGCCGACAGGAAAATCTCCCTGTCCAGAGGCCCATTTTATATTTCTTTCAGAGAAAGAAAGAGATGAATTTTTATTAAGAAAAGGTACCACGTCTATTCCTCTACGTTGGAAAGCTTCTGCATGTTGCAGCACCAGGTTAGTAATTATTTTAGAGTAGAACTTTACCCTTATACGTTGGCCATTTATAGATCTTGTAGGTAAAACTAGATCAATATCATTCGTTAAGACCAATTTTAGACTTTCTATTTCTTTGAAACAGCTAAGTAGCCAAGATCTGTTCATTCTTAAATCCGAGTCAAGTAAAGGGAGAAAATCCAAAGTCAACGTATCCACATAAGATTTGTTTTCTTTTGGCGACAGTTGTATTACATTCCTTGCTACATCCGTCTGAGGCAAAAAAATAGGAGCTAATGGATTGAATACTCTTGTTATAATTGGAGAGTGCTGGCCGGCCCCATTTGTAGGAAGGGGAACAGGGATTTCACTTGTGATGCCCGCTACCACCCCATTCGAGGTTACCTCAACCGCAGCCTCCATCACAGGTTCTGAATCCCCCCTATTCGTAGAAAAAGTAAGTGGGGTAACATTAGTAACGTTCAAGATCTCATCCACATCTCTATTATCGGATGTATCAGGAGATGGGCTATACCCTTTTCCTATAGTGGCTGGCTTTTCAGTTATTACATGTTTAGGAAAGATAATTTGTCTAGGTCTTTTCTTTTTGTAACGGCGTATAGGCTTCCCCTTTTTTCCCCTAGCTGTCTTTTTGATAACGTGAGGAGATCCTAGGAGAGTTTCTGAGTCCTTCTTTTCATGCACAAAAATGGGAAAGAGATCTTGACCCCCCTTTTGAACTACTTCATCGACTTCCTCTTCCTGCTCTACTAGAGATGATTCCATACTCAACGGGAGAGCATTTGAGGCGCCTCTATTAGGGGATTTATGAATCACCACTTCTATAGGCAGTCCCAAATGAGCAATTCCACTCCCTTCAGAAGGATGAACCACCTCTTGAAGTACAACAGGCGGGAGATTAGGTGGGGAGTCAGGGTTCTTAGGTACATTTTCAACCTTTTTTACATTTTGTGCTAATAGTGCCTGTAAAATTTCCGTAACAGAAGATAAAATACAGTCAGAATTTACAGCAAATTTTCCCATTAACAATAATATCGAAGAAAGAATATGCTCAAGGGCTATAAGTGAATCAGAAATCGGTTTGTCATTTTTCGGGTAACTTGTAGAAGAAAGAGGACAAACTCCTGATAAATTGAAATGAGGCGAATATTCTTTACTTAACGGTGACAAATTGTCTGTAGATTTAATGGATGGGGTACTGCTATATAATAGCAGACCAGAAGGAGTTTCTCCACAAGGTGTTTTGTTAACTACTGTAGCAGGAAGACAGTTCTTATCCACATATCTTCCGCACAGTTCAAAATCAATACTAGTAGCTATGGAGACATCACCCTTAGCTTCTTCCAATATATCCTTCCCCGTGTGATCATCCTGTAGCAAATTTTGTATTATTGGCAGAGCGTCACCAGGGATCGGGAGTTCAGAATCAATTGGAGAAACTGCCCCACTAGTCTGACTTAATGACCTTTTCAATTCCTCTTTAGACTCCACCTCACTATTTTCCACCTTGTTGGAACAGGGATTTAATGGCTGTAATGGAGCTTTATCAGCTTTTCTGGAGGCTTCAAGCGATCCATTCAAGCTTTTCTCCCAGATTTGTGTCAATTGCGTCTGACCTTTCAAGCTAACATTAACATTTTGTTTTTTCCTCGAGAGGCTTGACCCATGAACCATACCATGGGACTCCATAACAATCTTCCCGGATCGTAATGTCTTAGATTCCATAGTACTTTCAAATAAAAAAGGGCCTACACAGAAATCCCCGGACTCAAATAATCAGAAAAATGAAAAAGAAGAATATAAACACCACAAAAATATAAAGTGTGAATGGGAGAAAGACTAACCATACACCTCATTCAAACCTATATTTCTATTAAAAATTATGTACTAATATGTCTTCATATGATGCAGTCTAATGACGTTGATAAACGTTTGCAAAAGTCAAAATACCATAGCCCAGCCCGGCCTACCTCGGCCACTGAGGGCCACAGAGGGCCCGCCCTTTGCCCGGGCTTCGCTCCGGGCGCGTCCCGCTGGCGCGTCTATCAGTGCCTTATTATACTACACGTAGGCGGGAAGAGGGCCAGCTGAGGCGAATTGATTTCCGCAGCGCCCGCTGGTCCTCGCAGTCCCTAGCACTCTGTAGCTTCCCTCGTCGATTACCTTGCAGGCTGTCAGAGTCCGCTGATCTCAAGCACTCGAACGGCGCCCGCGGAGCGGGGGCCGTGAGTCGTGGGTTCCGTTTGCAGCAAGAGAAGCACCCTGTGGCAAAAAGAGCAGAGTCTCAGTTTGGCAGGTACAGGCTGATTACGATGCACCTCCGCTTTTAAATCCGGCGGGAGAAGGAGGGAAGAGGGCCAGCTGAGGCGAATTGATTTCCGCAGCGCCCGCTGGTCCTCGCAGTCCCTAGCACTCTGTAGCTTCCCTCGTCGATTACCTTGCAGGCTGTCAGAGTCCGCTGATCTCAAGCACTCGAACGGCGCCCGCGGAGCGGGGGCCGTGAGTCGTGGGTTCCGTTTGCAGCAAGAGAAGCACCCTGTGGCAAAAAGAGCAGAGTCTCAGTTTGGCAGGTACAGGCTGATTACGATGCACCTCCGCTTTTAAATCCGGCGGGAGAAGGAGGGAAGAGGGCCAGCTGAGGCGAATTGATTTCCGCAGCGCCCGCTGGTCCTCGCAGTCCCTAGCACTCTGTAGCTTCCCTCGTCGATTACCTTGCAGGCTGTCAGAGTCCGCTGATCTCAAGCACTCGAACGGCGCCCGCGGAGCGGGGGCCGTGAGTCGTGGGTTCCGTTTGCAGCAAGAGAAGCACCCTGTGGCAAAAAGAGCAGAGTCTCAGTTTGGCAGGTACAGGCTGATTACGATGCACCTCCGCTTTTAAATCCGGCGGGAGAAGGAGGGAAGAGGGCCAGCTGAGGCGAATTGATTTCCGCAGCGCCCGCTGGTCCTCGCAGTCCCTAGCACTCTGTAGCTTCCCTCGTCGATTACCTTGCAGGCTGTCAGAGTCCGCTGATCTCAAGCACTCGAACGGCGCCCGCGGAGCGGGGGCCGTGAGTCGTGGGTTCCGTTTGCAGCAAGAGAAGCACCCAGATTTGTTGCTTTCAATGCTTTCGAAAATATTGCAGTGCTGGCATAGTCGAGCAGAAAGCCGGGGGAGAGCAGATCAAAAAGCAGTCAATTACCTACAGGTCAAGCACAACAAGATGAATATTGAATCTGTTTATGACACCAATGCGCACTTACAACACAAAGATGTCGATATCCTTGCTACATTTTCATGCTTCTATGAAAGCCTATACACCTCCGACACCCAACCCTCTTCTCATTCTCTCACACATTTCTTCTCTACTATTCAAACAGCTGCTCATTTCCCTCTTGACCTTTCCTCTTTGGAGACTGACATCTCACAGAAAGAATTGCTCACCGCGCTCCAGCATCTCAAACTCAACAAAGCTCCTGGTCCTGATGGTTTTACCATTGAGTTTTACCTTCATTTCTCCAAGTTATTGATTCCGAAGCTTCATTCCCTTCTTTATTCCTTTGCTGATTTGGGTGCCTCCTCAGGGTCCTTTTCAGATGCGCACATTTGTTTAATACCCAAACCTGGAAAAGATGTGCAACATTGCAAGAACTATAGACCTATCTCCCTTGTTAATATTGATTATAACATTTTTGCTAAATCATTGGCGATAAGGCTGGATCATCTGCTTCCTGACCTCTTAGGAGAAGAACAATCCGGCTTTGTTAAAGGTCGTTACATCACTGACAACACCAGGCTTTTATTTAACATATTGTCAAAATCATCCCATCTCCAACACTCCCTTGCGGTGATAGCCCTAGATGCCGAGAAAGAGTTTGATAGGGTTGAATGGCCTTATCTCTTCCACGCTCTCGGATGGTTTGGGTTCGGCCCTAAATTTATCTCCCTAGTCTCATTGTTGTATTCTCACCCACGGGCTGCAGTTTAAGCTAATGGTCACATTTCCCCCTACTTTGATCTACGCAGAGGAGTCTCCCAAGGATGCCCCCTCTCACCTTTTCTTTTCAATCTTGCTTTGGAACCTTTCTTATCCAGACTACGCCAAAAACTCCGACATTCATGGCTTTCAGACTGCGGAAACCTCCATTAAGCTTGCTGCTTATGCAGAGGACATCTTACTTTTCATCTCTAATCCCTTGGTCTCCATTCCTGCTTTTTTGGAGGAAGTACGGAATTTTTCCTCAATTTCTGGCTATAGGCTTAACAATGATAAGTGTGAGATCCTTCCCCTGACGAAATTCACCTTTAAACCTGATTTTAGTGCTTCCAATTTTACCTGGAGCCCTTCACACATCAAATATTTAGGATTGCACATCACCCCTTCCATCCCCGACACTGTTTCCCTTTGCCTTACTAAGTGCACTCAGAAAATATCCAACCTTACAACCAGATGGCATCCTCTTCACCTGTCTTGGTGGGGTCGTTTAGACACTATTAAAATGATGTTATCCCCCATTGTTTTATACACACTCTCTAATCTCCCTGTCTCTATCTCAGCCAAATTTTTAAAGAAAATCAATTCAATCCTGTCCTCCTTTTTATGGCATAACAAAAAACCCAGAATGTCCCTCGCTAGGCTTATTCGCCCAGCTTCTGAGGGAGGAGTTAACTTTCCAGACTTCCCAGCTTACCATAAGGCTCTTTTGTTAAGTCAAGCTTCCTTTTGGTTACAGGACCCTGACTTTCCCTGCCCTCTGGGGACTAAGGTTGAGCGCCTTTTCCTCTCCCCTTTCTCATTTGCTGAATATGTCTCTTTTTCACGCAAACCCTCCTCAATTCCCACTCTCATTCATAAATTCACGGTCAAACTCCTTTTATCCTCTAACCCTCCCCCTCCTGCGAATATTGCCGATTTTCTCTCATCCACTATTTGGCACAATAAATAACTTTTAATCCGAGTTAAACCCTTTTACTGGAAATCTTGGAGATCCAAGGGACTGTTGTGGATATCGCAGCTCTTCTCACACTCCACTTTTATGCCTTTTCACACTCTATGTTCCACCTTTGGTTTGCCCTCCTCTTTTGCTCCCAATTAACTTCTCCTCAAAGCAGCGGTCATGGAGGTTTATTCGAGACTCTTGCAGGCGACCCCTCCTCCTACTTCACCTAACCCTACTCTCCAACTTCATTCTCTCTTACAAGCTCTCCCTAAAATTTCTGTTATTTATAAGCACCTTCATGCATGTACACTCCCCAGACCCAAGTCCAAGGTGGAGGAGCATTGGGAAAATGATTTTTCTACATCATGCCCAGTATCTTTCTGGGACAAGATTTGGGCCAAAGTTCGTAAAACCTCTAGGGCGGCGTCCTTGACGCAATCTATATTTTTCATATATAACTGATTGCTTCAGACACCTTTTACACTCCACAAATGATTCCCTGCCACCCCAGATGTCTGTTGGTCTTGCTCCTTACCCAATGCCACTTTGTTCCATATGTTGTTCCTATGCAAGAATGTACATGCCTTTTGGTTACAGGTTTGGGCACAAATTAATGTTATTTTCCACACTTGTATTCCCTTCTCTCCCACCCAGATCTTTTTGGGAAGTCTTTCTCCTTGTTGGGACGAGACCAATCTATATGTTCGTATTGTTGATTTACTGCTGGCTGTTGCAATTCGACAAATTACTATTAATTGGAAATCTTCTTCTACCATTACTTTCAAAGCATGGTGGTACAATGTTTGTCACAATCATAGGCTTGATACTGCTTTTGTTTTTCCTGCCCTGATGGCAGCCAAACGTGCAGATTTATGGCTTCCTGTTATGATGTATTTGGACAATAGAACAACTTGTTCCTTTTGCCTGCGACCTGCTCAGCAGGAGGTTTCTAAACCCCCTTGATGCCCTTTTTCATTCCCTTTTCTTTTTTACCATATTTACCTGCATAACCTCATTTGCATTTACTTTTATAGTATAATTATTGTACCCTTTTCACTCTTTTTATTGCCCATGATAAGTTTGCCGTTATTCCTTCAATTCTACAAATGTACTCTGATTTTTCTTCCCATGTTATCCCTTCCCTCTCCCCTCCCCTTTTTTCCCCATAATTCTTTAAATGTATTATGTATTCATACCTTATATTATGTTTAATAAACTTTTCTTGAACTAAAAAAATAAGGAATTCCCAATGTAAACCTATGAGGGGATGAGCCTCACAGTAGTGAAACACAAATTTAAGTGTTTTTCACCCCCAAGACATGCAAAACATAAAGGTACATGTCCTACCTTTTAATTACATAGCACCCTGCCCTATGTGCTACCTAGGGCCTACTTTAGTGGTGACCTATATGCAATAAAAGGAGAGTTTAATGATTGGCAATAGGGTTTAAAGGCCAAGTTGACATGGCACTGTAAACTACACACACAGACTGTGCAGTGGCAGGCCTGAGACATGTGTTAAAGTGATATTTGTGTGGGTGACACAATTAGGGTTGCAGGTTCACTGGTAGCATTCAATTTACAGGCCCTGGGCGCATGCCATTGCTCTACTAAGGATATACAGATACATTAAATATGCCAGTAGTGGATAAGTCAATCAAACCATGTTTAGGGGAGAAGGACATGCGCTTTAGCACTGGTTGGCAGTGGTAAAGTGCTAAGAGTCCTAAGGCCAACAAAACTAATAAAGCAAAATTGGAGGCAAGCAGGCAAACAGTTTGGGGGAAGACCACCCTAAGGCTGTCAGATCTAACAATATAAATTTGCTGAATCAAAAAATATTTTGTTTGCTGACTGATTGAAGTTATCTGCCCCACAATCACAAGGTAAAGACAAACTAATTAAGATAAACTGTGATACCCAGAATGACTCTGCCTAGTATGCTTAAAACAATTGGGTGTGTGGTCCCTTTTGTCTTTTGCCAATAAACTAATTGAATGCTACACCTAATAAACAAAAAAATAATTTTGAGTGAAAAGGTAGCACTTCTATAATTAATAGCCCACATTGGTCAAATGTTGTTAAGTGTCACATCCTAAACGCATAACTCACCTGTACAATTAAATGTTACTTTGTGCAAAGGAGTAAACATCTGCATTACAGAATCTGAGGACAACAGGTGTCTTTTTACATAAGTGGTGGAACTCATTTTAAAAGCGGAAGGCCATTTTGGGATCTACAATAAATAGAGAAATCAGCAGCTTATCCAAGTGCAGTCTTAAGGCTTTAATATTTATGTGCATTTCTCTAGTAAAAGAAACAATCTGAACATCCTTTGGGAATCATTTGTAGATAGATCCTGTGCAGCGCACGCGGCGAGCTATGCTGTATTGGAGTATGTACTTGAAGACTCACCCTGTCTCTGCCATATTGGTCATTGGCTTTTGCCATTGTCCTTCATAAATGATGGCTTTTGATTTGTCATGAGGCTGGTTAGTCCCTCCTTATTACCACATTGTCTTAATTTGTAACCTCCCATGAGGACTGGCCCTTTTACTTCAGTTGTTACACGGTACGTCTTCTTTAGTCTATCAGCACTATTTTCTTTAATGAGTTTCTCTTACTGCAGGATGGCGGGAGGGTCTCTTCTGCGCAGTTGTGACCACAGGCTTGTTTATTTAACTCATAACAAAAGGGGAGCTCTTCAGGGGCCATAGGAGACAGAAGGGGGCAACTCAGCTCCCGGAGAAAATAGTCCTGGGGCCGGGGACCCCCAACTCTGGGCCCCGACGGAGGTGGAAGCTGGGGAGCGAATATTTCCCTGGGGGTCTGGGATCCCCGACTCCGGGCCCTGGACTGCTGCATTCCCTTGCACCAGAAGGAAGGAGGGGGGAGTGCTGCAGCACTCCCCCGAGGCCTCGCCTGACTGGTGGCATCATCCGTGTCTGCCCACCAGAGCTGGCAGACCAGAATGAAAATCCGGCTCCTACAGCAGCAAACGAGGGAGCAGGCCAGTCAGTGAGCTGGCGAGAGCAGCCGGGGTGGGCTCCCCGAGTTGCTCTGCAACTCACCTGGATATGGGTTGCCTGAGTGGGACTGGGCCCCGAGGGAGCAGAGATGCATAGTAAGGCCACCAACAGAGGCAGAGCGGCTCTCCCTGGTGCAGCGGGAGAGCGCTGCTATAACATGCACAAGTTAAGGAAAGCACCCCATAATGCCTTGCAGGGCCTAGGAAGGCTTGCAGAGGAAACTGGCTTTTTGGTGGCGTGTAGTGACCCCAGGAAGATGGGGTCACTCCTAAGTGCATGAGAGGGGCCGCGGGTGGTGAGGGGCAACGCAGACTCCCCCCAGCATGAAAGTGGAAAGTCCCCACCATCTCTGGGGCACTGGAAGGAAAGAACTCCTCAAGGGTTATTCATGTTTTTTGAGCCTGCCTAATGCTGGAACTTTCGTTCTTCAGCCGGGAGTTGATGGTTAGGACTACATTGATGTATGAAAGGTCTTCATGGAGACATCCCCTTGAAGTGGAAAGTTGCAATTGCACATGCGGTGCATTTACATAATGTTATGCCTTGTGAGGACTGGAAGTCACATGTGATTTGTGAAATGATAGGCGAAGTGAGGGTATGTTGCTAGGCATTCCTGCTACGTTGCCTGGTTGTAAATGCTTAATTCTTTGATTATAACTGTGATGCCTTTTAGGGGCTTTAATTGCATTGCATTATAACTGTTATCAGATATGATAAGTACCTGTCATTCTAAGGGATGCTTAGACATGCATTCTTGCTACTGTGTTAGTTGAACAACAACCCAGACTGTCCGCAACTGTGATACTGTATGGTCAGTATGAGAGGCTCAGTCAGAGTTATGTATCACTATGGCAGGTGTTCCCATTGTAAATGCTTGGTAAGATAATGGGGTGGGCCGCCACTGGGATGGTGCCAGTGGTAAGGGTCCGGCTGCAGGTTATGGTCAACCAACTGCATTTGCGGGCATGATCATGGTCATACTTGGGAGTGGTGGTACTAGAACCCCCCCATGGGAGGGGTGGTAATGTTATGCAAAGTCACAAAGTAATTCTAACAGATTATGCATTTTGTAAATTGATGCATAGCATTGGGTAGTCTGTATGTGTAATAAATATACTCTTCCTTTTTATAAAGAAAAGTATAGACTGGACAATCAATTATTGAGTGTTATTCCTGCATACTTGTAAATGGCGATTACTAGCCCACATCACCTCCCTTGAGAAAGCCTTAGGCTGCTCTGCAATGCAGGCCTCACAAAAAATGCCTTGTTTTCCAACAATTGGTTGATCTTTTTTTGCAAATTTTTTTACTATTTGTACTGTCAACTATTTTGTTTAGGTTATGTTCACCTGGTTGGAGTAGATTCTGTTGGCCCTGTTGTCAGGGGGTTGCATCTCTATTAAAAAGCTACATTTTGTGATGGCAGAGGGGATCATTGCATGTTACTGCCCACTGCATGGGTCCATGGTGGCCCTTTCCCATCTGCTACTTCTTTTGCAATAGACAAAATTCTTCTGCCACTTTATTGGTTGGTGATTTTATGTAGCTTATTATTTAGTACAACCAAGGTGAAAGTTTCTGGTCTTACTGATGGTGTTCGTTTCTTATTTTCCTTCACTGACACCTGCTTTTTGGGTGCTCATTAAGGAGGGTAGCATTGTTTGACGAAGGACGAAGGGCAGTGGCAGTGCTCCTAGTCCGCTCACGGTTCAATCTGGACAACAGCAGCACTTTTAAAAACGAGCTTACTTTAACATTGGGCATTGCTCTGTTCTCTTTTTAAAAATACATTTGGGTGTGTGTGAGTGGGGCCACGCTTACCTGTGCCCGATTGCCTGGTCTCCCTGCCTCGGTCCAATGCGGCGTTATCGTTGTGCTGAGGGCGGGGGAGACAGAGCCAGGTACTTCCTGTTGGGGAGGGCAGCGGTCTAGTTGCTGGGAGGGCTCTGCCTTAAAATCGGCATGGTTGAGCGGCCGTGCTGTGGACGAAGGGCAGTGGCAATGCTCCTAGTCCGCTCGCGGTTCAATTTGGACAACAGCAGCACTTTTAAGAATGACCTTATTTTAACATTGGACATTGCTCTGTTCTCTTTTTAAAAATAGATTCGGGTGTGTGTGAGTGGGGCCATGCTTACCTGTGCTCGATTGCCTGGTCTCCCTGCCTCGGTCTGATGCTGCGTTGCAGTTGTGCAGGGCGGGGGAGACAGAGCCAGGTGCTTCCTGTTGGGGAGGGAAGCGGTCTAGTTGCTGGGAGGGCTCTGCCTTGAAATCATTGTGGTTGAGCGGCGCGCTGTGGACGAAGGGCAGTGGCAGTGCTCCTAGTCCGCTCACGGTTCAATCTGGACAACAGCAGCACTTTTAAAAACAGCCTTATTTTACCATTGCGGTACAAAAGTGGGTGGTGATGGACGGAGCATCAGAACCAATCAAACACTCACACTGATTTCAACATATCTGGGTTTGATCCATCACCGTTCTTTAGCCCACTCTGCCACCCCAGTTCAGACATGGCCATATGCAAATCAGTCTGACCCTTGCCTCATGGGAACAGTCCAGCCCGATCTGCCAAGCCATGCCTTCCCTGGACCGGATTCAAGCTTCCTAGGACCGGTTTCTGGCATTTCAGCCGTCTTCAGCCAGGCTTGCTTGAATCCAGTGGCAAAGTGAGCAAGGGACTCACGTCTGAGCATACGCTGCCAACTTATGGCGAACAAAGCGGTACAAAAGGGGGTGGTGATGGACGGAGCATCTGAACCAATCAAACACTCACACCCAGTGAACAGATCTGGGTTTAATCCATCACCGTTCTTTAGCCCACTCTGCCACCCCAGTTCAAGCATGGCCATATGCAAATCAGTCTGACCCTGTGCCTCATGGGAACAGTCCAGCCCGAACTGCCAAGCCATGCCTTCCCTGGACCGGATTCAAGCTTCCTAGGACCGGTTTCTGGCATTTCAGCCTTCTTCAGCCAGGTTTGCTTGAATCCAGTGGCAAAGTGAGCAAAGGGAATCACATCTGAGTATACCCTGCCAACTTATGGCGAACAAAGCAGTACAAAAGGGGGTGGTGATGGACAGAGCATCTGAACCAATCAAACACTCACACCCAGTCAATAGATCTGGGTTTAATCCATCACTGTTTTTTAGCCCACTCTGCCACCCTAGTTAAAGCATGGCCATATGCAAATCAGTCTGACCCTGTGCCTCATTGGAACAGTCCAGCCCGAACTGCCAAGCCATGCCTTCCCTGGACCGGATTCAAGCTTCCTAGGACCGGTTTCTGACATTTCAGCGGTCTTCAGCCAGGCTTGCTTGAATCCTGTTCCCATGAGGCCCACCATACCTTACTTAATGATTTAGCGAGAGGGGGTGTAGCGGACGGAGTACTAAAGTGGATGGAATCCTTTTTATCTGAGCGTAACTTCACTGTTATGCAGGGCAGCTTCTATTCTAGAAACATCAAGCTGACCCAGGGGGTGCCTCAGGGCTCTATTTTGAGCCCTACTTTATTCAATCTCTATCTCGCCCCCTTGACTAAAATCTCAGATACATTTGTGATTAATGCACTGTCCTACGCTGATGACACCCAGCTGGTGGTCTCTTTGACCCAGGTCCAGGCCGGGGCTGCCTCCAATTTTGTATCCTGCCTTCAAGAACTGGCGGGCTGGATGGAAAACAACTACCTGAGGATGAATGGCATTAAAACCGAGCTCCATCAGTATGGTCATCGGCGTGGTGGCCCCAATTCACTGGCCATACCCCTATACCTTCCGAACAAGCCAAGAATCTTGGGATTTGGGTGGATAATAAGTTGTACTTCTACTACCATATCGGGCGGGTGGCAGGCGCCTGCTTTGGTATCCTGAGGAGACTTCGGAAAACCCTTGGCGCCCTTCCCAAGGAATCGAGGAAAATTCTTGTTCACGCGCTGGTAACCTCCCGCCTGGACTAGAGCAATCTTCTGTACCTGGGTGCTACTGTAAAATGCCTGCGGCGCTTGCAATGCATTTAAAATGCAGCAGCAAGATTACTTCTCATGCTCCCTAAGAGTGCTTCAGCAACAAGTGCGCTGGTTTCTTTGCACTGGCTCCCTATCAGGGAAAGAGTAAAATTCAAGGCTTTGTGTGTGAGCCATCGAATTTTACAAAGAAAAGGACCCACATACTTGTATGGTTTTTTAACTCCCTATGCACCTACTAGATTGCTAAGGTCCAGGGGAACAGGCAGGGTCCAGGTCCCCAAAATTAAAAGAGCCAGGATGGGTGGAAGATCGTTTTGATATCGAGCAGCCCCGTTGTGGAATTCGCTTCCTCAGGCACTCCGGCTGGATTGTTCTGAACCCATCTTTAGGAAAGGTCTTTAGACGCACTTATTTCCAGCTTCTTAATTATTGCCAATTTTTGGTTGCTGCTGCTGTTTTCTTTCTTTGATACCGCAGCGCCGGGACACACTGGTCTCAGTGTAACCAGGCGCTTTACAAATGTAACTATTATTATTATTATTATTATTATTGTTATTTGATTACAGCTATAAGGTGTATACCCTGGTTCTCCTTGGTTAATCTATTGGTTGAAGATGTTCCCCTATATTGCATTGGTATTTCCGGGGCACAGCTCTAGGGCTAGTCAGAATTCCTTGGATGTGTGCTAAAAGCCTTGTCGCATAATATCCATGATTTTTATTCACAACGTCATTCTGATCCCCTTCCACTCCTGAGATATGGGCTTTATCAGTTATGAAACTACATTCTCTACCTTATTCTTCCTTGCTTGCCTGTGCAGTTTATTGCCTAGAGTTTTAAGAATTTCTGAGAGAGCCATATCTTCCTTTGCTTGATGCCAGGTGCAGTATAGAATTCCTCTTCTTGATCAATTTTCAGTGTTTTTTAAATCTAACTCTCTAATTGGCAAATCTTCTCCATTACTTCCTCATTTGCAGTTGGAGTGGTATTACTTTTATTAAGATAAGTCACAAATCTGAGGTCCTTTGATAATTCTCTGTCCTCCTCTTACATTCCGCTAGCATAATTTGGATTCCTGATAGTACCTCTCCTAGCATGGAGAGAATGGCCAAGCAGTTATGTGAGGATTTGAGTGTATTATATGATATGACTGTAGGGCTTTATCATGCAATACACTGGCAAAAACTGTCTTGGGTTAGCTGTGACTGTGAGCAGCAACGCTTAACAAAGGAGCAATGTGTAAAGCATTCAACAGCACTATTTAACAAAATGTGACTCAACAAGAGAGACACAACAACAATTTATAAAAAATAGAGCATACTTTAGAAATTTTTTGAGTCCTTGATTATCATAATCCACTGGAGGGTTCTAGAGATACATATTTCAGAAGAAATAAATATATTGACATTCAACCAGAAACAAGCATTGGTCAACATAAACTGTGCAAACTTTTGAATAGTTTGAAACAGTTTGGCAACTCTGACCCGGGCTGGGCGAACACTTCTGACAGGATGAAGGTCTAAGAATCCAGTATTGTTACTTTGGAAAGTTACCTGGTCACTAGAGTGGTTTCCAGTCATGTTTCATCATTTAGGAAATGACGTTATAGATAGTCCTAATGCTGAGGATGCAGGTATTGGTTTGAGTCAACTTTGACTATGGCACTTGGGGTTCCACAATGTACTCTTTACAACAGTTGAAGGGCAGCTGTGGTGAATCTTACAATCTTACATCACAGCCATTACAGAACATATCCTTGGTGGGGCATAGTGTCCCTCTTAGGCAATGAATCCAGTCTTTATTAGCACTCCCTGGTCTGGCTTAAACAATGCAACTTTCAGCTAGCTTGGATTTGTCTCTTGGCATACCCAGCAGCGATCAGTGGCTTTCCCCCAGGAGTGTCTACTGCTTTGTCGATTGGGCTACCATAGCTTTCATGTATCTGGTGCTGTTCCAGGAGGACAGCTGACTTGGAGTCATTGCTTCGATCTGGAGCTGGGAATCAAGTTTGCTCCAAGCCTGGATACACCGGCACAGTTCAATCTCACTAGCCCAAAGTGCAGCAGGTGCAGTCTTTCAGACTGTGCAGTCTCTCTTCATGCAGTTTTAAAGGCAGCAGAACACTCCTCTCTTGGTACTCTCTCCAAATCCATGTTGTTCTAAAGTTCAAGTTGCCAAGGGGTGCCCATTATGTCCCCAGAAAGAGACCAAAGGGGACAATGTGGCCACTAGCCAATAGGGTCTTTGGTGACAAAATCTGGTGATGTGTGGCATTTGGCAATCCCAAAGGGCAATGTTCTCGCCACTCTCAAGATGTCAGAACTCTTCCTCGTCTGTGAGGAGCTCCCACCCCAGAGGTGTGGCTACCTAAGGGCTAAATGCCCACGGGAAAACCGGTTTGTGGATAAGTTTTCCCCCTCTGGCCCTGTCTCCAACTTGTCTACAGGACCAAAAGGCAGCCTGCTTGGGCGTGCTATCCCCAGCAGCAGCTTCCCTTTTGAAGCTCGACTTTTGGGCTTACACCCCTTACAGCCTTCTTGGGAGAGGAAGTCAAACCTCACTCTGCAGCAACTGCCTTTTTTCCTGAGCGTGGGAGTCATTCAAAAGTTTTCCCAGATGGACAGAAAGCTGTATGTGTGCCAGAGCGTTTGTAAGGCCTCTAGACTAGCTAGGGCACAGATGGCAACTTTCTAAAGCTTTCTAGTTGCTAAACTTTAAAAGTGATATGAATCTCAAATTGGGCCTTCAGTCAGAGTTAACACCATGTTTAATTTTATACCTTACGGTGCACAGTTAGGTAATCCCACTCAGTAGTTAGCCATGCTAGAGTGCCAGCCTGCAACCATGTGTTAGCCAGTGGGGCTACTAACTTTCCTCAGCAAAACAAAAACTTTTAAGGGTTTTGCTGCTATGACATATATAAACATATATTTCTCTCTTAATAATATAAAGCTCCATGCCATTGGGCTGTATTGTCTTTACATATGGGAGACTTACATATATTGTTAAGGAAAGGGTGGCCTTGTCATTGGGTTTAATGACAAAGTCAAATTAGCAGTGAACACACTGTCCTTCCAGTCTGCAATGACAAGCTGGGCGCCATTTTGTCATTTGTCACACTCAGAGTGGTACAAACAGTGTTTCAGCCTTAGGTGGACACTCTACCTTACATGCCCTTGCTACCATGGGTGCCATATTCTAGGGACGTATAATTAAGTCAGCACTTGCCAATTCCTATAACCAAATCAACATTACATATGCAGTGGGTCAGAATACTGGAACTGAGGTCTGGTTATCAGGCCTCAGTGCACTCTCAGAGTCAGAAAGTCAGCAGCTGTAGTCCAAATAAGGGCAAAATGTGGGGTTGGACCTGCAAAAAGCGCGTTTCCCTATAAGTTATAAGTAGCAGTTTTGATATCTGGATTTTCCAGTGAGTCTGTCACAACCTCATCCATTAATACCATGTTCTTGTTACTGATAGCTTTATGAGTTAGCATGTCTTATAATAATGTATTCCGGGCATCCATCTTCAGGGAGACTAAAGCACCAACAATTACATCCAGGGTTCTACACATTGGCTTCAAGAGTGAGAGCACAAGTAGGGCTGGTGCTGTTTTGGCTGATTTATTACTTTGATCGTTGGTTGTTTTCTGTTCCCTGTCTACACTGATTTCATTAGTGTTGTTGGTAGCCATATGAGTAGAGGCAGAACATTAGAGGGAAACGTAAGTACCCCTCATGATCACCTCCTCCTCAAAGTAAAATGAGTCATCTACAATGTTTCGGTCCTTATCTTCTTCACATGGTAAGCCTGAGTCAGAACTGTCCTGTAAAACCGACACTTGAATTCTTCTTTTGCACTTTAAGTGGAGAACTGTTTGGAGGGGATATGCAGGTCCAATTCAAGTTTGATGGAACCTCTTGATTTACTAGGGCAGTATCATGCACTTTTGTTTGTATAGTTCTGGTAAATTTCTCAGTGGATGCAGATAAATATCCTGAATTAGATCGCTGTTAAGGTGTAATTGCTATAGCCTGATTGCTGTCATAATTACTCTATTTAGTTGTTTTGGTATTTTCACTGTTAGTATGTAATCATTCTCTCTTTGTGCCAGGCAGCCTTTCACTATTACAATATGTTGTGATTTTGTTTAAGCCTAGAATCTTTAGGCTAGAGTTGGGTTAGAGTGCAGTACTGTGTTGAGGTGGGCTTGATGTAAAAGCCTGATGCACTAATTCTATTTTACATTATGACGTGTTACAATTAGAATGCAGTGAGTCCAGAGTAAAAGTAGCTAGGCTCCCCTGCATCCCTTGAGACAGTCATAGCCTCCATTGATTCTATCTGCTCTGTTGTCCTGTGTGAGCCTGCAGCCTCAGTTTTCAATTCTCTGGTAAAATTGCATGTTCTTACCAATGCTGATCTCATATTGCCCAAGATTCAAGAAAGTAATAATTGTTACTAGTTATTGTTTGACTTAGCGAGATCAGATAGCAACATATTATGTAGTGTAATTCAGATTTTCCACAGCTAGGGTGGGTAGAAAATCATAATTTCATTAAAGACACAGAGGCTGATAGTATCCATATCTCTTTAATTGCCAACTCACAGCAGCAACTACAAAACAATGTAAGAACTTAGAATAAGAATGAATAAGAGTGCTAAACGATACTTGGTCTCCTTGTGAGGCAGCCATCTTCCTTCTTTGTTGGTGCAAACAACTTCAATATAACAAAACACGCAGAACTTATTAAAATCCAGAAAGGCATTCCAAAGTGCAACAACATCCAAGAATATTCCTCACTCCTTCTAGATCACTTATTATAGTCTCCTCCTGAAAAGAAAAAAAAAATAAACAAGTTATAGGGCTAAAAGCTAGGGAGGGATAATATTGGCGTCCGTGTCTTTAATAAAATCATGATTTTCTACCCAACCGAGCTGTGGAAAATCTAAATTTTATGGCAAGGCACGGAGGCCAATCTTATGCATGTTTAAAGCCTTGCCATAATATTTCTTACTGAAGAATCTACAGGTTTAAAATAGAATTTCTTAAAAACTGAATCCGCTGCAGCTAAAATCCCATTCAGCCCACCAACTGGAAGAAGAGCTTTTGACGCCATTGCACCTCTTGAGCAGTGAGCCCAGAATGTACTCAAATCTTTGCCAGCCTTCCCCATAACCTGTTTGACCCAACGAGATAAAGGGGTGGACACAGCTCTGTGTCGGTGTCTATAAGAAATTAACAACTGAGGATCTGAATCGCTATTCACACTCTCAGTCCTTCTTTCATACTCATGAATACATCTGACAACGCACAGCTTCCTACACTCATCTAAATTTGGATAAAAAATTGTTCTAGACATAGTTTTAGTTGTCCTAGTGATGTAAAAGCACTCTCCTTCTGGAACAAACCTTGGACCTGAAATATCAAGAGCCCTGACGTCAGACACCCTTCTAAAGGACACAAGACACAACAGCAAAACCAACTTCAAAGAGAGTTGCTTAAGACTTAAGAATTCATTCTCAGACCAACTAGCCAGTTCCCTAAGAACAAGATCCACATCCCACAAGGACGAATACCTAGGACTTGGAGGCACCTTAATCTTTACACTTCATAAAAGTTTTTTCACAACTGTTAGAAATGGGGATCTCTAGTTGGCAGAGGTAGGGCCCCTTTGACCAAATAGGACCCTTGCTTCTAGTCATGGTAAGGGGGTACACTTCTAAAATAACCCCTGCTCACCCCCTTGTTAGCTTTGCACGAGCAGACAGGTTTATCTCAGAGGCAGTGTGTAAAGCATTTGTGAACACATACAATAATGCAGTGAAAACACAACAAATGGCCACCACACCAGTTTCGAAAAATAAGTAATCTTTACTAGACTTAATACAAGACCAAAAGACAAAATTCCACAATATTGTAATCAAAAATAAGATTTTAAAATGGTAGAAATAGCTTAGTTCAATGTAGATGGTAAATGCAACACTTTACTCTCAAAGTACCTTGGATGCGTCAGGCAATACAAACAAAAGGGTCGCAGGGAAGGTGAAGAGTCGGTTCCTTACTGCAGCGAAGGGGAGGTGATGGGTCGGTCCCTTACTGGAGAGGAGGTGATACGTCGGTTTCTTACTGTGATCCGGTACGATATGACCAGATGACGCCTCGATGGCTGTGCGGGGAACTCAGCAACTTCTGAGCCACGACAGTCCCTGCAACATGCTTCTCCGGTGATGCGACGGCGACCTCTGTAGTGGCGACACGCTTCTCCGGTGATGTGACACGCTTCGTCGATGATGCAACACTGAACAGCTGCAGCGGTGGCACACTTCTTCAGTGATGCGACGGTAACTGCTGTGGTGGCGACACGCTTCTCCTCATTGTGCCGCACTTCCAGCTCCCAGCTACTCGCAGTCTTCTCAGAGGGCCCAAACAACAGCAGGAACCTCTCTGCAGGCAGAATTCCAGAGCATGGGAATTCAGGGGAGCTGGGGGTGAAGTCTTGTAACCCTGAGACTTCAGGCAGGAGGCAAGCTCACATCAAGCCCTTGGAGATTCTTCTTCAGGATTGCAAAAGTACACACAAAGTTCCTTTTCTCCTTTCCTTGTCAAATAAAGTAACCGCTGCAGTCCAACCCCAATAGCACAGCACAGGGGCAGTCTTCTCCTTGCAGCTTCCTTCGTTCTTCTCCTTGGCAAAGGTTGGTCTTGATTCCAAGATCTAAAGTTCAGGGGTCTGGGTCCCCCCTTTTATACACCAAAATCATTTGTCTCTGAAGGCAGAGAGTGTCTGTACCTAGTCCAACCCAGTTCTGTGCAGTCCTGGAGCACTTTGTTTACAGGACTCCTTCTTTCCTTTGACAGTGTGGGCCAAGGTCATCGGACGCACCACAGGAGGTGGAGCCAGCATTGTGGAAGGCAGGCACAGCCCTATTGAGGCCCAGGTGCTACTCTTCCCACCACTCTACATGCAGATAGGTCTATTCAGCCCTGTGCTGGCTCACCCTGTCTCCTGGAGCCACCCCAGCCCCTGTCACTCCCAAACCAGACATGGAATACACAACCTAGCAGAGCCAGGCTTGGATGGTTAGGCAATAAAATACCTACTTTCTAAAAGTGGTATTTTCAAACACGAAAAGTTAAGACCAACTTCACTAAAAGATGTATTTTATCATTTTGAGTTCAGGCATACTAATCTCAAATTTCTACCTGGTTCCCTGAGTAAGTTAGGATTATAAAATGTTATAATCAAGCTGCCTATTCTGGCCTATGGGAGCAGGTGGCCTTGAAATAGTGAAAAACGAAATTGGCTGTAATTCACTATTAGGACATGCTACACACATCAGGGCATGTCCTACCTTTTATATACAATGCACCGTGCCCTTGGACCTACCTTAGGGATGACTAATAGGCTGAAAAGGTAAGGTTTAGGGACTGGCAAGTGGGTGCACTTGCCAAGTCGACATAGCAGCCCCAGGCTGCACACAGGCTCGGCAATGGCAGGTCGGAGTCACATTTTTCAAGCTGCTTCTGTGGGTGGCACAACCAGTGCTGCAAGCCCACCAGCAGCATTTGATTACCAAGCCCTGGGCATGGGCAGTGCACTGTACGAGGGTCTGACAAGTAAATCAACTGAACCAATCATGGAGTCACTAATCCAATACAATACTTTTCAATAGGGAGTACATGCACTGTGGCACTGAATAGCAGTGGCACAGTGCCCAAAGCATCTAGACCAGCAAAACACATAGCAAAAACAAAGGAGGCAACAACAAAAAATGGAAGGGAGTTCCACACCAATGGTGCCAGGTCTAACAACAACATTATGTTGACCCACCGGTAAGCTATTGTTATTGTTATTGTTATCTGGGGTTTGTATAGCGCCAAATCACCGTCAGGTCTCTAGGCGCTTATGACAACGATAGTAACAACAACTGAGTAAATAAACAGAAAATACATGTGTGACAACATTACTTAAATAGAGCAGAAAGCTTCCCTAAACAGAAGTGTTTTCAATGACTTCCTAAAGTGCAGAAGGTTTACTTCTTTGCGGAGGGGCTCTGGGAGTTTGTTCCTCATCAGTGGGACCTAAACAGAAAAAGATCGCCCTCCCTTGGTTGCCATTTTAAAACGCAGACAAGACAACAATTGGGAGTTAGAGGACCTAATTGTTCATTTGGGATTATAGACCTCAAGACGTTTTTTTAGGTAGGCAGGCGCAGGCCCATAGATTGCCTTATGGGCAATGCATAAACTTTTAAACTCCACCCTTTGCTTTATGGGGAGCCAATGTAACCTGCATAGTAATGGGGAGGCATGGGTCTGTCTAGGTAGTCTAAAAATGTATTGCGCTGTATCATTCAGAGTTACCTGCAAGTGATTAATCAAGATTTTTGGCAGACCTAAGTAAAGCGCGTTCTCATAATCTATCCTTGAAATTATTGTAGCCGAGACAATGGTACGAAGCATATTTAAAGACAGTAGGGGAACAAGCTTACGTAGCTGCCTGATTAGGTTAGTACAGGTCCCAACAACAGAAGATATCTGGTTAGCCATTGTCAGCTCATGGTCGATCTTGATACCAAAGCTTTTTACATTGGGGCACGGTTTTGGGGTGGGGCCAAGTTCTTGGGGCCAGAACAAATCACTCCAGGGCGAGGCAGCAGTTGAAACCACCAAGACCTCAGTTTTTTATGGATTTATCTTCAGCAGATTAGCCGTCATCCAGCTAACCGTATATCTAAGTATATTCTGGGCCTGGGTCTGTGCAAATGCCGTGTTGTCAATACTCAGTAACAGCTGAGAATCGTCGGCATAATAAAAAATTCTGCAGCTCATACTTGCCAAGGAGTCTATCAGTGGTTGCAGGTAGAGATTGAACAACAGTGGGGACAATGCAGAGCCTTGTGGGACTCCGCACTCAAGAGTACCCACCTCAGATATGCAATCCCCCAATTGAATCCTCTGGGTCCTCCCCGAAAGAAAGGATTTTAGCCATTGATGTGCTAAATCCTTTATCCCGAACGCGGCGAGTCTGTCCAGAAGCAGGGCATGGCTGACAGTATCAAATGCCGCTGATAGATCTAAAAGTATCAGGGCACTTGGTTTCTTACTGTCAGCCATGCCTCTAAGCTCATCCAGCACCAAGAGCATTACTAACTCGGTGCTGTGATGTGCACGGAACCCCGCTTGACGTTCCTGGAGTAGATGGTGTGACTCCAGAAACGAAGACAGGGACTTCAGCACATGTTGTTCCAGGATCTTGTACAAGAAAGGCAGCTGGGATATTGGCCTAAAGTTTTTTAGAATAGCCGGGTCAGCCCCTGGCTTTTTTATCAAGGGCTTGACTCGTGCTTCTTTAAAGCTAGCTGGTAGAAGGCCAGTGTCTAACGAATTGTTTAAGAGGGAGATAATATGGTCCTCTATAACAGGGAGCGCCAGACAGAAAACTCAGGGGGGCATGGGTCCGCAGGGGAACCTGACTTGGTTCTATTCATGAGCTGCCCAAGGGTTGTAGAGTCTATACCTGGAAACCTAGAGATGGTGGATTTCGGGGAAGCTTGAGGAACCTGTATTGCAGAGGAACAACTAGAGGTACTATTCTTAATGTCAGACACAATAGTTACCACTTTCTCAAGAAAGTAACGTTGAAAGGTATTACAATCTATCGTTATTCAAGATTTTTCATCTTTCTTGCTCAGTTCTTTTAAGATTTTAAAAGTTTCTTTCTGAATATTATCTGCATTATTTATACGGGTTTCATAATATTCACCTTTTGCTTGCACAATAAGCTTTTTATATAAATTCAAAGATATTTTGTACTGTTCCCGATCTGTGCAGTCTTTTGTTTTCCTCCAACATCTCTCAAGATGGCGAAGCTGTCTTTTGTGTTCCCTCATAGGCGGGGTAAACCAAGGGGCCAATTTTCCAGCACCCTTTATTTTCTGTACCCTTTCAGGTGCTATCTGGTCGATAGCCTGTCTGAGATTCCACGCTATAGCCATATAGTCCTGATCTAGATCACCGTAAGAGGCCAATAGTTGCATATATTTAGGAAGGACATCACTTAAGGCTTTAGAGTCAACTTTTTTCCATTGACGTACTTTTTTGGTTTTTAAGGGTAGTTTGAACAAGTAGCTGTCAATAGGGATATCACAATGAATTAAGTAATGGTCAGACCAAATACAGGGTAAAATATTCGTAAGGACCACCTCAGGATCAGAAGTCCAGATTAGGTCAAGGGTGTGACCCTTAATATGCATTGGGGCTTCTACGAGCTGTTCAAGGCCCAGTGAAATCATGAAGGTCTCCAACTGGCGAGTTGTCAAATCTTTACAGGAGCTATCCCAATGGACATTAAAATCTCCTGTTACCAATACTTTTTTATATCTAGTACAGATATCTGATATGATGGGGGCAAATAATTCATTAAACACTCAAGTGCATTTTGGCGGGCGATAGACAGTAAGGACAATAAGACAGGTATTGTTCAAGGGGATCTTCACTCCAAGTATATCCGCTGAGTCTACTGTCTCAGCTAATAATTTAACGACTGTTAGATGTTTTTTGGACAGAATTGCTACCCCTCGAGTATTATCAGCACAATTGTGCCAGACGACATTGTATCCGTTTGGGAGGGCTGCTATAGTATCGGGTGATGAATTGTCACCTAGCCACGTTTCTGTAAGGGTTAGGACGTCTATCCTCACCCTGAAGAAGAGTAAAAATTTCAAGGCGATGTTTTTGAAGCAACCTTGTATTCAGGCTGGCAAGCTTCAGAAAGGGCGGGTGGGTAATAGACCTTCAACTAAGGGGTCGTAGGATGTTAGTCTCCTTTAATTTAGTCAGAGTAGTTGAATTTAGAGTCCGCCTACCTGAGTCTAATAGCTGTAACTCACTCGAAGAATATGTCAGACGCCCGCCAGGGGTACTGGCCCCTGGGCCCGATCGTGCGCGGACGGGTGCAGACGGGCAGGACTCTGGCATGACTCTGGCGCAGGTCCGGCGCGTCCGCTGTACGCGTCTGCTGCACGGAGTCATAGTCCTCTCCTTTTAAACCCTACTAGAGCCCGTCACCCGCCCGGCCCACACCTAATATGGCCGCCAAACCCGGGAGACCAACCCTCGGCATCAATGCTCGGCCGAGAGCGGTCCACGGGCAGAGGGAGGGGGCACAAAACACAAGGGAGCAACAGGAAGTCTCAGGCTTATTAAATCAAGCCTAAATGAATAATAAAGTTAAAAATGCGCTGGTACTAAAAGAGATGCACAAGATAGGCAGGAGAGACCTCCCGGCTTCTGCCTCAGGAGGGGAGAGTTGTTTCTGTCAATAGTCACTCGCACAAGCCTAACAGGCCCCTTTTAAACGCTACTAGAGCGCGTCACCCGCCCGGCCCACACCTAATATGGCTGCCAAACCCGGGAGACCAACCCTCGGCGTCAATACTCGGCCAAGAGCGGTCCACGGGCAGAGGGAGGGGGGAAGGGGGCACAAAACACAAGGGAGCAACAGGAAGTCTCAGGCTTATTAAATCAAGCCTAAATGAATAATAAAGTTAAAAATGCGCTAGTACTAAAAGAGATGCACAAGATAGGCAAGAGAGACCTCCCGGCTTCCGCCTCAGGAGGGGAGAGTTGTTTCTGTCAATAGTCATTCGCACGAGCCTAACAGGCCCCTTTTAAATGCTACTAGAGCGCGTCACCCGCCCGGCCCACACCTAATATGGCCGCCAAACCCGGGAGACCAACCCTCGGCATCAATGCTCGGCCGAGAGCGGTCCACGGGCAGAGGGAGGGGGGAAGGGGGCACAAAACACAAGGGAGCAACAGGAAGTTTCAGGCTTATTAAATCAAGCCGAAATGAATAATAAAGTTAAAAATGCGCTATTACTAAAAGAGATGCACAAGATAGGCAGGAGAGACCTCCCGGCTTCCGCCTCAGGAGGGGAGAGTTGTTTCTGTCAATAGCTATCAATCAACAATTCATGCACTGCTGAGATAGCAGATCGGCAGTACTATAAGACCTATCCTCAAGGAAGATCTCTGTTAAAACATTCAACGCTTCTACCAGAGGAGCCGATCTGGGATTCAAACCCCTCAAAGAACACCAACGAAACCATCTCCCCCAGTCCAGTGTGTATGCCTTAGATGTTCCTGGAGACCATGACTCCTTAATGAGTTTTGAAGCCTCCATTGACACCTTACAGATTCTCCCGAAATCAACCACCCCATCAGCCTTAAGTGTCCCTGCAGAACTAACTTGTGATTCCTTCCAGCTGCATCTGTTAATAACTCTGGGATGTTTGGAAGTAGAAGATGATCAGCAATCAATATTTCCATCACATCCGGATACCAAACTTGAGAAGTCCAAAAAGGAGTTACCAATACAATCTCGGAGGCTCCCTTCTTACTTTCAGAAGAACCCTTTGTATTAGCGCAAAAGGCGGGAAAGCATTAACTTTAAATCCCCCAATGTTGCAAAAATGCATCCACTGCCACTGCCTGAAGGTCTGGTCTCCAACTGAAGAACATGGGCAGTTGAGCATTCACCCTGTTGGCAAACAGGTCTTCTTCATCGGACTCCAAAAAGAATATATCATAGAGAACACTTCCCTGTTCAACCCCGATCGCTGAAATCCCTCAGCTGCCTAGAATTCCAGTCTGCCACAGTGTTGCTTACACCTGGTAAGTACTGTACCTGAATCATAATATTCCTTCCCTGACACAAATGCAAAAAATACTTTGCCAAGTCCGCTAGGGCCTTTGAACTTGGACCTCCCAGTTTGTTTGCATATCTCACAGTCAATATGCTGTCCATACTCAAGAGGACACAACACCTCACACGATCCTTGACAAAACATTTTACTGCAAATGAGCCAGCCAACAACTCTAGATAGTTGATGTGCATCTCCTTTTCCTGACTTGTCCATTTTCCCCCTGTCATCACTGAACCGTACCTTGCTCTCCAACCTTGAAGGCTGGCATCCAACTCTATGACCAAATTCGGAGTGTGTCCAAAAATAGCCCTTCCATTTCAAGCCTCCAGATTCTCTTGCCACCACATCAATTCCTTTCTCGTCTCTGAGTCTCTCTGAATATTGTCTGAATATCTGTTTAAATTGATCGTCTTCTACCTCTGCAAAGCAAAATAGCTTGAATTGAGGCAGAGGGGTGCCTAAGATCCTCACAATCTGTCTCAGCTTTAACCACTCATTTACCAAGGCTCTCCGCAACTCCCTGCGGACTTTCCTCACTTCCATGGGCAACCTCAATACACAGTCCAAGATCCAAGTCTGAAAACCTAAAAACATTGTCTCCTGACTTGGAACTAAACAAGACTTTTTCTTGTTTACTACAGAGCCTAAATCTTCTATCAATCAAACAGCCAGAGTCGTATGTTCGTCTGCTATCAATCCTTGCTTTCTGCCATCATGAGAATGTCATCTAAGTAGACTATGAGTCTCACCCTCTTGTGCGTAACCAAGATACAATTGGCCTTATTACCTTTGTAAAGCACCATGGAGCCAAGGTAAAACCAAAGGGAAGGCTTTGGAATCTCCACATGGTACCTTTCCTTTGGAGCTTCAAAAGATCCCTCTGAATATGACATATTGGAATTGTTAGGTAAGCGTCCTTTAAATTCAAACGGGTTAACCAATCTCCTTTTTCTCAGGAGGTCCCGCAGCATGTGAATCCCCTCCATTTTGAAGTGATTGTATTCTACCCACTCCTTAAGTCCTTGAGATTTATTACAGGTCTCATACCCTTGTCCTTCTTCTCTACTAGGAATAAGTTGCTTACAAACCCTACAGATGAATTGTGTGACTTCTCTATTGCATCTTTCCCAGCTAATTCGAGAACCTCCTTTTCTACCATCTCCTCTTCCTCCTTTGAGAACCTCAAAGGTGTCGGCCTTCTCGTCTGAACTGGAGTATCCACAAAATCTATCTTGTAACAATTTACCATCTGTAACACCCACAGATCGAAGTTATCTCTTTCCACCTGTCTAAAAAATGGGCGAGTCTACCACCCAATTTTAAGGGAATAGACGAAAGGTTGCTTGCCTAACATACCTTGTCTTGGTATTCTAACTCCCCTGAAGCGTCCTCTTCCTCTCTGTCTTTGCAGATAGAAGCTAGGGGCCTTATTTATGAAGGCCTTGCGCCACCGGTGCGTCACTTTTTCCCATGTTAAAAGTGACGCACCGGCGGCGCAAGGCCTTCATAAATAAGGCCCCAGGGGAGTAGCCCCCTGAGGACTGGAAACATCCAGGTCTATAACCACGCAAGAAGGAATTTCCTGTAACTCCAAAATCTCAGCTGGGGAATCGACTCTGCATTCTCCCGGCCATTCCAGAAACCTTTTAAATATCTTTTTGAACCTTTTGTATAGAATTAAACACGCCTGCATATCTGGCCATTTCCTTCACAAAAACCTCTCCAAAAAAAAACCCTTTGCCTCTTGCCCTGACTCTTTCCCTGACAACTCAGCCAGCTTAGGATAAATCTTCATATGTAGGCTTTTCCTACGTTCACAGCAGAGTAAGGTGTTTGCTTTTCCTAACAAACACCGCCCTCTGCACCCATTGTCTCAATTCTAAGACATACTCTGAAAGTAAGCTTCCCCGCAAAGGTCAAAGATTTTTGTTAGGGATCCATAAAGGGGATCTTGACAGCCTTTCAGTCCTTTATCTAGGCCCTGTTTATGATCTCTTCCCAACTTGTTTAGAAAAGTCAACATCTTACTATTGAATTCTCCAGCATGTGCCACCTCTCTCGCTAATGAAGGTCTTGGGCACTCAGAACAAAGTCTAGTATGGACCTCCTTGGGCATTTCCCTTCTTATCCTGAATTCAACATATTCAGCCACATGCTTTATAGGGACCCATTGTGGAGATAATGAATGCTATATTGTATTACTATTGAACATAAAGTCATCCAGTCGGTCCTTGACTTGCTCTATGCTCTTTTTTCCTCCCCTCTCTTTTTTAATCCTTTTACTTTCTATGGCCTCATTGTCCGATGAGTCAAAATTAGAAGAGCAGTAGATAACAATGTCCCCACTACTAGTGGACTCAACACAGGCGATCCCTCTGTGATCCTCTTTTGTGGCCTTCATAGCCTTTCTATATACCTCATTTGAGGCTACCCTATTTTTGCCTTTCTGGATAAAGGTCCCTTTTTCTTTGTTGAGTTTCTCCTTAGGCAAATGTTTCCTTTTTATCGTTGCCTTTTTACCACTACCACTAACCGTGGCCAACTCCCCCACAAAACAAAACTGTTCGTCCTCTACTTTCCTCGCGGACCTTCCCTCCAGTCTATCCATACAGTCGACCAACTTCTTGCCTAACTGTCCACACATTCTTGGACTTTTCCCTCAACATTTCCCTCAAGAGTTCTACCTTTCTACATTTTCAAATATATATATCACTACACAATTCTCAAATTTAAATAAACTTTAATTTCAAGCAACAACACTCTAAACTTTCTACTCTCTTCCACAAATTGCAAAAGATACAATTGTTTCTTCCCTCAAGTAAAGCCAACTACCTTGTTCAGAGAAATGAAAGTAAATGACACTGAGGAGAAAAAAATTACCCCGAAGTTCATTTGACAGCCCAAAATATGTCTGTCATAAAATACATAAGAAATCAATGGATTTGCCAAATCTAATACGGCAGATGCATCGGTGGCTCCAGAGGGTAAATATCCTAATGAGAAGGCTTTTGACCTAAGTGAACACCACAATGATCACCATGATGCTAGGTGAGTAAAAAACACAACCTTTTATAATTATCCAGTAAGTTTTAATATGTTAAAAATCTGTCAATATAAATTGTTAAAGTATCAATCCTCTGCGCGAGGAAATTGCCGGTATCCGCGGGGTAATTGTCGGTTAGACTCGCGTGTCTGGCACACGCAGAAGCTGCATAGCCTGGGTAGGACCAAACCCAAAGGAAATTGAGGGCGACTGTGTGGTTGTAAATTTCGATAGAGATGACCTAGCAGGGAAGATATGCAGGACTGCCCACCTTGGGGTTCAGGGAGGCATTAAGGTTTTCCCCCTGGCCTTTTTCTATCCTCCAATTAAAGGGAAAAATCAAAATACTGGGACCCCTAGGGAAGAGACAGGTTCTGGGGGCACCTTTTCAAGATTCAGTCAATATGTAAATAACACAAACAATGGGGGATCGTTATCTTGTCCTCAACTGACAAGGAGTCTAGTGAATGTGCAGGGGGGAGGACCCAGTCAGTGGATGTTAAGTGCAGCGGGTCAAGACAACCAGAATAGATTACCACCTCCGACTACCTTGGATGAGAACGATTGACTGGAAACAGTGATTTCTAACCAGAGTAGTCACCCTGAGAATACTGAGCCCTGTGGGCCAAGTAATCTAAACATGCCCAAGTTTGGTATCTTGAGCTGGAATATTGCTGGCTTAAGATCTAAAAAAGATGACCCCAAGTGGCTAGAACTGATTAACTCATATGATCTTGTGGGGCTTCAGGAGACCTGGGACACGGAGGGGGAATGGTGGCTGGACGGCTACACATCTTTTTCCGAGCCAGCGGAATTTGCTTCCTCTGGTAGAGCCAAAGGGGGGCTCCTTTTGTTATTCTCTGTTAAATTGCTGTGGCTGTTTAAAAGGTTTGAAGTAGGGACACCCCATTGTTTAGCAGTAGAATTGAGGGATTGTAACACCATAAAACCTTTGGTAGTTAATTTTTATAATTCAGCAGATTGTTCGATTGGAAATGAACATCTGTTAATTTTAAAATCTTTTTCAGAGGAGTATAGGGAAAATCAAACCACTTATCATCCGATTATTATTTTGGGTGATTTTAATATACATCCGTGTGGGCAGGATTGACAGGGGGGTTTGGATAGTGGTGAGTTTACAGTATATGCTACACCTCATTTTGAGCATAACAGACAGGGGAATGCCTGGAAGAGGTCCTAGCAGTAGTGGATCTCTATGAACCCAATATAATTGAACCAACTAACAGGATCCCAACGTTTACTGCCAGAGGTTGTAATACTGTGATTTTCTCACCCCTTCTGTTGTCTAGTGTTAATTTTTATAGTGCAAAACATTCACATTTTAGTGATGTGATCATATTCCGGTCATTTTGGAACTTAATAAAGATTTTGGTCTGGGGCGACCCATAAGTCAGACAAGGGTGGAGGTTAGTATTAAATCCACTGATCAGGGGAGAAGGCTGAAATGGACAAAGATTATTCCAGAGATTTTTTTAGATACACTTCTCTTGTCGGCAAAGGCCATGCTGAATATATGTCTAGATGTAACATCTGAGGGCACAGCTGTTATTGGGCCTTACTTACTTGGCACGCAGTGAGACTGCGGGAGGAGGAGGAGGACGCCGCCACCGCCAAGAGTCACCTACACGAGTAGCGAAAGCCGCCACCGGCCAGAGTCAGTGCAGCAACACCTCGCGCCGCCGCCCCGGGACCACAACTCCCGGCAGGCACAGCGGCGGCACGCGTTACTGACGACGCGCCAGCGCCAGGAGGCGCATATCATCGGCGCGGAGTCCGGTGGAGCGGGGGAGATTCCAGAGACTTACTTGGCACGCAGTGAGACTTCGGGAGGAGGAGGAGGACGCCGCCACTGCCAAGAGTCACCTACACGAGTAGCGAAAGCCGTCACCGGCCAGAGTCAGTGCAGCAACACCTCGCGCCGCCGCCCCAGGACCACAACTCCCGGCAGGAACAGCGGCGGCGCGCGTTACTGACGACACGCCAGCGCCAGGAGGCGCATATCATCGGCGCGGAGTCCGGTGGAGCGGGGAGATTCCAGAGACTTACTTGGCATGCAGTGAGACTTCGGGAGGAGGAGGACGCCGCCACCGCTAAGAGTCACCTACACGAGTAGCGAAAGCCGCCACCGGCCAGAGTCAGTGCAGCGTCAGTAACGCGCGCCGCCGCCCCGGGACCACAGCTCCCGGCAGGCACAGCGGCAGCGCGCGTTACTGACGACGCGCCAGCGCCAGGAGGCGCATATCATCGGCACGGAGCCCCGCTTCGCGGGACGCGGGTGGGCGCCGCCGGGCTAAGCCCGGGCAAAGGGCGGGCCGTCTGTGGCCGTCAGAGGCCGGAGGAGGCTGGGCCCGAAACTCTGCTCAATTCTCGGCAGGATCGTTTTGGTCATGTGAGCATAAATCTCCTTTATACTATATATCGTATTCCATATATTACGACCATTTGAAGCTGCCTATTAAACTGTGTTCGTAGCTTATTCCCCTTATGAGCAATGGCTCGTGAAACCAGAAGTAAGGCTGCTGCTGGGGGGTCAAAGCTGACAGGAACCCTTGATGACTTTATAGTTCGGACTAATACATTAATAGGTCAGGGAATTGTGCTTATGGAGAGAAGGGTATCCCAGGATCTAACTTTTGCTAAGAGGTCATCTATGGGCCAAATAGTCGAGGCACGCAGCCCAGAAAATGCTGCTAGCAATATCATCCCTTTTCAGACTCTCGTAGAGGTCCATAATAATATGTCTACCCAGCCGGCACTCCAGGATTCTACTCTCTGTGACTCTCAGATTTTGGCACCATCGGGGAACATTCTCATTACTACACAAATAGACTCCCAGGCGGAAAGTAGTAACAGTGAGTCGCAAGGGAGAAGGGAGGGAGCAATTCCAAAGATCAGGCACACTAAAAATAATACTACCACCATAAAAAAAGACAAAAGCGGTAACTGTGCAGAAATCAGGAGCCGGTAATAAGAAAGAACAATTGAGGGGAGCATCTAAAGTGGACACAGGGAAAGAAGAGGCTGGCCCTAGGACAATGCCCCTGACTATTGATGATTCAACCCTAGATTATACTTTGGCAGATATTTTTAATAACAGCATCACACATAATAGCACAATCACAAGTATAGATAGGGAAGACCTGCTCATATCGACATTAAAGACTCTCATTAAATCTTTGCTGTCTCCTCTAGAAAATAAGCTTCTGGCAATTGAAACACAATTAAATGCCCTACACAAGAATATAGAAGCCTTACGTTTGACCCAGACTAAAAAAGTAACCCATCTAACTCTCCCTGTAACTAAACAACAAACAATAAATAAACCCTTAGCTGAAGCTAAAAAACCAGCCCCTAAAATACCAGTGCTAAACCCTGGCCCTCCGGTGACAAGTAAAAACCCGGTTAAATCTACTCCATCCACCGAGGCAACTGCAAACAAACCAGCAATCTTAAATGTCCCCTCCAACAGTCCTGACAAACTATCACAAAATAGGTCTGAAAAACGTAGAGGGATTAATTTACCACCAGATGCATGCCAATACGTAGTTATCTTAACTACGGTTCCTGAACTGGCTGCTCAGGCCACGGAATCATTTTGGACACTGAAAAACAAGGTACTTCACTGGTTCAATTCTAAACACCCCCTTCCACCATCCATAACCACTAACATCTTAATGGTTCAGTGGGTCCCTTGGGTGGGAAAATCCAAAAAGAGATTTCAAGGAGACTGTGTGGTGGTAACCTTTGAAGATCCTAGAACAGTGGAACATATCTGCTTGGGTGAAAAGATAAATAACAGTGTCTCAATTGTGGCTAGACCGCTTTCTTTTTTCTATATGCCAGTTCAGTCTACGGACAATAGATGGAGTTGGATGAGGGGTCCAAACTATCCTCGGGGGTGGGGCCATGAAATGTATGGAGAGCCAAATCAAAATACCTGGGGAGAAGGGCCAAATGATGGCTGGACTACAATACAGCGAAGGGTAGGGAGGCCACATTATGATGATCGACTTAGACACACTGAATGGACGCGACCACAGTATGTTCCATTCACTATCCCCTGCTTCAATCGGTTTAGCGAATTGGAGGCAGTGGATTGATATCTAGCACAAAATGGATCTCGACAGTCTTCTTTATCCCCATTTACTCCTACCGGGTTATTGGATTGTGATGGAAATCAGCTACCCCTCGACACGAGTATAAGGAAGGAAAGGGAAAAAAGGCTACAAATGACTCCAAATGAAAACGCAAATGTAACTAATACCATGTGGAGGGAGAATAAAAGTTGTAATGGAGCAGACACCAGGAACAATGGAGAGCAAACTGACATAGTTACTAATACCACCGGAAATAACAAACTTGTAAATCAGGAAAGGGAAACAAATAATGGTGGCATGGACTTAAATAAAGACATATGCACATTGATGTTCTGGAATGTGGCAGGTTTGAAATAAAAAATTAGTAATCCCTCATGGGAAACCGTCACAAATGGTTCAGATATCATGGTCTTTCAAGAAACCTGGGCCAAAAAACATTTTGCACCCCAGCAGTAGGTGGCACAAATGGGAGACCTAGGGGTGGCCTCATTACGTACATTTCGAATAATTTAAGGTACGATAAGGCACATTTTTATTCTTAATGTGATTTTTACCATAAATTAGTGATAGATACTAAAGTTGGTCTTTGTCTTGTAATTATAAATTTCTATAATAATATCCCAGGTAATATGCCTCGGGAAATTTTGAAATTGTTAGTTAACGATCTGCAATGTGAATTAGACAGTAAGGAGAAGAAAGTAATGATTTTATGGGAGGGTGATTTCAATTGTCCATTATGTACAAAAGGCCAAAAAGGCATTTGCGGTTTAATGTTAGAGCAGGACATTAACCTCTCACATTTTAAACATACTCAAACTGGGGACTTATTGCATGAATTATTGTTTAATTATGATTTGGGTTTTGTGAATGAAATGACTCAGCAACCAACACCTTTTGTACCAACCTTTATTGGGAGGGGAGCATCGACCACTATTGACTTTATCCTCTCTTCAAATGGTTATGGGCAGAAGATAGGTAGTTTTAAAGTCTTGGACACACCAGTAAGTGACCACCTACCTCAAATACTTGAGATTGAGAACCTCTTTGTGGCACGACGGAATGATCATACCCCAGCGCAGATAGCCCAAGATGTGGAACTGGGGAGGCAAAATGGGTACACCCTCAAGTGGAGCAAGGTGGCACCGGAAGAATTCCTGAAAAAGTTAGTAAATACTTGTGCCGACAGCTTTAAAATCTGCCTGGGCGAAGACTCTGATAGTGAAAGCATAATAGAGCATTTTAACATTATTGCATCCACTATCAAAGAGAACTTGAAATTAGCGTCAAAGAAGGGGCCCAAGACTAGTATAAGGTGGTTTGACAGGACCTGTACAAAGGCCTTAACAGAACTCAAACATGCAATACATAAGGTCCCCCGAGATACTGTTCGGATAAGAAACCTAAGGAAGAGTTACAACCAGGCACAAAAAGACAGGAAGAATGCGATCAAAAGGGTGGCTTGGGATGAACTATGTGCAGCCTCACAAACTAAAGACATATCAGCCTTCTGGAGGGTGGTAAATGCACCTCTGCCCTATGAAAATACTAAAGCTTGCATGGAAATTGCGATTAATGAGGAGGACTGGGTTGCACATTTTTCCACTCTCTATATGTCTATAGATGAGGTTCAAGATATAGGTGTGAACTCACCAGATGTGTCAGGAGACGAGGTCCACAAATTGTCTGTAACTTTGCCCGAGGTTTTAATAAGTTTGGAAGCTACAACAGGCAGTAAGGCGGCAGGCCCAGATGGGATCCCGGCAGATTTTTATAAGGCGAACAGCAAAATTTGGGGTCCGATGCTTGTTCAACTATTTAACGCAGCGCTAGCAAAGGGACTGAGTCCATCTTGGTTCACATCAATCATTGTACCTATCTACAAAAAGGCAGACAGACAAAACTGTGCCTGTTACAGGCCAATATCCCTTCTTGACTCATCAATAAAGATCCTTGGTAGAGTTATTTTAGCCAAATTACAAAACTGGGCAGAAGAGTTTGGGGTAATAAGCGACCTACAATTTGGATTTCAAAAGGGCATAGGAACAATGGAGCAGGGCTTAAATCTATTTTTGATACAACAGAAATATATCACGATAAAAGGGGAGCGTTTGTATTTTACATTCATTGATCTTACATCAGCCTTCGACTGTGTGTCTCATTCTAAATTATGGGACCTAATGTCAAGGCTGGGCGTAGAAAAGTCTATAATTCATTTTTTAAGGGAGCTATATTCAGGTGCCACTGCCATTGTACGTTATGGAAAAGGGGGGGAATGTAAATGTAGTAGGCCCTTTGGGATAGGGTGTGGTGTACGCCAGGGGTGCGTCCTGGCCCCCTTCCTATTCCTTATTTATATAAATGGCCTAGAAAGTTGTCTGTTGCAAGAGTGTGTGGATATGCCTAAGATTGGAAAAAGATTTATCCCTGCACTGTTGTATGCAGATGATGCCGTTTTAATGGCTCGTACCCCCATGGCCCTGCAAAAACTGATAACATCTTTTAACCAGTCTATGCTCAGCTTGGACTTAAAAATAAATTGTAGCAAGACCTTTGCCATGAATTGTGGTCCACGCGTCAGAAATCAAATGAAAACGATGTATATAAATAACGCCCCTTTAGAAAGAACACCCACCTTCCCTTATCTCGGAATTTTGTTTCACGAGACAGGTTCCTGGTCAAACGCGGTGAAGGCAAGAACGCTCCTATTCTCTAAGACAATAATGGCACTAAAAAGTTTCATAAGAAAACTAGGCAAAAAAACGATCAGGGAAATTTTAACTATTTATAGCGCAACGTGTGTATCGGTGGCACTGTATGGAGCGAGGCTCTGGGGCTATTCTAATATAAAATCACTTCAAATGGTTGAAAATAAAATTTTAAGGCACATCCTCTCAACACCAGAAAGTACAGCGACTTTTATTTGCCACGCTGAGTTGGGGGTGCCGTATATTACAGACACTATCAGAATACACCCCATTCGTTTGTGGCACAGGGCCTGGACTGTAAATGAATGTGTATTAAACCGAGCCATATTACAGGATAAGCTGAAACTTGGAAAAGTAAATGGACTTGAATGACTAAACTACATCAGAACATTTCTGATGGAAATTGATTGCCCACAATACTATGAAGATCCATCTACTATGGCACATATTTCCAGAAAAACACTGAAAAAGTTATGTATGGAACATCTGAGTGGAAAAAGACTACTCGATGAAAACAAGAAAAAGACTGTCTCTTCACATCAGTTAATTTTAACCAGAGACAAATTACAGCCATACTTAACGCTGCATATGCCTAATTTTGATAGATTTCTCTTAACACGTTTTAGATTTAATATTGTTTTTAGACTATTTACTTTCCCTGAAATGAATTCTTGGTCTAATGAATTGCCTGTATGCCCTTGCGATCAATTATCTGCACAATCCAATATACATGTTTTATTTTTTTGTAAATGTTATACCCTGCCGCGTAGGAAACTTATTGTCCCCATTCTAAAAGAAATGAACTTGTTTAGATGTCGCCCAGCGTTTTTAGAACTGCAAAAAATTGACAATGTTTTTACTGTTGTCTCATTAGTTGAGTTTTTCAAACTAGTTTTTAAATATCGGAAATCAATTTGCTTAGATGAATTTTAACATTGTATATATTATGAAATTATATGAACTGTGACAGCTTTTCCTTTTACAAATAACTGTACAAATTCAACACTGCAAATGTTTTTTTCTTTATTTGTTGCTTTTATGGTTATTTGCTTTTAACCGAATAAAGTACTTTTGAACATTTGAACAAATATCTCTGAATCTAATGGCCCCGGTAAAAAGGAGGCAACAAATGGCCGAGAAACGGTTTGATAGCACCTGTTCTCGGGCACATAGACTTTTAATGAGTGCTATTAAACAGATCCCACAAAATAGGACTAAATTGGCCATACTCAGAAAGGACTACAAGTTAGCTGTAAGAGCAAGGAAAAAAGAGATTAGAAAGGAAGCTTGAGAGGCCTTGATGTCGGTTGATGTTCTAAAAAATAGCCGCAGTTTTTGGGAAATTGTAAATAAGCCATTTTTCTCTGAGAGTGGTAATACTGTGGCAGAATGTAACATCACCGAAGTACAGTAGTTAGCACATTTTGAGGCTATATATGAGACTCCCCCATCTACAGATCTTGTCCCCTGTGCTGTTTCAAGAGATTCAACCTCGCCTTTGAGTTTTAATGAGGAGGAAGTAGTTCTGGCCATTAAGGCTATGTCCAGTAATAAGGCGCCAGGCCCAGACGGTGTTCCAGCCGATTTATATAAAACACATCCCGTTTTCTGGGCACAAATCCTGACTAAAATCTTTAATACTGCAGCAAAGGGGCACCATCCACCTTCTTGGGCCATATCTATTATAGTCCCCATTTTTAAAAAAGGCAGTAGAAGAGATGCCCGATGTTACAGACCAATCTCTTTAATCGATTCTGCTGTAAAAGTCCTGGGGAGGGTGGTCTTAGGTAAACTGATGGGATGGTTAGACGAGAATAATGTAATATTGAATTTTCAATACAGTTTTAGAAGTGGCAGGGGGACTCAAGACCAATGCCTTAATTTATCACTGTTAATTGGTAAAATACACCTCAGCCAAAGGGGGAATACTCCAGCTGGCGTTTATGGATTTATCGTCAGCTTTTGACTTGGTAAACAGGTCAAAGCTCTGGCAGGTCCTTCTAGAGTTGGGGATGGATAAGAGTCTTGTCCACTTTTTAGCTGATCTGCACCAGAACCTTTCTGCACGGGTACGGATCGATCAAGATGGGAATTGCACTAGGCACTTTAGTTCTGGTCGTGGAGTCCGACAAGGGTGCATTTTAGCTCCATTTCTTTTTACTCTTTATATTAATAATTTAGGTAAGTTTTTAGATGTAGCCAACCTAGATGTCCCTAAAATTGGTCAGGAGCGTTGCCCTGTACTTTTGTATGCCAACTACGCTGTCTTGTTATCGAGTACAGCAGTCGGCCTACAGAAGCTGCTAGAGGGATTTGGAAACTCTATGAAACTATTGGATTTAAAGGTCAACATAGCCAAATCACATGTGATGAGTATAGGCCGCCAGAGTAAACGAAATTGTAGGGTTTTTTATTGTGAAGGCTCCGAAGTTACCAGGGTAACTTCTTTTATGTGCTTGGGGGTTCTTTTTGATGAGAATGGCACATGGGCTGCTCAACACAAGATTGAGGTTAATGGTATGGCTAGGGCAATTGCGGCCGTAAATGGGTTTTCAAAACGCTTGGGGGCCAAATCTGTAGAGGCAATGTTGAACATCTACAAATCAAAATATTGCAATTGCCACATATGGCTCCTCGATTTGGGGGTACAGACCACTGGAGGGAATACAGTTAGAGGAAAATAAATTTCTACGGGGAATATTATCGGTTCCCCAATCAACACCCACTTATGCTGTTCATCAGGAATGGGGGATGGGCTATATTACAGACAAAATTAGGCTGGCTCCAGTTAGTTTCTGGCTCAAATTATGGCTCAATGCTGAATTAGATCTTAACCATAGACTGATCAGGGATTGTCTCATTTTGGATCACGTACATAGGATTAGGTGGCTTGTTTATGTAAAGGAAGCACTGGCAACAGTTGGTCGACAGGACCTCTTTGAAGAGCCCGAGAAAATGACAAGAACAGATTTTAGCTTGGTGGAAAAACTGCTTTTAAATTTATAGGCGGTACAACGGGAAGAATTGGAGTTGACAAAAGTAACGGTAAAAGCACATTACCTTTTAAAAACTTCGTCCACGATGGAACCCTATTTGAAAAATGTTACTAGGCCTTTTCACTGTATGCTTTTAACACGTTTCCGTTTTAATCTAATTTACCTTTCTCTAGGAAGCTCTAAGGGGTGGTGCAGACTGAAAGAGTTAGGGCCATGTACCTGTGATAACTTTTCAGTTCAGGATACAATGCACCTAATAATGTTTTGTGATTTCTATAGTGAGATCAGAAAGAGGTTTCTATTTCCATTACTAAAAAGAAAGGGTTTTATTCAAGTAAAGTCAGCCTTATTGTATCTACAGTTATTAAATGATCCCAATGGGATTTTTTATATAGCCAGTTTCTTGTGGCAGCTGTTAGGCTGAGGAATAGCCGTGAGGAAAGCCCATACCTAACGGGGTTTTAGATTATTTGCTTTTTATCCTTATTAAACAATTTTTATGGCTGATATATTTTATGATGTTCATATCAAATTTTTTGGATGCACTGTCACTTTTGTCCTAGAATGCACTTTACTTGACCAGTACTGTATTGCTCCTTTTGCGCCGGATTACATTACACTGTTGACACGGTATTCTGTATATTTGCACTTATATGTTTGTATGTTTGTGCCTGTACTTTTATGGTTCTAACTTAACCGAATAAAGTGGTTTGATGATGATGATGATGAGTCGCGGGTCTCCTCAGAAGCGCGCGACTCGATCAGGGAAGATGCACGCTCAAAATAACATCATGGCAACTGCTGGGTAGAGTCCACTCGAGCTAACAATACGTGCTGGACCCGGCTTGCGCATACCAAACCGCCGTTGACACGATCAACACTGAATATATAATTTTAACAAAAGAGCGTCTACCAAAAGACAAAAATAGCACAGTGATATCTGGGGTACATCAAAGAAAAAAACACCCAAATGTTAATGAAACACTGAAAGGAATCATAAAATCCTTTAAATATCATGAATCAAATATCCCCCATATCAGTTGCCTCTTACACCAAAACATATAAGTATCTCACACAACTAAATCATGCTTATAATAAGACATCGTAAAGTGTGACATATCTGTGGCTGTGAGCAGCAACAAGAAGGAAGATGGCTGCCTCGCAAGGGACTTAGTAGCCTTTAGAACTCTAATTCATTCATATTCGAAGTTCTTATATTGTTTTGTAGTTGCAATTGAAGAGATATGCATAATATTGGCCTCCGTGCCTTGCCATAAAATTAATCTCTACTGGGCTTGAAACACTTGGGAGTCTATTAATTGTCTACAACAGTGGTTCATAACCTTTTGACTTCTGTGGACCAGAACTTATCTATTAGTGGAAAATTGGGGCCCCCACAGAATCATTATTGGAATCCGGGGACCCAAATAGGTCATGACTGGAAGCCAGGGACCCCGGCCTAAGCATTTTCAATGATTTGAACTGCAAAACAATACTCAACAAATACAGAAACAGGCATTCATAGAACACATTCGTAAATGGTTAAACATTTGATGTAATTTGCAAACAAATATAAAAAGCAACATTTTAACTTTAATAGGAAGACTGGAACTTTTCAAAATTCATTTGAGATCACTCATTATCCATTTTTACTTCTGTTTGATGCACTTGCACTTCTTTAACACTCAATCTGAGGATACTCGTTTAATTTTTAGTCTCCAAATTTAAATTCCTGACAGTTACAGAATGTTTTTAAGATTTCAATTGTACTTTTTGCTTCTTTATTTATACAAACATTATTAATCTGTTAATAATATTTAATTTTCTATGCAGTCACGGATCCCCTATGTAGGCTTTGTGGTGTCCCAGGGGTCCTCAGACCACAGGTTAAGAACCACTGGTCTACAAGCTTCAGAGTCTTATACTAGTCCACAGAAGGGGGCTGCGTGCTGAGTTGGAGTGTGGTTTGTGCCAGCATACATCAATATTTGTGGAGACTTGTGGAGAAGTGTGGCTCAATGGTCAGAGCGGCAGACCCTGATGCAGAGGTCTAGCCCGGGACGAGGGTTCAATTCCCCGCCTCGGTTGGTCTTGGGCTCAAAAATTCCACGGACCTGATAATTCTCGCCTCGGTGCCTATTCTTATCATAGAGTCCCACTCTGCAACTCTGGGCAATAGCTTGCTTAATCTCCACAACAGCCCTCACAACGCTAAGGATGCCTGGCCTTCACCCTGGGGGTGCCCAGGAGTGGACGCCTCACAGGGAAAGCCAGGACGGGTTCCACAGCGGTATTCGTACAAGCGCCTTGAGACCCTTGCGGGTGAGTAGTGCGCTATACAAGTATCAATTTACATTTACATTTATTCGTTGATGCAGTCAGGGCCCACAGCTCCAACTGACCCCTGTGATGGAGCCACCTTCACTCCGGCTGTCCTCACCGCTGCCCTCATCTTAACCCCTTCCATGCTGATGACGGGCCCCGGCCGTCATGCATCACGGTGGGCGTGTGCTGATGACGGCTGGGGGCTGTCATGAACCCGCCCACTCTCCAAATCGCCCGCACAGGTGCAGAATCGCGGCCGCACCCAAGGGGTTAATATCCCATGGGGCACCAGCAAGCACCAGCCACACCAAAAGCACTACCTGCTGCTCCTCGCCCGGTGGGTACAGTGAGGTGACTAGGCAAGATGGTTATAGGCGTTCTAACACTCGGCAGGCATATGCTCACCCGGCCGCATCTGTGGACTTCTGCGCCAAGGTTCAAGCATAATAGTAAATGTTTGGGGGAGTTGCGCCAGTTCAGGTGTAAGTCTCCTACGGTTCTCTGTGTGTGTGGGGATGGTTTTTGGAGTGTGTAAAAGGAAATAAAACGCTACTTCCCTAGATAATAAAGAACTGGAACATAAAAATAGGCCTCCCAGAAAAATGTAACATGAAACATACAAACGTATCTCTAATCCTTTCAAAGTACTGTCTCACAAAATCATCTATTTGGTGACTGGTTGTATTTTACCTGCCTCACAATGCCAGACTGGACACAAACCAGTTCACAAAACTGAGATACCAAGATTGATTCATTAAAGCTGGTATGCTTGTAATAATTGAGGTGAGTGGGAGTTTTGACAAATCAATTGAAGGATTCGCTTGATAAATAAAAAACAGAAAGTCTGAAGAGCACAAGTAAGAATATTGTTCTGCAACAGCTATTCCCGAGCTACATGGTGAAAAAAATATGTTTACTCCCAACCTGCTTCTATAATTACCAACCCACATTGGTAGGGTTTTGCCCCGGGTCACCTCCTAAACGCCTAACTCACCATGCAATTAAATGTTAATTTCTGCAAAGCAGAATCTGCTTACAACATATGATGTTCTACTTAAGGGGTGGAGCTGATAAAGCAAGAGGTATAGCCAATAAAAGTCAAGTTTTTGCTTTGGCATCGATAATAACTAAAGAAAACTGCTGGTCTTGTAGTCCTAAAGCTTTAATATTTCTGCACATTTCTGTAGAACGAGAAATAATCTGCACATCCTTTGGGAATCATTTTTATTATCTGCGCTTAGAGCGAAAAGCAACTTCAGCCACATTGGTAAACTCCCCACGTGGAGCACATCCCACGCAACGTTGCCTCTGCCTCCCTGGGAAATCATTGACATTGCATCAACCTCCCAGAATAAATTGTTGTTTTTCTACTAGGTGTATTTAAAGATCTTTAGAACTAAGGCGAAAGGAGAACAGAAATATGTGTACTCATTACTCAGTGCTCCGATAACCACATGATGGAGGGTGTGCCGTTGTTCACTGCCTCATGTCAGCCTGGTACAGCTTTTTCTATGAATGCAAATTTATGGTTTTAGCGAAGGGTTTTGAGAAATTGCAAATATCCTCTATGAACAGCATGAAGTTCACAGAAGTTGAAAAGTTTCTAATAAATATTCACGAATGTGCCGGGGCAAAAATATCCAGCAATGGTGGTTGTTTCAGGAAAGAAATATTGCATTAGTAAAGCAATTTGCATGCAAAAATGTTGTGGCATGATTTACTTGCAAAAATTATGTTTACACAAAAACATATTTTTCACCCACAGTCAAAGTTTTTCCAACGTGACAAAGGTTTGGCACCTTCAGGGGTTCACCTTAATCAATGAGATTTGGGGAGTGTGAATCTCAAATTTCCCAAACAAAAAATCAGTGGAGGGTGGGGGAGACGTGGCCAACAACATGGCTGGGTAAGACGTGCCGGAGAGGAGCTCCCGGTGCGCTGCAGTTAAATCCGACATTAATCATCGTTCCTGATACCCTAGAAACAGCAAATATGTACCGGCCACCGCAGCGGAAGAAATTGTTTTCGGCTAATAGCTGGCCCAGCCTGACTTCCCCAAGATGGCGGCCGGATTCACCCAGACGATGGAGAGGGGATGGTCTTAATGCCTGGCCCGGACCGCGAGACTGATGGTACCTGATCCCCGGTAAGGAAAACAGACGGGAGGACAACGGCGGAATCGGAGCGGTAGCCCGATTGCGAGAGCCCCGCTGACACTGGGCTGGTGACTGGATGAGGCCCCATAGAAAGGCGCGCGGGACCCCGGCTCCAACGATTAGCTGCAGGGCTGCGCAGAAGCCGTGTGCTACGGTAGAGGCACTGCCCGCGAAGTGAGGACAGAGACCGGCAGAGGTCCGAGGGGCCGGGCGGTACCGGACTGCAGATATACGTGGACCAGCTGTGGTGGAGGTGAGGCGACCCGGAGACGGGGCTGCAGCTGGGGAAGTGGCGGTGGGACAGGCCACCCGATAGAAGACTGAATATTATCCCGGCCCGGGGTACAGTTGGTGGTTCCACAAGACTTTGGGAGGTGAGAGGGCCATAGCTGCTTTGCCGGCTACACTGAGCCCCTCACCCAGCACAAACGACCATACCGGTGAGAGGGAGTGCTGTATGGCAGGTGTATCGAGTGGGTTTGGCCCAGAGTGACCAGAAGAACCGCTGTCGCAGGGGGATTGAGGCCCGGCATCGAAGGGCCCCCGACGCATGGCTGACAGCGGAGCCGCTACTGCGCACCACCCAGATGAGTGCGTGAGCCCTACGATTTGAAGTTGGCTGTGGGGGAAACGGCGAAGTCCCTGCAGGGGTGGAGAGGGCCCCCGGGGTGCCACCTACTACACCAGAACTACTAGAGTGGCGCCCGAGGTTGGCTGGGGGACGGCGAGCTACCCCCCACAACCCAGAGCGCCAGAACGGAGAGGGGACCCCAGTGTGCAGGGAGGAACGGACAGAGCAGCTGAAGGGCGATATCTATGCTCTTCCCACCCTTACATCTGTGAGGAAATTCCTGCATGGGCGACGCGAGGACGGCCAGCGTGCCATCTGGACACTTATAAAGATGCTCAAGAGGGGTAAAAAAGACCCGGTGGTTAGGTCTATTGACAGCTTTGCCGCGGCCCGCCAACTAAGGGAGACACTTCCTACTGCCCAGGGTGCGCGATCTGACACCGCCATGTTACTGGAAGCGATACAGACTTCCAGAACGGATATACAAGACTCGAGGGCAGCTCTGGAGGTCAAGATAGGAGAGGTGGGTTCGGAGGTGCTCCTCCTGCGTCAAGACTTTTGGAACCTCACGGAGCGGGTGACGACGGCGGAAACAAGAATTGGAGAATGGCGGAACTTCAGGCATCGCACCGGCAATTGCTGTGGAAGGTGGACGATGCGGAAAACGGAGCGAGACGCAATAACCTCCGCTTCATAGGTTTTAGAGAAGGCATTGAGGGGACGGACGTGGCAGCCTAGCTCTACTCCTGGCTAAAGACAACATTCCCACAGGCGCAATTCTCGAACTGCTTCATCATCGAAAGGGCGCACAGGGCGTTGCTAATGAGACCACCGGAGGGGGCACAGCCAAGACCGATAATTGCGCGCTTCCTCAACTTTGCGGATAGAGACCTTATTTTACGGGAAGCCAGGAAGAAAGGGGAGATACAGCTGGAGAACACTAACATAATGATCTTTCCAGACTACAGCCAAGAGGTTCATAAACATAGACGTTCTTATGACACGATAAAGGCAAAGCTGAGAGACTTAAACCTAAGGTACATGCTACTCTTCCCGGCGAAGCTAAAAGTACTATATGAAGGGAGAACGCACTTTTTCAACCGACCAGAGGAGGCATGGCAATGGCTGGAAGAACGACCTATACTACAAGGAGCAGTAGAGGAAGGCCGCAGGCTCAGGGAAGAGATGGCGGCTGCTGGCTTCCGCCGGATTCCACCTAAAACCCAAAGGATAAAGAAACCACGGAGTAGGAGGCATACACAGACGACCCCATATCCGGGTCCTAGCACACAAGGTCGAAGAAGGTTGACTCCGGCAGTATCGGCGGGGGCAAAGGCGACGTCTGGATCCAGATACAACTGCTTAACCGATCACAATGGCACGGAGGAAGAAGACTACACAGGCGACTGGACCTCGGGAGAAGAGGAGGTGACTGATCAATCCCTACATCCTCTGGAGAAGGCAATACATGAGATGGAACAGGAGGCAGGAGGCAAGAGGCCTCCCCAAAGAGCCCGTTACTGAGACTCAAGACTCGCATTCCTGAAAAGGGGACAGGACTAATCTGTGGCACTGCAGCTCATTGTAGAAGGGGCACGCAAGTTACACACACCCCTTTATACATTTCTTTACGTTTGTTGTTTACATTAGGCACTTTGCCTTGCAGACTGAATAGTCGGGAGGAGTTACATTCCGCTCACTAAGACACAATCGTAAGTTCTGTAGGGGGGAACTAAGGGTGGGCGACAGACCTTCTCCGCCAGTAGTCCGGGCTATGTGGAAGCTGGGGCTGCAGGAGGGTGGTGGTAGGGTGGGGGGGAGTTGTGGGTGTTTTTGGTTTCTGAGAGTTTAGAGATGGCAGGGGTGGGGGGAGGAAGTTTGTTTTGTCATGCACTGTTCAAGCATGCGCACACACTTCAACACAAAGCCCGTCATAGGGCATGGAATCCCAACTGCCCACATTGCAAGACCTGCCCATGGGTGACCTGCAGGGAGTGACGGGGCCTAAAGATGGCCTTAAAATACTAACCTGGAACGTAGACGGCCTAGGCTGTAAGATTAAACGGGGACTGGTTCACAACTATATTAAAAGATCGGGGCGGACGTAGTTCTCCTCCAAGAAACACATCTGCAAGGTACTAAATGCGCCTTCTTTGCGAGGGGGCGTATAGAGTCCTGGCACACGCAGGCTTCACTTCGGGCTCTAGAGGAGTGGCCATCCTGATTAAAAAACTTCCACCCATGACAATAGCGCAGGTTTGGACAGACTCCCAAGGAACCTATGTAGGGGTGCATGGTAGATGGAGAAGGAAGGAGTACACATTAATATCAGTGTACGCCCCACCCAAACTCCAGGCAGGCACACTACGGGGAGTCTCTGATATTCTCCTTGACACGGCAGACACGACCCAAATCCTTGGTGGGGACTTTAACGACGTAATGGACCCTGCGGAGGATAGGAAAGGCGACCGTGCTAAATCTTCACATATGAAACCGCTGGCCAATTCTATGTCCACTCTTGGACTACTGGACGTGTGGAGGTGGCACCACCCGGGCACCAAGGCCTATTCCTTTTTCTCGGGGGCCCACAAGGTGTACTCCCACCTGGACTACATTTTTATGACACGGCAGGCGCTGCAGTTATCAGACACAGCAGAGTACTGTGCGCGTGGCGTGTCTGATCACTCCCCCCTATTAATAGAGGTGAGTAAGAGAAGGAGGGAGGGACCCAAGATACTCAGGCTGTCAGCATGGGTCCGACAAAACACAGAACTACTCAGGGGCCTGAGAGCAGATGTAAGGGTGTACTTGGCAGAAAATGTTGGCACAGTAGAATCCAGAGTCACTCTTTGGGAGGCACTTAAGGTGGCACTTAGAGACAGGGCCCATTGTAGACTTGCAGAAGACAGGAAGAAAATCCAGCTCGAGGTACAGGAACTAGAATCACAGATACTGACACTTGAAACGGAACATCTGCATACCAGAGAACCAAGAACACTTCGACGACTGTCCGATCTGAAAACTCAGTATAGGCAATTGGTGACGGGTGAAGCGAAGACACAGGCTCTGGCTACTCTACATCATCTATACGATGTAGGAGACAAATCCGGGAGGCTCTTGGCCTGGCTAAGTAGAAAAGAGAGAGATGATCGCTGGGTAGATAAAGTGAAGGACGATCGGGGGAAGTTGGCCGACACAGATGCTGAGATAGCAGAGGTATTCGCTGCATTCTATAGGTCCTTCTATGAAGCGCGGGACTCAAAAGAGGATGCAATGCAATACAGGGCACATATTACTATTCCGGAGCTTGAAGAATCTGACCGGGTGGACTTAGAGGCAGACATAACGGAGGAAGAAGTAAGGGCAGCACTGACCAAGCTCTGACCGGGAAAGGTCCCAGGCCCAAATGGTTTCCTAGCAGGATTCTTTAAGAAAACGGCGGATCTCCTGACCCGCTACCTGCTGGGCCTATTCCTTGATGCTGAGAAGGAAGAGCAGTTCCCCCTGGACCTCAGGCAGGCAACAATTGTCCCAATTTACAAGCAGGGGAAGCCGGCGGACGATTGCTCGTCCTACCACCCAATCTCCCTCCTCAATGTAGAAACTATGTGCCACGATCTTAGCACTCCGCATGCAACGGGTGGTATCAGGGTTGGTCCATCTAGATCAAATGGGGTTCATCTCGGAACGAGCCACCAGATACAATCTAAGACGGACCCATAACTGGCTTAGGGAGGTGGAGGACAGGACTGAGCCCCACTGGTTCCTTTCCCTGGACGCCGAGAAGGCGTTTGATGCTGTCCACTGGCCCTTTCTAGAGGGTGTGCTGGAGCGAATGGGATTCGGGCCCAAGTATAGACATAAGATCAGTCTCTTGTATACCAGCCCCAGTGCTAGGGTTAGGGTGAATGGGGCGTTATCGGAGGCCTTCCTGATTCAACGAGGCACCAGGCAGGGATGCCCTTTATCCCCCCTGTTGTTTGCGCTATCCATTGAAGTGCTGGCCTGTGCAGTGAGACAAAATGTAGGAATTACCGGGTTCCGGATGGGGCCAGCGGACGGAGCAGACGAGAAGCTGTCCCTATACGCGGACAATGTACTACTCTATGTTACACACCCGGACACTACCATACCGGCACTGTTTGAAGAATTAGACCGTTACGGGAATAACTCAGGGTACCAGATTAACTGGCACAAGTCAACAATGTACGATACACAAGGTAGGGCAGACTGGCCCATGCTGCCCAAGAGACTGAAAACAACTAGGGAGGGGTTTATGTACTTAGGAATATTTGTCACGACTGATGGTAATCTCTCCTACGAACTTAATATCAGCCTGGTCCTACGCACTTTCTCTGATGACGCTAGTATATGGCAATCACTCCCACTGACGATTCTGGGGCGGGCAGCTATGTTTAAAATGGTCACGCTCCCCAGATTTCTATACGCATTTCAGAATGAATACTTTCCCTTGCCATGCAAGACATTCCATGACATCCATGCGGCGTTGAGGTCCTATCTGTGGTTGGGTAAGCAGCCTAGAGTAGCTCTCTTGACCTTACAGAGACATCAATACGATGGTGGAATGTCCTTGCCTTACCTAGAGGCCTATTACTGGGCAGAACACTTGGCACCCATAAATGAATGGCTCCACGCACCCGCCACACACCCCACCTATGCACTAGAATGACACAAGATGGGCATCCACAGCTGTCTTCATTATTTCTTTGGAGGGAAGGGGCAGGCCAGATTACTACCGGCTACTAGAATCACGCTGGGAGCATGGAAGAGGGTGACAAAGGTAATACAGTGGGAACACAAACCGACGAAGCAAACCCCACTGTGGCACTGCACCTGGCTGAAGGAATTACACAAGTTGAAGGGGTTCCAGGAGTGGGATGCCATTGGTATCTCTACTCTAGGGGATGTGATTAAAAAAGGGGTGTTACAATCCTTCCCGTCGCTCCAAAAGATGTATGGACACAACCACTCCCAGCTCTTTAAATATATGCAACTCAGACATGCATGGAGGGCTGAAGGGTCATCGCTGGAGGTACTGCCCGAATATGCCCCACTAGAAGGTTGCCTTTTACATGAACACATCCCGGGGAAAGCTGTGTCCCTGACATATAAAACCATCATGAATAATAGACCAAACAAATTAGAAGGCCTCAGGAACACATGGGTACGGGAGGTGGGAGAAATGGATGATGTGGATTGGGGGGTAATACTGATGCACCCTAGAGAGGTAGCGATCAAATCACGCCTCCGTTTGATCCAATTTAAGGTCCTGCATAGGTCATATTTTGATAGAGTGCGGCTTTACAGATTGGGGAGGATACCCGACTCGTGCTGTCTACGCTGTGGCCATGATAGGGGAGACTTCCTGCACACCATTTGGTCCTGTCCCCGCATTCAAACCTATTGGTGGGAGGTCTTAGCTGAACTGGGGGAGGTGCTGGAGACAGACATCCCGCCGGACCCGAAGGTAGTACTATTAGGGATGACTAATGATGTGGACCTATCATGCCCACTCCTGATTTTTCTGGGGCTAGCCCTGTTCGTGGCCAAGAGGGATATAGCTAGGAAATGGGGGGTGCCTGATGCTCCGCTGCTTGAGGAATGGAGAAGGGGCATGGACCTATACATGGCAGCCGAAAGGGTTACATATCGGGCGTGGGGCTGCCCGAAGAAATTTCGTAGAGTGTGGGGCAAATGGAGACACTATCGCAGCCATGATGGAGGACTATGAGAGATCGCAGACACTTGCAGGCTTGGGTATCAGAGAGGGAGTGAACATTTGGGGCTGGGAGATATCAATGCAATGGACTCTGATGTTTGTAATGGGGGGCCACTTAGATGCTGGACTTTGGGGACTGACGCATAGGGAGGGCTGGGAGGGGACAGGGGAGGAGGCGTTGGAGAGGTGCTTAATAATGACGTGCATCTTCTTCGTGTTCTTGGCTGCAAGCGTAATGGAAATGGTGCAAAAACAAACGAGGGGAGAATATGGGGTGGGGTAAAAAGTTAAAAGACTGTACTTTGTTCATAATATCATACTATGTAATGTGATATACTATGCAGTCGCAAATACAGAAGTTTAAAAAAAAAAAAGAATAACGTTGGTTCAATAAATATTTTGAAAACATCAAAAAAAAAAAAAAAAAATGCATTTGTGGGTGTCACACCCAAAACACCACCATATGTTGCGTCCCTACCCATCCTACCTGGAGAAGTGTGGCTCACCGGTTAGAGGAGGCAGACCCAGAAGCAGAGGTCGGCCCGGGACCAGGGTTCAATTCCCGACGCGGCAGGGTTTGGAGCCCAAATATCCAGGGACCTGATAATTCTCGCTTCGGTGCCTACTTGAATCAGGGGTTCATGCTCTGCAACTCTGGGTAATAGCTTGCTCAATCTCCACTATGGCCCCCGCGGCGGGATGCCTGGCTTTCACCTTGGGGGTGCCTAGCTGGGCTATCCCACAGGGAAAAACCAGGACGGGTTCCCAAAGCAAGCGCCGAGATACCCTTTGTGGTGATACGTGTGCTATATAAGAAACTACATTACCATTTACCATTTTACCTGGGCCTGGAAGTTCTGCCTAGAAACGTATGATTATGGACACATACATCACACCAGGCTGAAGTCTCTACCCTCGATTTTACTAGGCCTGGGCGGTGAACTCTGCTTCACTCACAGAGTTTGAAGAGTTTTCCGCACCCCGCATTACGCGGAGATCGCAGAGTTCCCAAAAACTATGGTTAGCGGAGCGGAGTTTTCTTCCTCACTCGTGTTCACCAACGCCAAGTTGGCGACCGAGGAAAATCAACTTCCAGGAAGGAATTTTCCTCTTTCACGATCGTCAACATCAAGTTGGCGAGCATGAGTGTGGAAAATAAACCTCCTGACGAGATTTTTCGCCGAGGGGGGGGGGGGGGTCAAGTTTCTCATTGCGTATGCTCGCGACCGCTCGAGTTGTGAAACTGCCCGTTTGCGTTGACAAAGCTGCTGCTTGAGTAAAAATATACTTGAGGGGCAGAAAAGGAAAGCCTGCGTTGTGCATGGTGCCGTTCGAGATGATCGCACAGTGCGGTCAAGCATCAAGCACTGTGCAATCACCGCAAACAGCATTTTTCTATCAAACTCCACTGTTCACGGAGATCCACATAGTGCGGCAGAGATTTTTTTACCACTTCGCGGAGTTTCACGTAGCGCAACTCCACGAACTCTGCCCAGGGTTAGATTTTATATCAAAGCTCACTGTTTTGTCTTTTATTTTTGGTGCACAACGAAAAAAGCCGACATAGATATAGGAAACCGGGCTCACGGCTCCCAGAGCCCCTCTGTCTCTAGCCCATTTTGGCATGTTGAGCTAAGTTCACCAATCATGTCAACCACCACTGCTAATGGTTATGCAAATGTCATTAACTTGGGTCACACCTTCAATTTAATTAGTAGATCTTACTGGTCAGTGAGCCTAGTCCTGGTTTATGTGGACCAATTCTACTGCATAGTTGGTGGTTTTCTGTGAGATATGATGGTCACACATGGGCAGGGAATGTTATTTGTGAGCATGTAATGCGGAATTTGGGCACATGAAGCTGACCTCTGTATATGTGAATGAACCTGGGCAAGCAAGCTACGACCTACGCATATGATAATAACACATGGCTATTTGAGGCATTATCTTTGAACTTCTCATGATCTCTCCATGCAACATCAGGTCAGTGCTACAGTGTCTTCCTGCTTCCACCAGCTCAGAAAAATTCGCAAAATTGCCCATTTTCTGACCACCGAAGCCCTCACCCTGACGTTGCTGGCATTAGTCATCTCTCGGGTTGACTATGCCAATGCCTTGTACGCAGGTATCCCGCAATACCAAATCAAAAGACTTCAGATGATACAGAATCAGGCAGCACGCCTCATTTACCACCAACCCAAACATCACCACGTCCGTCCTTTACTTAAAGCCCTGCACTGGCTTCCTGTTTCAGAGCGTTGTCAATTTAAACTAGGCTGCTTGACCCACAAATCCCTGGCCGGCATCGGCCCCTCTTTCATCTCGTCGCTTCTGCACCCGTACGTCCCTTCCAGACCCCTTCGATCCTCCCACCATGCTCTCCTTCAGACGCCCAGGTTCAGACGCAAAAAGCACGGAGGCCTCAGATTTTCTTTTCTGGCCCCCTCACTCTGGAACTCTCTCCCCCCGGAACTTAGACTTTCCCCCTCTTACCCTCACTTCAGGTCTCTCCTAAAGACTCACCTCTTCCGCGGTGCTTACACATAAGCTCCCTTGCCCTCCCTTCTTTGTCTCCTCCTGATTTAGTGAACAGCGCCAAGAAACCGACCGGTATATGTTGCGCTTTACAAATTGTTTTTACATTACATTACATTACATTACATTACATTACAGAGCATAAAGACAACCATAGCTTTATGTATCTGGAAGCTAGACTACCTGTAGGGCAGTATGGGGTACAAAAGGGTCCCCACCATGGCGAAACTGGGGACGATTAAGAGGCAAAAATAGTCAAATTACACATTGTTATGGTCTTCATTCTCTGGCAGCATAATTTTCATCCATCTGAGTTAAGAAAAAGTTATTTTTTTGGTGAAATCTGAAAATAATGCGACAAATTATGCAGTGAGTGTGGTAAATTAATAATCATGGTAAACGCCACAACCACAGAATGACATAATTCCACTGTCCATTGTTTTATCAAAAGACTAGTCTTGAAAGGTAAACATGGCCTAATTTTTCTGAATCCATTCAGTGCACATTGTTAGCTGCCAGTTAATGAAAACAGTTTCAACAACCTCGCTCCACTGCAGACAGAATGTGTTTTTAATAACGCAATTAAATATTGTTCTTTTCTTGTTACTATATACAAACAAACACTAAAGTCCCTTAATCCCTTTACTACTTTTCTATCAGCAATGGAAAGTGCCTACATTACAATGTTAGATGAGAACCGCACATTCCTGGAAAGAGAAAAAAAGATGGATTCAGGGACTTCTCGGCCACCGGCACTGCTGTACGTTTTTTAATTTAACAAGAGGACAAAGTGACACCTACTGCACAGTGTGATGGAACAGTGCAATTAAGAAACAGTAGAGTGAAAAAGTCCAGTGGGAACTGCTGTTCTATTGAACACCTTTTGGAGTGACCAAATAAAATCCCTTAAAAAAGAACAAGCATTTGCAAATCAAATCTATGAATAAAAACACAGGCATGCACACAGGAACATATTAAAGTCACCTTAAAATCAGAACTATCTAAAAGTTTTCTTGACATTGTTGGAGCTCTTCTTTCGCCACGTTTCATAGGTGGTAAAAAGCTTAGTTTTTATGTATTTAAAAGTTGCTATACCTACTAGCTATATAGTAGTGGTATTTGTTCCCAAGCCCAAGTCCAACATCCCAGACTCCAAGGTGGTAGTATTGTAAAAGTGCTTCTATGCAAAAAGGTACATAAAAAGGTGCATAAAAGCATAAAACTTAGTGTGAAACCCTGCCCTAAATCTGTCCTGACTTGTCATTTATCTCCTCGGCAGTTCGCTCTACCATCCCTAATAAGGATCTAAAGGTAGCTCGTAATAAGATGGTGGATCCTCCACCCTTAATTAAATTGCCCTTAGAACACCCCCCAGCTCAGGAATCATTTATCAGGTTGCAATTAGGAAGTACAGAACTTCTGCTCGATATTATTCGTCGAGGGAAAAAGCAAATAAACTTCGACCCCTGAATCGCTCTAAAATCCTCCAGTTGTTCCAACAAATCCCTTCTCTTTCAGGGATAACCTCGTTGGACTTAGAGTCTGTGGGGTTTCAATTGGGCGATCAAGGTAGACAAGTTTCCAGAGTTTATTTTATATATCCTTGTATTGCTGACCTGGTCTTTAAGGCGGACGAAGACCTAGCAAAAGTAGGTCTACAGGCCCTATGTCTCACAAAAAAGAGCCCTCAATTATTGGTACCTCAGCCAGGTTCATTCCCTCCTGCCATTTTAAACATGCACAGTGGGTTATCTGCAACTCAATGGGAGTGATCCCTATCATATATTCCATCCCAACACAACACAACAAATTAGCCATCCAGCCACCGATTTGAGAGTGGTTATAGTAAATCATAGCCCATTCTCACAATTTAGACAATTAGCATGGCCTCAAAGTAATATGTTTTCCCTACTGCAACATCTGCCGGAGGAAGGAGATTGGAATATAAGGACCACCCTACTCTAGAATGAGGAGTCCTCTCAAAATCTAAGAATCCTAAATTGGAATATCCATGGGTTTGAACGCTTGAGGAACAGCGCCGAACTGGAAGAAAGCTTGAAACCCTTTTATCTGGTATGCCTTCATGAGTCTTGGCTAAGAGAGGACCAGTCAGTCGAAGGCTTTATGACCCTGAATAGCAAAGGTCATTCCCAGGGTATGGGGAGAGCATCTGCAGGTCTACTAACATTAATATCGACCAAGATGATTAAGAGGCCATTGGAGGTCATAAATGTTTCAAGTGGTCTGCAGTTATCTGTTGTGGAAATGGTTGTGGGTAAAAATGTCCCCAGTTATTTTTTACTTATAAATGTTTATATTCATAAAGAAGATCATCGCCAAATGAATCACTGGATGGAAATATTTGAAACCCCTTTCCAGCATTTGATGGCAAAATACCCGGAAGCAGTGATAATAATGGCAGGGGATGTAAATGCTCGTTTATTCCCTGTACAGCTAGACCAACACTTGAAGGAAGTGTTGGATTCCTACAACATTCCCTTAGCACAGTTTCCTGCAGGTACCATCAAAAAAGAGGCCAAAGTGCTGAGTGAAGCCTGGCAAGTCATGGTCTGATTTACTTAAATGGACGTTTTGAAAAGGATTCACCAGCTATAGTGACATCTCGGCAGGGCTACTCTTTGGAACCTATTGATTATATATTCACGTCCCTTTGGAATTTTAGCCTCTTTAAGAGCTTTGAGGTGGCAAAATATGAGGGCATTGACCACTGGGCAACCACAGCAAGTTCTTGATTTGTGTGAGACAGTATCCCCTGAGAGAGTGTTTGCCTTATAGGTGTCCTATCCGCGCAGGCTCACAACACGTTTAGACACTATACATCTTCAACAATTAGCAACTCTTCAGTTAGAGGAGACAGTTCCTATCCTCCCTACTCATGCTGTTGATGTTATTGTGTGGTATAATAATATTGTGCAACGTGTTTTGGACTGCATTTTAGTGAAAATAAGGGGAAAGGGTGGACAGACAAAACCCCGCACAAAGGGTGTCCTGGGCTGGTTCTATCAGGACTGCCAAAAGTTGAAACGACTGGTGAGACAGAAAGCAGGGAGTGCTAGGTGTCGTTCCTTTCCTATAGCCACGAAGAGCTGGTTAAACTTAAACGCCAATATAAATCCCTTATGCAGTCGAAAAAGGTAGCTTTTTATTATAGGAAGTGGGAGGAGATGCAGGAGATTATACTATGAAATGATCAGCAAAAATTCTGGACAAAGGTCAAAGAGTTTAATGGCCAAAGTAGGGGGTCTCTGACCTGTATGATACCGGAAGCACAGGGGGCCACTCATCTGACGGAGTTATACAGGGTACCCTTAGGTTTAGATGGCCCTCAGCACATCTATGGGCAAACCCTCCCAGCCAACTGGTTCTCAGTGAAGGAAGTTAAGGCAGTTATTGAGAGAATAAAACTCTCTTGTGCCTCCGGTCCTGACAATGTCCTGGTGGTAATAATTCAAACAAATAATGTTTGATGGGCTAAAATTTACTCTACCCTGTTCAGTCGGGTTGCAGGGTCTGGCCTTTTCCCCCTTTACCTGGAAGGGGTCTATTGTGAAACCGATTTTTAAAAAAGGCAGCCGTACTGACCCAATGCATTACAGGCTTATAAGCCACTTGGACATTTTTCATTAAAGATATTCTCCAAAATTATTTTAGCCAAACTTGAAGAATGGGCCATTGAAACTAAGTAAATTCCTTTAGAACAGGGGGGCTTTGGGAGGGTCATTCAACCATAGACCACTGCTTTGCTTTGTGGGCTATTACTCAAAAGGCAGTGAAGGAAAATCAAAGACTGTGCAGTTGTTTTGTAGATTTCCGGACAGCCTTTGATTCCGTTGACAGGGATATTTTATGGGGAAAACTCGCCGCTTGGGAATTACCACTACACCTCCTTGGGGCTCTTCAATCCCTGCACTCTGGCAATTGGGCTCAGGTGGAGTTAGACAAGACAGGACGGTTGTCCCAAAGAATCTCTATCGACAATGGCCTGCGTCAGGGGTGCGTTTTAGCACCCTTACTTTTTAGTTTATTTTTGGACGACCTCCCAACAGCTACTTTCTAATCAAAGTCTTTTTCACCTAAAATTGGGGATCAGCATAATGCTTGTCTGCTCTCTGCAGACGATTTGGTATTAATGGACTACACTCCAATTGGTCTGCAGAGGAAACTCAATGCATTGGCCTCTTATAGTAAGCAGAACAAACTTCGTATTAATCTGGAAAAGACGAAAATTATGATTTTTGGGAAAAAAAGTGCAGTTTTTCCTGGTATCTTGATTCTCAGGTGGTGGAACAAGTGGATCAGTATAAATACCTGGGTCTAACTTTTAGGAAAACTCTGAATTGGGGTGCACATTGGGATGCCACTAGGCAAAAGGCCCTTTTGCAGGCAAGCTGTTTATCTGGATTGGCGGCCTATCCCATATCCCATTATTAAAGGCCTATGAAGGGAAGATTCCACCAATAGGAATGTATGGAGGAGAGATATTTTCTCTTGATCTAACCTATGAATGGGACAGACTGGAAGGGGCAGTACTTAAAAGACTTCTATCACTCCCACAAGGTACCATGGTCCAGACTATAAGGAGAGAGTTCAGTCTGGTATCTTGGAACATGGCAGCCGCCACCCGGGCTCTAAGATACTTCAACACTCTGCTGGAGAATGATGAGGTGGCTAAAGTATCCAGATTGTGCTAGGAAGAGAGCCAAAGCAGCGAAAGGTTGTGGGCAAAGGCCATTAGAACCAGAATGACTGCAACGGAGAATCGCCATTTAAATAGTGGTACAGTCACATCTTGGCTCACCTTTCCTGGCAAACGAAAATTGAGAGAATCTGCTGCTGTGGTGTCACAAAAAAATTATTTATTATATCTAAAGAAGAAATCATCTATTAGCTTCTGGTTAGCTTCACTTGGCCAGGATGGTGTTTTCCCTAACTTTTCACAGTTACCAGATCCAGGTTTGAGAAAAGAAACCCTAAGGATTCGGGTGGGATGTAGTCCAATTTATTCATCACACCCGTATAAGACAGGGGTGCAAAATAATAGTGGTCTTTGTCCCTGCCCTTTGAAAGCCAAATGCACTATTACGCATATTTTTATGGACTGCACTTTTTACCTTGCAAATCGGATCAGGTTTTTAAGGCCTCTGTTTTTTAAATATGATGCTCTTCATAGGAACAAGGAGGTTACTGTCTGAGATGCGATATTTAGATCTAGCAGTTGGGATTGCTCGGTTCCTACGATCTGTTAAACAGATTTAAAAAAAATTAAATGTAATGGGGATGGGGTTGTGTGGAGTGGGGTTCATTTAAAGGTTTTAATTAATATGTACGTTTTAGAATGTTTTATGGACAATTGTCTAAATAAACTTGTTTCTTAACCTTCAACCTACTAACTAACTTAGCCTATGAATATTTAGTAAATACGGCTGATGATTATTTAATAAATGCGAAAAAAATATTACATCAAAACAGAAAGTTTATGAAGTGTGGGGTATGAAAAGGGGGTGGATGCTTAGAATCCACCAATGCTTAGAATCCACCAATGTCAGATTAGCCATAGACGAAGCCTCTAAGGCATAGACAAGGGGATGGGGCATTCTGCTCGTCACTGACATTACAACTAATCCTAACCTCCCCAAAACTTCCACCTGCTCTGGGAAGGTTTTAAAACTCTAGTAAAGGAATAGAATCACAAAGCCTTCATACACTAGCTGGACGCCTCCTGTGTCCAGCTCGTGCTGTGTTTTAAGCGAGTGATAGCAGCCCTTCACCGAGTGAGTTTGTGAAGAGTGCCAATATCATATGACACACAGTGGCACCATGTTTGGAGCGGGTCTGTCAATGCCTAAAGATTCTATAATTGTCCCAACTCTAGGTTTCTTGTCTTGTATTCTTCATCACCACCAGAATATCGTACATGCGGGCATAATCTTTGCACGCTTGAAAATTGTCAAACGTTATCATTGGCTCAACAGGGTCCAGATGTTTATTGGTTGTCTTTTATGGTGCTGGTATCTGGGGACTTTAAGATACTGCACATCCTAGTTTGTTGGAAATAACTTTCTGCACAGATTGCTTTGACTCCCCAGGAGTGTACCCGCCTCTTTTTGTCATGAAGAAGTGGGACTGCAGCTTGTAGGGGATCTTATAGAGATTTCTCCCACCTTGCTGTGGCTTTTGATTTGGTATAGACAAGAAGTGTCACTTAACCAAATGGTGATTGCTGATTATTTGAATCTAGATAAAGCATGAAACATGCAATGGCTGTCTTATGTGAAGGTTCAATTGCACACAATAAGATGTCCGAAATTTTTTGATAACGACCTGAACCTTAGAACTTTATATAGAGAATGTGTCAAAATAGATCTATTCGCTGTTCTGCAAAGTAACAGAGCAGCATCTGACTGTGGTTTACACCCCAATAATCACTACCAACTGTATAGAGCCATAAATATACCTACTTATACCCTGGAAAGATTCTGCATCAACTTGGTCCATTTATTGATCTGCTATCCAAGAGATGCTTACTGTGCGGCCGGATTCACCCAGACGATGGAGAGGGGATGGTCTTAATGCCTGGCCCGGACCGCGAGACTGATGGTACCTGATCCCCGGTAAGGAAAACAGACGGGAGGACAACGGCGGAATCGGAGCGGTAGCCCGATTGCGAGAGCCCCGCTGACACTGGGCTGGTGACTGGATGAGGCCCCATAGAAAGGCGCGCGGGACCCCGGCTCCAACGATTAGCTGCAGGGCTGCGCAGAAGCCGTGTGCTACGGTAGAGGCACTGCCCGCGAAGTGAGGACAGAGACCGGCAGAGGTCCGAGGGGCCGGGCGGTACCGGACTGCAGATATACGTGGACCAGCTGTGGTGGAGGTGAGGCGACCCGGAGACGGGGCTGCAGCTGGGGAAGTGGCGGTGGGACAGGCCACCCGATAGAAGACTGAATATTATCCCGGCCCGGGGTACAGTTGGTGGTTCCACAAGACTTTGGGAGGTGAGAGGGCCATAGCTGCTTTGCCGGCTACACTGAGCCCCTCACCCAGCACAAACGACCATACCGGTGAGAGGGAGTGCTGTATGGCAGGTGTATCGAGTGGGTTTGGCCCAGAGTGACCAGAAGAACCGCTGTCGCAGGGGGATTGAGGCCCGGCATCGAAGGGCCCCCGACGCATGGCTGACAGCGGAGCCGCTACTGCGCACCACCCAGATGAGTGCGTGAGCCCTACGATTTGAAGTTGGCTGTGGGGGAAACGGCGAAGTCCCTGCAGGGGTGGAGAGGGCCCCCGGGGTGCCACCTACTACACCAGAACTACTAGAGTGGCGCCCGAGGTTGGCTGGGGGACGGCGAGCTACCCCCCACAACCCAGAGCGCCAGAACGGAGAGGGGACCCCAGTGTGCAGGGAGGAACGGACAGAGCAGCTGAAGGGCGATATCTATGCTCTTCCCACCCTTACATCTGTGAGGAAATTCCTGCATGGGCGACGCGAGGACGGCCAGCGTGCCATCTGGACACTTATAAAGATGCTCAAGAGGGGTAAAAAAGACCCGGTGGTTAGGTCTATTGACAGCTTTGCCGCGGCCCGCCAACTAAGGGAGACACTTCCTACTGCCCAGGGTGCGCGATCTGACACCGCCATGTTACTGGAAGCGATACAGACTTCCAGAACGGATATACAAGACTCGAGGGCAGCTCTGGAGGTCAAGATAGGAGAGGTGGGTTCGGAGGTGCTCCTCCTGCGTCAAGACTTTTGGAACCTCACGGAGCGGGTGACGACGGCGGAAACAAGAATTGGAGAATGGCGGAACTTCAGGCATCGCACCGGCAATTGCTGTGGAAGGTGGACGATGCGGAAAACGGAGCGAGACGCAATAACCTCCGCTTCATAGGTTTTAGAGAAGGCATTGAGGGGACGGACGTGGCAGCCTATCTCTACTCCTGGCTAAAGACAACATTCCCACAGGCGCAATTCTCGAACTGCTTCATCATCGAAAGGGCGCACAGGGCGTTGCTAATGAGACCACCGGAGGGGGCACAGCCAAGACCGATAATTGCGCGCTTCCTCAACTTTGCGGATAGAGACCTTATTTTACGGGAAGCCAGGAAGAAAGGGGAGATACAGCTGGAGAACACTAACATAATGATCTTTCCAGACTACAGCCAAGAGGTTCATAAACATAGACGTTCTTATGACACGATAAAGGCAAAGATGAGAGACTTAAACCTAAGGTACATGCTACTCTTCCCGGCGAAGCTAAAAGTACTATATGAAGGGAGAACGCACTTTTTCAACCGACCAGAGGAGGCATGGCAATGGCTGGAAGAACGACCTATACTACAAGGAGCAGTAGAGGAAGGCCGCAGGCTCAGGGAAGAGATGGCGGCTGCTGGCTTCCGCCGGATTCCACCTAAAACCCAAAGGATAAAGAAACCACGGAGTAGGAGGCATACACAGACGACCCCATATCCGGGTCCTAGCACACAAGGTCGAAGAAGGTTGACTCCGGCAGTATCGGCGGGGGCAAAGGCGACGTCTGGATCCAGATACAACTGCTTAACCGATCACAATGGCACGGAGGAAGAAGACTACACAGGCGACTGGACCTCGGGAGAAGAGGAGGTGACTGATCAATCCCTACATCCTCTGGAGAAGGCAATACATGAGATGGAACAGGAGGCAGGAGGCAAGAGGCCTCCCCAAAGAGCCCGTTACTGAGACTCAAGACTCGCATTCCTGAAAAGGGGACAGGACTAATCTGTGGCACTGCAGCTCATTGTAGAAGGGGCACGCAAGTTACACACACCCCTTTATACATTTCTTTACGTTTGTTGTTTACATTAGGCACTTTGCCTTGCAGACTGAATAGTCGGGAGGAGTTACATTCCGCTCACTAAGACACAATCGTAAGTTCTGTAGGGGGGAACTAAGGGTGGGCGACAGACCTTCTCCGCCAGTAGTCCGGGCTATGTGGAAGCTGGGGCTGCAGGAGGGTGGTGGTAGGGTGGGGGGGAGTTGTGGGTGTTTTTGGTTTCTGAGAGTTTAGAGATGGCAGGGGTGGGGGGAGGAAGTTTGTTTTGTCATGCACTGTTCAAGCATGCGCACACACTTCAACACAAAGCCCGTCATAGGGCATGGAATCCCAACTGCCCACATTGCAAGACCTGCCCATGGGTGACCTGCAGGGAGTGACGGGGCCTAAAGATGGCCTTAAAATACTAACCTGGAACGTAGACGGCCTAGGCTGTAAGATTAAACGGGGACTGGTTCACAACTATATTAAAAGATCGGGGCGGACGTAGTTCTCCTCCAAGAAACACATCTGCAAGGTACTAAATGCGCCTTCTTTGCGAGGGGGCGTATAGAGTCCTGGCACACGCAGGCTTCACTTCGGGCTCTAGAGGAGTGGCCATCCTGATTAAAAAACTTCCACCCATGACAATAGCGCAGGTTTGGACAGACTCCCAAGGAACCTATGTAGGGGTGCATGGTAGATGGAGAAGGAAGGAGTACACATTAATATCAGTGTACGCCCCACCCAAACTCCAGGCAGGCACACTACGGGGAGTCTCTGATATTCTCCTTGACACGGCAGACACGACCCAAATCCTTGGTGGGGACTTTAACGACGTAATGGACCCTGCGGAGGATAGGAAAGGCGACCGTGCTAAATCTTCACATATGAAACCGCTGGCCAATTCTATGTCCACTCTTGGACTACTGGACGTGTGGAGGTGGCACCACCCGGGCACCAAGGCCTATTCCTTTTTCTCGGGGGCCCACAAGGTGTACTCCCACCTGGACTACATTTTTATGACACGGCAGGCGCTGCAGTTATCAGACACAGCAGAGTACTGTGCGCGTGGCGTGTCTGATCACTCCCCCCTATTAATAGAGGTGAGTAAGAGAAGGAGGGAGGGACCCAAGATACTCAGGCTGTCAGCATGGGTCCGACAAAACACAGAACTACTCAGGGGCCTGAGAGCAGATGTAAGGGTGTACTTGGCAGAAAATGTTGGCACAGTAGAATCCAGAGTCACTCTTTGGGAGGCACTTAAGGTGGCACTTAGAGACAGGGCCCATTGTAGACTTGCAGAAGACAGGAAGAAAATCCAGCTCGAGGTACAGGAACTAGAATCACAGATACTGACACTTGAAACGGAACATCTGCATACCAGAGAACCAAGAACACTTCGACGACTGTCCGATCTGAAAACTCAGTATAGGCAATTGGTGACGGGTGAAGCGAAGACACAGGCTCTGGCTACTCTACATCATCTATACGATGTAGGAGACAAATCCGGGAGGCTCTTGGCCTGGCTAAGTAGAAAAGAGAGAGATGATCGCTGGGTAGATAAAGTGAAGGACGATCGGGGGAAGTTGGCCGACACAGATGCTGAGATAGCAGAGGTATTCGCTGCATTCTATAGGTCCTTCTATGAAGCGCGGGACTCAAAAGAGGATGCAATGCAATACAGGGCACATATTACTATTCCGGAGCTTGAAGAATCTGACCGGGTGGACTTAGAGGCAGACATAACGGAGGAAGAAGTAAGGGCAGCACTGACCAAGCTCTGACCGGGAAAGGTCCCAGGCCCAAATGGTTTCCTAGCAGGATTCTTTAAGAAAACGGCGGATCTCCTGACCCGCTACCTGCTGGGCCTATTCCTTGATGCTGAGAAGGAAGAGCAGTTCCCCCTGGACCTCAGGCAGGCAACAATTGTCCCAATTTACAAGCAGGGGAAGCCGGCGGACGATTGCTCGTCCTACCACCCAATCTCCCTCCTCAATGTAGAAACTATGTGCCACGATCTTAGCACTCCGCATGCAACGGGTGGTATCAGGGTTGGTCCATCTAGATCAAATGGGGTTCATCTCGGAACGAGCCACCAGATACAATCTAAGACGGACCCATAACTGGCTTAGGGAGGTGGAGGACAGGACTGAGCCCCACTGGTTCCTTTCCCTGGACGCCGAGAAGGCGTTTGATGCTGTCCACTGGCCCTTTCTAGAGGGTGTGCTGGAGCGAATGGGATTCGGGCCCAAGTATAGACATAAGATCAGTCTCTTGTATACCAGCCCCAGTGCTAGGGTTAGGGTGAATGGGGCGTTATCGGAGGCCTTCCTGATTCAACGAGGCACCAGGCAGGGATGCCCTTTATCCCCCCTGTTGTTTGCGCTATCCATTGAAGTGCTGGCCTGTGCAGTGAGACAAAATGTAGGAATTACCGGGTTCCGGATGGGGCCAGCGGACGGAGCAGACGAGAAGCTGTCCCTATACGCGGACAATGTACTACTCTATGTTACACACCCGGACACTACCATACCGGCACTGTTTGAAGAATTAGACCGTTACGGGAATAACTCAGGGTACCAGATTAACTGGCACAAGTCAACAATGTACGATACACAAGGTAGGGCAGACTGGCCCATGCTGCCCAAGAGACTGAAAACAACTAGGGAGGGGTTTATGTACTTAGGAATATTTGTCACGACTGATGGTAATCTCTCCTACGAACTTAATATCAGCCTGGTCCTACGCACTTTCTCTGATGACGCTAGTATATGGCAATCACTCCCACTGACGATTCTGGGGCGGGCAGCTATGTTTAAAATGGTCACGCTCCCCAGATTTCTATACGCATTTCAGAATGAATACTTTCCCTTGCCATGCAAGACATTCCATGACATCCATGCGGCGTTGAGGTCCTATCTGTGGTTGGGTAAGCAGCCTAGAGTAGCTCTCTTGACCTTACAGAGACATCAATACGATGGTGGAATGTCCTTGCCTTACCTAGAGGCCTATTACTGGGCAGAACACTTGGCACCCATAAATGAATGGCTCCACGCACCCGCCACACACCCCACCTATGCACTAGAATGACACAAGATGGGCATCCACAGCTGTCTTCATTATTTCTTTGGAGGGAAGGGGCAGGCCAGATTACTACCGGCTACTAGAATCACGCTGGGAGCATGGAAGAGGGTGACAAAGGTAATACAGTGGGAACACAAACCGACGAAGCAAACCCCACTGTGGCACTGCACCTGGCTGAAGGAATTACACAAGTTGAAGGGGTTCCAGGAGTGGGATGCCATTGGTATCTCTACTCTAGGGGATGTGATTAAAAAAGGGGTGTTACAATCCTTCCCGTCGCTCCAAAAGATGTATGGACACAACCACTCCCAGCTCTTTAAATATATGCAACTCAGACATGCATGGAGGGCTGAAGGGTCATCGCTGGAGGTACTGCCCGAATATGCCCCACTAGAAGGTTGCCTTTTACATGAACACATCCCGGGGAAAGCTGTGTCCCTGACATATAAAACCATCATGAATAATAGACCAAACAAATTAGAAGGCCTCAGGAACACATGGGTACGGGAGGTGGGAGAAATGGATGATGTGGATTGGGGGGTAATACTGATGCACCCTAGAGAGGTAGCGATCAAATCACGCCTCCGTTTGATCCAATTTAAGGTCCTGCATAGGTCATATTTTGATAGAGTGCGGCTTTACAGATTGGGGAGGATACCCGACTCGTGCTGTCTACGCTGTGGCCATGATAGGGGAGACTTCCTGCACACCATTTGGTCCTGTCCCCGCATTCAAACCTATTGGTGGGAGGTCTTAGCTGAACTGGGGGAGGTGCTGGAGACAGACATCCCGCCGGACCCGAAGGTAGTACTATTAGGGATGACTAATGATGTGGACCTATCATGCCCACTCCTGATTTTTCTGGGGCTAGCCCTGTTCGTGGCCAAGAGGGATATAGCTAGGAAATGGGGGGTGCCTGATGCTCCGCTGCTTGAGGAATGGAGAAGGGGCATGGACCTATACATGGCAGCCGAAAGGGTTACATATCGGGCGTGGGGCTGCCCGAAGAAATTTCGTAGAGTGTGGGGCAAATGGAGACACTATCGCAGCCATGATGGAGGACTATGAGAGATCGCAGACACTTGCAGGCTTGGGTATCAGAGAGGGAGTGAACATTTGGGGCTGGGAGATATCAATGCAATGGACTCTGATGTTTGTAATGGGGGGCCACTTAGATGCTGGACTTTGGGGACTGACGCATAGGGAGGGCTGGGAGGGGACAGGGGAGGAGGCGTTGGAGAGGTGCTTAATAATGACGTGCATCTTCTTCGTGTTCTTGGCTGCAAGCGTAATGGAAATGGTGCAAAAACAAACGAGGGGAGAATATGGGGTGGGGTAAAAAGTTAAAAGACTGTACTTTGTTCATAATATCATACTATGTAATGTGATATACTATGCAGTCGCAAATACAGAAGTTTAAAAAAAAAAAAGAATAACGTTGGTTCAATAAATATTTTGAAAACATCAAAAAAAAAAAAAAAAAATGCATTTGTGGGTGTCACACCCAAAACACCACCATATGTTGCGTCCCTACCCATCCTACCTGGAGAAGTGTGGCTCACCGGTTAGAGGAGGCAGACCCAGAAGCAGAGGTCGGCCCGGGACCAGGGTTCAATTCCCGACGCGGCAGGGTTTGGAGCCCAAATATCCAGGGACCTGATAATTCTCGCTTCGGTGCCTACTTGAATCAGGGGTTCATGCTCTGCAACTCTGGGTAATAGCTTGCTCAATCTCCACTATGGCCCCCGCGGCGGGATGCCTGGCTTTCACCTTGGGGGTGCCTAGCTGGGCTATCCCACAGGGAAAAACCAGGACGGGTTCCCAAAGCAAGCGCCGAGATACCCTTTGTGGTGATACGTGTGCTATATAAGAAACTACATTACCATTTACCATTTTACCTGGGCCTGGAAGTTCTGCCTAGAAACGTATGATTATGGACACATACATCACACCAGGCTGAAGTCTCTACCCTCGATTTTACTAGGCCTGGGCGGTGAACTCTGCTTCACTCACAGAGTTTGAAGAGTTTTCCGCACCCCGCATTACGCGGAGATCGCAGAGTTCCCAAAAACTATGGTTAGCGGAGCGGAGTTTTCTTCCTCACTCGTGTTCACCAACGCCAAGTTGGCGACCGAGGAAAATCAACTTCCAGGAAGGAATTTTCCTCTTTCACGATCGTCAACATCAAGTTGGCGAGCATGAGTGTGGAAAATAAACCTCCTGACGAGATTTTTCGCCGAGGGGGGGGGGGGGGTCAAGTTTCTCATTGCGTATGCTCGCGACCGCTCGAGTTGTGAAACTGCCCGTTTGCGTTGACAAAGCTGCTGCTTGAGTAAAAATATACTTGAGGGGCAGAAAAGGAAAGCCTGCGTTGTGCATGGTGCCGTTCGAGATGATCGCACAGTGCGGTCAAGCATCAAGCACTGTGCAATCACCGCAAACAGCATTTTTCTATCAAACTCCACTGTTCACGGAGATCCACATAGTGCGGCAGAGATTTTTTTACCACTTCGCGGAGTTTCACGTAGCGCAACTCCACGAACTCTGCCCAGGGTTAGATTTTATATCAAAGCTCACTGTTTTGTCTTTTATTTTTGGTGCACAACGAAAAAAGCCGACATAGATATAGGAAACCGGGCTCACGGCTCCCAGAGCCCCTCTGTCTCTAGCCCATTTTGGCATGTTGAGCTAAGTTCACCAATCATGTCAACCACCACTGCTAATGGTTATGCAAATGTCATTAACTTGGGTCACACCTTCAATTTAATTAGTAGATCTTACTGGTCAGTGAGCCTAGTCCTGGTTTATGTGGACCAATTCTACTGCATAGTTGGTGGTTTTCTGTGAGATATGATGGTCACACATGGGCAGGGAATGTTATTTGTGAGCATGTAATGCGGAATTTGGGCACATGAAGCTGACCTCTGTATATGTGAATGAACCTGGGCAAGCAAGCTACGACCTACGCATATGATAATAACACATGGCTATTTGAGGCATTATCTTTGAACTTCTCATGATCTCTCCATGCAACATCAGGTCAGTGCTACAGTGTCTTCCTGCTTCCACCAGCTCAGAAAAATTCGCAAAATTGCCCATTTTCTGACCACCGAAGCCCTCACCCTGACGTTGCTGGCATTAGTCATCTCTCGGGTTGACTATGCCAATGCCTTGTACGCAGGTATCCCGCAATACCAAATCAAAAGACTTCAGATGATACAGAATCAGGCAGCACGCCTCATTTACCACCAACCCAAACATCACCACGTCCGTCCTTTACTTAAAGCCCTGCACTGGCTTCCTGTTTCAGAGCGTTGTCAATTTAAACTAGGCTGCTTGACCCACAAATCCCTGGCCGGCATCGGCCCCTCTTTCATCTCGTCGCTTCTGCACCCGTACGTCCCTTCCAGACCCCTTCGATCCTCCCACCATGCTCTCCTTCAGACGCCCAGGTTCAGACGCAAAAAGCACGGAGGCCTCAGATTTTCTTTTCTGGCCCCCTCACTCTGGAACTCTCTCCCCCCGGAACTTAGACTTTCCCCCTCTTACCCTCACTTCAGGTCTCTCCTAAAGACTCACCTCTTCCGCGGTGCTTACACATAAGCTCCCTTGCCCTCCCTTCTTTGTCTCCTCCTGATTTAGTGAACAGCGCCAAGAAACCGACCGGTATATGTTGCGCTTTACAAATTGTTTTTACATTACATTACATTACATTACATTACATTACAGAGCATAAAGACAACCATAGCTTTATGTATCTGGAAGCTAGACTACCTGTAGGGCAGTATGGGGTACAAAAGGGTCCCCACCATGGCGAAACTGGGGACGATTAAGAGGCAAAAATAGTCAAATTACACATTGTTATGGTCTTCATTCTCTGGCAGCATAATTTTCATCCATCTGAGTTAAGAAAAAGTTATTTTTTTGGTGAAATCTGAAAATAATGCGACAAATTATGCAGTGAGTGTGGTAAATTAATAATCATGGTAAACGCCACAACCACAGAATGACATAATTCCACTGTCCATTGTTTTATCAAAAGACTAGTCTTGAAAGGTAAACATGGCCTAATTTTTCTGAATCCATTCAGTGCACATTGTTAGCTGCCAGTTAATGAAAACAGTTTCAACAACCTCGCTCCACTGCAGACAGAATGTGTTTTTAATAACGCAATTAAATATTGTTCTTTTCTTGTTACTATATACAAACAAACACTAAAGTCCCTTAATCCCTTTACTACTTTTCTATCAGCAATGGAAAGTGCCTACATTACAATGTTAGATGAGAACCGCACATTCCTGGAAAGAGAAAAAAAGATGGATTCAGGGACTTCTCGGCCACCGGCACTGCTGTACGTTTTTTAATTTAACAAGAGGACAAAGTGACACCTACTGCACAGTGTGATGGAACAGTGCAATTAAGAAACAGTAGAGTGAAAAAGTCCAGTGGGAACTGCTGTTCTATTGAACACCTTTTGGAGTGACCAAATAAAATCCCTTAAAAAAGAACAAGCATTTGCAAATCAAATCTATGAATAAAAACACAGGCATGCACACAGGAACATATTAAAGTCACCTTAAAATCAGAACTATCTAAAAGTTTTCTTGACATTGTTGGAGCTCTTCTTTCGCCACGTTTCATAGGTGGTAAAAAGCTTAGTTTTTATGTATTTAAAAGTTGCTATACCTACTAGCTATATAGTAGTGGTATTTGTTCCCAAGCCCAAGTCCAACATCCCAGACTCCAAGGTGGTAGTATTGTAAAAGTGCTTCTATGCAAAAAGGTACATAAAAAGGTGCATAAAAGCATAAAACTTAGTGTGAAACCCTGCCCTAAATCTGTCCTGACTTGTCATTTATCTCCTCGGCAGTTCGCTCTACCATCCCTAATAAGGATCTAAAGGTAGCTCGTAATAAGATGGTGGATCCTCCACCCTTAATTAAATTGCCCTTAGAACACCCCCCAGCTCAGGAATCATTTATCAGGTTGCAATTAGGAAGTACAGAACTTCTGCTCGATATTATTCGTCGAGGGAAAAAGCAAATAAACTTCGACCCCTGAATCGCTCTAAAATCCTCCAGTTGTTCCAACAAATCCCTTCTCTTTCAGGGATAACCTCGTTGGACTTAGAGTCTGTGGGGTTTCAATTGGGCGATCAAGGTAGACAAGTTTCCAGAGTTTATTTTATATATCCTTGTATTGCTGACCTGGTCTTTAAGGCGGACGAAGACCTAGCAAAAGTAGGTCTACAGGCCCTATGTCTCACAAAAAAGAGCCCTCAATTATTGGTACCTCAGCCAGGTTCATTCCCTCCTGCCATTTTAAACATGCACAGTGGGTTATCTGCAACTCAATGGGAGTGATCCCTATCATATATTCCATCCCAACACAACACAACAAATTAGCCATCCAGCCACCGATTTGAGAGTGGTTATAGTAAATCATAGCCCATTCTCACAATTTAGACAATTAGCATGGCCTCAAAGTAATATGTTTTCCCTACTGCAACATCTGCCGGAGGAAGGAGATTGGAATATAAGGACCACCCTACTCTAGAATGAGGAGTCCTCTCAAAATCTAAGAATCCTAAATTGGAATATCCATGGGTTTGAACGCTTGAGGAACAGCGCCGAACTGGAAGAAAGCTTGAAACCCTTTTATCTGGTATGCCTTCATGAGTCTTGGCTAAGAGAGGACCAGTCAGTCGAAGGCTTTATGACCCTGAATAGCAAAGGTCATTCCCAGGGTATGGGGAGAGCATCTGCAGGTCTACTAACATTAATATCGACCAAGATGATTAAGAGGCCATTGGAGGTCATAAATGTTTCAAGTGGTCTGCAGTTATCTGTTGTGGAAATGGTTGTGGGTAAAAATGTCCCCAGTTATTTTTTACTTATAAATGTTTATATTCATAAAGAAGATCATCGCCAAATGAATCACTGGATGGAAATATTTGAAACCCCTTTCCAGCATTTGATGGCAAAATACCCGGAAGCAGTGATAATAATGGCAGGGGATGTAAATGCTCGTTTATTCCCTGTACAGCTAGACCAACACTTGAAGGAAGTGTTGGATTCCTACAACATTCCCTTAGCACAGTTTCCTGCAGGTACCATCAAAAAAGAGGCCAAAGTGCTGAGTGAAGCCTGGCAAGTCATGGTCTGATTTACTTAAATGGACGTTTTGAAAAGGATTCACCAGCTATAGTGACATCTCGGCAGGGCTACTCTTTGGAACCTATTGATTATATATTCACGTCCCTTTGGAATTTTAGCCTCTTTAAGAGCTTTGAGGTGGCAAAATATGAGGGCATTGACCACTGGGCAACCACAGCAAGTTCTTGATTTGTGTGAGACAGTATCCCCTGAGAGAGTGTTTGCCTTATAGGTGTCCTATCCGCGCAGGCTCACAACACGTTTAGACACTATACATCTTCAACAATTAGCAACTCTTCAGTTAGAGGAGACAGTTCCTATCCTCCCTACTCATGCTGTTGATGTTATTGTGTGGTATAATAATATTGTGCAACGTGTTTTGGACTGCATTTTAGTGAAAATAAGGGGAAAGGGTGGACAGACAAAACCCCGCACAAAGGGTGTCCTGGGCTGGTTCTATTAGGACTGCCAAAAGTTGAAACGACTGGTGAGACAGAAAGCAGGGAGTGCTAGGTGTCGTTCCTTTCCTATAGCCACGAAGAGCTGGTTAAACTTAAACGCCAATATAAATCCCTTATGCAGTCGAAAAAGGTAGCTTTTTATTATAGGAAGTGGGAGGAGATGCAGGAGATTATACTATGAAATGATCAGCAAAAATTCTGGACAAAGGTCAAAGAGTTTAATGGCCAAAGTAGGGGGTCTCTGACCTGTATGATACCGGAAGCACAGGGGGCCACTCATCTGACGGAGTTATACAGGGTACCCTTAGGTTTAGATGGCCCTCAGCACATCTATGGGCAAACCCTCCCAGCCAACTGGTTCTCAGTGAAGGAAGTTAAGGCAGTTATTGAGAGAATAAAACTCTCTTGTGCCTCCGGTCCTGACAATGTCCTGGTGGTAATAATTCAAACAAATAATGTTTGATGGGCTAAAATTTACTCTACCCTGTTCAGTCGGGTTGCAGGGTCTGGCCTTTTCCCCCTTTACCTGGAAGGGGTCTATTGTGAAACCGATTTTTAAAAAAGGCAGCCGTACTGACCCAATGCATTACAGGCTTATAAGCCACTTGGACATTTTTCATTAAAGATATTCTCCAAAATTATTTTAGCCAAACTTGAAGAATGGGCCATTGAAACTAAGTAAATTCCTTTAGAACAGGGGGGCTTTGGGAGGGTCATTCAACCATAGACCACTGCTTTGCTTTGTGGGCTATTACTCAAAAGGCAGTGAAGGAAAATCAAAGACTGTGCAGTTGTTTTGTAGATTTCCGGACAGCCTTTGATTCCGTTGACAGGGATATTTTATGGGGAAAACTCGCCGCTTGGGAATTACCACTACACCTCCTTGGGGCTCTTCAATCCCTGCACTCTGGCAATTGGGCTCAGGTGGAGTTAGACAAGACAGGACGGTTGTCCCAAAGAATCTCTATCGACAATGGCCTGCGTCAGGGGTGCGTTTTAGCACCCTTACTTTTTAGTTTATTTTTGGACGACCTCCCAACAGCTACTTTCTAATCAAAGTCTTTTTCACCTAAAATTGGGGATCAGCATAATGCTTGTCTGCTCTCTGCAGACGATTTGGTATTAATGGACTACACTCCAATTGGTCTGCAGAGGAAACTCAATGCATTGGCCTCTTATAGTAAGCAGAACAAACTTCGTATTAATCTGGAAAAGACGAAAATTATGATTTTTGGGAAAAAAAGTGCAGTTTTTCCTGGTATCTTGATTCTCAGGTGGTGGAACAAGTGGATCAGTATAAATACCTGGGTCTAACTTTTAGGAAAACTCTGAATTGGGGTGCACATTGGGATGCCACTAGGCAAAAGGCCCTTTTGCAGGCAAGCTGTTTATCTGGATTGGCGGCCTATCCCATATCCCATTATTAAAGGCCTATGAAGGGAAGATTCCACCAATAGGAATGTATGGAGGAGAGATATTTTCTCTTGATCTAACCTATGAATGGGACAGACTGGAAGGGGCAGTACTTAAAAGACTTCTATCACTCCCACAAGGTACCATGGTCCAGACTATAAGGAGAGAGTTCAGTCTGGTATCTTGGAACATGGCAGCCGCCACCCGGGCTCTAAGATACTTCAACACTCTGCTGGAGAATGATGAGGTGGCTAAAGTATCCAGATTGTGCTAGGAAGAGAGCCAAAGCAGCGAAAGGTTGTGGGCAAAGGCCATTAGAACCAGAATGACTGCAACGGAGAATCGCCATTTAAATAGTGGTACAGTCACATCTTGGCTCACCTTTCCTGGCAAACGAAAATTGAGAGAATCTGCTGCTGTGGTGTCACAAAAAAATTATTTATTATATCTAAAGAAGAAATCATCTATTAGCTTCTGGTTAGCTTCACTTGGCCAGGATGGTGTTTTCCCTAACTTTTCACAGTTACCAGATCCAGGTTTGAGAAAAGAAACCCTAAGGATTCGGGTGGGATGTAGTCCAATTTATTCATCACACCCGTATAAGACAGGGGTGCAAAATAATAGTGGTCTTTGTCCCTGCCCTTTGAAAGCCAAATGCACTATTACGCATATTTTTATGGACTGCGCTTTTTACCTTGCAAATCGGATCAGGTTTTTAAGGCCTCTGTTTTTTAAATATGATGCTCTTCATAGGAACAAGGAGGTTACTGTCTGAGATGCGATATTTAGATCTAGCAGTTGGGATTGCTCGGTTCCTACGATCTGTTAAACAGATTTAAAAAAAATTAAATGTAATGGGGATGGGGTTGTGTGGAGTGGGGTTCATTTAAAGGTTTTAATTAATATGTACGTTTTAGAATGTTTTATGGACAATTGTCTAAATAAACTTGTTTCTTAACCTTCAACCTACTAACTAACTTAGCCTATGAATATTTAGTAAATACGGCTGATGATTATTTAATAAATGCGAAAAAAATATTACATCAAAACAGAAAGTTTATGAAGTGTGGGGTATGAAAAGGGGGTGGATGCTTAGAATCCACCAATGCTTAGAATCCACCAATGTCAGATTAGCCATAGACGAAGCCTCTAAGGCATAGACAAGGGGATGGGGCATTCTGCTCGTCACTGACATTACAACTAATCCTAACCTCCCCAAAACTTCCACCTGCTCTGGGAAGGTTTTAAAACTCTAGTAAAGGAATAGAATCACAAAGCCTTCATACACTAGCTGGACGCCTCCTGTGTCCAGCTCGTGCTGTGTTTTAAGCGAGTGATAGCAGCCCTTCACCGAGTGAGTTTGTGAAGAGTGCCAATATCATATGACACACAGTGGCACCATGTTTGGAGCGGGTCTGTCAATGCCTAAAGATTCTATAATTGTCCCAACTCTAGGTTTCTTGTCTTGTATTCTTCATCACCACCAGAATATCGTACATGCGGGCATAATCTTTGCACGCTTGAAAATTGTCAAACGTTATCATTGGCTCAACAGGGTCCAGATGTTTATTGGTTGTCTTTTATGGTGCTGGTATCTGGGGACTTTAAGATACTGCACATCCTAGTTTGTTGGAAATAACTTTCTGCACAGATTGCTTTGACTCCCCAGGAGTGTACCCGCCTCTTTTTGTCATGAAGAAGTGGGACTGCAGCTTGTAGGGGATCTTATAGAGATTTCTCCCACCTTGCTGTGGCTTTTGATTTGGTATAGACAAGAAGTGTCACTTAACCAAATGGTGATTGCTGATTATTTGAATCTAGATAAAGCATGAAACATGCAATGGCTGTCTTATGTGAAGGTTCAATTGCACACAATAAGATGTCCGAAATTTTTTGATAACGACCTGAACCTTAGAACTTTATATAGAGAATGTGTCAAAATAGATCTATTCGCTGTTCTGCAAAGTAACAGAGCAGCATCTGACTGTGGTTTACACCCCAATAATCACTACCAACTGTATAGAGCCATAAATATACCTACTTATACCCTGGAAAGATTCTGCATCAACTTGGTCCATTTATTGATCTGCTATCCAAGAGATGCTTACTGTGATAAAGATCTTGTTCCCTGTCCTTGCTATGCAAAATCCATACAATGCCCGCTACACTTCTTCTTTTGTAATTTATATAGGGTGCTGAGGAAAAGTATTTTAATCTGCTTACTCTGATCATTTAACATTAGAAGATGAAGACTGGCCTTATTTCATCTACAATTGATACAATTGGAACTAGTGTTCCTTACCGTTCATGGATTTATTGCAGGCGCGGTAAAACTGAGCAATCTGGTGTGCAAGTAACAATAGTCTGTCATAATTAGTCCGAGAACATTTAACATGCACAACTACGGAGCTAGTGGACATTAAAGGAGCCAAAAGTCTCGGCTTCTGCATCCAGGCTCACGATTCTTTCACTTTTTCTGGAGTATTAGTATACCACCCACCGGGTCAACCTACTCAATTCTTTGAAAGTGTGGGGGAAGTACTGAGCAACCTGACACTTAAGTTCTCCAATTGGGAGACCTGAATCTTCATTTGGACAACATTAACGATCCGAGTGTCACTTGTTTCAGTGAGATAATGCAGGTCCTTGGACTAACCATGAAGCGGGGCATATTTTAGACTGCATTTGTTCCAATTAAGACACGATGATGGTAGAGCCCCCCCTGACTCAAACCTGGTCAGATCACAAATCTATTGCATTCAGCCTTAGGCTAGATAATAATGGGGCAACGAAGAATTGGGCACAAAGCAAAGGGAGGCCCACTCCATGCTGGGGTAAAATCATAGACCACCCTGATTTTTGTAGTTGGGTGAAGGAGAGTAAACCCACCCTGTCAGGGAATACCACCACAGATAACCAGAGGTTTGAGAGATGGATCAATGCAAAAGGGAACAACATGAAACCCTTAGGTGCTAGGCCTAGACCCCATCAGGGGAGAAAATCTGCGCCCTGGTTCTCGAGAACATTAAAAGAAACATTAGGGGAAGTCAGAACTCTAGAACGCAGATCACAGCGCTATTACGATAGCAATGAACATGAGGTGTACAAGACGACTAGGAGGCACTATCATGCTTTGATCAAACGTACGAAAGTCGACTTTTACACGACCGCAATCGATGCCACAAAAAACAAGCAGAAGGAAATCTTTAAAATTGTCAATAGCTTCAGAAACCCTAAATTTCTGTTACAGGAAATCCCACCGTCTCAGATCCTCTGCGACGATATAGCTAACTATTTTGAACAAAAAATATACAATGTTACAAAAGATTTCCCTCAGGTTGAGCCGGCTGACCTAGAGTCAAGGGGTACAACCGATTCTAGCACGGCATGTTTAAAAACCTTCACCCCGATTAGCCTGGAGGACACCCACCAGGCCATATCTCTAATGAAGTCAGGATGCCCATTTGATCCATGCCCCCCGGATCGGTTAAAAGCTATAATTGAAGAGGCCAATCCTGCAATAAACTCCATTATCAATTCATCACTTCGGTCGGGTGAAATTCCATCTCAATGGAAAGTTGCAGCCATAAGACCGCTTCAGAAGAAGTTATTACAGGATCCCACGACCCTATCTAATTTGTGCCCTATTTTGCTCCTTCCATCCCTTTACAAACTGGCAGAAACTTGTGTGAACAAGAAGCTCACAGCATTCCTAGAAGAGAATAACATTCTTCACACCAACCAAGCGGGCTTTAGAGCCCAACATTCAACAGAGTCTGCCCTGCTGTTTACAACAGAGACCATACGAGCTGCTTTGGGCAAGAATCAAATCAAATCAAATTAAAAAAAACATTTATATAGCGCACTACTCACCCGGAGGGTCTCAAGGCGCTGGGGGGGGGGGGGGGGGGGGGAGTCCGCTACTGCTCGAACAGCCAGGTCTTGAGCTGCTTCCTGAAGGCGAGGTGGTCTTGGGTCAGGCGGAGGTGGGTCGGGAGGGAGTTCCAAGTCTTGGCGGCCAGGTAGGAGAAGGACCTTCCTCCTGTTGTGGCTCTTCGGATGCGGGGGACGGTGGCGAGGGCGTGGCAGGTCGACCGAAGCTGGCGGGTGGGAGTGTAGAAGTTGAGGCGGCTGTTGAGGTATCTTGGGCCTTGGTTGTGTAGGGCTTTGTGAGCGTGGGTGAGGAGACGGAAGGTGATTCTCTTGTTGACCGGGAGCCAGTGCAGGTCTCTCAGGTGTCCGGAGATATGGCTGTGTCGGGGGATGTCGAGGATGAGTCTTGCTGAGGCGTTCTGCATCCGCTGGAGTCTCTTCTGGAGCTTGGCGGTGGTTCCGGCGTAGAGGGCGTTGCCGTAGTCAAGTCGGCTGGTGACGAGGGCCTGAGTGACCGTCTTCCTGGTCTCGGTGGGGATCCACCGGAAGATCTTACGTAGCATGCGCAGGATATTGAACCAAGACGAGGAGACGGCGTTGACTTGTCTGGTCATGGAGAGGGAGGAGTCCAGGATGAAGCCCAGGTTACGTGCGTGGTCTGTCGGTTTGGGTGCGCTGCCCAGGGTGGGGGGCCACCAGGAGTCATCCCAGGCGGAGGGTGAGGAGCCCAGGATGAGAACTTCCGTCTTGTCTGAGTTCAGTTTCAGGCGGCTGGTCGTCATCCACTCGGCTACGTCTGTCATCCCTTCGTGTAGGTTGGCTCTGGCGGTGGCAGGGTCCTTGGAGAAGGCTGTCCTGATCCTTTTATATCTATCTGCAGCATTCGATACGGTGTCCCATGCTATCCTTTTAGACCGCCTGGCCATTGCGGGCATAGCAGGCACCGTATTAGAGTGGCTTAAAAACTTCCTGACGCATAGGCGTCAAGCTATTTCGTTGGGGCAGTTTTGTTCAGAGGAAAAGGTACTGAAGTCAGGGGTACCGCAGGGCACTTTTTAATTTCTACCTGGTCCCCCTGATTAAATTAATCTCTTCATTTGACATTAGCACGATTGCTTATGCTGACGATACGCAGCTAGTCCTTGTCCTGGATAAGGACATGGCTAATGCGGAACAGACCTTGAAAGACTGCCTATCTGCGACATTCGCTTGGATGACCAATAACCATCTAAAGTGTAACTCCGCTAAAACGGAAATTTTGCCGTTCAGACTAAACAACTCCTTCTCTCCCCAAAAGTGGTGGCCAGAGGATGCGGAAGCCCCACCGAACACAATTATTGCAGCACGAAATTTAGGGATCAAATTTGATGACACCCTATCGTTTAAACAGCAAGCAGGGGCGGTAGCAGGCGCCTGCTTTACCATCATAAAGGGCCTAAGGACATTTTTTGATCTGCTCCCCCTGGCAGCCAGGCGCACTGTCACAGTAGCTTTAATTACATCAAGACTGGACTACTGTAACCGCCTGTATGCAGGGTCAAACAAATCGGCCCTGCACAGTCTTCAGATGGTCCAGCCTGCGGCCGCTAGACTGGTACTTAGATGGCCTAGAAAGTCCTCAGCCTCTGCCGCATTGGAAGCCCTTCACTGGCTCCCTATCCACAAACGCATTCTGTTTAAGATCCTAACTATTACCTATAGGGCCTTTCACATGCAGGGTCCGATGTACCTCCGGAAAAGTTTTGCACGATACCACCCTTCTCGAAATCTCAGGTCCGCTACTGCCAACCTGCTTATTGTCCCTAAATTTAGACTTTCAACGAAGGGAGGTAAATCCCTTGCAGTGATTGGCGCAAGGGCATGAAATAAACTTCCAGCTACGTGAGATCACATCCGAACAAGGGTTCAGGATATCCCTAAAGACCTGGATATATAGTCTGTCGGAATCAGCATGCAAATTATTGATGTGAATTTTCTTTCTCTGGAGACAGTATAGCTGGGGACATCCTCATCAGCTTAGTTGAGTCATAGCGCCAAGATGCTCCTTGGAGTGATAGTGCGCTATACAAATCCCGTATCATCGTCATCAACATAGATGGAAGACAGCTTTTTGTGAATGAAATGGCTTATATTTTGCACACATATTATCCGATGAAATGTCGCTTTTAATGCAGGGGCAGCTGGTGATATTTGAAAGTGGTGGTGTGTAAAATGATTGGCATTCTGCACTGTTTGCGAGCGAGCCCGAACAACCTAAGGGGGCTTCGGGGGGGAATTTCCCACGAGAACATTTTTAAAAAGGAGAGGAATAATGGTGCATTTTCAAGCAAATTTGAGAACGCAGGAAGGTTAATAAAGCAATTGTGAAAGTGCAGTTTTTACATTAATAAAGGGATGCCATATAACATAGTTTCAGAAAAGGGGGTGGTGATGGACAGAGTATCTGAATTAAACAGAACACTCCTACCCAGTCAACAGATCAGGGCTTGATCCATCACCGTTTTACAGCTCACTGCACCATCCCAGCTCAGAACCTGGCTACATGCAAATTAGTCTGTCCCTGGCCCAGTGCATCATGGGAACAGGGCAGACCAAACTACCAAGCCAATTCTTTTACTGGAAAGATAACAAGCTTCCGGGGACCGGTTTCTGGCATTACAGCCGTCTTCGGCCCGGCTTGCTTGAATCCTGATGGTGCAGTGAGCAAGGGACTCATGTCTGAGCATACCCTTCCACGCTTATGGTGGACAAAACGATTCAGAAAAGGGGGTGGTGATGGACAGAGTCTCTGAATTAAACAGAACACTCCTACCCAGTCAACCGATCAGGGCTTGATCCATCACCGTTTTTTAGCTCACTGCACCATCCCAGCTCAGAACCTAGCTACATGCAAATTTGTCTGTCCCTGGCCCAGTGCATCATGGGAACAGGGCAGACCAAACTACCAAGCCAATTCTTTTATTGGAAAGGAAAAAAGCTTCTGGGGACCGGTTTCTGGCATTACAGCCATCTTCGGCCCGGCTTGCTTGAATCCTGATGGTGCAGTGAGCAAGGGACTCACATCTGAGCATACCCTTCCACGCTTATGGTGGACAAAACGATTCAGAAAAGGGGGTGGTGATGGACCGAGTCTCTGAATTAAGCAGAACACTCCTACCCAGTCAACAGATCAAGGCTTGATCCATCACCGTTTATTAGCTCACTCCACCATCCCAGCTCAGAACCTGGCTACATGCAAATTAGTCTGTCCCTGGCCCAGTGCATCATGGGAACAGGGCAGACCAAAATACCAAGCCAATTCTTTTACTAGAAAGGAAACAAGCTTCCGGGAACCGGTTTCTGGCATTACAGCCGTCTTCGGCCCGGCTTGCTTGAATCCTGATGGTGCAGTGAGCAAGGGACTCACATCTGAGCATACCCTTCCACGCTTATGGTCGACAAAACGATTCAGAAAAGGCGGTGATGATGAACAGAGTCTCTGAATTAAGCAGAACACTCCTACCCAGTCAACAGATCAGGGCTTGATCCATCACCGTTTTTTAGCTCACTGCACCATCCCAGCTCAGAACCTGGCTACATGCAAATTAGTCTGTCTTTGGCCCAATGCATCATGGGAACAGGGCAGACCAAACTACCAAGCCAATTCTTTTACTGGAGAGGAAACAAGCTTCCAGGGACTGGTTTCTGGCATTACAGCCGTCTTCGGCCCGGCTTGCTTGAATCCTGATGGTGCAGTGAGCAAGGGACTCACATCTGAGCATGACCCTTCCACGCTTATGGTGGACAAAACGATTCAGAAAAGGGGGTGGTGATGGACCGAGTCTCTGAATTAAGCAGAACACTCCTACCCAGTCAACAGATCAAGGCTTGATCCATCACCGTTTTTTAGCTCACTCCACCATCCCAGCTCAGAACCTGGCTAAATGCAAATTAGTCTGTCCCTGGCCCAGTGCATCATGGGAACAGGGCAGACCGAAATACCAAGCCAATTCTTTTACTGGAAAGGAAACAAGCTTCCTGGAACCAGTTTCTGGCATTACAGCCGTCTTCGGCCCGGCTTGCTTGAATCTTGATGGTGCAGTGAGCAAGGGACTTACATCTGAGCATACCCTTCCACGCTTATGGTCGACAAAACGATTCAGAAAAGGCGGTGGTGATGAACAGAGTCTCTGAATTAAGCAGAACACTCCTACCCAGTCAACAGATCAGGGCTTGATCCATCACCGTTTTTTAGCTCACTGCACCATCCCAGCTCAGAACCTGGCTACATGCAAATTAGTCTGTCTTTGGCCCAATGCATCATGGGAACAGGGCAGACCAAACTACCAAGCCAATTCTTTTACTGGAGAGGAAACAAGCTTCCGGGGACCGGTTTCTGGCATTACAGCCGTCTTCGGCCCGGCTTGCTTGAATCCTGATGGTGCAGTGAGCAAGGGACTCACATCTGAGCATACCCTTCCACGCTTATGGTGGACAAAACGATTCAGAAAAGGGCGTGGTGATGGACCGAGTTTCTGAATTAAGCAGAACACTCCTACCCAGTCAACAGATCAAGGCTTGATCCATCACCGTTTTTTAGCTCACTCCACCATCCCAGCTCAGAACCTGGCTAAATGCAAATTAGTCTGTCCCTGGCCCAGTGCATCATGGGAACAGGGCAGACCAAAATACCAAGCCAATTCTTTTACTGGAAAGGAAACAAGCTTCCGGGAACCCGTTTCTGGCATTACAGCCGTCTTCGGCCCGGCTTGCTTGAATCCTGATGATGCAGTGAGCAAGGGACTCACATCTGAGCATACCCTTCCACGCTTATGGTCGACAAAACGATTCAGAAAAGGCGATGGTGATGAACAGAGTCTCTGAATTAAGCAGAACACTCCTACCCAGTCAACAGATCAGGGATTGATCCATCAACGTTTTTTAGCTCACTGCACCATCCCAGCTCAGAACCTGGCTACATGCAAATTAGTCTGTCTTTGGCCCAATGCATCATGGGAACAGGGCAGACCAAACTACCAAGCCAATTCTTTTACTGGAGAGGAAACAAGCTTCCGGTGACCGGTTTATGGCATTACAGCCGTCTTCGGCCCGGCTTGCTTGAATCCTGATGGTGCAGTGAGCAAGGGACTCATGTCTGAGCATACCCTTCCACGCTTAGCTACTGTCTGCACTGTTTAATCTAACTGTGAGCATCACCATCACTGCAAAAATAAATGTATAATTTAAATAAAATATTCTGATAATATGGACACTTTGATAGACTTTTGTGCACACCCCGTCGTCACCACATGATCATCCTCCTTTGGCGACTACACACACAACAACCAGCCCAGGACGTGACGGTGACGACACATCAACACAGGTATCGCGCTAAGCGTTTTCGGCCAAACAAACACTCAAAAGACAAGAAGAAGTCAGACTACGTAAAATAAACACACACCAAGAGATTACCCACTGATAACTTTTAAATCCTAATAGCCTTATCACAGGCCACATGTAGCACTGCAGGCACCATGGTCCATGATTAAAAAAATCCCATTCATTGGCTGAACTGTTTTACTGAGCGACGTCAACGTGAATGCCTGTGTTAGCAAGCACCAATCAATCATGATGTGCCTCCAGAACTTCAACAGTCACACTCACCTCCAGTCCTGCTGCCAGGCACAGAGGCCTGTAACTTACAGGCATGGCAGCCGGAGGTGTTGAAGAAGTTCTGGCGGGCCGGCGCGCACCTGATCGGCATAGGTGCGCACTGCGCAGGGGATTGATTGAAAAGAATCTTACTTTCTTTGTTTGGTTTGTTACATCAACACACAGATCAATCATAATCAGATGGAGTCTTGTGGTCAGAAAATCAATGATCAATTAGATGGATGCCTGCTAGCTAGCAGCTTTCTGTGATCTGAAGTACGTCAGTCACGAGCAGCAGGACATGAGGTCTGTGTGTCGTGTTGTGTGTGGCACGGTGACGGACTGCAGTGCACGAGGTGACATCACTACTAACGAAATGGCCGATCACGGTCTGCATGGCTTAGTTTAGTCAAGTGTGCCAGTGCCACCACCCATGTGTGGCACCCAATGCTTCTCAGGCTCAGGCTGCGCGGTGTCTCAGTCAATGCAGATGCTGCATTAGCAGCTCCAGGATTGGTTAGGGCACCAATACCCTTTATGCCCATTAGGAGACGGGGGCTGCTGCAAGCAACCCTCGGCCTCTCGGGTCCTCCCTCCCTCTCCTAATGGCCTGTGATTGGGGGAACGTAGCATAGTGGCTGTAGTGTGCATGTTCAGGCTGGTCGTAAAAATGACCAGCCCAAACCCGAACATGCGCACTACGTGCCGCTGTCAGTGTGACAGTCTGAGTCTGACGGTCACTTAAACCACCACATTCAGTGCTGCCACAGCCCCATCCCCACCCCCTTCAGCGCCAAGGCCGATTGCCTCGGTCCTGTCCCGACTCCCTGGTACAACAGCTGAAGATCTTTTCAGGGCGAGTCGCGAGTGAAACAGCGAGTTTCATGAACTGTTGCTTGCACAAATTTAGGGTGTGATGTGCGTGATGTGGCTCGTGGGGCAATGCCCCAGCACCCCAATGAATGCACCACCCCTGTACTAATGGCTACATTTTATCATTTCCTTCATATTGTGTATGTTGTAAAATGCGATTTTTATGAATTGTGCTGCATTGTTTTATGGTTCTTAACCGAATAAAGATAATTTTGACTTTGATTTAATCCCTTATACATTATATGGATGTTGAAGACATCGCTGGCTTGTTGACTGTACCCTGATATAAAAAAACAATAGAGATTGTGCATTGCTGCAAACATGTAATCATATGTCTTGTCATCTGAGATTGACTACTGATGAAGTCCTTTTTAAAAAAGCACCAAAAACGTATCTGTTCAAACTTTAGGGATTGCGGTATACCTGACTGACCGCCCGCCCCTTGAACTGTTCTTCTAACCCAAGCGCCGGGAGATTCTCTGAGTAGCTGAGCGCTATACAAAATCTATTCATTCATTCATAAAACAAAAAAAAAGAATTTTGTTGAAAAGCTGAAGCAACATTCAAAATGTTTAATGCATATTTGTCTTGTTTCACATACAGAAAATAATATTTTGTTCTTTGAGATTGTGGTGGAGAATCCTGATTGAATAGGGGTCTTTTAGCTGCATCTGTGAGTGCAAGCAGCGCTCTTATATGCTAGTTTGAAGGTCACAGTCGGAACTTGCTTCTTAGAAAGTTTTGTTTATTTTAATGAGACTGGAACCGTATCTTCTCAATTGATTGGTTGGCTCTTTGGAGAAATTGCTTATTACTGATAATGTTAGAATTCTGTCATTTTAAGAATGTGTTTGCAGCATTTTAGATTTAAATTTCCATTTAACTTCCCTTAGACCAGATTCCCATTTAACTTTCTTTAGAGCAGATCACTGTTAGCTTTTTTTGGAGGGAGAGTCCAATTTAGTTTCCTTTATAGCATATGCCTTTTTCTCTTGCCCGAAGGAGTTTAGCTTGCACCATGGACGGATGCCTTCGCTGCTTGCTTCAAATCAAAACAGCGCGGCTAATCATCCATCAAAGTATCCGGACGCTGCTGGCTACCGCTTAGGTAAATCAGTTGAATAGGCAAATTTGGAGTCCCTTCTTGAACTCTAAAAGAGAAGGCGAGGTACAGAGGTGAAAGGGAAGGCTGTTCTTGGACTTGGCTGCAAGGTATGAGAAGGAGTGTACTCCACAGTTGTTTCGGTGGATGTGGGGTTGTGAGTGATGGAGAAGGAGGCAGAGCGGGGTGTCTGGAGGTTTGGTAGAAGTTCATGCGGTGGTTGATGTATGCTGGTCCTTCATCGTGGAGGATTTTTTATGCATGGATCAGCATTTTTAATTGACATCTCTTCTGAAAAGGGGATCCAGTGGATCTAATTGAGGTGTAGGCTGATGCTGGCCCATATGGGTAGGGCGAGGATGAGTCTAGCTGCTGCTCTCTCTATGGTCTGCAATCTTTCCAGGAGGTGATTGGTGATTCCCACGTAAGTGCCCTGCCATATTCCAGCCGGCTGGTGACTAGGGCTTGAGTGATGGTTCATTTCATTTTGGCGGGAGCCATTTGAAGATTTTCTGGAGCATGTGAAGTGTGAAGAAGCAGGCAGATGAGACTTCATTGAGCTGCCTTTTCATGATGAGTTTGTTGTCTAGGATGATGCCAAGGTTGCGGGCATGGTCTGTTGGTGTGGGTGAAGGCCCTAGTTTGGAGGACCACCATGAGTCATTTCCTGGGTAGGTGTTATTCCTGAAGATCAGTACCCCAGTTCTGTCCCCATTTAGTTACAGGCAGTGGTGGAGGGGTATTCTGATAATGAGAGGATGAGCTGGCTGTCATCAGCATAGGATATGATGTTTAGTCCATGGGTTCTTAAGATGTTGGCTAGGGGGGTCATGTTGGTGTTGAATAGTGTGGCGCTAAGGTATGAGCCTTGAGGGACTCTGTATGTGAAGCTTTTGGGTTCCGATGTTAGGGGGAAGGTGGATTCTTTGAGTTCTTCCGGTGAGAAAGGAGGCAATGCATTTGAGGGCGTTACCTTGGATTCCGATGTGATGAAGTCTCTTGTTAAGGATGTGGTGGGATATGACGTTAAATGCCACAGAGAGGTCGAGGAGGATCAGGGTTGCTGTTTCTTCCCAGTGCAGGAGGGTTCTGAAGTTGTCTGTAGCAGCGATCAGGGCGGTTTCCGTGCTGTAGCTGGTGCTCATTCCGGAGTGGGGGGTGTCCAGCAGGCTGTTGTTCTTTAAGTGTTCAGTGAGTTGATGGTTAATTGGCCTTTTCAATGATTTTGGCGGGAACTGGGAGCAGAGACATGGAGCGGTAGTTCTTGAGTTCATTGGAGTCAGTGGACAGTTTCTTGAGAAGTGGTTTGACCTCTGCATGCTTTCATTCTTTTGGGAAGGTGGCTGTGGTGATGGATAAGTTGAAAATGGAGGTACGTTCAATGCAAATCTACTTGCTCCCAAGGTTATAGAAAGATGTGGTTGGGACAGAGGTCTTTGGGTGCGCATGAGTGGACAGAGTTCATGATAGCTGTGGTTTTCTCTGTGGTGAGCTGGTCCCAGATGGTGAATAGGTGGTTGGGGTTCATATCTGTGGGAGCGAGGAGGGTGCAGAGGCTAGTGGCCAGCCTTTGAGAGTCTTTCCACGCTGAATCCTTCTGCCTGATTTCTTCCCGAACTTTCTGAATTTCCCTAGCTTGGCTGAGTAGGGTTTTCCATTCAAATGAAATGAATTTGCTTTGGTTTATTTTGAGACAAGTTTATAACAGTTTGTCTTTGCATGTATGATTTTGATTTGCTATGAAATATATTGAATTATGCATTCATGTATTGGCTATTGACTTACAACTAATTTGTTGGTTTGAATTTGAAACTTTATTAATCATTTAATAAACCTTCATAGTTTGCAAATGTAATAATCTCTGATGATGTGACAGCCACAGTCCAGAACTAAAGCCCCCCGGTAGTGATATATGCTGCCTATACTGCTACTTGATTTGGTATACAGATAGTTGATCACTTGTGTGAGATTTAACAGAGCATAGTTAATAATGTCCTGCGAGATTAACAGGCAACAAGGGGATCATACATAAGAGAACTATTGTGGACACACTATGTGAGTGCAGCATCTATCTGTTTACAGATACTACACATGCTCATGATTGATTAAAGTGTCCTTAGTGCACAATGTCCCTGTGATAGTTGTATGTTATAAATTGTAACAGATCAAGACCATGCTCATCACCTTTTCATCTCATTCCAGCTCTACCTCCCTGCAGCATACTCTTTCATTTCCTTCCCTTATTTGGCTAATCTGATACTGGTATTTGTAAAGCAAAGTCTGTGCTGCCGGAGAATGCAATTGCCCAAGGAACATGGACCTTGACTTCCAGAATTATCTGGCAATACATTGGTCAGAAGCTCACCAAACTACATTAAGAAAGGGCCAGGAGTAAAAAGAAAAGTGGGAACAAAGCAAACAACCAGAGCACTAGCTTATTCATTCCAACATTGTGCTTTTGCACAATTTGTTTATTACAAAATGCATCCTCATGTCAAAAATTAATCTGAGAATAAATTTTGCTCTGAAATATAGTGCTAATTTAGCATAATTTTCCAGACATTTCGCAAAATTATGCAAAATCAAATTACATAAATTTCTTACATCCCTACTCAGACACCACTACTTCACCATCAGCCAACAGATGCAACTCTATCAACCTTTTTCTTCATGGAGAAAATAAAAAATCTTAGATCTTACAAAGATGATATGCTTCTACAAGGAGAAACCTTCACACCCCTTCTCCATTACTAAGGGGCAACTTCCTGGACAGCCTCAAGATTATACATATCCTGCCCTGTAGTAAAACACTACACTAGATTCAGCTGACCCTGGCAATGTCCATCCTATTACCCATCCCTCATTTGTTGGAAAAATCATCAAGAATGCTCCTCAACTTAAATGGACTTCGCACCCCTGCTGACAGAACAGGTCAAATCCTCCGGTTTCTTCCTGGACTTGAACCTCTCACTCAAAAACAAATTGCCAAAAAGACCAAGATAGCCTGATTCCAACTCTCTCCCCTGAAGAAAAGTGAAACATTTCCCCCCGAAGAAGACTTCAGAGTGGCAGTTCTGGGCCCTATTCTTTACCACCACATGGAGGCAACAGTCTGCCCAACAGCATCCCAGATACAATACTCACTTCCCTGAAAGGCATCATTTGTACAGCAGCATGGACCATCCAGGAGCAGAAGGAAACAGACTACCTAACGTTTGTGTTAAAAGACCTGCTCCCGCTGCAAGCCAGGCTCTCTTCAAGATCAGCTGATGTATCTAAAATGCCCTATATACCTTTACCAATACCCCTGTTTACCTAGGTAACAAAATATTAATATCATCTTGAGCTCAGTGTCCGACTAGGAGCTCTGACATCATCAGATTAGAAACTAAACACTGCAGGAAGAAAAAAACCAAGAAAACAAGCCTCAGCCCATACCCCCAGTTTCTGGCATAACATTACCTAGAATACCAGAAGAGTAACATCTCTCCTACATTTCAGGAAGACTAAAACACATCTCTTCAAGTAACACTGCCTCAGAGGGGGTGACTTTTTATCGCTTCCAATAGGTCTACCTTCTCCCTTTGTCCTCTCTACTATGTTTCCTCACTTGGGCTTGCTCCCTGGACAGTGATCCATTATTAGCCAATTATATTTGTGCTTTAAACAGTAGCAAAACATACTTACTTACATACACGTTAAACCGCTAAAAAGAGTTGCACTTTGGCAGAACATTTATATATATATATATATATATATATATATATATATATATATATATATATATATATATATATATATATATATATATATATATATATATATATATATATATATATATCATTTTAATACCAAAGTGCAATTGTTTTATGATTAAATCTTAGTGTTTTTTTATTACAGTAAAAGAAAGAGGCTTTATCGCTTTTAAATCCTTCTCCAAGACCTCGAATATGAGTGCTTCGAAGGAACAAGAGCAATTTAATGCATTGGTTAACTATACCATGGAGTTTGAATTTAAACAAGAGTGATAAATAGCAACTGCTACTAATTTTCCGCAAGAGTAAAAGGGAATAACATGTAAGTGTTGTTGCTTTTGTACAAAAGTCTACGTAGCCCAGTATGTATTTTGGTGCTTGTCTCCTCGTGTACTGGGGCTTTTCATCCGGTAAATCCTGGCATATATACTGCCATATTTACTTTGGAAAAGCTTGCACCACGATGTCGACATCCTCAGTGTCAATGCCCTGAACAAGGGGTGGAACAACGGACAGTAATGGTCTAGATCATAGTGCCAACATCGCCCCATACCCCAGACCGCTCACAACAATTCTTTCCCATAATAACAGACACCACACAATGTTTTGTTGGAGAAAGTTGTTGCAGCTTTATTTCCATAAACAATATGCCAACATGTTGGGTTATCTTACGGGCAAACCAGGGTCAGGCTGCCCCTCGCGACCATCCCACCTGATGAGCCATAAGCCCCCTGTGGTGTTAACCACGGGGGCGTTGTCAATTTTGGGGAAGGGGCTAACCTCCTCCAACCGGCGGACCTCCAGTCCACCCCTTACTCACGCCCCTCCCCCTCCAGGGAGCGGAGCGTTGCAGACAACCCCCGGTTGCTCAGGTCCACAACCGCCCGAAGGACTAACGGGACGTCGTCACTCCTCCAGGATCTGACCGAGGATTTTCCAGGGGATAATTGGCTCTCACACCCTTTCTGTGCTCCTGTAGAAGGTACCCTTCTGTACCTTCCAGTGTTGGATCGCCCTGTATCTCCGCCTGCAACACAAAGCAAAAAGTATTAGATAGCTACCCCCCCTTACTGCCCGACAGCCGGGTTAGCGGTAGGGAGGGTAAACAGCGTCCGGGCAGCATCAATCATCGAGGTCCAGGGGGAGAGGTCCGTCCTCGCAGCAGGTCAGGGATCAAAGAGGGCGCCAGGCCTGCGACCCCCGACCATATACCCTCGGACCCGCCCCTCCCCCCGCCGGAAGTGACATCACTGGGGACCCCCCCGGTCCCCAACACTAGACCGCTCCTTGGGGTCTGTGCCATCCTGTGGCACTAAGGGTGGCCGCCCTTTTAGTTGGCCACCTTCTGTGGCCCGGGGCAGTCTGGCAGAGGTGGATGGGAGTGAAGGCAAGCACCCTAGGCCACGACAAAAGTCCTATTTCTCATGAGATCTCAAACTCTCTCTTTTCCTTGATTCTGACACTCTTGGCTTCACAGTACAGAGCTGAACATGAATGCCCAATATTATCAACAGCCAATCGGTTGCTTCAGCCTGGCTCTTAGAGTATTTGTGATGTACTCTTTCCTGCAGTGATGGTGCTGGTGTCTCCAGTGAGGTCCTCAAATGATGGATGCTGTTAAAGAACACTCCAGACTATGCTGTTTCCGAATTAACATCTCCCTAGCCTTCTAATTATGTCTCAGGACCCTGTATGACTTGCATTTTAGCTTGCCTTCTACAATGTTTCACTGTTGACTGCATAACCACTCTTATGTAATGTAGGGCTAAAAGTGCTGCATATTGCATCGAATTCCAGTTTGGAAAATCGTAAATATACAAAAGAAAAAAATAGGTGAGGTGAGGTAAATGACCGTAAAGTTTCAAATGGTTATGTAAATCATGTAACCAACTCTGGTGGACAACTCTACCTGTAAGGAAGATTACTAAACTTAATGAAATGACTGAATATTTCCAAGCAATGGACTAACATGATAAAAATCCTAGCGCCAAAGAAAAGAAAAAGACACACTATATGGTAAATGGAGTAAATAGAGGTATTAAAAGTCACTGATTGCCACTCAAACGAATTTATGTAGAGTTACGTTGTACTCATGCCACCCCATTTAAAATGTTGTGCACACTGATTTTTTTTGCTCTCTTGATGTCACAATTTTGAGCAAATCTGATTCTGAAATGTTTAGCCTTTTTCATTCTCTGTGTGCATTCATAGGAGGGTTGTATGTCTCAGTACTGAGTGACAAAATGTTGTACCATCAAAATATTATATCCAAATTATCGACTACCTCGTATCATGAAATTAAGTACACTTAGGAATGTGTAGGTTTACTACTCTTAACTCTTCTGCATACTTTCAAGATATATATAGTGTTACGAGACAAATATACAGAGTTAAGAATAATACATTTATAGTTGTCTACTTTGATTTACCTTCACAATGTTCATGGTAGTTGATAATCTACTTACAATATTTTAGCAAGGCAATAAATATTGTCACAGTAGATCAAACAAAGATAACCCTCCTTGGTACCATTCATATATTCTTGCTTGTGAAGGACAAAAGAAACGTTCATCTGTAAAAAAAAATCCCCTTAATGCCCTGAGAGATTGTACTTTTCTTGTGAATTTCTCTTGTATTTGCTTGGCATACTTGCCAACTGGATCAACAATTTGGCGTCCAGTAATGGACAATGAATGAAAAAGGGAAGCAAAAGTATTTAGAGCATTCTTTTGGTTGCCAGCAATGAACAAGAAAGTGGAATTTAAAAACACATTTGTGCGAGCCAGGTAAGGATTGATATATAGAATGGCAGCAATTTTTTATATTGACTCATGAAAAGGTCAATGGCTCAAAGTAGGGATTGATTTCTTAGATCAGTTTGCATCTTCTTGGCTCCAACTTCACCTTTGCTCCTGATGGAGCAAGATTTCGCAAAAAGAAACTGTTCGAACAAACACCCCCATAATACATACTAACAGTAAGTAGTAAAGGAAAAGTAAGGTGCACCTTACATAAACACGAGGGACATAGCTTTGCACATGTATGCACTAATATGAAATAAAATACGAAAGAACTAAAACTGTATTTACAGTATGCTTTAAAGAAACGAGAAATAATGCATGCCTAGGAAACATTATAAGGGAGTAGTGCAAAGGTGGGTGTTAAACAGTGAAAAGTGCATTAGCATATAATTAATGAATGTTCATGTTCCATTTTGCTATAGTGAGCTGGATGAAATGCCATTTTCCCTTAATTTAGCCAGTAAGAGGAGAGGTGAAGAAAAGGAGTGAAATTGATCTGTCAAAGGCAAGACAGAAGCGCTGAGCACAGCAGAAGAGACACAGGGGTTGAAGGCCAATGTGACGATCACCTGCCAAGGGATGCGACTGACCATGGGACAAAAAGACTCCTTTCGCGGACATTGCTTAAAATTATGTGCAATTGTAGAATGTATTCAATCGTGTGAACGGAACAATTATGAAATCATGGGAATAGATGTAGAACAATGAATATTCCCAATTCTACCAATCATCTGTTGAGTTACGTGAAATGTTTAAACTAATGTGGGACGGACATGTAAGTTTTAGGTATAACTGAGGTGCCTTTAGGGGTGTGGTTTAGACTTGCAGGAAGGAAGAGAAGAAGGGTGAATGCATCAATGTTCGTTGGTTTGCAGAGAGGCCTAGCTGTTCCTGTCCCTGTCCTGCTCCTGGATTCTGAAATATTTGTTCCCTGATTCTATTTCAGGGAACCCCCAACATCACCTAGGCAAGGGGAGTGGTTTTACACAGACCTTTAGGTTTGTATTATTCTGACTCGTTCTTGCAAAATTACTTACAAATGTATATTGTTTCTGGAACTTTTGTCTCTTCACCTATCCACTCCGTCACAGGTACATAGACACGCATTATTTTAGATGAAACTAGTGTCCCTTCATCTATCCCCACCGTTAGGTGTATTTTGTTTTGCATTTAATTTTGCTGAAACTTTTGTCTCTTAATCTATCCACTCCACCCAAGTTGCAGATGTTTTCTCTTCCATTGTGAATTTCATTGTTTGAATCTGTGACTGTATGCAATGAGCATTTAACCATTTAATTTGAGATAAAAACTTTATTAACTTTACCGAGAGTCTGTGATTATTTAGCTGACTGAATAGTTGGTTAGATAGTATTATCATTACCATCAACTATTCAACTATTTCGTTCATCGACCAAGTAGAAGGAAAGTGGATGTCATCATTAGATAAGTATCTTATGATGACATACTTGGATTATAGAAGGAAAAGAATTGAACGTATATTAATTGACCCCAGAGCATCAGGGATTTGGGTAAATGTGTATGGGCCATTGATCTGTGATATTATCGAGTATTGATCCCTGATCAGGTATTAGCCTCGCGCTGGATCATTCCCCAGGTCAGTGCTGTAACAAATGGCATGAACATGCAGCTCTCCCTTCTCAGGATCATTTCGTTACACTGATAACAGAATCAAGCAGCTCTTGTTTCACAGGAAAATTCTGTTACTCTGCCCACAGAATCAAGCTCAAGACCGAAGTTGTCCTGGAAGAAACATCACACCCCCCTGCTGCAAGCGCAACAAAGATGAAAAATAAAGTGGCAATAACATGAATTTAATACCATTTTAGTTTTCACTACTCCTGGAACAAGCAGTGTTAGAATGCTGGGCGGGCCACTGTCACTGACTGGCAGCAGGGAAGGAGGGGTTCTACTCTATCCAGGTTAAAGTGTGCATATCATTTGGACAGTTGTCTTGTGATGACCAGCCTGACTCACACACTATAAACCTCTCCAACCCAAACTATCTTAGACAGCTAGATGGGGAGCATGCACAGGTCCCCGGTGCCTGAAAGAGCTTGGAGTCAGCCACCTCCAACCTATCATAGCACTTCACTCATGCTGTTTAACATTATCAGCAGCAGGTCTGTATTGGTAGAGGGGAGTTGTCTGATGCATCAGGAGGACTTGTACTCGGACTGCAGAACAGAACACCAAGGACACATTGGTAAGTAAATAATTTATCTCTGTTTCTTTTATTATTTACTTTTTGACCCACTGACAGGCACTGTGAAAAACTTGCATTGCCTTCAATCTCACCCCCAGTGCTCTCTGTCATCCTCTCTTATGAACAAAACACTGTTAATGAGCCATGATTAAAGAATGTTGGCATTGAGCCTAGAGGCATTGTCAGTTTATCACAGTGCCCTTCACTGGGTTAGAATTAACTTAAATCGCTGATGCCCCTATCCTATTAAGTGTCACTGCCCACCACTGCGGCCTGGCACATCTCAACTCCTGTAGCATTGTATACTCTTGTCTCCCGAAAAGGCCACAGATAAGCTCCAAGGACATAAAAATCCGGCAATCAGAGTGTGCTATGAAGTTCATAATGGTTCTAAGTCAGAATATCGAGATACAAAAATATCGCAACAAAAATATCGAAGTCAACAATATCGACATCCTATCTATAACAAGGTAAGTCCAAAAATATTGAAAAAAATATATAGATGTCAAAAATATCGTTTTAAAAAAACAAAGTTTTTTTGAATTAAAAACAATATGTAAAAGTAATTAAAAAATACTTAAATATATAATAAATATAGTTAAACATATTTTATATTATTCAAAATTAATAAGTAATATGCATAATTTAATAAAAATATTAAACAAATACATATAATAGATAATATATATACTTAATATTCAGTTTTACTAACTATTGTAATAACATATAAATAATTAAAAATATTATAAATTACAAATTCAACTATAAACATAAAATAATAACATAAATCAAAATGTAATATTTATAAAAAAAATTTAAAAAAAAATGAATTTACTATTAATATTTCTAAAATTAATTATATACTACACTAAGTAAAACAAAACAAAAAATATTAAATAAAAGAGGAAATAAAATACTATTCCAACTCCAAAAAAACAAAACAGTAAGGAAAATGTTGGATAGCGTAGGGGTAAAAATTACTATTCCCACTCCAGAGAGGGCAACAGTAGGGAAAACTTTGGATAGCATAGGGGTAAAAATGACTATTCCCACTCCAGAGAGTGCAACAGTAGGGAAAGCGTTGGATAGCGTAGGGGTAAAAATTACTATTCCCACTCCAGAGAATGCAGCAGTAGGGAAAGTGTTTGATAGGATAGACGTAAAAATAACAATTCCCACTCCAGAGAGTGCAACAGTAGGGAAAGTGTTGGATAGCGTAGAAGTAAAAATTACTATTCCCACACCAGAGAGTGCAACAGTAGGGAAAGCATTGGATAGTGTAGGGGTCAACATTACTATTCCCACTCCAGAGAGTGCAACAGTAGGGAAAGCGTTGGATAGCGTAGAAGTAAAAATTACTATTCCCACTTCAGAGAGTGCAACAGTAGGGAAAGCGTTGGATAGCATAGGGGTAAAAATTACTATTCCCACTCCAGAGAGTGCAACAGTAGGGAAAACATTGGATAGCGTAGGGGTCAAAATTACTATTCCCACTCCAGAGAGGGCAACAGTAGGGAAAACGTTGGATAGTGTAGGGGTAAAAATTATTATTCCCACTCCAGAGAGTGCAACAGTAGGGAAAGCATTGGATAGCGTAGGGGTAAAAATTACTATTCCCACTCCAGAGAATGCAACAGTAGGGAAAGTGTTTGATAGCATAGAAGTAAAACTAACTATTCCCACTCCAGAGAGTGCAACAGTAGGGAAAGCGTCGGATAGCGTAGAAGTAAAAATTACTATTCCCACTCCAGAGAGTGCAACAGTAGGGAAAGCGTTGGATAGCGTATGGGGCAAAATTACTATTCCCACTCTAGAGAGTGCAACAGTAGGGAAAGCGTTGGATAGCGTAGAAGTAAAAATTACTATTCCCACTCCAGAGAGTGCAACAGTAGGGAAAGCGCTGGATTGCATAGGGGTAAAAATTACTATTCCCACTCCAGAGAGTGCAACAGTAGGGAAAATGTTGGATAGCGTAGGGGTCAAAATTACTATTCCCACTCCAGAGAGTGCAACAGTATGGAAAGTGTTGGATAGCGTAGGGGTAAAAATTACCATTCCCACTCCAGAGAGTGCAACAGTAGGGAAAGCGTTGGATAGCGGGAGGGAAAAGATTAGTATTCCAACTCCAGAGAATGCAACAGTAGGGACAGCGTTGGATAGCGTAGGGGTAAACATTACTATTCCAACTCCAGAGAGTGCAACAGTAGGGAAAGTGTTGGATAGCGTAGGGGTAAAAATTACTATTCAAACTCCAGAGAGTGCAACAGTAGGGAAAGTGTTGGATAGCGTAGACATTAAAAATAACATACTTATAAATAAATGTACATTTTTAAATATTACAAATATTATTTATTAAATAAATCTAAACTATTTACAAATACCAATAAATAATTATTTAAAAAATAATTACCATTTAATAATTTATATCCAACAAATTAATTACCAATACACAAACATAAATTTAATAACTACTTAATTACATATCAATTACTTTACACACGATTCCCCTATGAGCACACAAACACCAATAATAACATACACTTAACATAATTATCAGATATGAATTTAATAAAAAATAATTACCAATTAATACATATTAATTACCAATTAATGATTGAAAATAATATAATTACCAAAAACAATTAATAAAAAAATGATTACTTAATTTTATTTAAATTACTTCCCACCATATTCCCCTATAATCCCATAACCCACAACAGAACATAGTTATCAATTAATCAATTAATTAAAATAAATTACTAATTAATACAAATTAATTACCTATTAATTAATAATTAATTTATAATTCCTAATAAATTACTAATTAATTTACTATAATTAAATCACTTTCGACCCTATTCCCTTGTAAACCCATAACCCGCTACAGAACATAATTATCAATTAATGAATTAATTAAAATAAATTACTCAATAATAAAAATTAATTACCTATTAATTAATAATTAATTTATAATTCCTAATAAATTACTAAGTATTTACTATAATTAAATTACTTCCCACCCTAGTCCCCTGTAAACCCATAACCCACTAGAGAACATAATTATCAATTAATAAATTGATTTAAATAATTTACTAAATAATAAAAATGACCTATTCAATAATAATTACTTTATAATTCCTAATAAATTACTAATTAATTTACTATAATTAAATTACTTCCCACTCTATTCCTCTGTAAACCATAACCCACTACAGAACATAAATATCAATTAATCAATTAATTATAATAAATTACTAATTAATAACAATTAATTACCTATTATATAAAAATTTACTTATAATTCCTAATACATTAATAATTAATTTAGTACAATTAAATTACTTCCCACCCCATTCCCCTATAAACTCACAACCCGCTACGGTACTAAAATACAACATTTACTTAAATTACATTAAAAAAATAATAATACATATACAATAATATACATAAACATCATATAAAAATCGATATTAGTAACATAGATATTACTAACATAGATATTAGTAACATCGATATTACTAACATAGATATTAGTAAGATTGATATTACTGACATAGATATTATTAACATCGATATTACTTACATAGATATTAACAAAATCGATGTTACTTACCTTCGATATTCCTTACATTCGATTTTACTTACTTTTGATATTACTGCTTCGATATTATTGTACTTCGATATCAACAATTCGATATTTTGAACTGCCTACCATTCATAACTACAACCAAATCAAACCCACTCTTCAAATCTCTCAATTGGCTCCAGGTGAATGCAAGGGTCAAATTCAAAGTATTGTGCACTATTCTCAATGCTCACTGTGCCTAATGTCTTTCATACTTGAAAAAGCTCACACATCATCATATGGACATCTCTATGCCAGGCCCAGGAAAACACTAAAATGAATTGTTCCAGGAGTTTGCAAGAGCGAAGCGGAGACCACGAATTCCCATGAAGGCTGGCACCATGCACACTGCACCGACTACAGTGTAAAGGGCGAACCCTAAGGAAAATGGGATTGGGGAAGAGAAAAAGATGAGTTGTCAGACTTCTTCCATGAATTGGGTGGGTGTTGTCTGGCTTCTTTTGTTGCTTATCTCCAAGGTACCACTATTAGTGAAGCTGAGGATTCCTTATGTTAAGTAGAAGTAGAAGAAAGGTTATACTCCCTAACTATTATCCTGTCCCACCGGGTTCCACCTTTTCCCAGCTTCCAGGTAGTGTACCTTGTCTAGTAATGGGCTCCTAATGACTTCTTCTGTAGCAGTGTGTCAGTAAATAGCGGGGGTGATGATCATGTATCTCCCTCCCGAATAAGGGTCTATGGGGCATATCTACAATAGAAGTGGGGGAGCGCTGTGTTAGCCTCCTTGGCTTTAAGCGCACTCCACCACTTCTAAAACGCAGGGCTGCACCATATTACTAGAATATGGTGCAGCCCTGAATTCCCCCCTGTGCTGGTGCTAAATCTAGCTGCCTAGCGTCAACGCAGGCACCCGTGCGCTATAGTGAAAGGGTGTCTGCTTTGCAGGGGAAGATTGTTTTTGTTCAGGAAGGTGTCCCTTCCTGCACATAAACAATCTTTAAATGGCTTAAAGCAGCACACATAGAAATTGCAAAACGTAACTTTTTAAATTATTGTTTATGTGCAGGACGGCACACCTTCCTGCACATAAACAATCAACGGCGTTTTGATGTTTCCATGTGTGCTGCACAACGAAGCACACAGGAAACTGCAAAAACTAGGAGAAATTAAACATTTATTGTCGCCACGCCAGGGTTAGCCCAGGTTTTCCCTGACCTTAATTTTGATGCTGCACCATATTTACACTACCCTTGTAAATATAGGGCAGCGTCCAAATCAATGGGTGTTGCGGTGGAACGCCCACAACAACACCCATTGTCCACCGCTTTAACGATAAGTATAGCGTGAAAGGGTGCCTTATTAACAAAACAGCATTAAGCCACGTTAAGTGGCTTAACAGTGCTTTGTATTGTAAATAAGGCAAAGCCCTTATTATTGTGGTGGCGATAGGGGCTTGTAAATATGCCCCAATGTTTTTATTATTCCACAAGGAGTGAATCAGCCTCAGTGCTAGTTCAACAGTACCATACACGTTGTTTCCCTTTTAAGGAGTCACCTCATTGTGGGGTTTTCACCCTGCCTGGCTAGTTCTCAAAGTTCAGAGGGGTGCCTTACCTTCTGGGTCGTCTGAGTATTGTTTTTTCTGGCTTAATTGCTGTGACCTTTTCATTATGAATATCTTAGGCGGCAGCTCTAACCTAAATACAAAATAAAAACTCCTCATACAACCATCCAAAAAGCCTTTTTTCAGTTGCTGTGCTCTTTTTCCTAGGTAGCCCAATCTCTTGGGTTTTCTTGCAGGTGATCACTTTGAGCAAAATCGTTGACACCGGAGGTCAGGACAGAAGGTAGATGCCACAACAGAGTTTGGTACACAGGATCAGGTAAGTGGTGTCAACCTCAGGACAAACAGACTGTCTTCATGAAAAGTCTGAAAGCCAAGCAGTTGGCACATGCAGGAGTGCGTCTTTTATACAATACAGTTCCCTTGATGGTAGCCACTCCCCAAGGCCATGTGAGCAGGCAGGGTTTCCAGGTGCTGCAGGAAGGAGGCCAGAATTACAAGGGTATGGCAGAGTGGGGCCAATGAATAGGAGTATGGGGCGATAGGATTGGTGAAGATAACGGCAAGAAGAGGCTGAACTAGATCTGTGGTGACGGGATGTAACCAGGCAGCACAGACAGCGCAGGTGGAGCGAGACATGACACTCTAATGAAGATCTACTTAACCAATCAGATAATAAACAAGAGGATGAAACACAGAAGCAGAACTCTAGTTTGAGACTCTGGAATTACCATCGGCTCAAACTATGAGCTGAAGTAAACTTTGTGAAGTTCTGTGAATTACAGTAAACTAAATGCTTGAGAATTGCCTTCATCTGAGATTAAAGGCAACTTGCATGGTACTGATGAATATCACACGATTACGCCCAGATCGAAGGCTTACTTCCATCACCTACAATCAGCCTACAGTGTTTACCCGCCAGTGCTTTGGAGTTAGGACAGTAAACTACACTATATAAAACCCCAAATGAAAATGGGGGCATTTAGAGCACTGATGAGCATTATTAGCCTAGGAATCATATTCAACAATTTAATCAGATGGTTTTAAAGGCCACTGTCATCTATGACCATCCACTTAAATACTTCTCAGTGAGCTTCATGGAATTCAGGGCCGGACTGGGAACCAAAACCGGCCCTGGCAAAGTGCTCGGCCGGCACCCCCTCCCCACTCGGGGGGGGGGGGGGGGGGGGCGTTGGAGGTGTCACCGAGCGCTTTGCTAGGGACGGTTTTCGGCCGATTTTGTTGCAGTGCCGATTTTGCAGCTATGCTGCAAAACGGCCCTGTAAAAAAATCGGCCCCCAGGGGCTCAAAACCGGCCCCCAACCTTGAGGCGCACCGGGGGATTGCCCGGTGCCCGCTATGGCCAGTCCGGGCCTGATGGAATTCATACTAATGATGGATCAAGAAAGTAGACATTATGCTTTCCCTGTAAAGTTGCCATCCACGGACATCCTCATCATTCTTGGGAGCTTTAGAGTAGATAAATTAATTCCAATGCCTATTTGTGCAAGTACACGCAAAATAGTTTAGTTTTAGGAAATTACTATGACTTTGCTCTTTCTCAAAAAACACAAGATTTACTTAACAACACCACTACATGCACAGGTTTAAAGTTTTTGAAAATATTTCCAAAGCACTTTCACTGTTTGCCAACACATTTTTTTTTTTTTAACTTTCCTTACCGGGTCCCACGCCGCCTCCGCTCCTGGCCGGGTCTGGTGTTTGCCTGCTGCTTTCCTGCACTCCTGCCTCCAGCAGGAACAGGAAGCAGGCAGCCTCCCTCCCCTAAGCCAATCACAATGCGGCAATGGCAGCGTTGTGATTGGTGGGGACGGCGCCCAGCTGGGCCACTATGGGGAGGCCATTTTATCTATGTTGGAGAAAAGGGAGAGTGAGCATGACTGCTTTGGTCTGCCCCAGAGGGCTGACCAAACAGTTAGTGACCACAACAGCGGGCAAGCCACTCCCCCTGCCCACGAGCAGGACCGCCCACTCACCCGCCCCAACCAAACACTTCTGCTTTCTCGCAGCATGAGAAGCAGAAACGTAAAATGGTAGTTTTACCATTTTATGTTTCTGCTTCTCGCACTGCGAGAAAGCAGTGGGGTGACGCTCCTCCACCCTAATGGAGGGGCCGCCCCTGAGTAAAGCGCTGAATATTAAAATGTCGATAAAGGCTGCTTCCTATCTGCTTTGGAAGAATTTGAAATCCCATGAACAATGATCCAGCAAGTACGCGCAGCACAAAGAATTTAGCTCGAGATGAAGTTATTTTAGAGGCAAAACACAGTGTAAACATGGTTGTGCCAGGAAAGGGGTGAGACATGAAAATGTAATTTTTTTAAAACAGGTTCTGCATCATATCCAGATTAGAGCGACAAAAGATGGGACGGCTTGAGAGACAGAGGGGCAGATTTACAATGACTGGCGCATCCCTGCATATCAGCAGAGATGCGCCAGTAAAGATGCAACACGCAGTAATACCCTTGCGCCACCACAGGCGCAAGAATATCCAGATGCGTGTCGCATCTTCTGGTGTAAGGGCAACCATTGCTGGAGTCATATCGCTAGCGGTACGCAACTCCAGCAATACTCAGGGGGCGCCCTATGCCTAACATGCTGCGTCACTTATTACGCCTGCTTCAAGCAGGCGCATGGTTTTGACGCAGCATGGACGTAAAAGTGACTCAGTTAAATCTTGTAGATTTCACAGCGTCACTTTTACGGGACTTCCTTGCGACGGAACGCCCACCCTGCATACATTATACCTGATGCAAGTATAATGTAGAGCAGGGCTTTACAACGTGATGCATCTCACTAGATGGGTCACATTGTAAACTGTTGCATGGTGGTGCATTGTTTACAACGCCGCTGTGTCACAGAAGTTATGCAACGGTGTCGTAAACATGTCGCAAGGGGCTTGTAAATCTGCCCCAGAATCTTTTATTTTGGACCCTGGGTTTTCCTTGCGCTGTTCATCTGTCGGGTCTGGTGTCTCAGTGGACTAAAGCAGCCACTGCAGGGGCCTGTGTTCAACCTCATGGTCACAGGTTTAAGCCCGGCGGGTCCACTCAGCCTTTCATCCATTTGAGGTCGATAAGATGAGTACCATTGAGTTGGGTAACAATAAACATCTGTCATTCAGCTCCAGGACACCTTTGGGTAATCGTGTGCTTTACAAATACACCTGTTATGTTATGTTATTAAAATATTGCTGCGGGTGTGCTTTAGGGTTCTCTGCACGCCTCTATTTAGATGGTAAATTCAGGATTTATGGGGTAGAGAGACGGACTATAAATAGAAATGTTTATTTCACCTAGAATTGACTTTTGCTCCTTATTTCTGTTTGCTGTTTTATAATAGAGCATGAGGCCGTTTTCACGCGTTATTCACTATGTATTTGTGATATAGGTCAAAGTGAGTGGGATGTACGTTGTTACAATACATGCTTTTACCACGCATACCTTTACAACTCAGGTTTTTTAACGCAAGTCGTTACAACGACTTGCGTTGGGGGGTGCTGGATAGTGAATCGTTTAATTTACTATTCCAACTCCAGTCCCCGTGGATAGTAGGGAAGGGGTTGGATAGTAAATTAAACTATTACCTATCCTAGAGTGCCCCCTAGCGCAATTCGTTGTAATGACTTGCGTTGAAAAACCTGCGTTGTAAAGGTACTGCGTGGTAAAAGTTGCGTCGTAAAGGATGTTTCCCAAGTGAAGTCTGCGTGACCCACTTCAAAACAGATGTTAATTAAAGCGAAATCACATTCACTGTTACACGTGAGGGACGCAGGCATTTTGGTGCATTTGGCATAAAACGGATGGGCGAACGGACCGATGCGTTCCGCATAAAATGTATGTTTCTACTACGGAGGTAAGTGCAGAGTGTAACATGCTCTGGGGTATGGAATTTGTGTTTTTTTGGGCTTTTAATATTTCTTACGAACATCAATAAAGAACCATGACACGTACAATATTAAGAGGCAAAATCACAGATCTCTTGTTTTCCAAACAACATTCGAGTAAACTAAGTGCCTCAGAGCTGCCAAGGTTTCAGATTGCTACGTGTGAATTTTTCATAATTTCAGTGTATTTACGAGTGATACTTCAATGACTATGAGTGATGCTTTCTCGCAGCAAAATCACACAATAAAGAAGAGGGAAACCTAAGTACATGGCCGCACAGGCCTTTGGGGGCACCGGGCAAACGCCCGGTGAGCCGCAAGGGTGGGGGCCGGTTTTGGGCCCCTGGTTGGCCGTTTTTTTTTTGCTACAGGGCCGTTTATGCAGCATAGCTGTAAAATCGGCCCTGCAACAAAAACGGCCAAAAACCGGCCCGGTAAAGAGCTTAGAACTCCTTCCCGGGGTATATCAGAAATAACATCTATTTGAGCAGCCAGGAACTCTAAGAAGATCTTAAAACTGCTTATAAGCACCAGAAATGGAAGGGCACTCACCGGAAACAGACTGTGTGACTGCAGCTCTCTGTAGGCAGGCACTGCAGCTCTCAGTAACTGAGGGCAAGCAGACAGGCACTGCAGCTCTCAGTAACTGAGGGCAGGCACTGCAGCTCTCAGTAACTGAGGGGGCAGACAGGCACTGCAGCTCTCAGTAACTGAGGGCAGGCACTGCAGCTCTCAGTAACTGAGGGCAGGCACTGCAGCTCTCAGTAACTGAGGGCAGGCAGGCAGGCACTGCTGCTCTCAGTAACTGAGGGCAGGCAGGCAGGCACTGCAGCTCTCAGTAGCTAAGGGCAGGCAGACAGGCACTGCAGCTCTCAGTAACTAAGGGCAGGCAGACAGGCACTGCAGCTCTCAGTAACTGAGGGCAGGCAGGCACTGCAGCTGCTCGGAAGATGATCTCATTGATCTGATCAGACATGACCATGCACTAGCCTAAAAAGTAACGTTTATTACATAGCTAAGCAAGTGCAACTAGGAGATCATACCGATCGTCACTCAGTCTCACAGCAGGCTGGGTCACGGTAATGCCCCTGAAAGGCTGCTCCACTCTCCTGGGACGGGCACCAGGCACTGCAGCCCAGCCCCTGCTCTCACAACACACATGGAGGGCAAGAGAAGGGTTCAGTGCTTGCAGGCCCCATGCTGGGTGGTGGTGAAATGCTCTGGGAGGGGGATTGCTGAAGCTAGGGTTGCCACCTTGCCGGTTTCGCTTCAGTATCACCAGTATTTTGATTCCCTGGCCGGTAGAAAATGAGCCAAATCACTGAAATCCGATCTTTTTATTCAACATCTGAACATACTTCAAACAACAAATATAAATAGAAAGCACTTTTAAAAGTGTTCTTGAACTAAATTAATGATTCCTTGTTAATTCCTTAAAGGAACAAAGGCAGAAAAGTGTTGTTACAAATAAATATACACAATTTTGTTTAAGATCTTATTTAGCCTCATACCTGGGCTTTCAGACACTTAAAACAACAACTGGCCAGTATGTTTATTCGTGTAAAGGGGGCAACCCTAGCTGAGACAAAGGCACGAAAAACACAGCAGAGCCATAGTGGGCTGTACTCAGGCATGCCTGGTGGAGAAGGAAAAGCACCAGAGGCTGGCAAGTACCTGGCTTCCTCTGCCACAGGTCCAGAAAGTAAGATGAAGAAGGGCCAATGGTGAAATGAACGTGCGCCTTCAGAGCTCAGCGTCCGCCACATGTCTAGTCATGAAAGAAAAGTGCCTGCCATTGTGTGTAGGGGACTGTAGGCAGAGCCAGCAAACACAAGCAAAACAGTACCCTTATGTGTTGGCATTGCCCTAATGAACCTCAGGATTTTGCTTTTCACCAAACCAGGTTTATGTAGCGCTGGGAGACCATTTGGTAGATATATTTAATTTAGTTTCAAAACCGGCGAAAATTCTGGAGTGACAGAAAATGCATTTTCGAAATTAATACAACTCCAAATTCCTGATACTTAATTGTGAGAGAAAAATATAAACATTCATAAACATTTTGGCTAGAGCGAAGAAAATGGACAAGCATATATGAAAATAAAGGTTCTGACACAGTCATTTAGACAAGTTTTCACATACTGGTCAAATATCCATGGTAACCGTCGAACTTCTTCGATGTACATATCTTTGCAAACTTAGAGAATAAGTGCAACAAAAAAATTAGACAATAATTAGTGCAACTCTATTTAATCTTCTAGTTCGGCAACTTTACACTATATAAAATTGTCCCAAAAACTTTTACCTCCAAAGAAGTTCTGCCCCGATTCCTCTGCGCTGGAGAGCTGATTAGTGAAGGCAGGCCTGTGTCTTTAAAAGCACAGTGCTGTTACTCTGCAGCATCCGATGCACCAGAGGCATGTGCTGGCTGGGCCCAGAGAAAGCTCTTAGGTAGCCATTTTCCCTAGCACCCGGACCGTCACCTCTCCACGACCTCCGCCCAGCTCTAATGCAACCCCTCTCTAATGTGCTTAATAGGTAAGCATACAGTGAAATAACGAGACAGTGCAAAAAAATAACAATAAAGCAGTTTAATATTTCCCGACTTGCAAGTCCTGTTTTTACAGTCATCATAGTCCCTATTTAGGAGATCACATACTAGTATTTGAGTGCTCCCTTGACTCTGCTCGGATGGTAAATCTGGTGCCAGGCAACTGATGCTGCCCTGAGACTGCGAGAGTACAGCATGCCTTTCCCCCCCACCCCCCGGCATGCACCATCCAGAAGAGACAGGAACATCCTCGCGCAGCAGAAGGAGGGCCCCCAGAGTGCTCAGCCATGTATTGCATTCAAGTGGCAGCATCATGGGCATTCATTCCCTGCAATGCTGCGTCCTGTGCACAGAATTCCACTTTAGTCACGGTCCACCGTGGCTCCTGTGAAGTCAGTGGCAGGTTGAGGGGTTATAAAAGCCTTGATCAACCACCATCAAGAGTGGCGTAAGCACCCTCTGGCCTGGAAAGTAAAAGAAGGCACTTGCATGCTGAGCTGAGCCCTCATGGAACCAGCGATGCTTTCTTTTGGGATTAAGTTTAGAAAATACCTAATCACAGCACGGCACATCGGCATTAAGAAATTGGCTAACCAAACAGCTTCAGGCTCCATGAGAGAGAGCGCCTGCGCTCACTGTGTTACCAATGAAGAAAAAAAAGTAATCTCTAAATTAGAAACTATAGTGGCATTGTATATAGAGGTAAAGTAATTGGCCAGTCAATCAATAAGTCATGGTTTTGAAGAGCGCTTGATTCACCTGTGAGGATCTCAAAATGCTGGAGGTGGGGGTGTGAGCAGCTCAGTTGGGGTCATTCGAAGAGGTCTTGAGGTACTTTCTTCATTAGTACAGTGTTGGGTTTCATCGTAGTTGAAGGGGAAGTTCGTTCGAGGTCTTGGCTGCGAGGTGATAGAAGGATCTTCCACCTGCTCTGATCCTGTAGAAATGAGGGACGGTGGCTAAGGCGATGTCGGCTGAGCGGAGGTTTCTCATGGGGCCGTGAAAGGAGATTCAGTCGTTGAGGTATTGGGGTTCGGTATTGGTGCAGGCTTTGTAAGTGTGTGAGCAGTTTGAAGGTCAATCTTCTTTCACCGGGGAGCCAGTTGAGGTCACGGAGGTGTGAGGTGATAAGGTCATGTCATGGAATGTTGAGGATAAGTCTGGCTGTGGCGTTCTGGACGGTTTGCAGAGGAGTTTTTGGTTGATTCCGGCAAAGGGAGTGTTTCCGTAGTCCAGTCTGCTGGTGATAAGTGCATGGGTGATGGTTTTCCTGGAGTTGGGGGGATCCACTTGAACGTCTTGCGGAGCATGCAGAGGGTGTTGAAGCATGCAGAGAATACAGCGTTGATGTGGTGATTCATGGTGAGTGAATAGTTGAGTATGATTCCGAGGTTGCGAGTTCGGTCCGAGCCACCAGGTGTTGTCCCATGTGGAGCGGTTAGAGCCGAGGATGAGGTGTTGCTCATCCAGGTCGCGACTGCTTTCATCCCTTCTTGGAAACTGCACTCAGTTATCTTGGGTTCCTTGGTGAGGGAGAGTGATGGAGCAAGGATTCGCACGTAAAGCGACTTGCTCTCATTCATGAACCTCGTCTAACCTTTAATAAGCATTAACCAATCCTGTCCGTCTTAATTTTCACTTTTTCCAATACACGCGGGTGCCCGAGAGAAGCTTGCATCTATGTTTATTAATTGTAATGATGCTTGCACTACTGAATGGCCACTTCGCAGAAATCCAGTCTGCGCATGCGTCGGTCATACCCACGTGATGTGACGCACTCGCAATTTGGAGGGATGTTTTCGCTCATGCGCATTGTTGCTAAATATGGCCGCTTGTCTTTAACCATGCTCTCTGCTAGCTCATGCTGCTTTTGCATATCTGTCTTTCCCGCATTAACCCTGAAGGCTATAGATATTACAAAGTAAGGGATGCAGTGAAGCTTTTCATGGTATACAGTGTAATCATTTTTTCTGTGTTTCTAATTTGTTTTCGCTTACTTTTCATGTACCGCGTATCTGGGGGCCTGGGAGTTGGGGAGCTGCGCCATTTTAGATGCCCATGTGGACCTGGTCACCTGACAAGAGGACTGGGCCTCGCATCCGTGGAAATCAGCCAGCTGGCTACCGAAGCCGAGATGCTCCTGGGAACCTGCCCCATAACCCAGAGAGGAGAAGCTGAATTTCACCTGAACTGATACATTTGTTTCTGTCTACTGTATGCTCTATTGTACTCTTCTACACGTATGCCTGGGAACAGGAATTTAAGGGGTGGATACTGTCATTTGCATATTAAAACATGGGAACGCAAAATGTAGGAGGTGACAATGACCTAACAACCTCTCTTGACCAATCATAAGTTGGGACCTTGTCACTTGCAACATTTGTGGGTGGTCTGGGGGTCCCAGAATAGTATAACTAGTCTAGTTCAGCTTAGAGAAATTGTCCGACTTGTCCGAGTAGCTGACCTGTCACTGACCCTACGAACTCTATAGGTGATTGATACAGAGCCCTGCGGAGCACTCTGTCCGTACTTTCCACAAACTCCAAGGGGAGGAAATAGTTTTAAGTGCTGGCGAAGCACTTTGCTGGGAGATTCGAAAACCCAATCGGAGTTACTGGCGGATTCCGTACAGAGGGGGAGTAACGCAGGTGTTGCATCCGAAGCTGCAGGTGTTGGTCGTGCCCTTTGATGAGCCCAGTCCTGACCCAAAACCTGAGGGGTATCCTGTCCTGACTGTCCTGAGCTGTACCTGCTCGCCTACTGGCATTCCGAATCCTTGAGGGTCCTTGCCCCCGCCTATTCCCAAACTGACCTGTGGCCAGGGTTAGTCCTCATTCTGTCCTAGGTAAATATATGTGTGGGTGTCCGTCTATCTATACTCTTACTTTTCCTCTTCGTAATAAAGCACTCTTGCCTGTGATATTCTTCTATCACCTTTTCGAAAGTGACTTTTATGACATTGTTTATTAGTAATGTCCCATTTTTCCCCCTACCTAAAGGAGATTATTAAACTGATTGCGTATTTTAGCTTGTTCCATTATCCTTTCCCTTTAGTATGGTTGCTGTGAATTTAGTGAAGATAGCTTAGAGTTAGTAATTAGAGCACGAGTATTAAGTACCCATATTAGTCCTATTCACTCACCCTGTCTTAGTTTAAAATTCGTACTGAATAGTATGTTCCCTAATGCTCATACCCTGTAGTGTTCTTTAGTACTCTATGGTGCTTGCCCTAATCCATAGTTACATGTTGGCTTTGATCTTGATTATTGATGTTTTGATTTGTATCTGCCTTATAATTATGGCATATTCATTCTAAACTTACTCTATATAAACCTTTTGAAAACCCATCAGGTGTCTGTGGTCATTATACCTCATAAAGTGTTAATAAATGTACTAAGTGTGTAAGGTATTCTACTCCTTTTAGGAATCTTGCTACCTGTCCACTGCTAGCTCCTGATCCATCAGGAGAAATGTGCCTGTGGTAAGTCAGGTACATGAAACGTAAGTGGTGTGAGAGTCACCCCCTGAATTACTCATAGTAGCGTGTAAGAATCACCCGGTTCATGCAAACACAGTCATCGTATGCACGCCAGGGCCCAGTGCGTGGAAATTGGTAAACTAGTGACCCGGGTGAACTGCGCGCTCTATCAGTAATTTTCTGGTAGCAGAGTTATGGTTAGGACTAGTTAAGATAGGTAGACAAGATAGTTAATAAATAAACCGTGAAAATAAAAATGTGCTGCTGAGATTTCAATGCTGCTATATTGATTGCCACCTCCAGCAATCATGTCTCCTTCAGCCACACTACGGATCTCCTCTGGACTGACCACAGCTGCGTTCACTTCACCTACAACAAGCCGAAACCCATCAACCACCCCCAACCAACTCTGCAAAGAAACTGGAATAAAAATCACCATTGACCAGATCTCCTCATCGCTCCTTCTAAACTCCCCAGCCCACTCCTCTAACCCAGACCAAGCCGCCACCAACTTCTCCCTATGGTTATCCAACACCGCCAACATCCTAGCACCACTGAAAAAACGTCAACGCAAACCTGGCAGCAAGAAGGCCTCCTGGTTCAACGATGACCTTAAGAAGTCCAAGAAACTCTGCCGCTCCCTTGAAAAGGCCTGGAAAAAAGACCCAACCACTAGCACCAAGGACGCCTTCAAAAACGCCATCCGCACACACCACCAACTAATCCGAAAGGCCAAGAAAACAGCATTCAAGGATCGACTAGACAACAACGCTCACAACAGCAAGGAACTCTTCAACATCGTCAAGGAATTCACCAATCCCTCGGCCAACTCCAATGACATCACCCCCTCTCAAGCCCTCTGCGACTCCCTAGCTTTATTCTTCCACAACAAAATTGCAGACATCCACAACAGCTTCGACAACCAACCCGGAGACCAACCCACCCAACCATATGCTGAACATTCTCCCCCCTTGAACACCCTTAACGACTGGAACCCAATCTCCACTGAGGACACCATCCGCCTGATGAACTCCATCCACTCAGGATCCCCCACAGACCCATGTCCTCACCACATCTTCAACAAAGCAGACTCCATCATAGCACCGCACCTCCGAGACGTCATCAACTGCTCCTTCAACTCCGCCACCTTCCCGGAAAGCTGGAAACACGCTGAACTCACCGCCCTTCTGAAAAAACCCACAGCGGACCCCACCGAACTCAAAAATTACCGCCCCATCTCGCTCCTTCCTTTCCCGGCCAAAGTCATCGAGAAAGCTGTCAACAACCAGCTCGCCGCCTTCCTCGAAAGCAACAAATCCCTCGACTCCTCACAGTCTGGCTTCCGAGCAAAACACAGCACTGAGACCGCCCTCATCGCAGCAACAGACGACATTCGAACTCTACTGGACAATGGAGACACAGTCGCACTCATCCTCCTCGACCTCTCTGCAGCCTTCGACACAGTCTGCCACAGCACCCTTTTACAATGCCTCAGAAACATCGGAACACAAGGAAAAGCACTTGAATGGATCACCTCGTTCCTCACCGGAAGAACCCAGAGAGTCCGCCTTCCACCATTCAAGTCCGAGGCCACTGAAGTCATCTGTGGCGTTCCACAAGGATCCTCACTCAGTCCCACCCTCTTCAACGTATACATGAGCCCCCTCGCGGCCATCGCCCGCCAACACAACCTCAACATCATCTCTTACGCGGATGACACTCAACTGATCCTTTCTCTCACCAATGACCCCAGCACCGCCAAAACTAACCTACACGAAGGAATGAAAGAAGTTGCCGAATGGATGAAACACAGCCGTCTGAAACTGAACTCAGATAAAACAGAAGTCCTCATCTTAGGTACATCCCCCTCTGCATGGGACGACTCTTGGTGGCCGGAAGCCCTTGGAAAAGCACCCATCCCGACAGACCACGCACGGAACCTAGGCGTTATCCTGGATTCTTCACTTTCAATGAACAGACAAGTCAGCGCCGTATCCTCATCCTGCTTCAACATTCTTCGCATGCTCAAAAAAACATTTTGCTGGATCCCCACCGAAACCAGAAAAACAGTCACCCATGCTCTGGTCACGAGCCGACTGGACTACGGAAACACCCTCTACGCAGGTACTACCGCTAAACTCCAGAAGAAACTCCAACGAATCCAAAACGCCTCAGCCAGGATCATATTAGACATCCCGCGTAACGAACACATCTCTGGTCACCTGAAAGACCTCCACTGGCTACCCGTCAATAAGAGGATCACTTTCCGACTGCTAACCCACGCACACAAATCACTCTATGACATCGGACCAGAATGCCTCAACTCACGACTGTCCTTCTACACCCCCTCCCGCCAACTACGTTCCTCCAGCCAAGCCCTCGCCACTGTACCTCACATCAACAAGACCACCATGGGAGGCAGATCCTTCTCATACCTGGCAGCTAAAACATGGAACTCACTCCCCACTTACCTTCGCCTTACCCAGAATCACCTAGCATTCAGAAAGCAACTTAAAACGTGGATATTTGACAAGTAATCCTCCTCCCCTCCCTAAGCGCCTTGAGACCCTCTGGGTATGTAGTGCGCTATATAAATTCTTTGACTTGACTTGACTTGACTTGAGTGTTTTGTGTCGTCCGAATCCCCGGGGAAGTCTATAGCTAACGGTGAGCAGAATCCGGTTAGCCAATGAGGTCGCTTGTTGTGAGTTATTAGTGCATGGTTAGGAAGGACCGGAAGCACTAATTAGGATCCTTTTTTTTATTTTGAACAATTGATAGCTACGAGTCCCTTGTATAAAACTTCCATTGTGATATCACCTAGTAAGGGTCACATACGGAAGGAGTAATAGGGTCTTTGGAGCTTGAATGGTAAGCAAGGTAGTCCGCTGGTGAAAGCCTGACTTAGTATATATCCCGGAAATAAGTGGATAAGTCAGAGCAGTAGCAGGTTCTATATTGCTCGAGTGAGAGGTTAGGCAAAGAAGTCTATCCGAGGTGAATGAAAAGTAGACAGAAGTGGTTTACTTGTAGTGAAAGGAAAACCTTCTTTCTTTTTAGAACACTCAGACACAGCGGCGAACGTTTCATATTGTTGACTAAAATTAGCACTTGCACTTTAAGAAAAATTCAACGTTTTCGTTACCTTGTGAAGGAGGGTGTCAGTCGGAGGGCTGCTCTGACGTCACTCCGAGCCGCGCTGGTATTGGTCAAGACAGCGGGCGTGTAGTGAAGCTGAAATTGTAAGGGAGGGGTGAGTGCCGGAGCGTGAGACCGCGTCTCGCGAAAGGCCGCGCACCCATTGGACAAGGGCTTTTGTAATCCCTGTGTTGATTGGTTGTCGCAAAATAAAAGTCGCGCTAGCATTGGAAGCACAAAGGTAAACAAAATTAATCAAACCGAGTTAGAAGCTAGTCTGGAAAGGTGTATGTGGTATCCTGAATTCTTGCCTAATCCTCAGAATCTAGGTTTTTATAAGGAGCAGATGCTAAGAGGTAGACCCTACAATATGTACGGAGGAAAGAGAAAATTGTAATTTGCCGAAAAGATTAAAAACTATTTCAAGAAAGACAAGCCCATACGAACCAGGGAGGGTGTGATCATTCCACCTCCAAATACTCCCGCCTCCTTCATGATGTTTGATAAAGGGTATCATACCTGTGTATGGTTGGAGAATTGGGTGAGGTATACGGAAGACGATGGAGTCTTAGCATTTCCCATTAATGGTACCTTTAATGGTAGGATCCTGTTTAACTTAAGAACCCGAATGAATGAATTGCATCCCCGACCTAGATTAACTCAATATGAAGCATTAGAGGAGTGGGAAATTGAAGCTCTAGAACGAGACAGACCCCGAATGGATAAGGGAGTGAGTAAGTGGTATCCAAAGGTCCAAAAAGAAACTAAAGAGAAAAAGATGCAACAGTGGAGACAGAATATGATGGTTGAGGGACTGTTTCCAATGTTTGGGGTACTCGAAGAGGGGAAAGGGAAGTGTACGGAGAAAAGCCGACACCTCATGGCTATGGGAGACTCAGAAGATGAGCACCTAGAGGATTTATTGATGAAAAATCCACCTCCCTATGTTGCGGAATCAGAATCTTTGGGTTCCCAAAACCCGTTTTCTAAATATCCTAGATGTAGGAGGGCCAGTGAGACAGATGTAACGGGTACGGAAAGTAAAGCCAGTGATAGTGATGGGTTCTGCAGACCTAGTTCCGCGGTCCCAAATTACCGACCTTTTGGGGAAAACCGACCAAGTTTGGTCCTTCCGACTGCCCCAAGTATTTACCCTACATTGGTACCCCAAGTGATGCATGGCAATTCTTCAGAAAGGGTTTTGCGTGAACGAGAAAAGGAAGCCCTGAACAAACAGCGAATTGATTTAATTCAGACCGTAGCCCAGATAAATCCCAGTCCGGATTCACTGACTATCCCAGTAACTATTGGTCCTGCTATACCTCTTCATGGGGATAGACTGACTAGTCCAAGAACCCCTATTATAACTCCAATTGTACCAACCCCTATCATTCCTCCCCCAAGAAAAGAGCTGCTCATAGTAGATGATCAAGAAAGTGAATGTGAGTCTGTGATCTCATTAATGGATCTGCCTATCAGGGAACCTGGAACCAGTGTACCAAGGGAAAGAAATCAGGCTAGGACAAAAGAGGTCCTGATTGAAACCACTTCAGGGGTCAGGAGTGCCACTGTAGTTTCTCCAGAAGAATTGGATAGATGTACCAAAGAGTTAGAAAAGGACACACCCCAACTGAAACCCTTAGAAATCTATAAACTAAGGATAGAAATAGAGGAACTAATGGCCGGTAATGTAGGATTGGACAGGTTAAACTCCTTTAGTGAAGACGAGTTACTGTTTATCAGCAAAAACCTTACCCGGAACACTAAATTGCTCCATGAGAGATTAATGGACACGGCCGCTGACATGGGAATTGATGTTAGTCGCTCCAAAGTCCTTCAGAAATCTTACCGAGCAGACTTTTCTGACAAAGACTTAGAAAACATGAACGTGTCAGGAAAACAAACCCAAATAAAGGAATTACTGAAAATCCTACAGAAATGAGGGGATGTAGAGAAATGGAAAACGAGATGGGCAAAGAAAAAAGAAGACAGTAGGGCTAAACCCCAGACTTCAGAATACGTACTCAAAGAAGTAGGTCCCGCAGAGAAATTGTGTCCCATGAGAGAAGTACCTGGTGGAAAATATGTCCATGTCCCCTGGTCCCGACAAGATATTGTGTCATTTACTAATGACTTCCCAAAACTGCGGGAGAAACCAGTCGACTGGTACAGACAGGTCGAGCGTTTCATAAAGGTCCAGAAATGTCTTCTGAAAGATCTGGATGGGTTTTTCGACATTGTGATGCCTGTAGATTTGTGGACCGAATGCAAAATTGAAATTGATTGGCCCAGTGATGAATATGAGAGAGACTCCAAAACTGGAGCTCCCGCACCCGAGGTAATGAGGAAGTATGATCAAGTCATACAATACCTGAAGAAAAAGGTGCCCGCAAAGGAAACTGATTGGACCCGGATAGATAGAACTACTCAAGAGCGCGATGAAACAGTCCACTCCTTTTATGAAAGATTACTACAGGTGTTCAAAACTTACAGTGGAATCGATAATGTGGACATGAAGGATATGACCCATTTCAGTTACCGATTCGTGTTAGGATTAAGACCTGAAATATCCCAGTGGATTCGAGATAATAAAATCAGTTGGCAAGGTAAGCCCATAGATGATGTCCTGAAATATGCCAAGTATTGCGAAGATGAGATAGAGAACAAAAAGAAAGCCCTCAAAGAAAAGGTTATGTGGGCACAAGTGAAATTGGCGGAACAGCAAGAAAAACAGTTAAGTAAATTGAATAATAATAATGCACAAAATCCCACTGCTGGGGGAGGAGGGAAACCCCGGGTAAAAAAGAGTCGGGAAGAGGCTATGAAAAACTTTCCCTGTCACGGGTGCGGTCAGATAGGGCATTGGAGAGACAAGTGTCCACATTTGCTGGCTGGTAATGCCCCCGTAAATGGTTTAAATCCACAGGTGCAGAAAGAGGGGACACGGAAGAACCAACCACAGGTAAAGCAGCCTCCGTTGCCTCGCGCTCCGGGACAAAATTATGAGAATCAGGCTCAGCAGAATGAAAGGGCCGAGGTGTGGGAAGGAGAGAGTGAAAGGAATGCAGCAGCTTCACAATTTTTGTTCAACGATTCTTTCCTTTGTGATGATCAATACTGACGGGGCCTGAGAGGGGAGGACAAGGAGTGCGTACTTGGCGCCTCCTTACCGGTAGACCAGACAGGACCATACATCGAAGGAAAGGTCGAGGGAAAAGACGTCACCTTTCTATTGGACACTGGTGCTACCCGTTCCACTGTGAGAACTGTGGATGTTCCTAACCTACCCCTCTCGGGAGAAGCTATCCAAGTAGTGGGTGTTTCAAATCAAATAATCAGTACTCCAGTAACTGAACCCATGGAGATTTCCATTGGAAATTTCAAGGAAATGCACAGATTTGTGGTCTGTGACTCCAGTCCTGTGAACCTGCTAGGACGAGATTTGTTGTGCAAAATGAATTGTACCATCTTTTGCACACCAAATGGCGTCGAAATTCAGACCCCAGATGAAGATAGCCTGTACAAATTGATGTTACTAAAACCAGACACGGAAATTAAACTCCTGTCCATTAACGACTTACCTGAAGAACTACAGCTAAAAGTGGTCCCTGAAGTGTGGGATTTCACTGGGAGAGATGTAGGCTTAATGGCAAATGTAGACCCAGTTAAAATAGCAATAAAAACAAATGCTGTTTACCCCAGAACAAGACAGTACAAAATGAGTGCAGAAGTAAAAGCGGGAGTCGCAATTGAAATAAACAGGTTGCTTGAAGCAAACATCATACAGGAAGTAATGAGCAGTCCCTGTAATTCGCCCATAATTGGAATTAAAAAGCCTAGCGGAAAGTACTGGGTAGTGCAGGACCTGCGCAAGGTAAACCAAATTGTTGTACCTTGCTGTCCCATTGTGCCCAACCCCGCAGTGATACTGTATCAGATTCCTTGGAATGCGGAATGGTTCACTGTCATTGACTTGTGTCATGCATTCTTTTCCATCCCATTGCATCCCGAAAGCAAATTTCTTTTTAGTTTTGAATTTGACAGTCATGTCTATGTCTGGAATCGTGTCCCCCAGGGGTACACCGAAAGTCCTTCGATTTTCAACCAGATCCTAAAAAGATGCCTTGAATCTTTAGTATTGCCAAAGGAGTCTGTTTTGGTACAGTACATAGACGACCTTCTGGTGGCGTCCAAAAGTCAAACCGACTGTGTCATTGATACCATTGCCTTGTTGAATCACCTAGGCAAGGGAGGACATAAAGTGTCGCCAGACAAATTACAGTTCTGTAAAAACTCAGTGAAATATCTGGGGCACCAGATAGAGAAAGGGATCAGGAAAGTTACTACAGAGAGGATCAAAATAATTTGAGCAATGGAACTACCCAGAACCCATAAAGAAGTAAGAATGTTCCTAGGAGTTGTAGGGTACTGCAGTCAATCAATCAATCAGTGACATTTATAGAGCGCGCTACATACCCGTAGGGTCTCAAGGCGCTGGGGGGGGGGGGGGAGTGCCTCTACTGCTCGAACAGCCAGGTCTTCAGCTTCTTCCTGAAGGAGAGGTGGTCCTGGGTCAGGCGCAGGTCGGTCGGGAGGGAGTTCCAGGTCTTGGCGGCCAGGTAATGCAGGCAATGGATTGTAGGATTCGCAGCTGACCAAGAAGGGAGTGGAAGATCCAGTTAGTTGGGATGATGAAAGCATGAACGCTTGGGTAAAATTGCGAAATTGCCTGTGCTCAGCCCCTGCTTTGGGAATGCCTGATTATTCCAAGAACTTCGAACTATTCTGTGATACAAGAGACAATTGTGCACTCTCAGTCCTAACACAGGAACATGGACTGAATAGGCGTCCAGTGGCCTACTTTTCGGCCACTATGGATCCAGTGGCTGCTGGATTACCCGGATGCCTAAAAGCAGTAGCTGCTACTTGTGCCAGTCTAGAACAGAGTGAAAACATTGTTATGGGACATCCTGTCACTGTATATGTCCCGCATTCAGTTGTGATCTTACTGACCCGAACCAAGACCCAGTATCTCACCCCTCGTCGGCTGACTAAGTATGAGAGAATTCTTATAGGTGCTGAGAATGTAATCATCTCCAGGTGTAATATATTGAATCCCGCAACACTGTTGCCCATTCCCCTAGATATTGAAGAAGATGAGGTTGAGCATAACTGCATGGACCTAACTGAATTTAGCACTAAGCCACGTCCTGATATCAAAGAAATAGCCTTACTTGATGAGGATCATATGATGTTTGTAGATGGCTCATGTTTAAGACATGAGGAAGGAGGTCTGAGTGCTGCCTATGCTGTAGTTACATTGGAGACAATCTTAGAAGCTTCTTACCTGTGCGACGTAAAATCTGCACAAGTAGCCGAGTTAATCGCATTGACAAGAGCTTGTAAACTGGGGAAAGGAAAGAGGGTAACTGTTTATACTGACAGCCAGTACTGTTATGGGGTTGTTCATGACTTCGGCCAACTATGGTTACAAAGAGAATTCGTGACTTCCTCAGGTACCCCTATCAGAAATGGAAAGGTGATACAGAACTTACTGGAAGCAATCCAATTACCCCAAGAATTGGCTGTGGTCAAGTGTGCAGCTCACAAGTCTGGAAATGATGATGTGACAGCCGGAAACCGATACGCTGACCAAATCGCCCAATACTGCTCCCGATACAAAATGTCCCTCAAAATCAAATTATGGGGAGGTGGAAGCAGCTGCCAACTTATGATGTTTGAAAGTGTGTCTACCTGGGAGGAATTGAGAGACATACAACAGGAAACAGACCAAGAAGAAAAAGACAGGTGGGAAAGGGATGAATGTACACCGAGAGATGAGGATGGTGTCATGGTTTACAAAACTGGTGTGCCTGTATTACCAGACAGTCTAGTAGCCCCAATGGCTAGGATCATACATGAGGACACACATATTGGGAGAGATGCCATGTGCCGCATGTTTAACAAGGTATTCCATAACTCAAAGTTCAGGAACATAGCAGAAAAACTTTGTCAGAGGTGCTTAGTGTGCCAACAGTTCAACGCAGGAAAGAGGACAGTAGTGAAACAAAGTACGATTGGAAAGGCAGAAGGCCCCTTTGTCAGGATGCAGGCGGACTTTATCCAGTTGCCCATGTGCAAAGGATACAGATACGTCCTGGTCATAGTTTGCCTATTTTCTAGATGGGTGGAGGCCTACCCAGCAAAGAAAAATGATGCTATAACTGTAGCCAAATTATTACTTAGAGAGCTGATACCTAGATTTGGAATTCCAGAAACTATTGAAACAGACCAAGGTGGGCATTTTTCTAACGAAGTCCTCAAGGAACTCTGTAAAGCATTTAAAATGGAGCAAAGGTTGCACTGTGCATATCATTCAGAGGCTTCTGGAATAGTTGAACAAGTGAATGGCACCATCAAATCCAGACTTGCGAAAATGTGTGATTCCACCAAAATGAACTGGATAGAAGCTTTACCCCTTGTGCTGATGAGTTTGAGAAGTATTCCAAACCGAAAAACAGGCCTGAGCCCAGATGAAGTACTAATGGGAAGAGTAATGCGACAGGCATGGGTACCTGGACACAAACTGCTAAGTATTTCTGATGATTTAGTGCTAGAATACTGCAGGCAGCTGGGTGACCAAGTGCGTTCTATCTCTCACCAGGTTGGAGAGACTGCTGTCGAATGGCCAACAACTCCAGCACATAACTTGAGACCTGGTGATTGGGTGGTGTTAAAGAAACACACCCGGAAGAGTTGCCTTAAACCAAAGTGGGGAAAGCCGAGGCAAGTGATCCTTGTAACCACAACTGCTGTGAAATGTGCGGGCGTACCGAAGTGGATCCATGCCAGCCATACGAAGCCAGTGACAGGAGAAAACGCGACTGAAGCTGAAGGTAGCGCAGCTGAGGAGACTCCAGAAGAGGGTCCAGATCTCGCTGACATCGAACTACCGAGCTCAAGTCAAGACGTTGAGTGGTTCTCTGCCGACGACCAAGTTCTTGATCCGATAAGAACCCGAAAATATTCTTACCTAGATAGTGAGTGGGATAGTGAAGGTGAGACAGAATTAGAGGATGAAGGTCAGGTCATCGAGACTCACATCAAACCTGATCAGGAAATAGGCCAAGTAGGGACAGACCAAGTTATCGACACTCCTCCTGAAACTTCAGAAACTGGAAAGGGACAGATAGTGGTTAAAGCTGAAGTTCATGCGGAAGAAAATCAAGGGATCGAAGTGCATGAACAGGAACAGATAGAAATAGACGAACGTGTTCAGGAAGCACAGTCCAGATCACCTGAAAATAAAGATCACATACAAATTAGACCTGAACAAGGCCAACTTAGAGACCAGGCAGAAGAAACTTATGAAAGACCTGGAACTAGTCAGACAGGAAGGGAAATAGACACTGCCAAAACAATAGTGCCAGAACGAAGCGAAAACAAGAGAGTTCACGAGGAAGGTCAAGTTTCCTAGACCACTAAAAGCCACAAGAAAAAGGGTGAACCCCGATACATAAAAAGACTGAGACTAAGAATCAAGACCGTTGAAGAAAAACTAGCAGACCGAAAGAGGGCTGCCAGTGAAAGGAAAGAAGCACAAGTCCAGTCAAACCGACGAAGTTCACGAGTAAAGAGACAAAACAAACTGTATCGGAGCCCTGAATGGACTTACTTGGTGTTGGAAGAAATTGACGAACCCAACAACAGTGGCAAAAGTGACGAAGAGTCAATTACTGATCGGAGTTCTGACGAAGACCCTCCTTGAGGAAAACCTGAGAGAACCTTCGGTGAAAAGAAACAAAGAGAGGTTGGAAAACCACCTGTAAGCCACAATGTCTGATTCAAGTGTAAATGGAAGATCCAGATTTAGCTGTTGTAAAACCTGCTGTAAAGTATGTTTTTGTAGTATAGCCGTACTGATAATAATATGGATAGGACTAACCGTTTTTATACCTTTTATGATAAGTAAAGACCCTAACTTGTACCCCACTAACCCAGAGACTCTAGACACAGAAACTGTACAGACTGAAGAAACACCACAAAGTGTAAAAAGACGTGACAACTCTGCTGTACTAAAACAAAAACGAACCGACTTAGATGCATCAGATGAGGGTGGACTACATTTTCACAAAATGAAAAACAGAACTCAATTGAATGTCTTCGCTAATCTTTTAGTGCACTATGTAGAAGCTATGGAAATAGAAGATTGTTACGTATGTATGAAGCTACCTACTTCTGTAGCTGAAAGCGTGACATATCACCATTTACCCCTGACCTACGGAATTTCCTGTAGTATATTAGCAAGCTTATTCTATAGAAGCACTTTACAGTACTACTACTCAAACACTGACGTAATCTTTTCAGAACTTCCTGTTCGAGGAAACCTGAACATTGTACATATTAGAAGCGAGGTAACCCGTTATATGGGAGAATATTTCCTGACCATAGGTGACATAGACTTAAATGAAGCTAGAGAAAATAATCTGACCTGTTCCTTACAAGAGCAGGAAAAGATGTTCCTGAAAATGGCAGAAAGAAGGAGGGAGAAATTTCAGAAAAAGGCCAATGATGAAAAAGATAGAATCCCTAGATGGGCAGAGAATATGGAAAGCACCTCAGAAGGCGAAGCTAGTCCTGCATTGTTGCTGGATTTTGAACGGAAAGGGAAACTCTGTCTCCATAGAGAAAAGACTAGTTATTATAACAATGTATTCATCGGTTCCAGCGAGTGTGAACATAATTTCCAGGTAATTGGAGGTTGGGGTTTCAAAAATGGGTCAGAACCTGTGTTTCCCGGAATTTATTATATATGTGGAAACAAGGCTTATTTCAAACTGCCCGATCACTGGTATGGAAGCTGCTATTTTGGCATTGTTTTCCCGAAGATATACCATGTGAACAGTGCTGCTGGAAGCAATGAAGATACTAATGGCTTAGTGCGTAGCAGACGTGAAAGTGTAGGAGAAATTATAGGTGATATATTTAGTGCACTGATACCTGGAATGGGGGTAGTTCTGAATACTCACCATATCTGCAAATTGTCTACAGTAGTGGATCGGTTATCAACTGACACTGCTGCTGGATTCCTGCTGGTCAATACTGAAATGGTTGCGATCAGATCAAGGGTTTTACAGAATCGCCTTGCTCTTGACACCCTATTGGCAAAAGAGGGCGGAGTCTGCCGAATGTTGAAGGCGCAACATTGTTGCACTTACATTCCTGATAAAAGCATTGAAATAAAGAAATATGTAAGAAACATAACTAGTTTGGAAAAAGAACTCAAACCATTGGAGGTTGATAGTGCCTGGACGAGACTGACTGATGGTCTCTCCTCTGTAGGTAGTTGGTTCTGTAACTTGGGTAAAAATCTTCTATGGAAAATACTGATGCCAATAGCTGGAATAGGTGTGGTTGTACTGATTATATTTATCTGCTGCAAATGTCAAAAATGTAGAAAGAAATATACAGTGAACAAAAGAGGAGTGAAGCGAAATGTTGATGAGCTAGAATTATAAGAATTGAAAAACGAAATCTACAAGAGAGCTAAAAGCTTTCACCCTAATAAAGATGCAGGAAGAAAGCTCAACAACAAGTTTGTGGAAATTGAGATGAATGATATGCAAGAATGAGGTTGGCATCTGTTTCCATTTATAGTGATGATAGTAAATATCATCAAAGAGGGGATTGATGGAGCAAGGATTCGCACGTAAAGCGACTTGCTCTCATTCATGAACCTCGTCTAACCTTTAATAAGCATTAACCAATCCTGTCCGTCTTAATTTTCACTTTTTCCAATACACGCGGGTGCCCGAGAGAAGCTCGCATCTATGTTTATTAATTGTAATGATGCTTGCACTACTGAATGGCCGCTTCGCAGAAATCCAGTCTGCGCATGCGTCGGTCATACCCACGTGATGTGACGCACTCGCAATTTGGAGGGATGTTTTCGCTCATGCGCATTGTTGCTAAATATGGCCGCTTGTCTTTAACCATGCTCTCTGCTAGCTCATGCTGCTTTTGCATATCTGTCTTTCCCGCATTAACCCTCAATGCTATAGATATTACAAAGTAAGGGGTGCAGTGAAGCTTTTCATGGTATACAGTGTAATCATTTTTTCTGTGTTTCTAATTTGTTTTCGCTTACTTTTCATGTACCCCGTATCTGGGGGCCTGGGAGTTGGGGAGCTGCGCCATTTTAGAAGCCCATGTGGACCTGGACACCTGACAAGAGGACTGGGCCTCACATCCGTGGAAATCAGCCAGCTGGCTACCGAAGCCGAGATGCTCCTGGGAACCTGCCCCATAACCAAGAGAGGAGAAGCTGAATTTCACCTGAACTGATACATTTATTTCTGTCTACTGTATGCTCTATTGTACTCTTCTACACGTATGCCTGGGAACAGGAATTTAAGGGGTGGATACTGTCATTTGCATATTAAAACATGGGAACGCAAAATTTAGGAGGTGACAATGACCTAACCACCTCTCTTGACCAATCATAAGTTGGGACCTTGTCACTTGCAACATTTGTGGGTGGTCTGGGGGTCCCAGAATAGTATAACTAGTCTAGTTCAGCTTAGAGAAATTGTCCGACTTGTCCGAGTAGCTGACCTGTCACTGACCCTACGAACTCTATAGGTGATTGATACAGAGCGCTGCGGAGCACTCTGTCCGTACTTTCCACAAACTCCAAGGGGTGGAAATAGTTTTAAGTGCTGGCGAAGCCCTTTGCTGGGAGATTCGAAAACCCAATCGGGGTTACTGGCGGATTCCGTGCAGAGGGGGAGTAACGCAGGCGTTGCATCCGAAGCTGCAGGTATTGGTCGTGCCCTTTGATGAGCCCAGTCCTTACCCAAAACCTGAGGGGTATCCTGTCCTGACTGTCCTGAGTTGTACCTGCTCGCCTACTGGCATTCCGAATCCTTGAGGGTCCTTGCCCCCGCCTATTCCCAAACTGACCCGTTGCCAGGGTTAGTCCTCATTCTGTCCTAGGTAAATATATGTGTGGGTGTCCGTCTATCTATACTCTTACTTTTCCTCTTCTTAATAAAGCACTCTTGCCTGTGATATTCTTCTATCACCTTTTCGAAAGTGACTTTTATGACATTGTTTATTAGTAATGTCCCATTTTTCCCCCTACCTATAGGAGATTATTAAACTGATTGCGTATTTTAGCTTGTTCCATTATCCTTTCCCTTTAGTATGGTTGCTGTGAATTTAGTGAAGATAGCTTAGAGTTAGTAATTAGAGCACGAGTATTAAGTACCCATATTAGTCCTATTCACTCACCCTGTCTTAGTTTAAAATTCGTACTGAATAGCATGTTCCCTAATGCTCATACCCTGTAGTGTTCTTTAGTACTCTATGGTGCTTGCCCTAATCCATAGTTACATGTTGGCTTTGATCTTGATTATTTATGTTTTGATTTGTATCTGCCTTATAATTATGGCATATTCATTCTAAACTTACTCTATATAAACCTTTTGAAAACCCATCAGGTGTCTGTGGTCATTATACCTCATAAAGTGTTAATAAATGTACTAAGTGTGTAAGGTATTCTACTCCTTTTAGGAATCTTGCTACCTGTCCACTGCTAGCTCCTGATCCATCAGGAGAAATGTGCCTGTGGTAAGTCAGGTACATGAAAAGTAAGTGGTGTGAGAGTCACCACCTGAATTACTCATAGTAGCGTGTAAGAATCACCCGGTTCACGCAAACACAGTCATCGTATGCAAGCCAGGGCCCAGTGCGTGGAAATTGGTATACTAGTGACCCGGGTGAACTGCGCGCTCTATCAAGAGGATAAGCTGTTTGTCATCAGTGTAGGATATGATGTTGAATTTGTGGTTTCCGCCGATGGTTGCGAGGTGAGCCATGCAGAAGTTGAAGACTGTGGGCTATGGGAGGATCCTTGGGGTTCTCCGAATCAGATTTCCGTCGGTTCTGAGAGGAAGGGCGGGAGTCTTATTCCCTGTGTTCTGCCAGAGAGGAAAGATCATTTACAGTCTAAGGGTTTCCCTCGGATCCTGTCATCGTGGAGCCTGGTGGCTATTGTGCCGGGGGAGACATTGTCGAAAGCTGCTGATATGTCTAGGAGTATGAGGGCTGCCATGTGCCTTTGTCGAGTAGGGCACAGATGTCTTTGATGGTGGCAATGAGAGCGGTTTTGGTGCTGTGGTTGCTGTGGAATCCAGATTGGGAGGCATCTAGGATGCTAATGGTTTCTATGAAGTGTGCTAGCTGGGTGTTGATGGCTTTTTCGAAGAGGTGAAAGGGAGCAGAAAGATGGGCCTGAAGTTCTTGAGATCCTTTGGGTCTAAGGAGGGCTTATTTAGGAGGGGGTTGACTTCAGCGTATTTCCAGTCGTTGGAGAATGTGGTGATCTCGAGGATCAGTTGATAGTTCAGCGTAGCTCGGGCGCGATGGCAGTGGCGGCCCTGTAAAAGATGTGCAACGTGCAGGCATCAGTAGGTGCTCCGTAGTGAATGCTCTTCATTGTCTTTAAGGTGTCTTCTGTGTTGGGAGGGCTCCAGGTGAGAAGGGTCGGTTGAATGGTATCATTCAGGGTGGGGGTTTAGGAGGTGTAGTGGCCTTGGTCATCGAAGTTGTGGTAGAGCGTCTTGATTATGTTACATTCCATAATTTGTTAAGTTGTACACTGTCACTTTAAGTGGATGGTCTTGCTCAGCTGTCCCTTGGTTTATGATGTCATCTGCATCTTGTACATGGTAGAATGTTATGATTCAACACTAGGGAAACTGCAAACTATGAAGATGCTGGCAGGTGATGAGCTGTGTAGATTTTATCAAATAATCCACTTTTGATTTATCCACCTGACTCCTGGATTCCTGGATTATTACATATTTTTGGCGACGAGGATGTGATAACCATAGTGAAGATTCTGTGGGTTCTATGATTCCTTTTTCACAAAGCATGGTGATTTCTTTATTAAGATCTTCCTTAATGCTAAAAGGAACACTATTCTCACTCAACCTTCTGGTGAAAGAGAATTTACAGTTGCTTTTCCCTCCAGGGTCCTTAGGAGTGCTGAAGTTCAGTACTCTGTTATAGAGAAAGAATTGCTAGCCTGTGTGTGGGCTATCGACAATATCGACCTTATCTTTGGGGTAGACATTTTAATTTGATCACTGATCACAAGCCATTGGTGTCTATTTTGTCTGCTGGCCCTAGTAAATGTTTTACACCTAGGATGACAAGAATGGTGACTAAATTACTTCAACATCAGTTTGATATCACACACATTTCTGGTGGCAAAAACACACGTGCAGATTTTTTGTCACGTTTTCCTCAGAATCGCGGTGTGAGCGAAGGTACAGGTTTCCATGATTTGAATGATGAAGATGAGGAGGATTGTGTGGCATCAATAGATGTGCCTGTCCTAGCTGTGGGGTCTGAGGTAGATTGGAGAGAGTCTTTGTCAAAGGACAAGGTGTTGCAAGAAGTGTTCGATTTTGTCAAAAATGGGTGGCCCAAGGAGAGGTCTTTATCCTCTGTGTTACAGCCGTATTGGAAGATTGAATCTGAAATTTCAATTGAGGATGGATTATTAGTGAGATGTGACAAACTTATTCCACCTCATAGTCTTAGACCTACTATCATGAAGGAGGCTCATGAGGGGCATTTGTGTATTTCTCTAACTATACGTCGAGTGCGACAAGATTTTTGGTGGCCAAGCATGGACAACGAGATTCGTACTTTTGTTGAAAACTGTCCAGCGTGTTCTTTGTCTGAAAAATCACTCAAAGTTGTTGTTCCTCCTTTGTCTCCCATTGAGTGTCCCATCAGTCCCAGGGTTAAGGTAGGGATTGACATTATGGGTCCTTTTGAAGTTTTACCTTTTGGCATGAGATTCATTATCGTCTTGATGGATTATACATCGAAGTGGCCTGAGGTTAAAGTTGTAAAGGAGGTCAGTGCTTCTACTGTGTTCACATTTCTCAAGGAAGCATTTTTGAGAGAAGGGTTTCCTGGATCTATCGTTTCAGACAATGGGACTCAATTTGTTAGTCTTGAATTCCAATCGTTCCTTAAGTCTTGTGGAATCAAACACCTTAGGAGTTCACTCTATTATTCACAAACAAACGGTCTTGTTGAAAGGATGAACCGTGTTGTGGGTGATTGCATCAAGTGGGCAGTCGAGGGGAGGCATGATGTTTTTGCATCCCTTGAAAGTATGCATTGGTCTTATAGAACGACACCTCACTTTCCACGAAGGTTTCCCCTTTTGAAGTGTTAAGAGGGAGGAAAGCCAATACCAGTTTTAGACCAAGTTGGATGTCCAAATGGTCTTGTCCCTTAGTTGATGTTGAGTCTGTCTTAGAAACAGTCAAGTCTAATTCTACTGTGGCACAGAATAAGGAGAAAATTTGGTTTGATCAAAAGAAAAATGCCAGGATGGTCACATTGTGTGTGGGGGATTTTGTTAGGATAAAGAATTCTACTCACACAAAGAAAGGAAGGAGTAAATACAGTGAACCTATCAAGATTGTGAGAATTGCTGGAAATGCTGTTCAAGTTGAGGGAGGGTATTGGTGGAATATTTCAAAAGTTGTAAAAGTTAAAGAAAATCTTGGAGTTTCTCAAAAATGTGATATGCATGTCAACAATATGAATTCCTCTCGTAGGAAAAGTACTAGACCTATTATTTTGCCTTGTAGGTTTCGCAAGTAGCATTTTCGCGATTTTCCTTTATTGACTTGTGTTGTACTATTGTTTTGTTTTAATTTCCTTTTTCTTCTTTTCTTTGAAATGAATTCTATACTTGTTATTTTATATGTTCTTTATACCTGTTTTTCTTTCCTTTTGTTTTGGTTTCTTCCTCTGGAAGGAAAGGAGGTATGTTATATTCCATAATTTGTTAAGTTGTACACTGTCACTTTAAGTGGATGGTCTTGCTCAGCTGTCCCTTGGTTTATGATGTCATTTGCATCTTGTACATGGTAGAATGTTATGATTCAACACTAGGGAAACTGCAAACTATGAAGATGCTGGCAGGTGATGAGCTGTGTAGATTTTATCAAATAAACCACTTTTGATTTATCCACCTGACTCCTGGATTCCTGGATTCCTACAATCATGAGGTGAAAGAAGGAGCTCAGTTTGTTGCAGAGGTCTTGGGAGGGAGAGACATCGGTTGTTTCGCTGTTGGGTTTGGCAAATTCCTGTATGATGGCGAAGAGTTCCTTGGAGTTGTGGGGTTGTTGGAGAGGATTCGGTCTTAGATTAAGTTTTTGTTTGTTGATTGATGATTTGGTTGTATGCTGTGATGGCTGCTTTGTAGGCAAAGTGTGCTTCCAGGGTTTTGCTGTTTCTCCACTTCTTCTCCAGTCAGTGAGCAGTTTGAAGGTCAATCTTCTTTCACCGGGGAGCCAGTTGAGGTCACGGAGGTGTGAGTTAATGTGGTCATGTCATGGAATGTTGAGGATAAGTCTGGCTGTGGCGTTCTGGACGGATTGCAGAGGAGTTTTTGGTTGATTCCGGCAAAGGGAGTGTTTCCGTAGTCCAGTCTGCTGGTGATAAGTGCATGGGTGATGGTTTTTCTGGAGTTGGGGGGATCCACTTGAACGTCTTGCGGAGCATGCAGAGGGTGTTGAAGCATGCAGAGGATACAGCGTTGATGTGGTGATTCATGGTGAGTGAATAGTTGAGTATGATTCCGAGGTTGCGAGTTCGGTCCGAGCCACCAGGTGTTGTCCCATGTGGAGCGGTTAGAGCCGAGGATGAGGTGTTGCTCATCCAGGTCGCGACTGCTTTCATCCCTTCTTGGAAACTGCACTCAGTTATCTTGGGTTCCTTGGTGAGGGAGAGGATGAGCTGTTTGTCATCAGTGTAGGATATGATGTTGAATTTGTGGTTTCCGCCGATGGTTGCGAGGTGAGCAATGCAGAAGTTGAAGACTGTGGGCTGTGGGAGGATCCTTGGGGTTCTCCGAATTGGATTTCAAACGGTTCTGAGAGGAAGGGCGGGAGTCTTATTCCCTGTGTTCTGCCAGAGAGGAAAGATCATTTCCAGTCTTAGGTTTTCCCTCGGATCCTGGCATCGTGGAGCCTGGTGGCTATTTTGCCGGGGGAGACAGTGTCGAAAGCTGCTGATATGTCTAGGAGTATGAGGGCTGCCATGTGCCTTTGTCGAGTAGGGCACAGATGTCTTTGATGGTGGCAATGAGAGCGGTTTTGGTGCTGTGGTTGCTGTGGAATCCAGATTGGGAGGCATCTAGGATGCTAATGGTTTCTATGAAGTGTGCTAGCTGGGTGTTGATGGCTTTTTCGAAGAGGTGAAAGGGAGCAGAAAGATGGGCCTGAAGTTCTTGAGATCCTTTGGGTCTAAGGAGGGCTTATTTAGGAGGGGGTTGACTTCAGCGTATTTCCAGTCGTTGGAGAATGTGGTGATCTTGAGGATCAGTTGATAGTTCAGCGTAGCTCGGGCGCGATGGCAGTGGCGGCCCTGTAAAAGATGTGCAACGGGCAGGCGTCAGTAGGTGCTCCGTAGTGAATGCTCTTCATTGTCTTTAAGGTGTCTTCTGTGTTGGGAGGGCTCCAGGTGAGAAGGGTCGGTTGAATGGTATCATTCAGGGTGGGGGTTTAGGAGGTGTAGTGGCCTTGGTCATCGAAGTTGTGGTAGAGCGTCTTGATTATGTTATATTCCATAATTTGTTAAGTTGTACACTGTCACTTTAAGTGGATGGTCTTGCTCAGCTGTCCCTTGGTTTATGATGTCATCTGCATCTTGTACATGGTAGAATGTTATGATTCAACACTAGGGAAACTGCAAACTATGAAGATGCTGGCAGGTGATGAGCTGTGTAGATTTTATCAAATAATCCACTTTTGATTTATCCACCTGACTCCTGGATTCCTGGATTATTACATATTTTTGGCGACGAGGATGTGATAACCATAGTGAAGATTCTGTGGGTTCTATGATTCCTTTTTCACAAAGCATGGTGATTTCTTTATTAAGATCTTCCTTAATGCTAAAAGGAACACTATTCTCACTCAACCTTCTGGTGAAAGAGAATTTACAGTTGCTTTTCCCTCCAGGGTCCTTATGAGTGCTGAAGTTCAGTACTCTGTTATAGAGAAAGAATTGCTAGCCTGTGTGGGCTATCGACAATATCGACCTTATGTTTGGGGTAGACATTTTAATTTGATCACTGATCACAAGCCATTGGTGTCTATTTTGTCTGCTGGCCCTAGTAAATGTTTTACACCTAGGATCACAAGAATGGTGACTAAATTACTTCAATATCAGTTTGATATCTCACACATTTCTGGTGGCAAAAACACACATGCAGATTTTTTGTCACGTTTTCCTCAGAATCGCGGTGTGAGCGAAGGTACAGGTTTCCATGATTTGAATGATGAAGATGAGGAGGATTGTTTTGTGGCATCAATAGATGTGCCTGTCCTAGCTGTGGGGTCTGAGGAAGATTGGAGAGAGTCTTTGTCAAAGGACAAGGTGTTGCAAGAAGTGTTCGATTTTGTAAAAAATGGGTGGCCCAAGGAGAGGTCTTTATCCTCCGTGTTACAGCCGTATTGGAAGATTGAATCTGAAATTTCAATTGAGGATGGATTATTAGTGAGATGTGACAAACTTATTCCACCTCATAGTCTTAGACCTACTATCATGAAGGAGGCTCATGAGGGGCATTTGGGAATTTCTCTAACTATACGTCGAGTGCGACAAGATTTTTGGTGGCCAAGCATGGACAACGAGATTCGCACTTTGTTGAAAACTGTCCAGCGTGTTCTTTGTCTGAAAAATCACTCAAAGTTGTTGTTCCTCCTTTGTCTCCCATTGAGTGTCCCATCAGTCCCAGGGTTAAGGTAGGGATTGACATTATGGGTCCTTTTGAAGTTTTACCTTTTGGCATGAGATTCATTATCGTCTTGATGGATTATACATCGAAGTGGCCTGAGGTTAAAGTTGTAAAGGAGGTCAGTGCTTCTACTGTGTTCACATTTCTCAAGGAAGCATTTTTGAGAGAAGGGTTTCCTGGATCTATCGTTTCAGACAATGGGACTCAATTTGTTAGTCTTGAATTCCAATCGTTCCTTAAGTCTTGTGGAATCAAACAACTTAGGAGTTCACTCTATTATTCACAAACAAACGGTCTTGTTGAAAGGATGAACCGTGTTGTGGGTGATTGCATCAAGTGGGCAGTCGAGGGGAGGCATGATGTTTTTGCATCCCTTGAAAGTATGCTTTGGTCTTATAGAACGACACCGCACTCTTCCACGAAGGTTTCCCCTTTTGAAGTGTTAAGAGGGAGGAAAGCCAATACCAGTTTTAGACCAAGTTGGATGTCCAAATGGTCTTGTCCCTTAGTTGATGTTGAGTCTGTCTTAGAAACAGTCAAGTCTAATTCTACTGTGGCACAGAATAAGGAGAAAATTTGGTTTGATCAAAAGAAAAATGCCAGGATGGTCACATTGTGTGTGGGGGATTTTGTTAGGATAAAGAATTCTACTCACACAAAGAAAGGAAGGAGTAAATACAGTGAACCTATCAAGATTGTGAGAATTGCTGGAAATGCTGTTCAAGTTGAGGGAGGGTATTGGTGGAATATTTCAAAAGTTGTAAAAGTTAAAGAAAATCTTGGAGTTTCTCAAAAATGTGATATGCATGTCAACAATATGAATTCCTCTCGTAGGAAAAGTACTAGACCTATTATTTTGCCTTGTAGGTTTCGCAAGTAGCATTTTCGCGATTTTCCTTTATTGACTTGTGTTGTACTATTGTTTTGTTTTAATTTCCCTTTTCTTCTTTTCTTTGAAATGAATTCTATACTTGTTATTTTATATGTTCTTTATACCTGTTTTTCTTTCCTTTTGTTTTGGTTTCTTCCTCTGGAAGGAAAGGAGGTATGTTATATTCCATAATTTGTTAAGTTGTACACTGTCACTTTAAGTGGATGGTCTTGCTCAGCTGTCCCTTGGTTTATGATGTCATTTGCATCTTGTACATGGTAGAATGTTATGATTCAACACTAGGGAAACTGCAAACTATGAAGATGCTGGCAGGTGATGAGCTGTGTAGATTTTATCAAATAAACCACTTTTGATTTATCCACCTGACTCCTGGATTCCTGGATTCCTACAATCATGAGGTGAAAGAAGGAGCTCAGTTTGTTGCAGAGGTCTTGGGAGGGAGAGACATCGGTTGTTTCGCTGTTGGGTTTGGCAAATTCCTGTATGATGGCGAAGAGTTCCTTGGAGTTGTGGGGTTGTTGGAGAGGATTCGGTCTTAGATTAAGTTTTTGTTTGTTGATTGATGATTTGGTTGTATGCTGTGATGGCTGCTTTGTAGGCAAAGTGTGCTTCCAGGGTTTTGCTGTTTCTCCACTTCTTCTCCAGTCATCGTCAGGAGCACTTGGATTCGTGGATATCCATAGTGAACTACTTTGCTTTCTTGTTGTGTCATCTTGTTGTGTTCTGGAGGGTGGCGAGAGTGTTGGCGCAGTTGGCAATCCATCAGTGGAGGTTACTTGCCTCTGTGCTGCCGTCTGTCATAGTAGGGGGAGAAGGTCAGGTTAGGGTGGAGGTGAGGTGTTCTTCGGAGACTTTGTTCCAGCGTCTGTGTGGGGGGCAGAGAGTGCGCTTGTGTGCGGTGGGTTATCAGTTCTGTTGTCTGGCTGAAGCGAATGTTGTTTCCTCTGTTGAACATGGGGTTGAGTGTGTGTCCTACTGTGTTGATGGGGGTGGAGACAAGTTGCTTCAGTTCTATGTTGGTGAGGTTTTCCAGGAGGACGGTGGTGTTGGGATCACTGTGGTTGTCTAGGTGGAAGTTCAGGTCTCTGAAACATATGTAGTCTGCAGAGGCGAGGGTGTGGGGCTTGATGTGGTCTGCAATGACATTGGTGAAGGGGTGCGGGGTCAGGAAGGTCTGCAGGCGAGTGTTCCGCAGAGCATCATTCCTACTCTGGGCTGGATCTGGAAGTAGATGTGTTCCATGAGGGGCAAGGCGTCGTCTGAGTTGATGATAGTGAGTCAGAGGGAGCTTTTGTAGATGATGGCGAGGCCCCCTCTTGGGCGGTTGGGGCAGTCTTTCCCCAGGATCTTGTATCTGGTTGGGATGGCTGTTGCGATATCGGGTGTGGAGCTGGTGATAGTCCAGGTCTCTATGAGGAAGGGGATATTGGGTGTGTCAGTGTTGAGGAGGTCCCAGATTTTTACAGCATGTCTGTGCAGGGAGAGTATGTTGAGGAGGATGCAGCTCGGTGGCTTGTGTGTAGTGGTGCCCGGCGTGTTGTGGGTAGTTGTCTGGGTTCGGAGGTGGGTGAAGGTGCGGCAGCAGTGATGGCAGGAGAAGGGGCCTTGGGTATTGCTCGATGTCGAGAGCTGGCAATTGTTGTTGTGTCAGGGGTTGTGCGTGGAGAGTGCTAGGGTCGTACTAGAAGGGGGTTAGGGGACCAGGGTCCCTTGCTTTGGTCGCAGTTGGGTTGCAGATGGGAGCAGACGGGCTTGCAAGCTGCGCACCAGTGCCGCAGCCGCCATTAAGTAGGGGTTGGGGGAACAGCTGGGAGGCAAGAGCGACACGCTGGGTGGAGGGGCTGTGGGGGCAGCAGCAGCGGGGAGTGTGTGGGAAAAGGAGGCAAAGGAAGGAAAGAAGAAATAAAAAGGAAGAAAGGCAAGCAGAAAAAGGTCATATAACAAACCAGGGTGAAAGGGTCTCAGGGAAGTTTCCAAGCCTGGTAATGCTCATGGTTAGACACTTGAATTTTCCCAAAAAAACTACTGCAACGCCGTGGATGACGTCATTTTGTAGTCCGACGGGTTCCCCTGACGAAGTGCCGAATTCTATCGTGGGAACTCGCCATAAACAAAGAACCAGGCCGAATGTAAAGACGAACAGTGCCGGTAAACTAACCTTCATTTTAAATCTAGTTTACTCAGTTCTGACCCGTCTTAAACAGCTAACAGCTGTGTGTTTCGTCTGGGCAACTCCCCGATTGGTCAAGGGTTAGCCCACCTTTTGATACTAATCCCTGCCCCTCCATTCTTTTGTTGCCTCCCCCAGACTCAGATCCAGTTTTGAGGCAACGACGGAGAGGTAGGGAGCCAAGGGGCTGTTACTCTTGTTAGACACTAGTGGTCTGTTTGAGAGGTTATAACTATGGATGTGAGACTGCCTCCCCGTGAGGGGTGGTAGAGTTTTCTGAGAGTGATCTCTCACGACATATGAAAAGTCTGGCAAAGGAATAGGTAGCATAGCACGATGTACAACTAGGAAGGTCATTCTTCTTGTTGCTAGGTCCAGCTCCCTTTTTTCCTTGCTTTCTAGTGCGTGGCCTCCTCTATCCTGAGCTTGGTCCAGGTGAGGTGAGGTCCTATCCCCTGTTAACATAGGTGAGTTATATATAATATCATTTTAAATGTTTACATGTATGTTGCTTTGTCCAATGCACTGATGTTACCATTTATTCTTGTAGGTGAACAACACACCAAGTAACATGGAGGAATAGTTGTGTATATCCTTTATGGTTTTTCACTTCTTTTTTCACTTATAAGTTGTGCTTGTAAATTCAAATATATCACATTTTGCAGTCGCAAGATTTTTTAGAACAGAGGCCCTGAAGAAAGCCTTAGGAGTTTATACCCGTTTGGCTGAAACATGTCGGCCCCTCAGCAGCTATTTGATGGAACTTCTATTATTGCGCTGTTCTTAGTTTTAATCTGAAAGACACTGGCAGCTATTAAAGTTTATTTCGCTGCCTTTTTCTATTCATTTTAATTTCACTCACTCCATTTTTTGCACTGCACTAGTTCCCAATTCCTGATCAAACATATGGTCTTCGAGCAACTTTAGAGGGTTATCCCTCATGGAGGGTTTGGACTGCGTCTCAATGGTCTAGAGACTTACCATCCCTACCTTTGGATGACCAAATGATAGAATTGATCATTTACAAGACTTTGATTGGAATCCATCTTTATATCTTGGGATACACCTACAGTTGCTGGTGACTAAGGGCCCGATGTAGGTAAACGCGATTTTCCGATTTCAAAATACCGAGGCGGGCCGAATCGGTATTTTGAAATCGGAAAACGAGATGTAGGGAAAAATAACCGAATGAATACCGATTCGGTCGGCATCGGTAATGAGAATCGGTACGTTCCGAATCGGCTCGGGCCGAATCGGAAAGTACCGAATCGGCTAACAACGAATCGGAACTTACCGAATCGGCTACCACCGAATCGGATATTCCCGATTCGGCGAATACCGATTCGGTACAAGCCGAATCGGTAAAATCCGATTCGGCAATCATAGATTCGTAGCCATGAAAACACACCCATGGCGAAAAAGCCCATAGGAATGCATTGAAGGAACCGAATCGGCTTTTACCGAATCGGTTAATACCGATTCGGATTTTACCGATTCGGATATTACCGATTCGGTAAAAGCCGAATCGGCAAAAGCCGATTCAGCCAATGAGGTGGCTCCCCCTCCCCCACCCAAACAGGGAGTGGCAACACTGGCAGGTGCAGCTAATTAAGAAGTTTCTGGAGAGCCAGCCTGAGCTCAACACTCACAGTTTGCAGCAGTGGGAGTAGGAGGTTGCCAACTGAACTGGAGAACATGGCAGAGCAGTCAGAAAGCCAGAAGTCCTCCCAGAAGAGGAAGCCCAAGTTCACCACCACCGAACTTCAGGTGCTGGTCGAGGAGGTGGTGAGGGTGCACCGCCAGCTGTTTGGCAAGCTGTCCCTGAACGTGCCAGACAGCACCAAGAGGAGAATCTGGGCCGACATCGCCCAGAAGGTGAATGCTGCGGGTGTCACCCCCAGGTCTGTCGAAGAACTTAAAAAAAGGTTCTATGACATCCGCAGCCTCACTAAGAGGAAGATGGCCGAGATACAGAGGCAGGCTGGAGGCACAGGAGGAGGCAGGAACCCGGCGCCACCCCTCACCGAGCTGGAGGAACTGGTCTCCAGCACCATTGAGAGGGAGAGTGTCGTTGGAATCGGGACCCTGGACAGCTCTGCGAGAGCCACAGCTACAGGTAAGAAGCATGCGCATCATGACACACCCTACCAGACACCTCCCCATTAGACACAATGCATAGGCAAACCCCAGCACTGTACTGTCACCAACATACAAGAGACAAGCATCATGGTACATGTAGTCAGCAGAAGTTAGCTAAATATGGCAGTGCAGAATCACAAGACAGGAAACAGTGTGACACAGTGTAAGAAGATGCAAGGACATGTGGAATGCTATAATTGTACTGACTGTAATACATCGGCACTCAGTTTACAAATGTTTCTTTGTACCTAGGGGCCCCATTAGGCGGAACAACAGTGGCATCAGAGGGAGCAGCACCGTCCGACACTGCAGTCGCAGGGCCGAGCACCAGCCAGGCAGGCCAGGAGGAGGAGGAGGAAGGAGACACCCCAGGGCTAGGAATGGAGGGAGTCCTGGTCATTGACTTCGATACACTGCACTCCCCAGTAATGCCCAGCACACCCCCCTTGCAGTTCTCCCCAGAGAACTCCCCTACAAGGGACACCATTCCGCCTACCCCAGCTCCTGCCACAACCGTGGCCTTGCCACCTGTTCAACCTGTCCCGGGAGCAGGGGCTCAGGGACCGCCCAGCATCACCCCCCCACCAGTGGCACCCCAGCCCACTCAGCAGGCCGGAAGCAGCAGTGCCCGGCGCCGTAACATCACCACCACTGCTGCACCAGCACGGTAGGGCAGTGTATTCCTGGGCCTGGAGGGACAAATGGTTTCCTCACCTGTTCTTCGTTTGGTCTGCAGCAGGAGCTTTGGACTGTGAGCACGCTGGAGCTGCTCTCCACTTAATCTCCTTTGCTAACTACTCGCGGTACCCGCTCCGCGGGTCCCGCTTCGCCTTGGGTGTTTCCAGCGCTGCTGGAAGTGCGCTGTGATTGTGAAGACCGCCTACAACTGAGCCTCTGTGGTGTGGTGTGTGCAGGGCTGCGAGCGTGGTCAGGCGTGGACTTCAAGTCCCAGGAGCGCCTGACACTCGGCATCACCATCAGCTGACCCGCTCTCCCTGCTGGCTCCTCCCCCACCTCAGCGCGGCTATAATCCAGCTTGTCAGTTTCTCTGGCTGTTTCCTCACCTGTTCTTCGTTTGGTCTGCAGCAGGAGCTTTGGACTGTGAGCACGCTGGAGCTGCTCTCCACTTAATCTCCTTTGCTAACTACTCGCGGTACCCGCTCCGCGGGTCCCGCTTCGCCTTGGGTGTTTCCAGCGCTGCTGGAAGTGCGCTGTGATTGTGAAGACCGCCTACAACTGAGCCTCTGTGGTGTGGTGTGTGCAGGGCTGCGAGCGTGGTCAGGCGTGGACTTCAAGTCCCAGGAGCGCCTGACACTCGGCATCACCATCAGCTGACCCGCTCTCCCTGCTGGCTCCTCCCCCACCTCAGCGCGGCTATAATCCAGCTTGTCAGTTTCTCTGGCTGTTTCCTCACCTGTTCTTCGTTTGGTCTGCAGCAGGAGCTTTGGACTGTGAGCACGCTGGAGCTGCTCTCCACTTAATCTCCTTTGCTAACTACTCGCGGTACCCGCTCCGCGGGTCCCGCTTCGCCTTGGGTGTTTCCAGCGCTGCTGGAAGTGCGCTGTGATTGTGAAGACCGCCTACAACTGAGCCTCTGTGGTGTGGTGTGTGCAGGGCTGCGAGCGTGGTCAGGCGTGGACTTCAAGTCCCAGGAGCGCCTGACACTCGGCATCACCATCAGCTGACCCGCTCTCCCTGCTGGCTCCTCCCCCACCTCAGCGCGGCTATAATCCTCCTTAGCTACACCGCAACGCGGGAGCGCGCGGGAGCGCGCCGGGAGAAGCCCGGGACAAGGGCGGGACCGTCTGAGGCCGTCAGAGGCCGAAGGAGGCTGGGCTGGGCCCCCTCCCTTGGTTCTCTAGTTTTAATTTAAGCTGTTTGTTGCATCCATAGGCCAATTTAGTATTTTAACGTTTTGTCAATTTGGTATTATACTTTACAATTGTCATTTTTTTAACTTTCCTCCTTTTTTTTAATATAGTCTCATGACGGCTAAAAAATTACGCTCTGGACGAGTGATTGTGGGGAGATCTGGGTCTAAAACTAAATCAAATCCCCTACGAAACAAAATAGCGTCTACTATGCAATTGAAGGGTCAATGCCAGCTTTTTAATCTTTGGGATAAAGGGAAAGACAAACCCACTGATTTACAGCCCACGACCGAAACTCCAGGTTTTAATGTCGCGGTGCCTGTTAATGGGGTCATTGATGTTTCCTCTAGTTTAAGCTTGGTGGCCAGTCAATCTCTGCCAATTTTAGTCAGTTCGGAAGAACTAAGGGGTTCACCTTCGACACTAAATAATGTACATCTGAACCAGAATAGTCATTTTAATTCTTCGGGCAATATGCCCGCAAAATCTGAAGATATTACTCCTTCCACAGCTACATTAAGGGATGCACCTAAAGTTTCAATGAATACTGATTTTCTACCAGCTTTGTCAGTTACATCCACGGTAGTAGGGAATGAATTCACTCTGCCTGATATTGATTTAACAGCTCATAGGGCGCGGGTGGAATTGGTTCAGGGGAACTCTAAAGATGTACCTTTGGAGGAAGTTATAACGATTTCAAGTACTGGTCCCCTAAGTAGCACTCCTTCTAATAAATTAGATTTCTCCCTCCCACAATTAAATCTTACAACCTGCTCAGGTCCAGTGTTGAACAATTCAGCTGAGGGTTCCCCAAATATTAACGGGAGGCTAATTTCTAACTCCTTGTCCTCTTTGGAATCAATCTTGTCTTCGATCTTAAGATTGCTGGAAAAGTTTGTGGGAGGTTCGGAATGTATTTTTGATACCGTAACACAGATTTTGCAAGTTCTCCTGTTAAACAAAAACGAGTTAGTATCAGTTCCTCCTATTCCAGTGGCTTCTCTGCTGATGTCTCAGAAAATAAGCGCTCCTTTCTCTTCAGCAGATTTGGATTTAGCGCTTTCTTCTCCTTCGATAGAAAGTCAAAAGGAAAGGCAGCCCATAGTACTTTCAGCTATCCCTAAACCCCCCAAAGTGGTTTCGGCTGGCGCCAATTGTATAGCCCCACTTAGTGATAAGATAGAGGTAATAGCAACTCCCCCTCTTAATTCTAAATCCGATTTGCCTTCCCTCTTTCCCATATTTTCCTTGCCATTAAATAAGGAAGAGGAAATTCCTAAAGGAAAAACGGGATTGATGGGAAATACGAGTCCCCAGAAACATAAAAAGATTAGAATGAAGAAGAGGAAACCTATCCGTAGGTTTGCCAAAAAAAGACAGAGGAAACTTCTTTTTGATAAGAATGTGGAAGTAAATATAAATGATTCTCCGCAGGTGGAGCAGTCTCTCACCCCCAAGGTTGAAATTAGGGTGGTATCGCCCAAAGATGACGCCCCCTCCTCTGATCTAGGTCCAGTAAATTTAACTAATCCTTTTCTTCCTAAGGTTGTTTTCCCATCCACTAATCCCTTTTCCTATTGTAAGGCTAATCCAGGTTCTAGCCAAGTTTTATCTAAGGTTACCTCTCCATTTGTTATTCCGCCTCCGTCTAATTTAAATCCTACAGCAACACCCTTTCAGGCTCCATCTTTAACGACAGTTGTCCTCCCAAAAGAAAAAACAATTGTGGATACGTTATATCTTGATTTTTCTCCCCTTTTTGAACCAGATTTAATTTTGAATAGATCTGCCCTATTGATCTGTTTTAAAGAGATCGAAGGCTTGAAATTAGTTCAAACCTCCGATTTAGATCTGGTACTTCTCCTTAATTCTTATGCGGGGAAACCTTTAAGATCAACAAGGGTGAAATTTTATTCAAAAGTTGTGTTAAACCTCGTTTTACAATGGGCTGAGGAATTACAAATTAGAGGGATAGATGTGATACCACACTTTGGGGAAAAACGTATTTTAAATAATGCTGCTAATCCCTCATTATCATTTTCCTCCAATTCGGATGTGCGAGTGTCAGATTGGTCTAATCTTGGATCTGAGAACCTAAAAGTTTGTGTGGCTAGAAATGAAAGGCTGGTTTCTTACAAAAACCCTCCCCTTAAGCAAACGGTGAAGGATGACCAATCCAAATGGAGTTGGCTTCCTGGAGTCCTTGCGAGTAAATCTGCTCCCCGTTCCATTCAGGATTCCAATTTTTAACAGGGAGCTGAAATTTATCTCATGGAACACTGCCGGATTCAAAGATTATAAGGAGAAATTGGGTTTCCTTCATGCTCAAAAGGCAGATATAATCTGCTTGCAAGAAACCTGGGTTGATGGAAGTTTCGTTTTGGATAAAGATTATTTTGTTTTGGATTTTAACGCAACCAGCACTAGAAGAGGTCATGCTAAGGGAGGTTTAGCATGCTTATTATCTAACAGATTGCAATGGAACTATTCACATTATTTGGATCCAGGAAAACTGTTTCAAGCAATAACTCTGAAAGATGTATTTGAAGATTGCCCTAATAGATTGCTGATTGTGGTAAACATTTATATTCCCCCCAACTGTTGTTTCAATAATGGTTTAAAAACTTTATTCACTTTTTTAACTAAAGTCTTGGAGATCTCACCAACCCCGCATGTGTTAATGTTTGGGGACCTAAATTGTAATGTATCTAACTGTGGGTTGGAGTTGTTTAGAAATATCCCATTGGAAGAGTCTCTGAATATACCTTCAGCCCAGTTTCCTCCCAACATAAAAACTAACAAAAGAGGTAAACTTATTTTAGATGGTTTACTTAAAGCGGATTGCTTAATTGTAAATGGGAGGCTTCCGTCTGATATTCCGGCAGCTTTTACTCGTAAATCTAATAAGGGAAAATCTATTATTGATTTCATCATGATAGATTATGCCGGTTTTCACCTATTAAAGGATATGAGGGTCATTGAATCGAATCTTAGTGACCATAATGTATTGACGCTTTCGATTTCCATTAGTCTTCAGAAAGTGGTTCCATGGAGGCTGGATATAGATTCTGTGAATTTTGATTCCAGCTCAGGGAAGTGTTTTTGGAACCTCAGTACTGTGGAAAACCTGGCGCCTCTTCTGTGTGTTACTGTCGAGAATCTTCCTCTCTGGGAGGGGAGAGAGCTGTATTGTTTTGTTAAGTTTTTAGATTCTGTAACCGCTTGTGCAAAGGAGAAATCAGGTGTGAAACAGTCCTTTGTAGCCCCTTACCCTCTGCGGGCTATAAATAGAGAAATAAATAAAGTTGTAAGGGGGCAATTTTTACGTTTTACCCAAGAAGCTAAGTCTAAGTTGTCCATCTTGAAAAGAAGGAGAGTTAGGCTTAAGGCTCGTTTAAAACGCTCTGAGGAAGACGCCCTCTGGATTCAATTGAGGGAAGCTTCTTTTAATCACCAAACTAAGATCTTTTGGTCCTTAATTGGCAAAGGCTGCGGTACTAGAGCCAGTCCTACGCCCATTGCCATTGAGGAACAGGTGTGGGTTCACTATATTGAGAAGTTGTACAGTAACAATAATTCTCATGGTATTAATGTTGAATTTGATAATGCTGCTGATACACTTGACTGTCCAACAGAAAAGGAAATTGAATGTGCCATTAAGAATATGCGTTCCTCTGGTGCAATGGGTCCTGATAAAATCCCAATTTTAGTATTAAAAAACCAGAGTGAACTTTGGAGTAAAATACTCTTTCCAGTGTTTAAATTCTGTTTTTTTAGTGGAACAGTCCCCCCCTCCTGGAAGGGAAGCATCATTGTCCCTTTGTATAAAAAAGGGGCAAGAGATCTACCACAAAATTATCGCCAAATTGCCTTGCTTGACGCCATTGGTAAGGTGTTTGCAAAATGTGTGCTTTCTTTAATTAACGATTGGGTATCGGAACATAATATCCTTCCCCTGGAGCAAACAGGTTTCAGACAAAATCATGGAACCTTAGATAACCTGACCGCATTGCAAGTTATCAATGAAAAATATGTGAAAGTTCGGGGTGGTCAGGTATACGGCGCCTTTATTGACTTCTCCACCGCGTTTGACAAAGTAGATAGAAATTTGCTGTGGAGAAAGTTAGTTAACCTTGGTATGCCTGCGTCCCTTATTAAGTTAATTCGTGCCCTATATTCTGACACTTGGTGCAGAGTTTTACTTGGAGGTGATCGCGGCGTATCCAAATTAATCCCAACATCTAATGGGTTGAAGCAAGGTTGCCTTTTGGCTCCGTTGCTATTTTCATTATATACTGTTGATTTACCCATCGCTCTTTCTGCCTGCGCCGGTATTGCCCCATCCTTGGGGGGTGTTCCAATTGCATGCCTTATGTATGCAGACGACATCCTAATTTTGGATCTCACCCCAAAGGGCCTAAATAATCGGTTGCATGCACTTTTTGAATATGCTGAAAGTCATTTTTTATCAATAAATACGGCAAAAAGCAAGGTGATCTGTTTTTCTGGTAGAAAGAAGCCTAAATGTTCTAACTTTCCATGGGTTGTGGGGGGGGGAAAACTAGAATGTGTGAAATCTTATACCTTTTTAGGTAAAATTGTCACTCACAATCTAAGTGACAAATCACACATAGACAATAATTCCCGGAAGGCTATTTCTCAGGGAAAGAGCTTAGTTTCCCTATATAAAGCCACAGGTAGAAGGCATTTTTCTATTCTCTTAGATGTTTTTAGAGCGAAAGTTCCAGCCTCCCTGTTATATGGAATTGAATTAGTTGATCAAAAAAAATGGAGTTTTCTAAACTCAGCGGAAGGAAAAATTCTTCGGAGTTTAATGTCTGTAGGCACCGCAAACTCGACTGCTTCCTTGCGACAGGAATTGGGTTTACGTAGCAGCAGGGTTCAAGGTCTTGCTAGTATCATACGCTGGGTAGTAGCTTTATCTAAAGGTGAACCCAATACCTTAAGAGTCCTTATAAAAAATGAATTATTAGGATCTTTTAATGACTTCTCATCAATTGTAAAAAACTTCAGACTTGCTGTGTCACAATTGAAATTGGATGAGGAGACTTTATTTTTACTGTCCTCTCATCAATTAAAAACAGTTTTGAAGTCAGCCTCTTGGGAATTGGGGTTTTGTCTTGATAGAGACTTCTGTCTAGCGAAAAAAGGTTGTACGCCTGTTATTGAATCTTATACCCTGCGGAAAGCACAACCATACATGTACTGGAACATCTCCCATGGCGTGAGACGCCTGGTGTTCCTATTAAGGCATAATTTGCTTCCGCTAAAAGTTTTACAAGCCAGCTGGTTTGGTTGTTCGGCACGCTGTGATCTTTGCCAATTACATGATCAGGATCTAGATCACGTGATGTTCGTCTGCCCTACACTGATGCCTTGCAGACGTAGATGGTTAAGATCAATCTGCTTACAACTTAACATATTATCAGCGTATTCGTTTAAGGCAGCTTTGATTAACCCTCCTAATGAAATGTTTGTTTTTAAACTGTACAACTTTTTTAAATGTTTTTTGGACCTGTATTAAGATATCTTATGTGATTGTGATGAAAATATCTTCTTTTCTTCTTGTTATGTATTTGTGCTTTGTATGTATATGTTGTTTTATGTGGACCTCATAAAGAGTTCCTTATCATAATAAATAAACTTTGAAACTTTGACAAATGGTGAAAATTCAGAGGCAACAAGCCAGATCCACTATGGCCTGCCAACGCCAGCTCCTGCAGCACAACATGCAGATGGGAGAGTTGGTCAAGGGATTCCAGGCCGTGGTGGAATCGAACAAGGAGGTGGCAGCAGGGTTAGGAAGGCTAACCACTGCCATCACCCACTCAGCAAGCAGACAGGAGGAGCATGAGCTGGTGCGCAGGCGGGATGCCCGGGTTCTGAACCGCGCCATGGGCCGCCTTGCAGCGGCGACGGCACAACTGTGCCATCGCAGCGCCAACCAAGAATCCGTCCTCAGTCAGCATACGGCTGAGCTTACTAGGGGGATGGCCCGGATCACCACTGCCATGGAGGCCATGATAATTTCAAACACCGCCTCCAATCCGGCCCTGGACCTGGGTGATGCTGGGGACAGCAGCAGCCGCAGCAGCCCGGCCAGCGCTGCGTCTGAGCCACGGAGGAGCACCAGGCGCTCTGCTGATGCTGCTGGGCATTCAGAGGGGGCTGAGCGACACCCCAGTGGGTCTGGCAAGCGGGCAAAAAAATAGCCTGGCAAGGGCGGGTGAGGCAACCAGTACCTTGGACTTTATTTTATTTACCATACTCCATTTTTTGTAGCACATCAGTGCTGTAACTGTGGTGCTACACTATTAAAATTTGTTTTTTCCAAGCAACATTTGGCTGTCTTTGCATCTGTACTCAGTCAGAAATAGTTCTCAGTGATCTTCTCACGTCTGTATCTGCCATCACTTGGCGTACACACCCCAGCTGGCTGTGTCAGTGGCACAGCTTCGTCGTCGTCATGGTCCTCGTAGTCAGACAACTCCACCTCAGTGCCCTTCTTTACCGCAAGGTTGTGTAACATTGCACATACAGCTATGATCTTGCAGCAGGTGATGGGGGTATACTGCCTTGCACCTCCACTCTTGTGCAGGCATCTGAATCTACTTTTCCAGATGCCAAAGGTCCGTTCGACAACATTCCTTGTGCGTATGTGGGCCCGGTTATACCTCCTTTGGCTGGGTGTGGAGGGGTTGAGGTAGGGGGTGAGTATGAATGAGCGGAGGGCATATGCACTGTCGCCTGGAAGAGAAAGGGGTCACATTAGACACATGCATACATGTATTACACCTACCTACTATGTGTCATGGGGGTCTCATGATGTGTCTCACCTAGGAGGTATCCTTCTCCAAATTCGCCAGCCATCAGCCGTGCATATATGCCGCTCTGTTGGAAAATATAGGAGTCATGGGTACTCCCTGGAAATTTTGCTACCAGGTCTGTGATGGTGCACTTTGCATTGCAGATCACCTGCACGTTGATGGTGTGTGTAGACTTGCGATTGCGGTATATGTATTCGGTGTCCGCTGGTGGGCAAATCGGAATGTGCGTGCCATCTATGCAACCGATGATTTGGGGAAATTGTGCCATCTGGTAGAAGTCAGCTTTGGTTTGTAGCAGTTCTGCGTGGGTTGCAGGGAAAGAGATGTATTGGTCCATCCTGTCTATCATGGCGTCAAGGAATGTGTGGAAGAACCTTGACAGGCTGCTCTGGCTCACCCCTCCTGCTGCTGCTACACCACTTTGATAGCTGCCAGACGCTAGCAGGTGTAGGCTGCATAGCACCTGGACGTGCGCAGGGATGGCGTGTGCCCTTGGGGTGTGGTGGTCCAAGAATGGCTTGAGATCCCTGATGAGCTCAAGTATGGTGTCAGAGTCCAGCCTGTATCTCTGTAGTATCTCTGCCTCTGTGAGCATGAACAGGGTTATCCTCTGTCTGTAGACCTGTTCATTTCTTAGCCATTCCCTCTGTCCTTCCTGCTGTAGCCGTAGCCGCCTCGCAATGACATAGAAAGCTGCCATCCTGCAAGTTGCAATGCATTTTGGGACTGTTTATATGGGTTGGAGTTGGTTACCACCTGATTGCAATCCATGGTAAATACCGAGTGGATTCTACTGATTTTGAGCCGATTTCGGTGTTTCTGTACCTCCCTACATCTCCCCAACTGTCGGAGTCGGGGAATTTCCCGATCGGCGATTCCTACGAATCGGCATGTTTTCCGATTCGGCTCATGTCCGAATCGGTCTTTCTACCGAATCGGTACATGGACCGAATCGGTGATTTACCGAATCGGTGTCACTAACGATTCGGTACATGGACCGATTCGGTAATTTTCCGATTCGGTGTCACTAACGAATCGGTCAATGGACCGATTCGGTGATTATCCGATTCGGTGTCACTAACGATTCGGGCAATGGACCGATTCGGTGCTTTTCCGATTCGGTGTCACGAACGAATCGGTACATGGACCGATTCGGTCTTTGCATCCGAATCGGTGTTTTTCCGATTCGTTACATGTCCGATTTTCGGTATGTACGTATCGGATTCTTTCCCATTCGGTGCTCATTCCGAATCGGTTTTCACTCCGATTCTTTATGTTTTTCGTTCCCTACATCTCGATGGCTGTTTACCGATCGGTAAGGGCCAAAAATCGGTATTTTCGGCCGTTACCGATCGGTAAAGGGCTACCTACATCTGGCCCTAAGTGCGTTGGCGTATGCACCCTTGCTCAATAGTTACAGGGATTCTTCCTTAGCTACCTAATACTGGGCACTGTTTTTTTCACTTGTCAGAACACATTTAGTTCTTTTCAGACTCTCAGGTTTTTTCAGTATTTCATGTTAGTTAGGAGGGGATGTAGCCTGATTGAGTCTTTAAACTTGAGACCCTTTCACCCCGGTTTGTTATATGATTGTCAAAGCAGCTGATGGCTGCGGGTCTATTAATTGACTATACTAGTTTGATAGTCCTTCCTAATTACTGTTTCAGAATTAGCGTTGCACACTTTCTTGCTCTTGATAGCTCCTCCACTAAGCCCCACCTTTTTCTCTGAAGGTAGTTGCTACCATATTCAATTATGGCAGACCGTCAGGGCCTGTCTTATGATGAGGCCACTCTTCAGAATATACTTGAGAACATGCCGAGTGTTTTAGAATCTTTACCTGGTCCTTCCACGAGCACTGGTGATGAATGGACCAAGGTATTCACACTTAAGAAATCTTATTCCCGTACTGCGATACATGGGATAATTATGGCCGCGTACTTACGGGCGAGCTGTGCACCACTGGGCTTAATTGTCATTAATGCCCCACGCTTGTTCCTTACTGACAAGACGTTTCTAATGGATTGGTCCCTGATTGCATGGCGATGCACCAGGGACTGGTTGATCCTTATAATTAGTACCGCAAAAAAGACAGCAGACACCATTCTGATTGAAATTCAACTCTTAGAAGGGCAAATTAAAGCTACAATCACGCCTGCCTTATACAAAAAACAACATGAAGAGTCAGAAAAAAACAACAAAGAGTTTTATGATCCAACTTTGCAGTCAAAAATTGACAAGTTCAAGAAACATCTGGCCAAGTTCCAACTGGAGAGAGTGTACCCCTACACTAGCGAAACATATACTCCACCTACGTTTAGAAAAAATGGGAGATCTTTTGGTTCGAACTACTCAGGTTCTAGTACTGATTCGAGCAGCGACTCTGACCAAGCTGGCCCACCATCAGGAATGTATAGAGGACGAGGACGTCCCAATCGATATCAAAACTATAGAGCCCAACAGAACCCCCAGCCACAACCTTGGTGGCCACCTACCCCGTGGGGACATCCTGGTAATTGTCAATACTCCTATCAACCTCCAATGGGCCCTTTCACTGGTTACCCTAACTTTAACAATCAACCTTTTTTAGGGTTTGGCCAGAGACGGAACAGAGGCAAACGAAGAAACGCGCAACCGCAGGTTCATTGGGAGCAACCAACTGGTCCACACACAGGAACGCGCAGCCAGACGAGAGGGAACCCCCGGTAGAAGAGACATACACCGAACCCAGTTTGGTAATAAACCTTAGCAGCAAAATTCTTTCCACTCTAGAAGAGGTGGTTCTCAATAAAGGTCTAGGATTTGTCATCACTGACAATGGAGATCCTTTTAAACTCCAGGTAGAACTTGCCCAGTTTTTTCGAAAACCGCGTCTACATTACTTTTTCAGAGACTAGGAAAGCGATGAAAACTCTACGATTGAGAAGAATACAGGATTGAGGACTAAATCTTCCTTTTTCCCTCCAGCACATTCTGTACCACCACAAGTGGCGACCTTCGAAAAAGCCGTTAAGGACGAAGTAGATAAACTCTGGCTCAAGAGAAATGACACCTTCAGAAACCTTTCCAAACTTGAGGAAAAGGCTTTACAAGATCTAGCGAGAGATCCCCTAATTATTATCAAACCTGCTGACAAAGGGGGCTCGATTGTTATTCAGGACACTGAGGTGTATAGGAATGAATGCCTGCGACAGTTGAGTAACACTAACTCTTATGTTCCTCTCACTGAGGATCCCACGGACAGATTGACATCTGAAATCAAATACATGGTTGATGAAGACCTTAGTGAAGGATGGATCACTAACCAAGAAGCCCAGTTCCTGCAGACACAGAATCCCACTGTACCTTATTTCTACACTCTACCTAAGGTCCACAAAGTCCAGAGACCACCTCCTGGCAGACCTATAATATCAGGGCAAGGTTCCCTTTTGGAGCCTTTGTCAGCATTTGTGGATTTTTTCCTTAGACCCTTGGTTCAGACGATGCCCACGTATCTCAAGGATACCAAGGACGTGTTACGAGTAATTCCAGAGATCGATTTCAATGAAACAACAGACCATCTTGTTTCATTCGACGTCGAATCTCTCTATACCTCCATCCCCCAGGATGAGACTCTTGACACCATTACATCTATCCTAGAGAGTACTGCTTTGGACTCCATTACGCCTGTTCCTTTCATCATGGCACTAGCTAGAATTGCCATGAAAGAGAACTTTTTTATGTTTGAGAACACCATCTATTTACAGACATCAGGTACCAGCATGGGGAGCATTTTTGCTCCCAGTCTGGCGAACCTATATGTTCATTCCTTTGAACAAGAGCATGTCCTGACTTCAACCAACCCATTTTTTTCGAACATCCGTTGGTGGAAGCGGTACATAGATGATATCCTCGTGATATGGCGGGGGGACCCGAGCTCTATTCAGGCTTTCCATCAATGGCTGAATTCCCAGAATGAATTTTTGACATGTACCGTGGAGAGTAGCAAAGAAAGAATCTCTTTTCTTGACTAATCAATTTATGTGACCCCGGCGGGTTTACAAACTGAATTGTTTAAGAAATTGATGGCTAGAAACTCTCTGCTTTTGTATGACAGTCAACATCCTAGATCCTTGAAGGATAACTTGCCCTACGGACAATTCCTTCGGGTTCGAAGGAATTGTTCAACATTAGAAACTTTCAATAAACATGCTGAGGGTCTTTCCCAACAACTAAGAGCCAGACATTACCCGAAACAACTGATAAAACGTTCACTGAAAAGGGCGATCAATAATCACCGAGACACCCTTTTGGAAGAGGTCCCACCTAAGGCTCCCCTTGAACGACTTACTTTCGTAAGCACGTTTAACACTAAATCAAATCAGGTGCAACGAATTGTAAGGCGTCATTGGCGTGTACTGAAATGTACCAATGACAGAATAGAACCACCTCTTTTTGCTTTTAAAAGGTCGAGTAACCTTCGCGATCGTCTGATACATACCCGTCCTCAAGATAAATCTAAGCGGGTTGTAGGCACCTTATGGGATTTGGCGGCAGTGACAGGCCATCATCCATGTGGCAATTGTTCCATGTGTCCACAAACTTCAAAATCTACACAGATAGACATAGGGACGAATCGCCCATGGATTCAGAAGAATTTCTCTAATTGTAACAGCTCAGAAGTCATCTACTTACTAACAAGCCCGTGTGCGAAGAAATACATAGGAATGACAACCAGAAAAGTCTGAACCAGGATGCTGGAGCACAAGAGCTCTTTTAGGTGCAAAAGAAGAGTTTCTAAATTAACTAAACACTTCCTTGAACTGAACCATCTTGAGACAGATTTCACATGCACGGTACTAGAGAAACCTTATGTACCTTCACATATCAGGGACGTGACCAGATATCTTTTCACCAAAGAGCAAAGATGGATCTATAAACTATCTACTGACACTGGTGGGCTCAATGATGATATTCCGTGGACCACGCTTTGAGAATATGATTCACGATCTACAGTAGCGCATAGCTCATCATTTAACTGCAAATGACAAATGCTTACAACTGACCTGGGTTTTATCCCCTTGTCAAGACTATCAACTTCTATGTTAGGTTATTCCTAACTTTAACAATTACTATTGAGGACCATGTATGGCTACGTTGGTTATTCTGAGAGCCTATGAGTCAAGGTGTTAGGTTAGGTCCCTGTGGATCTATTTTGATTTGGATGTCCATGTACACCCCAGATCGGCTTCTTACACCACCTTATAAACAAACTAGGACATTAGCGAAACATTAGACATCATCCCAGTGCGTTTTAGTATATAACAATTTTTGTATATAACAACCTGGCTACTCTGTCCTGACGCAGAGAAGAGGGAAAGGCTGGGTCCTGTCTCTGACCGGCTTGGACCACTCTTATAAACCAAACAAAAGAAAGTGCCGGACAGTCTGAATGAATACAAACAAATGCACACCTAGTATAATTAATTGCTAGGCGGACAAACCATTTGTGATTGATCACTTGTATTTTTATGAAAAAGTTTTTGGAAACTTTTTTTGGCATCAAGGGATGCACACCACATTCACAGAAGTACACAAATGCATTGAAACCAAAAAACAATACATAAAATTACAATGTACACATATAACAATTGTGATTACAATAAACAACTGTGCTATGCCTCAAAATATAACGTTGTGCTGAGGCACCAATCCTAAATGCAAAATGAACAAGTGGACAGAAAAATGAAATACTAGCCTACTTGTTTCCACCACCACTAGATACGTATTAATTTTGACATGTGGTACAACGGAATAGGAACACACAAAACTAAGCAGAAGTGTAGAATTTGTGCGAATTATGTTCCTATTGTGCCCTGGTGTTTGCAGTATCTGGGTGGAGCAGGACGCCGACGCGTTTCGAACCCATTGAATAAGTTGAGGGTTCTCCTCAGGACAAGGATTGGGGGGTCGTTGTTGCTTGTACTTGAAATGTCAGGATACTCCCTGTGGGTATTCCCTTGATGGATACAACACTACAAAGTGTAAGGGGTGCCGATGTGCATAAAATCAGAGATTACGCGGATTATGCCTTGTTGGGTAGACGTTCGTGACTGTGCACGAACTCGAGCGGCAGCCGCCGCTGCAGTTCGGAAAATTTTTGGCGATTCAATCGGTCTGCACGTCGGACACACAAGCTGCAATGGACAGGCCCCCCAATCCTTGTCCTGAGGAGAACCCTCAACTTATTCAATGGGTTCGAAACGCGTCGGCGTCCTGCTCCACCCAGATACTGCAAACACCAGGGCACAATAGGAACATAATTCGCACAAATTCTACACTTCTGCTTAGTTTTGTGTGTTCCTATTCCGTTGTACCACATGTCAAAATTAATACGTATCTAGTGGTGGTGGAAACAAGTAGGCTAGTATTTCATTTTTCTGTCCACTTGTTCATTTTGCATTTAGGATTGGTGCCTCAGCACAACGTTATATTTTGAGGCATAGCACAGTTGTTTATTGTAATCACAATTGTTATATGTGTACATTGTAATTTTATGTATTGTTTTTTGGTTTCAATGCATTTGTGTACTTCTGTGAATGTGGTGTGCATCCCTTGATGCCAAAAAAACGTTTCAAAAAACTTTTTCATAAAAATACAAGTGATCAATCACAAATGGTTTGTCCGCCTAGCAATTAATTATACTAGGTGTGCATTTGTTTGTATTCATTCAGACTGTCCGGCACTTTCTTTTGTTTGGTTTACTCTGTCCTGAGGCATGGAACACTCAAGTCTTAGTACTACACTTGTTTCTCGGCATACATCTAACCACACATTAACATAACCTGACTATTTCAACTAAAGAACTACTGTGACGCCGCAGTTGACGTCACTTTGTAGTTCGACGGCATTCTTTCCAAGCCTCGTAATGCTCATGGTTAGACACTTGAATTTTCCAAAAAAAACTACTGCGACACCATGGATGACGTCATTCTGTAGTCCGACGGGTTCCCCTGGCGAAGTGCCGCATTCTATTGCGGGAACTCGCCATAAACAATGAACCAGGCCGAATGTAAAGACGAACAGTGCCGGTAAACTAACCTTCATTTTAAATCTAGTTTACTCAGTTCTGACCCGTCTTAAACAGCTAACAGCTGTGTGTTTCGTCTGGGCAACTCCCCGATTGGTCAAGGGTTAGCCCACCTTTTGATACTAATCCCTGCCCCTCCGTTCTTTCGTTGCCTCCCCCAGACTCAGATCCAGTTTCGAGGCAACGACGGAGAGGTAGGGAGCCAAGGGGCTGTTACTCTTGTTAGACACTAGTGGTCTGTTTGAGAGGTTATAACTATGGATGTGAGACTGCCTCCGGGTGAGGGGTGGTAGAGTTTTCTGATAGTGAGCTTTCACGACATATGAAAAGTCTGGCAAAGGAATAGGTAGCATAGCACGATGTACAACTAGGAAGGTCAATCAATCAATCAGTGACACTTATAAAGCGCGCTACATACCCGTAGGGTCTCAAGGCGCTGGGGGGGGCGGGGGGGTGCCGCTACTGCTCGAACAGCCAGGTCTTCAGCTTCTTCCTGAAGGAGAGGTGGTCTTGGGTCAGGCGTAGGTCGGTCGGGAGGGAGTTCCAGGTCTTGGCGGCCAGGTAGGAGAAGGACCTTCCTCCTGTAGTCGCTCTTCGGATGCGGGGGACGGCGGCGAGGGCGTGGTTGGCTGATCGGAGGTGGCGTTTGGGAGCGTAGAAGTTGACTCGGCTGTTGAGGTAGCTCGGGCCTTGGTCGTGTAGGGCTTTGTGTGCGTGGGTGAGGAGGCGGAAGGTGATTCTTTTGTTGACGGGAAGCCAGTGGAGGTCTCTCAGATGTCCGGAGATGTGGCTGGTTCGTGGGATGTCGAGGATGAGTCTGGCTGAGGCGTTCTGGATCCGCTGGAGTCTCTTCTGGAGCTTGGCGGTGGTACCGGCGTAGAGGGCGTTGCCGTAGTCCAGTCGGCTGGTGACGAGGGCCTGGGTGACGGTCTTCCTGGTCTCGGTGGGGATCCACCAGAAGATCTTCCGTAGCATGCGTAGGATGTTGAAGCACGCCGAGGAGACGTTGTTGACTTGCCTGGTCATGGAGAGGGAGGAGTCCAGGATGAAGCCTAGGTTGCGTGCATGGTCTGTCGGTTTGGGTGCGGTGCCCAGGGCGGGAGGCCACCAGGAGTCGTCCCAGGCGGAGGGTGAGGAGCCCAGGATGAGGACCTCCGTCTTGTCCGAGTTCAGTTTCAGGCGGCTGGTCGTCATCCACTCGGCTACCTCTTTCATCCCTTCGTGCAGGTTGGCTCTGGCGGCGGCGGGGTCGTTGGTCAGGGAGAGGATCAGTTGGGTGTCGTCAGCGTAGGAGATTATGCTGAGGTTGTGCTTGCGTACGATGGCCGCGAGGGGGCTCATGTAGACGTTGAAGAGGGTGGGGCTCAGGGATGATCCTTGGGGGACGCCGCAGATGACTTCGGAGGTCTCTGACTTGTACGGTGGTAGGCGGACTCTCTGTGTTCTTCCGTCGAGGAAGGAGATGATCCATTCCAGCGCCTTGTCCTGGATTCCGATGTTGCTGAGGCGCCGTACTAAGGTCATTCTTCTTGTTGCTAGATCTAGCTCCCTTTTTTCCTTGCTTTCTAGTGCGTGGCCTCCTCTATCCTGAGCTTGATCCAGGTGAGGTGAGGTCCTATCCCCTGTTAACATAGGTGAGTTAAATATAATATCATTTCAAATGTTTACATGTATGTTGCTTTGTCCAATGCACTGATGTTACCATTTATTCTTGTAGGTGAACAACACACCAAGTAACATGGAGGAATAGGTGTGTATATCCTTTATGGTTTTTCACTTCTTTTTTCACTTATAAGTTGTGCTTGTAAATTCAAATATATCACATTTTGCAGTTGCAAGATTTTTTGGAACAGAGGCCCTCTTTAAAGAAGCCTTAGCAGTTTATACCCGTTTGGCTGAAACATGTCAGCCCCTCAGCAGCTATTTGTTGGGACTGCTATAATTGCGCTGTTCTTGGTTTTAATCTGAAAGACACTGGCAGCTATTATTTCGCGGCCTTTTTCTATTCATTTTAATTTCACTCACTCCCTTTTTTGCACTGCACTAGTTCCCAATTTCTGATCAAACATATGGTCTTCGAGCAACTTTAGAGGGTTATCCCTCATGGAGGGTTTGGACTGCGTCTCAATGATCTAGAGACTTACCATCCCTACCTTTGGATGACCAATTGATAGAATTGATCATTTACAAGACTTTGATGGGAATCCATCTTTATATCTTGGGATACACCTACAGTTGCTGGTGACTATGTGCGTTGGCGTATGCACCCTTGCTCAATTGTTACAGGGATTCTTCCTTTGCTACCTAATACTGGGCACTGGTTTTTTCACTTGTCAGAACACATTTAGTTCTTTTCAGACTCTCAGGTTTTTTCAGTATTTCAAGCAGAAAAAGGTAACAGAAAAAAGGCAAACAGAAAGAAAGATGACACACACATAGCGCACAAGCAGAAGAGCAAGTTCTTCCACTTCACCACCGCGGATAAGGTGCAGACAGGAGCCTGGGGGGAGTAGGGCCTCGAACACCTCCCCGGAATCAGAAAGGCGCTGGGAGCGAAGGCTCAACGACGGAGCTGCATGAGGGGATAGCAGTCTCCCTGACCAGGAGGTCAGAGGTCTTGCAATGCCAGGATTTCAAACTTGAAGTGATGTGGAAAGAGCGGACTAGCAGAAGAGCAAGCTCTTCCACTAGAATACCAGGGATGAGGTGTAGGCAGGAGCCTGCGGTGGAGGAGGGCCTCAAACACCTACCTGGCAAGGAGCTTGAAAAGCGCTACGGGCAGTCCCACAATGTTCGAGTTGCGAGGGGGAGAGCAGTGACTCTGACCAGGAGGTCAGAGGTCTTGCTCCAGGAGGACTCAGGAGGGCTCAGCGCAAGAAGAGGAATGACGTTTGCATGCAATGGTGGAATGGACTTTAAGAATTGAATAGTTATGATGGTGATGGACAATGGGAAGCATATCAGCAGGCTGAAGCCCTTATAGTACATACAGAAGGTCTTGGTTCAAGACAACACATGTGCGCCGATGAGGGTCGAGACCTAAAAATGGCCAATACCTTCCACCAAGTCCATTCTTATAGCTTTGGGGACTGGAATAGTGGGACCTGTCACACTTGGGGGAGTGCAACGGTTAGTCGTTGTGTTGGTACTGATATTGGCAGTGTTGGAAGTTGCAATATATGGTGCAAACTGCAGTGGCCTCCTGAGAAGTGCCTGCACTCCATTGTTCTCAAACTAAGCACTACATAAGCACTAGATAAATGCACACGATAATGGGCTTCAGGCAATCAATTAGTCTTGGGCGACATTTTAATTATGCTGGCGTAATTCCTGTAATTTCAGGAATTTTGTAATATGCGTGTTAAGCAAAATTTGTGAAATAGACCATTACTCCACTAGGCGTAATAACACGCCATTGACAGAGAAAAAATAGTGAATGCATCATTCGTGGTAAACATTTATCACACATTCATGGGAACAACAAAAAGCAAACTGTTGTTTGAGGTGCTTAACTTTTGTGCTGTATGTTTTTTTATCGTGAAATGTATCCTCGCAAAAAGGTTTTGCACTAAAATATGATGCTAAATAAAGGATTTGCATTTCACGCAATTCTGCATACTTTCTTGTAATTTTGTGTAACTGTGCGAAGATAAATTACACTAATTAAGAAAACTTTTACAATCAATAGAGCAGCCTTCAGTGGCCATCAGAAGGAAGCGGTACTTTAAGAATGCATTTAGCAGTGAAAGCACAAAGAAAGATGTCAAAGAAAGAGGCTCTGCCTCATGAAATATTTAGAAAGGCGTTAGTTCTGAGTATAAAAAATGGTTTAAATGGGATAGACAGATAAAGGCCATAGTGCTGGGAAGGGTATTGGGCTTACAACCTGCACAACTATTAATAAGTCTAAAAAGAAAACACAACATTGACAAAATAGCAATGCACAGGCAAAGTGCAGATGGCCTCTTTACCTACCCGCGGGTGCGCGGAGGGGCGGATTAGGTTATTTGCCGATTTCTAAGCAGAAAAACTAATACGTTTTGAGCTCTGCTGCCTCTCCCCTCAATCCCCGTGCAGCAAGCATTTCTCCATTGAGGAGTTTTTGCAGCTTTATTGTAACCACATTTGGGTTACAATTTGTTTTTACCCACTTAGCAATTTCGCTATTTAGGGTCCTGAAAGGGTTGCAGGTATGGCAGGGTGTTAGTGTACCCTGACCACTCAACTCCTTTTACATCTTTTTGGTCCTGAAGAAAAACCGGTAACTCCCACTTTGGTTTGAAACATGTAGACCTAACACATACCACAGATACACTAGGTCCTACTAAAGCCTTTATTGTATCAACATACACTGTTTTTAACATTGTCCAGTAGCCTTAGAATAAATAATATTTGGATAAGTCATACCAGGACAATTTTTACCTCACTGACCTTTTTTTCCTTTTTTTCACATTCATCACTCACATACCCGCTCCACTGTATCTCAGGTGTCGCAGCACACCTTGACGGCACTCGGCTGTCAAGGTGGCCCCGATGATGAAGCATGTCACCGACCAGGTCGGTGAGTGAGGGGTTCCTTAAAAACAAAGAAGGACTTCTTCTTTCACACTAGTGTCTCATTCCACCAATATTGGCTTTCTAGCCTTATCTTTGGTGGTACTCCTTAAATTTGTTATACAGCTACCTAACCAGGGGATTGGGAGTACCCTTCCGTCCACCCAAGTGGATTAAATCCCTTTGCTCTCTAAATCCTTGTTAAATATATCTCTTTACCTACCCACCATGCTCATGGATATGCCATCCAACCAGTGCGCCAACTGTATTTCAGACCAGTCTGAATGAAAGTCTTGTGGGTTTCCCCTGTTCCAAATGTGTCAGTTCTGGCCCAGTCCACATCCTCTTCCCAAGTGTTTGGGTTAAACCATGTTCAACAAATGTGTAATTTCGGTGGTGGTCTTTGTGTGCTGAATACAATAACAATTGTGAGCTGAGGTTAAAAAAAGTAGTTTTTTTTGGTCAAAGATGTACTAGCTAACCTGCCAATGTACTTTGTTGGAGTGTGTCTATGAGTCACTATAGAACAGCATGTGCTTTGCGAAGTGGAGAGATTCATGCAATTCCACATCATCTTTAGGGCCTTGTACTGTGAGACGATACAATACTCCGACTGAAGGCCACAGAAATATTGATTTAAGTGCACTAAACACGGACCATTACATCAAAGTAAACCAAAGCACACCATCTGCGGCGCACCGCAAGGCTCGCCCTACAGTACAACCCTCTTCAACATCTACATGACGCTGCTAACAGTCATCATCAGAGCCCAGAACATCAACATTATCTCCTACGCTGACGACACCCAGCTTGTCCTCTCACTCTCAGCGGACAACACTACGACAAAAAACAACTTTCACAACTGCATGAAGAACATCTCAGTCTCGATGAAAGACAACTACCTGAAACTCAACACAGGCAAAACCGAATGTGAGAGGCTGGCCTGGTATATGCTGTCCATTCCTTAAAGTGGGCACCCTGCACCAGTCCAGACAACCCTTATGGTGATTTAAGAGGTCTCAGACAACCTTAGAAAGCTATCCAAGCGGTAGTTGTAGAGAGCAGCCTTCAGGCTAAGTCTTGAAGGAGTGAAAAGCAGCTTGTTTTACCAGAATGCAATCTTATAGTATAGAGTAAATGAAAAGAGAAACACACAATAGTTATAAAAAATATGTATTTATTATATATCACTATCTAGTATGTTATAGTGTCTCCTACGCGGAGATAGACAGAAAGCACACAATACTTCAGCAAATAAATGACAGTAAATAGCACTTAATACACAGTGGGCTCCGGGGGGAGGCAAACCATATACTAAGAAAGTGGTATAACAACCACAACTCAAGTCAGTACGATGTTGAAAGGATGTAGAATCGCTGGGACTCCAAGGAACGACCCAAAGTGAGTAGATAGGGACCCCACTGAGGACGAGTGCAGTGTGGGAAAAAGACTGAGTGCTCTGTACAACTCTATGAGAAAGTCGCTGTTGGAGTTTTAATGATTAAGGACCCTTCCCAGTGGACTATGAAGAAACCCTGTGGAAGACAGAAGGTTGGAGAGCCACCCTACCCGTGGATACTGAAGTACCCAAGTTACCTAACCCAGGGAAGCCTGGTGCATAGGTGTGAAGTGGTGTCGGAAACCGCAGTTGAACCCAGTGGAGGACTTTGAAGCAGAGCCGCTGCTGGAAGGAAGAAGATTGCCAGTTGGAATCCAAATGTAGATTCTTGTCGAAGAGTACCTGAAAGCAGAGGGGACAGAGTCTGGGTCACTTGGGAGTGACCAGGGGCTCAGTAGACGAATGCTCACCGATGTTGGGTGCTTCAGGATAGTTGACGGTGACCTTGACTCTGCAGCTGTGGGTACCAGGCGACGTTGAGGATGACCAGGACCCGGATGTGACCTGTCCCACAAAGGATGTTGAGTGCTGAGGGATCTGTGCCCAGGGGGAGCACCAACAAGCCTTGGCAACGGCATTCCACGCAGAAGGTCAAGGAGGTGTACGGTTTGGACCAGCAAGGTCCAGGAGACTCACCACACACAGGGGAGTCAGAGCAAGCCGGGAGCAACCAGAGTAGCCCAAGAAAAGAAAAGATGAACCTCAAATGGACCCACCCACAGGCTGGAGGCACAGGAGTCATGAGAGGACCTGAAGCAGCTTCACAAAACAGCAAGCCATGGAGCTCTCGGTGTGAGGTGGATGAAGATCTTTGTGCAGAAAATCGCCAGAGGTTGGGACTACTCTGAGCCCAATGCACTTGTTAAAGAATTACCAACAAGCACATGCACTTGCAAAAGAACACGGCTTCACAGGGGTTTGGGTATTGCAGCCCCCAAGAGGGATTCTAACCTTAAACTTGGTGATAGGGCAGCTCAGGCCTCGAAGGATGTAGGCACCTACCTTCTGTGTTGCTGAGTTTTTCAGAGACAGTCGGAGCTTGGGATCAGCAGACCGGTCAGCAGTGCTGCGGTGCCTGCGAATGCAGGGGAGGGACTCCTTTACTCCAAGGGAGATTACCTTCAGTTGTCTTTGATGCTCCACAGGTCCTGCATGGATCATATATGGTGCACAGAAGATGCAGCAGACTGAGAGGGAGACGGAGTCAGGGCGAAACAAAGTCCAGCGAAGTCCAGAGTGCACAGACGGTCGAAATGCAGTAGTTTAAGGTAAGAATCTTGCCCACAAATAACCTAAGGTCCTACAGCCAGGTAAGCCCTTTAGTCCCACAGTAGAGGGTTGGAAAGATTCAGAGGACCCTACCAGTGGAGTGTCTGGACTGGGGGGAGGTTACTCCAGTTGTGCGCCAGAGCGGGAGCCAACAGCATCCTGGACTGGTTTGAACTGGACTATGCACAGGGACACCAAATGTGCCCCACATGCAGACTTTCAGTCACTGGCAAGCGCACCCACCCAGCCCTAATACACTAAATCTTGTCTGGGAAGTGGGCACACCTCCCTGTGACAGGATGCCTATTGTTCTGTCCTCCCATACTCAAGCTTGGCTCAGCAACACAAGGGCAGAAATGTGTTTTTATGGTCAGCACAGGGGCAGAGGATTCAGAAGAGGATGGAGGCCGCCAATGTTCCAAGCACCACAGGATCAGAAGCTGTTTCATCCCAGACAGAGAGTATACAGGCGGTAGCCACCAGCAGATCGGATGCTGTTGGAATGTTATCACATTCGGTTACAAAAGAGATGGGTGATTACATTGAACCATTGCCTGTATACAATCTGTCTAAGCATGCATTGACACCTTGGGAAATGAAGGTTCTACAAAAAGGCCTCTCATTTGTCCCTGTAGTGACACAAGATCCAGTGGATACTAAGACTGAGGTTTTACAATTCCTACGGAAAGTTTGTTTAAAAACCTTTTTCTTAGATCAAGATGAAACCCCTGAGTTGAATGTGAGTGGACTAAAAAAGAAATCGTCCTTTTGTCCAGATAGTGCTAGCATGTCTGCTGAAATTATATGCTTTGAAAATCAAATCTTGAGGGAAATCGATTCATTTAATAAGAAAAACATCTCTTACAAATCAAATTTTACGAAACAAGAACATATGACCTTAAGAAGCCTGGCAAATAATCCCTTGACGGTGATAAAACCGGCTGAAAAGGGGGGTGGAATTGTCTTATGGGACAGTAATGAGTATGACAATGAGGTGCTGAGACAACTGGGCAACAGCACTCATTACCGTAAAATTGCAGATAGCCCTACTGCCATGCTTAAGGCTAAAATCTTGTATTTAACCACATAGGCCCTTGATTGTGGATACTTATGCAAAAAGGAATATGACTATCTTAATTGTACGATGCAGAAAGTACTGAGCTTGCATGTACTGCCAAAAGTACACAAGGACGCCGAGAAACCACCAGGGCGCCCCATTATTGCTGCATATGGTTCTTTACTTGAACCTTTTGCCAAATATATTGACAGCTTTTTGAAGCCTTTTGTGAGTGCCACGCAAGCATTTGTGAGAGACAGAATGGATTTCATCCATAAGATTGAACACTCGATGTTTGATAGAGACCAACAGCTGATGGTCTCCTTCGACATCGAGAGTTTGTACACAAATATCCCACAAGATGAGGCCCTGCTTGTGATGGAAATGGTGCTCGAACAAAGGATAAGACTACATCCGGTCCCTACCAGGTTTCTTTTGGATCTAGCTAGAATTTGTTTAAAGAACAGCTTCTTTGCATTTAAAGGTGAGCTATTCTTGCAAATAAAAGGTGTGGCGATGGGGTGCTGTTTCGCCCCAGAGTTTGCCAACCTTTTTATGGATCAATTTGAAAAGAGATATATCTTCGATGAGACGACCCCATTTCGGCACCATGAGCCGACTTGGGCGCGCTTCATTGATGATATATTCCTTATATGGAATGGCAATGAAGGGAACTTGAGAAATTCCATCTATGGTTGAATGCTTGCACCCCAGATTTGAGGTTTACCAAGACCTTTAGTAACACTAAGATCAATTTCTTGGACCTGTGGATTTTTAACAACAATGGGCAGTTGGAGGTGAGCCTCTATACTAAGCCAACAGACAGGAATACGCTCCTGCTGTTCTCAAGCGGACACCCTATGAGTGTTAGTAGTGATTAAAGCCAATAACAAGAAAGAATTAGAAACCAAATTGAACCGTACAGAAGCAAGTTTAATAGAAAAATATCATACAGCGACCGAAGGCCTGAACGACAGAGATGAGATATGGGCACTGATATAAAATAGCTATGACAATTTGGGTTCTAGCATTAAACATAGGTGTGGGGGATTTTTGTAAGAACTGTGTTTGTTCCCCGAAATGTCCCTATGTTGTAAGCTTTACTGATGTACAATATATGGAGATTGGTATCCTTGCATTACTTTTTGCTGTGATGTACAACTACGTGGCCGAGTATGCTGATAAAGAGAATGTTTAAGGTATTGTGGTTCGATTTCTATGTAAGGTGCTTTCCCCTGTAGCTATATTCTGATTAGCTAGAGTGTACGCTTGAAGGTGACCGAGTAGTGTCTGAGGATTTCAAGCTGCCTGGAGTATGGATTGTGTCTACCAACTACATGATTTGAGTGCTTGTTATTCGTTATGGCGTTGGTAGGCAAATTCAAATAAGATTGGAGTTTTGCTTGAGATGTGCATATTTTGTGATGGCTGGCCACTAGATGGTGTAACGTGTGACTACTACTATACTACGGCTGGAGCATATTGGGGGGATACGTATGTTTGTATTTTTGTACACCAGTTTTCTTTTTCAGTATTTTTCTCTCACGTTATATTTGTAATATATTTCATTTTAGTTTTATTTATATCTTCCTTGTCAATGTTGCTTGGAGGCTATGCTCCGTATCTGCTGATTGGGGCATTCCGGGAAATGTAGGACTAGATGGCGCGTTTATTCACAGTCCCGTTTCTATGTTGGTGTTCGGCGGAGGGTGACGTTAGTGCGTGGACGCTATGTAAGCAGCTGGTGTTACAACGCGTTCTCTCGCTGCTTGAAAGTTGGTTGCTCCGAGGTTACAGTTGTTTGTCCATGACGGGACCCCCGTTTGTGCAGGTATTTTATTCCTGGGGGTCTTTCAACTTCCGATACTCTCTGTTCGTGCGTGTAATCTGACGCGTCTTGCCAGTACAGGAGAAGAGACTTCCTCTAATCGCTTTTTCCTTTCTTTCTTTCTTCCTTTTTTTATTTGGTGTATTAGGAATTGGGTATCTGCACCCTGTTTCGACTTTAATTTATTCGAAGTGGACCTTTGATGTGACATCATACGAGTGGATACAGCTCACAAGGTAGGAATGAGGCTTTTTGTTTGTAGTTGGGACATGATTATACTGACAGTGACCCTGTTCAGCCCGTGTATGTTTCTCAGTAGAATATGTTATTGTTCACTTTGATTTTAGGGTTAATTGGCCAGTGGGGCCGGGTGGCATCGGAATAGGTACCTGCCAGCCGTTTTTGCGCTAGAGAGCTCACTGTCCTTTCAGGTATTTTTAGTCCTTTATCTGTGTGCTATTTGCCTTGCCACCTTGGTGTTGGTTCCTATTTGCGTGGTGATGGCCTTTTTGTTCTCCTGATACCAGTGGAACATGTCTGACCTTGTCAGATGTTTTGCTGGTTGTTTTTGTTCTGGTTGTTTGCTTTTTGAGAGTTTGGGGCACTTTTGTGTACCTTTTCATTTTTCATCACAGAGCACTTTACTTGGTCTTTTCTGGCACTGCTCCGTCACTGAAGGGTGAGGTGAGTCTTGTGAATTGGTCTAATCCGATGAGATACAGAATATATTATGTTTTATTGTTATTGTAGAGATTTTTGAATCCCCTGTCCTGATGAAGCCTGAAGGTGATACGTTGCACTATATAAGCATTGATTGATTGATTGATTGATAAAAGAGTGTGAGCTTTCTCTGAGCTGGCAGCAATCAATGAATCAATCAATCAGGGGTTTATAGAGCGCATTACTCTCTAAGCACTGGTGGGGGGGGGGGATGGTTGGGCTGCTCTGAGGTCTTCGAAAGAGCCAGGTCTTGAGGTCCTCTCTGAAAGTTTGCTGTGTAGGGCTTCGTCTGATGCTGAGAGGGAGTTTCTTCCAGGTCTTGCCTACAATGTGGGAGAAGGATCTGCCTCCTGTTCTGGCTCTGTGGATGCAGGAGATTTTGGCCAGGGCTAGGTCAGCATAGCGGAGGCTTCTATTGGGGGCATTGAAGGAGATTTTTCATTGAGGTATTGGGGTCCGGTGTTGTGAAGGCCTTTGTAGGTGCATGTGAGCAGCTTGAAGGTCACTCTTTTTTTGAAAAAGATCCAGAGGAGGTCTCAGAGGTGCTGGGTGATGTGGTTTTGTTGTGGGATTCTGAGGCCGAGTCTGGCTGCTGCGTTGTGGACGGTCTGGAGTTTGTGAAGGAGAGATTGGTTGATTCCTACATAGAGGGCATTTCCGTAGTCCAGTCTGCTGGTGATGAGTGCATGGGTGACCATCTTCCTGAATTCGGGGGGATCCATTTGAAGGTCTTGCGGAGTATGCAGAGGATGTTGAAACATGTGGAGGATACGACATTGATCTGTCGGTTCATGGTGTGAGAGGAGTTGAGTATGATCCCGAGATTGCGAGCGTGGTCCGTGGGGATGGAAGGGTTTCCAAGGGTGGGTGGCCACCAGGTGTGTCCTATGCAGCACGGGTAGATCAGAGGATAAGGACATCTGTTTTCTACGATTTGAGCTTCAGGCAACTGCTGCTCTTCCAGTATGCGACGTCCTTCATTTCTTCCTGGAAACAGTGCCTGGTGACGTCTAGTTCCTTGGTGAGGGAGAAAATGAGCTGGGTGTCGTCGGCTTAGGATACTATGCTGAGTCCATGTTTTCTGACAATGGTTGCGAGGGTGGCCATGTAGACATTGAAGTGCGTGGGGCTAAGGGAGGATCCTGGGGTACTCCTCATCTTATATCTGTGGCTTTAGAGGGCAATGGCGGGAGCTCTTCTGGAGAGGGAGAAGCAGATCCAGTCTAAGTTAGTTCTTTGAATGCTATCGTCGTGGATCTGTCGGCTAGTGTGTGGTGGGAGACTTGAGAAGGCTGCTGAGAGGTCTAGTAGGATGAGGACTGCAGTATGGCCTCAACCGCGGAGTGCGCAGATGTCATCTGTGGCAGTTAGGAGGGTGGTCTCTGTGCTGTGGTTGTTGCGGAATCCAGATTGAGATGAGTCGAGGATGTTGGTGGATTCTATGAAGTGCATTAGCTGGGTGTTGATTTTCTCTGTGACTTTGGTGGCAAAGAGGAGGAGAGAGATGAGCCTGTAGTTCTTGAGGTCCATCGGGACTGCTGAGGGCTTCTTGAGGAGGGTCTTGACTTCAGTGCATTCACAGTCATTGGGGATCATGCCTGTTTCGAGGGTGCAGTTGATTTCCCGTCGTAGTTCTGATGCAATTGCGTAGATGTGGTAGATGTGCTGTGGGCAGGGGTCAGTGGGTGCTCCAGAGTGGATACTCCTCATAGTTTTTGCAGTGTCTTCTGTGGTGACAGGGGTCTAGGTGAGGAGGGATGGCTGGGTTGGTTGGTGGATCGTGTTGAATCGGTTCCTTGGTCTTGGTCGTTGAAGTTGTCATAGAGTGTCCTGAACTTGTGGTGTAAGAAGGAGCTGAGTTTGTTGCATAGGTCCAGGGAGGGAAGGATGTCGGAGGATTCGCTTTGGGGTCTGGTGAATTCTTGTATGATGGTGAAGAGTTCCTTGGAGTTGTGGGAGTTGGAGAGGATTCTGTCCTGAATGAAGATTGTCTTCATATATCTGATGTGTAAGTGGTGTGCCGTCCTGGGGGCCCTGTAGGCAGTGCATGCTTCCGGGGTTTTGATGCTTCTCTATGCTTTCTTCAGTTATCAGCTCAAGCACTTGGATTCTTGGAGGACCATGGTGAACCAGGTGGCTTTTGTGTTGTGTCGTCTTTTGGAGTTCCGGAGGGGGGTGAGTGTGTTGGCGCAGTCAGCGATCTATTGGTGGAGATTGTTGGCTGTGAAGTTGGCATCAGTCGTGGCAGGGGAGTGCGGCTGAGGGAGGAGGTGAGATGCTCTTTGGGGATCTTACTCTAGCTTCTGCATGGGAGTTGTGGTGTTGCTTGTGCGCAGTGGGTTTCGAGAAGTGGAGGCAGTGGAGGTCTGTCCAAAGAGGTTTCGTGGTGTGACCAAAGAAAATGTTGTTTCCTCCGATGGAGATGGGGTTGAGAGTATGTCCCGCCGTGTGGGTGGGGGTGGTGATGAGTTGCTTCAGTCTGATGTTGGCAAGGTTCTCTAGGAGTGTGGTGGAGTTGGCGTCGCTGAGGTTGAAAGGTGGAAATTCAGGTATCTGAGTAGTTCGTAGTCCATGGAGGCAAGGGCGTGGGGCGCAATGTAGTCTCAATGATGTGTGTGAACGGGGAGCGGGGTCCGGGAGGACTGTAGGCAAGAGTCCCACATAGATTCGGTCTGGGGTTGCGCTGGATCTGGAAGTGAATGTGTCCCGGGGGGGCGAGGCATTTTTGAGATTGAGGTCGTCAGAAGGAGGGAGTTTTTGTGGATGGTGGCGAGGCCTCTTCTAGGGTTGTTGGGGCGGTCTTTCCTCATGATCTTGTACCTGTCGGGGATGGTGGTTGCGATGTCGGGAGCGGAGCTGGTGTTGGTCCAGGTCTCTATGAGGAAGAAAACGGGTGAGAGGGTGTTGAGGAGGTCCCAGATTTCTTCTGCACATCTGTGGAGGGAGCATATGTTGAGGAGGATGCAGCTCTGGGGTTTGAGTACATTAGTGTCTGGTGGGGTGGCGGTAACTGTCTGGATCCAGAGGTGGGTGAAGGTGCAGCAACAATGTCGGCAGGAAAACGGGCCTTGGAATTGCTAGGCATCAAAAGTTGGTTGTGTCCTGGGTTCAGAGCCTGGAGAGTGCTGGAGTCATAGTGGCAGGGGGTCAAAGGACCAGGGTCCCTTGCACTGGTCGCGGTCGGGTCACGGATGGACGCAGATGATCTTGGCTTTTGTGCACCTTTGGTGCTGCAGCGGTGCTGCTGTGCAGCAGCCGCAACTAAGTAGGGGTTGGGGGCAGGGACAACAGCGGCATAAAAAAGGCAGAAACTGAGGCAAACAGTAAACAAAGGCAAAGTAAAGGCAAGAATAAGGAAAAAAGGCAAAGACATAAGAAACGGAAAAAAGCAGAACAGAAAAAGCAGAAAAGGCTGACAGAGCGGACCAGCAGAAGAGCAGGCTCTTCCACTGGGCCAATAAGCAAAAGGAGTCAAAGGGGGAAGAGAAGGCGGGCCGCCCCCCACTCAATTAATTCCAGACAATAGAAGGCCCCACCTAAGTTGCACTTATCATGACTTAAACAAGGGAGATAATAGTGACGTTATCTTATTCTCTTCCTAGTGTGTTAATTTCCACTACTATGTTTCATCAAAGTGCTCCTTTACTACTACAAACTGTTATCACAGGTCTAAACTAACTCGTGAAAAAATGTGGTGTGTGGAGAGAGCCTCACGGTAGCAACACCAGAGGGGGTTCCTGACCTGTAATTGCCAGTCTACCCACTTCTCATCATTGGTCACTCTCTCTTTGTTGTGTGTGTGAAAATAATAATCACCCAAAAGAACTAATATGCTCCCTTTTCAACAAAGCTTGTATAGTGAAGAAGTGGTGGACATAGTTGTATGTGCCCACTACACTAACCACTACGTGCTCACAGAACCCCGGTGAAAGACAAAAAAAAACATTTTTAGTGTTCTCACTTATTAAAACCGGGCAATGCTAGCTGGTCATCCAATTTTATTTCCAGCTGCAAGCATTCCCATTTAAAAATGGTTACCAATCAACCATGTTTTACACCAACATGTTTCGTTGCCGTACATTTAGGCAGCTTCGTCAGAGCTTTAGGGGTTTCTAAGTTCTTATTCTTCTGGTGAATCTCAAGACCTAGTGGTTGCCGTCTCACTGCATACCTGCAACCACCATTCATAAAAAGGACCCCGTGTCAGGAGATCACGTGTCTGCCGGGCAGCCCCTCAATGTCGAGCACCAGGTGCCGAGTCCCTCCGGCACGTGTAGAACTATGACACGCGCCAGAGGGACTCCAGGGATGAGGCGCAGGCAGAAGCCTGTGGGTGAAGGAGTGTCTCGAACACCTACCTGGAATTAGAAAGGTGCTGGGGGTAGATGCTCAACGATGGAGCTATGTGAGGGAAGAGCATTTTCCCTGACCAGGAGGTCAGAGGTCTTGCAATGTCAGGCTTTCAAACTTGACATGACATGGGTAGAGTATAGAATTGCACCACAAAGCAACACATGTCCTAAGAAGAGGCACTCAAGCAAACAGGAGTTTCATAAAGCACAAAATGAAACTGGCATGTTAAACAGCATCTATGTGGTAACACAATACCAATCAGCGATTCCAGTATATGTCAGGCTGTATAACGGAATGCTGGCACAGGAAATTTGCTAATTCTGTTAGCCAAGCAAAACTGGTTTTGTCAGTGTTTGTAGGGTGTATGTGGCTCTATTTCTAAATACCATAGTGCTAATAGTATGTGTTAGAAACTTGGTTTCTGGCTGGCAGAGGTATGCACAATGTCCAAGCAGGAACCACAATCAAAGTAAGGGTAAATCACCACACACCCTACATTATCCTTTGCTGGAGACTCCAGTGCTTGGCACAGAGCAGTCAGGATTAACTTAAGAGGCATTGGGGCACATGCATCAAGCATTTTTGGAGTCGCAAACGGTGCGATTCCTTAAAATCGGCCGTTTGCGATTCCAAAAATGCTTTTTGGAATGCATCAAGCATTTTTAGAAATCGCACATTTTTGCGATTTCTAAAAATGCGATTGCTTTTAAGAAATCGCAAATTTGCGATTTCTTAAAAGCAATGCATGATTACTTTTATAATTGCGAATTCGCAATTAGGGTGTCAAATTTACTGAGTGGTTGAACCACTCGGTAAATTTGCAAAAAGTGTTAAAAACGCTGCAAAAGCAGTTTTTTACACATTCATGTTACGACATTAGGACATGTGTGTGTGCAACATGATGCGAAAACAACATTTCATGGGTACAGGGGGGGGTCATTTGAACCCCCCTCTCCACCCTTGAAATGCAATCAGGATTTGCGATTAGCAAAGTGCGAATTCGCAATTCCCATTCATTCCTATGGGCATTTTAGCCCATAGGAATGAATGGGAATTGCGAATTCGCACTTTGCTAATCGCATAATATTTGAAAATCGGTAAAAATAGCGATTTTTACCGATTCTCAAATATTTTGAGAAAATGTACATGCATCCCATTTTGCATTTCCTAATTTGCGATTCCCTAAAAATCGCAAATTAGGAAGTGCAAAATGAAACAATGATGCATGTGCCCCATAGTGTAAAGTATTTGTGCAACACTTCAAACAGTAACAAAGTGAAAACACCACAAAAAGACTCCACACTAGGTTAGAAAAATAGAACTTAATTTATAAATAGAACAAGACCATAATGTGAAAAATCCAACAAGTAGAAGTCGAGATATGAATTTTTAAAGAATAAATGCAAAATAGCTCTTAGAAGCAGTAAATGCTTAAATGGGTAATCTTGTCGTACCAGGGAAAAGTCAAATGTTCAGGCCGACCACAATGGAGCATAGGCTGGATACAGGGAGACTTGTGGGGCCACTGAACCAATGTACTTTGATCTGGGATGCATGGGCATCGATGAAGATGCAAGGTGCACCTGAAGCTATGCATCACCGTCCAGCCACGCAGTTGATGTGATGCGTCAATTTTCTCCACGCAGCTGCGGTGATGAGTTGGTTCTGAGGATGATGTGAAGCTGCTCCTCCCGCAGTAGGCGATGCGCCAATTCCTAAGGCGATGAGCTGGTTATGAAGTCGATGTACCATGTCAGCTCCACGCAATGACGATGATGCATTGGTTCTAACTCATGTAAAGGTGACGATGCACAGGTTCCAATGAGAATGTGTGGGTTCTGGATGTAGAATCACTTCCAAGGGTCCAGAACTGGGGTGGCAGTGTACACTCACAGCTTGTAGAGGACAGATGCAGGTATTTGAAATCTTTGATATCCCTGAGACTTAGAACAGGAGGCAAGCCAGCAAGCAATTGGAGTGACATTTGTTCAAGTGACGCAACTCCAGTCCTTCTCACCTAGGCAGGAGTACAGCAGGCAGCAGTGCAGCTCAGCAAGACAAGAGTCTAGCAAAGCAGCAGTCCAGCAGAGTTCTAGTCCTTCCAGCAGTTCAGGAGTTCTTTTGCTGGCAGAGTGGCTAAAGGTTCAGAAGTGTACTGATGTCATGGTGGCAGAGTTTTGGTTCTTATGTCCAGTTGTGCCTTTGAAGTGGGGGAGACTTCAAGGAAGGCTTTGAAGCACCCAGAGGTCCTCCCTTCCTGCCCTGGCTCCAGACTCACTTCAGACATTTGTGTGGCCTATCAGGATGTAGATGGCCGATTAGTCACACCTAACCACCTGTTCTGTGGCTATCTAGAGGGAATGCACAAAGTCTAGCTGTCACCTACCCCAGATGTGTATTCAGAGACAGGCAGCAGGCACAGAAGGGCCGAAGTAAGTAAATGCCAACTTTCTAAAAGTTGCATTTGAAAAATTGTATTTTGAAAGCCAACTTCACCTTAAGTTGTATTTTTAAAATCTGAGTTCAGTGACACCAAACCTGAAAAGCCTATCTCTTCACGCTTAGGAATTAATTAAAAGATGTAATAAGGTAATTCCAGTGTTTTCCTGTGGGAGAGATAGGCCTTTGATGCAATGAAAACTAAATTGAGAGTTTTACACTACCAAGACCTGTAAAACTTAAAAGTACATGTCCTACTTTTTAAATACTTTGCACACTGCCCTGTGGGTCATATAGGGCCTACCTTAGGGGTGATATATATATATATATATATATATATATATATATATATATATATATATATATATATATATATATATATATATATATATATATATATATATATATATATATATCTGCACATTTAGGCTCGGCATTGGCAGGCCTGATCCATGGTTGTAGGGCTACTTCAGTGGGTGGCATATTGAGTGTTGCCGGCCCACTAGACCATTTAATTTACAGGCCCTGGGCATATGTAGTACACTTTACTAGGGACTTGCAAGTAAATTAAATATGCCAATTGGGGTAAAGCCAATATTACCATGTTGAGGGGAGGGAGCACAATCATTTTAGCACTGGTCAACAGTAGTAAAGTGCATAGAGTTCTAAAACCACCAAAAACAAGTTCAAAAATGGAGGGAGGCAGGCAAAACGTTGGAAGAAGAACACCCTAAGGCTGTTAGGTCTAAAATATATATGATGCATCTTTCTGAGCTAATGCTCTCTGTTATGCAATAGGGACAGAACCTGCAAAGATGGCAGAATCATTAAGAGCCCATGGAATGCTAAGTGGTTAGAGTGCTTAAGGTGTCTGTTCTAACTCTTCTCCATCTCTACTTTGAAGCTGCTTCTAACGAAGAGTAATGAAATCATCTTTAAGAACAGTAATTACAAAAATGTTATTCCGGAACAGTGGATATGTTTTTATTCAAAGCTGTATACCATTATCAAGCATTCTGAATGTGTATATTTTAGGCAGGGCTGGCTTTAGGGGGGTTGGCGCCCAGTGGGACATTCTTCTGGCGCCCTCCCCCCCATGACCTACTTCTCCACAAATTCCCTCACTAGCACCCTCCAACAGTGCCCCTTATCACGCTATAGCCCATTTTTCACAAGCATTTCATTTGTTTTAGAGCAAGTTTCATGCCAGCGTAAGGTGTCAGAACACTTTACATCACATACACATTATATAGAAACAATGAATAATGCATGTGTGAATCAGTCCAGCGGAAATGTTATGTAAAACAATGAGGATTACAAGGTGGAGGAATCACATGTCTGGTGTCTGTAGGCTGTATATTGTAATAGTGTTTGGCATTGAGAAGCACAAACTCAGGATTTAAAACGTATCACAATTTAAAACGTAAACAAACGTTTTAACAACATTAGGATAATGAAAGATTGGTGAGAAAAACATAACATTCTACCCTGGAGCATGTAGTTTGTATGCAGCTCTTTGATGACAGTTCATAGCTCACAGCACTATATTTGGTTGTAACCTATTAACTGCCAGTAACACATGGATGCTTCTGACAAAAGCAGTAACCCACTCACCTGTACACATAAAATACAGTTCTATGTTCTGCATGGTACACGTTCTCTGCATTAGGCACATTAACCCTTTGCACTACTTTATGATGACTCAAAACTGCTACAAGGCAAAACTGGATCTCTCTCCAGCAGGAACATTATTCTCCAGTGTTATAGTGACATTTCGATTGTTTGCTGAAAACTGCTGGACACGCTGCAGCAGGCGCTTTTAAGCGTAAATTATTTCTATTATTTCCAAACACAGTGCCACCCACCCCTTCCCCAAGTCAGCGCTAGGTGAAGTTGCCCTGGATGAATCAACTGAGTGTCCCACTTAGGAGGGCAGGCATAGAAGTCTGTGGGGATCTGATAGTGATGGTTGAAGTGGTCCGATGGGACGTAATATGGAGTAAAACAGGGGGATCTCTGTCTAGATTTAAATTTCACCAGTTAAAGTCTTGGGTGGAAGTGAATGGACATGAGATCAAGAGCCTTTGGGAGTTTAAAAAAAGTGAAGAGCGAAACAGTAATAAAGAAGGAAATAAGTGGATGGTATCACATATTACTGACTTCCGAGGAGGAAATAATTAAAGCCCCCTATGAAATATGGAACAAGGTGATGCAGACCTCTGATCCACAAAAAGTATGGCAGCTCTCCTTCAAGATACTGTACAAAGTAGTTAAACCATCAAACTTGAAAAGGAACCATTTTTTTACGGCAAATAAGTTGTACTGGACCCCACAAAAACTAGCAAAGTTTGAAATCAACCCCCCCCCAAATGCCGTAGGTGTGGAGAGACTAATGCTAATGATAAGCATATGTTTTTTAATGTCTCCAGTTAGAGGAGTACCGGTCTGAGGTCGAAAAGATAATCAATGAAATTCTTAACACGAACATCAAAGTTAACCTCCTACTAGTAACGCTGGGGATCGTGGATCAGTCATATAACAGTATTACCTGGGATAAACAGGCCTTACTATTTTACTTAATCCTTCTTGCTAGGCGAGAAATGTGCAAGAAATGGATCGAACCTTCCCCACCACAAGGGATGGACTGGATACATGCAGCAAGAAGAACGCCGAAAATATATAGTGTTTTGGAGTCTAATACACAATCAAAGATATGGGAGGCCTTCCAGAATTGGGATGGAGACATGAGTGTATATCCCCTTCTGTCCAATGATTACACCTGCGTGGTCTGTGTAGCCAGGACGCTGGAAGGGCGCAGGAGCTATTGAAATATCGCAAAAGCCTGGGGAGGAATAGATCTGCTGGCAGGCTATTAGTTGAATATAATGGTGGTATGAGGACAAAAAAAATGTTTTTTTAAAAAGAAGCTGCCCTGGATGCACCTCCCTTAAACTAGCCCTGATTGTAGAGTTTGCTTATTAAGCACAGTCATTACTTTATATCACAGAAGGCTTATTAGATCATGTTTGTGTTTACCTGGAGACACTGGACCTGAAACAAATCACATCTTCCATAAGTGGTTGCACATGTGATTTCCTGGATACTTTAATTGAGACAGCATAAGCCTAAAACAGTATATTTAGTAATAGTGAGAGGTGTGTTTTAGGAGTGTTTAGTATATATGTTTATTCAACCCTGAAGAAGGACTGTACCTTTTATTTTTCATTTATTTTTGCATACTTAACAGGTGCACACTGGGAGGATTTATAGAAGCGTTACAGGCAGCAAACAGTCACGCATATCAAAGTACAGATGAACTCCCACCCCGTTGTACAACAGGTGATCATACTGTATCAGGATGAACATATTGCTGATAGTATTTAAGTTTCATGAGATCAAAAAGTTCCTAAACCATTAAACCAACTAAACCTCAGGCAACCACTACTCAAAACGCCCTTCCCAGGACAACTGATGAATGCATCTGGTCGACTATACGATCAATAGTTCCTATTATTACATGCTCCGCTTCAAGAATTTTTCCTGTATTATATCACTAAATTTGTCCCTTAATGGAGAGAGCACAGCCTCATCCTCCCAGCTAAGTGTAAGTATCTTATTCTATGTGTCGTCTACTACTGGGTCGGGGTGTGTAGCCACTTGGAGAGCTACGAGGATCCAGTTCTAGCTATCCGAGATGGGACATTTTTGTAGCCCCAAGGTAGCCTCTCTACGTAGGGACACACCCTCTGCTTTGACCCAGATGAGGACAGAACAAGGCCAAGCCTGCAAGGGTGGTGGATCATTAGATTTCCAGAGCCTTGTTATTAACCATTTTGGCACCACTAGCCCCAGATCTAAAAAATGACTTGTGGAGCTGTGTTTTTGGTCTCTCTTGAAGAGCCCCAATATGCATGCCTCCCATGTATTTGATAGATGTCTATCTGTGCAGTTAGTTAGGCATTGTGTCATTTCCTCCTAGTATTGCTGTAATTTAGGGCATGACCATAGCATATGCAGTTGACCCGCATCTAAGCAAGAACATCGAGGGCATATCATGTCCTGTCTATGAAAATAGCGATTGAGTTTCTCCAGAGTGAGATAGTCTCAATGTACTAGGTAGTACTGTATTAATCTGAACTGAACATTAGGAGGGCCATATGTGGCAAGAATGTACTCCATTCTGTGTCCGTGCATGGATACCCTATGTCAGATTCCCGTTTTGGGTGTCGTGGTGTCAGGTCCTGTTCAGAATGCAGACAGAATGCATCTGCAAACCAGCGAGTTAAGTGTTTACATTCACCCATAAAATGAATGTATTAAAGTATGAGGTTTGTCTGTAATTCTTGTGTTATGTCTCCCCAACTGTGACATAGCAGACGGATCCACGAGGCTTGCATGAGAAAGTGCCCTGGAGGTAATCCTTCTTCTTGTATGAGATCATTGTACGACATGAGCACCCCATCTAGATAGAGATCGACCAATGAGTGCAAACCCGCTGCATGCCAAGCAGAGAGATCAGTTAGAGTGTTTATCTCATCACCTCTGGGTGTCCCAAGTAATGGAATTGCTGGAGCTTATGGTCTAACATTCTTGGTGAGGAGCAATGACCTCTGAAAGCATTGGTAGGCCACCTGTAGCAGCCGGGGAAGAGGGACATCCTTCCCGCCACAAGGGTGAAACAAAGAGAGAATAGTGCTAACCGTTTGGCGAGCTTTCTTACCGCTGTATCCATCAAGTGTCGGTCCACCACCCAGCCGGCCTCCAATTGTAGCTGATATGCTAGATAATAGTGATCTAATTTGGGTACTGTTAACACCCCACCATCTGATGGTAACTATAGCTCCGTGACCCCCACTCTACATCGAGATTTGTTTAATATTAGATCGCGTAGCATTCGCTCCATGGGTCGGAAAAAATATTGGAGTAAAAAAAGCTGTTAGTTAGTAAAGTAATAGTAGAGATGGGGAAGTACTAACGTCTTAATAAGTGACACCCCAAATGCTACTGAAAGAACAAGCATCTTCCAGAAAGTCAGCTGCAAAGATAGAGATGTGAGGGCCAGCGTAAGGTCACGATCATCATGGTAAACCCTGATGTCCAAATAAAGGAACATGGTCGGCTGCCAGGTACCTGAAGTACATCCTTTGGTAAGTGATGGGTTGGGAGTGTTGGGATAGAATGGGAACAAACATGATTTTATCCAATTGACCATCAGCCCTGAGAGTCGAGCAAACTGAGCAAAGGTATTAGATATAATATTGGGGACTTCTCCTACATATTTTATATATAATAAGTCATATGCATATAAAGAGATTGCATATGAATACCAAAACGGGCTGCAGTTGCTTGCATGGCCAAGGCCAGTTGCTCAATGGCCAGGGAGAAGAGAAGAAGGGAGAAGGGGCATCCCTGCCTAGTGTCTCTCTTCACTGATATAGGCTGTGATACCAGGCTGCTGGTTCTAACTCTCACAACCAGATTATTAGACAGCAGCTTTATCAATGCCACAAAATAAGGTTCCAGCCCATAACGAGGCAAGAAACTATAAATAAATGCCCACTCCATTGTATGAAAAGCCTTTTCTAGGTTGTCTACCATACATCCAGAACAGGGCATGACCTGGGGAGCACATTGCAGGACTCGAAATAGCTGGCGCAAGTTGAGGGTAGTGGAGTGGTCCAGGGCAAACCCATTCTGATCCTCATGCATCGGGGGGTACTAACGGTACCAGCCTCCCTGAAAGAGTGCTAGCCAATACCTTGTAGTCCACATTTGGTAGCGCTAGTGGATGATATGAGCCAAGCCGCATGGGGTGCCTATCTTGCTTCAGCAGTGTGATTAATGACTTCACACATAGAGCTCGACAAGCGTGATGGATGTATTTCTTCATCATAGTCCTTCTGTAGTGTTGGTGCTAAGAGATCTGAATGAGCCTTCTATATCTCAGAGGGGAAGCCATCTGGGCTTGGCCTTTCCTGATGCTAGGGATCGAATAACTTCCCATATTTCCTGCAGTCCTATAGGTTTGTTAAGGTCATACGTTGGTCGGGGGTAAGTATAGGGAATGAGAGACCATCCAGAAAACTATTCAGTTCAGAGTCAGTTCAGAGGCCTCCGCAAATGATAGGTAGGGCGATATAAAGTGGAGGACGAGCTCTTCATGTATCTCATGTTGAGTATATTTCATCAGCACGGTGTGGAAGTGTAGTGCTGTTCTGGGATTGCTCAGCTGTTCCTGTCTGATTAACCTGGCAGGCAGAGTGCCAGATCAGTCCGCATGGGCATGTGTCCTGGCTGAATGTGCCACAAAGTTAAGGCATCTCAGCTTTTCGGTTATGGCTGTATGTGCTGCTCTCACTCGTTCCTAGGAGTGGGAGGTATCCGCCGACATGTGTTTTCAATGCTAATAATTCACACTCCAGTTCCAGAAGCTCACGCTCCACCTGTCATCGCATTCCACTTCCCAACCCCAAGCAACTGCATCCTAGTGTCACCCTAAATGCATCCATTCAAGTGAAACGGAATTTGCCATACCTGCATTCTGCTCAAAATATTGCGAAGAGACTTGCGGAAGGACAAGTCTTCCACATTGGTATCGGGGAGGGACACACATCCCATGCCAGGGATATATACTGCGGATTATGATGCAAGTGTGTGCGTCCTAGGTATTCTGCCTGTAGCACATATGGCAGCATGTTAGATGTGCACAATATCCTATCAGTGCGAACATGTAGAGTGTGTGGTGCAAAATAAAAGGAGTATACTTGTGTGGTAGGGTTACGGTGACTCCAGATATCTACCAGGCCCCATCTGCAGGCCCAGCTCTTCAGTAACGAGACCCCTGTGGACGCCATTGTGCCGCTCAGCGGTGGGAATGAGCGATCCAGGGTTGTGTCCAATACATTATTGAAGTTCCCCTTTATCACCCAAGGCAGATCACACCATTAGGAGAGAACAGTGAGCAGTTTACTCCAGAAAGGCGCTTGTTCTGTGTTAGGTACATAGATTCACCGAATCATCTCCCATTAAGCCTACCCTTCAGGAAAATATAGCTCCCTTCCACATCTGTCTCTACCTCCTCTATTAGAAGGGGGTACCAGGGTGGACCCATACCAGCACACCCGAGCAAATGCTGAGAAATTTGTGGCAAAAATGTGCCCCCTCCACCTGTGCCGCAACATATTAATCCCCAGATGTGTTAGGTTGGTCTTCAGCAGAAAGGCTATCTGTACTTTGTGTCGTTTTAGATATGCATGTCTACAAGATTGGATGCATAGCCCTTATACATTCCATGTTATTATGCGTTGGGATGTCATGACTTAAGTATGTTTGTGTATATAAATTGGGAGGAAGAACATGCTTGCGTTTGATCATATTGGAAGATATTGCCCGAGACTGGAGGCAGTCAAGTGCAGTAGCGCCTGAGCAAGCTGTCTTAAAGCGTAATGCCAACATGGCAACATGCTGTATCAAAAGAGCAGACCTTACTGTAGTGAGGAACTGACCAAACCTATAGCTGTATGCCATATGAACAAAAATAACCCCTTAACAGGCGGGAGTGTGAGGAGATGTGTCTTTGCAGCGCAATCAGATGCAGTTTATCCATCCAGTGATAGGACAACAAGAGTTCCATCAGCGACCTTCTAATCAATTCCTAGAAATGTGCATGCTCAGTCCATCTCTGTAGCCAGGTGCACCTGTGTTTCCTCCTCCCTCTCCATTCCTGCAAGCCCGGATGGGCAATTCCTGAGCAATTGAACCGCAAAAACTTTGAAACCTTGTACCTTTGACGTGAAGGACAAGTGTGGTTAATATATGGAAATAAAATGGATGAAACATTTGAAATAATTTTGATTACGAGTAGTAATTGGAATACAAGTGGTGCATAAGGCTGTGCAGCTCGTCGGTGACCCGCAAGCAGCGCGTCACCAATGATGGATGATTCCCAAATGCGCATTGGGAACGGAGCGCATAAATCGACTGCTGCACGCTAAACAATAAAAAAAGGAATACATATGAACGTTACAAATAAAGGCAGGGTGTGCTTAAGGTCATCTACAGAATTAAGTAATCACCCATGGCTTCCTGCTGGTAGCACTGCGTGTGTCCCAAGCCGCAGAATCCCCGGAGGAGGTTGTGTAAGTCCAGGCTCAGCTCCAGTCCTGACGTTCCAACGTAGCAGGACAAGGTATCTCGGCCCGTGGACCAGACGTGCCGTCGGTGGGCCCCCTCCCGACTCTCACCTTCCCTTCGCTGTTTTTGCACAGCACGTGCTGTAGCACCCAAGCGGGCCCCAGAGCCAAGACACCAGCTTCCAGCCACGGGCTTCCAGGCCACCGCACCGGGCAGAGCCCGCCACCGCAGTCAATGTTTTGAGAGAGCGCAATTTGAATAAAAAGTATATCCGGACCATAATTATGAGCATATCGCATAAACGTAGAAACTGTAACGTGAGATAGCACTTACAGTGTGAATTAGCCGATGTAATAAATGTAATAGGAAATGTATTTGTATTCACTTTAGAACATGCTATGATTTAGAAGCCGTATACGTAGTGGGCTAATGTAGAAATGTATAGAAATGCTTTCGAAACGAAGAACGTGCTAAACAGAATTCATGTACGTGTATAATTCTAAATGGAGAAAGCGGCGAGAAATGTAAGCGAAGAAATGTGCAGAGCATATATAAACGATGTAACAGGAGAATATAACTTTATGTTCTATGTATAGGGTTCATATTCTATGTAAAATGTATTCACTTATAAGCAAAGGATTTGCTAAATGTGATTATATATAAATGTGTGTTAAAGGTTATACTGTGTAGAAGGGTTGTAGGAATGTTAGAAGAGTTTGGTCATGTGTGATTTTAACCTGACTGACCAAGGGTTCGCAGGAGTGTAGTCCGCTGTATGTAATTTAGTGGGCTCACAGGAGTCGTGAATAGCCTTGATCTGAATGTGCGAGCCAAGGAGTCTAAGTTCTTGTTAGATTTAAGGTGACAATGCTAGACGAAGTTTATGGCCTAAACGTGAGAGGAGACGTTTGGAATTTGAGTCTTGTTTTGAAATGACTATTCACAGGACCAAATGAGGTTACGAGTACAGCCGTAAAGAATGAAGTTCTGATGAGGTGATAGACTTTTGCTCCGAAAGTGTCAAATGGAATGTCAATGAAGTCACCAGCAAGAAGACGAAGATGGCGTCTAAGGAGAAAGGTCAACTTAACGGACGACGCGAAGAGATGAAGCCATGGAAAGAGCTAGAAATGACATCATGGGGAAAGTACGTGGTGGGCGTCATAGGGGCGTTTCACCCATACTGTGATTGTGTATTTTAGGGACAGCACCCCGGGGAGAAGATAGCGAAGGCGAATAGGAGGAACAGCAAGAGAGCAGATGACTTGAGCAGATGCGCTGAGAGAGATCAGAGCGCAAGAGAGCAGTAGGCCGAGGACCCTTAGAGAGCGGATGGGTAGGCAGAAAGGGTACTGCTTCTCGACATAAGTTACCTTTAGAGGCTAAGAGAGTTTGAACTTCTTTGGAAGTCAAACTGCTGACACCTTTTTAGGGTAAAAGGAACTTGCGAAGTAGGGATGTCACCTAGCATAGAGTAGGGACAGATTTAACTTGTATTCTTTTCTTTTTGTAGATGACGCAACGGAACCACATTGTATCTATGCTTTTTAATTTGTTGTTTCTGGAACTGACTTTAATTGTATTCTTTTGTAGACTGAGGTTCTTTAGGGAATTTATGTTCCTTCTAGTTCCTGTGTATTTGTTGAATCTTATCCTGAGAGGATTGTATTTGCAACTTTTCTTAATTTTATATTAAATCCTTTTAAACTTTATCAGTCGTAAGTGGTTCTTCAGAGTTGCGTCAGTTTATGGGGTTTATCTAACCTATGTGGGGTTTGTCTTTTACTCAATGACAGAAAATAACCGATCCAAATTGATGAATGAGATTAATATCTAAGTGATCAAAAAGGGTATCAAAATCTCATTCCCCGCAGTTGGTAGCAGAGGATGGTTTTCTTCTTGAGGAAGGCAACCTAGGTCAGGTCTAGATTACCCCAAGGTCCCTAGTCATCGACGACCAGAAGAAGAATCCCTGCCGAAGACGGTGCTGACGGTGCGTCGAGAGAAAAGCAGCAGAGTCGGTCGAGAGTGAGTATAAGGGTCATGCGTTGCCAGATTGCGGTGTTTTATGTTGTACCTGTGTTGTAATGTCAAGCGGAGTTGAATGTCTGTAGTGTGATTGAGGGAAGGTTGTGAGCGCGCGCAACCGGATAAAATCTTAAGATCCAGAGAGGGCTTAAGTGGTTCGGGTGTATCGAACACCCAGAGTAATTTGTCTACCATTTAAAGGGGGTCATGAGGTACCATTGATCGCCCGCAGACCGATGATAGGGGGAGCGTTTGAGTGAGTGTATGAGTAACGGACGCTGGTCGTACGTTTACTGTGTGTAAGTAACCTATCAGTTAAGGCGAGCGTCTGACCGTAAGAGGAAAACGTCTCGCCAGTTGAGGTGACAATTACAGTTAGACTGTGGCCGTACAGTCAGAGAAAAGTGATCGCTTGGACGGAAGTAGTCATTTTTCGGCGTATGAATGAGACGTATGTAAGACCGCGAGGCAAGCTGAGAAAGGAGGGGAACTGCTGCAGAGGGGCGAGTGACGTCAGCGTAGAGCCGCGTTGAGATTGGCCGGTCAGCGTAGAACCGCGCTGGGATAGGCTGATTAGCGAAAGCCGCGTAGGGATTGGTGGTTGTCATCGGGATGTAAACAAGGAAGGGAATTAATAAAGGAAAATCGTAGATTATCGAAAATGAAGTGTTTTAAGCGTTTAAGGGCAATCTTTAGGAGAGATAGAAGAAACTTATATGCAGGAGAAGAAGCTCCACCAGAAGGCACACCAGCTTATCATATGGCAGTGAAAGTAGGCTTACACTCGATACTATGGATCTCCGAGTGGAATAAGCTAACAGAAGGGAATAAGGAACTGACGTTTCCGAGATACGGGACGTTTAAGCTAGAAGTATTGAACCAATTGAAAGCAGTAATGCTTGCAACGAGACCTCTACCGAGGCCAACACAGTTCGAAGCACTTAGCGCATGGTTTAGAACAGCACACGAAAAGAGCGTGAGTAGACGTCAAGAAAGAGTGAGACGATCGGTAAAAGCAGTGCAGGATGCCAAATGGGATGACGAAGCTAAAAAGTGGAGGGTGCAAAAAATAGAAGCAGATAAACTGTTCACAATGTTAGAGACTACGGGAGAAAAGAAACCTCTAGAAGAAGATGAGGATAGCGAACCAGATGAGGATCTGATAGAGAGACTATTAACGGATAGACCACCTCCGTACAACAGAGAAGCCGAAAGTCCCGTACTACAGCAAGGAGACGGAGCTAGATGGGGGGAATATAAACCGCTCCCAGTATCAGAATGGGATACCAGGAAAGGTGAGGAAATACCTCAATCTAGTCCCGAACAGAGAGTAGTGGGACGATTCGTGGTCCAGAAGGTGCCAGAAACACAGCATGCAAGGTCGTATCAAATGCCAGATGCTCTGCAAGTACCTGTTACCATAGGCCCTATAGTGTCAATCTACAACCCAGAGGGGGTCCAGCAGGAGGAACAGGCACGATGGGACAGGGAAAGGGCAGAGATGGAGAGTAGGAATAATACGATTAATTCCCAAAGGCAGTTGCTAGCACCAAAATGTCGGAGTACCCCATTAGATTCCGCAACGGGTCCCTGGATAGAACAAGGGGGCCAAAGAGGACAGATGGATTTGAGGGGACCGAAACCGAAATCCTATAAGGAATTAAGGGAGTATTTGAGAGAATGGGATGCTGCCGAAGAGACTCAGAATAAAAGGTTTGAAACAGGAGCAGAATGGAGTGACCAGGATAACAGGATCCTCTCTCATTGTGGAGCTGGCGAAAGCAGCCCGGAGTGGGAGAGAGGGAGTCAAGGAAGCAGAGGAGATACTTGCCATACCACCAGTGGCAGCAGACAAATGTGCGATGACAGGAGTGCAGGGTGTGGGGGAGTGCCTCGCGTCATCCTTAGTGAGGGAGAACGAAAGACGCAGGAGTATCGAGATAGTTTCAGGTGCACTCACCATGCCCCGGACGAAAATGTGCGACATTGGAATCACAGGAACATGGAGAGTCGCGAAGGGTCTCGCCATGCATCTGGTGAGCACGGACGAAATCGTGAGAATATAGGGAGTCGCGAAACGTCTCGCCATGCATCCGGCGATCACGAACGAGATCGCGGGAACATGGAGGACCGTGAAGGACCTTACCGTTTATTGAGCGACACCAGACAGCAAGGGAGGTGCAGTGATACAGAACAGAACGGAGGATCCTACATTGTATCTAGAGAGACCGAGCCGAAAAGACAGAATGTAGTGATGAGGAATGGAGCATTGTTCCACCATACCCCAAGGGAGGATGGAAAAGCTTGGGATCTAGAGAGGTGGGAACAAAGAGATACAAGAAGAACTCCTCACAACTCACCTGTACTTAGACGTAGGGCGCGTAGTGGAGGAGAGAGAGATGTAAGAGAACAACCTAGGACTGACGTACTGAAGGCTGAAATAAAAGCAAGACGGCTTGATGTAATGAGCTTGAAATCAGACTTGGATGAAATCATAGATGGCACAGTGGCAATAGAAAGGTTAGAGCTGTATGAACCAGATGAAATACTGTTTTTATCTAAGGATGTTACTCGGAAAGCAAGGTCAGCTCATGAAAAATTATCTGAATTGGCAGATAGGTATATGATAGACATGTCACGAACTAAAGCTTTACAGGCCAACCATAGACTAAATTGCACGGATCAGGATCTAGATGAGCGTAGGACGATAGGCCTAAGGGTACACATAAGGGAACTAATCATGTGTATCAGAATATGGAGGGATCTGGATAGATGGGAGGAAAGATGGTCTAAGAGGGGATCCGTCAGAAGGAGTACACTTGCGAAGTCCCAGGATGGAGAGCTAATGCGAATGGAAGCTTTCCCTTTGCGAGAAATCGCGAACGGAAACTACGTCCATGTGCCCTGGAGTAGGGGGGATTTAGCGGCATTTACTAATTCTTTCCCCAAGTTAAGAGAGAACCCCGTGGAGTGGTATAAGCAGGTAGAGAGATTTGTGAAGATCTCTAAGGTACTGTGGATCGATTTGAACACTCTGTTTGATATCGTAGTACCCGGAGATTTGTGGACGGCATGTAAACTTAGTATCGAATGGCCCACTTGTGAGCCTCCGAGGGATGCCCGGACAAACGGTCCATCAGATAGAGTCATGGAAAAATACGAGAGAGTAATTGCTTGGCTAAAGGAGAAAGTGCCGGTGCAAGATATAGACTGGGTTAAGATAGATCGAACAACTCAGGAACCTAAAGAGACCGTTCACGAGTTCTATGAGAGATTACTGAAAGCATTCAAACAGTACAGTGGGTTAGACGTAATGGATCCAAAAGACATAGGACAGTTTGTGTCTAAGTTCGTCTTAGGATTGAGACCAGACATAAGCTTAATGATTCAACAGCATTTGATCTGTTGGCAGAACAAACCTTTAGATGAGATTCTGAGGTATGCAAGGTACTGTAGCGACGAAATAGATTCGAAGGCAAAGAAACTTAAGGAAAAGCTGATGTTGGTACAGATGCAATCAGCCGGAAAGGGTGGACAGCGACAACAGGGAACAGGAACGCTAGGAAAGAAACAGAATAATCAAAGCAGAGATGAGGAAGAAAGACCGAGACCGAGAATAGATATCGCGACACTGAAAAAGACAACGAGGTGCCATCAGTGTAACGAGGTGGGACATTGGAGACGCGAGTGTCCTTATAATGTTGAGACAGGCGAATTAGAACAGGAGGAGGATGAGGTTCAGAACAACGTGGTTAAGGGAGCTGCAGTCCCGAAGGGTAAGTTTGTCAAAGGGGGGACTCAGACTCCTCGAGCCCCGTTTCCTCAACCGCCTCGGATCACAAACGGAGGGAAAACCTATAGACAAATGCCATTGTTCGTAGGAGGAGAAGAATGCTACTACGTTGATCCTCTTACAGGGCAACGAGTGAATAGGGATGAAGACTGTACTCTAGGAGCAGCCCTGGAGGTAGATCAGAGAGGACCATACGTAGAAGCCGAAGTAGCTGGATGTCCTACGACATTTTTGGTGGATACAGGGGCCACTCGATCCACTTTGAGATCAGCGGTAGTCCCAGGTCTGCCAATGTCGGGAGAGACGATTCAGGTGGTAGGAGTCGCAAACAGGAGGATGACGAATCCTCTGACAGAACCAGTGTCAGTGAAGATAGGGAATTACAGTGACGAACATCAGTTTGTGATCTGTGATTCTAGCCCGGTGTGTTTGATAGGAAGAGATCTGTTGTGTAAACTGAATTGCACAATACATTGCACACCTGAAGGAGTAGAAGTGCAGACCAACGATGAAGATGCCGATTTCAAGGTTGTAAACTCGCAGGAATGCGTGGAACTATATCCTACCTTAACAGTGGAGGAGCTTCCACAGGACTTGAGGGAGAAAGTGTCAGCTGAGGTGTGGGATTTTACTGGAGAAGAAATAGGACTGATCAAAGGGGTAGAACCAGTAAAGATCATGGTAAGACCCAATGCCGAGTATCCAAGAACACCACAGTATAAGTTGACACCGGAGACGATTGCAGGAATAAAGCCTGTGATCGAATCCATGATTAAACAGGGAATACTGAAGGAAATCGTGGGTAGTCCATGTAACTCCCCGATTATGGGTTTGCAGAAGCCTAGTGGAAAATACAGAATAGTGCAGGACCTTCGAAAGATTAATAATATCGTTGTTTCATGTTGTCCAGTGGTACCGAATCCATCAGTGATATTGTTTCAGATACCGTTCCAAGCTGAATGGTTCACCGTGATAGACTTGTGCCAGGCTTTCTTTTCGATTCCTTTAGATGAAGATAGCCAGTATCTTTTCGCTTTTAAGCTGGAAAATCGCGTTTTAACATGGTGTCGTATCCCTCAGGGGTATACCGAAAGCCCATCGATATTTAACCAGCTGCTGAAGAAAAATCTTGAAAGTCTAGTGCTGCCCAAGAACTCAGTTCTGGTCCAGTACATAGACGACCTCCTAGTTGCGTCAGAAACTGAGGAAGCTTGCAAGACAGACACCATCACCTTACTAAATCACTTGGCCGAGAACGGACACAAGGTGTTTCCAAGTAAATTGCAGTATTGTCTGACCGAAATGCAATACTTGGGCCATAGGATTGAAAAGGGAAAACGGAAGGTGTCTCCAGACAGAATAGAGGCGATCATGAAAATGAACGCGCCTAAGACACAAAGAGAAGTCAGGATGTTTCTAGGCATGGTCGGTTATTGTCGGCAGTGGATAGCCAACTTTTCACTGAAGGCAAAACCGTTATTACAACTGACGCACAAAGGAGTGAGTGATCCGGTACCATGGGACAAGGATTGTTTGATGGCGTTTTTGCAGCTGAGGGAGGACTTGTGTCGTGCCCCGGCTTTAGGAATGCCTGATTACACAAAATCATTCTTGCTTTACTGCTGCGAAAGAGAGGGTTGCGCTTTAGCAGTTTTGGCCCAGATACACGGAGATGCACGTAGGCCAGTTGCTTACTTTTCGGCTACATTAGATCCAGTAGCCGCAGCGTTGCCCGGATGTCTCAAATCCGTAGCTGCAACGGGTGTCAGCATTGAACGATGTGAGAGTGTGGTAATGGGACATCAGTTAGTGGTGTACGTACCGTATTCTGTGGAATTGTTAATGACCAGGACTAAGACTCAGCATCTGACGAATAGTAGGCTCACACGCTACGAGCAAGTCATATTGGCTGCCGAGAATGTGACCCTAAAGAGATGCTCCGTCTTAAATCCTGCTACGTTGATGCCACTTCCAAATGATGTTGATGATGAAATTTGTACAGATCATGACTGCCTTGATGTGACTGAACTATGCACCAAACCGAGACCAGATATCGTAGATGAACCATTGACTGACCCCGATGAAATATTCTTTGTTGATGGTTCATGCGTAAGAGACGATATTGGTCAGCTGAGAGCAGCTTATGCAGTTTGTACAATCACCAGAGTTGTGGAAGCCGCCTGCCTGGAAGGAGTACATTCCACTCAGGTAGCTGAAATTATTGCTTTGACGCGTGCCTGTTTAGCAGGTAACAAAATTCGAGTCACCATATACACCGATAGCCAGTATGGTTTCGGGGTAGTTCACGATTACGGGCAGTTATGGTCTCAAAGAGGTTACATGACCTCCTCGGGTTCTCCCATTAGGAATGGAGAATTCGTGAGACTATTGTTAGAAGCGTTACAAGGACCAACAGCTATCGCAGTTGTCAAATGTGCCGCGCACACGAAAAACGTAGATTTTGTGTCGCAAGGCAATCGTTATGCAGATGAAGTAGCGCGTTACTGCGCAGAACAGGGATATTCTCACACCAATGTAGAAGTGGGGGGAATACAGGAAAGAACTGATTTGACTATGTTGTTAGACACTGTAGATACGTGGGATGAACTGAAATGTGTTCAGGAAAATGCACCAGATGATGAGAAAAAGGGCTGGGAAACAGCAGGGTGCACTAAAAGTGAAATGAACTTTTGCATTTCTGCAGATGGGAGAGCAGTTTTACCAAACGAACTTGTTAGTCCAATGGCAAGGAAATTGCATGGATCAGCACACATAGGTAGAGATGCCATAGTGAGAGTATTCAGACAAACGTGGTTTAATCCGAAATTTAGAGTAGCGGCAGAAGCAGTATGTCAGCGTTGTGCGATCTGTCAGCAACTAAACATAGGAAAGAGAACACCAGTCACACTGAGTCACATTGGGAGGTCTGGGGGGCCTTTCAACAGAATGCAGCTGGATTTCATTGAAATGCCCAAGTGCAATCGACTCAGATACGTTTTAGTGATTGTCTGTATATTTTCTAGATGGGTCGAAGCTTATCCTACACGTAGATGCGATACACTCACAGTAGCAAAATTGTTGCTTAGAGAGTTGATACCGAGGTTTGGGGTGCCATCCTCTTTGGAATCGGACAGAGGAACTCATTTCAACAGCGAAATAGTGAAGATGCTATGTTCAGCTTTGAGTATCGATCAGAAGCTCCATTGCAGTTATCGACCAGAAGCTTCAGGGATTGTAGAACAAATCAACAGTACAATCAAGTCTAGACTTGCCAAAGTTTGTTCATCGACATCCCTGAGTTGGCCTGATGCACTTCCATTGGTTCTTATGAGCATACGTAGCACACCAGATAGAAAAACAGGTCTCTCTCCACATGAGGTGCTAATGGGGAGAGCTATGAGATTGCCATCGGTTCCGACTGCAGCGTTATTGAACATCACAGACGATTTGATCTTGGACTACTGCAAGGGACTATCTGATGCCATTAATTCTGTGTCCCTTCAGGTTCAGGCTGCAGAGGTTCCATCAGCACAAGACTTGTGCCATGACCTGTGTCCAGGAGACTGGGTCCTGGTGAAGAAGCACGTAAGGAAGAACTGTCTAGACGTGCGCTGGCGAGGACCATTTCAAGTCATACTAGTTACGAACACTGCAGTAAAGTGTGGAGGCCTGCCCAACTGGATACATGCCTCACACACCCGAAGAGTGCCAACACCTCTAGAAGAAACAGCTCCTCTCTTGGATGAAAATCCAGCAGAAGAAGGAGAAGCCACAGAGAGGGAAAGTCAAGCTGTAGAGGTGATTGAAGAGGCTGAGCCTGTGTCGGAACAGGTTGATGATGGTCAAGACACCAGTGAGACCGAAGCTGTCTCAGAAGAAGGAAGTAGCTGGGAATTCGAGTCAGAGACCGAACAAGCTGTAAGTGACCAAGAGACGAGTCCAAGAACAAGGAGCAGGAGGACAAGGAATGGAGAAGCCAGTTGGCCAGAAAGAAGGAGAAGGCCAAGCTTAAAAGCACAACAAGAAAGTACCCTTGTCCCTATCGCTGAAGAGTCGGATCAAGAAGAAGAAACTACGGATTCGGGTACAGAAAGTCCGAGAAGATCAAGAAGGGTACGTGTGCCCTGCAGAAGGTACGCCACCCCAGAGTGGACTTATCTAGCAGATGTCTTGGGGACAGAAATCTGGGAGAGTGAGAGAAGTGAAAGTAATCGATCTCGATCCATTTGTGGCAGTGGAGATATGGATGTTGACGCCTGGACTCGAGACTGAGGGGTTACTGACTTTCACACTTCCTATACCCCCTTACCTGAGTCGGATCAAAGATCTAGTGCTAAATCGATTACAGTTTCCAACTTTTGGTCATCAAATTCCAGAACAAGAAGAAAAAGTCATTCGTTTTGAATTATTGGAACTTGTTATTAAAGCTGCAGGTACGAGAATAATTATAGATGCATAAAGACTTTTGTGTTTAAGCTATAAAGAAGAAGATAACCTAGCACCGAGTGGAAAGAAGAATAAAATTAGGGATTACATTTAGAGGACGGAGAAGGGTTAGGGTTGTCTGTTGCTAAAGATAAAGAGACATTGTTGTGAAAAAGAGACTTTGTTGATAAAGAGCACTTTACAGACTGAGAAAGAAAACAAAGAAAATAAAGGCTTGCAAAGAAAACTTTTCTTCGAGAAAAAGAAAGAGTTACATTGTTTGATAACATGGAGAACGGCAACCCAAACCGAAAAGCCAAATGCATAATAGGTACACTAATAGCAGTAGTAATTTTTCTCATAATTACAGTAGTGACCATATCATACATAGTAGGACATGAAACTGATAAAGAAATAACAGATGTAAAGCCTGTAACGACTTTGAAACCTGCTCTTGTTGGGAAGAAGGAGGAGAGTAGTGTGATCCGTGAAAAGGCGTTACTGGCAAATGAAGCTCGTAGGTTACATGTAGATGAGTCACAGGGAAACTTTAGGTCAAATGCATATGCCAAACTATTGTACGAGTATATCGATGCCATGGAGGCCAAAGATTGCTATGTATGTATGCAATTGCCAGCTTCTGTAGATGAAGGTATCAGATATCATCATCTCCCATTGACTTATGGGATAACATGTAGTTTACTGCTTAGTATATTTTATGGTAGAGAAGGGTTCGAGTACTACTTTTCAAATTATGATTCGGTACTGCCTGAAGTTCCGAATTATAAACAAATGAATAATTGGGACTATTATAAAAAGGAGGATAGATTAGCCAAATTCTTTCTTCCTTGGGATACATTAGATACTTCATATGCACGCAGAAATAATCTGACTTGCAAAGTGTCAGAGGTAGAGAAGAAATTCATAGGACAAGTAGATGACCGATACAGAAGGCAGAAGATTCTAAAAATGTCAGGACAGTGGAAAACTGATTGGACCGAAGAAGAAAAAGCACACAAAAAGAAAGGGAGCAATGGTCCAATAGCTTTGGATAGAACGCAAAAAGGAAAGTTATGTTTAACTCGAAGCAAGACATATTATGAGAATGTATTTGTAGGTGAAGTAAATTGCGAACATGCTTTTAGGTTGGAATACTATACGAAAGATTTTATGAAAGAGATGCAAGCTATTCCAAATGTATATTTTGTATGTGGAAGAAATGCTTATGTAAAACTGCCTGACAATTGGTATGGTTCGTGTTACTTGGCAATTGTCTTCCCCAAAATATATCATGCAAAGGATTTAGCGATCATAGAAGGAAAGGCTTCGATAAGAACGAAAAGAGAAGTAGGAGATGCAGAAGTAGTTGGAGACATATTTGGAGCAATGTTTCCTATGTTAGGTTTAATACTTAACGATGTTAAGATCAGGAGACTAGCTACAGTTGTAGATAGATTATCTGCAAGTACTGCAAGGTCACTGATGCTAGTAGAAGGCGAGATGCAGTCGATTAGAGCAATGGTTCTTCAGAACCGACTTGCTTTAGATGTTCTGCTAGCAAAAGAGGGCGGAGTTTGCAAGGCTCTGAAGGTTCAGGAATGTTGTACTTATATTCCTGATAATTCAAAACCACTTGAGAAAGTCATACATAACATTACAGAGATACATCAAGAAATCGAAGATTTAACAAAAGTAAATGTTTGGGAAAAAGTAGGTCATGGAGTAGGAAAGGTTGGAGATTGGTTTGCCAATCTAGGTAAAAGCATTATATGGTATATATTGAAACCTGTATTAATAGTATTAATTTGCATAATTACATTGTTAGGTTTAGTGAAGTTGTATAAATGGTATAGGACAAACCGGTTACAAAGATCCATGAGAGAGCAAGAAAGGAGATTAGCTGCTTTACAAGACCAACAGTATAAAAGTTTAAGAGCTCTCGAAACGATAAAAAGAGGGAATCTTGTAACTAGTTCTGTGTAAAGGTGTTATTCAAATTGCATTTTAGTGATGACCCCTAGAGGTCATCAAAGGGGGGAACTGAGAGAGCGCAATTTGAATAAAAAGTATATCCGGACCATAATTATGAGCATATCGCATAAACGTAGAAACTGTAACGTGAGATAGCACTTACAGTGTGAATTAGCCGATGTAATAAATGTAATAGGAAATGTATTTGTATTCACTTTAGAACATGCTATGATTTAGAAGCCGTATACGTAGTGGGCTAATGTAGAAATGTATAGAAATGCTTTCGAAACGAAGAACGTGCTAAACAGAATTCATGTACGTGTATAATTCTAAATGGAGAAAGCGGCGAGAAATGTAAGCGAAGAAATGTGCAGAGCATATATAAACGATGTAACAGGAGAATATAACTTTATGTTCTATGTATAGGGTTCATATTCTATGTAAAATGTATTCACTTATAAGCAAAGGATTTGCTAAATGTGATTATATATAAATGTGTGTTAAAGGTTATACTGTGTAGAAGAGTTGTAGGAATGTTAGAAGAGTTTGGTCATGTGTGATTTTAACCTGACTGACCAAGGGTTCGCAGGAGTGTAGTCCGCTGTATGTAATTTAGTGGGCTCACAGGAGTCGTGAATAGCCTTGATCTGAATGTGCGAGCCAAGGAGTCTAAGTTCTTGTTAGATTTAAGGTGACAATGCTAGACGAAGTTTATGGCCTAAACGTGAGAGGAGACGTTTGGAATTTGAGTCTTGTTTTGAAATGACTATTCACAGGACCAAATGAGGTTATGAGTACAGCCGTAAAGAATGAAGTTCTGATGAGGTGATAGACTTTTGCTCCGAAAGTGTCAAATGGAATGTCAATGAAGTCACCAGCAAGAAGACGAAGATGGCGTCTAAGGAGAAAGGTCAACTTAATGGACGACGCGAAGAGATGAAGCCATGGAAAGAGCTAGAAATGACATCATGGGGAAAGTACGTACTGTGATTGTGTATTTTAGGGACAGCACCCCGGGGAGAAGATAGCGAAGGCGAATAGGAGGAACAGCAAGAGAGCAGATGACTTGAGCAGATGCGCTGAGAGAGATCAGAGCGCAAGAGAGCAGTAGGCCGAGGACCCTTAGAGAGCGGATGGGTAGGCAGAAAGGGTACTGCTTCTCGACATAAGTTACCTTTAGAGGCTAAGAGAGTTTGAACTTCTTTGGAAGTCAAACTGCTGACACCTTTTTAGGGTAAAAGGAACTTGCGAAGTAGGGATGTCACCTAGCATAGAGTAGGGACAGATTTAACTTGTATTCTTTTCTTTTTGTAGATGACGCAACAGAACCACATTGTATCTATGCTTTTTAATTTGTTGATTCTGGAACTGACTTTAATTGTATTCTTTTGTAGACTGAGGTTCTTTAGGGAATTTATGTTCCTTCTAGTTCCTGTGTATTTGTTGAATCTTATCCTGAGAGGATTGTATTTGCAACTTTTCTTAAGTTTATATTAAATCCTTTTAAACTTTATCAGTCGTAAGTGGTTCTTCAGAGTTGCGTCAGTTTATGGGGTTTATCTAACCTATGTGGGGTTTGTCTTTTACTCAATGACAGAAAATAACCGATCCAAATTGATGAATGAGATTAATATCTAAGTGATCAAAAAGGGTATCAAAATCTCATTCCCCGCAGTTTCCTCCTGCACAGCCGAGGTCCTTCAATATGGCGCCTCTCTGGCAATCGTGCGCTGGGACGAGCGTGACAGCCTTTCCTGCCGCAGTTCAGGCAGTCGGTGGTGTGGCGCTCCACCTCGGTCCACCGTTCCCATCTTGTGCTCGCAAGCCACCCCGCCCCCGAAGGACAGTGCCTTTAATAATGTACAGGAAGGGCAGGACAGTGTCACAAGCATCTAATTCATGTAGTTCTTTGCAAGTCCTTTCCTTCTTTCATAGCCTGTTTAGATCTGGCAATGGCGGCTCCTCTGTAATGGCGAGGAGCTTTGCCACACTGCAGATGAAAAATAAAATAATCAATGTTATTATTGTTTATATTTCATAGACTGCCGATGCTGCAGAGTCTAGGGTGGGGCGATCCTTTATGGACAGACAGCAGCAGTGTAAGTGTGCATGTTAGTTTTGGCTGCCGTCCTACGAATGCCAAACTGACATCCACACTTAGCTGCCTCCAACCCATCTGTATTGTACAGCTGGGTGGAGAAAAGGCTCTCAGTCCCTTAGGGAATGCCTAACCAAGCCACTCTGACCAATCCCGGTGTTGCTCTCATGCTGGGTAATAGCATGTGAGCAGCGTCTGGAATGAATAGGAGTCTGGGAGCCTGTGCTGGCCCATCGACTTCCGGGAAGAGAGGAGCACCAAGGCGGGTGGCAGAAGAAGGTAAGTTATTTTTTTAAATTATTGTTTGCCCCCACCACTTTATTTTGGTAGCAGCTGCCCCTGGAAATTGAGAATAATTCTTCTGAGATTCTAACAGAGTGAGCATGTCAGTGAGTGAGGTAACCCTAAAGTGGTTTGTTACACTGCACCAAATAGGAAAATTAAGGGGCAGATTTACAATAACTGGCGCATCCCCAGGGATGCGCCAGTTATTGTTCGCCGCAGCTCCGCCACAATGTGGCGCACCATGGGGCAAAAACGGCACAGATGTGTGATGCATCTGTGCCGTAAAGGTGGTGCATTGCTGGAGTTGCGTCGCAAGCGCGACGCAGCTCCAGCAAGGCTCGGGGGTGCCCTATCTGTCCAATGCTGCTTCAAGCCTTACGCCTGCTTCAAGCAGGCGCAGGGTTTTGACACAGCATTGGCCTAAAAGTGACTGAGTGAAATCTTGTAGATTTCACTCAGCCACTTTTGCGAGGCGCACCTGCCCCGGAACGCCCACCCTGGGCCGGAACGCCCACATGTGGCGCAGGGCTTTACAACGTGACGCATCTGCCTAGATGCGTCACGTTGTAAATGAGTCGCAGGGATGTGCCACGTTTACGCCGCTGTTGCGTGACGCAACGGCGGCTTAAACGTGGCGAAGTCCGACATAAATCTGCCCCTAAGTCCCTAGGTTTACATAAATGTAGGAAACATATGAATGACTTTACGAAGATCTGACCCTGTGTCTACATTGACTGAGAATGGTTTCATACCAATATGAATTCTAACATATAACAAAGGACTTTGTAAATTGAAATGAGTAAATGCCTTTATTTTCCATACCCATCACATCAGATGAAGTATCAGGTACACGCAATTGTAAATCCGATAGTAGTACACTGCCAAAAGTGATGGATTTTGATTGGCTCCAAGCCAGTCGATATCTACTCAGATTCATAGATAATTCCTGAGCCGAGCTTCATTATAGTTTCAACTCACATATTACAGCGCCTTCTTCCCATGACAGCTGCCTGTTAATTTCAGACAGTTGTAATAAATAACTAAAATGTTCAGCTAGCTCAGAGAACCTGACTGCGCTGGAAGACATTCTGGAGGAGACAGCTCTGGAATCAATAATTTCCCAGTGCAGAGGATGATTGTGCACATAAAAAATTGTACTTATGTAGGCTACTACAAGTTTCTTAAAATAAAAGCATACCCACAAACATTTCAGTCACTTTGTTGAGATAACTGTTTTGAAAATGTTCGAAATCTTATGTAACCCATGACAGTTTTTACTACGTGTTAAAAAGTCGCCTCAATGTCCGGTTTGATTTACAGTGCAACTCATTTTCAACATTTTTACATGAATATCTTTGAATGTAGTACAGTGCACCATTTCATGAACAATCAATATATACATTTCAATGTATTTTATAATTTACTTACATTCAACTCACAGATGTAACTACTGGCAAAAGGAAGTGGGAGGAAGTAAAAAGAAAAGTCAAGTGCCCAAACAGCAATACTCGGAAGGGTCTGACTGTCCACTGGAACACAGATCTATTCATTTTAGATATGCAGTCAGACTGCAAATGTCTTCCTGTATGAAGCATTACCACCTACTTGAAGTAGGTGGTAATCTGTGAGTGTTTTGCAGCTAAAAATGTGGTCACAAAACAATAGTACATTCAATTGTGACTCTCTATTAGGAAGGGACGCCCCTTCCTAAGAGTGAGAGTCTCAAACGTTATTTTGCAAGTCACTGACTTGCAAAATAGCATTTGTACATGCCAGGTCCCTTTGTTGCGGTCGCATACAAGCCAACATACTGTTTGCGACTGAAAAAAAACGGCTGCACATCTGGCCCTAGATGTTCACTCGAAATCTATGATGGAACTGCAGTACACTACTGAGGATTCACATTACAGATGACTGCCGCTGTTGAAAATACATGTTTCACTCAGCCTGTCAGACTTTTTTCTGGAGTGTATGTGGCAGATATTGGAGAATTTATTGAAAATTTGTAATCAGGTAATGTTCTGGACTACTACTTGTAATTACTATGACAAAATGAAACCCATACATTCTGTTCATTTACTGCAGCCATCTCTACTGGGAAATATTTCAAGTCTAAAACTTCTATTCTAGTAACTTCCATTCTGGTGCTCCACACTTTTTCCATGGTTATTTCCTGGGGGAATTACCTTACGAGCTCGTACCCCGAGGCTTTATGGGCAGCTGGTGCAATCCTGCAATCAAGTCACCGCAATAGGAGGGATGGGTGAAGGTTTTGGTGGGCGGGAAGTTGAGGTCAGTGTAGAGGAGGAAGAGGTCCCTGGGGGTTCTCTTTCCAGGTAGCTAGTGGTCTCTTACAGTTACCTACTGCAGGGGGTTAGTTTTAACAGGTCAATTAATTTGTGGTTGGGTTTTTATAATAGGTAAGGGCTGGTATATTGAGCGACAAAGCTAAGGTGATAGTGGATCCTCTGTCAGTGCAGAGGAATACCGGGAGAGAGGATCTATTGGTCCAGGGAATTTTGGACCAAACTTGGATATTGGATATTGGATAGGTATTTATAGAGCGCTAACGTTCGCTCCCAAGGGAGCATCTTGGCGCTGTAAAACCTAGGACCAGATCACCGGGGGGGTGTTGGGTACCTAATCAGGCAAGTCTGATGCACAGGTCGGTGGAGGGAGTGACTTCGGTAGTTAAGGTGGATGGCCTGTGAGGGAATGTGGCAACAGAAGGCTTGGATCATGAGTTGCAGGGGTAGAGACCCCACATGTAGGTGAGATTGGCTGCAGATAAAATGGATGCCGATTTGGAGCAAGCTTAGCATTTGATATAGTACAATGTCTGTGCGATTCTGAAGAGGACAAGACAAAGAGGTAGGAAAAAGTAATAGAGGGAGTAGAACATTTTGCTGTGAATGATGAGGAATTTTTGGTAGAAAGGCATAGCTGATTGGTAGGAAAAGGTGGCCTCAGCCTCCCATCAAGTGTTTGCCAGCCTAGTGGGTTTCTAGTGAACAGAAGCAGATGGTATAGTGGGGTCCACTGGGAGTTGCCCTCTCTAATGGGACAGTTGAGGGAATTGATCCATCTAAATTACAAACATCTGGGAAAAAGTAGGCTGCAGGCACCAATGGCAAATGGGTTTGAGTGGAAATGGAGGTAAATGGAGAGACAGCCCATCCATGGTGCTGTAGATAAGCTTCTAGATCTGTAGGTTACCAGGCACCAGGGGCACTAGGTGGTGGCAGTGGAGTTAAGGCAGTGTGACCTTTATACCTGAAGCCTAAAGGGTTTAATGTGGCCCAAAGAGTGGGCATGGTCTGGTGTGTCCAGCTCAGTAGCAGCACTGGATGACAGGAGATAGAGAAAGGGTGAGTGTACTGAGGCCTCCTTGATGACCTCAGGAAAAAGCCCATCAAGGTTGTTTTGAATTTTGTTTGGATGGTGGTGATGGAGATAGCAACCTTTCAGGCACGAGTGGTATAGTCAAATTATTTGGAAACACAGATATGGACTCAGTATAAGCAACCACAATCCCTGTCAGAGTAAGGCTCAGGCAAACCCAACATTAACCTGTGCTCTACCCCATGCCCCCCTGTATCTTGTTACAGAGCAGTCAGGCTTAACTTAGAGGCTATTTGTGCATCACTTCAAAGAGTAAAACAGTGACAGCACCACAAAAAATCCCTCACCAGGCTCAAACAATAGACCTGAATTTAATTAATAAAATAAGACAAAAATGACAAAAATCCAATCTGTAGAACTGGAGTAATGATTTTTTAAATACTAAACTGCAATATAGTGTCTAAAAGCATAAAGAGTCAACCACAGCTATCTGGTTCCACTGGACCGGGTCAAAATAAAAAGTTCAGGCCAATAAAGTACCAGATTAGTCCCGCTAAAGTTTGACCACCTCAAGTTTTTTGCCAAGAGTTCCATTCATTTGGTAGGCAGTCGTGAGGAGCAAATAAAGCGTAGCGGGTGACACACTGCACGGTGCGAAAAGCAGGCCAGGCATCGCGGAAGGGTGTGCTGGAGCTGCGCGTTGGGATCCCCCGTGGGCTGTCGATGCTGCTGTGTGAAGAGACAAATCGATTCAGAAAAGGGGGTGGTGATGGACAGAGTATCTGAATTAAGCAGAACACTCGTACCCAGTCAAAAGATCAGGGCTTGATCCATCACCGTTTTTTAGCTCACTGCACCATGCCAGCTCAGAACTTGGCTACATGCAAATTAGTCTGACCCAGGCCCAGTGCATCATGGGAAGAGGGCAGACCAAACTACCAAGCCAATTCTTTTACTGGAAAGGAAACAAGCTTCCGGGGACCGGTTTCTGGCATTACAGCCTTCTTCGGCCCGGCTTGCTTGAATCCTGATGGTGCAGTGAGCAAGGGACTCATGTCTGAGCATACCCTTCCACGCTTATGGTGGACAAAATGATTCAGAAAAGGGGGTGGTGATGGACAGAGTATCTGAATTAAGCAGAACACTCGTACCCAGTCAACAGATCAGGGCTTGATCCATCACTGTTTTTTAGCTCACTGCACCATCCCAGCTCAGAACCTGGCTACATGCAAATAAGTCTGACCCTGGCCCAGTGCATCATGGGAACAGGGCAGACCAAACTACCAAGCCAATTCTTTTACTGGAAAGGAAACAAGCTTCCGGGGACCGGTTTCTGGCATTACAGCCATCTTCGGCCCGGCTTGCTTGAATCCTGATGGTGCAGTGAGCAAGGGACTCATGTCTGAGCATACCCTTCCACGCTTATGGTGGACAAAACGATTCAGAAAAGGGGGTGGTGATGGACAGAGTATCTGAATTAAGCAGAACACTCGTACCCAGTCAACATATCAGGGCTTGATCCATCACCGTTTTTTAGCTCACTGCACCATCCCAGCTGAGAACCTGGCTACATGCAAATTAGTCTGACCCTGGCCCAGTGCATCATGGGAACAGGGCAGACCAAACTACCCAGCCAATTCTTTTACTGGAAAGGAAACAAGCTTCCGGGGGTTGGTTTCTGGCATTACAGCCGTCTTCGGCCCGGCTTGCTTGAATCCTGATGGTGCAGTGAGCAAGGGACTCATGTCTGAGCATACCCTTCCACGCTTATGGTGGACAAAACGATTCAGAAAAGGGGGTGGTGATGGACCGAGTATCTGAATTCAGCAGAACACTCGTACCCAGTCAACAGATCAGGGCTTGATCCATCACCGTTTTTTAGCTCACTGCACCATCCCAGCTCAGAACCAGGCTACATGCAAATTAGTCTGACCCTGGCCCAGTGCATCATGGGAACAGGGCAGACCAAACTACCAAGCCAATTCTTTTACTGGAAAGGAAACAAGCTTCCGGGGACCGGTTTCTGGCATTACAGCCGTCTTTGGCCCGGCTTGCTTGAATCCTGATGGTGCAGTGAGCAAGGGACTCATGTCTGAGCATACCCTTCCACGCTTATGGTGGACAAAACGATTCAGAAAAGGGGGTGGTGATGGACAGAGTATCTGAATTAAGCAGAACACTCGTACCCAGTCAACAGATCAGGGCTTGATCCATCACCGTTTTTTAGCTCACTGCACCATCCCAGCTGAGAACCTGGCTACATGCAAATTAGTCTGACCCTGGCCCAGTGCATCATGGGAGCAGGGCAGACCAAACTACCAAGCCAATTCTTTTACTGGAAAGGAAACAAGCTTCCGGGGACCGGTTTCTGGCATTACAGCTGTCTTCGGCCCGGCTTGCTTGAATCCTGATGGTGCAGTAAGCAAGGGACTCATGTCTGAGCATACCCTTCCACACTTATGGTGGACAAAACGATTCAGAAAAGGGGGTGGTGATGGACCGAGTATCTGAATTCAGCAGAACACTCGTACCCAGATAACAGATCAGGGCTTGATCCATCACAGTGTTTTAGCTCACTGCACCATCCCAGCTCAGAACCTGGCTACATGCAAATTAGTCTGACCCTGGCCCAGTGCATCATGGGAACAGGGCAGACCAAACTACCAAGCCAATTCTTTTACTGGAAAGGAAACAAGCTTCCGGGGACCGGTTTCTGGCATTACAGCCGTCTTTGGCCCGGCTTGCTTGAATCCTGATGGTGCAGTGAGCAAGGGACTCATGTCTGAGCATACCCTTCCACGCTTATGGTGGAAAAAACGATTCAGAAAAGGGGGTGGTGATGGACAGAGTATCTGATATAAGCAGAACACTCGTACCCAGTCAACAGATCAGGGCTTGATCCATCACCGTTTTTTAGCTCACTGCACCATCCCAGCTCATAACCTGGCTACATGCAAATTAGTCTGACCCTGGCCCAGTGCATCATGGGAACAGGGCAGACCAAACTACCAAGCCAATTCTTTTACTGGAAAGGAAACAAGCTTCCGGGGACCGGTTTCTGGCATTACAGCCGTCTTCGGCCCGGCTTGCTTGAATCCTGATGGTGCAGTGAGCAAGGGACTCATGTCTGAGCATACCCTTCCACGCTTATGGTGGACAAAACGATTCAGAAAAGAGGGTGGTGATGGACAGAGTATCTGAATTAAGCAGAACACTCGTACCCAGTCAACAGATCAGGGCTTGATCCATCACCGTTTTTTAGCTCACTGCACCATCCCAGCTCAGAACCTGGCTACATGCAAATTAGTCTGACCCTGGCCCAGTGCATCATGGGAAAGGGGCAGACCAAACTACCAAGCCAATTCTTTTACTGGAAAGGAAACAAGCTTCCGGGGACCAGTTTCTGGCATTACAGCCGTCTTCGGCCCGGCTTGCTTGAATCCTGATGGTGCAGTGAGCAAGGGACTCATATCTGAGCATACCCTTCCACGCTTATGGTGGACAAAACGATTCAGAAAAGGGGGTGGTGATGGACAGAGTATCTGAATTAAGCAGAACACTCGTACCCAGTCAACAGATCAGGGCTTGATCCATCACCGTTTTTTAGCTCACTGCACCATCCCAGCTCAGAACCTGGCTACATGCAAATTAGTCTGACCCTGGCCCAGTGCATCATGGGAACAGGGCAGACCAAACTACCAAGCCAATTCTTTTACTGGAAAGGAAACAAGCTTCCGGGGACCGGTTTCTGGCATTACAGCCGTCTTCGGCCCGGCTTGCTTGAATCCTGATGGTGCAGTGAGCAAGGAACTCATGTCTGAGCATACCCTTCCACGCTTATGGTGGACAAAACGATTCAGAAAAGGGGGTGGTGATGGACAGAGTATCTGAATTAAGCAGAACACTCGTACCCAGTCAACAGATCAGGGTTTGATCCATCACCGTTTTTTTAGCTCATTGCACCATCCCAGCTCAGAACCTGGCTACATGCAAATTAGTCTGACCCTGGCCCAGTGCATCATGGGAACAGGGCAGACCAAACTACCAAGCCAATTCTTTTACTGGAAAGGAAACAAGCTTCCGGGGACCGGTTTCTGGCATTACAGCCGTCTTCGGCCCGGCTTGCTTGAATCCTGATGGTGCAGTGAGCAAGGAACTCATGTCTGAGCATACCCTTCCACGCTTATGGTGGACAAAACGATTCAGAAAAGGGGGTGGTGATGGACAGAGTATCTGAATTAAGCAGAACACTCGTACCCAGTCAACAGATCAGGGTTTGATCCATCACCGTTTTTTAGCTCATTGCACCATCCCAGCTCAGAACCTGGCTACATGCAAATTAGTCTGACCCTGGCCCAGTGCATCATGGGAACAGGGCAGACCAAACTACCAAGCCAATTCTTTTACTGGAAAGGAAACAAGCTTCCGGGGACCGGTTTCTGGCATTACAGCCGTCTTCGGCCCGGCTTGCTTGAATCCTGATGGTGCAGTGAGCAAGGGACTCATGTCTGAGCATACCCTTCTACGCTTATGGTGGACAAAATGATTCAGAAAAGGGGGTGACGATGGCTTGTTTCCTTTCCAGTTAAAGAATTGGCTTGGTAGTTTGGTCTGCCCTGTTCCCATGATGCACTGGGCCAGGGACAGACTAATTTGCATGTAGCCAGGTTCTGAGCTGGGATGGTGCAGTGAGCTAAAAAACGGTGATGGATCAAGCCCTAATCTGTTGACTGGTTAGGAGTATTCTGCTTAGTTCAGATACTCTGTCCATCACCACCCCCTTTTCTGAATCGTGTGAAGAGACAAGCTGACAGCAGCTTGCACTGATTCTCAGGGCAAGCGGTGCAGTTTTGGTGCAAACAGGCCTGTTCAAGTTCGCACAGAGCCCAAAAGCTTGCATTATGAGCCCACTGAGCCACACTAAGGGTCCAGGACATGAGGGCACCATTTGGAGGTCAGAAGTTTTTGAAGTCAAACCTAGGATCTGTTGGGGAGTCTTTTGGACCCTGAGTTCAAGATTGGTTGCAGGTTCAAATCTTATTCCCCAGGCAAGAGGGCAGCAGGCCAGCACAGCAGGTCAGTAGATCCTTCACAGCAGCAGTCCAGCAGAGTGGTGTGGCAGCACAATAGTCTTTCTTCCTGGCACAGTAACCACAGGTCCATAATTGTACTAAGGATTTGGTATCTGATGTCCATTTTTTATACACTGGTGCCTTGGTTCGGGAAGGTGGGAGAACTTCTAGACAGTGGCTTTGAAGTGCATGGAATTTCCTACCTCCCCTGCCCTGGCTCCAAGCTGGCTGAAGTTACAATGACAGGTCATTTGGCCCTTTGTGTGAAGGCAGAGCACTGGTTGTTCAGGTGTTAGTGGGGCTGTGCTCAGATCAGCCCCACCCATCCTGCCAGCAGATGGCCCTCTCAGGCACAACTAATCCTTCTATTGTGTGACTGCCTGGGTGGAATTCTCCATGTCTGTCAGTTACACCCAGTCATGTGACCCACGCCATGCTATACATAAACAGCAGGGATATACCCAAATTACCCTCTAATACCTGGGTATGGGCGTACTATTATACAAACAAGATTGGTATCAAAGAAAACAATACTGGATACTTTAAAGGAGTAGAGTATATTTAATTACCCTCTCAGTAATGACCATTGTTCATAATGAATATATCTAAATCTTTCACAAACAAAAGGCACTAACGCCTATCAGAAGCAAAATTGTTAACAGAAATCAAAATTATTTGTACATTACAAATAAATAACAAACAATACAACACATAACAATAACCCTATGCAAGTTATACATACACGTGTCCCCCTTATATTTCTAAGGGAACCACTATGAGGTAATCTGACAAGTGCAGCACTCAATGGCTCCTCCCTTGATCAGCCTAAATCTAGTGTAGTACACAGCAATTCTAAACATTGAAAATTATTCCAAGATTCTTCCACACCGTTGTCGACACAACCACGTTTCAGCCTTATCTTCTTTGGCCTCTTCAGGACAGGGTTACATACATTAATTTAAAGATTGGGCAGCAGTAAGAATCTTTCCTACGGCTGGAAATCCAGAAAAGTCTGTGAATTGTATCTCCCTCTATCTAGGGTGGCACGTCCAATTAATTAAAATAGCCTCACACCATTACTGCACATCAATGGCGGGGTTCCAACACAATCAATGAAAACTTGGCATCTGCTGCAACAAAACAGCCAGCAACTCCTCGTTATCTCCACTTCACGGCATTCAAACTCGGGCAGCAGCAGTTGCCTGAGTTTGAATGCCTTTTGTTTATGAAAGATTTCGATATATTCATTATGAATAATGGTAATTGCTGAGATGGTAATTAAATGTACTCTACTTATTTAAAGTATTCAGTATTGTTTCCTTTGATACCAATCTTGTTTGTATAATACCACGCCACACTATAGGAATAAAAGGGCTTAAGGCAGAAAAATGGCAACTTTCTAGAGGTAAACACAAGAAGAGAGCTGAAACTTCAGACACCCACCCCCAGTCACAGATCTGGGTTGAATCAATCATCGTTCTTTAGCTCACTTCGCCACCTCAGTTCACACCCAGCTATGTGCAAATTAGCCTTGAACCTGTGCCTCATGGGAACAGTCCAGGTTGAACTGCCAAGCTCCATCCATCATCTCCTTGTGTTTGCTTTGTTTGCTCTCAGTAGGCAGGGTTTGCCCAAACCTATGTCCCTTGCTCACTTTGCCACTGGATTCAAGCTAACCTGGCTGATGAGGGGTGTTACCCAGAAACCGGTCCCAGGATGCTTGTTTCCGGTCCAGGGAAGGCAGTTCGGGATAGACTATTCCCATGAGGCACAGGGTCAAGACTGATGTGCATATAGCTGGGTTAACTGGGTCTGAGCTGGGGTGGCAAAGTGAGCTACAGAACAATGATGAATTCAACGCAGATCTGTGATTGGGGGTCAGTGTCTGAAAGGTGTCCGTGCTCCATCCATCGTCTACTTGTGTTAACTTCTATCAATGACATTTTTCAAATTGCGTTCAAATACCTGACTTCACCACTAAATATGGCTCTTCAACCAAAATTCCAAAGACATCAAACATGAACTGGAAATGACACATAATATGTAATAAGACAACTCCAATGTTATCCTAAGGGAGGAGAAATAGGCCTTGCAGTAGTGATAAATTATTTTAAGAGTTTCTCACTACCAGGTCATTTAAAACTTAAAAGTGCATGTCCAACTTTTTAAATACATGGTACCCTGCCCTCTGGGCTGTCCATGACCCACCCTAGGGATGACTTATATGTATTAAAAAGGATGTTTGGGCCTGACAGAAGGTTTCTGTTGCCAGCTCGGAACGACAGTTTGAAACTGTGCGCACAGACTCTGCAATGGCAGGCCTGAGGCATGTCTAAAGGTCTACTTAAGTTGGTGGCACACTCAGTGCTGTACACCTACTAGTAACATAACAGGTGTATTTGTAAAGCACACTTTTTCCCCAGCAACTGGGCATCTTGGCCTTGAAATAACAGATGTATATTGTTACCCAACTCAATGGTACTCATTTTATCGACCTCAAATGGATGAAAGGCTGAGTGGACCTGCCGGGATTTGAACCTGTGGCCATAAGGTTGATCACAGGCCCCTGCAGTGGATGCATTAGTCCACTGAGCCACCAGACCCAGCAGGCATGTCTAAAGGTCTACTTAAGTTGGTGGCACACTCAGTGCTGTACACCTACTAGTACTGTTTCATTTACAGCCCATGGGTACATGTGGTACTACATTACTAGGGACTTAAAGTAAATTAACTATGCCAATTGGGTATAAGCCAATTTAACATAATTTGGGGAGAGAGCATAAGTACTTTAGCACTGGTTAGAACGGGTTAGCAGTGGTAAAGTGCTCGTAGTCCTAAGGCCAACAAAAATAGGTTCAGCAAAATAGAGGATGTGAGACGAAACATTTAGGGGAAGACCGCCCTAAGGCTGACAGGTCTAACCCAAATTATGAGGAGGAATAATGTGAGATTGGAAGAAGGATAAATTGTTGACTGAGAGTATGAACCACTGGCGAGAGAAGCACAAGTAGAATGGCATTGGCGGATGGAAGGTTTAAATGGTCAGAAGGGCTTGTGTTGTCTAATCTAGAGGGAGAGGTTAGAGTTTTATAGGAACAAAAAAGCATGAAGCCTACAGTGGTACAAGCAAGTATGGAGGACAATTCATGAATGACAAGAAGGCATGTGCAACAGGGAATATTGCGTATTTAAGCATAAATGTTCCAAATATGAGGAGAAGCACCTTATTAGCAACTATCTTGATAATTGAGGTGTGTGGGCACATGGAACTGGGCCAGATGCCGCCAGGTTGAGGTAGAAGAGGTCAAGGCGTATTGAAGAAAGTCTGTTACCCGAGTTAAGGTTAAGCTATTAAGTTTCTAGTTTTAGCGTTATCATGAATATGACGATGCAATTTTTTTAATTGAATGGCTAGCAGAGGGTTGAAGTGGGGTTAAAAAGGTCCCCAGGATGGCAGATGATCTGAGAATTGTGATCGCTACAGGAACAACTGCAGATCATCTTGGAAAAATTACAGAAGTAGATGAATGAGGGTAGGATGGAAGGACTGTTTGGGGACTGGTCACTGAAACAATTGTTTGTGTCTCCTACTGGTGTGGTGCCCAAAGAAATGAAAATTCATATTGATATAATACTTGTTATGGCCAGAAGGACTGTTTTTATTGATTATATATCTAAGGAACCTTCACCAGTCCACTACACATCAGTGAATAAAAATGACACTTTTGAGTTAGTGACATCAAATAAGCCGTTCAGCTGTTGCCTGTGCACCCTGACAACAATGTGTTAAGTATCCAGGAAAATGTAATGTGGACAAGATTTTCGAGTGGCATGTGCTATTTCTTACTCTCCTTTTGAAAAGTTTTGTTTGTTCTTAACTTAGGTTTCAGGATTTGAACTGGTGAGACATTATCTTTACAAACTCTTTCTAGTGGGATCTGAGAGCTCACAGCATGTCAGGGCGGAGGTTTTAGACACCTTTCAGGCTTTGATGGCAGACAGGGTTCCATTGGCCCCAGAAAAAGACTGTAAACCAAGCTATATTAAACGTTCTAGATTTCGAAATAGACTCAGCGATGAAGGAAAATACAGAAGAAGGTAGCAGTGGTTGGCAAAGCAGAAAAGGGGAGGTGAGTTCAAATGAAGTACTTCTTGGTTACCTTAATGTTGCTTTTCAGGTGGTGCAGGCTTTCAGAATCTTTGGTATGCGATTGGCTTTAACACTGGCAGGACAGTTACTATCACATCATAGAGCATGTTTATCAGCAGGTGTGAAGGTGGACTTCATAGCGTGGTTGGTATTTTCTAGGCCATTTAATGGGGTGAGGTTGATGGATTTTGTTGAAGAAGTGGAATAGAGTGTACAAATTATTTTCATAAGAGGCTGGAGTGAATGATTTTAGTATGCTCTGGAAAGATAAATGGTATGAGCAGAGGTGACCAGAACAGCAGCAGAATGAGTGAAGAAGCATAGCATATTGGAGTACTAGGAGGGCAACACGGCAGCAGTCAATATTGTGTATAATCAGTCAAACTGGAATGAAAAGGGTTTAAGCTGTTGAGAGTGTTTGTTCTTGGTTGCTTATATCACCTCCTGGGGCACTATTCACCAAGGTAACATGCACTTGGGAGAAATTCACATATGAAAATGTACTAGTACACTTTAAAGTAACTTTACAGCTGTGGTCTATTCACAAAATCCAAAAAGGAACTTACTACAAAGTTTGTTTTTACATGTCCTCAACCCTTGAAAAAGTGGGAGGAGCCACAATTATGAGTGGAAAGTCACTTCTGCCAGAAAGGTGAGGTAGTAAGTCCAGTGCCTATATGGCAACACCTTCTCAGACAAAATAAAAAGGAGATAAAATAGACTGTCACAAGAAATAATATTAACTTAAATTAAATTATTTAAAACACTCAAAAAATAGAAATACGTGTAATTAAATGTATTATAGTACTATAAAATGTATTACATAGTGCAGTTTGGGAATAAGAGCTATTATATTTAGAGTCAGGTAAGCACTAAGTGCAAACAATAAAATTACAGATCCCTTGTCTCGTTGCAGTGGAGGAAGTCCTGTGGCTTGGCATCGGAGGTTGATTTGCATAAGGTAGAAATGCGAGAGAAGCTCTGGTGAATATGTCAATGATTATAGCTCAGATGATTCAATGGCTCTTGGCATGACTGGAATTTGTGGCTTCTGGAGCACAGTGTCAGAAAAAAAGGCATTGCTGGTATGCTCCAGTGATTTGAAGATGTGGTGAATGTAATTGTGGACTGATTAAAGATTTTTGTTAGGTGCTATGATTGCAGACAAGCTGCCTGGTGTAGTATTTTATTTTAAGCAGTTTTGGGGATATGAGCAATCAGAAGGGGAAATGAGAAGGAGAATGTAGCGGTGGTCAAGGAGGCTCCCAGGCTGAGAACAGTGAGGAGGCCAACTAGAGTTAAGCTGCTTGAAAGGTTGGAGGGAGGGGGTTGTTTGCCTGAAGTTTGTTCAGATACTTTGGAAGTTGTGCTTTCTTTACTGGTTTTGTCATAGATTTTTTTGGGGTGTTCAGTGTGTTGTAACTGTAGGAGGAAAAAAGAAGTTTGGTTTTTTTGAAGGTGTAGGTGTGGAGAAGTAACATGATGGTGGAGATTTGGCTATGGAAGGGAAACACTGTCAGGTTTGTGGTAAACTGGTACAGCTGCACAGTTGCCTCTAGAGTTTGGACCTAGCCATATGCAAATCAGTCTTAACCACTCTCCAATAGGAACAGTCTAGCCTGAACCACCTGACTGACGATCCCTCATCAAAGTGAAATCAGACTTGGGTTGCTTGCGTTCTGATTCAGGGAGGACCTTGCTTGCAGTTCTGGTATGACTGCTCCTATTAGAGTTGGCTCAAGATTGATTCCCATATGACTGGGTCCAAACTGAAGTGGCATGTTGGGGAAAGATGGATTAGAATGCACCCCAAGTGATTGCCAGTGATTAGACTTATTGCAATCATTCTTCCCTTCACCTGCTCTGTGCTTGCTGTTTAAATGTCACCCAGAAATGCTGTCTTCCTCCATAGCAGAATGCATAAGGAGACCCGAACAATAAAGCCATTAGATGTGTGGAATTTGACTAAAAAGCTCCCTTTTCCTCTGGTGTCCCATCATGCACCCTATCCATCCTAACGTCGACCAGGCAAGCAGACTCTCCTAATTTCAAGCACAAACCCCGATGTACCCCCTCTTGCCTGCTCTCTTTTTCGTAAAGCTGACCCATGCCAAGAATAATGTCCAGCCATCATGTAACCTACGGGTTTCCTTCCCGTTCGACATTTTCCCTTTGACAAAAACAAAGTCAGTCAGATGGCTGACTCAGAAAACCCCCTTCCCTGACTCTGTCACCGAACGAGCAGCTCTCGCTTGTCAATGATTTCCTAGTTTGCGAGGACAGCCACGGGTTGGGTTAACAACCAAGGGAAAACATAATCAAGCACACGAGACTGCCACGAAGAAGAATAGTTTACTACAGCCCATTCTCCTTCTTCCTCGCTGCACACACATACCATTGTGAAACATCACCACCTTTATTTGCATACTTATACCGCGCTGGGAATCGACTCCCTGGGGAGTATCTCCGCGCCTTTGGCGTCATCAGAAGCAAATAGCCCTGTCATGTGTAATTAAGAGTTCAACCAGAATCAATAGTTAAACAGGAAAGTTTTTAATTTTTTCCTGAAAGGAAAGTGTTCCCTACATGCTCTGATTTCGAAAGGAAGTTCATTCCAAAGTTTCGGGCCCGCAACTGATCAAGCTCTTCCACCCTGTCGTGTCTTCCAGAATCTGGGGACACATAGTAGTTCACGGTCTCCAGATCTCAGGGATCTTACCGGGATGTATGGGATAAAGTTCTTAGCTAAATAATCCGGGCCTCTACCGGAAAGGCACTTGTGGATGATGCAACAAGTTTTAAACATCACTCTTTGTTTTACCGTGAGCCAGTGGAGTTTTTTGAGAAGTGGTTTTGAAGGAGTCCGGGCCGGGGCATTGAGAACAAGGCGTGCAGCCGTGTTCTGCACAACTTAAAGTCTGGCAATGACCCCCTCATTGGCAGCTAGCAGCAAACCATTACAGTAGTCCAGTCTACTCAACACGAGCGACTGAACCAAAGTTTTCCTGGTGGTATCAGGTAATAGGGGGAACACCCTTCGGAGAAGACCAATAACATGAAAACAGGAGCCTACTACTTGAGTAGCGTGATGTTTTAGAGTTAGCTTCAGATCCAGTTTGACTCCTAGATCTTTCACTACCATTTTTGGCATAGGGACTGGGCCTAGATCACAAGGCCACCAGTCAGGAGTCCACAGACGTTTGACTTCCCCAAAGAGCATCACCTCCGTCTTGGAGACGTTACACTGAAGGAAGTTTGCTGCCATCCAATGTGCCACTTCTTTCATCCCTTGGGCAAAGGAGTGACGCACTTCAGGAGCCATGATTTTAAATGGAAAGAGGAGTTGTGTATCGTCTGCATACGATACAGGGATAAACCCATGGGATCTCATGATGTTAGCTAGGGGTGCCACGTAGATGTTGAATAACGTTGGGCTCAAGCAGGAGCCCTGTGGCACCCCCTTTGAGATCTCCACCTCCTCTGACTGGTAAGGACCAAGTATGACTCTTTGGGTGCGTTTGGTGAAAAAGCTCCTTAACCAGGCCAGCGCCTTGCCTCCCAGACCGATGTCAACTAGTCTGGTGGTCATGATGTCATGTGACACAGTGTCAAACGCCGCTGACAAATCTAATAGCACCAGGATAACGGAGTACCCCTTATCCTGAAGCATATGAAGATTGTCAGCGACGGACAGCAAGGCGGTCTCAGTGCTGTGCCTGGGCCTAAAACCCGATTGGGAGGGGTCCAGTCCCCCTGTACTCTCAATATAGCTAGATAGGTGCCGGTTAACAAACTTCTCAGCAAGCTTCCCTAAATAAGGGAGGAGAGAGATAGGTCTCAGGTTAGTGAGGTCAGACCATGGAATGGTGTTGTTCTTCCGTAGGGGCCTCACCAAAGCACGCTTCCAATCAGGGGGGACTTCTCCTGTTCCTAAGGACAGATTAACTACCCACTGAATACCAACACCCAGATCATCCCTCAAAAGTGACATGATCCGAGCTGGAACGGTATCCGTAGGGCATCCACTCTTAGTTTGATTGATTAGAGTAGCAATGTCCTCTATTGATATAGGAGGGAATTCAACAAGCTTGCTTACGTTGTAATTTGCTGTGCTGAAGTGTGGCGGAGCCATATTGTCAACAGTTCTCAAGGTATTAGAGGTGGATTTAGAGGCTAAGATCTTAGTATAAATGCCTTCTATTTTCTTAACAAAGAACTGTGAGATGTTATCACAGAGTTCCTGGGACTCAATCCCCTCTGTTTCACAGGCTGCCGGCTTGATAAAAGTCTGTAGGATTTGATAAAGGACTTTAGCATTTTTACCTGCTGCTGATATTTGGGCTGCTATATGATGTTTCCGGGCAGATCGAATAGCTTTATGATAGTTTTTTGGGGAAGTCCTATAAATTTCTTTATCCTCTACCTTACGAGTGGCTCTCCATTGTTTTTCAGACTTCCGTGCAATGATTTTTAGTTGTCTGAGATCGTCTGTGTACCAGACTTCTTGTTTTGGGGCAGGTCGTGGTTTATACGTTCTAAAAGGAACAACGTGATTAATGGAGGTAGTTACCGCATCATTGAAGATAGCTAATGCAGCGGAAACGTTGTCGCCACATTCAGCCCAGTTAGGTTCGATAAATTTCTCCCTAAAGCTCTCTGGCGTTAGTTTATTCCAGGGTCTTCTGAGATCAGCCAGAGTCCTCTGGACCCCCTTAGCCTCATGATTAGAGCGAGTATAGAATTCGATAATGGAATGGTCAGTCCAATCCACTTGGCAGGGAGGCAGACATTTTATAGAGGTGGAGTTGTATAACACAAGGTCCAAGGTGTGACCGGCTAAGTGCGTGGGTCCCTGATTAACTTGATGCAGACCAAGGGTAGTTAGATCAGCCAAGAGTGTCTGTGCCTCGACACAGGAGGTAAGTTCACTATGAACCTTTGTGTACCTTTGTGTACGAAGTAAAGAACGCACAATGCCTCGTCCCCTTTGCCTTTCCGACAGCAATGACCCTGTAACAATGCCTCGATTCTCTGTCCTCAGATACCAGCAACTCTTTAACTTGCCACCACAATCACCACGATGCAATATGTTTGTTTATATGCTATTCAGGTTATTCTTCAAACAAGAACAAGTATGCTATGTCTTTGATTGAATCAAGTCTGAGGGAAACTCCTTCTTTTCGATTGTACTTGTATTGTATAAAATTGGTGATCTGTTTCAAGTAAAGTAGACTTCTCCTGAACCCGCTTGGTGAAGGAGCTCTCCCTTAACTCGAGTTCTGGAATAAAACCCTTTCAACTCGAAGACCACGGACTCTGCTCCTCATTTTATGCATTACCATTTTCTTGGGTAATTATAGAAATTCCGACACGGCGTAAATAACTAGCTTTTTTATTTACCACATTAATTGGCGCCTGAACAGGCACGCTCCCTCTTCCCTACGCGCCGGCGATGTAAGTCGGGTCCTTGTCCCTTCCATACTTTTGACGGACTTCAAGTGCACAACAGCGGGGTGTTCCCGCTAACTCCCTCGAGACGAGGAGGAGGCAGACTGCGACAGATCATCCACACGAGGCGGTGAAGAAGATTGCGGAGCGTCCCAACCCAGAGCCTGACCAGTGAGAGTGCCGAGTCCGAGGTCTTTTGTTTGTTTGTATAGGCATTTATATAGCGCACTACTTACCCGTAGGGTCCCAAGGCGCTTCGACCGCTGCGAAACCCTTCCTGGCTTCCCTGAGAGATGGTCCCTTAATGGGTATCTCCAGGGTGAGACCAGGCATTCCCGGCGGTCTGGTGGGGCCGTTAGTGAAGATGAGGCAAGCTAATGCCCAGAGTTGCCGAGTGTGATCGCTGATCAGAGTGGGCACCGAGGCGAGAGAATTATCGAGTCCGCTGACCCTGGTCCAGAAACCTGCCGCGCCGGGAATCGAACCCTGGTCCCGGGACATCCTCTGCTCTCGGGTCTGCCGCCTCTAACCAGTGAGCCACACTACTTCACTTTGAGCTCCGAATTCCTGTGCAAGCGTCAAGAGTCCGATAACCAGGTCCTCAAGTTTTGCTTCTTGGTGAGTACCACTGAGATAATATAAAGACGGGTTCCATTTTTGGAAAACGGTAAAGACGTGTTTCATTCGTGAAACCGGTATGGTTGCATTATATTCTAGTGTATAACGTGTTCGTTTTGTTTTTGTATCTTCCAAACCTTCTAAATCGTAATTTGTTGAGTTTAAGAATGCCTCTGTTTTCCAAATTACGTACAATTGGAACCAAAAAGAATCTGTTAGAAAAACCAGTTAAAGTCCCGCCTAGGGACACTCCTGGATATTTTATGTACAACAAGCATGGGTTGAGTGCCATATTATTTTTAGACCTTTGAGTAGAATATACCGAGAAATTAGAGATGGCGTATAGGTGGCCTGTCACAGGTACATGGGATGTAGAATGCATTATGAGAGAGGAGGAAGAATTATGGAAAAGAAAGGCGAGGCCCTCACAGACAGAAGCCATTGAGTTATGGCGTAAGGAAGCGCATAGGAGGGCCCAGAAAGAACTAGGGCAAGTCGAGAAAAGTAAGAGAATGTCGGAACAGGCCAAAGAAAAGCAATTACAGGTAGAAGGTGAGAAAGTCTTAGCTGAACAGGTAGAGAGAGAGAAAAACGCCTGTGTTACTGGTATTTATCCCGTTCTTCCTGAAGAAATCGTGGAAGAACACCCCGAGCCCCCAGAAAAAGTAATTCCCACTGCTCCTGAAAGTTTCCTTCCTGCCTATCTGTCCGAACCACCCCGCGTATGTAAACATGCCTAGAACACGCCCGCCTGCACGTGCTCTTGAACTAGTAGCCGGTGGTTCTACCTCTGACTTAGAAGTGTCCGGGAACGGGTCTGAGGATAAAGACGATGTCCCGCCTCTTGAGTGTCCTTACGACCCCGAACCCGGTAGTGGCCCAATGGCTACGATATCAGAGAGATTAAGATTGGCTGTGGGTCAACTCCAAAAGGTCCCTGATATAACAAAACATTTGGATAGAATTTACGAATTCATACGGACAGGTGAAGGTCCAGATACTCTGGCCCAGGTCATGAAGAACAGAAAAGTTCCCATAAGAGGACTGCTCCTGCGGTTCATCATAAATTGTCTGATCCGGGAACTACACCCAGGTAATGGAAGTGTAGACTCTGAGTTAACAGATCTCACCGATCAGATACACCGAGGAGCACACGATCTGGGACATCAGATCGACAAAATAACTAAAAGACTGGTTAAGAAAATTGTCACTATTCACTCTGAGAAAGTCGCACAAGAGGACGACTCAGAGGAGGATGATAGTCCGACACTAGATAGAATGAACTTCCTGGGTGTAGCGCGACATTGCCCTGGCCCCAAATGGCGAACCCCACGAATGTCGCTGAAAATGAAAAGATTAGATCCTTCTTCGGAAGATCTTTTTCAGTCCACGAAAAGAGCCCTAGATGAATGGATGGACAATGAGCCTCCCCTTACTCAGCAAGAAAAAGAATTGGTTCGGTCTGCCACCTGTTGGATATCACAGCACAGAGTGTATGGCCCAGATATAGTAGCGCAAATGTTTTTGGCTCTTCCCCGAGCGGAACAACGACTAGCAGGTATTTATATGGTCCAACACCTGGCTACCTTATACGAGAATAACTCCCACCGACCAGACAAGCTATACAAATTGTTACAGGAAGTAGTGACAGATACATGGAGGTCTCGGGGACCGGAATTGATCAACATCATTCTGGACCTGCGCCTCCGTTTCCTGCAACTTACCTTAGCCTCATCAGATCATGAACCTTACGGTATAGGCCAATATCCTTTACGTGAAGTCCACCCCATACCCCAGCCAGATGGTACACTGCAACGAGTACACGTGTATACTCCCCTAACCAAGTTAGAAATTATGGAAATGAAAAAGATGGTGCCCTCTCACGAAAAAGATCCCGGAGGATTTCATAGGGAATTGAAAGATATCCTCCAAATGGGTAGTTTTACATATCCAGATATCATAATACTCCTTAAAGTAATTCTACCTACAGGCGTATTCGACAAGTTGAAGGAAAAAGATTGGGAAGTGGGTGGTAAAAAGATCACATGGACTGCCCTAGAACAAGAAGAGACAGCCAGAAAACCAGGTGAAGGTTTAGGTGAGCGCATAACTGCCTAGTCTCCTCATACAGGTCTTGCCTCTGTTGTTGACAACGAAAAAGGAAGATTGGGATGCCATTTCTGCCTGTAAACAAAAACCAGACGAGGATACAGGTGATTACTACACCAGATTAGAGAAATGTTTTTCTATAAATAGTGGTCTTGCACATAGCAGCGAGGCATATCCTCATCTTTTTGTGTCCAAATTGGTGGACAACGCTTTACCTTCCATCAGGAATAGAGTGTTGAAAGTTGAGAGTACCTGGCAAGCAAATAGTCCTTCACAAATGTTACGGATGTTACAGTACCACCACAACAGAATAAGGGAAGAACAGGAACAGGAAAAGAAAAGGGTAAAAGACACAAAAATGAAGGTATTGGTTGCACAGACGGCGCCAGTAAATACGGGCCCCAAAGGTAATGTGGCGGCCAATAGAGGTACTTGCAATTACTGCAAGCAGCAGGGCCATTTTGTGAAAGAATGTCCAGTTCTGAAACATAATATAGCGACAGGAAAAACAAAAGAACGCCCACATACTCCTAGACCAGGTAACACCCAGCAGCCTCAGACCATTACGCTGCCACAGGTTCAGAAACCCGCTACTGCTGTCACACAGATGTACCAGTACGCACAGTCAGATTATCCCGAGTTTGAACCGTGTGCATGAGACAGCCTTGAGAGAGAAAGTGACTTGCCCCTTATTCCAGTTCCAGTAGATCAGAAAGGTCCATATGTACAAGCTCACTTACTGGGACAAGACAGAAAATTCCTCATAGACACGGGGGCGAGTAGGACTACCATAAGTCATAAGGAAGTCCCAGAGGTTCCTCTCTCTGGCTCACATAATATATCTCTGGGCTTTTCAGGAAAACCGATCATAAATAAAGTGTCTGAACAAGTTTCTTTAGGAGTGGGTCCTCTGACACGTACTACTGATTTGGTCCTTACAGAAACGTGCCCAGAGAATTTATTAGGTATCAAGACACTCAAAGAACTAGGAGCAGTAATATGCTGTTCACCGGAAGGAGTAAAATTGTTCCTACGAGATTTCAAAGGACATTTCACAGTCAAAGACTTCGACCCCAGACTAAAAGACATCCCACCACATGTATGGGCAAAAAGCTCGACTGATGTCGGTTATATGGACATCACCCCACATCAAGTCACGCTCAAGGAGGGTGTAGTCCTACCCCGTATATGACAATATAAGATTCCACCCGAGGCTGAACAAGCCTTACTAAAAATAATCCAAGAACTCATAGAGCATGGTGTGGTGATCGAGACTGATTCAAATGTTTGCAATTCTCCAGTTCTTCCAGTCCTCAAAAGGACTGATCCTCAGGCACCCCCGGTCTACCGACTGGTGGTTGACCTCCGAGAACTGAACAAATGTGTGATCCCACAATATCCAGTGGTCCCAGATATTTCCTCACTATTGACTGCCATAGACGCCGAAGCTGCATTTTTCTTAGTCATCGACTTGAAGAATGCGTTTTTCAGCATTCCAATACATCCCAACAGTCAATATCTGTTCGGATTCAGTTTGAAAGGACGAAGCTTCAGGTTCACTAGAGCTCCCCAAGGCTTTACAGAAAGCCCGAGCATCTACAGCCAAGCACTAAAAAGACAACTTGACAGTATCAATATGCCTGTCAACACAGCGTTGATACAGTATGTTGACGACATCCTTGTCACTGCAAGGACAGAGCCAGAATGTGAAAAAGCATCTCTCACAGTCCTACATTTCCTGACAGACAAAGGTCACAAGGTGTCTCCCTCAAAATTACAGTTCTGCGCACAGCAAGTAGCTTACTTAGGACATTTGCTGTCGAAAGAGGGTAGGCAACTAACACAAGAACGAATCCAATTGATATCGACAATTTCACAGCCAAAGTCACAGAAAGAAGTCCGCGCATTCATTGGTCTCACTTCATATTGCAGACAATGGATCCCTCAGTATGCCCACATAGTCAAGCCACTCATACAGTTAACCACAGTAGAAGCAGCCACTCATACAACTCTCCCTTGGACATCAGAACACTCCCAAGCATTTGAAGCTCTAAAACTAGCTCTGTGTCAAGCACCAGTTCTGGCCACTCCGAACTATAGCAAGCCTTTTACCCTGTTTGTGACAGAACGTGACGGAACAGCACTATCCGTCCTCACACAAGACCAAGCAGGAAGTAACAGACCCGGTGCATATTTTTCTAGCACATTAGACCCCGTAGCACAAGCTTTACCTGCATGTCTGAGATCTGTTGCGGCTACAGCCCTGGCCATAAGACAAAGTGACTCAATAGTGTTAGGACATCTCCTGATAGTACAAGTACCACATGCTGTGGAAGTCCTTCTGAACAGAACACAGACACAACACCTGACTGTAGCAAGACTGACAGGATACGAACTAACGCTCTTTCAGCCACACATAGAGATCAGAAGATGCAATATATTGAATGTGTCAAGCACCAGTTCTGGCCACCCCGAACTATATATTGAATCCTGCTACCCTTTTGCCCTCAAGCTCAGACGACACAACACAACATGACTGTGTAGAAATGATCGACGTAGTGACAAAACCAAGACAAGACCTAACAGATGTTGCACTCCCAGATCCTGATGTAACACTCTATGTGGATGGATCATGCATGAGAACAAGTTCTGGAGAATTAGTAGCAGCCTATGCAGTAACAACGGACTGTAAAATTATAGAGACCCAAAGAATTGACATTCTGTCAGCCCAAGCAGCGGAGCTCATCGCTCTGACACAGGCCTGCATATGGGCAAAACAATTGAAAGTGAACATCTATACCGATTCCCAATATGCATTTGGCGTAGTTCACAATTTTGGAGTGTTGTGGCAGGAACGAGGTTTCCTTACCTCACATGGGGCCAAAATACAGCATGGTCCCCTGATTCAAGCCCTACTAGATGCCATACACCTACCTACAGCCATAGCCATGAAATGTAAAGCGCATACCAAAGCTACAGACACCATATCCAAAGGAAATGACTTTGCGGACCGAACTGCTAAACAGACAGCTCAGCATCCAGTGAACACATCAGACACTCAGGTACCAATACAGACGATCACTATGGTAGTGAGAGACCCCTTGAAAGATGTGCTAGACATACAGACTCATGCCACCTCAGACGAAATAAAGAAATGGGCTGAACAAGGAGGGGTCCAGACAGATCAAGGTTGGATGACCAAAGACCGAACAGTGTGGTTTCTCCCTGATTCCATGGTACAAGTTATAATTGACACAGCCCATAGCCCTGCCCATTTAGGCGAGAAAGGTATGCTGGACAGTTTACGGAGTATCTGGTTTAACAAACATCTGAGAGCTGCAGCCAAACAGAAAGTAAAAACTTGCATGATATGTTGCCAATTTAATCCTGGTAAAGGTGTATCAGTAGAACAAGGTGGATTCCAGCCTCCTGATCATCCCTTCGAAGTCCTCCAAATGGATTATATCCAGATGGACAGATGTAGAGGGTACAAATATGTGCTAGTGGTAGTGTGTACACTGACACGATGGACTGAAGCATATCCCGTCCCAGACTATGCTGCCCAGACAACAGCTAAACAATTAGTGAGAGAATTCTTCCCCAGATATGGGGTACCAAGGGTCATCTATTCAGATAATGGACAGCCTTTCTCCTCCAAATTAATGGAGGCTGTTTCTCTTTTATTAGGATATTCCTGGAGATTCCATTGTGTCCGACACCCTCAAGCAGCTGGCCTAGTCGAAAGGCACAACCAGACCTTGAAAACGAAATTAGCCAAAGTATGTGCAGAAAAAGGGATAGACTGGGTCACTGCCCTCCCGGTCGCTCTCTTTTATATGAGAATGGTGGCACATTCCCGGACGGGACTGTCCCCTTTCGAAATAACATTCGGGAGACCTCCTAACATCTGGTGTGCCCCTTCTCCTAGAAAACTAACTGACGTTGATTCTAATATGCTGACAGATTACCTGGCTTCCTTGATGTCTGCACTCCAATCTTGTCGTTCAAAAAAGCCCTTCTCATTCCCTTGATAAAAAAAGTAGGAGCTAACCCGCAGGACCTGCAAAATTACAGGCCCATATCCCTGCTGCCTTACTGTGCCAAACTTTTGGAGGCTCATGTCTGTAACAGCATCTCCAAATTTTTGGAAGAATCAGAGTATTTTGCACCGAATCAGGCTGGTTTCCGCCCACGTCACTCTACTGAGGCGGTTATTCTCTCGGTGCAGAACACTCTGAGACGGAATGCGGATGAAGGAATACATCAGGCTCTGGTGCTACTGAACCTCTCTGCTGCATTCGACACGGTCGACTATAACATCTTGGTCGACCGTGTCGAGCAGGCAGGTCTCAGGGGCCTGGCACTGAGCTGGATTCGATCATTTATCACTGGGCGTACTCAGGCTGTCAGACTGGGACCTTTCACTGCCCCCACCATACCTGCTACCTGTGGAGTCCCGCAGGGCTCTTCGTTATCACCCTTGCTTTTTAATTTATATCTACGTCCCCTTCTGTACTCCCTTATGAGGGCCAAAGTGACAATTTTCAACTATGCAGACGACCTGCAGCTCATTTTTCCTTTAAACACCAAGGACGCTGTGGTTGAATTTCAAAATACTATGTCCCACATTTTAAATTGGATGAACTGCAGTCATCTGAAACTTAACCCTGACAAGACCGAATTGGTCTTGCCGGGACGGAGTGTGCTTAGTTGGAACCCCAGCTTTTGGCCTTCCAGTATGGGAGCCCCTCCACTCAAGTCTTCCTCGGTTAAGAGTCTGGGTATACACATCAGTGAGGACCTTTCTCTCAAAAAACAAGTAGGAGCAGTTGTTTCAGCTAGTTTTTTCCAGCTGAAGAAAATCAAGAAAATCGCCAGCTTCTTTTCCCCAGCTGCCCTCACTCAGATTGTCATCTCCCTGGTTCTGTCCAGACTAGATTTTTCTAACAGTCTCTATTTTGGCATTCAAGCTGGAGAGCTAAAACGCCTTCAGCTGGTTCAGAATCAGGCTGCTAGACTCCTCCTGAACCTCTCTAAGAGGCAGTCTGTTAGATCCGGCCTGAAACAGTTACACTGGCTGCCCGTGGAGCAGCGTGTGGCTTTTAAAACAGGGTGCATCTTATTCAAATCTCTGCACGACTCTGGCCCCCTTTTCATCAGAGACATGTTTAAGAGATACATTCCCTCCCGCAACCTCCGGTCTATCCACAAATCCCTTCTGACTGTCCCACCTTATAAGAGGAAACGTCTGGGAGGCAGCTGCTTTGACCATCTTGCAGCTGGTTTTTGGAATTCCCTTCCCCTTCATCTGAAACTGAATGACAACATCCTCAGTTTTAGACACTCCTTGAAAACCTGGCTTTTCACTCAGGCGCATTGCTGAGCTGCTCCCCCTCTTCTGTGACCTTTGCGTTCGTTCCTTTCTACAGCGCCATGAAGCCCCCGGGCGTACGAGCGCTTACAAATACCTACTAACATTAACATTAACATTAACAAAGGTTACAGCAGCATTTCCAGACCACACCACGCCTGGAGAACATACCATCAGGCCCAGCGACTGGATCCTAGTGCGGAACTTCGATCGTACCAGCCCCCTGGAGAAGAGGTGGACAGCTCCCAAACTAGTCCTCCTGACTACAAGGACCGCCGTCAAAGTGGAAGGACGCAAAGGATGGCTCCACGCTAGCCACTGCCGGAAATTGTTTGGACCCACACCCACAGACACTGTACCTTGTTCAACGGCTACCAACGCCACGGATGTAATTTCACCAATTCCAGAACTCACTCCTCAACAGGAATACCGATCGCGGCTGCGATCTCACCAAAAACAGTCTAAAGACATTGCACCTGACCATAACGCACCGGTGGCTAATTAAGACCAGGAACAAGCTCTTGGTGAAGCGGCTGCTGGGGGACGTTTGGTCTCGTGTCCAGACATCATGATATTAAATCCATAGACATGATGAGGAGAAATGACGGAGAGCGTCAATGGAGAAAGACTAATTATGTAAAATTACTGCATAGCAGGTTCTCGATTTTTCTGTTCATAATGTTACTTGTTTGCTGTGTAGCAGCCTGTCTGGGATGGATCTTATGTACAGTTTTCCCTCCACATTCTTCCACGTTTGTAAAGAATACCACTATGCATTCCCATGTAGATCTTCCCCCACACCTCTAGGACATAAGAAAGGAATTTATAAATAATACTTTCATTTCCACCCTCCACAAACACCAGCTCATAGTCAACAAGACCAACTGTTGGGTTGGTGGCTTGATGCCACATTCCGTGCATAAGGGAATGCCCCTTTTCTCCCTCCCGTTCGGTTATTCAGGATCTGCCTATGCCTTAGCCACGATATTCTCTGCTTCCGTCAGAAACATTCCCCCGACCAAATTGAAAAACGAAAGTAATTGGAACGAGGTAAAGACCAAAATAGTAAAGGCTGTTTCTAAAATGGTGGATCTCACTGTCACCTGGGGGAGGGCCGAAGATCACAAAAATATCAGTTACTCCCAGTTCCATGACATTGCTTCCTTCAGGGAAATGTTTTCCGTCGACCAAAGACGGACAGATCAAGGAGGTTGGGTAGTACCGCAAAATGGCCGGTTTTGCATAAGAGGGAAGGGAAAAGGAGAAGTAATGGGAAACAGCGAGTGTGACAGGACATACACACTGCCCGCTCCCCATTTTCCGACCATAGTAACTGCCCCAAACACCTATTTCATTTGTGGTTACCCCAAGGCTGGTCTGGAAAGTGCTACATCGCATTCCTATTACCACCGACTTACACAGCCCCCGCCAATTACCACCTGATTGACCCTCTGACCCAAGTTAGGAGACAACGAAGGGGGGTCATAGATGCAGAAGATACTACGGGACAAGAAGTAGGAGACTTCTTTAAAGGCTTTCTCCCTTTCTGGGGACCTATGGCAAATAGTCGCCACATCCGGCAACTAACCCGTGTAGTTCAGGCCGCCATAGACGAAACATTGTGTTCTTGCTCCTACTTTGTTGAACCTGTTTATAGCTGACCTGAAGGGGCACTCAGTGTCTGCAACTCCCAAGCCCTTAGGTTAAGGAGTTTTGGGACTGTCCTGCTTCCTCTATGCTGACGAAGTGGTCTTGGTTAGTCAGGCTTAGGTGGGCCTAGTTCACCTTCTCAACACAATACAGGAATACTCTGCCGAAAATGGTTTGAACATCAACTTTGACAAGACACACACTATGATGATCAATAGTAACTGGAAAGCGACACCGGTCTGGCACAGAGGTAAGACACAAATACAGATAGCCACAGAATACAAATATTTAGGGGTAATCATCAACAAAGGGGGCCAATTTGCGCATCAGTAGGTTGCAATTAAAAGGAAAGGGTTGCCATTGGCAGTGACGCTAAAGATTCTAAAATGAAAATTGACGGGGCTAATGCTGTGCCCCTCCTCCAGGTAGTGCAAGCCAAACCTTTACCAACTAAATCGTATGGCAGAGAACTCCTGAGAGGTAGGGATGCCAAAATACTGGACAGCAACCTAGTTGAAGCTTACAGAATCATCTTTAGCATGCCAAGCTACACCTTGCCAGCACAGATCCGGCTGAAGTTTGGTCTGCAAAGCAAGTCCCTGGCCAGGTAAGGAGCCTTAATAATTTGCTGGGGAAAATTAGTAAGACAGCCCCAGCACTTTAAATTACTCTCTATGGCAGGAGCTGCCACAGAGAGACACATCGCCCGCCGAACTAATCTTCAAGAATCCCTGACTAAGACTGGGCGGACCGAGCTTTCGGAAGCCTCCACCAGACATACAGTTATCAAAAAGTTATAGAAATCAATAAAGCTCTTTTCACTAGTGGAAGACAAGGCTGTGTTCTCAGGCAGTACTCATGCCTGGATGTTACTAAATAGCTACAGCGCACTTGTTCCCTAAAAATACCTTTGCCGAGGCTACTCCAGAACCATCGAGGAGTAATTTCTGACATATCGTCTGGGGCAACTGCCATATGCTCTGCACTTCCCTAACCGGCAGAGATAGGCTACATCAACTTCCTGCCACTTGTGTGGTAAAGACAGAGAAGACCTGCCACACTTGTTATGCACTTGCAAAGGAGGCAGCTTTTCAAGGCCCATTTCAACTAAAGAGGGTCCTGTGTGTCCTCAGGGGGTGAAGCAGGCTGTGCTGGCCTGCTTCACCCCCTGAGGACCCACAGTTGAGCTGTCGATTGGTAAGGTCCTCTACACTGGTGGTTAGGAAAATGCCAAAACAAGACAACAAGGTGCCCTGATCACGACCCATCTTGCACTTTAACACATTGGGCGCGGCCGCGATTCTACGCCTGTGTGGCTTTTTTCGGAGTGGGCGGGTTCATGATGGCCCCCAGCCGTCATCAGCACACGCCCACTGCGTTGCATGACGGCCGTGGGCCGTCATCAGCATAGAAGGGGTTAAGAGGTGGCAGACCAAAACCACATCTGCTTCTGGTTATCTCTTATTGTAGTTCAATTACACTGAGAGGTCGAAACCTGCCATCTTTGCACTTGGCACTTCAAGCTCTGACACATTTTACACTTTGTGCTCTTTGTACTTGGAGTCAGAGTCTGATTGTCACTGACATCATTCCACCTTTCAATCATAGACAGTGGCCTTGTACTTGGCACTTCAAGCTTTGGAAGCATTTGTCATTTTGTGCTCTTTACACTTGTAACTAGTGTCTGACTGTCCCTGACATTGTTCCACCTTTCGATCATACTCTGTGGCCCACCGGCTGGCCCTGCTACTTTACAACAAGGAGAACATTAAAAGTGAACTTGAGGGAGGGGTTGGTTGACCTAACGCATTCTTCACTGGGCAGCTTAATAATTAGTGGGTGGCAGGCCAACACATTGCACCTTGTCCAGATCGACTTCAATTTGCTGAGCAAACTATGCTGGGAAGGAAACCTGTGCTTTAGAACTTTAAAACACTTTAACCACTTTTGCCCATTGGGCACTTTGCACTCAACTTGCACTTGGCCTACTGTGATGCCACAATGCCTCCTTTGAGCCGGTTCCTGTCTGTAAGGTGCTATTATCTGTTAAGTATGCTATTATCAGTTAAGTATGCATATATTTAATAGTGTATTGATCATTTTATTGCTTGTTTTACTGTATTGCAATGGTTTACAGTAACTATACAAATAAAAATAAACTTGAAACTTGAGATGGAGGCAACACACTACATTATTCGTTACCTAGGTGAACCTTCAATTCTTTCTCTACATTCCACTCATGTGTGTTGTTCCTGTCAATTAAATCCTTCGCATAGAAGTGTCTTGCCAAGTGGTATTGAGGATCTATGTTGTCAATAGCATGCATGTGCTTCAGAATCGTCTTCTTGGCAGGATGTACTGTGCTACCGACATATCTTTTTTTGCAGGGGCATTCCTGTACATAGACCACAACTTGGGAAGGGCAAGCAAGGAATTTGTTTTTTTTTCTTGGTTCCCTATCCATATGGTACTTCATATTCTGTTTTCCGTGTGCTGTGTTTACTGGCTTTACTATTCCCTCAGGTGGAAATGCCCATCAGGCTCCCAGTATTTGAATCTGTCCGAAGGGTAATGTGGCTACAGATTAGAATTTTCCTCAGCGGTTTACTTTACCGGTATGTGATACTGGGGGTCTGATCTAGCATGGGGCCAATAGTAGGAACATTGGAAAGAATACTCACATTTTTCTTAGAAATTTCTCAACTTCCTTTGGACTGTTTATTAAAGGTAGTTCCCATTCTAGAGGTTGCTTTGCCCTTATTGTCTTGTTTATTTGAAGGTTTGAATAAGATGTTTTCTCTGACCTGTTCTTTATTCCTTTCAGCAGCTCTTCTAAGTACCTATGGAGGCTAACCTTGTGCCCATAATCTTGTAAGCATAATTTCCTGTTTCTCCAAGAAAGTCAAATTGGAACTACCATTACTCTTGGCTCACAATAATTCTCCATAGGGGATGCTCCATTTCAAGATTTCAAGGTGATTGCTCAAGGCATGTAAGAGGCTATTCCCAGCCGTGGGTTTGTGTAAAAGCTTGGTGATAAGCCTACCAACTTGTACTTTCAGGAGCATATCTAGGAATTAAATTTGATTCTTACTGATGGTACAAGAAAAGTCTAGGGTACAAGTAAAGTCTAGATTGTTGTGATTGTCCTTAAACTTTTATTACATCTCCTAGCCAATTCCTCTTGCCCCTTCCAGATATTAAATAAGTCATGGATGCAACACAGCCAAAGAAAGGCCCTTTCCATATCACTGGTGTCTGTTCTGCAATGGGCAACTGCTCCTTATAGCACCCGAAAAAAGATTGGCTTGCTGGGAGCAAAGCATGTGCCCATCACAGTCCCTATGAGTTGGCGACAGATGACCTCGTTAAACATAAAGATGTTGTTAGATGAATAGTATTCAGCTTCTCAAAGTCTCTCAAGAAAAAAAAATCAATCAAATTCTTCCAATTCAAGAAACCCAACCCCCTATCCTGCCAATCCTCAAGTTTATTCCAAAATTACATAATGGTCTTAGTTTACTCATCGTTGGAGATGGGCTTGCAGCATTCTTCAACCCTCAATTGTCTGAGAGCCTCTTTGACATGCATATCTCTAAGGATAATGACAATTTTGCCTTCTTTATCCACTGGGAGGATGAGTATAGTATGGTCTTGGGCAAGATCGTCACAGATCTATCATTGTTTCCTTGTAATATGGTATGCTCTGTGTGGTTGTCAATGTCTCAATTTTGTTTAATTCTCATGTAACCTGCTCATTGAATGTATCAACTGTATATTAATAGTGTCATGTGGCATTTGTGGGAGAAACGTATGTATGTTTAGTTAAAGGATTGTTTTTAGTTTTTTTTTAGTTTAAGCTGAATGTTATTGGTTAGTGTACATTTTGATTTTGCTTAGTTTGTTCCCTCATTCATGGACAATAATTAATATAAATGTATGTATATGCAGATGCACACACATATATAGAATAATTATAAAAATACATGAAATGTTGTATATGTAATATATATGTATATATATATATATATGTATATATATATATATATATAAATATATTTAGAAATAAATATATATATATATAAAACATGAAATGTATTTTTAATTTAAAAAAAATGTGTTCTTGTATTTGGTATAATTTTCTCATGTATGCAATGTTTTACTGTTTTACTGTATTGTAAATTATTTTTAGGCTGTATTAGTTTATGTGGTTTGTTTAGTAATTAATTATGGGCCAGATGTGCAACCCTTTTTTTGCGGATGCAAACAGGAGATCCTCTTGTTTGCTACCGCAAAAAAGGGCAATGCAATGTACAAAGGCTATTTTGCGAGTCACTGACTCGTAAAATAGCATTTGCAACTCCCGCTATTCGGATGGGGCGTCTCTTCCTAATGGTGAGTCACCATGCCATGTAGAATTGTTTTGCGACCGTATTTGTGGCTGCAAAACACTCACAGATTACCACCTACTTCAAGTAGCTGGTAAACCACTCGTAAACGGGAAGGGGTCCCCAGGGGACCACTGCCTGCCCTTAAAATAAGTAAATTAAAAAGTTTACTTTTACTTTTTCAAATGCACCCCGTTTTTCTTTAAGGAAAATGGGCTGAATAAAAAAAAAGACCGCTTTATTTAAAAGCAGTCCCAGACATGGTGGTCTGCTGACCCCAGCAGGCCATCATCCCTGGGAGTGCTAGCCATTCCTAATGGGGTTGCAAATTGCGACAGCCTCATTACTATTCATGAGGCATGAAATTAGGAATCGCCAACAGTGTCTGAGACACTATTATACTTCCCAATTTACGAGCCTCAAATTGGTGGTTGTACATCTAGCCCTATATGTCTTCTAGAATAAAGGTGCACTAAAATGTTAATGTTATATTTTTTTCAGTTATTTTATATTGTATGGGTTATAAAAAATAATTTGCATGATATTATATTATTATTATTTAGGCATTATTATTTGCTATATTTGTGTTTTTTATATTTTATTTAGTTTGCAAGTATTTCATCAATTTGCAATATTTTGTTTATTTTAGATATATTTATAAGCAGCATTTATTTTGTGATGTTTGTTTGTTGGTTATCTATAGAATGGTGATATTTTAGTAATCAATATTTTTTACAATATTGTGGTAAATTGATGTTTAGTTTGTCGATAGTGTATCATATAAACCTTCTGTAGTCTACTACAACTTCAGCTTTCCATCTTCATCTCCAATGTACTCTTCTGTGATGACCTCTGTTGGTTGTAGAGTGTAACAGGTTTTCCATCTACATTGTACTCTTCTGTGAGGACATCTGTTGGTAGTATAATCCAACTCCAACTTTTAAGCATCCTTGTATCCTCTCTAGGGAATTGTTTGCAGTACAGTGCACCACGCTTTCTATCTCCACTGCACTCACCTGTGAGGATATCTGTATGCAGGATAGTGGCACCTCAGCCTTTGAGCATTTGTACAAGACTGTGGAAAATTTGGACCTAGATGCAGGGCAATACTGTATCTGTTTTCTCAAGATGTCAACTTTGTCAGTGCTCACTCATGCCTTTGTGCTGCATTATGCAAGTATGGTTTCCTATTTACACAGAACACATAAGGAGGTTGCGTAACTAACTCTTCCAAAAGCTGTGTCAGGGTTGTACAAGAAGGCCAGATTAAGTTTCTGTTTGGTTAGGTAATGCTCTTTCTGTACATAGTTATTGAGAAAAGATATTAAACAACAGAATGCAGGAAAAACATAAAACTGGATAAACCATTAAGTATTTATCCAGGAAGAGCTGTGTCACACGGAAAGTACTAATTGAAAAAAAGGTTGAGGTGCACTCAGTGCACTCAATTACACAATTTCAACAAAGGTTATTCGAAAAATGTCAACAATTGAAACAAACTTAGCGTGCAGTGCTGGAATGAGTCCTCCCTGAACTTGTGGAATAAATTCAAAGAATCTAGATCACCAGGGTGTACTAGACCCAACACACACATAGGCCTTCATAGTAAATATGATAAACATGAGTGTACCTTATAACATATGACAAAATATAGAGATAAATGCCTAACCATCCAACTTACACCTCACCTGTTCAGATTCAACTGGAGTTCAGCCTAACAAAACAACTTCTGGCAAGGCAAAGTTTCTATATAATGTACTGGCACAAAATAAAGAACTCTCCCCAGAATAGACTGAACAGCCAGCTCTGGCAAGAACTTTGCAACATATCCAACTCACCGGGCAGAAATTATTTGGAGGACTCAATTGCCACTACCGGGCTAGTCCACCCATGGGAAACTCAAACTACCCATGTTCTCTTTACACAAGTAGTCAAAAAGGTTATAAAGAAAACCTCCTTAGTTTAAGCCTAAGCTGCCTTTGCCTGCCGGAGCCATATGGATGACACTGAAAGGTTATAAATCACTTGGGTCTCAGGCATAATTCAAATTGGGGCATTCCAGGAAGACCAAAGACCAATTCTTAAAATACAGGCTAGGAATCCTGCCAGCTACTCCGCACCTTCCACCCTGGCTGAGGGAGAAATGTGGCCACACATGCAGACTATGAGGGAATGGTACTGAGGACATGGAACACCTTATCTGCTCCTGCTCTAAATTAAAGGAGGAAAGGGTAGGACTACTCAAAGTGCATTTTACCAAACAAATGATTCGAACACGGACACAGGCATTAATTAAATGCTTTGACTCCAAGGACCCTCAGCTAAATGGGAAGCTAATTAAATTCATGTCACTAGTAGAATCCAAGCAAGGGAGTGCTGTGCCCCATTCTCTTCTTAGTTCTTCTGCTTAAGCTGCTGACTCATACAAGGAATAAATAAGATGGCCCCAAAGAAGGGGGTTCCTACCTAAAAAGTGGCCAGTGATGAGACAGTGCCACCAATTTCAACAAGCCCTAATCCTGTTTCCAGCAACATGACATACCTGCTGCACCCTCCTCTGGAGAGGAAGCTGCTGTGTAGAGCATAACCCCTGAATTAACAATGGTTCCACCACCACCTAAATCAAAACTTGTGTCTCTCAGCACTGCAGTGATTGCAGTTATGGTTGCTAGAAGTGAGTATAAAATGAATTCGTCCTAACAGCAAAACAAATCTTCTTCACAGGAAACTGAACATCAACCCAGTCTGCTACACCTGATCTTTCAGATGTAGGAGCAGAGCATGTGCTACCAAGCAAGATTTTGTTGTGACTGCTCCTCCTTTGGATACATCGCCTAAAAGATTTTATAGGAAAAGGAAAAGAAAGAGTATTTTTCCATCTTATCCATGTCCTCTTCTGATGATTTTGACATTGATTAACAGCATAAACACAAAAGGAGCACTAGGGGGTATACAGTCAGGTCGCCCCCACTCAACAGTCTACAAACACAAGTAGACCTGACTAAATTTATCTTGAAGACACCTGAGAAGTTTATAAAGTTTTTCGAAACTTCCTTCAAGGCAAGGCCCACTACCACTAGCCTATGTGTCTAATTATTCAATTTCAAAGCAAAAGGTCAATACACCACGTGAAAGAAACATTTGTGTCCATACAAAGTTAGTGAAAAAATGTGAGAGAGGAAAGAAAGCAGCTCACGGTAGTAACACCAAGGGGGGCTTGCCGGTTGGTACTCATTAGCTCACCCACTTATCATCATCAGTAGCTTTCTTACCCGAAAGGAAAAGGGTGTGTTTCTTCATAGAATTATCAGAGGTGAGAAAAGAAAAGAACAGTGAAAAAAACATGTATAAATGCTCTGTCAGTGCTTGGGTCACTAAAGTGCCAGCTGGTCCCGTGAGAAAAGAAATGCAATTCTCAATTTTTAAAATGAAGTATAACTCACTAGCTAGATGTAATTGTATTTGGTGCAGTGAGCATCCTCAATTTAAAAATAGTCTTTATTGAACCATTTTCAAAAGCAGAAAGCCTACATGTTTCGCTGCCACCTATTTATGCAACTTAAACAGGGCTGCCAGGGTAACCCGTATTCACCTCACTTGAGACTCACACAGGACCTGTGGTTGTATGACATTAAAAAGAAGATGAACGTGCCAAGAGTAAATACAGCCTTACTTCCAAATGCACTCAAGGGTTATCTCAAAACTGCTCTAAAATTTGCATAATTACCTCGTGGCAGCTATCATCCCTCATACCTGCAATCAAGTTTTCGGGGACCACGCACCAGACGGTCACGTACCCCAATGGCAAGCACGATCGTCAGTATCACCTACAAATGTACACACATTAAATCATATTACAATAATCAAGCGCACTAATTAATGTGTCCTTATTTCCCACTCCCTCAATTCTAATGTCGGAATATTCATTCACAATGTTTATACTCTTGCCAAACTTTAAAACCCCCAATCAGGCAAGAATACTCTCCCCGAACGTGGGCCTGTTTCACTCGCCACAAATCCCAACCGTAAATGGCCAATCTCAGTTGATAATCACAGGCAAATGAGGGAACTTGACCCAAGGAGGCGGCGCCGTCCTAACCCTTGCACTCGTGCCACAAACCAGCCCTCAACCCCTTACTGCTACCGCGTACTGCCAGCGGCTACGTGCTACGTCCAAAGATCTTCAGAGGACACCGGCGTCTAGTATTTAAACACTGCCCTCAACCAGGGATCACCGTGAACTGGAAGCAACCACGCCGGTTTCCTCAGTGCCCCAAAATGATCCCCTTGTTTACAAGGTGGCCATCTTAGAGTAGTGTGAAGTACTACACTTCCCTAGGGGATGCCTAATGTATTGTAGAAAACATTTCTTTTAAAGATCCGCTTGTTTTGAACTTATATGATTCTTTTCAGTTTTAAATCAAACCAAGTTTTCCATAATTTCCTAAATAAAAAATTCTGGATACTCTTTATTTTTACAAATCCCGATTGTTGTTACAAAAATTTCGATTTTTTTACATGGTCATACAATCAGGGAGACTCAATAAAAAGGAGGGACCAGGTGTAGATTAGTCCCTACATGAATGTGCTAAAAACTGTGAAGCCAAACTTGGCCAGATCATTGCAAGGACCTCATAGATAAATATTGTTACTCTTTTATTTATTTTACTCTATATTGTTAGGTCTCCCGGTGGGCATTTTGAGTGTACGGTAAAACTGTGCTAACTTGATAACAGACGGTTTTACCGTCTGCTCTAAATGGATCGAACTAAAAGGCTGACAACTAAGATTAGAAAACTGGTTGAAATAGCTAAATACAATGGGTGGGTTACTCCCAAAGAGGCAGCATTCCTTACAACCTCCCACTGTATTATACCTTACTTTTATGTATTACAGAAGATACATAAGGCACAGAGGCCCACCGCCCAGGAGACTTTATCTTTGGTATCGGGTCTCTCCTCGAGCCTCTCTCTACTTTCGTGTATAACTTTCTTCGTCCCATGGTGAAGGAGATGTCTACCTATGTCCAAGACACCAAAGACATTCTACGAGTAATTAATGACATTGTGTTCTACATCACCAGGGACTATCTTGTCTCCTTCGAAGTCGAGTCACTTTATACATGTATCCCTCAAGATGAGACACTAGCAGCGATAAAAACACTACTTGAGCAAAGTGACCTGGACTCAATTTCTCCCGTACACTTCATTATGTAGTGCGACCGGATTACCATGAAAGAAAACTTCTTTCGTTTTGAAGACGCCCTCTATTTACAAACATAGGGCACTTCCATGGGAAGCTTTTTTGCTCCCAAGCTGCCTAACCTCTACGTCCATGGTTTTGAACAAGAACACGTCCTATTAGAATACAATCCATATAGGCATCACATTCTCCTATGGAGGCACTATATAGATGGCGTGTTTGTCTTCTGGCGTGGGACACCAGAGACTATCATCGATTTCCACAAATGGTTAAACACAAGGAATGAATTTCTCAAGTTCACCTTTGAATATAGGAACACCAGCCTTCCATTTTTGGATATACAGGTTTTCGTTTTTCCAAGAGGTGATGGACTGGGACTGAGTTATACAGGAAACCAATGGCCCGCAATGCCCTTTGTCCTATAACAGATATCACCCCAAAGCACTAAGGGATAACCTTCCGTATAGGCAGTTTCTCTGTATTTGGAGGAACTGTTCCTCCACAGAAAATATCAGCAATCTCGCAAGGAGTTTTATGACCCAACTGAAGGATAGACAATACCCTGCCAAACTGGTCAGGTGTTCCTTGAAGAGGGCTCTGAACAAAAACAGAGAGGCCTTGATTGAGGTTCATCCATCTAAGGAAAATAACACCAGGATAACCTGCATCCACACATTTTGTACTCTCTTTCCAATGGGATCCAGAGGAGCATTAAAAATAACTGGAAGATTCTGAATATTGCAAAAAAAAAAAAGCAATTGAAGGACAGAATGCAGAACAGTGTCATACATTCACCCCAGTACAGAGATATGGGCCTAAATCCATTGTTTTTTTGCTCACCATGCCAGTCCAGTTTGGACCCAGCCATTTTAAATCAGTCTTGACCCTGCACCCAATGGGAACAGTCCAGCCCGAACTGCCAGTCCAGGTCCTCCCTGGACTGGAAACAAGCATCCTAGGACCGGTTCCGGGCTTTCAGCCTTCATCAGCTAGGAGAGCACTACTCCAGTGGCATGGAGAGCACAGGACTCACGTCTGATCATACCCGTCCCACTCGGGGTGACAAATGCAAAAAGAACAATTGATGGACAGAATGCAGAACAGTGCATACATTCACCCCAGTACCGAGATCTGGGCCTAAATCCATCGTTTTGTTTTTTTGCTCACCATGCCATTCCAGATTGGACCCAGCCATATGCAAATCAGTCTTGATCCTGCGCCCAATGGGAACATTCCATCCCGAACTGCCAGGCCAGGTCCTCCCTGGACTGGAAACAAGCGTCCATTCCGTCCATCAATCGTTATTTTTCAGCGTTCCTGGGATGAGTTCCGGTCCTGGCGCCCGAGTGTACAGTGAGGAGTTGGGGGTGGTAATCAGGATATTTGTAGACTGAAGTTCTGCATGCGTGATGTTGAGGGTCCACTATGACTGAATCCCGCGATACCACACGCATGTTTTGAGGCAGTGTTGTGATATCTACCCACGTTGTTACATGCATGTATTAGGACTAACTGCAGGTGGTTCTGGCTAAATGCTGAGTCCAAGTGTACAACATCGATTTGATTAGATCCTAAACACCATCGATGGCTGTGCATGAAACGGAATGAATCTCGTTTTTTGTCTGGCTAGGCTGGATAAACTAGGGACATATTCATTTCTTGTGTTGTTAATATCTGGTAACAACGCATATATTTCTTACAGATTGATGTTACAATCGATCGTGTTGAGTTGAAAAACAGTGCTGGATTCTCCCCCGGAGTTTTTATGTTCAAAGAAACAATGATTTGTTTTGGACGGACTGGCATTTGAAGACAAACGCCTAGACTGATACTTCTAGTGGGCGGATGCTTAGGAATTAAAGTGTATAACTTCCAGCACAATGATATGCCTTATTAGATGAACACTAAGCCTAGTCCAGGGTACAGGGATTTTTTGGTATTGATGCTTAGTGAGTGGAGGGCTGTCCCTTAAGTACCCTTATTTCCCTCTTGGCTCCCTATTGTATTGCACGTTTAACAGAACCCTGCTACATGTCCATGTCTTGAACGATAATGCTGCAGCGCTGCTCTATGGTAGTCATTATTTCATGCAATGTAGCTCGGCATATCTTCCTGCAAACTGTTTACCTGTTTACACACGAGGCAGAAAAGATCGCCGTTATTTGCTCATCTGCTATCCAGCTCCCATACGTAATTGATGGAACATTACCACTGTTGAGTGTCCTTTACAAAAATCTGTATAGAAAATGGTATAGTGTTACAATTGAGTTGTACTTGCTGTATTAATTGTGGAATACACTGCGGCTCAATGTCTACACCGTCCACCACAAGGAGCGGTTGTTTACTTGGGACCAGGAGCCGACATGCAATGCTGGCAACATCTAAACACCTTCAGCCAATCCCTATAGTATGTGCAAAGCATTGCTTACTCACGCTTGCATGAATACCAATAAGGAGAGATCCGCTCATCAGCCAATCCCAATGAGCTAAAGCTGGCTGACACATGCTTGCAAGAATACCCATAAAGAGGGATCCACTCATCAGCCAATCCTAACGCCTACGTTATATGACAGCTCTTTAATAATGTAATACCTGCACTTTCACAATTGCTTTATTAACAATCCTCCTTTCTCAAATTTGCTTGAAAAGCAAATTTGGGGGCTTGGGATCACTCGCTGCGCTTGCTCGCTACGGTGCAGTATGATTATCAGTTTCCGGGCCACTACTTTCAAATGTCACCAGCCGACACTGATCTGTAGTCACCCCCTTAATTACATCAACTATTATACCAGCAGGATCATGTTTACTAATGAGTGGTGTTATAATCATTGGCTGGCACCGGATATCCCTTGAGTTACCAGTTTGTTGTGCTACCAACTTTCGCTGGGGTTGATAGAATAACCATAGTAAAGCTGAGCTAAAATTGTTCTCCAATCTGAGCAATGGAGATGGAATAATTCACATCCTATTCTGAAATTAATTTCCCCCCAAGGTCTGACACCAATTTGGTAGATTACATCCACAAGCTTTTAATTCCTTTTTCCTCGTTTTCAGTTCCCAACATAGCTATCGGTTGGGTATTAATACAGATTGCATGTATATAGGGAAATAAATCTCACATATACTCATTTTTTTAAATCAATAGTGAATCACAGGGACTACGTATCGCAGCATGCCCGTCTGTTCCCAGCTTGCTAAACAGAGAACGTGACATAAGTGCGTCATGTTATGCTGTGGTACCGTGGTTCAAAAACCTCCGTACTGGACCCATTGAGTACCTCAGGTTCCTGCTCACAGCAAGCCTGGAGTACCGATGGAGAGGTAAGGAGGGGTGATTGAGCTAACATGCTTAGGGTTTCATATCTCATGCGCTGAGTCATGGGCTCTTGGACTGTCTCAGAAAAGGTGGGCACACTCGTTTGAGTTAACTCAGCACTCTTTGCGTTTTTCTCATCGTTTGGGAGGCTTTTGCACTATGTTGTCACTATGCACTTGGTTGCTGTGAGAAACATTTGCCAGAATGCATCAAATGTACACACTTGTATATTTAGCATGAACTCGCAGTTGCCAGCACACACGTAGTAATTTACCTCTTGCACATTACCTGGTGGAAGGAATGCATATTGTTTCCAACCAGTATTGTCTGAATTGGTTAATACACATGGCACTACACCTAGAGTGTGGGTCTGTTGTGACTGTTAACATTTTGAGACCTTGATCGTAGCAATTGGCCATAGAGTATATCCCCGATAACGCTGTAGCCCCACCGTGGTGTAGAGTCACGCTAAAACATTTGTGGTGAATATTGGACTGCCACTAGCTTACCCTTTATTTCATGTCTGCTTGCCTAGTCTCCTTTATCACCTAATCGTATAGAGAAAGGCCTCGTTGACACAGGATCTGCAACCACGCGTAAAGCAGTTGACCTCTGGTCAGGCTCATACCACTGTTCGCTCTTCACAGTGAGAGTTGAGCACTCGGTTTGCATGGTTTCCGATGGCTGGCATGAACAAAGTAAGTATCTGTCCTACACTTCTGTTACTTACAAAGTACGCCACGCTCTACATATGATTTTGGCATATGCCCAATTGATTTCAACTAGCCTTATTTAGGTTGAGGCTGCTCAACAGCATTAGGCATATACTTAACGCTAGAATTGTCCTGAACACAACTAACATTCAGTGGACTTATCAGTGCATTGGAAACTTACCAGAAGATATGTGGTGTCCACAATTATCAGGATATTTATTCCAGTATGCAGTGATAGCCATAAACCTTATACACATTTTTAGAAATGGCTGTGTCTTTACTCTCTTGCAGTGACACTAGCTAGCTTACTGCTCGAGCATTGTGCTTACGATTGTCTTGTGAACAGCTTTTAACATATAATGATGGGAAGCTGTGTCAAATAATTTACTGCATTTGACACAGTGACAAATCCCCTTTTTTTTCAGAGTGATGCCCCTTCCCTGAGCTGTTGCCAGGTTGAGACGAGGCAACGTATCCTTACACCACGGGGAAGCTACCATTTTACTGTTATTTCTGTTTCTACCAAGGATGAGAACTAAGTCTAACAAAGTGACATGATTAACCTTTTGTCTGCCTGAAAAGACAGTTGCATTGTTTGATCTCGTCTGTTGCTTTTCTTGTCATTCATAGGTATGAACAGTGAATCGTTTACACCAAACGTGTGATTACTGGTTCTGTATACACATTGTTTGTGGTTCGTTATTGTTACCACAGCTTTTTACACACTCTTTTTCATGGCAGTCGCACATAATATCTTTTTGGTCTTGACGAAAGCCGCAACTGAAGCTGAAACATGTAGACCCGTTCACGTCCACCATATGCAGTTATTATTTTAAACTGCTGGCTCTCTGTAATTCTGACACCAGGAACAAACTGCTCCTGGTAGTTAGCTTAAACACCACTTCCTCACACTAATACTTCTTTAGTTTTGCACTGCGCTCACCACCCACCCTATCTACTAGTCTTCTCACCTGAAGGATTTATTATATCCTATACAGTGTAGGAATAAAAACATTCCTGAGCTCCTCCCTCACAGTGAGGGGGTTGTAGCCCTTGGCGGGGCTAGGGTTTCCCATCAAATGGAGAATCCCAGATGATGAATCATGCCACCTCGGTGGGTTTTGGGATTACGTCCTAATTAAGAGATCCCCTTAATAGCACAGGGCGATCTTCTTTGCTTCCTCTTACGTGTGTTCTTAGACCCGAGGATTGTATGAGTAGGTTCGAATGGCTCCCAGGAAAGGGAACTAAAGAGTCTTGAATGAAAGAAGGTGTGACCCACTCCTGAGATGATGTCCTGTGGTTGTGCTTACTACTGCACAAGCTTTAAAGGGGGATAGCCTGTCAAAATTCAAAATAGCTTTATTCAACAGCATGTGTCATAAAAGCATTGAATAGCATATATACAATAAAATGGAACCTGTACAATAAAAAGAGAAAAAGATCATGTAATAGAGAGGGTTATTTAAAAGTCTCATAAGATAGAATTAATAGCAGCATATTTGGTTAAAACAACATTAAAAAAGTATAATAAAAGATAATTCATTCTGGGGCACTATGTACATATAGGGAACAAGTCTGTTGTAGTGAGCAGTGTATAGCAATGTGAATGGTGCTATTGCTATCTATATCATAATTACTATTTTGAGAGTTACATTGCCGACCAATATAGTATCTACTTTAAACACATATAATACATTGTGTATCTACATTAGGGTCACACCTTGTATGGCTCTATTTCTGATTAGTCAGGCTTGGCTTAAGAACTTGGCCGCTTCACATGAAAATAGGACACTGGGTTCAGATTTTAGAATGTGCAGAGCAGACCGGAAGTCATGGGTGCCAATGTCGCTACATATTGGTTTTATCCACTTGCTCCTAGCTGTAGCGTATTCAGGGCAAGCAAAGAGGACATGGGCCATGAACTCGACCAACGCTTCGCAGCACGGACAGTGCTCTGTCATGTTCTCGGCTGTATGCCACTTTGCCATGAGGGTGTTAACAGGAAGCGTGCCAAACCTAAACTGAATGTACAGGGTCTTATCTCGTGGGACCTGGATCACATCTAGGTAAGGCTCCAGACATCTGACTTTCTTAAACAAGAGAAACTCTTCTGTCAATCTACCTCCAGACATCTGACTTTCTTAAACAAGAGAAACTCTTCTGTCAATCTACCTAACATTGGCTTGCATAATTCTTGCCTGTCAAACCAGTCCCAATAGTATCTCTTAAGTTCCGCTTTACATGACAGAGTCTGGGTATCCCAATAATCTCTAAGGCCAAGTTGCATCATTGCTTTCTTCACAAATGATAACCACTTGACCCTATGGTTCACATCCAGATTCATTACCTCCGTTAGGGCTAAGGCATAGTTGGTAAGCTCTTCTGTACACCGTAGGCAAGCCCAGAAGAGTAAAGCTATAGCTCCAAACGGACGCCTACCCATGTCGTACATTAATGGTGTTAAAGGGGTGTTTCATGGGAGCGTCTCCAAATCCCTCAGAAATTTGTGCTCTGGCCTACTTATTACGTCCACATTTTCGAACTCCCATAGCTCTGCTCCATACAGAGCAGAGCTAACTGCTTTTGCTTCATAGACTATGAGCGCAGGGGCAACAGGCCTACTATATGAGGAGCGATGTTCCTTGCTTATTGCCCCAGTCACACGTCTATGGTTCAATAGCATTTTAGCTATATGGGGCCTCCAGAGCAATTTATCTGAGAGCTGTATGCCCACATATTGAATATTGAATATCCTGTCACAGACAGATGTAACTCACACCTAATTCTGCACCGTGCATTGTCCAAGTAGCCAGCGTGGCACCAATCCCAGTGGGAGTAAAATCAGTTTCATAACTGGTGAGCTGGGGGAGTTCTACATTTCCCTAGCCATACCTTAGGGATGCCCCCAAGGTTTTGACTGGGAACAAAGATTCTGCCTTGTTGGATTTTGGCAGAGGAGGGCAGTGTGGGATTCAAACCCACAGCAAATGATGCCAAAGTGGCCTAGTTGGCTAGCCTGCTGTTAGGGTACAGGGACACTAAAGATGCAAGAAGCCCGTCTTTCTGAAGAGTTCATCTGACATGGTCCAATAAGACCTGCCCTGGACCCTGTGGCTGGCTTTCCCTGGATTGAGCCCTGACCCCCAAGTGGTGTCCTAAAGGTCCTGGGCTCTTAGATAAGTGTCAGAGCTTACTCCCCCCGCTTAACCCTAAATGATGGGGCTTAAAAATTTTCCCAATGATGTTTGCTAAAAAGTCCAGAGGCTACCACAGGACTGCTTGTGAGTCACAGCTTCCCACGTCACACTGCAGGTCAGATTCAACATGCTTTGCCCCACTGAAAGGATCTTGACTTCCAAAAATGTTTCTAAGTCTGAAAGGTAGAAATTGTCCCTGGGCGTTGGCACTAAAAGTATACAGTCATCTTGGGACCTTCCTCGGGTGCGAACTTCAAATTCTCCCTCACAGAGCTTTTCTGACAAAAATCAGTGGCTTCACCGGCCCTTCGTTCAATGGCTATCTGGCCCTCCGGAACCCACCTCAGCCACAACCTACTACCCTGCCCCACTGAGGATTGTCATCTTCCATTCCAGAGACTAGGTCAGAAGGTAAAACTTACCACCAGGCTGAGCCATTGTAGTCGATCTTATCTTTTGACTTTGACCCTCTCTAGCACAACTAGATCTCCATGGTTGGCGCTTTGCACTTTTTGGTGCTAGAAATATCCTAAAAGATGAAAAATCATTTATATGGTTCCCTACATTAGACTTTTGTTATTTTGGTGTCTATTTTTATATCTTGGTGTGGGATTTTCACTGTGTTTTCTTTTCTCTATTTTAATTGTTTTGGTACTGATAAATGTTTTATACATTTCTCCCAAGTTAAGCCTGACCAATCTATCCTAACAAAGGCTAGGCTCAGGTTTATAATATGGAGACCTGGAGTTCTGGACTTTTTGGTTCCGTCCAGAGGTGTCAGGGAACAACACCCAAAGACCCCGGAGTTCCACCTGCCTTGGTGCGCAAATGAACAGAAACACGGGCTTCTCGATGGTGGCGTCAAAGACCAAAGGTTTATTACTGCAGGGACACAGAAGTCACAGAAACTACGCATGGGCAGTGTCTAGGAGCCTGTTCAAATTGTACAAAGAGGGTTGCTCCTTATATACTAAATTTTGGCCTTCAGGCGAATTCTTCACATGTTGGTACATTCCCAAAACCTTTGTGTCCTAAACAATAAATATTTGGCGTTACACAGGAACCGTCGATAAAATCTGATACCAAACATCTACGAAGAGGGGTTCCCACTAGTTCATCACAATCCCTTGTCAATATTGCATTCAAGAGCCGGACCGCCTCATCGTAAATTTCGTTACCTCCCCCTAATAAAGATTCAGAAAGAAAGGAACGGAGCCAGGTGTGGAAGATAGAAAAGTGGGATAAGGGATGTTTGTGGGTTGTAAATGGGCAAGGCTACCGGCTTCGGCCGCCTAATCATGATCGGGACAATGGACACAAGAACCAGTTCAGTTGGGCTGGCCTCGGGCAGAGGAGGCAGCCTTTGTCGAGTTATGTAGCTACAGCGTGATCTGGTTTAAGGTGCACGTGTCATGAAAGAGGTGAATCTCCGGCTAAGGCTACGTGTCCTTAATCGAAATGAAGTGATCAGAGGTTATTGCGTATGTGAGGGCAAGAAACACAAAATGGCTGCCATGATCTAAGATGGATGCCGTGGGTAGATCAGAAATGTGTTCATAACAGGAGTACTCTTGCTCGTAGCATAGCGAAAACACCAGGATATGCTAAATGGATCATTTGCGGTTCGCTGATACCAATATTATGTATTTCCGACAACATTGAAAACACGGGTTCAAATCGTCACGGAACCTCAGACCCTCCTTTTGCCCTTACATAGGCAATTACTCAGTCTATGTCAGAATCTAATTCTATGCTCATCAGGTCAGTGACATGCTGTTGTATCATCATCCTTTCTCGTGCCTTTTCTCCAAACGCAGGTGGTTTCCTAAAACAGGTTGCAGCACAAAGGCTACACAGGGCTGGACCACACTGAATAATCAGGCAGCATGAGAAGAGGAATACTATGATGACACCAATGACCATTAGAACCTTCCATCCCCACGCTGAGATCAGAGTCCAAAACCACTCCATGAAGGACCAGTTTCCCTTGTCTACGTGTATAGAGTCGGAAATCTTGTGTAGCTTAGAGATCGCCTCGTAGACTGTTGGAGCATTATTGGGAATAAAGACACAGCAGCTCGATTGGATCATTCTGCATACCCCACCTCGATCTGCAAGTATAACGTCTAGAACCATTCGGTTCTGCAACGTCATGAGTCTATCCGCCTGAAGCTCAGCTGTCAAATTGCTAAGGGCACCAGCAGTTTCGGTAATAGTAGATTCAACTACCCGTGTTAGCTGACGTATGTTTCTACTATTGGCCATAGGCCCCCAGAACGGAAGGAAGCCTTTGAAGAAGTCTCCAGCTTCCTGACCAGCGGTATCTTCCTTGCTGAAGACACCTCTTGCTACTCTGGTCCTGTGGTAGTCAGATGAAGCAGTGTATGTTGGAGGCAACAATCGAGCAATATAACATGTACCTGAAAAGTCAGCAGGTAACCATGTATATGCTCGGTCTCGACAGATGAAGTAGGTACCCCTAGCAGTAAGAAAGGCAGGGGAAGAGTTAGCCGGAAACACATAAGTCTCTACGCACTCACTCCTCCCTAGCTGAGCTCTCGGATTTCTCCCATTACCTTGCAAACAGACCTGACCTTGGTGAGGTACGACCCAGACTGGAGTTGAGCTTTTACGCTTGCTTTCTCCCAAACTAAGGCGATACTCTGAAGAAGTCAAACTTAAATATACTCGCAATTCGTCTCTAGGGTATGATGGAGTATTATTGACGTCCTTGATCATGTCAATAATTCCCTGGACTAAAGCTTTGTTGGCAGAGTTATATTTAGTGGAACGTGGTGGACGTGGAGGATAGGTTTCAAGGGCATAAGCAAAGATCGTTTGAAGGGCCTGAAATGATCCATTGTAGCTGAAAGGCAAAACCAGATAGGGAATGCCTTTATCCATAGTGTGGGGTATCAAGCCACACACCCAGCAGTCTGTAGTGTTAACTACCAGTTGGTGTTGGTGCAAGAGCTGTATAAAAGTGTTGTTAATGAATTCTGAGCGTCGAGCTTGCTCATGTTCAGGAAACGAGTGAAAAGAGTGTATAGAGGAAACAGTAGAAGTAGCAGGATTAAGGGGAGGTACTGTAGTTACTGGCACAAAAATCAAACTTATACTGAAAACGATTCCACCCACCAACGTTATCAAAACAATTAAAAATGTAATGGCACATTGCATCAAAAAGTATTTGCTGTGAAGAATTCTGTAAAGTCTGTTTCTGCGAACATAAATCACATTTTCTCGTTGTAGCGCAGGAAGCTCCATCTTCTACAATCCGCTCGCGACCACTGATGATGTGTACGTAGATGAAAATGCCTCTATCAGCCCTGGGAGTTCCCAGAACCAACAGAAAGATCGACCTTGTGTCAGACCCCCGCAGATTCAACTAGGCACACAGCCACGACCCTACGGCTACCCAGACGGCAAGGCAATTTTAAAAAAAACAATAAACAATAGCAAACTTCCTGGCTATAGGCAAAAGTTCAACATTTTGAAATATCACAATGGGCAGTTGCCTGCTTTATTTGTCCATGTTACGAGGTCGTAAATTGTATCTTTGCTTTGCAGGTACTGTTTGATCGGCAAATAATGTATCACTGGTAGCTGTTGCAGTGTTCAAGTTCGCAGATGGCAGAGTTTTTTCTGATGCAGAGGACAAATGTTCGGAGTTCAAAGGAGTCTTTTCAGGAGGAGAGTCAGAGTTTGGAGTGTCAGTGATCAATTCGGCATCGCTGAAAGGGATGAACTTTGGCGTGCGTTCAAATTCGGAGGCACCAATTCCCTTCTTCACCCAGTCGTCGTAAGGAAGTGGCAAAGGTACACGCTTAACATGAGATGCGTGCACCCAATGCTTGCGACCAGCTACACGAACTGCTGTTCTCGTTGCAAGCAGGACCTGGAAAGGGCCGATGTATCTGGGCTGAAGATTCTTCGTCCTCGCGAAGTTCCTTATTACCACTTGATCGCCGGGTTTCAGCTGATGCCCTGGACTCTCCGGAGGCTTTGGTAAAGCATCGAAAACCTGTTGGTGAATAAGACTCAATTTAGCAGTCAAGTCGTAAAGGTAGTCTATCAACATAGGATATTCTAGAGAACAAAACTCCTTAGGCCTCGGCACACCCCAAATATTTGCCGGGCGGCCAAAAACGATCTCATATGGGCTAAGCCCCACTCTAGAATGCACGGTTGCTCTTGTTGATAACAAAGCCAAGGGAAGTGCGTCTGGCCAGGATAAACCTGTGGAGGCTTGAATTTTGGCTAGTTTCAGTTTGAGGGTGCCATTGTACCCCTCCACTAAACCAGCAGACTGGGGATGGTTCGCACTATGAAACTTCTGTTTTATGCCTAGGCCGGCACACACACTCTGCATAACTTTCCCTATAAACTCACTTCCGTTATCTGACCATACAATCCGTGGCATACCGAATCTAGGGAAATATTCTTTGAGAAGAATTTTGGCAGTTGATAGGGCAGTATAGTCCTTTAGTGGGTATGCTTCGATCCACCTGGAAAAAGCACAAACTACCACCAGGACATATTTCAGATTATTACAGCGATCCATGTGAATGAAGTCTAACTGAATCACTTCAAAGGGGCAGGAAGGAGGAGCGAAGTGACCAGCAGGAGTTGGAGTTCCCTTGCCAGGATTATGCATCAGGCATACCATACAATTTTTCACCACTCTCTCTGCACACTTACTGATCCCATCATTCTTTCAGACTGGAGCCAACATCTTACAGATCCCTTTAGAACTTATATGCGCTACTCCATGCGCCATCGTCACCACTGCAAGCACATACGCATCAGGCAACATCCAACGCTGCTGTTCTGTCAAATCAATCCAACACCCATTCGAATCCAACTTGCCCATACTTTCTCTCCATACACGTTTTTCCTCCTCAGTTGCTTCTTTCTGAATCTCTTTCACACTTTCCATTGTATCCTCACACATTCCAGACTCAGCAATCCATCTTGCAGACGTAGCAACATACATTCTGCTCATCATGTCTCTAGCTGTCTGTTTAGCGGTCTCATCAGCAAAAGCATTCCCACGACCAACATCATCCGTGATTGCTTTATGAGCACTGCACTTTACAATCGCAACTTCAGTCGGCAAGGTTAGAGATTCCAACAAGTCGTTAACTAGCTGACCATGTTGAATCTTAGTCCCATGGGACGTAATGAAACCTCTTTCTCTCCACAAACGGCCAAAACTATGGGCCACGCCAAATGCGTACTGACTATCTGTAAAAACATTCACTCTCTTTCCCTTAGCTAAAACACACGCTCTGGTTAAAGCTATTAATTCTGCAGCTTGGGCAGAATTCTGATTCACTCTTGCAGTCTCCACAATCGTCTTCAAAGTCGTTACTGCGTAAGCAGCACTCACATCACCATTCTCCAATTTAAAACATGACCCATCCACATACAACGTGCCATCTGGATCTGATAATGGAGTGTCCTTTAAGTCAATACGTCCTTTTGTCTCTTCCTCCGTTCTAAAACAACAATCATGTGGCTCGGAATCACTCGACTCTTGATTAGCCGGCAACAGCGTTGCTGGATTCAATACATTGCATCTTTTGATCTGAATATGACTCGCTAGTAATGTCAGCTCATAACCAGATAGTCTCGCACTGGTAAGGTGTTGTGTCTTTGTTCGGTTCATGAGTGTATCCACCGCATGAGGAACCATGACCACTAGCATGTTGTTCATCACCAAACCAGCAGATTGTCGAATGGAAGCCGCAGCTGCAGCTGTAGCTCTCAAACAACTAGGTAACGCTCTAGCTACCGGATCCAATGTTGATGAGAAATACGCACAGGGGCGTTGTTTATCACCAAACTTCTGTGTCAGAACACTCAACGCGCAACCTTCTCTCTCGTGAACGTAGAGCGTCAATGGCTTACTGTAATCAGGTGTACCCAATACAGGAGCTGAACACAATGCTTTTTGTAGCTCAGAAAAACTCTCTTGACATTCATCAGACCATGGTACCGGACTCGGAACATTTTTCCCAGTCAAAGCTACCAATGGTTTCGCTAAAAGAGAAAAATTTGGGATCCACTGCCTACAGTAAGAGGTAATACCTAAAAAGGCACGCACTTGCCTCTGTGTGTGGGGAACACTCATCTGCGTAATTGCTTTTATTCTCTCTGGGGTCAACTTCCTTCCCTCCTTTGACAAGAGATGACCTAGATAGGTCACTTCTTGGCAGCAGTATTGCATTTTTGAAGGTGATACCTTGTGATTCAAATTAGACAGATGATGCAATAGCGAAACCGTAGCCGCTTTGCAAGTTTCCTTGTCATCGGCAGCCACTAAAAGATCATCTACATACTGCACTAGAGCAGAACCTGGAGGAAGGACAAAGGAATCTAACTGACTTTTTAATGCTTGACTGTAAATAGATGGGCTCTCACAGTAGCCCTGTGGAGCGCGTTTAAATCTGAAACTGCGACCTCCTAGACAGAAGCCGAAAATATCTCTGCTTTCCTCGGCTATCGGAATGCTGAAAAAGGCATTCTTCAAGTCGATAACTGAAAACCAAGTAGCTGTAGCAGGAATCAATGTTAACAAGGCGGTAATGTCTGGAACCACAGGAAACTGCGGGACCACAATCTTATTGACTTCTCTGAAGTCGATAACAAACCTATACACTGGAGGCTTTGTAGGATCAGTTCGTTTCAAAATCGGTAATACAGGACTATTACAAACATTTCCTCTAGTTTCTTCAACCACACCTTTCTTAATCAAATCTTGTACAATCAATAAAAGCGCACGCTCACCTTCACTAGATATTTTGTATTGAGGAATTCTTGGAAACTTCACATTTGCTTTCAAAGTTACTACATATGGTGGTATTTCTAAAAGGCCTACATCATTAGGACCAGTCGCCCAAAGAGAATCAGGGAGTGAACGCAGCTCTGGCGGGAGTGCATCCATTGATAAGTACATCAGAGAGGTGATTCTTCTACCCAATGTAAGCTGTACTCCTTCCGGAGAACAGTACAATGTCGCATATAGTCGTTTTAACAAGTCTAAACCAAGCAGATTTTCATTACAACCTGTCGTCAAAATCAGAGGTGCTTTCAGTTGACACGGTCCAACAGAAATAGACAAAGGACCAGATATGGGGTTGTAAACAGGGGCGCCTGAAAAACCTACAGAAACATTTGTTGAGCCAGACAAAGGTGCGCCAGGGAGTTTCGCATGAATGATAGAACTTTTTGCGGCACCAGTATCCAACAGAAATGGTTCGACTACACCTGATGTTGCTACTGCGACATAAGGCCCACTCTGATCCACTGGAACTGATACTACTCCCTCTCTCTGTCCATGGCTGTCCTAGTACCCATTTTGCTGAAATCCCTCATCCACTTCACAATAGTCTTCAACAAGATATTGTTGAGATCTATTTTGTTGGGCTGACTGTCCATTTCGTTGATCAAAGTGATTGGAAGGACGATCATTCGTCTGTGGAGGCATAGCACCTCGCCCTCGACCTCTAGAATTCTGCACAAAACTACCACGACCTCTCTGAGCTGCTGCTGCATTATTTTGCGCTAAGATCGGACACTCATTCTTGTAGTGACCCTCTTTCTTACAGTACGCACACTGGTTCCATTGATATTGAGGCCTCGGTGAACTATAATCTGTTCTTTGATACGAATTCTGTTGCATATTAGTCTGATTCGTGCGAGGCGGATACGCCTGTTGCAAAAGAACTTTAGTTTTTAAATCTTTCGTTTTCTTGTCTGATTTCTCTTTTTCCTCTTTATCCCTATTTTCATAATACTGTGCAGTTGCAAGTATTTGCGCAGTTGTAGAAACAGCCCACGCACTCTCTGAATCCTTTAATTTATTGCATAATTCAGGTAACAAATTATGCACAAATTTATCGACAAACAGTCTCTGTCCTCCTTCTGTGCTCATATCCTGACCACTATGATCTACAAAAGTCTCTTCGAACCTCGTGAAGAAGTCGGAGACACTTTCGTCTTTCTTCTGCCTGCATGCGGATAACTTGTCCCAATTAACACGCAATGCGGGCATCAGAGTCTTCATTAAGTCTATTATCCTACCTGGAAGATTAGCAATTAGGGGTTCGGGTTTTGCACCACCCGTTTGCTGACCATCCGCTGCAATGATAGCTGCCCAATCACCACCTAGGGCAACTGGATGATTCTCTCTACGAATTTTAGCCCAGATTGGTTGCGGAACTACATTACCAAATAACATATCAATGTCCGCCAAGTTCATTATGCAAGCCTCAACTGTCTGTGTTAATTCCTTATAGTATCCAGCAGGATTCTTACGCGGGTCTGGCAAAGCCTGTTTCACTGCTAGCACTTCGGCTCGCTTCCACGGAATGTGTATCCATACTCTCTGGAATTGCGCCGGGGCGGCTACAATACCACGAACATTATCAGCTTGCACAGCTTCGCGCCAAATTGGAGGAACCTCCCTCATTGGATATTGGCGACTCAGCTTCGTCTTACCTTTTTCTAAATCTCTCGGTGAACGAAGAGATGGATCATTTCTAAAACTTAAGATCAGTTCCCTCGCTTCTTCTATATTTTGGCCTACTATCATTCCTGCAGCAAAGTCTTTCTGAACCTTAATTAAGTCTTCTAGATTTGATTCAACATCATCTTCTTCTATCTCCTCACGTAACAGCGAGCACATCTCATCAAAGACATACCGTTGTGTTGGTTCCTTCCACTGCATAAATGTATCTAGTACATCTCTCGCACTATATCTCCTACTCTTCGAAATCCATCTGAGAGCCGTGGAATCTAAAATTCCCCGTTCCTCAGTGCTTGGATGCTGGCTGCGTCTCTGAACAGAGTCAGAAGTAGGAGTCTTAATTAGAGTTTTATAGAAAGGAGACAGAATATTAGAAACAGAATCAGTGATTCTTCGACGAACAGAAAGCGGAGTCAACACACTCGCAGACGTAGAGAACACAGTAGAGGTAGGAACAGATAGCGGGACAGTAGGAGTATCGAGAAAAATAGTTTGTGGAACAGTAGGAGTAAGCGAGACAGATACAGGTATAGAAGTCGGCGACCCAGGAGGAGGAGGAGCCGTTGGAACATTCACATTAACCACAGGAGGTACAGGAACTTGATTCTGAGGGGCAGGAGCAGGAATACCAGGTTGTCCAGCAACCGGCAATTGAACATTCGGTAAAGGTGGAGCCGTAGCACCTTGTGCATACGGTGGAGGTGACCGTAACAGATAAGACAACAGAGGATCGTTTTCGGGGTCCTCTAGTATCTTAGCTGTTTTCGATGGCAAGGCAGGATAGCACTTGTCGATCGCTAAATTATGCTCTCTAATGGCCACCTCTATGGCCTTCTCACACTCGTTATTTTGCAACTGTTTAGCCGCTTGCCCCAGAGTCAACTCTTCTTGCTCTTTCTGTTCTTTCTTTAACCTTTTAATTTCTCTCTGTTTGGATTCTTTTCGCCAGTAACGGAAAGAATCAAACATTGCCGGCCGGGCTTTCTTCCTAAACAATTTCGCTTCTAAATTATCAAGAATTTCGGGTTCAAAACTACCATGCAGTGGCCAACTAAGGACACCATCTTTCTCAGTGTAGCGGACCCACACCTCCTTATAAGATATAGGACCCACACCATGTTTACAGTACAAGTCATATAGGGGAGTCCCAATCGGAGGAACCAGACATGAGTCCTCCAATCGTGAGTCACTGTTGCAACCAAAGCACGACAACATACAATTTCTCCGACTTACCATTGTTTAGTCCGGAACACAAAAACAAACAAAACAAGAAACAGATATGTGCACCTGAACCAAGAACTTTAGGCCTACCAAAACGAACTGATGTATCGATACCCAAACTGAACCAAATAGATTATCGTAACCAGAACAACCAATGATAATCTTACGAAACCAAACCAAACCAAGAACCAAAAAGGATTTTAACAACCCTCACGAAGTAACCAACTAGCAACCACTAAATACTTAACTGAGGCACTGAAGACGTCACCAAGGAGAAACCCGTCACGTTTCGCTGTACTAAGGGCTGCACCTCGGGTCCAAGACAGGGCGACGGTCAAGGCAACGGCCCACTGCAGCCGTCCTGAACGGGAACCCTCGTGGAAGAGAACTTCGGGCCACTTTTGCGATATGCCAGGATCAATGAAGTGGGGCGCCTCCCTCAGGAATCTTCACACGAAGCTTCTCGAACTCTTCAGGCTTTTGGACCGGTACCGAATGACGTCGCCCCACCTTGGGCGCCAATTGGAGTTCTGGACTTTTTGGTTCGTCCAGAGGTGTCAGGGAACAACACCCAAAGACCCCGGAGTTCCACCTGCCTTGGTGCGCAAATGAACAGAAACACGGGCTTCTCGATGGTGGCGTCAAAGACCAAAGGTTTATTACTGCAGGGACACAGAAGTCACAGAAACTACGCATGGGCAGTGTCTAGGAGCCTGTTCAAATTGTACAAAGAGGGTTGCTCCTTATATACTAAATTTTGGCCTTCAGGCGAATTCTTCACATGTTGGTACATTCCCAAAACCTTTGTGTCCTAAACAATAAATATTTGGCGTTACACAGGAACCGTCGATAAAATCTGATACCAAACATCTACGAAGAGGGGTTCCCACTAGTTCATCACAATCCCTTGTCAATATTGCATTCAAGAGCCGGACCGCCTCATCGTAAATTTCGTTACCTCCCCCTAATAAAGATTCAGAAAGAAAGGAACGGAGCCAGGTGTGGAAGATAGAAAAGTGGGATAAGGGATGTTTGTGGGTTGTAAATGGGCAAGGCTACCGGCTTCGGCCGCCTAATCATGATCGGGACAATGGACACAAGAACCAGTTCAGTTGGGCTGGCCTCGGGCAGAGGAGGCAGCCTTTGTCGAGTTATGTAGCTACAGCGTGATCTGGTTTAAGGTGCACGTGTCATGAAAGAGGTGAATCTCCGGCTAAGGCTACGTGTCCTTAATCGAAATGAAGTGATCAGAGGTTATTGCGTATGTGAGGGCAAGAAACACAAAATGGCTGCCATGATCTAAGATGGATGCCGTGGGTAGATCAGAAATGTGTTCATAACAGGAGTACTCTTGCTCGTAGCATAGCGAAAACACCAGGATATGCTAAATGGATCATTTGCGGTTCGCTGATACCAATATTATGTATTTCCGACAACATTGAAAACACGGGTTCAAATCGTCACGGAACCTCAGACCTAACTGGACCTAGTTAGGGAAAGTGCTTTTATTATTTTAAGAGGGATAATATCTACTTTAATAATACACTATCTCACAGAAGAATTCTGGATCAATTGAACCAAAAAGTGCTAGCTACTTTAATTCCTTCTTCAACTGTGTTTGGCTCAATTTACAAGAATTTGATCTTCAGAAAAGCGGCGGGCTGTTCCTCTGCAGGGAATCCAAGGTGTTGCCCTGCCACCTGCCACACAATTTAGAGAGCCTCTGTCCTCACTAATTAGTTTAGCAGTGTTCATGCAAATACAGCTATAGTGTTGTGCACAGGTCTGCCCTATCTACCTCTCCACCAGGATCCTGATGACAGGAGGAGGAGGTAAAAGGGACTCAGTGAGGATCCAGCTAAATGGTGTTCTTTAAAAATGAGCACCTGTTGATGGATATCTGGATTGCACATGTGAGGGGCGTGGTTTAATTACGATCCCATAACAAAGGCACAATTATTTTTATTTAGCAGACATAGTGTCCATACCACTGGCAGCATAGTACATATCTGCTAAAATAGGGTTGTCAAGGCACACATCAGTGCATCCCTGAGGCCAATGAGGAGCCACACAGAGCAGCAGTGGTAGGAAAACCAGCACTATGCCAGCTTCTGATATGGTTGTGCTACCAGTCCTATCAAAAAGCTGGGAAAGGGTTTGAGGTAGGTCTTCCTCTTTAAAACCTACCTGTGCTGCTCTGTCTTACTCCTTGTTAGGAATCATGGCTTGCTGGCTCCAATGCCCAGCACCCTTTTCCTGCTCTTCTTCTGGCATGAAGCCTCAAGTTTCCACCAAAAGAAGAAAGGTAAGTAAACAACATAATTCTGTGTTGTTCCTCTGTGCGTGTGTAAGTGTTTTTGTGATTGGTTGAGAGAGAATTGGATTGAGTGAGAGTGTGTGTTTAGTGTATTTGGGCATGTCAATGAATGAAACAGTGAGAATAAGTGAGTGAGTAAGAAGGAGCATGAACAAGTAAGAGTGAGAGTGAGGGAGTGAAGAAAGCAGTGTGAGTTTGAATCAGTGAGTGAGACGTAGATTGTGGGAGGGACTGGGAGTGAGCCAGGGGTGCCTCATAAATAGTACAGCAGGTGCAGTTGCACCGGGGCTCAGAGGCCCTGGCGCAACTGCACCATCTCCACCATTAAAATAGAACACCTGTACCCCGGGAGTTCAAAATAGAGCCCCTTTACACCAGTAGTTGTGTGACAGTCAGTGACTGTCACTCACAACTACTGGTGTAGTTGTGCAAGTGTGTTAGCGAGCGAAAATGAGTGAGTGTGAGTGTATGGGTACATTTGGCTGTGAGGGCATACAAGGCTAATTTTTTAAAGAATGAGCTGAACCCATGGCAACTATTATGCCTCATCGCTTTCATAGATCATCAGCCGCCACTGGAAAACTAGTGACCTAGAAGATGAACAATTACAATTTCGAGGTCAGAGAAGACCTGAAGTGCTGCCATCACTCTCTGCATTCTGTCCATAAATTGTTTTTTTGCATCAGTCTCCAGAGAGCACAGAATCCAGAAGCATGTTGCATCTGCAGCAGTAGCAACTAGCAGTGGTAACACCATCAGCTGCTACTAAACCTACAGCACCAACAGCATCACTTCCAACACCTGCAAATGGTTGGTTTGTGGATTTGGCACGACTTAAATCAAGTGCACAGGTTCAGACAACAGAAAAACAACAAGTGTCAACAATGATAATTGAGAAGTTTATACAAATAATATTTGGATACCGCAAAGAGTTCTATCTAGAACAATACACATCAACCTATTGGCATGGAACGAAGGAACAACGGCCCAAAGTCAGCAGGCTATCAGTAAAGTATTCAGCTTGTTCTGTAGCAGGTGTGTCTTTGGGGGGTGTCTTTAGTGCAGCTAGTTTATAAGGCTTCAGGAGACAGAACCATTAGTAAGGGAAATGTCTCAGACATTACAAGCTTGGCATGGGATCATCCTCTAAATTACCTCACTGAATTTGAGGGTGACCTATACATTTCAGATTATAAAAAGAAATAGCACAACAAAAATGCTATGTAAAAAAATGGGCCAGTGTGTATGGAGTAATCAAGAGGACACAGCTATTTCTTCCTGGTCATTAAGTGGTGATACGTGACAAGGAGAGAAAACTAGTTCAACCTTACAGTCATATTATAGACTTCGAAGTAAGCTATAGTCTCTAAGTCTGCAATGTAAGCCTCGTATTTCCCAAAAAAACCAAAATGTCTCCAATGTCTAACTTTCTATCTTATGTTTGGCTGTCAGTGAAGATATAATCGGTTGCATTGCTTAAGTTTGCATATCTCGTCCATGGGAGACATATAATTGAGACTACACTTGGAAAGAGACTGTTGGGCCTCATGTGTAAGAAATTACTGTAAAGGCTCTAATACGAGCCCATTTCCTCTGTAAAGCTTCAAAGAGAGGGAGACTGCTGGGCCACCTGTGAGAAATTACCGTAAAGGGTTGAGTACCAGCCCAATCTTCCTATTGCATACAAAAAACAAATAACCTCTTGAAGTTTGCCCACTAGTTCCAATCATAAGGCACAGTGACCACAGGGCCATGCGGTAAGGACTGCGGGTCCCTGCGACATAGGGGTATTTAGTGGAATACTGTATTAAAGTGACTTTCTGGTCTCCCCATGAGAAGAAACTACCGTACAATAACAATGTTGTCACATGTCAATATTTGTGCCACCAATCTTTTGTGACACATCCTTGCACTGCCACTAACTGTTAGCTTCAGACAAGAAAACCATCTCCCATAGAGAGTTCATGGGAAACTCCTTTTACTCCACTCACACTCCCCGCTACTTTTAGTACCAAAGGCTCCAGACACAAGCATCTCAGCAACCTACTTCTAGTCAGAGTCCATGTAAAGCTCAGTAGTCCACTCGTTTAGAGAGAAATCTCAATTCAGGAACTACACCCACATAAGTCAGTTGAGCACTCACCCTCAACTCTCAAAAGAATACAGGAAGATCCACTTGAGGCCTACCTCAACTTGGACCTCAGAAGCATTTCAGAGTACCATATCAAGTTCGGAAGCCTACTGCTTGGACAGTGGCCCACCAAAACAGTGTCGTGGAAAGATATGGCCCCAACTCATATTGTATAAAATTCCACGAAACCTCTCCAAACTTGTGGCTGAAAACCTCAAACACAAAACCTTCAAGGAACATCCAGAAAAACTATTAACAGACATCTTCTACAGGCCAACACATGGAGGCCTTAAAACAGACTTTCTCTTCTATACTAAGAAACCCACCAAATGGAGAGAGAACTACCTTCAAGTTCAAGTTTAAGTTCGGCATTTGTATAGCGCACTACTCACTCAGAGGGTCTCAAGGCGCTTGAGGGAGGGTGTGTGTCTTATATATCGAATAGCCAGTTTTTTCGCTGTTTTCTGAAGGAGAGGTGGTTCTGTGTGAGGCGGAGGTGAGAGGGGAGAGAATTCCAGGTCTTGGCCGCTAAGTAGGAGAAGGATCTTCCTCCTATGGTGGATCTATGGATGCGCGGAATTGCGGCGAGGGCTTGATTGGATGAACGGAGTTGGCGGGTGGGTGTGTAGAAGGACAGTCGCGTGTTGAGGCATTCGGGACATAGGTCATAGAGGGCCTTGTGTGCGTGGGTGAGGAGACGGAACATTATTCTCTTGTTGACTGGGAGCCAGTGGAGGTCTTTCAGGTGACCGGAAATGTGAGCTTGGCATGGGATGTCCAATATGAGTCTGGCTGAGGCGTTTTGGATGCGTTGGAGTTTTCTGTAGTTTGGCTGTGGTTCCGGCGTAGAGGGTGTTTCCATAGTCCAGTCGGCTGGTGACCCATGCGTGGGTGACTGTCTTTCTTGTTTCGGTGGGGATCCAAAGGAAGATTTTTTTGAGCATGCGAAGGATGTTGAAGCATGCAGATGAGACGGTGTTGACTTGTCTGGTCATCGAGAGGGAGGAGTCTAGGATGAAGCCCAGGTTACGTATATGATCTGTGGGTATGAGTGCTGTACCCAGGGCCGGTGGCCACCATGAGTCGTCCCAATCAGAGGAGGATGATCCTAAGATGAGGACTTCCGTTTTGTCCGAGTTTAGTTTTAAACGGCTGTTCTTCATCCACTCGGCTACTTCTTTCATCCCATCGTGTAGGTTGGTTTTAGCGGTGTTTGGGTCTTTGGTGAGGGATAGGATCAGCTGGGTGTCGTCTGCATAGGAGATGATGTTGAGGTTGTGTTGTTGCGCGATGGATTCGAGGAGACTCATGTAAACGTTGAAGAGGGTGGGACTGAGTGAAGATCCTTGTGGTACTCCGCAGATGACTTCGGCGACATCTGATTTGAATGGGGGGGAGGCGGACTCTTTGGGTTCTCCCGGCGAGGAAAGAGATGATCCAGTCCAAGGCTTTTCCTTGTATACTGACGTTGCTGAGGCGTTGAATGAGGGTGTTATGACAGACTGTGTCGAAGGCGGCGGAGAGGTCAAGTAGGATGAGGGCAGCTGTTTCTCTGTTGTCCAATAGAGTTCGAATGTTGTCTGTTGCTGCGATGAGGGCGGTCTCAGTGCTTTGTTTGGCTCAGAAGCCGGACTGTGAAGGGTCAAGGGAATTGTTGGATTCAAGGAAGGCGGTGAGCTGACGATTGACGGCTTTCTCAATGACTTTGGCAGGGAATGGGAGGAGTGAGATGGGGCGGTAATTCTTAAGTTCAGAAGGGTCTGCTGTAGTCCAAAAACAGACCTAAAGACCTCTTCAACATCATCAAGCAGCAAACCTCCTGGTTCCCTCTGCACCCAATCACTGATTTTACCAAGCGCTGCAAAGAGTTTGCATCATTCTTCTGGAAAAAATAACTAACATTGAACTCTCTTTTTACCCACCCACCTCCATACTCTTCACCATGGACACCTCCGCTTTCAAAGCCTTACCTCTTACAAATGGCTGTGTCCCCAAACTTCCCCTTTCAGCAAACCCAGAACAACAACCGCAACCCCTTGCAATTGAAAAACAATGCAACTTGGACTGAATTTAGATTACATCCCTGAAGAAGTCATCCTCAAACTACTTTCTTAAATGAAACCGACATCGCACATCTCTGAACCCTTCCCAGCTGTGACCATCATCAAAAAACACTGACTAGAATGACCCACACAATTACAGACCAATAACCAACATCCCTCTCCTGGCCAGAATCAATGAAAATGTGTGTTTGCACAACTCAGCAACTAAATTGAAAAATATAACCTACATGACACCTTCCAATCTGGGTTCAGAACAAGCTGCAGCACAGAGAGTGCAATACTAAACATCATAGATGACCTAAACACATTTCTGGGCGAAGGTCAGGCTGCCTACTAGTGCTCCTGGACCTCTCGGCTGCCTTTGATACTATCCCCGATGACATAAAATAAAAGTAATTTCCCATTTAGATTAGGCTCAACAACCCCACCTCATTAAACTGCAAACGTTCCATCTCCAACTCTGTAACATCTCTGGAGATTACACTTGACAAAATCATGACCATAAAAGAACATATTAATTTACATAGCCCCCCGGGGGTGGCGATCCCTGGGGTTGGGAGGGCTGTGAGCCCCCGCACATAATTTTCCAAAGCCCTGGGGTCAGCGGTCCCCAGGGCTGGGGGGCCCCTCTGGGCCCCATTACATAACAACATTGCACCCGGGACTTGGCTCCCCGGGGGCTAAATAGCAATGAAGCGCGGGCGCCCCCGCTTAATTTTTTTGGGGGGGTCCTTGTGGGACCCCCTAAGCAGGCCTAGGGGGCTAGGGGGTTTCTACCCTGCCCCTTTTTGCATTTTGCACGTTAGTTTGACTGATTTCTTGTGCCTTGGTAATGCTGAGGCACAAGATGGCTGCCAACACTTCCTGGTTTGGAGTGTTGACAGCCAAGTAGCATAAAGCTCGTGACCGGGATGGTGCGTGGATCCTGCACGGCCACAGATATCACAATCTTTATTCCTTAATTTCTCAAAAACTACTGAACGGATTTACACCATTTTTTAAACAGTGGCTTTCTGAGCCAAACAGTACCTTTTTTGCCAAATTTGGTGTAATTCCATTCAGCAGTTTTTGCTATAACAGTGTCTGAAGTTTCCAATGGGGAAATTATTTTTTCACCACTTTTTTTTTAATTTCTCTTCTGAACGATTTACACCATTTAAAATAAAGGGCACTTTCTGTACTAAGGGCTACCTTTTTGCAAAATTTGGTGTAATTCTGTTCAGCAGTTCGGGCTGTAGCTGTGTCTAAAATTTCCTATGGGAAATAACATGGGAAAAATTTATTTTGGGACACCCTTTTTTCTCGGTCCCCACTTGACAAATCACCCCCAAACTTTCAGAATAGGAGCGGACCAGAGCACCCCACGTGTTTTGAATATTTCGCAAAGATTCGTCAATCGTCGCTAAAGATATTGGAAATAGAATGTTGTGGTGGATATCCTATGGAAAATAGCTCCTAACTATAACTACATATATATATGTGTATGTGCAACTTCCTTCGTGGATACCTTTGCAAGCAAAGAGCGAAAGAACCGAGCCCAAACTCCGTTTGCATGTGAAATTGGTTTATTCAGTCATAAATTAGCAGTCCTGCCCATATATATATACAAAACAAACCTCCGAGCACGGAGTCCCAGACCCTGCAGGGCGGCCTCACATCATTGGGCACGGAGCAGCCCATCCATTTAACACTCCATTAAACAAACACCATGAGGCCCAATACCGGAGTTGAAGCATTTATTTCGTAGGCACAGCAGCGCAATGAAATCTCCTTCTCCTTACCCGTTTCGGCAAACCTTGTACCTTGATCACAGGTGGAGATCGTGAAATGTAACGTACGTTTGCACGAGCTTTAAATTTAAAAAGTCACATGACAATTTATAAAGAATACAGTTCCCATGATGCAGTTCATTGGCAATTGTAATGTAATGCATGGAACGTATGTAACTCCATATGCCTTCTTGATAAAAGTTTATTTACATAACTGCATCTGTCATAGAGGGTTTATTCACTCATATTGCCCAGTGATTGATTTAACATGGGACGTGCTCTTATGTCAAAGGGGCCTTACGTTAATTCCTGTCCTCCGGCACGATCAGAGCAGGGAATCATCCTGCCCCGAATCACTTCCTACGCCATCCCAACTTTGCTGATTAGCCATTCCTCATGTGGGCTTGCGAAGGTGAGTGGGTCAGGCTCCGAAATTTAAATCCAAAACAAACCTCCGAGCACGGAGCCCAAGACTCTGCAGGGCGGCCTCACATCAATGTGCACGGAGCAGCCCATCCAATTATCACTCCATTAAACAAACACTATGAGGCCGCCAGTTGGTAGTTCTAGTTCTAGTTATAGTTAGGACCAAGTTTCCATAGGAAGAGCATTTTTTGTTTTGCTTATAACTTTGGCATCATTTGATGAATCTTCATGAAATGTTTAAAACAAAGTCTTTGTTCATATCAGCTCCTAAGTTGAAAGTTTGGGGGTGATTCATCAAGGGGCGGCCGAGAAAAAAGAGAGTCTCAAAACTTGTTTTCTCCATGTTAATTTCCATAGGAAACTTTAGACAAGGCTACCGGTCGAATAGGTGAACGGAATTACCTGAAATTTGGCAGGGAGACTTGGTCTATAAAGCACGCTTTTGTTTATTTGGTGTAAATCCGTTCAGTAGTTTTTGAGAAATATCGAAATTTACAGATATCGATATTTGGGAATTCTGCCATCTGATTGGCTGAGGCGTTATGAGCACGAGCTTGCTCCTTATTGGTTGCGAGCGCTGTGAACGGTTGCAACTAGGAAGTGTTGGCCGCCAGTTTGTAATTGCAATGAAGCGAGTAAGGGAAAAAAATGGTGAAAAAAGTGGGAAAGAGGAGGGTAGGAGCACTGTAACCTCTGTGGGATTAAGCAAGCTATTGCCCAGAGTCACATGGTACTGGGCTAACCTGCCACCAGAGCCGGGGATCGATCCGTGAACCCTGTGGCCCGGAGTCAGGCACCATGGACGCTGCACCACACCTCTTCCATCTCTTCATATGATAGTATTGTATTGATGAGTGACTGCCTGTATGAGTGACTGTATGGGTGAATGAGTGGATGTGTGTGTAGACCTAGGAATCAGTCAGTGTGTATTTGGTAACTGGTATTGATGTGTTTTTTTTTCCCCCCGAAAATGGTAGTCTGGATTTTAGAGTGGGTGTATCAAAGGTTATATTCAGGTGTGAGGAGGTGCATCAGATTTTCACATGGATGATGTCATCAGTGATGTCATTTCAGATGTCATCAGTGATGTGATCAGTGATGTCACTGACCATGTCATGAATGATGTAATATGTGACGTCATCAGCAGTGCATTGCGAGGGCATGAGTTATAGTTAGCTAAACTAACTATAACGCCGAATTTCTATGGTTTTGAACGAGTGAAATGTCCAACTAACTATAACGTTCCTGAAACCTATGTTTTTTTTAGTAAATTTCGATGGTTTTTTAAATGCTCATTTCTAACTATAACGTGCTGAAACCTATGGTTTTTTCAGTGAATTTCAAAGGTTTCTTCAATGGAAATTTGTAAGTCTAATGTACCTCAATCCTATTTTTTTTTTAATTCATATATATGTATTTAAAAAAAATTGGGAATAATTTTAGTTAGGAAAACTATTTACCTTCTTTTTTTTAACATTATACAGAAATCGTGCACACTTTGCACATCCTCCATGATGGCTGCGCGCATTCCATAGCCATTTTGAAAAGTCGAGCTGGGGTTGGGACTTTGGTGTAATTTGTAAAGTATGAAATATCTTTACTAATTATAAATAAAAGGTTTCCTTTAAGTGTTTGTCTAAATGTATTAGTAAAAGTATTTTTAAATTAATATTGTCCATATAATTTCGACGAAAGTAAAGTTACAAAATGTGCGGTGTAGCCGCTTAATGTGCGCAACATCTTCCCTCGTGTATTTCCGGGGTTGTGTCGTGATCGCGCTGAGATTGCGCTGAAGTCGCAACTGGCATATTTTTAAGTTGAAAAAATTGCTATAGAAAGTGTGAATATGGTATTAGACTGAACAGTTTTGCTAATATACTTAATAAAAGTTTATAGAAATTTTTATTTATAGTGTATGGTGATATAAATAATTTTCGCGTGTTTGCGAAGTGTGCGCGACGAGTGCGTACCCCCATGCGACTTCATTTCAGCAAAAGAGAAAAGGAATCTGATTGGTTGAAATCCATTTCATTGTGAAAGAAGGAGGATCCATCCTTCTGATATTTCCCTTACTTTTTGTCCTTGATAGAGAGATGACCTGTTTCTTGCTTCTTTTTATATTGATAAACCTTTTTTGTGTTTTTATTTATTTTTAATACAAGAATGGTAAAGTTGATCCACTTGCGGTAGAGGAGGAAGAACAGATGGTGCAGCAGATTTTATATCTGGATGAATGAACAGAAGCTGCAAAATACCAGTCAGGTGGCACACTATGCTAAACGCAGATTATTACCTTCAGTGTTTTAAGCCACACCCTTAATTACAGCGGCCACGCCCCAATGAGAGAACCCCCCAGTTTTTTCATTCCGCTTAAAGCCCTGTGAAAGGTATGCATAAATGCATGACATTGTTATGCAAATATGCACCTAGAAGTCTAATTTACATACCTTTCAGTCTATGCAGCCGTAATTCAGTGTTCATGTGACGTGGTGAGGTTTGTGCTGTTATTGCCGTCATGGATATTGTGAATGTCAGTGTGTTTGCATGTCTACTGGCACTCACGAGACAACCACGTCACTGTAGCCCCCAGCTGGCATGCGTGGAGAAATCAGAGACTGCCAGAAGTGACATGTCTTGCACTGGAGACATTGGCACGCACATGCATGATGTGTTAAATCCGTCTTGGTGAATATATTGCACTATGTGCAGTCCAATGCATGGGCTGTCATTCAACATTGTGCCCAATATTACCCTGCTGTGCCACACGTGTGTGCCCTGCACCAGGGACAGCACGGTTAGGTAGCAGCAGCCCATACTGGCCACCCTCCGACATGCCACCCAGATCTGTGACTGGGGGTGAATGTTTTGCCATTGTGCAACATTCCGTCCATCATCTTGTGTGTTTTACCAATGATGCCTTAGCATGAATGACCAGCAGCGCAGCAAGTACCTTGACAGGGGCAGACATGGCGCCGGAGCGGCAGTCGTACTAGTGAATTCTCTGATGATGCCTATGGTCACACAGTGAGAGTAAAACCGCTGCCATCTCACGGCCTGTGTGACTGACGGCAGTGGGTGGCGCTCATCTTCTGTGCCTTGCGCAGACCCCACAGTTAAGGCACCAATCCAAGTATTTTACTAAACTCCCACAGTCCTTCATTCATCTTTGATGCCACTCACCTGTGTCGGATTGGTACTGGTGGCACTGTAGGAGTCAGCTGAGTCAGGTGTTCTGTATTTAAATCTAATTCCACTTTAATGGCTACAGTAAGTTTGTGCATGAAATGTGTGTTCCTAAAACGTATTTTGTTCTTACATTATGAGTGCTTAAATGGCTTCTCTGCCACAATATTAAACACCAACATATCGTTCTACCAAAATATCTCGGCAAAACATCAAAAACGAAACTGCAGGTTTTTAATCGGTTCAGGGTACACTACCATACTATTGCCTACATTTGTGTAGGAGGAAATAATTCCCTTTCTGGTATATACATACAACATAAATGTAAACAATATAAAGGTAAAGTAACTATCACAGCTTGTGAGAAGGAAGGCAGGTTAAGATCAATCAATCAATCAATCAATCAATCAATCAATGACATTTATAGAGCGCACTACATACCCGTAGGGTCTCAAGGCGCTGGGGGTGGGGGGGTGCCGCTACTGCTCGAACAGCCAGGTCTTCAGCTTCTTCCTGAAGGAGAGGTGGTCTTGGGTCAGACGCAGGTCGGTCGGGAGGGAGTTCCAGGTCTTGGCGGCCAGGTAGGAGAAGGACCTTCCTCCTGTAGTCGCTCTTCGGATGCGGGGGACGGCGGCGAGGGCGTGGTTGGCTGATCAGAGGTGGCGTTTGGGGGCGTAGAAGTTGATTCGGCTGTTGAGGTAGCTCGGGCCTTGGTCGTGTAGGGCTTTGTGTGCGTGGGTGAGGAGGCGGAAGGTGATTCTTTTGTTGACGGGGAGCCAGTGAAGGTCTCTCAGATGTCCGGATATGTGGCTGGTTCGTGGGATGTCGAGGATGAGTCTGGCTGAGGCGTTCTGGATCCGCTGGAGTCTCTTCTGGAGCTTGGCGGTGGTACCGGCGTAGAGGGCGTTGCCGTAGTCCAGTCGGCTAGTGACGAGGGCCTGGGTGACGGTCTTCCTGGTCTCGGTGGGGATCCACCAGAAGATCTTCCGTAGCATGCGTAGGATGTTGAAGCACGCCGAGGAGACGTTGTTGACTTGCCTGGTCATGGAGAGGGAGGAGTCCAGGATGAAGCCCAGGTTGCGTGCATGGTCTGTTGGTTTGGGTGCGGTGCCCAGGGCGGGAGGCCACCAGGAGTCGTTCCAGGCGGAGGGTGAGGAGCCCAGGATGAGGACCTCCGTCTTGTCCGAGTTCAGTTTCAGGTGGCTGGTCGTCATCCACTCGGCTACCTCTTTCATCCCTTCGTGCAGGTTGTCTCTGGCGGCGGCGGGGTCGTTGGTCAGGGAGAGGATCAGCTGGGTGTCGTTTGCGTAGGAGATTATGTTGAGGTTGTGTTGGCGTGCGATGGCCGCGAGGGGGCTCATGTAGACGTTGAAGAGGGTGGGGCTCAGAGAGGATCCTTGAGGGACGCCGCAGATGACTTCGGTGGCCTCTGACTTGTACGGTGGTCGACGGACTCTCTGTGTTCTTCCGTCGAGGAAGGAGATGATCCATTCCAGCGCCTTGTCCTGGATTCCGACGTTACTGAGGCGCTGTACTAGGGTGCGGTGGCAGACAGTGTTGAATGCCGCGGAGAGGTCTAGGAGGATGAGGGCCGCTGTTTCTCCGTTGTCCATCAGGGCTCGGATGTCATCGGTGGCGGCGATGAGGGCGGTCTCGGTGCTGTGATTGGCTCGGAAGCCGGACTGTGAGGGGTCGAGGGATCCATTCGTCTCGAGGAAGGCGGCCATCTGCTTGTTGACGGTCTTCTCGATGACTTTGGCTGGAAACGGGAGGAGCGAGATGGGGCGGTAATTCTTGAGTTCGGTGGGGTCCGCTGTGGGTTTCTTGAGTAGAGCGCTGAGTTCGGCGTGCTTCCAGCTCTCAGGGAAGGTGGCGGAGTCGAAGGATGTGTTGATGATGTCTCGCAGGTGGGGTGCGATGACAGCGTCAGCCTTGTTGAAGACGTGGTGAGGGCAGGGGTCGGTCGGTGATCTGGAGTGGATGGAGTTCATCGTGCGGATGGTGTCTTCGGTGCTGATCGGGGTCCAGGCGTGGAGGGTGGTGGTGGGGGGTGGTTGTTCGGTCTTGGTGTGCGTTGGTTGGTTGTTGAAGCTGTTGTGTATGTCCGCGATCTTGTTGTGGAAGTATGAAGCGAGGGAGTTGCAGAGGTCTTGCGATGGGGTGATGTCGTTGTTTCCTGCGCTGGGGTTGGATAGCTCTTTCACGATGTTGAAGAGTTCCTTGCAGTTGTGTGCGTTGTTTTCCAGCCGGTCCTTGAAAGCAGTTTTCTTGACGGCGCGGATCAGCTGGTGGTGCTTCCGGGTGGCCAGCTTGAAGGTGGTCCTGTTGTCCGGTGTAGGATCCCTTCTCCAGACTTTCTCAAGGGCTCAGCAGTTCTTCTTGGAGCTCTTGAGTTCGTCGGTGAACCACGGGGCTTTCTTGCTGCCGGGTCTGCTGGGCGGGGTCCTCAGCGGGGCGAGTTCGTCCGCGCAGTTGCTGATCCACTTCGTGAGGTTGTCGGCGGCCTGGCTGGGGTTCGCTGAGCTGGAAGGGGGGTGCTGGCTCAGGGAGGTGGCGAGCTGGTCGGCAGTGATCTTGTTCCAGCTTCATTGGGCAACCTGTTGCTGGTGGTGGTGGGTCGTCGTTCTCTTGAAGGTGAAGTGGACGCAGCTGTGGTCCGTCCATTGAAGCTCTGTGGTGTGGCTGAAGTCGATGTCTGTGCTGGAAGAGAAGACTGCGTCGAGTGTGTGTCCGGCAAGGTGGGTGGGGGTGGACACCAGCTGCTTGAGTCCAAGGTTGGCGAGGTTGTCGAGCAGGGTGCTGGTGTTGCGGTCGTTGTTGTTCTCCAGGTGGAAGTTGAGGTCCCCCAGGAGGATGTAGTCGGCGGAGGGGAGGGCATGTGGGCTGACGAAGTCGGCGATGTCCTCGCTGAATTGTGTGCGTGGTCCCGGGGGTCGGTAGATCAGGGTGCCTCTGAGGGTGGTGTTCGGGTCGGTGTGGATCTGGAAATGCAGGTGTTCGGCGGTGGTCAGGGTGTTGTCGGTGCTGGTCGTGAGACGGATGGTGTTCCTGTGGATGATGGCGATGCCTCCTCCCATCTGGTTGGCGTTGGGGTCCCTCCGGACGATCTTGTAGCCCTCTGGGATAGCGATGGCGATGTCGGGAGCTGAAGAGGCGTTCATCCAGGTCTCTGTGAGGAAGGCAACGTCAGGGGCTGTGGCATCTAGGAGGTTCCAGAGTTCGATGGCGTGCCTGTGGACGGAGCGGGTGTTGAGCAGGATGCACTTGAGGTGGGTGCTGCTGGTGTTCGACTTGGCGGGTGCTGGTGCGAGGCAGGTCCGGATGCAGGTGAATTTGCAGGCGTGGCAGCTGAAAGGTCCGTGGGTGCGTCGTGGTGTGGCTTGGTGGCATTCTGGGAGTCGGCCGGTGTTGAGTGCGATGGGGGTGGCGGCGGAGTACGTCCGGCGGGTCGGCCGGGGTCCTCGAGGTCCAGGGGTCCTGGCGCTGGTCGCGATCCGGTCGCGGACGGGCGCGCCTTCGGCCACAATCGGCGCACCCGCTGCGCGTGACCGCTGCGCGTTCGCACGGTTGCCATATAAGGCGAAGTGTGCGGGTGGGCGGAGCAGCTGGGAGGCGGGAGCGGGGAGGGAACAGAAGGAAATGATGAGGATAGACGTGAGACAGGAGGCAATAAATGAAGTGGGAGGGGTGGGAGGAGTGTGGCCCAGAGCACACACAGCGTTTCCCTTGCAGATGGTTTCAAAGCCAAACGTGCATGCGTTGCCATTGAAAGCAATGCAATGCTCACATGTTTTTGGCCTAAAAACCGAATCGATTACAAGAGGTCCCCCCTATGCAGCGCATACTTGCTGTGTAGGCAAGACCTAAAAAGGGGGAGGGGGCATAGAGCACCCCTCCTGGAAGGATTTCAGCCTTGGGGACCCCGTTCCATATGGCCCAGCAGTATTAGTAATGGGAGGGGAGCAATGCATTGCGCCTCCCTAGGCAGATTTGCGCCCTGGGGATGGGATCTCCAGTCACAATAATAAAGGGAATGGTGACCCCATCCCCTAGGGCCGGCCCCCACTATGACCCGAGGTGTCCACCCCAGGGTCATTGCAGTTTCCCTGCCTGCACTGGTGCAGGCAGGGAAACTTGTGTTTGCTTTTGCTTCGTTGCAGCAATTTCAAAGTTCCCGTCAAGTAAGAGCAAACACGAAGTCTGCTTCGAGCTGGCAGGAGCTTTAAAAATGTTCCTGCAAGCTAGGAGCGGACTCAAATCTGATTCTGTAGTCAGCAAAACAGATCTGAATATTGCTCCCACCTGCAGGGAGAAGCCAATTAAGCTACTTCCTGCAGTCATGAGCAATGCTGGCTTCTCCAAGATGTGGGGGAGCCAGCTGCAGCCCCTGGTTTCTTGGGTTCCCGCTGAGGCCACCAACCAGTATATGATGGGTGCCATGGGTGAGCACCAGAGCACCCACCCTTTGCAGGCTTGACCCCAGGGGAGGGGGGTGGCACCGTTCCTCACCCTTTAATAATTGGCTGGGCCCCTGGGTATAGGGTCCTCAGGCTGAAATTGGCCGGGTGAGCGGGCAACATGCCCTCCGCCCTATTTAAAAAGCTGCTGGGCAACAGGGGAGGGGGTCTCCAGGGCCAAACTCAGCCCAGGGAGGAGACCTACATGCACCATCCCCTTTACAGTATAGATAAGCCCCAGGAGATGGGTACCCAGGAACAGAAGTGCCCCGGGGTGGGGATTGTATGCCACACTTACCCATCAATATAGTTGTGGGCCCTCAAGATTGGGGTTCCCAGAGCCAAATATTGGCCCAGGCAGGGGCAAATATTTGGCATTGCATTGAGCCAATCCGGGGAATAGGTAAGCTCAATGCAGATGGTTTTGCTCAGGCTAAGTTAGGTTCTGTGGATGATGTCATCAGTGATGTCATTTGAGATGTCATCAGTGATGTCACTGACCATGTCATAAGTGCTATAATCTGTGAGGTCATAAGCAGTGATTTGCGAGGGGTGTAAGTTATACTTAGACCAGATAACTGTAACTGCTGAAGTTTACTGGTTTTGTACAATTGAAATCTGAGCCTAAATATAACGCCTCTGTGACCTTTGTTTTTTCCAGTGAATTTCTAAGGCGTTTTTTAAATTCTGTTTCCTAACTATAACGCCCCTGAAAAATTATTTTTGTGAATACATATATATATATATTGGGGTCATGAAACAAAACAATGAAGAGACGTAAAAATGTGCAGATCATGTAATTATTATTAAGTACACTATCCTGAAGAATGTGGTATTTTATACCATGAGAGATTGATTCGATTATAATTTATTCTGTTTTAAAAAAGTTCAAAAAGCTTTATAAAAAAGTGTAAGATGCACCTTTAAGAGTATGTTCACTGAATAACAAGGGAATGTTGAATGTTACAAGATGGCGTGACATTATTTTTGTTGTAGGACAAGCCCGTTTTTGTTGCCTATGTTGAAATAATTGACATGAAAGAAATAAGAATGCCACGGCCGCCGACATTTAGAAAGGCGCACTGCTGAAACGCATTTGTTGCTTGTACCAATAAATCCTAAGTAAGGATTTAACCTCTATTGTGAGTGGGGGTTTAAAGGTTTTTGAACTAGAGCGGTACTTTATATATAGCCTGGCTATCGAAGAAGACCGTTTGGTCGAAACGCGTCGCCAATAAATATTTTCAATACGGACCCTGGAGTGCGAGTCTTTTGTGTTTTCCCTAACGACGGAGGGGAGCCTTTCAGACATATATATAGATATATATATATATGTATATATATATATATCTATATATTACCTACTGGCGGTCGCCAGTAGGTAGTTATAGTTAGGATTTTTTTCAATGTTAAATCTCAACATTCTATTTTGAATAACTTTGGCGCCGGTTGACGAATCTGTCTGAAATTTTCAGGAAAATGGTCTCATGGCGGTCCGGTCCTTCCCTGAAAGTTTGGGGGGGATTCGTCAAGCGGGGGCCGAGATAAAAGGGGGGTCCCAAAACGCGTTTTCCCCATGTTAATTTCCATAGGGCGGTCGATTTCACTTTTAGCCCGAACGGCTGAATGGATTTCCACCAAACTTGGCAAAATTGTAGGGACTGGTAGCCCGATGTGCCTTTGCTATGTCTCAAGATATGTGCTCCAGTGGATTTTGAGTAATTTAGGTTCAAAAAAATATATATATCTATAGCAGCGCACCGGTGCGCGCACCGGGGAGCGCTCCAGGCGCGCCACGCGAGGTGCGCATGGAAAGCTGATTGGCTCTCGGGTGTCTGTAAACATTCGAAACAGTCCAGAGCGGTCGCCATCTTGTGTCTCGGTAAAATCGAGACATAAGAGGTGGCTAAAACAAAGAGGGAAATGACCATAAGGGGGCAGAGTAGACCCCCCTTGACCCCCTAGGTTTGATGTGGGGGCTATAAAAGGGCCCCGCGGGGCATTTAAAATTTTTTTTTTTTTCGTTTTGCGCGGGGGAAGCGCACGGTGCGCGCACCGGGGAGCGGCCCTGGGAGCGCACTATGATGAAAAAAGGTGACAGAGTGTTTAAAAAATGAAGTTTTGATTTAGAAATTGGAGGTAGTTCTAAAAAGAACTTTTTTTTTTCTTCTTTTTGTTGTTTTATATTTTTTTTGTGTTTTTTGAACTTTTTGTACTTTTTTTGGCTTTTCAAAACAGTTTTATATATTTTTTTGTATTTTTTTGGGGGAGAAACAAAAAAAGGGAATTGAAACTGGCTCAACTGGAGCAAAAAAACAAAAAAACCAAAAAATTACTTCTTTTTGGGGCACTTGTGATTATCACCTGCAAGGACGATGAGTTTCACACTTTGTTCCCCATAGGAGATAAGTTTGCCACAAGCTTTGCAAGTAATTTTAAAATCAGCAAACCTCGGCTGAATGCAAGGCATCACCTCAGATGTTTCTGGTTGCGAGGAAGTGGGTTGGTTTCTTTGGGAGGGGGTCCTTGATGAATGGGGGAGGTTACTGGCCAGTTCCCGGAACTCTGCACGAGAGTAGTTGTTTGGATGCTTTCTTGTCATGTGCCGAATCATGGTATAGTTACCAAAAGAATATTTCTTATTTGGGTTGCCCCGTGAAAGTTCATCATTGCAGATGAGGCAAGTGACTTTGGGCGCATTCACCTTTTTTTTCCCCTCTGGAATTGAAAAAAACTCCCAAATGAAGTGTGGTTTGGGTTTATAAGGTGTGTTTTCTTCAGGCAGCCATCTTCTTCTCCCCTCCTCCTCTTCCTCTTCCTCTTCCTCCTCCTGTTCTTGACCACCAACATAATTTGGAGCTGGTCCTCTTGGTGGTTGTGGTGGTGGTGGTGGGGCAGATGCACCAGCTGATGCTACTAATGAAGCCATTTTATAGTACAAAATATTACTCAAAGAGCAAAAAAGTAGACAGAGCAACAAACAGGTCTTCCTCAGTCAAAGGACAAAGTCAGAATAAGGAAAAAAGGTGGGGTCTTTCATCATTTAGAAAAAAAAACTGTCCTGAACCAATGAGAAGTGTTATTTTCAGGTCACAAGACCAGGGGCTTCATCATTATGAAACCAAAACTGTTATGAACCAATGAAAAGTGTTATTTTCTGCTCACATGACCCGACGCGCTTACGCTACGCGCCCGGGGCGCGCCCGGGGGCGCGCCCCGGGTCGCGCAGCGTAAGCGCGTCGGAAGTTTACGTTGTGCGATCGTATTCGCTCGAGTACTTCCGGGTGCGCTTACGCCGTGCGTATCACGCGGTCGCGGCTACGCGATACGTCACGATCATGTTTTCGTTTGCGATATTGGCGCTCACGGGACGCTCCCCGGAGCGCGCCCCGGGGCGCTTTGTAAAAATACGCTTTTCGGGGCGCTCCCCGGGGCGCGCTCCGGGAGCGCTCCCCAAAATAATTTTTTAAAAAAAAATTGGGAAAATTGTAGGGACAGGTAGCTCTATTCTGAAGTGGTTTGTAAAAAACATTAACTTTAGAAAAATATGTATTGTGCTACATTGGGCTTAATATATGTTAGAGCCAAAATGTAGCCCAAATGTAGCCCAAAGTAGCCCAATGTAGCCCAAAGATGGCCACCAGAGATCAAAAATTGAAAATGTAGCCCAAAATTCAACTAGATGTAGCCCAACTGTAGCCCAATGAGAAAATGTACCAGAGTGTTAAAAAGAACAACTAGAGTGCTAACAGTCTTATTTATAAAGTGAAACTTATAGTTAGGAATTAGCATTAAAAAAACCTTTGAAATTCACTGAAAAAACCATAGGTTTCACACCAGTTATAGTTAGGAATTAGCATTTAAAAAACCTATTAAATTCACTGAAAAAACCATAGGTTTCACACCAGTTATAGTTAGCTGGAAATTTTACTGATATAAAACCATTGAAATTCCCACGTTATAGTTAGTCGGACTCACTATAACTTGCGCGTGCAATGCACTGCTGATGACATCACATATTACATCACTCATGACATGGTCAGTGACATCACTCATGACATCACTGATGACACCATACTTGTGACACAGTCACAGACCTCCTCTCAGTGTAAAGTAACCCTTGAGACACATATTCAAAAATAGAAACTGAAATTTTTAAAAAATGGACATACCTATATCAGTTACAACAAGCAATTCTGTACTTCCACTATCTATATACACATCCACTCATTCACCAACAGTTCTATATAGTCACTCATACATATACTCACTCATCATATGAAGAGATACACCTATACATCCTGTTACACACCGACATTCATCCAAAAGTTACTCACACACATATTCACACGTGCAAATAAACTATTGAACAACCATTTATTTGAATATAGAGTTATACACACACTTCCACCTTACTTTTATTGAAAATTACACATATTTATTCTCTTAAACAATCACTTATAGAAACACATACTTATTTAAACAGGAAATCTTACAATCTCTTACTCTCACATATACTCACTTATATACATCAATATTCATATATACTAGATTAAAACATATGTAGTTACTGATAAAGACACTAGTGAGACAGTCATTCACTCACTAACAAACACATATAGACACTAATCCACCCATACAGTCCTGTACATATGCTGTCTTCAAAACACATACAAACAAAGAGTCAGTCACTCATGCATCTATGTGCTAAGTAATACCCCCACCAAACCATATAGACACTCATAGTGATACTAATAAAAATATCAAATAACCCATATACATACGCATGTAGCTACTTATCAACACATGTAGTCACTTATACACAAAGTGAAACACTAATATATGTATTTAAATATTTAAACATAACTCACTAATATTTATTTTTCAGAAAGACACATATTCACTGGATGGTGTCATCAGTGATGTCATGAGTGATGTCACTGACCATGTCATGAGTGATGTAATATGTGATGTCATCAGCAGTGCATTGCACGCGCAAGTTATAGTGAGTCCGACTAACTATAACGTGGGAATTTCAATGGTTTTATATCAGTAAAATTTCCAGCTAACTATAACTGGTGTGAAACCTATGGTTTTTTCAGTGAATATATATATAATCTAGTCGCCAGTTGGTAGTGATAGTTAGGACCTCGTTTCGATAAAAAAAATTCTAATACCTTGGTCGCCGGTTGATGAATCTTCGCGAAACTTTCAAAACCAGTGGCCTCTCCGGTCAGCTCCTGTTTTGAAAGTTTTGGAGTGATTTGAAAAGCGGTGGCTGAGAAAAAAGGGGGTCCCAGAAAGCGTTTTCCCCATGTTAATTTCCATAGGAAACTGTAGACAAAGCTACAGCCCAAACTGCTGAACGGAATTATACCAAATTTGCAAAAAGGAAGCCCTTGATTCAGAAAGAGACCTTTTTGTTAACTGGTGTAAATCCGTTCAGTAGTTCCTGAGAAATTAGAAAAAGAAAAAGTTTCGATATCTACCGACACAGTGGGTTCGCGAACCCTCCCGAGCACAAGCTTCTCTCTGATTGACTGCCAACACTCCAAACCAGGAAGTGTTGGCAGCCATCTTGTGACTCAGTAGAGCTGAGTCACAAGAAAACAGTAAAATAAAGGTTTAAAAATAAGAAAAGGGGTCAGGGTAGAACCACCCTGATCCCCTAGGCCTGCTCAGGCATTCCCACATAGATTCACACGATGGGTGTGTGAATCCTGCCGATAAAATGTTTAAAAAACGAAGCGCAGGCTCCCGTGATTCGTTAGTATTGAGCCCTCAGGTGGGCCAGGACCCTGGGGCATGCGTAAATTTAATAGCCCCAACAGGCCCAGGCGCCACCTCATCCCTGGGGCTTTATTTATGTTTTGTGGGACGGCACAAAGCCCCCCCACAGCCTCTGGGACCACCAATGCCCCGGGCTCTCATTTTAAATTAAAAAAACTGTGTGGGGGGGCTTGAGCCCCTCCACACGCCCCGGGGACTGCCACTTCCCCCGGGCTTTATTTATATTGTGCTGGGGCATGCAGCCCCCCACATCTCCCTGGGGCACTAAATATGGAAATGCATGGTCCATTAAGGACACTCGAGCATCAGGGACCACCACCTCCCCGGGGCTTTGCACTGGCAGGGAGGGGAGCCGCAAGGCTCCCCTCCTGGAGCCCTTCATGGCTACCACCCTGGTCCGACTCCTGCAATGTGCCACCCCTGGGACATTGCCGTTTGCTATGGCAGGGCGGCCTCCCTCGCCTTTTAAAAATAATTAAAAAAATAAAAAACGAACAGGCCAGCCCCGGGGAATGGGGTCCCTGGGGCTGTAATTGGCCTGAAGAGGGGGGCCTCGTGGCCCACTCTGAACCCAAAACATAATTAAATAAAGAGGTTGGCCTGGCCCTGGTGGATGGGGTCCCAGGGCCATATTAGGCCTCTGGTGGAGGGCCACACGGCCCCCCTACCCATTTAAAAAAAAAAACAGTCATGGCACAACCCCCTTCCAAAAAAATCCAATTTAAAAAAAGCTGGCATCGCGCCGGAGGCCCCTCCCCACCGTACACCATTCTGCAAAAGCGCCCTGTGGTGGTTTTAAGTTGGGGATTTAATTTCCCTTGAATACTGTGGGTTCAGGGGGCCAACTCGCCCACCAGGTACCTCCTGTAAGGGCCATAGGGCTGTGATGCATAGAGGTGGTCCGAGGCAACGTCCTTTTTACACCCCTCTGCAATGCAGCTCTGTTGACCCCCAGGAACTCTCAGGATTCAAGGGGACTTAATCCCCAACGCACAACGTGCTAGGGGGTCGTTAGCACAGTGGTGCAGGGAGGGGGCGGGGCCTGATATGAGAAGTTAGCAATCCTGCTGTGTGGGACTTACTGGTGCTATTAAAGGGGTAGTTGTCCCCCAAGGTTGGCGTTGGGGGTTAACTTTTCCTCCGGTTACCGCCAGTAAATCCCACACAGTGGGATTGCTAAGAGGTGTTTCAGAGGCCACGCTCACCTTTCTCCACCACTCTGGAAACGCGAATGGTATGTTATAGTTAGAAATTAGCATTTAAAAAACCTCTGATATTCACTGAAAAAATAATAGGTTTCAGGGACGGTATAGTTAGTTGAACATTTCACTGGTACAAAACCAGAGAAATTCTTCTGCTGTAGTTAGTTCACCTGCAATGCACTGCTTAAGAAGTCACATATTACATCATTCATGACATGGTCACAGAAATCATTAAGGACTCAATGATGACATCTCAAATGACATCACGGATGACATCACTGATGACATCATCCATGTGAAAATCTGATGCACCTCCTCACACTCTAATATAACCTTTGATACACCCACTGTAAAATACAGACTACCATTTTCGAAACCATTGACACACCAATACCAGATACTACATACGCACTCACTGATTCCTAGGTCTACACACACATCCACTCATTCACCCATACAATCACTCATACATGCAGTCACTCATCAATACAACACTATCATATGCACTCATACACCTATACAGACACTCACACACTGCCACTCATCCATGGAGTTATCTAGTCAGTCATGAAAAGAATCAATCACATTCCCATTTACTCACCTATACAGTTATACACACACCACCTCACGTATTCATACAGATACTTATGCATGCCTACTCTCTTATATAATCACTGATACAAGTACACACAATTAAAAAATGTTGTTGTTTTTTGCCAATATCTTTGGCGCTGTTTGAGGAATCTTCGCAAAATTTTCAAAAAAATGGCCCATTGTAGTCAGCTCCTGTCTTGAAAATTTTGGGTGATTCGTGAAGCGGGGGGCGAAAAAAAGGGGGTCTCAAAATGCATTTTCCCCTTGTTAATTTCTATAGGAAACTTTAGACACGGCTACAGCCCGAACTGCTGAAGGGAATTACACCAAATTTGGCTAAATGAAAGCTCTTGGTTCAGAAAGCGTCCTTTCTGTTAAATGATGTAAATCTGTTCAGTAGTTTCTGAGAAATTTAAAAAAAGAATAATATCAATATCTGAGCACTGAGGAGAGTTTGCGAACCCTCCTGGGCAAGAGCTTCATTCTGATTGGCTGCCAACATTACAAACTAGGAACTGTTGGCAGCCATCATGTGACTCTTTACCCGATAGGGAAATACGGTATCTCTGGCAATCAAGCACGGTACACAGCAGGTCTGTCCCTGTTCGCCATTGCTTTTCACGATATACATCGACCCCCTGATTTGAAAGCTGGAGACAAATGGAGGTATTATCCCTACTAGATATCATGGGCTAGAATACGCAGACAACATCGCTGCAATTGAGACAGAAGCTCAAACATTTGGCCTTGTATCAGGGTATGCTTTAAACAGGTCCAAGACACAGATAGTCAAGAATATGGGGCAAGGGGGGCATGGCTAGCGGCCGAGGGAAATGATCGCTTGCTAAGGTGGCTCCGCAGCTCTTGCCAGTAAATTCGATATTTACTCCGTACATCGACAAGGAGATTTTCCTAAAGCCACCAGGGAACTCACCCCAATGCCAATCCACCCAGGAGACAAAAATCTGGACTGATTTTGGCAACATTTGAACCGGAGAAATCACCCAACCTGAGGCCACCCAGATGGCCCAAAATGGCGGCCTGACACCAGTAACACAGTCACCCTCAGAACGCCGCCCAACGAGCTTAGCAGTGTCGTCCTGATCATCGCGGACATCACCGGAGCTGATTGCGGCTTACCCGGTGGGTCTTCTGGGTTCATCACTGGCCGAAATCCAATGTGGGGACCTTCGGGTCATCAGACATCGGGGAGAACCCGGGGGTGCAGACCGCTGATTATCGCACCGGTGCAAAGGAGGCGTCTGATCGACGGCCCGGGCTCGGAGGCTTCCCTGAGGTCTGCTGAAAAGACGCACAGGCGGCTGCACTGGCTGGGGACCTGAGGTGATGAGGAGCTAGTTGGGAGTGAGTTTCAGAGAGGTGACGTGAGACCTGATCACGCTGCGCAGAGCTAACAGAGTGCCCACCAGGCAGAGAGTTGGAAATCGGGAACCCAGTCGGGCGGCCGATCCTAACAACAGTAACTGACTGCCCAGCACAAAGCACATGCCCCTCACCCCAGGGGGGCCACAGTAGCCCTGAGTTGCCCTGAGTAGCAATGAGTGGCATTGGACCCTGCTGGAGGAGTGACGGCCCGGTGCTCACAAAGGCCACACCAACTAACCGTGTCCCAGTATAATGGCATCTGCTGCACTTTACAGCGACAAGTCAGATGTGCATTCAAGTTACATCTGCAACAGAGACTCAGCCCACTGGAATCCCCCCTACAAATTCAGCTGTGGCCCAGAGCTTCTTGAGGGGCTGCCTGTGCTGTGGGGCTGTTTCGGGCCTGGCTCGACATCTGGGGGACTACAGCTTGCCGTTGCCCTGATCGGCATTGCTACCCATTTCTAGGGAACCGTTTGGAGGACCGATAAGCCAGAGTAGTGTCTGCAACTGAGACGTGGCCTAGTGGAACTCCCCCAGATTCCCGGTTGTTGCCAGAAACCTCATGGGGGGCCGCGCAAATCGCTGTGGGACCGCCCTGAAGCTTGGTCTGACATCCTTGGACTTGCTGCTGGGGCAGAGTGAGTTCCCCTCCCACACCACTCCTAGACGCTGACCGGTCTGGCAGGACATCGCCCTGACCTCCATTGTCACCTGGCCCTACGGATGCGTCTGGAAAACCGACTGGCCGGCAGAGTGTGATCTTTCCCCTGAGCAGGCGGCGACGACTACAGGCGTGATCCCCAAAGAGGCCTAGAAATCCGAATAGTTGCTCATGGCGAATAACAGGTGTCTGAAATCCCAAGCACAAAAACAACTGGCAAAATTCACCTGGACAAAGCAGGGAGAAGATACCGAGATGGCATCAGGTGGGGACCCCAAGACCTCACAGACTCGACCCCTGTCCAAGACCCTCACTCTTGAGGACGTTATGGAGACCATCGCTGTGGTACAGATGACCCTGGAAACACATATAGACTCTGTAAATATCAAAGTTACCCTCCTTCGAGCAGACTTCAAGAAAATGGACTCCAGGGTCAGAGACGTTGAGACCACCAGGGCCACCCTCCTTTCTGACACCTCCACCCTCCAGGACCAGGTCGCCCAACTGCAAACCCAACAGAACAGAATGGAGGAACTTCTGGACGATTACGAAGGGAGGGCCTGGAGAAACATTATCCGCATCCTTGGAATGCCTGAACAGATGGTGGTACTGGCAACCGACCTCTTTGTGGAAGACCTAATACTCAAAAACTTCAACCTAAACGTCTCTCCAGCTATTTCTCTATAATGCGGGCACATAGGGTTCCCGGGTGATGCCCTAAACCTGGGGCCCCTCCGCGGCCCCTGATCGAGAGAGTCTTTAATTTCAGGGACAGAGATGTCATCTTACAGACTGCAAGGACAGGACCTCCATTGAAGATTCACAACGCTAACATCACATTCTTCCCGGACTTCACGGTCAAGGTCCAAGCACAATGATGGAGCTTCACCGCGGTCGAAAAAGCCCTCCGGGACAAAAACGTCAAATACTCCATGCTGTTTCCGGCTAAATTGCTGGTGGAGTCCGAGGGTAAGACCTGGTTTTCCTGTCCCCAGAGGAGGCATAAGACTGGTTTGGGGGCTGGTGTAAAGCGGGAAGACACACCGATAGACGACATAATGGAGCCTTCAACAACAGCCAGAGGCAATCAGAAGCAGACACACCTGAATTACACTGACTCGAACTGTGGAGTCCAGCTGCCTCTCTTTCTTTCAGAACCACTGTTCCAACATCGGAATCCTCTGACTCCGGAGCAGTGGCCTCCAGTACCAGAATACGACACATGCCCGATGAGAGACTCACGGAATTAGACATACACCTCACTATCCTGATTATGTTAAAGACTGTCAACAAAGGATCGGACTGCACTGATGTTCGTCTACATACACAAAATCATCACTATGCTTATGGCGAGGGCTGGCGGGTGGTTAGCCAGGCACCTCGCACATGGGAGGGTGGGCAACAGGCACTCTGCCTTGTTGGGGAGTGGATAGTTCGAATTCCACTGGCAGGGGGGGCTGGGTGGGGGTCAGGGTAGGAGGGGGTGGGGTAGTTGTTGTTTTGGTTGTTTCGCACAGAACACTCCAGTGGGGGATTACTAACTCTAAAAGCTATGTATGCAAATTTCTTGGTACATCTCGATATCAGTATTAGAGGGCTCCAGTGGACCTCAAGGTCACAAGCCCAACTCTCTACCCCATCCGTAGGCATAGCTGCCACTGCTGGTTAAGGGCCCATTTTTACTCAACGTAACTCACAGCCATGGCAGACTCTAAAGATATAAAATTATTCACATTGACGTGGAACGTCATCGGGCTCGGCAGCAAAACAAAAAGGGGGCTAGTCATGCAATACCCTAAACACCACTCACCAGACTTGATACTACTGCAGGAAACCCACTTAGTGGGGACCGCTCCAGATGCAGGGCTCTTCCAACACCCTCAAGGGCTCCCCAGGGGCATTTCTGACCACTCTCCCCTTAGGGTCGAACTTTACCAGAGCACTGTCCGAGGCCCTTTAATCATTAACGTTATAAAGAGAAAGGAGGACCCCACGCAGACTTGTAAGGGACTGGGGGGAAAAGTATTTAAAAAAGAATGAAGTCCCAAAAGAATGGACAGTGTAGGGATATGTCCAATTTTAATCAGTACTCTTAGGGGTAAGGCTTATTGATCTACAAAACAGCATGCCATCAATTGGGCGGGAAAGGCAAAGGTACAAAGGTACAATGTGGTGTGTTCAAATTTCTAACGTTTTTCTTAAAAAACAAAGGAATGATGGATTGTTATAAGATACTGCAACATTTACTCATTTCAAAATTCAAGGAGATAGTCATCACAATACATATTTAGTAAAAATCTTGTTTGGATTTATTCTTTCACACAATTAATACATTATTCATGATCACAATATTAAAAACAACATATTATACATTTTATTAAAAATTTAAATTTTAAAAAACAAAGAATCAAAACAAGTCGACGCGGCATTTCGGTTTTCTGCTAGTACACCTTCTTCAGGACTGATTCTGAATAAATTAAAAAAACACAGAGTTACCATTGCTTTTTGGTACAGTTTTGTAAAAAAGACCATCTCTCTATGTCTAATACAGTATCACAATAGCAATTGCCCTTTCTTATTCTCTATATGGTTCCAGTAATTTTTTTCAACAATATACCGTCTTTTTACCTTGTTATAGAACACCACAATTATCATTTTCTTTTTTTCTATCGTTTCAAGTATATTCAATCCCTTCCGTATTACAATTATTCATTGTCTCAACATTTTTCTACACTTGTTACACAACTAGATTTGTTTGCCTCTCCCTTGGACCTATTGTCCAATGCTGTTGTCCCCTATCTTTAAACATTTAAGAACAGTCTGATGCTATTGTCAGTGTGCATACCTTGTACCAGATGGAGTTGATATCTCTACTGGAAAAAGTTGAATGACCGGATTCCTATGAAGATAAACCAGTCACCGGATGCTGTGTTCAATTAGCAAGATGTTTCTATCTCTGTGTGGGATAAACAACTATTATTATATTCTATTTATTTATAAAACATTCAATGATGTTTGGGCCGATTATATCGCCTTAACACGCCTACCTAGTGGAGAGGTAGTTGACGACGTTCCTTTATTTTATCATGAGTCTCTCATCTTCAATTAAATTCAAAGATTCTAAAGTAAAATAAACAAAATGCAGGGAATTCTTAACTATTTTAGAGAATTGCTTGACAATTTTTCCTTTATTTGTTTTAATTAGGTTCATTATATTTTATACTTTATCATTTATACCAGTCACTAGGGCGTTGTCTTGCTGGATATTTGACTGCCAGGAGGAGCCACCGTTTTTTGATTGTAGCTCGCGTTAATTTACCTAGAAAATACAGTTTCTGTTTTAATATTAAATCTAGGCAGTCGGCGCTGCGAAACCTTGTATGGTGCTAGTTTTTCACTCACCAATTATTATGGGTACAGGATATAGTTGCTGGAGTCTCACTACCAATAGGTCCGCTTTCAATTGGGTCCGTTCTTGGTTGGGAAACCCGCCGACAAACCACGGGGGCTGACCTTATCAATTTGTCGTATGCCTGTAAGGATGTTACAAATTGTTTTATATTCAGTAGCGGCGTATAGCCATATGTGCCTCAATATTATTGCTGACACTGGTATTCTTTAAAGTATGTTCGGTTTTGGCTTTTATTTAAGTCTATGCCGGCAAACATGGAGAGTTCTTATCCAAGACTATGTTAAGTTTCGAGAATCAAGATTAATTACTAAAATAAGAGGGGCAGTGGCTCTGGTTTCGATTTACCTGCAATCTTTATATCGGCCTCCCTGCTCCTGTTCTCCCGGCAGTCCGTCCGTTGCTCCTTCAGTCGGTCTATATCGAAATGAAAGGATCGACGACTGCTCTTCCGGGTTTTTAAGCGTCCCGTTATTTGATTGGGTACGTCTGTTATGTTTTATCATTGGTTGGAACTTGACCAATGCCAGAGACGTTACTATGGTGACAGGACGCATTTCGCGTCTTGTTACTATTAGCCAATGGGGTTTAGCTTACTTCACCAAATTGGTGCTTAACACGACCGCGTTTATATGGCGTTTCGGTACTATTTCCATGATACTTGTTGTTTTATATTACGGAAACAGAATCTACCAACTGTATTGCATCTAAGCGGTCTTTATGTGGTCTTTTCTGTCACGATAATGGCAATGGGTTCGAAATTGACCCATACATGCGGCGTTGTTATGACAACCGGACGCATTTTCATTACCTCTTTGTTCGCACTTTCTATTGGCTAATCAGGTATAGTCTGCTTAACCTGATTGGTGCTCACCAAGAACGTGTTTCAATGGTGTTTATGAGCCTGTGATTATTGCGGTAATGATTTTAATTTTGCAGACCGAATCGAACATTCATATGGCCTGTATGTAATATTGAAATGCCGATGTCCGCGTTGAATTATGCGGGGGCAGCAGTTCCCTTACGGCTACGGTATTGATATATAGTACCATTATTTAGTTTCATTCTATTGACAAAAGGTCTCACCTTTACAGCTTGTCATTAGAAGGTTTTTTTTTATACTTCCACACAATTCCTCTTACATTGTTTCTATATCTAATTGTCTGTGCTATGCTGACGGGTACTGGTGATGGTTTAGCCTTGTATCTGAATTTTAACTGACATTATATAATGATTTTTTTTCCAGTCTTCTCTTGAATTTAACCCACATCTTACACTATTGAGGGTGGACATATAAAATTGTTCCCTTTTCTTCCTTTTTTCATCTTGATTACCACCTCTCTTGCTGACAGTTATTTTTTCTAATCCACAACATTTAATATCATCAATTGCATGTCCAGCTATTCTCCAATGTTCAGTAAGGGGTGCTCCTCTTTTGTTTGTTCTTAGTCCTGATCTATGCTCATTTAAGCGTATCCTGATTTCCCTAGATGTCTCACCTACGTATGATTTTTGGCAGGGGCATTGAATGAGATAGATTGCGTTTTTTGTCCTACAGTTATTGAAACTTTTAATGTGTACTGATTTATTATTAACAGTAATTTTGTTACCTTTAATGATGCTGGTTCAGTTTACAAATCCCGCACAGGGGTGTGTCCCCACTGGTAAGGGGTTGCCATCCATAGTTGTCTGTAGGTTTTTGGGTATTTCTCTATATGTATCCACTAGAAAATTTCTTATTGTTCTATTTCTCCGATATGAGAACATGGGCTTTGGAATAGGCACTTGTGTTTTGTCTGAGATCAAGTGCCAATTTCTATTTATAATGTTTTTTATTTTGTAACTCACTTGTAAAAAGTTTGTTACAAACATGATGGGTTGAGAACTGGTGGGAGTCTTATTTTTTGGCATAAAAAAATGTTCTCTATTGAAATATTTAGCACGTTTGTAGGCGTGCCTAATCATCCTTTTAGGGTAGCCTCTCTCTAAGAATTTGGTTTTCAGATTTGTTGCATGTTTCTCATAGTCCTGTATCGAGGTACAGTTCCTTCTGAGCCGAAGAAATTGTCCGAATGGGATGCTATTCTTTTGTGATCCAGGATGGTTACTATCATAGTGTAGCATACTATTTCTATCTGACGGTTTCGTATATAATTCTACCGTCTACCAATATTCCCCAGGACAACACCATTGAGATTATGGAAGAGATTCTTAGTGACAACCAACAAGACCTAACTAACCATCAAACCTTTATTATAGAATATATCACCCTGATCCTTAAAAATAATATTTTTTTATATAGGGATAACCTTTTTAGACAGATCAAGGGGACCAGTATGGGGGCCACATGTGCCCCCAGTCTGGCCTGTCGATATGTGTCCAGATTTGAGGATAAACACATCTATAACACAACCGCCCCATTCTATGAAAACATCTCGGAATGGGGTCGATATATAGATGACATATTCTTCATATGGACAGGAGAGATGGATACTCTTAATGAGTTCCTCCTTTGGCTGAATTTGGGAGATGCGAATCTTAAATTTACATCACATATGAGTAAAAATTATGTGGAATTCCTGGATATTATAATCAAGCACACGGGTGGCCACCTGACGGTAGAATTATATACGAAACCGTCAGATAGAAATAGTATGCAACACTATGATAGTAACCATCCTGGATCACAAAAGAATAACATCCCATTCGGAAAATTTCTTCGGCTCAGAAAGAACTGTACCTCGATACAGGACTATGAGAAACATGCAACAAATCTGAAAAACAAATTCTTAGAGAGAGGCTACCCTAAAAGGATGATTAGGCATGCCTACAAACGTGCTAAATATTTCAATAGAGAAATTTTTTTTATGCCAAAAAATAAGACTCCCACCAGTTCTCAACCCATCATGTTTGTAACAAACTTTTCACAAGTGAGTTACAAAATAAAAAACATTATAAATAGAAATTGGCACTTGATCTCAGACAAAACACAAGTGCCCTTTCCAAAGCCCATGTTCTCATATAGGAGAAATAGAACAATAAGAAACTTTCTAGTGCATACATATAGAGAAATACCCAAAAACCTACAGACAACTATGGATGGCAACCCCTTACCAGTGGGGACACACCCCTGTGCGGGATGTGTAAACTGCACCAGCATCATTAAAGGTAACAAAATTACTGTTAATAATAAATCAGTACACATTAAAAGTTTCAATAACTGTAGGACAAAAAACGCAATCTATCTCATTCAATGCCCCTGCCAAAAATCATACGTAGGTGAGACATCTAGGGAAATCAGGATATGCTTAAATGAGCATAGATCAGCACTAAGAACAAACAAAACAGGAGCACCCCTTACTGAACATTGGAGAATAGCTGGACATGCAATTGATGATATTAAATGGTGCAGATTAGAAAAAATAACTGTCAGCAAGAGAGGTGGTAATCAAGATGAAAAAAGGAAGAAAAGGGAACAATTTTATATGTCCACCCTCAATAGTGTAAGATGTGGGTTAAATTCAAGAGAAGACTGGGAAAAAATCATTATATAATGTCAGTTAAAATTCAGATACAAGGCTAAACCATCGCCAGTACCCGTCAGCATAGCACAGACAATTAGATATAGAAACAATGTAAGAGGAATTGTGTGGAAGTATAAAAAAAAACCTTCTAATGACAAGCTGTAAAGGTGAGACATTTTGTCAATAGAATGAAACGAAATAATGGTACTATATATCAATACCGTAGCCGTAAGGGAACTGCTGCCCCCGCATAATTCAACGCGGACATCGGCATTTCAATATTACATACAGGCCATATGAATGTTCGATTCGGTCTGCAAAATTAAAATCATTACCGCAATAATCACAGGCTCATAAACACCATTGAAACACGTTCTTGGTGAGCACCAATCAGGTTAAGCAGACTAAACCTGATTAGCCAATAGAAAGTGCGAACAAAGAGGTAATGAAAATGCGTCCGGTTGTCATAACAACGCTGCATGTATGGGTCAATTTCAAACCCATTGCCATTATCGTGACAGAAAAGACCACATAAAGACCGCTTAGATGCAATACATTTGGTAGATTCTGTTTCCGTAATATAAAACAACAAGTATCATGGAAATAGTACCGAAACGCAATATAAACGCGCTCGTATTAAGCACCAATTTGGTGAAGTAAGCTAAACCCCATTGGCTAATAGTAACAAGACGCGAAATGCGTCCTGTCACCATAGTAACGTCTCTGGCATTGGTCAAGTTCCAACCAATGATAAAACAGAACAGACATGCCCAATCAAATAACGGGACGCTTAAAAACCCGGAAGAGCAGTCGTCGATCCTTTCATTTCGATATACACCGACTGAAGGAGCAACGGACGGACTGCCGGGAGAACAGGAGCAGGGAGGCCGATATAAAGATTGCAGGTAAATCGAAAACAGAGCCATTGCCCCTCTTGTTTTAGTAATTAATCTTGATTCTCGAAGGTTAACATAGTCTTGGATAAGAACTCTCCATATTTGCCGGCATAGACTTACATAAAAGCCAAAACCGAACATACTTTAAAGAATACCAGTGTCAGCAATAATATTGAGGCACATATGGCTATACGCCGCGACTGAATATAAAACAATTTGTAACATCCTTACAGGCATACGACAAATTGATGAGGTCAGCCCCCGTGGTTTGCCAGTGGGTTTCCCAACCAAGAACGGACCCAATTGAAAGCGGACCTATTGGTAGTGAGACTCCAGCAACTATATCCTGTACCCATAATAATTGGTGAGTGAAAAACCAGCACCATACAATGTTTCGCAGCGCCGACTGCCTAGATTTAATATTAAAACAGAAACTGTATTTTCTAGGTAAATTAACGTCAGCTACAATCAAAAAACGGTGGCTCCTCCTGGCAGTCAAATATCCAGCAAGACAACGCCCTAGTGACAGGTATAAATGATAAAGTATAAAATATAATGAACCTAATTAAAACAAATAAAGGAAAGATTGTCAAGCAATTCTTTAAAATAGTTAAGAATTCCCTGCATTTTGTTTATTTTACTTTAGAATCTTTGAATTTAATTGAAGATGAGAGACTCATGATAAAATAAAGGAACGTCGTCAACTACCTCTCCACTAGGTAGGCGTTTTAAGGCGATATAATCGGCCCAAACATCATTGAATGTTTTATAAATAAATAGAATATAATAATAGTTGTTTATCCCACACAGAGATAGAAACATCTTGCTAATTGAACACAGCATCCGGTGACTGGTTTATCTTCATAGGAATCCGGTCATTCAACTTTTTCCAGTAGAGATATGAACTCCATCTGGTACAAGGTATGCACACTGACAATAGCATCAGACTGTTCTTAAATGTTTAAAGATAGGGGACAACAGCATTGGACAATAGGTCCAAGGGAGAGGCAAACAAATCTAGTTGTGTAACAAGTGTAGAAAAATGTTGAGACAATGAATAATTGTAATACGGAAGGGATTGAATATACTTGAAACGATAGAAAAAAAGAAAATGATAATTGTGGTGTTCTATAACAAGGTAAAAAGACGGTATATTGTTGAAAAAAATTACTGGAACCATATAGAGAATATGAAAGGGCAATTGCTATTGTGATACTGTATTAGACATAGAGAGATGGTCTTTTTTACAAAACTGTACCAAAAAGCAATGGTAACTCTGTGTTTTTTAAATTTATTCAGAATCAGTCCTGAAGAAGGTGTACTAGCAGAAAACTGAAACGCCGCGTCGACTTGTTTTGATTCTTTGTTTTTTAAAATTTCAATTTTTAATAAAATGTATAATATGTTGTTTTTAATATTGTGATCATGAATAATATATTAATTGTGTGAAAGAATAAATCCAAACAAGATTTTTACCAAATATGTATTGTGATGACTATCTCCTTGAATTTTGAAATGAGTAAATGTTGCAGTATCTTATAACAATCCATCATTCCTTTGTTTTTTAAGAAAAACGTTAGAAATTTGAACACACCACATTGTACCTTTGTACCTTTGCCTTTCCCACCCAATTGATGGCATGCTGTTTTGTAGATCAATAAGCCTTACCCCTAAGAGTACTGATTGAAATTGGACATATCCCTACACTGTCCATTCTTTTGGGACTTCATTCTCCTTTAATCATTAATGCATGGTTACTTACCATCCCTGATATCAAGGAAGATCTTGCTGAACACACTGAAAATGTAGGCTCTATGGACTCGGCTAACACCATCTGGGAAGCATATAAGGCTGTAATCAAAGGTCGCGGCTTGGCTTTAAAAATTGGATATCTTCGCAACCATAGCGAACTGCTGACCTGACTAGAAAGCGATCTGCTTCTCCTTGAAACCCGGCACAATGCCGCTCGCACTGCGGCCACAGCCCACGAACTCCGAAACAAACAATTAGAATATAAAGCAAGGGAAAAAGCTCAAGCCAGATTATTTCAAACGAGCCACAGAGTCTGTGAATTGGGAGATCGCTCAGGCAAAATTTTGGCATGGCTAGAAAAATTAGATTAAGAAGCTCGATGGGTCCCCGAAATTATACGGGAAGACGGAAGGCGGGTAACAGACCCCTGGGAGTTGGCGTCCGCATTCGCTGATCATCTAGATCATGTTCTCCTCCTGCCAGCTTCTGGAGGAAATGACTCTACAAACACTATCAGACTCAGATAAGGAAGCCTTAGATGCCGATCTCACCACAGAGGAAATCTGCAAAGCTATATTTGCGGTCAACTCTGGGAAAGCAATGGGGCCAAACGGGATCCCCATTGAGTTCCTTAAGGGAATGGCCCTCAAGATAGCTCCACACCTCAAAAACATGTATGAGGAAAGTTGTGAGATTGGCACTTTTCCCTTAGATCAACGACTGGCCTTGATAGCCGTCATTCGCAAGCCAGGTAAACCTGCGGTTAGTTGTGGCTCCTATAGGCCCATTTCTCTGATCAGCTCAGAAGTCAAAGTGCTGGCCAAATTACTTGAATCCAGATTAACAACTATATTCCCATCCCTGGTTAACAAGGACCAATCAGGGTTTATACCAGGCCGAAAAACCACCCATAATATTAGACGTGTCCATAATGTCCTGGGTAGACGGCCTTACCTCCGTGAAGATGCAGTTATTTTGTCCTTAGAAGCCACCATTGCGTTCGACTCCATCGAGTGGCCCTATCTCTTCGAGGTTTTAGCTTGGTTGGGATTCGGCCCCCATTTCCGACAATGGGTAGTGCTGCTATATACTGATCTGCTGGGTCAAGTCAGGGTAAATAATCATACTTCATGCACATTTGCCTTGCACAGAGGCACTAGGCAAGGCTGTCCTGTATTCCCTTTGCTATTTGCACTAACCCTTAAACCACTGGCCTATTGGATCAGACAAGTCATCTCTGAGGTGGAGCGAGGATGCAAAAGACAAAATATCACTTTATGCGGACAATATCCTCCTATACTTAGCTTCCCTGTTCCTCCCTCAATAGCTTGCTCAATGCCATCACTAACTTCGGCAAATATATTCCGTTATACCATCAACTGGTCTAAATCAGTGTTATATGTTCTTCATGGCTTCCGCCTCATTAGCTCCGTGGCTATACGATTGAACTGGCCTCAACGGGCTTCAAATACTTGAGCATATTTACTACACCCGACCCCAAACTGTTCTACGAGCATAATCTTCTAGGCCACCTTTAGAGGCTACAGGAGGATGTGAGACATTGGCGATCGCTGCCTATATCCCTCCTGGGGAGAGCAGCACTATTTAAAATGCTAACACTTCCCCGTTTCTTATATGCACTCCAAAACTGCCCATTCCCTATAACAGACAATTATTTCATCACCATAGAAGGGGAACTTCATACCTTATTGTGGGACGGGAAAACACCATGCATCGCTCTCCAGAAACTTACCAAGGGGTTGTATGATGGGGGTATCGCCCTTCCAGATTTGCGCCTTTATTACTGGGCCTCTCAATTAATAGCAGTTAATCACTGTATCTATGTTTCCCTGACTAACCCAGCCTTCCACCTAGAAAAGTACCAAACTGGTTGAGAGGAATACATGGGGGCTTTATACAGTAAACCTTGAAAAGGACAGTATTTGGGGGGCCTATGGCACATACGGTTGCTATTTGGCACAAGGCTACTAAGCGCTTACGTTGTGCAGATACCCTGACGAAAGCCACACCATTGTGGTCATCACAGAGGCTGGGGTCCCTCTGCTTTCATAAGGGGTGTGATAAGTGGGACATTATCGGACTTAATACCCTGGGAGACATGGTAGTTAAGGGGAAACTCCTACATTCAAAGAACTACAGTCCGAATATGACCTCACACAAGGACAGATCTTCAGATACTTACATATCCGACATGCTATCCTTGCCAGGTTATTGCCTACATATAATCTCAAGAAGGGGATTTATTAGAGAAAGGGAAAAAAGGGGAGATGGCTCGACAAACGTATTTGGGGGCCCATTTATAGATGGAAGGAAAACCAGCAGTACTGACAGTTTTAACGGATAGCTTTGGTTTTTCTTTTGCTTTCTTTTTCTTTGAACAAGGTATATGAATAAAAATGGCTAATGATGCATTAACAATGTTTTTTTTTTTTGCAGATGCTCTTCTTTGGTTTTCGTTTTTTTTCACCGGACATCGTATTGTGAAGTCTGTATATGTCTCAGTTAATATCTGTATGTATTTGGATAAGTTGCTGTGATAAAATAAAAAAAATAATTTAAAAAAAAGAAATTCACTGAAAAACCATAGGTTTTCGGGACGTTATAGTTAGAAATTAGCATTGAAAAAACCTTAGAAATCCCTGAAAAAACCATAGGTTTCAGCCACGTTAGAGTTAGGAATGACCATTTAAAAAACCTTTGAAATTCATTGAAAAAAAAATAGGTTTCAGGGACAGTATAGTTAGTTGGACATTTCTCTCATACAAAACCAGAGAAATGTGCCCGTTATAGTTAGTTCAGCTAACTATAACTCGCGTCGCTGCAATGCACTGCTGATGATGTCACATATTACATCATTTATGACATGGTAAGTGACATCACTGATGACATCACTGATGACATCTCAAATTACATCACTGATGATGCAAGGAACCAAGTCTACCACCTAGTATTGAAAATGGTCTAGACTGTTATATATATATTGCATGAATATTCTCATGCTTCTTCCGATGGAGACCACCTTGCCGGGTCGGTGCCTGGCAGTGGGCGCAAGACCGGTTTACAATCCGATAAATTCCTTGTGCCTTGCTGGCACAGGAAGAAATCCCACACTCCAGGATGTCAGTGTGTCAAGTAAGTTTTATTTAGCTTGTCTGGCGCATTTTGACCGGATGGTCTTTGTCAAAGCCGTGCATATTTTCTACCACCTTTAAAAACAATGCGTCATTGCTGACACATCATTAAAACAGTGAAAAGACTTTGCAAAAGTCACTGGTGTGATGAATCCGCATAGCCACAAATATAACTGTGTGTAATATGGCAAAATGTATTCCTTCATACGATATCAACTCATAATTCAAAAATGCATTTTTGAAGTTTAGCAAAAAAGATATATAAATAATGATGGTGCAGAGCTAAAGTTAATAAGGTTTAAAGTTACGTCTACTAATACTCCTTTGTAAAAAGGGAAGCTACAAAGTTAAAAGACCTTCACATCTCATATATGGTGCCACGTGGCTAAATGTATAAAGGCATTACTGCATTAGCACAAGTTGAATGGCCAAGTGGCTGATAGCATCAAAAGAGCAAACATATTGAGAAACACAAAGTTTCAGCTCCATTGCCAAGTGACAAATCCATCTTCAAAAGAACATAAACTAAAAAAACTGCAGTGTAACATGGAGATTTGACTGGGAACTACGGGAATCAGATCAGGGTTTTACACAGTGTGTCTGGGGCAGTACAAATCGAGGTTTTAAGAGCCTTTCTGAAGACCAGCTCAGAGGCAGTCTAGCGAAGCTGAGAAGGCAATTGGTTACATGCCTTTGATCCCAAGACTGCCAATGATTTACCTCCCTTAGATACCAATCTAAAGGTTGGCATAACCAACAGATTGGCTTTGGAAGATCTAAGACTACGAGAGGGAACATAGCGCTTGAAATGGTTCTGAAGGTATTGTGGTCCCCGTCCATGATAGGCCCTAAAAGTAATAATAAGGACCTTAAACAGCACCCGTTTATGAACTGGCAACCAGTGTAAGGTGTCTAATGCAGCGGAAGCAGAAGTTTTCCTAGAACACTTTAGTATCAGCCGAGCAGCTGCATGTTGGACCATCTGAAGCTTATGCAGAACTGATTTATTAACTCCTGCATACAGGCTATTACAGTAGTCGAGTCTTGATGTAATAAGAGCAACCGCAACAGTGTGCCTGGCTGAAAAGAGGAGTAGGTCAAAAAATTTATTCAGGCTTTTTATGATATAGAAGCAGGTGCCTGCAACTGCCAGGGATTGCTGTTTGAAAGAAAGATTAGTGTCAAACGTTATTCCCAAATTTCTAGCTGCATTAATGGTATTGAGGGGTGGGATAGCATTTTCTGGCCACCAGAGTTTAGGCACGAAAGGATTTAGTTTGCCAAATGGCAAAATCTCTGTTTTTTCTGAATTACACCTCAGGTGGTTGTCAGTCATCCATTCAAAAATAGCAGAGAGGCATTTTCTGAGATTTATTTCCGCCTCAGTAGTGTTATTATCAAGGACCATAATAATCTGCGTATCATCCACATATGCAATCGTATTGATCTTAAAGGACGATATTAAGATCAATACGATCTTAATATCTTTATATGTCCCCGCTGATTAGGCTAATCAGCGGGGACATATAAACATTAAAGAGGGTCGGGCTCAGGCTCGATCTCTGAGGGACCCCTGATATGAGTTCTTTTTCCACTGAGTTATATTGTCCCAATGCGGTCACTTGTCGCCTATCCAGTAAAAAGTTCTTGATCTATTCTAAAACATTTCCTGATAGGCCAAATGATGCAAGATGATCTAAAAGAATGGTATGTGAGACTGTATCAAAAGCCGCACACAGGTCCAACAGGACCAGTATAGCATTTTTACCCTGATCGAGGGCAGCTCGCAGGGTTTCAGCAGTATACAGGAGTGCAGATTCTGTCGAATGTTGGGCTCTGAAGCCTGACTGATTAGGATGCCATGCATCTGTTTCCTCTAAGAAAGTGGTAAGTTGTTTATTGACAAGCTTTTCAGTCAACTTACACAAGGTAGGGAGAAGCGAGATGGGTTGCAGGTTAGAGAGGGTCGTAGGATCGGCTACTTGCTTTTTCTGAAGGGGTTTTACCACTGCAAGTTTCCATTCTGATGAAATTTTGGCTGTGAGCAGCAAGGAATTTATAATGCTGTTGATGGTGGGGTTTACAACATCAATCAGAGCATGTAGTAGCTTAGGAGGGCATGGATCCAGGGGGGACCCTGATTTAATGGACAGGGTAGCCTCACGGGATTCCTCCAGTGTGATAGGTTGAAAGATATTCATGTAGATGATATCTGTTTCGGGAAAGGTACTCTTATTCATGGTGGGAGTAGGGAAGTCTTTTAAGAGAGTCAGGATTTTTCCTTCAAAGTAGTCTGCTATGCTATCACAAAGGCTCTGGGAGGGCGGGATCTCTTGGAATAAACTATTGGGATTAGAAAACAGATTGCCTATTTAAAAGATTTCTTTCTGTTTGTTTTTGGATTTCTTAACAGCCTCAGTGTAAAATATTTTTTTGGAGGCTTTAATCAGGGTATGATATTTTCTACGTTCGGTTTTAAAGATGTCGAGCTCTTTATTATCGTAGTTCCGGCGCCATCTACGTTCCAAAACTCTAACTTGAGCTTGCGCTTCTTTTAGAGCTGAGGAGAACCATGGTGCCGAAAATTTCTTTTTTAGATGTGTTTGTGGTATAGATTCTGATGCCAACTGACCTCTTAGCTCATGGATTCGATTCCCAAAGAGTATATTATCCGTCATAGGATCACCGGTCATGTTAGGTCTACCTGTCAGGGCTCTTGGGGCAAGATCTGGGAGTTCCAACAGTGCTTTCCAATTGACTTTGTCCTGTATTGGGGATTTAGTTTTTTCCATGGCAAAAAGCTTATCTTTTAAAGGAAGTTCAAAGGGAATCAGTTCATGGTCGGGCCAGGTTTGCGAAATGGGGGGCTCCACTTTAAAATCAGCTAGATTGAGCAAATGCAATCCAAAATATGGCCTCCATTATGCGTAGCCGAGAGTGAGAGAGGTTGTAGGCCAAGAACCTCCATTACCTCCTTAAAGCAAACTGCTCCAGGGTCCTTCGGAGAGTCAAGATGAAGATTGATGTCTCCTAGCAAAGTAAAGTTAGAGAACCTGAGAGATGCTTTCTAAAATCTCATTATAGCTTCCTGGGGGGCGATATACTAATGCCCCTGCAAAGGAGAGGGAGTCAAGTACCTGGATACAGAAACAAATACTTTCTGCTCCTTTCAGTTCTGCAGCTCTATTTTACAACTGAGATTGTCGCGATATATAATTTCCAAATATATGAAGAGAGTGCTTACACATGGATCTTGCATTTATAAGACCCCCGCGTAGGCGTCTCAGTGGGTCCTTCTCCATAGGTATAGATCCCTGTGTGTGGTTGAAAGCTGTATTACAATTAATACAACTGATGGGTCCCTCCCACGTAGTAACATCCAAAGACTGATTACATTTTGATAGGGCAGAATTCAAAGATAATATGTGTTCCCTTGAGAGAGGACGTTTTTGATCTACCGGGGCAGCATCCCGGCCCGATCCCGGCGCGGACGGGCGCAGACAGGCTTGCTTTTGATGCGCCTTCGGCGCCCCGGCGGCGCGCCACGGCGCGCGTCCGCTGCCCGTCGGCGCCATTTTTACTTTAAATAGGTGCAGGGAACTGAGCACAGTCCAAAGACTAGACCGTCACCCAATCCAAAATGGCCACTCAAGTGTGCCACAGGAAGTGAGGAAATGATGCAATGGGTCGCGTTTGTAAAGCTCCCTCCACACAAACAGCACCAGCTGTGATGGACCAGGGAGTGAAAAACGGCATCCAACAAGGTATGATTAAAAAAATTTAAACAAACAAAAACTGTGTTTTAAAAACGAAATGCTGTGCAGAATTGTAGTCATTCACACACAACCTCAGATAATAGTGCAGTCCGGCGAAATTCTACAACATCAATATTCTGATAGCCCCCAAGAGTGTGAGCTATGCCCTATAAACAGCTGATCTGCTGTGCGTCAGCGCTCATAGCTCTTAAATAAGTGCAGGGAACTGAGCACAGTCCAAAAACTAGACCGTCACCCAATCCAAAATGGCCCCCTCAAGTGTGCCACAGGAAGTGAGGAAATGATGCAATGGGTCGCGTTTGTAAAACTCCCTCCACATAAACAGCACCAGCTTTGATGGACCGGGGAGTGAAAAACGGCACCCAACAAGGTATAATTAAAAAAAATGTAAACAAACAAAAACTGTTTTTTAAAAACGAAATGCTGTGCAGAATCGTAGTCATTCACACACAACCTCAGATAATAGTGCAATCAGGCAAAATTCTAAAACATCAATATTCTATTAGCCCCCAAGAGCGTGAGCTATGCCCTATAAACAGCTGATCTGCTGTGCGTTGGCGCTCACAGCTCTTAAATAGATGCAGGGAACTGAGCACAGTCCAAAGACTAGACCGTCACCCAATCCAAAATGGCCCCCTCAACCTTCTCACAGGCTGCCATCATGACCTTCCCAGGGTAGCCCCTGGCTTTAAATCTTTCCACCATTTTGGCCTGCTCTGCCTAAAATGTTTCAGGGGTGCTGGTTCCTTTCAGCTCTTTGAATCTCCCCATAGTAAATGATTGACTTAAGTTTAGGTGGGTGGTAGCTATGGGCTTCCAAAAAACGTGTAACACATCTCTTTGGTAATGACGTATTGCACTGTGGATTTACCCATGTGAGGCTTGAGAATGACAACAAATTATGAATATGTATATATGCATGGCAGCATTGTTGATGGGCTTAGCACCACTATAGATGAATGATCGCAAATAATGAGTTTTATCATGTTACAAGATGGTGATGATTTTCATCAATGTTTCGCCCCTCTACTATGTCGATGCCCATGTCGGGATATCGGAAAAGGTTTTGACATAAAAGATGGCCATTTCCGGCGCACCTGATACACCGAAGAAGGCGACTGCCGAAAAGCGTCTGGTTTTGAGTTGTGAAATAAACTATGATTGAACTCACCCCTGTGAGTGCTTCATTTTGTACACAATAGCATGAGGTTGGAAGCTCTCATAATTGCGGGTGCACCCCCGCTAAGGAGCACCCATCCCGAGTGCATGGAGGAGGTGAAATGTGGAGCTGCTATTTAAGTTCCTGTGCACCGCCGCTACGAGGATTGACTCTACAGCCACACAACCAAGTCTCTATGGACTGGTAAGAGGCTTCAGCATCCATGTGATGTACATTTTGGTGGCAACAGGACGAGGGAGTTATCCGTGAATTCTTAACACCGGATTCCGGATACCGTGTATATCTGTAAAGAACATTCACTTTCAAACATGTATGGTGAGTCAGAACACTGCGTAGCAGCTTTGGAAGTCTTTAAAAAAAGACTGACAATGGGAGCAGCCAGTAATCATGGAGAAGGTGGTGTCACTTCTTCCTTGGCCTCAAAGTTCACTAGCCTCGAGAGACTACACGAGGGAGAGAATCACAAGTGGTGAGAGGTGACGTCATTAAAACACTACGTCAAGGTGGAGAGAGTCCCGAGGGGCCCCAGCATATATACCGTACCGGCCTACGAGAACCCAGACCCACAGCTCCGAGAGGAGTGGGATGAGCACACTGCAAGCTTGTGTAAAAGAATGCTCACGATCCTCATTAAGTTTGCGTGCAGTGACAGGGACAAAGCATGCAAAGCTATAGAAGAACTGGAGATTGAGATAGCCAAAGATGAAAACAAGACAAGGCAGGGCGAACTGAGGGCACAAATTATGAAACAACAAGAAAAATGTGTTTGGGATTAGAGGGATTACGCACTTGGCAGAGTATTAATGTTCACCAAAAAGTTTGATGCACCAAGAAAAGCTCTCTAGACAAGATAAATGCCACAATCAATTGAGCAACGTGACACCTCAGAATCAGAAGTGACCCATAACGAGCAGTGAGGAGAAGAGAGCGGGGGTGCTTCTAGCACACTACAAAAGAAAATCCCTTTTCACAATGAGTTCCGTCTCATTCGCCAGTCATGGCAGAGTGACAACAGAGGAAAACCCCCAGAACAAAAGCTTGCAGACCAACAAGGAGAGGGGAACAGTGGCGCATAAAGCAGCATTTCTCCAACTTTTACCAGGAGCAAGAAATTCAACAAACGGAGGTGATGACATAGATGATAGGGAATTTAACTATTGTGAATTCGACACCAAGAACTTTGACCCAGTGCAAAGAGTCAGTGTTGAAACTGAGTCTCCCATTCTGTCCACAGAAAAGACTAGAATATACACAGACACAAATAGATTTAATGAAGTTCACACGCAAGCTAAAACTACATAAGTTCTTCAAACAAAGACCGATGAACCAGCAGTGAGGAGAACTGAAGAACTACCCATGGCTACTGACATTTTAACTGGAAATGATCTCCCAGCATTGCAGGCTTTGATAGATTTGGGAGACGATGCTGCATGCTCACAAGGGACGAATGAACAAACAACTGTTGCAGGGATTGAACAGTGCAGCAGTATGAGCCCCTTTAAAAAGGTATCAACTTTTTTACCACAGATGCCTAATGATGGAATTGACATATTCTCAGACACAGTGAACAAGGACCTGCTACGTCTCAGGAGCCAGAATCCGGTGCGCAAGAGAAAGTATAATTTCGCACAGGAACACTATAGGGCAATTGAGGATATTGGGAGAGACAGAGCAATTGTATGCAAACCCTCAGATAAGGGCGGCAATGTTGTGCTTCAGACGTATGAGGCATACAACAAGGAGGCTCTACGCCAACTGTCAGATAAGAAATATTATGAGGTTGCGAGTAAAAATTAATACAACCAAAGTATCATTAACTGCCACTTATTGTTGTGAAAATGGTATGATAAAAGTATGTTGGAGACTGATGAATACTTGTATTTGAGACGTCTAAATCCTGTTACACCCAGCTTTTACCATTTACCCAAGTTCCATTAGGATATGGCACAGCCACCGGGGAGACCGATGGTCTACTCTCAGGGCAGTTTAATGGAACATTTATCGCCTACATTGACCATTTCTCGTCTGATTTTGTGGTAACACTCACGTCCTATATCAAGGACACAAAGGACTTCCTCCAGCACATAGAGAATATCAAGTGGGAGGTAGGGGACAACATGATAGTCATGGAAATTACGAGTCTGTACACATGCATAGCACATAGAGACGATTTATTGGCAGTTTAATTTTTCTTGAAAAACCGCCCACTTAAATTCACAGAACATAACATCATGTTGATGGAACTCATTAAGTTCTGCCTAAACAACAACATTTTCCTGTACCAGGAACAGCGCTACAGGCAGACATCAGGAACAGCAATGGGCACCTGCTATGCCCCCAGCTATGCAAACTTGTTAGTGGGCTGGCGGGAGATGCAGGAGGCCTGGTCTGATGCTAAAAGCATCTGGACAAAACAGATAGTGGCCTGGTACAGGTATATTGATGATCTCCTGGTTTGGAGGGATTCCAATGAAACAGCACAAGCATACAGAGTGGAGAGGTGTGGCTCACTGGTTAGAGGCGGCAGACCTGTAAGCAGAGAACGGCCAGGAACCAGGGTTCAGTTCCCGACGCGGCAGGGTCGTGGACCAGGGGTCAACGGACTCGATAATTCTCGCCTCAGTGCCTACTCTAACCAGGGAACACACTCGGTAACTCTGGGCATTAAGCTTGCCTCATCTCTACAACGGCCCCCTACAGACGCCGGGGAGGCCTGGTTTCACCCTGGAGATACCCAGAAAGGGACCATCTGACAGGGAAAACCAGGACGGGTTCCCCAGCGGTCTACACCGCCAGGACACTCGGGTAGAGTAACAGTGCGCTTTACAAGAATCCCACATTACATTACATTACATTACATAGAAGTGCTCAATCACAACAACATGAATTTGAAATTCAGCGCAGAAATAAGTTCCACTAGTGTAAACATTTTCTAGATTTGGAAGTTTTGTGATAGATATGAAACTATGCACAAGACTATATCGGAAGCCCACAGAGGGCAATTCGATTTTACATGCCTCTAGTAATCATCCATGTAAATTGATCATCATCATCCTATATGGAGAGCTGCGGGGGGCCGTGGGGGCCCTCGCAGCCCCTGGGACCGCCACATCCCCGGGGCATTTAGTAATAATGAGCGGAGGTCCTCTTGGTCCCCTCCAAGCCCCGGGGACCCCAACCTCCCAGGGATTAAATAATATTAAAGAAAGTGTGTGGGGGGCTCTACATTTTAATTATTGGGCAGGGGTCAGTTGCAGACCCCCGGGCCCTGAGGACCACCACCTCCTTCCCAGGGCTTAAATAAGTTGGGAGGTGGGCCGCATGGGGCTCCCCCGTGGTCCCCAATATGAGGCTAGGCCCCGGGGGATTGGGGCTCCGGGGCCAGAAGGGGCCAAGGGAAAGGGGGCCATGAAGCCCCCTCCCCTTTTTATAAAAAAAAAATATATATATAAGGCTGTGCCCCATGGTCCGCTTCCATAAAATATTTTTTTTTTAAAAAGAGGCAAAGCATCGGGGGGGGGGCAGGGACAAAAATGGCAACAGTAGGGGGGGCCACATGGTGACCCTCCTTTAAATGTTGTTTTTTTTAAATATAAAATTGGCCATGCTCCAAGGGATGGGGTCTCCAGGGCTGAAATTGGCCTTGGGAGGTGCCTGCATGGTCCCTTTCCCATTTTTTTAATAATCTTATTTAAAAAAATGGGTCAGGCCCTGGGAGATGCCATCCCAAGGGCCCAAAAAATATTAGGAGAAGGGGGGCACACAGCCCCCTTCTAACAAAAAGTAAAGAAAAGCTGGCATCTCACTGGAGGCCCTGTCTCTTCCCTGCACCCCTCTGCAAAAGTGCCTTCTGACGCAATCTAAGTTGGTAGATTAAGTCACTGTGAATCCTGAGGTTCCCTGGGGGCCAACTAGCCCACCAGGTACCTCCAGTTAGCCCCACACAGTGGGATTGCTGAGAGGTGGTCCGAGGCGAAGCGCCTTTCTACACCACTCAGCAAATGCGCCTCTTGGCTCACTGCTGGTAGGGCAATGAGGTCCTCTTGTGTCCTGAGGACCTCAGGACTGAAATGGACTTTATCCCCCGAGCAGTAGTGCACCAGGAGGCATGCTTGCAGAGTGTGTCCACCTCTCAGCAATCCCACTATGTGGGGCTTACGGGAGGTAACAGTTAGGCTAGTTGGCCCGTAAGGAGCCCTAGCAGCAACGGGGACTTTAATCCCCATCGAACATCATGCCAGGGAGCGGGTTTGCAGACTGATGGTCAACGGGGGTATGGCCTGCTATAAGTACTTACCAATGCTGCTGTGCAGGACTTACTGGAGGTAATAGGAGGGGTATTGGCCCCCACGGTTGTCCGTGGGGGCCAACTACCCCTCTTGTTACCTCCAGTAAGTCCCACACTTTGGGATTGCTAAGAGGTCTTCGGAGACCAAGCCCCCCTTCTCCACCACTCTTTAAACGTGCCTCCTTGCACACTACAGGTTGGCGGATGAAGTCCACTTTACTCCTGAAGATTGTGGGTGCCAAGAAGCCCTCCCGGTACCTCCTGTAAGTTCTCCGCAGTGGAATTCCTGAGCACTGGTTGGAGGCCCAGCCCCCTTTCTCCACCACTCTGCAAATGTGACTAAAGAAGCATTTGTAATGTAATAGGTCTCGCATTTGCATGAGTTAGAGCTATTGGCGTTGTAAATGTAAACACTTTTTACTAATGTATTTTGGAGTGAAGTGGATGTACATTGTGTGTAGTGGAATTATGTGGTATGTTGTGCAGTGAAATTATGTGGATAAAAAGTATGTGGTATTTAGTGTATAGGAATTATGTGGAGTGGGATTATGTGTTATTGAGATTAATTATGTGGCATGGTAGTCTTTGTTGTGAAGTGGTAACACAGGTTTAGTCTTCCTCTTTTCCATAGAAGCTAAATTATGAACTCAATGAGACAAAAAAAGAAGGAATCACTGAGGAACACTTCTGTACCTAGTCAGAGGTATGAGCAGGGTGCTGGAATTGTGCAACTGTTTGGCTGCACCAACTTTCGCACAATTATAAATTTTCCACATTAGCCACATAATTAATCATCTGCTGCCCAGTCTGCAGATTTGAACAACAAACCCCTTGTTTCAAGCTCAAACGGCACAAATGTTACAAAAATGAGGCGACAAGTGTTACAGCGTGCTGGAAGACCCATTGCAAACCTAGAATGGGCACCTGTTACTTATTGCTAAATGTGGGTGTTAAATTGGTACTACTGGTGTGCAAACCACTCTTGCTTCTTTCTGCACCTCTCTTGCCTTTCACTGCATATCTAATGCTTTTTTTGTTACCTTTCTTCCATCTTTCTACCCTTCTTTTGTTTCTTTCTGCCCATCTATTGCTTCTTTCTTTACCCCTCATGCCTCTTTCTTCACCCCTCTTCCCTCTTTTTGCACTCCTCTTGCCTCTTCCTGCCCTCCTCTTGTTTCTTTCTGCACCTCTCTTGCTTCTTTCTGCACCCCTATTGCCACTTTCTCCACCTTGGTTCCTTCTTTCTGCACGTCTTTTGTTTCTTTCTGCACTTCTCCTGCCTCTTTCTCCACGCCTCATTCCTCTTTCTGCACCTCTGTGCTTCTTTCTGCACTTCTCTTGCTTCATTCTGCACCTCCGTCCGTCTTTCCTTTCTGCAAGTCTCATGCCTCTTTCTCCACCCCTCATCCCTCTCTCTGCATCCTTCTTTCCTCTTTCTTCACCCCTGTTGCCTCTTTCTGCACCTATGTTCCTTTTTTTTGCACGTTGTTTGTTTCTTTCTGCACCTCTCTTGTTTCTTTCTGTATCCCTCTTGCCTCTTTCTCCACCCCACTTCCACCTTTCTGCGCCTCTGTTGCTTCTTTCTGCACATCTCCTACTTCTTTACGCACCTCTTTCCCTTCTTTCTGTAATGCTTGTGCTTCTTTCTGCACTTCTCTTGCCTCTTTCTCCACCCCTCACCCCTCTTTATGCAACCCCTCCCCTATTTCTTCACACCTGTTTCCTCTTTCTGCATCTCTGTTCCTTCTTTCTGCACTTCTTTTGGTTCTTTCTGAACATCTCTTGCTTCTTTCTGCACCCCTCGTGCCTCTTTCCACACCTCCTCTTCCCTATTTTTGCACCCCTCTTGCCTCTTTCTGCACCTCTGTTGCTTCTTACTGCACTACTCTTGCTACTTTCTGCACTTCTTTGCTTCTTTCTGCACCACTCATGCTTCTTTCTGCAGCACTCATGCTTCTTTCTGGACCCCTCTTGCCTCTTTCTGCACCTCTGTTCATTTTTTCTGCTCTTCTTTTGTTTCTTTCTGCAACTCTCTTGCTTCTTTCTCTACCCCTCTTGCCACTTTCTCTACCCGTTCCCCCTTTTGCATCTCTATTGCTTTTTCCTGCACTTCTCTTGCCTCTTTCTCCACCCCTCATCCCTCTTTCGGCACCTCTGTTGCTTTTTCTGCACATCTCTTGCTTCTTTCTGCAACTCTGTCCCTTCTTTCTGCAACCCTTGTGCCTCTTTCTTCACCCCTCTCCCCTTGTTCTGCACCCCTCTTGCTTCTCTCTGCGAACAATTAGCCTAGGGTGTCAAGGCTCTGGGGGCCATCCTGAAGACTAAGCAAACTATTGCCCAGAGTCACATGGTGCTGAGCTGACCTGCCCCCGGAGATCGGACCGTGAGCCCCCTTGCTCGGGAGTCAGATGCCCTGGCCACTGCACCACACTCTTCCTTTTTAGTTATGAAAGATAAAGTAACATTTGAAATTTAAACAGATTGCTTTGCTGACATGGAAAACTTAAGGTTTTTTTAGTCTTTGCTGATAAATAGATCGGTGTTTGCCAGTAATTTTAAGGGAATTACTACACAACCCGAAAGGGACCAGTTTTAAAGGGCCTTCCCCTTTAAAGCCCTGGGAAGGGAAACGTGTTATTTTAAGGAGAAACTTGGGAGGTGTTGTTGTCTCAAGTGAGCTGAACACCAGCTATATTGCATGGAGGTCTTAAATAAATGTGCAATGCTCTTTGGTCTACAGATCAAGCTGTATTTTCAAAGGCAACCTTATCAGGTGCTGAACGAGCAAGAAATGAGGGATGATAAACCTGTCGGCCTTAAGATGGTCTTCCTACCTTCCTCCTCCATTTTTACTGACCTAGTGTTGGACCTGGCCCTTTTTGCAGGGTTATCCCCAAACATTTAGCCTTCCTCCTGTATTTTTTCTGACCTGTTTTTGTTGGCTTTGTTGTCCAGCACCTCATCACACCAGAGCCTATTTTTGTCTTTAATTTTGGCACATCCTAGGCACTTTGTGATAAAAGTGATACATCCATAGTTTCCTATGGACTGAACTATTTTGAAAATTTTAAAAGGGATATCTTTACTTGTGTATGTTGTATTTTGTGTTGTTGTTTTGGTCTTGTTTTATTCGAATAACAATTGGTTATTTTTCTGAACTGGTGTGGTGTCCTTTTGTTGTGCTTTCATTCTGTTACTGTGTTTATGTATAAGTACCTTACACACTGCCTCTGAGATAAGCCTGAGTGCTCATGCCAAGCTACCAAGGGGTGAGCAGGGGTTATCTTAGCTGTGTAATCCACTTACAGTGACTAGAATAAGGGTGCCTACTTGGAATGGGTGCAAACCACGGCCAGCTAGAGACACCTCAATTTCTAACACCTATTTCTTACTGTGCACTTTACTATTGTTAATCAATTCTAAAGTGTTTGTGCTCTCTCCTCTAAACATGGTAATATTGGCTTAACCGCAATTTCGCTAATTTAATTCACTTAAGTCCCTAGTAAAGTGGTACTGGTGTACCCAAGGCCTGTAAATTAAATGCTACTAGTGGACCAGAAGCACTGGTTTAAACATGCCCCAAGCCTGTGTGTGTGCAGTTATAGCAATCCCAGAATGAGAAAGGGCTGTGTGCTTGCCCCCCTTTCTTCTAATACCTAAATCAGGAGAGGGGTGCTTTCCACCTAAGCATGGGAGCAAATCTGCCCCAGTCCTGTTCTTCGCAGACAATACTCCTGTTGTCATTCCAGGGAATTGGTTGAAAACTCATACAATTTTTTGTCAATATAAAATATGCATTTTGAGGACCCAAAAATGTATTGCAATTGGCATTTTTGAACATGCAAATTGGAAATAGTCTTCAGCACAAATACCTGGGAGTTATGAACAAAATGGCCTCAGAGGTGTTATCTACTTGCACCTGGCATCAGGATTATGAAGATCTAAAAAGCAATATAGAGGCAATTTATTCTTGAAAATTAATTCTGCTAATGCCATCCCAGTTTTGACAAGTGTAGTGGCACAATGGATATATGGTGTGGAGTGGACCTTGATTCCGACAACGTCAACAGCTTTGAACAACAGCATGATTTTGGACTGATGAGCTCCGTATCATAAGAGGCCATACTCTTGAGTGGGCGATTTTGGGATTGTCCCAGGTAGAAATATGAGGTTGCATGATCCGCTTCTGTCACCACACTGGTGCTCACCTGAGGCTTGTGAGTACTTGAATGATAGACCATATCGGTGGAAGAGTTTTTTCCCAGGATAAGGTGCATCTCAGGCAAAGATTTAAAAACCTTGCGACCAAATTAAAGGTCTGTAAAGAAAAATATGGCCTCACTTTTAGGGATTGATGGGGAAATCTGTGGGTGACTCACAACTCCAACTGTAGGATGCTGACTCTGTATATGCTATGCCAAAGTAAGGTATAGTGTGCACAGAGTCCAGGAGATCCCCAGAGGTATAGAATAGGCTAAATTAGATTACCACTAACAGCTCTTTTTGTGGTAGTGTGGTTGGGAAGTTAGGCTTATCAGAAGGGTATGTTAATCATTTATTGCATTCACTCAATCAAGGACTGATTACGCACACACTCAGAGACAGAATCCAGACCAATTAGGTAAATATAAAAATATGTACTTATGTTTTATTTTTTAAAACCAAGCTGGACTTGGTACATAAATGTAGAATATGCTTTCAAATGCAAAACCTTACAAGCAAAATGCAGTTGTGGGTGAAATTGCAATCATTACAGGTTTGTATTTGCATTTAAAACAGTTTGGAATACACAGAAATTACTATTTATTACTTTTGGATTACTTTTCAGTTACTTTGAGTTTTGGAGGGGATATGCATAGATATCAAACACTGGAGTTTACCACTGAGACCTCCTCATGGTGTTGGGCCACTCAAACTCGGGCCATAGGCATCAGAGGCAGAGTGGTGCAGAACTGCGGAGGCACCTGGGTCCGGGTTCTGTGCTGCAGTCTTTGTGAACAAATCCGGTGCTCACTGGAGAAAGTCTTTAAGATGGGAGCAGGTCCTCCAGTTTCTGGGGAGCTGCTGACTGCTGGACAAGCTGGGGTGCTTCTATAGGCAGGTCAGAGTTGGGACAGGCCGGTAGGGCTGCTGTCAAAGCAGTAGGTGTCCTCTTCTTCCTGGGCCATCACAGCACTTCCGCTCTTTGTTTCTCTTCTTTCTTCCTCGAATCTGAGGAGGCACAGTTTGGGGTTGCCCCTAAATATTAATTTATGGAGTGCTTACAGGGGGTGTGCAGGTCAGCACCAATGGGTCCCTTTCCTGGGGTGGGTACACCACCTACTTTGCCACCCTCCAGTGGGAGGGGGGCATGAGGCTCTCTCTAATTGGCTGGGTCCCCTCATCTTCAAGATTGAGGGGACTGTGATATGTGCTTCACCTCACCTCCTTCACCTGAGGGGTGGGGTTGGCAAAGGTGGACACACCTCACTCCTAACTTGGTTTCCCTGCCTATTGTCCTTCCCAAAGTTGGGGTAGGAAACGGTAAAGGCAAGTTGCTGAGGGCAGCTTACAAAGGTGGCAGGCCTTTGAAACTTCTCCTTCATTGACCTGGCCCATCCTGAGGAAGGAGGCATGACACCTCTGCCCAGGAATGCCTTTTTTTCTGGACCAAGAGAGTAGATGTCCTCTGCCCAGGGGTCCAAAAACCTGTCGGTGGTGACAAATTGCTAGTAGCTATTCAGGAATCACACCAGGGCTGAGTGCATTTTTTACTAAATTCCACATTGGCATCAGTGAGGGTTTAATGTGCTGAACCCATTGCTACTAAACTTCCCAGGTTTCAGTAAAGCCAATATAGAGCTGTGGAGTTTGTAATGACCAACTCCCAGACCATGTACTCTTTATGTCTTTACAGCACTTACAATGTCTAGGAACTGACTTAGACATTGTAGGGGCATAGTGCTCATGCATCTGTGCCCTCACTTGGGGCTAGTGCACACAGCTAAAAGGGTGACTTACCTAGGTCCCAGGCAGTGGGTTGTAGGCATGGCAAACAGAGATGCGTGCCATGTAGACTCTTCACTTTTCCCTGCACCAAAACACGCAGCCTGCAATGGCAGTGTGTGTGTGTGTGATAGTGCCAGGCCTTAAAGGGTAGCACAATAGATGCTGCAGCCCTTAGAAACCTTCCCTGGACACAGTGCCCTTGGTACCCATGGCACCTTTCACAAGGGGGTTGTCTGTGGCCAGAATTGTGCCAATTGCGGGCACAAAGGTACAGGTTTGGGAAAGAACACAGTCCCTGGGAACCTGATTGGCCGGGATCCAGGGCACATCAAGTCAAATTGCATCAGATGCCAGAAAAAAAGTGGGGTGTAACCATGCAGAGGGGCCCTTTCCTACATCAAAAAATTCATAAATAAAACAAGCAGAAGGAAAACCAGTAGGTCTGGTGGTGGCCAGCGAGCTTTTTGACTTTGACACTAAATTATGTTAATTTGTCATCTTTTGCAAAACGTTATTGTTGAGTAAGTGAACTGTCCCTCACCAATCTAAAAATAAAGAACTGGCTAAAAGAAAAATAATTTTGGGGGTATCAAAACCACACATTGCCCTATGCTGAAATGGCAGGAGGAAAATGTGAATGACACAATATCAGACCAAGGTTAGGAAAGACATATTTTAGGCTTACAAGAACATAGATGGGCTTGCATCTCACCCACTATTTACCATTGGTTGGCTTTACAGTCACTGATTTGCCTGCTTCTTGTTCAATCGGTGTGTGGCGCAGAGGCCAGGACGGCTGACACCATGCATGTGGTTCACGGTTCACCGGTGGCAGCTCAGCACAGCACCAGGTGACTCTGGGCAATAGCTTTCTTAATCTTTCCAACTGCCCCCAGCACCTCGAGACCCCCAGGGGGGATTAGTCTGCGCTTTAGAAATACTGGGTTAATGGCTTATCTATTCTGTTCCTCCCATGTAGGATTGCCAATTTATTTTTGTCCTTCCTCTGCTCACTTTTAGGTAGCTTCATATTTTCTTTTGTCTCAACAGCTCAATGAGAGTGCATGTGTTTTCCTGCTGTCTTCCTAGTGTGCTTAGTTCTGAGCCCCTGCCATGCTACACGTTGCTGTCTCACCCATGCTGCTTCTCTTCACCCTCACCCCTCAAGTTGTTTTGCCCCATCCATGCCCCGATGTTGCTTCCACCTTCATGTTGCTTTTCCCCACACGCATCAAGAAAAAATGTTTTCACCCCTTTTCCTTTTTTATTTACTGATTTGACTTGAATCTGTAAATAATGATAACAGCATTCACGTCATTTTTTAGGCACGTGGCTACAAAATGATGTGAAAGGCAGTGCCGTATTTTCTTAAATGTATTTATTTATTTATTATTTTAAACCTTCCTTAGCCATGCTGCACAGCATTGCTAAAAACCATTAGCGAAACCAAAATGCCCCCGAGGCAAAACCTATTGACATTGCCAGTTCTTGTTTTGGGCCAGACCTTGCAGCTTTAGCTCCTCCCAGCCTGTCCCTTCAGATTGCCCAGACAGCGGGTGCCTGTCATATCTGTACATTGGCGGTATTGTTATGAATCAAACCCTTCTCTCAAATCTCAGAATCTGTTTTCTTTGGTGCTGTACTGCACAGTACAAGAGTGGAAAATATTGTTCTCTAAAACCCACGACTTCAAACATAATGCAAACATTTTTTACAATGGGCACCTACAGAGCACAGTTCTAGTTAGTGAACAAATGCCAGGATTCCTTTCAGAAAGCTAACGCTACAGCTCAGCGGTTGCAACCTTTGTCTCCGAAGTTCTATCGCGCCGCCATTTCTGTTGACCTGTTTTGCATTATTGCTTTGACAGCTGAAATTATGGAGAAAAAAAATCATTTTAATGTAATTCATTTGGAAGATTGTGCTGAGCTTCTTGTTGCAAAGAATAAAAACTGCTCAGAGTGCACACTCTGCATTCAAAGCCCCTGCAGCTCGCTCCTCTTGTTTCATAGCTTGAGTTTATGATTTTTAAGTAACTCCTTTGTTTCTGAATTGCTGCCAAACTTCTACCAGGGCTTGAATCTTTGCGCGGGAAATATTTAAATTGTTTCTTTTGCAATTTGTTTCATGGATGGAAATGGTTTTATTTTAAATTAGTGTTGCTCTTCGGGGGTCATACGTGCTCTCTAAACAATTCAGTTTTTAGGAAATCTTTGCAGACGATATGCAATATCCCAGGACCATTTCACCTCTTTTCTCTCATGCTCCTCTGTTGCTTTTCCCTCTTATCACCAGGTCTCTGCCAGTCTCGTGTACTCTCAGTATTTAAATCAATCTTTTTCTATTTTTTTTAGTTCTTGCGTTCTTTCTTCCTCTCTGTCCTCCAATGTAAGAATTGAGTTACTGGTTGAGAGGAGTGAAACCCTAGTCAATCACGACACTCAAACCTTGTCAGGGTGAAGTCATAAGCAAACCCTAATTTAACCTGTGCTCAACCATCGGGTAGCTTTGCACATAGCAGTCAGGCTTAACTCAGAGGGAATGTGTAAAGTATTTGTGCGAACCCTTCAAAAGCCGATGGAGCACGGGCCAACTACAGGGACCCAAATAGGCCAGCTGAACAAAGTACCTTAAATCCTGTCTGCGAAGTGTGGGTGGGGTCCTGCGTCAAGGATGTGTTGCACAGCTGAATCAATGCATCTGTTCCTAGGAGCTGTGGAGCTCTGATGCAAGGTCCAGCATCGCTGTCAAGGATCCCTTCGAGGGCTTCTGGTGCAAAGTATGGCGTTGAGAAATCTGCATCGAGCAATCAAGGCGATGTGTCAGTTCCAAGGAGATGTAATGCAAGAACTTGTGCGGTCATCGGGGATACCAGTGATGAGAGATTCACAATCCAAGGGCCTGCTTCAGGAAAGCTTCTAACAGACGACGGTTCCAATGCAGACTGCATGGTGAATGCTGATTCTTTAAGCAGGTAGAATCCTCACAGCAATGCATAAATTCTGCTCAGAACTGCCCTGCACAGCAGAGGCGATGTTACAGTTCTACTGGGTCCACAGACAGGCTGACAGAGCACTTTCAGGCCCTGTTCCAAGGGTCCAGGACTGGGGAGGCAGCACTCAGCAGGGTTGGACTCACCAATGACAGAGTCCAAGAGCTGGGTTCAAGGTTGTTGGAGCCTTCTGTCCTTGAAACGCTAGTCTGGAGGTCAGTCAACAAGCCCTTGGAGTTACTCTGAGGTCCTGGGTCCAGCCAATGCAGGTTAAGTCTTCCTCACCCAACCAAGAGGGCAGCAAGCATCAGGCATCAGTTCAGCACAGCAAGGCAGCAGTCCAGCAATGTAGTAGTCCAGCAGGGCAGTAGTCCAGCAGGGTGACAGTCAATTCATAAACACAATAGTCCTTCTTCCTGCAAAGTATCGAAAGGGCCAGAAGTGGGCTGAAGAGTTGTAGTCTGAGGTCCAATATTTATACCAAGTTCTACTTTCAAGGGGAGAAACTTTGCAGCCCTATGTGTGGATGTAGGACACAAACAATTCAAGAGTTAGTAGGACTATGCCTGGCACCACCCTCTTATTCTGCTAGTGATGGCCCATCAGGGCACACCTAAGCTCTCTATTGTGTGTGGCTGTCTAGAAGCCATACACAAAACACAATTGTCAGCAACACCCAGTTAAGTGACCCAGAGATAGGATACTAAATGTATAAGGTAGGAAAATTGTATTTTCTAAATTGTAATTTAAGATCTGATATCACCACAACATATGATAAATGGCTAAGGTAGGACAATGCAGACTTCTAAAAGTGGCATTCTCAAAATTGTAATTTAAAATCTGACCACCACAAGAGGATTTTTCACTACAATTCCAAAGACACTAAACACGAACTAGTAACCTGTTCCCATTTGAAATTTACAGCTTAATAAATGTAATAAGGTAACTCCAATGATATCTCATGGAAGAGGTAGGCCGATGATTGCCAACTAACAATGCTGTCTCCCAGGCTGCTCATGATGTTCAGCAGTAGCCAGTGCTTACGGTTGGACGGCTGACGTGATACACAAACGTCACTGTGGTGCTTCCTGGCGTGCCGAGGCTCCGCCCACGAAGCTATGCGGAACGGGCCGCTGCTTTGAATGGCGAAAACGCTTCTGGCGAAACGCTGCTGCTCTGCGGCTGATTTTGACAACCGCCGCTTAGCCTTTTGAATTTCTTTAATTTTCCTGGTGATTGAAGTGGTGTGGAGTAAGCAGCCTCAGGCGGGTTTAATACCGGATATCACCGCAGACGCAGCACTAGGACGGAGACCAGGACGGCTAGGTGCAGTCGGGACGGAGGACGGTGGACGGTGGACATATGGTGTTTTTGAGCTTTTGAGGTACCGAATGGGGAGATCGTTGGGTTGCCTGTTTGCCGTGTATTGTCTCTGGGGGTTTTCTTTACTTTTTCTCATCATCAGCATAGGGCAGCCTGAGTCATGGACCTTTGAACTCCTTTGACTTTTGAGCACGTTAGATTACATCCCCTATTGCCTTACCTGTCTGCTCTGCCTGTCCGTCCTAATTCACCCGTACACACCCGTTCTCCTCCTCCACCTCTGGGCTGACTACTGTACACCGTGAGCGTGTCCTACTGCGTCCTCTGCACCTACTGCGCCTACTGTAAGACTACTGTGCTCTGCCTCACCTACACCTTCACCTTTACCTTACCATCCGCTTCATCGCTCCATCGGTTGTCCTACTCCTACGCTGTCCCGGTCCTAACCTGTAAGTACAGCATTAGGTTCGGGCATAGTACAGTGCTCCCCCGGAGTGGTTGGATGTTGGATGCTGGACTGATCCCCCCCGCAGCCGCTTATGAGGCATCACCCCTCAAAAACCTTTAAAGCCATTAAAGCCATTAGGCGACCGCCGAGTGGGGAGGTCATAGTATCCCAAAAGTCCCCCCGGACACCTCCTGAAGACCTCCTGGGGTATTAACAAGAGACTTTAAGACATGTAAGGCCCCTAAAATAAATAGAAGTAATTACACAGCTGATATCCAGACATGTCTGCGAGAGCGAAGGGTAAACAGGCCAAGGTGGAACAGGCAAAAGAACTGCTGAAATCTGTCAGCAAAACCCCGCCTGTGGTCAAAAGAAAAAACAGACGAAAGGTCCAGCAAATGAACGCGCTGAGACAAAAGGACGCAGAGATACAACCAGGAAAAAACAAATATAATGTTCTGAGAGAGCAGGATGAGGAGGATGGAGAGGTCAATGAGATCAATTAGGTCAATGAAGATGATCTGGTGGAAGGTGAAGACAAAGGGGACGAAGATCCTGAAATCCAGTCCCTTCCTGATCAGTTAACTCTATCAAGCCCCACTGCCTCTGCCACTGCCTCTGAGAAAGGCACCGGGAAAGTTGAGAAGGGTGAGAGAGACAAGAAAGGTGCGAAAGGCGATGCAGAGATGGAGAAGAGTAATAAGGGAGCCAAGGTGGGCCAGGTGGATACTGCGCCAAATAAACCATTGCATGGGACTGGAAACCAGCTTAAGCAGTACCCCCTTTTCACAAAACCACTCCTTCAACAGGGCAAACAGGGGCTACAGGGGCAGCTCTCGAGTACCCCCATGCGGGGGAGGACGAACCAGGATGGTAAAAACGACATGTTGGCGCAAGAGGTTCCGAGCGCTGGAGGGGTGTCAACTAGCTTGATTACACCAGAGCTACCAGAGACAGTGTTAGCAGTAGGGGCTGATCAGGACCAGGACCTAGAGGAAATAATATCAGCGGCTCCTATGATACCTACGACATCGGCTCTGAATAATAGCACACGCCAAAGCCCAAGCCCAAACCAGAGCCACAAGCGCTCTATGGAATCTCCAAGTAAAGAGTTAAGCCCACAAACATGTCAAGCATCTCAAGAGAATGGGTTATTTTCTCTTCCAAACACCACAAAAACAAATTCCATCGAAATTTTGCTTGGAACCATCCTCCAGGAGTTCAGAGATTTTAAACACTCCCAGGCCCAGGAGATCTCACACCTGCACAACAGGCTCACAAAAATGGAAGAACGCTTTGGGAGTCTTGGGGATCTTCCTCTAAAGGTCATTGAAGCCGAAACAAGGATCTCATCCCTGGAGAATTCAGTATCAGCAATACAGAAAGACCTGCTGGTGGCCATTAGAGAAAGAGCCCAGTTAGTAGAAAAACTGCAGGACCTTGAAAATTATAACAGGAGATCAAATCTACGTCTAGAAGGCATTCCAGAGGGACTGGAAGATAAAGACACAGTCAAGTGGTCATTGTCCCTCTTGAAAAAAGCCATACCTGAGCTCCAAGGGGATTTGACAATTACAAGAGCACACAGAGTTCCGGCATTTAAACCCAATAATATGAAATATCCGCGTACAATTTTGCTTAACTTTTTTGATTTCAGGGTGAAGGAGAGAATCCTAAACACTGCATATTCTAAGAAATCATTCAACGCGGAAGGTGTAAATAACTTTAGAATCTTCTCAGATATGTCGGCAGCCTCTGCTCATAGACGTAGAGACTTTGTTAAGATGATTGACTCTTTTAAAAGCAAAGGAGCCCAGGCCATGATTGTGCAGCAGTCAAAACTTAAAGTACTGGCCAAAGGAAAGTTTTTTATTTTTACAATCTTACACGAAGCCCAGACTTTTCTAGAAGGCCTAGGAGTGTAGCCTATAGCTGATCTCCACTCTGTTCTATATTCCTTAGTTTATTTTGGAGCATAGCTTATAGCCGATCCTTGTTTTTATCTGCGAGGCGGTGCTAAGGCGCCGACAGGAAGCACACAAGGATGCAATGAAAAAGAAACCAAAGAGACGGAAGGAAGTGGAACACGGGGAGGTTCCGTCGATTCCGGGGGGTGGGGGGGTTGGGGGAGTTGGGGTGGTGAAGGGAGGTGTTGCAGGGGAAAAAAGGAGAGTTCATATATTGAAGAATTGTTGGTTCTATTTTCAAGATTAGCTCAGATACGGCATAGACAAGATTATCTGATCTTAACATGACTCTAATACATATATTTCTTATTTGCCTATTTTACACAAAGAAAGGGACTGCTGCTATTATATATTTGCACTGTTTATTTGACTATTTTGCACAAAGGAAGGATTTTGTGCTACCTATGTATGCTTCTATTACACCGGTACTAAGTATTTATTTATTGATGCACAACGCGCTTTTTTTTTTATACCTGCCTATTTGCACAAAAGAGAGGTTCCTTGGTATTTATTATAATACTGTACTGTACTGTTTACTTGCCTATTTTGCACAAAGTAAGGGTTTGCTGCTCTCTATATTGCTCCGTTACTATATCTGCACTGAGTACTCACCCATCATTGTACAAAAAGTTCGTGACTATTTGCCTATTTGCACAAAGAGAGGGTCTTTTGAGGTTTATTACTATACTGTATTGTTAAATAACCTTTTTAACATACATATTTACTATATTTGCTTTTTAACATGTTTTTTAATCATGGTCTTCTTAAAAAAAGAAATAGCATGTTGAAGTTTATCTCTTTTAATGCAAATGGTCTAAACAATGTTCGGAAAAAAAACGCTATTGAATGCTGGCTACAAAACTTAAATCCTGATATTATTTATTTACAAGAGACCCATCAGAGAGACCAAGCCGATGCAGATAAATTATTTAAGAACTGGGCTAGCCATACGATATCCTCCTCAGCTGGGTTGACATAGATAGGAGTATGTATACTGATTGGAAAACATTTAGGTTTTATTTTGGCAGGCACAGCCACAGATCCCAGAGGTAGATGGGCAGTTGCCCATGGTAAATTACATAATGTAAATATAATCCTTGTTACATTATATGCTCCCATCTTAGACGACTCTCAGCAAATCTTACAGTTAAAAAACACTATAACCAGCCTTCCCGGGATAATAGTATGGAGAGGTGATTTTAATCTTTTGCAAAATACTGTATTGGACTCGTCTAAAAAAGATCGCCGTCAGAATAAACCCCAATCTGTCTTGGTGATACAAAATTGCAAATTAGACCTTGATATCATGGATCATTGGCGAGTTAACAATCCACTCAGAAAGTGAATATTCTTGTTTCTCGGCAAAGTATAATTCTGCCTCAGGATTGGATTTTTTTTTAACCTCCCATGATTTAAATCAGAGGTCTTCAAACTTTTGGATGCCGAGACCCCCCTGTCAACATTTTCAGTCGTAAGGACCCCCTCCTGACAAACATTTCTAAACCTGTAGGCAGGGCTTCTGGAATTACGAGGCAGGCGAGGACCAAATTACATGAAAGGCTTGACTAAATTGTGTGAGAGGAAAATGTAAATAATGTTATGTGATGCCACATTATTTTGGGATAAAATTGCTTCATTATTTTGACATTATTTGCACACAATAACACAGAGGAAAGATTTCACCCTATCAGTACCAGTTTATAACCAAAATACAGCAATAAACATCAGAAAGATGTCTAGTCAACCTTTGTGATGGGCCTTCCACTCCGTAGGAATACATGCTGCCACATTAGAAGCTCACCTGGCCCTGGCCGGGAGCAGCAGGGGTCCCTAAAACCCTGGCGGTCTTGTGCAGAGTTAAGCAATTTACCCATGCCGCTTTCCTCTCACCCCCTCCCTTCCATCCCTCTCTCAACCCCCTATCCCTCTCTCATATTGCCGGCATTTTATTTCACCCCTTTTTACAACTTCGGAACCCTCCCCATTCAACTTCTCACTTCAGCCTTTATCACCTCTTGCCATTCGGTATTTTCACTGCCCTCATCTCTAACAGTTTCTCGCATTTATCTCATGGCCTCTCTGGCCCGTCACCTTCCGTGCCCATCTGCACTTCTCATTAAGTCTCTCCATTAAAATTGTTGTCTATTTGTATCTTACACCTCTCCAGTCCCCCTATTCATCTTTCACATCTCTACTTTGTTCTTTCACACCTTCTTGAACAAATGTCCCTCTCCCTTGTTACCTCAGCACCAGTGCTTAGTTAGAGCAGGTGGTTGCTGGTGCTCCGCACTGGCACCTAATTGTGTACACAGGCACTATGACCGTCTGCCACATGGTGGCTCTGTCTGCGTAATTTAGAGATGAGCAGAACAGCTGTTTATTCATTCAATATACATTAAAAACGATAAACTCCTGACATCCATGCCATTCTTATAGCTTTGGGGGCTTGAAATAGTCACACTTGTACAGTGTTATGGCTGGTAGCTGCATAGGTATTGTCATTGACCGCACAGGCAAGGCAATGGGTGGGTGGTTAAAGTTGCAGTGGCACCAACAATGCACCTCATCTCTTTGTAGCACCTTTCTGACAAACATTTTTTTTATAGTGCTACGCATAGTTTACTCACTCTCAGTTCTGTGATCTGCATAGTACATATTCTTTGTAGCAGGCACATTTACCCTCTGCACTCTTTGGATGAGAAGAGTGCCAATGTGAGTGCACGGTGAGCGATGCAACAGTATGAGATTAGGGAAAGAGGAGTGACTGCAGGGTGAGTGAGGTGGCCATATGAATTTGGTTGCGGATATAAGTGCAGAGTGCGATGAATGAATGCATGGTTAATGATGGGCTTGTTTGAGCGAGTTGCAAATTGAGCAGTGAGGTGAACAGGTGAATGAGGTGTCACATGAGTGCAGGATGAGTGCAGATGAGTAGTGTGGCCGCAGGCCAAGGTACAGGGTGAACAACGCAAGTGCATTGTGATTGCAGAGTGATCACTGTGAGTGCAGGGTGAGAGGGTGAATGATGTGAGTGCATGGTGATCAGTGTGAGTGCATTGTGATCGCTGTGAGTGCAGGGTGAGCATGAAAGTGAAGTTCGAGAATGAGAAGTGAGTTCTCTGAATGCAGGGTGCATTTCCAGACACTTGAAGTAACTCAACATATTAATGACGGGGGCGTAGGGTTTAAGATACAAGTTAAACTATTGCTATTATGACATTAATCAGGGATCGAGGGTGGAGGAAATAAATAATATGCTGATCTTGCAACATACTTCCAGTCCTATGGTTAGGGTTGCCTGCTCATTATTTTGATGTCCCAGATGGTACAAAAATAAGCAGTCAACTAAAGCTGTATATTTCAGCACTCATTTGTGCATACTTGGAACAGCAAATCTAAATAGAAAGCACTTTTAATTGTGTTCTAGGCTGCCTCGATGATCCATGACTGATAATTAAAGGGAACAAAGACAGAAAAGTCACATTACAAATGTATTTATTTATGCGTTTTTATATAGCGCGGACTTTACCCGAAGGTGTCAGAGTGTTTCACAATAGGAACAGTAATGTTACATAAGGAGAAAATTACAAGTGAACAAATTACAAAAGCAAACGTTAAGTCACATGAGGCAATAGTGACAATAGTAAGCAACCAAAATACAAGAGGTAGCAAACGGTACATTACAGGAGGAAAAAGTGATATGTGTGCAGGTTACAAAAGTGTACAAAGTACAAATAGAGGTATAATACTGCAATAAATGGCAGACACTCAAACACCAGAACAAACGTTACGTAGGCAATGGTGGCACTTGTGCAAGTATATAAAGCAAACAAAATGTGAGAGGTAGCAAACAGTGTGTTACAAAAGAAATGGCTGGTATTTTTTTCTTCTGGCAACCCTACTTTTCTTTTATTTCTTTTCATGAAATGCATTCTCACACTATTGCAGTAAATATAAAATAAAAATTTAAGGAAAAGGCTGAGTTGGGGCCCAGGGGGTACTGGAACTATTAAAAGCGAAGCCTCAGAAACCAGTTTTCAAAAGGTATGTAAATATGCAAAGGGTCGTTAACGAACTGTGAAAAACTCAGGGGTGCGGGGCTGTGCTGGAGATAAGACTGCAGACACAGCCCAGCGGAGGTCACAGCAGCTCAAGCTGAGACACACTACGGGGGAGGAGGGGGGCTGAATCCCTGTAGTCAGATGGGCCCGGGAAGAAGTGTGATCGGGAATGCGCGACCCCCTTTCCATCACTTCATGGCCCCCCTGGGGGTCTCGCCCCACACTTTGAAGACCCCTGATTTAAATCTATGTAACTATGTCCATCTACCAAATGCTTTTTCAGACCATGCAGCAGTCTCCATGGAGGCAATTCTGGGAACACAAGACCTAAGCACTATAAAACTATGGTTTTTTAACAAAAATAACCTTTTAGATCCTCAATGGTGTACAGAAATTGAAGAATTCATTGAGGAGTTCTTTTCACGCAACAGAGGTACAGCCCCTTTAAACACGATTTGGCATGCATTTAAGGCCACTCCACGGGGGTTTATTACTCTCTAAAGATATACCAAAACATAAAGCAAGAAAAGAGGAGAAGAGCAAATTGCAAACAGATCTTATAGAGGCAACCCAAGTACACTTCAGGGCTAGAACAATACATTCTAGTAAAAAACTATCCGAGGCTAAGAGTAAGATGAGAGAGTTCTATTTTGTCCTGGGCGAAACCCATTTTAACTGCTACACCCAGAGGATGTACGAGGATAGCGAGTATACAGGGAAGCTCCTGGCTTGGCAAACTAAAGAAAAACAGGCTCGCAACAGAATTGACCAACTAACCGATCCAACCACTAAAATACAAGCTAAGACCACAGCCCTAATTGGTGAATGTTTCTTGAAACATTATGAGGGAATCTATCAAACAACAGAGGAGACCTCAACTGATTCAATAGGGGAGTTATTATCTCAACTTACAATTCCCAAATTAAACGCTGAAGAGAAGGAAGGTCTCATTGAGACATTCTCAGAGTCTGAGTTAGACAAGGTAATCGCCTCCCTCCCTAATGGAAAGGCCAATGGTGACGATGGTCTTCCAATTGAATTTTAAAAAAAATTTGAAGGAACTCTACGCAAATAACTTTTAACTTTAGTAAATGACCTACTTTAAGGAGGATCCCCTCCGGATTCTTTCCGCTCAGCTGTGGTAGTTAGTATTTTAAAAAAGGGAAAGGATAGTGAGAATATAAACTCGTATCGACCAATAAGTCTACTAAACACAGACTATAAAAATTTTACTAAGCTTTTAGCAAATCGATTGAATAAAATAGTGGGAAGTCTGGTAAACACTGATCAGTGCGGTTTTGTTGCAGGTAGGCAGCTCCATACAAATACAAAGTTTGTATTGGAGGCACTAGACTTTTTTAAAACTAATAATGTGAAGACCCAAATTTGGTTCCTAGATACTGAAAAAGCTTTCGATCTAGTGTCCTGGGACTGCCTATTTGCTATTTTGCACAGTTTTAATTTCCCGAATGTTTTTATCTCTCTTTTAAAACAACTATATCTGAACTCCAGGGCACAGATTATCATCAATAACTCCAACGTCGGTACATGCAAGGTCACTAGAGGCACCCGACAAAGCTGTCCATTTTCGCCAATAATATTCGCATTATTTATTGAACCTCTAGCGATCGCGATTAGAAATATACAAATTAAAACAGTCCCGGTAGCCGCCATGACTAATATAAAATTATACGCCGATGATATTGCCCTGTTTCTAGACTCTAACCCCTTAAGTCAAGCAAAAATTTTAAAAATATTTTCCGATTTTCAAAAACTAGGGGGCTATAAAATTAATGTTAACAAGACGAAAATTATTTTATTAAACTGCACCGTAGACACTTTAATACCAGAATTCAGGCAAATTCATAACCCCACGCCGAAGAGATATCTGGGTATATTTATTTCTGACAATTTAGACGAGCTGTTCTCACTTAACTATTCACCGCTGCTAAGAAAGGTTGAGTCCCTTCTAGAACGCTGGAATCTACTACCTCTGTCTATAATGGGCCAAGCAGCACTGATACGCATGTCGATCCTACCACTTGTTAATTTTTTATTTAATGCATCACCCTGTGTTATTCAGGTTTCCTTTTTAAAAAAAATAGATTCCCTTATATCTTCATTCCTTTGGGCAAAAAAGTCTACTAGACTTGCACTTAGCACTTTATATCTTCCTTTTGCACAAGGAGGATTATCCCTCCCAAAAATAAGGGAATACTATTTTGTGTCTTTTGCACACCATAGTTTTAGGTTTTTCTTTTTAGACACGAATGAGACAGGCAACTTTTTTATGAAGAAGATGCTATCGGAGGTAAAGATTATTGATCCAATTAGAGTTCCTAAAGATCCAAAAAAAATCCGCTACAAGTCCCTCCAATGGATTCTTAGACAGAAAATCCAGTTCCTGAAATCCCATCCCATTCCTAGGATAAGTAACACAACTGATTTAAACAACCTCAACCTAGGTGAAGAGGGATACATGGATAGGAAAACAACAATGCTATGGAAAGAAAACGGTTTTGAAAAAATAGATGACTTCCTGGCCGGTAACAGTTGGAAGACATGGGGTCAAATTGCTAGCCAGGTAAGCCATTCCCATTCTGTTCTGAAATGGTCCTTTTTTATGTTGATTCCAATACTCAGAGAGCTGGATATAGGAAATCTCTATTTTAAGGAAAATATCTCTACAGCACTGAATAATACATCTCAAAAAAAGATGAGTATCTGGATAAAAATATTAAAAGAGGACAAGAAACAGGAATCCTCGAGTAAGAGTTTTGAGAGATGGAAAAAAGGGAGGATATTGAAATCAATCAACAAATTTGGGATAAAATAAACAAATTTAACAAAACAATCTATTGCGGCGCTAATTTTAAGCGCATGCAATTTTATAATAAATGGTTGATTTACAGAACTCCCTCTTATCTCCACGAAATCTTTCCACTAGTTCCCGATAAATGCTTCCGATGTGAGGAAAAAGGGACCTGGAAGCATATCGTCTGGGAATGCTCTAAAATCCACCCGCTATGGAGGGAAATTGAAAAATATCTTTCCTCTGAGCTTAAAACTCCTATAAATTTCGATGATCTAGTCCCGGTTCTTGGTTGCTCAGCGACCAACATCAAATATGACAAATGTCTTTTCATAGCTTCTCTAATAGTTAAATCACTCATATTGCAGTGCTGGAAAACCAATCAAGTACCGACCTTTCAGGCATGGAAGGCTAAATTAATACGAACAAAGGGTAGGGAAAGAAAATATGCGCTCAGATCAGGGGCGCTCAAAAAATATGAAAAGTTTTGGAGCGTTTTTGAATTATAAAACATACCTTCATAATCTCTAGTCTGCCTATATGCATTTTTCTTAAGCACTTCTGCACTTTATAAATGACTTTTTGCATTTTATATTCATGCCATGGACACTCGATTATTGATTATTTATGTATAACTATATGCCATGTATTGCACCAAAGCTTTTAACAAATGTATTCTGTAATGCTGATCTTGTTTTTATGAACTCTCAATAAAAATAATATTTCAAAAAAAAAATGGGAGAGGTAGGCCTTGCAGTGGTGAAAAACGAATTTCAATTTTTCACTATTAAGACATGTAAAGCTTAAAAGTACATGTCTAACAATGTATATACACTGCACCCTGCTCTCTGGTCTATCCAAGGCCTACCCCAGGGGTGACTAAATGCATGTAAAAAAAGAAGGTTTGGACCTGGCAAAATGTTTTCTTGCCAAGTGAAAATGGCAGTTTAAAACTGCACACATAGACTGCAATGGCAGGCTTGAGACAAGTTTAAATGGCTACTGAAGGGGGTGGCACAACAACTGCTGCAGGTCCATTAGCAGCATTTATTTTACGCACCCTGGAATATGTAGTATCACTTAACTAGGGATTTATAAGTAAAGTAAATATGCCAATTGGGGATAAGCCAATGTTACCATGTGTAAGAAGTGAGCACATGCACCTCAGCACTAGTTAGCCATGGTAATGTGCACAGAGTCCTAAGCCCAGAAAAACGGGACCACTAAGAAATGGAGGAGGAAGGAATAATGTTTAGGAGACGACCACCATAAGGCTGACAAGTCTAACATCCAGCTTTTGTAAAACCCACCATCAGTCACACTTTCTCATTCAAATCCACTGGCAACTAAGACTTTTTGCCTTGCAGTTGCGTAAATAAAATCTCAGTCTTCTGCATTTCAAATTCATATCTATTGGCTTTGCCAATGTTTGGCATATGCATTGTTTGGTGATGTTTTCACACAGTACCTATTGCTTTTGTGGTTAGGATTTTGCAGCCATTTACTAATTGTGCGATTTTTTTGGCGGGTGTGTAGTTATCTATTTTTATTGGTCACATTCATCAAGCTACTCCACCTCTTTGTCCTGGTGATGGTGCTGTCCAATTTTGACTAATAGGGTCCTAGCATCAACTTCTTCCAAAGACTTGCAGATGTATTAAAAAAATGATACATAGTTACATATACTGCTGACTTATTTAACAAAGTGATAAAGTGATCCCTGGAGAGGCACATGAGCTTACTGATACTTGAATACTGGTAGAAATTAATTCTCAATAAGTGACTTGTGGCATGTAATAATATTAAACATTATTAGGAGTTCTAGAATATGATTCGAGAACCCATTTTAAACTTTATTATGAATCTTAGGAAGGGGATTCCCCTTTGGGTTTAGGACTACCATATATGTTCTAGACTCAAGGGCACTTCAGACATGTCTAGTAATTAGAGTGGAGCCACTGTAGGGCTAACTGTAGGTATTGTGTTTATACTGCATTACTGCACACTTCCTATTACTTATCTCGAAATCTATTTCCACCAGTTATTCCCCCAAGTCATTTTGAATTTGTTGGAAATAGTGATCAGTAATGCTGTTACTAGTCCTGTGATTTCCACAGTCCATAGTTTTAACCCTATGCTACTGGAGAGTAAACGTGTGACCTATGGGTTGCAAAATTCTCTGCAGCAGGCATACCATGCTAATTTCACCTCGGAAGACACTAATATACTATAATATACTAAGATGAAAAGGAGTAATTCTGTTTTTTTTGGCTGTATATAAAATGTTATTTTACACAACTAGCTCGTTACACAGCAGAGAATGTGTGCATTGCAAAAGGGGTCTTCAAAAAACTGGACATTCACAGGCAGACTCTTTTCTGACCCACCTGGATCTTCAACGGCCAGCCAAGCATCACCCAAGGTTTTCCATCTGACCTTTAAGTCTAAAAGGACTGAAAGTTTGTTTTCCCCTCAGTCCTTTGTAGTCTGGTAGTAGGATATGTAGGCGTCAGGGGTGAGGCATGGTACAAGGCCAATTCCTGGTAGGTTTTTAAGCTCGGTATTGGATACCTCCTGAAAGGATCCACAGAGTCGGTTTGGGCAAGGCCATTGAAATTTTGGAGCACTGTAATGCAGCAGAGAAAGGTAGACCAGGAAATATGCCAAAGGTGGGATGGTGGCGGGTCTATTTGCATCCCCAGCCTTTCTGATCTTTAGAGTCCCTCAATTGGACGTTACACCTAAAAAGTAGAAAGAGGAATACAGGATGGTTGACAGCTTGTTTTATCCTCCACAGGGCTTGATGATTGACTACTTGTAAATTGATACTTGTATAGCGCACTACTCACCCGCAAGGGTCTCAAGGCGCTTGTACGAATACCGCTGTGGAACCCATCCTGGCTTTCCCTGTGAGGCATCCACTCCTTAGCATTGTGGGGGCCGTTGTGGAGATTAAGCAAGCTATTGCCCAGAGTTGCAGAGTGGGACTCCATGATTGGAATAGGCACCGAGGCGAGAATTATCGGGTCCGTGGAAGTTTTGAGCCCAAGACCTGCTGAGGCGGGGAATTGAACCCTGGTCCTGGGCTAGACCTCTGTATCAGGGTCTGCCGCTCTAATCATTAAGCAACACTTCTCTTACTTAAACTTGGAGGATCGTCAGTTAAATCACGGCTCTTTTGAGGCAACATTGGAGTTCGTGAAGGAGTACTATTTGATCACAAAGCTGGTAAAGATGTAAAATAAAATCAGCATTCAGGCTGCCATAGGTGAATACTGTCACATTCACACTTCTGGGGTTTGAGGTGCAGGACACAGTCTGCTATAACAGGTGCCTGCCAGGGGGGTGTGCAGTGTCATGTGCACACTGCAGATGCATCAGCAAGTTCTCGGAATTGTGCTACAAACTAGAGAACAGTTGTGGAAAAATAGCGCAGTACTTGGATGATTTCATCTTCATGGGGAGGGAAGTGATAGATGAATGTAAGGGGATCGCAGGAGCTTTCCAATAGATGGCAGACAGATTAGGTCACTCAAAGGTGATGCTAAAGCTGTTTCAGTCATTGGTAAGGCAGCTGAATATCTTAATTCAATCCAATTGGATGCAGAGGCTATTTTCCAGGCAAGTGGATAAAGCGACAACGAACTTAGTTAGACAAAACACTACACCATGCCCATGAAGGGATGATAGAGGACCTGAAGGTATGTGTTGGAACCAGCTCTTTCTGGTTGGCTGAAGGGATGCCCCCATCCAGAAATAACCTACGGCTCCTGTCAAGGGTGGGTAATTACACTGGCTGTATAACTAGTGCTCACCCTTGGGTACCTTGGCACTGGGCAGCCAGGGTTATCTCAGAGGCAACATGTATAGCAAAGGCACACCAGTCACTCGCAAAAAATACACTGAGCATCACAAAAGAGACTTCAGACAGAATGTATGTAAATAACGTTTATATTCAACATACATATTCCATCATTATTGCATGAAAATCATATACTTTTTGCATTAAACACATTTGGAAATATTACTAGCAGTACTAGGCCCACTCATATTGTTATCATTGCAATAGTATGCACAATGTGGACAATTTCTAATCTAATCCCCTCCTCAAAGAGAGAGAGAGCACTCCTATGCGGTGGGACACGCTGCCCACCCCAAGCCCACTTTAGAAATTCTTATAATACAATCCTACATAGCTATAGGGTACACCCAGGGTCACAACGATATCAAAGATTTGTACATATATGAAAGTAGAACACTTTTTCGCAGCACTGCAGGTGGGAGCCACGCTGATAAACCCAATGTCAAATATATTGTGCTTTTGGCTTGAAATCAACATATAAAGCGGTGTCGCTGGCCAGAGTCATGAATTACAGGTGGTCCACAGATGATCACTCCCACTCACATACACTCACTCTGCACTGCTACATGGTGCAACAGGTGCCAGCCCAGTCCGTACGGAACACTCTCACACAGATACACAACCTAATGTGGTGTAACTGGCACCCTGCAGGTCAATGGATAACACCCTGCAGACTCCATGGCTCCAGCCTCTTTCCATCCTCTAGTTCATCCTAATTGCCATATACCCTTGGATGGAAGATAACCAGCCCCCCCCCCCAATACTAGGCCGCACTCGGCCAAAGTCACACTTAGGGGCTCATTAGGATTGCGGTTTTTCCGCATCCTCGGGGCCGGCGGAAGCCACCACCGGCCCAGAGGATGCGGAAAAACCGCAGCGGACTAACCAAAGACCCACCGCCACATTAGGATGGCTGGTGGGTCCTGGTTTCCGTCCGCAGCTTTTCCACCGCGGCTGGCTTACAACCGCAGCGGAAAAGCTCTAATCTGGTGACGGTGTCTCTCAGACACCGTCAGGCAGAATAGGATGGGATGTAAAACATGCTTTTCCGCGGCGGCTTTTCCGCCCTGGAAAAGCATGTGTAACTTCACTGCGGGGGCCTGTTGCGGGCCCCCTAGGTGAAGGGGGGGTTGGGGGGTGCACATGGGGGGTACCTATGGTACCCCCCTTCATTTGTATGCAGAAAGTGCAGGCACCACGAGGTGCCTGCCTCTTTCTGCATGCAAATGCAATGACTGCATTTTTAACATTGCCGCGGGTGCAGCTTGAAGCCGCACCCGCCGCAATGTTAATAATAGAGGATGTGACCGCCAGGGTGGCGGTCACATCCTAATCGCACAGGAGGGGACTCCACAGCCAATGCGGACGTCCCCTCCTCCTCAGTGATTGCGGACGGACGCAAGTCCGTCCGCGATCATAATCGGCCCCTTAGTCTGGTTCCTCGGGAAGCAGCTGGGGATATGAAGCAAGTTTTAATTAGGAGGTAGGCATAAACAAGGGGAGTTTAGCAGCCACTCAGGAACTTTGCCCACAATGCAGTTACAAGGTCTCTTGCCCCCCTTCTGAACTGTCTTGGAAATGTTCCTTCAACCCAGTCAATCTTATTTGCTACTACCTGTTGCCAAGATGTTTTTGGGAGGGCCAGGTGTGGAGAGGGCAGTTGATCTACTGCAATGGGGGTCAAAAGGGGAACAACTGATGAATGGGGAGTAACACACAGGAGTCTCTCTATAGAAGGAGGCACTCTGCAGGTACATGTTTATCAGGGTCTTGCCCAGGCAATCCGAGCACAGCGTCTGGTGCACGCTGGTAAGGGTCGCACTAAACACATCAGATCTCAAACACGAAGAGTTGAAAATTCTGTACCTCCTTGGCAATGAGGCACAATGACCAGTGCACATTGAGATGGGTTGCATCATGCAATTTTAGTCGCACACAGGGAAGAGTTTCAAATTCCGTACCTCCCTGGAATGAGGCATAGCGTCCTGTGCATGATGATACAGGTTGCACCTGACCATTCCAGTCAGACACACAAGTGCATGTTCAGCAGAGCCACAAGAGGTAGAATGAGGCCCTACTACAGGCATAGGGTCACACCATGTGAATCGGACTCTGAATGCAATGAGAAAGCATTACGGCGTGTCGCACAAGAGAGATGCAGCACAATCAATCAAACTATCACCACCAACAAGACGTTTATGAGTGTCCAGGTCCCTGTGGTACAGGAACCATATGTCTTAGATGCGGGCAAGATTTCTGGGGCTCTGCACTAGACAATCCGGTCTCCTGGCACAAGACTTATCCTGTACTACCAGTTGGAATTCAGCAGCCGATGTGGGCACTTGGGAAGACACTGCTCTCAAGACGTCACAGATAGATGGTGTAGGTCCTTCATGTGAGATCTTTGATGTCCCTGAGATTTCCAGGAGAACAGAAGACCAGCCCTTGGGGAGCATACTTCAGGGCGCCACACTTCAGCGGGTCTTCAGCCCAGATCAGCCACTATTCAGAAAAGGCAGGTGGTCCCCTTGTAGGGCAGTAATCCTCCATGTTACCAACAGAGTCCTCTGGCAATGTGCACCATGCAGTTTGGGTTCTCGAGTCCCGCATCCCAACAAGTGTATCTCCCCCTTGGCTGAACAATGGCACCAGTAGTTATACTGTTGTGACTTTTTTGAAATTAGGAGTGGTTTAAGGGTTTTTCTTTGAACCACAGATATCTCCCCTAAATTGAAGGCCTATCTGCAATGGTGCAGTGGAATGCAGATCTTATTCTTTAGAGGGGCCATGATCCGGCCCCTAGAGGAGTGTCAAAACCTCTCACTCTCATCTATCCCATCCGGCCCTAAACCGGCAGAGGTCTGTCATTCTAATGATATGTCCATGATTTATATCGGTCCCTGGGGAATGCACAGATGTGTCTCATTGACCCCTGGTGTCAATCTGAGGCAGGTACCACAACACACAAGTCTCTTTGGGGCTTAATATCAAGAAACTATTGCTGAGTTATCAGCATTTTATCGCAGCCAAAGTTGCGATAAAACTAACACCCCCTTCACAAACTGGTGCTAGCAGCCCATATTAACAGTTTACCTGCGATAGCAGCCGCAAAAAAACATTGCAGCAGATGGCCCCGACAACTATCGCTAATGAGATGCAGAGTAGGTGTTCCCGTGCAAAAAAAATGACAAAAGCACTCCGTAACATTCTCAACGACCAGCCAAATCGTCGAGAACATCACAAAACATGCAATAAGGCACGTTAGCTGCAGGGATTTAACACCTGCTCTGACCTGGTGTAAAGTCGGATGACAGCCTGCACCAGGAAAGGGAGCCCAGCCCACAGCCACACTAGAAGACCAATAGATGACAAGGAGCTATTGATCATGCAGCTCGGTGCCCCCACAGGGCCACAACACCCACCGCCACCACACCCAGGCCTGCCACCCCACTGGACCCGTACCGGCCCCCCTGGACCACCACAGAGACAGCGCTGACAGCGGACCTTCAGAAAACGCACCAGCCTCACACACTTAACACCGGAGTATGTCATTGCCCAATACAGGCTCAAAAGGACAGCCATCCTCCACATCCTGAACATCATTGCCCACAGGCTGACGATACCAATAAAGCGGACAACCAACATCCCACCTCAGACAAAGCGGCTGGCCGTGCTGCACCTGTTGGCCTCTGGTACCTTCAAACCAACAAACGCACAGCCCTATCAAAGACCACAAACCTTTCCTCGATGCCATCATCAGCTTGTGGTACCCCAGTACCTATACTTCCCCCACACTGCAGACAAACAGCTGGAGACCAACTAATTCTTCTACGCCATAGCTGGATTCCCACACGTATTAGGGGAAACTGACTGCACACATGTCCTACTTGTTCCCCCTTCTGACACTGCACACACTTACCGCAACAGAAAGCACATGCATTCCATCAATGTGCAGGCAATAGTGGACCACCGAGTAATCTTCAGCAACATCGTCACCAACTAACCAGGCAGTGTGCATGATTCCTACATCTTCCTACAGTCCATCATTAACCAGCGCTTCCAGGCTGGCACCTATGGAAATGCACTGCTCGTTGGTAAGTACCAAATGAACACACCACACACCTCAACTCCACAAGTATGCAACTCACAACTCCTGGAATGCACACGCCACAAAGTCACATACAACATGCCAAACAACATGCCCACCCACCAGATACGACAGCGCAACTTACAGTGGGAACCTGGGCTAGCCATGTATCGAAGCCATCAACGGCATGGCACCTCTGTCACACAATAGCAGATTGTGGGGAGAGGTGGGGACCCATGAATGAGAATCGACATTATACCAGGTGTGGCATGCATGTGAGGGCCAGACTGCAGTATGCTGACCACACACATGTCCATGCCTACATACACTACTGGTGTATGGAATGTAGTGGACAGTGGACACAACCATGTCACCCCAGCCAGTGTAGGAGATCACAGAAATGTAGCTTATGAAGTCCCGGCCTGTAAGAGTGTGCAGAGTGGGCTTGCCTGGCAGACACCTGTCCAGCGTAGGGGTGTGAATAAAAAGCACATAACTCTGGGCATGGTTCTCTTCCGGGATGCCCAATGTCTCTGCCAGGGCAGCGACTCTCAACCAGCCATGAGGCCTAAGCAGTGAGCGGTGCTGCTTGCGATCCTGTGCGCCTGATGCACACCGTGCCGATGGTCCCAGAAACTGCCTTGCCCGACCCTGCACAACTAAGCCTCAATGCCCACCTGCCGACACCAGCGTGTGTCAAAGAGGGCCCACCATGTGTCGGTGCAAGCTCAAAGCCAGAGGCCCATTACCCTTGCAGCCTCCTCAGACCATCACGGCCTCCGCGAGCAGGGCCCACAGTACTCCTTTCTCATTGACGTACTCCACTGGCTGACACAGCATACATGTAGGTAACACATTTGGAATTGTCTTGATTACACAATGGCGGAGGACATTTTGCTATGGCTGTATTTAAATCACTATACCCCAATCGCTGTTGTGCCACCCACGCCATGCATAGCAGTCCAACCACACATGTCTGCTGGCCCTTGCTGTCTTTGGCCTTCGCCCTACACTGTGGTCCTGCAGGGCCCACACCATTCCAATACAGTCCATACCGGCAAGGAAACAGCATCGTCGCTGGCTAAACACCCGCTCAACTCTGGTGCCACTACCTTCCTCAGCCACAAATATGCTCTACATGCCATTCCAATGTTGTGTGTTAGAGATCCAGTAGGAGATGGCTGACCTCTGCCTCTGGCCTACATAGCAGTCAACTAGTTCACACATTCGGAACTGAGCCTTGCTTTCTTCATTGCAGTGTTCATGTCATTGTACAGCCCTCATCGCAAACCGCATACCCTTCCAGCTCTGGTGCCACTAAGCATGGGCCCCTAAATTCATGGGCACTCTCTGGTTGCACTTTGGTGGCATCTGAGTCCATGGGCTGGGAGTTATCTTCATCATCATGTAGCTGATACTGACATGGTGGTAAAGAGGCGTCTGTAACATTCCACTCCGCCATTTGAATGTTTCTGCTTGCTTCTTCCCTCTGCATCATGCCCAGGAGGACACCTTCCACTGTCCCCCGCAACCCTCGCGACATTCACCTTGGACACCGATCAGCTCACGTGGACCCACCTCAGTGCAGCGCAAGTCACCGTCCCGTGGCGGTGTGCCTGTGTCGGCTGCAGTGCATCCTAGGCCACTGACTCTGTGCAGCTCAAGTCATCGACCCTTGCTGTTTGCAGCTTGTACTGCTAATTGCCTGATCACTGTTGTGGTTGTTGCCAGCACCAACCAACCCCTGAGGGGTCGCTTAAACTATACAACACCCATCCAGCACAGGTGTCACTGGACAGGTGACCCTGGAAATAAAAGGGGCTGGTTGCACATGCCCGTAGTCAGTTCCACAAACTCACTCAGTGTGTCTTTGTGGTCAAAATGTATGCATGAGGGCCACGGGCCATTCCACATTACATTGTGCTGTATACAGCGTGCACAACCATGTCACCGCAGACAGTGGGGTAGACCTTGGACATGAAGCTGTGTCGTAACTCGCTGTGAGGGTAGGCGGAGTGGACAGGCGTATGAGAGTACAGTGTAGGGGTGTGGCTCTTCCACAAGTGGATCTGGGTGTGGTTCAGTTTAGGCCTTGCCAAGGAAGGGACGATGCATGTGTCTCTGTTGTAGTGTCTGCACCAACCATTTCGCCGATGACACCCAGTTGATCCTCTCCCTCACCAAAGATCCCCTCACCGCCAAAACCAACCTCCACGAAGGAATGAAGGCCGTCGCCGACTGGATGAGAAACAGCCGACTGAAACTGAACTCAGACAAGACGGAGGTCCTCATCCTCGTATCCACCCCCTCAGCCTGGTATGACTCCTGGTGGCCCACTGCACTAGGAGCACCTCCTACACCCACCGACCACGCTCGTATCCTAGGGGTTGTCCTCGATTCCACACTCTCCATGACGAAGCAGGTCAACACTGTCTCCTCTTCCTGCTTCAACACCCTCCGCTTGCTTCGCAGGATCTTCAAGTGGATCCTCACTGAAACAAGAAGTACGGGCACCCAGGTCCTTGTCAGCTGGAGCCGCAGACAGACTCCTAAAACGGCTCAAACGCATCCAGAACACCTCTGCACGCCTGATCCTCGACATCCCCAGCCGCAGCCAAATCACACCTCACTTGAGAGACCTGCACTGGCTTCTCATCAACAAGCTGGCTTCCCATTCAAACTCCTCACCCACACACAAGGCCTCCACAAGTAGCAGCGCACCCCCCCACCAGCACCTTGAGACCCTCATGGGTATGTAGTGTGCTTTATAAATGCTATGATTGATTGATTGATTGAATGGACGATGTTGCTGAGTGGCATGTCTACCTAATGCAGGTTCGGCCGAAGGGGTACATGAAGGAGTGCATGCCCGCTTGGGGTCAGGGATCACACATGCCAACTGTTGTGTGTGCCGCTATCAGGGCAGCATGCGCCAAATGTCTAACCACAACCGCATGGCAAGCTCAGCCAGACAGGTGCTTTACATCTGTGCCAGTCCTGTCCTTACCATGGGCCTACACACATGTAAGTGGCCACCTTCAGCGCACATCATCACTGTGTCATAGTCAGGCTTGTGGACATGCGCAGGAAGGCATGACGATGGTGTGCCGTAGGGGTGCAAGTGATGACACTGCGCTGTGCACACTAGTGACTATGCTCGGGGGAGGGAGGAGCAGCAGCGAGGCTAAGTAAGTAATACACATTGATGCCGATTACAACAGGCAATCCATGCTGTACAGGAATCACTAAGTCACACATATCTCACACCAATGAACCAGTGAGCCTGCCAACGCATCAATCAGTGCCTAGTCTTGGCTCATGTCTCTCTGCAATGTTACAAGTGACCAAGGATATGCACTCAGCACTTGGATGATGACACCCCGAGCCCTGAACACACAGGCCCAGAGGCAGTACATTTTGGCCCGCAAACGCACCAGGGGCATCGTGGAGAGCACATTCTACGTGTTGAAGTCACGTTTCAGGTGCCTGGACGTCACAGTTGGAAGGCTCATGTACAGCCCAGACATCATATGCAAGATGATTATTGCATGTTTTGTGTTGACGATGATGAGGAAGATGTGGCAGGTGGACCACACCCCACTGCAGCTGGAATAGCCCGTAGGAACCCCATCACTGATGATTTCTCCTCATGTTGACGTCACATTGTGACGGTCAATGGCAATCAGGCGCCAGTATGATGAATGACCACAGGCACAGCATGTGCAAATAAATGCATTCCAAAAAACATTCCTGGCGTTCATGTCACTCATCTGTACATGCACATCACTCAGACAAGTATGGGTGGGATGTGTAGTGCTTGCAATTTTGGAAATTGGTAATGGAAGATGGGTGTGTCACCTTTGTGCAGTGGGGCTGTTAGAGTGTCACGTATTGGAACTGCCAAATCTGTGTGACACATCTGCAACGGTATCCCACTCTTCGGCATTTCACATGCATCCCAATTCATTCTATTTTTGTCTGTCATGTGTGGCCTGCAAGTGACAACAGGGCTTCTTTTGGGCTCTGATTTGAGCCGCCATGATGCAGGGTTTCACCCTGTGACTCAAGCCCCACGACATAGGCAACATGTAGGTGAGGAGGAGTATCTGCACCTCCATTAATCCATGCTTTCATTATTGTTTGGTGATGGAAATGGTATGTCTGTGTGGAGGGGGTGTTGTTTGTTCCTCTGCAATGTGAAGAGGAGATGTGGTTTCACATTGTGGCCCATGTATGTTTCCACAATGGCGCAGTTTACGTACAGAATGCATGTCAATGTGCATTGTGTCTGTTTGTGAGGGATTGCCTATCTGATGTGGGACAATGGTAATTTGTTCTACGTCACGGCAGTGGAGTTGTGTATTCATAGGTTGTCTTTTTACTCAGCTTTTATGGGCATTTCCAAGCATGACGCGTGATAATCGCAGGACTGTTGCTGGGTATCACTGATGTTTGTATCACAATTGGCCTCATTGCTACTATTTTTGCATTGGTGTTTTGCATATTTACAGCGTTGCATTGACTTTAACGCGGACATTTGACTCGTTATCGTGGGCCTATCGCATAGTACCTCCGTGTTGTGAATATTGAGTTAACACAGCATAATTTTCCCAGGATGGACTGCGATATGAAGAGTTGCGTTAAGCTAATTTTGTGGTACTTATTACGCGTTCTTGAGAATATTTTCCTTTGAGCATAGAAATGTTTTTATTCTAAAAGTGCCGTTTCTAAGTGGGTTATACCAAAACTCTCTTTACCAATGGAAAGGGTTTCACAGGGCAAATCAATTGATAGGAAACATCATGAGGTTGATCGACTGGAATCCACTACTGCAGCCCAAAGTAATGTCAACTACTTCCCCCTGTTAACCTATGGGTAGAGCAAGCCTCATAGGTAGTGAAAATCCACACACAGGTATTCCCCACTACTTGGGAGCATGTGCGCTAGTGTGCACACAGACATGCAATGGCAGGCTGGACACATGGTCCTCAGCACCAGGAGTGCAAATGTGTGTGAGGCGAGTGGGTGAGATGTGTGTTGGATATCTGTCAAAGGGAATGATGGGTTGGAACAGGAGGGTGAAGAAATTACATGAGAGAATAGCAGCTATTATGATGCTTTTGTTTTGTGGGAGGCACAATGTAGAAGTTGGTGGTAGTGTATATGGGTGAATATGACCGGGGTCTGTTACACTGCACCTTTGTCATCATGTACAATGGTGCCAAGAGCTAGCAGTCCCAAGGAAAGAAGTAGACAATAGAGTGGTGCATGCAATGTCATGCTGTTTGGAGAAGGACAGAATGGACTTCAGAATTCCAATATGTAAGACTTACCAGTCAGGTAGTATATAAGACTTACCAGTCAGGCAGGGTCGCTTTGGCTTGCATAGCCATCAGGAGAAGACTACGTTCAGTAAATACTTTAAAATATTTTCAGCAGGTGTGTATACAGGAAGATTGTTTGCCTCAGCTGCGTGAGAATCATATTGCCATCACAATCTACCAGGTATAGTGAGAATATATAAAGAAAAAGTACCGTAAATTTGTGGACTGGGCCAGAGGCGATATGGGATGCATTTGTTGAGAATTTAAATGACCTCAGAAGTAGGGACCATAGGGTAGTCATGGGAGCAAACCATGGACAATGGAAATCTGACCCGCTATATGAGATATGTTAGGGACAGGCCTATATACTACTGCAGGAACCTTCTTAGCTTTGTCCTTTTATTGCAATGACTCTGGTCGCACTGTTCGCTACCATGAGGACCCGTGGAAACGTACCCTTTGTTTTCATTCTCCTGAGGTTTTTTGGCAAAAGGGTTTTCACTCCTGATAATTCTGACTACAGTTAACTACTATTTACCCTTATTGATTCGTGCATACTCTCAGGATAGCATATAATATATGTATAGTTAGGGATATGTATGTAGGTTTCCATGCGTCTCACTTGTTGGTGAGGCTTCTCAGGGCTAGGGTTTGCATGAGCGCTTTTACCTGTGAGCTTCATTGCTGTGGAGTGCCAGCTGGTATCTGGTGGCACCAGGTCTGTCACTGATAGAGGTGACGCAGGACAGTCGCAAGGAAATGGCATTCACAGCGTTCACTTTAGGTTCATGCAACTCTTCTGGACCCTAAACAGAGGTTGGGTGATCCCCTTCCCCAGTATCCAGAGGTCACTTGTGCAGCTGTTGCTAACCTTATACCTGCTTGCTTTACTTTGTACTGCTATTTAATACGTCCTTGTACTGCTAAATTTGCCTCGTAAGCATATTTATCCTTAATCATGTCATGAAGAGCATGTGAGAGTAACACAGTGGTGGCAGGCCTGGGCCATGCCAGTCCCTACATCACATCACAGTGAATCTTCAGAGTTCAATAAATGTGTTTGCCAAGAACAAGACTGGGTGGAAGATTTATTGATTCAATGGCAGACCTGGAGAAGAAAAGTGTGCAAAGCTCTGTACAGTAAACTCAGTGCTGACTTGATCTTCACACATTAATAATGTATTGATGTCTTGATTAAGAATATTTTAATTCCCTAAAAGGTTTGATGATAATTGTGGTTTCTCAGTATCCCTGTTAGTGAATGCCATTGACAAATGAGGCCCAGGTGTCGGTGGTGTTAATCGCATACAAATTAAAGTAACTGAAAGAGGTATAGGTCTGAGAGGGCTTTTAGAAGGGAATTGGCAATCACTAATTAAGCTCATTAATCAATTATTTGTATATGTGTATGCCGTCTGATAATGGAAAAGCATGTCTTCCTCAAACTTAAAAGGTACCTGAAAGGTGTTAAAAACGTTTATTCACCTTGAATTACTGTTAATGAGATGAAGCCATTAAAGAGTGAGAATGCATCAGGCTTTGAGTTCACCAATAGTGTGATGAATATTTTTTATATAAATATTATCCCATTATTGGAAAGGTGTCACACGTTTGCCCTAATATTGACATGCTGAACATGTTCATAGGCTGAAAAACGTATGCATTTCTGCAATCATAGAAATCTACCACTTGCAGAGAATACCGGGCGTGCATAACTACTGAAAATTAGGAATTATACTGGAAACCCAGAAGTAGGCGTTGGCGAATAAATATTGGATTTCTGTTCGCATATTTTGCGACTTGGCCCTTTCTTGGTTGGTGCCACTGAATGTTTGCCTACTGCAGCTTCCATTGGACTTGGGTGACTTTCAGCATTGTTTATAACGTGCCTTTATCGTCATAGAAGCTATGGAACGTCCAGCTCCAGTGCTGGACGTTCCATTGTGCAGGTGAGGTTCGAACGTTCAATGGCCGACGGCAGCACTACGGAGGTAGTGGTGCCGTCGGCCGCCGAACGTTCGCAGCAATTAAGGGGTTAAACTTTTCCTGAACAAAACGTGAGCAAAGGGAGCAGGCACTAATGACATCTCCGTCAAGGTTCTATAATCGCCATTAAGAAGCGTTTCTATGCAGTATGTCCTCTACATGCATGACTGCAGAAGAATGCTACAATGTCATTAGCACCAAAGGTCTCTATCAATACATCCTTACTTTCTTCACTTTTTTCTAAATGTCTCATAAATTGTACAGTGATAGCAACACTATACCCCAAACGTCAGAATAGATATGTGAAAGCAGGGCCGGCTTTAGCGCTGCTGGCATCCGATGCAACCAGTGGCGTAATGAAACTTAAGGGGGCCCCTTCAAAACGGATGGAGGAGGCCCCCACGGCGGCCCAGGCAACCACCTACCAATTTGGCCCATTGCTCAAAAATCTGGCATATTTTGATTTGAAACCTCCAACATTTAAATGAAATGCCCCTATATTGTCTTTCCAAAGTTCTAATGATACAACATATAAGCTATGCCATTTGTAACAATGATGGCAAACGCAGATTATTTAACTGAGGCAGCAATCAGAACAACGCCAAGGAGAGATCCTATTGTCTCAGGAACTGCCTATGGCTGAAGAATAACTATGAAGAGTCTGAATTAGAATTGACATTAATGGACAATAACATGAAACTTTGAAAGACAAACCCAAACTAACAATTCCATAAAAACTCGGCTGACAATATACATGAGAAAAACACAAGATATAACTCAGTATCCTGCGAAAGGCAAGAAAAATAGACTGGTGAATTATCTGCATGCCACACACTAGCGACTGTCAAGGGTTGTGCATGATAATAATGTTAACTCAGGAAGCAATTTCAATTTCTACCACCATGTCTTTATTAGTAAGCATTACAAAACAGGCAGGCAAACAAGGCTGAGGAAGACAACTGTTTGGATGCTTCAGAACATTGATGCAGATGCTTGTCTATTTTATTTGATCATTTCTGTAGTGTAAACGATGCTAAATACAAGATTTAAGCCACAAATATTACTGACTAGTGCAAGCAACACCATAAATAACACTTCATGTAGAATAAAAACAAACCATATCAGCAAGTACCTAATGGCAATCGATACAAACTGTAGTTGGTAAAGCAAAAGAAAAGTGCAAATACTTTCAAAGTGCACAATAAAGCAATCACCAGTCCAGCAATAAACAGAAATCAAGCATGTTTAGTAAAATATGAACTTTCTTCTTGCATCACCGTGAAAACACATTTAAAGTGCATGATAAAAACAAGTCGAGCATGCCAAAATGAAGCTATGTTAGTCAAACAATTCCCTGTTCGGTGTGAGCATAAAAACACATATATTTCAAAGCAACTGGTAAACAATAACAACTACAGAACCATACAATAATCAAACCAGTTTAAACTAACAATTCCATTTTTGAAGGCTCAAATATTTCACAGTGACTAGCAAAACAGTAACAAGTACGGCAGGCAGCAGCGGTCAAAAATCAAACAACTTTAGTCAATCAATGCCCTTTTGGTTTGTACTTGTGCATGAAGGTGCAAATATTTCAAAGTGACAGGTAAAAGAATAACAAGTACAGCAAGCAGCAGAATACATACATCAAACCTATTTAGTGAAACTAATTCCCCTTTTGTATGTGCACCACCACAGAAACATTTATGCAGATTTTATTGTTCTGCATCTTTGCTACAATTTGGTTTTTTTGCTAAACGTTATACACTTAATGTCTTTTCCATGGACCTAGACGTGCCAGCCCACGAGGTAATTAGGGCCATCATATTTGCAGATGCACCAGGAACATCTTAAGGATATTAGGGGCCAACTGCCAAACATATTTTGGGGACCCCTGTAAGAACAGTTTTTAATTTATGATCCAACTTCAGCTCTTTCTTGTCCTCTTTGGGCGAGTCACAGACACACTAGTCAAAATTCTAAATGTGTTCACATGTAATAATCAGGGATAGTGATGTGTGTTTTCAATATTGTAACACAGCAGCATATTAATGCAAATAATGTCTGTGACACTCTCCCATTTCTCATATGTGCGAGATCCTGATTTGATCCAAAAGAATATTTTATGGATGTTGCATGAAATACAACATTACTCTACAAAATGTCTGTAAAGTCACACATCATCAATACTGAAAAAAAGCAAATGAAGTTGTTTTTAAAACAATCTGTTCAAGAATAATTTAATGCCATCAGGGCAAGACTCTACAGAACAGAGCTGGTTTTATCAGGGGCCCCTGAGAGTCTGGGGCCCTGTGCCAAATCAGTTGAGCTGTCCTGTGGGTGAACTTGTCAATATTCTGGAGCTATTGCCCTTTGGTTAATTAAGGTGAGGACATTTTCTGATGTTCTTTAGTCTGTTTTGTCCCCTAGGTGGATGTTCCCTTAGAATTGGTTTTCTCAGGGTCCCTCTTTTGTTTATCTAGCCGAAGCCCGCTTTGCCCATGCCTCCAAAAGTCTCTGGATGGCATCTGACAGTCTTTTTTGGCGCACCCTCCCTCCTCCTTTTCCATGAATACCCTCACTACTACTCAACAACAATGCACATCATCTCTCTATAGCACCTTTCTGAAAAACAGTTTTTTCTTTCTAGCGCTACACATAGTTTACTCACACTCAGTTCTGTGATCTGCATGGTACACGTTTCTTTGTAGCAAACATATTAATCCTCAACGCTTTGTGGGTGGTAGGAGTGTCCATGTAAGTGCATGTTAGTGATGCAACAGTGTGAGAGTAGGGTAAGAGGAGTGACTGCAGGTTGAGTGAAGTGACCATATGAATTTGTGTGCAGATGTAAGTGCAGAGTGGGACGAAAGAATCATGGTTAGGGATGGGCTTGTTTAAGTGATATTGCAGATTGAGCACTGAGGGGGACAGCTGAGTGAAGTGTGACATGAGTGCAGGGCGAGTAGTGTGCTCATGTGACTGCGGGTGTGGTACAGGCCGGGTAAACAGCGCAAGTGCATTGAGTGCAGAGTGATCACTGAGTGCAAGGTGAGCGGGTGAATGGTGGGAGTACATGGTGATCAGAGAGTGCATTGTGATTGCTGTGAGTGCAGGTGAACATACAAGTGAAGTGCTAGAATGAGGAGTGAGTTGTCTGAATGCATGGTGCATCCCCAGACACTTGAAGTAACTCAGCATGATATTAACGGCAGCATATGGTTGTCAGATATGTAAGTTCAACTATTGCTATTGTGGCGTTAATCAGGGATCGAGGGTGGAGGAAATAAATCATGTGCTGATCCTGCAACAAACTTCCAGTCTTATTATTAGGGTTGCCAGCTCATTATTTTCATGTCCCAGACTGGACAAAAATGAGCAGTCACCTAAAGCCGTATTTTCAGCACTTATCTGTTCTTACTTTGAACGACAAATATAAATAGAAAGCACTTTTAATCGTGTTCTTGGTCTCCCTGAATGATCCAGGACTGACAATTGAAGTGAACAAAGACAGAAAAGTCACATTACAAATCAATAGATACTTTATTTATAACCCTATTTAGTGTCAAGACAAGGACTTTCCAGGCTCTTTAAACAAAACATGGCTGGCATCTTTCTGTTGACAATATTACTTTATATTCCTTTTCATGAAATGCATTCTCACACTAGGGCAGTAAATGTAAAATACAAATGTAAGGAATTGGCAGAGTGGGGGCCCAGGGGGTACTCGAACCAGAAAAAACTAAGCCACAGTAACCAGTTTACAAAGATATGTGAATATGCAAGTAGTCTGTGGCCTCAAGGCAGTTGCCTTCAACCCCCTTGCTACTGGGCCTTGAAGCTCAGGTCACCTGCACCCCCCGAACGAGGCACGCACCATTTAATTTATGAGGCAGGACTGTTATGAGAAACTCACTGGTGCAACCAACGCCAGCGAGAGAGTGTAGTGCTGCCCGTGTGTGCTACAGCGTTGATGGGGTCCTTGGAGGCTGGAACACGGGGCTGCTGCAGGCATAGCTGCCAAGGTTTCAGAATGCCACGTGTGTGACATTTTCATCATTTCAGTGTAATTATGAGTGATATTTCAACGACTATGAGAGACATGTTCTTGCGAGCAAAATTATGAAATGAAGACGATCAAAACATATATATATCAGAAATTACATTCATTTGAGCAAGAAGAAACTTGAAGATCTTAAAACCCCATAAATGGTGCAAAGCACCAGAAGTAGAAGGGAACTCAGTCATGGAATGCCACGGTATGGCCTCTCATTGTATAGTAGATGGTCATGTACTGTGCATGTCCTTCCCTTCCACAGAGGCCAATGGTCCATTTTCAGGCCGCGCCATCCTTGAAGACGCACACCTGCAGGGCATAGAACTGTACCGCAATACACAGGTCGCAGTGCTGGCAACGTAGAACCACCTTGATACAAACTAACCCCCGGGACCAAGCATTATTAAAAAACACATACCTAAACCTCAAGGCAGGTAACATAAATCAAAGGTTTTTGCCAACCTACGGGTTGGAAGTGTGTTTTGTCAAAAGCTATTAGGAGTGTTTTATAAAACAGGGCAGCTGGGAACACGGTTTAAGCATATGACATGGCTTGTGATACACATCATGACCAGTATAGAAACCCCCATGTTGTATGTGGGGGTAAAAGGAATATTTAAAAAACCTCCTGATACTTAATCTGCACATTCCTATGTGCTTTTATGTAATACAAGATTGCTGCCTGCTACAGAGGCGCCCCCAAGATTGCCTGCCTGTGCCCACACTGGGCCCCCTCCCTGCCAGCAATCAATCAGGAAAGCACCAGGACTCCAGGGCCTCTCTGTTAAAGTTGGACCCAACCCAACAGGATGTGAGGCAGTCCGAACATGAATAGTTACAACACATGAATCAATCTTAGCTACCTAAGTGTGACAATGACTTACGCACAGACAGGCACCATACTGTATTATCTTCAGCCTGAGGCAGGAGCTGTGCAGTAATCTCACAGCAAAACCAACAGCTAGTATGACTGTCAGAAGAGACCCACCTGTCTTATATTACTCCCAAGATACAAAGAAGCACGGCCGCCAGAAAGCCAACTGTATTTGCCAACAAGCGCTTGAAAAAATGTGCACACGTATATGCAGTATTGCAGTCAAGTTTTTAAGATTGCTGATGTGCGACATTTGAATTGTGATTGCAATCGCAGAGCCCACCTAGGCACCAAAGGCATGCATTAGGCACAAGTGGTCTCAGAAGTGTAAGAAAGTGCATATAACATTCCTAACTTTCAAGGTTGTACAAGGCTTTAAACATATCCCACCCTTACACATTCTGTTTTATCAGAGCAAGAAAAAGCAAAAATCATTGAGAAAGGCTTTTTTCAGAAAAGTAAGGGAAGATGTAGCACCACCTCTTGTAAGCCTATCGCTTCGGGGAATCTGGTAAAACATTAGAAATTGTCACAATGCACAGGCCTCTATTTATGTATGCTGTATGGTATGTTTTTTGGTGACTACTCGGCCGCCCATTATTTCTAGCCTGGAGGCCTATATTATGCTCTCAACTTTCATTATGGTTGCAGCCACGCAACGGTGCGCAAGATGCAACCACCCGTATCTGACAAGGTTTCAGATTGCTATGTGTGACATTTTCATAATTTCAGTGTAATTATGAGTGACTATGTGTGACAATTCCTCGCGAGAAAGTTCAAGCAATGAAGACAAGAAAAACATGCAATTATCAGAAATGACACCCATTTGAGCAACGAGAAACTCTTAAGAAGATCTTAAAACATACCTGCAAAAAAAACACCAGAATTGGAAGGGAACTAAGGTAGTGCCCTTGTGATGTGATCGGTCAGTGGGCAAGGACACTCATCATCGGGCAAGGCACAGGAGAGTGAGGCTGAGGAGCACTTAGGTTACAGCCAGCCAGAGAGCTCATTGCTGCTCTCAACCCTGCTAATATTGGATGAATGCTTAATCAACAGTGGAGTCACCAAGAAAGGAGATAATTCAATTTAGCTGTATGACTTTGGCCATTACAGAAGAGCACTCCACTTGCTGTCAGCTGTACGTATATTATTATGTCCCGGGCCAGCTTGTTTGTTTGTTGACACTCCCAATGACCACCTCTGCCACAGATTCCCTCACTACCACGCTTTAACAGTGCCCCTCAAGTCTCCATAACCACTATCTTGCTGAGATGCATTTAATTAGGTTAAGAGCGCTACTCATACCAGTGCAGGGTGTCAGAGCACTCTACATCACACACACATTACACAGAGACAATCAATCAAAATGTGTAAATCAGTGTATAGGAATGTTACATAAGATAGAGGACTACAAAGGGTATGAGTCACCTGTCATCCATACTTGTAGACAGTATAGTTTGAGTGCTTGGTCTGGAAAACACAAACTCAGAATTTAAAACTTTACACCGTGGTTGGGGGTTCTCTTTAATAATAAGAACTGTTTTTTTTTTTTACCAAAATGAAACCTTTTTGCAACATTCTAATAATGAAAGACTGGGGGGGGGGTGGAATCACAGCACTCTAATCTATACCTTGCAGTTTACATGCAGCTCTTCTATGACAGGTAATAGATCAGTGGGATTTTAACTTAAACACTCACAGCAAGTAAAAAAAAGGATTTCTCGAACAAAGCACTGACCTATTTACATTATATGCTCTCCCTGATCTGATTTCAACACATACTTTGCAGCTGGCATATTAACTCTCTGCTCTACTTAATAATCAGCCAAAACTTCCACTTGACAAAATTCCCATCCATATCATGACATTTTTATTGCTGTATGCAAATTTATGGAGCAAAAACTGCAACAGATTCTTGTAAAACTAAAATACTTGCAAACAACGTGAACACTACTTGTAGTCATTAATAACGTATTGGCTCCTCATTGATTGTAGGTTTCATTGACAAAGGGCTTCCATCCACAGTTAACTTCCAGAGCTTGAGCTGCGTAAAGAATCAGAGTAAGAGTCTCAGGAATAAATAGATATTTAGGTATGGCTCTGAAGGTGAAAGGGAATCTTCTTCAGGCTAACAGTACAGACCGGAAAAGGGGTATAGTGCCCCAAGGAAAAAGCCTCGACTGGAAAATGTAAAGCTTTACCGGAGGCAGTAGCTGAAAGAAACCGCCGGTGCAGCCAGGATAGGTGCCACTTGCTCGCACTGAAACAATCGTCACGGTCTCCGTTACCACTCAGCAGGACGGTTGGAACTGGGACCTATATGAACTTTTACTTTTATTCCCGGCCGCCTGCCCCACCATGCATCCCTGCAGGTATCAGGAGACAGTCAAGAATGCAACGCTAGCCAGAGGCTATAAATAATTAAATGATAGCCTGCGGGCAAGCGGTTCCTCTCTGTCATCTCTGGCCTCAGGGATGCCTCGCCTCACCAGAGAAGCGCTTTCAATTGCGCGCCACCCTGAGGGTGAAAAACACGCAGACGTGGAGACATCCGGGTGCCATGCACTAATATAAAGAGGTCACGGCGAGGTGCTGGTGCAATGAACAACGCCAATGGGCTTTACCATCTAATTAAAATACCAAATATACCTGACGGATGTGTAGTGCTTGCTGGCTCCGCTGAGGGGGCCCTTACTGTGCGGGAGCCCCCTGCAACGCGGGGGCTGTGGGGGCCTGTGTTACGCCCCTGGATGCAACAATAGTTTTGGCGCCCCCAAGCCCCATGACTGCCTTCTCGGATTCTCTCACTACCACTATGCTAAAGTACCCCTCATGTCTCCAATCATAAGTTGCTGCTAAACAGTGCCCCCGCGCCTGAAGTCAACGTCCCGTCTACAGGTCAGCGCCCAGTACGGCCTCACCAGTAGTGCTGCCCTAAAGCCAGCTCTGTGTGAAAGTTTTCACTTGGAAATGGACAAGCATTTATTGAAGCTCCTCTTGGTCAGACATCAGTTGCTGGGCAAAATATTTGTTCCTACAATCTTCTCTTTTGCATGATCAAAAATGTGTACATTTTTACGCGGTACAAAAGGGGGTGGTGATGGACGGAGCATCTGAATCAATCAAACACTCACACCCAGTCAAAAGATCTGGGTTTAATCCATCACCGTTCTTTAGCCCACTCTACCATCCCCAGTTCAGACATGGCTATATGCAAATCAGTCTGACTGTGCCTCATGGGAACAGTCCAGCCCGAACTGCCAAGCCATGTCTTCCCTGGACCGGAAACAAGCTTCCGAGGACCGGTTTCTGGCATTACAGCTGTCTTCAGCACGGCTTGCTTGAATCCAGTGGTGTGGAGTGCATGGGACTTAGGTCTGAGCATACCCATCCCACTCGGGGTGACAAATGCAAAAACCACAGTTGATGGACAGAATGGAGAACAATGTCGAAGACGGCTGGAATGTCAGAAACCGGTCCTCTGAAGCTTGTTTCCGGTCCAGGGAAGGCATGGCTTGGCAGTTCGAGCTGGACTGTTCCCATGAGGCACAGGGTCAGACTGATTTGCATATGGCCATGTCTGAAATGGGGTGGTGTGGAGTACAAAAAAACGATGGATTTAGGCCCAGATCTCTGTACTGGGGTGAATGTATGACATTGTTCTGCATTCTGTCCATCTACTGTGGTTTTTGAATTTGTCACCCCGAGTGGGATGGGTACGATTAGACGTGAGTCCCATGCTCTCCACACCACTGGAATCAAGCAAGCCGGGCTGAAGACGGCTGGAATGCCAGAAACCGGTCCTCGGAAGCTTGTTTCTGGTCCAGGGAAGGCATGGCTTGGCAGTTCGGGCTGGTCTGTTCCCATGAGGCACAGGGTCAGACTGATTTGCATATGGCCATGTCTGAACTGGGGTGTTGTGGAGTGCAAACAAACGATGGATTTAGGCCTAGATCTCTGTACTGGGGTGAATGTATGACATTGTTCTGCATTCTGTCCATCAACTGTGGTTTTTTAAAATTTTTATGCAGGCAGGAGGACCAAACGCCCTTACATTTAGTTGAGTTGGCATTTATTCTGACTGTTCCATTGAATGGTGCTCTCTTCTGCATATAAATCATTGTGTACTGTTCACTGGCAGCCAATATCATTTAAAGGTGGAGGGTTGGGGGAGCTGGGGCGGTTAATAAATAAATATTTAAAAAACCTACCTGATGATGATGGCCGCCTTGCCTCTTGCTGCTTCTCTGCTCTGTTGCTTACAGCAGTCCCTGGGGCAGTGTTACGGACTACCCATCCAATCCCTGCACTGCTCTCAAGAATGAGAGCAGCATGGGGATTGGCCTTAGTGGACTGAAAAGATGCTCGCTCAGACACAGGGAGTCCGTGCTGTTTCTCAAACTGGGTTGGGGAAAGCAAAGTGCGCATTTCAGTTTGGCCAGCCTGAGACGGCCAGCCAAACTTACATACGTACTTACAAGTGCACATACCCCTCCTCCTCCCTCCCATGGCCTGCCCTGCCCCTCCCTGCACACTCTGGCTCAGAGCCAGCGACTGAAAAATGAAACAATACTAAGATATTGTTTTATTTTCTAGCTGCTGGCTCTGAGCCAGTGGGTTGACGCTCCTCCGACATTGCGGAGAAGCCACCGCTGCTACAAGCATTCTAAAGGAAGGTTTGCAAACATGGGTGCAACAGAGGGTTCGGTGGCCTGACTTCCAAAGTACCTTCATGGTGAAGGCAGTGCCTCTGCTACAACAATAGCACCCAGGGAGCCAAATTAAAAGTTTGCCAAAATTGCTGCTGATGTTTGCCCTCGAAACATCTATGTCCTCTGCAATAGGAGCTTCTTGGGGTGAAAAACAGCAGCAAAATGTCTACCATGGCATGTGACACAGCAGAACTGTTATCCCTTACATGATTCCTCAAAGGAGACCCCAGAGATTTGAAGCAAGTATCTGGGAGCTACACAGTGAACCATAATAAACGGGAAAGATCGTTAACAACGCGGTCACTACACCGCAATGCTGTTACAACGCGGTCGTTACAACAACCGTGATGTAACCATGCTATGCCATTACAACGCAAGTCTTTACATCGACTTGCGCTAGATGGCCTGCTAACATTACAAATAGTGTAGTTTACTATCCCCACACCTTCCCTACTGTTAAGTGGACTGGAGTTGGAATAGTAAATTACACTTTTTTAATGTTAGCACGCCATCTAGCGCAAGTCGATGTAAAGATTTGCGTTGTAATGGCATAGCGTTGTAATAGTTAGCGTTGTTCCGTCACACATCCATAATAAATATCTCCGATGTGGAAAACATGGGGAACTTATAAAAAATGTCGGTTTGGGGCACCAGTCAAGGAAAAGAAGGGAAACCAACAGAAATGGCGTACCCAGGGTGCTAAAAATGGGTGGTCCATCAGATTTATTTATCAGTGGTTGCTCATTCATAATAGGCGTTTGAGCTCTGCATATCAATTATAATTATATAAGCATCGAACCAGCCTGCTATTTTTTAGATCAGTACAATAAATCCTGCAATCTCAGTGAATAACTAAACCTTACCCACTTTGTTTAAGTCCCCAGCTGCCGGTTGTGGGGGAATATTCGCTTATATGCAAATAGGGCCATGGAAAGCTCCAAGGAAGAAGGGGGATAGGAAGGATAGGGGGATGCAGTGATACCCCATTTACTGAAGCTCAGTGGCGGCCATGACAAACAAATTGGAGGGAACGCGGGAGGGATCGAGTTGCGTGGCGGGGATGAGTAATAAAATATTATTTTTAAAAAAAGAACTTACCTGAATCCGATGCCCGCCTCGCCTCCCTCGTCCCGCTTCCTCTTTTCTTCCCGGCATCCTCTGTGACAGTCTCCCATCAAATCCCTGTGCTACTCTCCTAAGAGAGCAGCACGGGGATTGACCTGATTGTTTTATTTTTAATTAGCTGGCTCTGAGCCAAGCAGTGGGGAGACACTCCTCCGCCATTGCGAAGGAGCCGCCGCTGCTGATGCTCCCTCCTCGTTTAGTGCAACAGACCAGCATGAGCACATCAGACATTGCCTCGAAGACTCTGATGTATAGCAATGTTATTTTTCGTGCAGGGGGTTTCAGTTTCAGAAATGCATAAAAGCAGCATAGGATTGGGAAGGCCAGCAGTTGGGCATTCGGCGATGGGCCAGAGCCTAAAAGTCACCTCTGGGCTGTTTATATTTGTTTTCATTTTTAGGCGGGCTGTCAACCGGCTCACAGAGCCTTGCTGTCTTCCCTTCTAGGTCACTTTAATGTGGGGCGAGCATCACGGATGGGCAGACAGGTCCTGAGGGTGCTAGGGTTTTGCAGCATTGTTCTGGCCATTGCAGACTTCAGCTTGTGCTCCTTAGGGCTGGGGCAGATGCCAAGAAGCAGTCTCCCATTCCCTGCAGTGTTTTCAAACTGAGGCTGGGTGTTAAGAGTACAGTAGCCTCACTGCGGGCTGGTGATGTCACTGGGCCATCATCAGCTCAGGCCCTCTGGAGCAGCAGCAGCTTTGCACTTTCTTTTACCCTGGCTGGATAAGTATTTGACCTTCAATACCCAGGCAACTGAGTTATCAGCCATTTGTTTTGGTCTCCTTAGACTCCTGAAGAAGATTCTTCCTCTTCTACCTTTTGAAGCCAAGCAAATTGTCATCCAAGGCTTGATCCACTCCTGCCTTGACTTCAGCTATGCCCTGTATTTAGGTGCACCTGAATTCACTCTGCGGAAACTCCAGCTCATTCAGAGTTGTGCTGCGCGCACGCTGCTTCAGCTCCACCGTAGGCTCTCAGCAAAGTCCGGGCTGAGGAGCCTGCATTGGCTCCCTGTCAGGGAGAGAATTAATTTTAAATCTATGTGTATTTCCCATCAAGCTTACTGGCAGACTGGCCCGGTGATTAACTATTCTCTTATCACCCCATACCTTCCTAACAAACAGCTCCGTTCCACTAATTCCTTTTTAGCTAAAGTTCCCCGAATCAGGAGATCCAGAGCAGGAGGCAGGTCGTTTTCTTATAATGCGGCCAAGTTGTGGAATTCACTACCTCTTTATCTTAGATCCAACCCCAATTTACTCTCCTTCCGTAAACAGCTTAAAACTTTTCTTTTCAACAAACACGAATAATTTTTTCCTGCTGACTGTGCCCATCAGGTAGCATCCCTTTTCTCTAGCGCTTGGATGCCCAAGGGCAGCACCTCGCTTTACAAAACTTCTTTTCATTTCATTCATTTAATTTAATTTCATTCATTTCATTTCATTTCATTTCGTTTCATTCATTCATTTCTACCTGGCCATTGCCCTGAGGCTATAGTTTGCTGGAGAGGGGTAGACTAAGACAAGCAGCCTCGCTGCGGGCCTGTTGTTGGCATCTCTGCCTCCGTGTCTTTCAACCTTGGTGTAGGAGATTGCATGTTTACATAGGCCTCAATGTGAGGCACCTTTCAAAGAGAGGAAAATTGAGAGGAAGTGACGTTAGGGTCAGAGCTGCCGACTTTGGAACTAGGGAATAGGTTCCAGTTCAGGTGTTAGCTTAACATCTTGTGATTCTGGGCAAATCACTTAATTTCCCGAGGCCTAAAATGAATATGAATTTGATCTTGTGTAATGTAACTAGTACTTTATTTGCTTTGATGCATTGTGGCTGAGTTCGCGCTATATAAAACTACAACTAAAAAACACAACCTACTGTTTGCTCTTGTTTTAGGAGCCTGAAAAGGTCCAAGCATAATAATAAAAGAGGATTCTTTATATAATAATAAAAACGTCCTAATTCCTTTTTGACATGACTTTTCTGCCTTTGTTTAGTTTAACCATCAGTCACAGATCATTAAGGGAGCTTTAGAACACATTTTAAACTATGTTCACCTTACCTTTACTGTTTAAAGTACATTTTGTCTGAAGGACAAACTACTATCTTTAGGTCTTTTTCTTCTTTTTTGTACTGTCCAAGACATAAAAATGCCGGTCATGCTGGTTAAATAAACAGCCAAGTGGCAACAGAATAGGAGTTGGGGCCTTTGGGCCCTTTTAGTTCACCTCGCCCACCCAGCCAAAATGTAGTGCTACAAGTTTTCATCATTGTGTCTGCCTCTATAAGTTTTAAAATACATAATTTACTAAACATTATTCTAAAGAACATTGGCAAAGCCGAAAGGTCTCGCCAGGAGGGGGTGGGTAACCGGACTGTAAAGAAGCGTTGGCCGCTTTACAGCATTTTTTTTTTTACCTCTGTCAGAGGCAGGGGGAGAACAAACCTTGACAGAAGGGAGAGGTGAAAGTATTGGGAAGAAGAAACAAGGACGGGAGGATAGATGGGAGGGGAAGAAATAAAAGAGCTATGGCGCGAGCAGCATAGACCATATTATAGCCCTTTTTAAAAAAAAAAGAAATAGTACCTTAATCGCAACTAGAGGTGCGGATGGCCAGTGGAGGGACACTAATTAAACTTAATCAATCTGTGCTTCGTCCATGCAAGCCAGAATGAAAAGAAAATGACGCATGTCAAGCACTGACTAATTAGAAGGCAGCAAAGAAAAGTGACAACGCTGCGAACAAATGGTAAGTAGTGTGCGGGTTCCAAGTCCATTACAAAACACAAGAGTCGCATAGGCGAGAGCGCATGCACTAGACTAGGGGTACTCATAGTACGTCCCGAGGGCCGCTGGCAGCCCGGCAAGCCTTCTCTGGCAGCCCGCGGACCTTGCAGACATGTATCCCAGTTAAACTCTCCAAACTCTCGCGCTCTGCAACCAGAGCGCGACTCAGAAACTCTGCTGCTCTGTGGGGGCCGGGCGATTCCCGCCATAGTCAGAGTGGGGCTGCAGGGGCGCTGAGAGGTGAACAAAGCCTCATTAACATGCCAATGGTCTGGGATGTGTGAATTGCCACGTCTGGAGGATTGTTCGAACTCGAACAGAGAGAATGGGGTGCAAACGAACATTTTTGAATGGAATAGGATTGTTGTGTCTCTCCAGGGATCCCAGTGTATGCCTTTTTTGCGTTTTTATATCTAGTTGATCTTTAAAATATTGGCTTAGCAACAGTTGAGCTCACTTTCTATGGGGCGACTAGTGAAGAGAAGAGGTCATTTAAAAATAATAAAAAGAATTGAACAGTGAAATGTATATGTTTATCGATTTCTGATGACATCTACACAAAATGAGAAATTACGATGTTTGAAATATATACCTCTCTTCTCCTAACTGAAACCAGAAAGTCATATAACATCATATGAAGCCCAAGAGTCTTAAAATGGTTTTTTGTTCACTACAGATTGGTCACGGGTGTGGTTCAAGTATGCTGTGTTTTTCCCACTCCCTCGGCGTGAAAACCCTGATGAAGGTGTGGCCGTAGATCTGGGCCTAGCACCGAAACGCGTGTTGGCGTTACCTCTTGGGGTCCTGCTACAACGATCTGGACTCTCAGGCTAATTGCTGAGAAGACTCCGCAGGATCCTATTCATGTGTTACTCTGGGGATTACGTTGAGGATTGTGTATATAGTGTCTTATGCTGAAGTGGATGCTTGAGTGTGATTGGATGAGAAGGTGAATGTGTATGATGAGAGGTTGATGTGGGTTTTTTATATAAAATATATTTATTGATTTATGTACTGTTCAAATGATCTGATGAACCTATGGAACACGTTATTAATTACCTTGGATCTAATGTATGTTAAGAAAATTGAGAAAAGAAAATAAAGATTTTGTACACTTATTATGTGGAGTTGAATCTACCCTGTGGCCCACCCGTTGCATGTTGGTGAGCTCAATGTTGCGTATTTGAATCTGCGGACCCTTTATGGGCCATTCTTCTATATATTAACAGGGTTGACTTGTCCTCTTGCCATTGAGCCCGGCAAGCCTTCCCTGGCGGCCCGCGGACCTTGCAGACATGTATCCAAGTTTTTTTTAAACTCTCCAAACTCTCGCGCTCTGCAACCAGAGCGCGACTCAGAAACTCTGCTGCTCTGTGGGGGCCGGGCGATTCCCGCCATAGTCAGAGTGGGGCTGCAGGGGCGCTGAGAGGTGAACAAAGCCTCATTAACATGCCAATGGTCTTTTAAAGACCTGGGATGTGTGTATGCCCAGGAAGCTGTCTCAGCCCGGGCACATACAGGCAGGGTGAGGTGACAGAGGGAGGGAGGGAAAAGGGAGTGAGAGGGAGGGAGAGCAAAGGAGGGAGAGTGAGGGAGGGAGGGAAAGAGAGGGAGGGAGGGAAAAGGGAGGGAAAAGGAGGGAGAGCGAGGGAGGGAAAGCAAGGGAGGGAGGGAAAAGGGAGGGGGAGGGAGGGAGAGTGAGGGACGGAAAGAGAGGGAGGGATGGAAAGAGAGGGAGACAGAGGGAGGGAGAGCGAGAGGGAGGAAAAGGGAGGGAGAGGGAGGAAAGGGGAGGGAAAGGGAGGGAGAGCTAGGGAGGGAGGGAAAGGGAGGCAGACAGTGGGAAGGAGACAGAGGGAGAGAAAGGGAGGGAGACAGAGGGAGGGAGAGTTAGAGGAGGAGAAAGGGAGGGAGAGGGAGGGAGAGTGTGGGAGGGAGGGAAAGAGAGGGAGAGCGAGGGAGAGGTAGGGAGGGAGGGAGGGAGGGAAAGAGAGGGAGAGCAAGGGAGGGAGGGAAACGGAGGGAGAGGGAGGGAGGCAGGGAAAGGGGGGAGAGCGAGGGAGGGAGGGAAAGAGAGGCAGAAAGAGGGAGGGAGACAGAGGGAGGGAAAGGGAGGGAGAGGGAGACAGAGGGAGGGAGAGCGAGAGGGAGGGACAGGGAGGGAGAGCGAGGGAGAGGGACGGAAAGGGAGGGAGACAGAGGGAGGGCGAGGGAGGGAAAGGGAGGGATAGCGAGGGAGGGAGAGCAAGGGAGGGAAGGAAAGCGAGGGTGAGTGAGGGAGGGAGGGAAAGGGAGGCAGACAGAGGGAGGGAGACAGAGGGATGGAAATGAGGGAGACAGAGGGAGGGAGGGAATGGGAGGGAGAGGCAGGGAGAGCGAGGGAGGGAGGGAAAGGGAGGGAGACAGAGAGAGGGAGGGAATGGGAGGGAGAGGAAGGGAGAGCGAGGGAGGGAGGGAAAGGGAGGGAGACAGAGAGAGGGAGGGAATGGGAGGGAGAGGAAGGGAGCGTGAGGGAGGGAGAGAAAGGGAGGCAGACGGAGGGAGACAGAGTGAGGGAAGGGGAGGGAGAGGGAGACAGAGGGCGGGAGAAGGAGGGAGGGAAAGGGAGGGAGACAGAGGGAGAGGGAGGGAGACAGAGGGAGGGAAAGGGAGGGAGATGGAGGGAGGGCGACAGAGGGAGGGAGAGCGAGGGAGGGAAAGGGAGGGAGAGGAAGGGAGAGAAAGGGAGGGAAAGGGAGGGAGACAGAGGGAGAGCGAGCGAGGGAGGGAGGGAAAAGGAGGTAGAGGGAGGGAGAGCAAGGGAGGGAGGGAAAGCGAGGGAGAGAGGGATTGAGAGGGAGTGAGAGAGTCAGAGTGAGTGAGACAGAGGGAGGCAGAGAGACAGAGGGAGAGAGAGGGAGAGAGAGGGAGAAAGAGAGAGAGTGTGTCCCGGGTCTGGTGGCTCAGTGGACAAAGGCGTCCGCTGCAGGGAACTGTGATCAACCTTAAGGTCACAGTTTTTTTGTTGCTCTAGCCCCACCCCCTCTCCCACTGACCCGGTCCCCACCGGTGCGGCCCTCGGCCACAAACCACACTGTAAATTTATCCCCTGAGAGAAAGTTTGTGAGTACGCATGGCATGATCACACAGGCAACACCTCAGAAAGAATCCAGTGAGCCTAGCCAAATGGTGTTTCACAAACGGAAATGATCCAGGAATGTGGACCACCTTATTGAGGCTGCCCGGGCCTAACTGTGATCTCAATCCAACCTCGCATATAATCTTGCTTCAATTAAGTTATGATCTTATTAGTGACTTGTTACTGCTGAAGATCATCTTTAAATTGGAAGGGGAACACACACACAGGTGCGGACACCAGCCTATAATATTGAGGGCCATGGAAAATGCAGATCTGGGTCACTTTTTTGATTGTTTTTCCATCACCCAACCAGTTATCCAGGCCAAATTTTAAAGTCAAAGAAGTAAACTGTTTATTCATTTGTAAAAAAAAAGACAATGATGAGGCAATGTAACGTCGTTAGAGTTCTGGTTGTTACCTATATAGACTGGGCGGGGAGCTGCCTAACTTAATGTCATGCTCACCCATCCCACTTGGTCTCAATCGGGTCCCGTTAAAGACTTTATAATCAGCCCTTAATGTACCTCAGCGTAATGGCTAGCACCCCATCAACCCCCTTGTCCTCCTCCCATCTTCCATACACCTCCTGCCTTCACACTGCAGCGACCATCCCACAGCACCCCCACAACAAACACCACATTTTCTTTTGCCCAAAGTGCTTTCCCAGTCAATATGATTTAGGGCCGGACCTGTATACAGGAAACCTATCGCTTTCTTTTATTGCGAAGTGCAGTAGTTATGACATGCGCATATTCTGTTACCAGTGGACACAGCTCTTGAGTCTGGCTCAGGTAACACTGTTAAATGAAGTAATCCTTACGCAGCACATTCCCACCTACTCCCGGTGCTTAATTTGAGCTGGTGGTTTTTTGGAGCTCAACACTTATTTCAAAGGGCTTGGGCTATTGACTTTTCCCCCCTAGGCATTGGGCAGCCCTAGCAAGTACCACCCATCAGGAATTAGACTAATGCATTTTAGTGCTGGTGTCCGCATCACCACACTAAAATGCATTAGTTACGCTTTTACATCTACCCAAATTGAACGGGAATGAAGCGCTGGGGCCTGCACATAATTAAATAAGGATAGCACTGCTGCTGCGCTCCCCATGCAATTAATTTTGCTGCCTCAGGGCTCACAGGTGATAGCCTCAGGTGAGTTGAACTGTGCCTTTGACACATTGTTTACGAAATGACTGCCACTGGATCCCCTGAAGTCTTCCCTGGAGGTGGAGACACAACCTGCGCTGCAAGTACACACTTGTGTTGATTGTCCAGGCGGCAGTTTCAGCCTGGATTCACAATTTTCTTGCCTCTACTCCTGCCCCTGATGGGACAAGTGGTGCTGCTTGTGACCCAGGTTGATGAGTGGGCATTGCCACCTCACCATGCGCTGCTGTCTGGCCTGCCTGCTGCAGCTCCTGGACATCATGGCTACACCAGCCCTTCAGACCTCTGCTGTGGCTGGCACAGACCGATGCATGAGCACGCTTGTCTCGGACACTCCTGTCCTCCAGCCCAGACGGAGGGTCAGTAGCCCCTCACGTGTAAGACAGACACAGTGACAGTCACTGACTGTCACTGACAGGCTCTGGTCGGTGCAGGCTGTGGCAGCAGGATGTTTTCATTCCAGATTCCTGGCGCAGCCAGCCCGCACCACCAGGAATTGCTGCTGTCGTCGGAGGAATTACAGCAAGGAACAATCTTGACCTTCATGACATGTGGTGCCATCCCCTGATCTTGGAGGTTTGCTGGTGGCTATGTCAGTCACCGTGAGAGCAGGTGCTGAGTGTCTAAAGGCCCAGGGCACAGCTCTGAAGATAGCGTGCCACACCATGCCCTCTCACTGTGACTTAAATCCAGCAGCTGCATATTAGACGCAACGCAGTACTGACGGTACTGTCTGCAGAGAAGAAGGCCAGCATCATCTCGATCACTGGGGAAGCTGGCCCTCTACGACCTGTAACTGACTCCTGTCTTCTGCACATCATCCTGGCAGTCAGAGCAGCTGTCTGCAGTGAGTGACTACAGCTACCATCCCAAGGCAGCAGGCATCATTTACCCACCACTGTATATGACTCCTTGGTAAGTCGGAAATAGCTTGGTGATTAATGTTCTTGCTGGAGAGAGATTAGAGTTTTGTCTAGTGCAAGTTTTAACTCACCAGTGGCACAGAGGGTTAACATGCCTGCTGCAAGGAATGTGTATTTTGCATGGCACAGAACTGTATTTTATGTGGTAATCCAGTGGGTTACTGCTTTGTCATAGAGATGCTTTGGTTATTTGCAAGTCATAAATTACAATCCTATTCCACACATTGGCCTAAAAAATGTCAGTTAGTTTGGGTAAAAATGCATTCTTATTACTAAAGATATCTCCAATTACTGTGGTACACTTTAAGCCTTGCGTTTGTGTTTTTCCAGACCACTCTTGAAATATACTGCCTACCAGTATAGATGACATGATCCTACACATTCTAATCCTCATTGGTTTACTTAACATTTCCGAGGATTATTCATTGTTTCTGTGCAATGTGTCTGTGGTATAAAGTGCCCTGACACCCTGCACTGGTATGAGCAGTGCTATAAAAACGAATGAAATGTTTGTGAGAGAGGAACTGAACTATGGAGAGATAAGGGCTCTGCTGGAGAGTGGTAGTAAGGGAATTTGTGGAGAAGGAGGTCATTGAAAGGGGGTACCAAAAAGGTTTGTTGCACTAGGCACCATCTGTGCTAATGCCAGCTCTTACAGAATGAGTCAGTGATGTCTGTCACTGTGCTATTCGACATTGTCCTATTACTTACCGGTAATCTTCATTACTCCTGGTCCCGTTGACCCCGTCCCATTCCTTAAAATAGGGAGATAACCATCTCCACGACAGAAAAAAGAAAAGGAGCATGCTGGGATACCCTACCTGCTCCCTCCCACTGGGAGTACTTAAGCAGTACCAACCCAGCATGCAGCCTGAAAAACACAAAGCCAACAACAGGAAGGCCGGCCGCAAGGGAGGGAGGGAGGGAAGTAAGGAATGGGACGGGGTCAACGGGACCAGGAGTAATGAAGATTACCGGTAAGTAATAGGACATTACCCCCAGGTCCCTCCTGACCCCGTCCCATTCCTTAAAATAGGGAGAATACCAAAGCAGAGAAGCCGGCCTTCCGGAACCCCACCAACAACAAGGGCACCAGACCAAAAAACAGAACCCCACAGACCCGAACCAAGACCCCCAAAGGTCAGAAAGGGACTGCCAGGAAAACAAAAACCACCAATCCGGCAAGCCGGAAGGAAGGCACAGAAGCAGAGCCAAGCCCCCAAGGGAGCAAGCAGAGGGGGCCAAAACCAAGGACCCCCCCCCCCCCGACCAACGGAAGGCCAGGAGAAGAGCGCGCGACCCAACGGAGAAAGGAGCCAGGAAAAGGCAACCAACCCGCGAGAAACCCCCAAGGGCGCTGCCCCCGGAACCAGGCCCCCCAGGCCGCCAAACAACCAGAGACCAACAGGCCAACCCAGCCCAAAGGACAAAGGCAGAAAGAACAGCCCACACAGGGCGGAGAAGCCGAAGGACCAGGAAGGAACAAAGCAGAAGGACGACCCCCACACAGCAGGGGAGGCCCCCAGCAGAACCGAAAGAGGGCAGCAACAAGGAACCACAAAGGAACCAGGCCACAGGGCAGGGCCGACCAAAGGCCAACCCCAGCAGAACCAGCAACCACCACAACAGAGGGCAGGGAGAGCAAAAAGCCCAACCAAAAACAGACCCGGAAAAACCCAGGGCACAACCAAGAAAGACAACAAAGGACCACACGGAACCAGGGAAACCAAAACCCCAGAACCGGAAAAGGAGGCACCGACCCCCAGGAGGAAAAGGGGGACACCACGGAACCACCGAAGGCGAAACCCCAAAAGCTGAGGACCAACAACAAGGCCCACAGCCCAACCCCAAGAAACCAGCCGCAGAAGAGGCAGGCCAGCCAACCCGGAGGCACACAACAGTGGACCACCAGGACCCAGACGGAGAGCCACAAAGGAACCGCCCACCAGGAAGGAGGTCAGGAAAGCACAACAGCCAACCAGAGCCAGCCCGCCCCAGAAAACAGAAACCGAAGGCGGGAGCCCAGAGCACACAAAACGGACCCAGGGCCAAAGCCAACCGAAGGGAGCGGACCCCGAAGGGACCGAAGAACACCCCAGGACCGCGACAAAGCCCAAGAGAAGGAGCAGCCAGGAAAGAACCCCAGCAGGGACCAAAAAAGGACCCCAAGCAAAGAAGGGCCACACAGCACAAAGCCCAACACCACCAAGGAAGAGCACCAGCGACCCGACCGCAAAGCGGACGGGAAGGCAAAACGGAGACCGGGAGGAAAAAACACAGAGGCAGAGCCCCGGCCACCAGAGCACACGGGGAAAAAACCCCCGCACCCGAAAGCAAAGGAGAGGAGCCCCGAGAAGTCCAAGGCGCACCACTCAAGAAGGGAGCGCGAAGGAACACCCCAGCACCTGACAAGAGAGCAAAGGCCCATAAACCAGGAAAGGCAGACACCCAACCCCACAAGCAGGGACAAGGCACGGCCAAAAGCCAGGGCACAAGAGCCGAACCACCCAAGAACAAGAGGCCACCCAAAGCAAAAGCCAAGGACGACCAACAAATCCCAGCCCCCACCAGAGGGAAACAGGACAGCAGGCAAAGCCAACACCAGCAAAAAAGGCCAAGGCCCACCAGCACCGAGGAAGGGCCCGACAAACCCCCCCCCCAGAAACCCGAGGGGGGGGGGAGGTACCACCAGAAGGCAGCAGAAAGGCCACACACCCGGGGAGACCAACACCCAAAAACCCACCAGCAGGGAAAGGGCACAGTCCAGGCAGGACCGGTAAACAGAACGGGGCACAGGAGCCAGGCAGACGAAGAACAAGCGTCCACCCAAGGCAGAGCCACGACCCAGCCACCACCGGAGGCAAGAGCGGCCAGCCAAGCAAAGCCCCAAAGCACAAACCAGCCGGAGAGACAAGAGGGGAGAAGGAAACCACAACAGGAAACCAAACCCCAGCAAGCAGAAGGGGAGAAGAAAAACCCCCAACAACAGGACCCAACACGAGCCCAACCCGGCCGGACCGGAGCCAACAGCCGAACAAGGACAAGGCGCCCCCAGGACAGAGGAAGGGCCCAACAGCTCCCCGACAAGGAAACCAGGGGAGGACACACAAACCCGCCGAAAGCCAGAAGCCCGGAGCAGAGCCCAAGCAAGGGAACCCAGAGGGAGCAAGAAGCAACCAGCAGCGGAAAACCGCAGGAACCCGACAGGCATGCACCAGGACCGAACCCACAGGAACGCCAGGAACCAAAGGGCAGCAGGACGCAGAAAGCGAGCCCCGGCCCCGCAGGAAGACCCCCCACCAGGGACGGCCAGGAGGACCAGAAGCCAAAGCCACAAGGCAACACAGCCGCAGAGAACAAGCGGCAAACGACCAACACCAAGGGACAAGCCCCAGCATGCCAGACAGAAACGGCAAAGTAAAGCAGCAAGAACCCCGGAACCAGAAAGCACAGGGAACCGCAGCAGCAGGAGAAGGCCAGAAACAAGAGCCCGACAAGGGCCAACCCGAATCCCCAAAACAGCACGCAGGCCAGGGGAACAGGAAGAAAACAACACAAGCCACGCCGCAAGGGCAAGCCAACCAAAGAGGCACGCCAACGGCAAACAGGCGAAAACAGAGGCAACCCAGGAAGACAGAGGGCCAGGGCGCATGCAGGAAGGAAGAACCTCCCAACCACCAAGTACCAAGGGCACAAGCGCACCTCACCAGGGGCAGAACAACCGCAGAGCAGGGGAATCCAAGCAACAGGCGGACGCCCCCCCCCCCCCCGGCAAGAAAGAAGGGCCGGAGAACCCCCGAGAGAGCCAAAAGGAGGAGGCCCACCCGAACCCAGGGCCACTCCAAAGCCGAAACTCCGGAGGAGGAGAAAGGACAGCAAGGAGGCAGGAATAACGCACCCCCAGCCCACAGCCTCGACCAGCACCCAACCAGCCGAGGAGGCACGGGGAAGGCAAACCAAGGTGGAAACGAGAGGAGGAAACTGAGGAAAACAGCATCCACCCAACATGACCGGCAGAGAGACGCCCAAAGGACGACTCCCACCAGCAACAGCCATGGACAACAGGCCAAGAGACGGGACCAAGCCCATCAAGGCCAACCCGCCCATACACAGCCCAACCGCTACACCGCAAAGAAGGTCAGGGAACAGGAAGGAAACAGGGGCGTACCACACACGGTACTCACCAGGAAGGCAGGAAGAGGGCCCCAAAACACCCCCCCTTCCCCCAACAGGGAGCCCTGGCGCCCACCAGAACACAGCGCAGGGCAGAGAAGACCCCCCCTGAAGAGGCCACAGCAAGAACCACACCGGCCGCAGGGAGGGAGCCCAGGCCAGGCCCAGGAGGAACCTGCAAAAGAAAGACAGCAGGAAACACAGGACACAGGAAAAAAGGCAGGAAACAGGAACCGCTACGCGGCACTCACCAGGAGGTCAGGAAGAGGGCCACAACAGCACCCCCCCCCCCTATAGCCCCAGCAGACTGTCCGGGCGCCCACCAGAACCCAGCGCCGGGCAGAGAAGTCCGTCCTGCCGAGGCCACAGCAAGATCCACAGAGGCCACAGGCAGGGAGCCAAGGACCAGGCCAGGAGGAAACCTGCAAAAGAAAGACAGCGGGAAAATGCGGGCAACAAAAAACCCACAAAGAGGGACCGCTATGCGGTACTCACCAGGAGGGCAGGAGGAGCGCCCCAACAGCTCATCGCCCCCCAAGAAACTGCGCAGGCACCCTCCAGGACATCAGCGCCAGGCAGAGCAGACCACACCACCGCGACAGCAGGGGAAGACACCCGGGGAAGACAGGCGGCCGCCAGGCAAACACACCCAGCGGAAGCGTGGCACAGTGTCCGATGACCAAGACCCAAATTGGCAGGTCGAAGTCACAACAACATGGCAACCTCCGGGAGGGCGCAGTCCAGACCACCAGGAGGTGCCCAAGCAGCCACGTAACACAGACCTCAGCACAAGTAAACGGTCTGCGGCCAGCCTGAAAGGGAAAAGCGGCACCCCGTCGGGGAAGAGAACCCCGGGCTCCACAGCTTAGCCAGAAAATGGAACAACAATCGCAAGTGCGAGCGAAGGCTGCTGGCGAAACAGACATGGACACAAGAAAGGAGGCAATCACCGCAAAGCGGGACTCACCCATAGCGGGGGCCGCAGCACCACGAAACAAGGCCCCCACACACCCAGCCGGCACCAGAAACCATCCAGCGCCTCGCCTGCCAGCCACAGGAGCAGCGCGTCTCCCACCCGGCCAAGCTCGGGGAGACGCGCCCAGGCGACCCGGAAGAACAGCGGGATGACGGCACACCAGCCGCAAAGGGCCGGCAAACCGGAAAGCAGCCAGGAAGAAGCCCCGCGACCCAGCAAGCCAGGCAGGCCGGGAGGCAGACACCAGGAAACAACACCCCTGCCCGCGAAGCCAGGCTGCCGGGCAGGGGAAGCAGAGAAGGACCAGCACGCCACCCCAGCCCAGCAGGAGCGGGCGCCGTCCGGAAGAAGAATCCAGGCAAGGAAAAACATCACAGCATACACGAACAATCCAATCTGTCGGAGACAGAAAAAAGAACAGGCTGCATGCTGGGTTGGTACTGCTTAAGTACTCCCAGTGGGAGGGAGCAGGTAGGGTATCCCAGCATGCTCCTTTTCTTTTTTCTGTCGAGGAGATGGTTATCTCCCTATTTTAAGGAATGGGACGGGGTCAGGAGGGACCTGGGGGTAATGATAGTTTAGTCTAATTGGGAAAGTGCTTTACTTGGTAAGTTAATGGAGGAAGTAGGTGGAGCCTGGGGGAGTGGGTGTGGCCTCCGAAAACATTTTTGGGAGCACCTGCACATAAAAGTTTACAAATTAAGCACTGCGCCACTCCCAACAGTCATTGCATGATTCTGCTTTACCATGTCATGATATTCAACACAAGGAAATATTAGAGGGATGTAGTGGAGAAACGTCATCTCTAGCACAATGGTGGTGGACATCCCATATGTTTATAAATTAGCAAGAAAGACAGTGTCTGTCCGTGTATTTATTTTTTTTTGTACTTGCAGTGGGTTTCCCGGCGCTTGTACGAATACCGCAAGGGAACCCTTCCTGGCTTTCCCTGTGAAGTGTCCACTTCTGGGCACCCCCTATGGTGCAGACCAGGCATCCCTCGCGTTGTGGGGGCCATTGTGGAGACTAAGCAAGCTATTGCCCAGAGTTGCAGCGTGGGACCCATGATCAGAATAGGCACTGAGGCGAGAATATCCGGGCAGGGGAATTAATGAGCCCGAGACCCGCCGCTGCAGGAATCGAACCCTGGTCCCTGCCCAGAGCACTGCATCGAGGTCTGCCTGCTCGTGTGACAAGCAGAATACGAGTTCATTATAAAAGTGACAGTGCTTGCCTGGAACGTCATGGGAATTCCACAGAATCCTTCCTAAGGAAGCAAGACTTGGGGGCATATGTAGGTAGGCGTTTGCGAATGTTGATTTGGTATGTAGGTGCCAAATCGCAAAATAAGGAATCACAAAAATTGCGATTCCTTATTTTGCTCAAGCATTTAAGAAATCACAATTTTGCGATTCCTTAAATGCTATGTAGGGGTGCATTTAAAATAGCGATTTGAGCTTAAGGAATCACAAAATACCACCTACTCCAAGTAGATGGTATTTTGCGATTTCCTTTCAAAATGAATTTTTTTTAAAAATTCAAAGTGCCATGTGGCACACAGACATGCCCTTAGGGCATGTATGTGCGCCACATGTACTTACAGGCACATTCCAGTGGTGCAGAAGGTGTCCTTTGGACACCCTGGCACCCTTGGAATTGCGATTCTCAAATTGCAATTTTCTCATAGAAAATCGCAATTTGAGAATGTATCCCTATTCATTCCTATGGGCCCCTTGGCCCATAGGAATGAATGAGACACTCATTCCTTAATTGCGATTCGCAATTTGTTAATCGCAATTAAGGAATTTTTGAGATTCGCAAAAAAATTGCGAATTTTTACCTACATTCCATTTTGCAATTCTCAAATAGTGATTCCTTAAAAATCGCTATTTGAGAATTGCAAAATGTGAATTACATACATATGCCCCTTGGTTGCTTCACTTGCTCGTTCCAAGCCAAGGGATTACGCCTCACCACTTTCAGAATCTCCCAGCTGACACTGCGATCGACATTGATTGAAAGGATGTTCCCGACAGTGGTTGCTAAATGGGAGGAGGGCAGAGGGGCGACTCCTATTGTCGGAACAAGTAATGTTACTGCATTCTTGTATTGACACCCACAGTGTCTTGCACAATAATTGTGTGTTAATTGTACTTAATAAACTTCAAGCAGCACTTCAGTTTTCTGGGAAACTGGAATCAATAATTTTCATGAATAATTAATCACTATTTTTGCTAAGAGGAAATCCACAATGAAGGTGCTGGCATCATTTTCAAAATTAATTTCTGCAAAATAAAGTTGCAAGTTATTTATTCACGAAAAAACCTTTTCATATCTTTTGGGCGCACTTTCACTAAATCAGCAGAAGTGAAACCATGCGTTTTCTCCAGTTGAAAATTCATCCAAGGGTTATGGAAAAAAGTTACCCTATAGAATAAAAGTTGGGAGGCATCTTTATGAACCCCATGCTGGTAACCTATTTTTCTTTATTGCTTCTAGGAACAAGGTTGCTGAATGAAATGTTGAAGTTACACTACTCTACATAGTTTCTCTACATTCATTTATGGATACTAGTGATATTCGATTGCATTTAAAACGCAATGGATTCCTCATATGAGTCAGTCCAGTGTTTAGGCTCAATGGGCCAGATGTAGGAGCCCTAATACCTGTCGGAAACGGCCGATTTCGGCCGTTTCAGACCGGTATTAGGGTTTTCAGATGTAGGGGCATGTTATTTTAAGAATCGGTAATTTTACCGATTCGGTAAATATACCGAATCTGTAAAATACCGAATCGGTATATTTACCGAATCAGTAAATCCATATGTAGGTGATACTCCTGAGAGTGCCAGAAGCCCTTAAGAGTCGGTATTTTACCACACAATCCTATTGTGTGGTAAAATACTGAATTCTGGTGTGCATGCACATCTGTGCATGCACACCTGTGCAATGTGACACACAGACATGCCCTTAGGGCATGTCTGTGTGCTACATGGCACACATGCCTGTATTTGGGGTGCTAGAGGGTGTCAAAGTGACACCCCCTGCACCCTTGTTGGAATCGGTATTTACCGAATCGGTAAATACCGACTCGGTAATGCCCATTGATTCCTATGGGCTTCAATGCCCATAGAAATCAATGGGCATTACTGAATCTGTATTTACAGAATCGGTAAATACCGAATCTTAACGATTCGGTATTTACCGATTCTGTAATACCTACACCCCCCCCCCCCTCTATTTTGCCACTTCCTAAATACCGAATCGGTAAAATTCGGTATTTAAGAAGTGGTAAAATAAAATTACCTACATCTAGGCCAATATTTTTACTTCAGGGATTGCACCACAATTTGACTGAGTCCCAGTATAATTTGCAAACTGTCCCTTTACCAGACTGAACAAAAGCAAAAAGAGTTTCTGTGTTTGACATACAGCCCCCTATAGGAAGGTGGAATCTGACTACATGGTAGCCCCCACTTTTTTCCTGGTGTTTTGACTGGGATCCTGCTATTCAGGGTCCCAGCCAATCTGCTTTCCTCTCTAAATCGATTCCATGTACAATAGGTACTCTCCAGTTTGGTTACTGGGGTACCCTTGTGAGTCCCTAGTATAAGGTACACCAGGTGCTAAGGGCATAGGCACCCCAAAGGCTGGCCAGGGGCTGAAGCATGTATTAGGAAAATTACACCCCAGGACTGCTACTGCAGCCTGGGTAAGGTGGTGCGTGCACTCCTTACTAAGTTACAGTTTACATATATCTACCTTTAATCACTGACACATATAAACCTATCAGTCACTCTTCTGGCAGGCATTATCAATCCTGAAGGCAGAGTGCTTGGTTTTGTGTGAGAGGGTGCCCATGCATGAGCAGGACCCTTCTGCAGCTTTCGGAGACTATTCTCTGAGGCTGTTCTGTGATACAGCCAGACCCTTTACTCCTAAGTGCATTATAACCTTGCGGTAAATGCTAACTTTGGAATAGCTGCATGGAAACATGCCGTGTTTGGTGTCAAACACTTTGGAATCCTATCCCCCCCCCCCCACCACCAGTCCTGGTGGCGGGGACAGAATTCCACCCTTCTAGAGGGAGAGACATTTACACATTGGTCTAACCAGTAATAGTTTAAAAGAGCCCTGGCATCACAAAATAGATGCTACAGCCACAGACACAAGTCTGGACTCTTGCTGCTGGACGAAACTCCAGCAAGGGAGTCCTGGACAATAGGTTTCCTGTCACAGGGAGGTGTAACCACCTCCCAGACAGGCTTTTGTGTATTGGGGCTGGGTGGGTGCACTCTGAGAGTGCTTTGAAGTCCGCACTGGGGGCACATTTGGGGTCCCTGTGCATAGCCCAGTTCAAACCGGTTGCAGCGGCTACCATCCCCTGCTCTGGCATGAAACTGGACAAAGGAAATGGGTGTAGCCACCCCTCTTTCTAGACCCTCCCATAGGTGGGTCCCCAGAGTATGCCCAACTCCTTTTATTAGTATAAGTAAGGGAAACCTGGCAACAGGACTTTAGATTAAACCTGGATGAAACTCTGAGAATGAATCCTGGAACTTCGACGCTCTACTAAACACTAGAGGACGGATAAATCTCCCTTGGGGTCAAGGAGTGACTCCCCTACTCAAGCAGGCACCAACAAAGCATTTGCTGGTCTGCATCTCCAAAGCTCCCGCTGGACTCCAAAGTATTTGCAGCCCAGGAAGAGGATTTCCAGACTTCTCGAAGGCCGACCCGAGTCCCCAGCAAAGCTGAGACCCACAGCCCTCATGAGTGACGTGGAACCGGAACTCCTGGACACCGTGCACATTTGCTAGTGCATTAACTTCACGAGCTCTCCTGAAGTTGTGTTTTAAGTTCCTTGTAGCCCAAGCTCCGAGCACCATCTGCAGTGAAGAGTGTGGGCCTACACTCCACAAGTGTTCCCTCAGCCCACTTCTTGCATTTCTGCTTGAGGCTCCTTCGTGATCCCTGGTCCGTCAACTAGTGGTTCCCCTCAAAGGTGACTCTACTTTTACTTTTGCTTCCCTGGTTGCACCAGATGTGCCCTGACTCCCTACCAAGTGGTGAGTCCTTCAGACCTTGCTGGTCTGCACCAAAGCCTATGTTTGTTTTCTGCGTGGGTTGCTGTTGCCAAAGCTTGTAGGGTCCAAACCGGACACCGATACCGAAGCACTCGACATCCTTCATGGAACAGCTCGATTCCAGATCCTGGTTGTCGTCAACGCCTCCTGGTCCTCATGGCTGAAGAGTCAAGCCTCACCTTCTTCACCTGAAATCATCCTGTCAGACTCCACGCTGCAGGATGCGGTTGATGCACATAAAACTCCACCTCCCGACCTCACCAACACACTGCAGTTCAAAACACAGTGTGTTTGAGGGATAGGGTGAGGGAAAATAAACAGAACAAGGAGGGGACGGAAGGGGACTGCAGGGAAGGGATAGCTGAAAGACAAGAAAATGAATACACGGTTATAAATGAACACAGCTTAACCCTACACTCATTTCATTCTCGCTAAACAGATCAAATGATTCACCTTTGTGAAGAAAGTGTGCTCCACCTCTTCCCTGTTGTATTATGTATTGAATAACAGAACCTCTGGTCCCTAGGGAATACAAGAACAGGTTAAACTCATATACCATATAGAACACCTATAGGATTTTCTTAGTTCTGCTTGTAACGTACCCCGCCTTGTGTTAGTTCATATCCATAAGATAAATGTGCTTCACCCCCACAAATCCAAGTGAATCCAATCCAAATAACTGGTTACGTGAGAACTGAAAGTAATTCCTTAAAATGTACAAGGACTTCTGGGAGATGTCGTTTTTTTTTACCTTTTAGGCAGGCGCCTTAGCAGTTCCTGACACATCCAACATTGATGGGCATTTGACTTTCGTGTCCCTGGTCACTGACATGTGACCCAGACTCTTTCCCCTCTTCTTTTAGGTTCTTTTCATTTTTGATCCAAGCTTGGATCAAACCGGACACGTTCCACTTGGACGGCAGCAGCACTTTGCAGCAGATCGCCATTGAAAACAACGGCGAAACCCGACACCAAAAGATACCTATGCCCCCGGCTTCCCTGGGTAAGGTAACTTGAGTACTCCGGTGCTCCCGTGGGTATTGACTCTAGAACTCCTAGTTCTAAAGGGGTTTGCTCCAAATCCTTTATCTTTAAAATTCCAACCGCGACTTTCCCCATAGAAGTTAAAGGTGATTCGGGGCTGTGTTTAGACCCTGCACGCATCCCCCGTGGGTCCCCTGTGTCACTACTGCTGTAAACCATTTTAGGACACTATTGTAAATTTCCCGATTCATGCCCTTATATAGGTATAAATCACTATTTCCTTATATAGGCACAAGAATCATGACCATATTTAGACATAGCTCATGCAGTCTAAATACGGCAGGGCTACTTCCACTAGTTCCGAAAATCTACAACGATTTCTTGGAAAACTCGGCTTCAGCAGCTAGGGACTTTCCCTTGCTCGAGAACTGACTTGTCCAAGAACTCATAGAGTTTTCAAAGAACTGAGACTCTTTGAGAACGTTATTATATCTACCTTTACGCCTAACTCAGAAACATTAAGGTATAAATATGCCCACACTTGCCCTAGCAAACACACAGTGGTTTGGAGCAGTTCGAACATCTACTTGCCTGACGCATCCTGCTACAGCACGTGCTGAGAAAGCCGACCCTCCAGCAGATGCACTGAGAGAGACGCTGTCTTTACTCCTGCCTAGAAATCCAGCTCCAGTGTTTCCAAGCTACCCTTGCGGGTTGTTGGGAAATCGAGTCCCAAGACTGACCTTCTCCATTCTAAACTAAGGTACAGAGCTGATTAGACCCTAAGAGAAATCTTGAACAGATTATTGGCAAAAGAATACAACATTTATGCTACACCTCACTTACTTCTTACCTCGTACTAAGCTTAGGTTAGGTACACCGTGGTAGGCGTATTTTAGAAGCACCAGTTGAGTGCTTTTAGCCTCTGTTATTTATGTATGTATTTATCTATGGTTTAGGAACCATACAATGCTTTTACAGTATTATTGTATTCTACTTTTTATACTGTAAACTTTATATTTTACAACCAGTTTTACGATTGTAGAAGTTCATTTCTTATGATTGAGAAAGAAGACTGTTCAATAAATACCTTTTATTGAAAACGCCTGTCTTTCTATTTCTCTGCACCTCTGGTGAAACGAAGCATGCACCATTGACTGAGTGAAATATCTATCTATTGTTTCCATGACTCTGAAGATCAGTTTTATCTTGGGGAAACAAAGTTGTCATGTTGATGCGGCTGTCAGAAACTAATCCCTTCTTGTTTATTCAAGAAAGTTTCTAGTGACCGCTGAGCTAGCTGGCACTCACAATTAAGTCTAATATATTCAATAGAGACCTAGTAGACATAAGTCCTTCGTGAAATCTATAGGAAATATTATTCCAATGTGCAGAGCCTATTGGGAATATAGGAACTACACTACACTACCATGGGTCGTTCCTGGTGGCCCCAGTGTTTCTACAGTCTTTAGTCCCTGTCTCTATGCAAGTCGTGGTTTTTATGCTACTTTCTTAATATATGGTTTGGTACGCCCCTAGGGCTCAACGTATATTGTGCTAATTTACTGTGTGTTATTAAGTGTACTGAATGTACTTAGGCCTCTAGCCTCATAAAGAGACTAGTGGGATGTGTTTAGAATAAATACATATATTTTATATATATACCTGGTGTGGTTCTCCTTTCATTTGGTCATTCATGAGACTATAGACTTGGTAAAACAAGCTGCTTTACATTCCTCCAAGACTCAGCCTGAAGCCTGCTCTCCACAGCTACCACTAGGATAGCTTTCTATAAAGGTTGTCTTTAACCTACCATCAATAAGGGTCATTTGGACTGGTGCAAGGTGCCCACTAGAATAGTGGACAGCATATGCCAGGCCAACTTCTCACACCCCTCATCCCCTCACCCTCAGTAGCAAAATAGTTGTGGCAGAAGCCAACCACACAATCACGAGAGAGGCTTCTCACTGCCTCAAATCTGTCCATGAGGGTGTGTTGACCTTGTACAAAACACTAAAATTCAGAGTGAAATGAAATGGTGAATCTATGTTAACCCCAGGTTCCCCCGATATAAACTAACATGAAGTTGGTCAATTTATTAGATAAAGCTCTTTAGGAAAAGGCATACTGAAATGGTGTAAATCAAGACTTGTCATGTAAGGCACTGCTGCTGATAAAGACAACAGGGTCTGGTTTAAGCGTGGGCGGAAAATCCGTTCCGCTCGCGGATTTTGCGGATTTTCGGGAAATCCGCAATCCGCGAGATTTGCGGATTTCCCGCAAAATTCGCACAGAGCGGATTTTTTTGGCGGCGCGCGGCGTTGGTGATACAATTTTTGCGGCGCGCGGCGTTTATCATCGTTTGCCGAGTTGTTTTTCTCGATATTTTGCGAGTGCTGCGCCATTTTGGATCTTGCTGTGTGATCCCGCGGGAATTTGGCGAGCGCGATTACGTCATCGCGGCTTGCCAACTTGCACAGCGAGAGTTTGTCAACGCGAGTACGGCGAGATCACGTCTCGCGGTACTTCGCAATTGCGAGATTTGAGATGCGGCGAGCGAAAATATAAATTTGCAATTCTGCACAAGAAATCCACCAGCAAGCAGCATAAACCTTCTAGAAATGATGATTTTTATGTGAATAACTCCTTAGTTTGACATTTGCCTGCACTTTTTTAGCGAGGAGTCCATTTTGGGGAGGGGGCAGGGGGGTGGGAGGAAGGAAGTGCCCCATAGTCTTCAACTTCCTGTTCCTGTTCAGCAGGCTCCTCCCAGTGCTTTGTCCATCTCCTGGTCACTTTTCATTTGGATGTGGACCTGGAAGGATTACTTTTTGTGGATGCTGCTGGATCTTTGGATTTGAGGCCTTTTTGACTTTGTTTGGATCACTGTTGGATTAGAAATTTTACAAGTAAGTTTGTTTGGGGCATTACAGTTGCTGCAACTAAAATTTTGGGATTTTCGATTTTTGGGCTGTTTTGGGGCCTTTTGCCCAGGGGTACTCAGTGGTGGGTGGACTGATTCTTTCTGTGGGTTGTCTTGAACTTAAACATCATGGAGGCCATAGATGAATTGGGATTGTGCTGATTTTTCTGTGTTTTTCGATTTTTTTTTTTTGTAAAATTTTGTGTTTTTCGATTTTTGACCTGTTGTTGGGGCCTTGACCAGGGGTAGTGAGTGGTGCATGGGCCTAGTCTTTCTGTGGGCTGTCTTGAATTTAAACATCATGGAGGCCATGGATGGAATGGGATTGTGCTGATTTTGCAGTGTTTTTCGATTTTTGGGCCTGTACTTGTGGCCTTTTCACCAGGGGTATTTGAGTCTAGCATGGGCCTAGTCTTTCTGTGGGCTGTCTTGAATTTAAACATCATGGAGGCCATGGATGGAATGGGATTGTGCTGATTTTGCAGTGTTTTTCGATTTTTGGGGGTGTTCATGGAGAGGGACATGCCATGTGGCTGGTGGCCATTTTGAGTGCAGCTACAGGCACTGGCCATGTGCTGGCAGGCAAGTGGCCATTTTGAATGCAGGCTTTGTTGTTAGGCCTCCAACCATTTTGCCTACTTTTCAACCTTTATTTATGCCCAGGGGTAGTGAGTCTTGCATGGGCCTAGTATTTCTGTGGGTTGTCTTGAATTTAAACATCATGGAGGCCATGGATTGAATGGGATTGTGCTGATTTTGCAGTGTTTTTCGATTTTTGGGCCTGTACTTGTGGCCTTTTCACCAGGGGTATTTGAGTCTAGCATGGGCCTAGTCTTTCTGTGGGCTGTCTTGAATTTAAACATCATGGAGGCCATGGATGGAATAGGATTGTGCTGATTTTGCAGTGTTTTTCGATTTTTGGGCCTGTACTTGTGGCCTTTTCACCAGGGGTATTTGAGTCTAGCATGGGCCTAGTCTTTCTGTGGGTTGTCTTGAATTTAAACATCATGGAGGCCATGGATTGAATGGGATTGTGCTGATTTTGCAGTGTTTTTCGATTTTTGGGGGTGTTCATGGGGAGGGACATGCCATGTGGCTGGTGGCCATTTTGAGTGCAGCTACAGGCACTGGCCATGTGCTGGCAGGCAAGTGGCCATTTTGAATGCAGGCTTTGTTGTTAGGCCTCCAACCATTTTGCCTACTTTTCAACCTTTATTTATGCCCAGGGGTAGTGAGTCTTGCATGGGCCTAGTATTTCTGTGGGTTGTCTTGAATTTAAACATCATGGAGGCCATGGATTGAATGGGATTGTGCTGATTTTGCAGTGTTTTTCGATTTTTAGGCCTGTACTTGTGGCCTTTTCACCAGGGGTATTTGAGTCTAGCATGGGCCTAGTCTTTCTGTGGGCTGTCTTGAATTTAAACATCATGGAGGCCATGGATGGAATAGGATTGTGCTGATTTTGCAGTGTTTTTCGATTTTTGGGCCTGTACTTGTGGCCTTTTCACCAGGGGTATTTGAGTCTAGCATGGGCCTAGTCTTTCTGTGGGTTGTCTTGAATTTAAACATCATGGAGGCCATGGATTGAATGGGATTGTGCTGATTTTGCAGTGTTTTTCGATTTTTGGGGGTGTTCATGGGAAGGGACATGCCATGTGGCTGGTGGCCATTTTGAGTGCAGCTACAGGCACTGGCCATGTGCTGGCAGGCAAGTGGCCATTTTGAATGCAGGCTTTGTTGTTAGGCCTCCAACCATTTTGCCTACTTTTCAACCTTTATTTATGCCCAGGGGTAGTGAGTCTTGCATGGGCCTAGTATTTCTGTGGGTTGTCTTGAATTTAAACATCATGGAGGCCATGGATTGAATGGGATTGTGCTGATTTTGCAGTGTTTTTCGATTTTTGGGCCTGTACTTGTGGCCTTTTCACCAGGGGTATTTGAGTCTAGCATGGGCCTAGTCTTTCTGTGGGCTGTCTTGAATTTAAACATCATGGAGGCCATGGATGGAATAGGATTGTGCTGATTTTGCAGTGTTTTTCGATTTTTGGGCCTGTACTTGTGGCCTTTTCACCAGGGGTATTTGAGTCTAGCATGGGCCTAGTCTTTCTGTGGGTTGTCTTGAATTTAAACATCATGGAGGCCATGGATTGAATGGGATTGTGCTGATTTTGCAGTGTTTTTCGATTTTTGGGGGTGTTCATGGGGAGGGACATGCCATGTGGCTGGTGGCCATTTTGAGTGCAGCTACAGGCACTGGCCATGTGCTGGCAGGCAAGTGGCCATTTTGAATGCAGGCTTTGTTGTTAGGCCTCCAACCATTTTGCCTACTTTTCAACCTTTATTTATGCCCAGGGGTAGTGAGTCTTGCATGGGCCTAGTATTTCTGTGGGTTGTCTTGAATTTAAACATCATGGAGGCCATGGATTGAATGGGATTGTGCTGATTTTGCAGTGTTTTTCGATTTTTGGGCCTGTACTTGTGGCCTTTTCACCAGGGGTATTTGAGTCTAGCATGGGCCTAGTCTTTCTGTGGGCTGTCTTGAATTTAAACATCATGGAGGCCATGGATGGAATAGGATTGTGCTGATTTTGCAGTGTTTTTCGATTTTTGGGCCTGTAGTTGTGGCCTTTTCACCAGGGGTATTTGAGTCTAGCATGGGCCTAGTCTTTCTGTGGGTTGTCTTAAATTTAAACATCATGGAGGCCATGGATTGAATGGGATTGTGCTGATTTTGCAGTGTTTTTCGATTTTTGGGGGTGTTCATGGGAAGGGACATGCCATGTGGCTGGTGGCCATTTTGAGTGCAGCTACAGGCACTGGCCATGTGCTGGCAGGCAAGTGGCCATTTTGAATGCAGGCTTTGTTGTTAGGCCTCCAACCATTTTGCCTACTTTTCAACCTTTATTTATGCCCAGGGGTAGTGAGTCTTGCATGGGCCTAGTATTTCTGTGGGTTGTCTTGAATTTAAACATCATGGAGGCCATGGATTGAATGGGATTGTGCTGATTTTGCAGTGTTTTTCGATTTTTGGGCCTGTACTTGTGGCCTTTTCACCAGGGGTATTTGAGTCTAGCATGGGCCTAGTCTTTCTGTGGGCTGTCTTGAATTTAAACATCATGGAGGCCATGGATGGAATAGGATTGTGCTGATTTTGCAGTGTTTTTCGATTTTTGGGCCTGTACTTGTGGCCTTTTCACCAGGGGTATTTGAGTCTAGCATGGGCCTAGTCTTTCTGTGGGTTGTCTTGAATTTAAACATCATGGAGGCCATGGATTGAATGGGATTGTGCTGATTTTGCAGTGTTTTTCGATTTTTGGGGGTGTTCATGGGGAGGGACATGCCATGTGGCTGGTGGCCATTTTGAGTGCAGCTACAGGCACTGGCCATGTGCTGGCAGGCAAGTGGCCATTTTGAATGCAGGCTTTGTTGTTAGGCCTCCAACCATTTTGCCTACTTTTCAACCTTTATTTATGCCCAGGGGTAGTGAGTCTTGCATGGGCCTAGTATTTCTGTGGGTTGTCTTGAATTTAAACATCATGGAGGCCATGGATTGAATGGGATTGTGCTGATTTTGCAGTGTTTTTCGATTTTTGGGCCTGTACTTGTGGCCTTTTCACCAGGGGTATTTGAGTCTAGCATGGGCCTAGTCTTTCTGTGGGCTGTCTTGAATTTAAACATCATGGAGGCCATGGATGGAATAGGATTGTGCTGATTTTGCAGTGTTTTTCGATTTTTGGGCCTGTAGTTGTGGCCTTTTCACCAGGGGTATTTGAGTCTAGCATGGGCCTAGTCTTTCTGTGGGTTGTCTTGAATTTAAACATCATGGAGGCCATGGATTGAATGGGATTGTGCTGATTTTGCAGTGTTTTTCGATTTTTGGGGGTGTTCATGGGGAGGGACATGCCATGTGGCTGGTGGCCATTTTGAGTGCAGCTACAGGCACTGGCCATGTGCTGGCAGGCAAGTGGCCATTTTGAATGCAGGCTTTGTTGTTAGGCCTCCAACCATTTTGCCTACTTTTCAACCTTTATTTATGCCCAGGGGTAGTGAGTCTTGCATGGGCCTAGTATTTCTGTGGGTTGTCTTGAATTTAAACATCATGGAGGCCATGGATTGAATGGGATTGTGCTGATTTTGCAGTGTTTTTCGATTTTTGGGCCTGTACTTGTGGCCTTTTCACCAGGGGTATTTGAGTCTAGCATGGGCCTAGTCTTTCTGTGGGCTGTCTTGAATTTAAACATCATGGAGGCCATGGATGGAATAGGATTGTGCTGATTTTGCAGTGTTTTTCGATTTTTGGGCCTGTACTTGTGGCCTTTTCACCAGGGGTATTTGAGTCTAGCATGGGCCTAGTCTTTCTGTGGGTTGTCTTGAATTTAAACATCATGGAGGCCATGGATTGAATGGGATTGTGCTGATTTTGCAGTGTTTTTCGATTTTTGGGGGTGTTCATGGGGAGGGACATGCCATGTGGCTGGTGGCCATTTTGAGTGCAGCTACAGGCACTGGCCATGTGCTGGCAGGCAAGTGGCCATTTTGAATGCAGGCTTTGTTGTTAGGCCTCCAACCATTTTGCCTACTTTTCAACCTTTATTTATGCCCAGGGGTAGTGAGTCTTGCATGGGCCTAGTCTTTCTGTGGGTTGTCTTGAATTTAAACATTATGGAGGGCATGGATGGATTGGGATTGTGCTGATTTTGCAGTGTTTTCGATTTTTTTGTGCTCTATAACTGAACTGATGTTCCTCTGTCTTCCATTTTTTTTAGGTGCACAAGACTCAAGAGAACCACCAGTGCCAGGAAGAAGTCCTGCAGCGGTGTGTGTGTGCAGCATAACGTCACGCGACGTCACGTCTGGCCTCAGACAACTCTACAATTCGTGCAACTGCGGCCTGCTGTCTGACCTGCTCTGAAGAAGATGGCCCCGCCCCCAAAGAAAGTTCTCCGTAGCTCCTCTAGCAAGAAAGTTGCTAGTAAGGAGCAGAAGAAGCAAGTTACCAAGGAGGCTGGTGTGCCACCCGCCACTTTTTTTGGGAGCAAAAAAAAAAGTACGCCTGCAGCAGCAGGATCTGCTGGGGACCAACCTGAGAGCAGCACCCCTGCTCCATTGGGTTCAGTGCCTCCACCACCAAGGCAACTTAAGTCAAAGCCCTTGAGTGCTTCAGAGGCAGTCAGTGTACTTCACCATTCACCATCGACCAGTGATGTTGGCTCATCGCAAGAAAGTAGCAGCAATGTCCCTGAATCAACAGAGGTTGTTGTAACTCATCTGACAAGTGTTGAACAACCACAGCCGCAACAACACCATGTGCAAGTACACGCCCAAGTACATGTGGAAGGAGAGGCAGCAAAAGGAGATGCGCAAGCAAAGGTGCATGGAGGTTCACAAGTGCCCACAATAGTTGTTCCTCCCGAAGTAGGGGCACATTTGGAAATCGACATTGAAGCTGAGGTATCATTGGAAGCCACTCCTCCTGATGATCATTCATTGTCTTCCACATCCCTAGCAAGGAAAAGATCAAGGGGGGTGTCTACATCTTCTTCAAGCCCACCTCGTTCTGGTGCAAGTGATCTGTCTTGGGAACCACAACTGCGGTCTGACAGTGAGGCAGAGGCACACCATGATCTGACACCGGCACCTAAGCGTAAAAGGAAGGTCGTCCAAAAACTCAAACCTATGGAGTGTGATGAGGCTCAACAAGAAGTGACAGATACTGCTGGTGATGAAGCCTCTCACGATGACGACGAGCCAGTCATCACAAAGGTCACTGCAGCCCCACCGGGCATGCAGCAAAGAGACATTTTGACCCTATCCCGAGAAGCTGCTGAGCGTGATGATGATGTCGGCGAGGAGGCAATGGAAATGGAATCATTAGATTTGGAGTTAAGTAGTACACCAAAACATACCGCTTCTATATTTCTTCGCAAGAAGGTACCCACCTCGTCCTCGACCTCAATTCGTGGTGGTGAAAGTGCAAAACGTACTGAAGTTCGGCAATCCACATCCTCCACTTCATCTGTCATTAGCAGCAGGACCACCACCACCAGTATCGCCGCCTCCTCCGGCCCCCGAAGACATTTCAAGTCTCCAGTTTGGGACTTCTTTAGTGTTTGCCCAAAAAAGGAAAACATAGCCATTTGTAGCCTTTGTAAGCTTCGATTTAGTCGTGGTAAGCTTGGTTCTAACTATGGTACCGGAGGCCAGAGAGGTCATCTTGATAGAAGGCACGCTGTCGAATGGTTTCCGCACCTAGAGGCGGTCAAGAAAGCCGGAATTGCACGTAATGAAAACGTTGATTTGTCATCTGCTGATGACGAGGAGGTAGAAGAAGACGATTCAAACACTTCACTTACACCCAGTTCCCATGTCAGCAGCACACCCCATGGGAGCCACACTAAGAGTGTGGGAGAGAGTGAGACATCAATGCGGAAAAGTTCATCAGCGAGCGTAACTGGGTCGAAGAGATCATCATCATCCCGTAAATCATTGGTCCAGGGCAACATTAAAAAGATGTTGTTTACAGAAGCGCAATATGAACGCAACCACCCAATGACCCGTCTGTATAACACTAAGCTGGCTAAAATGCTAGCTCTGGACCTTCTCCCTTTTTCTTTTGTAGAAGGGGTTGGTTTTCTAGAATTAGTGGCAGTGCTCTGCCCTAAATGGAAGGTTCCTAGCCGGTTCTATTTTGCCCGAGTTGCGGTTCCAGCACTACATGAAGATGTTCTGAAGGTGATTGGGGCAGCTTTGCAGAAGAGTGCTGTTCACACTATACATCTGACAACAGACATGTGGACCAGTGGCGCAGGCGCTGATTACATGTGCATCACTGCACACTGGGTCTCTTTTTCAGGGGCTAAAGCAAAGCTAAACTCAGGTGTTGACACTAACATTGTTTTTAAAGGTGCTCGGAAACATGCAACACTAGCCATGTTTGGTTTGGAGAAACGTCACACAGCAGAAAACATTTTGGATGTCTTTAACACAAAGGTCCTTAACTGTCTGTCCCCACTAAAACGCAAGGTTGGTTATGTTTCCACGGACAATGGCTCCAATATAGTTAAGGCCATGAGGGACGGTTACTATTTCAGAGTGCCGTGTTTGGCGCACTGTATAAACCTGGTTGTCCAAAAATTCTTGGGTAATAAACGCAGTGCAGCGTACAGTGTATTGGAGAACTGCCGAAAAATTTGCAAGCATTTCAGGCATTCTTTTAAGGCCCGCAAGCAGCTGAGGAGCATGCTATATCAATGTCAAATGCCAGTGAAAGCACTCATCCAGGAGGTGGTAACACGTTGGAACTCAACCTTCTACATGCTTGAGCGTCTGTATGAGCAGTATACGCAACTCGATCAATATTTCTTGAAAGAGGGTATAGAGGAGCTGAGGATGGGTGGGCCGCAATGGAACATAGTTGAAAGCCTAACACGCATGCTTCGTCCTTTTGAGGTCTTCACGCGTGCAGTCAGCAAGGAGGACTCTAATTTGGGAAAAGCTATCCCATTGTTGTACATGCTGGAGGACCAACTGAAGGAGGTGTGTTCTGTGTTTCGAAAAGATGACAAAAAGAAAGACTCTTTGCTTCTGGCTGAGCAATTATTAGAGCTCCTACAAGGTGATGAACGTCTTAAAAAGATCCACTCAGAACAGCATTACATTTGTGCTACTATTCTGGATCCACGCTACAAAAAGGCGCTGGCAGGCAGAGCATTCTTTCCTTTTGCTGATGAAGATGTTACAAAGTACAAACGTTGGCTAGCCTTGTCAGCCAAGAAGTTTGAAACAGAACGGCTGGAAATTGAAGGAAATGGCAGTACATCAGCAGGCCATCCCCAGTCAAAACAATCCACTTCTGCACCTGTGGCTGTGGCACAAGTGACCTCTCAGCCGTTAAAGACACCGGCAACCGGATCATCTGCACGAAAGACAACAGAAACATTGGAGGCTGAAGAGGATTGGCTAGCTCTGCGTGGGTTTGGTTCTCAAAAGGTCAGAGGCACAGCAAGAGCTACGCAAAGTGGAGGAACCTTGGAGGAGGACCTTGAGTCGATGGTGAAGGACTATCTGAATGACTCCACAGAGGTCTATGTTAATTCTGACCCATTGGCGTATTGGCATGGGAAAAAAGAATTGTGGCCACAGCTCACCAACCTGGCTTTAAACTACTTGTCTTGCCCACTCGCAAGTGTGTCTTCTGAACGGGTTTTCAGTGCGGCTGGTGGGATTGTAACTCCCAAACGGAGCCGCCTCTCGCCCAAAAATGTGGAGAGGTTAACAATGATCAAGATGAATCAGCACCTCATACCACCAGATATAAGAGTACGAGAGAGCGTGCCGGATGAAGAGGAGGTGGCCAGCACCATAGATGAGGGAATTTCTACTCTGTCAGGTGGCACTGACCTCACCCTGGCTGAATTCGCAGAGTATGATGACGAAGCCTTATTCTTATTCCTGGACCGTGATACCGACTTCGAGCCCTGAAAATGAGACAACGAATCAATAACTTTCTTTTTCATCCTTATTCACTTTTATTCCTGTGTGTCTGTCTTTCTTTGTTGTGCACAGTTAATATAATTCAAACTTTAATCAGATAATCACAAAAACAGGCCCATCAGCAGAACTGTCTTCACTTGTTTGCTAATTTATTTGAAGGTGCCGCAGTCTGCATTCCTCAGGTTCACAAGTTCAGAAGAACATGCTCCTCTATCCTCCTCCTCCAGACTCCTATTTCCATCAAAGCAGAGGGCTGGTTTACGCCCAATGAAGAAAGACTCAGCACTTGTGGGGGTGTTGTTCTACCTCTTTGCAGGTGAGTTGACGGGTCTGGGGCCATTGCTGGGAAGCACTAAAAGTGGTTTGTGCCAAATCCGAGGCGGAAAATTTTTTGTGTTTTTGATGACTTGCTTGCCTTTGAGGTGCTCTTAGGGGGGGTTCCGTCTGTTTGTGGGTGAGTTTCGTGGTCTGAGAGCATTGCTGGGACACTCTAATCTTGATTGCATTTGCTTTTCAGGAAATCCGTCGTGCCAACCCCGACTTATGGCCTAGCTACGCAGCGCGTTTGGACCGAAGGCCCAGAAATATTGCAAGTATGAGATTTTGCTTTTGGCCTGTTTGGGGGTGTTATGCTTCTTGGCGGGTGGGTTGCCGGGTCTTGGGGCATTCCTGGGAAGGTCTAATACCGGGTAGAAGTGGTTGGGACAAAATCCAGGCCGATTTTTTTTTGGGCTATTTCTGACATTTTGCTCTATGTAGCGTTATCGGGGGCCTGTTTGGGGGGCTTCCTGGTGTTTGTGGGTGAGTTTCGTGGTCTGGGAGCACTGCTGGGACACTCTAATCTTGATTGCATTTGCTTTTCAGGAAATCCGTCGTGCCAACCCCGACTTATGGCCTAGCTACGCAGCGCGTTTGGACCGAAGGCCCAGAAATATTGCAAGTATGAGATTTTGCTTTTGGCCTGTTTGGGGGTGTTATGCTTCTTGGCGGGTGGGTTGCCGGGTCTTGGGGCATTCCTGGGAAGGTCTAATACCGGGTAGAAGTGGTTGGGACAAAATCCAGGCCGATTTTTTTTTGGGCTATTTCTGACATTTTGCTCGATGTAGCGTTTTCGGGGGCCTGTTTGGGGGGCTTCCTGGTGTTTGTGGGTGAGTTTCGTGGTCTGGGAGCACTGCTGGGACACTCTAATCTTGATTGCATTTGCTTTTCAGGAAATCCGTCGTGCCAACCCCGACTCATGGCCTAGCTACGCAGCGCGTTTGGACCGAAGGCCCAGAAATATTGCAAGTATGAGATTTTGCTTTTGGCCTGTTTGGGGGTGTTATGCTTCTTGGCGGGTGGGTTGCCGGGTCTTGGGGCATTCCTGAGAAGGTCTAATACCGGGTAGAAGTGGTTGGTACAAAATCCAGGCCGATTTTTTTTTGGGCTATTTCTGACATTTTGCTCTATGTAGCGTTTTCGGGGGCCTGTTTGGGGGGCTTCCTGGTGTTTGTGGGTGAGTTTCGTGGTCTGGGAGCACTGCTGGGACACTCTAATCTTGATTGCATTTGCTTTTCAGGAAATCCGTCGTGCCAACCCCGACTTATGGCCTAGCTACGCAGCGCGTTTGGACCGAAGGCCCAGAAATATTGCAAGTATGAGATTTTGCTTTTGGCCTGTTTGGGGGTGCTATGCTTCTTGGCGGGTGGGTTGCCGGGTCTTGGGGCATTCCTGGGAAGGTCTAATACCGGGTAGAAGTGGTTGGGACAAAATCCAGGCCGATTTTTTTTTGGGCTATTTCTGACATTTTGCTCTATGTAGCGTTTTCGGGGGCCTGTTTGGGGGGCTTCCTGGTGTTTGTGGGTGAGTTTCGTGGTCTGGGAGCACTGCTGGCTATATATACTTTACTTTGCAAGAGGTTTGAAGCAAATCCATGGTGGCTGAGGGGACTTAGGGCCTAGCTGCAGAGCGCGCGCGGAGTGATTTGGGAAATTTGTGAAAAAGTGACTAAGTCCCCATTTTTGTACTTTTGCTGTTTGGCTGTTTGGGGGTCTTCTACTCGTTTTCTCCTGGGTTGACGGCTCTGGGGCCATTGCTGGGAAGCTCTAATACCGGATAAAAGTGTTTTGGACCAAATCCCAGGCGGAATTTTTTTGGTGTTTTTGATGACTTGCTTGCCTTTGAGGTGCTCCTAGAGGGGGTTCCGTCTGTTTGCGGGTGAGTTTCGTGGTCTGGGAGCACTGCTGGGACACTCTAATCTTGATTGCATTTGCTTTTCAGGAAATCCGTCGTGCCAACCCCGACTTATGGCCTAGCTACGCAGCGCGTTTGGACCGAAGGCCCAGAAATATTGCAAGTATGAGATTTTGCTTTTGGCCTGTTTGGGGGTGTTACGCTTCTTGGCGGGTGGGTTGCCGGGTCTTGGGGCATTCCTGGGAAGGTCTAATACCGGGTAGAAGTGGTTGGGACAAAATCCGCGCGGAAAAGCCTTTAGTTTTGGCACTTTTTGTAACTTAGGGTTCGTTAGGGTTAGCCCTAGCAGCAGGATTGCATGTGTTTCGGGGTGTTCTAGATTTTTCAAACTGAGTTCTGGGGTCTTAGAGCACTCGTGAGAATGTGTAATTTTGGTTGCAAGTCATTTGAAGAAAATCCATGGTGGGAAAGGGGGGATTTGGCATAGTTAAAGAAAGCCTTTGCCACTATTCTTAACTTAGGGTTCGTTAGGGTTAGCAGTATTTCTATTGCATGTGTTTGAGTGGGGGGGATTTCGAGTCTTGGAGCGATGCTGGCTATGGCTACTTTTGCTTGGTTGCTTGCAAGTGGTTTGAATGCAATCCACGGTGGGTAATGGGTAATTAGGGTACTTCGGCCTACTTTTACTTTCAAAGTAAGTTTTGTCACCAGTTTTCTGCTAGGCCTCGTTTTTTGAGATTTGATTGGGGGTCTTCTACATTTTTGCGACTGGCTTTAGTAAGGGTCTGGGTGGGAGCACTGCTAGGAAGATCTAATTTTGTTCTAAAACACAGTTTACAGTACACCTAGCTTGAGGGGCAAGATCCGATAGATTAATTTGCCCATACTTATTTATCCTTCAAAAGGTGACTCAGAGTACGCACTTTCAAAAACATTGTACTGTCTACTAGGAAAAACAAATTGTGACTTTTTGCACTCCACAGCCTACATACCTTATATTTATTTATCAGTGGTGTTGTAATATTATATCACTTCCTGTTTTTCGTTGAATAATTACAGGCCGGGTTTCAGTCTCTGCAATGGGGAAAAAAGGATGGAGTCAGGCTTCACAGTAGCGAGCCACAATTCAGCATCAGGCAGGCAGTGGACAGGGTGTCTTCTGGTGACCAACATCGATGGACGAAGCGTCGGCTGCAATGGAGGAGTGCCGCTAATAGGAGGATTTTTTTTCTGCGGGCAACTTACTTACCACTTCCAACAGGACCACTACAACCACATAGATACAGTATCCCTTGCCTTTTTCTCTGACTGTGACTGCATTTCTTGGCTCTCTCTCTGCTTCTACATTGATCCCTTAACACATCACTTAGTCCACTCCACTATCACTTCTGCACCACACATAGTCATTTGTAAGTGCTCCTACGTAATTCGCAAGTTGCAGCACGCCCCAGGCCGTAGAGGACTGGGATGGCCCCAATGATGAAGCATGTCACCAAGGGGCAACCCTGGTGAGTGAGGGGACACCTAGAAAAAAAGCAATTTCTCCTTTTCTATCTACTATACCTTCTGTCAGGTTACGCAGCCCCTAAGCGCCTACCGTACTATGAAACTACATTTCCCATGAGTAGGCGGGAGACTTGCAGACTATTTAGTGAGACTATATGAGAGTACCCTTGTATGTTAGGACAGCACTTCACTGATGCCTGTCTTGTCTTCTGTTACAGGTATCCTTTCCCTGCTGACCCTACCTTTACCCATCCCACATTTTTTATTTTAGTTTGTTATTTTTCTCCCCCGCCTAATGCCTCGAACACCCTGTGTTTACACTTCTGGGTGTTGGTGACATTTGGAGGTGGAACCATATTTGCATCGACTGGATCACGGGGAGTAAACCTGACACCTTCCAGACCAACCCCATTGAGTGTTGTTGTGAATGGATTTATAGTGACCAGCAAGGCTCTCAGGTATCTGGCTACAGAGACCTTATGTTGAATATAGTTATCAATATTTCCACCCACGCCCTGTACTGTCGCATTCTTTCTTCCACAGTTGTCGAAAGTACTAATTACTTTTAACTGACATGCATGCAGTTACAGTAGTGTATGCACTTTCAAAGATTGATGGATAGGTTTGTACCCAAAGATTTGTTTATGTTCACAATTGTTCGTCCATGCTGTGCTACTTTTTCTTGTCTCCCAAAACCTTTCCCAAAAACCCCCGTACCCATCCATTTTTCAAACCCTAACCCTCTTCCCCCGGGCTGTGTGGTTTTGATTGATTTGTGACTAAATTACAGCAATAAATCCACACACTTGCTGGGGAGGATAAGGTGATAGCAACAGGCTGGTGAAGAAATCCGAGGATATATTCTTACTCTGCTTGACAAAGACCCATGGCTAATGTCAAAGAACTTCAACCGAATTAGTTATACTTTAACATTTGTTAGGCTACAACGTGGCACTGTTCTAGTGTACTTCTGTCACCTGCTATATTCTGTATTGTACCTTTGTATTGCTCAGGAGGACAAACCAGATTTCATTTTCTTTTTTTCATAGGCAAGCAACTGCCACTGTGTCACACCACTAGTACCACCGCTATGAGGAAATTTTATCCGCCCAGGATTGCCAACCTTATTTGCTGTTTCCCGTGGAGCCAGCCCTGGGCCTAGCCCTACTTGCAAACAGAAATTACAGGTAAGATAGGCGTTTGGTTGGAGGTAGTATAATGGAGTATTAGGAGAGACGAGAGATTTGATTGACGGTAGTACTACTAAAGTCCTAGGACTATTCAGGAAAACAAACTTACTGTTATGTTAAACCCCCACCCACCAGACTCAAAAGCAGTAAAAAACAGGTATGGTCAGATAAAGTTTCAAAAAGTATATTTTTATAGCCCTAACAAAAGAATCTCCCGCAAGACCCTCCCTAACCCCAACGATTGTCCTTCAAAAGTCCCCAAAAATCACAACTCCCAATTCCCACCCCCCAAAAGTCTCTAAAAAAGGGGCAAGGGACACTATGGCAGGGTGCTGTTGGAATTAGCAGCCAGGGCATCATGCTCCTTGCGGAGGGTGGCAAGTTCGAAGCGGAGGCCCTCCACCACGTTCTTATAATTATGGACCTCCTGCTCCAGGTAGGACAGTCTGAGGGATAAGCGGCGCCGGTGTGCCTTGCAAATCCTGTGAGGGGCAGCTGCTTTCTTTGCTGCTGGGCGGTGGCGTTTGGCTTTGGTAGCCCGGCTCCGTACCGCTGGAGCACTGCGCTGGCTGGCAGCCCGCACGGAGGAGGAGGCAGCTGTCCCAGTGGACGTTGTTGTTGTTCCAGACTGCGTCTCCTCCTCCTCCAGGGACACCAGCCGCCGATATTCAGCAACAGTGGCATCCAGCCTCCGTTGCCGGGCCATTCGAGCCAGCTCCTTCCTCCTTGATGGTGTCTTGGATTTGGAAGGAGCAACTACATGAAAAAAGAAAGACATAGTCTGTAACCAATGCTCCTTAAGATTAACACAAAATGATTGAGCAGAAAGTTGTCACAGTACAAGTAGCAAATTGAAAGCACAGTGCATAACTATTGAGGACAGTATCTATGTAACCTCCGACTTCTTCATCCTTGCTCTAACATTAGTGGGAGTTTAAGGAACAAATTCTACGAGCACTATGGACTTCTATTACAGTCGACTATGACAGTACACCACTCTTATTCTTCTTCTTCTCTCTTGTTTAGGAAAATTGGTACGTTATCTTATGCAAGCCGGCATAATGCCAGCGCAGTGAACTTGCACCCGAGAAAAACAGACGCACACCATGGTGAGTGAGACAGACTTGCGTTACTGTACCGGTCCAGTACATGCAGGTGGTGAAGCTCTTACTTTTCTATTACGGGTGGCACTGAGAATACTCTGTTAAAAGGGCTACTGCTTAATTAATTTAGCTTTCACCCTACAGTGCAAATGAGTATTAGAAAAGGAAAATGAAGAAGCTAAATTATCTGATTATCTATCACTTCACATGGGATGTATTTGATGACATATGGGATGACTTTAGGTGCTTTGCTTATTATTGAGTGAACAGTGATACCCCCACACATGAATGACGTACTACTACTAAACTAAAGTTATTAAGGGAGGTAGGGAGTGCCCACCGTAATAACTGGATATATGCTGTGCTTGCAGTTGCAATACAAACTACTGCTACTATTCATGGTAGTCTTTGGACAACGTTACAACTTCTTTTCCTTGCCTTTCCTACACTGGAACGGACGTGCGGGACGGGTGCGGTGTTACATGCTCTTCAAAGTAACACTTAGTTCATCCAGTGACCGTCTACTCTCTCTAGATTCACATATGCTATCTAAGAGTCAGATAGTACCATGAATGATCCAGGCATCCATCCATTCAAAGTATATTGCACACATACAGTTTCTGTCTCACCCACCCAGGCTGTTCTCCTTCCACCCATCCTTGCTTCATCATTCACCCAGCCATGCACCATACCATTTTCTTACCTTCCCAGCCACCTCGGGGACCAAGCAAACACATATCATTCTTCTTTGCCAGTCATCATTACATTTCTCGTGCTTCCACACTTACTTACACCCTTCTTTCGCTTTTCGTTCATCCCATCCATCAAGTTCACCTCAGATCTGATTGGGATTCTTCTCGCCAAAAACTTCACAGCTAAGTCGAAGTACATTTAGAGGAGGCTACTACCTGCTTTTTTTATAATACACCCGTGCAGAAAGCACACTCTGCAGTCTTCAATCTCAATGACTAAGGAATGTATAGCTTACCTCTGCCCGCCACCACCGTGTGAACCCTCACAGGCATGTCCTTTTCCGGCACTTGCACCGCCTCCTCCCCAGAGTTGTCCTCCTCGTCCAATGCCACCACCTCCGCGCTGGCCCCGTCTCCAGATGTTCCACCTACAAAGTACATTTAATAATGTTAGAATACACCACTCACTACTATATAATATTTGGTCTAGGAGGAAGAAAGAAATGTGAAAAAAAGTGTACAATTTAATAATTTTTGACTGTGTACTCTAGAGTAAAAATGTCCCTTTTTCCAGGGAAGGCTGTTGTCTTGCTGCACTTTTTGGCACAACTGATGAATGTTTGCTTTTTACTTTTTAACACGCACCACTTTTTCTCCTAACAGACAGAACCTTGACTTCTAAGAACACGAGCAGGATCAAGTTCAAACCAGGTGAGAGCTCGGCTCGACCACAAGAAATGTGTCCAATTAATCGTCAGCACTAAGCACTTTTCCATTTTCAGTTACACGTTCACTTTTATGACAAACTTGAATTTAATAAATGTGTTTACTTTTAATAAAGCTTTTAAACTTAAATAGACTCTGTGGTTTTTGGTCCTCCAGACTAGAGTGGATGAGCTAAAGGTTTTCGAATTTTTGCAAGCATGAGTCCGTGCCTCTGCCATCGGTGACTTTGGGAGCTAAATGACTCTGCCACACTATCTAGTCAGTAAGGAGATTGGGGGTTCAACTACAAAGTCTGTTATCACTGAGGTATGTGGAAAGTCTAACAGTTACAGCACCTATTATAGTTGATAAGCTAAGCGATGCATTATTTAGTGTCCATAGTTCTGTTTGTGCAGATTTGTCCCTGCAACAGTAGTAGAATGGATTGTCCTATCCAAACCAAAAGTAAAGTAGTATCTTATTATTTCTTGGTGGTGGTCATTCACCTTTTTATTGTTGGCAATGGTCAAAGCGTAAACATTTAGAATACTTGAAAAGACATTATGGACAATCCCAGAGGACTACACTCAGTGCATAGAGCTATTGCTGACTAGAATGGGAGTCCAATGGAAATGCCAAATGTGCAATCTTAGTTAGCTACACAGACAGACTAATAAGAATAATCTAGTAATACCACACGGAGTCATAGGGATAAGAATTTAGATCCTGTCTACAAGAAGATCAAAGACGATTTAGAAAAAATCGAATGAGGAACGCTAGGAAAAAATAAGTACTCTATATTAAAATTAAAACTTACTGGGGCCAGCAAAGGAGCCCTCGACTGCCCGGTCCTGGCCTGCATCGACAACAGCACCCTCCTCCTCCTCCTCCTGTGTCCTCCTCTTGCCCCTGGGGGAAGCTGATGTACAACATGAAAGAAAGAAAAACAGAAAACATGGATGATATTTATTTCTCAACCAAATCAAACATTTAAAAAAGAACTAACAAAGTAACAAAATATTTTTGCGAAATAGCAAATAGGGAACGACTCCACGGGATATATTATTGACCAATCTCATGTGGTCGACTACGTCATTACTTTAGTATTGCTTGATTTGCGGACCGTCGAATTGGAAACTACCCTATGTAACTCACTAAACAAAGTACTAAAAAGGTTTGCCTAGGATTGGCAGGCAGCAGTCCGCAGCACGCAAAGTGACAGCCAAAGTCCATCGTGATTGAAGATCAGCGACAACACTAAAGTTTCCTACTACATTCACCAGTCATTAAAATACTCAAACTATTAATCCACCACCACTATTTCTTCTTATCGCCATGTGTACAAAGGAAGGACTGGACTTGAGTCTGTAGGGGCTGATTTATAAGGCCCTTGCGGCTCTTTTGCTCCATTGTTGCGTGACTTTTGTGACGCAGCGACAGCACAAAAGAGGCGCAATGGTGCGGCGTATATTAACAACGTGACGCATCTGGGAGATGCATCACGTTGTAAAGCCCTGCGCCAATAGGGGTGTTCCGGCGCAAGGGAGGGCGTTCCTGCGCAGGAACGCATCCTAAAAGTGGCTGAGGGAAATCTACAAGATTTCAATCAGTCACTTTGAGGACAATGATGCGTGACTCAAACCCTGCGCCTGCTTGAAGCAGACGTACGGCTTGACGCAGCATTGGGGAGATAGGGCACCCCAGAGAATTGATGGAGCTGCACCATCGTTGCGACGCAACTCCAGCAATGCGCCACCTTTACGGCACAGATGCGTAACGCTTTGGTGACGTTTTGGGCCCATGGCGCGCCGCATTGTAATACGGCGCACCATGGGTGATGGTGGCGTGACGCACAATTACTGGCGCATCCCTGCAACTTTGCAGGGATGCGCCGGTAATTAAAAATCTGAACCTTAGTGTGTAGCATTGCGCAGTTCTTTCAACTACACTCATACATAATTTCACAGGCCAATGAAATGAACACAAAATCTAAAACAAATAAGCATAGTAGCAACACTACTGAGAAGGAGAGCAGTGTACCTGAAATGCACAGAAGATTTTGAAATAAAATGTACCTACAATGTAATGAGCAGCATTATTGCTCTTGGTAAAAAACAAAAATTTGCAATATAATAACACAGCAGGAGAAAACATAGTAGTAAAGACATAGCTACTACTACTCACCAAGCCCGGGGATCTCAAGGCCAAGGAGGTCGAGCAGATCTCGCTCACGGGTCAGGACATCCGTCCAGCGGTGGGTGGCCTGGTTGTAGGTGCGCCAGACCCGAGAGTGGTGGTAACTGGCCTGGCACACCTTCTCCCACCGCTTCCGGCGCTCCCGGGCCCCGTACCCGACACTGATCTTGCCGCCTCCCATGATGGTCCTGGGGAGGCGGCGCTGAACATAAAAAATGAGTTGGGCCACCTCCTCCGGGGTAAAGATCTCCCGTGGCATCACTAGCTCCCCCCTCAAACGCCCGCACGGGAGCCGGACACGGGGTGCGGGACCCTTCCCCTTCTCGGGATGCTTCCCGGCTCCCTTCACCATGGTCTGGGCGGAAAGGAATAAAGAAAATAGAATAGGGAAGAGAAGAAAAGAAAAGAGTTTACAAAAGTAGTTTAAAATTAACCAAAAGTAGTAGTAAACACAAAAATATAGGGCTAGAAAAATAGAGGGATAGATAATAAGTAAAATAGATTAAAAAAAACTTCAAACAAGCAAAGGATGGCAGAGATTGACAGAGGATACAAAGACCATGCCCAGAACCATAGCAATGAATGAGAAACAAGATGGCCGCGCCCGTTCACGACCGCGCGGGTAAGTTCGCGCGAGATTTTCCTTGCGAACACGCGCGAGACTGTACTGGCAAACCGCGGACTTTGCGAGATTACACTTCGCGCCCGGAAACGGAAATACGTCAGGCAAACAAGATGGCTGCGCCCTTGAACGACCGCGAGGGTAACTTCGCGTCTTGCGCTACGAGCGGCTCGCAAAAACGCACAAAACCTTGCCAACTAACACGCCGCAAAAAAAACAAATTGCATATTCGCACGAATTTGCGGCTTCCGAATCCGATCTTGCGCGTGTTCGCACCCCGCGAACCCCGCGAAATTGCAGAAAAACGAGTTTTTCAAAAGTGAAAGCACTCGGCAGGGGCAAGAGTTCAAACTCATCATTAGTAACAATTCCCGGTAGTGCTTCCTGACTGGGGCCCCTCCAGAATTCAGTTGCTAGTTGCAACAATTGTATGACCCTGCTCTGACCCTCACAGCAGGCTCATACAATAGCTACAAGTAGGCCACAAAGAAGGTCCTGGGGAAAAAAATGCACTGCAACAGAAAGCAAAATTACAGATAAGGAAGCAGGTGCCAGACTGGAATTTTAAAACAGTGACACATTAATAAACTAACCCCAAATTAATTCATCTGAGTTGAAGCAGGGATGGTGTGCTTGCTTTTCCCCCCCATAATCTACAGTAATGATGAACCAGAGGGTGGCATTGATGTAACAGAGGGTTGCAGTGGTGAAACAGAGGGTGCTGGGAACCTGTGATGATGAACCAGACGTAGAAACAACATAATTCGCGACCGTTGCGCGACGAAATGTAAGTTCGCAATTGCGAACTGGTACGAAACCCTCGCGAACTGGCAGAAATCCTTGCGAACACAAAAAAAAAAAAAAATCCGCAAATTCGCAAGAATTCGCGGATTTTGCGGATTGCGAGTTCGCAAATCCGCAAAATTCGCGAACGCGAGATCCGCAAAATTCGCCCATGCTTAGTCTGGTTCCCAACAATTGGTGTATGAGTAAAAGGGACTCATTCTTGTATTAATTCTGGTTTATACAATGAGTTTCAGGAGTAAGCTAAGATTGCTCCTGACTTGCTCTGTGAATTCTGGAGTACTAGAAGAGGAAGTCATAAAAAACTCTTTCTGAATCGTGCTGATAACTGTAGTCTAAAAATTATTAGGCGAATTCTCTGATTTGACATTGGTCACCTTAAGAAGCTGTCCAAATGTCTTGCAATTAAACCAGAGCCGATCACATTATAGGCAACCCTACTTATCTCAATCCCTTTCTTAACTGCCACCATTTCAGTATAACAGCAACACTTGAAAAGGGGTGTAATGGAAATCTGCTCCCACCTTACAGTTACATTTACACTATTCCCATTTGTAGCGGCGTCCCATCATGCCGCTCAAGCATGATGGCATTGCTTTGAGTTTTTCCATCTTAACAGGGGATGTCCCATGGGCGAGCACTAGATATGGAGATGGTAAGGTTTAAATGTGGTCGACATTCCTCTATTTGTCATTGCTGTTCCTTCTTCCATACTGATGGCTTAATGGTCCTGATGTGTAATCAGCTTTGTCACTGAGATTTCTGTCCATAGATATGCCATCCTACATTTGGAGCGTGCTTCCTTTACAGGGGCGATTTTAGAGGTTGTAGCACCCTATGCAACAATCTTTGTTGGCGCCCTCCTACCCCAAACAAACATTATTTTTTATGTTGAGTTGTATGGTTTCTCAGCCACATATTAAATATATACAGGATAAATTAAGAGTATATACAATGTATGCTCAAATATCATGTAAATGAAATAAGAATTAGATGGTAGACAGATATTACGACACCATCACTCAAATATAACTTTTATTATATATCCTAAAACAAAATTCATATATTGTTTATGTTAATGTTAACATTTTCTAACTGTGTTAATTTTGTAAAATTCAATTTGCAAATTTCAAGTAAATGTAACTTTATAGGATTTTGTTTCTGAAAACATAAAACAAATAAAACATTCTCAAAGGTACAGGATGAACAAATATAAATGATGATGCACTCTGATGACTATGTAAGTCACCACCGTTTGAATTTTAATTTTCCGCTCATCTTAGTCATGCTCACCTCCAAAAGAACGAAAACACAGCCTTTGGGTGCAGACCACCTGCCCGGTACTGCGCTTTGTCACTATTCACATTGTTTTAAATCGCCCCCTTGTTACCTTACACTCCGTGTCATGTTTTAACATCGTGTTTGAATTATTTTTACTACACGCCCAGATCTATTTTTATTGGCACATTTACCTGTGAGCACCTTTGTTATGGAGTAGGCTTCATGTTAATGTTAATGTTAATAGGTATTTGTAAGCGCTCGTACGCCCGGGGGCTTCATGGCGCTATAGAAAGGAACAAACGCAAAGGTCACAGAAGAGGAGGAGCAGCTCAGCAATAAGCCTGAGTGAAAAGCCAGGTTTTCAGGGAATGTCTGAAGCTGAGGATGTTATCAACATGTTATCATGTTATCAACATGAGTTTGCAGGGGATTCAACATCACTTTTGTATCACCTTCAACATGGTCATCAGAGTGCATCATCATTTACATTTGTTCATCCTGTACCTTTGAGAATGTTTTATTTGGTTAATGTTTTCAGAAAAAATACCCCTGATGAAGGGGTAGGCCCAAAATTCATTGGGCAGAAATGAATGAATAATTATGAAAGATATGCATACTATGGAAAGAATAGTATTAAATTGAAACCAATAAAAAAAACACAACTTCATGAACAAAGCACACGGACACTTGAAATTTACTGGAAATTTATTGAAAGGTGTGGCCGTTGGGGACGCTACTCCTACGGGAGATAGCGCTTGTCACTAAATTATTCCACCCTCAAACTCAGGAGGTTTCACCAACAGGCACCCATAAACCGTATTTACTTTGATCACAACGTGTAAACAGGAGTGCAAATATCCACGTTCCAATTGGATTTCATATCCTGAATATTTTTTAACATTTTTCAGCAGCCTATCTTATGTTAGCTCATATTTATAAAGCACACAGCTACTCCTTGGAGTGTCCCGGTGCTAGAACATAGGCCACGTAATGTAGAACAAAGCAAGCTAACTACTCTGGGAATCATAGCTAAAAGATCCACGTTTTAAGACTATTCCTGAAAGTAAGGAGGTCTGGGTTCTGTCTAACGGAGAAAGGTAGGCTATTCCACAGCCGTGAAGCAACTACATGAAAAGATCTACCCCCTATCTGGGAAAATTACACCTTAGGGGTGATGATAAGGAGTTGGGCTGAAGATCTAAAGGTGCGCTGAGGAAGATAAGGTTGGAATCTATCCCTAAGGTAAGGGGCTCCAATCTTGTGGAAGGCTTTAAAGACCAGAACCAGGGCTTTAAACTGAATTATTTTCCGTACCGGAACCAATGTAGTGAAGACAGGAGCTGGGTGGTATGGGCCCTAGGTCCTGTCAGAAAAATGGCTCTAGCCGCTGCGTTCTGGATCACTTGTAGTCGGCCCATGAGATATTCAGGGAGGCCGAGATACAAGGAATTAACATTGTCTAATCTAGAGACTATCAAGGACTGAACCACTGTTTTCCTGTAGGGAATAGAGAGCAAGGGGAGAACATTTCGTACATTCTCAACAGCCAGAAGGAGACCCCAGCTACCGTATGAACTTGAGCCTTCATGGAAAGGGTTGAGTACAACTTGACACCTATATTTTTCACTGTGGAGAAGTGTGGATCAATGGTTAGAGCGGCAGGCCCTGATGCAGAGGTCTGGCCTGGGACCAGGGTTCAATTCCCGCCTCGGCGGCTCTTGGGCTCAATTTCCCTGGACCTGATAATTCTCGCCTTGGTGCCTATTCTAATCATGGGTCCCACTCTGTAACTCTGGGCAATAGCTTGCTTGATCTCCACAACGGCCCCATCAAACGCTAGGATGCCTGGCTTCACCTTGGGGGTGCCCAGGAGTGGGCACTTCACAGGGAAAGACCAGGAAGGGTTCCTCAGCGGTATTCGTACAAGCGCCGAGATGCCTCATGGTGATTCGTGCGCTATACATGTACAATTACATTACATTAGAGTGGAAACGGCTGACACAGGAGGAAACATGTCCTGAAGCCACTAAACATGCCAAGCTTCGGATGGCCATGGACCAAAGAAGATAATCTTGGACTTCTCGGAATTACATTCGCGCAAGAAATCACTGTCCACACTTCTTCAAGGAGCAAGAAAGGCCACTTTATTTTAAGACAGGTGCATAATACATTTCTTGAACACATTCATTATTTATTTATATCATAATATTCCAATCTACACATTATGCCTAAACTCCCTACCTAACAGAACCCGAAACTAACTCTTGACTAATACCCCCAGGATTACCCAACGAGCTACCCTTCAGGATGGCCAACCCGCTCCAGGCTGCCCACCCCACTAGCCAAAACCGCCTCCTAAAAAGAAACAAAGACATCTGTCCTAAAAGCGGCAAGGCCCGAAGACCAGAGCAGCGCCTAGAGCACCGTCAAGTAAAACCTAACTAAGGAATAAAGGGAGGGTGGGTGGGGCAAAAAGAACCTCCCTTCCCTTGCCTCCCTCTAACGCCGTGCCCAACCGCCAGCCTGACTTCCCTTTAATACCTCCCCCCAATCAACCCCACCTGCTTACCTGATTCTCGCGCGAACACGCCCAGGGAGAGACCAGCTCGCGCCTGGCTCTCCCTGGGTCCCCCCTCGCGCAAGAAATCACTGTCCACACTTCTTCAAGGAGCAAGAAAGGCCACTTTATTTTAAGACAGGTGCATAATACATTTCTTGAACACATTCATTATTTATTTATATCATAATATTCCAATCTACACATTATGCCTAAACTCCCTACCTAACAGAACCCGAAACTAACTCTTGACTAATACCCCCAGGATTACCCAACGAGCTACCCTTCAGGATGGCCAACCCGCTCCAGGCTGCCCACCCCACTAGCCAAAACCGCCACCCAGGAAAACCTTTAGCGTTTTCCTGCCCCACCCAAAAAAGGAAAGGAAGGAGCACCCCACAACTGCACCTGAAGAACTGTGGCAATTAAATCTCTAAGCTCCAGAAGGAAAAAGAACTGCCTAATGTAGATAGATGGACCCCGTCCTCACAGAATACATACTTCTCTGAAATTTTCAATTATGATGAGCCAAACTGTATATACATAAATGATTACAAAACGTCGTATTGGTCTCTTCACATTGCGTCCTGCCTACTCCATGGCGGAATAGCTCCTTGCCCCAGTCCATCGCAATTGAGGCACGAACTCCGTCCATGTGCACCATGGTGCTCACCCAGGTGCTCTTGATGACTATGAGATCATGATACATGAACTTTAGCAAGGTCAAACCTGATAGAGAAACTAAGTCATGTTCACCAACATGCAGCACCAGTAGACCCGAAGGGCCCCCCCCAACCCTTTAAAACCATAGAAGCCAAAGCAAGAAAAATACAGCCCAAACGCATGCCCCCTGCGCCATGCCAGGAGACTTCATGTGTCAGACTGCTGAAACCAAGGGATCTCCCACAAAGCTGACGCGCAGCGACTACAGCAGCCAGTTTAACAAAAGAGTGCCCAAAATCCACACCCTCCTTATTTATCCGGCGACTGGGGCCAAAGACCTAGGGGCAAAAAAGATGTCCGGCAAAGCAAAGGCGGACTACTTTCTCCAACAAAACCTTGCGGAGGACAGCTAACACTGAGAAACAAGGATGGGACCGCCCTCAGTATGACAAAAATTTTTGTCCCCCGAGATACGACGAGGAGAAGACACAAAAACCTCCCAGTCCCCCACAGGGCAGCATGCATACACACCGCTGCTACCCAGAAACACCCCACCTACCCCTCCCCATCTGATCAGTGGTAGACATCCTCAGCCACAGGCGTACCCTGACATGGTCCCCCCACCACCTCGCCGCCGACCCTTCCCCACTCCACCCCTCAAACCCAGCAGATCAGGGGCCCGAAATGCCCCAAAGAATACCCACACAAAGCACAAACGAAATTTTTGTGGCACTCCAAAGCATCATAGCAGCACACCTCCCAGTGCGATAAAAGCAACTGAAGCAAATCAAAGGGCACCGGCTGCCGTAGCTTCTAACCACCAGCCCGGAGCCTACCCACCCTTTCAGACCTGTACGAAACAATACCCCCCCCCCAACCGAAATCCCTCCCCCACCAAAGCTGACCATAAAAAGACACCCCTGCCAACCTGAAATGATCGTGAGGGAAAGGCCTTTGTTCGCTAAATGTAAATAAACTGCAATAAAAAGTGTTCATCAACTAACCCAGCCCTGACCGGACCTGTCCTCTCCACCACTGCAAAAAACTCATGCCAGGCCTTCAAAGGACTCCGCCGTGCAGAGGCAGCTACGGAATGTGCTACCAAATGGTGGACCCTCAATCCCCAAAGTCCCATACGTACCGTGGAATTGCCGTTAGTTCCAGGTCCGCCCCGGGAGCCCACTCGCGGAATACGGACCCTTGAAAGCGAGATAAAGAATCAGCGATACAACTAATGGCTCTCGGGGCATACCGAGCTTTAACAGCAAGATTCAGTTTAGAAACACCGCAACACGAAGCCGCACAGGAGCTATAGTACCCGCAAATCGCGGGCCCTTTGTTTGTTAACAAAATCAACTACCGCTATATTGGCCCCGTGAAACAATACGGCGCGAATCTGAATTCCCCCCCCAGATACACCGAGCAACCCACAACGGGAAGAGTTCCAAAAAACGCAATGCTGCGACCTTATTCTTTCCCGCGCACTGGCCAGCCAGCCGCGCACCAACGACCTTCCCAATATGCCAAAACCATGAGCTCCTCATGCATCCGTGAAAAGCTGCCACCTGCCACACCATGTCCTCATCCGCAAAAAACAAGGACACGCCACTGACATCTTGCAGGAAACGCAACCAGATATTCAAATCAGCACGGACAGCAATTGTAAGGCGCACACGAATGATGAGGAATGCCGGCGCCGGACATCGAGAGGCCCAGATGTCGACAAAAAACGTCCTACCCGCCCGAACAACCCAACAAGCAAAAATTGAGGCACCCCAAAAGTGTCTGTACTTTCCGCAGCCCCACTTTGTGGACTCCCAACACCAAGCGTATTAAATCAGTCATCTCCCGCACGGTAGCAGCAGGCAAGCGCATCCTCATAGTCGCGGTATCAATCTCAATCCCGAAGAAATTCAGTAAAGTACAGGGACCTTCGGAAAAGCCCAAACCCTGGTCATAACCTGAAAGATTACCAAAGCCGCCTGATACTGCCCGGACTGACCCCCCACCCCCCCGTACAAGAAAGTAATCAAGGTAATGGCAGACCAAGACGCAGCTGCTGACAAAATAGAAGCGCCACTGCAGGAGGGTACTGAGGGTCTCAAAGAGGGAACAGGACACCGAGCAGCCCATGGGTAATACTTTATGAACATACAAAACATCCCCCAAAATGCATGCCAAAGAGACCCAACAAAAACCACTGAGGGATAGGAAGGAGCCGGAAAGCCGACTGAATGTCACTCTTTGCCAGCAAAAAACCCCCCAACGCCTGCCCCGCGAACAAGCCGTAAGGCGACATCCACTGAAGCATATGGCACGGTTGAGGCAGCTGGGTCAATGAAATCGGTGACGGATGCACCCTCAGGCCAGGACCGACGATGGAGGAGGTGAAAACTCCCCCATCGCCATTTGGGGACCACCCCCCAGTGGAGAGACGATCCAATCAGGGAGAGGACAACTCAGAAAAAGGACCTGCAAACCGATCCCTCAGCATCCAACTTCTTCTGCACAAACCTGAGAGCACTCCCTCGCAGACCTCATATTGTCAGACCACCACCCCACCCGGGGACCCTGATAACCAATCCGAAACCCAACCCTGAAAAAACCCCAGAACAAAATCGCAGCAGCCTCAAAGTCAGGATAGTCCACCAACCGCAAAATCAGAATGTGCTACTCAATAGGAGTAGGAGCCCTCATGTGCAAAGTGCTGAGGTTGTCACCTACCCCCTGAACCCCTCCCCTGTCCTGCAACCCGCAGTCCGTGAAAACACTGTGTGAGAGCATGCCGCCCCCCCCCCCACACTGCACACACTCGTGGCAATCGTTTTGGCAGGATACTATCCTCCGTAACCATGTTTGGAACAGCCACGCCATCCCCAAACTGTAGAAAATCTTCCCCCGTAGGTTGTAGAAACATTCAAAACCACAGGCCGCTCAAGCCGCAGTGTCAGAGCGACTCGCTCACCAACAATCCCATCCCCCGCACCCATTAATCTTATACTCTTAACAGGGAGACTCTCCCTTGCTGCGTGACAAGTTTTTTTTTTTTTTTTTTTTGTGTTTAAAACAGCCACCCCATCCCCAACTGTAGAAACATCCCTTGTAGATTGCACATCAGAAACATTCAAAAACTCACAGGCCGCTCAAGCCTCGGTGCCAGAGCGACTCGCTCACCAAGAACCCCATCCCCTGTACCGATCGATCTGGTACTCTTAACAGGGAGACTCTCCCTAGGTTTCCACATGGACCATCTTTACCTCCCGGCAACTGTGCCGACTTCTGCTGAACCATCCATTTTAGCTAGCCCACTCCCCCTGTCTCACGTACCGCCGCGTGGTCCCACATGACTCCTGCAAAAATACGAGAAACAGGGGGTTGCCCCAGCCCACCCCTCTGGGCCCGTGCTGCCAAAAGCCCAATTCCCTTATCCCTCAAACTCCCCTCCTACCAATTCATCATCTTGTACATCCAAATAGAAATCTTCCCAGAAAATGAAACTTTTTCCCTGCCACTTGGCAGCGCCCCATCAACAATTCCCCCATCAGAAAACTGCCAGTCAACATCATGAAAGCTCCGCGCGCGCAAAAACTTCCAGAAGAGAGATCCGCTCCAGATCCCTCTCCCGTGATCCCGCCACTGGAAACAGCCGTAGGGACAGCTCCCAAGCCCGAAGAACCAGTCCTCGGCCGCTCAGCCGGAGGAACAGCTCGAAAACTGCGGCCGCTCAAACCAGACTGAAGAATCCGCAAAAACTACCTCCCCCCCACAGAGGCAAGGGAAACACCCCAAGAGGACCCAGCAACCGGCGCCAACCCAGAGGCACCACCCAACCCGGGCGCCGGACCCACCCCGGGGGGCGGCAGGCAACCGCGGCGAGCCGGGAACAACCTGGCTGGTGACAGGGGACGCCCACCATGTCCAGAGGCTGGTGGGAAAACAGGGGGGGGGCAGCGGAACCAGAAACCATGAGACAGGGGGCCAGGGGGGGCCAGGGGGGGGGCAATTCTGGGCAGCCCTGGGCCAAATTGCTGGGGTAAAATGTTGGGGGGCTTGGCCCAAGCACAGGGGTGGGGCGAGGCGGCAGGTAGCCCAATCACCCAATTGGGGCGCAGCCCCGCCTGACAAACCAGGCACTGAAGGGTGGGGGGGGGCCCCCGGCGAAAGGAGCAGGAACGTGTGTCCTGGAGAGGCACTTAGGGTCAGAAACTCCGCCCTCGCCGAGCCCCCATCAGCAACAGAAGACTCCCTGGTCTTGCCAGGAGATGACCCAAACATGCGCGGGGCCTGCCGGCCCACGGAGCGACCCCGCCCACCCCCCGGACGCCCCACACAATCCCGCAACTCACAAAGGCAAAGGCCTACCTGCTGGTGGGCGCCCGGTTCGCCGGCGGGGTCCCCGAGTCCGCAGGAACCTGGGCCGGCATCTGGAAAGCCGCCGGCATGGCGGCCTCACCGTTGCCATCGTCGTCCGTGTCAGGCGACACCAGCAGCCGCCGCCCGCGGCCCGCACTCAGCAGCCTTGCGAGAGGGGGGGGGGGTGGGGGAGGGCCGGCCGAACCAACCCACGCCTACCGCCGGCACTCCCAGGCTGCTTGAGGTCCTAGCAACCGGCGTCGCAAAGCATCCGGACAGCCCGCCCGACCTCCGCCACCTCCTACATGGCCCCCTGACAGACAACAGTAAACGGGTGGGGCAAAAAGAACCTCCCTTCCCTTGCCTCCCTCTAACGCCGTGCCCAACCGCCAGCCTGACTTCCCTTTAATACCTCCCCCCAATCAACCCCACCTGCTTACCTGATTCTCGCGCGAACACGCCCAGGGAGAGACCAGCTCGCGCCTGGCTCTCCCTGGGTCCCCCCTTTATGTGGTCATACCTTAACCAGGAGAACACTTTAGAGAGGCAGGTATTAATTAAGTTTATCATTGAATTCAACTCCCTTCTCGCAGTTGAACAACTGTCATCAGCATATGACACTATTTTAGCACCAAATTTCTCTGCGAGATGGGCATATACAAATTAAATAATGTAGGACTTAAGATGCTGTGTGTAGCACAATTTTGAAATTATGACTTACATTTGCACAGTACTTTCTGTCACAGACTAGGCTCACAGAGCACTATAAATAGATAAGCAGCTATTCTTCACTCCTCCAACCAGGATTCAGTTGTGTGAGACTATTTAGTCACACACAGAGACTTCAGAAAAATCTCATTAACCAACTAAGGTTTCATGGCGTGAAAGAGTGCATTTCCCACTGATTTGTTTAACTTGCATTTAGTTTTTTTTTAAGCTGTGTGTATTATTTTATATGCAGTTACTTGAAGGTGAAGGACTAATAAAACAGTTACAGAATATTTTGTTTTTAGTTATGCTTTTGTCCACTCTCCCACACTCACTATCTGCATATCTATTACACTCAGAATCAGGGATAGATATCTGTCTATCTATTACACTCAGAATCAGGGACACTTTTTTAAAGCATTTTAACCTCTCCTTAATCCCTTAACTAAGTTAGTCAACCTTTTTCTTTTTTCCTTTGCTTTACCCATTTCCAGTAGACCAGTTCTCTAATGTTGCTTCCCATTTCTTAGGCCTGAGGTCACATAATGGAAGCCCCTTTACAGCTGATAAAAATAAGGTAAATGGAGATTTTAAAAAGAAAATCCAGCAAAAATGTATAGAAATTAATATGTTTTAGTTTGTTGAAAAAATGGTATGCCTACATTCAACAAGCTCAACAATAAAGTGGCTTGCCCAGGGAATCCATTAAATAGCTTGGTATTGTCAGTGTTTATCTGCTCTCAATTCACACAAATACTCCTGCTGGCATGGACTTTATTAATTTATACACATCACTTCCTTTCATTAGCCCATAAGTGTATCTTATTGAGTCCATATTACTACTTCATTCATCAAATTCAAATGTCGAACATGATTGGCAATAGGATTTAACATTAATCTACATTATGTTTGCATTAAAACAAAGTCCTTGTAGAGGTATACATCATGTGCTCACCACATGGCTACAGCTTGGGTGTGTGCAGTTTTTTCACTTGCTGGTACCCTCTTCTTTTGCTTTCTTATCCAATTATTCCAAAATTATCTTATTCAAATCCACATTCAATCAGTAGCGTAGCCCGTCTCACAAACCCTTGTGCAAAAAAGAAATAGGCTCACTAGCTGCCGTTTGAGTGATATAATACAGCAGTTTTTAGATTTCAATGGGCCCCCTGGGCCCCTTGGCCCTGGCGCCAACTGCACTTGTTGCATCAATAGAATCTATGCACCTGCCTTCAGTTTCCCTAACGAAATACTAAAGCAGGTTTTAAAGTGGACAAATATGGAAACTAATGCTGTGAGTTACACAGAAAAAAATACAAAGCGTTTATTCACCTTTAAAAATTTCAAAGGTCTGAACACATTACTTAAATAGAAAGTTGCACATTATTATTTGTATTATTTTTATCAGGACAATTTATGCCTAAGATAAAATGTTTACCCACTGTGACCTTTCATATGCTGCAGAGAGCAGAACTCAGCTCTCTGTTCCAATATCAATTAAATGAAATCCCCGAACATATGCGCAAAATCGTTTCTATTATTTTCTGACTACTGACTCATAACTAAAGCAAATATTTTACTGCAACGCATGGGCGTGCACAAGCTCACCGTTTGATCTGTTTAACACTGTTATCTCTCTTCCATTTCTACGAAGATTAACATAGTAGAAAAGAAAGATGGACAGCAATGTTCAACAGTGCAGGCCTTTGGGCGATGCGTCTGGTGCCGATTTTGGAGCACAAATGGTGCCCCCCTGACCTTGGCACCCGGTGCAGTGGCACAGCTCACACCACGCAAAAGCCAGCACTGATCATTTATGGCATTGTACCACTACTGGTGCAACGACCGCCCGCCACGCTTCCACCACAAGCAATCATTACGACGGTGGAACCGCCGTGGAAAGACTGGCAGAGGCTGGATTTGGTGGCCCCTTTGGGGCCCCCCTGTGTTGGGGGAGCCACTTGTGCACTGGGGGGGTACCATAAGGTACCCCCCTACATTTCCATGCACAAGGTGGAGGCACCGGGTGGTGCCTGCCACATTGTTCAGAAAAATGCATGGCATCGCCATTTAACATTGCGGCTGGTGCTGCTGGCTGTAGCACCTGCCGCAATGTTAAATTGCTGGATGCGACCACCATGGTGGAGGTCGCATCGTAATTAGGGGTGCAGGACCGCTGGATTACAGGCAGGCGGTCCCGATCCGGCTACGATGGTGGGCGGACTCAAGTCCGCCAGCCATCGTAATCGGTCCCTTAATTTTTAAAGGCGTGATTCTGGTGACTCGAACTTTCCTCAGCCACCTTGGTAATTCTCTTGTTGTTTGGGAGGTTTATTGATTTTAGATTCTGGGCCTCTCCTCCCTCAGAGCAGTCATGGAGAACCATCCAAGGTACTTCATTTTGGATGACTGTACTCAAGGACGTTTTGTAGCACCCGCTATACTAGCTAGTGTCTGGGTGTCACTGCTTGGATTAAAATGATTTTTCTGTAGCTCTTCTTAACTTTGAAATGTGACTTCTAGATCAGAAGACAGAAGCAAATAGACACTGCTTGGAAGAAGATATCAGGACACAATTGTAGTGTGAGAGTTAGAGAGTGGCAAATGAACCAAACATGGTTAGAAATATAAATGATGAAAGTCGTATAGAAAATGTGAGAGACAAATTAGATAAATATGTGAAAAAAGGAGGAATGAATAAAGCAAACCAGGAAAAAAGATGTAGGAAAACAATTTGGAGGGTAAGACGTAACGTACCAAAGCAATTGGGAAAGGTGAAGAGAGAAGGAAAGTAAGGAAGGAAAACAACTCCTGTAGACCTTCCATAAAGGGTAAGGGTTGCAACCTTCGCTCATTCAGTGTCATCTATAGTGTTTACATTGCAGTGAGAGAGGTGTATTGCTAATCTTTTGATTGTGTTTAAATATCTCCTGATCTTTCCAGATTGGTTCATATGCACTTGGTGTTAATACAAATGTTTTTATTTGTTTATTAAGGTTTATTTTGTACTTTTTAACTTTAGTAGTATTCATTTTTTTATTTAATACATTATTGGAAATAAATATATAAAGTATTTTATACTTTTTTTCGGGGTGTTAGGGAAATAGGGTTGGGTGGGGTAATGTATTAATACTTGGGTATTTTTTATACTTGCAAAGTATTAATTTTTCAACACTTTAGTTTTATTTTTTAAAACAGTTAATGTACAAACAATGTAACATATGTCAATTTTATGATTTAAAAAAATGTAATAGTTTTATTTATTTTTATATGTGTAAAAGGGGTTAAGAATGTTGTAGAGTATTAATACTTGGGTATTAATTACATTATTAATAAACAATATGTAGTATTTTACAAATGTTTTTCTCGCACGGGATGTTAGGGAAATAGGAGTTTAGGGTGGGGTAGTATATTGATACATGGGTATTTTTTATAATACCCAAGTACTAATTCTGTAAATTAAGATTTTAAAAATAATTTTAGGTTATATTTTTAAATACAGTTAATGCATTTATAATCTATTTAATTTAAATGTTATGATAACAACATTTAAATATATGATTTTATTCTTTGTGTCACTGTTACTGATGCCATGGTAAAAGGATTTAAGAGTCTGGTAGAGTATTAGTACTTGGATTTTTATTACATTGTTAGAGTAAAATATATAACGTTTTATTTACACTGTTTTTCTGGCATGGGATGTTTGGGAAATAGGGGTTTTGGGTGGACTAGTGTATTAATACTTGGGTATTTGTTAATAATACCCAATTATTAACGTATTAAACAATAACATTATAATTTTTAAAACAATTAATGTATAGTTTGAAGTTTTTCTTATTTAGTATATTAAAATAATTAAAGGCTGAGACACATTTCATGTACCATGGGATGATAGTCAAAAAGAGTTTTTGGCTGAGGAAATGTAGTAATACCAAGGTGTTTATTTTTAAACCCTTGTAATAAATTATAATGATTTTTTAATTCTATTTTAAAAATGATACTAAAATATATTTAAAAAATGTAATCTTGGATAGAGGATTGTTTACATTTAATCTTGATTATTTCGTTTTTTTTTAAAATAAATGAAAAGAACTGTAAGGGTGAGGCATAGTTGTAATTCTAAAATTAAAATGAAAAGCAAATGATCTCTAGCTCATAAAGTAATTAAAAAAAGTACAGAGCAATTTTGTTAAAAGAAATGAATATAAATAATTGTATTGACAATCTATTAGATTTTTTAATAGTGAAGAAATAAATTGGAGAATTTAAATTGTTGTTAAATATTTAACGTTTATTTTAAAAAAATATAAAGAAGCAAAATAGATTTTTTTTATTAAGAATCAGATTAGGTAAATTTATATATTAATTATAAAAAATATAAAGTATGACAATAATGTGCAATAAAACATTTTAAACATTTTTCCCGGGATTTCCTATTGGTTTCAATGGGTGAAATTGTCCTTTTTTAATTTTTCCTATTGCTGGTGATTTACACGGTTGGGCATTTCTTTCTACAGTCGGTGGAGCATCGCGGGCAAGAAGAGCTGCATTCAGGTAAGTCAAACTTTATTGTTTTTTAAGAGATAGTAGCTGGCCAAATTAATTGTAAGTAGAGTTGAGGGAGGTAGTTAGATAGATGTAAGTATTTAAGAATATGTTTTAATGTGTTTAACAACAACTTTACTCCTATGCAAAAAGCAGTTGTACGCTTACGTTTGGGTTATTGTTTATTTTTTACACGGTTAGTTTAAAAAAAAAACTAAGAAGAGAGGTAGACTTATTTCTTTTAAAACAAAGTGTAAAATAAAGCTATATATATATTTTTAATTTTCAGAATGTGTTGCAAACTTTAATTTAAAAAAAGAAACGCTTTCATGGATCTTCAAGCATATGCATTTTGGGACTAGACAGAGGGTATGGTTAGCCAGAACGCACCATTTGGATAATTTGGAGTACTTTTGTGAATGTTTTTGAAGCATTTCAAGTTTTTTTGGGGCTTTAACACACCGTGTAAGAGAAATTGAAGGAAAGAGGATTGCAGCGTTGGATTTGTTGTCGCGTTTTTTATCAAACTTTAAAACTTTTTGGGGAATTTTTGTTTGGGATGCATTTTTTAAAGGAGCACAGATTTTTTTGTACTATATTTATTGCAGAGAAAAATGGCTATGCCAATCTGTGATTTTTTGATAGTTGTGCACAGGCTTTGAATTAGAAAATGGATTATGGAGATACAGTTTGGATTTTTTGGGGAGCTGGTGACTCTTGCAGGACTTTGGATTTTTACAGAAGAACAAGAGTCAAAAAAAGAAGACATCTCAAGGTAGGAACCCATTTTTGCAATTGTTTGTAAAAAAATGTTTTAGAAAAAATGCAAAAAAAGGCAAGTCACATAGAGTAAGTGTCAGTCAGGGTTAGAAGTGTAGTATGTGCACAATATTGTCTAGGTAGTCTGAAGCCACCATCAACGAAAATTGTTGAATTTCATTTTAATAGTCTCTCAAACATTTCTTTTGTTCTTGTAGAAATTTGTGAGTTCAGACTACCAGACTTTCCAATTGATTTGTTGAAGGAGTTGTGCCATGCCTCTATGACATTATAGGTCTTTGCTCCATCCTCTAAGCAGGTCATGTAACAGTTCCACCATTTGACAGGAAACCTCAGGTTCCTCCTGCGACCCAACCTCCTTAGATGGAGGCCAATCTTTCTTCATTTGCAGTATAATAGTTAGATTCAGTAATTGATGTGTGGTATTCATCTACACAGTCTGGTGGAACAAAGCACAAAACAGTACATTTTTTCAATTCAAATTGGAGTTTACGGTCTGATATGTAATCCTCAACTAAGAATGATTTTTTAATTTTCCGCCAATATGCCTGTGAAAAGTGAAAAAAAATCCTTGAATTTGGGTTTCTGGATAGGTTTTAGAAATGGTATTAATCACTGATAATTCAAAGTCAATTATCACTTTTCTAGTACTTTTGTTTTGTGTTTTAGATTTTACCACTGTTAATTATTCAGTGTATGTTGAGGATTGCTTACCAGGGAGTAAAAGGGAACTACAGTGTTGTTAATATAGGCATGTATAGTGTATATTTGGGTGAATAGATGGGGTGTGGCTTTTATATGTCCCATCCATCATTCAAATATCACTACTCCCCAATTTCAAAAGGTTTGTTAATGTTTATATGAGTAAAAGGTTTACAATGGTATGGTGTTATTAAGAGTATGTTTGCAACCTGCAAACAAATTATGGTTATATGAACATTGAATTAGAGTGACTTTTGAATAAAATATGTTGTTTTGTGCTTTGTTTAGTTTTTTTTCTGCCAGCAGTTAAAATGTAATTATCCTTTTTGTTGATTCCTGGAAAAAGATAAAGAGGTTTTGTAATTTGCTTGAGGTGGTATGCCTCACCTTTCTAAGGAATCTTTGTTCACTACTACTTCCTTTTGCTTGTGTTTTTGGGTCTCTTCAAGCGTTTTTGCTGATTTTGTTTTGTCTCTGCTGGCTGATGTTGGGTAGGTCTAAATGAACATTTGGAATTTTAAAGGTTACAGGTCTATTCAGGTGCAAGTGTCAGCTCTTCCATCCCAATTTACCAGAAAAGGCCTGTCAGCCTGGTGCTGGGCCATCAGGATTCAAATGTCTCACCTCAGCTATCTTTGTTCGTGACTGTCTAGGGGGAATGCACAAAGCCCAGCTATCACCCAACCCAGATGTGTATTCAGAGACAGTCAGAGATATAGAATGGTTAAGGAAGATTCCAACATTCTAAAAATGGCATTGTCAGGTTTACAATTTAAAATACCACTACACCATGAGTTGTGATTTTAAATTGTGAGCCCATAGACACCAAACTCCAAATCTCTATCTTTTCCCAATTGGAAAGTCCACTAAGACGATGTTTTAAGGCGATCCAAATGCTAACCTATGGGAGAGATAGGCCTAGCACTTGTAATAAATTATAATGATTTTTTAATTCTATTTTAAAAATGATACTAAAATATATTTAAAAAATGTAATCTTGGATAGAGGATTGTTTACATTTAATCTTGATTATTTCGTTTTTTTTAAAATAAATGAAAAGAACTGTAAGGGTGAGGCATAGTTGTAATTCTAAAATTAAAATGAAAAGCAAATGATCTCTAGCTCATAAAGTAATTAAAAAAAAGTACAGAGCAATTTTGTTAAAAGAAATGAATATAAATAATTGTATTGACAATCTATTAGATTTTTTAATAGTAAAGAAATAAATTGGAGAATTTAAATTGTTGTTAAATATTTAACGTTTATTTTAAAAAAATATAAAGAAGCAAAATAGATTTTTTTTATTAAGAATCAGATTAGGTAAATTTATATATTAATTATAAAAAATATAAAGTATGACAATCATGTGCAATAAAACATTTTAAACATTTTTCCCGGGATTTCCTATTGGTTTCAATGGGTGAAATTGTCCTTTTTTAATTTTTCCTATTGCTGGTGATTTACACGGTTGGGCATTTCTTTCTACAGTCGGTGGAGCATCGCGGGCAAGAAGAGCTGCATTCAGGTAAGTCAAACTTTATTGTTTTTTAAGAGATAGTAGCTGGCCAAATTAATTGTAAGTAGAGTTGAGGGAGGTAGTTAGATAGATGTAAGTATTTAAGAATATGTTTTAATGTGTTTAACAACAACTTTACTCCTATGCAAAAAGCAGTTGTACGCTTACGTTTGGGTTATTGTTTATTTTTTACACGGTTGGTTTAAAAAAAAAAACTAAGAAGAGAGGTAGACTTATTTCTTTTAAAACAAAGTGTAAAATAAAGCTATATATATATTTTTAATTTTCAGAATGTGTTGCAAACTTTAATTTAAAAAAAGAAACGCTTTCATGGATCTTCAAGCATATGCATTTTGGGACTAGACAGAGGGTATGGTTAGCCAGAACGCACCATTTGGATAATTTGGAGTACTTTTGTGAATGTTTTTGAAGCATTTCAAGTTTTTTTGGGGCTTTAACACACCGTGTAAGAGAAATTGAAGGAAAGAGGATTGCAGCGTTGGATTTGTTGTCGCGTTTTTTATCAAACTTTAAAACTTTTTGGGGAATTTTTGTTTGGGATGCATTTTTTAAAGGAGCACAGATTTTTTTGTACTATATTTATTGCAGAGAAAAATGGCTATGCCAATCTGTGATTTTTTGATAGTTGTGCACAGGCTTTGAATTAGAAAATGGATTATGGAGATACAGTTTGGATTTTTTGGGGAGCTGGTGACTCTTGCAGGACTTTGGATTTTTACAGAAGAACAAGAGTCAAAAAAAGAAGACATCTCAAGGTAGGAACCCATTTTTGCAATTGTTTGTAAAAAAATGTTTTAGAAAAAATGCAAAAAAAGGCACGTCACATAGAGTAAGTGTCAGTCAGGGTTAGAAGTGTAGTATGTGCGCAATATTGTCTAGGTAGTCTGAAGCCACCATCAACGAAAATTGTTGAATTTCATTTTAATAGTCTCTCAGACATTTCTTTTGTTCTTGTAGAAATTTGTGAGTTCAGACTACCAGACTTTCCAATTGATTTGTTGAAGGAGTTGTGCCATGCCTCTATGACATTATAGGTCTTTGCTCCATCCTCTAAGCAGGTCATGTAACAGTTCCACCATTTGACAGGAAACCTCAGGTTCCTCCTGCGACCCAACCTCCTTAGATGGAGGCCAATCTTTCTTCATTTGCAGTATATTAGTTAGATTCAGTAATTGATGTGTGGTATTCATCTACACAGTCTGGTGGAACAAAGCACAAAACAGTACATTTTTTCAATTCAAATTGGAGTTTACGGTCTGATATGTAATCCTCAACTAAGAATGATTTTTTAATTTTCGGCCAATATGCCTGTGAAAAGTGAAAAAAAATCCTTGAATTTGGGTTTCTGGATAGGTTTTAGAAATGGTATTAATCACTGATAATTCAAAGTCAATTATCACTTTTCTAGTACTTTTGTTTTGTGTTTTAGATTTTACCACTGTTAATTATTCAGTGTATGTTGAGGATTGCTTACCAGGGAGTAAAAGGGAACTACAGTGTTGTTAATATAGGCATGTATAGTGTATATTTGGGTGAATAGATGGGGTGTGGCTTTTATATGTCCCATCCATCATTCAAATATCACTACTCCCCAATTTCAAAAGGTTTGTTAATGTTTATATGAGTAAAAGGTTTACAATGGTATGGTGTTATTAAGAGTATGTTTGCAACCTGCAAACAAATTATGGTTATATGAACATTGAATTAGAGTGACTTTTGAATAAAATATGTTGTTTTGTGCTTTGTTTAGTTTTTTTTCTGCCAGCAGTTAAAATGTAATTATCCTTTTTGTTGATTCCTGGAAAAAGATAAAGAGGTTTTGTGATTTGCTTGAGGTGGTATGCCTCACCTTTCTAAGGAATCTTTGTTCACTACTACTTCCTTTTGCTTGTGTTTTTGGGTCTCTTCAAGCGTTTTTGCTGATTTTGTTTTGTCTCTGCTGGCTGATGTTGGGTAGGTCTAAATGAACATTTGGAATTTTAAAGGTTACAGGTCTATTCAGGTGCAAGTGTCAGCTCTTCCATCCCAATTTACCAGAAAAGGCCTGTCAGCCTGGTGCTGGGCCATCAGGATTCAAATGTCTCACCTCAGCTATCTTTGTTTGTGACTGTCTAGGGGGAATGCACAAAGCCCAGCTATCACCCAACCCAGATGTGTATTCAGAGACAGTCAGAGATATAGAATGGTTAAGGAAGATTCCAACATTCTAAAAATGGCATTGTCAGGTTTACAATTTAAAATACCACTACACCATGAGTTGTGATTTTAAATTGTGAGCCCATAGACACCAAACTCCAAATCTCTATCTTTTCCCAATTGGAAAGTCCACTAAGACGATGTTTTAAGGCGATCCAAATGCTAACCTATGGGAGAGATAGGCCTAGCACTTGTAATAAATTATAATGATTTTTTAATTCTATTTTAAAAATGATACTAAAATATATTTAAAAAATGTAATCCTGGATAGAGGATTGTTTACATTTAATCTTGATTATTTCGTTTTTTTTAAAATAAATGAAAAGAACTGTAAGGGTGAGGCATAGTTGTAATTCTAAAATTAAAATGAAAAGCAAATGATCTCTAGCTCATAAAGTAATTAAAAAAAAGTACAGAGCAATTTTGTTAAAAGAAATGAATATAAATAATTGTATTGACAATCTATTAGATTTTTTAATAGTAAAGAAATAAATTGGAGAATTTAAATTGTTGTTAAATATTTAACGTTTATTTTAAAAAAATATAAAGAAGCAAAATAGATTTTTTTTATTAAGAATCAGATTAGGTAAATTTATATATTAATTATAAAAAATATAAAGTATGACAATCATGTGCAATAAAACATTTTAAACATTTTTCCCGGGATTTCCTATTGGTTTCAATGGGTGAAATTGTCCTTTTTGAATTTTTCCTATTGCTGGTGATTTACACGGTTCGGCATTTCTTTCTACAGTCGGTGGAGCATCGCGGGCAAGAAGAGCTGCATTCAGGTAAGTCAAACTTTATTGTTTTTTAAGAGATAGTAGCTGGCCAAATTAATTGTAAGTAGAGTTGAGGGAGGTAGTTAGATAGATGTAAGTATTTAAGAATATGTTTTAATGTGTTTAACAACAACTTTACTCCTATGCAAAAAGCAGTTGTACGCTTACGTTTGGGTTATTGTTTATTTTTTACACGGTTGGTTTAAAAAAAAAACTAAGAAGAGAGGTAGACTTATTTCTTTTAAAACAAAGTGTAAAATAAAGCTATATATATATTTTTAATTTTCAGAATGTGTTGCAAACTTTAATTTAAAAAAAGAAACGCTTTCATGGATCTTCAAGCATATGCATTTTGGGACTAGACAGAGGGTATGGTTAGCCAGAACGCACCATTTGGATAATTTGGAGTACTTTTGTGAATGTTTTTGAAGCATTTCAAGTTTTTTTGGGGCTTTAACACACCGTGTAAGAGAAATTGAAGGAAAGAGGATTGCAGCGTTGGATTTGTTGTCGCGTTTTTTATCAAACTTTAAAACTTTTTGGGGAATTTTTGTTTGGGATGCATTTTTTAAAGGAGCACAGATTTTTTTGTACTATATTTATTGCAGAGAAAAATGGCTATGCCAATCTGTGATTTTTTGATAGTTGTGCACAGGCTTTAAATTAGAAAATGGATTATGGAGATACAGTTTGGATTTTTTGGGGAGCTGGTGACTCTTGCAGGACTTTGGATTTTTACAGAAGAACAAGAGTCAAAAAAAGAAGACATCTCAAGGTAGGAACCCATTTTTGCAATTGTTTGTAAAAAAATGTTTTAGAAAAAATGCAAAAAAAGGCAAGTCACATAGAGTAAGTGTCAGTCAGGGTTAGAAGTGTAGTATGTGCGCAATATTGTCTAGGTAGTCTGAAGCCACCATCAACGAAAATTGTTGAATTTCATTTTAATAGTCTCTCAGACATTTCTTTTGTTCTTGTAGAAATTTGTGAGTTCAGACTACCAGACTTTCCAATTGATTTGTTGAAGGAGTTGTGCCATGCCTCTATGACATTATAGGTCTTTGCTCCATCCTCTAAGCAGGTCATGTAACAGTTCCACCATTTGACAGGAAACCTCAGGTTCCTCCTGCGACCCAACCTCCTTAGATGGAGGCCAATCTTTCTTCATTTGCAGTATAATAGTTAGATTCAGTAATTGATGTGTGGTATTCATCTACACAGTCTGGTGGAACAAAGCACAAAACAGTACATTTTTTCAATTCAAATTGGAGTTTACGGTCTGATATGTAATCCTCAACTAAGAATGATTTTTTAATTTTCCGCCAATATGCCTGTGAAAAGTGAAAAAAAATCCTTGAATTTGGGTTTCTGGATAGGTTTTAGAAATGGTATTAATCACTGATAATTCAAAGTCAATTATCACTTTTCTAGTACTTTTGTTTTGTGTTTTAGATTTTACCACTGTTAATTATTCAGTGTATGTTGAGGATTGCTTACCAGGAAGTAAAAGGGAACTACAGTGTTGTTAATATAGGCATGTATAGTGTATATTTGGGTGAATAGATGGGGTGTGGCTTTTATATGTCCCATCCATCATTCAAATATCACTACTCCCCAATTTCAAAAGGTTTGTTAATGTTTATATGAGTAAAAGGTTTACAATGGTATGGTGTTATTAAGAGTATGTTTGCAACCTGCAAACAAATTATGGTTATATGAACATTGAATTAGAGTGACTTTTGAATAAAATATGTTGTTTTGTGCTTTGTTTAGTTTTTTTTCTGCCAGCAGTTAAAATGTAATTATCCTTTTTGTTGATTCCTGGAAAAAGATAAAGAGGTTTTGTGATTTGCTTGAGGTGGTATGCCTCACCTTTCTAAGGAATCTTTGTTCACTACTACTTCCTTTTGCTTGTGTTTTTGGGTCTCTTCAAGCGTTTTTGCTGATTTTGTTTTGTCTCTGCTGGCTGATGTTGGGTAGGTCTAAATGAACATTTGGAATTTTAAAGGTTACAGGTCTATTCAGGTGCAAGTGTCAGCTCTTCCATCCCAATTTACCAGAAAAGGCCTGTCAGCCTGGTGCTGGGCCATCAGGATTCAAATGTCTCACCTCAGCTATCTTTGTTCGTGACTGTCTAGGGGGAATGCACAAAGCCCAGATATCACCCAACCCAGATGTGTATTCAGAGACAGTCAGAGATATAGAATGGTTAAGGAAGATTCCAACTTTCTAAAAATGGCATTGTCAGGTTTACAATTTAAAATACCACTACACCATGAGTTGTGATTTTAAATTGTGAGCCCATAGACACCAAACTCCAAATCTCTATCTTTTCCCAATTGGAAAGTCCACTAAGACGATGTTTTAAGGCGATCCAAATGCTAACCTATGGGAGAGATCGGCCTAGCACTTGTGAAAAACAAATGTAGCAGTTTTTCACTACCAAGACATGTAAAAGTCAAAAGTACATGTCCTCCCTTTTACAAACTCTGCACCCTGCCCATCAGGCTGCCTAGGGCCTACCTTCGGGGTGACATATATGTAATAAAAGGGAAGGTTTGGGCCTAGCAAGTAGGTGAACTTATGACAGCTCTGCAGTGCCAGACCTGAGCTTTGTTTAATGGGCGACTTGGGTGGATGGCACAATCAGTATTTCATGACCAATGGTAGCATTTAATCTACAGGCCCTGGGCACATTTAGTGCACTTTACAATGGACTTATAAATAAATAAATATGTCAATTATGGATAAGCCAATGCTACTATGTTTTTAGTACAAAGCATATGCACTTAAGCACTGGTTAGCCGTCCTAAATCCTAAAGCCAGCAAAAATGAAGTCAGTAAAACAGGATGTCAGAAGGCAAAATGACACGGGAAACCACTACAAGGATGCCAGGGCTTTTTGCATTTGCCAACCCCGAGTGGGATGGGTATGCCCAGACGTGGGTCCTGTGCTCTCCATGCCACTGGAGTCAAGCTACCTGGCTAATGAGGGGTGAACACAAACAACAGAGTAGGAGTAATTCCTGGGAATGATTACTGCTAAATGTGGTAAAAAAAGGAAGCAATTCCTTTTTTAAGAAAAAACCTCACCCACCAACCTAGTTGGTGGCATGCTTCATTATCGGGTTCCCACCCAGGGGGCCGAGTGCCTCTCTGGTGTGCTGCGGTGCCTGAATTACAAGAGCTGGGCTTTTTTAATGCAAGGTGAGCGACAAGTGAAAATCATTTTTAAGATTGCCTCTATGACTCACTAATTTTTTTTATTGGTGGGGGGTCATAGGACAAGGTCTTCTATGGCTTTATTGGTCACAGACATCCGTGGTATAATTATGGCAAGTCTACATGTTTCAGTCTCTTCGTGCGTTGTAGCAAGGCTTTCTTCAGGACCGGTGAAAAGGAAATGAGTGCACACACTAAGGTGCACCCACATAGTGCTGGTTGAACCACAAAACTTACGGTTCTGTCATTATCGATTCGTTGTGAATCGCAAGTATGTGATACCCCATGGGTCCTGCCGGGGGGCATTGCCTATAGTCAAACCTTGGTCAAGGTCAAACGCCCGCCTCTGGCACCTACTTAGTCCTGGCTCAGGATCTCAACGGTGAAACCCCAAAACCAGTCCGAGGATGCTTATTTCCAGTCCAGGGAAGACGTGGCCTGGAAGTTCGGGCTTTACTGTTCCCATTGGGCGCAGGGTCAAGACTGAATTGCATATGGCTGGGTCCAAGGTGGAATGGCAGGGTGAGCAAAAAAACGATGGATTTAGGCCCTGATCTCTGTACTGGGGTGAATGTATGACATTGTTCTGCATTCTGTCCATCAATTGATCTTTTTGCATAGGTCTAACATGGAGGCATTACAGAATATATATAGGACTACAACACACATGTAAAATTTCATAACAACTCCCTTTATCAGTGACAGTATGCAATTATTGTGTTGATGGTAAGTCTCTTGATTAAGTATGGGCGAATTTTGCGAATCTCGCGTTCGCGAATTTTGCGGATTTGCGAACTCGCAATCCGCAAAATCCGCGAATTCTTGCGAATTTGCGGATTTTTTTTGTGTTCGCAAGGATTTCTGCCAGTTCGTGAGGGTTTCGTACCAGTTCGCAATTGCGAACTTACATTTCAGCGCGCAACGGTCGCGAATTATGTTGTTTCTACGTCTGGTTCATCATCACAGGTTCCCAGCACCCTCTGTTTCACCACTTCAACCCTCTGTTACATCAATGCCACCCTCTGGTTCATCATTACTGTAGATTATGGGGGGGAAAAGCAAGCACACCAGCCCTGCTTCAACTGAGATGAATTAATTTGGGGTTAGTTTATTAATGTGTGACTGTTTTAAAATTCCAGTCTGGCACCTGCTTCCTTATCTGTAATTTTGCTTTCTGTTGCAGTGCATTTTTTTTCCCCAGGACCTTTGTGGCCTACTTGTAGCTATTCTATGAGCCTGCTGTGAGGGTCAGAGCAGGGTCATACAATTGTTGCAACTAGCAACTGAATTCTGGAGGGGCCCCAGTCAGGAAGCACTACCGGGAATTGTTACTAATGATGAGTTTGAACTCTTGCCCCTGCCGAGTGCTTTCAGTTTTGAAAAACTCGTTTTTCTGCAATTTTGCGGGGTTCGAGGGGCGCGAACACGCACGAGATCGGATTCGGAAGCCGCAAATTCGTGCGAATATGCAATTTGTTTTTTTTTGCGGCGTGTTAGTTGGCAAAGTTTTGTGCATTTTTGCGAGCCGCTCGTAGCGCAAGGCGCGAAGTTATCCTCGCGGTCGTTCAAGGGCGCAGCAATCTTGTTTGCCTGACGTATTTCCGTTTCCGGGCGCGAAGTGTAATCTCGCAAAGTCTGCGGCTTGCCAGTACAGTTTCGCGCGTGTTCGCAAGGAAAATCTCGCGCGAACTTACCCGCGCGGTCGTGAACGGGCGCGGCCATCTTGTTTCTCATTCATTGCTATGGTTCTGGGCATGGTCTTTGTATCCTCTGTCAATCTCTGCCATCCTTTGCTTGTTTGAAGTTTTTTTTGATCTATTTTACTTATTATCTATCCCTCTATTTTTCTAGCCCTATATTTTTGTGTTTACTGCTACTTTTGGTTAATTTTAAACTACTTTTGTAAACTCTTTTCTTTTCTTCTCTTCCCTATTCTATTTTCTTTATTCCTTTCCGCCCAGACCATGGTGAAGGGAGCCGGGAAGCATCCCGAGAAGGGGAGGGGTCCCGCACCCCGTGTCTGGCTCACGTGCGGGCGTTTTGAGGGGGGAGGAGGTCGTACCCAGGGAGATCTTTACCCCGGAGGAGGTGGGCCAACTCATTTTTTATGTTCAGCGCCGCCTCCCGAGGACCATCATGGGAGGCGGCAAGATCAGTGCCGGGTACGGGGCCCGGGAGCGCCGGAAGCGGTGGGAGAAGGTGTGCCAGGCCATTTACCACCACTCTCGGGTCTGGCGCACCTACAACCAGGCCACCCACCGCTGGACGGATGTCCTGACCCGTCAGCGAGATCTGCTCGACCTCCTTGGCCTTGAGATCCCCAGGCTTGGTGAGTAGTAGTAGCTATGTCTTTACTACTATGTTTTCTCCTGCTGTGTTATTATATTGCAAATTTTTGTTTTTTACCAGGAGCAATAATGCTGCTCATTACATTGTAGGTAAATTATATTTCAAAATCTTCTGTGCATTTCAGGTACACTGCTCTCCTTCTTCTCAGTAGTGTTGCTACTATGCTTATTTGTTTTAGATTTTGTGTTCATTTCATTGGCCTGTGAAATTATGTATGAGTGTAGTTGAAAGAACTGCGTAATGCTACACACTAAGGTTCAGATTTTTAATTACCGGCGCATCCCTGCAAAGTAGCAGGGATGCGCCAGTAATTGTGCGTCACGCCACCATCAACCATAGTGCGCCGTATTTACAATGCGGCGCACCATGGGCCCAAAACGTCACCAAAGCGTTACGCATCTGTGCCGTAAAGGCGGCGCATTGCTGGAGTTGCGTCGCAACGATGGTGCAGCTCCATCAATGCTCTGGGGTGCCCTATCTCCCCAATGCTGCGTCAAGCCGTACCTGTGCTTCAAGCAGGCGCAGGGTTTGAGTCATGCATCATTGTCCTCAAAGTGACTGATTGAAATCTTGTATATTTCCCTCAGCCACTTTTAGGATGCGTTCCTGCACAGGAACGCCCTCCCTTGCGCCGGAACGCCCCCTATTGGCGCAGGGCTTTACAACGTGATGCATCTCCCATATGCGTCACGTTGTTAATATACGCCGCACCATTGCGCCTCTTTTGTGCTGTCGCTGCGTCACAAAAGTCACGCAACAATGGAGCAAAAGAGCCGCAAGGGCCTTCTAAATCAGCCCCTACAGACTCAAGTCCAGTCCTTCCTTTGTACACATGGCGATAAGAAGACATAGTGGTGGTGGATTAATAGTTTGAGTATTTTAATGACTGGTTAATGTAGTAGGAAACTTTAGTGTTGTCGCTGCTCTTCAATCACGATGGACTTTGGCTGTCACTTTGCGTGCTGCGGACTGCTGCCTGCCAATCCTAGGCAAACCCTTTTAGTACTTTGTTTAGTGAGTTACATAGGGTAGTTTCCAATTCGACGGTCCGCAAATCAAGCAATACTAAAGTATAGACGTAGTCGACCACATGAGATTGGTCAATAATATATCCCGTGGAGTCGTTCCCTATTTGCTATTTCGCAAAAATATTTTGTTACTTTGTTAGTTCTTTTGAAATGTTTGATTTGGTTGAGAAATATCATCCATGTTTTCTGTTTTTCTTTCTTTCATGTTGTACATCAGCTTACCCCAGGGGCAAGAGGAGGACACAGGAGGAGGAGGAGGAGGGTGCTGTTGACGATGCAGGCCAGGACCGGGCAGGCGAGGGCTCCTTTGCTGGCCCCAGTAAGTTTTAATTTTAATATAGAGTACTTATTTTTTCCTAGCGTTCCTCATTCGATTTTTTCTAAATCGTCTTTGATCTTCTTGTAGACAGGATCTAAATTCTTATCCTGCCTCGACTATGACTCCGTGTGGTATTACTAGATTATTCTCATTAGTCTGTCTGTGTAGCTAACTAAGATTGCACATTTGGCATTTCTATTGGACTCCCATTCTAGTCAGCAATAGCTCTATGCACTGAGTGCAGTCCTCTGGGATTGTCCATAATGTCTTTTCAAGTATTCTAAATGTTTATGCTTTGACCATTGCCAACAATAAAAAGGTGAATGACCACCAAGAAAGAATAAGATACTACTTTACTTTTGGTTTGGATAGGAGGACAACCCATTCTACTACTGTTGCAGGGACAAATCTGCACAAACAGAACTATGGACACTAAATAATGCATCGCTTAGCTTATCAATTATAATAGGTGCTGTAACTGTTAGACTTTCCACATACCTCAGTGATAACAGACGTTGTAGTTGAACCCCCAATCTCCTTACTGACTAGATAGTGTGGCAGAGTCATTTAGCTCCCAAAGTCACCGATGGCAGAGGCACGGACTCATGCTTGCAAAAATTCGAAAACCTTTAGCTCATCCACTCTAGTCTGGAGGACCAAAAACCACAGAGTCTAGTTAAGTTTAAAAGCTTCATTAAAAGTAAACACATTTATTAAATTCAAGTTTGTCATAAAAGTGAACGTGTAACTGAAAATGGAAAAGTGCTTAGTGCTGACGATTAATTGGACACATTTCTTGTGGTCGAGCCGAGCTCTCACCTGGTTTGAACTTGATCCTGCTCGTGTTCTTAGAAGTCAAGGTTCTGTCTGTTAGGAGAAAAAGTGGTGCGTGTTAAAAAGTAAAAAGCAAACATTCATCAGTTGTGCCAACAAGTGCAGCAAGACAACAGCCTTCCCTGGAAAAAGGGACATTTTTACTCTAGAGTACACAGTCATAAATTATTAAATTGTATACTGTTTTTTTCACAATTCTTTCTTCCTCCTAGACCAAATATTATATAGTAGTGAGTGGTGTATTCTAACATTATTAAATGTACTTTGTAGGTGGAACATCTGGAGACGGGGCCAGCGCGGAGGTGGTGGTGGCATTGGACGAGGAGGACAACTCTGGGGAGGAGGCGGTGCAAGTGCCGGACAAGGACATGCCTGTGAGGGTTCACACAGTGGTGGCGGGCAGAGGTAAGCTATACATTCCTTAGTCATTGAGATTGAAGACTGCAGAGTGTGCTTTCTGCATGGGTGTATTATAAAAAAAGCAGGTAGTAGCCTCCTCTAAATGTACTTCGACTTAGCTGTGAAGTTTTTGTCGAGAAGAATCCCAATCAGATCTGAGGTGAACTTGATGGATTGGATGAACGAAAAGCGAAAGAAGGGTGTAAGTAAGTGTGTGGAAGCACGAGAAATGTAATGATGACTGGCAAAGAAGAATGATATGTGTTTGCTTGGTCCCCGAGGTGGCTGGGAAGGTAAGAAAATGGTATGGTGCATGGCTGGGTGACTGATGAAGCAAGGATGGGTGGAAGGAGAACAGCCTGGGTGGGTGAGACAGAAACTGTATGTGTGCAATATACTTTGAATGGATGGATGCCTGGATCATTCATGGTACTATCTGACTCTTAGAAGCATATGTGTATCTAGAGAGAGTAGACGGTCACTGGATGAACTAAGTGTTACTTTGAAGAGCATGTAACACCGCACCCGCACGTCCGTTCCAGTGTAGGAAAGGCAAGGCAAAGAAGTTGTAACGTTGTCCAAATACTACCATGAATAGTAGCAGTAGTTTGTATTGCAACTGCAAGCACAGCACATATCCGGTTATTACGGTGGACACTCCCTACCTCTCTTAATAACTTTAGTTTAGTAGTAGTACGTCATTCATGTGTGGGGGTATCACTGTTCACTCAATAATAAGCAAAGCACCTAAAGTCATCCCATATGTCATCAAATACATCCCATGTGAAGTGATAGATAATCAGATAATTTAGCTTCTTCATTTTCCTTTTCTAATACTCATTTGCACTGTAGGGTGAAAGCTAAATTAATTAAGCAGTAGCCCTTTTAACAGAGTATTCTCAGTGCCACCCGTAATAGAAAAGTAAGAGCTTCACCACCTGCATGTACTGGACCGGTACAGTAACGCAAGTCTGTCTCACTCACCATGGTGTGCGTCTGTTTTTCTCGGGTGCAAGTTCACTGCGCTGGCATTATGCCGGCTTGCATAAGATAACGTACCAATTTTCCTAAACAAGAGAGAAGAAGAAGAATAAGAGTGGTGTACTGTCATAGTCGACTGTAATGGAAGTCCATAGTGCTCGTAGAATTTGTTCCTGAAACTCCCACTAATGTTAGAGCAAGGATGAAGAAGTCGGAGGTTACATAGATACTGTCCTCAATAGTTATGTACTGTGCTTTCAATTTGCTACTTGTACTGTGACAACTTTCCTGCTCAATCATTTTGTGTTAATCTTAAGGAGCATTGGTTACAGACTATGTCTTTCTTTTTTCATGTAGTTGCTCCTTCCAAATCCAAGACACCATCAAAGAGGAAGGAGCTGGCTCGAATGGCCCGGCAACGGAGGCTGGATGCCACTGTCGCTGAATATCGGCGGCTGGTGGCCCTGGAGGAGGAGGAGACGCAGTCTGGTACAACAACAACGTCCACTGGGACAGCTGCATCCTCCTCCGTGCGGGCTGCCAGCCAGCGCAGTGCTCCAGCGGTACGGAGTCAGGCTACCAAAGCCAAATGCCACCGCCCAGCAGCAAAGAAAGCAGCTGCCCCTCACAGGATTTGCAAGGCACACCGGCGCCGCTTATCCCTCAGACTGTCCTACCTGGAGCAGAAGGTCTATAACTATAAGAATGTGGTGGAGGGCCTCCGCTTCGAACTTGCCACCCTCCGCAAGGAGCATGATGCCCTGGCTGCTAATTCCAACAGCACCCTGCCATAGTGTCCCTTGCCCCTTTTTTAGAGACTTTTGGGGGGTGGGAATTGGGAGTTGGGATTTTTGGGGACTTTTGAAGGACAATCGTTGGGGTTAGGGAGGGTCTTGCGGGAGAATATTTTGTTAGGGCTATAAAAATATACTTTTTGAAACTTTATCTGACCATACCTGTTTTTTACTGCTTTTGAGTCTGGTGGGTGGGGGTTTAACAGTAAGTTTGTTTTCCTGAATAGTCCTAGGACTTTAGTAGTACTACCGTCAATCCAATCTCTCGTCTCTCCTAATACTCCATTATACTACCTCCAACCAAACGCCTATCTTACCTGTAATTTCTGTTTGCAAGTAGGGCTAGGCCCAGGGCTGGCTCCACGGGAAACAGCGAATAAGGTTGGCAATCCTGGGCGGCTAAAATTTCCTCATAGCGGTGGTACAAGTGGTGTGACACAGTGGCAGTTGCATGCCTATGAAAAAAAAAATGAAATCTGGTTTGTCCTCCTGAGCAATACAACGAAACAATAGAGAATATAGCAGGTGACAGAAGTACACTAGAACAGTGCCACATTGTAGCCTAACAAATGTTAAAGTATAACTAATTTGGTTGAAGTTCTTTGACATTAGCCATGGGTCTTTGTCAATCAGAGTAAGAATATATCCTCGGATTTCTTCACCAGCCTGTTGCTATCACCTTATCCTCCCCAGCAAGTGTGTGAATTTATTGCTGTAATTTAGTCACACATCAATGAAAACCACACAGCCCGGGGGAAGAGGGTTAGGGTTTGAAAAATGGATGGGTACAGGGGTTTTTGGGAAAGGTTTTGGGAGACAAGAAAAAATAGCACAGCATGGACAAACAATTGTGAACATAAACAAATCTTTGGGTACAAACCTATCCATCAATCTTTGAAAGTGCATGCACTACTGCATGCATGTCAGTGAAAAGTAAGTAGTACTTTCGACAACTGTGGAAGAAAGAATGCGACAGTACAGGGCGTGTGTGGAATTATTGATAACTATATTCAACATAAGGTCTCTGTAGCCAGATACCTGACAGCCTTGCTGGTCACTATAAATCCATTCACACCAACACTCAATGGGGTTGGTCTGGAAGGTATAATAGATAGAAAAGGAGAAATTGCTCTTTTTCTAGGTGTCCCCTCACTCACCAGGGTTGCCCCTTGGTGACATGCTTCATCATTGGGGCCATCCCAGTCCTCTACGGGCTGGGGCGTGCTGCGACTTGCGAATTACGCAGGAGCACTCACAAATGACTATGTGTGGTGCAGATGTGATAGTGGAGTGGACTAAGTGATGTGTTAAGGGATCAATTTAGAAGCAGAGAGAGATCCAAGAAATGCAGTCACAGTCAGAGAAAAAGGCAAGGGATACTGTATCTATGTTGTTGTAGTTGTCCTGTTGAAAGTGGTAAGTAAGTTGCCTGCAGAAAAAGAATCCTCTTATTAGCGGCACTCCTCCATTGCAGCCGACGCTTCGTCCATCGATGTTGGTCACCAGAAGACACCCTGTAAAAAAAGCACAGCATAGACAAACAATTGAACATAAACAATTCTTTGGGTACAAACCTATCCATCAATCTTTGAAAGTGCATGCACTACTGCATGCATGTCAGTGAAAAGTAAGTAGTACTTTCGACAACTGTGGAAGAAGGAATGCGAAAGTACAGGGCGTGTGTGGAATTATTGATAACTATATTCAACATAAGGTCTCTGTAGCCAGATACCTGAGAGCCTTGCTGGTCACTATAAATCTATTCACAACACTCAATGGGGTTGGTCTGGAAGGTATAGTAGATAGAAAAGGAGAAATTGCTCTTTTTCTAGGTGTCCCCATACTCCCCAGGGTTGCCCCTTGGTGACATGCTTCATCATTGGGGCCATCCCAGTCCTCTACGGGCTGGGGCGTGCTGCGACTTGCGAATTACGTAGGAGCACTTACAAATGACTATGTGTGGTGCAGATGTGATAGTGGAGTGGACTAAGTGATGTGTTAAGGGATCAATTTAGAAGCAGAGAGAGATCCAAGAAATGCAGTCACAGTCAGAGAAAAAGGCAAGGGATACTGTATCTATGTTGTTGTAGTTGTCCTGTTGAAAGTGGTAAGTAAGTTGCCTGCAGAAAAAAAATCCTCTTATTAGCGGCACTCCTCCATTGCAGCCGACGCTTCGTCCATCGATGTTGGTCACCAGAAGACACCCTGTAAAAAAAGCACAGCATAGACAAACAATTGAACATAAACAATTCTTTGGGTACAAACCTATCCATCAATCTTTGAAAGTGCATGCACTACTGCATGCATGTCAGTGAAAAGTAAGTAGTACTTTCGACAACTGTGGAAGAAGGAATGCGACAGTACAGGGCGTGTGTGGAATTATTGATAACTATATTCAACATAGGGTCTCTGTAGCCAGATACCTGAGAGCCTTGCTGGTCACTATAAATCTATTCACAACACTCAATGGGGTTGGTCTGGAAGGTATAGTAGATAGAAAAGGAGAAATTGCTCTTTTTCTAGGTGTCCCCATACTCACCAGGGTTGCCCCTTGGTGACATGCTTCATCATTGGGGCCATCCCAGTCCTCTACGGGCTGGGGCGTGCTGCGACTTGCGAATTACGTAGGAGCACTTACAAATGACTATGTGTGGTGCAGATGTGATAGTGGAGTGGACTAAGTGATGTGTTAAGGGATCAATTTAGAAGCAGAGAGAGATCCAAGAAATGCAGTCACAGTCAGAGAAAAAGGCAAGGGATACTGTATCTATGTTGTTGTAGTTGTCCTGTTGAAAGTGGTAAGTAAGTTGCCTGCAGAAAAAAAATCCTCTTATTAGCGGCACTCCTCCATTGCAGCCGACGCTTCGTCCATCGATGTTGGTCACCAGAAGACACCCTGTCCACTGCCTGCCTGATGCTGAATTGTGGCTCGCTAATGTGAAGCCTGACTCCATCCTTTTTTCCCCATTGCAGAGACTGAAACCCGGCCTGTAATTATTCAACGAAAAACAGGAAGTGATATAATATTACAACACCACTGATAAATAAATATAAGGTATGTAGGCTGTGGAGTGCAAAAAGTCACACTTTGATTTTCCTAGTAGACAGTACAATATTTTTGAAAGTGCGTACTCTGTCTGAGTCACCTTTTGAAGGATAAATAAGTAGGGGCAAATTAATGTAGCGGATCTTTCCCCTCAAGCTAGGTGTACTGTAAACTGTGTTTTAGAACAAAATTAGATCTTCCCAGCAGTGCTCCCACCCAGACCCTTACTAAAGCCAGTTGCAAAAATGTAGAAGACCCCCAATCAAATCTCAAAAAACGAGGCCTAGCAGAAAACTGGTGACAAAACTTACTTTGAAAGTAAAAGTAGGCCGAAGTACCCCCTTACTAATTACCCCTTACCCACCGTGGATTGCATTCAAACCACTTGCAAGCAACCAAGCAAAAGTATCCATAGCCAGCATCGCTTCAAGGCTCGAAAACCCCCCACCCAAACACATGCAATAGAAATACTGCTAACCCTAACGAACCCTAAGTTAAGAATCGTGGCAAAGGCTTTCTTTAACTATGCCAAATCCCCCCTTTCCCACCATGGATTTTCTTCAAATGTCTTGCAACCAAAATTACACATTCTCACGAGTGCTCTAAGACCCCAGAACTCAGTTGCAAAAATCTAGAACACCCCGAAACACATGCAATCCTGCTGCTAGGGCTAACCCTAACGAACCCTAAGTTACAAAAAGTGCCAAAAGGCTTTTCCGTGAGGATTTTGTCCCAACCACTTCTACCCGGTATTAGACCTTCCCAGGAATGCCCCAAGACCCGCCAACCCACCCGCCAAGAAGCATAACACCCCCAAACAGGCCAAAAGCAAAATCTCATACTTGAAATATTTCTCGGCCTTCGGTCCAAACGCGCTGCGTAGCTAGGCCATAAGTCGGGGTTGCCACCACGGATTCCCTGAAAAGCAAATGCAATCAAGATTAGAGTGTCCCAGCAGTGCTACCAGACCCCGAAACTCACCCACAAACAGATGGAACCCCCCCTAAGAGCACCTCAAAGGCAAGCAAGTCATCAAAAACACAAAAAAAATTCCGCCTGGGATTTGGTCCAAACCACTTTTATCCGGTATTAGAGCTTCCCAGCAATGGCCCCAGCGCCGTCAACCCAGGAGAAAACGAGTAGAAGACCCCCAAACAGCCAAAGAGCAAAAGTACAAAAATGGGGACTTTGTCAGTTTTTCCCAAATTTCCCAAATCACTCCGTGCGCGCTCTGCAGCTAGGCCCTAACTCCCCTCTGCCACCATGGATTTGCTTCAAACCTTTTGCAAAGTAAAGTATATATAGCCAGCAGTGCGCCCAGACCCCGAAACCCACCCACAAACACCAGGAAGCCCCCCAAACAGGCCCCCGAAAACGCTACATTGAGCAAAATGTCAGAAATAGCAAAAAAAAAATCGGCCTGGATTTTGTCCCAACCACTTCAACCCGGTATTAGACCTTCCCAGGAATGCCCCAAGACCCGCCAACCCACCCGCCAAGAAGCATAACACCCCCAAACAGGCCAAAAGCAAAATCTCATACTTGCAATATTTCTCGGCCTTCGGTCCAAACGCGCTGCGTAGCTAGGCCATAAGTCGGGGTTGCCACCACGGATTTCCTGAAAAGCAAATGCAATCAAGATTAGAGTGTCCCAGCAGTGCTCCCAGACCCCGAAACTCACCCACAAACAGACGGAACCCCCCCTAAGAGCACCTCAAAGGCAAGCAAGTCATCAAAAACACAAAAAAAATTCCGCCTCGGATTTGGTCCAAACCACTTTTATCCGGTATTAGAGCTTCCCAGCAATGGCCCCAGCGCCGTCAACCCAGGAGAAAACGAGTAGAAGACCCCCAAACAGCCAAAGAGCAAAAGTACAAAAATGGGGACTTTGTCAGTTTTTCCCAAATTTCCCAAATCACTCCGTGCGCGCTCTGCAGCTAGGCCCTAACTCCCCTCTGCCACCATGGATTTGCTTCAAACCTCTTGCAAAGTAAAGTATATATAGCCAGCAGTGCGCCCAGACCCCGAAACCCACCCACAAACACCAGGAAGCCCCCCAAACAGGCCCCCGAAAACGCTACATTGAGCAAAATGTCAGAAATAGCAACAAAAAAAAATCGGCCTGGATTTTGTCCCAACCACTTCAACCCGGTATTAGACCTTCCCAGGAATGCCCCAAGACCCGCCAACCCACCCGCCAAGAAGCATAACACCCCCAAACAGGCCAAAAGCAAAATCTCATACTTGCAATATTTCTCGGCCTTCGGTCCAAACGCGCTGCGTAGCTAGGCCATAAGTCGGGGTTGCCACCACGGATTTCCTGAAAAGCAAATGCAATCAAGATTAGAGTGTCCCAGCAGTGCTCCCAGACCCCGAAACTCACCCACAAACAGACGGAACCCCCCCTAAGAGCACCTCAAAGGCAAGCAAGTCATCAAAAACACACAAAAAATTCCGCCTCGGATTTGGTCCAAAACACTTTTATCCGGTATTAGAGCTTCCCAACAATGGTCCCAGAGCCGTCAACTCACCTGCAAAGAGGTAGAACAACACCCCCACAAGTGCTGAGTCTTTCTTCATTGGGCGTAAACCAGCCCTCTGGTTTGATGGAAATAGGAGTCTGAAGGAGGAGGATAGAGGAGCATGTTCTTCTGAACTTGTGAACCTGAGGAATGCAGACTGCGGCAACTTCAAATCAATTAGCAAACCAGTGAAGACAGTTCTGCTGATGGGCTTGTTTTTGTGATTATCTGTTTAAAGTTTGAAATATATTAACTGTGCACAACAAAGAAAGACAGACACACAGGAATAAAAGTGAATAAGGACAAACAAGAAAGTTATTGATTCGTTGTCTCATTTTCAGGGCTCAGTATCACGGTCCAGGAATGAGAATAAGGCTTCGTCATCATACTCTGCGAATTCAGGCAGGGTGAGCTCAGTGTCACCTGACAGAGTAGAAATTCCCTCATCTATGTTGCTGGCCACCTCGTCTTCACCCGGCGCGATTTCTCGTACTCTGAAATCTGGTGGTATGAGGTGCTGATTCATCTTGATCATTAATAACCTCTCCACATTTTTGGGCGAGAGGCGGCTCCGTTTGGGAGTTACAATGCCACCAGCAGCACTGAAAACACGTTCAGAAGACACGCTTGCGAGTGGGCAAGACAAGTAGTTTAAAGCCAGGTTGGTGAGCTGTGGCCACAATTCTTTTTTCCCATGCCAATACGCCAATGGGTCAGAATTAACATAGACCTCTGTTGAGTCATTCAGATAGTCCTTCACCATCGACTCAAGGTCCTCATCCAAGGTTCCTCCACTTTGCTTAGCTCTTGCTGTGCCTCTGACCTTTTGAGAACCAAACCCACGCAGAGCTAGCCAATCCTCTTCAGCCTCCAATGTTTCTGTTTTGTCTGGTGCAGATGATCCGGTTGCCGGTGTCTTTAACGGCTGAGAGGTCACTTGTGCCACAGCCACAGGTGCAGAAGTGGATTGTTTTAACTGGGGATGTCCTGCTGATGTACTGCCATTTCCTTCAATTTCCAGCCGTTCTATTTCAAACCTCTTGGCTGACAAGGCTAGCCAATGTTTGTACTTTGGAACATGTTCATCATCAAAAGGAAAGAATGCTTGGCCTGCCAGCGCCTTTTTGTAGCGTGGATCCAGAATAGTAGCACAAATGTAATGCTCTTCTGAGTGGATCTTTTTAAGACGTTCATCACCTTGTAGGAGCTCTAATAATTTCTCAGCCAGAGCAAAAGAGTCTTGGTTTTTTACATCTTTTTCAAACATAGAACACACCTCCTTCAGTTGGTCCTCCAGCATGTACAACAATGGGATAGCTTTTCCCAAATTACAGTCCTCCTTGCTGACTGCACGCGTGAAGAACTCAAAAGGATGAAGCATGCGTGTCAGGCTTTGAACTATGTTCCATTGCGCCGCACCCATCCTCAGGTCCTCTGTACCCTCTGTCAAGAAATATTGATTGAGTACCGTATACTGCTCATACAGACGCTCAAGCATGTAGAAGGTTGAGTTCCAACGTGTTACCACCTCCTGGATGAGTGCTTTCACTGGCATTTGACGTTGATATAGCAGGCTCCTCAGCTGCTTCCGGGCCTTAAAAGAATGGCTGAAATGGTTGCACATTTTTCGGCAGGTGTCCAATACTCTGTACGCTGCACTGCCTTTATTACCCAAGAATTTTTGGACAACCAGGTTTATACAGTGCGCCAAACACGGCACTCTGAAATAGTCACCCTGCCTCATGGCCTTAACTATATTGGCGCCATTGTCCGTGGAAACATAACCAACCTGGCGTTTTAGTGGGGACAGCCAGTTAAGGACCTTTGTATTAAAGACATCCAAAATGTTTTCTGCTGTGTGACGTTTCTCCAAACCAAACATGGCTACTGTTGCATGTTTCCGAGCAGCTTTAAAAACAATGTCCGTGTCAACACCTGTGTTTAGCTTTGCTTTAGCCCCTGAAAAAGAGACCCAGTGTGCAGTGATGCACATGTAATCAGCGCCTGCGCCACTGGTCCACATGTCTGTTGTCAGATGTATAGTGTGAACAGCACTCTTCTGCAAAGCTGCCCCAATCACCTTCAGAACATCTTCATGTAGTGCTGGAACCGTAACTCGGGCAAAATAGAACCGGCTAGGAACCTTCCATTTAGGGCAGAGCTCTGCCACTAATTCTAGAAAACCAACCCCTTCTACAAAAGAAAAAGGGAGAAGGTCCAGAGCTAGCATTTTAGCCAGCTTAGTGTTATACAGATGCGTCAGTGGGTGGTTGCGTTCATATTGCGCTTCTGTAAACAACATCTTTTTAATGTTGCCCTGGACCAAGGATTTACGGGATGATGATGATATCTTCGACCCAGTTACGCTCGCTGATGAACTTTTCCGCATTGATGTCTCACTCTCTCCCACACTCTTAGTGTGCCTCACATGGGGTGTGCTGCTGACAGGGGTACTGGGTGTAAGTGAAGTGTTTGAATCGTCTTCTTCCTCCTCGTCATCATCAGATGAAAAATCAACGTTTTCATTACGTGCAATTCTGGCTTCCTTGAACGCCTCTAGGTGCGGAAACCATTGGACAGGGTGCGCTCTCCTAAGATGACCTCTCTGGCCTCCGGTACCATAGTTGGTACCAAACTTACCATGACTAACTCGAAGCTTACAAATGCTACAAATGGCTACGTTTTCCATTTTTGGGCAAACACTAAAGAAGTCCCAAACTGGAGACTTGAAATGTCTTTGGGGGCCGGAGGAGTCGGCGATACTGGTGGTGGTGGTCCTGCTGCTAATGCCAGATGAAGTGGAGAATGTGGATTGCCGAACTTCAGTACGTTTTGCACTTTCACCACCACAAATTGAGGTTGAGGTGGATCGAGGTCCCTTCTTGCGAGGAAGAAATATGGAAGCGGTAGGTGTTGGTGTACTAGTTAACTCCAAATCCAATGATTGTTGTATTTCCATTGCCTCCTCGTCGACATCATCATCACGCTCAGCAGCTTCTCGGGATAGGGTCAAAATGTCTCTTTGCTGCATGCCCGCTGGGGCTGCAGTGACCTTTGTGATGACTGGCTCGTCGTCATCGTGAGAGGCTTCATCACCAGCAGTATCTGTCACTTCTTGTTGAGCCTCATCACACTCCACAGCTATGAGTTTTTCGACGACCTTCCTTTTACGCTTAGGTACCTTTGTCAGATCATGGTGTGCCTCACTCTCAGACCGCAGTGGTGGTTCCCAAGTTTGATCCATATCATCAGAAGGAGGTGGGCTTGAAGAAGATATAGACACCCCCCTTGATCTTTTCCTTGCTAGGGATGTGGAAGACAATGAATGATCATCAGGAGGAGTGGCTTCCAATGATACCTCGGCTTCATTGTCGATTTCCTGATGTGCCCCTACTTCGGGAGGAACAACTATTGTGGGCACTTGTGACCCTCCATGCACCTCTGCTTGCGCATCTCCTTTTGCTGCCTCTCCTTCCACATGTACTTGGGCTTGTACTTGCACATGGTGTTGTTGTTGCGGCTGTGGTTGTTCAACTCTTGTCAGATGAGTTACAACAACCTGTGTTGATTCAGGGACATTGCTGCTACTTTCTTGCGATGAGCCAACATCACTGGTCGATGGTGATTGGAGAAGTACACTGACTGCCTCTGAAGCACTCAAGGGCTTTGACTTACGTTGGCGTGGTGGTGGAGGCACTGAACCCAATGGAGCAGGGGTGCTGCTCCCAGCTTGGTCCCCAGCAGATCCTGCTGCTGCTGCAGGCGTACTTTTTTTTTTGCTCCCAAAAAACGTGGCGGTTGGCACACCAGCCTCCTTGGTAACTTGCTTCTTCTGCTCCTTACTAGCAACTTTCTTGCTAGAGGAGCTACGGAGACCTTTTTTGGGGCCATCTTCTTCAGAGCAGGTCAGACAGCAGGCCGCAGTTGCACGAATTGTAGAGTTGTCTGAGGCCAGACGTGACGTCGTGTGACGTTATGCTGCACACACACACCGCTGCAGGACTTCTTCCTGGCACTGGTGGTTCTCTTGAGTCTTGTGCACCTAAAAACAATGGAAGACAGAGGAACATCAGTTCAGTTATACACCCCCAAAAAATCGAAAAAAACCAGAAAAATCAGCACAATCCCATTCCATCCATGCCCTCCATGATGTTTAAGTTCAAGACAGCCCACAGAAAGACTAGGCCCATGCTAGACTCAAATACCCCTGGTGAAAAGGCCACAAGTACAGCCCCAAAAAACGAAAAACACTGAAAAATCGGCACAATCCCAATCCATCCATGCCCTCCATGATGTTTAAATTCAAGACAACCCACAGAAAGACTAGGCCCATGCTAGACTCAAATACCCCTGGTGAAAAGGCCACTAGTACAGCCCCAAAAAACAAAATCACTGAAAAATCAGCACAATCCCAATCCATTCATGCCCTCCATGATGTTTAAATTCAAGACAACCCACAGAAAGACTAGGCCCATGCAAGACTCACTACCCCTGGGCATAAAGGTTGAAAAGTAGGCAAAATGGTTGCAGGCCTAACAACAAAGCCTGTATTCGAAATGGCCACTTGCCTCCCAGCACATGGCCAGGGCCTGTAGCAGCACTCAAAATGGCCCCCAGCCACATGGCCTGTCCCTCCCCATGAACACCCCCAAAAATCGAAAAACACTGCAAAATCAGCACAATCCCATTCCATCCACGCCCTCCATGATGTTTAAGTTCAAGACACCCCACAGAAAGACTAGGCCCATGCTAGACTCAAATACCCCTGGTGAAAAGGCCACAAGTACAGCCCCAAAAAACGAAAATTACTGAAAAATCAGCACAATCCCAATCCATCCATGCCCTCCATGATGTTTAAGTTCAAGACAGCCCACAGAAAGGCTAGGCCCATGCTAGACTCAAATACCCCTGGTGAAAAGGCCACAAGTACAGCCCCAAAAAACGAAAATCACTGAAAAATCAGCACAATCCCATTCCATCCATGCCCTCCATGATGTTTAAGTTCAAGACACCCCACAGAAAGACTAGGCCCATGCTAGACTCAAATACCCCTGGTGAAAAGGCCACAAGTACAGCCCCAAAAAACGAAAATCACTGCAAAATCAGCACAATCCCAATCCAGCCATGCCCTCCATGATGTTTAAATTCAAGACAACCCACAGAAAGACTAGGCCCATGCTAGACTCAAATACCCCTGGTGAAAAGGCCACAAGTACAGCCCCAAAAAACGAAAATCATTGAAAAATCAGCACAATCCCATTCCATCCATGCCCTCCATGATGTTTAAGTTCAAGACACCCCACAGAAAGACTAGGCCCATGCTAGACTCAAATACCCCTGGTGAAAAGGCCACAAGTACAGCCCCAAAAAACGAAAATCACTGAAAAATCAGCACAATCCCAATCCATCCATGCCCTCCATGATGTTTAAATTCAAGACAACCCACAGAAAGACTAGGCCCATGCTAGACTCAAATACCCCTGGTGAAAAGGCCACAAGTACAGCCCCAAAAAACGAAAATCACTGAAAAATCAGCACAATCCCAATCCATCCATGCCCTCCATGATGTTTAAATTCAAGACAACCCACAGAAAGACTAGGCCCATGCAAGACTCACTACCCCTGGGCATAAAGGTTGAAAAGTAGGCAAAATGGTTGCAGGCCTAACAACAATGCCTGCATTCAAAATGGCCACTTGCCTCCCAGCACATGGCCAGTGCCTGTAGCAGCACTCAAAATGGCCCCCAGCCACATGGCCTGTCCCTCCCCATGAACACCCCCAAAAATCGAAAAACACTGCAAAATCAGCAAAATCCCATTCCATCCAAGCCCTCCATGATGTTTAACTTCAAGACAGCCCACAGAAAGACTAGGCCCATGCTAGACTCAAATACCCCTGGTGAGAAGGCCACAAGTACAGCCCCAAAAAACGAAAATCACTGAAAAATCAGCACAATCCCAATCCATCCATGCCCTCCATGATGTTTAAATTCAAGACAACCCACAGAAAGACTAGGCCCATGCTAGACTCAAATACCCCCGGTGAAAAGGCCACAAGTACAGCCCCAAAAAACGAAAATCACTGAAAAATCAGCACAATCCCAATCCATCCATGCCCTCCATGATGTTTAAATTCAAGACAACCCACAGAAAGACTAGGCCCATGGAAGACTCACTACCCCTGGGCATAAAGGTTGAAAAGTAGGCAAAATGGTTGCAGGCCTAACAACAATGCCTGCATTCAAAATGGCCACTTGCCTCCCAGCACATGGCCAGTGCCTGTAGCAGCACTCAAAATGGCCCCCAGCCACATGGCCTGTCCCTCCCCATGAACACCCCCAAAAATCGAAAAACACTGCAAAATCAGCAAAATCCCATTCCATCCATGCCCTCCATGATGTTTAACTTCAAGACAGCCCACAGAAAGACTAGGCCCATGCTAGACTCAAATACCCCTGGTGAGAAGGCCACAAGTACAGCCCCAAAAAACGAAAATCACTGAAAAATCAGCACAATCCCAATCCATCCATGCCCTCCATGATGTTTAAATTCAAGACAGCCCACAGAAAGACTAGGCCCATGCTAGACTCAAATACCCCTGGTGAAAAGGCCACAAGTACAGCCCCAAAAAACGAAAATCACTGAAAAATCAGCACAATCCCAATCCATCCATGCCCTCCATGATGTTTAAATTCAAGACAACCCACAGAAAGACTAGGCCCATGCAAGACTCACTACCACTGGTCATAAAGGTGGAAAAGTAGGCAAAATGGTTGCAGGCCTAACAACAAAGCCTGCATTCAAAATGGCCACTTGCCTCCCAGCACATGGCCAGGGCATGTAGCAGCACTCAAAATGGCCCCCAGCCACATGGCCTGTCCCTCCCCATGAACACCCCCAAAAATCGAAAAACACTGCAAAATCAGCACAATCCCATTCCATCCATGCCCTCCATGATGTTTAAGTTCAAGACACCCCACAGAAAGACTAGGCCCATGCTAGACTCAAATACCCCTGGTGAAAAGGCCACAAGTACAGCCCCAAAAAACGAAAATCACTGAAAAATCAGCACAATCCCAATCCATCCATGCCCTCCATGATGCTTAAATTCAAGACAACCCACAGAAAGACTAGGCCCATACTAGACTCAAATACCCCTGGTGAAAAGGCCACAAGTACAGCCCCAAAAAACGAAAATCACTAAACATCCGCACAATCCCAATCCATCCATGCCCTCCATGATGTTTAAATTCAAGACAACCCACAGAAAGACTAGGCCCATGCAAGACTCACTACCCCTGGGCATAAAGGTTGAAAAGTAGGCAAAATGGTTGCCGGCCTAACAACAAAGCCTGCATTCAAAATGGCCACTTGCCTCCCAGCACATGGCCAGGGCCTGTAGCAGCACTCAAAATGGCCCCCAGCCACATGGCCTGTCCCTCCCCATGAACACCCCCAAAAATCGAAAAACACTGCAAAATCAGCACAATCCCATTCCATCCATGCCCTCCATGATGTTTAAGTTCAAGACACCCCACAGAAAGACTAGGCCCATGCTAGACTCAAATACCCCTGGTGAAAAGGCCACAAGTACAGCCCCAAAAAACGAAAATCACTGAAAAATCAGCACAATCCCAATCCATCCATGCCCTTCATGATGTTTAAGTTCAAGACAACCCACAGAAAGACTCAGTCCACCCACCACTGAGTACCCCTGGGCAAAAGGCCCCAAAACAGCCCAAAAATCGAAAAGTCCAAAATTTTAGTTGCAGCAACTGTAATGCCCCAAACAAACTTACTTGTAAAATTTCTAATCCAACAGTGATCCAAAGAAAGTCAAAAAAGCCTCAAATCCAAATATCCAGCAGCATCCACAAAAAGTAATCCTTCCAGCTCCAGATCCAAATGAAAAGTGACCAGGAGATGGACAAAGCACTGGGAGGAGCCTGCTGGACAGGAACAGGAAGTTGAAGACTGTGGGGCACTTCCTTCCTCCCACCCCCCTCTCCCCCTCCCCAAAATGGACTCCTCGCTAAAAAAGTGCAGGCAAATGTCAACCTAAGGAGTTATTAAGATACAAATCATCATTTCAAGAAGGTTTATGCTGCTTGCTGGTGGATTTCTTGTGCAGAATTGCAAATTTTATATTTTAGCTTGTGCGAGATTGTTGCTGCTCTCCGCATCTCAAATCTCGCAATTGCAAAGTACCGCGAGACGTGATCTCGCCGTACTCGCGTTGACAAACTCTCGCTGTGCAAGTTGGCAAACCGCGATGACGTAATCGCGCTCGCCAAATTCCCGCGGGATCACACAGCAAGATCCAAAATGGCGCAGCACTCGCAAAATATCGAGAAAAACAACTCGGCAAACGATGATAAACGCCGCGCGCCGCAAAAATTGTATCACCAACGCCGCGCGCCGCAAAAAAAATCCGCTGCGTGCGAATTTGCGGATTTTGCGGGAAATTCGCAAATCTCGCGGATTGCGAATTTCCCGAAAATCCGCAAAATCCGCGAGCGTAACGGATTTTCCGCCCATGCTTACTCTTGATGAAAATATGGTTCTGTGCTTGAGGTGTGGCTCCAACAGCCTCCAAAAATATTACGAAAGTTAAGTCTATTCAGAATGTTTTTCTTTAGAGTCTATATTTTATTTTCTCCAATTAAGGGGCTGATTCCAATTTGGGTCGGAAATCACTCCAACCGAGCCGGATCCGGGGTGTTTTCAGATCGATCAGGACTCCTCCAGTCCGAGCAAGTGAGCACGATGGGGCCGTATGCTGTCGGACTCCCACAGAAGTCTATTGGAGTGGGTCGTACGACGCGTACATGGGCTCCCATTGACTGAATGGGTACGTCGCAGACAAGACCACCCTCACCAGTGGGTACGCGTCAGTGCCATCCGCACTGTACATGCCTGTGTTGGGGAGACCCATGGGTCTCCCCCTGTGTCCGAGTCGTAAGGCTGCGGGTAACAGGGGGTCTGACACGGACCCCCAAAGTCCAACTCTTGGAGCTATTGCGAACCGGATGCTCCGACTCGATCCGGCTGTCCGAATCGAGCATCGTACTCGTTCGGTCATTGTGCAACATGGTTTGCTTGTGACCAAGTCGTACGGAGCGTTTCAGACCTGGAAACGATTTGGACGGAGATTTTGCGCTTGTTCGCATTGTACTTCGACGTCCGGACCCGTGTACGACTTGGACGGAAATCGGATCCACTAATGCTGATTCGGTGCCCTTCCGACTGAGATCGTAATCGGCCCCATAATGTTTTAGGTTCCTAATGCAATTTATTGTTGAAATAAATATTTTCCCCTTCACTGTGTGAGTCTGTCAATATTATTTTTTAGAGAATGCATTTTTTCTATTGAGTTAGCAAACACTATTTTTAAGCTGTTTACCTAGCATATTTCTTATAGTCTCTCTTCTTGTCTGACCATACAATGTAAAGAAATAGATCTTTTGATGTTTACATGCTTGTTCTGTACACATGTTATCTGTTTTGCAGACAGTGGTAGCATGAAGATGCTTTATAGAAGTACAAAGTTGGACATGACATGGAAAGAATGAGTAATAACCCTCCCAGTGTTCAGTCTGTTCCATCCCTTCTTTCCTTTTGTAAGTGTGTTTATTTTTTCTCTCATATGCTTCGAATATATTTTCATTTAATTTTTCTTAAGGTAATATTTTGAATGCACACTGCTAAATGTAGATTAAGCTCTATGTGAATATTGAACAAAAGGAACTATGGGCATTAGTAATTGATATAGTAAAGAAACAATCACAAAACAGATTAATAAAAAATATATATTGTGGGACTTAATGTAATTAAAATATAGTTAAACTTACCTGAAATACTTGGAAAATGTTGAAGGGACAAATGAATTAGCTGTCTGTATCAACTTAAATTGCATGAGAGCTGTTACCACAGTAAAAATGGTGTATTTATATAATCAGTAGGTTTGGGCGACCTTTGTAGCTCACTAAAATGTGTAATCCAATAAGAAAGTTTGTTACTGGTCCATTATATTAGTTACTAGAATTGTGTGTAATATCATGTGATTCTATGTTTTAGATGTATTACTACCAAATGAACAAATAGAACGTGTTAGTCCAGTTGTTCCCTTGTAATTCGGGATGGGTGGCAAACTACGCTCTGCTGGCGGAGTTAGCAGAGTTTGCCAACTCTGCTTGGAGCATGTATTTCAGCAAGCATTCAACCACTGCCGTGTGGTGGACTTTACAGGCATAGAGGCACACACCCCTGGTTTTTTTACAACTGTGTCTTCAGTGGGTTCGGGAGCACACCATCGCTGCCATCCTTTTGATAGATCAATGTGCTGTCAGGCATTGACATGTCTAGGTGTGCCTTGAGTGGCTGTCACCCTTCTGTGCTCTGCCTTTTGGGATTCGTAGTTCTAAAAGCTGTTCGGTATTATCCGACAGAAAGAACCTGTACCGCAGAGGAAACTACAAGCCCCATTGACCAAAAGAAGGCAGGTTGTGTATCACAGCTGCTGGGTTTGAAATGGTTGTTCTTCACCATCTCCAAGTGGCAGCCATGTTAGTGGTCATGTCATGAGAGTCAGGGAACGATGGGAGCTTCTTTTTTTTTTCCTTTTTTTTTTTTTTTATTGAGAAAATTCAGGGCAACAAAAGAAAACCACATACATACATAACTTGCCAAAATACAAATCAGATATACAAAAAAAAAAAAAAAAAGTACACAAAACAGCAAATTATACATAATCAAAAAAAGTTCAACCTAATCAGACAATAAGACATGCAACTAACATATAATATTAATAATACTAACTTAAATCTCATCATTATGATCCTTACATTCTTACTCATCTATTTTCTCTCCATTTCTTTAACGGGGCCCATATCTTCAAACCCAATTCCCTCATTCTTCTTCCTTTAAACTCGTATAAACATTCCTCACTATTATGTATTCCCAGCAGTTTAGTTATCCACAGCTGGAAGGTGGGGGCTACCGGATCTTTCCATCCAGCCGAGATTAGAATCCTCAGCACAGCCATGGAGATAAAGATAAAGGCTTCCGCTTCATATTCTAACCTTAGACTAGCATCCCTACCGATCAAAACCATCGTAGGGGATCGATGGGAGCTTCAGTGAGCAATCTATCATCGCCTGCCTCATGGTAAGTAGGCGGATTTAGCAGAGGGTAATATCGATTTGGTGATATCCAACGCTGTCAGAAAATAAAAGGATGCTGGTGTTTGGGAGACACTGCAAGATGTGTTTACATCTGTTGTGCTGAAAATCCTCAGAGGGCTCCTGTGAGGGCTTCTCAAGTGTGTTCTGAGTAGCCAGGAAAGGAATAACCAGTATGTTCTTCCTGTTGAATGAGGAGCTTTTGTCTCCACTGCCTCGAAGCAGCTGAAAGCAGCATGAAGGCAGTGCACAAAATCAGAACCATAGATCACAGTGGAATACATGTGACTTGCGCCTCATCATGTATCCCATCTATGTTTTCATAATGCACTCTCTAGCACTTTGAAGCAGCCCATACTAACTGGTTGGCGTTCTATAAAACCAACATATAAAAATAGTTAACTGGTTTTGTGTGTGTCCTAGTAAAACACACTGGATTTGTTTGTTTATTTATTTATTTAATGCAGTTTTATATGGTGCAGACTTTACCCAAAGGTGTCAGAGCGCTTCACAATAGAACCAAGTACGTTACATGTGGAAATGTACATACTTACACGTTATAGATACAAACGAGATAGATGAAAAAGTAAAATAAACAATATTTGGCAGCCACACAAAAATCAAAAACACGATAGGATTAGGATCGTACAGGCATAGATTACATATATACAACATTGTAAGAACTTCTTTGAGGGACATGAAAAGGGATGTATTAAGTCTGGAAGTGTCTTTGGAAGAGAAGAGATTTGAGGTCAGTTTTGAAAGTCTGGGTAGAAGTGGTGGTACAGAGTAGTGGGAGAAGCGAGTTCCAGATTCTGACCTTATTGTCTTAGAAGGATTGAGCCATCGATCTTTCCCTTTTGAAAGTGGGGGGCTCAAGCAGTAATTTGTCCGCATTACACGAAGGTCTAGAGCTCTCAGAGATTTTAAGTTTATTTGCTATGTATCGAGGGTAGGAAGTGTAGGAAGTGTGCAAGGCTTTGTGGGTGATACAGGCATGCTTGTAGATTGATCTAGCTTTGGCGGGAAGCCATTGACGAGAAAAAAGTATAGGTGTGATGTGGTCATTTCTTTTGGCCCCAATGACAAAACGAGCCGCTGAATGGAGTACGGATTCAAGAGGGGAAAGGTGAGATTTGCGGAGCCCAGCAAGCAGAGAATTGCAATAGTCCAATCTAGAGAGAACCGGAGATTGGACAAAGGTTTTTAGGTCTTCCTCCTGAAAGAAACATCATATCCCCGAGAGTAGGCGCAGTTGGTAATGTGCATTTTGTGCAATGGAATTGATGTGGGAGTGTAGATTGAGCCTTTTGTCAAGGATGACACCGAAGTATTTATTTATTTATGTATTTATTTATTATTTGAATTTGTAGGGCGCAACAGCTACCCAAAAAGGGTTTCCCGGCGCCAGGACAGAGACTGAGAGCAGAAAAGCAAGATTAAAAGAAAATTACTGATTGAATAACCAGGTCTTCAGGGAACTGCGGAAATGGAAGTAGTTAGATTCTTTGGGGATGGCAGGAGGTAGAGCATTCCAGAGAGTAGGACCGAGATAGGAAAAAGAGCAGCCGCCCATCCTAACAAGTTTGAATCTGGGCACCACGAAATTATCCAAGGAAGCTGAACGGAGATGGCGAGTAGGAACATATGGGCAGGCCAAAGAGAGCAGATATTGAGGAGCTAAATCCCATTTGATCTTAAACATATAACTCAGGGCTTTAAATTTTATACGATTTTCAACCCTGAGCCAATGTAGGTCGCAAAGATAGCCGGAGATGGGAGTGAATCTGGGGACACTGCATAGCAGTCTCTCTGCAGCGTTTTGCACCAGCTGCAGTCTACGGGTCACAGCCTTATTAGCGCCCAGAAAAAGAACATTACCGTAATCCAGCCGTGAGGTGATAAGGGCATGGATCACAGTTTTCTGGGTGGTCTTAGGTAACATCCAAAGGATTTTCCTAAGCCATTTTAAGATGGTAAAGCAGGTGGCTGTGACCCTGACTGCTTGATGGTGCATGGACAAAGAATCATCAATATAAACGCCCAGATTACGGACGTGACTGGAAGGCTGCGGGAGAGTTCCCATCTCAACAGGCCAATGTATTGGGCCCCATAGGTCTTTCTCCTTACCAAGAACTAAAACCTTGGTTTTTTCACCGTTCAGTTTCAATAAGTTCTGGTTCATCCATGTAGCAATACGCCTAAGGCCTGATTGGAGACAGGATGTAGAACCAGAATCAGAGCGAGATAGTGAAAAGATGATCTGAGAATCATCAGCAGGTAAAAAGAGTCAGGCTGACTTCCTTAGCACTGTCCGCTCAAGGCCTGACATATATATTAAAAAGTAAGGGACTCAGTATCGAGCCCTAAGGTACCCCAAAGGGAGAAGGATAGATGTTAGACCTATCAGTAGCGGAAAAGATCTGAAAAGTACGGCCATCAAGAAAAGAAACTATCCAGTCCAGAGCAGAAGCACAAATGCTGGAGGACCTTAGCATGTTAACTAGTATGGGATGGGAGATAGTGTCAAACGCTGCACTAAGATCTAATATTACAAGCGCAACAGTTTCCCCAACATCCAAGAGGAGGCGAAGCCTCTCTGTGACCCCCAACAAAATGGTTTGGGTTGAAAATCCTGCTCTGAACCCAGATTGAGAGGGGTGAAGGATTGTGTTGGTCTCGATAAACTGGGACAAATGAAAGTGAATGTGCCTTTCAAGGATTGTAGAGAAGATCAGAAGAAGAGAGATCGGACAATAGTTAGTAAGAATAGCAGGATCAGCAGTCGGTTTTTCAAGAAGAGGGGTCACCATGGCATGTTTCCACAGTGGAAGAACCTTGGACTCCATTTAGGAAGAATTTAATGTATCCAAAATGACTTTCATGTGACAACAATCGAGTTGCTTAAGAATAGAAGCTGGTAATGGGTCATTAGGAGAACCTGACTTGACTTAATCCAGAATAAGAGTGAGAGAGTGCAAGTTAAGAGGGGGCCAACAATTCAGATGAGAGGAGGTAGTGCAATACTCCAAGGCTGAGTGTAACCTATCAGCAATCGGGTTAGACAAAGGTAGTGTGAGATTAGCAGCTGTCAAACTAGATTTTGCAGACGTGGATAAAGGAGAGTAAGCAATTTCAAAATGAATCTTCTCAATTTTTTGAGTAAATAGTTTGGCCAAATCTTCACATTGCTGTTTGTTTACAGGCGTTGGGGTGGCAGTAGTTTTTAATCCGCCTAATTTTTTTACCAACCCAAAAAGAGTTTTGGAACAACTAACTTTATCAGTAATAGTTTTAGAGACAGAGTTGGCCCTGGTCGTTTTAGAGAGATTATGATATGATTTCAACACTTTTTTATAGGCATCTTTAAGATCAGACACATAATCCCTGTGCCATTTTTCAGGCTTTAAAGTGTCATTATACCAAGGGGCAGGGGGACGATGATGTACAAGCTTTTTCTTGGTCAAGGGAAGAGATGAATCTATGGCGTTGGAAAGCCAGGTATTGACGTTCTCTGAGAGTGTAACAACCTGCGAGTCAGAAGTAGGTAGATTACAACTTTGGTAATTGTTAAGGATATTAGCATCAATTTTGTTCCAATCACGTTTAAGAGACATAAGGGGAGGGTGTGGGGACACCTGAGCAGGTGGGAGAGGAATTGAAAACTTTAGTAAGAAATGGTCGGACCAGCAAATAGGTATTGCTGGAGCACGGTAGATATCAGTGAGAGTGGAAAAATGGGGATCGAGAAGATGTCCTGCTTTATGTGTAGGTCCAGAATTGCAGAGATTGATATTCATAGCAGCAAGGTCAGAGATGAAGTTAATACACGTGGAGCTGGACAAATCACCCAAATGTAAATTTAGTTATGAAGGGAAGGGGTCCCTGACAAAAACACAGATTATTATATACACTTATAACATCTGAGGAATTCAAAATACAAAGTTAATGAATGCAAAAAAGTATTTATTCAGATTTGCATGAGTACCTTTTACTGGTTGAAATTCATATTATATTCAGTTAAACACATTTCAAATTGATATTAGATATACGTGCCCACATTCACAACGGGGAGGGGGGAAGTGAAGGATGTGTGAAGGGTAAGGTCAAAGGGTATTGCAATTCATTCTGTGACAAGTTTTAATCACAATTCGGAAAACGAGTGCACGCGGTCCCTATAACCAAAGGGCCACAGTATAAGGCTCTAAAAAAGAGTCCAAAACTTTAACCAATGCACCGAACCAAACTCCGCTTCAGCCGATAGGGTCTTGTTGGGGTAGGAGATTGGTCGTAGTTATATTGTCGACGTTTCGACCCGAACTGTGTGTAGGGGAATTGTCCTTACGAGGCGGGTCTTCTTCAGGACAGAGGGGTTGTGGGTGGGCCACCTCTTAGAGGTTATGAGGTTCCTCAAAACTTCTGATAAGTTGACCAAGATTTTTCTTGATAGTTCCTCCCGACACCACTATGCTGTAGTTCCCATAGTAGATGCGCTCTATTCAATATTTGAAGCTATTCCGTGGGTTGGTTTGGAACGACAAATTAAATATGTAACGGCGCCCTAGCATGCACTCATCATGCAGACCGAATGGGATCAGTTAGTTGCATAAAATTTTAAAGATGCGCTGTTTACTAATGTTTTTGGCAAATTCGTATTATGCCGCCATTCCTTTAGGATTTAACAGGGGAGCGCGTCAGTCTGACTCGGGCGTCTGAAATATTTTCAGCGAAATGACAAGGGAGTGCGTCAGTCTGACTCGGGCGCCTGAAAGGAATTCAGCAAAACGACGGAAGAAATCCGTGGATAAATGCGTGCAGCTCCAAACAGTGTTGCCGCGTTTACTTCATGGTAGATAGTGTGGGGCGCCTGACAGGGATACAGCAAAAAAGACGGAAGAAATCCGTGGGTAAATGCATTTACCCACGGATTTCTTCCGTCTTTTTTTTGAATTCCTTTCAGGCGCCCGAGTCAGACTGACGCACTCCCTTGTCATTTCGCTGAAATTATTTCAGACGCCCGAGTCAGACTGACGCGCTCCCCTGTTAAATCCTAAAGGAATGGCGGCATAATACGAATTTGCCAAAAACATTAGTAAACAGCGCATCTTTAAAATTTTATGCAACTAACTGATCCCATTCGGTCTGCATGATGAGTGCATGCTAGGGCGCCGTTACATATTTAATTTGTCGTTCCAAACCAACCCACGGAATAGCTTCAAATATTGAATAGAGCGCATCTACTATGGGAACTACAGCATAGTGGTGTCGGGAGGAACTATCAAGAAAAATCTTGGTCAACTTATCAGAAGTTTTGAGGAACCTCATAACCTCTAAGAGGTGGCCCACCCACAACCCCTCTGTCCTGAAGAAGACCCGCCTCGTAAGGACAATTCCCCTACACACAGTTCGGGTCGAAACGTCGACAATATAACTACGACCAATCTCCTACCCCAACAAGACCCTATCGGCTGAAGCGGAGTTTGGTTCGGTGCATTGGTTAAAGTTTTGGACTCTTTTTTAGAGCCTTATACTGTGGCCCTTTGGTTATAGGGACCGCGTGTACTCGTTTTCCGAATTGTGATTAAAACTTGTCACAGAATGAATTGCAATACCCTTTGACCTTACCCTTCACACATCCTTCACTTCCCCCCTCCCCGTTGTGAATGTGGGCACGTATATCTAATATCAATTTGAAATGTGTTTAACTGAATATAATATGAATTTCAACCAGTAAAAGGTACTCATGCAAATCTGAATAAATACTTTTTTGCATTCATTAACTTTGTATTTTGAATTCCTCAGATGTTATAAGTGTATATAATAATCTGTGTTTTTGTCAGGGACCCCTTCCCTTCATAACGATATCTACCCAGGTCCCTTAGACTTTATTGGGTTTGACCCTGTTCTTCATAATCAAATGTAAATTTAGGTCCCTGAGTATTGAAAGGTTTTTTGTGCTCATCATTAATGGGGATAGGAGACCTGGTAGAGAAGTGGCCCATGAGGAAGGAGGGCTGGGTGGGCGATAAATTAATAGGCCGAAAAAAAAAAAATTGGGGTTAAGTGCAATTTTAAACTAAGCCGCTTCGCAATTAAGAATATCTGTGGACTCAAATTTACATTGGAGATGTTTCTTGTAAATAATGGCAATTCCCCCGCCAGTTCTCTTGCCTCTATCCCTTCTAACGATGGCATAGCTAGATGGTAAGGCAGTGTCAATGTCAGGGCCAGCGTTCTCATTTAGCCACGTTTCAGTGAGAAAAAGCGTGTTGGGTGATTTCTCAAATAGCAGGTCAAAAATATCCCTTTTATGATTAGGGAGAGAGCGATAATCAACACTAAAGAAAGTGAACTCTTTAGAGGGGGAGGCAGTACAAGGTGTGACAGAGCTATTACCTGGAGGTGCAGGATAGTATGACTGAGGAGTGACGAGGGTACAGTCGGGTTTCATAGCTGGGCGAAGGGCTAAGAGGTCATTAGACTAGTATGTAAGTCTATTTGGAAACATTTGGCCTGGGGTCATGGCCCCTGGTCCTGGCCGGGCGTGGGTGGGCGCAGACTGGCTTGCCTTTGGTCGCCTTCGCTGCGTGCGTCCGCTGCGCGGAGTGCAAAGCATTCAATTTGAAACTCCGGTCAATTGACCGCCAAGCCTTGTTCCCCTGCCTCCTTTGCTATAGCCCAGGAAGAATATATGCAGTGACCTCCCTCCACGTCAACCGGGAAAACCCATGGTGGAACGGGGAGTATGCGGTGAAAACAGGGCGTCAGAGGAGATCAAGTAGGTGAAGGCAACAGGGTCAGTGAAACGGAAAAGATGCCAGTTAAAAAGATATATATTCTCCCTACAACCAAACAAACTAAAAGTTAAAAGCATTCTTTTACCCTTTACAAATCAGAGAAGTGTAGCGCAGGAAGCGATATTATCACCGAGGAGCTTTCACTCCCAACGCGCTGTTGACAACAATAGGTTTGTTCTTTACAGTAAGTTCAGTTTATTCATCCATGATTGAACAGGAGGAGTAGAGAGTGAGGTAGAGAGGAGGAGGAATTCAGTTTCTGAAGGATTTAGAATGAATTGATGAGCTGACATCCAGTTTTGAATGCAGTTGAGTGTAGAGTTGAGGATTGAGATGGCGTGTGAGGAAGACACCACAAGGTAGATTTGGGTGTAATCAGCATAGAGGTGGTAAAGTATCCCAGATTTCCTTAAGAGATGACCCAATGGTTCCAAATAAAGATTGAACAGAGTGGGTGCGAGTATAGATCCTTGAGGGATGCCTTGACCTACGGCCATAGAAGACAAAAGGTTGTTTGCTATTTTAATCACTTGAGATCTGTCCGAGAGGAATGTAGTGTCCAAAGATAATCCCGTTGGGTGTCTGAATCTAATTCATCCCTAGTGCAAATGGTTTTATAAAATGAGCCAAAGATCTCAGCGTTTTCCTCCTCTCTATGTGTGAGCTCCCCATTGGGTCCCTGTAAACCTCCTATGTACTCTCTCTCTCGTTTGTCTTTTAGCTGTCTAGCTAGGTGTTTGCCAATCTTGTTGCCTTGGGAGTAAGATAAGTGTCACAGTTTGAGTAGTGTGAGTTCTGCTCTATTGTTATAAATAGCTCGAAGTTTGCCCCTCAGCGCCCTCAAATTGCGAAGAGTCTGCCTTGTGGGATTCAAATTGTGGGCGTGTTCAATAGAAGCCACTTCCTTCTCCAGCGTTTCCCTCTCTCTGGTGTGTTGCGCATTTAGCGCCGAGTAAAGGGCAATGCATTTCCCTCGAAACACGGTTTTAAACGTGTCCCAGGTGGTATACTGCGAGATATCCTCCAGCTTATTAATGTAAAAAAATTTAGTGATGGTTTCTCTTAGGTTAGTGCAGGATTCCTTATCCCGCGTTAGAGAGGTCGGAAAGTACCATCTGGGAGTAGTCTAGGCATCACTATTCCAGGACAAACACATTGAGAGTAGGCTGTGATCCGATACTGAAAGAGGGAATATTTTAGCCTCTTGTAAGGCACCCAGTAAGGTTTGGCCAATGAAAATATAGTCAAGTCGGGAGTATGTACGATGAACATGAGAATAAAAGGTGTAGTCTCAGGAGTAGGGATAGAGAGTGCGCCAAGCGTACAGAAGGCCCATGTTGTGGAAGTGTTGCTGAGTGTCAGTGGAAAAGGAACCTGTTTCAGAGTGATGTCGGTGCATGGTATCTAGGTCTTTCTGTCAGATCAGGTTGAAGTCGCCCATGAGTATCATCGGTCCCTACAAAATGTCTAGAACCTTCCCCATTAGCGTTTTTAAGAAAATCGTCTGACCAGTGTTGGGGGCGTATACTACTATGAAGGTACATATTTTCCCCATCAGACGACCCTTGACCATAATCCAATGGCCATCTTTATTGTTCTGAATGTCCAGCGGTTGGAATTTTATGGCGGAATAGACCCCTCTCTGTTTCGTAGGTGCAAAGGATCTGAATATCAGTGGATAGTGCTTGTGTCAGAGGCGTGCGTCCTCAGCTCTTGCTAAGTGTGTCTCTTGCAGGGCCACTATATCAAGATGGTGATCAATAATATGCTTCCATACCTTTTGGCGCTTTTGAGGGGAATTAAGACCTTTAACGTTCAAGGTTCCAAAGGTGATCGTCATTGTGTTCAAGGGAAAAACAATATCTCATTGGTAGTCCTAGCTGCCCTATCGTGTCCTGTGTCCCCATGTGTCCCAAGAAGTGAGTATACCACAATTTAGTGTCACCTGTAAATACATTGAGGTCAGAAAACCTATCAGAACAGAAAATTAAAGGCCGCCACCATGTCCCGCCCGTCCCCTCCCCTCGAACCCTGGAAAAATGAGAACAAACATTAAAAAAATTCGATAGAAAAATCGCTGCCAGGTCCCTGTTTGGGGGGATATGAAGCCCCTTAGGGACTAGGGGGGACAACAGGTCTGAGGACTCCGTCCACACCCATCCCAGTCGCAGCTCTAAAAAACATCTTTGTGCGGCTGAAGAATAGTCATTAGGACAGTTCCATTCCTGGTAGGAATAAGAAGACAGTTCTCCTGTATTTAAAGGCAAAAAAAATGGGCATTTCCCCCAGATCATTGTTGTGTGCCGTTACCTTGGGGGTGGGGGTTAACAGATGTGTCCAAATCTCAAGGGAGCACAGAGGATATAATTACAACCCGCACCCTTATGTGATTAGGTGAACACTCCAAGTACAAGAAGCGAACTCGGGTAGTAGGGAGCCATTGCCACTCTTAAATGGGCTCCACTCCAGTATCAGCTGGCAGGGAAGAAAGTGAGACCACCCCTTATTCAATTCCTTGTGATAATATTTGTTCTTTGAGGCATTTGGTCATTAGCATCCCATGGTTGCTTAAGAAGGAGTGTAAGCATGGGCGAATTTTGCGAATTGGCAATTCGCGAATTTGCGGATTTGCGAATTGGCAATCCGCAAAATTCGCGAATTCGCGCGAATTTGCATATTTTTTTATTTTTACGTGTTCGCAGGTGTTTGCGAGGCGCTTTGCGTGTTCGCAGGTGTTCGCGAGGCGCTTTGCAATTTCGCGGGTTTTTTTTTGCCTGCTTAATCGCTTAATCACTACCACCCTCTCTTTTTTTATGCCCATCTGCCCTGTGTACCACTCGTTTCTGTGCCCTTCTGCCCTCTGCCCCACTCATTTTTTGTCCTCTTCTGCCCTCTGTCCCACTTTTGTGCTCTTCTGCCCTCAGCCCCACTTAGAATGGCGCCGGCAAGCTGCCAGCGCCATTCTAAAATAGCTAGAATTAGCTTCAACAGGAAGCACTAATAGATAAAGTAAAGCAGGTGCTCCAGTTGAAGGTCAAATTAAGTTACATAATCATTAATCACCCCAAGTTTGGGGTGATTAATGATTGTGTAACTGAATTTGAGCAGCACCTGCTTTACTTTATCTATTAGAGCTTCCTGTTGAAGCTGGCTTTTGTAACTATTTTAGAATGGCTCTGGCAGCTTGCCGGCCCATTCTAAAATAGTTACAAAAGTCAGCTTGAACTTTTGACCCAATCCGTTCCGTTCGCAGATTTTGCAGGAAATTCGCGAATCTCACGGATTGCGAATTTACCGAAAATCCACGAAATCCGCGAGCGGAACGGATTTTCCGCCCATACTTAAAGGAGTGTGGCCTTTGGCTGCTCAGTCGATGGCGGAGTCTTATGATGCCTGATTCGTCGCGTTCCTTGGGGTCAGCCATAACAGGCGTGTGGAAACCTATTGTTTGGAGAGCGTCGGAGGTGGGCATCATCACAGCGGCCAGCATTTTATTAACTCGGTTTGTAACAATGGTGCAGACCTAGATTCTATTTGCGATTCCTACGTGACCCCGTGGACCAAGGAGCAACCGAGGGGTTGTTCCCCAGGGCGTCTGTTGATTTTGACATGCTGGGTCCGGCTTCCTCTGAGGGGAGACCCTCCAGACCCTCCCTCAAATCTGAAATGTGTCACTGTTTATTGTTAAATTCAAAGCTTAGTCAAAATGGATAGGTCCACCTTTACCGTATTTTGTCTTCGCTCAACTTCGAGGTGATGTCTGAAGAGCTGTTTCTGTGCCAACGTGGCTGGTGCCAGGTCTTGGTACAGAGTACAGGAGTGGTCTTGGAATGAGATCGAACCCTTTTTCCAGGCAGCCATTAGTACAGCTTCCATATCTTTGTAGGGGTGAAATTTAGCCAGCACATCAAGAGGACATTTCTTTATTCTGGTCCTCAGCCCTCCCACACGATGGACGTGATCTAGCTTAATCTTAAGCATTTGGGGGCTGAGGATTTACGCAAAGAGCCCCTCCATGAAAGCTTGGAGCTCGGGCCCCTCCTCCAGGTCTCGAATTTGCAGAGGTTTTCACGGGCCCTGTTTTCAAGATGCTCCGCCTTGATTTGAGTCTGATGGAGTTGCTCTTGTAGGGTGCATACCTCCTCATGAATTTCAGTGGTTTGCCTAGTTTGATCTTGGATTTGCGCCTCCATATCCAAGACCCTAGTACCAACTGAGTCTACATCCTTCTGCAGTGAGGCTAGCCTGTCTGTGAGGCCGGGGCATAGCTGTTCCATCGTGGCTTTAATGTCTTGACCGAGATCAAACCGAAGCTCTGTTTTGAAGTCTTCAAACTTGTTCAGGAGGTCGTCCTTTGAAATAGCCATAGTGTCTGGTCCCTCGGATTGGCGTGCTTGTGGTCTTTTGTCTGTGGGTGGGAAAAAATCTGAGACCGTGTTTGTTTTTTTGTTCATCGACCTTCTTAGGGGGCATAAGGGTGGGTCTATAAGGACCTCTGGGAAGAAGATGGAAGAGCTGAGGTGCGACGAGTCTAATGGGTGCCTAGCTAATGAGACACTTTGGAGATGTTTGTCGATCGCTATTTAGGGCCCCCAATCCATAAAGCACATTCGCGGAGATTACCCCACTGCTCATCAGTATATGTTGACTGGTGAGTAGATCGGAGCACCAGCCCTTATTTTCCAGTCACCGCGCTGCTTCAGGGGTCGTGCCAGCGCTTGTCAGGCATAGGGCGCCATTTTGTCCAGCGTCGGTTCCGTGCAACTTTGACTCATTCGGGCTGCTAAGGTGGCGTCAGCAGTAATTTGATGGGTCCTGATAGTGTCCTGCACTCTCTGTTTCATGTAGATGTGCTTCTCAGCCGTCAAGACCCCGCAGGGCCTCTTCCAGGCATTCAGGAATTGCGCGCGGACCGGAAGCCGAGACAAACCACTCTTGCCAATCCACTCCTGGCTACTACACTATACGCCACTCCACTATACGCTATTCCACTCTATGCCTCTCCACTCTATGCTATTTCCCTCTATGCCACCCCACTGCTCGGCACACTATATATGCTATTCCACTCTACACTATTCCACTCTATGCCACTCCGCTATACGATACTCCACTACCCACTATTCTACTGCATGCACTATAATGTTCCTCACTCTACGTACACTGCTCCCCTGTACGCCACTGCACTCAACACCACTACACTGTACGCTATTAAAATCTATGCCATTATAGTGTGTGTCGCTACAGTGTACACCACTCTACTGTACGCTATTTCAATGTATTCTCTCTGATGTACGCCATTCCACTTTATGTTACTCCACTCTATGCCACTCTACTGTACGGCACTCCACTACATGCTATTCCACTCTACCCAATTCTACTATTTGCCACTCAACTGTACCTGACTCCACTGTATGCGCTCCACTCATCGCCACTGCACTCTACGCTACTCCACTGTACAGTATTACACTCTACCACGCTCCATTCTACGCCACTCTACTGTTTGCCACACCACTGTATGCTATTCTGCTGTACACCACATCACACCACTATACTCTATGACACTACACTGTATACTACTCTACTATAAGCCAACCTACTCTACACTATTGCATTGTATGCCACTCCACTCTATGCTATTTCACTCCACCGTACCCTACAGTACCCGACTCCAGTATATGCCACCACAGTGTAAGCCACTCCACTGTACGCTACCCCACTGTACGTTATTCCACTTTACAGCAGTATGCTATTTCAGTGTACGCCACTCCACTGTACGCAACTCTACTCTACTCTACTCCAGTGTATGTCACTCCACTGTACGCCACTCCAGTATGCTATTCCATTGGGCACCACTCCACTCTACAACACTCCAGTCTACACTACTTCACTGTATGCCACTTCAGTGTATATCACTCCACTCATTGGCACTGTATGCCTCTACATTCTTCAAAACGGTATGCTTCTCCACTCTAGTACATACTGTACTACATTCTAATCTACTCTACCTCACTCAACTGTACAATACTGTACTACACTCAATGCCACTATACTGTTCTCCACTCTACGACAGTTCCACACACTCTATCACAGGGCTTACCACTCCACTGAATGCTATGCCACTAAGGTGTACTACACTTCACTACACTGTACTATAGGCGATGCCACTCCTCTATATGACACTTTAGTTCACTCTGCGGTATGCCACTTCACTCGACTACATTGTACGACCATTCAGCTCACTGAACGATAATCCAATATATGCCACTCCACTCTACAGCCTGTTAGTATCTCCTCGTACGCTTGGGCAAGACAGCAGACAGCGCGCTGCAGGGCGGACTCGCTGCCAACGTGATAGCGTTTTAAGAATTCCAGTTTTTCTATTTGTATTAAATTGTATTTACCCTGTTTTTATATGCTCTGCGCAGTCCATCTACCTGCACTATAATTGTAACAGCACCGCGCTTTTGGCATGTCCCTTGAGTCACCTTACGCTTCTGGCGGCCATCTTGGGGGGAGACTTGGACGCCTGGCGGCGCCATTTGTGTTAGCAGACCAGCTGTCACAAGGACACGCTGACCTGATATAAGGTGGGCATTTTAGGCGGGCTTTCCTGTTAGTATCTCCTCGTACGCTTGGGCAAGACAGCAGACAGCGCGCTGCAGGGCGGACTAGCTGCCAACGCGATAGCGTTTTTTAAATTCCCGTTTTTCTATTTTGTTTAATTTAAATTGTATTTACCCAGTTTTTATACGCTCTGCGCAGTCCCTCTACCTGCACTATAATTGTAACAGCACAGCGCTTTTGGCGGGTCCCTTGAGTCACCTTACGCTTCTGGCGGCCATCTTGGGGAGAGACTTGGACGCCTGGTGGCGCCATTTGTGTTAGCAGACCAGCTGTCACAAGGACACGCTGACCTGCATATAAGGTGGGCATATTAGGCGGGCTTTCCTGTTAGTATCTCCTCGTACGCTTGGGCAAGACAGCAGACAGCGCGCTGCAGGGCGGACTAGTTGCCAACGCGATAGCGTTTTTTAAAATTCCCATTTTTCTATTTTGTTTAATTTAAATTATATTTACCCTGTTTTTATACGCTCTGCGCAGTCCCTCTACCTGCACTATATTTGAAACAGCACCGCGCTTTTGGCGGGTCCCTTGAGTCACCTTACGCTTCTGGTGGCCATCTTGGGGGGAGACTTGGACGCCTGGCTGCGCCATTTGTGTTAGCAGACCAGCTGTCACAAGGACACGCTGACCTGCATATAAGGTGGGCATTTTAGGCGGGCTTTCCTGTTAGTATCTCCTCGTACGCTTGGGCAAGACAGCAGACAGCGCGCTGCAGGGCGGACTAGCTGCCAACGCGATAGCGTTTTTAAAATTCCTGTTTTTCTATTTTGTTTAATTTAAATTGTATTTACCCTGTTTTTATACGCTCTGCGCAGTCCCTCTACCTGCACTATATTTGTAACAGCATCGCGCTTTTGGCGGGTTCCTTGAGTCACCTTACGCTTCTGGTGGCCATCTTGGGGGGAGACTTGGACGCCTGGCGGCGCCATTTGTGTTAGCAGACCAGCTGTCACAAGGACATGCTGACCTGCATATAAGGTGGGCATTTTAGGCTGGCTTTTCTGTTAGCATCTCCTCGTACGCTTGGGCAAGACAGCAGACAGCGCGCTGCAGGGCGGACTAGCTGCCAACGCGATATCGTTTTTAAAATTCACGTTTTTCTATTTTGTTTAATTTAAATTGTATTTACCCTGTTTTTACACGCTCTGCGCAGTCCCTCTACCTGCACTATAATTGTAACAGCACCGCGCTTTTGGCGTGTCCCTTGAGTCACCTTACGCTTCTGGTGGCCATCTTGTGGGGAGACTTGGACGCCTGGTGGCGCCATTTGTGTTAACAGACCAGCTGTCACAAGGACACGCTGACCTGCATATAAAGGTGCCTTTTTACGCCCAATGTTTGCGCGCAGCGTTTGCGCCGTAGTGACGCCAGAGTCACGCCAGAGTCCAGCCCGTCTGCGCCCGTCCGCGCTAAGGATGAGCTAAAGGGCAGGAGACTCCTGACCTTGGGTGCACTCGATATGTCTACCCTGGCAGGTCCTTTGTATTCTTACCAGGATTTCACCCGTTTGAGACCTGCATGGCTACCATGCCATTTCTCCTCCTCTCCAGAGACTCTCCGAGACGCCTTTTACTGTAACTGCTTTAGCATCTGTGGTAAGTTACCGACAGCTCGCTCTTTTAGCCCCCCCCCTTCTTTGCTACCTCCCCTACGTTGCCTCCCCTGAAGGAATCGGGCTTTCTGATTAACACTAGCTCTCTAGTGAAAAATAACATCGCCTTTCATTATTTTGTCACAGCAAGAAAGCCCACATGGGTGTTCCTTACCGAAACCTGGGCCACTGAGTCCTCGGGACCTGACTTGGTAGAGGCTGTGCCGGATGGGTACTCTTTAGCTAGACTGGATAGAGTGGGGCGTAGAGGAGGCGGCCTTAGAATCCTTTATAAGACCTCCCACACCTGTCACACCATTCAACTCTTCAGGCCCTCCGACCTTTTTCAAGCCCTTCACTTTCGTATAGCACGTGAAATCATAGCAGTCATAATAAGATTCATGACATCTAAAATTACATAATTTCTCAGAACACAGTGCACGTAAGAGTGCCGCGATATGGTAAAGGTAGTGTGGCGATTGATGTAAGAAAACATGTGTACTCCTATTATTGAGTTGACACACTCCCTTCCGTACATGCTGACACGCCTGGTTTACACCCCCCCCCCCTCCAACGTGAAATGGTGAGATTGCACTAGCATGGGCAACAACGGGCTGTGGCATCTAAAACAACATGAGAGACTTCTAGTCACATTCTGGAAGCAGAAAAGAAATGAGGCGAGCCCACGACTGCCCAGGAAAAGGTTGTGCAACATTGTTGAGGTCCAGCATGACCCTGAGCTCGCATTCCAGACACTTATAGATGGGAAACAGAAGGGACATGTGCCAGTGTCGGGATATGTGACTGCAGCCAGTGGCCCATAAAATCAGTCTCCAGGGCTTAAATACGCTTGGAAGGATTTTGGTGCGATTCATGAAGACATAAGCACATCCTGGAGAAGTGCACATTCACAGCTTGAATAGCCAGCAGGCAGGAAAGTAGAGACAGTGTGCAAAAGTAATGAAAAGTGCTTTTTCGTTTAACTTCCGGTGCAAATTAAAGGTACTGCAGGTCGGGGAACACAGCGGGCTGAAATGTTTGGTTTTTAAATTACATTTGAATTGTAGCATCCTGTCTAGTGCTTCTAGATTGACATAATAGTTTCAATAAATAGACATAACTTTGCACAATGTATATTTGTCTAGGATATAAAGTAAACCTGCGCCTATAAAATCACCTTTGATGGTGACACATACATGTGATTTATAGGGGAGATAGATGAACATTGGTAACACATTTATAAATATGTGCAGTATGACTGTAGTTTAAAAGTTATGATGAAAACATTTGGTTACACTGAGTCCTGATTTTGTGATCTTGTGTATGTGTAAAAACATTTCAATTATTTATCTGAGTTCACATCAGAAAATGAACACTGTGTAGCAATAACGCCAAATGAAAGTACATCACTAGAGGAAAAACAACTTCTTAACGTGCAGCCAGTGTCTGGGTGAATGCGGGGCGGTGTACCACTGCCTTTAGTAATAAACTCCGAAGAGCGGCTGTAGTGTTTCACTTTGATAAATCTACTTAATTTTCATCTCTGTTGATCTGCAGCGTTGCAAGTTGATTTTTAAATGGATTTCTTTTTGCGGGGGAAGCAATTTGCAGCATCTTAAGCATTCTGAAAACAGGTTTTGACAACAGCATGCATTTAGGTGTCAAGAGTTCTGGTTTAGTTAAGGGAACTGGAATAATCAGCATAATAATTACAATAACTATGTGGATTTTTCTACATCTACCAAGCACTACAAAACTGGGAGGGACTTCTAGTCCTTTCAGACCAGCTCAGAAAATGTACTGATGTCCACACAGGAGATGGCCAGGTTTGTAGTCGGAACACAAGGAGAAAACTGTTTTACAGGAGAAAACTGGCATCTATATATATAAAAACGAAAGTAAGTCTGTTTGTCCTTTATGCATTACTTACACCATTCATCCGATCGCCATGAAACTTTGGGAAGTTGTTGAGTACACGCCCCCAAAGGTTTCTGGCAAAAAAAGAAACATTTGTTAATTATCTGCCCCCCAGCCCCCAATGGCCGTTTACAGTTTACGGTGCGACTCGCTTTTGCAATGACCATCAACAAAGCACAAGGACAATCGCTGCAAGTGTGTGGACTAGATTTGGAGAATCTGTGCTTCTCACATGGACAACTGTATGTGGCCAGCTCACGCATCGGAAAACCTTCTGATCTCATCCTGAAATTGATAAACAATTTGCTCTTGCTAAACGCTGGAGTAAATTCTCATACAGGTAGGAAAGCCACAAGAAAAGACAAAGTCAAAGTAGTAAGTTTGTACCCATGCATTGGAGTATTTCACCGGGTGCAAATTTAAAACCATCTTTCGGAATCCAGACCTTAGAGGCACTATCTTTTATTTGCTTAAAATTAAAAATTTCAAGGTGTTCTCACATTTGATTTTTCACACAACGTTAAATTATGTTGCATTTTTCGAGGACTAGCAGCCCGCCCCAGCGTTGCCTGGGGCAGAAGATGGCTGGGGGCAGCATTTCAGGCTTGCGTGCACTCCGGCCCCGGCCCCCGCCCGCCACAACATTGTCTGTGTCCCGGACAATGTCGTGGCGGGCGGGTTCCGGGCGGGAGTGCACGCAAGCCTGAAATGCTGCCCCCAGACCCTGAGCCTTACCGTAGTTGTTCCGGGCCAACCTCCCGCACCGGCACCCTCCCGTACCGTGTCCCTGAAATGCTGCCCCAGACCCTGAGCCTTACCGCAGTTGTTCCGGGCCAACCTCCTGCACCGGCTCCCTCCCGTGCCATGTTCCAGAGCCTTACCTGAGCCGCCGCTCCTCTCCGAGCTACTCACTTCACCGCCGCTCCTCCTCGTCATCACGTACGTTGCGGCCAGCGCTACATCGTGGCCGTCAGCGTCACGGCCGGCGCTACTTTCAAGGCACTACTTTTTTTTTAAAGTTATATTTTTAAATGTACTTTTTTAAAAAATTTTCTATAGCCTATGTCCATCTGCACACCCTGAGGATTACAACAATGTATTGGGTGTGTTGATTGGCGCTGTGGTTCCCGAGTTTACCTTGCCAAAAGGTTTGTGTTCTCTCTTTATAATAGTAGTATAGACTAGCTTACCCGTCACGCGTTGCTGCGATCTCAGAAGAAAGGAAATTTAAGTAAACTTGTTATGATAACATTCAATTTACATTGTGTCATTTTTATTGAAACGTATTCACTCTGATATCGAAAACATTTTAAAGTGTTGTTTTAATTCTGTTTATTTATTCGAGTGCTTGTGGATACACAGTATTTTTTGTTTTTCTGTCTGGTGCGTACACAAATAAATCAGAAGGTTTTCCGACGCGTGAGCTGGCCACATACAGTTGCCCGTGTGAGAAGCACGGATTCTCCAAATCTAGTCCACACACTTGCAGCGATTGTCCTTGTGCTTTGTTCATGGTCATTGCAAAAGCAAGTCACACCATAAACTGTAAACATTCAGTATTGAAAAGATTATGAGGGCCCTTGGGGGCGGGGGGCCGATATTTAACACATTTTTCTTTTTTCTTTTTTGCCAGAAACCTTCGCGGGAGTGTACTCAACAACTTTTAACACATTTATTTTTTTGCCAGAAACCTTCGCGGGAGTGTACTCAACAACATTCCAAAGTTTCATGGCGATCGGATGAATGGTGTAGTAATGCATAAAGGACAAATGGACATACTTTCGTTTTTATATATATATAGAAGATTGTTTGGGGAAAATATTATTAGTCACTCGTAGTTGGCTATACTTGAAAGTGTGTGTGAGTGTAAGGTTCACAATGATGCAAAGAGTGACACCCCGGCTCCTTTTCTCCAAGAACTTGGGGAACTACTACTGAGATGGCAGATTTGGTTTAGGCCATTCAATGCATAGTTAGATGCAATTAATGGTTAACAGTTTAGACCCGATAGAATTTGTTGTTCTACTATTTGGGGTTTCAAGGCCAGAATATTTTTTAACTTTGGCATGTTGTTAGTCCAAATGAAGATGAGCATTTGGATGAATATCAAAGTGAAATTAAGTAGCTCGAAAATCACTTCGAGGGCAAAGTCAAATTTGTTGTACGTAGGCACACATTTTTTGCAAGAGTACAAGCTCTGTCTGAGTCTATTGATGCAATCATAACAGCATCAAACATTTTACCTTCATATTGTGGCTTTAAAAACTTTATGTCACAACTCATAAAGCATCAAGTAGTAGCAAGATGCAATTCTAACAAAAAAATCAACAACGTCTTTTCGTGTGCAAGAATCCTACATGAGCTGAGGCTGTTGATTAGCCAAAAGTATAGAGTCATTTAGGTAGGACTCTAAATGATTTGAAAGTTGTATACAAGTGCCTGTTGTGAATCATGGTTCCAACAGAGGACAACAGTTGTAAACATCAGCAACAATTAAATTCAACACCAATATCTAGTGGCATTGGAAATAATAAACCAACATGTTTTAGGTGTGGTTCCCCTTTCCATGCGTTTAGTTTTAAAAATTGACCTGCGCTTACACAAGAGTGTTGGAAATGCAACAAATTGAGACACTAAGGTAAGGTGTGTAGAGGGGGCAAATGCCTTGGGAATAAAAAAAATGCTTTTAGAAGCACACCTGCTCGCACTGTGCAAAGTCAAGATAATGTAGAGGACTTTAAATGCTTACAGCAAGTTGAGGAATCAGTACTAGTAGTTGACATTATTGAAAATAAGAAGAATTTAGGTTCTATGTGTTATAGCTCTCCGTTGGTCAAATTTGATTAATGGCTGCCCTGTTTTTCTTTTGGTGCACTCTGGTGCCAGGATCACTATAACTGACATTACCAAATGTAATGAGAAATAGAGGATCCAAGTACAATTACCGCCTGATGTCATAACCACTGCTTCTGAGGGGAGCAGAATACATTTAGTGGGTTATTTTTGGGCTACTATTGGTTGTTCCACCAAAGAAATCAAAGGCAAAGAATACGTGGCAAAAAAAGGGACCAATGTGCTTCGATGGTAGCATCAGACTGATTTTGCCATTTTAAAAAGACCAGGGAAGAAACACCCCATAGCATTGAAAGATGGCCAGAGTATTGGAAGTACATTTACCAATGAAAATGTTGATTGGGTGTTTGAATTCTCACACATTTTTCAGATTGTATCAGTTAAATTAAACATTTCGTGCATTAAATAAGGAGAAAGAAGAATGCACTCCTGTCAAACACAAATTGCATAATGTGCCTTTTAGTGTGAGAAGGAATGTGTCCAAATGTTTGTCTCAAATGCAACAGGATGGCATTATTGAAGTGGTAGTTGCTATATTATGGTTGTCACAAGTTGTTTTGGACAAGAAGAGATCTGGGACCTATGCTTATGTATTGATTGTAGGAGTGTAATTGATGCCATATGGGTGGAAAAGTCTCATCACAGAGGAAGGTCAGGAAACGTGGTTTATAAAATTGGGCTTAAAAGCAGCACGTTAATTTGGCCAATGAATTGCATCATTTGACATCCTTTGGGACACCTGGTGGTACATTCCAGTTTTGTTGGGAAGGTGGAGAGGGTTAATAAAGTGCTGGTTGAGAGTATTCAGAGTGTGTTAAGGTCTTGTGTTGATGGTGTGGAGACGATTATGGATACCTTACGGGCATTTCTCACCACTGTGCACTCTGTAACAGGTCAAATACCCTTTGAAGTGATGAGGGGAAGAAGTGTGAGGCCAAGTCTTTTTCTTGGGTGGATATCTGACTTTCGTGGTAAGAACGCTGATGTACAGATTCTGTTTGAAAAGGCTAAAGTTACAAGTGCTTATGTGGCAAGAGTTGGAGTTGATACACCTATGATGAAAAAAATGAAAGAATGCAGAAACTGTAGAAGCAGAAGACTGGGTTCACAATAAAGGTGCTTTGTTATTGAGAAAGGGGTTGTCTAAGTTTAGAGAACTTGTACAAGTGAAGATAGTGCATGGTAATTCTGTTCAAGTTTCTAACGGTCAGTGGTAGAAATTGCCCTATGTTGCCAAAATGAAGAAGGACAGAGATAAATGATCTGAGAATAGTAAAGATAATTTGAGTAATGATTAAGGCAGCAGTCCAGTGGTTGTGACAGTTTGGTAAGAAAGAGTAAACACATTATGAGATTACCTAGGAAATGTATGGGCTGATCTTTTGGCTGTGTCTAAGAATGTGTTGTCTTTAATTTTTTTATATATGAAGTGTGTGTGGCTTGTGTTCTTTCCGTTGTTTCTTTGTGGTTGGTATTGTAAACAGGTCTTTTGTTGTAAATAATAAAAGGGGAGATATTTGGTATTGTAAAAGTAGTGTTAATGAGCCAGTTGTGTTATTTAGGTATGCGTGTATGCCTTTACATAATTAATTAGCCAGTTGTGTTATTTAGGTATGCGTGTATGTCTTTACATAGTTGAGGCTGGGGACATACTAAAGGTTATCTTATTACATGAAGATGTTCTGAAAGAGAGCTCTGGTTTAGATGGAGAGAGCAGTGGTTGGGGACTGAATGTGTCTTCTGTGCTCTGTAATATTATTACTTATTCATTCTGCTTTATTCAAATAAACATCAATTGATTTAACTATATGGTACTCATATCTACTGCACTTTACCACTCACTAGACTTTTCCTGGGATTTACTCTAACAGCATATTATGAGATCCTGACGTTATATCACATGAAGCCTTTCTTGTACCCACTCCATACACTTTACCTGGGATTTACTCTCATAGCATATTCTGAAAGCCTACCATAACATTATGAGGATTTATGAGTGTAATGCTTCCAATTGCGAATTACTTTCAATTGCATAAACAGCTAGATTTAAGAGTGCAAATGGCTTTGTGAATTGAAGCCTAACTCAGGGAGTAAAGATCTCAATGAGCAATACCAATCAGGAACCATATTGGAGACAGACATTACAAATAGAGTGTAACATTTATAGAATATATGCATAAGGATTGAGGGTAAAATGCACAAAGGGGATTTGCACTCTCAAACCCTGCAGCTCTGAAAAAACAATATTGTTTGTGACCCTCCTTTCCATACGTACAATGCCCATTTTTGATATGGGAAACCTATTAGGGTAAAGGGTGACTCTATACATTATTACAGGAATAAGACAGGTAAGTAGTTCAAGAACTGTAGTGTAGTTCCTATATTCCCAATAGGCTCTGCGCATTGGAATAATATATCCTATAGATTTGACGTAGGACTTATTTCGACTAGGTCTCTATCGAATATATTAAACTTAATTGTGAGTGCCATCTAGCTCAGAGGTCACTAGAAACGTTCTCGAATAATCAAGAAGGGATTTGTTTCTGACAACCGCATAAACATGACAACTTTGTTTCCCTAGGATAAACTGTATCTTCAGAGTCATGGAAACAATAGATAGATATTTCTCTCAGACAATCGTGCATGCTTCGTTTAATCAGAGGTGCAGAGAAATAGAGAGACGGGCGTTTTCAATAAAAGTATTTATTGAACAGTCTTCTTTCTCATGCAGAAGAAATGAACTTCTGCAATAATACTGTAAAAGCATGGTATGGTTTCCAAGCCATAAAATACATACATTTACAAATAAAGACTAAAAGTACTCAACTGGTGTTTCTAAAATATGCCTACCCCAATGTACCTAACCTAAGTCCAGTACGAGAGAAGAAGTAAGTGAGGTGTAGCATAGGTTTAGTATTCTTTTTATTCTTTTGCCAAGAATCTATCCAAGATTTCTCTTAGGGTCCAATCAGCTTATACCTTGGTTTAGAATGAAGGAGGTCTGGTATCTCTCTGTCTCTGGACTCGATTTCCTAACAAGGGGAGCTTCGAAACACTGGAGCTGGATTTCTCAGCAAGAGAAAAGAAAGCGTCTTTCTCAGTGCATCTGCTGGAGAGTTGGCTTCCTTCTGCACTTTCTGTAATGAGATGCGTCGGGCAAGTAGATAGTCGAACTGCTCCAAAGCCCTGTGTGTTTGCTAGGGCAAGTGTGGGCATATTTATACCCTGAAGGTGCAGAGTTTGACGTAAAGTTGGACATAGTAACGTCATCAAAGAGTCTCAGTTCTTTGAAAACTTCATGAGTTCTTGAACAAATCAATATTCAAGCAATGGGAAGTCCCTAACTGCTGAAGCCGAGTTTTCCAAGAAATCGTGGATTTTCAGAACTAGTGGACGTAGCCATGCCGTATTAGGACTGCATGGGCTAGGTCTAAATATGGTTATGATTTCTATGCCTAGGATGGGGTGATTTATACCTATATAAGGGCATGAATCAGGAAAATTACACTAGGGTCCTAAAATTCTATACAGCAGAACATATTGTGTCCTGTTATACTTGCGTGGACCTGGTTACTGTACATGGGATTAAACTAGCAGCAGTCAGTGTTCTACTATTTGATGTCATCTGCCGTTTGTTGTGTGACCTCCGGAAGAGCACTTGAGTCCTGTGAGTAGGAGCCTGAGTCAAATGATTCCAGATCGCTCCCTGGGTCCGGCAGGATTTCCTCCGACATCGAGTCACTGAGGTAGCTCCAAATTTTGGCTGCTGCCTGCAGGGCTCTGTGCCAGTCCTGGGTCATTTGTTCTACATTAGGTCTGCAGCATATTGATGCTTCTTGTCGCTTGCGTCGTTTCCCCTTGCAAGGTCCCAGCTCAGCTCCTGGTTGCAATCTCCCCCGTGCATCCGTATCGGTAATGTTACCCCCTGTGTTGGTGGAGTCTAGTCAGTCCCATACAGCAATAGGGGTATCAAAGAAGTGTGTCTTGCTGCTACTCGCAGTCATGCAGGGAACAACAATGAATATTTAAAGTCACAGCTTCGGAGACAACGTTTTACTTCCTGAAATGAGTGTTGTTGTTTCTGTTTCGCTGCTGTGTAGTCTGGGAAGAACATTACATGGCTGTTTGCTGCTTGTATTGTTTGCAGCTTCTGTGTCTCTTTCAGGATCGTGTCTCTGTCTTCGTAGTATAATACATGGAACAGGAGGGGTCTGGGGCCTGCTCCCAGAGGGGGTGGCCTCACGGAGACCCTGTGTGCTCTATCTATAGCAAAGTGTTTCGTTAGCATGCCTTCAGGTAGCATTCCTTGTATCCAGCTCTCTACATATGCAGCTGTGTTTATACCTTCCTCGCCTCACCTCAACAGACCGATCACTCATACGTTTTTTCACCTGGACTGGCCTTTGGAGTCCTCTGCCCTGTGCTTGAGGATTTTCACTTAGGCCAACAGCTCTCTAAGGCATTTTTCTGCTTCCTGCGTCTTAGGAGACTGCTCATCCATAGCGTGTGGGTTTTGTCTTCCAGCTTCTGGTGATCAGTGTGCAAAAAGTTCAGGTCACTAACCACTTTATCAATCTTGTTTTTAAGGAAGGTGCGTGTTTGCTCCATGGTGTCCCTCAGCGTCTCCACTGCAGCCAACATCGCATCCAGTTTACTTGACATGGGGTCTGTAGGTGACTCCCCAGAAATGTTATCCATCTGGGATCGGGGATGAAGCATGTGACCAGCAGGCCCCACAGCACCGGAGCAGAGTCGGCCCATGTCCGACATGTGCCGCTTCATTGTATGATAGTAAGTTAATGCTCCTTGGCCCCATGGGTGATCCTGTAGTCCTGTGGTGCACAGTCGTGTGTCGTTCGATAAGTGGGGTCATCCACTCTTACTGTTGTTAGATCACAAAGGTGTTTTTAGTGTCAGCTGGTTCCAGGGACTATCTGATCTTTGGTTCCTTGTCAGAGGCCCCTCCTAATGCATCCCTCTGCTTTATGGGTCAATGAACGTGTTTGTGAGTGCCTTATTCCGTGGAATAGTGTTTGTTTGGACCTCTAGTTGCTGTCGGGATGAACGGCTACCCCGCACCGATCTGTAATATGCGCTCTTCACTCCCACTGTGGCTCGTCTGTGCCTGGAGTGTCTGGGCATGCACCGGTCCTGCAGCGTGGATGCTCCTGCCTGGTGGTGCACTGCAGTTCTTTTTACTGCATCTAAGCAAGAACCATCCGTTCCTCTTGGAAAAGTCAAGCTGTGTGGAAAAGGTAGGGCCGATGTCGAACAAAAACCTTTTTCAGTATTGCCCGGCGCTAACCGCCTCTAATACCACTTAATCTATCAAGCAAAGAGGCAGCCGCTGGAGACTGGAAGGCAGGAAACAGAAGTTTATTCCGACGGAGCAGAACACGTCAACTCAGACAACAGGGTATCTTCTCGAGGTGCTCTAACCGTATCTCTGAGGCCTGGCCTCTTATACACAGGTTTATGGTCTTTATTACAGTTTATTACATGTGACACATTCTTGCAAACACTCTGAAGTACGGAAAGACATCCTCGGAATCCCCGCTTCAAGCCCGTTCCCACACACATTTACAGTAGAAGCCCCACCCTGGTCACAACAGGTGATGATTGTCACGCAGCTGGGCATTCCGACGATTCCCGGAATGCATGTGGTTGATCGGATCTCATGGGGTGGGGGCTTTGATCAGTTTGTGGATCCTTTGATGGGGGAAGTTTCCTACTGTTTGGGGGCAATAAACAGCATCCGCAGGGCCAGGTGGCGGCCTGGGAATGAGCAGGACAATCGGCCACAGAGAAAAGGGGGTTTTATCAAAGGGCACGGGATCATGAAAGGAATGGAGGGAGGTGTTGGGCTGGGAACAGGATGGGGTTCCGAGGCAGGGTTGCGCTGAAGAGGGGTTTATGGCCCAAGCATGTGAGAGCGGGGGCTGTCAGCGCGCGGAGGATGCCTGCGAGGTTAGGAGAGAGAGAGAGAGAGAGACGCGCTGGCTATTGGCGGTGGGCAGGGAGGCCATGGCATTCAAAATGGCTGCCGCTTACGCGCACGAATGGGCCTAAAAAGGGACAAGATGGCGCCGATAATGTTGACGCTGCAAACTAGATTTCAACAGTCCTCCCTTTTCAACATATCTAGCCAACTTGTCTAATCGATGTCTATCTTCATCAAATTCCCAACCTCAACATCGTACAATGCTCTCATGCGTTCCTTTTCGAAGTCCACAGTCTTAGGGCAGATACAATTCGCACATAGTGAACACAGAGGCGGCAGGCATTGGATTCCTAAGCAGAACCCACATATTACAACAATAGGAATCAGGATAATCGTAAACAATCTCCATCCCCAGTTATTAACAGTACTCCAGAACCATCCACCAAGCGACCATTCTTCTTGCTCCTGGTGAACTTCTGAGGAAAGTCTGTGGAGATGTTCGATGGCTTTGTACACTGAGGGTGAATAGTCCGGTATACATGTGCAGCAGCTGGACCCAATGATGCGGCATGCTCCTCCACGATCCGCTAGAACCACATCTAGAACAAGGCGGTTCTGGAGAGCCACCAGGCGGACCGCTCGAAGCTCGGCTGTATTGTTCGCAAGGATGCCAGCTGTAATGTTCATCGTTGTCTCGACTGCCTGGGTCAAGTGTCGGATGGCACGGCTGTTCGCCATCGGGCCCCAGAGTGGAACAAGTCCCTTCATTGCATCAAGGAACTGTGCTCCGGTGGAGTCGGCTTGTTCAATGTCCTTGGCTCATTTTTGTCTATGGTGATTCGCTGGAGCCACATAGGTCGGAGGAAGGATGAAGGAGATAAAACAGGTGCCCCCCAGCCTTTGGGGAGCCAGGTGTAGGCCTTTGTACCACAAAGTACATGTTCGGAGAGGAGACAAAAGAGGGTGGATCGGTGGAGCCAAAAAACTGGTGATGTGGCAAGCGCTGCGGCCTACCAGCTGTGTCCCAAGCCCTTCGATGCACATAAGGCCTGTTACGTTGATGACGGATAGGGCCACAGTCAGGGTGGCAGCTGTTCATTTCCGGAGGTAGGAGAAGGTGGGTCTGGTCGGATTGTTAAACACCTGCATTTCAATTCGTTCTTTGACAGGGATGACCATGTGGATAGAGTCGTTGGAGGTCTGTGGGCAGAGGTGTGTAGCTGTTTTCTTCGTTTTGCTCTGCCAGACCTCATGAAAGAAATGTGTCATAGTTTTGCTGGAGGTGGCATGATCCCTATAGCTTTCTTGCAAGAGAATCAGCCAAGCAAGGCAGGAGCCGTGAATTGAGAAGGGCGAAGGGATGAAGGGTATGGAATGTCCAGTGGCATGGGGTAGCAACCCACAGATTCAGCAGTTGGTGGCATTGGTAGCAAGATTGTGTTGGTGCAGCAGTTGCACGAAGGAGTTGTTCCAAAACTCCTTACGTCTTTCTCGGAGTTGGGGTGAAAGAGAAATCAGATAATGTTCCTTCGTGGTGGTAGGCTGTGCAGTGGTCAGGAATGTCTCATGGGCTGGTGCGCTCTCTTCCACAATCCAGAGGGTGGTCATGAGGAGGAGGCAAAAGAGGAGGGCGATAAAAAGTGCAATAGTCTTTGAACTGTGGATTTTGTCAGTCTTTGGATTTCTGTAGCGGATCTTCGGATATCCGGTTGCTTCCATCATCTTCGTGCCGGGTGCTTCCATGATCTTCTTATCGGGCTCTTCCATTATCTTCAAGGGAGCTTGGTAGCGGGCAGAACCACAAACTTCATCTGGCTTCTCTCCTGACAGCCTTAGTAGTGTTAGGCCGCCGCTCTGAGAATTACGACTTAGTCAATGGTCTGCTTAGCCGAAACTCCCTCCTTTCGTCGCAAGTTATACCCTTCTCTGGACGGCACAGTAGGATCGGGATATTTTGCTAATTCGAGTGTCTCTGTATCAGGATAACAGTTCAAGGATGGCCGGTCTTTGTTCAGGAGCTCTTCCTGTGTGGTCACGTCTTCGGTCGTCGTCAGAGTCGAGGAGATTTTCTTAGTGTGGTGCGCATGCACCCAGTTCCTTTTACCCTCCACTCGAAGAGCTGTTCGGGTGGTGAGTAGGACTTGCCAGGGGCCCGTTAACCGGGGTTTCAGACTCTTGGCATGCTGGAAATTCCGGATCAGGACGAAATCCCCGGGTCGCAGGTTGTGTCCGGGACCCCTGGAAGCGTCAGGAATGGCATGCAGCACCTGTTGGTGGATAACAGACAGTGTTTTAGTCAACTGGTACAAGTAATCAGACATTAGGACGTCTGGGACATCTTGAATGGAAGTCGGTGTTGGTGCAGACCAGACGCTCATGGGCCGGCCGAAAACGACCTTGTATGGTGTCAAGTGGTGTTTGGTGGGGGTGGAACGCATCGATAGCAATGCCAGTGGGAGTGCGTCTTAGCCAGTTTTAGTTTCAGAGTGGCATTGTGTCGTTCAACTAGTCCCGCAGATTGGGGGTGGAAGACTGCATGGAACTTCTGTTTTACACCCAACCCCTTCAGGATGAGTTGGATAACTATGGCTACGAAGTGGGGGCCATTGTCGCTCCACAAAATTCGACAGAGGCCGTAACGAGGGAAGAATTCTTTTAGCAGTACCTTTGCGGTGGCCATGGCAGTGTTGTCACGGGTTGGATAGGCTTCCACCCACTTGCTAAATGCGCACACCACAACAAGTATGTACTTCAGGCCTTGGCATCTTTTTAGCTGGATGTAGTCCATCCGCAGGACTTCAAACGGGTGATTGGGAACCCCAAACCCTCCCCGGGGTACTACAGTTCCTTTCCCAGGGTTGTGTTGCAAACATATCAAGCATTGTTGGACCAGACGTTTGGCGGAGTCTGTGATCTTGTCGTTGTGCCAAATTCTGGAGACAAGTTCGATCATAGGGGCTGATCCTATGTGTGCAGGGGAGTGTGCCATAATCAGTATGGGAATCAGATATGAGTCAGGTAGCAACCATTTGTTCGTGTCTTTTGTTTGCCAGCAGCCTTCATCGTCTTTCAGTCCCACCCGTGCCCATTCAGTCAGTTCGTGTTGTGAGCTGGCCATTTGGATGTCCCTAATAGTTTCTCTAGCGTCTGTCCATTTCTCGGCTTGTGACCTGGTCACGTACATGCGCGTTGTCGTCCTATTCTCAGCTGTGGTTCGTTCAGTCATGTCGGCTAGTGCATTCCCCTGTCCAATGATGTCTGTCACCCTTTTGTGCGCTTGGCATTTTATTACTGCAATTTGCTTGGGAAGAAGGACTGCTTCAGTTAGGGCGGAGAATAGATCTCCGTGTAAGATGGGGGTGCCATGCGAGGTCAAGAATCCCCTCTCCTTCCAAAGGAGCCCAAAGTGGTGAACCACCCCTAAGGGATACTGGCTGTCGGTGTAAATGTTTGCTGTGGTTCCTGCTGCCAGGATACATGCTCGTGTGAGGGCAATCAGTTCTGCTGCCTGTGCAGATCGTTGTGTAATGCGGGCTGTCTCTACTACAGTTCGGGCTGTGGTGACTGCATAAGCAGCTGAGGTAGTGCCATCGGGAGTTTGATGCAAGAACCGTCCACCCACAGCTCTCCGTCAGGGTCAGGGAAAGCCGTGTCTCTGAGGTCAACCCTACTCCTGGTTTGTTCGTCCGTGAGGGTCACACAGTCATGTACAGGGGACACATTGGGATCGTTCTCTGGTAGGGGCAACAAAGTTGCCGGGTTCAGTGTGGTGCATCTTTTCAGGGTGATGTGGGGTGCAAGCAGAGTCAATTCGTATCCAATCAGTCGTGCACTCGTCAGGTGTTGCGTCTTAGTGTGGTTCAGGAGGGTGTCAACAGCATGGGGTACTAACACTGTGAGGGAATTCGAGAGTACGATTCCCTCACTCTGTCGGATAGAGATAGCAGCGGCAGCTACAGCTCGAAGGCAGGCAGGCAAAGCTCTGGCTACAGGGTCAAGAGTGGCAGAGAAGTAAGCGCATGGTCGTTGCTCTGGGCCAATGGACTAGGTCAAGACAGAGACCACGGGGTACAGAGGTACAACTACTTTGTTGACCTCTCGAAGGTCGATGATGAAGCGGTACGCTTTCTCATCTCCCTCTCCTTGTTTCTTTATGATGGGTAAGATAGGGATGTTGCAAACATTGCTAAGCACTTCTTCTACCACTCCTGCGTCGATCAGGGACTGAATAATTTTCACCAATGCCTTCTCGCCCTCGGACGATATCCGATATTGTGGGAGTTTCGGGAGTATTGCGTCCTGTCAAACAGTTATGTGCACTGGGTCAATCATCATGCGTCCTACGTCCGAATCAGTCTTGGCCCACAGATACGGAGGCAGAGCGTCAAGTAGGGACGAGACAGTGTTAGTGATGGAAAACATGCGTCAGGAAGGACAATGTCTGAGTAGAACCGGGTTGTCAGAAAGCAAAAACGTCGTGTCAGTGGTGTTGTTCGCTAGGTCAAAGGAGATTGGTGTGGACAAAGGGTTAGTGGAGGGCGATCCATCGAAACCTATCGATGTTACAAGTGAGCCAGACAAGGGTGCCCTTGGAATCAGTCGTTTAGATAACGCACTACGTGTCGCGCCAGTGTCTACCAGAAATGGAGACTTCGTACCCAGGACCTTAGCGGTGACATAAGGACCTTGCTGGTCAACATAGAGCTTGACTGGATCCCTCCCTTGCCCTAGGCAGTCCTATGCGAAGTTGCGGGCATCGTCGCAGTCGGACTGTTGGTACTGGTTCTGTCGGGGACGGTCAAATGTATTCGGTCTGCCTGATCTGTCATTATTTGTACCGTTTGTGGACTCTCGTCCCTGTCCTCTATTTCTCGGTCCACCCGCTACGTCTTTGGGGTCCCTATTCCTGTTCATCTCCAACAGAACCGGACACTGGGATTTCCAGTGGCCGAATCCCTTGCAGAATGCACACTGGTCTTCGCTAATATCTTTACGTCCAACATAGGGTGCGGGAGCACGGTCTTTAGGGGGTGGATTCCTAGGGGCATTTGTCTGGTAATTCCCTTTGTACTGCTCTCGACCTACAGTCACCCCTTGCAACTGCGCAATCATCACCCTCTCCTTCAAGTCTTTCTTCTTTTTCTCTGTCGCTCTATCGTTTTCATTTTTCTGGTGTTCATAATATTGGGCCATCTGGAGGATAGCCGCAGGTTTGGAGGCTGCCCAGCTACTCTCGCTGGCCTGTAGTTTCTGAGAGACCTCCTGCGACAGACCTTTGACGTAGTTCTGGACAAACAGATGATGTCCGGTTGTAGTGGTCATGTCCTGGCCGCTGTAATCGGAGAACACCGTTTCAAACCGGGAGAAGTATTCCGATACGTCTTCCTGGGGTTTCTGACGACAGGCCGTTACTATCGACCAGTCCACTTTCTTTTCTGGGATCAGGGTTTTTAGGTTCTGCACAATTTTGTCTGGGAGTTCTAAAATGGGTTTTAAAGGCTTCTGTCCAGGTTCTCGTTGTCTATCTATGCCATCGAGTTGTGACCAGGTATGTCCAAACAGCTCAAGGTGGTCGACTTTCTGGATTTGCTTCCACACATCAGCTGGCAGACATAACCCGAAAAACAAATCGATGTCGGCTAGGGTCATAATCGTTGAACCTAAGGCTGTACCTAGTTCGGTATAGAAGGCAGTGGGGTTTTTACGTAAATTGGCCAGAGATTTTCGGAACGTCAGTATATCTTGCCGATCCCATGGCTGGTAGACCCAGTTGTACACTACCCTCCCTCTTGCATCTTGGTGGTTGACGTCATCGTGTGTTCCTAGACCTCGTGGGGGAACCCAGTAGGGGGCAGCCTCTCTCATCGGCATCATGGTGCTAGCTTGTTCTGTTTGTGGTTCGGTCGCTATAGGTATCGTAGGTTTAGCTTCCGACTCTTGTTCAGTGAGGTGGCGGAAAACCTCAAGCGTACGCGTGAGGAGGTCCGTCACGTCACACTCGCCCTCATCCCCAATATTGACCTTTCTATACAGAGTCGTTAGGCTCTCGGGACCTTTGTCTCGATATCGGTCCTCATACGCATTCAGGGCATGGTAACATAATCGTACGGCAAAGTGCCGTCTGTGGCTCCCAGCTTATGAGTTGAACATATCCGTGATGTGTTCCTCACTCTCTTTTCTCTCTACTAGTGTCCTTACTATCTTGTCAATCCCTGCTCACTCATCTTTGCTCAACCTGTTCGTTCTTGTGGAATCTGTCTTTTGAGCTCAGGGTCATCTAACATTGTAGCTTGTGCTGTATCTAGTACAAGGGGTTCGGCCGGCGCAGAGGCCATGGGGACGGAAGCTATGGTACTACTCTCACTTGTGCTTGGGGGCAACGGATGCTGTGCTAGAGGTTGGGAAGGGGCATATGGAGGGGGCATGTAGATGATCAGAGGACCTAACAAAAGTTCATCGTTGGCTCGCTGTTTTGAGGGTAATTCAGGGTAGAGCGTAGAGGGTGTTCTAACAGGACACTGACTCGATGTTTCAGATTCTTGTTCCGTTTGGCTTCCTCTCTCTCCTTAATCTCTTCTTCTAATTTCCTAGCAGCTAGGTGGGCTGCCTTTCGTAGCTCTTTCTCTAATCTAATTTCATTTCTCTTTTTACGTTGTTCCATTTCTTTGCGCCAAATGCCGAGACTATCAAGCATAGTGGGCGTTGTCTTGTTGTTACAAAGGGCTGTTTCTAGCGTGCTTATCTTATCCTCATCGAAGGATCCTATCAGTGGCCACTGACTTTTCTGATCCTTTTTTGTATATTTATGCCATAATTTACTATAGGCTATGGCGATCAATCCATGCTTCATGAACATGTCCTTATTAGGGGTGCCTTCCAGAGGAGCTGGATGGTTCATCTCTAATAAGCGGTCCGGGCTGAACCAACTACCAATCAGTGGGGAGAAGATAGGCATGACGGGTTACAAAGGGGACAAAAGTCTGCACTACCTATCTTATCACCGCATGCAAAGAATAGACAGAATATTTCTATTCTTCGTTATTTGCAGGCAGAGAACACCTCCAAAGAACCAATATCGACCAGTCGATGTTCGGACCGTCAAACAATCAATGGGGAGAATAATAGGCACGACGGGTTACAAAGGGCACAAAAGTCTGCGTTACCTACTTTTCACTACCTGCAAAGAGAGAATCTGTTCTTCTCCATTTGCAGACAGAGAATCTGAAGAGAACAATCCGCGAAAAACAATGTTCGGGTCAAACAATCAATCAGTGGGGGAGAAAGATAGGCACAACGGGTTACAAAGGGGACAAAAGTCTGCGTTACCTACCCTTCACTACCTGCAAAGGAAGAGAGAATCTATTCTTCTCCGTTTGCAGACAGCGAATCTCCAAAAAGAACCAACAATTCAAAGAGTAATACTAGTATTTTCCAAACAATCAAACAATCATTTCGCAATTTGTCGTGTTACACGACCTTACCCGGACCGCATGGACAGTTTCTTGTCTTCCGAATCCAGTGCCCGATCGTCCTCTATTTCTCCGTGACTGTCGCGGCACTCCTGATGGTTCCCAGTCAGGACCGTAGATCGCTCGAGAGAGGTCTGTTCGGAACCAGTGAAGTTCGGATGATCGGCTGTCAGACGAGGGTCTATCGGACAGGATCTCTCCCGATCGTTGCAGTCGTTCACTCTGTCGTCAGGACCTCTCCCACTGGATCCACGAGTCACTGATGGGCCCCACGTTTGGGACGCCAATTGTGGAAAAAGGTAGGGCCGATGTCGAACAAAAACCTTTTTCAGTATTGCCCGGCGCTAACCGCCTCTAATACCACTTAATCTATCAAGCAAAGAGGCAGGCGCTGGAGACTGGAAGGCAGGAAACAGAAGTTTATTCCGACGGAGCAGAGCACGTCAACTCAGACAACAGGGTATCTTCTCGAGGTGCTCTAACCGCATCTCTGAGGCCTGGCCTCTTATACACAGGTTTATGGTCTTTATTACAGTTTATTGCATGTGACACATTCTTGCAAACACTCTGAAGTACGGAAAGACATCCTCGGAATCCCCGCTTCAAGCCCGTTCCCACACACATTTACAGTAGAAGTCCCACCCTGGTCACAACAGGTGATGATTTTCACGCAGCTGGGCATTCCGACGATTCCCGGAATGCATGTGGTTGATCGGATCTCATGGGGTGGGGGCTTTGATCAGTTTGTGGATCCTTTGATGGGGGAAGCTTCCTACTGTATGGGGGCAATAAACAGCATCCACAGGGCCAGGTGGCGGCCTGGGAACGAGCAGGACAATCGGGCACAGAGAAAAGGGGGTTTTATCAAAGGGCACGGGATCATGAAAGGAATGGAGGGAGGTGTTGGGCTGGGAACAAGATGGGGTTCCGAGGCAGGGTTGCGCTGAAGAGGGGTTTATGGCCCAAGCATGTGAGAGCGGGGGCTGTCAGCATGCGGGGGATGCCTGCGAGGTTAGGAGAGAGAGAGAGAGAGACGCGCTGGCTATCGGCGGTGGGCAGAGAGGCTATGGCATTCAAAATGGCTGCCGCTTACGCGCACGAATGGGCCTAAAAAGGGACAAGATGGCGCCGATAATGTTGACGCTGCAAACTAGATTTCAACAGCTGCATGGAGACTTTGGCTTCTCCTGCTGCTAAGTGTTGTGTATGATCATGTCCTGAGGTTAGAGGTCTCGTGCTCTGCTAGATTGGCCTGGGTCCTGGCATCAAGCTGTAGAACGTTATCCTTCACCTTTTTTTGTAAATTGGCCTGGAGCACCACCGGTACTCACAGCCACTTATTGCTGGGGGCACTCCTCCTCTCCCTCCCGACCCCCCAGCGGTCTGCTGCTTGTCACTTGGTCCATGCAGCAAGCCTATGATCAGTGTGTAGTGCAGCTCCAAGGTGTAGCCCCCCCCTGCAGTCCGGGTACTTGCTGCCCATTCAAGGTCCCCAGTTCAACCGCTCCAGTGCTCCCCAATCTCGAGCTATCCAGGGTGGGCCCTGTCCTCCACGACCAGCGAAACACCACCGCGCAGCATGCGACTGCATGCCACCTCTACCCCAGTTCTAGATGCTCCTCACCTCCACAGGCCTTCGCGTCTGTGTGTCGATCGTGGCAGGCCTGCCAGAGGGTTGCTGGCATGCATACGATTCGGCCTCCCAGTGCGGCCTACTGTGCCTCGTGTGAGGCCTCAGACTTGCATACTCCATCCTGATCGCGTCTCTTGACTCGGTCCATTCTGGATCTTTTTTTTCAGCTGCAGGCGAGTTATTGACCCATGTGGGCCATCAGGCAGCTCCCTACTTCTGTATGCCCACTTCTGTGTCTCTGGTTCCACTTTGGACAGGATAAATTAAGGATTATGGGGGATGTAGGGCGGAGGTCTAAAAAGCACGTCTCCCAGTTTAGCTTGTGTAGCCACGCCCCCCTTGTAATTCTGTCTATTAATAACAATAATTCGACAAATTGATGTAGCTCTATATTACTAAGAGATGGCTATGTTGTCCTTATAGAATTCTAGTGGTAACATTTGAGAAAAAATACAGAACAGTTTGAAAAGTTAACATTTGACAGATGAACACTCAGAAGCCGAGACACTATTATTTGGGATGGGAATGTGGAGTTTTATCAAAAAAAGACAAAAATAATAGTACTAATGTACTGGGTAAGCATTAGGGTACAATTATAGAGTAAACACTGTGTCTTTTAGGGCCTCCAGACTTTATAGCGCTTAGACCTGTGGTTTAATACACTTGGGACAACAGTATCACACTTTGTAATAGTTCGCAATGCATAAATCACCAGGACTAATTCATTGGCCTACTAACCGTCTGCGTTTATTAGTGTTGTGGAGCAGTGATTTGAACATAACAAGAAAATCATTTTTTTCAGCTATATACCTATGGGATTGCACCTTGCTGGTGAAGCTCTTGGCAGGTGACTGAGAAACACAGCAGACAATTGCAGTGTGGGATAAGTGGTTAGTTAAAAGCATTCTAGGAGATAAATAGGATCCATTCTGGGTAGGTTAAAAACAGAAGAAAAACACCTATTAGAACAAAAAAGAAATCAGTTAGCATGAACGTCTGTCCCTTCTTGTTCAAACTACCTTCTTGTCTTCATCAGGATATAAATGAGAATCCTGGTAATTGCTAAAGCTGCATTTTGCACTCTTTCTGTACTTCAAACAAGTTGTTTCTAAGTTTCATTTTGTAGCTGATATTCTTAAAGCAGCGCAGGTTACTAAGGAACGCAGCAAAACATGGGTGAATCAGATGGATATTTATTTCTTGAAACAAGAAGCCAATTGGTCTGGATTAGACTTGAATGTACCCGGATGCATTCATCTATGAAGTCACTCATCCTTCCCTCCATGTATCAATCATTCATCATCCATGCACTTAGTTCCTCATCTTTGCACTCAAGCATCTATTTATCCATTCAGTGACCCATGCCTTATTCTTGCATTCACTCACCCATCACTCACTTATTCTGTCATTGACTCACCCATCACATTATCGTGCACACACAAACCCACCGATCAATGTAGAGCAGGGGTCTTCAAACTGTGGGGCGCGACCCCCAGGGGGGCCGCGGAGCGATGCAAAGGGGGTCGCGCCTTCACAGTCATACTTCTGCCCAGGTCCAAGGGTTTCAGCCCCCCTCTTCCCTCGTGTGTCTCTCAGCCCAGCTGCTGCTGCAGTGTAACTCGAGCTGTGGGCTCGGCTGGGCAGTGTCTGGAGTCATCCCCAACACTCCCGAGTTTTTCACAGGTCTTTAAAGACCATTTGAATATTTTCATGCCTTTGTAAACTGGTTCCAGAGGCTTCATTTTTTCTCCTTGTTCCAGTACCCCCTGGGCCCCCACTCTGCCTGTTCCTTACATTTGTATTTTACAATTACTGCTGTAGAGTGAGAATGCATTTAATGAAAAGGAATATAAAGTAGGGTTGCCAAAAGAAAAATGCATGCCTGTTTTCTTTAAAGAGCCTGCAAAGACCTCCTCTTGACACTAAATAAACTTTTAAATACAAAACTATGTATGCATTCGTTATGTGACTTTTCATTATTTTTGCTCTTTATCAGTCATGGATCTTTGAGGCAGCCCTAGAACACAATTAAAAGTGCTTTTTATTTACAATTGCTGTTGGAAGTATGCACAGATAAGTGCTGAAAATACAGCTTTAGGAGACTGCTTATTTTTGTACTGAGTGGGCCATCAAAACAATCTGCTGGCAACCCTAACCATAGGACTGTTAAGTTTGTTGCACGGTCAGCACATTATTTATTTGCTCCACCCTCGATACCCAATTAATGCTGCAATAGTTTAACTTAGATCAAAAACCCTACGCTGCCGTCAATAACATGCTGAGTTACTTCAAGTGTCTGGGAATGCACCATGCATTCAGACAACTTGCTCCTCATTCTCGCCCTTCACTTTCAAGCTCACCCTGCACTCACACTGATCACCATGCACTCGCACCATTCACCCTGCACTCACAGTGATCACAATGCACTCACACTGATCACCATGCACTCACACCATTCACCCGCTCACCCTGCGCTCACAGTGATCACTCTGCACTCACAATGCACTTGCGCTGTTAACCCTATACCTCACCCTGCAGTACCACAAGTAAACTACGCATCCTGCACTCATATGACACTTCACTCACCTGACCCCCTCACTGCTCAATATGCAACTCACTCAAACAAGCCCATCAGTAATCATACATTCATTCGTCCCATTCTGAACTTGCATCCCCACCCAAATTCGTACGCCACCTCACTCACCCTGCAGTCACTCCTCTTACCCTACTCTCGCACTGTTGCATCGCTCACCGTGCACTCACATGGGCACTCTTGTCACCCACACAGTGTGCAGAGGGTTAATGTGCCTGCTACAAAGAACGTGTACCATGCAGATCACAGAACTGAGTGTGAGTAAACTATGAGTAGCGCTATAAAAAAGTGAAATGTGTGTCAGAAAGGTGTTATAGAGAGATGAGGTGCATTGTTGGTGAGTGGCAGTGAAGGAATTCATGGGGTAGGAGAAAACTAGGGTGGGGCACCAAAAAAGTCTGTTGCACCGTGTGCGACTAGTGTTAGGACCAGCCCTGGCTGGGAGTGTTAGTCCCCTCCGAATTTCTGGACTAGTGACTTCCCTGCTTCTGGCTATTATTATTATTTACATTTGTAGTGCTCTACTGTTACCAAAAGATGTCCTGGGGCTAATGACCATCTGCTACCTGTAGGCAAATGAGAAACACACAGAAGGAGAAGGACAACCAGCCAAATGGGGTAACCTACAGAGCATTGAGAAAGGTTTTTATATCTTCCTAAAGGATAATAGATTCTTGATGGAGCGAAGCAAAGGAGGGTGCAAGTTCCATAACTACGCGGCCTGCATCAAAACAGTGAGACAGACAACTCATGCCTTCTTGATTTAGCGAACAATAAGCAGAGTGGCACAGACGAAAGCAGCATACAGGTCCGACCCGTATGCTTGGTGATGGGAGGATGAGAGAGGACATCAAGAGAGTGAGAGAATTCGATTGAAGAGGTCAGGGATGAGGAGAAATATGAATTGCCGAAGAGAAGTGTGGACACGCAAGAAGTGAGTGTGATCCAAGGGTGAGGGCTTCTGTTAGAACAAAGGGGAGATGGAGAGGTGTAAGATACAAATAGACAAAATTTGGAAAGGAGAGACACGGTGAATGAGAAGTGCTGAGGGGCATGGGAGGTGACGGGACCAGAGAGGCCATGAGATAAATGCGAGAGACTGTTAGAGATGAGGGCAGTAAAAAGACAGAATGGCAAGAGGTGATTAAAGGTGAAGTGAGAGGTTGAATGAAGAGAGTTCAGAAGTTGTAAAAAGGGGTGAGAGAAAATGGCCTGCAAAGTGAGAGAGGGATCTGGGGTTAGGAGAGGAGAGAGGGATGGAAGAAGAAAATGCCTTGAATCATGTTATGCACTGCTTTGAGCTCGCTGAATGTACTCTGTGAATTGAACCATATTTGTATACAATATGACTGTTATAAGAACGATAACATATAATTGTGACTTGATCCTAAATACAATTATTGTATCATGTATACAACAGTGTTATCTTGTTTGAAAAACAAAGGGAAAAGAAAGTGTGCTTGTATAATGTAATTCTAAAACTTGTTTCTTTTGTTCATCACAGAGTGGTCACGGCTGTAAAATTGTGTTGTCCCCTTTGTGCTCCCCCTCGTGTACATGCCCTGATGAAGGTGCCGCCGTAGATCGGGCCTGGCACCGAAAACGCGCGTCGGCGTGGTGATCATCTGTTCTGCTAATAACATCAGATCTCTCCCCAGCAAGTTGCTGAGAGGATACCGCAGAACAACCTCAGTGTATTTGTTTGCGATGGGTATTGAGGTTTTTGGATTGGTTTAACTGAATGAATGGATTGAATGTGTGAGTTTGTTTAGTGGAATGAGTCTGTAGATTTGAATGAAAAATGAGAGGGTGCTTAGGGGTTGTGTATTTATCTTTATTGTGATTCTATTATTGTGCTCTGTATATATTTGAATGATGATGTTTTTGCACACTTCTGAAAGCACTTTTATATCTTTTTTTTTTCTTTTTCTTTTTTTGTCCTCATATCCACCATGGTTTAAGAAAGCCATTTAGAATATGCTCTAGTACAGTTGACACAGTGATTTTAACTGGGAGGGATCATTTCATTTCGAGTGGGAAGGCCATTAATCCCGCAACTGTCACAGCTTGATATTCCTTTAGGCTACCAGTGGGGAGGCCTACTGCTGGGCCTGGGCCGGACTGGGACCGGACAACATTAGTATTTGGCACCATAGTAGTATAATCATTGGACCCGGGAAAAAAAAAAAAAACCTGGATCTTTATTGTGCCCATACAAACAAATGCCAAAAGGGCCTTTTATTTTGGTTTCCCGATCTGGCTAAATCCATACGTGCTGTCTGTAAAGTTGATATCAACCAATCCGCATGGGAAGGGGGCGTAGGATCCTTCCACCTTCTGCAGATCTCTCTCCTTGCCAAGAGGACCGTATAGAAGACCAGGCTTTTAACTGTAATTTGAGTTGTTTTCAGGAGACCAAAATCACTTTTATATCTTGAAAAATGAAAATAAAATTATATATTTATTCTGAAGCTGTGTGGAGAATTTAAATGTGAAGGCCGTGACAACTAGTGAGCTCAAAGTTGTGCATGTTACTATTATTGGACTCTTAATGAGCCTTTAAATTGAAATATATAGGGCAGACTTGTTTCCCTTTGTAATGGATTTATCTCTCCCCTGCTAGTCTGCCCTACATCTGTCTCAGGGGGCCCCGATCTGTATTGGTGACGAGTCCCCTACCTTAACCTGACATGGAGATGTGCACCGTTGATGCGCAGCGGGAGCGCCGTCATCACGCCGGAGTAGCGCCAGAGTCCTGTCCGTCTGCGCCCGTCAGTGCTAAGGAAGTGCCAGGGGCCAGAAACTCTGTTCCTACCTATAGAGGTAGGTATTCGAGGGATGAGCTTTTACGTATTCGGTATTTGACTCCGCATTGCTCCTCAGGATTAGTTGTTCTGTTATGTGGTCCTTTCCATTGCGCTTGTGGTAATTTTTCCCTTAAGGCTCCGGCCTCTATCTCTGCTTTAAATGGACTCTCGGTGGATGCATCCAGCTTTACAGAACCGGTGGCCCCTTGTGACCTTAGAGTTTGGGGTCTCAATGTTCGATTCTTTGTGAAACATCATTCAGATATTTATGATCTTATCTCAGAGGGGGCCCCGGACATTTTCTTCCTAACTGAAACATGGTTACAGGATGAGGGGACATCTATAGTAAATCTTGCTATTCCCTCAGATTATTCAATCTATACCTATAATCGCATTTCTAGGGGCGGGGGCATAGCTGTGATAGTTAGGTCTTGCTTTACCTGTACTTGGAAACATTTGAAGGTGGATGGGTGTGGGTGTGCTCATTTTACCATACTGGTTAACCATCACTTGTCTTTGTCGGGCCTCCTGGTCTATCGACCTCCTGGACCTGACACTGCCTTTAGGAAGGCGTTGCCTGAAATGCTGAGTTCCCTTGTGTTAATCTCTGCTAACTTTAGTGTTTTCGGAGATCTTAATCTTCATTTTGATCTCGGTCACACTCCAGCTATTAGCAGCCTTCTTGAAGATTTGGAGGCCTTACAACTGAGCCAGCTGATGACCCACCCTACGCATGAGGGTGGACATATCCTGGACCCTATATTCACAAATCTAACAGGAGTTAATGTGTTCCGGCCTAGCCCAGTAGCTTGGTCTGATCACTTTCTCGTGAAATGTCATCTTAAGCTTGAGGACTTTATCCTCAAACCTCTAGAGAAAGTGGTGTGGAAACGCCCCTGGAAAAAACTTAAGCCCGAAGATTTTCACAGATTACTTGTTGAAAACCCTCTGGGTCCCCTTAATGATGTGGTATCCGGCTATGATTCCTTCTGTGATTGGATCACTCGGGCTCTTGATCTTTTGATTCCATCTACTTGGAGTAAATGTCGCTCCCAAGAGCCCAGCCCTTGGTACAACAGCACCTTGCTGCCTCTGAAAAAAGCCTGTAAACAGGCGGAAAGGTGTTGGCGGAAAACCTATGAGGCTGGGAAGAAGATACTGTATATGGCTACAGTTAAAATCTACCACAAAGCTATTTGTAGAGCCCGTGCTGCCTACTACGTGCTAGAGTTCAAAACCTCCCCAAATCCCTCGAAATTAATCTTCAAGGTTCTTAAAGATTTGACCGCTAAAAGAGCCCCAGTAGCTGATATCCGCTCTGTGGCACATTGTGAAGATCTAGCGGCTTTCTTCCTTGAAAACATTCAGACCATCTATCGCTCTTTTCCTATTCCCATTCCATGGAGTGCGGCCCGAGGCCTATAGGTTCCACCGAGGTGGTTCTTTCAGCTTTCCCTGAGATGACGGGGGAAGTATTTGGTAGCGTGGCAATCAGGGTAAAATCGGGATCCCCTGAAGACCCTCTTAGATCGGCTCATTTGAGAGATTTTTCCATCCTATGCCTGCCACACCTTCGTCATCTTATAAATTTATCCTTCTCATCAGGCATAGTCCCATCTAAATGGAAACAGGCCTCTCCAATCCAGAAGAAACCCACATTAGATCCTCTCAAATTAGAGAATTATCGACCTATCTCTCTTCTCCCATGGGCAGCGAAGGTTGCTGAGGCCCATGTAAATAATATCTTATCGGAGCATTTGCAGAGGATCAACATTCTGGATCCATCCCAGAATGGGTTTCATGCTGGTCACAGTACCGAGACGGCCCTACTCTCGATGACAGAATACCTGCGGACGGTGGTGGATTCTGGTCAAACGGCGGCACTGGTGTCACTCGACCTCAGTGCCATGTTTGACACAGTCTCCCACCCGATACTGCTGCAGCGGTTGGGAGACGCAGGTGTTTCCGGATTGGCACTTGACTGGTTTCGATCCTTTCTGGATAATCACTCTTTTAGGGTTGCCATCATGCCTTTTGAATCAAAGCCTTACCCTTTGGAATTAGGGGTGCCTCAGGGTTCCGCTCTGATTCCCACCCTTTTTAATCTTTATGTGCAGCCGCTGGCTGCTGCTGCCAAGCTCTGGGGTATGACTGTTGTTTCATACGCCGATGACACGCAGCTGGCGGTTGCTCTTAGTGGGAACTCTGACCTTGATGCCCTGAGGTTCTGTAATGGTGTCTTGGTGGTGGCTGGCTGGATGACAGTTAATTGTCTTCAGCTTAATGCTAAGAAGACAGAGGTTTTGATTGTGGGCAAGCAGAGCAACCTTTGGGGCAATGACTGGTGGCCTCCAGAGCTAGGCGTCACTCCAATCCCGACGCTGGAGGTAAAGAACCTAGGTGTCTGGCTGGATCCGACCCTCTCTTTCTGTGACCACACAAAGAGAGTAGCAGCGACCTGCTTTGGGATTTTACGTGGGCTTAGGCCCGTATTAAAATTCTTTGATGCCCCTACTAGGCAGTTGGTCATTCAGGCAACCATCCTGTCCCGACTTGATTATGCTAGTTTCCTTCTGTTAGGAGCAAGCGGAATTCTCCCGGCTTCAACGTGTACAGAACGCTGCTGCCAGGGCCTTGGTAGGTTTACCAAGGTTCTGTTCCGCAAAAGGTACAATCCGTGCACTTCATTGGTTACCGATTAGGCAAAGGATTGACTTTAAGACTCTCCTTTAAAATTCTGAAAATGTCTTCTCCTCGGATTCTCGAGGATTTTCTCATCCCTTACATCCCGTCCCGCTCTCTGAGGTCCTTGGGGCAGAATTTGGTTGTTGTCCCCCGCTTCAAGCTGTGTCGAGTAGGTGGACGATCTTTCCGTGTTTTGGCTGCAAAACTCTAGTATTCTCTCCCTTGCCATATTCGTGCTTGTAATGACCTATTTAAGTTTAGGAAGGCGATTAAAACATTTCTGTTCCCCTCGGAGTGCTAGGATCCTTCCTGTCTGCCTTCTGTGTCGGTCTGCGTAGTGTTATGTTGCTTCTGCCTATCCTAAGTGCCCTTTGCTGGGGCAGCTGTGCGCTATAGAAGTTTGCGTAACATAACATATATATATATATATATATATGTCGGCGCTGCATATCCGGCACGCCTCTCGGTCAGGTGCTCCACTGATGCCGGCATCATTTCGTGGTGTTGCGGGCTGAATGCACACAGTGGCGCCCCCCCGCCCAGGATTGTATTTTGGAATCGGGGAGAGAGCAGCACAATCTGTGCTGGACTGGGACTAAATCCGGGAGACGATTGACGCCATGGAAGAAAACCCGCAGCAATAGGTGGTGGAATTCGAGAGCAGGAATAACAGGGGCTAAGTCAATGCCCGGACTCGAGATGGGACCCAAGTCCGAGAATTTCCACTAAAGACTTTGCTGGCGGATGTTTTAAAATCGACACAGTGGTGTGGGGACCACAAAGACCATCAAGCATTGCGAGGACAGTAAAAGAGGTGGTGAAAAAGCGATGCCTCGAGAACTGGATTAAACCAGGCTCCAATGGGAGTGAGACTAAGAAGCATGGACCCCTAACGCTAAGTACTGCAGAGAACACTTGAAGGCAATGATTAAGGCAAAACGCCGAAACGCGTCTGCCACGTGTTACTTACCAGTGTCTTCTTGATGGTGCCAATAAAGTTTCCTGGATTGCTCCTAGTGCATGTGTCGGACCTGTTCCTTTATTAAGAGGGCAGGACTGGAGGTGGATGTTAAGCAGCTGTCGGCGCTGCATATCCGGCACGCCTCTCGGTCAGGTGCTCCACTGATGCCGGCATCATTTCGTGGTGTTGCGTGCTGAATGCACACAGTGGCGCCCCCCCGCCCAGGATTGTATTTTGGAATCGGGGAGAGAGCAGCACAATCTGTGCTGGACTGGGACTAAATCCGGGAGACGATTGACGCCATGGAAGAAAACCCGCGGCAATAGGTGGTGGAATTCGAGAGCAGGAAAAACAGGGGCTAAGTCAGTGCCCGGACTCGAGATGGGACCCAAGTCCGAGAATTTCCACTAAAGACTTTGCTGGCGGATGTTTTAAAATCGACACAGTGGTGTGGGGACGACCATGCAGAAAGGGCAAAGCCCATACTCCCCTTTTATTACATAGAAGACCCTACTGAGGTAGGACCTATGTAGCCCATAGGGGAAGGTGCTGTGTAATTAAAAGGTTGGAGATGCACTTTCCAGTTTTACATCTCATGGTGGTGAAAAACATCTAAATGTGTTTTTTTCACTACTGTGAGCCTACCACTCTCATAGGTTAATATTGGGGATTCCTTATTATATTTAATAAGCAGTAATTTCCAATTGGGAGCTGTTAGACTTGTTGCTCTTAGGGTGACTTCCACATGTTGCTGAATCTTTTTGTTGGACTTGGGACTATGAGCACTTTACCAATGGTGACCCATGTGAAAGTGCATGTGCTTCTTCCTTAAACATGTGTGCAATTGGTGAATGTGTATGCATGCTTGGCATTCTTAAGTACCTATAGGTCCCTTCTAAAGTGGTACACCATATACCCACAGCCCGTAAGTTAAATGTTACTATTGGGCTTGCAGCACTGATTGTGACACCCACAGAACTAGCCTTTCAAACCTGTCTCAGGCCTCCCTTTGCAATGTCTGTGTGTGCAGTGTACTGAAACTTCAACTTGGCATTTTAAACTGCTTACCAAGCCCTAAACTTCACTTTTACTGCATGTGAGCCACTATAGGTTAGGCCTTAGGTAGCCCTAATGGCAGATTGCTATGTAATTAAAAGGTAGGTCATGTACTTTCCTGTTTTGCATGTCCTGGTAGTGACAGACAGCTATTTATTTTTCAGTACTGTCAGGCCTGCTTCTCTCAAAGGTTAACATTGGGAATTCCCTTATACACTTTGAGTGGTAATTCCTGATCAGAAAAGAGTAGCTACATCATTTCTTACATCCTTGGAATGGTAATGATGAATATTTCTTACGGGCGAAGTTGAATTTAACATTTCTGTTTCAGAAATGGCAATATTAGAAAGTGGATATTTCTCTGCACTTTCTGTGAGCCTTGCAGTTTTTCTCCAAAACACATCTGGGGTGGGTGACAGATACAGTTTGTGGATTCCCTCTAGACAGGCATAAACACATGAAGAATAGGTGTCTCTGAGTGACCATCTTGATACATCTGCATTCTGATGGCCCTGCCTGGGCAGGATGGAAGGGAGTGTCTAACACTTTACTGAATAGGTGCTGTTATGTCCCCACATAAAAGGCTCCAAGTGTGCCCTAAGGGCTTGTAGGCTTACCTCCTGTTGCTTGAGATTCTGGGATATCAAAGTCCCTACGCTGCTCCTGTGCCTGGCTCATTAGATGTGGCCCTCATGGTTGAAACACAGATTTAGATGTATCTCTTGTCTGCCTGTAGTAGAACCTGCACATTTACCTGGCTGCAGGAGTAAATCAGTGTATCACATCGGAACCAGCGCTTTGCCTCCTGAGATCAATGCATCAGACAGTGCATCATTGCCACTGCAGCTTGGAGAGATCAAGACATTTTCTTAACTGCATGGAGAAACCCGGCTCATTCCTCAACATTTCTTGACTCTGGCACCCAGCTACAGAACAAATGCATTGCCATCAGCGTGTGGAGAAAATTGATGCATCATCAACTTGTTGGGCCTGCATCGGAGCATCTCACGATGCAGCTCGCTGTTGCGACCAGGAAAGGTATTTTGTTCAACAGGGCCTGCGTGGGACCTGTAGCTGGCAGGCGATCCATTGCGGTCAGCCTGAACTTTGACTTTGTGCCGGTCCAGCACAATCTCATGTAATTCCTAAAGAACTATTTACATCTAAGTGCTATTTTTCATTTGAAATTCAGTATCTCAACTTCTATACTTTGAATTTTTGTCAGTTTAGCTTGTTTTAAAAAAAATCTTTTTGTAGTGTATTCATTGTGTTACTATGTGTGTTGCACAAGTACTTTCCACACTGCCTCTTTAGATAAACCTGACTGCTCTGTGCCAAGCTACTAGAGGGTGAGCACAGGCTATCTTTTAGTGTGTACTTAGCTTACCCTGACTAGAGTGGGGATTCCTGCCTAGCCTGGGTGCATACCTCAGCCAACCAGGAATTCCAGTGCCAACAGGAGCAGGTAGCTATGTCACGTCTTGTGTTTTTTGTAATTGTAATGAAAACCCCTATTTAAAGGTAAAGTCTGTTTTTTGAGTTAGAAAATGTCACTTTTTGTAAGTTGGCATATTTAAGCCCTTAGCCCTTTTGTGCCTGCACCCTGTCTTGGGTCACATGACTTGGTGTAACTAACAGACTTTGTGAATTCTTTCCAGTCAGTCACACAACAGATGGATTAGGTGTGCCTTAATGTGACGTCTACTTGCAAGATTAGTTGGCTGAGCTGACCAGAGCCTCATTTGCAACTGAATAGGGAGTACTCTGCCTTCACACGAGGGACCTATCACCTCTACACACCTCTATACTGCAGCCTGCTTGGAGCCAGGGCAGAGAATCAGGGAATTCCATGCACTTCAAAGCCACTTTGTAGAAGCTTCTTCCACCAACCAGAAGGAGGGCCTCAGATACCAACTCTTCAGTACACTCCTGGAGCTGTGGACTCTGCTAGGAAGATCGGCTGCTGTGCAACTGAAAGGACCGCTACTCTGCTGGACTTCTGCCCTGCTGGACAACTGCTTTGCTGAACTGCTGCCCGGATGCCCTGCTGCCCTCTTGCCTTATAGAGGAGAACTGGACCTGTAATTTCATCTTGTACCCAGGGCTACCAAAGTGACTCCAGGAGTTGGTCTCATGGCCTCCTGATCTGAGTCTCAGGGACATAAAAGGCTGCCCAGCATCCTGCACCAGCACCTGGACACAGATGAAGGGAGATCCTGACCCCCTAGTGTTGTCCCTCAGATTCTGGACCCTTGGTGTGGCCTCATAGAGCTGTATTGAAGTTTTTTGGTGCTTTGCAACCAGAAAAGGCCCATTTGTGCCAAGATCTCACCGCCCATGCAACCATTCAACGTGAAGCTCTAGCAGCTACCTCTTCATGCTACAGCATTGACTAGTTGCCAAGACCACCAATGCAAAGCTCCAGCAACGCCCTCCTCGCCAACTACAGGATCTTCACACTACTTTGGCAGCCACCCGCAATGCTCTCCCTGCTCCTAATGGCTGCCTCCAATGTGAACGTGACTTTTGGCACTGATTTGAGAAGGTACATTTTCACTGGGACTAATATTGTGACTATAGCCAACCTGCAGTCCATTGTAGTCGGCCTCACCTTATGACATTCACCTGGTTCAGTGCGGCCAGATATCCATAGCTGGCACTTTGTGCTTTTTGGTGCTATTTTCATTGGCATCTTTAAATTTATAAATATTTGCTCTATTTTTCTAAATTGGTGAGGGATTTTTCCTGTGTTGTGTTTCTACTTTGTTACTGTTTGTGTGCGGCATAAATACTTTACACATTGCCTCTCAGTTAAGACTAACTGCTTTTTGTGCAAAGCTACTCAGGGTTAATCACAGGTGAATGTAGTGACTTTTGGTGGTTCATTCTGCTAGAGATTGTGGCTGTTTCTTTACCAAGCCTCACACTGCAGTCACCCAACAGCACAATTTCTCACTATATAAAAAAATATTCTGAAAAAGCTCACTTTGACCCTGCTTTGTCATTGACGAAAAAGCAACTTTAAGTTGCAAGTGAACAATATGCTCAGGAGTTGTACAGCCATTTATGTGAAGGGAGTCAATGAGTAAAGTGGGCTGACTCACTGGCTGACCCATTGCCAAATGCTTTATGATGTTGTGGGTGGAAACAAAATTTAAATGGTAGTTTAACTGACCAATGGATGAAACCACCTGGATTTTTGGACAAATATAGCTGTCTTGAAGGCTACACATTAATACGCCAAAATGTCTGTGATGCTGGCTTAGGGATGCAAACAACCATCTGTAACTATTTCAATACAATTGGGTAGTATGGTTTTAAAGTCAGTAAAAGTATTTAATACAAGCAGCATGTATTCACTTCATCAGCAGCAGCAAGAAACTAATTTGAGGTTGCTACTAATGCTGTTTATTTCTCATGTATCATATGGAAAAAGCTTAAATGCACTTGTATCTGGAAAACAAAAATTGTATCTACAGCCTCAGCCCCACTGGAGGAGTGCAGAATCACAATACCTTATAGCAAATTGCTAACCATATGTAGGTTATTTTTGTGGCTGTCTACTTACACCAGGCTTCCAATGGGTCCATCTAAAACCTGTAGTCATGCTATATGAGAAGTGTGTCTTTTGTTTGTGCACAGGTGGTGAGTGTTTTCAGAAAGAAAGGTGAGGATAGCTTTGTGGCTACAGGGAAAAAACACAGTATAGCATTGGTATTGGTGAAGAGTGCATGTGTGGTTGGGAAATTTGGTTTGCTAGAGGCAAGTGGTGTTAGTGATAGATCTCCCATGAAAGATGGTGTTTACTTTAGTGATGGCTCCATTTAAAATGTTGATGCACTTCATCGGTGGGAACAGATGTGGTAAGTTGGAGCTGAAGTAGTGAGTGTGTCGTATTTTAATGATCAAGATGCTGTTGATGATAGTTGTGGGTAAATTGCGAAGTGGTGATGGGAGACATCATATCCAGCACTGGCAACAGCACATCTGAGATGGTTGGTCGGGCGTGAATGGGAAAAAGCAGGTATCAAGTTGGAGCGCGAATTACAGGATGAGGGTTGAGAAAGGTGGAGGAGCATTGCCAGGATATTATGAATAATACGTCTGGGTAGTAAGTTTGAGAGTTAAAGCAAAGTAAATCATTGAGGCATAAGCTTGTGTGCCATTTGGGCCTTTGCACTTTTTTCAACTATTCAGGATTGCTAAATTCAGTATAAACACATTTCCTACTAACTTGTAGAGGTGTGTGGAACCAGGGGTGGCTCTAGGCTCATGGCGGCCCGGGTAAGGGAGCGTAGGTAGGGGGCCCCGGAAGAGGGGGTCCGGGCAGGGCGGAGCACGGAGACCAGTGAAGAGGGCAAAAGGGGGTCAGGGTGTTTGGAAGTGGAACAGAGCCAGAGGCCACCAAATCCCTGCCAGGGGCCGCCACGCAAATAGGATGTATGTCATTACAACGCGTGATATTACCACGCATACCGTTACAACACAGGTTTTACAACGCAAGTCGTTATAACGACTTGCGTTGTGGGCGCTGGATAGTGGAATAGTTTAATTTACTATTCCAACTCCAGTCTCCGTGGATAGTACGGAAGGTGTTGAATAGTAAATTAAACTATTCCCTATTCTTCAGCGCCCTCCAGCGCAAGTCTTTGTAACGACTTTCGTTGTAAAACCTGCGTGGTAACGGTACCGCGTTGTAAAAGATTTGTGGTAAAGGATGTTCCCCACACCAATATGTATCCATCCTCAGAGGATTATTATATTAAGGATATATATTGGCGTGGCAGCCCCTGGGGTTTGGTGGCCCTGTGCAGGTGCACAGCTTGCACATGCCTAAGGCCGCCCCTGGTGGAACTCGCAAAGTTTTACTCTCTGGAATTCCGCAGAGTTACCTGAAAACTCTGTGAGATTCCATGAGTGGCGGAATTTTGGCATGTTTAACTGATCGCACTGATTTTAATTGCCAGTTCTGAGCTGAAAAACCAGCAAGAAGAGCACCACGTGTTGTGCCATAGAATGCTGCTTCTTTCTAAAGCTCAAGTAGGTTTTCTACTCAAGTGGCAGCATTCCTAATGCAAACAGTAGAGATCTGCTGAACCACCCGCTTTGAGAAATCACAACAGCACTCGTCCTAGCGCTCTGTTTTTCTCGCTCGCACTCCCCAACTGAAAGTTGGCAAGCCACACATGAAAAAAAAACTCTGCCTCGTGGAAGTTTGTGGAGTTTTTCCGTTACTCCAATATCCAGGCAGAGCACGAAGTGGGCAAACCTGCACCTTCTCAGTGGTGGAGAAGAGTTTACGGCCCACCCCTACTACTTCACCTGCTAATTACAGTGCTAGAATACGTAGCAACCAGTTAGCAAATAAGCACCATAAAAGTATTTATTAATGCTATTATCCAGCAGCTCTGTGAAGATGTTGGCATAGCCTTGTGGTGAGAGTGGTGTGGCCTATAGATGGCTGGACAAGGACTTGATGGGTTTCAGGATCATGTGCATGGCTATAAGAGTCAAAAAGAGCTTACCAGTCTCTAAATCATTGATATTTCCAACCAGTTCTGATGTTAAAAAGGCACTGGAAAGAAAAGCTGGCACCAATATCTTGGAGGCAGTGTGCCCATCTCTGTGAACAGAATCTTTTTACACAGGATTTATATTGCCATTGTCAGTCTAACTTTCTGCTCATACATATTCCCACTCGGAAGAACATAAAATTGCCTTCCGTGTTTGCTGTTGCCAGTTCTTCCGCCAATAACCTCTGGGTCTATGCCTGTGCTGCCTTCCATTTTACCTTGAATGGTAGAGACATTGTGCCATATGCTATTACTTCATATTGCCAATGTTTCTCAGTGTTTCAGGAACAACATGCACAGAGCAGTATAGTAGGTCACAAACTCCAGAACCAAGGAAATTAAATTGTTGCATGGCCGTGATGGCCATGGCCAGTCTTGGCAGCCAAAAGCGCCCTGGCAAAAATGCACAAACAAGCCCAGCTCCCTTCCTCTCCTTTCTATACATCTATCTTTCATCCATTTTCTCATTCTCCCCCGCTTCATCTCTTTCTCTCTCTCTCTCTCTCTCTCTCTCTCTCTCTCTCTCTCTCTCTCTCTCTCTCTCTCTCTCTCTCTCTCTCTCTCTCTCTATCTCTCTCTGCTTTTCTCCTTCTCTCCTCTCTCTTCTCACTCCAGTCTCTTTCAGCTGCTGTGCCTGATGTAATTAAAGTTCAGGAGCTGTGGAAACTGACAGAATCCCTAGCAGTTGGCTTGGGCTTTCAAAACTGGCCTCCAATGACTCCAACCTACTGGGAAGATGGGCAACTGAATAAAAGGTCAGTCCTGTCCTGATTAACGAACAATCTTGCACCTCCCCAAAATGTCATCTCATGCAGTGTGCATTCCCACAACAAATTCAGCCAGCAAGAAATTCATAACCATCACATAAATATAGAGTGACACAAAGTCTGCCACCCCAAAACACAGTATACACAGGTACGCCTATAGCCTTTAACAACCATAACTATATCTCACGTACAAGAAATGCAGTACTTGGAATGAAAATGAACTAAACAAAAAACATACATTTGTAAGATATATAAATTGAAAAAAAAATCATGTTTGTTGATTTATAGTTGTTAGAAACAATACATATTAGCACATAGCACCCACACACCCCAACACTAAAGCTAACTTCACTGAAAGGCCATCTCACCTCAACAGACTGGTCACTCACATCCTGTGATGTGCTGCCAAGGTATCTGATGTGCTTCCCCGCCTTCTTTCTCTCTCCAAGTCACCTGTCACTCCATGTATTTCCCACCTCCTGAGCCATCCATTCTAGCCAGCCAGAGATCTTACTAACTGTAATGTTCCGTCCCTAAGCCACGATCTTGAAGGCAAGAAGCCCAACAAATTAACACCAGGAAACCAACCAGCAATACTGAATTTAGAACCAGATGTACAGCTGTTTTTAGCGGTCGCAAACACAACATTGGGCCGTTTGTGACCGCTAGCAAGGTTTGTAGCATGTACAAACCCTATTTTGTGAGCCATAACCTATTGCGGTCTCGCAAAATAGGGTTTGAGAGTTGCGATTAGGAAGGGGGATGCCAAGGGCATCACTTCCTAATAGTGAGTCGCAGGGTAATGTTTGTGGTCAATTTCAAATTGGTGGTAAGCCAGTCCCCAGGAGACCCCTTCCACTCTGTGTTTGGCAGCAAAAATATTTTTTAAAGCAGGCAATGAATCACTTTTTAGAAAATAGTTTCTCTCACCCCCAGGACCCAACCCTGCACCTTCTGGAAGCAAGTGTGAATATATTTGCACAAAGTGAGCCCCTCAAATCTTCTTCACTTTTCAGATATTCAATAGTTCACAACAACACACACAATCAGAAAATACACTTTCTAAGGGGCTTTCTCACAATTAAATTTTAAAGCAAAAAAAGTAGGACTATTGTACCCTTTTGCTTCGTTTTACATATCTCTGTGAATTGGTTCTAAAACATCTAAAATGGGAAAAAGATGGAGACATTCATAGGCATATCGACCAAATAGCACTTTCATTATTGGGGAGTTGAAAGCTTCAGGTCAGATTCATGGCTGGGAACAGCGTTCGACTTCAGTTACGATCCCTCCCCTGGCCCCCGATGGCGTAGAGAGTCAAATTGAAATCACTGGCACTGGCCCCTCGTGCCCCTCAGGGCTGTGGCCCTCTCTACTTGCAGAGACGCTTTTCATTCTATGCTCCTGCATGGTCCCTTCGGCCCTCGATTGGCTCATATTCCCCTCTTCAAGCTGAAGAGGTTTGGGGGCAGACCCTTTGTAGTGAAGGCTGCTGCAGCCTGGGATGCTCTTCCTCTTGCCCTGCGTATTATTCAGGATTCAGTGGCTTATAAGAGGAAACTAAAAACACATCTCTTTGCTTGATTTACGTTTCATACCCCGCTAGGCTCCACGCCGGGAGACTCATGAGTAGCTGTGCGCATTACAAATGTATGTAAAATAACATAACACAACATAACATAACATTCACAAAGGCTTGGAAGAATACTCGTGTAGTGATACATCCAGTACTCCAAAATGATTTTGTGAAATGGTTCAATTAAAAAAAAAAATCTAATTCAGGATAGAATATCATGCAGTTCACATTTGGTGGAACAGAGACTTAAAACACCGCAGCCACTTTTTTCCAAGAATGGAAGGGCCATGTGATGTTGCCAGCGGAGTCCTCCAATATGAAATGTAAACTTACTAAAGCTGTCCTCGGGGGGCCTTAATAGGCTTCTTCTGATTTCCAGCATGTTCCTGTTTAATGAGCATTCAGCAGAGCATGATGATGACACCATCCCCAGCCGCCAGGCTAAGCACTGGGACAGGATTGCAAGGAAGCTCAGGCACAGCTTGAATTAGGTGAATAACCAATGTAATATTTTTTCCAATTTAGCTCTAGATTTCACATTAAAAAAGGAGGGTGAGAGAAGCGGCACTCATTATAATGAATGGCTGCTTAAGATACACTGTCCTGTCAAATTAAAAAACACAAAAGGTCTTTCAGTAGGCCAGGATTTAGGCGGTAAAAGTGAGACCGAGGTAGATGTGAGTCACATTATCTGTGAAGGTGGGAAATGACAGGTAACAAATGCTGGCATGAAGTTGTACAGTAATTAAAGGGAAAAGGCTGTAGGAAGTAGGACAAGGCACTATGAAGAATACGTCTGAATGGGCATTAGCATTACCCAAGTCATATTTCCTTTGAAGCAACATTCTTTTGTCACTTTCCCTTTGTTTTAAAGATGACAGAACATGTTTTGATCACGTGGTGCTTTTCTCAGACCCAGGGTTGATTCCTTTTTTTAAGTTTGGTACCTAGGGAGCAGAGGGAATAGAATAGATACCCTTTCACTGTAGAATCTAATTTTATTTTACACAGGTTTCCTGGACCGTCGAGGAGTTTGATTATATAAGCTTCCTTTGTTTGTTGGAGAGAAAAAAGAATCCTGTGCTTGTTTTTACTGATTCATAGTGCCAGAAATTCGGTTACTTATTCAGTGTGAGCTCTCATGTTTCACTCTTTTTGACTGAAAAGAGTCGGAGAGAGGAGTGCTTGTTTTGCAAATTTGTTTTTCAGGTGGTTGGGAAACTCAGTTGGTTAACCGCTAGCTGGCAAGATCTAAGCTGAACCTGCAGGTAAACCTTTTGGATAAAGATAGGTTATATTCCATTTTTCATCATTCTGAAGGACATAAAATGAGTACAATTTAACTGGACAATAGCTCTTTGTTATTTTCAGGCTTATGCTTTGTATAATCTATGGTACCAAACGGTTTAAAACAGTTTATGATTGTTAGGGCTCACTCTAAAGCAGTGGTCTTCAAACGTTGCTTCTCCCCCCCTTAAAAAAAAGAATTCTGGGCCCCAGAGAATGAAAATGTATTATTTTCAAACATTCTTTAAAATTATCAGATCTTACTTCTTCTCATTAGCATTTCTCAGAAGAAACGTACAACGAAAACAAAAACAGCACATCAGGGAATGTCTGGGAGGAGAAAGGTGAGATAAGGATAGTATGGTAAACAATCCAGTAGGTATCATCGCAAAGAACACTCCAGGACATAGTCATGAATTTTTTTTTAAATCATGCGGCTCCTCAGTAGGGGCGTTTGGGCGCAGCCCCCCTGCTTTCTTGCAGTGCGAGAAGGCAGAAACATAAATGGTAATAATGACCATTTATGTTTCCGCCTTATCGCACTGCGAGAAAGCAGAAGTGCTGTTGGGGGTGGGCGGCCCTGCTCGAGGGCGGGGGGGAGTGGCTTGCCCACTGTTGTGCATACAGACTGTTCGGTCGGCTCTGGGACCATCCGAACAGTCTATATCACGGGTACTCATAGTACGGCCCGCGGACCGCCAGCGACCCGGCTAGTCTTCCCTGGCGGCCCGCCGACCTTCCAGACATCGTACCCGTGTATTTAAAAAAAATTTAATCTTGTCTTCAAACACTGCTGGTTGCTGCAGGGAGAGACTGAGACTCTGCTGCTCTGTGGGGGCTGGCCGCCGGGTGATTTCAATGATATTCAGAGTGGAGCTGCAGGGGCCTAAGGAGAGGTTAAATACAGCTAGGCCTCATTAACATACAAATGGTCTTTCTAAAGACCTGTGAAGTGCTCGGGTGGGGCTGTGTGTGCCAGGAGGCTGTCTCAGCCCGGGCTGACACACGCAGGGTGAGGTGAAGAGGGTGACAGAGGGAGGTAGTGGGATGGAGACAGTGGGGATTGAAGGGAAAGGAGACAGAAACATCGGGGCTTGTTCCATTAATTATGAGCTAATGAAAACAGTTTTACATAGATACTTTAGGTAGATACACCACCTATGTGTATCTCGCCTGCTGTCTGTAATGTAGTCATCGAGTGTTTATTTAATGACAGTGCGTATATCCAGATGACTTTACTCTCACACTGTGTGTGACAACTTCATCTTGTCAGACGTGGCACCTTGTTTGTTTACCATGTCAATTGTGCTCCAAAAACTTGTGTTATTTTCTTTATATTTGTATTGACGTAGTACTACCATCGAGCTAAATTGGCCAGCCAGTTCTATCATAATTACAGTCATCAAATAGCACGTGCTTAGCAAGAGCAGCAGCAAGTGCAGAATCCAGGGACACCGTCTGGTGTTCAAATCCAAAAGGTTTCTGAGTTATGCAGAAGCATTCCCAACGTGCCTGCAGTCAGCACATGTTGAAGCGCTGGTGCGCTTCGGTTCGAATAATTATGTTATTGCTTGCAATTCCTGCAGTGCAGGAGTATTGGGACCACCCAGTCCAATGCAGGTAAGCAATTGAAGGTGCCAAAGTATAGCGGTACTTCAGACAAGCAGCGCTAGTGCTTAGGGCAGTGTCTTTAGAAACCACATTGTTTTAAAAACATGCTACGTTTCTCAGTTCCGGCATCACAATAACCAAGATGCTGACGCTCCCTTTTAAGGGAATTATGGTAATGGCAGCCCCTTACAGATAAATGTCCTGGGGCACTGGGAGGGAGGAAAGGGGAGGGAGATAGAGGGAGAGGGAGGGAAAGGGAGGAAGAGGAAGACAGAGAGGGAGACAGACAGAGGGAGGGATACAGACAGTGGGAGGGAGAGGGAGAGGGGGGAGAGGGAGACAGAGAGTGAGACAGAGGGAGGATGACAGACAGTGGGAGGGAGACAGAAAGAGGGAAACAGCCAGAAAGAGGCAAACAGCCAGAAAGAGGGAGACAGACAGAGGGAGGGAGACAGACAGGGAGACAGAGGGAGACAGACAGAGGGAGGAGGGAGACAGACAGAGGTAGACAGGGAAAGGGAGGTGTAGTGATGTTAAATGAAGATCAGGTCACGTAGGTTCTTGTAGAAAGATGTATTTATTAATTAAGTTGACATGAGGTGGTAGTTCAAGATAGTAAGAGTAATTCCAAGGTAAATCCCCACCAGGAGCTGTAACCAGTCAGCTCAATCCTCAGCTCCCAACTGACTCTAGCATCAGAACATAACATTCCAATCAGACATCCTGTGTGGTAACATTCCATTTGATGACATAGGTAAAACAACTAGAAAGCCAACACTACACATCTTCCCCTTTTATACAATTTGCAATTGCAACCAAAAGTTAAGATGTGAACAAAGCAATTACAAATAATAACCAGATATAAGGAAGATAAATAGAAACAGACGTAGGAATGGGTTATGTAAAAAGTGAACGGAAGGTACGAAGACACGGGAGTAGAAATGGATACATACACAGTGAAGAAGGCAAACACAATCATAAAAACAGTAGACAAAAGAAGAAATAAATGGAGAAAGTTTAAACAGATAAGAATCAAGAGAAGTTATGACTGGAAAAATTACAGTAACATCTAAGAGGTGGAAAATGAAGCAAGATCAAAACCAAGAAGAATCAACAAAGAAAAATCAAGCAAGATAAGAAGCAAGAAGAATCAACAGAGAAAATCAAACGAGATTAGAACCAAGAAGAATGAACAGTAACCAAATGAAAATACAAAAGACAACACATCTTCTCCCTAAAGGAAAAGAAGAAAACAAATATAAGAATATGGACACCGAACACAAAATTCACGGAATCAGCAAACACACCAATTGGCCAGACTGGCGTAATTGAGAAACAATGAACCGAGTAGTGAAAGGTAGAACCAAGTAAAGCACAAATATGAGAAGGTTAAAAGTGAATTTCTTTTTTTTTAAATGAACATTAACATCTAACAAGAGCCTGAACAGAAGAAAAGTTGCCAGCAAGAATAATACATTCTGAATGAAACTTGTAAAAACGGTTAGAAACTGGCATAATAAACATAAAACAGAGCTACTCGCATATAACACTGAGGAAAAGTTGCCAGAAAAAAAAATAATAGGTAGTGAAAAACTGACATAATAATCTCTCAACAATATCACATGCATATAACCCTGAAGAAAAGTTGCCAGAAAGAATAATTAATTCTGAAAGAAACCTGTAAAAACAGGCGAAAAACTGGCATAGTAATCACATAACAGAACTACGTGCATGTGACACTAAAAACTTTTGAGTAATAAATGAATAATGACAATTCATGTAACGTACGTCTACGCACATAAAAAGTCTTGAAAACCTTTGCGCAAAGGAGAAAATCATCATAACAATCATAGAGCTCATATAAAATCATAATATAACGTTTAGTGCACTGAACCTTTAAAACTGACGTCAGCAATCAATTAATAAACCTGTAAATGTAGACAATATGAGTCCACTAATAAGAAGAACAGAACAATTTCATTTAAATATACTGTATACCAGAAATTACATTAAAGAAGAATAGAATACACAGAATATTCACTAGTACTTTGCACAGCATTTAACATTAAGTGTACTAGAATATTAAATGGAGAACGAAATCTCAGAGCAAGTGGTAATGTCAAAAGAAAACAATAAATTAAAATAAAGTTGTCACCGTTGACTATCTGCATCAATAATAAGAGAGAATGGTATAGCTGTGCGAGTCAGCGTAGTAATGACTGAAGTTGTGATCGTAAACCCTCTGCGTCAATTGTAAGAAGATGCATCATGAAGAAGAAATGTATATGCTGTGTGCATCAGCGCTGAGGAATCGCAACAAAAAACACAGCAGAAAAACATAAATAATGAAATTGCAGAAATGACAAAGCACGGTAACTTTATATAATACTGAACTTGCTGTAAAATATAAATACATTTCATGGTGTGCATGTCACCGAAAACATGCGCAGCTTTGAAGTTGTTGCACTGATGAAAAACAGAAGAGAATACAACAGAACAGTACCTGCTTTGAAATACGATGTGCAGCGAAGGAAATCCAAAGTTGAAATTGAGGAGAAAAAGGCACTGAAACTGTAGAAATCTTTAATATGAAGGAAGCACGTTAGAAAGCTTCAAAAGACAGCGTTATTAAAACAGAGCAAATGAAAACGTGGTTGGCTTAAGGGTGGTTGGCACATATGTAGAATTAATCAAGATGGCGGCATGTTATTTACGCACGGCAGGATGGTTCACGGTGAGTGCAGCAGTGAATTGTGACGTAGAATTGAAGAAATGTCACTAAGGAAACAGCACGAAGGTAATCCGTCTAGCACATTTTGTTTAAATGTAGAATGGCAGTTAAACTGTCTGACGTTTGCCTGGCCCTTCAAAAATCATGAAGGACTAAAATGTTCGTGTGAATACACATTCATCACAGCACACAGAAGTTGAACATCCACATGTTAAAGAGGATCAGGGGTCACTCTCTCACCCGACCTCAAATTCATCAAATGAAAAAAACCACGATGATTGAAAAAACTGCATGTCAGGGCAGGCGCTCTCCAGAGCAACGCTGCATAACAGAAAAGACACTTGCTTAATGACAGCAAAACGGGAATTAAAGGGCTTGTAGAAGAAATAACTGCAGGTATGAAAATCAAATGCTGCTGATGACAGTTTTAAATGTTTAACTTTGACGAATGGGTGAAAGGAAAGTACTTGCATCATGGCAGCAAAATGGAAAACAGCAGGCATGTAGAAAGTAAAATGCAGGAAGGGACTCGCATGACAAGTAGGCTTATACATAAGCAGGCTAATAAATTAGGTGCCACAGCTATTAAATCAGGTGCAGTCACTTTTCAAACAGGTGAACCAGTTTTTTAAATCTGGTGGAGCAACTTTTAAATCGGGTGCAGCAGTAGATAACTTAAGATTTTAGAAAGCAGGGACTGGCAGATTAGTTGGAGGACGACCAAAAGAGTGGAATGGTCACTGGTGGGGATTAATAACGTGCCAGTTTGCTAAGAAGTTGCTTGAAGAAGGAGAAACTTAATAGGTTACCTTGTTTGAAGAAATAAAAAGTGAATGGAAGGTACGAAGAAACGGGAGTAGAAATGGATACATACACAGTGAAGAAGGCAAACACAATCATAAAAACAGTAGACAAAAGAAGAAATAAATGGAGAAAGTTTAAACAGATAAGAATCAAGAGAAGTTATGACTAGAAAAATTACAGTAACATCTAAGAGGTGGAAAATCAAGAAAGATCAAAACCAAGAAGAATCAACAAAGAAAAATCAAGCAAGATAAGAAGCAAGAAGAATCAACAGAGAAAAACAAACAAGATTAGAACTAAGAAGAATGAACAAAACCAAATGAAAATACAAAAGACAACACATCTTCTCCCTAAAGGAAAAGAAGAAAACGAAAATAAAAATATGGACACCGAACACAAAATTCACGGAATCAACAAACAAACCAATTGGCCAGACTGGCGTAATTGAGAAACAATGAACCGAGTAGTGAAAGGTAGAACCAAGTAAAGCACAAATATGAGAAAGTCAAAATAAGAAAAATGCTCTTACATGAAAACAATTCGAAATTCCAGAATCATAGGATGAAAGGTGAACATTAACATCCAACAAGAGCATGAACAGAAGAAAGGTTGCCAGCAAGAATTATTAATTCTGAATGAAACCTGTAAAAACGGTTAAAAACTGGCATAATAAACATAAAACAGAGCTACTCGCATATAACACTGAGGAAAAGTTGCCAGAAAAAAAATAATAGGTAGTGAAAAACTGGCATAATAATCTCTCAACAATATCACATGCATATAACCCTTACTGGCATCATAATCTCTCAACAATATCACATGCATATAATCCTGAAGAAAAGTTGCCAGAAATAATTAATTCTGAAGGAAACCTGTAAAAACAGGCGAAAAACTGGCATAGTAATCACATAACAGAATTACGTGCATGTGACACTAAAAACTTTTAAGTAATAAATGAATAATGACAATTCATGTAACGCACGTCTACGTACATAAAAAGTCTTGAAAACCTTTGTGCAAAGGAGAAAATCATCATAACAATCATAGAGCTCATATAAAACATAATATAACGTTTAGTGCACTGAACCTTTAAAACTGATGTCAGCAATCAATTAATAAACCGGTAAATGTAGACAATATGAGTCCACTAATAAGAAGAACAGAACAATTTCATTTAAATATACTGTATACCAGAAATAACATTAAAGAAGAATAGAATACACAGAATATTCACTAGTACTTTGCACAGCACTTAACATTAAGTGTACTAGAATATTAAATGGAGAACGAAATCTCAGAGCAAGTGGTAATGTCAAAAGAAAACAATAAATTAAAATAAAGTTGTCACCGTTGACTATCTGCATCAATAATAAGAGAGAATGGTATAGCTGTGCGAGTCAGCGTAGTAATGACTGAAGTTGTGATCGTAAACCCTCTGCGTCAATTGTAAGAAGATGCATCATGAAGAAGAAATGTATATGCTGTGTGCATCAGCGCTGAGGACTCGCAACAAAAAACACAGCAGAAAAACATAAATAATGAAATTACAGAAATGACAAAGCACGGTAACTTTATATAATACTGAACTTGCGGTAAATATAAATACATTTCATGGTGTGCATGTCACCGAAAACATGCAGCGTTGAAGTTTTTGAAGTTGCACTAATGAAACACAGAAAAGAATGCAAAAGAACAGTACCTGCTTTGAATAACAATGTGCAGCTAAGGCAATCCAAAATTGAGATTGAGGAGGATTCCTTTCACGTTGCTTATATTCTTGATAGTAATCCTTTTTGTATAGATAAAAAGTTGTGGAAGGATGATTACCTCAAAGATAATATTCTAATTTCTATTATCACTTTCATTCGGGAAGGTTGGACAGATAAGAAAGATTTATCGTCTGATCTTAAACCCTATTGGGAGGTTAGAAATGAACTAACTGTTTGTAATGATACAATTTTTAGGGGTGAAAAAGCCATTCCCCCTTCTTCTTTAAGGAAGGGCATAATTGATCTGTGTCACAAAGATCATTGTGGTATCGTGAAAACCAAACAAAATGTTAAACAATGGTATTTAAAACCTGTATTTAAAAACCTGGAGAAAACATTGACGTTTATATTGCTGAACTTAAAAAGATAGCTGAAGATTGTAAATTCGATCATCTCCAAGAGCAGTTTATTAGAGACCAAGTAGTAATGCATGCTTCGGATCCTTCCATTCAAGACAGATTGTGGATAAATGGAGATTCAGATCTCAAAGATATATTGGCTATTGTCAGAAAAGCAGAACTTTCTGGTCTTATAGGACCAATATTCATGATGCTTTAAAAATGTCTCCCTTTGAGATCATGAGAGGTCGTGTTGCCAGAACTAAATGCAATCCCAAATGGTTACACCAAAAATCTTGTTTAGACATTTGCATGAATAAAGTCAGAGCTGATGTTATTGATAAGCACCTAGAGTATAAGAGGAACTTTGATAAGAGATGTTGCTCTAGCACTGCAGAAGTTAATGTTGGCATGTGGGTTAAAGTTAAAAAACCCTGGAAAGTCCGTAAGGGAGATTCCCAATTTTCTGAACCTCTTATGGTCAAGAAGATACTTCGAAATGCCGTCCTTCTTAGTGATGGTAAAGTATGGAATCTTAAAAGAATTGCCATCTACAGAGGTAAAAATTGTCCAACTAATGACTTCTTTATTTCTCCTGACCTGCCATGTACTTCCACTCCTAATTCTACTCCTTGTGAGGATCATGGTGGTTTTAGTGTTTCTGAAAATCTTTCCTCCAATCCTAACCCTTCCTCCTCCATTGCATGTAATGTTCCTCCCAGTGCAAATGTAGTTAACCCTCCTTCCAATTCTGATGGGTCTCTTCCGTCCTCTAGTGTCCCTGCTACCTCTGATTCTTTTCCACCGAATCATGATGTCAATTCAACTTCTGTTAATGAACTTCCATGTAGCAGTGATGTACTTGTTAACTGGAAACGCATTTGCTCTAAACCCAAGTGGCTAGAAGATTTTGTTTGCTGAATGTCTTATTTCTCTAACTTGTTTTTTTTCGCGTGGGTTCGAATCCCATCCTCGTCGCCAATTGTAGTGATGTTAAATGAAGATCAGGTCACGTAGGTTCTTGTAGAAAGATGTATTTATTAATTAAGTTGACATGAGGTGGTAGTTCAAGATAGTAAGAGTAATTCCAAGGTAAATCCCCACCAGGAGCTGTAACCAGTCAGCTCAATCCTCAGCTCCCAACTGACTCTAGCATCAGAACATAACATTCCAATCAGACATCCTGTGTGGTAACACTCCATTTGATGACATAGGTAAAACAACTAGAAAGCCAACACTACAGGAGGGAAGGAGAGGGAGACAGAGAGGGAGGCAGAGGGAGGGTGACAGACAGTGGGAGGGAGACAGAAAGAGGAAGGCAGAAAGAGGGTGAAAGACAGACGGAGGGGGACAGACAGATGGAGGGAGAAGGGAGACAGACTGAGGGTGAAGGGAGACAGAGGGAGGGAGACAGAGGGAGGAAGGGAGGGGGAGACAGAGGAAGGGAGGGGGAGACAGAGGAAGGGAGGGGTAGACAGAGAGAGGGAGACAGACAGAGAGAGGGAGACAGAGAGAGCTGGGGGAGACAGAGGGAGACAGTGAGAGAGGGAGACAGAGAGAGATAGGGAGACAGAGAGAGAGAGGGAGACAGAGAGAGGGAGACAGAAAGAGGGAGACAGAGGAAGGGAGACAGAGGAAGGGAGGGGGAGACAGCGGAAGGGAGACAGAGAGAGGGAGACAGAGGAAGTCAGGGAGAGATAGAGGGAGTCAGTGGGGGACAGAGTAAGGGAGGGGGAGACAGAGGAAGGGAGAGGAAGATAGAGAGTCAGACAGAGGGAGGTTGACAGACAGTGGGAGGGAGACAGAAAGAGTAAGGCAGCCAGAGGGAGGGAGACAGACAGAGGGAGGGAGACAGACAGGCAGACAGAGGGAGACAGACAGCGGGAGTACAGAGACAGACAGAGGGAGGGAGGGAGAGGGAGACAGCGAGGGAGACAGCAAGGGAGACAGAGGGAGGGTGACAGACAGTGGGAGGGAGACAGAAAGAGAGAGACAGAAACAGGGTGACAGACAGTGGGAGGGAGACAGAAAGAGGGAGACAGAAAGAGGGAGACAGACAGACGGAGGGAGAAGGGAGACAGGCTGAGGGAGAAGGGAGACAGAGGGAGAAGGTAGACAGAGGGAGAAGGGAGACAGAGGGAGAAGGGAGACAGAGGGAGGGAGAGAGGGAGACAGAGGGAGGGAGAGAGGGAGACAGAAGGATACAGACAGATCGAGGGAGGGAGAGGGAAACGGAGGGAGGGAGACCAAGAGAGGGGGATGGAGGGAGAAAGAGACAGAGAGATAGAAAGAGGGAGACAGAGGGAGAGAGAAAGAGGGACACAGAGAGGGAGATAGAAAGAGGGAGGGAGACAGAGGGAGGAAGGGAGGGGGAGGCAGAGAGAGGGAGACAGAGAGAGGGAGGTAGAAAGAGAGAGAGAGGGAGACAGAGAGAGGTAGGAGATAACGTGAGGGAGACAGAAAGGGGGAGACAGAGAGGGGGAGACAGAGGGGGGGACAGAGAGGTGGAGACAGAGGGAGTCAGAGGAAGGGAGGGGGAGACAGAGGAAGGGAGGTGGAGACATAGGAAGGGGGACAGAGAGAGGGAGACAGAGGAAGTCAGGGAGAGACAGAGGGAGTCAGTGGGGGGCAGAGGAAGGGAGGGGGAGACAGAGGAAGGGAGAGGGAGACAGAGAGGGAGAGGGATGGAGACAGAGGGAGTGAGACACAGAGGGAGACAGAGGGAGGGAGAGAGAGACAAACAGAAGGAGACAGAGAGGGAGAGGGAGTGAGTTAGACAGTCAGAGAGTGAGACAGAGAGGGAGAGAGAGGGAATGAGACAGTCAGAGTGAGTGAGACAGAGGGAGACAGGGAGAGAGGGAGAGAGAGCTTGGGAGAAGGAGGGAGACGGAGAGAGTGATAGAGAGAGTGATAGAGAGAGAGAGAGAGAGAGAGAGAGAGAGAGAGAGAGAGAGGGATAGAGAGAAAGAGATGTGTGTATGCCTGGTCTGGTTGGTCAGTGGACGAAGGAATCCACTGCAGGGACCTGTGATCAACCTCATGAGTTTTTTGTTCCTCTAGCCCCGCCCCCTCCCCCACTGACCCCGCCCCCACCGGTGCAGGCCTCAGACACAAACCACACTGTAAATTTGGCCCCTGAGATAAAGTTTGTGAGTACCAATTGGTCTATATGCACAACAGTGGGCAAGCCACTCCCCCCCTGCCCTCAAGCAGGACCGCCCATTCTCCCTTTTCTGTATGTAGGCTGCCTACTTAGAGAAAAGAGCCTGGCTGGGCTGCTTTCAGATTCGCCTCAGCGGTTATGATTGGCGGAGGGGAGGGAGGGAGGGAGGCTGCCGTCCATAATGATGACGAGAAGAACGGGAGTCGGACCCATTCAGAAGATGGCTTGGGAGTATACGTTTTAATTTATATATATATTTTCATTAAACCCCTCCGGCCAACCCCCCATGGCATGACAACTCCATTTAAACCCTACCCCCCATCCCGCCCCACCCACCTGTAATGCCTCACGGCGGCCCGACTGTTCACTAGAATAGAGAAGAGGCGAGGGGCTCTCTTCTGGACAAGGTCCAGTACATACTTCTTGTGTGGCTGCGAGACATTCATAACAGGTCATCAGAGGCTTCCTGGTTCTAAAGCCGTAACATATTGCAGATCCTTCTGGCTTTTCAGGAAGCGTGCCAGGCGGGGCCCTGCTCTACCTTCCAAGCTGCTAAATAGGTATTAAGTCCCTCTCCGCTCGTGCCATGCGGTTCTCGTTCACCAGCTAGTTATATGCTTCAATGGGGAGACTTAGGACGGCGCACAGTGGGTGTGTTACCATGTGAACACAAGCCTGTCTGTGCAATGCAGTTTTAATATTTGCTTTTTTAAAGCTTTCTTTTACGCCCCTGCCTTGTTTACACGTTTTATTCTGAACTTTGCGTCTCTTACACCCCTCCACTCATCCCCTGAAATGTCATGTGGAAAAGCTTGTAATTTAAGTAAATCTAATCATATTCTCTCCCTTGACTTCCATGCAGGTGGCAGCCTTTGTGCTGCCACCTGCATTCAAACCCTTCTAAGTGTAAATTCTGTGTGGCCCAGGTTTCTTGTAGCATAAGAATATCATATTTTTGGACTATTTTTATCCAAACGTGAGAATTTATTTTGGATGCCAGATGGGCGACATTCCAGCTTAATATATTTATATTTTGGTCAATGATAGGAGTAGCTAAAGTAACATGACCTATGGACGTAGGCCTAATTGATATAGAGGTAGTCTCATCAAGTGTTAAAGAAGATGTTGAAGAGGGGGCCTGTCAATCCTGACTGTCTAAGCCAGACAAAACGGAAAACCTATCATGCATGATTAAGGGGAAAATGTCTTGGATTTTAGGCCCCACGGCTGACTTGTAAAAATAGTCCAGAGGCAATGACCAAATAAGGGTTGAGTTGGCAGTGGTAGACTCTTGTGCCATCAATAATGATTTACCAGTGAAGGATAACGGAAGTTAACAACTATACAATCTCCCTCAATGTTCTTTGGGGAGGTGCCAACCCACCCCACCCTATGTACCATTATAATGTTGCTGGTATTTGCCACATGGAACCCTTTATGTTTTGTGTGCCAATCAGCACTTTTATTTCGCAATTGGTCCCAGGTCTCTATCTGATTTTTTGTAAGAGGAGGTACCCCTGCAAAGACTAAAATATAGGGACATGCTGCTGGAGGTACACCTTACTCTCTACAGCCTCAGTGGTTACCATGCTCGTGGGAATTGGGACACCCTCACATTGTGTCCTACCCCCTAAATTAGTTATGTCTAAGGTGTTCCCAAGCACCGCACATGAAGCTAATGGCTTATATAGAGGTGTAATTGGGAAGCCACTGGCAGTTCCAACATTGGATGGGTTATCCTGGGCAACAATAGGTTTAATCAAAAAAAAATTCTTTAACTTTACTGCGAGTATCACAAGCACCAGTAGGTGGAATAGACATTGATGCCGGTGCCTGTGACTACAGACTAGAGTTAAGTGCACCAGTAGTTTGCTAATTAGAATTCGCCCCATGATGGATAGCGGGCTTAGAACTACTAATGTGTGAATTTAATCTATTAGTCAGTGTATCCAAATGGTCTGGGTATAGATGGAATGGTTTAGTACCTTAGTTGGTATAGACTTAACAGTGGACTCAACAATCTCCGCATTCAGGGGGTTAGAGGGCCCTGTAGCCATGAACTCAGGGCAGAGCAGGGGTTATTAACGCAAGGTGGTTGTTTCCTCTTTGAACTGGCAGCTTTAGCCAACTTCCTTTTCCGTTTATGGGCGAATTTTGCGAATCTCGCGTTCGCGAATTTTGCGGATTTGCGAACTCGCAATCCGCAAAATCCGCGAATTCCCGCGAATTTGCGGATTTTTTTTTTATGTTCGCACGGGTTTCTGCAAGTTCGCGAGGGTTTTGTACAATTTCGCAAATTGCAAAATTGTACAAAACGCGTGCGAACTTGCAGAAACCCGTGCGAACACAATGTGCCCAGTAGGGTATGTGCCTCTTGTGTGAATAAAAGGTCAGAGAAAGATCAGTTCAGCAGATGAAGAGAAAGAAGCTCGGGTATTGCGCTCGTGAAAGTCAAGGATGCAAAGCCTATCCAGCATCACAGCTGATTTTCCACGGTAGATTTGGGAAGAAGGCACACTTGTCCAGCCTCGACGACGCTCACGATTGTTTTTGGGCTAATGAATGAGTCACTGAATTTGAGCATCAACTAGTTCGAGCGACCATGTGTGTGTTACTATGCAATCGCCCCGAAGGGCGCAGGGGTCCCTTGAGTGAGCTGCAGACCTGACCTGTGCCCAGCCATGCAACTATTTTACAATGGCGCCAGCAAGCTGCCAGCGCCTTTGAAAATAGTTACAAAGTTAGCTTGCACAGGAAGCACTGAGATAAAATAAAGCAGCACCTGCTTCGTTTTATCTAGTGGTTCCTGTGCAAGCTAACTTTGTAACTATTTTACAACGGCGCTGGCAGCTTGCTGGCGCCATTGTAAAATAGTTGCATGAGTGGGGGTTCAACTTTTGAACCCGTTACGTTCGCTGATTTTTTTTGCGGATTTTGCGGGAAATCCGCAAAATTTGCGGATTTCCCAAAAATCCGCAAAATTCGCAAGCGTAACGGATTTCCCGCTCACACCTACCTGAGGTTGCAGGGATCGGGGGTGCATCCAAATTTGATGGAAGTCAACAATACTCTCTTCATTTCAAGGTGCCATAGATAAATCTCCATTATCCTCATTATTATAACTGAGATGAAGTGCTCCTGGTGATGGCCTGCATGCTAAGCATCAAAGAAGGAGCCACATGATCACCTGAGGCCACCCTTGCCAGTCTGTGGTGCCACAATTCCTAGGGACAGACGCCCCTCGTTCTCATTAGCAACTATATTAACTGCCCTTTCCAACATTTTGTCTATGCTTGGGGTGGGAGAAAAGCGACAGGAGTATAACCCATAGACCGAGTTAAGATATGGGTGTACATGTATTTTTCACAACAATATCTCAACCGGATACAGTTAGAGGGACACATAAAAATATATGTACAAGACATTATGAGAACACAGGAAAAAAGTTTTTAGAAAGTGCATATAGCATCATATATTTGAACATAAAACAAGAAAAAAACATTTCATACTAGATGGTTGGAACAGCACTGTAGGCACAAAATGCGGTGGCAACCCATGGGGGGCTTTGTGCACTAGTGATAGTGAAGCAAAGAGTGACAGCGCGAGTGACAATTGGGTGAATACAGCGAGGTACGCAAGGTGACAATGTGAAAAGAACACAATATATATAAAGACAAAGGTTCTTCCTCGATCAATGAGTGATGAATATTAGCTTTGAGACCCAAAGTCGATGGTGCGCCACGAGTCGCGCTGTAAAATGGTCAACTGTGTTTGAAGACTATTTAATCAGGATCTTCATCAGGACCGTGAGGGCTGGGTGGCGGACAGGGGACGCTGTGTGGCTGCTGGAGAGGGGGACATGCGAGGGTGGAGGGGTGAAGGTGTGCAAGGCTTGGCTGGCCTGGAGAAGAGGAAAAAGGGAGGGGTGTCCCGGTTGGTCGAAGTAAGACAACGCGCTGAGTGTAGTCCCTGTTGGGACTGCAGTGGGTACCGGGGTAGGGGAATGAGCCTGTGGTAGAGGCGGGTATTGGAACGGAACCACAAAGTGGGTCAAAACCTGTCTGGAGTGATGGTTCAGGGGGCAGACCCAAGTCAGAACGTGTGGTCATGAGTACTGATTGGTCTGCCTCTAACACCCCTTCAGTCCCAACATTCATGACCTGGCCTCCGGGCCCCCGCCTATTTCTCCCTCTCACTCATGACCACACGTTCTGACTTGGGTTTGCCATTGTCACCTTGCGTCCTTCGCTGTATTCACCCACTTGTCACTGGCGGCCTCTCTCTCTACTTCACTATCACTGGTGCCACCGCATTTTGTGCCTACAGTGCTGTTCCAACTGTCTTGTATGAAATGTTTTTTTCTTGTTTTATGTTCAAATATATGATGCTATATGCACTTTCTAAAAACTAAAATTTATAGTCTCTCTCCCTTTTTTCCTGTGTTTTCATAATGTCTTATACATATATTTTTATTTGTCCCTCTAACTGAATCTGGTGGAGATATTGTTGTTAAAAATATATGCTTGGGGTGGGGCGGGAACTCAGTATCCCGCTCCATTTTGCTATGATGCATTATATGTCTGCAGTTAATGCTATTAGTTAAATGTAGCTCACCTCAATACATTTATTAGATGGCGTTTGAAAGAGGGATGGCCCATCCCGGCCTCATCCAGGCTGTGATGGGCGCAGATGGGCCTGCCTGGGCTGAGCTTCGGCACGCCCACACGCTATTCCCGCAAAGCAGGAACCACGAGTTGCTTTAATGCTCCTCCGGGCGCAAATAGTAGCATCAGCTCCTCATGGCACGGGAGAAAGCAGTCTGGGGGAAAGTCCCCCTGAGGCACGTAGGCAAGTGCCGGTCTCTGTGTGCAGTTCCAGTGAAGCGGGGGCCACGAGTTGCTTTAATGCGCCTCTAGGCGCATAGAGTGGCATCAGCGCCTCCTGGCGCGGGAGCAAAGCAGTCTGGGGGCTGGAGTCCCCTTGAGGCAGGAAGACAAGTGCTGGTCTCTGTGCAAGATTTATTAACCCAAGTCCATAGGTACCAAACAGGAGAAATTCATTCCTTTTCAATCAGGAATTACACTTATTAAATTAAATAACGTATTCCCAATGTGAACCTATTAGAGGGATAGGCCTCACTGTAGTGCGAAAACAGATTTGCAACTGTTTCACTATCAGAACATGTAAAACATAAACTGTATATGTCCTGTCTTTTACTTACACAGCACCCTGTACTATGGGTTACAAAGAGTTTTAAATGCCCAGTCGACATGGCTGTAAAACTGCACATACAGGTTCTGCATTGGCAGGACTGAGGCATGTTTGAAGGGCTACTTAAGTGGTTGGTACATTCAGTGCTACAGGTCCACTAGTAGTATTTAACTTACAGTACCTGGGCACATATAGTGCACTTTACCAGGGACTTATAATAAGTAAATTAAATGTGCCAGTTGTGGAAAAACTAATGTTACAATGTTTAGGAGAGTGAACACTTGCACTTTAGGAATGGTTAGCAGTAGTAAAGTGCCCAGAATAATAAAGCCAACAGAAATGAGGTAATATAAAGGGGAGGAAGGAGGTAAAATGTCTGTGGTTGCCCATGCAGAAAGGGCCATTTCCAACATGACCCTCCTCCAGCCTAAAGCCAGGGTAGAACAATGAATACCTTGAGGGACTTTCCTGCTTAAGTGATAGAACGTGGACAATGGTCCACTACTGTATGGGCACTTGCCAGTTCTATGCACCACTGAGCTCAGTTGTATCCCTCTGTCTATACTGCCTTGAGCCACTGAAATGACCCATGGGGAACCCTTCTCCTCATCTGTGGACCCCATCTGGTCAGCACCAAACCTTAATTTGCTCACAGATGCATCCCAGAAGGCAGCCCCTCCCACCACGGCCAACAGAGTCATGTGGCCCATTCCACCCTTTGGGTCTGACTTCTGTCCCCATGCCAAGGAAAACTCTGTCCCCAAGGACAGCAGCCAACAGAGGCCACTTACAGCTCTTACTATCCAGAGCCAGGCTCAAGGCCATCCAGGGTTCTCTGGCCTCTGAGGTTTCTCGAGTGGGGCGGCAGTAGCCCCAGGTGTCTTGCGACCTTCCTAAACTCTATCTCCCATGAATACAGGGGTGGTATCCTGCAATTGATTTTTCAAATCAGGGCCTGTACTCGAACAGGAGTCAGGGGTGAGTACTTTCTACCCCTGCATCGACCTTCTGTACCCTCCTCTTGGTAGTGGTATGTCCAGATGGATGAGCTTCCAGGGTGATCAGTCAGCAAGAAATCCCTGGGTACACACTCACATATTACTATACTTTCATACCCATCTGTCTATGCTTTCAGACTTGAACAGGAAAGACTAGCTCAGTACACTGTATTAGCAAAATGTTAATTTCCACACCAGAATTGGAACGTTCTCAGTCTTACTTTAATAAAAACATATACAAAAAAAGGGTTGGCACAAAATGACAAGTTAAAATTATAAAGAACAATCCTTGAAAAAAGTAGAATAAAAAACAATTGATCATAACAATTCATTACATATACAAACAAATTCGACTTAAAATTGAAAGCAAGAAAATCATGAACGAATAAATATCATAGGCATATATTTCATTAAATCACAAGTCAAACGGAGAAAAAACTGTGAAAAACTTTTTTGCAAACAACCCCCTACATTCACTGTGGCCTATTGATGTTTTTGCCACTGCTAATCTCTGGATCCAAAGGTCTTTGGTTAATGCAGAAGTGACAACAACAGTAACATTTATACATGTATATCAGTTGCTCACTGGACCCTAGTTGGATTCTATATATGGAAAAATGCGTTGACGCGTTTCGGTGCAGAAAACAAATAATACTGTAGCACCTTCTTCAGGACTTCCGTATTTGGGGTCACCGGCTTCGGTAAATAGTGCTTAACATCCTCTCCCATAGGTGTTGGGCAAAGCACCCGAATAGATGTTTTTTTTGGACTCTCACATCACGCCTTCAACTCTGGGGAATAGTTGATCATTTTCACACATATAGGGTTCAACGATGTGGAGCCTCTTCTATCTTTTCCAAATCTTTAACCACTTGTCTGGGTATCTTAAAAGTTTATAAAACCCTTCTTGAACGGGCATAAATCTGTATAACTCCGTCGGTGAACTGGATATGTTCTCGTATTTTCGGGAATCGCGTCTCTGCCTCGTTCTTTCACCTTCAACCTTCCAGGGTCCCCTGAGTGGCTGCCCCCTCAACTCATCTATCACAGGTGGCAACCCATTCCCAAGAAAACAGTGAATGGGCATCTGGGGTCTAACTATATCCCTCCTCTGGGTCACCTCTCCACCTCACTCCAGGGATACCAAGGCCATGGAGTGAACAAAGTCATGCCTCTGGGCCTAAGTTATCCTAGTATACACATTAATGGTGTACTTCTCTGGGGAGACCACCCTTTCCACTACCATGCTCTGGCCGGCCATGGTGCCCCTCAGAGCAGTGACAGGGACCACATTCACCTTAACCTGGTGGATGTGATGACTCCTGCTATCAGGGATAACCAGCTTACCCTCTGAGTCTATCTCCCAGCAGAAGGAGATCATGGCATGGTCTATCTCCAGTCCCTGGGGACTGCTTCCCCTAAGGTCCCATGGGCCACTCCTTTAGAGTTTCCTCGCACGGGTGGCTTCTTTGGAGAGACAGAGACCCCTAGCAAACAAAGCAGAGGGGTTGGAAATGCGGAGCCCTGGGCCACCACCCACCAGAGCCTTTCTCCTTCTTCTCAAAAGAACCCTTCCTTCCCCCTTAACCTGATACTTGTCTAGGTCTCCCTTGACTTCCCCTAACTCTGCTATGAGGAACCGTAACCACCCTTGTTGGAGTCATCCCCAGGTCCCTTTTTAGACACTCCGATGCTGACCCGGAGGTCCGCTTCTTCAGAAAGCTTCCTTGGGTCAATCATCTTGCTATCCACTAGGTGCTGGTGCAGCTCTGGAAACCAAATAACATGTATTCCCTCAAAAGGAGATTGTAAAGCCCATTAAAATCTTCTCCCTTGCTGCCCCTCACCCAGCCCTTCAGTGCCTTGCTGGATTAGTCCAGAGAATGCACCCAAGTCTGTGAGTTTGTGGCTACCCCTGAACTTCTGCCTATACCTTTCAAGAGCTAGCCCAAATTTCTTGAATAAAATGGCCTTCATAGGGATGTACATTTCTGGTCCTCTACCTTTAGTGTAAGGAGTGTGTCCCTCCGCATTGCAGGCATATACCTCCATAAGCTATCCCTCAGAACTCCTTAGGCATCCTGTGCATCCTTAGAGCCACCTAATAAGCGGGGAACCATTTGTCAATACCGTCTTCAGCCACATAATTTGGCACCTCGGCTAGATGTAGGTAATGAAAATGTACCTATTCTAAAATACAGAACTTTACAGATTCTGCATTTTAGAATCGGTAAATGCAATGTAGATAAAAATTCGGTAAGTATTACCGAATCAGTACGAATCGGAGGACCATAGGAATTAATGGGAATTACCAAATCGGTAAATACCATTCAGTAAAATAGGGAAACATTCAAGGGTGGCAGGGTGTCACATTGACCCCCTGTTGCACCCCTGAAAAGTGATTGTGTGCACATGTGGCACACATACATGCCCTAAGGGCATGTATGTCTGCCACATGGCACTATTGAAAATGCACAGATTTGCATTTTCAAAGGTATTAGTTATTTACCACCAACTAATAGTTGGTGGTAAATAACAAATCCTTAAATGTAAAAAGCACTCACTTGAGTGCTCTCTACATTAAGGATTCGGTAATTTGCCAAATCGGTATGTTAAGAATTCGGTAATTTACTGATTCCTTAAATTACCGATTTGGTAAATTACTGAATCCTACTATTTGGCCACCTACATCTGAAAAGCCTAATTCCGGTCGGTAACGACTGAAATTCGGTAATTTCGGCCGTTACCAACCGGAATTAGGCTTCCTACATCTGGCCCCTTGTCTTTTGGTGTGCGGGCCCTTCCCTCTCCATGGGACACTGCAGATATGCTGCCACTATTGCTGCTAGACTCCACCTGCTTGGTTTGGATGTCCAGTTCTTTCAGATTAAGTTCATGTGCCATCCTTTTCTCCTCCAATTTTAATTTGGCTATCCCCAGCGTCCTCTTGAGCTTTCTCTCCTCCTTCCTGTCCTCCAGCTCCTGTGGGGCCAGGCCTCTGGAAGATGTACTGCTCCCTACTCCATCCTGAGAATCTGGGGCATCCATGCCATCCACTGGGGATGAATTGGGCTCTCCTTGGAGCTGAAGACCCTGATCTGGATTATCCTCCCCCACCATTGCAGTGGGCCTGAACTTGTGACTTTGTCCTGGACCGATGCACCTAGATAACTACATTTGGCGCTTTGTGCATATTGGCGTTACTTTTACCTAAGTCTTCAAAAGTTCTTGACTCCAGTTCTATTGATTGGATTTTTGTTGTTCTTATATCATTTTATTTATTAAAATGTACTCTAATTTTCTAAATTGTTTTGGGATTTTTGCTGTGCTGTGTTTTCACTTTATCACTGTTTGTGTGTTGAATACATATTTTATAGATTGCCTCTAACTGAAGACTGACTGCTTTTGTGCCAAGCTACCAGAGGGTTAAGCACAAGTTAACTTAGTGGATTTTTGTAGTTTACTCTGACAATGGTTGTAGTTGTTACTTGAGAAGGGTTTTGCCCCATCAACCTATAACCTAATTTCTTACAATAATGAATGGCTTTGAAGTTCCCAGTAACCTGGTAACCTCTTAGGCCAACTTGTGATGGAGCAAAGTTGTTGATTCTCCCAGGAAAGTTGGAAGACTCAAACATTGCTTCCCTTTAAAGCCAAAAGGCAATGTGTCAAAGACAGGTAGGGTTGGCAATTTATCATTATGAACAGTTTTTCTTTTGAACTTGAGGATAATTAAGAGCTAGGTGGACTGGGAGCACTATTGTAAGCTTGTGGTTTTAAAGAAGGGGAGTAGCAGGGCTTTCTAGCATGGGTCTCAGCTTTCTTTGCCATCGTAACACTTTGACCTGACAACCCATCCACCAAAGGGCTGTCAGTTCATAGTGATTGTCAGCATGACACACTGATTTCAAGGAGAATAGTTTTAGATTTTCCTGCTCAAGCATGCCACATAGGACATGGTCAGTCAGGGAAAAAGATCTGCTCAATGACTTTGACATGATATTTGTGTTTGTATGAACCATCTCCTGATTTGGACTTCATTCTGTCATGTAGTTCCTATAAACCTATATAGGATCTGCACGTTTAGACAATACAAACTAAGGGATTGGTGTTCAGACTGATTCAGACACCCCCAAAAGATATTTTATCCTGTAGACCAGCTTGCTCACGGTGCCACTATAACGCCTCCCAATCTTACCAAGGAGCAAATCGCTTCTGCCTCAGAGTGCCATATAAGACATGGTCAGTCAGGGGAAGAGAACTGCTTAGTAACCATGACATGACATTTGTTTTTTTATTAACCATCTCCTGATTTGTACTTTATTCTTGAAAAACAGAAATGTTTGCTGAACGGTTGCAACAAACATGGTACATAATGTGCTGATCTTGCAGTTCTGTTGGGACCTCAAACCTTGCTCCAAAACTCTCAGGCTTGGACTACCCTTGAATTTGTGGTTGCTGAAGTCCCATCCTCATTCTGTTGGGACCGAAAACCTTGCTCCAGAAATCTCAGACTTGGACTACCCTTGAATTTGTAATTGCTCAAGTCTCAACCTCATTAGGGACACTATGGAGCTTTTTCCCAGTTTCCCTTTTTTTTAGGACTAGAAGCTTTTCTGGACGATTGAAATCCATTAGTAGGGGAAGGCATAATACTGCGCCACAGCCGCACTACAGGAGGTAAAATACTGTGTTTTCACAGGCACAATGGAGCTGTGACTGTAGCTAGAAAAGGTTTTAAGCACGTCAAACCAAGAAGTTGTATCTGCTGAGGTTGCATCTTTGTCATGTAGTTGTCCTTGTGCTCCAGAAAGTCATATTTTGGAAGTCAGACTTTTTCCCAAAATTCAGTGTCTTTCTTCATAGTGCTCCAAACATACTTAGATTTCTTGTACAATGCTTCTGGGATATCAGGGAACGGATTCAAATGTGAAAATATCTTATCCATCAGGTCACAACCAAATGTCTAGCCACCATAGATTTTACAGACACACACAGCTCCTTCTGTTTCTTGGACCTTCTACAGTTTGCCAACAACAAATAAATAAATATACAGCCAGTTTGTTCCAATCTGGTATATCTGGGTCCTCCTATTCTTTGGAATCAGTAGTAGGCCAGGATTCCTGGCCTTCAAAGAAGCCTTTAAGGTCTAATGGTTTAGGATGAAACTGTAGTTCCCACTTCTCAATACTTCACCAAAGAAATTAGATTTTTTTTCAAGCCTAGCATCTTTTTTCTTTTCAGTTCCAAACTGTAGTTTTAAGAAGCCAAACCTCTCTCCTAAGTAGTTCTTTCTAAGCAACTTAAGTTAAAGTAATGACACATTCTCCTCTTGGGTATTTCAGCAAAAATTAGTATTTGTTGTTTTTTTTACTTGTTTACCTTAAGAACAAAGTATTCCTCCAATTCAATATCCTCATATTTTACAAAATGGCAGGGTTGAGCATATTGTAAACAACAACTTCTTTCTCGTATATCCTCTCAAAGCCAGTGTTCTGTTGCTGTTCTAGAGTCAACCAGAGTTACAACTCTTTTACGCACATCTGGCTCTCCCAAATGGGAAGAGAGGCTTCTTCAGCTCCATGAGTGATTTACAAATATTGAGACTGAGGCAACTGAAATCGCACCTGTCACATATAGTGAATTTTTTTCAAATATGGTGCTTGGTGAGGAGGAGCAGTCTCCTAATCCCCCTAAATGGAGCATAACTCCTAACAATGTCAAGCATAAGGGACCAGCACAAGCAATTTTTCTACTTAGAATACATATTCTTCAATATTTCAGACATATTGGTTGCACATTATTCCTCCACACATTTTTGTTTGGGCTTTAAAGCTTCTTTTATTCAAATCTTCATAAAATCTAATTTTCAAGCGTAGCCAATGTGTTTTGTCTCTATTCTAGAGACTTCTTCAGGGCTTTATTGATGGTTCAGAATATTTAGTGCCAGACATGTCTATGTGATTACATACTCTAGGTTGCTTCTTTTTTGCAGAATATGCTCCAATGAAGAACTTTTTATCCTTAGTTATCGTGTCTGATGGTGTGAGTTCCATTTCCACGAGGGGTATGTCCCAAGCCTGATTTAACGTCCTCCTAAGTTTTGACCTATGTTGTTCATCGATCTCCTTGTAGCGCGAGTAGCAGGTCGTGTGGGACAATGTCAAAGCTTCCTCAGCTCTACCCTGCCCTTTAGTACAAGCAAGCGTCAGACACTACCTCTGACATATCAACAACCAGAAGCAGGAATGCTTTTTCAGGGAAATGTTTGACCAATGATAGTGGGGATTGTGGATTCCACCTAAACAATGCCCCTGGACACACTACTATACTATCAGCTACCTGCCGCACGCATCATGACACATGGAGAAGTGTGGCTCACTGGTTAAAGCGGCAGACTCTGAAGCAGAGATCAGGCCCGGGACCAAGGTTCAAGTCCCGACGCGGCAGGGTCTTGGGCTCAATGTCCGCGGACTCGATAATTCTCGCCTCGGTGCCTACTCTAATCATGAGTCCCACGCTGCAACTCTGAGCAATAGCTTGCTTAATCTCCACAATGGCCCCTACAACACTGGGATGCCTGGCTTCACCTTGGGGGTGCCCAGGAGGGGCATCTCACAGGAAGAGCCAGGAAGGGTTCCACAGCATTATACAGCGCCGGGACGCCCCGTTGGGGCAGCTGTGCGCTTTACAAAATACACTACATTTACATTTCTGTCCGTACCCCGTCCCTACCTGTTCTATAGCATACACTCACAGACACTTCTGCCTGTAAGTTAATAACATATATTTACATTGCTACTCAATGCACATCTCCAGTGATCACCCCTAGCTCTCTAAAGTCCTGGGCCACTGAATTGAACTCCCCAATAACGGAGGCACAATGGTTGTTTTGGCCAACTTGAACAGCTCTCCCAGAACTATCACCTGGGACTAATACATTTTAAATTCCTATATCGCGTACGCCTGATGACGCCTGCTGGCAATGCAGGGAATCTCTGACCATGTTCCTGCACATGACCTAGACCTGCCCGCGAGCTGTTGGACTTTGTAAGGAGGTGTTCGAGCACATTGCAGACTTAACAGACCAAGAGCTATATAGCTCTCCACTAATGGCCCTATTGGGCTGTGTAAAGGATGTCCCACATGCCCATTGGCAGCTAACTACCATGCTGGTCCTACTAGCCATGCATTGAGTGGATTTACACTGGGGCAGGCGTCTTGCCCCAGGCATTAAAGCTTGGCTGAGAGAAGTCGCATTCTGCCAAGAACAATTATCCATCTTTTGGGAACTCATGCCATTTGGTCCCCAGGCAAAAAATATATGGGCTTGTTCACCTCCTGGCTCTGCCAACAAAATCCTCACTCCCCAGGGTAGACACCTACATAAGATACTCACATTGCAAATAGGCTTCCCCAAATCCACGAAGAGAATTGTATTTCTTTGTTATTGAGTCGCGACTGGCTTACCAAGAAGTCACTGAACATTGTTCAGTAAACCCTTTTTCGTGTTGAGCATGTGTGGGGAGGGAGGAATTTTAACACCTTGGTGTAATGTCTCGGCATTTGTTACATAAGGTATTGGATTTTAATGTGGGTGTGCAAAGTATTCTTGTATGACACAAGCTGGACCTTGCTAGTCTTACACAAATAAGTTGATACCAAATGTGATACCACACTTTGTATCTCAGATAGTATGTACATGTCAATTAATTGTTGTGGCATATATGTGTAAAAAATCAATAAAAATAATTATAAAAGGTGTGAGTGTACTTGACCATTGGGAGTCCCAGAAGAAATAAGTCACATTTGCAGCACATAAAAAAGGTACATGATGGTGAAGGTAGTACATTTTTTAAATTAGCTACATGCTGAAATAATGCCTTTTCTACTTATCTTCTAAGTAGAGTATCTGAAAAATAGGCCTTTGAAAATGCACAAGTTTTGGAGTGCAAAGCCTGGTTGCAAACTCACTCGTTTCGTTTGGGCTACTCTTTTTTTAAATGCAGGGTCACAGTTTAAATTTTAGATTGAAGCTCTATGCAACTGGGCCTAACATTTTCAAAGCCCTGCTACAGCTTACTTACACAGTGTTTACTTAGTAAAAACATATACAGCTTTTACTCTAAGCCTGCAGGCCAGTCTGCAGTGCTACAAGTCTGTTAACTTTCAAAGGTTGCAATCAAATTTGGATTTTATTATGTTGGCAATTTGTGCACACTTCACAGCTGACTCATGAACAATTTCAAACAGGGCAAATAAATAGCAAGGTTCTAGGGAACATTACAATCAGTTAAGGCCTGTTTGAGAGGTTCAGTGCTTCTGCCCAGTGGTCAAAACACTGGGTAATAAGAGTACAAAATACAATATAAACATTGCATAAAATGGATTTCCTTACGTTGCCTATTTGGCAGGCAGCGCTACCACCAATCTATTAATATGCTAGGGTAGGAGGGGCCAACCACCAACTAAGACCAAATTGATCCTATGCTGTTGAAAATAACTCAAAGCCTACAACTTCATCTACTGATGTACCCAGATCCTAATGAGATTGTGAGAAGATCCTTATTGACACTTGCTTCGTGGTTGTTCTCATAGTATCCCTAAATATCTTCTTTCAGCAGATGGCCTACAAGAGTGAATTGGTGTCCTGGCTCCTCTCATTTATTAGCCCTGTAGAAGAAAAATAACTCCAGCAGATGGGGAAAGACAGGTCTGATTAAAACTTGGGAAGCCTTTCAGACGTATATGAATGGCAAATGTTAGCTTCCCACATAGGGTCTGAATTACAGTCGGTTAGTAATATAAAACCCTCCGATTTCTAGGGGCGTTGATAACCTGAGTGAAACATCTACCACTGCAATTTTATTGGCTATACTACATGATGATGGATTTTCCTTTGGATTGAACACTTCCTCCAGAAAGTGAATGATTTTTCAAAATCACTCACTGTAAATGGCACCCCCAGTCTGAAGAAAGACCACTGCCTTAATACTCAAAATCGTGTAATACCCATCCAGGGCAAGTCAGTGTCCTAACAGCTGTCAGATACTCCAAACTCTTCATAAATATACCAGGAAAATCAGCATCAAACACCAAAATTTCACAGTAGGGTTTTATTGTCAGGTCTTCTTATAAATATGGCATTAACAAGCTAAAGATGAAAGTTAATTACCTTCCCTTCATCCCCAATTAAATCAAGGTCATTGATTGAGGGCAGAACCCAAGATACTATTTTAAAACCACAGCCACTGCTATGAGGGTTGCTCAGGTTCCCATTGATGAAATGAAGTAAACTGTGACCGAAGGGCAGGACAAAGTAAACACCAAATGGGGAAAATCTAATGGTGAAGGCTTGCAAGAAACCTACTTTGAAGACCGAAACCATAAAGGGGTTGGGGAGTGAACATGGAGGACACTGGTCCCATATTTGGAAAAAGGGAATATTTGTTATTTTTGTTTTTAAAAAATCAAACCCATTCCAGGGACGGTGCAATACTAATTTTGCTCCACCTTTACCACATGGCCACATTTCTCATCAGTTTGCCTGATGGATGTACAGGGATTTAGTAGCAGTATTCACTGCACAGGGCTTGCTTTGACTGCTAGGGTGTGAGGTTGTGCAGGTCAAATCCCAACCTTTCCCACACCCAGGTTGGCCACAGGAACATGGAGGCTGAAGCCCTCTCTGGCTTCCCCAAGGCCCAGGAAAGTTTGTATCAGCCTCTAACTCTTCCTCCTCCACATACTGTGCTCTTAAATGGTAAAGATGGGCCACTTTCCACAGCCCACTCCCATGCCATTCTTAAGATGTAAGACCTGAGCCTTTGAATCCTAGTAGGGACTGGGCACGTTGCTATTCATGTTTTATATCTGTTGATTTATTTTTTATTGTATTGCCATCTATTGACCATAGTCACTTGGGATCACTAGTGGTGAAGATAGCTTCAATTTGCCAAGGCCCCTACTCACATTCAGAGAGACTGCATTGTGAAGGTATACAATGATCTTATGTGGACATTCAGATCTAGAAAAGAGCTTAGTGGGGCTGGGCCCTCTCCAAGTGGTTTGTTGATGTGAAGGAAATGATTCTTTGATGAGGTTTGTTTAAACTCCTCAAAGTACTGTACAGGGATATATTGATGCAAGGTGCTGTAGTGTAGTTCCTATATTCCCAATAGGCTCTGCACATTGGAATAACATATACTATAGTTTAGACGTAGGACTGAGGTCGACTAGGTCTCTATCGTATATATTCAACTTAATTGTGAGTGCCAGCTAGCTCAGAGGTCACTAGAAACTTTCTCGAATAAACAAGAAGGGATTCGTTTCTGACAATCACATAAACATGACAACATTGTTTCCCAAGAATAAGAAATCAATCTCTAGAGTCACGGAAACAATAGATAACTATTTTACTCAGTCAATCGTGCATGCTTCGTTTCACCAGATGTGCTGAGATAATAGACAGACGGGTGTTTTCAATAAAAGGTATTTATTGAACAGTCTTCTTTCTTAAGCATAAGAAATGCACTGCTACAATCGTAATACTGGTTATAAAGTACAGGGCATATAGTACGAAAAGTATTATAAAGTAGTACTGTAAAAGCATGATATGGTTTCTAAGCCATAAGTTGCCTAAAACATATAAAATGCATACAGTAATAAAATATTGACTAAAAGTACTCAACTGGTGCGTCTAAAATACGCTTACCCCGGTGTACCTAACCTAAGTCTAGTACAAGGGAAGAAGTAAGTGAGGAGTAGCTTAAGTTTAGTATTTCTCTGCCAAGAATCTATCCAAGAATTCTCTAAGGTTCTAATCAACTCCGTACCTTGGTTTAGAATGAAGGAGTTCTTGTATCTCTCTCTCAGGACTCGATTTCCCAGCAACCTGCAAGGGTAGACTGGAAACACTGGAGCTGGATTTCTCGGCAAGAGAAAAGACAGCGTCTCTCAGTGCGTCAGCTGGACGGTCAGCTTCCTTCGGCACTTGCTGCTGTAGGGCATCAGGCAAGTAGTTAGTCGATCTGCTCCAAACCACTGGGTGTTTGTCTGGGCAAATGTAGACATATTTATACTTTGAAGGTGCCGAGTTTGACATATGATTGGACTTAATAACATCACTCAAAGACTCAGTTCTTTGAAAACTCCATGATTTCCTAGATAAATTAGTATTCAGGCAAGGGGAAGTCCCTAGCTGCTGAAGGCGGGCTTTTCTAAGAAATCGTTGTCGATTCTCGGAACTTAGTGGAAGTAGCCATGCCGTATTTGGGCTGCATAGGCTCAGTCCAAATATGGTAATGATTTCTATGCCTATATACAAATTGGGTAATTTATACCTATATATGGGCTTGAATCAGGAAAATTACACTAGGGTCCTAGATTCATTTATAACACCCACTTCATGATATTAAGTTCAATAAACTAAATGTATAAGCACTGAACATATCTAAGGCATGTGTTTACAATCTCTCCCCAAAATACATAAAATGCACATGAAAAAATGAGCATTTCTACAGTACGTATTTAAGGAGATGATGTCATTCTAAGCCTTAAGTATAATATCTGAAATGCAAACTGAATGAATCATGTAATTACATTTATGAAAATGGCTCTTAAATACAGAAGAAAGTCGAGAACATTTCATAACATAGCATAGTATATCAATAGTATTGAGGACACAGCCACATTTTTTCTCTAGGAAGTGTTCAAAAAGAATTTATTGTGCTCTAAGAATAGTTCTACTTTAAGCAGATTACTTTGTGCCAAAAAAGTTCAATGTTTTGGAGAGAAAAAAAAAATTGCAATCATTTGAGAAAATAGAGTTCCAAAGTTAGAAGTCATTGTTTTGAAAACAGGAAGGCCGAATTTCAGAGTTCAGGGAACGCTGTGTGCATGAATCAAGAGTTATTCTCAGTGTCAGGAGAAAACATCAGATCGTCTAGGCTGGCAAAGAAATCGTCTACCACAGTAGGTGAAAGTGGAACTATTTCATCAAGTAGATCAAATGTGCACAGATGAGAAGTATTGCCGTCAGCGCCAGGTGCCGCATTAGCAATGTACATATCAGATGGTACCTGTGTGCCTATTGATCCTCATATCTCACCCTCAGTTAGACTTACTGGTGAGAAATCAATGAATGCCGTCATCAGGATTGGTAGCCGTTGGGGACAACACGATGCATGAGTCGTTACCGGACCAGCAAGGCGTCGACATCCGATGGAAGTGTAAGACAAATGTCCAACACGCATTCCTCTCCGCAAAGCAGGCCTCGTAGAACAGGTAAGAAGCAATCTTGCCAGATTGGTCTGAACGATAGAAACCAAGTTGTGTTCAGATCTCTTAAATGAGCCAAGCCAAGAATCTGTGTAATTCTCTCACGATACCTCATGGCAAGGAGGCATTGTTCCATGGTATTCTGGGTATCGCTGGTGACCGGGCTTGCTAAATGGGAGCAGAAGGAATAAAAATAGAATTCCTGCTATGAGTCCCAAAATGAGAGGCAGACTGCCGAACACAGAGTGCACGAAATTTGGAAAAATGCCAAGGACTGCTTCAAATGGTGTTAACAGCCCCAAAAAAATCGTCTTAAATACATGTGCGATGCCACTGGTATCAGACATATTTAAGATTTGACTTTAAATTTCTGCAAAATGTACTGGGCAGTTTGTTGATAATAATGCATGTATCTCTGCAGAAGTCCTTGCAACTTGCAGATCATACGTTTCTTTAGACGAGGTCAGTGGCACCGTTTTTTGTACAAGAATGATTTTCATTCTGCTTAAAGTATCAATTTGTATAGAAGAGATATTCAGTTAAGGCCATACCCCCGCCTCCCTGTCAACCAACAAGTGGCCCTGGATGACACACTAACGAGATAAGTTTTTCCTGGTGACATGCCACAACAGCTGTGGTCATTGAGCATAGCGTAGCTGCCATTGGATAGCTGCCTGAAAATTGGTTCTATTACTGTGGAGGGTGTACCATGCAGGTGGCAAGAGAGGTTATTTGCAGATCCTTCGCAGTCTCCGTGTAAATTAATACCTTGGCACAAAAGTGTACCACTTAGTGAGTTCTTACAGTTTTTACCACTAAGGAATACCTCTTTTCCCCCACTCCAACATTTGTGTGTGTATAAGAAAGTCCAGGTCGACTTAATGTATTCTTTACCCAACCTTTCATGTAGGCACGCTGGTAAACGCTGTAGACAATACTGAAATTGGAAAATCGTCACTGGTATCGTAATGGTGCCATGCATTATCTATTCAATGACAGGCTTCTCAGAAACTGTCAATGGTAATCTTTCCAGTTTTTCAATGCTCAGCACCGTATAGTCTGCTCCTTTTTGTGCCAAAGAGATTTGTTTATCTGTAAGGTTAAATACAGCAAACAATGAAGTTGTGTTGATTAGACGCCATGGCACGTAGCCTGAATGAAGATTTTGTAACTTCCAGCCTAACTGCATTATGGTACCTAATTGAGACTGGCCATGTTGTAACATTAGCAAGTCCTGCTCTATTATGTCAATTGCAGAGGATACAATGCTGTCCAAAGAATATATTCTGGAGGACAGAGTCGTTAACACATTGTCTACTACAGAGAGAGCTTTCTCTAAATTAATACGATCAATTTCTAGTATTCTTTCTGCAGTTTCCATTTGCGTTATTTTCCAAGCTTCGTTGTATGCAGCATATATACCGGCGTATATAAAACGTTTTTGACGTGGTTTGCAAGGCCCCATTAAGAAATTTTGCAAATCATTGCCTTCTTTAAGTAAAGATAAGTGTTGTTTGATTTCAGGAAGTGTGGATGTCTGTAGCCACTCAAGGCATAGTTTTCCTACACTGTATGTTGTTACTATCGCTGGATTTTGTCTCTAGGAATATCTTTGATCTGGCCTGTTCATTTTGAACCCCTGTGTTTTGTTCAGGAATCTATCATGACAGTTATTAGTGTCTGTGGGCGAGATGAACAATTTTTTCCAATCAGGATTAGTTCTGTTGTGTTTTAAAATATATGGAACGTCTACCTCCTTTTCTGTAGTATCTTTACTCTCAGATGTGAGTTTAGGTAGAGATGGTTTATTTAAATCTTTTATCTTAGCCATGCCAAGACAAGAAGTTTGTTGAACAGTGTCATTTAAAAACATTATTTGTTCTGCAGGCACTGAACAGGGCTTCCAAACCTTGCACCTGCCAGTCTTTTTTGACCCAGACAGTTTTTGTCTCAATGTTGTCTTTCCAAAAGTCAAAACATAACAAAGACATCTGAGCAGAAAAGTTTGCAGAATAAATTTGTTTAGTATTGGTCAACATCATTTTTATTCCGGTCTTATTTATATTTTTGAAATAAAACGTTTCTGGATTTGTAACATTAAACCCTGAGAAGTACGGAAACTTTTCATAAAATGTTTTTGAGCTCCCCTTTGGCGGCATTGGACAATGTTCCCATTGATTATAAGTTAAAACATTCATAGGGCTTGGAGACTTATGCAAATAATGGTGACCATAATAATTAAAACAATACATTTGTTCATAATCTGATGAACCTTCTAAGTATTCATGTTCTGTAAATTTTGCAGACATTTCTAAATATGACCTCATATTATTAATAGTCTCAAAGTCCCAATCATCAGGAAATGTGCTGGGTGATACAAAGTCACTCAAAGAAACCTTGAACTGGTGTGGAATCTTGAGCAGCTCCACCAGGCCATAGATGTCATAATCAGTTCTGTCCCATGCTATACCACCAGGTATAGGAACGGTTGTGATGTTCACTGATGAGAGGTCTCTTCGTTCACGATGAGGCGATTTGTGAGGTTTCAGGACCAAGTTGATTTTCTGACTTGCTGTGTCCATTGTACTGTATTTTCCATCTATTATTTTTTCCCAAGCTTAAAACCAGAATGAGCCAGAGCAGGAGGAAAAGTACACCTAGCACAATCCAAAATTCAGTCCATGGTGAAACCAGATATGTTTTTTCAAGTTGATGAAAGAGTTCTGTTATTTTTTCTTTGAAAGTTTTATTTGCTGGCTTATCTTCAGGTTCTTCACTGGGATCCTCAGAAAATGTATCAAAGTTGATAAAATAGCCAGAGGCAGTTCTGTCAATTGTTGGAATTGCATCAGGATTGTTATTAATCTTTGGAGTTGCTTCTTCCTTTGTCATATTGGTATAGTCAGAGGCTACATCATTGTAGACAGGTGTTTCTTGACGAACTGTTATTTGGGTCTCAAAAGGCATACGTTCCATGGCTTTGTTACATAGTCCTTCTTTTCTTACTGCAGGTTTATCGAAGGTGATAAGTCTTTCAGTTTGAACCTCTTGGATAGTAGCAAGATTTGGTCTTCTGCTACATCTTGGGAGTCCACTGGGCCTACTACTTATTATTGGCCACATGTTGTGGTTTGACCAGGTCAATGGACACAACTCTGTTCTCCCTTTTTCCAGCAAGGGGCGGTGGGACTACTGATCTTGTTCCTTGGATTGCCAAAACAGGTACTGCTTTTCTGTAAGAAGGCCCAAATTCCTTCTTTACCGCGATCTTTTCCCTGACTAGATCCCCAATCATTGGAATCCAGAAAGGCCTTGCTGGGACAGGTGTTTTTTTTCAGTGGTCGTTGGCTTCTGTGTTGTGTTACTCAGACTTCTTCTTGTTTCATTTAAGTCCTGTAAAACAGCCAAACGATCTTTGACATCAAAGGGTTTTTGTTCCACCACTGAAGTTTGACAATAGAGGTCTTCGATTATCATTCTAGTACCAAATAGTAATTAATATGGAGTGTTTCCACCCAGAGAATTTCTTGGCAGATTGTTAAGACTACGTTGGACACTGATTAGATGTTTGACCCACCCATCACCCGAACCTTAGTTATTATGGATTGCTTTATGTCATGTTTTTTCTTTCCACTACCCCATTACCCTCAGGATGGAAGGGTCTAGAATACCCCAATGCAATGCCCAAGCTAGCCATGGCCTCTTTGTAAGCTCGAGAGCTAAACGCAGGACCCTGGTGAGAATGTACCGTGCAGATTGCATATGTGCTGATAAAGACTTGCAAATCCTTTATAACAGCCGAGCCCTGGGGTCACATCCAAATAAATCTTGTGCAGGAATCCACTGCGACCATGATATATTTATAGTTACCATCCCTTTGTAAGGGACCACAGTGGTCCAGGTAAACACACGCTAGTGGTTTATCTGAAATCAGAAGGGGCGTCTGTGCAGGTCGCTTTGCTGTTGAAACGTTCATTTCCTGGCAGATTTCACATTCTAGAACATAGTTTCTAGGTTGTTTCCTCCTGCACGACCACTAGTACCTTTGTTTTAATAATGATACTGCGGCGGAAATTCCTGCGTGTGAAGAAGCGAGTCCTTTGTGTGCTGCTAAGATCAGTCCTATCCTATGTTCCATGTTTGGAATTGCCCTATCCCCCACTCCAGGGATTCTAGCAAAAGGAACATTATTTGTATCAGTTATATATAAGTACTTTACTGGAAAGCCTTTCAGGAGTGTCTTACCACTGTTTTTTACTGAAGCAGTGATAGCTTGCATTTTTTCGCTGTCTATTTTTGTTTTTGACCAAGTGATTGCTGCTACGGAAGCGGTTTGCACAGCTGCCTTCGCGGCTTCATCAGCCAATTAATTCCCTGCAACATGAACGCCATTAGGCTGATGACTCAGTGTATGAATCATGTGAGTCTTTTGTAGTTCTTTCTGCAAAAGAACTACTTGTTCCTAAAGTGTTTTATGCTTAATTGTATCACCTTTTGTGTCATTGAAACCGTTTTGAACCCAGTTCTGCAGATACTCATTGTAAGATTGTGCGCAGTAATATGAATCGCACACTATTAGTGTGGGGAATTTGCGATCAGTATTTTCAAGCGCCATCTTGAAAGCCTGTAGTTCAGCTCGCTGAGCTGTACAGTCTCCGAGTGATTGAGTTTTTGTGACCACAGGTCTAAATTTACCTTCGCGCCAGCGACCTTTAACAATCGCGCACGCAGCACTATAGGCTTGTTTATCCCCAATTGCGGGCTGTGCTGATCCGTCTGTATATTTTAGACATCCGTAATGTTCTAGAGGCAAAATCTCGGTCAGCAAAGGACATTCGTGTTCGTATTGTAAAAGTTCTTGTGTCTTCGAAAAGGGGTCAAAGACATATTCAACGTCTGTTGCAGCAAGAGAGTTAACCCATTGTATCCATCTCGGATGTAAAGCTTTTGCATTTGGAATGCTTGCTTTCGTCACTGCCTCTAAGGCAGGTGCAGGTGTAACGATCATTCTTCGTTTTCCCTGTACGAGAGCTCTCTCTTTTGCTACTTCAGTTTGAACCGCTGTCAGAATTCTTTCTGTAGAAGTGAATTTTATTTCAGCTTGTGTGTACAAATGTGATTTGTATGCTATTGGTACCTTTTCACCTTCATTAAAGGTTAGGTATGTGAATCCGCATCTTCCTGGGATGATTCGGATTACAAGGTTGCGCACATTGTCGCATGTTTCTAACTGTGTTTTTGCTAACATGTCCGTTTGCACTGAACGGAATATTTCTGTGTGTTGTAGTCCAATTAGTTGGTTTGAAATCAGGTTTATTTAGTTCGTAGAGAGGTTTAACCCTTTCTGCGTAATTCAGAACATAAGTTTTTCCAAAATTCAGGAAACTTAGAATTGACTGTAGGTTTTTCAGCGTGTTTGGAGGTTGGAGCAGCGCATATTTCTTTAGAAAGTTAGCTGCCAGGTTTTTGCCTTCAGTTCATAACTTGTAGCCTCGAAATAGGACGTTGAGGTGGGCAATTCCTGATTTCTTAAAATTGAATTTATACCCTTTAGATGTGAACCCAAGTATTATGGTGTTCACTCTTTTCAAGTGCACGTCCAAATCATCGTCTGTAAGATAGATGTCATCGACATAAGATAATGCCTCATCATCGTACGTTTGTAGTAACTCTGCTACTCTGGCTGAAAATAACCCTGGACTATTCTTTACTCCCTGGGGGGACGGCAAAATTGTCGATGTGTCTGAATAATTGAGAAAGCGGTCAAATGCCTGCTTTCAGGTGCAATATTTTGACAGAAAACCCCATTTGAAATATCTAATGTGGTTTTATATTTTTTCCGCACGCTGTTATTCATCAATGCTGCACTGTGTGCATTTTGTACTGCAAATGTTTTGCAACAGGAGTTTAAATGTCTGTAATCCAATACTAGACAATATGAATTGTCTGGTTTGGAGACCGGAAATAAAGGATTGTTCATTGACGAGGTGCATGTTTCAATCACCCCTTGGTATTCAAGTGGTTTTAAAATGTCCCTGATTTTTTTTTTAGCTTCTTGCTTAACTGGATCCTGCCTTTGCGCAATAGGTTGATTTTTTAACTGTATTTTATGGTGAGGATTGAGAACATTTCTCTTTAGGAAGAGTCTGTTTAGTATTTTCCCACTTCTTTTTAGGAGTAGTGAGATTATTTTTAATAAACACTTTTTCAGGATTTTCAGTTAATTCGGGTTTTCCTGGTTTCCACCCAAACTATCTCTACCTAGTTCTTCATAAGATTTTTCAATCATTCTAGCAAGCTCATATGGTTGGTCTGTTATATCTGTTTCTTTTAACTTTTGGCGGATTGCAACTGATCCTGCTTCACCTTTAATGTTGGCTAATAGTATAGCCGAGACCTGTTTGAAATCTTTTAGTAATTTCATACCCAGATTTAAGGCCGGTTCTGGACCGTATTCATTTTGAATCTGTCTCAGAACTTCTGGTATTACTGCTATGGAGAGTACACCATGTGTTTTTGTGTAGATTGAAGCAAAGACTGTACCCCAAGTGTCACAGTCCTCCACATGTGGTGCTATCCCCATTGGTAAACAGATTGTCAGAATTCTGTGTTTCTCATAAGGTGTACTATCAGGGAATATTGCCTCTATATGAGTAATTTTCTGAGCTAACAAGAAGGAAATGTGTTCCCTTTTTGCGGGCAATCTACCAATGACAGATTGTATAGTCTGTGGTATGATTTTGTTTGTATTCCCCTGGAGAAAGGTGTGCTGTGGAATCCTTACAGCTGGTTGGACTGTTAAAGTCCTCATGACGTATTGAACCAATTGTTTGTGTATTTTAATTAACTGTTTCAGCTGAGCTAACAGTTCTGGACCTGTCATTCCGTTAATCTCAGGATGTGGTGTGTAGCTGGCTAGTACCGGCTTTTGTCTGTTTTAACACAGATTTGTAATGCTGTCTTAAATGGGCCACTATTAATTTGTCCCTAGGCGTGGCTTTAAGGCCAAGTTTTAAATCTCTTAGGGCACGAGAGCAGTTAGAATCAAACCATCTTGGATGGATTATAGTTTTCCTGGGGCCTTTTAACTTCATGAGCTCATCCACCAAGTTAGTTATGGACCCAAACGCCTTGACCAGGGAGCTCCCCTCTATCAGGGGATCTAGACACTCTTCAAAATATATTTTCCCCTTAGTTATTAGTGATTTATAGAGTGCCTGAGCATCGATTTATTTTCCACTTGAGCCGTCTACCCTGATCGGTTACACTCAGAAAGGTATCTTCCTGTATGTGCCTCTTTGGACCGCCTCTATACTTGAATTCCATGGACAACGGGTTGTGGTCGCTGAAGGTACTCCAGTTGATCCTTACCCCAGAGATCCAGTTTTTTGCAAAACTGGATATTAAAATATAATCAATAAAGGAAGAGCATCCTCTTCCTTTAAACTTTGGGGTGAGTTGCCCCTCTTTCCCTGGAATGACCATGTCAATTGTGTGTACTAGCGCATGGGAGTCTAAGATTTTCCTACGTTCTGCCCCCTCCGAATTGTGTTCAAAGTGTGGGCCAGACTCACCCGGGCAAGTAGACCAATCAGTGACTACTGGCAACAGTTTTGGGCATAAGTGACAATTTAAATCGGCCATCACTATTACAATTGGTTCCGCCCCACCTTTCCTTGTTTCTAACTCCTGTTTGAGTCTAAACCCCAATTCCTGGAGTGACGAGTTAGTACCCTTGACAGGCCCTGTATTATAAATGTTAAATATCCGCAGCCTTAAACCAGTCCCTGTGAATCTTACCATCTGGAGAGTATTTGATGACCAAGGTGGAACTGTCCAGGCACCTTCTAGGTTTAGGTCTACGTATAGTGCTAGACCTCCTTTTGCCCTTCTAGATCCAACTTCTTGGGCTGGGACAAAAAAACACTTATACCTTGGAATTTGGTATGGGGTACTATCAACTGCCCAGGTCTCCTGAAAACTTATGATTTGAAACCCACTTAGTTGCATATGCCAATCTGCATTATTAAATTTCACTGCTAGGCCTGCCACATTCCAGGACATTATCCTTAATGCCCCCATCGACCCTTGTGTGGCGTGTTCTCCCCGATTTTCTGCGGTTGAATCAACCTTTCTTACTGATATGCCTCCTTGCTTGCTCTGCCGTTCTGATGGTTGTGGTTCTATAGTCCTCCACTGCTGGCAATCCCCTAGTGTTTTCTGCAGGAAAGGTTCAGTGCCCCCCCCCCCCCCCCCTACCAAAGGTTCCAGATCGACCCTGTGACTGCATAGTCAGTTGTTTTCATCAAGGGACATTAAGGTGCTAAATCTATTGTTGCATTCTACCAATCCCCAATCATTAGTAGCCCATCCTTCCCGATGTGATTCCTTACCCTAGTCCACTCTGGGGCTCTTCCTATACTGCCAGATGTATACCTCAAATCATGTGTCACACGTTGCATTGGGTAAAAGTAACCTAAAGGTAGTGGACGTATATTACTAGACCTATTCAGGTTACCATTTTCCAGAATGTATTCCACCAGGCTGAGATTCCTAAAGTTCACTATAATGCAGTTGCCTGCTGTGTCCTTAGTCCTGCTGCCTATCCAATTTACTCTTCTAACATGAAGAATCTCCCCACTTTCTGAACCAGGTAGAGGCATGTTTACATTTAGCCAGTTAATTATCTTGTTTTTTAATTCAGTGTGTGATTCTTTCTGCTCCGGTTTGAGATCTGGTACCCCCAATAGGACTACTACGTAGGGGCATGCTTCGGGAGGTAAAAGGTGGGTAGAGAGTTGGTGGTTCTTCCGTTTGACTCTCTGTGTGTGTCCTGTACCTCTGGCAATCTAGGTGTTGTTATCTGCCTATTTTGCGTGTGTTACGCAATTGATGGAGTTTGACCCTCACCTGTCCCCTTGGGCTCTGCTGTCTGCTTTTTTGCTGGCTCCACCTGCTTAGAAGGGTTTGATGGGGCTTGGAATTGGTCAATTGTCATTGTTCATTACTGACACAGTTATTATTAGTTGGGGCCTGCCGATATGGGATGGATTTTGAAGGAGTGATGTTAGTGAGAGTGTTGTTGTTTATAATGGCGCCCTTATTTCTTCCTTGCTTATTCAGTTCGCTGGTGATTTTATCTAGCTTACTGATTAGTGGTTTGATTTGGATTATTTACTAGATAATTTTCCAGGTGTTTTGGGAGGTCCAATATCACTTAAGCCATCCATCCAGGAGGGGCTGACTGATGAGTTTCATCTTCATCAATAACTACCACCTCGCTATCTTTTCTTTTGCGCCTTGATGCGCGTGATTTTACTTTCCCAGAGTAACACTTTTTTGGGCCAACTCTTTTACTTCTATTACTAGGCAGTTTGTTGTGATCCAAATCCTTTTCCACCTCTGTGTTTGCTGGAGGCTGTGCACAGGGGATGTCATCAGCTAAAGTATCTGAAGTGGGAATTGGGAAGCAGTCACTATCTCACTGTCAGAGACTTGTGTGGGGGTAGGCAAAACAATGTTAGAGATAAGCGTCTCTCAGTGCGCTCAATTTCCCCGTAAACTACGCCAATTACTTTCCGCAGCATAAGATCAATAGCTGTCGGCTGTGCTTTTTGGGGCGCTGGTATATTTGACTCTAGCACTGTTATAGATGGCATGAGGGGGACGTGTATTTTACCCTTGGTTGAGCGAGATTTCACTGTGCTCATTTTTAAGGGAGAGCTCGCTAGTGGACCTCACAATGAGCCTGACCAAATTTTAAACTCACCCGCTAATTTTGTGTTAACCCCCACTTGTTTACGGGGTAGCTCCCACTCCCTATTCTCACAAATACTTAACAGTGCTATAACCCACCGCAAAAGTTCAAAATCATGTCCACCTTGAGGTCCTGCTGTATAAGCGTCACTGGAATCAGGGAATCTACTAGTCGGTGAGGCCAAGAGGGGTGACCCAGCCCAGCCTCTTCCAGCCCCTGATGGTCACAGATGGTCCCGCTCTTGTCCCGGGCTTCTCCCGGGACACTCCCGCGCGCTCCCGCGACGCGGAGGAAGAGGGTGTTTTTAAAGCGCCTCCTGGCACGTTCCTGGCGTTGGCGGCTTCCAGCCGTGTTGCAGGCTGGAGCCTGTAGTCCATGGTGACAGCGCTCTCCCCCACACAGCGGCCACTGAGCGAGATGTTGGTCAGCTGCGGCAGCGGGAGGAGAGCAGCGAGATACGGGCCAGGTCAAGCAGCCCAGAGCAGGAAAGACACAAGCTCCGGGTAAGAAGGCCCCCCCGCAGGGCAGGTGAATGACAACAAGGCAACCAATGTTGCCAACAGGGTCCCCCGCTCCACCGAGGAAGAGGGTGTTTTTAAAGCACCCCCTGGCGCGTTCCTGGCGTTGGCGGCTTCCGGCCGCGTTGCAGGCTGGAGCCTGTAGTCTCTGGTGACAGTGCTCTCCCCCGCACAGCGGCCGCAGAGCGAGATGAAGGTCAGCTGCAGCAGCGGGAGAAGAGCAGGGAGATACGGGCCAGGTCAAGCAGCCCAGAGCAGGAAAGACACGAGCTCCGGGTAAGGAGGCCCCCCGCAAGGCAGGTGAATGACAGCAAGGCAACCGACGTTGCCAACAGGGTACCCCGCTCCACCGAGGAAGAGGGTGTTTTTAAAGCGCCTCCTGGCGCGTTCCTGGCATTGGCGGCTTCCGGCCGCGTTGTAGGCTAGAGCCTGTAGTCCCTGGTGACAGTGCTCTCCCCCGCACAGCCGCTGCAGAGCGAGATGAAGGTCAGATGCAGCAGCAGGAGAAGAGCAGGGAGATACGGGCCAGGTCAAGCAGCCCAGAGCAGGAAAGACATGAGCTCCAGGTAAGGAGGCCCCCCACAAGGCAGGTGAATGACAGCAAGGCAACCGACATTGCCAACAGGGTCCCCCGCTCCACCGAGGAAGAGGGTGTTATTAAAGCACCTCCTGGTGCGTTCCTGGCGTTGGTGGCTTCCAGCCGCGTTGCAGACTGGAGCTTGTAGTCCCTGGTGACAGCGCTCTCCCCCCCACAGCAGCCGCAGAGCGAGATGAAGGTCAGCTGCAGCAGCGGGAGGAGAGCAGGGAGATACGGGCCAGGTCAAGCAGCCCAGAGCAGGAAAGACACGAGCTCCGGGTAAGTAGGCCCCCCGCAAGGCAGGTGAATGACAGCAAGGCAACCGACATTGCCAACAGGGTTGGCCCAGTACAGTACAGTAATAAAATAATGACTAAAAGTACTCAACTGGTGCTTCTAAAATAAGCCTACCCCGGTGTACCTAACCTAAGTCTAGTACAAGGAAAGAAGAAAGTGAGGAGTAGCTTAAGTTTAGTATTTCTCTGCCAAGGATCTATCCAAGAATTCTCCAAGGGTCTAATCAGCTCCGTACCTTGGTTTAGAATGAAGGAGGTCCTGTATATCTCTCTCAGGACTCGATTTCCCAGCAACCCGCATGGGTAGCCTGGAAACACTGGATCTGGATTTCTCGGCAAGAGAAAAGACAGCGTCTCTCAGTGAGTCAGCTGGAGGGTGACTTCCTTCAGCACTTGCTGCAGCAGGGAGTCTGGCAAGTAGTTAGTCGATCTGCTCCAAACCACCGTGTGTTTGTCTGAGCAAATGTAGGCATATTTATGCTTTGAAGGTGCCGAGTTTGACGTATGATTGGACTTAATAACGTCAAACAAAGACTCAGTTCTTTGAAAACTCCATGATTTCCTAGATAAATTAGTATTCAGGCGAGGGGAAGTCGCTAGCTGCTGAAGGCGGGTCTTTCTAAGAAACCGGTGTTGATTCTCGGAACTTAGTGGAAGTAGCCATGCCGTATTTGGACTGCATAGGCTCAGTCCAAATATGGTAATGATTTCTATGCCTATATAAGGATCGGGTAATTTATACCTACATAAGGGCATGAATAGGGAAAATTACACTAGGGTCCTAGATTCATTTACAACAGTGCTTTCTGCTCATCACTACCTGGATCATTGATGAGCATTACTGCATCATTAATCATTATTAATCATTACTTGCCTGGGTCATTACTGATTGAGGCCATAGATGCTCATTACTTAACATTTAGATTTAAATTCTATCTAGGGCATGGGTGCTCGCAAACATTTTCCCAGGGGCCGAAAAGTGTGGTCTGTGGTGTGCCAGCATGGTGGGATTTTTTTGAGCTTTTTGCGGAGTGGGGTTAAGTTGGGCACTATCGCTTGCTTTGGGGGATTTAAGTGTAAAAAAGACTTAACTTGATTAATAAATTGGAATGAAATAGAATTGCACAATGTGCAACCAGAAAACTTTGATCAATCCTGTGTGATCCTAAACAATTGTCTAATTTCACTTTACCTCCTTTGTCTTCATTATGACATATAAGAGCACCTTGAAATACTAAAGTTCAGGATATGCGCTGTACAAAACCTCTCTTGCGTTTGGTTTAATGAACTATATTGTTCATGTATAGCAGCCCACACTACCCAGAAGGTTCTATGTGACAACTGACTTGCCTTTTAGTTAACTATTGGCATTAAATGTTTCTATGTTCATTTTTGAAAACTATCAGTTTTAAAAATACTTCAGAATGCACTGATAAAATCTGATGTACTAAAGGTAAATGCATCTGCATGTTAATAAAGTACACTATTTTGAATTTTGAAGACACTTTATAATGTGTGTACACATTTGTTGCAAAATGTGTCAAAAGGAAGAATGCTTTCCTAAAGTTTAGTAGTGCAGGACACAGTATTTGCTTCTTCTCTTTTACTTCAGTTAGTGTAAACAAATGCTTGCTGTTTATTTAGCAACTTTTTGAAGGTTACTGATCAGTCAAGTAAACAGCAGCCCAGTGCAGTCGTTCTGCTGGGGGCCACATCTGAAGGTCAGGAGGGCCACATGCGGCCCCAGGCAGTACTTTGAGTATCACTGGTCTAGCTCTACTGGCTTTCATTGCTAGGTGGGACACTGAGGTTCGTATCCAACAGGGGCCATTAAAGCTTGTTACTGCCTGGTGCAATTAATGGCTATTAATGTCTGGGAACATTCCGACTTGCTACTGCTTGGAGCACCTGATGCTGATTAATTTGGCAAAAGAAGTGAAATGGGTTAAAGATATGAAGAGCCTCCAAGCTAAATTACCAAAACTAAAAACCTAAAGTGCAATGCACGGACCATTTAATGTTGTAATTTAACACATAATATGCATGTATCATATCCTCAATCTCACACCCTTTTAATAAATAACAACACTCGCACAGACAAACATTGAACAATTACTAGTTCACTTCATCTCTCACTCAATGGGCATAGTCGCTCATTTAGTTAATCTGTCTTTCTCATTCACATGCTCAATCTCTATTTGAAATGTGTATTAAATATTTGACATTTCATTGCTATAGTAGGGTGATTACATTAATGTGTTGTCACTAACATAACTGTGCATTTCCTCTCTATTTCGGTTATGTGGTTTGCACACAGAAGGCTTCTTGTCAGTCTTAACTAAACATTAAGGGTTTATTTAGTGTGTTTGTTAAGAATCTTGTTTCAAAAATATCATGTGGAAAAGGTTTTGTGTCAAGAATATCGAGCACAAAAGTATCATGAAGGTGTGTTTTCTATGAGTAAGCAGAGGTTTACTGTATTTAGCTCTACATCTATGTACCTTGACGAAATGTTGAATTAAGAATAGTAAATATATACTTACCTATTTGAATTTACCAACTTGATATTTTGGTCCTGAATTTTTTTAAACTACAGAGCCCAGGTTGCAGAGTACCCTGAGGTGCGGCCGAGCAGCTTCAACACAGATCGAACCATGGACCGACTGCAGGGAGAGCTAGCTGCGGGAGCGGGAGCGTCAGAAACCCGCGCCCGCCGCACGGTAGACTGCGCCAAGGCTGAGGTAAAAAGGCGGGGAGCGCGGTTGCTTAGAGTCAGAGGTGCAACTAGAGCCAAATTTCGGGGGGGGGGCTAAGAAAACATTTCGGGGGGGCTGAACCTTTATTGAGTAGGCAGAGTGGGGCTGAAGGGGCTCTTAGAAGGGGTGAAACAACTGCAAGGCCTAATTAACATTCAAATGGTCTTTTAAAGACCTGTTAAACGTTCGGGTGCGGCTCTGTGTGTGCCCGGGATCTGTCTCATCCCAGGCTGCCTCACACGACCGGGGGGGGGCTGAAGCCCGGTGAGTTCAATGGGTGTTGCGCGCCTGCTTAGAGTCAACCGCGTATTGTTGTGCACAGGCTCGCTGCCAAGGCGGCCCAACTAGGTTGGGTGCTGCCTGCAGGATTCAGTGTGCCCTCCTTCCCACCCCAGCTTTTCTTACACCACCCCAGCTTTGCTACACTGCTCACTGCCGCCCGCCTCACCACGCCTCCCTCCCATTGCCTCTGTGACTGTGACTGTGCTTCTACGCTCTATGTGCTCTGTGCTCTGTGCTTCTGCAGCTGAGCCAGACTGGGGCGACTTGATTTAGCCTTGTTGTTTCCGTCTTTACAACCCGCTCCAGGGATCTTGAATAAAACGAGATTTAAGATTTCAATATGAGTTTTTGGTGAAGCGCTAAGCTTCCTACATCAACTACGTCACCACCAGCGCTATGGCCAGCACCACAGTGCCATGGCACTTCAGCACAATTCTTCACCATCACTCAGTGCTTAGTGCTTAACCCCTTTAGCGCGTCGAACATTCCGCCCCAGTGCGGACGTTCGATCGCGCTAACGGGATTCGGACGTCCAACGGTCGTGAGCAGCACCAGCGAGGTAGCGCGTGCGACGACCGTTGGACGTTCGAAGCACGGAAGGGGTTAAGCTACTGCCGCCACTGCCAGGGTTGCAGGAATGTATAGATTGTATAGCTGCAGAGCTGCAGAGCTATAGTATTAACAGTATGACATCTGACAGCTACTGACAGCTACCAATAGCTACAAATAGCTATCTGCATGATATTGGGCCCAGGTAGGAGTCCAGAGAGTCCAGCGTGGGAGCCGGATAGCCAGATTTAGGCTCAGTACTAAGTACAAAGAACTAAATATCAAGGACTAAGGACCGCGGACTGGATCAGACCTGGGTCGATCCGGGGATTAAGTAGGGTTAAGTGAACAGCCCTGTGCCAGACTCTATCAGACCCTGTCAGGGGTTTCACAGAGAGGAAGAATTTAAAGTTCCAATATAACAAAAATTAAATTCAATTACAATTCACTCAGTAAAACAAAAACAATAAAGCAAAAATTACAAAAAAACAACCAAAAAAACAGAAGGAGTAATGAGATCCGGCAGAATTAGGCAGCCCTTACTCAAACCAAAAATTAACTCCAAGTCAAGGAAAAGGAAACTTGAGCCAATAATGCCGCCACAGTCAATCAAACCTCAGGATAAAAACCCCAACATCCGTAGTGCACACAAAGAAGAACCCAACATGGCAACTATAACTACAACTGCAATTGCAATCGTAACCACAAATGAAAATAAAAATGACAATGCACCACCAAAAACAACGGCAAACGTTCTCACACCGGGTCGGAGTACTCCCTTAAGTCCAGCTATGGTAGGGCAACCGGCACGCAACGCCCACGACTTAGAGGCAGCTGATACGCTGACCTCTGTCAAACTTGGCGACAACATACACTTACTGTCATCTCCACTGGGCCTTCAGATGTCATTGGCACCACAGACACTGCAGTCATCGCTACAGTTACTACCACCTTTTACATCAGCATCAAAGCACTTAAACAACTTCATAACCATTGAAGGAATGCCTGAGAGGAAAAAGATATGCGCCTACCAACCAAAGATATACACAAAATTCTCCTTCTTGATGGACCTTGGAACAGCTATTTATTCCAAAAATGGGAACATAAAAGGACAGTAAACACCACTTCCATCAAGTCAAACTGACCGCAGCCTTCCCCATAGCAATCCAGTTGAGCCATCACTGCTCGTAGGGGTTAATAATCAACCTCCCCTCGGAGCAATAACTGTAATGCCAACATCATCCGGAAGCAGAGGAGTGGCTGAATCCGCCCACTCAGTAGGCAAAGGAGCTAACAGTCAAAGCAGGGACAAACTGGATTCGCCCCAGTCTGGAAAAAGTGCTGATCCAGAGTTTTTGCAATATTTAAACTCATTTGATTTGTTACTGCTTTAAGAAACCTGGGAGGAAAAGGCATTTGAACTGCAAGGGTATACATCTTGTTGTATCCCAGCAACCAAAAGCTAAATTTGTGGCCCTAGATCAGGGGGCCTAATGATTTTTGCCTCTATAGCAACAATAGGTGAGATTACAACAATAGAATCTTAAATAGCACCTCCAAGCGCAATGCAGGCAGCAAAGATCACACTCCGGTTAGACAGCCAACTTCAAGAACTTATAAAAACCAACACTTACATCCATCACAAATGGAAATGGCAAGCTGCCAATGAACTGATAAAAGCCATGGAAAAAGTAATGGACGAAGAGGATTCTGATTTTATCATACAGGCCGGTGACTTTAACATGTATTTTATTAGCTCGGGTCCAGGTGTTGGCCTTGAACAAGAACTGCCAAGACCGGGCTCTGCAAAAATTTTAAAACCTACAAATTGTTCAAAAAACTTATTACGGCAACTAGAACCCCTTAATTTAAGAGCCTTGAATGGGTGCTACCCAGAAGATGATCCACCATTTGCAACATTTCATTCAGAAAGGCAATCTTCTCATTTGGACTACACATTTACATCCTTAAATATGCTTAGCAGGGTAACAGCGTTTAAGATAGGGTCCTCACTGACCACTTGCCTCAAGAAGCTACAATAAAAGTCAACTCACTTTTTAAGAGTGAACCATTCACTGGTATTAACATTGAAGGGACTTCAAACCTAAAAGTGGCTTTGATGCAATCCCAGTAACATCAGCTCCATAGGTCTTACAGCAAAAACTCTCTACACTCAAGTGGCAAGTTCCATGACAAAATTGTCAGAAGTATGGCAAAACTTAATCCTAGCCATCAGCGAGAAATTATGAAAAGGGCCTTCAAACAGGGTAAGCCATGAAAAGGGAGCATTAACCAAACTACAACTTACTCCAGAAATTAAAATGCAAAAACCGATAATAAATCAAACACTGAGACAGAAACAAAAAGATCCAGCAAATCACGACCTACAAATTATCCTACAGAAAGCAAAGAAATTGCTAAAAAGGAAGAAATGACAAAAAAACGATGAGTTATGGGCCAACTCCTCCACGAAGTTAAACGGTGAAACAGCTCAAGGTTTTGGCAAATGATCAAAAGAACAAAGAACCCAGACCATCTTGGCCTAAACTCTAACATAACAGAAGAAGCATGGACAAAATATCTCTTCAAGCACTTTAACAACACAACCGCTGACAATGAGGATAACCTTGAAGAAGTCGGGCTAAAGGAGTTCAGCAAGGAAACCCAGAGGGAAAAAATAGGCAAATGCCACACAATGACCATGACCCAAGAAACAAGCGCAAGAGGAACTATGCTTCCATTTTGCATGGGTAAATTAATGCCTAACTTAAGTTCTTCTTTCTTCGCAGAGTCTGAACATCTGCCCCCCACACCAGCTGACGCCAAAAGAAAATAGCCAGGGGCAGACCGACAGGTGCCCCCGGACCAAATGGCATTCCACTAATGCCATATAAATCCGATGCAGATTTCTGGAGCGTAGCAATAACACCGATATTCAGAAACATAAAGAATACCCTGACTCTTCGGGGATCCTGGCATTGATCAGTAATAAGCCCAATTTTTAAACATGGCAATAGGTAACTTCTGAATCATTATCAGCTTATTGCTCTCATAGATGTGGAGGCTAAGTATTTTACTGGAACCATACTGCCATACTGGAAAAGCTAACATCATGGGCATCTGAAAACTCCGTAGTCCACTCCCAATCAATCAAACTGGTTTCTGCTGCGGTCAAGGGACCACAACTAACATCATGGCATTGACCCTGCTGATGGATGCAGTAAAGAAGACCAATCTCCCCTGTTCCTTTCTTTTATTCACTACACTGCCACATTCAACCACGTGGATCGCAACAAACTCTGGTGGAAACTGGATAACTGGAGAATACCCAAACATCTTCCAGACTTGTTGCTGTTACTCCACTCAAACACCTGGATTAAGGTTAAACTAGGAGCAGGAACACACCTCTCCAACCCTATTCCGACAACAAAAGGGCTAAAATAGGGTTGCGTGTTAGCTCTGCTTTCATTTAACTTTTTTCTTGCAGAATTGCCAGGGGAACTTGATAAATGCCTTGGTCATGCGCCAAAACTAAGGAAAATTCCGCTGTCCAATATGCTATACGCGGACGACTTGGTGCTGATAAATCAGATTCCGATTGGCCTCCAACACCTTCTAAATGTAGCTCACTCCTTTTCAGAAAGGAATCCTTGCAAAAAAAATTTAACAAATCCAAGGTTATGCCGGTGAACAACGGGAAAAAGAGGAAAATCAATTGACATGTAAACAGACAAGGGCTGGACTTGGTAACTACCTATAAATACTTGGGAGTAATCTTGGGCTATAAGAACTTGTTCAAACCCCAATTGGAGTCCTTGCGAGGTAAGGGAACGGTGACTCACCTGGCGATAAAATCCATAAAAAGCCAAACTTCCCGATCTTAACCCTCTGCTTAACCCTCTGCTTCAGGTTATGTGCACAAAGTTACAGCCGACTCTCACATATGGGAGTGAACCCCTTCAAGGGAAGGACTCAGCCTTACTGGACACAGTGATAGCTAACTCATATAGGGCAATCTTTGACCTGCCAAGATACGTCTCCCCTGCACAAATCCGGTTCGAATTTGGTCTTCTGAACCAAACATTGGAAAGGCGGAGCACGTATGTTACCAGTTGGCACAAGATTTGCAGCGCTGAGGTTGGTTCTTTAAACTCCAGGGAAGAGTTGCTCCGACATCACAAATCCTCAGCCAGAGATTATCTATTTGATTCAATTCAAGTCCTGGGACTGTCAGACCTTCGGGGCACTCCAACAGATCTCTTGTCTCTCAAAGAAGTAGCAAAAAAATCTGCACAAATTATCAACTCCATTGAGGATAAGTAGGCATTAACCAAAAGAGCGCATGGCTGGATCACGGGCAGCGACTATGGAAGAATGCAACCACAAGCATATCTTAACATCAGAATGAACCTAAAGACGAAGGAAAAGTTTTAAAAATGACACCTTGGAGTGATCCCGGCTTCCCCGCACATGCCACCCTGGGTGAGAAAAAATTGACCGCAGCAGTGCTTCCTGTGCAAAGCTGACAAGGAAGAAATCATCCATGTTATTTGCATCTATCCTAAATTAAAGAATTTGAGGTACAATTTATTATGTCCCTCCTTCAAATTATATGGTGTTCGGACATGCAGGCAGGCTGTCAAACTGTGCTTTAACCCTTTTAAAACACAATTAAACTGTTGGGTTGTAAAGTTTATTGTATTAGCAGAAAAAAGACCCACGAGCATGCTGGGAGCGGACCAATAAAGTCAGACGCTTGATGATCAGTGAAACATTTCTATTGACAATTATTATCTGATATTAAGTACATTTGTAAACTTAGGAAGTCGCATAAAATGAATTTTTAGCAGATATTTATTAATCATGTACAAATAAATACATTACCTTACCTTACCAATAGATGAAGGGAGGGGGAACATCTAGAAGTCTCTCTCTCTCTGTTAGTAAAGAGTATTAAAAACAGGAAGTTTTGGCACTCACACTGAAGCTCACTCATGAGATGGGTTTATCATCACAAGAAACTATTGTTTTTCCATTGAGACTTCTGGGTGACTGACTGAAAGGTCACTGGCCAGTTGAGCTGATCAGAATGATGGACTCAACGGTGATGTATGAGTTATGAGTTTCATTGCTCTGTGACGTTTTCATTTTGTGCTCTTAATAATTGATTCTCTCATTTGATACGGTTTATTTGACAGTGCCTGTTTCTTGCATTGGACGTCCATTATTATTTGATTTGCTCTCTTGCATTTGATTTATGAGTATTCCATTATTATTATCTGCTTATGTTTTGCTCAATTATTATTTGAATTGTGAATGTTCCATTATTATTATCTGCTTATGTTTTGCACCCTTGCATTTTACTTGTGAATGTTCTATTATTATTTTACTTGTGAGTGTTTCATTATTATTATCTGCTTGTGTTTTATCCTATGCCTTTGAACTTGAGAGCGTATTGTTATTACTTGCTTGTGCGCATATATCTATACAATTGCATGGTGTTTTACCTGTTTCATTTGACATCTGGAAAGTCTTTCTGTGAGAGAGTGTTACACTAATAAAATGCTTCATATAGAAACTGCCTTTTGATTTGCCTATTTGGATGAGTGTGGAGCCTCCTTTCCAGGTGCTTTTTCTTGTTTTACAGAGTGCCTCTCCTTGGGAGTTCTGAAATTCTTTTATTTGGGAGTGTAAAGCAAGACAAGTCAGTACACTCTTGATGCAGCCGGTGGGATATCCACCAGCTGCATCAAGAGTAACGCCATCAGTAACGCCATTAGTAACGCCAGACCACCTGGCAAAGCTGGGTGGTCTGGTGTTGGACTCCAGCCTTTTGTCAATGATATTTACAAAACGTTATAAATGTAGAAGCTGCCAGGCCGTCATTAATCTTAAAAAAGTAAATAAAGAAAAAAATATTTTATGGCCCAAGAAGTACAACACTACCATAGTAGTTCCTGACACCAAGGGGAGCTACTTTGTGTGTGGATGTTCTCCTTGTGAAAGAAAAGCAAATTATAACACACAGTGAATTCAGACAATGGCTGAAGTTGTCTGTGGGTGGAAGAAAAATGTGAATGTCACATCTAAGAACTTATGCATACAGTCTGCCTGAAAAACCCTATAAGTAACTATTTACACACATAATTTTAGTAAAATCAAAAGGTCAAACTAACAACTGACCTAAAAAAAACAATCTATAAATAGATAGCAAGGGTTGGGAAGATAAATAAATAGGGTCTCATTTATGAAAAATGACGCATCGCTGTGTGAAAGCAGCGATGCGTCACTTCTCAGTGTGCACTCCTTGCAACATGCCCGATACATCATATTTAATGTATGACGCATCATGTTGCAAGGAGTTACAGATACGTCAGTATTTCTGACGTATCTGTAAGTGCAAAAGTGATGTATTACTAGAGTGTGTCACAAAAGTGAGGCAACTCCAGCAATGCGTCCTTTCACATGGGGCAAGCCCCATGTGAAAGGGCCTGCGTCAGTCTTACGCCTGCAGTGAGGCAGGCGCAAGATTTTGAAGCAACAGCGTCCTAGAAGTGATGCAGTGAAATCTCATAGATTTCACTGCGTCACTTGTACGAGGCTTTTTGCGGGGGAACGCCCCCCCGCATACATTATACCTGACACAGGTATAATGTAGCGCAGGGTTTTACAAAGTGACGCATCTGCTTAGATGCGTCACTTTGTAAATAGTGCACAATAGGAGGCATGTTTTACGTCGCCGATGCCTCACTTTTTGTGACGCATCGGAAGCCAAAACTGGCCCAAGGCCTCATAAGAGAGGCCCATAGAGAGGGATGCAAAAACAGATAAAGAGGCTCACAAAGACAGCCAGAGAGTTTTGTATAGATAGATGCATAGACTTGCAAAGATAACAGATAGATAGATAGATAGATAGATAGATAGATAGATAGATAGACAGATAGATAGATAGATAGATAGATAGATAGATAGATAGATAGATAGATAGATAGATAGATAGATAGATAGATAGATAGATAGATAGATAGATAGATAGATAGATAGATAGATAGATAGATAGATAGATAGATAGATAGATAGATAGAAAGATAGATTTGAATCTGTCAGCCGTAGGGTGATTATCCCCCAAACAAACTGTTTGCATTATTCCTCCTGTTTTGCTGAATTTGTGTGTGTTGGCCTTGGGACTTTGCACACTTTACCACTGCTAAGTAGTGCTAAAGTGCTTGTGCTCTCACGATTTTGCTCTCGTCTTCATCTAGCACACAAGGGAATGAACCACAAAGGGCCCCCTCTGATCAGGAGCTTCCTGGCCCCTACTCTCCCAGCCAAACCTTAAGATTCTCCAAGACAAAGCTACTAAAAGTGCCGTAAATGCAAAGGGACAGATGGTGAGGCAGATCCTTCTTGTACTTGATACCAAGCAGTGAAATTCAATGCCCCAGGATCAGAGAAACTAAATGAATGAGCTAAGGTTTAGGAAAATGCTAAAAACCTGGCAATACCCCCACTAAGGCACGTTTTCCACTGTTCTTTCAGTTTTATGCTTGCTGGTTCTCACTAAGTGCTGAGAAGCCTTCGAGTAACTACGCTCTGCATAGCATAGCACTGAATAGCCTTTGAACGTGGTAAAATTGGTTTACAATCAATTGGCACATTTAATTTACTTGTTGTAGTAATGGAGACTACACTGGAAGTAGGTTCGAGTAGATTTATTCACAAGAAGAACAGCTTGACAACCACAGGTAGCAGGAAATGTCTTCATACCCTCAGCCAGGCAGAAACTGTTACAATCAAGGGAAAACACTCTAAGCCCCACAGACCATTCTAAATGACATGAAGAGATTCCAGATGACAGAGGGTCATGGAATGACATGGGAAGATTCTAGATGACATAAGGAATACCACACACCTCCCCCCCTTTAAAAAAACCAAAAAAAAAAAAACTAAAGCCTTAACAGAAACTAGAAAATACAATAAGCATTTAAGTTCTAATATAATCTTTAAACTTTGAAGGAGCACATTTCATGCGCTCACTACGTCTTAACGAAATATCTTCACACTCTACATTTGATCTGTTGTCTATAGCGACACATGGAACATCAGAGTTGATCACAACATCAGAATTATTTACAATGACCTTTTCTAAATTGTCATAAACCTCATGCATACCAGAAAAACCATCTGGATTAGGGTCTGAGACAAGTTTCTCTGGAAGAGTAGTTTTTTGAGAAGGGGCAACAAAGGGTTTGCATAAAGAAATCCTTCTCAAATTCCATATTTTCCCCCCTTTGACTCTGACAGCCTTGCTAAAAATTTCAATAACTTTGACAGGATCAGACCATCTAGAAACATTCTTGTGAAACAAACCACCCATTTTTACACGAACTTGGTCACCAACCTTTATACTGCAAGTATTATACTTCTTTTTAGCAGAATGCTGGATCATTCTTTCCTGGTATTTCCCAATCTTATCCCTCAACTCCTTAAAGTCTACCTCGTAGGGAGAATCACCTTTTAGCCACCAGGGTAAAAGCAGAGAGCCTGGTTTCCTCCCTCGCAATAATTCAAAAGGGGATAGACCAGTGACTGAATTGGGAGACAACCGATAGGTTAATAAGGTTGCTTGAAGTGCTTTCTTCCACTTCAAACCACTTTTAATAGCCAGTTGGCAAGATTCTTTGATGACTCTGTTGAACCTCTCAACTTGGCCGTTAGCTTGCGGAAAATAATTAGAGGTCCTTTTGTGAATAATACCACAATTTCTGAGAAAACACTCAAACTCATTGCTAATGAACTGTGGCCCATTGTCTGAGATAAGTTCCTCCGGTAAACCCTCCCTAGCAAATATCTCATCAAGAAAATCGATTACGTGCTCTGAGGAAGTAGTCAATTAGAACTAATGCAAATGTGGGTTCGGATCCCATCCTCGTCGCCAATAATTGTGTAGTAATGGAGACTACACTGGAAGTAGGTTCAAGTAGATTTATTCACAAGAAGAACAGCTTGACAACCACAGGTAGCAGGAAATGTCTTCATACCCTCAGCCAGTCAGAACTGTTACAATCAAGGGAAAACACTCTAAGCCCCACAGACCATTCTAAATGACATGAAGAGATTCCAGATGACAGAGGGTCATGGAATGACATGGGAAGATTCTAGATGACATAAGGAATACCACACTTGTAAGTCCCTAGTAAAATGTTACTGCATGTACCCAGGGCTTGTAAATTAAATGCTGCGAGTGGGCCAGCGGCACTAATTGTGACATCCTCTTAGATAGTCTTTGAAACATGTCTCAGGCATGCAACTGCAGCCTGTGTGTACAGTGTTTAACTGCCATTTTTTCCTAGCTACATAAACATTTTGCCAAGCCTAAATCTCCTTTTTAATACATATACGTCACCCCTAGGACAGGCCCTAAAAAGCCCATGAAGGTGGGTGGATTTAAAAAGTTGGACATGTGCTATTACATGTCCTTGAAGTGAAAAACTCTTAATTTAGTTTCTTCACTACTGCAAGGCCTACCTCTCCAATAGGATAACATTGGGTTATCTTATTACATTTGATAAGGGATAGTCTTTGATTGGTAACAAATAGGAAAGTAATGGCTGGTATCTGAGGCATTTTAAGTTAAGACCTTCCGTAATGATACATTTGGATTTAAGTCACACATTTTGTAAATGCCACTTTTAGAAAATGTGTATTTTTTTGTTCTAACCATTTGGTACCTGCAGCCTATATCCTGGGTCATAAGCTCCTGAGGCCTCTCTTCAACTGACTAGCTGGCCTGCTGCTTGGACCTGCAACTCTAAGTGCAACTGGAACCGTGTGAGCCCTGCTGGCTGACCTCTGCTGGCCTCTGCTGGAGTGAGTTCCTGATCCCGAATAGGTACCCCTCAATTCTTGGATCATTGGTGTGGCATCCAATAAGCTCTCTCTCTCCAAGAACAAAAGGAGATATCTTGGGTTCTTTGTGACCAGGAACCTGGCTGTTCATGCCAAGATCTTGCCTCCCACACCAACCACCAATGTAAAGACTCTGATCTCTACAGCAACCGCCAGTGATGAACTGCAATGTGAGATCTATGCTTCATGCTGACAAATAAACAGCCACTGGTGACCGTCAACGCAAATCTCCATCAATGACCGTACACGATTCCAACAGTATCTTAGCACTACAGCGATGACCGTCTGTGACACCTGGCCTGTTCTTCACGCTACAGTGATGACCATCCTCGATTCTCTCCCTGCTACTCATGGCTCCCTCAACCGTGAATGGAACTCCTCGTGCAGGACTTTTTGAAGGTAGCTCTTTCAGCAAGACTTATCTGGCCCACGCGCAGTCGCGGTCGGCCTGCACTTATTACTTTCACCCGGTCTCATGCAGCACCTAAAATATTCTAAATTGCTTAACTTCAGTCCAACTGAGTGTATTTTTGTTCTTTTGGTCTCAAATAATTTAACAAATTGTACTCCATTCTTCTAAATTGGAGCAGGATTTTTCTTTTATTATGTCTCGACTTTACTACTGTTTGAAGTGCTGCATAAATACTTTACACATTGCCTCTAAGTTACGCAAGACTACTTTTGTTCCAAGCTACCAAAGGGTTAAGGACAGGTTTATTTGGGGTTTGCTTGTGACTTTTTCCTCACCTAAATTGTGGGTGCTGTTTGACTATGGCTTCATCACCCCCTTCAACCAATAACCCAATTTCCTAAATTTGTATTCAGCAGTGAGATTAGGACTTGAGTTTGTGCAGTGCCATGCAGTGATTTTGTGTGACATTAAAATACCAGATAAATAATTTGATACAATTTAGAGTTTCTTTTAAATTCTCCATGATCAGCCTTTTTTGAATTTTCAAATTCACTCTCATTCTACCTGAGTCCTGTGCCTGAAATCACAACTGCAAGGATGGGGTTTGAGCTGGATGTACCAACATGGATGTCTCCACTAGCTAAGCTCAAGGTATTTAGAAAGCAGAGGGGATTCTAGTCAAGAGTAACACCAGGAAGCTTTAGCTCCAAAATATGCTGAGGACCTGGATAGAGGTCCACCAATCACTGGCTACATCGGAGGAAGGGGATGATGATATGAGAAGACAATGAGATGACCTGGATGCAGATCCTGTGATGCAGCACACAAGGGAGGGGGCTAACTTCTCTCCTGAATTGGAACTTCCTGCCAGAGTGGAGATCAGCATGTCTTCACAAGACCTGTCCACTGAGGAGCTGGAGGGCATGAAGGCGGAGAGGGAGTTTTCAGTTGCAACTGGCCATGCTCAAGTTGGAAGCAAAAGAGAGGAAGGCAGAAAGAGCTTTGCAGGAAAAAAAGCTTACCATGGAGGCAGAGAAGAGAACAGTTGCTCATGAAAGAGAGCTGGACATAAGAGCTAGGCAAGCAGAGTCAAGCATTAATGGTGGCAGTATACCCGCAGTGTCCTCTGGAGACAAGAGTGGTTCTCATTCCAAAGGATCAGGTGCCTAACTTTCTTGTGGGGTATGACATTGACAAGTTATTTGATCCTATTAGGTTGCTCTGGAGATACGTAGGGTCCCTGAGGAGGATTGAGGGTCGGTTTCGGGAGGCACATACCTAGTGAAGGGAAAGGTGTCCTCTGACCCTAGAGAAGAGGAACAGGAGGAGGTTCCCTCCATGAAGGACATCTTTGTCAGAAAGTGTGAACTGACTCTAGAAAAGTATAGGCAGAAATTTAGGGACAACCAGAAGCTACCCCATCAGTCCTGGGAGAATCTTGCAGAGTCCTTTTGCAAGGCACTGAATGTTTTGGTGTAGGACAGTGAAGTGAAAGATTAGCAAGGGCTGTAAAATGTGATGTAAAGAGAGCACATGTGCAGTCTTTTTTTTACAGAGCTGCACCAACACCTTATTAATAGTATGAAGGCAGACTGCAGGCTCACTACCAGGGAAAGTAAGAAGATAATTGAGGGGGATCACTGGAAGGGTGGGCAAAGTCTATACCAGAAGAAAGAGGGAGAGATGTTGGGGTTTCCTATGGAGGTGTGCCTGACTCACAGTCAGTGACAACCGGCAACAGGAAATCTACACTTCACACCACAACATCAACAGCCCGCGGTGACCATCAATGTAATGCTCCAACAGCATCTTCAATCTACATTGATTTGACTGTCCACAATGCCTGACGTGCCTTTCGCAATAAAGCCATGACCATCCAAAATGCTCTTCCTGGTCCTAGTGGCCCACCTAACTGCATAGGCACTCTCCTTGCTGACTTCTTGAAGGTAGCTCTTTCAGCCAGACTAACCTAGTGTATATGACCCACGCTCCATAGTGGTCTGCCAGGACGTGTGACTTTCATCTGGTCTCCCACGAGTGGAGCTTTGTTATTTTAGGTACTATACTTACGTAAAATATTTACAATTACATAACTCTGATCCTAATGATTGGATTTTTGTTTTTTTAGTCTCAAATAATGTATTACATTTAACTCTATTCTTCTAAATGGGTGTGGAATTTTTCCTATGTTTTCACTTTACCACTGTTTGAAATGCTGCAGAAATGCTTTACACATTACCTCTGTGTAGCTTGACTTCTTTTGTGCCAAGCGCCCAAAGAATTCGGCACAGTTTATTTTCGTGTTTGCTTATGACTTCATTCTATCAGGAATTGTGGTTGCTGATTGAGCAGGATTTCACCCCTTCCTACCACTAACCCAATTTCCTAAAATACAGGTCAACAGCATTGCCTCATATTGATGCTTGAAGTATTCTTAATGAGGATACCCTGGATTCTTTCAGAATTTAGGTATATGGAACAGTATAAACACCAATGGTTTTTAGAGATCTGGTTCAACCAATCACGTTAAACCTTATCCTAGGCGAAATGTAGCCCTCTCAAAAGGAGAAAATTACATTACAACACACATTAATGGGCCAGGATATGAATGCCAAATGGAATCTGTTCCATCCTCATGGAAAGAATCCAAAGGGCTAGGCTACTACCCTTCAGATCAGAGACCGAGAAATTGATATGCGTAGTCCCACAGGGATCCTCCCTCGGTCCCACCTTTTTCAACATATACATGACACCGCTCGCCAACAACATCAGATCACAGGACATCACTGTAATCTCCTGTGCCGATGACACCCTAATCATCCTCTCCCTGATAGACAAAACAGCCAATGCATAAGCCAACTTCACCAACTGCATAATTATGGTAGCACACTGGATGCTGATCAACTGCCAGTAGATCAACTCTGACAAGACCAAAGTGTTGCTTTTCAGGATCGGACTGTACCTTGTGACCGTCAGAGCTAGGCCTAAAAACACAAGGACCACGCAAGAAATCTAGGGATTATCTTAGATGACAAACGCAACATGATGGCTTAAGTCAATGCTGTGTTTACCTCCTGCTTCCACATACTACACATGCAACGAAAAATCTTCAAATGGTTGCCTCAGAACACCAGCTGGACCATCAAGCAAGCACTCATTACCAGCAGTTTGGACTACAACAATAATCTCTATACCAAAATCGCCAAACAAATCTTACGCAGACTCCAGACCATCCAGAACCTCACTGCAAGACTCCTACTCAACCTGCCATGCTGCACCCACATCACACTACACATCAGGAAGCTTCACTGGCTTCCCATTCATAAGTGCAGCCAATTCAAACTTCTCATGCACATACACAACCCAACCTAAAAGAACAAAGGACCAGAATACCTAAACAACCACCTACACTTTCACCAACCCACCAGACACCTACTCACTGCTTCCCTCTCACTCACACACATTCCCCACATCCACAAAAGCAAAACTGGAGGTCACTTATTCTCTTACATTGCACCCAGGACATGGTTTAACCTCCCTCAACACATCATATCCTTCTCCTCACTTCTTGATTTGAGCCAGAAGCTGAAGATCTGGCTCTTCGAATAAGCACCTTGGGGACCACAAACCTACACACTTGCCCAAGAGCCTGGATGCCCTCTCGGGTGATTAATGTGCTATGCAAATCAATACAGCATAACATAACATGTCGATGCTGAGCAAAAAAAAAAATATCCTTGGTATTAGAATGGAGACACTCCTTCCTAACCCAATACATCCTGAACAATTGGGGTGCATTAGAGGCTGGAAAATCATAATATTGTTCACCACCTAGTCCATCTGGCTGAATAAATCCAAGAGTAAAGCTATACCACCAAAATATCTCTCATTTGGTGCTTAGAAACATAATACTCCAAAGGTTTGGGACCACATTCATATGTATGGTATGGCAGGATATTACACTCCCACCGCAAGGGTTTCTTTAAGTGCTACATTATCAATGCCTTAAATAGAGGCATGCATGAGGAGTGGTCCACTTCTCTACTATTCTGTACTTTCAGAATTGAGATCTTTGCACCATGGTTGGACTGATGGGAACATAAAAGACATTTTACTCAGTCAGGATGTTCTCAAAATTACCTTTTTTGTGGATGATGTCATAACAGTGACATCGCCGAATATGTCCAGCTGAAAACTCCAATTTCAGCTTACAGATAAATCTTTCAAAACCAGAAATCTTGAATCTAACTTTACCTCTCTGGTTGGCTTCTCACTCTAATAAATACCTAAATAAATAGTTTTTTCTGAATCAGTTGGATATAGATATGCCAAATGCCCCCGATTTCTGGCATTTCTGTGCTAAGACTATCGAAGATCGAAGATGGTTGCCTCTTTTTCTGTCATTGAAGGGCAGACAAAATACTAATAAAATGAATGCAGGAGCCACAGTTCTTTATCATTTTCAAGTTGTTAGACTTGGCATCATTGGCGTGAGTCTCCCTTCCATTTCTGACGGATTGTCTCCCCTGTTTTGATATGTTTTTGCTGGTTATATACTTTGGGCACTGTACCACTGCTATTCAGTGCCACAGTGCAAGTGCTCCCTATGTTAAATTGATGTACTAATTGGTTATTCCATGATTGGGTTATTTGATTTACCTGTTTGCACTTAGTACAGTGCACCATATGTGCCCAGTGCTTGTAAATCAAATGCTGCTGGTGGGCTTGCAGCACTGGCTGTGCCACCCACAGAAGCAGCTTGTGAAGTGTGCCTCAGGTTTGTCAATGCAAGGCCTGTGTGCAGTCTAGCACTGCCATGTCGACTTGGCAAGAGCACCCACTTGCCAGTCCCTAAACCTTTCCTTTGCTTCATATTAGACACCCCTATGGTAGGCCCAAGGGCAGGGTGCCTTGTAAGTATAAGGTAAGGCATGCCCTAGTGTGTGTAGCATGTCCTAATAGTGAATTACAGCAATTTTCTGTTTTTCACTATTGATGGCTACCTGTTCCCCCTAGGCTAGAATGGGCAGTTAGTTTATTACATTCTTATAATCCTAACTAACCAAGGGAAATTTGAATTTAGTATGCATGAACTTAGAATAATAAAATGCATCTTTTAGTAAAGTTGGTTTTTAATATTCTGTGTTTGAAAATACCACTTTTAGAAGGTAGGTATTTTCTTGCCTAACTGCCCAGGCCTGCCGCTGATAGATTGTGTATTACTTGTCTGGGTTTGTCAGTGACAGGGCTGGGGGATTCCAGGAGACAGGCTGGGGCAGCCCAGTGGTGAATAGAGGGAGCTGCATCTAGATGGGAGGGACGAGTTGCACCTGGGACCTGAATAGGGCTGGGCCTTCCCTCTACAATGCTGGTTCCACCTCCTTTGGCTTGTCTGATGTCTCTGCCCTTCACTGTGAAAGGAGAGAAGTAATCTTGTCAACAAAGTGCTCTAGAACTCTGCCTTCCCTCCCCTGTGCTGGCTCCACCTCATGTGGGGCGGCTGGTGTCTCTGCCCTGCACAATGAAAGGAAGGAGAGAGTGATGTAAACAAAGTGCTCAGGAACTGGTTTGGACTAGGCAGAGGCCTCTCTGCCTTCAGGGAACAAAGGATTATGGGGTATAAATATTGGGACCCTGTTCCCAAGAAATTAGTTCACTTCTGGAACAAGAAACCTTTTGCCAAGGAGAAGAACCAAGGAAGCTGCCAGAGTTTGAGTGCCCCTCTGCCAGTGTGCTGTTTTGTGGGTTGGCCTGCAGTAGTTGCTTCATTGCCAAGGAAAGGAGAAGGAACTTTTTAAGGACTTTCATCATCTACAGAATATTCTCCAAGGGCTTGAACTGTGCTTGCCTCCTGCTGAAGTCTCAGGGACAAAAGACTTTATCTCCAGCTCCCACAGTGAGTTTCCTTGCTGTGAATTCTATCTACAGACATTTGCGTGTCGCTGGGAGCTGGAAGCGCGACGCATTGAGGGGAAGCGTGTCGCCTCCACAGCTGAAATTGGTGCATCGCTGGAGAAGCGAGCCTTCGCTCCATCTCCATGGAAGCGTGTGTTCATCAAAGCTGCCTGCGTGATGCCATTGAGAGAGTTATCATCGCATCACCGGAGAAGCGTGTCACAGTGCCTGTTGTGGCTCCAAAGTACAGAGTTGTTGCAAGGCTGTCAGGGCACCTACGTGTCATCATCACAGCATCATCGCATCATTGCATAAAGGGCGCCATCTTCCCGCATCGCAACTGCATCATCGATCACATCAAGGCGCCATCTTGCGCAACGCAACGGGCCCGCAGGCCGAGAGTCTACGCATCACCTCCTCACTGGTAGGGATCACGACGCAGCCCCTACTCTGCACAAGCATTGAAGCACGAAGCATCATCTTCCCCCGGTTCTCGGAAACGACGCATCTCCCCTTTTGCGAGCCTTTTGTTTACTTTGCGTTACGCATCCAGGTACTTTGTTGAGAACTTTGTCGCATTTATCATCAACTTGAACTAAGTAACTTTTATCATCTTTGAAGCAATCTTAAGTGTAGTATTGTGGATTTTTGTCATTTGTGGTCTTGTGTTCAGTCGATATAAAGAATACTTATTGTAAGAAATGGGTAGCGTGGTGCAAAGAGGGCAGGCCAAACTCCTGAGGACATGTATGAAGCATCCACGCAGTACACACAGACAACACACAAGGCACACCACAAAAAGAGACATGACGCCAGTTTTGGTGAAAAAGAATAACTTTTGTATTGTACCACACCTACACAAGTAATCACAATTATCACTATACTGCGCCAACTGGCGCCAGGGCAATATATACAAGGGGATTATTTACAGGGTAAATAAAAAGAATGTAAGTCCATCGGTGTCGATGCTGTAATAAAAAAACATAAAGCGTTATCATTCGGCATAGAACATCAGGCAGGAACATCTCCAATAAAACCTCTTAGAAGGACGTTCACCCTAGGCCTAGAACATCAGGATGTGTAATCAAGTGGCCATTGGCGTCCACATTAGGTAGAAACTCCATTAACAATGGGTATAACCTTAGCAACCAGTATCAGTATCATTATGAGGGGAAGCATTAGCAATACCCCATGAGAACAGGCATCAGCATCCCCTGCAAAAAGAACATTAGGCCTACAGATAAAGTTTCATCACCTTAGACATATCAAGGGGCCTAACCATAAGGCATCATCATTAGTATAACCCACACTAACCTTGAGGGAACACCATTATCATATGTTCGCTCCGTAGCCGGGGAACACTAGACCTAACCTCCATTAGCATGAACACATTTAACATGGAGGTATATACCATCAGCGTAAACACATTGGCAGTTTATCAGCATAGGACCCCCTGGATCTAAACACATGAGGCCTAGACACACTAGATCCAGCGGAAACCTAGATTACCAAAGCCTGATATCAGGCAGACATGTTAGGCACAAATCCTGAGCATGAAGCATCCAATGGATGAGGCAGAGAATGAACATGGCAACACCTAGGCCAAAACGGAACTCCCTATAAGTGTCCCTCCCTGGAAGTCTGGGACACTATCCTGCCCACCGTCGTAACTGCCCACTGTCAGGAGAGTCAGCCCTGGTCTGATGGCGTGTGGGAGTCCCTCTTCTGGTGCTCTCAAATTAGCAATGCCCCACCCTGTGCAGCTCCACTTGAGCCCCCACTCACCAGGGCTCTTGGTCCCGGGATCGTCGGTCAGGAAACTCGACTGTAGCACTCTAGGTGCCTCCGGGAGCGTCGGCGTTTCCAGCTGGGAGCCCCTCTTGGGGACTCTGCAGGTATGAATAGGCCCAAACGGGGCAGCGGCCCCAACTACGGTGGGGGAGCAGCAAGAAGCAGGGCACCCGCGTTGCAATAGCTAACGCCCAGCCCCACTCACCAGGCTAATCTTTGCGGCAATCACCGGAGCCCGCTCCTCACCATGCCCGCAATCTCGGGTCTCCAGGCGGGCCTTCAGGCACCGACAGTGTGCCTCGGCCTTACCCGCCCGGGGGATACTTCCGTCTTCACCTGGGCCGATCCTACGGGACTCAGCAGCAAGCGGGGCTCTCGCTCCAGTGTTCCCAGTCGGCCTTGGGCCCTCCGGCATCCTCTCCGGCCGGGGACCAATCAGGGAACTGCTTAATAGAGGCACGCCGATGGCAGCGCGGCTTGCGGGGGCGCAGCAGGTTCGCAAAATGGCTGCGTGGCGTTGGCGGGGGCGTGGCCTATGACACGGCAGACACACCGTCACGTGATAGGACCGCGGTGGCTGCAAAGGCCCAACGCGACCGCCCTCCCCAGACTTCGGGGGCCGCAGCGGCGATCTGCAGCGGCGCCTCTTCTTGTCTCAATGCAGCAAGTCCCGTGCAGCTTCCCTCACATCTCCCGGGCTGTGGCAGTGATTGGGGTCACACAGCGCTTTTTCGGGCAAAGCGCTTATTCTCAGGTACCCGGGCAGCGGTGGTGATCTTGAGCAGCCCGCGGTGCTCAGTGCGGAGGGGCACAGCAGGGGCGCATCTGCACAGCGCCAGCAGACACCGGATTCTCGCGGGGCAGCGCTTGCTTCAGGTGGCAAGATCCTCCAATGTAGCGCCTCAGGGACACAGCACCAGCAGGAGGGCAGCAGACACTCTCAGTCTGGCAATTAGATGGCCCGCGCTATTAACAGGTGGCGATTCTTTTCAGTCCTGGGAAAAGTAGCGCTTGGAGCACAGCTTAAGGAGCACAGCGCTTCAGGAAGTGGCAGATTCTGGCAATACAGCGCTCGGGTTTCACAGCGCTTTCCCTTGTAGTTCACCAGCAGCAGCCTCGGGGACAAAAGATAGCGCTCCAGACCTCCTGGGAGTACAGTTCAGCTCCCTGTAGCAGTCGGATAAAGAGCTCTTCCCCTCAAAGTGCTAGGGAGGAGTCAGGGACCAGGCGTAGTGCTCACGAGGCGCAAGGTCCCACCAGCAGCCTCAGGGACCTAAGATGGTGCTCCTTCCTCAGGGGCCAGGTAGCAGAGCAGCAGGCACTACTGGGCAAGGTCAGCAGTCAGTGGGTACTCATCAAGACAGGGCGGTAGGCTTTAACCATCCTGCACTGTAGCGTGGCACTCCTCCTGTACAGCAGCCTGTACTCCTGCAGTGGGGCTTCCACTAGCCCTGTAGACAGCAGAGGGGTTTTAGTTGGGTGCAGGGTGCAGCACACAGGCCCAAGTGGCGGTACCCCCTGGCAGCAGGTCCCCTCACGTTCATGTCCCTGCTCTGTCTGAGCACATGGTGGCACAGCCCCCTTATTTATGCTCCCCTCACCCCATCTACCAGGCAGTGCCAGAAGCTTCTAGAAACCTCTGAGGAACTGGTTCGAACTGGCTCAGGGGAAGGAGTAGAGCACCCTGGGTGCCAGGCTTTACCTCCAAAACCTGGGATGGCTGGGAACCAAACATCTAGACCGCTAACTCACCAGAGTCAGATGGCACAACACACAGCCATGGCATCATTTTCAAAGCAACATTTCACCAGGGTGCATTTTTAGAATGGGGGTTAACAAGTGTGCACACCATTGCATTACAATTCACATGACATCTCACTCCACACATGGCCTATACAGTTTCCTACCATGGGGGAGAAATCCTAAAACAGGGGGGTGAAAAGCGAAACATTTTGGTAAAATGGGCCAAGTCCAACACTTATTTTGATAAAACCTGTGTTGTGTCCATCTGTAGTGTTTTCACTGTATTACTGTGTATATACACAAATGCTTAACACATTGCCTATGAGATAAGCCTGTCTGCTCGTGCCAAGCTACCAAAGGGGTGAGCAGGGGTTATTAAGGAGTGTAATCCCCTTATCCTGACTTAGATCTGGGGGTCTCTAGTTGGCAATGGTATTCACCTTTGTCTAAATAGGGACCCTTACTTCTAACACAAATCATCTCTGTCTGTGTGTGTAAGGAACATATTGTGCAACTTAAGAAGATAAGCTAAAATTCATTTGGCTGTACCAGATTGGCGTACATGGTTTTGCGCCAACCCAAACTTGCTGGAGAATTGGCACTTTCAGATTTCCTAACATACTACAGTGTAGCTGCATGTTCCCTCGAAATGGTCGCTTGTGGGATGTGGCATGGAAACCAAAGCAGGTTATTTTCTCCCTATGTATAAATCAATAGCCAAGAAGATGAATACACTGACTACTTAGGAGATGCTCACAAAAAACTTTAAACTCTATTCTCCTCACTTACACTCCTAGCCACTATAATTCTGCCATCAAGCAACAATTAGCGTCTGGGCCATTTTATTGTGAAAACAGGAAATTCTTGTCTATATCAGATATGTTCCAAGGATCTGAAGTTCTAATGTCCAAGCAAACATTACATTTTGATAAAACAGAATGAGATCACTGCATCCAGTAGCAACACTTACTAAATAACTTGATTATCATTAAAGCTGACACTGGAGACCTAAACCCAATTGAAAGGTTTGAAAACACAACATGTAGCTATTTGCTGTGCTGCACTGAAGTAGAAGGGGAAAGCAGGACAGTACCATATCCCCAAAGATATGGCGCTGTTGTTCTCATAACCAGCGCTGGTGCACAAACAGGATGCCTAGCGCCGCACACATATCTCTCACTATAGTGGAAAGGTGTGTGCTTGTTGTTTAGACTAGGTTTTTTACTGGAAGGTTATCCTTCCAGTAAAACAATTGCAAAGCTTTGATATAATTGAAAACGTTTGCCACTTTGTATGTGTATTTACAATACAGCACACATGCAGTTTTAAAAGTTTGGAGACATTTTTCTCATGGAGACCTATTTTTTCAGCGCAATGCCCTGTCTACAACTCCTAGTTTATAGGGCTTTGTGTGTCAAAACCCATGGGAGGTTGAATGGGAATGATACATTGCCAGTCATAATGTTGTGGAATAGTTGGCTTTTTTTGGTGGGTTTTACACATTCTTTATAATTAACCTTTATTCATGCTGTGAGACTGCACACTCCCCCAACACTGATTTTCTGTTTATTAGGCTTTATTAGCAACAAGATTGCAAAGAACAAAATACAATCATTATATGTGAAATACCAATTAATGAGGCTAATAGAAATACAGCAGAAAGGAAATCTGTTTACAATTTTTAACAAGAGCTATGGGAAGGAAAGGGGGGAAGGGAAGGAAAAAAGGAATGAAATAAAATGTATATCATACAACTGAGGGTTGAGTAACATTGTACAGTAATATGGAATAACTTAAACGATTGGCATAACTACGGGTAAGTGGCAAAAATTACAGAAAAAGCAAACAGAGCAGAGAAACAATTCATGGAGGCTTAACGTTTTTCGTAAAATTGCAAAGTACTTGTCGCTTTGCAACCCTATTGAAATAAGAAGTTAATGGTAACCAAGATAAGGGTCTGTCGGTGGCAGTCTCCCCGCCATTGTAACCAACTTTACCGCCTGCAATATTATGATGGCAGGCAGACATGTGGCGGCCGTAATGACTGACCGCCACATATCTGATGGGCTCCTTGAGCCAGGTGGTGCGGCGGAGGGTCTTGTAGTCCCTACAATGCTGGTGGTGCCTACCAGGCACTGCCTTAGGGATTACGATGTCCCTATCCGCCAGTCCTTTCATGCCAGGTTACCCACCATGAATGGCAGAAAGTGACATTGGAGGCCCGTAGTGGGCCTTCATTGACCCTTAGCCCTTGGTTGTGGGTGTTAGGTGCCCCCCTACATATCCCTGTACCATGTGGCAGGCACCGCATGTTGCTTGCCAAGTAGTGCTGGGATATGTAACAAGTCTCGTTTTTACATTGCCGCGGGTTTTGCAGCCAGTAGCACCCTCCGTAATGTAAAATATTAGCATTGTGACCGCCGTGGTGGTGGTCGCATTGTAATGCCTACTATGAGACTGCCAACAGCATGTCAGGCAGTCCCAATCCCCGATATGATGGCAGATAGACTGAAGTCCGTCCACCATCATAATCAGCCCTAAGTATTTATGTGGGATATACATGAAGAAGCAAATGCGACATCCAATCTGTGATAATGACAAACATTATTCCACAAAGCTGTAATTGAAATTTTTAAGGAAGATATCCAATATCTTGTAACTTATTGGAAAGTTAAAGCTAACACGAGATCAAATAAACCACGTTTACTGGACGTTAATCCCAAAGTGTCAGATAGACTTCAGAGGAAAAGTAATACATTGGACAAGGGCAATTGTATGTTAAAATGAGCAATAGACAGGACCAAACAATTTCCCAGAATGGGGCAGTATGAGCGCAAATGAAAAGAAGATGTTGTAAATCTGCAAAAGGGATGGCCACAGGACAACACATCAAATTATTTAAATGAGAAAAAGTAGCAATAGATACCGGTGTGTGGTAAAATCTGTGATATGCAAAAATATGGTTTGATTAGTGGACACAGATCTAGAGATCGACACTGTTCGAATCCAAATCTTGTCCCACAGATCAATGCTCCAAACACATCTCCAGTCAGTCTCCCAAGCAAGTTCCAGTTTGTTTTACTGCACTCAGAATTTGGAGCTGATAGATAATTTTTAATCAAAGCAGCTATTGGGAAAAGAGAAAGTATTTTGAGAAGATTGTCATCCAGAGGGAGATCAACAGATCCCAGAAGTGAATTTGAGGGCAACGAAAAGTAGCCTGAGATTGAGGAAAAGAACAGTTGATCATACCATTAAGCAAATCCTGATCCCAAGTTATGCCTTTGATTCTCCAAGTCTTCCAATAGAGAGGTCTATTATTTGAATAATAAGACGATTATACCATAGTGGGTACTGGAGAAAGTAATCTCTAGAAAGAATCCTGGGCTGATAAGAGACGTCTCAGCAAGGATCTGGTATGCTTAAATATTAGGGATGAGGTAATAGAAGTATTTGAGGAAAAAGCAAGAACACCTTTCACAGGAAAGGTTGTCAACAAACAGTGTTCAATAATACACCATAAGGGTAAAAAGGGAGAGGAATCAGAAAGAGACCTGAAGAAGACAAAAAGCTTTAGAATAAAGTTGATAATCAGGTAAGCGTACCCCTCCATTAGATTTAGATTTCTTAATATTCCAGACACATTAAGAGAATTAATGGATGGAATAGGGAGTTAAATCTTAGACAAAATATGTAACATAATGGGTATAATTTCAAAACAACAATAGAGGGAGAGTAGAGGTAATGATAGAATCACCCTCCTGGCTAGTATTTATAAACAAAAAGATTCTATCAATGTGTGATGGTGGATTTTTAATTTTTATCTTTATTTTTAGTGAAAAACTAATACGTGAATGGCGAACTAGGCTCGCTCTTAGAGTGACAAGATGAGGGCACTTATGTGCTTTTAAAATACCCCTCACACACTAAGAATCCCTTAGTGTCATGCTTCATCATTGGGGTCTTCCAGTCCCTTTACGAGGCGGGGCGTGCTACGACCTACGAACTACGCGGCAGCACTGTTGTTTGTGACAAAGGCTATGTGTAAGTGCAATGTAGGTGTGATCAGTGAAGTGTAGGGACCTAATTCAGTGAGCGCAAGATAAAAAGTAAAAACTTCCCTGGAAAGTAGAAAAAATATATTTTATTAACTTCTCTGGCTGGAAACATTAAAAAGGGGGTTTTGTGAGGTAGGGCTATTAGCTCACTACCTGGTCGACATGTTTCATAACCAGTCCCCTACTGCTTATTCATCAGGACCTCTAGTGGTCCCTACAAATTAGTACTCAGTTCTAAAGTGGTATGCCTACTGTCCAACAAAAAGGTAGCAAAAATCGGCCACCTATTTGAGCTTCTGGGCATGAGTTGGCCCTTGTTGAAGCGTAAAAAATGACCTAGTATGGTCTCTGTAAAGGAATGAGGGTGAAAAAAACAACATATATTGGCAAAAATGATTTACTGATCAAGTTCAATATCACATTATTGTCGATAAGTCTCTTTATTCAGTCAAGGTTCACAACGCTGCTGAGTGACCTTGTATGTCTAGAGCATTCAAGTCATGCTCACTGGAGAGCGGAGGAACAGTAGTGTGCTCCAGTTTACTCGCTGACAGACTAAATTGTCTGACAAGTATTGTTTGCCATAAATCTATGTGGACAAATTCAGACTCACAAAACACACAAACACGCGACTCGATACACTAAAATGGCACCATTGCAAAGGGGGACTTAGGGATCTGTATACAAAAAATGTCGATCAAAAGGACCTTCGGATTTGTAATCAGGAGAGGGAGGTGGCAAATATCGTTCTCATTATCACTGAGGCAAAAAAAGATATGTATACATACTGATTTGGCAAATGTTAGCTGCCCCATGAGCTGGCAGGCGAAGGGTTTCCACGAGGTACACTGTAAAGAAAACCGCACCTTTTTCTTAGTTATACAATTCACGTGTAGATCCTGCTGCCTCTCGTAGTAAAAGTAACCGAGTTTAGAGACTCGTGGTATGAGTCTTTGTACTTACATTTACCGAATTTCGTGCAATGCCTTATTCCTACCCTAGTGCCGCTCTGCAGACTAAGAAGGCGTTTTGTCTCCTTCCTAGTTAAAGTTCAAATGCGAGTGGTGTTTGCATCACCTGATTACGGGTGGCTCTGAGAAACTGGTGCGCTAACCCAAAATGGCCGCCCATAACGGGACAAAGGGAGGGTGATTCCGCGAAGTGTTTCATCTGTTTCTATGCTCTCTATTGGACTGCAACCTGAATCGAGGGCGCCTTAACTAAGGGTACCCCTCGTATGCTATATTTATAAAAACGAGAAATTTATTTGATAAATTTTAAATACCATTGCAAAAGATTTTTTGTATATTATTTGGTGGACACATAAAAGTTACTGAGTTTGCTATAATTGATTGCGTACTTGACGCATCAATTGAAGCATATATTACAGTGAACAAGAGATTCTAATTCTTGGCAGATGTCAGATGCGGAGTAGGCGACTTATGGAATGTCGTACTTTCCACCAATGAGGGTTCACAGTCGGAGTTCAAACACGGCTAGGGCGCTCATATGGATAACATACAGAGGGCTCAATTGTATATTGTTCGCTAGTCATGGGCTAGTTAGACAGTTAGGAAGACGTTTATAGCTGGCCCCAAGGAATTTCATCGTTGAGGCCATTTCTATTAGAGTCAATGCGGAAAACCCACCTCTGTTCTTTTTCTAAGAGGCGTTCTTCAGGGTCAACCAATTCGATTATTGTCCATGAAATGTCCTCAGGTTGATGGCCTCTTTCTAGAAAGTGGTTGGTAAATTTGGTACTTGATTTTCTACATTTTATCATACTTTTGTGTTCCCATATTCTCAGTTTTATAGCCCTACTCGTCATTCCGACGTGTTCCAGGTGACACGGGCAGGTGATGAGCTACACCACATTGAGGCTGTTGCAGTTACTGAAGCATCTCTGCTCCCAAGTTGCACCATTGCGAAAGATCATTTTTTTGCTATTTTTAGTCAAACAACACACTTTACAATTCCCACACGGATGGTATCCTTGTACAAAATTGGGATTCTTTTGAGAATTCTTTTTTTCGATTCCTGGTCTTGTATGTACCAGTATGTCTCTTATGCTTCGTGCCTTCCTATGGGAAAAGATGGGTTTCGGTATCTGTAGCCTTCCACTGTTGAGGATTCTCCAGTTCTTATTGACAATTCTTGTCACCTGGTTGGAGCTCGTGTTATATGTCGTTACACAGATGGGTCTCTTGTCTTCTTCTTTTTGTACCTTTTCTTCAAGTAGACTCTCTCTACAATTGTTTTTTGCCCTTTTATAAGCCTGGTTAATGATCTTTTCGGGATATTGGTGAGTTTTCAACTTTTTCCATAGGTCTATAGACTGAAGTTTGAAATTCTCAATTTCTGTGCAGTTTCTGCGTAAACGTAGAAACTGACCATACGGTAAATTGTCCCTTAGGTGTTTCGGATGGAAGCTCTGATACATTAACAGGCAATTCTTTGAGGTGCTCTTGAAATGGGTGGTGGTCATCAACCTACCATTTTTGGGGAAGATGTTCAGGTCTAAGAAAACAAGATTACTGTTTGAGGTGGTACTCGTAAACTTGAGAAAGTCATCCTGGAGATTTAGCCAGGTCAGAAACTGTTGGGAGGTCCTCTCATCTCCATCCCAGATGATAAGGATATCATCGATGTATCTCTTCCAGGTCTTGATGTTGTCTCTGAACGGATTGATAGGGTTCAGTATCCTCGTTACCTCCAGATGGTGCACGTAGAGACCAGCTATGCTGGCAGCAAAAGTGCTCCCCATGCTGGTCCCCTGCTTCTGGAGGTAGATGGTGCCATTGTACTCAAAGAAATTTTCTTTCAATGCCAAAGAGCAACACTCCATAATTACGTTGCGGGGGGTCTGATAATCCCAGTCATCTTCAAAGAGGACATCTTCGATGATCGCAAGGGTTTCATTATGCGGCAGACTTGTATAGAGACTCTCCACATCACAACTGATGGGGTCAAATCTTGAGTCCTCTAATAGGTTCAGCACATCTTTCGTGTCCCTGAGATAGGTTGATGTTCGTTGGACCAATGGTCGGAGAAAGGCATCAGAAAATGTTGAAACCAGCTCCAAAACGGAACCAATCCCCGAGACGATTGGCCGGCCCGGGGGATTGTCCAGGTTTTTATGGAGTGTATAGATACGGGGTCTTGGGATTCTTTTGACTCAGAAGTCTCCTTCTTTTTTGGTGATCCAATTATGAGCCAATGCCTCTTCCACCATTGTATTGATTTTGATTTTAATTTTTTCTGTGGGACCTTCTCGAAGAACGTCACAGTTCCGTTGATCTTGTAGAAGTCGCATGCATTCATTATGATACTGTGTTATACTTTGTATTACAGTAGCAACCCCCTTGTCCGCTGGTTTTATTATTATTTCTTTGTTGTTACTCAGTTCTTGTAATGCTTTCCGCTCTTCAATGGAGATGTTCTGGAATACTCGTGTATTTGATGGATTGAGATCCTCGAGATCCCTCATAACAGCCTTCTCGAATGTGAGGTGTTCAATTGGTAGTGTGTTATCCATCGGAGTGAATCTGGATTTTGGTTTTAGACCGGTGTCCCGTTTTTCTGTTGTAACTTCTTTGTTTTTGAAGACAACTTGGAGTTTCAGCCCTCTCATGAATTCCTGCATTTCTTTGCAGAGATTGAACTTGTCCATGTTGGTAGTAGGGACATACCCAAAACCTTTCTACAGTACTCTTCCCAGAGATTCGGTCAGTTCAATGTCTGTCAGGTTCACAACGAGGCTCACTTCTGATTTTTCGATGCCCCTGTCATGCTCCTTGTGGACACCCTCGGAGTTTCTTCTTCTCCGGTGTTCTAATGTATATTCGTTCCTCTTCTGTTTCTCCCTCTGTTGCGTCCCTGGCGCGAGCCTAAAAAAGGCATTTGATCAAAGTAACCATATTCCTGCTGTGGGTAACCCCAAGGCGGGAATAACCCTTGAGGATGTTGGAAGGGTGGTGGGCCAAATTGCTGTTGGGGATACATCGTATGCGGTGGATAGTTATTCCATCCTCTTGCACCCCGGTAGTTTGGGCGTCGATAGTTAGGTCTTGTTCCTTGATACCTAGGGCTTTTCCCCTTACTTGAATTCGAACTGTTAGATCCTGCATCAGATGATTTGTCATCAGTGATATTGTCGCGTGACGGTCTGTGGTCATCTTTTATGTATGGATAAATTCTTTCCTTTGTCCACCGACTTGTATCCTTCTTTAGTTTTCATATTTACTTTGTTTCAGTGATGACTCAAATTCATTTAGTGTTTTGTTAAGTTCATCAAGGTATTTTTTGAGATTTGCAGGTGTTTCATAGTTTTTCAGCCGTACCTCGATTGTTTGTATTTTAACCTTAAGTTCTGATGCTAACCTGCTTGCGGTTTTTATCATAAGTACAATCCAATCTCGTGTACATCGCCATGAGATTTAGACCAGTAAATTTTAAAGGTCTTGTCGTCAAGGAAGATAAATGGTTCGTTACGAACTACGAGACCGAATGGAGCTGTATTCACTTTAAGATATTCGGACATTAACAATCCATGAATTGCGGTCTTTATTTGGGTTCTTCTCATTTCTTCCAACTCATCCCAATCATTGTTTCTTGTGGAAGGGGCCTAAGTGCTGAGGCCATCAAAAGTACCCAGAGATGACATTAGGTTGGAGATCTCATCTTCAGTGAATGCAAGTCCTAGATCAGCCATTTTCCTCCAAACATTTTTTGGCTTCCCTTGTTAGTCCCACTTGTGGGGTGCCGTCGAGTGCAGAATCACGTAGTGTGCTAGGTGGCACAGTTTCTATTGAGCTCCCGCAGCTGCACGCTGCCTATAACTTCAAAATAACAATAGAGGGAGAGTAGAGGTAATGATAGAATCACCCTCACAAACAACAGTGCTCCCGCGTAGTTCGTAGGTCATAGCCCGCCCCGCCCCGTAGAGGGACGGGAAGACCTCAATGATGAGGCATGACACTAAGCGATTCTTAGTGTGTGAGGGGTATTTTAAAACCCCATAAGTGCCCTCGTCTTGTCACTCTAAGAGAGAGCCTAGTTCGCCATTCACGTATTAGTTTTTCACTAAAAGATAACAATAAAGATAAAAATTAAAAATCCACCATCACTCATTGATAGAATCTTTTTGTTTATACATAATGGGTATAATCATTATTTTAATAGAATGAAGACAGCCCCACCATGAGCGAAATAACGGATTCCAAGAAGCTTTTTAACTCCGAGTCCTCCTTCATATTAATTGTAATAGTGTACATGATAGAACTAGTAAATCGAATACCCAGATATGTAATTTTAGAACTGTTCCAAAGAAAACTAGTAGAATGAAAAGATTGCTTTAGACAACATTTGGTAATAATAGGAAGAACCCCTGTTTTATCAGAATTGATTTCATATCCAGAAACTAAAGTGAAGTCCGACATTTCCGGCAATAAAGGGGAGATAGTGATATATGGATTGGAAATAAAAAGCAAAATATCATCAGCATAGGCAGACACTTTAAGGTGTTGATCACCATACTGAAAGCCAGAAATAGATGTGTTATTAGGGATACGAGATAAGAAAGGTTCAAGGCCTAAAATAAACAAAAGAGGTGATGAGGGGCAACCTTGACGGACACCCCGCTGTAATGTAAAAAACTGGGAGGTCTGTCCATTCACTAAAACCGAAGCACTAGGGGCTGTATAAAGTAAAGAAACAAGAGAAATAAAAAGATGACCAAATCCATGCCAAGTAAGAGTGTTAAGCAAAAAAGACCAGTCAGCTCTGTCAAAAGCTTTTTCTGCATCACTGGAAACTGCCACCAAAGAATAAGGATGATAAGGATCCTTATTTAAGACATTGAAGAATAACCAAGAATTATACAAAGTTAATCTACCTTTAACAAATCCACATCATTCTTTACCACTCAGGTGAGACACGGCATGGTCAAGTGCTTTGGCAAAGATTTTATAATCTACATTTACCAAAGAAATGGGCAGATAATTCTTACAATAAACTGGATCTATAACCTCCTTAGGAATTAAACTTTTAGTGTCTTCCTGAAATGTACCACCCGCTCTACCCGTCTCATGGAAAAAAAAAAAAAGTTGTAAAAGCTTAGGGAATAGTAAATGTGAAAAATGCAAATAAAATTCCATAGTAAAGCCATCCGGTCCTGGAGTTTTGCTATTTTTAAGGAAGTTTAATGTTTTAGTTCCTCCAGTGATAAATGGGAATCAAGAGACGTGAAACTAAAGGTGTCTTGAAAAGGAGAAGGAACATCACTAAAATATGTATCAATAAGAGAGGAGGTGGCAGGGGACTCTGGGATATATAATAGTTTATAAAATTTCATAAACTGTTCCAAAATATCACGATCTTTAAAGAGGAGGCACCTATCCATCAAACGAATGGATTCAATGAGAGTACACTCCGTCCATGATTTATGATAGTTGGGCAAAAGAGACCCTACCTTATTAGGGCCATTATAATAGCGAACACTACTACTTAATAATATAGAAGAGCCCTTCTCAGTAGAGGACTTATTACATTCAAGCTTAGCATGAATAGGTTACTGTAAGGAGATGCCAGAAGAGGTAGTATACAATTGGTGCTCTAAGCATTTAATGTTTTCTAGGAGAACATTATGCTGGGAAAGAAGATGTTTCTTTTTTCCGAAAACATAATAATAAAGCCACAGGCACAAGCTTTAAAAGTATCTCACAATAGTTGGGGAGAAGTATCAGGTGATACGTTCAATAAAAAAAAATAATTAGCAAAGGAAATGAATGAGGAGGAAAAAGCAGGATCCTTCAAAGGAGAATTATTAAATCTCCATCTATTGGACTTGGGGTATGGAGGAAGCATATCAAAATCAGTAGCAACTGGGGCATGATCAGAAATAACAATAGGTTAAAGTGAAGAAGAAATAAGGTTTTGAAACAAAGACCTAGGTGCACATTAGGATAGCGGGCGGAAAACGTCCACAACCGCCATGGTGGCGGAAATCTACCGCCCGCCATGACTGCGGAAATACCGGCATGCGAATTAGTAACAACCGCCGAAAAAATCCGACCTCGGCGGTAGCTGCCGAAATGAAAACGCCCGAGGCGTGTGGTGATGGCAAAACTCCGACCGCGGCGGCCGGAAATGCAGCGGATAATACAAAACCGTCCACAGGTCCATCGGAGATACCGCACGAGCAATTAGGACAATGCCGAGGGTGTCGCGGTCGGGACCGCTGTTACCGACCGCCACGGACGCACCCAGGAGTGATTCAAAGAAATGGCGGCCAGGCAGCAGCGAAGCCACCGCACCGGACGAGCATTATAAACATGGAGGACGATGTGAAAAGACCGCAGTGATGCCCAAAACTGCATAAACAAAGTAGCCCTGCACCCAAAACATACAACACATACACAGAAACACAAAATAATATAATAATACACTGAACCACTCCCACAACACTAATGACCACCTAAATCCATTTGGACACACCCACACAGCTGAGTATAAAGCCACCCCCTGCACTGACCACAATCCATTGCTACACTCCAGAAGACAAGGCATACACCACATCTGACAGGAGAGGCAAAATAGCACAGCACACCCATCCATCTACCAACCACCACCACAACAACCACCATCACTAACAAACACCACCAAACAACACCCCACACACATCATCACCACACTCCTGCACCCAGACACCACTGCACACACACACACCTCAACCCCCCACACCATGACTGCACAAAAAATGCCAAAATTCACTGAGAGTGAGTTGACAGTCATGGTCGACGAGATTGTAAGAGTAGAGCCGCAAATATTTGGTAGCCTGGTCCAACAGACACCATTAGCCACCAGGACACAAATGTGGCAAAGGATAGTCCAAAGGGTGAATGCTGTAGGGGCCACCCCAAGATCAAAGAAGGAGATCCAGAAGCGGTGGAATGATCTCAATAGGGTGGTCAAGGAGAAGAGGAGCAAGAACTGGACGCTGGCAAACGTGACTGGCAGTGGCCCTCCCCTCCCACTAAAGACATTCACACCATGGGAGGAGAAGGTGCTTGCCATCCTGCTACCAGAGAGTTTCACAGGAGTAGCCGGGGGAGTGGAGGCTGGTAAGTACAGACAAATGTCCCACACCACAATGACAAGTACCTCCTTGCAATACCCAAACACCATTGTAATGTCCATCCCCACCCAACATGTAGCCAGCCACCCTGCATAGGAGGCCTACATGGCCGAGTGAGGTCTGTACAACAACTCACACCATACCCCCTGTATGAAAGCTGAACATCATGGAGGACTCCCCCACCCAAGCAGCATGTGTCAGCCATTGCACTGTTTAACAAACAGACTTACAGGTTGCCAGCCATCTTCACTCAAAGGGTGTTGGAGGGAGGGAGGCCTGCACTACTACTCCCACCATTCCCCCTGGCCCACACCCCAGCATCATGGAGGACACCCCCACCCAAGCAGCATGTGTCAGCCATTGCACTGTTTGACAAACAGACTTACAGGTTGGTAGCCATCTTCACTCAAAGGGTGTTGGAGGGAGGGAGGGAGGGAGGCCTGCACTACAACTACCACCATTCCCCCTGGCCCACACCCCAGCATCATGGAGGACTCCCCCACCCAGCCGCATGTGTCAGCCATTGCACTATTTGACAAACAGACTTACAGGTTGGTAGCCATCTTCACTCAAAGGGTGTTGGAGGGAGGGAGGCCTGCACTACTACTCCCACCATTCCCCCTGGCCCACACCCCAGCATCATGGAGGACTCCCCCACCCAAGCAGCATGTGTCAGCCATTGCACTGTTTAACAAACAGACTTACAGGTTGCCAGCCATCTTCACTCAAAGGGTGTTGGAGGGTGGGAGGGAGGGAGGCCTGCACTACTACTCCCACCATTCCCCCTGGCCCACACCCCAGCATCATGGAGGACACCCCCACCCAAGCAGCATGTGTCAGCCATTGCACTGTTTGACTAACAGACTTACAGGTTGGTAGCCATCTTCACTCAAAGGGTGTTGGAGGGAGGGAGGCCTGCACTACAACTCCCACCATTTCCCCTGGCCCACACCCAAGCATCATGGAGGACTCCCCCACCCAAGCAGCATGTGTCAGCCATTGCACTGTTTAACAAACAGACTTACAGGTTGCCAGCCATCTTTACTCAAAGGGTGTTGGAGGGAGGGAGGGAGGGAGGCCTGCACTACAACTCCCACCATTCCCCCTGGCCCACAACCCAGCATCATGGAGGACTCCCCCACCCAGCAGCATGTGTCAGCCATTACACTGTTTGACAAACAGACTTACAGGTTGGTAGCCATCTTCACTCAAAGGGTGTTGGAGGGAGGGAGGCCTGCACTACAACTCCCACCATTCCCCCTGGCCCACACCCCAGCATCATGGAGGACTCCCCCACCCAGCAGCATGTGTCAGCCATTGCACTGTTTGACAAACAGACTTACAGGTTGGTAGCCATCTTCACTCAAAGGGTGCTGGAGGGAGGGAGGCCTGCACTACTACTCCCACCATTCCCCCTGGCCCACACCCCAGCATCATGGAGGACTCCCCCACCCAGCAGCATGTGTCAGCCATTGCACTGTTCGACAAACAGACTTACAGGTTGGTAGCCATCTTCACTCAAAGGGTGTTGGAGGGAGGGAGGGAGGGAGTCCTGCACTACTACTCCCACCATTCCCGCTGGCCCACACCCCAGCATCATGGAGGACTCCCCCACCCAAGCAGCATGTGTCAGCCATTGCACTGTTTGACAAACAGACTTACAGGTTGGTAGCCATCTTCACTCAAAGGGTGTTGGAGGGAGGGAGGCCTGCACTACTACTCCCACCATTCCCCCGGCCCACACCCCAGCATCATGGAGGAATCCCCCACCCAAGCAGCATGTGTCAGCCATTGCACTGTTTAACAAACAGACTTACATGTTGCCAGCCATCTTCACTCAAAGGGTGTTGGAGGGAGGGAGGGAGGGAGGCCTGCACTACTACTCCCACCATTCCCCCTGGCCCACACCCCAGCATCATGGAGGACTCCCCCACCCAGCAGCATGTGTCAGCCATTGCACTGTTTGACAAACAGACTTACAGGTTGGTAGCCATCTTCACTCAAAGGGTGTTGGAGGGAGGGAGGCCTGCACTACTACTCACACCATTCCCCCTGGCCCACACCCCAGCATCATGGAGGACTCCCCCACCCAAGCAGCATGTGTCAGCCATTGCACTGTTTAACAAACAGACTTACAGGTTGCCAGCCATCTTCACTCAAAGGGTGTTGGAGGGAGGGAGGGAGGCCTGCACTACTACTCCCACCATTCCCCCTGGCCCACACCCCAGCATCATGGAGGACTCCCCCACCCAAGCAGCATGTGCCAGCCATTGCACTGTTTGACAAACAGACTTACAGGTTGGTAGCCATCTTCACTCAAAGGGTGTTGGAGGGAGGGAGGGAGGGAGGCCTGCACTACAACTCCCACCATTCCCCCTGGCCCACACCCCAGCATCATGGAGGACTCCCCCACCCAGCAGCATGTGTCAGCCATTGCACTGTTTGACAAACAGACTTACAGGTTGGTAGCCATCTTCACTCAAAGGGTGTTGGAGGGAGGGAGGCCTGCACTACTACTCTCACCATTCCCCCTGGCCCACACCCCAGCATTATGGAGGACTCCCCCACCCAGCAGCATGTGTCATCCATTGCCTCCTGCACAGCGACTTAACAGGTACGTTTCTACAGTAAATCCGCACAAAGTGTGTGTGTGTGACCTGCATCCAGTTAACCTACAACAATCCAAATTAAAGCATTGACAATCAATATGTATGACTCCATGACGTCTCCCAGCACTATTAAATGTTACACAATGTTGCCATCATAACTACAACTGATGACTGCACATGTAAGTAGTGTACAGACAGATGATGATACGCAGATGACACAAATACTAACCACTCCCCATCTACTCCACAGGTGATGAACATCTCACTGCTGAGGACAACACCAACGACCAGCAGAGCCAGTCTCCACCCCCGGCCCATGGACTCTCTGAAGCAGACTCCCAGGACAGTATGGATGATGACCTCCGGGCCGGCCCATTAGGTGTTCCACAGACCCAGAGGTCCCATGACCCCATTCTCCCCACCTCCACCTCTGCTGCCACTACAAAGCAGCAGACCCCTGCAGCCACGGCCTCTACCACCGCTACCACCACAGCCACCACCGCCACAGCCACCAACACCACCAGGTCCACCAGTACCACCTGCAGCAACCTCCCTGTCCCCAGGGACGACCGACCCAAACCAACAGCTGTGGAGGGCAGGGAGAGAGTGCGTGGTCCCCAAGTGGCGAGGGAAGAGGTCCGTGGCGGCAGAACAAGTGGGAGGGCCAGGGTCAACACCAGACCTCGGGAGGAGTGGACACCATCCCTGGACCACTTCAACAGAGTTGTGGAGGCCTACCAAGAGGTCCAGGGACAAAGTGGCCGGTCGGAAGAATTCATGAGGGAGCTCGTCCTGCTGATGAGGTCCATCGATAACCGTCTGGGACAGATGGTGGACCTCATGGGCCAGCAAGTGGCGTCGCAGAGGGACAGGCCTGTGTCCCAACCACCACCTCCGTCCTCTCTTGTTGTGCCGCAGAATGACAGTGATCCATCCTCCCCTGCGCCAACAGAGAGGGACGAGTCCACTGACGTCGCTGGCCAATCAGCAGGCCCCCCCCAAAAGATCTAGGGGGCGTCCTAAGAAGAGCCTGGGAGTCTCAGGAGGCAATACACCTACCACAAGCCAGTCACGGAGCCAGCCGTGAAGACCACCCTCTTCCCAACTGCATTCACACATTGGACTATCCTTGCCCACATTGCCCTGGCAATGGCACCTCACTGTTGGACTGGGTCACCACATCCCTGTGGTCTCTACTCTTACAACTCATTGAACTGGACTGTGAACTCACTGCTCATTCCACACCTTCCTGTAAATATCACTGCACCAATCACATGTTCACTCCAAAAATTAAATACTTGATGCACAATATTTTGTGTTGTGATTTTTATAGTGCAGTATGTAGATATTTCCAGAAGTCCATGATGTGTATCAATGATGTACAGTATGCAGGCCAGGGACCCTCTGTAGCACCTAGGGAGACACAACAGAACAACAGTCACTGGTGTCAATGTGGCAACACACAGATCACAGCACACAAAATAACCTAAACTACACAGCCAAATTACACAATGTCTAGCAAATGTGCACAAATACAGTCCGATACACATCTCGGCACAGAACTTCCATTTCACTAACTGCACACATGGGTGACAGTACATGTGGCCATTGGTCACTGCCATGCATAGCCATTCAGAACAAGAACAACATCAGACAATGTTCACATAGTACCTAGTCACCCACCTTCAAGTGAAGTAGCGGTCGATGAGCTGTTGGCGCTGATCAACTCCTTCCTCCTCTCCACTGTCCTCATCACTGGATTCTGGTCCCTGAGCAGGTTGTGGCCTTGGGTCATCACCATCATCCAGGAGCAGGGGGACCCTCCTGTGGATGGCCAGGTTGTGCAGCATACTGCATGCCACAAAGATCTGGCACACCTTCACAGGCGAATATGCCAGTGCGCCTCCGGTCTTGTCAAGGCACCGGAACCTTGACTTAAGCAGTCCGAAAGTCCGCTCAATCACCCGTCGGGTCCTGCCATGGGCATCATTGTAGCGGATGTCTGCTGGTGTCCGGGGATTCCGTAGTGGGCTCAACAGCCATGGGCGACTGGGATATGCTGAGTCACCTGTGAAAGGAAAACACACATTGCAATGTTGTACAGCCAGAGTGCAGCAAGTGACACACAGCACGCCATTGCAGTAATGTAACTCACCCACAATCCGTGAACGTTCGGGATGCAGATTCTCCATCATCCGTGGCACCATGCTGTTCCTCATGATGTACGAATCATGGGCTGAACCGGGAAACTTAGCACACACATGTGAAATTGTCATGTCTGCAAGGCACACCACCTGCACATTCATGGAGTGGTAGTGTTTCCGATTACGATAAATATGCTCCGTTGCATGCGGTGGCAACAGAGCTACATGTGTGCAATCGATGGCACCGACCACATGTGGGATACCCCCAAGGGCATAGAAGTCACCCTTCACAGCAGCCAATTCACGTCCCCTGGGGAAATGTATGTATTGATTGCGAAATAGCATCATAGCCGCAAGAACGTCTCTCAGCACCATGCTGAACATTGGCTGCGACATCCCCCCAGCGTTGGCCACGGTCTCCTGGAAGGAACCAGTCGCAAAAAAGTGGAGTGCCGCCATCACCTTGTAGGTGGGTGTGTGTGAATGCCGTAGGCTAATGACGGTGAGGCTGCAGGTGGGGCTCCAATAGATCACACACGATCTTCAGTGTATCTCTGTCAAGCCTGAATTTTCGGATGATTGCCTCATCCTCCATGCCCTGCAGCACTGTCAGGTGACGGAGTAGATTCGGCCTCCTCCTAGTCAAGGAGTGAAAATAAATTGTCAGTGATAAGCAACATGTGATGAGCATGGCACAGAGCATAAATGATGTAATGTGAAACAAAGGAGTACCAGAGAGATGCATGGCACTTCAGGTGACTTGGCAGGCCAATAGCTACACACAGAGGGCACGCCTCTCCAGTGACAATACACAAGTGCCACAAACACATCTGGGACAGTGTAAGTTGAAACAATGGGAGAACAAATCACATGTGCTTACAAGGTGCAGCAAGAGCCACCATTTTATGTTGAATCGCCATGTCTATCATACCCATCTGGTGTACCTGCCACACCTCAAAGCATCATGTGACGTCGGTACACATTCATCAACACAATGATCACAGTAGCAGGGACACATCCGGTTGTGTGCATGAGCAGTTGTGAAAGCAGAAGCCTTGTCCGATACAATCATGGGCGTCCGCAGAAATGTTTCTAGGGGGGGCAACATTTTACTTCATCACCATCCTCAGACATGATTAAGCACAACTATTAAATAAAGTAGCATCACAAACACACAATGCACCTCCTCTCAAGTTTTGCATACCCAACTGAAACCCTGACCCACAACACATACCATTGCATTACTCTATGTACCTATATTACACAGAGCCCAAGATGTACTTTTTCACAATTCGGCATCTTCCCCAATTATATAAACAATGTATCATACCAACACTGAGCAGCGCCGATTGTGACAGTAAGGTGACTCGTTTTTTTCTTTTGTTGTGAGCCCTGCAGGATGCTCGGCCTGGTCAGGCCTGGTCAGAACCGGTCGCTCCACTCGCAGCTCACCCCTCCCTGCCTTGCTGCCTGGTATCGCTGTTATCCTGCCTTGCTGCCTGGTATCGCTGTTACCCTGCCTTGCTGCCGGGTATTGTTATTATCTCCTGCTTTGCTTTGCATGTGGATTGTGCCAGCTATTTGCGCCATTGGTGTGGTGTGTGCCGAAGGCCTGCATTGTGTACCATTGTTTTGCTCTGGTGACCGCGAGCTCCTCTGTGCCTGATATCGCCCAGCATTATTTTGCCAGCTTGTTGTGCCCTTAGCCCGTCCCTGCCGCTGCTCCCCCACGGCCCTACCCCGTTCCCTCCAGCTTCTACAGAACCTCCGCCCTTGACACCCCGCTCCCGCCTCCCAGCTGCTCCTCCCTCGCTCCGCCCCCTCCACTTACGACTGAGTCATGTACGCGCAGCGGGCACGCCCTATGCGCGCCGAAGGTGCGCCAAAGGTAAGCCAGTCTATGCACGTCCCCGCCCAGACCGCGCCCATCGCCAGAGCCCCTGACCCCCGCAAAATCCACTCCACCCGCCTAACATACGACGCCGCATCCCTCTTTGCACTCAACACTGGCCGTCTCCCCGACTGCCACCAAGCCGCCCCAGGACGCACCCATGGACCCTTCACCTGCCAATCCTGCAACTTCACCTGCATCAGGACCCACACTACATCCATAAACGCCAAACTGATCTCCGACAATAACCACCTGAAGTTCTTCCTGCACAACACCCGCTCGGTCCACAGACACGCCATTGAACTATGGAACCCACTAGACACCACAACGCTGGATGTTACCTTACTAACAGAAACCTGGATGAACGCCTCATCAGCGCCCAACATCGCCATAGCCATCCCGGACGGTGACAAGATCATCCGAAATGACCGCATCAACCAATCTGGAGGAGGCATCGCCATCGTCCACAAGAACACCATCCACGTCACAACCAGCTCCGACGACACCCTCACAGCCGCCAAACACCTTCACTTCCAGATACACACCGACCCCAAGACCACACTTAGAGGCACCATCATCTACAGACCACCAGGACCCCGCACACAATCCAGCAAAGACATCACTGACTTTATCAGCCCACACGCCCTCCCCTCCGATAACTACATTCTCCTAGGGGACCTCAACCTCCACCTGGAAAAGAAAACGACACCAACACCACTACCCTTCTGGACAACCTCGCCAATCTCGGACTCAAACAACTGGTAAACACCCCCACCCACTACGCCGGACACATGCTTGACCCGATCTTCTCCTCCAGCAAGCACGTCTCCTTCAAGCATGCCACAGGACTCCACTGGACGGACCACAGCTGCGTCCTCTTCAACTTCAAGAACACCGCGAGCCACAACCACCCACAACAAGTCCCCCGCAGATACTGGACCAAAATTACCACCGACCAGCTCACCACATCGCTAAACCAAAAGCCTCCCGCCAAATCATTGGACCCAAAACAAGCAGCCATCAATTTAGCACAATGGATCACCCACTGCGCTGACGAAGTAGCACCCTTGAAAAACCATCACAACAAACCAGGTAGCAAAAAAGCCACCTGGTTCAATGACGACCTCAAGAACTATAAAAAGAACTGCCGCACCCTCAAGAAAGCCTGGCTAAAAAACCCAATCACAGACAACATGACCGCCCTCAAGGACGCCACCCGCAAACACCACCAGCTGATCTGATCCACCAAGAAATCAGCATTCAAGGATCGACTGGACAACAACGCCCACAACAGCAAGGAACTCTTCAACATCGTCAAAGAGCTTACAAACCCCAGCGCTGGCACCAACGACTTCACTCCCTCTCAAGACCTCTGCGACTCTCTAGCCTCGTTCTTCCACAGCAAAATCGCTGACATACATAATAGCTTCGGCGAACAGTCCACCCCCCGTTACCACCGAACTGAAGCCCCCCACCACCACCCTTTGCACCTGGAACCCGATCAGCACCGAAGACACCATCCGCTTCATGAACTCCATTCACTCTGGATCACCAACCGACCCATGCCCCCACCAGATCTTCTACGAGGCCGACTCCATCATCGCACCCATCTCACGGATATCATGAACTGCTCCCTCAATTCCGCTACCTTCCCGGAAAGCTGGAAACATGCCGAACTCAGTGCCCTCCTGAAGAAACGTACAGCAGACCCCACCGAACTTCAGAACTACCGCCCCATCTGGCTCCTCCCTTTTCCTGCAATAGTCATAGTAAAGACCGACAACAGTCAGCTTGCCGCCGTCCTCGAGTCTAACGGCTCCCTCGACCCCTCACACTCCGGATTCCGAGCCAAACACAGCACCGAGACCGCCCTCATCGCAGCCACAGACGGCATCCGAACAGTACTCGACAACGGGGAAACAGCTGCCCTCATCGTCCTGGACCTCTCCACAGCGTTTGGCACGGTCTGTCATGGCACCCTTGTACAACGCCTCAGCAACGTTGGGATACAAGGAAAAGCATTGGATTGAATTATCTCGTTCCTCGCCGGAAGAACGCAGAGAGTCCGCTGCCCCCCTTTCAGATCAGAGGCCACCAAAGTCATCTGCGGCGTAACACAAGGATCATTGCTCAGCCCCACCCTCTTCAACGTCTACATGAGCTCCCTCGCATCCATCGCACGCCACCATAACCTCAACATCATCTCCTACGCTGACGACACACAGCTGATCCTCTCCCTCACCAAAGACCCAAACACCGCCAATACCAACCTACACGAAGGGATGAAAGACGTAGCCGAGTGGATGAAGGACAGTCGCGTAAAACTGAATTCAGACAAGACGGAAGTCCTCATCCTAGGATCATCCCCCTCTGCATGGGACGACTCAAGGTGTCCACCGGCCCTGGGCAGCGCACCCTTACCAACGGACCATGCTTGCAACCTGGGATTCATTCTAGACTCCTCCCTCTCGATGACCAGACAAGTCAACGCCATCTCATCATCATGCTGTAACATCATAGGTATGCTCAATAAAAACTTCTGATGGATCCCCACTGAAACAAGAAAGACGGTCACCCAAGCACTTGTCACAAGCCGACTGGACAATGGGAACACCCTCTACGCGGGAACCACAGCCAGATTACAGAAAAAACTACAACACATTCTGAACGCCTCCGCCCGACTCACCCTAGACATACCCCGCCACAATCACATCTCCGGTCACCTGAGAGACCTTCACTGGCTCCCCCTCAACAATAGAATAACGTTCCGCCTCCTCACCCACGCACACAAAGCCCTTTGCGACCTAGGACCCAAATACCTCAACACGCGCTTGACCTTTTACAACCCCACCCGCCAACTACGATCATCTAATCAATCCCTCGCCGTGATTCCACGCATCTGAAGAGCCACCATGTGAGGAAGATCATTCTCCTACTTAGCGACAAATACCTGGAATTCTCTCCCCACCCACCTCCACCTCACACAGAACCACCTCTCCTTCAGGAAACAACTCTAAACTTGGCTATTTGATAAGTAGCGACCCCCCCCTCAAACGCCTTGCGACCCTCTGGTTGAGTAGTGCAGCATACATATTTTGACTTGACTTGACTTTCATTAATGCAGGGGCAGGGCTCACTTCACACCTAAGGCCACTTCAAGCATCTGCAATTATCATGCAGATGCAGCGATTAGGATAAGAGAGTTGCTGATCACGCCCACAAAACCAGCTCTGGCCAGTCTGCCAGCGCTTCACAAAGAGTTGGAGGTACCCCTGTTAGAAAAGCAGGGAGGGGGGTTGTGACAGAAGAAAAAAATTTGGATTCCCTGACTATCTGAACAACTTAATGCGAAAGGCTGTGTTAATACTATCGGAAGTGGTCTGGCCTCAAAGGAAACAGTACTCTATACCATATTTCAAAAAATCAAGTATACATACTAGGTAAAGTGTATGGCTAACACGAAACTGAAAGACGCACTTAAATATAATAAGCAGACGTTTTGTGTAAAATTAAAAATTGATCGCAAATCATTTATTATTTTCTTCCCAACTGGGTTACAATCTGAAGTAATAGCACACAATCAAAATTAAAAAAACATTACGTGGTTATACAATAGACTAAAACAAGTCAAAGTTAAAAAGACAGTCTTTACAGTGACCCTGATTGTAATACACAGCAATGTGTACGACTATGGCGGAACCAACCGCCGGTGGCCGGCGGGGTGACCCCAGCACCAACCCCTTCAGGTGTGTGTCAGCCATTGGCATATGGACGTGTGCATATGGCGCCGGTATGCTCCGCCGCATGAATCGCGGAACCTACCGCCGGTGGCCGGCAGGGTGACCCCAGCACCACCCCCTTCAGGTGTGTGTCAGCCATTGGCATATGGACGTGTGCATATGGCACCGGTATGCTCCGCCGCATGAATCGCGGAACCTACCGCCGGTGGCCAGCGGGGTGACCCCAGCACCACCCCCTTCAGGTGTGTGTCAGCCATTGGCATATGGACGTGTGCATATGGCGCCGGTATGCTCCGCCGCATGAATCGCGGAACCTACTGCCGGTGGCCGGCGGGGTGACCCCAGCACTACCCCCTTCAGGTGTGTGTCAGCCATTGGCATATGGACGTGTGCATATGGCGCCGGTATGCTCCGCCGCATGAATCGCGGAACCTACCGCCGGTGGCCGGTGGGGTGACCCAAGCACCAACCCCTTCAGGTGTGTGTCAGCCATTGGCATATGGACATGTGCATATGGCGCCGGTATGCTCCGCCGCATGAATCGCGGAACCTACCGCCCGTGGCCGGCGGGGTGACCCAGCACCACCCCCTTCAGGTGTGTGTCAGCCATTGGCATATGGACGTGTGCATATGGTGCCGGTATGCTCCGCCGCATGAATCGCGGAACCTACCGCCGGTGGCCGGCAGGGTGACCCCAGCACCACCCCCTTCAGGTGTGTGTCAGCCATTGGCATATGGACGTGTGCATATGGCACCGGTATGCTCCGCCGCATGAATCGCGGAACCTACCGCCGGTGGCCAGCGGGGTGACCCCAGCACCACCCCCTTCAGGTGTGTGTCAGCCATTGGCATATGGACGTGTGCATATGGCACCGGTATGCTCCGCCGCATGAATCGCGGAACCTACCGCCGGTGGCCGGCGGGGTGACCCCAGCACCACCCCCTTCAGGTGTGTGTCAGCCATTGGCATATGGACGTGTGCATATGGCGCCGGTATGCTCCGCCGCATGAATCGCGGAACCTACCGCCGGTGGCCGGCGGGGTGACCCAAGCACCAACCCCTTCAGGTGTGTGTCAGCCATTGGCATATGGACGTGTGCATATGGCGCCGGTATGCTCCGCCGCATGAATCGTGGAACCTACCGCCCGTGGCCGGCGGGGTGACCCCAGCACCACCCCCTTCAGGTGTGTGTCAGCCATTGGCATATGGACGTGTGCATATGGTGCCGGTATGCTCCGCCGCATAAATCGCGGAACCTACCGCCGGTGGACGGCGGGGTGACCCCAGCACCACCCCCTTCAGGTGTGTGTCAGCCATTGGCATATGGACGTGTGCATATGGCGCCGGTATGCTCCGCCGCATGAATCGCGGAACCTACCGCCGGTGCCGTGGAGCATTTCATCCAGCCAATGGCATCGATGATGGCGTTGCCATGATGCAGATTTGAAAGTCGCGGGAGGGGTGCTCCGCTACCGCGGAGGCGGTCATTGGATACTTTTAAATGATGCACCATCGCGGAAGCGCACTCCGGGCCCCGGCGGTGCATCACCGCACCGCCGTGGAGCATTGCATCCAGCCAATGGCATCGATGATGGCGTTGGCATGATGCAGATTTGAAAGTCGCGAGAGGGGTGCTCCGCTACCGCGGAGGCGGTCATTGGATACTTTTGAATGAGGCAGACCCGGACAACCAATTAAAGCAGCTTTCGGCCTTCCTAACGACCACAGGGTTCTATAAATCTGTGGGAGTGAGGCTCACATTCCCACTGCTCCAAGAGCCTGCTGCCTGTGACTATCTCCTGCTGCCTGAGACCCTGTCCTGCTGCCTGAGACCCTGTCCTGCTGCCTGGTACCCTGTCCTGCTGCCTGAGATCCTGTCCTGCTGCCTGAGACACTGTCCTGCTGCCCGGTACCCTGTCCTGCTGCCTGAGACCCTGTCCTGCTGCCTGGTACCCTGTCCTGCTGCCTGAGACCCTGTCCTGCTGCCTGAGACCCTGTCCTGCTGCCTGGTACCCTGTCCTGCTGCCTGAGACCCTGTCCTGCTGCCTGAGACCCTGTCCTGCTGCCTGGTACCCTGTCCTGCTGCCTGAGACCCTGTCCTGCTGCCTGGTGCCCTGTCCTGCTGCCTGAGACCCTGTCCTTCTGCCTGAGACCCTGTCCTGCTGCCTGAGACCCTGTCCTGCTGGCTGGGACCCTGTCCTGCTGCCTGAGACCCTGTCCTGCTGCCTGAGACCCTGTCCTGCTGCCTGCGACTATCTCCTGCTGCCTGAGACCCTGTCCTGCTGCCTGTGACCCTGTCCTGCTGCCTGGAACCCCTCACAACTCACTTCCACCACAGGTCTGCCATATCCACAGTGATGTCAAGAACAGAGAAGGTCCGTGCCACTCCATTCACGAGTGAGGTGCTGGATGTCCTTGTGGACGGGGTGCTGGCACAGTACCCACGGCTGTTTGGTGGTCCCAATGTTGTGGTAAGTCACCATGAAGGGAGCTGCAGGGCAGGGTGGTGTCAGACGTGTAGTCGTGATGCTGCAGTACATGCTTGGGGATGTGGTGTGATGGCTTACACTGACAGACAGGCTGTTTCCTGCTCGCAGTAGTGTGTGTGTTGCACTGAGAGTCTCACCTGGGCCTGTACTCGTATGTGTGAGTGGGGGGTGTTAGATTGCCGCCCATACAGAACCAAGGGTTGTTAGCCTTTTAGATGCCAGGACAGTGAACGCTTGTGAGGGAATTTAAGGGTGTCCCTGTAGTCAGAGTCAGTGTGAGCCACAGAGTGGGTTCAGTGGCAGCATACCCAAAAGTAGAACATCAGCAAACTTACATGCTACAGTTGCTTCACACTCATTACCCCATCAGCAATTTCTGCTTTACACACTGCTGTAGATGCATTAGTGTTGAGGCATTATGCCTTTGTGTGCATATCATGGAGACTAGGGACCATAATGTGTGCATGCATACACCAATATTTATGCCATGCAGAGGGTACGCACTGTTCTGGAGGGAGGGAGGTCACTGGGAGTCCAGAGTCTGTGTCTGGCTGCTGTAATGATAGATGCTGGCATCTTATATTGTGTAATTTTTGTATTGCCCTTCTTTACTCTCATGCCTGCAGCTCAAAGTGCACCAACGTAAGGCAGTGTGGAGGGCCATTGCAGCAAAGGTGCGAGCCCTGGGGGTATCAAACAGATGACACACACACTGTCACAAGAGGTGGGACGACATCAGCCGACTGGCAAAGCAAGTGGCAGAGATGACCTTGGGTATGCTACCACGTACAGGACGTTTGGAACGTCGCACCATGACTCCGCTGATGGCACGCATACTGGCAGTGACCAATCCAGACCTGGATGCACGTCTGAAGGGGCATCAGCAGCAAGACAGAGAAGGTGAGTATCTGGGGAGGGAGAGTTTGTCTGGGAGTGGATGCATATGTACAGGGCCTGTGCCAGCGGTGACACATGTGATGTGCGTGTGTTGGCATTCTGTGTCATCTGATGTGAGTGGCGACTGTGATGTGTGCCTGTATGAGGCATAGCGCCACCATGACCTTACTGTTCTGCCCATGCATGCAGTTATCTGTCCTTGACAGATTTTATGTGTCCACATGGTCTCTCTGGTCTGTGATGGTGTGGGGAGTCCATATTGTGCCGAACTGCAGTGTCCATTTGATGAGTCTCACACCATGTCTGTGTACTTTGCATGCATCCATGATGTTTGAGTCCCACTCATCCGACGATTATGTGTAGCCTGATTGCCACATGGTGTTTGGTATGGCCTAGTTGGCATTGTGGCATGTGTAGTCAATACGTGTGTGTGTGGTCCCCTCTGATTCCCTGTAGGGGTGTAAGTGGTGATGTGTGTTGTGGCTGCATCATGTCCATGGGGATGGTCAATGTGGGCTGGGGGAAGACCATCAATGGGCAGGGTGTGGTGATGTGTGGCATCGACATGCCGCACTCAAGGAAGTTGGTCTGCATGACAGGCACTGTTGTGGTCTATATCTTGTGAAGATGCACAGTTTTTGCAGGGTGTGTTGGTTCTCTTGTAGCTGTAGGCCTCTACTACGCATAATTGATCTGCTATGTTGTGCAAAAATGATGACACTTACACACACCTGTTTTTTTCTCTAATGCAGATTTGCAAGACAACACAGCAGTACATGATCCTGAGACAAGTGTTTGCGAGACCAGCACGACAGCGGCAGCGGAGGTAAGTGAGACTGAGCCAAGTGACACAGACAACACCAGCGCTCCTGAGGGTGACAGGACTATGCATGAGGAATCTGTCGCTGAGACCCAAAGTACCACTTCATCCGATGCCGGCGGGGATGCATCCCTGTCTGCAAGCAGAGGGGATGTGGAGTGTGCCACGACATCTGACACCCAGCGGCCAGTGCCCAGCCTCCCATCCACTTCCTCTGGTGCTGCCCGTATCCGTGTAACTAAGAGGGGACATGTGACATTCACACATGGCACCGCTGCCCCTGCACCTGTTCCCCCTGCTGCCCTCAGTGCAGAGTGCGTAGAGCTCCTGCGCCAAATTTGCATGGGCCAGTCCGCCCTGCTCAATGCCTTCAGTGCCCACGATAACAAATTAGCCCAGGTTCTGGCTTTCATGGAGGGCATACACTCTGACGTGGGAGGGCTACACCGCACAGTCCAGTCATTGTCAGCCACAGTCACAACAGGCCTCCAACAGGCACATGGTCCCATTGCAGCTCAGGTGCCAGTGACGTACACACATTCAGGGGACACATCAGATGACATTGTCCACTTGGGACCTACATCTACTAAACGGTACAACACTAGGAGCACAGGTCACACACTGAGCAAACAATCCCATCCACAGTCTCCATCTCCGAAGAAGAACAGGGCCCCCCCAAAGTGCACGGACAAGGGGAAGTCACAGAAAAGTAAGGCCACAAGATCATTGACCAAAAAATCTGGCTCACATGCTGCAGAGGCATCACCAGATAATGACTCAGCGATGACCACAGAGGATGTGTGGCACGTCATGGCTACACCTGGGGAGAGCACAGGGACACAACCACCCACCACATCAACACCAAAAAAAGGACATTGAGGCAGGTTGAGGAGGGCCCTGTTGGGACCAGGCCAATCATTGGGGCAGAGGAGAGCCCTGTTGTGACCAGCCCAATGGTTGAGGCAGGGAAGCCCAGTGTTGTGACCAGCCCTGGCAATGAGGGACAAGAGGGCACTGTGGACACCACCCCTGGGGTTAGTGGTAAGGAGGTCACTGTGAGGGGTACACCTTCCGGAGAGGGTAGGGTGGTCCGGAGGCGTAGTCAGCCAAAGCGTGATGCAGGATCAGGCACATCACCTGAGGGAGTGCCAGTGTCTGCCCCTGATGTGGGACAGTTGGTGTGTGTGCCTATTCTGCCATCTCCACTTCCCATCAACCCCAAGACAGGCAAGCCATTTCATGTACCGAAAAAGTGGAAGGGCACCCCTCCAACCTCTCCCACCCACACTGTCTCAAGGGTGCGCATGACTCCACCTCCATGTGCCACGGTGCCACCTGGTCCACACAGCCCTCCGCCTTGCAGGCCCTCTGTTATTGCCACATCACATGGCCCTCTGTCACACCAGTCAAGTAGTCCTGCTGTCCATGACACGCAGCCAGATCACAGTCCGCATGACAGCCTGGAGTGAGTCCACAACACCCTCATACGCTTGTTCCACACACAGGTGTGGTAGTCAGGACCATTGTTTGCAACCTGGGTGTGTTGCCAACCCTGTTGCTCTGCTGTGCTGTACTCTCCCCTGTGCAGTCTCTCATGTACTTGCTGTCTCCCCTGCCAAGGACTCTGGGCCTGTTGCTCTGATGTGCTGTACTCTCCCCTGCCAAGGACTCTGGGCCTGTTGCTCTGATGTGCTGTACTCTCCCCTGCCAAGGACTCTGGGCCTGTTGCTCTGATGTGCTGTACTCTCCCATGCCAAGGACTCTGGGCCTGTTGCTCTGATGTGCTGTACTCTCCCCTGCCAAGGACTCTGGGCCTGTTGGTCTGATGTGCTGTACTCTCCCCTGCCAAGGACTCTGGGCCTGTTGCTCTGATGTGCTGTACTCTCCCCTGCCAAGGACTCTGGGCCTGTTGCTCTGATGTGCTGTACTCTCCCCTGTGCAGCCTCTCATGTACTTGCTGTCTCCCCTGCCAAGGACTCTGGGCCTGTTGCTCTGCTGTGCTGTACTCTCCCCTGTGCTGCCTCTCATGTACTTGATGTCTCCCCTGCCAAGGACTCTGGGCCTGTTGCTCTGATGTGCAGTACTCTCCCCTGCCAAGGACTCTGGGCCTGTTGCTCTGATGTGCTGTACTCTCCCCTGCCAAGGACTCTGGGCCTGTTGCTCTGATGTGCTGTACTCTCCCCTGCCAAGGACTCTGGGCCTGTTGCTCTGATGTGCTGTACTCTCCCCTGCCAAGGACTCTGGGCCTGTTGCTCTGATGTGCTGTACTCTCCCATGCCAAGGACTCTGGGCCTGTTGCTCTGATGTGCTGTACTCTCCCCTGCCAAGGACTCTGGGCCTGTTGCTCTGATGTGCTGTACTCTCCCCTGCCAAGGACTCTGGGCCTGTTGCTCTAATGTGCTGTACTCTCCCCTGCCAAGGACTCTGGGCCTGTTGCTCTGATGTGCTGTACTCTCCCCTGTGCTGCCTCTCATGTACTTGCTGTCTCCCCTGCCAAGGACTCTGGGCCTGTTGCTCTGATGTGCAGTACTCTCCCCTGCCAAGGACTCTGGGCCTGTTGCTCTGATGTGCTGTACTCTCCCCTGCCAAGTACTCTGGGCCTGTTGCTCTGATGTGCTGTACTCTCCCCTGCCAAGGACTCTGGGCCTGTAGCTCTGATGTGCTGTACTCTCCCCTGCCAAGGACTCTGGGCCTGTTGCTCTGCTGTGCTGTATTCTCCCCTGCGCAGCCTCTCATGTACTTGCTGTCTCCCCTGCCAAGGACTCTGGGCCTGTTGCTCTGATGTGCTGTACTCTCCCCTGCCAAGGACTCTGGGTCTGTTGCTCTGATGTGCTGTACTCTCCCCTGTGCAGCCTCTCATGTACTTGCTGTCTCCCTGCCAAGGACTCTGGGCCTGTTGCTCTGATGTGCTGTACTCTCCCTGTGCAGCCTCTCATGTACTTGCTGTCTCCCCTGCCAAGGACTCTGGGCCTGTTGCTCTGCCGTGCTGTACTCTCCCCTGTGCAGCCTCTCATGTACTTGCTGTCTCCTCTGCCAAGGACTTTGGGCCTGTTGCTCTGATGTGCTGTACTCTCCCCTGCCAAGGACTCTGGGCCTGTTGCTCTGATGTGCTGTACTCTCCCCTGTGCAACCTCTCATGTACTTGCTGTCTCCCCTGCCAAGGACTCTGGGCCTGTTGCTCTGCTGTGCTGTACTCTCCCCTGTGCAGCCTCTCATGTACTTGCTGTCTCCTCTGCCAAGGACTCTGGGCCTGTTGCTCTGATGTGCTGTACTCTCCCCTGCCAAGGACTCTGGGCCTGTTGCTCTGATGTGCTGTACTCTCCCCTGCCAAGGACTCTGGGCCTGTTGCTCTGATGTGCTCTACTCTCCCCTGTGCAGCCTCTCATGTACTTGCTGTCTCCCCTGCCAAGGACTCTGGGCCTGTTGCTCTGATGTGCTGTACTCTCCCCTGCCAAGGACTCTGGGCCTGTTGCTCTGCTGTGCTGTACTCTCCCCTGTGCAGCCTCTCATGTACTTGCTGTCTCCCCTGCCAAGGACTCTGAGCTTGTTGCTCTGATGTGCTGTACTCTCCCCTGCCAAGGACTCTGGGCCTGTTGCTCTGATGTGCTGTACTCTCCCCTGCCAAGGACTCTGGGCCTGTTGCTCTGCTGTGCTGTACTCTCCCCTGTGCAGCCTCTCATGTACTTGCTGTCTCCCCTGCCAAGGACTCTGGGCCTGTTGCTCTGATGTGCTGTACTCTCCCCTGCCAAGGACTCTGGGCCTGTTGCTCTGATGTGCTGTACTCTCCCCTGTGCAGCCTCTCATGCACTTGCTGTCTCCCCTGCCAAGGACTCTGGGCCTGTTGCTCTGATGTGCTGTACTCTGCCCTGCCATGGACTGTGCCATTCCTGTTAATGTATGTCCTCTGCATGGTCTCTGCCATTTGTACATGGTTGTGTGGATTGCTGTTGTCTACATCTGTGCACTATATGAATAAAATCTGAAACTTCTGGTGTGTGTTTTCTCATTCTCGTTGCTGTTTGACTTCCTTTTCTTGTTTGCATTTGCTTGAGTGTTTAACATGCTATATTTTTCTGCTCAACATTGCTAGGCTGTTTGTGGACATCTTATTTTTAGACAGGGGTGACGGGATCTTCAGTCCATTCTGGGCCAGCTGATGTTGCAGTCTGTAATGGCTATTTCACAGGCAATGCTATTTTCCATTTGGGGATTAGCTATTGCTGCATACACTGTTCACAGGCCACCTTGGGAGGACACTGTCAGCACAGGGTGTGCAGCTGTTGATTGGTTTTGTATCTGTGTGTGTTGCTATGGGGTATGTGTGTGTTGTCCTTTCTGTGTGCCCAGGCTTGTATGTGTATGGTCATCTTGTGTTGGCCCTTAGTCCAGGTGGCATGGCTTACATGGCATGTGTGGTGTTGGGTGTGGCAGAGGTGTGCTGTGTGAAGGGTCTTGGTTTGTGGAGTATGTATGTGTGCCCCTGTATGGTGTGTGACACATGTCAGGAGTTGTATGTCTGTTTTTGGTTTTATCTTGCCCTGTGTGGATGTATGTTTGCACTTGTGTGGGCTATGGGGAGTGCAGTGGTGTTGTGTGTTGATTCTCCGCCACTCCTGCATTGCCTGTGTCCCTGGTTGTGTGTTGCAGTGTGTGTGTATTGTGCATCATGTTGCTGTGCTTGTTGGTGAGCATGGGGGTGTACAGGATTAGCGTCTGGCCTGTGGCTAGCTCGAGTGGTGTGCAGTGTGGTTTGGGGTGGTGTGCTTCTGTGATGTGGGTGCCCTGGCCATGCATTTGTATGGCCCTGCCTTCTGCATTGTGCGCATGTGTCGACCGCGGCGGTGACGTGACCAGGACCGGGACGTTCCTGCTGGTTGGCGGACGTGCAGTGTTCCGGATGGTGTGGATTGCATTGTACTGGGGTAGGTGATGTGTGGGTGCCCATGTGGATGTGTAGTGTCCCATAGCAGGATGCCAGTGTGCGGCTGGGGCCCTGTGTCTGCATGTGTGTCGTGCGGTGCATATGTGTAGTGGCGTACCTGCGGCGGCATCCGCGGCGGCCCATCTGGCGATAGTGTTGCAGCAGGTACATGACCGGATGCATGTGGAGGGCTGGGTCCATGGGGTTCATGTCGGCTCTCGGCGTTCGTGCTCCGCTGTCGACTTTCCGCCTGCTTCAGCTGTGCGGTGTCTCCGCTGCGGTGCGTCGGCTTCTTTGGCCCATCCTAATTTATCGGACGGGGCGGACGTCATCGCGCGCGGCGGAGGGATTCGATAGGCTCCCTCCACCGCGGTGGCGGACACACTTTGATGGCGGTGCGCGGCGCGCCGCGGGGGATGGAAATGACCTGTGTTTACCTATCCTAATGTTGCGGACGTGAGTTCCGCAGCTCGCAGGCGGTAAAAGCTGTTTTTCTGCCCCGCCACCGCCCGCTATCCTAATGGACCCCTTAGATAGAAAAATATAATCCAATCAGGTAAAGGACCCATAAGGGGTGAAAAAAAGAAAATTCTATTGCATCTGGATTACACAGGCGCCAGGCATCCACAAGGTGAGTTTGTGAGATAGTAGTACGGATTTGTTTGTGAGGTTTATGAGAGACAAAGCAGACATTAGATTTCAGTTCTAGAAAACGATCAATAACCTGGTTAAAGTACCCACCTAAAATAAAATAAATCATCTTTATATTGAATGCATTTTTTTGTAACATTGGCCAGAATGAATAATCAGATTGAGTTGGGCTATAAACATTAATAACAGTTAGAGAAATGCCATCAATAAGCAATTTGACCAACAGCCACCTTCCTTCCGTATCTATATCTTTAGATAAAATAGAACAATTCAACTTTTTGTGGCAAAGAATAATAACTCAATTTGTATTGGTGGAAGTAGGAGAGACTAAGACTAAGCCAACTGTAGTGAAATCGACCACCAACACAGATTATTGAAAGTAAGTTGTCTTTATTGTAGACAAGTGCCGCGCAGCAACCAGCAGGCAAAGAAGATAAAAGTCAACTGTCACAAGAAGAACAATACAACATCAACATTCTGAGGTAAAACACACACAGACTCACGCGATGAGCCTAGCGCTAGACATGTTCTACATTATCCTCCTTCTATATACAGAAAAATACCCAAAGAAAAGAAAACAAAAAAAACAAAAACAAAAACAAGAAAAAACATAAGTTAAAACAAGTTCAACGATATCTCGCGAGGACAAATCTTTGTCTAGTGCTTCTGCGTAAAACAATGTCTGAATGTCCAGAGTCAGCTGAAACACCATCGTCAGCTGAAACACCATTGTCACAAGAAGATGTTTCTACTGCTCTCAACCTTCCACCACTGTTTATTAGTCATCATAACAGCATTTCCTTGAACTTTCTCAAAGACCATAGGATCAGAGAATTTTGAACTTCCTTTCTTCTTATGCATAGGAAACTTAACACGGTAAACGAATTGTCACCCGTTTCCTGAAATCAAAATATTTTTTCTGTTTGGTTTGTGCTAACAAAACATTTTCTCTAGCAACTTTGCCAATATCAGAAATAGCATTCATCTGTACCCATATAGACATCCATCCTGGGCAAGTTTTCGAACAAGGCTTTCTACCATGTAAAAGTTCATAAGGAGAAACCTTGGTGGAGGAATACAGAGTAGTGCGGTAAAACCATAACAGAGATCTAACTGCATTTTGTACATTGCACTTCTCCGCCAAAGCCCACTGAACACAACTGTTGAGAACCCTGTTAATTCTCTCCACCAAACCATTTGTTTGAGGATAAGAGAGAGAACTCTTTAGATGACTAATACCACTTTCTTTCAGGAATTCCTGAAACTCATGACTGACAAACTGTACCCCATTGTTACTTACAATAGTCGATGGAAACCCCTCACGTAAGAAAATGTTTTTTAAAAAATCAATCACATTCGTAGAATTTGGCTCCCCAATAAAACGCACTTCAGGCCATTTAGAAAAATAGTCAATAGCAACTATGGCAAATCTTGATGAAGATGGAAGAACATTGAATGGACCAACTAAATCAACACCAATTTTCATCCAAGGTGCATTTGGCATCTCTATGGGTTGCAAAGGTGGTGTTTACCCACAAACATATCTACATCCTTGTCCATCTGTGGCCACCAGAAATATTCACGCAATCTTCTCTTGGTCAATGTCCTTCTCAAATGTCCCTCATGTGCTCCTTTAACTAAACGTAATTTCACTGTGTCAGGAGGAAGTAACCTGTCATTACGCACTAAAAACGCATCTTCAACAGAAATTTCCAATGATACTTTCACATATGTTTGAAGTACAGAAGAAACATTCTTCTCTCTTGGCCAACCTTCCTTAACGTGTTTGATTACACATGAAAGTAAATTATCTTTTTCAAATTCAATTCTACATTCTTTTTCACTAATGGCATACATGTCATCTAGAACCAAACTAGCAATGAAACATTCATCCTCATCCTCCAGCTCAAGATCAAATCAAACTCCTCAACAGGAAACCTAGAAAAATAATCAGCTCTCACATGTTTATTTCCTGGAATGTATGTAATATCAAAATCATATTGTAAAAGTTTAGTGGATAAACGAGATATCCTTGATGTTTGATCTCTTAACTTTTCACCTGAAAGGATTGAAACAAGAGGGCTATGATCAGTACGTATCTGAAAATGTCTTCCTCATATATAAGTATTACATTTCCTAACTGCCCACCAGCAGGCAAGCAGTTCTCGCTCAATGACTGCAAAATTCAACTCTGTACCATTTAAAACTCTTGATGCAAAACCCAAAGTATTTTCCACACCATCAACTACTTGAGTCAAAATAGCGCCCAACCCCAAACCACTAGCAACCGCAGTGATGGTGCACATGACACTTGGATCAAAAGGTTTCAAAATTATAGGACAAACTAATTGCGTTTTTACCCAATCAAAACTTTCCTGAGTAATAGAATCCCAACAGAAATTACCATCTCTTTTCAGCACGTTGGTAAGAGGTTGAGTTCTAGTAGCGTAATCCGGCACAAAATGAGAATAATATTCACACAACCCAACAAATGATTTGAGATCATTTTTGTCTCTCGGTGCAAGACTGTCAACAATGGCTTTAACAAGAGCCCGTCTAGGCTCTATTCCTGGCTCAGTCACAATATGCCTTAAGTATTCAACTTTCTTGACATTAAAAACACACTTTTCCTGCTTCAACACAACACCACAATCTTGCATAACATCAAGTACATGATAGAGTGCCACATCATGTGATTCATTTGACTCACCATTAATCAATACATCATCCTGAAAGATGACGACACCTTTGATTGCTTTAAGCATTTGCGTCATAATCCGCTGAAAAACAGCTGCCGCAGAGGCCAACCCGAAAGGCATACGACAATATTGATATGAACCAAAGGAGATACGAATGCAGTAAGATGTCTTTATGAGGGATCAAGCACAACCTGGTGGAAGGCTGACGCTAAATCCAATTTAGAAAATAATTTAGAACCACGAATCAGGCTCAGCATGTCAGCAATCTTTCGAAGTGGATGAGAATCCACCCAAATATTCTTATTCAGGCTGCGCAAATCAACACACACGCGAAGATCACCATTTTTCTTCTTTGCGACCACCAATGGAGACAACCACATGAAGATTCTATTGGCTCAATAATCCCTTTTTCACACAAAACATTGAGTTCTTTTTTTAACTGGTCCCTTACACTAAATGGCACATTTCTTAACCGGTGTTTAACTCGAATCACACCTTCCTTTACTTTGATGACATGAGAGAACCCTTTGATTTTACCGAGACTATTACTAAAGACCAATGGATAATGCTCAGACAACTTGACCGTAAACTCATGATCTGAACCAACAACAGAAACTTGATCTTTAGTACCAGGTCGCAACACCATCTTGAATAAACCCTGGTGATACCATCCCCAAATTAGCAATCCTTTGATTGCAACATATATCTTGCCTTGTATAGTTCTTCCTCTAAATTCCATAGTGTCAACAAAAAAAACAGCCAATTCAATTTTTCTCCCTTCATAAGAAACTGGAGATCTATCTGGAGGCGATAAAGGACGAGCACCCCAGATTGCAGCAAATAACTCTTGCGTGATCATGGTGACTCGTGCACCCGAATCAACCAATAAATTAACTGTTTTCCCACCAAATTGATATCGATATATGGATTAACACATTCAGAACCATCCTTTGTAATGTCAGACAAATCTCCCACAACCACAACCATGTATTTTAAATCATCCTGAATTCTACTAAGATCTCCTTCACTGTTCTCCACAACAGACACACTTGTTAGAGAAGAAGACAATTGTTTCACATCAGGTAAGAAACGCTTCCCAGTCTGACAAATTTTAGCAAAATGTCCTAATCTCCCACAAACTCTACAAACAACATTCTTGGCGGGACAAGGACAACCAGACCTAAAATGTGGCAAGTTACCACAGCGATAACATATAATAATTTGTTTGAAACCCTTGTTTTCTCCAAAAGCCTTGTTCTCTGAATGATTGGTAAAACTGCTTTTGCTATCTTTTGCGCGAACAACAGCAACATTCTCATTAGAAACAACCTTCTCATCCAACTCTTTTACTGCGATTTTGGAAAGTTCAATACTTTTTGTTGTACGTATAGTTTCTTCAAGAGTTGGATTGCCCATTCACAACAATTTTTGTTGAATATTTTTATCTAAACACTTGCAAATATATTGATCTCTAATTAATTGTTCAGTGAACACCTCAAACTGACAATCAGCACTTAATTTATGCAGAACTGAGATGTTACTTAGAACTGAGCTTTTTGTTCTCTTTTAAAAAAATTGTGCCTAATAACAACAATGCAAGGTTGAATATCAAAACGAATCTCAAGTTTTTATACAGCCTCTGTATATTCATTGAGCTCTTCATCATTTGCATTGCGCACCAAATCAGGTAAGTGCTTAAGTATCGACCTACCCTCCAAACCGGTATAAAGCAGGAACATCGACGGGATAATAACGACTAGCATAAATATCGAGGTAAGAATATCGAATTTTAAAAATATCGTTTAAGTAAATATCGTTGTTGTAAATATCGATTTTGTAGAATGACAAAAATATCGTCAAAAAAAATATTGTTTTATAGAATATCGTTAAGAGAAATATTGTTGTATAGAATATCGACAAAATAATTGAATGCGTTATATAAGTGTAGAAAATTATGTTTTATGTTTAAATATTATTAATTAAATGTCTATTGTCATTATTATAGGGAACAACATGTAAAAAATACTTAAATTTTAGTAAATATTTTAGGAGCGGCTTATTGGTATTATAGGGGATAAGGGTGGGTAGTAATTTAAAAAAGTAGTGTAAATAATTTGTATAGAATGGAAAATAAATAGAAATAATTTTTTTTTTATTTAGAATGGCGAAATTTGAAATTTTATTAAAATTACAAATCAATTTATTTTATGATTTTCTTAAAAGATTTAGTAGCGGGTTGTTGGTGATATAGGGGATAAGGGCGGGTAGTATATTAAAATAAGTTAAATAAAAATTTAAAAAAAATTAAAATAATGAAAAATTGAAATACAAAAAATTATTATATTTAAATAAAATATAATGTATTATATTAATTTTGTAATTAAGTGTGTGATTTTAATTATGTTGTGTTTAAAAAAATAAATTATTTCTAGTAAAAATGCGAAAATCGAAATTTCAAATTTTTATTTTGAAATTTGAAATTTGAAATTAGAAAGTTAATTTTTAAATTAAATTAGAATAAGTCAAGTGTGTAATATTTTATGTCTGTGTTTTTGTTATAATATATGCTAAGAATGAGTAGAAAAAAAATAAATAAATATGTGTTAAAAAAATTACATTTGTGAAAATAATTTAAAATTTTATAAAAAATTTGAAATGTGAAAAATAAATTATGCATAAAATTTTTGTCATTATTAGTTTAAAAATATAATATTGTGTGATTGTAATTTAATAGTTTATTTTTTAGTATTATAGATAAGAGTGGGTAGTAATATATATAAAGTGATGTGTATGAATTATAATAACAAAATAAAATTTTATAATTGCATTAAAATTAATTTTAAACATTTTCTTTTGATACTTGTAATGTAAATAAAAGTAACGTTTTACTTTCTAATAAAAAAGGTTTTTTAATATATTAGTTGACTGTATAGGGTGAAGGGTGAGTAGGCATTTGTCAGTATGGTGCGTTAATGTATAATAAATTATGTGCGTAATGTCAGAATTGTTGTTAGAATACTACATTAGTATGGTTTACTGTCCAGCACTTTCCCTGACTTATGTTGGATTGGAGTTAGAATAGTAAATTATTATGGTTTACTGTCCAGCACTTTCCCTGACTTATGTTTGATTGGAGTTAGAATAGTAAATTATAATGGTTTACTGTCCAGCACTTTCCCTGACTTATGTTGGATTGGAGTTAGAATAGTAATTTATTATGGTTTACTGTCCAGCACTTTCCCTGACTTATGTTGGATTGGAGTTAGAATAGTGAATTATTATGGTTTACTGTCCAGCACTTTCCCTGACTTATGTTGGATTGGAGTTAGAATAGTAAATTATTATGGCTTACTGTCCAGCACTTTCCATGACTTATGTTGGATTGGAGTTAGAATAGTAATTTATTATGGTTTACTGTCCGGCACTTTCCCTTACTTATGTTGGATTGGAGTTAGAATAGTAAATTATTATGGTTTACTGTCCAGCATTTTCCCTGACTTATGTTGGATTGGAGTTAGAATAGTAAATTATTATGGTTTACTGTCCAGCATTTTCCCTGACTTATGTTGGATTTGAGTTAGAATAGTACATTATTATGGTTTATTGTCCAGCACTTTCCCTGACTTATGTTGGATTGGAGTTAGAATAGTAATTTATTATGGTTTACTGTCCATAACTTACCCTAATTTATGTTGGATTGGAGTAGGAATAGTAAATTATTATGGTTTACTGTCCAGCACTTACCCTAATTTATGTTGGATTGGAGTTAGAATAGTAATTAATCATGGTTTACTGTCCAGCACTTTCCCTAATTTATGTTGGATAGGAGTTAGAATAGTAAATTATTATGGTTTACTGTCCAGCACTTTCCCTGAGTTCTGTTGGATTGGAGTTGGAATAGTAAATTATTATGGTTTACTGTCCAGCACTCTCCCTGACTTATGTTGGATTGGAGTTAGAATAGTGAATTATTATGGTTTACTGTCCAGCACTTTCCCTGAGTTTTGTTGGATTGGAGTTAGAATAGTAAATTATTATGGCTTACTGTCCAGCACTTTCCATGACTTATGTTGGATTGGAGTTAGATTAGTAATTTATTTTGGTTTACTGTCCAGCACTTTCCCTTACTTATGTTGGATTGGAGTTAGAATAGTAAATTATTATGGTTTACTGTCCAGCATTTTCCCTGACTTATGTTGGATTGGAGTTAGAATAGTAAATTATTATGGTTTACTGTCCAGCATTTTCCCTGACTTATGTTTGATTTGAGATAGAATAGTACATTATTATAGTTTATTGTCCAGCACTTTCCCTGACTTATGTTGGATTGGAGTTAGAATAGTAATTTATTATGGTTTACTGTCCATAACTTACCCTAATTTATGCTGGATTGGAGTAGGAATAGTACATTATTATGGTTTATTGTCCAGCACTTACCCTAATTTATGTTGGATTGGAGTTAGAATAGTAATTTATCATGGTTTACTGTCCAGCACTTTCCCTAATTTATTTTGGATAGGAGTTAGAATAGTAAAATATTATGGTTTACTGTCCAGCACTTTCCCTGTGTTATGTTGGATTGGAGTTGGAATAGTAAATTGTTATGGTTTACTGTCCAGCACTTTCCCTGACTTATGTTGGATTGGAGTTAGAATAGTAATTTATTATGGTTTACTGTCCAGCACTTTCCCTGACTTATGTTGGATTGGAGTTAGAATAGTAATTTATTATGGTTAACTGTCCAGCACTTTCCCTGACTTATGTTGGATTGGAGTTAGAATAGTAATTTATTATGGTTTACTGTCCTGCACTTACCCTAATTTATGTTGGATTGGAGTAAGAATAGTAATGTATTATGGTTTACTGTCCAGCACTTTCCCTGACTTATGTTGGATTGGAGTTAGAATAGTAAATTATTATGGTTTACTGTCCAGCATTTTCCCTGACTTATGTTGGATTGGAGTTAAAATAGTAAATTATTATGGTTTACTGTCCAGCACTTTCCCTGACTTATGTTGGATTGGAGTTAGAATAGTACATTATTATTGTTTACTGTCCAGCACTTTCCCTGAGTTATGTTGGATTTGAGTTAGAATAGTAAATTATTATGGTTTACTGTCCAGCACTTTCCCTGACTTATGTTGGATTGGAGTTAGAATAGTTATTTAATATGGTTTACTGTCCATCACTTACCCTAATTTATGTTGGATTGGAGTTAGAATAGTAAATTATTATGGTTTACTGTCCAGCACTTTCCCTGAGTTATGTTGGATTGGAGTTGGAATAGTAAATTATTATGGTTTACTGTCCAGCACTTTCCCTGACTTATGTTGGATTGGAGTTAGAATGGTGAATTATCATGGTTTACTGTCCAGCACTTTCCCTGAGTTTTGTTGGATTGGAGTTAGAATAGTAAATTATTATGGCTTACTGTCCAGCACTTTCCCTTACTTATGTTGGATTGGAGTTAGAATAGTAAATTATTATGGTTTACTGTCCAGCATTTTCCCTGACTTATGTTGGATTGGAGTTAGAATAGTAAATTATTATGGTTTACTGTCCAGCATTTTCCCTGACTTATGTTGGATTTGAGTTAGAATAGTACATTATTATGGTTTATTGTCCAGCACTTTCCCTGACTTATGTTGGATTGGAGTTAGAATAGTAATTTATTATGGTTTACTGTCCATAACTTACCCTCATTTATGTTGGATTGGAGTAGGAATAGTAAATTATTATGGTTTACTGTACAGCACTTACCCTAATTTATGTTGGATTGGAGTTAGAATAGTAATTTATCATGGTTTACTGTCCAGCACTTTCCCTAATTTATGTTGGATAGGAGTTAGAATAGTAAATTATTATGGTTTACTGTCCAGCACTTTCCCTGAGTTATGTTGGATTGGAGTTGGAATAGTAAATTATTATGGTTTACTGTCCAGCACTTTCCCTGACTTATGTTGGATTGGAGTTAGAATAGTAATTTATTATGGTTTACTGTCCTGCACTTACCCTAATTTATGTTGGATTGGAGTAAGAATAGTAATGTATTATGGTTTACTGTCCAGCACTTTCCCTGACTTATGTTGGCTTGGAGTTAGAATAGTAATTTATTATGGTTAACTGTCCAGCACTTTCCCTGACTTATGTTGGATTGGAGTTAGAATAGTAATTTATTATGGTTTACTGTCCTGCACTTACCCTAATTTCTGTTGGATTGGAGTAAGAATAGTAATGTATTATGGTTTACTGTCCAGCACTTTCCCTGACTTATGTTGGATTGGAGTTAGAATGGTAAATTATTATGGTTTACTGTCCAGCATTTTCCCTGACTTATGTTGGATTCGAGTTAGAATAGTAAATTATTATGGTTTACTGTCCAGCACTTTCCCTGACTTATGTTGGATAGGAGTTAGAATAGTACATTATTATTGTTTACTGTCCAGCACTTTCCCTGAGTTATGTTGGATTTGAGTTAGAATAGTAAATTATTATGGTTTACTGTCCAGCACTTACCCTGACTTATGTTGGATTGGAGTTAGAATAGTCATTTAATATGGTTTACTGTCCAGCACTTACCCTAATTTATGTTGGATTGGAGTAAGAATAGTAAAATATTATGGTTTACTGTCCATCACTTACCCTAATTTATGTTGGATTGGAGTTAGAATAGTAATTTATTATGGTTTACTGTCCAGCACTTTCCCTAATTTATGTGGGATAGGAGTTAGAATAGTAAATTATTATGGTTTAATGTCCAGTATTTTCTCTGAGGTATGTTGGATTGGAGTTAAAATAGTGATTTATTGTTGCTTATTGTTAACTATTTTATATGAGTTATGTTTTATATTTTTTATATTTTAAAAAATTGGTTATAATTAAAAAAAGTATTAATAAATACAATTGTTTTTTAAATATTTTAGAATTATTATATATAATGTTGCTATATTATTTTTATACATAAACAAATATGATTATTTTCAACATTTTTACATACATATTACAAGTTTCAACATTTATTAAGTACAATAGTAATATAGTTTTACACACATTTTTTTATTCATACTTTCATTTGTTGATGCAAACATTTACATACTTTTTTTACACAATTTTCAATCATTTGTTTACATTTTACATTGCAGTTTTAATCATATATACATTGTTATATTACATTAATTAGTATATTAAATTTTAATTTTATTCATTAAAATGTTATATATTAATTAATTTACATATAGTTGTATTTTTCTAAAGTATGTACAAAAAACAGTGCTAATTTCTATACATATTTAAAAAAATTAACAATCAAAAACATATTTTTAATATTCAATAATTAATTAATATATAATTATATTAAAAATATTATTGTATATTTTACATTAATCATATGTTTTTTCAAAACAATAAGAACATTATAAGAACATTATTACAAAACATGGAAAAATTAATGCTATTTATTACAATTTTTTTATTAATAATGGGGATTTAGTCATATTTTTGTTTTTATTCTGCTGCCATTTTGTTTTCTGAACTTCACTTTTTAGTCTATCGACATTGTTGTTTGGGTCATTTCAGAAGACGGAACCTCGTGGTTGGGAGCTGCTTCGTGTTGGTGAATGTAAGTTTATTTAACATTATTTATAACTACATTTTAAGACATTATAGAGCTAGTTGTAGTGTGTACGTGTTGCTATGTGTTGTACTTTACAGTTTATGTGAAAAGTACGTGTTATTTTATGACGTTATTGATAACGTACTTTGTTAAATATTTCTTATGAAAGTAAGGTTAATGTATTTTATAAATGTATTAGTTTAGGTGTTTTCCTATCTTTTATTTGTTATGTTTAGGCTTTGTGGGTTTCGTATTTATTGTGGGTGGGTTTTGTTTGTTATTTATTTACAGGTGTTCGTTCTGGTGAGCAGATGGATTTTAGCTCGTATTTTTTGTAAATCACAGGTAAATGTTTAAATACATTTCCTGATTTTTCGGGATTTTGGAGCGTTTTTATCGTGATTTATTTTCGGGTTTTTTATGGTTCCGTTATCCAGAGGATTGCTACGTGGGTCCCTTATACAACAGTTGTATTTTTTGCATTTTGTGGGGATTTTTTAAAACCATGTGGATTGATTTTAGTTCTATTCGTGTTGAAACCATCTTCTTGGAACACATCCTACAGCTGCAGAACCGTAAGTTATTATTATTTTTTAGTTTGGGTTGGATTGTGCTATATTGTCTAATTTTGTTAAATGTAGTTTTATTATGTCTTGTAATAATAGATTACATTTACTTTTACATGACATAATTTAACTACATTAAAAAAAGCTCTGTTTTATTTATTGTTTGAAACATTTTTATGTGTTGCTTGTTAAAGGATAGATTTTGCTATTAGGTCTAAGTATTCTAGACCTTCAATACTTGGGTTTACTTAGTTTAGGGCCAATTTTAGATAGAGATTGCTCTATTCTTAGTTCTTGGTAGCTTTGCTCTTTTTTGATGCTTTAGATTAATTTATGAAGTGTGGGTTGTGTTCTTCCTATTGTGGCTTGGAAGGCATTATGCCATCCTTCGACTGCGTTGTTGGTTTTGGCTTTCTGTGCTATAGTACTAGCATACACATTCCACCATGGAATTTGGAATTTAGGTTGTCTGCGGTGGCCAGAGCGATGTAATCTCCCCACTCAGGTGTCTTCAAAATAGTCTAAGAAGGGCGTTAATTTTTTCTCGTTGGTGCGGTAGAAAGGGCTGTCAAGTAGTAAATTGTAATAGTTAGCAACTTCTGTTGTTGGCACATATGCCAATGCAATTAACTTTTTAATCTGATAAGCAAAGTTACTGTTTGTTGAATATTCAATGCTTTAAGTAGATTTTTGTAAGTGCCTCCATATACTTTGGTTGTAGTGATAATAACACCATTGTATTGAAGTGTGAGGATATATTTTAAGTATAGCTTGAATCATGGCGATTTCAAAGTCTATTATGATTCTTTGTGGATAGTAATTATCAGTAAAGTCTTTGATAGTTGTCAAAATTTCTACGTAGGTAGCATTTGTTTTATTTTGCAGCAGTGTATATATTAAAGTGATATTTGTTTCTTGATAGAAAGGTTTGGGACATACTTTAAAAGTTCCGTCCATCATCCAGGTTTCACACAATTTTAGTTTTTGCAAATTGCTATTTGTTGCAAAAAGTAAAATTCTTTTATCATGACTTGTGGGACACCCCCGCGCCGCACGGCCACCAGCTGCTGCGTGTGCCCCTTGCCTGCCCTCTGCCTCGCTGCTGCCTCGTTTGCCGGTTGCCGGCTGCCTCCGCTGCGGGGATTGTTTTTGCCTTGTTTTGTCACGTATTTGTGCCTGTTTTTGCCTAACTTCGTTTTTTCCTTGTTTTGTCAATTATTTGTGCCTGTATTGCTTATTTTCTTTTGGCCCGTGTTTTTGGCTTTCCTTCCTTGTTGTCCGCCTACCTCGCCGCCCTCCGCCCTCCCTTCCCGTCACCGCCGCTTGTCCCCGCCCCTTTTTTCTCTTCTGTAACCCTCCCCGCTCCCGCCTCCCAGCTGCTCCGCCCACCCGCGCACTTCGCCTTAAATGGCGACCGTGCGAACGCGCAGCGGTCACGCGCAGCGGGCGCGCCGATTGTGCGCCGAAGGCACGCCAAAGGTAAGCCCGTCTGCGCCCGTCCGCGACCGGATCGCGACCAGCGCCAGGACCCCTGGTCCTCGAAGACCCCGACCGACCCGCAGGACGTACTCTGCCGCCACCCTCAACGCACTCAACACCGGCCGACGCCCAGAGTGCCACCATGCCACACCACGTCGCACCCACGGACCCTTCAGCTGCCACGCCTGCAAGTTCTCCTGCATCCGGACCTGCCTCGCACCAACACCCGCCAAGTCAAACACCAGCAGCACCCACCTCAAGTGCATCCTGCTCAACACCCGCTCCGTCCACAGACACGCCATCGAACTCTGGAACCTCCTCGACACCACAGCCCCTGACGTTGCCTTCCTCACGGAGACCTGGATGAACGCCTCTTCAGCTCCCGACGTCGCCATCGCTATCCCAGAGGGCTACAAGATCGTCCGGAGGGACCGAAACGCCAACCAGATGGGAGGAGGCATCGCCATCGTCCACAGGAGCACCATCCGTCTCACGACCAGCACCGACAACACCCTGACCAGCGCCGAACACCTGCATTTCCAGATCCACACCAACCCGAACACCACCCTCAGAGGCACCCTGATCTACCGACCCCCTGGACCACGCACACAATTCAGCGAGGACATCGCCGACTTCGTCAGCCCGCATGCCCTCCCCTCCGCTGACTACATCCTCCTGGGAGACCTCAACTTCCATCTGGAGAACAACAACGACCGCAACACCAGCACCCTGCTCGACAACCTCGCCAACCTGGGACTCAAGCAACTGGTGTCCACCCCCACCCACCTCGCCGGACACACACTCGACGCAGTCTTCTCTTCCAGCACAGACATCGACTTCAGCCACGCCACTGAGCTTCAATGGACGGACCACAGCTGCGTCCACTTCACCTTCAAGAGAACGACGACCCACCACCACCAGCAACAGGCTGTCCGCAGAAGCTGGAACAAGATCACAGCAGACCAGCTCGCCACCTCCCTGAGCCAGCACCCTCCCGCCAGCTTAGCGAACCCCAGCCAGGCCGCCGACAACCTCACGAAGTGGATCAGCAACTGCGCGGACGAACTCGCCCCACTGAGGACCCCGCCGAGCAGACCCGGCAGCAAGAAGGCCCCATGGTTCACCGACGAACTCAAAAGCTCCAAGAAGAACTGCCGAGCCCTCGAGAAAGTCTGGAGAAGGGAACCGACACCGGACAACAGGACCTCCTTCAAACTTGCCACCCGGAAACACCACCAGCTGATCCGCGCCGCCAAGAAAACAGCATTCAAGGACCGGTTGGACAACAACGCACACAACTGCAAGGAACTCTTCAACATCGTGAAAGAGCTTTCCAACCCCAGCGCAGGAAACAACGACATCACCCCATCGCAAGACCTCTGCAACTCCCTCGCTTCATACTTACACAACAAGATCACGGACATACACAGCAGCTTCAACAACCAACCAACGCACACCATGACCGAACAACCGCCCCCCACCACCACCCTCCACGCCTGGACCCCGATCAGCACCGAAGACACCATCCACACGATGAACTCCATCCACTCCGGATCACCGACCTACCCCTGCCCTCACCACGTCTTCAACAAGGCCGACGCTGTCATCGCACCCCACCTGCGAGACATCATCAACACATCCTTCGACACCGCCACCTTCCCTGAGAGCTGGAAGCACGCCGAACTCAGCGCTCTACTCAAGAAACCCACAGCGGACCCCACCGAACTCAAGAACTACCGCCCCATCTCGCTCCTCCCGTTTCCAGCCAAAGTCATCGAGAAGACCGTCAACAAGCAGATGGCCGCCTTCCTCGAGACAAACGGATCCCTCGACCCCTCACAGTCCGGCTTCCGAGCCAACCACAGCACCGAGACCGCCCTCATCGCCGCCACCGATGACATCCGAGCCCTGATGGACAAGGGAGAAACAGCGGCCCTCATCCTCCTAGACCTCTCCGCGGCATTCGACACGGTCTGCCACCGCACCCTAGTACGGCGCCTCAGCAACATCGGCATCCAGGACAAGGCGCTGGAATGGATCATCTCCTTCCTCGACGGAAGAACACAGAGAGTCCGCCTTCCACCGTACAAGTCAGAGGCCTCCGAAGTCATCTGCGGCGTCCCCCAAGGATCATCTCTGAGCCCCACCCTCTTCAACGTCTACATGAGCCCCCTCGCGGCCATCGTACGCAAACACAACCTCAGCATAATCTCCTACGCCGACGACACCCAGCTGATCCTCTCCCTGACCAACGACCCCGCCGCCGCCAGAGCCAACCTGCACGAAGGGATGAAAGAGGTAGCCGAGTGGATGACAACCAGCCGCCTGAAACTGAACTCGGACAAGACGGAGGTCCTCATCCTGGGCTCCTCACCCTCCGCCTGGGACGACTCCTGGTGGCCTCCCGCCCTGGGCACCGCACCCAAACCGACAGACCATGCACGAAACCTGGGCTTCATCCTGGACTCCTCCCTCTCCATGACCAGGCAAGTCAACAACGTCTCCTCGGCGTGCTTCAACATCCTACGCATGCTACGGAAGATCTTCTGGTGGATCCCCACCGAGACCAGGAAGACCGTCACCCAGGCCCTCGTCACCAGCCGACTGGACTACGGCAACGCCCTCTACGCCGGTACCACCGCCAAGCTCCAGAAGAGACTCCAGCGGATCCAGAACGCCTCAGCCAGACTCATCCTCGACATCCCACGAACCAGCCACATCTCCGGACATCTGAGAGACCTTCACTGGCTCCCCGTCAACAAAAGAATCACCTTCCGCCTCCTCACCCACGCACACAAGGCCCTACACGACCAAGGCCCGAGCTACCTCAACAGCCGAGTCAACTTCTACGCTCCCAAACGCCACCTCCGATCAGCCAACCACGCCCTCGCCGCCGTCCCCCGCATCCGAAGAGCGACTACAGGAGGAAGGTCCTTCTCCTACCTGGCCGCCAAGACCTGGAACTCCCTCCCGACCGACCTGCGCCTGACCCAAGACCACCTCTCCTTCAGGAAGAAGCTGAAGACCTGGCTGTTCGAGCAGTAGCGGCACCCCCCCCCCCCCCCAGCGCCTTGAGACCCTACGGGTATGTAGCGCGCTCTATAAGTGTCACTGATTGATTGATTGACTTTGGTTATCATACATTAAGAATTTATCTTCGTTGTGTGTAATGGTATATTCAGGATATATTTTAATGTCTTGAAAAGTTTCAGGTGCTGGTGGAGTTGGATCAGAAGCTCGTTTTGTTTTAGCTATTAATCTTTTTAAGTAGGGGATTGAAGGTAACTGTCCTGTTACATGTTCTGGCACTTTGCTTAAAACATTTTTCAAAATCGTGGTGCTTGTGTCTTGTGAGCCTGTACTAGCTTCTCTCAATGTCTCTAGTGCTTCTCTTACTTCGACTTCTGTTACATTGGGTGGGTGGTTATGCTCACGTACATTTACAACATTGTTATCAACAGTAGTTGCTGTACCATAGCATGCAGTTGAGTAATATTTACTACATTTCCAATGGGTTTTATTCCCTTTGATTCTTTCTTGCGTGTAGGTGTAACCCATGTAGCTCAGCATTATTTTCCCTTTTTGAGAAGTAATAAAAGTAGATCCTGTTGCCATGTCTAAGGTAGATCTGTGAAGACATATATATGTTTTTTTAGAAAAAGTGATAAATATTTATTTAGATGTCTAGGTTAAAAGGAGAAAGTGCAAACACATACTTACAAAGTTGTTTTCCTGCCAATTAGATGTTTACTGTTCTTCTATGTAGAGTTTCACTGTTTAATGTTCTGTAGTTGTGGTAGAGAATAATACAAAAAAATTATATCGTTTTATAGTTGTTTGTTTCTACTTTCTGATTATTAATAGACACAGTGGGTATACTTACTTAATGTAGTAGAAGATGTTGTTTGTGTAGTTGTAGATTGGTAGATGAAGTTTGTATATTCTGTAAAAGAAAGTTAATTTGTGTTATTTATTGTACTAGGATATATTAGTAGGTTATAACATATCAAGTGTTTAGGAACTTTACTTTGCTACTTTTTTAATTATTTAAAAGCTTTCTAGGTAGAAATGGATAAGACAGTTCATAATTTCATTTAATTATTATCTTGTTGTTGATGTTGATAGGATGTTGTAGTTATATTTTACAAAAAAGAAAGACCATGTATTTAGTTTAGGGAGTGTAGCTAGTTTTCGACAGGTTTGTGTGATTAAAAAAAATGGGACTTCACTTACTTAAGTTGTAGTATGTTGTGTTGTAGTCATTGTAGTAGGTGTGTATTCTCTTCTCTTCAGCAAGGTAACAGTTTTTCTCCAAGTTAGGGCCAAAAATGGTAATTTAAGTTAAGTCTGTAATTGTATTTATAGTAGAGAGTTAATTAATGGTTGTATTTGATTGGTTCAATTACCAATTTTTTAAATTCATTGGCTGGGAACATTAGTTTGAATTTGAAAGCCGTTATTTTGTAAAGAGCTTGTAGCATCAATAATTGTTTACGATTTTATATGACAAAATGTATTATATGTGTTTTAATTTAATGGTAAATAATTATTACAATGTTGGAATTAGTGAAATGTAATTAAAAGTAAACTGATAAGAGTGTATGATAGTGTTTGGTAATGTTTATATTACTAATATATTTTTATTATTATATATAAATAAACAAAATATGTAGTATATACATATATGTTAGAAAAGCATTTTTTTAATGTAAATAACTATGAAAAAGTGAATAAGTGAAAGGTATTGTGTATATAAGGTTATAGAGAATATGACAATATTTTTGGTATATTTAACTAAGTACAAAGGTAGTCGATATTAGTGATATCAATATTTGTGTAGAAGGTAATGTTATTTTAAAGATTGTCGATCATGTAGTAGTCGATATTTATGTAGTCGATATAATTGTTAACGATATTAAAGTAGTCGATAAATAAATATCGATATTTGTGTAAATCATTGTTTAAGTATATGGTGGTGATATTTTTGTAGACGATGTATTTGTGACGATATTTTTGTAAGTCGGTGTTTTTGTTATCGATATTTCATCATGGAACCCTCAAAACCCAAAGAATAAAGTAAAAGGTGTTTCCTTCGCTCAGTTCTGAACCTTAATGCTCCAATAGCACCAATATAAGTCACAAAAGCATCATACCAGTTCCTCCATTGTACAGGTGGAGTACCTGGTGTTTCAAGGAAAGGTGGAGGAGGCGACACTGACTGCATGTTTAACACCAGAAAGAACACAAGAATTGTAAAAATTAATCAACGTATTGTACATAAGCAAGTCACACAACACAATGTTGAAGCTTTCATAGCAAAAAACCCCCCAAAAAAACACATAAAGTAATGTGTAAATATACTCAACTCTATAAATTGTTCACAATCACTGTTGGTGCACAGTACCAGGAAACAAACACATATTGTAATGTGCGTGTCGTAGACTACACATTCCAATGTCTAAAAGAGTTCCGAAAACGTTGCAGCAAAAGTTTAAAAGAGTGTGTGCATCACTGCGTGAATCACCTCTGCGCAAATGTTTATTCCCGAAACGTTGCAGCAAAGTTTAAAAGAGTGTGCGCCGGAACCAGCGACATCACCCCCTTACAAGACCTCTGCAACTGACTCGCCTCGTTCTTCCACAGCAAGATCGCAGATATACACAACAGTTTCAGCACACAGCCGACACACCCTACGACCGTGCCAATGCCCCCATCACCACCCTCCGTGCCTGGACCCCGGTCGACACGAAAAAAAACCATCCGCACGATGAACTCCATCCACTCCGGATCACCAACCGACCCCTGCCATTACCACGTCTTCAACAAGGCCGATTCCGTCATCGCATCCCATCTCCGGGACATCATCAACGCTTCCTTCGACACCGCCACCTTCCCAGAGAGCTGGAAGCACGCCGAACTCAGCACCCTACTGAAGAAACCCATTATCAGCGGACCCCACCGACCTCAGAAACTACCGCCCCATCTTGCTCCTTCCTTTTCCTGCAAAGGTCATCGAGAAGACCATCAACAGACAGCTGGCCGCCTTCCTTGATACGAATGGATCCCTCGAACCCTCGCAGTCCGGCTTCTGGGCCAACCACAGCACCAAGACCGCCCTCATCGCAGCCACCGACGACATCCGAGCCCTGCTCGACAACGGGGAAACAGCGTCCCTCATCCTACTGGACCTCTCCGCAGCGTTCGACACGGTCTGCCACTGCACCCTAGTGCAGCGCCTCAACAACATCTGAATCCAGGAGAAGGCACTGGAGTGGATCATCTCCTTCCTCGCCGGAAGAACACAGAGAGTCCGCCTCCCCCGTTCAGATCAGAGGCCACCGAAGTCATCTGCGGCGTACCACAAGGATCATCGCTCAGCCCCACGCTTTTCAACATCTACATGAGCCCCCTCGCGGCCATCGCACGCAAACACAACCTCAACATCATCTCCTACGCCGACGACACCCAGCTGATCCTCTCCCTCACCAACAACCCCGCAACCGCCAGAACCAACCTACACCAAGGGATGAAAGACGTAGCCGAGTGGATGATGAACAGCTGCCTGAAACTGAACTCAGATAAGATGGAAGTCCTCATCCTAGATCATCACCCTCCGCCTGGGACGACTCCTGGTGGCCCCCTGCCCTGGGCAGCGCACCCAAACCAACGGACTACGCACGCAACCTGGGCTTCATCCTGGACTCCTCCCTCTCGATGACCAGACAAGTCAACGCCGTCTCCTCGTCTTGCTTCAACATCCTACGCATGCTACGTAAGATCTTCCGGCGGATCCCCACCGAAACCAGGAAGACGGATACCCAGGCCCTCGTCACCAGCCGATTGGACTATGGTAACTCCCTCTATGCCGGAACCACAGCCAAACTTCAGAAAAGACTCCAGCGCATTCAAAACGCCTCAGCACGACTCATGCTGGACATGCCCCGACACAGCCACATCACCGGACACCTGAGAGACCTGCACTGGCTCCCCGTCAGCAAGAGAATCACGTTCCGACTTCTCACCCATGCACACAAAGCTCTCCACAACCAAGGCCCCAGATACCTCAATGACCGCCTGACCTTCTACACTCCCACCCGCCAGCTACGATCGACCAGCCACGCCCTCGCCGCCGTTCCCCGCATCTGAAGAGCCACAACGGAAGGAAGATCCTTCTCCTACCTGGCTGCCAAGACATGGAACTCCCTCCCCATCCACCTCCGCCTGACCCAAGACCACCTCTCCTTCAGGAAGCAACTCAAGACCTGGCTGTTCGAGCAGTAGCGGACACCCCTCCCCCAAGCGCCTTGAGACCCTCCGGGTGAGTAGCGCGCTATACAAATGCTTTGATTGATTGATTGATCACTGCGTGAATCACCTCTCTGCAAATGTTTATTACGATGAGACAGTGTGCGTATAACTGTGCACGCTCACTGTGATGGTTACCACAGTGCGCAAATAAATGGTATGGAAAAACAAGGCTTCTTCCAGTGTGCGTGTCACTGTGCACGCTCTTCGTTCTTTGAATAAAACATGAAATTGAAAAAATTCACCAGCTCAAATGTAACAACGAAGAATAATGTAAATAGCGTAACAAATGCTCCCAAATTGCGATGATACAAAGTATTTGCTGTAACAACATGAAGCGAGCTGACAAAATGGCGTCAGGCGACGCTGCGTTTCATTGCGTGCCACTGACGTGCCATAAGCTTAACCCAAAATGGCGATGGCGCTGCGTTGCGTTCAACGTGCATTCCAAAGCAGCTGCAACTGCCAAAGTCAATACGCTAAAGGTCAAGCACCTTTAATTATGCATTGAGAAAAAAAAACAGTACCTTGTACGACTCGTTCCAGAAAGGAACAGACACAGCAGACACAGCCTTACTCCGACAACCTTGACGAGGATGCTGACTTCAGAGGATCGTTCCGACACTTGTCCCTTTGCATGAGTATGATCGTCGCCACAAAATCTATAGTGAAATCAACCACCAACACGGATTATTGAAAGTAAGTTGTCTTTATTGTAGACAAGTGCCGCGCAGCAACCAGCAGGCAAAGAAGATAAAAGTCAACTGTCACAAGAAGAATAGTACGACGTCAACATTCTGAGGCAGAACACACACAGATTCACGTGATGCGCCTCGTGCTACATATGTAATTAAAAGGTGAAACACTACACCAACCCAATTACGTTTGCGTTTGATGGCTTCCGCCTCCGTAAAATGTGTCTCCTGTAAACTAACAAAATCAATGGGAAGCCATATGAGACAAAATTCTCTGTCTCTTAATAGGATTAACAAAATCTTTTACATTCCAAGATACGACTCTTAATTTAAAACATTAACAAGTTATAGAAAACTATATGACCATCAGTAATGAGAGTAAAGGAATGAAGAAAATGGGTATATATGAAAGAGAATATATACTAGAGCATACAAGAAAGGAAAAAAAGAGGAAAAATAGAAAAGGGAAAGGAAAGAAGGGACTAAAAGCACAGCAAGAAGGGAGAGTTGTCAAACTGACGACTGTACTATGTACCGTTTAAGGGGGAAAGAAGGACAACAATGACTGGTGACAAACAAATGAAGATGGCACAACCAACAAGGGCGGAGGTATCAAATCAGGATACCAACATGACAAATAGGGAAATGGGCAATCGGACTCTAAATAACCTGCAAAGGAAATAAAGAAGAAAAATTACAACAAACGAGTGAGAGAACAAGCATCAAAATGAAACCTGTGAGGGAAGCATACATCAGTAAAACAGGCACAATAAAGAGTTGCATAAAATTCAAGTGAAAGAGGAAGGACCCGGAATCTCCATTGATGATGTTTAGTGAGAGTGAATAAATTTTCTTTGGTCTGCAGGATTCTCAAACGTAAAGGTATTATATGGCCGAGATACCCGCCACCCCCTTTCAACACAATCCCCAAGAATTGGGAAACCGGAAACAGTTCTTGAACTTTTGGAAGGCGGGAAGGGAGTCACCCTTCCCGGCCGTATTTATTAAAATATGAAACAAAAGAAAACATTAAAATAACAGTTTCATATAATGTACAATTTCATTTCCACATTACGATGTTGGCTAACCTTAACAGATCTCTAATACAGAGGTTCTCCTAGCCGAACTAACATCCTACAAAACATTTGCCTTGAAATTGTACATCCTAACGTTAAGGGCCAACGGCAAGGTCGTAACCGGTGTCAGATCCCTAAACCAGAAATACCCCCCTCACTTGTGAGAGGGGCGACCGCACAGAGGCGTACCTCAAGTGCATTTACCAATTTCCCTTTGTACTTGACGGGGGCCCAAATAAACTCGACGCCATTTAACGGTCGTTCGAGGACTCGTGTGAGGTGTCTAAAAGGTAGCGTAAACCCCCTCCCGCACCCCACACAACTTACCCATCTGCCGTCGCAGATGTCCTGGCCCCGGGAAATTCCCCAGGAGGGGCCGTAGCCCCTCCTATCCAGGAAGGGGCCGTAGCCCCTCCTATCCAGGAAGGGGCCTTGACCACCTTTCCTTTCCTTCCGGCGGCCTCTCCTTAGACAGGACCGCCTCCCCATTGAGGGGCCAATTGGCCACCTCCCCCGCGCGCTCCCATCCGTAATGGGTGACGCCCCCTCATAGGGATCTTCCAATTACTGCTCACCGATCATGACCTTACCGCCCGACCAAAATAAATACGACAGTTTTACCTAAGTTACTAAGATCTCTAAAGCAAAACAGCATATATTATCAAGCGTAAATACTGATCAATCCTCGTTCAAAATTACTTTATTAGCAAAAATATACTGAAAATAATCAATCTTTATTGCATCGTTAAGAACTATCACGACAATCACCACAACCTGTAAGAAAGCAGAGAAAAACCAAAGATACTATATCAACTGTATTTACAACGAATCGCTGTCCTCAGGGGCTGGTGGGTGGGTCAAAATTACTCTTCGTTCCGTCTCGAGCTCACGTGCAGCGGGGAGGTGCAGCTTCAGAGCACAGGAACAAGAGGATGCTTTGTTGGCTTCCGCTCCTTTTATCCGTCTTCAGGGTGGGCGTGAACCTGCCCCCGCCTGCCTCCAAGGGCGTGGCCGGCCGTGTTGGTGTCTAGGCCAGCCCACTCTAGGGCGGGAAAAAGGCGCGCCCCGGCTACGCCGCTTCGGGCATACCAGCCGAGACTCGCCTCCCGCCCAAGATGGCTTCCCGGGGGGATCGTGGTACTCGACCATACGTTCGGGGGGACCGATTGGTCGCCCCTTTCCATATGGCCGAGATACCCGCCACCCCCTCTCAACACAATCCCCAAGAATTGGGAAACCGGAAACAGTTCTTGAACTTTTGGAAGGCGGGAAGGGAGTCACCCTTCCCGGCCGTATTTATTAAAATATGAAACAAAAGAAAACATTAAAATAACAGTTTCATATAATGTACAATTTCATTTCCACATTACGATGTTGGCTAACCTTAACAGATCTCTAATACAGAGGTTCTCCTAGCCGAACTAACATCCTACAAAACATTTGCCTTGAAATTGTACATCCTAACGTTAAGGGCCAACGGCAAGGTCGTAACCGGTGTCAGATCCCTAAACCAGAAATACCCCCCTCACTTGTGAGAGGGGCGACCGCACAGAGGCGTACCTCAAGTGCATTTACCAATTTCCCTTTGTACTTGACGGGGGCCCAAATAAACTCGACGCCATTTAACGGTCGTTCGAGGACTCGTGTGAGGTGTCTAAAAGGTAGCGTAAACCCCCTCCCGCACCCCACACAACTTACCCATCTGCCGTCGCAGATGTCCTGGCCCCGGGAAATTCCCCAGGAGGGGCCGTAGCCCCTCCTATCCAGGAAGGGGCCTTGACCACCTTTCCTTTCCTTCCGGCGGCCTCTCCTTAGACAGGACCGCCTCCCCATTGAGGGGCCAATTGGCCACCTCCCCCGCGCGCTCCCATCCGTAATGGGTGACGCCCCCTCATAGGGATCTTCCAATTACTGCTCACCGATCATGACCTTACCGCCACAGGCCGGATAGTTGACCGGCTATCCGGACCCCCCACAAAACACTCCTACCTAAAGGTCATGCTGTAAACTCCTTAACCATGCTATGAAGTCTCCTATGAGTAATTCGTTCCCCACCCGGGACAAATGAACACCGTCCCCCAAATACATACTGTCCCCTTTAATACAACCATGCGAAACAGAATGCAGTGTACTTGAATGAAACAATCTACTCATTTTATTATTAATTTTCCTTACTGAATGATTCAGCGCAGAAACAGAAATAGCCCCCCGCCACACTTTCCGTGGGATCATATGGGACCATGCAATTGTGCACCCTGGAACTCTTCTCGCCAACCAACTTACCGTGGAAAGCATCGCCTCAAGAAGAAGTCGTCTACCAGTGGTCACCAAATCATTGCCCCCAAGATGTACTATGACTACAGACGGCGGTGACCTTGTCCGCCCTAACAAAACCTCAAAAAATGCTTGAAACTGGTCAATACAGAGCCCGCCCTTTCCGTAGAAGGACACACTGTACCCGTATACCCCAGCCACGTGAATCATGTCACCTGCTTTGAATACGTCCGCGGCACGCCTCACGTATGAGTGGCCCACGACCCACACCTCCTTTTTCACAGCCGGTAATGTCTGACCGCTGGCCCCCCGGTGTCGGGTCGACTGGACAGTCCGCCCCGCCTCGTAGGCTTGCGCAACTGAAAAACCAAACAAAAACAAGAAGCGTGAGTACATCGTTACAGCTTTACAACATGTGCAACCGTACATACCTCTTATAACAGTTCGAGGACCAACGCCCCACACGTTTTATTTGATCAACATTCAGACCCCTGGCTGTAGCTTCCGTAGCAGCCCCTATCCGAAAGGAATGGGTCCCAAAGTCGCCGGGGTTCAAGCCCGCGGCAGAAATCGACATCGCAAGCACCCGCTGAAACTGAAACCTCGTCAGTGGGGTGGCGTCAGCGTGTCTTAACAAGGTCCCCCCCATGCTGCCACCCTCTGCGCTAAATATGCTTCTACGCACCCAACAGGGCACATGGCAGACCCGGGGATCCTCTGGATGATTACACAGTCCCCGATTGCATCCTGATCGGATTTGGACTTTACAAACGAGACCATCATCGTCTCCTCTCTGACCTGAATGTGTTCCCGGCACAGTCCCCCCATCGTATCCTGCTTGTTCTTTGCCACTAATTCGCTTACCCGCATAGCCCCATGGAATGCTAATGCAAATGCGGCTCGGAACAACACTGCTTCGTACTGGGATGAACATGTTACCGGTAGCACGGATAATAACAGGGCCAACCTATCCAAACCTATCGGGTGCCTATCGTCTACTCTGCGACCCTCAAGGCGTTGCCACCCCCGTAGCGCTTTCTGCACAACAAAAGACGCTGTCGGGTCCTGGATCCCATGAGCCCTTGCCATGAAGGAAATGGCGGCCCGATGCCTCTGGGCCGTAGCTACTGACTTGCCTGCGTGACGTAAAGAGAGCAGGAATCTCACTACACACTCTTCCAAACCCCAAAGCTCCCTCCCGGCAGTACCCAAAAAGGCCCAATAGGAACGGAACGCCCCTTCATATGCCTTCCTCGTCCTGGGTGCTAAACTCTCTCCCACGAGGTCTTGTAGTTCGGGGCACCGAGAGACCAGAGAGCTTCGGGAAAGGGTGCCGCCACCGGGTCCGCTGTGGGCAGAAAACCCCAGAAGGCCTGCATACGGAAACGAGAGAGCGCATCAGCCGCTTGGTTCATCACCCCCGGCACGTGCCGCGCCCTAAACAGTACATTTAGTTGCATGCACAACAACACAATTTCCTTGAGTAGTCTCAGAATCAATTTGCAACGTGCTGCCTGACTATTGATACACTCAACCACGGTCATGTTATCAGACCAGAAAACCACAGAGTGACCCCTAAACCCTTCTGGCCATGTTTTCAAGGCCACCAGAATAGGGAACAGTTCGAGAAAAGCAATGTTACTCGTCAACCCGCACTCATGCCACCATGACGGCCATTTTTGAGCCGACCATTGTGTACCCAATATGGCGCCAAAACCCACACTCCCCGCCGAGTCTGTCCATAGTCCCAACTCCTCGGAAGACACTGCTGGTTTATTCCAGACAATTCGACCATTGAAATCCGCCAGGAATGCAATCCAAATGCGCATGTCCTGGCGAACCTCCGCCGAGAGTCTCGTACGATGATGTCCTTCCTTCAAGCCGACCATGGACTGTGCAATCGAGCGGGAAAAGGGGCGTGCCATTGGCATTACTCTTAGGGCAAAATTCAACTGACCTACCACCTGTTGCAATTGATGTAAGTTCACTTTCGTTGCACGAATACATGTCTCAAGGGATAACCTGAATTTTAACACCTTTTCTTTAGGTAAACGAAAACAACCTTCCACTGAGTCGAGCTCGATCCCCAGAAACTCGATTAAGGTCGAGGGACCCACCGTCTTACCTGGCGCCAATGGCACACCAAATTGATTCATTAGGACACAAAATTCATGTAAGGCCTGTCCACACTCAGAATCCCCGGCTGCCCCCAGAAACAGAAAGTCATCGAGATAGTGCATTACATGTTGAAAACCTGTCTTCCTCGTGAATACCCACTGCAGAAAACAACTGAATTTCTCGAAATAGGCACATGAAATCGAGCATCCCATTGGCATACATTTATCCATGTAATAGCGACCCTGAAACTGAAAACCAAGGAGACGCTGATCGTCTGGGTGTACCGGGAGCAACCGGAACGCTGACTCGATGTCCGATTTGGCCATCAGCGTCCCGGGCCCCAGGCGATTCAACATGGCAACGGCCTCATCGAAAGATGCGTACCGCACCGAACATACTTCCGGATCTATCGCGTCATTCACGGAAAGACCATGTGGGGCTGACAAATTGTGTATCAGCCGAAACTCACCCGGGTCCTTCTTGGGAACCACCCCTAGAGGAGAACACACAAAATTAGCAACTGGTGGCAAATCGAATGGACCGGCGACACGACCTCGAGTCACCTCTTTCCTAATCTTTACCTGCACCACCGCCGTGTGCTGTAAGACCGACATTTGATTCTTACAGTCCGGTACCCCTTGAAAATCCCCCACTGGGATGCGGAAACCATATGAAAACCCGTTCCGTAACACCCCAGCGGAAGCATAATCTGGGTATTCGCTGAGCCAAGGAATCATTGCCATGGTATCAATCGGGGTCGTTAAAGGCGCCCCTCGGACTATATTAGACCTGTTTGGCGCCTCCCTTACCACCGTTATCACCCGTTTTGGCTCTGCACATGAACTCAGGATGGGATGGCTGCCCGCATCCCCCACACTCATGTCTGAATTTGCATGACCCCTGGGGCCTGGTACATTTGCCCCTGTTAAAATTCCAACAGATCCCCCTTTTACCTGTGTTGCCACTCGGCTTCGTGTGGGACTCGTTACCTGTACCCGTCCGAAAGGGCGTCCCAGAGTTTTGGCGGGAGGATTCCCCCCCGTTACTCCCTACTAATGGCACCTTCAACATCCCTGTACTCTCCATTTTTTGCCAAGACACAGAGTCGTAACAGTCCCAGGACAACAACGGGTTGTGTTCCTTAGCTTTTCTAAACAGATTATCATAGCAGAACCACTGATTGCCCCCATATGCCACAGAATACTCCATAATACGTGACTGATAAATGGGTAACTCGGTCAACAACTCAGGTCTGCGCTCCCCCATGATGGAAGTAAAAATTCCCCATGCTCTGCCCCAAGTACCAATGGTCTCATCAACCTTAAAGGCGGCCATTTTAGCGCGCCAAACACTCGGATGCATGAGCTCTTTTTGACTCTTTACATGCTCGATCTCGTAATGGTCGGTAAGCAATGAAAACATGTTTACATATTTGTCCGCCCAAATCAATTCCTTGACTTCTAGTGGGACGTGCTGGGCAATCTTCTCCTTTCGAGAAGGTGCAGAGTCCCCCCCCGCAATCGGCAATGGCCGCTTACCTGAAGTAGACCCCACGCTTGTCGCCGAACTTGGGCCTGCTGTACTTCCAACCGCTGGGACCTGCGGGGGAACAGGAGATGGAGTCTTCGCAGCCTCCATAGATTCCCGCAGTTGCCTCATCACTGCCCGGGCGTCGTCAGCCGTGGCGCCCTCGCTATCGTTTCCCAACCACGCTGCCAATCGCGCCGCTAACTCGGGGGCATATCCTCCCTGTTCGCAGGGGTGACCACCACAGGGATTGGGTTCCCCTCCTTTGGCGCCGGGGTTGGCTCCTCTCGTGGCGCTTCGGGAACCGGGGTTTCCCCCCCAAGTGCTCCCCTTCTGGGCCTCTTGCTCTTTCCACCGGGAATTGTTCCCTGTAAAGGCCGTTTCGGTCCTCCCTCCCCGTCCTTAGCCTCCACCTTTCTCTTCAGATCGGCTATCTCCTTCATCAGCATGCGGAGCATCTCCTCGGTACCGACCCGCTTTCCGACCTTCTTGGGCATTCTTAGACGGGATATCTGTAAGACAAAAAGAGGGATTACAACGCTCAAAATTGCTCTTCGTTCCGTCTCGAGCTCACGTGCAGCGGGGAGGTGCAGCTTCAGAGCACAGGAACAAGAGGATGCTTTGTTGGCTTCCGCTCCTTTTATCCGTCTTCAGGGTGGGCGTGAACCTGCCCCCGCCTGCCTCCAAGGGCGTGGCCGGCCGTGTTGGTGTCTAGGCCAGCCCACTCTAGGGCGGGAAAAAGGCGCGCCCCGGCTACGCCGCTTCGGGCATACCAGCCGAGACTCGCCTCCCGCCCAAGATGGCTTCCCGGGGGGATCGTGGTACTCGACCATACGTTCGGGGGGACCGATTGGTCGCCCCTTTCCATTCTGAAAGGTCACTTTAAAGAGACATGGATGAAAAAGAACATATCGCGCTACTAGGGGCTGAAGTGCAGGTCTTAGTTCAAGGAAGTCTTTCCGGTGCTTTGCAAACACTGTAGCGACAACTTGGAAAATAAACAACTTAGCACCAGACCAAACTAGATGTTTTTGTCTTGGCTGCATTTAAAACTTGGAGATTGTCAGTGAACTGCAAGAAGAGGAAAATCACTCTACAAGGTTTTGATGGAGCCGATGAAGAAGATAGGTGGGGATCAAGTCTGTGAGCTCACTGGATATTCAATTTAGTCAATGCAGGAAGATCTAGAAACTTTGGAAAAAAGTAAGTGAAGAAAACCACTAGATCATTCCCTTCAAGACTCTCCAAAAGATCATGAAGGTTATTACTAACCCTGGGCGTAGTGGGCGTAGTGGGGCTTCGCGGAGCTACGTGAAGTGAGCGAGAAACTACGCCCACCTCCGCACTCCACGTAGCCCCACTACGCACCGCAGGCCTCCCTCCCGCCATCCCTAAATACTTTAAATTAAACGTGTAAAAGAATTAAAAGGCACTTACCTTGCCCGCCAGTGCCCGCCGCGTCCCCGGGGCTCGCTCTCTTCATTGTTGCCGTCTTGTTTACTAATGCGCCTGCACGGCCGGCCGCGCATGCGCATTTCTCAGATTTGGAGTCGGTCCATTTTGGGCCCCTGGGGGGACGTTTTTAATACAGGGACGTTTTTGCAGCGTAGCTGCAATATCGGCCGTGTAACAAAATCGGCAGAAAACCGGCCCTGGCCAACGACTCTGCCATCCCCTTCAACCCCTGGGGCGGCTGGCCGAGCACTTTGCCTGGGCTGGTTTTGGAATACCCTGCTTTCTCCCTCTTCTCACGGGACTCAACTTGAAGAGTCTGGGCACATTGTGGAATTATAACAATGGGTCAATTATTTGACCCAGAGGGTTTTCGAGACTTTATGATTTACAAGATGCTTTTGGGTTACCCCGCCATTCTTTTTTCAAATATCTTCAATTAAGGTATTTCATGTGGACGAACACAGGACATCGATAGGTCCAATCTCTCTTCATATTTTTTTAATCATGGTATTAAACCCACTACAAGCATGATCTATCAAGCATTTCTGCAATTTTCTGTGTAAGATACTCTATTTCCATCAAAATGGAGCAGACTGTATTAATCTGAAGTATCAGCTGAAGAAATTCAGAAGGCCTTAGAACTACTAAATCGTTCAGTACACTTTGTCAATCTTAAGCTACAACAGAGGCGCACATTGTGTCTTTTATACTATACCCCAGATGTCATTGTAAAAATGGGAGTAACTGCTCCGACATTATCTCATAAAGGATTCCGAATGCCTTACCTGTCATTTCTTCATCGTGGGTGAGCATCCTTGCTCCTCAGCTGTGACGGGAGCGTTTCTCTCACGCCCGTCCTTTTGTTTGTTTGTTTTCCTGCAGAACTTGCCCACATTTTATTCATAGTATTAATCGGAGCATGTATAGACAGACAATGTGTGAACACATTTTAATGTCCAAACCCTCCTTTTTGTTATTGGCCAATATTTAATATGTGGAAGACAATGGAGCTTGGCAAGGTTTACTTTTAATCACTGACTTTTTCACTCAGTCAGCCTTACATTACCTTGAATTCTCAGAGAGTTGCTGTGATTAATTAATTGTGGAAGGAACCTTTTCCACAGTAATTCTCTGATTTGATCTCAATTAACAGCAGAAACTAAAATAGACCATTTGGACAATACCAATTTGTCCCAGACAATGCGCTTTTTTTGTACCTGAATTTTGCCGTTTGTCACTATGTTTAAACAAGGTCTCATTTCAAGCAAGATTGGACTATAGCTAAGTTGAGTTTCATAATAATTTAAAATTATTGCATAGCTTATTGATCCCAACAAGAGCTCTAGCTGTTATTTCTGTTTGGCTGCTACAACACATGCTCTATTCCTAAAACTTCATTTTTTACATCAGATTTTCCATTCTGTCTGGCCATTTTCAGTGCTTTCAATGCTCACTCATCATTTTATGGGGAGAACAAAATCTTCTTTTTGTGGAGCTGGTTCTTCAATGCCTTTCTCAACTTTGACAGACCATAATCCTTATTCTGTTCTTTCAACGAATATGGAGAACTCTGATAATATGTCACCACTTTCCATTAAGGAAACTTTGGTAGCTTTATCTAATATTCTACAACGCACCAACAAGCTAACTCCTAAATTGACCACTCCATCCACATAATACTCGGCAAACACATAACAAATCCCCTCCTTCACCTACTGCGTCTCCTCCACCAAACACTCTGGAAGTGCTTCTGGAAGAAATACAAGTCCTTCGACCTTACATGGAGGAAATACATATAAGGCTTCAATCTTTGGATGATAAGTGGTCAGCTATCGAGACTAGGGTAATGCAGATTGAACAACAAGTAGACTCTGTTCAGGCTGTGGTGAATCAAGTTCCTTCAATGAAATCAGAAACTACACTACTCAAAAAACATGTGGAAAATGTGGAAAACCACAACACGTGTACTAATTTGCGTATTTATGGTCTGGTAGAAGGTTTGGAAGGCTCAGATGCCCTTTCATTTTTCAAGTCCTTGCTTCCACATGTTCTTGGCTTACCTAACTCTCCAGTTTTCAATATTCAAAGGGCACACCATTTAGGTCGTATTCCAACTATGGCAGCCTCTTCAACCAAACCTCAGGGAGTTATTATATACTTCTTGGAATACACAGATTTATTGAAGATCTTACAAGCAGCTAAACTCAAAGGCCATGTTTCATGGCAAGGCTCTAATCTCTTCTTTGCACAGTACTATGCCAAAGAAACAGAAGATCAAAGAAAGAAATTCCTGGAAATGAGGCTTGCACTTTTTTTTCTATCAATGCCAGATTTGGTCTCTTTCACCCCTGTCTGTGCAAAGTGACATACAAAACTAGACCAACAAATTATGAAGATCCTGCATCACTACAACGATTCTTGGAGGAATGCAGAGAAGAAGGTATGGAGGTCTCCAAATAAGCTACTGTTTAATCTTGTGCTGTCATTGGTCTAATATGCTGTGCTGTTCAGATTATGTTGTTTTTGTTCCATTTTTACTTAAGTCTTTCAATTTTCCCTATGTTATCTTACCTAGTATGTTTTCTCTCATTATTAGGTGCAGTGTTTCCTTCATGCACATCTTTTGTTATTCCTGGTCTGCTTGGATAATGTCCCCCCTCCCAGTCCGCCCTGAGTTGCCTGGTTAGGTGTTCCATTTTCCTCATGTGGCTTCACCACCCTCATCTTGTTCATGGCTTTTATAGTTGGATTTTATATTTTTTGGAATCTATGGTATATGTTTTTTTATCTGTTATATTTGTTTCTTCTTCCTTTCACCACTTTGCCTATCCTTTTTCAGTCACTTCTCTCCCTTTGCTAATGATTTTTCCATTTCACTTTTCTTTTTCTATACTGCCTCCTCCTTTCCTACCTATACCTATTTTTCTTACTGTCTCCTTTTGCATAATCACTCATTTCCTCCTCTATTCTATTCAACTTTGTGGGTTTGGTATTGCAAATGTTAATCTGAACATTGTTACATATATCACACTGTTACGTTTTAGCTGTTTTAATTATTATTACATATACTTTATGTCTCATTGATTAATGTAGATGGCTTAAATAATTGTTTTATGGATTGTTAAGGGTTTGGGTTCTCTGATAAAACATCAATGGGTATTATCTCATTTATCTAGTTTAAAGTGTGATATAGCCTTCTTACAAGAAATTCATGTTTTAGAAAAAGAAATCGCTAAACTTAAATGACAATGGGTTGCCCATGTTTTTGCCTCTCTGGGTACGGGTAATATTAATGGTGTAGCCATTTTATGTCATAAACGTCTTGACGTACAAATTCTCTCACAACATTCCGACAAGGCGGGTAGATGGGCTTCTGTTTTACTGTTATTGAATAAAATCCCTTTGACGTTTCTTAATGTATATGCACCTACTACCCCAAGTGCTACTTTTTGGCCTACAGTAATATCTAAATTGATGTCTTTTCATGATGATTATATGTTAGTTGATGGGCTATCTCTCTTAGCCTCTTTGGTGCTCAGGATGGCCCATTTCACTAATCAACACTGATTCCAAATGGTTCACAAATATTTTGGCTTCCAGCCTCAAATCAGTAATGCCAGCCTCAGTATCCCCACAGCAACATGGATTTGTATCAGGGAGGAAAACTATTGCTCACATCAATACAGCAATTGCTGCCTTTGACATCACTGAGAAGTGCAATATGAATATGGGAATGATATTACGTGATGCCAAGAAGGCATTTGATCATGTGGGTCACGCTGTCTGATTTTGATATAGGGTATAATTTTTATCAAAATGATTCAGGCACTTTATAAGACTTCACGTGCTTGGGTGGAACAAACTGGGAGTTATTCTGAATTTTTTCAGATCGCTCGCTGGACAAGGCCTGTGCCCACTATCCCTCCTCCTTTTTGCTCTGTATATAGAGCCCTATCTGCAATCCCTCTCTATGAATATGGATATCCAGCCATGTGTTCTTGCGGGCCAACAATTGAAACTCAATGCATATGGTGACAATGTGGCAATTTTTTCTTAATCCAGCAGCAGCAATTACTCGGATTGCCCTTGAGGCATGTATATTTATGCAACTTTTCAGGCTATAATGTGAATTTATCTGAAACCCAGTTTCTTCTGAATTTCATTCCTGATGCTCCTATCCCAGGGGCCGCTACTTCAGCAGTGTATTTAGGCAACAGGCTTTGCTTTGTGATTCCAATATAGTTAAATTAAACTACAAAACTCTGTTAGCTGCTACTATTGCTAAATTTAAATAATGGAGAAAGCTACCACTTACTATATTAGGAAGAATAAATATTATTACAATGAAAATTCTTCCCAAATATCTTTATTTCTTTAGGGTAATTCCGCTAAGGGTTATGGATTTCTTTTTTACAAGACTAGAAGGTGCGATTAGCAGCTTTATTTGGGGCTGAAGGCGGGCAAGATGTGCTATATGACTTCCAGATTTTAAGCTTTATTTTTGGGCAGCTTTTACTGGATGATTGTGTAGTTTATTGATTTATTGGGAGACAGACTTGGTACTATTCTTCTCTCTGTGCCAATGATAGTCTATTTTTTATCGATTGAATGATCCCAACTACTATAAAATGATGCCCTTTAAGATACTCAAAGATTAGGGACGAACTGGCAGTAGACGGCACCGGACATTTCTCCGGTGGCCCACCAGAGTCGGTCCATTTTGGGCCCCTGGGGGGACGTTTTTATTACAGGGACGTTTTTGCAGCATAGCTTCAATATCGGCCGTGTAACAAAATCGGCAGAAAACCGGCCCTGGCAAACGACTCTGCCATCCCCTTCAACCCCTTGGGCGGCTGGCCGAGCACTTTGCCTGGGCTGGTTTTGGAATACCTTGCTTTCCCCCTCTTCTCACAGGACTCAACTTGAAGAGTCTGGGCACATTGTGGAATTATAACAATGGGTCAATTATTTGACCCAGAGGGTTTTCGAGACTTTATGATTTACAAGATGCTTTTGGGTCACCCCGCCATTCTTTTTTCAAATATCTTCAATTAAGGTATTTCATGTGGACGAACACAGGACATCGATAGGTCCAATCTCTCTTCATATTTTTTAAGCATGGTATTTAACCCACTACAAGCATGATCTATCAAGCATTTCTGCAATTTGCTGTGTAAGATACTCTAGTTTCAGCATCAAAATGGAGCAGACTGTATTAATCTGAAGTATCAGCTGAAGAAATTCAGAGGGCCTTAGACCTACTAGATCGTTCAGTACACTTTGTCAATCTTAAGCTACAACAGAGGCGCACATTGTGTCTTTTATACTATACCCTAGATGTCATTGTAAAAGTGGGAGTAACTGCTCTGACAGTATCCCATAAAGGATTCCGAATGCCTTACCTGTCATTTCTTCATTGTGGGTGAGCATCTTTGCTCCTCAGCTGTGACGGGAGCATTTCTCTCACGCCCGTCCTTTTGTTTGTTTGTTTTTCTGCAGAACTGGCCCACATTTTATTCATAGTAGAAATGGGAGCACTTATAGACAGACAATGTGTGAACACATTTTAATGTCCAAACCCTCCTTTTTGTTATTGGGCAATATTTAATATGCGGAAGACAATGGAGCTTGGCAAGGTTTACTTTTAATAACTGACTTTTTCACTCAGTCAGCCTTACATTACCTTGAATTCTCACAGAGTTGCTGTGATTAATTAATTGTGGAAGGAACCTTTTCCACAGTAATTCTCTGATTTGATCTCAATTAACAGCAGAAACTAAAATAGACCATTTGGACAATACCAATTTGTCCCAGACACTGCACTTTTTTTGTACCTGAATTTTGCCGTTTGTCACTATGTTTAAACAAGGTCTCATTTCAAGCATGATTGGACTATAACTAAGTTGAGTTTCATAATAATTTAAAATTATTGCCTAGCTTATTGATCCCAACAAGAGCTCTAGCTGTTATTTCTGTTTGGCTGCTACAACACATGCTCTATTCCTAAAACTTCATTTTTTACATCAGATTTTCCATTCTGTCTGGCCATTTTTTAGTGCTTTCAATGCTCACTCATCATTTTATGGGGAGAACAAAATCTTCTTTTTGTGGAGCTGGTTCTTCAATACCTTTCTCATCTTTGACAGACCATAATCCTTATTCTGTTCTTTCAACGAATATGGAGAACTCTGATAATATGTCACCACTTTCCAGTAAGGAAACTTTGGTAGCTTTATCTAATATTCTACAACGCACCAACAAGCTAACTCCTAAATTGACCACTCCATCCACATAATACTCTGCAAAACACATAACAAATAACCTCCTTCACCTACTGCGTCTCCTCCACCGAACACTCTGGAAGTGCTTCTCGAAGAAATACCAGTCCTTCGACCTTACATGGAGGAAATGCATATAAGGCTTCAATCTTTGGATGAAGAGTGGTCAGCTATGGAGACTAGGGTTATGCAGATTGAACAACAAGTAGACTCTGTTCAGGGTGTGGTGAATCAGGTTCCTTCAATGAAATCAGAAACTACGCTACTCAAAAAACATGTGGAAAATGTAGAAAACCACAACATGTGTACTAATTTGCGCATTTATGGTCTGGTAGAAGGTTTGGAAGGCTCAGATGCCATTTCATTTTTCAAGTCCTTGCTTCCACATGTTCTTGGCTTACCTAACTCTCCAGTTTTCAATATTCAAAGGGCACACCATTTAGGTCGTATTCCAACTATGGCAGCCTCTTCAACCAAACCTCAGGGAGTTAATATATACTTCTTGGAATACACAGATTTATTGAAGATCTTACAAGCAGCTAAACTCAAAGGCCATGTTTCATGGCAAGGCTCTAATCTCTTCTTTGCACAGTACTATGCCAAAGAAACAGAAGACCAAAGAAAGAAATTCCTGGAAATTAGGCTGGCACTTTGTTCTATCAATGCCAGATTTGGTCTCTTTCACCCCTGTCTGTGCAAAGTGACATACAAAACTAGACCAACAAATTATGAAGATCCTGCTTCACTACAACGATTCTTGGAGGAATCCAGAGAAGAAGGTATGGAGGTCTCCAAATAGGCTACTGTTTAATCTTGTGCTGTCATTGGTCTAATATGCTCTGCTGTTCAGATTATGTTATTTTTGTTCCATTTTTACTTAAGTCTTTCAATTTTCCCTATGTTATCTTACCTTGCATGTTTTCTCTCATTATCAGGTGCAGTGTTTCCTTCATGCACATCTTTTGTTATTCCTGGTCCGCTTGGATAATGTCCCCCCTCCCAGTCCGCCCTGAGTTGCCTGGTTAGGTGTGCCATTTTCCTCATGTGGCTTCACCACCCTCTTCTTGTTCATGTCTTTTATAGTTGGTTTTTATATTTTTTGGAATCTATGGTATATGTTTTTTTATCTGTTATATTTGTTTCTTCTTCCTTTCACCACTTTACCTATCCTTTTTCAGTCACTTCTCTCCCTTTGCTAATGATTTTTCCATTTCACTTTTCTTTTTCTATACTGCCTCCTCCTTTCCTGCCTATACCTATTTTTCTTACTGTCTCCTTTTGCATAATCACTCATTTCCTCCTCTATTCTATTCAACTTTGTGGGTTTGGTATTGCAAATGTTATGCTGAACATTGTTACATATATCATACTGTTACGTTTTAGCTGTTTTAATTATTATTACATATACTTTATGTCTCATTGATTAATGTAGATGGCTTAAAGAATTGTTTCATGGAATGTTAAGGGTTTGGGTTCTCCGATAAAACATCAATGGGTATTCTCTCATTTATCTAGTTTAAAGTGTGATATAGCCTTCTTACAATAAATTCATGTTTTAGAAAAAGAAATCGCTAAACTTAAATGACAATTGGTTGCCCATGTTTTTGCCTCTCTGGGTACGGGTAATATTAATGGTGTAGCCATTTTATGTCATAAAGGTCTTGACGTACAAATTCTCTCACAACATTCCGACAAGGCGGGTAGATGGGCTTCTGTTTTACTGTTATTGAATAAAATCCCTTTGACGTTTCTTAATGTATATGCACCTACTACCCCAAGTGCTACTTTTTGGCCTACAGTATAATCTAAATTGATGTCTTTTCATGATGATTATATGTTAGTTGATGGGGATTGTAATTTGGTTCTAGACCCTATTATTGACAGCAATTCCCATTCCAGATTCATTCCCTCTTCTATGAACTCTCAATTCACACCTACTATTCAACAAAGATTTCCGGTAGATGCTTGGCAGTCATGCAATCCTACACTTCGAAAAAAAAATGTTTTCTCTCCAGTACACTTTTCCCAAGCTCACTTAGATTACCTATTCACTTCAAAAGCACGCACACAACATATCACTCATTCAGATATTGGTTCGATACTGATTTCCGATAATGCCCCTGTGATCTAGATCTTCTTCCTCCTATCCATGGTACTTACTGATGGAGATTCAACAACTCTCTCCTCTTAGATTCCAAGTTGATCCAACAATTTTAATCATTTATCAACACTTTTTTCCATTAAAATGAAACTCCATACATGTCTCCACAGATTATCGGGATGCTTTTAAAGCAACCTCCAAGACCCGCCTCTAGGACCGCGGCATAAGCGCCGGTCCAATTAGAATGCTCAACAGTCGAAATTTGACTGCGGCGATACGATCGTGGCCATTAACATTGTGACGGTTGCTGCTACCAGCAGCACCGCCGTGATGTGAAAAGGGCAAAAAACACAGTTGATGGACAGAATGCAGAACAATGTCTTACATTCACCCCAGTACAAAGATCTGGGTCTAAATCCATCGTTTTTTTGCACTCCACACCACCCTAGGTCAGACACTGGCTATATGCAAATCGGCCTTGACGCTGTGCCTCATGGGAACAGTCCAGCCCGAACTACCAAGCCATGCCTTTCCTAGACTGGAATCAAGCATCCAAGGACCGGTTTCTGGCTATCAGCCTTCTTCAGCCTGGATAGCTTGACTCCAGTGATGTGGAGAGCCTGGGACTCACGTCTGAGCATACCCAGCCCACTCGGGTGAAAATTGCAAAAAACACAGTTGATGGACAGAATGCAGAACAATGTCTTACATTCACCCCAGTACAAAGATCTGGGCCTAAATCCATCATTTTTTTGCACTCCACACCACCCTAGGTCAGACACTGGCTATATGCAAATCAGCCTTGACCCTGTGCCTCATGGGAACAGTCCAGCCCGAACTACCAAGCCATGTCTTTCCTAGACCGGAATCAAGCATCCAAGGACCAGTTTCTGGCTATCAGCCTTCTTCAGCCTGGATAGCTTGACTCCAGTGATGTGAAGAGCCTGGACTCACGTCTGAGCATACCCAGCCCACTCAGGGTGAAAATTGCAAAAAACACAGTTGATAGACAGAATGCAGAACAATGTCTTATATTCACCCCAGTACAAAGATCTGGGCCTAAATCCATTGTTTTTTTGCACTCCACACCACCCTAGGTCAGACACTGGCTATATGCAAATCAGCCTTGACCCTGTGCCTCATGGGAACAGTCCAGCCCGAACTATGTAAATGTAAATGTATTTGAGCTTATATAGCGCACAGCTACCAACAAAGGGTTTCCCGGCGCTTGCTTAGGGAACCCGTCCTGGTATTCCCCTGTGAGATAACCCCAGCAGGGTATCCACAAGGTGAAAGCAAGGCATCCCGCCGCGAGGGGCCGTTGTGGAGATTAAGCAAGCTACTGCCCAGAGTCGCAGAGTGTGAACCCGTGAGTTGAGAAGGCACCGGAGCGAGAATTATCGAGTCCGTGGAATTTTTGAGCCCAAGACCCGCCGAGGCGGGGAATTGAACCCTGGTCCAGGGCCGATCTCAGCTTCCGGGTCTGCCGCCTCTCACCCCTGAGCCACACTTCTCCACTACCGAGCCATGTCTTTCCTAGACCGTCCATCAACTGTGTTTTTTGCAATTTTCACCCCGAGTGTGCTGGGTATACTTAGACGTGAGTTCCAGGCTCTCCACACCACTGTAGTCAAGCTATCCAGGCTGATGAAGGCTGATAGCCAGAAACCGGTCCTTGGATTCTTGATTCCGGTCTGGGAAAGACATGGCTTGGTAGTTCGGACTGGACTGTTCCCATGAGGCACAGGGTCAGAGCTGATTTGCATATAGCCAGTGTCTAACCCAGGGTGGTGTGGAGTGCAAAAAAACAATGGATTTAGGCCCAGATCCTTGTACTGGGTGAATGTATGATATTGTTCTACATTCTGTCCATCAAATGTGTTTTTTGCAATTTTCACCCCGAGTGTGCTGGGTATACTCAGACGTGAGTCCCAGGCTCTCCACACCACTGGAGTCAATCTATCCAGGCTGATGAAGGCTGATAGCCAGAAACCGGTCCTTGGATGCTTGATTCCGGTCTGGGAAAGACATGGCTTGGTAGTTGGGACTGGACTGTTCCCATGAGGCACAGGGTCAGAGGTGATTTGCATATAGCCAGTGTCTAACCCAGGGTGGTGTGGAGTGCAAAAAAATGATGGATTTAGGCCCAGATCCTTGTACTGAGGTGAATGTATGACATTGTTCTACATTCTGTCCATCAACTGTGTTTTTTGCAAGTGATGTGAAAAGGAGCATGTAATGCATATCACTGCACTACGTGGCAGGCACTACACAGTGCCTGCCGCCGGGTACAGGGACATGTGCCAGTGCACCCACACCCTCCCAACACATTGGGGGCCCGCAATGGGCCCCTTGAGACATTCTCCGCATGCCTTTCCATTGCGGTACAATGCTGTGGAAAGGCTGGCTATGTGCCGAAATCATAATCAAGCCGGCAGAGCCTGGCCCTGTACCAGCACCATTGTAGCGGTCCAGACCCACCTGCTAGACAGGCTTGCAGACTGTTCCTGGCCGACAAGTGGCAGGTGGAAAATCTTACTGCAGCGGTTGTTACCGCCATCAATCAATCAAACATTTGTAGAGCGTGCTACTCATGCATGAGGGTCTCAAGGCGCTGAGGGAGGGGGAAGCAGCTACAGGTCGAGCAGCCAGGTCTTGAGATGTCTCCTGAAGGTCGGCAGGTCCTGGGTTTGAAGCAGGTGGCTGGGGAGGGAGTTCCATGTTTGGCAGCGAGGTGAGAGAAAGATCTTCCACCGGTGGTCGTTTGGCGGATGCATGGGACGGTGGCAAGTGTGATCTCGGTGGAACAGAGCTGGCAGTTTGGGGTGCAGAAGGATAATCATTAGTTGAGGTATGCTGGTCCGGTGTTGTGGAGCTCTTTGTGAGCATGGGTGAGGAGCTTGAAGGTGATCCTCTTGTTGACTGGGAGCCAGTGCAGATCTCTCAGGTGGGTTGTGATGTGGTTGTGGCGAAAGATGAGGCATGCAGAGGCGTTTTGTATGCGTTGGAGTTTCTTCTGGAGTGTGGTTGTAGTTCCTGCTTAGAGGGCGTTGCCATAGTCCAGCCTCCTACTGACAAGTGCTTGTGTGACCGTTCTTTTGGTTTTGGTGGGGATCCATCGGTAGATCTTGACGAGCATGTGGAGGGTGTTGAAGCAGGAGGAGGAGACTGTGTTGACTTGCTGGGTCATAGAGAGCAATGAGTCCAGGATGAAGCCCAGGTTGCGTGCATGGTTGGTAGGTGTTGGGGCGGCCATGCGGAGGGGGTGGAGTAAAGGATGAGGACCTCCATCTTGTCCGAGTTCAGTTTCAGCCGGCTAGTCTTCATCCACTCTGGGACAGTCTTCATTCCTCGTGGAGGTTGGATTTGGCAGTGGCCGGGTCCTTGGTGAGGGAGAGGATCAGCTGGGTTTCGTTGGTGTATGAGATGATGTTGAGGTGGTGTGCTCGGACAATGTTAGCGTGCAGTGCCATGTAGATGTTAAAAAGGGTCAGGCTGAGGGATGAAGTTTGGGGTACGCCACTGGTGACTAAAGTGACTTTGACCTACAGGGGGAGGCGGACTCTCTGCGTTCTGTCCGTGAGGAAGGAGTTGATCCAGTCCAGAGCTTTGTCTTGTATTCCTGCGTCATGGAGGCGTAGATGGTGGTAGATGGTGTTGAAGGCAGCCGAGAGGTCCAGTAGGATGAGGACCGTAGTTTCGCCGTTGTCCAGTATGGTTCTGACATCATCGGTGGCGGCAATGAGGGCGGTTTCGGTGCTGTGATTGCTGCGGAAGCCAGATAGGGAGGAGTCAAGGACTTTGTTTTCCTCCAGGAAGTGGGGCCATTGTCTGTTGGCGGTCTTCTCAATGACTTTCACCAGGAACGGAAGCATGGAGATGGGTCGGAAGTACTTGAGGACCTTTGGGTGCACCTTGAGTTTTTTGAGAAGGGCGTTGATCTTGGCGTGTTTCCAGCATTCTGGGAGGGTAGCAGTCTAAAAGGAGCTGTTGATGATCTTCCTGAGTTAGTTTGCGATGATGGAGCTTGCTTTGGCAAAGGTGTAGTGGGGGCAGGGGTCGGATGGTGTAGTGTAGTTGCTATATTCCCAATAGGTTCTGCGCATTGGAATAATATAAACAGCAGTGTAGACGTAGGACTGAGGTCAACTAGGTCTCTACTGACTATATTAGACTTCATTAGTTTCACCAGCTAGCTCAGAGGTCACTAGAAACTTTCTCGAATGTTCAGGAAAGAGTTAACTCTCCGGATTAGACAAGAAGGAATTAGCTTCTGACAACCATACAAACATGACAACTTTGCTCCCTCAGAATAGAGTGTATCTCTAGAGTCGTGTGAAAACAATAGGCAGCTATTTCACTCGGTCAATAGTGCATACTTAGTTTCACCAGAGTGCAGAGAAATAGAGAGACAGGCGTTTTTCAATAAAAGGTGTTATTTTATTGAGCAGTCTTCTTTCTCATGCAAGAGAGATGAATTGCCACAATTGTAATACTTATTATGAAGTAAAGTGCGTATAGTAAAAGTAGTATTATGAAATAATACTCTAAAAGAATAGATATGGTTTCTTAGCCATATGATACTTTAAAATAGATAAAATATATATATACATACATAAAACCCTTGACTAACGTACTCAACTGGTGCTTCTAACTACGCCTACCCCGATGCACCTGATCTAAGCCTAATACTTGGGAAGGAGTAAGTAAGTAGCAGTTAAGTTGGTTAAGATTGTTTTTGCCAAGGATCTGAATCAAGAATTCTCTTTAAGGGTTTAGTCAGCTCCGTACCTTGGTAATAGAATGTGGGAGGTCTGGTATCTCTTTCTTCATGACTCGATCTCCCAGCAACCCGCAAGCGTAACTCGGGAACACCGTAGCTGGATTTTCTCGGCGTGAGAAAAAGTAGCTTCTCCAGCACGTCAAAGGGGAGGGGCAGCTTCCATGGGCTCTCGCATCAGCTGGGCTCTCGGACAAGTAGATAGCCGCTCTGCTCCCAACCACAGTGTGTTTGCTTAAGGCAACTATTGGTATTTTATACCTGAAAGGTGCCGGGTTTGATGTAAGGTTGGACTTAAGACGTCACTAAGAACTAACAGTTCTTTCTGGACTCCAGGAGTTCTTGTTCAAATCAAAACAAAAGCAGGGGGGAATTTCCCGGGCTGCTGGACGCTTGGTTTGTTTTAAGAACACGTTGTGCTTTCTAGGAGTCGATGGGAGTAGCCGTGCTGTGCTTTGGACTGCATGGGCTGTTACTGAATATGGATATGATTCTTATGCCTTTATAAGGATATTATTAATTATAACCGCACAAGGGCATGACTCGGGAATAGCGAATTAGGGTCCTAGATAGAAATACAATGGTAAGCTGGTATGGATGGTGTTCATGATTTTGATGGTGTCTTCACTGTTGACGTTGTGCCAAGAGAGTAGATGGTCGATGTGCTTGGTGGGTGTAGAGTCAGGGGTGATGACGTTTGTTGTCGGAGTCTGGGTGTCAAAACTGTTGTGGATGTCTGCATTCTTGTGGTGGAAGAAAGTAGCCAGGGAGTCGCAGAGCTCTTGTGATGGCGTTATGTAATTGGAGCAGGAGCTGGGGGTGGCGAGTTCTTTCACAATGCTGAAGAGCTCTTTGCTGTTGTGTGCATTGTTGTCAGTGCATTCTTTGAAGGAGGTTGAGTTGGTGGTGTTTGCATCTGGTATTTGAGGGCTGCGTGGTTGTCTGGTGTCTGGTCCTTGGGCCAATGTTTCTCGAGTCTTCTGCAGGTGTGCTTAGAGTTTTGGAGGTTGGCATTGAACCAGATGGCTCTTGTGTCGATGCGCCTGTTGGAGGGTTTTCTTATTGGGGCGAGGGTATTGGCGCAGTCGTCGATCCATTGTCTGAAGTTGTTGGCTGCTGCGTCGGTATTGGAGGGCTCCGGTGAGGGGTCTCAGGCGAGAGTGGTGGTGAGCTGGTCTTCAGTGACTTTTTTCCAGCTGCTGTGTGGGATACGTTGTGGTTGGTTGTGTGCACTGTGTTTCTCGAAGAAGTGCATGCAGTGGTCGTCGGTCCAGTGGAGTTTGGTTGTGTGACTGAAGGTGACTTGGTCGCTGGCAGAGAAGATGGGGTCGAGCGTGGGGCCGGCGGAGTGGGTGGGTGTTGTGACTAGTTGTTCGAGTCAAAGATTAGCAAGTTGTGGAGTTGCAGCCCATGGCGTTCTCGAGGTGGAAGTTCAGGTCTCCGAGGAGGATGTAGTCTGTGGAGGCGAGGGCGTGCATGCTGATGATGTAGGCGATTGATTCACTGAACTGTGGTCGGGTCCCAGATGCCTGTAGATGAGTGTTCCGCTGAGGGTGGTGTGATCGACATGGATCTGAAGTGTAGATGTTCGACCATGCAGAGGGAGTCTTCGGTGTTGGTTGATATGCTGAATGTGTTCCACCGGACGATGGTGATTCCTCCTCCTAGTCTGTTGTTGTTACGATCACTACGGGTCATCTTGTAGTCGTCCGGGATGGCTATGGCTATTTCGGGCGGCAAGGAGTTGTTCATCCAGGTCTCTGTCAGGAAGGCGACATTCGGGGCGCAGGAGCCCAGCTGGTCCCAGAGTTCGAGGGCTAGCTTGTGGACTGAGCGGGTGTTGAGTAGTATACACCTGAGGTGGTTGTGGCCGGCAGTGTTGGGATGGACAGGGTGTGCCAGTGTGTGCTGGCTGATGTAGCTGCAGTTTCGGCATGTGAAGGGTCCATGGGTGAGTTTCGGGGTGGCCTTGAAGCAAGTGGTGGATCGGCCGGTGTTGGGCACATGGTGGGTTGTGGTGTCGGGTGTTGAGCGCTCGCGGGGGCCAGGGAGTCTGGCACTGGGTGCGGTCCAGGCGTAGACCGGCGCTGACGGGCTTGCCTTAGGCACACCAGTCGCCATAAGAAGGGAAGGGAGCAGAGGTACTGGGCGGGAGCGGGCTGGATCGGTGGGTGGGCCGCAGAGGCAGGAGCAGCAGGAAAATACAACACACAACACTCAGCACTCACAGGTACAGAATAAAGCAGTAGCTACTAAAAATACTGTCACACAAATACAGGGGCAAGACCACAAAAAAGACAATCACCCAGGCAGATATAGAACAGTGCGGGAGTACAGGAGGTGCGGTGGGGACAGCGGCAGGAAAAAAGCATCAGGGCTGCGGGTGGGCTGCAGGCACGAACCCTGCTTAGAGGAGGTAAAGAGGCTGGAGCAATGAGGTGTAGAGGTGCCGCTGCTGGGGAGAGTACTGGCCTGGACTGGATTCTGGGTCTCACACGCGCTCCCCCACAGCAGTTGCCATAATAGGAGGAGGGGGCGGGAGCAGCGGTAGGGGGCAGGAGCGGGTTGGATCGGTGGGCGGGCCGAAGTGGCAGCAGCGGTGGAAAAAACACCACGCAACACTCAGCACTCACATGTACAGAATAAAGCAGGAGCTAGTAAAAATACAGTCACACAAATACAGGGGCAAGACCACGAAAAAGACAATCACTCAGGCAGATATAGAACAGTGTGTTGATACGGGAGATGCGGTGGGGACGGCTGTGGGAAAAAAGTGGCGGGCTGCGGGCGGACTGCAGGCACGAACCCTGCTTAGAGGAGGCACAGAGGCTGGAGCGACGAGGTGTAGAGGCGGCGCTGCTGGGGAGAGTGATGGCCTGGACCAGAGTCTGGGACTCTTGCTAATGGGACCAGTGGTTTTCCGGGTTGTAATCCAGGGCGGATGTAGACCACCGACCCAGCGGCTGCCATCCATCTGCCATCCTAATAGACCCCTTAGTTTACAGAAATGAGGATATTGTATCAAAATGTACCCAATTCTTTCAAACCCTTTAAACTCCTGACAAATCAGTACCTCAGGAAGATATACTTCAATACTTATCTTATATTAATCCTCCTTCTTCTGATCTAGATTTTTCAGCGTTAGAAGATGATATCTGGGTGTTAGATATCCTTTCTGCTATTCGATCTAGTAAACGTGGTAAAGCTCCAAGACCTCTAATGGTTTCACAATTGAATTTTATTCTTATTTTTCTCATATTCTTATTCCGAAGTTACATCAATTATTTCACTTCTTTATTTCTTCCACAAAGTCCAGTGGCTCTTTTCAAGAAGCTTTGACATGCCTTCTTCCCAAAGAAGGTAAAGAACATACTCTTTGTAAAAATTACAGGCCTATTTCTCTAATTAATTTGGACTATAACATTTTTTGTAAAAATTCTGGCGTTACACTTGGAGACATTTTTACCCCTATTAATTGGAAGAGAACAATGTGGTTTTATTAAAGGTAGACATCTCTCAGATAATACTAGACTTTTCTTTAACGTTCTTACTAAAGCCAAATTGTGTAAAGATTCTTTAGTGGCTATTTCTTTGGACGCTGAAAAAGCTTGTTGGTTGGTCTTTTATTTTTTCCACTTTGTCCTGGTTTGGTTTTGGTCACAAATTTATAAATTATGTTTCCTTACTTTACTCTTCTCCTGTTTCTTCCATTTTAGTTAATGGCCTTATGTCCTTTTCATTTCCATTATGTCGTGGGGTAAGACAGGGTTTTCCTCTTTCTACTCTTCTCTTTATATTAGCTCTTGAACCATTTTTAATTAGGATCCGCTCAAATTCTCACATTACTGGTTTTAAATATGGCTCCAATCCAATAAAACGCTGTTTACGCAGATGATATTTTGCTCTTTCTATCACAACCTCAGACCTCTCTTCCAGCTTCCTTATCGGAAGTACGTTCTTTTGCCTCTGTGTCTGGGTATAAACTTCATATTGACAAATGTGAAATCCTCCCATTAAACAAACTTTGCTTTTCCGTGAATTATATTTCTTTGAGGTTCCATTAGGACTCAAATAAAATCAAGTACTTGGGTTTATATTTTAAGTCTTCCATTAAAGAATCCATGGTGACAAATTTGAGGGAACAACAAACATTATTGAAAAATACCACGTCCAGGTGAAATCCCAAGTTGGTGGGGCCGTCTTGACACAAATAAAATGATGTTGGTTCCTATAATACTTTTCACATCCGTAATCTTTCCATAAACATTCCTAAATCATATTTTCAAACAATGTATTCTATTTTATTGAAATTTCTATGGAATAATAAGAAACCTTGTATGTGCTTAGACAAACTTAAAAGACAAAAGAAATCAGGTGGTGTCAATTACCCAGATTTTCAGGCCTACAATACGTGTTCTCTTGTAAACAAGCCTTTCTATTATTTCAGGGGGACAACGAGGATTCACCATTACCATTGTGGACTGTTATTGAGAAACAATTTCTTTAACCTTTCTCCTTCCAAGAATGTTTATCCTTTACTCATCGCCCTCCATCTCTTTCTGTTCCCATTTTTAATAATAGTTGCAGAATTCTTCAAACTGTACTTACTAATCACCTAAAGATCGTTTTTAACAGTCTTCATTATGGTACAATAAACATCTTAAAATCAATATTAGAACTATTTTTTGGAGCAATTGGCATGTTAAAGGGCTTCACTGTGTACATCAACTATACCAAGATGATACATGTATAACTTTTTCAGTCGCTCAAGCACATTTTCTGTGCGTCTAAATATACATCCCTAATTTTGCTGATTCAGTCAATGTACTACAATTTAGTCCTCAAAACTTTTTTGTCATATTCGCCTCCTACTATCCTCTCTGTCTTGTCTCTTTCTCCTTGTGAATATAAGGGGGTTATACCCAGATAAGTCACTAGGGATCTGGGTGCAATGCGGTACAATTAAAGGGGTCCCAGTGAACTAATAAAAGCTGTACATACAACTATTACTTGCACTAAAACACAATATAAGAAATAAGGCGCACTGGTATTTAATCACAATGGGTTTTGATCATTACGTTATAAGCAATAAAAACATAGTCATGATAGTGCCCCAGGGTGGAAAGACCCCTGAGGGAGAACCTGCCCTACGGTCAATTTTTGAGACTTAGACGCAACTGTAGCGAGATTGCAGACTACAGAATACAGGCAAAAGACCTTAGTGCGAAACTAAGTCACAGAGGCTACCCGAAAAACATCACCAACAAAGCACTAAAACGTGCAAAAAAACAGAACCGCGAGACCCTAATAGACACAAGTCCACACAAGACCAAACCCATACCCCTAACATGTGTGACAACCTACAACACTGTTTCCACTCAGGTATCCAAAATAATCAAAAAATATTGGAACATTATCAAGACGGGGAACTTACAATGGGACCCCCCCCTGATTTCGCACAAAAAAGCCAGATCCATAAAGGACGCTGTAGTTTCAACCAGACCTAAAAATGAACAAAACCCTAGAAATACCATCACCAATGCTTGGGGTCTCCCGAACATTACAGGTTATTTTGCCTGTGGCGATTGCAGCGTATGCCACCTGACCAGCACTACAAAAACCTTGGCACTGGAACCAGGCAAAACATGGGAGCTTCGCAGTCACACCAATTGTAACAGCACACATGTGATCTATCGCATCACTTGCCCCTGCAACCTCTGGTACATTGGGATGACAAGCCGCAAAATAAAGACACGAATCTGCGAACACCGCAGCACCATCAGGTGCAAGAAGAATACCACCAGACTCACCAACCACTTCTTGGAAATGGGCGATACCACCAATGACATGCGGTGGGTCGTGATTGAGAGTATCAACCCTGAAGGGCCTGATAGCCAAGACATACTACTAAACAAAGAACAGAGGTGGGTGTATCGCCTGTCTACCCATGAATCTGGCCTTAACGACAACATACCATGGAACGCCCTGGGTAATCGTTGAAATTCCAGTATACAAGTGCCTTCACTCCAGAGGGTATCCGTGGCTTTGTACACACCATAACATACCTTTCTAATACATACGTGCAAATAGAAAGTATTTGTCCCCCGTGATCACATGAGTTAAAATGATATGGGAACGAGTGATCACACATGTAAAATCAAGCTGAACGTGTGCACAATAACTGATAGCAGAATCCATAACTACCGTGATGATGAATGTAACTACCAACAGTATCTACAGCATCTATCTGCACAGCCTTTTTCGGCACATATTACTCATTACAATATGGCCGCCCGCAAAACAGACTGAACCGGAACCATAGCGCATGCGCATGAATGAGCAGTCATTCTCCACGCAAGCGCAGTAGCGGAAACAGTCGCATGACCGATCCCGGTCACCTAAAGGGAGGTACTTAACAACTCATCTCCGGCGGTTCCGCACCAGCCGGGACACAATGGGATCCACGTAGGTTTCCCGCAGAGGACACGCTTGAAACAAGTAAGGTCTTGCCTCCCCCACTGCCGGACAGCACGGCGATGCTCCACAAGCACCCAGGCTGACCGGGGACATTGATTACTGCTTTTTAACCCTTGCAGATTGTTGACAGAGATGCCGCTCCCCCGAGCCCCGAAATGCCGACAAACCATGTTATAGCGAAGTAAATATTTGGTGCAAAAATAACCACGTAATTTTTAAATGTGTGTTTTGTCTAATATTGCATGCTTGCCCTCGCAGGCACAAACCTCCGGTGTAATTTTTAAATGTTTGTCTTGTCTCACCGATAAGTGAACACCCGGTAGCATTGCCCTGGCAGGCACAAACCTCCGGTGTAATTTTTAAATGTTTGTCTTGTCTCACCAATAAGTGAACACTTGGTAGCAGCTCCCGTGAGCCATTTTCACAGCCCACCAGGCGGCCACAGATCACAATGGCATCTTAGCACGCCGCCACAGAATGTAACATTACGCCACACAGTATTAGGCGTAACCCTCTGTCTACTTAGACATGCTAATTCAAATGCATGCTATGCACCGGCATGCAACATGTCACTGGCCCTGGCCCATATCGATCTAGACATGCATGCTGCATGCCTTAAACCTTGCTGAACTGATAGCCTGCACAATTGCCTGACGGAATATGCTATGCTTTGTCTTCTTTCCTTACAGGTTTTTGCTCGCAAACTCCATGTGCCTGTAAGTAACAGCAGCACTATTTTTATCTTTCACGTTTTTCCACACACCTTAGCGCGTGTGTAGGAGATAACACACCCGTGGCACCACTTTTTGCCATTCACTAGGTCCTGAAGAAAGTCCCGCTAAATGTTCTAAATAGGGACCACTATCACATAGTCTACTCGTAGACATAATCCTTCTACTAGTAGTTGCATCACATAATTTTATCCTGCCACTCTGGGCCGCCACAATAAATCATTAGGTAAGGATTCCCAGAAGTGCTTTTTTAGATTCACCTTCATCAACATCACATCACTGCACGACACCCGCTCCGCTGTAGTCAGGCGTTGTAGCACAACCAGGCGGCACTCGGCTGCCTGGTTGGACCCGAATGATGAAGCATGACACCAACCAGGTTGGTGTGTGAGGGGTTTATAAACAAGACTGATTGGGTCCTGCTCTAAGGCCTCAGCCACCAGTGACTCTGAATATTAACACATATTCAATAACCTCAGTGGGCTAGTCCACTTTGTTTTTGCATTATACGTCAGGGGGATAGGACTTGCCCCTCAAAATCCCTTGCTCTCTACTTGATTAGCCTAGAAAGAATACATTTAACATTTATTTAACCAATTGTGTATCATTGAAGATAGGCTTTGCCTATATTACCGAGTGCGGCCCGAGACTATACATGTTTATCACTTATAGCTTTACCTGGAACATAATTTGTGCCTATGGATGCAAGGCCTACCAGGCTGAATAATTGAACATTAATAACAAAGCGATTAAATGATAAACTTCAGAGTGCCCTTGGAACCAGAAATTGTTTATTAATCCATACAATGTACAACTTGTCCATGGGTGTTCCCTTTATTTAAATGGGAGTCACACTTTCTTACTTATCTGACGAGAACCATTATATAGTTAGTTGAGTGTGCATACTGGTAGTAATTTTTCCAGCATCCTGCCAGAAAAAATATTATTTCCACCATCCTTAGAACTTATAGATTATCTGAAAAAATGGTTTAGTGTTCAGTAGTCTTCTGTGTGTGTTTTGATGTTCAGCAGTCTTCTGTGTGTGTTTTGATGTTGTTAAAATATATTAAAGGCCTGACATACATGAGCATAGCCTGTATCGGCCCATTTAGTAGCGGGTTGCATCAGGCCTTAAAATTATTCATTAACATGAATGTTGGATTTGCAATACAACTTTTTGGAGGCACAATATCGTTTGTAAATATTTTTATATTAGTCCATCGTTTATAGCAAAAATGTGATTTTATTGCTTTAAATACACTTCACCACATAAAAATCAGGGCATCGTTCTGTTTTGCATAAAATATTCAGGTTCAGATTTACTAAGATTTTGCATTAGGACTGCATCACTGTTGTGAATAAAGTAATATGTCGCAGCACATAACGAAACCTTGCATTACTTTACATTGGGTAGGGGTTACATGGGTGAACATGGGCATTCCTATACATCCACCCATGTATTTTGATGCACACCCAGATTTTCAAAGACTTGTGAACCTGACTTAATGACTAACAGAGGAATAAAAAGGAGAAATATGTTTATTTTGCCTTGTTACTTTCTCTTTCCATGTGTTCTGCAATCTGCAGAACAAATACAAATAGGAAAATGGCTATAAGGATTGTTTTTGTGCAGGAAGGAATACCTTCCTGCACAAGAAAACTCTACATAACCTAAGCACCCATTCAGTATTTAGCAAGAGTGTCTGCGTTGGCGCCTAACAGCACACAGTTTTTCAGTGAAAGGAGAGAACAGAAATGCTCCATATATTTGTAAATATTGAGCATTTCTGGTCTCTCCCTTTCATGCAATGCAGTGCATCAAGTTCCCATGCTGTACCTCATTGTTTGAAATAGTAAATGAGTCTAAATTTGTGAAGATCCAATACATATTTGGAAGTACAAAGCACTTTCACAAAATGCATACTTATTTGCTTTCCATCTTCTGTAACCAGAATACTGAATCCTACCAATAGATAGATAGATAGATAGATAGATAGATAGATAGATAGATAGATAGATAGATAGATAGATAGATAGATAGATAGATAGATAGATAGATAGATAGATAGATAGATAGATTATGCAGCATATTGAGGTAATCTAAATTTTATGGTCAAGTTGTGTTCCCTAGCGAGTACCCCACTGTCTCCATGTACGAGTTAAAGTGCATGTAACTTCCCTCCCGTGTCAGCTATGAAGACGCAAATACATTTGCGTCCAACGTTAACATGTCCTCTTTCAGACCCACCATGAATGGGTCGAATGGTCCGTTCCTAAGTATGCTATGCCAACGTCTTTTTGTAGTGTACTCCTACGTTTTTCAGCTCTGGCTGAAGTAGGCCCTGAATCTCTGCCACCGAGCCTCTTTTCTGGCTTCTGACTCCGAGAAATCTCTGCCCAGGCAGCCCCTGTACTCGTGAACTCTGACTTACTTTCAGCGCGGCCCCTCGCGCTCGGCTCAGCCTGCTGCCTGCCAAGATTGACTATAACCTTCGAGTTATCTGTTTCCCTCCCCGAAAATACATTCCTGCCTGCTAGCTTCAGTAAACATCCTTCCTCAGCTACAGGGCTAAAGGGCCGACCTGTCTCTGTGCAAGTAATTCATAGCTTCGTTGCCATGCTTCCATGGAAGGCCCCATGCCCCCACGCTTCTCATACAGACACCCAGGCGCTTATACACGCACTCACAGCAAGTATAGAATAGCTTCTGCTCTAGAGACCTTTCTGCCCAGATAGCTTAGTTCCTAAACATCAGATATCAGATATGATAGAAGCACAAGTTGATCTGACATGCCAGACTTTTGTCTCTTTCCGTCAGTGTAAATGTCAAGTCCCCTGCACCCCTCCAATTACACGTCATGCAGCTGCGCGCGCATCCAAGCTTCCGATTTCTGCTGACATTGTCACATTTTCTGTTAGTGCCACCCCTTTGTGACACCTATCAGTGACGTTTCCAGAACACACCTCTAGTTCACGCCTCTTGATTACGCACATGTACTACGTGTATATTGTTATCTTGTCTTCTCTCAGCTGTTACGCCTTCTATACTATTTTCAATGGTGTACAATAAGTATATAAGCTATGTACTGTTAATAAAAGGTTAGCGCGCTCTATCCCTTCTGACACCCTGTGTGGTGGTCAGAACATGATATCTTGGCCATGACCATTCCTTTTTAAGGAATAAAACCCTTAGAACTCTAACACCACGGACTCTGTCTTTTTTCATCCGATCTGAGTTATTATTGATTAAGTACTTACCTGCATAGAAATTAAGAGAGTAAATTATTTATTTACATCATTTTGGCGCCCGAACAGGGACCCCTCCCCCACCTCACGCGCCGGTTGGCGCATTGCAATCTGTGTCCCCTGCCGTCAGTTAGCCGGAACATACGCGTATCGGCAGGATTTCCTGCATCTCCCTCTGACCCACGGAGGTGACGAAGACTGCGATCCGTGCCCAGACGAGGCGGTGAGGAGTGCGGAGGATCCCGACCAGAGCCTAGCCGAAAGAAGCAAGGTCCGAGGTGTCAAGAGGCCCACCAGTTTTCCGAAGTTTTCCGAAATTTTCCGAAGTTTCCCGAAGTTTTCCGAAGTTTCGAGTCGAGTCCAGTCGAGTTTTCCGAGGCCTTCTGTTTCCGTGCTTCCCGGTGAGTACCATTGCTGGGTCGTATCTAGACGGGTTTGGGTACACAAGTCCGGTCTGCACTGTTTTTAGGCAGTGTATCTGTACTGTTTAGCAGTATATCTAGTATTCTGAAATTCTGCACTGTTACACCAGTGTATCTGTACTGTTGAGCAGTACATCTAGTATAGTGGGGTAGTCATCTATGTTTTAAATGTTTTTGTGATTAATGTCGTGGTATGAATGTGACTGTTTTTCTTGTGCATTATTGTGTTTTCTTGTATAAATAGTTACATTCAGAATTAAGTATCAAGGATCGAGCATTTCAGTATCAAGTAGGCACAATGCCGTTTTTCAACAAGTTAAAGCAGATAGGAACTAGGAAAGGGATGCTAGAGGAAGAAATTCCGATCCCCCCTAGGGACACTCCAGGTAATTTCATGTATAACAAACATGGCATAGACGCCATATAGTATCTAGAGTTATGGACCGATTATACAAAGCACCTAGAGGAAAGATACCGATGGCCAGTTAACGGAACATGGGATGCCGAGTGAATCATAAAGGTAGAAGAAGCATTACGGAAAAAGAAAGCCAGACAATCTCAGAAAGACGCCATAGAATTTTGGCGTAAGGAATCACATAAACGTGCTGAAAGAGCACTTCGTAGAGAAGACAGACTTAAAGAATCAGAAAAGGCCCAAGAAAACGAATTAGTTATTGAAGGAATTCGAGTAAAATCAGAACAAATAGATCGCATCCGAAATAGCCAAGTGAACAACATGTATCTTTTGGCCGAGGGTACACCTGACGCCATTTCAGAAATACCGAAAAATTTGCCGTCACCATTAGTTCCAACTAAATTAATGCACAAGACTACTAAAGACATATTCCTAAATTCATACTTAGAGGATGTAGCACCAGCTTACACCAATCTGCCTGTTCGTGCCCTGCCTACTGACAGGGACGGGGGTGGCACTCCACCCCCAGGTCACGTTCCGCCGGTACCGCAACAGACCTCCCCTGTTCCGCCAGCCCCGCCGCTTCCCGTACTCAAAACTGACCTACCGAAACCACGTTTGCCTGAACCACCTAAACGACAAATTCAAGTTCAGATACAGACTCCGCAGGGAGGTAATGCACAAGCTTCTGCTTCAGGAGGTGCGACTGCGGGTCCTCAGACCCCGCCACCGACTCACAGATTCAATCTCAGAGGTATGCAGAGTCCTCTCACGTACAGGTCTCCCCACTCCTCTAATTCATCCCGCCTTGACACATTAAAAGAAAACATGTCAGTTTGCAGATATGATCCAGTACCCGGAAAGGACGATTTAATGATATTGGCATCATTACGGTTAAGATCTGCTACTGATAACTTGTTATGTTATGTAGGAATGAAGGAGCGTCTAGATAGAATATATGAGTTTGTTCAGACAGGAAAGGACCCTGACAGTATTAAGGATGCCATGGAGAAACAGAAAGTTGACATGCAAGCGCTGATACTACGATTTTTCATAAATTGTCTAATAAGAGAACGAGACAGGCCCGGAACAGACCAGAGTGAATTAGATGCATTGAACAAGTGGGGTCAAAATATAGCTGAAGGAAAACATGACAGACAGAATTGCATAGCCTCTATGTACAAGAAGATTAGGAAAGCAGTAATAGCAGTACACGAGAAAGGGAACGAAAAGGCTTCCTCCGAGGAGGAAGAAGAACAGGAAGAATCCGAAAGAAATGTAGGCACCATAGCATATGTAGGTAAGGGAACTTACCTTAGGAAGGGTATCCGTCCAGAGAGCAAGAGAGTTTTCTTCTCTGCCTTAACAAACCCGAATTCTGCTGAGCATCAGTTCCAGGAAACTGATAAAAGGCTTCGAGATCGAGTTGGGTACCATGTACTCAATTCTATGGATGAACAAGAACTAGCCCGATCAGCTGTATCATGGGCTGAAAATGCAGACATATATAATGATGACACAGTGGCACAGACATTTCTGAACCTCTCCCCCGACGAACAGAAATTAGCAGGTGTATACATGATTCAGCGCCTTCTTATCAAATACAGAAAACATTACTCTGATCCCGGTCCCTTACATGAAACACTAGAAGCACTACTGATGGATAGATGGAGAGGCTTAAGTACCAAATTAATTCAAATAATTCTAGAACAGCGACATAGATATGACACTTTTGTAAGCTCTGAATATGTTCCCGCCCCACCTCCAGAAAGGAAAATGTACCACATGCAATGCGGGGGTAGTATAGAAAGTCAGAACCCCTTACGAGAAGTGCACCCTGTTATGGGTGAGGATAAAACCTTGAAACGCGTGTATGTACACACGCCTCTGACCAAATTGGAACTGTTAGAAATGAAGAAACTAGTCCCGTGTCATGATAAAGACCCTGCAGGCTTTCATAGAGAGCTTAAAGACATGTTACTAATGGGGGATTACACGTATGATGATATCATGAAAATGTTGAAGGTATTATTGCCTACGGGTATATTCGAGAAACTGAAGGAAAAGGAATGGGAGGTGGGAAACACAAAGATTGCCTGGGCAGAAATAGAGGATGAAGAAAAGAAACGGGTCCCAGGGTTAGGCCTTGGGGACAAAACTAAAGCATTACCAGGTTTGATAGTACAGGTCCTGCCCAGGTTGTTGACAACTAGAAAAGAGGATTGGGATGCAATATCGTCCTGTAAACAGAAACATGATGAAGATACTAGTGACTTCTATTCAAGATTCGAGAAATGTTTTATTATCAATAGTGGCCTCCAGCCAAGTAGCGAGTCGTACCCGCATCTTTTTGTATCAAAGTTAGTCGAGAATTCCCTACCGTTAGTTAAAAATCGTGTGTACAAGGTCGAGAGTACATGGCAAGCAAATACGCCATCACAGATGTTACAAATGTTACAATATCATCAGAACAGAATCAGAGAAGAACAAGATCAGGAACAAAAACGCATGAAAGACACAAAGATGAAAATGTTAGTAGCTCAGACGGTCCCATCCGACGGTCACAGAAAGGGTACGACCCAGACAAGTCACACTGCAGCTCCCGTTAAAGGGACATGTAATTACTGCAAGCAGCCAGGTCACTACGTACATGAATGCCCAGTTCTGAAACATAACATAGCGACAGGTAAAACTAAAGAAAGACCGCATCCGCCTAGACAAGACCATAACCAGCATCAGTCTTCACAGAATACACAGAGTACACAGCCTATGCATGCTTCTTCGACTCCAGCACAGACCGTAGCAGTACCACAGCCACAGCCCATTGCCGCAACTCAGCAAGTTTCACAGCAGATGTACCAGTATGCCCAGTCCGCTTACCCCGAATATTCCCGATATACATGAAACAGCCTAGAGAGGGAAGGTGGCTTGCCTCTTATTGAGATTCCTGTAGATCAAGAAGGTCCTTATGTACACAGTCAAGTATTGGGAAAAGACAGAAAGTTTTTAATTGACACAGGGGCAAGTCGCACTACAATCAGTCATGATGAAGTTCCAGGGGCACCCCTCTCAGGCTCACAGAATGTTTCCCTGGGTTTTTCAGGACAGCCTATTGTAAATGAGGTATCAGAACCAGTTCCCCTGGCTGTGGGTCCATTATCACGTGTTACAGACCTGTTACTCACGAAATCATGTCCAGAAAATCTGTTAGGAATTAAAACATTGAAGGCTCTAGGAGCTATAATATGCTGTTCCCCGGAGGGGGTTAGACTCTTTCTGCGGGATTTCAAGGGTCATTATGTTCTGCGTGAATTTGATGTCAGATTGAAAAATGTACCAGATTACTTGTGGGCAAAAGGCCCAACTGATGTAGGCTGTATGCACATTACACCATACCGCGTTACACTCAAGGCAGGTGTTGTATTACCCAGAATAAGACAATACAAGTTACCGCCCGATGCTGTAGTGGCTTTACTGAAAATCATTGAAGAGCTCATTGCCCAAGGAGTGGTCGTCGAGACCGACTCCAATATCTGTAATTCACCCATCATTCCGATTCTTAAACGTACTGATCCCAATGCACCGCCAGTATATCGGCTGGTGATTGATCTTCGAGAATTGAATAAATGCATTATTCCACAGTATCCTGTGGTCCCCGATATCTCCTCTCTATTGACTGCTATTGATTCAGAAGCAACGTTCTTTACTGTAATTGATCTCAAGAACGCCTTCTTCAGCGTGCCTATTGATCCAGAGAGCCAATATCTCTTCGGATTCAGTTTAAATGGACGCAGCTTCAAATTTTCGCGCGCACCTCAAGGATTCACAGAAAGCCCCAGCATCTATAGTCAAGCACTGAAAAGACAACTAGATTGTATTCAAATGCCAGTTAACACCGCTTTACTGCAATACGTCGATGATCTGCTGATCACCGCACGAAGTGAGCCCGAATGTGAAAAAGCATCACTGACAGTTCTACACTTTCTGGCCGACAAGGGACACAAGGTGTCTCCTTCGAAGCTACAATTCTGTGTTCAGCAAGTTGTGTACTTGGGTCACTTGCTGTCCAAAGTGGGGAGACAGCTCACTCCCGATCGCATTCAGTTAATTGCAAATATGCCACAACCCCAGACACAAAAGGAAGTGCGGGCCTTCATAGGCCTCACCTCGTACTGCAGACAATGGATTCCCCAGTATGCATTTCTAGCCAAGCCACTCATCCAGTTAACGACACAGGAGGCAGCGACTTCGACTGCCCTCCCTTGGACTCAGGAACATACACAAGCTTTTGAAGACTTAAAGAAAGCATTATGCCAAGCACCAGTTTTAGCGACACCATGTTACAGTAAACCGTTTACACTTTTTGTTACAGAACGTGATGGTACAGCGTTGTCTGTCCTCACCCAAGATCAAGCAGGTTCACATAAGCCTTGTGCTTATTTTTCTAGTACATTGGATTCAGTAGCCCAAGCACTCCCTGCGTGCTTAAAGTCAGTAGCAGCAACAGCGTTAGCAATAAGACAAAGTGACTCAATTGTTTTAGGTCACCAGTTAACAGTTCAAGTACCACATTCTGTAGAGGTTTTGTTAAACAGAACCCAGACTCAACACTTGACTATAGCACGACTGACAGGTTATGAATTAACACTATTTCAGCCACACATAGAAATCAGACGCTGTGGCATCCTGAACCCAGCAACACTGTTACCCACAAGTATGACAGATCCAGCCCCACATGATTGTATAGAAATCATTAATGCAGTAACAAAGCCTAGACGAGATTTAACAGATGTTCCATTGACAAATCCAGACCTGACACTTTATGTGGACGGTTCATGCATGAGAACAAGTACAGGAGAATTAGTGGCCGCATATGCCGTGACCACTGAAACTGAAGTTAAAGAAACACATCGTATTGACACACTGTCTGCTCAAGCAGCAGAGCTCATCGCTCTGACCCGAGCTTGTATTCTAGCCAAGAACAGAAATGTTAACATATACACTGATTCCCGTTATGCCTTCGGGGTTGTACACGACTTCGGAGTCCTCTGGCAAGAACGAGGTTTCCTGACCTCTCATGGGGCCAAGATTCAACACGGTCCCCTCATCCAAGCACTGTTAGAAGCAATACATTTGCCTTCGGGCATATCAGTCATGAAGTGTAAAGCACATACTAAAGTTACAGATTCTGTGTCCCAGGGTAACGACCTGGCAGACCAGACAGCAAAACATACAGCACTGACTCACACCCAGATTACTGATGTGACAAAGACAATAGTACCGATAAAGTGTATGACAGTTAGAGATCCCGCCCTAGACGTAATTGATATCCAGACACATGCTACTCCAGATGAAATAAAGAAATGGACTGAACTAGGAGGGATTCAGACAGATCAAGGTTGGATAACAAAGGAAAAATCTATATGGTTTCTCCCTGACTCAATGGTTCAAGTCATGATAAATACAGCACATAGCCCGGCACATCTAGGAGAGAAAGCGATGTTAGACAGTTTACAGAATCTCTGGTACAACAAACACTTACGAGCGGCAGCAAAACAGAAAGTGCGTACTTGCATGATCTGTTGTCAGTTCAATCCAGGGAAAAGCGTCCCTGTAGAACAAGGTGGATTTCATCCTCCCGATCACCCTTTTGAAGTCCTCCAGATGGATTATATCCAGATGAACAGTTGTCGAGGATTCAAATATGTCCTTGTAGTTGTTTGTGCTCTGTCCCGCTGGACCGAAGCATACCCAGTTCCAGACTACACTGCTCCGACCACTGCCCGACAGTTGGTTCGTGAATTCTTCCCACGGTACGGTTTGCCCCGTGTCGTGTATTCAGATAACGGACAGCCATTCTCGTCCGAGTTGATGAAACAGGTTTCCCTTTTGCTAGGATATCAGTGGAGGTTCCACTGTGTCCGACATCCCGAAGCAGCAGGCCTTGTAGAAAGGCATAATCAGACACTAAAAATTCGCCTTGCCAAGATCTGTCAGGAAAAGGGGATCGACTGGATAATCGCCCTGCCCGTGGCACTATTCTACATGAGAATGGTCGCCCATTCAAGATCAGGGCTATCCCCGTACGAAGTGGTCTTTGGCAGACCACCGAATATGTGGGGGACGCCCATTCCGAAGAAAATCACTGATGTTGATTGCAATATGTTGACAGATTACCTTGCCTCCTTGATGTCTGCACTCCAATCATGTCGTTCACAGGTTGCCGCAGCTTTTCCTGACAACACTGATGTAAAGCAGCACGAGGTCCGTCCTGGGGATCTGGTACTCGTCCGGAATTTCGACCGGAAAAGTCTGCTGGAGCCCGGCTGGAAGTCCCCGAAGACCGTTCTTCTCACCACAAGGACCGCCGTAAAGATAGAGGGGAGAAAGGGGTGGGTCCACACGAGTCACATCAAACTTTGCAATGAACTAAAAAACGGACTAAAACAGGACTCTGACTCGTCCACCCCCACCAAAGACTGTGTTGAAAGAAAAGACTTTACAGTGTCTGAACGAGAAAAGACTCCCCAAGAACAATATCGTATGAAACTCCGATCTAGCAAGTCAGACAGTTTAATTGTTTAAGTCCTCCCCTAGGTGAATCGGTTAAATAGTTTCTGACATGTATCCCCTAGATCGAGATAGAGAGAGAGAGAGAGAAGCAAAGAAACGTACATACTGTAAATCACTGCGTAGTCACTGTATAGTGACGTTGTTAATAATGTTTTTTCTAAGTATTCTAATTATTATTGCCAGCATTCTGCTACCTATATATTGGCCTATTTTCAGGCGTGAACAATCTGTTTACAATGTCTCTGCTGAACACACTTTTAGTGAACTTCCTGCACATGAACTCTCTTACAGACTTGCGCTGCGCAACAATACATTCATTAGTATGTTACACCACTCCCATCAGACAAATAATGCTACCGACTGCTGGATATGTGGCCGACTCCCTCCCTACCAGAATTACAAGGGAGCTCTGCCCCTCTTTCCGTACCCGTTCACTCACAATGGCTCCTGTGGGGCATGGTTTAAAATAATTAATTCCTTAGATCCTGATATTGCTGTTTTCGATGGGGGCTGGGTTTGGGGAAACTTGAACTTAGTCCTGCTCGACGTCTGTTATCCTGATAAAGAGGGACTTCCCACTCGAATAGGAACTGATCTAGAAAATGAAGTATATGGATTAGGTAATTACACAATTAGCCTTATGATCCTTACTGTTGAATCCGAGGCTGCTCCAGTTCTGCCCCATATGTTAGTATTACCAGTCACAGGTGAATTATGTGTTAGCAAGAAAGGTTCAGTACACGTAGGTCATAGTAAATGCACTACTGTGGTCGAATTCAGTGATCATGGTAAATAGTCTTTCAAAGCTATCAGTCACTCCTATTTTGTTTGTGGTCATACCGCTTACATACGTTTGCCTCCAGATTGGGATGGTACCTGTTACATTGCATTCCTTCTGCCACCTGTTTTTCTAGCTCCCCCAGATTACCATAGAAATACGAATCTAGTACCGAATAGACCCAAAAGAGATATTCCACTTGTCGACTACACAGAAACGGCATGGGAACAGTACACTGATTTCAATAAAGGATTCTTTTTCTTTCTAGGACCTGTCCAAAACAGTAAATTAATACGTAGATTAACTAGAACACTTGAAGCAGTAGTACATGAAACTGCCTCCGCCTTAGGTAACTTAACAGAGGAGCAATCTGCTATGCGGGTTGTTGTCCTTCAAAATGGTCTTGTTATTGACGTCATCTTGGCAGATAGAGGTGGAGCCTGTAAGGTCATCGGGTCAAGTTGCTGCGTTTTCATCCCACAAAATGCACCATCTGTCTATCAAGCTATTACCCGTCTGCATAAAATTGCGAATCAGATACATCAGAATCCAGGCACCTGGACTTGGTCCGGTTGGTTCTGGACAACGTTAACAGCTTGGGGATGGAAGATCTTATCCTTCCTAGGCATTGGCCTTGTTATAGTATTCAGCTGCTGCCTGTGCCTACAGTGTGGGCCAGCAATATGTGGACTGTGTGCCACTTCCTGCATTGAACATTCCAGTTTTCTCTCAAATAGTCAAAGAAAGAAAGATGAACGAATAATGTTACAAGAACAAACTGATCGATTTATGATGATCGATATATCATGAAGGGTCCGTAGGGAACAAGGAGGGAATGAGGTAATCTAAATTTTATGGTCAAGTTGTGTTCCCTAGCGAGTACCCCACCGTCTCCATGTACGAGTTAAAGTGCATGTAACTTCCCTCCCGTGTCAGCTATGAAGACGCAAATACATTTGCGTCCAACGTTAACATGTCCTCTTTCAGACCCACCATGAATGGGTCGAATGGTCCGTTCCTAAGTATGCTATGCCAACGTCTTTTTGTAGTGTACTCCTACGTTTTTCAGCTCTGGCTGAAGTAGGCCCTGAATCTCTGCCACCGAGCCTCTTTTCTGGCTTCTGACTCCGAGAAATCTCTGGCCAGGCAGCCCCTGTACTCGTGAACTCTGACTTACTTTCAGCGCGGCCCCTCGCGCTCGGCTCAGCCTGCTGCCTGCCAAGATTGACTATAACCTTCGAGTTATCTGTTTCCCTCCCCGAAAATACATTCCTGCCTGCTAGCTTCAGTAAACATCCTTCCTCAGCTACAGGGCTAAAGGGCCGACCTGTCTCTGTGCAAGTAATTCATAGCTTCGTTGCCATGCTTCCATGGAAGGCCCCATGCCCCCACGCTTCTCATACAGACACCCAGGCGCTTATACACGCACTCACAGCAAGTATAGAATAGCTTCTGCTCTAGAGACCTTTCTGCCCAGATAGCTTAGTTCCTAAACATCAGATATCAGATATGATAGAAGCACAAGTTGATCTGACATGCCAGACTTTTGTCTCTTTCCGTCAGTGTAAATGTCAAGTCCCCTGCACCCCTCCAATTACACGTCATGCAGCTGCGCGCGCATCCAAGCTTCCGATTTCTGCTGACATTGTCACATTTTCTGTTAGTGCCACCCCTTTGTGACACCTATCAGTGACGTTTCCAGAACACACCTCTAGTTCACGCCTCTTGATTACGCACATGTACTACGTGTATATTGTTATCTTGTCTTCTCTCAGCTGTTACGCCTTCTATACTATTTTCAATGGTGTACAATAAGTATATAAGCTATGTACTGTTAATAAAAGGTTAGCGCGCTCTATCCCTTCTGACACCCTGTGTGGTGGTCAGAACATGATATCTTGGCCATGACCATTCCTTTTTAAGGAATAAAACCCTTAGAACTCTAACACCACGGACTCTGTCTTTTTTCATCCGATCTGAGTTATTATTGATTAAGTACTTACCTGCATAGAAATTAAGAGAGTAAATTATTTATTTACATCAATATAGGTATAGTTAGGACAGAGTCTTCATAATAGGAACAGTTTTTTTTTTTTTTGCTGCTGCGTTTGACGATTCTTCACAAAACTTTCCTAAAAGAAGTGTATTCACCTCAGGTCCTTCCTGAATTGTTGTGGGATTGATACAAAATGGGGTATGGGGTGTCCCTGAAATAAGTTTCCTCTCTGCACTTTCCCATAGGAAGTTTAAACAGAGAGGCCTGAATGTTTTAACAGAATTCCCCTGAATTTAGCAGAAAACTAGATATTTACCCATAAAGCCAGTTTTTTGTGATTTGGAGTAAATTAGTTCAGCAGTTTTTAACAATTACGGTTCAAGAGTTAGTGAAACTGGGACGGTTTAAAAAAATACAGTCTTATTGGACAACATTTTTCATGTTATCGTCTTGGTCCTGTGAGACCACTATGGGTACTGCAGTATTGAGCGCTCTGATTGACTAGCTGCAACAGTAACAGAGCTATGGCAACTGCCATTATAATACACTGCGGCTCAGTCCCGATCTCCCATACCTTAAAACATGATGTAATGTAATGTTCCTCAGGACAAGACAATGGAGCCTCACTAGATAGCCAAGACCATACCATGTACAGCCTTCAACTTGTACAGCAGTCCTCATTAGAGCCCCTTCTATCCAGACACCAGAGCCCGCTCAGGTTGCCTTGTCCGCTATCGCAAAGCCATTGCCTTATACAGAAATATTCAGAGAGAGCCCATTCCTTCCAGACACCCAAGCCCAATTAGATGGTCAAGTGCCTACTATGCACACACATACAAAATTCTCTTTGTACATAAATCTTCATAGAGAGCCCGTTCCCTCTAGACACCCATATCTCTATAGGTTTGCTAGCCCCTACTATGCAGACCCTTTGCCTTGTATAGAAGCCTTCATAGGGGCCCACTCCCTGCAGACACCCAAACCCCATTTGTTGACCAAGCCCCTATTACGCTCAGGTGCTGTGCTGTACTAAACCCTTTGTGAGTAGCCAATCTCTTGTAGTCAATCAACCGGAAATGAGTGGGAAGCCCCTGCTGAGCAACTCCCTATGGACAAGCCAGTCTCTTTAGCTAGTGAAGCTGACTGAAGCTAAAATGTATGTATCTATGAATATAACTATAATGTATAGGTATGGAGTCCTGGGTTTTAGAAATGTCAGAGGTGCAAAGCCTGTAAACACTGTATCAACATGAAGGAAATTAAGTCGCCACTATTGAGAAATCCAGTGAAAACACGAAATTCCTACATTTGCAGAAGTGATATGTGGTGTATGTACTGCAATGTCCCTGCCCGAAATTGTATGTGGGGAGGACCATACATGAGAGTATTGCAGCATTTGAGGGCAATTAAAAATGATGACAAGAGTTATCCAGTTGCCCACCACATTAATGAATTTCAAGGTGGCAGATGTGAAAATTTAGAGTATTTTGTCATAGATTCAGTAACGAAAAACAGAAGGGGGGTAAAAGAGAATTGAAATTAAAACAGCTTGAATCGAGATATATTGTTCATCATCATCATCAAAGAAACTTTATTCGGCATTAGAAAACACCATAAAAGTACAATTTAAAACAATATCATATATATATATTTTTCCCTTCAAAAGGATTTCACAAACTGATCTATTTACAGTCCATTTGATTCTGACCCCCCCCCCCCCCCCACACATTTTGCTCATATTTTCCTTAGGGATTTCTTTCAACAGATCTCTCTTGTGTCTCTTAACTTGACTGCCAATCTTAAAAAACTCGTAATGGAGAATAGAGTCAGGGGGTCTTGTGCCATTTGCAAATATAAAAGGGCCACCTTGGCCTGTTTAAATTTGTTCTTCTTCAGCAAATCTACTAAAAAATAGTGCCTGGGTAGTGAATAAAAAGGACACAATAATACAAAATGAAGGGTGTCCTGCGGAGATCGTTGATCGCAGCCGCAGGGACCCTTTGGCTCAGTTACACTGCTAAAACCTGCCGGATCGGCTAATAAATAATGTAAAAGATTTAGCCAAAAACATGTTATTAAAAATCTATCCTGGGCATTGTGTATGAGGGCCAGGTATGGTTCTATTCCTTCACATGACTTCACCAGCCCATAAGCTTTGACCGACTTTTTGTTCCAATCTCTCTCTTCTCTAGAAGAGGCTTTATACATAAAAAAACCCCTTCTTTACATTAACCTTATCCCCACCATTGATTCCATTCGGGTTTGAGAAGAGATCTTTACGACCAATCGCTTTGAAAGCGGCCTTCAGATAATTTAACCATAGAATGTTCATTCCCCTGTCCCTACCTAGACAATCCGTAATTATTTGTCTGGTTAGTTCTGCTTCAGGATTGTTCCAAATTTTTAGCCAAGCTAACAGGGGCCTGACCTGAACCTTGTCCTCTATATGGAGAGCCGCACCCAGTTCTTTGTGAACAATGTGGGAGGGAACACACTGTGGGACCTTGAGCAGTCTTCTCATGAATTTGTTCTCCTCTACCTGTAGTTTCTCTACCTCAGCAAACCCCCAGAGTTCCGCCCTGTACGCCGCTTTGGCGTAACAAATTGAGTTATATAAACTCACCATTTGGTCTGTAGACCAGCGTCCAAGCCTGCTATCAAAGTTCATGATTGCCCCTGTGCTGGACGCTAGCTTATTACCTTGTTCTTCAATTAGAGCTTTAAAATGTAAGTGCCCATCAAATAAAATGCCTAGATACAAGAAGGTCTGTACCTTCTCTAGTTTATGGGTGCCTTTTCTTTTTAAAAACATTTTTTTTATTCCATCACCACGTTTTTAAGCTTCATCATTTCATTATTACACAGAATATATACTATAAATCATATATTTCCCTCTTGGGGTACTACACAAGATACAAACAAGAATAAAAGTGAACAAAAAAAGAAATCAAAAAAGGGGAGGAGAAAAAAGAGAAACATGCAAAATTCATGCATTAAGCAGATCAAAATACATGACCCCTATCCTAGGTGTAATCGTGGAGCTACCGAATATACGGAGCGGCTTCTATCCTTTTTATACCACCTTGAAGATACACTGCCTTCATCTTGTCCCCTCTATTGTCCTTCCATCCTCTGTTTCCACTCTGTGACTGGAGCCCAAATCAGTTTCCCCAATTGCTTTGCCTTCCATCCTTTTTTATCATATAATGCTTTCTCTAGAATGTATGTGTCTAGCAGCTGTGTCATCCATTGTTGGAACGTTGGTGGGTTTGGGTCGTTCCATAGAAACGCTATACACAGCCGACTTAAGGTCATTGCCAGAAATACGAATTTGTGGTGAGCTGTTGCTACCCCTTCTCTTGTTACGCCTAATACCATCACTTCGTTAGTGAGGCTAATAGAGATCCCAAGTGCTCTATCCAAAAACTGTTCTAATGAGCATTTGAATGGATCTAAGCTGGGGCATGAAGCAAACTTATGAATTGTATCTACCTCCGAGCTTTGACATCTCAGGCATGTTATCCCATTAGTTCCGCCCGAGCGAGCTATTCTATACGGTGTATAATAAAGCTCCAACAAGGTCTTATAATGCTGTGCTTGGAGATTCGCGACTCTTAGTACCGTATTTGCAAGTTTAAGCAAATTCTCAGCTTCATTCCCTAGTATGTTTAATTTCATTCTCCATTTTTCAGAGACTTTCACACAACCATCCTACGTATACTGACTCAGTTCATCATATAGTTGTGATATCGAGCAGCCCTCCTCACCTCTCAATTGCTCCATAACTTCCTCTCTTTTAAAGTTCATATTGCCCCCCCTTTTTTTTTTAATAGGACCGACCTGATCTGTAGATATTTGTAGAAGTCTCTCCGCTCTAAATTATATAGCTGTTGTGCTTTATCAAAAGTAATTAAACCTGTGAGGTCCGTAAGGTCCCCCATGGTTTTTACCCCTAGGATGTCCCATTGTTTCAATAAATTGTTGTGGAATACCTCTGGTAATGAGGGATTCTTGAATAAAGGAGTATAGAAATGTATCCTCCCGAGTTCCATTTTTTTCCGAATCAGGGTCCAGACGGACATTGCAGCCCCCAATGTCTTAAATGTTGCTTTTTTATAATAATTTGCTTCAATAAACATGAGCAGCCACTTATTGGATTCTGTTGGTATAAGTTCATATATTTCTGGGATGCCCTCGTTAACCCTCCATCTATCATTTGTGTTGCCGCCCAATAGTCCTCTGATGTATTGCAGGAACGCTGCCCAATAGTATGCCTCAAAGTCTGGAACTGCCAAGCCCCCCCGCTCTCTCGATAGTGACAAAAATGTAATAGCCCTTCGTGTTTTACCTTTTTCCCATATAAAATGATTAGCGACTCCTTCAAGTACCTTGAACCAATTGTTATAAAATTTTAGAGGAATAGTCCGAAATAGATATAAAACTTTGGGCAAAAATAACATTTGTATTACATTACATCGGCCTATTATTGTTAAATGCAGGTTATTCATTCTGTCTAAGTCTTTTTTAGCTTTTTTAATCACAGGGCCCAGGTTTTTTTCCACGATCTTCGTTAAGTCTGATGTTATTGTTATTCCGAGATAGACTGCTGCGTCTATTAATCTCTGATCTGCCATTGTGATCTTTTGATTTACTACAATTTGTGTTTTACCCTGATTTAGTTTATAGCCGGATAGTGTCCCAAAGATATCAGGTTTATTTTCTATTTCCACTAATGCTGACACAAGGTCAGAAGATGTAATTGCTAGGTCATGTGCATACCCTAGTATTTTTGTTTCGTGCCCATTCAATATTATTGGCAGAATTTTCCTGTTTGAATCTATTCTCCTTATAAAAGAGTCGATATAAAAGGCAAAATGTAGCGGGGAGCAGGGACACCCTTGTCAGGTTCCCCGTCCGATGTTAATTGCCCCACTCTGCTCACCCATTACTCTGAGTCTGATCTTTGGATTTTTGTACAGGGCTTGCATGACCCCTATACAGCCTTCCCCAATATTTGCCTTCTCAAATGCGGCCCATAGGAAGTCCCACGAGACCCAGTTGAGCGCTTTCGCCGCATCCAATAATATGAGAGCCATAGGGTCCTGTGAGGCTGCCGTGCTGTCAAATAATGTACATACCCTCCTTATGTGGTCTGCAGTGCCCCTTCTGGAGATGAACCCGTGCTGTCGGGGGGAGATAATCTTGCCGATTATCAAGCTTAAACGATTTGCTAAAATTTTGGAGTATATTTTAGTATCGCTGTTCATGACACTGATTGATCTGTAAGACCCGGGATCAGTGGGGGATTTATTCTTTTTAAGAAATACCACCATTGTAGCCTCCCCCCAAGACAGAGGGGGTGCTGCTCCCCTTTGTTTGAAGACCATGAGGTTGCTAATATCTTCTTCTATAACAGGGAGACATTTCTTATAAAATTCAAGTGGAATAAGATCGGGCCCAACCGCTTTCCCGGCGGGTAAATCATTAATTGCTCCCTGTATTTCCTCAAGAGTGAAGCTAATTTCCATTGCTCCTTTTATCCTCGATTGTTAACCTTTCGATTGATGCTGACTCTAGGTAATGCTCTATTTAATCTTTACCCACCCCCCTATCTGGGTTATACAGTTTTTGATAAAAAATCTTGGAATATCGAGCTGATCTCCCTCGGTGTGGTAGCTGTGACCCCTGCCTCCGATATTAGCTCTGATATTTCCCCTCTAGTTGCGGTCTGCCGAGTTCTGATCGCTAATATGCGTCCAACTTGCTCGCTATACTCATATTGATCCTGCTTCCAGGCTAGATATTTTCCAGCTGCCTTAGAGGCAAGTGATTGCGCTACCGCTGCCTTAGCTATAGCCAGGTTCTGAGCTTTCCTTGTGATATTGTGTTTTGCCCCAATTTCTTAAGTCAGCTTCTGATATGGTAACAGATCTTGTCTTCCCCTCTATCTCCTCTTTCTCCATCTTGTTCCGTCTAATAGAAAAGCTCATGGTTTCTCCCCTAATACCGGCCTTCAAGGCATCCCATACTACCGCTGGCGATGCAGACCCTCTGTTTATCTTGAGAAATTCCTTACGCCAGCCTTCCATATGTGCAACATATTTGACATCTTGTAATAAGGCTCTCTCAAATGACCAGCTAGTTGTTTCTTTCTGAGAGTTTGGAATTAAAATTTCTAAAGTCAAGGGATTGTGATCTGACATCACACACGGCAGCCTATTAATCTTAGAGATAGATATTAGCAAAGGCGAGACCTGGAAAAAATTTAAACATGCTATAGCCTTATGAGGTGCATAGTAGTATGTGCTACCTCCCCGCATGCATTTTGCTGCTCCCACATATCAATCAATCCATTATCTTGCATTAATTGTATCAGAGCTCTGTGACTTTACCTCTTCCGGCCAGTAAACCTAGCGGGTCATTTTTCCATAGGCCATTTAACCCATTTATATTCAAATCTCCGCACATTATTATTGGCAGAGGCCAATCGGTCATCTGTGTGTTGATTTGATTTAGAATTTCCGGGCCATCCACTGTGGGAGCAGAAACGGAGCATAAAGTAAAATTGAATCCCTGCGATTGACTTTCAGCCATGGCCTAGCGGCCATATGTGTCTGCGAAATGCTTTTTCACTACAACTGTCTTGGCCCGAGCTAGTATCGCCACCCCCCCGGTTCTGGTTCCCAGTGTTGTGCATGTTAAGAGCTGATATCCCAGTTGATCCAATAAAAACTTCCGAGTGTTCTCAACATGATTTTCCTGTAAACATATTATGTCTGCGCGCACTGTCCTTAAATATTCTTTCATATCCCTGCGTTTCTTTGCATCATTTAACCCACATATATGGATTGTAACTATCCGCATGAATTTTCTATAATTTCACAATTCTTTCTCCTGTGTACCCTACTCTGGTTTGCTTTGTTCCCTGATGATGATGATTTTCTCCCCCCTTTTACCCCCCACACCTCCCCTGCCCCTCTCTGCGCACCCTCCCGCCACTGGCCCCACCCCCTCCACCCCTCCTAATGAAGCAAGCAGACTTAAGGTCTCTATGATGGAGTCTGGCCGTCAGCCTCCCTCTGCAGTACTTTGCGTAACTTTTGCATTTTTTCAAAGTGCTCTTGTTAATCCTTCCCTCGCTGTTGACCCATGCCCCCAGAGCTATCTGTTATATGACAAACTGTGTTAAGCCAGGGCACGTTCCATTTCCCCTCTACCCCATATTCGCTCTCTCCCCTTCCTCCCAATGCATTCCTGTGGCCCGATCCTAATTATTAAATACACCATTGTAGCTATAGTTGTAAGAGAGTCACTAAGCAGTGGTGTCTTCACTGCCTCCTTGACAGCCTCTTTCTCCTCATGACTGTGTCTTTATCCTTCAGTGATATTCCATCATTCCCTTCTGAGTTGGAAATCAAGCTAGGATCTGAGACTTTCTCCTTTTCGCTCTCTTCCATATCAGAGGGGGTGCCTTCTTACCCATCCGTGACCGAAAAGAAATAATCACCAAAGTCCTGGGTATCCTCGGGGCCACTAGGGCTGCTACTTGCCGTGACCTCTTGGACTAACATGTCTGTTGTCAGCAATTCTCCGCCCGTGGTGTCTCCAGAGTTTACCTCTCCCCTTTTCCCCACCGCAGCTTCCTGTTGGTCTGGAAGATCTTCAGCCTGTTCATGGGGTTGAGCTGTTGCAGCCATTTCTCCCTGCCCCGTGCTGTGTGTTAAGTCTTCACTGGCTTCCATTATCTCTCCCCATTGTGATTCGGGGGCTGTTGTTTTTTTTTCTTCCCGCCCAGAGGGAGCTGCCTGGGCTGCTGGGGCTGCTCGTGGACCCTGCTGCATAGTTTTCTTCCCTTTAGGGGTGACCACAACTTTGCCTAGGGTTGGTGAATCCTTTTTTTGCGGGACCCGTCTGGCTAGCTGGGGAAAAAAAATCCCGTTATACTTTTGTGGCCCCCAGTGTTCGTAGCCCCTAGTTTTTTGCCCCTAATGTTGCTCCATGCCCTGTGTAATTATTTTCTGCATTTCCCCATTCTCACCTGGGGTGTTGTCATTGTTCTTCCCAGTCTCTTTAGGAGCTTCCTTCGTGGCTGCCTTCCCCTGATCTTTTGGCTGCGCTGGGGGTTTTGGGGGCATTGCTCCTTATTGCTCAGTATTGGCGCCCTTCCCTTTCCTCCCCGAGTTGTTTTCGGGGCCATCTTTAAGATTGCGGAAGTTCTGACCTCGAATCCACGCTCGCCGGCAAGGATCGCCAAAGATGCTCTGTCTTCGACGCTCGGGGCTCCGCTGCTCAGGCTGCCTCTGCATCCGCCTCTCGCAGCTCCGCTTACTCCGCTGGCTCCGCCAGCATCTGAGGCACTCACTCGTTTCTCTCGCCGAGCCTGTAACTCCACTAACAATGCTGCAGCTGATGACACGAGCTCCACAAGCAGCCTCTCCGCCGCCCACAAGAAATCGCCGCCACTGCACAATGCTGTCATCGAGGTTGAGTCCGCTTAATGCACCATTTCTGCCTTTACAATTGCGGCGGCTTCGGGAGTGATCTCGATAGCCGTCAGCCAGAGGCCATCTTGCTTAGTCTACTCCACCAGCGCAGATTGCTGCATCCATATGGGCGCCTATTCTATAGTTATAGCTTTTCCTTAATTTACTCCATGTTTCCAGTACATACAACTTGGTTAAGTTAGCAGACAAATCTAAGTTATTCATAAAATCCACAAAGCCATTTATCAATCTCTTTAGGCCCAGTGGGGTACGTGCCAACAAGACTACATCGTCTGCGTAAAGCAGAACCTGGATTGCTCTACTTCCTACTCTCGGTGAGTCCACATTTAAACATAGTAGGGCTTTTTCTAAACCGTTTATGTATAAGGAGAATAAAAATGGGGCCAGAATGCACCCTTGTCGCACACCACTGGTGCAGATAAAGGACTTAGTACCTTACTTTGGCCGAGGTGTTCCAATGCAGGGCTTTCATGATCTTTATAAGTTATTGGTCTGCCCCTAAATTACTCATTAGAGCCCACAGCTTCTCCCTATTAATGTTATGTTATGTTATGTTATGTTATGTTATGTTATCCTGATTTATTGAGCGCACAGCTGCCCCAGCAAAGGGGCGTCCTGGCGCTAGTGCAGAACAAAACCGGACAGGAGGTGGGAAACACAACACGACGGCAACAAGAACTAAGGGGCTAAGGGGAAAAGAAAAGTTTTAACCGCCTTCCTAAAAGCCAGGAGCTCATCGATGGCACGGATGTGGACGGGCAAGGAATTCCACAGTTTGGCGGCAAGGACTCGGAAGGAGCGGCCGCCAATCCTGGATCTCTTGAAACGGGGAACAGTGGCAAGGTGGAGAACAGAAGACCGCAGAGAACGAGCTGGAACATAAGGAGAAATGAGTTGCTGCAGAATCTGAGGAGAGGAAAGCTTAAGGATTTTGAATGTCAAAATCAAAGATTTAAACTTTATTCTCTGTGCCACCGGGAGCCAATGGAGATTAAAAATGGTTCTCCTAGCTGAACAAAATTTAGGCAAACCAACCAGAGCCCTGGCGGCAGCGTTCTGGACGCGTTGGAGACGGGAGAGCTCAGCCTGATTGACTCCAAGAAAAAGAGAGCTGGCATAGTCTAATTTAGACAGAATCAAAGCTTGCACAATAAGTTGACGTGTAGGAGCGTCAAAGTATTTGAAGGTGGACCGAAGCTGACGCAAGATTCCAAAGCAAGATGCTGCGGTCTTTTTAGTGTGAGTGGAAAAGCTCAGTTGGGAGTCAAACCATACCCCGAGGTTTTTGACTTCAGTGACAGGGGTAGGGGTAGGACCGAGCTCGCGTGGCCACCAGCTGTCACCCCACAGATGAATTTGTTTCCCCACAATGAGCACCTCGGTTTTTTTAGCATTCAATTGTAGGAAATTATCATTCATCCAGTGGGCCACAGATATGAGTCCCTCACGGAACTTGGCTGCCTCGAGATCGGAAGCCCCACTAATCGCAACCGCAAGCTGCGTGTCGTCAAATGGTGCGGTGAGGTCCATAAAGGCCAGAAGACCGCCTCATTACTAGTGATAGTATATTTTGCCACCAGTAAGTACAAATTTAGACTTTGATCTGTGGTGGATATACTTGCCCTAAATCCATATTGGACATCAGTGATAATGTGCTGGTCCTCAGCCCAGTCCATCAGGCGATTTAGAACAGCACGTCCTAGGACTTTAGCGGTAACATCTATCAAGGAAATTGGGCAGTAACACTGGGGACTATCCCTGTTCCCCTTTTTGAAAATGAGCACTATAGTGGCCGTTGATCATGATCGTAGGAGTCTTGTAGCTATAGCGGCGTTTCTTATTCTTGTTAGGATTTGTGCCCATAAATCTACCTTACTTAAGAAGAGGTCCGGAGGAATCCCATCTGGGCCTGGTGCTTTATTTCTGGTAAGACCCCTGATCCCAGCTGTAATCTCTTCTAAAGTAAATTAGATTTTAGCATTCCACACCTCCCTCCCTTCACCGTTGTGTGGCTGCACAGCGTTGTTCAGCTGCTCGCTGTTCCCACGATTATACAGTCCTCTAAAATGCTCCACCCACTGTTTTGGAATGGAAGGACATTAGAACCTATCTGATTACTAGATGCATCATGAAAGCAGGGATTGTTAATTATTTTCCAAAAAGTGGTCATGTCTTTCTTTTCGGAGGCTTCTCTTAGGTTCTTCCAAGTTTGAGTTCGGAGAGCGCTCTTCCTTTGCTTAACTGCCTGCTTATCATTTATCCTGCACGGCGTGATCCTGTATGTGTCCCTTGGGGTGAGTCTTAGAGCAGCTCTGAGCTTCTTCTGTGCAAGGGAACATGCCTTATCAAACCATCTAGGCTCATTTTTGGGCTTGCCCTGTCCTGGTGTTTTTAAAAGGCCATCAATTAGCCAACTTAATCCTTCACATAACTCCACCAGGTGTGTCCCTTCCATTGATAAATCAAAGCAGTCCTTCAAAAGATGTTTACCCTCTGCTACTAGTGATCTATAAAAGTTTTCTCCATTGATTCAAATTCATTTTAGTCGCCTGCCCTGATCAGTGGCCTTTTCTAGATTTGCCTCACTCCCCTTTTTCTTGGTTTTACTTGGGGCTGGATCTGCTAGCGACAGTGTTAAGGGGTTGTGGTCACTGAAACCACTAATTTCGATGGAAAAACCCCGTAATCTCATCTTAAGCTGTTGGGACACTAGGATAAAATCAATAAAGGATCTACAGCCCTTTCCTTTGAAGGTCGGGGTGACCAATTTGTTTGGATTAACCACCAATAAATTCATTGTGTGTTCCAGGTTGTGGGTTTTCATCACTCCCTGCCCTTCAGTGTATGCTCAAAGTATGGACCCTCCTCTGAGCTACAGGAGGTCCAATTTTCCTTAATGAGTAGTAAATTGGGGCACAAGTGACAGTTGAAATCCCCTACAATTAAAAGCAGGGGTGCTATTGGCCCCTCCCTCTGCTCAGTTAGGCCACTTAACCTGTCCTCGAGCTCTTTTGCTGTCTGATCTCCCGAGTTGTAAAAGTTCATCACTCATTCTGATACCGAGGCCCATCATGTTTTCCGAATTCCATTTCAGATCGACCCAACTCCCTTCTATACATAAATCTGCAAGTACCAGGAGACCTCCCCTTGCTCTTCCAGCTGCAGATTTGCTTGCCGGGTTCCCAAATGATTTGTACCCCACAAGATGAAAGTTAGAAGGGTCTACCTCCCAGGTTTCCTGAACACAAATTATTTTAAATTTACTAATATATTCTAACCATTCCTGGTTCTGGAACTTGGTTGATAGACCTGCTACATTCCAGTATAGTAATTTGATGGTACTCACTGGAACATGACCATCCAAACCTTGGGCTACTTCAGTTCTCTGGGGTATTATCTTATCTCGGACTGACTGGTACCCCTCCAATGGCACTTCCTTTGCCTGCTCCTCTCCTCTTGATTTTAAATTCAATGGGGCCGCCCTCAGAACTTGTTCTTGTCCATTGTTCTCACCCGGTAGTCAGTCCACTTCACTGAGGTGCCTTCCCCAGTGGGATGGTACGTCTCTACTATATTGCAATAATGCCAGCCGTGCCCCCTCTCTCAGTGATATCAGCTGTCGACCATACCAATTTCCTCCCCTTGATTCAGCCAACAATTGCATGTTCCTTGCCTTGATCGTCCCCACTCTTAACCTTCATGGGTGGCCATACCTATCCTCGTAATCTTGCGAGTAATCTAGATTTACTAAATAATTTGGGGGCCTATAAAAATAACTTAAATCTCGTACCTGAATATGAGATCGTGAGTGTGTCCAGATACCCCTACAGCCATAATCTACCACCTTACGGTCATTGAAGTTAATAACAATGCAATCTCCTGCTATATTTTTTGTCCTGCCACCTATCCAATTCACTCTCCTTACATTCCACCGCAGCTGAAGAAAAATGTCACTACTGCCTCACCTCGGTCATGAAATGGATGGAGTCAATCCATCTCAGGTGCAACAGCTCCAAGACTGAGATTTTGCTATTTTGGAAAGCTAGCAACTTTCACCTCACCCGGTGGTGGCCCAGTAACTCAGACCCTCCGCCTGCCACAGTAGACACGGCCAAAAACTTAGGCTTTAAATTTGACCCCACGCTTTCCTTTCACAAACAGGCACTCACAGTTGCAGGTACTTGTTTTCAAATCATAAGAATGCTAAGGAAAGTCTTTAATCTGCTTCCCCTGCATGCTGGAAAGACTGTGGCTTTGATTCTATCTCGCCTTGATTATGGCAACTGTCTATATGCAGGAACTAAAAGAATGGTGATAAAACGATTACAAGTGGTCCAGAATGCCGCCGCTAAGCTGGTACTGGGACTCCCCAAACGGTCATCTTCGACCGATGCTCTAAAAACCCTCCACTGGCTACGAATTCATAAAAGGATCCTGTTTAAGGTTCTAACCATCACCTATAAAGCCACTATTGAAAGTGGGCCACACTACCTGAGAAAAAATATTATACCGTACATAACCAAACGAACTTTGCGGTCTTCCAATGAGAACTTACTCACCATCCCCTACTTTAAATTGAAAACCCGAGGAAGAAAAACCCTGGCCACACTAGGAGCAAAGGCCTGGAACTGCCTGCCCACCCAATTAAGGCACACTAACAACAAACCCATTTTTAGAAAGCTACTAAAAACCTGGATCTTCAGCACCACAGATCAGGAAATCGTAGCATTAATCTGATCTTTCATCTATCATCCTCTATCCTGCACCACCTCCCTCCCTGTCTTTTCTTCGGTCCCTGTCCAAAAGCGAACGTTGCGCTATATAAAAAACATTTTCATTAATTTTCATTCATTCATTCATTCATTCATTTCATTCATTCATTCATGCAGAATTTTGCATTTTTCTTCTCGGGCAGTGGTCTATTATTGTTTAGCCAGTGAGTTGCCTTGTTTTTCAGCTGATCATAGGATTCAGTCTTACTGTCTTCCAATACCCGAACACCGGTCAAAACAGCCACAGCCACATACAGTGTGCAGTCTGGGGGTAACTCCAGACAAGGACCCACATTCTTGGCTATATTCTTTTCCCTACCCCTATCATTGCTACTACTAACTCCACCTGTCTCAGTTGGGGGGGCGTTTCCACCATTCATTATCCCACCCCTTGGGTCTTCTGGATGCGTTGGGTGCACAATCGGCCCGCAATTGATGACACAATGGCGTTGGGACATACAGACAGATCCCTTCCTCCCTCCCTCCTTGCTTCATTAACAGGGCCAGAACTCACTATTTTATTTTCAATACCACCCAAAGTGGACATTATCAGACTTTCTGTTTCCACAAGTCTATTTTCAATTACTGAAAGTCTTTTCATTAGTGGCTCCAGTGAGGCCGGCAAATGTAGACACATTGTGAGTCTGTCCAAGATTGTGAGAGTTAGTGCGCTCGCTGTTCCATGTGATTCTTCAGCGAATGGCGAATCTGCTTGAGGTGGATATCTCTGTTTGCTCTGATCAGTGATTTTGGCCTCCTAGTTTCCTTTTAGATGACCCCCCCTGCATATGATTTGTAGGATTGGAGGGATCGGTGGGCTGCTCATGGATTTCTGCCACACACTCACCCGTTTTCTTCGGCAGGTCAGGCAGGCTGCTACATTGTGACATGTCTGAATCTGGGGACTCTTGAACTCTTGTGGATGATACCGGGATTTGCTTGAAATTGTTGGTTGGGGCCCCGTATCGGATGCAGATTGGCAATATCTTTCCGGTGAGCGTGCATTTATGATGCCCCCCCAGGGACGATCGTTTTGCGAACATGGGTTCAATCGAGAGGTGCCGCTCTGTAACCACAATCTCGTGTGGCTAGTTATGAACTGGTCAAGGGTCCCCGCCACATACCCAACACCCGTTACTTTCCTCTCCCTTCCTTCCCGTGCGGCCATTATAGATAGATTCAATCACAGTCGTCAATTTTTACGGGATAATTAACAAAGTTAAAATTCACTCTAGTACTGTTCTTGGGTCCACTTACTAGCTGCTGTTCTGCTTGTCGAGTTCTGTTGGGGCCTTAGGGGTGGTCCAGACCAGCCTCTACAGTCTCGAAAGGGCTCAAACGGGCCCGCCCGGGGCGGGAGAAACTGGTTGTTTAAATCCTCCCAGATGAGGTAGCGGGAGGGGCAGCAACTTGTGACTCGGCCCCTCCTGGGGCATGTGGTCTGTGCAGTCTTTCTCCTCGGCAGCCCCCGCGATGAAAATGAAGCGTCTCCGGCGAAGCAGGAGGTGCAAGCAGTATTTCAGTGTCCAGGTGAGGCAGCGGGAGGGGCAGCAACTCGTGACTCGCCCCTGCTGACTCCTGGGGCATGTGGTCCATACAGTCCTTCTCCTCGGCAGCCCCGCGATGAAAATGAAGCGTCTCCCGCGAAGCGGGAGGCTCAAGCAGTATTTCAGTGTCCAGGTGATGCAGAGGGAGGGGCAGCAACTCGTGACTCGGCCCCTGCTGACTCCTTGGATGTGTGGTCCATGCAGTCCTTCTCCTCAACAGCCCCCGTGATGAAAATGCAGTGTCTCCCGCAAAGCGGGAGGCCCAAACAGTATTTCAGTGTCCAGGTGAGGCAGCAGGAGGGGCAGCAACTCGTGACTCGGCCCCTGCTGACTCCTGGGGCATGTGGTCCATGCAGTCCTTCTCCTCTGCAGCCCCCACAATGAAAATGAAGCGTCTGCCCAGTCACGAAAAACAGAATGGGGATAAAAGAGAATTGAAATTAAGACAGCTTGAATCGAGATATATTGTTATCTTGAATATGAAGATCCCAGCGGGTTTGAATTCTGGCAAAGAACTGTAAATTCACATTTAGAAATAAGTCTGGGTAAGATACGATCTTGGTTCTTTCATAAGGGAAGAACGCCAGTTTCAGGATAAGATGTGAGAATATATAGCACATAACATATGGCACTTAGTAGGCAGTAATATTAAGCACTGTTGAGCCCTTTATTGATTTAGAAAATTGAGACAAAGATATAGCTATAATAATATAATACTATAGAGAGTTTACTATTTCTACCTTTCTACAAAGAAGAAAAAGGAAAAAAGACAAGGGGATTCTTCGCAGACTTAAGGTTTAGTGATTAGAGAAAGTCAATGAATTTGTGTGAAGTTAACAATAATGGAAGTGTTATATTGTGTTTAATGTGAAGACTCATGGAGAAAGGTCCGTACTGTGATTTGAAATGTCAAACAGACTGTGAAAGATAAGAAGAAATAGAATGGGGCGAAAAGGAAAAGCATTAGCATCAAGACTGTATATGATTTGCACGATTATAGCACTAGCACTTTGAGGAAGATAAAAAATGAAGTTTTAGAAAATGTAAATAAGGAGTAAGAGAACTGAAGTAAATTTGAGAATCTCACTGATTGTTTACAGCACTTGCACTTTAATTTAAAAATGTGAACCGTTGTAAGTGAAATGTCTTAATTTAATGTTTACACTACTTGCACTTTACACAAAACAGATAAACAGAAACTTTTTTAAAAGTTGTTAAGAATTTAAAACATTGAGATACCTTTAATACGATGTTAAAATTGCTCTAAAACGATATAATAAAAAGTCGGAAGTGTATCTTTCATGTCTATGCAGTAGGAGTAAACAGCTAAGTGACGTGTATTTAAACTGTGAAATGGAACATCTTGGCAATGTGAACAAGGCATCTGTGTCTGCTGAAACGCGTTATGCCATATTGAGAGCGAAAAAAGTTATTTTCAAGAACTGATCCCCAGTGAAAGTGTTGGTACGTGAGTTTAATGCTGTAGCAGGAGTTGCGAGCATATAAATATGCATGCACATATATGAATGTGTGTGTATAATACTGAAGAACAAGGCCTTTAAGGGCATAGTGGTGCAGGGCACGCCTAAATCTCCGAGTTCACCTGCTTTGTTTTACAGAGACACGGGACACTCTGTTAAGCGTAGACAACAGGATTTATTAGCTGCAGCTATGCACAGTGATCCTAGAAGTACACCAATGGTATGTTCTCAGGAGACTGCCCCTTTACGCTGGGGCTCACAGTCTTTTATAATATTTTACATCTGCATAAGAACACTCCCAATGCGCAAAATTTAAACCAATGAAAAGATATGTTTTTGGGGAAAAACAAGATGTCACATGATTAAATTATCCACCCCCTAGGTCATGTTTTGACTAACCCCACAGGTGATACAATAATGGTGTCCCTGAGTTAATCAACAGTGGTAAACATGTTTGTGTATTGCAGAAAAGGCTAATTTGCAAGGTAGGATAAGGCGGGAAGAAGGACAATGAAAACCAACAGATGGTTTGAAACAAGGATTAGTGAGTCGAGACAAGAATACTTAAGGCCAACAGACAGTTTGGATAAGGATTAGTGAGTCGGACTGATTCCTGGAATTGACTTCACCTCAATGATAGGGGTGTTAGTTGATACGTGGCAGTACGAAGGGCAAGAGTTCTCTGTTTGCCGCGTTGCCGGAGTGAGGGCAACACAAAATGGCGTGCAATACAAAATGGAGTCGGAACTAAATTTCCTCAGACCCTCCTTTTGCCATTACGCAGGCAAAATATAAACTCATGTTAATCTGAGTCTATTTCGATGGCCATAATGTCTTTAAGCTGTTGTTGCAACATCATTTGTATGTTTTCTGTTTTCTGAGGAATAGGTCTTGGCACACACATGGTGACACAAAAGCCACAGATGGCGGGACCACATTGTAGGCAGAGGCAACATGAAAAGACAATGGCTAAAATCATTCCAATGAACGTCAGTAACTTCCATCCCCATGTGGACAGTAATCCCCAAAACCATCCCATCGGAGACCAACTTCCTTCGTCCTGGTGGATGGACTCAGCAATGTGGTGTAATTTAGGGATGGCCTGGCATACTGTAGGTGCGTTATCAGGTATGTAAACGCAACAACCAGATCCGATCAATTTACAGTCTCCACCACGATCTGCAAGAATGATGTCTAACTCCATTCTGTTTTGTAATGTCACAAGGCGATCCGCCTGATGCTCGGCGGTGATATTACCCAGTGCTCCGACAGTTTCATTAATTGTTTCTTCAACTACTCAAATGAGATGCCTGATGTTTCTACTATTGGCCATAGGGCCCCAAAATGGGAGGAATCATTTAAGGAAGTCGCCTCCTTCTTGTCCTGCTGTGTCTTTTTGATTAAAGACATCTCTCTTGTACTTATTTCTATGATGTCCTGAAGGGGCGGTATATGTTGGAGGGAGGAGAAAAGCTATATAAAAAGTTCCTGAGAAATCGGCTGGTGGCCATGTATAGGCTCTGTCATGGCAAACGAAATATGTTCCTTGGGACGCTACCAGTGGTGGAGACATTTGAGATTCATAGGTATTGGTGATGTTACCAGTGCTCTTTCCCAATTGGGCCTTAGAGCTTTGACCATTTCCTTGGAGACATAGGTGACCATGGTGGGGTACAGTATATATAGGTGGGGATCTTTTCCTTTTGGCTCTGTCGGTAAGACTAGTAACTTAATGTGTCACATTCAAATCAATGTATGCTTGTCGTTCATCAGTAGGGAATTCATTACATTTGTTATAATGTTTTGACATTGCCACAATTCCTTTTATTATTGCGTCATGACTAACGTCAACCCCACCCCTATATGGACCAACAGGATGTCGATGTTGGTTCTCATAGGCATTGGCAAACATAGAGGTGTAAGCCCAAGCGGATCCTTTTAGGGAGAAGGGTAGAACTAAATATGGCATTCCTTTATCTGTATTATGCGGTAAAAGTCCACATACCCAGCAATCGGTGGTATTGATTACCCATTGATGCTGGTGTAACAATTGAATAAAGGAATTGTTGAAATACTCCATTCTCCTAATTTGCTCATGCTCTGGTAGTGTACAAAATTGGTGTGGGGAAGCAGTAGTGCGAAAAGGTATGGGCTGGGAGGTAGATATATGCTTGTACTGTACAATGTGAACAGTCCAACTCACACAAGCGAATATAGTACATAAAGAGATAAAAATACACAAGGCTATACTACATTTCGTATATAAAAATTTGCAATATTTTTTCATTATATTATTTTCATCATTTTTCTCTAACATAGCAGAATCCATCTTCTAAGTGTTGCTCGTGGCAGTCTTCCTTTTTCACTTAGTCGTGATTATCAGCCATCCTATGACACTGCAAGTCCCGCAGACCTATTACCACAACTCGGGTCACTAACTAAGACTCTTGCCACGACCCTGCAACCTAATTTGATGGTCAATGTGACAAAAAGCAGAAGTTTCTTAATTGTCCTTTGTTACTTTAGATCTCAAATTGTATCCAGTTTTGTTCGGCATGGTTTGTTTGTGAAAAAGTGTCTCTGGATTAGTTGTGTTTAACATCAGATGTGGTGGGACAGCTTCTTGCAAGACATCATCATCTTCTTTTTCAGACTGAGTCCAATATAGGTGTGCATCGCTAAAAGGTACAAATCGGGGGATTCTTTCACTTTCAAAATCACCAATACCTTCGCGGACCCACTGGTCATAAGGTAACGGCAAGGGTACCTTTTTGCAATGCACGCCATGGATCCAGTTCTTTTTGCCAACCATCTTTACAGCTGTACGTGTGGTGAGTTAGACCTGGCAAGGCTTTCTCCAGCGCGGTTCCAAATTCTTTGATCGCTGAAAATTTTTCACACACACCCAGTCCCCTGGATGTATGCCATGTCCAGGATCAGTTGAAGCCTGAGGCAAGGCCTCTTGTCCCTGTTGGTGAAGAACACGTAATTTAGTGGTGAGGTCATGTAAATAATCAATTAACAATGGATACTCTATTTCAGAATATTTCTTTGGTCTTGGGACTCCCCAAACATTTGCTGGGCATCCAAATACAACCTCGTAGGGACTGAGTCCCATACGGAAATCAACAGTTGTTCGAGTGGACAATAGTGCTAAGGGTAAAGCATCGGGCCAAGCTAGACCCATGCTGGCCTGTATTTTTGCTAATTTGAGTTTGAGAGTATCATTATAGCTTTCCACTAGGCCTGCAGACTGAGGGTGATTTGCTGCATGAAATTTCTGTCTTATTCCAAGACCTGCACATACTTTCTGCATTATCTGACCTATAAATTCACTTCCATTATCTCTCCAAAGGATTTGAGGCAGGCCGAGCCTCGGGAAAAACTCCTTCAAAGAATTTTGGTTGTAGATAGAGCAGTATTATCCTTTAGGGGTAGGCCTCTATCCACCTGGAAAAGGCACACACTACCACAAGGACATACTTGAGATTGTTGCATCGCTCCATGTGAATATAGTCTATTTGCAACACTTCAAAAGGATATGTTGGAGGAGCAAAATTACCTGCTGGGGTCGGTGTTCCTTTTCCTGGGTTATGCATCAAACAAACAATACAGTGTTTAACTAGGTTGTCTGCACATTTTGGAATACCCTCATTCTGCCATACAGGAGCCAGAAGTTTACATATTCCTTTAGCACTGATGTGGGCTCGATCATGTGCCATAGTAACAACCGGAAGCACATAGGCATCTGGTAATAGCCAGCGCTGATGTTCAGATAATTCTATCCAACATCCTGTTGCATCTAACATTCCTTTAGTCTCTCTCCACTCACTTAACTATTTCTCTGTAGCTTCTTCCTGAATCCTTTTCACACTTTCTATTGTGTCCTCACACATCCCTCCTTGTCTGATCCATCTAGCAGGGCCTGCAACATACATGCGGCTTATAACATCTCTAGCTGTTTCTTTCGCTGTCTGATCTGCAAATGCATTTCCTTGGCCCACATCATCAGTAATCTTCTTATGCGCACTACACTTGATAATTGCTATCTGAGTAAGCAAGGTAAGTGATTCGAGAAGGTCATTCACCAAATCGCCATGCTGTATTTTAGCACCATGGGAGGTGAGAAATCCTCTCTCCATGCATAAACGGCCAAAACTATCGGCCCTCCAAACGCATATTGACTATCGGTGAACACATTCACTCTTTTTCCTTTAGCCAATACACAAGCTCTAGTAAGAGCTATTAATTCAACTGCCTGAGCTGAATTCTGTTTAATACCTGCAGTTTCTACAATTGTATACAAAGTCGTAACTGCATAGGCTGAGGTTGTTTCACCATTTGGGAGCTTAAAACAAGAGCCATCAACCCATAAGGTTCCATCTAGATTCGAGAGTGGAGTATCTTTTAGATCAATTCTACCTTTTGTCTCCTCCTCTGTACGGAAGAAACAATCATGTTGTTCTTGAGTATTTGCTTCTACTCAAATTGGTAACAGTGTGGCTGGGTTTAGGGTATTGCATCGTTTTATATGCATATGACTAGCAAAAAATGTCAGTTTGTACCCGGACAAATGAGCACTAGTAAGATGTTGGGTCTTTATCCTATTTAGGAGTATATCTACTGCATGTGGTACCATGACAATAAGAGTAATATTTAACACCAACCCAGCAGACTGGCGATTGGAAACTGCTGTTGCTGCTGTAGCTCTCAAACAACTAGGCAATGCCTTGGCCACTGGTTCTAGTGTGGCTGAAAAATAGGCACATGGGCGTTGTTTATCCCCAAATTGTTGTGTTAAAACTGACAATGCACAACATGCTCTCTCATGGACATAAAGTGTGAAAGACTTACTGTAAACAGGAGTACCTAGTATAGGAGCAGAACACGGGGCAGTATGTAAATCATTAAAACTTGTCTGACATGCTGCAGTCCAAGGGAGAGGTTGAGGTGTATCTTTAAGAGTGAGTGCTAACAAAGGTTTTGCCAACAGAGAAAAATTCGGAATCCATTGTCTACAATAAGAGGTAATGCCCAGGAACGCACGTACCTCCTTTTGGGTATTTGGTACAGACATTTGAGCAATTGCTTGGATACGTCCCGGTGTTAATTGTCTTCCCTCCTTTGACAAGAGATGACCCAAGTAAGTGAATTTTGGCGGCAATATTGCATCTTAGAGAGTGAAACCTTGTGGTCAAAATTAGCCAAGTGTCGTAACAATGTAATAGTAGCCTGTTTACAAATGTCCTAAGAACCATCAGAAATCAATAGATCATCTACATATTGGATAAGGGTGGCACCTGGAGGTAGAGTGAGAGTATTGAGCTGTGTTTTTAAAGCTTGACTATAAATGGAGGGACTCTCACAATAGCCTTGATGAACACGTGTGAATCGGAAACTTCGGACTCCCAAAGAGAAGCCAAAAATATCTCTACTTTCTTCGGAAATGGGAACACTGAAGAATGCATTTTTTAGATCAACAACAGAAAACCAAGTAGCAGAAGCAGGTACCGTTGTCAATAGGGCAGTGATATCTGGGACAACAGGAAATTGGGGTACAACAATCTTGTTGACCTCCCGGAGATCGATCACAAAGCGATAAACGGGAGGTTGGGAAGGATCAGTACTTTTAAGAATAGGTATAACAGGACTATTGCATATATTTCCTCTAGTTTCTTCAATTACACCTTTCTGAACCAAATCATAAATAATAGCCAAAAGAGCTTTTTCACCATCGCTGGAAACTTTGTACTGGGGAATGCGTGGTAACTTTATATTGGGTTTGAGGGTAACAACGTAAGGCGGGATTTTCAAAAGGCCAACATCATTAGGACCTGTAGCCCAAAGAGTGGTAGGAAGGGAATGCAATTCAGGGGGGAGGTCGTCTTTAGACAGATCTAAAGTGAGGTGTACACCAGAAGTAAACAATGTAGGGTTGCATACAATCTTTTTAATAAATCCAGACCCAACAGATTTTCACCACAACCAGTTGGTAAGATTTGTGGAGCCTCTAGATCATAAGGACCTATCGAGATGGGCAAAGGTTGAGAAAAATGGGTTTTTGACTGGGGCACCAGAAAATCCTACGGAAATATTCGTTAAGCCAGACAAAGGTGCCCCAGGGAGTTTAGAGTGGATGATAGAACTCTTAGTTGCACCAGTGTCATATAGCAATGGCTCTGAAACACCTAATATAACTACCTCAACATAAGGCCCATTCTGATCCACTGGAACTGATATGACTCCCTCACTTTGTCTATGGCTGTCCAAGCTGGTATGGAAATCTTGACTCTCATTCTCATTAAAATAATTATCATTATAGTATTGAGCAGATTGAGTATTTTGTTGGTCAAAATAATTCATGGAATTTTGAGGAGAAAAAGAACGCTGATGCTAATCTTAAGATGACCTACCTTGTCCCCTACCCCTAAGTGTTGACTGATAGCCACCTCGGCTACGTGACCCAGACATATCACCAGTATGATGTAACAAAACTGGACAACTATTCTTAAAGTGACCTTCCTCCTTACAATAAGCACATTGATTAGGACCCAATGGAGACCTTGGAACAAAGGGTTCAGGTTTCTGTAATAACCTCTGAAATTGGGGATGTGACTGATACGGATGTTGAGCAGAACGAGGAGGATAAGCTTATTGTAAACGACCCTTCGTTTTGAGGTCTTTATTTTTCTTTTCCATCTTCTCTTTCTCCTCTAAATCCCTATTCTAATAGTATTGAACCATTGTCAAAATTCCCGAAGGCGTTGCCACAGGCCACGCACTTTTGGACATTTTGAGTCCTGTAGATAATTCCGGCATTAAATTGGAGACAAACTTATCTACAAACAATCTTTGGCCACCAGGCGTAGCCATATCTTGCCCGCTATGATTAACAAATGATTCCTCAAAACGCGTAAAGAAGTCAGACACTGACGTATCCATCTTTTGCTTACAGGCAGAACATTTGTCCCAATTAACTGCTTGTGCTGGCATCAGAGTCTTCATTAGTGTAATTATTTTGTCGGGTAATTCTTTAATCACTTGATCTGGTTTAGCTCCACCCACTTGTCTTTGGTCTGCTTGTAAAATGGCAGCCCAATTACCACCTAACTCTACAACATTATCCTCTTTACGAATCTTATTCCATATTTCAGATGGGACTACTTGACCCATCAACATGTCTATATCAGATAATGTTAGAGTGCAAGAGGACAACGTTTGAGTTAATTCTTTATAATAACCTTACGGATTTTTACGTGGATCAGGTAATGCTTGCTTTAATGCAATAACCTCTGATCTTTTCCACGGAACATGTACCCAAACTTGTTGAAAAAGAGCAGCCACAGGGTTAACTCCTCCCACAGCATCACGCCATACTGGTTGTACCTCCCGCATAGGGTATAATTTGTCTGTTGTAACAATTCCTTCTGCCTCTGAGCTTTACAAGAAAGAAGATTTCTATACGTTACTAAATTCGATATCACATCTTTATAATCTTGTCCTATCACTGCTCCAGAAGCTACTTCCCTTCTTAATTCTAATAATCCCCTAGGTGGGCCATTTTTTATTTCACTCTCCCACATTTGAATCAATATCTCACACATGAGATCAAACACATAACGCTGAGTGGATGTAGGCCATTGCATAGCTGAATCTTGTATATCAGATGACCCATACATATTACCATTTGTCATCCATTTTCCAGCCTGAGATTGAAGTATTGTTTCCTCATGGAGGTCAAGATGGCTATGACTTTGAAGAGTTATTTTCATAATAGGGGAATTACGAACTCGGTCTATTATAGGGGAAAAGGCTGAAAAGAATCTACTCTCCTTTCTCCGAACCGTTTGTGAGGTAGAAGCTTGTGACAAAGGAGTAGAGGTGAGAACATGTGTCGATGCGGGAGGCATCACAGGGACTACAGGACCCACAGGAGTAGCTGGGATCATATGTTGAGGCACAGGCAGAGGTGGAGGTGGATGTATAACAGGTAATATAGCAGGTACTGGTGGAGGAACCAAGGCTGGTACATAAGGCGGTGGAGTAGACAACATAAGGGACATCAAGGGATCTTTTTCATTCTCCTCATTTAATGATGGAGAAGTGGGCAAAGCTGGATAACATTTATCTACTGTCATACGATGTTGTCTATCTTAAACCTCAATTACACAATCAGTTTCATTATCTTTAAATTTCTGAGCAGCCTATATAACAGACATTTCTTTTTCCTTTCTATCTCTTTTTGCTTGTTTAATTTCTTTTTGTCTTGATTCCTTTCACCAAATGCGAAATGAGTCAAACATTGCCGGCCGGGCTTTTCTCTTAAATAATCTTTCCTCTAAATTATCCAACACACATGGCTCAAAACTACCATCCTTGGCCATTGTAAAATATCATCATTCTTAGTGTATTTTTCCCAAAGATCGACGAAGATAATAGGACCAGTTCCATGTTTGGAATATACTTCGTATTTTGGAGTCCCTACTGAAGGCACTGGACAAGTGTCTTCTAATCGGGAATCTCTGAAGCAACAACAACTACACCATCTCTTGAACTTACTGAAACCAGACATCGTTATTTCACTGGCCTCTTTACTAACAACAAGGGGTTAATCAACTAACACAGTACAAATGTGCTCACCCCTCGGCTTCGATTATTGCAACAATCAAATCAAAGTACAATCAAAAACAAAGATGTGGGGGCTACCCACAATTACTTAACCAAATTGTTCTCTCACACCAACAGAGGCCAGTCTATCGTCTCAAAATGCCAGTCATCACCAAACACGAACCAAAGCAGGGCGGTGGTCAGGGCAGCAGTCATCAGCAGCCATCGGAAAAGAGAAGCCGCGCTGTAAAGACCTTCAGTCTACTTTTGACATGCAGGGGTCACTGATGTGGTGCCCTTTCTCCAGAATTTCCTCACGTAGCTCCTCATGACCCTCAGGCTTGACCAGGACCTTTGACACCGCCCTACGTTGGGCGCCCGTTGAAGAACCAGGCCTTTAAGGGCCTAGCGGCGCAGGGCACGCCTAAATCTCCGAGTTCACCTCCTTTGTTGTACAGAGACACCGGACACTCTGTTAAGCGTAGACAACAGGATTTATTAGCTACAGCTATGCACAGTGATCCTAGAAGTACACCAATGGTATGTTCTCAGGAGACTGCCCCTTTACTCCGGGGCTCACAGTCTTTTATATTCTTTTACATCTGCATAACAACACTCCCAATGCTCAAAATTTAAACCAATGAAAAGATATGTTTTTTGGGAAAAATCAAGACGTCACATGATTAAATTATCCACCCCCTAGGTCATGTTTTGACTAACCCCACAGATGATACAATAATGGTGTCCCTGAGTTAATCAACAGTGGCAGACATGTTTGTGTATTGCAGAAAAGGATAATTTGCAAGGTATGATAAGGCGGGAAGAAGGACAATGAAAACCAGCAGATGGTTTGAAACAAGGATTAGTGAGTCGAGACAAGAATACTGAAGGCCAACAGACAGTTTGGATAAGGATTAGTGAGTCAGACTGATTCCTGGAATTGACCTCACCTCAAGGATAGAGGTGTTATTTGATATGTGGCAGTACGAAGGGCAAGAGTTCTCTGTTCGCCACGTTGCCGGAGTGAGGGCAACACAAAATGGCCGTGCAATCCAAAATGGAGTCAGAACCAAATGTCCTCAATACCCTTGTCAATCTAGGTGTCATATGTTTGCTGTGCGATTATTGTATAGCCAGAGAGATAGATCGAACACATTGAGCCACAGAGGTTCTGGATAGAGACACAATTGCCTGAGAAATTGAACATTTTTGCTCAGTCATTCTCGTGCAGGCCATGTCACTGATTAACCACATGCGTGCTAGTGGAATTCTGCACCCATGCTGATATTTTTAAAAACCCATTGTTCATGACGAGCTGGGCTCGTCATCAGTGTTTGAGGAGGCTACACCATGACGAGCCCAGCTCGTCATGAGCCTGGAAGGGGTTAAAAAGTATGTTCTGCATTGCACAAAGGACAGAAAATAGTGCAGAATTACTGCAACTAAGCAACACATGCTTATTGTGGGATAATCGAACATCATCACGGTCCAGCTGCATAAAAGTCTAAAAGTCTCAAGACAATAGTGGGGATGGCACACGTTAAGGGTGCTAGCGCCCGTCACCCACAGGGGCAGAGGAGACATGCACTCCAATATTGCAGTGTCACAGTGTTTAGTTGTGTTCTAGTGACAACCCATCAATTAATTTCAACCCTCACGGATCCTGTTCATGCTAGAGATAGAAACGTACTCCATCCTCCCAAGAAATAGAAATTAAGAAGTAAGAATTACATTGGCAATTGTGACAATGCAATACATTACCATAACTTGCTATGCAGATTGATAAACCCTGATATATAGTAAACAGGGTTTGGTGGGAAGCCTCGATCCATTTTCATCCTACAGTGAATTATAAACATTGCTGACTAGTAAAAGTATTGTGTTGAACTTTATTTTTTTAAGTTTAAGAAAGGATTTATTCAGCAAAAAAAGATGACAGGTATACGAAGAATTGTAAAGATTTAAGGTCCACACTATAAGTCTGATAAGGAAAGACATGACATGCAATGTAAATGAATACATGTTATCAACATTATTTTCTAGCTATAAGGAGAGTAAAGAATGGGATCGGAAGGAAAAATAGGGAAAATAAACAAATATAATCACTTTCGGAAATCTGTGTTTCGATGTACCTGAATAAGTGTTTTGGAAACACTGACTGCATAGTGCTACATTGTATATCTTTTTGTTATACCTGCTGGTTGAGATTTTTTTCTGATCACGTTTTATTTCCTTTTCATTACATTCATTGTGCATTTCAATTGTGTTCTTTTTATACCAATTGAACATAATTTTTTACTACATATCTGCTTTGAACTGTAAGTAAAGTACTGCAAACAGTTCATGAATTGACGGCAGCAGTTTATTTGGAAATGTCATTGGGAACACCCTTCTTCATATGTTGATTTATGAATGAAATTAGATTACAAAAACCCTTCTCATATAAATAGTGTTTCATATATCATGCAAATAGGATTGTGGACTCTTCTTAAATAAAGTGTTTTCATTAACATAACCAGTCTCAGTTAATTGATATATGCTTCAGCTCTGCTATATAGGTGTTTTGACAGTATGGGCTCGATTCCGATCCGGTAAAAAAATCCACCGTACGATTCGTATTCGTAGCCCTTTACGTACGAATCGTACCCGTCCGTCCGAGTCGCGTAGTACGATCCGCATTCCGTGAATCCGTCCGAATCGTCGCGATCCGTACGTATTGCAAGGCTGAGACTGTGAACCGTACGACTCGTACACACGCCGTACGACCCGACGAGTACGATCCGGACCGGGGAATCAGGACGCGATTCGTACGGTCCACGTCAGGTAAGGGTGATTCGTACGGAAAAGCGCACAATTACATACACCCCGTACAGCGCGTACCCCCCATGATTGCAGGGGTACGGCACGTACCCCTGCGATCATGGGGTGTACGAGCCGTACCCCCATTGTATGATCGGTGTACGAGCCGTACCCCCATTGTACGATCGGTGTACGAGCCGTACCCCATGTACGATCGGTGTACGAGCCGTACCCCATTGTACAATCGGTGTACGAGCCGTACCCCATGTACGATCGGTGTATGAGCCGTACCCCCATTGTACGATCGGTGTATGAGCCGTACCCCCATTGTACGATCGGTGTACGAGCCGTACCCCATGTACGATTGGTGTACGAGCCGTACCCCATGTATGATCGGTGTACGAGCCGTACCCCCATCGTACATGGGGTACGGCTCGTACACCGATCGTACAATGGGGGTACGGCTCGTACACCGATCGTACATGGGGTACGGCTTGTACACCGATCGTACACCGATCGTACAATGGGAGTATGGCTCATACACCGATCGTACAATGGGGGTACGGCTCGTATACCCCATGATCGCAGGGGTACGATGCGTACCCCTGCGATCATGGGGGGTACGCACCGTACCCGGGGGGGCCATTCCGTACCTGTTTCGGCACGAACTCAGCTTTTACGGCTGTTTTCAGCTCCCGTAGAAAAAGGGTCGTACGGTGCGTACCCGACACGTATCGTACTTGCTGGGTCGTAAAAACCAGCCGCGAACCGTACAGATGTCGCGTACAGCAGGTTCCGAGGGAGAATCGTACGGAGATTAGAGTCGTACGGTGTCTTGTACGACTCTTACGGAGTACGGCTCCGGGTACGAATCGTACTTCGTCGTACGTACGGGGGACGTTGCAGGGTACGATTCGTACGGGAAAAACGCTCCGAACGGCTATTCGGAGCGGTTTTTCCCGAATCGGAATCGACCTCTATGTGTCATAAAATGATTGAGGTGTCACTTTTATGAATTAACTGCAGTGTATTCTCTCCATACTTGGTATTTAAAACATTTGTGATACTGATTACAGAGTGATAAAGCTCTGCTAAAAAGCTATAACATGTTGACTTTTTTGTCTCGTTCACATCGTCTTCTATGACTAAACGTGCTTAGAGCACGTTTGTATTGTGCAATAAACTGTGCACAATGTGATAATTACTCAACTTTGATAGTCAACTTGTTTTTTTCCTTTTTTGCAACGGCATAGGTTTTTTCCATACATCCGTCTTGCATGCATGCAAGCTCGATATATATGATGCACTTATTTAATGTCCATAAAATGCTGCAGGCATACTTTTAAATTGATTCATCTTTTGTATTATAAAAACATTTGTTTTAAAAAGCTTTTGTAGTGACTGATCGATTACTGAAAGACTAAAAATTGCTTTATTAAATGAGTAATAGATGTATTTTGTTGAAATGTCCACATAGTTATACATTTTTATGTCAGTAGATAGTTGCTTGTTATCTTCCTGGGCTTGGAAGAAAAGGCTGCCTCATTAAGTAAATGCCACCTACCTCTATTTCTCTTGACTAGCATTTCATATTTCAGTGCATAGACATTGCGGGTAAGCACAACTGAAAAACTGAAATACACACGTCCAAAAGTGAGGAGTATTAAGCTTGCGGGAAGTCTATTCATATCATCAGAAAAAATCTGGAGGGAGGTGCTGCTGCGCATAAATGCCCTGGGTGTGCAGTGGATGTAGCCTATAGCTCCCTGAATGATCTACAGAAAAGGTAGTATGACCTGTACTCCGGGCCACAGTTTCATGAAGTCATAGGAACAGAAGGAGGTCCATCCAATGTCTCAGAACCATCAACAGCAGAAGGTAATGGTGGAGAGTATCCTGGAGAGAAAGGTTGGATTTGGGACCCTCCACACATCGCAACCTCCACCACCCCCTGGTAAGTGTGAAATGTGTGCTTTATCCGCATTTCAGCCAAAAGCCTGCTCTCCACATGCATGCCACACGCCCACACCCAAATACATCTAGATGCTCCATCAACATGAACCAAAAGTCACATTTGGTGCATTATGGGAAACTTAATCAGTGACATAAACAGTGCAGTTAAGGTCTGACATGATCTGAATAACATAGTACCACCATTTAGATAGTATTTCACAAAAATATTATCTTTATCTGCCTATTTGCCACATAGATACACTTCTGAGAGGAGAGCAAAGGGTGGATGATGCAGACAAAGTCCAGGAACAGGGCCAGAAGGAGGAAGGGCATGATGAGGGAACAGCAAGTCAAACAAGTTTTTCAAATGTCCAGGCTACTGCTGCATCCAGGTGACCACAGGCTCCAGGAATAGATGTCCCAGCATCCTAGCAGCCAGCACCAATCAAACGAACTCCGGTCACCAGGGTCCTGCTGCTGCATCAAACACGCGGTACAAAAGGGGGTGGTGATGGACGGAGCATCTGAACCAATCAAACACTCACACCCAGTCAAAAGATCTGGGTTTGATCCATCACCATTCTTTAGCCCACTCTGCCACCCCAGTTCAGACATGGCTATATGCAAATCAGTCTGACCCTGTGCCTCATGGGAACAGTCCAGCCCGAACTGCCAATCCATGTCTTCCCTAGACCAGAAACAAGCTTCCGAGGACCGGTTTCTGGCATTCCAGCCATCTTCAGCCCGGCTTGCTTGAATCCAGTGGCAAAGTGAGCAAGGGACTCACGTCTGAGCAGACCCTGCCACACCCAAGATTCATATAGGGATTGTTCCTACACCAGATCGCCCGATCGTATCCGGCATAGGCTCCCTGCTGGAACCATTGAGCCAATTCAGCGACCACCTTCTAAACCCACTTGTCCAAGCCACTGAGCATACCTGAAGAACATACAGGATGCCCTGAATCTAATACAGGAGATTAACAACAAGAACACAGAGACCATCAGCCTCCTTCTCACCCTTGACATAGAGGTCCTGTGCAGGAACATTCCCTAAGATGCAACCATCGAAGTAGTGGGAACATTTCTTCAAGAAACTGATCTCCCCACCAACACACCAGCGGAATTTATCACTGAGATCATCACCATTGCACTAGAAAAATATTTCTTTATGTACAAAATCACCATCTATCACCAGGTACAAGATACTAGCATGGGAGTACTATTGCGCCGAGCCTGGCAGGGTGGTACATGGCACATTTTGAAGCAATAACATCTTCACGGACAACAACCCTTTCAAAGAGAACCTCATCACATGGAAGAGATACATCGATGATGTGTTCATCCTTCAGAGTGGTGATGTAGACAACAGTAACAAATTCCATGAATGGGTTAATAACTTAAACCCCCATCTACGCTTCACAAAAACAGCCATTGACAAGGAGATTCCATTCCTGCACCTTCTCATCACCCTGGAGGAAGGACAACTACATACAGCCACTTACAAGAAAGCAACAGACCGAAAATGCCTCCTCAGCTTCAAGAGTCACCACCCCAAGGCTCTCAGAGATAATCTACCTTACAGGCAATTTCTGAGAATACAACTGCAGCAACATCCAGGAATATGAAGCCCAAGCTAGCTCCCTGGCAAGAAACCTCCAGGACAGGGACTATCCCAGGTGAGGTGATCAACGGGCAAGGAAATGAGCCAGAAACAATAACCGGCAAGCACTACTGGAGACACGGGAGAAAGAACCTGATTACACAATTACATGTGAGACAACTTTTACACCCATGTGAAGCAAAATCAAGAACATCGTGAAACGAAACTGGAAGATCCTGAACACTGGTTCCCTAAATAAGGAACTACCCCGGTTTGCGTTTAAAAGAATCACAAATCTATGGGACGAACTGATCAACACCAGACCACGAGTCAAGAAAAACATACAAGAGTTGACCCTGTGTGACCTGCCTCCAGTGAAAGGCCATTTCCCGTGTGGCACATGCAGTGCATGTCCCTTCACACAACATAACAAAACCCGCAACCTAGATGACTTTACATGGGAACAGAGTAGACACACGAACTGTAACACCAAGAAGTGTGTCTACCTGATCACCTGCCATGTGCAATGAGATATATAGGGATGTCCACCCGCCCTATCAAAGTATGGATCAGCGAACACAGAAACAAGATCAGACATGGCCGAACAGCCACGAAGATGACAAACAACTACATTGAAAAAGGCCATTCCTGTGATGAAATACATTGGACAATACTGGAGACCAACAAGATGTGGAGCAGCACATCTTTACTCCGCCGAGAACAACGTTGGGTGCACCTTCTGCCTACACATGAACACGGTATCAATGATGAAATACCCAAGGCAGAACTTCAAAACATCTCAAAAACCTACATGCTCATTGACATTGAGAGACCTAAAATATGTGACGCTCCTTGGTTAAATAACTGATGAAATTACCAACAACATCATGTCTTTTAACGGTAAACAGTCATAATATTGATTCCAAAATATAGAATAGACATAATATTGAAGTAAAAATATAGAATGGACAAAATATCTAATGGACACAATATAGTGGTTAAAAATATCGAATTGAAGGTAAGTAATATCGATTGTCAAAATATCGAAGTCAAAATATCTAAGTATACAATATAGGCATTAAATATATCGAATTTTTAATAATATCGAATTTTTTAGAGTGTTTTGTATGTTAGTATATGTGTGAAAAGTGTATATTAATTTTTGTAATGTATGTTTAATTTATTTTAAGTAATGAATTTTATGTTATTTAATTTTTGCGTAATTTAAATCTGTAGTGAGTTGTGGGTTTATAGGGGAATAGGGTGGGAAGTAATTTAATTATATTAAATTAAATATGAATTTTTAGCAATTATTATTTATTTTGAATTAAATTTTGCTTTTTAGTTCTGTAGCCGGTTGTGGGTTTATAGGGGAATAGGGTGGGAAGTAATTTAAATGTAATTAGAACATTGGAATGTTGGGAGCTCCATTGAAAACAATAGAGTGCTCTTGGCTTATAATGGCTGGTATAAGCCTGGAGCTCCAACATTCCAATGTTTCTTTGTTGACAGCTCTGGCTGTGAACAAAGACTTCAGGGAGCCTGAGGGGATTCCAATCCCCTCACGCTTCCAAAAGGCTTAGTTTTTTTGTGAGAACATTCTGTCCTCTAGTGACAGAATGTTCTAATAGCCTTATAGCCCTTCGTAGATGGGCTATACCGCTATTAAAGTCCCTCTCCCTTGTTAAAGGCCCTCGCCTTCGGCTCCGGGCCTTTAACGCTGGAGATGGCCTTTAATAGCCGGTATAGAGCTCTACGGCGGGCTATAAGGCTATAGTAATTAAATATTTTTATTTATTTATTGGTATTCATTTTGAATGTATTGTTAATTTTTAATTGGTAATGAATTTTTATTAATTGGTAATTAATGTTTATTAATTGATTAATTGTTAATGATGTTAATTTTCTTAATTTGTTTTCCATAGCGGGTTGTGGGTTTATAGGGGAATAGGGTGGGAAGTAATTAAATTGTAATTAATTAAAAAAATTTATTTAATTAATTATTTATGGTATTCATTTTGAATTTATTGTTAACTAATTTTTAATTTGTCATTAATTTCTATTAATTGCTAATTATTTTGTATTGATTAAATATTTGATAATTATGATAATTTTATTAATTTATTTTCTGTAGTGGGTTGTGAGTTTATAGGTGAATAGGGTGGGAGGAAGTAATGTAATTGTAATTAATTACATATTAAAAATACTTTTTGTGTATTGATAATTAATTTACTGTTAATTATTAATTGGAATGAATTTTTATTATTAATTATTTTTTGTTATAGAAAATTAATCAGTTGTTAAATAATTATGAATAGGTAACTCATTTTTAATAACTAATATTTATATGTATATTTAATTAATTATTACATAATATTAAATTGGTTATTAATTTCAATTAATGTTTTATTGGTATTGATATTTAATTTTAATAATATATTACATCATTACTTTCCCTACTGTTAAACTCACTGAAGTGGGAATAGTAATTTTTACTCTCCCGCTATCCAACGCTTTCCCTACTGTTGCACTCTCTGGAGTGGGAGTATTTTTTACCCCTACGCTATCCAACGATTTCCCTACTGTTGCACTCTCTGGAGTGGGAATAGTAATTTTACCCTCCCGATATCCAACGCTTTCCCTACTGTTGCACTCTCTGGAGTGGGAATAGTAATTTTTACCCTCCCGCTATCCAACGCTTTCCCTACTGTTGCACTCTCTGGAGTGGGAATAGTCATTTTTATCCTCCCCCTATCCAATGCTTTCCCTACTGTTGCACTCTCTGGAGTGGGAATAGTATTTTTTACCCCTACGCTATCCAACCCTTTCCCTACTGTTGCACTCTCTGAAGCGGGAATAGTAATTTTTACCCCTACGCTATTAAACGCTTTCCCTACTGCTGCACACTCTGGAGTGGGAATAGTATTTTTTATCCCTACGATATCCAACGCTTTCCCTACTGTTGCACTCACTGGAGTGGGAATAGTATTTTTTACCCCTATGCTACCCAACGCTTTCCCTACTGTTGCACTCACTGGAGTGGTAATATTAAATTTGACCCTCCTGCTATTCTGCGGTATAAATATTGTATATTTTGTAAAATTACGTTAATATATATGTATTAAAAAAATAAAATTGTATGTTTTTTTAACTTAAATTCATTATATCTTAATTTTAAGGTTATTTGAGTATTTCTAAGTATGTTTTAGTTAATTATATTTATTATTTCATTAATTTTAAATTACTTTTAAGACATTAAAAAATAAATTGAAATTTTGACTGACTATATTTTTTTCGATATTTTTGTACTTACCTGATTGTAGATAGGAATTCGATATTTTTGCATTCTATATTTTGGCGACGATATTTTGGGAAGTCTATATTTTGTCATTCTATATTATGTCAGTGATTCCTTTTAACATACTTTAGGTCAGTTAGAAATCATAAATGGGGTGATATTCACATGACCGACCCACACACACCACCTCTTTCAATTCACCCCCCCCTTCTCACTTATATCTAGGGGGCCCAGGGTCAGAGCCTCTACGGTAGAGAGGTACACAACAAAGGGCATGAGTTCAGGGTAGAATTTTTACTAATACGAGGGTTCACACAGGAAGCAACAATAGGCCCTCCAAGATTGATTGATATACAATGCACACAGTTTTTAATAGGTTTCTGGCACACAATCCATTTGCCATACTTAACACCCACCCACCAGACCCACGTTTTCCAAGCGCACTAGTGAGTATACACTCAGTAACACGCTAAAGTTTAATCACGTTAACATTCAGGCAGTGTGCCGCTATGACGACCAGGGTAGGCCCAGCAGTTACAGCGCATGCGCGGGGACACAGGGTCTCCATTACAACCATGCGCAATGCAGTCTCCTTACCAGCAACACACAGCTGAGATTCATGCTGGCAGATTTGACCGGAAGAAGGCACCCCCACAACCAATTAACTGGATTACAAATACCGTCACTGCCAAAGACCGTTCACATGCAGGCAAGAGTACAGTTGGGGTAGGTGTGCAAGAGCCGGCACCAGAGAAAGAAAGAAAAAACGTGGTAGTGCACACACAACACGTAAACAACGTGAAACAACTAAAAAGAAAGAAGGGAGGTCTAATCCCCTCTATAACGGAACCAAACTGTGCAGTACTTTGACCTCAAACAAACTAAGGGTCAACATAAATTATTTTATTCTGTCTGTGGACCCCTGGTAGGATTAAAAATATGTATCAGGGTATACAGGGAAAGTGATGGTCCCTATAGCCCCACTGCAAATACCAACATGTTTCTGCCAATATTATGCCCCCACACGGGTCGCGCTGGCTTTCATCAGGGTGTTGGTCCCTAATAGAAAGTTTTTTCTTTCTTTCCCTACCCTCACCGCTGTTCATCATCAAAAAAAGATTGCGCTCCATCCAGAGTGTTGGTCTGCACCTGGATGTATGATGCGGCCCAATGATGAAGCATGACACTGCAAAGTGTGTGAGGGCAGTATTAGGACATTTGTTGTCTTCCCTTGTTCTGTCCGAGGTTCAAATACATATGATATCTACTGTTCCTATGTGGATTACTATATGATCTATAGCTCCAGCCTGTCTTTGATACTGTATAGATAGGACCACATTTTTTAGTACTTCTCTGTTGAGTGAGTTAATATTGATAGTGAGGGAGCCAGGGAAGTCTCAGTCCTGTGTCTCTTCGGGTGTGGTTTTCACTTTATCACCCATGTCTGGCTCGTACAAAGCCACTTTTTTTTTATTTGTGTAAACTGAGGATAAGCTCTGGGGAGACATTGACATTCCCCGCCTGTAGCTTTGACGCAACTTTTCTTTGCTTTTTGTCATTTCTCTCCTAGGTGGTATCCAGGAGCAGCTAATATCTAACTAGTTATTGCAGTTTGATTGCAGGGTACACTGTTACTGTGCCCGCCAGATATCCATTGAGGGTATCAGCCCTTTTACTTATCACATGCACCACACTTTATTTATTTTGTTCTCTTGGTCCTAAAGAAGCGCCATAGATCAGTTTCGACCACACAGGCACGAAACAGGTCAACCTCTCTAGTTACCTAGGGCTCATTAAGTCTACATAGGTAACACCTAACCTACATTTTTTTAGTCTGCCAAGGGTGCCCTTCCATTAAAAATCATACTTCGGGTAACCCTTAGACAGTTTTAGACTCACTTTGTACGAACCACTTCACCCTCTTGGAGGACACACACCTGCATGCACCAAACAGTGTTTTGTCTTCAAAGATCTGCACTAAAGTGACCCTTCGGGGGACCCATAGGGCATTGCAGCGCCAGCCCGACGAGGAGCAAAATGCCCAATGATGAAGCATAACATCCTTCAGGTTGTGTGAGGGCATTAAAAGACAAGACTTGCTCTTCCCTCTCACAAGTGGACCTCAAAAATCCTAGAACTACTTACACCGTTCTCTGACTGTGTTTTGAGTGGGTGACTAATCTTACCCCTCATCTGGAACAGTGTCCCCTGCCTGGATTAATATGGTTCACGTTAGGAGCACGGGCACTGGACCTTAATTGGCTCCTGGTCCCCCCTCTTTGTATAGATACATTTATGATGGTGAGACAACATGCAGAGAGAAATTGAAGTGCCAATACATCTCACTGTGGACATGAAATTTAAGTACCTAGTCGGTATCCTTCATCAAAGTCACCTCTTTCTAATGTCTGGTATGTGCCTGAAGATGTATGAATCTTGGGTGTTCCCTGGATATTTGGCCACAATGTCTGTGATGATGTATGCATTGCAGACAACTTGAATGTTGAGGGAATGTGTGCTTTTTTGATTCCAGAATATGTATTTGAGGCGAGATGGGGAACATATGGACACATGGGTCACATCTATGTACCCAATGACCGGTGGAAACCTTGCTATTCTGTAAAATTGCATTTTGTTTTTTTCTTGTTCCACATCATTCCTGGGCAGGTAGATGTTTTGCTGTATGTGGTGGAGCATGGCATCTAATAAATTGTGAAAGAAACGCAAAACGCACTGTGTGACACCCCTCAAGTCACTGCAACGACATCTTGGTTACTACCAGTGGCCAATAGGTGGAGGGACCACAACACCTAGACATGTGTGAGGATTGCATTGCTCACTGGGTTCTGCTTTCTAGTTGTGGCATCGAGGTGTCTATTATCTCTAGAATCACATTGCTACTCAGCCTGTACTGCTCATATATCTCTTCCTCTGTCTTCTCAAACAAGGTCAGCCTGACTCTGAATATCCTCTCCTTTCTCTGCCACCTCTGCTGAGCAGCCAGTATACACATCCTCCTCGCTATCACTTACAGGGCAGCCATTGCGGAAAGATTTCTGATGCATTCTGGAATTGTTTTTATAGGCTGGGCCCTTTTACCACATATTTTTGATTCATCATGACTTGGATGTGCAAATGAGCCAATTTGCGCATGTTCACAAATTGCGGCTAGTTTGTACATTCTGATTACTGACTCACAATTTGCAACTTGCTATTTAGGACTCGCAAATTCCATGTGCTGTATTTGAGAGACGGTATTCAATCACATCGACAAAATATATATTTGCAAGTGACTGTGCAAGTCGATTTGACCGCTTTTAGACTAGCAAAGTGATTGTACATCTGGCCCTAAATCCTGAAATAGTTGATCAAATTATATTATAGGTTTTGTTTCCTAGACCCTCCTTTAAGAAAATTCAATATGTATACAACAGGTACTGGAGTGGGGTGCACCCTCATTCCATGAGCCAGACCATCTTGCCCATATTGCCCTGGAACTTTGAAGAGTAAGTGGAATGCAGAACACAACAATGAGGATTTCAGCCTGTTTCTCCTTGAATTCTTGTCCACCACTCCCTGGACGGATTTTCTATTCCAAAAGGGGAATTATCTTCTCCAGCTGTGTCATACTGTGAGGAAAGAAAAGTAAACACAATGGAAAATCTATGAAAATTTGAAAAAGAACAGGAAATAAGGTGTGAGTCAATGAGAATAGTATAGTCAGAATTAACCCTTGGCATAAGGCACGAAGTAGGGCTACGCGTAGCTACGCGAAGTGCACTTCGCACTGTGCTAGCTACACGTAGCACTACGCGAACTGCGTAGTACCCTGTTTGCACTGTGCAAGATGTCATTTTCAATGATTACACAGTGTGGACAAGCATTGGCACTGTGCAATCATTGAAAATGGCATCTTGCACTGTGCAAGCTGTAGTTTTCTGCCGCTCGAGTAGATTGTTACTCGAGCGGCAGCTTTCTCAACGCGGACTGGTAGTTTCTGATCGCAAGCGGTCGCGAGCATACGCGACCACTCGCAATGAGAAACCTGACCTCCCCACGTTGAGGATCTCGCCGGGAGGTTTATTTTCTAGGCTCGCGATCGGCAACTTGATGTTGCTGATTGCAAACGAGGAAAAAGTCTCGCCGGGATGTCATTTTGCTTGCTCGCAGTCACCAACTTGACTTTGAGGACCGCGAGCAAGCAAAAAATTACTGCTCCGCTACGCATGTTTGCACTGTGCTAAGTACAGTTCGCGTAGTGCGAAATAGTGCAAACTTCGCAAACTACGCGAGCGTAGCGAAGTGCTTTGCCCAGGGTTAGTCAGAATCAGCTGCATCGTCTTTTGTCAGGAATTTCAGAATTCAATGTTCTGCAGTGAACCGCAGTCTTCTCCTTCCAACCTGTAACTGTTAGCAAAGAGTATGACACAAAACAAACACCCAAGAAACATCTGAGGAAGGGGCAAAGAGTTAACAGCATTCTAGCATGCTACTGATGCACAACCTTCTAGTATCAGAAGCATCTCGGGCATCAAGATGACAGCTGGGGAAATAGAGAGTTGGAAAAGCCATCAAACGTTCCAAAAGATCAGAAATTAGGAGTGTATTGTCCTCTGTTGTCATGCAATGACCTAAAGTGAACTCCTATCCTCTCCTTCCAACCTGCCAACATCCCCAATTAGTATCCCAAAAGAAACATCCAAGTAACAGGGTCAGGAAGATGGGAAAAGTGAAAAAGAAACACTCTGGTCTGTCACAGCTGCACGACTCTTTAGATCCAGAAGCAGCGCAGTAGTCAAGGTGACAGAGTAGTGTCTATAGAGGCATTACATAAGTCACAGCACAAGTCAATATGAGAATATATCATCAGGTATTATGCTTAATAATACCCAACCTACCTCCCATCAGCGCACCAAAGAATGTGTATGAATTCCACAACACCTTCTCCATGTCTCAAGCAAGCAACCAAAAACCCGAGCAAGTGCTGAAGACATGATGAAATGTCAATAAAAAGGTAAATGTGTCACTAGGAGCAAAAGAGCAGGAGAGCTCATTTGAGAGAAACAGAAGGGTGAAGAAAACAAAAGTTAGGGGCTTTAAGAAGCAGAGCCGAAAACATGTCATTAATGTGGATTTTTAACAAAAAGCACAGTATCAGCAAACTCTTAACTGTTAGAATTTCTACTGCAACTTTCATTCAGGCCTAATCGACTTTGGGCCAGAAACCGTCCCATCTGTTGCACTTCTACCACTCATACTCTAACCAGCCTTTGTGTATTGGCCATACCCGTTGTTAGACCTGCGTTGTCCAGCAGGTTTATCCCCAGACTGTTTGCTTTTCGGTCTCCTGCTTTGAACCCCGTTTGTGTTGGTTTTATGACTCTCGACACTTTACCACTGCTGATCAGTGCTAAAGTGCATATGCTCCACCTGTAAATTGTGTTTATGTATTGGTGATTCCATGATTGGCGTATTTGGTTTACTGGACCATTCCTAGTACAGTGCACTCTGTGTGCCCAGGGCCAGTAAATTGAATGCTGCTAGGAGGCCTGCAGCACTGATTGTGGCACCCGTATGAGCAGCCTTTAAATGTAACTCAGACCTGCCACTGCAGTGTCTGTGCGTAGTTTGCTACTGCCATGTCGACCTGGCAAGGGCACCCACTTGTCAGGCACTAACCTTCCTTTTTCTCACATGTAAGACACTCCTAAGGTAGGTCCAAGCTAGCCCCATGGACAGGGCACAGTGTATGTGAATGGTAGGACATGTACTGAGGTGTGTAACATGTCCTGATAGTGAAATACAGTGTATTGCATTTCTCACCATTGAAAGGCTAGCTGTCCTATAGAATAGAATGGGAGTTTATTTATAACATCTTATAAATATAACTTTCCATTGGGACAAGATAGGAAGATAAAGTTTAGTATGTCTGAATTCAGAATATAAAGACACATCTTTTAGTAAGGATGATTTTTATATTCTGTTTTTGAAAATACCGCTTTTAGAAAGTAGGTATTTTCTTGCTTAGCCATCCTGTGTGCCTCTGCTGGTTTGTGTATTGACTGTCTGGCTTTGGAGTGCCAATGTCCGGGGATGTGCATTCTCTCAGACAGCCACTAGATGCTGTTGATGTGTGTCCTGCCATTCCTGGTTGAGTCAGGGCTTGGCTGAATAGACCTTTGCTGCATTTAGAGTAGGGGCACGAGATTTCCTTTACACCTGAATGGGCTTGGCTTTCTTTGGACAATGCTGTCTCCACCTTCTGCCGGTAGGCTGCACCAGAGAGAACAGAACTGGTTTTGACTAAGCACAGACAATCACTGCCTCCAGATAACAAAGGATTTTGTACTATAAAAAGTGGGGCTCAGACCCCTAAACTTTAGATCACTTTGTACTTCAAGAGGAACCTCTGCCAAGGAAAAGAGCTGGAAGGAACTGGAGGAGGAGTTCCGCCCTTTTGGTGTGTGCTGTCTGGGGTTGGCCTGCAGTAGTTGTTTCTGCCAAGGAGATGAACTGTGTGTGTATCCTGCTTAACAAAGTATCTCCAAGGTCTTGAGGTCTTGAGGTCTTGCCCCCTGTTTGAGAACTCTCAGAAACAGCAAGTACTTCACCATCCTTCTGAGCATCATCTCTGGAACCACTGGTTTCAGTCACAGCAGAAAAAAAAGAGCAGCCAACTTTGTCACTAAGTCTGTAGCTGGTTCCGTGTCCTGAAGGCACCGCCACACTTTGCACTGCATCTTTGGTCTCACCGACGCCGCTGGGCAACCGCCACCGAGCAGTTGCTTGCACTGCCTCCTGTGGACACCAGACTCCGCACCACCTTGCTTCGCTCTGTTGCCTGCACCGTGACCTGCCAGCACCACATAAATCACCACCTCACTTTGCATCGTAAGCCTTGGCTTCACCGATGCCATTGGACGTCTGTCACCGAGCTGCTTCCTGCACTGCGCTGAGAGGACACTGCATGCTGCACCGTTTCCACTTCGACTGTTGCCCCGACCGGCCCGCACCAACGTGTTGGCCGCAACAAGAAAGGTACTGTCTATGAGTATGTTGACACTTTAGCTGACCGGTATCAACAAGGTTGGCTGGAACTGTTAGACATTTTCCTTTTAGGCATCGTGGTAGCCCCGGACCGAGCTACTGACTCAAAAGAACTGTGTTTTTCAGCTATTCTTGCAAATTGAAGGTCAGTTTGCAAAGTATCTATTTTTTACCATATTATATGTTGGATTTTCATAGTTTTTTGTCTTGTCGGTTTAGATGAAGTTTTTCTCATTTTTCTAAACTGGTGTGGTGTCCATTTGTAGTGTTTACACTGTGTTACTGTTTGCATGCACAAATGCTTTACACACTGCATCTAAGATAAGCCTGTCTGCTTGTGTCAAGCTACCAAGGGGGTGAGCATTGGTTATTTTAGAAGTGTATCCCGCTTACCCTGACTAGGAAGAAGGGTCCCAACTTGGACATACGTCCCCCTCATTTCTAACACCCCTATTCACTAAAGTCCTGATATCTGCATATCTGTCTGCATGTTTTCTTTTAGGTCTTTCCAGAGGTAAGATCTGACTGTCAGAGGGTGGTTGGGAGTTGAGTTGTGTAATCCTCAGATCTGTCTTTTGACCTGTGGAGGACAATTTAGCTCAACAATGGAAGATTATGCTTTACTAACCAAAGATAAGCATGCACTGGGAGTGGTATCATGTGTGACTTATGCATTAGCTCATAGCTTGACCTTCCAGCCTACTTAAAGACAGTGTTTCATAGGTGTTAGTATTGCGGTTTCTGGATGGCAGGAGTATGGACCCTGTCTAAGTAGGAACCACCACTCTAGTCAGGGTAAGCTGGATACACACTAAAGAATAACCTATGCTCACTATCTGGTAGCGTGGCAATGTGTAAAGTATTTGTGCAAAACACACACACAGTAATACAATGGCAATGCCACAAAATAGTCCACACAGTTCTATGAAAGTAGAACAGGGGATTGTAATTTTAGGATTACATCAAAATCTAGTGCTTAGAGTCAAATAGCACTTAATGGTTATTTGTGGTCACGCTGGACTGGGGTAGCTCCAAAACTCAGGTCGGCTAAAGGACTCCTGCCGGTTCCGCAGAAAGAGTACCTTTGATGGAGCAAGCTTCGACTTTGAGGACTAGAGGCGCGAAGTCTCGATCCGCGCAGGCAATGAAAGCTTTGTTGATAAACCCCTTTACGGTGCAGGTACTGCATCGTCTTTGAGCTAGCTGTCTGTCAGTCATTGTCAATCTGTCCAGTCTGTCAAGGGGATGTCTCGCCTGCGTCGGCATTGGAAGAGAAATGTGTCAGTTCCGATCAGCACAAAGTTGTCACTGCGTCGCTTTTGATGGTTTTAGACTGCAGAAATAACCAGTCAAATGCCCAGGACTGGATTGGCCCCACTTGGCAGAGCAGGACTCACGGATGGCAGAGTACAAGTGCTGTTGCAGAGTTGAAGGGAGTCTTTGATGCCCCTGAGACTTCAGAATGGGGGGGGGCAAGACAGCATGTCCTTGGAGTCACTCTGGATTCAAGTGAGATAGGTTCAGAGATCTTTTATACACTAAAATCCTTTGTTCTCTTAGGGCAGAGAGGCCTTTTCCTAGTCCAAACTCGTTCTTGTCAGTCTTGGAGCACTTTGTTGATAATACTCCTACTTTCCTTTCACAGTGTAGGCCAGGGACATCAGACACACCACAGGCGGTGGAGCCAGCATTGTGGAGGGAAGGCACAGCCCAACTCAGGTCCCAGGTGCAACTCCTTCCTCCCAGCTGCATGAAGATCTCTCTGTATAGCCCTGTACTGACTCACCCTGTCTCCTGGAATCCCCAAGTCCCTGTCACTCAAACTCCAGACAAGGAATACACAACCTAGCAGAGGCAGGCTTGGACAGTTAGGCAAAAAAAGACCTACTTTCTAAAAGTGGTATTTTCAAACACAGAATGTTAAAATTAACTTCACTAAAAGATGTATTTTATCCTTCTGAGTTCAGGCATACTAAACTCGAATTTCTACCTAGTTCCCTGAGTCAGTTAGGATTATAAGGTGTTGTAATCAAACTGCCCATTCTGGCCTATGGGGAACAGGTATGCTTGCAATAGTGAGTTGTAATTCACTATTAGGACATGCCACACACATCAGGGCATGTTCTACCTTTTACTGGGGATGGGAGTAATTTGCGTAATTGCGTTACGCAAATCTCCGCTGAACTGTAAAAATCTCCGCGAACATGCAGAAATTCCGCAAACACGCGATGCTTTTTTACTGTTCATAATCGCTGTTTGCGTGCTCGGGAGGGAAATATCTTGCGAACATGCATTTGAGAACTTGAACAAGCAGAGAATTTTGCGAGGTCGCGGAACGCAGAATATTGGGCAATTTCTTGATCTCCGTGGAACGCGAAACTACTCAAATTCTGCAAATTCCGCGAGCGGAACAGAATTTACCGCCCCACCTACCTTTTACCTACAATACACCCTGCCCTTGGGCCTACCGTAGGGGTGACTAACATGTATAAAAGAGAAGGTTCAGGGACTGGCAAGTAGGTGCACTTGCCCAATGAACATGGCAGTACCAGACTGTATACAGGCTCTGCAATATAAGACCTGAGACACACTTTACAAGCTGCTCCGGTGGGTGGCACAACCAGTGCTGCAAGCCCACCAGCAGCATTTGATTTACAATCCCTGGGCACACGCAGTGCACTGTACTAGGGTCTGACAAGTAAACCAAACAAGCCAATCATGGATTCACTAATCCATACATCAATTCACCTTAGGGAGCACTTGCACTGAGGCAGTGAACAGCAGTGGCACACTGCCCACATGCTTCTAAAACCATCAAAAACATGAGAGGCAACAGCAAAAAAAAAGAAGGGAAACCCATGCCAATGGTGCCAGGTCTAAAATGCTTCCACCAAGCCTATGTTTGTGGCTGTCTAGAGAGAATGCAGAAAGTGTAGCTGTCACCCACCCTAGACATGTGTTGGAGTCAAGCTGCAGGACACACTGATCAGTTAGAGCAGAGAAATGCTCACCTTCTAAAAGTGGCATTTCTAAAATAGTAATGTTAAATCCAACTGTAACGTTCAAGATGATTTATCATTGGCATTCCAAAGATATAAAACATGATGTAGCTTCTCCTTTCTGATCAAGAATTATAGCTCCAACGAATTTTAAGGAATTCCCAATGCTAGCCTGTGAGAGTGGTAGGCCTCAGAGTAGTGAAAAACAAATGTAGCTATTTTGTCACTACCTGACATGTAGAACTTAAAGGTACTTTTAATACCTTTTAGTTACACTGCACCAGCCCTGGGGGCTATCCATGGCCTACCTTAGTGGTGACGTATGTTTATTTATTTATTTATTTTATTTATTTGAAAAGTTTTATATAGCGCAGCAAACACAGAGTTATCAGAGCGCTTTACATAAGGAGGAACAGTTGCTTCAAGTACGTAGTTACATAATTACAACAGTTTCAGGAACAAAAATGATGGAGAAACAAGAGTTATAAAGGCATGGGTTAGGTATGGGGAAAGGAGAAGCAGGCAAGGGAGAGAGAAATTAGGGGAAGAGAGCAGTGAGGGAGGAAAGAGGAGAGGGAGGGATTGGGAAACTCAACGAGCAACTAGAAAAGAAACAGAATCAGACAAACGGATGGGTAGGAGACGGCCAAGGGGGGGACCAGTGCCAAGCTCCTCAATAGCTGCGTAGGGCAACTCCATCGGTCATCGGCCAAAGGTTGCTCGGTCGCCGAAGTACAACAAAGGGTAAAGTTAACAGCCTAGATGGATCATCAAAAAAGTTACAAGGAGGGGGCCTATCATGTTGCGAGGTGATGGGTTCCCTGCGATAATGGGAACATTCCTAAACCTACGCTATGTGAGATTCCCTTAACACTGTGGACTCGTCAGAGTGCTACCTTAGACTCCAGAGCAGAAATGCAGGATCCCTCCCCAACAAGGGGAGAAGGAGTACTTTGGCAAGGGGAACATTAAAGGAGGCCAATTAAGGCCTTTTCCACTATTTGTGAATCTCAGGCACTGTGGACTCTCTCAGAGGGGAATCTGAGACTCAGAATGCTGGATCCCTCCCCAACAAGGGGAGAGGGAGTGCTTTGGCAAGGGGCACATTGAAGGAGGCCATTAGGCGCCTACCTCCCTAGAGCAGCTAGCCTTGAAGGTAGAGGGGAAATAGTTTAAAATCAGTTCCCATCATGGTCTAAAATGATGGGGCTAGCAGAAAAAGAGCATGGGTAGAGAAGGAAAACGTGGAAACATTGGGAAAAATTAATGCGGAGGGAAAGGGAAGATGTGGCTTGGGGGAGAGATTCAGCAACTATAGTAAGGACAGGCCATTATAAGAAGGCTCAACAGGGAACAGTCATCAGAGCTGGCAGAAACCCGGAGGAGCCAGCGCGCGAGCGAGGGTAATGGTAAGAGCCAAAATTATACAGAGTAAACAGAGGAAAGATGTGGTGTTGTACATTATGAACCATAGTATTAAAACATATAAGTAATTGGGGGGGGCATAACATGAGAGAATGGGGAGAACAGAGGGATCATTAAAAATTCTAGTACAATGTGAATATCAGTGGGGAGGAGAGAAGATAAACATTAGTTCAGGAGAGTGTCAGTGGGGTCGGCGGTAGAGACAAGGTCGCAAGATGGCGAGGCGAGACGGGAGTGACCATTGGAGATGGAACCAAAATGGTGGGGGGCAAGTGCGACGTAGTTCAAAAGTCCAGAGGAGTAGATTCTTCTTACCTCCGGGCAAAACCTACAAGTTGTTCTACGCGTTTGACAGCAGGCAAGCCAGGGGGATGGCAGGGGGAAAAGCATCAGAGGTAAAGTCCGGAGACAGTATGGAGGGCTGGTGGGGATAGAGTCTCGTCCTCGGTCCGATTCATCAGCAGCCAACCTGAGGGCATTGGCAGTGTGGCAATGGAGTTCTCCGTGTGGCGGTGTAGAGGAAGTCAGGAAGCGGTGATGAGAGAGGAGCATGACCCAAGGGAAGGGAGAGAGAGAGAGAGAGAGAGACGGTCGAGCAGAGCGGAGCCACGGCACGAGCCCCGGGGCACCGGCGTATGTCGGTGTTGAAAAATGTAACTCTCGGTTAAACCGGAGCTTGCTCTAGCAGCTCCGCAAGTGATAGAGAGCTGTTAAGATGGTCAAAATCGGAGGTGGGCAAAGAGGATGAAACAAAAACCCCAAAAGCCCCGCCGCTGGAACACAAGCTCGCAGGGAAACACCAGCCGAGAATACAAGGCGAAGCCCTGGACCCACGTCATAAGCGCGGAAAGGTGGCTTTAGGGAGCACATCCCAGACCAAGGGAGAGCCAGAATCGACAGGATCGCAGAGACATAAGCTCGCAGGGAGACCACTGGGACTGCTGTCCGAAGACCGGGAAGTCGCCCACGAGCCCATCTTGGATCCCAGGTCTCGGAGCAAGGGGGGAGGAACCCAACCTATTGCGCCTCAAGCCTCCCCTCAGATCCATGGGAGTTCCAGACAATGATCAGGAAAAGGGAGGCTCATGAATGGATCGGAGCCCAGTCTCAAAGTCCCCGGAGCCCTGTGCCAAGATCCGGAAAGGAGAATCAGTGACCGAGCCGAGGGCAGGTCAGCTGCAGTGGGAGGGGGTCGCCAACACCTCTGGACCAAAAATAAACCCAGCAGTCTGGTGAGCTCCTGCCAAGTGCAGACCTAGGGTCGCAGTAGCGATGAACAGTGAGGGGGGCAGTTGAGCCAGAGGTTGTGGCAACAAGGCACCGCGTCCGAACCGGAAAAACCCCGGTTCAGCTTCATCCACAAATCAGCCAAGGCGACGGCGTTGTCAGCAGGATACCGGTAGAGTTTTACCTTCTGCTTGTCCTTTGATGTTGCTGCTTGTCTAAAAAAGAGTAGTGGCGTTGCGTAGCGGTGTGCTTCATTCAAGCAGGGCTGTCAAGCAAAACAGTAGAGTGTGGGGCATAAGCAGGGATTTTCACAAAATTGTGATCTCAAGCCTCGGAGCTTCGGTGTGGAGCTCCAGCTCAGTAGCCATCTTGCTTGTAATAAAAGAGGAGTTTTAGACTTGGTAAGGGGTTGTATATGCTAAGTTGAATTGGCAGTAAACAACACACACACGACTTGCAATGGCAGGCTTGAGAAAGGTTTGAAAGGCTATTTGTGTGGGAGGCACAGCCAGTGATGCATGCCCACTAGTAGCATTTAGATTAAAGGCCCTGGGTATTAGGTATTCCACTTTACAAGGGACTTACAAGTAAACTTAATATGTCAATTGTGTATACACAAATATTGCCATGGTGAGCGGAGATGTACATGCACTTTAACACTGGTAAACAGTGGTAAAGTGCTCAGAGTCCTAAAGCAAACACAAAGATACAGTCAAGAGAGGAGGTAAGAAGGCAAAAGGTTTGGGGTAGACCACCCTGAGGATGACAGCTCTAACAATAAAGCACAGAACTTTGAAGTGACAGTGACTCAAACCCTGCGTACGTGTGATCATGTCCAAAGTATTCGCTGACACATTCACTGGTTGCCAATCAAATAACATATTTAGTTTAAAGCTCTTCTATGACACTGAAAAATCTCTATATGCTACTAAACTAGCATGTCATTGTATGATATTTATTGTTTGCTTCTTGTCCCAATCTTTTTTCCACAAACACAAATGAATGCTTTGGATGGTGTTCTTTGAGATAATTAACCCCAAAACTTTATAACTGGCTACTTGAACACATAAGGAAGATACAACCACCTTTTGTCTGTAAGACTTTCAAAACCATTATTTTTTGTTAACTGTGCACTTCCTGTGTTAGTTGTCTGTTCTGTTTAAAATGATCTGTTCCACTCAGCACCAAGCACCAAGTTGTGGTAGCAATGAACTTTTCAAATAAAAATAAATAAATCAGTTATCATATGCCTGGGAAGGAATGCCTCAACACCTGCACTGACACTTTCATGTCAGTCACGTCTGGGTCAAGTCTTCAACTACAACAATCTGTTTGTTTGCCTGTTCAGTTTGTAGATGTTTGACAACAACCCCATCTTTCCTGTTGACTCTCCAAATACCAGCAGTTCTGGGTTGACAACATTCCATTGGTCAATATTACCTCTCAATGACCTCGCCAGCCCAGATGAAAGGCATTAGAATCTAAGACCAAATCTGGTGCTACCCTGAAACAAATATGTCCATTCTAACTGTCCAAGTGAGCTAAAACCATATGAGCTTCATCCTGCTTCTGCCAATCATGAAACATGTCTGAGGAAGTTAAATTTCTCCCTTTAAGTGACAATTGTAATCCTTAGAAGGACGTCCTGATGTAAAAGGCCAGGAAAAATGTCTGAATCACAAAAAATTAGAGAACCTCTAGCTGGGCTAACTCCCTCAATGATACCATCTTAACTTGCAAAACTTTACTGTGTGAACCTTCTTGGAAGGTAGGTTCAACCACACTGCAACTAAGTCCAATTTGATGATGGCTCCATTCTTTCAGCTGTATGACTGTCCCCACCAGAACAATTGCTCCATTTCTTATCAGTTTCTACATCTCTTTGGCCACCTTTGTTGACCCTTCAGGTGAAAAGTATATCGGAGACAGAGTGGTTGCTTGAATCAGGTGATATCAGAATGAAATCCCTGCACGGTTTGTGTACCCTGACATCTTGCACAATCCCTGTCTAGGTGCTTACAAAAAAAGTGACATCTCACTGCTAATTGTGGCGCTTGTATGAAAGCCCTCTATGGAAGACCTCGCCACAGCCAATCCCTACCTGCTTTATGACTGGAAGCGAAGGAAAGAATGGGGTGAGCTTTCATCTCACTTGCTACTGCTGTAATGTTCTTCTCTGTTGAAACCTTTTGGTTAATAACTGTCAGTCGACTGTGTAGCCTCAACCTGTCTCAGACGAAACCTTGTAGCAAAAAACTATTCTAAGGTAGAATGTGTCTTACCTGAAACAGTGTACAAACTCACAAACTTCGTCACCTCTTCATAAATGGAATTGCCATAGAGTTCCCCTTGAGTCACTGCTCCAACCTCCACTACATTCAGTTCCTCAAGCTTTGTGTAAGTGTTCAGCAGAAAAACCAGCGGTTTCTTAAAAGTGTGAATTTACATTCACTAAGAAACTCACGGCTCACTGGTCCCAACCTATGAAAGCATCAGGGTCCATCATGTTACCAATATCCTTTGTCTTATATGTTTGATAGAGTAGTTTTAGTGAAAGGTTACAATAGATGAGCGATATGGTATGTGCCCTTCTTTTGGGCTTTTATAATAGTTAAACATTAATGTAGGAACCTTTGTTGCTGCCACTTTATCTTCATCGTCCAGTTGAGGACAGTCTGCTTTTAAATTCATTTTCTGTACCCCTCTCCAGCAATTTGCATAACCTCTTAAATTATCTCACCACTCATTCTGAAGGGGTCCAATCGGAAAAGCTAAGATTGATAAAGTGCTGCATCAAAACATATCTTCATCATCTGGATTAATTAGATCTCACTCACAGGTGGTGCCTTTTTTTCACGGCCAATGATGTCTCCTAAACTCAATTCGGGGCATGGCCCACTGTAACTATTTATTTCGGACCCCATGTAGGGTTTGTCATCAAAGTACAAGAAGTATTCAGAAAAGTATCATTAGTTTCCTTAGCTTGGCCTGGTTCTTACCCCAATGCTTGATAAGGGTACACTTCGGCAATGTCCTCAAATCCACACTAGACCAAAATGAGAAGCTACTGTTAGGGAAGACAAAGACACTTCTAGAGTCCTGGTCCCCCAAAGTTATAACATGGTGGGGTAGAATAGAAACAGTCAAGATTATGATCACCCCGATGATTAACTACCTGCTGAGCATGCTTCTACTCCTACTCACTGACAACTTCCACCCCAAGATAGACAAGATGATTAATACAGGGCAAACAAGTGAGAATAGCATAAAAAACTAAGACTAGACAAAAAACTGGGCAGATTAAACCTATCAGACTACAGAACCTTCCAAACCGCATTCCTAGCAAAACAAGGCGCCTACTGGTTGTCACCCCTTCAGGGATACACGCCGGAATGGCTATTAATTGAGCGAGCCATCCCAAACAACCTAGATTCACTGGTACTCCTAACAGCCAATAAACATACACACGCCTCCAAGCCAATATTCAAAAACACAAAAATGGCCCTGCTCAAAATAGACAAGAAAATGGAGTACAATGTAAAGAACTCGAAATGGGAATCCTTGTGGGCAAACACCAAGATTAAGTATAGGGGAAACCCCTATCAATAGAGATATGGAAGACAATAGGAATCTCCTACCCAGCCCAATTGGAAGAGGGTGGCAACCCCATCTCATTCACCATGCTAAAAGAGAAACATAGACTACCAGACATTGAGCTATACAACTTCCTAAAAATCAGGACAGTCCTGACAGAAGCAAAGTTAGCACAACACAAGCCATCAATTATACAATACACGACGAAACTCAACAGAATAGGCCATCGGGTATCACATCTTTACAAGCTACTACGTCTTAGCACCACCAAAATGAATGATAAACCAGCGGCATACTGGGCAAACAACTTGGCACCACACTTAGCGAGCGTGAATTGACTCTCCTCTGGGCCTCCACCTCACGGAAAAAAGTCTCCCCAGTATTAGCTCAGACAAAATTCTGGCTACTACACAATATTTACTGCACCCCAGCTCGCCTAGCGACGCTGGGCCTCAGGATAACGACCTGTGCTGGAACTGCGACACTGAAAAGGGGGAGCTAGCATACCTCATCTTCTACTGCCCAAAAATTAAAGGGTTTTGGGAGAAAATATTCACTTTCATAAAATAAAAACACTGGGGTGCACACTAAAACCAGAGTCCTCTACCATTGCCTTCACGTTCATGACCCCAGAGCTAGATTCACAGCACAACAGGAACCTGTTAGATCTCCTTCTGACAGCGGCAGTGAAAATGGTACATCAGAGGCGCAGACAGTACCGCCCTGCGGAACTCACCCTGGAGACCAGCAACCAGGGGAATGTGGGCATCACTGGACAAGTACCTGGACCCCTACGAACCCCTGTGAACTCAGCTGGAGAAGGGTGCTTGTCCACAAAGCACATTCCCACAGGCCCATAACAGACCCACAACTGCAATGACCTTCTTGTATACTATCTCCTCCTATCTCTCTTTTATTCTCTTTCTCTCCCCTTTTCATCCACTCTCATTCTTCTAGCAAGACAATGGAAAGGGGGACAGCCAAACATATATACCACTTACCTGTATCCTTGACAAGGACAGCCAGTTTGGGCTGTTACCCTATAATGGTAATGCGATGATAAAAGTATGTATAAAATGTATTAAAATACTTTGAAATGAAAAAATATGTATATATATATATATGGATAACTTCTTGTAAAGAGTTAATCCCACAATAGAACAAGAAAAAAGAAAACACACAGTACGTAAGAGATACAGCAGGGATGTAGAGTTATGTCTAAAACTGTCTTCAATCCATTAAAAACTGAATAAAAACAACCATCAGAAGATGAGCTGTACTCTAAAAAAGTTTTAACAAAAGCTAAACATATAGGACAAAGATACAAATCCCCAAGCATGAGGACCCAGTTGCTCTACCTGTGCATATTGAGTGCATTTGTACTTCAATCAATCAATCAATCAATCAATCAAAGCATTTATATAGCGCACTACTCGCTAGGGGGGGGGTGCGATACTGCTCGAACAGCCAGGTCTTGAGCTGCTTCCTGAAGGCAAGGTGGTCCTGGGTCAGGCGGAGGTAGGTCGGGAGGGAGTTCCAGGTCTTGGCGGCGAGGTAGGAGAAGGACCTTCCCCCTTTGGTGGCTCTTCGGACGCGGGGGACGGTGGCGAGGGCGTGGCCGGTCGATCGAAGCTGGCGTTTGGGAGCGTAGAAGTTGAGGCTGTTGAGGTATCCTGGGCCTTTGTTGTGTAGGGCTTTGTGTGCGTGGGTGAGGAGACGGAAGGTGATTCTCTTGTTGACCGGGGGCCAGTGCAGGTCTTTTAGGTGTCTGGAGATGTGGTTGCGACGGGGGATGTCCAGGATGAGTCGTGCTGAGGCGTTCTGGATTAACCCTGGGCGAAGAACTACGCTCCGTTCGCGGAGTTTGCGGAGTTTTGGCAACTCCGCGTTCCGCGGAGTACGCGTAGCTGTCGATTACTCCGCTATCCGGTGCGTAGCGTAGTTGTCGCGCGCTGAATAACATTATCGCGTGCGCGGCAATGGCTTACCTTGGTTCTCCCTTCGCTTTTTCCCGGTCGCGTCTGCCACCATGTTTGTAAACCCTCCCGTGCGACTGTGCGAACGCGATAACGTCATTGGATGCGCGATAAAGCCATAAGGACGCGCGAGGATGTTTGTTGGTAAGATCGAGTTGCCGAACACGCAGAACCTGCAATCTTGCACAGAATAACTCGCGAGCATGTTAAAAGTTAAACCATAATAATAAATTACCATTTTGGTTAGCAAAAAAGTGAGAAACCCCTCAAAGTTGTACCTTTGGCTGTATTTTTTGGGGGGAAGGAGTCCTCTTTCTGTTTCTACTCTATTTTTGAATATTAAGGAGGAAGGGCTCTGGAGTTTACAACTTCCTGTTCCTGTCCACCAGGCTCCTCCCAGTGCTTTGTCCATGAGGTGGTCACTTTCATTTGGATTTTGAGCTGGCAGGATCACTTTCTGTGTGTATTGGCTGCATTACTGCTTTTTTTGGGATTTTACTGAGGACTTTTGGATTTTGAATTCTCTTTTTCAAGTAAGTTTCAGTAATGTATGAGTGAGTTTGATGTTGTAGACTTGTGTTTGTTTGATTTAAAATTTTTTAACTACAGTATTCATTCCTTGATTTAAATTATTGATGGGTGCCTGTACTTTTATGAGGTCCCAACTTGTATTTCTTTTTAAATTTCCTCCAGGCTACATAGAGAGGTACCCATGGGTAAAATCATAATTCTGTGTTAAAATTTTTATTCAAGTTTGTAAACAAACATCATGGCTGGCATTGGATTATGGTCATCATTATGCAATAGCAATGTCTGCTGTGGAATTTCTGTTTGTGTAATTTAAATGTTTTTTATTTTTTTTAAGCCAATAGCTGACCCTAGTACTCCATGTAGTTAGTGTGTAGGCATGTTTGAGTTCATTGTAATAACTTTCTGTGGTTGGCCTGGCCATGTGTTGTTGGCGGACATTTTATGTTTCCCAGCCACTTTGCTCTTGCCATAGGCCTCCAAACTTGTGACCTAATCTGCCAGTAGGCCAGAGGTACTAGTCATAGGGTCATGAAAGTTAATCAACTGTTTTTCTGGTGTACCTCTAATTAGAAAATCATGGATGGACTGGTTTGATTTAGAAAATCTTATGTTTATGTGTGGGGTATGTCAGGTTTTGGGTGTCTGTCAATTTCTGCCATTAGGTAACCCTAGGAATACAGCTCGGGTAGTTTTGGTAACGTCACACTGTGAGAGAACGCGACCTTACCTTTTTTGTCTTGTTCGTGTGCTCAATGTACTGGCTCGGGAACGCGATAACGACGTTTCATTCGATTCGCGTTGCCGAACACGCCGATTTTGCAATCTCGCGAACAATATGTCCCGAGTTGCATAAAAGTTCCTCGAAAATGTTTAATGTGTTCCCTGTGCTACAAAAAGTCCTCATTTATGTGTTATTTGGTTGTAGTTTTGTCTTCCTAGAACATGGACCACTTCCAGTTCCTTTCTGTCCTCTATGTAATGATTTCTTGTTTATGGTTGGGGTGACCAATTTGGGCGGTGGTGTGTCCATTTTGTGAAGCTAAGCATTGTCCCTTTGGCATAGGCATTTATTGTCTGTCTTCTCTTTCTTTTCATGTAGTGGTGAGGGCCACTTTGTGTTTACTTACTTCCTTTGTGATGATTCTGCTATGTTGTTGTTGGTGGACAGGCCATGTGGTGGCGGCCATTTTGTGTATGCTTCCTTTGTGACTGATTTTGCCATGTTGTTGGTGGCCATGCCATGTGGTAGAGGCCATTTTGGGTGCATCCTTTTTCCATGTTGTTTTTGGGTGTCCCTGTCCTCCTGGCCCTATGGAGGCGGCCATTTTCTGTGTCCTTCCCTGGTTCTCTTCTTTTGCCATAGCCATCCAAGGCTTTTGTAGGTACTACTACTCACAGCCATAGGTGCATTCAAGTTAATCAACTATTTTTGGGGTGTACCTTTTATTACACTGTGTATGGCTTTGGATTGCTTCACATTTTTTTAATGGTGGTACTTTCAGCTTTTGGTTGCTTGTGTGTAACTAATATGGCACTCCCTGCCAGTAGGTAACCCTAGGAATACTGCTCGCGTACTTTTGGTAACGTCGCACTATGTGAGAACGCGACCTTACCTTTTTGTCTTGTTCGCGCGCTCAATGTACTGGCTCGGGAACGCGATAACGACGTTTCATTCGATTCGCGCTGCCGAACACGCCGATTTTGCAATCTCGCGAACAATATGTCCCGAGTTGCATAAAAGTTCCTCGAAAATGTTTAATGTGTTCCCTGTGCTACAAAAAGTCCTCATTTATGTGTTATTTGGTTGTAGTTTTGTCTTCCAGGAGCATGGACCACTTCCAGTTCCTTTCTGTCCTCTATGTAATGATTTCTTGTTTATGGTTGGGGTGACCAATTTGGGCGGTGGTGTGTCCATTTTGTGAAGCTAAGCATTGTCCCTTTGGCATAGGCATTTATTGTCTGTCTTCTCTTTCTTTTCATGTAGTGGTGAGGGCCATTTTGTGTGTACTTACTTCCTTTGTGATGATTCTGCTATGTTGTTGTTGGTGGACAGGCCATGTGGTGGCGGCCATTTTGTGTATGCTTCCTTTGTGACTGATTTTGCCATGTTGTTGGTGGCCATGCCATGTGGTGGAGGCCATTTTGGGTGCATCCTTTTTCCATGTTGTTTTTGGGTGTCCCTGTCCTCCTGGCCCTATGGAGGCGGCCATTTTCTGTGTCCTTCCCTGGTTCTCTTCTTTTGCCATAGCCATCCAAGGCTTTTGTAGGTACTACTACTCACAGCCATAGGTGCATTCAAGTTAATCAACTATTTTTGGGGTGTACCTTTAATTACACCGTGTATGGCTTTGGATTGCTTCACATTTTTTTAATGGTGGTACTTTCAGCTTTTGGTTGCTTGTGTGTAACTAATATGGCACTCCCTGCCAGTAGGTAACCCTAGGAATACTGCTCGCGTACTTTTGGTAACGTCGCACTGTGTGAGAACGCGACCTTACCTTTTTTGTCTTGTTCGCGCGCTCAATGTACTGGCTCGGGAACGCGATAACGACGTTTCATTCGATTCGCGCTGCCACACACGCCGATTTTGCAATCTCGCGAACAATATGTCCCGAGTTGCATAAAAGTTCCTCGAAAATGTTTAATGTGTTCCTTGTGCTACAAGAACTCCTCATTTATGTGTTATTTGGTTGTAGTTTTGTCTTCCTGGACAGGCCATGTGGTGGCGGCCATTTTGTAGGTACTTCCTTTGTGCATTTATCATTGGCCTCCCTGCTTTTGGTCTGATCTGATAGTCGGCCAGAGTCCCAGAGGTGGTAGTTAGTTAGCGGGGCTGCTTTATGTAGCTGTTTCTATTTGGTCTATTTAATTACCATCATTAGGGCATGTGTGTATGCCATTGCATTTCCAAGTTTGTTGTCTGGGCAGGGGGGTAGGTAACTTTTTTGTGTGTGTAATAATTTTATGGCTTGTATGTGTTTTTGCAGTGAAGTTTTCCAAACTCTTAGCCATGGGGTATTTTGATTTTCCTTGCATTAACCTGTCATGACTCATGTGTAGCAGGCATCCTCCTTTTTCTGTCCATATTGGTATATGATAGGCCTGCTTGACTTTATTATTGGGTCTTTCTGGACTTCATGTGCCTGGGAGCTGTGGTGCTGGTAGTATTAGTCTTATTTTTTGTGTTTTATACATTGGCCTGTGTGTCTTTCAATTGTTCATCTGTTGGCTTACTGCATGTTTGACTGACGTGTTCTGTCTTCTTTGCTTGTAGGTGCACAGAAAAAGACTGAGGAGGTGCTGGTTGTTTTCATCCATCGCCCGTTCAACTGCCAGACGGACGTCCTTCAGTTGTACGCCACGTGTGGTGTGTGACTCATCTGACCACACATCTCTGCAATTTGTGCTACTGAGTGCTGCTGTGTGCTGACATCAGAAGAAGATGGGCCCTAAGAGAGCAGGTACCAGGTCCTCCACCACCAAGAAAGTTGCTGAGAAGAAGGTACAGAAGAAGGAAGTGTCACTTAAGGCTGGTATGGACCCCCAAACCTTTTTTGGGCCCCCAAAACGTACGCCTGCAGCAGCGGTGTCCGTGGTGCAAGCTGGGGCCAGCATATCCGCATTAGTGGGGGCAAGCCACCAACCCAGGGCCAAGCACATGAGGGTCAAAGAGGTAGCCAGCCTAGTGTTACAAAGCAGTGATACTGAGCCTGAACTTAACTTATCGCTGTCTCAAAGTAGCACACAATCCACGCAAGATGAAAGTGCTCAACAACCGCCGCCAGCAGTAGATGTTCAACAACCACAACCACTTCCCGCAATAGTTGTTGAAAAACCACAACCACCGCCCGCAATAGTTGTTCAACAACAACAACCAAATCCCACAATAGTAGTTGTTGAAGAACCACAGCACGCTATAGTACTTCCTCAAGAACAACAACCACCGTCTCCGCACGCAATAGTAGAAGTTGTTCCTCCCGATGTCGGGGCAGTTCAGGAAGTAGAGCCTCATTCCGAGCAAGAAGAAGAGGAAGCCACTTCTGGAGGTGATCTACTGTCTTTAAATTTACGAAAGGAAAGGAGGGTTAGTGGCAGTGCATCGAGTTATTCGCATAGCATCCCTTCAGATGACCTTGATAAGGAATGGCATCCACCACGAGTAACTGAGCATTCAAAGGAGAGACATCCTAAGACCAGGCTGGGAAAAAGGAAGGATCCGTCAAGGCTTGAACTTCTGGAGTTCGATGTAGGTGAGCAGGATACTGATGGTGATAAAGACGGGTCTGACACTGACAATGTCATCATCACAAGCGTTATTCCTGGTGCAGAGGATGTAGAGACCAGCATTTTCACACTATCGTGGTAAGATGGGTACAAACTATGGTACTGGAGGCCCAACGACCCATATGAAAAAAACACACACAATTCAATGGGAGAACCACCTTGCAAGCTTAAAAAATGTAAGCACTGGTGTTGGTGGGGAGGATACAGTACTACAAGGTCCACTCATGGAAGAAGAGGGAGACGATGACCTTCTATCTGGGAGTGGTACACAAATGAGCCCTGTCGCCAGCACTGGAGTGGTGCAGTCCAAATCCTCAGCATCAGCAACTTCTCAGTGGCACCAGAGTCAGCCGGAGACACCAAGGAGTGAAAAGTCTGCGTTGAAAGGTGGTCCGTCTAGCAGAACAGAAAGAATTACCAAGCAGCTTACCATTACTGGCATGTTTAGGCAGGAGGGAAAGTACGAGCGGAACCACCCAATAGCACGTTTGTACAATGCGAAACTTGCAAAAATGTTGGCACTCGACCTTCTCCCATTTTCATTTGTTGAGGCAGTGGGATTTCGGCAATTAGTGGCAACACTCGCCCCAAAATGGGACGTTCCCAGTTGCTACTATTTTGCAAGAGTTGCTATTCCAGCACTACACCACGACGTGCTGGGATTGATTGGGAAAGCCTTACAACAGAGTGTTGTCCATTGTATCCACCTGACAACAGACATGTGGAGCAGTCGCGAAGCCACAGCAGATTACATGTGCATCACCGCACACTGGATCTCTTTTGCAGGTGTGAAAGACAAGTTAACTTCAGGCCTTCTTGACGTTGCTGGGATTTTCAATGATACTCGCAAACATGCAACTGTAGCCATGTTTGGTATGGAGAAAAATCATACTGCTGACAACATTTTGTCTGACTTTAACAGCAAGGTCTTTGAATGGCTGAAACCAAGAGGCCTTAAGATTGGTTTTGTTGCCACCGACAATGGCAGTAATGTAGTGAAGGCAATGAGAGTTGGACAGTATTTCAGGGTACCCTGTTTGGCACACTGCATTAACTTAGTCATGCAAGACTTTCTGAAAAATGAAGACCAAGTCATCAACATACTGACCATCTGCAGAAGAATATGCACGCATTTTAACCATTCTTTTAAAGCGCGGAAGCTGCTACGCGTCATTCAGCGGGAGCATAATTTGCCAGTCAAAGCACTGATCCAGGAGGTCCCAACACGTTGGAACTCTACTTATGTCATGCTTGAGTGTCTCTTTGAGCAGTACATACCACTGAATGCTTATGTAATGTCAAGAAGATTAGTGGATCCTACTGTTAATCTTAAAACCCTGACCGTTGAGATGTGTCAGTGGGACATCATTAAATGCTTGACAGAGATGCTACAACCTTTTGAGGTCTTCACACGTGCAGTTAGCAGGGAGGACTGTACTATGGGCCAAGCCATCCCATTGTTGTACATGCTCGAGCAACAGCTGAAGGAGGTCTGTGAAACATACGAAGGTGACGAAGAAAAAGTTGATGCATATACCTTGGCCAAGGCCTTAGCCAACCGCTTATCTGGAAATGCAAGGCTTCAAATGATTGTGTCAGATCCAAATTACATAACTGCAACAATCTTGGATCCACGGTACAAATTGTTTGTCAGCAGTAGTGCAGTCATTCCTTTTTCAGATGGGGATGTTGCCAATTACAAAAGTTCCATAGCTGTGGAAGCTAATGATTTAGAAACTGAACGGCTGTTTCTTAAAGGCCTGCCAGTGCCAGCCCAGGACAGTCAAAGTACTCCAGGCCATCCTCCTGAGGCAAGTTCATCAGAGCACGAGAGCAGTGCGTCCGCTTCCCAGCAGGCACCAACAGTACCAAAAGCAGCACCTACACGATCTGATTCAGCAGACACAACCAAAAGCATAACTGCTTTTTTTCTACAGAAGGGGATGGGTAAGTCCGTTGCTGTTGCAAAGGGGAAAGAGGAGCAGCAAAGCCGAGCACCAATGAACACTGAGCGGATGGTTCAGGCCTATCTGGATGACACAACAGAGGTGTTCATGGAGCAAAGCCCATTGGTCTATTGGTATGAAAGAAGGAGACAGTGGCCAGTGCTGAGCAGGCTGGCGATAAAGTATTTGGCTTGTCCTGTAGCCAGTGTCGCCTCTGAGCGGGTTTTCAGTGCTGCTGGTGCCATTGTGACATCGAAAAGGACCAGTCTCTCCCCCAAAAGCGTCGAGAGGCTGACAATGATAAAAATTAATCAACACTTCATACCACCAGACTATACTGTACGTGAATCAGAGCAGGATGAAGAAAGCGAGCCCGAAAAAAGCATCACTGCTGGGTTACATGACCTACTGCTGTCCGGACCCACAGAGTTTGAGGACGAGCACCTCTTTCCTGACCAATAGGCTTTTAAATTGTTACTTTTTCCCTTCTTGTATTTGTGTTATTTATTTTCTTATTAAAAATGACTTTCTGGTGCAAAACTGCTAATCTTAAAATAAAAAGCTCAACCAAATCCATCCCCACCACTCATTCTTTTAATGTACCTACTGGAGTTGCACACCTGTGCATTTATTTTCGCTGTATCTTTTTTATTTACCTCCTGGAGTTGCACGCCTGTGCATTTATGTTCCATGTTGACTGCACTCCTCAGAGTCTTGCTCCATCTTCTTGACTCCCACTCAAGTCAATACAATTCCATCTTGGCAGCCATACATTTGATGTTGTAGATGGAGTATAGTACAATAACAATAATGTAGCCTCTAACAGTCCCTCCATAACAAGTGAACCGTACATGACTACAGCCATCCTCTATTACATTTGAAATCTGCAACTCATAATAACTGCCTTGCTGAGTCTTACTCTTAAGGCTACCACCTCTGTCTGCAGGCATTCAGAGACGACTCTTCTGTTTTAAAATAAACTTGAGCAGGCATCCACAACTGAAGTCAACTTGTTGTGACTCGCATTACAAAGGCTCGGCAGCATCTGTGATCAATCATCTGACAGTGAAAGAGAAGAGCAAAACAGGTATATTAAAAAATGAATGATGCCATGCATTGCATTGGATGTATTTTTTTGCTGACTCTGAGCAAATGTGCATGGAGTTGAAGTATACTAGTAACTTCAGTTCAGACTCACGTGAATTTTTCCATTTTATTTACTAATAATAGAAATTATTTACGCACTTGTGTTCCTACTACTACAGATGCAGTCAGGACTTAATTTATCGTAGTCACTCACTACAGATTGAGTTGCTGATAATGATGGTGACCACCATATCTTTGCTGTCAGGCAGTTGGATCTGAGCTGATTGATGCACGATGTTTCTTGGAGTGGAATACAAGGTAATAAATAAATACAAATAAGAGGCACAGCACAGTAGGCCCAGGCTACTACATGTTTGTGCACTGTGCTGTGGTAGAGTACAATAGTGGTATGATTGATGACTGAGAATGACGCATTGATTTTGTTGATTAATTTTGTAAATGCTAGGTTGCTTTTTCAATTTCATTCACCTTTCTGTGGCTCTGTGAAATTTTTAGGGAAATGCAGTTTGTATAACGGGCAAACCTGTGTCGTCGTGGGCCTGTTGTTGTGTGCTGGCTCCTGTCTTTTTTTGTACTTCTAGATTAATAATGATATGCAACTAGTAGACTTATACAAATTGTATCCAAGCCGCCTCAGTCTGAAAGTCCTCTCATACGACTACTCCTCTTGTATTATTTTTTTTATCTTCACTGTATTACAATTTGTTTAGGTCATTCACATTCTTTTGTATTTGCCTTTTCTTTTTGAGGCTGGACGTCTTTCACCCACTGCTTTATAGTATGAGCATCAACTCTCACCCTTACCACAAATCCTCATCATCAAGCAATTGGATTGCGGGAAACCAAGAATGATATTCAGCGTGTCCTTTTCTTACGTTCATTGCTTACATTCATTGGCTAGCGGATCAACTTCATAAATCAACGTCTTGATTGTTTTGCTTTTGTTGTCTCCAATCTCCATGCGTACTGTTTTTCTTTCTCAAACCTTTCCTAAAACCCCCGTACCCATCCATTCAACAAACCCTAACCCTCTTCCCCCGGGCTGCGTGGTTACATTGAGGTGTGATGTTTCTTACATTAAATATACACCAACAATTTGATCACGCGCTTGCTGGGGCAGATGTGGTGAAAGCAACAACAGTGAAATGTCAACAAGGCATGGCCAGGATCTTCTGCGGCTTCCCAACTCAAGCTCTGTGTATAACGCCAAATAATTTACCATTAACATCAAACAACGAATGCATCTAATGAATTGGCGTAATTTTTTTGGGTTTAAAGTTTAAAGCATTATGATTTAGAAAAGTTTGACGTTGCCGTGAGTACTACAAGTACAGTTGAACTTCTTATCTTCTCTTGCACTTAGTTTCCAGTCCCCAAAACCATTGTTTTGTTTCAGTTTAGCAGTTGCAATATTGGGTCACCCATGCAATGTACTGTACTTACTTATACTACCCCCACATTGTCTGTCACGCAAATGACTGCCTCTTTCTTTTTGTCTCTAAATGCTACTGGCAGGGTCTGTCTACTACTACTATCACAGAAGTTCTGATTCTGAACCAAAGATTCTTCGCCATTGTCTTGGAAATCAAATGCAGCCCTTGCAGTGCCACACTTCATAAATCATCATCATCTCATCAGCAATCACAGGTAAGATAAGTTTGCAGTGAGGTATAACGCAAGACAGACTGGTCGTTCTTCTAATACTACAAATATAACTCGGTGAGGGTTTACCGCATCTATCTGTTTGCATGTTAAAGATGTGGGCAATATATTTTCTTATTAAAAAGCACTGTCCGCCGACCTGCATGGCCAAATTAAACCTTGCGAGGTTGCACAACGTACATTATTTGGTGAAACACTCCCCCCTCCAACCCCCCAAGAAACGCAAATGAATTTCAAATGTTTTCTTTTGAACATAACTTTGTGTCTCGTTTATTTTTAACATAATATAATATATAACTAAAGATGATACAAAAATAAAATATATATAAATCTTACACCACAGCTGTCCCTACCCGCCTCCCCTAACCCCAACCAAATTCCCACGTTCAATGTAATGTAAAAAAAAAGTAAAAACCCAACACCCAATTCCCACCCACCAACAAAAGGATTGAAAAAGGGGCAAACAGGGTCCATCTCATAGCCGGCGGGCTTTTAAGTGTTGATCCACCAGGATCTTTACACGCTCCTCTATTTGTCTTTTTGTCTGACTACTTTGAGCCTCCAGCCTGGCTACCTGGAGGAGAATTTTTCTCTGGAACTGGCGGCACCTACATTGGCAGCCATGTTGTTGTGGGGGGGTGGACGATGCTGGGAAAATCTGGCGGCGGGCGGCTGCCTGACCACGCCGACGTACTCCTGCAGGCTTGGGGGCCGGGGCATTGGAAGAGGCAGCAGCTGCTGCCGCCGCCTCCTCCTCCTCCTCCTCGGCCTGAGCCACCAGCCGGCGGTAGGCCTCAACGATGGCCTGCAGTTTCCGCTGACGGGCCCGGACTGCCAGCTCCTTCCTCGTTGGTTTAGAAGGAGTAACTATAAAGAAAGAGACAGAATTGTTGTAATCCAAAATCCCAGCAAATCAAGAACACAAAATGTATCCAACACATAGTGGGCGGCACAGTACAGTAGCAATAGCAAGCAAGCTGAGTACCAAAAATGTTGTTTTATCTATCTTGAACATTCTACGCCTTATATACTTCATTTGTCTGACTTTATGGCACAGCATTATGCCTGCCCTAGTAACATAGCATGGGTGTACTTCAACGGTCACATACGAACACCTGTCTTTTTCATATCTCGTTTTTTTATATCATATACTCTGTGCTTCCGGGAAAAGTGACAGTCTCAAACTAACATTAATTAACAGGGGCCAGCTAGTACTAGTAAATGTCTACTCTAGAGACTATCATTCTTTATATCGCGCAACAAACGTTAGGTGGTTTGTGTTTCGCCAGCAACGACCCGGAATGCATCCAGTCGTCCCCTCCTTCCCTTGCCTTTGGGTTTAACCAAAACACCGCTGCCGACACTAGTATCCACTATCCACTAACCACCGATATTGGATGTGTCTCCCACCCACGCAGGCAGCTGTGTTTTCCCCTTTCTATGCTTCCACAACAACCCACGCATCCAACTGCTCTCAAACATCTGCATTGCTGATTCCAAAGTATCCTTCTATATTATATGATTGGTGCTTTTTCCTTGCTCCTTTCATCATACTTAAAATCAATCTCCTGTTAATCCATCGCGGTCATGTAATGTTGTGGATAAGACTTTTTTAGTCTGCCACCAACCTTTCACAGCTGAGTTGTAGTCACATAGAAGAGGCCTGTATAACTTATTTTATCAATTCTCGCCGGTGGTAATGCTTTTGCTAAGCTTGGTAATGACAAAGGTGGCGTCATATATTGTCCAGTAGAACTTCAAGTTCATTATAAATATCAGAGTACAGTGAGGAAGTTTTCCCCACCCACCAAGTAATGCGGATCACTATTGAATGTAACTTACCATCGCCCACCGTTGTTGGCTCCTCCCCCGCTGCTGCCGATGCTGCTGTAGGTGTCTCTGGTCCTCCATTCCCCTCCGGGATCGCCTCTGCTGACGCCGTCGCAGCGCCGCTGCCCCCGTCGGCACTGGTGGATGGTACCGGTTCTGCACAAATAAAAATAAGTAATTAAGTACACCTTTTTAGATGGATGCACAGCCCCCATTGTACTTGTTCACCAAGAATGGAGTTCTGCAAAAAAGTTAAGTACAACGTAATCAGTAGTAGTCCACATTGCCTAGTACAGCAGAGTAAGTAACACACTACACATATTAGCATTTATTTGGTATGGTATGGTACCCAAGCTCATCTCATCTATACTGCTACTCTAGTCCTTGGAAAGTTAGACTGAACCATGTAACCTAACCAGTTTGTACATCAATGACATGTCTACAGTTTTGCGCATGCTACCTCACAGCTTGTTGCGCAGTACGAGAAGACGCCTTTGAGGCCACATGATAGTTCAAAGCATACACCTGAAGAGTTTGGAAAATAGAAAGGCCCGTATTTACTTTTTGAATGTGGATTGTGCAATCGAGTTTGCTTACAGCCTCAGGTTACACCTTTTTTTTAGCATGACAGCTAAAAAGTTGAATAAATGTATGTAATGTTTTCATACTGTCTAACGTGCACCACTTTTGTCATTATCTTTCGGCAGATGAGAAGATTTCCTTCTACGAAGCAAAGATTTCCAGAGCTTACCAAAAAGAGGCATATGCAACCAGTATACGTTCAATGGTGAGGGGTCTACGACATTTCCCACATTTCCCTATCGTGCACTGGTAGCTGTACAAATGTAGATTACTTTTTATTCAGCCTTTTTTAACTCTGGATTTTTTCTGGAGGCCCTGGCCTTGACGTATTTCACGGAACAACTTAAAAACATTGATGTTACTTACTTAGTTACTTCTAACAAAATAAAGGTTTTGAAGTACCACATTGACTCGGAAGTATATTTTCAGTGTCTGTTGTCTTGTCGACTTACACGAGAGAGTGAGCAAAAGGGGGTTACTTAGGTTATGGATTGTGTAATAAAAGCATTTGGCATCTTCATATTGGGGTTCTGGAAAGGGGTAATTGAATAATTGACCAATGACTGAGCCCATATAGGTTGTCGTTCATTGAATTGTGGGTTCCTCTGAGTTCTGTGACTGAGGTGTAAGACTGTAAGTAAGTAAGGTCCAACCTGCCTATCACCAACAACATCCAATTTTGTGGTGCATACATAGTTATGTATGTGACTGCATAGAAGAATACCCGCAAGAGTAGTAGTGGTATTCATTACTAACGCTTGCAAAATAGTAGACCAACATCTGGATGCATACTTGGTTGGTGTCAATTGGCAAAGAAGAGACATTACAGAGGAAAAAGCATAAGACAGGAGTGGACCCTGTGCCTTCCGCTATTCTATCACAGATTTTTTGAAAAGATTAATACCTTAACTAAAGAGTGGGCAACAGGGCAAGCTTACCTACAGACAGTCTAGTAGTAGCACAGAGAGTCATAGGAGAGGCTCTTTCAAGGAACAGAAAGGCAGGGACAGATAGTAATACCCAAACTTTTGAAAACATAAAACCAAACAAGCATTTGTCAAAATTTAGTTAGGTGAAATGTCATTAATCGGTTGGAAAAAAAGCTCCGTTAGAAAGTTAGGGAAATATCATTGTTCCAAAAGAAAACACTGTTGGACTTACTGGGGACAGCAGCAGGATCCTCAGTAGATGAGCTCTGTGCCTGTGGTTCTTCGCGTTCACCCGCCGACTCGGTCCCAGTCTTCTGCTTGCCCCTGGGTTCTGTGGTTCATGTAAGAAATAATAATAAAGAAAGAGGAAAACATTGAGTGCTGTGAAACATAGACAGCATTTCAAAAACCACTGCTACAACATTAAAAGAAACAAACATTGGTCTACCAAATGACTACTGCCTTGCATGATTCACTGACTAGTGTATATATACTTGGAGAAAACAAATCAAATGTTCCATAAACATTCTGATTGCAGATTACTAAGTAACACAGAGGCAGTAAGACCTGAACAACAACACCGATTCAAGAATGGGTTAATCAATCAATTATCTGTAAGTAGCCATTTCTTTTTCATTTTTTGCCAGCAAAATGCATAGATCACAAGGAGGAGACATGCTTAACTTTGTGCATACTAACACGAAATTGTACGTTCATGGCATCATATTTTGTTTTGCTACTGACTGAATGCTACTGCTACCCTACCCACTCAATAACAAACTACATCATTTCTATGGAGGTGAGGTTCCGTGACGATCGTAAGTGATGTTTTCGACTCGCACAAATATGGTCGAGTCTGGTATCTATGAACCGCAAATGACGAGTTTAGTGGGTGTACGCAGTTTTGCTGTACTAACCTAAACCGTTCGTTTGTTTCGTGGGTTTATCTATCTGTACCCACGGGTTCCATCTTAGATGCGGCATCCATTTTGTCTCTTGCCCTCAAGTAGCCAGCGAACGGACGCTGTCCGCTTCACGACCCTGGGATTCCCAAGACTCTTGCGGAAGACACGTTTCCTTTGAAAGTGTCTTTATGATGAGGGGGATGATACTGTAAGGCAGATGGCCCCGCTCGAGGCTCATCTTGCTGTGCCGGTCTATTGTCTTAGCCGTGCATCTCATTAGGCACGTCCCTTAGATGCCTGCAGCTCGTGTTTCCCGATACCACTCCTTTTACACCCTTTCCGATCTCCCCACTGTTTCTGTCTTCCTCTGCACCTGTCCTTGTTCCTTCTTCGATCTGTTTACTGCCGATTGGAATGTACTAATGGTGGGAAGATGGGTTTTTACAGTTGGGAACCACCGAATGTTTCTGTACTTATGTTCCGGACCTTGAATACATCAAAGCGACCCCTCTTGGGGATAATGATGGGAACCAAGTTGTAAGCCTTTGTGTACCATGTTAATCTATGAGAGAAAACTGTATAAAAAGGAGCGATCCACAGTAGCAAATCGAATCAGATCCCGCGAACTTACATGCTGTGTACTTCACGTGACTTCTGTGTTCCCTGCAGTAAATAAACCTCGAATCTTTGACGCCGAAGGAAGTGTCCCGTGTCTCTGTCATTTGTACGCCGGAACAGGTTACCCACGAAGGTTTCAGGTGTTGTCCCCTGGCACCGCTGGGTCTTAAATAACCCAGTCCTTCAGTTGGCGCCCAACGTAGGGCTGCATCAGTGGTACCGGTCCAAGCCCGACGATCGTGAGGAACTTCGTGTGAAATCTCCGAGGGAAGGTGCACCCCGCTTCATCGATCCTGTTGTCGAAATAAGTGGCCCGACGACTTTTCCAGCGAAGATTCCCGCCTCCTGACGGCTGCGACGGACTGCTGCCCTGACTGTAGACCTGTTTTGGCGCCTGGCGTAGACCTTGGTACAGCGAGACGATTGACGGGCCTTCCTGGTGATGCCATCGATCTTTGAGTTAAGTATTTGTGGGTCGCTCCCAGAGTTCTTGGTTGTGGTTGCTTAGTTGTTGCATGGTTCCATTGCATTTGTGGTTCTTAGTACTTGGTTCTTTGTTGTAATATTCGACGACTGCAGCCGCCAAAAACCGAGGGTTTTTGCTCTTTGCAGGGACTTGGTAAATCCCGTAACCCTTGAAGTTTGTGAAACTCGGCTAGTGTGCAAGATGCCTGGTCGCAGTACTTTGTTCAGTTGTTTCAGACGTTGTGGTACGGATTCCCGACTGGAGGACTCTTGTCCGATACCTCCGGTTGGAACTCCCACTTATGAGCTTTACAGCAAACACGGGTTAGGTCCGATTACTTTTAATGAATATTGGATTCGCTACACCAAAAAGGATGGTGTCCTTAGTTGGCCACCTCATGGTAGTTTGGAGACCCCGATTTTAGATAATCTTGAGGCTAAATTGTTTAAGAAAAAGTCAAGGCCGGCCATGTTTGATGCCTTTCGGTTGTGGCGCAAAGAAGCCAGACAGAAAGAGATCAGACAGACAAAACGTAATCAGAGAGATGGTGTTGCTACTATTGTAAAGAAAGCAGAGCAGTTCCAGCGTGATAAGGAGGAAAAGGAAAAGGAAGTTTTTGATAGGCTTCAGCGTATGTCTATAGATAAATGTTATCCCGCTTTGCCAACGGAGTCGGATAAGAAGGAGGAATTAGTTGAGGATCCTTTAATGTCCTATCTTATGAAGTCACCATCTCCGTACGCACAGGGTACCGCAGTTCCTGTGGTTCCTCCTGTGCCTGCTTTCGTACCTGCTCCTCAACCTGCTCCTCCGACTGTTCCTGCCCCTTTGCCTACTTCTGTTCCTACTGCTCCTCCGCTTGTACTTCCTCATACTCCTGCTCCCGCTACTGCTCCCGCTACTGCTCCTGTTCTACTTACTCCTGCTGCTTCTTCTGTTTCCGATTCTTCTCTTGTTAATACTATCGTATCGTATACTTCTCCATCTACCCGACGTCGTACCCCTTTAGTTGCTGCTAATTTTGTTAATTCTCTTGGACCTATTTCTGAGTCCGCTGGTTCGGACGGTCCACAAAGACGTAGTCAGCTTCCCGGTAATAGGGAACGTGCTGCGCTGTATAATATGGCGATGGCATGGATGTTGCACCCTTTTAGGAATCCTCCACGTTCGGTGGTGAATACGTTTGGTCAATTCAATATACCGACACAAAGATATGTTTTTGAAGAAATGTGCAAGACTTTGCGTGACCAAATATCGGCTGATGCATCGGACGATGTATTAACTGCTTTGACCAACCTACAGCTCCAGTTTTCGAGCGGAATGATAGTAGGTACTAATGTTCGACGTGCTGTTGAGCAATTATTAGCTCTTCGCCCCTCTATGATGCCTCAAGCATTGTTCGTTGAGGACATTGAGAGGCCGTCAGATGCACCTGGTCAGTATCCCATGCGCGAAGTTCCACCAGTGTGGATGCCAGGTGATGCTGCTGCTGTTCCTATTATCTTGCCGCATTTCCAGAGAGTATGGATACATCTCCCATGGAAACGATCAGAAGTTTTGCAGGTGAATCAATCTTTGCCTGACCCTCGCAAAAATCCTGCAGGGTATTATAAGGAATTGTCGCAGCTCGTAGATGCTACGATAATGAATCTTGCCGATATCGATATGCTGTTTGGCAATGTCGTACCGCAACCGGTATGGGCCAAGATTCGTCAGGAAGATCATGCCAACGAATTAGGTGGTGATTGGGCTGCTCTTACTGCGGCAGATACACGACAAATTGGTGGGGCTAAGCCTGAACAGCTTATTACTGATCTCCCTCAGAGAATCATTACCCTAATGAAAACGCTTATGCCAGCTATGAGGGTGAACTGGGACAAGTTGTCAGCTTGCAGACAGAAGAAGGACGAGAGTGTCTCTGATTTCTTTACGAGATTTGAGGAGGCATTCATCGATCACAGTGGTCAGGATATGGGTACCGAGGGTGGTCAGCGGTTGTTCGTGGATAAATTTGTCTCTAACTTATTGCCTGACTTGAGCAACAAACTGAAAAATTCAGAGAGTGCGTGGGCTGTCTCTACTTCTGCTCAAATATTGGCTACGGCACAGTATTATGAGAATAGGGAGAAAGAAGAGAATGACCGCGCCAATAAAAAGATGAAAGAACTCAAAACTAAAGTGTTGTTGCAGCAGGCGTATCCTCCGCGTTCGATCAGAATGATTCGCAACAACGCAACCGATCGCAGTCGCAATCTAATAGGTCGCAATCGCGAAATGACTCCTCTTCGCAGAGATCTTCGTTAGGGTACAATCAGTGTGCCTATTGTAGACAGGAGGGTCATATAAAATTCAACTGTCCCGTTCTAAATGAGCGTAATAGTGGTAACACATCTAGAGGAGGTCGTGGTGGTTCTCAGCAGACATCACGTGGTAGGGGTCGCGGTGCTCAAAATGATCGTTCAGATAATTCATCGAATTCCAATAATTGTTTTGATCAACGTGGATCATCGCAAGGACGATCTGCACAGTACAATGTAGATGATTATTACGTCGATCAGGGAACTGACGACAGTAATTACTAGGACAGCCATAGACAAGGAGAGGGAGTAGTATCAGTTCCGGTTGATCAGAGAGGGCCTTACGTCGCAGTCGCCACATCGGGCGTCGTTGAGCCTTTTCTGTTGGACACTGGTGCAGCGAAAAGTTCCATTATGCATTCGAAACTCCCTGGCGCACCTTTGTCTGGCTTAACAAATGTTTCCGTTGGATTCTCTGGCGCCCCTGTTAGCAATCCAGTTTCGTGCCCTTTGCCACTTACAATTGGGCCTCGTGAGCTCACAGCTCCGTTGATTTTGACCACTGGTTGTGGTGAAAATCTTTTGGGCCTGGATTTGCTAAAACGTTTGTATGCGACTTTGTACTGTTCTCCTGCGGGAGTAAAGCTTACTTTGGGTGAGAGAGTTGTCTCTCCAATGTACTTGTCTCTCGATAAGCTTCCACCGGAATTGAGTTCTCTTCCTGCATCTTTGTGGGCCACAGGTCCCAATGATGTGGGCCTGCTGGACATCTCCCCTTATGTTGTTCACTTGAAATCTAATGTGCGACTGCCACGTATTCCCCAGTATCGAATCTCTCTTGACGGTGAACGAGCACTGTTAGTGATCATCTATGATCTGATCGAGAAAGATGTTATCGAGGAGACTCGGGGAAACGTGTGCAACAGCCCTGTACTGCCTATTTTGAAACGTACCGATCCTTCGAAACCGCCTGTTTATCGTTTTGTTATCGATTTGCGGGAGGTAAATAAAATTGTGATTCCTCAGTTCCCTGTTGTGCCTGACATCACGGCGCTACTGACTCTGATTCCAGCTTCTGCATCTTGGTTTTCGGTGATCGATCTGAAGAATGCTTTCTTTAGCATTCCGATTGCCGAAGAAAGCAGAGACCTTTTCGGTTTCTCTCTTGGTGGCCGTAGCTTCCGGTTTAAACGTGCTCCTCAGGGCTACTGTGAGAGTCCATCGATATACAGTCAAGCCTTGAAGGGCCAACTAGATGCATTTGTGTTGCCGGCTGGTGCAGCCTTAATCCAATACGTCGACGACTTATTGGTGGCCGCAGATACTCCGGACATCTGCAAAATTGCTACGGTGTCGTTGTTGCAACATCTCTGTGACTTACATCACAAGGTGTCACCTTCTAAACTTCAATATTGTTGTCAAGAAGTAACCTATCTAGGTCACTTATTGTCAAAGGAGGGAAGACGGTTGACCCCAGAGAGAATTGCAGCGATTGCGCGAATGACTGTGCCAACAACCCAAAGAGATGTGCGTGCCTTTCTAGGTATCACGTCATACTGCAGACAGTGGATTCCAAATTTTTCATTGTTAGCGAAACCATTGGTGGCTCTTACGAGCAAGGATGTTCCAACTCCTTTACCATGGACGGAAGAATGTCAGAAAAGTTTTTCTGAACTGCGTGACGCATTGTGTTCGGCTCCTGTGTTAGGTACCCCTGACTACAGTAAGCCGTTTACATTATACGTTCACGAGAGGGAAGGTTGTGCGTTGAGTGTCTTAACGCAACCTTTTGGTGGTAAGCAACGTCCATGTGCATATTTTTCCTCGACCTTGGACCCGGTAGCTAGAGCATTGCCGAGTTGTTTGAGAGCAACAGCGGCAGCTGCGGTGTCCATCCGACAATCAGCAGGATTGGTCATGGATAATATGCTTACGGTGATGGTTCCGCATGCAGTTGACACTCTTTTAAATCGTACGAAAACCCAGCACTTGACGAGTGCGAGGTTGTCTGGGTACGAGTTGACGCTTTTGGCAAGTCATATTCAGATAAAACGTTGCAATGTCCTGAACCCGGCGACTTTATTGCCAATCAGTACGGAGTCAGATGAAGTAGCAGCTCATGACTGTTACTTAAGGACTGAGGAGGAAACAAAAGGTCGAGTGGACCTTAAAAACACTCCTTTGGAAGATCCCGATGGAACTTTGTATGTGGATGGTTCATGTTTTAAATTACCAAATGGTGATGTGACTACTGCGTATGCTGTGGTAACTTTGAATACTGTTGTGGAAGCTGCGAGATTGAATCAGAACTCTGCCCAAGCTGCAGAACTGATTGCTTTAACTAGAGCGTGTGTGTTGGCGAAAGGGAAACGTGTGAATGTGTTTACCGACAGCCAATACGCTTTTGGCGTCGCCCATAGTTTTGGACGGCTGTGGAGAGAGAGAGGTTTTATGACTTCGCATGGCACGAAGATTCAGCATGGACAGCTTGTGAATGATCTTTTGGATGCACTTACGTTGCCTAAGCAGGTAGCGATTGTTAAATGTAGTGCACATCGTAAGGTGACGGATGATGTTGGTCGTGGTAATGCGTTTGCGGATGAGACTGCTAAGGAGACTTCCCGGAACCTTAGCACTAGAATGTATGTGACGAGTTCAGTTAGGTGGCCTACAGAGACTGGTATGTGTGAAGATACTATCCAGAGTGTGAAAGCGATTCAGAATGAGGCCACTGAGACTGAAAAGACGAAGTGGAAAGAGAGTACGGGGAAGTTGGATGCGAATGGTTGTTGGGTTGATTTGTCGGAGCATAAGAGATGGATGTTGCCAGATGCGTATGTGCTGGCTGTTGTGACAATGGCACACGGTTTAGCCCATATTAGTGTGAAAGGTATTTGTAAGTTATTGTCCCCTGTGTGGAAGAATGATGGTATCACGAAATGTGCTGAGAGATTGGTCAAGAATTGTATGGTATGTATGTTGTACAATCCTGGTAAGGGAACCCCAACACCTCCTGGCCATTTTGCTCCCCCTTCATGTCCCTTTGAGGTGATTCAACTAGACTTCATCCATATGGAGCGATGTAATAACCTGAAATACGTTTTAGTTGTGGTTTGCGCATTCTCCCGATGGATTGAAGCCTACCCTCTCAAAGACAACACTGCTCTGTCTACTGCGAAAATCCTACTGAAGGAATACTTTCCTCGGTATGGAATGCCACGAATCGTATGGTCGGATAACGGAAGTGAGTTTGTGGGGAGTGTGATGAAGAGTGTGTGTAAGGGCCTTGGAATTAATCAGAAATTCCATAGCGCCAATCATCCCCAGTCAGCAGGTTTGGTTGAAGGGTATAATGGCACCCTTAAACTCAAACTAGCAAAGATTCAGGACACGACTGGTCTTTCGTGGCCTGACGCCTTGCCCTTAGCTCTGTTGTCAACAAGGGCGACCGTACACTCCCGAGTAGGGCTCAGTCCCTATGAAATAGTGTTCGGCCGTCCTGCGAATGTTTGGGGGGTCCCTAGACCGAGTGTGTTCTCTGATCTTGAGTACCCAATGTTGATTGATTATCTTCATGATCTGACTGCTAAACTGAGGTTGATTCACCAACAGGTTTACGAAGCACTGCCGACGCAGACGGAGGGTCCAGGCCACCAGCTCCTACCGGGAGACTGGGTGGTTACGCGAAACTTCGCTCGCAAAAGAAATCTTGGGCCCCGTTTCACCGGACCTTTTCAAGTCCTCCTTGCCACGAGAACTGCTGTCCGTTTGGAAGGTCGCAAGAACTGGGTGCACGCCACCCACACCAAAAAGGTACCTATACCTTTACCGGCGGACTTGTGGGTAAGGAAGGGCATTGCTTCATCTGAAACCGAAGGATTGCAGACCTTTGTACCCTTTAGCGACGCACAGCCTGTCGGAGAATCCTCAGTGCAGCAGAAAGACATTGTTGAACATTTGTCATCACAAGACTCAAGATCTGAACAATTGACTGATCAACAGAACTCTGTTCCCTCATCGGATTCATTGTTTGACGAACAGACACGTCTTGGGAAAACTCGATACTTTTTGCGATCCAGCACCAAAGACTAATAACATTTTCGTTTCTGTCCCTTGACATTTGCATTATCCCATTTGCCACGATCAGTCTGAACACCTGTATAATTGTGATTATTTTTGTAAATATTGAGTTTCGTTCCACATATGTGTTTTTGCTTCCACAGCTAAGAGACTTTGTATATATTGGTGAATAAGATACCTTGCATCCAGGTGTACCGTAGGGCCGCGCGTGTACTTCCTTCTGGTTAGTAGGTCTTGGCACTAGGTCAAAGACCGTCGGTTCCTGGGAACTCCGAGGGATTGACTACTGCTACACAGAACGAAGTGCGTCAAGAAACGTTGCGGACGGTCTTAGGGGATGGCGTTTTCGAAGCTGATGGATTTGGAAGAAGCTCAGGCGCAAAGATTTAAACTGCAACAGATCACTCGTACCAAATGTTTTATGTTTCAAGTGTTCCTTCTGTTTCTGGTTGTTTCTTCGCTATTGGCGGGTGGGGTGTATTACATGATACCGTACTTCCTACCTTCTGCCATACCTACTCCTACTTCTGAACCTAAACCTACCTCCACTGCATCCCCTCATTCTTTCCATATCTTACCCGAACACGAACAGGCTAGACGTGCGGAATTCAGAAATAATTCCTTTATTCAGCTCCTTCATCAGCACCAGTTAGTGGTTAACACTACTAATTGTTGGGTGTGTGGGTTAATGCCACATACCACGGATAAGGGAATTCCATATCTGGTCCTTCCTTATAGTTCCCAGGGTTCAGCTCGAGCATTTCAAACAATGTTTCGAAGCGCACTAGATTCCTACCCCAATCGAGAGCCACATCCTTCCCACTTTGGTCCTGGTTCGTACCACAAGCCTTTGGCCATAGCGATTGCTGATTTAGATAGGGATATCTATGAGCCGTCGCTCATCCCAGAGGAAGAGGTACAAGCCTATAGGGTCCTGAGTAAGGTTGAGTATAGTGCGCTCACGGGTGAAAAACAGCTTAGAAGCTCGCCTCCGATATGGGTCGTACCCCACCTTGGTAATTTCTGTCTACTAGGTCGTGGCCGAAGATCGAGAGCTCGTCTTGGAGAGAGTGCTTGCTCCGAGACTTATATCCTGCCGATGCTCTCTTCCCCTGTGTTTCTGGCTGCCAAGGGTACATACTTTGTCTGCCATGATCGTGCGTATACATGGTTACCCTCTGACTTTGTGGGCTCATGTTATATCGCAAATTTGTTGCCTCCGACGTTCACTGTAGATGCAGACTATCACAAGACTAGAGTTGTGAGAGGCGTGATTAGCGAAGTGGACACTGCCGGTCAAGAGGCAGGAGACTTTTTCAAGGGTTTCCTCCCGTTTTGGGGACCTATGGTTAATAGTAGGAACCTGAGGCAATTGACTCGAGTGGTGGAATCGACAGCTAATATCACTGCCAGTGCCCTTGGTAATATCACCACAGAGCTTCAGGCGGATAGGCTTATGACGTTACAAAACCGTATGGTTTTAGACGTTGTTTTAGCAGATCGAGGTGGAGTATGTAAGGTGATCCATTCGAGCTGCCGTATTTTCATTCCAGATAACGCTCCGACTGTCTATCAAGCCATCTCAAAGTTGCATAAGATCTCTGAGTCCATACACGTGGACGCAGGGGATTGGACGTTACTTGGGTGGTTTTGGGGCCTGATGTCGACTTGGGGTTGGAAGATTCTGATGATCATCGGAGTTGTTGTAGCATTTCTGTTCACGTGTTGCCTTTGTGTGCAGTGTGGTCCTGCCTTATGTGGCCTCTGTGCTACGACGTGTATAAGACAGCCGCCTGTTACCAAAGGAGCTCGGTTGGACAGAGTTATGTTGCAGCAACATCTAGATGGTCTGATGAATATCGAGTATGATTCTGACTAGTGCTTGCCTACATGAAGGCAAAAGGAGCGTCTGAGGTTCCGTGACGATCGTAAGTGATGTTTTCGACTCGCACGAATATGGTCGAGTCTGGTATCTATGAACCGCAAATGACGAGTTTAGTGGGTGTACGCAGTTTCGCTGTACTAACCTAAACCGTTTGTTTGTTTCGTGGGTTTATCTATCTGTACCCACGGGTTCCATCTTAGATGCGGCATCCATTTTGTCTCTTGCCCTCAAGTAGCCAGCGAACGGACGCTGTCCGCTTCACGACCCTGGGATTCCCAAGACTCTTGCGGAAGACACGTTTCCTTTGAAAGTGTCTTTATGATGAGGGGGATCATACTGTAAGGCAGATGGCCCCGCTCGAGGCTCATCTTGCCGTGCCGGTCTATTGTCTTAGCCGTGCATCTCATTAGGCACGTCCCTTTGATGCCTGCAGCTCGTGTTTTCCGATACCACCCCTTTTACACCCTTTCCGATCTCCCCACTGTTTCTGTCTTCCTCTGCACCTGTCCTTGTTCCTTCTTCGATCTGTTTACTGCCGATTGGAATGTACTAATGGTGGGAAGATGGGTTTTTACAGTTGGGAACCACCGAATGTTTCTGTACTTATGTTCCGGACCTTGAATACATCAAAGCGACCCCTCTTGGGGATAATGATGGGAACCAAGTTGTAAGCCTTTGTCTACCATGTTAATCTATGAGAGAAAACTGTATAAAAAGGAGCGATCCACAGTAGCAAATCGAATCAGATCCCGCGAACTTACATGCTGTGTACTTCACGTGACTTCTGCAGTAAATAAACCTCGAATCTTTGACGCCGAAGGAAGTGTCCCGTGTCTCTGTCATTTGTACGCCGGAACAGGTTACCCACGAAGGTTTCAGGTGTTGTCCCCTGGCACCGCTGGGTCTTAAATAACCCAGTCCTTCAGAGGGCTGAGGCAGGGGCGGCTCTAGGCTCATGGTGGTCCTGGACTCCTGGCCAGGGAGCGTAGGTGGGGGGCCCGGAAGAGGAGGTCGGGGCGGAGCACGGAGGCCAGTGAAGAGGGGGGAGTCAGGGTGTTTGGAAGTGGAACAGAGCCTGGAGGCACCAAATCCCTGCCAGGGGCCGCCACGCAAATATGTATCCATCCTCTGAGGATTATTAAATTAAGGATAGGCCCCTGGCGTTTGGTGGTCCTGTGCAGTTGCACAGCTTGAACATGCCTAAATCCGGCCCTGGCTGAGGTAAGAAGAATAAAGTAACTTTTGCATTCATTGCCAGAGGAGGATTCATGCAGAAGAGAAGGCCGTGAAAAAAAAATGATACAATATGCATTGCAAACACGTACAATTATCCATCAACGGCTATTTCACTGACGGACAAAGGAAGGACAAGACTCTATTAATAGCATTAACTAACTTCAGTTCTCTACAATAAAGAAAATCTCACACCAATAAACAGCAAAAGCTAGCGCCAAATTGAACACGCAAGAGTCAGTGAAGATGAAGAAGCGCAGCACAGACCAGTGTCATACAATTACAGTAGATATATAATAATGGAATACATCGGAAATGTAACTAGGAGCACCAGTCATCGTGTTACTTATTCAGCCAAGATTTACAAAGATACAATAACAATACTTATACTACTATAGAGATATATATTATACACACACTTTTTTTTTTGGGGTAGCCACTCACCAAGACCAACGACCTCGACGCCAAGCAGGTCCAACAGGTCCTGCTCCCGGTCCAAAATGTCTGCCCAACGGTGGGTCAGCTGATGGTGGGTACGCCGGATACCGGAGCAGCGGAAGACTGCCTGGCGCACCTTCACCCACCGCCGGAGACGCTCCTCAATATGGTGGTAGCCGGAGCCGGGCCTGCCACCTGCTGCCAACATCAAGGGGAGGTAGCGCTGGATAAAAAACACCAGGGCAGCCACCTCCTCCTCCCCAAAAAGTTGGCGGGGCCTCACCCCTAGGGGGCGCATTCTGCCGCAAGGCAGCCGGGTTTTTTGGGGCACTGGCGCCTTGCCCTTTGAGCCGCCGCTGCTGCTGGCACCCTTGACCATGGTTCTGGGTGGAGGGGAGAAGAAAAGTTCAAGACAAAAAGGTAGGGGAAAGAAGAAGCAAGGTAAAAGAAGGAAGTAAAATAAAGCAATAGAAAAGTTGTAAAAGTAGAAATAAAATGAAAAATATAAACCTAGGCACAGAGAGAAATAGGTAATAACTAAAGAAAGTTAGAAAAAGTGGGTAAAAAGACAAGGATTAAAGAGATTTCAACAAGATGCAAAAGTAGGCCCAAAACCATAGCCAGAGTGTGTGATCCAAGATGGCTACGCCCATCGCGACCGCATGGGTAGGTTCGCGCGATATTTAGCGCGATCACGCACTTTTGTAGTGCGAACGAGAAGATGAGTTCCCGAACATGTCTTGCACAACGCGACCACGTTAATTGTGACCCGGAACAGGAAATAAGGGAACGCAAGCAGGCGGGACAAACCTCTGGGGTAATTTAGCGCGCTAGCCATCCCGAGCATGCAGGCAACGCCCCGAACACGCGCACCGCGCTCCCGAAGACGAAAAACGGCGCGCGAACGGGCCCAGCAAGCAACTCCGCATGGCTGCGGAGCTACGCGTAGTTCGCGGAGTGCAACTACGTCTTCGCGTAGCTCCGCGGAGTCCGACTCCGCGAACTACGCCCAGGGTTATTCTGGATCCGCTGGAGTCTCTTCTGGAGTTTGCCGGTCGTTCCGGCGTAGAGGGAGTTGCCGTAGTCCAGATGGCTGGTGACGAGGGCCTGGGTGACCGTCTTCCTTGTCTCGGTGGGGATCCACCGGAAGATCTTACATAGCATGAGCAGGATGTTGAAGCACGACGAGGAGACGGCGTTGACTTGTCTGGTCATGGAGAGGGAGGAGTCCAGGATGAAGCCCAGGTTGCGTGCGTGGTCTGTTGGTTTGGGTGCGCTGCCTAGGGCTGGGGGTGAAGATCCCAGGATGAGGACTTCCGTCTTGTCCGAGTACAGTTTCAGGCGGCTGTTCTTCATCCATTCGGCTACCTCTTTCATCCCTTCGTGAAGGTTGGCTCTGGCGGTGGCGGGGTCGTTGGTGAGGGAGAGGATCAGCTGGGTGTCGTCGGTGTAGGAGATGATGTTGAGGTTGTGCTGGCGTGCGATGGCTGCGAGGGGGCTCATGTAAACGTTGAAGAGGGTTGGGCTGAGCGAGGAGCCTTGAGGAACGCCGCAGATGACTTTGGTGGCTTCTGATCTGAACGGGGGGAGGTGGACTCTCTGTGTCCTTCCGGCGAGGAAGGAGATGATCCACTCCAATGCCTTCTCCTGGATTCCGACGTTGCTGAGGCGCTGCACTAGGGTACGGTGGCAGACAGTGTCGAAGGCCGCGGAGAGGTCTAGGAGGATGAGGGCCGCTGTTTCTCCGTTGTCGAGCAGGGCTCGGATGTCATCGGTTGCTGCGATCAGGGCGGTCTCGGTGCTGTGGTTGGCTCGGAAGCCAGACTGCGAGAGGTCGAGGGATCCGTTCGTCTCGAGGAAGGCGGCCAGCTGCTAGTTGACGGTCTTCTCGATGACTTTAGCAGGGAACGGTAGCAGCGAGATGGGGCGGTAGTTCTTGAGGTCGGTGGGGTCGGCTGATGGCTTCTTTAGTAGAGCGCTGAGTTCGGCGTGCTTCCAGCTCTCCGGGAAGGTGGCGGTGTCGAAGGAGGTGTTGATGATGTCCCGCAGGTGGGGTGCGATGACAGCGTCGGCCTTGTTGAAGACATGGTGAGGGCAGGGGTCGGTTGGAGATCCGGAGTGGATTTATTTATTTATTTTATTTATTTTTGGCGATTTTTAGAGCGCGCAAATACCCGAGGGTGTCTCGGCGCTGTGTCACAGAACTCCCCGTAGGAAAAGGGAACTAGGCATGGAATAGCCATGTTTTCAGATTTTTTCTGAACTTAAGCAGAGTTGGTGCACACTTAAGGTGGAGAGGGAGAGTGTTCCACAGTCTAGCTGTGGCAACGGTGAAGCGTTTGTCTCCCCAGTTAGCCCTTCTTGTGCGGGGGACTGTTAGCAGATGGGCAGAAGATGAACGCAGTGTTCTTTGCTGTTCGGGTGGGCGAAAGGCTTGTTTTAGAAATAGGGGGCCATGATTGTGAATGGCTTTGTACGCTATGCACAAGGCTTTAAATTTGATGCGGCTCCTTACCGGCAGCCAATGCAGCTGTTGGATGTAGGGGGAGACAGATGCAAATTTGGGAATGCGTAGCAGGGTCCTAGCTGCTGCATTCTGTACAGTCTGTAGTTTATTGAGGACCTTTTGTTGTGCATTTAGAAGTAAGGCATTACAATAGTCGGTTTTGGAGAAGACTAGCGTACTGACTAAAGTTTTGCCTGCGGAAGATGGTAGGTACGGGATGAGTTTTTTGATTTTTTTTAAGGTGTGGAAGGCAGATGAGACCACTGAGTTTGCGTGCTGCTGGAAGGACAGTTTGTTGTCGAAGATGACCCCCAGGTTTCGTACCTTGACTACTGGTTCTGGAGGTTGTCCCATTTGTTGGGGCCACCATTGAGGAGACCAGGTTGGTTGTAGTCTCCCGAATGTCATCACTTCTGTTTTATCAGAATTTAGCTTGAGGCAGTTTGATGACATCCAGGAGCTTATTGCTTCCATGCCAGATTGGAAGTTTGACGCTACTGTTTGGCCATCATCAAATACGGACAACACCAGTTGTGTGTCGTCTGCGTATGTGGTGAGAGAAATACCGTGGGATTTGATGACCCTCGCTAAGTCAGACACATATATATTGAACAGTGTCGGGCTTAGCGAGGATCCCTGTGGTACTCCGCAAGGCAGAGAGAAGGTCTGGGAAGTGTATTGTCCCAGCTTCACCGTTTGTGGGCGGTTTGACAAGAAAGAGGCCAGAAGTTCCTTAGCCTTGTCCCTTACTCCTATGGCCGCGACACGGTCAATCAGAGTGGCATGATCGACCGTGTCGAAGGCTGCGGACAGATCTAAAAGTATGAGGATTGCAGCTCCTCCATTGTCCATAATGGATCGAATCTCGTCCGCCGCCTTCAGGAGAGCTGTCTCCGTGCCGTGTCCCTGACGGAACCCGAACTGGGTGTCATCCAGTAAGTTGTTGTTGTGGATGTATGTTGACAGTTGCTGGTTCATGATCTTTTCAAAGATTTTGGCCGGAAAAGGAAGGCATGCAATAGGCCTGTAGCTGGATGGGAGAGATGGGTCTAGACTGGGTTTTTTGAGTAGCGGCTTGATAATGGCTTCCTTCCATACTGAAGGGTAGGTGCCGGATGTGAACATTGCGTTGCAGATCGTAGTGAGTGGCGGAGCAACAGCTTCTGGGATAAGGTTGAGAACAGCAGGGGGGCATGGATCAAATGGAGATCCAGATTTGGTTCGGGCGATAAGGGGTTGAACCGTATCTTTCGTGATGTTTTCGAAGGCTGAGAAATTTGGAGTATTATTTGTCGTAGGGTGCTCGGTAGGGGATGAGGAAGGGTCAGGTGCAAAAGTGGAGAAAATGGCTCTGACCTTATCTTCGAAAAATTTGGCCAGTGCATCTGAGAGGTCCTGTGATCCCTCTGAGGGGGGTGGAGGAGGATTGGACAGGTATGTTACTACCTGGAACAGTTTTCCTGATGAATTTTGGCCTGGTTAATTTGGTTGGTATAGTAAGTGGTTTTCTCGGATGTAATCAGTTTTTTGTAGTTGGAAAGGGCATTTTTATAGCTGATCTTGTCTGCATTATTATAGTGTCGGCGCCATTGTCTTTCTAAGTTTCTGCAATATTGGCGCTGCAATCTGAGTGATTCCGAGAACCAAGGGGCTGAAGGATGCTTTCTGTTCCTGTTAGATGTTTTTGTGGGGGCTAGTTTGTTACAGGCTGCGTTCAGGTTGTTTAAGTAGGAGGCTGACGCAGCTACAGGGTCTTGATTGTTTAGCGGAGGACTGTCCCGTATGACTCCAGTGAGCTGGTCGATATTAATGTTTTTCCAGTCTCTGAATTTTGTTGGTCCAGAAGTAGTCTGGGAGGGTGGGCAAGGAGTAGCGGGGACTGAAAAACAAACTGCAGAATGGTCTGTCCATATCAGAGGAATAACCTTATTAATTGTAATATCTCTGTCGTTTGTAAATAGGCCGTCTAGGGTATGCCCTGCTGAGTGGGTAGGTGATTTGACAATTTGTAGGAGGTCTGCTGACTCCATGTCACCTAGTAATGTTCCTGTATCAAGGTCATCATGAGATTCAAGATGAAAATTGAAGTCACCTAATACGGTGAAGTGTTGGGCTCCAATAGACATCTCGATGATTTTGTCTACATTTGAGAGAAATTTTGATCTGGATCCTGGGGGGCGGTAAATTAACAAACCTCTAAAGGTAGTTTTACTTGAGGTGCGTATGGCAAAGAGGAGAGCTTCGCACTCAGGGAGAGTGGTTTCTGATGTTGTTAATTTTAGGTGCTTTTTATGTATGATTGCTATTCCTCCGCCTTTTCTTAGGGGTCTGTTTAGCTTGCTTACACAATAATTGTTAGGCATGGCGTCTCTGAAATCAGGTCCAGAGGATTCGTCTCCCCATGTTTCGGTGATAAACAATAGGTCCAGGTCATGGGAGTCAATGAACTCGGCGATTTCCATTTTGTGTTTGGGTAGGGAACGAACGTTTATTAAAGCTGCAGACACTGTGGGTATAGGGGTGGTAGTGTCTGTAGACGGTGTCTTTATGCATGTGGGACATTTAAGCGGTCCAATGCATGAGTCGTAATTACAGAGGGGTATGGGATGGGGTATTTCGGCATAAGGTTTATAGCTCCGGAGTTCTGCGGAGGAGTAACATAGCAGAGGAGTATTGATGGCGGGTCGCGGACAGGCAGAGCGGGGGGGGGGTGGCCCCGGGCCCGTCCTCGGCACGGACGAGCGCAGACGAGCTTGCCTTATGCGTGCCTTCGGCGCGCAATCGCCGCGCCCGCTGTGCTCGTCCGCTGCGCTTCCGGTTCCTGTGCATGTAAATAGTGTTGGTTTGGAGAGCAAAAGGGGGCGTGGTCAATGCCGATGGGCGTGTCCTGTGGCCGAGGGCGGCGTTGCTGTGGCAACCCTCTCCGCTACAGCAATGGATCTGCTGGGCGGTCAGGTGTCAACAGCGAGCGAGCGCTTCAGAGTAAGTGCAGTCACAATTAAATTACAGTTTTTAAAAACACAAAGTGCTAGTGAAGATAAAATCTCCCGGCTTCCGCCTCAGGAGAGAGTCTGTGAGACAGCGCTAGTAGGCAGCGCAAATCACTTTATAAGCTGGCTTGTGGGCGTGGTCAACGCCGATGGGCGTGTCCTGTGGCCGAGGGCGGCGTTGCTGTGGCAACCCTCTCCGCTACAGCAATGGATCTGCTGGGCGGTCAGGTGTCAACAGCGAGCGAGCGCTTCAGAGTAAGTGCAGTCACAATTAAATTACAGTTTTTAAAAACACAACGTGCTAGTGAAGATAAAATCTCCCGGCTTCCGCCTCAGGAGAGAGTCTGTGAGACAGCGCTAGTAGGCAGCGCGAATCACTTTATAAGCTGGCTTGTGGGCGTGGTCAACGCTGATGGGCGTGTCCTGTGGCCGAGGGCGGCGTTGCTGTGGCAACCCTCTCCGCTACAGCAATGGATCTGCTGGGCGGTCAGGTGTCAACAGCGAGCGAGCGCTTCAGAATAAGTGCAGTCACAATTAAATTACAGTTTTTAAAAACACAACGTGCTAGTGAAGATAAAATCTCCCGGCTTCTGCCTCAGGAGAGAGTCTGTGAGACAGCGCTAGTAGGCAGCGCGAATCACTTTATAAGCTGGCTTGTGGGCGTGGTCAACGCCGATGGGCGTGTCCTGTGGCCGAGGGCGGCGTTGCTGTGGCAACCCTCTCCGCTACAGCAATGGATCTGCTGGGCGGTCAGGTGTCAACAGCGAGCGAGCGCTTCAGAGTAAGTGCAGTCACAATTAAATTACAGTTTTTAAAAACACAACGTGCTAGTGAAGATAAAATCTCCCGGCTTCTGCCTCAGGAGAGAGTCTGTGAGACAGCGCTAGTAGGCAGCGCGAATCACTTTATAAGCTGGCTTGTGGGCGTGGTCAACGCCGATGGGCGTGTCCTGTGGCCGAGGGCGGCGTTGCTGTGGCAACCCTCTCCGCTACAGCAATGGATCTGCTGGGCGGTCAGGTGTCAACAGCGAGCGAGCGCTTCAGAGTAAGTGCAGTCACAATTAAATTACAGTTTTTAAAAACACAACGTGCTAGTGAAGATAAAATCTCCCGGCTTCCGCCTCAGGAGAGAGTCTGTGAGACAGCGCTAGTAGGCAGCGCGAATCACTTTATAAGCTGGCTTGTGGGCATGGTCAACGCCGATGGGCGTGTCCTGTGGCCGAGGGCGGCGTTGCTGTGGCAACCCTCTCCGCTACAGCAATGGATCTGCTGGGCAGTCAGGTGTCAACAGCGAGCGAGCGCTTCAGAGTAAGTGCAGTCACAATTAAATTACAGTTTTTAAAAACACAACGTGCTAGTGAAGATAAAATCTCCCGGCTTCCGCCTCAGGAGAGAGTCTGTGAGACAGCGCTAGTAGGCAGCGCGAATCACTTTATAAGCTGGCTTGTGGGCGTGGTCAACGCTGATGGGCGTGTCCTGTGGCCGAGGGCGGCGTTGCTGTGGCAACCCTCTCCGCTACAGCAATGGATCTGCTGGGCGGTCAGGTGTCAACAGCGAGCGAGCGCTTCAGAGTAAGTGCAGTCACAATTAAATTACAGTTTTTAAAAACACAACGTGCTAGTGAAGATAAAATCTCCCGGCTTCTGCCTCAGGAGAGAGTCTGTGAGACAGCGCTAGTAGGCAGCGCGAATCACTTTATAAGCTGGCTTGTGGGCGTGGTCAACGCCGATGGGCGTGTCCTGTGGCCGAGGGCGGCGTTGCTGTGGCAACCCTCTCCGCTACAGCAATGGATCTGCTGGGCGGTCAGGTGTCAACAGCGAGCGAGCGCTTCAGAGTAAGTGCAGTCACAATTAAATTACAGTTTTTAAAAACACAACGTGCTAGTGAAGATAAAATCTCCCGGCTTCCGCCTCAGGAGAGAGTCTGTGAGACAGCGCTAGTAGGCAGCGCGAATCACTTTATAAGCTGGCTTGTGGGCATGGTCAACGCCGATGGGCGTGTCCTGTGGCCGAGGGCGGCGTTGCTGTGGCAACCCTCTCCGCTACAGCAATGGATCTGCTGGGCGGTCAGGTGTCAACAGCGAGCGAGCGCTTCAGAGTAAGTGCAGTCACAATTAAATTACAGTTTTTAAAAACACAACGTGCTAGTGAAGATAAAATCTCCCGGCTTCCGCCTCAGGAGAGAGTCTGTGAGACAGCGCTAGTAGGCAGCGCGAATCACTTTATAAGCTGGCTTGTGGGCATGGTCAACGCCGATGGGCGTGTCCTGTGGCCGAGGGCGGCGTTGCTGTGGCAACCCTCTCCGCTACAGCAATGGATCTGCTGGGCGGTCAGGTGTCAACAGCGAGTGAGCGCTTCAGAGTAAGTGCAGTCACAATTAAATTACAGTTTTTAAAAACACAACGTGCTAGTGAAGATAAAATCTCCCGGCTTCCGCCTCAGGAGAGAGTCTGTGAGACAGCGCTAGTAGGCAGTGCGAATCACTTTATAAGCTGGCTTGTGGGCGTGGTCAACGCCGATGGGCGTGTCCTGTGGCCGAGGGCGGCGTTGCTGTGGCAACCCTCTCCGCTACAGCAATGGATCTGCTGGGCGGTCAGGTGTCAACAGCGAGCGAGCGCTTCAGAGTAAGTGCAGTCACAATTAAATTACAGTTTTTAAAAACACAACGTGCTAGTGAAGATAAAATCTCCCGGCTTCCGCCTCAGGAGAGAGTCTGTGAGACAGCGCTAGTAGGCAGCGCGAATCACTTTATAAGCTGGCTTGTGGGCGTGGTCAACGCCGATGGGCGTGTCCTGTGGCCGAGGGCGGCGTTGCTGTGGCAACCCTCTCCGCTACAGCAATGGATCTGCTGGGCGGTCAGGTGTCAACAGCGAGCGAGCGCTTCAGAGTAAGTGCAGTCACAATTAAATTACAGTTTTTAAAAACACAACGTGCTAGTGAAGATAAAATCTCCCGGCTTCCGCCTCAGGAGAGAGTCTGTGAGACAGCGCTAGTAGGCAGCGCGAATCACTTTATAAGCTGGCTTGTGGGCGTGGTCAACGCCGATGGGCGTGTCCTGTGGCCGAGGGCGGCGTTGCTGTGGCAACCCTCTCCGCTACAGCAATGGATCTGCTGGGCGGTCAGGTGTCAACAGCGAGCGAGCGCTTCAGAGTAAGTGCAGTCACAATTAAATTACAGTTTTTAAAAACACAACGTGCTAGTGAAGATAAAATCTCCCGGCTTCCGCCTCAGGAGAGAGTCTGTGAGACAGCGCTAGTAGGCAGCGCGAATCACTTTATAAGCTGGCTTGTGGGCGTGGTCAACACCGATGGGCGTGTCCTGTGGCCAAGGGCGGCGTTGCTGTGGCAACCCTCTCCGCTACAGCAATGGATCTGCTGGGCGGTCAGGTGTCAACAGCGAGCGAGCGCTTCAGAGTAAGTGCAGTCACAATTTAATTACAGTTTTTAAAAACACAACGTGCTAGTGAAGATAAAATCTCCCGGCTTCCGCCTCAGGAGAGAGTCTGTGGATGGAGTTCATAGTGCGGACGGTGTCTTCGGTGCTGACCGGGGTCCAGGCGTGGTGGTGGGGGGCGGTGGTTCGGTCGTGGCGTGCGTCGGTTGAGTGCAGAAGCTGTTGTGTATGTCCGCGATCTTGTTGTGGAAGTAGGAGGTGAGGGAGTTGCAGAGGTCTTGCGAAGGGGTGATGTCGTTGTTTCCGGCGTTGGGGTTGGAGAGCTCTTTAACGATGTTGAAGAGTTCCTTGCTGTTGTGTGTGTTGTTGTCCAGTCGTTCCTTGAATGCAGTTTTCTTGGTGGCGTGGATCAGTTGGTGGTGTTTTCGGGTGGCGAGCTTGAGGGCAATCATGTTGTCCAGTGTTGGGTCTCTGCGCCAGGCTTTCTCGAATGCTCTGCAGTTCTTCTGGGAACTCTTGAGTTCGTCGTTAAACCATGGGGCTTTCTTGCTGCCGGGTCTGCTTGGCGGGGTCTTCAGAGGGGCGAGGTCGTCTGCGCAGTCGCTGATCCACTTCGTGAGGTTGGTGGCCGCTTGGCTGGGGTTCGTTGTGCTGGTGGGTGGGTTCTTGCTCAGGGAAGTTGCGAGCTGGTCGGCAGTGATCTTGTTCCAGCTTCTGCGTGCAACCTGTTGCTGGTGGTGGTGGATCGTGGTCCTTCTGAAGCTGAAGTGGACGCAGCTGTGGTCCGTCCAGTGGAGTCCGGTGGCATGGCTGAAGGCGATGTCCTTGCTGGATGAGAAGACCGGGTCGAGTGTGTGTCCGGCGTAGTGGGTGGGGGTGGTCACCAGTTGCTTGAGTCCGAGGTTCGCGAGGTTGTCCAGCAGGGTGGTGGTGTTGCGGTCGTTGTTGTTCTCCAGGTGGAAGTTGAGGTCCCCGAGGAGGATGTAGTCAGCGGAGGGGAGGGCGTGCGGGCTGATGAAGTCGGCAATGTCCTCGCTGAATTGTGTGAGTGGTCCCGGGGGTCTGTAAATGAGGGTGCCTCTGAGGGTGGTCTTGGGGTTGATGTGGATCTGGAAGTGCAGGTGCTCCGCGGGTGCGAAGGTGTCGTCGGTGTTGGTCGTGATGCGGATGGTGTTCCTGTGGATGATGGCGATGCCTCCTCCAGTCTGGTTGATGCGGTCCCTCCGGATGATCTTGTAGCCGTCTGGGATGGCGAGGGCGATGTCGGGCGCTGAGGAGGCGTTCATCCAGGTTTCCGTGAGGAAGGCGACGTCTGGGGCTGTGGTGTCGAGCAGGTTCCAGAGCTCGACGGCGTGTCTGTGGACGGAGCGGGTGTTGAGCAGGATGCACTTCAGGTGGCTGCTGCTGTTGCTTGTCTTGGTCGGTGCTGGTGTAGTGCAGGTCGGGATGCAGGTGAACTTGCAGGAGTGGCAGCAGAAGGGTCCGTGGGTGCGTCTCGGGGTGGCTCAGTAGCAACCCAGAGTTCGGCCGGCGTTGAGTGTGTTGAGTTCGGTGGCGTGGTAGGTCCAGCGAGTGGGCTGGAGTCTGGGGGGGCCAGGGGTCCTGGCACTGGGCGCGGTCCAGGCGCGGACGGGCTTACCTTTGGCGCACCTTCGGCGCTCAGTCGGCGCTCCCACTGCGCGCGTTCGCTGCGCGGTAGCTCTGGGGGCGTCATAAGAAGGAGCTGGGAGGGCGGGTCAGCTGGGTGGCGGGAGCGGGGCGGCCAATGGGCAGGAGGGGGCGGGGTCGACGGAGGTCTGTGGCGGGAAGGGGGACTGGGGCGGCTCGGCGACAGGGAGCGGCACCCAAGGTAGGGGGAGGTGAGCAGAGGGGGGTAACAGGGGGCAGTGGAGGCAAGGCAAGGCAGAGGCAAAACGTAAAAGGCAACACAAAGGTAGGGCAGCACAGGAGGCAAAGGATATTCACACGACAAAAGGCTAACACGGGGAGAAACAGAGAGGCGGTTCTGGAGCCAGCAATGAGGCAGCAGAGGGGGGGAAGTCCAACGAGGCGGCAGCGAGGCAGCAGAGCAGCGGGCAGGAGCAGCAGAGTGGGGGTGACCTCGACTGAAACAGGCTCAGCGGTCACTTCCCCATTGGGATCTACTTTAGAAAGGCCCGCCGAATGGGCCACATGCAATTTAAGTACTGTAAAACAGCAAAGACAATTGGTGAATGGGTGTCATACTTGAAATCTCTGTAGGCCTCAGTGCAGTGCACAAAGCCAAAATCTTGCATAGCTGGAATAACCAACACTTGCGTGGCAGTCGATAGATAGGACAGAGGAGCAAAATTTGTAGATCGGACTCCTTGTAATTGCATGCAGGGCATTCAAGCCTTTGGTCTTTCATCCATTTGCTAGGAAACGCTAGAAGGGGAAGAGTCCCTAGTCTGAACTGCACATACAATTTCCTGGTCAGTGGCGGTTGAATGAAATCCATGAAGTTTGGAATTCTGCTGTCAAACGACCGCATGAGGTACTTTCTTGAATGGACAATAATTTGGCAAGTCTATAGTGTTTGACTAGTTCAAACCTCGAAATCGTGGCGAATGAAGTCTCAGGAGTTCTCCATAGGTCTGACATGCCTAACCCAGAGGTAAGGTCCCTGATGTGGCAAAGCCATGGAATGTTCTTGATGGTGCACATAGCTAAAAGATCATTTAACTCGGCCCTGTATACAGACAACTCTGGAGTTACCCATAATCTCCGCAGGAAGGTTAATGGTCTCAGGGCAATCTCTTTATCAAGGGGCCTAATACCCAGGTCCATGCGAAGGGGATTAAGGGGGTTACTATGGGGTAGGCCTATGAACTGTCACATAAAGTTGTTCTCCACCGTCATCAAGTTGGTAGTAGGGCAATGCCCTCACAACTCCATTCCGTATAATGTGGCACCCCTTGCTTGTGCTTTATAGATTTCAACCACAGGGGCGGCTGGTTTAAAGGCTCAGGATCTATACAGTTTCATTATTCCGCCCACCATCTGGATTAGCCTGAGTCTTGCTTTGTCCAACTGGGGCCACATTCAAAATGCTCTGAGAGGGTAACTCTCAGATAATCGAATATCTTCACTCTTTCCAGAGGAATGCCGTTTAAAGAAGGTTTTGGAAGGTTTGTGTTGGGGGGGTTGAAGATCATATATTTAGTTTTTGTTAAATTGATCTCCAGCCCTCGTAACTTACAAAAATTGGCGAAACCATCAAGAGTGCGCTGGATACCCATTGGTGTTTTTGAAAGTAACGGTATCGTCTGCAAACATCAGCGTGGGGACCTTCCCAGAGACTAGCTTGGGGGCATCGTTGTCCTGAATTTTTTTAAGATGGTCAATAAGACCATTGATAAAAAGACAAAATAAAGTAGGGGCTAAACACATCCCTGTCGTACCCCCTTTTGGACAGGAAAACGGGAGGTGAGCTCCCTAAAATTTTCCATGTGGAGCCTCTCTATAACATTTAGAAGATAAGGAGGGATCTCAAGGTCACGCATCACCTTCCACAGTTTCTCCCGAGGTACAAGGTTGAAGGCCGACTTCAAATCAACAAATATTAGATAGAGGCTGCCACCCTCCATTGTCACAGTTTTCCAGAACAGCAGTTGTAGTCTGAATATCTGGTCTACGGTTGACATATTTGCTCTGAAGCCGGCCTGGTAGGGACTTAAAAGCCCTGAAGGAGGTCCAGAAGCACCCAGCCGAAGAGTTTTTGGGTGATATCAATTAGGCTGACCTGCCAGGTTCCATAAGAGTATCCTGATCCCATTGTCGTGCCCATTTTCCCCTCTCTCAGCCTCGTATGTGCTAGCACTCTGTGGTGGAGAGGTACCTGGTTGGACCACACAACACCTAACTGGATCCATCCTCGGTTCACTTTCTCTGCTAATATCACCTTCTGAGGCGGGGGGTGTAACATCAGGAACCCCGCTTGATTTAGATCTCCCTCCTTCCTGGGCAGTCCACTGAGTAATGCTTGAACTATTACCCCCAGTAGCTTGTTCCGGGCCGCAGCCCACTATGCCCATGGGGTCGTCTCCTAGCACCTGTTTTTTGCTCTGGACTCAGGGCTAGCACTCCTATCTCTCTGGTGCCCATGAACACTGATTCCCTGTCTCACAGCTAGTTGAGGGTCCCTTGTGTGTATACATCTCCAGCCCTGGCGGAGGAATTGGACCCGCACTATCCGCCTGACAACCTATGTCAATCCCTCTTATAACCTTGCAGGTGGACTGATTTTGTGTGTCAGTTGGTCTGGCCTCCCCTACTGCCAGAGCTTTCACCAGTTTATCTAAAAGGTTGATAAGGTGGGCCAGTTCTTCTATGATAGTGGCCCATAAGATTCAGGGCCCACAACGGATAGGTCTTATCTGGGCTAGCTTGTGGCTGTCTCCCCAAAGTGCCTTCTTGCTCTTCATCCTCCTCTCAGCTAGATGTAGTGCCCTCACAAAATTTCTTTTTTTTAGGACCAACCTCAGCTCTTTATTTGTGCTTTCCATTCATGGGGATACTCGTAGTATATTTACTTTTGTGCACTGCTTTTTTGTAAGGAACAACCACAGGTGATGGTAGGGGGCGAATATCCGGCTGAGTTTGGGGCGTATTTGGCAGCATGATCACTTCAGATGGAGGAATGAATAGATCGGGAGTAAGTGAAAGCCGCCTTTCCGTTAACTCAATTTCGGTGTCCACCACCCCTATGGCCCTCTGCAGCATTTTATCTATTGATGTTGGAGGGAATGAGGATGTACTAGCGGTTTTCGCTGTAGCTGGGCCTGCCCTCTTGCCCATTTTGTTACCTACTGTCGATCTGACACCCCGGCTCAGGCCACACTGGTTTTTAATGTCACTTGTCTGTCCTGTAGCACCTGCAGCCCGTTGACTACTAGACAAAGGGTAAAACAACACAAAACTAGAACTAGATGCTACCCACCCCAAGACCACCCTCACTATAACATAGCCATCCCGTTTTCTGTTTAGTGTAAATGACTATACAGTCCAGTATTACTTGAGACTCCACAGTTCGCAGTGCGGGTGCCTTCTGAAGTCAATAAAGTCTTGGTATGGTGGGCTAGGTACTGTAACAGTGAGACGGGGCACAACAAATGGTGAAAGTCTTACCCACTGGTGCTAAATCACAGCAGCCAAGGGGGGTGGCCCAGCTCTGCCTCTTCCTGTTGCTGATGGGCGCAGGACAGGCCTGCCCTTGGCCCAGGCGTGTCCCGTGCCGGGTGACGCAAGCTGCGCTAATGAGGGTACAGCTGACTCCTCCCTCACAGCTGGTCGTCGTTGGGAAATACGCGTGGCACTCTGGGACTTGGAGTCCCACCAGAGTGTAGGTCCTACAGCAGCAACACGTGGGTGAGATGAGAGCGGCCCAAGTGCGGCAAGGATCAGGGGGCTGGTGTGAGCACAGCCTCCACACAGAAAGAACAAAGAAAAGTCCCCCACAGCTTGTTCGAACGATATATTGAGTACCAAAATACTGTGGAGGTAATTAATTTCTAGGCACGTACATTTTTACTGTACTTAACTCCACATATTTGTTCCCCATATTATATATAAATCTTTAAGGTATGTGGATGTGGAGTTTAGAATACTAAATCTATATTTACCTCCACCTGACTATGTATATTTTTTTAGCAATATTTCGATATTATGGAATATCATAGCTAAATATTGAGTACCATATTGAGTACCAAAATATTACTTCACAATATTTTAGTACTCTTTAACTTAACTCTATTTAAGCTTCATATTTTTGCTAATTAATATTTTGCCTATGATATTCTGACACGCAACCCTCCTCAGACCTGCATTCAAATTGCTTGCCTGAGCTCTTCTTAATGTGTCTCTGCCTAACACTCTTCCAATAAGGGTCTGGTCATCTCCCCAATATTATGCTGAGCAAATGACAAAGGCCCCAATGTCATCTCAAGGATCCTGTCAATGTTATTGGTCAAAGAAGCAACTATTAACAGCATAGTATTGCGGGCCAGCGGGGAATCACATTCTGCAGAATTAAATGAACCTCATCAATAGGGGAACTGAGTTTTGCACTCTTCATTTACATTATTCATCACAGCCAAAGCATATTAATTAAAAGTCACTCGATAACCCTGCAGATAATTAACTGAGAAACTCACAAAAGATAATTAAATGTGTAGACAGCTGGTTGTGAGACACTAAGGGAAAGGGAAGTTCTCGGAACTTGCAGTCAGAGCGAATGAGAAAATTCACAGTAACAATTTCTATCTATCCTGTCGCAGGCTTTGATGTACCACCGCATGTCTGTGCATCAGCACAGGCCCGTGTAATGTGCTGTTGATGTGCACGCTCACCAGGGGCCCCAAAAAGTCTGAGGCTCTGGGCTAAAGCGAAGTTTCCAACACTTTAAGAAGTGACGGGACAGTGCCCAATTCTTTGAAAGTTGTGACTACTTTTAGAGGGTTTAATTTCCTTCAAGAAACGAAACGTAATTATCCAGTTTCTGGGGATCATATGGACTCTGGGGGACTTTACAAGCCCCTTGCGCCGCCGATGCTTCACTTTTACTTGGGAAAAAGTGACTTACTGGGGGCGCCAGAGGCTTGTACATAAGCCCCCTGGAGACTCCTATGAACTGTGTAGTTTACTGATGTTAGTGCAGAGGAAAGAATCCAGGCCCTTAGCATTAACCTGTTCTCTATCCATTGTTGGTTAAGGCGATGAGAGATACTTCCTATTTAAGGTTCCTAGATTGTGACAGGGCTGGCAAGAGTAAATGGACTCCTCTTGGAGTTTACCTCCTAAGTGCCCTCGGGAACAGTAGACATGGCGACTGAGAGGCATACAAGTTGCAGCCAACTCTCTACTACACTGAGTTAGCATTACACAGAGGCTGATGAAACAGGAGGTGATAATGCTGATGTAACTGTGATAGGTCAACACTAGGCGATGGTTCCCAAGCATTCTAGATGCTGAGCATTTGCATCTATGGCGGATTTCTGCACCATGCTAGTGGAACATAGGAAAACTTCACATTAGAAGTCATTCTACTATAGCATAACCCTAGAAACCTTATCACTGATGATCATCTGGGGGGAAGGCTTCTTTAACATAAGATCTCGAGGAGAAGGAAGCATGCTATAGAACTGAAAATCCCATAAATGCTATTAGTAGGTTGGTAATCTCTCAAATATTCTCGGGATATGTCTTGTTATGTTATGTTATGTTATTGGCACTTATAATGCGCACAGATGCTCCAGCAAAGGAGCGTCCTGGCGCACGACAAGGTAGAACACAACACCGCTAGATACAAAGACAGAAAAGGGGAACAGCTGCGGGGGCAAGATTTAAAATAAGAAGGTTTTGATGGCCTTACGGAACAGCAGGAGGTCCTCCAACATACGGATCTCTACCAGAAGGGAGTTCCAAAGAGCCGCAGCTCTTATACGAAAAGATCGGCCCCCAGCTCGGCTGAGCTTGAACCAGGGGACCACAGCGAGAGCTTGGCCCAAGAATCTAAGAAAGCGTGTCGGGACATACGAAGACAAGAGGTTGGTAAGGATCTGGGGAGCAGAACCTTTCAAGATTTTGAAGGCCAGACATAAGACCATGAAGTGAATTCTCATCTTGACCGGCAGCCAGTGCAAGGATCGTAAGGTTTTAGAGACGGAGCAGAACCTGGGCAGGCCAACTACCGCTCTGGCTGCAGCATTTTGAACGTGCTGCAGGCGAGTAATTTCTGCCTGGTTGGCCCCTACCAGGAGAGAGCTGGCATAGTCAAGCCGGAACATCACCGTCGCCTGAATCACCAGCTGCCTGGTCTTAAGCCCCGAAGAACACCAAAGCAGCAGGCCGCAGTTCTCTTTGTGTGGCCGACAAAGCTGAGGGTGGGGTCCAGCCAGACTCCCAGGTTTCTTAATTCCGTAACCAGAGTCGGAGACGACCCAAGTTCCGGAGGCCACCACCTGTCCCCCCAGAGTTCCGCTCTCTTACCGACAATCATGATTTCCATCTTTTTTGCGTTGAGCTGGAGACAGTTGGCATTCATCCAGCTGGCCACCGCCCTCAGTCCACTCTGGAACCTATGGGCATCCTGCTCAGCATCCCCACTGATAGTGACCGCTAGCTGAGTGTCGTCGGCATATGAGACCATAGTCCTGCCCCACTGCTTGACGACATCAGCCAACGGATTGAATAACGTGGGACTCAGCGAGGATCCCTGAGGAACCCCCATGGCCAGAGGATGGAATTTGGACTGGTGAGGTGGGATGGCCACGCAAAAAGAGCGATTGTCGAGGAAGGAGCGGAACCACTGCAGAGCAAGCCCACCGATGCCAATCTCCTCCAGGCGATGCAAAAGAATGCGGTGTGAGACGGTTTCAAAGGCGGCGCTAAGATATAATAGTACAAGCGCCGCCGTCTGACCCACGTCGAACACCGCACGCAGATGCTCCACCATGGCGAGAAGGGCTGTCTCCGTGCTGTGACCAGCACGGAAGCCGTTCTGCGTGGGGTCCAGGATATTGTAAAGGAAAATATATGCCGGTCTCCAAAAATGAGTGCCAGTGGCCCTACCGAAAACCACAGACTCAATTTGAGCACTGAGTATCATGTGATAGTACTGTGCCAGACACCCCATTTCGAGTTTTGAAATGGGAATGAAGGAACCTGAGAATTAGAGTTTGTGCACCCGACGTATGCAGATTTTCATATTTCTGGCCTCTTTTTTCCTCCTCACAGATTTTGCCAGCCATTAACATTTGCCCTGGGGAAAATATATGGAGCTAAGTATTACTGCAAAAAAAAAGTATTTGATTTGGGGGCAAACAGATTGGGTACAAAGGGGCTAATTTCAGGTGGGCCAGTAATACTGAGGGTGACAATGAAAGTAGTTACTGGTCCCATGGGGAGTACAAACTCTCAACACTCTGGAACTCCACATTTCTTTAATACAGACAGTTCTTCTGCTCAAGCAGGCAAAATGTTCAGGTGAAACATTGGTGAAAATGGGGACAAACGTGGGCAACAGTTCAAAAACAGTCATTCCTGCATGTTATTCTGTTGTGAGGACATGGCTCTGCTTGCACACATTGCAATGTTAGCATAAGCGTATTAGAAGTTTAAACATCATTTTACCACTTTGCAGGTTTTGCACACGACACTACATGTAACTATTGTTGTAAAGTTGTAAAGTTTTCTTCATATGAGAACGGTCATCTTTTCACATCCCTAGACTTACACCGCAACCTTAGTATGTACCCTGCGTGCAGAAGTCTTCAAAGTCATAATGACAATGCATGCTGTGATTCAGGTTGATCGGCCCACGCTCTAGACACAACACGCACACAGCTGCAACCAACTGAAATTCTAGTGCCTTTAATATTGTACTGCATGCATGATTTGGAAACTTGGAGAAAATACCTTTCCAGAGACAGAGAGCTTTGCTGATCCTGAGATGTGAATCACCTCTGCTGATCTTGTAGTTATGGAGTTCCCCATTCAAGCCTAAGAAACCTTCTATTAATATAAAACCTAGTTCCTAGCATGGGAGGGTGGTTCACAAGGTGCTATACAACCTGTTTCCACTACCATTGTAACATGATTTCTCCCTTTGTGTTTTATGGAATTGTAAAAATGCTGATTGTTTTATTTCTAATCAATCAATCAATCAATCAATCAATCAAAAAATACTTTTATTTGATTTCACTAAAATCATAAAAGGGTGGACGTACCACCATATTTCATAACACCAAAAATCGACTTTTTAAAGCTGGAAGTTGAATAGAGACAGGAATTATAAGGGGGTGAAAAGACAAAAGGGGTTTTGAGCTAAATCATGTCAACAGGCGGTAAATTAAGAAATTAAAATATATTTATGCTTCCTTTTTCCAAGAGTTTGAAACATAATGAAGCCATCCTAGACAATTAGCTGCTGATACATTGATACATAAAAAATAAAAAAAATATGATCACAGCAGATAAATAGAGGTGTACAATTGTTTTCAAGCTGCTTATGTTAAATTGCTACTTTTGTCCAGTTCTTTTGCAGCCATTTTCCAAATGTTTATGGCTCTACAGGATGATTGAACGGACGTGCCTCCAAGGCATTTTATAACTGCCGCTCTGCATGTCCTTATTTGTGTGTTTCTTAGTGCTTCTCGCAAAACAGATTTCCTGGTTACTAGTAATGCCGGGCAGATACATAGAGGATGCAACAAGGACTCGTCCCCCTGTCTACATAGCCGGCATGCTTTAGTTGGCCATGTGTGTTTCCATTTGGGGGTTAGTTCCTTCGTAGGGTATACCCCCAGCCTCAACAATGTCAAATAATGCTTTTTGTAATATGAAAAATGTGCAGACAGGTACTGTTGAGGTTTAAGAATCTGGTACAATTGTATCACTGCCCTAGCGTGATTTAATTTTGCGATTGCAGTTTTATCAGTTAGTAGGGATGTTCTTTTGATCGTATTATTCCCGATTTTTTTAAATCCGGAGAACGTTGTGATGGTCAACCAAGCATCCTCTAACTGTAGTGCCTGGAGCAAATTTTTTAACACTGATGTAATAGAGTTTTGTAGCTTAGTTTGCATTTCAATCTCCACCCAACAGCGATGTGCTGAAGTGTTCTCTTCGGCAGCTCTCATCCTCCAGTAATATTTAACTAATGCGCCTTGTCTGGCTGGTTGCTGGTTTTTTAATCCATATTCCAGTTGGATTTGGGCTTGAGAGATACATCGGGGAATCGAGAACAAGCGTTTGAAAAGGGTGGATTGAGCTGTGTTTAGTGCTGTGGCGTCTTTGGTATTCAATATTTCTGAGTATGCGATGGAGGGTAGGAATTTAGCAGCAATTACTTTGAGCAAGTGCCCTGTTGAGCAGCCTGAAAGCTGTTGGTGTAGAATTTTAAATGCAAAGAGCAGTTGTTTTGCTTTCAAGCGGCCTTGGTCCAGATGTTGTATGTAGTTGAGGTGGCAATCCAGTTGGAAGCCTAAGTATTTATACGAAGATGCCCTGATCAATGGTTTGTCAACCAATTTTTAGATAAATTTAGTTTTTTTACTTGTGGAATGGTGTTTGGAAAAGCACATCACCTTTGTTTCTTTATGATTAATAGTAAGTTGAGCTGAAGTGATGTAGGCTCCAAGTTTGGAGATTAGTTGCTGCAGACCTAGTGGGGTTTGTGCTAGTAGGACTATATCGTCCGCGTATTGAAGACTCAGAGTTTGAATTTCGCCCAATCTTGGAGAGTCAGCTTGAACAAGTTGAAGGTGTTTATTTAGGTCTGTGGTATAAATGCTGAATAGGCAGGGGGCCAGTACACACCCCTGTTTTAACCCGTTAGATGTTGCAATCTTACTAGTTACGCTGCGCCCATCTCCTTTCCTTATTTGGACCCATGTGTCCGAGTACAGGTTGATGATGGCCGACAAAAGCTTAGTTGGTACCCCCCAGTTTTGCATCTTAGCCCATAATTTAGCTCTCGATATCTTATCGAACGGCGCTTTGAGGTCTATGAAGCAAGTGTACAAGTTGTTTGAATTTGATATGGCTTTATTGGCTAAGAGCGTGACTGCAGAGATATTTTTAACTGGAGTTGCCGTGTTCCTATGCAGCATGAAGGATTGTGGTAGGTGATGGCTTTCAGCTCTGTCAATTATTATTTGAAAATGTGTGATCTGTGAAATCAGCTCCTTGTCCGTGAATGTGTACTTTATTGTGGATCTTGATTTTTGAATTACGCTGGTGAAGGCCGCCGGATGATCAGTCGGGCCTTGTCCATTAAGCTTGTACATTGAGAGTTCCTCTAGACGGGCCGAGTATCTCTTGCCATGTCTGTCGCTTTGATTTGGGGCTGATAAATACTGTACTTTCTTTAGTATTGTGCAGTAGGTTCATATTAAAATCTCCTGATAGTATTATGTTGGCATCTGAGAAAGCGAGTTGGAGTGTTTCTAATGTAGATGTTAATTTCTCAATTCTTGACCTCTTTTGATTGGAGGCAGGATGTATGTAGATGTTCAATATTAACAGGCTATTGTTGGACGGGTACTCACATTTTGTACATTGAATTCAGGACGATTCGAGATCTATTACTGAGGGCTGCCATGGAATGTCAGTAGAAATGAAAGTGGAAAGGCCACCTTTTGCTCTCCCATATTTTGTTGATCGCTTAGCAGGAATGGAAAATTTTGTGTACCCTGCGATCGAAGAAGGATTTATCTGCCATGTTTCTTGGAAGAGAAGGATGTTATAGTTGGTGATAAATTCCATGAAATCTGGTTCTTCTAATTTTGTGCTGAGGCCATGCACGTTCCAAGAGCAGATGTTACTGCCCTGATGTGATTTGGGGGATGATAATAGGAGTCTTCATGGTGCTGCAAGGGTAGTGCCGTCTATATTCGACTGTCGGGAGCCCGGAGGCTTGATTGCCTCTGGCTGATCGATGGTAATAGTAATTTTTCTTGCTGTGTAATCAATGCACTTAGCTAAGCTAAGGTGCTCCGGGCCTTTGGCTCCCTTTAAGAGGCACTCTGGGTGGTTTGGCAGTTGCAGTGGGCTAGGATAGGGGGGAGTGACCTTTTTTAACTCAATACCCCAATCAGCAAATGGGTCCTTCTGTTGTCAGATTTGCCCTATGAAAGAGGGGTCAAAAATTTTACTATGGTGATTTCTGGTGTGGGTTTTGTTTGAACTCAATGCTATCTAAGTTACTTGAGTTGATGTGACTCAAAGAAGGAAGAGCATTGAATAGTTAGAGTAACACACTTCTATTAAGGATGTCTTGAGGTTCCCTTGAGATGAACACTACTTTTTTGCTATTTTGAGTAAGATCATTCTGTGATACATGGATTAAACTATTTATGGTGACTTTATCCTCTAATGTGTGCTCTAAGGTAATCATTGGTGGGATCCAGGGGACTTGTACATTGTTAAATGCCTTTGGTTCATTGTTCCCAGCGTGCACAACTTCATTACATCCTGCTCCGTAATGGTGGGATGATTCTAGCTTACATCTTTCCTCATGGCCATTAATCATGGCCTCCGATGGACGAATGATGCTGATTAATTCAGTGGGGTGCCCTGGTGAGGATATTGATGCCGTGGTTTGTGTGACCTGAGTTTTGAGCTGTTTTTCCTTTTTCTTATGGACGGTTTAAAAAGGCTATAAACTTTTGCTGATGGCGATTGCTCCCTTTTAATTTGGTTCAAGCGATTTGAAATGGTGTCCAAATTGGTTGGTGAGAGTTGCAGGTCGTTGTTACTTGTTATTTCAACAGTGATTTGCTTTATATCTTCCTCATTTTGAATTGTGTTGTCCTCGTTTTCAGTCCAATCCTGCTCGGTCATGACGATTTGTTTGCTTTTTCCAGCATTTCTCTGACGTTTTCTTTCCCGTTTTGTTAATGGCTCTGGTGCAATACATTGCCTGGCCGGTGGGAGGTGTTTCCGGAACCCCTGAGATCCCAGGTTCAGTGGGTAGGTTTGGGGTAAGTGAGCTTGCCTGTGCCAAAGCTTGGTTTGCCCCAGTTTCACTTGTATTCTTACCCATGGTCGGGCTTGGGCATACCTTATCTACTTCACTAGGTGCTTAGTTGGCTAGCTCAGCTGGTGCTATGGGCTTGAGTTGGTTATCCCTGGTCGACCCTAGAATTTCTGTTAGTAAAGTTGGTACTGTTGCTAATTTGTCGATTATTTGAGTATAATGGCAGTGGCACATTTGGTATGTTGTTTCCCGATCTCCCTATACCTTCGTGATCATCTCATTGAAGTTGTGCAACTTTTGTTCGACCCCCTGGACATGGGTTGCTAAGATGTTTAGTAGGTGACTGGCACATCTAACTTATCTGCGTGATTTGACATTGCTTTTGCAATAGTGTCCATGGTGTTTAACAAATGCTGCCAAACCGAAGATATTGGGGGATAAGGGGTTCTACTGAAGGCGAGCATTCTAGGTGGTTCTGACGAGATGGAAAACCCGGTGATGAGTTGCTCAAAGAACACTGAGTAGTGCTAAAATGCTTGTGATTTTGTAAAGGTAACATCTTAGTTTCCAATATATTGTTGTGGGTCGAGATTTGTGTATCCAACTGAAAAAGTCCCTGACCAAGTTGCTGATCCGTTTCCAAAAAGAGAAACGAAGAATTGAGTTTGTATTGGTTATTGGTGAATAGGTTGGCGAACTTCTGGACACAAAAAGGGCTCAGTAAGTTTGTGGTCTTCTGTAGTAGTGAGTTTACTTCGCAGATCCTGTTATTATCATTTTCTCTAATATGTCCGTTGGTTCCAGGTGAAGTTTGTTGTTTCAGCTGGAATTGGGGGGCTGGAGGGGGTGAATGGCAGTGGATTAATGCTTCGGTAACTTGAGGTTTAGAGCTTTGACGGGTTACATGGGGGTGAAGAACTTTCATTGTTGTATTTCTATCTAGGACCCTAATTTGATATTCCTGATTCATGCCCTTATGTGGTTAAAACTAATAATATCCTTATAAAGGCATAAGAATCATATCCATATTCAGTAATATCCCATGCAGTCCAAAACACAGCATGGCTACTCCCATAGACTCCTAGAAAGCACAACGCGTTCTTTAAACAAATCAAGCCTCCAGCAGCCCGGGAAAACCCCCTGCTCTTGTTTTGATTTGCACAAGAACTCCTAGAGTCCAGAAAGAACTGTTAGTTCTTAGTGACATCTTATGTCCAAGCTTACGTCAAACCCGGCACCTTTCAGGTATAAATATACCAACGTTGCCTTAAACAAACACACGGTGGTTGGGAGCAGAGCGATGTCTTACTTGCCTGGGAGTCCAGCTGTTATGAGAGCCGACGAAGACCGCCTCTCCCCTTGACGCACTGAGAGAGACGCTGTCTTTTTCTCCAGCTGAGAAAATCCAGCTCTGGTGTTCCCAAGTCACCCTCGTGGGTTGCTGGGAGATCGAGTCCTGAGAAGCGAGATACAAGACCTCCTTCATTCTATAACCAAGGTACGGAGCTGAATAAAACCTTAGAGAGAATTCTTGATTCCAATACTTGGCAAAACTTAACTTAAAATTAAAACTGCAACTTACTTACTCCTTCCCAGGTATTAGGCTTAGGTCAGGTACACTGGGGTAGGCGTATCTTAGAAGCACCAGTTGAGTTCGTTAGTCAATGTTTTTATGTATGTATATATTTTATCCATTTTAAAGTATCATATGGCTAAGAAACCATATCAATGCTTTACAATATTATTTCATAATACTACTTTTACTGTACGCACTTTACTTTACAATAAGTATTGCAATTGTGGCAATTCATTTCTCTTGCATGAGAAAGAAGACTGCTCAATAAAATAACACCTTTTATTGAAAACGCCTGTCTCTCTATTTCTCTGCAATCTGGTGAAACTAAGCATGCACAACTGACTAAGTGAAATAGCTGTCTATTGTTTCACACGACTCTGGAGATACACTCTTTATTCTGGGGTAGCAAAGTTGTCATGTTATATGGTTGTCAGAAGCTAATCCCTTCTTGTCTAAATCAGGACTGTTAACCCTTTCCTGAACATTCGAGAACGTTTCTAGTGACCTCTGAGCTAGCTGGCAAAACTAATTAAGTCTAACATAGTCAGAGACCTAGATGACCTCAGTCCTACATCTACACTGCTGTTTATGTTATTCCAATGTGCAGAGCCTATTGGGAATATAGGAACTACACTACATAATTGTTAGTAGCTGCAGGCTTGGGACTACTCTCTTTATGTTCGGTGGATCTCCTGATCTGGTGACCAATAGAGCTTTCCTATTGTTTTCGCAGCTGTTCGATCTGGTACTAGTGTCGCCGAAATGTGACATGACTGCTTCATTTTGGAGGTCAGTAATGTTATAGCTTAATTTGCTGTTTTTAAAAGACCTTTCAGGGGCGCAGCCCCGGTTTTCCTCAGTGGTCTTGATGGCTACTTTTAAAAAGTCTGTGATCAATGCCCGTTTACTGCTATTTGGGCATGAGTTATGCCTTGACGGGGCCAGAAGGGTAGCTCCCTTGCTGCCCTTGGTGTTGTCATGTGGAGCAGAGTCTGTTCCTCTTTTTAAGGCGGAAACACTTGCTATTGCTGATGGTGCTTCTATTGCCTCTGTCTGTGATCTATTACCTTTTTTGCTCCATGGTCTTGGTGATTCACAGAAAAACCAAAGGTGGTGATGGACGGAGCGTTGACAATATAAACACTCACCCCAAGTCAACTGATCTGGGTTTAATCCATGACCGTTCTTTAGCTCACTCCGCCACCTCAGTTCAGACATGGCCATATGCAAATCAGTCTGGCCCTGTGCCTCATGGGAACAGTCCAGCCCGAACTGCCAAGCCACGTCTTCCCTGGACCGGAATCAAGCTTCCCAGGACCGGTTTCGGATTCATAATCCTCATCAGCCAGGCTATCTTGAACCACCTTTGGTTTTTCTATGTTCGCCCTAAGTTGGCAGGGTATGCTCAGACGTGAGTCCCTTGCTCTAAGTTGTATGTTATACACACACATGTCCTTTGGACATGTGTGTATGCAACACCAGTGTACATTCCTATAGGCCTTTAGGCCCATAGGAATGAATGGGAAAGCCATTCCTTATTTGCGAATAGCAATTAGCGAATCGCAAATAAGGAAGCAGTAGAAATCGCATAAAATATTGCGATTTCTACATGCATCCCGTTTTGCGAGTCTTTATTAGCGAATCCTTAAAATTCGCTATTAAGGACTCGCAAAATGTTACTTTGATGAATCTGGGGGTTGGCGTGTTCTTTTCAGTATCACAATGGTAGGCCAGGCGGTGGTGGCTGTGATAGCGATAGTAGCGTGAAGTAATTGAAGCGGGAGAAAGGAACGGGCAGGGCACTCTGGGATGACGCAAACTGCACCCAGCCTAGTTGGGCCGCCTCCGCGTGCACGCCTTGGCACTACACTCTACGGCTGCCGCTCTCGCGCAGGGTGCTCCCTCTCTCCGCCTATTGCCCCCAAAGCACCTTGCCACTTGCCTGTTGCCTTGCGCTGCTCCGATCCTCTTTTTCCTGGGGGTCTCCTGAGGCTCTCATTCACATCTCGTGCCAAGAAACTCGTGCCTGGAAGTACAAGACTCTGGCGCTGGCGCTGGCGCTGACGTGAGAGGTAAATTGGATTGAGCAGAGATGAGGCTGATTGCACCTTTCCGAGTCCGGACCCAATTCCGGTCCTGACTGAGGGGTTTTGAGGCTATGGAGCCTGGGCTTAGAAGCTCTCCTGGCCCCGTCAGGTCCCTCCTGGCTCTCAACCACTCTCCTCAGCTTCCTTGCCTCCTGCCTTTCTGCCCCAGCACGTTGTCCACTGGGGGGCAAACTCTGCAAGAGCACAGTAAGGCAGAATCGCCAGATCTTGGAGGGCGATGCGCGGTGGATAGGCGGGCTGTGTCCGGCTCGCCCCGGCCTGTCTCAGCTCGGCTCCACCCCCGCAGCCCGTCCTCCTTGGGAGATACGGGAGACACGGAAACGCAAGAGCCGCAAGATTCTGCGGGCCGCGTCGGGAGACTGAAAACTGAAGCCGGCCCAGGCAATCGATGCAATAGGTGCTAGCTGGCTGAAGTGCCGGGGGGGGAAGGGGGCGAAACCCAGTAACGTGCTGCATCAATAGCAGTAGCAGTAGCGGGCAGTAGAGGGCAGCAGCGGGCAGCAACAGCAACAATGGACCATTATTTCTAATAATATGCCTACTTATGTTAGCCAAAATACTGCGTCTTAGAGCATGTAGGTAAAAATAAACATTTTAAACTTTTTGGTGTCTTTGATTACTCGCGTTGTGGACTGGTATGTGAATAAAAACCAAAGAGTGTTCTCGATTTCCACCATTCCTGAGAGTACCCTAAGTCACATGTTCTGGGTTGTCTAATAAGTGGAAGCTTCGCTGTAGTACGGAGAGCTAATGAGAAACTGATGCTAGTCGGATAGGGGTTCTGGGTACTGAGATGAGTTTTTTGGTACACCACAATTCACTGAGGTCCTGGTTTCCTGTGCATAGTTTTGTGCAGGAGCAGAATCCCTGCAACATGATGCACCTAACGTTTGGTTTTATATTCGAGACACTTGAGTAGTGCTTATTTTAGTCCACAACACCTTCACTCCTGTTTCTGGCTGACAGTGGTGACGGATTGACCTACCTATGTGGATATATTATAGGTTCATTCAAACTTGAGATTTAAAAAAACGGTTCATACTTTGAATTACTACCCATTTGTGCTACAATTCTCATAGATTGTTTTTTCTGTACTGTATCCTTATGGGTGATGTTGACACAGCTCAGCATAGTCGCGTACCACTCTGGAATCATTTGACGCAGTACAGGGTACCTGCTGATGGTATGGCGGTGCTCTCTGTGGTACGTGCAGATGCAGTACACCCATTTGAGCTTTTCTCCTGCTGCGAATGAAGATGATGGTACATTCTATACTTACACTCACTCTGCGGTGCCTGCGGCCTATGCACCGTATACGGCACCGGAGATTCCGATTTCTGCTTGGCAGCATCAGATTTGGTTTAATGGGTCCCTCCCCCACACCATATCTGCGGTTCTGTTGGGTCCCTTGTCTATTCCTGGGGCCACTTGGCCAGTCTTGGTCGGGTTCACACTGCATCCTCATTATCAAGTAGTCCCTATAGCTGAGTTACGAATAATCTATGACTCCATTGTTGGGTTACATAGGCTTTAGTGCAATACGTCTCCTGCAACATCAAGGTGGGTGCACCTGGTGCTGTGGTGCAACCAGTTGGACCGGCCGGTAAAAGATTTAGTCCTGTCATGGTTAATTATGTTATGGGCAAGCGCCCCAAGATAAGGACGAGATGGCTTTTTGGCTTGCCGAGAAATTTGACCAACATGAAGCAGTATTGCCTAATACGACTCCTGTTGAAAAACACAGGATTCTGACCATTAGTTTGCAGAAAGACTTGGTGCCTGAGGCGACCGATTGTGAAACCTGGGGTAAAGTATTTGCAGCAGTTTATGCAAAGTGCTTCGGCACACCGTCTATGACTATCCTGCCCTTGGTGATCAAGCGTGTTTAGGATCAACACGGTCCGTAGGCAGCTGTCGAGTTGGGAATGAGACTTGTCGGAGCGTTTGACGTAGTTTCCGATTTCATCCTTGCTAATGTCAAGGGAGATGCGGTTAACTCGGTGCCTAATGCTTTGCACCTTGTCCCAAAAGCCGATAAACCCCGGCAGTTGCCGAAAATTATTGTTAAAACAGTAGCTCAACCAAAAACTCAGACGGCTAAGTCTAATAAAGACGACTGTCCAGTTTTTACTGAACAGAATTGGAAAACTACAAAACAGGGGAAGCAGCTAAAGAAACAAGGGTCGCATCCTGCATCACATGTACCTGTGTCTACTGAGCGCACATATGATTTGCAAGACCGCACAAGAATTGTCTCCTGATAGATTTCAGGTTCCTAATCAACATTCTGCTCATTGGCTACAGGAAACATCGGTCTCACAAACCGGTGGAGGAGAATGGGGGACAGGCTGGGGTACCCCACAAGGATGTGAGCAGCCCCGCCTGACAGAAGGTAAAGGCAAGCAGGACTACTTTCAACGTCAACGCCCTCAATTTCAGAAAAAGAAAGTTGCTGCTTTAACCACAAGGTATGCCATGGATAGTGAGAACACAGCTTCGGAACCTGACATGGGCGCTAACACTGCTCAACAGCGCAGCAGAGGTTACAGTAGTGCGGCAAGTACTGCATCCGTATCTGAAGGTGACAGCAACTGAAACGTTCATCACCGCAGAGACAGCTGACACTAGAGTGGCTCCCCCTGACAGACTATTTGAGAAAGTCCTTATAATTGAAGGTGACATACTACGTAAAATAAAAGGGATTTTTGGGGAAAATCTGACCTCTACATATGACATTTTGCTAGCTGAGGCAGATTGGCCCCCTCCTTTCGTTTTGGCCACTCCAAGAGGAGAGGAGATGATCCGCACTAGTTTTGCACACACTGTACCAAAGGAGCAGGCACAGAATTTTGCAGAAGAACATTTATGTGACCCCCCTTGCCAGACTAATTAGATCCTGCGGGATGGAGGTAGTCTCATACGCGGATGACACGCAGATCCTCGTCTCTCTCTCCCAGTCAGTTACCTCGACTGCTTCCAACTTTAGATCTTGCATGGAGGCAGTCGGGCAATGGATGATATATAATTCGTTGAAACTGAATGTGGAGAAGACTGAGGTGATGGTGTTCGGAGGAAAGGAGGAGATATGGTCAGCCGATTGGTGGCCAAACTCATTGGGTGCCTGCCCGGTTCCTGCCTCTTCCGCTAAAAACCTTGGGGTCGTTATTGATCCCACACTCACTATGTGCCAACAGGTCAACAGAACTGTTTCTACCTGTTGGGGTATCATTCACATACTGAGGAAGATCAGGCACTACCTCTCACAGCAGGCAAGGAAACAACTTGCTGTTTCCGTTGTTGGTTCGCGTCTGGACTACTGCAATGCGCGGTATGCAGGTCTGAATAAAAGCCTGCTGCAGCGCCTGCAGGTGGTCGAGAATGCATCGGCTAGGTTTGTCCTTGCTCTACCCCGGCGCACCTCGGCTACCTCTGCCAGAAAATCTCTTCACTGGCTTCCAATAGAGGACCGAATAGTGTTCAAGACCATGTGCATGACCTATAGGGCTTTAGCAAAAAGCAGCCCCACTGGAATAGGTTCCATTCTGTCCCGCTATAGCCCTGGCAGGGACTTACGCTCCTCGAACAGACTCCTTCTTTCAGTCTCCCGTGTTCGGAGAACCAGATGGGGTGGTAAAGCTTTTTCTAATCTGGCTCCCAAGTGGTGGAATGCCCTCCCCCTGGAACTAAGGTCCCTTCATACTCTTCAGCTTTTTAGGAATGCTCTGAAAACTCATCTCTTTGTACGGACATACCTATAGTTGTACCCTGTCCTTTTTTATCTGTTTTGGTAGGCGCCATGACACCTTCGGGTTTTAGTAGCGCAATACAAATTGCTTTTCAAATCAATTCAAGAGTGGGCTCAGGTGCACAGGCTTTGTACTGTACTCAAGTAAGATGGGATAAACTTTCGCCCAGACATGAGATTCCATTGCGGTCAATGCCACAGCCACAACCCAAATATCCCATGCGGTGAAAAATGAAAGCTCCCATTGCAGAGATCCTTGAACAATTGGAATATCAAGGTGTAATTGAAATATGTGTGTCACCCATGAATAATCCTCTTTTCACTGTGACCAAACCTGCTGGATCGTACCAACTAGTTTTGGATTATCGGCATTTGAACTCTCATTGTCGACATGCGCTGTACAGAATACTCACAGTTCTGCCCTGGTTGATAGTCTCATAAGAAAAGGGTTTAAGACCACACTTGACATATCCAATGGCTTTTTTAGCCATAACCTGTGCACTCTTAGTATTCAATGGACAGCTTTCACTTCTGGAGGCAAACAAAGACAGTTTAAAAGATTAGCCATGGGGTATAAAAAGAGCTCGGGCATCTTTGCCGCATGTGTTGTCTCTCTCTTAAAGAGAATTGACCCTGATGCATACTCACATGTTGATGATGTTTATCTCACGGATGATGTATTATGGGCGCATCTGTGTCACGTTGATCGTATCATTGTTATGTTTGGGGACTTCGGTTACAAATTTAACTTTGCAGAATCGCACATTGCAGAGTAAACATTGTTGTTACTGGGCTATGAGATCAACAATGAAGGTCGAGGTTTAGCACCTCACTTCCTAAAGAAGTGCGCACAGTTGCGTGCTCCAACAACTCTGGAAAAACTACAATCTTTACTGGGTGTATTTACATTCCCGATTATGCCCAGGGTATCAAGCTGCTATAAGCCTTGATACAACCAACTTTTATCAAATCCTGCTGGCTGCCAGAACATTCAACTATACTGCAATCTTTGCAGTCTGATCTTCTTGAATCTAAATACTTACTGACACTCTCCTCAGCTTCCTTGCCTCCTGCCTTTCTGCCCCAGCACGTTGTCCACTGGGGGGCAAACTCTGCAAGAGCACAGTAAGGCAGAATCGCCAGATCTTGGAGGGCGATGCGCGGTGGATAGGCGGGCTGTGTCCGGCTCGCCCCGGCCTGTCTCAGCTCGGCTCCACCCCCGCAGCCCGTCCTCCTTGGGAGATACGGGAGACACGGAAACGCAAGAGCCGCAAGATTCTGCGGGCCGCGTCGGGAGACTGAAAACTGAAGCCGGCCCAGGCAATCGATGCAATAGGTGCTAGCTGGCTGAAGTGCCGGGGGGGGAAGGGGGCGAAACCCAGTAACGTGCTGCATCAATAGCAGTAGCAGTAGCGGGCAGTAGAGGGCAGCAGCGGGCAGCAACAGCAACAATGGACCATTATTTCTAATAATATGCCTACTTATGTTAGCCAAAATACTGCGTCTTAGAGCATGTAGGTAAAAATAAACATTTTAAACTTTTTGGTGTCTTTGATTACTCGCGTTGTGGACTGGTATGTGAATAAAAACCAAAGAGTGTTCTCGATTTCCACCATTCCTGAGAGTACCCTAAGTCACATGTTCTGGGTTGTCTAATAAGTGGAAGCTTCGCTGTAGTACGGAGAGCTAATGAGAAACTGATGCTAGTCGGATAGGGGTTCTGGGTACTGAGATGAGTTTTTTGGTACACCACAATTCACTGAGGTCCTGGTTTCCTGTGCATAGTTTTGTGCAGGAGCAGAATCCCTGCAACATGATGCACCTAACGTTTGGTTTTATATTCGAGACACTTGAGTAGTGCTTATTTTAGTCCACAACACCTTCACTCCTGTTTCTGGCTGACAGTGGTGACGGATTGACCTACCTATGTGGATATATTATAGGTTCATTCAAACTTGAGATTTAAAAAAACGGTTCATACTTTGAATTACTACCCATTTGTGCTACAATTCTCATAGATTGTTTTTTCTGTACTGTATCCTTATGGGTGATGTTGACACAGCTCAGCATAGTCGCGTACCACTCTGGAATCATTTGACGCAGTACAGGGTACCTGCTGATGGTATGGCGGTGCTCTCTGTGGTACGTGCAGATGCAGTACACCCATTTGAGCTTTTCTCCTGCTGCGAATGAAGATGATGGTACATTCTATACTTACACTCACTCTGCGGTGCCTGCGGCCTATGCACCGTATACGGCACCGGAGATTCCGATTTCTGCTTGGCAGCATCAGATTTGGTTTAATGGGTCCCTCCCCCACACCATATCTGCGGTTCTGTTGGGTCCCTTGTCTATTCCTGGGGCCACTTGGCCAGTCTTGGTCGGGTTCACACTGCATCCTCATTATCAAGTAGTCCCTATAGCTGAGTTACGAATAATCTATGACTCCATTGTTGGGTTACATAGGCTTTAGTGCAATACGTCTCCTGCAACATCAAGGTGGGTGCACCTGGTGCTGTGGTGCAACCAGTTGGACCGGCCGGTAAAAGATTTAGTCCTGTCATGGTTAATTATGTTATGGGCAAGCGCCCCAAGATAAGGACGAGATGGCTTTTTGGCTTGCCGAGAAATTTGACCAACATGAAGCAGTATTGCCTAATACGACTCCTGTTGAAAAACACAGGATTCTGACCATTAGTTTGCAGAAAGACTTGGTGCCTGAGGCGACCGATTGTGAAACCTGGGGTAAAGTATTTGCAGCAGTTTATGCAAAGTGCTTCGGCACACCGTCTATGACTATCCTGCCCTTGGTGATCAAGCGTGTTTAGGATCAACACGGTCCGTAGGCAGCTGTCGAGTTGGGAATGAGACTTGTCGGAGCGTTTGACGTAGTTTCCGATTTCATCCTTGCTAATGTCAAGGGAGATGCGGTTAACTCGGTGCCTAATGCTTTGCACCTTGTCCCAAAAGCCGATAAACCCCGGCAGTTGCCGAAAATTATTGTTAAAACAGTAGCTCAACCAAAAACTCAGACGGCTAAGTCTAATAAAGACGACTGTCCAGTTTTTACTGAACAGAATTGGAAAACTACAAAACAGGGGAAGCAGCTAAAGAAACAAGGGTCGCATCCTGCATCACATGTACCTGTGTCTACTGAGCGCACATATGATTTGCAAGACCGCACAAGAATTGTCTCCTGATAGATTTCAGGTTCCTAATCAACATTCTGCTCATTGGCTACAGGAAACATCGGTCTCACAAACCGGTGGAGGAGAATGGGGGACAGGCTGGGGTACCCCACAAGGATGTGAGCAGCCCCGCCTGACAGAAGGTAAAGGCAAGCAGGACTACTTTCAACGTCAACGCCCTCAATTTCAGAAAAAGAAAGTTGCTGCTTTAACCACAAGGTATGCCATGGATAGTGAGAACACAGCTTCGGAACCTGACATGGGCGCTAACACTGCTCAACAGCGCAGCAGAGGTTACAGTAGTGCGGCAAGTACTGCATCCGTATCTGAAGGTGACAGCAACTGAAACGTTCATCACCGCAGAGACAGCTGACACTAGAGTGGCTCCCCCTGACAGACTATTTGAGAAAGTCCTTATAATTGAAGGTGACATACTACGTAAAATAAAAGGGATTTTTGGGGAAAATCTGACCTCTACATATGACATTTTGCTAGCTGAGGCAGATTGGCCCCCTCCTTTCGTTTTGGCCACTCCAAGAGGAGAGGAGATGATCCGCACTAGTTTTGCACACACTGTACCAAAGGAGCAGGCACAGAATTTTGCAGAAGAACATTTATGTGACCCCCCTTGCCAGACTAATTAGATCCTGCGGGATGGAGGTAGTCTCATACGCGGATGACACGCAGATCCTCGTCTCTCTCTCCCAGTCAGTTACCTCGACTGCTTCCAACTTTAGATCTTGCATGGAGGCAGTCGGGCAATGGATGATATATAATTCGTTGAAACTGAATGTGGAGAAGACTGAGGTGATGGTGTTCGGAGGAAAGGAGGAGATATGGTCAGCCGATTGGTGGCCAAACTCATTGGGTGCCTGCCCGGTTCCTGCCTCTTCCGCTAAAAACCTTGGGGTCGTTATTGATCCCACACTCACTATGTGCCAACAGGTCAACAGAACTGTTTCTACCTGTTGGGGTATCATTCACATACTGAGGAAGATCAGGCACTACCTCTCACAGCAGGCAAGGAAACAACTTGCTGTTTCCGTTGTTGGTTCGCGTCTGGACTACTGCAATGCGCGGTATGCAGGTCTGAATAAAAGCCTGCTGCAGCGCCTGCAGGTGGTCGAGAATGCAGCGGCTAGGTTTGTCCTTGCTCTACCCCGGCGCACCTCGGCTACCTCTGCCAGAAAATCTCTTCACTGGCTTCCAATAGAGGACCGAATAGTGTTCAAGACCATGTGCATGACCTATAGGGCTTTAGCAAAAAGCAGCCCCACTGGAATAGGTTCCATTCTGTCCCGCTATAGCCCTGGCAGGGACTTACGCTCCTCGAACAGACTCCTTCTTTCAGTCTCCCGTGTTCGGAGAACCAGATGGGGTGGTAAAGCTTTTTCTAATCTGGCTCCCAAGTGGTGGAATGCCCTCCCCCTGGAACTAAGGTCCCTTCATACTCTTCAGCTTTTTAGGAATGCTCTGAAAACTCATCTCTTTGTACGGACATACCTATAGTTGTACCCTGTCCTTTTTTATCTGTTTTGGTAGGCGCCTTGACACCTTCGGGTTTTAGTAGCGCAATACAAATTGCTTTTCAAATCAATTCAAGAGTGGGCTCAGGTGCACAGGCTTTGTACTGTACTCAAGTAAGATGGGATAAACTTTCGCCCAGACATGAGATTCCATTGCGGTCAATGCCACAGCCACAACCCAAATATCCCATGCGGTGAAAAATGAAAGCTCCCATTGCAGAGATCCTTGAACAATTGGAATATCAAGGTGTAATTGAAATATGTGTGTCACCCATGAATAATCCTCTTTTCACTGTGACCAAACCTGCTGGATCGTACCAACTAGTTTTGGATTATCGGCATTTGAACTCTCATTGTCGACATGCGCTGTACAGAATACTCACAGTTCTGCCCTGGTTGATAGTCTCATAAGAAAAGGGTTTAAGACCACACTTGACATATCCAATGGCTTTTTTAGCCATAACCTGTGCACTCTTAGTATTCAATGGACAGCTTTCACTTCTGGAGGCAAACAAAGACAGTTTAAAAGATTAGCCATGGGGTATAAAAAGAGCTCGGGCATCTTTGCCGCATGTGTTGTCTCTCTCTTAAAGAGAATTGACCCTGATGCATACTCACATGTTGATGATGTTTATCTCACGGATGATGTATTATGGGCGCATCTGTGTCACGTTGATCGTATCATTGTTATGTTTGGGGACTTCGGTTACAAATTTAACTTTGCAGAATCGCACATTGCAGAGTAAACATTGTTGTTACTGGGCTATGAGATCAACAATGAAGGTCGAGGTTTAGCACCTCACTTCCTAAAGAAGTGCGCACAGTTGCGTGCTCCAACAACTCTGGAAAAACTACAATCTTTACTGGGTGTATTTACATTCCCGATTATGCCCAGGGTATCAAGCTGCTATAAGCCTTGATACAACCAACTTTTATCAAATCCTGCTGGCTGCCAGAACATTCAACTATACTGCAATCTTTGCAGTCTGATCTTCTTGAATCTAAATACTTACTGACACGTGACAACCACACAAACCTAGTAATAAGAATTGTTCTGGGTGCAGTGGATTTCACGTACTTGACATTTAATGAAGGAGACACAGTTCCTTTTGCTACAAGTCACACTTGTACACTTCGGCTGAAATGCGATTTTCTACTGTCGAAAAAGTTTTAACTGCAGTGCAGATGGCGATTCTAAAAAAGAGAGCGCTGTTGCCGGAGAAACGCATGTTGGTTGTTATACCATATCCTGCCCTTGAGGCAGTGACGAAAGCCAGTGTACCTAATTCTAAAGCTTTGCATCCATGATGGATACAGTGGGCCACTTCACTGACGTTCCAAATGTCACATTTATTATTGACCCCTCATTGCAGACACATGAGTATTTACAGTATGAATTTTTTAATCCGGCTCCTTTGTCCTTGCGCCTGCTTGAGGATTACCATTGTATCATTTACACTGACTGTTAGGCGCAGCCGGCAACAGGATCTAAGCATGCTTATTCAGCGGCCTGAGCAATGGCGGTCGGGACCATGGTGAATGGCGAGTTCAAGTTCGATGTCGTGCACACGCAGACATTAGGGGACTGTACTGCCCAGTTGGCAGAGCTATGTGCTCTGATGCTTACACTAGAGTTTGCTGATCCCCATGTGACTACTCTAATTGCAAGTGACTCTTACTACTGTGTTCAGTCTTTCAATGACAATGTATTCTTTTGGACTTCGGAGAACGAATATCGTGATTCCAAAGGTAGCACAATAAAACACAAAATGCTATGGGTTAGAGTCTAAGAACTTAAAGAAGATCTGCCTCGCCTAAATGTAATTTGGTCACCAGTGCGTAGGAGTACACGCTGTTGGCAACAGTCTTGCTGACGAAGCAGCGAAGACAGCAGTGGCAACTTATGTAGTAGCAGCAGTAACAAGGTCCAAAAGTAAGATTGATGATGACATCTTTGTGGCTATTGCTGCAACAGAGAAGGGAGGTAATTACCCTAGAGGTTTCCCTTCTAAATACTGTTATCATTTAAGTCCTGTCCTGATAAAGTTCCCTATGTGAGAATTAACAACGTTTGTGACAGATTGATTCCCAACGCGGACCGCAGGCTCTCCTTGATAACAGCCGCTCACGAGGTCATGGCCTCGGCTCATGCCGGCGTCTCAGCGACTGTCTCTATCCTGCAGCAACGTTACAGGTGGCGTGGATTGTACAAAGAGATGCATGTATAAGTCCTTACTTGTGACATATGCCATCAGAATAAACCTTTGACTGCTGCACGACCACCACAAATACAGCTGTCCATATCGAATAAACCTCTCAGTTGTGTTTATTTAGATCTTTGTGGTCCTTTCTCCCCAGATACTGCGTATAAGTTCATCTTAGTTGCAGTGGATTCATGCACACGCTTTATATGGCTCTGGCCACAATGCAGTGCTGATGCTAAAGCTGTCATCAGGGATTTGCGTGTCTTTGTGGGAATTTTTGCATGTGGCACTCCATATTCTGACCAAGGTCCAGCGTTGGCCTCTAAGGCAGACAAGGAAGCCATAAGGTATTTGGGGGTGCCTGTCAAATTTTCGTCTCCATACAGGCCTGAGGGCAATTCAGTTGTGGAGCAGATTAACCGTGACTTAAAGCAATCCTTGATAGCTAGGGTTTTAGATACTGGCAGAAACTGGCTGGCCATCTGCATAGTGTTCAGCGTGTACTTAATAATCTACCTAGAAGGTCTCTGGGTGGGCGGACCCCATACGAAATACTCTTTGTCAAAAAATGTTTGTCACGGACCTTGATGGTCTAGACATGGCGGCGTCTGCTACCCCCTTTGATATAGATGATCCTTCTGCTGTCTTACAGAACCTCCAAGAGACTCGAGACAGTCTTGCAAAGGAACACTAGCCCTCCACAACTGATGCTGAACTTCAGATTCCGGTAGTTGGCTGGCTACCTCGAGTCGGTGACCTGGTCCGTGGGAAGGTGGAGAACAAGAAGGAGTTCGGCCCCTCTTATCGTGCACCTGTTCCAGTGCATGGCGTGCAGGGTATAAGAACAGTCATTTTAATTCCACTTCCTGGTCGCAAGTATAACAGGTACATCTCCATTGACACTGTCAAATTACAACGATTGGCTGATTCTTCTTAGTATGACTCCAGCTTTCTCTTGTCCAGCAATGCTGAGAAATTCAGTTTTTGCCTCGGCAAACACCATCAGGCCTGACATCGCCATCAAGATGCATACAGTTACTAATCCATTATTGAATCAACTGGCTGGTGACCCCAGTGAAGACACTGAGTATACCTATCCCACAGATGTGTTGTTGCCTGGTGTGCAGACAAGTGCAGTTGACCAGTCACTTTTTTCATTTGACAGTAACTCTACAACATCAAGTTCCCCATAGAAAATTTCTATTTTTGCTGTTTAGTTTAAAAGAAATTTTTTGATACCCCCTTGGACTTACATTTTGCTTGTGCTTTTGTCAATCTTTTTATTCATTTCGATTGGATTTGTAGTTGTATTTTTTCATCTAGATAATGGACATTATGTTAAAGAAAGATCTACAATTAGGTTAATTGATGGAACTTTGGCACCCCACTCCTCATCACACATCATGAAGAGGGACCAGACTTTTGTCAACATCACGGCCTGGCATGTGTTAGAAGGCATTGTATGGGATGCTGTAAAATTTCAAATTCTTGGCCCAAAGGAGGCTATTAATGTCCCCAATGTACTTTGTGTTTCTATGGGGGATGTTGTGAAACAAAACATGCTCTGATGATTGGGTTGTCAAAGCCGTAGAGGCTCTTTTTTCTGATTTGAAATATTATGCTGCTTTTGATGCTGAAAAATTGTACTTAGACTCTGCAAATTATGCAGTCTTATTTTGTTACATGCACTGTGGGAACCATTTCCTGCACAAAGCAAACACATTTAGAAATGTGGTTAATTTTACACAATGGGAACATTGCCCGGCTCCCATTGAAGGCAGCTCGAAAACTCTCTTGAAAAAGTTTGCATATTTTACTGATTTTAATCAATCCAATCCTAAAGCCTTTCATTTTAAAATATTTACAACAAGGGGTGGTGAGGGACAGAGTCTCTGAATTAAGCAGAAAGCTCTCACCCAGTCAAGAGATCAGGGCTAGATCCAACACCGTTTTTTAGCTCACTGCACCATCCCAGTTTCAGAACCTGGCTGTATGCAAATTAGTCTGTTCCTGTCCCAGTGCATGATGGGAACAGGGCAAACCAAACTACAAAAGCCAATTCTTACACTGGGAAGGAAACAAGCTCCCGGGGACCGGTTTCTGGCATTACAGCCGTCTTCGGCCCGGTTTGCTTGAATCCTGATGGTGCAATGAGCAAGGGTCTCACATCTGAGAATACCCTTCCACGCTTAGAGTGGACAAAAATATTTACAACAAGGAGTGGTGAGGGACAGAGTCTCTGAATTAAGCAGAAAGCTCTCACCCAGTCAAGAGATCAGGGCTAGATCCAACACCGTTTTTTAGCTCACTGCACCATCCCAGTTTCAGAACCTGGCTGTATGCAAATTAGTCTGTTCCTGTCCCAGTGCATGATGGGAACAGGGCAAACCAAACTACAAAAGCCAATTCTTACACTGGGAAGGAAACAAGCTCCCGGGGACCGGTTTCTGGCATTACAGCCGTCTTCGGCCCGGTTTGCTTGAATCCTGATGGTGCAATGAGCAAGGGTCTCACATCTGAGAATACCCTTCCACGCTTAGGGTGGACAAAAATATTTACAACAAGGGGTGGTGAGGGACAGAGTCTCTGAATTAAGCAGAAAGCTCTCACCCAGTCAAGAGATCAGGGCTAGATCCAACACCGTTTTTTAGCTCACTGCACCATCCCAGTTTCAGAACCTGGCTGTATGCAAATTAGTCTGTTCCTGTCCCAGTGCATGATGGGAACAGGGCAAACCAAACTACAAAAGCCAATTCTTACACTGGGAAGGAAACAAGCTCCCGGGGACCGGTTTCTGGCATTACAGCCGTCTTCGGCCCGGTTTGCTTGAATCCTGATGGTGCAATGAGCAAGGGTCTCACATCTGAGAATACCCTTCCACGCTTAGGGTGGACAAAAATATTTACAACAAGGGGTGGTGAGGGACAGAGTCTCTGAATTAAGCAGAAAGCTCTCACCCAGTCAAGAGATCAGGGCTGTGAGATAAATAACGGTGATGGATCAAGCCCTGATCTTTGGACTGGGTAAGAGTGGTCTGCTCAATTCAGACACTCTGTTCATCACCACCCCCTTTTGTAAATCGATTTTGGCCACTATAGGTGTGGCAGGGTATACTCAGACATGAGTCCCTTTCTCACTGCTCCATCAGGATTCAAGCAAGCCGGGCCGAAGATGGCTGAAATGCCAGAAACCGGTCCCCGGTAGCTTGTCTCCTTTCTGGTAAAGAATTGGCTTGGTAGTTTAGTCTGTCCTGTTCCCATGATGCACTGGGCCAGGGACAGACTGATTTGCATATAGCCAGGTTCTGAGCTGGGATGGGGCAGTGAGATAAATAACGGTGATGGATCAAGCCCTGATCTTTGGACTGGGTAAGAGTGGTCTGCTCAATTCAGACACTCTGTTCATCACCACCCCCTTTTGTAAATCGATTTTGGCCACTATAGGTGTGGCAGGGTATACTCAGACATGAGTCCCTTTCTCACTGCTCCATCAGGATTCAAGCAAGCCGGGCCGAAGACGGCTGAAATGCCAGAAACCGGTCCCCGGTAGCTTGTCTCCTTTCTGGTAAAGAATTGGCTTGGTAGTTTAGTCTGCCCTGTTCCCATGATGCACTGGGCCAGGGACAGACTGATTTGCATATAGCCAGGTTCTGAGCTGGGATGGGGCAGTGAGATAAATAACGGTGATGGATCAAGCCCTGATCTTTGGACTGGGTAAGAGTGGTCTGCTCAATTCAGACACTCTGTTCATCACCACCCCCTTTTGTAAATCGATTTTGGCCACTATAGGTGTGGCAGGGTATACTCAGACATGAGTCCCTTTCTCACTGCTCCATCAGGATTCAAGCAAGCCGGGCCGAAGACGGCTGAAATGCCAGAAACCGGTCCCCGGTAGCTTGTCTCCTTTCTGGTAAAGAATTGGCTTGGTAGTTTAGTCTGCCCTGTTCCCATGATGCACTGGGCCAGGGACAGACTGATTTGCATATAGCCAGGTTCTGAGCTGGGATGGGGCAGTGAGATAAATAACGGTGATGGATCAAGCCCTGATCTTTGGACTGGGTAACAGTGGTCTGCTCAATTCAGACACTCTGTTCATCACCACCCCCTTTTGTAAATCGATTTTGGCCACTATAGGTGTGGCAGGGTATACTCAGACATGAGTCCCTTTCTCACTACTCCATCAGGATTCAAGCAAGCCGGGCGGAAGACGGCTGAAATGCCAGAAACCGGTCCCCGGTAGCTTGTCTCCTTTCTGGTAAAGAATTGGCTTGGTAGTTTAGTCTGCCCTGTTCCCATGATGCACTGGGCCAGGGACAGACTGATTTGCATATAGCCAGGTTCTGAGCTGGGATGGGGCAGTGAGATAAATAACGGTGATGGATCAAGCCCTGATCTTTGGACTGGGTAACAGTGGTCTGCTCAATTCAGACACTCTGTTCATCACCACCCCCTTTTGTAAATCGATTTTGGCCACTATAGGTGTGGCAGGGTATACTCAGACATGAGTCCCTTTCTCACTGCTCCATCAGGATTCAAGCAAGCCGGGCCGAAGACGGCTGAAATGCCAGAAACCGGTCCCCGGTAGCTTGTCTCCTTTCTGGTAAAGAATTGGCTTGGTAGTTTAGTCTGCCCTGTTCCCATGATGCACTGGGCCAGGGACAGACTGATTTGCATATAGCCAGGTTCTGAGCTGGGATGGGGCAGTGAGATAAATAACGGTGATGGATCAAGCCCTGATCTTTGGACTGGGTAAGAGTGGTCTGCTCAATTCAGACACTCTGTTCATCACCACCCCCTTTTGTAAATCGATTTTGGCCACTATAGGTGTGGCAGGGTATACTCAGACATGAGTCCCTTTCTCACTGCTCCATCAGGATTCAAGCAAGCCGGGCCGAAGACGGCTGAAATGCCAGAAACCGGTCCCCGGTAGCTTGTCTCCTTTCTGGTAAAGAATTGGCTTGGTAGTTTAGTCTGCCCTGTTCCCATGATGCACTGGGCCAGGGACAGACTGATTTGCATATAGCCAGGTTCTGAGCTGGGATGGGGCAGTGAGATAAATAACGGTGATGGATCAAGCCCTGATCTTTGGACTGGGTAAGAGTGGTCTGCTCAATTCAGACACTCTGTTCATCACCACCCCCTTTTGTAAATCGATTTTGGCCACTATAGGTGTGGCAGGGTATACTCAGACATGAGTCCCTTTCTCACTGCTCCATCAGGATTCAAGCAAGCCGGGCCGAAGACGGCTGAAATGCCAGAAACCGGTCCCCGGTAGCTTGTCTCCTTTCTGGTAAAGAATTGGCTTGGTAGTTTAGTCTGCCCTGTTCCCATGATGAACTGGGCCAGGGACAGACTGATTTGCATATAGCCAGGTTCTGAGCTGGGATGGGGCAGTGAGATAAATAACGGTGATGGATCAAGCCCTGATCTTTGGACTGGGTAAGAGTGGTCTGCTCAATTCAGACACTCTGTTCATCACCACCCCCTTTTGTAAATCGATTTTGGCCACTATAGGTGTGGCAGGGTATACTCAGACATGAGTCCCTTTCTCACTGCTCCATCAGGATTCAAGCAAGCCGGGCCGAAGACGGCTGAAATGCCAGAAACCGGTCCCCGGTAGCTTGTCTCCTTTCTGGTAAAGAATTGGCTTGGTAGTTTAGTCTGCCCTGTTCCCATGATGCACTGGGCCAGGGACAGACTGATTTGCATATAGCCAGGTTCTGAGCTGGGATGGGGCAGTGAGATAAATAACGGTGATGGATCAAGCCCTGATCTTTGGACTGGGTAAGAGTGGTCTGCTCAATTCAGACACTCTGTTCATCACCACCCCCTTTTGTAAATGAGATTTTGGCCACTATAGGTGTGGCAGGGTATACTCAGACATGAGTCCCTTTCTCACTGCTCCATCAGGATTCAAGCAAGCCGGGCCGAAGACGGCTGAAATGCCAGAAACCGGTCCCCGGTAGCTTGTCTCCTTTCTGGTAAAGAATTGGCTTGGTAGTTTAGTCTGCCCTGTTCCCATGATGCACTGGGCCAGGGACAGACTGATTTGCATATAGCCAGGTTCTGAGCTGGGATGGGGCAGTGAGATAAATAACGGTGATGGATCAAGCCCTGATCTTTGGACTGGGTAAGAGTGGTCTGCTCAATTCAGACACTCTGTTCATCACCACCCCCTTTTGTAAATGAGATTTTGGCCACTATAGGTGTGGCAGGGTATACTCAGACATGAGTCCCTTTCTCACTGCTCCATCAGGATTCAAGCAAGCCGGGCCGAAGACGGCTGAAATGCCAGAAACCGGTCCCCGGTAGCTTGTCTCCTTTCTGGTAAAGAATTGGCTTGGTAGTTTAGTCTGCCCTGTTCCCATGATGCACTGGGCCAGGGACAGACTGATTTGCATATAGCCAGGTTCTGAGCTGGGATGGGGCAGTGAGATAAATAACGGTGATGGATCAAGCCCTGATCTTTGGACTGGGTAAGAGTGGTCTGCTCAATTCAGACACTCTGTTCATCACCACCCCCTTTTGTAAATCGATTTTGGCCACTATAGGTGTGGCAGGGTATACTCAGACATGAGTCCCTTTCTCACTGCTCCATCAGGATTCAAGCAAGCCGGGCCGAAGACGGCTGAAATGCCAGAAACCGGTCCCCGGTAGCTTGTCTCCTTTCTGGTAAAGAATTGGCTTGGTAGTTTAGTCTGCCCTGTTCCCATGATGCACTGGGCCAGGGACAGACTGATTTGCATATAGCCAGGTTCTGAGCTGGGATGGGGCAGTGAGATAAATAACGGTGATGGATCAAGCCCTGATCTTTGGACTGGGTAAGAGTGGTCTGCTCAATTCAGACACTCTGTTCATCACCACCCCCTTTTGTAAATCGATTTTGGCCACTATAGGTGTGGCAGGGTATACTCAGACATGAGTCCCTTTCTCACTGCTCCATCAGGATTCAAGCAAGCCGGGCCGAAGACGGCTGAAATGCCAGAAACCGGTCCCCGGTAGCTTGTCTCCTTTCTGGTAAAGAATTGGCTTGGTAGTTTAGTCTGCCCTGTTCCCATGATGCACTGGGCCAGGGACAGACTGATTTGCATATAGCCAGGTTCTGAGCTGGGATGGGGCAGTGAGATAAATAACGGTGATGGATCAAGCCCTGATCTTTGGACTGGGTAAGAGTGGTCTGCTCAATTCAGACACTCTGTTCATCACCACCCCCTTTTGTAAATCGATTTTGGCCACTATAGGTGTGGCAGGGTATACTCAGACATGAGTCCCTTTCTCACTGCTCCATCAGGATTCAAGCAAGCCGGGCCGAAGACGGCTGAAATGCCAGAAACCGGTCCCCGGTAGCTTGTCTCCTTTCTGGTAAAGAATTGGCTTGGTAGTTTAGACTGCCCTGTTCCCATGATGCACTGGGCCAGGGACAGACTGATTTGCATATAGCCAGGTTCTGAGCTGGGATGGGGCAGTGAGATAAATAACGGTGATGGATCAAGCCCTGATCTTTGGACTGGGTAAGAGTGGTCTGCTCAATTCAGACACTCTGTTCATCACCACCCCCTTTTGTAAATCGATTTTGGCCACTATAGGTGTGGCAGGGTATACTCAGACATGAGTCCCTTTCTCACTGCTCCATCAGGATTCAAGCAAGCCGGGCCGAAGACGGCTGAAATGCCAGAAACCGGTCCCCGGTAGCTTGTCTCCTTTCTGGTAAAGAATTGGCTTGGTAGTTTAGTCTGCCCTGTTCCCATGATGCACTGGGCCAGGGACAGACTGATTTGCATATAGCCAGGTTCTGAGCTGGGATGGGGCAGTGAGATAAATAACTGTGATGGATCAAGCCCTGATCTTTGGACTGGGTAAGAGTGGTCTGCTCAATTCAGACACTCTGTTCATCACCACCCCCTTTTGTAAATCGATTTTGGCCACTATAGGTGTGGCAGGGTATACTCAGACATGAGTCCCTTTCTCACTGCTCCATCAGGATTCAAGCAAGCCGGGCCGAAGACGGCTGAAATGCCAGAAACCGGTCCCCGGTAGCTTGTCTCCTTTCTGGTAAAGAATTGGCTTGGTAGTTTAGTCTGCCCTGTTCCCATGATGCACTGGGCCAGGGACAGACTGATTTGCATATAGCCAGGTTCTGAGCTGGGATGGGGCAGTGAGATAAATAACGGTGATGGATCAAGCCCTGATCTTTGGACTGGGTAAGAGTGGTCTGCTCAATTCAGACACTCTGTTCATCACCACCCCCTTTTGTAAATCGATTTTGGCCACTATAGGTGTGGCAGGGTATACTCAGACATGAGTCCCTTTCTCACTGCTCCAGCAGGATTCAAGCAAGCCGGGCCGAAGACGGCTGAAATGCCAGAAACCGGTCCCCGGTAGCTTGTCTCCTTTCTGGTAAAGAATTGGCTTGGTAGTTTAGTCTGCCCTGTTCCCATGATGCACTGGGCCAGGGACAGACTGATTTGCATATAGCCAGGTCCTGAGCTGGGATGGGGCAGTGAGATAAATAACGGTGATGGATCAAGCCCTGATCTTTGGACTGGGTAAGAGTGGTCTGCTCAATTCAGACACTCTGTTCATCACCACCCCCTTTTGTAAATCGATTTTGGCCACTATAGGTGTGGCAGGGTATACTCAGACATGAGTCCCTTTCTCACTGCTCCATCAGGATTCAAGCAAGCCGGGCCGAAGACGGCTGAAATGCCAGAAACCGGTCCCCGGTAGCTTGTCTCCTTTCTGGTAAAGAATTGGCTTGGTAGTTTAGTCTGCCCTGTTCCCATGATGCACTGGGCCAGGGACAGACTGATTTGCATATAGCCAGGTTCTGAGCTGGGATGGGGCAGTGAGATAAATAACGGTGATGGATCAAGCCCTGATCTTTGGACTGGGTAAGAGTGGTCTGCTCAATTCAGACACTCTGTTCATCACCACCCCCTTTTGTAAATCGATTTTGGCCACTATAGGTGTGGCAGGGTATACTCAGACATGAGTCCCTTTCTCACTGCTCCATCAGGATTCAAGCAAGCCGGGCCGAAGACGGCTGAAATGCCAGAAACCGGTCCCCGGTAGCTTGTCTCCTTTCTGGTAAAGAATTGGCTTGGTAGTTTAGTCTGCCCTGTTCCCATGATGCACTGGGCCAGGGACAGACTGATTTGCATATAGCCAGGTTCTGAGCTGGGATGGGGCAGTGAGATAAATAACGGTGATGGATCAAGCCCTGATCTTTGGACTGGGTAAGAGTGGTCTGCTCAATTCAGACACTCTGTTCATCACCACCCCCTTTTGTAAATCGATTTTGGCCACTATAGGTGTGGCAGGGTATACTCAGACATGAGTCCCTTTCTCACTGCTCCATCAGGATTCAAGCAAGCCGGGCCGAAGACGGCTGAAATGCCAGAAACCGGTCCCCGGTAGCTTGTCTCCTTTCTGGTAAAGAATTGGCTTGATAGTTTAGTCTGCCCTGTTCCCATGATGCACTGGGCCAGGGACAGACTGATTTGCATATAGCCAGGTTCTGAGCTGGGATGGGGCAGTGAGATAAATAACGGTGATGGATCAAGCCCTGATCTTTGGACTGGGTAAGAGTGGTCTGCTCAATTCAGACACTCTGTTCATCACCACCCCCTTTTGTAAATTTCATTTTAAAATAGCTGCAAAGTCCTCTTCCAAAATTAGACTCACCCTCACAAAATTACTATATTCGAAGTCCTTTATCGATCATTTAGCTATAGGGGGCTATGAACTGTGGAAAGATACAATTGATCTTAAATCTGTTTGTGGTTCCAAAGGCTGGCAAGTGCAAGGCACTGAAGCTTTACATGGCGCATGTCTCAGCCCTAACCATAAGTTGTTTCTGAACTCTACGATTTCATAAACTACTTGGTTTGGATTGGATACATCTAAAAATGGAAGGCCCCTTCCATTCCTGATTTGGGGGACTACCCTATATGGTGCAATCACACCGATAGGTCCCTTGATGAATTGCAGTCCCTAATAACAAATTCCTCCTTTAATATTACCAGCTTGGATCTGGAAGGCTGGCTGTTATGGCAGAAAATTTCAGATTCATGTCAGAATTGTTTTCTGGGTCTGGCCTCAGGCTATACACAGGTTAGGGTAGAACCCCGTTTTGAAAACGCCCATTCTGTTACTACCTATTGAGTAGGCAAATTATGTTAGAACTGGCTTAAACATTCCACTTTAGCGTCAGTTAAACTTCATTTGTCCCAATTGACTGGCAATGTTGATTTGAATGACTTTGGCAAAGGCCCTGTAGGAGGCAGGTCCAAAAGATGGGTATGTGCTGTTTACTATGAAGTCTGGAAATTACAATCTGTAATAAAGTTTGCTTGCACTTTACAAACTTTAAAGTATGGGAAAGTGCCTTGGGACTACATGAATACCTCGTCTCTGTTTTTACCGTTTAATCTGACTGATAAACAACAGTTCATGTCCATGAAGGATGCTACATATTCACTTTTGCATGTAGAAAAATTGGAACCTTTACCTTTTTCTGTTGCTGAAATTAATTCAGTTGTTTGGCTCATTCATGGGTTAATAACACTGCCCATCCCCTTGTTTAAATTCAGTTTGTGAATGAAACACTATGCCATAGGCAGATATGACCCATTGGAAAGCGCCTATCTCCATGAAGTTTGGTCTCACATGGTCTCACTTGGTTCACATATAGGTGCCTGCAAGAGGGCAAAGAAGTTTATTTGAAGGGCGAGGAGTGCAGTTCTACACCAGATCACTCACTGGTTTACAAGAACATACAATTGCAGGGCTCATGTAACACACAAGCCCTGAATTTAGGTTGCATTTTAAAGAGTAATCCAGTGCCAGCAATAAGACCAACTTTCACGCTACTTAGCTAACGGTAGCTATTTGCTTTTAAATAAAGAAGATTGCTGCGGTATGTTGGCAGGGATTTTGTACATTGTGACAATCTCCCAACGTGGAGTTTGCTGTAAAAATTTGCTTTTCCCGCCCCAGCGTGGGAGACTCGATTTATTCACCTGGCCTTCCATTTCGACCTTGAAAGCAAAGTTCAACAAGATAAGCAGAATAAGGGCTCTATTGTCACAAAAAGAAGTAGCCCTAACTTCTTTTCCTGAAAGATTTGTCCTTTACGTGGCTAACACCTGTACTGAGGTGCATGCACTTTTAAATACTGATCGCCCACTACATTTCAGCGCTTTGATTCACACTATATTTAATGCCTCATCAACAACTGGCTTGGCACATTTTTTCAAAGTTGTGACCTCCGGCCTTGTGACTTCATTCGAAGCAATATTTGATGTGATACCAACATTTTTTCATTCTATTTTTTCCAGGATGTTTGGCAGGTTACCATTGATTCTCGCCTTGGCTGCCAGTGTGCTATTGTTGATTTGCTTGCTCAGAAATGGCTGCACAATCTGTGTCACAAGACAGCCTGCCCCGGCTGCTCCAGCTTCACAACCGGATGCTTGTGTACTATGGAACGCTACCTCTTGCCACCTTGAGTGTAGTCTATGGATTATCCTTCAGATTCTCATACTTTACTTGTGTGCAAACTGTTTTCCATTGCCTGGATTGTTGTTTTGAATGAGATTTGGATTTGTGTCTCACCAATACGGCGTCTCCTGCCCCGTATTATGATCGACTGATGAGTCCCTTAGTGGCCCATGAGTTGGACTGTTCTGGTATCAGGATTATGGCCTTTGCAGCTGTGCACGAAGTTCTAAGTAATTGGGACAAATGTGCTGCAGCCCATGAATTCCTGGCACAAAGTTACCTAGAAGAACATGCAAGTTGTCCTCTGATGGTGCTAGAGGCTCCGGCTATGGAAGAACATGTATGTTCATTCGCTTTATTAAATTGGATGTCTGAATCATTTGCTGATGATAACAATGACTTCCTCTTGGAGGCTGTTGCAACATACTGCTCCTTCCCTGGGAATGCATCATCTGCACAAATTAGGTTGGAGTTTGGATTAACCAACCAACAATATGCGAGGCAAGGGCAATTTATCAAGATCTGGAAGCGTATAAAAAATGACCATGAAAATGAGATATCACAGCTACTATGGAAGGAAATAAATAATAACGTAAACTCAGTCGCATGGATCTACCTCAAGGAAGCAATAGATGACTTTGCAGTTACTTATATCTGGGAAAACAATATAACCAATGCATCGTTCAAAAAAAATAATGAATAAAACTGCAAACTAATTATCTATTGTAAGTGACAAAGCCATCCTCATAGAGAGAAAAGACGCCTGGTCAGTAATAAATGGCTACAAAAAAAAGGGAATACAACAATACTTGGAAATATCCTGGAGTGAGAAAAATAAACAGGTGCTTCTTAAAGCGAGATTTGGAATGCTGCCGGGACCTTGTCATCTTACCCCGTGGAAAAATACTGAAGAACAAACAACGTGAAGATTGTGTAACAAAGGTGAGGAGAATATTCTCCACCTATTATGCATTTGTCCCGAACTCCTACATGAGAGAAGAACATTAATTAAATTACCTCTTAGGGTACGTGGAATAAGGACATGTAGGCAGGCCCTGATACAGTGTCTACTGTCAAATGATATAAGTTTAAATGCTACCTTCGTAAGATTTCTATTGACAGTGAAAAAGAAATTAGGAGAACAATAATTTTAAAACAAAAAAAATATTTTTTATGCAACCAAATGAATTTTTAATTGTTTTTGAATTAATATAGCAATTTATTTGTTTCTTTTTTTATATTGCATGTGTAATATTGTAAGATTTTAAATAATGAAACAATAAAATGTACTTACTGTGCCTATACGCTGATGGACTGAATTGGCACTTGTCCATCTTCAACTTGTACAGTACTCAATGATATTTTAAAAAATATTTCTTTCCATTTTGGGCAGTATAACGATCCCTTCCTGGTGTTTTCCTTTTTTCTTACACCTTCAAACTTATCACTTCAAATTATCAAGTTTGCCAAGTTATGAACTTGGTTCTGTCGCAATCGAACTTGAGCTCTGAGTTCTTAAATTGCTTCCCTTCTTGTACGTTGTCCCATCAGGGAAGGGTGTAGTGAGGACAGGGCTCTGCTTGCACACATTGCTATGTTAGCATAAGCGTATTAGAAGATTAAACACCATTTTGCCACTTTGCAGCTTTTGCACACAACACTACATGTAGCTGTTGTTTTAAAGTTAAACTGCTTGATTTTCTTCGCATGAGAACAGTCTGTTTTTCACATCCCTAGACTTACTCTGCGACCTTAGTCTGTAGACTGCATTCAAGGTCATAATAACAATGTATTCTGTGATTCTGGTTGATCAGTCAACGCTTTAGACACAACACACACACAGCTGCAACCAACTGAAATTTTAGTGCCTTTAATATTGCACTGCTTGCATGATTTGGGCACTTGGAGAAAATACCTTTCCAGAGACAGAGAGCTTTGCTGATCCTGAGATGTGATTCACCTCTTCTGATCTTGGAGGTATCGGGTTCCCCATTCAAGCCTAAGAAACCTTCTATTATTATAAAACCTAGTTCTTAGCAGGGGAGGGTGCTTCACAAGGTGCTATAAAACCTGTTTCCACTATCATTGTAACATGATTTCTCCCTTTGTGTTTTATAGAATTGTAACAATGCTGATTGTTTTATTTCTAATCATATGCCTGCTTATGTCAGCCAAAATACTGAATTTTAGAGCACATAGTTCAAAATAAACATTTTAAACTTTTCTCTGTCCCTGATTACTCACGTTGTGGACTGGTATGAGAATAAAAACCAAAGAGTGTTCTTGATTTCCACCATTCCTGAGAGTACCCTAAGTCACATGTTATGGATTGTCTAATCATTGGTAGCTTCGCTGTAGTACCGAGAGCTAATGAGACACTGATGCTAGTCGGATAGGGGTTCTGGGTACAGAGGTGAATTATTTGGTACACCACAATTAACTGAGGTCCTGGTTTCCTTTGCATAGTTCTGTGCATGAGCAGAATCCCCACAACAATTCCCCATTGACCTGTAATTCCAGCAACTGTCCCTCTGACCCAACCAAAAACTCTGATATCTGCTTTAACATTCGTTCCAGGGGGAGGATACTGGTTTGTTTCTGGTCACTTGTAAAGGGAATCAAATACCATTTCTCTTGATTGTGGTATTTTTGAGCTGCCTGTGAGGGCTATAATTAGCCAAACTGCTGCCCCCCCCCTTTGCAGGAGCATTAAAAAAATATCAGCACTAGGTTGTTTCAACACCTGTATCTCTTTAATCCCATTGTGCACCAACACAAACTATATGTTTTTTGGGGTCCATTCAGGAGGGCTAGCAATAACACATATTTGTGGGTTTTTCTATGGACTGTAGTCTGTACATTTAAATATGTAATATTAGCACAAATCAATAAATTGTTGCAGAATCACTGTTTATGATCTGCTGCTAACTTTATGCCTTATGTTGCTGAACCAATTGTTTGTTGGCATAGGACTCTGTGCCCCTTACCCCAGCTAACAAGTGGTAAAATGATTGTGCTGTCCATTTTAAACATTTTAAATTTGATATACACCTGATTGCCACATTTAATTTACTTATAAGTCCATAGTATATTGTACTAACTGTATCCAGAGCTGATAAATTAAATGCTACTTTTGTGCTGCAGCATTCATAGGGCCACCCACTAAAGTAGCACTGTAAAACATGTCTCCAGACCAGTCCTTTCAGTCTGGATGTGCAGGTTTAAAAATGACAAAAAAACTTTTGCTAGTCCTAAAACTTAATTTGGAATACTTATAAGGCGTCTCTAAAGTTATAGGGCCTTATGCATGGTATTTTAAAAAGTAGGTCATATATACTTAGGGGCAGATTTACAAGCCCCTTGCGCCTCTTTTACGCCGCCGTTGCATCACTTTTACAACGTGACGCATCTGGGAGATGCGTCACGTGGTAAAGCCCTGCGCCATAAGGAGGCGTTCCGGCTCAGGGGGGCGTTCTTGAGCAGGAACGCCTCCTAAAAGTGGCTGAGTGAAATCTACAAGATTTCATTCAGTCACTTTTAGGCCAATGCTGCGTCAAAACCCTGCGCCTGCTTGAATCAGATTTTATATTGCTATTTTGAAAATGACACTTTTAGAAAGTTGTCATTTTTGTGCCTAAAACCAAAAAGACAGTGTCCAGCTGTCACCTAAACCCTGATGGCTTCCCTGCGGTGAGATGCATATTGTTCCCAGACAGGGGAGAAAGGGCTCTGGGTGTGGGGTTGGGGACTCCTCCTTTGACAAGTTGACCTGGGGGCAATGCCTAGACACTTCCATTGCTTCAAAGGATCCCTACCTTGTCATTGGCAGATGAAGCTCACACCTAGGCATCCCTCCCTTTTGTTTTCTATTCAGGCTGGCACCAACCTAATGAGGTAGGGGAATTGACTTGAACTGGTTTAGAGGGTGGTCAATGGCTTGCACTCCACCCACAGGGCATACAAGTTGGTCCCATCAACCTCTCCTCAGAACACTTGTGGACCTGTAAATATCAGAAGAAGGACTGCCCTGCTGAGTGAAACCTGAAGGGAGACTGAACCTCTTTGCCTTGAATCCAGGCCCCAGAAATTGACTCCAAGTGTAATTTGGCTGACCTCCTGTTTGAGATATTGGGATACAGAAAGCTTCCAGAGGCTTCTACTCTTTGCAACTACCCAGCTGACCAGTTCCTACAGGACCTGCTCTGGACCCTGCTGCTGGCCTCTGTTGAAGAGAGTTCTGACCTCCAAGTGGTGTCCCCTTAAGGCCCCCCCATGTGTTAGAGTGTATTTTTTCTGTCCCCATACTGCAAGAAGCTGAACTTGGAAACCTCCCAACTTCCTATCTGGAGAACTGATTTGGGCTGGTATAGCCATCGAAGACACAGCCATTTATTTTAAATCCATGGTTGGCCTCAGCTTGCTGGTTTTACCCACTGAAGGAGATCAGATTTCCAGAAAAGATTCTAAGTCAGAGCACAGAGGACTTCATCTGGATTGATCCCCATCAGCTTCCGATACTGGGCATGGACTTCACTCACTTGGAGCCTTCTCGCCATCATCGACAACCACACCAGAACCCTGCTCTTTAGGAACCTTCATCATCGAGGCACTCTTAGGATTTAGCTTGCCCTGTTGAAGACTCATACACAACCCTTTTGTCTCCTTAAAAGTTCCTAAGTCAGACAGCAACGTTTCCAACAGGATGAGCCTGGTCCCTGTATCAGACACATGCTCCATTGCAATTAACCTTAAATTTTGACTTGGACTACTATCTAGCATGACCAGATGCCTGCGGTTGGTGATTTTTGCCACTATTTCTAATCCAGATTCTTAAAATACATAACTTCAGTTGTAATGATTGAATTGTTGTTGTTTTTGTGTCATTGTATTTATTAACTTATATACTATTTTTGTAAATTGGATTGGGATTTTTCTTGTGATCTGTTTTCACTTTATTCATATTACAGTACTGCATAAATACTTTACACAATGCGAGTAAATTAAGCCTGACTGCTTTGTGCCAGGCTTCCAAGGGGTTGAGCATGGATGCACTTAGTAACTTTAATGGATCACCCTGACAATGTTTGTGATTATTATTTGAGGTGGGTTCTCACCACCTCAACTAATACTCCAATTTCTTACATATAGCATCTTCAGAATAGCATGGAAAGTATAAATACTGCAAGCTTTCTCACTATTTATTATCTATGGAATTTCTTTCCAAACCATAGTCATTTCTCAGTTGGCCTCACATAGAAACATGTCTATACCCTGCAAGACTCATATATGTCTACTGATCCTAGGACTACCAGACATCTATGTGTTTTCTGTGGGTTCAGGGTCTCTACAGGCAATACACTAAGTGCAGTGCATTCTGGAAATGTCCTACAAGCGAAGTGCCACTTTAAGCTATGTGTCTTTTGAATGCAGATATCACCCTGGACTCTTTGGAAACCTACACATACCATTTTGACATCTACACATCCAAAGGTTATTATCTTTGTTTGTCCATCCTCTTTTACCTCAATCGGCTGGCTGGAGTTCAGAGTGAACATTACAGTTGTCACATTTTTAGCATATTTCCCAAATACCTTCCTAACAGTCTTTCTCTCACAAGAACCTACTCCTGTCATGACATGACCCCAGTTTTGTTCCTTCGGGGTCTCCCTATCATGGGGATAACACACATGTGTAGCTGGCTGTTCTATGGGCTCAGGGTCCCAATAAGTAATCAACTTTTTGCAGGTACTTTTGCCAATATGAAAATCAGCTGCAAGTGAAATGCTGATGCAGTGTAGATGTCTTTTGGTCAAGGATATCTGGTCTCGACTGTGTAGAAATAAACCACAACCATATATTTGTAAAATCTACACATCCTAAGGTTTCTATTGCTGGGTGCCAGACCGTCCTCACCCTGATTACCTAGCTAGAGCTACGAGATGAAATTGAATATGACTTTTGTCAGATTTGTATCATTTTTTCAACAAAATGCTAGTTTTCTTCAGTCTTACCCACACACAAGCATATCCCCCTCAATTCTTGCCAAAGCCTGTGATCCTGTATGTCTTCTTAGTGGGGGGCCATTAATCAATGGTGAGTTTTCCATGAGTTTGTGCTGGGAATATTTTTGATGTAGGTGAAGTCTTCACTATTTGGGTGTAGGTCTAGCTGGCACCCATGAAAACCTAAAAATCACAGAAATTATTGAATACTACTGATACAGGAATCAAGGGTGGTGTGGCTTGCATGAATCCATCAGTTTGTTCACAGAATCCATCAAAAACATTCAAGTGTAGGTAAACATCCCAATTCTTCCATTTTCTACAACAGAAAACTCCAGAAATTAAGGCAAATGGCAAAAATGTTATCATCCAATGTTTCCACATTTCTCCCAATGAAAGGTACCTCACATGTGTGGAAAGATCTATTGCAGGCTACAGGAATTGAGCCCAAATTTGGACAATGTGACAATCACACCGACACTATAATGACTTGATATAGTCACATATTTCTCCTGATACTTTCCGCGAAATAGACCCACATACAAATGTGAGGTACTGCTTTTATTGGCAGAAGTGTGTGACCTCTGGGTGGTGGGTATTTTGCTTTTTGCACAAACATTCCTAAACTTTCTGTTACAGAAATGTGAGGAAATGTGAGGAATCCTTTTAACCAATACTTGACCAGTACACGTATTTCTGGAGCCAGGCGACAAAAAATCAAATAGCATCTAACATTCTTAACTTGAAGGGGTGCAAATGTGTGTGTGCACACCCCAGCAAGGAGCCATATATTATTTGGTTTTTTTTCTGAGGCTAAGAAAAAAACATATCTGGCACCTCACTTGGGGACTGGCTAAGGGGGAGCTGAGGGCAGTATTAGCTGCCTTTCGCCCCTGACACGCACCGCCCACCAGCTCCAGCCCTAGATAGTTCTGGCGGAGCCAAGGAACATCAGGTGCATATTATTCCTAGAAGTGAGCACCAGGTGGCCTCAGTCTGAAGTTTGCAGTGGCTCACAAAATATTGGACACTGACAAACTCCTTGTTTTCTTGCATTCTGCCGCACACATTGATAGAAGAAAATGCCTCAATAGAATGTTTTTATGCAGTAAGGTGCCTCTTTCTGCACAGAAACAATCCTGCATGCAACGGTTACGCTTGCACTAACTTGTCATCCAACGGCTAAATCGTTACTATATTCACCCCTGCCACCCACAAACTTGACAGTCTGTGGAGGAGCACCTTCACTTTATAAAGCAGGCAGATCTATTGACCTTGTCAGTGCTTGCTTTCTCTCTGTCTTCATCATTTCTGATATGTATATTGAACTAACTGTACATTGAGATTTGCAATAGGGTAAATGGTGGGCAATTTGAAACTCAGCAGGTTAGTCTTAAAATTCTGCAACCAATTAACATTCCACTCGTGTTTGGTATAATAGACTAAGAGTGAGGATCTTGCAACACACTTTACCAAATATTAATAGCCACAACACGGGCTACAGCGGCATTCGTTATTGTCATGATTACATTGAAATATTAAATTGGTCCAAAGGCTTACTATTTGTGCAAGGTATTAACCTCCACTTTGGCCCCTATTAATGAATTGGTAGGAGCAAAATCACAATATGGAATTTTGTCATGCCTGATCATAAATGGACCAGTATTCCTACAGCTGACTTTCCAGGTGTTTGAACACCAGACCCTATTTGACCGGGTGGTAATCACGCCTAGAAAAAATTCATGAGGCTTTAGGAGCAGCCGCAACTAAGCCATGTCCCCTGTCTGTTTTCTCTGGTGGGGGAAAAATTCAATGCTCCCCACTGCCAGACTTCCTCTGTCCCCAAATAATGACCCTGTGGCCTGCAAGATAACTGCACTTGTGAATGCTTGTTTAGTAGTAAAATATACCAATATTTGGTATTTAGTGGCGTCATGACAACTTTTGACCCCAGTGCAACTGCATGTGCTGCACCATTTAAATCAAGTTCCTTTCAACTGCAAGGTAACTGTGATTGTGACCATCTGTATAGTTGTAAAATATAGCAATATTAGGTGTGTAGAGGAGTTCTGTCAACTTTTAGGCCCTGTGCCACTGCACCTGCTGCTCCCTTGAAATCTTGACCCTATTGTCTGCAAAGTAAGCACACTGGTGACTGCCTGTTTAGTTTGAAATTCAAGCAATTATATGGGGTCCCTAAAGATTTTGGCCCTGGTGCCTCTGCATCTGCTGCACCATTCAAATCAAGTCCCTTTAACTGCAAGGTAACTGCAATTGTGATTGCCTGTTTAGTTGTCAAATATAGCAACATTATGTGCTTAAAGGAGGTCTGACAACTTTTGGGCCCGGTGCTACTGCACCTGCTGCACCATTTAAATCATCACCCTCTTGTCTGCAAGGTAACTGCGCTTGTGGCTGCTTGTTTAATAGCAAAATGTAGCATAACTCTTGTATATTTACTTTGTTTTTAAGGTGCAATGTTTATTACAACATTTAGAATTTGATCATGATGACCAACTATATTAACGTTGAAAAAAATCAATCAAAAATGCCTAGAAAGTGCAAAGAAAGGTACTCAGGCATGAATTGGAAGTGCCAACAACTTTCCAAGGCTAAAAGCATCTGGTTTACACAACTAAGTAATACAAATCAAGGGGTGACGCTTCGCTTCCAGTTTTGATGGGGCATTTGTTGTGCGGCAGAAGGACTCTAGTCCCCAGGATACAGCGGGGCAAAGCCAGCTGACTCCTTCAGCCCCTCCTACCACCACCGGCTTCTTAATTACTCTTCCCTACCCGTCCCGCGGGTATTGCTTCGATTCCAGTTTTGCAGGGGCATTTGTTGTGCGGCAGAAGAACTCTAGTCCCCAGGATACAGCGGGGCAAGACAGCTGACTCCTTCAATCACTCCCACCACCACCGGCTTCATAACTGCTCACGCCACCCGCTCCGAGGGTGAGGCTTCGCTTCCAGTTTTGCTGGGGCATTTGCTGTGTGGCAGAAGGACTCTAGTCCCCAGGATACAGCGGGGCAAGACAGCTGACTCCTTCAGCCCCTCCCACCACCACCTGCTTCATAACTGCTCGCACCACCCGCTCCGAGGGTGACGCTTCGCTTCCTGTTTTGCCGGGGCATTCGTTGTGCGGCCGAAGGAATCTAGTCCCCAGTCTACAGCGGGACAAGACAGCTGACTCCTTCAGCCCCTCCCACCACCACCAGCTTCATAACTGCTCGCGCCACCCGCTCTGAGGGTGACGCTTCGCTTCCAGTTTTGCGGGGGCATTTGTTGTGCGCAGAAGGACTTTAGTCCCCAGGATAGAACGGGGCAAGACAGCTGACTCCTTCAACCCCTCCCACCACCACGGCATTATAACTGCTCGCGCCACCCGCTCCGTGGTTGACCCTTCGCTTCCAGTTTTGCTGGGGCATTTGTTGTGCGGCAGAAGGACTCTAATCCCCAGGATATAGCGGGGCAAGACAGCTAACTCCTTCAGCCCCTCCCACCACACCGGCTTCATAACTTCATAAAAGATCATAAAAGATCCTATGCTGATTCAATAAAAGCTCCAGGGGTCCCACGCACCTTTTCTAACATCGCTGGAACCCAGGGACAGTACCACCGTAGCATTGGCACAAACATTCCGGCCAGACTTGCCAACCATGGAAATTGCACACCCCCAGGGGGTTATTCGCCAACAGTATACATAATGAAAGTCCCTAACTGCTCTCCCAGGTAAGGCTTTGAGAGCGGTGAGTCCCTGCGTAATAAAGCAGTACACTGGCTGCGCCATGTGAGGGGATGCAGATCTGAAATACGCGAAGACTTTGTTAGAGTAAGGAGGATCTCATTGAGCAATTCACAGACAGACTGCATCGAGTTGCTGCTAACCGATGCTCTACTTGCTAAGAATTTGCTGGCTCTGGAGTTTCGCACTTCTTCCCCAGAGCATTCTGCCATCCAGATTAGATGCTCTCCACTCTGGTCACCACCTAGGCCGATACATCACAAAGTGTCAGGGAGGCCGGGAGGAGGGTTCGGCTTACATATAGTTGACTGACTAAATGGGGGGTCACTCCAGAACACTGCCATTATCTTATCCGGAGCCAGATGTAGGGAGACTAATTTACTGTCAGCCCCCCCTGTATAGAAGGATCTGAGGGCCAGAAAATGATTGATGACCAGGCATGGGCCTCGGCTTGTACCTTAGATAGCGATGCCTTTGAGGATATGCCCAATTCGAAAGTACTTAATCTCCTCTCTTGGAACATAGCGGGGCTTCAGAAAAAACTACTCCTCCCTGAGTGGAATGAGTTTATTGAAAAGTTTGACGCGTGCCTGTTCCAGGAGACTTGAAGTTTAACGCCCATATACAAACCTGGCTTCACCTCTTATTTTATTCCAGAAATCAGTTCAGGCAAGGGTCGCCCTTCTGGGGAATTACAAATTTGGATCAACATCTCATTAAATTGGTCAATTGTAACACACACCTGTTCATCACAAGACATTCTCCACCTGACCATTAGAGGGTCATCTAAAGGTAAAAGCCTAGAGCTATTCAATGTGAATGCAAGAGGTTCCCGGGCGCCCAAACATCTTCAACTATAGCAGCTCTCGAGTGCGAGTTATCCCGCACTCTCCCTCATTCTAACATCATAGTAGCCGGGGACTTCAATTGCACATTCGAACCTCTGAGTATGGAGGACCTATTGGGAACCACTGAAGAGGATACTAAATGGGCTATTCCGACCCTCAATATAGCTCCCATCAAGAAGTGGTCACAGAGTGCAAGTCTAATGAACGCCCTGACACTAGAATTGAATCTAAGAGCTGCAAATGGAAGGACACACTCGGATCTGAGCGGAGAAAACACTTACAATAGGATACGCTCCCCTTCCTGAATAGATTACATTCTTGTTGATGTACGATTATGGGGGGATCTTTTGGATATGGTTGTCAAACATTCCTTAGACAGCGGCCATAATCCTCTTTGTTTGCAAATTAATAATGGCTGGTCACCTTCCACGACAGAGGCATCAATGCCTCCTTTAATGTCGACAAGAAAGGTAAGCCTTTCCAATTGCAATAGACGCCTTAAATGGCACAAAGTCTTGCAGCAAGAATACAAACTACAAAGCATCAGGGAATTTCTTGACCAAAAGAACTTGGAGCTCGAAACGCTATACAGAGAAGCTGAGAACCTTTCCACTTTCTCTCTGTTCTATCGAGAAACATTAGATAAGATAGGTTCCTTTTTTATTGTAGAAGGGAATTGTCAAGACCAGCTACGTCGTCCCTTGCCTTGCCTTGAAGCTGAAGTCTTGAGGATGACGTAGAGTATTTTGCAGAGACGCAAGACACCAACTTCCCTGACCACTAAGTTAAACCTTACTGAAATACAATTCACAGCAAGACTAAACTAGAAATTAGGGAAGAGGGCCGGTACTGGACGTTGGCGAAAGGTTGTTGCCGGGTTCTTGCTGTCGACCTGCGGAACAACAAGCACCCAAATTTTACTACAACAAGTCTTTCCCTAAGACAATTCTTAACTACCCCTAAATCTGAAACATACTACAACCACTAGCCTAACCCCTCCCTCTGTAACTAGAGTCTGTGTCTCTTTTGTAAATCGCCTACCTGCGATCAGTGTTGTGTGGCTTTCGTCCAGTATTTCTTTGTCTTGTCTTGTCGTGATGATTTTTGGGTCTGGTATCTCTTTTGTCTTGTCTCAGGCTGACCTTGAGGAAGTTAAAGAAATAAATTCCTGTATTAGTAATTACCTTCTAATTCTCTAATCAAGGAAACCAAACTCCTTGAAATTCACTTACTATGTATCTCTTTATCAGTCTCCATCCAATAATGGATTCTTGATTGGCTGAGAAAACAACCTTTTAAAATACCAAGCCTTCCAAAAAGTATCTTTCAGTTACATCAATGCACATTTATCAAACATGAGGTTTTGCACAACTCACTGAAAATAACAGAGCATAAAGTATTGCACATAAGTTATCTACTACTCCAAGAATAATTCTTTTGCCTAAAAACACAATGTCCAAAAACTGAATTAAAGTTCCTAAAAGAAATAAGCCTTTCGTCTTGTTTTCAGAGAAAGTCTTTAGTTCAGAAATGCTCTCTTGACCTTTCTTGCGATGGGCGCCTTGATTAAAGAATTCTAAAAATAGTACTTAGCTTCTTCGAGGAGAAAGGAAAGCCTCAGAAGACGTTTCCTGCCGCTGTTCTTTCCGATGTTTCCTGAAGAGGCCTGGAGAGGTTCAGTGCGCGATCCTTCCTTGGAGCCGGGCGGAAGGCAAAGCATCTTCTGGAGGGTTGGGTGCGGTTTAAATAGTGAACCGCACCCAGCCGCGCCCTTTTGCGCACAGACAGCGTGCGTGCGTGCAGCGCATCCAGCCGCGCCCTTCAGCGCAAGCTTGCGTGCGTGTAGCGCTGAATCAGTACACAAGGCCCTTACCTGCAAAGAGGCCGGTGTCCTGCACTTCGGCAAATGTGTAGGCAAAGGCTCACTTGACTAATTCAAATTCGGATTCATTCTTTAATACAAAAGATGTGAGAAAAAGCGAGCAATAACAATAATACAGGATCAAATGGAAAAGTTTAAATGTTTAGTCACATAAGCAAAAATGGAAAGTCACGACTTTCATAGTACACAATCACACTGACAATCAGTTGCGTGCTGGGTGCACGGGAAAGGGGTGGGTTTTTCTGAAGGGGTTTCTACCTCATGAACAATCACACTGACAATCAGCTGCGTGCTGGGTGCACGGGAAAGGGGTGGGTTTTTCTGAAGGGGTTTCTACCTCATGACAGTACTCCCTCCTCAAGATCCCCCCAAGAACTGTAGCAATCGGTTTCGGTTTGTCAGGGTGCCGAATATGAAAGGCTCTAAGTAACTTTGGAGCATTTTTTAAGTGCTCCAAAGGTTCCCATGATCTTTCTTCTGGGCCGAATCCCTTCCAATCTAAAAGGTAGAAAAGTTTTCCTCTGACTCTTTTAGAATCTAGGATTGACTTAACCTCGAATTCAGGATGACCCTCAATTTCAATTGAGGGGGGAGACTGGATCAGGCGGGTTTTGGACAGAAATGGTTTGACCAAAGAAACATGAAATACTGGGTGTATCAAGTATTTTTCGGGAAGATCTAATTTAACACAAACAGGATTGAACACCTTCAATATTGGAAAAGGACCAATGAATCTAGGGTTAAATTTCTTATTTCCCTTCAATTTTAAATTCTTGGTGCTTAACCATACTTTGTCTCCAATTTTGTACTCAGGTTGTTTGGTTCTATGTTTATCGGTTGCCCCCTTTTGCGTTTCTTTTGCCTTAGCTAAATTATATCTAGCTTCTTCTTGAATTGTAAATAGTTTAGAAACATAATCAGAAACTGCTGGTACTGACTCTACCTTGTTTGTTAGCTTAGGAATACATTTAGGGTGAAAACCGTAGTTGCAAAAGAATGGAGACATTTTGATTGAGGAATGTTCAAGATTGTTATAGGCGAATTCTAAAGGACGTAACAGATCTGACCATTCTTCAGAAACCTCAGTCAGCATGCAACGTAGGAATTGTTCAATGGTCTGGTTGGTCCGTTCTGTTAAACCATCAGTCTGAGGGTGGTAACTAGAAGACAATTTGACTTGAATATGAAGTAGAGAACTCAAATTGTGCCAAACTCGGGATATAAATTGAAACCCTCTATCCGAAATGACTACAGATGGGATGCCATGTAAGCGAATGATATGTATCATTATTAAGTGGGCAAGTTCCATTGCAGAAGGAAGTTTTTTTAAGGGAATAAAATGGGCCATACGAGAGAATTGGTCCACTATTGTTAAGATAGTTGTAAATCCCTTCTTGGTTTCAGGCAGTTCTACAATGAAGTCTAAAGATATTGAATGCCACGGTTGAGGTGGTATAGGAAGTGGCATCAAGAATCCACTAGGAGCTTGATGAGACACTTTGTTCTGAATACAAATGCTACAAGTCTCTACAAATTGTTGGATGTCGTGGAACAAAGAAGGCCACCAGAAATCTCTCTTGATGAGCTCATAAGTTTTCATTATACTGGGATGAGCTGTTAGAGGAGTATCGTGATGAAGATGAATTATGTCCTTTTTCAGTGATTCTGTAGGTACAAAAATAAGATCATGAACCAATAACAATTTGTCTCTTTCCTGTAGAAAAGGATGATCTTTCTTCCAGAGATCAAAATTCTTCCAAGGCCTTTTTAATCTCGGAAATGATATCACTGTGGGATAGACTTGCCTGAAAACAAGAATTTGGGATAACAGGAAGAATTTTTACTGGTTGGTCTGGTCCTTTACCCCCAATTCGGGATAAGGCGTCAGCTTTTAAATTCTCTTTCCCTGGTCGATAAGTGATCACGAAATTATAATCATTGAAAAACAATGACCATCGTAACTGTCTAGCTGAAAGGGCCTTCACAGATTTTAAGGCCTGAAGGTTTCTGTGATCTGTGTAAATAGTTACCGGATGGCGAGCTCCAAGCAAAAAGTGACGCCATTCTCCAAATACTGCCTTTATAGCCAATAGCTCTTTATCTGCAATTGCATAATTTTGTTCGGCTTCGGACAATTTCCAGGAATAGTAGGCTATCGGATGCATTTGTCCTGTGTCCAGATCTCTTTGAGACAAAATGCCTCCCAAGGCAAATTGTGAAGCGTCCGCTTCTACTATGAAAGGTTGACTAGGATCTGGATGGGACAAAACGGGAGCTGATGTAAACCTCTTCTTTAGCTCTTGAAATGCTTCTTCTGCAGGGGCTGACCAAAGGAACTTTACGCCTTTTCGTAATAACTTGGTAATGGGAGTTATTATTTGCGAAAAATCTTGTATGAATCGGCGATAAAAATTCGCAAATCCCAAAAAGCTTTGGATCTGCTTCACAGTAGTGGGACTTGGCCAAGAACTGACTGCATTAACCTTGTTAGGATCCATCTCAATTCCCATGGGACTGATGACATAGCCAAGAAAATCCACTTTAGAGACATGAAATAGGCTCTTTTCAAGTTTTACGTAAAGGGAATTTGAAAGCAGTTTTTGGAGAATAGCGCGGACTTGCTGCACATGCTCTTGCTCAGAATTAGAGTAGATGAGAATATCATCTATGTAAACTACACAGCATACATCAATGAATTCATGCAAAACCTCGTTTATAAAGAATTGAAAGGCCGCGGGAGCGTTGCAGAGTCCGAAAGGCATAACTTGATATTCAAAGAGGCCAAACTTGGTGCGAAAGGCCGTCTTCCACTCGTCACCCTTTCGTACTCGTACAAGGTGGAATGCTCCACGCAGATCCAATTTCGTATAAATGGTTGCCTTCTTTATCTGGTCCAAAAGTGTGGGAATTAGAGGCAGTGGATACCTATTTTTAATGGTTATGTTATTCAGGGCTCTATAATCAATGCACGTGCGCAATTCTCCTCCCTTCTTCGGAATGAAAAAAAGAGAAGAAGACACAGGTGATTTGGAATGTCGCATAAAACCGTTTGCAAGGTACTCGTCAAGATATTCTCTAAGGTGTATGTTCTCTTTTTCAGTCAGGGCATATATCCTACTACAGGGCAAGGTGGCACCAGGTACAAGATCTATCCTACAGTCGAAGTCCCTGTGTGGAGGTAAAGTATTAGCTTTAGTTTTGTCAAAAACATTTAGAAGATCTGAGTAATCTGTGGGTACTCCATCTAAGGCCAAAATCTTAGGAGCTGTTTCAGTTCTGAAATCAAACCCCTGGATTACGTCTTCCATCTTGTCTAGCAGAAAACAATGTTGTGAACAATGAGAGGATTTGAAGGTCACAGTTTTCGAAACCCAGTCTATTAGGGGATTGTGTTGGATCAACCAAGGAATTCCTAAAATCAACTTAAATTGGGGAGCATCAATGATGTCAAAATGAATCTTCTCCCTATGAATCTTCGAACAATCCATTTCTAATAGTTCTGTTCGTTTACATATTGGGCCAGATGATAGTTCCTTGCCATCCACTGCTCTAACAATTTCTGGATGTTCTTTAAGTATTGAATTGAATCCTAGTTTCAGAAAAAAGTGTGAATCAATGAAATTGCCAGTAGCCCCCGAATCAATAATTGCTTCTACCTTTCTAAGATTAGAGGTTGAAGTAGTACTTCTTAATTCCACAAAAATACTGAAATGCTTATACCCTAAAGGGGGAAGAGTTGAGGCCAAACTGGGATCTTTACTCGATAAACTGGCCTCCAACCTTACCGAGCACTCTCGTTTCCCGAAGATTCCTGGGTCATGGCTATTTCAGAAGTTTTAGTTTTAAGCTTATTAGGCCTAACCGGGCATTCCTTGACGAAATGTCCCGTCTTCCCGCAGTAAAGGCATTGATTCAGTTTTCGTCTCTTTTCTTTTTCCTCTTTAGAAATTGGCCCTCGTATGGTGCCTATTTGCATTGGTTCTGCCGGATCTACTCTAGGATTTACCTCTCTAGACGTTTTTTCTTTTAAGAACACTAATTTATGTTCGGACTTTCCCCTTTCTCCTCTTCTTTCTGACAAACGGTGGTTTAGCTTAACTACAAGATCTATGAACTCACTGATATCATCTGGAGGTTCTAAGATTTGAGTTATCATGTCCTTCAGTTCGTCTTTCAAACCCCTGTAAAAGATTGAAATTCTCTTGTCATAAGGCCAATCAGCTTCTAACACCAAGCGATTGAACAAAGAAATGTAATGTAGCAGATCGGAGGACCCTTGCTTTAAACTAAGAAGTTCATTATCAGCAGATTGAACAAAGACATGTTTAGCGAACATCTTTTTTAATGCTCGTTCAAAATCCTTAAAGTTATACAAAATCCGGTCATCATTTTCAACCAGAGGGACTGACCAGAGAGCTGCGTCACCTCCTAAATAAGATAACATAAAAGCTACCTTGGATGAATCATCAGGAAATGCTGAAGTCTTAGCTATGAAATGCAAATGACACTGTTGCAAAAATACTGAGAACTTGTTACTGTCCCCATAAAACCTTTCTGGCTGGGCTAATGGAGTAGGAACCGGGGTAACTACTTGAATCCGGGTCTGGGATCCGGAATCAGATGAGGTATTCTGAAAGGTAGCTGAAGACTGGAGTGCCTCTTGGAGGGAGGACATTTCCCTACGTAGGGCTACATTTTCCTGTCTTATATCTTCCAGGACGGTTGCTAAACCCTGTAAAGTGACTTGATCCATTGCGTCTGGGCAAAATAATTCTCGTGGGCTTTGCCTTCTGTCAAGACCAGCTACGTCGTCCCTTACCTTGCCTTGAAGCTGAAGTCTTGAGGATGACGTAGAGGATTTTGCAGAGACGCAAGGGACCAACTTCCCTGACCACTAAGTTAAACCTTACTGAAATACAATTCACAGCAAGACTAAACTAGAAATTAGGGAAGAGGGCCGGTACTGGACGTTGGCGAAAGGTTGTTGCCGGGTTCTTGCTGTCGACCTGCGGAACAACAAGCACCCAAATTTTACTACAACAAGTCTTTCCCTAAGACAATTCTTAACTACCCCTAAATCTGAAACATACTACAACCACTAGCCTAAACCCTCCCTCTGTAACTAGAGTCTGTGTCTCTTTTGTAAATCGCCTACCTGCGATAAGTGTTGTGTGGCTTTCGTCCAGTATTTCTTTGTCTTGTCTTGTCGTGATGATTTTTGGGTCTGGTATCTCTGTTGTCTTGTCTCAGGCTGACCTTGAGGAAGTTGAAGAAATAAATTCCTGTATTAGTAATTACCTTCTAATTCTCTAATCAAGGAAACCAAACTCCTTGAAATTCACTTACTATGTATCTCATTATGAGTCTCCTTCCAATAATGGATTCTTGATTGGCTGAGAAAAGAACCTTTTAAAATACCAAGCCTTCCAAAAAGTATCTTTCAGTTACATCACTGCACATTTATCAAACATGAGGTTTTGCACAACTCACTGAAAATAACAGAGCATAAAGTATTGCACATAAGTTATCTACTACTCCAAGAATAATTCTTTTGCCTAAAAACACAATGTCCAAAAACTGAATTAAAGTTCCTAAAAGAAATAAGCCTTTCATCTGGTTTTCAGAGAAAGTCTTTAGTTCAGAAATGCTCTCTTGACCTTTCTTGCGATGGGCGCCTTGATTAAAGAATTCTAAAAATTGTACTTAGCTTCTTCGAGGAGAAAGGAAAGCTTCAGAAGACGTTTCCTGCCGCTGTTCTTTCCGATGTTTCCGGAACAGGCCTGGAGAGGTTCAGTGCGCGATCCTTCCTTGGAGCCGGGCGGAAGGCAAAGCATCTTCTGGAGGGTTGGGTGCGGTTTAAATAGTGAACCGCACCCAGCCGCGCCCTTTTGCGCACAGACAGCGTGCGTGCGTGCAGCGCATCCAGCCGCGCCCTTCAGCGCACCGACAGCTTGCGTGCGTGTAGCGCTGAATCAGTACACAAGGCCCTTACCTGCAAAGAGGCCGGTGTCCTGCACTTCGGCAAATGTGTAGGCAAAAGCTCACTTGACTAATTCAAATTCGGATTCATTCTTTAATACAAAAGATGTGAGAAAAAGCGAGCAATAACAATAATACAGGATCAAATGGAAAAGTTTAAATGTTTAGTCACATAGGCAAAAATGGAAAGTCACGACTTTCATAGTACACAATCACACTGACAATCAGTTGCGTGCTGGGTGCACGGGAAAGGGGTGGGTTTTTCTGAAGGGGTTTCTACCTCATGAACAATCACACTGACAATCAGTTGCGTGCTGGGTGCACGGGAAAGGGGTGGGGTTTTCTGAAGGGGTTTCTACCTCATGACAGGAATACAGCAACAAAGAGACGTTTGGCACGGCCCACAAACCCATGGTATTCACCAGCGTGTAGGGAGAAGAGGCAGGCACTATCTCTAGCTGTCAGAAAGAAAGATTCATCAGCAATTAGAGCAGCAAGAGAGGGTTGCTCCAGGGTATTAGTGGAAGCCAAACGCAACTGGGACGAGACACATTGGCAGGACCTTAAACACGCCTCCAATCAAAAGGACCCAACCTTATTTTGGGAGCTAATTAATTTATTTATTATTTATTTATTAATAACATTTATAAATCGCTAACAAAGGCCCGAGGGCGTCTCGGCGCTAAAGTATCTGCAGTAATTAACCCAAGAGGGAAGAGCAGTGTTTACTGATTAAAAGGCTTAATTTACTGATTAAAAAGCCAGGTCTTAAGTTGTTTACGGAAGGACCATAGCGAAGGGCTTGTTTTAATCGAGTGAGGCAGAGAGTTCCAGAGCTTGGGGCTGACACAAGGAATCTTCTGTCACCCCATGCGACAGATCTGGTCCAAGGAATCACAAGGTCATTTAGGCTGGAGGAGCGTAGGGTTCTGGACGGACAGTAGGGGGTGAGATTTTGGGCAAGGAAAGCTGGTTCCAATTTATGCAAGGCCTTGTAGACTATACAGAGGGATTTAAATTTTATCCTATTTCTGATAGGTAGCCAATGTAAGTCTCGGATGGTATTCGAGGCAGATTGATATTTGGGAAGTCTTCCCAGTAGCCTAGCAGCAGAGTTTTGAACCATTTGCATTTTGTTCAGAACTCCTTCTTGAGCATTTAGGAACAGGGCGTTACAGTAATCAAGGGTGGATAATACTGAAGAGGAAACCAAGGTTTTGCCAGCTGTATCGGGAAGGAAGGGAAGGATTTTCTTGATAAGTCTTAGTTTAAAAAAGGCCGAGGAGGTGATCTGGTTGGCATGTGAAAGAAAAGTGAGGCGATCATCAAAAATGACTCCCAAATTCCTGACCTTGCCAACCGGCTCGGACGGGGGGCCAAATGACGAAGGCCACCAATGCGGAGACCATTCCGGGATCAGATGTCCAAAAATTACTACTTCCGTCTTTTTGGAATTCAATTTTAGGCAATTGGAAGCCATCCAAGTCCCAATTGCCAGCATGCCTAAGTTAAGGTCATCTGCTCTTTTGTGGCCGTCATTCTTGATGGCAAGGACTAACTGGGTGTCATCTGCATAGGACGTAAGGCTCATCCCATGGGCACGAATGATGTTGGCAAGGTCCGACACATAAATGTTGAAAAGTGTCGGACTTAGGGATGAGCCTTGCGGTACTCCACATGGCAGAGACAAGGTAGGCGAATGGAAAGATCCCAGTGTAACCACCTGAGTCCTATCAGCCAAAAAAAGGCCAGAAGTTTCTTCGCATTATGAAGAACACCCATGTTCTCGACACGGTCAATCAGGGTAGCATGTCGAAAGCTGCTGATAAATCAAGCAGTATTAAGACTGCTGTCCCCCCGGCATCACGGATGGTTCTGATATCATCCGCGGCTTTTATCAAAGCCATCCCTGTCCCATGGCATTGGCGGAAGCCAAACTGGGATTCGTCCAAAAGATGATGTTCCTCTAAGAAAGCCGTGAGTTGTTGGTTCAGTGCTTTTTCGGCTATTTTTGCCAGAACTGGAAGGCTGGCAATAGGACGGTAATTCTTTAACTCTTCCATATCAAGATGTGGTTTCTTTAGCAATGGTTTGATGAGGGTTTTTTTAAAGGGGCTGGATAAGTGCCAGTACTGAACATGGAATTACAAATCAGAGTGAAGCTTTGAGCTGCACTCCTGAGGCGGAAGCCGGGAGAGACTTCATTTTTAAAATTGTAAATTGTCACAGAATTACTTGTGTAATTTGTTTTTTAAAATCACTCACTTGTCGGAATTTGGCTGCTGGAAACAGCGGAGCCAGCGCTGACACAGCACGCAAACTGTCAAACACTCCTCGCGCCACGAGCAGAGGCCACGCTCCCTTTTTAGGCCAGGCCCCCCGCCGACTCCTACTTATAGACGCTGATTCAAGGGCGCCAAGTAGAAGCTTTGAGCTGCACTCCTGAGGCGGAAGCCGGGAGAGACTTCATTTTTAAAATTGTAAATTGTCACAGAATTACTTGTGTAAATTGTTTTTTAAAATCACTCACTTGTCGGAATTTAGCTGCTGGAAACAGCGGAGCCAGCGCTGACACAGCACGCAAACCGTCAAACACTCCTCGCGCCACGTGCAGAGGCCATGCCCCCTTTTTAGGCCACGCCCCCGCTGACTCCTACTTATAAACGCCAATTCAAGGGCGCCAAGTAGTAGCTTTGAGCTGCACTCTGAGGCGGAAGCCAGGAGAGACTTCATTTTTAAAATTGTAAATTGTCGCAGAATTACTTGTGTAAATTGTTTTTTAAAATCACTCACTTGTCGGAATTTAGCTGCTGGAAACAGCGGAGCCAGCGCTGACACAGCACGCAAACCGTCAAACACTCCTCGCGCCACGAGCAGAGTCCACGCCCCCTTTTTAGGCCACGCCCCCACGGTCCTCAATCACTGGCACAGTATAAATCATGTGCTTCTTCCGGTCGCGCAGCCCGTCTGCGCCCGTCTGCGCCCGTCCGCGACCGACCGGGACCAGGGGCCACCCCCCTGGTCAACCATTAATCCAGACCATAAGCTATCTCCCGCAATCCATTCGGCAACTAAACCAAACAGGTGGGCTATCCTGTCTACATACATGGGACCCTTCTACCCAACACCTGCAATCAGTGCGGTTCTCGTTTCTCTCATGGTATAAAGAATCCCACATCATTTTCCATGCTGCTGCTTAACTGCCGTTCGCTTCCCAAACACTCTGCGGAAATCTCTCTATTGTTAGAAGAGAGAAGCCCAGATGTCTTTTTCGCCACAGAGACCTGGTTACAGGAACACTCAGAACCCGACCTGGTGCAAGCACTTCCACCGGGCTATCAAATACTCCGCCTCGATCGAAAAAAGGGCATCGGCGGCGGTCTAGCTATAATCTGCAAATCAGATTATATTGTCACCAGCACCCCTGTAGACTTCCCAGACTGCGAATGCCTTCCTTTTTTCATAAAATTAAGTGCTACACATACCTTCTCGGGTATGCGTATATATCGTCCTCCTGGACCATAAAGGCAGTTTCTAACAGACCTCACCTGGATCGCGCAAATCTTGCAGTTAGCGCTGCCAATTTCACAATTCTGGGTGACCTTAACATCCACTTGGATGACCCAAATGACTCCATAGCAAGGGAACTATCCTTAGGCTTAAGCGCCCTTGAACTACACCAGCATATCTCTGGGCCCACCCATCTAAAGGGTCATCTTCTGGACCCTGTCTTCAGCAACTGTAATAACCTTCACATCGGAAATTCTTCTCCCCTTCCCTGGTCCGACCACTTCCTCATCCCGCTCACCTGGACCCTGCCCTCTCACCCCCCCAAACCCCCGATGATACAACGATCTCGCAACTGGTCTCAACTCCACCTACCCGAGTGGGAGGATCTCCTACAAAGTACCAAACCCACCAATACTTCTACTCCCACCCAAGACAATGATACCTACAACCTATGGATCACCAGCTCCCTTGATACAGTTTTACCACTAAAAAACTCCCACCCCAAGCGGGGCAATCCTACAGCCCCATGGTACACAAATGAACTACGAGAGGCCAAACGTGTATGTAAACGACTGGAGAGGAAATGGCGCCTCAGCTACCTCCCATCAGACAAAACTAGTTACAGAACAGCAATTAAAAATTACAAAACGGAAATTCATCTAGCGCAATCTAAATACTTCGAACTCAAGATTGAGAACTCAGCTTCCAAACCCAAAGAGATCTACCGAATAGCCAAAACCCTCCTGCAACTTCCAGAACCTGCAAAGCACCATAACAACACTCAGATCCACTGTGAGGAAATAGCTGACTTCTTTCACCAGAAAATAGAAACCATCAATTCTTCTTTTTCCCACCCCGTCACTCTACCCACAGATTTCGTCAACACAGGGTGTACGATAGTCCCTTCTCACGATCTCAACAGCTTTCCTCCTTTAGATCTCACCAACTGGAGAAACTTATGGGACAGGTTAAATCTGGATCACCTACCGACCCAGCACCTCCCAGTACCCTCACCCAGATTACTCATCTGATCTCGCCCACCATCCTAAACCTGCTCAATTCCTCACTCCATACTGGTATTGTCCCTCCTCTATGGAAGAGAGCAATGGTCAGAGCTCTATTAAAAAAACCTAATCTTGACCAATCCAACCCCGCCAATTACCGTCCCATCTCCCTCTTACCATGGCTCAGTAAACTCCTCGAGAAGCATGTCAACTCCGCTCTCACCGACTTCTTAGAAGCCAATAACATCCTAGATCTCTCCCAGACCGGCTTCAGGCCCCGTCAAGGAACGGAGACGGCACTGATTGCAGTTACGGAGGAGGCACGAAGGATCTTGGACGATGGCGGATCCACGGCCATCGTCCTACTTGACCTAAGTGCCGCCTTCGACACTGTCAATCATAATATCCTACTCCAGCGGATTGAGGGAATAGGACTGTTGGGGACCGCTCTCAGCTGGATGAGATCTTTCCTGACTGACAGATCCTTCAGGGTTTTTGAGAAGGACTTCTCCTCTGCCAGTAGACCTCTTAATTGTGGAGTTCCTCAGGGCTCCTCCCTGAGCCCCACCCTTTTTAATGTCTATCTGCGCCCCCTAGCTGATGTCGTCCGCCCATTTGGTGTGAAAATCGTCTCTTACGTGGACGACACGCAGCTAGTGGTATCATTGGACCCCCCCCCCTAAACTCTCATCACAGCCTACACAAATGCCTGGAAGCAGTCGCCACCTGGATGTCCGGCTCTTGTCTCAAACTTAACGGGGACAAAACAGAGATAATGCTCCTTGGCAATAACATCGCAAAAACCATTGATTCCATCTGGCCTCTCTGTTTAGGTAATCCCCCGCAACCCAAGGAGCAAATCAAGAGCCTAGGCATCTGGCTGGACAACACCCTCTCTTTCAACCATCAGGCTACCAAGCTAGCTGCCACTTGCTTTGGGTTGATGAGACTGATTCGCAAAATTCTCCCTCTCCTCCCATTCCATTCGAGACAAATTATGGTTCAAGGACTGATCCTCTCCCGCCTCGATTGTGGAAATGCCCTATACCTCGGAGCACCCCAATCCACACTCAACTGACTCCAGGTTATTCAAAACTGTGCGGCAAGAATCCTCCTGAACGTTCCTCGCCGAACCTCAGTAAGAGCCAGACTGAGAGACCTTCACTGGCTCCCGGTGAGAGCCAGAATCAAATTTAAGAGCATGTGCATTGCACATCGCTCTTACTGGGGAACAGGCCCCCTCATCAATTCCCCCCTGGTGAAAGCCTATCAGCCCACCCGTTCTCTCAGATCTGCGACCTCCCACCTCGCCTCAGTACCACGCATCAGGAAGGCCAGATGTGGTGGTCGAGCGCTCTCCTACAATCTAGCCAGGATCTGGAACTCCCTCCCTCTCCACATCAGATCCGAACCTAACCTCCTCACTTTCCGGAAAACTCTCAAAACCTGGCTATTCAGCAAAACTTCGGCTTAAAACCTCACTCCGCCTCTCCCCTCCCACCTCTCTGAAACAGTTCATGCTCTCTACAGCGCTGGGACGCCCCTGGGTAGCCAACGCGCTCTACAAATCCTCATTCCATTCCATTCCAGTGATGGCAGGAAGAACAGCTTTTATTACAGGTAGAAAAACTTTAACCGGACATGGGTCCAGAGCGGAAGCCGATCTGATGGTAGATAGGATATCCGCAGTCTGGGTGCTGGAGATATCTGTGAACTGAGAAAGAGTTGGACCGGTACAGGATGTAGTGAATGGCTTAGAGGGAGTGTTGATATTGTTGGCAAAAACCGAGTAAATGCCATTGACCTTGCTAAAGAAAAAGTTGGCCAAAGCATCGCAGAGAGATTGGGAAGGAGGAGGAGTCAAATTTTGGGAGAGACCGGCTAACTGTTTAGTGGTTTCGTATAGCGCTTTGTTGGAATTTTTGGCATGTTCAATTCTATCGCTGTAAAAGTTTTTCTTGTCGTCCCTAATCATAATTTTATATGTAGCCAACGTGTCTTTATATTTTATTTTAGCCTCTCCCGAATAGTCTTTCCGCCAGTGCCTCTCCTTATTTCTACACTGCTGCTTCTGTAATCTTAAGGCCTCGGAAAACCAGGGGGCTGATGGGGCGGGCCTATTACGAGAGTGTTGTTTGATCGGGACCAGAGAGGTGGCGGCAGAACCCACCCACTTGTTGAATTGCATAATGGCAATATTGGGGTCGGCAGATAGGAGGGGAGTAGATTTAATCAGAAGTGTTTCAAGGCTGGAATTATCAATGTCATTCCACGCCTGAAAAGATTGGCGAGAGGTAGAAGACGATTTAGAGGCCCGATAGGCCCCGGAGTTAATAATGGTCAGTGTAGCCAGGATAGCATGGTGATCTGACCATGCTAAGGGAAAGATTTGTGGAACATGTAGATGTAAGGAATAGTAATGGATCTGATCCAATCCCAAATCACATCACAGGGCAACAATGGCATGACCATTTTTCTAACCTATATTCGGGAGATGCAGGTCCCTCGCCCCTCCAAACAGAGATTTACACTACTATCCCAGGGGTTTCCCCGCCACTCGACTGCTTTGATCTCCATGAGGTAGACCTAGCAATAAATAGTATTTCTTCCGGAAAGGCTGCGGGACCTGACAGCCTTCCTGGAGATCTGCTTTTGCACGATCCGAAGCCCTGGGCCCATTTTATTTTATTTTGATGAACCTAATAGCCAGAGGGTCTACAGTCCCTGATTCATGGAAAAGCGCGGAGGTTGTCTCAATTTACAAAAAGGGAAATAGGGAGGACCCTGCCAACTACAGGCCTATTAGTTTAATCGACATGATCCAGAAGGTGGTTGGCAGGGTGCTCCTTATGAGGTTAAGGTCGTGGATGGAGGACGGGAACATCCTTTCCCATTATCAATCAGGCCTCAGGCAAAAGGTGGGCACAATGGACCAGGTCTTCAGATTTTTTATGATCCACTGGAAAGCAGTGGTGATTGGGAAAGGCAGTATGTATTTGGCCTTCATAGATCCGAAGACCGCATTCAATCTTGTACCGTAAAACGTTTGCATGAGAACAACTATGCCAGAATCAGGTGGGGCTCACAGGGGCAGCTGACGTAGAGGGTCGTGGTGAATAGGGGGGTCCGCCAGGGATGCGTGCTGGCCCCTATACTGTTCTCTTTATTCATGAACGGGGTGGTAGACCATCTTAGAGAGGAACCAGCAGGCGTTCCAGTCCTGGCAGGGGAAAAAACCCCAACACTCCTATTCGCTGACGATACCCTCCTGATCTCTAAAACTCTGGAAGGTCTCCAAAAACATCTAAATAGGTTTAGCCTTTTTTGTAACTCGTGGGGGCTGATAATAAATACAAACAAAACAAAGTTAATGACAATCAACCCATCGAAATGGTTCAGAAACGGCATTACCCTGAACGATATTGCACTATTCACCGTCGAGTTCTTTGACTATCTGGGAATCCGGGGCTCCAAAGGTATGAAATGGAGTTCCCATTTAGCCAAAATGCTCTTAAGCCACAAGCGGGTGTCTGGGGCTATTGTAAGGGAAAAACACCTCGTGTAAGTAGGCCAGTTGCCCCGGCCCTCATGACCTATGATGGCAAAGCGCTTCTCACGGCCCTATACGGGGCCGAACTTTGGGGCCTCGAGAATACTACCGAACTTGTTACATCCGAAAACAAGTTTTGTCTTGTCTCTCTCCCAATTCCCACCCCGCTGAAGCCCCTATTTTACGATATGGGAAGAAGTCCCATACAGGACATTGCACGCCTTCACCCCCTACTCTTTTGGGTTAGCATAAGAAGGACCCCACAGCTGTCCAACTATGCTGCTGCTCTTAGCAAATTGATAACAGCTGATACAGGGAACAGGATCAAATGGATCACCAATCTTAGGCAGCTTTTAATTGACATAGGATTTGGGGAGGCTTGGGCCAGCCAGATTCCTTCATCCAAGCAGGAATTAGGCAATGGGTACAGGCAGAAGAGACACGCAATCCTAAAATGGGGAAACTCACTGAGTTGTTTCTTGAGCACAAATCCATCCGAAAACTAGAACCCTTTCTTGATTTCATCCAGAGACCTAGGGACAGGGCGCTCTACTTGACGATGAGACTGGGGATTCTCCCGCTCAATGAGGTGACAGCAGCGTGCAACTCACCATCTGCACACTGTCCAGGCTGTGTAGCTCCTAATGAGTCTATTACCCATTTTTTCTTCGCGTGCCCAGCCTACAGGATGGCTAGATCCAAATGACTCAAACCAGTCTGTAAAAAGCTAGGCTCCAAGAACTATTGTGTCGCACTACGCATCTTAAAAACTGACACCTCCTCCCTTACTATGGTTTGTGGTGTGGCCAAATATCTGGGTTGTGCATGGATAATAAGAACTAAGCTTCTAGCAAAAATCAGTATTGCGGCAGCCTCCATGCATGCTACATGATGAATCTGCTCTGAATATTGTCATCCATGGTTTTAATGAAATCCTTCGTATAAATATTTTTTTAATTGTAGATGTATGATGTATAGTATGATCTACTTCTTTTATGCGGTGCTACATATTTTTTTAAAAATATGAATTTTAGATGTATATGCTTTTATGATAAATTTGTATCGAATAAAGTTTAAAAGAAAAAAAATACAAATCAAGCTTTCCAGCATACTGTAAGTAGCTGCCTGCCTTTTTCTTAGGGAGAGATCTTATCTTGACAGACTTAGGAACCTTAACAGTGTAAACAGCTTTAGCAGAACTATCTTAAATTTGTGCAGCAAGGAGAAGTAAACAAAAAAAATGGTTCCAAACCAAAGCGAATGAACACAGTAATTCGGTTAAGGGAACTGATAGGAGCCACCTTTTTAAGATATATTAAATACAAGAGATTTCACAAGGACAGCACAATGGCCGTGCAGGCGAAACTTAAAAACAAGGCAATCTCGAGCAGTTAACTTCAAACACTCTCCAGTGCTGAAAGTTAAGCTGCTCGGTGTGCTCCTCCTTCCACCTCTACTGGTATGAATGACAGTGCAACGCCCAAAACACTTTTTAACACCAGCCACCCCTGGTTAATGTATGCTAAACCACATGGAATTGGGAACTGTGTCGTTTTACGACCTGTAAATCCAATTCTATGAGTTAATTTCCCATTTCATGAGGTTCCACTCATAATTGCGTCGGATTAGTATAATTTTACTAAATAGTAACATAAATTGTGCGTTCAGATTTACCATCCCGCCAGTATCGTGCAGCCGGTAATTAGGGGCAGAGTGTTAGAAGAAACAAGTGTGCACAAAAATAGTTATGAGAACTGTAAAGTTTCATTGCAGACAGTTCAAAGTTCTGTGATTTAGATAAAAAGACATATTTCGAGTATGAGTTGATGTAAGTCTGCGAAGGCCTGCTTTATGAACTGTTTGGTGAGGCATATTATCAAGAAAGGCGATACATTATCGCCGCTTTAGAGGCATGAAACTGCCGCTAAAGCGGCGAAAATGGCCTTGATAATATGCCCTTGTGAATTCCCATAGCAGCCCAGGTTAACTCCAGAACCTGGGCTGCTATGGGAATTCACGAGGACATATTATCAAGGCCATTTTCGCCGCTTTATCTGCAGTTTCCTGACACTAAATCGGTGTTAATTTTATCGCCTCTCTTGATAATATGCCCCATAGTGTATAAACTATAGGAACAACTCAACAGACAGAAATGTGTCATAGGGAGAAAGCAAAGTTCTCCTCATCGCTCCAGTCAGTCTTTAGAGCAAGTCTGACCTGCAGTGACAGAAAGTGTAAACCCAATTCAATATGCCAAGTAGACTCTTGTCATGGGATCATGAACGTATTCATAAGAGCGGAGGGTTGTTTAATGCCAATGCACATCATCATAAAACCATATAGGATACATGTGTGTTCCCTTTCTTGCTTACTTACTGTGAACATGGAGTATCCAAGTGAGTATCCTGTCAGGATGTCTAACTAGTCCATTCATGAATCAAACATTTTAGAGGAGGATAATGTTAATAGAAAAGCTTAAAATGAAATCGGCCCGAGCGTCTTCACAATATCAGAGGACACTGAACGTCTTTTGGCAGAAGCTTTCTAAAATGAATTTAAAATACGTATTCAATAAAAAATAACATGAATGGTAATGTCAAATATCGGAGGACAGATTTTCATAATTTTTTTAAGATAGTAGTCCACAAATCACGTCTTTATAATATCTGGTAGTTTAGGACCTGCCACCTATTTTTGAGAATGTTTAGTATAGCTCCTCATTTCACATCCAGTAACCATTGTGAGGAAAGGCAAGCCTACAGTACAGCCCTAAAGTTATGCTGGACTAGCAGTCAGGCTCCTGACTGCTAGTCCATAGATCCATAGAGAAGCAGTAACTCCCTTAAGCACCTCACATTAAACATAGTTGTTGGCTGTCTTCAGTGATAGAATGATGGAGTTATTGATTTATCCTCATTCACAGTGTCCTGCTCAGGGTCACAACTAGCATCCTTCCATTAAGGCTGAGGAGTGTGCGCTTCGACAGGGGACAGACTTTGCTTCACAAAATGACACTATTAGTGTCCTCAATCTGTTTGATAACCCTCAATGGAAGGATGACTGGTGCAGAAACTTCAGGGAGAATGGAAAGGGGCGACCACTCGGCCCCCCCGAATTTATGGTTGGGTGCCCCGATCCTCCCGGGAAGCCATTTTGGGTGGGGGGCGTGCCTCGGCTGGTATGCCCGAAGCGGCGTAGCCGGGGCGCGCCTTTTCCCATCCAAGAAAGGTTGTCCTAGACACCTACACCGATGACCACGCCCAGTAGGCGTACCGGCGGAGGGTACACGCCCTCCCGAAGAAGAATATATAGAGCGGGAATCCGAAGAAGCGTCCTCTTGTTCCTGTGCTCTGAAGGCTGCACCCACTCGTTGCTCGTGAGCCCTCGACGGAACAAGGAGCAATTTTGAGAACTTGTAATTCTTGTGTTTCTCTTTCAGTGATTTTAAAGCGAAGGATCCAGGACCGTGTTGATCGACTCGGAGCGGATAATCGAGACCATGTCTGGCAAGAAGGCAGGAAAGGGTTCCGAGACAGACAAGGTGCTACGCATGTTGGTGAACAGAATTGCGGGCATGGAACGAAAAGTCGGACAAGTCCCAGCGCTTGGTCGAGATTTGGCGGTCGTCAAGAAGCAACTGGCCGCGATGAACAAGCCTGGTAACCCTAAGAAGGTAATAGGCCCGGCCTTGCCGGGAATCGTTCCCGAGGGTAGAGGGAAACGGGTCAAGAGGAGGGCGGGTGCAGGGGAGGTTCCGGTCCCTGAGGTACCCCCGGTCACCCCTGTAACACCAGCTAATGCCCCGGAACCAATCCCAGACGCGGGTCAACCGATCCCGGTTGTGATTACGCCCGCTACCGACGAGGATATGCCTCCTGAATTGGCCACCCAGTTGGCCGCATGGCTCAATAAGAAGGCAGGGGGTGCTACGGCGCCCGGAGACACGGCCGAAGAGGCCAAGTTACTAATCCAGCAGTTGCGGCAGTTGCGAGATGCCGCAAAGGTGAATCTTCCTCTTGTTTCCCCACAGGTGATACCGGAAGGACCGGCGGCTGGTCGCGAGATAACTGCAGGAACAACGACCGAACCGGGTAAGCTCGCTTTGCCGCTGGCGGGGGAGGGATCGTTACCCTCAAGACGGGAGAGGGTGGTACAACATATCCCGATTGCCACGAAAGAATTGATATGGGCAGACAAGTATGTCAATATGTTTTCGTTATTAACTGACCATCGCGAGATGGAATATGCTAAAACTCAGAAAGATGTGTGGCACCCGAGCGTCTGGCGCGCCAAGATGGCTGAGTTTAGGGTGGAGGAGACGATAACGAATTGGGCGAAGGCCTTTGCTATGTTTACTGCGATTATTGGTGAACGTAAGCCCGAGGTATTGACTGAACTGTCTTGTTATCAAACTCGTATAATGGATTTTTATGAAATGTATGAGGGGGACGAATGGAAAGGTTACGACATGAAATTCCGTAAAGCAAAAGAGTATGATTCCTCTCTGACATGGGACTGCCTCGACTCAATTTCATGGCATAAACAACTCCTGACTGGGACCGCAGGGACATCCTCCCCAGGCGGGAGTCGGTCGGGGGTTTCCCGCCAAAAGCCCGCGGTGCCCTTTCGAGCAGGCGCCGGTAGTGACCACCAGCCGAAAACCGGCGGGAATGGTGGAAAGCGGGGGGTCTGTTGGGGCTTCAATTGAGGCAACTGTAACAGACCGCAGGGAACATGTAGGTTCAAGCATGTGTGCGCGGGCTGTGGGAATTCTTCACACCCGGAGAGTTCATGTAGATCGAGAAATAACGGGGCGGGAGGTAAAGGAGGGTCCAAGCAGGACTGAGGTGGGTCATTGTGAACAATTGCCTACTCCCGTTGATCTCATGGCTATGACTCCTTGGTTAAACAAATACCCTGATCATGTCTCCGCTGGGGTGTTGAGGGAGGGATTCTTATACGGCTTCCACAACCCGGCGGGGGATTTTCGTGGGGAACCTTTTTGTAAAAACCAGCTATCAGCGCAGCATAATCCAAGTGTGGTAGAGAGAAAAAACGCAAAAGAAGTGAGTCTAGGGCGAGTGGCGGGGCCTTTTCAGCACCCGCCGGTGGCGGATTTCATCTTTTCCCCATTAGGGGTGGTCCTGAAGAAGGACCCGGGGGAGTTTAGGCTGATCCATAATCTGTCTGCTCCAAAGGGTTGTTCGGTAAACGATGCTATTGGTCCAGAAGTTTGTTCGGTGCGGTACGCATCATTCGATGATGCCGTCACCATGTTAAATCGCCTGGGCCCCGGGGCGCTGATGGCGAAATCAGATATTGAATCAGCGTTCCGGTTGCTCCCGGTACACCCACAGGATCAGCGTTTGCTCGGTTTGGCATTCCAAGGGAATTATTACATGGATAAATGCATGCCGATGTGTTGCTCCATTTCTTGTGCCTATTTTGAAAAATTAAGCTGTTTTTTAGAGTGGGCATTCACCGAGGCCACAGGGCATAGGCATGTTATGCATTATCTAGATGACTTTCTGTTCTTGGGGGCAGCCGGCGACACGAAATGTGCGCAGGCGCTACAGGACTTTTGCATCCTCATGAAGGAGTTTGGAGTCCCATTGGCACCAGGTAAGACGGTTGGACCATCTACTTCACTGGAGTTTCTGGGAATCGAGCTCGATTCTGTGGAGGGATGTTTCCGTTTGCCAGTGGGAAAAGTAGCTAAATTTAGGGCTTCCCTGGAACTTTGCCTTAGTAAGGAGAAAGTGACCCTTCACCAGTTACAGCAAACAGTGGGTCAACTTAACATAGCCTTGAGAGTTATAGCAATGGCCCGCCCCTTTTCACGCTCTATTGCACAAGCTATGGTTGGTCTCAAAGAAGGACACCACCGCACGAGACTGTCTGCACAGGTTTGCCAGGATATGCGCATTTGGTTGGCATTTCTGGCGGACTTCAACGGTCGAGTAGTGTGGAATAAGCCGCCAGCGTCTTCGGACGAGCTGGGTTTGTGGACTGACTCAGTGGGGAGCGTGGGATTTGGCGCCATCTTTGGTAACCGATGGTCGGCGCAAACATGGCCGGCGTGGTGGCACTCCTGCGGTCTCACAAGTAATATTGGGTTCCTGGAGCTATTCCCTATTTTTGTTGCTCTGATGGCATGGCCGGACGATTTCAGAGACCGCTCTGTGGTATTTTGGTCTGATAATATGACTGTTGTCGAGTGCATTAACAATCAGGCAGCCCGCTGCAAATGGATCTTGAGATTGTTGAAGGAAGTTGTGCTGCTTTGCATGAGACTGAATGTACAGTTCAGGGCGAAACATGTGCCGGGCGTACTGAATCATGCAGCTGATGCACTCTCTCGTTCACATATGCAGGCGTTCAGGGGTTATCTACCTACAGCGGACCTAGTGGCGGCACCATTCCCGAGGCGCTTTGGCTAATCGGTGCCCCGGATTACAAGACCTCGTGGCAGCAAGTTTAGCCCCCAGGACAAGGAAAGCATACAAAGGAGCGTTTTGTTCCTATTGCACATTTTTGGGTCCGACAGGGAGTCAGAAGTGGGGTCAGGAAGAGTCCTTCCTGGGGTTCTTGGTAGCTCTACACCGAGAAGGCCGATCAGCGGCGACGGCCAGTAGGCACAGGACGGCCATCTCATTTATGGCGCAGGTGCATGGCGTAAAAGACCCAACAAGTTCCTTTTTGGCGAGGAAAGCCCTTCGCGGCTGGCAGCGCCTTGAAGGTCGCAAGCAGGATGAGAGGCGTCCGATTGGCTTAGAAAGGTTGTCCCTACTTGTGGCGAAACTAGTCGAGACATGCTCCTCCCAATTCGAGGCGGTGTTGTTCCGGGCAGCTTTCGCATTAGCGTTCCATTGGGCGATGCGGGCGAGCGAACTGGTCGCTAGGAACAAAAAAGACGTTGAGGGAGGCCTGTGCAGGAGTCACGTCCTAATTAAGGGTGATTCGATGGTAGTGACGATAGCCAGGTCCAAAACAGACCAGGGGGCTACGGGAAACATTGTTATTGTGCAGCGCATGCGAGGGTCCCCCACGTGCCCAATACTGTGTATAGAGGAATACTTGGCACTGAGGACTGCTACGTGGGGGGGAAGTTTGCTGAGGCACAGAGACGGCACCCCACTGACGAGGTTTCAGTTTCAGAGGGTGCTAGCACTGACAATCGCTGCTGCGGGCATGGACCCGTGTGATTTTGGGACCCACTCCTTTAGGATAGGGGCTGCTACTGAGGCTACAGCCAGGGGTCAGAGTGTGGAGGAAGTGAAACAGTTGGGACGATGGTCCTTGAATTGCTTCAGAAGATATGTGCGATTGCGCATGTTGTAAGTCAATTGACATGCACTCACGCTTCTTGTCTTTTGTTTGTATTACAGTTTCGCGAGCATATCATGCGGGGCGGAATTTGCAGTTGACCCAGTACCAGGAGACCAGCGGTCATGGATCACCGTCTGAGGAGAGAGTGGTGTGGGTCGTGGGCCACTCATACGTGAGGCGGCCGGGGACGTATTCAAAGCAGGTGACGCGACTCGCGCAGCTGGGGAATACGGGTACAGAGTGGCCTTCCACGGAAGGGGCGGGCTCTGTATTGACCAATTTGAATCTTTTATTGAGGGTCTCTTAGGGCGGCAGAGGTCACCGCCACCTGTAGTCATAGTACACCTGGGGGGCAATGACTTGGTGACTCTGGGTAGGCGAGTATTGTTTGAGCAAGTTTTGTCTGCCGTTAGCTGGTTGGCAAAAAGAATCCCGGGGTGCACGATTGCCTGGTCCCACATGATTCCCAGGAAAGTATGGCGGGGGGGCCTTTCGGTGTCAGCACTGAATCATTCGGTGAAGAAGGTTAACAATGAAATTGGTAGATTGTTTCGGTCAGCGCAGTTGCATAGTATTCCTCATGGGTGTATTCGGGGTGATCACATGTATCTGAATGATGGGGTTCACCTGTCCCGGGAGGGGAATGTTTTACTCATAGGAGACTTCATAGCATGGCTAAGGGGTTTGAGGAAGCATGACCTTTAGGAGGAGTCTGGGGGGGCCGGATAGCCGGTCAACTATCCGGCCTGTGGCGGTAAGGTCATGATCGGTGAGCAGTAATTTCAAGGTCCCTAGAGAGGGGCGCCACCCACTATGGATGGGAGCGCCCGGGGGGAGGCGGCCATTGGCCCCTCCCACTGAGAGGCGGAACCCACTAAGGATGGGTCGCCTAAGGGGAGACGGCGATAGGCCCCTTCCAGGGGAGGAGGCGGCTATATGCCCCTCCTATGAATTTCCCGGGGCCCGTATATCCGCGACGGCGGATAGAGAGTGTGGGGATGGGGGGGGAGTCCACGCTGTCCTTCCTACAGATACCTCACACGGGAGCTCGGAATACCTTTAAGATGGCGTCGAGCAGAAAGGGGGGCCCCCAACAAGACAAGGGAAATTGCAGTTGGCAATGAGGGTACAGTCCTCTGCGCATGCGTCATTCACACCGTGAGGGCGACAGTTTTGGTAGTAGGGATCTGACACCGGTTAAGACCTTGCCGTTGGCCCTTAATGCTAGGATGTACAATTTTAATTTAGAATGTATGCATTTGCAGGATGTTAGACTCGGCTAGGAAACCTTTGTATTAGAGATTTGTTAAGGTTAGCCAAAGAACATGTCTTCATCGAAATGTAATAAATGTAAAATTGTACATGATTATGAAACTTTTATTTAATGTTTTAAATTTTGTTTCATATTTTAATAAATACGGCCGGGAGGGTGACTCCCTCCCGCCTTCCAAAAGTTCAGAACTGCGTCCGACTTCCCATCCTTGGGGATTGTGTTGGGAGGGGGTGACGGGCATCCCGGCCATAGAGTGGAAGTAGGTTCAGGAGGAGAAGTCAAAGGGGGTCCTTCAGGAGAGCAGTCTGTGACTTTTAGAGTGTTTGTTGTATTTGCTCTTAGTGCTCAGAGATGTTCTCTCCATGGAATAAGAGTGCCTCTTTGAGGACAGTCAGGCTGCCCTCTGGTCCATGGTTTACACAGTAAGTTAAAGCATGGACTGCAAAAACTTCAGCCTAATCCAGGCATGATTTTGTCTTGCCACAAATTCCAGAAGTGGGAATCATTTTGCACTTTTTTCCTACTCTGTCCTTTTAAAATATCGGGCTCTTAGTTCACACTCATTGGTTTATATTGTGCTTCATTGCAGCTCTAAATCTGTTACAAGCCCTAATTAGGAGTTGTGTAGAGCGAGAAGCTATTACTCCATGGGATTCCGAGTTTTAGCAAGTGTGGGAGCACACCCTTTCAAGCACAATGCTTTACAACATTAATTTCCTGTTGCTGAAAGCTGGTAGATAAGTGCGAGAAAGGGTGTTGTTGAGGAGCCACATGCAGGAATGAATTTAAATGAACATTAGGTGGCAGATTTACAAGCCCCTTTCGCCATTCTTGCGTCACATTTCCCATGTTAAAAGTGACGCAAAAGTGGCGCAATGGGCTTGTAAATTTGCCCCTAGATTTGTAAAGTGCCATACTACTCGCTGGTGTCTAGCTTCGAAATGTTGGAACTCGCATGTTTTTCCCACTTGGTGGCACAAAAATCTAATGGTTGGTTTCTATAGTGGAGATTCTGGCTGGGTTCTGTAACTGGCCAGGATCTGTAAACACTTTACACCCCTCTAGTTACCAGCCATCTCTGCAAGCCAGAACTCTAACGAGTTTTTATACCAATACAAAACAAAAAACTTTGCTTCAGAGGTTTTAAAAAGCTATAACAATTTTAGCACTGTAACGTTCCGCCTTAAAACACAGGTGTTATCTAACTATCAAATGCAACCATTAACCTTGATCCGAATTGATCGATCAAATTTAATATCCTTAGAAAAAATAATTGTAAATGTTTGAACAAAAGGCTTTTGTTTCCTAAAATGTTTAGAACAGGCCCGGACTGGGAGCCCACAGCAGCCTGGGCAATTTTCTCATACCACCCCATGGGAGCACTGTATGGCCTTGGGAGGCCTGAACCCCCTGCTTGCTGCTTTTGTTACTGGGTGCCAATATTGCAACACCCCTGCAAACCCTCCCCCGAAACAAAACCAGGCCCCGTAACAAAAACAGCCCCCATCGCTGCAAAACAGACCGCTCCCTTCCAGCCTCCTGGGGAAAGCCCGATGCCCTGCAGGGCCAATCCGGCCCTTGTATTGGGTCGTTTTCTTTCACTGCAGCCTTCATCTTTTGATCGTAACAATGCATGTGTTAGCGTTCCCTCGATCTGCAGTACATGATCGGGGAACACAACATTTGCCAAAACACGGATTAGATTGTGCAGGGACTCATTACAGTTTGGACTGCTGTAGTCTCATTTCAGGTCAGGCTGCTCTGTCATTTTAACAAATTAACTCAGGGCAAGGAAGACGATTCGCTCCAAAAACGAAATTGTAATCATTAGGTGTGAAAGTAGTTTGCTGAGAAATAACGTTTGATCACAGTTTAGATGGACTAAAGCTGCGCGATCGGATTTCTCCTCTACAGAATACAGGAAAGTAATTACAAAGATGGAATCCTAAATCAAATGTTTGGTGTATTAAATTGAAGGGTGCAAGTAATTTATCCTGCTATCAAATTTCTGCATTTAGGCAGAAGGGGCATCTATTCTTTATTTTCTTGGAATTTAACACTATATAATGTCTGTAGATATTATTTGTTGCAGTTGAAACAGCCTACATTAGAATCAAGGAAAACATGTTTTTAAAATTATGTATGGCCTATGCTCGCCTGAATCTTTCCCCTCCTTGGGTTTAATAACCCTCTTGTTTGATATAGGGCCGAGGGACCCCGTGGGTTTTGCTTCTTTAAAGGCATCCGGGTGAATTGATCTTTGCATATTTTGAGCATTTCCCTGAGGAAGCTGCCATTCCTGCTTATTAGCAGATTGGGAGGCCTGCAATGACATCATTGATCTCATCCAGTGTGAGGTTTACTTCAAGTAAAGTCAGTTCTTCATCCTTAAGAGAGGGGAGATAAAGACAGCTCAATAACTCCTGCTTAGCATCTAGGACTTTAAGGCCTCTTTTTGCATGATCAACCCAAAAGCTTTTGGCTGATGCTTCTGGTTTTTGACTCTGTGAGTGCACTGAGGCCTGCTAACCAGACCCCGTGCCAGTCCTTTGAACCTTAAAAGTGTAATGTAAGATTGGCTATACCCGATTGGCATAACTTTACTTACATATAAGGCCCTAGTTTATGGTACTAGAGGTACTCAGGCCCTGTAAGTTAACATGTCCCACCCAGGGCTGAAGCACAACTTGTGTCACTCTCACTGTGACAGTTTGAAAACATGTCTTCCAGACTACCATTGCAGTTTTAAACTGTTAACTAGATGCTGCCTTTTAACCTAAAGGCAAAGCCCAAACCCCCCTTTTTAGTATATATGTCAGCCCTACAGCAGACTCCTCGAGTAGCAAGGCAGGGTATTACGTATTAAGAACAGAACTTCTATTTTTTATTTGTCCTAACAGTAAAAACAGTAAATTGTAATTTTTACTGTGGCAAGCCTACTAGCCTCATTGTCAAGTACAGAGTTACACGCTAACAATTCAGCTGTGCTAACCACTGAATAGGACTACTAAAGTTGGCTTTTCAAAGTATCATATTAATTGTCACATTAAACCTGACTTGATGCCCAAGTCAAATTTAATGAAACCTTTGAGTAAATGCAACATTTTGAAAGTTGCTACTCTGTTGCCAAAGTTTTCCAGTGGCCACACACAGCAGTTGGCCACAAGACCACCCTCTGCTCTCATGGTGAGAAGTGTGAATAACTCCCAGGAGTAGGAACAATAGGAGACTGAATTGGAAGAGGTGTCAACTCTACCCAGCATGACGCCGCACAGGGTGTGAGCCCAAAAGACAGGCTTCAGAGGGAAAGGCATCTGTCAATGGCAAATAGTGGACACACATGAGAGGGGCTGCTCTTTTGTTAAGATAGACAGGTTAGCATCGGGGACAGAGATGGGAAACCCATTTTCCATGGGTGTGTAGTCATCTGGCAGTCACTCATCTAGGGTGGGCTGCCAGGCTCCACACACTGAGAGGGGTTCTCGCATCATGAGAATGGGCAGAATAGAGCTTTCTGGGACAGATAGATGCCACATTTCACAGGAAGTCATCATCAGGCGGGAACATTCCAACTAGCCCCTTGGCCAGTTAATGCCACAACCCAAGGGCATTTACCAGGCAAAAATATATGGCACCTATGGCACATAGACTGCAGATCAAATCTGGACTCCGAGACGACCCTAGAACCGGCAAGAGAGGCTGACCTAACTACAGAACTGCATCCTCTGATACTTGGGCTAGCAGAGAGAGCACTCAGCCTGTGGTGCCTGGCTCATGAGAAAGTCACTCCAGAGCCTCAGACATAGAAGTTGTCCTCAGGTGGCTTACTTTCTGTTATAGCAATAGGCCCACAAAATCTGAAGTAGCCTGTTCAGGTCAGTCATTAGCTTAAATCACTTGACTGCACCTGACTGGCATCATGCAGTCCAGATGACCACGTTCCGATACTCCACAGTTGCACCTGAGTTTGCTAGATCTGGGAGAGTCATGAAAGACACCTTATTTACCCAAGACGGTCTCTAGCCTTCAGCAAAGAGAACGTTTGCTTTCAATATGACCAGAGACCAGTAGTCCAGTGACAATTGGACTTTTACTGGACCAAAGAGGACTTTGAGGAACTTCGACCTTGAGCCCCACTCAGGAAACCACTAACATCCTTGTCATTGCGCAGCATCCAAACTGTAATAAAGTGAAAACACAACAAAACTGCCACACCAGTGTAGTAACACAGAGAACAATGTAGTAAATAAAATGACACCAAAATGAAATAAATCTAGAGCCAGAGTTATACATTTGTAATGTTTTAATGGAAAATAGCACCTAAAGATCATAGGGCCAACTGTGGGCATCTGGTTGTGTAAGACTGAGGTAAAGTCAAAAGTTAAGGCTAACCGTGATGGGGTGAAGTTCGGTAACAAGGTGGGCCCAGACTTAGCTTATGGTAGGAGTTTGAAAAATGTTCCTGAGGAAAATGTTCCTGAGAAGGTAGCCCAGCGGTGGCAAGGAGGCGTTGCCAATGTTGGGGAGCTGCTGGACTGAGTAACAGTGAAGATTTCGGCCTTTGAACTTTTTTTGTGAGCGAGTCTCCTGCATTTTTGATCCCGGGCTCAGCGGCAACCTAGGGAAATCTCCCAATTCGAGACATTTCCAAAAACTAGACACTCGGAGGAGTGCAGGCAGGTATGACTTGCGTGGATCCCTCAACATTTTCCTAGCCAGAATCCCCTGCAAACATCAAATTTAACTGAAAAAAGTCACATTTTTCTCACATTTCGGGGTGGAAAATTGGTGGGATCAACGGGCTGACACAAATGTTTAGATGTTGCTAAGGTATGCCATGCATGGTGAGCTACTTATGAATAAAGGCAAGTTGATAATAGCAAGACCCTCGATAAAATGTTTAGCACTCATGATGCACCAGAAAGGGAGATTAATTACACAAGATGTGTTGCAGACTGTAAATGAAACCTCCCCTACCCAGATGTGTTGATGACATTCAGTCCCTGTTAGGAATATTACTTTTTTCGAGACCATTCACACCTGTGTTTGCACACTGTGCTAAACCCCTGTATGACCTATTACCTGCCAAGACATGGATAGAAGAACATAGTGTTGTATTTGTTAAATTAAAAGGATGTTTACAGGATGCACCAGCGGTAGTCAGCCCCTTTCTTGAACTCCCATGTTATTTATGGTCCATTTCAACAACTGACATTATGGCAGTGATGATATCACAATTGATGGGAGACAGACTACCATTGGGCTTAATGTTGAAATGAAAAGAGCATTTGTATAGCATGGTAGCTGCCCTTAGGCATCCTAGCGCTGCAATCAACGCGTTGAGTAACTACGGCTCTGGCTATTCTGGTTTGTTAAAAAGAAGGGTATTTAAGAGTTTGCGGAAAGTGAGAAGTTTGGGCTCTGATCTGAGTTGTATAGGGAGGGAATTCCAGAGTCTGGCCGAGTTGAAGGAGAACGAGCGGCCTCCACATCTTGCATTCTTGAACCTCGGAGTTATGGCCAGGAATGAGGATCCAGATCTGAGCTGTCTGTTTGGGTGATAAGCTGTTATCAAGGTTTGGTTGATGGTGGCGCCTGTGTTCCAAAAAGCTCGGTGGGCAATACACATTGCTTTAAATTTGACCCTTTCCCTCACTGGGAGCCAGTGTAGGTCCTTAAGTCTGGGTTTGACCGGCGATCGGCGGGGGATCTGGAGAAGGGTTCTGGCTGCGGAATTTTGAATGATCTTAAGTTTGTTAAAGGTCGTCTGGGGTGCGCCTAGATAGAGGGCGTTCCCGTAGTCCAGACGGGATAGGATCAAGCCCTGGACCATTATCTGCCTAGCATTAGAAGGCAACAGGGGGAGAATTTTTCTCAGAAGCCTTAGCATCCCAAAACAGCTGGCTGAGAGTTTGGCTGCTTGGTGGGTGAAATTGAGGGTTTTGTCGAGCCATATGCCCAGGCTTTTGATAGTGTTTTTGTGCACAGGGGTGGGTCCAGGGCACGGGGGCCAGAATGGGTCAATACTGCTATGGATGGGATTCCCAAGGAGCATAAGCTCCGTTTTGTCCCCGTTCATTTTGAGGCAGGAGGATGTCATCCATTCTTGAACTGCTTCCAGGTAGTTTTTCAGATCTCTAGGTGTGGTTTGCGAGGGGTTTAGGGCCACCACTAGCTGAGTGTCGTCCGTGTAGGTGACAATTTTTACTCCAAAAGGGCGGACAATCTCAGCTAGGGGGCTCATATAAAGATTGAATAATGTGGGGCTCAAGGAGGAGCCCTGTGGTACCCCACAGTTGAGGGGCTTGCTAGGGGAAACAGAGTCACCTTCGAAGACCTGGAAGGAGCGATTGGAGAGGAAGGACCTAAGCCAGGAGATTACAGTCCCTGATATTCCCTTACTGCTAAGTCTGTGTAGGAGGATGTTATGGCTCACAGTTTCAAAGGCGGCACTTAGGTCGAGGAGGATGATGGCTGCAGAGCCGCCTTAATCTAAGACTCTTCTGGCCTCCTCTGTTACTGCGATCAGGGCGGTTTCCGTCCCATGTAGGGGTCAAAACCCTGTCTGAGTGAAGTCGAAGAGATTGTTGGTTTCTAGGAACTCGGTTAGCACAGTGTTGGCGTGTTTCTCCAGGATTTTACTGAGCCAAGGCAGAAGAGAAATGGGCCTATGGTTGGTAGGGTTGGTTGGATCCAAATTAGGTTTTTTGAAGAGGGCTCTGACCATGGCTCGTTTCCAAAGGAGCGGGACGATGCCAGAGGATAGAGAGGCTTTCAGTAGTTCTAGGATGGTGGGTATAATATGGCTGGTGACTTGTTGTAAGGTGCGGGGTGGTGCTGGATCATTAGGGGAACCAGATTTTACCTGGCACATGATGGATTCAAGTTTCAACGCGTCAAGGGGGGGGAAATGGTGGAGTGAGACTAAATGCTTGGGCTCTGAGTTGAGAGGTGTCTGGGGTAGCGTCTCGACATGGGAGAAGGAGGTGTAGATTTTTTCGATTTTATGAAAAAAGAAATCTGCCAGATTGTTATATCGGGTTTGGGCATTTGAGGGGTCTCAGGGTTTTTCTGGGAGTTGCAGTAGGGTTTTTGTAATGCTGTAAATTTCCTTGGGCTTTGAGGCTGCCTCAGTGATTTTTTCCTCAAAAAAGGATGATTGTGCAGATTTAATTCTGGACTTATAGGCTTTAATAGCTGATCTGTATTCCAGCTTCCTAAAAGGGAGAATAATCCAGACGCCATTTCTGTTCCATCCTTTTGCAGGTGCGTTTCAATTCCAGTAGTTCCCTTGAATACCAAGGGGCTGTCGCCTTGCTGCGTTTGGTGTTAGTGCACCAGAAAGGAAGCACAGAGTTGAGTGACTCAGAGATCCAGCAATTGAAATTTTTATTGGCCAGAGTGGGGTCTGGATTACTGGGTGGTTTGAGGGTTTCGAGACTTGCCACCCATTTGGTTGTAGAGAGGTTTGTCCAGTTACGGTCTCTGTGCGTTCCTAGGGGTTGGGGGACCAATTTTAGGGTGACCCAGGACAGGGAGATAAGGAAGAGGTCCGTCCAAGGCAGAGGGAGGGGGTTCCCAACTAGAAGATCTAGATTGTTACTGAAGACGGGGTCCAAGAGATGCCCTTTGATGTGGGTGGGTTTGAGTACTAATTGTTTGAGCTGAAGAGCTGAGAGGCTAGAGGTTAGTGCCGAGGCAGTGAGGTCTGTGGAATCATCGAAATGGATATTGAGGTCCCCTAGAAGGGTGAAGTTAGATGGGCTAGGCTATATGCTAGGCTAGCTATGATAGGTGGGAGGGAGTTGGCGAATTGTGCAGGGTGGCCGGGTGGGCGGTATAGATGTACTCCCGAGAAGGTGCTAGTGGGTGAGAAGTCTATAGTAAAGGGGAGAGTTTCACAGTCTGGCATGGAGGAAGGGGTGCTACAACAACCGTAGCACCCCTTCAAATGGTTATCCCCAATAGAAAAGTTCTACTTCAACTGTGACTGTACCGCTTTGTTCACCATAAGTTGGCAGGGTATGCTCAGACGTGAGTCCCTTGCTCACTTTGCCACTGGATTCAAGCAAGCCTGGCTGAAGACGGCTGTTATGCCAGAAACCGGTCCTAGGAAGCTTGTTTCCGGTCCAGGGAAGGCATGGCTTGGCAGTTCGGGCTGGACTGTTCCCATGAGGTACAGGGTCAGACTGATTTGAATATGGCCATGTCTGAACTAGGGTGGCAGAGTGGGCTAAAGAATGGTGATGGATTAAATCCAGATCTGTTGACTGGGTGTGAGTGTTTGATTGGTTCAGATGCTCCGTCCATCACCACCCCCTTTTGTACCGCTTTGAAATAAATTCAGGACACTGTGCATATGAATGTGTGGCAAGAGAACAGCACAATCAGTTTAATAGTGCAGGCACTTGTATATTTTAACATTGATTATCAACTTGCAGATAAAGCATTCAGTTCGTCTATGTATAACATTGCTGATAAGTGCTGAAAAATATAAGGACATGTATTGTCACATCAATTCACCGAACCATAAAGTAAAACCAGAAGTAAGAAAATAAGGTAATGGAATGCATACAATACAGAAGGAGTAACTGGCAAATCAATAGGTCTTGTACGTGAAAATGAAAGAATAAACAATTTGGCTTACTGAGTAGATAAAGCTGGAGACCATCAGTTATCTAAAAGTTACCTACAACTGAATCAAGAACAATTAACTGTTAATGCTTTTCAGTAAACATTAGGCAACAAGATACAAATACAACAAAGCATAGCCTGCATAGCTATTGCTCTGAGAGAGGGCAGTAGCAAAATGCACAAACTACCTCTTCACATTTCATCCTATGGCAACATGGGTGAGTGCACAGGTGAGAAAGCTGCTTTCGGAAGGTGTGATGCCATTGCCAATGTATCCTCCTTGTTACAGAGGATGGATCACAAGGACACACAGATAAATGATGACCAATTAAAATGTGCTACTATTGGTTCACCCATATATGCCTCAGTTGGCCAACTGATCTCAGACACTTGAACATCCCTGTATGGGAGAGTGAGACAGAAACAAAACTAGGCATGATAGTCAGACATCTCTGTACAAAGATGTCCAAACGCTTAATGTTCCGGAGTAATGTTACTGCCCTGATATGAATCATGCATGCTTCTGGAAATAGAATCTCACTGTGCTGGGAAGCCCGTGTTTGGGTAGCCATGTGCTCTTCGAAACCCCTAAATGAAAGCTGTAATTTTGAAACCAGAAAGAGAGCATATGGCTCTGTTCACACCCTACAAGAGAATTGGACTGAATGTTGAGCAAATCCTCCTGGCACCCAAAATCTCAAAGAACATAGTCAGGGTGAACAACACATTGTTTAAGGACATGTAGTAATAATATTTTCCGTAGGGTAGGGGACATCCAGAAACTCTGCATTGTGAATGCAATACAGCAACTATTACTGAATGCTTTCATAGAGAATTTCATTCAAGCAAGGCACTTTTTAGCTGAGGGCAAAACTATTTAAGACAAAACTATCCACAAAACCTCTATAAATTGGTCCACTTGGCTCAAAAAACCCATCATATACCTCATACTCTTACATTACAAATTGGCAATTTATGTTTCTTCGTAGCGCTTACCTGTGCAGTAGCACTGTGTCTTTTTTCCTTAGTAATGATGATAAGAAACAGACAGAAGAGAAACGAAGAGCAGAATGAACATAAAAAAGCATTTGCAATGCAATAGGTCTCGCATTCACGCAAGTTTGAGCCATTGGTATTGTAAATGACAATATCTTTTATTTATTGTTTTGGTTTTAAAACATAAATAAAAGGCATTGTCATTTACACTACTAATAGCTTAAACTCTCGTAAATGTGAGACCTGTTGCATTGCAATAAAGGGCCTTCTTGACCGCTTGTTAGATTGTAAATATCAGAGGAAGAGACCTGCCTTGGACATCTTCAAAGCAGTGATAAATAGAGCAGGGAAGAAGATGTGTAAGTGTTGTACATTACACAGATACAAAGTGTGAAGTGAGAGTTACATATAATCTGAGTTTAAACACTAACAAAGCGCACCAACACCTTTCGCTCTGTGATTACACTGTTGCAGCTCAGGAGGAAGAACAGGTGGGCTATTTCCTGCCCTCTCCACGATTTGATGTGCAATGTGGCATTGCGTAATGTCATTGCTATCTTTGGCCTAATGAAAAACACTCCAGCTGTAGTAGGGCCCTGGCTTCACCTTCTGGTGCAGGGTGGGCTATGCTTTATGGCAGGCATGGAGGGAGGGAGGGATGGTCTTGGCTGCAGCTCTGGCCTTGTAGAGTGCCCCTGCTATTACTAGTGAGCGAGAGGCGCCAAGGTGGTGGTGTTGGTGGTGGTGGTATTGATGGTATTGGTGATGGTGGTATTGATATTGGTGGTGGTGGTATTGGTGGGGGTTGTGGTACTGGTGGTGGCTGTATTGCTGTTGATGGTGGTGGCACTGGTATTAGTGGTGGTGGTACTGGTATTGGTGGTGGCCGTATTGGTATTGGTCATGATGGTATTTGTATTGATGGTGGTGGTATTGGTAGTGGTATTGGTAGTAGTGGTACCGGTATTAGTGGTGGTGGCATTGGTGGTGGTGGTATTGGTGGCAGTGGGGGTATTGGTGGTGGTATTGGTGTTGGTATTGGTGGTGATATTGGTATTGGTACTGGTAGTGGTGGTATTGGTATTGGGTTGTGGTGGTATTGCTGGTGGTGGTTGTGTGGGTGGTGATGGTGGTGTTATTATTGGTGGTTGTATTGGTGGTGGTGGTGGTATTGGTGGTATTGGTGGTGGTAGTATTGGGGTTATTGATGGTGGTGGTAGTATTGATGGTAGTGTATTCGTGGTATTGGTGGTGGTATTAATTTTGGCGGTGGTATTGGTGGTGGTGGTATTGTATTGGTGGTGGTGGTAGTATTGGTGGTGGTATTAGTTGTGTTGGTATTGATTGTGATATTGGTATTGGTGGTGGCAGTGACATTGGGGTGGTATTAGTGGTGGTATTAGTGGTGGTATTGGTGGTGGTGGTGTTGGTTGTGTTATTGGTGGTGGTGGTATTGGTGGTGGGGGTGGTATTTATGGTGGTATTGGTGGTGGTGGTGTTGGTTGTGTTGTGATATTGGTGGTGGTGAGATTGGTGGTGGTGGTGGTGGTATTGGTGGTTGTATTAGTGGTGGCATCAGTGGTGTTATTGATGGTGGTGGTGGTATTGGTGGTGATGGTGGTGGTATTGGTGGTGGTGTTTTTTTGGTATTATTAGTGGTGGCATTGGTGGTGGTGGTGGTATTAGTGGTGGTGGTGGTATTGGTTGTAGTGGTATTGGTATTGATAATGGTAGTGGTGGTATCGGTGGTGGTGGTATTGGTGGTGGTATCGGTGGTGGTGGTATTGGTGGGGGTTCTTGTGGTGGTGGTATTTGTGGTGGATGTGGTGTTGCTGGTGGTGGTATTGCTGGTTGGGTTTGTGGTGGTGGTATTGGTATTGGTGTTGGTAGTGGTATTGGTGGAGGTGGTGGTATTGATGGTGGTGGTGGTATTGGTGCTGGTGGTATTAGTGCTGGTGGTATTGGTGGTGGTGGTATTGGTGTTGGTGGTGTTATTGGTGGTGTTGGTGGCACTGGTGGTGTTGATGGTGGTGGTGGTATTGGCATTGGTGCTGATGGTGGTGGGTGGTATTGATGGTGGTATTGGTGGTGGTATTGAGGGTATTGGTGGTGGTACTGGTGGTGGTATTGGTGGTGGTGGTATTAGTGGTGGAGGTGGTGGTATTGGTCGTGGTGGTATTGATGTTTGCATTGGTGATGGTGGTATTGGTGGTGGTGATAGTGGTATTGGTGGTGGTATTGGTATTGTTGGTTGGTATTGGTGGTGTTGATGCTGGTGGTATTGGTGGTTTTATTGGTGGTGTTATTGGTGGTGGTTTTGGCATTGGTGGTGGTATTTGTGGTGGTATTGGCGGTGGTGGTGGTATTGGTGGTGGTGGTATTGGTGGAGGTGTTGGTATTGATGGTGGTGGTATTGTTGGTGGTGGCATTGGTGGTGGTGTTGTTGTTGTTAATGAAAAAGTCTTTTGTAAACAGCCCATGAGGTGTCTTAGTAAAGATGACATGTAATACAGATGTGCTGTTGTCAGCTTCAGCCTATTAGCACAGGATTATGTGCTACCTGGTATTCACATGATTTAATTCACTAATCATTTCTAAATCTATTCTACTTGGATGCTTGAAACAGACACAAGATAATGCTGGATTAAAGTGATTGATAGCAGGTGCCCATGTTACGTGGGCGGCTGTGCTGCTTAAAAAAACAGAAGCGGTTTCAGCTGAAGCAGCACGGGTCGGGCCTGCAGTAAAAGACCTCAATAAAGTAAATAGTGCTTACAGATTAAATAACAGGTCCTGTGTAACAACTGAAGTAAAAGGGCCAGTCACCATGGGAGGGTATAAATGAACACAGGGCCTTACTAAGGAGGGACTGACAAGCCTATTAACGCATCCGAAGGCAGCATTTATGAATGACAATGGCACAAGCCAATGAAAAATATGGGAGGAAAATCGGCGTGGCTTGTCTCCCATACTCTATACAGCAGTATCGGAGAGTGAGCAGCGCATGTGTGATGCCGCTAGGCTCAACCTAAAAAAGCATTGTTGGGGCTAAAATAGCCTAATAGAATGGTAACAGAAAGGAAATAAATGCCTATACAAAATAGGACCGACAAACATATCACAATCTGACCACACATGGTGCTGTTGCATGCTCCCATTTTATTGAAGCATGTGCTGCAGCTGTAAACAAGCCATAGCACAAGCTCCCATAGAGACATGGGAGTTTCTGTAAATGGGAGTTTCTGTTAATCTCTGCACCACGTGGCAGGCACCTTACAATGCTTGCCAAACAGTGCAGGGATAAATAAGGGGCATCATAGATGACCCCTCTGCCCTTAACAGAAGCTGCAGGGAGAAGGGGGTCCGCTGCTTTCTGACAAGCTTTCGATGTCAGAAAGTCCAAGATGGAAAGCCTCTGGGAAACCAACATCATAATCCTGATGGTGGAAATGCTGTCATTAAGGGATTACGTGCCTGTTGCGACTGGCCGACGGGCTACTTGGTCATTCCGGCTGGTTTCACTTTTGACCCCCAGCATTGTTATGCAGCGGTTGAGACTTTCCAATTCACATTCATTCACCACATCATATTTTAAAGTCCTTTAACGGATTAAACGCATTGGCTGGGCTGATGCATGTATTCATTATTCTAATTGTGAAAATGAAAGCAACACAACTGAATTCAAAAACTATCAAAACTCCCATCTACATATGTTTAATTAATGACATGATTTAAAAAGATTATATTGTACTTGACATTTGACCTGCTTTAGATATTAGTGTGCTCCTTGATACTATCTTTGCTTTCAGAAGAGACATTTGTTTTCTCTGAAATTTGACCGCTCAGTAGTGGGGTCAAGTCTAGTGTGAGCACCTTTCTGCTATATCAGATTTTGAGGACTTATTTACTGGTGCAGCACATATTGCTCACACTACTGTTCTGTTACCTTTTGTATCTTGATAACAAAGTCTTTTTTTAGGAATTTCCTAATGTAGCTCAGTGTCCATCCTTCTCACTTTAGTTTCTGGATCATCGACCTCTAGCCATCTGTCATACACTTCCACTGTCCTCATCCTGATGCTTGTCCAATGTTAATCCAAAGCGGTTCCCACTGTCTTCAGTACTGAGAATCATTTACAAACAGAGCCCAACTGATGCACATGGGCTACATGAACACTACACACACTCTATATATTCATTATACACAGAATGTCAGTGTAAAATTCTGAGCATTCACATAACAGGAAAACTTTACGCAAGATGGGCCAACATGGCACACTCTCAGAGAAGCAGATAAAAAAACCTCTGGTCACACTATCAATCTCAATACATTGTTTACTGCCACCACCGTATTTAGTGCTATACCCAAGCCAGGGACAGTAGTCCGCTGTCAATTATGAAACCATGCTTGATTTGCCCCTACATGCCACAGGACAGATCGATAACCTTGCATAATCAGGGACAGGCTAGGGACCCTGCACTCAAGCTTAGATTACTGTCTGTGACCCTACAGCTGCAATAAAAGTCAGGATACCAGATACATATGCAGTTGTGCACATGTCAGGGCTACATTCCTGTATACCATGCAGTGGACATTCCAGTCCCACCATCATTCCCATTTATCATCGGCGATTGCATTGGGACATCACAGAATGATATATTTCAGAATATTCCCCTGTTTCAGGAAAAACGGCAAGCCAATATTTGATGAAAATTGCTTGATTTGAGACATTCGAAAACAGATTTGCAGAGCAGTGAAGTTCTTTATGAGAAGTACATTGATATACGTAGGTGTTAGAGTGAAAAGTTCCAAAGCAGATATTTGTCTACAGGCAAAAGGTAGCACTGTAACTTTCATTTTTCTTTCAACTCACTGATCCTTATCAATCTTTTTAATGTCATACCTGTTTTTTGAAAGACAAGCTGCTTTCCTACCTTCTGCTGTAGTTTAAATTGAATTTCTCAGTGGGAAGAAAGCAGCTGGATTCCTAAATCAGTCAGTAATTGACAGCAAAACAGTACCTTTCCACATTAAGGGCATTTTGTTGTTGAATGCAATTTGAATAATATTTCATGGGAGATTTACTTCTGACTAAACTGAAGATTTGTATATCGCAATGAGAATTCAAAAGCAACACCTGGGCCAGTATAACACATGGCTGTGCTGGTGCTATTTGTGGCTGTGCGCCAGAGTGTGCACCCGTTGGCATCTTGGAGGCTCATCTTCTAATGTGCCATGAAGTTGGCACAATCCTTACGCTCTACCTTCATGTCCATGTGCGACCACGGGGGCATTATTTTCACAGGTGCAAATAAATATTTGGCTGTAGCATCTGCATGCATGTGGGTACAGAAAGGGTTTCATGTTATAGATAATTATCGCGCAGATCTGAATATGGGCACTGTTCCATATTGCTTGCGCCGCCTTTCATGTGGCACTTTTTCTGATTAAAATGTGCACTTGTTTTATTTTTATTTATACTTCGTAAATTGTTCTCAGTACAGTTATATTCCAGCGTTTTCATAAAGGAAAGCTGACCTATTGCCACTCTAAATGTCCTTTTCTATTTTGTGCTAGTTGCATTTTCATTTTGAACTGGTTGGCAGCGTGACTCAAAGGAGGACGTAATGGGACTAATGGATGTTGAGTGAGAGACCGCTGGAGAGGGTCACAGAGACACGTAAAGGGGCTTGCCCAGAGAGTCGAGATGGGTGAAACACTGAGCGCTCAAGCCAGACTCGAAATGTTTTCATCTGCCAAGAATTAGAAATAACTCATTAATCATTCATTTAAAATATGAACCACACATCTTTTGTGCACAATGTGAAAAAAGACATACATTCCGGCTTCACACATGCCCAATTTGTGAGATTCTCGGCCAACTTTTCATTTTTTTTAATTTGCCTATAGGACATCTTAAAATGCTTGATTTAATGATGAGCGCAGTACAAAAATCTCTCCTGTGCTGACATAATAGACTATTATCATGTTACGCTTGTAATAGGAATAGGAATCTAGGCTACATATAGGGTTACATGACAACTAACTTGTATCTTAGTTTGCTAATGGTATTGTTGTCACGTTAGGAGGACAATGGGTATTGGGTGACGATCTATTTCCTGGTCGTGTTTAAAAGCTCCGTTGTTAAATGCTACCTAATACAGTGATATAATCATGTAGTAAGGTGTAATGTATCTTCCATATAGGAACAGTATACACTTATTTGAATTGTGATGACCCTTTATTTTATTTTTAGTTGATGTATATTTCACGATTTATATGCAATGTATATGGTCCTAATGTTCATGATTGAAATTTTTGGCCTACCATCTCCCAGAAACTCTTGCAACAACCTAATGTTAACTTAGTCTTAGTGGGTGATTGCAAGCATTTTATTGACCCCTTTTCTAGACAGGTACAACACCGCCATGGAAAGACAGATCTCCGCAACAATCATAATATGGATGGCGGTGTCTTGCAGACACCATCACCATATCAAGGCCCTTTTCCGCCCGGTCAACGAGTCGACCGGCGCAAAAGCGGCGGACAGTCTTTCTGTGGGTGGATCGCCCCTGCGGGACCAGCATTGGCTACTGCAGGCCCGGCGGGGGCGATCCACCCGCCATCCCAATAGGCCCCTAAGTTACACTTTTAAAAGATATCCACTGAATCAGCTTCATTTAACCTTCTCACATCTAGTACCAAAGTTTATGAAAGTCAAAATAAATCTGGAAAATCATTAGCAAATAACCTTAAAATCAAACTAAATAAATGACTCATTGAATCAATTACAGGTAAAACCGATACAACCTTTTATTAAAACCTAGATATTCTAAACTAATTAAAGAATTTAAATCAGATTATATATGCCAGAGCTTGCACCTTCTGAACCTAATATCATACATTACCTAAACTCAAAAACTGGCCCTCCGTCAACCAGATTTCTCATCCCTGGACACATAATATTTCTCACACTGAGTTACGCCTTGCATTGCTTTCCCTCAAAAAAGATAAAGCCCCAGGACCAAACGGTTTAACAGCGGAATTATACATACACTTTTCAAAGCTCCTGCTCCCCAAATTATGCACTCTTCTCCATTCCTTTACTGACTCAACTACCTTCTCTTGTTCTTTTCTCAATGCATGTATTTGCCTTATCTCGGAGGACAGAAAAGACCCACATTTATGGAAGATTTGCAGACCTATTACACGGGTTAACTTGGATGATAAGATTTTCTCTAAAGCACTAACTTCTAGATGGGAATCCATTTTGCAGGATATGTTAGTGAAAGAACAATCTGGTTTTGTGACATCTAGATATCTTTCATATAATATTCGCTTGTTTTTTTCATTATCTCTAAATCCTTTGGTTTAATTGAACCCTTGGCAGCCCTTGCCTTAGATGCAGAGAAGTCTTTCGACCGAGTAAATTGGTCATTCTTATTCCACATTTTTCATTGGTTTGTCTTTAGTTCTAAAACTATTAATTTAATTTCCCTTTTACACTCTTCTCACCAAGCCGCTATATGTGTCAATGGGCTGACCTTCTCTTGCTTTGATCTCAACAGAGTTTTGTGTCAAGGTTATCCCCTTTCTTAATTTCTTTTTAACTTAAGTCTCGAACCATTCTTCTTTAGGATCAGACAAAATGCACATATACATGGTTTCTCACATAGTACTCAACATGTCGAAGTAGTCGCATGTGCTGATGACATGCTGTTAGTTATATCAAAACCTCATTCCTCACTTCCTGCCTTTTCATCTGAAGTTGCGTATTATGCTTTGGTTTCTGGGTACAACCTAAATATTGACAAATGCAAAAAGTTTCCTTTAAATAATTTCACCTTCAAACAGGATTTCTCTTCCTCCAACCTCAAATGGCATTCTAAACAAATTAAATAACTGAGGGCCCGATGTAGGTAAATCTCATTTACTGACTCTAGAATACCGAATTTTACCGATTCGGTATTCTAGATTCGGTAAATGATATGTAGGAAATAATTCGGTAATTTTTACCGAATCGGTATGATTCGGTAATTACCAAATCGGTATTTACCGATTCGGTAATTGACTTTGATTCCTATGGGCCTTGAGGCCCATAGGAATCAATGTCAATTACCGAATCGGTAAATACCGATTCTGTAAAATTACTGAATTGTCAAGGGGGACATGGTGTCACTTTGACACCCTGTTGCACCCCTGATTCTGGCTTGTGTGCCATGTGACACACATACATGCCCTTAGGCATGCCCTAAGGGCATGTATGTGTGTCACATGGCACAGATGTACATGCACAGATGTGCATGGACACTGGAATTCGTTATTTACCACAAAATAATTTTTTGTGGTAAATAACGAATTCTTAAGGGCCTGTTGCACTGTTTTCAGTGCCACCTACATCTAGATTTACCAATTCGGTATATTTACCGATTCAGTATTTTACAGATTCAGTAAATTTACCAAAACGTTAAATTTACTGATTCTGTAAAATTTAGGGCCCCTACCGGTATTTGGTGTCCTACATCGGGCCCTTGGTCTCCTATTTAACCAGTCCCTTAATACTTCTATTTCCATAAATATTGATATACATGTATTGATGTGTGTCGATTAAGATACCATATATAGGTTTCACAATTTATGTCCTTATATAGGCACAATTCTCATCGCCCATATCTAGGCATAGAAATCCTACCCTTATTTAGGCATTATCCATGCTACCCAAATACAGGCATGGCCACCTACATCCGTCCATCCACGTCACAACGAGTTCTTGGAAAACCAGACTCTTAAGCCTTTAGGACTTTCCCTTGCTTGGATTATTCATTTCTGCAAGAACTCATTTATTATGCATGAACATCTATTCCTTAGGGGTTATTCATGAGGTACATCTGCCTGACTTTTACGTCAATACTGGCATTCTTAAACACCTTCAAGGTATAAATATACATTCACTTGCCATGGCAAACCATAGCTCAATACGGCTCACCACGGCAAGTTCGGAAGGAATTCGAGTCCCCGCCTGATGCACTGACCAGACGCTGTCATCCTCCTCGCAGCTCCAGTGTTTCTGACTCCCCTTGCGGGGTGTTAGAGATCGAGACCCTGAAAGAGATTCCAACCTCTCTCATTCGATGGTATGGAGCACACTAGAACCTAGAGGGACTTTTGGCAAATCTTGGCAACACCAATCCATACTATAGCTAAACTAGACTATTAAAAACAGCACCTACTTCTCACCTCGTACTACAATTAGGTTAGGTACACTGGGGTAGAACTAGCTAGAAGCACCAGACGAGGATTCCCATTTTAGCCTGTGTTATTTATGTATGTATTTTTATGAATATATGTCATAGCTACAAACCGTTTTATTGCAGTATTTTATCTTACTGCTAACGCTGTGCGTATTATACTTCACATACTGCCTTACGATTGTAGCAGTTCAAATCTCTTGCACGAGAAATAAGACTGTTCATAAACCCTTTATATTGAAACGCCTGTCTCTCTATTTCTGTGTAAATTCTGTAGAAACTAAGCATGCACGATTGACTGAGTGAAACTGTTATCTATTGTTTCCACAAATCTGTAAATGTTCCGATTCTAAGAGAAACAAAGTTATCATGTTTAAGCTGTTGTCAGAAAGTAATCCCTTCTTGTTTATTCAAGAAGTTTCTAGTGACCTCTGAGTTAGCTGGCACATACAAGTAATTAAGCTTAATGTACTCGATAGAGATATACTGACCTCAGGCCTATGTCTGTATGTCCTATCTCTGGTTTAAAGGCACCCTACAACATCACAATCACATTACCAGGCTCGGTCCACTAGGTTGACCAGGAGCAACATGGCCGGTGTAGCAGGTTACACACCTCATCCTGAAATCGAAGACATGACAGACGTAGAATTACTCATTCAACTCAAAGAGTTAATAAAAATCTACTGCTGTTGAGGTGAATTCCAGTCCAGTCCATGTTTTGCTGTTGCTCCAACGGTTGGAGGCTGCTAGAAGCTGTGTAGCAGCGACGAACTTCGTCTCTGGGGTTGGCGCTGCCGTGTGTCCTGTGTCCCTCTGCCGTGTGCGAGGGAGCGGAGTTACAGTCTACAGGCCCCCTGTTAGCCCCTGCAAGGCCCCCACATGCGGGCACACCGACACACCGAAAAACCGTAAGAATCTCCCGGTAAGCAAGCGGGTTTGCTCCACAGCGGGGAAGAGCAGGGAGAGCGGGGGGGAGAGCTTGCCTACGGCGGGCGTCGGAGACTCTATTCTTTTCTGCGACCCTCTCTCCTGCGACCATTGCAAACAGCAGTCCCTGCAAATAGCGGCTGGAGGAACTGTCTTAGTACAAGTACAAGCCGCTTAAGATATTCCCAACTTTAGGCGCAAGGAGTTTGGCGCCCGATCCACACAGGAGCACATAGGAACGCCCCTGCAGCCACAAAGTACAACCATCCAGCCAGGAGCCGTGCAAGGCAGTGCAGGCAGTACCGCCAGAGCTGCTCAATCATGGTAACTGCCCTCTATTAGAAGCAGTAGCAGCTGTAGCAGCAGTGAAAATCCCATCAGCACAGCAAAGGAATGTATGATGATACACGGCACACCGTTACAAAGTGTGCTTTGAGCACGCAGTTCTCACATCGCCAAGACTATAACTTCACAGGTTTTTACAACGCATGCCGTTTCAACTGCAAAGTTATTTACCCTATAGGCAATGCCACCCGATCGCATACAGACAATTCGCACGCCATTACATCGCGTACTGTGTTCTCTTTGGTGCTTGTAAAGTCCCTGTGATGCAGCTTTAGTGAAACCAGGGCTTTGCGTGTGGCGAGTTTGTATATTAATCGCAGTACCTGAGTTGGGTCAAAATGTCAACGTAAAACTATCATGTAAGTAAACTAATGGCTGGCTTTAAAGAACAATTCCCTGTAAGTGAATATCATAAGTATGGTAAATAAAGTACAATTCCTTCTAATTCAAAATTGTCATTGTTATTGCCCTTGACTAAAGCGAACAATACGTTTCTTCAAAACAGTGTAATCAACATGTAAAGCAAACAATTTCTAATGAAAACATTGGTCTTGCATTTCTTGCCAAAGTGTATGTTTATATATAAATCTATACCATTAGCATTATTGTTGCATGAAAAATCTTTATCAGTATCATTATTGTAGCATGCAAAAATGTATAGCATTATCAGTATTGTAGCATGAAATGATATTTGAACGTACGCACCAATGACCGACAGAATCAACCAACACATTCTTTATATATAAACGACAGACACAAAGTACCTCTCCAGGGTCTCTTTTTTAAAAAATAAACCTTTTCGAAATATTATAAAATCTCCCACCCTCCCTTTCCGTCACTGTCAAAAGTATGTGCCGTACCTTAAGGGAAGGATCGTCCTGGTTCTACTGCCCGTCCAGGTTCTCCTGCTCACAACGACAGAAGGAATGACGCAATGTTGGCATGCAGGCAGGCGTCACCATACGTCACCAAACGTCGACGCTGGGTTGCACGACGAATGGGCTTTTCTTGTTTAACGCAAGCCCTTGCGTATAGAATTCCCTATTTACATAGTGCAAATATAGTAATTACATAGTGTATATTGATAACTTTTAGGCTCTTCCCAATTTGCCTAGTGCATTTTCAATTAAGAAATATATTGCTGACATTTGACATAGCGTGTAACCGATGATTGTCGGCCAAATATATCGATGACATTTGACATAGCGTGCAACCCATGATTGTTGGCCAATTATATTGATGACATTTGACATAGCATGCAACCCATGATTTTTGGCCGAATATATTATTTACATAGCGTTTAGAATGTACTGTTTCAATTGCTGACATAGCATGCAACCCATGATTGTTGGACAAATATATTAATTACATAGCGTATATTGATAATTTACATAGTGTATTTTCAATTAAGAAATATATTGCTGACATTCGATGACGTGACGTGATATGACGTAGATGCATGCATATATTGCGTCATTCCTTCCAAACGTCAACGCTATGTAATTAATATATTTGTCCAACAATCATGGGTTGCACGCTATGTCAAATGTCATCAATATATTTGGCCAACAATCATGGGTTGCACGCTATGTCAAATGTCATCAATATATTCATTAATTGAAAATGCACTAGGCAAATAGGAAAGTGCCTAAAAGCTGGGCTGTCTCCAGGAAACACACAGATGGGCTCCAGGGGTGGCTCTCTGTTAAAACAAAGTAGGAGGCTTAGACATGTCTTGTAGATAGTTATAGAAGATTTATTGATGTTGTAATCCATCAGGCTCTGAGATACAAGATGATATGTAGATGCCTGGAAATACCTGGTAATGCCCCACCAGGAGCAAGGTGCTCTCTGCTCAACCCATCACACCAACTGATTTTCCACTACATACAAACCAACCCCAACATTCCAAGTGACCTCACCACAGGCTGATCAGACAGGCAGAGAACCACAGTGGAGAGACTGCATTAGTAAATAGCACATTACAACACATCTCCCCTTTTAATAATCAAAACATTGAAAAGAAACAGAAGAAGATAAAATCACAAAATAGAATACACGAGTCTGGAAAGAAAAAACAAAAGCACAAGTCTGGAAAGAGAATAGACAGGTCAGGAAAAGAAGCAGATAAAATACAGAAAATATGGAGGTCAGGAAAAGAAGAATGCATTAAAACAAAATATAACACATCCTTCCCCCACACAAGTCAGGAAAAGAAGAATGCATTAAAACAATATATAACACATCCTTCCCCCTTAATAACGATCATAAACACAAAAATTTATCAAGATGGTAAACACACTTTTGACAGAGAGAAGAAAAGGACACACCACCAAAACATAGTAATACATATAGAAGATTTAATGATGTTGTAATCCATCAGGCTCTGAGATACAAGATGATATGTAGATGCCTGGAAATACCTGGTAATGCCACACCAGGAGCAAGGTGCTCTCTGCTCAGCCCATCACACCAACTGATTCTACACCACATACGAACCAACCCCAACATTCCAAGTGACCTCACCACAGGCTGAGCAGACAGGCAGAGAACCACAGTGGAGAGACTGCATTAGTAAATAGCACATTACAACACTCTCATATCTGCAGCTGGGGGCACGTGCTCCCTTCCACACTAACAAAATGTTGTTGATGGGAGTCAGGATTCCCTTCTTAGGATTTCCCATTCCAAATATTTAAGAGGCTGAGTAAATTTATAATCCAACTACCAGCATTTACATTTGTAAAATGAAAACCCACGAGTCGAGGCGTGTTGGGCAACTTTGCCCCTTCTCTCAACCCACAGAGGTTTCTCTGCCCCGCTGGCACCCATGACAGTCACATGGGCCACTGTCACATCCTGCCAAACAGGAAGAGGAGAGAGAGTTGTCATGCTAACCCACATCTACATGTGATGGCCAAGCACAGGAATAGGTATGTGCATTAAATTGCAATTCCATTAACTCTTCTTACTACTTATATGCAACAGGTACTTTCCACTAAAAGCAAGTGTTATATATGTGCCGTCCACATAGCAATGCCTTTCAAGATCGTCACTTTTCCTGTGGTCTTTGCAGATTACCACTGTTTTCTCATATCTTCTCCAGATGTTGTGTTAACAGTAAACAGTAATGGTAACCAACCAAAAGTATATATTATGTACACCTGTGCACCCATATTTCACATTTGTGTAAACAGTGGGGGGAGGATAGTGAATGTTTGGCAATCTGATTTATCATTATATTCATGATAGTTGTTAAGGGTTTTCATCTAGGAGCAGAATGAATGCTGAGATTTATAATTTTTGTTTCACGTAATATGTGTGGGCTTTCAATACTTTCCTCTGTTTGCTTGGAAAAACAAGTCTAATTGGAAGTTATCCTCGTGATGTGGCAATAATTGATAGCTATATATTCTTTTTCTCCATTTCAAATTTATTTAGTCAAACTCACCTTGCAGAATATGATCTATACCATGGGTATTCACAAACATTGTCCCGGAGACCTCAAAGTTTTGCCGTTTGGTGTGATCGAGGGCCACACTGATGCCAGTGGGGGTGTAACGATGGTGCAGAACTAAATACTTATAAGGTCCCAAAGGTGAGTTCTATTGGCTATGCCAATGCTTGTTTTGTTTAATCGTAAAGGATTATATCATCAGTAGTACAATGTGAAGCGAGCAAACCATCCATCATGCACATCCATCCATCCATCCATCCACCCATCCATCCACCCATCCATCATGCATCCACCCCCAACCACCCATCCATCATGCATCCATCCATCATGCATCCACCACCCAGCCACCCATCCATCCATCCATCCACCCACCCCTCCATCCATCCACCTACCCATCCATCCACCCATCCACCCAGCCACCCACCCACCCATCATGCATTCATCCATCCACCCATCCATCATGCATCGACCAACCAGCCACCCATCCTTCCACCCACTTATACATCATGCATCCACCACCCAGCCACCCATCCATCCACCCATCAATCCACCCATCCATCCACCCACCCACCCATCATGCATCCACCCATCCATCATGCATCCACCCATCCATCATGCATCCATCCACCCACCCATCCACCCACCAATCCACCCACCCATCCATCATGCACATCCATCCACACACCCATCTATCATGCACCCACCACCCAGTCACCCATCCACCATGCATCCATCCATCATGCACCCACCACCCAGTCACCCATCCATCCACCCATCCATCCATTGTGCATCCATCCATTCATCCATCCATCCACCCACCCATCCATCATGCACATCCATCCACCCATCCACCCACCCATCCATCATGCACCCACCACCCAGCCACCCAGCCATCCATCCAGCCATCCATCCAGCCACCCATCCATCCACCCATGCATCCACCCACCCACCCATCCATCCACCCATCATGCATCCATCCATCCACCCATCCATCATGCACCCACCACCCAGCTCAGGCATCCAAACACCCATCCATCCTTCTATCCACCCATTACACACTTTACTCTCTAGTGCAGTGTGAAATTCTCTGTTTACATACTTAGCACAATCTGTATTTTGCAGGCAGAGGGTATCAATTATGCATTGAGCAACAGTTCGCTGTCCTGCGTGCTCTGTCGTAATGAGCAAGTATACATTTTATTTTAGTGCGGTGTGAAATTGTCTGTTCACACATCCGCTGTCCTGCGTGCTCTGTCGTAATTAATTGCGTGCTAAATGTCACTTTACAGACTCTCTCTGAACTATTTCAGGATGCATGCTACCCCATCCCAGCGATGCAATTGCAAGAATAAATTTAATTTTATTAAATGTCCTTTTACAGACTCTCTCTTAGCTATTTCAGGACGCATGCTACAACATCCCAGCGATGCAATCGCAAGTATAAATGTAATTTTATTGCGGTGTAAATTCTCTGTTCATCCTGCGTGCTCTGTCGTTGCGTGCTAAATGTCACAGTAACTATTTCGGGACGAATGCTACCCCATCCCATTGATGCAATCGCCAGCGATGTAGATGTATTTGCATCGTTGTAGCATGCATCCCGAAAGCATGAGTTGTAACAACGGCCGCGATGTAAAAGTCACATTGAGATTGCAGCGCAAACTAATACTAATACATTCGTTGTAACGGGTGTTTCCCCAGCAAAGTTCCCGGTGAGTGCTCAGCTGTGCTCAGTCGTGCCTAGCCTTGGTGTTGGTGTGGCACTTCAACCCAACTAAGTCAACCAACTCACAACTTACATGAACCTTCTAAGGAGCATCTACTTGACTACTCAATATTCGCTGGTCAGTCTCAAATTTCAATGCAAAGAGTGCGCCCACAGTGTTAACACCAGTGCCCTTCAGCAAGCGCTCTTTAATACCACCTAACCAAACCAAATAAAAGTCCCAGCCTTCGTTTATCTGAGCAGTTATTGTTTCACTAGAACTAGCCAAGGAGAATAATCAATTGTCTGCTCCTCAGGCGGCATAACTGAGCCACGATCCCACCGGGGCACGGATCGTCTTAACAGCGAATAGCCCTGTCAGTGGGGGGGTGCAAGGATCATCCTTAACCCTCACCCGAACACCTCACAGCGATGAGATCTGGGAGAACCAGGAAAGTTCAATCCAATCCATTAAAAAAGGATATTAAAAAAAAGGCCACCAGCGAAATAGCAGTAGATCCACCAAAATCATCTGACTCACAGTTGCATCTGGGTACTGTCCCAGAAACAGTTACAGACACAGCCACAGACATTTTATACAAGTCCCAACTCCCCCAGTCCAATCTTCAAGTCCAGCCTCCCCTCGTCCATCAAACATTAAGTGGAGCGGGTGGAGTTGCTGCGCATAAGGAAATTCAAATCTAAAAAGATACGCACCTGAGACCTTCAGATTCTCCAGCTTTGTCATTAAAAACAATGTCTCTGAGGAAATACTTTAGAAGCTCTGTATCTTCCTCCAAGTTAAGATCAACCTCACTCGATACATCTCGGCTTCCTGCCCCAACAGATTCTCCAGTACTCTTAGTCCCAGCCCAGCATCAAAGACTGGTACAGCCCATGCTCCCAGTGTACACTAGTGACGAAGGCCTCAGTTCATCACCCCCAGGTTTACCAAGAAGCAGCGACCATGAAAAAATAGAAGACTAGTGACCACTTTTATTTATTTATTTATTTTATTTTATGTCTTCTTATATAGCGCTCGAATCACTGTGAGGCATCTCGGCGCTTGCATTGGGGACCCGTCCTGGCTTTTCCCTGTGAGATAACCCATACAGGGCATCCCCAAGGTGAAAGCCAGGCATCCCGACGCGGGGAGGCCGTTGTGGAGATTAAGCAAGCTAATGCCCAGAGTTGCAGAGTGTGAACCCGTGATTAGAGTAGGCACCGAAGCGAGAATTATCGATTTCGTGGACATTTGGGCTCAAGACCACTCCATCTCCTTAAGCTCACGCCTAGTCTCTTGACCAGTCCCTCTTTGACCTCCAAGTAAATATTATCCAGGTATCTGCCCAGGTATCATCCCCTGTCTCCCCCCCCCGCATCCGAAGCCAGTCGGTCTTTTTAGACCATCACTCCGTTTGGATCCCCAGCCAGTTTTCCCCTCCAGCAGTCAAGCCTCAAGCGTCCATCGTTCACCCAACAGCTACAACTAAAGTTCTCACCCCACAAGGTGTAAATAAGGCAAACAAGCAATTAAGTAATACCACAACGTCATCACCAACTGCTAAAATCTGTTGACAAGAGATCAATACAGGATGGGGCAACAACACCATGCCCAACACTGACCTGGATTTATCCTTCTTCATTAAAGAACCCAACAGATCACCTATTAGCCTCTCACCCCTAGACCTAAACGTGCTCTGGTCTCAACTCCTCCAAATCCTCCACTCTACAGTGTCATCACTGAATTATCACTCAGACAAAATGGATCAACAGGTAGATTTATTAAACACCCCTGCCATGTACACCGTAGGAATTGACCAAAAAATGGAGGTGCTTATTTCGCTGATACTCAAGGCCCAATCACAAGTGCAACTAGTCCAATCAATGTTGCTGTTCTCCCATCATTGACTCTCTTTCCTCACTGCCCCAATTCCTGACATCAGCACTAACAGAAATCCAGAGGATCCCAGACTCCAGGCACCCTGATTCAGTGTCACTTGCCCCCTCCTACAGCAAACAACCCACCGTCGAGCACACAACCAAAAATCCATCACCGGTTTCTTCACCATCGCCCAAAGCTACAGCAGTTCCCAACGCTTTCACCAATTCAACATCTAATGACAAATCCTCACCGACTTTTAAAGCGAGAAAAAAAAGACTCCGGAAATCACGCAAAAGGCTCCCAGAAGCACCCAAAAAAAAATGTGTAACTACTTCACAGACAACAAACCAGCATATGGCCGGGATGCCCGCCACCCCCTCCCAACACCAATTCCCCAATGGGAGGAGACAGACGCAGGTTTGAACTTTTGAAAGGCGGGGGGGAGTTACCCCCCCGGCCGTATTTATTAAAATATGAAACTAAATTTAAAACATTAAATTAAAACATTTCATGAATTATGTACAATTTTACTTTCATTACATTTTGATGAAGACATGTTCTTTGGCTAACCTTAACAGATCTCTAATACAAAGGTTTCCTAGCCGAGTCTAGCATCCTGAAAATGCATACATTCTAGATTAAAATTGTACATCCTAGCATTAAGGGCCAACGGCAAGGTCTTAACCGGTGTCAGATCCCTACTACCAAAATCCCGCCCTCACGGTGTGAGTGGCGCATGCGCAGAGGACTTTACCCTCATTGCCAACTGTAACTTCCCTTGTCGTGGGGGCCCCCTTTCACTCAACGCCATCTTAAAGGTCGTCTGAGTTCCCGTGTGAGGTATCTGTAGGAAGGACAGCGTGGACTCCCCCCATCCCCACACTCTCTTCCGCCGGAGCGGATATCCGTCCCCCGGGAAATTCGTAGGAGGGGCATCTAGCCGTCTCCCCCCTGGGAGGGGCCTATGGCCGTCTCCCCCTAGGCGACCCATCCGTAGTGGGTGCCGCCTCCCTGTGGAAGGGGCCAATGGCCGCCTCCCCCCGGGCGCTCCAATCCATTCTGGGTGGCGCCCCCCTCTAGGGACCTTGAAATTACTGCTCACAGATCATGACCTTACCGCCCGACCAAAAATAAATACGACAGTTGTTTTACCTACTAAAGGAAGAAAAATTCGCCTAAACTGACACAGCTTGACGAGTCATCAACTTTACATTTCTACAAAGGGAAAAAAGTCCTAAAGCAGAAGATAATTTCATTATGCGATACACTCTTTCACTTTTCTACAAAGGAAAAAAAAGGCCTATACACATTTCTTTAATCCAAAGGCATACATAAATGCTGAAAAAACGTGACTGCATCTCTTTAATACAATCGGATATGTCACCAACTACTTTATTCAACAAAACATTGCTATAGGGGCTGGTGGGTGGGTCAAAAATTGCCGCTTGTTCCGTCGAGGGCTCACGAGAAACGAGTGGTGCAGCCTTCAGAGCACTGGAACAAGAGGACGCTTCTTTGGATCTCCCGCTCTATTTATCCGTCTGCGGGAGGGCGGGGACCCTCCTCAGGTACGCCCACTGGGTGCGGTCTTCCGGGCGGGTGTCTAGGACAACCCCTTCTGGGCGGGAAGGGCGTGCTCCGGCTACGTCACTTTGGGCATACCAGCCGAACCACGCCCCCGCCCAAAATGGTTTCCCGGGGGAATCGGGGCACCCATCCATACGTTCGGGGGGACCGAGTGGTCTTCCCTTTCCATATGGCCGGGATGCCCGCCACCCCCTCCCAACACAAATTCCCCAATGGGAGGAGACAGACGCAGGTTTGAACTTTTGGAAGGCGGTGGGGAGTTACCCCCCCCCGGCCGTATTTATTAAAATATGAAACAAAATTTAAAACATTAAATTAAAACGTTTCATGAATTATGTACAATTTTACTTTCATTACATTTTGATAAAGACATGTTCTTTGGCTAACCTTAACAGATCTCTAATACAAAGGTTTCCTAGCCGAGTCTAGCATCCTGAAAATGCATACATTCTAGATTAAAATTGTACATCCTAGCATTAAGGGCCAACGGCAAGGTCTTAACCGGTGTCAGATCCCTACTACCAAAATCCCGCCCTCACGGTGTGAGTGGCGCATGCGCAGAGGACTTTACCCTCATTGCCAACTGTAACTTCCCTTGTCGTGGGGGCCCCCTTTCACTCAACGCCATCTTAAAGGTCGTCCGATTTCCCGTGTGAGGTATCTGTAGGAAGGACAGCGTGGACTCCCCCCCAATCCCACACTCTCTTCCGTCGGAGCGGATATCCGGCCCCCGGGAAATTCGTAGGAGGGGCATCTAGCCGTCTCCCCCCTGGGAGGGGCCTATGGCTGTCTCCCCCTAGGCGACCCATCTGTAGTGGGTGCCGCCTCCCTGTGGAAGGGGCCAATGGCCGCCTCCCCCCGGGCGCTCCCATCCATTCTGGGTGGCGCCCCCCTCTAGGGACCTTGAAATTACTGCTCATCGATCATGACCTTACCGCCACAGGCCGGATAGTTGACCGACTATCAGGCCCCCCACACCTCCTAAAGGTCATGCTTCCTCAAACCCCTTAGCCATGCTATGAAGTCTCCTATGAGTAAATCATTCCCCGCCCTGGACAGGTGAACCCCATCATTCAGATAAAAGTGATCACCCCGAATTCACCCATGGGGAATGCTATGCAACTGCGCGGAGCGAAACAATTTCCCAAGTTTATTGTTGACCCTCTTTACCGAGTGGTTCAACGCTGACACAGAGAGCCCCCCCGCCAAACTTTCCTGGGGATCATGTGGGACCGGGCGATTGTGCACCCCGGGAGCCTCTTGGCCAACCAGCTAACTGCCGACAGAATGTGTTCTAATAACACTCGTCTTCCCAGTTTTACTGAGTCAAATGCCCCCCAAGTGTACTATGACTATAGATGGCGGTGACCTTTGCCGCCCTAAAAGACCCTCCACAAACGATTGAAATTGGTCAAAACAGAGGCCACCCTTCCCATGGAAGATCACTCTGTACCCGTTTTCCCCAGATGCGTGAGTCGCGTCACCTGCCATGAATACGTCCCCGGCACGCCTCACGTATGAGTGGCCCACGACCCATACCACTTGCTCTCCAGTCGGTGATCCTTGACCGCTGGTCCTCTGGTGATGGGTTGATCCCAAATTCCGCCCCGCGTCACAGGCTTACGAAACTGTATTTCAAACAAAAGACAAGAAGCGTGAGTGCATTTCAACAGTCTTTTACAACATGTGTAATCGCACATACCTTTTGAAGCAGTTCGAGGACCAACGGCCTAGCTGTTTCACTTCTTCAGCACCCTGACCCCGGGCGGTAGCCTCCGTAGCGGCCCCTATTCTAAATGAGTGGGTCCCAAAATTGCACGGGTCCATGCCTGCCGCAGCGATTGTAAGTGCTAGCACCTTCTGAAACTGAAATCTCGTCAGAGGGGTGCCATCCTTGTGCCTAAGCAGGCTCCCTCCCCATGTCGCCGACCTCTGTGCCAAATAGTCCTTTAAACACTTTATCGGACAAGTGGGGCACCCTTGAGCACGCTGCACAACAACACTAACTCCCATAGCTCCCTGGTCTGTCTTGGACCTGGCTATCGAGATTAGCATCGAATCACCCCTTATCTGTACGTGATCCCTGCATAAGCCTCCCTCCATATCTTTCTTGTTCCTCTCCACAAGTTCGCTTACCCGCATGGCCCCATGGAATGCCAAGGCGAAAGCTGCCCGGAACAGAACTGCTTCGGAAGGGGAGGAGCACGTCTCATCCAGCTTTGCTAAAAGCAGAGACAATCTCTCTAAACCAATCGGGCGCCTCGTATCTTGTCTGCGACCCTCCAGGCGCTGCCAGCCGCAGAGCGCCTTCCTGACTAAAAAGGAACCCGTCGGGTCCCTTATGCCGTGGAGCTGTGCATGAATGAAATGGCCGCCCTATGTCTGTTGGTAGTTGCCGCTGATCGGCCTTCTCTATGCAGCGCTACCAAGAACCCCAGGAAGGATTCCTCCTGTCCCCAGCTATGTCTCCCTGCCGGGCCTAAAAATGTGCAGTAGGAACGAAACGCTCCCTCATAAGCCTTCCTCGTCCTGGGCGCTAAGCTGGCTGCCACGAGGTCTTGTAATCCGGGGCACCGATCAGCCATAGTGCTTCGGGGAACGGTGCCGCCACTAGGTCCGCTGTGGGTAGATAGCCCCTGAAAGCCTGCATGTGTGAACGAGAGAGTGCATCAGCTGCATTATTCAGTACACCCGGCACATGTCTTGCCCTGAACTGTACATTCAATCTCATGCAACGTAAAATAATTTCTTTTAACAGTCTCAAGATCCACTTGCAGCGGGCTGCCTGCTGTTTAATGCACTCAACCACAGTCATATTGTCGGACCAAAACACTACTGAGCGGTCCCTAAAATCGTCTGGCCATGCCAACAGAGCAACCCAAATGGGAAACAGCTCCAAGAACCCAATGTTACCTGTCAGGCCGCTGGAGTGCCACCACGTCGGCCATACTTGCGCCGACCATCAGTTACCAAAGATGGCGCCAAATCCCACGCTCCCGGCTGAATCGGTCCACAAACCCAGTTCGTCCGACGATGCTGGCGGTTTGTTCCACACTACTCGACCGTTGAAGTCCGCCAGAAATGCCAACCAAATGCGCATATCCTGGCGAACCTCTGCCGACAGTCTCGTACGGTGGTGTCCCTGCTTGAGGCCGATCATAGCTTGTGCAATAGAGCATGAGAAAGGGCGAGCCATCGGTATTACTCTCAAGTCAAAGTTAAGCTGACCCACTGTTTGCTGTAACTGGTGCAGGGTCACTTTCTCTTTGCCCAGGCATTGTGTTAAGGAAACCCTGAACTTGGCCACCTTTTCCATCGGCAAACGGAAGCATCCTTCCACTGAATCGAGCTCAATTCCCAGAAACTCCAGTGAAGTAGATGGCCCCACCGTCTTACCTGGTGCCAATGGGACTCCAAACTCCTGCATGAGGATGCAGAAGTCCTGGAGTGCCTGTGCACATTTCATATTGCCGGCCGGCCCTAAGAACAGGAAGTCATCTAGATAGTGCATCACTTTTCTATGCCCTGTGGCCTCGGTGAATGCCCACTCTAAGAAGCAGTTGAACATCTCAAAATAAGCAGAAGAAATGGAGCAACCCATGGGCATGCATTTATCCATGTAATAACTCCCTTGGAACGTAAAACCTAGCAAGCGCTGGTCTCGCAGGTGTACCGGGAGCAACCTGAATGCCGATTCGATGTCCGATTTCGCCATCAGAGCCCCGGGGCCCAGGTGATTCAATAGGGCAACGGCCTCATCAAACGATGCATACCGAACTGAACAGACATCCGGATCAATGGCTTCATTCACCGAGGAGCCCCTCGGGGCCGACAAGTTGTCAATGAGTCTATACTCCCCTGGGTCTTTCTTCGGAACCACTCCCAGAGGTGAACACACGAAGTCCGGCACCGGCGGGCATGGAAAAGGCCCCGCTACCCGCCCCAAGCTGACTTCCTTGGAAATTTTCTTAGCTGCTACAGCTGGGTTGTGTTGGACAGATTGCTGATTTTTACAAAAGGAGCTCCCCGAAAATCCCCCGCCGGGATGTTGAAGCCATATAGGAAACCGTTCCTCAAAATCCCGGCGGATACACGATCAGGGTATTTGTTCAACCAGGGAGTCAAGGCCATGATGTCGACGGGTGAAGACGATTGTTTCCCAAGCATCACCTCACTCTTGCTTGGGCCCCCCCTTTCCTCCCGAACCACCGTTCTTTGATCTACAGCTACTCTCCGGGTGTGAGGAGTTCCCACAGCCCGCACACGCATGCCGGAACCTACATGTTCCCTGGGGCCTGTTACAGTTGCCTCTATTGAAGCCCCAACAAACCCCGCGCTTGCCCCCATTTCCGCCGGTCTTGGGCTGTGATTCCCCGCCGGCGCCTGCTCGAAAGGGCTGCGCAGGCTTTTGGTGCACTGTCCCAGGCCCTCTCCAGCCCGGCGAGGACGTACCCGCCGGCCCAGGCAAGAGCTGCTTGTGCCACGAAACCGTGTCGAGGCAATCCCAGGTGAAAGTTGCATCAAACTCCTTAGACTTTCGGAATTGCATGTCATATCCTTTCCACTCGTTCCCCCCATACATGTTGTAAAAATCCATGATCCTATTAAGGTAACAGGATAGCTCGGGCAACACTTCAGGCTTACGTTCCTCCATTACTACCGTAAATATCGAGAAGGCCTTCACCCAGTTTGCTACGGTCTCGTCGACCCTAAATTCCGCCATCTTGGCCCGCCATACGCTGGGGTGCCATAAATCTTTCTGGGTCTTTGCATATTCCATCTCACGATGGTCGGTCAATAATGAAAACATATTCACATACTTGTCCCCCCATATCATTTCCTTTGTGGCCGCTGGGATGTGCTGGACCACACTTTCGCGCCTTGAAGGCACTGAACTTTCCCCCACCATTGGCAATGGGTTCTTACCGGGTTCAACCGCCGTGTCTGCTGTCTTTTCCCGGCCAACCGTAGGTACTCCTGGCGCCACCTGTGGGGAAACAGAAGGAACATTCGCCGTCCCGGCTTCTCTCGACTGCCGTAACTGCTCGATTATTAATCTAGCTTCCTCGGCCGGATCCCACGGAGCCACTGCCCCCCCTGCTTTCTTTTTAAGCCAGGGCAATACTGCCGCTAACTGGAGGGCCAGTTCTGGGGGCATTTGATCATCATTAACCGGGGTAATTACAACAGGGATTGGTAAACCTATATCCGGACTCGGTACCGGGCTGTCCGACGGTGTGATGGGGGCAGCTGGGGGCACCTCCAGGACCGGATCCTCCCCGGAAGCCGCCCTCCTCTTGCTACGCTTCCCCCTACCCTCAGGGCCGACTCCCGGCAAGGCCGGGCCTATCACCTTCTTCGGACGGCCCGAGGGATTGTTCTGGGCCGCTAATTGCTTCTTAACCTCGGCCAAACCTCGACCGATCGAATCTACTTTACCCAATTTCCGGTCCATGATCGCCATTCGGTTCGACATGGTGCGCAGAACCTTCTCCAGCTCGGAGCTCTTTCCCGCTTTTTTGCCGGCCATAGCTTCGTTTAATCCGCTCTAGTCGATCGACGAGGTCCCAGATCCTTCACACTCCTGGTACTGAAAGAGAAACAACAAGATTACAAGTTCTCAAAAATTGCCGCTTGTTCCGTCGAGGGCTCACGAGAAACGAGTGGTGCAGCCTTCAGAGCACTGGAACAAGAGGACGCTTCTTTGGATCTCCCGCTCTATTTATCCGTCTGCGGGAGGGCGGGGACCCTCCTCAGGTACGCCCACTGGGTGCGGTCTTCCGGGCGGGTGTCTAGGACAACCCCTTCTGGGCGGGAAGGGCTTGCTCCGGCTACGCCACTTTGGGCATACCAGCCGAACCACGCCCCCCGCCCAAAATGGTTTCCCGGGGGGATCGGGGCACCCATCCATACGTTCGGGGGGACCGAGTGGTCTTCCCTTTCCAATAGTACAGGTATTGAGCACAGTGCCCACTGCCTCCACCAGCCAGATGCAAGTAGTCCAGCTCCGAACACCCCAAATAAGGACTTCCACAATCAAAACGCTCAATAAAAACACAGTCACCACAACCCTCCCCACACCCAAAACTTCCGGACAAAACTGAAGATGATGGAAATAAGCAACCACAAATAAATGATGAGCCAACAACAGTCACCAGGCTGATTGCAACTTCGCCGCCCATAAAGCGTCTACCACCCACTGAATCGTCCTCTTTACTGCAGCGGACGACTGTCAGCCAAGGCTCACATAGCACAGTTAACTTCATCAAAGAAGCGGATCACCAGTTCCCGGCACTCCAACCCAGCACACTTCCTTCGGCAAGTATGAGTAAAACAGTTTTCACTATAGCACCAGTCAACCAAGCAACTGAGCAAGCCCCTCCCAAGCACTGAACATCAACCTCTGAACGATCGTTAGTAGACAAGCCCACGTCATCCAAACCCATACCCGCTGATACTCAAACCCTGGCTATAGACTCTAATGAAACCAAACTATTGTTAACACCAGAGTACATCTCCCAAGGCCCGCATGACATACTAAATCACGGTAACATAATCCGGCTCTTTAAATCAAATCCAGACCTATGTAGGCTGGAATCAAAACACATCCTTGCTATCGAATTTAAACCCATCAATGGCCCTCATATGGGAGACTCAACCCTAGTTACACTAGCATCTACAGCCATACGGGAACTGGTTCAATCAAAAGCTGACCAATTGAAAAACTGGGTAATAATTATAGCAACACCTCAAGTGCCCCGATATCCTTCAATACTTTTCAAGCATAAGCTGCACCCCTTTCTCAATATTAAAGTCAGCCAGAAGTCGCTCCCGAGCAGCCAACGATGAGTGCAGTGAAGTTTGTCAAACTAACGGAAGTGCTGATTGGTCATGGCTGCCAGCAGCCCTCTCCCAAAGCAGGACATATTAAACCAATACAGAACACGGCCTAACAATTTGTTCCTGGAACATCAATGGTCTTTCATTAAAATTGCAATCTCCGGACACTGTCAGATTTCTCAAAAACCACGACATAATCCTTCTCCAGGAAACTTGGCTATCAACAAGTAACCCACTTGAAGGGTATCTGGAATTCACATCACCAGCCATAAGACAGAGCAAGTATGGCAGACAGTGTGATGGGCTGTCTATTTTCGTGGCTTGCAGACTGTCAGCACGTATTAGACATCTAAAATTTGTCCTCGACTGGGATTCTGGCATCTTGGCCAACAATTTTCCATCAGAGAGCAAGCTACTATTGCTAAATGTTTACATCTCTCCACGCCCCAGCGAGAAAAAACCCAAACTGGACCGCCTGATCGAAATGCTATGTAACATCATAAGCACATATGGTAACATACCATGTCTAATCTCTGGAGACTTTAATACTAACCTTTTTTATAACCAGTTTGAAGACTTAGGAACCAATTTCCCAGCGGTCCCCTCACATCTCGCCTCGCAATCATTACCGCCTGGCCTCAGACCATCAAAATTGGGAGAATACGCAGTTCTTCAACTCAGCAGAGTAGGCTACCTGGTAATAAATGGTCGCTCACCAACAGATACCCCTTGGCCTGGACAAGAACCAACGGGCAAACTCATTCATTTCTGGACTTCACACTGGCAAACAGCGAAATGTCCACCCTAATTGAGTCCCATTACTTCGCAGCACTGGGGGAAAGTGATCTTCGACCCCAAATAATAACATTATCCTTCAATGCTCCTCACCATCACGCACTCACTCACACCACATAAGACAGTCACACGGAGAATCTAAGGAAAATGAAATGGTCGTCAAGCGCCGCTCCTACAGTCTTGGAGAAATGCTGTCATCTTCTATGTTCAAAAGGTGAAACGGACGTGCCTATTATCATTTGATGGGAAGCGCTGGTGAACAGTTTATTAAACAAATTTTCGACCAAACTCCATTCCCGGCCTGATCCTCCCCAATTCCGGATTTCCCATGCAACAAAAATGTTCAAACAACAAAGAAACGTCGCTTTGTGTTGGACTAGAAAAAGCCCGGGAAACGTAACTTTATTTAGTCATTACAAGCAAGCACAAAAAGCATTTATGGCATCTGTACCTAGAGACAAATAATTAGCGTCAGACAAGTTCTGGACGAAGTTAGTCCACGCAAGCAAAAATCCAACACTAAGTTATTTTGGACTCTTGTGAATAGAGGCCCATTAGGAGGCGAAGGATGCACCACCGCAAACATAAGTGCGGACGACTGGACCATGTTTCTATCTAATCATTTTAGAGAAAACTTAAGTGGGCAAGGGCCCCCTAGTCCCCACTTGACATTCAAATCCCGGCTACCACTCACAGAAGATCAATACACAGGAAACGCTGGGTCACCAACCAAGGAAGAAGGTGCTATGGTCATACCATCATCTGAGGAGCTACTAAACGACCTCACCTCAGGAACGCTGTTGACACATGGAATCCTAATAAATAACATCGCCTGGATTATTAGGAAAGGCAGGTCCGATGGAGCACCCGGCCCCAAACGACTACCTCAGGCCTTGTTTAAATCAGACGAAACGTTGTGGTCAGGCCTCCTTGCACCACTCTTCTCACACTGCAGGCTTAACAATCACATCCCGGATTCTTGGAAAAGTGCCATCATTCATCCCATTGGTAAAAGAGGCGACCCAAAAAATTATAGAATGATAGCTCTCCTTGACATCGAATCCAAATACTATGCCAGCATTCTACTAGAAGAGCTGACTTAATGGGTTGAATCAACACAGCGCCTTCCCTGTAACCAGCTTTCTAGCAAAGTCAGGCACAACCAGCAACCTACTCGCAATAGCCGTATTGACGGAGAAGGCCGACGTCCGTCGCATGCAACTATACTGCTGCTTTGTTGACTTCAAGGCGGCCTTCGACCAAGTGCCATGCGGTCATCTGTGGCAAAAACTGGCCCGCTGGGGTATACCTCCAGCCCTCTTACAAGCCATCATCCAACTCCACACACAGACCTGGATAAAGATAAAGTTAGGCGACGGGTCTCACGTTTCAAAAAAGATTCGAAACAGGAAGCGGCGTCAAACAAGGGTGCGTCTTGGCGCCCCTTCTCTTTAACCTGTTTATTTCCGACCTATCCTCCATACTTGACAAGGTCAACTTCCATCCGCCTCAACTGGATGGGACCCAAATCAGTAACTTGTTATACCGTGACGACCTCGTGTTATTGAGCCACACAAATGTTGGTTTACAGAGGCTCCTTGTCGAACTTCTATCTTATACATCTGAAAACCCCCTGGAATTGAACCTGTCAAAAACAAAAAGAACTCATTTTAGCAAACAGAAACAGCAGAAAAGAAGGTTTTTTTTAACAACAAAATCATCGATACAGTGCCACACTACAAATATTTAGGATTTTTTCTCGATTCAAGAGCTTCCTTTATTAAACAAAAAGACGCCATCAAGGCCAAGGCACTGTCCCTGGAGGTCGCGTCTGCAAAACTTTCAAAACATCTACTAGGACCAAGTCTAACCCCCTTGCTCAAGGTGATGAAGGCCAAAATCACAAATTCTCTATCATATGACCATGAGATTATGATGGGCTCGAAAAACATCGTACTTAATAAATCAATCATTAGAATCTTCAAGCGAGCATGGCGTCTGCCGAGGTCTTCATCTCCGGCACAAGTCAGATTAGAGCTTAGTCTGCTAGACCACAACGGTGTTGAGGCTGGTGCTTTCATTATTGCAATAGACTGCGTAATTTTCCGGAAACAGTCTTGAGATCAAACTCTGGAACGAAATATCGACCAGTATATCAGCCAAAAATATCGGCTCCACTTGGATCAATCCCTACAGCTCCTTGGAATTTCAGAATACTGTGGGACAAACCCCTCACAACAGGCACAGAAGAGCTTCATCAAGCAAAGCGTTCGGCTCTAGTCCTTCCATTCCGACAGAGCAAAATTATCCAGAAAGAAGCACGCTTGGGCCGTTGTCTCAGACTACACACCGGGAGTTGAGTCAGCCTACCTATCAAGTACCTATTCAATCTTTTGGAAAGTCAAATTTATGGCCCTAAGGCTGGGCGAATGGCCTTTTTTAAAGCATTTACCGCAACGGCGGCGTCCTAATCAGAAAATCGGATGCAGGGAATGCGGCTACCATTCAGAAAGTGTGGAGCTCATATCCTGCACATGCTCAGATCTGCTACAAGACAGAAGGACCTTACTGAGAGCAGAGTGAATTAAATTATGCGTTCGTACATATCGCCAGGCAATATTGGCAGCTATGAATCAAGAAAATATAATCCTGAACATTCTGTTTACCAAATTTCTTGCCAGAGCTGCAAAAAAGTTGGGAAACAAAAAGGCAGCATTTATTTTGCCGGTCAGCCAAAACATCACCCTGTAGTAAAAACTTAGGCGGCCACTGGCCCTCCTCCGCAAGGCCTACATGGACACCGAGTTCAGCTCCCCCAAACTAGCTGTCATTTTGACTTATTTCCCCTATTTAAAGTTTCTGAAAACATCTCTGTGACTGCCATGTTATTTAATGAACTGATCTGTAAAAGATAAACGCACATTCTGACAATTTTTTAATTTTATTAAATTTTACTGCTAGACTATTGCACTGCTGTTGTATTAATCAAAGTCCCTTTTCCTCTCCTTTTTAAATTCATATATGTATACGTGAGTCATACGGTTTTAACATTTTGTGATGATTTTAAGTAATCAAACAATAAACTTGAAATTTGAAATTTGAAATCTACAGACAATTGGCCCAATATGTCATGCGGACTTTCACAGTCCAACCACCGATAGTTATTCTAAAACAAAACTCTCACCTGGGAAATACGCTTAAAATCACTCCACAAACTTTACAATCAGTTATGGGTAAATTGCCCACAAAACGTGAACAAATTCCATTCTAGATAGCTCAAAAAATAACACAAATCCAAGCAGTAATTCCTGATACTAAGCCTCATGAAAAACACAGAATCTTAACGATTAGTTTACCAATGGGGATCACACCTCACCTGGAAGCCTGTATCACTATGGGCACGGTCTTTGCTGCAATCTACACTAAAACACATGGTTTTCCGTCTATGGCGGTAATACCTAATGTCCTGAACAGATTCAAAATGAATACGGGGCAGAGCCTGCTCTAAATTTATGTATGAAACTACTGAAACACTTTGACCAGGTCTCAACAATAATATTATCCAATATTAAAGGAAGAGCTGCATCAGTTGCGATCTGCCAGAAATTAAGGGAATTTGATGTAACAGAACAACAGCAAGCGCTAGCCAGAATAATTTAGAAATCCTATGAAGAAATAGGCAGAGATAGTTTGAGTGGGAAACCAGTTAAACCACAACTGTCTGGAAGTCCTGAGAAGGACTCTATTAAACACAATCCTACCTCTTCTAAATAGAAGTGAGAAAATAATAGTAAACAACATTCAAACGAGAAACGTTCTCAATCCTGAGGTAGGTCTCCTCAAAAGGAGCCTTCTGAAAGGAGGTATAACCTCAGGAAAAGGGATAATTTGAGAAAATCTGACAGGTATCAAGATGCTGATACACGTTCTTCTCGTACCTTTCAGATATCGTCGAAGACATCCAAAAGAAGAGGAAGGTCAGATCAAAAAGAAGAATGTGTGAAGTCCAAAGACTATCAACACGTTCAGAAAAACAAACCAAAACCTCAATTCTCCAAAAAGAATGTAGCAGGTCTGTAGATCAGACATGCCGAGTATATTGAGAACACAACTGAAGAACGGAGAATGGGTTCAGTCAATGCTGGACAGTGCAGCAGAAGTAACAATAGCTCACCAGAACCTAAAGGGACTTCTGGAGACAGTGGACTTGAATGAAGACATTCAAGTTGAAACTGCTGACACCAGGGTTAGTTCTCCGCATAGGTTATATGAAATAACACTCCGATGGAGGGAGACATACCAAGAAAAGTGAAAGCACTCTTTTGGGAGTGACTTTCAAAGGGTTATGCTATACTTCTAGCAGAACAGGACTGGCCACAAGAATTTGGGAGGGAGTGCCCACATGGTGAAGATATCATTATGCCAGTCTTCTCCAACCATGTTCCAGTACATTTAAAATATAGTTATGCCATGAAATGGGCAATTGCCCAAGCCCCAGCATTATATAAAAATCATGTAGGATGGGATAAGGACCCACCTCACCACAAGAATAATTTAAAACATCAACCAACTGCTCAAAGGCAGTATCCAATTAAGCAAGAAGCTAAAAAACAGGTCAGGGAGATCTTAGACAAACTTGAATACCAAGGGGTGATTGAAACATGCACCTCATCAATGAACAATCCTTTGTTTCCTATTTCCAATCGGTATTTTACCACCCAATCCGATTTAGGGCATGTCTGTGTGCCACATGTCACACATGCCTTAAATCGGGGTGCTAGAGGGTGTCAAAGTGACACCCCCTGCACCCTTGCAAAAATCGGTATTTACCGAATCGGTAAATACCGATTCGGTAATGCCCATTGATTCCTATGGGCATTGAAGCCAATAGGAATCAATGGGCATTACCGAATCGGTATTTACCGATTCGGTAAATACCGATTCTTACAATTCAATTACCGATTCTTTCTACACCTGCCCCCTTCTATTTTACCGATTCATAAATACCGAATCGGTAAAATTCGGTATTTATGAATCAGTAAAATTAACTTACCTACATCTGGCCCCTGAACTCTTGTTCTGAAACATTTGCAGTGCAAAATGCACAAAGTACAGCATTAATAAATGCATTGTGCGTAAAACATTTATAAAACCACATTAGACATTTCTAACGGTTTCTTTTGTCAAAACATTGCACCTGAAAGTAGATATTTGACAGCTTTCTCAATAATTCCAGCGCTTTGCAAATACTTTGTTTGTGCTTAGATCACGCTAGGAGCCTTTTAGAGCTACTGCGTGCAACCTGTTTGAATTTTAAAAAAACGCCGATTTTTATTCCTAAATTGTTGAATTTCCATACTGCTTGCACCCAGCACACCTTGCACTCAGTAGGCACTATTTTCGCCTTGTCCTGACGATCACAGCCGATTTTAGGGCTGGAGATCGAGGTGCAGTATTGACATATTGTACGGCGGCCATATTGAGTGAGGGGGCGAGAGCAGTGAGAGAGCTCCAGTGTCCTCTACTTAAGGAGCCCCTAGGAGGCAGGCGCGAGATTCCAGCGCTTTGCAAATACTTTGTTTGTGCTCAGATCACGCTAGGAGCCTTTTAGAGCTACTGCGTGCAACGTGTTTGAATTTTTAAAAAACGCCGATTTTTATTCCTAAATTGTTGAATTTCCATACTGCTTGCACCCAGCACACCTGGCACTCAGTAGGCACTATTTTCGCCTTGTCCTGACGATCACAGCCGATTTTAGGGCTGGAGATCGAGGTGCAGTATTGACATATTGTACGGCGGCCATATTGAGTGAGGGGGCGAGAGCAGTGAGAGAGCTCCAGTGTCCTCTACTTAAGGAAACGGTTGTTCTCCGCGCTAGCGGTCGCGTTTGTGGACGCGCCATCTCAGCGCCGGTGTTACGCCAGAGTCAGCCCATCTGCGCCCGTCCGCGCCTTGGACGTGCTTCAGGGCGATGGCTTCATCATCTAGCTCGGACCCTGACTCAGCACAGGTATCTCCTACAGCCAAAGTTGCGATAAACCCCTTAGAAGCCCCTCATATTAAATATACGTCAGCCCATTTGAAGGCACTACAACCAGCTACTAAATCTTCCTGTAGACTGTTACACTTAGAGGAGGGAAAGGATTCCTGTCTAACATGCCACCTACATATTAACCCAGTAGGGACCAAATCCACGCAGAATGATTCCTTCAAAACTAAGTTAAAATCACAAATATTTTCCTTTATTAGTCTCAACTGTCGCTCCTTACCAAAACATAAAACAGAAATTTTTAATTTGCTCTTAGATGAAACACCGGATGCACTGTTTGTTACAGAAACATGGCTCAAAGATAGCTCAGGACCTGATATAGTTATGGCACTTCCTGATTCCTATGCCATTACCAGACTGGACAGGGATAAGAAACCTGGTGGAGGAATTGCTGTAATTTTTAAAAAATTATTTCACTGCGATTTTAAGCCGCTTTCTTGCGGTGGTTCTGAGGCGGCGATTTTTAAACTTACATTAGCCCCTAATTTCACCCTATCTGGTATCCTTATATATCGTCCTCCCGAGGCGGCAGCATCCAAATGGGTCACAAATATGTCTGAACTCATCGGTCCACTGGCTATGAGAACTGCCAACTTTACTATTCTAGGTGATATAAACCTGCACTTAGAGGATGAGAATTGCTCCTTGGCCAAAGTTCTTATAAATGACTTAGCAGCTATTAATTTAACCTTAAAGAATTCCGGTCCTACACACCGTGCAGGGCATCTGTTGGATCCCATCTTTTCCAACCTCAACAACATTGAGACGCAGTCTGCCCAGCCTTTGCCTTGGTCCGATCACTTCCTGATTAAATTTAATCTTCAGGTTGACCTATCAAACAACGATAACATACCTTTACCCACTCAACTCATAAGGAAATGGAAAAAACTTGATATTGACAGTCTCAATGCCCTACTGGAAAAACATCGCCCTTGCACTAAGACAACTGTTCAACAGCTCTCCTCCACAGTACAAAACTGGCTTCTTTCAGCCATTGATGCCATTCTGCCTAAAACAAAGTTAAAACAAAACACCCATCGCTCTCCTGCACCTTGGTTCAATGATATTTTACAAAATGAAAAAACTAAATGTAAGAATCTCGAACGTCAATGGAGGAGGTTTTACTTACTTGCAGATAAGGAAAAATATAAAATCCAGTTAACAGCTTACCAAAAACAGTGTAACAAAGTCAAAGCAGAATTCATCTGCACAAAAATCACAAATGCTTTAGACCACTCTAAAACACTTTTCAAGTTAGTTAAAGAGCTGGCGGGATCCAATACGTCCCAACCTCCACCTGAGCTAAACAAAACGCAATGTGACATGTTAGCCAACTTTTTTATTCATAAAGTTGATAAAATCCACCAAGACATCAACTATGCTGCCAATGAACACGACTTCACTCCTGAAGCGACCCCCAATTGTTCATCACATACGCCAGGTAATACCATAGGTATTACTGATTGCCCTTCCTTGTGAGGAAATATAAATTCTGGTCAAGTTGTGTTCCCTAGCGTGTACCCCACCATCTCCATGTACGAGTTAAAGTGCATGTAACTTCCCTCCTGTACTAGCTATGAAGACGCAAATACATTTGCGTCCAACGTCAACATGTCTTCTTTCAGACCCACCCTGAATGGGTTGGATAGCCCGTTCCTAAGTATACTATGCCAACGTCTTTTTGTAGTGTATTCTACATGTTTTTAGCTCTGGCAAAGTAGGCCCAGAATATCTGCCATCGAGCCTTTTTCTCCCTCCTGACTCCGGGAGCCTCAGACCAGGCTGCCCAGGCTGCCCCTGTACACGTGAACTCTGCCTTACTTCTAGCACGGCCCAGCGCGTTCAGCTCAGCCTGCTGCCTGCCAAGATTGACTATAACCTTCGAGTTATCTGTTCTGCTCCTCGAAAATACATTCCTGCCTGCTAGCTTCAGTAAACACCCCCCTCAGCTACAGGGCCAAAGGGCCGACCTGTCTCCGTGCAAGTAATTCATAGCTTCTGTTGCCATGCTCCCATGGAAGGCCCATGCCCACGCTTCTCATGCAGACACTCAGGCGCTTATACACGCACTCACAGTCAGTATAGACTAGCTTCTGCCCCAGAGACCTTTCTGCCCAGATAGCTCAGTTCCTAAACACCAGATATCAGATATGATAGAAGCACAAGTTGATCTGACATGCCAGACTTCTGTCTCTTTCCGTCAGTACAAATGTCAAGCCCCCTGCACCCTCCAGTTTCACGTTGATCACACGTCATGCAGCTGCGCGCGCATCCAAGCTTCCGATTTCTGCTGACATTGCAACATTTCTGTTTAGTGCCACCCCTTTGTGACACCTATCTGTGACGTTTCCAGCACACGCCTAGTCCACGCCTTTTGATTACGTACTAGTAACACGTGGCTACTGTTATCTTGTCTTCTCTCAGCTGTTACGCCTACTGTACTGTTTTCCATGTCATGAATTAAGTATATAAGCTATGTACTGTCAATAAAATGTAGAGCGCGCTCTCTCTATCCCTTCTTCCACCCCTGTGGTGGGAAGAATATGATATTCTGGTCTAGACCATTCCTTTTTAAGGAATAAAACCCCTAAGAACTCTAACACCACGGACTCTGTTTTCTTTCTTTCTGATTGAGTTATTATTGATTAAGTACCTACCTGCATAGAAATTACGACGGTAAATTATATATTTACATCACTTGGATGATACATCTTTTGCCACACTAGATAGTTGGCCCCTGCTGAACCCTGACATGGTTCAAGGGCTACTAAAAACCATCAAATCGGGCTCTCCTAGAGACCCACTGCCATGTTCAATCTTAAAACAACTTAGCAGTAACGTTCTAACTACAATTACCGATCTCCTTAATACCTCGTTACTTGAACAAACTGTACCCAGTGAATGGAAGCATGCGATGATTCATCCACTCTTAAAGAAAGCTGGCGCAGACCCCAACCTGCCAGGTAACTTTCGCCCAATATCATTGCTACCCACCTTTGCTAAGTTATTAGAGAAGCATGTTCATCGTTGCCTTACAAATTTCATCACCACTCATGATCTGTTACCATCTCACCAGTCGGGATTTCGTGCAGGTTTTTCCACTGAGTCTACATTGCTAGGGGTGACCGAAAACATCCGTCGCATGGTAGACAAGGGCGAAACAGTAGCACTTGTGCTACTTGACCTCAGTGCGGCATTCGACACCGTGTCGCATGCGGTCCTCGCCCAGACTCTCCACTCCCTAGGCATTCGCGGGGCAGCTCTTAATTGGATCAGATCACTATTAGAAAATCGAACGTTTCAGGTATTTTCGCAAACTGCCTGTTCTGATACAAGGACATTTACACACGGAGTACCTCAGGGCTCCATTCTTAGCCCGTTGCTTTTTAATGTTTATATGAGTCCCCTGTCCAAGATTGTGGAAGACACTGGGCTTTTAATGTTTTCTTACGCTGATGACTCTCAGCTGCTTTCTCGCTATCAGCAGCAGACGCTGACAATTCATCCTCCCTACAACTCGGACTTAGTAAAATCACCAGTTGGGTGCAGAAAAACTTTCTAAAACTTAACGGCGAGAAAACCGAGTTAATCGTGTTGGGTAAAAACAAAGATCTTTGGGGACCCCAACACTGGCCATCTGAAATGGGTACCCCCCCAACCCCTGTCGCGCATGCCCGCAACCTGGGAGTCATTATTGATGACTCACTCAGTCTACACCAGCAAGCAGTAAAAACTTCATCCACCTGCTTCGCCATATTGAAATGGCTTAAAAAGATCTGCTGGATGTTACCTGAAAACACCAAGAAAACAGTTGTCAACACCCTGATCACATCCAGATTAGATTATGGCAATGCTCTGTACCTGGGGGCAAATAAAGCTACTGTCCACAGGTTACAGTCAGTACAGAATGCAGCAGCCAGACTACTCTGGAAAATTCCCATCACTACTCCAACTACCAAATACATTAGGAAACTACACTGGTTAAAAATTGAAAATCGGGTCAAATTCAAATCCCTATGTTTCATGCACAGGATTTCTACCAATACCGCCCCAAAATACCTACAAAGCCTGATGCGCCCCTACCGTCCCTCTAGATCTCTTCGGTCCTCTACGGCAAATAATTTTGAAATCCCAAAGATCAAGTTGTCACGCATGGGTGGCAAGTCCTTTTCTTTTCTAGGACCCACACTTTGGAATTCAATGCCGCACACATTGCGGTCTGAACCAAGCTACATCAAATTCAGGAAAGCCCTAAAAACATGGCTATTCAACATCTAATTGCTGTAACCGCATTGACACTGGGATCTGTCGCGCCGGGAAACCCTATGTTGGGTAGCTGTGCGCCATATAAATGCAAACAAATAAATAAAATAAAATAAATAATGGGGACCCAGCGTCAATTTTGTCGACTCCCACAGGGATTCAAGAATAGCCCGGGGTTATTCTCAGCAAGTGTAACAGGGTTACTACAAATTTATGATGACGAGGCATTGTCATATGTCAATTATATCTATCTTACAGACTATGACCTGGACAAGCACTTGAACACGGTGAACAACATTATACTGGGCTTCGCCTCTGAGTATTATAAATTCAATTTAAAAAAATCAAGAATTGCCCATCTCAACGTCCCTTTTCTAGGATATGAACTATCAAGTGAAGGCAAAAGCCTGGCAGCCAACTTTTTAGAAAAGCGTGTGCTGCTTCAAACTCCAAAAACAATGAAAAACTTACAGTCGATTCTAGGTTTCCTGAATTTTTAAAGAACATACATTCTAAACAATGCAGAATGGGTCACACCTCTCTACGAATTAATTAAACCTGATTTTAAAATCACACATTGGACACAGGAACATACAGAAATCCCATGTTCACTTCAAGCTGACATGTTAGCAACAAAGCACTTACAAACATGCGTAAACGTACGCAACTTAGTGATCCAAATTATTCCGGGTCAATGGAGATTCACCTACTTAACTTTTACAAAGGTTCGAAAAGTACCAATTGCATTCAAATCATATTTGTATAAGCAAGCAGAAATGAAATTTACATTGACAGAAATAATTCTGACAGCAGGTCAAACCACTATAGCAAAAGAAAGAGCCATAGCACAGGGAAAACGCATTATAGTCATGACACCTGTACCTGAGGGTTACAATATCCATAAGCAGGATAGACTATTAAGAACTGGAGGAGGGATCGCCATTATATACCGAAGTCAGCTCAAAACCACTGTTAATCCCTTACCTCTCCCTACATGTGAGGCCCTGCAGTACTATATACTCCTCGGTCCGTTCCAAGATTTCAAAGGGGTTCTTCTATACCGACCCCCAGGAAGCAAAAGCCAATTTCTCGCCACTTTTCTACAAACAATTGAATCACTTGCCATTGAAAACACCTCCACTATTTTAGGCGACTTTAACTTTCCTTTGGAAGATGGTACAAATAATGATACCAACACCCTTATCACGGACCTGGAATCACTCGGTCTTACTCAAAGGATTACAAATATAACACACGAAGCAGGGAATACCCTTGATGGGCTATTTACTAATGACAAGAACCTACACATTACGGAAATCATTCCATTGGGATGGACTGATCACCATGCAGTCGTATTCACTATTCCATCCTTCCCCTCGTCCCATAAGGAACATAACTTTCGACCTATTAAAAATGTTAGATCCTGGAAAAATATTGATTATAAACAACTCCATGAATTGCTGTCTGCTTCCGTAACTAATCTGCCTCCAGATCCTAATGACGCAGCCACAGAATATACGAGTTGGCTTACTCAGACTCTAAACAAACTGGCACCTACCACAACTAGTTCAAAAAATCGGAGTACCCCATCCGCACCCTGGTACTCAGAAGAACTAAGATTGCAGAGACAACTCTGTCGTAACAAAGAAAGACATTGGAGAAAAACCTACTCCAATCAAGACAAGGAAAATTATAAGAGAGAAATGTCTATATACAAGTCCCTTATTCTTCATGCCAAAACTTCCTATTATTCATTGCAAATTGAGCAGGCCAAGAATTCAAATAAAGAACTTTACAAAGTAGTAACCAGATTATCACATTTACCTCCACAAACCACTCCTAAACCGACTCAGGCATTTTGTGACAACCTAGCCACATTTTTCTACGATAAGGTAAACAACATCTATGCCAAATTTTCACAAGAAACTCAGTCGGATCCCTGTCCTAACCCCGACCCCATCAATCACCCCACTTTTTCACAATTTCACAAAGACAACCCTATTCAATTCGTCGAAACCATGAAAATCATCAAATCAGGATCAGCCAAGGACCCGTGTCCAGTTTCCATTCTCATTTCCATTTCAGATCTCATTGCACTCCAACTTGCTAACATGTTCAACATCATGTTTAGCACTGGAGTCTACCCCGCAATCTGGAAGGATACTATTCTCAAACCCCTTCTCAAAAAATCCCACCTTAACCCGGAGGACACCAATAACTATCGTCCAATAGCCAGTCTGCCATTTCCAGCAAAAGCAGTCAAAAATTGATGAATTCCCAAATATCACAATACATAGAACAATACTCTCTATTGGATGATAGTCAATTCGGCTTCCATAAACTTCATAGTACTGAGACTGCACTCATCAAATCCACCGTTGAGATTAGGAAAGCACTTGATCAGGGAGGAGCGGCAGTACTCATTTTGCTGCATCTCACCGCAGCTTTTTACACGGTCGATCACAACATCTTGATCGACCGTGTCAATACCATTGGCATCCAAGCTAAAGCTAAAGCTCTTATAAGATCCTTCCTAACAGGCCGTACTCAGACAGTTCAGCTAGACACATTTTCATCAGAACAACTGACCTTACCCTGTGGTGTTCCTCAAGGCTCTTCCCTTAGTCCAACCCTATTTAATATCTACATCACTGATCTGGCAAGGGTAATTAAGGACTGGGGGATGAGCCTAACATCCTATGCTGACGACACCCAGCTGGTTCTCACCATCAAGGAAGACGGAGGAAAAATAGCTGCCAGTTTCCAACAGGGCATGCTAGCCATCAGTCACTGGATGTCAGCTAACTGTCTTAAATTAAACTCTAACAAAACAGAAGTTATGATTTTTGGCAAACTCACTCCTTCATGGTCAGATGCATGGTGGCCTACTGATTTGGGTCCCCCCCTCCCCCTGTCACCAAGGTTAAAAACCTTGGTATAACCTTAGATAATACACTCTCCTATTCAGCCCATGTCAATACTACTGTGTCATCTTCCTTCTTTAAACTGAAAGCTATAAAAAAGATTCTTCCATTTCTTCCCCCCAACTCTGGTAAAACTTTGGTCACCTCATTTGTTATGTCCTCAGTGGACTATTGTAACGGACTTTTAATGAATGCCCAAAAGAAGGTCATCAAAAGGTTACAATCTATACAAAATGCCACGGCCAGACTACTTTCCGGCACCCCCAAATTCAAATCCATTCCTAACACTATGAAAAAATATCACTGGCTCACAGTCAACAACAGGATAAAATTCAAAGCACTCTGTATAGCCTACAAAGCCGCGCATAAACAATTCTTATCAATCCATTCACGTTTCATGTCCCCAATTGATCACTTCGCTCCATGAACAACTTTACCATGACAGTCCCTCACACCAGAACAGTTGCATGGGGAGATCGCAGCTTCCACATTACAACCGCTAAACTCTGGAATTCTCTTGATCTAGAGACCAGGTCAGCTCCTACTCTCATCATTTTCAGAATAAAAATTAAAACATGGCTCTTTGATCAATAAATCAATCCCTTTTTCCTTTCTTTCTGCCTCATCCATAGCGCTGAGATGCCCTTGGGCAATTGTTCGCGCTCAACAAATTCCATAAATAAATAAATAAATAAATAAATACCGGCCTTAGAGGCAGTTACAAAAGTGAGCATTCCGAATGCAAAAGCTTTACACCCAAGGTACCTAGAGAGCCTACTGAGACAGAGTTTGAAGCCAATCTTTCGGCGCTCAACCTGCAACAGCTAGTAGTGGGTCCTACCCATGTGAAGGGCCACACATTGGACCTTATCTGGTCCTCGCTGCCTAAGAGAGAAATAATTGAGGTCAGTCCTTGCATTTGGTCGGACCACTTCATGATTAAGTGATGGGTTCCGGGTGACCCCGTACTGGCTGTCCCAAATCAGTTGTGGAGGAAAGTTCGGCCCTGGAAGAAGATTGAGGCTAACTCTCTAATCGCGGCCCTGCTCTCCTCCGCCCCCACTAAAACGAGTGGCATAAACTTGGATCAGGATGCTACTGTGTTAAAGACCTGGATGCTCGCCGCTCTAGATAAACTAGCCCCTGAGCGGATGGAGAGGACTAGATCTAAAGGGAAGGGAGCACCATGGTTTGATGCTTCACTGAAAGAGAAGATGCGAGCCCTCCGCAAGGCGGAGAGAAGGTGGAGACTCAATTACTGTCACGCAGAGGCTGAAACCTTTAAAACTCTACTCTCAAAATATAAGGCGGACATCTTGGAGAGAAAGTCAGCTTTCTATGAGGGAAGAATTAGAGAGGAGACTAACACACAACGAGAGACCTTTGTGATACTAAGGGAACTCACGCAGCTGGGTGGAAAAATCTCTGTGAGCGACCAACCAGACTGTGACTCTTTCCAAAGTTACTTTCTCCAGAAAGTACAAGATATTATTACTGATATCAATGCACGTCCAGTCACAACTATGCTGCCAAGTCCGGTGGTTCAGGCGCCGTCAAGGATTATGAACAGTTTCCCATCCATCGACGACAAGCGCTTAGCAGAGCTTGTTGGACACATTAAATCTGGCTCTAACACTGATCCTTACCCCCCGAGAATCTTTAAGATGACCTTGCCAGGCATCCAGCCCCAGGTGCTGAGCCTACTGAACAACTCACTGGAAGCAGGTTATCTCCCAACCCAGTTGAAGGAAGCTAGGGTCTCCCCACTTTTAAAGAAAGCAGGAACTGACACAACGGCTCTAAAAAACTACAGGCCTAGCTCGCAGCTGCCATTCTTGAGTAAGATTCTAGAAAAACACGTCCTGTGCACATCAGCCGGTCATCTGGAGGAACACCATCTACTTCATGCCAGGTAGGCTGGTTTTCGGCACCAACACAGCACAGAACTAGTTATGGCCTTGGTCGCCGACGAGCTGAGAGTCAGAGCAGACAACAAACAGCCATGTGCCCTGATTCTCTTAGACGGCGACTTTTGATACGTTCAGCCATACCATCTTGCTGGAGCATATCGCGAAGCTGGGGATCACAGGCCATGCGCTTAAATGCTGGAATCCTTCCTGTCAGAACGAACTCAGAGGGTGCAGCTGGGAGACCAGTTGTCTGGGATTAGTGACGTGACATGTGGTGTGCCCCAGGGGTCGGCACTATCCCCCTTGCTCTTTACCATTTATTTACAACTGCTGGTGGAGGAGCTTATGCGTAGAAACTGCAAAATCTTTAATTACGCAGACGATACCCAGCTATTGGTTCAGCTGGAAAACACTATGGAGGCTCAGGAATCAGTGAGAAACCTGCTCTGTTTCACGGTCAACTGGATGACCAACAATCTGTTGAAAGTGAATGCTGAAAGAATGGAGGTGCTGGTGATCACCAATCGAGGGAATCCCTGGTGTGACCTGTACTGGCCCCCAGCCCTAGGAACAACCCCTACCCCTGGGATGGTGGTAAAAAGTCTGGGACTAAAGATCGATGCAGACGTCTCGATGGCCCCTCAAGTCTCAGCTGTGGTTGGCTCTTGCACGGGTGTGCTGAGGCAACTACGAAAGCTGGTCCCCATCTTATCAGCCTCCACCCTGCAGTCGATCGTATCTGCCACAGTTATCTCAAGACTAGACTATTGCAATGCCTTATATTTCGGCCTGTCGCGGAAGCTGTTGAGGAAGCTGCAGGTGGCACAGAACGACACAGCAAGGCTGATCTACTCCGTGCCCAGAAATTCGCACGCAACCCCTCTGCTCCAGAAGCTGCACTGGCTACCTGTGAAATTTAGAGTTCAGTTTAAGTGTCTCTGTGTGGCCCATAAAGCACTCTTTGGGAAAGCCCCAGAGTACATTATGCAACGTCTGAAGAGATATGTTCCTGGTAGATCCCTGCGCTCAGGTAAAACTTCCAATCTGATCCAACCCAGATTTAAACTAAAAACCAGAGGGGTAGGGCCCTGTCCGTGATTCTCCCGCAAATGTGGAATGAGCTTCTGGCCACTCTGAAGGAAGAATCACAGCTACTACCCTTCAGGAAAAAACTGAAAACTCACCTATTCAGAAAGGCATTGACTCTGGCTTAATTGGGGGACAGCTGAGGACTCGGGGTAACAGTTATGCTATGTTCTTCTGTTAAGCGCTTAGAGACCGGCGGTGATAGGCGCTATACAAATAATCTATAACATGACATAACATAACATAACATAACATAACATAACATAACATAACATAACATACAATGGGTGAATTCACTTCCTGCAACTGACGTTGAATATGTTTTTGATCCTTATGTGAAAACACAAGCATTCCTGCAATACGAACACAAATGCCCTCTGCCTACTGAAATTCTCCCTTTTGACCAGTATGAATTTATAATTTATTCTGACGGATCTGCACAACCCGCTACAGGGGGTAAACAAGCTTATAGTGCAGCATGCCGATCATTAAATGTTGTATGCACAATGGCAAATTCAGACCAATGGTAACAAAAACGCCATCTCTAGGAGATTTGTACAGCTCAGCGAGCTGAATTACAAGCATTCAAAATGGCATTTGAAAATATGGATCGTGAATTCCCCACATTTATAGTGTGTGATTATTTTTACTGTGTTCAATCTTACAATGAATATTTACAGAATTCTCTTCAAAATGGTTTCAAAGATGCAAAAGGTGGCACAATCAAGCATAAAACGCTTTAAGAACAAGTAGTTCTGTTGCGAGATGGACTATAAAACACTCACATGATACACACGCTGAGTCATCAACGTGATGGCGTTCACGTTGAAGGGAAGTCATTGGCTGATGAAGCCGCGAAGGGGGCTGTGCAAACGGCTTCGGAAGCTGCAATCACTCGTTCAAAAATGAAAATAGACAGTGAAATAATACTGGTAGTCAATGCTTCAAGCAAAGACAGCTGTGCAGTGTTACCTAAAAATTTTCCACTCCTCTATAATTGATGCAAACAATGTTCTGTTTGCTCGAATCCCTGGAGTGGGGGATAGGGTAGTACCGAACATGGAACATAGATTAGGACTAATCCTAGCAGCACATGAAGGTATCGCTTCTGCTCATGCTGGTGTTTCTGCCAGAGTATGGTTATTAAAACAGAGATACTGCTGGCCAGGCATTAGGAAACACTATGTTTTGGACTGTGAAATATGCCAAAAGATGAAAGTCTCTACTGTGAAATGTCCTGCGCAGATGCCACTGTTAATTTCAGGTAAACCACTAGCTTGTGCTTACCTGGACCATTGCGATCCCTTACAAAGGGGTGGTGATGATAAATATTTATTGGTCACACTGGATTTGTGTTCAAGGTTCATATGGATGTGGCCTCAGCGCTCGGCTGATGCTCTAACTGTTATAAAAGATTTGCGAGGCTTTATCGGCACATACACAATTGGCGTGTTACACTCTGACCAGGGCTCTGTGTTTAGCTCTTGGGCTTACAAGGAAGCCATGGCCACTCTGGGAGATGCATTGCGATATTCTTCTCCATTCCTGTCAGGATTCTGCCGAGTATGGACGCCGTCCGCCTAATGCGTGAGATATGGCAACTGCATTTAACAAACTATGTTTCCCAGAAAGATATCGTCCCTATGCCGGTTGGACGAGACGCTTTTCCGCGTTATCATTGCGGGGATAGGTTTTGGAGTAGAGCCATTTGATTTAGTGCATTGATATAAGTGCGCTTATCTCAATACTCGCTAAGGTCATAGACACTGTGAACAGTACTGACTATTTGACCTATGAGTGTGGAAAGATTCTTTTTGCATACATACTAGTGTTGCACGATGTGTTCACCTTCATCATATGGAAGAAACACCCTGTACAAACAGGGAAATTGACAAGGGTGACTTTAACCTCTTTTCGTCATTTGCCCAGTTTATGATTTGTCATATAATTTCTTCATGATTCTGCACTTTGTATTTTAACCATACAGGGGAGATGTTATCAAGTTCTTGAGCATGGGAATAGTGCTAGCCTAAAGAAGAACACTATAAATAAGTGGTAGGTGGAGTGATGTGAGAGCATAATATTGTTGCTTGTGCATTCAAGTGTTCATAGTGTTCCTATATGCTTGTTGTTTCAGTTGGCAACCTTTCCCAGTCAAGGTCCTCATCATTCCTCCCCCAATACAAAGATCTATATTTTTCCTGCACAGGTAGGGGAAATAGAATAAAGGGTGTTGACAGGAGCAATGATTGTAGGTTTTTCTCTTGTGGAGTGTTAGGGAGGGGTTTGCTAATTTGTTGTTCTTGTCATTTCAGATCTCCCTCCCAGCTGTCCCTTTTCCTTTCCCGCCCTTACAGGACAATCTTGGTTGTCTGTCTTCTTTGTTTCAGACTCTAGGAGAGTTGTGTGGGGAAGGTTATAGGACAATCATCACAGCCCCGAAGAGAACCAACGCCGAGACCTGACAATTTCATCCTGAGGGAAATTCTGTTGTGGAAAGAAAAAAATGGGACATAAAGTAGTCTATAACAGCTAGGGTATTAGGTTCGGGTGATGGGTGGGTCAAACATCTTTTTGGGGTCCAATGTACATTAAATAATTTGCCAAGAAGTTCTTTAGGGGATGTCATTCCATATGAGGTCCTATTTGGGACTAGAATGTTGGTACTGGACCTTGATTGTCATGGAACAGTGGTGGAAAATAAGCAATTTGATATCAAAGATTGTTTGGCTGTTTTACAGGACTTAAATGAACTAAGATCGAAACAAAGCAAAGTGTTCCTGAAGCCAACCCCCACTGGGGAAAACCAGCCGTTCCAGCAAGGCCGGTCTGGATCCCAAAGCTTGGTGATCTAGTCAGAGAAAAATCACAGACAAGAAGGAATTTGGGCATTCTTACAAACAACCAGTACCTGTCCTAGCAATCCACGGAGCAAGAACAGTACGTTTGCCGCCCCTTGCTGGTAAAAAGGAGATTTATGTCCATTGACTGATCAAACCACACTATGTGGCCGATACTAAGCAGTAGGTGAAGTGGCCTCCCCAATATAGCAGACACACTCCTCTAGCTACAATCCAAGAGGTTAAAACTTGGAGACTCATCACCTTTGAAGATTCTACAGTAAGACATGAAGGACTAAGCAACAATGCTATGAAACGTATTCCTCTTGAGACCTAAATAACAGTTCGTCCTGATACACCTGGCTACAATGAAGTAACAGGTGATCAACTGGTTCCGGCGATTTCAATGAATCCCGATGCAATTCCAACCATTGACAGAACTGCCTCTGGCTATTTCAATAACGTTGATACGTTTTCTGAGGATCCCAGTGAACCTGAAATGATGCTAGAACAAAGAACTTTCAAAGAACAAGCAACAGACTTTTTTCATCACCTGAAAAAGACTTATCTCGTTTCACCACGGATTGAATTATGGATTATTTGGGGTATATTTTTCTTTCTACTTTGGTTAGCTCTGGTAATAACTCTTGGTATGCTGATACATGGAAGATCTATTGAAATGGACACAGCAAGTCAAAGAGTGAACTTACTTCTCCAGCCATACAAATCATTCCACCGTGAAGCAAGAGACTTGTCAGCAGTGAACATCACAGCCGTTTCTATACCAGATGGTATAGTTTGAGACAGAACTGAATATGACATTTTGGCCGTCGGAACTCTTGAAGATTCCACACTTGTTTAAGATTTCATTAAGTGACTTTATTACCTCTAGTACCTTTACTGAAGATTGTGACTTTGAGACTGTTAATAACATAATGTCTGATTTAGAAATGTCTGCAGTATTAAAAAATCAAGAATATTTAGAGGGTTCATCAGACTATGAACAAATGTATTGTTATAACCATTATGGTCATCATTTCTTGCATAAGACTGCAACACCTAGAAATGTAATAATGTATAACCAATGGGAACAATGCCGACACCTCCAAAGGGTAGCTCAAATGCTTTTGCAAAGAAGTTTCCATATTTTTCAGAGTTCAACTTGTCAAATCAAGAAACGTTTTACTTTAAAAATGTGAACAAGACAGGAATGAAAAATGTGTTAACCAATACAAAATAGATTTATTCTGCAGCCTTTATTGCCTGACTGTCTCGACAGGGTTTCGACTTTTGGAAAGACAACATTGAGACAAAATCTGTCTGGGGTACAAGAGATTGGCAAGTGCAGGGGGTAGAAAGAAGCTATGTTTAGAGCCTGTATCATCCCTGAGCAAATTATGTTTTTGACTGACACTGTCCAACAAACGTCTTGCCTTGTGTTAGCCAAGATCAAAGACATGAACACTCTGTCCATACCTGCACCTGCAAGTAATAGCACTACACAGAGGGAGGTTGACATGCATATTATTTCGCATCACAACAGTTTAGATCCAGATTGGAAAAAATGGTTGCTCTGGCCCACAGACACAAACAACTGTCAAGATTGATTCCTGAACAAAGCACAGGGTTTCACTATCAATAGGCCAGACCCACGATATGTTCAAAGACAGCATCCAGGGGTAGCAACAACAAACAGTGTAGGGAAACTTTGCCTTGATTGGCTATGCAAAGCTACACGAGAGGATGTAAAACAACCCGTTTCTTTACTTAAAGAAGGCGTGGACCTTAGGGAATTCTTGCTAGGACCAAGAAGACCGCGTCAAAAACGTTTCATATATGCCGGTATTTACGCTGTTGATAATAAAATATGGAAGATTACCCAAGCAGAGACTGCAGAACGAATACGAGAAATTGATCATATTAATTTAGAGAAATCTCTCTCTGTAGTAGACAATGGGTTAACGACTCTGTCGTCCAGGATATATTCATTGGACAGCATTGTGTCTTGTGCAAAAGACATCATGGAACACGACTTGGTCATGTTGCAACATGTTCAGTCTCAATTACGTTCTATCATGCTATTAGCTGGACGCTTCAAAACGTGCATGCAGGCAATGTGCCTTGGTGTTTAATCAACACTACGTCACTGTTTTCAGAATTCAATCTCACTGATAAACAGATCAAACTGGCACAAAGGGGAGCAGACTCTACGGTGCTGAGCATTGAAAAACTGGAAAAATTACAGTTCACAGTGGCACAAAGACCAGCTACTGAGTGGATCATACATGGTATAACTACTCTGCCTATTACAACTTTCCATTTTCAGTATTGCCTAAAACATATTCCAGCAGGCAAATATGAAAGGTTATCTAAAGAATACATCAAGAAATCCTGGGATTTACCTTACACACACAGATGTTAGAGTGGGGGAGTGAAGTGTTTCTTAGCGGTACTAACTGTTAAAATGCACTAAGTGGTTAATACAAACTTATCCTGTTACCTGCAAGGCTCACCAACTGCAGTGATTAATCCAAATTTATGACCAACTTTTAAATTGAAGTTACATTATGTTGAATGATCATAGCTGCTGTGGTAAGTTGCCAGGTATCCCATATCTAGTACAATTACATCCAGGGTCACTAGCTGTATGCAAGTCTTGTTTCCACAAATAGACACAGTCAGAGAGTTGCCTTTATGGCCTTCACTGAACATCTCTACTATACAAATTGATACTCTAAGCAGAATGAAAGCCATTCTTTTACAACAAACAATGCCCCTGACCTCGGCCAAAGAAACCTATGATCTACAAGTCGCAAGGACTACAGCCGAGATACAAGCCTTTTGAATACAAACTGCCCTATACATTTCTCAGAAATGTTGGAACTTATCTTAAACATGTCTGATACGAGTGGTATTATGCATGTATTTAAGAACGTGTGTTCAGGACTGTTAGCATCTTTTCAAGCAGTCCTCGGACTCACTCCAAACTTCGTGCACTCTGTGTTTGGCGGACTGCCGCTCCTTTTAGCACTCATTGCAGGGATCATGTTTTTATTCCTACTGCTATGAAATGGCAAGCCAAATCACCAGCGACACCCAATTTACCGTTGAGAGATCTCTACTGGAGTTGAAGTGTCTTGAGCACATCATCCAAATTTTAGGTTTACCTCGTCTACGAGAATTAAATCCCAGATGGTTTCCGTCATTCAGACCATTCTGGCAAGATTGCATCTTACCTGTTCTATGCTGACTGCTTTGCGGTGAAGAAGGTGTGCTAGACATCTGTCTAACACTCCCATCAGTCACGCCTACGGATGTCAATACTCTGCTGGACCCAGTAATGACCCATGCTCTGTGTTGTCCCCACCGGCTACCAATTCTGATAAAGGCATTCAATGAGATCTCACAGCCGCTAAATGCTACTGCTGAGGTACGAGAGGAAACAACAGGCACGCAGGTAACATCCGATACAAACATTGCTGATGCGACCAATGCTGAAGCCGATGCTTCTCATCTATGTGCGGTTAGTCTTCTAAATGAGGTAATCCAACTTTCACCTACAATGTTAGATGAATTTTTGTCTACAGAATTAGAAGATTTCATGTTTTCTCGTGAAGACTCTGAATGTGGCCTTCGAGTTTTCAAAACAAAGACTAAACTTGGAACTTTTTTTTTTTCTTCCAGATTTGTATTTTTCATTTTTTGGCAAAGTAATCTGCTTACAGTAGAACTATTTAAAGAGAACAGATTTCTTTGAAACACTTTCAGAGACAATATGTCACCTTGTCAACAACAATTGATTTATGTAATCTAACATGAAATGGTTTCGGCGCTTTTTCTTCTGTATGTACGAGCCATTTCATCATGTGTATATAAATGTATGTTCATTCACTTAGCATTCACTGTGAACATATGCTTTGAATGATGCATTGCTTTAATGTGTACAGCACCATTGCATTTTTAATCATAGCAACAGTTTTAATGCATTTTTACAATGTATTTTAGACATGTTTTTAGCACTTCATGTGTATGTATATTTTAGATATGTTTAGCATGTTTAGAATTTAGTAATGTCGTTCATACGAAAGTGGAGCGGGTATTGTGTGTCGATTAGATACTGTATATAGGTTTCCCGAATGATGTCCTTATATAGGCACAATTCGCATTGCCCTTATTGAGGCATTATCCATGCTAACCAAATACAGGCATGGCCACCTACATCCGTCCATCCACGTCACAACGAGTTCTTGGAAAACCAGACTCTTAAGCCTTTAGAACTTCCCCTTGCTTGGATTATTTATTTCTCCAATTATTATGCATGAACATCTATTCCTTAGGGGTTAATTCATGACGTTCATCTGCTCGACTTTTACATCAATACTGGCATTCCTAAATACCTTCAAGGTATAAATATAAATATACCTTCACTTGCCTTGGCAAACCATGGCTCGGCTACACAGCTCGATACGGCTCGCCATGGCAAGTTCAGAAGGAATTCGAGTCCCCTCCTGATGCACTGACCAGACGATGTCACCATCCTCGCAGAGAATCCTGCTCCAGTGTTTCTGAATCCCCTTGCGGGGTGTTAGAGATCGAGACCCGGAAAGAGATTTCAACCTCTCTCATTCTAAGGTATGGAGCGGACTAGAAGCTAGAGGGAGTTTTGGCAAATCTTGGCAACACCAATCCAATTTATAGCTAAACTAGACTATAGAAAAACAGCACCTACTTCTCACCTGGTACTACACTTAGGTTAAGTACACTGGGGTAGGACTAGCTAGAAGCACCAGACGAGTATTCACATTTTAGCCTGTGTTATTTATGTATGTATTTTTATGAATGTATGTCGTAGCTACAGACCACGCTATTGCAGTATTATTTTATCTTACTGCTAACGCTGTACGTATTATACTTCGCATTCTGTCTTATGATTGTAGCAGTTCATATCTCTTGCACGTGATATAAGACTGTTCAATAAACCCTTTTTATTGAAATGCCCATCTGTCTATTTCTGTGTGCACTCTGTAGAAACAAAGCATGCACGATTGACTAAGTGAAACTGTTATCTATTGTGTCCACGATTCTGAGACTGTTCCGATTCTAAGGGAAACAAAGTTGTCATGTTTATGCGGTTGTCAGAAACTAATCCCTTCTTGTTTATTCGAGAAGTTACTAGTGACCTCTGAGTTAGCTGGCACACCCAAGTTATTAAGTTTAATGTACTCAATAGAGACATACTGACCTCAGTCCTATGTAAAAACTATAGTATATATTATTCCAATGCTCAGAGCCTATCAGGGATATAGGAACTATACTACAGTATTCAAGAAATCACATCCTTAACAACCAGGTGGCACCCTCCACATGTATCTTGGTGGGATCATTTAGCCACCATCAAAACGTTGTCAGTTCCCATTATTCTCTTCCCTATATCCAATCTTCCTCTGAATATTACTCTTAAATGACACACAATAATTTAATCGAGCTTATCTTATTTTATCTGAAATCACAAAAAAACCATATGTCATTTGTTAAACTAACACATCCAAAAGCTGAGGATGGAGTGATTTTTTCTGACTTCGCTAATTACCATGAGCTTTTTTACTAAAATAATCTCTAATCTCTAATAACCCTTCACTACCTTATACCCCTTTATGGGTAGAATTTACACTTCTATCGCATTTCTTATTGCTTTAATTTTTTACTTTCATGCAAAAGCCTAAAAATATATCTAGTCCGATTTTCAAGAATACATGTACATTACTGTCTTCCATCAGTCCATACTCTCCTACAGATCAGCAAATCTTTTAAGACTCTACAATAAGGAACAATCAGTACAGGCAAAAAAAAATATTTACAGGCCAGCTTGGAGATCTAAAAGGCTCATTTAGGTCAATCATCTATACAACAAGCCCAGTCACTCTTTGACCTGCCATTCAGTTTTCGCAATAAATTTACGATTCTATAAAATATTATTTCCCAAGCATATACAACCCATTAATCTTACTACCCTTCTAACTGTTAATCCAAAGGCCTCATCCATTTACTCAGTTTTGCAATGTAACCACAAATAGACCCAAATCTAGTATTTAACTGGCATGGGAAAGCAAAGTCTGTATTACTGTATCTATTGAACCTGGAAATATATTTGGAACAAAATCAGGAAATCATCTCGGGCAGCAAACACAACACAAACACTTTTCTTTATGTATAATAGAATTTTCCTCACGCCCATATTTCTAAACGAACTTAATTAAGACAGGCTGGATACTTGCTGGTCTTGCTCTACATGGAAGATTGACTTGAATCACTCAAGATTTACATGCCCTTATTTTATTGTTTTTTGCAAACACGTTTTGGGGTCAAATTAAGCTTGGTGGTTCATCCGCTATGTTGAAATTTCGGGGTCATCTGTCAAGTGGGGGCTAAGAAAAAAGGGAGTGTCCCAAAATGCCTTTGCTCCATGTTATGTCTACGGGGATTTTTCATTATTTTAACACAACTACAGCCCAAACTGCTTAACGGAATTACACCAAATTTGGCAGAAAGCTACATGCTGGTCCAGAGAGTGTGCTTCTTGTGATTCAGTGTAAATCTGATAAGTAGTTAAAGAGATATTTAAGTTTAAATAATATAGCTATCTGGAGATGTGAACCCTTGCAGAGGACTCACGAATCCTACAAAAATGTGATTGACTGCCAATACTTCAACGAGGAATTGTTGGCAGACATCTTGCGACTCAGCCAGATGGGGTTCCCAGGGACATATTCGGCCTGGGGAGGGGGAAATATTTTCTGGCAGTCCTATACCGCGTGTTTCTTGAGAGGTGGTCAGAGGCTCCACCCCCATTTTTCGACCACCCTGCAAATGACATTACTACTTTAAAAAACATAGAAATTCACTGAAAAAAACAAAGGTTACAGGGATGTTATTGTTAGGAAATAGAATTTAAAAAACCACAGAAATTCGCAAAACAAAAACGAAAGGTCACAGGGATGTTTTATTTAGGCTCACGTCTCACTTGTAGAAAGCCAGTGAATTTCAGCAGTTATAGTTAGCTGAGCTAAATATAGCTCAAACCCCCGCCATGCACTGCTTATGATCTCACATATTACATCACTCATGACATGGTCAGATCCAGATTCCAGATCCTCATTTTGCCGTTTGCCACGAGTGAGCAGGGAGACGTCGAGGCTGCGGCGGACGTGCTCACGGCTTACGGCTCACGCCCGGCTCAGGCCTGACATTTTGCTCAAGCATCGGGCTCCTTCACCGGGGGCATCTGGATTGTGGTCCGGTCCAGCCCGCAGCTGTGCCCAGCCAGCAGACCAAACTCAATTGAACGCAATTGAGCACAGTTGGGCGTTTGGGCCGTGGGCTTCCCTAGGGCCGCTTTGGCTGCTCTGGATACTTGGACGCTCCTGCTCCCACCTTTTGATCCCGCCACCTGTGTCATAGGCCGAGGATCCTGGTCCCGGGTGCAGAAGAGCTTGCCACAGAACATCACAGCGCTGTGTAGCACCCCCAGCAGTGGCGGCGGCACCCAGAACTTAAGGAGTTTGCAGTAGCCACAGAGAGGACAACGAGGGTCCTAGCGGCAGCAGAAGTACCCCAGTCGGCTGTCCCCCACCTCACACCGTATAGTAAACTGAGGTGAGCGATGACAGGGGCAACTGAGGGTAGCAGCAGTGACCAAACGGCAGACTGGAAATCTCTGCCTCTGCCCCCCTTCTGAAAGGCGCTGTGAGGAGCTGTGAGGCAGCCTTCCCTAGCCACTTTGCTCCGCCATCTTGCTCCCCCCGCAAGGGGGCACAACCATTAGGTATCAAGGCAGTCAGACAGGCAGAACAAAAGACTAATTTTGAGAATCCCTACCAGAGCTCCAACCAGGACACCCTAAGTGATAATCTAAGTGCTGAGGTATGTGGTGAGGTGAGCACTGGGCATTCCCCATCTTACTCAGGAAAACCTCTCCTCAGCACTTTAAAGAACTGAGTTAGTGGAGCCGAACGCAGACTGGAGCGGAGCAGACCAGAGTGCAAATCCGCTGCTGCCAACATACCTCGCAGAGAGCTGCAGCGAGAGGAGAGCATAGCCCAGGGCAAGGCTGCAACCGGCTGCGATCAGTGCATGTGCTACCTCTCAACGGGGGTGGAGTTGGAAGAGCAGAGGGGGTCAAGAGGAGGGGTTGAGCAGGGCCCAGTGCATAGGACAGTGCACCCCCACACTCCTGCTCCCCCACCCTTGGTACCCCCATGTTAACCACCCGAAAAAATGAGTGGAGGCCAGCAGTAGCCCACTAAGGCCAAAACTGGTAATCTATAAGAGCCTCAGTGAGACCCCGTACTCCACAAGGAAGCCAAAAAAAACTTTAAAGAAGGGCATCCAGCCACCCTAAGTTTCAGTCACATCACAATGTTTTCTGGAAGGCTTAAAAAAGAAACAACAAAAACCCGCAAGAAGATGAACAAAGACCTCATGGAACTGCCTGGGGAACAGGACCAGCCTGTCTAGTATCCGGTGACTATAACACAAAATCTTTTTCAAGAACTCCCAGAAGAATATGTAGCCCGTGGCCAGACATTCTCGAACAAACAAAACCCATTGGCACCATATACAGCAAAATTGGTGAATACATGGTGCTTCAATTGAGTGCCCTGGGCTACACAATCTTGAATGGTTGTTTCTCGAAGGATAACCCACTGAACTGGACAAGGTCAAACAATCATATTCATTCCTTCTTAGACTACAACGTTTTTAACAAGGAAATCCATAAGCGAGGGTCACTCAGACGGAGCCCCATGGCCGAATGGCCTACCACAGGAGTTATTTGAACAAGACACAGAATTCTGGGCCCATCAATTGGCACCCCTCTTTTCCTACTGCAGGACCAACTCTGAATTACCAGAATCATGGTGTGGTGCCATTATACATCCAATCTATTAGGAAGGAAAGAGATCAGACCCGAAAAACGATAGGATGATCACTCTATTTGATGTACAATCGAAATACTATGCCAAATGGCTCCTTTATGATCTAGCATCCTGGGCAACAAAACATCATCTAATACCTTTTAACCAGACAGGATTTGCGCAAAAATCAGGCACCATAACAAACTTGCTTGCAATATCTGTCCTGTTGGACAAAGCAGATTCCTCAGGATTGTCTATGCATGGCTGCTTTGTGGACATTTAAAGCCGCCTTTGACCGCGTGCCTCAGAAGCCTATTACGGCTTAAATTGAGGAAATGGGAGATTCCACCAATGCTTCTACGAGCTATAATTGCACTACACACCAACTCTTGGATCCGCATAAAACTTGGGGATGGATCACATACCTCAAGGAAAATATCAACATCACGCGGAGTGAAACAAGGCTGTGTGTTAGCGCCCCTTCTTTTCAACCTCTTCATCTCAGATTTATCAGTCACTCGACAAAATTAATTCTTATCCACCAAAACTCACCGGGGTAAGAGTAAGCAACCTACTGTATGCGGACGATTTAGTACTGCTAAGCCATACCAGGGTTGGCTTGCAGAGACTCCTTGATCAATTGTTCATTTATACCATCGGAAACAAACTAGAATTGAACCTAACTAAGACAAGGGTAATCACTTTTGGGTCAAGGAAATACAGAGGAGGCGGTTGGTTATACAATGGTAAAATTGTAGATAAAGCCATCTCTTACAAGTACCTGGGGGTCCACATGAACAGAAGGGGCTCTTTCTCTAAACATAGTGATGAGGTAGAAGCCAAAGCCTGACAATCCAGGTGGCTTTTAAGACCCTCACCAGACAACTTTCCGGGCCATGCATGACCCTGCTCATAACTGTCATGAAGGCAAAAATTACCAACTTTCTCCCGTATCGCCAGGAGATCATGCAAGGGAAGGACAAAAGTCTTGTGAATAAAATAACAACAAGAATATTCAAACAAGTGTTGAGCCTTCCAAAATCCTCATCCCCTGCTCAAATACGTCTTGAGTTTGGTCTTCAAGATCATCAAGCAGTAGGGGCCGGAGCATTCATCAGGCTGTGTAATAAGTTGTGTAGCTCCAGAACAGGAAGCCTGGAGGCCCTAGTATGGCAGGAAATCTCAGACGGTTAACTTGGTAGATCATATTGGCGCTACCTACAAGACTCCCTAAAACTCCTGGATTCAGAAGAAATCTGGAACTTGAACCCTTCGCAGCAGGCACTCAAAATTCATATCAAAAGGAACGTCCGCCTCTGGTCCTTTCATTCAGACAGAGCCCAACTGGCCAAACATAAGCACACCTGGACAATTTTATCATTGTTCAAGCCAGGGATTATGGCCCCATACCTGTCATGTACTTACTTCGTGCTGTGGAAAAAAGATTCATGACCCTCAGAATGGGCGAATGGCCATTCCTGTATCACCTGCCAAGCTGGCAACGCGTAAATACCAACGTAATGTGCAGGGGGTGTGGGAGTACCAAGGAATCGATTGAGCATGTGGCATGTCTTTGCCCTGCACTACTCGACAACCGAAAGATCATGTTAAAGAGCGAATGGAATAAACTCGGCATTTGCACGTGCAGACAAGCCATCCTTGCATCAATGAATCTGGACAACCCAAAGCTCAATATCTGTTTCAAGACGGAAATACCAATCTCTCCAGTGCCCCCCACCAAACATCAAAATACGTAGGACGAAACAACTAATGATGCAAAAAAGAGGACACTCAGAGATTATTTTAAGAAATATGGATCCAAAGTCCAAACCTCAACCAACCGCAACGAAACATTGTCCTCATTAGCTCAGTCCTCTCAAATTCCCCCCAATACTGATGTAGTTCAGATTAAAGTGCAGCTTCATAACCAGGTTACCATCACACCCCCAGACAGTCATCCCTCAAGAGATGAACCCCAGACGACAGAAAAAAAGGGCCTAAGATCAGCCACTCAGTCTTGAGATATGTCCCCCACTTTCCAACAAGTTCACCAACCAAATACGGATCAATGTTCATCGCCAAAATCCATTTTAAGCGACGATACTTCTCTCAATACTAGCTTACCCTTCCAGCAGGAAATCAACCCCCATGTAGACAACTCAATCTCTCCCAAAAACAGAATACAATTCACCTCACAAGCAGCACAGTGGACCAGGACCACTCCGGGTACTATCAAACCGTTAACGCCAAGGATGCCACCGTCTTGGTCCATCAGGAATTACCTGAAGCAAAGCAAGGAGAACCTAATGATTACTCCCTCTTGGAATTATCCTTTCTCAAAACAGAATCAAATAAAACAAAAATTGAGACTGAAGGTCATGACTCTACAGTGTTTAAACCCACTGCCATCTGACCCTAGCTTTTACAAACCTTACAATCTACAGTATTGGCATTGGCATGAAATTACCATTCAGATAAACTCGACTTACAAGTTGTCCGTCTAAATACACTAGCTATCCAAAGTCAATCTGACCCAAGCGATATGCTGCTGCTCACAAATTATCAATAGCCTGTCAACACTCCCCCAGTTCCTTGCCCTGGTTCTGACAGTAATAAGGAAATTACTATCAGGTTCACATGACACCCCACATCAAAAATGCTCCCCCACAAACATTGTAACTTCTCAGAAAGGCAATGACCAAAGCATAAACCAAAACAAACAATGATAACAAGGCCTTACCAGGAAAAACCGACACTCAACCGACCTACGTCCCAGCAGCAGTAACGTCCCCAGATAAGCAAGTGGCTCCTAAGGAGTTCAGTATCTTTCAAACCACCTAACAGAAATACCGTCTACGACCAAGAGAAAGCAAGATACTGACACCCAAAACGCGGATCCGAGGTCGAGACCAATGATTAAAACCCCCTCAAAAACCAACATTTAAGCAAAAGAGAAAGGAAGAGACAAGGGAAAAAATGCAATAAACGCATCACAGTGGTCCTAAATACGACTAGTGCCCCCCCCCCCCCATGTCGAAAAGGACATTACACAACGCAGTTCAATCAACTCTGCAAGTTTGGATGGCATTTTCTCACCATCACAAAATTCATCACCGCAAGTAACCACAGAGTCAATCAATAAGATGCTACTGTTACCAGTCCACAGTAAAAACTACAAGGATCCATCTGCGCCTAGGGGCGAGGTCTTAGTAAAGTCTCGATACCACCCGACTCTAGATGATCCTGGAAGAACTATTACGTCAGAAACATTGCCTCATATGGCTCAGATTATCATGAGACCTCGGCCAGGTCTTCACAACAATAAACCCAAAAATGAAATTGTTATTTATCCCTAAATATCACACCCAAGGACCACATGACATCCTGAATAGAGGGAACATTTTAAAACTCTTTAAAAACATCCCTGACCTTCATCATATTGAATCCAATGACCATAATCTCCATCAAATTCAAACCTATTGGAAGCAACCAATTCACCGAACCAACGTTAATTACTTTTTCAACTGTAGCAATCAAGGAGAAAGTTTTATAAATGCCTGATTTACTTAACACATGGGGAATTAAAATATTCCAACAAGTTGAACCACAAAACCCATCAGTTCTCGCAAAAACTCTGGCCTTATTAGATCAATCAGGCCCATCATCACTTTCAATACTAAGATCTGTCAAAAGCTGCTCCCCCCCCCATGTCAAAAAGGACATCACACAACGCAGTTCAATCAACTCTGCGAGTTTGGATGTCATTTTCTCACCATCACAAAATTCATCACTGCAAGTAACCACTGAGTCAATCAATAAGACGCTATTGTCACCCGTCCACAGTAAAAACCACAAGGATCTATCTGCGGTTAGGGGCGAGATCTTAGTAAAGTCTCCATACCACCCGACTCTAGATGATCCAGGAAGAGCTATTAAGTCAGAAACATTGCCTCATATGGCTAAGATTAGACCAGAAGACCCGATAGCTTCAACAAATATGGCCAATTTACCAAGGGAAAAATAAAAAAAGCAGGGAAATGATAGACCAGCATGAGGATGAGCACAGGTTAAGACGCAAGGAGAACTTCCAAATAACACTATTCAAGAGCTTGGATACAATACGAACGGGCAAACATCCCTTCAGGATTGAGGCCCCGCCAATCCCAAGAAGAACAAGCGGGACATAAGCTACAGTCACTCCACACTGAAAGAAGAATCAATTTACCCCATAAAATAGATAAAAAGAATCTTAAGATCCCCGGTCAGGTCTTCACAACAATAAACCCAAAAATGAAATTGTTATTTATCCCTGAATATCACACCCAAGGACCACATGACATCATGAATAGAATGGACATTTTAAAACTCTTTAAAAATATCCCTGACCTTCTTCATATTGAATCCAATGACATAATCTCGATCTAATTCAAACCTATTGGAAGCAACCAATTCACCGAACCAACGTTAATCCTTTTTTCAACTGTGGCAATCAAGGAGCAGGTTTTACAAATGTCTGATTTACTTAACACATGGGGAATTAAAATAGTCCAATAAGTTGAACCACGGTGCCCATCAGTTCTCGCAAAACCTCCGCCCTTATTAGATCAACCAGGCCCATCATCGCTTTCAATACTAAGATCTGCCAAAAGTCGATCCCCAGGAAAGGCCACAAGCCCTGAACCAGAGGAGGCTAAAACTAGGGTGTCTGACTGGGCTTGGTTGCCAGCGGCCCTGGACGGGGGAAATCAAAATTGAACCAGTATCCAACCCGGCCTTTCAGTATGCTCATGGAACATCAACGGTCTTACCCTGAAACTTCAATCCACCGATGTGATAAAGTTCTTAAAAAACAATGAGATCATACTACTGCAGGAAACATGGTCCCTGGTCAGTCTTCCAATAGAAGGATACCTGGAATACAGAGTCCCAGCTCAAAAGTTGCATAAATCTAGCCGACCCAGCGGCGGTCTTTCAATCTATATTTCAGTAAAGCTTGATGTCAACATTGCAAAACTGACATTTAAGGAAGATTGGATATCTGGTATAAGGATAGATAATCCCAAACACATCGAGCAACTGATCTTGATCAACGTTTACATCTCAACAAGTACCAGGGAGAAAAAAACGAAGTTCAACCATCTAATTCAGACCCTGTGTAATTTAGAAAGTAATTACAACAGACCAGCCTGTCTAGTATCCGGTGACTATAACACAAAATCTTTTTCAAGAACTCCCAGAAGAATATGTAGTCCGTGGCCAGACATTCTCGAACAAACAAAACCCATTGGCACCATATACAGCAAAATTGGTGAATACATGGTGCTTCAATTGAGTGCCCTGGGCTACACAATCTTGAATGGTCGTTTCTCGAAGGATAACCCACCGAACTGGACAAGGTCAAACAATCATATTCATTCCTTCTTAGACTACAACGTTTGTAACAAGGAAATCCATAAGCGAGGGTCACTCGGACGGAGCCCCATGGCCGAATGGCCTACCACAGGAGTTATTTGAACAAGACACAGAATTCTGGGCCCATCAATTGGCACCCCTCTTTTCCTACTGCTGGACCAACTCTGAATTACCAGAATCATGGCGTGGCGCCATCATACATCCAATCTATTAGGAAGGAAAGAGATCAGACCCGAAAAACGATAGGATGATCACTCTATTTGATGTACAATCGAAATACTATGCCAAATGGCTCCTTTATGATCTAGCATCCTGGGCAACAAAACATCATCTAATACCTTTTAACCAGACAGGATTTGTGCAAAAATCAGGCACAATAACAAACTTGCTTGCAATATCTGTCCTGTTGGACAAAGAAGATTCCTCAGGATTGTCTATGCATGGCTGCTTTGTGGATTTTTAAAGCCGCCTTTGACCGCGTGCCTCAGAAGCCTATTACGGCTTAAATTGAGGAAATGGGAGATTCCACCAATGCTTCTACGAGCTATAATTGCACTACACACCAACTCTTGGATCCGCATAAAACTTGGGGATGGATCACATACCTCAAGGAAAATACAAACAACACGCGGAGTGAAACAAGGCTGTGTGTTAGCGCCCCTTCTTTTCAACCTCTTCATCTCCGATTTGTCAGTCACTCAACAAAATTAATTCTTATCCACCAAAACTCACCGGGGTAAGAGTAAGCAACCTACTGTATGCGGATGATTTAGTACTGCTAAGCCATACCAGGGTTGGCTTGCAGAGACTCCTTGATCAATTGCTCATTTATACCATCGGAAACAAACTAGAATTGAACCTAACTAAGACAAGGGTAATCACCTTTGGGTCAAGGAAATACAGAGGAGGCGGTTGGTTATACAATGGTAAAATTGTAGATAAAGCCATCTCTTACAAGTACCTGGGGGTCCACATGAACAGAAGGGGCTCTTTCTCTAAACACAGTGATGAGGTAGAAGCCAAAGCTCTGACAATCCAGGTGGCTTTTAAGACCCTCACCAGACAACTTTCCTGGCCATGCATGACCCTGCTCATAACTGTCATAAAGGCAAAAATTACCAACTTTCTCCCGTATCGCCAGGAGATCATGCAAGGGAAGGACAACAGTCTTGAATAACAACAAGAATATTCAAACAAGTGTTGAGCCTTCCAAAATCCTCATCCCCTGCTCAAATACGTCTTGAGTTTGGTCTTCAAGATCATCAAGCAGTAGGGCCCGGAGCATTCATCAGGCTATGTAATAAGTTGCGTAGCTCCAGAAAAGGAAGCCTGGAAGCCCTAGTATGGCAGGAAATCTCAGACGGTTAACTTGGTAGATCATATTGGCGCTACCTACAAGACTCCCTAAAACTCCTGGATTCAGAAGAAATCTGGAACTTGAACCCTTCGCAGCAGGCACTCAAAATTCATATCAAAAGGAACGTTCGCCTCTGGTCCTTTCATTCGGACAGAGCCCAACTGGCCAAACATAAGCACATCTGGACAATTTTATCATGGTTCAAGCCAGGGATTATGGCCCCATACCTGTCATGTACTTACTCTGTGCTGTGGAAAAAAGATTCATGACCCTCAGAATGGGCGAATGGCCATTCCTGTATCACCTGCCGAGCTGGCAACGCGTAAATACCAACTTAATGTGCAGGGGGTGTAGGAGTACCAAGGAATCGATTGAGCATGTGGCATGTCTTTGCCCTGCACTACTCGACGACCGAAAGATCATGTTAAAGAGCGAATGGAATAAACTCGGCATTTGCACGTGCAGACAAGCCATCCTTGCATCAATGAATCAGGACAACCCAATGCTCATTATCTGTTTCACCAAGTTTATGACAAGAGCAGCAAGAAGATTCATAATTAGAGAGAGCCAGCAAGCAAACAACGGTCAACAATAAAAGGGAGGACCAACCTCTCTGTTCCATCAAATTGCAGTCGACCATGGCCTTTTTCTTTACACAGACAATCTCTTGGCCTCTTGTGTGTCTCAGGTCCATTAAACCATCATGTGTAGGGTCTCCACCATATTAATGGGCCTGCGCCCCCAGTAGTATCAACCATTTATTCTCAATGACTATGGTTTTGTTCTGTGACCTTACCAGATGTTAAACCACAAGGGACAATAACGGCCCTCAACTGTTTTTCCAAGTACTCATTATGAAGTTGTACAACTTAGACGAAGTTACATTTTGTTTTGCTAACAATTGCTAGGCCCTTTTTAATTATCTAGGGATGAACTTTAGCTTTTAATTCACTGTGATGATACGAACAAACTAAAATGGACATGCATAGGAAGATTTTCAAAGGAAAAATCATAATCTTTCGAGAATAGACACGTGTTTTTTGTACCATGTGTAAATACTTTAGTAATACTGATACACGTTTTTATTATCACTGATGCATGTTTAAAATTGTAATGATTTTTATTAATCAAACAATAAAGTTCTTACTGCCTCTTACATCGTGAGTGACATCACTCATGACATCTCTGATGTATTTCAAATTACATCACTCATGACATTATCCACAAAATGACTAACTCACCTATTCACATCCTATAGAACCTTGCATACACCCTCTCACCACACAACCAGTTACAAACTCATTCACAGCCCCATTCCAGTACTTACACACCCACTCACTGATTCATAGATCTATACATACATTCATTCACTCACCCATACAGTCACTCACATACCCACTCACTCACTCACTAATACAGCCACTGACATATCCACCAATATATCCATACTGCCACGCACACACTGACTCAGTTACCCATGGAGCTACTCACACACCTACTCACTCACCCATACAGTCAATCAAACAGCTGCATACCCACTCACTTACTCATACAGATAACACATACTACCTCACCTATACAGTCACTGACACAAGCACACACACACGCATACAACCACTCTCAGATTCATTATCTCACCCATACAGTCAGTCTTATACCCAATCACTCATTTGTACTGCCTTCCACATATCCAGTTACTCACCCATGTACCTCTAACACACCCACTCACCCACACAACTTTACACATACTCACTCACCAATAAAACCCCTCACACACACATGCCCTGAGGCTACCCACATATAATTAAGTTACTGCCCCAGGGAGGTGGCAGTCCCTGGGGCCATAGGGCCTCCCTTGCATTATTTGTGCCCCAGGGAGGTGGTGGTCCCCGGGGCAGCGAGGGTCCTGTGGGGCTCCCCTGCATTTATTAATGATACTGCCATGGGGAAGTGGCGGTCCCCGGGGATTTGAATACCCCTAGGAGGAGGGCCCCAAGCACGCCTCTCCTATATTTCCCCAATGCCCCGGTGCCTGGCATGCACTTGTTTAAAAAAAAAAAACAATGGATTTACGGATCCACCTACAAGTCCACATCAACCTAAAAAATAAAAAAATATTTTTCCCCCAGCGGTGGCTGCCAACACTTCATGGTTGAAGTGTTGAAAGCCAATCAAATGTGTTTAGTATTTGCGAGTCTACTGCAAAGGCTGGTGTCCCCAGATATCTATATGTTTTAAAGATAAATATCTCCAAAACTACTGAACCGATTCACAACAAATCACAAAAAGCACGCTTTCTGCCATTTTTGGTGTAATTTCGTATAGCAGTTCAAACTGTAGTAATGTTAAAAAAAAAAGGAAAAATCCCCATAGACTACCTGGGGAAAATGCGTTTTGGGACCGCCCCTTTTTCCAAGCCAGCTTGAGGGACCACTCCGAAACTTTCAACATAGCAGCTAAACCAAAAAGGGGAAGTTCTGTGAAAATTTCATGGAATTCCTCAAGCGGCGTCAAAGTTTCTGGAAAAACAAAAAACGCTTTTCCTATGGAAACTTTGGCCTTCATTATAACTTCCTACTGGTGATGGCAAGTAGGTAATAAACACACATAAAATGTGTCCTTGTTTGAGTCAAATAAATTAAACATTTAAACCACATTGATTGGAGTGCTGCTTTTATGTCCTTACTGGGGTTGTTGTTTTTCCTTGAAATATATATATACCCACATATACACTTATATATATTCGCTGAAATAATCAAAGTTTACAGAGATGTTATAGTTATGGTCAGATTTCATATGTACCAAACCAGTAAAATTCTGCAGTTATAATTATCTGAGTTAACTATACCTTACGCCCCTTCAATGCACTGCTCAAGACCTCACATATTACATCGTTCATATCACTGATGACATCACTAAAGAAATCATTCAGTGAGTGATAGTGTTTACTAAATGATTATAATTGTTAAACATATATACCAAGGTGCTACAACAGTTAAAATAGTTTACTTCTGTACATTCTATGCATGGCTGTGTGACTGTGTGTCTGCCTGAGAGTGGCGTTCTGAGTGTCTGCATGGGTGCGTGAGTAGCTGTGTGGGTGTATAAGTAGGTGTGTGAGTAGCTGTATGGGAGAGTGAGTGTCTGTGTGAGTCACTGTATTGGTGAGTGACTGGGTGTATCAGCAGCTGTATGGGTGAGTGAGTATCTGTGTGAGTCACTGTATGGGTGGGGGAGTGGGTGTGTCAGGGGCAGGTGCGCAACACCCATTGGACTCACCGGGTTTCAGCCCCCCCGGCGTGTGTGGCAGCCCGAGATGAGACAGATCCCGGGCATACACAGAACGTTTCACAGGTCTTTAAAAGACCATTTGAATGTTAATTAGGCCTTGCAGTTGTTTCACCCCTTCTAAGAGTCCCTGCAGCTCCACTCTGCCTACTGTTTAAAGGTTCTGCCCCCCCCCTGAAATTTGTTCTTAGCCCCCCCAAATGTGGCTCTAGTTGCGCCTCTGGTCAGGGGCTGTATGGGTGAGCGAGTGTCTGTGTGAGTCACTGTACGGGTGGGTGAGTGGGTATGTAAGTGACTGTATGGGTGAGTGAGTGGGTGTTTAAGTGGCTGTTTAGTTAGGTGAGTTGATGTGTGAGTGTTTGTATTGTAGAATATGTGTCTGCATGAATGGATGTATGAGTGAGTGATCAGATGTGTACGTGCTTGAATGGATGTTTAAATTCATATGTGAGTGGTTGTATGAGCATGTGAGGGAGTGTATGAAATGTATAGGGGTTTGAGTAGGCGTGTGAGCACTTCTGAGGGTGATGTCATCGGTGATTTAGTTTGAGATGTCATCAGTGATGTCGTCAGTGATGTCACTGACCATTTCATGAGTGATGTCATATGTAAGGTTTTAAGCAGTGCAGGATGTGTAAGTTATAGTTATTTCAGTTAACTGTAACAGCTGAATTTCAATGATTTTATATGAGTAGAATCTGAGCCTAACTATGATGTCCCTGTAACCTTTGTTTTTTTTCCAGTGAATTTCTAATGATGTTTTAATTCTATTTCATAACTACATTGTCCCTATAACCTTTAGTTGTATCAGTGATTTTTTTATAATGTTGTTAACTAAATATAATCTCACTGGAACCTTGGTTTTTTTAAGTGATCTTCTAATGAAAGCACTAACCTTTTACAGAGTTAATGAGTGTCTCAGTAAGACTGTGAGTCGGTGTGTGATTAGCTGAATGGTTTGCTGAGTAAGTGTGAGATTGTGGGTCTGTGAGTGGGTGTGCGAGTCTGAGTGCTCTCTGTTTTGACCTGATCTCCTGTGTTCTTCCTTTACTGCTTGTTTTTCTGACCTCTATGTTGACTCTTTCTGCTCATTTCACACCTTTATGGTTGCCTCTTTCTGCTTGTTTCTCATCTTTATTTTGCCTCTTTCTGTACGTGCCTCACCATTATCTTTCCTCTATTTGCTCTTTGCTGACCTTTATTCTGCCTCTTTCTGCTTGTTTCTGACATTTATTTTGCCTCTTTCTGCTAGTTTCTGATCACTATTTTGGCTCTTTCTGCTCATTGATGACCTTTAGTTTGCATCTTTCTGCTTGTTTTTGAATCATTATTTTGCCTCTTTCTGCTTGTTGGTGATCTCTATTTTGCCTCCTGAGCATTTCTGATCATTAATTTGCCCGTGTTTGCTCATTTCTGATATTTATTTTGCCTGTTACTGTTAATTTCTGGCCTTGATTCTACCTCTTTCTACTCATTTCTCAGCTTTATTTTGCCTCTTCCTGCTAGTTTCTCAACTCTATTTTGCCTCTTTCTGCTTGTTTCTCGTCTTTATTTTACCTCTTTCTGCTTGTTTTTAACCATTATTATGCCCCTTTCTGCTCCTTGCTGACCTTTATTCTGTATCAATCAATCAATCAAAACATTTATAGAGCGCACTACCTACCCGTAGGGTCTCAAGGCGCTTGAGGGGGGGAGGGGGTGCCGCTACTGCTCGAACAGCCAGGTCTTGAGCTTCTTCCTGAAGGAGAGGTGGTCTTGGGTCAGGCGCAGGTCGGCCGGGAGGGAGTTCCAGGTCTTGGCGGCCAGGTAGGAGAAGGACCTTCCTCCTGCGGTGGCTATACGGATGCGTGGGACGGTGGCGAGGGCGTGGCTGGCAGATCGGAGGTGGCGTTTGGGAGCGTAGAAGTTGATGCGGTTGTTGAGGTAGCTCGGGCCTTGATCGTGGAGAGCTTTGTGTGCGTGGGTGAGGAGGCGGAAGGTGATTCTCTTGTTGACCGGGAGCCAGTGCAGGTCTCTTAGGTGTCCGGAGATGTGGCTGTGTCGTGGGATGTCGAGGATGAGTCTGGCTGAGGCGTTCTGGATGCGCTGGAGTCTCTTCTGGATCTTGGCGGTGGTTCCGGCGTAGAGTGCGTTGCCGTAGTCTAGTCGGCTGGTGACGAGGGCCTGGGTGACGGTCTTCCTGGTCTCCATGGGGATCCACCAGAAGATCTTCCGAAGCATGCGCAGGATGTTGAAGCACGACGAGGAGACGGCGTTGACTTGCCTGGTCATGGAGAGGGAGGAGTCCAGGATGAAGCCCAGGTTGCGTGCGTGGTTCGTTGGTTTGGGTGCGGTGCCCAGGGCGGGGGGCCACCAGGAGTCGTCCCAGGTGGAGGGCGAGGAGCCCAGGATGAGGACCTCCGTCTTATCTGAGTTCAGTTTCAGGCGGCTCGTCGTCATCCATTCGGCTACCTCTTTCATCCCTTCGTGCAGGTTGGCTCTGGCAGCGGCGGGGTCGTTGGTCAGGGAGAGGATCAGCTGGGTGTCGTCGGCGTAGGAGATTATGTTGAGGTTGTGTTGGCGTGCGATGGCCGCGAGGGGGCTCATGTAGACGTTGAAGAGGGTGGGGCTCAGCGAGGATCCTTGAGGGACGCCGCAGATGACTTTGGTGGCCTCTGACTTGTACGGTGGTAGGCGGACTCTCTGTGTTCTTCCGTCGAGGAAGGAGACGATCCATTCCAGTGCCTTCTCCTGGATTCCGACGTTGCTGAGGCGCTGCACTAGGGTGCGGTGGCAGACCGTGTCGAAAGCCGCGGAGAGGTCTAGGAGGATGAGGGCCGCTGTTTCTCCGTTGTCCATCAGGGCTCGGATGTCGTCGGTGGCGGCGATGAGGGCGGTCTCGGTGCTGTGGTTGGCACGGAATCCGGACTGCGATGGGTCAAGGGATTCATTCGTCTCGAGGAAGGCGGCCAGCTGCTTGTTGACGGTCTTCTCAATGACTTTGGCTGGGAACGGGAGTAGAGAGATGGGGCGGTAGTTCTTGAGTTCGCTGGGGTCTGCTGTAGGTTTCTTTAGTAGAGCGCTGAGTTCGGCGTGCTTCCAGCTCTCGGGGAAGGTGGCGGTGTCGAATGAGGTGTTGATGATGTCCCGCAGGTGGGGTGCGATGACCGTGTCGGCTTTGTTGAAGACGTGGTGAGGGCAGGGGTCGGTCGGAGATCCGGAGTGGATGGAGTTCATCATGTGAACGGTGTCTTCGGTGTTGACCGGGGTCCAGGCGCGGAGGGTGGTGGTGGGTTGCATTGCTGCGGTCGTGGCGTGCGTCGGTTGAGTGCTGAAGCTGTTGTGTATGTCCACGATCTTGTTGTGGAAGTAGGAGGCGAGGGAGTTGCAGAGGTCTTGCGATGGGGTGATGTCGTTGTTTCCGGCGTCGGGGTTGGAGAGCTCTTTCACGATGTTGAAGAGTTCCTTGCAGTTGTGTGCTTTGTTGTCCAGTCGGTTCTTGAAGGCCGTTTTCTTGGCGGTGCAGATCAGTTGGTGGTGTTTCCGGGTGGCGAGCTTGAGGGTGGTCCTGTTGTCCGGCGTGGGTTCCTTTCTCCAGGCTTTCTCGAGGGCTCGGCAGTTCTTCTTGGAGCTCTTGAGTTCGTCGGTGAACCATGGGGCTCTCTTACTGCCGGGTCTGCTGGGCGGGATCCTCAGAGGGGCGAGTTCGTCTGCGCATTTGCTGATCCACTTCAACTAGTTCATTTCGTACCTTTATTTTGCCTCTATCTGCTCATTGTTGACCTTTGTTCCTGCTTTCTTGCTCCTTTTCACCTTTATTTTGCTCTTTCTGCTTGTTGCTCACCTTTATTTTGCCTCTCTCTGCTCATCGCTGATCGCTGACCTTTATTTTGCCTCTTTCTGCTTATTGCTGACTTTTATTCTGTCTCTTTCTGCTCATTTCTGTCCTTAATTATGTCCCTTTCTGCTCGCTCCTCAACTTTAGCTTGCCTCTCTCTACTCTTTGCTGACCTTTATTCTGCCTCTTTTTGCTCAATTCTCACCGTTATTTTGCCTCTTTCTGCTTGTTGCTGGCCTTTATTCAGCCTCTTTCTGCTTGTCTATGACCTTTATTCTGCCTCTTTCTGCTTGTTCCTCACTGTTATCTTGCCTATTTCTGCTTGTTGCTGACCTCAATTTTGCCTCTTTCTGCTCCCTTCTGACCTTCAGAGCTGTGGGGAGAGGTTCAAGGTACTCGCAGTCCCAGCTGCATCTCTGTGTCTTGAGGGAGCCGGCATGGCTTATGTATTGGCAGAGAAAGAGATGAAACCTCTGCTTGCAGAGCACTTTGACAGCTCTCGCCTGCTGGAACCGGAGTGTTTGCTTTAGCTTGGCGAGAGCTGCCAAAGCTCCTTTCAAGAAAAACCAAACAGCTATGTCCCAGGGTGGACATCCCGGGAGATAGCAGGTGCTAGCCCTGGAGGGGTGGCACTCCTGAGGGCCATGTATGATTCCAGGAGGGGTGCCATGCACCCCCCATCCTTTGAACACCACCAGGGAGTTGGTGGTCCCCAGGAGGGTTCTGTGTGGCCCTCCATTACTTTTAATTTAGCCCACAGATGAAGGGTCTGACTTGCCCTCATCACAATTTAAAATAAAGCCCTGGGGAGGTGATAGTCCCTGGTGCTCCAAACAGCCCAAGGAGGGGTATCACGCAAGCCCACTCAATTTTAATATAAAAGCCCCAGGGAGGTGGTGGTCCCAGCAACTGGGAGGAGCCTAATGAGGGGGGGTGTGCCCCCATCCTTTATTTAATCCCACATGCCCCTGGGACCAAGCCAACTCGGGTAGTACGTACAGAAGTACAGAAGCCTGTGCTTCTTTGTTTTTTTTTCTCAGCAAAAACCGCCGATCCAGTGTGACTCCTGCAAAATGTTTTTAAAAAAAATTATTTTTTGCTCTGCAGAGTCCCGGGGGGACTCCAAAACCGCAGTTAGAAGGGCAGGGTATTCCTACCCTGCACCCTATTCTTTGTTTTAAATGTATTTTGCTGAAGCCGAGTCCAAAAATGGCTGCCAACACTCAACAAGATGAGAGGTATCATAACAGGGCTGTTCTAATAAAGTAGCTGTCACAAAAACCAATAGTAAAACAGAAAATGTGTAGCATCAAATAAGAAACATTTAGGAACACCCACTTTCATGTATAATATTAATAAGACTCACAAGATGATGGACGGAATGTTGCACAATGGCAAAACATTCACCCCAGTCACATATCTGGGGTTAATCCATTGTTATTTTGCTCACCAAGCCACCCCAGTTCAGACATGGCCATACGCAAACCAGTCTTGACCCTGTGCCTCATGGGAACAGTCCAGCCCAAACTACCAAGTCATAACTTGCCTGGACCGGAATCAAGCATCCTAGGACCGGTTTCTGGCTATCAGCCGTCATCAGCCAGGATAGCTTGACTCCAGTGGCGTAGTGAGCATGGGACCCAAGTCTGGGCATTCCCTTCCCACATACGGTGAACAGCAAAACACACAGGATGATGGACGGAATGTTGCACAATGGCAAAACATTCACCCCCAGTCACAGATCTGGGTTTAATCCATCGGTATTTTGCTCAACAAGCCACCCCAGCTCAGACATGGCCATATGCAAATCAGTCTTGACCCTGTGCCTCATGGGAACAGTCCAGCTCGAACTGCCGAGCCAAGTCTTCCCTGGACCGGAATCAAGCATCCTAGGACCAGTTTCTGGCTATCAGCTGTCATCAGCCAGGGTAGCTTAACTCCAGTGGTGTAGTGAGCACAGGACCCAAGTCTGGGCATACCCTTCCCACATAGGGTGAACAGCAAAACACACAGGATGATGGACGGAATGTTGCACAATGGCAAAACATTTACCCCCAGTCACAGATCTGGGTTTAATCCATCGTTATTTTGCTCACCAAGCCACCCTTAGCTCAGACATGGCCATATGCAAATCAGTCTTGACCCTGTGCCTCATGGGAACAGTCCAGCCCGAACTGCCAAGCCATGCCTTGCCTGGACTGGAATCAAGCATCCTAGAACCGGTTTCTGGCTATCAGCCGTCATCAGCCAGGATAGTTTGACTCCAGTGGCGTAGTGAGCATGGGACCCACGTCTGGGCATACCTTTACCACATAGGGTGAACAGCAAAACACACAGGATGATGGACGGAATGTTGCACAATGGCAAAGCATTTACCCCAGTCACAGATCTGGGTTTAATCCATCAATATTTTGCTCATCAAGCCACCCCAGTTCAGACATCACCATTTGCAAATCAGTCTTGACTCTGTGCCTCATGGGAACAGTCCAGCCCGAACTGCCAAGCTATGTCTTCCCTGGACCGGAAACAAGCATCCTAGGACCGGTTTCTGGCTATCAGCCGTCATCGGCCAAGATAGCTTGACTCCAGTGGCGTAGTGAGCATGGGACCCACGTCTGGGCATACCCTTGAAACATAGGGTAGGACTTAAATAGGAAATGAAGGAAATAACATGATATTTATTCAACACAAGAAAACAATAAACAGTACACATTCTCGTAGCAGACCTGGGCAAAGATCCTTGAATATGTTATGAATACAGGATCATTCTACACGTGGCTTCCTTCTCGACTCACAAAAATGAATACATTTTAGCTCAGCAAATAAAAAAAACATGAAATGAATTCTATTTAACTCATTATCTGAAAAGGAAAAGCACAGAAGAGAAGAATGCACATTTGAAACTTAATTATAAAACTTTAAAAGCTATGCTTCTTTCAGTCACTGCAAAACAAATATCAATGCAGACTCACTTAGGCCTAGTCATGTCAACTGAAGTCTGGTTATGCTAACTAAGAATATTTATATCAGGCACCGATATCTGTTAAATAAAAGTTTACTGGCATATGTCATTGTAACATGTTGTGATATATGCAGCAAAGCTATTTTTTCAACTATCTTTGTACCTTCTTCTGTGTGTACACGGGTGTAGGTCAGGAGTGGCTGTAACATTCTTGTAACATTCTTGTTCACATTCTGCTAGTTAGTGGTGATCCAGTGCCAATCAGGGATCGATAATCAATAATAACACAAAAATACTGGCCCATACACATTTACCCAAATACCCATAAAAACATTCACTGAATGACACTGTGAGTTTCAAAACTATGAACACTTGAAATCAGTTGCTCCTTATACAGGCGTGTCTACTAACACCCTAAATACCTAACTGAGCCTGCATATTGACTTCTTTCCTCTGGACGATAGACCTAAAGTTGAGAAGTTGATGGTAATAATAAGTACTATCTATCCACATTACTAAATAAACACAAACTCAATGTAAGGTTACTAATGTTTATCATCAAATAATGTAAAAAATAAGAGCTCAACTTGTACAGATTCACAAGACAAACAATGCATTAATCACAGAGAGAACATTTATCAATGCAAACAGTGCCAAACTCACATCAAAATGAATAAAATGCAAATGAAGGAGGGGATAGGCGAAGAGACAGTAGTTTCAGAGACAAGATACATTTGCTAATTATTATGCAAAGTACGGATCATTTAGCTAATGCTAACCTAAAGAAATATAGAGAAATACCACCCCCTGGCCACAGGGATAGCAGGGGTTCCCTGAGACAGATTCAGGGAACAAAGATAATCAGGATACTGGATACAGGACAGGAACGGGAAACAGGTAGGCCTCAGCAAATCGACGGACAGGGACGATCACCCTCTTGCAAATCCTTCACCAAACCGCGCTAGCCACACCCCCCAGGGGCACCTCAATTATACCTTAAAACCTACATGTCAAACCCACATTTATTGAAACATTTACGAAAACTCAGTCTCTCATTGGCTAATTCAGGGGGTGTTCTATCACACCACCATAGTCACGCTCATAATTTCATAGCGCTCTTTGTCTTACATATTTTGCATTACATTAACCACATCTTATCTATACTACTATTATAAAGAGAGAACTTGCACCTTTGAGCCAGGTAAACTCGGGAACCACAGCGCCAATCTACACACCCGATACACCGTTGAAATCTGCAGGGTGTGTAGATGGTCATAGGCTTTAGAAATTTTTAAAATAAACGTTATATAAAAAGTTACATTTTTACAAAAAGTAGTTCCCCCAAAGTAGCGCCGGCCGCGGCGTGCGTCGTCACATCAGGAGCAGGGGAGGAGCAGCGTCCCAGGAGCGGCGGACATGGCGCGCAGGGGAGGAGCGGTGAAGTGAGGCCAGCGGCGCGGGGAGGAGTGGCGGTGGTGGTGAGTGGCAGAGCATGAGAACCGGTGCAGAGTTTTATGTGCATCAAGGCCACGCGCGCACTTGCAGACTAGAGATTCGCTCAGCGTCTGCATGCAGCAGAGTCCTGATGTCCATGGAACGCCCACCAGGATTCTACTGCACGAGATGTCACACGCAGCCGAGTCTGGTAAGCAAGCACCATGCTAAGTAAAAAGCACGTAATGAATAAATAGTCTAGCACACGATTCAAGCAGTGCAATAAAGGTAATGCTAAGTAACGGAATTTCACATTCCATAAATTGTGACAGGATATAAACAATCCCCTGGCTCCGCCTGTCGCACCACCTTTTGGAGAAATGTTTTAGAACACCAAATAGAATATCTAAAATAATTGACATATGCAATACGGGTATCCTGGCGCTTTGTGACCGCATGATCGGGTTCTCTGTTTTACTGTTTGATTTCGGTGAACTCTTGAGCGATGAACGGCTTTCAAGTGACATTTTGTGCTGAAAAACAAAGATGACTTTTCAACAGCATCTGCCCTCGTGCGGGATGACTCGGGGCTAAATAAAATCCAACAACTGAGCAAAACCAAGGGAGAAGAAGGATTTGTCTAATATGCCGCTGGAAACAGTATTCCCTCACCCCCACGGACGGCAATAATGCACTCTAACAATAATACACAGCTTAGCACATCTAGGTCCACTACTTGTCAGTTCATTTAAAAACATTTTTTTTTTTATTTAATGCAATTTTATATAGCGCGAACTTTACCCGAGGGTGTCAGAGCGCTTTACATAAGAACCAGTTGCAAAACATAAGGATTTAGGATTACATGCGGTACTTAAAAGATACAAACAGAAAAAATTCCAAATGTACAAGATGTAAAGTCACACAAGGAAGAGATACAAACAGAGAAAAATTGCAAATGTACAAATAGTAAGGTCACTCAAGGAAGAGATACAAATGGAAATAGTAAAGTCACTCAAGGAAGAAATACAAATGGAAATAGTAAAGTCACTCAAGGAAGAGATACAAGTGTATATACTCGGAGCGGCGAACATGGCGCGCAGGGGAGGAGCGGTGAAGTGAGGCCAGCGACGGAGCGGAGAGGCGGACATGGCGCGGGGAGGAGTGGTGGCGGACAGGTGGTCAGTGGCAGAGCGGAGAAATATGGACCGGCGGTGTGAGCAGCAGAGCCAAGGTAAGAATCTGGGGCAGCCAGGGTCGGGGCGGCCGGGGGCACGGGCTGCTGGGGAATGTCAGGGCAGGCGGGGGTAGGGGAAGCCAGCATTTCAGACTTGCGTGCTCTCCCGCCCCAGCCCCCGCCCGCCACAACATTGTCCGGGACACAGACAAAGTCATGGCGGGCGGGGGCCTGGGCGGGAGAGCACGCAAACCTGAAATGCAGCCCCCAGCCCCCTTCTACCCCAGGCAACGCTGGGGCGGGCTGCTAGTGAATACATATTTCCTCTAGCAAGCAACATGTTGCAAATCACTACACTTACATTGTTCATCACTGTTGTATCTGCGGAAGACGTTTGTACATTTCCTCTCGTTCTCATGGCCATCCTTCCGTTACTTGGCAGACAAACAATATTTCTTGAAGGTTATCAGCCTTTGCCTTTGCTATTCTCTCTTCGAGCTCGATTTTCGGCTTATTTATTCTTAATTATTTCTTTTAACCCATTACAGGCATGCAGAAATGTAGGCCCATAATCGTTTCACTACAATGAACAAAACACAGACATTATTAGTTTCACGAAATGTACTTAATCTTCCACCGCCATTGCACTATCCCACGTTATATTCCTTGCAAGAGCATCAATGTGCAAAAGTAGCATTATTTTTATTTTACCGAAAGGCAGAACGCAAATGAGGCCTACAATGGCATGCAATAGTCTTGGTATTTGTGAACGCATGCGCAACGCATTTCTCCGTGTTTTCATGTTTGTGCACGTTATTTTCACAACACACTGTTAGTAAATGTTACCGAGCAGTTTTTATTTTCTCAAAACCCTGCTCCATCAATTCCCCCCTTTGATGACATTGTTGAGCCATCATACCAATTGACAGCTTTATCTTTATTTATAGATCTGTACTTCTTTCTCTCGTCATCATTCTTTCATCTAAATCTTTCATCATTTCATAATAGTTTCCTCTCATGTCTTCTAATTCTATCTCATCTCTCTTTCTCTTACTGGCTTTACGTTTGTTTTCCTCCTCTGTCATCTTCTTTTCACAGCTACACTTGCAACATTTATGTCATTATCATTGATAAAGTCACTACAGCTATTGAAATAACTGGTATTAGTATTTTCCCTAATAAGCTACTCCCAAATGTAAAAACCCATTTACTTACAGAGGAAAAACTCTTACCAAGTTTCTCTCAAACACCATCAACCTCTAGTTGGGTCAAATCTTCATGTCATTTTATAATATTTTTAATATACCCCTCATGACTTTTACTTTTGTCAGGGATATAAATATAGCAGTGTTGAATTTTCACCATGCCACATACTCCACCCTCTTTTGCCAATAAAATATGAAGGGCAAGTCGATTTTGCAAAACCATTGATCTAATTGTAAACCATTTCAGTATCAGTCAATAAGAACCCACCACTGGTATCTGTTGGTATTATGTGAATTCAGAATTACCTCAACTGAAGGTATCAGTGCACCAAAAATATCACCTATTATTTCTGAAAAACGTGCTCAAAACTTCAAGAGGACTCAGTCCCGTCTTTTTATCAGGAATGCTTCTAAGACTCATCAATACCAGGGGTAAAGCGTAAGACCATTTCAGTGTTGTGGATGCACATACCTTTCCCAATCTAGACTTTATAGTGCCATTGATTTGCTCAACCACTCCAGAAGTTTCTGTTCAATTTGTGATGCTGTTCAAATCATCCGAATGATCTCATTACTGAAATGGGATCCCCTAATTGTTTCTAACCCGTTTACCGTGGTAGAATGCGGGCGTTCTACGCAGTGGGCGGGACTGCATCGGTCATTGGTTGTGTGCAGCACCCGGAAGGTAGTGCTTGCGTCGGCCAACGGCCGACGCGAGCACAGAACGGGCTAAAGTGACTGGAAATCCATACCTTGGTACTAATTCTCTCAGAAGCAGTTTTGCAACAGTGAGACTATCATTCCTTCTGGTTAGATAGGCCTGTATCCAATGAGAAAACAAACAAACAAAAAACAACCAACACATATTTTAGTCTGTTACATGGGGGAAGCTCAATAAAATCAAGTTGGAGCCTCATAAATGGTCCTGCTGCTTTTCCAATTCATCCTCAACTAACAGTTTTTTGCCTGGATTTTGCTGCTGACAATTAACTCACCTTTGGCATAGACTCCCTGCAATGAGCCACAACTTAGGGGTATTCCACAACTGCTTGAAGAGCCTAATCATTGCATCTCTTCCAACATGTGCAATTCCATGGTATACCCTAGTCATCTGAGAAAGTAAACAATCTGGCATGACTGGTCTTTCATCTGTGTACACCCATACTTCATCTTCTGCTCTTCTTTTTCAACCTGAAGTTATCCAAAGTTCTTTTTTTTCATCACCTGCCTCTTCCTGCAACTGTCTAATTTGAAGTGGCAATTGGCATTTTTCTTCTCCACCCCTCTGTTGATGGCAATTTAATTTTGTGCAGAGAAACACACTACTTGATCAGCGTATCTGTTACCATTTGTCACATTATAATTTCCTGACTTATGTGCAGAACATTTGACCACCACAATCTTTTTAGGCAATTGCAAAGCATCCGATAAATCTGTCACATTTTTGCTGTTTGTAATCAGAGAACTTCAAGAAGTCAGAAATCCACTTTGCATCCATAACTCCCCAAAACCGTGAACCACCCCAAAACCATAGTGACTAACTGTAAATATGGTTACTCTCAAATTTTTCTCAATTTTACATGCTCTAATAAGACCAATCAGTTCAGCAATTTGTGCGAGGTTTACCCCATTTAGACAGGCTGCTTCTAGAACTGCAGCCACTGTACATACTGCATAAGCAGAACTCAATACACCTCTTTCATTTCTCAAACATTATCCATCAACAAACATCACACTATCTGATTCTTCTAGCGGTGTATCCTTGATATCCGGCTTTGGTTTCATGCACAAATCTGTCACATCAAAACAATCATGATCTGCTTCATCTTTCACTTCCTCACAAAATGGACTAGGCAACAGGGTTGCTGGATTTATTGCCATGCATCTCACCACAGTCACGTTCTCAGCACCCAATATTACTCTTTTATACCTAGTCAGCTGACTATAGGTCATGTGTTGAGTCTGAGTTCTTGTTGAAATGAAATGAAATGAAAATAAGTATTTGTAAAGCGCACAGCTACTCACAAAGAGTGTACCGGCGCTAAACCACAAGAAACAGCAACAAGATGAGCAAAACCTTGCCTACCAGAGTGCTATTGGTGAAACCACCAGGTTTTTAGTTGTCTCCAGAAAAGTAGCAAGGCTGGGCCTGTCTGAGATGCAAAGTTAGATCATTCCACAGACGCCCGCTAAGACCTGAAAAGAGTGTCCCACTGCCCGAGAACAGGGAAACTTAGGGATAAGCATGAGGGACTGCCCTGAGGACCTCAAGACCCATTGGGGCTCGTAGTGTTGAATCCTCCTGTTCAGATAAACAGCACCCGTACCATGGAATGCATGATAGGCCAGCACTAGAGCCTTAAACTGGATTTTCTTTCTGATCTGGAGCCAGTGCAATGCCTTCAGGTGAGGAGACATATGCGTTCTGGGATTCACCATAAGAATATCTCTGGCTGCAGCGTTCTGAACAACCTGGAGCCAGTTGAGTAGATATTCTGGTAAGCCCAAGTACAAAATTAAGACTTGCACTATGGTTTTACGGTATTTAACCGGTAGCAAGGGAAGAAATGTTTTCACCATTTTTAGCAGACCAAAACATGTGAAAGCAATGGTTTGAATTTGAGTCTTCATCGCTAAATTAGCATCCAGTTTAACTCCCAAGTTCTTAACCGTACTAACTGGAGCAGAGGGGGGAGACATGTCACAGGGCCACCATTGACTCCAATCCTCACATGGTGGGCAACCAAAAATATAATTTGAGATTTTCCTGGGTTGCACTTTAGTTGATTGATTCGCATCCAAGAAAAGACCTCTGTCCAACATTTCTTCATCACACTCCCTCTGAAGTTCATCCCTTTGTCGCACGTGAACAGCAGTTGCGTATCATTAGCATAAGAAAAAAACTTTGCACCGTACGACTATGCTAGGAGAGCAAGGGGGGCCATATAAATGTTAAAGATCATTGGCCTCAAAATTGCACCCTGTGGGACACCCACCTTCATAGGTGGAATTGCAGCTGATAGGGGAGGGGACCAGATTTTCAGTTGCTGCTCACTCAGAAAGGAGGCGAGCCATTTGTATACCGTGACCCCAATACCACACTCCATCAACCTTCGCAGGAGCCAGTCATGAGGCACAGTATCAAAGGCCACAGACAAGTCCAATAATATCACCACAGCACTTCCCCCTTTATCCAACTGTGTTTTGATGATTTCTGAGACTTCCAGTAGCGCTGTTTCAGTACTGAGAGAGACTCTGAAGCCGGACTGACTATCATGGAGAACATGGTTCACCATTTTTAAAAGACCAAAACATGTGTCAGCAATGATTTGAATTTGAGTCTTCATCGCTAAATTAGCATCCAGTTTAACTCCCAAGTTCTTTACTGTACTAACTGGAGCAGAGGGGGTGACATGTCACGGGTCCACCATTAACTCCAATCCTCACAAGGAAGCAAACAAAAAACGTCATTTCAGATTTTACCGGGTTGCACTTTAGTTGGTTAAGTCGCATAAAAGAAAAGACCTCTATCCAACATTTGTTCATCTCACTCCCTCTGAAGTTCGTCCCTTTGTCGCACGTGAACAACAGTTGCGTCTCATCAGCGTAAGAAAAATTCTTCGCACCATACGACTCTGCTAGGAGAGCAAGGGGGGCATATAAATGTTAAAGATCGTTAGGCTCAAAATTGCACCCTGTGGGACACCCACCTTAATAGGTGGAATTGTAGCTGATAGTGGAGGGGACAAGATTTCCTGCTGCTGCTCACTCAGAAAGGAGGCGAGCCATTTGTATACTGTGCCCCCAATACCACACTCCATCAACCTTTGCAGGAACGGTCATTGGGCACAGTATCAAAGGCTGCAGACAAGTCCAATAATATCGCCACAGCACTTTCCTCTTTATCCAACTGTTTTTGAGGATTTCTGAGACTTCCAGTAGCGCTGTTTCAGTACTGAGGGAGACTCTGACTATCATGGAGAACATGGTTCACTTCCACATATTCCGTTAGTATTAAATTAACGTACTTTTCAAGAACTTTTGAGAAAAAAGGCAGCAGAAATATGTTGGAAGCGACTGCAGGATCAGCCGTTGATTTCTTTAACAGCTGAATGATTTTTGCCTTTTTCCAACAGCTAGGTACCATCCCCTTTTGGAACGAGGTATAAAGAACTAAATGGACAGCAGGGTTTATAGTCTCCACAATATTCATCAGAATTTTTGCGGGACATGGGTCTGAAGGGGAGCCGACTTCAGTGTTGCCATGATCTCAAGGGATTTTTCTAAGGAAATGGGGGAAATTGGGTGATCGAATGACCAACCCCAGAGGGTTGGTTATTCGATTTTGAGTGTGTCCGTAAAGACAAAAGATTGATGTATCAAATAGGGGTGGGCGGCCAGCTACGCTCCGTGCACGGAGTGTGCGTAGTGCCGCCTACTCTGCATTTTGCGGAGCTGGCGGAGCCAGGCGGCACTACGCACGCTCCGCAGACGGAGCGTAGCTGGCCGCCACCCGCCTCCCTCCCGCCCTCCCTAAATACTTTAAAATAAAGGAATGCAATAATTTTAAAAGCACTTACCTTGCCGCCGCTGGCCGCCGCGTTCCCCGGGGCTCGTTATCTTCCGTCTTCCGTCTTTTTCAGTAATGCGCATGCGCGGGCGGCCGCGCATGCGCATTTTCACGAGAAAATGCGCATGCGCGGCCGCCCGCGCATGCGCATTACTGAAGAAGACGGAAGATAGCGAGCCCCGGGGACGCGGCGGGCAGCGGCGGCAAGGTAAGTGCTTTTTAAATTATTGCATTCCTTTATTTTAAAGTATTTAGGGAGGGCGGGAGGGAGGCGGGTGGCGGGGCTGGCGGCCAGTGGTTTTGCGGAGTGGGGCTACGCGGAGTGCGGAGGTGGGCGTAGTTTCTCGCCCACTTCGCGTAGCTCCGCGAAGCCCCACTCCGCCATCTCCGCCCAGGGCTAGTATCAAACAGATAATCAAACAGATAATATCATGGAAATATCTGGCCATCTGATGAACCCAAACAGAAGTGGGAGTGAACGGTATGCTCACTGCACTAGGGGGATAAAAAGTCCTTGACAATTTTTAAAAAGGACCTCAACAGAATGTGGCACATATACTTTGACTGGATGTCCCATCACAATCGTTTCACTCTGTTCCAGACTATCACAAGTTGCAGCCACTACTTTCAAACAAACTGGTAACGCTGCAGCCACTAAATCCAAAGTAGCAGAAAAATATGTCACTGGACATCGCGCCATTCCATGTCTTTGGGTCAAAATTGATAATGCACACCCATCTCTCTCACAACAGTGCAATTCAGAAATCCTTTGCATAATCTGTCATTCCCAATGCATGTGCTTGACAAAGACGTTCTCACAACTCAAAAAAAGCTTTCATGCTTTCATCATCCAATTCAATCGGATCAGTCACATCTTTGCGTGTCAACCTCTGTAGAGGTTTTGCAATCAGTGAAAAGCCACTGATCCACTGAGTTGAGGAATTCAGTAAGGTCTGATTTATGGGACTTTACAGGAAAAGAAATTGGTCTGATGAAAGGTGTACACAGTGATTGATCTGTGTCAAGCGTTTTCTCGATTCCTTTATGTCTGGATAGCCAGTAGTTATTTGCTTTCCGGTTCGGAAAACATGTTTTGGCATGGTGCCAAGTTCCTCAATGGTACACAGAGAGTCCTTCGATTTTTAATCCGATTTTGAAATAGTGTTTGGAGACTTTGGTCATGCCAGGAAAATCAGTCTTGGTTCAGTATATTGATGGATACATTTGCCTTACTAAACAATTTGCTAGAAGGTAGACACAAAGTGTCACCAGCAAACTTACAATTTCCTTTAAACAGGATGTGCAATATTTGGGAAAAAGATAGAGAAGGGAGTCGGGTTAGTGACACTGGAATGGGTCAGTGTGATTCAGCAAAGGAGCCCTCCAAAGGCTCAGAAAGAAGTTTGAATGTTCTTAGGGATGGTTGTATACTGCAGACGCTCATAATTTCATAGCGCTCTTTGTCTTACATATTTTGCATTACGTTAATCACATCTTATGAATACACATTTCGTCTAGCAAGCAACATGTTGCAAATCACTACTCTTTCATTGTTCATCACTGTTGTATCTGCGGAAGACGTTTGTACAATTCCTCTTGTTCTCATGGCCATCCTTCCGTTACTTTGCAGACAAATAATATTTCTTGAAGGTTATCAGCCTTTGCCCTTGCTATTCTCTCTTCGAGCTTGATTTTCGGCTTATTTATTCTTAATTATTTCTTTTAACCCTTTACAGGCATGCAGAAATGTAGGCCCATAACCGTTTCACTAAAATGAACAAAACACAGACATTATTAATTTCACGAAATGTACTTAATCTACCACCCGCCATTGCACTATCTCTCGTTATATTCCTTGCAAGAGCATCAATGCGCAAAAGTAGCATTATTTTTATTTTACCGAAAGGCAGAACGCAAATGAGGCCTAGACTGGCATGCATTAGTCTTCCTATTAGTGCACGCATGTGCAACGCATTTCTCCGTGTGTTCATGTTTGTGCACGTTATTTTTACATCACACTGTTAGTAAATGTTACCGAGTTTTTATTTTCTCAAAACCCTGCTCCATCAATTCCCCCCTTTGATGACATTGTTATGCCATCATACCAATTGCCAGCTTTATTTTTATTTATAGATCTGTACTTCTTTCTCTCTTCATCATTCTTTCATCTAAATCTTTCATCATTTCATAATAGTTTCCTCTCATGTATTCTAATTGTATCTCATCTCTCTTTCTCTTACTGGCTTTACATTTGCTGTCCTCCTCTGTCATCTTTTCACAGCTACACTTGCAACATTTCTCATTATCATTGATAAAGTCACTACAGCTATTGAAATAACTGGTATTAGTATCTTCCCTAATAAGCTACTCCCAAATGTAAAAACCCACTTACTTACAGAGGAAATACTCTTACCAAGTTTCTCTCAAACACAATCAACCTCTAGTTGGGTCAAATCTTCATGTCATTTTATAATATTTTTAATATATCCCTTATTACTTTTACTTTTTTCAGGGTTATAAATATAGCAGTGTTGCATTTTTACCATGCCACATACTCCAACCTCTTTTGCCAATAAAATATGAAGGGCAAATCGATTTTGCAAAACCATTGATCTAATTGTAAACCATTTCAGTATCAGTTAATAAGAACCCACCAGTGGTATATGTTGATAAACGTTCAATCACTGTAGACAATTTTGAATTTTATGTGAATTCAGAATTACCTCAACTGAAGGTATCAGTGCACCAAAACTATCACCTATTATTTCTGAAAAACGTGCTCACTCTTTATGTATTAGTCCATGCTTTATTTCCTTCATTTTATATCTATAAATGTGGTATACCTTTGGGAATACGATCCCAAAATAATGTGCAGGTAAGCTATGGTAGGCACTTTTACCACATACATAATAAATTCTTGGAAAACAGGATCAGTTCCTCCTTTCGAGCCCCATCCACCTGTTATTAAGAAAGTATGTCCACATTCGCTAGTACCAATGAAATAATTATTATAGTCAGTATTTAGTCTAAGCAAGCAAAGTTTCCATTTATAATACCAATGCAGAGGCATTGCAGCGTAAGTCTCACCCATTTTATAATTTTCCTCTCTGAAAACCCATGATGGTACAGGTGACTTCTGTTCAGCAGCCTTTCTTTGAAAATCCTGTCTTCTATCTTCTACCATGTTAATGAAATCCTTTTCTTCAGTCTGTAAACTAAAGGTAAGATTATGTCTATGACCATATACTACATCTAGAGTCTGAGTAATATGGAAACATTCTTCCATGTATTCTGCTTTTCTGTTACTATACACCTTAATCATGTATTTTCTAATAGGAATTTCTGAAAATACTAAATCCGTGTTACAGTAGTAGTACTGTAACTTTCCCGTCACATAAAATAAACTTGTAAGTACACTACATGAGACACCATACGTTAAAGGTAAGTGATGGAAAGTTACTCCCTTTGAGACAGACGAAAGTAATTGCATGCACACATTACAACCTCTCACATCCATTGTATCAACATACTCATACAGTAATTTTGTAAAGACATTTAACGAGAAATCATTATTCAATTTATCATGATGATAATTACTTTGATCTATCTGTTCAATATTAGTATTAGGTGTTTCTTCAGTAACAGGATTCACTCATTCACTTATTACATTATTAGTATTATTTTTGTTATTAATCATCATTAGAAAAGGCCCAATGACAGTTAACAGAAACCACATCAACATTAATAGTAGGACACTACATCAGCAAGCTTTAATACATCTACGTTTTAGACTCAGTTTTGGATGTCCAGTCTTTGTAGCTTCTGCCATTTTGTATACTATGAATATATAAAAACTGGATCACTGACATAATATCGTCAACCACAATATCGAGTTGCAAAAATATCGGCGACATAATATCGACTACCATTATATCGACATCTAACTCTTATTTAAGAAACTACAAAAAGATCGAGTAATAAATATCGAATATAATAATTATCATCAACACTAATATCGAATGACAAAATATAGATTAAACAAATATCGAATATTCAATAATTACACAGTGCACAACAAAAATATTGAAACAAAATATATAGATAACACTAATATCGAAATTAAAAGAATATCCACACAATAAAAACTACCTAAAATGTTTTAAATACAATACAACTATATATTTTAAATACATTAAACACTCCACAATAGATATAACACTAAGAATAAACATTTTTTAAAACACATACAATTAAAATAACATTTTTAAACATATTTCATCCAAACATTGCAGTGAATGTATAATTAAATAGGATACCTTTAACATATAAGTGCAAAGTATTATCACATACATTTTAAATAGAACAAAAACAAACCTGGATTCAGCAAAACTATTAAACAAATAGCATTTGCACTACACCAAACCTAGCAATTAAATTAAAAAAAAATCAAACCAACCAATAAAAAGCTCCCAAACTTAAATCATGAATGAAGTAACTAATCTAATACACACTATAAAATGACTATTTTGCTACTGCTATTTCCTGCTTCTAACTCTAAAGAAAGAAGAAGGTGACACTCTGACGAATTGTTTCCTGAGACAACTACTTTTCCTGAAATGACTCCTACAAAAATAAGTAAAGTAAGTTTAACTAATTTTTAAATAAAACTAAACTAGGAGGCTAAAACTGTAACTATTTCTCTAAACACGTTTAATAACATTTATTTTTTACCTTTTACAATTCTTCTACAGATATCTCCAAAACACAGCAATAAAAGTTGAACTGATTATTTACTACAAAATCCCTATTGTAAGTATTTTTAAATGTTCTCTAACACAACAACTGTATTTATAGAACCAAAATTTCTAATACACATTTTATATTTATTCTACCTTCTTAACAGAAATTTCGAAGACATCCAAAAATGTACTCCATTAAAGCTAAAGACTACACAAATTAAACATGTAAGTATATTTTGTGGTTTATTTAAAATCCCTAAAATGCTAACTACAAAACTGCTTCCTCCTAGAAACAGCTCAAAATGTAATTATAGAATAGATTATCAAGTTATTTTAATGTTCTACCAACAGAAAGATAACAAAGAAATACAAGAAAAAGCTTGAAAACACCTTCTCAACATTTAGAATTACAACAAAAAATAAAATGTTAGTAAACTCATAGAAATATGAATGCATTTAAAAAATGTATAGCAGTATTTCAACTTAAATATATTTCTTTCTAACCTTTCCTAGCACTACAAATAGAAACATGACTGAAGGTGCAGAGTTTGTTATGTCACAGAAAAACAAGCTTTTACTATGTTACATGGGGTATGTTTATACTCAAGAAAAAGTCAGGACGCAAAGTTTTTGGAAATGTAGTAAATACTACTCTAATAAATGTTATGGTAGGGCTACAACAGAAGAAACTAATGTACTATCTACCACGGAACACAGTCACCCCCCTAATATAACTGAAATTGAGGTCAGGGATGCCCTTTAAAGCATAAAAGAAGCAAGTACAGGAACTGACCAACCAACAACCCAAATATTAAAAGAGAAACTCTTAAAAGTTCCTCAACATGCTCTGGCCAACTCCCATCAATTGACTCCCTAAAAAGCACAATTGCAAGACAAAAAAGAGTCACAGCAACAACTCAACCTAACCCTAAAACGTTAGAAGAAGTTGTTATTCCCCCTGAACTGAGTATAACACATAATAGGGAAAAATTCTTACTATTTGACAACAAATGCCCTACCAACCGAATTATAATGTTTGGTACTGCTAACAATCTTAAAAAATTACAAGAGTGCCAACATTGGATGATGGATGGGACTTTTAAAACCTGTCCTAACCCATTTTACCAACTCTACAGCATACATGGATTATACCATAATTCTAACATCCCATTTACTTACTGCTTGTTGCCCAACAAACAACAAAATACTTACACCAAAGTCCTAAACACAATAAAACAGGAAACAAATAATTATTTTCCACAGAAAATAATTATTGATTTTGAACTAGCTATGATCAATAGTATATTAAAAACTTTTTCTCACACAGCAATACAAGGTTGCTATTATCATTTTAATCAAAGCATATGGAGACATCTCCAAAAATCTACATTAAGCATACTATATGCTACATATAGCACCTTTGCATACCAAATCAAAACATTAATTGCCCTATCACATGTCCCTGTTACAGACGTAGCAGAACATTATAACATCCTAATACATAGCACATATTACAAAAAATATGAGGAAAAACTAGCACCACTCCTAGACTACTTTGAAGATACATGGGTGGGAAGGCTACATAGAACAGGACACAGACGCCAACCTAAATTTCACATAGCTTGGTGGAATGTATATTTAAATACTCTGAATCAAGAAGCTAAAACTAACAACAGTGTAGAAGGATGGCACAATGCATTTCAAGCTACCACTAGCAGAGGTGAAACCACTGTCCAAAAACGAATAGAAGCTTTACAAAAAGAACAGAGCTACCAAGAGCTACGTATACAACAATCAGTAACCCAAATCGGACCAAAACTAACTAAACAAACAAAACAAATGTTTCGACTACTCCAAAGCCAAGTCACCCTATATCCTGCTACAAGAGGCATAGACTATCTATCCCTAATAGCCAAAAGCCTACTGTGAATTATCTACACACATATAACAATACTCTCATTTATTTAATAAAATTGTGATAAATAGCATACAAAATGTATATCATTATAAATATTCTATAATTGTCTAACATATTTATGTACCAAAAAAATTGTAGACAATTAAGCAATATTGTATATGATATAAAATATAACAATAATAATAACAATCTCATTTCCCACCCAAAAGAAAATAAAATTAAATAACTTACAATTCATGTTGCTGAGGAATACGTAATCCAACCACTTGCAATCCGTGTACTCTACTGTTATTCAATTACCAATCCAATTAGTGAACCCTCAAAAACCCGAAAACAAGTAAAAATAGGAAAAACACTCCATGAAATCCCGAGAAAAAAATGTATAGTCACTTTATTAATTAAAGTAACATACACACACTTTTGTGGAAAAAAAATGGATGATCTTCTCCCAATCCAAATGGATACCCTTAAAAACCCAAAAAATAGTCAAAAATAGTAAAAATCGCTCCATGAAACCACGAAAAAAGGAGAGAGAGTATAAAAATAATACTTTAATAAAGTAATACAATCTCTTCTCCGAAAAAAAAACGCATCCTTCTCCGGAACGAAATGGCGAAATCCCGGAACCTGTAAAAATTATTGAAAACAAAACCACCCACACAAAGCACCCAAACATTTCAAAATATACATAAACATTACATTAAAATACACATAGTTTTACATTAAACTCAGAAAATGCAATAGTCCACAAACGCTCACAACACCTCCGTAAAAGCCAAGTACCACCTAAAACATACCAAAGCCACAAATAAACACACACAATAACACCAGACACCTCCAAAATACACTCAAACACTACTAATGTTTAACATATAATAGTTAAAATTCACCTTACCTTTCGCAACGCGACGCACCATCCAACCGCGAGCTTCTCCAGTCCTGAATGAAGCAAAATAACCTTACGCGGTAAAAAAATAGTCCCATTTAAACAAAACAAATAACAACAGGAGTTTCTCCTGTGATTGACCAAATTATTGAGCAGGGTATTTTAAGAGAAATATGAAGCAGTCCTTGTAATTCGCCTATCATGGGAATTAAAAAGCCAAGTGGAAAATATAGAATAGTGCATGGTTTACGTAAAATAAATAAGATTGTTGTTCCTTGTTCTCCAATAGTGTCTAATCCAGCAGTAATCCCTTAGCAAATTACCTGTGATGCAGAATGGTACACAGTGATTGATCTGTGTGAAGCGTTTTTCTCAATTCCTTTATGTATGGATAGCCCGTATATATTTGCTTTCCGGTTCGGAAACTATGTTTTGGCATGGTGCCAAGTTCCTCAATGGTACACAGAGAGTCCTTTGATTTTTAATCCGATTTTGAAATAGTGTTTGGAGACTTTGTTATGCCAGGAAAATCAGTCTTGGTTGACCTACGGGTGGCATCAAAAACAGGAGAGGCATGCTTGGTGGATACATTTGCCTTACTAAACAATTTGCTAGAAGGTAGACACAAAGTGTCACGAGCAAACTTACAATTTCGTTTAAACAGGATGTCCAATATTTGGGGAAAAAATAGAGAAGGGAGTCAGGATAATGAAACTGGAAAGGGTCAGTGTGATTCAGCAAAGGAGCCCTCCATAGGCTCAGAAAGAAGTTTGAATGTTCTTGGGGGTGGTTGGATACTGCAGACATTATTAATTTCATGGAATGTACTTAATCTACCAACCACCATTGCACTATCCCACATTATATTACTTCCTAGCTACCTGCCGATTGCATTACACTAATTGACATATTCTAGCATTCAAGTATATCCCCTACCCCCCTCCTGCCTGCCTGTTACCCATATTCTCTGATTTGATCTAAAAAATTTACTTGGTTTACATGTGGAGTGTTTTTAATTATGTATTTACTGATTTACATTGGATGTGTTTTATATTAAGTCTACTTTTTAAGGTCCTAGTGTCCGAAATAAACGTTTTTGAAATGAAACGAAACATTATATTGCTTGCAAGATCATTAATGTGCAAAAGTAGCATTATTTTTATTTAACCGAAAAGCAGAACGCAAATGCGGCCTAGTCTAGCATGCATTAGTCTACACATTAGTGCACATGTTGCGCAAAGCATTTCCTCATGTTTTCGTGTTTGTGCATGGCATTTTCACAGCACACTGTTAGTAAATGTTACTGAGGAGTTAATCTGAGTAGTTTTTATTTTCTCAAAATCCTGCACCATCAGAAGCTATCCACCACCTATAATTGAGAGAGGACTGTAGTATGTAGTGTTAAGCTGTAGTTAAAGAAGGTATTTGAAAGAGAAGTCACCAGGGCCCAACAAAATGTTGATGCCTATTGAATAAATTGGTCCCCTATCAGTGTTTTCCTGTCCCAATCACTGCCATCCGTGTGTAAGCTCTGGAGCCAGCTTGGAATACTGTTTCTTAAACTTTGTCCAAGGTGGCTACCATGTGTGTGCAAAACAAACTGAGAGAAGAGGCAGCATTAGGGAACAGGTATCTCTTTAAAGAGAGTGGGAAAAATGGAGGGGAAGCAAGAAGAAACGAGAGAGAAAAGAACAGAGCACAGTGGAGGCAAGTGGGCACCAAGGTGAACCAAATATTGAAATAAACTGAGTGGGCTGCTAAAATTGGAGAGGAGGAAACAGGGAAAGCAATGAGAGAGAGAGAGGGATAGAAACTAGTTCCTCACACACTTCTCTACAAAATCCTGGATTCAGCAATGAAAGGATACAACTCATCGAATTGAAACATAGTGAGAAGGAAATACATTTTGGACAGGTCAAACAATAGGGAGGAAAACATCAGATTAGAAGGAGAAGGCAAGAATAGACAAGAGCCAGACCCAAAGTTCACTCTCAAGTTATGTTGAATACTATAGGTCTGAGGCCAACAGACTTCTTAAGCTGCCAGCAAGCAAGAAATAAAAACCCTGTACATTGCATTTTTTAGTCTAAGGGTAGTGGTCCAGTGGCCAGGATTCTGCTTTATTTTGTTACAAATTTTCTTACTGTTCCTGATGAAAGATCTTAACATGGAGACAGTATTTGTTTGGGGCATGGAATACTAACTGCATGTCATCACGAGCAGCCACCATACTCACAGCACTGATGTTTGTGTCATTTAACCCTTCTTCCTATTATCAAGAAGAATGGCCTGCCTCCTGCAAGAGGGAGGGGCACAGTGCTACATTGTAGGGATGGAGTATGTGAGGGCAGGCTTGATCAGCCCGGATGACAAGCCGCATCTTATGCGTCATCAGGTTTCAATCGGTGATGTTTTACAGCCATTTTAGAAATTATGGTATTTCATTTGCTTTGTAATTAAATTTAATTTTTTTACTTTTTAATGCTTCTTTTAGTTAATGTTAAAGCTACGTATGTGTACATTTGAAGGCAATTGCCTTTTATGCGATGGGGGCACTGGACTGCTGCACTTCTGCTGCACATCTGGTGCTGCACCTAAGCCCCTCAGTAACACTGAGGAATATAAGAATGACAGGGTAGGGGTTTATTAATAAATATGTTAGCAGGTGACCCTTGAGCTTATTGTTTTTTTTTTATATAGATTCTACTTGCCATCAAGGAAGTGATGCACCAGGTGTTTGATACATTGATGATGCCTTCTGTTATGGCACGTTACTAGTTAGCCAGTCGCATGAAGCCATAGTTCAAACAGGATGGGGGAACAGCCATCGCTTAATATCTATCTTTTTTTTCTCTTTGTTGCTGGTATAGAAATGTATAAAGAGCGTTAAATGTCAGGGCTCATGCAGAGGTGTGACGACGGGATTGGTAGGGCAGGACAGAAAAGGAGGAAAGAGGAGGGTAAAGGGCTTGTAAGTTATAAGGATTGGGAGAGAAAGCGTCAAGTATGATGTATGTATTTTGTTTCTATATTACTGGCATCTGATTCACCGTTCCTTCCTGGGCTATTCTTACTGCATCCCAGGGCAGGCTGACCAGTCCAACAAATGAGCCAGAAACAATTAGAAAATGCGTTAGTTTTTCTAAAGCTAACATCTGATATAGTCCAGTTTCCGAATATCCAGAAGCGGGACTTACAGGGCTACACAGAGTAGCAGCATGAGGTACTAAAGGCCCTGTCGATTTATGGCAATTGGCCCATAATTGTATAAGAGCATTAGGAGCATTAGGACTGTAGGGTTATCGGAAAATGGGAGGTGATTTATGGTTAGTTATACAAAACCTAAGCATCATATCAAGGACCACATCTGCAGCTGTTGAACAGTGTCAAAAATTGACAAAAAAATCTGGACCTTCAAGGCAAATTGGAACTGTGGCACTGTGGCCCTGTGAGCAATGGGGGAAAAGGGCACTAAAAAGGTCTAGAATAGATACATAGGTTTCAATTTTATTTCTGTCTTTGTCCAACAGCGGACCAGCACATACAATTTATACAGCATTGTCCCTTTATATTACATATTTTAAACATACATTGCAAGGGAGGAGAGTTATGACAGAGCTGCAAAACATGAACTGTAGCTCACCGAGTTCCATTTAAAATATGACCTGAAACCTCAAAGCACATTGAAGCTTTTTCTGGGTCGCGGCTTCTCTCAGCCTAATGTACTTTTAAAGTTGCCATAGAGATAAGCAAAAAAGTTATGCACTGGTTTGAAAACTTCTCCTAGGATACAAAGCACAGGGGACTCATAAATGTGCTGTGGAAAGCTCTATGTGACACACAGACATCTTCTCACAGCAGCAGCTCAGCTCCTGGTTTATTTGGCAGTGATGAAGGTCGGTGCTGCAGGTTTCAATTCTCTGATACTAGGTGTCCCAGCTCTCCATTTTGCTCTTAATAATTCTGCGCGTGGTGTGCACCGAGAACCTGATTGTAACTGGCACTAAACTCCAGGGAATGTGGAAGTACAGACATCTGCGGAAATTTTGCAGGGATAGTCCTGATTTTATTTAAAATATTTTTTCTTCTTCTGCTACAATCTTTCCTCGTAGTTCATAGTTGTGCCATTGTGGGCCTTTAGGGCTGCAACAACATTACCTGTGTGGCAGCACTTTTGCATCATACGTATTATTTTTATTAATAATAATAATAATAACAACAACAACTATAATAATAGTAATAACAATGCTGCTAATAATAAATATATAAATAATAATAACAATACTGGTATTATTATGAATAATAATAATAATAATAATATTATTAATAATAATAATAATAATAACAATAATTGTACTTATAATAATATCAATAATAATAACAATAATACGAAAAATAGTAATGCTATAATAATAACAATATTACCACCAGTAACACAATCAATAATAATAATAATACCTATAATAATAGCAATAATAATGACAATAGCACTAAAAATGATAATAACAACAATAACAATAATACAGCAAGAGGAGCTTTCCGTCATCCACCTTTAGCAGCTGATTTTTGGTGCAACATTCACATGCTGAATGTGCTCACAGAAGAGGTTCGGTGCCAGTCAGCTTGAGCAAGGCATGCTGCCTCTTTATGTCTCCCTCAGTCTAGAGAACGGAAGAGCTTAACCATTCTGTATCTAGCCTCTACTGGCCTCCAGCACGGCACCCTTCCAAGGAGCCGGAAGCAGCGGTGTGAGGCACTGGTTTTGAGGCAAGAAACAGATGGACGGTGCCCTGATAGGAAGGTCATAGAAGCGCCATGTGCGATACTTCATGCCAGAATAGTATCTGAGGCTGTCTGTCTCTGGTGTCGAGGGCCAGCTGCACTGTAGTGTGCCACTGTGTCGATTCCACTCAGGAAGCTCCCTTTACCTGTCACCTGTGGACAGTCCAGGACAGACCAGACATGTCACATCACTAGGTCATCACCTTTCCTTACACACAGGACAAACATCAAATCAGTGTAACAAAGACCCAGGGACAAGACAAACACACACTTTCTCTATATTCCATAAGCAATGCTCACATACACATAGGGACAACACACTCCACCACTCACTCATGCACAAACAATGTATACCAGCACAACCAACACTAATCCCACTAGCTGACCAAACCAAAATAGCCAAAACCAAGAGCAAAGAAACCACCTAATCTGCACAATGACCTTTGTCTGACAAGCATCAGACAGACCCTCTCTCACACGCAATAATGATAGCGTCCAATATGCACAGACTACAACTTCTGAAAATATAACCTTCATGCACAGTTGCAGTCCAGTATTATCAACCCAATACAGTCCATGTCAGCACATAAGACCAATGCCTCATTGTTTCAATGAAACAACTGCCTACGATAACCTATGCTTATACCCACTGAAACTAAATCAGATCATCTCAATCCTTATTTAATGAATACTGACTCCAGTACATGAAATCAAGACAACCCCCAACGCACTCTGCCTCCAGTACTAGGCGCCTGTACTTCCCATTTGTACAAAATGACGACTGGTGCCAGAGCACATATAGGTGAAAGAAAAACAAAACACAATAGAAATCAAAGATGAGCTATACCTCACACTGATGTAATCTGCCTCCAGTGGCGACTGAATCTAATAACTACTGAATGTGTAGCTTCTGGCCACAACACACTATATCACTCTCCCATGCTTCCTCTTGTGGCAGGGTACTTTTTCCCGCTTTTGCACGCCACGCATGACAAGGACTATGTTTTGCCAGAGATGGAAAGTTACTCCCTTTGAGACAGACGAAGGTAATTACATGCACACATAACAACCTCTCACATTCATTGTATCAACATACTCATACAGTAATTTTGTAAAGACATTTAATGAGAAATCATTGTTCAATTTATCATGATGATAATTACTTCGATCTATCTGTTCAATATTAGTATTAGGTGTTTCTTTAGTAACAGCATTCACTCATTCACTTATTACATTATTAGTATTATTTTTGTTATTAGTCACCATTAGAAAAGGCCCAATGACAGTTAACAGAAACCACATCAACATTAATAGTAGGACACTACATCAGCAAGCTTTAATACATCTACGTTTTAGACTCAGTTTTGGATGTCCAGTCTTTGTAGCTTCTGCCATTTTGTATACAATGAATATATAAAAACTGGATCACTGACATAATATCGTCGACCACAATATCGAGTTGCAAAAATATCGGCAACATAATATCGACTACCATTATATCGACATCTAATACTTATTTACGAAACGACAAAAAGGTCGAGTAATAAATATTGAATATAATAATTATCGTCAACACTAATATCAAATGACAAAATATAGGTTAAACAAATATCGATTATTCAATATTTACACAGTACACAACAAAAATATTGAAACAAAATATATTGATAACACTAATATCTAAATTAAAGGAATATCGACACAATAAAAACTACCTAAAATGTTTTAAATACAATACAACTATATATTTTAAATACATTTAACAATCCACAATAGATATAACACTAAGAATAAACATTTTTGAAAACACATACAATTAAAATAAAATTTTTAAACATATTTCATCCAAACATTGCAGTGAATGTATAAATAAATAGGATACCTTTAACATATAAGTGCAGAGTATTATTACATACATTTTAAATAGAACAAAAACAAACCTGGATTACTGCAAAACTATTAAACAAATAGCATTTCCACTACACCAAACCTAGCAATTAAATTAAAAAAAATCAAACCAACCAATGAAAAGCTCCCAAACTTAAATCATGAATGAAGTAACTAATCTAATACACATTATAAAATGAATATTTTGCTACTGCTATTTCCTGCTTCTAACTCTAAAGAAAGAAGAAGGTGACACTCTGACGAATTGTTTCCTGAGACAACTACTTTTCCTGAAATGACTCCTACAGAAATAATTAAAGTAAGTTTAACTAATTTTTAAATAAAAGTAAACTAGGAGGCTAAAACTATAACTATTTCTCTAAACACTTTTAATAACATTTATTTTTTACCTTTTACAATTCTTCTACAGATATCTCCAAAACACAGCAATAAAAGTTTAACTGATTATTTACTACAAAATCCCTATTGTAAGTATTTTTAAATGTTCTCTAACACAACAACTGTATTTATAGAACCAAAATTTCTAATACAAATTTTATATTTTTTCTACCTTCTTAACAGAAATTTCAAAGACATCCAAAAATGTACTCCATTAAAGCTAAAGACTACACAAATTAAACATGTAAGTATATTTTGTGATTTATTTAAAATCCCTAAAATGCTAACTACAAAACTGCTTCCCCCTAGAAACAGCTCAAAATGTAATTAAAGCATAGATTATCAAGTTATTTTAATTTTCTACCAACAGAAAGATAACAAAGAAATACAAGAAAAAGCTTGAAAACACCTTCTCAACATTTAGAATTACAACAAAGAAAAAAATGTAAGTATACTCATAGAAATATGAATGCCTTTAAAAAATGTATAGCAGTATTTCAACTTAAAATATATTTCCTTCTAACCTTTTTTAGCACTACAAATAGAAACATGACTGAAGGTGCAGAATTTGTTATGTCGCAGAAAAACAAGCTTTTACTATGTTATATGGGGTATGTTTATACCCAAGAAAAACAGTCAGGACGCAAAGTTTTTTGGAAATGTAGTAAATACTACTCTAATAAATGTTATGGTAGGGATACAACAGAAGAAGCTAATGTACTATCTACCAAGGAACACAGTCACCCCCCTAATATAACTGAAATTGAGGTCAGGGATGCAATTGTAAGCATAAAAGAAGCATGTACAGGAACTGACAAACCAACAACCCAAATATTAAAAGAGAAACTCTTAAAAGTTCCTCAACATGCTCTGGCCAACTCCCATCAATTGACTCCCTAAAACGCACAATTGCAAGACAAAAAAGAGTCATAACAACAACTCAACCTAACACTAAAACGTTAGAAGAAGTTGTTATTCCCCCTGAACTGGGTATAACACATAATAAGGAATCATTCTTACTATTTGACAACAAATGCCCTGCCAACCGAATTATAATGTTTGGTACTGCTAACAATCTTAAACAATTACAAGAGTGCCAACATTGGATGATGGATGGGACTTTTAAAACCTGTCCTAAACCATTTTACCAACTCTACAGCATACATGGATTATACCATAATTCTAACATCCCATTTATTTACTGCTTGTTGCCCAACAACCAACAAAATACTTACACCGAAGTCCTAAACACAATAAAACAGGAAACAAATAATTATTTTCCACAGAAAATAATTATTGATTTCGAACTAGCTATGATCAATAGTATATTAAAAACTTTTCCTCACACAGCAATACAAGGTTGCTATTATCATTTTAATCGGAGCATATGGAGACATCTCCAAAAATCTACATTAAGCATACTATATGCTACATATAGCACCTTTGCATACCAAATCAAAAAATGAATTGCCCTATAATATGTCCCTGTTACAGACGTAGCAGAACATTATAACATCCTAATACATAGCCCATATTACAAAAAATATGAGGAAAAACTAGCACCACTCCTAGACTACTTTGAAGATACATGGGTAGGAAGGCTACATAGAACAGGACACAGACGCCAACCTAAATTTCACATAGCTTGGTGGAATGTATATTTAAGTACTCTGAATCAAGAAGCTAAAACTAACAACAGTGTAGAAGGATGGCACAATGCATTTCAAGCTACCACTAGCAGAGGTAAAACCACTGTCCAAAAACTAATAGAAGCTTTACAAAAAAAACAGAGCTACCAAGAGCTACGTATACAACAATCAGTAACCCAAATCGGACCAAAACTAACTAAACAAACAAAACAAATGTTTCCAAAGCCAAGTCACCCTATATCCTTCTACAAGAGGCCTAGACTATCTATCCTTAATATCCAAAAGCCTACTGTGAATTATCTACACACATATAACAATACTCTCATTTATTTAATAAAATTGTGATAAACAGCATAAAAATGTTATATCATTATAAATATTCCATAATTGTCTAACATATTTATGTACCAAAAGAAATTGTACACAATTAAGCAATATTGTATATGATATAAAATATAACAATAATAATAACAATCACATTTCCCATCCAAAATAAAATAAAATTAAATAACTTACAATTCATGTTGCTGAAGAATATGTAATCGAACCACGTGCAATCCGTGTACTCTACTGTTATTCCATTACCAATCCAATTAGTGAACCCTCAAAAACCCGAAAACAAGTAAAAATAGGAAAAAACACTCCATGAAATCCCGAGAAAAAAATGTATAGTCACTTTATTAATTAAAGTAACATACACACACTTTTGTGGGAAAAAAAATGGATGATCTTCTCCGAATCCAAATGGATACCCTTAAAAACCCGAAAAATAGTCAAAAATAGTAAAAATCGCTCCATGAAACCACGAAAAAAGGAGAGAGAGTATAAAAATAATACTTTAATAAAGTAATACTATCTCTTCTCCGAAAAAAACGCATCCTTCCCCAGAACGAAATGGCGAAATCCCAGAACCTGTAAAAATTATCGAAAACAAAACCACCCACACAAGGCCCCCAAACATTTCAAAATATACATAAACATTACATTAAAATACAACTATGCATGACAAGTACTATGTTTCGACACTTTCCTCACTTTCAACCTCCACAAGGCCCTCTCCCTGCACCCTCATGTGACAGGGTAAAACTCTTTCCCTATCTTCCCATCTTCAAAGACAAGAGTTGTACAATCTTGTCTCTTCTGACAGGGTGGGCATTCCTCCCAACCAAACACCAAAACTGTGGTACTGATCTTCCATGTTTTGAAACAGGGAGGGGCTCACTTATTTCGAAACAATAGGGCCTCTAGTGAATTGTATGCAGAAAGTGACAGTAATATCAAATTAACCATTAGTAGTTCCACACGAGAGGTCGTGTTTTTGGACCTCAGGCTGTACACTAAGGGTAATGTGGCCCACAGTGTTATGTACAAGAAACCAACATCATGCAACAGTGCATTGCACACTGCTAGTTGTCATCCCAAAAATACCATTGCAGCCATACCTTATGGTGAAATGGTGTGAGTCCGCCAAAATTGTAGCGAGGATAACAATTTTGAAAAAACATAGAGAAGATGAAGCGTTACTTTAAAGTAAGAGGGTATGGGGCGTGGCTACGGCACCACGCAAGATGGCCACATAGTGGTGTCTCTCCTCCTCACCGGACCTATTCTTCAGCCTTTTCTATGGTCCCACGGCGTCTCCAGGAACCTTCATGCCACCGAATACCAGTGGATCGTAAGCTGCCTTGAATGCGCTGTTTTCATTGATTTCCAGTCAGCGCGTCTACGTTAACGGCGCCTCTCTGCATCGGAGCTTGCCGCCGCCGTCATTTCACGCCGCGTCTGTGCCTCACGGAACATTTTCTTCAACGCGGTCGTGCGTCTCCTCAGGTTGGCTCCCTGCGTGTATAATTCTCAATTCACAAATTATGTTTACATCTCCCAATCTGTGCAGGGAGCATGTAAATAGTTTTTTCTCAATTATTACTTCGTTTTGATGAAAATGGCTTAAGAATTTGTGTCGTATGTTGGGGACTAGGTACCATGTTGAGGCACTCCGTATTTTAATGTCAGACTCACGTTCACTCTATGTTTGTACTCTATCAAAATTTCTATTGTGGGCCTGGCGCATTAGGAGCAAAAGGCTAAAAGAAAAAGTTTAATCTTCTTTTTAACCTAAACTTTTATGAAATGCTTCTTTTAATGGAAAAGCAAGGTTTTTAAATCCTAATGTAATTAACTTGTTGTACTTTCTTCCAATGAACTTGTGTATATCTTTTATTATGAAGCTTTTATGATAATTTTTATCGAAATAAAGCCTTTTTTGACTTGACTTCATTTTGATGTTCCATGGCTGCTGTTTACCTCATTTCATTGAGGATGAATGACTTTCTGGTGGCACTTATGGAGTTCTCTATATGAAAAGTAATTTACACATATGCCTCCTTGCTGCTGTCATACTATAATGATTCAGAAAAGGGGGTTCAGAAAAGGGGGTGGTGATGAACAGAGTGTCTGAATTAAGCAGACCACTCTTACCCAGTCCAAAGATCAGGGCTTGATCCATCACCGTTATTTTTCTCACTGCCCCATCCCAGCTCAGAACCTGGCTATATGCAAATCAGTCTGTCCCTGGCCCAGTGCATCATGGGAACAGGGCAGACTAAACTACCAAGCCAATTCTTCACCAGAAAGGAAACAAGCTACCGGGGACCGGTTTCTGGCATTTCAGCCGTCTTCGGCCCGGCTTGCTTGAATCCTGATGGAGCACTGAGAAAGGGACTCATGTCTGAGTATACCCTGCCACACCTATAGTGGCCAAAAACGATTCAGAAAAGGGGGTGGTGATGAACAGAGTGTCTAAATTAAGCAGACCACTCTTACCCAGTCCAAAGATCAGGGCTTGATCCATCACCGTTATTTATCTCACTGCCCCATCCCAGCTCAGAACCTGGCTATATGCAAATCAGTCTGTCCCTGGCCCAGTGCATCATGGGAACAGGGCAGACTAAACTACCAAGCCAATTCTTCACCAGAAAGGAAACAAGCTACCGGGATCCGGTTTCTGGCATTTCAGCCGTCTTCGGCCCGGCTTGCTTGAATCCTGATGGAGCAGTGAGAAAGGGACTCATGTCTGAGTATACCCTGCCACACCTATAGTGGCCAAAAACGATTCAGAAAAGGGGGTGGTGATGAACAGAGTGTCTGAATTAAGCAGACCACTCTTACCCAGTCCAAAGATCAGGGCTTGATCCATCACCGTTATTTATCTCACTGCCCCATCCCAGCTCAGAACCTGGCTATATGCAAATCAGTCTGTCCCTGGCCCAGTGCATCATGGGAACAGGGCAGACTAAACTACCAAGCCAATTCTTCACCAGAAAGGAAACAAGCTACCGGGGACCGGTTTCTGGCATTTCAGCCGTCTTCGGCCCGGCTTGCTTGAACCCTGATGGAGCAGTGAGAAAGGGACTCATGTCTGAGTATACCCTGCCACACCTATAGTGGCCAAAAACGATTCAGAAAAGGGGGTGGTGATGAACAGAGTGGCTAAATTAAGCAGACCACTCTTACCCAGTCCAAAGATCAGGGCTTGATCCATCACCGTTATTTATCTCACTGCCCCATCCCAGCTCAGAACCTGGCTATATGCAAATCAGTCTGTCCCTGGCCCAGTGCATCATGGGAACAGGGCAGACTAAACTACCAAGCCAATTCTTCACCAGAAAGGAAACAAGCTACCGGGGACCGGTTTCTGGCATTTCAGCCGTCTTCGGCCCGGCTTGCTTGAATCCTGATGGAGCAGTGAGAAAGGGACTCATGTCTGAGTATACCCTGCCACACCTATAGTGGCCAAAAACGATTTAGAAAAGGGGGTGGTGATGAACAGAGTGTCTGAATTAAGCAGACCACTCTTACCCAGTCCAAAGATCAGGGCTTGATCCATCACCGTTATTTATTGCTTAATTCAGAGACTCTGTCCCTCACCACCCCTTGTAAATATTTTTGTCCACCCTAAGCGTGGAAGGGTATTCTCAGATGTGAGACCCTTGCTCATTGCACCATAAGGATTCAAGCAAACCGGGCCGAAGACGGCTGTAATGCCAGAAACCGGTCCCCGGGAGCTTGTTTCCTTCCCAGTGTAAGAATTGGCTTTTGTAGTTTGGTTTGCCCTGTTCCCATCATGCACTGGGACAGGAACAGACTAATTTGCATACAGCCAGGTTCTGAAACTGGGATGGTGCAGTGAGCTAAAAAAACGGTGTTGGATCTAGCCCTGATCTCTTGACTGGGTGAGAGCTTTCTGCCTAATTCAGAGACTCTGTCCCTCACCACCCCTTGTAAATAATTTTGTCCACCCTAAGCGTGTAAGGGTATTCTCAGATGTGAGACCCTTGCTCATTGCACCATCAGGATTCAAGCAAACCGGGCCGAAGACGGCTGTAATGCCAGAAACCGGTCCCCGGGAGCTTGTTTCCTTCCCAGTGTAAGAATTGGCTTTTGTAGTTTGGTTTGCCCTGTTCCCATCATGAACTGGGACAGGAACAGACTAATTTGCATACAGCCAGGTTCTGAAACTGGGATGGTGCAGTGAACTAAAAAACGGTGTTGGATCTAGCCCTGATCTCTTGACTGGGTGAGAGCTTTCTGCTTAATTCAGAGACTCTGTCCCTCACCACCCCTTGTAAATAGTCATACTATAATGTTCATACTCCCTCATGTGGATGTGTGTCGCTCTAATTAGCTACTTCTTTAGCTCAATACTGCATTTTCTTCAGGATTTTTCTACCAATGATGCTCTTATTGATGACATCTCTGATTGCTGTGCCTGGTAGCATCTGTCATTTTGAGGCATGATTTCATCTCATGAGGCGCAGTAGCAGGTCATTAATCCTCATCAAGCATCATCCATTCCTACCAATGACATTTTTATTGTTGACATCTTTGGATACTGTGTCTGGTAGCAACTATCATTTTGAGGCGTGATTTCTTCTCATTTCACTCATCCTTTTGGATTTGAGTGCCGCTTTTGACACCGTCTCCCACAACATTCTTCTCTCTGCCTTAAAGTCCGTTGGTATTTGCGGCTCCGCCCTTGCCTGGATTTCTAATTTTCTTTCTAATCGTACTTTTCAGGTTTTCTCCCCCTCTTCTGTGTCCACTGTTCACAATTCTCCATATGGGGTTCCCCAAGGTTCTATTCTTAGTCCGTTATTCTTCAACCTTTATGTTAGACCTCTTGCTTTTCTTGCGGAACAGGCTGGACTTTCTATTTTTTCTTATGCTGATGACACTCAAATTATTTTCTCCCTTTCTTCTAATCAGCACTCCCCCTCCTCTTCTCTTCGTTCTGGACTCACTGACATCGCCAATTGGATGCTGATGCACAAACTAAAGCTAAATGGCGATAAAACAGAGCTTCTTCTGTTTGGGCCGGACTCTGCTCTCTGGGGCCCCCAACACTGGCCTCAGCAAATGGGACCATTGCCTACCCCAGTAACTACAGCACGCAATCTCGGGGTCCTCTTTGATAATCAGCTATCTATGAAACATCATGTGGTCAAAGTCTCAGCCACCTGTACCACCATCATCAGGTGGTTGAGGAAAATCACATGGATGCTTCCCCCAGACACCGAGAAGTCAGTGGTCCAGGCCTTAGTAACATCTCGCCTGGACTACGGTAATGTACTTCTTCTGGGTGCTTGCAAAGAGGTCACCCGGAAGCTCCAAGTGGTTCAGAACATGGCTGCCCGTCTTCTCTGTAATTTGCCGAGAACTTCCTCTGCTTCTTCTTCCCTGCGTAGCCTGCATTGGCTGCGCATAGAATCCAGGTCCAAATTCAAAGCTCTTTGCTTCATGCACCGTATCAAAGCTGGAAAATCCCCTCACTATCTATCCACTTTAGTTCAACAATACTGTCCCTCGCGTACTCTCCGATCGTCCTCCCACTGTAGATTCTCTGTCCCCCGTTTCAAGCGTGCTAGAGTTGGAGGGCGCTCTTTTTCTTACCTAGCACCCACGCTTTGGAACTCGCTCCCCATCCCTTTGCGGTCTGAAACTTGTTATCTCAAGTTCCGCAAAGGAGTGAAAACCTGGCTGTTTTCCCTATAATCTGTTCCCTACAATTCCGTCTGCCTTCTATTACTTCTGTTCTCCTAGCGCCGGGAAACCTACGGGTAGCTGTGCGCTTTACAAAATCAGATATAATAATAATAATATTAATAATAATGAGGGGCTGCAGCAGGTCATTAATGTAAATTGGATTTATAAGCTAGAGGAACTTTTTTATCACAACCTCTGGGGAGCTCTGTTTCACTAATTTGTAGTTACCAATCAGCTGGTCAAACATTGCAGAATTAGTTTTGTGCATGGGCAAGCTGCGTCAACCAAAATTTGTCTTTGTCTCCTCAAAGCCTCACCAAGAGTCATCCATTTCAGCTTCTTCTGGTGTCTCTACAGCAGTGAATCAAATGGCTGGCCTAGCTCTGCATCGATCTTCCTCAACCCAGCCTTCATCAAATAAATCTTCTCCTCCTAATATTTCTTCTAAACGTCTGAAGCAGGATCCTCCCTCACCGGATAAGCCTACCTCTCCAATCTCAATGGAGTTACTTTTAGAAGAGATACGTGCTCTCCCCCCTTTTGTTGAAGAAACCAGCAAAGACATGCAGATTTTGAAAGATAATTGGGTGTCTATGAACGATAGAATCACTTCTGTAGAACAACAAGTTTCGATAGTACAATCCAATTCTCAACGCATCTCTTCACTGGAGAAGTCGGTCCTCGCTCTCCAGGATTTGGAGAATCGGAATAGAAGGAATAATCTTCGCATTTATGGTTTACCAGAATCTCTGGAGGGGGATGACCCTGTTACGTTCTTCACTTCCTTCATTCCAAAGCTATTGGATATGCCTCCTACCACTTCTATTAGTATCCAGAGAGCCCATAGACTTGGTCGACGTGCATCTGATTCCCGAAGCCACGAGGTGTTATTATTCTCTTTTTTAAGTTTACGGATCTCCTTTCAGTTCTTTCTGCAACTAGATTCAAACGTCAAATTTCCTGGTTGGGTCAGAGAGTGTTTGTATCTCAAGATGTATCCAATGCCACAGCGCCCAGAAGAAAGGAGTTTCTGAATCTTCGTGCACCTGCCCAACAAGCATTGGTAAATACAATACAAAAGGCTGAACATAGTAATAAACAATCATTGGCAAATATAATAAGCAAGTCTGTTAACCAACATGAAAATACTGTATTAATTTGCCTAAACACAGTCTGTCTCAGTTAGGGAATGCATTTAAACGACAGAGAATAAAGATACTGAAAAGGATCTTATGTAATTAGGTGGGAAAACCTGTTGCTACATGTATTCCCTTAACACTCTTAATTATAAGTTAAAGTTCCTCTAGATATATACTATAGATATCTAAATTAATATCAACTCAGAATGCTTTTAGATACAGAAGTGAATTTCCAATCATTCTGAAATACGGTTACTACATGCCATCATCAAAAATGAACGTCAGTTTTTAAAAAAAATTGCCATAGGTTGCAGTACTTGTTTTTTCAAGCATATAATGAATATATGGTCATTAGTCCGTATTTGTTTTAAAACTATGCAAACTTCTGCACAAATGTGACTATGATTGAGACTGTAATTAAATTAAATATTACGTTTTTCTTCTTTCAGTATTAATATAACTGTATAGAGGCATGTACATCTACCGTGATTTCCAGCTACACGTATGACACATATGGTCGATAAACTCCTATCCCATTTGGACTGTTAAGACTCCTTGCATAATTATTGAAGTAAGTGACAAATAACTCCTTTGAGACACTCATTCTGCTTACTATAACACCAGCTAAGATCTGTGGAAGTGAAGATCTCCTGACTCACTCACTTACCAAGGCTTTTCTCTTTTCTTTAAATAAGACACCATTCTGCTTTGTTTCCTTTCACACGGGTGATATTTCATTTTATCAAATTTGTTCAAAGTGTACATGGAAACAGTTGTTCTTTTCATGTTCATTTCAGGGATTAAACATTTTTTTATTCAAAGTCCTGAAGATGTTCTAGTGGACACAAGCCTGAATTTCTCCACAGCTCAGCTGCCCATTGGAGGGCAACTCAACCATGTGTGGAAGGTGACCAGTGTATTAAAAGAAACATGTGGCCAGAAAAAGCAATACTGCCATAAGTTTCATAATTGGTGAGATACATGTGAGATTAGTGTTGTGAGGAAGGAGTTCGGGCTAAATGTTTGCCTCAAAAGAACTTCTTGATGATATCCCTTTCTTCCATGTTCTGAAGGTATGCAAATGGCTGGTATACTAGGGGCTGTATTCTCCTCCCTCTCCCAGGTTACCAATGTGTGGAGTGAAAACAATTTAGAATTTCGTCACAGTGTCCACAGTAACATATGTGAAGAGCCAGCCAAAAGTCATTGCTGCTTAAGAAAGCATTATATATTATTCACATAGTAATTGTCTATGGTCCAACATCCACCAATAATCCCCATTGTAGCCATCACATGTGTCTGTAACATAAATGTGCAGATGAGACATCCAAAAATGTATTATTAGCACCTTAATATTGTTTTGGGGATATTTTCAGTCAAAATACCATCAAGGGTGGTGTACAGTGCACCGCACAAATATAGCATTTTTCCTCTCTCATATCCATGCTGGTCAACACCCATCGGAAGCGGGAAATATGGAAAGGCATCACAAGGAAGGTAGCCAGAGGGTCTCTAAGCAGTAATGAGTCCATTGCAATAATAAGTGGGAGGTCGAAGAGGTCCAGCTGGGGAAGTCCTCCCAAAGCATGTGGGACGCATGCCGCATCCTGACCCCCCTAATGGCCTGCATACTGGTGGTGGCCTATCATGAGTTGGATGGGAAGTTGAGGGCCCAACAGCAGCTACAAAGAGGTAATTTGTGACCAGAACGCTACGGTTGTATGACTAAACAACTACCTACTAAATCACGAGTGCCTGAACCATGAAGGGTAAACAAAGACCTATGCCAAACCACTAACAATGTATCCGCGACTTACTGAACCATGAACTTCACGTTTAACAACCACACCCAACCCACTCAAAAGAATCCATCAATTATAAAAACAGAATCCTCAATGGACTCCCCAGAGGCGCGCGCTACCAAGCTGCTGCAGCCTTGCCATGTGAAAGCAAGAAGTTTCTTTAATCACCCAAATCTGTGTCGGCAAACTCTGCAGCCTCCCATGCAGATAAACTTAAATAAGAAGAGCACGCTGCAAGCGCCCGAGTAGCTAACCACTTCTTCTTCCAGATGTTAGAAATATTGAAAGACATAAACACAGATCATTTATAAAAAAAGAAAAACGCAGTCATGTTCTTCCAATCTCTTGTGTCCTTACCCTAAAGTTTTATTATTGGTAAGTAAATGTTTGCTTAGAGCTACTACGTTGGCTACGGAGTGAAACACTGGTCAACAAGGGCTTTTACGAAACACACCAAACACTTCAAAAATGAAAAATAATCTTTGTCCTGTGATTGGTAATACTCCCTGTGAAAGCTTGCCTCCGGAGTTCATTTAATGATCAAGAAGCAGATAGGGATGTGGGAAGGGAAGCTTTCCTGAAATATGTTTCTTGTTAAAAATCTGTAGAAACAAAATAAAAAAGTATGGTCCGTAAATCTGCTGAGAGTCATTTGTGAGAACAGCAGCACCATCCGAAAATTTCTGCTTACGCAGCTGAACCTGGTATTTGACGTCCATTGCGATGAATCTTCTTGTAAAAATATTTGAAAAGGAACGCAATTCTGAATTTATTAAAACAATCACTAAAATTATGTTTTAAAGCAGCAGTTAGATTTTTATTTACCTTCATTTTGTATTTAGATCGGCGCCCCTCATCTGTCCATAGCCCCTCACTCACATTTATTTTATTTTATTTCTTTATACAAATGCATCCCCTTAACACTAACATGTCCCCCAAACCCTTAGAAACGAGCCCCCCTTACCTGTTCCTGTTTTGAAGCTCCTTCAAACAATGACTTGCATGAACACTCGACTGTCTTAGCCTGAACCACGCACATGCGTGGTTCAGGCTAAGTTGTTGTTTGTTCAAGTCATTGTTCAGCTTTCGTGACTCGGGAACTCGTTGTTCCGGAGTCGTTGTTGAGGATGTTTCCCTAATGCTACATGACATTGTCATCTTTTTAGTAACAGGTAGGCATTTCCCCATCAACATTGAGGGTGACTCATGACCAATGCGTTAGAACAGTTGCTGAATGTGTAGGTCTAGTAGTATGTGAATGGTGATGTACTTTGCCCATTGTATTTTTGACCAGGAACAAAGCAGAGTTCATTCAACCTCCAATTTTCTGATTTGAGCAGACACATGGCTGACTAAAGTCATAAATCACCTAAAGTTGTTTGATGTTCTGGGTGACAGTTGTCCCAACCAGCCCACTTGTCTTCATTGTGCCAGTAGTATAGATGCTCCCTCACTACTGTGTCTCATGTGATGTTGGCCCTACAATGCACTTTGATGTGGTGACGTTGGGTATCTACAGTAACCTGAGAGTCCAAGCATCACTGGAGCCATCAGTATTAGTGCATATATGTTGGAATGTGTACCTTTCCCTGTTGTAGTACCATCTGCACTACTGTTTCATACCGGATCTAAGTGTCTTAACAAGTTGATGTCTGATTTCATCATAAATGTGTGTGCAGGCCAATCTGTATTCGGAACTAGTTATTTTTGATAGGTATACAGTTCATGTGTTACTACAGACAGGACTGTGTATACATTGGTGGGTGGGTGACTCATACCCTAAGCCATTACTCAAAGCCATTAGTCAGGTCGAAATGGTGAAGCACTGAAGGACATAACAGGTAGACTTACAGTGATTTGTCACTATTGGAAGTAAAATGGCAAATATGTTGCAGTATTCCGTTATGTGGACTGCACATGCCGATTTGGCAAGGTTCATTCACTGACTGATGACACGTATCAGAGAGTGAAATGCAGAAATGTAGGGTTCATATGTGAGTGGCTATACTAAGAGGTACAAGGCAATGTATGTTTGCATTACAAAAAGGTACTGTAATGTGCCGTCCAATTAGGACAAAAGTGAAACCCCCACTTTAGTCATGGAGATTTCCTGAGCCTCAACAACGTTCAATGGTCATTGGCTTTTAGGTTTACAATGTAAGAATGATGTTGTCATCAGTACTTAGTTGGATTGGGGAAGTCCCTAGGTCTAGGTGAACTCTTATGCTGTGGGTATTTGTAAACAAATCTCCCTAAACTTTGAGCTAGATTTTCTCCAGTCTACTTTTATGCACTACATGTGATGCATTGTAAAGATACTTAAATACATTTTTGATTAGACTACTTTGACAGCGGACATATGGGAAGTTTCAATTAGGAAGTGTTAACAGTGTGAAATGAGAATTTGCATTTCACCTGATTTCTGCTACTGCACATATTGCTGCAACATAGCAGTATTACTTGACCATCATTTCATCACGATGTGGTTATGGTATATGGCCATTTGCATATTGCAGGGGCTTGTCTGGAGACTGTTAAAATGATTTTGTTACAACCGTCCAATTTGATGACATAAGGTCACTATGGTATACTTAAAAGTCCAAAGTATACAAGGAGATCAAGTATCCTAGTAAATACATGAGGATGGAGTTCCGACAAGCTCACTCATGCTATTGGAGTCATCTGTGGTTATGACATCACTATAAGCAACTGTTTACAGCTCATGTAGCATGCATGCATGTGCTCATGCTAATATTGAACCCGCAGTCTAAGAGTGACACACTAAGTCTTTACTTCCTGATCGGGTCTGGACCGGATTGGGCCCCCAGACCCACTTCCAAATGGGCACAACATTCTCCACTGCTCCCCAACAATCACAATTGGTATGTACAAACCAGGTCACTCTATTCCTGACTGCATGGGATTGATGTCTACATTCCTAAGTGTGAGAGTCTTTGACCACTCATGGATTGTGGTCACATCCTAGGTGCTCGCTTTGCTAATCAATTTGGGCTTTACTATTGATACACCCATACGAGATCCTGATATAAGGGTCCATAGGTACATCCTACCCACAAATTAAGATCTGACTAAGTGGTAAAGACAAAACCCCCAGCATATCCCATTGTATCTACATATGTGCACCTATGGGAAACATCCTTTACAACGCAACTTTTACCACGCAGTGCTTTTACATCTCAACTTTTACAACGCAAACCATTACAACGCATTGCACTGGGGGGCGCTGTAGGATAGGGAATAGATTTAATTTACTATCCAACACCTTCCCTACTATCCACGGGTACTGGAGTTGGAATAGTAAATTAAACTATTCACTATCCAGCACCCCTCCACACTATGCGTTGTAAAGGCATGTGTTGTAAAAGTTGCGATGTAAAAGCATGCGTTGTGATGTCATACATCCTGCACCTACACAATGGGGATAAAGAAATTGTATGTTTGAAGTTATGTTGTTTACCACGTGTGTGGCAACGCATATGTTATAGTCTGTTATGTGTCATGTATGTCTTTTTATTATGCACTCATCATTGTTCTCAGTGTTGTGTATAGTACCTACATAGGAAGATGTCCAGTAGTGTATATTGTGTCTGTCACCATTCACATTATTATGTATTTATGTTATTTATTTGCGGGTGGCACAGACGCATCCCCACTATCTCTTCACTGGCTGCCTATACGGAAACGTATTGCCTTTAAAACGCTCACAATGGCTTTTAAGGCTTTGCATGGCACTGGTGCCCGATATCTGAGGAACAGAATCAGCTTTCACCATCCGTCCAGAGCTCTACGTTCTGCATCATTTGCGCTGGCTACGGTCCCGGTACTCAAGCGTGCTCGCATTGGGGGTCGCTCCTTTAGTCATCTGGCGCCCCTATCTTGGAACGCACTGCCTTTGTCTTTGAGGAAGGCAGATAATTTGCTGTCATTTAGAAAGGATCTCAAAACATGGCTGTTTGGCCAATGATTCCACCGATTTCCGTGCTTTTTGCTGTGCTGGGTCTTGAATAGCACCGGGACACTCTGTTTGAGTAGCTGAGCGCTTTAGAAAACACTGGGTAACATAACATAACTTAACGTAACAGGGGGCACCCTTGTGCGCAATGTACCTTTTTCCTCAATGGGAGCATATGTACGCATGACTTCAATGGGGCCCTGCAGCACGAGTTGAATGGAAAACCCTCCGGATCCAAGCCGGACAAAGCCTTCTCCCAGCGAGATCGGAATCGGCCCCTAAATCGGGATTGTTTAGAGATTACTACGGAGGGTTTAAGTGAGAGCTGGGGGTGGGGTGGGTTTATGGAGGGACATGTACGTACGGAGAGAGAGAGTAAGGGTTATTCATCTGGAACAAACTCCGAGTCCCCTAGGGTCATATATTCAAAAACAAAGAGGGGGTATCCCCAGGACACTGCGACCTAGTGATTTTAAAAACAGAGAGAGACAATACAGAAAGGATTCTTTATTTATTTAACACCTAGGCTGCTATGGCTTTTCCCGTCCTGTGCTGAAAAACCTTGGAAAGCAGCATTTCATGACGAGCTCACCTTGTCATGAGCACAGCTCCAGTGTGCATCATGACGAGCTGAGCTCGTCATGAGCATGGAAGGGGTTAAGATACCCCTCACTTACCAACCTAGTTGGTGACATGCTTCATCATCGGGGTCCACCAAAGTAGCCGAGTGCCACTTGGGTGTGCTTCAACGCCTGTAACTACAGCGGAGCTGGGTTTTATTAAAGTGTGAAAGTGTTGAAAGTGAGTGAGTTAAAAATGTCTTTGTTATACTCCCTAAAAAAAAATGTTTTTGCGTTACTAGACACAGTTAAAACCAAGTGTGATACTTATATTGGCTTAATTGACCAGGAAGTATCAGTGTTTTCGTGAAGAAATGGTCAACATATTTCAACCTTAAAAATTATAGTGCAAGGTTTTCATCAGGACCAGATGTATGAGCCTGGAGGTCTGTGCACGCTAAGGTGCACCCTTCCCTGATTCACCAAATTGCCAGACCATGTACTTACGGTTCGGTACCCTTACAACCTTCTGTGTAAGCAAAAATGATATCTGAAAGAAATAGAGCAGAGCATATGGTATACAGTTATATAAAATATTCACTCTGAGTATGTAACTCCATTCACTTTGTATAAACTCTCCATGGTTCAGGGGTGGAAGAACTTGAACATTTACACATTGTACAGGTCATAATTCAGTGACAAACTGTTCATGCACTCATTCAGTGATGCGTTTTGTAATAGGAGTTACAGTGTATACTCCTCACATTCAGTACATACCCACTTGCATTCACAGTGACAAGTGGGTGTCATGCGCCTCCCTGTATATTAGGAGCATTTGGCGTAGTGACTAAAAATAGTCTCTTAGTCATGCATTACCTGTATTGCTTGATTAAGCTTCAAGTGATAACGCATTTAGGACGACAGACAAAAGAGGGGGGAAGAGGGAGAACCAAGGTTTTTTCTACAGTAAACAAACAAAGAACTCACGGGAAACTAACTGAAGTTTCGCCCCATGAAGACTGTGGGGGGGCTGGTTATAGATGCAATTTGTTGGTAAAAATGCAAAAGGAGTTGTGTAATGCATCCGCCATTTGTGTGGATAGCGTTTCTTTAAAAAGGGGAATGGAGCTGCATTTGTACTGATGGAAACAAGGGACAGAGTGGTGCCCACCCGCATTAGTTGTGTATATTTTATTTGTAAAATATGCTAATGACCTTTTTTATTTGAAAAATAACTAAAGATTTTTAAAAAATAACAAATGTAGTTAAAATGAATTCTACACATACCTTTCTGTAACTTTTCATACGTAATAAACAAATATAGAAAAATATAGGTTCGGTGTTGTCTTTAAAATACATTTTTACTTTTTTTTAAATGTAATTAAATATATCTGAATAAATATTTAATTAAAAAATAAGCAAATGTATTTGTGTTTGTCCTACCTTGAAATAGATTTTTTAAAATAATTTACATTAACATCAACATTAAGATTTCAAACACTTTTTAACTTTAATAAACTGTTATAAATATCCCTATGCTTTAACTAGGGGATATCTGCGCTATGATAGCTCCAAGTGTGTGGAATATCAAATACAGTTATTTCATTGCTACTGGCATTAAATATACATTTTATACTTTAGTGGGGATGTTTTTCATGCAATCTTTTTAATTTTAATGTTATTTTGTATATTAGAAACCACAATGTTTTATTAGAAAATGTAGCTTATAATGCTGTAGCATTGCTTTTATTTTGTTCTACATTTACTATGCATGTTGTAATTTAATATACATAAATATTTAACATTTACAGGTACATGCATCAAAGGATTTTGCGATCGCAAAAATCGTCCGTTTGCGATCGCAAAATCTGCTTTTGGAATGCATGAAGGGTAAAGGCCCTCGCAATTTGAGAATTCGCGAATATTTGCGAATTCTCAAATTGCGATTGCATTTAAGCAATCGCATTTTGCGATTCCTTAAAGGCAATGCATGAAACTTTTAAAAATTGCGATTTCGCAATTAGGGGGAGCAAATTACCATGAGGTTGAACCTCATGGTAATTTGCGAAAACTTTGAAAAATGCACTTTTGTGCATTTTTCAAAGTTTCATGTTGTGCACATACATGCCCTTAGGGCATGTGTGTGCACAACATATGTGCACAGATTGATTTCAGGGGTGCAACAGGGTGTCCTTTGGACACCCATGCACCCTTGAAATCACATTCTCAATTTGCGATTCGCTAATTGCTAATCGCAAATTGAGAATGTCTTCCCATTCATTCCTATGGGCCTCTAGGCCCATAGGAATGTATGGGGAGGTATTCCTTAATTGCGACTCACAATTTGCGAGTCGCAATTAATGAATATTAAGAAATCGCAATTTATTTAGTGATTTCTTGATGCATTGCATTTTGCAATTCCTTAATTGCGATTCCTTATTTTTCGCAATTAAGGAATCGCAAAATGCAATATTGATGCATGTACCTGTTAGGGCCCTATTACAAAGCAGCATTGTGTCGGAAACAGGACTGCCCAAACGGAGTTGGAGGTACCACATTCCGAATTACGATGCAACAGTCGTGCTGTGAGCTTCAGCACAAGGAGCACTTGTAAACATGCTATTTTTAAACATCCCTGCACCTTGTGGCAGGTACCATGCAGAATTTGCTACATGGTGCAGGGATGTTTAAGGGGGCACCACAGATGCTCCTGCGGCCTCATAGTGGAGGCCGCGGAGGAGCAGGGCCCTGCAATGGGCCCTCAAAGTCTGTTTCCATCTGCCTTTCTATGGTGAACAGACCACCATAGAAAGGCCGACTCAAAGGGACATTGCAATTCCTACAGAGGTGCCCGAGCAGGCACCACCCTTATTGTAGGGAATACATTCCGAGTGCTGGGCTGATGGACTCCTTGATCCAGTCGGAACAGCAGAGGTCGGTCTCCCCGCATGCTGCCTCCAACCGCCACATCATAATGGGGAGGTCGGAACGCAGGGGCGGATGTTGGTCGAACCGCAACTGACATCCGGTCAGTTGCTGCCCGACTAACATCGTAATGAGGCCCTAAATCTTTTTTAGTAATTTATTTTTTATTTTCCTAAACTTTTCAACCTTTCCTATACTTTACTATGAGGAGACCGCTGCTCAGTGGCAGATACCTCCGCCTACTTATTAAAAGTTACAAGTAGTCTTTTTACACTAGTGAATTTGGCTGCAACCCCATAATTTAGGGGGATGAGGACATGTTAACCTACACCTTTGAGTAACTTTGCATACGTAAATGGTGAATAGTCAAAAGTAGTAAAGTTTCTTAAATCTATAAGATTAAACTTACATGTGTAAATCTCCCTATGGTAAAGAATAGGGTACATTCATTTATTTTAAACGTAGTGCAAATTAAAAAAAATATGGCAGCATTAACCTAAGTTTTTAATTAAATATTTAATTATTTTAGTACATTAAATGTAATAAAAAAATTCTTAAGATTTTTTAAAAAAAATCCACCTAAAGCATAAAACATGTATTTGTTTGTTATATAGAAAACAGTTATTGATATGTATAGAATACATTTTAAATAATAAATTCACATGAATATTTAAATTAAAAAGGTGCACACATAAATACTAGTTGAGTAGTATTTACCTATAATTTCCCACCATTACATTAAATATAGCTCTAGTATTAGAAATATGAAATAAGTTATTTAATTTAAAATTAGTTTATATAGGTTGCTAGTTTAAGTCTCTGCAGCCATATTTTCATCAGAAGGGAGAGGCAGAAGCATATAGCTCCGCATGTAGATTAGTGAACAGCATGTTGTACTACATTTGTAGCACTACTGTTGTACTGTTGTGCTACTAAACAGACTGCAAAATGCAGTTTATGAATAGGCCTCCAGGTGCATTCTGCAAAGGAATCGCAAAGTATGCTAAATCTGCAAACATTTGCAAATTAATATTTACATTGTTTCACAGTTCTTAGAATTGAAAGGCTTTTTTGTATTTCTGTATTTTGTCAGTTTATTTTCAAAGGGAAGAAGAGTTTGTGGATTTTAGTTATAAAATACAGTGAACAATATATCCAGCAATGTCTTTTTTTGACTGTGCCATTTTCACAAAATGTAATTCGCTACTGAGAGCACCTTGAAATCACACTCATCCTTAGTCTGTTTTTTTCTTTCATGGACTAGTGCAGCAGACTGTGCCTGAACGCCTTCTCAAAAGAAAGCTGAGTACATTTCAAACAGCTCACAATTTTGCAGCCTAACTCATTCGTGGTATGGGAAATCTGACCAAATGAAAACAGCTTTGTGTTTGTGGAGTGCCTACCAGTGAAACAGTTGAATATATTTCAAACTCTATGCTTGGTTTAAGGCATCTTACATGGAGGTTTCCTAGGCTCATTTCAAAATCATTTACAACATAGCCCTAGATGTATCAAGCCTTTTGCGATTCGTTAAGGCCGAAATTCGCAGAATTTCGACCTTAACGAATCGCATACGGACATTTTGTATCTTTTGGAATGTATGTGAAATTAGCAAAATAAGGAATCGCAAAAAATTGCGATTCCTTATTTTGCTTAAGCATTTAAGGAATCGCAATTTTGCGATTCCTTAAATGCCATGTAAGAAGCTTTTTTAAATTGCAAATTCAGGTTAAGGAATCGCAAATTAATACCAACTTGAGGTTCGTGTTAATTTGCGAAATCCTTTCAAAAACCAAAATTTGGCAATTTTGAGGGTGGCATGTGACACACATACATGCCCATAGGACATGTATGTGCGCCATATGCACACACATGTAAGTTTCAGGGGAGCAGCAGGGTGTCCATGAGACACCCCTGCACCCTTGAAGTAATTCTCAAATTGCGATTAGCAAATTGCGAATCGCAATTTGAGATTTCATTCGCAATCATTCCTATGGGCCTCCTGGCCCATAGGAATGAATGGGAAATTATTCCTTATTTGCGAATTCGCAAAATGCGATTTTGCAAATAAGGAATAATAAGGAATCGCAAAAAAATAGCGATTTTCAACATACATCACATTTTGCGAATTCTTAATAGCTATTCGGTAAAAATCGCTATTAAGAAATCGCAAAACGTAATGTTGATACATCTAGGCCATACTCTCTAACTAGTCACCTGTGTTTGACCTTTGAAGACTGCTTCACACTGCTCTGTCAAGATACATTCAAAAGATACCTTCAGTTTCTTGTCCATCATTCCCCATGTTTTCCTTGATATTCTGGCCCCCATATGTAGTCTTATAATGAATGTCCTTCTTGTCTGCTGGCTTAGATGAGAGGGAATGACCTTCCACACAAGAGCCTCCTTATACTCTTTATATTCTGGGAATAGACATTAATTTATAAATGTCATTTGCTGAACAGTGTCCTATTTGCAATAACCATGGCTCCTCGCGATGCTTTTATTCATCGAGTCCCTGAAACTGAAGGACGTGCATTGTCAGAAATCAATTATTTCTCTATCAATGCATCAGTTCTTGGTAAGGTATTAGAGTTATTAGGGAATTGACTATTCATACAGGGATGCTGTATAATGCCAGTGCAAAGAACAACTGATATTAATCATAACCCCTTGACACATTGAGTAATTGATATGTCTTTATTAGAGAGTAGAAAACATGTATTTGTGTACCTGGCTCTTTAACAATACACAGTCGAGCACGACAGCAAACAACTCTGATATGTTCATAAAAAATGTTGGCCTATAACCGAAACTTTTCTGAAAAATGTACCATTTAGTTTTTGGGGAAGTCTTAAAAATGACATACTTTTTATATATGCATTTGTATCCAATTTCATTTTAATCTTACAAGTTTTACAACAAACACACGGGCTGACTGGAATTGCAGGCAGACATTTTGTTAACTAGATAAATGAAGGACATTTTGGAGGCAGACGATATCACAACATTGAAAAAAGATAAACACATATCTGGTAATGTAAAAATAAATCAAGCAAATCACAAATTGTGGTCAAAATATTTAGTATCAATCATCAGTATCCAAGTATTAGATAACAAAGTATTACAAACTGGTGTCTGCAAAAACCATTAGTTTTTTATCGAGAACACTCATAGACTTCCTGGAATTATCGTAGCGGTATATCTTTTTTCCGCCCCCTCAGGAGTCTTGGCATAGTCATTGGGTCAACGATTAACGTGCAGGATGCCTGCCTCACCCGAGGCTACTTCTGGTGTATGCAGAAGTGTCCAGAAATGAAAACAAAAGCCAAAAAACTTAAACTAAAAAATAATGACTTAGTCAAAAAGGAATTTTAATGTGAAAGAAAGACTAGTCACTATCGTTAAAAACTATTGTGATATGTAGGTAGTTGAGTTATTGGGCTACCATATCATTTTCAGAAAGTGTCGACATGTTTCAGCTCACAGGGCCCAAAGGGGTCAGGGGAGCTTTCGTCAGGACAGTAACAAAAACAAACATACAGAAAATATATATCCAACACACACACCTTCTGTGTGTGTTACAGCAGAAGCAAACTGGAATTTCCAAACTGTGAAAAAAACCAACAAAAGGCAAGGTTGTGAGGTTTAGGCACACAAAGGCACACAATAACGCATTATTTTATGCTAAAACTGATTAACCGTATTTGTAGAGTTAATCAGGAGGATGGAGGAACTAGGAGGGACAGGATGGTCTGGGGAGGGAGTGGTATACAGCCATGCGGCTGCTCATCAAGAAAGTCCTCGATGTATTTTGGACGGAAACGAGGCATCAACCTTCATACATACTGCGTTTTTTTAGGAAAACATAGTAATACCATTTCCAAAAAACTGGTGCACGCTGTCTGTGCATGGGTTGCCATGAATCGACCTTGAAAAGGGTCCGGTTGTACAAACAGAAGATGTATTACCATAATGTGAATGTTGCCAGGAGGTGTTGTTATTCCACCTAATATTCTGCCACAGGAACCCAAGGGTACTCAAATCTATGGTCATATGTTATATATCACCAAAATCTCAGTAAAGAAGACCGTGTTCATGTCTTCTAAAAGTAACTCGCATACAGTGAATCTGTGCTGGTGTGCACGGTCTATTTACGGTGGGAACATTGGATTTTTAGACCGTTAAAAATCCCCAGGTAGAGTCTAATGCTAGCGATTGTATTGCGTTACACTTCTAAACATTCGTAATAGTGCTTAACAAAATTTCTTGACTGTGCTTGAAAAATTATTAAGTCTAAACGGCATATTATTGGCAGGTCATGCCAATATATTGTTTTTGACATGGACACGTGATTAAGTAAATCACGTGTGTCGAGTTGCAGTTTGTATGGCTCCTTTGAGTCCATAATAATTTGTCATTCAATTGTATGGTCTTAGTACAAGTAGTAAATTTGCAAACTCCACAAGTGCCGCAAGGGTAATGTCCGGTAACTGGCATCATGTGTACATCTCTGATAGTTGTTTTTGATGGTATTTTCTTCGGTCTCGTGTGAACAAGAACATCTTTTATATTCTTTGTTCTTCAAACAAGTTACCGGACATTACCCTTGCGGCACTTGTGGAGTTTGCAAATTTACTACTTGTACTAAGACCTTACAATTGAATGACTAATTATTATGGACTCAAAGGAGCCATACAAACTGCAACTCGACACACGTGATTTACTTAATCACGTGTCCATGTCAAAAACAATATATTGGCATGACCTGCCGCAAAGTCAAACTCCGCATAGGAGAACATCGGAGCAACGTTAGGCTGATGAAAAGTACAACTAAACTATGTACTCACTTTGTAGAGGCTGGCCATACATGTGACGACTTAAAATGGACAGTATTGGAAATGTTAGAAGTCAAAGATCAAAATGCAGAACAAGTTCTATTCAACAAAGAACAAAGATGGGTGGATCGTTCAAAGACAGATATAGTAGGAATGAACGACCACATTCCATGGCATCAATTCTATTGACTGCATTAGATCTTATGTAGAGTGTATGAACTCTATTCAATTCTGTTTGTGTTTTTTAGGACAATGTGTGTCAAACATCACATAATTAGGTCAAAATGAGAAATGTATCATTTCACCTGTTATTGCCGCTTACTCCATAGAGAGAATGTGGCCCGACTGGAACCCACTCGCAATGCATTTTAAGAGCGATTCATCTGGTTTGGAATATCACCACTAAAACTGGCAATATATTTGTTACTTGCTAACTTGGTGCAACTATGATGAGCCCTTGAACATTGATTTAGAATATATTGTAAAGTCCGCTAGTTTTTCCGTCCGTCTTATACGGTGACGTTCGATGTAGTCATTATAACTGGCGATATAGTTGTTACCTACTAACTTGGTGCAAAACTACCATTAATCCCTTGCCAGTATTTTTAGAATGTATTCCTATTTTCCCCATAATTGTAGAGTTTGATAGCCTTCCCACCATCTTTCATGGTTACACTCTATGTATACATGAGTCCTTTTTTAGTGTCTATGGCCCGCACAAAAGACCGGACACCCAAGACCCGCCCATAGCCGGGGGCAGAGTCAGCACAAGGCTCGAAAGACGCGCCGCATGGGTAAGAATGGCGTTTTTTCCCGTTTTCCTGTCCCTGAAAAGAAATCAGGTAAGAAAGCCCCAGCAAATAACCACAGGCGCTTTTGTCTTCTATCCAGTATAAATCCAGAAGCGACTCCTAGTCCCCGTTGAAGCCTAAAAGTTTAATGCATAAGGTAACACACTGGGTTATGCATGGGTGTTTACGGAGAAATAATATGCCGTTTAGACTTAATAATTTTTCAAGCACAGTCAAGAAATTTTGTTAAGCACTATTACGAATGTTTAGAAGTGTAACGCAATACAATCGCTCGCATTAGATTCTACCTGGGGATTTTTAACGGTCTAAAAATCCAATGTTCCCACCGTAAATAGACCGTGCACACCAGCACAGATTCACTGTATGCGAGTTACTTTTAGAAGACATGAACTCGGTCTTCTTTACTGAGATTTTGGTGATATATAACATATGACCATAGATTTGAGTACCCTGGGGTTCCTGTGGCAGAATATTAGGTGGAATAACAACACCTCCTGGCAACATTCACATTATGGTAATACATCTTCTGTTTGTACAACCGGACCCTTTTCAAGGTCGATTCATGGCAACCCATGCACAGACAGTGTGCACCAGTTTTTTGGAAATGGTATTACTATGTTTTCCTAAAAAACGCAGTATGTATGAAGGTTGATGCCTCGTTTCCGTCCAAAATACATCGAGGACTTTCTTGATGAGCAGCTGCATGGCTGTATACCACTCCCTCCCCAGACCATCCTGTCCCTCCTAGTTCCTCCATCCTCCTGATTAACTCTACAAATACGGTTAATCAGTTTTAGCATAAAATAATGCGTTATTGTGTGCCTTTGTGTGCCTAAACCTCACAACCTTGCCAAACTGACACAAGAATTTTGTTGTTTTTTTTCACAGTTTGGAAATTCCAGTTTGCTTCTGCTGTAACACACACAGAAGGTGTGTGTGTTGGATATATATTTTCTGTATGTTTGTTTTTGTTACTGTCCTGACGAAAGCTCCCCTGACCCCTTTGGGCCCTGTGAGCTGAAACATGTCGACACTTTTGGAAAGGGGCGACCATTCGGTCCCCCCGAACGTATGGTGGAGTACCACGATCCCCCCGGGAAGCCATCTTGGGCGGGGGGCGAGTCTCGGCTGGTATGCCCGAAGCGGCGTAGCCGGGGCGCGCCTTTTTCCCGCCCTGGAGTGGGTTGTCCTAGACACTGACGCGACCGGCCACGCCCTCGGAGGCAGGCGGGGGCGGGTTTACGCCCGCCCTGAAGACGGATAAAAGGAGCAACAAGCCAAGAAAGCTTCCTCTTGTTCCTGTGCTCTGAAGCTGCACCTCCCCGCTGCACGTGAGCTCGAGGCGGAACGAAGAGCCAATTTTGAGCGTTGTAATCTTTCTTTTTGTCTTACAGATATTCCGTCTGAGAATGCCCAAGAAAGTCGGGAAGCGGGTCAGTACCGATCAGATGCTCCGCATGCTCTTGAAGGAGGTAGCCGATTTGAAGAAGCAGGTGGCGGCTAGGGACGGGGAGGGAGGACCGAAACGGCCGTTGCCAGGAGCAGTCCCCGGTGGGAGAGGCAAGAGGTCCAGAAGGGGGGCACTCGGGGGGGAAACCCCGGTTCCCGATACCCCACTTGAGGAGCCAACCCCGACACCGAAAGAAGGGAATCCGATCCCCGTGGTGGTCACCCCCGTGAACGGGGAGGATATGCCTCCCTAGTTAGCGGCGCAATTGGCAGCGTGGTTGGGAAAAGATAGCGAGGGCACCACGGCTGACGACGCGCGCGCAGTAATGAGGCAACTGCGGGAATCTAGGGAGGCTGCGAAGGCACCATCTTCTGTTAACGCATCAGGCCCAGGTTCGGTGGCAGATGCAGCGTCTGGTTCAGGTAAGCGGCCATTGCCGATTGCGGGGGAGGGGTCTGTACCTTCACGAAGAGAAAAGGTGGCTCAGCATGTTCCACTGGAAGTTAAGGAAAAGATTTGGGCAAATAAGTATGTGAACATTTTTTCTTTGCTTACCGATCATTACGAGATGGAGCATGTCAAGAGCCAAAAGGAGCTCATGCATCCGAGTGTTTGGCGCGCAAAAATGGCCGCCTTTAAGGTTGACGAAAACATTGGTACTTGGGGCAGAGCATGGGGCATTTTTACCTCCATCATGGGAGAATGCAGGCCCGAGTTGTTGACCGAGTTGCCAATTTATCAATCACGTATCATGGAGTATTCCGTAGCATATGGGGGCAATCAGTGGTTCTGCTATGACAATCTTTTTAGAAAAGCTAAGGAACACGACCCGATTTTGACTTGGGATTGTTACGACTCCGTGTCATGGCAAAAAATGGAGAGTACAGGAATGTTGAAGGTGCCATTGTTAGGGAGTAACGGGGGGGAATCTTCCCGCCAAAACTCTGGGACACCCTTTCGGACGGGTGCAGGTAACGAGTACCACTCGAAGCCGAGTGGCAACACAGGTAAAAAGGGGATCTGTTGGAGTTTTAACAGAGGGAAATGTACGAGGCCCCAGGGGTCATGCAAATTCAGACATGAGTGTGGGGGGTGTGGGCAGCCATCCCATCCTGAGTCCATGTGCAGAGCCAAAACGGGTGATAACGGTGGTAAGGGAGGCGCCAAACAGGTCTGATACAGGCCGAGGGGCGCCTTTACCTACCCCGATTGATACCATGGCAATGATTCCTTGGCTCAACGAATACCCGGATCATGCTTCCGCTGGGGTGTTGCGAAACGGGTTTTCATATGGTTTCCGCATCCCAGTGGGGGATTTTCAAGGTATAGCAAATTGTAAGAATCAACTGTCGGTCTTGCAGCACACAGCGGTGGTACAGGTAAAGATTGGGAAAGAGGTGACTCGAGGTCGCGTCGCCGGTCCATTCGATTTGCCACCGGTTGCTAACTTTGTTTGTTCCCCTCTAGGGGTGGTCCCCAAGAAGGACCCGGGTGAGTTTCGGCTGATACATAACTTGTCAGCCCCACGTGGTCTTTCCGTGAATGACGCGATAGACCCGGAAGTGTGTTCGGTGCGGTACGCATCTTTCGATGAGGCCGTGGCCATGTTGAATCGCCTGGGGCCCGGGACGCTGATGGCAAAATCGGACATCGAGTCAGCGTTCCGGTTGCTCCCGGTACACCCAGACGATCAGCGTCTCCTTGGTTTTCAGTTTCAGGGTCGCTATTACATGGATAGATGTATGCCAATGGGGTGCTCGATTTCCTGTGCCTATTTCGAGAAGTTCAGTTGTTTTCTGCAATGGGTATTCACAAGGAAGACAGGTTTTCAACATGTTATGCACTATCTCGATGACTTTCTGTTTTTGGGGGCAGCCGGGGATCCTGAGTGTGGACGGGCTTTACATGAATTTCGTGTCTTAATGAATCAATTCGGTGTGCCATTGGCACCAGGTAAGACTGTGGGTCCCTCGACCTTGCTCGAGTTTCTGGGGATCGAGCTCGACTCTGTAGAAGGTTGTTTTCGATTACCCAAGGAAAAAGTGTTAAAATTCAGGTTATCCCTTGAGATATGTATTCGTGCAACAAAAGTAAACCTGCATCAATTGCAACAGGTGGTGGGTCAGTTGAATTTTGCTCTGAGAGTGATGCCAATGGCGCGCCCCTTTTCCCGCTCGATTGCACAAGCCATGGTCGGCTTGAAGGAAGGTCATCATCGCACGAGGCTCTCGGCAGAGGTTCGCCAGGACATGCGCATTTGGTTGGCATTCCTGGCGGATTTCAATGGTTGAGTTGTCTGGAACAGGCCGGCGATGTCCTCCGAGGAGCTGGGGCTGTGGACAGATTCGGCGGGGAGTATAGGTTTTGGTGCCATATTTGGCGCACAATGGTCGGCTCAAAAATGGCCGTCATGGTGGCACGAGTGCGGGTTGACAAGTAACATTGCTTTTCTCGAACTTTTCCCTATTTTGGTGGCACTAAAAACTTGGCCCGAGGGGTTCCGTGATCACTCTGTGGTGTTCTGGTCGGATAACATGACCGTGGTTGAGTGTATCAATAGTCAGGCAGCACGATGCAAATTGATTCTGAGGCTGCTCAAGGAAATTGTGTTGTTATGCATGCAACTGAATGTACTGTTTAGGGCAAGACATGTGCCGGGGGTGATGAACCAAGTGGCTGATGCGCTTTCTCGTTTCCGTATGCAGGCCTTCTGGGGTTTTCTGCCCACAGCGGACCCGGTGGCGGCACCCTTTCCCGAAGCTCTCTGGTCTCTCGGTGCCCCGAACTACAAAACCTCGTGGGAGAGAGTTTAGCACCCAGGACGAGGAAGGCATATGAAGGGGCGTTCCGTTCCTATTGGGCCTTTTTGGGTACTGCTAGGGGGAAACTTTGGGGTCAGGAAGAGTTTGTAGTGAAATTTCTGCTTTCCTTACGTCAGGCAGGCAAATCAGTAGCTACGGCCCAGAGGCATCGGGCCGCCATTTCCTTTATGGCAAAGGCTCATGGGATCCAGGACCCGACGGCGTCTTTCGTTGTGCAGAAAGCGCTACGTGGGTGGCAACGCCTTGAGGGTCGCAGAGTAGATGAGATGCACCCGATAGGTCTGGATAGGCTGACCCTGTTATGGTCCGTACTCCCGGCAACGTGTTCATCCCAGTACGAAGCAGTGTTGTTCCGAGGCGCATTTGCACTAGCATTCCATGGGGCTATGCGGGTAAGCGAATTAGTGGCGAAGAACAAGCGGGATATGATGGGGGGACTGTGCCGGGAGCACATTCAGGTCAGGGGGGAGACGATGACGGTCTCGTTTGTTAGGTCCAAATCCGATCAGGGTGCAATCGGGGACTGCGTAATCATTCGGAGGATCCCCGGCTCTTCCATGTGCCCTGTGGTGTGCGTAGAGGAATACTTAGTGCAGAGGGCGGCAGCATGGGGGGGGACCTTGTTGCGACACGCTGACGCCACCCCACTGACGAGGTTTCAGTTCCAGAGGGTGCTTGCAATGTCGATTTCGGCCGCGGGCTTGAACCCCGGCGAGTTCGGGACCCATTCCTTTCGGATAGGGGCTGCTACTGAGGCTACAGCCAAGGGTCTGAGTGTAGAGGAAGTAAAACGTGTGGGGCGTTGGTCCTCGAACTGTTATAAAAGGTATGTGCGGTTGCACATCTTGTGAAGCTGTAATGATATACTCACGCTTCTTGTTTTTGTTTGGTTTTCAGTTGCGCAAGCTTACGAGGCGGGGCGGACTGTGCAGTCGACCCGACACCTGGGGACCAGCGGTCAGAAATCACCGACTGCGAAAAAGGAGGTGTGGGTCGTGGGCCACTCATACGTGAGGCGTGCCGCGGACGTATTCAAAGCAGGTGATATGATTCACATGGCTGGGGAATACGGGTACAGGGTGTCCTTCTACGGGAAGGGCGGGCTCTGTATTGACCAGTTTCAATCCTTTTTCGAGGGTTTGTTAGGGCGGACAAGGTCACCGCCGTCTATAATCATAGTCCATCTTGGGGGCAACGATTTGGTGGCCACTGGTAGACGACTTCTTCTTGAGGCAATGCTTTCCACAGTAAGTTGGTTGGCAAGAAGAGTTCCAGGGTGCACAATTGCATGGTCCCATATGATCCCACGGAAAGTGTGGCGGGGGGCTATTTCGGTTTCTGCTCTGAATCATTCAGTAAGGAAAATAAATAACAAAGTGAGTAGATTGTTTCGTTCAAGTGCACTGCATTCTGTTTTGCATGGTTGTATCAAAGGGGACAGTATGTATTTGGGGGACGGGGTTCATTTATCCCGGGTGGGGAATGAGTTACTCATAGGAGACCTCATAGCTTGGTTGAAGGATTTAAAACATGACCTTTAGGCAGGAGTGGGGGGTCCGGATAGCCGGTCAACTATCCGGCCTGTGGCGGTAAGGTCATGATCGGTGAGCAGTAATTGGAAGATCCCTATGGGGGGGCGTCACCCATTACGGATGGGAGCGCTCGGGGGAGGTGGCCATTGGCCCCTCAACGGGGAGGCGGTCCCGTCTAAGGATAGGCCGCCGGAAGGAAAGGAAAGGTGGTCAAGGCCCCTTCCTGGATAGGAGGGGCTACGGGCCCTCCTGGGGAATTTCCCGGGGCCAGGACATCTGCGACGGCAGATGGGTAAGTTGTGTGGGGTGCGGGAGGGGGTTTACGCTACCTTTTAGACACCTCACACGAGTCCTCGGACGACCGTTAAATGGCGTCGAGTTCATTGGGGCCCCCGTCAAGTCCAAGGGAAATTGGTAGATGCACTTGAGGTACGCCTCTGTGCGGTCGCTCCCCTCACAAGTGAGGGTGGTATTTCTGGTTTAGGGATCTGACACCGGTTACGACCTTGCCGTTGGCCCTTAACGTTAGGATGTACAATTTCAAGTCAAATGTTTTGTAGGATGTTAGTTCGGCTAGGAGAACCTTTGTATTAGAGATCTGTTAAGGTTAGCCAAACATCGTAATATGGAAATGAAATTGTACATTATATGAGACTGTTATTTTAATGTTTTCATTTTGTTTCATATTTTAATAAATACGGCCGGGAAGGGTAACTCCCTTCCCGCCTTCCAAAAGTTCAAAAACTGTTTCCGGTTTCCGGTGAAGTTGTGTGGCTCACTGGTTAGAGGCGGCAGACCCGAGAGCAGAGGACGGCCCGGGACCAGGGTTCGATTCCCGGCGCGGCAGGTTTCTGGACCAGGGTCAGCGGACTCGATAATTCTCTCGCCTCGGTGCCCACTCTGATCAGCGATCACACTCGGCAACTCTGGGCATTAGCTTGCCTCATCTTCACTAACGGCCCCACCAGACTGCTGGGGATGCCTGGTCTCACCCTGGAGATACCCATTAAAGGGACCATCTCTCAGGGAAGCCAGGAAGGGTTTCGCAGCGGTCGAAGCGCCTTGGGACCCTACGGGTAAGTAGTGCGCTATATAAATGCCAATACATTTACATACATTTACATTCCCAATTCTTGGGGATTGTGTTGAGAGGGGGTGGCGGGTATCTCAGCCATATGGAAAGGGGCGACCATTCGGTCCCCCCGAACGTATGGTGGAGTACCACGATCCCCCCGGGAAGCCATCTTGGGCGGGGGGCGAGTCTCGGCTGGTATGCCCGAAGCGGCGTAGCCGGGCGCGCCTTTTTCCCGCCCTGGAGTGGGTTGTCCTAGACACTGACGCGACCGGCCACGCCCTCGGAGGCAGGCGGGGGCGGGTTTACGCCCGCCCTGAAGACGGATAAAAGGAGCAACAAGCCAAGAAAGCTTCCTCTTGTTCCTGTGCTCTGAAGCTGCACCTCCCCGCTGCACGTGAGCTTGAGGCGGAACGAAGAGCCAATTTTGACCCACCCACCAGCCCCTGAGGACAGCTAGTTGTTTTTGAATAAAGTTTTGATGTGGTAACCCTATTTCTTGCAGGTTGTGATAATTGTCGTGATATTTTGAATATGCAATAAAGATGGTCACTTTCAGTATGTTTTTTCAAATAAAGTATTTTGCACTAATATTGATCAGTAATCATGCTTGTGATAAGTTATAAGTGTTTTTGTAATTTAGTAATTTAGGTAGATTTGTCGTATTTATTGTCGGGCGGTAAGGTCATGATCGGTGAGCAGTAATTGGAAGATCCCTATGGGGGGGCGTCACCCATTACGGATGGGAGCGCTCGGGGGAGGTGGCCATTGGCCCCTCAACGGGGAGGCGGTCCCGTCTAAGGATAGGCCGCCGGAAGGAAAGGAAAGGTGGTCAAGGCCCCTTCCTGGATAGGAGGGGCTACGGGCCCTCCTGGGGAATTTCCCGGGGCCAGGACATCTGCGACGGCAGATGGGTAAGTTGTGTGGGGTGCGGGAGGGGGTTTACGCTACCTTTTAGACACCTCACACGAGTCCTCGGACGACCGTTAAATGGCGTCGAGTTCATTGGGGCCCCCGTCAAGTCCAAGGGAAATTGGTAGATGCACTTGAGGTACGCCTCTGTGCGGTCGCTCCCCTCACAAGTGAGGGTGGTATTTCTGGTTTAGGGATCTGACACCGGTTACGACCTTGCCGTTGGCCCTTAACGTTAGGATGTACAATTTCAAGTCAAATGTTTTGTAGGATGTTAGTTCGGCTAGGAGAACCTTTGTATTAGAGATCTGTTAAGGTTAGCCAAACATCGTAATATGGAAATGAAATTGTACATTATATGAGACTGTTATTTTAATGTTTCATTTTGTTTCATATTTTAATAAATACGGCCGGGAAGGGTAACTCCCTTCCCGCCTTCCAAAAGTTCAAAAACTGTTTCCGGTTTCCCAATTCTTGGGGATTGTGTTGAGAGGGGGTGGCGGGTATCTCAGCCATATTGAAAATGATATGGTAGCCCAATAACTCAACTACCTACATATCACAATAGTTTTTAACGATAGTGACTAGTCTTTCTTTCACATTAAAATTCCTTTTTGACTAAGTCATTATTTTTTAGTTTAAGTTTTTTGGCTTTTGTTTTCATTTCTGGACACTTCTGCATACACCATAAGTGGCCTCGGGTGAGGCAGGCATCCTGCACGTTAATCGTTGACCCAATGACTATGCCAAGACTCCTGAGGGGGCGGAAAAAAGATATACCGCTACGATAATTCCAGGAAGTCTATGAGGGTTCTCGATAAAAAACTAATGGTTTTTGCAGACACCAGTGTCCATTCTCTTTTTGATCATTAGGAACTTGTAAAGGGGAAACGAATGGACTTCTTATCCTCTTCCCTCCCTTCCTTTTTTTGAAAGTATTACAAACACCTGCTGCACTTCGTGCAGTTCAATTTAACGTTTCATGCACTAATGCATCACATTCACACCCCTTCGATAATGCTGTTAATGTGTTTGCATTGCATTAATCAATTTACATTGGTTGGATGCATTTACATGTAGTTGGAGCCACAAATATATCCATATGCAGTGGTTTGTTAGGCTCATAGGAGAGCCTAACATGCAGACTGCGCCGTGAGAGCGCCGACTGCATGTTCCTGCATGGAGTGACATGCACCAGGTTGTGCATTCCACACTGTGTAGGAATTGGGGAGCAATTCTGACCCCCCTGGCCCCCCCTGCATGCACCCCCAGGAGCGTGCAGCAGCACTGCCAGCACATTTGTGCTCCTGTACGACCGCCACAGTCAGAATACCCCGGGTGGACCCTCAGTGTCGGAGGTGGTCTGACTGCCACCGCTGGTACAATGGTCCGTACTCGTAATCGGACCCATAGTATCTAAGGGTGGAGACTATTTATGTTGTTCATTCTTCCATGCCAATCTGCTTCATTGGCAGAACGTTGAAGACAGCAATGATCACAGACAAGCAGTAAAAGAGTTATGGCCACTTACTTCGTGCAACCAGGCAACCCCCTCCTTTTAATGAGCCAGTGCTGACAGATGAGCTGATAAAAAGGTCAGCAGGCAGGGTATGTGTTAATTTCTGTTTCCTTCACCTGCTTGCTGTTTCGTATTCTCCTGAAGTGAGGCCTTCCTCGCCGCCTGGACCTGCAACTTAGAGCAGACACAAGTAGACTGCCTCGTTACCCATAGGGGAAAAAACCTGAACATCTGGCCTGCAGCTCATTTTTTTCTGCAAATTTGTTTTATTGTTTTCTTGTTTTTGTAAAAGTGACAATACTGATGATACCTGCTTGCAAGCAGTAGTGGACTTTATGACATGTAACATGAGTGTGTTACAGATACATGTGTATGTCACAATCATGCTATCAGAATCATGGACTTTGTGTTCAGTGAGAAAAGAAGATAACTTTAGCAACAAGTTTATGAGTATAGTCACATTATGTGTCCATCAATCAGTTAAAAAAGGGGGAGAGAAACTGTGGAGAAAAAGCAGGCTAACGACAGTGAACATATGGCATCAGTTGTCCAAGAAATTGTGCATATTATTAACTGTCTGCTGTTGCATGCCTTTACAAAAGTTAACATACTATACGGGTAGTTCCAATATTATTTGCACTGTGTGAGGGGGTATCAATAGCTTAGAAAGAGATGGTAAAACATAGATTGTGTTAAATTACCAAATAAAATGTATGTAACTGTTGTTCAGCCCTTAACATCCTATTGAGAGTCGTACGTTGTTTTTCACTGCCACGGACTACCAGTTACCCTTCCCTTATCCAGAGTTTGTGTTACCCTGCTTGTACAAGCAGTGTGTTGTACGGCAGGGAAATGACGGTTTGCATCCTCTACCCAAACTCCGGATGACGTCAGTTACCTACAGGGTGTGGGTCAGGGCGCTTTCATTTCTTAGTAAGGAGCGGCTTGGCTACTATCAATCCAAATTCTAGGAATCTCGAGGTAACCGAGGTGTTCAAGAGTTCTAAGGGATTTGTGCAATCGTTAGGTCGGCCAGTCGTGTGGTAGCGTATGATCATTACAGGTTCATAGTAGCGAAGCCACTTGACATCAGTAAGTACCTACCCGGGCGCAACCCCATAGTATGTGGATTAAATCAGCCCCCGTTTAGTGAACCTCGGATACTTGGCATCTACGTAGTTGAAGTATTGATTATTTTTTGCAGGTGTGATATATGCCCTGTGAACAGAGCTGTATTTGTGGGAAACGCACTTTGCGAGGTTTGCGTGCCGGGCCCTCAAGTATCCATGCCTATTCTGTATCTGTAAGCTGGTGTCCCAGATCATGCTCCTACTTACGATGCAGTGGGTCAAGGCTAATTGCAGCATGAGTCCTGAGTGAAGCCGCGAACCATCGTGTCAGGTGCCTACCCGACCCCATGACATGTAGGTATTGCATGGTAAGATGTTTCCTTGGCTCCGCAGTTATGTCTCCCCATTTAGCCTTGAGTGAAGTTACCAGTGCACGATGAATCAGAAAGTGACCAGGTGGGAGTCCTTCCTGCTCTACCAGGGTTGTGTATGGTAAAAGTACACCCTCTCAATAAAGGTCTTCCAGTGTCTGAATGTCATTCTCATGCCACCTCCTAAGTATCTGCGTAGAGACTAGCATAGGTCCATCAGGTGTTCCTTCCAAGGTTCTAGCTGGTGCATAGGGGGGTCACATTACGGGTGATATACAGGCTCCTAGGGAAGCATTTATAGGCCACATCAAGTAGTGGGGGCTCTGGTGATCTTGAGCATGCACCTGGGTGGAAAAGGCTGACTATGTTTTGCAGAGGATATGGCGGACGCGTAGTGTCAGTGTCTGCACAATGGCGATTTGAGAGCCAGCGTGCCACCCTTTAAATGAGTAAATACAGGACTTGTCAACATTTACAGTCAATCCAGAGAACCCAGAGAATTCCTCCAATAATTGCGTCAGATGGGCGGGGGCACGGTTGATGTCTCTAATGTACATAAGGAGGTCATCGGCATATAGTGACACTTGATGTGTGGCATCCCCCAGGGGCACTCCGTCGCCCAGTTGGGTGCGCAACATTTCTGCTAATGGCTCCATTGCAACCGCAAACAGGAGCGGGGATAGAGGGCACCCCTATCGTGTACCCCTCTGCACTGGAAGGGGATCTGAAATGTAGGGTCTTACCTTGACTCGGACTGTAGGGTTGGTGTAGAGGAGACATGTCAATTGGATGAAAACTGGGCCCAGCTCAAATGTCTCTAGTACCGTAAATAGGTAACTCCATTCTAATGAATCAAAGTCCTTCTCCAGGTGAAATACAAGGCTTCAGCTGCGTACGTGGATACCCTGAAGAAGTGCAGTAAATTGAGGGAGGTGCTACGGGGAGGCACAAAGCCGTTTTGATCTGTGTGAACTAATGACGGGACGACTTGCGCCAGCCAATCTGCTAACACCTTCGCTAGTATCTTGTAATTGGTGTAAAGCAAAGCTAAGGGCCTATAGGAGCCCATGGCCATTGGATCTTTATTAGGTTTCAACAGCAATATCAGGTGTGCTTCACGCATAGAGGGTGGCGGCTGCTGGGACTCCAGTGCAGTGGTATCTACAGTGTGGAGGTGCTGCACAAGGGAGACCCGGTATGCTTAATGGTACTCTGCTGGTAGCCCATCCGGGGCCCGTGACTTCCCAGAAGCAAGAGATTGTATGACTTCCCCAATCTTTTCCAGGCCTAGGGATGGACGAGCCACTAGCAGTTGCCAAACCAGAGGAGCTGATTTGCCTTGCCTCTCGATATACCTGGGTCTCCAATGTCGTGACCACTTCCAGGGCGTCTCGACGTTCTATTGTGCTCTGTTCCGGCCGCGGCGCTGCTGCTTATCTGGACGTGTTTCCCTTCCGATCTTGCTTCCCTCTTCAGTGAGTCCACTTAGTGGCAGGTCTAGCTGGGTCATCACTTGAGGTGCAGGCTCTGTCCATAGGCCGCATTCCTTCAGCCAGTTCCATGTCTCTTCAAGTGAGTCAAAGAAGCGTGTAGTGCCTTTGGCCACCACTCTCAGCCGGGCAGGGAATAGCAGAGAACAGGGATGTTCCAAGTCAAGCAGTTGACCTTTCACCGCTGTGAAGGTGCTCCGGCTTCTCTGTACCTGTGACGTGTAATCTGGGAACTAAAGGTGGGCAGAGAACTCTGCTCCGCCTGCAGATGGTGTCGAGTTTTGTCTACTCCGCGCTCCACAAAGTAGGCTGAGTAGGCAAAACTCTGCACACTTCGCAGCGGAGCGTAGTTGGCCTTCCACCCGCCTCCCTCCATGCATGCGCAGTTTTGAAGAAGAAGTCGCGATGGAGGAACTGGGCAGCCTGGGGATGCCGCAGATACGGTAAGGCATTTTATTACTCTTTAAATTGTTTTTTTGAACTCTGTGGCACTCCACGTAGCGCCACAAAGCACACTATCCCCAGGGGTACTGGGAACACCATGACTGAGCTTCCACTGACCTTTAACTTTGAGATCTTATGAGTTTCAAGCAGAATCGTGTCTCTGTCTCTGTAGTTTAAAAGTCTAAAGAGGAAAGGTCTTGGTCGAGGGCTGGTACACGATGCGCCTGTTCCACCACGAAGTGCAGCAACATTGCTCCAGCAGGTAGAATATCTCCGAGCCAATGCTCCACATACGTTTCTGGGGTCCCACCTACCTCTACCTCCGGGGGGCCCACCACGCAGATGTTATTGCGGCGTGAGCGTCCCTCTGCATCTTCAACTCTGTCCTCAAGTGCGTGTTCCTGGTCAACGACATCTTGTAAGGTCGCAGCGTGGCTATTAGTGACCAGTTTCAACTCCGATAATGTCTGAGCATGCAACTGGACTTTCTCTGCCTGGTTGCGGTGATCAGCCCGTAATAAAGTGAAATCAGATGCTATCTTGTCAATCCGAGCTTCAAGAGACGATCTCGTCTGATCCAGTGTAGCCCCGTTTGTTTCTACCACTGTCAGTACCGAGTCCACTTTTGCAGTTATCTCTACATTTGGAGTCTCTCCCGTTGTACCACCCTCTGTGTGCGGTGGCTCCAGCGTGCCGGTGTGAACAGCATTTTGCGGTGTATTAGTGTGGAGGCAGCCCATTACCAATTTTTACGCCGAGAGCATTGACGTGTAATGCTAGACAACAGTGAAAGGGGTATGTATGAAGGCAGGTCGCAGACGCTTGGTCGTGCTTGCTGACTGTCTGAGCTCCAGTGTGGCCGCTCCTGGCCGCCTCTACGTGGCGGAGGTTGGCTGTTTCACGTACAGGGTCAGCGGGTTCAGGGACCTCCCCCGGATGCATCCTTGCTCCAGAGTACACCTCCAAATGTGTGGCCTCACCAACGGATGTATTGATGTACCTTGCTCCGTCTCACGGTTCAGTTTTCTGCATACAGCCAATTGGATGGTTCGCAGGCAGGTTTAGCGTCACCGGTCCACCACCATATCACATGAAACCCATCACACTTATGACTTCCGGGCCTCTACCACCCTGCAAAGCTACCTCAGGTATTAGGGGGCACCTAGGGAGTCTAGTTGACCCACTGCTGCACAGGCACCACAGGTGCAGGCGCAGATCTGGTCACTGGGCTCTGGCACAGGCAGGCTCAAGATGGGCGCAGGGTGCAGGATAGCTTGTGTATTTCCCACCAGAAGTAGGTGTAAGACTAATCCCTACCCACCTCTGCGGCGTGGCGTGCAGCAGCACAAACGGTCGCAGGCACCGGAGTGGGGTCCACTAGCGACAGGGTGCAAGGCACGTTATGTCCTTGGCCATTCCCTCTGGCAGGTTAATGTCAGTTTTTGGGGAAGTGTCCTAACACACGCTCAGGCAGTGCCGGTGCGTCCATTGGGGGCGTTGCCCCACTAACCATGTGGACGACCGTCATGCTGCTCATACACACTAATTTCATTTTAAAACTTACTTCGGACTGAGAGCGCACTCGTGACTCGCCTGGAGAGAGCTCTGCTCACTGACGGGACAAGCCCGACTGAGCCGGGGACATTGTGCCACGGATGGTGGGAGGGGGCGGGGCTGCGGCAGTGATTGGCAGTGCAGCAGAATGGAAATTTAGCAATAGCCAGCAGCTGCAGCAGTGAGTGTGTGCATGTCAATTTTATGCCTAGTATTTTTTAGTACTGGCCCGCGCATGCGCACAAGCAGTACTGCCAGTGTCCTCCCTAAATTGTAACTCGGAGTCTGGCAGGGACCCATCTCATTATGGGCAGGAATCACAGCTAATGCTGCGCCAGGATTGGCTGGAGTCACTGCGCTGACTGTAGATGGTGCCCCCGCGCATGGGTGTGGTGGGTGGCTGCTCATGCCGCACTGCATGGCCAATCACACCATGGCGTATGCGAAGCCATGCAGTGCATTGGCCATTTCCTCTAGTGTTGTTGGTACCAGTGGCTAAGCTAATCCTTGCGCTGCTGCCAGCACCAGGATTGGCTGTGAGAGGCTGCCAGTCCGGACTCCACTCCAGGGACGTTTGTAAAGGCGCCAAGACAGGGGAGCAGAGGTGGCACGGACCGGCTAAGGTAAGTTGCATGTTCTCTAGTAAACATTATAACGTGTTCTTTAATTTACACATTTCCTACTCCCACAATATATTTTTGTTTATTTTGTTACATATGGTACAGTTACGAGATGCCACCAGTCCTGGGCTTCATAATACAATTGCCTGTGCAACCCTTTAGGTTTGCCTGGTTGAGTCAATTGTGGACGAGAAAAACAACTCACATAATGCACCAGCCTGCTACCTGATAATGCATTTTGTTCTCCTTGATACGGAGTAATTTGCTAACTCAGTACTCGCACCTCTCCCGTGTGCTGCCACATTTGTGGTCCTCGCCCCGCACCCTGCTTAGTGGATATATATGAATGCCGCCTTCATCACGTAGGTGAGCCCCAAACAAGATGACCTGTGTCTGTGATAATTGAACATCCATAAGTAGGGTCCGGTGGATGGCCACATTTAGATTGCCTTGGTTTGAGTGTATTCTATTGAGATGTGGCTTATTTTCTATGAAATAAGTCTGCTGACAGCTTGAATTCGCGCAATAAACAGACCACGCAGTGTCAGCGTAAAAGGCCAATTTATTTAGACCAGGCTGTGTAATCTGTACATAACAATAAACATACACAGGTAATAACATCAAACCCCCACTCACACTCCCCTCTCACTCGTTTCACCTCATCACAAACCCCTAGAAGCTCCATACCATACTTTATTCCTGCCCCTCAATCACTTGTCATCCAGCCCACTCCTTGCGTGTTTCCAGTCATGCCTCTATCCGCCATTCAAACTCCCCCCCCCAACGGATGGGTGTGCCCGCTCTTGACACCCCTGTCCCTTCAAAGTACCGCCTAAAGCAGCTCTGGCCTAAACTGGCAACGCTATAGACCGACCCAAAACCACACCTCCAATTGCCGGGTGGGTGGGAGGCCTTTCTTTTCTCACTCCCGATGGTGCCAGGCGCAGGAAGAGGAAGTTCCCTTCCTTCCCTGCGCCTATATACCCACCCCCTAACTCCTCCCCTTCCCCTGCCTGTCCTATCCCACGTGAATGACCCCGGGGGAAGACTAGTCTGCGACTGTGCTTCCCCCGGGGTACGGCATCGCGCAATAAACAGACCACGCAGTGTCAGCGTAAAAGGCCAATTTATTTAGATCAGGCTGCGTAATCTGTACATAACAATAAACATAAACAGGTAATAACATCAAACCCCCACTCACACTCCCCTCTCATTTGTTTCACTCGTTTCACCTCATCACAAACCCTTAGAAGCTCCATACCATACTTTATTCCTGCCCCTCAATCACTTGTAATCCAGCCCACTCCTTGCGTCCTTCCAGTCATTTGTATAAGAAAGAAGGAGGTTCCCCTGTGGTATATGACAGGGAGGGGGATCTTAACATCAGCAGAAGGGTTGGAGTCCCTGTCTTGACCGTGGCAGGCTAGAATTGCTGAACCATTTATCCAAAATGGGGTCAGAGATAGGTGGAAGAATAATTATCCCTATCCTTTTAAAAAACAAATAACATAAGCAAGGCAAAGTGGACATTAACACAAGATCAATTCAACTCGAAAATATACTAAGTAAAGCAATTTTTTGTTGATTAAAAATAATCATAAAATGTATTTATCACCTCCCAGGCAGGGTTACATTCTAAAACATAATTAAAAAAAGCATTTTTTTTAAAAACCACCAGCAGTGGTAAAGCAGTGAGTATATATACAGTCAAAAGTGAAAAACAGTTGATGCGGCGTTTCGGTGCTTTATAGATCTTGACACCTTCTTCAGGACATTTGCAACATTTGACTCGGTATCTATGAAATTAAAGAAATATATATATTTTATTTTAACACTTAGGGCCCGATGTAGGTAAATCTATATTTACCACTTCATAAATACCGAATCATACCGAATCGGTATTTATGAAGTGGTAAATTAGAGGGGGGGGAGATGTAGGTATTTCAGATTCGGTAAATACCGAATCTGTAAGATTCGGTATTTACCGATTCTGTAAATACCGATTCGGTATCCCCCATTGCTTCCTATGGGCCTTGAAGCCCATAGGAATCAATGGGCATTACCGAATCGGTAATTACCGATTCGGTAATTACCGATTTGTGCAAGGGTGCAGGGGGTGTCACTTTGACACCCTCTAGCACCCCCAAAACAGGCATGTGAGCCATGTGGCACACAGACATGCCCTTAGGGCATGTCTGCTCGTCACATGGCATAGGTGTGCATGCACACATGTGCATGCACACCTGGATTCGGTATTTTAACACCCAATTGGATTGGGTGTTAAAATACCGAATCTGAAGGGCCTGTGGGACAGAAAGTAGTCCCACCTACATCCCAAATTTAAAAATCGGTAAAATTACCTATTCGGTATTTTTGCGATTCGGTAATTTTACCGAATCGGTAAAATACCGAATCGGACAAAAAAAGGTCCCCTACATCTCAGTAGGCCAAATACCGGTCGGAAACGGCCGAAATCGGCCGTTTCCGACCGGTATTTGGTACCTACATCGGGCCCTTAATGTCTGCTCTGATTCATTTGCGTTGCCACTGCCTTGCTTTCTCTTTTGCACATCTATTATCTAGACTTTGTTCAACATGCTAAACCCCTTCGTATCAAACCGTCTCATCGTAAAGCAAATAAAACCATTAGGAAACTAAATAAAAAGTCTCTGTGGAAGAACTCATTAGATCTTGAACTGAATGCTTTCTTCCATTTTGGGTCTCTTAAAAATACTTCCAGACTCTATTTTCTATATGCATCCAGCGCTCTATATATGTATATAAATTGTTGAATCGTACCTGTGTTATTAATGGGAAGAGAATTCCAATTTCTTTCCACTGTGATATAAACTTCTTAAGCGCTTGATATTTTTGGCTATATAGAAATAAGCACAGGATATTCCTTAATCGTATATCGTCCTACTACAATAACACTCCTTATATCTGTGGCCATTCTCATATTATTGTTGGTTACCTTAAATGTCAATGGTAAAAGACTTTGTATGCACGGAGGGGCCACCGTCAATAGGGGGAATTGCTTCTTAGGTTCTTTGGACCTAAATATACAAGCATCACATATGTCTGAGCTACGTACATATATGTTTTTTGGAGGCTAATGTTTATTTATAGCCTTTCGGAGACATAGTCTACTAACCTGCTGTAGTATCAGGTAGGTCTTGTTGATTTGTAAAAATGTTGATTTTTCTTAATCCAAGTCTTCTCTTTCTTAATTGTAGAAGAAATCTGTGGATGTACAACAAAGTATATTGGGGAAGGAACACCTAAAAAGATGTATCTATATTCTATCAACTGTTATTACAAGTCTATGTATTAGTCTATCATTTTGGACTCATGGCTCTTGATTTGTTTAGTTCATTTATGATTGATAGGATGTGGTTCTATCATGGTGAAAATTTATATTTTTTTATCTATAACTGTCCGCCCCATATTTTGAATACACCCTGAGCTCGGCTGTTCAGAGGTGTTTTAGATACTATTCTCTAGATTTATGCGGTTTTGGCAGAACCACATCCTATCAATCATAAATGAACTAAACAAATCAAGAGCCATGAGTCCAAAATGATAGACTAATACATAGACTTGTAATAACAGTCGATAGAATATAGATACATCTTTTTAGGTGTTCCTTCCCCAATATACTTTGTTGTACATCCACAGATTTCTTCTACAATTAAGAAAGAGAAGACTTGGATTAAGAAAAATCAACATTTTTACAAATCAACAAGACCTACCTGATACTACAGCAGGTTAGTAGACTATGTCTTCAAAAGGCTATAAATAAACATTAGCCTCCAAAAAACATATATGTACGTAGCTCAGACATATGTGATGCTTGTATATTTAGGTCCAAAGAACCGAAGAAGCAATTCCCCCTATTGACGGTGGCCCCTCCGTGCATACAGAGTCTTTTACCATTGACATTTAAGGTAACCAACAATAATATGAGAATGGCCTCAGATATAAGGAGTGTTATTGTAATAGGACGATATACGATTAAGGAATATCCTGTGCTTATTTCTATATAGCCAGAAATATCAAGCGCTTAAGAAGTTTATATCACAGTGGAAAGAAATTGGAATTCTCTTCCCATTAATAACACAGGTACGATTCAACAATTTATATACATATATAGAGCGCTGGATGCATATAGAAAATAGAGTCTGGAAGTATTTTTACAGACCCAAAATGGAAGAAAGCATTCACTTCAAGATCTAATGAGTTCTTCCACAGAGACTTTTTATTTAGTTTTCTAATGGTTTTATTTGCTTTACGATGAGACGGTTTGATATGAAGGGGTTTAGCATGTTGAACAAAGTCTAGATAATAGATGTGCAAAAGAGAAAGCAAGACAGTGGCAACACAAATGAATCAGAGCAGACATTAAGTGTTAAAATAAAATATATATATATATTTTTAATTTCATAGATACCTAGTCAAATGTTGCAAATGTCCTGAAGAAGGTGTCAAGATCTATAAAGCACCGAAACGCCGCGTCGACTGTTTTTCACTTTTGACTGTATATATACTTACTGCTTTAACACTGCTGTTGGTTGTTAAAAAAATGCTTTTTTTTATTATGTTTTAGAATGTAACCCTGCTTGGGAGGTGATAAATAAATGTTATGATTATTTTTAATCGACAAAAAATTGCTTTACTTAGTATATTTTCGAGTTGAATTGATCTTGTGTTAATGTCCACTTTGCCTTGCTTATGTTATTTGTTTGTTAAAAGGATAGGGATAATTATTCTTCCACCTATCTCTGACCCCGTTTTGGATAAATGGTTCAGCAATTCTAGCCTGCCACGGTCAAGACAGGGACTCCAACCCTTTTGTTGATGTCCTTCCAGTCATGCCTCTATCCGCCATTCGAACTCCCCCCCAAGGGATGGGTGTGCCCGCTCTTGACCCCCCTGTCCCTTCAAAGTACCGCCAACCAGGGAACCCCCTGTAGGGCGGTTCCCTGCCCCACCCCTCCTCTCAGGTCCGTCAGCCCGCACAAAGCACACTCGCACTCACTCCCTGTGACACCAGATAGCCTCATTCCATAACTTGCTCACCACATCCCTCATCTCCATCATGTAATAAGCATTGCCCAGCTGTGACAAGTGTACTCCGCCGTCCCTAAAAACTAAATGTTCCTCGAGTCGAATCCCTCCGTGTGCAATCACTTTGATGTCCTTGTCACCACAGTAAAGTCTCATTGCCCTGTTGAGCTTCCTTCGTGCCTTTTCGATCGCCCCATGCTTCATTGCCCCTCTCACACCTTTCTGGGGACCAACTCTGTCCAGGCAATGCAGGTCCCTGCAAGCCTAGCTTTCAACACCTCCAGGTCCCATTGCATAAGCTGTAAAAGCGCCAAACCTGACAGCTGCACCAGGTCATTCTCTCCAAGATGTATTACCAACAAATGCAGGCATCCCCTTTGTAGGATCATCTTCGCGAGCCAGGGCAGTAGTGCCCCCCATCGCATGCCACTTTTGCCCCACCATTGTACCTCGTGCAAGTGTCCTTTCAGTCCCAGGTTACGGCCGTAAAGTTGTTGCTCCGCATATTTAGATGCCCAATGCACAAAGGAGTGCCCAACAATCCATGTCACCGTCTTACTGCCCGGTCCACCCACGCAACCTGTGAGTGCCGTGGTCTGTTCCCTGGGCCGTCCTCTGGGCACCGCCACCTGGACAGCCACCGTCCCGGCCTTGGTCTTCGTCACCGTCGGGGCCTGTAATACACCAATGTCGCCTTTGTCCGCAGCGCCCCCTAAGCCTGCTGCGTCATCCCACACCTCCCCTTCTTCAAGCTAATCACTCTCCGCTCCGTAATCCAATTCAAGCACCGGTTCCAGATCCACCCGCGCATTCTCCACCTCTTTCACCGCTCTCTTCACACCTTTCTGCACGCCCCCATGCGCACGCATGCCAGTCTCCACACGCGCCGCCAGAGCCCGAGCCCTCGGAGGAGGGACAGCCGCCGCAGACTGCCCTGCTGCTTCTGTCCTGCGTCTCGGAGCCATCTTGCGCCCCGCCAGGCATCCCCGGGCTCTGCCGACAGCCGCCGGCTTGGATCCCCTCCCACCCCTCAGGTCACTCCAGCCTGAGTGGGCCCCAGCACCATCTGGACTCAAAGCCGTCCTGGCTGTCCCTACGCCAGCCATAACTCTCTTAGGGGACCCCTACACTGCCTTCCTGGCCCTGACCCGCCTCTGCGCCTCTTCTAGCTCGGCCTCCCATTCCTCCTCAGAGGTTGGGGTCGGAGGCCCCTCAATTTCGGACCCCCACACTGCTCCCACTCTGGCCCTAGTCTCCCCGGCCCACCTGACCTCCCGGATTTGATCCAGAATCCTCTGCTCCCTGTTCCTGTCTTCCCAGGTCATGGCGCCCCAGATCTGTGGAGGTGGGGGCAGGCAGTAGCCCACAAAACCCACCCCGGGTGGAAAACAACCCCCTAGGGCAGGACCACCCCCCCCCAACACCCAGAAAACCAGGCCCAGGGAACACCCCCTCTTCTACCTGCCTCCCGGCCGACTCCCGTCCTGCAGGGGCGGGGGTGTGCGCCCTGGAACTCGTGGACAGATCGATGGGGGCATCATCCCATTGCCCCACGACCCTAGACCCTGTGCCCCCAGCCTGGCCCAACCTCAAGGACAGGTCCTCCACTTGATCCCCTTCCTCACAGGCCTGAACCGCCCCCTCCGCCCCAGAAAGGTCACCAGCTGGAGCAGGAAACCGGGTGCCCGGCCCAGCCCCCTCCCCCACCTCTACCTTCTCCTGGGCCATGTCAGACAGCTCAGCAGGGGGCTCCGCACCCCCCGTCGCCTTCCCAGAAGCCCCGGGCACGAACTGGAGCAGGGGGAAGACTCACGGGGGCAGGCTCTTTCGTTTCCCACCCCGCGCCGAGACCCTCGGGGCCCCGCCACCCCCGCACCCAGCCGCCGCACCCTGCCCCGCAAAATCGTCCTCCTGGCAAGCTATAACCGCCGCTGCGACCCTTGCCGAGGCCGCGCGCGGGGTCCTAGAGCACCCGACCCAAGACTGGCCCAACACACCTGGCTGAAGGAGATCTTCTCTCCCGGCGCGCGCCAGCAGCAACAGGGCCGCCCGCACTTCCTCCGCCGAAACTCCCGACATTGTAAATTCTCACGCGGCCAGCGTGGGAAAACTGAACCTGCTGCCGTCGGACAGCCACGCGATGCGAGCAACTCAACAAAATCACCCCCGGCCTACTTTAACACTGACCCTGACCTGCAGACACTAACCCTTTCTTTTCTCCCTCCCGATGGTGCCAGGCGCAGGAAGAGGAAGTTCCCTTTCTCCCCTGCACCTATATACCCACCCCCTAACTCCTCCCCTTCCCCTGCCTGTCCTATCCCGCGCGAATGACCCCGGGGAAAGACTAGTCTGCGACTGTGCTTCCCCCGGGGCCTGGCTTTGCGCCTTTAACCAGTGGTAAAGCTGGTTGCTTGTGTGTACGGGGGAGGGATGTAAGCAAACAACTTTTTGTCCTAAAATCAGAGAGCTCTGTAGTGCTTGACTGAGTTAGTGGAAACCGTAAAGAAGAGCTCCAACCTCAAGTCTCTTGGCGCTGGAATGAGGTTGCTACCTCAAATCAGAGTTCTTTGAAATTCAACAGACGGTGGTCATCCACAGTGGAAAATATTAATGTTCCCATTTTGAAGGTACAGCTTGAACAATTTTGCAATGTTGAATCGTTAAATGAAATATATTCTGCTACTGATCGTAGTTTTGGTGAAGCCTCTTTGAAAATATCACCCTCAATCTCACCCTATTCCTACCCTCCTGGTGATGTGTATCAGCTCACACATTTCCTCCCTTAGGAAGCTTTTGAGTTCGCAAATATTTAGTTGAAAAAATGTATTTGATTTTTATAGTTACATTTTTTTGACTGGTATCCTTCCACTCTCTTTGCCCAAAGGACTTCTCTCAGTCCCCTCGCTCTCTAAGTCTACCCGGGTGGTGTTGTGGTAGAGCTTGGAGACCTTCGCAAAGAGATTTTGGAATGAGTTAAGGACCACTTCTGTACTCTTATATCCCGAATCCTCACGAAAACATCTAAAAATGAGAATATTTAAGCAGTTAAAATAGAAAGGACTGTGTCCTATTTTCACTTTTACTAACAGATAGATATTTCAGGACTGATTCACTAGGCATGTAAAAGTGCTTGAAAGGGTACTCCTTTATGACTGCTCCCCATACTCATAAATGCTTTTGTGAACCAGCCCCATAAATTTCATTACAAGACAGGAGGCTACATTATGCATTAATCTTTTTAATGCAGCTCACAGCCGCTTACATCACAAAGGTTAAGAATAGAACTAAATGACATAACAGTGTCCATAAAAGGCGTGTGCCAAGATAAATCAGCCTCTTTTAAATGCGGCTCACAACAGATAAGTAACCTCTTACAATCCTTACTAACTTTATACCAGTTTGCCAACTATGACTGTACCTTTATTCTGACATGATGTTTAACTTTATTATTGAACTTTTTGCTGTCATTATTAGCTGGTGAAAATGTCTATTTCCATGTTTTTTACCTACTTTCTTGTGTGACTCGCTCCCAACTTTCCCTCCGATCGCTGCCTCTCCCCACGATCTCCACCCTTCATCCCCTCGACTTCCAATCTATGGTTGTCGCGTGTTCTCCCAAATCCGTCTTTCCTGCGTTTTCCTGCGCTTTTCCTGCGCTTTGCTGCGCAAGCCCCTCTCTCTCCTTCGTCATCCATAGCATTATTTATTGCTTATTGCCGACACTCGCTCCCCTTAAGGCGCGAACAAACGCAAGCTTTGTTCCTATTTATCTATTTACCGCTGATGCACTCGCGCCCCTCAAACGCGTACAAACGCGATCTCTAAATCCTTCTACGCGACTCTGAGGAATGAACCCTAGCAACGGCGGCGCGACGCGCTACGCCTCCTAAAGGTCATTCCTCCGTCGCTATGCATCAGCTGATCGAGCGCTTCGGTTATTTTACCGACTGCCCCACGATACAGCTGTTCCTCCACCGCAAGCCCTTCTTTACCATTTCTACGCGTCCATACTCCAATTAGAGCGCATCTGCTGCCTTCTAAGGCTTAAATTCCCTATCTCTTAATCGGCATTTACTGACTCATTTTACTGGCTCATAAAAAAAAATATATATATATATATCTATTTAATTTAGCTTAAACTTCCTGCCCATAAAAAAAAAACAATATATCTATTTAATTTAGCTTAAACTTCCTGCCCCTGATATATAAGCATAAAAAAAAAAAGGAAATATTAAGGGAGCTAATTCCAAACCCTGTAATCCTACTTACCTGTCATGTCCGATCTAGAATCAGATGACGCCAAGGCAAGCTCCCCCAACCATAACTCTGATAATTTCAAATCCTTCCTTCAAAAGGAGATGAGGACCTGTATGTTAAATACATTCCGTGAACTTATGTCCAATAAAAGGTCCCTCTTACCTGATGATGACACTTCAGACCCGGAAACTGATCACTCCAAATCTACCAAAAAAATTAAACACTGTACGAATACTGATGGAGGTCGCACTACCTCATCCGAGATGGGAGGTCCTAGCACCTCAAAAGGCATGGGAGGTCCAAGCACCTCAAAAGGCATGGGAGGTCCAAGCACCTCAAAAAGCATGGGAGGCCTAAGCGCCCCAAAAGGTAATGTTGCCCATAGCGGCATGAACTTAACAAGCGCCAACTCTAGTTCAGAGGAAGACGAATTCTTCCTGGATCCTGAGGACGAATTCGTCATAGACCTTGACGAGCAAAATACCGATGAATGGGACTTTAACCCTCCCTCTGAGGCGAACTCCTCCCCCTCTTCAAAGGACGCGATCCTTGATCCTCTCGGTACCGAAATGTTTTCCCCAGAAAACATCTCCCACCCCAACAGCAAAAGGTGGTACCCCCACGACCACGTAGCCAAATTCGTCACTAAATGGCTGAGGAACTCTCTTCAAAGAGAATCTCGCAACACCATGAGATCTGAGTGCCCCCGTCCATTCATTGAAGGGAAAGTCTGCCAGACTCCCAATCTAGACCCCGACTTAATCAAGTTCCTATTCAAACTAGGCAAGGACCCAAGAAAAGGTCTAGAAAGAGCCCTTAAAACATGTCAAGACTACCTTCTTGACCTTCTGGGTCCCCTTACCAGAATCCTAGACCTCGCTGAGGAATCACATATCTCCAACACACCCCTAGACACTAACCTGATTAAAAAAAATTTGTGAGTACCCTTTTCCTAGTCAAAAAGGAAGACAAGGGCTGGCGCCCAGTAATAAACCTTCGAGAGGTAAACAAATACCTCGTCTACCGTCATTTCAAGATGGAGGGCATCCATCTGCTCAGAGACCTTCTTCTCCATGGAGATTGGCTAGTCAAATTGGACTTAAAAGACGCCTATTTTACCATTCCCATGGCAATAGAACATCAGTCCTTTCTCCAATTCATCTGGGACAATCGCCTTTTTCAATTTCAGGCCCTCCCTTTCGGTCTTTCTTCCGCCCCTTGGTGTTTCACCAAAATCATGAGAACGATAGTCTCCATCCTAAGAGCCAGGGGTATTCGTCTCATCATTTATCTAGACGACATACTAATTATGTCCCAATCTCACTCTCAAATTCTAGAAGACTTGCAAACCAGACTTAAAAGACCCCCCAGACCTAAATATCAATCTGTTTGGGATGTTAAATTGTTACTTGACCTTTTTTGCTCCTGGCCTGATAATTCCCTTCTTAACAGGAAATGTCTTTCAATTAAACTTGCCTCTCTCCTTTGTTTAATCTCCTGTCGCAGAGTTTCAGATGTTAAAGCCTTGGACATCTCCAATAGATGTTATGAGATGTTCGGTGTTAAATTTGAAATTTTTAGGAGAACTAAGACCATGTCTGATTCTATCTTCTATCCACGTTTTGATTTTTGTAAAAAGCTCTGTGTGGTTGATTGCATGAAGGAATACGATTCCAGGATGTCTAATCTTCGACCCCCTGATGCAAATCAACTCCTCGTTTCCTACGTTAAACCCTTTAAACCCATCTCATCCTCCTCTATCGCAAGGTGGGTTAAATTGGCTATGAATTTCGCTGGTATTGACCTTTCAAAATTTCAAGCTCATTCACTAAGAAGTGCAATGGCCAGCAAATCATACTGGTCAGGTGGTAAGTTGGATACTATCCTTAAAGCTGCTGATTGGTCTAATGCCTCTACCTTCGCTCATCATTATTGTAAACCAATTGAACATGTTTCTGACGTTGTGATTCAAGGCTACCAACATGCATAATGTAGCCTCCTGTCTTGTAATGAAATTGCGATTCTCCTATTAACATGACCAGAGAATCTGGATTTCATTAAAGACACGGAGGCTAACATTATCCCTCCCGTCCCTCCCTTGAGGGATATTTGAGGGATATTGAGTATTATCTTGGTTTACAATGTTTTGAATGTTTCATACCTTTAACCTTGCTTTTCTTTGCTTCTGAAGGTTTCCTTGTGCCTTTCTTGACTTGCCTTATTTTCTTTCAGACAATTCGAATTGATGACCCGCATGGATTTTACAAGTTTCAAGTATACTCCTTCAAGTTTCAAGATCTGTTCTTCGTTCAAGCATTCTAAAAGAGGCTGATTTATCTTGGCACACGCCTTTTATGGACACTGTTATGTCATTTAGTTCTATTCTTAACCTTTGTGATGTAAGCGGCTGTGAGCTGCATTAAAAAGATTAATGCATAATGTTAGCCTCCGTGTCTTTAATGAAATCCAGATTCTCTGGTCATGTTAATAGGAGAATTGCAATTCCAATCCCAGCTTCAACACCTGACTGAGTGACTGACATTGTGAGACGAGTCGGATACTCTGGTTCAGGAGGCCCTCTCACTAGAAGTATTCTCTGGCACGTCAGAGGCAGATGCAGATGTCTTGAGTGCCTAGTGGTGCACTCAGCCCGCCTGCTGCACCAACAGGTCCTGAACGCAAGTTGCGGGAGCTGCAATACGCGTTTTGCACTCTTGTGTGAGTGACAGTCACAGGACAAGCCAGACAGACATACTGGCTAGTGTGTGCATAGATGATAGATCACATCGGTGGGTATGTGCAGGCAGCAGCCGCCAGCTGGGCACTGCAGGCTTGGCAGTCTCACAGCACTGGGCGGGCACCAGCGCAGTACTGCCGTCTGTGCCCAGGCCTCGTGTTCGTGTCTCCCTGCGCTCTGTTTGCTGCAAGGCCGGTCTCTGGCAGTCACAGCCAGGTCAGGAGAGGCGAATGATTCCAGTGTGGGAGGTAGACCATGGCGCTTAGAGGCCGCTTTTTAAAGAGTGTGTGCAGCATGGTGCTTTAGACCCCAGCAGTGTGACCGGACGCGTGTGCTTTCCTCAACACACCTGATTGTTTATTATCTGGTGGCTGTGGCTGTAGAAAATCACCCAGCTAGATCTGATTAAATAGTAACTTGCAAATAAGCGAGCGCGCCTTATCAGCTCCTTTACTCTACTTTGGACCTTCCAGTCACTGAATATATTGATTCCTTGTTTTCCTAAAAATGATAACGCTCATTAAGAACAGTGTGCGGTTGTGAAGACGATAAATCATGGAACTTTTGTGTTGAAAGTACACTTGCATAGTTTAACCCATTTACTTTTCTGAGAATGCGTTTTCATGGATACAATGGAGAAGTCGAGCTAAATGACAGCGTTAATAAGAAAGACACCATATGCAATTCATGCAGCGATGCTCTGAGCACCACAGAGGTTATATCTTTGGAGAGCTGTAATCTTGTGTCATTTTAGTTTAACTGGATGCGGAAGCTAATCACTCTATTCTGGACCCCATGCTGATTGCTGACCATGGTGTTACTGAAAGCCTGATAGGGGTAGTCAGCGTGAAGCCATAAACAATTAAAAAAAACAGTGTCTCAGTTAAAATTGCAATTAATGTGTTCAAACCTTTGTCGTGTTTTATTAAAAACATAGGCACAGCCAGGAAGGTGTTTTACTGCCGTGCCTTTGTATTTTTTCCTCATTGAAGCAAACAATGTTATTTACAGCCTGACACTTCTAGGCAGCATCTATCTCTTTAGAGAGCCCCAGTGGGGGATTCATTCACGTTCCTTGTTTAATGCAAACAGCACACTGTGTTGTTATGGCATCTGCCGAGGTGGCAAAAAATGATAAATAAGGAAATCTGTGAGGTACTCAGCATTGTTATCTCAAGGTCTGTTATGAAGTTCTGTGGTTCTGATGAATAAGCAGCTAACTACATCATTAACATAGGAAATCTCTTTATTGATGTCATAACTACTCTTTCACAATTGTCTTATTAACCTTCTCGATTTCTCAAATTTGCTTAAAAATGCACTATTTGTCCACAATTTTTCAAAATTTTCTCAGGGGAGAACCCTCCTCCAAAGCCCCATTTTAAGGGTCAGGCTCGCTTGCCATAGGTCACTCATTCCAAATTTTTATGCCCCACAACTTTCAAATGTCACCAGCCGCCACTGCGCACAGGAGCTCCCCAGGCCACGTATTCACTGCTGCCACAACTACAGGACAGGACTGTGCTTTATGGCTGTTACACGGACTCGGCTGCAGGTGCGCCCCGGCGTGAGCTGAATACTACAACTTTTTCATCCCGATGGGTCGGATGCAGGTGAAAAATCTGGATAATTGAGGGATTAGGTGCCGAGCCTTACAAAGTTGCGTCCCCATGATGGCTCGCTGGCTGCACCCCTATCTGGCCTGCAGCTCATGGGGCATGGGGCATGTTGCATGCCCTAAGGGGCAGAATCTCATGAAAATCAGGCCCATTGTACTGGGGTATGCCATTGGACCGGGTGAGCAAAGAAAACAAATTAAAACCAGGGCCACTGCCTATGTAGGGTGTGGCTGGCCTGGAAGGGGGCCAAAAAACCTTGAAAATCTGGACACCATCTCTGAGGCATGTGGCGGACCATGAGGACCCCAGAAAAAAAGAAAATTAGACCTGTAGGGTCAATGGCTGGACACTACCCAATCACCCAGAGAAACACTGACCCTCCAGACCCATCCCACCTAAAAATAAGTTGACCTCATGGCAGGCCCCAGACCAGTTTCCCAACACCACTCCAAAAGTATGTTGACCCACAGGGGGCCTCACTCGCCTCTTTCCCACCCAAAACACCTGTGCCTCTCAGTGTAAGGTAGTCCTGCCTCCCAGGGGCCTTGCTTAAAACACCCACTAGCCCCTCCTTAAAGGAAAGCACCAGTGCTCCTGCAACCACCAAAATGTATGTTGGGCCTGCCATCCACATGGCATGTGGAAAGCCCCAAGGCAGTCCTCGTCCCCTCAAACACCAGTGCCCCCTCCACCCTTATCAACCAAAATTGTATATTGTGCCCACAGCAGGCCCCAGTGACCTGTGCCCCACCCAGAACAGCAACACTCCCTTGACTCCTACCCACTCAAAAGTAACTTGGGTCATTAGTGGGCTCTCCCACTTACAGCCACTCAAATCATGTGTATGTTATGTTATTTGTACTTATAAAGCGCACTGCTGCCCTGAGGTGTCCTGGCGCTGAGTACTGGTGACCTGGGAAGCATTAAGCTGTTATTGAGAGAAAAGACAAGTTTTCAAACCCTTGCGAAAAGAAATAAGATCTGACGCACTTCTTAGCTGGAACGGGAGTTCATTCCATGCCTTAGAGGCACAATGAAAAAAGCTTCTGCCTCCCCAGTTCGTTTTCTTAAAAGTGGAGGTTTGGAGTAAATTTAGAACCAGATGAACGCAGGGTTCTGCTTTGGACGTCCCAAGTGAGTCTATTCTTAAGAAACTCCGGGCCAATCCCATTCACTGCCTTAAAGACCACACAAAGGGCCTTGAGACCCTCCGGGTAAGTAGTGCGCTCTATAAATGTCTTTGATTGATTGATTGATTGAACCGTGATCTGAGTGGAACTGGGAGCCAATGTAATTTCCTCAGCTCTCCTCTACTGAGGCAAACCTAGCAGTTTCCGACAGCAATCTCGCTGCCGCATTCTGGACCAGTTGCAACTTGTACATATGTTGTTTCTGTACATTAAGATAGAGGCTGTCGCAATAGTCCAGGCGGGACAAAATCAGGGCCGTAACAACCGTCCTTAGGTTGCTGGCTGAGAGAAAGAACTTGATTTTTTAAATTATTCTGAGGACCATGAAACAGGCTGACGTCACCTGGTTCAGTTGGTCCCCCATGGTGAGTTTGTTGTCAACCATGACTCCCAAATTCTTGGCTTTCCTAGAGGGTATTGGGCAGGATCCCAGATCTTCCGGCCACCAGTCCTGTGTCCAGACCAGGGGATTATTACCAAATTTTAACACCTCTGTTTTAGCGGGGTTGAGGTTTAAACAGATGACATCCAGGTGAAAATGGAGCTCATACAGTTCTGGAAACTATCCCCTGCTTCCCTTTACGCTCCCTCCGTCAGTGATAGCACAATCTGTGTGTCATTAGCATAGGAGGTGAGCTGGAACCCAAATGACGGGATGATATTGGCCAGGGGGGCCACATAAATATTAAAAAGCATGGGGCTCAGAGACGTGCCCTGTGGCACCCCACAGGGAAGCTCTTTACTGTGAAAAGCTCTAAACCCAAACTGCGAAGAGTCCAAGGAGTTATTAGCCGAGATAAAATTACTAAGTTGGCTATTCATCTTTTTCTCCAGTAGTTTAGCTGGTAATGGAAGTCTGGAATCGGACGATAATTATCATGGTCCTTAGAGTCCAAGGATTGCTTCTTCAGTAAAGGCAGAACGGAGACCTTTTTCCAATTTCTAGGAATAATTCCAATCCGTAAAACTGCGTTAGGTAGAGGGGTCAGTACTGCTCCAATAATTTCGGGGAGTTGCTTAACAATTCCAGCGGGACATGGATCACTGGGAGCACCAGATTTTATAGTGTGCAACAGTTTGACCAAATCAGCATTCTCAATTGGGGTAAAATGATCCAATGAATCTTCGATAGCGATTAGGCCACCTGAAGCCATTGGATTGGAATCAGTCTGATTACCGTTGATCTGACCCACCAGTTAGGTAAAGATTGTTTCTATTTTAGTTTTTAAAAAATCCGCCCTTTAATTGCAGAATTCTATATCACTCTGTTTTTTAGGGGGAATGGGTTTAGCTATTTTGCAAATCGTTTTAAACAGTTCTTTAGAATTGGATTCAGCCATAGTTATTTGTAAGGAGAAGTGGTCCTTTTTAGCTTAAAAAAGAGCTAGCTTTTAGTTAGAAATACAAGTTTTATACTTTTCCTTCTTGCGGGTGGCGGAGCTTGCTGGAGTCCAAGATGGACGTGTAGCTCCTGAGCTCCGTCAAGCCGTCTAAAAGATCCTACATTATCCTGGAACCAAATACCATCTGACTGCTGCGGGAAGTGCAACGGTCCGCTGCCTGCAGAGCCGAAAATTGAAGCTCCGTGTGCCTGTTTGCGATGCCAGACTGTGGCGGAGCTGAAGCTGCTGGAGGGCCTAGAAGCACCGGCCTTGCCTGCTGGAGTCCCCCGCCGACGTGGCCTTGCGTGCGGCTCGCGGGGGCAGGGCCGTCCCGCTGACTCGGCGGAACTGGATGCCGCGTCGCACCCGAGCCGGGCGTCCCCCGCTGTGTGGCCTGAGGTCGGCGACGCTGCACCGCAGGTGAGAGCTGAGTGGGGGCTGCCCTGGGATCATTCGTGAGGGGGCAAAGACTGGTCTGTCTGGACCGGAGCTGGACAATTGCGGTGCTGCCCACCCACCCCCCCCCCCCATTGGGGCGATGACAACAGCGGGCTGGAGCGGCCATGTGGTGGTGGCGAAGCGGCTTGGCGGGGGAGCTGTAGATAGCGACCTTGGGACACAGGAGCGCTGGGGGCGCGCTGATCACTGCGAGGAGCGGAGGACTGCGGCCTACCTCCTGCATAACCTGCCTGGGTGGACGAGGGTTACAGTCCTCCCTATCTGAGGGGGGGCACAATTGCCTTCGCACAACTGCATTTGCACCTGAAGGGCCTGGCGGATCACCGCTGAGATTGCCTTGGGACTGTGCTACATCTGCTTTCTCCGGCCTAGTGCTATCTTTCGCGAGGTGACAAAGGGCGGCAATCTCTGCTGCCTGGCACAGCATGGGCACCTACAGAGGTGGTGAGCGAGGCTCAGGCCTACAACCCACCCCCCTATATGGGGAAAGCTGAACGCAACCAATCAAAGCTCCCGTTCACCCAGACGCGGAGCAAAGATCAGGACGGTGGTGCAGGTGGCGGAGGGGAGCCGGCTCCCACGACGTCGGAGCAGGATAGGGACCTGCGCAGTATACTGAGGCCCATGGAGAAAGGGTTGCAGGAGGGCATATCTACGCTGGGGGCCAAAATGGACGCACTCACGTACCGGTTAGACAGAATGGGAGAAAGACTGGACAAGCACGCGGAGAGGCTGGACATGTCAGAAAGGTGGCTGACGGAGGTGAAGGAAGCGCAAACTAGTCTAGACACTGACCATAAGCAGCTGGGCAAGGTCCTGCAGATCCTCCAGGACAAGACAGAAGATTTGGAGGCCCGTTCACGAACATGCAAAGTGCGCATTCTTGGCCTGCCCGAAACGACCTCGACGGGGAAGATGGGGCCCTTCATAGAGCGCTTGTTGGTCACACTACTGGGAGCCGAGATCTTCTCCGCCACCTTTATTGTCGAACGGGCCCACGGCACGCTCGCCCTGCGCCCTAAACTCAATGCTCCCCCGAGGCCTATAATCGCCAAACTGCTCAATTACAGGAACAGGGACGCTGCCCTCCGCGCTGCTAGAGAAAAGAAGACTCTCTCTTACGAAAGATCCACTATTTCTTTGTATCCTGATTTCACGGCGAAGGTGCAGGAAGCTAGGAAGCACTTTGTCCTCATGAAACGACAGGTACACGACATGGGGCTGGATTACGCCATGTTATATCCGGCCAAGCTCAAAGTAAACGGGAACGGTCAGTCGCACATCTTCACTGAGCCAAAGGTGCTCCAGAAAGCTCTAAAAACCTGGTTGTCTGAACGGAGAAAAATCCCAGATCGAGACCTACTAGATGAGGCTGCAGGCGGCGGCCTTGATAAACAGGACTGAACACTATCGGAGGTGAAGCTCCTCCGAGTTGGTTCGAGCAGTGCGGTGCAACCAGCAGTCGGCTGGCGTGACAGGGAGGTGAACTATGGACGTTGAAGTTTTGACCTTTTGCAACGGTCTGTAGCAACCTCTGCCCACACGTGGTAACACCTAACATGGATTTGTTGTTTGGGGAGGAGGGAGGTGGGAGGCTTGGATCTTGGGGAGTATCATCGCGACCGAGTTGGGGGTGGTCCGCTGTGGGAGGGGTGGGTAGTGAGGAAGGTTCCGCCATTCTGGTTATCTCAAAATGGTCTACTGAGGCATGCTCTTGGTTAGGGGGGCTGGGTGGGCAGGAGGGGGGATTGCTTATCTGAGTTACAGTTGTTGTTTGATTGTGACGACCAACATGTGCAAATTTGCATTGCTGCCTACATCCTTGCTTGGTTCGCCTGTTCGCTGACCCTATGGTGACCACGCAGAACACTAACAGCGTTGTGAGCACTGGGGCGGGTGATAGGGGCATCAGAACCCTAACTTGGAATGTACGGGGGCTGAATGACCACCGTAAGCTGCGCAAAGTGCTGAATTATCTCATGAGACACCGAATCGATCTTGCACTGCTCCAAGAAACACACCTACCTGCGCACAGCCCTAGGTTGGGGGATAGGAGACTTAAGGGACACATTAATGCTCCTGGCTTCACTGCGCATGCACGAGGTATACTAACATGGGTGAACCCCAAGTCTGACATTGTGCTCACACAGCTTGGAGCGGACCTGGATGGCCGCTATGTAATTTCGAAAGCGGTTGGCAGGGGTGTGGATGCTCTTATAGTCAACTTGTATGGCCCGAATTATGACAGCCCTGAGTTTTACGTCAGGCTTGCGGAGGACGGTCCCGGATCTGCCTGGTTCGGCGGCCCTTTGGGGAGGGATTTAAATTTGGTCCGAAACCCTGCTGTGGACCGCTATTGTGGCCCCCCGCCAGCAGTCTAGGGCGGCCAGAGAACTTGATAGACTGCTCATAAGTGACGACATGTCTGACATTTGGCGCAGCTTGCACCCCGGGCAGGGAGAATACACACACTATTCGGCCTTTCACAACATCTCAACACGCATAGATTACTGGCTGGCCTCGACGGACCTGCTCTCGTGGGTGCGTGGCTGTCAGGTACTGCCGCGCACGCTATCTGACCACTCCCCGATACTGCTTGACCTGTCAACCCCTGGTGCGGCCATCCCCCCATTCTGGTGGCGCTTCCCACCGTATTCCCTACTAGATGCTCCCTGCCTTTCGGGAAGAACTCCACGAGGCGATCAAAACAGTTTTTGAGGTGAACATTGGGTCTGTGGACAGCTTCCAAACTGTGTGGGAGGCTTTTAAGGTCTATATCAGGGGAATCGCCATGAGCAAGCATTCTGGGGTTCTTCGCTCCATTCGAACTAGGCTAGCCAGCCTGGAACGGCAATTAGCAGACTGCGAGCTGAGGCAGGCAACTGGGAATGCAGAGGAGGACAGGGAAGTCATGAGGACGCTCCTGGGGGAATACCAGGCTGAGGCTGACGCAGAGGTTAAACGCCTGGGCAAGTACGCCATTGCCAGAATCTATGGTGAGAAGGACAGGCCGGGGCTGTCCTGGCGAACATGGCTAAACAACAGCGCAGGAAAGTTACAATTACTGAAATTAGATCAAACAAGGGAGAGTTACTCACCGGGGAAGTGGAGATTTCGCAGCGATTCAGGGAATACTACTCTGACTTATACAGGTCAAGGTCATCCGGGGATGACACCGACATACTAGACTATTTTGACCATATAGAGCTACCGTTCCTATCCAATGAACATAGGGGATTCCTGATGCACCCCATTGAACATGACGAAATCAGAGAGGCTTTTGCCGGAATGAGGGCAGGTAGTGCCCTGGGGGAGAATGGTCTGACTGTTACCTTTTATAAAGCGTTCCTGGACCTGCTGCTCCCACACCTATCGGCACTGTTCGCAGACATGGGGGACACGGGGCACATGCCTATGTCAATGAGAGAGGCCCTGATTGTCGCCATCACTAAGCCGGGCAAACCCCGGACGAGTGTGGCTTGTACCAGAGGATACTAAGATTTATGCCAAGGTCTTGGCCACCAGATTGGCGCTGTTGGCCAAAGAGTTAGTGGCACCAGAACAAGCTGGGTTCATGTTGGGTAGGAACATCACATACAATCTGCGCACAGCCTTTGGGGTTCTCCAACACATTTGCCCAGAGACGAAGGCACTAGCTGTGTTTCTAGACATGGGGAAGGCCTTCGACTCTGTGGAATGGCATTTTCTGAGAGCGGTCCTTGCAAGATTTGGACTCGGCCCGGTGTTCCTGCAACGGGTGGCGGCGCTCTATCATAACCGGGCAGCCCGTATTAAGATAGGCAATTTTGTCACAGACCCGATACAAATCAGTAGGGCCACTAGACAGGGTTGCCCACTGTCGCCCCCGCTTTACGCGTTGGTTGCGGAGCCATTGGCGAGGGCTATGAGGGAATACCACTCCCACAGAGGTCTCCAGTTCCCCTCCTATCAACTGGTAATATCCAATTATGCAGATGGCACCCTGCTCTATGTCCGGGAGCCGTAGAGGAATTTAGCTCCACTGCTCTGCGAGGTGGTCCGATATGGTGCGATTTCCGGACTGTCCGTAAACTGGTCTAAGTCCATTGCGTTCCCTATAACCCCAGCCACGGAGCGCTTTGACATGGAATTCCCATTACAATGGACCACTATCCTATACGCTACCTGGGTATAGAGGTGCACACCGACTTGGAGACGGTCTTCTGCAAGAATTATGGCAGGGCCATCACGCGACTCGAAGACAACGTGGCCACCTGGAAGGGTTTGCCCCTCTCTTTGATAGGCAGAATTTCGCTCATGAAAATGGTGGTACTGCCCCAGCTGTTGTTTCTCTTTACGAACATACCGATGGTATTGCCCAGGTGTTTTTTTACTCGCCTGAACTCACTGATGGTGGAGCTGGCCTGGGCTGGCAGGCCACCGCGGGTGCGATGGAAAACCCTTATACTACCGTATAACATGGGGGGTCTGGGTGCTCCCGACTTCGAACTATATTATCGTGTAGCACAGGGGGCGCAACTCCATAACTGGATACACAACGATGGCATGGCACCCTTTCTTAAGATGGAATCTCTATTCGTGGCACCGTTGCCGCTCCCAGCTGTGGTTTTTGGGAAAGCCGACAGCCGCACTGGATGGCTTGACACCCTCAACTCGCCTCGGCATGCGTGGAATGCCATACTGCAGCTCCATGCAGGGGCGTTGTTGTACTCCCTGTTGATGCCGGTCTCGTGGGCGGCATGGCTGGCCCTGTGCAGGGATAAGAAGGCTATGGGCATTCACAGGATGGGGGACATGTTTCTTGATGGAACCTTAAAAACTCTGGCGGACGTGTCCACACAGGAGGAGAGGCCTACACTGCTGCAGAGCTTTCAATACCACAAAGTGAGGGAAGCTTGGCGGGAACAGCTGGGCAACGAATTGCATGAACCCCCTGAAATTTTAGAACTTTCACACGTAATCAAGGCGGAAGCCCCACGGAAGATGGTGTCCGCTTTGTACACGATCGCCATGGCAGAAAGAGAGGCTGGGCACAACAGGGCACGCATTGACTGGCAGCCGGATCTGGGCATTATTATTGAAGATGAGATGGGGCGGTATTGCTGCAGTAGCACGAGATTGGTCTCTCTAAACGGTCGGCACAGGTTGGTGCACTTTAAATACTTAAATAGAGTGTATCCTACACCTGAGAGATTACACTGCTTTGGACTGCGCGATAGTGCATCCTGTGAGAGATGTGCGATGCCAGGTGCTGGCTTCCTGCACTTGGCGTGGGAGTGCCCGGGAGTACAATCATTTTGGGGCAAGGTATTCCGCGAATTGAGTAACACACTTGAGTCAGAAGTCATGCCGTCCCCGGCGCTCGCGGTGCTCGGTTACTCCAGGTCACTGCCCAAAGCGCAGGGCAGGATAGTGAAAATGGGCCTACTGTTGGCAAAGAGGCGCCTAGCGATGTGCTGGATGAGAGGGCCCCTGCCAACATTAGATAACCGGACAAGGGACTTGACATATTGCTGCACGCAATCTGAGAACCATAGCGAGCTACTACTGCTCAAGAGTAGGCCAAAAATGTTTTGGGGGCTGTATCTGGAGTACAGGAGAGGGCGGGGGTCTGCAGAGGATGCACGTGTAGCTGAGGATGGACGGGCTTCATCCCTTCCCCCCTCGACCCCTCTCCCCCTCCTTTCCTCCTCGCCCCTTTCCCAGTGAATTGGAATTTTTTGCAGGCGGGCTGTGCCTGGATGCACGATGTTAGTTGGACAGATGGGTGCTGCTGGCCCTGGGCCCGCGCTGACTGGCACTTACCACCGTCCGTAGGGTTGCTGCGTTGCACATCAGCAAGATAGGTTGTATGACACTCGTTTCTCTTGGGGGCTGGTTACATAAAAATGTGATGTTACATCCACAGTTTGCTGACACTGAACTTTACATGTCACAGTGATGACGGCACGGCATTACACTGCTCACTATTCTTACGCCACCCGACCTCCGGGATGTGGGCTTAATGGCTGTGTGCTATGCTACGTGATTGTAACCTCTGGTCCTGCTCTACGCAAGACGAGCTGTATTATATCTGCTACTGTCCATCACAATGAAAAAAACAAAAAAAAACAACAAAAAAAAAACTTTTCCTTCTTGCCTTTGGTGTAAGGTTTCCGTCAATCCCTCTCTGCATATTTACAGACCAATTTCTTGGCCCTGAGCTCCTCCGCATACCAGGGAGCAGTGGGCAAGGCCTGTTTGGGACCCATTCTTTAACTGGAACAGGCTGGTCACAAGCATTCATTAGCCAATTGTTATAGGTAGATATAGCTTCATCCACATCTGACGGAAACTGGACCATAGATATCACCAGGACGTTTCCCAGTCTCTCCACATCCAGATTACCCCAAGATCTAGTGCCTATCTCTCGATTCTGTTTCTGGCCTAAAGGATATGCCAGCAAACATTTAAGTTCAAACTTGATCGCATAGTGATCAGACCACGGGATTAGAAGAACCATAATCTCAGTTAAATCTTTGTTGTTGGTATATATACTATCTAGGGTATGGCCCTTTTCATGTGTCGGCACCTTCACCATTTGCCACGAGTACCCAAGATTTGGTTCAGCCTAGATGTCTCAGTGCCTTTGGAATTTTCAAGATAGAAGTTGAAAGTTGAAAGTTGAGAAGTTGAAGTTGAAGGATACCAAGTACAGTCCATCTTCCAATATCTAATCCAGGGACTCCAGAAAACCCCCTTTGGAGCCCGGGGGCCGGTATATCAGCATCCCTTTAAACGGTCCATGGGAATCAGAGTAAATATCAAAAGCTAGAGCCTCACAAGCCAAATTGGTTGCTGGTACAAACTTGAAGGAGAGTGATTTGTGATAGATAATAGCAAGTCCTCCCCCCTTCTTATTGGACCGATCCAGGGTATGGCAATGAAAACCCGCCGGTGTAGCATCAGTGGTGCTGTACTTCCCCACCACCTGAAGTATTTCAGACCCATTGCCCATAGAGCCAGTGGTGAGCCCATATCCACCTCTTCTCTACCCAAAGCACCAGTGCCCCCTTTTCAGCACTTTCAAGGTGAGGTGGCAAAGCAAGGGTGTGGGGCCAAGTGTTTTACGGATAGTGTTAGAACCGGCTGTCTCTAGTTGGCAGAGGTATGCACTTCTGACAAATAGGGACACTCCTTTTCTACTCAGGGCAAGGGGATCACACCCTTCGATAACCCCTGCTCACCCCCTTGGTAGCTTGGCAGAGCAGAACAGGCTTATCTCAGAGGCTGTGTGTTAAGCATTTATGACCACATACAGTAATACAGTGAATACACTACAAATGGACACGACACAGTAGTATTATAAAAATAAGTATTTTAATATAAGGCTTAGCACAAGACCAAATAACGAAAAACTGTACACAATCGGAATAAATACGTTGGGAAGGGAAAGAGGATAGTTCAAAGGTAGTTTCTTCTTTAGCACAAAGTCTTTAGTATCAAGCAAATCTTCTTCTTGGAAACACAGTTCTTAGCAACAGGGTAACTCACACGGGAGCTACACGACGTCGAGGCAAAGATACTCCAAAGGTTCGGCGTCGACCGCGAGGAGCGCTACGTCGAGCCTGGAGTCACACGGACCCCCCACAGCACAGTACCTTTAGAAAAATGAAGCACACGATGATCAGCGGCGTCGAGCAATCCAGCGTCGCGTCTTCGGTGTCGATCAGGCCTCAGCAGGCGTCGTCGTTGGTGATGCGGTTGCACAGAGTGAGCAGCGCTCACGGCCTCGAAGGGCACACAGGTGATGCGATCAGCAGCGGTGCAGACACGAGGTCCTCTGGAGCTAGAGCCATACTCCCACTCACTGGCGTTGCTGCTGGCGTCGGTCGGGCCCAGCGTCCGGTCGTCGTGATTGCTGGTTCTTTTAGAGGTGCTGGATTCACGCTTCCAGCAAATAGCACTTAGCAGATGAAGTCCTTTAGCCCTGTGACTTCAGCAGGAGACTAGCGCTTACAGCAGAGTACAAAGTTCCCCAGGGAGCGTGTAATGGTGTGGAGCAAAGAGTTGGTATTGTCAGTACCGTGGCTGCAAAAGAAGGGTTCCCTAGTCGGAACTTAGAGAGCCTCACACACCCAAAGTAAAAGGCGTGAAACACACCCTTACTGGAGGGTGTCCGGTGTCATCATCGACTCACTGCCCCTCGTCAGACCGGCGCTGCAATGTCTGACGGAGTGCCCAAAGGTACTCTTTTGACGGGGTTCTTTTGTTCCTTGCCGATGGTGGGTGTGGGTGAGGATGAAGAAAGGTGTAGTCAGTGCAATTGTGAGTGAGAGTAATAAAAAAGGTAATCAGTCCACTTTCAACTTTATTAACGTGGCTGAATCCTTAGTTAAAAGGGGTGGGAGGGGAGTTTAGAGACCGTATAGGTATACAGAACAATAACTCTACCCCCTGGTGTGGTCAACATGTTTCTCGCCAAAAGGCGATTCGTCAGGACCTCAAAAAAAGTACTACACGAAAACAAATGTGGACTCAATGCTCAATCTCTATGAAGCAAGCAAATACAACCTCGCTGGGTCGGAGGACAAGAGGGCCAAGGGGTCCTGCTCTATTTAGGCGACCCTAAAGGGATTGAAATAGGGCCTCGCAGCATACTCCCGTGAGGCCAGCGCTATAAGGTTGGATGCACCTTGAGGGAGGCACTGGAACGGCGGGACACCTACCCCTCACGCTCGCAGCACCTGGTTAGCCTTGTGACTTCAGCAGGAGACTGGCACTCTTCCAGTCCTTGGAGATTTTCTTAGCAAGCGTGAGAGTACACACACAGTTCCTCTCTCCTGGTTCCTTGGCAAAAATAAAGAAGCACTGCAGGATTCCCCCAACAACAGCACACTGGCAGAAGGGGCAGGCAAGTCCTCAGATCAGCAGGCCTCTTGTCCTTGGTTACAGGGTTCCTTGTCAGAAGTGATCTGATTTCTTAGTTCAGGGGTCCTCCTCTTATACCCCTTTTCGTCTTTGATCCCTTTGTCCATGCCGGGGATTTCCCAACATCCTGGGTCTGTTGTGGGTGGAGCCAGGCAGAAGCACCTGGCCTATTCACTGAGCAGGGCTGGGTCCTCAGACGCCCAGCAGGAGGTGGAGCCAGCATTGACACTGGCAGGAGCAGAGCTATCGGCCTCCTGGCAGGAGGTGGGGCTAGGATCGTCCATGGCAGGCACAGAGCCATCAGCCGCTTGGCAGGAGGTGGAGCCGGCATTGTATCAGACAAGGCAGGCTATCGACAACTACTCTCCCCCTACTCTCAACGTAAATGTCCCACTCATCCCACACTGACTCATCCAGACCTGTGGAGCCACCCAGCTCCTGTCACACACATGCAAGACCAGCAGAAACCAGGTATGGTTAGACAAGAAAATAGACACTTTCTAAAAGTGCTATTTTCAAACCCAGAGTCCAAAAACCATCCACACCAACGGATGCGTAATTAAACCCCGAGTTCAGGGATACCAAACTCGACATTGCCCCATGCTCCCCGAGCCAGCTAGGATCATAGCATTAATAATCCCTGCGGCCCATTCTAATCACTGGAGAGCAGGCTACCTCGCAATAGTGAAGAACGAAGATGGCGGTAATTCACTATTAGGACATGCCAACTTGGTCAGGCGTGTCCTACCTTACACTTCCAATGCACCCTGCCCGCGGGTCTACCATAGGGGTGACTAACATGAAGTCAAGGGAAGGTTGGAGGGGCAGCCTGCGTGACAGCACTAGGCTGCACGTGGGTCTCGCAATGACCGACCCGTAGACATTCTTTTACGAGGCCGCTCTTGTGGGTGGCACAACACGTGCTGCAGGCCCACGAGCGGCATTTGTATTTACAAGCCCCGGCACTCCTGGTGCACTAGACTAGGGACTGACAGTAAACCAAATAAGCCAAACATGGATACAATAGATACATCAATTTAACATCGGGAGCACTCGCGCTATGGCACTGATCAGCAGTGACACGGAGCCCAAAGCATATACCAGCAAAACATCGTAAAACAGTAGAGGCAAAACAGAAAAAATGGAGGAGAGACTCAAGCCAATGATGTCAGGTCTAACACGTGTCCCCTCCAGCTGAAATGTGGGGAGAACTACCCTTGACCTAGGGAGTCCTCATCACTAAGGCGGAAAAATCTGGACAGACCATCAGCATTGGCGTGATCTGTACCAGGGCGGTGTTCCACCGTAAAGTCCATCCCCTGTAGAGAAATGGACCACCTCAACAGTTTCGGATTCTCACCCCTCATCTGCATCAACCATCTGAGGGGCCTGTGGTCTATCTGAACCCGGAAGTGAGTCCCAAACAGGTAGGGTCTTAGCTTCTTCAGCGCCCAGACCACAGCAAATGCTTCTCTCTCTATCGCACTCCACCTTGTTTCCCTGGGAAGTAACCTCCGACTGATGAAGGCTACTGGCAAGTCTCGGCCCTCTTCATTCACCTGAGCTAGAACAGCCCCCACGCCATGCTCTGAAGTGTCCGTCTGGACAATGAATTCCTTCGAAAAGTCGGGTGCCTGGAGGATAGGTGCTGTGCACATTGCAGTTTTCAGGGTGTCGAAGGCCGTTTGACAGGCATCAGTCCAGATCACGTTTCGTGGCTGCTTCCTGGAAGTCAGCGAAGTCAAGGGGTGCACAATGTTGCCGTAATCCTTGACAAACCTCCTGTAATAACCCGTGAGTCCTAAGAAGGCTCTCACCTGCGTTTGGGTTTTGGGCGGCGCCCAAGCCAGGATGGTATCAATCTTGGGTTGCAGGGGGGCAACCTTGCCGCTCCCTACTTGGTGCCCCAAGTACACCACCGAACCCTGCCCAATCTGGCACTTACTGGCTTTGATTGTGAGGCCTGCTCCGCGCAGGGCCAACAACACTTCCTTGAGGTGGCGCAAGTGTTCCTCCCAGCTGGCGCTGAACACTGCGATGTCGTCCAGGTAGGCGGCACTGAAATCCTCCAGTCCAGCCAAGACCTGGTTGACCAACCTCTGGAAGGTGGCAGGGGCATTCTTCATCCCAAAGGGCATCACCCGGAACTGGTATAGCCCATCTGGTGTGGAGAATGCGGACCTCTCTTTTGCCCCATCAGTCAAGGCGATCTGCCAGTACCAAGACGTTAGATCGAACGTACTAAGGTACCGGGCAGCCCCCAACCGATCAATGAGCTCATCAGCTCTGGGGATGGGGTGCGCGTCAGTCTTCGTGACCGAATTGAGCCCTCGGTAATCCACGCAGAACCGGAGTTCTGGTGAAGCACCAGGCGCTGCAGCCTTCGGGACCAAGACCGCTGGGCTGGCCCAAGGACTGCTGGAGGACTCAATCACCCCGAACACGAACATTTTGGAGACCTCCTCCTTAATGTACGCTCTGACCTTGTCAGTCACCCTGTAAGCCTTGTGCTTCACAGGAGGGCTGTCTCCGGTGTCAACGTTATGGACACACCAATGCGTGACACCCGGAACCAAGGAAAACAGATCCGGGAATTGTCCCAACAGTTGGCGACAATCCTGTTTCTGCTCAAGGGTCAGTGTGTCAGAGAGGACCACACCATCCACTGACCCGTCTTGCTCTTTAGCACACAGGAGGTCAGGAAGAGGCTCACTCTCCTCCTCCATTCCATCATCTGTAGCTAGGAGCATGCCCACTTCGGACCTTTCTAAGTGGGGCTTCAAACGGTTGACATGCAGGACCCGTAAGGGGTTCCTGGGAGATTTCAAGTCCACCAAGTATGTGACATCGCTCTTCTTCTCCACAACCTTAAACGGTCCAGTCCACCTGTCCTTGAGCGCACAAGGTTCCACAGGGGACATGACCCACACTTCCTGACCAGGCTGAAGCTCTACCAGAGTGGCATTCCGGTCATACCAACGCTTCATCTCCTCCTGGCTGGCCTCCAGATTTGCCTGAGCAAGTTCTCTGATGCGCCGAGTCTGGTTCCGAAAGGCCAGCATGTAGCTGTATACATCCTGGGGAGGTTTCCTGGGAGATTGCTCCCAGCCTTCCTTGACCAGACTCAAAGGCCCTCTTACCGGGTGACCGTATAAGAGCTCAAAGGGGCTGAACCCTAGAGACTTCTGAGGCACCTCTCGGTAAGCAAACAACAGGCATGGCAAGAGGACGTCCCATTTCCGCCTCATTGGTTCTTCAAGACCCATAATCATGCCTTTCAGGGTCCGGTTGAATCTCTCAACCAGCCCATTTCCTTGAGGGTGGTAAGGAGTGGTGAACTTGTAGGTTACCCCACACTCCTTCCACAGAGACTTCATATAGTTCAAAATGAAGTTGGTGCCTCGGTCGGACACCACCTCTCTGGGGAACCCCGTCCGGGAGAAAACACCCATCAGTGCCCGTCCCACCACGGGGGCCGTCACTGTTCTGAGAGGGATGGCTTCCGGTTACCTTGTGGCATGGTCCACCAAGACCAGGATGAACCTGTTGCCCAGGGCTGTCTTGGGGTCCAGGGGCCCAACAATGTCAATACCCACCCGGTCAAAGGGGGTGCTGACCACTGGAAAAGGTTGGAGGGGAGCCTTCTGCTTCCTTCCGCTTTTCCCACTTGCCTGGCAAGTGCGACAAGTCTTGCAATGGATGTCTACATCCCTACGCATCTGAGGCCAATAAAAATGGGTGACAAGCCTGTCATAGGTCTTGTCCTGCCCCAGATGTCCAGCTAACGGAACTTCATGAGCCAATCCCAGTAGGAAGGCTCTGAAGCGCTGGGGTACCACCAGCACACGGGCTGACCCAGGCTCAGCAGCCTTAGGCTCGCTATACAGGAGGTCGTTCTCCCAGTACACAAAATGTGATCCTGACTGATCACCTGAGGATTGGGCTGAGGCCTGCTGCCTCATGCCCACAAGAAAAGGGCACACTTTCTGTTCCGCACAGAATTCCTCCCTGGAGGGACCACCATCCTGCTGCCAATGGGTCAGCTCGGGCAGATCTCCCAGTTTGGCAATTTGTTCCCCTGTGGGCTCCAGGGCATCCCCCTCAGGGTCTACCTCCTCCTGGACCACCGGAACTACGGGGGCCGGTTTCGCGCGCCTCCTGCCTCTTCTCTTCACAGCTGGGTCCTGGGCCGTACTTTCAGGCTCCGGGACCCCATCAACACCCTTACTCGCTGTCATCGATCGGGTGGTTGCACACACCCACTCTGGCACACCCAACATTTTCAAGTGCGCCTCTCTCTCCACCTTAGCCCAAGGGGAGTCTTCCAAATCATTGCCCAGGAGACAATCGACAGGCATGGCGGGCCTCACAGCAACCTGAAGAGTACCTGAAACTCCCCCCCATTCAAAGGAAACCTGAGCTACCTCACACTCTTTCTGGGAGTTGTCGGCAGCTATCACGGGGTAGAATGCGTGGGGAACCACCTGCTCTCTGGACACCAAGTGACACTTGACAGCTGTCACACTCGCTCCGGTGTCTCTGAGAGCTTCCACTCTTTGGCCATTATTGGTCACCCACTGCCTATATTTACTAGTGTTACTAGGCAGAGGGGGTGGAGGGACCATTTGCATGTCTCCTAGCGAGACCAGGGACATCTCTGCGGGACCCCTCCCACCATGGACAACCATCTCCTCCCCTCCCAGGGCTACACTCGCCAACTGACGGGGGTGCACGCGGCAGTGCATTCGAATCCTTTTTGGGACACTGGGGGTCATAAAACCGGTGTCCCGCCTGCCCACAACCGTAGCAGGTTAGGGGGCCCCTATGAACAGGTTTACCCGTCGGGGCCCCTGGCTTCTTCTCAGGGGGAGGCTGGGAACCTTTCCCTTGGTTCCCTTGGGGATTACTTTGGGGCCCTTTCTGAGACTCCTTCTGTTTACCCTTGTCCCCCCACTCTTCTGCTGGGGACCCTGCCCACCTTTGGCTGAGTCTCCCACTGGACCCTTGTGGACCCTGGTACTGACCCAGCGGTCCGCCTCCTCAGCAAGTTTTCTAGGGTTAGATATCTTGCTATCAATCAGGTGCTGGCGCAGCTCTGGAAAACAGTTATTAGACAAATGCTCCCAAGCAAACAAATCATAAAGAGCTTCATAACTTTCCACTTTGCTGCCCTTTACCCAACCATCCATGGCTCTGCAAAAATAAGACACATATTCAACCCACGTCGTACCAGGCAACTTCTTACATTCTCTAAAAGCTTGTCTGTACTTCTCGGGGGTTAGGCCATACCGTAACATTAAAGCATCTTTCATATGAGCATACGACATCCTATCCGCAACAGGCATGTCTAACAGGGTATCTCTTCCCTCATTCACAAAGCGACCCCACAACCCCGCTCCCCAATTCTTCTCAGGGACCTGGTGGGCCAACAATGCTAACTCATATGCTTTAAACCATTGACCAATATCTTCATTCCTATTGTAATCTTTTATCACATCTTTCGGAAAGTAAAACTTACTTTCTGCAGGCTCGGATGGGTTGCTGCCACCAGAGGGATTCAACTCTAACTTCTTAGTTTGGATATCCAGCTCCCTCAACCTGGCTTCACGCTCCAAAGCTAACTTTTCTCGTTCAAACTCTAACTTTTTGATCTCCAACTCAGCTTCCCTTCTACCTCTTGCATTTTCTGACTCCAACTGCCCATTTATCTTTAGCCTTGCCATTTCCATGTTGTAAGCTCTCTCTTTCGCCCTTTCTTCTCTTTCTTCAGGGGAAAGACCTTTGGAGGAAACACTGCTACCGGGAGAGGACACAGGCCCATTCACTGGCACCTCCTCATCCCCTTCCCCTGTGGGTACCACCACCACATCAGAGGGATTTCTGGACTCCCACCAGGCCTGTAATGCTTTGCGAAAATCATCTTTTCTCGAGAGGCCTGTGGTAGGAACTTTAAACTGGTCGCAAAAGTGTTGCAGCTCATCTTTCTTGTATTTCTTAAGCTTATTCCTCTCAAACTCCTCCACAACAACAGCAGGGGCAGTGACTCCGTTTTCACTCATGGTTAAAACTGGCAGTGTTCAAAAAATCAAGCTTCAGGAAAGCGGAGAACAAAAATAGGATCCTTCCCAATTAGATTGTGACTGCGTTATGGTCTGCTTTCACTATGTAGTGCACACTAATCACTGTACATGAGTCATAAATGCAAGGTCCAAATCCTCACCGCTGCATCCAATGTTAGAACCAGCTGTCTCTAGTTGGCAGAGGTATGCACTTCTGACAAATAGGGACACTCCTTTTCTAATCAGGGCAAGGGGATCACACCCTTCGATAACCCCTGCTCACCCCCTTGGTAGCTTGGCAGAGCAGAACAGGCTTATCTCAGAGGCTGTGTGTTAAGCAATTATGACCACATACAGTAATACAGTGAATACACTACAAATGGACACGACACAGTAGTATTATAAAAATAAGTATTTTTATATAAGGCTTAGCACAAGACCAAATAACGAAAAACTGTACACAATCGGAATAAATACGTTGGGAAGGGAAAAAGGATAGTTCAAAGGTAGTTTCTTCTTTAGCACAAAGTCTTTAGTATCAAGCAAATCTTCTTCTTGGAAACACAGTTCTTAGCAACAGGGTAACTCACACGGGAGCTACACGACGTCGAGGCAAAGATACTCCAAAGGTTCGGCGTCGACCGCGAGGAGCGCTACGTCGAGCCTGGAGTCACACGGACCCCCCACAGCACAGTACCTTTAGAAAAATGAAGCACACGATGATCAGCGGCGTCGAGCAATCCGGCGTCGCGTCTTCGGTGTCGATCAGGCCTCAGCAGGCGTCGTCGTTGGTGATGCGGTTGCACAGAGTGAGCAGCGCTCACGGCGTCGAAGGGCACACAGGTGATGCGATCAGCAGCGGTGCAGACACGAGGTCCTCTGGAGCTAGAGCCGTACTCCCACTCACTGGCGTTGCTGCTGGCGTCGGTCGGGCCCAGCGTCCGGTCGTCGTGATTGCTGGTTCTTTTAGAGGTGCTGGATTCAAGCTTCCAGCAAATAGCACTTAGCAGATGACGTCCTTTAGCCCTGTGACTTCAGCAGGAGACTGGCACTCTTCCAGTCTTTGGAGATTTTCTTAGCAAGCGTGAGAGTACACACACAGTTCCTCTCTCTTGGTTCCTTGGCAAAAATAAAGAAGCACTGCAGGATTCCCCCAACAACAGCACACTGGCAGAAGGGGTAGGCAAGTCCTCAGATCAGCAGGCCTCTTGTCCTTGGTTAGAGGGTTCCTTGTCAGAAGTGATCTGATTTCTTAGTTCAGGGGTCCTCCTCTTATACCCCTTTTCGTCTTTGATCCCTTTGTCCATGCCGGGGATTTCCCAACATCCTGGGTCTGTTGTGGGTGGAGCCAGGCAGAAGCACCTGGCCTATTCACTGAGCAGGGCTGGGTCCTCAGATGCCCAGCAGGAGGTGGAGCCAGCATTGACACAGGCAGGAGCAGAGCTATCGGCCTCCTGGCAGGAGGTGGGGCTAGGATCGTCCATGGCAGGCACAGAGCCATCAGCCGCTTGGCAGGAGGTGGAGCCGGCATTGTATCAGGCAAGGCAGGCTATCGACAACTACTCTCCCCCTACTCTCAACGTAAATGTCCCACTCATCCCACACTGACTCATCCAGACCTGTGGAGCCACCCAGCTCCTGTCACACACACGCAAGACCAGCAGAAACCAGGTATGGTTAGACAAGAAAATAGACACTTTCTAAAAGTGCTATTTTCAAACCCAGAGTCCAAAAACCATCCACACCAACGGATGCGTAATTAAACCCCGAGTTCAGGGATACCAAACTCGACATTGCACCATGCTCCCCGAGCCAGTTAGGATCATAGCATTAATAATCCCAGCGGCCCATTCTAATCACTGGAGAGCAGGCTACCTCGCAATAGTGAAGAACGAAGATGGCAGTAATTCACTATTAGGACATGCCAACTTGGTCAGGCGTGTCCTACCTTACACTTCCAATGCACCCTGCCCGCGGGCCTACCATAGGGGTGACTAACATGAAGTCAAGGGAAGGTTAGAGGGGCTGGCAAGTAGGTATACTTGCGCAGCCTGCGTGACAGCACTAGGCTGCACGTGGGTCTCGCAATGACCGACCCGTAGACATTCTTTTACGAGGCCGCTCTTGTGGGTGGCACAACACGTGCTGCAGGCCCACGAGCGGCATTTGTATTTACAAGCCCCGGCACTCCTGGTGCACTAGACTAAAAACTGACAGTAAACCAAATAAGCCAAACATGGATACAATAGATACATCAATTTAACATTGGGAGCACTCGCGCTATGGCACTGATCAGCAGTGACACGGCGCCCAAAGCATATACCAGCAAAACATCGTAAAACAGTAGAGGCAAAACAGAAAAAATGGAGGAGAGACTCAAGCCAATGATGTCAGGTCTAACAGATAGCATAGTGGGGTTGGGAGCCAGGGTTTGGAGATAGGGATAGTGGCAAGGTTGAAGCCAGTGTTTTTGGAGAGGGTGGCAGTGCTTTGATGAGAAGTGGTAGAGTAGGTGGACCAACCCCATCTGTACCACTTGACTGCAATGGCCTCATGTGCTCCTGTATTTAAACTCTGATTGAGCAACGTTGTTTCAAAAGGTTTAGCTAACTGGTCCTGTTTTTCAAATTGTGCTTGTGCAAGCCTGTTTGGAAAGTCTCACCTTTTCCATTCCTTTTTTGTTTCAGTTTTATGTTTTTTGTGTCAGATACTTTAGAGCATTTTTCCTGATTGAGTGTTTGTTTTCTGCTGGAATATGCAAATTAACACTTAATATATTTGCAGGCTAGTCCTTTGATATGCATCACAATCCAGAAGTCTTAACCTGGCCCTCAGGAATCGGACAAGTGTGCTACCTGAGTGTGAAAGATTTCCATTTTCATGAATCTATCTCTGCTTGTGCAACTTTGCTTCAAATGGTTTCAGGTTTTCCTTTCTTTACATCTGCTAATCCACTTTTTCAACTGCGTTTCCACAAGCCTCTTTAAAAGGGATTTAATGCTTTCCATTGCAGTTTTATTTTAGTTTCATATTTAGTTTTTTTAGTCACAGGCACTTTGGAGCAGATTTTGAAGTGTTTTGAAATCTCATTTCCATTATTTTAAAAGGTTTTTCTTTTTCCTCTGATGCTGTTTTTTAGGTCTCGCCTGTCGATGCGCATGCGCATCGAGCAAGCGAGACTATAGGGGCTCATCCACTCTTTATCTAACTGCAAGGAATCGTGGCGATTCCTTGCAGTGCCCGTGACTTTTAAGGTCAATGCGCATGCGCATTAAGCTTATGCGCATGCGCATTAACCTTAAAAGTCACGGGCGCGTGCACGTCCGTGTTTGTTTACCCTTGCCTACTCTCTCTCTCCCCTCTCCGCCCCCGTTCCGCCCCCTCCCCTTCCCGCCGTGTCGCATTTCTCCTCCCCCCTCCCCTCTCTTCCCTCCGGCTTTTTTTTTGTTTTGTTTATTTTACCCGCCGTGTCTCCGATCCTTTCGCTCTCCTCCCCCCTCCTCCTCCCCTCCCATGCCTGCCTGCCTGCCTCAACTCTCCGCCTCCCGATCTTTTCCTAGCTCCTGATCTTCCTCTCCCCTCTCCGCCCCCGTTCCGCCCCCTCCCCTTCCCGCCGTGTCGCATTTCTCCTCCCCCCTCCCCTCTCTTCCCTCCGGCTTTTTTTTTGTTTTGTTTATTTTACCCGCCGTGTCTCCGATCCTTTCGCTCTCCTCCCCCCTCCTCTTCCCCTCCCATGCCTGCCTGCCTGCCTCAACTCTCCGCCTCCCGATCTTTTCCTAGCTCCTGATCTTCTCCTGCCGGGGTTCCGATTTCCCTTGCACCCCCGATCGTCCCCTGATTTCCTCTTGTTGGCTCCAGAGCTGCATCCATTCCGGAGACGAAGTGAAATATATAGCACATCACTAGAGTCAGTGGGAGCTGTAATGTGTCCGTTAGACCCCTAGGAGTCCTGCATTGATCTACATGCCGCTTTGCACATCCATGAGAAATGTGGTATTTTTTTTGTTCTGAGATGTTTTCTTGTGTTTTTCTCACGTGTGGAGCTTTCAAATGGGGAAATGTATTGCAGTAGTAGTGGAAATGTGATCGAAGGGCTTTCTTTGGTTCAACTTAGCTGTTGTGTGGCAGCCTGCCTTCAGCATAACTATTTGCTGTTTAGTCGAACTGCCTGGACACGTGGCTTTCTTCCATAAGCATTGTTCATAGCGTCTCTCGTTTTGTTGTTCAGTTTTGCATCTAGGGACTTTCATGTTTTGTTCGTGTATGCTGATGTACTAATTAATGGCTGTGGTCCTCAAAGTGCCTACATGCGCATCCCCTCCGCTCCCCCATGTTGTCGTCACTTACTTTGTAGTGTTCTAACTTTCTGAATCCTTCTTCTTTCTACCTTGATCGTTTCTCCTCCGCGATCTGTTGTCCGCCTGCTTCATTCTGCCTCTCCCCACCTCACCCCCCACCCCAATCCCCCGCCCGCCTTCCCAGCCCATGCCGTCTTCTTCCAGCCCACAGTCGCCCCTTCAAGGCCGTGTTTCGAAGCTGTGGCCGCCTCTCTCCCGGTGAACGCACTTGGATGTTACGGTGTGACTAGAGCGCCATGAACACATCCCCTCTCTGGCCCATGACGTAAGCTGGATTCCTTGGACGGACCACAGTGTTCTCGTGCTGCTGTCTCCATGTGGCTGTTGCTTAGCGACATGGCAGATTTCGCTTCTCAGCAGACAAGAGCAATGGACGTTTGCAGCACCACAGGCAACTTGCAGGGAGGCTCGCGCACTTCAAGGGGTCTCTTTGATGGTTCAAGGTAGGTTTTTATCTGAAACCTCCCGTGTATCTGCTCCCCTAGCATTAGATTGCCTTACTAACCTCTCTCTTGTGGGAAGCTGCACACCGCTTCCAATTCATCACTTTCTTCCTTCCCCAACCTGCATCACGACTCGCAGTGACCACAGTCCCCCAGCACTTGTCTCCATCCCCACACTCGTAGTGAACCATTCCACTCGCAGTGACGGGATCTGCTCGTCAATATATATCTCACATTGCCAGGGAAGTTTCCAGGCACTAAGCATAGTAGATAAATGAAAACATCTGTATAGTGCCCTTAGAGGAAACGATCCCTACGTTCTATTCATTGGAGCGACTGCGGGTTAATAGGTGTGACGTCATAAATACGGCACTCAGTTCATTTAGACATGTTGGCGCCAAAAGCTTTGTGCACTAGCGTCTCGGGAATACTGCAATCTAGCGCTCAACGAGGCCGGACAGCTGTGTTTCATCCTCTCGAGCACAGACCATATGCACAAACACAGGGGCAACCCTGACACCCAAAAGCTCACTTACGTACATTTGTAGTAAAATCATACATTTTTAAGGTAGTAAACTCACTCACTCACCCTCACTCATCCCACACCCTCACTCACCCTCACTCAACCCCTCACCCTCAACCCCTCACCCTCAACCTCTCACTCACCCTCACTCTCACTCATCCTCACTCTCACTCATCCTCACTCACCCTCAACCCCTCACCTTCACTCACCCTCACCCTCACTCACCCTCATCCACCCTCAACACCTCACCCACACTCACCCTCACTCACCCTCAACCCCTCACCCTCACTCACCCTCAACGCCTCACCCTCAATCACCCTCAACCCCTCACCCTCACCCACCTTCACTCACCCTCACTCACCCTCACCCTCACCCACCCTCAACCCCTCATCCTCACTCACCCTCAACCCCTCACCCTCACTCACCCTCAACCCCTCACCCTCACCCTCACTCACCCCCACTCACCCTCAACCCCTCACCCTCACCCTCACTCACCCTCAACCCCTCACCCTCACCCTCACCCCCTCACCCTCAACCCCTCACCCTCACACTCACCCACACTCACCCTCACCCACCCTCAACCCCTCATCCTCACTCACCCTCAACCCCTCACCCTCACTCACCCTCAACCCCTCACCCTCACCCTCACTCACCCCCACTCACCCTCAACCCCTCACCCTCACCCTCACTCACCCTCAACCCCTCACCCTCACCCTCAACCCCTCACCCTCAACCCCTCACCCTCAATCCCTCACCCTCACACTCACCCACACTCACCCTCACCCACCCTCACTCACCCTCACTCACCCTCACCCACCCTCACCCACCCTCACTCACCCTCACTCACCCTCACTCACCCTCACTCACCCTCACTCACCCTCACTCACCCTCACCCACCCTCACCCACCCTCAACCCCTCACCCACCCTCAACCCCTCACCCTCACTCACCCCCACTCACCCTCAACCCCTCACCCACCCTCACCCTCACTCACCCTCAACCCCTCAATCCCTCACCCTCACTCACCCTCAACCCCTCAGCCTCACCCTCACTCACCCTCAACCCCTCACCCTCACTCACCCTCAACCCCTCACCCTCACTCACCCTCAACCCCTCACCCTCACTCACCCTCAACCCCTCACCCTCACTCACCCTCACCATCACTCACCCTCAACGCCTCACCATCAACCCCTCACCCACCCTCAACCCCTCACCCTCACTCACCCCCACTCACCCTCAACCCCTCACCCACCCTCACCCTCACTCACCCTCAACCCCTCAATCCCTCACCCTCACTCACCCTCAACCCCTCAGCCTCACCCTCACTCACCCTCAACCCCTCACCCTCACTCACCCTCAACCCCTCACCCTCACTCACCCTCACTCACCCTCAACCCCTCACCCTCACTCACCCTCACCATCACTCACCCTCAACGCCTCACCCTCACTCACTCACCCTCACTCACCCTCAACGCCTCACCCTCAACGCCTCACCCTCAACGCCTCACCCTCAACGCCTCACCCTCACTCACCCTCAACACCTCACCCTCACTCACCCTCAACACCTCACCCTCACTCACCCTCAACACCTCACCCTCACTCACCCTCAACACCTCACCCTCACTCACCCTCACCATCACTCACCCTCAACCCCTCACCCTCACTCACCCTCACTCACCCTCAACCCCTCACCCCCTCACCCTCACTCACCCTCAACCCCTCACCCCCTCAACCCCTCACCCTCACTCACCCTCAACCCCTCACCCTCACCCACCTTCACTCACCCTCACTCACCCTCACTCACCCTCACCCACCCTCAACCCCTCACCCTCACTCACCCTCAACCCCTCACCCTCACTCACCCTCAACCCCTCACCCTCACCCTCACTCACCCCCACTCACCCTCAACCCCTCACCCTCACTCACCCTCAACCCCTCACCCTCACTCACCCTCAACCCCTCACCCTCAATCCCTCACCCTCACACTCACCCACACTCACCCACACTCACCCTCACCCACCCTCACTCACCCTCACTCACCCTCACCCACCCTCACTCACCCTCACTCACCCTCACTCACCCTCACTCACCCTCACTCACCCTCACCCTCACTCACCCTCACCCTCACTCACCCTCACCCTCACTCACCCTCACTCAGCGCAACCACAGCATCTTCACTAAATATATGTAATAAACTTTAAGCTATTGGCAATATAAAATAAAATCCATTTTATTTACTTATTAATTATTGATTGTTTTTTAAAGCCATTGATTTTTTTAATATCAATACATATAAGTCACAGATAAGTCCCGTTAATACAAAACATGTTGCTTTACAAATGCTAGAGGTGTCACATTTACAAAAATTATAACTATTGGCTTTGTAAAGAAGAAAGCTATTAATTTAGCTATTTAGAAAAAACAACACATGAATAAAAAACAAATAAATAAATAACACCTATAGCTCAAACTTTCCTACTGCGAGACCTATTGCATTTCCAATGCAATAGGTCTCGGAGCATTTGAGTTAGAGCTTTTAGAAATGTTTATGGCTTTTTTTTTTTAATTCTTTAGCATTGGCTACAGGAAACAAAAATGCTAAAGATTTACAAAAAAACCCATAAACAATTCTAAAAGCACTAACTCTAATGCTGCGAGACCTATTGCATTTCTAATGCTTGTTCTATTGGCGTATGTAAAGTACTAGCTAATATATTTGACGACCACGTCAAGTGAAAGAGTACCAAAACCTGGAAGAGAACTCAAACTTGACCAGAAGGATTTGAGAAATGCACCACCTGACTGCAAAGTACTTCTTTTTTTCTGAATTTATCTTTGGTCATGCAACTTTGCTTGAAAAGATTTCCGGTTTTCCTTTCCCTGATCTTGTTTTTAAACTGCGTTCATGCAACGGCATGAGAAAGATTTTAGTTTTTTTGTTATGATTATCTTTTACAGAGTTTCATTTTGGTTTCATGTTGGCATTTAGAATAGGCTTTGGTGCACTTTAGAATAATGTTTTCCATAAATGGTTTCCTTTTTTTTCTTAATTTCCCTTTGGATATGTGAAGTAACACAATATATTTGCAGGTCAGTAAGTGACAGTACACCACAACCCCATGGATGACTCAACCTTGTCTGGATAGATTTGGCAAGTGCACCACTTAACTGCAGAGAAGGTCTGTCTTCCTGTATGTATTTAAACTCTGCATGTGCAACTTCTCTTCTTAAGGTTTCAAACTATCTTTTCTTTGCAGCTGACTGTTGTGTTTTCTAAACTGCATTTGTGCATCTCCATTTGAAGACATCCATTCGCCATTGCGATTTTGTTTTAAACCTGCCTTTGTTTTTTTTTTACTTGCAAGTTCTGTAGAGCAGGATTTAGTGCTTCTTCAAATCGCGTTTTCCGTAACAATATGTACTCTTCGTTTTTTTACGCAATTGCGTTGACATTCTTTTCTTTGGAGTGCATGAAATAACACGCAATGGGGCTTATTTACGAGCCCCTCGTGCCACTTTTGCGTCACGTTTCCCATGTTAAAAGTGATGCAAAAGTGGCGCAAGGGGCTTGTAAATCTACCCTGATGTATTTACAGGTCAGTACAGTGACCGGGCACCACAACCACGATAAGGATTCAAACGTATTTAGAGGGTAGGACGAATGTGCCACCTGACTGTGAATAACTTCAGGCTTCCTAGGGATCAACCATCCACCTCACTGAAGGGGTGATGGAAAAGTTCGTCCAGCCTGTGAAAGCCATGAAGAATTAATCACATTTGGCAATGCAAATAACAGTAGCAGACAGGCACCGAGATTACAACAACGTGATGCAATGCTGAGAGCAGAGTGATCTTTATGCAATATTACAGCTAGCCAAAGATTGATCACACCCAAACCAAATGTTCATACACAATACATTTGACAAGTAATTTTGAAAAACTGGAACAAAGGCGGCCCTCAAGGTGTATCTCTAGTTCAAAAGACAAATACAATGAGACATTTACCAACAGTCAGCCTCTTCAATGATATACACAGTGGATGTTGTTCTGCTAATCAAATTATCAGTACCATCATAAGGACAAAAAGTGAATCATGGGGCATCTCTGAGCTGTGGCATTAGGCAATATAAGCCCTATTCTCGAATGTATCACATGTCATGGGTGAGACATTTGTACGGAGCACCTCATAATTCTATAAATAACGTTGCAGATGATACAGTCAAAAGTAAGCTTAACATCGTGTGCCCAATCTTTCCTGCTCACACATTACGCGCCTATTGGAGACCTTGAGTTTTCACACCAAATCCCCACTTGGAATACAAAACTGAGTATGACATGTTGGGGCACTGCAAACAAAAGCATCCGTTTCAAGAAGGTTATCTCACAGAAAGCTACGCTGCAGATGACCTGAAAAAGCAATTGCAAAATCGAAAGGTCGGTGTCACACTTAATGAGGCACCAGATGCTGAAGGACAGTGCTTGTTTTGAAGTGGCCTCATCAGATGGTCACCATAGAATCCAGATGCACCTAAGAGACAAAACATTCCTCTTGAAGTACAACCATGGGACTGCAGCACAAGCAGCCGTGAGGGTCATTAGAGATTACAATACCTTTCAGAACGTTTTTTCCTTTAATACAGACAATGCTGCACATATGCTCAAGGCACATACCATTGCTTTAAGAAATCTAAATGTCAGCACATTGCACATCACCTGTTTTGTCCACATCACAACTCTGTTGGGGATTTGTTCTGGAAGCATTTGTGTGGCCCTGATGTCTTCCTGCTGTTTTTCTCATGAATCTTGTACATGACTGATAGCAAAATGGGAAGGTCCCTACAAAACCTTGCGAGACCCATGAAATGAAACCGCAAATGGCACCTGGACCTTCAAGTACAAAGTGGAGTTCTTGGTTTTCTGCTATTCAGTGCCACTGCAAGCACTTCAAATGTGATTATGGGTTTCTAGGGTATCTTGGTGCTGAATAACAGATGTTTATTGACAGTCTTGCTGGGGTGCAGGGGGTGTGAAAAGAAAAGTAGTAGGATGCAATTGTTTTTATAACAGACAACAACATTTAAATATTTGGAAATAAACTGCACACATTTTTCAAAACATATCATCAGCTAGTAAATCACACATGAAGCACATTGTTTTGTAGTACTGCAGTGTGATGGAAACAAAGATTCCAATAGGATCTAAACAAATCAATATACTTTATCTGCAAATTAAAAATATTTCCTGTAACCTGATTTCCACGTGGTATTGTTTGTGTGCTATATAGCTTCATCAGTAAAACTCATGTCAGTGTGAATTGTGTTGCCATTTCAATGGAAAATGTGCCGTTTTTAAATGTCAGTTTTCTACCAAACCATGCACCATGCAAAAGGCATCCCTGTCTCCATTCCACACCCTCACAAATCTACATGTTCTTTGTGTAAAGTTATGATTTTTCACTATGTCTATGACGTCAGTTATGTATGGCAGCATCCCCATTCTGAAAATTGTTCCAGCACCACTGCCCTACTTGATAAGCCTGACTTCTCACCCATGGGGGTCTCAAGGCGCTGGGGGTAGGGGAAGGCTGCAAGTCCAATTGGGCGTTGTGGTTTAGTCGAAGAGCCAGATTCTGAGATCCTTCCTGAATTGTGTCAGCGACTGGGCTAGGCTGGGGAGGAGAGGCAGGTAGTTCCAGGTTTTGGCGGCGAGGTAGGAAAACGAGCTTCCATTGGTCCTGGTCTTGCCAATCTGAGGGATGGTGACAAGGGCCAGTTGGGCAGAGCAGAGGTATCTGGTGGGTATGTGGAATGAGAGGCCGTGGTTCACGTAGGCTTCGTAGGCTTCTGTGAGGAACATGAAGGAGGCTCTTTGTTGATTGGCAGCCAGGGGAGTTCTTGTAGGTGATTGGAGATGTAGCTGTGGTCTGGATGTTGAGGACCAGTCTGATTGTCGTGTTTTGAACATTCTGTAGTTTCCTGGGGAGTTTCTGGGTGACACCTGAGCAGAGTGTGTTGCTGTAGTCGAGTCTGCTGCTGATGAGTGTGTGGGTGACCATCTTTCTGGCTTCAGTGGGGATCCATCTGAAGATATTTCAAAGCAGGTGAGGTAAAGAGAATGGAAGCATGATGAGGAGACAGCATGGATCTGGCGGTGGTGCGCGAAGACCTGAGTGGGATGCCGAGTTTTTGTCCATGGTCTGTGGGGTGGGTATGGGGGGGTTCCTAACGCGGGGTGCCACCAGAAGTCTCCCCAAGCTGAGGAGTTGGGCCCCAGGATGAGGACTTCTGTCTTGTCCAAGTTGAGCTTGAGACAGCTGGCTTTCATCCAGGTGACGATGGCCTTCATCCCATCGTAGATGTTGTTTCTGCAGATTATGGGTTTGTTGGTGAGAGAGAGGATCAGCTGGGTGTCGTAGGTGTAGGAGATGATGTTGAGTCCATGGTTCCTGACTATTGCAGCAAGCTGGCCCATGTAGACTTTGAGGAGGGTGGGGCTTAAGGAAGAGCCCTGGGGGATTCCGCAGCCCACCTCTGTGGGTTCTGAGAAGAAAGGTGGTAGTCTGACCCGCTGTATTCTACCAGTGAGGAAGGAACGGATCCACTCCAAGGCTTTGTCATGGATGCTGGCATTATGGAGTCTTGTGCTTAGGGTGGGTTGGGAAACGGGGTAGAAGGCGGCCAAAAGGTCGGGGGAATGTGGCTGCTTTTTCTCCCTGGTCGAGGAGGGAGCATAAATCATCGGTGGGGGCAAGGAGAGCTGTCTCTGTGCTGTGGTTGTTTCGGAAGCCGGATTGGGAGGAGCCCAGGATGTGGTTGGCTTCAATGAACTTAGGGAGTTGGACGTTGATGGCCTTCTTGATGACCTTGGCTGGAAAGGAGAGCAGGGAGATGGGTCTGAAATTCTTGAGGTCTGTCGGGTTAGCAGAGGGTTTCCTCATCAGAGGGTTGATCTCTGTGTGTTTCCAGTCATGGGGAAAGGTGGGGGTCTCGATGGAGCAGTTGATGGTGGGGTGTAGTTTGGGGGCAATGGCGGTGGCGGCGCTGTGGAAACTGTGGTGGGGCAGGGATCCAAGGGGGCTCTGGAGTGAATGCTCTTCATGGTCTTGAGAGTGTTGTCAGTGGCGAGTGGGGTCCAGTTGAGCTGGATCTGTTGGGTTGGTGTCATCGCATGTGGTTCTGGTGGGTGATATGGGCAGGTCTTGGGTGTTAAAGCTGTCGTACATCTGGTTGATCTTGTGGTGGAAGTATGGGCCGAGTTTGTTGAAGAGGTCTTGGGAGGGTGGGACTTCATTGGTCTCACTGTTAGGTTTGGCAAACACCTTGACAGGCACGACTCGATCCATTGCCTCGCACACCAAAGGCTCCCATGCCACTAGAATTCCCTGATGGACCGCATTCTCCATTAAGATACGAGGCCAATTCAGATTCCTAATCGGCCTAGCCACCGCACTGGTCTTTCAACATAGCCACACAGCCATGAAGAGTCACAGGAAGACTCCCATTTTGTGACGAAACACGTTGGCTGGTTGTTTCTTTGTTGTTGCTCTAATAAATACTTTTGAACGAACAATCTGGTGTCGACCACTAGAATTGCTACAATACAAGACATTTCCAACAGTGAGATATCCTCATAACGTGTGCCAAGGACATAATTTAAGTAGCTCACAAAGCTAGCTAGATAGAAATGGAGCATTGAACAATGGTAAACGATTAAAGTTGAGGACTAAGCAGGGTGTGCTTGAGTGGTGACCCTTATAGAGTGGAGCTCTAGCGTTTTCCGAAGAGGTCAGTCTTCAGCCATTTTGGTAGCCATTTACCTTTTACTCTTGTCTGCCAGTGATGAATCTCTCTGTAATATCTTGTCCTGTCACACTATACATGCTTTGTTAGCATAGGGAAGGAGAGATAGATGTGCATACTTTTACTCACCAGGCAATGAAGAGTTCAAAGCACTAATTGTGAACACTGCATGGGCACCTATACTGCTGTAGATGGACACACTGATTCTTAACTATGCTTTCAGAACAGTAGGCTGAATTTTGGGATTCTATTTCTTTGCAAGATAAAAGTCTTCATTTGGAACGTATGATCAACCCATGTGTTATTTATGGGGTAACCACATATTTAGTTGTGATAACTTCCTGTGTTATCTCCTTCCTGGCATGGAACCATCCTAAGATAGAGCTGGTGCAATTGATTTGTAAATGCAGATTTTAAATGACATATATACAAGGTTTACATGGCTAGGAAAAAGTCCTGTAATGCAATCACAGATGCCTGTTAGGACATATTGGCTTAAAGATTCCCAAGAGTCAGTCCTGTTTGAGAACACATCTTGTCAGTGGAATACATCTGAAGTAACTTGAATGATTAATCATATATGTTTTATGAAAGGATAGACATTATCACACAATAACTAGTGTCCCTAGTAGGACTGCGAACACACACAAATGGACAGTATTAACAATTATGCATTTCCCACGCTAAATGCTCATTTGTCTTTCTTGCTAAATGATATATTGCTTCAGACGAACATTTATTTAGCCTTTCTTTCCCCACCGTATAACCAGCAATGTTGTCTTCTTAAATGTACGACAGTGAGCAAAGACCCTATGGGGCATATTATCAAGGGGGTTTATCTCCGCTTTTTTGGCTTTAAAAGCCAAGAAAGCGGAGATAAAATTATCTCCCTATTACCAAGCTGTCGCTAACACCAGTTAGTGACAGCTAATAGGAGATAGTGACCATCTTGGGCCCCACTTTGCATGTCAGTGATATTTATCACTAATGATATGCAAAGTGGGCGTGCCAAGATGTTAGCGACTGGAAACAGTCCCTAACATCGCTATCTCCTATTACCAACTTTTGGAGATATTCGCGCTAAGCGCGAATATCTCCAAAAGCTAACACCTGCCCTGAGCAGTTCTTAGCCATGTTATCCAATGGGAGGTGGAGAACATGGCTAAGAGCATTAGCTCGGTAATGCATGAAGATCGCTGACTTTTCAGCGATATTCATGATTGCGGCCGTTTTTTATCGCATTTGCGATAAACCTTGCTAATAGCCAGGTTTATCTGGGATAAAAATCGCCGATGTGCGGCGATAATTTTTGTCTCTAAACAAGTTAGAGACAAAAATTATCGCTAGTTGTTGGTAATATGCCCCTATATATCTTACCTTATGCGATTCATGTAATATCTTCTTGGAATGGCTTGGTTTCTGTAAATTAAATGTGCAAAAACATTTTTCTTCAGCATGTAAGAAAACATTTCCCAAGGTCGGTTGCATCTTGAACACTCCACTGGTGTCATCTGAAGGTAGAATACTTAATAAATACGGGATATCATTTATTGAAATAAACCTCCAAATAAGGACTACTGTAATACCACAGTAGATTTCATTTACATTTATTGTTTTCATTTACAAGTTGTTTATATCAGACGCCATTAACCTTGTTGGATGTTAGAGGTCCGCCCTGAACAATGCAATACTGGTGTGACCTGAAGCAGATGGAAGTGTGATGCTCGTATTGCTGATGCTGCAATCTCCAGGTTTGAGGTGCCCTAGTACAGTGATAAGGTGATAAGGAAAAACTGGACCAGTCATGCCAGCACGGCAGTCTCAAACAGGGTTTGTGTGAATGCAATGGGAATTCAGGAACCCAATCTTCCTAAACTTATTTTTTTAATGATAATAATCCTAAAGTATTACAACAGACTATTTTCTTATGAACAAAAAGAAAAAAGTCAGTATTATGTTCGACCGTAATTTTATGTTTTACATTTTTTTGGGAGTCCAAAATTATCTATATGTTTTTAAATGTTCTCCTATTGACTGGAATCTAGTAGCACACATCAGGGTGCATGCCCACCTAAAGGTTTCATTTATGGCACTTCCTACTCACAGCCTCAGGGCGCCTGTGCACAGAGGCGTAACAAAAGCACCTGCAGCCCCTGCAGTTTGGTGGGGGGGCACCAGTACTCGGGGGGGGGGGGGGGGTGGAGGGGGGAGGGAGCTCAAGCCCTGGCATGTCCCTTGCCTGAGAGATCAGGACTGGGCCTGGAGCCCTGCAAATACGTTGCATGGAGGCCTCCTCACGTTTTGTTACACGACCGTCCGCATGATATATCTCACGGTGATTCAAAGCATGGGATTTCATTGACTGCTGTGATTGGGGAATGACACATGACACTGGATGTCATGTGACAGTCCCTGCTTAAGGTCTATGCCACTATGGAGAACGCCCTGTCATGAAACGATTGTACTACTGAATATCAACCTGAAGAATATCGACATACAAGAATATTGAGGACAGAATACAGAGGGACAAAATATTGAAAGTAAGTGCATGTAGGGAAGTGTATATTTTCTATTCCTAATTCCACATCTACGTACCATGAGGATATATATGTACCACATAGGTACATATATGTAGGTAAAGAAAATCTAGGTTTCCATACCTGTAGATATTGTTTCCAATGTTTTGTCCTCGATATTTAGATTCATTGATATTCCAACTCCAATATTTACTATGCTCACAATAAGATATGGATTATTTTCATAAACATTCCCCCATAACTATGTTCTTAATTAACATACATTATTCAAAGCCTAGCATAACAAACTGCTCTACTGCAAAAATGGTCTTTCTTTACCCTCACCCAAACTCACTCTAACAATGACCCCCAAACTTAAGGGTCCATTAGGATGGCGGACGGCCTGTCGGGGGCCGGTACCGTCCGCCACAAGGCCGGAGGAACCGTGCCCCCAATTAGGATGCACCCGCGGGTGCATCCCACATTTTTAACATTGCGGCGGACGTTACTTACAGCACCGGCTGTCGCAATGTGAAAAATGCTTGTTGTGAGTTTGACAGCACAACATGACAGGCACCGCGCGGTGCCTGCCATTTTGTGCTGTCAAACGACCACCCCCATGTGCACCCCCCACCTCACCTTCACCCTGGGGGCCCGTAACGGGCCGCAAAAGCAGGAACCGTATGCCTTTTCGTGGCGGCATTGCCACCACGGAAAGGCATTCCTCCCAGGCCATCCTAATATGGCTGGCGGTGTCTGATAGACACCGCCACCATATCAGACCTTTTCCTTGCGACCGCGGCGGAAAAGCGGCAGACGGTCTTCCCCTCCGCCATGGTCTCCCCCGCCATTGTAATATGGTGGGGGGAAGAAAGGGGGCGGACGGACAAGGATGGCGGACGGCTCGGCACCGCCTGCATGGCGGTGGCGATCCGTCCACCATCCTAATGGACCCCAAAGTTTTTTATTTATGTATTTGCTTCACAGCTATAACATTTTGGACAATATTAGTACATAGTGCAACGTATGGATGTGGTAGTTAACAAAGCCAAAAAGTCAACAATATGATGCATGAGTGTTAACAGTCATCTTAATACATACATCTACCAATAAGAAACAAAAGCACATAAACACACCGAGTCCCAGCCCTTCGAGTCAAAGGATAGAGGAGATCAAAAGACCTATCATTTACCTCCCATGTTCTGCCACAGCTATGTCTGAGGACATCAGAGCAATTCTGCATTACACTAAGCAGGAGTGTGGTGCCGATGGACACTTTACAGGACATGCTAGCTGTCATTTCCACAACATGCTTTGAAATGAGTGCTGCAGATTTCATCCTTAGGGAGATAGATTTGATGCTACCAAGTATGGCAAATAATACTACACTGCTGCCACGACTAAGCAAAGTGGAGCAAGAGAGCCCACATATGGTCAGTGATGCTGGACCACTTTTCAAAGTGGGAGTGCTGCCATCAATGTTACATCACACAAGGCGTAGGGATTGAGAAAAATCCAAACTTCACGCAAACAAATAGGTAAAGTAATTGATCCATGTCCATTCAGCAGTAGGGTGGTAGGGGTGTAGCATGTAGCCGCTGCAGCAACTGGAGCCCACTGTAACTGTAATATACAGACAGCACTTTTTTTATTGAAACACCCACTAAATTTGCAAAGACATGCAACTCTAATGATAAAACTATATAGTCCACAAACCAACGTGTGGAAATCAGTTTCAGTGAATAATTATCATTTACACAGCAATAAGTGTCTTGATTGGTTTTGATCCTGTTAAAAATATTTGTTTCCATCTCACTTCAGAATTATAAAAAAGTGCTTCAATTGTGCTTTCCTAATAAAGCTGGTATATTTTGAAATATCTGAACAGTCCAGGTATTTAAATGCTGTTGTGTTACAAAAGAAAACATCCTGCAGGAGTGGTTATTTACTTTCTGACTTCCATGGACCCCTAGGATGCAGCTGAGTGGTCGGGTGCAATGTGGGCTGGCCGGGCGGCAGGAGGAGCTGGAACAAAAGAACCCATACTGAATCATTACTTGAAGCCCAAGACCCGACTCTAACCAATTTCAATGATTTGAATCATAAAACCATTTACATAAAATAAACTGAAACAAACAATCATCAAATGAAAACACAAATTATGTAATATTTTATTTTGTTCACAATCATTTAATAGGAAATTTGGAGGTTTCCTAAACTCAATTCAGGCCACTCATCCTCCATACTTATTCTGTATTGTGCACTGTTGCTTCTCCTATGATTTAGGATACTAACTTAATTTTTTGTCTCTAATTTCAAATTCCTTCACATCTACGGAATGTTTTAACATTTTCAATTGCCTGCTTTGCTTCTTTATTTCTATACACTTTAGTCATCAAATATTACTTAATTTTCTAAGCAGCTGCGGACCTCATATGTAAGCTTGTAGACCCCCAGGAGTTACCGGACCACAGGTTAAGAATTAGTATCCTACGGACTTTTCTTTCAAACTCCCTGTACTCCACAAAGGCTACCAGATAGTTCACTTGCAAGGTGTAAAGTGTTTATGCAGCACTTCAAACAGCCATAAAATGGAACACAACAAAAGAAAATTCCCAATTTAGAGGGGGCCATTCAGGAGGGGCTTGCGCTGCAAAATCCTGTATCGATGATGCATTGAGCACAAGCTAGTTCTGAAGAAGCTGCAGGGCTTGAAATGCTGAGTCCTGCATCACCTTCAAGTATGCCATTGATGAGGGACTTGCGATAAGAAGGCCTTTGTTGGACTTGGCCCTTTTTGCAGGGCATCCCAGAACCTTTGGCCTTCCTCATGTATTTTTCTGACCTGTTGTTGGTTGAGTTATGTTAGATTTGGGGGTATCTAGTTGGCACAGGTAGGTACATGTGACAAATAGGGACCCTTGGCTCTAGTCAGGATAAGGGGATTTCACTCCTAAAATAACCCTTGCTCACCCCCTTGGTAGCTTGGCACGAGCAGACAGGCTTATCTAAGAGGCAGTGTGTAAAGCATTTGTGACCACATACAGTAACCCAGTGACAACACTACAGATGGATACCGCACAAGGGTTTTTTAATCAAAAATAAGTATACTTTATATAGAGTTACCACAAGACCATAAACAACAAAAATACACAATACCGTTACCTTAAGATGGTAGATTTAGCTTAGTTAAGTTCAGTTCTTAAGATGGGCCACTTTGCGTCAATGTACCTTACGATGCGTTGCGTTTCCATGACAAGCAATGTCGCAGTGAGGGAAATGCGGCAAAGTTCAAGTACAAAGAAATAAAGACGTGCAGATCTTCCAGATGCAGCACGCTTCTCTGGGGATTCGAGAAGTTCTCGGTTCGATGCGTGGACTGCAGCAGCGACACCCTTGTTCAGCGATGCAACGGCAACAGCTTCATCTCTGACACTCTTCTCCCACAATGCTTGAAGCTTCCGCACAATGCAACAACTACAGGGGGCGACATCCACGATGCAACGGCAGCAGCTCTGATGGCGGAGCGCTTCTCGGTGATGCAAGGTGCTTTTCTTCAATGCGGTGCAGTGCGACAGTTCCAGCGGCGACACCCTTGCTCAGAAGTGCGACGGCAATGTCAGCTACGACGACATGCTCCGACCTTGTTGCAAGACTCTTCTCTCAATGCGGTGCAGTGCAACAACTCCAGCAGCGACACCCTTGTTGAGAAGTGCGACGGCAGGCAGCAGCGATGGTGACACGCTTCCTCTTCATTGCGGCATGCTTCTATCTATGCGGTGCAGTGCGACAACTCCAGCGGTGACACCCTTGTTCAGAAGTGCGACGGCAGCAGCAGCCACATGCTTCAATATCATTGTGTCGCTCTTCCAGCTCCTTGCGACAAGCAGTTCCTCAGAATGCCCAAAACAGTAGCAGGCACTTCCACAAGAATTCTGGGGAGCTGGGGGTTGAAGCCTGTTGTCCCTGAGACTTCAGCAGGAGACAAGCTCTTGTTCAAGCCCTTGGAGATCCTTCACAAGTTGAAAGCAAAGTACACCACAAAGTTCCTTTCTCCTTCCTTTGGCAGTAAGGCAACCACTGCAGGCCAATCCCCCAAGCAGCACTTCAACTTGGGAATAGTCTCTCCTCAGTTTCTTCAGGTTCCTCTCCTCAGTAAAGGATTCTTCATGTAGTCCAAAAGTAATCTAGTGTCTTGGGATCAGGGTCCCAATATTTATACCCCAAAATCCTTTGTTCTCTGAGGAGAGAGGGGCCTTTGCCCAGTCCAAACCAGTTCTGAAGCACTCTGTTTACCAGACGTCTCCTTTCTTTTCACGGTGCAGGGCAGAAACATCAGACGGCCCACAGGAGGTGGTGCCAGCATTATTGAAGGCAAGTACAGTCCTGAAGCACTTTTGTTTACAGGACACCTTCTCTTCTTTCAGTGTGCAGGGCAAAGACATCAGCCGCTCCCCAGAGGGTGAGCTAGCATTGTGGAAGGCAGGCACAGCCCTATTCAAGGTTCAGGTGCAACTCCTCGCTCCCATCTAGATGCAGATCTCTCTAGTCACCACTGGGCTGACTCAGCCTGTCTCTTGGAATCCCCTAGCCCTATCACTCACAAAACCAGACAAAGGAATCCACAGCCTAGCAGAGGCAGGCTTGAAAGGTTAGACATGCAAATACTTACTTTCTAAAAGTGGTATTTTCAAACACAGAATGTTAAACCCAACTTCACTAAAAGAGGCATTTTATCATTCTGAGTCCAGGGATACTAAACTTGAATTTCTACCATGTCCTCTGAGTCAATTAGGATTATAAAATGTAATCATTCTAACAGCCCATTCTGGCCTATGGAGAACAGGTAGCCTTGCAACAGTGAAAAATGAGAATGGCTATAATTTACTATTAGGACATGCCACACACACCAGGGCTTGTCCTACCTTATACTTACAATGCACCCTGCCATTAGGCCTACCATAGGGGTGACTGATATGAAGAGAAGGGAAGGTTTAGAGACTGGCAAGTGGGTGCACTTGCCCAGTCAGCATGACAGTACCAGACTGCACGCAGGCTCTGCAATGGCAGACCTTAGACACATTTTACAAGGCTGCTTCTGTGAGTGGCACAAGCAGTGCTGTAAGTCCACCAGCAGCATTTGGATTCACGCACCCTGAGCACACTCAGTGCACAGTACTAGGATCTGAAAAGTAAAACAAATAGCCAAACATGGAACCACTGATTAATGCATCAATTTACAATAGGGAGCACTGGCACTGTGGCACTGGATAGCAGTGGCACAGTGCCCAAAGCATCTAACACCAGCAAAAATACGTGAGGCAACAGCAATGGTGCCAGGTCTAACAAGTTAGGACTCTGGGCACTATATCAATGCTGATTAGTGCTAAAGTGCATGTGCTCTCTATGGTAAACTTGGTAAGATTGGTCTACACCTGTTTGGCTTATTTAATTTACCTATCAATCCCTTGTACCGTGGTATCTCACACACCCTGCTACTGGTGGATTTGCAGCGCTTCTAGCACCACCCCTCAAAGTAGCCTTTCAAACCTGCCTCAGGCCTCTGCCACTGCTGGGCCTGCTCTCGCAAATACTGCAGCTGTAATATGGCACATAAAGTTGTTGCCACGTCTGTTACTCCCCTTTTACTACATATCAGTCACCCCTAAGGTAGGTCCTAGCCAGCCCTATGGTCAGGGTGCGTTATAGATAAAAGGTAGGACATGTGGCATGTCCTGGTAGTGACAAACAGCATATTTGGCTTCTTACTGCTGTGAGGCTGTACTCTCATAGGAATGCATTGAAGATTGTCTGATATATGCTTCAGTGGTAATTCCTGACATGAGAGGGGTAGCGGGTCAAAGTTTGGTATGATTGGAATAGTGGTAATAAATGCAGTGTATTGGTGAGTTATTACTGTTTTAGAAATGCCACTTTTAGAAGTAGGTATTTCTGTGTGCTATGTGTCTTTGTGCTTGCCTGTTGACTGTCAGGCCTTGGAGTGTTAGGGGCTGGGGAGGTGCAGTGTGTCCAGAGTCTGGATGAGTCAGTGCTAGGCTGAATAGGCCTGGTCTGCATTTAGAGTGGTGGGAAGAGTAGCACCTGCACCTGAATAGAGTTGTGCCTGCCTTCCACAAAGATGGCTCTGCCTCCCCTGTGGTGTGTCTGTGGCCAGGGCTTATATTTACAATGGGGAGTGTGGTGTACTTTTTAAGTGCCCCCAGAATTGGTTCTAACTGGATCCAAGGCCCTGTACCAGGGCAGAAGAAAGACTTGGTGCACTATAAATATGGGGGCTGTGACCCCATGTCTTTTGAGCTTGCTTGGAACTGACTTGGACCGGAAGTGCACCCTGCCAGGGTGAACCGGCATGAGTCTCAGCTGCTGCCTTCTAGGTGGTTGGAGGGGCTGTCCTCTGCTGGGAGGCGCTGCATGCTGGCTTGCCTGTGCCCAGCTCTGCCCTGGTGGGCTTCAGGACCAGAGTGCTGCCTGCTCCTTGTTTGTATTCTCAGGTGGGAGGCAGCCTGAGCGCTTTATTGATGGTTGCCCTCTGAATCCAGCGTGGGGTATGTATGTGTAAGTATTGCTACTTGTTAAGCGCAGCTGTCACCCAAAGGGTATCCTGGCGCTGTGAGCGCTCTACCTCTGGTGCCTGGGAGGGGCATTGTGCCGGAGCAGCGTGGTGACAAAACTGAAGAGCTCTTTTTGCCCTACAGCACGGAAGGGGGCAGCGCTGCATGCACCCCTGCTGCCAGACGTATGGTTCTGCAGCTCGGGCTCTGCTGCGCGGTCCCAAGGTGCAAATAAGCATAGAACCAGCACTTAATCATGGCCGGGGATTTCCCATGGGACGTGGGTGGCGAGGCTGCCTCGCCGGAAGCCGACAAAACACCCGGAAGCCAGGTTGAGGCAAAGCCTGGTTGTGGGTGGGGCCGCCCCAGAGAGTGAAACCGCCGAATCCTGCTCCCGCCTCGCAGGGAGCTGATGCGGCTGATCTGAGAAGCGAGAACACTAGCCTGCTCCTGGGTCCCTGCTCTTGGTGTCAGCACTGAAGGGGCTGCATTGCCTTAGGCAGCTGAAACGCAGGTTAGCGACAGCCACCAGATCGGTGGGGTGTGGAGACTGGTGAAGGTCTCCCAGGTGGTGAGCCCACCTGGGGCCCACCGTTGGAAGTCAGGCTGTTGGGTGAGCCTTGTTTTACTACTGGGGGCATTTCGACTGCCAGAATTGTGGGCGCACCGAAGCAATCCCCACATTCCTCATTTTATTGCCGCTTCTCTGCATAGTTGCGGGCGGCTGAGTGTCTCCTGATGTTGGGGGTGGGATGTACTTGTAATATGTTGGCCCAGCGGAAAATGCACTAAGGTGATATTGGGCTATGCTCAGTACCGTTTTTAAGTTTACGCCTAAGAGGTGCTCCTGATATGTCTACTGCACATGTTTATTTTGGTGTCCTGTTGCTGATGCTTATTCATCAGGTGTTACGCTAAGTGTATTATTACCAGTAGTTACTGGTTGTCTGCATTAACTGTGATATGTGATAATTATGACAGTGGCCCGATAGGCCAAGTGATTTGTGTAATTTATGAAGTCATGACTAGTGCCAAGACCACAGTGTAATATATGTGATTGCGTTCTAAAGTGTTTTATGGATAATACAAAGGCTATTTTATATAAACGTGTGTGGAGTTTCTTTTGTGGTGTGCCTAGTGTGTCACTGCTGAGTGTTGCACAAACGCTTTACACATTGCCTCTGGGATTAGCCTGACTGCTCAGCCAAGCTACCAAGGGGGTGAGCAGGGGTTATCTTCAGTTTGTACCTCCCTTACCCTGACTAGAGTGGTGGTTTCTGCCTGGCTTAGGCGCATGCCCTAGCCAACCAGATGTCCCATTTCTAACAGCCTTCATCGAGGTCGTGTTGCCGTTAAACCTGGCATCCTTGGTGTGGTATATCCATGACATTTTGCCTTAAGACCTATTAATTTCGCTGGCATTCGGATTCTGTACAGTTTACCACTGCAAATCAGTGCTTGTGCTCTCTCCTTTAAAAGATGTTGGATTGGCTTATACCCAATTGGCATATTTAATTTACTTGTAATTCCCTAGTAAAGTGGACCTACCTATCCCCAGGGCCTGTAACACACTGCTACCAGTGGGCCTACAGCACAGGTTGTGCCACCCACTTAAGTAGCACTTTAAATATGTCTCAGGACTGCCATTTTAGAACCTGTTTGGGCAGTTTCAAGAGGGCAGCGTGCAATGTATTGCCCTAGCCATTTTGTGCCTACAGCCTGTCTCTGGGTTATATGACCGGTTGTGGGTGACAGTTGTACTTTGTGAATTTCTCATAGACATCCACACACAATGGGCAGCTGAAGTGTGACTGGATGGGCTATCACTGGCAGGATGGGAGGGGGAGTTGGACCCAGCCCCAATTACACTTGAATATGCTGTGCCCCATCTCTACACAAAGAGCTGTATACCCCTGTTGTTGACCTTTAAACCACGAGGCTTCTGTGAGTTTCTTCTTACTGCTGCAAACTCCCAACTCCTTCGTAGATTAACCAGGTAGCAAGGATTATGAACACTTGACCACACTGATTCTTCCACAAGTGGAAGGGGAAGTGGAGAGAGAAACAAACAAACACTGTTCCTTGTGGAGTCCAAGTGACGTTTCTCTGATTGAAGTGTCTCGGGCCTCTGATGTCGTGTGGATAGGAATCCAACAGATAATATTTAGTGAACAATATAAATAAACAGAGTGTGAATTTCCTATCTGGATTATCTCTGAACATATGTAATTCTGTTGATTGTTATAGCCTTTTAAATGCACATACCAAAATATGTTCGGACCCTTGCTGACACTTCTACAAATATCAAGTAATAGTTCACTCTTCAAAACATTGTGAATACCTTCAAGAAATTAACATAAATATGAATTCAAAGGATAAACATCAGCATGAACAACAGCTCAATGTGTTAAATAAGAGCTTATTAGTATTGTTAGTAATTAGGATTAGTACTATTTCGAAAGCATACCTGATAATTGTTTTTTCAGGGACCGAAATGTGGGGTTCTGTTCAGAGAAAGAAAACAAAGAACAAACAAGAGCACAAAATATCCAAGGATTTGAGCAATGAGCTTCCAATTAACATCAGCTGTATATTTAGAGACTTTCACAGCGCTAATGTATACTGCACTCTAGTTATCGACATCAATAGTTTCTTTACATTTCAAGAATCCAATTGTCTTTACCAATGATTGCTTAAACAGAAAGATTCCAGAGCAACACTATTGCTTTTAATAATGTTCGTTGAAGATTGTCAATATGAGGAATTGTATTTACAGTAACCAATGTTTGTTTGCTAACACTAGTGATAAACTTGTTCGTACTAATGGTTGTTGTTAGCGAACCTATAGCAATTCAAAAGTAACCAGAGCTCTTTTTATCTTGTACAGGCAGCGAGGAAACGTTAAATTTTCGGTCTTACTGGAAGATGATGCTACTGCTCAGCTGACCGGAGATGACGAGTTCCAGGATTCCAGGAAGAACGCTGAGAAGGCTTCTTTTCCGACGAGGTCCGATTTCCAGGTAAGCTGGAAGAATGAGGAATTGCGAGGAGGGTAGGAAATGAGGAGCGCTGATCTCCATAGGCAAGCATGAAGGGCGGTGGTCGGGGTTTCATCCAGGAGAAGAATTGAAGGAACAGGAGCTCTCGCGGTGACGCTCAAATGAAGCGAAGCATCACCGCGTCTGAAAGACAGCCTTTTATACTGTGTACCGGCACGTTGAAGAACCGGCACGTTGAAGAAGCTTTGCGGCCCTCACGTGAAAGCCATCCACAGTTGCACACGTGAGGGAGCGAGCGCAATGACATTTCCCTGAACAAGCACTTGCAAAGACAAAGGCCAGCCAAAGATCTATGCACACAGAAATCAAGGCACCAAACAAGCACTGGCAAAGGCAAGAGCCCCGTTAAAACGAATGTGCACACAGGAAGAATTACACTATGTACAACGTTTAACTGTGCATTCAAGGCTATTGAGTAATGGTAGCATGAGATCCCCTAACACCTGTAGTTAGTCTGGAGCCAGTAAAGCAAGGCATCTGCACACTTCAAAGGCATGCCTCTAGAAGCTTCCTCCTAACTCAAAGGCACAACTGTGTATAAATACTGGACCTCAGACAATGACGCTTCAAAACACTTCTGAAACTGTGGACAGTGTACCAGAAAGAGGGATTGCTGTGCTGCTACAAGGACTGCCACTCTGCTGGACTGCTGCTTCGAAGGAACTGCTGCCCTGCTGTGCTGACCTGCTGTCTGCTGCCCTCTTGCCTGGGTGAGAAGGAATGAATCTGCATTTCTTGAACCCAGGACCCAGAGTGAGTCCAAGGTCTAGGAGGTCAGCCTCCTAATTTAGGGCCTCAGGGACATAACAGGCTTCTAAAAACCTTGCATCTGTGCTTACATTGCATCTGTGCTTACCAACATCTGTAGATCTAGCAGAAATGATGCTTCTCTTCTGTTGCTTGTCGCAACTATGAGCAGAACCAACTCATCTTTGCAGTTCCATGGATAGGACCGGTTGCAAAGACAACCATCACCTAAGCAGTCTGCCATGCCTTCTGAACCACACTGTTGGACGTATCCTCAGTGCAGGCCCTTGTCAATGGCATCCTCAACATCGATGCCAGACTCCGCATCGCAGCCTTACAGCTCTTCAGAACCGACGCATCACCTTGACTGCACACCGCATCCTCGATACCGTACTTCGCATTGCAAGCCCCGTCGATTTGATACTAAACAACAAGGCAGGCCCTTGCACCCCATCCTTGTCTCACATATCGGAATCAATACATCAATTCATCAGTGTAACACATATTCAATGCTCTGCAAACCGTGATTTAAGGTACTTTGTTCAGTGGGCCTAAATGTGTCTCTGTAGCCAGTCCACGATTTATCACGGTGACCCTGAACTTGTGACTTTGTTCCGATGTGGCGAAACGAGATATCCACAGCTGGCGCTTTACACCTTTTGCTGATATTTTCACTAACATCTTTAAAAATGGGATATCTCCAGTTATGCTGATTGAATTTTTGTTTTTTGGTCCTATTTTATTAATTAAAGAATGTTCTATTTTTCTAACTTAGTTTGGGATCCTTTTTGTCTGGTGTTTTTCAGTTTAATGCTGTTTGAAGTAGTGCACAAATACTTTACACACTGCCTCTAAATTAAACCTGAATGCTCTATGCCAAGCTACCACAGGGATGAGCATGGGTTAGTTTAGGGTTGGCTTGTTGCTAATCCTGACAAGGATTGTGGTTTCTGCTTCACCAGTCATCTAACAACCCAATTTCTCACAATTACGTAATTGTGGTTCTGATGAGGCTGTGGCCAGCAATGCAAAGTCTTGAGTTGGTTTCGTGCAGCACTGCTGTTCTGATGCAGAGTTTCTGGGAACAGTGGCCCCCAAAATATGGCTCGCCCAGTGCCACACATAACTGACAGCGGGAAAGATGATAAATGGGAGACAGGAGGGGGATGGAAAGTTGAAAGATGGTGTAGGAGCGAATGATGAAAAGCAAGCAAGTGCACTATTAACAGTGTGAAGATCTTGGGCCCTTACAAAAGAAACAAAAGTAATAGATACAACAAATAAAGTGTAGGGAGCTGGGTAATAGAGAAAAGAGAACTTAAGGGTTCTTCTAAAGAGAACCAAATATTACTAAAAAATTGTTTCCTCAAATCAGTGGTGGAAGGGTATAGGTCACCTAAGTAAAAAAATGGAAAATAAGTAATGCTACAGGAGAGTTACAAAAATAAGATTAGGAAGGGAAGCCTGTGATTAAAAAAAAGCAATACAATCAGGTGTTTGGTCCAACCCTAGGTCACTCTGTTTATGTTATATTGTGACTATTAAGTCTTGACCGCACCAGAGTAGAGGGAAAAGGAGGTTACTACAGACCAGGTCGTCCTCCTAAGTATAGTTGCAAAAAATGAAGCCAGTGTCTGGGTTCTGGGACCTGTCTTGTGTGTGGGCTATCTACCAGCAGTGTGTGGGTGTAGCCGTTCAGAAAGAAAAGAATTTTTCTTTCTTGTTATCCCCTCACTCACCGGAGTTTCCTCACGGTGACATGCTTCATCATCGGGGTCATCCCAGTTCTCTACGAAAAGGGGCGTGCTGCGACTCTCGAGCTACGAAGGAGCACTGTGAAGTGAAGGACTATGTGTGGTGAGAGTAAGTGGAGTGGATGTGTGTGTGAGTGTTAAAAATACCGTGCTAGTGGGCCTCAATGTTTTATTCTGCTCCTAGACCGGTATGTTAAAAGTGGGGTTTGTACTGTGGACCAACCTGTGATGTGGGTTGGTTCAGTATCTGGTCAACATGTTTCACGCTACCCCTAGCGTTTCGTCAGGACCATACAGGGACCAGCCCTGTATAATGCCACTCCTAAAAAACCTAGATTCAGGATTCAAAGATTAAATTAGTGCAACAAAATATTTACAGTGACTGACGCTGTTCCAACTTGGTACACGCGTTGGTTTCGTTCAATGGTGAACATTTGTTGGTGCAAAATGGCACATCATGGTCTCATAGGGGGGCGGTATCGCCTCGGTGGAAACAATGTTCCTGATCAGCAATGCCGCATAGTATTACCTAGCTGCTTCACCATTGAACGAAACCAACGCGTGTACCAAGTTGGAACAGCGTCAGTCACTGTAAATATTTTGTTGCACTAATTTAATCTTTGAATCCTGAATCTAGGTTTTTTAGGAGTGGCATTATACAGGGCTGGTCCCTGTATGGTCCTGATGAAACGCTAGGGGTAGCGTGAAACATGTTGACCAGATACTGAACCAACCCACATCACAGGTTGGTCCACAGTACAAACCCCACTTTTAACATACCGGTCTAGGAGCAGAATAAAACATTGAGGCCCACTAGCACGGTATTTTTAACACTCACACACACATCCACTCCACTTACTCTCACCACACATAGTCCTTCACTTCACAGTGCTCCTTCGTAGCTCGAGAGTCGCAGCACGCCCCTTTTCGTAGAGAACTGGGATGACCCCGATGATGAAGCATGTCACCGTGAGGAAACTCCGGTGAGTGAGGGGATAACAAGAAAGAATAATTCTTTTCTTTCTGAACGGCTACACCCACACACTGCTGGTAGATAGCCCACACACAAGACAGGTCCCTGAACCCAGACACTGGCTTCATTTGTTGCTATTAAGTCTTGACAACAGACAGCTAATCTGGCTGTAGGTGGAGATCTAGAACAGCATGCAAAAAAAGCTTCATTTTTATAGGCTAATAGATTAAAAGCCACACGATTTCTCTCATAAGGGGGTACATGAATTAAAAAAGGACTACTAAATAGGATATTCAGAAAAGAGCAAGACCTTTAAAATGTTCAAATTCTTTAATCAATGTAATAAAAGCGTCAGTTGAGTATTCTCTCTAAAATCTCCATATTTAAAAAGACTGGAGTGGTGCTGAATCATGATATGTGTTTGAAGAGGCAATTTGTCTGCTGCCTTTAATTTGTGATAAAATACATGGCTATTAATCATGATGAATACTCACTTGTGGAAATTATGGCTTTAGTGAATTAAATCTTTATCCAAATAAACCTGGCTGAATTTGGCCTGCTGTAACAGTGACCAAGCTTTAATCACCGCGTTTTAGAACTGCTCATTAGTAAGCATACGATGTAGGTTTCATGTTATTAAGATTTAAATAGTGCTGATTTTCCTGAAATAATGCCATCCTATTTTGGTCCTCGAAAAAGCGGCGAGGCATTTTCCATGGTAACCATAGGCTTGTGCTTTGTGGAAACTCGGATACTATTGCTAAAGGGTTATGATCTCTTTAAAGGGACTTTTTATTTATGTGAGTGCTGGTGTATACAAACTAACCATAATTTCAACATCAGAGGCAGAAACAGAATGGACGTTTAGGGGTATTATTTCCACGTTTTCATGCATTATTCATCTTTAGTTGCGACATTATACTTTAAAATAAGGATGATTCTAATTACGGAGGTTATCTACTTTTTATTTGCTCATTCATAATCTGGAGATATTCCACCAGTTAGCGCATGTTTACGTCAGTGCCACTCAACCCCAAACAACAAGAAAAATCGACATAAACCACAGAATTACCACGGACAAAACGACGGTGTGCAATCGTGCTGGGTATAATCTTTGTGTAAGGTATGTGCAAGCGTTTTTATCCTCCAGATGAAATTGTGGATTCCGATTGTGGGAGAAGCATGGGCAAAGAACGAGCTGTCAGTGGGTAAGGAATAAATGCTAGCTGAGACTACAATTTGCAGAACGACCCACTGGGGGACGATTACAAAGCACAACGACTACCATAATGCCTGGGAGCCCTGTGTGAGGGGACGGGGCATGACTTCGAATCGAATATGTGCGGAAGTACCGAACTGTTAACTGTTAAACTGTTGCCTGTGATCAAGGGCGTTGCACGCCCGAACGTGTTAGGTACTTATTTTGGTTTCCTGCTGTTCAGCTCACCTTCTTTTGCACCTACAATAAAGGAAAAAATAACCACCTGTGTGTGGCTCTTATCAAGTGGACACTCTTTTTGTTGGGATATATATATATATATTCACTGAAAAAACCATTGGTTATAGACCATATATAGTTAGGGATTAGCCTTTTCAAAACCTTATTTTACTCACACAAAACCATTGAAATTTCATATATAGTTAGTTGCACTAACTATATATCGCGCACCCGCAATCCACTGCTGATGATGTCACATATTACATCATTCATGACATGGTAAGTGACATCACTGATGACATCACTGATGACATCTCAAATGACATCACTGATGACATCACTGATGACAACATCCAGTGACTGTATGTTTCTGTAAAGTTAAAATATGTCTTACATATTGAAGAATGAGTGGATGTATAAGTGTCTGGATGAAGGATTTAGTAGGTGCATGACTGACTGTATGAGTGAGTGATTAAATGTGTCTCACTGAGTGCATGGGTTAGTGACTAAACTGTTTTAATTTGTGCATCATTATATCTGTTGTTCTACAAACTGCTGCATATGTTGATCAGTAGCTATATGAGTAACTGTATGGGTTATTCATTGGTTGTCTAAGTATTTGTATGGGAAACTGAGTGTGTGTGTATGGGTGGCTGGGAGGTGTGTGACTCTGTACATAGATGTGTGAGTAGTTGATTCACTATATGTATGGGTTCAAAAGTGCATGTGGAAACAGCTGTATGGGCGGTTGACTGTGCATGAGTGTATTAGTGAGTGAATGGATATCTCAGTGCTACATGTCAAAGTAAGTACATATGTAAAACACAGTACATGTGAGAGTTGACATATATAAATAACTGTGCATAAGAGCCAGTGAATGTGTGAGTCGCTGTATGGATCATTGTGAACATGTATCAAAGATTGTATAAGAGAGTAAATATGTGTTAGTATATGTTTGAATAAGTAAGGTGTGTATAACTGTATAGTTGAGAAAATGGAGGTGTGATTGATTTTTTGCATAACTGACTAGGTGTGTGAGTAACTCCATGGATGAGTGACAGTCTGTGACTGTCTGTTTACACTGATTGTATCTAAGGTTATATTAGTGTCTGAAGAGGTTCATGGTATTATCACATGAATTATATCATCAGTGATGTGATCAGTCATGTCAAATGAGATGTTATCAGTGATTTTATCAGTGATGTCATTTGAGATGTCATCAGTGATGTCATTTGAGATGTCATCAGTGATGTCATTTGAGATGTCATCAGTGATGTCATCAGTGATGTCACTAACCATGTCATGAATGATGTAATATGTGACATCATCAGCAGTGGATTGTGGGTGCGCGATATATAGTTAGTGCAACTAACTATATATGAAATTTCAATGGTTTTTTGTGAGTAAAATAAGGTTTTGAAAAGGCTAATCCCTAACTATATATGGTCTATAACCAATGGTTTTTTCAGTGAATTTTCAAGGTTTTGTAAATGCTAATTCCTAACTGGTTTTTTAATAGCAAATATCAAAAGCTGTCAAATGTCAAGTACGTGATAGGTAAAAACATTTTCGTGTTTATGCACGCTGATGTGCTTTGAACGCTGCCCCCCTCCCCTCTTTTCTCTTAGTAGTACTCTCTCTTTGCAGATAGTGAAGAGTAGTTAACGCAGGCCTTTACCCACGTTGTAATCCATCGTGCCTGCTTGTCTCTCCATTTGATTGATTGGTATCCAAGCATTTACTGTTTTACAATTGATTCTCTTTGGTTCATTCTCTATTTACAAACAAGCACAAAGTCGCAATACTCTGTTTAGTCTTTGCAGATAGTGAAAAATCGTGTAAAAAAATAAAATTAATCGAACAAAATCAGTAGGCCACTAATTGGATCTCTTTTTGACCTCGCTAAAATAGAAATATTAGGAACAACCCTTCATGAGAAATACGAAAATAGTGAGATGAACTGAGCTCCACACCATGAGGGCTGCAAGACAGCTCGGCTCCGTCACCCACCCCGCCCAAAATAACGACAAACCATATGCAAATATTAAAAATATATACAAGACACCAGCAAAGAAACAGCGTAAAACATTTTATTAAATAACTATTTACATAACTATTTTATACTTTTTATTGCCCGATCCGGCTAGCTCAATCGATCGAGCATGAAACTCATGCACTCTGATAGCAAGCGTTGCTGCTGATGCTATGCAGACCAAAACTGGTTTTCAGTTTGTACATTTTTCTAGATTTTTCCATCCAAGGTTGGATGAGTTTGTAGAACGATGGCTTCAGATTTTCAACATACGGTGTGGTGGCGCGGACTGGGAGGGGGCGCTTCGCTCCTGCCCCCTCCCCAAGTAAGATTTTCATATGTGAAAGTACGTTAATGGTTTTGGTCCCTGAGTTGCTTCGATGTCACTGCCATTCTCAAATGGCATAAGTTCTGGATGTTGGGTGCCATAGTTCAGAGTTCTGAGCAGCGCTTGTAACACTGTCTGAAGCTTATTTCCACCTACTGCAGCTTCACTATTCTCAAAGTAAGTGAGGTTCGTTTGTGGACCTGACTGCATTTGAAAACAATGTGATATGGTACCTCCCTAAACCGCTTGACGGAGGCCCCCGAGGGGCGGTGTGATGGCACGGACTCGGAGAAGACGCTTGGCTCCGACCCCCTTCCCAAGTCTTATAGCACCGGTTTAGCCTGAGATCGCCCCCGACATAGGCGGCCGGCTCCCGGGGTCCGGCGGAACTTTTTGCCTTTTGATGACTCTTCTATTCTGGACCTTGTCCCACAATCCGTTTGACCTGAAGACACGCTGTAGTGGGGCGCCCCTTTACCGTTTTAGTTGCCATTCCGCCCGCTTTTGCTACACTGTGCCTCTTCCGCCATTCAGCTGTTTACCGCCCGCTCTTGCGACTACAGCGTGTCGCTCACCATGTAGTTGAGTTGCTCCCGCTCTTGCGATGCAACGATAAGCGACTGCCACAGGACTCTCAAAATGGCGGACGGCTCTTCAGATTTGGGCGTGGTCCACTAAAATGGCCCTGGGACACCTTGGAACTCGGACGCTTCCCTGATAGGGCTTGGGTCCCATTCTCGAAAGCGTCCCCTCAGACGTGAAGATTCTACAAAAGTCTTGGGGGCGCCCGACTCCCGCAGGCTTCTGGTGGGGAGCGGCTGCCATGTTTGCTCGTGGAATGGCCACGACGGACCTACGAGATGGTAGTGCTCTCATGCTGACGCCAGCTTTAGTCTGAAACATCCAGAAACACTGTAGACTACCAATTCGATCAGTTCCGGTAGCGCCCCAACATGACCCGGTAGAGAAGAACTTGCCCTCCCCTCTTTGACTGATGGTTCTTGTTGCCTGTCCCCTCTGCTGTCATTTAACAGAACTTTTTGGACTGCTGAAAGGGGTTGTGTTCCGAACGCTGGTTGGTGGAGACATTTTGACTATATTCTTGACCTACGTTGTCGCGTAATGCGTTATATGACACGCCGCGTTAGCGCACCCGGAAGTGATCCGGGGCGCGGCGCGCAGCGCGTAACGTAAGCATAACAGGTCATGTGACTTGTTAATAAATCTTTTTATTGGTTCATTTTACTTTTGTTATTTTAATAATGAAAAGCTTGGTCATATGACCTAAAAAATACGCTTTTTATTGATTTCGAACTTTTTTTTTAAAACATATATGTTATAATATTCCAGGCTAATGTACTTTCCTGGAAAATTTACAACTGTCCTGCAAGTAAAATATATTCCTTTTTCGAGAAAAAGGGCGTTTCTTCGTTCCATGACGGAACCGTTGAGTAAAAGAGACTCGGCCTGCTGTCTTAGTCGCCGATACGCCTGATTAACAGATTCTTATCGATCACTTTATGTTGCAGGAGTGGAAAACACAACTGCCCTTGACCATTTATCTTTACTGCATTCCTACGTATTATACCTTTTATCCGTCATGTAATTGGACTGCTTTATTTCACTTGCCTTTTACTGATTCGAAAACAGTGACTAAAAGTAAAAACTTTACCAACGTAAATACTACTACCATGTTTTGTTTTAAAAACCTTTATTGTGAAAATGTCAGTATACAAATACGGGCCTATAACCACGTGGGCCGGCCACGGAGCAAACTGAAATCGTATATGATGAGGAGACATTTACATTATAGAGGAACGTAATGAGCGGGCCATTAGGTTGCAAGAACTAAGGTGTCTAACAGTTGCATTTTGTAATTAAAATACGACAGGGCCACTTACAAAAAAGTTATCTAGATATACATTTGCGGGCAAGTACCATGCGTGACGTTAATTCGAACTTTCAATACTACAGTAATCAATAACACATCAGAACTTAATATCAATAGGGATGTCAAAATATTCAATCAATTCTCGTCCCCGCCCGCCATGTGCTTCAAAACTGCATACGTATCTCGTGATATCAAGGTTGTTCAACCAGTACACAACAAGGAGTTACGAGTCCCATTTATACCGGCGCCATTTTGGGCGAGGCCGGGCAGGTCCAAGATATAGTCAAAATATCTCCACCAACCATCGGCCAGACCAGAACCCATTTCGGCCCTTTATGCTACAAGATGGTGTCTTCCATTCAGAAAATATTGTTGGCAGCATTTTGAAAGGAAAGATAAACAGCCGTTCTCCTAGTGAGTCTCACATTGTTACATTTAGGAAGAATGTTGAAGAGTAGTATGTGGAAAATCTGAAGCCATTTTTCTACAAACTCTCAATCAGCCTTGGATGGAAAAAAAAAACCTGAAGAATGTACAAACTGAAAACCAACTTTTGTCTGTATAGCATCAACAGCAACGCTTGAGTCAGCTTTGTGTAAAGCCGCCATTTTGATTCAATCAATAACGTCCCCCTGCACACATTCAGGGACCTGGTCGTGTCTTCAGGTGAAACGGATTGTGGGACAAGAAGCAAAAAGGAAAAGGAAAAAAGTACCGCCGGACCTCGGGAGCCGGCCGCCTATGTCATGTGCGATCTTTGGCCACACCAGGGCAATAGTGAAGCTGCAGCAGGTGCAAATAAGCTTCTGACAGTCTTACAAGCACTGCTCGGAACTCTCAACTATGGCACTCAACATCCAGGACTTGCCATTCGGATCTTGGCGCCTTGTGCTGGTTCCGACCTATTCACACATCGGTCCACTACTGACATCACCTCATAAGCCAACGGGGCACCCCACGCCGACTTTTGGCGCAGCATTGTAGGATGGCCACACCAGTGCGGCAATTTGCTGGGCACCACCTCGGTGCCATCCGGATCTCGGCGCGTTCGAGTCACTGTACCGCAAGAGTGACCGCAACTCAGCTGGACACGCCGTCTTTCGGCGCAGCATTGTAGGATGGCCACACCAGTGCGGCAACTTGCTGGACACCACCTCGGTGCCATCCGGATCTCGGCGCGTTGTGCTGCCTTCGGCCTATTGTAGCCGCAAGTGCGGACGCAACTCAGTTGGACGGCGAGTGAAACGCTAAGGGGCGCTCCACTGCAGCCGAGGAGCCTCCATCTTGGGGGAGACGCACAGCCCCCACTGACTGACGCGACCTCACAGGCCAATGGGGCGCCCCACGCCGACTTTCGGCGCAGCATTGTAGGATAGCCACACCAGTGCAGCAACTTGCTGGACACTAACTCGGTGCCATCCGGATCTCGGCGCGTTGTGCTGCCTTCGGCCTATTCGCACATCGGTCCGCTACTGACGCCGCCTCACGTGCCAACGGATTTCCTACGCTTTTTGTAGCCCTATGCCGCATAACAGGGCATGTGACTTGTTTATAAAACTTTTCATTGGTTCATTTTACTTTTGGTTTCCTAAAGATGGAAGGCTTGGTCATATGACCTAAAAATAACACTTTTCATTGGTTTAGAACATTTGTTTCCCAAACGATGAAAGCCCCACCTTGTTTCTGGATGATTCAGACTGAAGCTGGCGTCAGCATGAGAGCACCACCATCTCGTGGCTCCGTCGTGGTCATTCCGCGAGCAATCATGGCAGCCGCTTCCCATCGGAAGCCTGCAGGAGTCGAGGGCCCCCAAGACTTTTGTAGAATCTTCACGGCTGAGGGGACGCTTTCGAGAATGGAGCCCAAGCCCTAGCAGGCAAGCGTCCGAGTTCCAAGGTGTCCCAGGGCCATTTTAGTGGACCAGGCCCAAAACCGAAGAGCCGTCCGCCATTTTAAGAGTCCTGTGGCAGCCGCCTATCGCTGCACTGCAAGAGTGGGCGGAAGTCAACTACATGGTGAGCGAGACGCTGAAGCCGCAAGAGTGGGCGCAACTCAGCTGGATGGCCGCCACCTGGGGAGGCCCGTTCACGCCGCCTCCCCCACGCCCCCCCCCGGGCCGCCCCACGCCAATTTTCGGAGCAGCATTGTAGGATACCAAAACCAGTGTGGCAGTTTACTGGACATCACCTGGGTGCCATCCACATCTCAGCGCGTTCTGCTGCCTTGGGACTATTCGCACAACAGACCGCTACTGACGAGGCCTCCCCCCGCACCACCCGGGACGCCCCACGCTGTTTTTCTGAGCTGCATTGTAGGATCCCAAAAACCAGTGCGGCACCCAGGTGACATCACCTGGGTGCCGTCCAGAACTCAGCACGTTGTGCTGCCTTGGGACTATTCGCACAAAAGACAGCTTCTGACCATTGTTGCTTTTTTTTGTCAAAAATGTTTAAATGTTTTTACAGTTTTTGTTCCGTTCGTTATATTTAAAAGTTAATAAAGTTTTATAATCCTACTTTGTTGGAGTGCTATATATTTTTAAAAAATCGGGTGAATGGGGCCTTGAATCGGGTTATTGTCATGTGTGGGCTTTGCAAGTGTACTGCTACAGGATCGGACATTTCAAACTCAAATGCACATTCTTTTTCTTACCTTTCCGAAGCATGGAGCGCAATAGCAGGCAGAGAAAGGGTGATGCAAGTGTTGAACACTGCCTGGCCTGGCAAGTTGCTGGCAGTGCCCCCCCCCCTCGCCCGCTCCTGAAAGAGGACACACACACACCGCCGCCCCGAGTACTTCACAGATCTTTAAAAGACCATGCGCTTGTTCATGAGGCTTAAATGGTTTATCACCCCTTCTAGAACCCCTGCATCGACCCTCTGACGTTTCCTGGAAGAATTACCACGTAACACAATACCAAGCCTTGTCAGCTGAAACCCCCGAGGAATCGTGGGGCATATTATCAAGGGGGTTTATCTCCGCTTTTTTGGCTTTAAAAGCCAAGAAAGCGGAGATAAAATAATCTCCCTATTACCAAGCTGTCGCTAACACCAGTTAGTGACAGCTAAAAGGAGATAGCGACCATCTTGGGCCCCGCTTTGCATGTCAGTGATATTTATCACTAATGACATGCAAAGTGGGCGTGCCAAGATGTTAGCGACTGGAAACAGTCCCTAACATCGCTATCTCCTATTACCAACTTTTGGAGATATTCGCGCTAAGCGCGAATATCTCCAAAAGCTAACACCTGCCCTGAGCAGTTCTTAGCCATGTTATCCAATGGGAGGTGGATAACATGGCTGAGAGCATTTGCTCGATAATGCATGAATATCGCTGACTTTTCAGCGATATTCATGCATTGCGGCCGTTTTTTATCGCATTTGCGATAAACCTTGCTAATAGCAAGGTTTATCTGCGATAAAAATCGCCGATGTGCGGCGATAATTTTTGTCTCTAAACAAGTTAGAGACAAAAATTATCGCTAGTTGTTGGTAATATGCCCCCGGGTTTTTGCTTGCAGAAATCGGGAGGCGGGAGACTAGCACTGAAATCAGTATTCTGAGGTAATATAAATTTTATGGTCAAGTTATGTTCCCTAGCGCGTACCCCACCGACTCCATGTACGAGTTAAAGTGCATGTAACTTCCCTCCTGTACCAGCTATGAAGACACAAATACATTTGCGTCCAACGTTAACTTGTCCTCTTTCAGACCCACCATGAATGGGTTGGATGGTCCGTTCCTAAGTATGCTATGCCAACGTCTTTTTGTAGTGTACTCCTACGTTTTTCAGCCCTGGCTGAAGTAGGCCCTGAATCTCTGCCACCGAACCTCTTTTCTGGCTTCTGACTCCGAGAAATCTCTGCCCAGGCAGCCCCCGTATCCGTGAACTCTGACTTACTTCTAGCGCGGCCCTCCGTGCTCAGCTCAGCCTGCTGCCTGCCAAGATTGACTATAACCTTCGAGTTATCTGTTTCCCTCCCCGAAAATACATTCCAGCCTGCTAGCTTCAGTAAACATCCTTCCTCAGCTACAGGGCTAAAGGGCCGACCTGTCTCTATGCAAGTAATTCATAGTCTCTGTTGCCATGCTTTCATGGAAGGCCCCTTGCCCCACGCTTCTCATACAGACACCCAGGCGCTTATACACGCACTCACAGCAAGTATAGAATAGCTTCTGCTCTAGAGACCTTTCTGCCCAGATAGCTTAGTTCCCAAACATCAGATATCAGATATGATAGAAGCACAAGTTGATCTGACATGCCAGACTTCTGTCTCTTTCCGTCAGTGTAAATGTCAAGTCCCCTGCACCCCTCCAGTTATACGTCATCCAGCTGCGCGCGCATCCAAGCTTCCGATTTCTGCTGACATTGCAACATTCTGCTAGCACCACCCCTTGGTGCCACCCCTTTGTGTCACTTATCAGTGACGTTTCCAGAACACACCTCTAGTTCACGCCTCCTGATTACGTACATGTGCCACGTGTATATTGTTATCTTGTCTTCTCTCAGCTGTTACGCCTCTTGCACTGTTACTTATGGAATGAAATAAGTATATAAGCTATGTACTGTTAATAAAATGTGGCGCTCTATCCCTTCTGACACCCTGTGTGGTGGTCAGAACATGATATCCTGATTCCTTTATGAGGAATAAAACCCTTAGAAACTCTTACACCACGGACTCTGTTTTCCTTCATTCTGATTGAGTTATTATTGATTAAGTACTTACCTGCATAGAAATTAAGAGAGTAAATTAATTATTTACGTCATTTTGGCGCCCGAATAGGGACCCCTCCCCCACCTCACGCGCCGGTTGGCGCGTTGCATACTGTGTCCCCTGCCATCAGTTAGATGGAACACACGTGTACTGGCAGGATTTCCTGCATCTCCCTCTGACCCACGGAGGTGACGAAGACTGCAATCAGTGCCCAGACGAGGCGGTGAGGAGTGCGGAGGATCCCGACCAGAGCCCAGCCGAAAGAAGCAAGGTCCGAGGTGTGAAGAGGCCCACCAGTTTTCCGAAGTTTTCCGAAGTTTTCCGAAGTTTTTCCGAAATTTTCCGAAGTTCCGAGTCGAGTCCAGTCGAGTTTTCCGAGGCCTTCTGTTTTCCGTGCTTCCCGGTGAGTACCATTTCTGGGTCGTATCTAGACGGGTTTGGGTACGCAAGTCCGGTCTGCACTGTTTTTAGGCAGTGTATCTGTACTGTTTAGCAGTATATCTAGTATTCTGAATTTCTGAAATTCTGCACTGTTACAACAGTGTATCTGTACTGTTGAGCAGTACATCTAGTATAGAGGGGTAGGCATCTATGTTTTAAATGTTTTTGTAATTAAATGTCGTGGTATGAATGTGATTGTTTTGTGCATTATTGTGTTTTCTTGTATAAATAGTTACAGTCGAAATTGAGTATCAAGGATCGAGCATTTCAGTATCAAGTAGGCACAATGCCGTTTTTCAACAAGTTAAAGCAGATAGGAACTAGGAAAGGGATATTAGAGGAAGAGATTCCAATCCCCCCTAGGGACACTCCAGGTAATTTCATGTATAATAAGCATGGCATAGACGCCATCCTGTATCTAGAATTATGGACCGATTATACCAAGCACTTAGAGGAAAGATACCGATGGCCAGTTAACGGAACATGGGATGCCGAGTGCATCATAAAGGTAGAAGAGGTATTACGGAAAAAGAAAGCCAGACAATCTCAGAAAGACGCCATAGAATTTTGGCGTAAGGAATCACGTAAGCGTGCTGAAAGAGCACTCCGTAGAGAAGACAGACTTAAAGAATCAGAAAAGGCCCAAGAAAACGAATTAGTTACTGAGGGAATTCGAGTAAAATTAGAACAAATAGATCGTATCCAAAATAGCCAAGTGAACAACATGTATCTTTTGGCCGAAGGTACCCCTGACGCCATTTCAGAAATACCGAAAAATTTGCCGTCACCATTGGTTCCAACTAAAGTAATGCACAAGACTACTAAAGACATATTCCTAAATTCCTATCTAGACGATGTAGCACCAGCTTACACCAATCTGCCTGTTCGTGCCCTGCCTACAGACAGGGACGGGGGTGGTATTCCGCCCCCAGGTCACGTTCCGCCGGTACCACAACAGACTTCTCCTGTTCCGCCAGCTCCGCCACTTCCCGTACTCAAAACTGGCCTACCGAAACCACGTTTACCTGATCCACCCAAACGACAAATTCCAGTCCAGATACAGACTCCACAGGGAGGTAATGTACAAGCGTCCGCTTCAGGAGGTGCGACCGCGGGTCCTCAGACCCCGCCACCAACTCACAGATTCAATCTCAAAGATATGCAGAGTCCTCTCACCTACAGGTCTCCCCACTCCTCTAATTCATCCCGCCTCGACGCATTGAAAGAAAACATGTCAGTCTGCAGATATGATCCAGTACCCGGAAAGGACGATTTAATGATATTGGCATCATTACGGTTAAGATCCGCCACTGATAGCTTGTTATGCTATGCAGGAATGAAGGATCGTCTAGACAGAATATATGAGTTTGTTCAAACAGGAAAGGACTCTGACAGTATTAAGGATGCCATGGAGAAACAGAAAGTTGGCATGCAAGCACTGATACTACGATTTTTCATAAATTGTCTAATAAGAGAACGAGACAGGCCCGGAACAGATCAGAGTGAATTAGACGCATTGAACAAGTGGGGTCAAAATATAGCTGATGGAAAACATGACAGACAAAATTGCATAGACTCTATGTATAAGAAGATTAAGAAAGCAGTGATAGCAGTACACCAGAAAGAGAAAGAGAAGGCTTCCTCCGAGGAGGAAGAAGTACCGGAAGAATCCGAAAGAAATATAGGAACAATAGCATATGTAGGTAAGGGAACTTACCTTAGGAAGGGTATCCGTCCGGAGAGCAAGAGAGTTTTCTTCTCTGCCTTAACAAATCCGAATTCTGCTGAGCATCAGTTCCAAGAAACTGATAAAAGACTTCGAGATCGAGTTGGGTACCATGTACTCAATTCTATGGATGAACAAGAACTAGCCCGATCAGCTGTATCATGGGCCGAAAATGCAGACATATATAATGATGACACAGTGGCGCAGACATTTCTGAACCTCTCCCCCGACGAACAGAAATTAGCAGGTGTATACATGATTCAGCACCTTCTTATCAAATACAGGAAACACTATTCTGATCCAGGTCCCTTACACGAAACACTAGAAGCACTACTGATGGATAGATGGAGAGGTCTAAGCACTAAATTAATTCAAATAATTCTAGAACAACGACACAGATATGATACCTTTGTAAGCTCTGAATATGTTCCCGCCCCACCTCCAGAAAGGAAAATGTACCATATGCAGTGCGGGGGTGGTATTGAAAGACAGAACCCCTTACGAGAAGTGCACCCTGTTATGGGTGAGGATAAAATTTTGAAACGCGTGTATGTACACACGCCTCTGACTAAATTAGAACTGTTAGAAATGAAGAAACTAGTACCATGCCATGATAAAGACCCTGCAGGTTTCCATGGAGAGCTTAAAGACATGTTATTAATAGGGGACTACACATATGATGATATCATGAAAATGTTGAAAGTATTATTGCCTACGGGTATATTCGAGAAATTAAAGGAAAAGGAATGGGAGGTGGGAGACACAAAGATTGCCTGGGCAGAAATAGAGGAAGAGGAAAAGAAACGGGTCCCAGGGTTAGGCCTTGGGGACAAAACTAAAGCATTACCAGGTTTGATAGTACAGGTCCTGCCCAGATTATTGACAACTAGAAAGGAGGATTGGGATGCAATCTCGTCCTGTAAACAGAAACATGATGAAGATACTAGTGACTTCTATTCAAGATTCGAGAAATGTTTTATTATTAATAGTGGCCTCCAGCCAAGTAGCGAGTCGTACCCACATCTTTTTGTATCAAAGTTAGTAGAGAATTCCCTACCGTTAGTTAAAAATCGAGTGTACAAGGTTGAGAGTACATGGCAAGCAAACACGCCATCTCAGATGTTACAAATGTTACAATATCACCAGAACAGAATTAGAGAAGAACAAGATCAGGAACAAAAACGCATGAAAGACACGAAAATGAAAATGTTAGTAGCTCAGACAGTTCCATCCGACAGTCACAGAAAGGGTACGACCCAGACAAGTCACACTGCAGCTCCTGTTAAAGGGACATGCAATTATTGCAAGCAGCCAGGTCACTACGTACACGAATGCCCAGTTCTGAAACATAACATAGCGACAGGTAAAACTAAAGAAAGACCGCATCCGCCTAGACAAGACCATAACCAGCATCAGTCTACACAGAATACACAGCCTATGCAGGCCTCCTCGACTCCAGCACAGACCGTAGCAGTACCACAGCCACAGCCCATTGCTGCAACTCAGCAGGTTTCACAGCAGATGTACCAGTATGCCCAGTCCGCTTACCCCGAATATTCCCGATATACATGAAACAGCCTAGAGAGGGAAGGTGGCTTGCCTCTTATTGAGATTCCTGTAGATCAAGAAGGTCCTTATGTACACAGTCAAGTATTGGGAAAAGACAGAAAGTTTTTAATTGACACAGGGGCAAGTCGCACTACAATAAGTCATGACGAAGTTCCAGGGGCACCCCTCTCAGGCTCACAGAATGTTTCCCTGGGTTTTTCAGGACAGCCTATTGTAAATGAAGTATCAGAACCAGTTCCCCTGGCTGTGGGTCCATTATCACGCGTTACAGACCTGTTACTCACGAAATCATGTCCAGAAAATCTGTTAGGAATTAAAACATTGAAGGCTCTAGGAGCTATAATCTGTGTTCCCCGGAGGGAGTTAGACTCTTTCTGCGGGATTTCAAGGGCCATTATGTTTTGCGTGAGTTTGATATCAGATTAAAAAATGTACCAGATTACTTGTGGGCAAAAGGCCCAACTGATGTAGGATGTATGCACATTACACCATACCGCGTTACACTCAAGGCAGGTGTTGTATTACCCAGAATCAGACAATATAAGTTACCACCCGATGCTGTAGTGGCTTTACTGAAAATCATTGAAGAGCTCATTGCCCAAGGAGTGGTCGTCGAAACCGACTCCAATATCTGTAACTCACCCATCATTCCGATTCTTAAACGTACTGATCCCAATGCACCGCCAGTATATCGGCTGGTGATTGATCTTCGAGAATTGAATAAATGCATTATCCCACAGTATCCTGTGGTCCCCAATATCTCCTCTCTATTGACTGCTATTGATTCAGAAGCAACGTTCTTTACTGTAATTGATCTCAAGAACGCCTTCTTCAGCGTGCCTATTGATCCAGAGAGCCAATATCTCTTCGGATTCTGTTTAAATGGACGCAGTTTCAAATTTTCGCGTGCACCTCAAGGATTCACAGAAAGCCCCAGCATCTATAGTCAAGCACTGAAAAGACAACTAGATTGTATTCAAATGCCAGTTAACACCGCTTTACTGCAATACGTCGATGATCTGCTGATCACCGCACGAAGTGAGCCCGAATGTGAAAAAGCATCATTGACAGTTCTACACTTTCTGGCCGACAAGGGACACAAGGTGTCTCCTTCGAAGCTACAATTCTGTGTTCAGCAAGTTGTGTACTTGGGTCACTTGCTGTCCAAAGTGGGGAGACAGCTCACTCCCGATCGCATTCAGTTAATTGCAAATATGCCACAACCGCAGACACAAAAGGAAGTGCGGGCCTTCATAGGCCTCACCTCGTACTGCAGACAATGGATTCCCCAGTATGCATTTCTAGCCAAGCCACTCATCCAGTTAACGACACAGGAGGCAGCGATTTCGACTGCCCTCCCTTGGACTCAGGAACACACACAAGCTTTTGAAGACTTAAAGAAAGCCTTATGTCAAGCACCAGTTTTAGCGACACCATGTTACAGCAAACCGTTTACACTTTTTGTTACAGAACGTGATGGTACAGCGTTGTCTGTCCTCACTCAAGATCAAGCAGGTTCACATAAGCCTTGTGCTTATTTTTCTAGTACATTGGATTCAGTAGCCCAAGCACTCCCTGCGTGCTTAAAGTCAGTAGCAGCAACAGCGTTAGCAATCAGACAGAGCGATTCAATTGTTCTAGGTCATCAGTTAACAGTACAAGTTCCACATTCTGTAGAGGTTTTGTTAAACAGAACCCAGACTCAACACTTGACTATAGCACGATTGACAGGTTATGAATTAACACTATTCCAGCCACACATAGAAATCAGACGCTGCAGCATCCTGAACCCAGCAACACTGTTACCTACAGTTATGACAGATCCAGCTCCACATGATTGTATAGAAATAATTAATGCAGTAACTAAGCCTAGACGAGACTTAACAGATGTCCCATTGACAAATCCAGACCTGACACTTTATGTGGACGGTTCATGTATGAGAACAAGTACAGGAGAATTAGTGGCCGCGTATGCCGTGACCACTGAAACTGAAGTTAAAGAAACACATCGTATTGATACACTGTCTGCTCAAGCAGCCGAGCTCATCGCTCTGACCCGAGCTTGTATTCTAGCCAAGAACAGAAATGTTAACATATATACTGATTCCCGTTATGCCTTCGGAGTTGTACACGACTTCGGAGTCCTCTGGCAAGAACGAGGTTTTCTGACTTCCCATGGGGCCAAGATACAACATGGCCCCCTCATTCAAGCACTGTTAGAAGCAATACATTTGCCCTCGGGCATATCAGTCATGAAGTGTAAGGCACATACTAAAGTCACAGATTCTGTTTCCCAGGGTAACGACCTGGCAGACCAGACAGCAAAACATACAGCACTAACTCACATCCAGATTACTGATGTGACAAAGACAATAGTTCCGACAAAGTGTATGGCAGTTAGAGATCCCGCCCTAGACGTAATTGATATCCAGACACATGCTACTCCAGAGGAGATAAAGAAATGGACTGAACTAGGAGGGATTCAGACAGATCAAGGTTGGGTGACGAAGGGAAAATCTATATGGTTTCTCCCTGACGCAATGGTTCAAGTCATGATAAATACAGCACATAGCCCGGCCCATCTAGGAGAGAAGGCGATGTTAGACAGTTTACAGAATCTCTGGTACAACAAACACTTACGAGCAGCAGCAAAACAGAAAGTGCGTACTTGCATGATCTGTTGTCAGTTCAATCCAGGTAAAAGCGTCCCTGTTGAGCAAGGAGGATTTCATCCTCCCGATCACCCTTTTGAAGTCCTCCAGATGGATTATATCCAGATGAATAGCTGTCGAGGTTTTAAATATGTCCTTGTAATTGTTTGTGCTCTGTCCCGTTGGACCGAAGCATACCCAGTCCCAGACTACACTGCTCCGACCACTGCCAGACAGTTGGTTCGTGAATTCTTCCCACGGTACGGTTTGCCCCGTGTCGTGTATTCAGATAACGGACAGCCGTTCTCGTCCGAGTTGATGAGACAGGTTTCCCTTTTGCTAGGATATCAGTGGAGGTTCCACTGTGTCCGACATCCCGAAGCAGCAGGCCTTGTAGAAAGGCATAATCAGACACTAAAAATCCGCCTTGCCAAGATCTGTCAGGAAAAAGGGGCCGACTGGATAGTCGCCCTGCCCGTGGCACTATTCTACATGAGAATGGTCGCCCATTCTAGATCAGGGCTATCCCCGTACGAAGTGGTCTTTGGCAGACCACCGAATATGTGGGGGACGCCCATTCCGAAGAAGATCACTGATGTTGGTTGTAATATGTTGACAGATTACCTTGCCTCCTTGATGTCTGCACTCCAATCATGTCGTTCACAGGTTGCCGCAGCCTTCCCTGACAATACCGATGTGAAGGCGCATGAGGTCCGTCCTGGGGACCTGGTACTCGTCCGGAATTTCGACCGGAAAAGTCCGCTGGAGCCCCGCTGGAAATCCCCGAAGACCGTTCTGCTCACCACCAGGACCGCTGTGAAAATCGAGGGGAGAAAGGGGTGGGTCCATACGAGCCACATCAAACTTTGCAATGAACTAAAAAACGGACTGAAACAGGACTCTGACTCGTCCACCCCCACCAAAGACTGTGCTGAAACGAAAGACTTTACCGTTACCGAACGAGAAAAGACTCCCCAAGAACTATATCGAATGAAACTCAGATCTAGCAAGTCAGACAGTTTAATTGTTTAAGTCCTCCCCTAGGTGAATCGGTTAAATAGTTTCTGACATGTATCCCCTAGATCGAGATAGAGAGAGAGAGAGAGAAGCAAAGAAACGTACATACTGCAAATCATTGCGTAGTCACTGCATAGTGACGTTGTTAATAATGTTCTTTCTAAGTATTCTAATTATTATTGCCAGCATTCTGCTACCTATATATTGGCCTATTTTCAGGCGTGAACAATCTGCTTACAATGTCTCTGCTGAACACACTTTTAGTGAACTTCCTGCACATGAACTCTCTTACAGACTTGCGCTGCGCAACAACACATTCATTAGCATGTTACATCACTCCCATCAGACAAATAATGCTACCGACTGCTGGATATGTGGCCGACTCCCTCCCTACCAGAATTACAAGGGAGCTCTGCCCCTCTTTCCGTACCCGTTCACTCACAATGGCTCCTGTGGGGCATGGTTTAAAATAATTAATTCCTTAGATCCTGATATTGCTGTTTTCGATGGGGGCTGGGTTTGGGGAAACTTGAACTTAGTCCTGCTCAACGTCTGTTACCCTGATAAAGAGGGACTTCCCACTCGAATAGGAACTGATCTAGAAAATGAAGTATATGGATTAGGTAATTACACAATTAGCCTTATGATCCTTACTGTTGAATCCGAAACTGCTCCAGTTTTGCCCCATATGTTAGTATTACCAGTCACAGGTGAATTATGTGTTAGCAAGAAAGGTTCAGTACACGTAGGTCATAGTAAATGCACTACTGTGGTCGAGTTTAGTGACCATGGTAAATCGTCCTTTAAAGCTACCAGTCACTCCTATTTTGTTTGTGGTCATACCGCTTACATACGTCTACCTCCAGATTGGGATGGTACCTGTTATATTGCATTCCTTCTGCCACCTGTTTTTCTAGCCCCCCCTGATTACCATAGAAATACGAATCTAGTATCAAATAGACCCAAAAGAGATATTCCACTTGTCGACTACACAGAAACGGCATGGGAACAGTACACTGATTTTAATAAAGGATTCTTTTTCTTCCTAGGACCTGTCCAAAACAGTAAATTAATACGCAGATTAACCAGAACACTTGAAGCAGTAGTACATGAAACTGCCTCCGCCTTAGGTAACTTAACAGAGGAGCAATCTGCTATGCGGGTTGTTGTCCTTCAAAATCGTCTTGTAATTGACGTCATCTTGGCAGATAGAGGTGGAGCCTGTAAGGTCATCGGGTCAAGTTGCTGTGTTTTCATTCCACAAAATGCACCATCTGTCTATCAAGCTATTACCCGTCTGCATAAAATTGCAAATCAGATACATCAGAATCCAGGCACCTGGACTTGGTCCGGTTGGTTCTGGACTACGTTAACAGCTTGGGGATGGAAGATCTTATCCTTCCTAGGCATTGGCCTTGTTATAGTATTTAGCTGCTGCCTGTGCCTACAGTGTGGGCCAGCGATTTGTGGACTGTGTGCCACATCCTGCATTGAGCATTCCAGTTGTCTCTCAAACAGTCAAAGAAAGAAAGATGAACATATAATGTTACAAGAACAAACCGATCGATTTATGAGGATCGATATATCATGAAGGGTCCGTAGGGAACAAGGAGGGAATGAGGTAATATAAATTTTATGGTCAAGTTATGTTCCCTAGCGCGTACCCCACCGACTCCATGTACGAGTTAAAGTGCATGTAACTTCCCTCCTGTACCAGCTATGAAGACGCAAATACATTTGCGTCCAACGTTAACTTGTCCTCTTTCAGACCCACCATGAATGGGTTGGATGGTCCGTTCCTAAGTATGCTATGCCAACGTCTTTTTGTAGTGTACTCCTACGTTTTTCAGCCCTGGCTGAAGTAGGCCCTGAATCTCTGCCACCGAACCTCTTTTCTGGCTTCTGACTCCGAGAAATCTCTGCCCAGGCAGCCCCCGTATCCGTGAACTCTGACTTACTTCTAGCGCGGCCCTCCGTGCTCAGCTCAGCCTGCTGCCTGCCAAGATTGACTATAACCTTCGAGTTATCTGTTTCCCTCCCCGAAAATACATTCCAGCCTGCTAGCTTCAGTAAACATCCTTCCTCAGCTACAGGGCTAAAGGGCCGACCTGTCTCTATGCAAGTAATTCATAGTCTCTGTTGCCATGCTTTCATGGAAGGCCCCTTGCCCCACGCTTCTCATACAGACACCCAGGCGCTTATACACGCACTCACAGCAAGTATAGAATAGCTTCTGCTCTAGAGACCTTTCTGCCCAGATAGCTTAGTTCCCAAACATCAGATATCAGATATGATAGAAGCACAAGTTGATCTGACATGCCAGACTTCTGTCTCTTTCCGTCAGTGTAAATGTCAAGTCCCCTGCACCCCTCCAGTTATACGTCATCCAGCTGCGCGCGCATCCAAGCTTCCGATTTCTGCTGACATTGCAACATTCTGCTAGCACCACCCCTTGGTGCCACCCCTTTGTGTCACTTATCAGTGACGTTTCCAGAACACACCTCTAGTTCACGCCTCCTGATTACGTACATGTGCCACGTGTATATTGTTATCTTGTCTTCTCTCAGCTGTTACGCCTCTTGCACTGTTACTTATGGAATGAAATAAGTATATAAGCTATGTACTGTTAATAAAATGTGGCGCTCTATCCCTTCTGACACCCTGTGTGGTGGTCAGAACATGATATCCTGATTCCTTTATGAGGAATAAAACCCTTAGAAACTCTTACACCACGGACTCTGTTTTCCTTCATTCTGATTGAGTTATTATTGATTAAGTACTTACCTGCATAGAAATTAAGAGAGTAAATTAATTATTTACGTCAATTCTCACGCCTGAATCGGGAGGGTTGGCATGTCTGGATTCTCTACAGCTGGGGCCATAAACTACATCCACAGGGCTAGGTGATAGCCTGGGACCGGCCTGGCATCTAAAATGGCTGCCGTGCACGACAAAATTGTGGCATTGGAAAAAAGGCAAGATGGCGCAGACAATGTTTATCAATAAGGATTCATTTATAACAAAATATTTTATCGCACTGACAAATTGGCGGTCAACACTTCCTGATTTCCATCTAATCGAACGTTAACAGACGTCACGCAGCAAAAAAAAAAAAAAGCTCACGCACAGCCGCTGGAAGACATGTATCAACATATATGAGCTTCCTCAGCCACCCTCAGAAAACATAAGGGATTAGGATCCGTCTCCCGCACCCCCTTATACCTAGTAATTTCATTAAAACGACGCACAAAATGGCGAATTCCCGTTTCGCTACCAGTTTGTGGCCCAGTTCGCGGCCCGGGAAGCGCTTCTACCGTGAAAAATATATATTTTTTTATTTTCCACACGGGACCCTTTAATAACCCCAACAACATTCCTAGGGGGTCAAGAGGGGTATACCTTGCCCCCTTTCATTAAATTCCCCCTTCGTTTTTCACCTCTTCTTCTCTCTCGATCCTACCGAGAGATAAGATGGCGGCCGCTCCGGACTGTTTAGAATGTTGACAGACACCGGGGAGCCAATCAGCTTCGCATCGCAAAGTTCCGTTTCGCGAAAAGTAAGCGGACCGGAGCGCAGCCCGGAGCGCTGTTACAGATATATATCTTGTTTTGAACGTTAATTTCTCAAAATCCACTGGAGCACATATATTGAGACCTAGCAAAGGCACATCGGGCTAACAGTCCCTACAATTTTGCCAAGTTTCGTGCAAATCCATTCAGCCGTTCTAGCTAAAAGTGAGGCCAAAGGCCCTATGGAAATTAACATGGGAAAAACGCGTTTTGGGACCCCCCTTTTTTCTCGGCCCCCCTTGACGAAACCCCCCCAAATTTTCAGGGGCTGCTCAGAAACAAAATGTGCCATTTTCCTGAAAATTTCAGCTGATTCCGTCCACAAACGCCAAAGTTATTAGACATAGAATTTTCAAAAGTACCATAGACAAAAAATCCTAACTATATATACCTACTGGCGACACGCCAGTAGGTAATATATATATACATACTCTATATATCCATTTTCGTTGAGAGAATAAAATAATTCCTCATTGTTAGGAATCCCACGGGTTCAGCGCCTTTTTTCGCATCAAGAAACGAAGGATTGGATGACATATATATATATATATGTATATATTACCTACTGGCGGTCGCCAGTAGGTAGTTATAGTTAGGATAATTTTCAATGTTAAATCTCAACATTCTATTTTGAATAACTTTGGCGCCGGTTGACGAATCTGCCTGAAATTTTCAGGAAAATGGTCTCATGGCGGTCCGGTCCTTCCCTGAAAGTTTGGGGGGGATTCGTCAAGCGGGGGCCGAGATAAAAGGGGGGTCCCAAAACGCGTTTTCCCCATGTTAATTTCCATAGGGCGGTCGATTTCACTTTTAGCCCGAACGGCTGAATGGATTTCCACCAAACTTGGCAAAATTGTAGGGACTGGTAGCCCGATGTGCCTTTGCTATGTCTCAAGATATGTGCTCCAGTGGATTTTGAGTAATTAAGGTTCAAAAAAATATATATATCTATAGCAGCGCACCGGTACGCGCACGGGTGCGCGTACCGTGCGCGCCACGCGACTTGCGCGAGGAAAGCTGATTGGCTCTCGGGTGTCTGTAAACATTCTAAACAGTCCGGAGCGGCCGCCATCTTGTGTCTCGGTAAAATCGAGACACAAGAGGTGGCCAAAACAAAGAGGGAAATGAACATAAGGGGGCAGAGTAGACCCCCCCTGACCCCCTAGGTTTGATGTGGGGGCCATAAAAGGGCCCCGCAAGGCAAAAAAAAAAATTTTTTTTTTTTGATTTTCGCGGGGGGAGCGCCCGGTACGCGCACGGGTGCGCGTACCGGGGAGCGTACCATGGGAAAAAAGAATGACAGTTTTAAAAGTAGCTGTTTAGAAAAAAAAATGTTTAGTTGTTTTTTTTATACATACACATACATATATATAAATGCATATGCACATATATATATGCATATATGTCTATATGTGTGCGTGTAGAGAGAGGTAGAGAGGTAGAGGTGTAGAGGTAGAGAGGTAGAGAGGTAGCGGTAGAGAGGTAGAGATTAGTAGAGAGAGAAGAAGAGAGAGGTAGAGAGGTAGAGAGTAGAGAGTGAGTAATAGAGAGTAGAGAGTGAGTAGTAGAGAGTAGTAGAGAGCAGTAGAGAGAGTAGCAGAGTGAGTAGTAGAGAGTAGTAGAGTGAATAGTAGAGTGAGTAGTAGAGAGTAGTAGAGAGTGAGTAGTAGAGAGTAGTAGAGAGTAAGTAGTAGAGTGAGTAGTAGAGAGCAGGAGAGAGTGAGTAGTAGAGAGTAGGAGAGAGTAAGTAGTAGAGAGTAGTGGAGAATATTCCAAAGTTTGGCACAGCACCACTTTCACAATGAGTCCAATCAAATCATATCACTTAGAGTACTTATTGAAGCGCTGAATCTTGGTGTATATTCAAATGCTTTTATTTTCCTTAAGTTTATGTACCACAGCCAGCCGAAACGTTTCGTTCTGTACAACAGAACTTCTTCAGGGCGTTCTTATTTCCTTCAAGTTATGTCGGTATCCCGTTGTCATATAACTAGATATTTCTTCCAAATGTTAGACGAGACATAAGTATATTCTTATTAAAAGTGACTAGGTATCAATTTTACCCACACAATTCGGGCAGACTTGAGTAATTTATAGCATCCTCAAAGTCAGTCTTTCAAAAATTCCAAAGCATAGGACATGATAATCCAAATCCAAATGTTTCTCAAGAAAAGTCATTTACAATCGTTCGGAATATCGGTGTTTGGGCAGATATGATCCAGGGACCCCCAGTATGCAAGGGGAATTAGTCCCCCCTCTACAAACATGCACGGGGGCTGCGTTGCAGAGAGGTGTAAAAAGGGTTGTGGCTTCATTACACCTCTCTGCAATGCAGTCCCCTGGCGCATACTGGAGATTCCTGGTGGGCTTTCAGGTCTTATATAGTTAGGAATTAGCATTAAAAAAACCTTTGAAATTCACTGAAAAAACCAAAGGTTTCACACCAGTTATAGTTAGGAATTAGCATTTAAAAAACCTTTGAAATTCACTGAAAAAACCATAGGTTTCACACCAGTTATAGTTAGGAATTAGCATTTAAAAAACCTATTAAATTCACTGACAAAACCAGTTATAGTTAGCTGGAAATTTTACTGACATAAAACCATTGAAATTCCCACGTTATAGTTAGTTGGACTCACTATAACTTGCGCGCCTGCAATGCACTGCTGATGACGTCACATATTACATCACTCATGACATGGTCAGTGACATCACTCATGACATCACTGATGACACCATCCAGTGAATGTGTGTCTTTCTGAAAAATAAATTTGTTTTATATATGTATTTGTAAAGGTCGATGGAAGAATAAATGTTTAAATAAGTGTGTAAATGGATGTTTTTTTAAAAAAAATTGGTTGGTTAACTGGCTTATTAAGTGTATCTTAGTGAATACATATATTAGCGAGTATTGTTTAAATATTTAAATGTTTGTATCAGTGTTTCTCTTTGTGTATAAGTGGCTGCAGGGGTTGGTGACTGACTCACTGTTTGTATGTGTTTTGAAGACAGAATATGTGCAGGACTGTATGGGTGGACGAGTGTGTATATGTGTGTGTTAGTGAGTGAATGACTGTCTCACTAGTGTCTTCATTACTAACGACATATGTTTTAATCTAGTATATGTGAGTATTGATGTATATAAGTGAGTATAGTATATATAGTGAGAGATTGTAGGAGTTCCTGTTTAAATAAGTATGTGTTTCTATAAGTGATTGTTTAAGAGAGTAAGTATGTGTAAGTTTCCTTAGAAGTAAGGTGGTAGTGTGTGTATAAATGTATATGCAAATAAATGGATGTTCAATAGTTTATGTGCATGTGTGAGTATGTGTGTGAGTAACTTTTGGATGACTGCTGATGTGTAACAGGATGTATAGGTGTATCACTACATATGATGAGTGAGTATATATATGAGTGACTATATAGAACTGTTGGTGAATGAGTGGATGAGTATATAGATGGTGGAATTACTGAATTGGTTGTTGTTACTGGTTTGGGTATCTCCATTTTTTTGAAAATGTTTGTTTCTATTTTTGAATATTTGTTTCAAGCGTTACATTACACTGAAATTAGGTCTGTCACTCTGTCACAAGGATGGTGTCATCAGTGATGTCATGAGTGATGTCACTGACCATGTCATGAGTGATGTAATATGTGACGTCATCAGCAGTGCATTGCAGGCGCGCAAGTTATAGTGAGTCCAACTAACTATAACGTGGGAATTTCAATGGTTTTATGTCAGTAAAATTTCCAGCTAACTATAACTGGTTTTGTCAGTGAATTTAATAGGTTTTTTAAATGCTAATTCCTAACTATAACTGGTGTGAAACCTATGGTTTTTTCAGTGAATATATATATATATATATATATATATATATATATATATATATATATATATATATATATATATATATATATATATATATATATATATATATATACATATATATATATATATATATATATATATAAAAGAGTGTCCACTTGAGAAGATATATGTATATATATATGTATATATATATATATATATATATATATATATATATATATATATATATATATATATATCCCAACAATGTATTCCAAAGAAACACGATAAAGCCGCCACTCCAGTCACTTTTGTTTGTTTAGTCACAGTTAATTTATTTCCCCTACCTTGATCACGGTTGCTGACCCAGAGGGTCAGCAACCGTGATGAAGGTAGTGGGGAGCTACCGAAACGCGTTGTTTTGTGCTGTGAAACTGCTGATAATGGATTTAAGAATAAATTAACTGTGTCTAAACAAACAAAAGTGACTGGAGTGGCGGCTTTATCGTGTTTCTTTGGAATACATTGTTGGGATAAAAAGCGGTGTGGTTCAACCGCAAAAGCTACGCACCTAAAAGTAGCGCCAGTGACGGAAGGCATCAGGAACCAACTCGTTAATATATATATATATATATATATATATATATATATATATATATATATATATATATATATAGGTATATATATATATATATTCACTGAAAAAACCATAGGTTATAGACCATATATAGTTAGGAATTAGCATTTACAAAACATTATTTTACTCACACAAAACCATTGAAATTCGCATATATAGTTAGTTGCACTAACTATATATCGCGCACCCGCAATCCACTGCTGATCATGTCACATATTACATCATTCATGACATGGTCAGTGACATCACTGATGACATCACAAATGACATCGCTGATGACATCTCAAATGACATCACTGATAACATCACTGATGACATCTCAAATGACATCACTGATGACATCACTGATGACATCTCATTTGACATTACTGATCACATCACTGATGACATCATTCATGTGATAATACGATGAACCTCTTCAGACTCTAATATAACCTTAGATACACTCAGGGTAAACAGACACTCACAGACTGTCACTCCATGGAGTTACTCACACACCTAGTCAGTCATGCAAAGAATCAATCACACCTCCATTTCCTCAACTATACAGTTATACACACCTTACTTATTCAAACATATACTAACACATATTTACTCTCTTATACAATCCCTGATACAAGTTCACAATGATCCATACAGCCACTCACACATTCACTGGCTCTTATGCACAGTTATTTATATATGTCAACTCTCACATGTACTGTGTTTTGCATATGTACTTACTTTGACATGTAGGACTGAGATATCCATTCACTCACCAATACACTCATGCACATAGTCAACCGCCCATACAGCTGTTTCCACATGCACTTTTGAACCCATACATCTAGTGAATAAACTGCTCACACATCTATGCACAGAGTCATACACCTCCCAGCCACCCACACACACACTCAGTCCCCCATACAAATACTTGGGCAGCCAATCAATAACCCATATAGTTACTCATATAGCTACTGATCAACACATGCAGCAGTTTACAGAACAACAGACATAATGATGCACAAATTAAGACAGTTTAGTCACTAACCCATGCACTCAGTGAGACACATTTAATCACTCACTCATACAGTCAGTCATGCACCTACTAAATCCTTCATCCAGACACTTATACATCCACTCATTCTTCAATATGTAAGACATATTTTAACTTTACAGAAACATACAGTCACTGGATGTTGTCATCAGTGATGTCATCAGTGATGTCACTGACCATGTCATGAATGATGTAATATGTGACATGATCAGCAGTGGATTGCGGGTGCGCGATATATAGTTAGTGCAACTAACTATGTATGCGAATTTCAATGGTTTTGTGTGAGTAAAATAAGGTTTTGTAAATGCTAATTCCTAACTATATATGGTCTATAACCTATGGTTTTTTCAGTGAATTTTCAAGGTTTTGTAAATGCTAATTCCTAACTATATATGGTCTATAACCTATGGTTTTTTCAGTGAATATATATATATATATATATATATATATATATATATATATATATATATATATATATATATATTACCTACTGGCTATCGCCAGTAGGTATATATAGTTAGAATTTTTTCTCTATGGGACTTTTGAAAATTCTATGTCTAATAACTTTGGCGTTTGTGGACGGAATCGGCTGAAATTTTCAGGAAAATGGCACATTTTGATTCTGAGCAGCCCCTGAAAATTTGGGGGGGTTTCGTCAAGGGGGGGCCGAGAAAAAAGGGGGGTCCCAAAACGCGTTTTTTGCATTGAGTTTTCCATAGGGCGGTTGGACTCACTTTTAGCTCGAACGGCTGAATGGATTTGCACGAAACTTGGCAAAATTGTAGGGACTGTTAGCCCGATGTGCCTTTGCTAGGTCTCAATATATGTGCTCCAGTAGTTTTTGAGAAATTAACGTTCAAACCAAGATATATATCTGTAACAGCGCTCTGGGCAGCGATCCGGTCCGCTTACATTTCGCTTATCGGAACTTTGCGCGCAGAAAGCTGATTGGCTCTCCGGTGTCTGTCAACATTCTAAACAGTCCGGAGCGGACGCCATCTTGTCTCTCGGTAGGATCGAGAGAGAAGAAGAGGTGGAAAACGAAAGGGGAATTTAATGAAAGGGGGCAAGGTATCCCCCTCTTAACCCCCTAGGAATGTTGTTGGGGTTATTAAAGGGTCCCGTGGGGAAAATAAAAAAAAAAATGATTTTTCACGGTAGAAGCGCTTCACGGGCCGCGAACTGGGCCGCAAACTGGTAGCGAAACGGGAATTCGCCATTTTGTGCTTCGTTAATTAAATTACTAGGTATAAGGGGGTGCGGGAGACGTATCCTAATCCCCTTACTAGTTATAAGTGGGTGCGGGAGACGTATCCTAATCCCCTATGTTTCCTGAGGGTGGCTGAGGAGGCTGATATATGTTGATACATCTCTTCCAGCGGCTGTGCGTGAGCTTTTTTTTTTTTTTTGCTGCGTGACAGTCCGGAGCGGCCGCCATCTTGTCTCTCGGTAGGATCGAGAGAGAAGAAAAGGTGAAAAACTAAGGGGGAATTTAATGAAAGGGGGCAAGGTATCCCCCTCTTCACCCCCTAGGAATGTTGTTGGGGTTATTAAAGGGTCCCGTGGGGAACATAAAAAAAAAATGATTTTTCACGGTAGAAGCGCTTCACGGGCCGCGAACTGGGCCGCAAACTGGTAGCGAAACGGGAATTCGCCATTTTGTGCTTCGTTAATTAAATTACTAGGTATAAGGGGGTGCGGGAGACGTATCCTAATCCCCTATGTTTCCTGAGGGTGGCTGAGGAGGCTGATATATGTTGATACATCTCTTCCAGCGGCTGCGCCATCTTGCCTTTTTTTCGAATGGCACAATTTTGTCGTGCACGGCAGCCATTTTAGATGCCAGGCTGGTCCCAGGATATCACCTAACCCTGCGGATGTAGTTTATGGCCCCAGCTGTAGAGAATTCAGACATGCCAATCCTCCTGATTTAGGCGTGTGACTACTGATTTCAGTGCTAGTCTCCCGCCTCCCGATTTCTGCAAGCAAAAACCCGGGGGCATATTACGAACAACTAGCGATAATTTTTGTCTCTAACTTGTTTAGAGACAAAAATTATCGCCGCACATCGGCGATTTTTATCGCAGATAAACCTTGCTATTATCGCAGAAAAGTCAGCGATATTCATGTATTATTGACCTAATGCTCTTAGCCATGTTATCCACCTCCCATTGGATAACATGGCTAAGAACTGCTCAGGGCAGGTGTTAGATTTTGGAGATATTCGCGCTTAGCGCGAATATCTCCAAAAGTTGGTAATAGAAGGTAGCGATGTTAGGGACTGTTTCCAGTCGCTAACATCTTGGCACGCCACTTTGCATGTCATTAGTGATAAATATCACTGACATGCAAAGCGGGGCCCAAGATGGTCGCTATCTCCTTTTAGCTGTCACTAACTGGTGTTAGCGACAGCTTGGTAATAGGGAGATAATTTTATCTCCGCTTTCATGGCTTTTAAAGCCAAAAAAGCGGAGATAAACCCCCTTGATAATATGCCCCACGATTCCTTGGGGGTTTCAGCCAACAGGGCTTGCTATTGTGTTACATGGTAATTTTTCCATGAAACGTCAGAGGGTCGATGCAGGGGTTCTAGAAGAGGTGATAAACCATTTAAGCCTCATGAACAAGCGCATGGTCTTTTAAAGATTTGTGAAGTACTCGGGGCGGCGGTGTGTGTGTGCCCTCTTTCAGGAGCGGGCGGGGGGGCACTGCCAGCAACTTGCCAGGTCAGGTAGTGTTCAACACGTGCATCACCCTTTCTCTGCCTGCTATTGCGCTCCATGCTTCGGAAAGGTAAGAAAAAGAACGTGCATTTGAGTTTGAAATGTCCGATCCTGCAGCAGCCCACTTCCAAAGCCCACACATGACAATAACCCGATTCAAGGCCCCATTCACCCGTTTTTCAAAAAATAGATAACACTCCAACAAATTAAGGTTATAAAACTTTATTAACTTTTAACGATAATGAACAGAACAAAAACTAAAAACATTTAAACATTTCTTAACACAAAAAGCAACAATGGTTAGAAGCTGTCTTTTGTGCGAATAGTCCCAAGGCAGCACAACGTGCAGAGTTCTGGACGGCACCCAGGTGATGTCGCCTGGGTGCCGCACTGGTTTAGGGATCCTACAATGCTGCTCCGAAAATTGGCGTGGGGCGTCCCGGGTGGGGCGGGGGGAGGCCTCGTCAGTAGCGGTCTGTTGTGCGAATAGTCCCAAGGCAGCACAACGTGCAGAGTTCTGGACGGCACCCAGGTGATGTCGCCTGGGTGCCGCACTGGTTTAGGGATCCTACAATGCAGCACAGAAAAACAGCGTGGGGCGTCCCGGGTGGTGCGGGGGGAGGCCTCGTCAGTAGCGGTCTGTGTCCAGTGTCACATGGCTGACACAACATGTACGACAGGCACCCAGGTGATGTCCAGTAAACTGCCGCACTGGTTTTGGTATCCTACAATGCTGCTCCGAAAATTGGCGTGCGGCGGCCCGGGGGGGGGGGAGGCGGCGTGAACGGGCCTCCCCAGGTGGCGGCCATCTAGCTGAGTTGCGCTCGCTCTTGCGGCCACAGCGTCTCGCTCACCATGTTGTGGAGTTGCTCCCACTCTTGCAGTGCAGCGATAGGCGGCTGCCACATGGCTGTCAAAATGGCGGACGGCTCCTCGGTTTTGGGCCTGGTCCACTGAAATGGCCCTGGGACACCTTGGAACTCGGACGCTTGCCTGCTAGGGCTTGGGCTCCATTCTCGAAAAGCGTCCCCTCAGCCGTGAAGATTGTATAAAAGTCTTGGGGGCCCCCGACTCCCGCAGTCTTCCGGTGGAGAGCGGCTGCCATGATTGCTCGCGGAATGACCACGACGGAGCCACGAGATGGTGGTGCTCTCATGCTGACGCCAGCTTCAGTCTGAATGATCCAGAAACAAGGTGGGGCTTTCATCGTTTGGGAAAAAAAATGTTCTAAACCAATGAAAAGTGTTATTTTTAGGTCATATGACCAAGCCTTCCATCTTTAGGAAACCAAAAGTAAAATGAACCAATGAAAAGTTTTATAAACAAGTCACATGACCTGTTCTGCGGCATAGGGCTACAAAAAGCGTAGAAAATCCGTTGGCACGTGAGGCGGCGTCAGTAGCGGACCGATGTGCGAATAGGCCGAAGGCAGCACAACGCGTCGAGATCCGGATGGCACCGAGGTGGTGTCCAGCAAATTGCCGCACTGGTGTGGCCATCCTACAATGCTGCGCCGAAAGACGGCGTGTCCAGCTGAGTTGCGGTCACTGTCAGTAGCGGACCGATGTGCGAATAGGCCGAAGGCAGCACAACGCGTCGAGATCCGGATGGCACCGAGGTGGTGTCCAGCAAATTGCCGCACTGGTGTGGCCATCCTACAATGCTGCGCCGAAAGACGGCGTGTCCAGCTGAGTTGCGGTCACTGTTGCGGTACAGTGACTCGAACGCGCCGAGATCCGGATGGCACCGAGGTGGTGTCCAGCAAATTGCCGCACTGGTGTGGCCATCCTACAATGCTGCGCCGAAAGACGGCGTGTCCAGCTGAGTTGCGGTCACTGTTGCGGTACAGTGACTCGAACGCGCCGAGATCCGGATGGCACCGAGGTGGTGTCCAGCAAATTGCCGCACTGGTGTGGCCATCCTACAATGCTGCGCCGAAAGACGGCGTGTCCAGCTGAATTGCGGTCACTGTTGCGGTACAGTCACTCGAACGCGTCGAGATCCGGATGGCACCGAGGTGGTGTCTAGCAAATTGCCGCACTGGTGTGGCCATCCTACAATGCTGCGCCGAAAGACGGCGTGTCCAGCTGAGTTGCGGTCACTGTTGCGGTACAGTGAGTCGAACGCGCCGAGATCTGGATGGCCAAGTTTCAAGTTTCATCTGGCAGTTTTTCTCCATCCCTCCTGGATCAAAGAAGGTGAATGCTATGCTGTCCTATGGCAACATGAGCATCAACCTGATGAATACGGCATTCGAAAATCATAAATGCCCTAATGCACCCAAGAAGTAATTTTTTTTTTGCTCCAGTTGAGCCGTTTTCAATGCCTGTTTTTTGTTGTTTCCCCTCCATCAAGAACAAAACAAAAATACAAGGCGCTAAGATCCGAATGGCAAGTCCTGGATGTTGAGTGCCTCAGTTGAGAGTTCTGAGCAGTGCTTGTAAGACTATCTGAAGTTTATTATAAGAATCAGAGTAAGTTGAAGATTGTCTGAAGCTTATTTGCACCTGCTGCAGCTTCACTAGGTCCGGCGGAACTTTTTTCCTTTTCCTTTCTGCTTCTTTTCCTACAATGCGTTTCATCTGAAGACACGACCAGGTCCCTGAATGTGTGCAGGGGGACGCTATTGATTGAATGAAAATGGCGGCTTGACACAAAGCTGACTCAAGCGTTACTGTTGGTGCTATACAGACAAAAATTGGTTTTCAGTTTGTACATTCTTCAGGTTTTTTTTTTCCATCCAAGTCTGATTGAGAGTTTGTAGAAAAATGGCTTCAGATTTTCCACATACTACTCTTCAACATTCTTCCTAAATGTAAGAATGTGAAACTCACTAGGAGAACGGCTGTTTCTGTTTCCTTTCAAAATGCTGCCACCAATATTTTCTGAATGGAAGACACCATCTTGTAGCATAAAGGGCCGAAAGGGGTTCTGGTCTGGCCGATGGTTGGTGGAGACATTTTGACTATATCTTGGACCTGCCCGGCCTCGCCCAAAATGGCGCCGGTATAAATGGGACTCGTAACTCTTTGCCCGCAAATGTATATCTAGAAAATGTTATTGTAAGTGGCCCTGTCGTATTTTAATTACAAAATGTACGTCCACCGATTCCGCAACTGTTAGACACCTTTGTTCTTGTCACCTAATGGCCCGCTCGTTACGTTCTTCTACAGTGTAAATGTCTCCTCATCATATACGATTTCAGTTTGCTCCGTGGCCGGCCCACGTGGTTGTAGGCCCGTATTTGTATACTGACATTTTTACAATAAAGGTTTTTAAAACAAAACACGGTAGTAGTATTTTCATTTGTAAAGTTTTTACTTTTAGTGACTGTTTTCGAATCAGTAAAAGGCAAGTGAAATAAAGCAGTCCAATTACATGACGGATAAAAGGTATAATATGTAGGAACGCAGTAAAGATAAATGGTCAAGGGCAGTTGTGTTTTCCACTCCTGCAACATAAAGTGATCGATAAGAATCTGATAATCAGGCGTATCGGCGACTAAGACAGCAGGCCGAATCTCTTTTACTCAACGGCTCCGTCATGGAAGGAAGAAACGCCCTTTTTCTCGAAAAAGGAATATATTTTACTTGCAAGACAGTTGTAAATTTTCCGGGAAAGTACATTAGCCTGGAATATTATAACATATGTTTGAAAAAAAAATATTGTTCGAAAATAATAAAAAGCGTAATTTTTAGGTCATATGACCAAGCTTTTCATCATTAAATTAACAAAAGTAAAATGAACCAATGAAAAGTTTTATTAACAAGTCACATGACCTGTTATGCTTACGTTACGCGCTGCGCGCCGCGCCTCGGATCACTTCCGGGTGCGCTAACGCGGCGTGTCATAAAACGCATTACGCGACAACGTAGGTCAAGAATATAGTCAAAATGTCTCCACCAACCAGCGTTCAGAACACAACCCCTTTCAGCAGTCCAAAAAGTTCTGTTAAATGACAACAGAGGGGACAGGCAACAAGAACCATCAGTCAAAGAGGGGAGGGCAAGTTCTTCTCTTCCGGGTCATGTTGGGGCGCTACCGGAACTGATCGAATTGGTAGTCTACAGTGTTTCTGGATGTTTCAGACTAAAGCTGGCGTCAGCATGAGACCACTACCATCTCGTAGCTCCGTCGTGGCCATTCCACGAGCAATCATGGCAGCCGCTCCCCACCAGAAGCCTGCGGGAGTCGGAGGCCCCCAAGACTTTTGTAGAATCTTCACGGCTGAGGGGATGCTTTTCGAGAATGGGACCCAAGCCCTAGCAGACAAGCGTCCGAGTTCCAAGGTGTCCCAGGGCCATTTTAGTGGACCAGGCCCAAAACCGAAGAGCCGGTCGCCATTTTGAGAGTCCTGTGGCAGCCGCCTATCGCTGCACCGCAAGAGCGGGCGCATCTCAACTACATGGTGAGCGAGACGCTGTAGTCGCAAGAGCGGGCGGTAAACAGCTGAATGGCGGAAGAGGCACAGTGTAGCAAAAGCGGGCGGAATGGCAACTAAAACGATAAAGGGGCGCCCCACTACAGCTTGTCTTCAGGTCAAACGGATTGTGGGACAAGGTCCAGAATTGAAGAGTCATCAAAAGGCAAAAAGTTCCGCCGGACCCCGGGAGCCGGCCGCCTATGTCGGGGGCGATCTCAGGCTACACCAGTGCTATAAGACTTGGGGAGGGTGTCGGAGCCAAGCGTCTTCTCCGAGTCCATGGCCATCACACCGCCCCTCAGGGGCCTCCGTCAAGCTGTTTAGGAAGGTAACATATCACATTGTTTTCTAATGCAGTCAGGTCCACAAACGACACTCACTTACTTTGAGAATAGTGAAGCTGCAGTAGGTGGAAATAAGCTTCAGACAGTGTTACAAGCACTGCTCAGAACTCTTAACTATGGCACCCAACATCCAGAACTTATGCTATTTGAGAATGGTAGTGACATCGAAGCATCTCAGGGACCAAAACCATTAACGTACTTTCACGTATGAAAATCTTACTTGGGGAGGGGGCAGGAGCGAAGCGCCCCCTCCCAGTCAGCGCCACCACACCGTATGTTGAAAATCTGAAGCCGTCGTTCTACAAAGTCAACCAAACTTGGATTGAAAAATCTAGAAAAATGTACAAACTGAAAACCAGTTTTGGTCTGCATAGCATCAGTAACAACGCTTGAGTCAGCTTTGTGTCAAGCCGCCATTTTGATTCAACAAAGCACAGGCATTGAAAAAGGCTGAAATTCAGAACTCTAAACTATGGCACCCAACATCCAGGAGCTTGCTATCTGGATCTTGGAGCCTTGTGCTGTTTTCGATCTATTCACACATCGGTCCACTACTGACATCATCTTATAAACCAACGTTATGTAAATAGTTTTTTATTAAAATGTTTTACCCTGTTTCTTTGCTGGTGTGTTGTCTATATTTTTAATATTTGCATAGGGTTTGTCGTTATTTTGTGCGGGATGGGTGATGGAGCCGAGCTGTCTTGCAGCCCTCATGGTGTGGAGCTCAGTTCATCTCACTATTTTTGTATTTCTCAAGAAGGGTTGTTCCTAATATTTCTATTTTAGCGAGGTCAAAAAGAGATCCAATTAGTGGCCTACTGATTTTGCTCGATTACTTTTATTTTTTTACACGATTTTTCACTATCTGCAAAGACTAAACAGAGTATTGCGACTTTGTGCTTGTTTGTAAATAGAGAATGATCCAAAGAGAACCAATTCTAATACAGTAAATGCTTGGACAACAATCAATCAAATGGAGAGACAAGGAGGCACGACGGATTACAACGGGGGTAAAGGCCTGCGTTAACTACCCTTCAGTATCTGCAAAGAGAGAGTACTACTAAGGCAAAAGAGGGGAGGGGGGGGGGTTGCAGCGTTCAAAGCACATCAGCGTGCATAAATACGAAAATGTTTTTATCTATCACGTACTTGACATTTTAAAGCTTTTCATATTTGCTATTAAAAAACCAATGAAATTCACAGAAAAAACCATAGGTTATAGTGGATATATAGTTAGGAATTTGCATTTACAAAACCTTGAAAATTCAATGAAAAAACCATAGGTTATAGGCCATATATAGTTAGGAATTAGCATTTACAAAACCTTATTTTACTCGCATAAAACCATTGAAATTCCATATATAGTTAGAAGCGCTAACTATATATCGCGCACCCGCAATCCACTGCTGATGATGTCACATATTACATCATTCATGACATGGTCAGTGACATCACTGATGACATCACTGATGACATCTCAAATGACATCACTGATGACAACTCAAATGACATCACTGATGACATCTCAAATGACATCACTGATGACATCACTGATGACAACTCAAATGACATCACTGATGACATCTCATTTGTCATCACTGATCACATCACTTATGTGATAATACAATGAACCTCTTCAGACTCTAATATAACCTTACATACACTCAGTATAAACAGACACTCACAGACTGTCACTCATCCATGGAGTTACTCACACACCTACTCAGTCATGCAAAGAATCAATCACACCTCCATTTCCTCAACTATAAAGTTATACACATCTTACTTATTCAAACATATAATAACACATATTTATTCTCTTATATAATCCCTGATACAAGCTCACAGTGATCGATACAGCCACTCACACATTCACTGGCTCTTATGTTCAGTTATTTATATCTGTCAACTCTCACATGTATTGTGTTTTACATACGTACTTACTTGCTCATGTAGCAATGAGAAATCCATTCACTCACCAACACACCCATGCATAGTCAACCGCCCATATAGCTGTTTCCACATGCACTCTTGAACTCATACTCCTAGTGAATCAACTGCTTACACATCTATGCACAGAGTCACGCACCTCCCAGCCACCCACACACACACTCAGCCTCCCATTCAAATACTTGGGCAACCAATCAATAACCCATATGGCCACTCTTATAGCTACTGATCAACACATGCAGCAGCTTACACAACAACAAACATACTGATGCACAAATTAAGACAGTTTAGTCACTAACCCATGCACTCAGTGAGACACATTTAATCACTCACTCATACAGTCAGTCATGCACCTACTAAATTCTTCATCCAGACACTTATACATCCACTCATTCTTCAATATGTGAAACATATTTTAACTTTACAGAAACATACAGTCACTGGGTGTTGTCATCAGTGATGTCATCAGTGATGTCATTTGAGATGTCATCAGTGATGTCATCAGTGATGTCACTGACCATGTCATGAATGATGTAATATGTGACATCATCAGCAGTGGATTGCGGGTGCGCGATATATAGTTAGCGCTTCTAACTATATATGGAATTTCAATGGTTTTATGCGAGTAAAATAAGGTTTTGTAAATGCTAATTCCTAACTATATATGGCCTATAACCTATGGTTTTTTCATTGAATTTTCAAGGTTTTGTAAATGCAAATTCCTAACTATATATCCACTATAACCTATGGTTTTTTCTGTGAATATATATATATATATATATATATATATATATATATATATATATATATATATATATATATATATATCTCTCTCTATATATATATATATATATATATATATATATATATATATATATATATATATATATATATATATATATATATATAACATTTCTATGGCAAAATGAAACGCCTCATTTTGTTCCTTTTCAAATTAAATGTATTAAGTCTTACCACTTTATTCCAATCAAGATGACTTCAGGTGTGCCATACTTTTGTCATAAGTAAGACTGTTAGCGTTTTAGTTGTTCTTTAGAACACTCTGGGACATTCTGTCATTGGGCTATAGTTGGGTTACATCTGGCTGATATTTGGGCTACATTTGGGCTCTTTTGTCTCTGGTGGCCATCTTGGGAGACTGCATATCAGAATTGTTTTAATGAAATATAAGAGGATTTCAGAAGTCACTCAAAATGTGCCCTAATTTTTCTTTCTTCAGCACTAATCATAATTTCTATGGCAAAAGGAACCCCCTCATTTTGTTCCTTTGCAAATTAAATGTTTTAAGTGTTAACACTTTATTCCAATCAAGATGACTTCAGGTGTGCCATACTTTTGTCATAAGTAAGACTGTTAGCGCTCTAGTTGTTCTTTAGAACACTCTGGGACATTCTGTCACTGGGCTATAGTTGGGCCTTTTCTGGCTGATATTTGGGCTACATTTGTTTTTTTGTCTCTGGTGGCCATCTTTGGGCTACATTGGGCTACATTTGGGCTCTAACATATATATAGCCCAATGTAGCCCAATATATATAAGTTAATTTTTGTAAGAACCACTGGAGCATATATCTTGAGACATAGCAAAGGCACATCGGGCTACCAGTCCATACAATTTTGCCAAGTTTTGTGGAAATCCATTCAGCCGTTCAAGCTAAAAGTGAGTTCAACCGCCCTATGGAAAACTCAATGTTAAAAACACGTTTTGGGACCCCCCTTTTGTCTCGGCCCCCGCTTGACGAACCCCCCCCCCCCAAACTTTCAGGGGACGCTCAGAAACAAAATGTGCCATTTTCCTGAAAATTTCAGCCAATTCCGTCCATCAACGCCAAAGTTATTCAACATAGAATTTTCAGAAATCCCTATTCAAAAAAATCCTAACTATATATACCTACTGGCGACCGCCAGTAGGTAATATATATATATATATATATATATATATATATATATATATATATATATATATATATATATATATATATATATATATATATATATATATATATATATATATATATATATATAATATATATATATATTACCTACTGGCGATAGCCAGTAGGTATATATAGTTAGGATTTTTTCTCTATGGAACTTTTGAAAATTCTATGCCTAATAACTTTGGCGTTTGTGGACGGAATTGGCTGAAATTTTCAGGAAAATGGCACATTTTGTTTCTGAGCAGCTCCTGGAAATTTGGGGGGGGTTCGTCCAGGGGGGGCCGAGAAAAAAGGGGGGTCCCAAAACGCGTTTTTCCCATGTTAATTTCCATAGGGCGGTTGGCCTCACTTTTAGCCCGAACGGCTGAATGGATTTCCACGAAACTTGGCAAAATTGTAGGGACTGTTAGCCCGATGTGCCTTTGCTAGGTCTCAATATATGTGCTTCAGTGAATTTTGAGTAATTAACGTTTAAAACAAGATATATATCTGTAACAGCGCTCCGGGCAGCGCTCCGGTTCGCGAACTTTTCGCGTATCGGAACTTTGCGAAGCGAAGCTGATTGGCTCTCCGGTGTCTGTCAACATTCTAAACAGTCCGGAGCGGCCGCCATCTTGTCTCTCGGTAGGATCGAGAGACAAGAGGAGGCCAAAACAAAGGGGGAAATGAAGGAAAGGGGGCAAGGTAGACCCCTTCTGACCCCTTAGGATTGATGAGGGGGATATTATAGAGCATCGCCGGGCCCAAAAAAAAAAAATCTGATTTTTTCGCCGTAGAGACGCGTCTTGGTACGCGAACCGGGCAGCTAACCGGGAAGCTAACCGGCAGTGTAACGGGAGTCTAAGGAGTAGCTGATTGGCTGTCAACATTGTAAACAGTCCGGAGCGGCCGCCATCTTGTCTCTCGGTAGGATCGAGAGACAAGAGGAGGCCAAAACAAAGGGGGAAATGAAGGAAAGAGGGCAAGGTAGACCCTTTCTGACCCCCTAGGATTGATGAGGGGGATATTATAAAGCCACGCGGGGCCAAAAAAAAAAAAATCCGATTTTTTCGCCGTAGAGACGCGTCTTGGTACGCGAACCGGGCAGCTAACCGGGCAGCTAACCGGGAAGCTAACCGGCAGTGTAACGGGAGTCTGAGGAGAAGCTGATTGGCTGTTATCATTGTAAACAGTCTGGAGCGGCCGCCATCTTGTCTCTCTGTGGGATCGAGAGACAAGAGGTGGAAAAAAAAAGGTGTAAATGAATGAAAGGGGTAAGGCAGACCCCTCCTGAACCCCTAGGATTGATGAGGGGGCTACTAAAGTTCCCTGGGGGGTGAAAAAAAAATTGCGATTTTTCGCGGTAAAGGTGCTTCCTGGTACGTTAACCGGGCAGCTAACCGGCAGCGTAAAGGGAGTCCGACATATTGTGTTTTTTGAACGTTTGTGATATGTGCACGTGTGGATTTTGTCTAATTAAGGTTAAAAAAATATATATATATCTTTAAGCGTGTTCTGGCGCGCTTACGTTTTGGGTTTGGTTTGCGCTGCAGAGACGATACGTCACGGTTATGCGAGAATATATTTTACAGCTATAGATATTAGCTTTTAAAAAACCAATGACATTCACAGAAAAAACCATAGGTTATAGACCATATATAGTTAGGAATTTGCATTTACAAAACCTTGAAAATTCACTGAAAAAACCATAGGTTATAGACCATATATAGTTAGGGATTAGCAACTCTCACATGGAGTGTGTTTTACATATGTACTTACTTTGACATGTAGAACTGAGATATCCATTCACTCACCAATATACTCATGCACACAGTCAACTGTCCATACAGCTGTTTCTACATGCACTTTTGAACCCATACACCTAGGGAATCAACTGCTCACACATCTATGCACAGAGTTATACACCTCCCATCCACCCACACACATACTCAGTCTCCCATACAAATACTTGGGCAACCATTCAATAACCCATATAGTTACGGATATAGCTACTGATTTAAACATGCAGCAGTTTACAGAAGAACATAAATAATGATTGCCAAATTAAGACACTTTAATCACTAGCCCATGCACTCAGTGAGACACATTTAATCATTCTCTCATACAGTCAGTCATGCACCTACTAAATCCTTCATCCAGACACTTATACATCCACTCATTCTTCAATATGTAAGACATATTTTAACTTTACAGAAACATACAGTCACTGGGTGTTGTCATCAGTGATGTCATCAGTGATGTCATTTGAGATGTCATCAGTGATGTCATCAGTGATGTCACTGACCATGTCATGAATGATGTAATATGTGACATCATTAGCAGTGGATTGCGGGTCCGCGATATATAGTTAGTGCAACTAACTATATATATATGGAATTTCAATGGTTTTGTGCAAATAAAATAAGGTTTTTTAAATGCTAATCCCTAACTATATATGGTCTATAACCTATGGTTTTTTCAGTGAATATACATATATATATATATATATATATATTACCTACTGGCGGTCGCCAGTAGGTATATATAGTTAGGATTTTTTCTCTATGGAACTTTTGAAAATTCTATGTCTAATAACTTGGCGTTTGTGGACGGAATCGGCTGAAATTGTCAGGAAAATGGCACATTTTGTTTCTGAGCAGCCCCTGAAAATTTGGGGGGGGGTTTCGTAAAGGGGGGGTTGAGAAAAAAGGGGGGTCCCAAAACGCGTTTTTCCCATTCATTTTTCCATAGGGCGTTTGGCCTCACTTTTAGCTCGAACAGCTGAATGGATTTGCACGAAACTTGGCAAAATTGTAGGGACTGTTAGCCCGATGTGCCTTTGCTGGGTCTCAATATATGTGCTCCAGTGGATTTTGAGAAATAAACGTTTTAAAAAACAGATATATCTGTGACAGCGTCCCCGTTAGCGCTCCGGTTCGCGAACTTTTCGCGTAACGGAGCTTTGCGAAGCGAAGCTGATTGGCTCTCCGGCGTCTGTCAACATTCTAAACAGTCCGGTGCGGCCGCCATCTTGTCTCTCGATCCTACCGGAGAAAAACGAAGGGCGAATTTAATGAAAGGGGGCAAGGTAGACCCTTCTTGACCCCCTAGGAATGATGTTGGGGTTATTAAAGGGTCCCGTGGGGCAAATAAAAAAAATTTGATTTTTTGCGGAAGAAGCGCTTTCCGGTTCGCGAACCTGGTAGCGAATCGGGACGCGAAACGGGAATTCGCCTTTTTGTGTTTCGTTTTAATTAAATTAAAAGATAGAGGAAAAACAACGTGAGAAATGGATATAAGGGGGTACGGGAGACGTATCCTGACTCCCTATGTTTTCTGAGGGTGGCTGAGGATGCTCATATATGTTGATACTTGTCTTCCAGCAGCTGCGCGTGAGCGTTTTTTTTTGTTTTTTTTGCTGCGTGACGTCTGTTAATGTTCGATTCGAACGAAATCAGGAAGTGTTGACCGCCATTTTGACACTGCGAGTAAATATATTGTTAAAAATAATTGTTATAAATTAATCCGTATTGATAAACATTGTCTGCGCCATCTTGCTTTTTTTCCAATGCCACACTTTTGTCGTGCACTGCAGCCATTTTAGATGCCTTGACCAGACCCACTCTCTGCACGACGCCAATCATGACGTCTGTTAACGTTCGATTCTTAGGAAATCAGGAAGTGTTGACCGCCATTTTTACACTGCGAGTAAATATATTGTTAAAAATAATTGTTATAAATTAATCCGTATTGATAAACATTGTCTGCGCCATCTTGCTTTTTTTCTAATGCCACACTTTTGTCGTGCACGGCAGCCATTTTAGATGCCTTGACCAGACCCACTCTCTGCACGCCGCCGATCCTCAGCATGGCTCCCCACCCTCGCAAGCATCTCCCCCACGCACTGGTCACCCCCGCTCTCTCTCTTATGTATGGGCCATAAACCTCCCCCCATCTGCGCTGCTCTTCCCTGAGAATCACACCCTGTGCCCGCCCGACACCACCCTTCCACCCTATTCACTACTGCACCCTCTAACACTCCTCTTCCTCTGTGTCCGATTGTCCAGGCCGGTCCCAGGCTATCACCTAGCCCTGCGGATGTAGTTTATGGCCTCAACTGTAAAGAATCACCCCTCTTCAAAGGAGTTACAGTAGATCAAGGCCCCCCACCCCATGAGATCCGTCACACCACACGCGTTCCTACTATCTGATAACGATCCTGTATTGTGATTGGGGAGGGGATTCCCACTGTGAGGGTGTGTGGGACCGAGCCTGAAAAGGAAGATTCCAGGGATGCCTTTTTGTACATCAAAGTCTTCACAATTATGTGTCACATTAAAAATATATAGCACTCCAACAAAGTAGTAGGATTATAACACTTTAATAACTTATAAATAGATACAAAGCACAAAAAACAGTAAACACGTAAAAATTCAGCGGTTTTACGCCCACTTTTCCTGCACTGTTTTTTGTCAGTAGCGGTCTGTTGTGCGAATAGTCCAAAGGTAGCACAACGCGCCGAGATCTGGACGGCACCCAGGTGATGTCCTTTACTTGCCCAACTGGTTTTGGCATCCTACAATGCTGCACCGAAAAACGGCGTGGGGCGCCCCGGGGGGGCGGCATGAACGGGCCTCCCCAGGTGGATGTTCGTCTCCTGTAGTGGGGCGCCCTTTTACCGTTTCAGTCACCAATCAGCAGTTTTTCGCCCGCTTTTGCTGCACTGTGCCTCATCCGCCATTTAGCTGTTTACCGCCCGCTCTTGCGGCTTCAGCATCTCGCTCACCATGTAGTTGGATTGCGTCCACTCTTGCGGTGCAGCGATAGGCGACTGCCACAGGACTCTTAAAATGGTGGCCGGCTCTTCGGATTTGGGCCTGGTCCACTAAAATGGCCCTGGGACACCTTGGAACTCGGACGCTTGTCTGCTAGGGCTTGGGCTCCATTCTCGAAAGCGTCCCCTCAGCCTTGAAGATTCTTCAAAAGTCTTGGGGGCCCCCGACTCCCGCAGGCTTCCGGTGGGGAGCGGCTGCCATGATTGCTTGCGGAAGGGCCACGACGGAGCTACGAGATGGTGGTGCTCTCATAATGACGCCAGCTTCAGTCTGAAACATCCAGAAACACTGTAGACTATCAATTCGATGACTTCCGGTGGAGCCTCAACGTGATCCGGTAGAGAAGAACTTGCCCTCCCCTCTTTTGACTGATGGTTCTTGTTGCCTGTCCCCTCTGTTGTCATCTAACGGAACCTTATTGGATTGCCGAGTGAGAAAAAAAAAGGTGGGGCTTTCATCGTTTAGGAAAAAAAAATGTTTCAAGCCAATGAAAATTGTTATTTTTAGGTCACATGATCAAGCATTTCATCATTAGGAAACCAAAAGTAAAATGAACCAATGAAAAGTTTTATAAACAAGTCACATGACCTGTTATGCGGCTTTGGGCTATAAAAAGCCTACAAAATCCGTTGGCCTGTGAGGCGGCGGCAGTAGCGGACCGATGTGCGAATAGGCCGAAGGCAGCACAACGCGTCGAGATCCGGATGGCACCGAGGTGGTGTCCAGCAAGTTGCCGCACTGGTGTGGCCATCCTACAATGCTGCACCGAAAGACGGCGTGTCCAGCTGAGTTGCGGTTACTTTTGCTGGTACAGTACGCCAAAGGCAGCACAACGCGCCGAGATCCGGATGGCACCGAGGTGGTGTCCAGCATGTTGCCGCACTGGTGTGGCTATCCTACAATGCTGTGCCGAAATACGGCGTGGGGTGCCCGGGGGGGGGGAGGCAGCGCAAACGGCCCTCTCCTGCCTCCCCAGGTGGAGGCACCTCATGTGCAGTGCGGCGCCCTTTGCAGTTTCACTCGCCGTTCAGCCGCACTTCCGGTACAGTGACTCACCCGCCATCCAGCTGTTTTCCTCCCACTCTTGCGGTACAGCGACTCACCCGCCATCCAGCTGAGTTTCGGCCACTCTTGCGGTACAGTGACTCACCCGTCATCCAGCTGAGTTCTGCCCGCTCTTGCTGTACAGCGACTCACCCGCCATCCAGCTGTTTTCCTCCCACTCTTGCGGTACAGCGACTCGAACGCGCAGAGATCCGGATGGCACTGAGGTGGTGTCCAGCAAGTTGCCGCACTGGTGTGGCCATCCTACAATGCTGCGCCGAAAGACGGCGTGGGGTGCCCGGTCGGGGGGGGAAGGCGGCGCAAACGGCCCTCTCCCGCTTCCCCAGGTGAAGGTACCTCATCTGCAGTGGGGCGCCCCTTAGCGTTTCACTCGCCTTCCAGCTGCATTGCGCCCGCTCTTGCGGCACAGTGCCTCACCCCCCATCCAGCTGAGTTGCGTTTACTTTTGCGGTGCAGCGAAAGGAGGCTGCAACAAGACTTTCAAAATGGCGGCCGGCTCTTTGGATTTGGGCCTGGTCCACTAAAATGGCCCTGGGACACCTTGGAACTCGGACGCTTGCCTGCTAGGGCATGGGCCCCATTCACGAAAGCGTCCCCTCTTTTGACTGATTGTTCTTGTTGCCTATCTCTTCTGTTGTCATTTAACGGAACCTTTTTGGACTGCCAAAAGGGGTTCTGGTCCGACCGCTGGTTGGTGGAGACATTTTGACTAAATCCTGGACCTGCCCGGCCTCGCCCAAAATGGCGCCGGTATAAAAGGGACTCGTAACTCCTTGTTGTGTACTGGTTGCCCAACCTTGATATCACAAGATACATATGCAGTTTTGAAGCACAGGGCAGGCGGGGACGAGTACTGATTGAACATTTGGACATCCCTATTGACATTAAGTTCTTATGTGTTATTGATTACTGTACTATTGAAAGTTCGAATTAATGTCACCCATGGTACTTGCCCGCAAATGTATATCTAGATAATTTTATTGTAACTGGCCCTGTCGTACTTTAATTATTAAATGTACGTCCATCAATTCCGCAACTGTTTGACACCTTACTTCTTGCAACTTAATGGCCCGCCCGTTACGTTCTTCTACAGTAAAAATGTCCCCTCATCTTTATACGATTCCAGTTTGCTCCGTGGCCGGCCCACGTGGTTATAGGCCCGTATTTGTATACTGACATTTTCACAATAAAGGTTTGTAAAACAAAACATGGTAGTAGTACCTTTTTTGGTAAAGTTTTGAATAATAGCCACTGTTTTCGAATCAGTAAAAGGCAAGTGAAATAAAGCAGCCCGATTACATGACGGTTAAAAGGTATAATACGCAGGAACGCAGTAAAGATAAATGGTCAAGGGCTGTTGTGTTTTCCACTCCTGCAACATAAAGTGATCGATAAGAATCCGATATTCATGCCTATCAGCGACTAAGACAGCAGGCCGAGCCTCTTTTGCTCAACGGCTCCCTCATGGGACGAAGAAACGCCCTTTTTCTCGAAATAGGAATATTTTACTTGCAGGACAGTTGTAAATTTCCCGGGAAAATACATTAGCCTGGAACATTGTTAGTGATAAACTGTAAATGCTTCTGGGTCCTTTGCTTTACAAGTCAGAGCGAGAAAAAAAAAGGTGGGGCTTTCATCATTTGGGAAAAAAAATGTTCGAAAGCAATGAAAAGCGTTATTTTTAGGTCATATAATCAAGCCTTTCATCATTAGAATAACAAAAGTAAAATGAACCAATGAAAAGTTTTATTAACAAGTCACATGACCTGTTATGCTTACGTTACGCGCTGCGCACCGCGCACTGGATCGTTTCCGGGAAGCTGCGCCTTGCGCACCGGAGCACTTCCGGGTGCGCTAATGCGGCGCGTCATATGACGGATTACGCAACAACGCAGGTCCAGAATATAGTCAAAATGTCTCCACCAACCAGCGGTCGGACCAGAACCCCTTTCGGCAGTCCAAAAAGGTTCCGTTAAATGGATGGTGGGCGAGACGCTGTAGCCGCAAGAGCAGGCGCAACTCAGCTGGTTGCATGAAGCGCTGGGGTGTACCTGAGAAACCTCCACCTGGGGAGGTGGGGGAGGCTCGTTCGCGCCGCCTCTCCCTTCTAGTGCATCCCACGCCGTCTCCCGTCTCCTGGTGCAGGAATATGTGATGGTCGGACTAGGGCACCGCTGGACGTGTCTTCAGGTCAAACGGATTGTGGGACAATGTTCAGAATGGAAGAGTCACCAAAAGGCAAAAAGTTCCGCTTGACCCCGGGAGCCGGCCGCCTATGTCGGGGGCGATCTCAGGCCACACCAGGGCAACAAGACTTGGGGAGGGGGTCAGCGCCATTACACCGTCCCTCGGGGGCCTCCGTCAAGCGGTTCAGGGAGGCACCGCATCACATTGATTTCCAATGCAGTCATGTCCACAAACAGCCCCCACTTACTTTGAGAATAGTGAAGCTGCAGCAGGTGCAAATAAACTGCAGACAGTGTTACAAGCGCTGCTCGGAACCCTCAACTATGGCACCCAACATCCAGGACTTATGCCATTTGTGCAAGGCAGTGACATCGAAGTAACTCAGGGACCAAGGAACATACCATATCCAGAGTCCTTCCCACAGCGTCTGCCTTCCTTGTTACCTAGTTGTTGTTCTTTCACTCCCACTCCAGGCTTTTAGTCTGTGGATGGAAAACCATGAACCTACACTCACGTATGAAAATGTTACTATTGATGCTTGACTGAGGCCAAGGAGATCATAGTACATGAGTCTCATGCTCGATCGATTGAGCTAGCCGGATCAGGCAACAAAAAGCTGGTGGTGGGGGTGGCGGCATCAGCAAGGCATCCTCACACACAACTTGTCGGACATCAGCTCTGGATGTACTGGGGACGAGTCTTGGTGCATGGTGTCGTCCCCGGGTAATTTGCACAACGGTTCTCCACCCCTAGGCCGCCAGCTATGGTACCTCGACAGGAATAGTGATGGATGTTGCAGCAGGCTGCCATGTAAATCGATATTTAATAAAACGTTTTACCCTGTTACTTTGCTGGTGTGTTGTATATATTTATAATATTTGCATAGGGTTTGTCGTTATTTTGGGCGGGGTGGGTGGCGGAGCCGAGCTGCCTTGCAGCCATCATGGTGTCAAGCTCAGTTCATGTCACTAGTTTCGTATTTCTTATGAGGGGTTGCTCCTAATGTTTCTATTTTAGCGAGGTCAAAAAGAGATCCCATTAGTGGCCTACTGATTTTGCTTGATTCCTTTTGTTTTTTTAAACGATTTTTCACTATCTGCAAAGACTAAACAGAGTATTGCGACTCTGTGCTTGTTTGTAAATAGAGAATGAACCAAAGAGAACCAATTCTAAAACAGTAAATGCTTGGATAACGATTAATGAAATGGAGAGAGAAGCAGGCACGACGGATTACAATGGGGGCAAAGGCCTGCGTTACCTACCCATCACTATCTGCAAAGAGAGAATAATCCTAAAAGAAAAGAGGGGGGGGGATAGCGTTCAAAGCACATCAGCGTGCATAAACACAAAAATGTTTTTACCTACCACGTACTTGACATTTTAAAGCTTTTCATATTTGCTATTGAAAAACCATTGAAATTCACTGAAAAAACCATAGGTTATAGACCATATATAGTTAGGAATTAGCATTTACAAAACCTTGAAAATTCACTGAAAAACCATAGGTTATAGACCATATATAGTTAGGGATTAGCATTTACAAAACCTTAATTTACTCGCGCAAAACCATTGAAATTTGCATATATAGTTAGTTGCACTAACTATATATTGCGCAACCGCAATCCACTGCTGATGATGTCACATATTACATCATTCATGACATGGTCAGTGACATCACTGATGACATCACTGATGACAACTCAAATGACATCACTGATGACAACATCCAGTGACTGTATGTTTCTGTAAAGAAAAAATAAGTCTAACATATTGAAGAATGAGTGGATGTATAAGTGTCTGGATGAAGGATTTAGTAGGTGCATGACTGACTGTATAAGAGAGTGATTAAATGTGTCTCACTGAGTGCATGGGTTAGTGACTAAACTGTCTTAATTTGTGCATCATTATGTCTGTTGTTCTGTAAACTGCTGCATGTGTTGATCAGTAGCTATATGAGTAACTATATGGGTTATTGATTGGTTGCCCAAGTATTTGTATGGGAGAGTGAGTGTGTGTGTGTGGGTGGCTGGGAGGTGTGTGACTGTACATAGATGTGTGAGCAGTTGATTCACTATATGTATGGGTTCAAAAGTGCATGTGGAACAGCTGTATGGGTGGTTGATTGTGTGCATAAGTGTATTGGTGAGTGAATGGATATCTCAGTGCTACATGTGAAAGTAAGTACATATGTAAAACACAGTACATGTGAGATTGACATATATAAATAACTGTGCATAAGAGCCAATGAATGTGTGAGTGGCTGTATGGATCATTGTAAACTTGTATCAGTGTTTGTATAAGAGAGTAAATATGTGTTACAATATGTTTGAATAAGTAAGGTGTGTATAACTGTATAGTTGAGGAAATGGAGGTGTGATTGATTCTTTGCATGACTGACTAGGTGTATGAGTAACTCCATGGATGAGTGACAGTCTGTGAGTGTCTGTTTACACTGAGTAAATCTAAGGTTATATTAGAGTCTGAAGAGGTTCTTCGTATTATCACATGAATGATGTCATCAGTGATGTTGTCAGTGATGTCATTTGAGTTGTCATCAGTGATGTCATCAGTGATGTCACTGACCATGTCATGAATGATGTAATATGTGACATCATCAGCAGTGGATTGCGGTTGCGCAATATATAGTTAGTGCAACTAACTATATATGCGAATTTCAATGGTTTCGTGTGAGTAAAATAAGGTTTTGTAAATGCTAATTCCTAACTATATATGGTCTATAACCTATGTTTTTTTCAGTGAATATATATATATATATATATATATATATATATATATATATATATATATATATATATATATATATATATATATATATATATATATATATATATATATATATATAACATTTCTATGGCAAAATGAAACCCCTCATTGTGTTCCTTTTCAAATTAAATGTATTAAGTGTTACCACTTTATTCCAATCAAGATGACTTCAGGTGTGCCATACTTTTGTCATAAGTAAGACTGTTAGCGCTCTAGTTGTTCTTTAGAACACTCTGGGACATTCTGTCACTGGGCTATAGTTGGGCTACATCTGGCTGATATTTGGGCTACATTTGTTTTTTTTTGTCTCTGGTGGCCATCTTTGGGCTACATTGGGCTACAGTGGGCTACATTGGGCTACATTTGGGCTCTAACATATATATAGCCCAATGTAGCCCAATATATATTTTTCATAGTTAATTTTCGTAAAAACCACTGGAGCATATATCTTGAGACATAGCTAAGGCACATCGGGCTACCAGTCCCTACAATTTTGCCAAGTTTTGTGGAAATCCATTCAGCCGTTCGAGCTAAAAGTGAGTCCAACCGCCCTATGAAAAACTCAATGTTAAAAACACGTTTTGGGACCCCCCTTTTTTCTCGGCCCCCGCTTGACGAAACCACCCCAAACTTTCAGGGGATGCTCAGAAGCAAAATGTCCCATTTTCCTGAAAGTTTCAGCCAATTACGTTCATCAACGCCAAAGTTATTCAACATAGAATTTTCAGAAATCCCTATTCAAAAAAATCCTAACTATATATACCTACTGGCGACTGCCTGTAGGTAATATATATATAAATATATATAAATAAACAAACAAATCGCTTCGTGAGTGGGAGCCCATGACCCTGCAGGGCAGCCTCCACAGGACACAGGAACGAAGCAGCCCGTGAATAAGCAACCAGCATCATAACAGAATGGCCGAGGCACTGGTAGAGGTTCAGAGAGCATTTACTATGCCTTTGGGCGGGAAAACGTAATTAATCAACTCTGACACGTTTCAGCTTCTTTGCCTTAATCATAGAGGAATTACTGGCATCTCGGTTCCATAATGCACCTCAAGGTAAGTACAAATCCAGGCACAAAGTTTTAGTCTTTCATGGTGCATAATTCAAATAAAAGGATGCTTTTGTTGGGTCACCACATTACCGTAGAAATGTCTGTCTTAAACTTCACAAGAGGCGATGAACTATCCGTCTTGGCTCCCTTGCTCCTCTCCTTTCTATCGAGTGAGTAATTGGTAAATACTGGATACGGAGCGGTTCAGTCTCCCAGCCTTAATATAAACAAACAAATCTATATATATAAAAGATTTTACACTGGTGTGTATGTTTAATTTCAGAATTTGGTTTCCAATTTATGGAAGCAAGCAGCTATGTATTGTTTGCTGGATCGTTTTAGTTAAAATCGATTAGTAAAGAATGTATGATATAATGTTGGCAAAGTGATTGATTTTAGCATGATGGTAATAGACTGTGCTTTTTAGAAACGTTTTCATTGTTTAAAGTGTTTTTAGAAAGCGAGTCAAGTGCAGACTTACTGCTAATATACACACTTACTGTGACCTTGAGTGTTTTCTCGTGCATAGCTAAAGGAACATAGTATGCCCTGCTCGAGCGAGGCCCAGTCCTCGAGACATAGTACCAGTTGCAAGCGTAGTCGAGCCCACGAGGCAAAGCGCTTGCGACGAGCAAAGATAAGACTGCTAGGGAAGCTGTTCACATGCCACTTAACAGTATGCAAGTGACAGTTCCTTTGTTAGAGGAAAGTCGTGAGAAACAGCGAGGAGCTGAAATATCACAGAAACAGGAAACCATCTTGGATTGGGCTCGCACAAACAAGTTCTTTAACCCCTTCACTGCGGTGGCTATTCCGCTGCAGTGCTACGGGGCGGCCGCGCGGCGGCCGCATGCTGGTGACGGAGCCGCTCCGTCACCAGAGTCGGTTGACCTGTGCTTGTGACGGAGCGGTTCCGTCATGGCCCGCCCCGCTCAATAGAACGCTCAGCTCAGGCGCGAGATTCGCGCCGCGCAGGCGCGCCGAGCGGGCCATGACGGAACCGCTCCGTCATCAGCACAGCTCACCCGTAGATGATGACGGAGCGGTTCCGTCATCAGCAGGCAAGGGGTTAAATTAGCAATAAAGGCCACTTTATTAAGACAGGTGCCATATATTTTCTCAAGACACATTTATCAATTTTATTATCAATCAAAATCCCCAAGCTTATACCAAACTATCTACAACCTACCCCCCAAAATGTTGACCCCTCAACCAACCCAGAAGAACTGACCCCCCATTGATAACTCCCCCTCATTCTCATTTCCTTTCCCCCGTGACTGTATAACCCCACCTCCCCCCTTTGAGGATGGACAAACCCCTCAAGGCTGCCCACCCCCTCCAGCAAAATCCGCCTACCAAAAAATGGCAAAAGAAAAAACCTGTCTTATCGTGGCACAAAAACAAGGACACCCAAAAAACACCCCTGGCAGTAGCCAAGGAAAAATTAATTGGTACTGAAAAGAAAAACAAAAAAAGAAAACAGAGGGAAGGGTGGGTGGGCCAAAACAACTCCTCCGTAAACTCCCACCTCCCGAGGGCACAGTGGTTTTCCTGCCCCGCCCACCCTCCTAAATAACTTTGCCTGCCGCGCACCGGCTGCCCTACTCATCCCCTGCCTCACCTGGGTGGCCGCTCCCATGTGGAAACAGCTGAGGGGGAGACCGGCTCGTGCCATGCTCCCCTGGGTCCCCCCTTGTCCAAATGTAAAAAAATAGAGTTTTTTTTTTAATGAAGTAATACAACAAGCTGTTTACTGACAGTTACCTTATCGGTTTGAGGTGAACGATGATTTGAGAGAGGTAGTTTCTGAATACAAATTGTTAGTTAGGTTGTGTCATTACTCAGTTTGTGTTTGGGCAAGATAACGAACGTATTTTCGTTTTTTTTTTAAATGGCAGAAAATATTAAAGATGTGCCTGAAATCCCTGAAGGAAAAATGAATGAAGAGATTATTAAGAGATTAATACAACATGAAATGATGAGAAGCTGTATGCATGAAACCGTAGATAAGGTTATGGAAAGAAAAATGAATCAGAGAGTATTTGACTCTATCCGAAGCAGAGTCAGATAATGTAGAAAAAAGAGTAAAAAACAAAAGAAAAACAAAGCATATTGAACAGGGGAACATTACCCTTAAAAGAATGCTAGTTCTGAGCACCTTACAAGAGAGAGGTGTTCTTAGGGGTGCGCACACTAAGAAGAGTGGTGCCCTATGTGGCACGCAAGATTGTATTACTCAGGATAATTTTTTTAGAGACTATATATTTGAAAGGGGATCATAAACTTATTGTTTATTGATGAATATGTGTTAGATCTCCAACAGGAGGATGATGGAGGCGTTGACCATTTTGCAGATGATGCACCATCTACTTCAAAAGACTCTATTAAAAATCCTCTAGTTAAGGAAATGTTATCGCCCCATAACATTAAGCATCCTAGACGTGCAGAGTGGTTATGCCTGTAACTTGTGGGACAATTTATAATAAAAGAAAACCTCCTGAAAAAGAACTGAAAAATATATTGAAAGCAGAGTGTTCAAGGCCAGTAACAGACAATCTATCTCATCCCTAATTAAGATCCTTAGATGATCACATTCTTCTTTAAAATGGGCAGAGATCCCAGTAAGGGACTAGAATGGTTGTTGAAGCAATATCAATATTGGCTCTTGGATGTAGTTGGGCCCTTAGCCCATATAATTAAGATATGTAAGGAAGCTCATATTAGAGGCCTTCCTCTAGGTTTAGACCTTTTAAGGGTTTAGAGCCAAAGGGTTGTTGTCTTGCTGGGTAACACCAATGCGGGACTTATGGAAGTAAGAAATCTTGTGAAAATCTGGAAGGATAATTTTTTGAAGCAGGTATGATCAAGAGCTTGGGAAAATATGTCTCCACTTTCCCTGCTCAAGACAAGGCACAAAATATTATGAGCAGAATATTTAGTGGGGGTGTTTTTGGCAGGGTCGGAAGAATGGGACTTTCTTCCGGCTAGGTTTCCAAAGGTCCCACTTCTACAGCTAAAGAATTAGAGGTTAAAGAAGCGGTTACCAAACCGCTACAGAGACACACTTCTATCTTTCAGTGTTGAAGAGCAATTAAGTCCTCTGGTCAGGGACCATCTGGCTCCTGGAATGAGTTCAGTGTGTTCTTCTTTCCAAGGAAGAGTAGGTGGTCAATTAAACATTTCACCAAAATATGGAAAAAGATAACACAAGACCCTAAGGATGTTGCAAATTATCCAAGGTTTCCAAATAGAGTTACAGAGATGCCCTTTCAATAGGAGCCACAGAGGAAACTAGTGTTGAATTAGGAACAAGAGAGATTGGTAGAAGGAGAAATAAACATTATGTTACAAAAAGGTGCAATAGTTGAGGGGAACAAAAGAAAATCATGTTTGTAAGTACTCTGCTCCTGGTGGAGGAACAAGAAAAGAATGGAGGACATTAATACACTTAAGATTTTTGAACAAGTATCTAGTCTACAGACATTTTAAGATGGAAGGTATCCATCTTTTAAGAGATATGCTACTGAGGAATGATTGGTTGGTAAAGTTGGATCTGAAACGTTATGATACCAATGGAAAAGGACAGGCAACAATTTTTTCAGTATTTTTCGAAGAACCAAGCTTATCAGTTTTGCTGCCTTCGGTTTGGTCTACTATCAGGCCTTGCTGTTTTACTAAAGTAATGAGAGTAGTGGAAGCTTACATCAGAGAGAGGGGCATTCAAATGATTGTTTATCTAGACAACATTCTGATTATGTCTCAAAGCTTGAATCAACTCCAGCTGACAAAATCTGGTCACCAGACTGGTGGCCAGCTTCCCTCGGTCCTTGCCCAGTCCCCAAGCCCTTTGTCATGAATCTTGGAGTAATCATAGATGATAAGCTAACCATGTCTGAACACATCAAGAAAACCGTGGGTAATAGCTACGGCCAGATGCGCAGTCTAAGGAAGATCTTCAAATGGATCCCACTTTCAGCAGGTATGCCCCTAGTCCAAGGACTCATTGTTTACTAGGATAGGCTATGGAAATGCCCTTTTTTCAGCCATCAACTCAACACTACTGAATCGACTGCAAGTCCTCCAAAACACTGCTGCCAGGCTAGTACAAGATCTACCCCCTCGTACCCCCTCAGCCCCCTGCCTCCAGACTTTGCACTGGCTACCCATACAAAAGCACATAAAGTTTAAATTATGCTGCCTAGTCCATAAATCTGTAAATGGTCATGGACCTGTCTATCTCAAACACAAGCTCAAGGCCCCGGTCCCAGTCAGAACGCGACGCTCTTCCAGCAAGGCCCTTCTCTCTGTACCCAGAGTTCGAACAGTCAGAAATGGTGACAGAGCTTTCAGTAAAACCGCCCCAATAAGCCTGGAACTCTCTCCCCATTCAGATGAGGTTAGAGCCTGATCATGTGAAGTTCCGAAGACAGCTAAAAACTTGGCTCTTCTAGCCAGATGAGCCCACTCTACTTCCTGGATCCATTGGACATGAGTAAGCATGGGCGAATTTTGCGAATCTGGCGTTCGCGAATTTGGGTATTTGCAAACTCGCAATCTGCAAAATGTGCGAATTCTCGCGAATTTGCGGGGTTTTTTTGTGTTCGCAAGGGTTTCTGCCAGTTCGCGAGGGTTTTGTACCAGTTCGCAATTGCAAACTTACTTGTCGGCTCGCAACGGTCGCGACAATGTTGTTTCTACGTCTGGTTCATCATCACAGGTTCACAGCACCCTCTGTTTCACCACTGCCACCCTGTTTCACCCATGCCACCCTATGGTACATCAATGCCACCCTCTGGTTCATCACTGTAGATTATGGGGGGGAAAAGCAAGCACACCTGCCCTGCTTCAACTGACATGAATTAATTTGGGGTTGATTTATTAATGTGTCACTGTTTTAAAATTCCAGTCTGGCACCTGCTTCCTTATCTGTAATTTGCTTTCTGTTGCAGTGCAATTTTTATTCTCCAGGACCTTTGTGGCCTACTTGTAGCTATTCTATGAGCCTGCTGTGAGGGTCAGAGCAGGGTCATAGAATTGTTGCAACTAGCAACTGAACTCTGGAGGGGCCCCAGTCAGGAAGCACTACAGGGAATGGTTACTAATGATGAGTTTGAACTTTTGCACCTGCTGAGTGCTTTCAGTTTTGCAAAACTCATTTTTCTGCAGAACAGCAACTGTCTTGCCCCAAACAAACATAGGCAACTGAACTCTGGAGGGGCCCCTCAGGTAGTACTACAGGGAATGGTTACTAATGATGAGTGAACTTTTGCACCTGCTGAGTGCTTTCAGTTTTGCAAAACTCGTTTTTCTGCAGAACAGCAACTGTAATGCCCCAAACAAACTTACTTGTGAAAGTTGATTTCTAATCCAAAGTGATCCAAAGAAAGTCAAAAGGCCTCAAATCCAAAAAAGTGCAGGCAAATGTCAACCTGAAGAGTTATTCTGATAAAAATCATCATTTTCAGAAGGTCTATGCTGCTTGCTAGTGGATTTCTTGTGCATAATTGCAAATGTTGTAATTTCGCGAGTGCGAGATTGTTGCTGCCCGCCGCACCTACATGTTCGCAATTGTGAACTCTCGCGATGCGTCGCCAAACTCCCGCGGGTTCCCGCAGCAAGATCCAAAATGGCACAGCACTTGCAAAATATTGAGAAAAACAACTTGGCAAACGCTGAATGACGGTGAGTGAACGCCGCACGGCACAATATTGTATCACCAAGAAAAAAAATCCACTGCGTGCGAATTTGCGGATTTTCGATAAATTCGTGAGAGTTCGCGGATTGCGAATTTACCGAAAATCCACGAGCGGAACGGATTTTCCGCCCATGCTTAGACATGAGGTTCCTTTGCCTGCTAGCGCTCTGAGACCTTCGGGTGATTTATGCGCGATACAAATGCAATAAAATGGAAATGGAAATAGAGTTGGAGATAGTAAAGAGTCTGTTGGAGAGTCTGGGTTTCATTGTACACAAGGAAAAGTCAGTGTTGATTTCAACATGCTCTTTGGAGTTTTTAGGTTTCCTAATAGATATAGTCAATGTGGTCTTACTTCTTCCAGTGAAGAAAGTGGACAAAGTAAAGAAAGAAATTTGTGACATATTCAAAAGAGATTTTTTGACCTTGAAGGAACCAGTGTGATTGATAGGCCTGTTATCCTCTTCACTTCAAGCACGTTTCCCAGGTCCTTTACATTATCAAGCATTGTAAAGAGTAAAGGCGCGAGACCTATGGGCAGGCTTATGGTATTTAGATGAGGTAACTCTAGATCATAATTCTAAATCAGGAGGCAATGATAGAGCTATATTGGTAGAGCCCAGGGAACTACAGATATTCATGAATTATTGGTACTGTAGCTCCCATGAAAAAACATTGAAAGGCTTTTTGAATCAAGCGAATGCGTAGCAAGAGCATTTTAAGCTACTGATAAGAAGGGGGAATGTTTTGATTAACTGATGTATTGTGCTTAGGTGACAAATAGGTTTATTTCATGTGTTTAATTTAATTTGTATGTAATTGATGAGATATTGTGAATATTTGTTCTCACTGCTATGTATTGTAAACTCATAATGTTTTAATTATGTATACTTTCAGGAAGTTTTTCTGAAATTTTAATCAATGTGTGGAGGACAGTGTCTTCTTCCGTTTTTTATGAAAAATAAAAAGACTGTAAACGTTACATTTTAGTGTGGGAATTATACATTTTTATTTACAAACTAGGCCCTCTGGTTGAATGTGATATATAAAATACAATAGAGTGAGTAAAAGAGTAGTTTCTCCAGGGATTTCCATTGATTTTCTTTGTCTACAGTACCCTGTTCCCTGGAACAAGTGGGGTCTACTCTCTTTCCTTGACAGAAAGGACTTAGGGCCTGATTTAGATCTCAGGGGCCGGGTTTTTCTGTAACAATAGTGACAGATATTCCATCCGCTGAAATATAAATCCCATTCTATCCTATGGGATTTAGCGGACAGGTTATCTATCACTGTTGTGATGGATTAACCTATCAACGAGATCTAAATCATGCCTTAGTTATATAACTATAAATTGCTACAGATCTGCAGTGTTGGCCGAACACAGTAAAGTTGATGGTAATAGTGTGGGAAATATAGTGCTGGTTTTTAGAGCATTGAAATTAATCAGATTATGAAGACCCCCTAGATCAAGATATGAGGTTTCGTGGGATGTCAATATGTTATCTCTTTTGATCTCATGGCCTAGTAATAGATACCTAGAATTGTAAAGACTGTCTATAAACTTAGCCTCCTTACTATGCTTTGGTTTATGTCGCAGAGTTTCTGATGTAAAGGCCTTGTAGGTGATTAATAGAATTTAAGATCTTTTTGGAGTGTTTTTTTTATATTACAAAAAGAACAATGTTCGATATGATTTTCCGTCCAAAATTTGAGGCTTGTAAGAAGCTGTGTGTGGTAGATTATATGAAATACTATGATTCTAGAATGGAAGAGTATCGTCCTGATGGAGTGATCAAATTGATGATTTCTTTTGTTAAACGATTTAAAGTTGTGACAACTGCAACAATTGCAAGATGGGTAAAATGTACTATGCAACAGGCTGCTGTTGATTTTCAGAAATTTAAAGCCCATTCAGTGCGAGGCTCTATGGAAAATCAAGCCTTTTGGAAAGGTTGGAGGTTGGAAGGCCTTATGAGAGCGTCTGATTGATCAAATACTTTTGTTTTTGCAAAACATTATTGTAAGCCTACTAAGTGTTACAGGGCTACCAACCTGCATGGTGATAGTGTCTGGTCTTGTAATAAAAGAGTGAATATCCAAATAAAATTCAAATTAAGACATGGAGGCTAGCATGATCCAGCCCACCACTCCCTGTTTTAATGGAGATACTTTTTTTTTAATCTCTTTATTGTATTTCCAAGAATACAAAAACAATACGTCATCTCCAACGTAAAGGTGACGCCATAGTAGAACAACAAAGAACATATGATTGTGCAATTGCTCATGGATCATACTGTCGGGCATTGCATAGTATACGGCTACATTTGTAGTTGACAGCAATATATAAAACTATACAATAACATTACTCCATCTCAGTAGTGAATGTGTCCTGAGTTTGCGATCTAAGGTATTGGCGTAGAGGTTCCCATATATCTTTGGGTCAGGAGGGGGTTGGTAGTTCTTTCAGGTTTTCCCTGCAGTACTCCAAGTCTCTGACCCAGTGATCCACACAAGGGGCTACACTGCTTTCCCAGGTTAGTGCGATGCAGAGTTTTGCCATCAACAGTGCAATACTTGCAAACTTACCAGAAACCCCCATCAGCTGAGGTATATAATACAATAGGCATATCTGCGGTGAACATTGCAGGGAGACCCTAATCATGGAGTGAATATGTTGGCTAACAGAATTCCAAAACCTAAACATTAGGATGCAGTCCTAGGCCAAATGCCAAAAGTCGCCATCCTGTTGACCGCATCGCTTATATTGACTAGTGTCATGCAGGCCCAGCCTGTGTAATTTTACAGGTGTGTGATATACTTGGTGGATAAATTTGATGTGAATGATCCTTAAGTTGACATTGGGAGTGAGGGAGCCAGTCAGCTTGCAGATATGCTCCCATTAATGCAGTGCAAGCAGGGGTAGAAGTCTGTCATTCCAACGAGCTAGGATTTGTCACTAATGGCGACTTTCTCGTCCTGCACTGCTCTATATAGTTAGTTACGAATTTGCGGAGTGTGGGTTTAACTAAGAGTAATTGCAGAGATTGCAGAGAGGGAGGTTAAGTGGAACACATGGGATAATGAGCTTTTACAGCAAATTTCAGTCTATGGAGCGTGAATTTAAAAAGCATAGTTGGATTGAAGACATACTGAAGCTCTTCTTGTGTGAGAAACCTCCCATCCAGGTAGATGTTGTGCATGATATTAATACCAACCTCCTTCAGGGACTGCATCGGCTGCGTGATGAGTCAGCAGCAGCGCAGGTGCATAGATTGGAAGTTTGGCCATCAGTTTCCCAATGGCCTGCCACCCGGCAATGGTGGTATCTAGTGTATTAATCTTGTGTCGTGGTGTGCCATAAAGAGCAGATAGTGGAAAATGAATGAGCAGTCAGTTTAATAGGGATAGTGCTAAAAAGAAATAAATCAAGGCAAAATTATCATTTTGATAAGGCGATACGGGATTCAGGGACGTAGTCACTGCAGTTAGTGGAATTATCACAGACTTCCCCCAGTTAATAGTCAAATCTGAGAACAGGTCGAACTGAATATATTCCCGGAGTACTTGGGCCAAATGTTGTTGAAGCTCCTGTATGAAGAGGACCATGTCGTCAGAATACAAGGATATACCAACAGGGTGGTGGATAAAGTTCAGAGCTGTTTCCCTATGCCGTTGGCGTACAATACATGCTCGAGGCTCCAGCACCACGGCGAACATCAAAGGCGACAATGGGCCGCCCTGCCTGGTGCCTCGTTCTATCGTAAATGGTTCTGAGGTGTGGCCACCGATGCGCACCCTCGCTGATGGGTCAGTATATAAGAGTCATACCCAATTTATAGAAATCGCAGGAAACCCCACATGCTGCAATATCCTAAACATGTAGCACCACTCGATTGAATCGAATGCTTTTTTATAGCGTCTAACAGCACAGGCGCCGCATGCAATGTGGGATCCAGCACGTGAAATGTCGAAAATATAGTACGTAAATTATGGGACGTAGAGCGCTCCGGTATAAAACCAGATTGATCTGGTAACACTAGGCATGTCATCAGGGGCTGGAGTCGTGTGGTGAGTATTTTAGCTAGTATTTTTGTGTCTAGGTTGATCAGTGAAAGGGGTCGATAGGAATCTCAAGCAGTGGATGATTTATCTTTTTTAAGCAGGGTAATGATTATGGCTTGTTGAAGTGATGGGGGCAAACGATTAGACTCGTGAGCCTCATTATTGACCTCCAATAAGGGAGGAGTCAGAAGTACAGCATATTCTTTATGTAATTCGGCTGTGAGGGCATCTGGCCCTGGAGCCTTTCTATTAGGCAGAGAATGGATTGCGGCCTAAATGTCTGATGCTTCTATCGGCTGACTAAGGTATTCGCGGTGGCGGTCCTCGTGCCATGCCCATGCGTCGTCCGACGGATAGTCCACGAACTCTGCCAACCCCCCCCCCCCCGGTCCCACGAGAAGCATGGACATCAGCGTAACATGGACGATATTGCTCAGATGTGGCCTTGGGCGTATAGTGCTCCTCAGTTTGCTCATCTATTATTCTTGTGATGTGCTGATGTTCTGTGCGGAACCTGAGCATAGCGGCAAGAATACAGCCCAGTTGTCCCCCCCTCCACATAGGCCATTGCAGTGTATCGCCTGGCAAGATATCTCATTTCAGTTTCTGACAATTCATTATATTTCAGGATGATCTCATGGATATGTGACTGTGTACTTGTGCAAGTGGTTGTGGCATACTCTTGTTCAAGGCGCGATAACTCCTGCTCCATTTTTGTTTGTTGCCCTCTAATATCTTTAACATACCAGCCCTAGTGCCTATACAAACTCCCCTTATAGTGACTTTGAAGGCCTCCCACAAGGTGGATGCGCTATCTACAGTGCCCACATTGGCATCAAAATAGTGTACGATTTCTTTCCTGATAGTGTCTGCATTCGCAGGGTCCAGCAGGGCCTCTGACCTAAACCTCCAGGTAAATGGGCAATGAGTGTTAGTGGGAATGGAGACAACTAATCGAACAGGGTTATGATCAGATAGAGTACGGGGGAGAAAGTCTATATTCGTTACCCAGGCAGTGGCCCCTTCACTCAGCAACCAATCGTCCAATCTAGACCAGCTGCCATGTGCTGGTGTAACATGCGTGCCCTCCAACATTGAGTCTCTTATATCTTTAGCTACTCTGGGGGTATGCCCACCCTGTTGCCCAGATTTATCCTTTCCTGGATCTAAATGAGTATTGAGCCCCCCCCCCACAAAATCTCCACCTCCGGCCACTCCCTCAACACATTAAACATTCTGATGAAAACACTCAAGTTCATCTGCGATGGGACCATATATTCACTATGGTCAACAATGTTACACCCAGTGTGCCATGTACCATAGCACAACGTACCTCGTCATCTACGTATGTATTGATTGGGGTGAACCGTAACCCACGTTTGAGCAATATGAGTACCCCCCTTGCATAGGAAGAATAAGACGAGGCAAATATATAACCCACCCATTTAGCAGCAATCCTGACTTCCTACGTCCTTGTGAGATGCGTCTCCTGTAGGAGAGCGATTTGAATCTCATGCCTGTCTAGATAAGCAAAAACCTGTCTGATTTTCTTAGGAGAATTAAGCGCTCCAACGTTCTACGTTAAACATGTAAATTTATCACCTGCTACAGCCATAAAGAGTGAAAAACAAACATGCATATCCTCTACCCAACCACAAGGGTGAATGTCAAAACATGTCCTTCCGAAATTCAGAGAAAGCACATTAAACAATCTTATTTTGCCGACTATTGGTCCCCCCACCCCCACCCACTTCAGCATACCCAATATGCTAAAGCCATTGCTTAAAAAAACACATTCCTCAACTAAATGAAACAGAACTCAAGTGTGAAGCGGGAAAGCCAGTGGGGAACGCTGTGGCGTTACTCACTCCCTAGATGATAAGGGAGGTGGCCGACAGCAATTACAGTCATCCCCCACACCAGCCATCAGTGAACAACATTACATAAGCAGAGTGGCATTTCCTAAACAACCAGGAGAAAAGGAGGCATTTAGTGTATAACAGGCCATTGAAGAACAATCTGACTCTCGATCCTAGTATCAGTCCTAGGCCAGGTAGGAAGTCTCTGCAAATATCATGTCAAAAAACCACATAATTGCTGTCAAATAAGGCAATTAAGTAACCAAAGACAGTTTAGTGAACCGCAAATCTTAGCTGTTGTCGCCAGAGTTGTCTGGGATGGGTGTTTTCTTGCAACGGAGAGATTTGGCAAAGTCCAGAGTCTGCTTAGGATTGGTAAATATCTTTGCCTTATCGTCCGACCCAATACGTAGGCGTGCAGGGTACAACATGGCATATGGGACCTTCTCAGAGATCAGTGACTTTTTTACTGATTGATTTTCCTTTCTAGCAGCTTGAACAGCAGCCGTAAAGTCAGGCTAGAAAGCCAATGTGTTACCCTGGTAGGTGATGGTGCCCTTCTGCTGGTAGATACGAAGGACTTAGTCACAGTCCCTGAAATTGAGCAGCTGCGCAATGATTGGCTAGGGTTGAGCCCCGGGCGGCGGTCGATTTGATAAGGAACGGTGAGCCCTCTCCACAATTAGGAGTTGTGAAAGGTTCTCAGCACCACAGATGTCTCAGAGCATGTTCTCTACATAGGTTTCCAGGGGGCCTCAGTGCGGTGATTCGGGTAGGCCCGTAATATGCAGATTAATACGCTGCTAATGGGCTTCAAGGTCCTTGTTCTTGGCCTGAATTACAGCAAGAACCTTGTCCATATCCATCATTTTAGATGACACCTGCTGGAGGCCATCCTCCATAGTCGAAATGCGCTGTTCTGCTTCGCCTATTCCGACGACTTGTTTATCCAATTTGGCGGACATTTGATCCATGCGGGTGTTAAGGGCTTCAATTTTGCCATCTATAGATTAAAGTCTAGCCTGTATTGATAACAGTGTCTTTTCCATAGCAGATGTAGGCTCCCCAGGAGCATCAAGTTCCGAATCTGAAGTGGCTCCACGGCCAGATCTGCCAGGTTTCTTCTGCTCAAAGGTGAGACGAGTCTGTGACTTGTCAGGTTTCCCCATTGTGGTAACTGCAGAACCAGCGCTCCCACGTCAAGCAGTGCGAGAACCACAGTCAAAGCAGTGCCCTCAATCCAACAGCTGGCTGTAGAGCACAAGTGTGCAGCAATGTCAGAGCATCTGATGTCCCCAGTGTCTCCAGTCTGCTTCGCCTGCAACCCCTGGTCAAGATTCAAATGCACTGCCCTATAATTCGGTTTCACCCACTGCAGCGGTCCGTGGAATCGGTAGGCCCCAGGAGAGGAGTTAGAGAGGTGAGTCTGCGCCGCGCAAATATCAGTGGCACAGCCAGGCTTACCTTATGTCCATTGCAGATGGGGGGACTGCTGCAGGCAAGTGCCTGTAGAAGCCTAGTGCACGGTATGTCCCTCCACCGTCTGTTGTCCTGCAACAGCCCGTCCACAGAGGCAGTGCCACACTGTAGACACTGTTGCTCCAGTCGCTGTGTTCAGGAGAACTAGGATGTCTCTGCAGGCGGCCTCCAGGCCTAGCAGCGGAGGGCCTCGATGACCGCCGCCATTTTCGGGCAATGCTGCCCAGGCGGCCTCCCATTCATCGCAGGTGTCTGGCCACCACGAATGCCTCCTCCAGCCAGCTACTTGCTCACCATGGTGCTGGAACTCAGATCTGCCACTGTGTGACCTCCTATGGCATCTGGGGGATCAGGATAGTAAAGGATATTTGGCGTTGGCCGGCAGAGCTGCACTACAGCGCAGCCATCTTGCCATGCTCCAAGCCACGCCCCTCCTTTAATGGAGATAAATGATTTTTTAAAACATGTCAATGAAAAGTAAAGCATTGGGAAATGTCTTGTGGGTAATTTGTATTGAAAAAGGCTATTAGCAATTTTTTCTTGTTTCAGAAAACAATCAATAAGGAATCAGTGAACGCAGGATGATTATTTTCAAGGAGATTCGTAAGAGAAGGATGAGAAGAAGGAAGAATGTTCTGCATTCAAAAGAGGAAAAGGATTCCAAGAAGTGACTATCTATGTGTTGGAGAAGGTTCTAGTTCTGGGCTATTTTTGTTTACGATGTATTATATTCTTTAAAGTGCTGCATGGCGTAGCATTAAAAGGATTCATGTATAATGCTAGCCTCCGTGTCTTTAATGAAACTCAGATTCTCTTTGGATTTTAACTGGAGAATCACTGTTCTTTGGGGTCTGTCTAGTAACATGTCAGTGAGATACACTCACAGGGGATTAGAATGTTCAAGTTGTTGGAGATGTGGCAATAGTTGGATGGACAGTCAGAGAGGAAGCAAAGATTTTACTCAGGAAGTGAAGTTAGTGGAAGCAACAGATCATATTGTTGATTTGGGGAGTTAGGGTAAACATGTGATCGTGATGTGTTTGTGTCTAACCAATACAGGGCCTACAGGGCCTCTTACTGCAGCTGCGCAACAGATGACTTTGCTTTAAAAAGGTGGGTGCTGCCAGTCACAGCTCAACAGAAGATGACAGATGATGAGACTCAATTATGGAATATTACTCAAGTCAGAGACCCAAAGACAACGAAGTTAAACAAAAAAGAGAGAGGTAGAAGGTTGCTGGTCAGAACCCACCTCCTCACGAGCCCTTGGAGTGTTCCTTCCTCATCTTTCTTCAAAAACGCCTCTAATTCCCAGATCGTGGCTTCTCTTTTCCCATGAACAGGCTGCTAAAAATACATTCATCTACCTTCATAAAGAGGAACAAAATCAAGCTGAAACTGACAGTTTCCCTTGCAAATACCTGCAAAGCAATAATTGCTATTTTCGTATTATTTTAGAAAAAAGAGAAAGATTTAGCCTGCCTCTTCGTGTCGTAATGACATCAGATGGAGGAAAAAAATAGAGTTTTACATAAACTTAATTGCTCTCTCTCTCTCTGACTTTTTCTTTAATTTTTTTCTGAATAAAATGCTTCATCATTCATAGTTACAATGTGGCTTATAACATCCCTTCAATACAAATGACACCAGCGTGTGAGTTTTTAATGGGAAAGTCATGCTTTTCTATGCACTTGTGAACCCTTGCTGACAATTCTGCTTACATCAATTATATAATAGTGGTGTTATGTGGATTTCGTTTGCACCTAGCTCTAATTACTTTCTGTATCTACTGGGTTCAAATTCGAAACACAGAACTAGAGCCCATCTTCTCCCACTTTGTCAATACATGTGATTGTTGTATTATACACTGATAGATTTACCCGTATCTAGATCAGTGTTATGTGCTAAGGATGTGAGCGCTGGTATAACACATCAGTCATGCCAGGAGGTGCATGTATACTTCGTAGTGCAAATTGTACAAGACGTGTTTTCGATAAACAATGAAATACGGTCGCATAATTGGTAATTACGGGTGAGAGAATAAGTCAATATGATGTTATTTTTGTGTTTCACTAACGAACCCGTTAGCGTCCCTCCCGTGCTGGCATTTGCATTCCCACCTGGTACATAACCTCGTTATTAGCGTGATTATGCTAATTGTGGTGACCTATGTAGCCCTTGTCCCATGGTCCCCACGCCTTCAATCTGCCAACGCGTGGAAGGAACTGCCTAACAATGATGCATACTTGCCACAAACTGCTCAAGGCATTAGCATCGAGAATGCTGCTTTCTGAATATTTTGCTCCGGTGCTCTAATGATTTCCTCCCCCACATATTTTTCATGCTTCATAACATGTGCATCTGCTGCCGCCCCCTCCTACTCCTCCGACGCCTTTTTAACGCTGCTTCTTTGTGTGGCATCGCAGCCTGGGGATAATCTGACACTCCAGGTATCAATGCAACATGTGCTGCTCTTAGTGAAACCTGAAGCGCCGCTGGGATTTGTGCAAAGGAACGTTTAGCCAGTTAAATATCAGATCAAGTGCGCAAAATGGCTCCTCTGGAGGAGAAGCCAAACCAATAAAAAAAATGTGATTATATTTTTTTAAAAGAAGGAAAACTGTATTTTGTATTTTATGCGAACAGAAAAAGCTACAGGGCTTAACAATACTTAAACGATTTAAGAAAAATGGAAACATTTTGCAGGTCTCTGAAAAGATTATGCTATCTAAAATTTCAGCGTAAATTGCATATATTACTACAGTATCAGTGAATGGCCAAAATACATTTAAACATAAGCATCAGCTATCCAATTACAAAAAGACAATAATCGTTTTTGTACAGCATTACAGAGATGGGCCCACCGTGCAGATAAAGCCTTCACAGTAACTACTGCCTGGTTCACAAAAGCTAGAACCCATTTTTTTCTCCTTGTTCACAAAAGCTAAAACACATTTTTTTTACCAGGTTCCTACATTAACAGCTCTATCTATTTTAAATCCCCTAGGCTTGGATATGCAACCAAAGTCCACTTTTTGCCCTGTAAATTAATAATGGATTTATAGGAAAGAGGTGGTTTTCCTTGAGACCAATGCAAACATTTGGCTGTCCACAACATGATTTTTTAGACAGGCCTGTTCCTTTTGCCTCCGGGTCATCTCATCCCCAGGCAGGTATCAACTTCTTCTTCATCTCATCCTCAGACAGACATATCTTGTCCCTATACCAACCCCACGGACCACGCCAGAAACCTCAGCATCGTACTCGACTCCTCCCTCTCCATGACCCGACAGGTTAATGTCATTGCCTCCAGCTGCTTCAACACCCTCTGCATCCTCCAAAAGACCTCGAAATGGATCCCACCGAATCAAGAAAGACCGTCACCCACCACTCATAACCAGCAGACTGGACTACGAAAACGCCCTCTACGCTGTGATCAACAAGCCTCTGCTCTGCAAACTCAAGACCATACAGAACACCGCAGCCAGACTCGTCCTCAGCGTCCCTCGACACAAACACATCACCCAAGACCTGCGGTACCCCCACTGGCTCCCAGTTGAGAATAGAGTAACTTTCAAGATACTCACCCACAACTACAAAAGCCTCCACAACACCGGACTCCAATACCTCAACCAGAGAATCTTTTTCCACATACCCAAGAGAAACCTCCGATCCGCCGAACTCATACTCACCCAAACCCTGCACAACCACAGAGCCAGAACAGGTGGAAAAGCTTTCTCCTACATTGTGGCCAAGACCTGTAACGAGCTCCCAATTGGCATTAGACATGCCCCCTCCCTGAACATCTTCAGGAGGACACTCAAGGCCTGGCTCTTCGACTGTATGCAGACGCTTACCCCTTCCCTCCTCCCACCGCCTTGAGACCCTCACGGGTGAGTAGCAAGATTTACTATCCCCTGACTGATTGATTGATACCAGCTTCAGTTTATCACATCCTACACTAGCAATGTTTCTTTTCTCCCTGTAGGCTCCTCTCAGATACAAGTGCAGGCAACTTGTCTTTCATCAGTTGGCTTACATCAGTTCTCACCTGAACACTTGCAGCATCTCATAGGCAAGCCTTTCTGGCTCAGCCAGCATCTTCCTTCTATTTCAGGAAAGCCATTCTGAATTGATTTTGCCCCTTCAGACTACCACTCCATCCTCTTTACCAATATAATAGAGCTCTGACACAGACTTGTGTTGGGTTGCGTCATAAGATTTAGTAGAACCTCATTGTCCTAACATGGAAACTCTTAGCATTGTAGGAACTGGAAACAGGAAGCACATACAGGTAACCTGTCCTTGTATGATGAAAAGTCAATTTTCCAGAGATTGTCAGAATTCAGAATGTTTCTAGGTGAATGTGAATCAGAAATGAGCTTCAGATGTTAGTGTCCTGGAAATATGTAGCCTCCAGGAATGTCACATTAGAAGGAAGGGACCTGAAGTAGTCTCAGGAATACCGATTTCAGTCTACATTGAGAAGATGTTTTACATTTTTTTCCTGAATGAATAGAGGTTCAGAATCATATAGGGACTGTCTACAACACAAAGGGATTTCAAAATAACCCTTGTATCTGTTGGGTGCAAGTGGAGCGTATGCAATGCCTCCTTAGATTCACTTAAAGCCATGCATCAGTAGTTTGAATTATACTGTGTTCCATAGTCAGTTATTGAGGAAATAAAGTCAATAATTGGAGCTTCTAAGTGGCAGAATGTCAGAAATGTAGAGTTCAATGGAGAAGAGTAATCTAATGCAGTCAGGATCTTGCTATTGATGGGCGGGGTTTGAATATCCAAATATAATTTGGAGTCTTTAGGAATACCTTGATTTCACACACAAAAGAAAAATTGATGTCGACATTGGTGACTGGTAGAAGTTCGTAGGTTAGGACACAATGCCAACTAGAAGAATAATGAGGTTTTCTGGTTTGGTAGGACTAAAATGTATATGTCTGACTCAGATCAACCATCAGAATACCTTAAATATTTCAACCAATCTTTCGATTGGTGTCAACCAACTGGTTCTTAAGAAAAGTAATAGATGGTGATCTGTAAATGGGGAAACCTGATTGTGAATGAATGCAGGGAAATGGCCTGAGATTTCAGATGGTAAATGTTAGGTCTGGGGGTCTCTAGTTGGCAGAGGTAGGTACCACTGTCCAAATAGGGACCCTTGCTTCTAGTCAGGGTAAGAAGGATGCACTCTTTAGATAACCCCTGCTCATCCCCTTGGTAGCTTGGCACAAGCAGTCAGGCTTATCCAAGGCAATATACTAAGTATTTGTATCAACACTCACAGTAACACAGTGAAAACCCCACCAACAGACTCCACAAGAGTTTAGAAAAATAAAGGTAATTAATCTAAACTACACAAGACCAAAATGACAAAAATCCAACATACACAGTTCAAGAATATGGTTTCAAATGAGTTCTTAAGGCTGCGTTAAAATAATCCACTGTTGCGTCACCTTTTAGCCAACAGTACCTTTAGATTCGACAGAAGTTCCAAGTGAAAGCTGCAGCGGTGAAAAGCTAGCGATGCGTCACTCCTGAGCCCCTGGGGAGGCGATGTGACAACCCCACTGGAAACAGCGGGCGTGTTGCCGTGACTCCGGTCTGTATGGGGAGGGATGCGATACCTTGCTTGGATTCCGGTGCACAGGTTTCGGTGGAAGCGGCACGCAAAAGGTACGATGTGACGATCTTCGGGGCGGCGACGATCGCCGGTGCGGCGACGATGCACGGCTCAGCGTCAATCTTCTCCTCTAGCAGCCCCTCGATGCGATGGCTCTGCGACGACTCTCGCAGGGACGTGATGCGGTCCGCAAGCAACCGGTGCTATGATCTCACCCTGTGACGACAGGCTCTGCGACGATACTCGCAGCAATGGTAATCTTCCCGGACCGGACTGGTACGTCCCGCAAGCGAAGGATGCGACGACTCTGGCAGTGGCAACAGGCGCTGCGATGATCTCAGCCTTCGTAGCTGCAGGAATCTCCTCGCACTGACGGGGATGCGCTCTGCAAGTGAGCAATGCATTAAAACTTGCAGAAAGTCTTTAAAATCTTGGTTTCCAGCTTCCCACCACAGGTACAACTTCCAGAGGCACCACAACTGGCCCAAGCACTCTAGGAAGAACAGAACTCTCTCAGCAGAGTTCAGGGAAGCTGGGGGTGAAGTCCTTTTGTTACTGGGACTTCTTAACAGGGAGTCAGCTCTTCTTCGGGCCCTTGGATATTCCTCAAAGCAAGGGGACACAGCACAAAGCAAAGTTCTTCCCCTCTCCTTGGCAGCAAAGCAACTGTAGGTCAGTCCAGCAAAGGAACAGCGGGACAGTCTTTCTTCTTCAGTCTTCCAGGTTTCTCCTTGGCAGAGGTTCCTTCTTGATTTCAGGATGATCTAATTTTCTGTAGACTGGGGTCCTGTACTTATACCCCTAGAAGTCTTTGTTGCCTTTGTACAGGAGGGCTCTGAGCCCGGTCCAAACCAGTTCTGGAGCACTCTGTTCACATGACTCCTTCTTTCCTTTCACAGTGCAGAGCAGAAACATCAGACACCCCACAGGAGGTGGAGCCAGCATTTTGGAGGGAAAGCACAGCCCTGGAGCACTTTGTTGACATGATTCCTTCTCTCCTTTCACAGTGCAGGGCAGAGACATCAGACGCACCACAGGGGGTGGAGCCAGCACTGTGGGGGGCAGGCACAGTCCTATTGAGGTCCCAGGTGCAACTCCTCCCTCCCATCTCTATGCAGATCTTTCTATTCACCACTGGGCAGACTCATTCTGTCTCCTGGAATCCCCAAGCCCTGTCACTCACAAACCAGACAGTCAATTCACACACAGCCAAAGGCACACAGAAAGGCCAGACAAGAGAACAGCCACTTTCTAAAAGTGCTGTTCTCAAACACGGGATTTAAAAACCACCTTTTCTAAAAGATGTGTTATTAAATTCTGTGTTCAGGGATACCAGACTTTTATGTCCTATCTTGCTCCTGTGGGAAGATATGCAGGTAACCACTGTACACTGCATTCCCCATGATAGTCTGTGGGCAAGATAGCCTTACAGTAGTGAAAAACGAAAATGGCTGTAATTCACTACCAGAGAATGCACTAGTACATGCTCTACCTTTCACAGACACTGCACCCTGCCCAGGGGGGTACCTTGGGCCTTCCATAGGGGTGTCCAATGTGTACAGAAAGGGAAGGGTTCGGCCTGGTCAGTGGGGACACTGGACAGGTTGACATGGCAGTTCACAGACTGCACACAGGCACTTCGGTGGCAGGCCTGAGACACCATTTTAGGGCTACTCATGTGGGTGGCACAATCAGTGCTGCAGGCCCACTAGTAGCATTTAAATCACCAGCCCTGGCACACTTAGTGTACTTTACTAGGGATTTCCTGGTAACACAAATGTGCCAATCATGGATAAACAATCACTATTACAATTTACACAGAGAGCATATGCACTTTAGCACTGATCAGCAGTGGTAAAGTACACAGAGTCCTATTGCCAACAACCACAAGTCAGGAAAAACAAGGAAGGAAGAAGCAACAAGTTTGGTGATAACCCTGCAAAAAGGGCCATTTCCAACAGTAGAAATGTAATAAATTATGACCCTGAAGCACCAATGATTTGACCTTTCTTACGTGTCAAAAATAGGCCTGGGCGTAGTGGGCGTAGTGGGGCTTCGCGGAGCTACGTGAAGTGGGCGAGAAACTACGCCCACCTCCGCACTCCGCGTAGCTCCACTACGCACCGCAGGCCTCCCTCCCTCCCGCCCTCCCGCCCTCCCTAAATACTTTAATTTAAATGTTAGAAAGAATTAAAAGGCACCTACCTTGCCCGCCGCTGCCCGCCGCGTCCCCGGGGCTCCCTCTCTTCATCGCTGCCGTCTTGGGTACTAATGCGCATGCGCGGGCGGCCGCGCATGGGCATTTCGTGTATAGTGTTTCCAATGCAATGTCAAGTTTTTTTATTTATCACTAGAGTACCTTCACTTCACGCACCTCCACTCGTCTATGTTTGAGCACCAGAACTACTTGTAAATAACTGAATGATATTCCTTTTTATGATGTTAATAAAATGTGATGTCATTCTAAAAGTTTGTGTCCACACATACATTGCTTACTGAGTCTGGTTAGGATTCAGTTTACACTTTAGTTCTAGAGAGTTACACTCCTTCTAGTAATTGGTAGCCGTAACTACTAAGAGGACCACTTTAGGCCTCACCTAGAACGTTGTTTTCCTAAACTAACTTGTAGTCAGAGTGAATAATGAAATACCTTCTACACCAAAATGCTGGACTCCACAACTGGATAGTATTTATCTGATGTGGTTAAGCCACTCTTTTGGACACTGACAGCAACTTCCACTAGGATACATCTCTCAATCTGATGAACCAGAGGCATAACCTGCAAAACTAGAGAGATGCCTTTAAAAAACAAAGAACTAACAGAAAGGGATGGATAAACAGGCTGCTAAATTAATAAAATAACTAAAACTAACAAACCTAATAAAGCATAAAAAATTGGCAGCACTTTTTAAATCAAAATAAATTAACAGTGTACTTAAAAGAGAAAAAATGTGTTTTTCAAGGCAAATGGACATATAATAAAGACAAGGATAAATGATGCTATCAACATCATAAAGGGACCTTGAAAGTACCAGGTGTCAACTAAATTAAAAAAACACATCCTTCAAATCAATTGAAATGAAGGGGGATTAGTGAATGCCTTTATACCTTCCATTGAACAGCAGCCTATCTTCACAACTTCATCATCAAGTGAGGTCTCTGCAAAGAACATTGACAGTTCTTGTCCTCAGCATTCACAGTGCTTTCCTGGCGTAGAGAGCCGTACCTATTTCATATAATTAGAGGTGGGGTTCAGCGGTTACAAGACTTCCATATCCGAGTCCCGCTAGACGCCTGACTCCAGCATGGTTTCTTGGACAAAGAGAGTGGCACTTAAGATATTTAATTTGAAGATGCCCAGCACTAGAACCAGGAGTCTCCACATATGACTGGAAATTTGAGATTGGAGATGCTCATATATATGTCAGATTGGCCTGAGAAAGAGAGAAAAGAAAAAAAACTGTTTAATATGTGCTTTTTAACCCTGCCAGTACACAGTTGCAAGTGAATCCTCACCATAGTGGCAATGTAGATATGCTGCACCAACTAGATAAGTCCCAGATGGATTGCTGGTACTAAGTAGCTGGGGCCTGTATGAAATATCAATATTCCTCATATTACAACTTCTGAAGCTACTACATTGTTGTGTGGGCCTGAAGTAGGTGGTTCGTTGAATTTTATGCCCACACCGAAACGTGCGTTGACAGAATAGTGATCCCAGCCCACACCATTTCAACGGATAAAAAAACAATCTGTTTTACAATTGTTGTTAATTTTATGTGTGTGCAGGATGTTGGGTTGTGGTATAAATTTTGAGTATGGTAGTGTTTGACTCTGGATGCATGTAAGAGTGACTGATTTGGTATGTGGGGGATTTCTTTGCATTGTTGCATTTTCCCCGGCCCCTATCATGTCTCAGGCATTGACCAACAGAAAGGGGATGGAGATCCACTCTGGGAGACCCAGAAGATCAATGCCGCCCTTCCCCTTTGGGAAGCGGCATACCTAGTCTCAACCTATGACACTCCCTACAATCCCTCCCCCAAATCTTTGATCCAAGTAATTACGGGATTCGGAAGAGAACTCCTTCCACCGAGAGCCCCTAATCCCCCAGCTCATCTAACTGCTCCACCGAGGGACCGAACTACTAAGACTCTGAGCAACGAAGGATCCTCCATCAACTGCTTGCTCCTAAATGGCAGATCGGCCTCTAAACATGCAACTGAGCTAGCAGAAGCCATTCTCTCCCATGAGATAGATATAGCATTCTTCACGGAGCCCTGGCTCAATAATCTCTCTTATCCCATCATGGACATGTTGATACAGCCTGGATTCACATTGATCAACAAAGACAGGATAGCTGACCATTCTATGATCGCGTTCACTATCAATGTGCTTACCAAACATTCCAAACCTTTGGTTTCAGCAGCAGCTCCTACAAGGAGCTGGAAAAAAATTTCGGTAGAAAAATTCCAGCAATATTTTACTTATGCATCCGCAGGGAAAACTAACATTCATGATGAAATAGAACAGCTCCAGAACAACATCAGGAGCGCACTGGAACACTGCTCAGCCCCACATTCTAAACACAAATGTAGAGGCACAGTCTCAGAGAAATGGTATGGACCTGAATTAAAATCTCTAAAAAGGAAATGTACATCTTGTGAACATAAATGGAGACTTACTAAAACCCAAGAAACGAGAGCCATGTACAAAAAAGAACTTGCGCTTTACAATAAAGCTATCAGGAAAGCAAAGAAAGAATATTTCTCACGGAGGATAACAGAAAGTAAAAACGAATCGAAAGAACTATTTAAAATAGTCAAGGAGCTATGTAGCCCTGCCAGTCTTTCACTGGATCTTATTCCCTCGCAAGAGGGTTGTAATAAAATTAATGAATACTTCTACAAAAAATAGATACGATCTATGCCTCCTTTTCCAACACCGAATCGAAACAACCACAAACCCTTATACCACCCCTAGCTCAGGCTAGCTGTCCTAGATTTGGCCCATTCTCAGAGGAGGAGGTGGCCAATGCTATGTTGGAAGTAAAATCAGGCTCTCCATTGGACCCATGCCTGCACCATATTTTCTCACAATTAACACCAATAATTTGACCGGCTGTAACCAAAGTTTTTAATTCCTCGCTGAATTCTGCTGAATTCTCGAAGACCTGGAAAAGCGCCATAGTCACTCCCTTACTAATAAAAGCAGGGTCTGATATTAACAATCCGGCAAACTATCGGCCTATTTCTTAACTACGATATCTGTCTAAAGTGATGGAGAAATTAGTCAACAGGCAGCTATCCAATTTCTTAGAAACCAACGACTTATTGGATACTTCCCAAACAGGGTTTTGGGCTAATAACTGTACTGAGACCACACTCTTGGCAGTAATGGACAACATAAGAACCAAGGTAGATCAGGGAAAAACAGTCGCCCTGCTTTTATTGGACCTCTCGGCGGCATTTGATACCGTTCCACACCATCGACTCCTGGAAATCCTTGCAGCCAAGGGTATCCGGGAAAATGCATTAGGGTGGCTGCAGTCTTTTCTGCAAGACAGAACACAGTCAGTACGGATGGGTGATTTTGTTTCCCCTCCCCAGAATATCAAGTATGGGGTCCCACAGGGGGCCTCATTGAGTCCAACTCTATTTAATGTGTTTGTCTCCACACTCGCTGAGATAGGGAGAAAGTGGGGTGTCGAGATCTGTTCTTATGCAGACGACAACCAGCTGATGATTGCACAATACTGGCCCTCACATCCTAAAAAACAAAATCAGATTTTACGCTCCTTCCAGGAACCTGCGATCCCGCAAGGCAGCTAGAGCAAGAAATACCCGTGTGAAAACAGCTAGGATGGGTGGACGGGCGTTCTCCTACCTGGCGGCAAATAGCTGGAATGAGTTGCCTATGGAACTTAGATTAACTGACTGTTATTTGTCCTTTAGAAGGCAATTAAAAACATTTCTATTCCCTAAATCTGATTAAATTATAATTATGACCCTGTTATTTGCCAACCACCCTCTTCTGTCATGATAGCGCCGTGATATCCTATCTAGGATGATTGTTTGCGCTCTGCAAGTACCATTGACATTGACATTAAAGAGGAGGGGGCCTTACAATCTTTCCCAAGAATAGCATCTCCATCACAGAAACTGCCTCTTGCCTCTATAACTCCTTTGAATGTCTCTCAGTCAAGATCAAGACAAGCGAGAACAGGCCATCTCTATGTCACCTCCTGTACCACCCCCAGGTAACTCCTCTGAATTCGGAGAACACCTTTCTGACTTGATTGCCCACTGCTCTCTTGGAAACGCAAATAATATTATTCTTGGCGACCTTAATCTAAGATGGAATGAAACAAAAAACCCGCTCATTCAAACCCTAAACAACCTCCTACGAGAAAAAAACCTGACTCAACACTGCTCAGAAGAAACACATCACAGAGGAGCAACCCTTGACGCTATTATTGCCGAAAGCAATGCAATCACCATCAAGCACATCCTCCCCGTAGACTTGTCCGATCACCACATCATTCTTTTTCAAATCAACCAAGCAATACAAGCTCAACTTCCCTTGCAGGCCCCCCAAATGGATTAGGAACACAGCTCAGATCCCACAAACTGTTCTAGAAGAAAGAAAAAGCTCACTCCTCCCGAGCACCACTGACCACCTCCCAACGAGTGAACTCACCTCTCTCTACAACTCTTTTATGACGCACACCCTGGATCAACTTGCCCCTTTAAAACAAAAACAACCCAGAAGCATTCCATCCAGATCATGGTCCACCACTGACATCAACGAAGAAAGAAGACATCTAAGAGCCTCAGAAAGAATTTGGAGGAACAATCCCACCGCCCTACATTGTGACCAACTCTAAACAGCCCACAGGAACTACAAAAAGACCAAAAGAGCTCTTCAATACCATCAGGAAACAAACCTCTAAACCAGTGGCCTCCGCAACTCAGGCATCCAAAGAACGCTGTGACAACTTCCCCACATTTTCCAACGACAAAATCGCAAAGATCGATCCTTCACTTGGCTTCAATCTCACTCCCTCAACCAAGATCCAGACAGCCGAAACCATCGATAGGGCTTCCTTGAACCCCTCTAAATTCTGGCCTTCCTTAACTCCCATTCAAGAAGCAGAGATAGTTAAACTAATCTCCAACGCAAAACCCTCATCCACCGCCATTGATCACCTACCCCCTCAACTGACCAAAGACTTGAAGCTCACCCTAGCCCCAGTTTGGTGCAAGATCATTAATAGCTCACTGAGATGTAAATGTAAATGTACAGGAATTTATATAGCGCAAATCACCGAGCGGTTTCTAAGCGCTTGCTTAGGGAACCAGTCCTGGTATTCCCCTGTGAGATAACCCCGGCAGGGTATCCGCAAGGTGAAAGCCAGGCATCCCGCCGCGTGGGGCCGTTGTGGAGATTAAGCAAGCTATTGCCCAGAGTCGCAGAGTGTGAACCCGTGAATCGAGTAGGCACCGGGGCGAGAATTGTCGAGTCCATGGACATTTTTTAGGACTCAAGACCCTGCCGAGCCGGTAATTGAACCCTGGTCCCGGGCTGACCTTTGCTTCCAGGTCTGCCTCCTCTAACCAGTGAGCCACACTTCTCCACGTGAGATCATGAGTCATACCAGATTGCCTCAAAGTCGGTCAAGTCACATCTCTGCTGAAAAAGCCAGGACTTCATTCGGAGGATTCAAATAACTTTAGACCCATCTCGAACTCACCTGCTCTGTCCAAAATCATGGAAAGGTGAGTACTTCTTAAAGTGACCCAACACTTGGACAACATCAACCTTCTAGAGCCCCATCAATCCGGCTCCAGAAAAGGCTGCAGCACGGAAACTGCAATCCTCAATGTCATGGATGACCTACACAAGTTACTTGACTCCGACCAATGCTGCCGTCTCATTCTCCTGGACCTATCGGCTGCATTCGATACAGTCGGTCACAAGCTTCTCCTCAAGGTTCTACAAGAAAGGTCTGGTCTTGAGAGACGGTCCTCCTCTGGTTCTCCTCCTTCCTCCACAACCGATCACAAAGAATAAAAATAAAAATGTTGCATCCGACCTCCACCCTGTTACTAGGGTCATTACTCTCACCTCAGCTTTTCAACATCTACATCGAACCCCTCACCTCTCTAGTCAGGAAATCCAACATCCCTTTCCACCTATATGCTGATGACATGCAGTTATGTCTAGAAACCACCTCCATTGAGGACCCCCAGAGACTCAACGCCACGCTCAGAGAGGTGCAACAGTATTGTATTATATTGTATTGAATATTTATATAGTGCAAAAAGCTGTCACCCTACGGGTATCCTGGCGCTCGACCTTGATAATAAACAGCACATTAACAGCCTAGCGTTGATAGTGGGAGGACTAGTCTTCCATCCTAGGGAACAGCCAAGTTTTCAGCTTTTTTCTGAAGCAGGTCAGCGAATGGGTCTGTCTAATGGTCTGGGCTCTCAAGTAACCACCTGAAACTCAAGTAAGAGAAAGCGGAAATAGTCCTCATCTCCAACAAAGATGAAACACCCCAACTTGCAGAATGGCAAAAAAGCTATTGATGCCCTCAATGGCAACATCACACTGGCGGACTCAGTAAAATCTCTTGGAATCACCCTAGACCCCAAACTGGACATGAAGAATCACATTACAAGATCCGCTAAAAAGCGACTTTCTCAATTTGAGACTACTGTACAGAATAAAACCCTTCCGCCCGCCCAAGGACCTTCGACAAGCCGCCTAAGCACTGGTGCTCTCCAGAATCGACTACGGCATGGGTACTCACAAACTTTCTCTCAGGGGCCAAATTTACAGTGTGGTGTGTGTCTGAGGGCCGCACCGGTGGGGGCAGGGTCAGTGGGTGAGGGGGCGGGGCTAGAACAACAACAAAAAATGTGACAATGAGGTTGAACACAGGTCCCTGCAGCAGACGCCTTCGTCCACTGAGCTACCAGACCTGGCATACATACCTCTCTCTCTCTCTCTCCCTCCCCCCCTCTCTCTCTCTCTCTCTCTCTCTCTCTCTGCCTCTCTCCCTACATCCCTCTATCTCACTCTCTCCCTCCCCAGTCTCCCTCTGTCTCACTCACTCTGACTGCATCACTGTCTCTCCCCTTCCCTCTCCCTCCCTCTCCCTCCCTCTCCCTTCCTCTTCCTCCCTCTCCCTTCCTCTCCTTCCCTCCCTCACCCTCACTCCCCTTCTCTTCCCCTCACTACCCTTCCCCATTCCCTCTCCCTCCCTCACTCCCCTTCCCTCACCCTCACTCCCTCCCCTTCCCTCTCTCCCTCCCTCACTCCACTTCCCTCCCTCACTCCCCTTCCCTCACTCCCTCCCTCACTCCCCTTCCCTCACTCCCTCCCCTTCCCTCACTCCCTCCCCTTCCCTCACTCCCCTTCCCTCACTCCCTCCCCTTCCCTCACTCCCTCCCCTTCCCTCACTCCCTCCCCTCCCCTCACTCCCCTTCCCTCACTCCCCTTCCCTCCCTCCCCTTCCCTCACTCCCTCTCCTTCCCTCACTCCCTTCCCTCACTCCCCTTCCCTCACTCCCTCCCCTTCCCCAATCCCTTCCCTCCCTCCCCTTCCCTCCCTCCCCTTTCCTCCCTCCCTTCCCTCCCTCCACTGAGCTACCAGACCCGGCATACACACCTTTCTCTCTCTCTCTCTCGCCCTCCATCCAAGCGATTTTGTCAGAACCTTTGTGGATGGCCCAGGTGTGCCCTTAGAGAAAATCGACAATTACACTCTAGGCCCGGACCTAGGAAACCAGACCCTCGACCCTAGTATGAGTATTGAAGGGACTAGGGCACCCACAACGGTAAACACAATGATATCCAAACAAAGTGAGCAATCGGACAAAAGACAGACGCATCCTAGGTATCCAAGGGGAGCTTTGAGTATCGAGCACTTTTCCTCTGCTCCCAGTACGCAAACGCCTCCACTGGGGAAAAATCTACACCCAGGAAACAACTCATTCTCCGAGGAAGATTCAGAATCGGACATATATGAAACAGGGATGTCCATCTCAAGTGAGTAAAGTGAATTAAGTGACACAAGCAAAGCAAGTGCAGGTTTACAAATGTGCACTGTATCCCCAGAGGTCTCTGACTCTAACAAATCGAGAAAACTCTGCGAAATAAATTCCAGGAAAAAACGAGGAAAAAAAAAGAACAAGACGCAAAAGAGAATGTAATCTTATTAACGAAGAGACCACAGATCCAGGTTTCAAAATCATTGGGAGAAACACCACATCAAAACTGCAGCTTGGATGAGATAAAGAGGGAAGCCAAAAGACAACGGGAAACAGATGTGGCTCTAGAATGATAGTAGAGCCCTCATTGAGTGAGGTGCTGAGCACAATAAAGAATATCCATAAGGATGTCAAAAAGATAGCCAAAGGAACCGTGCTGCCATTGAAAAATTGCAAGGCGCAGTTAAAAAAGTCGGCAACATATGTACTGAGATCTCTGAGAGAATGGCCGCAGCAGAAACTCGAACAGAAAATTTGGAAACTGATGTCACCAAACTGCAAAAAACAGAAAAGGAGCATGATGGAATTATAAAAGACCTCATGGCGAAAGTTGAAGATCACGAGAATAGATCCAGAAGGAATAATTTAAGGTTTCTTGGTATCCCAGAAAGTTTTGAAGGAAATGACGCTGGAGGGTCAATGATTAATCTACTGAAATCAGCATTCCCGGAACTGGAGGCCTGGGATATGGATAGGGAGATACAGCGTGTCCATCGTTTCCCTCTGACGCTACCGAAACACGCTCACAAGCCACACCAATATCCCAGGGCTATGCTGGTTCACTTTGGGAACTTCCTTCTGCATGAAGCAATCTATGATCTTGCAAGGCCTACAAGCCAAAGGGAACACAAAGGGTTTAAGTTTTTTGTCAGACCGGATTTGCCCACTCCACCGTAGAGCGAAGGTGGAAAATGCGTCAATTATTCGGGCCCTTTGAAAAAATTGGAGCTACAGTATTTCTACAAAATCCGGCACGGCTGAAAATTATATTCAAGGGCTCAACAAGAAGCTTTACTAGCGAAGTACAGGCCGAGGACTACTTAAGAGAAATTTCAGAGACTGGGACACGAAGCTCAGGGAAACAGTTAAAAGAACTATAGAAGGAAATGGTCAATGAACTTAGTTGTGCCAATCAGCTTTAGAAGGGTTAACGTGTGAAAGCATGGGGAATTACTAGAAGGGATGAGCGGGGTGGAGAATAACCTAAGCTTACAAAGCAGATTTTGAAATGATATTTGAATATGTGTAAAGGCTTTAGGAAACACCGTATTCCATGAACAGGCCCAGGTCGCGGGGTCCCCTGAGGCGATCTGAACATACGGACGCCCACACCTAGGACCCGGGACCTAGGATGCCTCACGGGATGGTAAGGGGGGGAGTTGTGGGGGGACCCAAGGGTGAGATGATGGGGAAAGGGGGGGGGGAGTAAAGGACCAAGAAATTTCCAGTACATGAAGGGTAGAAAAGGCATTGTTACTGGGGTGCTAGAGAAGTATGTAATGACCAGGAGACTAGGACAGAGATATGCTGCAAGGCAAGTGGCAACAACATTTATGATAGTATGGCTAAGTTAAAAATTGTCTCACTAAATATCTGTGGCCTCAGTGATATCAAAAAAAGGCAGACAGTGGCAGCGGGGCTACAATTAATGGAAGCTAACATTGTCTGTATACAAGAGACTCATATTGAACGCTCTCAGCAATATTTATTGAAATCACTGGGGTATACCCTTATCACCGCATCGACACAGGGAGTCTGAACTAAGGGGGTGGTGATCTTAGCAAAAGGTGGGGAGCTCCAATTTGACAGAGTTCTGTCTGATAAATTTGGTAGATAGGCAATCGCCGAATGCAAGTATAATAAGGGGCTAAATAAAATGACAATCTGCACCATTTATGGGAGTGTCTGTGATGAAATGACAAAAGGTTTGAGAAGGACTTGCACAGCTAGGTAGATCCAAATGTAATCACTTCTGACGGTCTGTGGCATGCTCCCTAGTTCACGAATGGATGTCACCGTTTTAGGTTCTTACACTTGGTTGTGTTACAAGCATGATGGTATGTTTTCACCCACACCACTTGATGTAACTGCGCATCATGGCGTTTCGATAAACCATTTAGTGACAGATTAATGTCTTTTTTATGTTGTAGAGCATTCCCCTGAGGAAGGGCTAGTCATCAGCCTGAAATGCATTGGGACTGTTAATGTTGGATGATACACTGTTGGAATATGTTCATGAAATACATTTTCAAACATATATGAAGCACTCATGAATCTAATGAGTTTGGATTAAAACACGTGGAAACTTTCAACTTCGTGAAGAATACTTTACAATGAACTGTGTTTAAATATTTAGACTTTACAGTCACTTGAGCGCTATGCACCGGGGAGTCTTCCGCCAAGTTGTGGAAGCTGTGTAGTAGTGTCTGTGATGAACCAGAGACTCTCACATATGTTTCTAATGAGCTAACTCATTGGCCCCTACATTTAATAGTTTGTGGAGACCTTAATTTACATCTCTCTGGGGACTGGACAATGGGGACGGAATTTAAATACCATGGTAGGAAACCTAGAGATTTTAGAGTGCTAAAAGACTTGTTTATGGTACATGGCCTAATATATGGGTGGCAACATAATCATAGTGGAGACCCTGGCTTTACGTTTTATTCATATCCACACTCGCGACATGCACGGCTAGATTACATGCTTATGTCAAATTCATTGAAAGCTGCGTGTACAGTAGATAAACTGCTGCGTCTATTGTCGGACCAGAATCCATTAAAATTGAATCTATCTTATACTCTGAATAATCGTCTGATCACGACTTGGACGTTTGAAAGGGATTTACTAAAGAATGAAAACTACTGCCAACACATGAGAGGGTGGATCCTTGGTTTTATAGCTGATAATCTTGGTAGTGCACCTGTAGCAATAGTGTGGGATGCTCTTAAGGTGGGCATAAGAGGTGAGACACTGCAATTCTCACTCAGGTCTAATAAGGAAGGGAAACGCAGCCTACAGTACTACATCATAACTTGGGTAAAGCCGAGGAGGATCTGATTGCTGCAGCTCAACAGGGCCTGGTGCTGGATAATGCATTAGCTCAGGTAGCCATCACGAGAAACCTTATCACAGAAATAATAGTGGAAAAAGCCATCATCAAAGCATCAGTATATAATAAGAAAGTATATGAGCTGAGCGAACAGGTTGGGCACCAACAGGTGATGAGTACTAGAGAAGAGGCATCAGCAAGTACTATTAAAGAAATTCAGGATCCCAGATTAGGCTTAAAATCTGCACCAGCTGAAGTAAGGGCTTCGTTTCGGAGAATCTACACAGAACCCATAGTGGGGCTGAGGGATCCTGATTTATATTTGGATGTAAATCCAGGGACTAGACTCGAGAAGAAAGATCAGAAAGTGCTGGATGAGCTACCTAACTGGGATGAGATCCTGCTCTCTTTAAATGTGCTAAATAGTGGGAAAGCGGCAGGGCTGGACGTGATTCCGTCAGAGTTCTATTTGAAATTTGCTGACCAATTAAGAACAATAAATATTTCAGGGAGGTCCCCCCCCCCCCACCTCATGGTCAGAAACTAAGATTGTGGTCTTCCTGAAAAAAAATAAAAATCCGCTCAATTTAGGTTCATATCGCCCAATTACCCTGATCAATGGGGACTCAAAAATTTACTCGGAACTTCTAGCAGCTAGACTGGCACCAATAATAAATAAAGTAGTCTCTAAATATCAACATGGGTTTATACCAGGACGGTCAACAACTGACCATGTTCAATGGGTGATCTCACTATTCGATTATATGGAGTCAACAGGAGACCCTATGGCGCTTATCCTCCTTGACGCGGAAAAAGCGTTTTATAGGGTCTCCTGGAAATTCTTATGGGCAGCAATGTCTCATTGTGGAATTAAAAATAGATTCATCATGGCTACTCAAGGGCTATATAATAAGCCGAGCGCCGGAGTATTGATTAATGGGCTCCTGTCAGAGAACTTTGCGATCTCGAGAGGAACCAGGCAGGGGTGCCCTTGCTCCCCTCTTTTGTTCGCAATATATATCGATCCATTTATTCGGTAGTTGGACTAGTGCGTATCTATACCACCGATTCAAATACGTAGTTATAATACCAAAATTTTAGCATACGCCAATGACATTGCGCTTGTCACTAGAGACCCCAATCTTGCCATGCCTGTGATAGAAGAAGAGTCACATCCATCTGGATTATTGTCTGGGTTGAACTCCAACAAAACTCAGATTGTGCTCAACAATAAGATTGTGATGGGAGACTCAAGAGTGACAGAGGAGGCCGTATACCTAGGCGTTACAATAAGTGCCAAACTACAAAATATCGTTGATATGAACCTAAACCCATCGATTTTACGAACTAAGTAGGAGTTGGCCCGACTGGATAATTTACATCTGACTGTAGGCGGCCGCTGTAATCTGATTAAGATGCTATTTTTTCCCCGTTTTTTATATTTCTTTAGGACCATTTGCCTCAAGTTCTCCCCCAAAATCTTTAGGAACATTGACTCTATGTTTTCAAGTTTTATTTGGGGATATAAGAAGCCCCGACGGGCCCTTTAACGGTTGGTATTACCAAAGGAAAGAGGAGGTCTATCTCTACCTAACTTCAAACTGTACTATTGGGCCACCGTCCTGAAATATTGTGACAAACTGATTTCGCATGATGGTATTAGCCTAGAGATCCTGTCCCCCTAAGAACTTATACTAGGAGAAGATTGCACTGGTTGTCTTTGGCGACATACCAACGATAGCTACTTTAAGAAAGTCAAGTTTAAAATTATTGTAGGGGTTTACAAAGTGTGGAGTAATGTTCGTAAGATTTTGGGGTTTGGGCGATTTTCATTTTATACGCCAGTGAGCAGGAATAATGATCTACCTCCAATATTCCATGATAGCAGTATAAACAGATGGGTCTCGGCAGGGGTGGTGCAGTTGGGCTGCTTTTATAATCAAGGCTGTCTTAAGATGTTGGAAGATATACATGGGGAATATAGCATTAGCCTTAGGGATTTCTTTAAGTTTTTGCAGGTCAGAGATTTTTTAACAAAGAAAACTGGTGGGCGGGAGAATTTCCAGAATAATCAATTGATTGATAATCTGTGTAAAAAAACGACTCCCAGGATTGGGGACATTTATGAAATTCTGAATTTAGCTTCCCCAGATAAAATGGAAAAACAATGCGCTGTCTGGCAGGTCCAACTGGGAGTTCATACTACAATCTCCCGCCTGGCCAATGATTTAGCCCTAAATTCGCTAATGTCGATAAAGTTACAAGCACAATTTTATAAAACATTTTTCTCCCTTTATTATACACCGAAGAAAATCGCCAAATGGGGAACAGGGAAGGGAACTACATGCCCTCGCTGTGCACTCTTTGGGGCTGAAATTATACATATGTTTGCTACATGTAACACGCTTTCCGGTCTGATCCGAGATATATCGGAATTTTTATCAGAAGTATGCCAAATAAGAGTAGAAGTTTCAACAGAGGATATCATGTTGGGGGTAGCGAACGGTGAGCAGCAGACAAACACACAGGGATTGATATTTGTGGCCATGGCAATACTTCGACTCAGTATAGCCTCAGTGTTAGACGGACCGGGAGGGTCGGCCGAGAATAAGGGGAGAGGTCTCCGGGGAGAGCCGTCTCCAGCGATCGTACAGACGAGTAACTTCCCCCCCACAGATGTACACCACACACGGATAAGGATTAACGTTCTTTATAAGCAATTCTTTAAGTACGGTGAAATGGTACAAGGAGGTCTGGACTCAGGGGTCCCCTCGGTTCTAGTCTCTCGATTGGGAAAAGGGTAGCGGGACAGTCTTGTTACCAATCTGGTAGATGAAATAGCTCACAATCCTCGAGCTCGGCGTTCTAGATGATCGGGCCGCGGCGGAGCCAGCAGGTCCCGGGATGGTTGAAGTTAGCGACGGTCCGCGGCGGAGCCAGCAGGTCCCGATGAAGGTGGTGGTTACAAACGGTCCGCGGCCACGCCAGCAGGTCCCGACGACGATGAAGGTTTCAGAAGGTTGCGGCAGCGCCAGCAGGCAGGACAATAGTTCACAAGGTAGGACTACGGCAGCGCCAGTAGTCCGTCAAGGATGAGTTCTTCACTGCGTCTCTCGACTCCAGGATACAACTGCCTTCCTGCTCTGGAGCTGCCCCAGTTATAGGTCTGGTGCCCTTTGATGTCCGGACCCTCGCACTTGGAGGTCGGGAGGTCCGGGATGAGGGAGTCCAGACACCCAGCAGGGGGGTGGAGCCAGCGCCCGGGGGAGCTGGGTGCGATCGGCACCTGGCGGGGGAGAGCCATCGATACTTCTTTCTCCCATCAACCTGCCAAGTGGGCCGTTCACCTCCTGGGTGGATGGTGGTGCCGGGATGTCGGGGCCTGGCCAGGCCCAGGGTTAGGGTCGATCTGAGGCCACGCGGCCTCGTGGTGCAGTGTCCAAGATGGCGGCCGGGCCGGCCGAGGGAGCGGGAAGGAATTCGGCCCCATGATACAGAGATGTCCGCGGCAGGAGTCCCGCATGGGACGGGGGGCGGGTTGCCTTTGTGGGTAACATCGGGAGGACCGGGGCCCGGTTTCTGTCATGTGGGGAGGAGGCAAGCCCCTCACGTGGCCTATCCAACATGCGTCCCCCCCAGCTGAAGGCGGGGAGAGTCACCCATCCTCTTGGGGACTCTCCTCGTCGAGGCGGAAAAATCTTGACAGGCCATCTGCGTTGGCGTGGTCTTGGCCGGGTCGATGTTCCACGGTGAAGTCCATCCCCTGCAGGGAGATGGACCAACGCAACAGTTTTGGGTTTTCCCCCCGCATCTGCATTAGCCACTGCAGGGGCCGATGATCTGTTTGCACCCGGAAGTGGGTGCCGAAGAGATAGGGTCGGAGCTTTTTGAGAGCCCACACCACTGCGAAGGCCTCCCTCTCGATGGTGCTCCAGCGTTGTTCTCGGGCCAGGAGACGTCTGCTGATGAAGGCCACTGGTTGGAAGCACCAGGGGGTGACCCCTGGGGTGAGGGAGAACAGAGCGGCAAACTGCAGTAGGAGGTCTCGGCAGCCTTGACGTTGCTCCTGGGTGAGGGCCTCCGAGAGTCGGACCCCATCCACGGAGCCGTCCTTCTCTCGAGTCCGTAGGAGATCCGGGAGTGGCTCGGAATCCTCTTCGGCTCCGCTGTCTGTTGCCATCAGGAGGCTGAGCTCCGAGCGCACAAAGTGGGGTTTTAGTCTATTGGCGTGGAGGACCCGGAGGGGGTTCCGTGAAGATTCCATATCGATGAGATAGGTGACAGGGCTCTTGCGCTCGACCACTTTGAAGGGCCCTGTCCATTTGTCTTGCAGGGCGCATGGTTCGGTGGGAGACATCACCCATACCTGTTGGCCGGGTTCAAATTCGATGGAGGAGGCATTTTGATCGTACCACCTTTTCATGTCTTCCTGGCTGGCCTCCAAGTTCGCTTTAGCCATTTCTCTGAACCTTCTGGTCTGGTTGCGTAGGGTCAGGAGGGACTTGAAAACATCTGGAGGGTTCTTTAGAGGGGGCATTTCCCAACCTTCTTTGACTAGGCTGAGCGGCCCTCGCACCGGGTGTCCATATAAGAGTTCGAACGGGCTGAAGCCGAGGGACTTCTGGGGAACTTCTCGATAGGCAAAGAGGAGGCACGGCAGTAGCACATCCCACTGGCGACGGAGGGGCTCTTCCAACCCCCCAATCATCCCTTTGAGCGTGCGGTTGAACCGCTCAACTAGGCCTTTTCCTTGAGGGTGATAGGGGGTCGTGAATCGGTAGGTGACCCCACACTGTTGCCAGAGGGATTTCATGTATTTTGAGATAAAGTTCGTGCCTCTGTCGCTGACGACTTCTCGGGGGAAGCCCACCCGGGAGAAGATTCCCATCAAGGCCCGGCCAACCACCGGGGCTGTCACAGTTCGCAGGGGAACAGCCTCGGGGTAGCGGGTGGCGTGGTCCACTAGTACCAGGATGAACCGATGTCCTTGTGCTGTACGGGGGTCCAGGGGCCCCACAATGTCTATTCCCACCCTCTCGAACGGGGTGGTGACCACTGGAAAAGGTTGCAGAGGAGCTTTCAGCTTGCGGCCGCTCTTCCCGCTGGCCTGGCACGTGGGGCAAGACCGGCAGTGCTGGAGTACGTCATTCCTCATCTTTGGCCAAAAAAAGTGGGTCACCAGGCGACTGTAGGTTTTGTCCTGACCCAGGTGACCAGCCAGGGGGACATCGTGGGCCAGGTTTAGCAAAAAGTCTCTAAAGCGGAGGGGCACCACTAGCACTCGACTGGCCCCTAACTCCGCGATTCTCTGTTCACTGTACAGCAGGTCATTGTCCCAATAGACCCAATGGGTTCCGGCGGTATCCCCGGCGCTTTGGGCGAGGGCTTGTTGGCGGAGTCCCTCGAGGGAGGGACAGGTCTTCTGCTCTTGACAAAACTGTTCTTGGGTGGGCCCCCCTTCCTGACGCCACTGAGCCAGGTCGGGAAGGTCCTGGAGCTGGGCGAGCCCTTCGGGGGTTTGCTCGGGAAGGTCAGTACGGACGGTGTCTTCGACTGGAGCGACCGGGGGGGGAGGTGCCGGCCATTCGGGTTCTTTGGGTCTGGGGATGGCACGGGCGGCCATGGACCGGGTGGTTACGCACGCCCAATCCGGGAGACCCAACATCCCCAGGTGCTCTCTTCTCTCTACGGCGGCCCACGGGGAACTCTCCAGATCATTTCCCAGGAGGCAGTCTACGGGGGCATCATCTCGGACCGTCACCTTCAACATGCCGGAGACTCCTCCCCACTCGAAGGGGACGCAGGCCATCCGACAGAGACTCTCTGAGTTGTCGGCTGAGCGGACAGGGCAGAGAACGTTCGGCAGGATCTGTTCTGGGGTCACCAGGTGACAGCGGACGGCTGTCACACTGGCCCCGGTGTCACGTAGGGCTTCGGCCCGGCGCCCATTAATGCTCACCCACTGACTGTACTTCCGGGTGTTGGCAGGTAGGGGGGCCCGCGGGACCATGTCTTTTCCCCCTAGGCATGCTAGAACCATGGCGGCCGGTTCCCATTCTGGGTGTTCTTGCTCATGTTCCTCGTGATCTTCGGAGATTTGTTCTTCCCCCAGGGCGGCGGCAGCCATCTGGCGGGGTCTCGGGCTCTGGTTCTGTGGACAGTTCGGGTCATTGGCGTAGTGGCCGACTCGCTGGCATCGGTGACACGTGACATTGGCTCTGTACCCCGGGCGCGCCGGGGTGTTGCCCCGGTTGGCCGGGGGTGGAGTGTTGGCAGCGGGAGCGGCCGGGGCGTTGTCTCTTCCTCGTCCCTGGCCCCCTCCTCCTCCTCGGGGACGGTGCTGACCGTGGTTGTTCCGGTTCTGTTCATGTGGCCCATTCCGGCCCACTCGGGTGATTTCCCACCGGTCAGCCTCGGCGGCGAGCTGCCGTGGATCAGTCAATTTACTGTCGAGGAGGTGCTGCCTGAGCTCGACGAAGCAGTTGTTAGATAGGTGCTCCCACACCATGAGATTGAAGAGTTGCTCGTAGGTCGTTACATTGCTTCCCTTGATCCAACCCTCGAAGGCTCGACTGAAATAGTTCACGTACTCCACCCAAGTTGTACCCGGGATCCGGGTGCAGTCTCGGAACCTCTGGCGGTACATTTCGGGTGTGAGCCCATAGCGGGTGAGGAGGGTAGCTTTCATGTGGTCATAGGAGGTCATTAGATGGTCGGGGAGCTGTAACAGGGCATCGCGGCCCTCATTGACGAACCTCCCCCATAGGCCGGCTCCCCAGTCGGTTCGGTCGATCCGGTGGGAGGTCATAGCGATCTCGTAGGCCTTGAACCACTGCTGTATGTCGTCATCTCGGAAATATTCTCGCACGACATCCTTGGGGATGTGTACTTTCTTTTCTGTTGCGCCCGGGGTGCGCGGTTGCTCGGGCACTCCTAATTCTTTGTTCTGCTTACGTAATTCGATCTCTGCTAGGTTACGTTCGTGTTCATACGCCAGTCTCTTCTCTTCGAGCTCTCTTTGTCTCTGTTTTTCTTCCCTTTCTTCTTGGAGCCGTAGATGTTCTAGGTTCAGTTTTTGTTCGGCTAATTTGAGTTCGCCCTCCATTTTGAGCCGGGCCATTTCTAGTTCATGTAGTCTGCTTTTCTCTCGCTCTTGGATTTCGTTTTGCGAAAGACCCGTTCTTCGCTCCTCGGGAGCCGTGGCGTTTTTCTCGGCTGCTGTGACATTTTGGTCCGGGGTTCTGTCGGCCCCGGTTTCTGCCCATGACTCAATGGCGTGCTTGAAATCGTCCTTAGTACTCAGACCGGTGGTAGCGATACCTAGTTCAATGCAGAATTGCTTCAACTCACGATGGCTGTACTCTTCCAATTTCTCCATCTGGAATTTCTCGGTGGATCCGTTCTCTTTGGTTGTCATCGTGGTTTTGTCGTAGGGTGAGCTACTCTCTGTACGATTACGCGTTGATTCGGATCGCGCCGCTGGCCACCAATGTTAGACGGACCGGGAGGGTCGGCCGAGAATAAGGGGAGAGGTCTCCGGGGGGAGCCGTCTCCAGCGATCGTACAGACGAGTAACTTCCCCCCCACAGATGTACACCACACACGGATAAGGATTAACGTTCTTTATAAGCAATTCTTTAAGTACGGTGAAATGGTACAAGGAGGTCTGGACTCAGGGGTCCCCTCGGTTCTAGTCTCTCGATTGGGAAAAGGGTAGCGGGACAGTCTTGTTACCAATCTGGTAGATGAAATAGCTCACAATCCTCGAGCTCGGCGTTCTAGATGATCGGGCCGCGGCGGAGCCAGCAGGTCCCGGGATGGTTGAAGTTAGCGACGGTCCGCGGCGGAGCCAGCAGGTCCCGATGAAGTTGGTGGTTACAAACGGTCCGCGGCCACGCCAGCAGGTCCCGACGACGATGAAGGTTTCAGAAGGTTGCGGCAGCGCCAGCAGGCAGGACAATAGTTCACAAGGTAGGACTACGGCAGCGCCAGTAGTCCGTCAAGGATGAGTTCTTCACTGCGTCTCTCGACTCCAGGATACAACTGCCTTCCTGCTCTGGAGCTGCCCCAGTTATAGGTCTGGTGCCCTTTGATGTCCGGACCCTCGCACTTGGAGGTCGGGAGGTCCGGGATGAGGGAGTCCAGACACCCAGCAGGGGGGTGGAGCCAGCGCCCGGGGGAGCTGGGTGCGATCGGCACCTGGCGGGGGAGAGCCATCGATACTTCTTTCTCCCATCAACCTGCCAAGTGGGCCGTTCACCTCCTGGGTGGATGGTGGTGCCGGGATGTCGGGGCCTGGCCAGGCCCAGGGTTAGGGTCGATCTGAGGCCACGCGGCCTCGTGGTGCAGTGTCCAAGATGGCGGCCGGGCCGGCCGAGGGAGCGGGAAGGAATTCGGCCCCATGATACAGAGATGTCCGCGGCAGGAGTCCCGCATGGGACGGGGTGCGGGTTGCCTTTGTGGGTAACATCGGGAGGACCGGGGCCCGGGTCCTGTCATGTGGGGAGGAGGCAAGCCCCTCACGTGGCCTGTCCAACACTCAGCCTGGCTAGATCCTAACCCACCTGCCTTCCAACAATGGAGGGGTAGGCTATTCGCGACCTGCAGTCTGGAAGTGGCAATCTATAGAAACAAATGAGCTAAAAAAAGAATGAGGGGTGTGCGGATCTGGGCACCGTTCTTGCTGTGGATTCAGAGACATACATTTATTTATGTTTTTGTCTTTTTCTTCCTTTTTAGGTTTTGGCTGGCGATGCGCTTTGCGAATGCGCCAAAAAACCTCTTGAGTTGTGTGTGTGGGTCGGGTATACGCCCCCTCCTCCAATTGGCTAGCTCCATAAATGGAGGCTAGCCATTGGTAGAGGGCTCCGTCCGTCAATCTCGGACCAGATTCGGGGGCGTTCCCGAGAATTTTTGGCTTTTGGCTACGTCAGCCGAAAGCCTCTTCTCGGGAACGCCCCCGAATCTGGTCCGGGTCTGCAGCCGCAGGGTGAGCGCGAGGAGGCAGGAGAGACGTTACGTCACTAAATAGGGTGTTTTGTTCATGTTGTGAGCAATTTAAAAATGTCGACGTCTGACTGAGTGCGAGTGCAGATTCAGAGTGCAGAGTGCAGATTCAGAGTGCGAGTGCAGATTCAGAGTGCAGATTCAGAGTGCGAGTGCAGATTCAGAGTGCAGATTCAGAGTGCGAGTGCAGATTCAGAGTGCAAATTCAGAGTGCGAGTGCAGATTCAGAGTGCAGAGTGCAGATTCAGAGTGCAGATTCAGAGTGCGAGTACAGATTCAGAGTGCAGATTCAGAGTGCAGAGTGCAGATTCAGAGTGCAGATTCAGAGTGCAGAGTGGAGATTCAGAGTGCGAGTGCAGATTCAGAGTGCAGATTCAGAGTGCAGATTCAGAGTGCAGAGTGGAGATTCAGAGTGCAGAGTGGAGATTCAGAGTGCAGATTCAGAGTGCAGATTCAGAGTGCAGAGTGCAGGTGCAGAGTGCAGATTCAGAGTGCAGATTCAGAGTGCAGAGTGCAGATTCAGAGTGCAGATTCAGAGTGCAGATTCAGAGTGCAGAGTGCAGATTCAAGATTCAGAGTGCAGATTCAAGATTCAGAGTGCAGATTCAGAGTGCAGAGTGCAGATTCAGAGTGCAGAGTGCAGATTCAGAGTGGAGATTCAGAGTGCAGATTCAGAGTGCAGATTCAGAGTACAGATTCAAAGTGGAGATTCAGAGTGGAGATTCAGAGTGCAGATTCAGAGTGCGAGTGCAGATTCAGAGTGCAGATTCAGAGTGCGAGTGCAGATTCAGAGTGCAGATTCAGAGTGCAGAGTGGAGATTCAGAGTGCAGAGTGCAGATTCAGAGTGCAGAGTGGAGATTCAGAGTGCAGATTCAGTGTGCAGATTCAGAGTGCAGATTCAGAGTGCAGAGTGGAGATTCAGAGTGCAGAGTGGAGATTCAGAGTGCAGATTCAGAGTGCAGATTCAGAGTGCAGATTCAGAGTGCAGATTCAGAGTGCAGAGTGCAGGTGCAGAGTTCAGATTCAGAGTGCAGAGTGCAGATTCAGAGTGCAGAGTGCAGATTCAGAGTGCAGATTCAAGATTCAGAGTGCAGATTCAAGATTCAGAGTGCAGATTCAAGATTCAGAGTGCAGATTCAGAGTGCAGAGTGCAGATTCAGAGTGGAGATTCAGAGTGCAGATTCAGAGTGGAGATTCAGAGTGGAGATTCAGAGTGCAGATTCAGAGTGCGAGTGCAGATTCAGAGTGCAGATTCAGAGTGCGAGTGCAGATTCGGAGTGCAGATTCAGAGTGCAGAGTGGAGATTCAGAGTGCAGAGTGCAGATTCAGAGTGCAGAGTGGAGATTCAGAGTGCAGAGTGCAGATTCAGAGTGCAGATTCAGAGTGCAGAGTGGAGATTCAGAGTGCAGAGTGCAGATTCAGAGTGCAGATTCAGAGTGCAGATTCAGAGTGCAGACTGCAGGTGCAGAGTGCAGATTCAGAGTGCAGAGTGCAGATTCAGAGTGCAGAGTGCAGATTCATAGTGCAGAGTGCAGATTCAGAGTGCAGATTCAAGATTCAGAGTGCAGATTCAAGATTCAGAGTGCAGATTCAAGATTCAGAGTGCAGATTCAGAGTGCGAGTGCAGATTCAGAGTGCAGAGTGGAGATTCAGAGTGCAGAGTGGAGATTCAGAGTGGAGATTCAGAGTGCAGATTCAGAGTGCAGAGTGCAGATTCACAGTGCAGATTCAGAGTGCAGATTCAGAGTGCAGATTCAGAGTGCAGAGTGCAGAGTGCCGATTCAGAGTGCAGAGTGCAGATTCAGAGTGCAGAGTGCAGATTCAGAGTGGAGATTCAGAGTGCAGATTCAGAGTGGGGATTCAGAGTGCAGATTCAGAGTGCAGATTCAGAGTGCAGATTCAGAGTGCGAGTGCAGATTCAGAGTGCAGATTCAGAGTGCGAGTGCAGATTCAGAGTGCAGATTCAGAGCGCGAGTGCAGATTCAGAGTGCAGAGTGGAGATTCAGAGTGCAGAGTGCAGATTCAGAGTGCAGAGTGGAGATTCAGAGTGCAGAGTGCAGATTCAGAGTGCAGATTCAGAGTGCAGATTCAGAGTGCAGAGTGGAGATTCAGAGTGCAGAGTGGAGATTCAGAGTGCAGAGTGGAGATTCAGAGTGCAGATTCAGAGTGCAGATTCAGAGTGCGGATTCAGAGTGGAGAGTGCAGGTGCAGAGTGCAGATTCAGAGTGCAGATTCAGAGTGCAGAGTGCAGATTCAGAGTGCAGAGTCAAGATTCAGAGTGCAGATTCAAGATTCAGAGTGCAGATTCAAGATTCAGAGTGCAGATTCAGAGTGCGAGTGCAGATTCAGAGTGCAGATTCAGAGTGCGAGTGCAGATTCAGAGTGCAGAGTGGAGATTCAGAGTGCAGAGTGGAGATTCAGAGTGCAGATTCAGAGTGCAGATTCAGAGTGCAGAGTGCAGATTCAGAGTGCAGATTCAGAGTGCAGATTCAGAGTGCAGATTCAGAGTGCAGAGTGCAGAGTGCCGATTCAGAGTGCAGAGTGCAGATTCAGAGTGCAGAGTGCAGATTCAGAGTGGAGATTCAGAGTGCAGATTCAGAGTGGGGATTCAGAGTGCAGATTCAGAGTGCAGATTCAGAGTGCAGATTCAGAGTGCAGATTCAGAGTGCGAGTGCAGATTCAGAGTGCAGATTCAGAGTGCGAGTGCAGATTCAGAGTGCAGATTCAGAGCGCGAGTGCAGATTCAGAGTGCAGAGTGTAGATTCAGAGTGCAGAGTGCAGATTCAGAGTGCAGAGTGGAGATTCAGAGTGCAGAGTGAAGATTCAGAGTGCAGATTCAGAGTGCAGATTCAGAGTGCAGAGTGGAGATTCAGAGTGCAGAGTGGAGATTCAGAGTGCAGAGTGGAGATTCAGAGTGCAGATTCAGAGTGCAGATTCAGAGTGCGGATTCAGAGTGGAGAGTGCAGGTGCAGAGTGCAGATTCAGAGTGCAGATTCAGAGTGCAGAGTGCAGATTCAGAGTGCAGATTCAAGATTCAGAGTGCAGATTCAAGATTCAGAGTGCAGATTCAAGATTCAGAGTGCAGATTCAGAGTGCGAGTGCAGATTCAGAGTGCAGATTCAGAGTGCGAGTGCAGATTCAGAGTGCAGAGTGGAGATTCAGAGTGCAGAGTGCAGATTCAGAGTGCAGAGTGGAGATTCAGAGTGCAGAGTGCAGATTCAGAGTGCAGATTCAGAGTGCAGAGTGGAGATTCAGAGTGGAGATTCAGAGTGCAGATTCAGAGTGGAGATTCAGAGTGCAGATTCAGAGTGCAGATTCAGAGTGCAGATTCAGAGTGCAGAGTGCAGATTCAGAGTGCAGAGTGCAGATTCAGAGTGCAGATTCAGAGTGCAGAGTGCAGAGTGCCGATTCAGAGTGCAGGGTGGAGATTCAGAGTGCAGAGTGGAGATTCAGAGTGCAGATTCAGAGTGCAGAGTGCAGATTCAGAGTGCAGAGTGGAAATTCAGAGTGCAGATTCAGAGTGCAGAGTGGAGATTCAGAGTGCAGATTCAGAGTGCAGAGTGCAGAGTGGAGATTCAGAGTTCAGAGTGCAGAGTGCAGATTCAGAGTGCAGAGTGGAGATTCAGAGTTCAGAGTGCAGAGTCCAGATTCAGAGTGCAGATTCAGAGTGCAGATTCAGAGTGCAGATTCAAGATTCAGAGTGCAGAGTGCAGATTCAGAGTGCAGAGTGCAGATTCAGAGTACAGATTCAGAGTGCAGAGTGTAGATTCAGAGTGCAGAGTGCAGATTCAGAGTGCAGAGTGCAGATTCAGAGTGCAGATTCAGAGTGCAGAGTGCAGATTCAGAGTGCAGAGTGCAGATTCAGAGTGCAGAGTGCAGATTCAGAGTGCAGATTCAAGATTCAGAGTGCAGATTCAAGATTCAGAGTGCAGAGTGCAGATTCAGAGTGCAGATTCAGAGTGCAGATTCAGAGTGCAGATTCAGAGTGCAGAGTGCAGATTCAGAGTGCAGATTCAGAGTGCAGATTCAGAGTGCAGATTCAGAGTGCAGAGTGCAGATTCAGAGTGCAGATTCAGAGTGCAGATTCAGAGTGCAGAGTGCAGATTCAGAGTGCAGATTCAGAGTGCAGAGTGCAGATTCAGAGTGCAGATTCAGCCCTGTGTGTGGTGAGGAGGGCCCCTCAGTGTTTCACATGCTTTTACGGAGGTTTAAGGACCTTGTTGCTTCACTGCTGATTGGGCTCTGAGACGATCATCCTGCCTAGTTGCCTGTTGTGAATGGGTATAAACAATAAACATCCGATTATGGTGCCGGTTGGACCTATCCCCCCTCAAGAACACAAAGAACCTACTGACATTTTCTACCTGAAATAGACCATCTAATTTGGAAAGACCACCCTGTGTCCTTCCTGATTTTATTTTCACCCAGTCACTAATCTCAAACTTATACTCCTTTCTCTCCATGCTCACATTTGTCCCCTTGCCTCCTACACCATTTCAACCTTTCAGCCATGCAGGGACCGATTTAGTACCAGGTAAGCATCACACACTATTGAAATGGGGGTCGCAGTGTGTAGGGCTTGCAGTGTGTGGGGGGGGGTCGCAGTGTGTGGGGGGCTCTGTGTGGGTGTGTGTGGAGGGCTCCGTGTGGGTGTGTGTGTGGGGGGCTTTGTGTGGCTGTGTGTGTGGGGGGCTCTGTGTGGGTGTGTGTGTGGGGGGCTCTGTGTGTGTGTGTGTTTGGGGGGGGGCTCGGTGTGTGTGGGGGGGGCTCTCTGTGGGTGTTTGTGTGTGTCATTTGCGAGAGATAAAGCTAGTTGCATTGTAAATGACAATGCCATTTATTTATGTTTTAAAAAAACACATAAATAAAAATAATGTCAAGAGCAATGCCAATAGCTCTAACTTTAACAAAGGCAAAACCATTGCATTGTAAATGCTTGTTCTTTATTATGACTGTGTTTTTTTCTCAGGATATGCTTGATGAATTATAATGGATTACTTTCAGATTTATGAATGCAATAAGTTGTTTCTTTTTTATGACATGATCTTGATCAAGGAGATGGGGGAGGGGTGGGTGGGAATGTGTTTATTATGTAAAAACTGCTAATAAAAAGATTTTTTTATAAACAAAGCAGCATTTCTAAAGCAATAACACACTGGGTTTGGTGTTTCCTCTGTTAATGTCCTTTATTGCTGGACTGCCCAACTTAATTCTATAGCTTTATCTGTGCATTATAATGATTTGGTTATATGATTCGCTTATGTCACGTTGTTGAGACTACATTTTACCTCTTACTGCTGCTTTCCTTCATTTTCCCTAGGGTAGTTATGAAGAGAATAATTCAAAGGCAGTCCACATTGTCATTGCTTAGCTGTTTAGCTTAGTGAGGTAAGCTGTCCCTGCTAACACGAGCTGTGGACTATGGGTCACTGGGCCTAATATCGTCGCTCTGAAGTCCACGAATAGATTACCTTTTATTAACATCGCAAGGTAGAAAAGAGAAAACAGTGTTAACAGGCGATATGAAAAAAATAAAAGTGTGGGGCTTGTGTGTGAGCATGACTGGTGATGACAGTAGAAATAAATGAATAACCCTGCCTTCTGCAGCAAGAGGACTAATACGTTGATACACTATATTTTGGGGGAAATAACTTTTAGGTTTTGCTCGTACGTATGGCATTATTTTTAAATATCCACCTCTATTTGTCATCCTTACTTTTCTAATGTGTCTTGAGGTGTAGGCCTCTGAGTCTGTGGCTGCACTGCAGAGGACTGCATCAGTCCCATGTTCTGGTATGTATTATGGAGGAGAGAGCAATGCAGCTAGGACGCAGGCCTCTCCGTGGTTAGGATGCCCTTCCCTCACTCCATCTCCCTCGTCACCCTCCTCCCTTTCTCTGTCTCCATTTCTCGGTCTCCCTTTCCCTCCTTCTCCCTCTGTCTCTGTCTTCCCTCCCTTTCCCTCCCTCCCTCTGTCTCTGTCCCTCTACCTCCCTCTGTCATCCTCTGTCATCTCACCCTGCCTGTGTGTCACAGGCTGAGACGGCTTCCCCAGCCAGCTTCCCCAGCGGGCACAGACACACAGCCCCCACCCGAGTACTTCACAGCACTTCACAGGTCTTTAAAAAGACCATTTGCATGTGCATTCTCCTCCTCTTAGTGCCCCTGCAGCTCCACTCTGGCCTTGCTGGATTGAATCGACCGGCTCCCACAGAGCAGCAGAGTGTTTGCAGACACTCTTTGAAAACACGGGTAGGATGTCTCATGGTCCGCGGGCCGCCTCGGAAGGCTTGCCGGGCCGCAACCGGCCCACGGTCTGTAGTATGAGTACCCGTGGACTACGGGATCGCAGACCTGACTGGCACTGCAAAATCCCCCCCCCCCCCCTGAAAATAACCTTCAATGCAGCAGCCAGAATGGTCACCGGAACTAAAAAATTCGAACACATCTCCCCTGCGCTCAGAAAACTTAAATGGCTCCCAATTGAGTTACGAGTCAGCTTTAGAACTGCCTGCCTTACGCACAAAGCCCTGCACACAGGCAAACCAGAATACCTATCCGCCAAACTCAAAAGAGTGGCCAGTCCAGGAACCTCAGAAGCTCCAATACTATACTACTCATCCCGCTAAAACTTGCAAACAAAAAAACGGCGACCAGATTGTTTGCTGGAAACGCTCCCAAAATCTGAAACTCCATCCCCCCACACATCAGAACGATCCCCTTGTTTCCAAAATTCAAAAACCTGTTCAAAATCATCCTCTTCCTGGATTGTTCTCAAGCGAGCATTTAGGAGCTAAGGAAGTTCTTTAACTGGCACCCCCTCTAACTTTAACTAGGTGACCAATGTCACTGACTCGGATCTAGAAAACTACCCAGAGACTCTTATTGTTGGAACAAGAAACTCTTTGGACTCTTGACCCAAGCCTGTGGATTATCATGTTACAGAACTAGGTCACCTCCATTGAAACTCTGCTTTTATCTTACTGTGCAATTTGACAGTTGTATGGTGGCAAAGGATCTATGTCTCTGTAAAGGAACGTTTATTGTATTCGTTGTCTGCATGCTCAGGTACCATCTACTACTTATATGTCCGTTTCGCTATGTTCCTCTATATTCTCTGTACTGCCCACTTGCACATAGTTACTTGTTGTGAAGGGCTCTGATACCCTCGGGTCCAACTAGCGCTATACAAAACTTCTAAAACAAAAATAAAATAATATAAAAGCATCAATATAGGCGAGGTACCTCATCTATTATGAGATCATAGACAGACACAGGGGCTTATTTACAAGCCCATTGTGCCTCGGTGCATCACTTTTCTTTAGTGCAGCACACATAGAACAAGCATTTGCAATGCAATAGGTCTTGCATTAGGAAAGTTTGAGCTATTGGTATTGCAAATGACAAATTATTGATGTGTTGGTTTTGAAAATTAATAGCTTTGTCATTTACAATGTCAATAGTTATAACGTTCGCAAATGTGACACCTATAGCATTTGTAATGCAACATGTTTTGTATTTACGTGACGTACATATATGGATATTACAAATAAGAATGGCTTGTACTTGTCCTTTAGTGACGTAGGATAACCAATCTAGCAATGCCCAATGCAATTGCCAATCATCTTACATGTCTTGTTAGTGCAGGTAAAAATGAAACATCATGCAGCAGCGCCATGCAGGCAGGGGGCATATAAAGCCAGTATTCGTCAAGTTTTGTGCCGTCCCACAGATGTGCACCATATTACTGTTGTGTTCCGCGCCTCTCCAATGTCTGAAATCATTACAAAGTTTAGTCCTGCATAGTTTCTCTGGTGACCAGTTCCAGCGGCGGACAGTCTTCAAAAAGCTATATTTTAGCAAGCTACACTGAACCCTTTGACGTAATCTGCTAGTCTTGTTTCCCACCCTCCTTCACACAGTGTTTCCCCCCATGTGAACGGTGTGTAGGTTGGGCTGGGGAAAACACAGTGATTAATCAGGGTGGCAGATAACCTCCACAATCTGTCACCTCGCTCTTGGATTGTGTTAGCCCCGAAAGACAACAAGAACAAGCCTGTTGACTTTGCCAATGCAAGTTGGGCCCGTTCATTCCTACGGGATGTTCAAAGCCACGGTATTTTTCGATCATGCTGTTGACTGTGACTGCAATTATGTGGCTGTTTTCAATCATTCCAAACAAAAGTAAGCTAATGCACATAAACAGACTATGCAGGTGTGTATGCACAATTTAGATATTTCATATGCACTACGTCTCGCTCCTCGCACACGTGACGCTTGCTTAGGAAGTACTCTACCCAAGCCCGACAAACAGTGGTCTGTCAACAAGACACCTGAATAAGAGCACTTGAAGATACGTTCAGCGCCTCCCACTAAAGGCAGAACCCATGACAAGTGGAGCAATGGCGCGCGCCCTGGGGGGTGTTTTAAGAGCGGCTGAGAGCCAGCCTTCATTTACCCAATTAATCTTCATCTTAGTCACGTTATAAACATGGCGCTGCAGTGTGAGAACAAATACTTCACTGACTGTACGGCGATTATTGCAAAGATAGGGAAACATTGTTAGGTGATAGAAAACTGCAGACTTCATTTATGATAATCTACGTTGAAAAAAACTGTCATATCGGTGTGGGCTCAACATCCTGTGATTGTGATCAAATCCCGTATCTCCTCGTGTCTAACCCCAAACAAGTTAAACTAGCACTGCGAAGAATGCACCAATCAATCTTAATAGTCTTACCTCATTTAAATCCTTCAAAGACATTGCTCTCAATTTATCTTACTTGTCTGCCTACTAGACGATCCCTATAAAAAACGAGTTTGCCGGTTTAACAAATAAAACGAAGGTAATTTTACCTCGTATGCTCAGAACACAAGACACTTATCACTAGAACAGACTCAGAGACAGCGCGCAACCAAGCTTGCTCCCCGAAGAGATACTAATCACTCAGACATGCTCAGAGTACAACAAGCCCAACAAACCAAAAGAAATTCTTTTTAACTAAGAACGAGCTCAAAATTAAAGCTCAACATGCAACGTGATGTATTGGCAAAACCAGGATTGTCCGAAAGCCACGCATAACAGGAAATTAATTGGTAGCTACGTCATTTATTAACATTCAAAGCTCAACATGCAACGTGATGTATTGGCAAAACCAGGATTGTCCGAAAGCCACGCATAACAGGAAATTAATTGGTAGCTATACCATTTATTAACATTCATAATTCAACGGAACGCCATCTGCATTGTGGACATCGGCAGGGAAAGCAGAAAAAAAGAAACTAGCGTGGCGTGCACAATCCCGGGCGGAAGTCAGGCAGGCCGGGGGCGGGACGTCAAGACACACCGGAAGCCCAGGCGGGAGCCTACCCAGCACTGGGACGTGTGGGCAGAAGGAGAAGGGCGGCTGGCGCTAGCGGGGCTCCCGTGAGGTGAGAGAGCCCCGCACCGAAGGAAGAGACCGCGGCCGCCTGCAACGAGCCCTCCCATGGAGAGCTGGAGACGAGTACCGGTGAGTGGGGGCCTTTGCTGAGCTGCGAAGGTGGGGGGCTCTGTATATGTGTGAGCGTGCGTGTGTGTATGTGTCTTTGAGTCTGTGTGTATGCGTGTGTCTATGCGTGTGTGTGTCTTTAAAAGAGGCCGATGACTGTGGGGGGCAGGGGGGGTGTATGGGCGAGCGAGTGTCTGTCTGTGTGTGTATGCGCATGCATGTGTGTATTTGTGCGAACTTCAAGAAATCGTAGCCCGGGGATGTGCACGGCGCGGGAATTGCTGAGAATGTGGACGGAGCCGGCGTGCGCGTACACGCAGGCAAATCCAGCAGCAGAAGCGTGGGCCACCCTCCTGTCCCTAATTCCCCCGAGACGGACGGCTATACGTCTCTAGCTGGACGCATCCTTCGGATGCTACTCCAGCGAGACCTAAAAATGAAAACCACTCTTGTGATTGCTTTCTGTGCAGGAACGTGTTCCTTCCTGCACAAAAATAATCACCCCTACAACACAGAAACACTTGCACCATGGTGCAAGGGTTCCTTTGTTGGCTCATGGCAGCTCATCATGCGCCACCCCAGGGAAAAAGGACAGTAATGCATTGTATCTTGTAGATATGTCACATTCCTGCTCTTTTCTTTTGACACACAGCAGTGCAGCAAGCCTTTCTGTGTCAAATATTGTAAATGAGGCCCACAAGTTCTAAAACATCCCTCACAGCATCAGTCCATCAGGAACCCTCATGCCCACTGACACCTCTGATCCACCATAAGCCTCTGTTCCCCAGTTTTCTTCAGATGGGGATGGCCAGGCGTTCTTAACACAAAACATTCAATTAAAAATACAAAACTATTCTCTGCATGTGACAAAGGGAATAGCTTTGTTACTGTCACTCTAATCGGATTCAATATTTTCATTGTGAACAGAATTAGATTCAACAATTTTTTTGCCTTTAAGAACCTCCACGGAACAAATTTGTACAGACGCTTTTCAGCCTGCTTGTTGAAAACATGAGCTGTACGTGCCAGATTCATCCTCAGATCCTAAGTGATGCGTTCATGATATTTTGGAAGCATCAGTTTGTGCCCAACCATCTGTCATTTGTGTTAAACAGAATCTGATCAGACAGACTCAGCACAAAGATATTTTCTAAAATATTGCCGCAAGCCATCGAAGCGGCTCAGTGGCATACAAACTCATGTAGTCAAGGGCCAGGAAGAACACAACAATAATGAACACCACAACACTCACGGTGTATGGCACTGGTTACCACACTTATTCATCAAAGAACCTAACACGAATAAATAATAGGAAGACGCTTCACCTTTTTGCCTTTTAAAGATCCTAAAGAATACAGAAAAAAATTCAGAAAAAAACTCTCTCCTACATCTTGTCTGATCTTCAGACAACAGTTGTTGTCTCTTTAGTGTTATCGAGTCTTGGTTACTGTGTAATGCCTTATACCTGGGCATGCAGCAAGGCTTACTAACAAAAAAACCAGAAGCTGCAGTTTACAGCAGTCTGACTTCTAAAAGACATTAGAAAATGTGAATCAGCCTCCAAGGGGTTGGAGGAGCTACACTAGATCCTGATAAAAAACAGAGTGGGCCTCATTTATGAGGCCTTGCGTCAGTTTTGCGCTGCTGATGCGTCACTTTTTGAGATGCATCAGCGGCGTAAAACATGCGCCTTGTTGCGCCATATTTAAAAAGTGACGCATCTAGGTAGATGCGTCACTTTTTAAACCCCTGCGCCACATTATACCAGCGTCAGGTATAATGTATGCAGAGGGGGCGTTCCCCCACAAAAAGCCTCGTAATAGTGACGCAGTGAAATCTATGAGATTTCACTGCGTCACTTTTAGGACGCTGTTGCGTCAAAATCTTGCGCCTGCCTCACAGCAGGCGTAAGACTGACGCAAGCCCTTTCACATGGGGCTTTCCCCATGTGAAAGGACGCATTGCTGGAGTTGCGTCACTTTTGTGACACACTTCAGCAATGCGTCACTTTTGCACTTACAGATACGTCAGAAATACTGACGTATCTGTGACTCCTTGCGACATGATGCGTCATACATTAAATATGACGCATCATTGGTGTCGCAAGGAGTGCGCAGTGAAAAGTGACGCATCGCTGTTTTCACGCAGCGATGCGTTACTTTTCATAAATAAGGCCCAGTGGCTTTTAAAGCACTCTTTACTGCGCATAAGGCCCTCCATGGGATAGGCCCAGAAAATCGGAAGAAAAACATTCTATGATATTCGCCCAGTAGATACCTTTAATCAGCTATGGCTAAAACGATGCAAGTTCCCAAGATCTCTGAAACTACTTGGGGTGGCAGAAGGTTTGTTCATGCCACCTCTTTGATTTGGAATCAAATGTCTCTGCTCCAGAGAAGTCAACCTAATTTGTGACTTTCAGTAAGCATTTAAAAACATGGCTTTTCTCTCTATCTTTGCAATGTTCATGCTCTTGGTCCATCTCAGCAGTATTGGTCTGGAAAAAAATAGCGCTAAGACGCCTTCCGGGCATTCATTGCGCTTTACAAATAAAAGTCAAATCAATTCAAATTAAAATCAAACAGATGTCAATTACTGTCACATCACTTGATGAATCTCTGTTTAAATCATTACAATTTAAAACACATTATTAAATTAGCTTGAATAAATACCACTTTTTAAAATAAGCATTGGTGAAGCCAATGTCTCGCTGGTGTTTTGAATGCCAACTGAACCTATATAAAAAGCCTTTTGCAGAGGGAAAACAAAGACAAAATGATTACTATCCGTATTCAATGTATTCATGAGAAACACATTATAATGGGTGATAATTCAGTGTACTTCGAGATGAAAAATAGCTCGTATTGCACTGCAATGCAAGCACTCCACGCATGGTGCAATAATTCACCAAACAGCCAATACGATTGGCTGACAGAGTGTTAATCCTCTTGGTGAGACAAAGCTCACTCTAAGTATATTTTACAGTACTGATAACAATAGGTTATGTACACAGCTGCTTTGTCAATCGAGACCTAAAGTAGAATAAACTGCAAATTGACACAGACACTTTTTTTAAATTGCATAAATGGTTTGAATCTAAAACCATGGCATCGTTACAGTTTGCTATACAATGTTGAAATCTGCATCATGTATTACATGTCAGGAATTTCCCTCCTACACGGCAATAACTCCTTAAGTCATGGCTCATTAGGCAGAACATTCTAAAACTTATCTGCGGGAAAAGCAAATTATCTGTTTAAGAGAGCAATTAGATTTTTGCAATAGTATCTGTGGTCTTTGTGACTGATAGAGGTTAAGCCCCCCATTTCTAGACTTAAGGATCATAGTGATATGGACATTCACAGTACTTTTAAAGTTGGTCAGGAACACACACTCTAGGGATGTTTTTCCTGCATGGAATTCACCAGGAATGCCATCCTCCATTCCCATCTGTAACTTGTAAAGGTGTGGCAATAACATAACAACATTACAGTGCCCCATTGTGGGTATTTTAATGTTGTGGGTGTACTTTTACTGCTATGGGTGTGATTTTACTACTGTGATTGTTCCCCACAACCTGTAAATAGGGCCTTAGTCATTGCTTCAGGTAGCCTGGTGCCCTATCCTGTCCTGTTTATGCATTAGGATAACCATTTTAAACTTACAACTGGCCCTGACTCCATCAGCAGTCAGGACATACTTCTCAGAATTAGGGTAATATGCTCTGTTTTAGGGACACCCATTACCCCCCTAGCTACTGTGTATTGAATTGTGTTGAACTTTTTTTTTATTTGTTTCTCCTATGACTGTTCATACAATTGCAGCCCTGTCATACATTTCCGAGATAGATCTTGCGCTTCTAAGATAGTAGTTAGATGCAGAAACCTTTCCGTTTTCCTGACTGTTGATGGACATCCTAAAATCAAAGTAAATACCTTCAGGCTGAATCGCAAGGGCATTTATGAGTATGGTAAGTAGTACCATAGGAGTACTACTACACACAATCATAGCAGCATTTGTACTTAGGCTGCAACATGTCCAATTACCAATTAATAAAGGTGTAATGAGGGCACAGTCCTACCAATTTCTACTAATTGTATAGGAATATTCCCTGAATTTTTCCATTGTTTTCCCATTTTAAGATGTTTTTGGGCCAATTCACAAAGGTATACAAGAGAATGTAAGAGTGCAACAGGAACACTACTTTAGATACTTCAAAAATGCATCTGTAAATAGGCCCCTTAGCATTTTAACTTTATCCTCAGGAATGTTCTGTCAGGAGCCTGATAATCGCTGGTGTCTAATGTTGAGCTGTGTTATGGAAGCATCTGAATCTTCGAACATGGTTTTTCCCTCATTTAAACAATTTCAAGTTTCTGTACTGAGTATGGTAAGTTATCTCTAAATATCCACCGAACAGATGAAACGAGACTCTTTCATCTTGGACTCTTATCACACTCAAATATTTGAAAAAATGTCTGGCATCCTGTTATGCTTGCCACTGCATGACATGACCATGCTCATGAAATATTAAAACATACCTACTATTCTTAGAAAACCAGAATGGAAAAATTGTATTGTGTATTATGTTCTCTGGTCTTATGTAAATTGGACTTCAGTGTACATCTTGCAGTCTAGATTATAAAGAGATGTTGGTCTATAGTTTTTTTAGTAACAGGGGTCTTTTTCTTCTTTGTGTATTGCAATTAAGGTTATTTACGGGCTGAACCTTGAGGTATGTCAGACTTTATAAAGTGTTTAAAGAGATCAGCTAATGCCTGTGTTAAAATGTTCAACAAGAAATGTTAAAAAAGCTCTGGAAACCCCAATACTTCAGAGGCCTTCTCTTTTAGTAAGATGGTTATACCCTTCTTGATTTCTGAGGTTACTGGTTTACACTAGGGTGGGGCTCCAATGGACCACACTAGGGTGGGGCTCCAAAGAGCCTTAAGCAGTTTGGCATTATACAATAAGTCAAATGACTTACGGATCAACGTGGGCAAGACCAAAATTGTCATTTTTGGCAAATACCCCCACAAAAAAGAAGCTTCATGGTCTCTGGGGGAGCACCGTATAGTCACCGCCCCATCCTACAACTATCTGGGCACCTGGGTCTCTGAGAGTGCCTCTGCAGCCAGACAGCTGAAGGAGCTTAAACCTAAAATTGACAAAACCATTCTGTCGCTAAGACGCTTAAGCCACCGCTTGGACAGTCCCTCAGCAGAACAAATGTTGACAGTGCTCCGGGCAAAACTGATCCCTGCCATTGCATATGGGCACATAGCCTACCCTGGTGCATTTGACAAAGTGGTCAACGCGGCCCAGGCGAAAGCCTATAAGTTGGTGCTACAGGCCCCTAGATACGCAAGGAACACTAGATTAAGGCTATAAATAGGCCTTAAGCGACTGGAGCTGGTATTACTGGGGGACCTTTTAAAACTCTATATTAGAGTATTGAAAGCACCAGTACATTCGCTAAAGCACTCTCTAAGATCAATCTTTGATGAGGTGGGCTCCCCCTGGTACTTAAAGGTAGGACAAGCCATTGCAGCATTGAAAATCGAAAGAAGGAGTTTGTCCCTGCACGAAATTCCTTTCTCAGCCTGGGCCCCAGCTGTTAAGCGCCAAGTCCAGATTATCTCCTTTGAACTTGACCTTGCATCTCTTCGGCAAAATCCACTAACTCAGGCCCTGGACAAATCATATATTCCAGGTAAACCCCAACCTTACCTGCAAGATCCAGTATCCACTTACGGGAGAAAGAAAATTTTGTACTTTCGACTTTTGGCCCTCAGGATCATGGACTTCAACCCCAAATGGGCCCGTACGGATGGCACCTTGGCCTGTCGCCTATGCAATTACCGTAGGGAATCCTGGCTACACTTGCTGTGCTGCTGCACAAAGCTGGCCAATGACCGCCATCGCTTGCTGCTTCCGATTTTAAGGAACACGGCCCATAGAACTTGTAGAGAGGCCTCGGACTGGTGCCTCTCAGTCTCCACGACCTGTTTGCTAGCCAGAGTTGGGAAATTTATACACCAGATAAAAATGGCACTCGACTCCCACTTAACGGTATTGTCTGCAAAGTAACTGGAAGCCTTCTGCCCCAGTTATCAAACTTGGTCTGGTTTAAAGATCCACGAAGAATCCATCTTTCGTCAACAGCCCTTGGTACATGAATTGACTCTACCGAACTTTCATGTGCCCCCCTTTATCATCTGGGAAACACTTGTATAACCTATGCATCACTCCTTTTTAAAAAACCCAGTTTTGGACAGCCAATCAGGACTAATATGTTAGTATTTTAACTTAAAGTGACTCTCACTTTTAGGTTTGGATGGGACTTAAGAGTGGGGGAGTCGGGACGTTCATGAAGCTTTTTTTTTTTCTTTCTTATTTCTTTCATTTTTACACTGTAAAGATTTTAAGTAATCATGCAGTTTATTAATAAATTACTGGTTTATATGGATGTTGTCTGGCTTCTCCTGGAAATGATGGTAGGGGAATGCTGTTCAAATATACCTGGCAAAGAGTGGTAAGATAGTTGTTGTTGGTTTATGTTAGTGAGTAAGAGTAGTCATCTCTGAATACTATTGATATATCCATATCTTTCATATGAATCCTATTGTTTTTACCCTTGATTAAGCATGGGCAAATTTTGCGAATGTGCGGTTCGCAAATTTGCGTATTTGCGAACTCGCAATCCGCAAAATCCGCGAATTCTCGCGAATTTGTAGTTTTTTTTGTTTTTATAGTGTTCGCAAGGGTTTCTGCCAGTTCGCGAGGATTTTGTACCAGTTCGCAATCGCGAACTTACTTGTCGGCACGCAACAGTCGCGACTATGTTGTTTCTACGTCTGGTTCATCATCACAGGTTCATAGCACCCTCTGTTTCAACACTGCCACCCTCTGTTTCACCCATGCCACCCTCTGGTACATCAATGCCACCCTCTGGTTCATCATCATCACTGTAGTTTATGGGGGGAAAAAGCAAGCACACCTGCCCTGCTTCAACTGACATGAATTAATTTGGGGTTGATTTATTAATGTGTCACTGTTTTAAAATTCCAGTCTGGCACCTGCTTCCTTATCTGTAATTTGCTTTCTGTTGCAGTGCAATTTTTTTTCTCCAGGACCTTTGTGGCCTACTTGTAGCTATTCTATGATCCGGCTGTGAGGGTCAGAGCAGGGTCATACAATTGTTGCAACTAGCAACTGAACTCTGGAGGGGCCCAAGTCAGGAAGCACTACAGGGAATGGTTACTAATGATGAATTTGACTTTTGCACCTGCTGAGTGCTTTCAGTTTAGCAAAACTCGTTTTTCTGCAGAACAGCAAATGTAATGCCCCAAACAAACTTACTTGTGAAAGTTGATTTCTAATCCAAAAGTGATCCAAAGAAAGTCAAAAGTCCTCAAATCCAAAAAAGGGCAGGCAAATGTCAACCTGAGGAGTTATTCTGATAAAAATCATCATTTTCAGAAGGTATATGCTGCTTGCTAGTGGATTTCTTGTGCAGAATTGCAAATTTTGTAATTTCGAGAGTGGGAGATTGTTGCTGCCCGCCGCACCTACATGTTCGCAATTGCGAACTTACGCCACACGCCGCAAAATTGTATCACCAAGAAAAAAAAATCCACTGCGTGCGAATTTGCGGATTTTTGGTAAATTCGCGAGCGTTCGCGGATCGCGAATTTACCGAAAATCCGCAAAATCCGCGAGCGGAACGGATTTTTCGCCCATGCTTACCCTTGATGGCAGAGATGAGTTGCCAGAGATTTCACTGTACCTCCTGCCACCTCCAGCAACATCACCCCTTCACAAGACCTTTGCAATAATCTCTTGGAATTCCTTTGCAACAAAAACCCTCCATACACGGAGACTTCAAACTTCAACCAGACCCCGTCACTGTTGCAACTCACCTTCGCATTATGGCTGATGAATGAACTCTTACCTCGTAGCCTGCTATCACTACTATTGAAATCGCTGCTACCATGAAAACTAAGGATGGGCGGCAAATTCCGTTCCGCTCACGGAACTTGCGAAATTTTGACATTTCCGTGTTCCGCATGGAACGCGGAAATGTCGAAACCTCCACGGCGGAATGGAATTCGGGGGCCTGATGTATTAATTAAACCTCACCAGGAAGCACTTACAGATATAAATAAAGCAGGACCCAGAGTAGAAACTTAAATTCTGTAATGCATTAATCAGCCAAAAAACCTTGTGAGCTCAGTCGAGGCTGGGCAGGTGTGCTTTCTCCCCATATATACAGTCGTAAATTAGCTGTGATGCTTGCTGGAGGTCTTTGCATTAATGACTTTCTCAAGCGCATTCCCAGTGTAGTTCCTGTGACCAGGAGGTTCTTTCTCCTCATCTGCTGCTCTGATCGGTCTCTGACCTTTTAAACAAGAGGCATGTGAACTCACATAGAAGCCATGCCCCCACACACTAGCGGTATGCAACTTCTTCCTACCCTTTACCCACTATGATGGACAGCTCACTCAAGGGACCTGGTGCCTTTCGGGGTGGTGGCAAAGTTACTGACACACATGGTCACTGGCCCTTTAGACAGCTGTCATGTAGGAAAAGCGCTACACATTAAACCAACGAGGTAGCACTTACTGATGATCCAGTAGAAAGTACTCCAGCTGAGTAGAAGAATTGCACAAAACAGTGGCATCTTCTTGGATAAATATGCACGGCAGTTGAGGAAATATAAATTTTATGGTCAAGAAAATGTTCCCTAACGTGTACCCCACCGTTTCCATGTACGAACTTAAAGTGCATGTAACTTCCCTCCTGAGCCAGTTATGAAGACGCAAACACATTTGCGTCCAACGTTAACATGTCCTCTTCCAGACCCATCCTGAATGGGTCGAATAGTCCGTTTCTAAGTATGCCATGCCAACGTCTTTTTGTGGTGTACTTTACACGTTTTTCAGCTCTGGCGAAGTAGGCCCTGAATTCTGCCATCAAGCTTTTTCTTGCCTGTTGACTCTGAAAGGCCTCAGCCTGGGTCTGCCTCTGTACCGTGACCTCTGCCTTACTCCCTGCGCGGCTAACGGCGCTTGGCTCAGCCTGTTGCCTGCCAAGACTGTATTCAACCTTCGAATTATCTGCTCCGCTCCTCGAGAATACATTCCTGTCTCGTAGTTCAAGTAAACATCCTTCCAACTGCAGAGCAAAGGGCCCGGCCTCACTGTCTCCGTGCAAGTAATTCATAGCTCCTGTTTCCATGGTAGGCCCATGCCCCCTCGCATGCAGACACGTAGACGCTTATACACGCACTCACAGTCAGTATAGAATAGCTTCTGTCTGAGAGACCTTTCCCTTCCAGATAATACTGTTCCTTAAACATAAGATATTAGATACGATTCGGGATTAGGTTGATCTGACACTCCAGACTTCTGTCTCCACATGTAGGGCCAAATGTCAAGTCCCCCTTCACCCAACAGTTACACGTAAATCACACGTCATGCTGCTGCGCGCGCATCTCTGCCATGTAATTCTGCTGACACCGTAGGATTCACTTATGGATCCACCTACTTGTGACCTCATGTTAATGACGTTTCTAGTTCACGCCTTTATGCACGCCTATTGTAACGCCTTTTTTATTACGTATATGTATTCTTATCTCCCCTCTCAGCTGTTACGCCTTCTGCAATATGACATTACTGTAATGCATTGACTATATATATGAATGTCTGTTAATAAAATGTTGTCTGTCAGTCCCTTCCCGAACCTATGTGGTGACGGAATGGTATGCCACCTTGGCTCGAGCCAATTACCCAATTCCTTTTTAAGGAATAAAACCCCTTTTTAAAACCTCAAATATCACGGATTTTGCCTCTTATTTTTCATGAGTTATTCTTATTGAACTTTACCGCATAAATTAAGTATAGGTAATTTAATTTTACCACATAATTGGCGCCCGAATAGGGACTCCTCCCCCATCTCACGCGCCGGAGGTGTGTTGCAGGCCCGGCCCCCTGCCACAGCCGGACGGACCACTACGCGTACCCGCAGGATTTCCTGTATCTCCCTCAGGCCAACGGAGGTGACTGAGGCTGCGATCAACACCCAGACGAGGCGGTGAGGAGTGCGGAGGATCCCGACCAGAGCCTAGCTGAGAGAGCAAGATCCGAGGTATACGGAGGCCCACCAGGTTCCGAAGTTCCGAAGTATCCGCGTCACAAGTCGAGTCCGAATCCAGTCCGGTCCAGTCCAGTCCAGAGTTTCCGAGGCCTTCTGTTTCCGTGCATCCCGGTGAGTACCGTTGCTGGGGTCGCATCTAGACGAGCGCATTAGTTTGTGCCGGTCAAGACGGGTCTGGGTACACAGGCCTGGTCTGCACTGTTTAGCAGTGTATCTGTACTGTTTAGCAGTATATCTCGTCTGCACTGTTTAGCAGTGTATCTGTACTGTTTAGCCGTACATCCAGTATCATGCAGTCAGCTAGTTTTATTCTAATCATTGTTGTTCGTCTTAAAATGTTTTAATGTGTCTTAAAATGTCGTGGTATGAGTGATTGTTCGATCTTCATTATTGTGATTAGTGTATTCATATCTGAATAAGGATCAAGTAGCCTGGTTTTAAGATGCCGTTATTCTCTAAATTAAGACAAATAAACACTAGAAAAGGGATACTCGAGGAAGCCGTTCCCATTCCACCTAGGGACACTCCAGGGTACTTTATGTACCACAAACATGGCCTAGATGCCGTTTTATATCTCGAGTTATGGGTAGACTACACTAAGGATCTAGCGGAGAATCAGAGATGGCCCGCTGCTGGGACATGGGATGCAGATTGCATCATGAGAGTAGAAAAAGCATTATGGAAAAAGAAAGCCAGACAGTCACAGAAAGATGCCATTGAATTATGGCGTAAAGAATCGCATAGGCGCACAGAAAAAGCACACAGAAAGGAAGAGAAAAGGAAAGAGGATTCAGACAAGGCCCAAGAAAACGTATTAGTTGAGGAAGGTATCCGAGTAAAAATAGAACAAGTAGATAGACAACGAAACACACTCATGAATGGTATGTACCCTCTTTTAACCGAAGGTTTACCTAAGGCCACCCTGGAAGTATCAAAAGATCTACCACCTCCAATGCTCCCGACTAAAATACATCAGAAAACCGCAAAGGACATTTTCCTTTGTTCCTATCTAGATGATGTAGCCCCCGAATATGTTAATACTGCACCGCCACACACACCTCCTCCTGGCGGCGCTGTACCCCGAGACAATCCGCCCCCACCTCCGCGACAAGCTACTCCTCCTCCTCTTCCTCCTCCTCTTCTTCCCGTCCCGGCTGTCCCTCCTGGTCTTCCAGCAGTCCTTCCACCTCTTCCTACAACTAACCTTTCTACCTTACACCCATTGAATCCCTTCGGAGACGGTGCATCTGGAGGCACGTCAGGAGGGGCGACAGGTTTCCAGACACCACCACAAGCACATAGATGGACTTACAGGGATCTAGCACAACAACGTACCCATCGGGCAGCCGATTTTGATATAATGAAGGAACGTCTCGGGGATTGTAGATATGATCCAGTACCCGGTAGAAATGATGACAGATTAATACTCGCATCAGTACGACTAAGACGGGTCACCAACTTTTTATTGATACTACCCGGAATGATTGATCATCTAGACAGAATATATCATTTTGTTCAAACAGGGGAAGGCCCTGAGAGTATTGGCCAGGCCATGGCTCACCAGAAAGTTGACACTCAAGCCAAGATATTACGTTTTTTTATAAACTGCTTAATAAGAGAACAAGATAGGCCGGGTGTAGACCCGGAGGAAATGAAAGCACTTCATAGATGGGGTCAGAATATAGCAGATGGGAGCCACGATAAACAGAATTGTATAAAAAACATGTATCAAAGAATCAGAAGCGTAGTAAAAAAAATACATGAAACAAGACAGTCCGAACCAGAACTGGAATCAGACAAGTTTGAGTCTTCAGGGGAGGAGGAGCAACCAGAAACGGGAACAGGACAAGCACAATTACCAGTTAGAGAAACAATAGCGTATGTAGGTAAAGGAAGACCCTTTAATAATTCAATGCGCCCAGTGCGTCCAGAAAGTAAAAGAATTTTTCAAGAAGCCATGTGTAATCCGAGAACTCCTGAACACTTATTCCAGGCCACTGATAACAGACTTCGAGAACGAATGGGGTACCATGTACTCGATTTGATGGATGAACAAGAATTAGCTAGGTCAGCAGTACAATGGGCTGACGATGCGGGGAAATATAGTGATGATGCGTTAGCACACACATTTTTGAACATGACACCAAGTGAACAGCGTTTAGCTGGTACGTACATGATACAACATCTGCTCTTATTGTATAGAAGTCAACACTCTGATCCAGGGCCCCTGCCGGATATATTAGCAGAACTGCTCATGAATAAATGGAGAGGTCTAGGTACCGATCTAATTAAAGTGATTTTAGAACATCGGCATAGATATAGTGCCTTCCTGTGTCCACAGTCTGATGCAGCACATTCCATGGAAAGAAAAATGTATTACATGGACAGACAGAATCCGTTACGAGAAGTGCACCCAGTTCAGAATCCTGATAATACACTTAGAGGTGTGTTTGTGTACACACCCATAACAAAAATAGAATTACTGGAAATGAAAAAACTAGTACCCAGCCATGACAAAGATCCCGCAGGTTTTCACCGTGAAATAAAAGACATGTTACTCATGGGTGATTACACTTATCCTGACCTTATGAAAATACTGAAAGTACTACTGCCTGCTGGCATTTACGAGAAACTTAAAGAAAAAGAGTGGGAAGTGGGAAATGCAAAGATTGAGTGGGCAGCATTAGAGAACGAAGAGAATACTCGGGTTCCAGGCCTAGGGCTTGGGGACAAAGTTAAAGCGTTACCGGGATTGTTAGTACAAGTGTTGCCACGTTTATTAAGTACGAAAAAGGAAGACTGGGGTGCAATCTCAGCCTGTAAACAAAAACCCGATGAAGACACTAGTGATTTTTATTCCCGTTTTGAAAAATGTTTTGGTATTAACAGCGGCCTGAAACCAGGTAGTGAATCATATCCACACCTTTTTGTAACAATATTAGTCGAGAATTCCCTACCACAGGTAAAGAACAGAGTACTGAAAGTCGAGAGTACTTGGCAAGCTAACACCCCTTCACAAATGTTACAAATGTTACAGTATCACCAGAATAGAATCAGAGAAGAACAAGAACATGAACAAAGACGTATGAAAGACACGAAAATGAAAATGTTAGTTGCCCAGTCAGTTCCTGCTGACGGTCACAAGAAGGGTGCGACCCAGCCTAGTAATTCGACGGCTCCTGTTAAAGGAGTTTGTAACTATTGTAAACAACCAGGTCATTATATAAACGATTGTGCAGTCCTGAAACACAATATCGCCACGGGTAAGACCAAGGAGAGACCGCGTCCCCCTAGACAAGATCAGGCCCAGCAACAAGTACCCCAGAATATACAACATATTCCGCCTATGCCAGCTTCATCACAGACTGTAGCAGTACCACAGCAACAGCCCATTACCGCAACACAGAACATGACACAACAGATGTACCAGTATGCCCAAAATGACTATCCCGATTATCAGCGATACACATGAAACAGCCTAGAGAGGGAGTTTGGTTTGCCTCTTATTGAGGTTCCTGTAGATCAAGAAGGTCCTTACGTACACAGTCAAGTATTAGGGAAAGACAGAAAGTTTCTCATTGATACAGGGGCAAGCAGGACCACAATAAGTCACGATGAGGTTCCAGGGGCACCCCTCTCAGGCTCACAGAATGTTTCCCTTGGATTTTCAGGAAAGCCTATTATTAATGAAGTATCACAACCCCTTCCTCTTGCAGTTGGTCCTCTGACACGGACTACAGATTTATTGCTTACAAAATCATGTCCGGAAAACTTGCTAGGTATAAAGACTTTGAAGGCTCTAGGAGCTATAATATGCTGTTCTCCGGAAGGAGTGCGATTATTCTTGCGAGATTTTAAAGGACACTATGTATTGAGAGATATGGATCACCGGTTACAGAATGTCCCTGCACACTTGTGGGCGCAAGGCCCCACTGATGTAGGTTGTATGCACATTACACCATATCGAGTCACACTCAAAGCAGGAGTGGTATTACCACGAATTCGACAATACAAGTTACCCCCGGATGCTGTAGTGGCTTTACTGAGAATCATTGACGAGCTCATCGCACAAGGAGTGGTCGTGGAAACCGACTCCAATGTATGTAATTCTCCTATCATTCCAGTTCTTAAACGTACTGATCCAAATGCACCACCTGTATATCGATTAGTTATTGATCTGCGCGAATTGAATAAATGTATTGTACCACAGTATCCTGTGGTTCCAGATATCTCTTCATTATTGACAGCCATTGATTCAGAAGCGACGTTCTTTACTGTAATTGACCTCAAGAACGCCTTCTTTAGTGTCCCAATCGATCCGGAAAGCCAATACTTGTTCGGATTCAGTTTAAATGGACAAAGTTTCAAATTTGCACGCGCACCTCAAGGATTCACAGAAAGCCCCAGCATCTATAGCCAAGCACTGAAAAGACAACTTGACAGTATCCACTTGCCTGTTAACACCGCTCTGCTTCAGTATGTCGATGATCTGCTGATCACCGCCCGAAGCGAACCCGAATGTGAAAAAGCATCACTGACGGTCTTAAATTTTCTGGCTGACAAGGGGCACAAGGTATCCCCTTCGAAGCTGCAATTCTGTGTTCAGCAAGTTGTGTACCTGGGTCACTTGCTGTCCAAAGTGGGGAGACAGCTCACTCCTGACCGCATCCAGTTAATTGTAAACATGTCACCACCGAAAACACAAAAGGAGGTGCGGGCTTTCATAGGCCTCACCTCGTACTGCAGACAATGGATTCCCCAATATGCATTCCTAGCAAAACCACTCATTCAGTTGACAACTCAGGAGGCAGCGACATTGACTGTCCTCCCTTGGACTCAGGAACATACACAAGCTTTTGAGGACTTAAAGAAAGCCTTATGTCAAGCACCTGTTTTAGCAACACCATGTTACAGTAAGCCTTTTACACTTTTTGTCACAGAACGTGAAGGTACTGCATTGTCAGTCCTCACTCAGGAACAAGCAGGTTCACACAAACCGTGTGCTTACTTTTCTAGCACATTAGATCCAGTAGCCCAGGCCCTGCCTGCGTGTTTGAAATCAGTCGCTGCGACAGCTTTAGCAATCAGACAAAGTGATTCCATAGTGTTAGGACATCAATTGACAGTACAAGTTCCACACTCCGTGGACGTTCTTTTAAATCGTACACAGACCCAACACTTGACCATAGCAAGACTGACAGGTTATGAATTGACATTGTTTCAACCACACATAGAAATCAGGCGTTGTAACACATTAAATCCTGCCACACTTTTGCCATTAAATGGTGTAGATCCATTGAAACATGATTGTATTGAAGTCATTACTATTACGACGAAACCCAGACAAGACTTGACAGATGTTCCATTACCAGATCCAGACCTGACACTTTATGTGGATGGTTCATGCATGAGAACCGGTACAGGTGAATTAGTGGCGGCCTATGCAGTCACGACAGACACCGAAGTTATAGAAACCAATTGTATCGACACCCTGTCAGCTCAAGCAGCAGAGCTCATCGCTCTGACACAAGCCTGTATTCAAGCCAAAAACAAGAAAGTTAACATATACACTGATTCACGTTATGCATTCGGAGTCGTTCACGACTTTGGAGTCCTCTGGCGAGAGAGAGGTTACTTAACTTCTCACGGTACCAACATCCAACACGGTCCCCTCATTCAAGCTCTGTTAGATGCAATACATCTACCTACCGCGATATCTATTATGAAGTGTAAGGCACATACAAAAGTCACCGACACCATCTCCCAGGGTAACGACCTGGCAGACCGAACAGCTAAGCAGACTGCCCAGAATCGAATTCATGCAACTGACGTGACAAAGACAATAGTCCCGACTTTGACACACTGCCTGACAGTCAGGGATCCCGCACATGATGTAATAGACATACAGACACATGCCACACCAGACGAAATGAAGAAGTGGACTGAACTAGGAGGGATCCAAAGAGATCAAGGATGGATGACGAAGGGAAAATCTACATGGTTTCTCCCCGACTCTATGGTTCAAGTAATCATTAACACAGTACATAGTCCAGCGCACCTAGGAGAAAAGGCCATGCTAGACAGTATTCAACACATATGGTACAATAAAAACTTACGAGCAGCAGCGAAACAAAAGGTGCGTACTTGCATGATTTGTTGCCAGTTCAATCCAGGTAAAAGCATTCCAGTAGAGCAAGGTGGATTTCAGCCTCCCGATCACCCTTTTGAAGTCCTCCAGATGGATTATATCCAGATGGAACGTTGTCGAGGATTCAAGTATGTCCTCGTAGTTGTATGTGCACTTTCCCGTTGGACAGAAGCATATCCAGTCCCAGATTACACTGCTCCGACCACTGCCAAGCAGCTGGTTCGTGAATTCTTCCCACGGTATGGTTTGCCCCGTATCGTGTACTCAGATAACGGTCAACCATTCTCATCCGAGCTTGTGAAACACATTACACTCCTGTTAGGCTATCAGTGGAAGTTCCACTGTGTTCGGCATCCCGAGGCAGCAGGTCTCGTGGAGCGCCATAATCAGACTCTGAAAATCCGACTTTCAAAAATATGTAGAGAGAAAGGCGTTGACTGGATAGTAGCCTTGCCAGTTGCCCTTTTTTATATGAGGATGGTGGCGCATTCTCGAACCGGGCTATCCCCGTATGAAGTGGTCTTTGGTAGGCCACCAAATATGTGGGGGACGCCTATACCTCGTAAAATCACAGATGTTGACTGTATTATGCTGACAGATTACCTTGCCTCCTTGATGTCTGCACTACAATCTTGTCGTTCACAGGTAGCTGCCACCTTTCCCGACAACACCGAAGTGAAGCCCCATGAAGTGGTCCCTGGTGACTTTGTCTTCGTTCGCAACTTCGACCGAAGGAGTCCACTGGAGCCCCGCTGGCAAACTCCGAAATTGGTCCTTCTGACGACGAAGACCGCTGTTAAAGTGGAGGGCAGAAAAGGGTGGCTACACTCGAGCCACGTTAAAAAATTCCACGGACTCCCTTCGGACTTGGACTCTAAGCCCTGCCCTCCTCCACAGACTGATTCAAAACTCCCCCTGGTTGAGAAAACCGCCTCTGAGGAATACAGACTCAAGCTACGGTCTAGCAAGTCAGACAGTTTAATTGTTTAAGTCCTCCCCTAGGTGAATCGGTTAAATTAGTTCCTGACATGTATCCCCTAGACCGAGATAGAGAGAGAGATAGACAGAGACAACTCAAGAAACGTGCATATTGTAAATCACTTCGTAGTCACTGTATAGTGACATTATTGATTATGTTTTTTCTAAGCCTTTTGATTATTGCTGCTAGTATATTGCTGCCTATATACTATCCTATCTTCAAGCATGAACAATCTGCTTACAATGTTACTGCCGAACACTCTTTTAGCGAATTACCTCCACATGAACTGTCTTACAGACTTGCGCTGCGCAACAACACATTCATTAGCATGTTACATCACTCCCATCAAACTAATAACGCTACAAACTGTTGGATATGTGGCCGACTCCCTCCTTACCAGAAATACAAGGGAGTTCTGCCCCTCTTTCCGTACCCGTTCACGCACAATGGCTCATGTGGTGCGTGGTTTAGACTGATTAATTCTTTAGGTTCTGACATTGCTGTCCTTGACGGGAATTGGGTTTGGGGAAACCTGAACTCAGTTCTACTTAAAGTCTGTTACCCCGACAAGAAGGGACTTCCCACTAGAACAGGAACTGATCTAGAAAATGAAGTATATGGGTTAGGTAATTACACAATTAACCTCATGATCCTAACTGTGGAATCAGAAGCTGCACCAGTATTACCTGCTATGTCAGTATTACCAGTCACGGGTGAATTATGTATCAGAAAGAATGGTTCAGTGCACTTGGGTCATAGTAAATGTACTACCATAGTCGAATTCAATGATCAAGGCAAATCTACATTCAGAGCTACGCGACACTCCTACTTCGTTTGTGGTCATACAGCATACATACGCTTACCTTTAGATTGGGATGGTACCTGTTACATTGCATTCCTTCTACCACCTGTTTTTCTAGCTCCTCCTGATTACCACAGAAATACCAATCTAGTAAACAATAGACTTCGAAGAGATCTCCCGATTGTCGACTACACTGAAACGGCATGGGAACAATACACAGACTTCAATAAAGGCTTCTTCCCCTACTTAGGTGCTGTCTTTAATAGTAAACTGATACGCAAATTAACTAGAACCCTCGAAGCGGTAGTGAATGAAACTACTTCTGCTCTAGGCAACTTAACAGAGGAACAGTCTGCCATGTGGGTTGTTGTTCTTCAAAATCGTCTCGTCATTGACGTCATTCTAGCAGATAGGGGCGGAGCCTGTAAGGTCATCGGGTCGAGTTGCTGTGTTTTCATTCCAGAAAACGCGCCAACGGTATATAAAGCTATAACACGTCTTCATAAGATTGCAAGTTTGATACATCAGAATCCAGGCACCTGGACTTGGTCCGGTTGGTTCTGGACAACATTGACCGCTTGGGGATGGAAGATCCTATCATTCCTAGGCATTGGTCTTCTCATAGTATTCAGTTGCTGCCTGTGTTTACAATGTGGACCAGCGATTTGCGGCTTGTGCGCCACATCATGTTTCCCGCATTCAAATTCAAATTCCCATTCAAAACGAGAAAAGAAGAAAGAAGAGCAAATGATGTTACGTGAACAAATCGATCGATTCATGAGGATCGATATATCGTGAAGGGTCCGTAGGGAACAAGGAGGGAATGAGGAAATATAAATTTTATGGTCAAGAAAATGTTCCCTAACGTGTACCCCACCGTTTCCATGTACGAACTTAAAGTGCATGTAACTTCCCTCCTGAGCCAGTTATGAAGACGCAAACACATTTGCGTCCAACGTTAACATGTCCTCTTCCAGACCCATCCTGAATGGGTCGAATAGTCCGCTTCTAAGTATGCCATGCCAACGTCTTTTTGTGGTGTACTTTACACGTTTTTCAGCTCTGGCGAAGTAGGCCCTGAATTCTGCCATCAAGCTTTTTCTTGCCTGTTGACTCTGAAAGGCCTCAGCCTGGGTCTGCCTCTGTACCGTGACCTCTGCCTTACTCCCTGCGCGGCTAACGGCGCTTGGCTCAGCCTGTTGCCTGCCAAGACTGTATTCAACCTTCGAATTATCTGCTCCGCTCCTCGAGAATACATTCCTGTCTCGTAGTTCAAGTAAACATCCTTCCAACTGCAGAGCAAAGGGCCCGGCCTCACTGTCTCCGTGCAAGTAATTCATAGCTCCTGTTTCCATGGTAGGCCCATGCCCCCTCGCATGCAGACACGTAGACGCTTATACACGCACTCACAGTCAGTATAGAATAGCTTCTGTCTGAGAGACCTTTCCCTTCCAGATAATACTGTTCCTTAAACATAAGATATTAGATACGATTCGGGATTAGGTTGATCTGACACTCCAGACTTCTGTCTCCACATGTAGGGCCAAATGTCAAGTCCCCCTTCACCCAACAGTTACACGTAAATCACACGTCATGCTGCTGCGCGCGCATCTCTGCCATGTAATTCTGCTGACACCGTAGGATTCACTTATGGATCCACCTACTTGTGACCTCATGTTAATGACGTTTCTAGTTCACGCCTTTATGCACACCTATTGTAACGCCTTTTTTATTACGTATATGTATTCTTATCTCCCCTCTCAGCTGTTACGCCTTCTGCAATATGACATTACTGTAATGCATTGACTATATATATGAATGTCTGTTAATAAAATGTTGTCTGTCAGTCCCTTCCCGAACCTATGTGGTGACGGAATGGTATGCCACCTTGGCTCGAGCCAATTACCCAATTCCTTTTTAAGGAATAAAACCCCTTTTTAAAACCTCAAATATCACGGATTTTGCCTCTTATTTTTCATGAGTTATTCTTATTGAACTTTACCGCATAAATTAAGTATAGGTAATTTAATTTTACCACACAGTATTCATTCTGGCATGATGCTCATCTGCCCCTGAGACAGTGCATAAATTACAACGGGCGCAACAAGAAGTCTCCGCGAGCACACGAAATTACAGGTGCTTGCAGAGATTTCTTACCATTTCGCTGAATTTTGCGTAGGACAACTATGCAAATTCCGCCCACCACTAATGAAAACTATCCACTCAGGGACTCCATCTGACCCTTGCCCCATCAAACCTTTACCAAAGGACTCCTACTACCAGCAAAGCACTAACACTCATTCTCAATGCCGCTATCAGCTCAGCCACTTTCCTGGACACCTGAAAATATGCCACCATTATGCCCCTGCTCAAGACACCAACCACTGACCCAGCCACTCTTTCCAACTATAGATCCATCTCCCTCCTACCATACTATACCGCTCAGTTTGGATTCAGGCCCAATCGCAGAGCAGAAACAGCACTCATTGCTGCCACATATGACTTCTGCTTTATCCTTGACAGAGGGGACATTCTCCTTAATCCCTCGGCAGCATTTGACACTGTCTCACACCCCATCCTCATCAGGGCCCTGCCAAGATTTACATTAAAGGACCCCTCTATGCTGAATCTGCTCCCTCTTAACAGAGAGTGCACAAGATGTCTACCTGGCACCTTACTCCATAGTAGCCCACAAACCTATTTGCCAAGTGCCTCAAGTTTCATCGCTCACCTTCAACTCATACATGATCCATCTGGCCAATGTAATTCGTGAACACAACAACAACATCCTTTCCTTTGCAGATGACAAGTTTGCCTCCTGCATGATTAAAGTCACTCACTGGATACCAACTATCTCAAGCTCAATACGGCAAGGCAGAAGTAGTGATCTCTGGAAAGAACACCTCACCATGGTACTTCAACTTGTGGCCGGCTGAACTGGGATCCACAACCTCACCCACAACCCAAGCCAGGAACCTTGGAATAATCATTAACAGCCAAGTGAACATAACTGTACACATCAACACTGTCACTGCATCCTGCTTCCAACCATGAAGATGTTGAGGAAGATCTTCAAATGGCTCCCAACCTACACTAGAAAAAATGTCACTCGTTCCCTAGTCACCAGCAAGCTGGACTATGGGACTATGGGTCCACTCACTGCGCCAGGTTTACCAAACAACTCACTAGAAGACTACAGACCATCCTGAACTCTGCAGCAAGACTCATCCTCAACCTCCCACACAGAACTCACATCACACTACACCTCAGACAACTTCACTGGCCCCTAGACACAAAAACATGCTTAATTCAAATTGCTGAGACACAGTTTCAAGGCACTACACAACTCTGACTTCATCTGCCTGAACAGTCACATCTTCTACCAACCACGCAGGCACCTCCGCTTCGCAGGATGCTACTTGCACACATCCCAACGCATACGCAAAATTAGATCAGGAGGACCGGAATTCTCTTACATCACTCCTAAAATATGGAACAACGTCCCAGTCCACATCAGAGCCTTCTCCTCTCTTCTTGTATTTCGCAAGAAGCTGAAGACCTGGATTTTCAATTAACAAAACTACCATAGGCTAGGCACACACACCTGCACAACACCAGAATACCATTGTGGTTGATAGTACACCTTACAAAAACACATAACATCCTAAACTTTATGTAATATTCCAGTAATTTTTCAAGCTCTGTTAATCCAGCATACTTTATATTTTATTTTTGAGAGTCAATCCAGAACCCTCCTCTTCTGTATGTTTTTATTTTTCTGTTTAATCATTTTATCTTTTTTTACTAGCAATTCACTTGTGTCCTGAATGTGCCTACATTTTAAGGCTAGGAATAGGGGACCCCCTCTGCGGTTAATCGCGGTCAGGGAAAAGAGGGGTTTAAAAAAACACAATACTATATATTTCCCTCATCGACCTTCATACTTTTATCTACTGACATGGCTCATATAAATCTCATTAACCTTTAAACATTTAAGAACGCAACAGTGACAACTCAATTCTTCTCATTACTTTTTTTGTTTTTAATATTTCATATTCTTTTTTTCATTTCTTCTTTGCATTGTCAGACATTTTTTTTTAAAAAACTTCATGTTTTAAATTGTTCATCTTCATAATGTCTCACAGATACATTTCTTTTATCACCGTGATTATACAAAGTTCATAAATCAATTTTACTAAGGAGCACTTCATAAGAGAAAATTCAACAAAATCCCTCTGGAAGAGAATAAATACATGCAGTCAAACAACAATCACACCAATTCAAACAATCTCATCACCACTACACTCATACAATATCTGTACACAGTTGAGTAGCTCCTGGCAAGACGATGCTCCTGCCAGCATACGAGTCTCAGATGGACCAAGAGACTCCGCACTAGGTCTAGTATTGTGCCTACATTTTATCCAGACTCGAAATAATGTTGTTGTTTTATCCTTGTTGACCATTAAATTGATCATGGCTCCTCTCATTTTGGCATTCAGGGAGTCCCATTGACTCTAATGGAGAAACAGAGCAATGATGTCTTTCACAAATGGACGGAATGGGGCTTATTGCCTACTTATTGATTCAAGAAGGTCTGGATCTGACCAGGGCATATCACCAAATGTAAAGGTAATAGAGATGCTAGCCTTGTCTGACACCGCTATAAATTCAATCCCAGCTTTCCCTGTCAATGCAAAATGTACCTCAACTACTAGGATACCATCTACACAGAAGTAGCTTTGATGAAGGAAGGGAAGGAATGTGAACTCTTGACCATTTTGTTGTGGACTTCATACATCATTTTGATGCTACTGTGAGCAGAGCATTGCCAATGAGTGGCAGAATGTGTAAATATTATGTAGGAGGTTAACCAAGAGCTCTGTGCAAGCAGATATGGGTCATAGCATACGTAAGTCCTTATCATCATTGTGGAGTCCTGTCAAGAATGGACTGCCTTATAAATCTGATTCAAAGATGATGGATACATTTAACGTTTTGGGAAATTATGTGATAGCTGCCTTTTTCATATTTGTGGCTTATTAGGACCATACATTGCCTATCAGTCTACCAAAATTGGACTCTCCTTCTAAATGTATCAATATCAAGACCAGACTGTCTTGCTCGAATCAACATGGTAATTTTAATGAAATTGGGCAATTGGTCACATGGTGTGAAATCTATAAAAATAATCTCTCTGAATGACTAAAATATAAAACCATAATGGGAATCAGAAAATACCCTAGAATATGCTAACCTTACAAAGCTCTACATTCATTGAGTAGGTAACTCAATTATATGTAGCTCTCAACTTCATGGGTATATGCCAAGAAAGGATACACAGAGAAGAATTACAGGTATTCTTCTCTCATTAATAATTTCTTAATCAGTGAAAACTATACTAACTAGAGTTGTGGTCCGATTTTTCTACATACATGGTGGGTCTCGTTACGCAAACCAGTTGAAAGATAAACACTCATATTGCAACGTCTTACAGACTCACATCTTTAGAGCTTCACATCTGTGTCTGGGTCTCTCTCCTGTAGAGGTATCTCATCCACTCTACCCAAATATATTAAAAAGTTAACATGTTTTCAAGCATATTAATGCTTTGCAACAAAATCACAGGCAACACAGTGTGACGTAAAACAACTTTTTACTCGAAATATCCATGATGTAAATCATATCCATTAATTATTATATATTTGATTTGTATGTCTTTTTTGAAAAATATTTTTTTACTGGGATAAATAATACAGAACAAAGGTATGGGGAGGTTTATGGGTTAACTGATACATTTGTATAACCTTTTTCTTCTACCTCATATGAAATTTGTGTATCCCACTTTCCTTGGAACTGAAACAAACAAAACAAACAGTGGACCCTCACCCTGAGTTAAGGAAGAAACCTTACCCAGACTGCCTCAAATGTGGGTACATTATCATTTCATTTATAAATGATCTGTTCTTGTGTAGCCATGTCAAACATGTTGTTCAACTGTGTGTTAGAATTAGATGTGGTCAGTGTTTTCCAGTACTAATGGTACCTACCTTGGCCACTGCCACTGCTAATTGAGTAGAAAATTATCATCTAGCATGTTAGGAGATATTCGTAAAATCTCTACTGTCAAGTAGCATTTCACTCTAAACTGTAAGTGGAACTGTAACTTCCAGTAAGTTTTTCTTCTCTTTTTTTAATTTCAGGAGAATCTTATTGAGCAATTTTTCATAAAGAAATGAACAGAAAGAAAGGGATAATCAGAGAATACAATTGTCCAGTTTAAGATATACAGTTCAAATGTGTAAAGTCTTGGAGGGTTGATCAAGACCTGATGGTCTAGATTACCGAGCAAAATCCAGGTAACAGATGATAAATAAGAGGAAAACAACATATGGAGATTTGATAAACCCAAAGATGTGTAATATGGTGTAAAAGTAAGTGAAAGAAGTAAGTAAAATGAGTAAGATGAAAGGGGAAAGGAGGAGCACTAGTAGGTATAGAGACAACACACATGAATCAGTGTGTAGAGTCCAGGGAGAGCTTAGCATGTATAAGTGCAGGTGCATTCCACATTGTATGCTCCATTCAGCCCAATGGTTCAGTCCTGGATTTTGAAAGGTGTTGGTATCAGTTTCAAATATCTCTCATATTTATACCCATGCAATAGAGAAGAGGTATATAAAAGGAAAGGGGGTGGACATTAGAGAATCACAGTGGTTTTGGGGTGGTGAAATAGTTATTAAGGGAGTTTCAGGTAGATGTATTGCATTTAATCCACTGGGAGTTTTGTAATGAGATGCTATCTGCCCCTCTCAGAAAGGAGATCCAGTTTGGCCAAGGTCCGAAGGAGGTGGCGGATGTGTTCTTCCAGTTAGATAGAATAGATTTGGAGGCAGTCATAAGAAGGGAATCAATTAGTACTGATCCTGATGAGAGAAGGGTCGTTGTTATAAGGCTTTAGTTTAGATTAAGCAACCTTAAATCCCAGGAAATTGTAAAAATCGATGTTTTGCAGGTTTTTGGATTTTGGGAGGTCTCAAGCTCTTTCAGGAAATGGATGCCCTTAGAATACCAGTGAGACCAGCAGGCTGGGGACCCTTGGATTCTGATTTTAGAGTTGTTCCAAAGGGAAGTCAAAATCGAGTTAGAGATTAGGATTTATAGGGTTTTATGGATATTCAATAGGGCCCTTTTGGTGTTGTAAAAAATGTATTTACCCGAGGACAGGGGTTTGGGGTTGCTAGAAAGAAGAGAGATCGGGTGGAACACTTATAAGATCTCCTTTTCTACCGCTATTGTAATATCTACAATGGTTCTGTCGGGTTCACAACCTGATTTCTTCAAGTTCTGATTAAATCACTTCACATTTCATTCCATCATAAAGCTAATCAGACCAGAGCTCCAACCATTTGAGCTCTATTCAATGCAAATCCACAATATACAAAAGAGGTTTTTTAATAAGGGTAAACATCCGTTTTTTAATTCATCAATTAGTTATTCATTGATAAATACATACCCTATCCATACATGAAAAACACTTCATTTAAATTCATTTCATCAATAGTGTAATACAACGGCGCATTAGAGAAAGAAGGTGATTAAAGTGTGACATAAAGTGCAAAAGTGACATTTAGAGTGTACTTAATACACAGTGAATCTGGGAGGGGAAAGGAAAGGCAAGCAAAAGCTTTGTGGCCAGTTTAAACATTAATATAGGATCACTCCAGTAGGTTATTCTAGTTGGATTGCTTTATACCTGGAAGTCCTATACTGGTCCAATCAATAAAAAGCGTCGGCGTTTTGACCCTCTGGACGCCTTAGTTGTGGGTCTAGGTCAGGTCTTCTTCTGGACATAGAATAGAGGTGTAGCGCCACAAAAGGTCTTTCTAAACTTGGACCTGGGATGCAGTAGTGGTAGTAGATTTAATCAAGTACAAGTGCTGTCTATAGTTATTCAGCCAGACAGATATTGTAAGTTCGACAATGTTGCGGAGGCTTAAACAAGTTACGAGTCGCCGCGTCACTTGTGCGACCTAAAGAAACAGATTCAGTCCCTTTATTGGAGTCTGGCAGTAAAGGTCCGCTCCAGAACAGATCCGTCATGGCAGCGAGTTCTGCACCAGTCCGCTCGCTTCCACGTAATGAGGCCAGACCTCGACAAACGCTAGCCACGTGGGAGTATTGTCCGGAGATTGAGTGAACCAAAGTGAGCCCTGACTGGCCAGGAAGGCGGTTTGATAGTTCTTGAAGTCCGCTAGATTAACACCCCCAGGGTGAACTGGGAGTCATAGTTTTTTTATTGAGATTCTTGGTTTTTTGTTTTGCCAAAGAAATGTATTTAATAGTTTGTCAATCTTTTGTATAAATTCCTCTGATAGAGTTAAAGGAAGAGTATTTGCAAGGTAGTTGACTATGGGGCGATTATCATTTTGTTGGTCACAACTGTGCCCCACCATGACAGGAATTTAGGGTTCCAGCCTTTGAGAAGGGATTCTACTTTTCTTAAAGTAAGTGACTCATTATGTTTCAGGAATTCCAATAAATCAGAGTTGAATTCCAAAGCCACATACTTAGCAAATTTAGGTTGCCAGGTAAGACCTGTGTTGGTGAACAGGGCCCTGGAGCAGAGACTATTCAGAGCACGGATTTAAGATTTGTCTTTGTTAAGTTTGTAGTTAGAGACTTGGGCATATTCTTCAATGGTTTGTAGAAGGGCAGGAATAGATTGGGTAGCCAATTCAGACATCATTAAGATATTGTCAGCATATGCAGGGACTTTCACATTGAGATTATTGAAGGCAATACCATGAATGATGGGTTTAGATCTGATCTTGTGCAATAAGGGCTCGAGGCTTAGGAAAAATAATGATGGGGAGAGCGGACAGCCTTGCCTCGTTCCTCTTCGTAGATGAAAGGCAGGGCAAGGTAAACCACCAGACCTGATCTTAGCTGATGGACCTCTTTACAGGGCCATGACCATTGTGGTGAAGGTATCTCCTAAATTAAATTTCTTAAGCACTGCGCGGAGAAAAGTCCATGAGACCCTATTCAATGCTTTTTCAGCATTGAGAGTAACCGCTACCATTTCAGAGGGGTCTATTTAGCCTTTTCAATAATATTCCAGAGGAGCCAGGTGTTATCACTGGAAAGTTTCATGAAGCCCACTTGTGAATTCCTAATTAGTTGAGGAAGAAGAGGCTCCAGTCTCTTACAGAGAATCGTAGCGTAAATCTTTGCATCCAGATTAATTAGGGAGATTGGTCTGTAATTTTTGACTTGAGTTTGATCTGGCCCCTCTTTTGGGATTATAGTGATAGTGCCTTCCCTGGTGGTGCCAGATATGGTACCAGAGTTGGCAAAATGTTTAAAAAGGGAAAAGAGAGTTGGTTTAGGTACATCAGCAAAGGTTTTAAAAAAATTGGCTGATAGCCATCTGGGGCGGGAGCTTTGTTAATTTTTAACAAGCAAATTGCTAAGTCTATCTCTTCCAGAGAAATAGGAGAGCTTAGGCTAGCTTTTTCCTGATTCGTGATGGATGTAAGTGTGATGTCTCTAAGATAACCTGCACAGGCGGAAGCGTTTATCTCAGAGTAAAAATCTTTTAGTATTTCTAATATTTTCTGGGGTCTGGTGTGTGTGTTGTTAGATTTATCTATGAGGGAATCAATTCCCTTGCGGTTTTGTTTATGTTTTAGGTAAAAGGCCAGAATTTTCCCAATTCGGTTTGTGTCACACAGACTTAAGCTTGTATATTTGTTGACCCCTATGCCCGTTCTCTCACTTAGGTTTCTATTGAACTCACATTTCTTGTTGGTAAGTTTAGAGAGGGTTTGTGGATCCATGTCAGATATGTGGGCAGTTTCCAGAGATTTAATGTCTTGTTCTAGGGTTACGAGATCTTTGTTATGTTCTTTCTTGATCTTAGTTTGTATATTAATACAAAGCCTGAAAGCCTCCTTACCATGGCTTTCAGGGCATCCAAGTGGGTTGAAGGAGCGGTATCAGAGCAGGTTTTGTCTTCCAGGTAGTTTAAGAATATTTTCTCGATCCTCTCCTTTGAGCAGTGTCTCTGATCGATTCATCTTCAGATCTTACTCGGGGTGCCCTAGAGGGGTTAATAATGGACCTAGATTGTCTATCTAGTGTTACATCCATAGACAGGTTAAGGTTGCCTCCCAGAATAAAGAGGCCCTTGCCGGGGATTTTACTTAGCGGTAAGGATAGTGAACCCTAGAATTCTGGGTCATCCGTATTTGGGCGATATATATTAAGGACATGGAAGTGCCCTGTGGTTTTAGTGAATTTAGATAGGACCATTTTCCGCTCTTGTGAGCCAAATATGATTTGATGGAGAAACCTGCATTGTCGGAGATCAAAGTAGCAACCCCACCTTTCTTCCCTTCACTGGGTGAGCTAACAATGTCAGCAATCCAGCTTTTGGCAAAGTTCCTTTGCCCATCTTGGTACATCTTTGTTTCCTGTACCAGGATTGCATCTGGTTTTAGTTTAAAAATGTAGTTTTCAATTTTTTTCCATTTGATCCGGGTGGTCAAGGCCCCTCACGTTTAGAGATACAATCTTTAAGTTACTCTCCAAAGGGGAATGATTCATGCCTTGGTGGGCCAATATGGTTAATTGTGTGTGAGACTAGCCTGTGGTTCAAATTGGGAGGGAACCACTGGGAAGCATTAGGGAAGAGATGTGAGAGAGGTATATAGGACCTGGACCCAGTGTCAGTGAGAGTAGTCGATACCAAGTAAGGGAAATGATATATTTCACAAGTGACCTCGAATGTGAATGAACACCTGTGGTGGCAGTATACCTACAGTGGGAAGAGAATAGAATAAAATAGGAAGGAAAAGAAAATGAGAAAAAACAAGAGAAAAAAGAAGACCCAAACTCCCACCCTTATTCCCCTAACCCATCCATCCACCCACACCAACCACCCACCCAAAACCTTGTAAGACCGGAGACAACAACGGGCAAGAACTGCCATCATTGACAAAAAGAAGCAGCAAGCGATTAACAATAACATGTAAACTTGCGAACAGGTAATGAAAACAGGCTAAATAAGCTATTTAAGGATGATACAGAGCTGAGCCATTGGCCAAACGACTTCTAAAATAGCAACAGTAACACCTCACATAAAAGGAATCACAAGTACAGCATCTACGTAAAGAATAGGGGAGCATCCTAGTGGATTTCCGACTTATGTGGTCATGTGGGAATTGTATGGTATCATGATGTGGTCTGATTTGATGTTGTGTGATACGGTGTAGTGAGATGTGAAGTAATGATGTGGTGGTGTAGTGGTATTCGGAAACCAAGAAGGAGTTTTTGAAAGAGTATGATGTGATGCTTTGTGGTGAGATGTGAAGTGACCATATACGGTAAGGTACATGCTGTTTTATGCTGTATTATATATGCTGTATGACATGCTTTATGATAAATGTTCTGATAAAATACAATAGGGTGTATTTTAAGGAGTATGCATAAGGTAAGAAATAAAGTGAGGTAATATCAGGTAATAACAGAGGTATCAGCAATAATATCAGAGTCAAGAGCTGTGTCTGAGGCTCTCTTTTAAACTCAGAGATTCTTTAGATTCAGTAAAATGGGAATTACAAAAATACAATCATGCAATCATGCAAAAGTACACACTCTCCGAAGTCTGGACGGAGTACATTAAATTAGAAACCATTAGATGCTGGGCATGGAATTAGAAAGGGATATAGAGCGAGGAGTTCTGTAGTGACATAGGGACATGGTTTTGCCGAGGAATGCAAGTGCAGGTACTGTGTCCATTGATGTGGACATTTTGTCATCTACAAATATATGCAGTTGATTTGGATTGGTAAAGATATGGTTTTTCCCGTTGCCAATAACTTTATATTTCGCCGGACCAATGAACGAGGATTGTAGATTCAGAGATTCGAGGAAGACTTAGATTTTCTGACCTTGCCATAGGATGTGATTATTTTTGCGTGCATAGTTGAGAATCATTTCTACATGTTGCATTCTCAGAGGGCGACATACAATTTGTCTGGTGATATTCCTGTTCATGGGCCTGAATGATGGAACTCGGTGTGCCCTTTCCAATTCATAGTCTTTTTTTAAGGAGAGAACTGTAATTTGGGGGAGCTATTTTTCAAGGAATTTCAGGCATGAGGTCGATGTGTCTTCTGAACCTTCTGGCTGACCACAGATGCGTAGGTTCCTCCTCCGATTACGATCTTCCAATTCAGTGATGTTAGTCTCTGCAGTGATTTGTAGTTTTAGGGTATCTTTTTTAGAAGCATGGGATTTGTCCTCCAATGTGCTGATGCAGCCTTCTGCCTCTGATAGTCTGTTGTTAATGGAGCCAAGTTTGGCTTTGATAGAGCATAGGTCCAGTTGCATGACATCGGTGTTGAGGTTGGTAGATTTCACTAGGTTGTGGACCATTTCTAATTTTTTTTGAGTATCATGTCCATTTTGCTGGTACTTTCACCTTTGTTTTTAATTGGGGAGTCAGGTAGCGGGGGTTCCACTTTAATACATTTAATACCTGATTTGGACTCTTTTTCATTGATGATGTTCCTTGAGGGGGGGGGGGCGAGGTTGGATGCATGCCAGTGTGTACCATTTTATGTGGAAGATGGGTTAACATGGATGCAGCATAGAGAGCAGGTCTTCTCTCTGGCAGGAACAAAGATGTCTGGAGTTGGAGAATGTCTGCTTGTCAGGCGGTGGGCCAATGGTGCAATGCCCAATGGCGCAGGTTGTCCACAATTATCAGAATTACCAGAGCTGTCTAAAGTTGTCTTTTGATCTTGGAGTTCGCCAAACCTGTGCCTTTCTCCTGGTCCTGTCTAATATGTATGAAGCGAAGTAAGAAGGCTTACAGGTGTTAAAGGCCTCTCCCTCTACCTGGTGAGAAGAGCGAGCTCAGAAAAGGCTTCAGAAAAGACTTTGGTTGCAAGGTAAGCCTCGTGCTTGGTGGCCATCTTAGAGTCCGGTAGCTTGATGGACTTATAGTAGATCACCCCTCAGTACATAGCCTTCTGGATAAAGGTGAGAGAACATACTCCTGAGATAGGGGCCCGCAAACCAGTGTACCCATCTTTAATCAGTGGGTATCAGCGAGCAAAAGGGATTTCCAAAAGCCTCATAGCAGCAGCCATGTTGGGGTCAGGCGGCAGGGTTGCCCGAGTATCAGATCTGCCCTCCGGGACAAAACAGGTCGTACTTGGGAAGAAACCCGGTACTGGTGCGTTAGCGTCATGAACCAAGGATCAGTATATTGTTGTCCTCACCTGTCAGTGCTCAGAAACAGGTGGTGTCTGGAGGAGCACAGAAATGTCCGCCACCTTGGGAGCTCCATACCTCAAATATGGAAAGGTGCCTGCAGACTCAACATAATAAGGAATGATGAGCATTCCTTTCAGAGAGATTTCAACTTCAAGATACACCTACAGCCTTCAGATCTCCGATTCTGGTGTTTAACAGAACCCCCTCCATCATCCAGGGGTAAAGCCTTCCGTTTGTCAGTCAACAATGATGAGAGCAGTGCAACTATGCCACCATTCACTGCACCGTCCAAGGCGTGCCCCCAGTTTTTCTTCTCTTTCAATATTTTTGTCAGTCCCAAAGAATACGCACTTTAAGTCCTCTCGGCTGGTGAAATATACAGCACTCGGAGTTGGGGCTCAGAGGTGCTCCTATATTGTGGGAGTTTAAAATAAATAGGTTCCTGGCATTCATTCCACGGTCCCCAGTAACCTTGCGTAAGGTGATCTTCTCAGTCATTGTCTATGAAATTGGACAAAGTACCATTTACACAATACACTCTGAGGCAGTCGGTCTAGAGAATAAATTACCAATGAAAATACCACACACGCTTGAAACTGTTCCTGTCTCATCCTATTATCAGTTGTCAATATACTCTTGTGTCCCCACACCTTCCAATGAATTTACTTCCTGCCACTAAATTGAATCTACCTAGTTGTTCAGTTGTGCATAATTTCATATAGGCCTGATTCCATGCATAACCCAGGTTACTTCAAATATGATTTGTCACTAATGGTACCTTTCGGGCCCCTTCTTAGTAGGTTCCAGTTCCCTCTCAAGATGTAGGGCATCCATCTCCACACATTACCACAGAGTGGGGCTTTCATCGTCTTTATGACTTTCATTCTTCCTGAATTGTCCCTCAGACCATTGCAAAATTTCAATGGTCGTTTTGCAGTAGAAGAGATAAATTGTTCCTATCCATGGGGCTGCATTGCAGAGAGGTGTAAAAAGGGCGTGGCCTGAGAACACCTCTCTGCAACGCAGCCCCCTGGCACATACTGGAGGTTCCTGGTGGGCTAGTTGGCCCCCAGAGACCCCCAGTATGCAAGGGGAATTAGTTCCCCCTCTGCAAACGCGCCAGGGAGCTGCATTGCAGAGAGGTGTAAAAAGGGGCGTGTCCTCATTACACCTCTCTGCAACACAGCCCCTGGCGCATACTGGAGGTTCCTGGTGGGCTAGTTGGCCCCAAGGGACCCCCAGTATGCAAGGGGAATTAGTTCCCCCTTTACAAATGCGCCAGGGGGCTGCGTTGCAGAGAGGTGTAATGAGGCCACGCCCCTTTTTACACCTCTCTGCAATGCTGCCCCCTGGCGCATACTGGAGGTTCCTGGTGGGCTAGTAGGCCCCAATGGACCCCCAGTATGCAAGGGGACCTAATCCCCATTTTAGAACATGCTAAGGGGCGTGTTTGCACAATGGTGAAGGTAGGGGGCGGGGCTTGAGGTGATATGTGTGCAAACATGCCCTGTGGCGCGTTTTAAGTTGGGGAATTAATTCCTCTTCAATCCAGGGGTCCCCTAGGGGCCAACTATTCCAACAGGTACCTCCAGTATGCCCAACAGAGCTGCGTTGCAGTGTTGTAAAAAGGGGGTATGCCCTCTGAACTCCTAGGTGCATACTGAAGGTACCTGGTGGGCTAGTTGGCTCACAGGGGACCTCAGGATTGAAGAGGAATTAATTCTCCAACCTAAAACTCGCCACAGGGCATGTTTGCACTCATGTCACCTCAGGCCCCGCCCCCTTCCTTCACTATTTAGCAAAATATTCCTCTAAAATCAGCCGAACTACGATTTCCGATGTATTCACCTGTTATCAGGAGAGACCTCAGTGCTGCATCTTTCAGCTCACTACTGTTCCTGAAAAGTACATTTAACTGTACTTACCAGTAACTTGAATTTCCTTCCATAGGATATCATTACCTGCTATATAAAATATATATAAATAAAACATTTAAAATAAAATAAATAAATATTACAATTTCAATATTTTTAAAAACATTTTTTTTTATTTATATTAAAAATATGTAATGTCATTAAAAAAATAAAATATCTGAAAATAAATACTTTAAAACAATGTAGTAAATTAGTATAAAAAAATAACAATTAATACATTTAAAAATTATCATTTACAAAACCTTTGAAATTCACTGAAAAAACCATAGGTTTCAGCCACGTTATAGTTAGGAATTAGCATTTAAAAACCTTAGAAATTCACTGAAAGAACCATAGGTTTCAGCCATGTTATAGTTAGGAATTAGCATTTAAAAAACTTTAGAAATTCACTGAATAAAACATAGGTTTCACACATGTTATAGTTAGCTAGACATTTCACTCATACAAAACCATTACAATTCTCCCATTATAGTTAGTTCTGCTAACTATAACTCGTGTGTGCCCGCACGGCACTGCTGATTACGTTACATATTACATCACTCATGACATGGTCAGTGACATCACTGATGACATCACTGATGACATCTCAAATGACATCACTGATGACATCACTGATGACATCATCCAGTGAATGTGTGTCTTTCTGAAAAATAAATATTTTTTATAATATGTATATATAAAGGTCGATGGAAGAATAAATGGGTAAATAAGCGTCTAAATGGATGTTTTTTTGTAAAATTGATTGTACAACTGACTTATTAAGTGTATCTTAGTGAATACATGTACTAACAAGTAATGTTTAAATATCTGTATCAGTGTCTCACTTTGTGTATAAGTGGCTGCATGGGTTGGTGAGTAACTACATGAGTGTGTATGTGAGTATCAGTATGAGTGTCTGTATGGTTCGGTCGGGATATTACTTATCGTATAGATGCATGAATGAGGGACTTACTGTTCGTATCTTTTTTGAAGACAGCATGTGTGCAGGACTGTATGGGTGGATGAGTGTGTGTATGGGTGTGTTAATGAGTGAATGACTGTCTCAATAGTGTCTTTATGAGTAAGTACATATGTTTTAAACTAGTATATGTGAGTATTGATGTATATAAGTGAGTATATGTGAGAGTGAGAGATTGGAAGAGTTCCTGTATAAATAAGTATGTTTTTCTTTAAGTGATTGTTTAAGAGAGTAGGTATGTGTATGTTTCTGTAGAAGTAAGTGTAGTGGTGTGTGTATAGCTGTATATGCAAGTAAATGGATGTTTATTTGCATGTCTGAGTATGTGTGTGAGTAACTATGGATGAGTATCGGTGTGTAACAGGAAGTATAGGAGTATAAGTACATATGATTAGTGAGTACATGTATGAGCTACTATATAGAACTGTTGGTGAATGAGTGGATGTGTTTGTAGATTTTGGAATTACTGAATAGGTTGTTGTAACTGGTATTGGTATCTCCATTGTTTTGAAATTTTTAGTTTCTATTTTTGAATGTGTGTATCAAAGGTTATATTATGCTGAGAGGAGGTCTGCCACTGTTTCACGAGGATGATGTTATCCGTGATGTCATCAGTGATGTCATTTGAGATGTCATGCCCAGTAGTAAATTAGTAGAACAAAGAACAACACAATGAGTATACACAAACTAAAACTGGCAAAGGTATTTGCTAAAAGAAACAACCAACCAAGAATACCAATGAGAAAAGTCCCTGCAACGAACATAACGATCGAACAAATTCCTGAAGTGTTCCCTTCATATGAACTGATGCATGTTTCAGAAGAGAATCAAATAACCACCAGCCAAATTCTCGATCAATTGGAAATTGACACCTGTGGACATTCCATCATCAACGTGAGAGGCAAATCAAAGTTCTGGCCAAATTTACTTCCGGGGGAACAGAATTGACACTTTCCATGACCTGGTAATCTCAGATTTGGAGAAATATAAAATGTGAAATCGAAGTATAAAAAAAATGTAACAGAAGGCAAACCAAAGCCCTAAATGAATTAATGGAATGTGACTCAATTGCGATAAAGCCAGCCGATAAAGGGGGCACATTGTGATCATGGAAGGAACCCAATATATCAAAGAGGAAAAAAGACAGCTAAATAATGAAAGTAAATACACTAAACTAAAAAAGAATCCAGTCAATGATCTAACAATCAGTTACAAACACAAAATAACAATCTGGAGAGATAATTGCATCATCAACGATAATGCAGCCAGCTATTTAACCATGATAGCCCAATAATTCCAACAATATCGTTGGTTAAACACCAGAGGAATATCTTTCTGTTGCTTAAATTCGAGCAGCCTGACCTTCTCCTGCTTTCTGAAACCTGGTTATCCCAGGAATTATCCCCTTATATTCTTGCGGCATTACCCTCTGATTATCACATTATACAGGCCAACCGTCCCCAGGGGAAAGCGGGAGGAGGAGTAGTGGTAATAACATGCCATGATTGTAACTGCACAGCCTTAACCCCGGTAGACTTACCCTCAGTGGATAAGCTGGTGATCAAATTCAAATTCAAATCTGATACTGCCCCCTTGGTATGCATCCTGCTTTATAGACCTGCTCAAAGGATGCCTCCCTTTTCTCACTCTTTTGGCAAACAGATAGCTTACTTGGTAACCAATTACGAGAAGGTTCTACTGATTGGTGACTTCAACTACTGGGCCGATGATATTCCTGGGGGCCCACAATCGGCTGAACTGACTGAGCTTCTCTCAGGACTAAACCTAATTCAACAGGTATCCACAGCCACACATATTAAGGGACACATTCTTGATTAGGGCTGGACTGTCAATCTCACTATGTCTCCCATCTCAGCCTTACCATGTACATGGTCAGATCACCATATTATTAAATTCACTGTTCAAGATAATTTCATGGATTTTAACCCCAGTCTTGCTGGGCGCATTAGCAGAAACTGGAATAAAATCGAGAAACCTTTATTCCTTGATTCTCTCGCCAGTTCAAGTCCTCCAGGCAACTCTTCAATTAACCTGGCTGATGCACAGCTAACCAGTTGGTTACTGGCTGCCAGTGACAAGTTTGCTCCCCTCAGGAAGATCCATGCCCCCACCGCCATGATGCCTAGAAATGGTTTTCTACTGAGTTGAAACACCAAACATTTGCCTTAAGACAATTGGAAAGAAAGTGGCGAGGTAATTACAAACCCGAAGACAACCAGTCCTATTTAAACTCTTTGCAAACTTATAAAAAATATATTCTAACTGCTAAAGCGGCGCATTTTTCATCTACAATTTTGTCGGCAACTAACTGCTCGAAGGAGATCTTTCATATTGTGAATGAGCTATCTAAGCCTGACAGAATATCGTGTAAGCACCCCATCACAAAACATTTGCAATGCGTTAAATCTCTTTTTTATTGACAAAATCAAAAAAATCAATTCCAGTATCCCGGTCTGTCAAAATCTGGAATCTAGCCCTCACCCTATCCTAAACCATGGTACTTTCACACATTTCCCTGCATTATGTGAGGAAACTTTCATAAATCTTCTCTTTAAAGTCAAATTGGGTTCTCCCACTGACTGTTGCCCTCCCAGTATTTTGAAGGAAATTCTTAATACCCTTCCTAGTCCTGCTCTTAATCTCTTAAATGAGTCTTTGTCCCAAGGCACTGTTCCTGCAAACTTTAAAGAGGCAATCTTTGTCCCTCTTTTAAAGAAGGTGGTATCTGATCCGCTAACTCTGACAAATTACCACCCAATCTCCCTTCTTCCTTATTTAGCTAAGATCTTGGAAACTTATGTCACAGGTTGTCTCACAGACTTCTTGGAGGAATATGAATTCCTTGGTTCCCATCAAGCGGGCTTCCGCCCAGCGCACTCTACCGAGGTGGTGATCCTCACAGTATTGGATACTCTTTGTAGTGAGGTCGATAGTGGCTCCCCGCAGGCCCTTGTTCTGCTTGACCGTTCGGCTGCCTTCGACACGGTCAACCATTCCCTCTTGGTCGACCGTGTGAGGGACGCGGGAATATCGGGCCCTGCTTTAAGCTGGATCAGCTCTTTTCTGGAAATTCGCTCCTAGCCAGTTTGTACTGCCCAGTTTACTGCCCCAAGAGCTAACATTTTTGTGTGGAGTCCCTCAGGCTCCTCCCTTACTCTCCCCTGTTATTCAATCTCTACCTCCTCCCTCTTATCCAAGCCTTAAAGGAGAGTACCTTCAATTATGCAGACGACTTCCAACTCATCTTCTCCATCAGTAACTCCTCGGAGTCAGTACATGCTTTTCAATCCACCATGCTGTTCATCAGTCACTAGATGAACAAGTATCATCTAAAACCTAATCCCGACAAGACGTAGTTGGTCTTAACAGGTGGTACCGCTAAAAACCCTTGGAGACCCTACTTTTGGCCTAGGTAGCTGGGTCAGCCCCACCGTCCCTTCTAGCTCCGCTAAGTGCCTTGGAGTGGTTACCAGTACCTTACTCTAAAGCCTCAGATCAACTTGGTGATCTCCACCTGTTTTTTTCAACTCTGCAAAATAAAAAAGATCTGTAGATTTCTCAATCATGACGCCTGGATTCAGGTGATCATCCAAATGGTCATGTCCCATGTTGATTATGCCAAATTATTATACTTTGGCATCCCACTATCTTTCCAGACATCTACATATAATAGAAAACCAGGCTGTGCGTCTGATTGTTCACCATCCCAGGCATCAGCATATCACTCCTCTCTTGAAGCAATTACACTGGCTTACGGTTGTTCAACGATGTGCTTTCAAGATTGGATGTCTTATGTTTAAGTCACTAAACGGAAGGAGCCCGAAATGTGTTAATAATATGATTAATAAATATGCTCCTACACAAAATCTTCGTTCAGCTCACAAAAATCTATGACTTACCCCTCATTTCAGACTAAGGCGCATCAGGGGTGCCAGGTTTTGTACCCTGGCCCCCACATTCTGGAATTCTCTTCCCTCCTAAATACACTTCTGCACCAATCTTCTTGGCTTCAGAAGTCTTTTAAAAACATGGCTTTTCCAACAGGCTTTCTGAACCTTTCTCTAGGATTTGGATCTCAACCGAATTAGTGTCATGAAACCTCCCCGGTGTACGTGCGCTCTATAAATTCATTTTAACATAACATAACAATATATTTCCTTCCCAAAATATATAAAACACTGATAAACATGGCATGCAGACCAATCATCTCAAGCTGCGGCTCACTTTATGAAACCCTATCAATATACATTCCACCCCTAAACCATTTCTCTACTGATGAGGGAAGTTATCCCGAAACCCGAGCCATGTCTCGGGCGACATCCAAAAACCCGGGACATGGATCGGGTGTAGAGATCATCAGTCCAACAAGTACTCACTTGCACCCACTTGGGTGAACCACTCTTCAACTCCAAGTACCTGAATCCCAAGGGGCGACCCGGAGGAGGGGCTAGCGGAGTGCGGTCCATTGCTTTTGAATCTACAAATTGGCTCCCTTGAGCTTCGAGCTGACGAGCTCCTGGACGACGCACCTGCGTGCCGGTTCGGGCATCCAGGCCTTTGACGGTTGTTTGGCGGCCTTCTCTTCCACCCCTAAACCATTTCTCTACTGATGAGGGAAGTTATCCCGAAACCCGAGCCATATCTCGGGCGACATCCAAAAACCCGGGACATGGATCGGGTCTAGAGATCATCAGTCCAACAAGTACTCACTTGCACCCACTTGGGTGAACCACTCTTCAACTCCAAGTACCAGAATCCCAAGGGGCGACCCGGAGGAGGGGCTAGCGAAGTGCGGTCCATTGCTTTTGAATCTACAAATTGGCTCCCTTGAGCTTCGAGCTGACGAGCTCCTGGACGACGCACCTGCGTGCCGGTTCGGGCATCCAGGCCTTTGACGGTTGTTTGGCGGCCTTCTCTTCCACCCCTAAACCATTTCTCTACTGATGAGGGAAGTTATCCCGAAACCCGAGCCATGTCTCGGGCGACATCCAAAAACCCGGGACATGGATCGGGTCTAGAGATCATCAGTCCAACAAGTACTCACTTGCACCCACTTGGGTGAACCACTCTTCAACTCCAAGTACCAGAATCCCAAGGGGCGACCCGGAGGAGGGGCTAGCGGAGTGCGGTCCATTGCTTTTGAATCTACAAATTGGCTCCCTTGAGCTTCAAGCTGACGAGCTCCCGTACGACGCACCTGCGTGCCGGTTCGGGCATCCAGGCCTTTGACGGTTGTTTGGCGGCCTTCTCTTCCACCCCTAAACCATTTCTCTACTGATGAGGGAAGTTATCCCGAAACCCGAGCCATGTCTCGTGCGACATCCAAAAACCCGGGACATGGATCGGGTCTAGAGATCATCAGTCCAAAAATTACTCACTTGCACCCACTTGGGTGAACCACTCTTCAACTCCAAGTACCAGAATCCCAAGGGGCGACCCGGAGGAGGTGCTATCGGAGTGCGGTCCATTGCTTTTGAATCTACAAATTGGCTCCCTTGAGCTTCGAGCTGCCGAGCTCCTGGATGACGCACCTGCGTGCCGGTTCGGGCATCCAGGCCTTTGACGGTTGTTTGGCGGCCTTCTCTTCCACCCCTAAACCATTTCTCTACTGATGAGGGAAGTTATCCCGAAACCCGAGCCATGTCTCGGGTGACATCCAAAAACCCGGGACATGGATCGGGTCTAGAGATCATCAGTCCAACAAGTACTCACTTGCACCCACTCGGGTAAACCACTCTTCAACTCCAAGTACCAGAATCCCAAGGGGCAACCCAGAGGAGGGGCTAGCAGAGTGCGGTCCATTGCTTTTGAATCTAAAAATTGGCTCCCTTGAGCTTCGAGCTGACGAGCTCCTGGACGACGCACCTGCGTGCCGGTTCGGGCATCCAGGCCTTTGACGGTTGTTTGGCGGCCTTCTCTTCCACCCCTAAACCATTTCTCTACTGATGAATGAAGTTATCCCGAAACCCGAGCCATGTCTCGGGCGACATCCAAAAACCCGGGACATGGATCGGGTCTAGAGATCATCAGTCCAACAAGTACTCACTTGCACCCACTTGGGTGAACTACTCTTCAACTCCAAGTACCAGAACCCCAAGGGGCGACCCGGAGGAGGGGCTAGCGGAGTGCGGTCCATTGCTTTTGAATCTACAAATTGGCTCCCTTGAGCTTCGAGCTGACGAGCTCCTGGACGACGCACCTGCGTGCCGGTTCAGGCATCCAGGCCTTTAACGGTTGTTTGGCGGCCTTCTCTTCCACCCCTAAACCATTTCTCTACTGATGAGGGAAGTTATCCCAAAACACGAGCCATATCTCGGGCGACATCCAAAAACCCGGGACATGGATCGGGTCTAGAGATCATCAGTCCAACAAGTACTCACTTGCACCCACTTGGGTGAACCACTCTTCAACTCCAAGTACCAGAATCCCAAGGGGTGACCCGGAGGAGGGGCTAGCGGAGTGCGGTCCATTGCTTTTGAATCTACAAATTGGCTCCCTTGAGCTTCGAGCTGACGAGCTCCTGGACGACGCACCTGCGTGCCGGTTCAGGCATCCAGGCCTTTGACGGGCGACCCGGAGGAGGGGCTAGCGGAGTGCGGTCAATTGCTTTTGAATCTATACATTGATAAGACATTGGCTCCTATGCTAACAACTCTCAATTCCTACATAAAAGATACTGGGGACTCCTTAAAACATCTGCCCAACATTACGTGGCACAGGGGACTGCTGTTGGTCACGATTGATGTAATATCTTTATATACATTTAAATGTCACGAAATAGGATTGAAAGCAATTAAATACTTCCTATCACAACGGGCTATCCGATATTTGGACCAATCGGAAACCATAATTGAGATGACAGAGCTCTGCATATGCAATAACATCTTCTTGTTTGACAAACAAATGTATTTACAAACATGCAGGACCGTAAGGGGGTTTCATTTTCCCTGAGCTATGCAAATCTCACCATGGGATGGTGGGAAAAGATGATAGCTTGGGGAGAAGACAATGAACAATACATGGACAAGATCCACCTTTGGCTGAGGTTTATAGATGACGTATTTACAATATGGAATGGTACGAACATGGAATTCCAGGAATACCTTTGCAAATTGAAAATTAACGATGTGGGACTATCTTTCATATGTAACACCACGACAAGGAAATACAATTCCTGGACCTCACGGACTATATTCAGAACAACGAGATAAAAACAACCACATATAGGAAAGCAACTGCCATGAATAGCATCATACATGGAACTTGCTTTCACCCGCGTGCCTTACTGAAAAGCATCCCATATGGCGAGTTCCAGAGGATGCGGAGAAATTGCACTGATGATAATGTCTTCAAAGAAAAAGCCATGGAAACGTCACACAAGTTCAAACATAGAGGATATCAAAAATTTGACATTGAGAAGGGCAAAAGAAAAAGTGAAAACCTAACACAACTAAAAACCCTGACAAACAAAAACAAAAGCGATGACAATAACAAGAAAGTAACATTCATAATGTCATATAACCCAGAGCATATGAGATAAGAAAAATAGTAAACAAATATTGGAACCTAATAAGGAAAGACCCAGACATTGGCACAAGCTTGAGTGACAATGTGGAGATATCCTTCAGAAAAGCTACATCACTAAAAGACAAACTAACAAGAAGCCACATCACAAGGGGAAAAAAGAGACTTGGCTATCGAGCCGCCAGAAGGGATTTACTAAATGCGACAAAGGCAAAGCCTGTCAAAATGGCAAAAATATGAAACAATTAATAGACTTCCACAAGAAACAATTCACAATAATTAACAGAATCACATGCAAAACCATTTATGTGGTATACCTGATTACATGTGACTGTGGAAAACATTATATTGTAAGCACCATCTGTCGCCTGTGAAAAAGGATACTAGGACACATCAGGGTAGTATCCAGTGGTGACATCAACTATGCTATGATGAAACACTTTGAATCTCACAAGAATTTCACTTGGAAAAACATGATACTATGGAATAGCTCACGTCCCAACCCATGACAGGGGAGGAGACAGAACACTACAACTGAAAAGACTGAAACCAAACTAATCATTAAATTCAGAACAAAACAACCACATGGCCTTAACACGGAAGAAGATCTCCATGTACAGTTGTAAATGACTAAAAGAGAACGCACTAAAATCTTTCATTTACGCTGTGAGGGGAACGGCTGTTTACACCCTCGGCACTTCACCATACCTTGTTCTTTCCGTCGCCGTGAGGAGAACGGCAGGCGGATCTTCATCCATGCCGCTCTGCCACTGGCTCCAGCCGTGAGGGGAACGGCCAGTTGGCAACTACATCCCCCAGCAGGCATTGTGTGGCGCCAGTGGAGGGCGTCATCACAGGGTGCCGGAGGTCCTCAAATCCAGCGTGGCCCTCCGGCAGCACGGGACGCGCAAAAAAACTTTCATTCACACGTGAGGGGAACAGCTGTTTACACCCTCTGCACTTCACTATACCTTGTTCTTTCCATCGCTGTGAGGGGAACGGAAGGCGGATCTTCATCCACGCCGCTCTGCCACTTGCTCCAGCCATGAGGGGAAAGGCTAGGTGGCAACTACATCCCCCAGCAGGCATTGTGTGGCGCCAGCGGAGGGCGTCATCACAGAGCGCCAGCAGGATGCGCGCGGGCATGCCGGGGCAAAGCCCAGGTCAAGGGTGGGTCCATCTGCGCCCGTCCATGCCCGTGCGAGTTTGGAGAAGGCTCAGCCACCTCTCTAATGGTCATCAAATGGGTAAGAGTTAATCTGATGAAAAGGACAATCTTACCAAAAGTAATTTTTTTATTTAACACCATCCCATTACATTTTGAGAGACCCATAATTGATAAGTTTCAGCAATCTATCAATTCATTTGTGTGGGCCTATAAAGCTACTAGAATATCTTGGAAAAAGCTAAGACGGAGAAGGGAAAAAGGTGGTCTTGCACTCCCAGATATTGAATACAATGCTTGGGCCTTTCAGTTAACACAAACAAGAATGCTGTTAAAATCCCCAGATTCATCAGGGAGAGGTAAAATGTTTTTGGTTATGTTACAACAATTGGGGCTTCCACACACAGGTTTCCTTTTTAAATATAGGGACAAAAAATTCTTTAAGAAGGTAAGACTGAAAGTCCTTTAGGGCGCAGCTCAAATATGGGCTAGAAAAAAATAATTACCGGGTCTCGAATACTAATCAAGGTTAGCTCCACTTTCGGATAGCCCAGGAAAACCATGCTGCCTTAAAGATATGCTGGCTGTTCCTCTAAAAACAGCAGGGTTATTAATATGGGGGGACCTAGCGGTGCAAGGATCGCTCTTGCCTTGGGTTGCACTAAATGATAAATTGGAGGAGGGCCTGTCTAGATTTAAATATCTGCAATTAAAGAGCTGGTCCCAGAATCTTAAAAATCTGTTAGGGCACGGGAACACTCTCGAAGAACATCTGGTTAATAAGCCAGCAGGGAAGAAAGAGATATCTTTCTTTTATTGGGCAATTGAAGAGGCCATAGACGGGGACTTTAGATTAGCCGGTGAGTTGTGGGAGGAATCCATCCCAGAGACAGACTGGGTAGAACTATGGAAAACCTCTTACAACATTCTGTTCTCACGAGAACTTCACTTGGAAAAACATGAGATACTATGGAATAGCTCACGTCCCAACCTATGACAGGGGAGGAGACCAAACACTTCAACTATGAAGACTGGAAACCAAACTAATCATTACATTCAGAACAAAACAACCACATGGCCTTAACACGGAAGAAGATCTCCATGTACAGTTGTAAATGACTAAAAGAGAACATGCAAAAATCTTTCATTCACCCCGTGAGGGGAACGGCTGTTTATACCCTCTGCACTTCACCATGATGCATTTAGGACATAGTCGTTTGGTGACTCCTCATTTTGAACACTTATCTCAAAGGGAGGCCCTAGAGGAGCTTTTGTCTGAAGCTGATATTTATACCTGTTTTTTTTAAGTCAATCAGAGAGGTGTCCCACATTCAAATCTAAGAGTAAAGACACTATTATTGACTATATATTTTTGTCCCTAATGTTGTTAGACAAAGTAGTATTTTATAACGCTAGGTTGTCGCCCTACAGCGACCACAACCCTATCATTTTAGCATTGAACAAAGGTGCTGGCATTTCGGGTTTGGCGGGGAAAAATCAGGGAGTCAACTGTATGGTAACGTGTGATCAGGAGAGTAGGCTCAAGTGGTCTAAAGTGATGCCTGACTCCTTTTTTAATGACTTTTGTTTGAAGGCTGAAGGGAATCTTGCAATATGCGCTGACTCCTTTAATCCATAGGACCTGGTACTTATAGCCTTTGCCGGTACATGTAGACAGATTGCAGCAGATCTGACTATTAATACCAAAATTAAAGGGAATCGTGGAATAAGGTGGTTTGATGATAAGTGCTCACGAGCCCACAATTCCCTAGTTTTAGCTCTGAAAAGTGTACCCCGAGATAGGGCACTGGTAGCGAGTCTCCGGAAGCAGTATAAGTCAGCAGTGCATCTGCAAAAATCAGAGATTAAGTTAGAGGCCTGGGATGCTCTTTTTATCTGTAGAGATCTTAAAGGACAGTTCTAGATTCTGGGCTATTGTTAATGCTCCGTTTTTCTCCACTTTGGAGAATGGCACCCAGGAGTGTAGCATTACAGAGGTACAATGGTTGGCCCACTTTGAGGCAATCTATGGTTCCACTGTATCACCGTCCACCGCTCCCAGTCCAGCACCTCGGCAGGTAATAGCCCCATTTGTGTTTAGTGAGGTGGATATTGAGAGAGCAATAAAGGAGACTTTAAGCAATAAAGCTCTTGGACCTGACGGTGTCCCTGCAGATTTATACAAATGTGAACCTAAATTCTGGGCAAAAATATTAGCTAATGTTTTTAATGCATCTGGTATGCAAGGGTTCCCGGCATCCTGAAACCAATCTATCGTTATCTCAGTTTTTTAAAAAGGGCAGAGAGGGGACCCGCTGTGCTATAGACCTAAATCACTGATTGACTGGGCGGTAAAAATATTGGGCAAGGTGGTCTTAGCTAAAGTTACAGACTGGGCTACTGATAACAAGATTTTATCCGATCTACAGTACGGTTTCAGGCAAGGCAGAAGTACCACGGACCAGTGCCTCAATCTGCACTTATTAATTAGCAAGTATACTGTGACTAAAGAAAGCTCCCGGCAGATGGCTTTTATGGATTTGTCCTCAGTGTTTGATCTGGTAAACAGGTCTAAGCTGTGAAGCATCCTGTTGGAAATGGATATTGAGTCGTGTTTAGTTTATTTTTTGGCTGATCTCCATCGGGAACTTTTCGCATCAGTTAGGATTTCCCAGGATGGTAAATGTACTAGGTCCTTTAAATCAGAATGGGGCATTCGACATGGGTGTATATTGGCGCCCTTACTTTTAACACTTTATAATAACGCCCTGGACAAATCCTTAATGGAGGCAAGCCCGGATATCCCCTCCTTTACTTACCTAGGGGTACTATTTTATGATAAAGGCTCACGGGTCGCTGAAGATAAAGTAAACAAAATTACTGTCACCAGATCTACAACAGCTTTATTAGGGTTCAACCAGTGCTTGGGAGCCTGGCCTGTAGAGGCCATTCTTATGATATAAAGATCAAAATGTCTGGCCATTGCGGAATATGAATCTATTACATAATATCGACAGACAGAATATCTCAATACAAAAGTATCGACACAAAAATATCGAAAACAAAAATATCGAAGTTATATCTACATAATGGTAAGTACAAAAATAGCGACAAAATAATATCGTAGTACAAAAATATCGAAATTAAAAATATCGTTTTTTTAAATGTATTAATAATAATTTAAAATTAATTAAAAAATACATATAATTGTACAAATATTAAATAAAAACATTAAAACATATTTAAAAAATTATAACTAATACATATACATTTAAAATGAATTTAAAATTCTATATATACATTTATAAATATACCTACTCCACATATTACAACAGTAGAAAAAGCGTTGGATAGCCTAGGCGTTTAAATTACTATTCCCACTCCAGAGAGTGCAACAGTAGGGAAAGCGTTAGATAGCGTAGGGCTTTAAATTACTATTCCCACTCCAGACAGTGCAACAGTAGGGAAAGTGTTGGATAGCATAGGGGTAAAAGTTACTATTCCCACTCCAGAGGGTGTAACAGTAGGGAAAGCGTTGGATAGCGTAGGGGTTTAAATTACTATTCCCACTCCAGAGAGTGCAACAGTAGGGAAAGCCTTGGATAGCGTAGGGGTTTAAATTACTATTCCCACTCCAGAGGGTGCAACAGTAGGGAAAGCGTTGGATAGCGTAGGGGTAAAAATTACTATTCCCACTCCAGAGGGTGCAACAGTAGGGAAAGCGTTGGATAGCGTAGGGGTAAAAATTACTATTCCCACTCCAGAAAGTGCAACAGTAGGGAAAGCGTTGTATAGCGTAGGGGTTTAAATTACTATTCCCACTCCAGAGGGTGCAACAGTAGGGAAAACGTTGGATAGGGTAGGGGTTTAAATTACTATTCCCACTCCAGAGGGTGCAACAGTAGGGAAAGCGTTGGATAGCGTAGGGGTAAAAATTACTATTCCCACTCCAGAGGGTGCAACAGTAGGGAAAGCGTTGGATAGCATAGGGGTAAAAATGTCTATTCCCACTCCAAAGGGTGCAACAGTAGGGAAAGCGTTGGATAGCGTAGGGGTAAAAAATACTATTCCCACTCCAGACGGTGCAACAGTAGGGAAAGCGTTGGATAGCGTAGGGGTAAAAATTACTATTCCCACTCCAGAGAGTGCAACAGTAGGGAAAGTGTTGGATAGCGTAGGGGTTAAAATTACTATTCCCACTCCAGAGGGTGCACTAGTAGAGAAAGCGTTGGATAGCGTAGGGGTAAAAATTACTATTCCCACTCCAGAGGGTGCAACAGTAGGGAAAGCGTTGGATAGCGTAGGGGTAAAATTTACTATTCCCACTCCAGAGGGTGCAACAGTAGGGAAAGTGTTGGATAGCGTAGGGGTAAAAATTACTATTCCCACTCCAGAGGGTGCAACAGTAGGGAAAGCGTTGGATTGCGTAGGGTTTAAATTACTTCCCACACTACTCCCCCTGTAACACACAACACACTAAACATAAAAAAACCCACAATTAATAAAAGTTTCAATTAATCAATTAATAACAATAAATATTATTAAATTGATGTAAGTATAAATGAACTAATTAACACTTATTAATTACCAATTAATTAACAATAAATACCAATAAAAAATACAATCTCTTTAATTAATTACATGTAATTATATAACACCCTATTCCCCTATAAACACACAACCCACTACACATAAATAAATCACATCATTTAATCACTTAATAATTATTAATTACCAATTAATTATTAATTAACAATAACAAAAAATTATAAATTAAAAATATTAACACATTAACTCTAATTAATGTAATTTACTACTTAATATTATTTAATTACAAATTAATTATTAATTAACAATAACACTAAATTAAATATATTAGCACAATAAATCTAATTAATTTAATTAACTAATTAATATTAAATAATTACCAATTAATTATTAATTAACATTAACACTAAATTAAATATATTAGCACATTAAATCTAATTAATGTAATTACCTAATTAGTCTTAATTAATTACTAATTAATTATTAATTAGAAATATTTACAAATATATAATAATTAATTAATTATTAATAAATTACTTCCCACCCTATTCCCCTATAAACCCACAACCCGCTCTAATACTAAAACGCAAAATGTAAACAAAATTACTAATTTTCAACCATACATTTCTAAACATATTTAGCAAACATATAAACAACATAATAAAATACATAACACTAAACAACAAAATTTCGATATGACTAACATACATACCTTAATATCGATATTCTGTCTATCGATATTATGTCACATTGATATACTATACCATCGATATTAAAACATCGATATTATTGTATATCGATATTTTAATTTCGATATTTTGTCTGAATACCGCGGAATATGGTTCTTCCATATGGGGTTTTAAACAACAGTCGGGGTGCAGATAGCTGAAAACAGATTTCTCCGCAGTCCTCTGTCTGTACCTCAATCAAAATCTACCTTTGCCCTTCACCAGGAATTGGGGCAGGGTTATGTTTCGGATACCTTGAGTTTAGCTCCACTATTGTGTTGGCTTAAAGCCTGGCTTAATCCAGAATTGACCTTGAACCATCTGATCTTGCGAGGTAGTCTCAAACTGGACAAAGCTAAAAGTATATGCTTTTTAAAATAGGACGGCCAGAACTATTTGAAACCCCCGAAAGGATCGTTAAGGAAGATGTGAAGTGGGTCAAAATTAATTTCTTGGATACCTTAATGATGAAACAGGAAGACATGGAGCTACAGAAACCTTCAGCTAGTGCGACATTTCTTTGTTCTACACACACATATATATATCCACAAGTCACACCGACAAGGTACTGTCATAGAAGTTTTATTTTTCGGGCAAAAACAGACACTTTTCGAGTGCACAGGCTCTTGGTCACACACACACCTATATATATATATCTTGTGAAAAGTAAAGACAAAATTACTTTTTTAGATACTGAGGTGTATGTGAAGGAGAATCGGGTAGAAACAACCTTACACCGAAAGGCCACAGCAACAAATGCCACTCTGGAAGCGACCAGCTTCCATCAACCTGCTTTAATTACAAGCATCCCATATGGAGAATTTCTCCGGATAAAACGTATCTGTAGCGAGAAAGAGGAATGGGAAAAGCACAGTGCAGTAACCATTAAACATTTTCAGAAAAGAAAATTTGGTAAAAAATTGATTGTTTCTGGTTAGCTCTCTCCCAGCATTTGTCAGAGGTTGGAATGTTTGAAACCCAAGGAGGAAGAAAAACACTCAGATGAACCAATCAGATTAATCCTGGATTATAGTCAGGAATCAAAAAAGATAACACAAATATTAAGAAAAAATTGGAAAATTCTGCAATTAGACCCAATAATAGGACAACAAATGGGGGAACATCCAGTGGTAACATACAGGCGAGCTAAAAACTTAAAAGACCAACTAGTACATAGCCACTTCATCACCAAAAAGAAAAAAAACACGTGGTTACAAACAACATGATTCACAAAATGTTACAACTGCAAAGTGTGTGAAATTGCTAAACCAACTAAAGAAATAACAATGGCAAACAGAAAAGTGTGGAAAATAAGAGAACTAATAACATGCAAGAGCCAATATACCATCTATATGATAGAATGTCCTTGCCAACTCCGCTATATAGGGAGCACAATTTGTGAATAAAAAAAACGCATATTGGAACATGTGCGGGCCACGGTGAATAAAGACAGAGGAAACGCGGTGGCCAAACACATGGAGACACATCATAATGGCAACTGGAAATTGCTCAAATTCTTTGGATTGGAAACAATGTCTTTATCAGAAAGAGGTGGCCATCGAGAAAAACTGTTGCGACAAAAGGAGTTGCGCCACATTTTGAACTTTCGTACAATGACTCCTTTTGGACTGAATCAGTCGGAAGAACTGTACATACAGATATAAAAAAGATTGAACATGAACTTCTCAATTCACTCCCAAACAGCTTATCCCACATCCCACACAGTCAAGAATTAATCAAAAATAGGACATGAATCCAATGAAAGGATATAAATGATCACGTAGGCCCACTAGAGGGCAGAAAGGAAATTATATTTGTGACGACATTGATTCACATAACAATAGCTCCCCCATCCAAATTTTATTAATTATTGTGAGTGAGGGAAACAAACAGTAAATCAACTGCAACCACTTGAAACCAATTTATTGTACATGAAATGAATGTTAATAATGTAAAGTAAAATGTAAAGAATTGTGGGGAACTACATAACATGAACTACAATGCCCAGAATTCCTAACATGGTGTCAGGAACGAGTGTAATCACATGACTGTGGTGGGCGGGGTCTCCTTTTTTTAAAAATAATCGGCAAACAGTGGTTAGCAACCGTGAACAAGGTAGAAGGAGATACCGAAACGCGTTGGTTTTTGCTGTGTTAAAATGCTGAAATGGATTCAAGAATAAATTAATTTTGTCTAAAGAACATACGAGTGACTGGAGTGGCGGCTTTATTCGTTTTCATTGGAAATCGTTGTTGGAATAGAAAGCGGTTTGGTTCAACCGCAGTAAGCCACGCAGCCACTGAGAAGTGCTACATCCGGGAGGTACTGGAACCAACTCGTTGCATATATATATATCCACGAGAGACTCCTTTGTAACCGAAAACGAAAATCCAGGAGACAGACCACAGGGCCAGATGTCAGGTTTCTTTTTTTATTTGCTCAAGTTCATGAGAGAGTGCATAAATATATATATATATACTACTATTATAAAGAGAGAACTGTGTCCTTTGAGTCGGGTAAACTCGAAAAGTACACCACCAATCGCAACACCCAATACAGCGTTGGAAAGGGGGGGTCCAGTAGATGGACATAGGCTATAAAAAAATAAAAATAAACATTATTTAAAAAATAAACAATGAAAAAAAAGTAGTCGCTAAGAAGTAGCGCCGGCCCTGTGTGCTAACAACGGCATGCTGACATCATCGGAGGACAGGAACGCGAGGAGGAGCGGACAACAGCGCAGGGTGGAGCGGAAAACTTAGCCAGACTGGAGGGAATGAGGTACGTGAACCACGGGGAAGAACGGTAAAGTAAGGTGGACTGGAGCGGAATGGAGGACAACAGCGCATGGAGGAGGGGAGAACGTAGCAAGACTGCAGCGCCATGAGGTATGTGAAACGAGGGGAGGAGCGGTGAAGTACGCGGGGAGGAGCGGTAAGTGAGGTGGAATGGAGCGGGATAGCGGACTGCAGCGGGGCGTGTAGACTGGCTTGGTGTAGTGGGGGGCGGTGAAGTGAGGCGGACTGGAGCGGGATAGCAAAATAAACGATAGGTTTTAAAACGGCTTTCACATTTGGTGCAGACATTTAAGTGAGAGTAGTGGGGGGCGGTCTGGAGCGGGGCCTGGGTTTGTGCGACTGGGAGCAAGCGCTGAGGTAAGATGCACGCAAGCCTGAAATGCTGCCCCCAGCCCCCTTCTGCCCCGGGCAATGCTGGGGCGGGCTGCTAGTATTTATATATATATATATATATATATATATATATATATATATATATATATATATATATATATATATATATATATACATATACATATTCAAGATATATATATATATATATAAAATGAAACAACATTGTTTTTTTACTAAGTAAGATCTAACAAGGTAGTCATTTCAAATAACTTTTAACTTGATGATCTCTTGCTTCACAGGTTTACTCAACAACTGGTCTGACAATCCACTCAATCGATAATGTGTTAACCAATCAGAAAATACTTACAGAACCTATACGGATAGCCATATATTTTCAGATAATTTCTTTTTCACCTATAATCGGTTGTATGATAGAGGCACGCATGGCTAAACCACGCAAGCCTCTACCACGCTGCTCGGTCCACGATTGCATCTTAACCATGCATTTTCTTGACCACGCATGCCTTTATCATGCAATTTTGTTGTAAGTGGTGCACAATAGATTAGAGTGGTGTAGAGAGGATTGACATAGAGTATGGTGGTGAAGAGTGTATTGACACAGAGTGCATGGGACTAGAGTGGCATAAAGTAGAGTGGTGTAGAGTAGAGTGAAGTGGCATAGAGTGCAGAGGAGCAGAGTAGAATGGCACAGAGTAGATTGGCATAGAGTTCAGTGGTAGAGTGCTGTGTTGTAGAATACAGTGTCACAGAGTGCAGTGGCATAGAGTGGTGCACAATAAAGTGATGTAGAGTGAAGTGGTGTAGAGTAGAGCGCATTAGTGTAGAGTGTAGTGACATACAGTGGCAAAGAGTGAAGTGACGTAGAGTGCATTGGCATAGAGTAGAGTGTTGCAGAGAAAAATATGTTGGCATACAGTGCAGTGGTACAGAACATATTTCCATATAGGCCAGTGGCGTAGATTTAATTGGTTTAGAGCGCAGTTGTGTACAGTGCATCAACGTACAATAGAGTGGCGTAGAGTCCAGTGGCACAGGGTAGATTGCAGTGGTGTTGAGTGGAAATGAGTAGACTGGAATGGAGTGGGGTAAAGTGCAGTGACGTAGACTAGATTGTTTCAGAGTAGAGTGCAGTGGTGCGTAGTAGAGTAGTGTGGGGTAGAGTGCACTGGTATAGAGTAGAGTAGTGTAGAGTCGAGAGGTGTCAATTGAAGTGGTGGAGAGTGGAGTGGTGGAAAATAGAGTGAAGTGATGTGGAGCAGAGTGAGGTAAAGTGGAGTATGCATGGTGTAGAAGCAAGTTGCCCTTACAGACAATACATCTTCAACTGAGATGACCATTACATTTTCACAGACATACAGTTTTGCTGATAAAAAAGTATACAACACACAAAATATGGAAATGTCATCACTTAGTGTATTGATTCATTTTGATCGTATTCAATTATTTGTTTCCACCACACGTCACAATTACCAATAAATGTGCTTCAGTTGGGCTTTCCATATTCTGAAATATATGCATAGTTAATTTACAAACATTTAAATTTAGTTTTGTGCTGGAAAAAAATAACATCCTATGGCACACCCTGTATAGCCAGCATGATTGTCACATAAATCCTCTCACTTTGAAGTCAGAGAATGAAAAGTAAACACCAAGTTTCCTGAAAGACAGAGCCTGACATTTGACCTCTGTCTTCGTATTCACAGCAAATTCGACATGATAAAAAGAAGGGGCCTCAATGAAAAACTTTTGATGCATGGCAGTACACCAGGCCTCCCTGCTGCGCTGACGTGTGTCAAAAGAAAAGGGCAGAAATACACCATATCTACAAAATACAGTGCATTCCTGTACTTCTTTCCTGTGCCGGTGAACAAACAGCAGCTAAACACCAATGCGGACACCCTTGCATCATGTTGCAAGGGTGCATTTGTTCTGGTGATGATTGTTTTGGTGCAGAAAGGGATGCATAAAAAGGAGAACAATGAGGAGAAATAAACTATTTCTCTTTGTTTCACCATACCTACACCTCCTCTTTCTGATGCATTTCCAGGTTTACGATTCCTTGTAAATCTGGTAACACTTCTGATTCCATGGCTGCTGCGGGGAAACACCTACATCAACACCAATGGGACGTCCCATTCACCCAGTGTCCTGCATGAAAGGGGCATAAAGTGGCTTTGCATGGCCTTGTAAATATGCTGCTGCACATTGTGCCACCAGAGCGTCAAAAAAGTGACGCTCCGGTGGTGAAAAAAAGTGCCACTAGGGCCTCGTAAATGAGGCCCAAGGTTTAAAGTCTGATTTCCGAAAATCAATATTGTAAATACAGTAAATAGGGGTTTGGTTTGGGAAGGGACAAACTCAAGCTGGACAGCCCAAAACAAATAAAGCCAGCGAATAGAAAGCAAGCAAACGTGCGTTAGAAACCACAAGCCCAATGGTAAGGAATGGGCGGAATGAATTCCCAGGGAAGCTTTCCATATGTCCACAAGATGTTTTTTAAATTTTTTTTATTGAGCAGACATAGCAGCGAAATCACAATTCTCAGAATATAATTGACGGCGGGAAACGGAACTCCTCTTGTTCCAGGACCACAGAAACAAAATACCAGCATTCTAGAGAATTATGAATTCTACCTACCCCAACAACTGACTTTTGCCTTGAAAAAGCCCACAGCCTATGGGCTATTGGGGCAAAACACGTGTCGGCTGTCTCTTTGTTTTTCCCACAGATGTAACGTGAAATAAAAATCATGCATGTAAAACTTTCAAAGAACATTTCAATTTTACTTTTGGACTACTGTTGACAAATCATGAGGGCAAAATCCTCCATTTTCCTCTATACTTACCCTTACAATGGCTTTTGGGTGAAGCCTTTCGCGAGGAATGTGCCACAACACAATTGGGCCCTGACAATTGTAGCAACTAAACCCAGAAATTTCTACCCAAACAGTTACCCATTGAATGATAAATAGTATAAATAAAATGAACCATACAATAAAAAGCATTGTGCTTTGATCTAAACAAATCATCTAAAATACACAGTGAAGCATCTACAAATAATTTCCTTCATTATGTATATTGTAAAGGCTCATTTCTGCTGTGTATTATTTCAATACTTAGGAGAGGCAGAGAAGTGTATACCAAATAAAATTATATCACTTCAAAAATCTACTTATCCTCTTCTCCGCCAACTCTGCTCTAATCCAAGTAATCAATCCTAATCTCACATTTCTAAAGAGCAAGTACAAGAGTGCTATTATATTGCTATCAACATTTCATCACTTTATCATTATGTCCATTAAACAATTAATTGAAGGAAACATGTGCCACGATGCTAAGAATAATATACTCAATTATAAATGCAATGCATCAGAATAAAGTGCTAGTGCTTCTAGAGAATAATATATCCTTGGGTGCACTGAAACTTCAATTCAATACAATTGACAGATCAGGAGTAACTCTATAAAAGCCAATATCCTAATGTTTTTTAACATTCTGAAAAAGAACCAATAATTCATCTAGCACTGTATAGCACCTATTCATTATTTAATTCAACATCTTGCTTCCATAATTGGCAAGTGCCCTTCTATATGTTAAGCCCCCCTACTTGCTTTGCACAAGCCCTCTTCAAAATTCATATTGCACCAGACATTTTGTCTTTCTAGTCCAACTTTGTAGGAGGCCTACTGGCTCTCCAATTCCGAAGTATCAAGGAACGTGCAATCAATAGTACTATAAAGAGAAAATATTGTTGACCTTTTGATAATTGTTGGTTTCTCTTTAAAGACGCCAAATAAAGCCAAATTAGGATCTGGTAGAACTGTACATTCTATGGCCTGACTAATATCCTGAAACACTTGCCGCCAGAAATTGGTGAGGTGTGGGCATGTAAAAAATGGGAGGAGCCATCCACCTTCGTCTAATTGCTGACACCGAAAGCAGTTGTTGGAAACTGCTGGATACATTTTGTGGAGAATGTCTGCAATATAATACGCCAGCCAGCTCAACAGAAATGCCATTCTTTTAGAGTTTTCTACCAGTAAAGATTTATAACCTACCTCTGCAATTAGTTTCCACTGGCTCACTGATAGCTGGCATTATGTTTTTTCTAGCATCCTTAAAGAAAAACTGCTAGCTCTAGCTTACTGGAAACCTACTTGAATGTTTTATATCAAATTCCAATTCCTTGTAATGTGCCCATATCGTGAAGGCTGCTAATCGAATGAAGCTCTTGTGTCTGATTTTTGTAATGAATCTGCACAAAATGCTTTATCTTATTAAAACTTAGAAAGTGTTGCAGAAACCGGGAGCCCACTTTAGCAATTACATCTCTCCATGAGATAAATTTCCCTTGCCCCATAAAGACACCAAAAGTTTTGAAAGCCAAAGAATTCCAGAATCTAATCTCACAAGCTGCTAGGGAGAGACCCAAGTAGCTGCCCTCCTCTAACTTTAGTGAGAATCCCATCGGAAGAGGACTTTTCTCGTTTACCCAAGACAACCATCCAACTGTGTATATCACACAAAAAGTTATACCCAATTCTTTTTGGAAGCTTAGCTATTTTTAAATACACTGACACAATAATATCTGATTCCTCAATCATCTTTGTGATGAAAAATTTAGCTAATGCCCCAGTACTATTTACGCATTTAGAGAGAACATCTAACAAAGCTGCCTGATAATAAATATGAATATGAAGACATGCCAACCCTCCTTCTTCTTTCTCCAGTTCTTTCTCCAGTTGAAGTACCTCCAAATTCACCCTGACCGTCGTTTTATTCCAAATAAAACTTCTGAAAACTGATTCAAGTTCCTGAAAAAAACTATTATGAATTTTTATTGGTACATTAGAAAATAAGAATATTAGCAAAGGGTGGATATACATTTGATTATGGAAACACGACCTATGATAGTCCAGGGAAACCTGGACCATTTGGCTAGCATTTTTTCGTAATTCAGATCAAAAAGACTAGAAAAATGATTTGTGACCCAAATACTCAGGTATCTAATTAGAGACGCTATCTTAGCTTTGAGCTGTAAAGAAGAAGGAAGATCCTCTACTGTCACATTGAAATGCAATAATTCTGTTTTACTTTGATTTATCTTGTATCCTCCAATTTTAGTAAATTCCTTTATCACTTGTAAAGTTCATTTTATATTATCTTCATCTGGCTGGAGATATAATATTATATCATCATGAAACAATTTAAGCTTCATCATGCCTTCAATGGGTGTCCTAATATTAATATCGTAGCAATGTTGAATTGCCAAGGGGTTTGATGATAAATGTAAACCGAATGAGTGAAAGAGGACACCCTTGACGAGTACCTCTTTTTTCGTAACCGATTCTGCAACATTGGAATTCACCGACACCTTAGCTTGGGCTCCTTTATATAGATTGGATAGCATTGATAAGCATTGGGCAGGAAAACTAAACCTCTGGAGGCAATAAAATAAGGCATCCCAATTCACCAGATCAAATGCCTTTTCGACATTGACCATCAAGACTAAGGCTTTGCTATGATTCTTTGAAAAATAATCTGTGGTCTGCATTAAAAACTGGGTTTTTGACACCATTAACCGGCCTGCTATAAAATCGCTTTGATCTTCATGAATCGGCTATTGAGCAGCGGGCATTGTACGAACCGCCCAGATCTTTTTTAACAATTTATAGTCTGAATAGAGCAGGCTGATCGGCCTATAAGAATAAACAGAAATAGTTTTTTTATTCTTCTAAAGGAAGGAAACTATTGTTGCTTCTTGAAATGTGGGAGGGATTAATAAAATTAAGAAGATCTACTAAAGATGTCCCAAGCTCGCTGAAAAATATATTTTACAAAATTCTGTAGAAAAACCATAATTTCCACATGCTTTGGCAATAGGCATTTACTTTAAAGCATGTTAAATCTCGGTTCATGTTATGGGTTCCAAAATTCACTGGAAACGTGATTTTGGTACATGATGAAGAGACATATTCTCATAGTACTCTTGAATCTGACTTATTGGCACCATGTATTGAGTCTGATAAATATCTGAGTAATGCTGTACAAAAAGTTATGCTATCTCTTCCTGATCGTGTACTAATTTTCCTGTTAGTGGACTCTAGAGAGACGTTATTAATGCCTTTTTAGTCTTATTTCTTCTGGGCCAAGCCAGGAACTTGCCGATGTGCCGATGTGCTGATTTTCCTTATATATTTTCTGATGGTAGCTATTGGAATAATTTATTTCTTCTAAAATAAAGAAATCTCTAAGATTTTTTTTGCCGTTTCTACTTCGCAAACCTCTGACTCGATCCCTCCACTTTGCTCCCTGGCACCAATGGCAATATCTAGAGCTATCTGGAGATCTGCTATCTGCTGAGAACGTTCTATTCTTAGAATTGGTTTATATGCTATCACTCTCCCTCTTAAATTTGATTTAAAAGCTTCCCAAATTGAAAAATAGGAGGTTGTGTTCTGATTAATAATAAAAAAACTCAGCAATGAACTGTTTCATTTCAGCTACCCATTGTGAATTTGAAAGCAGAGATCTATCCAGTTGCCATCTTGGTCTGTCCCTATGATTTAGACTTATCACTATTTCTAGGGCGACAATGGAGTGATATGGAAAAGCATTAGCCCTAATTTCTGACTGCCCCCTACTTAATGATTTAGAAACTAAAAAGAAATCGATTTGTGAGGCCCTCCTAAATCTGTAAGAAAAGCATGTATATTGTCTGACTTCTGGATGGTCCTCTCTCCAAAGGTCCACTAGCTGAAAATGTGCCTTACAAGCTTGAAGTAGGTTTTTTGTTCAGGATTTAAGCTGTTGTTTAATATTATTTGAATTGTCTTTAACCATATTCTGGATAAAATTGAAATCCCCACCCCAGATCAAAGGCCCAGATGCCCACAAGGCAACATCAAAAATATTTGAAAGGGAATCAGTCTCTCAGTTGTGGGGCCATAATAATTGATGAGATTTAGATCTTGACTACTAGTTGTTACTTTGACCCAAATCCACCTTCCGAATGGATCCCAAATCACTTCCTTCAGGTCCCAATCAATACTATTTGCTAGAAAAATTGCAACTCCCCTTACTGCCATCTGAGCAGATGGGAAAAAAAGTATGAGAAAATCTTTCGGGGGTTGACAGCTTTGGAGTACTGCTTTGTAAATGGGTCTCTTGTAAAAAGAGAATCTATGACGAACGAAATATCAACCAGTCCATTAAGCTGTTATATATTTTTTTGTTTGCTAACCCGTTGATATTGCATGAAAGTATCCTAACTTTGAATTTCTTCAAAGACATCATCCTGGAAGCTTTGCATTATAACCGTTTAGCACCCTTCTTATAACATTTAGCAGCCTTCCTGCCAATGAACTCATGCCTACCATATTTTATCAATGCTTCCCACTCTAAATGTATCTGCTCTTTTTTCCACCCTATCTGCCCTCCCTCTAAAAAATCTGCGTGTCCCCCTCCACCACCCTTATACCCCAGGCAGAAACCCAGCCCTAATGGGAGGGGAAGAGCCCACCATACCCTCCCAGTGAAAACGTATGTAAGATTGGTGTCATGACATTGCACCTTTGCACCCTTTCAACTTCAAACCACCCTTCCACCCCGTCTTTACGTTTTGGAAATCTGATGCGAAAACTCCAGAGCTTCTGCAACCTAGGAAAACAGATGAAACTGCCTTTCCGAGAGAACTTTCAATTTTGAATGCTGGGCAATGCTAGCCTGTACCCCTTGTGCTTTATATAGATGGAGCATATTAACAAAGTCCTTTCTGCGTCTAGCTGCAGCAGCGGATAGATCTAAAATAATCTGACACAGGGTCACTTCTTGTGAAGAAAACTGGCTCTGCTGTGTCACCTTTGACAGAACCAGCTACATAATTCTATAGTCCCCAAAGTTGACAAGGATTGTCTGTGGAAATATCGAAGTGGATGAGCATTGTGCTGGAACTTGATGAGCTCTCATTAAGGTTACGTTGCCAGAAAAACTTAGCAGAACATGGGATTTAATAAATGTCTCCACCCATAGATGCAGTTGTTGGCGGCCCTCGCAGCCCTCTGGAACCCCAACAATACGAAGATTGCAGCGCCGTGAGTGATTTCCTAGTTCTTTAATCTTGTTTTCTAGTAGGGCCTGCTGTTTAAGAAATTGGCCAATTTATTTCTGGGTCGTAGTAAGTTGGTCTTCTAGCTCTGAAATCCTAGATTCCACCTCCTTTACTTTCCCTGGAAGCTGCGTTGTTGCGTCCTCAATTTTATTTAACCTGACATTGAGGGCAGCAGTTTCCAGTGCTTGAGAGATCTGCAATTCCTTTATCTCATCAAGAATAACGTTGAACATATCCTTGACTTCTAATTGGAGTGAGGGGCTTCAGTAGGCTGCTGAGAGGCTTGTTGCTGTGTTCTATCTCCTTCCATACCTGTTGTTTGCCCATCCGGATTTTTTGGCTGCAGTAACTTGAAAGTCGCTGCGTGAGGACCTTGTGAAGATATTTGGAGTTGTCTGTACACCTGATATATCAAAAACAGTTAGCAAAGGTGAATTTCCTGAGCCTCCTGTATGAGAAACGTCTGCAATATCTGCAGCAATGGAAGACTTAGCTTTCTGGAGCAGATGATATTCCTTTAGTAGGGCTGTGTGCTGCTCTAAATCTGATTCATGATTTAGCAGCATTTCTGTTGTATCTTCACTAGTCCCTTGCTTAGATTTAGGAGCCTTTGTATCCACCAAATGTTTGCGCTCTGTCTGTGCTATAGATTCTGGCAACTCAGGATTAGAATATTCGGTGGCATCAAATTATCCTTGTCATCTCGAATGCCTGGGCCTTTATTTGTAGCCATCATTAATTCCTTGCATAGGAGGGAGGTATGACTGGCTCGAGCTGCTGCCTGCCCTCTATGTTTTTTAGCCTTTTGCGCCAACGTGCAGCCTCAGGTTTGGCCAGGGCACCTGATGCCTTGGAGTGATTCCTCATAATTATTTGGTGACTTCATAGACCCACCCACCAACCGCAACAGGCAGTAAATCTAGTGTTTCACAGAAAACCGCAGGTTGAGATCACAGAAGCATTTCCCGTCTCGGATCAAAACCAGGTGGTCCAATGCTGCTAATGATCCATTGGGTTTAAAGCCAAATTGAGTTTCTTGAGCATTTACAAGTTATTAAACATAGTTTGCTGGAAAGATTTTAAAAGCAGACTACCTCTGTCGCTGGGCTACCTCCTAACACACCCTCAGCGCACACCAGGGTGCCAGCAGGAACTGGAGACAGTCTCGATCAGCCACAAAAAGCCAACATCTGCAATCTCTACAACGCCCTCCGAATTTCACGAGGGCTGGAATGTGGACCTCTGAGCCGGGGGAAAACAACAATTGCTGGTCGCTTGAATCGCAGCTCCATTCAGGGAAGAATCTCCACTCATGCTGCTCGGCGTGGATCTTAGCCTCCCGACCGGTGAGTGAGCATTCAACACAGGAGGGGTGAGGGGCTGCGGTGCTCAGCTGGAGAGTATGTGGGATCTGCCCTGCTTCTTCAGCTCCCCAACTCTCTCATTATCCTCCAAGAGCTAGAATGTCCCCAAGATGTTGTTAGCAAACCAGACAGCTGCACAGTCTTGTAGGCTTCGAACTGAAGGAGAAAGTGGGAGTAAAGAGTGGGGAAAAAATGTTTGGGTTGGCTGAGAATTAGAGGAACTGGTAAAAAAGAGTGTTGTCTAGACAATTCAATCATTTTAAAGCTAGAGTGTTCTTTTTCTTTTTCAACCGAATATACAAGTGTTTGGGTAATTCTCAAAATAAAATTTGTGGAGCAAATTTGATTTGCGAAATAGCAACTAATACATAAAATAGTGTACAAAGTCGGTGAGATAAATTGAATTTCCAACATAAGAACCTACAGTTATTTTAATTATTTTAAAGGGCTGATCATTCTTTTAGAAGGGCAATCGCCATCCTTTTTCATTTGCATGTAAGAGCCAAACACATTCACACCCTAAACATTTCTTAATTTTAAATGCCCATTAAGCGAGAAAGTCTGCAAGGAAAGGCAACTTTTCAACTGTTTAACAAAAAAGAAGAAATGCACAGAGCTCTTCAGAGATTTAACAGTTCCATTTAAAAGTACTTGAAGCATGTCATCCGCAAAGAGACGGGTAAATTATTGTTAAGTGTAGGAGTAAGTAGGTGTAACGAGAGTGCATCAAAGCTAATGTTAAGAGTTGGCGGAGACAGAAAGCAGTGGGAATTCCTACAATAAAAGTATGTAGCATGAATTAAAAGTGCTGCATAGTCCGTGTTAACAGTTTGATTGAACGTTTGGCTAAACACTAGGCTTGCTCAGTTTAAAATCATCCATTTGTTCAGTTTCCACACATAATAATTTCTGAGAATTGAAATGATAATGAAAGACACTTGTCATCAATTACATGTAATGGCATGGAATATGCACGCAGCTCAAGAAACATATACAAAAAAATCAATTCATCAGTATGCTTCTTTGTCCAGCGCAAACCGGATAGTGTTATGTATTTCATACTGATTTTCCTAAAAACATTTCCACGTAGTGCAAAATGGAGCTGCTAGTCAATAAAAGTGACCTAAAAGCCTGCACTCGAGTCCTGGACTAGCTACTTTTACAGAACAAAAGAAATAGAGAGCATCATTTAAGGTGCGTCTGTACCGAGTAGGGGTTATCGCCATGCTATTTTATATACAGAAGCTCGCTGTATGTGAATTGTTCCTGTTCGAAGCCACCTGCATCTTGACCACCCATGCTTCTTGATTGGGATACATGGCCTGACTAGCAAGGAGTTATTCCCTGTAGAGCAGGGTGTGTTTTGCTCTCAGGCAAGCAATCCCTCTTCATGTTGCTTGCTTCAACTCCCACACTCCTCACTCCTGTTGGCCTTTTAAGAAAATACGGGCACATTCACAATAAAGCCAGAACAATCTGAGAGTTTGCTGAAAAACTGCAGTTTAATTTTACTCTGGTCTTTTTTAGGTTTGACTTTACAGAGCATCAGACTACCAGAGCACATGTAACCATAAATAAACAGCAGTATTGATTGGTCAGATGAGGGTTCTTCCCCTTTGCAGATTTCTACTTTCTTAGCGTCTTGATTTGGCCATCTTTATGTCAACTCGCCTAAAAGAGTGCCTGTAAAACCCCCGCACTCTCCCACTCCCACATGTATACCACATTCACCCATACTGTTTTGCTTACCAGGACAAAAAAAAGCCAACGTACACGTTTGTCTCGTGGTGGTCATTTGTTGGCTGCAGTTTATTAGGAATACAAGGAAACATGTATATACTTTGCATATTTTGCATGTTATGTCCTGACAAACTTCCTTGTTATTGTCTCTTGGCCCTCCTGGGTCGTTTTCTTTGGTGGGTTGGTGTTGCGCTGACTTTGCGCTGGGAGGTAGCAGGTTCTGTCCCGGCGTTAGGCCACCTCGCTACCTTGTCTGACTCTTGTTGTGCCCTGCCTTCCGGCGGGGGCAGGGCTGCGAGCGCCATCTCCGTTTGCTACCCCGGTCTTTAGTAGGCCAACTTCCCAGCCGTGAGGCATCCCAGAGTGAGTGGTCCTACACACCTGTCCTTAGGCCAACTCACCCAGCCATGAGGCATCTGAAGGTGAGTGGACCTATTCTGACACACCGCTGTCCGGTGTGCCTCCGTACCTACCAATATCAGCGTAGTTCTTCTGCACGCCATCTGGGAGGCTTCCGTCTCCCCGCAGCTCCCCTCAACTACATCCTGTTCTTCCTTATTTGCTTGAGCATCTACTCTCTCTAACTTTCATGAGGCTCTCTCCTTCTGTTTTGCTCCTTGGTGCCCCCTCCGCGAGGTTTCCCGAGGGGCCTGTAGGAGCATCGCCTCTACTTTTCCCATGGTGGCTAGGCTGCCCTTGGCAACCTCTGTGCGCCCTTGCCATGTGTCATCCCAATGACCTGTGTGGTAGGAGACTTCCCTCTACCTTTAGTAATTCCTTCCTCTCCTACATTTCTTGCATTCCTTCCGCTTCTATCCTGCGAGGAGAAGAAGGGGGGGTATGCACCCCTCTGGGCTTGTTGCCCTTTATCTATCCCCCCTTTGCCTCGTCAGCACGCCCCCCCCCCCCGGATTGGTGGTGGGGGCACGTTCCCGCCCTTGGACGCCCCCTCCTGCCCCCCTCCCCTTTTTGGTGGAAAAGTCTTTTGGAACTGCACATTAGTATTACTTTAAACTTTTAACAGCCTGGCTAAATATTTGGTTGTACATTGCTTTACGCCAAGCTGTGAGCTGACAGTTATGCATTCCACAAGCCTAGCTTCCCTGACACAATTCCCCACGATCCATCACTGACTTGTTATCCTTAAAATGCGGTCTTGTTCACGCATCCGAGTCGTGGTGTCCACCGCACCTTCTTTGTACTATGGATCGGGCCCTGCGTGCTAAGGAAGCTCTGGCTTTATGCGCGAGGGGGGGAGGCCTGCTAGCCTTCCCCACTGACAGTATACGGGCTGGCCTGTCTTTAACGTCCACCCATGCTTTCTCTGTTTTCGGAGTCTAGTTACTTTTGTGTCCTCCAGTTCCTGCTTCCACTTTATCAAACCTCGCTGTCCATGAATAAGGATTTTGTGTTAGCAGACAGCTTGTGAGATTGCGTCCTTTTATTCTGAGGTCTACCATTTGAGTTATAGGGAAATATATGGAAAGGACCAATAATTCTTATCCACAGCCATCTTGTCGAAGCATACTATGTAGAGTTTTAGTATCTAATCTGTCCTTTTCCTCTCAGCTAGTTCTGTCCGGTTACAGTGCCATATTACATATTAGAGTAGGGACCCTAATTGTATTTCTGGTTCATTAATGGCAATCCTTTCTTCTTGGGGGAAGCGCTCTGAGTGGTGGCGCAAGCTCTGACTACACTACTGCCAGTGGTTCCAGTGTAAACTTGAGCATCCCTGTTTAGCAATATGATACTATGTCTCATGCTTCGTACTTGCTCCCTAATTTGATGCAAATATTCAAGCTCAGTGCCCGAGCTACTGTGGCCATATGTGCCTTCTGCTACCAGAAACATTTGCTTTTCCCCCAATGCTTTTCACCCGATAAGGTTCCCCCGTTACCCATTGACAGGATGAAAGACTGACCGACCTATTTTGGACCTACTGGTTTTCGCAATGGTTGCTCAACTGTGTTTCCCATAGTCTTCCTGCCACCGGCTGAACTGATTTTCCGCATATGACTATTTCAGGCAGGTGCAACATGATTCAAAACCTGTTACTAAATTATGCTGTCACGGCAGGGGTACCTGAACGTTTTAGGTTTTTATGAACCTTTAACGCTGTCCCGCAAAGTCGGCTACTTACCCCCAACCACACGCCCCCCGGCCGCCTACCCTCATAGGGCCCCATCACAATAGGGAAAATCAATTCCCCAATTTTTTCCCTCAACATCTCTCTCCCAGGTTCAAAATATTCGCCTAATGCTCCACTGTTTGCCTCGCTTATTATTCTATGACCAGCAGCTTGTGCGGTAGTTAATAATGGCTTTCCATTAATTTACACCCTCGCTTCTACCTATTGCAGCAAGAAGGAATTCCACAGCCCGTCCATCTGTGTCGCACAGGAAGTGAGCAGCGGGCGCTGTTCGGACAGATCCAACCAGCAACCAGTATGGCCCATGTGGCCGGCTGCGAGGGAGGCCGCGGCTCTGTGCCCTTTGTATTCACCCCTTCCCTACGGAATAGGCTCCCCTGTGCTTCGCCTCTGCTGCCTGCACGGACTAGCTGCACACACTTTGAAACAGTAAGCTGCTCGAGGGTGGCTGAGTCAGGCTGACTGAGAGCCTGCGGTGCGGATGTCCTGTTGAAGAGAAGAGGGAAAGTGTCCCGTGGTGGTCTGCGAGGATAGAAGACACTGGAACCTGATTTCCGGCAGACGTCGCCCGGAAAGGAACTGCAGAAGTGGTTTGTTTGCATGGATTTGGCTGCCCGCGCATGGCATAGAGAGGCAGCGAGAGACCGTTGACCGTGCTTGCCCTGTGGTGAGGTGCATGCATGACCCTGCCGCAGGTAGAGCCTACACTACTGTGCAGGGGTGCGGCTACTGCTGTCGTCCAGCCGGCAGCCCACTGAAGCTGCGTGCCAGTCACCCTCACTCCTGGGTTCACGCTCCTTTCCCTGTGAGACACAGCCAGTGCAACTCTTGCAAAGGATCTTGAGGAGTATTAGTGATTCATGGTGCCAGCAGCACGCGGGGTGTCATCTAGAGTCCCACCCCGCTCCCTAAAGGTTAGCTGTGAGCAATTCATTTAAATTCATTGTTTGCTTCATGCACATCATCGAATCGGTGGATAAGGAGACTGAATTGGACGAGTTTGCATCTAGTGTGCTGCACGCTGACCCACTACATTGATTAGCCATGTTACTTGATTAATAACGGTGAAGAACCCTGGCCTCACACTTTGGCCAGTCTTATGAGTTCTTTTACTTTCCTCAAATCTCCCCAGAGAATCCTATTTTTAAAATGACATACTGTGTTTCGAGTCAGAACCCCCAAATCTCTCTCCAGTGGATGTTTGCACCTTGAAGCCCATGGAAGTGCACCCCTCGCCCCTAGGATTCTTTGACAATGACAACCATCCCCTTGCAGTTCTACACTCGGGCCGATTTGCTAAGATTTCCCGCTGTGTCCATCGTATCACACTAGATGCAGCCATTACCCTGTCATGAAAGAACTGGAAGGACCTGATGGCATAAAACCCACAGAGGTGCATCTACCCCTGTTTAAATTGGCACAAAACTCTGAAGATATTGGTGCGTTTTACACCAGCACCCGTTCTTCACATTGCTGACAAATGCAGACAATAGCAGCTTTAAGTCGCGGCTATGTTGTGCCCGCTCTGCTGAGCTCACCTATGCTTTGGGGGCCCTGCCACCCGCACGGACTGGTATGGGTCAAATTGTCCTTTCTGCCCATTTTTATCCTCATACCCAACCGGGCTGGTCAGTGACTAAACTAATCTTTTACCCATCTACTGCAGGTTTCATTTATGGGGTACCCCTTCATGCACAATCAAGAGAGCTAGCCCCTCGCTTTGCCCCGAACAAAATAATGTAGGCAATGGCCTTTTTAAGCTATGCCTCCCACCTTCTGCTGAGCTTACCTCGGCTAAGTCGCTTCGGGGGCACCGCCACCCGCACTGACCAACATCCTTTCCCACGCATTGTCGTTGGGAGGGAGAGGCGAGGGGGGGGGGGGTGAGCAGACCACCAGAACAAGTATATGTGTGTGAAAAAGGCCACTTTATTGAAACAGGTACACATTAACAAATTAAAACCTCGGCCAATGCCTTACAAAACTAAACCTCACTAAATAATAATAACGTCTTTAATTTCCACCATCCCACCCCTACCCCTAATTCGTCATTGACCCCGCCCCCACCCAAGCATTACATCATTACAAAATCCAACAATGCAAACACCCCGCATAAAAATTTCAACTTATCAAACCCTCCAAACCTTATAACAAACTCCAAAGTTTGCCCTCAAACCCCTCTTGGTCCCCCAACGTATGCAACCATCCCAAACCGTGAACATGCCCAATTCCCCCTGCCGAATGTGCCAACCAAGTAAAAACCAACCACAAACTTATCAAGCCTGACAAAACAACTAAACCCCGCCACCCAGAAAGTGGGGGGGAGAAATACACCCCCCTTTCAGCCCCCCAAAAAATTACTTATACACTAAGGAAATAAAACGGAAGAGGGAAATTAACCAGCAAACTCCTGAATCTTCAAATAGCGAGACAAAACTCCACGCAATTCCAAAAGATACAAGTCCATACCCAAACGAGAAAGGTGAACACCATCATCCCGAAAAAATTCCACCACATCAAACCGGATGTCACCATGCGACACACGCCAAAACCCAACTCCCTGCAAAACTTGGAAACCTCTGAGTTAATCTTTTTCCGCGCCTTATCAATTGCCTTGGGCTTGAAAGCTCCTCTCCAAGATCTCCTAGGGACCAATTCCGTCCAAAAAACATGACAACCCGCCCACTGCTTCTTCAATAGAGAAAGATCCTTTTTTATAGCACGTAAGAGAACCACTCCCTTCACCTTGCACAGATCATTTTCCCCCAGGTGGATAACTAAAACATCAGGACAATGGCCCCCACCCAACCAGGAATTAAGAGCAGGAATCAATTCCTTCCAACTCATCCCCCCTCTACCTCTCCAAATAACATTGAAAAAACGTTCATTAAAACCAAGCAGTGATCCAAAATAGCTATTTCGTGCTTGAATCTGTGCCCACTTCACGAATGAATGACCCACAATCCAAATGGTCAGAGCCGTTGACCGGGGACCAGCCACCGAACCTGGAATGAGAAAAGCAGCATCAAATTTTAAAACAAAGAGGATGACGCAAGCGCCTCGCCCGCTTCAGGTCGTACATAGCGCTAAAAACACTTGGATGACCAACCCCTAAGCGCATGATATCTTGCCCAGACCAACCCCGATTATGCGCCTCAGTGGCTGCCCCAATTTGAAAGGAATGAGTGCCATATTTCTTTTCATCCAGACCAATGCTCTTTAACGCTTTGCGTAGTACCATGCACAATCGATAATCAGTAACCCTGGCACCATTTGCGTGCTGAAAAACGCCAGCTTCCATAGCCCCACCAGACACAGTACACCATCTCCTGGCCCACTGCAGGGGACACGTCACAAAGGGGGAGGATGCTTCCAACCAGACCCCTTTACCTTTACCTCTTTGATCTGTTTTTGAACGATGCAGCCATACATGAACGCCTTTCTCGGACAAATGAATATCCCCCCACCCAACACCCACATTAAACTTAGAACCCAGCAACTCAGAAACCCTGAATGCCCCAAAGAACACCCACACCATAAGTGTGGAAAACAGGCAAACCTCAAAATCATCAGTACAAACAAAAGGAAGTGCCTCCACCACCCGGGCCAGAGTCTGCCACGACAAGGGATTCCGAACTGACTGCTGTACACTGTGTTCTCGGGCCCACCCTTCCAACAATCTCCTCCTTACTTCACCTGCTGAAGGAGAGTAATCCCAAAGGAGTTTACCCATGAAAGAGATGCCCGCTAACTTCCCAGCAATAGTAACACTGGATAACCCTTTATCAATCAAGTACAGAATAAATTGAACCACATCATCCAAACGCCTCCAGCCAGGTTCACGCCTGCGAGCTCCAGACACCGAAAATTCCCTCCAAGCCAGGTCATATGCGGCTTGAGTAGATGAAGACAACAAACCTACCACCAACTGTAGGACCCTGTGTTGCCGACCTCCCATAGGTGCTCTGGCATGCGTGTCGGTGTCCTGTCCGCCTCCGAGGCAAGCCCATGGAACCTCTCCCACTGCGAACGAGACAAAGCATCCGCAATGTCATTGTCCACACCAGGAATGTGCAGAGCCCTAAAGCTGATGTCATACCTAAGGCACCCCAACACAAAGACTCGCAGCAATTTCAGAATCTGGGGATCCCTGGCAGACTGCTTGTTAATGATGTCCACCACAGCCCAATTGTCAATTCGAAACAAAACCTTCTTGTGAGAGAACTCCTGCCCCCAGAGCGTCAAAGCAACAACCACTGGAAACAGCTCCAAAAAGGCAATGCTTCTGCCGCCATTCTTCCACTTCTCCGCGTACCACCTGCCTTGCCAATACAAACCAAAACCATCACTGCCTGCTGCGTCTGAAAAAATGTGAACCTCCCACAGCCAGTCCTCCTCACGAGCCAAAGGAACCCCATTAAAAGAATGCAAAAAGGTGGACCACATCCGCAAATCCTCTTTCACTCCAGCAGTCAGTCTCACGCGGTAATGAGGCAAATGATGTCCCGACAGAGCCCTGCCTAGACGCCTACAGAAAGTTCTGCCCGCTCTCACCACCCTGCAGGCAAAATTCAAATGACCCAATAGGACCTGCACCTCTTTTACTGTAACCTTTAGTTTTGCCAACATTGTCTGTAGAAGATTAAGCATTTTCACCTTCTTATCCTGTGGCAAGCGAGCCTGCATGGTTCCAGAATCAAGCTCAATTCCCAAAAAAGACATGGTCGCGCAAGGACCTATGGTCTTTTCCGGAGCCAAAGGCACTCCTAAATAATCCATAAGTTCTTGAAATGTGTCCAATGCTGCCTGACACTCAGAGGATCCCTGAGGCCCCACAAAAAAGAAATCGTCTAGATAGTGTGTGACAAGGGACATCGAACAACCCATTGGCAGTGCTTTGTCCACGTACCATTTTCATTGGAAATGGATACCCAGAAGACACCAGTCTTCAGGATGGACTGGAAGCAGTCTAAATGCAGATTTGATGTCGCATTTTGCCATTTCGGCCAAGGGACCCACTGCCACCACCAAAGACATGGCCACATCAACAGAAGAATAGGACACTGAAGCTGACTCTTCATCAATGAAATCATTCACTGATGCCCCTTCTGGCCATGATAAGTGTTAAATCAACCTATATTGACTAGGCTCCTTTTTAGGAATGACCCCTATAGGTGAAATTATCAAATCTTCCAAAGGCCAAACGTCAAAAGGGCCTGCCATTCGCCCTTCAAACACCTCTTTATCCAGTTTGTCCTGTACTACTGTTGGAAGCTCATCAGCCGATTTCAAATTGCTGGACCAACGCCGCACACGAGGACCTGCATATCCCAATCTGAAACCTTCACGAAAACCTGTTAACAAAATTTCTTGAGCTCTCACATCACTATACCTGTCAGAATGTCAGCCAACTGGACCAATCTAACCGGAGTACGAGCCTTTGGGCCCAACCCCAGTAGCACTCTTCCCCCCTCTGTTTGCATGGGATTGTTGGGAGGGGCCGGACGTGCCAGCACTCTGCTGTGACCACTGTTGCCCCCCTGTCGCTCTAGGCCCCCAGCATTTGACTGAAGGGTGTTTCCTACCACATTGGGAGCATTCATGTCGAAATCTGCAGAATTCCCTTGAACACAACCCTTTGTTAAAATCTCAACAAGCCCCCCTCCTGACTGCGTAACTGCTGTGCTTCCCACCCCTCCCCTTGTGGGCTTTCCTTGAAAGGGCCGGTAAACATAGCGGTAAGCCACTAGCTGTGAAAATGGTCTTACCACCCACTGAAACACCCATCGTGTGTTGCCAAAGATCAGTGTCCAATTCGCCCCACTTGGCATCAGGGTCCCAGGGCATACGGGCCCTGAACTCCTCATCATATTGTGCCCAAGCAAAACCACTACCAGTGATCTGCGCTTTCCTGATAACATCCATGTATTTAAATAATGCAACGCAGCGCTCTGGAAACATTTCGCAATACACACTAGCGTAAATTAAAAATGCTGACGTCCAGTTCTCAATAGTCAGTGGTACCTTAGGGCGCTTAGCTAGCTCATACTCTTCCTCCTTTGAGCCTTCCTTAGAACGGACTTCCCTATGTAGCAGCTTCAAAAGCTCCACATACTCACCTTTCCAAATCCTTTCTTTAGTAGAAAGCATCAAATGTGCTCCTAAAGGCTTAGTTACACCCATGTAGGGTAATTTATAAATTTTCAATTCCTTGCTATGCAAAGGATCTTTCCCGTCCCCTACGGACTCAGTGCACGTGCCACTGTCAACCTTGGCGGCCGCCTTCTCACCATCACCTGTACCTACCCCCTGTTCTTTAACATAGCGACCCTTAAACAATTTACCTCCTGACTCACCCTCTAAAGACTCACCCCCGATCCCCATCGACACCATTTTTGGTTTGGCCCGTGGTTCACGAAGCTCACCTGGCTTTAATTCGGGGGCTTGCCCTGACCCCGACCTCCATGCCATTTGGTCCACGTTGTCCACAATCCGAGGAACCCTTCCTGCGGGGCCGCGCTCTCGAGTTGGTCTGGACTCCACCACTTTCTTTGCTTGCACCGCCACCGGTGCCTGTAAAACACTATGAGAAGCATAAAAATGCCCCCCCCCCAGACACAGTATCCCGCAGTTCCCCTTCTTCAGGGCTTTCCTCATCATAGTCCGAGAGTAAAGATTCCTCCATCCGGGGAGGGCTTGGCGCCAACAACCTTTTATGAGCTTTACCAGGCTCTACCACACTTGATTGGGCCTTACCAACCCTCTGTTGAACACTCAAGGGGGGAGCCGACTGTACGCGCCGGTACTCCCCTGACTTTTTACTACTCCTGTAAAGATTTGCAGCAGACCAATCCATCTTCCGTGTGTGAAGATATGTAGGGTCCAGCGAGGTCGCGCTGGACCTGCATCTGCTGACCGCGCCGGGATGCCGCGCTGGGTTCCACCCTCCCTTCTCCTCGGTAAAAATGGGCTGGACTCCGCCCTACCAAGTCTGCTGTCCCACGCCGGTCCCTAACCTGAAAAGAAAAAGGCTGCACTGATGTGCCGGGACCCTGACTACAAACCACACCAGACCAACTGGTCCCCTTAAAACGTCTCCCTGCATGATCCTTCTATCTTTCAACACCACATCACCTGACAGGAAACAAACCCTACCAGGAGGAGGGGAAGGCTCCACCATTTCCTCCCCACTGCTCCAATCTAAGACAGCCTGCAATACAGCCGATGCAGGGCCTAGAGATTGGCCTCCAGAAGCCACCTGTTTCTGCACCAAAACATCAGGAGTCTCCATCACCCGACTCCCCAACTTAGGGTTATCCAATTGAACAAAACGCCCTGACTGATCCTGAAAACCAAAACAAACCCCACTTCTACCCCTACCAGATTCACCCTCAGACCATGAGGGAAAATATCCAACCCTTCCCAGGACCCTGCTCCCACACCAAGTCCCTTTTTCACCACCTCCTTAGAAGAAAAAGAGCCTGCCTGCAACAAATTAAAAGGAGCCACCCTGCTGGACCCTAAGGAAAAAACTGGAGAAGTTTACCTGCCTGTTTCCTGTCCCTGCGCCCCAAAAGACATATCCACCCAACCCCCTGTCTGAGCCCACTCTCCCTCCCCAACTGACCCACTCCGAACAGAAAGTACTTCACCCCTATTTGAAACTGAAGGCGAAAACAACAAAGGGCTGAATTGCCCCATTGCATCCTGACCTAAAACGTCCTTTGCCACTTGCACTGGCAACTGCTTGTGCTGCACAATCACCTCCTGACCCCTCAAAGGCGAACGGACATGTGCAAAGGAGCTCGCTTCCCTCCCTGGCACACTAAAAAGTGGCACAGAAGCAGTCCCTGCGACCTCAGCAAAAGCCTGTCCCTCTCCTTCACACGCAAAGGTATTCAGCTGAGGGAGAGATGGGGAGCACGTAACGCGCACCCGCTCCTCCCCCCCGAGTAACAGCTTCAGATACCAGCGCGGAGGCCTAAGCAGAGCGCTTTTGGCCGCCGTGCAAAGCACCTCTCTTCCCCCGCTGCGCCGCCACAGAGCCCGCCCGTACTAAAGCGGCCGGAGCAAGAGATAGCTCCTGCGGCATCCCAGCAGTCAAAGCCCCCACCAACGCGGGTCTTACCAGCACCAGAGACCGCTGGGCTTCAACGTTCACCGCTTCCTTCGTCCTTGACTGTGCCGACTTCTTAGTACAAGAGCTGCCACGCTCGCTCAGAGCCCCCGAGCGGGAGCGCTTGGGGGTGACACAAGCCGCCACCACAGCGGCAGCACCGTCGGAAGATTGACGGTGGGGCTGAGAAGGGACTTCCATATTACCAATGACCAGGTCAAGTCTCCCAGCCTCACTGAGAAGCCGAATGGCTTTCAAAACCCTATAGTCTTCAGCCGCCATGATTCTAATTAATTACGTTGAAAAAGACTAATTAAATGCAGCGCCAAATTACCTCAAGAAAAAATTCGCTAAGCTAACTCCCGGCAACCAGGTCACCAAACCTAAAATGGTGGCCAGGAGGAGGAGCCAGCAGCATTTATGCTTGGGAAACCTCTAGTAGGAAAAGAAAGCCCAAAATACTAAAAACGCCCGGGGCCTGAGCAAGCCTGACCCTCCCAAACTGCCCGGGGTGGGGACCTCCCAAAACCCGGCTGACCCCGCCAAACCCCCCTTCAGGCTGCAGGTGCTGGAAGTTGTGAATATCTGTGCCTTTGTTAATACCTGCACAAGACACCCTGCTTTTCCAACGAGGGGCCAGGTGAAACTCTAGCTTGTTGCTAGGCATGCCGTCCTTCAGCCCGTCTGCTAGTCTCCCAAGGTAGCTCGGTCTGCTTGATCGGGCAGGCCTCCTGCTGCTGATGCCGGGAGCGGAGTTTGGAAAGGCTGGGTGTTTTAAAAAATTCCCCAACGTCACCCGCACAGAAGATTGCAAGTGTTCGCTTCACAACGCTTACGAGACACGTAGCACTGTCTTCCTGCAGCATATCCATGTCCTCTTTGGGCCTGCAAGTGGCTTTTTGTTCACAACACTTTACTCAGACTTGCAAGCGGCTTTTGATCCGCCGCACTTGATTTGTTTCCTTTCCTTACTGCCAGCAGCAGCGGGCGATCCTTCCTGCAGCTGTCCCACACCTCGTTCCCCCTTTAAGATACTCAGGCTCCCCGGCCGTTGCCACACCTCACCCTGCTTCGGTCACGCTGCTTCCTGGGTTTACCTTGCATCGGAGCAGATACCAGCTGTAGCCCGGCGCCGGCCCCTGCTTGTTTGTTCCTTAGAGTGGGAGGGGGTGAAGGGCCCAATTCTATCGCTACCACCACCGGTATTGGTGAGATGATACCCGAATCATTGCTTCGATCTGTAGCGCAGGCGGGAATGGAGGCTGCAGTCTTGCTGCCCCGTCCACGTGCCACTCAACCTTCGCCGACCTCCGTCGAAAAGAAAATTAACTTGCAAAAGTGAAACCCGCTGCTCCTGCAGCCCTTGTTGATGCTGCTCCTTGATCCTTGTGCCACAAAACCCAACACTGATGCGGAGGGTCTTCTCTGACTTGCCGACCTCTATTGGATACCGGAACTGCATTCTTTGTCCCTGGTCCATGGAGGGGGTGCGGTGCCGGTAGCCTTACCAGTGTGAAATTCTAACTCATGTGCGATTCCCCATGTTCAGAGGCAGAAACTGGCTGCGGCACTCGAGTCTGTCCTGTTGCAGCCCTCCGGAGTTCAGCCCATGTCCCAGGCCACTGATACCGGGCAGCAGGGTTCTCCCGGTGGCCCTGCTGACCAGCGAGTTCCATGACAAATCTCTGGCCGGGAGTCTCCGGTTCTTAGTTTGTCCTTCCCCTGGCCGGCCTTCCTCTGCTCCAGGCACTGGGATAGTTGAGCCTCCGGTCCCGAGTGGAGGCGGGGTGGATGTTTCAGCGGCGGTGGTTGCTCCTGATGGCCTGCTCGCGCACGGCCACGCCTTGACTCCCGCACTGGTGATTCAACGATCAGGCCACAAAAATTTGGGCTCCGATACCGGTGCTGCTCCCCTGCTCCGATAAGATAGGAGCTTGCCTGGGGGAGCAGTGCTTATATGCTCCCCCATTCACCTTCCAGACCAGGTAGGCCCTATGTCCATTGGGGGGGTTTGTAACCCCCCTCGGCCTCCATGGGCCGGGGTGCCGGCACCTCTTCGGCGGCCTCTGTGGGGAGGGAGGGCACGGGCGTTTCCTTAGTTCCTGGGCGCTTTGCGTGCCAAAAACCGGCCCCCATTAGTTTGTGTCCGGGGGCACGGTGCTAGTTATGGTGCCGTCTCCCGAGCTCCCTTTGGGAGTAGCCTCAGCAAATCTAGAGCCTTTACCGTTGAAAAGATCTACAGCAAACACTATTGATTAGGTAGGGAAGTCCCTTCTCAAAGAAGGCCACCATGTCAGCATGATGACTGTGTAATGCGGTAGGGCCATGATCCCGCTAAACCTGATATTGTTTGTGTCTTGATGTTTTGAAAGCATGATGCTGCCTTCTTTGTCATTTGTATTGCTCCCTCTTGCATACGTGCCAACCCTCCCGATTCAGGCGGGAGATTATCGATTTCAAGGCTAGTCTCCAGCTTCCCAATTCCTGCATGCAAAAACCTGAATCCTTTGCGGGCTGCAGCTGGGACTGGTCTAGTGAGATGCGTAGTATTCAGTGCCAGTTAACTGCTCCTGCAGGCCACTGCACAATATTTTTGTCACATACTCTGTCCTGCGCTTTATCCATGCTCCCGGCAGGCAAGGGAAAAAAACATGCATATGCATTTCTGATATCCGATCCGACAGCAGGGCACTAAGTTCCATACATGACAGTCAATGGAAGAAAAAGAAATTCATGATTTTTTTCTAAAATCTCCCACTTTCAACTTCTAAATTGTTGGCATGTATGCTCTTGCACACTCCTGGCTGTTGAAATTCTTCTCACAGAATGGGCCTTGCAGGGTACCTAATCACAGCAAAAACTTGCCCTTTTTCACACGTCCCAGGTGTGGTAGAGAGAATTTTATTTATTTATTTATTTTCAAAGTTTTATATAGCGCGGACAAGATCTTTGCAGATATCAGAGCGCTTTACAGTAAATACGGGGTAAGGGAAACAAACGGGAGATTAAGCAAGCTTGTGGGTACAATATAGTAATGGGTAGAAGGTGGGAAGCAAACTAGGATAGTAACCAGATAAACAACTTGTGAACGAATAGACAATGAGAAAGGCCGGCAAAAGCAAACTTTTAGGTACAAGATAGTAGTGGGTAGTAGGTGTGTTACAAACTAGAGTACTAATCTGATAAACAACTTAGTACAATAGACAATCAGAATAAGCAATAATACAAAGTCTGTGCACAGTCTTCGGTACAACCAAAAAGGGTTCAAGTGCGACTAGCCATAAGGATGGCTTTTGCTCCTTTCTTAAAGAGTGCAGTGGAGGAGATAAGCCTGGTTTCGGGAGGGAGGGCATTCCAGATCCTGGGGGCCATTCCTGAGAAGGAGCGCTTGTAAGTTTTTTCCTTCCGGAATCTTCGAGGTTTAAGGAGCAGATTCTTTGTGCTTCTGTTGTTTCTCGAGCCTCCTGATAAAGTCAGCTTTTGAGTGAGGTAGCTGGGAGACTTGTGGTGTACAGCAATGTGTGTCATACAGACAATTTTCAACTGTATTCTGGCTTCAAAAGGGAGCCAGTTCAGGGATTTTAAGTCAGGGGAAATATGCAAGTGTTTTCTAGAACAAGTGATAAGTCTCGCTGCAGCGTTCAAGGAGGCTCTTAGGGGTGCTGGTGTTGATAGGGGGAGTCCGCTGAGAGCCACGATTCCGTAGTCTATGCGTGGAATGACTAGGGCTTGAACTGCAGTTTGGAAGTCCTTAGCTGGGAGGAAGGGTTTAAGTTTCCTCAGAGTGTTGATTTGGAAGTTAGCTCCCTTAGTTGCTTTGTTGATATGCTGCTGCATGTTGAGGTTGGCGTCAAGAGTGATGCCTAATAATTTCACGGAGTCTACGATGGTGGGTTGGACATTGAATGCAGTTAGGTGCTTAAGCCAGGTTTGAGTGGTGGAGATTTTCGCCGGAGGTGAGATTAGAAGGAACTCAGTTTTCAGAGCATTTAGTTTGAGATGATTATCGGCCAACCATGATTGGCTGTTTTTGAGCGTGGAGTTCAGAAGTTTGATGTCTTCCGGGGATTGTAGTTTGAGGTAGAGTTGAGTGTCATCGGCGTACATATGAAAGTGTACATTAGATGCTTGGAGCAAGGTGGTGAGTGGTTCCATGACTAGGTTGAACAATGTGGGGGATAGTGACGATCCTTGAGGGACGCCTAAAGAAACAGGCACAGCTGGGGATAGCACGTTGTTGATCTTGAACTTCTGAGAACGGTGATGTAGGAAGGAAGTGAACCATTTGAGGACAGTTCCCGATAGACCCATTCTGGTGTTTAGCAGCTCAAGTAGGTTCTCATGTTTGACGGTGTCAAATTCTGAGGAGAGATCTAGTAGGATGAGGAGGCAGGAGTCATTGCGGTCTAGGATGTGGAAGGCGTCGTCAATTATGTGTGTCATGGCCGTTTCCGTACTGTGTCTTGCTCGGAAACCTGATTGATGTGGGTTGAGGAGGTCAAACTGATCAATGTGTTTAGTCAGTTGGAGTTGAACGCATTTTTCCAGCAGTTTGGCCAGGGTGGGGATATTGGTGATAGGGCGGTAATTGTTAAGGTCAGCAGGGTCAGCTTTAGGTTTCTTGAGTATAGGCGTGACTTGCCCCACCTTGAGAGGGTCAGGGATGAGACCTTGTTGGAGGGAACAGTTAATGATTTTAGTCCAGAGTGGGAGGAGCAGGGGGGTGAAGTCTTTTACAGCATTCGCAGGTAAGGGGTCAGTGAGGTGATTAGAGGGTTTCAAGGTGCCCAGCAGTTTGTTAATTGTTTCTTCTGAGTAGGTGTCGAAGGATGACCATGTCGCATTGTTTTAAGGCTGAGTGGAAGTTATGCCGTTGGGGTTGGAGTAACGGCAAACATCATTGAGGAGATCGCTTCTTATAGTATAGGTCTTTGTCTTAAAGAAAGCAGAGAATTCTTCACAGGTTGGTATATCGCTTGATGTGATGTTTGAATATAGAGGTTGTTCCTTGGTTTGAGTTTTGACTAGATCATACAATTTTCTTGGTCTATTTTTTGCCTGATCGAGCTGGAGGCTGAAGAAAGCTGATTTTGATCGCTTTATTTTCCTAATATAGGCATTTCTCTTCTTCTTAAGAATTTTAAGGTGCAGTGCTGATGGGTCAGATCTCCAGGTTCGCCCAGCCATTCGCATGGCACGCCTCTCTTCATTGAGTCTGCCATCTTACCATGGGTTTGAGTTCTTGGTTGAAACTTTCTTCAGTTGCAGGGGGGCGACTTCGTTGATAATTGCGGTCATAGAGTTGAGGTAGAGGTCGGTCAGAGATTGGACGTCTGATGCGCCGGTGGGGGGAAGGAGGAGACTGCAGCTGTGTGAAGGCAAGGAGTTGGGGTTAAGTTTCTTGAGGTCCCTTTTCCAGATCTTGGATTTGAGAGGTTGAGCCGGGTTAAGTTTGACTTTTTCGTTGATGTAGAATGTGATAATGTGGTGGTCTGACCAGTCGCAGGGTTGGATTGACCCCAGCTGGGTAGAGTCCTCTTTGGCGATGATGAGGTCAAGGATAGAGCCTTTGTCATGTGTCGGGCTGTTGCAGATTTGGGTGAGGTCAAGCGCATTAAGGAAAGTTTTAAGACTATTCACCACTGCATCTTTCTCGTCGTTCCAATGGAGATTGAAGTCACCCAGGTAGATTTGTGTGTTCTGCCGTCCGGAATTGGCTGAGATCGCGTCGTTGAGGTGTTGGGTGAAGGTGAGGTTGTCCCTGGGCGGGTGGTAAATGACATGTAGAGAGCATACAGGTTTGCCCTCACTGTTGACGTCGAGGCAGACGAGTTCACAAGAGGTGAGGGAAGGGGAGGTGCCTTGAGCAACAGAAAGGTTCTTCCTAAAAATGCATGCGATTCCCCCGCCCGTCTTGCCGGACCTGTTGAGTCTAATGATGTGGTAGTTGGGGGGGACAAGAATGTCCATTATGGGTGTGGAAGATTCAGATAGCCAGGTTTCCGTTAGAATGACTAGGTCAAGGTCCATTGTTATGATGAGATCTGCGATGTCGGAGGAGTGTCTAGGGGCTGATCTGCAGTTGAGTAGGATACATTTGAGTCTGGGGGTGAAAAGGGTGGTAGAGGGTTCTAGAGTGAGGGGGACTTTTCTAAGGTTATCTGGGACGGAGCTTCTGTTGTTTTGAGTGGGGGGTCTAAGGGTATTTGAGAGAATCCTGGGTATGGAGAGGTGTGTGGTGGAGGGGTGGTTAAAGGGAACTGGGCCATATGAGCGGAGGAGGGTGTGGATGTCGAGGACCGAAAGAGGATTGCGGGCGCGATGAGGGCGGTTGGTGTGGTTGCGCGCCGGGATAATGGGCTAATGTGGGTAGTATTGAGTGAGAGGGGCAGTGTGGACGCTGTGGGCCTTGTTGGGCGAAGAAGTGGTGTTTGAAGGGGGGTGTATGAGGAGGAGTTCTTTGATGGTGCGAAGTTCTTCTTTGACTTGGAGGAGGGTGGACATAATCATGTCCAGTGTAGGATTGGAGGTGGCATTGGAGATGAGAGCAGATGGTGGATGATTGTAACTGGAACTGGAGTGTGGGGGGAGGGGTGTACTAGGGTTAGTGCAGGGCTTTGCGGTATTGGTAAGTGGGATGGTATTCGGCCGGTGAGCGAGTAACTGGGTGATAGGAGTGAGAGGAGTAAGGGGGGGGATTGGGATATAAGTGAGGGCGTTGGTGGGAGGCGTCGAGGGTGAGTTGGGGGATGATTGTATGCTAGGGAAGGTTAGGGTGCAGGTAAGGTGGTGGGGGCTAGGAATGAGGGGAGAGAGAGGGGGAGGAGTTATGGTAAGGTGGGTGGTGTGTTCTGAGAGACTAGTTGGGAAAATGGTGTAGGGGCTAAGAGTGGGGGGAGGGAGGAGGGGGAGATGAGTTAAGGGGGGTGGGGAATTCTGCGGGGAAAGTAGGAGGTGCGAGGGGGGGTAGAGGGGGTGGGGGTGTGGGGGATGTGAAAGGGGGAGTGATCTATGTCTGTGATTGTGGGGTGTGAGGTAGCTACAATGGGAGGCTGGGGGTGGGGGTGCATGGTATTCTAATGCTGTACACGGTTAGGAGGGTCAGATAGGCGATTCGAGGTAGGGGGTGTTGTGTAGTCCGATGTGCTTGGATTGGAGGTCTGCCTATTGGAGATATGTTCTTTGAAGGTGGGGAACAAGTTGTCGAGTAGGTCAAGGTTCTTATCAGTGGATTGGAATAGGATGATCCCATTGTTGTAAATGGTGATGGTAGCTCTGCCTGGGAAGAGTTGGGATGGTGTGCATGAGAGTGTTAGGCCATGAGCGGATTTTCTGGTGGTGGGGATAGTGAGGAGGGAGAGGAACGCTTTCCTCCATTGTGCTCTACATGTAGTATAGAAGATGATATCGGTGCTCGTGGCTCCATTGATCAGTGAGAAGTAGGAGTCCACGAAAGGGGTTTCAGGGTGGGCCTTCAGTACGTTGTGTTTGAAGCGTTTGGTTTTTTTTGGGTGAGCTCGGGTGGGTAGTTAATTTTGTATGTGTGCTTGCCCGTGTGTTCCATGTTGGGGGAGGTGGGGTGGGTCGATGAGGGGGGGTGTGTGAGGTAGGTGTAGTTGTAGGGTTATATGAATAGGAATAAATGAGATAAGAATGATGTACGATAAGAATAGAATAAGAATTGATGAGGAGGGGTGTGTGAAGGTAGGTGTAAATACAGGGTTATGTGAACAGACATAAATGAGATGGAATAAAATAAAAAAGAAATAAAATTGGGACTAACCATCAGTGTGATCTGTGATGAGGATGACTAGTCTAAGATGGCCGCCACTGTAATAGGAGAGCATGAACGAGAAAAGTAGTCCTCCGTCTGTTCTGATGAAAGTTTGGAGAGTTTGGATTCCCTTTCTAATCTGAGGCAGGTCGAGTTGTTCCAGATTCTGGGTTGTTTGGTGGGGAGGAGATAGTCTTATCTCTGTTTTAGGTGGCCCCTGACCCCGTTGTTTTACAGCCTCGTGGTCACGCAGGGCACGCAGAAGAAGCTCCGACCACAGTGTCTTTGCTGCACAAATATACTCGGCACTAAAATTGAAAGGCATCTTTATTTCCTAGCATGTGACAATTGGCACCAGCCTATTCTTAATGGTTAATATGTGGAACTTATACTGCCAATGCAAAGCCAATGCAAACGGTTTAAACACAATAGGTGCTGAAGTGTTTGAAGCCATATTTGGGGTGGAATCAAGGCCCATCCTCTCTTAAAAAGCAGATCTAAACTGGGTTATCAGAGGGCAGACAGAAGAGGCTTAGGAGGAGGTGACTGCTATCGATCTAAAAAAGCAATTTTAAAGCATTGTCCTCTAAGCAGCCCAACAAAGAGATACGGGTAGTTGGAAAGCAAGTCGCTTGACGATTTACTTACCCCGAGGTGTCAGACAATAAGCCAGACGGTGCTTCTTTCAAGGGTCCCCTGTAGTATGTGCTGTCTGGAAAGTTCACAAGGAAATTATTGCACAGGGTGAGCACCCCCTCTCACAGGGTATGGCAGGGTATGGCAGCTAGACTTCCATGGGTTTGCCTCTTTCGGTTTAGTGTAGTGTTAGGCGCCATGTGTGCAGGGTTTAATATTTTGAACCTGGTCACGCGTACTCATCGGTTGGATACACGCTTTCGGCTCGATGCTGGAACTTATCATGGCTCCATAATTGCAATATAGAAGGACGACTATTCACCTCGACTACAGTAAAATAAGATTTGGATCTTTACTACACATCTTACTTGTGAAGAAATTGTGAACGAAAGGAGCGTTGGGAGACAAAGTGCGGTAGATACTGTGTTTTCTTAGCCTTGAAAAAGACCATATGGGGCAAAACGCGCGTCTGCTGTGAAGAACCTGGTTTTAAAAAAAAATAAAGATTGATTTGTATCTACACCACGTGATTCCTTTGGATTAAGAAATTGTATTTTGGTGTGCAAATTGCACATGGATGAAAGAAACTATTGATGTTGTGCACTGATATGATTTCCTTTTTTCATGGTTGTGACATTCTATAACACTTATGGTGGGCGGATTGTCTTTGGTTAATGCTGTAGGAGGATAAGCATTTTCATATCATAGTTGCATTTTAAAGAAATTTGAGTATCTACATGGGTATTGCTCTTGAATAATAAGGAGACAAATGCTGATGTGCAGATCAACTATAGCAAATCCTTCCTACCTTTTTTGTAAATTGAAAAGAAACTCTGTCCAAAACCACATGGCCAGTGCAATAAATGTCGGCGCTCTGAATACCAAGGCTGGTTTATATACACCTCTGGCCTCCTTATTCCACTACCAGACACTTCCTGCCCATTGATCTCACTCTTGCAGGTCTTGATTTATACCTCTGTGACAGTTTTACCATCTTTTACTTCTTCCGTCCTTCCGATCTTTGTGTTTTTCCCTCTCTTGTGCCTGAAAAATATATGATGTGAAAATATAAGTGCCAGTCCCCAAACATACAAAAATAAGTGCAGGTGGCCCCTACCCGCAAGCACCGGTTCAAATTAAACATTGCATGTGTATGACATTTCTCCCCTCATCCAGTGTTTAATTTGAAAAAAAATAAGTGCAGGGCTCTTGTCAGGAGGAATGTGTGTGCGCAACATGAAACTTTGAAAAATGCACAAAAGTGCATTTTTTAAAGTTTTTGCAAATTACCATGAAGTTCAACTTCATGGTAATTTGCTACTCCTATTAGCAAAATCGCTCATTTTTTTACTTTGATGCATTGCATTGAAGGAATCTCAGTTTGGGATTCCTTAAATGCAATCGCAATTTAAGGAATCTTAATTTAGAGATTCCTTAAATTGCGACTTTTGCATTAGGGATGATGCATCCCAAATGCAAAAATTCCGGTCGCAAAGTAGCATATTCTGAGAATCTGCCCGTTTGCGAACGGTTTTTAGCTTGATGCATGTGGCATTCCCTCTTTCCAAGAAATGTGGCAAATCTAATATAATTAGTTTCCTTCAGCAAATTGAAGTTAAACATTTTCAATGAATAAACAATGGTGTGATTAGTTGTCTTTATATTTAATATACACACACACACACCGACTCACCCACCCCTGACTCCTCTGAAAGGAATACATCTATATATATGCAGCTGACTAGCAGCATTCAATGGAACCATTAGGTAGTGTTTCTTATGTGACATGAACAATGTTAGAATGGGGGGGAGGGATGTATGACGTTACAACGCATACTTTTACAACGCATACCATTACAACGCGGTATTTACAACGAATACCGTTACAACGCATAGCGCTTAGAGGTGCTGGATAGTGGTAAGTATAATTTTATATTTCAACTCCAGTCCCCGTGGACACTAGGGAAGGTGTTGGATATAAAATTAAACTTATTCCCTATCCTAGAGCGCCCCCCAGCGCAATGCGTTGTAATGGTATGCGTTGTAATGGCTGCATTGTAGTGGTAGTGCGTTATAAAAATTGCGTTGTAACCGTTGTATACCGGGGGGGAGTCTTTAGTTGGCAGGTTGTTACCCTGTCCAAGTAGGGACCCTTCTTCCTAGTCAGGATATGGGGGATACACTACTTACATAACCCCTGCTACCTCTGTTGTTAGCTTGGAACGAGCAGTTATTTCAGAGGAAGTGTGTGAAGCAGTTGAACATAAGCAACAGTAATACAGTGAACACACTACAAAAGGACACCACACCAGTTTAGAAAAATATCCATATTTACCTGTGTAAATCAAGACCAAAACAATAAAAATCCAACATACAATAATTAAAATATGCACTTTGCAAGAATAACCTTAGAAATGCAGTTCCGTGAAGTCAGTAGCTCCATCCGGTACTACAGCAGTGCTGAAAACAACCAAAACCAACAGTTACAGTTGACTAGGTCAGTGCAGACCAGCGTAGTTCTCAGAAGACATGTATACAATACCTTTTGTTCTGGGCGACCGCAGCAGTGTGTTCCGCTAGTGGTGATTGTCGAGGCTGCGGTGCGGAGCGGTGTGCGGTTCCCTCAGGCTATCGTGCGGGTAGTGGCTCGGTGACAGTAATTCAGCAGCGTCGGTGAGATCGGGCTACGGTGTGAAGAGGGGCATGCTCATTGCAGTGCTGACGGTCATAGTGCAAGTGGCGGCGGTCATTGAAGGTCAGTGGGGCTGGCGTTGGTGGGCCACGGCTGAGGTATGGGATGGGGTGGTGCTTCGTGTAGCTGACGAGCGGTGCCCCCAGACCACAGTGCAGACCACAGGGGCAATGTCAGCTGGCAACAGCATAGTCAGTGTGACCAAGGCAGAAGTGAAGCAAGGTGGTGCAGAGAGTAATGCCCACAGGTCAAAGTGCAAGCAACAGCTTGGTGGTGGCAGCGTCATCATCGTCGGTGGGACCAGGGTTGCATGGCGAAGTGTGGCGCTGTCCTCTGTGGTGCCTGCAGGTCACGGAAACACCGGGGGTCTTTGTGACGGTATCCGGTTGCGGTTTCCCTAAGTGGCAATTGAGAAACTCTGTCCCAGGTCAGTACCCAGAGAAAGGTGAAGTCTTTGCTGTTCCTGAGACTTCTTGAACAAGTTATTAACAAATCTGTAAATGACAGATCAGAGAACCTAACCAAAGGGAAGGGCTTCTGCTAAATGTGTGAAACAATGCCCCAAAAATTAAGAAAATTCTCTTTTGAGTCTCCTCACTCACCAAGTGTTGCCCTTAGGTGACATGCTTCATCATTGGGGCCATCCCAGACAGCTACTGATTGGGGTGAGCTGCAACCTGCGGAACTATGCAGCAGCACTTTCTGTGAAAAAATGTGTAGTGCAGTGTTTGGGGGAGTGGTGATAGTGAGATGCATAGGTCTGAGGGAGGGTTGAGCAAATCTTTATGAATCAAGCATATATAGCTTCAGTCTCCGTGGATAGCGTGGTGGGAGAAATTCTTTGTTTTTTTCAGTGATCCATTTCATCTTGAAGGCTTGAGTTAATATGGATGTGACGAGGACTTGAAAAGATGCTGTAGGATCTTCACTGAGTAGTAAATAGGTTGATTTATTCTGCAGGATATCTTCAGTTGTATCTTTATAAAATCCCTGATCCATTATCACCATAGCACCACCTATGTCAGCTTTAGTGAAATGTAAAGATTCGTTCATCCTGAGTGACTTTAGAGCTGCAATTTCACTTTTAGACAAATTTGAACAAATTGATGGTTTTGTTGGTTATTTTAACAAATCTTGTTTTTACAAGGGCCTCGAACATATCAATGATCTTATGTGAAATTGGAGGAGTGAAACTACTCTTTGTCTTAAATTCATCATATTCATAATCCAGTGATGTAGGTTTGGTGCTGATAGTGAAAAAGAAATATCGAAGACGCAGTTTCCTGGTACATTTGTCTAATGCGACCTCAGTGATTAGAGATCTAGAATGGAATGTGGGTACAAATAAACTTCCTTTATTTAAGATTGAGATCTGATTATCAGTCAGGTGGTGGGATAAAATATTAATCACTAGTGTTTCTTTTGGCATCCGGATCTGCCTGGTTTTGTCGAATCAATGCCCTCTGTGGGTTTGCTTGTTCCACAGTTGATGGTTGTGGAGGGGTGTTTGCTGCTGGACTAGTTTCCAAAAAAGAGACCTTAGGAACACTAGATACTGATGTCCCTATCATACTGATACTAGTAGAGGTGGTGGATGGACCAGGGGGGCGAGTCAGATGTGTGTCACTTATGTTTGCTGAAATTTCGTTTTTGAGCATATACCTCTGCCCAATAGTATACCTCATCAAGCTGATAATCTATGGTATCTCAACTGAACTTACAGATCTTTCACTCATGGATTATGCAGTCAATTATGTGAATCATGTATTATGTATTCTTGACCTCCTCTTTATTAAGCCAGCGTTACATACTAAGTATTAGAGAAATGATTGTAAATATGTAAATATGTCAATGTTTCATGTTCCCCTGATGAAGGGCGAGTGGGCAGCCCGAAAGGCATTGGGAGCATCTTTTATTTTGATCTTCATGCTGAATTCAAGCACTTGGAACTCTTTTTTAATCACTTCTGATTTCACCACTGATCTTTGGAAATAAAAGTAATTGGATGCTTCTTCAAGTTTGGTCATTTGTTTTGAAGGAAATATACATTGATATATTGAGAATTAATTGCATTAAGAATTGTGCTATTGTTAATAATCAACACACTTATTGTATAAAATTATGTACACCAGGTAGTGACATGTAGTAGTGCACTCAGGACTCTTGGATACATATCCGAGGTATTTGCTTTCTACTTTCTAAAAGAGGCATCTAGGTAGTGACATGTAGTAGTGGAGAAGTGTGGCTCACTGGTTAGAGGAGGCAGACCTGGAAGCAGAGGTCAGCCCGGGACCAGGGTTCAATTCCCGGCTCAGCGGGGTCTTGAGTCCTAAAATGTCCATGGACTTGACAATTCTCGCTCCGGTGCCTACTCGATTCATGGGTTCACACTCTGCGACTCTGGGCAATAGCTTGCTTAATCTCCACAACGGCCCCTCGCGACGGGATGCCTGGCTTTCACCTTGCGGATACCCTGCCAGGGTTATCTCACAGGGGATTTCTAAGCAAGCGCTTAGAAACCGGTTGGTGATTTGCGCTATATAAATACCTGTACATTTACATTACATTTACATGTAGTAGTGCACTCAGGACTTTTGGATACAAATCCGAGGTATTTGCGTTCTACTTTCTAAAAGTGGCATTTTCAACCACACAACATCAAAATCATCTTTACTAAAAGATGCATTTTTACATTCTGAGTTCAGGCATACTAAAACTCCATTTCTGTATCTTGTATCAATGGGAAGTTATACTTGTAAGATGTTACAAAGTATCTCCCATTCTATCCTATTGGACAGATAGCCTTTCAATAGTGAAGAATGAATTACACTGTATTTCACTAACAGGACATGTCACACACACCAGTGCATGTACTACTTTTTACATACACTGCACCCTGCCCATAGGGGTACCTTGGGCCTGCCTTAGGGGTGACTTACATGTAATAAAAGGGAAAGGCTAGGGCTTGGTAAGTGGGTGCACTTGCCAAGTCGACATGGCAGTAAAAACTGCACACAGACACTGTAGTGGCATGTCTGAGATACATTTACCGGGCTACTTCTGTGGGTGGCACAATCAGTGCTGCAGGCCTGTTAGTACCATTTGATTTACAGACCCTGGCAATCTCAGTGCACCTTACTAGGGACTTACCAGTAAATTAAACATGGCAATTGTGGAAACACCAATCCATAACATAATTTACAGTACGAGCACTTGCACTTTAACACTGAACAGCAGTGAGAAAGTGTGCAGAGACACTAAGAGTAAAAACCAGGAGAGCAGAAAGCAAAAACACTGAGGAAACATGCCAAAAGATGCTGGGTCTAACAACCAATCAATAGTCCTGATTAAAAACAGAATTATGTCACCATCTGTTGTCTTGATACTGTCCCTGTGGTACATACCGGGGCCCCAAGCAACTAATATTCTGAAATCAAAAGGATATACTAGTGAATGTGTATTACCTTTAGAGAGTATAGACAATGTAAATAATATATAGTTGTTTATTGTCTTCCAATAAACTCCCAATAATCCATATATAGAGAATGTTACACAGTGGTTCATTTATTCTATGAAATATCTCTGTCTACGCAAACACATAAACGTGCACATCCACATTTATGTATCTAGGTATCGCATAATGTTACATATGCCGAATTCGTAATAGACGATGTGACAAAACACAATGTTGTTTTTAATTTGAATTGAGAACTGAAAAAATACATCAAATTACTTGAGTGTAAAGTTACAATACCGCCACATTCAGAGTTAACATTGCACTGTCTTTGTGTTCTATTTGAAGCTGTTAACATTTGTATGCTAAATACAGATGGAATAGTGCTAATTGCCTATACACCTTCCTGGTATGAGCACAGTGGGGTACAACATTAGAGGCATGCTTGCAACCACACTGTGAGTTAAACTATCTTTATATTGGTCAGCCCTACATTGTACATTATTCAACACTGCGGTGCCTTAAAATCTTAAAGTCAAGTTCTTGACAAAAGCTCCACACCTTATAAACATACATTTGACATAGAATTCGTCTATAGCAGTATATATTAACTATATAACAAAGGTCACATGCCCAGACATCCACTGTTGAATAATGTATTGTGAACAGAACTTTTGGATATTCTGACACTTTATTAGTAATAGGCTTTGGATTTAACCACAACCTACTTTAAAAAATGCTTCTGCAACCTGCATTGGGTGCGCTCGTCTTTACCATGTTTAACCCGGATCACTGCTTGCACCAGACACGTTACAGGTTTATAAACTGTACATCATTCAACTTTCACCACGTACAACAACCTCACCTGCCTCCAAGGCTTACAGTATTTCAACTGTATGCACCAACAAGTGTACACACAGTAATTGCATGCTGTATATAATTATAGGCCTTTTACTACTAACATTCTTTTTTTTAATGATGCAAGAGTTTATAGGGTAATGTGAATAGCAGTATCACAGATGATGTCATCAGTAATTTCATCAGTAATGCCCTTAATCAAATAATTTAAGATGACATCTGTAATGTAATCAATTATGTATTTTAACATGTTATGAGTAATCTAATATGTGAGTTCATAAGCAGTGCTTGATGGGGGGCCACGTTATAGTTAGTTCACCAACCTATAATTGTCCAATCTCAGTGTTTTTTTAGTTTTTAACCATTCATTCTTATCTCATTTCAAAACTGAACTTTAATGCCACTTTAACCTTTGCTTTTTCAGTGCATTTCTCTGTTTTTGTTTGATCATATTTTAAGTTGAGCATATGTCCAACCCCTCTCAGTTAACCTTTAACCAAACCTCCTCTTAGGACAGACAAGTATCCAGCTGTGACGTGCAGAGTTAGGGGGTTGGCCATAGGGCATGGTGTCTAGACACGACGTGCTCACAGCTGCCCGTGGGCAGGTGATTTTCCCCCACAAATGGGCAACTCCCCGTTGTGCCCAGCTTTTAACCATGTCAAGCAAGGGATTGGCCCTGTGACTATCCTATTAGAAGTAGGCAACCCCTACGGTGTACCTACCGTCTATGGCCTGCACAATGGCAGTTGGTCGCAAGGTCTTCTAACTTAAAAAAACTTTTTGGGTACCATGGCTTGGGTTAGAACTGTTGTGCCAGACAGGAGAGCCTCACTCGGTACGGTGAATCATGCCAATGCAGCCACAGTTCCCATGACCAAATATAATTTTATGATAAATTTCAACCTAATGAAGTGACCCTTAAGTACTCCTTACTTGAGTTTGGGAGAGACCTAGTTTCAGGACTAAGGCACTGAGCCCTGTATTGGCAGCTGCACAATTTTCTCTCGTGTTGCAGCTAGCCAATCAGATGGTTTCAGTTCTGCAGGCTTTTCTCTGGAGCCACAGTACCAAAATGTCTGACAGACTAAAAGCTCCAGTGGCAAACTAGAGACTGATATTTTCAAAGATGTTTGATATAGTAGGCACTCCTACGATACCCGGTTCAAATGTCTCTAGCTTTTTCTGAATGTCAACACCTTCATGCCCAATATAAGCCATCATTTAGATGTTAATTTCTCAAAAATGGCTTCTAAAAGTACTAATTACATCCACCAAATAGGAGTACTACACAAACACTATAAAATTGAAGACACAGAAAGAAAATAGATCAGGGAAAGAGAATAAGACAAGAGAGAGAGAAAAGAATGACAATGGATGTCTGCACCTCTCCTTTTCTTTCTGTCTGATTCGATTAGAACTGCAGAGTCGCTGATATCTAGTAATAATAATAATAATTATTTTAGGGTTTTGTCAAAGATCTTACAATTTTCTGTTTCTACTATGATGCTGACTATACCTTGTGCAATCTCTATAAACAGCAGAAAAAGTAGTGGCTATGCTATTTGTTTGCACATCAATTGAATAGTATTCAGAGTTTAATCATTAATTTCTGTATTAAAGCAACTTCCGAAAAGTCTATTGATCAAGCAAAACAATAGGCAGTCCAATTGTGGTGCTACCATGGTGACGGAACCCAGCCACCTAGGGTGCGTTTCCCATACTGTGTGCACAGTCTGGACAAGCCACCTAGGGTGCGTTTCCCATACTGTGTGCACAGTCTGGACAGTCTGTTTCTTCGTTGCAGAAATGACAACAAAGCATCGCTTATTATCTCACTGTGATCCTTGAAAAGACAAAGTACGTAGCTGTTTTTCAGTTGTGTAGTCTCTCTATTTATTACTCAATATGACATGATGTGGACAGTTTTACCATAGAGGCAGATGACAGGTGTGGACTTCTGTAAGGCTAAATGGATTGTCTGGTATGTACCACACGATTCAGCCGGTCTGTAGCAAGGTATGAAACCCCTTTTAACTGCAACAGCTGAAACACTGTAAAACATTGTGTGTCCTCTAAAATGCATGCCAGTAAGCATGAATTTGTTGGCCCCAATTGGCCCAGGTAGTATGTTGCTTACAGTTGTCACCACATGTTGCAAGCCCCAGTTAAATAAAGTGCAGCAGGACCATGATAAGCCTGTGCTATCCCTCAAACCGGCTCACAGGACACCAGACTATTTCATCTACAGTATACTTATGTGTTGTGTTAGAAATGGGGTTTCTGGTTGTCTGGGGTATACACCTTAGCCAGGCAGGACCCACCACTCTAGTCAGGGCAAGAAAGTTACGTATCTAAGATAACCCCTGCTCACCCCCTTGGTAGCTTAGCAGAGCAGTCAGGCTTATCGCAGAGGCAATGCATAATGCTTTTGCACAACACACACACACACACCAATGACACACTAGGCGCACCACAAAAAAGAGATTCCACGCAAGGTTATATAAAAATATCTTTTGCATTGTACACAAAACACATTACACCAAATTCACATTAATCACTTTGCCAACTAGGCAAGTGTCATGACATCACACAGATTATAAATCACTTTGCCATAAGGCAATGTCCTAAACATAGCATAGATCATAAATCACTTTTCTCCAATGCAATGGTCATAACATCAAAGATAGTGTACTAAGGTAATCGCTCATAGGTTACACATGTTAGAAACCATCATTTTTGCATAACCCCACCTTACATCATCACTGTGCACACTATGCAGTTTTTGAAGAAAAAAAACAGTACTTATTATTTTGTTACGACAAGGCATGAACATGACATGAATTGCCAACTTTCATTTTTATATGAATTGACAATTCCAAATCACCGTACCCATGCAGGGTAACTCCCCTACAATTGCAGGAAGCCAGTGGGGCAACGCCTTTGCACTTCTACTGGTATTTGGGGGATAACTGGTCCCCCATACGTAGGTGCACTGCTACATAGGCAAAGAAAAAGTGGGAAGACTTCCCTCGGACCCCTCCCACATATGCAGACTTAGTTAGGAACAGCTGGATGCGATCGCGCGGAGCAGCTGCTACCAGCCCAGGGGATGTGGTAAACTTTCCTTGGGATGGGGGGCCTCTGTTGAGGTCTTCCCCCATAAGGGCACCAGAACAAAATTCCCCCTACGGTCTGCAATGGAACCAGGGCCCACAGTAAAAGGCCTAATCCTACCTTGGCTTGGTGGTAGTCCCACCCTAAACTGCCTCAGACCCCAGCCGGGTCAGACAGCCTGGCAATCCTGAATGCAGCTGCCTATGACCATGTGGTGCAGCTGCTGAAGACAAGCAAAAGAGAAAAGCGGGACACGCTCCCCACTGCTGGTAGTGCAGTACTCACTGCCTCGGCTCTCAGGTCAGGCAGGCGGCGTGCCTTCCCCTCAGGTAACCCCCTGGGTTCTGTGGTCATCCGGCTCTATGGATAGGGGCAGCCGTGTCGGCCCTGGGCTGCTTTACTTTTGCTACGGCAACCAGCCTAGGTATCCTCAATGCTTTCTTGGAGACGGGGCCTCACCATAGGGGGTTATTCACAGTGCGGCTGGAGCAATGAGAGCCCGGCACACTGAGGAGAGCGCTGGGACCACCAGATGGGCTCCCCACTAGCTCAGATACAGCAATCATGCAGGGGGTCAGTCAAACACTGAACCTCTCCTCAGGAACAGCGCTCACCACGCGGTAGGCAGTATGAGTCCCAAAAGGACCCCCAATGCAGAGTGGCTAAGCATGAAACGCTCCACATGTGCTGAGCGGCAAAAGTAAACTGCAGGGGCCGGTTTTTGTCAGCAAGATGCTCCACTTGCGCTTGGCAACTCATGGCTTCTTGGAACAAGGAGAAATCAGCCATGTCCTGGGAAAGGAACACAATAAAGGGCTCTTCAGTCTTTCTTCTTGCTAAAAGGGTGAAGAACAGTCAAGTCCTTCTCCTGCTCCAGGCAGGTCCTTTTGAGACCTAGCACAAATCTTTCTCCTGATGTCTTTTGTATCCCTGAGACCTCCAACAGGAGCACAGAATGCTCAAGCCCTTGGAGATTCTTCATAAGCAGGATACCACAGCAGGGTGAAAAGAGTCAGTCCTTTTTCTCCACCAAAGACAGAAGCAGCAACTGCAGGCCAACACACCCATCACACAGAAAAGGCAGCACTCCTCACTTAGTCCTACTGCTCTTCTTCTTGGCAGGGTCCTCTTTTTCCTCAAAGTAATCATAGTCCTGGGGTTTTAGGTCCATTACTTCTCCCCCAAATGGTCATTGTTCTCATTGTAGCAAGGGTCTCTGAACCCAGGCCAAACAAGTGCTGTCCTCCCTGGTGCAGCATGACCACAGAGGGCGGAGACAGCATTGTGAAAATGGAGACACAGAATATTTAGGTGCAAGCAAAACTCCTCCCACCACTTTAAATGCAGACCAGGTCGATTCAGCCCTGCAATTAGTCATCCAGGCAAGGCAGGGAACACCTCAACCCACCCCCTAGTGACTGTCCAGAGTGAATGCACAATTCAGCTCCTGTCACCCAAACACCAGATGTTGAATATTAAACAGCCAGAGGAACATAGAATGGTAAAGTAAGTAAATGCCCACTTTCCAAAAGTGTCATTTTCAAACACAGAATTTAAAAACCACCTTTACAAACGGTGTTTAAATAAATTCTTAGTTCAGAGAGCCAACACTCAATTTTACTATCTTGCCCCAATGGAAAGTTACACGTGTAAAATGTTACAGCGCAGTACCAATGATAATTCTATGGGACAGATAGCCTTTCAACAAAATACATAGTATTTCTCTATCAAGACATGTCACACACACCAGTGTCGTAATTTGACAATGGCCGGGTTAGCGCTTAGCTGTGCTACACGTTTTTACGCTTAACTTGGCCATATTTGAAAACGCCATCTTGTTTGGTACGGCGGCCATCTTAGATCATGAACGGCCTCGTGGCCAGCGTGCTCTTTTGTCCGTTGTCTGTGCAACTGACCACTCGAGTTTGCCCAGCAACAGGCTATTTTTAGTAACGGTCAAGCCTGTACATGCGCAGTCCCAACTGACCAGTCACCCCTCAGGAATGTGCCGGCAAACTGACCAGCGGGGTTGTAACCCCTCCAATGAGCTGGCTGTGTTCCAAAAATGACCATATATGTACATAACGCTCTGTAACTCTGCACCGCCTATCGTTTTATTACCTGTAAAATGTATAAAAGAATGGGTCACACCGATGTTCGGTGTGATACTTCTTGCATTACCGAAGGGTGCTGTAGGAATGTACCACCACCCCATGGGGTCTTAATAAACTTGTTCTTTGAATTTTTCAGTTTCCGTGCCAACAGTTCTTTCAATGTAAGTGGGTTATCTTCGGAGCATGTAGGCCTTGGGAACCCGATACTACACCAGTGCATGTCCTACTTTTCACATACATTGCACACTGTACAAGAGTGTCTTTTGGCCTTCCTTAGGGGTGCCTTTCAATTAAGGACAGGGAGGATTTGGGTTGCCAGGACAACATGGCAGTTTACAACTGCGTAAGCAGACACCACAGTGTTAGATCTGAGACACATTTACAGGGCTATTCATGTGGGTGGCACAACCAGTGCTGCAAGCCCACTAGTAGTATTTGTTTTGCAGGCCCTGGCACTCACTGTGCACTTTACTAGGGAATTACAAGTAAATCAAATATTGCCAATCATGGATAACAAATCATTGTCACAATTTATACATATGCACTCTAGCATTGATCAGCCATGGTAAAGTGCCCAGAATCCTATGGCCAACAAAAACAGGGTCAGAAAAATAGGAATCAAAAGGCAAAATGTTTGGAGATGACCCTGCAGAGAGGGCACGGTCTAACATGTTGTAATTCATTTTTATTGTCATAGAAAGGGTATTTGGCTTTCTCTAATGATGCGTGCAGATTTTTGGATTCTCTGAAGTTCAGTTAAATGTTCTTGTACAGAAAGAACTGAGGCAGCCAAGGGTGGCTAACTGGCTATACACTATGTAGATAGCCAGTCATATACAGAAAAAGGTGACTTACCTATAGCAGAGTGTTCAGCATTATTATATATGGGATAAAGTACACAAGAAATATATTACAAGGCACTGAGGAGTTCCATAGCCCTATAGATTAGCAAAGGCAAATGCCAAGTTCCTTTATATGGTTATGGAACTCCAAGGTGATTTACAACACAAGAAGTATGCAGTTCCTACAGAGGGGTTTAGGACTATCAGAAAGGGGGTGCCGCTTGTAGGAGCAAGGGCCATCACACACCCCAGGGAGTATAATGTTTCATCATCGAGCAGCTCCTTTTTGGCCTGGCACTGCAATGCCCAACAGGCCCCACTTGGGGGCTGTTTGCTGGAGTTCTTTTTTTGCCAATGTGAAGTGTGAGGTGTGGTGGGGGTGTAGTGGCTGAGTGTGAGTAGATGTGGAGAAAGGGTGAGCTTATAAAAATAACAGAAGGAATCCAAAAGGCTCTTTATTCACTGGGTTCCTCTGTTATGATTAAAAAATAAAAGTCAAGCCGAGAGGTCAATATAATGATCTACACCATCCCTAGTTAATGTTTGTTAAAAATGGCATTTCATCAGGACCAAAGAATCTTTATCTACTCATGTAGGGATGGTAAATGTGTGAATGCAGATAATACCATACCCTAAGTCAGTGTTATAGATATAGTATACCTACTGGGGGAGACCTAATCACAAAGTGTAGGGGCCCCAATCGTATGGGCCAGAACGGACACTCACTCTTGTACCGATGGTCAGTTGTCGATGCTCATTGGGCTTGCCGACCTACCACTCGTCCTCCCAGTTTGTGTTTTAGTCCAAGGTGACTTGCAATATCCTCATCATGTTTAGTGGGGAGCATTTTATCCCTTATAATACATGGCAACAACATCACCTTTCCCATAAACCACTTACATCCTTGGTATGTAGCTCTTTCATGTAAAATAGAGTCCATGTTTGCAAACATGAAGAATAGAAATAGAATCTGTAGTGCAAAATTTGATACATCAGAAAAGCTTTGATATATGTGTTGCAAGAAGATGTTGGAATCCATTTCATACAAGTCATTTTTTTTATTAAAGGTGCTGTAGCTCACAATGTATAGAAACATGCAGAACGCTCCTAACTTTTCTATAATTACCTAAGGAGTGAAAAAATAAACATGTTGCATATTTTCTCCAGCTGCTTCAGTTATGCTCCATGACCTGACCTGCCTTTCCCCTCTCCTTTTCCCCCACCTTCTGGCTCTGGCAACAGGCATTGTGATGTCAGAACTCAACTCCAATAAGTTATTACAGTTGAGGTCTAACGTCTTTTACTTACAATTTTCAACCGGGTTAGTCACAAGTTGCCGAATCCTCTGTATTATAAGTTAATTCTGCTAAAAATAACATCTTACTCCAATACTCTTCTTGCATTAACGTTTAATACTTTAAATATTATTCAACGTACTGTTTCAGTTGCTTTGCCTGTCCATCAATTTAAGTATGATAGCTTGCAGACAGACATTTTTTTATAACCAGTTCTCTCATGATGTAGCCCAAACGTTTGAGATAAATTAAGGCCCTCTACCTATTATTAAAACTATAGGCCCACCATATAATTTAATGATATTATCATATGCTAACTCTTAGGTTGAAAGCAACAAGGTAACAAATCAAAATATCTCATTTTAATCAAATGGTCCTCAATCACAAGAACAATAGTAATATTTGGATTCTTGGCACAGACATTACTTTAATAAGGGAGTAATAAGGGAGTATTTTATATCCGAATAAGGATCTTTTGACTTGACTAATAAAGGAGTAGCGGCAGTAGAATCACATGACTGTTGGCCCCTGGATGACAGCACAGGAAGTGACATTGCATGAGCTTTGACTGGTATCATTACAATTAGTGGCATCATGTGACCTTTGTAAACCCAGCTTTGAGACCCTGTCGGAGCTGCATGTCAACTTCTTTCTTTGGGCCAACTCTGATATTTTTGCCAGAGGATGAGCCAGCACACAGGAAAGCCTGGACATAGTTCGCAGAGTTTTTGCTACGCGGAACTCCGCAAAGTTACAAAAAAGCTCTATGAAGTTCTGCGAGTGGAGGAGTGCTGGGCGAACTGCAGTTTGTGCTGGTATTCCTCGCGCTCAGGTAAAAATTCTACCCGAGCAGCAGCTCGTGCTCATGAACTTATCATTTGCGATCACGAACTTACCGTTCGAACAGGGAAAAACCTCCTCTGCACATCGTGAAGCGGAGTTTTCCGTACTACGCGAGCTCCGCATGGTGCGGAATGCAGAAAACTCAGCGAACGGAACGAAGATCACTGCCCAGGCCTACACACAGGCTGACTTATGGAAGCCTCAAAACAGAATGAGTGTTGACGTGGGTAAAGAAGATTCCTACTGAATATGTCAGTGGAATCAATGAATTGCGAAAACAGAAGGTAATGGATATATCACTGCACACTCAGTTGCCATTTACAGAGAGACTAAACATATTGAAAATGCCATTGCTTTTTGCTCTTCCCTCTACACACATCTTCTCTCTGTCACTATGTGCTTACAGCTTCTGCTTCCTTCTGCTTCTGTCACCAAACCCAGCACTCTACTCCATCCCTCTATTTCCTTGTTCTGCTCTCTCAACTCCTTTCTGCTGATCTGTCACCTTGTATCCATCTCTTCAATGTGCATATTCATCCAGTCTCATCTGCTTCTCTTTTACAATGGACTCACCACTCTTTTCTCTTCTGATGCTGTTAACATGTGCCCATCTTGCTATTTCCTTCTGCTACTGTTACTATTAGCTCATCCCTCTGTTCACATCCACTGCTCTTTTAACATGCTCTCATTTCTATATTCTCTGCAGCCTCTACCCTTGCAATGCACGTCTTTGTCAGTTTTTGTAGGCAGTGTCTTTCCAGGCTAAATACAAAAAAAACAAAGTGATAGACGGAATGCTTGAATTAAGTTTTCGGCCACCATGCCACCTCGGTACCTCAGTTTGGACCCAGCCATATGCAAATCAGTCTTTGCCATGCTCTTCATGGGAACAGACTAGCTAGGTCTTAGTTTTACCTTGCGTTCGTCACAGAAGCCTGATCGAAGAGCAGGGGGTGGGGGGGTGCTGGTGAATAATGCGCCGTAATGACTGCAGGTAAGAGCGGGGGAGGGGTGCCGGCCTCTGCTCTCCACTCCCCCTCGCATAGTAATACCACGCATGCCGTTACAACACGGGTATTACTAAGCTTTTCCAGGCTGTGCACCAAAAGTCTTTAGTCTTTGAGTGTTGCATTAGCTACTACCTTGTGCTTGCTTTTTGAGAAGCTGTGGCCTCCCCACACAGAGAGTTCAACCCACTTCTATGGGTATAATATTCCGTACTTTTAGTCTCAACTAAGCTGTCTGCTGTAGAAAGACCTCTTCTTGAACATACCAAAAACTTACAGTGGCTTTTAAGAACGCCTTTTGCTTAGCATTAGTTGACAATCTTGTCACTCACGTTTATTATTTCATATTCATAGTTATCATTCCTCTTCCAGTGTTTATCCTTCTTTATCCTTTTGATGGGCTGAATTTTAGCCTTTCACTGCTCACAATAAGGGAAGTACATTTTCCTTTTTCATGTCCTCCATAAGAGTGCAATGTGTTTTCTATCTCTCCTGATCATGTATGTCCTACTCCAACAACTCTAAAATCCCGCCCGTGCTTTCAGTGTTGCTCCCTACCCCTCTCAGCTTGTCTGTAAAAGAACAGCAACAGGTATAATTTTGCCAGGGTATGACTAACAAGCTAGGTTTAGAGCTTCTTGTTAGGGTCATGTTAATTTAGCCCCTGTATTTCACATATCACATGCATGCACAGGCCTTGGCACATAAACGCTTTTATCATGTTAGAGCAGAGGTCTTCAAACTTTTGTTGCTCTGAGCCCCCCTTACCCAAAATATTTTGAAGTCAGCCCCTCTCCAAAACATTATGGAAAGTCTTGGGTAATTGTGAGGGTTAGGGCTGAGTAGCTCATACTTCACACTAAATGTTAGATGTATAAAAAAGCAAACCCATACAAACTGAACTACATAAAAACACTGCTCCCATTAATTGAGGTCCTCATGCTCTTGGGTCCCAATGCATTTTCGTCTTCTGTACTAATGGTCGCTGTAGCCATGAATAATAGGTGATTCGCTCTGTCTTTCACCCCTTACCCACCACATCTGCCCATACTCCATTCTTGTAACAGATTCTCTGTCCCTTACAGAAAAAATGAGCGCCCATGTGTGAACCACCTCATCCCTAATGCTCTCCTAATGTCTTGTTGTAAAGTATAAGACCGTCTTAATTGTGATGCAGTGGGTCCTTCACACTCCTGGGCTCCAATGCCACTTTACTTGCTTTACTAATGAGACCTACTGCCTTGCGAAGCAGTAAGTCTTCTCTACCCCATGTTAAAGTCCTCCTCCCATCCTCCTTTCTGCCATCTCCCTGAATCCTAAAGCTAAGGTGTGCCCACTGCTCCAATTATTCTCTCTCTTGGGCCATTGGTCTGGTGGAGGAAACAACACGGGCACAGCAAGGGTGGACTGAGCCCTAATGCAAGAAAGGAATGAGTAAAGCAGCAATGATTGGGGTTTAGTTGGGTCCTCACACCCCTGGGTCCTAGTACCACTGCAGCACCAATGATACATACTCTTCTGCCCATTCCACTGGCCAATATTTTCAGGACTGAAACCCAAAGCAGACTGTCTGCCCCTTTGTTTTGAAAAAAAGGGGAAAATATACACATTTTCCCCCATAGCTTGTAATCTGGACCATAATTCTAACAAGCAAAATGGCTCCCCACCCTTTGTGCTAGCTCCATGCTCTTATTGGTGTGCATTGGCCCCTCGCACGTTTGTCGCAGTGCCAATGCAGCTGCACTACTAATAGTAGTGGTGGCCAAAAAAAGAAATATGAACCTGCATTTCTGAACACCTTCTTCAGGCATCTATCTGAGGATGGGGGAAGCTGTCTCATTCATAAATGAAAAAAATCAGTTCCACATAGCGTGTCCCCCTCTGGGCCATCTCTTTTGATGCTATCCATGGATTTCACTCCTTTACTCTTTCTCGTGGGCCATTACCCAGAAACCACAGATGTTCGGGTGATTGGGCCTCTGAATATGACCCCTTTGGCTCTTCCCTTGTACCCTCTCAACTCACCTGCAAGGACATCTGCATGTGAACAGAGGCCAAAGTTGGCAGGGGTACGAGGATTAAGGTGCCCATTTGTTTTTAATTTTGCAAAGACTTCCCATAACCTTTCTTAAAAACAACGATCCCAGATGTGTTAATGGGGACCTGGAGGTACCTCTGCGTGAGAGTTCGAGGAGGGTGTTTAATGTGATGTAATTTATGAAATAACTTGAAGCATCATGATGACAAAAAAAGAAATCAATGTAAGGATGTTGAGTTTTGAAAAGTGTACTTTTAATGGACTTATAAAAATGGTTCCTGCTATAGGTACAGTCTGGTTAGCTATTACTAATATGTATTTTTTGAAAGCACTCGTTTTATCTTATACAGGGCGCTGGAATTATGTGATTCTGCAGCTGTGACATTTTTCGCATATTTATGGGTTTGCAGATTTGCCACATAATCCACCACCTGCAGTATTAAATGCAGATTTTAAAATATTTGTTTGAAGCTCAAATGGATCAAAAGTTACTAAGAACAAACGTGTTTGGACGCATTGGAAGCCCTCTTCAAAGGGTGACTGGACAACTTTCAGTGGCTTTTTTCTGTATTTGCTGTTAAATTGGTACTAATGAGGTGAAACCTTTGCCCAGACAGTACTACCAAGTAAAAGTAAAAGGTAAAAATAATGATGTAATACTAGTAAAAATGTGCCGCATTATACTGCATAATTTCTCTATGTTAGAGGAGTGACTGCTGCTGCATACACAGGCTGCATTTCAGGCAGGTGTATTTAGCATGGCTGAATTTGAGATGTCTCTTATCCCGAAGGCCCGCTATTTTGCTCCATGGATTACTGCAGAGGAGCAAATGCCTGGAGCATGTTACAGTCTTTGTACTGTAGAAAGTAATTGAGGCCTTTGCAAGTGGTTCTGTAATGTCAATCTCAGAAAACTGATGAATGTGAATCGCCTATGAAAGTTAGCAAAGCCCATAAACACCTGTGTAGTCTTTTTCATAGTAGTAGATGTGCCCAATTAAGGATTACTTAAACTTTCTTGTCATCCATCTTAATTTCTTGTGGGCTAATACCGTACCCCAAAAATTCTACTCATGTGATATGAGATCCATACTTGCCAATGATGGAAAAAAGATGGCGGTTTCTTAATCTCTGTATCCTGCCTTCACATGTTACAAACATGTGTCAATGGCTCAAAGTAAATCAAGATATCATCTAAACTTACCATCTAAAATACATCAGCACATCATCAGTAGAAAACTGAGAACAGGAGGGAAGTTAACGGTCTAAAAGGCATGAATTGATATTTGCACAAGCCAAACAAATTGTGAAACACAGTTTCCCATTAAGCACCTTCTAGTACTCTACCAAATGATGTGCACCCTTAAGATCAAGCCTGGTAAAAAGAATAGACGTCATTGATAACAGATACCTGTTTTTGACTGTAGTCCTATTGTGTATCCTAGGCAGTACATGTTCTTAGGTCCTCCCCTTTTTTAGTACAAACAATAAAGAAGAGGAGGCAGGGAACTGGGACGACCTAATAAACCAATTATCTAAGTTGTGATATAAGTAAGTAATTTCTCTATTTCTGATTCTGCACATGCATACACATAATGACAAGGTATGCATGCCCAGGTTACAAAACAAGTTTTCAATCATAACTTCAACAGGGAAAGAATACATTTGCTTTTTTGTTAGACAGCTGTGTAATCTATAAATTGATTTGACATTATCCCTGGAAAAGCCTCTAAATGCCGACTGTGAACTTGCTTTTATTTAATTATTGTTATTATTTATTATTATTAAATTCCTACAATAATCAGAATTAATTTATATTGTTCTTGTCACTAAATAATATTAAGATTATAGAGGGTTAACCAAGGTATCTCGAAAATCACCTTAAACTGGCAGCTTTTTTGGGGTCAAAATGATTTTCATAAGGAACTGTAGTTCCTACCAAAGACAATATGTGTGTACACAAATCCATAAGGTAATGCTGAACTATCTAATGGCTTTAACCTGTTAGGGAACATTCTTCTTGATCACATATATCTGTAACCTTTGCGCAATTTAATATCCACATTGACTCCAGTGGTATCCTGTCCATGGGAGAAAGTCATTTTCATAGGAACTTCTAAATGGTCAACTGAGATCTGCATAGTATTAGGGGTTGGCAGAGTTTGTGGAATTCCACAGAGTTGCATAAAAACTTTTCTGTTTTGACGAGGAGTTCCGCTCCGCCCTAGTAATGTTTCTATCTCCCAAAAATAAATACCTCACTTGTGTGCAGTGTAACAGTTGGAAATTTTCCAACATTATATTTTGAAGGGTGGCAGAGGGGTTTATGTTATGGTATGTTAGAAGGGTTTTATTGAACGCTCGTTCAAAGGTTGGTTTCTTGGCGCTGATGAGGCAGAGGGATCGCCAGTCCAGACTGATTCATTGTATGCACATGAGAAAAGCCATATTTTGTGGGACTTTCTGAATTTGATATTTTGATGTTTATATAAAACATTACACCTCTGTAGATGTCAGTCCGACTCTGTTCGGTGATAAACAAATTGCCTTGCAGGTTGGAAGCTTCAACATTAGGTTTTCTGAACTTCAGGAGAGCACAGTCTTCGTTTGATGGATGTGGCATTCACCTTTACCCAGCACCAGCTGCACTTCCCGTCATCTCGCTGACTTACCTTGGCGTCTTCTATGTATTTCTGACAAAAAAATTCTGCTTGACCAGAGCTCACACCCCATTCAACCAGTTACCCAATTTCTAACACAGCTCCTTTTATTGTCAAGGAATTCGATTCTCCACCAACTCTAACTTTTCTAGCTGTGATTTGATGTTAGTGGTATAATATTCTTAGAAATCCTTGTTTTTTTGTGCCAATCTTTCACAAAACCTCCACATTTACCAAAATACTTACACAATCTTTTCACACATCTTTTTCATTTTTTTTCCTTTGGCCAAGGACCTTTCACATACTTAAATGTATAGGTTCAGAACTTTCGAAGCTTTTATATTCTTCCATTGTAGGATTTGCTATGCAACTCTTGGCCACAATCAGCTAAATGTATCACTAAATCTGTGACTTCAGGACATTTTGTAAAGTACTTCCCAGCTAACACATGTGCTAATACATGGTTGTTCGCAATGGCGTACCCGTAGATACTTTTCATTTGTTTATATTTTTTCTGTTAGGCACCTTGACGCCTGCGGGCTAAGTCGCGCATTATAAGAATCTTTTCATTTCAATTAATTGTATGACTCTTGTGGCTAACCAGTTTCAACTACCAGATGAATAAAGGTGATGATACAACTTATTAAAATCTTGATAACCCTGTTTAAAATTTTGTAATTCATTACTAAAAGAGCAGGTATCTTCCCATCCGACTTTCTCTCATATAAAGCTGCAAACTTATACAGCATTAGATTAGTATGCTCAACTACTGGAATACTCAAACTGACAGCATTCCCACTCAAATAAAATAAAATAACGGTGCTTTAGTTTGATCATCAGAATATGTAATTTTATTACATTAGAAATGCAACTGGCACTGAATAAGAAGTAATGCAAACTTTTCAGAATTACCAGTAAATCTCTCTAGGGTGTTAATGATATTACAGGTTGTATTTGAGAGCATGAATGCATATAAGAATTCAAGTACCTCACTTGGGGTGCTAATGTTAAAAAACTAGAGGCTTTTGTTTCTGTGGGCATTTGTTTCTGACTTGCGCCCTTAATCTCCGGCTTCAGAAGAGAACCTAATTCTCTTTTGATTTGAAGAAACCCAATGTTAGAAATTGGGTCTCATGTTGGCAGAGGTATGCACCCATCCAAGTAGGCACCACAACGCTAAGCAGCGAAGCTGGATACACACTAAAAGATGACCTGTGCTCACCCTCTGGTAGCTTGGCACAGAGAAGCGAGGGTTATCTAAAGAGGCAAAGTGTAAAATATTCATGCAACACACACCAACTCACCCACCGTCACAAACTGAAACACCACATAAAACACTCCACCCAGGTTTAGAAACATGGAGAATATTTTTCTGAGAAAATCAAGACTCAGAGAACAGAAATATAATAAGTAGAACCATAGATATGAATTTTTAAAGAATAAACTAAAGATAGTGCTTAGAAGTCAATAGCACAAAGGGGTTACTTGAGGTCATGGTAGGCCAGGGTAAATTTAAAGTTCACACCGACCGCGATGGAGGCCATGCTGGCTACAGGACCCAGGCAGGTCCCACTGACAAAGTACCTTGGATGGAGCAAGCATCGATGTTGAAGGTTCGTTTCAAGGATTTGAGGAGGTCCTGCATCATTGTCTATTCCAGGAATGGAGGCGAAACATCGACGCTGATCCAGGCAGTCAAAGAAAGCTTCAGCGTCAAATCCCTTTACGGTACAGGCTCTGCATCAGTGTGGAGCCGCACTGTCTATCGGCATTCAGCTGTGCAGTTCTTCAGGGGTTCTCGTAGATCGGCTCCTGTGCTGAAGATCAATGCATTGCTTCCAATCAGCGCAAAGTCACCACTGCATTGATTTTAATGATTCTGGACAGCAGAAACCACATTTCAAGAGCCCAGAACTAGATTGGCACCACCTGCCAGGGCAAGATTCACAAATGGCAGAGTGCAGGTGCTGTTGCAGAGTTGAAGGAAGTCTTTGATGTCCCTGAGACTTTAGAACAGGGGCAAACCAGCAAGCCATCTGAGTTCAAGTGAGATGGGCCCAGTCCTTGTCTGCAGCAGGGCAGAGATCAGCAGGCAGCAGGGAAGCTCAGCAAAGCAGAAATCTGTTCCTTCAGAAGCAGCAGTCAGGTATAGTGGCAATCCTTGTAGCTCAGCAGTCTTTGCTCCTTCACAGGTCCTGTAGTGTAATGTTTTGGTACAATCAGAGCCCCCATCTTTACAACCAGTTTTGTGTGTGAAGTGGGGGTGACTTCAAAGCAGGTTCTTGAAGTGCAAAGTTCCCTCTTTCATCCCAGCCCTCGCTCCAGACTATTAGTAGGGTGTAATCAGCCATTTGTGTGTGACACAGGACACTGCCTATTTGGTGTAAGTGTCAGTTCCCCTTTCCTCTTTCTGCCCAGGCAGAGCTAGCAGAATGTAGATGAATGAAGATGAGTTCTCTGGCACACCCACCCTTCCTGTGTTTGTGGCTGTCTAAAGGGCATGCATAAAGTGTAGATGTCACCCATCCCAGACGTGAATTAGAGATAGACTGCAAGGCACACAGAGCAGTGAGAGCAGAGAAATGTCCACTTTCTAAAAGTGGCTTTTCTAAAACAGTAATGTGAATACAACTTCACCAGTAAAGAAGATTTATCATTACCATTCCAAAGGTATGAAACATGATGCAACTACTCCTTTCTAATCAGGAATTACAGCTTAAAAGTGTTTTAAAGAATTCCCAATGCTGGACCATGAGAGGAGTTGGCCTCACATGAGTGATAAACTACTTTAGTTGTTTGTCACTACCAGGACATGTACAACTTAAAGTACATTCCCTACCTTTTAGTCACACTGCACCTTGCTTTTTGGGCTACCTAGGGCCTATCTTGGGAATGACTTATGTGTTTAAGGCTTGGCAAGTGCATTTAAATGCTAAGTGGAAGTGGCTGCAACACAGACCTTGCAGTAGCAGACCTAAGACAGGTTTGAAAGGCTACTTTTTTGGGTGACACAATCAGTGCTGCAGGCCGACTAGTAGTATTACATTTACAGGCCCTGTTAGGCGCATTTATTTTACTGCAAGGGCAGTAAATTAAATGCGCCTAACAGGTTTAAATAAATGATACCATGTTTAGAAGAAAGAACACATTCACTTTATCACTTGTCAGCAGTGGTAAATTGTTTAGAGTCTTAAGGACCGCAAAAGGAAGGTAAGGAAAAGAGGAGATGAAGGCAAAACGTTTGGGGTGAACCTTCAGAGAGGGTCGTTTTCCAACACCCACATTGTAAAATTGTAGTCTCTAATTTCACTACACTAACTTTGTGTTGTAGATTGATTACTACATTTAGGGTTTGAGAGAAAATAACTTTTGGATGGTTCTCTTGAAGTCACATTTGGACAAGGCAATTTGTCACTGTTGCACTAACTTGGCAATTCAGATCCAACAGGAGTGGTGCTAGAAATCATACTTTCCTGAACCCACTGATCCATGCAAAGAATATCTATGCCAGACTTAACCTGCACTACAGAGGCATTGATATAAACATAAAAAATAATAGCTATCCTGAGCACCAGAAAGTGTGCGAAGAAAGTATATCCAATTCTTCTTTTTTTTATTTTGGTTTATTTTCAACAGGACTTCTTCAGAAACCACAGTCTCTCCTCTTCAGAAATCACAGAATGTTCTTCATATAGCCACAGTCAACATGTGTTTCGTCAGAACTGATGTGTATACAACACTGACTTCATCAGGGCTTTCAATAAAATCGCAAAGGTCCAAATATAAAAGTATTGTCTTCTCAGATCCTCTCTGTTTCCTCATCCAAAACAGTGGGAGTCCGAATGTGCGCAAATCCACCTGAAACTAAGAGAGTAATCCTTGAACAATCCCGGACTTTTTTGGACTGGATGATTCCAGGCTGTATATGTGGGCATTAGTGGTGGTTTGGGGATAAGTTGAAAAGTTTACACAAAAAGTCCCTGCCAGGTGCTTGTTTAATTAAAAAAAATAATAGTTTCAGTATTTAGTCAGTGTTATAGCAGTTCACTATTTCTAAGAGGTCTGGGCAGAATTTCAATTCAATTCTGCTAAGAGGAATTTTGGTAGTTTCACAATATTCTTTGACATGGAATTACCGATAATTGCCTCATTACTCATGCTCGTGTCATTTGGATAAAAAGTCCTAATGCGAGACCACATGTAGCGAGCGAGCGGTGGCAGCTCCCACTCGTTATTCTTGTTCTGCTGAATTTGGAGCTATTACTTAGCCCAAAAATGCATCCTTGTGTCCCTTCTGTATGTGAGTGTGCATTTTCCGCTAAGAAAATAGTGCTAAATGCCTGTAGTAAGTTTAGCAAGCATGAGCTGCTTCTCACTATTCATATTCTGATGCTGTTAGAGTTATTTCTGAGTTAGAAAATGCATCCTCACATCCATTTTGGATGTGAGGGTGCATTAGTTTGCACTAAGAAAATAGTGCTAAATACTTAAAAGGAATTGGGGAAAATTCCTAACCCAAGAGCACATTTAGTGAGCGCAAGCGGCACCTCGCACTTTCTATTCATGTCCTGTTGCATTTAACACCATTTATTTGCACAAGATGCATCCTCACTTCCATTTTGGACATGTGTGGCAATTATGTTCTAAGAAATAGCGCTAAACATAGAATTACTCTTCTCGTGTAATTCAGCATAGTCTTGCGAAATTATTAGGTAATTCTGTGTGATTATGATGGAGCAAGGATTCGCACGTTACGCGACTTGCTTGAATTCAAAACCCTCGCATAACGTTTAACGTAATAACCAATTTGTTTTGTTTATTAATCGTGCACTTTTACACTACACGCAGGTGTCCCAGAGACGCTTGCCTATGTGTTTATTAATCCTAACTACGCTTGCAACTAATAAGGTCGCTGCTATGCGGGATTTCAGTCTGCACATGCGTCGGTCATACCCATGTGATGTGACGCACTCATAGTTCTGGAGGGATTTTTTTGCTCATGCGCAGTACTGCTAAAATGGCCGCTTTGTTCTAACATGCTCTTCGCTTGCCACCGCTGCTTTTGATCAGATGTTTCATTTTGCTTAACTCCTAATGCTATAGATATTATAAAGTAAGGGGTATAGTGAAGCCAATCATGGTATACAATGTATTCACTTTTTCCTATGTTTCTAATTTGTTTTTGCTTACTTTTCATGTATCGCTTATTGTGGGCCTGGGAGCGGGGAGCCACTCCATCTTTGAAGCCTGTGTAGCCCTAACTACGTGATGAAGGAAAACCAAATCATGCAGTAGTGGAACTTAGCCAGCTGGCTGCCAAAGCTGAGATGCTCCTGGGAATCGACCTACGACCCAGCGAGAAGAGCCGAACTGCACCTGAAATTGTTACATTTTGATATTCCACTGTGAGCTCTATTGTATTCTATAAACCGTATGCCATGGGACCTGGAATGTAAGGGGTGGGTTCAAGAAATTGTGGGAACACCAAATTCTAGGTGGGTTGACAATGACCTAACCACCTCTCTTGTCCAATCCAAAGTTGGGGATCCTTACACTTGCAACATTTGTGGGTGGTCTACTTACCCGAAAACAGTATAACTGGCCTAGGTTTAGCTAGAGAAATTGTCCGACTTGTCCGAATAGCCGACCTGTCACTGACCCTACGAACTCTATAGGTGATTGATACAGAGAGCTGCAGAGCACTCTGTCCGTAATTTCCACAAACTTAGTCTGGGGTGGAAAAAAAACCTTTGAGTGCTGGCGAAGCACTTTGCTGGGAGATTCGAGAACCCAATCGGGGTTATTGGCAGATTCCTTGCAGAGAGGGCGTAGCGCAGGCGTTGCATCCGAAGCTGCAGGTGTTGGTCGTACCCTTCCGTGAGCCCAGTCCTGATCCAATCCTGGGGTGATCCTGTCCTGACTGTCCATGAGCTGTACCTGCTCGCCAACTGGCATCCTAAGTCCTTGAGGGTCCTTTCGCGCCTTTCCCAACTGACCCGTGGCCAGGGTTAGTCTCCGTCCTGTTCTAGGTAAATATAGTCTGTGTGGGTGTTTGTCTCTCCACTCTGAACTCTCAACTCTGAACTTTTCAACTTTCAACTCTCAACTCTCTTCTGAAATAAAGCAAACTTGCCTATGTTACTTTCTCTGTCTTTGTATAAAATTGACTTTTCATGCAAATGGTTTTCTAGCCTGTTCCATATTTCTCCCTACCTTTAGTCCAACCACTGAAACTGTTTTCATATATAGTATGTCCCAGTCTTACCCTCCCTACAGGAAATAAGTACTTGTTGATATAGAAACTTTCATGAGTGACGTTTTTCCTTTAACTGATAGCATATTAGGAAAGTTACTTTTGATTAGTATGTTCCCTTTCTTTACCCGCCTTTAGTAACTTTTTGAAGGTCTATTTACTATAATAGCGTGTTTCTAGTTTCCGTCCCTTATCTCTCCTAAAATCTAAATGCTTCTTACATTGATTCATAGCTACACTGTATTTCTGATCTTAGTTATTGATAGTCTGATCTGTGTAAATCCTATTCTCATGGCATATGACAACGAAAATTAATAGATAAAGGTTTTTGAAACTTCTTGAGTGTGTGGTTATTACAAGGTATAAACAAAATTTAAATGTATATGATATTGGTGTTTATCTACTTGAATCTCAAATTCAGCTCCTGATCCATGGTGATCATAGGTACCTGTTCTTGAGGATTGGTAAGTCAGGTACACGTAAATAAATAGAAAGGAAACTCGAATTACTGGTAGCGGTGTGTAGGTTACCTGATTAATGAAATAGTGATAAAACATGTTATGGGCCCAGTAGTGCATATTTGGTAAATCAGAGTCGGGTGACCTGCGCGCTCTATCAATTACACTACATTGAATTACGTGAGTTAAACTTACCACTAATTTCTACTATGACATCCGATATAACTTGTTGGCAATCTCTACATAACCCATTCTCCGTGGTTGCTGAAAGTTCTAGGACTTTCTAGAGTTCAAAGGTATAAATAAACTTTGTAAATAATGTATACCATAACAACATTGGTAATCTCCATTCTCATACCTACAACTACCTCCAGCAAGTCAGAAATATAGTTTGTGATCTGAATGATTCTCAATACTCAAGGTTCATTAACTGTAAATAATGCATCCTCATTAGTAGTTTGCTTTAACTCACATCAATATGCATTCAATTCCTTCCCACTACTTTATTACCGGCGGTGATTCAAGTGATAACAAGAAAGGTCCTGATTTATTGTTTGGTGGGCATCGTAATCTGCTACAAATATGGTTGGGTATCCTATCCACCAAACAGGCATTCAGTTCGCTCTGATTATAGTGAGTCAGAAAATCATGTTTATGCCGTCAATGCCCCTGCTGATTCTGCCAGCCAGATAGCTTAAATCATAGACCAGATGGACTTGGGGCTTTTTGTGCAGGTGCATCAGACCGTCTGCCCTATTTAGACATAGCCCTATGGTCCACATACAAAGAAGACCCATTGTCTTTGTCCACATACAAATATTAGTAGACAAAGCTTTGTGTCAAACGTTGTGGGTGGTTGCATAGGAATGCCATGTACCCTTCTTGCAATAGTCCCGCAATACAAAGCAGTGGAAAGCAGCAAATAGCACTACTTTGTGTTTCTTTATGGGGACTTTCTAACACAAAACACACTTTGCACTGGAAAGAACATCCCAAATCAATCCTTTGCGCCATTTTGCTTTGCCAAATGAACTCTGCACTGCCTCTCAGCTCTGTGCTTGAGACACAATCATCCCAGAGCAGTACAGTTCGGAGAGTACAGTGACTATGCTGTGTTCAAGCCCTTCTATGTCAGTTTCTACACAACTCGACCCATGAATCTTGTTGTTTCCGCCTTCAAAGTGCGCTTAACATGAACCAGACATTTAGCTGGAGAGTGCCATTGGTAACTGAATATACAAACAATGGCATGTAGACATTTTACATTCTTTACTTCACCTTGCATCTAGTGAAACTCGTGGCTGCTCTGACTTATGGTCTCGATGCAGTATATTGTAGTTGGATGGGTATGCAGAATGCTTATCCAAGCTCTTGAATTTGTCCACTGATATGCACCGCTATACAAACTATTCAATCTTTGTTTTTTCTTTTTCACAAGGAGTGCCTTTGGGAGCATTTTGAACTGGAATCTAATGGGGAGAAGCAGTGTAAATGTAGGCATCCAGAGACTTTGCATGAGGTCTTTTGTGACTGTTTTTTGTAATATGCTCTCCTTCTCCCACTACACTTTTATGCACAAGAAAGTGTATTAACCTTTTTTGATCTGCAACTGAATTTCAGTGCATGTTGTATAAACTGTAACACTACGAAACGGTACAGGGAGCTCTGTTGTGAGTCTAGCATAACAACGAGGACCACTGATTATAGAAGAAGAAACGTTTTGTGCATGCTCGAAATTTTGGTTGGTCCTGTTATTTTCAGTGGAATGAATTTTCCTGGAGGCCATGTTTTGAAATCAAACAAATATAAACACCCCCAGTTTTTGGCTAAAAAGGACACAGAACAACAATACGATCTGCTCAGGAGCACATGACACTGGTCAGTTCAGGAAGTGGGATTTGAAAGTTGTCCCCCTGCTCTGTAAACTACCAAATGGCCTATAGACTCTGTGCCTCATATGTTGCCCGGGATGGCCTGTTTGTTAAAACATTTCAGTCCAACATTTTAGGTCTGGTGTTACCTAACACCTTTTGATTTTATTAAAATTATACGTATGATATACTTACTTAAAGGGGATTTCAGCCACCTCTCTACATCCTTTGGTCCGTTGACATGACATTCACATTTTGATTCTTCCCACTACAGCATACAGCATGGGACAATGCTCACCCTACTTTAGCCACTGGAGAACTTCACCTTGATGACTGCTTTGTGCTCCTTCATAAGGAGCTCATCTACACTCAAGATAGTTCTCTTTAGTGCCATTGTTTTTGTTTTTAGTTTAAAAGTACATTAGTGTTGCCTTTGTATTTAACCCTTTCTGTGCTAAGGACGTAACAGTAATGTCCTCCCCTATGCTTGCATTATGCCAAGGACGTAACTGTTACGTCCTCTGCACACATCCCGGAACCCCCCATGCTGTTTATAGCAGAGGGATTTCATTTTTTCTGGGGGGGGTTTATTTGTTTTTCCAGCATTGGGAGCAGGGCAAGAGCTTGCCCTGCGATTTGTTTCGGGAGACCTGGGGAACTACTTGGTTTAAGTCAGTATGTGGTTCCCTGCAGATTTCAGAACTTTCCAGGACTGAAATGGGAGGAAAGTATGTTTTTTGTTGTCAATGTTTGAGGTTTGCAAGGGATTCTGGGTAATAACAAGTGGTGAGAGCCACACAAGTTAGCCCACCCTGGATAGCCCTTGGTTGGCTAGATTTCCCTGGGTGCTAGGCTCAAAAATGTAGAGAAATCTAAATGGTAGAGTAAGAGTTATAACCATTTTTTCCATGTCCAGTGATCCTTCAATCAATCAATCAATCACAGCATTTATAAAGCGCGCTACTCACCCGGGAGGGTCTCAAGGCCCTGGGGGAGGGGGTATGTTACTGCTCGAACAGCCAGATCTTGAGCTGCTTTCTGAAGGAGAGATGGTCCTGGGTTCGCCAAAGGTGGGTGGGGAGGGAGTTCCAGGTCTTGGCTGCCAGGTAGGAGAAGGATCTTCCTTCGGCGGTAGCTCTGCGGATGCGTGGTACGGTGGCGAAGGCGTGGCAGGTTGATCGTAGCTGGCGGGTGGGCGTGTAGAAGGTCATGCGGTCGTTGAGGTACTTGGAGCCCAGGTCGTGGAGAGCCTTGTGTGCGTGGGTGAGGAGTCTGAACGTGATTCTCTTGCTGACGGGGAGCCAGTGCAGGTCTCTCAGGTGTCCGGTGATGTGGCTATGTCCGGGGATGTCCAGGATAAGTCGTGCAGAGGCGTTCTGGATGCGCTGGAGTCTTTTTTGAAGTTTGGCTGTGGCTCTGACGTAGAGGGTGTTCCCGTAGTCTAGTCGGCTGGTGACGAGTGCCTGGGTGACGGTCTTCCTGGTTTCAGTAGGGATCCATCTGAAGATCTTGCGGAGCATGCACAGGGTGTTGAAGCACGAAGATGAGATGGTGTTGACTTGTCTGGTCATCGACAGGGAGGAGTCCAGGATGAAGCCCAGGTTGCATGCGTGGTCTGTTGGCTTGGGAGCGGTGCCCAGGGCCGGGGGCCACCAGGAGTCATCCCAGGCGGAGGGTGATGATCCCAGGATGAGGACTTCCGTCTTGTCTGAGTTCAGTTTAAGGCGACTGTTCCTCATCCAGTCGGCGACGTCTTTCATCACTTCATGTAGGTTGCTCTGGCGGTGGTGGGGTCGTTGGTGAGGGAGAGGATCAGCTGGGTGTCGTCGGCGTAGGAGATGATGTTGAGGTCGTGTTGGCGTGCGATGGCTGCGAGGGGGCTCATGTAGATTGGACTGAGTGAAGATCCTTGAGGTACGCCGCAGATGACTTCGGTGGTCTCGGATCTGAACGGGGGAGGCGGACTCTCTGGGTTCTTCCGGCGAGGAACGAGATGATCCACTCCAGTGCTTTTTCTCGGATTCCGATGTTGCTGAGGCGCCTCACTAGGGTGCGGTGGCAGACGGTGTTGAACGCCGCAGAGAGGTCCAGGAGGATGAGGGCCGCTGTTTACCCATTGTCGATCAGGGTTCTGATGTCGTTGGTGGCTGCGATTAGGGCGATCTCGCTGCTGTGGTTGGCCCGAAACCCGGACTGCGAGGGGTCGAGGGATCCATTCGTCTCGAGGAAGGCGGCAAGCTGTCTGTTGACGGTCTCCTCGATGACTTTGGCCGGAAAGGGAAGGAGATGGGACGGTAGTTCTTGAGGTCGGTGGGGCCCGCCGTTGGTTTCTTCAGGAGGGCGGTAAGCTCGGCGTGCTTCCAGCTCTCCGGGAAGGTGGCGGTGTGGAAGGAAGAGTTGATGATGTCCCGGAGATGGGGTGCGATGATGGCGTCGGCTTTGTTGAAGACGTGGTGTGGGCAGGGGTCGGTTGGTGATCCGGAGTGGATGGAGTTCATCGTGCGGGTGGTGTCTTCGGTGTTGATCGGGGTCCAGTTGCAGAGGGTGGTGGTGGCGAGCGTTGGTTCAGCGGTAGGGTGCGTGGTCTGTGCGTCGAAGCTGTTATGTATGTCGGCGATCTTGTGGTGGAACAATGTGGCGAGTGAGTTGCAGAGGTCTTGCGAGGGAGTGATGTCGTTGTTTCCGGCACTGGGATTGGAGAACTCTTTGACGATGCTGAAAAGTTCATTGCTGTCGTTGGTGTTGTTGTCCAGTCGTTCTTTGAGCGCCGACTTCTTGGTGGCGTGGATCAGCTGGTGGTGTTTGCGAGTGGCGTGCTTGAGGGCGGTCCTGTTGTCTGTGGTCTGGTCGAGCCGCCAGGCTTTCTCGAGGGTGCAGCAGTTCTTCTTGGATTCCTTGAGTTCGTTGGTGAACCAGGGGGTTTTCTTGCTGCCAGGTCTGCTGGGAGGGTGCATTAGTGGTGCGAGGTCGTCTGCGCATGCGGTCAGCCACTTGGTGAGGTTACTGGCTGCTTCGTTTGGGTCTGTTGTGTTGGTGGGTGTGTTCTGGCTGAGGGAGGCGGTGAGCTGCTCGGTGGTGATCTTGCTCCAGCTCCGGCCGGGAATCTGTTGCGGGTGGTGGTGGGCCGCAGTTTTTCTGAAGCTGAAGTGGACGCAGCTGTGGTCGGTCCAGTGGAGTCCAGTGGCGTGGCTGAAGGAGATGTGCTTGCTGGATGAGAAGACGGGGTCAAGCATGTGGCCGGCGTAGTGGGTGAGAGTGTTCACCAGTTGCTTGAGTCTGAGGTTGGCGAGGTTGTCCAGCAGGGCGGTGGTGTTTCTGTCGTTGGTTTTCTCCAGGTGGAAGTTGAGGTCCCCTAAGAGGATGTAGTCGGCGGAGGGCAGGGCGTGCGGGCTGATGAAGTCTGCGATGTCTTCGCTGAATTGTGTGCGTGGTCCCGGGAGTCTGTAGATGAGGGTGCCTCGGAGGGTGGTCTTGGGGCAGTGTGTATCTGGAAGTGCAGGTGTTCTGCGGCGGTGAAGGTATCGTCGGAGTTAGTCGAGATGCGGATGTGTTCTTGTGTATGATGGCGATGCCTCCTCCCGTCTGGTTGACGCGGTCCTTCCAGGTGATCTTGTATCCGTCCGGGATGGCTATGGCGATGTCGGGTGCTGAGGAGGCGTTCATCCAGGTTTCGGTGAGGAAGGCGACGTCCGGTGCTGTCGCGTCGAGCAGATCCCAGAGTTCCACGGCGGGCCTGTGGACGGAGCAGGTGTTCAGCAGGATGCACTTCAGGTGGTTGCTGCTGGTGCTCGACTTGGCGGGGGTGGTGCAGGTCCGGGGGGCAGGCGAATCGGCAGCCTTGGCAGGTGAAGGGTCCTTGGCTTCGTCTTGGGTTGGCTCGGTAGCAGGCAGTGTTCCGGCCGACATTGAGCGCGTTGAGGGTGGCGGCGTTGTAGGTCCGTCGAGTAGTCTTGCATCGGCGGGAGTAAGGGGTCCTGGCGCTGGGCGCAGTCCAGGCGCGTACGGGCACAGACGGGCTTGCCTTTGGCGCGCCTTCTGCACACAATGAAATGAAAATGAAAAAAAATATTTGGTAGAGCGCACTGCGGCCAAGCGGCTTCCTGGCGCTGGAAACCTGATCAAAACTAAGCATGGGCGTAAAATCCGTTCCGCTCGCGGATTTTGCGGATTTTCGGTAAATTCGCAATCCGCGAGATTTGCGAATTTCCCGCAAAATCCGCAAATTCGCACGCAGCGGATTTTTTTTTCTTGGTGATACAATTTTGCGGCGCGTGGCGTTTACTTACCGTCATTCATCGTTTGCTGAGTTATTTTTCTTGATATTTTGCGAGTGCTGCGCCATTTTGGATCTTGCTGCAGGATCCCGCTGGAATTTGGCAAGCGCGATTACGTAATCGCGGCTTGCCAACTTGTACAGCGTGAGTTTGTCAACGCGAGTACGCCGTGATCACGTATCGCGGTACTTCGCAATTGCGAGCTTGGAGATGCGGCGAGCAGCAATAATCTCGCACTCAGGAAAATACAAAATTTGCAATTCTGCACAAGAAATCCACCGGCAAGCAGCATAAACCTTCTGGAAATGATGATTTTTATCTGAATAACTCCTCAGGTTGACATTTGCCTGCACTTTTTTTGTGAGGAGTCCATTTTCGGGAGGGGGGTGGGAGGAAGGAAGTGCCCCACAGTCTTCAACTTCCTGTTCCTGTCCAGCAGGCTCCTCCCAGTGCTTTGTCCATCTCCTGGTCACTTTTCATTTGGATCTGGAGCTGGAAGGATTACTTTTTGTGGATGCTGCTGGATATTTGGATTTGAGGCCTTTTTGACTTTCTTTGGATCACTTTTGGATTAGAAATGTCACAAGTAAGTTTGTTTGGGGCATTACAGTTGCTGTAACTACAATTTTGGAATTTTCGATTTTTGGGCTGTTTTAGGGCCTTTTGCCCAGGGGTACTCAGTGGTGGGTGGACTGAGTCTTTCTGTGGGGTGTCTTGAATTTAAACATCATGGAGGGCATGGATGGAATGGGATTGTGCTGATTTTTCAGTGATTTTCGTTTTTTTGGGCTGTACTTGTGGCCTTTTCACCAGGGGTAGTGAGTCTTGCATGGGCCTAGTCTTTCTGTGGGGTGTCTTGAACTTAAACATCATGGAGGGCATGGATGGAATGGGATTGTGCTGATTTTTCTGTGTTTTTCGATTTTTGGGGGTGTTCATGGGGAGGGACAGGCCATGTGGCTGGGGGCCATTTTGAGTGCTGCTACAGGCCCTGGCCATGTGCTGGGAGGCAAGTGGCCATTTTGAATGCAGGCAGTGTTGTTAGGCCTGCAACCATTTTGCCTAGTTTTCAACCTTTATGCCCAGGGGTAGTGAGTCTTGCATGGGCCTAGTCTTTCTGTGGGGTGTCTTGAATTTAAACATCATGGAGGGCATGGATGGAATGGGATTGTGCTGATATTTCAGTGATTTTCGGTTTTTTGGGCTGTACTTGTGGCCTTTTCACCAGGGGTAGTGAGTCTTGCATGGGCCTAGTCTTTCTGTGGGGTGTCTTGAACTTAAACATCATGGAGGGCATGGATGGAATGGGATTGTGCTGATTTTTCTGTGTTTTTCGATTTTTGGGGGTGTTCATGGGGAGGGACAGGCCATGTGGCTGGGGGCCATTTTGAGTGCTGCTACAGGCCCTGGCCATGTGCTGGGAGGCAATTGGCCATTTTGAATGCAGGCAGTGTTGTTAGGCCTGCAACCATTTTGCCTAGTTTTCAACCTTTATGCCCAGGGATAGTGAGTCTTGCGTGCGCCTAGTCTTTCTGTGGGGTGTCTTGAATTTAAACATCAAGGAGGGCATGGATGGAATGGGATTGTGCTGATTTTTCAGTGATTTTTGTTTTTTTGGGCTGAACTTGTGGCCTTTTCACCAGCGGTAGTGAGTCTTGCATGGGCCTAGTCTTTCTGTGGGGTGTCTTGAACTTAAATATCATGGAGGGCATGGATGGAATGGGATTGTGCTGATTTTTCAGTGTTTTTCGATTTTTGGGGGTGTTCATGGGGAGGGACAGGCCATGTGGCTGGGAGCCATTTTGAGTGCTGCTACAGGCCCTGGCCATGTGCTGAGAGGCAAGTGGCCATTTTGAATGCAGGCAGTGTTGTTAGGCCTGCAACCATTTTGCCTAGTTTTCAACCTTTATGCCCAGGGGTAGTGAGTCTTGCATGGGCCTAGTCTTTCTGTGGGGTGTCTTGAATTTAAACATCATGGAGGGCATGGATGGAATGGGATTGTGCTGATTTTTCAGTGATTTTCGTTTTTTTGGGCTGTACTTGTGGCCTTTTCACCAGGGGTAGTGAGTCTTGCATGGGCCTAGTCTTTCTGTGGGGTGTCTTGAACTTAAACATCATGGAGGGCATGGATGGAATGGGATTGTGCTGATTTTTCTGTGTTGTCGATTTTTGGGGGTGTTCATGGGGAGGGACAGGCCATGTGGCTGGGGCCATTTTGAGTGCTGCTACAGGCCCTGGCCATGTGCTGGGAGGCAAGTGGCCATTTTGAATGCAGGCAGTGTTGTTAGGCCTGCAACCATTTTGCCTAGTTTTCAACCTTTATGCCCAGGGATAGTGAGTCTTGCGGGCGCCTAGTCTTTCTGTGGGGTGTCTTGAATTTAAACATCAAGGAGGGCATGGATGGAATGGGATTGTGCTGATTTTTCAGTGATTTCCGTTTTTTTGGGCTGAACTTGTGGCCTTTTCACCAGGGGTAGTGAGTCTTGCATGGGCCTAGTCTTTCTGTGGGGTGTCTTGAACTTAAATATCATGGAGGGCATGGATGGAATGGGATTGTGCTGATTTTTCTGTGTTTTTCGATTTTGGGGGTGTTCATGGGGAGGGACAGGCCATGTGGCTGGGGGCCATTTTGAGTGCTGCTACAGGCCCTGGCCATGTGCTGGGAGGCAAGTGGCCATTTTGAATGCAGGCAGTGTTGTTAGGCCTGCAACCATTTTGCCTAGTTTTCAACCTTTATGCCCAGGGGTAGTGAGTCTTGCATGGGCCAAGTCTTTCTGTGGGGTGTCTTGAATTCAAACATCATGGAGGGCATGGATGGAATGGGATTGTGCTGATTTTTCAGTGATTTTCGTTTTTTTGGGCTGTACTTGTGGCCTTTTCACCAGGGGTAGTGAGTCTTGCATGGGCCTAGTCTTTCTGTGGGGTGTCTTGAACTTAAACATCATGGAGGGCATGGATGGAATGGGATTGTGCTGATTTTTCTGTGTTTTTCGATTTTTGGGGGTGTTCATGGGGAGGGACAGGCCATGTGGCTGGGGGCCATTTTGAGTGCTGCTACAGGCCCTGGCCATGTGCTGGGAGGCAAGTGGCCATTTTGAATGCAGGCAGTGTTGTTAGGCCTGCAACCATTTTGCCTAGTTTTCAACCTTTATGCCCAGGGGTAGTGAGTCTTGCATGGGCCTAGTCTTTCTGTGGGGTGTCTTGAATTTAAACATCATGGAGGGCATGGATGGAATGGGATTGTGCTGATTTTTCAGTGTTTTTCGATTTTTGGGGGTGCTCATGGGGAGGGACAGGCCATGTGGCTGGGGGCCATTTTGAGTGCTGCTACAGGCCCTGGCCATGTGCTGGGAGGCAAGTGGCCATTTTGAATGCAGGCATTGTTGTTAGGCCTGCAACCATTTTGCCTAGTTTTCAACCTTTATGCCCAGGGGTAGTGAGTCTTGCATGGGCCTAGTCTTTCTGTGGGGTGTCTTGAATTTAAACATCATGGAGGGCATGGATGGAATGGGATTGTGCTGATTCTTCAGTGATTTTCGTTTTTTTGGGCTGTACTTGTGGCCTTTTCACCAGGGCTAGTGAGTCTTGCATGGGCCTAGTCTTTCTGTGGGGTGTCTTGAACTTAAACATCATGGAGGGCATGGATGGAATGGGATTGTGCTGATTTTTCAGTGTTTTTCGATTTTTGGGGGTGTTCATGGGGAGGGACAGGCCATGTGGCTGGGGGCCATTTTGAGTGCTGCTACAGGCCCTGGCCATGTGCTGGGAGGCAAGTGGCCATTTTGAATGCAGGCAGTGTTGTTAGGCCTGCAACCATTTTGCCTAGTTTTCAACCTTTATGCCCAGGGGTAGTGAGTCTTGCATGGGCCTAGTCTTTCTGTGGGGTGTCTTGAACTTAAACATCATGGAGGGCATGGATGGAATGGGATTGTGCTGATTTTTCAGTGATTTTCGTTTTTTTGGGCTGTACTTGTGGCCTTTTCACCAGGGGTAGTGAGTCTTGCATGGGCCTAGTCTTTCTGTGGGGTGTCTTGAACTTAAACATCATGGAGGGCATAGATGGAATGGGATTGTGCTGATTTTTCTGTGTTTTTCGATTTTTGGGGGTGTTCATGGGGAGGGACAGGCCATGTGGCTGGGGGCCATTTTGAGTGCTGCTACAGGCCCTGGCCATGTGCTGGGAGGCAAGTGGCCATTTTGAATGCAGGCAGTGTTGTTAGGCCTGCAACCATTTTGCCTAGTTTTCAACCTTTATGCCCAGGGGTAGTGAGTCTTGCATGGGCCTTGTCTTTCTGTGGGGTGTCTTGAATTTAAACATCATGGAGGGCATGGATGGAATGGGATTGTGCTGATTTTTCAGTGTTTTTCGATTTTTGGGGGTGCTCATGGGGAGGGACAGGCCATGTGGCTGGGGGCCATTTTGAGTGCTGCTACAGGCCCTGGCCATGTGCTGGGAGGCAAGTGGCCATTTTGAATGCAGGCAGTGTTGTTAGGCCTGCAACCATTTTGCCTAGTTTTCAACCTTTATGCCCAGGGGTAGTGAGTCTTGCATGGGCCTAGTCTTTCTGTGGGGTGTCTTGAATTTAAACATCCTGGAGGGCATGGATGGAATGGGATTGTGCTGATTTTTCAGTGATTTTCGTTTTTTTGGGCTGTACTTGTGGCCTTTTCACCAGGGGTAGTGAGTCTTGCATGGGCCTAGTCTTTCTGTGGGGTGTCTTGAACTTAAACATCATGGAGGGCATGGATGGAATGGGATTGTGCTGATTTTTCAGTGTTTTTCGATTTTTGGGGGTGTTCATGGGGAGGGACAGGCCATGTGGCTGGGGGCCATTTTGAGTGCTGCTACAGGCCCTGGCCATGTGCTGGGAGGCAAGTGGCCATTTTGAATGCAGGCAGTGTTGTTAGGCCTGCAACCATTTTGCCTAGTTTTCAACCTTTATGCCCAGGGGTAGTGAGTCTTGCATGGGCCTAGTCTTTCTGTGGGGTGTCTTGAACTTAAACATCATGGAGGGCATGGATGGAATGGGATTGTGCTGATTTTTCAGTGATTTTCGTTTTTTTGGGCTGTACCTGTGGCCTTTTCACCAGGGGTAGTGAGTCTTGCATGGGCCTAGTCTTTCTGTGGGGTGTCTTGAATTTAAACTTCATGGAGGGGCTGGATGGCTTGGGATTGTGCTGATTTTTCTGGGATTTTTTTTTTTTGGCCTGTTGTTGTGGCCTTTTCACCAGGGGTAGTGACTAGTGAGTGTTGCATGGGCCTAGTCTTTCTGTGGGGTGTCTTGAATGTAAGCATCATGGAGGGCATGGGATTGTGCTGATTTTTCTGTTTTTTTTCGATTTTTTTTGGGGTGTATAACTGAACTGATGTTCCTCTGTCTTCCATTGCTTTTAGGTGCACAAGAACCACCAGTGCCAGGAAGAAGTCCTGCAGTGGTGTGTGTGCAGCATAATGTCACGCGACGTCACGTCTGGCCTCAGACAACTCTGCAACTCGTGCAACTGCGGCCTGCTGTTCTGACCTGCTCTGAAGAAGATGGCCCCAAAAAAAGGTCTCCGTAGCTCCTCTAGCAAGAAAGTTGCTAGTAAGGAGCAGAAGAAGCAAGTTACCAAGGAGGCTGGTGTGCCGGCCGCCGCGTTTTTTGGGAGTAAAAAAAAAAGTACGCCTGCAGCAGCAGCGGGAACCGCTGGGGACCAAGCTGGGAGCAGCACCCCCGCTCCATTGGGCTCAGTGCCTCCACCACCACGCCAACTTAAGTCAAAGCCCTTGAGTGCTTCAGAGGCAGTCAGTGTACTTCTTCAATCACCATCGACCAGTGATGTTGGCTCATCGCAAGAAAGTAGCAGCAATGTCCCTGAATCAACACAGGTTGTTGTAACTCATCTGACAAGTGTTGAACAACCACAGCCGCAACAACAACAACATGTGCAAGTACAAGCCCAAGTACATGTGGAAGGAGAGGCAGCGCAAGGAGATGCGCAAGCAGAGGTGCATGGAGGGTCACAAGTGCCCACAATAGTTGTTCCTCCCGAAGTAGGGGCACATCAGGAAATTGACAATCAGACCGAGGTATCATTTGAGGAAGCCACTCCTCCTGATGATCATTCATTGTCCACATCCCTAGCAAGGAAAAGATCAAGGGGGGTGTCTACATCTTCTTCAAGCCCACCTCCTTCTGATGATCTGGATGACGATTGGGAACCACCACAGCCATCTGAGAGTGAGGCACACCATGATCTGACAAAGATACCTAAGCTTAAAAGGAAGGTCGTCGAAAAACTCATAGCTATGGAGTGTGATGAGGCTCAACAAGAAGTGACGGATACTGCTGCTGATGAAGCCTCTCACGACGATGAGCCAGTCATCATAAAGGTCACTGCAGCCCCAGCGGGCATGCAGCAAAGAGACATTTTGACCCTATCCCGAGAAGCTGCTGAGCGTGATGATGATGTTGACGAGGAGGCAATGGAAGAAACACCACAATCCTTGGAGTTAACTAGTACACCAACACCTACCGCTTCCATATTTCTTAGTCGCCAGAAGGGACCTCCATCCACCTCGACCTCAATTAGTGGTGGTGAAAGTGCAAAACGTACTGAAGTTCGGCAATCCACATCCTCCACTTCATCTGGCATTAGCAGCAGGACCACCACCACCAGTATCGCCGCCTCCTCCGGCCCCCAAAGACATTTCAAGTCTGCAGTTTGGGACTTCTTTAGTGTTTGCCCAAAAAATGAAAACGTAGCCATTTGTAGCATGTGTAAGCTTCGAGTTAGTCGTGGTAAGTTTGGTTCCAACTATGGTACCGGAGGCAAGAGAGGTCATCTTGAAAGAAAGCACGCTGTCAAATGGTTTGCACACCTACAGGCGATCAAGGAAGCCCGAATTGCACGTAATGCTGTTTCATCTGATGATGACGAGGAGGAAGAAGACGTGTCAAACCCTTCACTTACACCCAGTACCCCTGTCAGCAGCACACCCCATGTGAGCCACACTAAGAGTGTGGGAGAGAGTGATACACCAATGCGAAAAAGTTCATCAGCGAGCATAACTGGGTTGAAGATATCATCATCATCATCCCGTAAATCCTTGGTCGAGGGCAACATTAAAAAGATGTTGTTTACAGAAGCGCAATATGAACGCAACCACCCACTGACACGTCTGTATAACACTAAGCTGGCTAAAATGCTAGCTCTGGACCTTCTCCCTTTTTCTTTTGTAGAAGGGGTTGGTTTTCTAGAATTAGTGGCAGCGCTCTGCCCTAAATGGAAGGTTCCTAGCCGGTTCTATTTTGCCCGAGTTGCGGTTCCAGCACTACATGAAGATGTTCTGGAGGTGATTGGGGCAGCTTTGCAGAAGAGTGTTGTTCACACTATACATCTGACAACAGACATGTGGACCAGTGGCGCAGGTGCTGATTACATGTGCATCACTGCACACTGGGTCTCTTTTTCAGGGGTTAAAGCAAAGCTAAACGCATGTGTTGACACAGACAAAGTTTTTAAAGCTGCTCGGAAACATGCAACACTAGCCATGTTTGGTTTGGAGAAACGTCACACAGCAGAAAACATTTTGGATGTGTTTAACACAAAGGTCCTTGACTGGCTGTCCCCAAAAAAACGCCAGGTTGGTTATGTTTCCACGGATAATGGCTCCAATGTAGTTAAGGCCATGCAGCTGGGTGACTATTTCAGAGTGCCGTGTTTGGCGCACTGTATAAACCTGGTTATCAAAAAATTCTTGAGTGATAAAGGCAGTGCAGCGTACAGGGTAGTGGACACCTGCCGAAAAATGTGCAAACATTTCAGACATTCTTTTAAGGCCCGGAAGCATCTGAGGAGCCTGCTATATGAACATCAAATGCCAGTGAAAGCACTCATCCAGGAGGTGGCAAAACGTTGGAACTCAACCTTCTACATGCTTGAGCGTCTGTATGAGCAGTATACGGTACTCGATCACTATTTCTTAACAGGGGGTACAGCTCAGAAGGAGGACATGAGGATGGGTGCGGCGCAATGGGACATAGTTAAAAGCCTGACACGCATGCTTCGTCCTTTTGAGTTCTTCACGCGTGCAGTCGGCAAGGAGGACTGTAATTTGGGAAAAGCTATCCCATTGTTGTACATGCTGGAGCACCAACTGAAGGAGGTGTGTTCTGTGTTTCAAAAAGATGAAGAAAACCAAGACCCTTTTGTTCTGGCGGAGAAATTATTAGAGCACCTACAAGGTGATGAACGTCTTCAAATGATCCACTCAAACCAGCATTACATTTGTGCTACTATTCTGGATCCATGCTACAAAAAGGCGCTGGCAGGCCAAGCATTCTTTCCTTTTGCTGATGAAGATGTTACAAAGTACAAACAGTGGCTAGCCTCCTCAGCCAAGAGGTTTGAAAGAGAACGGCAGCAAATTGAAGGAAAAGGCAGTACATCAGCATCAGCAGGCCATCCCCAGTCACAACAATCCACTTCTGCACCTGTGGCTGCGGCACAAGTGACCTCTCAGCCGTTAAAGAGACCAGCAACCGGATCATCTGCACCACCAGACACAACAGTAACATTGGAGGCTGAAGAGGATTGGCTAGCTTGGCTTGGGTTTGGTTCTCAAAAGGTCACAGCAACAGCTAAGCAAAGTGGAGGAACCTTGGATGAGGACCTTGAGTCGATGGTGAAGGACTATCTGAATGACTTAACAGAGGTCTATGTTAATGCTGACCCATTGGCGTATTGGCATGGGAAAAAAGAATTGTGGCCACAGCTCTCCAACCTGGCTTTAAACTACTTGTCTTGCCCACTCGCAAGCGTGTCTTCTGAACGTGTTTTCAGTGCTGCTGGTGGCATTGTAACTTCCAAACGGAGCCGCCTCTCGCCCAAAAATGTGGAGAGGTTAACAATGATCAAGATGAATCAGCACCTCATACCACTAGATTACAGAGTACGAGAAAGCACGCCGGATGAAGACGAGGTGGACAGCAACATAGATGAGGGAATTTCTCCTCTGTCAGGTGACACTGAGCTCACCCTGCCTGAATTCGCAGAGTATGATGACGAAGCCTTATTCTTATTCGTGGACCGTGACACCGAGCCCTGAAAATGAGACAATGAATCAATAACTTTCTTTTTCGTCCTTATTCACTTTTATTCCTGTGTGTCTGTCTTTCTCTGTTGTGCACAGTTAATATAATTCAAACTTTAATCACCTAATCACAAAAACAAGCCCTTCAGCAGAACTGTCTTCACTTATTTGCTTATTGATTTGAAGGTGCCGCAGTCTGCATTCCTCAAGTTCACAAGTTCAGAAGAACATGCTCCTCTATCCTCCTTCTCCAGACTCCTATTTCCATCAAAGCAGAGGGCTGGTTTACGCCCAATGAATAAAGACTCAGCACTTGTGGGGGTGTTGTTCTACATCTTTGCGGGTGAGTTGACGGCTCTGGGGCCATTGCTGGGAAGCTCTAATACCGGATAAAATGGGTTTGGACCAAATCAGAGGCTGAATTTTTTTTCTGTTTTTGCTGACTTGCTTGACTTTGAGGTGCTCTTAGGGGGGGTTCCGGCTGTTTGTGGGTGAGTTTCGGGGTCTGGGAGCACTGCTGGGACACTCTAATCTTGATTGCATTTGCTTTTCAGGAAATCGGTGGTGGTAAACCGGACTTATGGCCTAGCTACACAGCGCGTTTGGACCTAAGGCCGAGAAATATTGTAAGTATGAGAGTTTGCTTTTGGCCTGTTTGGGGGTGTTATGCTTTTTGGCGGGTGGGTTGGCGGGTCTTGGGGCATTCCTGGGAAGGTCTAATACCGGATAGAAGTGGTTGGGACAAAATCCACGCTGATTTTTTTTTTGGCTATTTCTGACATTTTGCTCAATGTGGCGTTTTCGGGGGCCTGTTTGGGGGGCTTCCTGGTGTTTGTGGGTGGGTTTCGGGGTCTGGGAGCACTGCTGGGACACTCTAATCTTGATTGCATGTGCTTTTCAGGAAATCCGTGGTGGTAAACCGGACTTATGGCCTAGCTACACAGCGCGTTTGGACCGAAGGCTGAGAAATATTGTAAGTATGAGAGTTTGCTTTTGGCCTGTTTGGGGGTGTTATGCTTTTTGGTGGGTGGGTTGGCGGGTCATGGGGCATTCCTAGGAAGGTCTAATACCGGATAGAAGTGGTTGGGACAAAATCCATGCTGATTTTTTTGTGGCTATTTCTGACATTTTGCTCAATGTAGCATTTTCGGGGGCCTGTTTGGGGGGCTTCCTGGTGTTTGTGGGTGGGTTTCGGGGTCTGGGAGCACTGCTGGGACACTCTAATCTTGATTGCATGTGCTTTTCAGGAAATCCGTGGTGGTAAACCGGACTTATGGCCTAGCTACACAGCGCGTTTGGACCGGAGGCCGAGAAGTATTGTAAGTATGAGAGTTTGCTGTTGGCCTGTTTGGGGGTGTTATGCTTTTTGGCGGGTGGGTTGGCGGGTCTTGGGGCATTCCTGGGAAGGTCTAATACCGGATAGAAGTGGTTGGGACAAAATCCACGTCGATTTTTTTTGTTGCTATTTCTGACATTTTGCTCAATGTAGCGTTTTCGGGGGCCTGTTTGGGGGGCTTCCTGGTGTTTGTGGGTGGGATTCGGGGTCTGGGAGCACTGCTGGCTATGGATACTTTACTTTGCAAAAGGTTTGAAGCAAATCCATGGTGGCAGAGGGGAGTTAGGGCCTAGCTGCGGAGCGCGCACGGAGTGATTTGGGAAATTTGCAAAAAAATGACTACGTCCACATTTTTGTACTTTTGCTCTTTGGCTGTTTGGGGGTCTTCTACTCGTTTTCTCCTGGGTTGACGGCTCTGGGGCCATTGCTGGGAAGCTCTAATACCGGATAAAAGTGGTTTGGACCAAATCCGAGGCGGAAATGTTTTGGTGTTTTTGCTGACTTGCTTGCCTTTGAGGTGCTCTTAGGGGGGGTTCCGTCTGTTTGTGGGTGAGTTTCGGGGTCTGTGAGCACTGCTGGGACAATCTAATCTTGATTGCATTTGCTTTTCAGGAAATCCGTGGTGGTAAACCGGACTTATGGCCTAGCTACACAGCGCATTTGGACCGAAGGCCGAGAAATATTGTAAGTATGAGATTTTGCTTTTGGCCTGTTTGGGGGTGTTATGCTTTTTGGCGGGTGGGTTGGCGGGTCTTGGGGCATTTCTGGGAAGGTCTAATACTGGGTAGAAGTGGTTGGAACAAAATCCACGCGGAAAAGCCTTTTGGCACTTTTTGTAACTTAGGGTTCGTTAGGGTTAGCCCTAGCAGCAGGATTGCATGTGTTTCAGGGTGTTCTAGATTTTTGCAACTGAGTTCTGGGGTCTTAGAGCACTCGTGAGAATGTGTAATTTTGGTTGCAAGTCATTTGAAGAAAATCCATGGTGGGAAAGGGGGGATTTGGCATAGTTAAAGAAAGCCTTTGCCACTATTCTTAACTTAGGGTTCGTTAGGGTTAGCAGTATTTCTATTGGATGTGTTTGGGTGGGGGGGTTTTCGAGTCTTGGAGCGATGCTGGCTATGGATACTTTTGCTTGGTTGCTTGCAAGTGGTTTGAATACAATCCACGGTGGGTAAGGGGGTATTTGGGCCTACTTTTACTTTCAAAGTACGTTTTGTCACCAGTTTTCTGCTAGGCCTCGTTTTTTGAGATTTGATTGGGGGTCTTCTACATTTTTGCGACTGGCTTTAGTAAGGGTCTGGGTGGGAGCACTGCTGGGAAGATCTAATTTTGTTCTAAAACACAGTTTACAGTACACCTAGCTTGAGGGGAAAGATCCGCTACATTAATTTGCCCATACTTAGTTATCCTTCAAAAGGTGACTCAGATAGAGTACGCACTTTCAAAAATATTGTACTGTCTACTAGGAAAATCAAAGTGTGACTTTTTGCACTCCACAGCCTACATACCTTATATTTATTTATCAGTGGTGTTGTAATATTATATCACTTCCTGTTTTTCGTTGAATAATTACAGGGCGGGTTTCAGTCTGTGCAATGGGGAAAAAAGGATGGAGTCAGGCTTCATCTTAGAGATGATCTCCTTTTCTATCTACTATACCTTCCAGACCAACCCCATTGAGTGTTGTGAATGGATTTATAGTGACCAGCAAGGCTCTCAGGTATCTGGCAACAGAGACCTTATGTTGAATATAGTTATCAATATTTCCACACACGCCCTGTACTGTCGCATTCTTTCTTCCACAGTTGTCGAAAGTACTACTTACTTTTCACTGACATGCATGCAGTAGTGCATGCACTTTCAAAAATTGATGGATAGGTTTGTACCCAAAGATTTGTTTATGTTCAATTGTTTGTCCATGCTGTGTTTTTTTTACAGGGTGTCTTCTGGTGACCAACATTGATGGACGAAGCGTCAGCTGCAATGGAGGAGTGCCGCTAATAAGAGGATTTTTTTTCTGCATGCAACTTACTTACCAATTTCAACAGGACAACTACAACAACATACAGATACAGTATCCATTGTTTCTTTCTATGACTGTGACTGCATTTCTTGGATCTCTCTCTGCTTCTAAATTGATCCCTTAACACATCACTTAGTCCACTCCACTATCACATCTGCACCACACATAGTCATTTGTAAGTGCTCCTACGTAATTCGCAAGTCGCAGCACGCCCCAGCCCGTAGAGGACTGGGATGGCCCCAATGATGAAGCATGTCACCAAGGGGCAACCCTGGTGACTGAGGGGACACCTAGAAAAATAGAAATTTCTCCTTTTCTATCTACTATACCTTCCAGACCAACCCCATTGAGTGTTGTGAATGGATTTATAGTGACCAGCAAGGCTCTCAGGTATCTGGCAACAGAGACCTTATGTTGAATATAGTTATCAATATTTCCACACACGCCCTGTACTGTCGCATTCTTTCTTCCACAGTTGTCGAAAGTACTACTTACTTTTCACTGACATGCATGCAGTAGTGCATGCACTTTCAAAGATTGATGGATAGGTTTGTACCCAAAGATTTGTTTATGTTCAATTGTTTGTTCATGCTGTGTTTTTTTACAGGGTGTCTTCTTGTGACCAACATTGATGGACGAAGCGTCAGCTGCAATGGAGGAGTGCCGCTAATAAGAGGAATTTTTTTCTGCATGCAACTTACTTACCAATTTCAACAGGACAACTACAACAACATACAGATACAGTATCCATTGTTTCTTTCTATGACTGTGACTGCATTTCTTGGATCTCTCTCTGCTTCTAAATTGATCCCTTAACACATCACTTAGTCCACTCCACTATCACATCTGCACCACACATAGTCATTTGTAAGTGCTCCTACGTAATTCGCAAGTCGCAGCACGCCCCAGCCCGTAGAGGACTGGGATGGCCCCAACGATGAAGCATGTCACCAAGGGACAACCCTGGTGACTGAGGGGACACCTAGAAAAATAGAAATTTCTCCTTTTCTATCTACTATACCTTCCAGACCAACCCCATTGAGTGTTGTGAATGGATTTATAGTGACCAGCAAGGCTCTCAGGTATCTGGCAACAGAGACCTTATGTTGAATATAGTTATCAATATTTCCACACACGCCCTGTACTGTCGCATTCTTTCTTCCACAGTTGTCGAAAGTACTACTTACTTTTCACTGACATGCATGCAGTAGTGCATGCACTTTCAAAGATTGATGGATAGGTTTGTACCCAAAGATTTGTTTATGTTCAATTGTTTGTCCATGCTGTGTTTTTTTACAGGGTGTCTTCTGGTGACCAACATTGATGGACGAAGCGTCAGCTGCAATGGAGGAGTGCCGCTAATAAGAGGAATTTTTTTCTGCATGCAACTTACTTACCAATTTCAACAGGACAACTACAACAACATACAGATACAGTATCCATTGTTTCTTTCTATGACTGTGACTGCATTTCTTGGATCTCTCTCTGCTTCTAAATTGATCCCTTAACACATCACTTAGTCCACTCCACTATCACATCTGCACCACACATAGTCATTTGTAAGTGCTCCTACGTAATTCGCAAGTCGCAGCACGCCCCAGCCCGTAGAGGACTGGGATGGCCCCAACGATGAAGCATGTCACCAAGGGACAACCCTGGTGACTGAGGGGACACCTAGAAAAATAGAAATTTCTCCTTTTCTATCTACTATACCTTCCAGACCAACCCCATTGAGTGTTGTGAATGGATTTATAGTGACCAGCAAGGCTCTCAGGTATCTGGCAACAGAGACCTTATGTTGAATATAGTTATCAATATTTCCACACACGCCCTGTACTGTCGCATTCTTTCTTCCACAGTTGTCGAAAGTACTACTTACTTTTCACTGACATGCATGCAGTAGTGCATGCACTTTCAAAGATTGATGGATAGGTTTGTACCCAAAGATTTGTTTATGTTCAATTGTTTGTCCATGCTGTGTTTTTTTACAGGGTGTCTTCTGGTGACCAACATTGATGGACGAAGCGTCAGCTGCAATGGAGGAGTGCCGCTAATAAGAGGAATTTTTTTCTGCATGCAACTTACTTACCAATTTCAACAGGACAACTACAACAACATACAGATACAGTATCCATTGTTTCTTTCTATGACTGTGACTTCATTTCTTGGATCTCTCTCTGCTTCTAAATTGATCCCTTAACACATCACTTAGTCCACTCCACTATCACATCTGCACCACACATAGGGCCAGATGTAGGTAAATGAGATTTACCGATTTTTAATTACCGAATTTTACCGATTCGGTAATTAAAAATCAGTAAATCTGAGGGGTGGATATGTAGGAACATCCAGATGTTCCTTTTACCGAATCGGTAAATATCTGTATTTACCGATTCGGTAAATACATTCCTATGGGCTTTGAAGCCCATAGGAATGAATGGGGCATTACCGGTCGGTATTTACCGAATCGGTAAATACCGATTCTGACAAGGGTGCAGGGGGTGTCACTTTGACACCCTCTAGCACCCCCAAAAAAGGTTCGGGGGCCATGTGGCAGGCATACCTGCCCTAAGGGCAGGTCTGCCTGTCATATGGCACAGGTGTGCATGCACACATGTGCATGCACACCAGAATCGGTATTTTACCATCAAATAGTATTTGATGGTAAAATACCGATTCTGTAATGCTTGTGGGACTCAGAAGAGTCCCACCTACATATCAATTTTACCGAATCGGAAAAAATACCGATTCTGTATTTTACAGAATCGGTAAATTTACCGATCGGTAAATTTACCGATTCTGTAAAATACAGGGCCCTACATCTCAAATTGCATTTACCGGTCGGTAACGGCCGAATTCGGCCGTTACCGACCGGTAAATGCCTACCTACATCTGGCCCATAGTCATTTGTAAGTGCTCCTACGTAATTCGCAAGTCGCAGCACGCCCCAGCCCGTAGAGGACTGGGATGGCCCCAATGATGAAGCATGTCACCAAGGGACAACCCTGGTGACTGAGGGACACCTAGAAAAATAGAAATTTCTCCTTTTCTATCTACTATACCTTCCAGACCAACCCCATTGAGTGTTGTGAATGGATTCATAGTGACCAGCAAGGCTCTCAGGTATCTGGCAACAGAGACCTTATGTTGAATATAGTTATCAATATTTCCACACACGCCCTGTACTGTCGCATTCTTTCTTCCACAGTTGTCGAAAGTACTACTTACTTTTCACTGACATGCATGCAGTAGTGCATGCACTTTCAAAGATTGATGGATAGGTTTGTACCCAAAGATTTGTTTATGTTCAATTGTTTGTCCATGCTGTGTTTTTTTTACAGGGTGTCTTCTGGTGACCAACATTGATGGACGAAGCGTCAGCTGCAATGGAGGAGTGCCGCTAATAAGAGGAATTTTTTTCTACATGCAACTTACTTACCAATTTCAACAGGACAACTACAACAACATACAGATACAGTATCCATTGTTTCTTTCTATGACTGTGACTGCATTTCTTGGATCTCTCTCTGCTTCTAAATTGATCCCTTAACACATCACTTAGTCCACTCCACTATCACATCTGCACCACACATAGTCATTTGTAAGTGTTCCTACGTAATTCGCAAGTCGCAGCACGCCCCACCCGTAGAAGACTGGGATGGCCCCAATGATGAAGCATGTCACCAAGGGGTAACCCTGGTGAGTGAGGGGACACCTAGAAAAAGAGAAATTTCTCCTTTTCTATCTACTATACCTTCCAGACCAACCCCATTGAGTGTTGTGAATGGATTTATAGTGACCAGCAAGGCTCTCAGGTATCTGGCAACAGAGACCTTATGTTGAATATAGTTATCAATATTTCCACACACGCACTGTACTGTCGCATTCTTTCTTCCACAGTTGTCGAAAGTACTACTTACTTTTCACTGACATGCATGCAGTAGTGCATGCACTTTCAAAGATTGATGGATAGGTTTGTACCCAAAGATTTCTTTATGTTCACAATTGTTTGTCCATGCTGTGCTATTTTTTCTTGTCTCCCAAAACCTTTCCCAAAACCCCCGTACCCATCCATTTTTCAAACCCTAACCCTCTTCCCCCGGGCTGTGTGGTTTTGATTGATGTGTGACTAAATTACAGCAATAAATCCACACACTTGCTGGGGAGGATAAGGTGATAGCAACAGGCTGGTGAAGAAATCCGAGGATATATTCTTACTCTGCTTGACAAAGACCCATGGCTAATGTCAAAGAACTTCAACCGAATTAGTAGTTATACTTTAACATTTGTTAGGCTACAATGTGGCACTATTCTAGTGTACTGTCACCTGCTATATTCTCTATTGTACCGTTGTATTGCTCAGGATGACAAACCAGATTTCATTTTCTTTTTTTTCATAGGCATGCAACTGCCACTGTGTCACACCACTAGTACCACCGCTATGAGGACATTTTATCCGCCCAGGATTGCCAACCTTATCGCTGTTTCCCGTGGAGCCAGCCCTGGGTCTAGCCCTACTTTCAAACACAAATTACAGGTAAGACAAGCGTTTGGTGGGATGGAGGATAATGGAGTATTAGGAGAGACGAGAGACTGACGGTAGTACTACTTAAGTCCTAGGACTCTTGAATTCACTTCACTTACTCTGTGAGAGGCACTTAGTGTTGAAATCATTTGGGCATTTACACTTAAAGGAAGAAAACGGAACTAAACTTTCAGGAAAACAAAGTTACTGTTAAACCCCCACCCACCAGGCAAGCAGTAAAAAACAGGTATGCTCAGATAAAGTTTGAAAAAGTATATTTATATCCCTAACAAAATAAGCTCCCGCAAGACCCTCCCTAACCCCAACGGTTGTCCTTTAAAAGTCCCAAACCCAACTCCCGATTCCCACCCCCCAAAAGTCTCTAAAAAAGGGGCAAGGGATACTATGGGTGGATGCTGTTTACTTTTTGGGCCAGGGCATCGTACTCCTGGCGGAGCAAGGCGTGCTCTACGCGGAGCTCCTCCAACACGTTTGTAAAGTGGTGGAGCTCCTGCTGAAGGCGGGACACCCTCAGGGTACTGCGGCGCAGGCGTGCCTTGCAGTTGCAATGGCTGTGAGAGGCAGCTGTTGTCCTTGCTGCTCCGCGTTGGCATTTGGCTTTGGCAGCCCGGCTCAGTCTGGCTGGAGCACTGTGCTGGGTGGCAGCCCATGGGGGCACGGAGGCCGATGCAGACGACGTTGTTGTTGTGGTCGACTGCACACTTTCGTCATCTTCCAGGGCCACCAGCCGCCGATATTCTGCAACAGTGGCATCGATCCTCCGTTGCCGGGCCGCTCTAGCCAGCTCCTTCCTCCTTGTTTGTTTGGAAGGAGCATCTATATGAAGAAAGAAAAACATAGTCTTTAACCAATGCTCTTTAAGATTAACTCAATCATTCAGCAGAAATTTGTGTTGCAGTACAACTAGCAACTTGCAAGCGCATTACATAACTATTGAGGCCAGTTTGTATCTAACCTCCCACTTCTTCATCCTTGCTCTAACATTAGTGGGAGTTTAAGGAACAAATTGTACGAGCACTATGGACTTCCATTGGAGTCGACTATGAAAGTACACCAGTCTTATTCTTCTTCTTGTCTCTTGTTTAGGAAAATTGGTACGTTATCTTCTGCAAGCTGGCATAATGCCAGTGCAGTGAAGAAAAAGAGACGCACGCCATGATGAGTGACCTAGACTTGCGTTACTGTACCGGTCCAGTACATGCAGTTGGTGAAGCTCTTACTTTTCTATTACGGGTGGCACTGAGAATACTCTGTTACAAGGGCTACTGCTTAATTAATTTAACTTTCACCCTACAGTGCAAATGAGTACTAGAAATGGAAAAATGAAGAAGATAAATAATCTGATTATCTATCACTTCACATGGTATGTTTTTGCTTACATATGGGATGACTTTAGGTGCTTTGCTTTTTATTGAGTGACCAGTGATACATCCACACATGAATGACTGAGTACTACTAAACTTGTTAAGAGAGGTAGGGAGTGGCCACCGTAATAACCGGATCTATGCTGTGCTTGCAATACAAACTACTGCTACTATTGATGGTAGTATTTGGACAAATTTACAACTTCTTTTTTTTGCCTTTCCTACACTGAAACGGACGTGCGGGTGCAGTGTTACATGCTCTTCAAAGTTACACTTAGTTCATCCACTGACCGTCTACTCTCTCTAGATCATGGGTACTCACAAACTTTCTCTCAGGGGCTAAATTTACAGTGTAGTTTGTGGCCGAGGGCTGCACTGGTGGGGGCGGAGTCAGGGGGGAGGGGCTAAAGCAAAACGAAAACTTGTGACCATGAGGTTGCACACAGGTCCCTGCATCAGATGCCTTCATCCACTGAGCCACCAGACCCAGCATTTACATACACCTCTCTCCCTCCTGCTCTCCCTCCTGCCCTCCCTCTCCATCTCTCTCTCCCTCCTGCCCTCCCTCTCCCTCCCCCTCTGTCATCTCACTGTGTGTGTGTCTGTCTGTGTCAGCCTTCAGTCCGGGCTGAGACAGCTTCCTCAACGCGCACACACAGACAGCCACACCAAAGTACTTAACAGGTCTTTAAAAGACCATTAACATATTATTGAGGCTTTGTTTGTTGTAGCGCCCCTGCATCTCCACCCTGACAATCACTGCTTGCCCGGCCCCACAGAGCAGAGGCTTTGTTCTATTTCACCTCTTTGTGGCCCTGCATCTCCACTCTGCTCTGTGGGGGCCGGGGGAGCAGTGATTGTCTGCAAGGTCTGCGCACCGCCAAGGAAGGCTTGCCGGGCCACCACCGGCCCGCGGGCCATACTACGAGTACCCCTGCTCTAGATACACATATGCTATCTAAGAGTCAGATAGTAGCATGATCCAGGTATATGGACACATACAGTTTCTGTGTCACCCACCCAGGCTGTTGTCCTTCCACCAATCATTGCTTCATCATTCACCCAGCCATGCATCTCATATTCTTTCCTTCCCAGCCACGTCTTCAATCTCAATAAGTAAGGAATATATAAGAGCTTACCTCTGCCCGCCACCACCACCGTCTCAACTCTCACAGCCGGCACTGGAACCGCCGCCTCCTCCCCTGAAGAATTGCCCTCCGCCTCCGTGTCAAGCACCACCACCTCCCCGTTGGCCCCGCCACCAGATGTTCCACCTACAAAGTACATTTAAGAATGTTAGAATAAACCACTCACTAGTATTTGGTCTAGGAATGAAGACATGTGAAAACAATGTAATTTGTGACTGTGTACTCTAAAGTTAAAAAAAATGTCCCTTTTTCCAGGGAAGGGTGTTGTCTTGCTGCACTTTTTGGCACAACTGATGAAGGCTGACTTTTTAACACGCACCATTTTTCTCCACACAGACAGAAGATGGACTTCTAACAACAAGATCAAATTGAAACAAGGTGAGAGCTCGGCTCGACCACAAGAAATGTCTTCAATTAATCGTCAGCACTAACCACTTTTCCATTCTCAGTTAAACGTTTAGTTTTGTTATTATGACTTCATTTTAATAAATGTGTTTACTTTTAATAACGCTTTTAAACTTAAATAGACTCTGTGTTTTTTGGTCCAGACTAGAGTGACTGAGTGAAAGGTTTTGCAATTTTTGCAAGCATGAGTCCGTGCCTCTGACACTTCTTGACTCTGACTCCGTACTCTTGAGCTACGTTGGATAATCATCATTGGGGATCAATCATCGATGAATTCGGGAGGTAAATGACTGTGCCACACTATGTAGTCAGTCAGTAAGGACATTTGGGGGTTCAAAGTCTGTTATCACAGAGGTAAGCTATCCCCGCAGTCTAGGTACTCATTTTTAAGTATCACCTATTTCACAGCACTGCTTTCCTTTATTACACATTTCATTTTGGGTACTACGTTGGCAGAATACGGTTGATTTCCTTGCCCGCACTGTCACATAGGCGGGTTATGGAATAACTGCCATCCCCAAATGATGATATACCGCCGAGAGGGTGGTCTGATGGGACTTTTTCAGCCCAGTGTAACCTAGCACATCCATCCGCATGTCTATCCGTGTGATTCCTACACACCATTTAGGACAGCACACCATACATTGACCTGGTCTTCTTTTTTCTGTGTTATATGTATGTTTGGGGCATAAGTTGACAGGTCATTAAATTATATCCCCTTTGACCCTCCCCACTTGTGTTTTTCACCATGTGGAAACTCTAACACACCTATTATAATTGATAAGCAATGCACTATTTATTGACCATAGTTGTTTCTGCAGAAGAATTGTCCCCGCAACAGTAGTGGTATGGATTGTCCTCCTATCCAAACCAAAAGGTAGTATCTTATTATTTCTTGGTGGTCATTCAAATTTTATAGTTGGGAATTTCCATTCCAAAGCAGATAGAAAACTTCAAAAGACATTATGGACAATCCCAGAGGACTGCACTAAGTTGATAGAGCTATTGCTGACTAGAATGGGAGTTTCGCCAACCGTGCAATCTTAGTTAGCCACACAGACAGACTAATAAGAATAATCTAGTAATACCACAGGGAGTCATAGTAGAGGCAGGATAAGAATTTAGATACAGTCTACAAGAAGATCAAAGACGATTTTGAAAAAATCAAATGAGGAACGCTAGGAAAAATAGGTACTAGTCTAAAATGAAAACTTACTGGGGCCAGCAAAGGAGCCCTCGCCTGCCCGATCCTAGCCCTGTTCAACAGCATCCGCCGCCTGCTGCTCCTGTGTCCCCTGGCCCCTGGGGGGAGCTGACGTACAACATCAAAGAAAGAACAGAAAACATGGATGATTGTTGCTTGTCAATGTCAACCAAATCAAACATTTCAAAACAACAATAACAAAATATTTCCGCGAAATTATATTGATTAGGGTTAATTTTCATTGATTTGCGGACCTGCGACTTCGAAAGTCACGTAACTCACTAAACAAAGTACTGAAAGGTTCACCTAGGACTGGCAGGCAGCAGTCCGCAGGCAAGACGCAAAGTGACAGGCAAACTCCATTGTGATTTCAGTCAGATCAGTGACAACACTAACAGTTGCCTGCTACATAACCAGTCATTTAAATAGTCAAACTATCAATCCACCGCCACTATTTTTCTTATTGTCAGGGGTACAAAGGAAGGGGCAGATTTAAGCCCCTTGCGGCTCTTTTGCTCCGTTCTTGCGTGACTTTTGTGATGCAGCAGCTAAACAAAAGAGGCGCCATGGTGCGGCGTATAATATTATAACAACGTGACCCATTTGGGAGATGCATCCCGTTATAAAGCCCTGCGCCATCAGGGGGCGTTCCGGCGCAAGGGAGGGCATTCCTGCACTGGAACACATCCTAAAAGTGGCTGAGGGAAATCTACAAAATTTCAATCAGTCACCTTTAGGACAATGATGCGTCACACAAACCCTGCACCTGCTTGAAGCAGACGTACGGCTTGACCCAGCATTGGGGAGCTAGGGTACCCCAGAGCATTGCTGGAGCTGCGCCATCGTTGCGACGCAACTCCAGCAGTAAAGCTTCGGTGACGTTTTGGGCCCATGGTGCGCCGCATTGCAAATACGGCGCACCATGTTTGGTGGTGGTAGCGGGCCGCACAATTACTGGCGCATCCCTGCTACTTTGCAGGGATGCGACGGTAATTGCAATTCTGCCCCTTAGGGCATACTTACTTACGCGTTCTAGCGCATCTCCAGAGATGCGCCAGATCAAATGTGTCACGCAAAACTACCCTTGCGACACGGCAGATGCGCCTCATTTACAATGCGGCGCGCCCTGGCGCAAGGATAGGCACTTGCGTGACGCATCTCATCACGTAAGAGCGGCGCATCGCTGGAGTCACGTCGCCAACGCAATGCAACTCCAGTAATGCTCAGGGCCACCCAATACTTAACATGCTGTGTCAGTCCTTACGCCTTCTTCAAGCAGGCATAAGGAATTGAATTGACGTAGCAGCATCGCAGAAGTACCTGCGTTAAATCTTGTAGATTTCACGCAGGCACTTTTGCGAGGCGCACAGCTGCCGGACCGCCCACCCGGCGTACTAGGAACGCACCCATTGTGGCGCAGGCCCATGGCTTTATAACGTGACGCATCTCCCTAGATGCGTCACGCTGTAAATGACTCGCAGGGATGCGCCACGTTTACGCCGCTGTTGTGTCACGCAAGGCAACGTAAACGTGGCACAAGGGGCTTGTAAATGTAATCTGCCCCCTAGTGTATAGCATTACGCAGTTCTGTAAAGTACACTCATACATAATAGTTACTCAGGCCAATGAGACCACAAAATAGAAAACAAATAAGCATAGTAGCAACGCCACTGAGAAGGAGAGCAGTGCACCTGAAATGCACAGAAGATTTTGAAATATAATTTAACTACAATGTAATCGTCAGCAGCATTATTGGCTTGCTCCATGTAAAAAACAAATATTTGCAATACAACAACACAGAGCAGGAGAAAACATAGTAGTGAGTGATGAAATAGCTACTACTACTCACCAAGCCCGGGGATCTCCAAGCCGAGCTGGTCCAGCAGGTCGCGCTCCCGGTCCAGGAGGTCCGTCCAGCGGTGGGTGACCTGGCTGTAGGTGCGCTGGACCCCGGAGAGTTGGGACATGGCCCAGCACACCTTCTGCCACCGCTTCCGGCGCTCCCGGATGTTGTAGCTGCCGGCCGCGATCCTGCCGCCTCACGCGATGGTCCTGGGCAGGCGGCGCTGGACGAAGTAGACCAGCGCACCCACTTCCTCCGGGCTGAAGATCTCCTGTCGCGTCACCTGCTCCCCCCTCAATCGCCCGCATGCTGTCCTGGCACGGGGTCCAGGACTCCTCCTCCCCGCCTCCGCTGCGGCCCTCAAGTGCCTGGGCAGCTTCACGGCGCCTGGCTTCACCATGGTCTGGGCAGGTAAGGTAGGAAGTAGAAAATTAAGAAAGAATAGGATAGGGAAGAAGAAAAGAAAAGAGTTTAAAAAAGTAGTTTAAAAGTAAACAAAAATAGCAGAAAAGACAAAAATATACAGCTAGGAAAAGAGAGGGATAGATAAGAAGCAAAATCGTGTGGCAAAGTGCCCGGGACGGGGTCCTGCAAGGCCAAGGAGGACTTCCCATCACGTCTGAGGCCAAGAGCTCCAACCAAGCCCCAGGGCCCTGCTGGGCCAGGGGCAGGTGCTCACGCCCTGAGCTCCATCCCCCGGTTTGCCCCAAGGCCAAGGTTCTGGTTTGGGTCTACTGGGCCTGGAGAGGCCTCCCTCTGCTTCACCTGCGTTCAGAGGTGCCTTCAGGCCCCAGGTAGAGGTCCATCTAAGCCGCCCCTCTCAGCACCATGGCTGAGGCCCAGGAGGAGCTCTGGGCCACCGGGACGCAGATACCCGGTCCCCTACAAGGGCAAGCAGGAGGCCTATTTGCTAAGGCAAAGCACAACCAGATAACTGTGCTTCAGGCCCAGCCATCTGGTCATGTGTAATGCCTTCTAACGGTGCTATCAGATGGCTGGGCCACCCAGAAGTCCCAATGTGGGCTCCTTTGCTCCGTTTATCCCAGTCAGGGCTCCAGGAGACTGGTTGCTTTCATGGCTTCGGTGCCCTCTCTCACTCAGTGTGCATGGATGACAAGAAAGGGGGTAGCCTTCCTCCGGATTTCTAGGTATAGGGTACTCCAGAACCCTTTGGAGTCAGCGGGTCTCAGCCAGTGACCAGATGGGTCTTGACAGGCCCACCACCATCCTGGGCTCTGTCCTCAGGCCCCCTGTCTGCCAGAGCACCCGGGAAGGGACTCCCCTGTCCCGGGGTGGCCTCCCCTGCGTGTCTGGATCCCGAAGCCCCACAAAGGCCCTAATAGGGGTGAGCGGCCTGGCCCAAGGCTAAGGTCCCTCGTTGGTGCTCCGTCGTAGGGGCAGGCCTCCCCGCTTCACCTGCATGGCAAGGTGCCTGGTTTAAAGCCCCGTCAGGAACCACCCTCGCAACCCCTCCCTGAGGCCCAGCTGGGCTCTGAGCCCCAGGACCCAGAGCTCCCAGCAGGTGAGAACCCTTTTGTTAAGGCACAGGGCATGCAGATAGCCGTCCTTCAGGCCCTGCCATCTGGTCGCGCCCAACCCCTCGGACATCTGGTAGTGCACAATGCTTTCCAATTGTGCTACCAGATGGCCGGCTGCCCTGATAAGGGCTTGTTTGGTTCCACAAGGCCAGCCAGGGTTCCAGGGAAGTGGGGCGCATGGGCACCTTGGGTCCCCACTGTTTTTCTGTGCGCACAGATTACTGGAAAGGAGGGTAGCCTTCCTCTTATTTACTAGGGATAGTCTACACCGGACCCTCATGCTGCCTGGAGATTCTCAGTCGGTGAGCCGATGGGCCAGTATCGGACATCCCCCACCAGTCTGGGGCTTTGTCCTCCGGCTCGCCTCATGGCAAAGTGCCCGGGACGGATTCCATTGGGCCCGGGCAAGCCTCCTTTGCGCGTCCATGACTGGGACCTCCGACGGGGCCCAGGGGCCTGCCGGGCCCCAGGGCAGGCACTCCCTCCCTGGACTTTGTCCCCTGGCCTACTACTCCGCCCAGGGTCCGGGATGGGATTCTGTCGGGACCAGAGAGTCTTCCCCTGCTTGGCTGGGTTCAGGATCTCGACTGTGGCCCCTGAGGGTCCCCGACCCATCCTGAGCTCCATCTGCGGGATGGCAAAGTACCTGGGACAGGTCCCTGAGGGCCTAGAGAGACCTCTGCTGCGTGTCAGGGCTAGGGATTCCCAGGCGGGCCGGGGAACACTGCAGGCCCCGGGGCAGACACTCCCTATCCTGGTCTATGTCTGCATACTGGCTGAGTGGCCAAGTTCCTGGCCAGCTGGCCCATGGAGGCCTACCCTGTACATTTGGGCCCGGGACTCCGCAGCTGTGCTCAGGGGTCCTGGCGGGGCCCAGGGAGAGTGCTTCCTGCCCTGGCTCATGCCCCAGCTCAGACTGGCCCTGGGCAAATCAGTCTCTCACTGGGCATCCTGCCTTTGCTTACAAAATTGCAAGTGGCTCGACACATGCATGCAACAATTCCATTTGTGGTATGCTTCAAAACTCTTCTTGCTTACTGAATTTGAATTAGAAATGTATCAGCTATTGTATTGCAGTGATGGCTGTATATTTTGGCGATGGATAGCAGGACTTATGACAGTTCCATCACAGGCAAATACGATGTCTGGTGTTATTTTGATATAGGATTTTGTTGCATATTTTCTGAATGGCAAAAGTTTTTGTTCCCCTTCTATTTCTGAGCCCTGCATTGAATGCTACACACATAGAAAGAGGAAAATGCCTTTAAGTATTGTTTTTGTGCAAGAAGTTGTTCCTTCCTGGACAAAAGCAATCCTGTCTGTAAGGAGGCACTCTTGCACTATGGTTCAAAGGTGCCTGCACTGTTGCTAGGCAGCACACAGTGCACCAGCGCTAGGAGACAGCAGAAATATGCCATATCTTAGTTGATATAGCGCATTTCTGTTGTCTCCCGCCCATGTAACACAGCTCAGCAACTCTGCTTTCTACCCTGCACTGCGTGAAAAATGTGTAAATCTGCCACTAAGGTCTGATTTGGTCTTTTTTTTAAGGTGAACCTGTATGAAATTGGAAGGAAAGGTAGCTATTTAGTGCTTGGCCTTTTGGGTTTCTTGGGAAGATTTACTATGTACTTGCTCCAAACCTGTAACAGCTTCAGCCAGATCCATTTTTCGCTTTCTTTATTTCAACATGCTCTTTTTATGTTTTTTCAAGTCAATACCTACCTAACCTACGAAACATACCTATCATACTTCATCTAACATACCCTACCTACATACTTGCCTTCCAAACCTAAAATACTGTGCCTACCAACCAAAGCTAAAATGCCTAACATACCTCACAATGGCGGCTCCTCTGCTAAGGCGCAGGAGCGTCGCCTACTGCTTTTCAGTGGTTCTAAAATGCAAAAATAAAATGTAAATAACACAATGTTATTATCATTTTTTTTTACCCTGCTTAAGCCAGTTTTGGGGTGGTGCGGGCTGTCGTCAAAGCCAGTAGGGTTAGGAGTGGTGAGTGTACTTAAGTGTAATATATGGTTTAGCCGGCTGTCTTGGACCGTTCAGTCATGCGCACTTTCTTCACCCAGTTGTATTGCACAGCCTGGGAATAGAACATGCACAGGATCCCATGCCCTGTCTGAGCTCAAAACCTCAGTGCTCAGACTGATTATGACGCTGCTGTCATGCTGGTGACAGCAGTGTCATGATTGACTGGGGCAGTGGCGTTGCAAGGGACGAAGGTTCGACCTGGGTGGCACAAGTTTTGAGGGCGGCAGCAACCCCCACGCTTCCCAGTGGCCATCACTGGAGGAACTCCCTCTTACATTCAGCCACCACGGGCGGTAAACTTAGGGGCCGCCACAAGCAACAAAAGGCCTAGCTCCGCTACTGTGTTACCAAGGGGGGGTTTTACCCAAGAAGTCGCTGTGACCTGGGTGCTAGGTAGTACATATGTAAGGGTCCCAGAGAAAGACGTAAGACAAACGTACACAATTAATTATTCAAAACATTTTCTAATAAAAGAATTCATCACATTTAATAGAGCAAACACTGTTCTTTAATCACAATGTGCTAGTCAATAAATCAGACATTATACACAAGCGCGCTACAATTTTTTCAGCCTGAACGCGGAAGTGGTCTGACTACGCGTTCTCTGCGAACACGAAGGACAGAGCACTCTGAGACGGCAGACCGCCGCTGCGGCTATGTTGTTGATAGAATCAAGGGCGCCGCTGAGTCCCTATCGTCTAGGACGAACATGGCATTTTTTGGACTGCTGATTGCTGTGTGTGATCTATTCTATTTTTTAACCCTCCCAACCCGAACACTACTGACCGGGAGTAACTGCCACTAGTACCTCATCTACCATACACAACCTTCCATATCAAAACTACCACATCTATCTGTAGACCTACCTGACTAAAATACCTGCCCACAGGCCACTAGACATGCATTCGCCTATGTACACCAAAAAATCCACATTTTGATGCTCATATACACACAAACAATAGACATATATATTCTAGCACAGTTCACTTCTGGGTTGAGTTTTATTCTTGCAAGGGCTGCAGGACCAAGAGAAGTTATCAAATTGCACTGGCATGATATTGGTAATTGATATATATATATATATATATATATATATATATTGAGCATTTTAAAATAGTGAGACCTATTTGTTTTATGAATGATTGTTCCATAAAACATCACACTGTGGAAAATGTATTTTTATACGTATTTATTGTGTTGAGCAGTCCCACTTTTTCTTTTTGCTACTTCAAATCGATCACTATCACAGCCTGGATGTTGCCTGTGCTGGGTAAAGGTTTGCAATGATTGTTGGGGAGTGTTTCATTACTGTAGATCTAACCCAGCGCTGAGCTATCAATAGCGGAGAGTCAATGGACAATGTAAACTGAACGTCCCTACACGTCCACTAGGCACTCCAGGTGTACGTGTAGGGACATACATAGTACATCACTACCCTGCACAGCACGAAAGATGTGCCGCTCTAAAAATGGGGTGCAATCCTTGTTTGAAAGGGATGGGCAGACTTGCCATAATGTTGCAGAGAGTTGTAGGTTAGAACAATAATTCTTTACTCAGAAGGCCATTGCACGATTGCAAATAGGTTTTGACATTGTGTCTTCAATCCCCACATTGAAACACAGGCTTATAAAGCAGGAGGTCTTGTTTTAGTGAGAACATTGTGAGAGCATCATGGTGGACAAGTACTTGTCACATCACCTTATAAAAGGCAACTGCCCCGAAAAATATCAGCTAGTGCGCAACCAATCTACTTGTGTCATTGCTCACGTATCTGTACCACCTCCTTCAGAAGCGGGTTTTTCTTGAGGTTGAAGGAGTGTAAAGGGGCCTTGTACACCCAGGGCCATAGCTATGCGGGGTGGGTTGTTTGGGACGTCACATCATGCACATAATCAATACAGTTGCTATTAGATACTTGGGTCCAGGGACCCTTGGTCAGGTGTGCTGGTTTCAGTGTCGGATTTCTCCTTAGATCTGAAGCACTGGCAGTGGTGTAGCTAGACGTACTGCCATGCGTGGCTGCCCCTTAGTTTGCCATCTGGGTGCAGGTAAGATCAGGGGGATAGCGTGGCGGCCGACGGACGACTTGTTCTCGTGGTGGGGGGAGCGGGAGTGGGTGGAGGCAGACGGATGACTTGTTCTTGTGGTGGGGGGAGCAGGGTTGGGTGGAGGCAGACGGATAATTTGTTCGCGTGGTAGGAGGGTGAACGAGGCCGACGGATGATTTGTTCTCCGGCCGGAGGGATACTGGTAGTCAACAGACACGACTCCCGAATTCGCCCCCTCCCTCCCCCCCATAGCTATGCCACTGAGCACTGGCATCATAGAAGCCTATGTCTCAGAATCGTGAAGTATTTATTTAAACTGACCTCGCCTCTCTAATTCCACATACACACACATAAATATACAAACACATGCAAACAAAAGGTATAATTAAGGCATTCAGAGATTTGATGGCTTTGTAACATCGCCACAGGATACCATACCCTACTTCCTCATCATTGTAATCTGTTTTTAATTGACCCCCAAACACGAACTGTAGATGTCGGGAGAGCACCATAAACATGAGGTGCTATTCATGACAAACTATTGTTCTCTCCAAATGGGTTCACTGCTACGCGAATCTGAATTTCTGCTATATCAAGGAACTAACATAAAATGAACACATCGTGAAGTGACATGGACATACACACAATTATGCAAGAGGTATATTAACTTACTGAGCCATATTTTTGTTATTGGAAATTGTGGTTTACCTATTACACACAGATCACTGTTGCAGACACTCAAACTCCTCAGCAGATGTTTTGGGACTGTAGCTGAAACCTGTAGAAGGCAACGGGTATAGGGCCAGGCACTAACGCACCGAGACCTAAAGCTGGCCACCACACAATGGTCAATGGCTGTAGTTGTGTTCAATTACATAGGCTGCTGTGCTACTGTAGGAGAATGGTGGCCTAGTGGCGGACATCCACCACCCTATTGATGGCTCTGTTCCATCTGCTGGCCATTTGGGTCTGCATGGTGAGAAGAGTGCCTGATGGAGAATCTCAAGCCATGTGGAATCCATGCCAGCAGTGCTCGGGTGGGGGGAGGGGGATACTGAGCATTCCCCACATTCCCCACATTCAGGGTTCCCAAGACAAAGTTAGTTACAATGATTTTACCTTTCCTGGGGTGAGCAAGCATCCCTACCTATCAAACTAGTACTCTACATGCTGAAGGTATCAGCAAGGGAATCCCCTGGGCTCCCTTCTTACCTATGGTGCTTGCGCATCACATAGAAACTAATCATTGGGATTACTATTGTGCCTAGCGGCAAGAGCCATCTCTCCCTCCCTTGGACTTAGGACTCCTTGGTGATTCCCCCACCATGCTGCACATTTGTGGAGGGCAAGTGGAGGCTCCCAAATCTTCATGTGGAACTAAATCTGTCTGTGAAATGGGGAGAAGGAGCTGTCCTATCTCAATCCTTCCACTCTGCCAGCTAATGCAAAAATCAGGTACCTATCCACGCCACTCAGTTCTTACATCATAGGGATTTGGAAGGCCACTGGTGATGGGTGAAGCAGAGTTTGCTCCATCTGATTGGTGATATCCCTTTCTTCATCATGAAAATGGTAGCTGTGTGGCATTTGGTGATACTTTGTTCAGTGATGATGTTTAGGGATATTTAGGGAGGCTCTATGGCATCATTGAAAATGTCAGTTTTTCACTCACAGTGTTTCTATTTTCTCAAGCTCCTTTTGTAAAGCATACACATACCTAAAAACGTGAGAGATTTATATGATTTCAAGAATGTGTTTTTGTCTGCCACTGATACCCACAACAAACCCTCAACCTCCTACCCTTCTAACATCCCTTAAACACACCAACAACATTATGATTATTGGGAAATCTCAGGCTCACCCCCCACCCCCAATATAATGACCAAGATACGCTTGTGTGAATACCAATGGTAGGATGAAGGTCTTTACTAATTAATGGTGGACTTTCAAATCCAGTTCTGATTCTTAAGGAACAAAACATGGCTGACCCCTTTCACCACTTGTGTTTCAGCTTGCTCTGGAAACTCTGGCAACTTCCATAAACAGACAGATGTATGGAAACATATATTACAGATTACAGTTTAATTTGCAGGTATACGCAGATAAAATGATTCTCACCTTGCCTATTCCTTTTATGTCAATTCCAGTGCAATTTGAATCTGTATCTTGCTCAGAAAGTTATCTGACTACAAATTACATTGGACTAAATCATTCTTTTCGCTTCTGCCTCCATCCGCATTTAAAAAATCAATATGATTAATGTAATCTAGTGTGGGATGATGACTATGTGAAGTGCTAAGGAATCAATACTTCATTTGATCTGCGGAAGCTTTTTTCCATATCTTGGAGCTGGTCATACTCTAACTAAACTGTATTTTGCAAGATGGAAAACATGACTGTAAAGTTTAGACTATGGAGTTAAATCAATGTGGACATAATTATGCTGTTTTATAAATTCTCACTTGAAATAATGCGAATAAACTCCAGCCAAGGTGATTAGCGTGTAACGTTTTTTAATGTTTTTTAACGTTTTTTAACAGCCACACAAGCACTACATCTGGAAAGTCCGAGCACAGCGTAACCCAAAGTCACAGTGGGAACAACCTAAGGATTTTGGGGACCCTGCGTCAAACCTATTTTGCAGAGCCCTCTTCAGAGCATCTTTTAATTTATTATCCAATTACAGCTCTTATTTGCCATAAGGTGATTTCACTAGCAGTGTACAGAGAGTGACCATGGGCACAAACATATTTTGTATGTCCATATTTGTACAATTTTTGAATTTATAAGAGGTATAAATTACTGAACTCCAAAATGCAATTCTACATATAAATTCATGGGTAAGGTTGAATGACTAAAATTTACATTGACTTATAAGAACTACAACCTAGGGTTTGTCAATCATAGGAGACAGACATAACATCAGTGTAAGAAATTGGGTTACTGGTTGAGGTGGGTGAAACCCTGCTCAAGCAGCAACCACAATCATTGTCAGGGTTAAATAACAAGCAAACCCCAAATTAACCTGTGCTTCTTCATTAACAATGGCACCTTTTGTAAATATTCCTGCAGCAGGTGCAACAATCAGATCGTGTGGCTCATCTTATTTTCTTACTTCCTGTGTCATTATCATAAAAGGGATTCTCATTTGGATCAGACAATCCTCTAGTCCCCGTTTGTTCAGTTCCAATGTCATGGTTTTGGCAGTTGCATCCCCTCTCCCTTGAATTACATATTCCTTTATAGGCTGCCAGCTGTACTGCTCAAACATTTATTGGATCATGTAGTGACTTGAGTTCCAACATGTATAATGGATTTTACAGATACTTTATTACAATTGCTCCTGGTAGAATTTGAAAGTGGTAGGGCGTAAGAAGAATAAATTAATTAATTTTAGCGAGCGAGTGAAACAAGTGAACCTGACATAAAAAAGGGGATTTAGGGGGGTTCTCCCCCTGAGACATGTTTTGGCAAATGGTGTATATTGGTGTAATGGCATCACTATTTCTACGATAAATGGACAAAAAATGTAGTTCTTATTGGCATTTGCGAAGGAAAACTCATAAAATATAGCATAGAATTTTTGGGTTTCCAAGCAAGTCTGACCTCTAAAGGGGGCTAAGATACCAGGCAAGACTGCTTCAGCACAAGTAGCTACATAAAATAAAAATCTGCCTTCTTCAAATGCCAACCTACTGACCGTTCCAGGGTTTAGACTTAAAACCCGTGGGGGTAAATCCCTAGCAGTACTAGGTGCAAACGCATGGAATGCCCTCCCCCCACTTTTAAGAGCACTGGACAAGGAATCCGAATTCCGCAAACAATTAAAAACCTGGATTTACAATCTTCCAGATATAACCGCCAGAGCACTAGTGTGACTCCGGTCCTGGTCTCCTTAAGCAGTAAGGCAACTTTAACATCAGGTTGACCTCTCATTGGCGCCGAGATTCTCCTTGGAGCGATTGATAGCGCGGTATAAATGGGCCATTACATTTACATTTACATTTACATGATGTGCTTTGCAGGGGACATAGTAACCTTCTATGCTACTCTGATTCAAAACTGAGACTAGATAAAACAGCGATATCAAGCAAAGGCATCAACCCGAGAGTTATCTTCCCATTATTATTATTCACTGAGACATATTGGCATCCAGAGTCTCTACAATAGATGCCCATAAGATATCCTCAAATGCAGACTTTGCAAACAATTGAGCAGAATAAATGTATTGCCATATTTCTCCTTGTTGTCAATTTTTTTATGGCAGAGTTAAAAAAAGAAAATCTATAAATTGAAGTCCAGATTTTGCGTCGGGTTGCAGAACATTTTTGGGCACAATCCCAATGCAAAATGTAAATTGTTAAATCTCGTAAAAGCTCTCAAACATACTCATGATAGACCTGCTAAACATATGTGTAGCAATGCAATGTACTTACATACTAATTTACAAAGTTAAATATTTTATATTTTAAGCTTACCTTATCAGGCAGCGTCTGTCCTCATCAGTCCTGCAGGTTGATGAGTTGAGGGCACAGTTGATATGCTGCCTGTTGCTATCACAATGGGTGGTATCCCAGTCTTAGCCGCATTTCACAGAGTAGCTGAAAGTGAAAGCTCTACTCTGACGAAACACATGTTGGCAAAATCCATTGGCTATTTGTAACATTGAAAACCTATTTAAATCCTGTACCCGGTGATTGGACTGAATCATGAATTTACATTGAAAAATAAAGAAAAGACCGAAAACTATATAAAGAGAAACGGTTGTTATTGATATGGACATTTGAACTCTCTAGATTTGCTCGGGTTGAGAAATTGTGCTAAACCTGGGCATTCCTTGCGGTCACGATTATTGATAACTACCTACATTCATACTGTTATCAGAAAAACCATTTTAAGAAAGACTGAAATATACTAAAGGCTGTGAGAAAGACTGAATCTCAATCATGGCATATTGAATCAAGGAATTTAAGACTTTGATGTACTGATTTATAGGACTCCAATAATGGTCAATTGATCACCTAGTTTAAGGATCTTACTAAAGAGACAGTATGCTTTGGGAAGTGATTCATAGTACATACATTTAATGATAGTGACAGTTTATACATGAGAAGCTCTTTCATTTGATGTTAACTGCTGGAAAGTGTCATAGCAACACCCAATGTAACAGATCAACCCTTGTTGTTCCAGCTCTCCCTCCCTGTAGTACCCTCCCTAAAACCCTTCTCCACACTTGGCCCCTATTAACCTTTGGTGGGCCAAACTACAGAGTCAAAGCTGCAGGAAGGTGGGCAAATTGAGGGTACTGCTCCTGAGGTATCAAAAGACTGTGTCAGACACACTAAGAGTTCAAGCAACCTTCACATAAAACAGGGAGAAGCAGGTGCAAATCAGATTGACACATAGACGAGGTACAGAAAGGACTGCAGGACTGCAGACTGTCATAACCTCTTCAAAGTGGGGGTAATTCCACCGCTGTGCTGGGGGGCGCGCACAGCGTCCCCTTGCTCATGACGAGCTCAACTCGTGATGAGGCACAGTGCTTGTGTGCTCATGACGAGCTGAGCTTGTCTTGACCACACCCGTTTCTTTGGAACGTTCAGCACAGCAATATGGGAGGAAGTCCAAATTTAACATACATTTCCTAATTAGGTGTCCCCTCTGGGGGAGCCAGTTGTGATTCATTTCATCGTAAACTGGTACCACTACAAACGCAACACATCTTCCGAAGTGTGCTAAGGACAGGCATGTCAGAAATATTGCAAAATATGCAATAATATACAAAACTAGCAGTTAAAGTATTTCACATACGTTGTGCCGTTCAAATAAATATAAGATCATGGAAATATCTCCACATTACCTGCCTATGTGAGGTGCACTCCACATATGATACAAAACATAGATCCAAATGTTAGCTAACGCATACAGATTCAAAAAGCCACAATAAGTGTCAATAGACTACCTTACCAATCAAAAGCTTACCGATCATTTCAACCGTCCAGATTTCAACTGCCAAGTTCCCGAATCGACCAAACGGTCACTGCACAGCAACTCAACAATTGAGATATCAGTCGAGGACCGGCGCCACCTGGAAGGCCAGATCGGAAAGAAGGGGAAAACGCCGCAGATGCCAAGACTCGGGTCTCTTCTGGCAGCGATCTCGTCCGGGGCGAGTTTCCAATCCTTCGTCTCGGTCAGTCCTTAGGGCATCTGAGTCGCCGATGAGTCCCTATCGGGCGCCAATTTGTCGTATTGAGTTTCAGTGAGCCTACATATGCCGCAAGTAACTCTTGTTGTCATAGGATAGAAGTTGGCACGGAAACTGCAATACAAAAGACATTTTTATTAGGACCCCATGGGGTGGTGGTACATTCAAACAACACCCTTCGGTAATGTAAGAAGTATCACACCGAACAGAAGGCAGGTGGTTCTTTTATACACATCCACTAATGTGGAAAATGGGCGGCACACACATAGGACGGTGTTATGTACATATAAGGACATTTGTTGGACACATCCAGCATGTGGGAGGAGTTTAACAACTTGACCAGTTTGAGGAAAACATCTTTCACTGGTGATTGATTAATAACAGATGTGGTTCAATGGCGCATGAGCGTACCTTGACCACGGGCTAAATATAGCCTGTTGCTGGGCAGACCATGTGGTCAACTGGCGAAGAGGTAGGACAAAGAGCATAACTGCTAATTTACAACAATTGACTTTCCCCCTCTGGACGTCAGGTGAAAGCGGGGAGGTGTTAGGAAATTTTCGGAAGAGGATCTCTGAGGACATTCAGTAACTTAAGGTTTGATTCTTATCCTGAGGTATTTGGGTCCAGTTGACCTGGCCGTTATGAAGGTGATGACTAGGATCTTATAGAGTATCCATTTGTGTATGGGCAGCCAACGGAGGACTTTGAGTGCTTCTGAGGTTGAGGACCCTTTGGCAGTTTCAACGCCAGTCGGGCCACTGCGTTTTGGACTAGCTGTAGCTGTTTCTGAGCTATTTTCTTTGCTCTTGCGTATAGGCTGTTACAGTCGTCCAGCCGAGACAGGATTAAGGTCACTGCAACTGTCTTCTGAGCTGTAGCTGGAAGTAGATCAAAACATTTTTTGAGGGTTTTTATCATGTGGAAGCAGGTGCCCACCTACGAGAGCGCTTGCTGGTGGAAGGACACCGTAGTATCAAATCTAACCCCCAGGTTCTTCACAGCATCTACTGTATTAGGAGGAGGTGCTGCAATGGTTGATGAAAGCTGCAGTGGCCTTCCGAGAATGGCAAAGGCACTTAATTTCTTTACCAATTAGGCACTGAGTAAGGCTTATTGGCAGGCACTCCTGAAGTCTCAGAGGTGTCTAATTTTCAGCAGACATAAGTCTGTAAATTTATCTCAGTAATAGAGATCACTACCAAAAACAGGAAAACAGTGGTTTTCTGACAAGTAACAAATATCTGCTGTTAGAAGGTCAACCTTTTTGGCCTGTTCATCCACATTTTTTTTGTGTGCTGACGGTAAAAGACTCTGACTGTGTCCTGGGCTCTGTTGACAGGCCCAGGCCACTGCTATGTTAAAAACGTGAGTGAAAACACACAAGTATTAGGGAACACTATCTGTTAGGGTATACCTATAATTGGCAGACCTACCCTATAAGTCCCTAGTAGATAACAAGGCAAGAGGTATTAAAACTACATTTAAGTTCCTAGTCTATAATAGGTCATGGAGGTTTAGAAGCCAGTAGCCTTTGTTGCACTTGCATGAGTTCACTGCTCAAAGTCATTTTAAACGGTACAAAAGGGGGTGGTGATGGACGGAGCATCTGAACCAATCAAACACTCACACCCAGTCAAAAGATCTGAGTTTGATCCATCACCGGTCTTTAGCCCACTCTGCCACCCCAGTTCAGTCATGGCTATATGCAAATCAGTCTGACCCAGTGCCTCACGAGCAAGGGACTCACGTCTGAGCATACCCTGCCACACGTATGGCTGGACTGTTCCCATGAGGCACAGGGTCAGACTGATTTTCATATAGCCATGTCTGAACTGGGGTGGCAGAGTGGGCTAAAGAACGGTGATGGATTAAACCCAGATTAAACCCAGATCTTTTGACTGGGTGTGAGTGTTTGATTTTTTCAGATGCTCCGTCCATCACCACCCCCTTTTGTACCACTTTTGGCCGCCATAAGTGTGGCAGGGTATGCTCAGACCTGAGTCCCTTGCTAACTTTGCCACTGGATTCAAGCAAGCCGGGCTGAAGACGGCTGGAATGCCAGAAACCGGTCCTCGGAAGCTTGTTTCTGGTCCAGGGGAGACATGGCTTGGTAGTTCGGGCTGGACTGTTCCCATGAGGCACAGGGTCAGACTGGTTTGCATATTGACATGTCTGAACTGGGGTGGCAGAGTGGGCTAAAGAACGGTGATGGATTAAACCCAGTTCTTTTGACTGGGTGTGAGTGTTTGATTGATTCAGATGCTCCGTCCATCACCTCCCCCTTTTGTACCGCGAGGTCATTTTAAAAGCAGTGCTGCTCTGTAGCACTGCATTTAAATGTAAATTGTGCCCAAACTTGACTTAGGTGGTAAGGCACTTAAAAAGTGATAAGTTACATATGTTCTACATATGAGGTACCCCAGTGTCTCCCTTAGGCGTCCCAGGGGTGGGGAGTCATGTAACTATACGAAGGGCCTTTATAACAGATGTTTTATTTGCCCTGGTAATGGAGAAATTGCACATTTCATTTTCCCCATTGCATAACATTGCAATAGTTTATGGACGCATACATATTGCTAAGAATTGAAAGACTCTAAAGAATGGTATTGATAAGTCCAGCAATATGCCATTGCTAAATGTATTCTAAATTGCCCAGAAAATAACTTATATGACTTTCTTGTCTGTAAGCCCTAATTCAGTCTTCCTCCAGTCTACCTTGTTTGGTCAGAATTAACAGAATTAGCCAGGCTGCTTTGATAAAGTGATAAGTGGCTCACCAGGGGAAAGGCTAGATGCTGGAGAGGGCTCTGCTGCACAGGAATACCATATCAGGGGGGCAGGAGTCATAAAGCATGAAGCTTCAAAGGAATAACAGGCAGGGAAAGTCAGGTCTATCTACAGATATTACGGGGAGGAGATCTATGGAAATGGAAATGAGCCACACTGGAGATTGGTTTAGCAAGTTCTTGCTCCTCTGCTGAGACTTTAGCCATTATTAATTTTGGAATAATGGTGCTTTCTGGGACAAGAATATGCAACACTTTGGAGGAAGTTGTCATGCTCTGGGGTGTTACCTTGCACCTCATTGGACAGTGCTCTCCTGCTTGACCACAGCGAACACTGAATAAATATGTGAGAGGTGCAGAGCCTCTCAGATCTGCTGCTTGAAACTAAGAGAGGAAGAAAGATTCAAATGCTGGAAATGTGATTTGCACCACCCGATTGCCCTGCTGGAATCTTGATTTGCTCCACCAGGCCCTGCATTGTGTATGACTGCGCCTGCTACACTATCTGGAACCACAGCCCTTTGAATGTACCTTGCTTCTGAAGGATTAAAGAGTGAACACACTGCAAGCTACAGGTTAACAGCATTCACCTGCATCATCACCACCAAGAGTCAATTGCCTGGAGTGTGTCCAGTGGCCTTTTAAGAGTTTTTTCCAGGTGAATTGTGGGAATTGTTGTCCCAACCCTTCAAGGACCATTTAGGAGCTTCCAAACCCTTGGAGCGTGTCTTGGACCCTTTGAAACCTCAAGAAGAACTTCAGAAAGAAGTTCCAGAAGTTTGGAAAACTTTGAAAAAGCAGAGAAAAATGCTCCATAAGGTGACCAACTCAAAAGCGAGGACCAAGTCATCCACCTTCAACCTATACCCAGGCCAGATTCCAGGTTCATCCGACTGAAAAGCTCTTGAAGTCTGAATTCCAGAGTTTGACCAGGAGCTCCCTGAAAGTTAAGCCGGCAAACCCTCACCGAATCCGGCCTGGTGAAGAGCAGTGAGGACCCTCAGAAGAAAATCTACAGAAATGTTTCTAAGTGAAAAGGTAACATTTTGACCGGGGCATCTTGCTTAGTGTATCCGAGCATGGCTCCATCACGATAGGCCTAAAACTTTTACTTTGCCCCGGTCAAGCACGACCGTCCCAGAGTGGCGCTATAGGTATCCAAGTGCAAGGCAGTCTTTATAAATTCATATCTCCGGTTCCCTATATTGGAGCTTTGTAATTTTGGTCCCATTTTAAAGACAAAAATGTCTCCTAAATATATAAATTGTTGTGAGATTTTTATTGTGTGTTGTGTCTTAATTATTTACTGAATTGGTGTTTTTAAATGTTTTATATACCTGTCTCCTATTTTAAGCCCGTACTGCTCGCAGCCAAGCTACCAAGGGTTGAGCATGGAAAAAAATTTTTGAGACCTTTACTGGACCCTGGACTGTGTTGGTGGCCTTATTTCCTGTGGTAGATGCATATTTACCACTTATAATAACCCACTTTACAACATTTTGGTGGCAGTGGTGGGATATCGACTTGTGTCTAAAAGTACAGCTTACAGTACAGTAAATTAAGATCTTAAGAATACTCTAAATTGCCTTAGAACAAAGCTTTGTTTTTTTATTTATTTTTATTTTGACTAAACTGATTTTTGATCCATTGCTTTGATTTTTCTAAAGTTGTTTTAAGGCTGAATAATAGTTGCTGTGACCCAAAATAAGCAACATCCATGGAGCAAAACCTAGCTAAAGTGAATACTCTGAAGATGGCTGTCCTTAAGATACAGTGTAGGGCTAAGGGGTTACCTGCATCCAACAGATTAAGAAGGCAGGGTTAATTAAGTCCCTAAGGGCCTGGGCTGGGGCACCTGCAGAGATTGGAGGGCAGGGTAAAGCTGCACCCCCTCAGCATCACACAGGAGTATTGTGAGGAGGATGCTTCCTCCATTGGTTCCAGTAGTAGGTACATAATCATAAGAGGTGAGATATGGGGTTCTCTCTCACAAGGGCTAGCAATGTTCCTAAGAAAAAGGTAGCTATCCCTAGAAGAGAGGAAATATTAATTAGCTAGGGAGCAGTGGGAGAAGAAAGTAAGAAGAAATGGTGGCAGCAAACTTTAAGATGAAATTGAGATGTCCAGAGGTGGTGGGCTTTGCCACAAGCTTCCCAAGGGTATAGCACCCAGGTATACAGAGAGGGACAACATTGATAAATAGCTGACTGCATTTGAAAAGGCCCTTGAGATATGGGGGGTCTGCACCAAGCAGTGAGGTTCACTCTTGTGGTAACTGGTCCCAGTATCTGGGAGGGATAGTCTCCAGACCTTGCAGGGATGAGTAAAAATCCTGTTCTCACACGAGGCAATGCTTAGTCCAGAAGTTTAGTCTGACTCCAGAGCGGTACAGGGTGACGGTCAGTGACACCCAGAAAGTGAGCACATGGTCCTGGGTGGACTTTAGAGAAGTTTCAGTGAAGGCGCTAAAAGGCTGGATTGTTGGTAATGCAGTCAAAACATATGAGGAATTGTATGATTTGTTTTTGAAAGAACACATATTGACTCATTGTGCTGAAGAGATGTTACACCAGTATCTGGTTGACTCTAAGCTAACAGACACCAGAGAGTTGGGGAAGCAGCTGATAAGTGGGTGAGAACCCGGGTTTCAAATCAGCACCAGGGCGTGATCAGAAGAAATTAAGAAAGGTCCTCTCCAATGAAAGGCCCAGTGGAAACAAGGTCAAAAACAGAAGGAGTTTTCAAAAGACCTACAAAAACCTGAACTCGAGGAGGGGGCAAACACATTCAATCCTAAAGGAACGGTGTATCAGTGAAAGAATGGTAGGTTCTTTGATCACTCAATGATGCTGTCTGCACAAAGCAAACCCCCACTAGTGAGCACTCCCTAGGGATTGCTAGGGCTAGTGTTGGGGTGGAGAATGCCTCAGATAGGGGTAGGGAGGTGGCAGAGGAAAGCTAAGTGTCTCTGGGTTGAATGACTATCACAACCCTTGCTGCCTTACCTCCAAATATGGAAAGTATAGGCAGAGACCTAACTAAAGTCACTGGGGCTGAATTAGAAGCTCTAGGAGACACAGGGGCTAGTGTGACTATGGTCCTAGACACCCTCGTGCCTCAAGAGAGAATTTTACCTGGTGAGGTTTACCAGGTGGCCTATGTAGATAGTAGATCAAACTCACTCCTGTGGCTGACGTGGATTTGGAATGAGAAGATGTGAAAGGCCCTATGAAGACAGTTGTGTCTCCTGTACTCCCTGTCCAGTGTTTACTGGGCAATGATCTTGAAGCATCTAAGTGGTCAGAGGTGGAGAGATGTCTCAATATGAGAATATTGGAGCTCTGAATGGGTATGTGCTGTGAAAAGGTCACAGACTCTCCGGAAGGGAAAGGCTGGCTGCTTGAACCCTGGAACAAAGGGCCAAGCAACCAAACACAAGGGCACTGTGTCTGGTAAGCTAGTACAGGGAACTCCAGAGGTGCAGGAGGAATCTGACTCTGATGGGAAGGATCTGACGTCTGAGGAAGGTAGAGGAGACAGTAGATGGTGGGTCCGCCAGAGAGTGGTTTTGCCAGGGACAGAGAAACTGTCCCACACTTGACAGCCCTAGAGAGATTGCCTTAAAGCAAGAGAAGGGGTGTAACAGTGGATATCACAGAATCTACTAGGAAGATAGACTGCTTTTTCCTGAGGCCAGAACCCTCAATGATGGGGCCACCATGAGGTGGGAACTTTGGAAAAAAGCTTCATAAGGTGACCACGAGGACCAAGCCATCCACGACCTGGATTCCAGGATTGTCCCGCCAAAGAGCTCTGGAGGTCTGACTTCCAGAGTTTGACAAGGAGCTCCCTGAAAGTCAAGCTGGCAAACTCTCACCAAATCCAGACTGGTGAAGAGCAGCAAGGACCCTCAGAGGATAAAGCTCCATAAAAGTTTCTAAGTGCATAGGTACAATTTTGACTGGGGCCTCTCGCTTAGTGTATCCAAGCTGGGCTCCATTGCGGTCGGCCTGAAAATTTGACTTTTTCCTGGTCAAGCGTGACCAGATGTCCCAAAGTGGTACTATTGGTTTCCAAGTGCTAGAAAGTGTTTCATCTATAAAAAATCATATCTCCGGTTCCCTGCATTCGATTTCTGTAATTATGGTGCTGTTTTAAAGATAAATATATTTCCTATTTTTATAAATTGTTCTGGGATTTTTATTGTGAGTTGTGTCTGAATTATTTACTGAATTGGTGTTTTTAAATGCTGTACATACCTGTCTCCTAAGTTAAGCCTTATTTCTCACAGCCACACTACCAAGGGTTGGGCATAGAAATTATTTATTGAGACCTGCACTGGACCCTAGACTGTGTTGGTGGCCTTATTGCCAGTGATAGAAGCATATTTACTATTACTAATAACCCGATTTCCAACATCTGCTGATTCCCTGGATGTTATATTTTGTCAGGGCCTTTCACAATAGTAGGGCTTTAGGCAACAGTTTATAATTTAACCTGTGGTTAACTGTCTTTGTACAGATGCACTTGAAGTTTTCATGAGCTAACCTAAAGTGTGATCAATTTACTGCTTTTTGTTCTAGAAACATTGAACACTTTCATGGGCGTCTTTCACATTTCGTGAAGGGGAACACAGTACACTTTAAAGTTCTGGAAGTCCTTCAGTCTCATGCTTTTAATTAAAGACTGCTTGCCAAACAGTTTCCACATACAAGCAGATTCGCTATAGCATCGAAAACAACATCACTTGGCAGAACGTATTAAGGCTAACAGATGTTCAATGCATTTATTTGCACTCATCTTAATCACTATTCTCCATAGATTGAAAAGCATATCTGGGGCAAATGGCATTCTTTGAAACAGGCTTGATCTAAATATAGCAGATGGTGAGTAAAATAAATGCCTTGCCCTTAGCGGACAAGATATGCCACTGATTGGACTAAGAACCACTCCAGCACTGCTTTATGTCGATGAGGCAATTTTATAGTCCTCTACTGCTTTGGGAATTGAGATATACAGCAATGTCTGCACCAACTTTGGTGAAAAACTCCAGCTAATTTTGAATTATACATGAACTGTGTACTGCTTTTACTAGGATGCAAAGGGGCAAACTGTGCAGGGATGTGAGGCAGTGTGCTACCAACCCCCATTCTGCTTTGAAAAACGTGATTGATGCATTTGTTTCTTTTATGTGAGGTATTAACTTCAACACTAATCAAGCCAAAACCTCTTGATTTGTGGGCTTAAAGTCAAGAACATAAACAATTAGAAAGATCGAGAACTGCTTTTTCTATCTTGCTCTATTTTATTACAGAAAAGTTATTTTCACGATTATCAGATGACTGTTTTAGCTTTGCCCCACAACATAGGTGCTAAAGCTCTTAAACATATGGTAGAAATATATAAACGTGAATGTTTTTCTCTACCTCGTTATGGTACTGATATGGAAGCCCGTCCCCAAATTTAGGAAACTATTTTTTGCTGGTGATTATTTTATTTTTCTTCACATGAAGCAGATTACATTACTTAGAGGGCATTGTTGAGTCAGTCTTTGCAGTTATGGTTATCTATCTGGTCCAATATTGCAACTCAAATTAAACACAGCCATAGTTGACACATGTTTTAAAATGGATGGCTGTTTGAAAATTGCATGGCTAAGAAAAGTAAAATTGTTATATTCTGAAATTGGTGAGTCAAATTTGTATAATGATCCTGTAAACATTGTTAAATTGGAAGAATCATGTGTCAAATAAATTTTAGAAAGTAGAGGTGTATGCAGAGGAAAAACATTGAACTTCAAAAGTCAACTGATAGATACCACACCATGATAAGAAATTGTATTGCATGAACCCTTTTTTGATTTTATTAACCCCTTCCATGCTCATGACGAACCCCAGCCGTCATGCACTACGGTGCTCGTGTGCTGATGACGGCTGGGGTTTGTCACGGCCCGCCCCGGTACGTGCTGTTTACAGCACACCAGGGGAATCGCGGCCGCATGGAAAGGGCTAAAGGATTCCTGCGAGGGGCATTTATTGTTTTGATATGGGTTAGGATTTAATAATCACCAACTCTTCTTCCAGAAGGATTGGTTTAGTGCTAATTTGGTGAGTGGTTGTCCCTGTGATGTGTTTTCTTTCCACTGCTTAATGCATTATCTTTTCTAGTATTTTTTCTTTACCAATGTGTCAACAATATCTCGTTGCTCTGTTAAAGCATTATGGTTTTTCAAAGTGAAGAGTGGCTCTGTTGTTTGTACATATGTCATTGCATCACCATGTCTATTTTGCTGTTAAACCTTCATTGTGTGTTTAGTATGGTTTAGTATGTGAATTCAGATAACTTTTAATTTGAGTAAAATAATCATACAGTTTCACAGAATAGATCAATGTCCAGTTACCAGTCCGGGGATAATCTGTGGTCCAATAGTGCCTCTGTTGGGGATGTAGGGATTAATTAAGCAGATGTCTGTTCATAACTAAGTTATGACTCCTAGATTGGAGCAGAGCACACTCATCAATCCCAGGATCACTTCCTCTTTAAGCAAAAAATGAATTAAAACCGTCAAGGCTGTCCCAAAGAATCTCAACCATGGCATGTGCGATAGGGTCACAACTCAGGTGTGAAGATTTGATTAGTGCACCGTGCAATGTCTGTGAATAAGGACCAGAAATAATTCCATGCTGCTCCATTCTAATCCCTTCTCTTCCTGTGACAATCCCTTTCGTTTTCTGGAAATTGCAAAGACATGGACATGAATGTAGAACCATGGGGCATGCTACTCCGGTGACTGGTTACTGAGTTTGACAGATGAGCTTTTGAGGAACTACATTTATTTATTTTCTTTCATTTAAAGAGTTTTGTATAGCAGGAAGACGACCACAGGGGGTATTTGAGTGCTTTACAGATTGGCAGTTATGAAAATGCAAGAAATGTAAACAATAGCACACCTGGCAAGAAGAGGATACAACATATCATAGCAGTCATAACAGTTCAATAAAGGCAAGAGTAAGATAGCGAGACCTAGGATGAACTGAGGATCTAGCCTAGAAATACCTTCATCAAAATCATCTTAACTTCATAACAGCTCTATAAGGACAAGATTAAGAAAGCAAGACCTAGGGTGAACTGAGAATCTAGCCCAGAAATGTCTTCTTCGGAATTTGTTTAACTTCCCTTTGAAGGAAGCCATGGAATTATTCAGTCTTATATCAGGTGGCAGGGAGTTCCACATTCTTATTGCAATACCCAATACATGACTTTAATCTCATTTTGAAAACTAAAAAGAGCCTACAAGATTATAAACTCTTCAGGTCCACTACTGATGCAACTCAAATATAATATATTTTCAGCCTCTTTCACTCGTAAGGACCTCTGCCCACACAGCATGGTTTGTGCTGGTTCCTTTGGATGTTTTGAAATCCATTTTTATTTATTTGTTACTAGCACTAACTTCAATTTTTTTGATGCCATAGGTCAGCCAAATTACATGCTTGCAGTTTGTTTATGTGGTATGCTGTAGAGCACAACATTCCCATTTTAGAGAGCCTGGCAAAAAAATAAAATCGCAAACATTTGCACCACCTATCTATGTCATGTATAAACAAGTTGTATTTTTTAAATCTCAACAGAACACCTGCAGAGCGGATATTTAAGGGAACCAAGTTCTAAAGAACAGTTAATTCAATGATCAATAAACAACTTCCTCCTTCTTAAGTTTGATGTTCAGGGTCTTCATCAGAATGTATGTTGTCACCTGCCTGATGCCATCTGAGCAAATCTGTGAGAGATACCCACTGCTAAAATATAAACTTGCACACTTCTGTGGTCTTCTCCACCAACATTTCAAAGTAAGATGAGAAAGACATATCTTACTCATATATACCAACATGCCAATGCCCACTTTCCCCAGAAAATACACCCACAACCCAGGCACTTTCTGAACACAGCCGTTCATAATCAATGCACTCCACCATATCTGAGATTGTTAGAGTAAAGAAGGCAGAACAGTGTCACAGAGCATTACTTGTGGAAAGAAGCTTCTGAAGGAGGCAGTGCTCCTTAGTCTCAGTACAGTGACAAGTACACATCGATTCAGTCAGCCACCACCCCAAGGATAGATTAACACCTCTATGAGAAGCAGCAGAAATCAGCACCTATGCACACTATTTGAGTAAGGAAAGTTACACCTTTTGAGAAGGTCTGAGCCCGATACACCCCATCAAACACCTCACACAAATGGTCATATGCCTACGAGTGATACCAATTGCAAATACTCAGTAGGTACTGAATAATCTGAAGACGGCATGCCGAATCAGGCTTTACCAACTTTAGATCTTGTCAACTATGTACAACAGAATCTAGACACATGTGCCCCTAATTCTTCTTGTCCCTGAAGTGTGTGAAACTATATTTTCATTCATATGTACACAATCTCCTTCCCCCTCTTCCCCTCTCTCAAAATATAATCTGAAACTTTGAAGACAGACATTTATAGAATTTCTGTGGGCTTAGGAAAACTATCAGTACTATCTCAAAACCTATTGAAAAAATTCACATTTAACAGTCATTTGGTAGCCTAACTGGTTACACATTAACTCAAGTCATAAGTAACAGGCTGAAGTTTTAAGTTTCAAAAGAAAGTTTATTGGGAAAGAGATGAGAAAATAGCATCAGGTAACAAGTAACATAACGTCAGAGAGAAATAATACTTAACATATAATATTAGTGGCATCTGGGCAAATAAATACATACAACGGATCAATAAATGAAAAATGAATAGGCATGTAAATAAAATAAGGATACAGTAAATAGATTAGGCTTACCATTAAACAAATTAAGGGGATTTAGAAGCTTCCTGAGTAGATGGATTTAGATGAGGGGCAGGACATGTCCAACATATGTATCTTCTTCCTGCAATGATTAATCAAATGCAACCATGTGTACCAGCACAGTTACATGCAACTAGTGTACAATACAATTGTTGAATAACAATGGACAATAAGGTATGGGTGATAGGAAGCGAACAATGCCACTGATTGTAAGATATCTTCATTTTCCCAACTTTTGAATCATAACTAATAAACTTCAAATAAATGCAAAAGAAAAGGAGATATCAAGTACACAATAAAATATGTGTATCTAGTGCATTATGTGCCTTTCGAGTGAAGTTTTGCCAAGTGTTGCACGCATTTTTGCAGATTTGGGTTGCTATTCCTAATCAGTATGTGCTTATGTGGAAGTCAAGGTATCAGGCATCTAGGGTTCTGTCCATGCAGCATCCTGAAGGAATGTGGGGTCGTTGCGCAGCTCGACAGTTGTGCCTTAAGGAATCTTGTGCATTCAGCCTATCCGCTCCACCCAAACAACGTTTCAGCCATTGTCTCCCACTCGTTGTGTGGGGGGTGCACACAGTGCTGTACTAGTTTGTGTAAGAAGTTTCAGGATATCGTCCCAGGCCTGTGCGATGGGGAACTTACACAGGCCAGCCGTTTCTTCTCTATGAAGAATGGTGCTCTCCGCCTGTGCCCAGTTTCCTAGAGATTTTAGCCAGTGGAGTGCCTCCGGAGGGTCTTTGTGTTTCCATCTCTTGGTTATCAAACGTTTTGCAGTGATTAAACCTAAGTCACAGAATCTAGAACTTACTTTGTTAGCTTTTGTGCGCTTGTAAAACCCCAAGATGCAAACTTCCCATGTGTGTGGCACTTCGGTGTTAATGCTGGTAGTGAGAGTTTCCGTTATTGTGTGCCAATAGGAGTGAAACAGGACCACAGCATGTGCAGGAGATCAGCATCTAGTAGATGACATCTTTCGAAAGCAGAGGTGGCAATGTTGAAATATTTATTAATCTTGTTGGTCGAGAGATACGCTCTGTGCGATATGTACGTTTGTATGAGTTTAAAACGTGAGTTACGTGGTATGTGTATGGCACTGGCCAGGACACGTTCCCAGTCTGAATCTGTCCAGGGCTGACCTCTGTCTTCAGCCCATCACACCCTGAGTCTCCGTGGTGGCTTCAACATGTGTGTAAGTAGGGCCTGCCAATGGATCACATGTGTCCCCTCTCCTATCACATGTAGATACTGCAGCAACTGATGTGTTTGTGGCTCAGTTGTCAGATCTCCCAAGTGTAGTGTCAATGTCCGTATGATGGCTGTGTGTAGGAGAAAGTGGCCCACTGGCAAGTCAGTATCCATTGTCTGTGTTGCAAAAGACAACAAGGCACCATCCGCATATAGATCCCCCAGGGCCTCCACTCCTACCTCAGTCCAGGGCATCAACGCTAAGTCCATTACAAAGTCTCTGCCGTGGGGCGTACCAACCAGTGGCAGTATCGGGGCATAAGGAATAGTGTCTTTTGTGAGTTGGAGGCTTCTTCGGTAGCATCTATGGGCCAATTCCATATGTAACTGTGTCGGACAGGGACGTTTTGTCAGTGGGTGAAATAAGCTGTAGATTTTTGTTTGTGTCCATGAACATGACGCAGTGGCTGTGTCTGCTAGTTTTTTGCCGCCTAGTCCCCGTGTAACCCACTGCAGCTGCGCAGCTAGGTAATACAATTCTAGATGAGGAACTGCCAAGCTCCCACATTCCGGCGGCACGTATAGTTTCTGCAGCGCTATTCTAGGCCGTCCCACGTTCCATATTAGACCTCTGATTAACCCCTCCAGTTCCCAAAACAGCCGTGCCGGGCCATATATCGGCAGATTTGTAAAATAGTACAGTAGCCTGGGTAACACTATCATTTTAGTTAGGGTGACGCGACTCATCACATTTAAAGGCAGAGTCATCCAAAATTGTATCCATGCCCGTATGGAGGAGATGGCATGTACTAGTTGCCTTCCAGTTGTTTAAATCTACATGGGCTGTCTCTGAACAAGTCTCCTTTCAGCCCAATTTCCTTTCTCAGTATCTTTCTTCCTCCATCAAAGGACTATGAGTAGAGATCACCTGCATGGGTTCTTCATCAGATTCAAGAAGTTTTACTGTAGGCATAAACTGAGGTGAATGAATAGGTCTATATAGGAAACTGGGTTGCAGGTTGAGGTAGTGGACCCCGATTAAAGCAGCAAACATAATTCTTGTCAGGCTGAAACCCAAGCAAACCCCAAATTAACTTGTGCTTAACCTTCTGGTAGCTTGGCACAAAAGCAGTCAGGCTTAATTTATAGGTAATGTCTGAAGTATTTATGCAGCCCTTCAAACAGTAATAAAGAGAAAATACAACACCAGAAAAATTCTAGACCAGTTTAGAAAAATACAATAAAATGTAATAAAGTATTTGACACCAAAGCATCAAACATGCAATCAGAACCGGGGCTATCCAATTTTACAGATTTCAGATAAGTATAGTGCCTAACAGCACAAAGCGCACTTGTGGCTATCTGGACATATGAGACCGAGTGAAAGTCACAAGCTCAGGCTGACCACAATGTGTACCTGTATCCAGTGCAGGCTGGATACAGGGACCAGATTAGCACTGCTGAAAAAGGTATGCTTGAAATCCTAGCTCAGAGATCTGTTTGCGGTGGAGGGGGCCACAAGGGTCAAGGAAAGCATAGTGGATTGTCATTTCTGTAGCATGAAGTGGAAGCTGGGCATTGTGAAAGCCATCGCTATAATGTGAAGATCCTGTCAGGCTGTTGCTGGAGATTCACATTGGCGGTCACCACATGCTGTTGATGCTGTAGCACAAGGTGCAGATTTTGCGTTGGTGCCATCACTGACGGCCGCTGTAGCGCAAAGAGATGGGTACAACTGAGCTTTGCATTGACGGTGAGCACAGGGGCAGAATCTTGGCATAAATAGGTCCATTCGCTGTCACAAAGGGCCCTTTCTCCTTTCTTTAGGAGGAGCTCTACTGATGCCACACAAAGGGTCCAAGAACTGAGGGGCATCTCTTGGGGATTAGGAACCAGCTGAGGTCATCAGGGCTCTGGCAGTTCCAGCTGGAGGTGTAGGTTGCAGGTCCAAGCAGCAGGTCAGCTGGGCAGATGAAGGGAGGCCTCAGAAGCATGTTGTGTCCCTGTAGCTCAGAACAGGTGGCCAATCAGCTGACCCTTGGAGTCACTATAGCCTGGAATGAAGGATGCAGGTCCAGTCTTCTTTCTCATAAAGCAGGGCAGCCTCAAGCAGCAGGGCAGCAGGGGTTCCTTCTTCTGTAGTATCCATAGGTCCAGGAGCATACTGAAGAGTTAGGTCTAAGGTTTCAATATTTATACTTGATGCCGGATTTGAAGTAGGAGTAGCTTATAGAGCTTCCGATTCCAAAAGGTGCTTGGAAATTCCTGCCTTCCTGCCCTGGCCCCAGCTAGTCTGGAAGCACAATAGACTGATTTGAATCCCTTATGAATGTGCTAAGGCATATTTCTTTTGATGTGCAATTGTGGTAGGTGACAGCTGCTCTACCCTTTTTAAGTCAGAGATGGCCCATCCTGCCAGGACCTATTCCCCTTTTGTCCCAGTGCATGGGAGAAATATAAAAGGCTCAACTGCCAGGTACACCCAGTCATGTGACTTTCGATACAGCCTGTAGGCCAACAAATTGTGGGAAGCAAACACAAGGAGATGATGGACGGAACGCTGAAACTTTTCAGACACTCACCCCCAGTCACAGATCTGGGTTAAATCCATCATTGTTCTTTAGCTCACTTTGCCACCCCAGTTCAGTTACAGCTATATGCAAATCAGACTTGACCCTGTACCTCATGGGAAGAGTCCAGCCCGAACTGCCAAGCCGTGTCTTCCCTGGACCAGAAACAAGTACCGGTTTCGGGCTAACAGCCCTCAACAGCCAGGCTAGCTTGAATCCGTGGCAAAGTGAGCAAGGGACCCACGTCTGGGCATACCTTGCCAACTTATGGCGAACAAAGCAAACACAAGAAGATGATAGACAGAGAGCTGAAACTTTTCAGACACTCGCCCCCAGTCACAGATCTGGGTTGAAGCCAACAAATTGTGGGCTCAAGAAAATGCTAACTTTTTGAAAGTGGCATTTTTAGAATTGTGACTCAAAATCTGACTTTGCCATTAAAGAGGGTTTTAAATTACAAATCTTTAGAAACTAAACTTGATTTTCTTACTTGCTGCTAATCGAAAGTTATCACTTATTAAATGTAATAAGGTAACCAAATGTTATCCTATGGGAGAGGCAAGCCTTGCAGTAGTGAAAAATTAATTTAATAATGTTTCACTACTAGGAATGTAAAACCTAAAATGATATGTCCAACTTTTTAAATACAGTGAACCATTTCCACTGTGCTGCTTAGGACCCAACCTAGCAGTTTCTTATATGTATTAAAAAGGAAGGTTTAGGCCTGGCAAAAGGGTTAGTTTGCAGGATTGAAATAACAGTTAAAACTGCATACACAAGTTTCAATGGCAGGCCTGAAACATTTTCAAAGGGCTACTTAGGTGGGTGGCACAATAAGTGCTGTAGGCCTATTAGTAGAAGTCAATTTACAGGCCCTGGGTGTAAGTAGTACCACTTTGATAGGGACACACAGGTAAATAGAATGTGCCAATGGGGTGTAAGCCAATTTCACAATGTTTGAAAGCAAAGCACGTGCGCTTTAGCACTGGTTAGCAGTGCTAAAGTTTGTAGGGTCCTAAAGCCAACAACAATTAATTCATCAAAACAGGAGAAGTAAGAAAAAAGGTTTGGGGAAGCCCACTCGAAGACTGACAGCTCTAAGAATATATTTCCTATTTGTTACTCATGCTCATGACCCATCTCCTGAATTTGCTGATCTATTTGAATAGCAGTCTGAATGAGATCACATAAATATTCAGATCTGAAGGCACCAGCTATCTCATATTTTAATTCGCCCTTTAGTCCTTTGTGAAAGAAGATAAATAAGGTCAATATGGTCACTCAACTTCCCTGGCAAGAGCTTTAAACATTGAAATATAAGTATGAAGATCAAAGTTACCTTTATCAAATTCTAGAAAGTCTTCTTGTGCTTAATACTTGTGATCCTGACAATCAAAGGTTTTCTTAAATTCAGTAACAAACACAAAAGGTTATCAATGAGCAAACTTGTTTGAAAAATCGAGTGTGTTACTCAGGCTAAGGCACTTCCAGTATTACTGCTAACAATAATCCCACCGTTGTCTGATCACTAGTATATACATGTGGTTTGAAAACAAAATTAATTTGACATTTATCAAACAACTCCTTCATTTTGTATATGTCCTTCAAATGACTTGTTTGCCAGACCTGCTAAAGGTGGATAAAGAGTACCTTGCTGTAGAACTGCCAGTGACCGATGAAGGGAGGTATTTTCATTAGTTAACATGTAAAGTAAAATTATTCACTACTGCCAAAAGTTCTTGAACCTGCTCATTTTTCATGACCCTCAGGAGTTCCAACCCATCAAGGGCAGGTCCTGTAGACCAACCTCTTTCTGAAGCAACCTCAGACTCCAGATTAGTCACAGGTGGTCAAGAGATGCGACAAGAAGTGAAGTATAATGGACAGAAAACATCTATAAACAATCAAAAAAAACTTTCCACCAAGCAAGGCCATTCACCAGGACGAGCAGAGGAGTGAAGCTTCAAGAAAGAAGCAGGACACAAAGGAAAACCAGTAAGTGCAATGAGTGAGCACAAGGCAAACAGCTGCACAGCAAGTTTGAACTGATCTGGTGTCCGATGTATAGCCCGCACAGGAATCCTGTGGAAGGAACCAGGAAATGATAAGCTAGCATCCTTGGGCAATTAAAACACGAAATACCTGCAAGGGAAACCTTAAGCAAAGGACGAAAATCTGTCTTTGACTATTAAATTATTAAACCTTAATCTTCCATGCCTGTAACAGCCACCTCATGACGTGCTGCGCTATGGAAATGCTGCTTTCTGGGAGCAAAGCCATCCAGCACTCAGACATTGTGCAAAGCTTTGTGGTCTTAAACCAGAAACACACTACACTGCAGTGCACCACCAAAAGTGAACATTTGCACCTTCAATTGCGCCAGAAACACCAATCTCTGTCCTCAGGTAGGAGTGAGGTAACAAGAACACACATTCATCCTGATAGATAACAGGATACAGACAAGTAAGAAGACCAAGCACTACACCAGGTGCCTTGAGTAGTTCATTAATCTTGGACTGATGCTTTGGTGCTGCAGAGCAGTGTCTTGTCATGGTTAGTAGACCCTTTGTACATTCTGAGACCTGACCAGCATTGAGGAATGATGCCTATTGACAATGTTAAACCCCCTTATTCATTACTGCCCATGCTGTTGAATTTGCTGTACCTTTTTAGACATGTGTACAGTGTTTAACTAGGTGGGCATGTTTTCCTGGTTATTTAGTGTCTATTCTTCATTGTGTCTTTACTCATTTTGCATACATATCATGCAGCTATGGTCTCTACCTTTTCTTTCCCAGTGCCCTTTGTTCACATTCTTTCATGCAGCCTGCCGTTCTGTGTCCACGTCCTTTTGCTTGGTCTGCCCTGCAAGTAATAATCCACATTTTCCACATTTGTAAAGCACGAACCATCACCCTTTTGGGTCTCTAGGCGCTGGGGGCCGTCGGGAAGATTAAGCAAGCTATTGCCCAGAGTCACATGGTGCTGGGCTAATCTGCCACCGGACCCGGGGGATTCCGGAGTCAGTCAATCTGGCCGCAGCGCCAAACCTCTCCCTCCCTTATGTGACTACCACTACCACTGCGCTCCAAGCTTCCTGAACGGAGCATTTTTGATCTTGCAGTGTCTTCCCTGTTTTAACGCTTTTGGTCCAGGAAGGGCCTAGAGTAGTTCCCCTTTCCTCATTTCGTATACTTTTTCTTGATTTGTCACTCATCCCTAACCCAGTTTGCAGGGTTTCACCAATTGGCTCCTGTGTTTAGCCATAAACTTGCTATATCTTTCAACTACTATGCTGCCTTGAATCTATTTTTTGTCCTCATACAACTTAAACTATTTCCCTCCAGAGCATTTGAGTTTATTTGACACCTGTACTCCTGTGTGCAAAGGGTAATTTTTATGGGTTGCACCACTGTCTTCACTGTAGGATTCCTCAGATATTACACATGGTAAGATTCAAACCTACACCTTCATATAGGATATTCCTGCGTTGCACCTGGTAGATAATAAAACCACAAAATAGGGCTAGTTATATCATGTCCATTCCTTTGATTGCTTCTTGTCCCTCCTCAGAGTACAACTAAGAGCAAACATAATGGGTGATGTACAATGACTATTGCAATGAGTTGCTCCCTGCCACTCTTGCATGGGCATAAACTCTGGCTGGTTGCAATTTGTTGCTCCTTTGCCACACTGCAGCTACTTCTCAGACTACATACTATTTCAGGGTGTACTGCGTTTACCTATGGGGAATTCCCTGCTTCTCCTGGACTGACTCTCAGAACAAAAACCATGATTGCTTGTACATAAATTATTCTCCTCTTCAGAAGCACTGATCAGTGATATGAAATAACAAGAGGCCTAATGATGGCATGCCCGGGATATTACAAACTCATCTACACAAGGTTCCCAAAGAATCTCATTGACAGGCTGCAAAAACTCCCAAATCTAGTGTGTAGACTGTGCCTGAGATTGCAACCTCACATCAGATTGTGCCCTCAGCGAGCTTCCAGTGAACGTAGGGCTCAAGTTCAGAATCCTCTGCGCTGTCCATGAGATCTAATAGAACAAACGACCAGGATACTCTAAAAAAGGTGGACTAAATTATGCCCCCAAAAGAAACCTTTGTTCATTAACTATAAACTTCATCACTCAAGGATCACCCATTTAGATGAAACACGGAGGGAGATCGATGGTAGTCAATGGTCATAGGCTATAGAGAGGGCTCATTCAGAGCTTGACGGCAGAGCCAAACTAGGTGTGGGCAAAAAGACCTGAAAACAGAACTTTTCCATTATGCTTTTAACTGGCCCAAAGTATATAGGATTGACTGCCCCCTCCCCCCTCGGTGCTAATTGCCCCATCAAACCAATATCCTCCTGCATCACTCTGAAGGATCTCTGTTTACTATAATCAATAGAAAACTATTTGACAAGATAATTGGTGATGTAGATGCAAGGGCTATATTTTTAGAGGAACAGACCATTGAATTCATTGGGTATTTTCCAGTGGAGCTGGCAATCAAGGGAAGAATTGTTCAAGGTTTATAAGGCATGCAAAAGGTAAGTGTCCTGGATAGCCTATAGAACATTTTGAATCCATGCTGTGCTGAGAAAGTATCTATGGTAGGGAAGGAGGATTTTACAAAAAAAAGATTTAACAATGTTCACTCGTATTCAGTGATAAATTTGGTTTCCAACACAAGATAATGCTGAAAAAGAACTTCCAGTCAAACAAAAATTGAGAGGTGTCCCCATTAGTGCTAGGGAGGATTTCCCATTGGTTTAAACAATATGATGTGTAACAACAAAGAGAGAGGTAGGGAGATTCAAAAGACACTCTCTTAATCCCCGGTTATATGTCCAACAACAAAATAAGAGAGAGGTCTGAACTGGTCAAGCTCACGGCTGCCAGAGACGTGGAGCAAAAAGATAAGCAAGATATTGATGATCACAGTCACTCTAGTTGAGTGGGATCACAGTCACTCTATTTGAGTAGGAAAGCCCTCACACACCGACCTAGTCAGTGTCATGCTTCATCATCGGGCCCCACCGAAGAGACCGAGTGTCTCTTCGGTGTGCTGCGACGCCAGAAAGACTGCGGAGCTGGTTGTGTGGGGAGGAAGTGTTGTGAATATTCTCAAATTAAAAGTGACTAATAGGGTATCAAAAAAACTTTAATAGGTGATCCCTAAGACACGTGTAAGTGGTAATATGTGTCTGAATTTAAAGCCAAGGTTATTAGGATCTAGTTTAAATTCAGCTAAATACCACAAATTTGTTAAAATCAGTCAACATGTTTCTGCCTTTGTGGTATATATTCACCATGGCATTCTTCAGGACTATAACCCCGGCGGTATGGACACTCTAATAGTCCACCCTGACCTGGGGACGTGAAAGTGAAAAGGAAAAGTGAAAAAAGTGCTTAAAATGGGAGAGCAATTTGCTCAATCCAAAAAGCCCCAAAGTTAGGGGTGTATCAGCACCTGTAGGAAAAGATATACAAACAAACACATAAAGACATACATAGAGTTAGTATATGCCAGCGTAGACTTATCGTAGTGCTCCTAAGATAGTGGCAAACCTTTGTGTGCACACAATAAAAGATAACTTTAGCACCATCCAAGTAGCCCCTAGGGGATAATTGTATTTGCTAAGAGGTGAAGTGCTAGAGGTGGTTTAAAAACTACTATTGTAGTGAAAGGGATAAAAACGCGATGTGAACTCTCCATGCGAAGGGATCAATATGACCAAATGGTCAGTGACCCCCACAAGATGGTGAAAGATGGAGAACATCTCACTTTAAAATTGGGCGCTACTTGCACCATGGGTCTCGGGAGGGGGGTTGGAGCGCGATTGGCACATCCTAAGAAAAAGTACAGAGTCGAAATGTCAGCATAACCCATACAACACACAGGCACTTAGCTTTGTTAGTCGTGGTGATCGTTCCGCTGTGGATGTAAACTCACGCCCTCAGCGCTCACAGCCCGCTTTCAAACCTGCTGCAACCCTCTAAACCGGACCCCGACGATGGAGAGCGGGGCCGGTGAAAGGGTATAAGAGCGCTTTGTTTACGCGCTCGATTCCGGGTTTGGGCGTGCCTCGCTGCTCTCGCGATGGGCGTGTCTTAGTGAAAGCGAGGCTTGGGGCGCACACGCCCACTCAGGAGGCTGCGTGCTACTGATCGGATCGAGGCTTGAAACAGGGAGCCTATCCTTACGCTGAGCCTTAGGGGGGTGTGAGCATGCTAAAGGTTGTCATGGCAACCAAGGGAACATTGTCTCTTGGAACAGGGAGCGAGGGATTAACTATTTCGATTGACTGGTATTTTATTTGTAATCAGGAACTTGAGAGTTTTGTTAGACTTATTAGACCAATGGGTTTATCAAAAATCAGGAAGGACAGTGTGAGAGCACATAGTTGGCTAAAAAAGAGAGAGTTATGATTTTATGCACCTGGATTGAACTGTGGGCTTAAATGTAGAAGCACACAGATTTTAAAAAGACTGTTACAAAGTTTCTCAGCAGATCAGTTTTGTGTGAAATGAGACAGCCAGCTGGAGCTAAAGAGTTCATGTTAGGACTGTATTCCAAGGGATATCGTCGTTGAGCCCGTTAACATTTGTCCCCAGACGATATACCCAACGCTGTTCCTTTTCGAACAGTCTATTTTGTATATTCCTTGTACCATCAATTGCTTCAATGACAGTCCATGTCATGTCATTGGTGGTATGATTCTTTTCAAGGAAATGGCGGCTCAGCTTGGTGGTTACTTTCTTGCACCTTATGTTACTTCGGTGTTCGCATATCCTTTGTTTCACTTTTCTGGTAGTCATGCCGACGTACCGAAGGTTGCAAGAACATGTGATCAGATAGACCACATTGCATGAGTTGCAATTCGTATGGACCCGTTGCGTCCATACTTTTCCTTCTTCCAATGTCAAGGTTTTTGTGGGTTGTGTTAAATGGCAAACACTACAATCCGAGCAGGGATAGTGCCCGGTGATTTTAGGGAGTCCCCACGATGTTGTTACTGATGGTGCAATATTTGGTGGATCCTCTTTCGGGCGTGTGTGGACCAGCGTATCTTTTAGACTGCGCCCCTTTTTAAAGGAAAAAAGAGGTTTTTCCCAGTCCTTTTTAAAGGTCTTTATAATGCTCCAGTGTTTATTTATACTCTTTTTCATGGTGTTAGAGAGGCTGCTGTATGTCGTGACACAGGTAAGTGGAATCTGATCTGAGTTGTTAGTTCTTTCTTCAAGGAGAGCTTCCCTTGGCTGATTTTTTGCTCTTTTAAAACCCTTGTTTAGTGTGGAGTTTGGATAGCCTCTATTTTTCAATTTTTCGGTTAAATCAGCTGATTGAAGTTTAAAGTCTGTGGTTGTGCTGCAGTTCCTCCGCAGCCTGAGAAATTGCCCGTAAGGTAAATTTTCTCTTAACGGGCGCGGGTGAAAGCTGTTAAATTGCAGTAGATTGTTTTTAGCAGTAGGTTTATTATAGGTCTTTGTAGCCAGTGTCGTACCGCTGATTGAGATAACCACATCTAAGAATACGATTTCTTTTCTGCTTGTGGTGTTAGTAAATCTTAGGTTAGGGTCTAAGGTATTAATCCAAGAGAGGAAATCTTGCAAGCCATTATCACTACCATTCCAGATGAGTAGGATATCGTCAATGTAGCGTTTCCACAAAAGCATTGACGAAGAAAAATTAGCGGTTGGTGGTAGGATATGTTTGGCCTCAAAATCTGCCACATACAGCCCCGCCACGCTCGGCGCGAAGGTGCTGCCCATGGATGTCCCAGAGCATTGTAGGTACAGTTTGTTTTTAAATGAGAAAAAGTTTTCTTTTAGTGCTAAGGTGGCACAGTCGATGATGAATTTTTTTGGGGTCCGGAATTCCCAGTCGGTTGAGTCAAGGGCCTTTTTAAGGACCTCGATTGTGTCATCCTGCGGAATACTAGTATAGAGGCTTTCCACATCTAGTGTTACAAGGGTAATGGAATTTTCAGGAAAGTTTATTTCTGTCAAAAGTCGTAGCAGGCTCTTGGTGTCCTTCAGGTAAGTCGGTGTGGACTGGACTAATGGTTTTAAAAAATAATCACAAAATTGTGAAAGTGGTTCCAGAAGTGACCCTATGCCTGAAACGATTGGGCGTCCCGGTGGAGGGAGTTTGTTTTTATGCATTTTTGGCAGAGTGTAGAAGTAGGGTATTATGCTACTTGTATTGTTCAAAAATGCGGCTTCATTCTTGGAGATCTGGTCTTGGTCCTCTGCTTGTTTCACCATAGAGCTAATTCTTTTAGCAAGGTCTGGAGTTGGATCCACTACCAGTGGTGTGTAATTTCTGACGTCACTGAGTAGATTTTTGCAGGTGGTCTCATACGTGGTTGTGTCTTGGATGACGATTCCTCCGCCCTTGTCTGCGGGTTTTATGGTTATGGAGGTATCGTTTTTTAGTTGTTGTAATGCCTCAAATTCTGCAGTACTGAAGTTCCCGAATGTTTTTGGGTTCTCGCAATGTTCTAGGTCCTTAAATACCGCTTGCTCAAAAGCCGTTATGGCTGCCGGTATTGTGTGTGAGGGTGGAATGAAGGTGGAGTTAGGTCTTAGACCTGTGTCACCTTTCCTCATTGATTCTAGTGGGTCTATTTTACCATCAAAAAAAGCCTTCAGTTTCAACTTGCGAAAGAACCCTGCTAATTCGCAGTGCATTTTGAATTTATCGGGTTTGGCTGTGGGGACAAAACCCAGCCCCTTCTCCAAAACTTTAATCTCCACAGGAGTGAGTACTCTAGTGGATAGGTTCGTCACTAGACTTAGACTCCGCTCGGGCCCGGCTGCTGGTTGCTCCGGGTGTGGTTCGCTACTGGGTCTTCTTCCTGCCAGGTTACTCTGGTGTTCCCTCTCCTCTTGCCTCGGCCTCTCCGGCCGCTCTCTAAAAAAGGCTGTCTATACTGTTGTTGGTAGTTGGCCGGGGGCATGAAGCCTGGGTTCCAGCCCATAAAGGGAAAAGGTGGCTGGTGGAAAGCATATGGGTGGGTGCCCATCCCCATTTGTGGGGGGTACCAATGTTGGTGATTGCCTTGATTGCCATGTCCACTAAACATGGACATGGCAATCAAGGCAATCACCAACATTGGTACCCCCCACAAATGGGGATGGGCACCCACCCATATGCTTTCCACCAGCCACCTTTTCCCTTTATGGGCTGGAACCCAGGCTTCATGCCCCCGGCCAACTACCAACAACAGTATAGACAGCCTTTTTTAGAGAGCGGCCGGAGAGGCCGAGGCAAGAGGAGAGGGAACACCAGAGTAACCTGGCAGGAAGAAGACCCAGTAGCGAACCACACCCGGAGCAACCAGCAGCCGGGCCCGAGCGGAGTCTAAGTCTAGTGATGAACCTATCCACTAGAGTACTCACTCCTGTGGAGATTAAAGTTTTGGAGAAGGGGCTGGGTTTTGTCCCCACAGCCAAACCCGATAAATTCAAAATGCACTGCGAATTAGCAGGGTTCTTTCGCAAGTTGAAACTGAAGGCTTTTTTTGATGGTAAAATAGACCCACTAGAATCAATGAGGAAAGGTGACACAGGTCTAAGACCTAACTCCACCTTCATTCCACCCTCACACACAATACCGGCAGCCATAACGGCTTTTGAGCAAGCGGTATTTAAGGACCTAGAACATTGCGAGAACCCAAAAACATTCGGGAACTTCAGTACTGCAGAATTTGAGGCATTACAACAACTAAAAAACGATACCTCCATAACCATAAAACCCGCAGACAAGGGCGGAGGAATCGTCATCCAAGACACAACCACGTATGAGACCACCTGCAAAAATCTACTCAGTGACGTCAGAAATTACACACCACTGGTAGTGGATCCAACTCCAGACCTTGCTAAAAGAATTAGCTCTATGGTGAAACAAGCAGAGGACCAAGACCAGATCTCCAAGAATGAAGCCGCATTTTTGAACAATACAAGTAGCATAATACCCTACTTCTACACTCTGCCAAAAATGCATAAAAACAAACTCCCTCCACCGGGACGCCCAATCGTTTCAGGCATAGGGTCACTTCTGGAACCACTTTCACAATTTTGTGATTATTTTTTAAAACCATTAGTCCAGTCCACACCGACTTACCTGAAGGACACCAAGAGCCTGCTACGACTTTTGACAGAAATAAACTTTCCTGAAAATTCCATTACCCTTGTAACACTAGATGTGGAAAGCCTCTATACTAGTATTCCGCAGGATGACACAATCGAGGTCCTTAAAAAGGCCCTTGACTCAACCGACTGGGAATTCCGGACCCCAAAAAAATTCATCATCGACTGTGCCACCTTAGCACTAAAAGAAAACTTTTTCTCATTTAAAAACAAACTGTACCTACAATGCTCTGGGACATCCATGGGCAGCACCTTCGCGCCGAGCGTGGCGGGGCTGTATGTGGCAGATTTTGAGGCCAAACATATCCTACCACCAACCGCTAATTTTTCTTCGTCAATGCTTTTGTGGAAACGCTACATTGACGATATCCTACTCATCTGGAATGGTAGTGATAATGGCTTGCAAGATTTCCTCTCTTGGATTAATACCTTAGACCCTAACCTAAGATTTACTAACACCACAAGCAGAAAAGAAATCGTATTCTTAGATGTGGTTATCTCAATCAGCGGTACGACACTGGCTACAAAGACCTATAATAAACCTACTGCTAAAAACAATCTACTGCAATTTAACAGCTTTCACCCGCGCCCGTTAAGAGAAAATTTACCTTACGGGCAATTTCTCAGGCTGCGGAGGAACTGCAGCACAACCACAGACTTTAAACTTCAATCAGCTGATTTAACCGAAAAATTGAAAAATAGAGGCTATCCAAACTCCACACTAAACAAGGGTTTTAAAAGAGCAAAAAATCAGCCAAGGGAAGCTCTCCTTGAAGAAAGAACTAACAACTCAGATCAGATTCCACTTACCTGTGTCACGACATACAGCAGCCTCTCTAACACCATGAAAAAGAGTATAAATAAACACTGGAGCATTATAAAGACCTTTAAAAAGGACTGGGAAAAACCTCTTTTTTCCTTTAAAAAGGGGCGCAGTCTAAAAGATACGCTGGTCCACACACGCCCGAAAGAGGATCCACCAAATATTGCACCATCAGTAACAACATCGTGGGGACTCCCTAAAATCACCGGGCACTATCCCTGCTCGGATTGTAGTGTTTGCCATTTAACACAACCCACAAAAACCTTGACATTGGAAGAAGGAAAAGTATGGACGCAACGGGTCCATACGAATTGCAACTCATGCAATGTGGTCTATCTGATCACATGTTCTTGCAACCTTCGGTACGTCGGCATGACTACCAGAAAAGTGAAACAAAGGATATGCGAACACCGAAGTAACATAAGGTGCAAGAAAGTAACCACCAAGCTGAGCCGCCATTTCCTTGAAAAGAATCATACCACCAATGACATGACATGGACTGTCATTGAAGCAATTGATGGTACAAGGAATATACAAAATAGACTGTTCGAAAAGGAACAGCGTTGGGTATATCGTCTGGGGACAAATGTTAACGGGCTCAACGACGATATCCCTTGGAATACAGTCCTAACATGAACTCTTTAGCTCCAGCTGGCTGTCTCATTTCACACAAAACTGATCTGCTGAGAAACTTTGTAACAGTCTTTTTAAAATCTGTGTGCTTCTACATTTAAGCCCACAGTTCAATCCAGGTGCATAAAATCATAACTCTCTCTTTTTTAGCCAACTATGTGCTCTCACACTGTCCTTCCTGATTTTTGATAAACCCATTGGTCTAATAAGTCTAACAAAACTCTCAAGTTCCTGATTACAAATAAAATACCAGTCAATCGAAATAGTTAATCCCTCGCTCCCTGTTCCAAGAGACAATGTTCCCTTGGTTGCCATGACAACCTTTAGCATGCTCACACCCCCCTAAGGCTCAGCGTAAGGATAGGCTCCCTGTTTCAAGCCTCGATCCGATCAGTAGCACGCAGCCTCCTGAGTGGGCGTGTGCGCCCCAAGCCTCGCTTTCACTAAGACACGCCCATCGCGAGAGCAGCGAGGCACGCCCAAACCCGGAATCGAGCGCGTAAACAAAGCGCTCTTATACCCTTTCACCGGCCCCGCTCTCCATCGTCGGGGTCCGGTTTAGAGGGTTGCAGCAGGTTTGAAAGCGGGCTGTGAGCGCTGAGGGCGTGAGTTTACATCCACAGCGGAACGATCACCACGACTAACAAAGCTAAGTGCCTGTGTGTTGTATGGGTTATGCTGACATTTCGACTCTGTACTTTTTCTTAGGATGTGCCAATCGCGCTCCAACCCCCCTCCCGAGACCCATGGTGCAAGTAGCGCCCAATTTTAAAGTGAGATGTTCTCCATCTTTCACCATCTTGTGGGGGTCACTGACCATTTGGTCATATTGATCCCTTCGCATGGAGAGTTCACATCGCGTTTTTATCCCTTTCACTACAATAGTAGTTTTTAAACCACCTCTAGCACTTCACCTCTTAGCAAATACAATTATCCCCTAAGGGCTACTTGGATGGTGCTAAAGTTATCTTTTATTGTGTGCACACAAAGGTTTGCCACTATCTTAGGAGCACTACGATAAGTCTACGCTGGCATATACTAACTGTATGTATGTCTTTATGTGTTTGTTTGTATATCTTTTCCTACAGGTGCTGATACACCCCTAACTTTGGGGCTTTTTGGATTGAGCAAATTGCTCTCCCATTTTAAGCACTTTTTTCACTTTTCCTTTTCACTTTCACGTCCCCAGGTCAGGGTGGACTATTAGAGTGTCCATACCGCCGGGGTTATAGTCCTGAAGAATGCCATGGTGAATATATACCACAAAGGCAGAAACATGTTGACTGATTTTAACAAATTTGTGGTATTTAGCTGAATTTAAACTAGATCCTAATAACCTTGGCTTTAAATTCAGACACATATTACCACTTACACGTGTCTTAGGGATCACCTATTAAAGTTTTTTTGATACCCTATTAGTCATTTTTAATTTGAGAATATTCACAACACTTCCTCCCCACACAACCAGCTCCGCAGTCTTTCTGGCGTCGCAGCACACCGAAGAGACACTCGGTCTCTTCGGTGGGGCCCGATGATGAAGCATGACACTGACTAGGTCGGTGTGTGAGGGCTTTCCTACTCAAATAGAGTGACTGTGATCCCACTCAACTAGAGTGACTGTGATCATCAATATCTTGCTTATCTTTTTGCTCCACGTCTCTGGCAGCCGTGAGCTTGACCAGTTCAGACCTCTCTCTTATTTTGTTGTTGGACATTAAACAATATGATAGCAGAAGGTATTATTGAAGACATGACATCATCTCAGTGTGTTCAATAGCTTATTTCTCATTGTAAATAATCCTTAGTCAAATATAAACTAAATAATTTCAATTTCAGAAGGTGGAACTGTTTTTTCTAATTTCAACTTGTTAACTGCTTACCACCATCTGAAATTGATGCAAGACTCCTAATTCTTGACAACATTTAGTACAGAATTTTACTCCTAATTCTTGACATCATTTATTACACCATTTTGCGTTGTTTTGTTTCAGAAAAATCCTGTCCGCCTAGCGTCTTCACATTCTGTGCTTATATTCTGTGCTTTAGAAAACCAAGGACTAGATGTAGGTAAATAGGATTTACCGATTCTACAATACCGAATTTTACCGATTCGGTATTTTACAATCGGTAAATCCTATGTAGGTAATAATTCGGTAAAAATTACAGAATTGTTAAGATTCGGTCATTACCGAATCGGTATTTACCGATTTGGTAATTGCCATTCATTCCTATGGGCCTCCAGACCCATAGGAATGAATGTCAATGACCGAATCGGTATTTACTGATTCGGTAAAATAGGGAAATAGTCAAGGGTGGCAGGGGGGCAGGGTGTCACTTTGACACCCTACCCTGTTGCACCCCTGAATAGTGCTGGTGTGCACATGTGGAATACATACATGTCCTAAGGGAATGTATGTCTGCCACATAGCTTAGATGTAAATGCACAGATTTGCATTTACAAATGAATTACTTATTTACCACCAACCAATAGTTGGTGGTAAATAGCCTACCTACATCTGGCCGTATTTTTAAGGACATGAATATTGTGCCTATTTTTCCAAGTGAATAATATAGTGTATATGAAGGACCTCAAGACTCACATCAAGGTATTATAAGACGTTTGGTCATGTTTACTTGTAAAGGGCTTACTTAGTAAGTACTTAGTCCTTGTTACAATCTGAAGTGGAATATTTAGGTTACCCAATCTATGCCGAAGGCATTCTTCTTCATCAGGCTTTAGTTGATGCCATTTTAAAGTGCCATTACTGGATTCAAAAGAGAAATTACTATCTTTATTTAAAGAAGGGAGACTCCTATAATACATATTTACAGATCTTTGCAAAGAAGACAGAACCATTGAGGAAGCACTTGAGAAAAAGACAAAGTTTTGTCTGAGAAGAGATTCAATAACTCGAATTTGGAGAGATGAAAAAATAATGGACTGCTTTTGCTCTTACCTTGAGATCTTTCAGAGTGTACAAAATATGTTTATATGATGATGGCTGCCAACACTTAGGGAGAGGGACTGTGTTGTATCAAGGATCATGAACCAAAGAATATAATTTTGCTTTTGCATCAAAACCTTTATCATCAACTGTACACAGAGATGGGAACTTGTGGTATGTGTGTAGGCATTCAATCATTTCAAACACTATGTGTTGGGGAATGAATTGCTCTTAGAAATGGGTCACAAGCCTTTAGCAAACATTTTAATATCAGGTCAAAGAATGTTGGCCACTACCCGTATATTGCAAATTGTTAGAAACGGGACCCCCGACTGGCCAAGGCTCGCGCCAAAGTCAGTCAGAGATCACCATTTCTAAGTCAGGGCAAGGGAGTTGCACACCAAGATAACCCCTGCTCACCCTCTTGGTAACGTGACGCGAGCAGCAAGGCTAATCTCGGAGGCGATGTGTAAAGCGGTTGCGCCGCCACCCAGCAACAACACCCAAGGCCCACCACAAAGGAAACTCCACACAAAGTTATATAAAAAATAGCCTTTGTATTATAGCAAATACACATTAGATAAACACACACTTTACAATGTGCCAACAGGCACGGGCAGAATTTACAGGGGATTATGTACAGGACAGGGCCACATGGACCACTGTCAGGGGTATGCACTTTTTAGAATTAGCACTTGTTATAATTAGCACTTTGTAGGTATAATGATACTTGTAGGTATAACACTTAGCACATAGAACATATAATATGACTGTAGCACCAAAATAGTCCATATAGCACACAACCAGTACTTAATGGTAAAGGGTAAATACCTCCTACGCAACCCTAACCACCTTAGGAAAATCACACAGGGAACTAGGACCATAATAGCAGGACCTATAGAAGGAAAAAAATCACCTAAGCATCAAACACATAGCAAAGGGAAGGAAGCAAAACACATGATGCATAAAAACATTCAGAGGTGTAACAAGAACAAATGCGCAGGAATCACATTGGCAAGTAAATCATAAATTGCGCAAGGTGCACATAGGCACAACACTAGAACTGTCCCCCAGGCCAACTGGCCTCGCAATGACTGAAATGCCCTCAGTCCAAAATGTCAGGGCAGGCTGCACAGGCAGCCAAGAACACACCTAAACACGGCAAGCGCCGAGACGCCTGCGGGTATTTGTCGCGCTTTAGAAATGTCAAAAATAAATAAATTAAATAAATAAATAAACTGCCCACTAATTGCTGGGCAGCTGTAAAGCAATGATGAGCCAACGTTGGAGCCTTGTGGGCTCAAGAACACAATGAGGATGCAAAACACAGCGTGTGAGCCACGGGGCTCTAACCAACTGACTGGCCCCTTGAGGCCTTCTCAGGCTCTGTAACATAGATGTGCCCCGGAGCCTCTCAGGGTTCTCAACAGATGTGTCACTCAAGAGCCTCTCTGGACTCGTAAAACCACCATGCCGCTGTGAGCCTCTCGGGGCTCGTCACCAATGTGCCCCTCAAGAGCCTCTCTGGGCTCGTAACACCAATGGGCCGAACTGAGCCTCTGGGGGCTCGTCGAACAACAATGCCGCCTGGGTAGAGCCTCTCATAGGCTCTGAACTTTAACCATGCCCGTGGAGCCTCGTGGGCTCAGATTCACCAAAATGTCCCCTGTCGTTGGAGCCCCGCTCGGGGGACTCAGGGATCAAATGGCCCCAACTCAGGAGAAACCTCGTGGGAGCCTCTCCGGCTCTCACCAACCAAATGCCTCCAGGTCTGCCACACGGAGCCCCACTCACCGGAGTTCTGCCGCAGCACTTCTCCGGTCTTGGGCACTTGTAGCGCTGGGCTCTTCTCGCGCTACTCCGGCCTGGGTCCTCTCAGCTGTGCGGCGGGGCAGGCACGGCACTGTGCCTCGCGACCCTCCTCTCTTCTCCTTGAGGCTGCCGGCGTCTCTCGGGAGGATCGGCCGGCTGGACCAATCCCACTGTTGACCTTAAACACCCAAACCAAAATTGATGCATGGCTACTACCAAGAGCCTTTGACAAGTATTGCGATAATACTGTTTGCAATCGGTAATGGAGAGGAAGAGGAGTGTAATCGCTCCTCCTGAGCCACTGCATGAAAGACGAAAGACAAGTTTGGCAGAAGGGTTGTATCAAAAACACAAAATGGGGGCCTGGGGAGGTTTAAAGGACCAGCGAGGGCAGACTCCCCAATTAACGACTATAAAATTCACAAATGTACCCTTGGTTCCGGGGTCGCACAAGGCGTGAGTGTGTGTGGAGCCAGCTATTCTCAGAAGAGGAGGGGGAATCCCTTTTCAGGACGGTTTCCCTCACACACCAGAGTTTTCATAATCCATCCGGCTCCCGTGCGGGCGTTTGAGGGGGGAGGAGGTCGTACCCAGGGAGATCTTTACCCCGGAGGAGGTGGCCCAACTAATTTTTTATGTTCAGCGCCGCCTCCCCAGGACCATCATGGGAGGCGGCAAGATCAGTGCCGGGTACGGGGTCCGGGAGCGCCGGAAGCGGTGGGAGAAGGTGTGCCAGGCCATTTACCACCACTCTCGGGTCTGGCGCACCTACAACCAGGCCACCCACCGCTGGAGGGATGTCCTGACCCGTGAGCGAGATCTGCTCGACCTCCTTGGCCTTGAGATCCCTGGGCTTGGTGAGTAGTAGTAGCTATTTCTTTACTACTATGTTTTCTCCTGCTGTGTTATTCTATTGCAAATTTTTGTTTTTTACCAAGAGCAATAATGCTGCTCATTACATTGTAGGTAAATTATATTTCAAAATCTTGTGTGCATTTCAGGTACACTGCTCTCCTTCTTCTCAGTAGTGTTGCTACTATGCTTATTTGTTTTAGATTTTGTGTTCATTTCATTGGCCTGTGAAATTATGTATGAGTGTAGTTTAAAGAACTGCGTAATGCTACACACTAAGGTTCTGATTTTTAATTACCGGCGCATCCCTGCAAAGTAGCAGGGATGCGCCAGTAATTGTGCGTCACGCCACCATCACCCATGGTGCGCCGTATTTACAATGCGGCGCACCATGGGCCCAAAACGTCACCAAAGCGTTACGCATCTGTGCCGTAAAGGCGGCGCATTGCTGGAGTTGCGTCGCAACGATGGTGCAGCTCCATCAATGCTCTGGGGTGCCCTATCTCCCCAATGCTGTGTTAAGCCGTACGTCTGCTTCAAGCAGGCGCAGGGTTTGAGTCACGCATCATTGTCCTCAAAGTGACTGATTGAAATCTTGTAGATTTCCCTCACCCACTTTTAGGATGCGTTCCTGCGCAGGAACGCCCTCCCTTGCGCCGGAACACCCCCTATTGGCGCAGGGCTTTACAACGTGATGCATCTCCCATATGCGTCACGTTGTTAATATACGCCGCACCATTGCGTCTCTTTTGTGCTGTCGCTGCGTCACAAAAGTCACGCAACAATGGAGCAAAAGAGCCGCACGGGGCTTCTAAATCAGCCCCTACAGACTCAAGTCCAGTCCTTCCTTTGTACACATGGCGATAAGAAGAAATAGTGGTGGTGGATTAATAGTTTGAGTATTTTAATGACTGGTTAATGTAGTAGGAAACTTTAGTGTTGTCGCTGATCTTCAATCACGATGGACTTTGGCTGTCACTTTGCGTGCTGCGGACTGCTGCCTGCCAATCCTAGGCAAACCTTTTTAGTACTTTGTTTAGTGAGTTACATAGGGTAGTTTCCAATTCGACGGTCCGCAAATCAAGTAATACTAAAGTATTAACGTAGTCGACCACATGGGATTGGTCAATAATATATCCCGTGGAGTCGTTCCCTATTTGCTATTTCGCAAAAATATTTTGTTAGTTCTTTTAAAATGTTTGATTTGGTTGAGAAATATCATCCATGTTTTCTGTTTTTCTTTCTTTCATGTTGTACATCAGCTTCCCCCAGGGGCAAGAGGAGGACACAGGAGAAGGAGGAGGAGGGTGCTGTTGACGATGCAGGCCAGGACAGGGCAGGCGAGGGCTCCTTTGCTGGCCCCAGTAAGTTTTAATTTCAATACAGAGTACTTATTTTTTCCTAGCGTTCCTCATTCGATTTTTTCTAAATCGTCTTTGATCTTCTTGTAGACAGGATCTAAATTCTTATCCTGCCTCAACTATGACTCCGTGTGGTATTACTAGATTATTCTTATTAGTCTGTCTGTGTAGCTAACTAAGATTGCACATTTGGCATTTCCATTGGACTCCCATTCTAGTCAGCAATAGCTCTATAGGCACTGAGTGCAGTCCTCTGGGATTGTCCATAATGTCTTTTCAAGTATTCTAAATGTTTATGCTTTGACTATTGCCAACAATAAAAAGATGAATGACCACCAAGAAAGAATAAGATAATACTTTACTTTTGGTTTGGATAGGAGGACAATCCATTCTACTACTGTTGCAGGGACAAATCTGCACAAACAGAACTATGGACACTAAATAATGCATTGCTTAGCTTATAAATTATAATAGGTGCTGTTAGACTTTCCACATACCTCAGTGATAACAGACTTTGTAGTTGAACCCCCAAACTCCTTACTGACTAAATAGTGTGGCAGAGTCATTTAGCTCCCAAAGTCACCGATGGCAGAGGCACGGACTCATGCTTGCAAAAATTCCAAAACCTTTAGCTCATCCACTCTAGTCTGGAGGACCAAAAACCACAGAGTCCATTTAAGTTTAAAAGCTTTATTAAAAGTAAACCCATTTATTAAAATCAAGTTTGTCATAAAAGTGAACGTGTAACTGAAAATGGAAAAGTGCCTAGTGCTGACGATTAATTGGACACATTTCTTGTGGTCGAGCTGAGCTCTCACCTGGTTTGAACTTGATCCTGCTCGTGTTCTTAGAAGTCAAGCTTCTGTCTGTTAGGAGAAAAAGTGTTGCGTGTTAAAAAGTAAAAAGCAAACATTCATCAGTTGTGCCAAAAAGTGCAGCAAGACAACAGCCTTCCCTGGAAAAAGGGACATTTTTACTTTAGAGTACACAGTCATAAATTATTAAATTGTATATTGTTTTTTTCACATTTCTTCCTCCTAGACCAAATATTATATAGTAGTGAGTGGTGTATTCTAACATTATTAAATGTACTTTGTAGGTGGAACATCTGGAGACGGGGCCAGCGCGGAGGTGGTGGTGGCATTGGACGAGGAGGACAACTCTGGGGAGGAGGCGGTGCAAGTGCCGGACAAGGACATGCCTGTGAGGGTTCACACGGTGGTGGCGGGCAGAGGTAAGCTATACATTCCTTAGTCATTGAGATTGAAGACTGCAGAGTGTAAACCAGGTAGTAGCCTCCTCTAAATGTACTTTGACTTAGCTGTGAAGTTTTTTGCGAGAAGAATCCCAACCAGATCTGAGGTGAACTTGATGGATGGGATGAACGAAAAGCGAAAGAAGGGTGTAAGTAAGTGTGGAAGGACGAGAAATGTAATGATGACTGGCAAAGAAGAATGATATGTGTTTGCTTGGTCCCCGAGGTGGCTGGGAAGGAAAGAATATGGCATGGTGCATGGCTGGGTGAATGATGAAGCAAGGATGGGTGGAAGGAGAACAGCCTGGGTGGGTGAGACAGAAACTGTATGTGTGCATATACTTTGAATGGATGGATGCCTGGATCATTCATGGTACTATCTGACTCTTAGATAGCATATGTGTATCTAGAGAGAGTAGACGGTCACTGGATGAACTAAGTGTTACATTGAAGAGCATGTACACCGCACCCGCACGTCCGTTCCAGTGTAGGAAAGGCAAGGAAAAGAAGTTATAACATTGTCCAAATACTACCATGAATAGTAGCAGTAGTTTGTATTGCAACTGCAAGCACAGCATATATCCGGTTATTACGGTGGACACTCCCTACCTCTCTTAATAACTTTAGTTTAGTAGTAGTACGTCATTCATGTGTGGGGGTATCACTGTTCACTCAATAATAAGCAAAGCACCTAAAGTCATCCCATATGCCATCAAATACATCCCATGTGAAGTGATAGATAATCAGATAATTTAGCTTCTTCATTTTCCTTTTCTAATACTCATTTGCACTGTAGGGTGAAAGCTACATTAATTAAGCAGTAGCCCTTTTAACAGAGTATTCTCAGTGCCACCCGTAATAGAAAAGTAAGAGCTTCACCACCTGCATGTACTGGACCGGTACAGTAACGCAAGTCTGTCTCACTCACCATGGTGTGCGTCTGTTTTTCTCGGGTGCAAGTTCACTGCGCTGGCATTATGCCGGCTTGAATAAGATAACGTACCAATTTTCCTAAACAAGAGAGAAGAAGAAGAATAAGAGTGGTGTACTGTCATAGTCGACTGTAATGGAAGTCCATAGTGCTCTTAGAATTTGTTCCTTAAACTCCCACTAATGTTAGAGCAAGGATGAAGAAGTCGGAGGTTACATAGATACTGTCCTCAATAGTTATGTACAGTGCTTTCAATTTGCTACTTGTACTGTGACAACTTTCTGCTCAATCATTTTGTGTTAATCTTAAGGAGCATTGGTTCCAAACTATGTCTTTCTTTTTTCATGTAGTTGCTCCTTCCAAATCCAAGACACCATCAAGGAGGAAGGAGCTGGCTCGAATGGCCCGGCAACTGAGGCTGGATGCCACTGTCGCTGAATATCGGCGGCTGGTGGCCCTGGAGGAGGAGGAGACGCAGTCTGGTACAACAACAACGTCCACTGGGACAGCTGCATCCTCCTCCGTGCGGGCTGCCAGCCAGCGCAGTGCTCCAGCGGTACGGAGCCGGGCTACCAAAGCCAAACGCCACCGCCGAGCAGCAAAGACAGCAGCTGCCCCTCACAGGATTTGCAAGGCACACATGCGCCGCTTATGTCAAGTCAAGTCATAAAATTTGTATAGCGCACTACATACCCAGAGGGTTTCAAGGCGCTTAGGAAGGGGAGGAGGATTATTTGTCAAATATCCACGTTTTAAGCTGCTTTCTGAACGCTAGGTGGTTCTGGGTGAGGCGAAGGTAAGCGGGGAGTGAGTTCCATGTTTTAGCAGCCAGGTATGAAAAGGATCTGCCTCCCATGGTGGTCTTGTTGATGCGAGGTACAGTGGCGAAGGCTTGGCTGGAAGAGCGAAGTTGGCGGGAGGGGGTGTAGAAGGACAGTCGAGAGTTGAGGCAATCTGGTCCGATGTCGTAGAGTGATTTGTGTGCGTGGGTAAGCAGTCGGAAAGTGATCCTCTTATTGACGGGTAGCCAGTGGAGGTCTTTAAGGTGACCAGAGATGTGTTCGTTGCGTGGGATGTCTAATATGAGCCTGGCTGAGGCGTTTTGGATTCGTTGTAGTTTCTTCTGGAGTTTAGCGGTGGTACCTGCGTAGAGGGTGTTTCCGTAGTCCAGTCGGCTCGTGACTAGAGCGTGGGTGACTGTTTTCCTTGTTTCGGAGGGGATCCAGCGAAATGTTTTTCTGAGCATGCGAAGAATGTTAAAGCAGGAAGAGGATACGGCGCTGACTTGTCTGTTCATTGAGAGTGAAGAATCCAGGATGACGCCAAGGTTCTGTGCGTGGTCTGTCGGGATGGGTGCTTTTCCGAGGGCTTCCGGCCCCATGCAGAGGGGGATGTACCTAAGATGAGGACTTCTGTTTTGTCTGAGTTCAGTTTCAGACGGCTTTGTTTCATCCATTCGGCGACTTCTTTCATTCCTTCGTGTAAGTTAGTTTTGCTGGTGCTGGGGTCCTTGGTGAGACTCAGACTGTCCTACCTGGAGCAGGAGGTCCATAACTATAAGAACTTGGTGGAGGGCCTCCGCTTCGAACTTGCCACCCTCCGCAAGGAGCATGATGCCCTGGCTGCTAAATCCAACAGCACCCTGCCATAGTGTCCCTTGCCCCTTTTTTAGAGACTTTTGGGGGGTGGGAATTGGGAGTTGGGTTTTTTGGGGACTTTTGAAGGACAATCGTTGGGGTTAGGGAGGGTCTTGCGGGAGATTCTTTTGTTAGGGCTATAAAAATATACTTTTTGAAACTTTATCTGACCATACCTGTTTTTTACTGCTTTTGAGTCTGGTGGGTGGGGGTTTAACAGTAAGTTTGTTTTCCTGAATAGTCCTAGAACTTTAGTAGTACTACCGTCAATCCAATCTCTCGTCTCTCCTAATACTCAATTATACTACCTCCAACCAAACGCCTATCTTACCTGTAATTTCTGTTTGCAAGTAGGGCTAGGCCCAGGGCTGGCTCCACGGGAAACAGCGAATAAGGTTGGCAATCCTGGGCGGATAAAATTTCCTCATAGCGGTGGTACTAGTGGTGTGACACAGTGGCAGTTGCATGCCTATGAAAAAAAAGAAAATGAAATCTGGTTTGTCCTCCTGAGCAATACAACGGTACAATAGAGAATATAGCAGGTGACAGAAGTACACTAGAACAGTGCCACATTGTAGCCTAACAAATGGTAAAGTATAACTAATTCGGTTGAAGTTCTTCGACATTAGCCATGGGTCGTTGTCAAGCAGAGTAAGAATATATCCTCGGATTTCTTCACCAGCCTGTTGCTATCACCTTATCCTCCCCAGCAAGTGTGTGGATTTATTGCTGTAATTTAGTCACACATCAATGAAAACCACACAGCCCGGGGGAAAAGGGTTAGGGTTTGAAAAATGGATGGGTATGGGGGTTTTTGGGAAAGGTTTTGGGAGACAAGAAAAAATAGCACAGCATGGACAAACAATTGTGAACATAAACAAATCTTTGGGTACAAACCTATCCATCAATCTTTGAAAGTGCATGCACTACTGCATGCATGTCAGTGAAAAGTAAGTAGTACTTTCGACAACTGTGGAAGAAAGAATGCGACAGTACAGGGCGTGTGTGGAATTATTGATAACTATATTCAACATAAGGTCTCTGTTGCCAGATACCTGAGCCTTGCTGGTCACTATAAATCCATTCACAACACTCAATGGGGTTGGTCTGGAAGGTATAGTAGATAGAAAAGGAGAAATTGCTCTTTTTCTAGGTGTCCCCTCACTCACCAGGGTTGCCCCTTGGTGACATGCTTCATCATTGGGGCCATCCCAGTCCTCTACGGGCTGGGGCGTGCTGCGACTTGCGAATTACGTAGGAGCACTTACAAATGGCTATGTGTGGTGCAGATGTGATAGTGGAGTGGACTAAGTGATGTGTTAAGGGATCAATTTACAAGCAGAGAGAGATCCAAGAAATGCAGTCACAGTCAGAGAAAAAGACAAAGGATACTGTATCTGTATGTTGTTGTAGCTGTCCTGTTGAATTTGGTAAGTAAGTTGCCTGCAGAAACAAAATCCTCTTATTAGCGGCACTTCTCCATTGCAGCCGACGCTTCGTCCATCGATGTTGGTCACCAGAAGACACCTGTAAAAAAAGCACAGCATGGACAAACAATTGAACATAAACAAATCTTTGGGTACAAACCTATCCATCAATCTTTGAAAGTGCATGCACTACTGCATGCATGCAAGTAAAAAGTAAGTAGTACTTTCGACAACTGTGGAAGAAAGAATGCGACAGTACAGGGCGTGTGTGGAATTATTGATAACTATATTCAACATAAGGTCTCTGTTGCCAGATACCTGAGAGCCTTGCTGGTCACTATAAATCCATTCACAACACTCAATGGGGTTGGTCTGGAAGGTATAGTAGATAGAAAAGGAGAAATTGCTCTTTTTCTAGGTGTCCCCTCACTCACCAGGGTTGCCCCTTGGTGACATGCTTCATCATTGGGGCCATCCCAGTCCTCTACGGGCTGGGGCGTGCTGCAACTTGCGAATTACGTAGGAGCACTTACAAATGACTATGTGTGGTGCAGATGTGATAGTGGAGTGGACTAAGTGATGTGTTAAGGGATCAATTTACAAGCAGAGAGAGATCCAAGAAATGCAGTCACAGTCAGAGAAAAAGACAAAGGATACTGTATCTGTATGTTGTTGTAGTTGTCCTGTTGAATTTGGTAAGTAAGTTGCCTGCAGAAAATAAATCCTCTTACTAGCGGCACTCCTCCATTGCAGCCGACGCTTCGTCCATCGATGTTGGTCACCAGAAGACACCCTGTCCACTGCCTGCCTGATGCAGAATTGTGGCTCGCTAATGTGAAGCCTGACTCCATCCTTTTTTCCCCATTGCACAGACTGAAACCCGGCCTGTAATTATTCAACGAAAAACAGGAAGTGATATAATATTACAACACCACTGATAAATAAATATAAGGTATGTAGGCTGTGGAGTGCAAAAAGTCACACTTTGATTTTCCTAGTAGACAGTACAATATTTTTGAAAGTGCGTACTCTGTCTGAGTCACCTTTTGAAGGATAAATAAGTATGGGCAAATTAATGTAGCGGATCTTTCCCCTCAAGCTAGGTGTCCTGTAAACTGTGTTTTAGAACAAAATTAGATCTTCCCAGCAGTGCTCCCACCCAGACCCTTACTAAAGCCAGTCGCAAAAATGTAGAAGACCCCCAATCAAATCTCAAAAAACGAGGCCTAGCAGAAAACTGGTGACAAAACGTACTTTGAAAGTAAAAGTAGGCCCAAGTACCCCCTTACCCACCGTGGATTGCATTCAAACCACTTGCAAGCAACCAAGCAAAAGTATCCATAGCCAGCATCGCTCCAAGACTCGAAAACCCCCCCACCCAAACACATGCAATAGAAATACCGCTAACCCTAACGAACCCTAAGTTAAGAATAGTGGCAAAGGCTTTCTTTAACTATGCCAAATCCCTCCTTTCCCACCATGGGTTTTCTTCAAATGACTTGCAACCAAAATTACACATTCTCACAAGTGCTCTAAGACCCCAGAACTCAGTTGCAAAAATCTAGAACACCCCGAAACACATGCAATCCTGCTGCTAGGGCTAACCCTAACGAACCCTAAGTTACAAAAAGTGCCAAAAGGCTTTTCCGCGAGGATTTTGTCCCAACCACTTCTACCCGGTATTAGACCTTCCCAGGAATGCCCCAAGACCCGCCAACCCACCCGCCAAGAAGCATAACACCCCCAAACAGCCCAAAAGCAAAATCTCATACTTGCAATATTTCTCGGCCTTCGGTCCAAACGCGCTGCGTAGCTAGGCCATAGGTCCGGTTTGCCACCACGGATTTCCTGAAAAGCAAATGCAATCAAGATTAGAGTGTCCCAGCAGTGCTCCCAGACCCCGAAACTCACCCACAAACACCAGGAAGCCCCCCAAACAGGCCCCCGAAAACGCTACATTGAGCAAAATGTCAGAAATAGCACAAAAAAAATCGGCGTGGATTTTGTCCCAACCACTTTTATCCGGCATTAGAGCTTCCCAGCAATGGCCCCAGAGCCGTCAACCCAGGAGAAAACGAGTAGAAGACCCCCAAACAGCCAAAGAGCAAAAGTACAAAAATGGGGACTTTGTCATTTTTTTCCAAATTTCCCAAATCACTCCGCGCGCGCTCTGCAGCTAGGCCCTAACTCCACTCTGCCACCATGGATTTGCTTCAAACCTCTTGCAAAGTAAAGTATATATAGCCAGCAGTGCGCCCAGACCCCGAAACCCACCCACAAACACCAGGAAGCCCCCCAAATAGGCCAACAAAAACGCTGCATTGAGCAAAATGTCAGAAATAGCAACAAAAAAAATCGGCGTGGATTTTGTCCCAACCACTTCTACCCGGTATTAGACCTTCCCAGGAATGCCCCAAGACCCGCCAACCCACCCGCCAAGAAGCATAACACCCCCAAACAGCCCAAAAGCAAAATCTCATACTTGCAATATTTCTCGGCCTTCGGTCCAAACGCGCTGCGTAGCTAGGCCATAGGTCCGGCTTGCCACCACGGATTTCCTGAAAAGCAAATGCAATCAAGATTAGAGTGTCCCAGCAGTGCTCCCAGACCCCGAAACTCACCCACAAACACCAGGAAGCCCCCCAAACAGGCCCCCGAAAACGCTACATTGAGCAAAATGTCAGAAATAGCAACAACAACAAAATTGGCGTGGATTTTGTCCCAACCACTTCTACCCGGTATTAGACCTTCCCAGGAATGCCCCAAGACCCGCCAACCCACCCGCCAAAAAGCATAACACCCCCAAACAGGCCAAAAGCAACATCTCCTACTTACAATATTTCTCGGCCTTCGGTCCAAACGCGCTGCGTAGCTAGGCCATAGGTCCGGTTTGCCACCACGGATTTCCTGAAAAGCAAATGCAATCAAGATTAGAGTGTCCCAGCAGTGCTCCCAGACCCCGAAACTCAACCACAAACACCAGGAAGCCCCCCAAACAGGCCCCCAAAAACGCTACATTGAGCAAAATGTCAGAAATAGCAAAAAAAAATTGGCGTGGATTTTGTCCCAACCACTTTTATCCGGTATTAGAGCTTCCCAGCAATGGCCCCAGAGCCGTCAACCCAGGAGAAAACGAGTAGAAGACCCCCCAAACAGCCAAATAGCAAAAGTAAAAAAATGGGGACTTTGTCATTTTTTTCCCAAATCTCCCAAATCACTCGCGCGCGCTCTGCAGCTATGCCCTAACTCCACTCTGTCACCATGGATTTGATTCAAACCTCTTGCAAAGTAAAGTATATATAGCCAGCAGTGCGCCCAGACCCCGAAACCCACCCACAAACACCAGGAAGCCCCCCAAACAGGCCCCCGAAAACGCGACATTGAGCAAAATGTCAGAAATAGCAACAAAAAAAAATTCGGCCTGGATTTTGTCCCAACCACTTCTACCCGGTATTAGACCTTCCCAGGAATGCCCCAAGACCCGCCAACCCACCTGCCAAGAAGCATAACACCCCCAAACAGCCCAAAAGCAAAATCTCATACTTGCAATATTTCTCGGCCTTTGGTCCAAACGCGCTACGTAGCTAGGCCATAGGTCCGGTTTGCCACCACGGATTTCCTGAAAAGCAAATGCAATCAAGATTAGAGTGTCCCAGCAGTGATCCCAGACCCCGAAACTCACCCACAAACACCAGGAAGCCCCCCAAACAGGCCCCCGAAAACGCTACATTGAGCAAAATGTCAGAAATAGCACAAAAAAAATCGGCGGGGATTTTGTCCCAACCACTTCTACCCGGTATTAAACCTTCCCAGGAATGCCCCAAGACCCGCCAACCCACCCGCCAAAAAGCATAACACCCCCAAACAGGCCAAAAGCAACATCTCCTACTTACAATATTTCTCGGCCTTCGGTCCAAACGCGCTGCGTAGCTAGGCCATAGGTCCGGTTTGCCACCACGGATTTCCTGAAAAGCAAATGCAATCAAGATTAGAGTGTCCCAGCAGTGCTCCCAGACCCCGAAACTCACCCACAAACACAAGGAAGCCCCCCAAACAGGCCCCCGAAAACGCTACATTGAGCAAAATGTCAGAAATAGCAACAAAAAAATCGCCGTGGATTTTGGCCCAACCACTTCTACCCGGTATTAGACCTTCCCAGGAATGCCCCAAGACCCGCCAACCCACCCGCCAAAAAGCATAACACCCCCAAACAGGGGGCGTGGCTTGGACACCGATCGGGATGGCGGCGTGAGCTTGCAGCCCTGCGCTGGGTCCCGCTAATTCTCCTGAAATCAGCACCCGGGGTGACCCCTGGTCGGTGCGACTGACCTACGCAGAGTTGGGGAGCAACTGGGCACCGACGGAAGGCACTTGGGGGCTTGCTGGCCCCGTGGAGACCCCGTATGACGACGGCCAAAGTGTTGCCCGGGGTGTGAAGAAAATGGCGGCGGCGCGGGCCGATGGCTTCGGACACCGAAACTGAGCGGACATAGCCTCGGCTGGCGGGGGGGCCCGTTGCTGCGAGATCGGCGCGGCGGGAGCTGTGGATGCGGTCCTGACGACGGGGAATTTGGAGCCCAGCATTGACCGGACATTGGGGGCGATTGCTCATCTATACACCTCCTCCCCCTCCCCCTCTTCCTGGACCTAGCGGTAGTGAGGCGGACGGAGCTGGTTCTGGTGATCCTTGGAGTTGCGGCCATTGTGGTGGCACTCTATTGCGGTCACTGCTGAGACACACGTCCCACTACACAGTGGTGGTTGGGACTTGGCGAGACCCGCTGCCCGTGACGGAGCACCCTGAGATGGCGGCTGCAGGGGGAGCGTCCACCATGGAGCGGGGACAGGAGGATGTGGCTGCACTGTCCCAGGTTGGCGAGGCCCCCCCGCCGATGATGGACCAGGAACAGAGGCTGCATCGGCGCCTGGATGCCATACTGGATGCTATCACCTCGACCAAGGAGGCATTGCAGCAGGACATTGCGCAGGTCGCCACGAGGCTGGGGCTCCTGCGAGCGGATCATGCCAAACTGGCGGACAAGGTTAAGGACCATGATCAGCTCTTATTGGACCTGAAACCAGCGGTGGTGACCGCGGAACACAAAATAACGGACATCCTGACCCGGTTGGACATGTTGGAACGATGGGCGGAGGATGCCGAAAGCCGCAACAGATGGAACAACGTGTGGGTCGTAGGCCTGCCGGAACGAATTGAGGGGGAGGATGCGGTGGCCTAAATGGAGGAATGGTTTCGGACTGTGGTGGCACCGGAGGGCCTTACTTCTTTCTTTACGCTGGAGCGAGCTCACAGAGTGCCGGCTCGCCCACCAGTGCTTGGCCGCCGCCCCCGACCGATGGTGGTGAGGCTCCTTCATTACAAGGACCGGGACCTCCTAATCCAGCGAGCCCAGGCTTCGGGCCCATATGAGGTAGAAAACAGCAGGGTCACGATCTTTCCGGACTACACTGAGGCGGTCCAGAAGAATAGAGCATTGTTTCTGGCAGTGAAAAAGGAACTGAGGGAGGAGGGCATCCAGTACTCCTTGCTCTTTCCTGCCAAGCTGCGGATAATCCTGGACGGGGCCACACACTTTTTCCAGACCCCGGATGAAGTGTGGTTGTGGTTGGAATCGTACAGGGCTGGCACGGACAGGACTCACAAAAGTCGACGAGATCGGCCGAAACCGCCTCAGGTCCGGCAGTCACAAAGGATCCGCTCCCGCAATAGGCGTCAGCGGGAGAAACGGGAGGCCCAGATGGCTGCAGACAAGAGAGAGGCGCTTGCGGCGACGGCGGCCATTACGGGATCGCAGCCGGAGAGTGAACTGGCAGAGACGGACTCTGGCGACGAAGGCGGCAGGACCGGAGAGGAACTTTCGGAGGCGTAGAGCATGAAGGGGCCAGTGGTCACCCCCCAGACTTCCGATGGGATTTTCCACGGCTGATTCTTCGTTGGGACTTGGACACGGTTCTTGGTAGGGTGGTATCCTGTAGGAGCTGGGTGGGTCGCCGGGTAGGGTGCCGCATCGGCATGATGGGATGGAGAGCGCGGGGCGCGGGCTCCGCTAGCTGGGGTCGGCGATAACTCACCCCCCCCTGGGCCCTTAAGGCCTTCTGTGGTGGCGACCACAGGTTAGTACGATGTGTGTTTGGTTTAAGGTTTGGATCGGGGCTGACACTGGGTTTTTGGGCTCTGTCCTGGGGAGTGGGGGTTGAGGTGTTTTCTTTTCTAAAGCTTGTTTTGGGGGGGCAACTGCTATGGTGTGGGCATTGACTGGCTACATTTGAACTGGATCGCTTGATGCTGGCATGGGGACGTTACCTAACTTGAAATGCCTGACGTGGAATGTCCGAGGGCTGCGAACTATGGTCAAGCGCCACAAAGTACATGCGTATCTGGTGAGGAGGGGGGTTCAGGTTGCCATGTTGCAGGAGACTCATCTAACGAAAAAGGAATGTACCGCACTACAGAAAAGATGGCGGGGTCAGGTTTTTGGCACCACTTATTCAGCATTTGCTAGAGGGGTACTGATTTGGGTGAGAGCGGGGATACCGTTTCAGGTGCTGAATCAATTGGTGGATCCTGAGGGCAGATATGTGGCGGTAGAGGGGAGGTTATATGGTCGGGATGTGGTTCTCTGCTGTGTATATGCCCCAAATGTTGATCAGGCCCGCTTTTTCAATGGTTTGTCTGGGTCCTTGGCCTCCTTCTTAGCGGGCCCGGTGATACTGGGGGGGAATTTAATTCGCTCACGGATGTGACCTTAGACAGATCTCACCCTCCCCTTGTTGACTCCCCGGTCCGTAAGCTAGCCATGCATAGGAAGGATTGGCAGGATAGGTGGGGGCTACTGGATGTATGGCGGGAACAACACAGGGACGCTAGGGACTACTCCTTTTTCTCAGCACTCCACGCTCTACATGTGAGAATTGATTCGGTACTGTGTAGCGGGTCACTGGCCCCACTGGTTTCCCACTCGGAGTATCTGACCAGAACCATCTCGGACCACAATCCTCTGTTGGTGCATGTCCAATGGCAGCGAAAGCGTTCTGCGATTCCAACATGGCGGCTCCGGCCCGACACGCTGGAGGATTCAGTGTTCAGAGAGGCGGTTCAACAGGGCATCGATCAGTATTTCAGTGAGAATGAGGGTACAGCTACATGTAGGTCCGCTGAATGGGATGCGATGAAAGTGGTGGTGAGAGGTGTGTGCCTGGGTAGGTTTTCGAATGCTCGTTTGTCAGTGCTGAATGCGCTCGCTAGTGCGGAGGAAAAACTGAGGGAGCTGGAGCGGCGCAGGCCGACCCGACCGGACTTGCAGGCCCGGTTGTTGGAGGCAAAGGAGGTGGTAGCCACCGAAACGGAACGGTTACGGAGCTATGACTACAAGCAATACGCCATTAGAGCGCATGCCGAAAGGGACAAGGTGGGTACGCTACTGCCCAGGCTTGCTAATCCTGAACTTCGAGGCTGCCCGGTCCTTAGCATCACCAATGCACTGGGGGAAACGGTATACTCCCAGTCGGCGGTGCTGGAGTGCTTTCGGGCTTATTACGCGGAACTGTACGAGAGTCAGTTGGGAGTAGAGGCCCACGAAATCGCGGCATATCTGGAGACGAGGCAGTTTCCGGTCCTTGACGATGACGATGCGAAAACCTTAGGTGGACCGATCACGCTGGCCGAGATCAGGACGGCCATTAAGCACATGGCGCGGAATAAAACGCCCGGGGTGGATGGTTTTCCGATAGAGTTCTATCAGAAGTACGTGGATAACTTGGCGCCCAGACTGTTGGTGGTATATGCTGAGGCTTACAGGTCGGGGGGTCTGCCCGGATCAATGAGGGAAGCACTGATAGTGCCGTTGCTGAAACCCGGCAGGGAAGCGACGGATGTGGGGTCCTATAGACCATTGTCCATGCTGACGGTGGACTACAAGATATTGAGCCGGATCTTGGCCACCAGGTTGGCCCCACACATGACTGGCCTGGTGCACAGGGACCAGGCGGGGTTTATCCCCACGAGGAGCACGGCGTTAAATATTCGTCGCCTGGTTGGGATACTGGACGGTGTAGTGGATGCGGACGGTGCCCAGGCGGTGTTGTCTGTAGACATTGAGAAGGCTTTTGATAGTTTGGAATGGGTATATCTGGATGAAGTGCTAGTGAGGTTTGGTATTGGTGAGGGGTTCTGCAGGTGGACGAAGGTGCTGTATTCCTCGGCAACGGCGCGAGTACGCCTGGGCAGTTTGGTGTCCGCAGCTTATCCGGTCGGTAGGGGAACGCGACAGGGGTGCTCCCTTTCCCCTCTTTTGTTCGCACTGGCGATGGAACCCTTGGCGGTGCGTGCCAGGTCGGGAGACGAATATGCAGGGATCGCAAGCGGTGGGCGGCTGCACCACATCTCGCTGTACGCGGATGATCTGCTGCTGTATATGGAGGACACGGACCGGGCTTTGGAGGGGGCGATGGAAATGCTGTCCGAGTTCGGCCGGTTGTTGGGCCTCAGGGTTAACTGGGCGAAGACCTGTGTCTTCCCGCTTCGAGCGGATGCGCCCTGCCCCACACGTGACTTGGGGGTGGTCTGGGAGCCATCTTGCTTTACTTATTTGGGAGTCCGTATCTACCACGAGGCCGCGGACCTATTAGAGGGCAATATTGGACGGTGCGTGCGGGCGCTGAGAGGCTGTATGTCCTTTTGGGCATCCCTTCCCCTGACGGTGCTGGGTAGGATCGCTCTGTTGAAAATGGTAGCGCTTCCACGACTCCTGTATTATTTCCGGATGCTGCCCATCTGGATCCCCCAGAGGATCTTTAGGGATTTGCGGACAATGGTTATTGATTTCCTTTGGGGGCATGGCCACCGTAGAGTGGCACTGAACACGTTGCTACGCCCTAAGATTGAGGGGGGGATGGCCGTCCCCGACTTTGAGCTGTATTACTTGGCGGCGCAGCTTCAGGTTCTTACACAGCATGTAGCTAGGGTGTTCAGGGGGCCGGAGTGCGACCGAGAGTTGGGGATACAACACCATGTGCTGGCCTATATAGTTATGCAGCAGAAACTGGAGTTGCGAGGCCTCACTATGGAGGAGCGGACGCTCAGGTTATGCTGGCAGAGGAGTCTGAGGAGGGCGAAGGCGACTCGACCGTATGCACCGGAGATACTGATCGGCATGTTGACCGCTTTGCCGCATGGGGGTGATTGGTCCCCACTGTTGGAATGGGAGGAGTCAGGACTGCAAGTGGTAGGGGACCTATATGTGGACGGGACCTTGGTGCCCTTCGAGGTACTACAGGAACAGTTTGGGCTGCCGGAGGGGGGCTTCCTCTTGCATGCGGCCGTGGTGGCGGCCATTCAGAAACACTGGAGGGGGGGGGCTCATCGAACCGGACACGACCATGGCATGCCAGTACATAGTGATGGCCGTGGGCACATTTAAGGCGGTGACCTGCCTCCATAATAGGATGCTGCACGAGGGGCTGGCACCGCTCCTGGGGCTGAAAACGACCTGGGAGGCGAGCATAGGTAGACCCATTCCGGACACGGTGTGGGGCCACATACTTAAGCGTACATGGAAAGGCACGAGGAACGTGCGCTTCCAGCAGGTGCACTTCTTCGTATTGCATAGGGCCTACCTGACTCCGGAGAAGATCGGACGGTACTTCCAGGTGCAGGACGCACGGTGCCCGAGGTGCTTGGCGCCGGAGGCGGATATGGATCACCTTTTCTGGGGCTGTCCGAAACTGGAGGCCTACTGGGCGGAGGTAGGGGACCTTCTCAATGCAGTGACCGACAGGGAGGTGGAGTTTGATATGGCGGCGTGTCTGTTGCTCTGGTTCCCTCACACCAAACACACTAAGGTGACAAGTAAGTTTATCGACCTAGGGCTGATACTGGCACAGAGAGAGATCACCTGGCACTGGAAGTCGAAGGAAGGACCGTCTGTGAGGAGATGGACGAATGACTTGCTGAGGTGGTCCAAGTGCGAGAGTGTGCTCCGAATGAGGCAGGCCGTCAAGCTTGATAATGAGAAGACCTTAGAATCAGCGCGCGCATGGGAATTGATAGTGCAGGCCTTGCGTGATTCATTAGTGGAGGAAGAGGACTGAATGGACAGGGCTCGAGGACACCGCGAGGCTTATGAGTACAAGGATGTCATTAGATCTGTTTGGCGGTTGCTGGGGGGGGGGCCAGGGGTTGTTTAGGGGTTGTTCAGGGTGGGATAGGAGCCGGGAGGCAGATTAGTCACTGTAGCGCTACTGGGTTGGACTGATGACTGGGTTTGTGGAGCGTGGGCGGATAGCGGGAGGCGGCAGGGGCGCCCGGGACGGGCATGATGAGGGCCTCGTAGGGTACAGGGAACGGGACGGTAGCGGCTCTGTGGCACCGGAATGTTAGCATAGGATGGCTGATGTTGGGGTCAGGTTATGGTTGGGGGGGTAAAAGGCGGATACGTAAAAAGATTTCGACCATTGTCCCTCAGGGATGCTCACCATGATGTCTTGTTGCTAATTGGGACGCAGTGCCGGGATGCGGGCTGAATGGCTGTATATGATATACACTCTTACGATTGATGCGGGGGGACACCATGAGTGGAATGGTTAAGCAATTGTATGCTATGGTTTCTAATTCTGCAATAAAAACAAATTTAAAAAAAAAAAAAAAAAAAAACACCCCCAAACAGGCCAAAAGCAACATCTCCTACTTACAATATTTCTCGGCCTTCGGTCCAAACGCGCTGCGTAGCTAGGCCATAGGTCCGGTTTGCCACCACGGATTTCCTGAAAAGCAAATGCAATCAAGATTAGAGTGTCCCAGCAGTGCTCCCAGACCCCGAAACTCACCCACAAACACCAGGAAGCCCCCCAAACAGGCCCCCGAAAACACTACATTGAGCAAAATGTCAGAAATAGCAAAAAAAAATTGGCGTGGATTTTGTCCCAACCACTTCTACCTGGTATTAGACCTTCCCAGGAATGCCCCAAGACCCGCCAACCCACCCGCCAAAAAGCATAACACCCCCAAACAGGCCAAAAGCAACATCTCCTACTTACAATATTTCTCGGCCTTCGGTCCAAACGCGCTGCGTAGCTAGGCCATAAGTCGGGGTTGCCACCACGGATTTCCTGAAAAGCAAATGCAATCAAGATTAGAGTGTCCCAGCAGTGCTGACAGACCCCGAAACTCACTCACAAACAGACGGAACCCCCCTAAGAGCACCTCAAAGGCAAGCAAGTCAGCAAAAACACAAAAAAATGTGCGCCTCGGATTTGGTCCAAACCACTTTTATCCGGTATTAGAGCTTCCCATCAATGGTCCCAGAGCCTTCAACTCACCTGCAAAGAGGTAGAACAGCACCCCCACAAGTGCTGAGTATTTCTTCATTGGGCGTAAACCAGCCCTTTGCTTTGATGGAAATAGGAGTCTGGAGGAGGAGGATAGAGGAGCATGTTCTTCTGAACTTGTGAACCTGAGGAATGCAGACTGCGGCACCTTCAAATCAATTAGCAAACCAGTGTAGACAGTTCTGCTGATGGGCTTGTTTTTGTGATTATCTGATTAAAGTTTGAAATATATTAACTGTGCACAACAAAGAAAGACAGACACACAGGAATAAAAGTGAATAAGGATGAAAAAGAAAGTTATTGATTCGTTGTCTCATTTTCAGGGCTCGGTATCACGGTCCAGGAATAAGAATAAGGCTTCGTCATCATAGTCTGCGAATTCAGGCAGGGTGAGCTCAGAGTCACCTGACAGAGTAGAAATTCCCTCATCTATGTTGCTGGCCACCTCGTCTTCATCCGGCGCGCTTTCTAGTACTCTGAAATCTGGTGGTATGAGGTGCTGATTCATCTTGATCATTGTTAACCTCTCCACATTTTTGGCCGAGAGGCGGCTCCGTTTGGAAGTTACAATGCCACCAGCAGCACTGAAAACACGTTCAGAAGACACACTTGCGAGTGGGCAAGACAAGTAGTTTAAAGCCAGGTTGGTGAGCTCTGGCCACAAATCTTTTTTCCCATGCCAATACGCCAATGGGTCAGCATTAACATAGACCTCTGTTGAGTCATTCAGATAGTCCTTCACCATCGACTCAAGGTCCTTATCCAAGGTTCCTCCACTTTGCTTAGCTGTTGCTGTGCCTGTGCCCTTTTGAGAACCATACCCAAGCCGAGCTAGCCAATCCTCTTCAGCCTCGAATGTTTCTGTTGTGTCTGGTGCAGATGATCCGGTTGCCGGTGTCTTTAACGGCTGAGAGGTCACTTGTGCCACAGCCACAGGTGCAGAAGTGGATTGTTTTTACTAGGGATGGCCTGCTGATGTACTGCCATTTCCTTCAATTTTCTGCCGTTCTCTTTCAAACCTCTTGGCTGACAAGGCTAGCCAACGTTTGTACTTTGGAACATGTTCATCATCAAAAGGAAAGAACGCTTGGCCTGCCAGCGCCTTTTTGTAGCGTGGATCCAGAATAGTAGCACAAATGTAATGCTGTTCTGAGTGGATCATTTTAAGACGTTCATCACCTTGTAGGAGCTCTAATAATTTCTCAGCCAGAACAAAAGAGTCTTGGTTTTTTACATCTTTTTCAAACACAGAACACACCTCCTTCAGTTGGTGCTCCAGCATGTACAACAATGGGATAGCTTTTCCCAAATTACAGTCCTCCTTGCTGACTGCACGCGTGAAGAACTCAAAAGGACGAAGCATGCGTGTCAGGCTTTGAACTATGTTCCATTGCGCCGCACCCATCCTCAGGTCCTCCTGAGCTGTACCCTCTGTAAAGAAATATTGATCGAGTACCGTATACTGCTCATACAGATGCTCAAGCATGTAGAAGGTTGAGTTCCAACGTGTTACCACCTCCTGGATGAGTGCTTTCACTGGCATTTGACGTTGATATAGCAGGCTCCTCAGCTGCTTCCGGGCCTTCAAAGAATGGCTGAAATGGTTGCACATTTTTCGGCAGGTGTCCAATACTCTGTACGCTGCACTGCCTTTATTACCCAAGAATTTTTTGGACAACCAGGTTTATACAGTGCGCCAAACACGGCACTCTGAAATAGTGACCCAGCTTCATGGCCTTAACTATATTGGCGCCATTGTCCGTGGAAACATAACCAACCTGGCGTTTTTTTGGGGACAGCCAGTTAAGGACCTTTGTGTAAAGACATCCAAAATGTTTTCTGCTGTGTGACGTTTCTCCAAACCAAACATGGCTAGTGTTGCATGTTTCCGAGCAGCTTTAAAAAAAATGTCCGGGTCAACACCTGTGTTTAGCTTTGCTTTAGCCCCTGAAAAAGAGACCCAGTGTGCAGTGATGCACATGTAATCAGTGCCTGCGCCACTGGTCCACATGTCTGTTGTCAGATGTATAGTGTGAACAGCACTCTTCTGCAAAGCTGCCCCAATCACCTCCAGAACATCTTCATGTAGTGTTGGACCCGCAACTCGGGCAAAATAGAACTGGCTAGGAACCTTCCATTTAGGGCAGAGCGCTGCCACTAATTCTAGAAAACCAACCCCTTCTACAAAAGAAAAAGGGAGAAGGTCCAGAGCTAGCATTTTAGCCAGCTTAGTGTTATACAGACGCGTCAGTGGGTGGTTGCGTTCATATTGCGCTTCTGTAAACAACATCTTTTTAATGTTGCCCTAGACCAAGGATTTACGGGATGATGATGATATCTTCGACCCAGTTACGCTCGCTGATGAACTTTTCCGCCTTGATGTCTCACTCTCTCCCACACTCTTAGTGTGGCTCACATGGGGTGTGCTGCTGACAGGGGTACTGGGTGTAAGTGAAGTGTTTGAATCGTCTTCTTCCTCCTCGTCATCATCAGATGAAAAATCAACGTTTTCATTACGTGCAATTCGGGCTTCCTTGACCGCCACTAGGTGCGCAAACCATTGGACAGGGTGCGCTCTCCTAAGATGACCTCTCTGGCCTCCGGTACCATAGTTGGTACCAAACTTACCACGACTAACTCGAAACTTACACATGCTACAAATGGCTACGTTTTCCATTCTTGGGCAAACACTAAAGAAGTCCCAAACTGGAGACTTAAAAATTTGGGGGCCGGAGGAGGCGGCGATACTGGTGGTGGTGGTCCTGCTGCTAATGCCAGATGAAGTGGAGGATGTGGATTGACGAACTTCAGTACGTTTTGTACTTTCACCACCACTAATTGAGGTCGAGGTGGATGGAAGTCCCTTCTTGCGAGGAAGAAATATGGAAGCGGTAGGTGTTGGTGTACTAGTTAACTCCAAATCCAATGATTGTTGTGTTTCCATTGACTCCTCGTCGACATCATCATCACGCTCAGCAGCTTCTCGGGATAGGGTCAAAATGTCTCTTTGCTGCATGCCCGCTGGGGCTGCAGTGACCATTATGATGACTGGATCGTCGTCGTGAAGGGCTTCATCAGCAGCAGTATGCGTCACTTCTTGTTGAGCCTCATCACACTCCATAGCTATGAGTTTTTCGATGACCTTCCTTTTACGCTTAGGTATCTTTGTCAGATCATGGTTTGCCTCACTCTCAGGCTGCCGTGGTGGTACCCATTCGTCATCCAGATCATCAGTAGGAGGTGAGCTTGAAGAAGATGTAGACACCCCCCTTGATCTTTTCCTTGCTAGGGATGTGGAAGACAATGAATGATCATCAGGAGGAGTGGCTTCCTCAAATGATACCTCGGTCTGATTGTCAATTTCCTGATGTGCCCCTACTTCGGGAGGAACAACTATTGTGGGCACTTGTGACCCTCCATGCACCTCTGCTTGCGCATCTCCTTGCACTGCCTCTCCTTCCACATGTACTTGGGCTTGTACTACTTGCACATGTTGTTGCGGCTGTGGTTGTTCAACACTTGTCAGATGAGTTACAACAACCTGTGTTGATGCAGGGACATTGCTGCTACTTTCTTGCGATGAGCCAACATCACTGGTCGATGGTGATTGGAGAAGTACACTGACTGCCTCTGAAGCACTCAAGGGCTTTGACTTAAGTTGGCGTGGTGGTGGAGGCACTGAACCCAATGGTTCGGGGGTGCTGCTCCCAGCTTGGTCCCCAGCAGATCCTGCTGCTGCAGGCGTACTTTTTTTTTTGCTCCCAAAAAACGTGGCGGTTGGCACACCAGCCTCCTTGGTAACTTGCTTCTTCTGCTCCTTACTTGCAACTTTCTTGCTAGAGGAGCTACAGAGACCTTTTTTTGGGGCCATCTTCTTCAGAGCAGGTCAGACAGCAGGCCGCAGTTGCACGAATTGTAGAGTTGTCTGAGGCCAGACGTGACGTCGCGTGACGTTATGCTGCACACACACACCGCTGCAGGACTTCTTCCTGGCACTGGTGGTTCTCTTGAGTCTTGTGCACCTAAAAACAATGGAAGACAGAGGAACATCAGTTCAGTTATACACCCCAAAAAAATCGAAAAAACCCCCAGAAAAATCAGCACAATCCCATTCCATCCATGCCCTCCATGATGTTTAAGTTCAACACACCCCACAGAAAGACTAGGCCCATGCTAGACTCAAATACCCCTAGTGAAAAGGCCACAAGTACAGCCCCCAAAAACGAAAATCACTGAAAAATCAGCACAATCCCATTCCATCCATGCCCTCCATGATGTTTAAATTCAAGACAACCCACAGAAAGACTAGGCCCATGCAAGACTCACTACCCCTGGGCATAAAGGTTGAAAAGTAGGCAAAATGGTTGCAGGCCTAACAACAATGCCTACATTCAAAATGGCCACTTGCCTCCCTGCACATGGCCAGGCCCTGTAGCAGCACTCAAAATGGCCCCCAGCCACATGGCCTGTCCCTCCCCATGAACACCCCCAAAAATCGAAATCACTGAAAAATCAGCACAATCCCATTCCATCCATGCCCTCCATGATGTTTAAGTTCAAGACACCCCACAGAAAGACTAGGCCCATGCTAGACTCAAATACCCCTAGTGAAAAGGCCACAAGTACAGCCCCCAAAAACGAAAATCACTGAAAAATCAGCACAATCCCATTCCATCCATGCCCTCCATGATGTTTAAATTCAAGACAACCCACAGAAAGACTAGGCCCATGCAAGACTCACTACCCCTGGGCATAAAGGTTGAAAAGTAGGCAAAATGGTTGCAGGCCTAACAACAATGCCTACATTCAAAATGGCCACTTGCCTCCCTGCACATGGCCAGGCCCTGTAGCAGCACTCAAAATGGCCCCCAGCCACATGGCCTGTCCCTCCCCATGAACACCCCCAAAAATCGAAAATCACTGAAAAATTAGCACAATCCCATTCCATCCATGCCCTCCATGATGTTTAAGTTCAAGACACCCCACAGAAAGACTAGGCCCATGCTAGACTCAAATACCCCTAGTGAAAAGGCCACAAGTACAGCCCCCAAAAACGAAAATCACTGGAAAATCTGCACAATCCCATTCCATCCATGCCCTCCATGATGTTTAAATTCAAGACACCCCACAGAAAGACTAGGCCCATGCAAGACTCACTACCCCTGGGCATAAAGGTTGAAAAGTAGGCAAAATGGTTGCAGGCCTAACAACAATGCCTGCATTCAAAATGGCCACTTGCCTCCCAGCACATGGCCAGGGCCTGTAGCAGCACTCAAAATGGCCCCCAGCCACATGGCCTGTCCCTCCCCATGAACACCCCCAAAAATCGAAAATCACTGAAAAATCAGCACAATCCCATTCCATCCATGCCCTCCATGATGTTTAAGTTAAAGACACCCCACAGGAAGACTAGGCCCATGCTAGACTCAAATACCCCTAGTGAAAAGGCAACAAGTACAGCCCCCAAAAACGAAAATCACTGAAAAATCAGCACAATCCCATTCCATCCATGCCCTCCATGATGTTTAAGTTCAAGACACCCCACAGAAAGACTAGGCCCATGCTAGACTCAAATACCCCTGGTGAAAAGGCCACAAGTACAGCCCCAAAAAACGAAAATCACTGAAAAATCAGCACAATCCCAATCCATCCATGCCCTCCATGATGATTAAGTTCAAGACACCCCACAGAAAGACTCAGTCCACCCACCACTGAGTACCCCTGGGCAAAAGGCCCCAAAACAGCCCAAAAATCGAAAAATCCAAAATTGTAGTTGCAGCAACTGTAATGCCCCAAACAAACTTACTTGTAAAATTTCTAATCCAACAGTGATCCAAAGAAAGTCAAAAAGGCCTCAAATCCAAATATCCAGCAGCATCCACAAAAAGTAATCCTTCCAGCTCCAGATCCAAATAAAATGTGACCAGGAGATGGACAAAGCACTGGGAGGAGCCTGCTGGACAGGAACAGGAAGTTGAAGACTGTGGGGCACTTCCTTCCTCCCGCCCCCCTACCCCCCTCCCCAAAATGGACTCCTCGCTAACAAAGTGCAGGCAAATGTCAACCTAAGGAGTTATTTAGATAAAAATCATCATTTCAAGGAGGTTTATGCTGCTTGCTGGTGGATTTCTTGTGCAGAATTGCAAATTTTATATTTTCGCTTGTGCGAGATTGTTGCTGCTCGCCGCATCTCAAATCTTGCAATGCTGCTACTTTCTTGCGATGAGCCAACATCACTGGTCGATGGTGATTGGAGAAGTACACTGACTGCCTCTGAAGCACTCAAGGGCTTTGACTTAAGTTGGCGTGGTGGTGGAGGCACTGAACCCAATGGAGCGGGGGTGCTGCTCCCAGCTTGGTCCCCAGCAGATCCTGCTGCTGCAGGCGTACTTTTTTTTTTGCTCCCAAAAAACGTGGCGGTTGGCACACCAGCCTCCTTGGTAACTTGCTTCTTCTGCTCCTTACTTGCAACTTTCTTGCTAGAGGAGCTACGGAGACCTTTTTTTGGGGCCATCTTCTTCAGAGCAGGTCAGACAGCAGGCCGCAGTTGCACGAATTGTAGAGTTGTGTGAGGCCAGACGTGACGTCGCGTGACGTTATGCTGCACACACACACCGCTGCAGGACTTCTTCCTGGCACTGGTGGTTCTCTTGAGTCTTGTGCACCTAAAAACAATGGAAGACAGAGGAACATCAGTTCAGTTATACACCCCAAAAAAATCGAAAAAACCCCCAGAAAAATCAGCACAATCCCATTCCATCCATGCCCTCCATGATGTTTAAGTTCAACACACCCCACAGAAAGACTAGGCCCATGCTAGACTCAAATACCCCTAGTGAAAAGGCCACAAGTACAGCCCCCAAAAACGAAAATCACTGAAAAATCAGCACAATCCCATTCCATCCATGCCCTCCATGATGTTTAAATTCAAGACAACCCACAGAAAGACTAGGCCCATGCAAGACTCACTACCCCTGGGCATAAAGGTTGAAAAGTAGGCAAAATGGTTGCAGGCCTAACACCAATGCCTACATTCAAAATGGCCACTTGCCTCCCTGCACATGGCCAGGCCCTGTAGCAGCACTCAAAATGGCCCCCAGCCACATGGCCTGTCCCTCCCCATGAACACCCCCAAAAATCGAAAATCACTGAAAAATTAGCACAATCCCATTCCATCCATGCCCTCCATGATGTTTAAGTTCAAGACACCCCACAGAAAGACTAGGCCCATGCTAGACTCAAATACCCCTAGTGAAAAGGCCACAAGTACAGCCCCCAAAAACGAAAATCACTGGAAAATCTGCACAATCCCATTCCATCCATGCCCTCCATGATGTTTAAATTCAAGACACCCCACAGAAAGACTGGGCCCATGCAAGACTCACTACCCCTGGGCATAAAGGTTGAAAAGTAGGCAAAATGGTTGCAGGCCTAACAACAATGCCTGCATTCAAAATGGCCACTTGCCTCCCAGCACATGGCCAGGGCCTGTAGCAGCACTCAAAATGGCCCCCAGCCACATGGCCTGTCCCTCCCCATGAACACCCCCAAAAATCGAAAATCACTGAAAAATCAGCACAATCCCATTCCATCCATGCCCTCCATGATGTTTAAGTTCAAGACACCCCACAGGAAGACTAGGCCCATGCTAGACTCAAATACCCCTAGTGAAAAGGCCACAAGTACAGCCCCCAAAAACGAAAATCACTGAAAAATCAGCACAATCCCATTCCATCCATGCCCTCCATGATGTTTAAGTTCAAGACACCCCACAGAAAGACTAGGCCCATGCTAGACTCAAATACCCCTGGTGAAAAGGCCACAAGTACAGCCCCAAAAAACGAAAATCACTGAAAAATCAGCACAATCCCAATCCATCCATGCCCTCCATGATGATTAAGTTCAAGACACCCCACAGAAAGACTCAGTCCACCCACCACTGAGTACCCCTGGGCAAAAGGCCCCAAAACAGCCCAAAAATCGAAAAATCCAAAATTGTAGTTGCAGCAACTGTAATGCCCCAAACAAACTTACTTGTAAAATTTCTAATCCAACAGTGATCCAAAGAAAGTCAAAAAGGCCTCAAATCCAAATATCCAGCAGCATCCACAAAAAGTAATCCTTCCAGCTCCAGATCCAAATAAAATGTGACCAGGAGATGGACAAAGCACTGGGAGGAGCCTGCTGGACAGGAACAGGAAGTTGAAGACTGTGGGGCACTTCCTTCCTCCCGCCCCCCTACCCCCCTCCCCAAAATGGACTCCTCGCTAACAAAGTGCAGGCAAATGTCAACCTAAGGAGTTATTTAGATAAAAATCATCATTTCAAGGAGGTTTATGCTGCTTGCTGGTGGATTTCTTGTGCAGAATTGCAAATTTTATATTTTCGCTTGTGCGAGATTGTTGCTGCTCGCCGCATCTCAAATCTTGCAATTGCGAAGTACTGCGAGACGTGATCTCGCCGTACTCGCGTTGACAAACTCTCGCTGTGCAAGTTGGCAAGCCGCGATGACGTAATCGCGCTCGCCAAATTCCCGCGGGATCCCGCAGCAAGATCCAAAATGGCACAGCACTCGCAAAATACCGAGAAAAACAACTCGGCAAATGATGATAAACGCCGCACGCCGCAAAATTATATCACCAACGCCGCGCGCCACAAAATTGTATCACCAAGAAAAAAAAATCCGCTGCGTGCGAATTTGCGGATTTTGCGGGAAATTCGCAAATCTCGCTGATTGCGAATTTACCGAAAATCCGCAAAATCCGCGAGCGTAACGGATTTTCCGCCCATATTTAGCCAGGAATAGCTCTTGGTCAGAGGGGCCTTGAGGTCATCATCAGGGAGATGGTAGGACTGATAAAGATTACACCAGGACATCTGAAAGAGAGGAAGACTTACTCCTTTGAGCATTTATGAGGCGAATTTTAGTGGAGGCTGACAGACAGGTGTGATTCCCGGTTACTCCCATGGCCTGTTTGGGGGGGTCACTCAGAATTGGTGCCACTCCTGCTGTGTCAGATGGTCCCTTGGACAAAGGGCAGTGCAGAGGAGAGTGTGCTTCAAGAGAACGGACACTCCCAAAACAACTTCCAAAGGCCAGACACTAAATCACATTATCTGTCTAGGTTTGGTCTATGAAGGTGGGAGTATGTGCCCCATACTTTGATGAAAGGCGTCATCTTATCAGAAGAAAGATCACCAAGGTTTCCTTTGTGCTGGAACCCGGCCTAGGAACCAAGGTCAGTCTCCTATCAGGGCAAGACCAGAAGCCTCTGTGAAGATGAGGAGAGCGCTAAGAAGCCTGCCTGACTGTCGCGCTCATCGGATCAAGTGAGGAGGAGCAGAGAGCCAGGAGGAAACAGGGCCCACTGGGGATATTGATGATTAAACACTGGTAAACAGAGTGTGAGGCAGCTGGTCCAGTCAGGACCAGTGTTGTGAGAAAGCCATCTGCTCTCTGGCAGAAATAGGTAACCCCCATTATGGCTGCTGTGAAGTTGCGGGCCGCCTCCTTATGTCACTGATATCATAGGGGTCATCGCCCGTGCCTGTGACCCACTTATGCCAGAATCAGGCACCCAAGACTGCTTTGCTTCTGAAAACTGTGTGGGCCATCACCCAGAGCAAGAGACGTCGTGGGATGTCACCCGAAGTCTGTGACTCTCCGTGTGCTTGGGGGAGGGCACAGAAGACTATATGGGCCATTACCAGAATGATCTGACCAGATCGTGGCTGTTGCTTCTGTCTGTGACTTTAAGAAGCCAAGATGGGGCCACAAGGACCATTGGAGCTGTCACTGTGTCAGAGTTCTCGCAACCTGCAGAGGAACTCAGAAACAAGGCCAGAAGCTACCGTGCTGAAGGCTGCTAATTCGTCCGGATACCTGGGAAGGACCATAACAAAGGAGCTACTGTACCTGGAGGCTGCTTCAGTCTGTGACTGCCTCTTAAGCACTGCCCCTGCTGAAAACAAGAGAATACGACGCATGCTGCTCACTGTGGGGGCCTAGGGGGGAGTAGCCCTAGCTCTCAGAGCCGAGTTCCAACCAGGATGCTGCATCCCCAGAGTGGAGAGAAGGAGAGGGGAGAAGGCACCCGTGGGGTGGAGTGCTGTCCAGTTCAGTGCTATGGCGCTAGCCTTAAACAGAGACTGTGTATTCATTTGCTGTGTTGCATTTTGTGTGTTTAATATATACTACTATACTAAGATCAGTATTCGACTGGAAAATCTCCATATTGCTGACTCTCTGGATATTTTGAGTTCTGAGCACTTGCATACCTTGCACCCACCTCTCCTCGAGCCAAGTTACTATAGAGAGTCAAGTGCTGAAAGGGTAGTACTTGATGTCCTGGTGCCCATAGCAGGTTGGGAACCAGGACATCAGGTGTAAAAGAACACAACTCCTACAGTTAGGACCAGTAACTTCTGCTTGCCCCGTGGCTCACTGAGAGGGGGTTTAGCTAAATTGTTGTTTCATGACTGGGTAATGAGCATACCCACTAGATCAAGAAAGTGAAACTGGATTATTTAATTTTATTAAACCTGGTCACATGACAGAGAACCTTTTCCTTTTGTCACTATATTCTAATAAGATATGTATTTAGGATTGTCAACATGGCTCCTTTTTAGCTTTCTGGGATGTACACCTTTTCGAATTCTGCCTCATTGTTATTCGAGTTTATTTATCTTCTATTTTGGACAACTCTCTGAAAAGCCACGGTTTTAGTTCCAGCAGGTCCAGTATTTGAGCAACCGTTTAAATGGTTTTGGTACTCTTATTTGCTATCCTTTTTTTGCCTTTAAATCCAATAATTTTATACGATTCCTTGAATTTTCAGGTGCTTTTCTGTGAATTATTTGCCAGCAGTTACCTTCTTAATACACAACTTTTCTCTGTATCCCAGTGTTGTTTTCTAGAATATGCGGTAAGAGAGTTTTCCTGCAGGCAATTTTTAAGCAGTTTTAAGAGTGTGCTTATAATATTGTTTGCTTCTAGGACTTGTATTGACTTTTCTTTGAGGCGTGTACCACCATTATAGCAAGCGGGCATCTTTAATATTTTCAGTATCGATCCTCTAACAGATTAGAGCTAGGATTACATATTACTTTCATTTTAAGAATGCCATTAACAGTGCTTATTTAGATAAAATGCACACTCAACAGTACATTTGAAACGGTGAATTGATTTTTCACATTACGTAATAATAAGTCTAAGTGAGAACCTGCAATAAAATTAATATTTACAAGAATCACCCACCAGTACCATTAGTCAAATAATTCGATGGTAGGAAGTTATGTGGTAGGATGCTGAAAGGAGAAGCAGACATTCTTGCAGGTTCTCTTTTACAAGGGATTTTCCTTGTGCACTTGGTTTTTATTTTCATGGTTGTGTTTGCCAATGTTTCAATAGCTTAATTATCCATAATGACTTCAATTCTAGCAGCCTAATTCCATTCTCAGCAACCTACAGCATATTTATATTTGAATATTTTAGTAGGCTCTACAACGCTGGAGTTACTCATGACCTTGTATCTTGTTGGCACAATGAAGCTTCTACATGTATTTGTATTATTTACTTGAGAATTATATATGAAAGTAACTAGGCTCAAAGGATGATGCAGCACTGTAAAACAAAAATCTGCGAGTAACTATGTAATCTCTTCACATTGAGAAAATGTACACATCTAGCAACATAGCTGTAAGAAACTGGTTCATTAGTTGAGAGGCGGAAGACTCATCAAATAAAACAGATAATGCTTGTCAGGGTGAACCACAACTGGTACTAAATTAACCTGTACTTAACCCGCTGGTAGCATGACACAAGAACAGTTAGGCATAATATTGAGGAAAAGTGTAAAATATGTATGCAGCACACAAACAGTGATAAAGTGAAAACACAAAACAAGAAACACACTGAAATCCTTTAGATGAGTAGAGTGAATGTTAATAAATAAAACTAACATCTAATCGTAGAGCCAGAGATATGAGTTTTTAACATTTTGACTGAAAATAGTGCCAAAAAGTACTAAATTGAAATTAAATTGAAATTAAAATATTTATAAAGCGCACGACTACCAGGCGGTTTCTTGAAGGATGCGAACCGTGGGACAGAGGGAATGGTGGGCCACTAGTGTGGGAAGGCACGGGCAAAAAAGAAAAGTTTTTAGTGCTTTTCGAAATTCCAGGTAAGTGAAGGAAGACCTAAGGGGGGGGAGGGTAACTTGTGGTTATCTGATTTTCCTGCATTGGGGAAAGTTACAAGTTAATAAGGAATAGGTTAGTCCTGTTGAAGAGTTATCTTCTCAAGTCTGCGTGGAGAGTGTTATTTGCTTAGAAGGGGTCCGTGAGGAAGAGGCTATTGGCATGAGTGGCAGCTCAAGATTCACAGCCTTTCATTGCTGTTGGTCAAAGAGCTGGTCATCACTTCCACTGGTCGTGCCTACACACCTTCTACAGTGAGAAATGCAGTGACAGGCCTGGTGCCAGTTTCCTTTATGTTTGCTGCAAGCAGGGCCTTTTGAAGTGCAACCAAGGCAGAGTGCAGCTCCTCCTCAGCCAGCCAGTCAGGGTGAACTTCTCCCCTCACACCTGGGCTTCCTTTGTCTTACTGTTTGAAAGCAATCCAGAGCCTACAACAGCAGAGCCCTCAACAGTCATGTAATCCAGGACACTGGCAGAAAGGCACAGTTGGATTTGTCAAAATAATGCCAACTTTCTGAATGTAAACACCAGGAGATGATGGACGGAGTGCTGAAACTTTTCAAACACTCACCCCCAGTCACAGATCTACTTTGCCACCCCTGTTCAGACACAGCTGTATGCAAATCAGTCTTGACCCTGTACCTCATGCCTCAGCCTGAACTGCCAAGCCATGTCTTCCCTGGAACGTAAACAAGCATCCTGGGACCGGTTTCGGGCTAACAGCGTGTTTGTTTCCAGTACAGGGAGGACCTGGCTTGGCAGTTCAGGCTGGACTGTTCCCATGAGACACAGGGTCAAGGCTGATTTGTATATGACCAGGTCTAAACTGGGGTGGCATGGTGAGCAAAAGAAGGATGGATTTAACCCAGAGCTCTTGGCTGGGGTTGAATATTTTGATTTGTTCAGCCTTCTATCCATCAATTGTGTGTGTTTTTTTTTCTCACCCTAAGTGTGCCGGGTATGCCCAGACGTGGGTCCCGGGCTCACGATGCCATTAGAATCAAGCTATCCAGGCTGATGAGGGCTGAAAGCCCGAAACCTGTCATAGGATGCTTGTTTCCAGTCCAGACAGGACCTGGCTGGGCAGCTCAGGCTGAACGATTCCCATGAGACACAGGGTCAAGGCTGATTTACATATGGCCAGATCTAAACTAGGGTGGCATGGTGAGCTAAAGAATGATGGCTTTAACCCAAATCTCTTGACTGGGGGGGAATGTTTTGATTTGTTCAGCCTTCGTCCATCAATTGTGGGGCTTTTGCTTTCTCGCCCTAAGTGCGGCGGTTATGCCCAGATGTGTGTCCTGGGCTCACTGTGCCACTGGAATCAAGCTAACCTGGCTGATGAGGGCTGAAAGCCCGAAACCGGTCCTAGGATGCTTGTTTCCAGTCCAGGGAGGACCTGGCTTGGCAGTTCGGGCTGGACTGTTCCTATGAGGCACAGGCTCAAGGCTGATTTGCATATGGCCAGGTCTAAACTGGGATGGCATGGTGAAAAAAAGAATGATGGATTTAACCCAGATCTCTTGATTGGGGGTAAATGTTTTGATTTGTTCAGTCTTCCGTCCATAAATTGTGTGTCTTTATCTTTCTAAATGTTGCATTTTCAAAATAGTTGCTTAAAAGATGACTTTACAATCAAAAAGGATTTCCAATGACAGTTAATTTGAGTCTAAGCATAATTCATTTTTCTGCTCCCTATATGAAGTTAGCACATATCAAGTATAATAAGGAAACCCAGTGTTAGTCTATGGGAGAGATAGTCTTTAAGCAATGAAAAACATCTTTAGGAGTTTTTCAGTCCTGGGACATGTAAAACTAACACACACATAGCCTACTATTTAAATAGCATACACCCGGCCTGTGAACCTTTTGGTTCTACCTTAAGAGGGAGTTATAAGTATTACAAAAGAAGATTGAGCCCTTCAAAAAGGTTCATTTTGCCAGGTCGCAATTTCAGTTTAAAAAGATCAGTACAGGCTACAGTGGCAGGCCTGAGGCATGTTATTATTATTATTATTATTGGGACATTTGTAAAGCGCTGCGTTACGCACACCGGCGTGTCCACGCGCTGAAAGTGGGAGAGGCAGCAAACAGGGAGCACAAAAACTGAGCGGACAGTTATTTAGTGTAAAGGAATGTTTTAAGTTTCGCTCGGAACCTAGCTTCCTCCGGTTCCAGGCGCAGGTCCGCTGGCAGTTTATTCCAATTATTTGCCGCTAGGCATCTAAAGGACCTACCTCCCATGCGAGCTTTCTTGATTCTAGGGATCCTCAGTAGGCCGCCCCCTGTGGATCTAAGCGCACGTGTTGGTTGGTACACTTCGATCAATTTATTCAGAGGGTCGGGTGCCCTGCCATTCAAGATACGATGACAGGTGCAGAGGGCTTTGTATTCCACTCTTCTCCTCACAGGGAGCCAGTGTAACTGCTGGAGGGCCGCCTTAGAAGGCGCCCTTTTGGGCAGCCTGAGAATCAAACGTGCTTCCGCATTCTGCAGCACTTGCAGGCGTGCCATGCTTTTTTCTGGAGCCCCCAGGTACAGCAGGTTCCCGTAGTCCGACCTAGCTGTCACCAGAGCATGAACCAGGGTTTGACGGGCATCAATCGGGAGTAAGTCAAGGACCTTTCTCAGTTTCTTCAGAATCCCAAAACAGACTCCCACCACCCGGTTGATCTGGGGGCCAAAAGTAAGACCCGCATCAAACCACACCCCCAGATTGCGTGCCTCTTGGCAGGGGGTTGGGGTTGGTCCAAGACAAGATGGCCACCATGCCGACGACCAAGCAGACTGGGCTCTCCCCACCACCAGCACCTCTGTCTTGCTGCCATTAAGCTTCAAACAATTGATGGCCATCCACTCGGCAAGATCTTTCATGCACGACCGGAAGCCATCGGCAGCAAGACAGGGCGCGTGCGATAGGGAGATCAACTGCTGCGTATCGTCGGCATATGAAACCAATTGGAGGCCATGACTCTCCACAATCAAGGCAACAGGCGCGACATACATATTAAAGAGGGTCGGGCTCAATGACGAACCCTGCGGCACGCCTTGGCCCAGAGGCACCCCCTTTGAATAGCAGTCTCCTTGCCTGACTCGAAAGCTTCTCCCCTTGAGGAAGTCCTGGATCCATCTCAGCGCGGTGCCAGAGATGCCACCTCTGTTCAGACACTGTAGCAAGATGTTGTGAGCTACAGTGTCGAACGCCGCGCTGAGGTCCAACAGGATCAAAGCCATAGTTTGGCCTGCATCCACACCCTCTCTCAGATGTTCCGTAGCCATAAGAAGGGCGGACTCGGTAGAATGGCGTGGCCTAAAGCCAAACTGCGTTGCATGGAGCAGTCCCCTCTCTTCCACGTGCTTCATAATTTGGGTATTAACCACCTTTTCCGCCACTTTGGACAGAAAAGGCAGGAGGGAGATGGGCCTCAGATTCTCTAATACCCGAAGCCTAAGTGGGGTTTCTTCCGGAGCGGGAGCACCACCGCCTGTTTCCACCCCTCAGGCAACTTTCCCGATCCGAAAGAGATGTCAAGGACGTGCCTCATATAAGGCTCCAGAACTTCCAGGCTGTCCGCCAAGCGTTTGGGTGACACCGGGTCCCAGGGGGACCCTGATTTGACAGAGCGACACACCACTACTAGTTCCTCGAAAGGGGGGGTGCGGAAGTATGTAAGATGCCCTGCCGTCTCCGTGTCCCCCAATGCTACCTCAAAGTCAGTCCCTGTCGGCGGATTAGGGAAAGTCGAGTAGATCTTCTCTACTTTAGCGGAGAAATATTCGGCAATACGGTCACATGACTCCGTTGAGCAACTCTCCGGCTCTGTAGGTGAATTTGCCGAGGTCAGAGACTTGTAGATGCCGAAGAGTTCTTTGGCCGAATTTTCCGCCCCCAGGATTTGTCCTGCATAGTAGGCTGCCTTAGACTTTTTAATCAGCCTATGGTGAAGGCGCATTTTTTCCAAAAACAGTTCCCTAGCCTGGTTGTCATAAGACACCGCCCAGACTCTTTCTGCCCGCCTACAGTCCGCCTTTGTTAGCCTCAGCTCACCACTAAACCATGGGGCTGATCGTTCTTTCCGAGCACATGTAGATGTGCGGCAGAGTGGGGCTGTCTGGTCAAGCGCTTCAGTGATGCGCTGATTCAGGTTAGAGACCGCTGTTTCTATGTCTTCACTCCCAGGCTGACCATCCCTACTTAAAGCTTGATTAAAATCCTCCACCGAGAATTTAGCCCACTTCCTCCTAAGATAATTAGGGGGTGCCTGACTGGCTTTGTTGGTTTTTAAGCTCTGTATGGAGAATGCCACCAGAAAGTGGTCTGTCCAGGGGATAGGCTCTATACCGGACACCTCCACACCTCCCCAGTTAGCATAGACCGGGTCCAAAAGGTGTCCCTGGCGGTGCGTGGGGTCCGATAGCTTCAATTCCAGTTGAAGAGCTAGCATATCCCGACAGAAGTCCTTAACCCCTGTGTCCTCTGGGCAATTTAGATGCAAGTTCAGGTCTCCTAATAGGAGGAATTTGTCCCTGCGTAGGGTAGCCTCCATGAGGCTTTCTAGCAGGCTCTCCCTGAACTTTGTGCAAGCCCCTGGCGGCCGATATACCAGACAGCCTTTGATCGTCGTGCCCCCGTTGATTTGAATCGTGAAAATACCCGCCTCACTCTCCACAATCAGCGTGCGCTCTAGACAACAGCCCAGAGTTTTCCTAAAAATAATAGCAATCCCCCCTCCCACCCCCTCTGGCCTATCCTGCCTAACCCAAGAATAGTTCTCCGGCGTGGCCTCGATAATGTCAGAGTCGGAAAACTGGTCTAACCAAGTTTCCGTTAGAAACAGTAGGTCGAACTTTTTATCTGTAATCAGCTCGAAAACGTCAAGTCTGTGTTTACGTAATGACCTTACATTAAGGAGACCACAGGAAAGTGCCTGCTCCGTGGTATCCCGCGGCATGGTAGTAAAACGGAAACCACAGTGAGGACATACCCTTTCGTCACTCGTCATACCGTGCATACATATGGAGGCAGTGCGAGGACGGAAGCCAAGGAGTTGATCCTTAGCCCAGTAGATCTTACGGCCAGGGGTTATCGCCCTAGCCCGCAGTCGGCCGCAGGCGGGCGCAGACGGGCTCGACTTTGGCGACACTTCGGCGCGCCTTCGACGCGCCCGCTGCGCTCGTCCGCTGCGCTGCCTTGTTAACATCCGCCTTATATGCCCCAGAGCGAGTGCCTCAGGATCACTAGACCGCTAACCGGTCTCCCCCGCTCACCGGAAGTGGCAGTCTCGACCTTCCACGCGCAACGGTGCTAGTCACCGCGTCGGACCAGGGCGGGAAGGAGTGGAGAGAACAGCCCCGGCGTCCGCTATAGCAGGTAAGCCTGCAATTGACCCCGCAATTAAAATGTTTTCCAAATGCAATATTTAAAAGCGCAAACACGCAGTTAAAAGTCTCAGCGCCGAGCACAGTGGCTGTAGACACTGCCACTGCCCACTCACAGGGCAACTTTAGTGGGCAAAAGAACAATGGATTTAACCCAGATCTTTTGACTGGGGGAGAATATTTGCATTGTCAGCATTCTGTCCATCATTTGTTTGCTGTAACACTTTTCGCCCATGTGTAGCATTTAATTTACAGACCCTGGGCACCCCATAATACCATTCACTAGGGACTCACAAGGAAATTAAATATGCCATTCAGGTGTAGGCCAATTTTACCAGGTTCGTAGGAGCAAGCACAAGCACTTTAGCACTAGTCCTAATGCCAACAAAAAATGAACTCAGCAAGGTGAGGGGGTGAGGGCAAAATGTTTGGGGGAATACCATGCCAAGGACGTCAGATCTAACAACAGCTAACAGAAAATGAAACAAAATATGCCCAACAAATGCCAGGACATTCAGTGGAGTGGCAGGATCATTTTCTTGGCAGGGTCAAAGAAGTGTAAGTATTATTTGTTTAAAATCATTCTATTAAAACTGTTCAGGAAGGTTTAGGTGGTAAACAACATGGCAGCTCCAGGAAGTGGAAATCCACTCTCCTCAGTATATTATTGTTGCATCAAATATATTTTTATTGTGGCATTAAAATGCCACATTATAACAGATAATACCAAAATGTACGATAATATAATAGGAAAGCATGATGCCTGAGTATCCATCTCCCAATGCTTATAAAATATCCCAGAAATAATTGTGCCACCAGAGATAATGGAAGTACTATTCAAATTCGTACACAAATATACTTTATTAAAAAAGGTTTCATTAAAACACATACAGTGTAGCAATAGATATGTGCAAAACAGGTTTATCCATCGGATTGGATGTTCTAAATGCAAATCCAAATACACACCAAAATTGTATTAAGTTCAGATTGACAACCAAAAGTAAAAACAACATTAAAATTCATATTCACACAAGGGGAGAATCTCATAGACATTTGTTTTTGTCATTTAAATCATTGCTTAAACCACCACTGTGAAAGAAGGTCTCTTGTTACAACCAATGTTGAGTCAATTTAGTGTAAAGGCATTTCAGCATGGACACGTTTCGGTGGGTTTTAAATTGTCCAGACCACCTTCTTCTGGAAAAGAATGGATGTCTCCCACTACTTGAAATGTAGCATATATTGCTCCTTATAAGATGAATCGTCCAGTACTTATACTTCACTCTTGGTTTTCCAACGGTCCCATTGAAGTATGGATCTTTATAATAAACTGAATTTCTTTATTTAGATCCTTTTTGCGTATTGTGTGGGATTGAACAATCACCACTACTTATTTGTTCCCGACTTCGATTACATGAATCAACTTCTGATGGGGCCCGATAGGTGCCGAAAAGAGCTGCTTCAAATCCTGATTCAATCGTCTCTCGTACAATTTCTCAAAAAGACAACCATTCTAGAACACCATGGAGTCTGCACTAGAAGGCAAAACTGATATTCACTCAGGGCTCAATTCACAAAAGTAATCCGAGACAAAATGCTAACTTTACGACTTTCGGTATTCACAAAGGGTATTTAGGCGTAGTAAAGTTAGGAATCCTAACTTTACTATTACTAAATGCCCTTTGTGAATACCGAAAGTCATAAAGTTAGGATTTAGTCTCAGTTAAACGTATGTTTTGGTCTTAAAATCCAAATTTTATGAACAAGTAAGTATATTCATATCAGAGAACAGCAGACCTTTTGTTGTGCTCAGGAGAGAGCACTGCCACCTAACTATATGCTGCGCCTGATACATTTAAAATTTCTGCATAGGCTGTATTGGATGCCAGAATAGCTGTTCAAAGTGGGCTTAATAGGTGAAGCTCGCAGCACCTGATGCTCGGTCCCTTATGCAAATGTCCTGCATCTGTCCTGGGAATGCCCTGGAATAAAGCAATATTGGGAGTCTATCTTTGATGTGATAGATGAGATGAAGCGCACACTCCCCCCTTACTGTATTACTGGGATGCATCAAGGAGAGTCCCCCCCAGACATTTGAAAGTTAATTTCATTGCTATTATTGCTTGGCAATTGACAGGTGGCGATGTGGTGGAGTCGCCGCACAAACCCCAGACTGGAGAATTGACTTGAATAAGCGGTATATTGTCAGAGCCAGCTAGAGACATACTGGGATTCAATGTGAGTTTGATTGCAATCCAAGGATATTTGGGATCCTCTCTAGGCTCATCTGCGACTGCAGGTGCAGGACGAGACTCAGGGCCCTTCTTGTGAGGTGGTTGAGTAGCTCCTCTCCCCTCTTGGTAAGTGATACATGTTCAGAGAAAGAAGCAAGACAGCGGCTCTCATTCTATTGGGGATTCTTCAATGATGTGTGTGTCGGTCTGTTACTGATGAAACTCCCCTGAATTTGCTATGTTCTGGGCCAACCCTCAGCCCCCCTCCCATTTCTCCTTCCCTAGGCTGTCACTCCTGTTAATTATTTTTTACCTCATAGTTCTGTGATATGTTAGTATAAGGAACTGTTCAATATAAGCTTGCTGTGATTTGTATGGCGCTCTGACAAAAAGTTTTCATATGCTGTGGAATCGATGGGTTTACGTTACATGGATTATGTTGATATGCTCCTCCCTTACTGCTATTGTCACTGTGTACTGAATTATATCTTCAATAAAAAGAAGGGGAAAAAAACTTCCATTTTAGTACATATAAGTCACCCCAGGCAGGCCCTGAAGAGCTCAGAGGGCAGGGTGCAATGTATTTAAAAAGTAGGAGGTACACATTTAAGATTTACATGTCATGGTAGTGAAAACTCTTACATCTGTTTTTCACTACTGCATGGCCTACCTCTCTCATACAATAACATTGAATTACCTTATTACATTTTATAAGTGGAATTTCCAAATAGGGACACATAACCCCTTCATGTTTGGTGTCTCTGGAATCACAACTTAAATTTCTAATTTATGGTAAAGTCAGATTTCAAATAGGCCTGGGCGGTAAATTCAGCTCCGTTTGCAGATTTTTCTGCACTCGGTGGAGCTCGCCGAGTGCAGAAAACTCCGCTTTGTGTAGTGTAGCAGAGTTTTTTCCCCACTCGCGCTTCCGAATGGTAAGTTCACAAGCATGAGCTGCCGCTGAGTGGCAGGAAAACCAGCGCAAACAGGAGGTTGCACTACACTCTGCAACTCGCTGAACTTTGCTGAGTTGTTTTGTAACTTTGTGGAGTTCCACATAGCAAAACTCTGCAAACTATGCCCAGTATTAATTTTAAATTGCCACTGTTAGAAATGTGTTATTTTCTTGCCTAAGCCATTTGGTACCTGCAGTCTGACTCTGAGTCACAAGGCAGGGTGTGAGCGACAGTTAGGCTTTGTGTATTTGTCCTAGACAGCCACACACAGTGGGCAGATTAGATGTGAATGTATGGGCCATCACTGGCAGGATGGGAGGGAAGAGCTGGGCCCAGTTCCACTTACACTTGAATAGGCTGTTTCCTGTCTCCATGCAAAGGGCTGCATACCCCCTGTAGTTAGTCTGGAGCCAGGGCCAGGAAGGCAAAGCACCTGTGTACTTCAAAAGCAAGCCTCTAGTAGTGTCTCCCCACTTTAAAGGCACAACTGGGTATACACTGCACCTCAGATACTATCACTTCAGTTCCCTTCTGGATCTGTGGATACTCTGCCAGAAAGATGGAATGCTGTGCTGCTACAAGGATTGCCACTGTGCTGAACTGCAGTCCTGCCGCCCTCTTGCCTGGGTGAGAAGAACTGGACCTGCATCACTTGAGCCCAGAGTGACTCCATGGGCTAGTTGGCTGGTTTCCTGATCTGAAGCCTTAGGGACCTAACAGGCTTCCAACAACCGTGCACCTGCACCTAAATTCTGCCATCTGTTAGTCAACCCTGCCAAGCGGTGCAACCCCAGTCATGAACCCATGAAAGTGGGCTTAAGGTGGTTTTCCAGCCTCCGTGGATCAGTTGAACTGATGCATTTAGTCTGCTGCGTTGCACAGAACCGATCCATCCCCGCTGCTGCATGGCTTGACTGGTCACAAAGATCAGCACAGCATCTCGTCAACTCTTGTTGATGGCAGCCTCAACGATGATGCCAGCCTCGGAGCTCTTTGGAAGCAACACATCGCCACAACTGTGTGCCGCATCCTTGCTGGCAGAATTTGTATCACAAGCCCTGTCAATGAGATCCTCAACAATGATGCAGGCCTTTGCATTACAGCCTTGTTGCATCTTGGAACGGACACACTGCTTTGGCTGCATGATGCATCTGTGACATGGATCAGCAGGCCTAACTGGGTTCCGGTCAATGGCACAAGCTCCAATGCAGTCGAACCTCACTTTGTGATTGTGTCCCAGTCCAGTGCGACCAGATATCCACATTGGGTGCTTTGTGCTTCTTGAAGCTATTTTTTTACGCATATCTTTAAAGAAAGTTCTATTTTTCTAACAAGGTGTAGGATCCTTTTGTGTGGTGTTTTCAGTGTATTACTGTTTGATGTGCTGCACAAATACTTTACACATTGCCTCTAAGTTAAGCCTGACTGCTATGTGGCAGGCCACCGAGGGTTGAGCACATGTAAATTTAGGGTTGACCAGGGCTCATACTCCAGGCAACTAACAAACCAATTTTTTACAATGTATAAACATGGATATATTTCCCTTGCTCTCTGGATATTATTTCCAAGTCTTATAACAGCCTGGTAGCCTACGGAACTGTGGAAGAAAATCTCATAACAAATGTCCCTAGTGCTTGTATCACAAGCACATTTTTAACTGTTAATTCTACAAAATGTTTCCTGTGATTAATTAAAGTGAATTTCCTGGAGGGAGTATGCCTCTCTTTAGAGGATGAATCAACTATGAGTTCTAAATATAAACATCAATGAAAGAGACCCAAAAGATAAAACGTTCCAAATTCCCTCCATCTTGACTTCTAAAATGCCTTAAAGACTCCGTCTTCAAAGGAATTAGCCACCCCCTTTCAAGCTAGAAGGTATAACAGAATATGTGATGCGAATTCCAGGAACTGGATATTTACCAATTCAAAGTGCTTTCAGAACTGCATTTTAAGGAATAGATGAAGACATGGCAGGTAAGTTCCTTTAAATTATTTTTCATAACTTTGGGAGGGTGGAGGGGCTGCTAACTACTCTCTGATACAGAGTCGTAGTTTTGCCTGAACTCCACTTCGCAGCGGAATGCGGAGTAGGCAAAACTAAGCAAACTCTGCTGGCGAGCGTAGTTACCCGCCCAGGGTTAATGATCATACATGTAGAGTGCACCCGCATATAATCCTTTGTCATGTTAACATAAGTATTAGGATCTTGAAATTTAATAATGTAAAGTGTGATGTATTTGGCTCATTGAATGGAAAACTTGAATAGTTGATTTGGAAAGCAAATGTAGCTAGCAGAAAACTCTAATGTGAAGAACTTGTGTTGTGTATGTGACAATCGTTCATTATTAATTGTGTTTATTAATCGTGTCATTTTCCATGTGGGTAGGAATATCAACTGAACGTGCCTTATTTCCTATGCAATTTCGTAAAATGCAAACACCATTTCTCTTATGTTATCTGAATCTTGTAGGCCTCAAATGCATTTCCCTGGAAGCTCTCACTTTAGAATTAACAGTTTGAATTACATGTGTGCTGTGGATTTCGTTCTTTCTCACGTTTGTGTTGCAAGTGGAAGAAGCACCCCTGTTAATTACAATAATGTCTTCATTTTATTAGTCAGGCAAGGAGAGAAGGAGGATACATCGTGAGCTAAAGCCAATAAGAACTGTTGCATTTTCACAAATGAGAAGGCCTGGGAATCAAGGTCAACATGTTAGAGTTCAAGAACATTGCTGTCTCATGGAAAAGTATCTATGAGATCGTGGTCGGAGTGGATGGAGTGACTTGCAAGGACTGTTGCGAAGATACTTGTAATATTGGGATCCTGCTTATAGGGAAAGTAGCCCACTTCTTCTCTGCCCTTAGAGAGAGAGCAACTCAGAATAAGCTCAGTCTTGACAGCTTTATGCTATTTGCCCCATCGATGGTGGAGAGACTTCTTAAGATGACTCCACATACTAACACCCTTTTATTTCTGTCCCTGGAGGATGCTTAAGTTGGGATGTCACTTTTGAGCTAGAGTAGGGATAGATTGATGTTTTATATTCATCAAAACTCGATCCAGGGAAATTGGACTCATGCTTCTTGATCCTCTGCATCCTATTTCTTGAGTTTTGTGCATGTTGCATCAACTTAACTTTATTCACAGATTTGGCTTATGTTGGTTCTGATGTATTTCTACACTCTCATTTTGAGTTGTCTTTATGTCCAGTTATTGTTGGCTTTGTAATAAATCCACTAACCTTACATAGTTGTCTGTGGTTACTATGTGCCTGATTGGCATTAATAACGATTTTATCTCCTCTATGCTTACATGCTGCTTAAAAGAATCATTGGATTGTGACTCTAGAACAGATCTAGAACTTATGGGTTTGCCCATTCACACTTTTACCTTCAAGATGGATAAAAGGGTTTAAGGTGCTAGGGAATAGATGTATCAACATTCCCCTTTGCAATTTCTAAATAGCGATTTTTAAGGAATCGCTGTTCAGAAATCGCAAAATGGGATGTATGTACAAAATGGCTATTTATTAGCGATTTCCTAATCTTCCTTATTTGCGAATTCACAATTTGCGAATTCGCAAATAAGGAATATTTTCCCATTCATTTCTATGGGCCAGGAGGCCCATAGGAATGATTGTGAAATACTTCTCAATTTGCGATTCGCAATTTGCTAATCGCAAAATGAGAATAATTTCAAGGGTGAAGGAGTGTCTCAAGGACAACCTGCTGCACCCCTGAAATTAACATGTGTGTGCATATGGCGCACATACATGCCCTATGGGCATGTATGTGCGTCACATGCCACCTTCAAAAATGCCAAATTGTGCATTTTTAAAAGAATTCGCAACTTACCATCAACTACAAGTTGGTGGTAATTTGCGATTTCTTAACCAAAATTCGCAATTAGAAAATGCTACATACATAGCATTTAAGGAATCGCAAAATTGCGATTCCTTAAATGCTATAGCAAAATAAGAAATCGCAAATTTTTGCGATTCCTTATTTTGCAATTTTTTGATGCATGCCAAAACATGCAAAAAGACCGTTGGCGATTCGCAAAGGCCAGAATTCTGCGAATTCCGGCCTTTGCCAATCGCAAATGGCTTGATACATCTAGGCCTGCAATTGCTATTGTATTGCGTATACTATGGAAGTAACTTACCAACAACTACCTGCCTCTTAGCTCGCTCTCATCTTGTAAATCTGTCATAAGTATCAGAACCATAGGTAATGTGCCACAATGTCAGTATTGAGGCACTTGCCATTGCACCACTACTTATATGTTCAGGAACTGCTGCCCCTTCCTGGATAAATATTGAATTTCTGAGGGAGCGAATATAAAGATGTGTGCTATCAAGACATCCTATCATATGTGGCAATTGTGCGAGCCATTATAATTGCACCTTGCTGCTCTGCAAGTCCCCTTGGGTACTGCAAAAAGCTATATGCTGAGTGAATCTGGTTAACACAGTATTCAGGAAGGTCGTAAATACCCCAGGTAGTTCACTCTGGCAGATGCCAGCAGCTACAGTATTGTGCCTTGGTAGCTTTGTGACACTACAAGGTGTAGGCAACACAGAACCTGCCCATCTGTGGGGATGGCCTTCCTGTATAGTGTGCTCAAAAACATACTGTAGTTCTTTTAAGATGTCTATTATGATTTGTCAGCTAGGTCTGTGTATGTATGCATGTATGTATGCATGTAAGTATATGGTATTTCCATATAGTGAATATAGCCATAAGGCAATAGAGTATTGTACATGGTCAAAGACACACATAAAATGAATGAGTTAAGTAGGAAAGAAAGCTAGGTTGTGGGTGGTTAATGCATTGTGATATAGTGTCCTTTAAAGGGGTGGGACTTCGATTCTTTCCTAAACGTTCTGCTCCACTCTTCCTCCTGTTTTGCAAAAGAATGTGATTCTCTGCCTGAATATTGTCACCCTCTCCACTTGCTATTTTTGATGGTAATTTATTTCCGCTATTTGTCGTTTTTGAATTTTTGTACTATTCATTATTTGCAGATGTTATGTATATACATTAAGCAACTATGGAATCATTATTTGGTAAAAAGAAAACTGTCAGTCACATTTTGTGGATTTTTAAATCATTTGATATTTTGAGCAACGTTTTCTGATTTCATACTTTGCTGTGTTTCCTACATCGCTGTGTGAGTAATTTTCAGTTGCAAAACAGTTTGCAACTAATTTACAATTTACAAATGCTTTGTACATCTGGACCCAAGTTGGTTACCTGTATCTGCAGTTCTTCAGCATTTCTATCTTACCTAGCTTCACATGTAGGCTTCTCTCTTCCCTTGTTCAGAGACCCTGCTTTATCCTTCCACATTTGTCCTTCAAACTCTGAGCTATGGCGGAACAAAGGTAAAGTCGAGTTCTGAGGCTAGGCTGTTCTGGTTAACAATTTCTTATTAGTCTATATTCACTGTTCAAGGTATGTTCTCAGACTGACTGTGTTGATGCATTTAACTATGTAACATTAGAAAGTTTCTCCTCCCTTCCATTTTCTCTCCTTTCTCTTCACCCCCCTACGTGATAATAATGAAAATGTATTTTGATGTAATAATGAAAAATGTGTTGTATAAAGAATGAAATTATGTAGCGTCAAGAGACTTGCTCGATAACTGTGTAAAAGTCGATGTATGTGTTTTTATTTTGTTTGAAATTGTTATGTACAAAATTGTAAATAGCCTCTTTTTATATGTACTTTTGTAGCCCTGAAGAAGTCCCTGGTTGGGACGAAATGCGTTGGTGGTTCATAAAGTGATGCTTTCAAAAGTTTTTAAAGAATGAATAATAAAGAATAACTGAAACTGAATATCGACTTGCTCGTGAAACTAGATCCTTTCTGAACCATTTTTTGTTACAAATTGTGTTTAAAGTGTGCTGGGCTATTATGTGCTGTTAAATTGTTGAAGGTTAGGTTCTTTGAATCAGCCTTTAATTTGAGGGTGTATAGGGAATTGTGCTTTCAGCCCGTTGTTTGCACCTTTTTTTCACTAAAACTGATAGGGACTTTCAAGACTAGTGCTAGCACCTTATGCTTTGATTCCCATTTTCTTGTTTCGGCATCAACATCCTTAGCTATGCTGCACACAATACCGATAAAAAAGCCAATCAAATTAAGTCTTATGCATAGCACCTAATATTTGTACGAATCAGGGCCCAAATCTCTCAGGACAGATGTTGTAACATTACACCCTCAAAGTCTTCTTGGGTCTACTAAGTCCTTTAAGGTAGCTACTCCAAGAATGTAGAAAAGCTGGAGCAGGTACTCTCTCATTCCTGGCATTGAAACTCTGGAACAAGATGACCCTCTCCCTGAGGATGACTTCAGATGAGCTAACATTTAGGAAGAGGCTCAAAACATGGCTTTTTTTTTTTAATCTGTTGACAGTATTTCTGAGCTACTAAAATTCAAGCAGTTTGTAGCACTAGGAAACACTTTGTGAACTCTTGCGCTTTATAAAGCTGGTAAATAAAAATAGTACTGAACTCGAGGACATTCAGGTATACAAATTTCTCTGCAAAATAATAAACTCATTTGATATTACTCACTGAGTATGAAGTTAAATAGATAGGAAGGGTGTGAGGTCTCAACTAGCAGGTACACCGTGTAAAATATCCCTCAACTGAAATATATCAGGGGACATTTTTAGCCCATGAAGCACACTGTTGGATGTGCTTCATATGTGATAGATTAGTAATCAATAAAATGGAATTGAAGTAGAGTGAAAGCGCTTTTTTAAGTGGTGGGGCCTGGCTCTCCATAAAAAATGGGTTGGTGGTTATACTGAGGAGCAGGCAAGGGTAAAGGAAGGTCAGTAGAGAACCACACAATGTAAAGAGAGCAACAAAAAGCACTGGGGATGAGAAAGAAATACAGGAGAGAGAGAGAGGGAGAGCAGAATACAAGGGAGAGAGCAAAATAGAGAGCGTTGGAAAAGAACACGAGGGAGAGCTGGAAACCACATGCATTCTCATGGAGTACTCAACCAAAGAGAAGAAAGGCAGTGTTCGACCTGCCAGCTTTAGTGTGGACTTCCCTAAAAGGTCTTGCCTGCTTACCTCCTGTTTCTGCTGATTCTGTTTATTGGCCTTAAGACTCTGACCACTTTACCACGGCTGGCGCAGTGCTAAAATGCATCTGCTTCTTCCCTAAGCAATGTAACATTGGTGTATTCACAATTGGCATATTTCATTTACTGATACATCTCTTGTAAAGTGGTATACACAGGCCTGTAAACTAAATGCTAATAGTGGGCCTGCAGCACTGATTGTGGCACCCATACAAGTAGCCCTTTAAAAATGTCTCAGGCCTGTCACTGTAAAGCGTGTGTGTGCAGCTTTACTGTCACTTCGATTTGCTATTTAAAACCCTTTGCCAAGTCTTAAACTCTCCTTTTATTACACATACGACACCCCTATGGCAGGTCCTAGATAGCCCATAGGGCAGGGTGCTGTGTAAGTAAAAGTGAGGACATGTACTTTACAGTTTTGAATGTCCTGGTAGGGAAAGCCCCCTTAATTCATTTTTCACTACTATGATGCCTTCTGGTCTCGTAAACTAACATTGGGAATTCTTTAATACACTTTTATGTGATCATTCCTGATTAGAAAGGAGTAGCTGTGTCATGTTTTACATCTTTTAAATGGTAATGATAAGTTCTTTTTACTGGTAAAGTTGGATTTAACATTACTATTTTTAGAAATACCACTTTTACTTTTAAAAAGTGGACATTTCTCTGCTCTTTCTGTTTTGTGTGCCTGCAGCCTGTCTCCAATACACATCTGGGGAGGATGGCTGCTCCACTTTGGTCCTCTAGATAGCCACAAACACAGGAAGGTTAGATGTGTCTGAGTACTCATCTGCAGTCTGATGGCTCTCACTGGACAGGAAGAGAGGGAGGGAGGGGCTGGCACTTATACCTGAATATATACAAGGCGCTAAAGGTACCCCCAAAATTATTTCTTTTAGGTCTAGAGGCGGGGGAGAACTGGAAAATATACTATGAAGAAAACCTCTAAACTGACCAATCTTATTTCACAGATTGGTATAACTAAAAAAAAACATTTTTCTTCAAGGACAGCGCACAACCATATCACAGTATACAAGAAACAGTAATTTTCATTTGAATTTCTTTTTATTTATCATTTGTTTTTTTTGGTATATAAGTCTTTTCACAAACCATTTTTATATTATTTAAAAAAACAATTCCATACAAAACAGTGACTGACAATTCATCATTTCCATATTAGAGAAAAAAAACTAATCACAAAAAATTCATGACAGAATATATTATGTACATGTGTTCATATTCAACCCCCACAAAAACAATTAATAAAAAAAGGCTAGGTAAAACACTTTATACACTCACTCATATCAATCTCCCCAGACAATCTACTCATGCACACACCCTCTCACATTCGACAGGGAAAATCTAAAAAACAACAGACAAAAACTGAGTTTAATGGGCCCAGATAAGAGATATTATTCAAATATTGCTCATGGGCTCCATCCCCAATTTTTTATTGGTTATTCTTTTCTTAGGGGACATTCTCACTGGAATTCTCAGCTGTCTGTAAATGGCCTACGTACATTTCGGTGCAAGCTACAATAATGCCACCTTCATCAGGGCGAAATACTATTAATTTTCCTTGGAAGACTGGGGGTTCTTCACATCCGCAACCAATATAATAAGAATACATACATAAGTGCGTTGTCCTGGAAATTCGTACTTAGCTAAAATTCTATTGTATCTTATAAAAAACGTGTGCTCCATGAACGAAAAAGTAGAGAAAGGAAAAATGATCTAGTAACTGCATTACTTAGAGTGAGTATGGAAAGGGGCGACCACTCGGTCCCCCCGAACGTATGGTTGGGTGCCCCGATCCCCCCGGGAAGCCATTTTGGGCGGGAGGCGTGTCTCGGCTGGTATGCCCGAAGTGGCGTAGCCGGGGCGCGCCTTTTCCCGCCCAAGAGGGGTTGTCCTAGACACCTACACCGTCGGACACGCCCTGTAGGCGGTTGGAGGAGGGTCCACGCCCTCCCGAGGAAGAATAAAAGGAGCAACGTCCAAGGAAGCATCCTCTTGTTCCTGTGCTTGGAAGCTGCACCTCCTCGCTGCACGTGAGCTCGAGACGGAACAAGGAGCTAATTTTGAGAACTTGTAATTTTTGTGTTTCTTCTTTCAGTGATTCTGAAGCTTTGGATCCAGGACTTCGAGTCGAATATCCGTGAACGATGCCTGGCAAGAAGGTCGGAAAGAAGGTTGGGACCGAACAAATGCTTCGTATGCTGGTGAAGGACATGGCGGACATGAAGAAGCAGATGGCGGCAATGAATGGTACGGGTGGACCGAAGAAAGTCATCGGACCAGCATTGCCGGGAGTCGTCCCTGCCGGGAGAGGTAAAAGGGCCAGGAATAGGGCGGCAGGAGGGGAGGCCCCGGTTCCCGAGTCACCTCCGGCGAGCCCGGTCAGTCCGGTCGAGGCCCCAGTTCCGATCCCGAACGCGGGACGGCCGATCCCTGTGGTAGTTACACCTGTTAACGAGGGCGATATGCCTCCCGAGCTGGCCGCCCAGTTAGCGGCGTGGTTAGGCAGGAACAACGAGGGTGCTGTGGCACCGGGAGACACGGCCGAGGAGGCCAGGTTAATAATGAAGTAGTTGCGGCAATCGAGAGATGCTGCGAAGGCACCTTGTCCTCTTGTTTCCCCGCAGGTTCCCTCGGAACAACAGGCGCCGAGCGTCAGAACAGCAACGACAACAGACCCAGCTACTGGTTTGGGTAAGCAGCCATTGCCAATGGCGGGGGAGGGATCGTTACCCTCAAGGAGGGAAAAGGTGGTCCAACATATCCCGATGGATGTGAAAGAAAGGATTTGGGCGGATAAATATGTAAACATGTTTTCACTGTTGACCGATCACTATGAGATAGAGCACGTTAAAAATCAGAAGGAGTTGTTGCATCCGAGTGTATGGCGTGCCAAAATGGCGGGTTTCAGAGTAGATGAAACAATCGCTAATTGGGCCAGGGCGTTTGGAATGTTCACTGCAATCATGGGGGAACGTAGGCCTGAAGTATTGTCGGAATTAGCCTGTTACCAGACACGTATTATGGAATTTTATGAAACGTATGAAGGCAATCAATGGATGGGTTATGATAACAAATTTCGTAAGGCCAAGGAGCACGACTCATCCCTGACGTGGGATTGTTTCGACTCCATTTCCTGGCAGAAACAGGTTATGCCGAACACAACGAAGTCACCTTCTTTTGGCGGGAATGGGGCGGAGCCTTCCCGCCATTATTTGGGGGCACCCTTTCGGGCGGGCGCCAACAGTGATCAGCACACAAAGAATAATGGGAACTCAGGTAAAAAAGGGGTCTGTTGGAGCTTTAACAGAGGCAAGTGCACTAGGCCACAAGGGACATGCAAGTTCAGGCACGAGTGTGCAGGGTGCGGACAGTCTTCTCACCCCGAGAGTTCGTGCAGGGCCAAGAATGGTGATACAGGAGGTAGAGGAGGGGCCAAACAGGTCTGATATCGACCGAGGGGCACCGTTACCTACTCCCGTTGACATCATGGCAATGATCCCTTGGCTGAACGAATACCCTGATCATGTCTCCGCCGGGGTGTTGCGAGACGGTTTCTCATATGGTTTCCGCATCCCGGCGGGGGATTTTCGGGGGGATGCACAGTGTAAGAACCAACTATCGGTTCAACAGAATACGTCGGTGGTACAGGCAAAGATTGCAAAGGAGGTGGCCCGAGGTCGGGTTGCGGGACCATTTGGGCACCTGCCAGTTGTTAACTTTGTTTGTTCACCGTTGGGAGTAGTCCCCAAGAAGGACCCAGGTGAATTTAGGTTAATCCATAATTTGTCCGCTCCTAGGGGTCTTTCGGTGAACGATGCGATTGACCCAGGAGTTTGTTCGGTGCGGTATGCATCCTTTGATGAGGCCGTCGCCATTTTGAATCGCCTGGGGCCCGGAGCGCTGATGGCTAAGTCAGATATCGAGTCAGCGTTCCGGTTGCTCCCGGTACACCCACAGGATCAGCGTCTCTTAGGTTTTGTGTTTCAAGGACGCTACTACATGGATAAATGTATGCCGATGGGTTGCTCCATCTCTTGTGCGTATTTTGAGAATTTCAGTACTTTTTTGCAATGGGCTTTCACCAGAGCCACGGGTTTTACGCAGGTTATGCATTACCTTGATGATTTTCTGTTTCTGGGGGCGGCCGGGGACACGGAATGTGCACAGGCTTTGAGGGAATTCTGCAACCTCATGAAACGATTTGGCGTGCCACTGGCACCAGGCAAGACAGTGGGGCCATCTACTTCACTCGAGTTTCTGGGAATTGAGCTCGATTCGGTGGAGGGGTGCTTCCGTTTGCCCAAGGAGAAGGTAATGAAATTTGAGGCCGCGCTTGAAATGTGCCTCGGCGAGAGGAAAGTTACTCTCCATCAGTTGCAACAAGTTGTGGGCCAACTTAACTTTGCCCTTAGAGTGATACCGATGGCTCGCCCCTTTTCCCGCTCTATCGCACAAGCCATGGTTGGCCTCAAGGAAGAGCACCACCGCACACGACTGTCAGCTGAGGTTCGCCAGGATATGCGCATATGGCTGGCATTTCTGGCGGATTTCAACGGCCGCGTCGTGTGGAACAAACCGCCAGCTTCCTCCGAGGAGCTGGGGTTGTGGACCGACTCGGCAGGGAGTGTGGGTTTTGGCGCCATATTTGGTAATCAATGGTCGGCACGAACATGGCTGGCGTGGTGGCACGATGGTGGGCTCACAGGTAACATTGGGTTTCTTGAGCTGTTCCCCATTCTGGTGGCCTTAAAAACATGGCCAGAGGGGTTTCGTGATCGCTCTGTGGTGTTCTGGTCTGATAATATGACCGTTGTTGGATGTATCAATAATCAGGCAGCACGCTGCAAATGGATTTTGAGATTGCTGAAAGAAATTGTCCTGCTATGTATGAGACTAACCGTCCACTTTAGGGCAAGACACGTGCCGGGGGTACTGAACCAGGCAGCTGATGCACTCTCTCGTTCCCATATGCAGGCCTTCCGGGGTTTTCTGCCCTCAGCGGACTTGGTGGCGGCACCATTTCCCAAAGCTCTCTGGTCTCTCGGTGCCCCGGATTACAAAACCTTGTGGGAGAGAGTCTAGCACCCAGGACAAGGAAGGCATATGAAGGAGCGTTCCGTTCATATTGGTCATTTTTGGGTTCAGCTAGAGGGGAGCATTGGGGCCAGGAGGAGTATGTCCTGAAATTTCTGGTATCATTACATCAGGCAGGCAGATCAGTGGCTACAGCCAATAGGCACCGGGCCGCCATTTCCTTCATGGCGCGGGCTCATGGCATCCAGGACCCCACATCGTCCTTTCTCGTAAGGAAGGCACTGCGTGGGTGGCAACGCCTTGAGGGACGAAGAGTGGATGAGAGGCACCCGATAGGTCTAGCAAGGTTATCCCTGTTAATGTCCGTACTCCCTGCGACATGTTCATCTCAATCAGAGACGGTGCTGTTCCGGGCCGCTTTTGCATTAGCATTCCATGGGGCTATGCGGGTAAGCGAACTGGTAGCAAGGAATAAGCAGGATACGGGGGAGGTCTGTGTCGAGAAAACATTCAAATTAGAGGGGAGACGATGGTAGTCTCAATAGCCAGGTCCAAGACCGATCAGGGAGCGATTGGGGACAGTGTGGTAGTCCAGCGGATTCCGGGGTCTCCCATGTGCCCGGTAAAATGCGTGGAGGAGTATTTGGCGCAGAGGGCGGCATCATGGGAGGGAAGCTTGCTGAGGCACACCGACGCCACCCCTCAGTTTCAGCGGGTGTTAACAATGGCAATCGCGGCAGCGGGCTTGAACCCGAGCGATTTTGGGACCCATTCCTTCCGGATAGGGGCTGCTACAGAGGCTACAGCCGGGGGTCTCAGTGTTGAAAAGGTGAAACAGTTGGGGCGTTGGTCCTCGAATTGTTATAAAAGGTATGTGCGGTTGCACATGTTGTGAAGCTAATGTCATGCACTCACGCTTCTTGTTTTCTGTTTGGTTTACAGTTTCGCGAGCAGGCTTTGCGGGGCGGACTGTGCAGTTGATCCGACACCTGGGGACCAGCGGTCAAAGATCACCGGCTGAGGAAAGAGTGCTGTGGGTCGTTGGCCACTCATACGTAAGGCGCGCCACAGACGTATTCAAAGCAGGTGACATGATTCACGTGGCTGGGGAGTACGGGTACAGGGTGACCTTCCACGGAAGGGGCGGGCTCTGTATTGACCAGTTTCAAAATTTTATGGAGGGACTGTTAGGGCGGACGAGGTCACCGCCATCTGTAATCATAGTACATCTTGGGGGCAATGATTTGGTGACCGTTGGTCGACGAGTACTTCTCGAGTTAATTTTATCTGCAGTAAGCTGGTTGGCGAGAAGGGTTCCGGGGTGCACGATTGCATGGTCACACATGATTCCTCGGAAGGTGTGGCGGGGGGCCCTCTCTGTGTCAGCTTTGAATCAGTTGGTAAAGAAGGTCAATAACAAACTGGGTAGGTTGTTCCGTACAGGAAAATTGCATTGTATTCCACATGGATGTATACGGGGGGACCATATGTATCTGGAGGATGGGGTCCATTTGTCCCGGGAGGGGAATGTCTTACTCATAGGAGACTTTATAGCTTGGTTAAAGAGTTTGTATAACCATGACCTTTAGTAGGAGTTTTGTGGGGGGTCCGGATAGCCGGTCAACTATCCGGCCTGTGGCGGTAAGGTCATGATCTGTGAGCAGTAATTGGAAGATCCTAGAGGTGGGGCGCCACCCATTATGGATGGGAGCGCCCGGGGGGAGGCGGCCATTGGCCCCTCACACGGGGAGGCGGTACCCTCTAAGGATGGGGCCGCCGAAAGGGAAGGCGGTCACAGGCCCCTCCCTGGGGAGGAGGGGCTACGGGCCCCTCCTGGGAATTTCCCGGGGCCAGGACATCCGCGACGGCGGATGTGGTAAGCAGTGTGGGGTCGGAGGGGGGTCTACGCTACCTTCTAGACACCTCACACGAGTCCTCGGACGACCACCAAGATGGCGTCGAGTAAATATGGGGCCCCCGCTAAGACAAGGGAAATTGGAAGTTGGCACAGAGGTACAGTCCTCTGTGCGCCCGCCCCTTACAAGTAAGGGGGGGAGTTCTGGTATTAGGGATCTGACACCGGTTACGACCTTGCCGTTGGCCCGTAACGTTAGGATGTACAATTTGAATTTTGAGAAATGCATTTACAGGATGTTTTAGAATCGGCTAGGAGAACCTTTGTATTAGAGATATGTTAAGGTTAGCCAATAAACATCGTAATGTGTAAATGAAATTGTACATGATATGAAACTGTTATTTTAATGTTTTAATTTTGTTTCATATTTTAATAAATACGGCCGGGAGGGTAACTCCCTCCCGCCTTCCAAAAGTTCAAGAACCGTTTCCGTCTTCCCATTCTTGGGGATTGTGTTGGGAGGGGGTGACGGGTATCCCGGCCATATGGAAAGGGGCGACCACTCGGTCCCTCCGAACGTATGGTTGGGTGCCCCGATCCCCCCGGGAAGCCATTTTGGGTGGGAGGCTTGTCTCGGCTGGTATGCCCGAAGTGGCGTAGCCGGGGCGCGCCTTTTCCCGCCCAAGAGGGGTTGTCCTAGACACCTACACCGTCGGACACGCCCTGTAGGCGGTTGGAGGAGGGTCCACGCCCTCCCGAGGAAGAATAAAAGGAGCAACGTCCAAGGAAGCATCCTCTTGTTCCTGTGCTTGGAAGCTGCACCTCCTCGCTGCACGTGAGCTCGAGACGGAACAAGGAGCCAATTTTGACCCACCCACCAACCCCTGATGGCAGCGATTTGTATTGCAATAAAGTCGATTAACAAGGATATTATCTCTTTTTCAGGTTGTTTTAATAAAGTTGTGATTGTTTGATATGACAATAAAGTGGTTGCTCTCTTAGCATGTACTTAGGCAAAGTATCGCAGCTGAGTGAAAGAGGTTGTTGCATACTTAGAAGCTATACTTGAAATGCCCAGTATAACCGTTTATTCCGTCCTCATTAGGTTAAAAAATGTTGTATTTATTTTGGTCGGGCGGTAAGGTCATGATCGGTGAGCAGTAATTGGAAGATCCCTAGAGGTGGGGCGCCACCCATTATGGATGGGAGCGCCCGGGGGGAGGCGGCCATTGGCCCCTCACACGGGGAGGCGGTATCCTCTAAGGATGGGGCCGCCGAAAGGGAAGGCGGTCATAGGCCCCTCCCTGGGGAGGAGGGGCTACGGGCCCCTCCTGGGAATTTCCCGGGGCCAGGACATCCGCGACGGCGGATGTGGTAAGCAGTGTGGGGTGGGAGGGGGGTCTACGCTGCCTTCTAGACACCTCACACGAGTCCTCGGACGACCACCAAGATGGCGTCGAGTAAATATGGGGCCCCCGCTAAGACAAGGGAAATTGGAAGTTGGCACAGAGGTACAGTCCTCTGTGCGCCCGCCCCTTACAAGTAAGGGGGGGAGTTCTGGTATTAGGGATCTGACACCGGTTACGACCTTGCCGTTGGCCCGTAACGTTAGGATGTACAATTTGAATTTTGAGAAATGCATTTACAGGATGTTTTAGAATCGGCTAGGAGAACCTTTGTATTAGAGATATGTTAAGGTTAGCCAATAAACATCATAATGTGTAAATGAAATTGTACATGATATGAAACTGTTATTTTAATGTTTTAATTTTGTTTCATATTTTAATAAATACGGCCGGGAGGGTAACTCCCTCCCGCCTTCCAAAAGTTCAAGAACCGTTTCCGTCTTCCCATTCTTGGGGATTGTGTTGGGAGGGGGTGACGGGTATCCCGGCCATATCTCCTAATAGTAGTTTGGAGTGGTGAATAGAGTAACATAAAGTAAGAACGATACAAAGTATATTGGTAGCATAAGAGATTAAGTTACCATAATGTCCCCAAAAGTGGAAATTTGTGTTACACTTTCACCAAAGAAGAGGTTGTATCTAATGTTATCACCTACTAGTATTGTCAGAACTGGACTTCTTATAAATGCATATATTGGTCGAAATATCTCATTTTCCTGTAGAGACATGCGTAAGAGAATTAATAAAAATATGATATAACCTATGTGGTTGTAAAGTTACGATGGTTGAAACAGGATTAGAATACATACAAGTGTGCCAATGCCAAAATCAAGATCTACTCTTTTATGCTTCGTGTTTCTTTGACATGTCTTTTTATATTTGCAGTAGATGTCTAGAGCTGTTTATCATATAAGGTCCTATGTAACTCGCATCTCTTTGTTTTTCATAGGAGGGAGATAGGAGTACCTGCAGGTACAAAAGTATGCTTTTAGGTATAAAGGCTCTCTCTATGGTTCTTAACCTATATTGAGCCAGCTCTAATCTCACCTTGTTGGTTATGTCGCCTTCTGGAAATTGATCCTGATATATTATATGATTAGTCGGTTTATCGATAGATGTAAGATCCTATGCGAGGCGTTTTGTGGCTGTTTAGGCAAGAAGATAAAAGAGACGATGTTTACACCAATACCATTTTCTGCTCCCCCCCAAGCTATACTATGATAGCTACTATATCTGGGGCAAACAGCTTTTATTATTATAAGATACTATGGTAAGCTATCTGTGCCGTTAGCTATTTGTGTTGTATGTAGTAGGACCTATATTCACAGGCATTTGTACCGGGTTTGTTATCCCGAGTTGTATATCCTATTATTCCCAAATACGATAGAAACAAAGAAAGAAGAAGAGGGTTTTTTTCCCCCTTTCCCGTCCTGGCATGTCAATATATCATTATGCAATTTTGTCAGTGTACGGTAACCCTCTGATTATCAGATCTCATACTGCCTCTTTAAGGCAACAGTAACACCATGGGTACACGGGGACATATAGTATCTCATTTACTACCGCTGCTGAAACGCGCTGCAGGCTAGAGTGTTTACAACCAGAGCACGCCAGATAGCGCGGGAACCTCCTTATTGTATTCATTTGATTTGTTTCTCTACGCTGTGAGTTCGGTAACAAAAAGGCTACTTAGGCTAGCTCAGCGCTTTCGGGCGGAAAGTTGCTAATCTTAATGTCAATAACAAAACAAAGTCTCTCCTAAAGCATTCTTTTACCTTATCAGAGATGTGGTTTCGCCATACGCGTGTAACGTGGTAATTCCTCCAAGTCCAGTCTGTACGGGTGAAAAGATTGATCTTTTAATGGCGAGAGGCTAGATTCCTTGAGTAGCTTCTCGCGATATTTGCATCACTGTTATGTTGTGTAATTATGTCATGTTGCTTTAACTATGTTCATTCTACATTCTGTTCAGAGCGTTCCTATGTGCTGTATTCTAAGGTAGTCAGTTACTCCTGCCTGCTAACCTGTCTGGCTGTGTACCTGCTCTGCTGTATACATTAAATCCACTTTCCACCTATTTCATGTGTGGTTCATCAATCTAACAATTGGCGACGATCGGGATGATTTTCTAAGCCTGTGAACCGCTCTCAAGGTAATTCCGACCTCCCTTATGGTCGAGACGACAAGTGGAGCAGAGACGACGTTATCATATCTCAACAACGCATGGAGGACAATAATTGATTTCGCGCACAACAAAGCCTGGTGAGCGACGCCTTATTTTTTTACTAAAACAGCAATTTCTATCCTCATTTTGGATACTTTGGATGCGCTGCTACACCGCGCTCGAGCGCTTACCGTTGTTCTTCATTACGCGCTTCTAACGCGCGTGTCCTCAAGCTTGGAGGTTCTCTCTCCGACTCGCGTTGCATCTCTGTAACGTCATACGTTCGCTGAGAACGTGACGCATCACACGGTGCGTGGCGGCCATTTTGGATTGGGCAGGCCTACACGTCAAACAAAAAAAAAAACGGAAGACGTTTTCTTTGTTTATTTACCTATTTCGACACCCACAAGTCGGATTTTCATCGCGGTCACAGGTAATCGCTGTTTTACGCCTTGAACTAAACCACTTGCCTAATTTGTGACATTTTCAAGAATTTCTACAATTTCTTCACTTTATGGTGGTGAAGACTGGACAGTGTGTAGAAGGATCCTGTATTCACTGAACAATTCCACCAAACTGTACACCTTACGGATAACTTTCCTTTGCAATCTTCTCTCTTATCATTTAACTCATTTTTTTTTGCCTTACTTCACACCAACATGAGTCAACAAACATTTTCTCTAAGTAATCCTCAGGAATTCTGGTGTAAAGGTTCTGAACCAACGTTAAAATGGCTAGAGTGGAAAGACTATTTTCTCAATTATATTGACACTGTGGATTCTGATGGAAAAATGTCTGCTGATCAAAAGAAACGTATTCTTTTACACTCTTTGGGTCCAAAAGGTCTTAAATGTTATAACCAAATGAACAAGCCTATTGTAGGGGGAGGTGATAGTAATGTTTTCACAGTGGCTCTATCCAATTTAGACAAATATTTCTCTCCGAAGGTTTGTATGGGTATTACGCGTTACAAATTTTACCAAAGGAAACAATCTAAAAATGAGTCTGTGGATGACTACGTTGGTGAGTTGAGAAAAATGGGTGATGATTGCGCCTTTGGCGGTTTACTTGAAGATTTAATTCGTGACCAGGTGGTAATGCACGCTAATAATCCTGCAATTCAGGAACGTCTTTGGATGAATGGGGATGCTTGTTTAGAAGATATCCTAGCTTTAGTTCGTAAAGCTGAGTCATCCAGTAGATGTGCGAGTGCTCTAAAATCTGAAAATGTCAGCAAAGATGTTGTGGCTAAAGTAGATGCTAGTTCAAAAAGAAGCGGCAATTTTAAACAAAAAAGCGAAACATGGGCAAAGCCTAAGTACAGTAATGAATCTCCCAAATGTTATAGGTGTGGGAGTTTTGAACATTTGGCATTTGCAAAGTCTTGTCCTGCAAAAAAAAGTAAATGCGGTGCGTGTGGACTGTATGGTCACTACACCAAAGCATGTAGAAGGAAGACAAAGACTGTCAAATGTATTCAAGAAGACTTAGTTTCTGATGAGAACACTTCTAGTGATGATGACCAAGCATCTGACTGCGCTGTAGTTTTAAAAAAAAAATTACTCCTCAACATTAGGGATGGTTGTTTACTTGTCGATAACAAACCTGAGTGTTGGATACATATAGGAGGTGTGCGCATCAAGGTCTATGCTGACTCTGGTTCGCCTTATACAATCATAAATGAAGATATATGGCGTAACACTTTCATTGACAGAGTTGGTCCAAAACTGTCTCCTTCGGATATTGACCCTGAAGGTTATGATGGTGGCAAGATTGATATAGTTGGTTTTCGTTGGCTGAAATTTGAGTTCAAGAACCGTAGATCTTATGGCAAGTTATATGTATCAAAAAAAGGTCCATCTGTTTTAGGGTGGAAGGACCAAGGGGATTTACACATTATTCTTGACCCCAACTCTGTAGAAAAAGTTTTAGTTATGGATGAGGGCACCAAAACTGGTGAGGAACTGTTAAAAAGATTCCCTGCAGTTTTTTCAAAGACGATTGGCAAGTTGAAAGACTTCGAACACAAAATAATTTTGAAGGACTCTGCCACACCTAAGATCCATAAGGTTAGAAGTGTGCCAATTGCTCTAAGAAAAGACGTGGCTACGGAACTTGAGAGATTGGTTTCATCCAACATAATTGAACCGATTGAAGCGTCTGCTTGGGTTTCCCCTTTGGTGGTCGTGAAACGATCCAACGGTAAATTAAGACTATGTGTGGATCTTCGCCACTTAAACGATAATATAGTGGTAGACCAATTTCCCCTGCCAAAGATCAATGAAATGTTAGCTTTGCTTGACGGGGCTAAATGGTTCACTACAGTCGACTTATCGTCTGCGTACCATCAGATCCCTTTGTTTAGAGACAGCAGGAAATACACTGCTTTCATAACCCCACAGGGTTGTTACCAGTTTAAAAGGATGCCTTTTGGTTTGGCTTCGGCCGCAGCTGTTTTTCAGCGTTTAATGCACAGGTTGTTTTCCACTGTTAAAAACACAAAGTTTTTTCAGGATGACATCCTCATCTTTGGAAAGGAAAGGGCAGATCATGACAATACCTTAAATGAGGTTTTGAGCATTCTCAATGACAAAGGGTTAACTGTTGAATACACCAAATGCACCTTTGCCAGTGATCATGTAACTTACTTAGGGCATGTCATTGACTGTAATTGTATTAAACCTAAACCCAATTTAGTTGATGCTATCAGGTGTGCTCCTTCCCCCAAGGGAAAAGATGATGTCAGGTCCTTTATTGGCTTAGCTGAATTTTGTTCGAAATACATTCCCAACTTTGCGACCAGAACATATAATATAAGACAGCTGTTAAAGAACAAGACAAAGTTTGCTTGGTCAGTTGAATGTGAACAAGATTTTGATGACATCTAAAGCTGCATTGCCAATATTGCTTCCTTAAAGAGTTTTAACCCCGATGCTCATTCTATTATCACCACTGATGCCAGCATTAAAGGTTTGGGTTCCGTTTTGTCCCAAGTTGGTGTGAGTGGTAAGGAACAAATTGTTGCTTATGCTTCCAGGTCACTTTCGCCCACAGAAGAAAAATACTCAACCATTGAAAAAGAGACTTTGGCATGTGTATGGGCTGTTAATCACTTTAGAGCTTTTGTATGGGGTACTAAGTTTACTTTGCGCTGTGATCACAAGCCACTACTCAGAGTCCTGACCACTGAAGGTACTGTTAACACCTCAGCGAGAGTTGCCAGACTTGCTATTAAACTGCAAGATTTTTGTTACAATGTGGAATTCGTACCTGGTAAAGAGAATTGTATAGCCGATTTTCTTTCCAGAATGCCTAAGCAACTAGATGAATGTGAGGATGAATTGTGGAACTCCTTTCAGGTAGCCTATGTACAAGACATGGATGGTGCAGGCATTTCGAAGCATAGGTGGGTTGATGAATATGCGAAAGATGAAGAACTATCTTTAGTAAAATCCCATCTAGCTGGGTCCTGGCCTAGGAAAGTTGACTGTAAGCATCCTTTGAAGTCTTTTTGGGATGTTAGATTAGATTTAAGTGTTCAAGATGGCAACATCTGGTTTGGAGAAAGAGTCATACCTCCCAAGACTTTGCGGCCCTCCATCATGGCTTTATGCCATGAGGGGCATTTTGGCATAGTCCGTTCCAAACGCACAGTTAAAGCCTCTTTTTGGTGGCCAAGCATGGATGCTGAAATCGATCAATTTGTTAGGAACTGTAAGTTATGTCAAACTGCTGACAAATCTCTAGTTGTCTGTAAGCCTCCTATGGGCAACATGACTGCACCTAGTTCTCCTTGGGAACATTTAGCCATTGATATCATGGGTCCTGTTGGCAGTGAGCAAAAATACATTTTGGTCTTGATGGACTTATTTTCCAGGTGGCCTTGTGTAAAGGTTGTGAGCAAAGCTGATACTACTTCTGTCTTAAAGTTTTTGGATACTTCTTTCACGTTGGAGGGTATCCCTTCAGTTTTACTCAGTGATAATGGTGTCCAATTTACCTCTAATAAAGCTAAAGAGTACTTTGATACACTTGGTATCAAGCACAAGACTACTGCTCTCTATAATCCAAACAGTAATGGCATGGTTGAGCGGTTTAACCGCGTCATCAAAAGTACTATTCAAATGTCTGGTAGGAGTAAGGACTGGGAAACTCAAGTTTTAAAAATGGTTTGGTCCTACAGAACCTCTATTTGCGAGGCTACTGGTTTTCCTCCTTTTGTACTTATGCGTGGCAGGAATCCGCGTACTAAGTTTACTCCTGGATGGTTGTTTAAGTCCAGTGTGGTCAATTGGTCTGAAGATGTCGTTAAGGAAAGAAGCCAAGCTTCACATCTTAAAAGCAAAATGTTATATGACTCAAAGCACAAGGTGAAAGATGTTAGCTTGGTTGTTGGTCAATGGGTAAGGGTCAAGAAACCTGGTAAGCCTTCCAAGGAGGAAAGTAGTTTTTATGAACCTTTGCAAATTGTTGAAGTCTTAAACAATGCTGTTCGCCTTTCTGATGGACGTGTTTGGAACCTCAAAAGGATTGCTAAATGTCCTCCTCCTCAGGTTGTCCCTCCTTGTCTAGCTTCCTCTCAAGAGTCTCCTGATTTGTTTGACCTAGAGGATTTGTTTTGTCCCAAAGCTTCCAATGCATTCCAGACGTCCAACACTTCCAGCTGTCCTGTCTCAGACATTTCTGGCCAGGTTTCACCTGATTTGGGTGCTTCTACTTCTTCAAGTTCGGCATGTGAGGGTGAGGTTCATGCTTTCAGAAACCCTAGGCGTGAGAAAAAGCCTCCCGTGTGGTTAGCAGATTACATTTCTGAGAATTTTCCCTTGTAATGTTTTTTTTTCTTTCTGTTTTGATGGGGGGTGGTGTTGGGCACAAGTTATACTTTATTTTCTTTATTGTTCAAAGGGGGATGTGTTATGTTGTGTAATTATGTCATGTTGCTTTAACTATGTTCATTCTACATTCTGTTCAGAGCGTTCCTATGTGCTGTATTCTAAGGTAGTCAGTTACTCCTGCCTGCTAACCTGTCTGGCTGTGTACCTGCTCTGCTGTATACATTAAATCCACTTTCCACCTATTTCATGTGTGGTTCATCAATCTAACAATCACAAATTCTCGTGTTCTCAAAGAAATAGAAATAAGACTCAATAGCTAACAGGCTTGGCGCTCTATATGATGTAAAAACGCTGCCATTGTTTAATGTTGTAGAGTATAAAAACGGAACCTATGTAATGGTTTTAGAAGAGTGATTAGCAAAGGAAAAAAGAAATGAGACTATAAATATTGTCATATTTGTTTAAGTGTCACTTCCGCTATAAATTTATTGTGTTTTTCAACATTAGTGATAGATATTCTATATTAATGAACAGTGTTATATTTGTTTTATAAGCTTTCGTATTATGTGATTATACATTGACTAGGTCAACCAAAAAATATGGGCATTGTTGCCACTCAACAGCCATTATAATCAAGACCACCACTTAGGTTTCTAATGTATGTGATACCACAAAAAGCATCCTGAATCACAAAAGTGAACCAATGAGAAGGTGGAAGAGTCCTCAAAAACTGACCCCTGCTGGTAATAAGGGCAAGAAACAAGGGTCATCTATGAGTATATCGAACCAACGTCTGTCATTACATATTCACAGAGTTTTGGGTGAGATATATCTCATTTGGTAACTATCCAGATAATTTCCTCATTCAGGCCATGGCGTACTGTGTCTAAAGTATAGATCCAATATGTTTTGCGTTGTTTTCTGAACCTGGTGGTGTCTATACCTGGTATGGTTTTTACTTATCCCAAAATAAGCCACTGCACCTCTTGTTCCGTATGATTATGACTTTGATAATGACTAACCATAGGGGCATTCATCTCTTGGGATATTCTCGCAGTAACAGACGATTTTTAAGTTTCTCTGCATGATATGTGAAAGCTTTCATGTTGGTACAATTTCTACGTATCCGTAGAAATTCCCCGAAGGGGATCGAGTCTTTTTGATAGGAGGGGTGGAAACTACTGTGTTCCAGTATGGTGCTCTTGGCCATTGGTTTCCTGAAAAGGCTCACCACCATCTCTTCTTCTAAGTTTTTGATCCAAATGTCGAGGAATTCTACTTGTGCAGATGAATAGTTACTTATGAATCTCAGATTTTTGTCTGCCAAGTTTACCCATGATACATATTCCTGTAAATTCTGTTCTGAGCCTGTCCATATAAAAAAGATAAAACTGTGTTACAAATCCTGATAGGAGTTGTCCCCCTGCGCACCGCGTGGATAATACCTGGGTAGGGGTATTATAAAGTTAATCCAAACAAAAGGTTGAATCCATCATTAGCTCTTACTTCAAGCGTAACTTTTCATTGTCAAATTGTAATTTTCATTTGTACAAAGAAGTGGATTTCCAAAATTCAATTCATAGATACATCCAAATATGCTTCATTACATATCCCTATGCATTTTGGGCCTTCCATTAGCCCTTCGTCAGGGGAAGTCTCTGTGAACAAAGGAAATAATCGGGCTGATTATGGTGAGTATCTTTCCACGTTCTAAACAATAGTAGTGTGACCGTAATCACCAGTGGTCGTTAATACACTATGAAAAGTCTATGCATAAAACTTGAAAGTGTAAAAACCAAGTTTGTAAAACCATAAACAAAAGACATACACACAGTGAGAGAGAACTTCAGAAGGATCGATAGCCACCAATGTGTTGTAACTTTAACATCTCGTATTTTCTGCAGGATAAACTCGAGAGGTTCATTTAAATCAAAAGCGGTTGTAACACTCTCAAACTGCACAATGCTGTCGAATGCTGGTAAAAGACAGAACGCGCTGCGCGTGTGAAATGGAGACGTTCCAACACCTTAAAGTCACGAAAGTGGCAAGGGAAAGTACAATGGGTGCATTACGCCGGTAAAAGCCCCCAGCTATCAAGAGACTACTAATCATTACGTTGTGAGGCGCTATATACCGAAGGAGCCTAATGGTTGTGGAAGGTGAAAATACTTACTGAAAGCATTTACAGGACCAAGTCGCTCGCTGCTTAACGCGTGTATACGTGCATGCACCTGTATAGAGTGTGAGTTAAATAAAGTTGACAAAACGCGTTTCACTGTCAATGAACAAAGATAAAGGAAGGACTATCACACTAATGAAAATGGGAACCATCTTGTAACGGTTAACAAAATAACGCATACATTACAATATATTCAGCATAATCAAGTCAAAAGACTGTATAAAAGAAAATATGAATGACGAAAACTATGAAGTGGGTCCTCCAAAACGGGCAATCTGCACTAAACAAAAGTATATGAATGTGTATGACATAATAATCATCTTCAACCAAATCGGTAAGGTACAATAGTGTTCAATAGTGTATAATCACGATTATAAATAGCAAAGAAATTCCATCCTGTCATTAAGACCAGTGGGCTGCATCGTGCATAAGTATCTGATCCAAAAGTTTTCTCTCTAGAGGAGTTTGTTCTTCGTGTTAATGCCCTCTGTATTCAACACAATTTCAAGCACAGTGAATTGCAACTGCGCGATGTTATGTCTATGTTCTGCAAAGTGTGCTGCTACTGTGGATTTCATGTTGCAGGTCCTAATGTTACTTTTAAGTTCAAGAATTCTAGTCCTTATTTTTAGTTCTGTGTGGCCAACATAACAGAGGCCACACGTACACTTGAGCAAGTAGATCACATTAGTAGTGTTACATGTAGCATTCACCTTCAATTTGATTGGATTGCCCTTCATGGGGTGATGCAAGATATTACCTTTCATGATGTTGTTACAATTACTACAATTGTAACATGGTTGTAACCCCTTGTATTTGACCGTAGATAGTATGGTTCTTGGGTGTGTCAATAATTCCTTGAGGTTAGGACCTCTAGTGTAGGAGAAGATCGGAGGTAGTTCAAAAAGGCCTCTAAAGTCTGGTTCCCTACTAAGTGGTTGCCAGTGCTTCATGATAATCTTACAGTATTTGTTACTCAAGATTGAATATTTAGAGACCACTGTCATGCGTTTACTGTCAGTTTTAATCTTAGACGAGTGCAAATCTTCTCTGTTCAAGTTTTCACATTTGGTTTTGGCGCATTTCAGAACTTCTTCTGGGTATCCTCTATCTCAGAATCTCTTACACATAGTGTCAGTGTGTTTCGCGCAATCTGTTGGATCAGATATAATTCGTTTTACTCTCATCAATTGAGACAGAGGTAAATTGTTCTTCAAATTGGATCGATGAAACCTCGAGTAATGAAGGGTGCTGTTATGATCTGTATCCTTGCGGTAAAGGGTGGTGTTAAAATTATTATTTGCCAATTGAACTTGAACATCCAGAAAGTTAATGGATTCTTGATCACGTGTCCATGTAAACTGAATGCGATCATTGATGGTGTTTAGATTCTGCAGAAACTCAAATAGTTTAGTTCCAGGTCCTGACCAGAGTATAAAAATGTCATAAATGTAACGTAAGAATTTTTTTCCATGCTGGGTCCACAGAGGTTGGTTCAGTATATTGTGTTGCTCAAAGTGATGCATAAAGAGGTTTGCATACACTGGGGCAGCACAATTACCCGGTAAGGTACCGCTAAGTTGCAGATAGCACGTATCTTTCCAGGTGAAGTAGCTTTGATAAAGAGTAAATCCAAGCAATTCCATAAGAAATGGTTGTAATTCTGGTTTGATGTCTGAATTCAGGATGGCTTCTTCTATGGCCTCTATTCCCGGATCATGTGTAATAGACGTATACAACGCCTTGACGTCAACAGTGCATAGCCAGTGTTCATCATCTGTGGATAACAGTGAATTATCCAACGTCTTCAAAAAGTCAGTGGTATCTCGGATGTAGGTGGGAGTTTTGATAACTAGAGACTGATGTTTGTCCAGTAATTTGCCCACAGGTTCATGTATGCTGCCTCTCGTGGACACAATCGGTCTAAACGGTGGTCTGAGCAGGTCCTTGTGGACTTTGGGAAGCATGTATATTGATGGTGTTTTTGGGTTATCCTGTGTCAGAAATCTTCTCGTCTTCTCCGTGATGATGTTATGATTGATTGCTTTTTGAAGGATGGGTTCAAGTATGCATTTCAACTCATTGGTGGGGTTATATTCCAATGCAGCATAGGTGTTGGTAATATACCCCTACCCGGGTATTATCCATGCGGTGCGCAGGGGGACAACTCCTATCAGGATTTGCAACACAATTTTATCTTTAACGCTTGTTGGTACAGAGAGCGAAGCCCCAGCAGCACGCAACAGACTCACAAAATGTTTCACCTTTGTGGTGCGTGTCTTCTCCCTTTTGTTTTCATATAAAAAAGATGTCATCAATAAACCTATGCCAACTAGTGACATTTTCAAAAAAAGGAGCTGCCTCTTTAAATATATGTTTTCTTTCAAATTCTCCCATGAAAATATTCGCTATGCTGGGGGCACAGGATGCCCCCATGCTGATTCCCTTGGTTTGTTGGTGTAGGTCCTTTTTGAATTCGAAAAAATTGTTTTGCAACACTATTTCAAGACACTCTAAAATGCCCCCCGGTGTCCTAGCTAGGAGCGCTGCCACTGACTCCATAGCTAGGTCCATAGCATAGTACTTACACCTAAATAAGCAGTGCCCTGTCCTCACACGAAGGGCTGATTACCCCTTATTGAAAGTCTGGAGCCAGGGCTGGGAAGAAGGGCTTCCATGCACTTCTAAGACCCTTCTTTGAAGTCCAACCACTTCAAAGGCACAAATGGGTATACGTACTGGGGCTCTGACCTAACTAAATCAGATACTTTTGGACCCGTAAATTAACTCTGCCTCAAGAACTGCTGTTCTGCATCAAGGACTGAAACTCTGCTGGACTACTGATCTGGAAGACCAGCTTGTCTGCTGTGCTGCCCTGCTGTCTGATGCTCTCTCACCCTGCTGAGGGAGAGATAGACTCTGCCTTGCAACCAAAGTGATCCCCAAGGGCTAGTTTCCTTGCCACCTTTTGCTTGAGAATTAGGGGTTTCAAAGTGTCTACCCCTGCTCCTGTGCCTGGTTCACTTTAAGAGGACTCAGATATTTGCACCAGAGAAATCGATGCATTTCCAGTCTGCGTGTATCCCAACAGGTGCATCAACCCTGTTGCATGAGAAGAATCGGCGCATAGCACTTGGAAATTCTACATCATATCTGGAACCACTGTGCTTCAGAACCAAGGCATCAATGCTACTGAGAGGAGAAGATTGATACATCGCCCCTCCAGCATGGATTAACCTGGCGTATTGACTTTGGAACCGGCACACTCAGAACAAGCGCTTCGCTCAACAGACCCAATGCATTCCCACCACTGCTTGATAAAAACTGATGCATCACTTCGACTAGGGGATGGACATTGGCGCATCATTTGTATGTACCCCACATCTCACTGTTGCAACCCAGGATTAAGATACTCTGTTAACCAAGCCTGTGTGGCTCTTGTCCTCAGCTGGTGCTTTATTGGGATAAGCTTGAACTGTTGACTTTGTCCTGATCCAGAGCACCCAGATGCCCTCATTGGCACTTATTGCTTCTAAGCGCTGGAACTCTTTTTAATCTTTAAAAATTAATAACTTTTGTTTTACTTATTAGATTTTAGTCATTATGGTCCTGTTTTACCCATAAAATTCCAATCTATTTTTCTACCCCTGTGTGGAGTATTTTTGTAGTGTTTTAATTTTGTTACTGTGTGCGTGTTGCACTAAAACTTTATACATTGCCTCATTAGATATGCCTGACTGCCCTGTGCCACCCAAGGGTGAGCACAGGTTATCTTTTAGTGTCTATCTGACTTATCCTGATTAGATGATGGTCTCTACTTTGGCAGGATGCATACCTCTGCCAACTAGAGACCCCATTTCTAACAAGTGAGTGGTGGGAGCACAGAACTAAAAGAATGATGAAGTGGCTGTGCTCCAGAGGAGGCACAAACACAGCACAAGGAAGGCAAGCCATTCAAGCCAATGAATAAGAAGCATTCAAATGAGAGTGACAACAAAGCCAACCAATGTTAATTAGTGTGCCATTGTAATTTCTTAATAACCCCACAATAGACTATTTGTATCCACGCAGTGACTAAAATCATTCCTCTTTGCCAATTACAGATAATTCCCTCTGAATCTTGTATTAGACCAGGGTTCTCCAAAATTGGTCCATGAGGAGAGGATCCATGCCAAATTTAAAATAACTACATTTATCTAGATGGGATATGGTAATAATCTGGCATGGATCTTGCCTTCCAGGACCGACTTTGGAGAACCCTGTATTAGACTGAAATGGGATAAAGTCCAAAACTGGCATATCTCAGCAGCATGCCAAACATTAAGTGGAATAACTAGAGACATCACAAGAGAAATAGATGGTGGATAGTATATTTGAAACATATACACAAGATACACTGTCAACCTGATTAACTGCATAGGCTAGATCAGGGGTTGATAGGAAGAAGTTCGGAAGCTAGTTGTAGCTCACCAGCACCCTCAAAGAGTTCAAACCAAGTCAAACCTGTTCACAGTGAAACTTGACATATTTTTAGATGGTACATTTTAACATACTTTGCATGAACATGATGTACTCAGAAAGTGTTCGACTTGCAATGCACTTTTCATTCTAAGCATTTTATCATGACACAGTACATTTTGTTCAAGGATACACAGAACATGCTGCCCTTGCATTTTGTTGATGTTCGTTTGGAGACAGCCCTGGATCAGAAATACAAACAATGATTTGGGAAAGGCCTAGTTTTTATTATATAAACTGCCTCTGAAACGTAGCTTGTCAGAGGAACACTTCCATGGATTATTCTGGACATTCTCCTGTGACTGAGTGCCAGCCCTGCATCACTATCCAGAAAAGGATGACAACCTGTTCTACAACAGACTGGCTTCTGGATACAGCACACATACAGATAAATGGGGAGTTGGGCTGCTCCAAGAGATCTGGCAGAATGCATTTCGTATTATGCTCTCTACAGCAGTCAGTGTTGATAGGATTATCAGTATAATATATATTCACATATTCACTGCAACGCTATAATGGTTGAATTATTCATCTTCTTCAAATTATTGTAATGCTGTTAACAATGCTTTGTTTCCTTCTACTAATAATTGCAACTCATGTATTTTGCACAATAATTCAATAAACGTTTGAAAAGCCAGTTTGCGTATGTCTTGTGTCTCTCTTTGGACATGCCTAAGGTAACCTCAAAAGGGTAGGTCTGGTTCCACGGTTTCCTTCGGGAAGTCAAGGTTGACATGTTCTAAGTTTGCAAACACCATCAGGTACCCAGTCAGGTTTAAGGCTCCAGATGGCGCACTGTGAGCCAGCCAGGAAGTAGGCCGACTTATTCTGGTGAGGTGTGCGGACTCAGTCCCCATATTTTGATGCATATGTTGTCCAATCGCACAGTCGTACTTTATTAATAGGAACAGAACAACATTATAGTGACAACCAGCCAACCTAACGACAGTTCTTCATGGTGACAATCAACATACACTTTGCCGGCCTATTGATTCACCACATGACCATCTGTCTCCCCTCTCATTTTAGCTAAGTCACTAGAAAATCGGCTATGTGGTAGGCCCTGCTGTATCAGTCCCACAATGTGTGTGAAAAATGGGCCATGAGTGGTAACCAGTGCTGACCCACCAAAGTGTGGAACTGCAGGAGTCAAATTGATGATCCTATTTTTGGCATTCTTGGCCTTGTTGAAACATTCTAGCAGCCATCGGTGCCATATTAAGAGAATGACTGCCTTACTTGTGGCCATCCCTAGCATAAAGGTGGCCGCCCTATGCATAACAATGACCTTTAATGATATATGGTGGGCATCTTGGCCATAATGGTATAAAGCCTTGGCACAATCATTAGGCATTGTTGGTATTATGCTGTGCCAATCACCTGCCAAACTGCTAACTTCCACAGGAGTGATGTTAGTCCACCCTATGCCTCGCAAAAAAACGTGCAGTACCTGTTCATTTGTCCAAGCTCATGGAAGTTGTACCAGAAGGGGGAAGTGGGATGGGATGGAGAGGAGAGAAAGGATAACACAGCTGGAAAATCTTGTAGCTGGCTTCAGGATATGTGGATTCTGCAGCTTGCAGCAGGAAATGCTTCTCAGCTGGCCTCTCCACTGGTAACAGGGAAGGACCGGGTTCACCACCTATCTCACTCGTAGGTCAGCTGCACATTGGTATTGGAAGAGAAGAAAAAAGTGTAACTGTTGGAAGATGGGTATTTGTATGTGCAGATTAGTATCTACAACTAGTAATAACACCACAATCACAAATAAGGTCCAGTCAAGTTCTCAATAAATTAATCCTTGCTCAACCCTTGGTAGCTGGCTACGAGCATGCAGGCTTAACTTAGGAGACAGGTGTGTAAAGCATTTAAAAACACCAATACATTAGATAAGTAAGATGCAGAAACAAAAAGACAAAACCAATGCAGGGAACCAGCAATATAAATATTCAAAGAAATAATACTTTCTAGTGTCTAAAAGCCAAAAGCACCAACTTGTTTGTGCTTGACCGGGACAAAGTCAAAGCCAAAGTTTCAGGCTGACCGTGAAAGGGCGTGGGTCGAATACAGTAAGTGGTAGGGCAGAGTCAAGTTTTTATCTTCTGACGTAGTAACTTTTTTGGAGCTTTTTCTCTAGAGCGAGGCTCCTCGTCAGTCCGGCTTGCGAGTCCACAATGGTGGCTTGCTTCAGCTTGAGGCCTCAGTGAAATCCTGGAGTTCTTGGACCTCCAGAGCTTTTAGCGGGACAAACCTGAATTTCAGGCCTTGTTGCGGTTTAATGTTGGCAACTTCAACTTATAGGGTTTTTTACCAAAAATTCTACAAATTATTCAAAACCTCTGGATCTTATCCCAGAAGGTCCTCTTGGGCTCTTGAAAGGTCTACAGCACCAATCCAAGGTTCCAAGATCTCAGAGTTTCTTCTTGGGAAGTTGGGACTGTGTTTTTGCCAGCATGGAATTTCGAGTTAGTTAAAGATTTTAGCATTAACCCCATGGAATGTAGTGATCACAATCTAATAAAGTTGGAATTGAGAATAGCAGAGTATATGGTTTACGGCAGAGTTATCTGGCAAGAGACAGAGTACCCGAAGCGGATGACCACGAGGTTATCTGAAAAATCTATAGAGAAGTTAGTAAGCCTGCAACATAAGATTCAGTTAGGTTGTTTGGAAGGCCAAGACCTACCCTGGTTTGTGGAAAAAATAAAACAAATTGTAGAAATTATAAGCATAGAATTAAGGCCCCCAGTAAAAGACCAGAATAAGAAAGGAAATACTCAAAATAAGAAAGGAACATGGTTTAATCAAGATTGTTTAATGAAAAAAAGAGAAATTAGGAGAGAAGAGCGTAGCCTACGCAAAAAATGTACACGAGCAAAAGCGGAATACTTAATAAAAATAAAGAGAGAATATAATATGTTAATCCGCGATGTAAAAAGGATCTATAAAGAATCTTGCTGGAGCAAATTATTAGAAACCATTAAAAATAAGAACCTACGGCAATTCTGGAAGTTAATACAGTCAGCCAGGGAACCTTTGAATGCCCCAATGACTTGTGTAGTAGAGGAAGAGGCATGGGCTGAGTATATTCAGAAATTGTATGCCCCGGGGAGGTTGTCTGATAATTTGGTACCAAAGCAGTGGAGAGACCTAGTAGACGATCTCAAATATGATTGCTCAGTAACAAATGTCCTAAGGATAATTAGGTCCTTAAATGTAACTAGAGCAGCTGGCCCGGATGATATGCCGGCCCTGATATTAAATTCAAATCAGACCTGGTGGGCGGAATTCTTTTAAAAAATGTTTACTTTAATACTAGAGCAAGGGGTAATACCTGCAAACTGGAAGGGTGCAATAATAAGGCCTCTGCATAAGAAAGGAGATGTACATGCCCCTAAATATTACAGGCTAATTAACTTATTAGACATAGGAGAAAAGATTTTTTCTAAGATGATACTCTGTAAATTAAAAGAGTGGGCGGAAATTCGGTCAATCGTACCAGTGGAACAGGGTGGGTTTAAAAAAGGCCACTCCCCGATTGATCATTGTTTTGCCCTATGGGCTTTAGCTAGGAAATCGATTGAACAAAACGGCAAACTATGTTGCTGTTTCGTCGATTTCCTAGCGGCCTTTGATTCAGTTGATAGAAGCAGCCTTTGGGAAGCGCTAGAAAATTATGCATTGCCGGAGGGAATTTTAAATATTCTAAAAGAACTACATAGCGACAACTGGGCCCAGGTCATTAGAGATTTAAAGGGCTCATTAACACAGAAAATTCCTGTGAAGAATGGCTTGAGACAAGGGTGCGTCTTGGCACCTTTGCTCTTCTCAATCTTCCTAGCAGATCTTCCCGTGGTTTTGGAAGTTGAAAAGAGTGCGAGCCCGCGCATGAATAATAATAAAGTTGCATGTCTTTTATATGCTGATGATCTAGTGATCGTGGACCAAACTGAAATGGGCCTCCAAAGGAAATTAAATGCCTTTAAAATATATTGTGATAAAAAGTTTCTATCGGTGAATATGGAAAAAACAAAGATCCTATGTTTCGGGAAGAGGTTAAAAAATTTTAAATGGTTTTTAGGTTTAGACAAATTAGAGGTAGTAAATGAATATAAATATTTAGGCCTTTTGGTTTGACAGTGCATTAAAGTGGAATACCCACGTGGTGGCACAAACTTCAAAGGCGGCCTCATCGGTCTGTGGATTGAAAAAATTTAACAAGGACTATGGTGAAATGTCTCACAGACCGTTACTAAAGGCATTTGAAGCTATGGTACCCCCACAAGTTCTTTACGGCGCTGAAGTGCTCTATCTGAGTGGTAAAAGGGGTTGGGACCGGGAGGAGGGAAAGATAATTAAAATGATGTTGTCCCTACCTAACGGTTCGATGTTGCAAGCTATTAGATTGGAGGCAGGTAAAGGCAAAAATGTCATTGTTAAGATTTTGGAACCGCCAGATGCCTGGTGATGAACAGAAGGTGTCAATTTGGTGCAGAAAGGAAATACAAGCAAGCAGCTTACATTGGGCCTGAGAAGTAAGGAAAATCCTCCAGCTAGTAACTGCACAATTACAGTTGACCCTCGAACAACCTCTATTGGACTTAGTCTTTACTAAGAAAATGCTTAGGGACCGAGGGTATGAATATTCCAGATCACAAGATCTGGAGTACCTGAAGTCGAATAAATCAGTGAACTGGGTAAGGAATGAATGGGAAAAGGAGGTCCGGTGTCTATATTTGGATGTGCTACCCAGTAAAGGGTTGAGGTACGAAATCATGAAGGTGCGGGTAGGCTTAAATCCATGGAAGATTGATAGTAAATTAAAAGCAACCCTGATCCAACCTGATGGTATTTGTAAATGTGGCCTAGGTGTGAAGAATGATATTTTACATATACTACTGGATTGTAAATGGATTTTAAAAGTGCGTAAAATGTTTTTACGTCCAATATTTTTAAAGTATAAGGTGATCAAACGATCAGAGGCTGTTGTTCTCCTTACAGAAATGTCATTTTTAGATATTACAATTGCGTTGGGGAAATTTTTGAAAGCAATAAGAGAAGCTGTAATGGAGACAAGCAAGGAAAACGGGAAATTTTAAGATATTAAGATTTTAAAATATGAAAAATTTCAATTTAGTGTTTTTAGGGTTTTAAATGTGTATTGAGTGTTAAATTGAACTATGATGTGGTCTAACTGGAAGCTGCACACGCCGGCCGAGCCTACCTCCTGTTCCTGAGGCTCAGCTGAGGCGTGCTGCCGTGAGTTGTGGCTGTGGGGCAGCCGGGCTTAGCTCCGCTGCGTTCCATCGTCTGGTACTTCCGGCTGGCCGGGCTTGGCTCCGCCGGTCGGGAGGGTGAAAACTACAGCCCCCAGCAGCCCTTTGTTCAGGACGCCTCCCCCACCATCACTGCGCAGCGCCAGGAGGCGCATAAAGACCCACCCACTGCTGAGGACCGGGTGGTGGTCTAACTGGAAGCTGCACACGCCGGCCGAGCCTACCTCCTGTTCCTGAGGCTCCGCTGAGGCGTGCTGCCCGTGAGTTGTGGCTGTGGGGCGGCCGGGCTTAGCTCCGCTGCGTTCCATCGTCTGGTACTTCCGGCTGGCCGGGCTTGGCTCCGCCGGTCGGGAGGGTGAAAACTACAGCCCTCAGCAGCCCTTTGTTCAGGACGCCTCCTCCACCATCACTGCGCAGCGCCAGGAGGCGCAAAAAGACCCACCCACTCCCTCGTCCCGCGAGGACGCGCGCGGGACGCGCCGGGCTAAGCCCGGGCAAAGGGCGGGCCCTCTGAGGCCCTCAGAGACCGCAGGAGACCGGACCGGGCTACCCCCTTGACTTTTGCCACCCCCGCGTATTCAAGGTAATCATCCCTTCCTGTGGTCGTCTAAATATAACTGTTTGTAACCGGCCTGATGGAAGTCAAAAGTAAAAGTAAGAGCAGGGTGACGGATAGAAAAACACTGATGCATACACGCTCAACCACAAGGAAACAAACTTTGGCGAAAACCCCTCTACCCACCTTAACTGCAATTGACAGGATGCTGCAACAAACTATTGGAGTGGTTGTTAACGCTATCGAAAATACGGAAAGAAGACTCTCTTTACCGGCGAATATGTGTCTAATAAGTCAAACGCCAGCAATTATCAATACACATGTTAGCGTTACAAATGAAACAACTATGTCCCATGATTCACTTTTGTTGGAATCATTTGCCAGTTTGCCAAGGTATGACTTAAGCCAACCAGATGTACCACAACCTATAGTACCTACTGTTTCTTGTACTAGGGAGAGTAGACTGTCAATAACACCTGACCTGTCAGCTAGTATATTGCCACAGCCCCAAACATATAGTGATGTGCCTGTAAACATTATGGAATTGGATGGTCGTGATACCAATACTGACATTCCACCTGTACAAATTAGTGATATTAGTCTGTCAAGTAGTGAAACTGACTGTGAGCCTGTACCCTCTAAAAGGAAGTTTACCCAAAGTCGTAAAAGGTTAATAATAATTAACAAACAGCCTAAAACATACAGAAGAAAAAAAGAAGAGGGTTATACAAACATTAGAAACCAATGAAAGAGAGGGTGAGATACAGCTGAACAGTGGAGGGAGACATGTAAAGGATACACAATTGCTAGAAATTCTAACCCCAACAAATGTCGAGGTACTCACAGCATGCCTCGAGAAAGTGGTAAAAACTTATATTGCACCAGTGATAGTATCCCTAGAAACTCTAAGTAAAAAAATAGAGAACCTGGAGAAATTGGGCATAGCCAACTTGGACATCTTAGAACACCTGTGCACGCATGTCAGACCCCACACAACTAATGTAGAATCTGGGAATCTGAGAAAAAACAAATTAAATACAGTAAATCGTACTCCAAGTGTGCCAACTGTGGCGGCAAACCCGGTAACTTCTACAAGTGGAAGGCAGAGGCCAACACCCACCATCCCTAAGATAGTGGGTGGGCAAAAAGTAGTTGGGGTCAAAGAAACATCAATGACCCGACAAATTATAATCAGAGCCTACCTGTACCGAGGCGCCATATTAATAACGTCATTCCAGCCACTATTAATTTGCCACCTGATTGTAGACCGTTTGTAGCAATACTCGCTAATGTCCCCAAGTTGTTGCCCAACCAATTTGAAAATCAAGAAACCTTAAAAAATAAAACCCTGTACTGGTTGGTGAAAAACTGTGGTTTCCCAATGCGAGGTGCTGAAGAGATTATAACCACTCAGAGGGTAGGTTGGGTGGGACCAAATAAAAAGGAGATAGATGGGGACTGTATAATCATAAATTTTAGGACTACAGAATGGGCGAGAGATTCGATCTTACACAAACCAATGCCATTGAGTCATGAATATAACATCACGCTGTTCCCACTAGACTACTTCTATAGGAACCAGTCAGGAAGACAAATTATTACACATAATTTCCAACATCCAAGAGCGGCCTTTATTAAGTATCCTAATGTCGTACCCATCTGTCCCCTTTACTTCCTAATTTATATGACAACTTTCTGGTCCCAACTTCTAATAGATTTCAGCTGCTCAACTCACTTGAGGAGAATGACTGACTGGCTGATCTACCCTTGACCCCGCATTTTGGAAGCATTGAAATAGGTGATACATTAACCTTGGAAAAGGAGTCGGGTGATGAAAGTTGTGTAAAAACTATAACTGAGCCACATCTATTATTGTCAAATAATGTGCTATGTACAGGTACTGTTACAGATAATGTCATAGAGGATAATATAACTGCAACAAATGTTAATGTTAACGTTATTCCGATTGTAAGTTTGGAAGCCTCACTTTTGTCTAATCACCCGAAAGTACAGGTACCAATTGTGTTGACTCCCTTATAATTGGTACCTGGAATATAGCGGGAATCGCTTCAAAATTATGCACCCCGTTTTGGGATAACTTCATCACATGTGGTTTATGATATTATTTGTCTACAAGAGACATGGCATACAGAACAAATAGAAGTTGAAGGTTATACCTCCTATAGTGTGGCAGCAGTAGCTTCCAAGGCTGGTAGAGCTAAGGGTGGCCTACTGACTTTGGTTTCAACTAAATTAACGGAATTTAATGCTGGGGGACACACTGTAGTTTTCCAGCATGCGTCTGTATTGCGACTAACACACAGTCATGGCCGGGACTTAATTATTGTAAATTTTTATAATAATATTGTGGGCCCAAAACGAGATAAGATTGTCCCTGATGTTGAATGTGCTATTGAAGCTGCAATTGTTCTCTCTAAGAACAATTTTGCAATACTGTGGACAGGCGACTTTAACATTCAAGCCTGTAGACATGCTCGGAAGGGGATTTGTGGTCATCACGAGGATTATGCAGGGGGTGACAGCGTCTATGTTAATCATTTCCCGCACAGTAATTATGGCAGCGCATTGAATAACTTAATAGCCAAATTTAATCTGGAACTGCTTGAATGTACAAAAAACAAAAATAATGAAATGTGCCCAACATTTAGGGGGAGAGATGCCCATTCTAATATTGACCGTATTTTATTGTCTAATGGTTCGGTCTTTTCCAATGTTTGGGTAATAGAGCAGCCTGTGAGTGATCACAACAGCATTTCAGTGGAATTAATGGGCTGGGGCCCAAAAACCGTTGTGCACGGTAGATCTGTCCATGGGATTTCTGCTGTGAGACCAAATGGTACGAGAATTAAATGGGCTAAAATTGACCCTAACAAGTTAACAAAGGATGTTATTTGTAAATGCACCAGAGAGGTTGAATACTGCCTTGCACCTAATGTGATAGCATCAGTCGTTCTCTCTAATTTTATGAAAATTACATGCACAGTTGAAAATGCCTTGTTAAAAAGAAATAGAAGGATCAAAAGAAACAAAACTGTGTGGTTTGACAAACATTGTTCCAAGACTCTGAAAAGGTTGAAAAGTGTACTTGATGTTAAACCCAGAGATAAAGAAAGAGTTAGAGAAGAACGTATTAATTACAAATTGGCCTTGTCAACTAGGAAAAGGGAGTTACAGAATGATGCCTGGAACAAACTTGATATGGCCGTTGCAACTAAAAACCATAAATTGTTCTGGGAAACTATAAATGGCCCATTCTTAAAGAATGAAAATATTCCTGAGGTCAGTTCCCACGTCAGTTGTCTTGCATGGATTGCACACTTCTCTGAGATTTTTAACTCAGATTTTAATCCAGATGGGTCTACTTCATGTTTTAATGGAAGAAAATGCAGTTGTTTTTAACATTAAATGAAGTGACTGAGGCAATCAAAAACAGTAAGGGGGGTAAAGCACCTGGGCCTGATGGGGTACCCATGGACTTTTATAAACATGAAATATTACTATGGGCCCCAATCTTGACTCGTTATTTTAATGCAGCGGTGGAAGGTAATTTACCACTGACATGGGGCCAATCAATTATTATACCCCTCTACAAAAAAGGATCCAGGTCAGAGGCAAGGAATTATCGTCCAATCTCACTTCTGGACTCGACAGTTAAAATCCTTAGTCGAGCCCTATTAGTGAGACTGGAAGCCTGGGCCGAGGAGAATAACATTCTGTCCCCTGTGCAGTATGGGTTCCGTAGGGGAATAGGAACAATGGAGCAGTGCGTGAACCTGGAACTCATAGTTGGAAAGTATACCAAAGCTAAACCTGATAATCTTTACCTATGCTTTGCCGACTTGAGTTCAGCGTTCGATCTGGTGGAACACGCACTGCTCTGGCCCACACTACTGGCAATGGGCACCCCTACAGAAATTATCCATCTGCTCGCCCGCTTGTATAATAATCTAACAAGCAAAGTATGGTTTGGAACAGATGGCGAGTGCACACCTTTCTTTGAAGTCAAGAGAGGCATCCGTCAAGGATGCGTACTCGCCCCCCTATTATTTTCTCTCTTCATTAATCATGTTGATACAACTTTACAACTTTAAGAATGATTAATGCTGACGCACCAACTATAAAAGGTAACCCTATCCCTGTCCTTTTATACGCGGACGACGCGGTCCTCCTCTCTAGGACCCATAATGGACGGCAACATTTAATTAACCAATTCCACGTATTTACAGAAAACAGGAAATTGAAAATTAATAAAGGGAAGACGGTTACCATGGTGTGTGGTAAGAAACCAAGAAAACACAAGCCTTTTTTTTTAGAAGGGGAGAAATTAGAATCCGTTATTAGCTTCTGTTATTTAGGCATTACCTTCTCTGGAGAAGGGAAATGGATAAATGAACAAAAAAGTGTTCTTTTTAAAATGGCCAGGAATACTAACTGTATTTTTAGATTTGCTGCTAAACTAGGGGATTGCAGAATTCATGAAATGCTAACCCTTTATAACGCCAGATGCATTTCGTCAGCTATATATGGTGCCGGAGTTTGGGGGTACGATGCACAGAGTGCCAAAACCGTTCAGGGGAAGGAAAATGTGTTTTTAAAAAGATTAATCAGCGCCCCAGCTACAGCTTCAACAGAGCTAATACACAAGGAACTAGATTTGTATCATGTTAATGATCTAATTGCTCTCCGTCCCTTGTCCTTATGGCGTTCAATATGGGCAAAGGAGGAGACAAAGTTCACACAGGACGTAATATCTGATTGCATTAAACTTGATCATCGATCAAATATTCCTTGGCTGAACCATATACATTATTGGTATAAAACATTGTATGGTCTGGACATTTTTAATGATTTTAAAATGGATCCTATATTATCAAAGCGGGAGTTGAAGGTCTCGTTTTTGAAATAAACTGCAGAGACTAGAGTGAAAAAATATAATAAACAAAGTACATTCAATCTCTACCAACAATATAACATCAATGTAGGTTTCTAATTTTACCTTGTAATAGTTAGTATTCCATCCCATCGATTTGTGTTAACCGGTCTCCGCTTAGGAATTGTGCATCACCTTGTGGCTTTCCCTGTGTCTAAAAAAACTGGAACTTGTCTGTGCCCATGTGATGGCAAATCAAAACAGAGCACGTGTCACTTTATGTTATTTTGCACTTTTTATACCTCTTTTAGGAAATATTACTTGAAACCCATCTTTTTAAAATATAATACGCATCATTTACAAATAGCAATGAAATTAGTGTTTAATCTAGAGTCGCCAGATGTATGTTTTTATGTGGCCACTTATATTTTAAAATGTATTTCTGCAAGAAAATCATTTATTATATGAATTTTCCCAGCTGCTAAATGTATTATGCACTTTAAAACAAGATGCTGATGACATCATGTATTAGTATGCTAATTTGCACATATATGTATGTTGGAGTAATTGCTGCTATTGTATAATATCTATTGTTGGAATGGCCTATCACTTGCACTTTGTCATAGTTATTCCTTGTGAATAGCCAGACTAGGCGCTGCTATTTGCATATTGCACTTTAGGAAGGATGTTGCAGAATTCTACTTTAGAATTGCCAATTTGCACATATATTAATATAGAGATGATACTTAGCACTTTAACTGCATATTTGCACACTATCAAAGGTCGTATAAATGTTAATATTACAGCTAAAATCATTTCTTTAAATAGCCCAATGATTTTGTACTATTAATGCTGCTAAATGTCTATATTTTTAAGTGCCATCCTGTTACATGTTTTTCCTTTTTTTTGTAGCCTACTCCAGTATTGTGTAAATGTTCATGTTTGTTGCTATATGGTTGTATTTTCTTTACAAACCGAATAAAGCATCTTTGAACTTGAACTTGAACTTGAACTATGATGTAAAAATTACTATTGTTAATTGGACCCATGGTCATGTGTATGGTTTACAGACTATTATCTAAATAAACTTTGATTTTACTACTACTAAAGTTGGGACTGCAAGACCAACAATGCACCTGGCCAAATCCTTAAAAGTCCACTGAATGCTGTCCAGCTGGGTTCTTCTTGTTGGAGGTGGTGCAGGTGGAGATCTTTTAACATTGTTGCATTCAGGGAATCCACTCTGTGGAGAAGTGTGGCTCAATGATTAGAGCGGCAGACCCTGATGCAGAGGTCTAGCCTGGGACCAGGGTTCAATTCCCCGCCTCGGCGGGTCTTGGGCTCAAAATTCCATGGATCTGATAATTCTCGCCTCGGTGCCTATTCCAATCATGTAGTCCCACTCTGCAACTCTGGGCAATAGCTTGCTTAATCTCCACAATGGTCCCCACAACGCTAAGGATGCCTGGCCTCCACCTTGGGGGTACCCAGGAGTGGACGAAGGGAAAGCCAGGATGGGTTCCACAGAGGTATTCGTACAAGCGCCTTGAGACCCTTGCGGGTGAGTAGTTCGCTATACAAGTATCAATTTTATTTTTATTTTTACTCCTCAAACTTTTCAAGTCAGACGAGGTCCTTCTTTTGCTGAGCCAAAACTGTGCAGCAAGTGCAGACCTATGAGGACTGTCATCTTGGTGCAGACCAGGGGTTCAGTATGGCAGTCTTTCTTCTTCTTGTTTCTTCCAGGCAGGTATCGTCCTTGTTGCACAGTTCCTCCCCACTTATCCAGGTTCTGATCTGGCAGGTAGTGGGGGGAACCACTGGCAAATGCAGTGCAGGGTGCCACCCTCCATGATGACCACTTCCCCTGAAGTGTACCATATTATTGACCAAAATAAACCGCTGTAAACAAGCGTAGAGATGCTGGAGGTGCAAATATGAGGAATCCTATAGGATGCAGTAGAAGCTTAAAATCTTGGAACACAAGAATCAGATAAGAAAATCTAAGGCCGACTACTATTCATCCGTGATTTGTAATGCTACTAATAGTTCTAGGGATTCTGAAAAGGGGGTGGTGGTGATGAACAGAGTGTCTGAATTAAGCAGACCACTCTTACCCAGTCCAAAGATCAGGGCTTGATCCATCACCGTTATTTATCCTTTCTGGTGAAGAATTGGCTTGGTAGTTTAGTCTTCCCTGTTCCCATGATGCACTGGGCCAGGGACAGACTAATTTGCATATAGCCAGGTTCTGAGCTGGGATGGTGCAGTGAGCTAAAAAACGGTGATGGATCAAGCCCTGATCTTTGGACTTGGTAGGAGTAGTCTGCTTAATTCAGATACTCTGTCCATCACCACCCCCTTTTCTGAATCATTTTGTCCACCATAAGCGTGGAAGGGTATACTCAGATGTGAGTCCCTTGCTCATTGCACCATCAGGATTCAAGCAAGCCGGGCCGAAGACGGCTGTAATGCCAGAAACCGGTCCCCGGAAGCTTGTTTCCTTCCCAGTATAAGAATTGGCTTGGTAGTTTGGTCTGCCCTGTTCCCATGATGCACTGGGACAGGGACAGACTAATTTGCATATAGCCAGGTTCTGAGCTGGGATGGTGCAGTGAGCTAAAAAACGGTGATGGATCAAGCCCTGATCTTTGGACTTGGTAGGAGTAGTCTGCTTAATTCAGATACTCTGTCCATCACCACCCCCTTTTCTGAATCACTAATAGTTCTAGGAGCATTTTCAATACATTAAATAGTCTTACTAGCCCTGAGTGTTCTAAGAACTCTATTGCTCTGTCTCAGGAACTCTGCGAGAACCTTACCAAATTATTTAAGGAGAAAATCGAGTTAATCATTGAGGACTTGGAGGACTCTACTGTGACTGACGGTCCAGTGGCCACGGGTCATGGGACGCTGGTAGACAAGATCAATGAGCAGGTTTGGTCATTGGGTGAACCTCTATTAGAGTTCCCGCTACTCACGGAAGAAGCATTCAGCGGGCTGGCAAGGGGGATCTCGTCTGGTTCTCCTTTGGACCCAGTGCCACATAAAATCTGGAAGGAGTTTGAGGAGGAATTATTTCCTACTCTCCGCCTGATCTGCAATCAATCTTTTGACACGGGTACTCTTCCAGCCCAGTGGAAGCAGGCTAAATATCTCCCCTGCAGAAGAAGCCTTCTTTAGACCCGGGCTGTTTTAAGAACTATAGACCCATTTCCCTGCTACCTTTCCCCACTAAAATTGTGGAGCGCTGGGTTAGTCTAACTCTCTCCAAACACCTGGAACAGCATCTCTTATTAGAGGAAGATCAATTTGGTTTCCAGCCGTCTCATGGGACCGAAACAGCATTGGTCACTGCGGTGGACGAGATTCAAAGGCGTGCAGACAGGGGACAGGCAGCGGTTTTGATCCTGCTTGACATGTCTGCCGCCTTTGATACGGTTAACCATGAGATCTTGCTGGGCCGCTTAAGTGATGCTGGGTTGAGAGGCAGCGCTCTGAATGGTTTTGGTCATTTTTGCAGGACAGACAGCAGGCGGTATCCCTGCCTCCCTTCCAATCGGCTTTTTCCAGTGTCTTACACAGGGTGCCACAGGGATCAGCAATTAGTCCAATTCTTTTTAACCTATATTTAAGACCTCGGATCTCACTTATTAAAGCCTATAAAATTAAAATAATAAGCTACGCTGACGACACGCAGATGATCCTCTCCTTTGAGGGAGAGGAATCAACACCCGTGGAAGTATTCCACAACTGTCTGCGTGATACGTCATGCTGGCTAAAGAATAATTCCCTCCAGTTTAATGCTGGGAAGACGAAGGTGCTTTTTAGGACTGGGAATAAGATCTCCCGGCTATTTCCAGAACATGTTTGGCCTCCGGAGACAGGGACGAAAGTGCGGCCAGTGAAATCAGTTCGCAACCTAGGGGTCATGCTTGATCAGAAGCTCAGCATGGAGACACACGTCAAAAAGACGACCTCCCGCTGTTTTGCTATTCTGCGGTCTTTACGGAAGATCATGCCACTACTACCATCCCATTGTTACAAAGAACAAGGGAACCCAAAAGTAGCAATCGGTCTGGGACCTTTGGTAGTATATAGTGTTTCAAAAGAAAGTGGTCCCAAACATTAGCAAGGATAGGACAATCCAAATGAATATAGACCAAAATTGAAATCTATATTTTGCTGTCCAGCCGGACAGATTTTATTAGCATAAATAGTTATATATCCCAGTTGTAAAGCAATTACCAAGCGGGACACAGCCTGTGTCCAGCTATCACATATGTGAAAACATATGACATATATATATAAGGCAAAAAAGGGGGCAGTCTGTAAGTACTTCAAAATTATAACAGACGATGATATAAAAAATACACTATTTATGATCTTTTCAATACAATATATAAATCATCAAGTGTATATTGTCGACGACGTTGACCATTTCTTCTTAGCACCCTGAACACTCTATTCCAGCACCACTTTTTATATACGGTGTATTTGCTGCACTAATTTTGAGCTTACAGTCAGTATATTATAAGGTTTCACGGTATTCCGCTGCTATTTCTCTGAATCACTTGGGCTTTGTAGCTGCTCGAATTTTCTTTTGGAGCTAAGTCAGACATCTTAAATGTATAAAAAAATAAATGTATAATATGATTATGATTATTTCTAACATGTATGTTGTTCTTTTTTCCCATTTTTCCCCCCTTTTTTATCTTTGAATGTCATGTTCATGTAATGTAATGTATTCTGTTTCTGTTTTTATATGTTGGGCAACTATCATTTTAGGCATGCATTTATAAGTCCTGATGATGATCCCATATTAAACAGGGATCGAAACGTCGTCGACAATATACACTTGATGATTTATATATTGTATTAAAAAGATCACAAAAAGTGTATTTTTTTATCATTGTCTGTTATAATTTTGAAGTACTTACAGACTGCCCCCTTTTTTGCCTTATATGTATGTCATATGTTTTCACATGTTTCCAAATGACGGAAAGTCTGTGCCATGCTGGGGAAAAATCATTGATCACCAAGACCTTAGAAACTGGGTGAAGGAGAGTAAACCTTCCCTGCTAGGAAACACGACTATAGATAACCAGAGGTTTGAGGAGTGGATGAGTGCTATAGGAGAAAGGTTAAAATCACATGGCACTGTATCCAGATCGAGGAAAGGGAAAAAGTCTGCACCCTGGTTCACAAATGTATTAAAAGAAATATTAGGAGAGTTAAGAATACTAGAGCGTAGATGGCGACGCCATTACGACATTGAGGCGCATGAGGAATATAAAACTGCTAGGAGACATTATCACTCATCAATTAAGCGCGCAAAAGCCACCTATTACACAACTCTGATCGAAGCCACTAAAGATAAGCAAAAGGAAATCTTCCATATCGTCAATAGTTTTAGGAATCCAAAAATTCTATCTCTAGAAATTACTCCGTCCCAGACTCTATGCGACGAAATAGCAGATTATTTCGAACAGAAAATACATAATCTTACGAAAGATTTTCCGCAAGTCAAGCTGGATGACTCAAAATCAAGAGATACCATAGATACCGTAGACTCTCGCTCAGCTTGTTGGAAGACTTTTGCCCTGATTAGTTTGGAGGATTCTTCTCAAGCCATATCCTCAGTAAAATCAGGATCACCTTTTGACCCATGTCCACAGACGTTCTTAAAAGCGATAACTGAGGAGGTTAATACGGCGATAAATTCCATCATCAACTCGTCACTACAAACGGGCGAGATTCCAACAAACTGGAAGGTTGCGGCTGTAAGACCTATATAAAAAAAGGCGATTAGGGGACCTACAATCCTTTCCAATTTGCGTCCGATCTCACTCCTTCCAGTCCTCTGTAAACTTACAGAAGCCTTTGTTAACAAGCAACTCACAGCTTTTTTGGAGGAGGAAAACATTCTCCATCCAATCAAGCTGGCTTTAGAGCACACCACTCTACAGAGTCTGTATTGCTATTTTCTACAGAGACCATACGTACTGCATTGGATGAGGGCAAGAGGGCTGTCCTGATCCTATTAGACCTATCTGCAGCATTTGACACGGTGTCCCATGCTATCCTGGTCAATCGTTTGGCCAATACCGGCATAGCGGGCACCGTGTTAGAGTGGTTTACCACGCTGGGACTTTTTCGTTCTCAAGAGAAGGAGCTGACATCAGGGGTGCCACAGGGCTCGAGTCTGAGCCCTACTCTCTTCAACCTGTATATGGCCCCCCTAATCAAACTAATATCCTCATTTGACATCCACATAATAGCCTACGCGGATGACACGCAACTAGTCCTAGTCTTAGACAAGGACAAGGACATGGCTAGTGCGGAACAGACCCTGAAAGAGTGTTTGACTGCAACGTTTACATGGATGGCAAATAACCATCTTAAATGCAACTCAGCCAAAACTGAAATTCTACCATTTGGGCAAAATAACTTTTTTTCTCCCCAGACATGTTGGCCAGAGAATGCAGAAGCTCCGCCCAATACAATTGTGGCAGCACGTAACCTCAGGATTAAATTTGATGAGACCCTCTCGTTCAAACAGCAAGCAAGAGAAGTAGCTGGCTCATGTTTCAACACAATAAAGGGCCTTAGGAAATTTTTTGATCTCCTTCCCCTACCAGCCAGACGCACGGTTGCAGTAGCACTAGTTACATCCAAATTAGACTACTATAATAGTCTGTATGCAGGGGCTAATAAGTCGGCCCTACACAGACATGGTTCAACATGCTGCCGCCAGACTGGTGCTCAGATGGCCGCGGAAATCCTCAGCCTCTGCAGCATTGGATACCCTTCACTGGTTACCAATTCAGAAACGTATTCTGTTTAAGGTCCTGACGATTGTTCACAGGGCCTTTTACAAGCGAGGCCCGCTGTACCTCAGAAAATCTTTCAATCGATACTATCCCACTCGAGAACTTAGATCTGCCTCAGCTAACCTATTGAGTGTTCCAAAATTTAGACTGTCGACAAAGGGAGGAAAATCCCTGGCAGTGATAGGTGCAAAGGCATGGAACAAACTACCCTACCAACTCCGTTCGATCAGCCCCGAAAAGAACTTTAGAAAAACCCTGAAGACTTGGATATACACTCTTGCGGACTCAACATGCAAAGAAATGATCTGATTTTCTCTTTTGGGACGGAACATTATAGCGGTGTACAGCTAGTAGCTATTGGAGTAAATGCGCCAAGATGCTCCTTGGAGTGGTAGTGCGCTATATAAATGTCTTTTCGCTCACTCACTCACTCACATATGTGATAGCTGGACACAGGCTGTGTCCCGCTTGGTAATTGCTTTACAACTTGGATATATATAACTATTTATGCTATTAAAATCTGTCCGGCTGGACAGCAAAATATAGATTTCAATTTTGGTCTATATTAATTCGGATTGTCCTATCCTTGCTAATGTTTGGGACCACTGTCTTTTGAAACACTACTACCATCCCAGGCGCGCGCCCAGGTGGTAAGGTGTACAATCCTCAGTAGGTTGGACTACTGTAACGCCTTGCTATTGAAGTCCCCTGGTTTCCTTTTGGATAGGCTCCAAATACTGCAATCAGCGGCTGCTAGGTTGGTCCTGGGGCTTCCTAGGAGAGCACATGCGCTGGCGGCCCTGGCGAAGCTGCACTGGCTCCCCCTGAGACAGAGGGTTCAATTTAATGCCCTCTGCCTCGTGTTTAAAGCCTTACACGGAATTGGCCCTCTACCCCTGCAATCTAAATTTGCGTGGTACTCCCCAACCAGGCTGCTTCGTTCCTCAGCGGCTAGGTTGGTGAGAGTGCCTAGGTTTAGGAAGATCAGATCTGGGGGCAGATCTTTTGAGGTGGCCACAGCAAAGCTGTGGAACCTGCTCCTGTGCGAAATCAGGCAAATCAATGAGCTTCTCCCGTTCAGAAAAAGGGTTAATACCTGGCTGTTTCCTTAGGATGTGTAACTGCCCGCTCTGTCCTGTTTTGTCTGACACTTTCGCCCTCTTTGAGCCATCAGCGCCAGGATGCCTGCAAGGTGACAGTGTGCTTTATAAGACACATAAATAAATAAAATAAAATACAAAAAGCACTCTTCCTCAAAAACCAACATGGAGAAAATCTTTCCAGGAGCTTCAGGTCTGGCGAACACAACCTACAGTTGTGGATAACTTTCCCTATTACTCCCCTTTCAGTCCCTCTGCTAAATTCAATTACAGGGGCTCCCATCTGGCTGGGGGTTTACGAAGAGAGTGGGTCCCTGGTTCCTGTCCTCTCTGTTGTTCTCCCTCTGAAGGCCAGTTTGGCTACCCAGTCCCATTCCTGTATTTTACTCTGTCACCCCAGATCTCCTCCCAACAGATGTCACTTTGTTTCCTTTCAGACCACTTCACACCTCATCAAGTGTGCTTTGCTCAACCTGTCAAAGGCTGGCCAATCAGAAGAAGCTGCTGTTGGGCGGAATTCAGGCACATCAGATAAGCAAGTTCTATAACTTCTTTCCTGACTTAGTTATAATAAAGCCAACCTTGGCAAGTTGTTGGATTTATTCTGACTAATATTTTGACACTTTGAAGTAACATTTTAGCTCACTCCTGTTGATAGTTTGACATTATTAAAGTTTAAAAAAGCCTTCAATTGTTAGCCTATGGAGAAAATGCACTAAAATTGAGGAAACAAAATAGGCAGTTTTTCTCTCACCAGGGCTTAAATAATATATTTGATAATATCCCTGTTAATGTTATAATGGCACCCTACCCTTGTGGTGCCTAGGGAGACCTTAGGGGTGACTTAAATGCAAAAACAAGGTTGTTTGAGACTTTGAAAGTACCTTTAATTCAACAGCCAAATTCTGACATTGTTTTATTTTGAACACAACTTGCAAGGCAGGGCTGGCTTTTAAAATGACTGCAAGCACCAGAGCAGTGCACACTTAAATGTATTAAAACTACTGAATCTCTAAACCTACATGCCCTAATAAGTACTAGTGATTTACAGGTAGGTTGCAGGTAACAATTGTAGTTCTCCCTAATTGCCATGTCCCTTTAACACAGAGCACAAACCCTGGGTCTGGTTAGTAGAGCCCAGGGACACTCAGAGTCATAAAAAAGGAGAAAGTGGAGAGACACTGAAAAAATTCCTTTTCTCACACTACCAAGGGATAATGCAATTTGGAACACACAATTTGCAGTGTTATGTCCTTGCTTACCAACATCAAGCACCAAACATACTCATCACTATATTGTTTCAGTTGAGGTGTAAAATGGAATCTGGGTATGCAGAGGAACTTGTAGCAACAAGTTTGGTTGATTGTTCCTTTCACAATCCAGTGTCTCAAGAATGTCCTACTGTTAAGTGCTCACGGCTGTTTGGATCACAACTGAAGAAACACAATCCTGTTCCAGAATTCCTTAACTGTTTTGTCACAGTTGCAAGTTCGAATGTTTCCAGAATGTCTCATATAACCTAAATGCTTTTGGCACTAGCAAGGCCCTCAAGTGCACTTGAGTTTCTGAGTATGCGAGTTTTGAAAAATTGCTCGATAATGTACAACCGTCCTTAGAAAGGACACCCTACAGACCAAGAGCTATACCACAAACTACGGGGGAGAAGGAAGACCGTTCCTGCACTTAATGCACTACACGCACTTTAGGGTCCACTGAAAACACAGCACATATCCTATTTTTCTGCCCAACCTATGCCCAAGCAAGGAGGAAATGGATTTGACCTTTGTGCAATACACTAGGATTTAGGATGCACCAAGTGGCACTGAGGGTGCTAACAGCTACCTAATATTTGCCTTATCCCGATTCTTGTTTGTAGTAGGACTAATAAGAAGCAAAATGAGGCTGAAGCTGTGCTGTTGCAATGAATAATGCACCCATAGTTGGGAAGAATTTTGAACTGTACAAAACAACCAGCTATTTTAATTGTACTATGCTAAGCTTTAGTCAATTTTAAAAAGTGTACATATCGGGGTGGATGTATTGGAATGCTTAGTGACTGGTTTACATTGTTTTATCCAACGATTGATGATTATTTTACTGAGAATATTTTATATATCCTGCTTGATGCATTTTAGATTATATTGTGAATGTTTTTATTGCTATACAACTTTCATGGCCTTCGGTCAAAATAAAGCATTCTACTACATGAGTACTGACAATGTTCTTGATTACTAGCCTTGTTGCTATTCTTTCTTTCAGGTCCAGACTCAGAATCCTGATGAGAAGAAGATTCTTGTTCTTGGCCAAGTCCCTGAAGAAGGAGGTTCTCAGGTAATTACTTCACAGTTCCAGCAAGACCTGACTTCACTGGAAAAAACGAAGCCAAGCAAGTGACTGGTGAATAGGGCGTGGTACTTATACCAGCACCAGTCAAAATGGCGACCGGTACATGGAGTATGACAAATCTTGAGGGAACTCACAATTTTTCCGTGAGAAGTCAGTCGGGATGCCTTTTTGGAGTCCACAGACCGGGGGAAATAATTGGGAAAAAGGGGAAACAATTAATATCAGGAGGGAAACACAGGTACGAATAACCAGGCATCCTGGCATTAAAGGTGTTTTAGAAATGTAGAAACATAAATGGAATGGAGGCCTTTAACCAGGCCCTGTATGGTTAAAAAGGCTAGCGTACCGAAGGGCACAAATGGCACAAGAGGAGATAACGGATGCAATAATTAATATACAGAAGGTATCCTTAGTGTAAAAATAAGCATCCATGGCCTATGATTGTAATACCTGGGCAGTTAAAGCATAATGTGTCCATGCAAGACATTGGTACATGTGAGTACTCAATTATTATAATTATTATTATTATTACTAAAGGATGTATACAGCGCAACAGCTACTCCAAGAGTTTACGGTCTAGGCCCAATAAATATAGGCAATTAAAGGCACACCCAAAGACCCAAGTCTTGAGTGATTTTTTTAACAATAAGAATGTTCTTTGTGAGCTGTAGTTGTAGGAGAAGTGCATTCCACTCCTAGGCAACCAGTCAAAATGATAAGCTAATGTTTAGAGACTGTGTTTTTGCTAAAAATGAAAACTGATAATTTGAAAAAAATCTGTTTTTGCAGACAATGTTTTTCTTCTGGATAGTTGAGTTAATTTGTACAAAATAGGATGTGATATTCGATAGAAAAATATGAGTATTTTAAGAAACTGAGATGCTGATGAAGACAAAAGGTTGCAATTTGAAAACACATTCAAAGTTGATTGTTAAATGATAATTCAAGCTGGTTTTGGAAGAGCTATTTTGTGGTTATGCCTTTCGATCCACCGGGAAGGTGGTGCTTTTTGGTTTACAGTTCATGAGTAAGGCAGAGGCATATATTAATGATAAACTTTTTCCTGGCACTTCTGCTAGTAACTGCGTCTAAAATGCTTGGGTGGTCACTACTGATAATCCTGTTTTGGCTGTTCATATTGTTATGTTAACATATGTGGTCACTATTTAAAGTGATACAATTTGCTAGTAGCTCGAGAGGACTTTCTTTGAGCAGAGGTAGATATTGCTGCAGAAAATGTTGAGGCTCCTTGGCTAGATTCTCTCCAGTATGTTGTTTTGCTCCTATGGACTTCATGCATGAATGTGAGAAATTGGTGTGGTACTTGAATGGAGGGTAACCCCTGTTTAAGCAGCAGCCATAAAAAGGGAACACAACACAAGAAAAATCCCAAACATTGAGAAAAGTTGAGTACATTTTAATATATTATTTGACACCAAAATAACAAAATGACAACCAAAGAATGGGTCTGAGAGTCCTAGTTTATATCTGGTGCCTTCTTTGAAGTAGAAGATGTTTCTAGAGGTTTCTCTTTGAAGTGATTGGATTTTCCTGACATCCCTGCCCTGATTTCAGACTGACTGCAGGAATAATACAGTGCAGAAAGGCCCTTTACATGAAGAAGAGCACAGTCTATTCAGTTGCAACTGGGGCTGCGCCCTGCTCCGCCTCCGTCCTGCCTGCAGATAGCAGATTCAGGCACACCTAATACCCTATTGTGTGACTGTCTAGAAGGAATGCACACATTCTAACTGCCAACTACACCCAGTCATGTGGCCTAGGACAGACGGAAGGCACCAAATGGCAGATGGTAGTAAAATGTCAGTTTTGTAAAAGTGGCATTTTCACAACTGTAAATTAGAAAACAACTTTACCATTAAAGAGGATTTTTAATCACAATTTTATAGATACCAAACATGAAATGCTGCTCTGTCCCAAGTCAAATGGTAGCACTTATTAAATGTAAAACGTCAACCTAATGTTATCCTATGGGACAGGTAGGCTGCACAGTAGTAAAAAAAGAATTTAGACGTTGTTTACTACCAGGGCATGTGAAACGTAAAAGTACACACCCAATCCTTTAATTACAATGCTAACTGCCTTATGAGCTACACAGGGCCTCCCTTGGGGGTGGCAAATGCAATAAAATGGGAATTTATGTTTTGGCAAGGGAGTTATAATACCAAGTTGCATTGGCAGTTTAAAACTTAATTCAGGCTGCAATTGCAGGCCTGGCACATGTTTTAAGGGGCTATTTAAGTTGATTTGCATACAGCTGTGTCTGAACTGGGGTGGCGAAGTGAGCTAAAGAACAATGATGGATTCAACCCAGATCTGTGACTGGGGGTGAGTATCTGAAAAGTTTCAGCGCTCCATCCAGCATCTCCTTGTGGTTGCTTTGTTCACCCTAATTTGAAGGGGTATGCCCAGACGTGGGTCCCTTGCTCACTTTGCCACTGGATTCAAGCTAGACTGGCTGATGAGGGCTGTTAGCCTGAAACCGGTCCCAGGATGCTTGTTTCCAGTCCAGGGAAAACATGGCTTGGCAGTTCGGCTGGACTGTTCCCATGAGGCACAGGGTCAAGACTGATTTACATATAGCTGTGTCTGAACTGAGGTGGCGAAGTGACCTAAAGAACGATGATGGATTCAACTCAGATCTGTGACTGGGCCTGAGTGTCTGAAAAGTTTCCCCGCTCCATCCATCATCTCCTTGTATTTGCTTTGTTCACCCTACGTTGGCATGGTATGTCCAGACATGGGTCCCTTGCTCACTTTCCCACTGAATTCAAGCTATCATGGCTGATGTGGGCTGTTAGCTCGAAACCGGTCCCAGGATGCTTGTTTCCGGTATGGGAAGACATGCCTTGGCAGTTGGGGCTGGACTGTTCCCATGAGGCACAGGGTCAAGACTTATTTGCATATAGCTGTGTCTGAATTGGGGTGGCGAAATGAGCTAAAGAATGATGATGGATTCAACCCAGATCTGTGACTGGGGGTGAGTGCCTGAAAAGTGTTGGCGCTCCGTCCATCATCTCCTTGGTTTTGCTTTGTTCACAAGCTTTCACATGGCATTTAATTTATAGGCCCTGGGTATATAGTGTACCACTTTACAAGGGACGTATAGGTAAAATAAATATGCCAATTATGTGTAAGTCAATTTAGTATGTTTCAGAAGTGTAGCACTGGTTAGCAGTGGTAAGGTGCACAGAGTTACAAGACCAGCAAAAAGATTTTCAGCAAAAATGCTTGGGGAAAGTGCTAAAGCTGACAGGTCTAATACTACACATACATACACTAGAGTTATTGGTATAAGTTATTGAAGGAACAGACCCAAACTGTGCATGTAACCTACTATTGAACCCTTTAAGCCTCTAGTTAGGATATATCAAAGAGGGAGCCTACCAAAGTACCTCCTCTGTGTGATCAAAGTGCTGGCTCCAGGCAAGGTTTATTGCTTTGGATGCAAAATCGAGCTTCATAAAACAAAGAATCTATAAATGTCCTGGTGTACCCAGTAGCGTAATTTTGCTAACTGGATAATATTGTAGCTCGACAAGTGAACATATGGCAGGAGTTCAGGTCCCATGACATTCAGATATGGGAGAACTGAGTGAGTGCTTAATGTGAGCCCGTAATTTCTGGTGCTCAGCACCGGCACTTAAGTGTTAGCACTGGCACTTATGACATTCTGCATCATGGTGGCGCTGTCTGTCTAATTTAGAGATGAGCACAACCAAAGTTGTTTCTTAATTAAGCACACTTTAAAAATGACTGGCACCTGCTGTCCAAACCATTCTTGCAGCTTCACGGCGCGGAACAGTCTGAATTGCAACACTTGTAGGTGTGATGGTTAGGGGATATGTTGAAACGGTCACTGGCAGTGGCAATGGGTGGAGCAAGCTGCAGAAGCCTCCTGACGAGGGCCCTGGCACTTATGTTTTTTTACAAATTAATCACTGAAGTAAAAGAGGAGGACTACAGGTTGTGAGTGGTAAATACAAAGCAACTGCCACAAAGACCACCAGGGAAATCAAAATATAAAAAAAATAGCTTTAGAAACTATAATACCATTTAGACCCTTGCTTGCAGCTGTATTGTTACTTATGACAAAAAAACTCAAGTCCCGTAAAAGACCTCAAGGATTGTTTATTTAGCATAGGTTTTGCTCTTGATTCTAATTTTGTAGCACAAAATAATATTACAATTGATCCTGCTAATGTTTGCCATTGGAGATGAAAATAAAAACAGAATGTGCACTCTTTTTTTTAAATTATATCATATTAGGTAAATCAAGTTATCTGAGTTTATGGCTCTCATACTAGATGTGTTGTTTGAAAATTGCTCTCTTGTGAGCTTCTTTTATAAGACATTATGTTGCAATTATGCAGCCCCGTAGAGATTTTATGAAGGTCTCTCCAAGTCAAGCTCGTGCATTGTAAGAGAGATAATAAACAAGTACAGATGTATCTCACATGACGAGTTGAAACCAAATAACACATTTAAAGGACAGAACCCGCTTCTCTGGTAAAAAGACGGTACCTTCTTTCCCCGGAAACAGCCATGAGAAAATAGAGATTATTACTGTGCAGAGCCACTGACTGACCTTGGAAAGCCATCACATCTCAAAGGAGGAAACCCTACAACCCTACCCATAGTGATCACGCCTTATCCTCCAAGGCTGGTGGTCTGTGAGCTACGAAGTGTAAAATAGCTCATGTTTATAGGTTCATATATGTACTTAAGTGTAGCCCCTTTTTCGATGGTCATGTGCAGGGTTAGTGTGTGGTGTATGATAATTGTGGATTGTATTGGTCTTCTACACCAAATGTAGTGCTTGGACGCCTCCGGGCAGCAATTCGCGCTCTACAAATTCACATCCTATCCTATCCTATCCTATGTAACAATGGTGCAGTTTTATATTATCGTGCAAATGTGTTATTTTTCAATATTTGCAATACCCAAGGTGAAGGATGACCCTTAATTACTTACATCTGTAGCTTTTGATGGAGCGAGGCTGTAGCAAAAATCTTTGTATACCCCTCGTAAAATCATTTTCTCATAACCATAATATGTGCTAATCGAGGGAAGTTAACTAACCAACAGAAAGAAAAACACACACACAGAAAAGTACACGTGGAATACTAATTTGCTTGTGTTGCAAATCATAATACATTAATCTTGTGAATTGTCATACTAATATAGTGCAATAAAGCTTTAAAATAACTAAGCTATGCATGTATACTTATTGTAAGTATTCATTTGTGGCCAAAATGGAGGAGAAATGGTAAGAAACAATGCCTATGTGTAGCTTAAAAAGCTAGGTAACTACAAACAGGGTATACTTAGAAAGGGGGGAGGTAAACAGAAGGGCTTTACTTCAAAATCTAACGTTTAATTGTGTTTGTTTTCATAATAGTTCCTGTTAAGGTCTATGCAGCCTAAGTAAAAATGGAGGTTTTGAGAGACTCCAAGAAAGTATATTCTACGCATGCGCGACTGCACTCAAGAGATATATGAGCAGCTTGTGCCTCGCTGCTGATGTCAAGGCCAGTGTGACCTTAAAAGCAGAATGGTGCCAAGAGGTAATGTCCGATTGTGAGCCTGGGAAAGTTGACCGAAGTGTCAGCATTAGGACAACTATGAACGCATGAGAATTATGGAAGTGACTTGGCGAAAAATTAGACAATGAGGAGATGAGATGATCTTCATCCACCCTCGAATGGTGCAATGAAAGTTGAGTGAGGACCCTAAAAGTTTCAAATTTTAGTTAGATAGTTAGGGAAACAGGGTATGAAAGAGGCTGTTTGGAAATAGAGAAAAAACGCTTGCTCTGAATTTCTTTCGCACCACGACAGGCTGTCGGACTGATCAATTTTTGGGTGCAAAGACTTTGAAATTTTCCTGACTTTAACTTTTGATGAGAGGTGAACATCGAGGAAGATAGAGAGGCTGTCTTTGGGAACTATGCTGTTTAATCCTGATTTCTTTTTTCCAGAAGATGGGTAATATGTCTTTGAATTTTATAATTTTTGAACTATTCTGCTAATAAATGTAAACTAATTGAATTATTCTTATAATGCTTAACTAGATTTTCCGAATAAATATTAAAACTTCCAAGTTAAGGTCATGCTAGAAAACTTAAAGAGAAATAAAAAATTTAATAAATGGAGAATTAAGCGGGTCTTGGTGTCCATCAACTAACTTTTACTAGCTGATCCATTGGCCAAACAGTGGGGTGCCTTAAATGCTGTTTTATGAGATATAAATACCTTGGTGACATTAATAAAATGCATATGTATATAATGTATAGAATTTAACTTTTAGATGAATTAGGGTACTCCGCCACCCAGCAGCTCGTCTTCTGATTTTCACTGATCTCGGGAGTAGTGTGATTAGTGTGAATGAATGACTTGCGGTGCTATGGGCACCACCGATGAGTGAAGTGTGATAGCTCCTGAGTATTCCATGATGGTTTGAGGGTTGTTTGAGGGCAGCGCTGGATCAGTTTTCTTGGTAGCAGGAGTCTGGTTGCTATAGGTTAGTTTGGATAAGTAATGTTTAGATTGATAAGGGTAATGTATATAGAGTTTTGATGTACAGAAAATTATGACTAACATTTTATGTTGAGTCTGTATCACGTTATGTGTAGTCGGAAATTTGAGGCTTCTGGGAAGTAGGAAGCTGGCTACTCTGTCTGTGTACAGAGGGGAACGTGTGACAAGTGAAGTCACACATTATATAGTCTGTTTCAAGGTGGTAATATCTTCGTATATTACAAGTTAGGGATTTACGTGTGAAAGTGGTGAATGTATAGCGAAGGCAACCTATAACATCTTGGGCGTAAGCACAGGAATCAATTGAGTATTCTGATTAAAACTTATCCGTTAGAGAGTAATAGCATTTTCCCCTAAGCTTGAGAGAAGGGTGAGGTAGAGGGAAGTGCTACTTTATCGGCTAGACTAAAATTCTGTGGTAGAGAAGACGTATGCGCTGTCTACTGGAAATACAAATTCTTGTGAGTTTGAGGAAACTATCACTTTGGTTTTAGGGAAACAGACTAATGGAAATGTTTTATGTGGTTACTAACCCATTTTAGTGTATTGAAGTGTAAATACAGTGTGCCGATACATTTTGTGAAGGAGGGGTCAGCAGAAGCTGCAGATGCCGGAGTAGAGCTGACGTCAGAAGTGTATCGCTGGGATTGATCCGCGTGACTAAAACGCTTTGAGTGCTGATTGGTGTGTTAACAGGGACTGGATAAGCATTTGTTGAAGTGATTGGGATGTATCCTATTCTAATTGGTGCATTAGTGTGAATCGCGCTGTGATAGGGGGGTGCAGCAAAGCAGTTTGCAGAGGATTGTATGATTGTTTTGAAGTTAGAAATTGGTAAAAGAATGGAGTTCTATTATGAAGATGAGAGAGAGAAACCTACATGGTTTAAGAAGTTAAAGAACCTGTTTCAAAAGGACAAGGAAATAGTTACCAGGGAAGGAAAATTGCTTCCTCCACCTAAAACGCCTGCATCATATATGCTGACGAAATATGGCTACCTGTAACTGGTTAGAGAATTGGGCAAGATATACTAAAAATTATGGAGTATTGGCATTTCCAGAAGTAGGTTCATTTAGTACTGCAGTATTGTGGAATTTGAGAGAGAAAATGTCAAAGCTTGAACCAAAATCTAGACCAACTCCATTTGAAGCTTTGGCAGAATGGGAAGAAGAGATGCCTGAGTTAGAACGAGAAAGATATGAAGGGTTCAGAGAACCAAGGTGTCAGTTGAGAGGTTTATGGGGAATGACTCATAAGAGTAGAATGAGAAGTTGGAGAAATGCTGATATGTGGTATGAAATGTATCCAGTGAGAACTGTTGATGAAGTGGTAGGACGGAAATGTATGGAGAAAAGGAATAATGTGAAAACAAAGAAAAAGAGTTATTGGATCAGCGATGCAGAGGATGATGTATTGGAGGAGATTTCAAATAGAAGACCCCCTCCATATCAACCGAGTTCTGTAGTAGTGACTCCAAATGCACCAGCAATGGAGACTAGATTTACTGGTAATCCAAGATGATTTTCTGAAATTAGAAGTAGTTCAGATAAAAGAGAACAGAAACCTGAAGAAAACCCAAGTACCTCTGAAATTGTGCGATCTACAAATGAATTAACTGAAAGGATACAGGAACTCACAAAAAATATAGAAGCTGTAACTGTGCCTGTAACAAAAGGTTTACCCAGATTTGTCTGAAGTAAGGAACACTAGTAGTACGACACCACCCGATTTAACTATAAATCAGAGGCTTCCTTACAAGTTTCCAATGGGTGCGGAATCAGAATCAGTGACCCCTGAAAGGAGTGTAGATAAAATTGATTTAACCAGAACCCCAGTAGGACCAACGGCAGAAGAATTAAGAGATTGGGTTAAAACATTGCAATTAAAAGATCAAGAACCTAAATTGTTATATGTGGTTAGATAAAAAATAGACATGGATGAATTAATTATTGGAACATTTGGAACTGAAAGGTTAAAAACCTACCAAGATGATGAACTAATGTTCATGTGTAAAAGCATTACCTGGAGAGCTAAAAATCTGCATGAGGAAGAAGAAGAAACAGCAAATGAGCATGGAATAGAAATTGCAAAAATTAAAATACTGCAAAACCTTAGAGAGTAGATTTTACTGAAAAAGATATAGACAATCTGAATACTGCTGGAAGGTTGACACAAATAAAAGAATTGATTGTGTTGCTTAGAAAATTGGGAGATGTGGAACGATGGAGAAGCAAATGGGTAAAGAAAAGGGAAGAAAGCAATGATAAAAGCATTTCCAGTTAAAGAAAAGGAACCTGTGGTAAATGAGGGGCATATATTCAAGCACGGTGATAAAATTATTGTCGCTTTAGCAGGAGAAAACTGGGCTTCTATGGGAATTCACAAGGGCCTATTATCAAACTCATTATCACCACTTTAGCAGCAGTTTTCTGCTGCTAAAGCTGCGATAATTTTAACAACCGTCTTTGATAATATGCCCCTGAGTTCCTTATGAGAGAAATACTAGGAGGAGGTTATGTACATGTTCCTTGTGTCCTAGTGTCGTTTACAAATGATTTCCCCAGATTACGAGAAAAATCAGTAGAATAGTATAGACAAGTGGCTCAATTTATGAAAATCTTAAAAGTATTGTGGGAAGATTTGGATGGATTGTTTGATATAGTAGTGCCAGAAGATTTGTGGTCTGAATGTAAAATAAATGTGAACTGGCCAAAAACCGAGTACCAAAGAGATACTAAAACAGGTGCTCCAGGACCTGAAGTAATGCGCAAATATGATCAGGTAATAACGTTTTTGAAGAATAAAATTCCTCCAAAAGAAACAGATTGGGTAAAGATTGACAGAGCATTACAGGAGCCCAAAGAATCTGTACATTCATATTATGAGAGATTACTCCTAGTGTTTAAACATTATAGTGTATATGAATAACTGAGTGAAAAGGATATGAGTCATTTTGTATATCGATTTGTCTTCGGTTTAAGACCGGAGATAGGCGATATGATAAAGCACAACCTGATGGGTTGGCAGTCCTGCTCAGTGGAGGAAGTCCTGAGGCATGCAAAATACTGCAGTGATGAGCTCGAAGTTAAGCAAAGAAAGCTTGAAGAAAAAGCTTAGGTGGGCACAAGTGAAGGTAGCAGAACATCAAGTGGCTCAGTTAGAAACCCAAGGTAATTATGAAGGCCAGGCTAAACTAAAAGGTAATCCAAATAAAGGTAAAGGATTTGCAAATTCAGAAGAGGCAAAGAAGAAGTGGCCATGTCACAACTGCGGCAAGTTAGGCCATTAGAAGAAAGAGTGTAAGTTACCTCCAAGGGTTAACGCTGAAAATACCTCATTGAATCCACAAGTGCAACATGAGGTAATTCCACAATCGTCGCCACAGCAGCAGGCAGTAAATCAAGAGAGTCAGGTACCACAACCACCATTCCCAAACAGTGTAAATCTACAGGAATACAGTGGAGAGGCAGGATTCTACGGGAGAGAACAGGTAACAAAACCACCCCGTGTGCATGCGATTCCACAGTACTGGCTGAAGTCAGATGGGAATGAATCAGATGAAAGTTATTGACCCTAGGAGAGGATGAGGAGTGCGTGCTTGGGGCAACTCTAGAGGTAGATCAATATGGTCCTTTTATGAATGGAAAGGTGAATGTGTCAATGTTACCTTCCTAGTGGACACTGGTGCTACCCGTTCTACCATTAGATCAGTAGAAGTTCAGAACCTTCCTCTCTCAGGTGAGTCAATCCAAGTAGTAGGTGTAGGGAATAGACAGATTAAAACACCCCTTACTGAACCAGTTGAGGTTGAAATTGGCAATTTTAAGGAGATGCATAGATGTGTGGTTTGTGACAGTAGTCCTGTTAACCTACCTGGAAGGGATGAACTGTGCCATCTATTGCTCACCAAATGGCATTGAATTTTAATCTGCAGATGAAGATAGATTGTATAAAATGACCATGTCAATGATAGATTCAGAGCAAAATAGAATGTTTCCGTTTTTTTTGATCGAGAAAAGATACCTGGTGAAATAAAAGAGACAGTCAGAGAAGAGGTGTGGGATTTTACTGGAGAAGATATTGGATTAATGAAAGGTGTGAGTTCTGTGAACATTTCTGTAAAAGAAGGAGTCAGTTATACTAATATACCCCAATCCAAATTGACAACAGAGATAATTGAAGAAAGAACCTGTTATTAATAAAATGATTGAGCAAGGGATTTTGTGAGAAATAATGAGCTGTCCATGTAATTCACCTATAATGGGACTGAAAAAGCCAAATGGAATGTTCAGAATAGTACAGGATTTATGAAAGGTAAACATCATTGTTGTCCCATGTTGTCCCATTGTACCAAATCAAGCAGTAATCCTATATCAAATTCCACATGATGCAGAATGGTATACAGTAATTGATTTATGTAATGCATTATTTACCGTTCCATTACACCCTGACAGCCAACCGATATTTACATTCCGGTTTGAAGATCGAATTTTGGCATGGTGCCGCATTCCTCAGGGGAATACTGAGAGTCCTTCTATTTTTAATCAGCTACCGAAAAAGTCACTGGAGAGTCTAGAAATGCCAGGAAAATCTGTGTTGGTTCAATACATTGATGACCTATGGTTGCATCAAGAACCAAAGATGCATGTGTTTCAGATACCATTGCGTTGCTGAATCATCTGGCAGAATGAGGGCATAAGGTATCGCCATCAAAATTACAGTTCTGTCAGTAGGAAGTGCAGTATCTAGGTCACAAGATTGCAAAAGGAACCAGGCAGGTTACCATTGAAAGAATTAGGATAATTCAAGGAATGAAGCACCCTAAAACACATAGATAAGTCAGAATGTTCCTAGGAATGGTAGGATACTGTCGACAATGGATTAGTGGATTCTCACTGATTGCAAAGACATTACAAAGATTGACTAGAGCAGATATGAGAGACCCCATAGTGCTTAACAAAACAGAAATGGAAGTCTTTGAACAATTATAGGCCAGTTTGTGTGAAGCACCAGCAATAGGTATGCCTGATTATGAGAAAGAATGTGAACTGTATTGCAGTGAGCTAGAGGGATGTGCATTGTTAGTTCTGATTCAGAGGCATGTAAAAAAGAGAACGCCCATTACTTACTTTTCAGCTGTATTGGATCCAGTTGCTAAGGCATTGCCTGGATGTCTGAAAGCAGTTGCTGCTACACGTGTGAGTTTGGAGCAGAGTGAAGTTATAGTGATGGGATATCCAGTGAAGGTATATGTACCACATTTGGTGGAAATTCTCCTCACTAGAACCAAAACTCAGTTTATCACAAACAACAGGATGACTAAGTATGAGAAAGTAATCCTGGGTACAGATAATGTGACAGTGACAAGATGTGTAAATGTGAATCCTTCTACATTGCTACCTGACACTCTGGATGTGGAAGTGAAATACGAGGAGTGCGTGCTTGGCACAACTCTAGAGGTAGATCAATCTGGTCCTTTTGTAAATGGAAAGGTGAATGGTGTCAATGTTACCTTTCTAGTGGACACAGGTGCTACCCGTTCTACCATTAGATCAACAGAAGTACAGAACCTTCCTCTCTCAGGTGAGTGTATCCAAGTAGTAGGTGTAGCAAATAGACAGATTAAAACACTCCTTACTGAACCAGTTGAGGTTGAAATTGGCAATTTTAAGGAGATGCATAGATGTGTGGTTTGTGACAGTAGTCCTGTTAACCTACTTGGAAGGCACATAGGGGCAGATTTACATGCCCCTTGCACCTCTTTTACGCCGCAGTTGCGTCATTTTTGTGACGCAGCGGCGGCGCAAAAGATGCGCCATGGTGCGGGGTATTTACAACGTCACGCATCTGGGAGATGCGTCACGTTGTAAAGCCCTGCGCCATAAGGAGGCGTTCCGGCGCAGGGGGGGGGGCATTCCTGCACAAGAACGCCTCCTAAAACTGGCTGAGTGAAATCTACAAGATTTCACTCAGTCACTTTTAGGCCAATGCTGCGTCAAAACCCTGCTCCTGCTTGAAGCAGGCGTAAGGCTTGACGCAGCATTGGACAGATAGGGCACCCCCGAGCCTTGCTGGAGCTGCGTCGCAACTCCAACAATGCGCCGCATTTACGGCACAGATGCGTCATGCATCTGTGCTGTTTTTGCCCCATGGTGCGCCGCATTGTAAATGTGGTGCATCATGGGTGGTGGAGCTGCGACGCACAATAACTGGCGCATCCCAGGGGATGCGCCAGTTATTGTAAATCTGCCCCATACTGTGCAAGATGAACTGTGCCATCTATTGGTCACCAAATGGCATTGAATTGCAAACTGCACATGAAGATAGATTGTATAAAATGACCATATCAATGATAGATTCAGAGCAAAATATAATTTTTCCTATGTTTGATCGAGAAAAGATACCTGTTGAATTAAAAGAGACATTCAGAGAAGAGGTGTGGGATTTTACTGGAGAAGATATTGGATTAATGAAAGGTGTGAGTTCTGTGAAAATCTCTGTAAAAGAAGGAGTAAGTTATCCTAATATGCCCCAAATCAAATTGACAACAGCGATAATTGAAGGAATAACCCCTGTTATTAATAAAATGATTGAGCAAGGGATTTTCAGAGAAATAATGAGCAGTCCATGTAATGCACCTATAATGGGACTGAAATAGCCAAATGGAACGCTTAGAATAGTACAGGATTTACGAAAGGTAAACAAAATTGTTGTCCCATGTTGTCCCATTGTACCAAATCAAGCAGTAATCCTATATCAAATTCCACATGATGCAGAATGGTATACAGTCATTGATTTATGCAATGCATTCTTTACCGTTCCATTACACCCTGACAGCCAACCGATATTTGCATTCCCGTTTGGAGATCGAATTTTGACATGGTGCCGAATTCCTCAGGGGTATACTGAGAGTCCTTCTATTTTTAATAAGCTACTGAAAAAGTCACTGGAGAGTCTAGACATGCCAGGAAAATCTGTGTTGGTTCAATACATTGATGACCTATTGGTTGCATCAAGAACCAAAGATGCATATGTTTTAGATACCATTGTGTTGCTGAATCATCTGGCAGAAGGAGGGCAGAAAGTATCTCCATCAAAATTACAGTTTTGTCAGAAGGAAATGCAGTATCTAGGTCACAAGATTGCAAAAGGAACAGGGCAGGTTACCATAGAAAGAATCAGGATAATTCAAGGAATGAAGCACCCTAAAATACAGAGACAAGTCAGAATGTTCCTAGGAATTGTAGGATATTGTTGACAATGGATTAGTGGATTCTCACTGATTGAAAAGTCATTACAAAGATTGTCTAGAGCAGATGTGAGAGACTCCAAAGTGCTGAACAAAACAGAAATGGATGCATTTGAACAATTAAAGACCAGTTTGTGTGAAGCACCAGCATTCGGTGTGCCTGATTATGAGAAAGAATTTGAACTGTATTGCAGTGAGCGAGATGGATGTGCATTGTCAGTTCTGATTCAGAGACATAGAAAAATGAGAAAGCCTATTGCATATTTTTCAGCTACATTGGATCCAGTTGCTAATGCATTGCCTGGATGTCTGAAAGAAGTTGCTGCTACAAGTGTGAGTTTGGAGCAGAGTGAAGGTATAGTGATGGGGTATCCAGTGAAGGTATATGTACCACATTCGGTGGAAATTCCCCTCACTAGGAATACAACTCAGTTTATCACAAACAACAGGATGACTAAGTATGAGAAAGTAATCCTGGGTGCAGATAATGTGACAGTGACAAGATGTGTAAATGTGTATCCTTCTACATTGCTAACTGACACTCTGGATGTGGAAGTGAAAGATGAAGTTGATCACAAGTGTTTGGATGTACTTGAGTATTGTATCAAACCAAGACCTGACATTAAGGATGAACCACTACCTGAATCTGATTATGTGATGTTTGTGGATGGCTCATGTTTTAGAACTGATGAAGATGTTTTGAGTGCTGCATTTGATGTATGTACAGTAGCAGATGTCCTAGAACCATCTCGTCTGAAAGGAATTTGTTCTGCTCAAGTGGCAGAACTGATTGCTTTGATTCGAGCATGAGAACTGGGAAAAGAAATTCGAGTAACCATAGTGACTGACAGTCAATATGGCTTTGGGGTAGTAGATTATGGTCAACTGTGGTCCCAAAGAGGTTATTTAACTTCTGCAGGATCCCCCATTGGAAATGCTGAGTTTGTGAAAATGTTGATTGATACAATTCAGTTGCATGAAGAAATTGGTGTTGAAAAATGTGCGGCTCACCAAAAAAGAGATGACTACATTACTGGAGGCAATCGTTTTGTTGACTCCATTGCTAAGTATCGTGCCAAACATTTTGCATCTATAAATCGGTACAGAAAAGAAGAACATGTTTCAAGTCCTTTAATCCTAACAACAGTGGTTGAAACATGGCAGGAAGTAAATGCAGGAAGAAGCAAGTGAGGAAGAAAAAAACATTTGGTTAAAGGCAGGATGCAGACAAAGAGAGGAGGATGACATTTGGGTTCATAAAGATAAAAGACCAGTAATGCCTGATAGCATGATCTCTAACATGGCTCGAATGTATCATGGTCAAGCCCCTATAGGCTGGGATTTTATGATTAGAATGTTTAGGCAAACCTGGTACAACCCCAAGTTCAGGATGATCGCTGAAAGCCTTTGTCAGCAATGTCTAGTGTGTCAGCAGTTAAACCTGAGAAGAGAAACTGTTGTAGTTTGGGAACCAAAGGACGGGAGGGAGGTCCTTTTACTCGAATGCAAGTAGACTTTATAGAGTTGCCACCCTGCAACAGACTTCAATATGTACCTGTAATCATTTGTCTGTTTTCACATTGGGTGGAGGCTTTCCCTCCGAGGCGGAATGATGGAGTGACTGTTGCAAAACATTTGTTAAGAGAAATCATTCCACATTTCGGTTTCCCAGTAACCATTGAGTCAGATCTTGGCATTCACTTTCAGAATTAACTTGTTCAGATGATTTGTGAAGTACTGGACATTCGACAGAGGTTACATTGTGCTTACAGATCAGAGGCTTCTGGGGTAGTTGAACAAGTAAATGGAACATAAAGAACAGAATTGCAAAAATGTGTTTGGTCACTGGACTAAAATGGCCTGATGCTTTGCCACTTGTTCTGATAGCCCTGAGTAGTACATCTGATAGAAAGACAGGATTAATATTAATGGGAAGAATGATGAGGCAAGCATTTGTAACAGTTGATAAACTGTTGGCTATAAATGATGATATCATACGGGATTACTGCAAGAACCAGTCTGATGTGGTGACTTCTGTGTTCCACCAGGTGGGAATTGACGCAAATACTAAAGAGAAACATCCAGCTCATAATCTAGTTCCCGGACACTGGGTTTGTATGAAAGTGTACAGGAGAAGAAACTGTCTAATTCCTCGTTGGGGAAGACCAAGGCAAGTTGTTCTGGTTAGCACCACTGCTGTCAAGTGTGTTGGAGTAAAGAGATGGGTGCTTGCCAGCCACACAATCCGTGTGCCAAGGCCTGAAAACTTGCAAACAGAAGAAGCAGAAAGCACTACTGATTCTGGTTCAGTAGGTGCACCAGAGGAAAATCCAGATACTGAAGCTCGACCTGTTCGTCGACATCTGGAAATATCAGATACTAGTACAGCATCTGAAGGAGAGAGTGAAGTCACTGAAATACCAGATTCTGAAGATCAACCTGAAAGTCGAGATCTGGTGAGACCTAATACCAGTTTGGACACTGATCAAAGCAAAAAGGAAACTGGTAGCTAAATAGGTTCCGAAGGACAGTTTGAAAACTCTGGAAGCAGGAATGTAAATCTTGAAACTGGTGAGGAGGAAAAGACTCACTATGAGGATGAGCTTCCAAGTACCAGCTATGAATGAGTTCCTAACAGAGTGACTGAACTGACAAAAGAGAACATAGATTCAGTGAATAAAACAAACATAAAAAAGTTCAAAATAAGAGGAAGTGATGAAAAATCTGAAAAAGAGTCTGATGATAGTGATAATGAGCCTCAATTAAGGAGAAGTTCAAGAAAAAGAGCTTGGAGATTGGAACGTGGCATTGTAGAACCTGAAAATAAGAGATCACGGAAAGGAGATAATTGGCCTAAAGGAAATGATGGACTGAAATTCAAATTAATTAACAAAGTTAAAAGTCTGAAAACTCTTCTTTATTCGGCATTTAAATAACACCATAAAAGTAAAATTTTTAAAATATTTTGACATTTCATTAAACAAACAGAAATAAAAGATAAATATACACATCAGCAACACACTAAATCCATCAGTTCAAACTAGGAGAAGGAAGCTAGAAGACAGTTTTGTTGTCCTTTCAGTACATTAACAATCATCATAATTCAATAGTGGACATTAACCTGACTGCGGTTCTTAGAAATTTTGTCACACAGAATAAAATCAGGGGATCTCTAGATGCTTTTAAAAAGACAAGACAATTAAGCAAAAGGGGGTGGTGATGGACAGAGTTTCTGAATTAAGCAGAATACTCTCACCCAGTCAAGAGATCAGGGCTTGATCCAACACCGTTTTTTAGCTCACTGCACCATCCCAGCTCAGAACCTGGCTATATGCAAATTAGTCTGTCCCTGGCCCAGTGCATCATGGGAACAGGGCAGACCAAACTACCAAGCCAATTTTTTCACTGGACGGAAACAAGCTTCCGGGACGTCTTCGGCCCGGCTTGCTTGAATCCTGATGGTGCAATGAGCAAGGGACTCACGTCTGAGTATACCCTTCCACGCTTATGGTGGACAAAACAATTAAGCAAAAGGGGGTGGTGATGGACAGAGTTTCTGAATTAAGCAGAATACTCTCACCCAGTCAAGAGATCAGGGCTTGATCCAACACCGTTTTTTAGCTCACTGCACCATCCCAGCTCAGAACCTGGCTATATGCAAATTAGTCTGTCCCTGGCCCAGTGTATCATGGGAACAGGGCAGACCAAACTACCAAGCCAATTCTTTCACTGGACGGAAACAAGCTTCCGTGAAAAAGACAAGGGCATCTCTCGCTGATCTAAAATTAGCCTTCTTTAAAAGATCTCTTAAAAAACGGCACCTAGGCATTAAATAAAAAGGGCATATTAGTACCAAATAAAGAGTATCCTGTGGAGATCGTTGATCGCAGCCGCAGGGACCCTTTGACTCAAGTAAATCAGTGAACCCCACGGGGTCAGCTAATAGATGGTGAAATAAATTGAGCCTAAAATGCGTTAATAAAAACCTATCGTGTGGGTTGTATATGAGGGCGAGATATGGCTCAAGTCCACTGCAAGATTTCAGTTGCACATATGCTTGGACAGTCTGCATATTATTTACTAGTGCTTCCCGTGTTTTCACTTTAAATTTAAGAAGCTTTCCAATTACTATTGCTTGGATCTGTTTCGTGATGCTCTGTGGGTTTGAAAACAGATTTCCACAGCCAATTCCCTCGAAGACCCCTTTCACATATTTTAGCCAGGGAATGGAACTACCTTTCTCCCTACCCAGACAGTCTAAGATTATTCGTTGGGTCAAGGTGGCTTCCTGGCTAACCCATAGTTTTAACCATGCTAAAGCAGGCCTCAGTTTTACTCTGTCTTCCAGGTACTTGCAGCCTAGTTCCTCATGTGCTATATAGGCTGATATGCCCTGAGGAACTTTAAGAAGCCTTTTCAAGTATTTATTTTCCTGTTTTTGCAGTGTGTCTACATTCGTCACCCCCCACAGTTCTGCCCCATATGCAACTTTAGCAACAGTGACTGATTTATACAAAGTCATCATTTGCTCTGGGGACCAGCTTCCCAAACGGCGACCAAAATTCATGATCGCACCAGAGCTAGCTGTTAACTTATTTCCATGGCCCTCAATCAAAGGTTTAAAAGTAAAATTTCTATCAAATAGAATGCCCAAGTATAAAAAAGTCTGTACTTTTACCAGACTTGTGGAGCCTATACTATAATTAAAATCTTTCCCCTTACGCTTTGGACCCACCTCCATGACATACAATTTTGTTAGATTTGCCGATAAATCTAGTCCCTTCATGAACTTGATGAACCCATCAATCAGACGCTGCAGACCTAGTGGCGTACGTGCCAGCAGGACCGCGTCGTCCGCGTAAAGGAGGACAGGCACTGGTTTATTTCCTATCCTTGGGGAATCCACTTGTAGGTTAATTAAAAAACTTTCAAGTCCGTTTATGTAAATGGAAAACAGGAAGGGTGCAAGGATACATCCTTGCCTCACCCCGCTTGAACAATTAAAAGAATCGGTCAGGCCTCCCTCCAGATTATACTTCACATTTGCAGTTGTTTTGTGGTGGAGGGCTATCAAAATGTGAATAAGACCACTGTCAACACCAAGACCCGAAAGTATAGCCCACAGCTTCGAACGATTTACGCAATCGAACGCAGCAGCCAGATCCATAAAAGCTAAATAGACTTTTTCCTTACTTGCTTCAGTATATTTTGTGATCAGTAAATATAAGTTTAAACACTGATCAGACATGGATCTGCCTGCCCTGAACCCATACTGTACTTCCGATAATATACAATTTTCTTCTTCCCAACACATACGGCGGTTCAGGATGGCCCTACCCATCGCCTTTGCAGTTACATCTATCAGGGAGATGGGCCTATAACATTGGGGGTTGTCCCTACTGCCTTCCTTATAAATCGGGACAATTATAGCCGTCGACAAAGAGCGTGTGAGACCCGAGGCTATAGCTGTATTTATAACTCTTGTCAGTATCGGGCCCCATAATTCGATCCTGCTTAAAAAGAGTTCTGGTGGGATCCCATGTTACAAGTCAAACCCTTTATGCTACCCTCAATCTCTTTTAAAGTGAAGGTGGTCAGTTCTACAGGCAACCTGCTCTCCTTCCATCTGGGTGCCTCGATTATATAGGCCACCAAAATGCTCCACCCATTGTTTGGGGAGTACAGTTGACCCTATACACGGGCTGTTCCCTTCTTGGAAACAGGGTCTGTCAATTATTGACCAGAACCCAGAGAGGTCCCTTTTTTCTGCTCCCTCGCGCAAATCTTCCCATATCTCAGTTTGGAGGGATTTTTTGCGGCGCTTAACTTCTTGTTTATAATTTAATCTGCAGCGCATGATCCTTAGCCCATCCCTTGGTTTTTGCTTAAGTGCTGCTCTAACATTGCGCTGAGCACGGGAACAACCTCTGTCAAACCATTTGGGCTCGGTTGATACCTTGCCCTTCCCCTTCGTAAACAATAGACTATCCACTAACCGTCCCATATTCTCAAAAGCCTCAACCAGTGGGGGCCCACTTACATCCAGATAAAAAAACACCTCCAAGTACATCGTGCCCTTAGTCACTAGTGAATTATAAAAACTTTCCCCATCCATTTTTGCCCATTTTAAACATCTACGTCTCCCTAACATCCGTTACTCTTCTCCACATTTCTTTGTTCCCTTGCGACAGTAACATTGTCATGATAAGGGGATTATGATCACTGAAAACGCTACACTCAATATTCAATTCTATTATTCTTTGTTTTATAGAGCGGGACACAATTACAAAATCGATGTAAGAGCAACACCCTCTTCCTTTAAACGTGGGATTCACTCCCCTTTCTGGGTCTAATGGTCTGAGGTCCATTAAATGTACCAGCTCAAGATTTCACACCATTGTGTTCAATTTGGTACCCTCTATTGTATGCTCAAAATGAACTCCCTCCTCAATATTAGAGGAGGACCAATCATCCATAAAGGGTATCAATTGCGGACATAAATGGCAGTTAAAATCCCCTGCGATTAACATTTGGGGGGCTAGAACATCCGTCAACTTCTCTAACTGTGTGCTTAACCGTTCTTCCAGTTCCTCCAGTCTGCTCCCCCCTACATTATAAAAATGTACAATAATTAGATTAAGGTCCCTCGTTTTCAGCTGTACCGACTTCCATTTCAGGTGCTTCCATACTCCTTCTAACGTCAGGCGGACCCACAGTAAAAGACCCCCTCTCGCTCTCCCTATTCTTGATCTAACTGCTGGGATGCTGAACAACTTATAACCATCCAGATTGAAATTAGTTGGATTCACTTCCCAGGTTTCCTGGGTGCAAAGTACATTATATTTATTTACGTAATCCAACCATTCTTTATTCTTGAATTTGGCTGAGAGACCCGCCACATTCCAAGACAGAAGTTCTAATGTGTTCCACTGACTTAGTGTTAATGGTTCTTTAACTAACTGGGATCCACTAACTAATTCTGGTATAGGTGTTGCTACTGATGGAGCGTTGCCCGCCCTATTACCACCATTCTGAGTTTGCTGTCAATCACAGTCTGAAAGCCCAGACAGGGCCTCAAACCTGTTATGTAGCCTTATGTTCCATGTGATGTAATGATTCTGTGCCTCATTCCCTACTGAGTATCCCCATTGTGGTGTCTGTGTTGGTGCATAAAAGTACATGAGAGGGAGTGGTTGGATTCGGGACATTGGATTTTTCTGTGCCCTATTACAAATGTATTCCACACATTTTGTGTCCCTGAAATTAATGATAATTCAGTCCCCCCCTAGTGACTTGACCCGCCTACCCACCCTGTTGACTCTTCTAGCAAACAATATCTCAGCACACATATGGAGTGGTAAAGGATGATTTTCATTGAGCCAGAAAATACACTTGTTTTTTAACTCCATATATGTTTCTCTCTTTCCTTGCTCAAGCGATGGCACCCCTGTTAAGATTACCACATAGGGGGCCGAGTCTGTGGGTAGATCTATTGTTTGCAGGTTGGATACAGGACGGGTTGTAGGCGGTTTTGACACCAACAGGGTTTGGACTGCAAGTGGTTGTTGTAATACAGGGTTACTACCCCCCAACACCTTCCCTACCTAATTGTTCCGATTGGGTAACCCCTGCCAAATTAGTCCTGTGCCCCATGACACTGGCTGCCACCTGGCTATTTACAACAGACGGGGGCTATCAATTGTAAGAACATTAGAATTTATGGGAACATTAGCAATGGTATTAGTACTGGTACGCTCAATACTTGGTCCTGCCACTTTTGGCTCTGCACAATGACGCTCACTGCCCTGGTTACCCCTTGTTTGTGCTGATGCGAGCAAAAGTTCCACGCACACCAATCTCGATTCCATCCGGTCCAGTCTATCGTGAATCGGATGAATAGCCTTTTTCACAATGTTTTCCAGTCTTTTCCAGAAGGAGGGGTCTGGCTCATCCACTACTGTACCCTCCTTGTTTAACAATCCATTGACTCCTTCATTTACCAGTACCAACTCATGTGGGCTTAGTGAGGTGCTAACTGTCAAGCTCTCTTTGGTCATCGCCTCTTTAGCTTTTTTTGCCTTTCTTTCTGCGGCTTGCGTTTGTGCACCTATGCGTTTCCTTTTTAGCGTTAGCGGCCCCTGCAGTGACTTACCAACCCAGTTTTGGCACTTCTAGCTGATCTGGTCTTTATATTTGGTGACGGGTGCCTTTTTGAAACATTGCTTCTCTGTGGCCCAGTTGCTACGATGTTTTCAACTGGATCCAGGGTGACAAGGGACTCTTCTGGATAAAAAATACGACTTCCCTCTTTCCCCTCACTGAGGATCAGTGTATCCTGGGGGTCAGTCATACAGGTAACAGGCAATTTTACCCTTGCCAGAATCCCCAGCGATGACCGCTTATCCAATAAATTGTCAAGGGATAACCTCTTTTCGGTCAATTCAATGTCTTTTGCCAGTGCGCTAGACACTCTGATCAAAAAGTTGTCCAGGGTGCCCATTAATGTGCTTCTTCTGCCATTTACTCCTATGGGTGGTGATATAGCCATTGTGAGTTAACTTGCAAAAGTGTCTGCGACAAGATGACTCTTGTTACTGCCCACACTAGATCACGCGAACAAAAGGGTAAATACAAAGAGTCACTAACCTCTTTTCGAAAGGCTGTAAATCTGGGTTTTTTGGGGGGGGTGGCCCGTCCCGTCCTTGCCCGGTCTTGAACGGGCTTAAACAGGCCCGCCCTTGGCCCATGCTTCGCCCGGCTCGTCCCGCGTGCGTCGCGCGATGCGCGTTGATGATGGCGGTTTTGAGCACCTGTGGAGGGTGTGTCGGGAAGGTGTCTCCCTGCCCAGGTGGGTTGTGTGCAATGGAGTTCTGCCTTCCTCTCTGTCCGCAAAGCCCCCAACAGTGAGCGTTTCCCGCGGAGCGGGATACACGAGAAGTGATGGAAAGATGCAGCAGTAAGGTAGGGGAGCGTGATTCTCCACTGTTTCGTGACCCCCTCAGCTCTGTCAATCCGCTAGTCTCTCTGTTTGTAGTTAAAAGTCAAGAAGAATAAGTAAATGAGATAACAAGCCAAAATGAGCTATTGGAAGAAAAAAAAGAGATTTTGCAGAGACCAAAAAGAGTAAGGAGACCAAATCAAAAGTACAAGTCACCTGAATGGACCTATGTGATGTTGCCTACAATAGAGGAAATAGGTAGCAGCTAAGAGAATCTGAAACGTGAAAGTAAAGAAAAAGGAAGTGAGTAAAAGTGAAATAAAGAGACAAAGGATTACTTACATTTGGAAACAAAAGAGAAAGATAAGAAGAAAAGAGAAAAAATAAGAACTTGAGTTTGATAAAAGAGACACAATTGTTAGTGCCAAAAGAGTTGAAAAGATAAAGTAAATGAAAAAAAAGGAAAAGAAAACCAAAATGCCTACTAATGATGTACGAAAAATCGAAATGTGCTATATTTAGAAAATGGTGTAGAATGTGGTTAATATGTACAGGATTATTAATGGTAGTATGGTTAATATTAGCTATTGTGGTTCCTTTTAGACCTGAATTTGAGAATATAAAGACAAATGATAGTGCAAAAGAGAAGGTTTATGAGTCAAAGAGTAATGTGAGACATGGATATAATCCTGATTTGCATATAGATAATTTAATTAGCGACTTTTCTAAAAACACCTTTTCCAAACTTTTGTCTGAATATGTAAAGACGATGTACGCAGGTGACTGCTGCATTTGTATGAAGTTGCCTGCATTTGCATCAGAGGGCATGACTTACCGTCACCTCCCTTTGACGTATGGAGTTACTTGTAGTGTGTTGTCTTGTTTGTTTTACAAAACAGGTCAACTTGAGTATTATTATTCTAATTCTGATGACACTTTTGCAAAATTGAAAATAGTACCTGAATTGAACAAATTAAACCTGGCAAGGTATTTGGTGAATATTTTCTGGAAACACAAGAACTGACTTATGATTATACGTTCAAACATAATTTAACTTGTAAAATGCGCAATGAAGATAAAGCCTTTTGGATATGGTAGAGGAAAGGAGAATCCAATACAAAAGAAAAGCAACTGCAAAGAAACCTAAATCAACAATGTGGGCCTTTGAGGATGAAAACCTTGAAGGAAATTATGTGAATGTGGCAATAAGTATCGGTACACCACAAATAGGGAAATAATGTATTCGGAGAGACAACACATTACATGATAATTATTTTGTGGGTGCAAGTCAATGTGAAGATACTTATATTTTAAAAGGTGGGTGGGGTTTTAAAGGTGGTGACAGTCTTGTTTTCCATGGTATTTATTACTTATGTGGTAACACAGCTTATTATAGATTACCCGACCATTGGTATGGATCCTGCTTTGTAGGTCTGGTCTTTCCTAAAATTTTCCATGTAGATAGAGGAACTAATGGAATACATGAAATAGGTAAACCATTACCCGTAGAAGAAGGGAGAGTGTATTAGAAATAATAGGAAAAGTTTTTGGAGCATTGATACCAGCAGTGGGCACATCTTTTAATGCAAACAAAATTCGAAAGTTGTCAACAATAGTTGATCGTTAATCAACAGATACTGCAGCAGGATTTTTAATGGTAAACACAGAAATGGTTGCTAAGAGAGCGATGGTGATGCAAAATAGACTTGCTCTTGATATAATATTGGCAAAACAAAGGAGGAGTCTGTGGAATTTTGAAGGTACAACACTGTTGTACCTACATTCCAGATAAAAGTCAAAATATTCAAAGGTATATTACAAATATTACAGAGCTGCATAAAGAAGTTGCTCCATTGGAGGTTGACGGTGTTCTTGAGAAACTTGGTGCAAGTTTTTCAGTTGTAAAGAAGTGGTTTCTTGAAATAGGTGAATTAATAATAGGGAACGTATTAATTCCACTGACTGTAATGATAGTAATAGTATTAATCCTAAGATTAAGTTGTAAACTTAGAAATAGAAGGAACGTTAGAAAATCTATAAAAAGGAAAGTTGAAGAAAGCAAAGAAAGAGAACGTGAGAAAGGAGAAACAGAGCTAGAAGATTTTAAGGAAAAACTGTATAATGATTAAAGAACATGAAAGATACAAGAGTTTAAAGAAATACTAACTGAAAAGAACCTGAAACATGTTTTTGAAAAATTCTACACATTTTTTTATTTTATGTGGTGATAAATCACCAAAGGGGGAAATTGATGGAGCGAGGCTGTAGCAAAAAGTTTTGTATACCCCTCGTAAAATCATTTTCTCATAACCATAATATGTGCTAATCGAGTGAAGTTAACTAACCAACAGAAAGAAAAACACACACACAGAAAAGTACACATGGAATACTAATTTGCTTGTGTTGCAAATCATAATACATTAATCTTGTGAATTGTCATACTAATATAGTGCAATAAAGCTTTAAATTAACTAAGCTATGCATGTATACTTATTGTAAGTATTCATTTGTGGCCAAAATGGAGGAGAAATGGTAAGAAACAATGCCTATGTGTAGCTTAAAAAGCTAGGTAACTACAAACAGGGTATACTTAGAAAGGTGGGAGGTAAACAGAAGGGCTTTACTTCAAAATCTAACGTTTAATTGTGTTTGTTTTCATAATAGTTCCTGTTAAGGTCTATGCAGCCTGAGTAAAAATGGAGGTTTTGAGAGACTCCAAGAAAGTATATTCTACGCATGCGCGACTGCACTCAAGAGATATATGAGCAGCTTGTGCCTGGCTGCTGATGTCAAGGCCAGTGTGACCTTAAAAGCAGAATGGTGCCAAGAGGGAATGTCCGAGTTGTTTTCTCATAACCATAATATGTGCTAATCGAGTGAAGTTAACTAACCAACAGAAAGAAAAACACACACACAGAAAAGTACACGTGATACTAATTTGCTTGTGTTGCAAATCATAATACATTAATCTTGTGAATTGTCATACTAATATAGTGCGATAATGCTTTAAATTAACCAAGCTATGCATGTATGCTCATTGTAAGTATTCATTTGTGGCAAAAACGGAGGAGAAATAGTAAGAAACAATGCCTATGTGTAGCTTTAAAAGCTAGGTAACTACTAACAGGGTATACTTAGAATGGGGGGAGGTAAACAAGGATTTTACTTCGAAATCTAACGTTTAATTGTGTTTGTTTTCTTAATAGTTTCCGATATGGCTGCTGATGTCAAGGCCAGTGTGACCTGAAAATCAGAATGGTGCTAAGATGGAATGTTCGAGTTGTGAGCCTGGGAAAGTTGACCGAAGTGTCAGTATAAGGACAAAATTGATATTTTGCAATATGAACTATGAACGCATGAGAATTATGGAAGTGACTTGGCGAAAAGTTAGACAATGAGGAGATGAGGTGATCTTCATCCACCCCTCGAATGGACCAATGAAAATGAAGTGTGGATCCTAAAAGTTTCAAATTTTAGTTAGATAGGTAGGGAAAAAGGGTATAAAAGAGGCTGTTTGGAAGAGAGAAAAAAGGCTTGCTCTGAATTTCTTTGGCACCACGACATGCTGTCGGACTGATCGATTTTTGGGTGCAAAGACTTTGACATTTTCCTGACTTTAACTTTTGATGGGACAGAGACTTGATGGGAGGTGAACATCGAGGAAGATAGAGAGGCTGTCTTTGGGAACTTTGCTGTTTAATCTTGATTCCTTTTTTCCAAGAAGATGGGTAATATGTCTTTGAATTTTATCATTTCTGAACTATTCTGAGAATGAATGTAAACTAATTAAATTATTCTTATCTCTTACTTGAAGTGATTTAAGAAATGCCTAACTAGATTTTCCGAATAAACATTAAAACTTCCAAGCATAAGGTCATGCTAGAAAACTTAAAGAGAAAAATTAAATAAATGGAGAATTAAGCGGGTCTTGTTGTCCATCAACTAACTTTTACTAGCTGATCCATTGGCCGAATAGTGGGGTGCTTTAAATTCTGTTTTATGATATCTAAATACCATGGTGACATTAATAAAATGCATATGTATATAATGTATAGAATTTAACTTTTAGATGAATTAGGGTACTCTGCTATCCAGCAGCTCGTCCTCTGATTTGCACCAATATCAGGAGTAGTGTGATTAGTGTGAATGAATGACTTGCGGTGTTATGGGCCTCACCGACGAATGAAGTGTGCTAGCTCCTGGGTGTTCCGTAATGGTTTGAGAGTTGTTTGAGAGCAGCGCTGTATCACTTTCCACTGGCCCTTATTAGAATCAGGTAATATGGTAGAGTCTGGCAGTTTGACCCCAGGTAATGGGAAGAAGGGTGTGACAAACTCCTTTTGGGAAGTTAGAGGCTTCTGAAAATCTATTGGTAAAGTCAGAAAACAAAGAGTTGTTGTTAGGCAGACTACAGCTGGAGATTTTGAGATTATATAAAGCAAATGATGGAGGACATTAAGTGCAGATTTTCGTGTATTGGGTAGGTTGCCATTAAAAGTGTAGAGATAGCACTGTTGTGACTTGAATTGTTACTCTGCATCCTTTCCCTTATTTCCCTGTGCCCCCTCTTTCCCTGTGCCCTGCTGCTCAGCCAGTATGAATGTGATGTAGTGAAATGCTGGAGTGCTTGGTGGTGTAGTGGAATGCTGGAGTGTGATGGAGCGAGTTTCAGAAATAATTTTATTCTGGCTCGTGAAGTTCAATCTCTTGTAACATGAACTAATACATTAATGAGTTATTGCACGATTTGTTGTACTAAATCAATCTAGATTAAAATTCTACATTGCATTACACACGGGACTAATGTTAATGTGCTCATGTTGCATTTGCGAGTGTGTTTTATAATACATAACTAATGTTGTTTTGTCTGTCCTATTGTCTTTGTCCACATTAAATGCGGCTGATTAATTAATGGCATGTGCTCATTATATGTGTGCTTTTGTCTATGTTGTGTCTGTTTATCTTTTTCAGATATATGAAGAATCCTGCTGGACATTATGAAGAATGGTAGATTTTAAATGTGCTGCTTTTCTGTGAGCTTCTGCTAGGTGACTTATATTAATGGGTTAACATTAGCAATGGAGGGTGGGTAACAGAATGACTTTCATTACTTGAATTAATTATTCTTTTATGTTTGTTTGAATACTAGCCGGAGTGAAAGGCTTGAGGCCTAGTTCTGGAGAATGTTGGTTAGCCTGACTGAGAAGAGCCAAGCACAGCCATGTTGAAGCTTTTTCACAGAAACTCTTCTCTGAATGAACTGAAGCTATATGGAGGAGGCAGACTCTGCATACAGAGAGTGGATAAACACCTCGATGGATCATCTCATCCCCATAAAATGCTCAAGGCCCAAACGAGACTACTCTCATCCTTGGTACTCGGAGATGCTTGCTGATACCAAAAAACAATGTAAACGGCTAGAACGTATTTGGAGACGTTCGTACGACCCGCTGGCCAAAAGCGAGTTTAGGCTGGCCACTAAAGCATACCACAAACTTATAAGAAAAAACAAAGCCACATACTACACTGATCTGATCACGTCTAGTACCAACCGCTCCAAAACTATCTTCTCCCTGGTAAAAGAAATGACCAAGGCCCCGGACGGTATGGGCAACCAGATAGTGTCAGATACACAGTGTGAGGAACTATCCTGCTTCTTTATTAATAAGGTCAAAGGGATATACGACTCACTACAACTAGATGGCCCCCTGGGGATTTCCAGTCCTACTAGTGATCAAGCTATTCTCTCTCACTCCCTCTCTATTATACCATCTTTAGAGTGGACAGAGATGGAACATCTTACACTTAGATTAAAATCAGGATCCCCAGACGACCCTATTAAACCTGAACTTTTCAGATCTCTACGTGATTCCGCCCTGCAGGCTGGACGAGACTTGATCAATAAGTCCTTTCAGCTAGCCTCGATTCCTAAATCATGGAAGCATGCCAAAGTGGTGCCTCTCTTGAAGAAACCATCTTTAGACATCTCCCGGCCTGACAGCTACCGCCCCATATCACTGCTTCCCTACCTTGCAAAAGTGGCAGAAGCACATGTCAACCACACCTTGACTACCTACCTGGAGTCCAATGGGATCCTGGATGAGTCCCAAAATGGGTTCCGTGCGAACCATAGCACGGAATCGGCCTTGCTAACAGCTACAGAACATCTAAAAGCTTCATTGGATATGGGCGCAACCTCCATTCTGATTCTGCTGGATTTGAGTGCGGCTTTCGACACGGTCTCCCACAAGATACTGCTTGAGAGACTGTGGGAGATCGGAGTCAGGGAAACGGCCCTGGATTGGTTCGTGTCATTTCTATCTGACCGTACCTTCCAGGTGCACACCCCACGTACTCATCCAGTAGGCTCCCCCTTGAATGTGGGGTGCCTCAGGGGTCTGCGCTCAGTCCCACATTGTTTAATGTGTACGTACGCTCCCTGGCCGTGATGGCCCGGGAACGTAAGATACAATTAATATTGCCTAATGCTTTTGTTTCCTGCTATGGTGTGTCTCTCTGGATGAGCGCCGGGATGCCCAAGGGTAACCACACGCGATATAAAACTCATTAATAATAATAATAATAATAATAATAATATCATATGCGGATGATACACAACTTATCTTTAACTTCTCCAACAACAATGTGACAGACCAAATGAAGTTTCAAGAAGACATTTTGGCCATTTCTAAATGGCTATCTAAAAACTGTCTTCAATTAAACTCCTCCAAAGCAGAGGTACTTCTGATTGGCAATGGCACACAGACATGGGATGAGCACTGGTGGCCTCCTGCGCTGGGACCAGCTCCCATACCCAAGGAGCTGGTAAAAAATCTAGGAGTAATGTTTGACAACTCGCTCAATTTAGACTCCCATGCCAAAAAAGTGGCGGGCATCTGCTACGGGCATCTGCTACGGGCACCTGCGCTCTCTCAGACCCATCTTGGGGTTCTTCGAACCCCCAACTCGCAAACTCATAGTCCAGGCGTCAGTCCTTTCTCACCTGGACTATTGCAATTCTCTCATGCTAGGATCCAACACGACTACAATAAATAGGATGCAAAGAGCGCAAAATGCCGCTGCTCGTGTTTTATTTGCTCTGCCCAAAACCTGTCACACTTCCCCTTTTCTTCGGCGATTACATTGGTTGCCTATAAAGCAACGCATTCAATTCAAAACCCTCTGTCTTACCCATAAAATCTTGTATAGCGCTGGCCCCCAAACTCTTCAAGGACTATGCTCCTTTTATACCCCTACGCGCGCACTTCGCTCAGCGGACCTTTTCTTAGCACGTACCATTAAGATACGGAGGAGCAGAGCTGGTGGCCGCTCCTTCAGGTATTTGGCCCCTAAACTTTGGAATTCCATCCCCTTAAAAGCTCGAGCCACCTCAAATCATCTGTTATTTCGCAAACTTATAAAAACTTGGTTGTTTGCATCCATCTAATACACCCTCTGTCGCATTAGTGGTAGGCATGTCCGCAAGCGCTGGGGTAGACATGCGCTATACAAGATTACGTAACATAACAAGCTCAAACAAAGACATTTGTGCAAGATGTGCTCTGAAAGTTATTTTTCCAAGGCTAAGGAAATGACAAGAGACAGTTTGGCCGAGCCATGGAGGAAATTGTGAACTGATTTCAATTATTGTATCAATCTTTCGGAAGCTGGAGTCGCTTCACGTCAAAGAACAATGACAAGTGACGTTATGGTATTCTGAAGCGGTGGCTCTCGATGGCCTGACGGTCGGCAACCAATCAGGTGAAATATTACTTTTAGTTAGATTAGGGAGTTTGAAAGGTATAAAAACTTGGCCCATTGAGGGGAGCGGGGCTGACTGTTCCTGAGGGCGAAGTGCTGTCCGATTTCCCTTGGACACGTAAGAACAACAAATGCATTTCTAAATGTCTTTTTCTTTACAGGTCAGAAAGTTTTATTTAGGGAAATAGGGTTAATGCTTGTTTAAATTCATTAATTCTGGGCAATTTTGAAGTGCCAGACTTTTGTGCCAATAAACTAATAGATGGAACTGATTTAATAAAAATGTTTGCTTTAATAAGTGAGCTAATAAAATGATGGAAACAGAAAATTTGAACCTTTAAAAATAAAAGACTTAAAACGTCAAGCTGGTCTTGATTATTTTAGTCGTTACCATCAGTTAATCCATTGGCCATAGTGGTCTAGTTAAATGTTTTTCTTATAAAACTTAGGTTTGAAATGTTATACTGCAGTTGTATATAATGTATTTAAAATGTTAGGATAGTGTGATTAATTAGGCCACATGATTCAGTAGCCTGTTATTCTGTCTCAGTTATATGGGCCTTGGTATAAATTAGTATGGTGAGTATTAGGTAGTAAATAATAGTGCTGTAGAGACAGAATTTTTATAGTGGCGCTGGATCAAGTGCTTGGTAATGTAGTGGTTTGCTGGAGTGCTTGGTGATGTAGTGGAATACTGGAGTGCTTGGTGATGTAGTGGAATGCTGGAGTGCTTGGTGATGTAGTGGAATACTGGAGAGCTTGGTTATGTATTGAAATTCTGGAGTTCCTGGTGTGGTTGAGAGTGTCAGATGGAGTGTGTGGGCTGAGCAGCAAGGTTGCTGCACCTGGTGGGGCTATTTGCTACTTACTTAACAGCTTACCAGTAATCTTAATAGATCAACGTCCTCTACACTACTGCTACCCGGACAGCCTTCTGTAACAACAAGCACACACTGTGATCTTGGGTCACATTCTGCCACTGGTGTGGCTTTCAGTATGGTGCGGCCTTTGCATACCCAGCGTCTTCAGTAATCTGCTTGGCCTTGTTTCAAAGACTCCATCTAGGATGAGCGTCAGGTGGTGTTTGGGAATGGTAGTAAGCATTTAGCAGCGTGATGATACATTATTATGTACATGCCAAGTTATTTGACTTGTGCAATGCCCAACATATTTGTATGTGTGTGAACTAATTGGAGGGATTGGGTGCTTTTGCACTGAAATCCTCATGCTACCTGTTGGAAATCACCATTGTTTTGGGGTGTTAAACCTTAGGGACCCAATAAACCTACTCGCCATAGAGGTTGTGTCCTGGACCTGCCTACAGATTGCCTGCATTGCCTAACCGAGATACCGTCACATGTGAGTACCTCCTTTCTCTCTCTGGAGAGTGGGCATTGAACAAGGATCCTCGCATACTAGGACTTGATCTCCGCAACTTCTTTCACCATCCTCAGGCTACTATCACCTACCATGGGCCCTAGCCCCTCAATGCAACAGTCCCTTACTCAGCTGGGCACTGGTAGTCCCAAAAACCTCTGACTTGTATGGTTGGGGTGGATATGCTTTGTGTTAGAAATGGGGTCTCTAGTTGTCAGTCAGTGGTTTGCACCCTATCCAAGTAGGGATCCTGTAGTGGACTGGTGTTTTATGGGGATGTTGTATAAGTCATCGCATTTGTGCATGTCATCGCAATTGTAATGTTCTAGGTTGGAATGTAATGTTGTCCTTGAAGTGTGTGTTCCCGTGGATTCGATCGGCTGTTGGTGACCGTGATCCGAGGGAACACACTGCTCCGCACCGTGGCTTAAGAAACCTGTTATCTAAAATAAAGAAGAGTCAACTCTTATTCTACCTACTTCTACGTGGAGTTCCTTCTTTTAACATTTGGCGCCGATTTGAATTTCTTTTGCCACCTGCAAGTTTCTTGCTGGAAACCGCACCCGTCATCTTGTCGTTTCGAAGGCGGAAACATTTGGTGTTACATCTGAACTGGAGCCGGATTTTGGACGTAACAATAAAGCTGGTAGGATTCATTTTTTGCTCAGTTTATTGAAATCCGAGATCTGGAGGTAGTTGGTGGCTCGAGCGGAGGCTCGCGCTGAGGCTAACGGCTGGAGCAGTGTGCGTGTGACTTGTTACGTCACAGTAGCGTTTTGCGCAAAGGATCCTGGGAGGAGGCCGGGAAAGTGTGCTTACGCCGATCACGTAATGGAGCGGCCATTTTCTTCTGAATGTGTCTACAGTTTCACTGGCAACGTGCTGCGTGCCAAACTTGGATTTCTTTGTGTCTGGATGTCCGAGTACTTCGCCTCTGGATCTCTGTGTATCGCGGTGATACACACACCTGTTTTGGGCAATTCTAAAATTCAACACGGTGATTCTGACTCTATTTGTTCAATTTTGTGTTGTTTTTATTTTATCCTTTTGTGCTAAGAATTCTATCTGGAACAATTTAAAGCACTCTGTTCATCCTTCAAAGGTATTTAGGGTCAGAATCTTTGAATTTCTGGGGTTAAGTCACTGTCAGGTTTCAATTTGAAATAACATTATTTTATTTATCTACAATTTTTGGATAATTGAAAGATGGCTTTGAACCAACAACAAATTAGTCAACTTACACAACCTCCTCCATTTTTGGCAAATCCGGATAAGCCAAACCTTATTTGGTCTGAGTGGTTTGGACTTTTTGAAAATCATATAGTAGTCATAGATGCAACAGAATATTCTCCTGAAAGGAAATATGCTCTTCTTTTTGGCAGTTTGGCTGCTCAGCGTATTTTTCAGAGTTTCCCTCCTATTCCTCTTCCACCTGGTCAGTCTGGCTCTGGGGATAGACGTTGGAATGTCTATTTGGAGCCTATAGAGAGGCTTAAAAAACAATTTTCTGAAACACCTAACATTATGCTGGAGCGACATAAGTTTTATAAACGAAAACAAAACGAAGAGGAGAAAGTAGAGGACTATATTTCTGCATTGAGAGTATTAGCTATAACTTGTGAATTTGGTCCATCAGTTGATGATATGATTAGGGACCAATTTGTTTTTAATTGTTCTTCACATAAAATAGAGGAAAGGATTTTAAGTTGTAAAAATCCTCCTCTTTCGGAAGTAGTTGACTTGGCTCTGGGCATCGAAAGGTCCACTATTTCTACTAAAGCTTTGCAAGCTAGTGCTACTAAAGTTAATGTTGTTTATCAGCAAGAAGATTCCGTGTATGTGGGGATTCTGGCTATAGGTGGAAAGGTCATTGAAAAGAAACCAACTACTCCTTCAATGTCAGTTCAAATAAAGCCTCAAATTTTTTGCTTCAGATGTGGATCAAAATTTCACATTGGTAACTTTCCTAATTGCCCTGCCTTAAACAAGTGGTGTTCTAGTTGCAAAAGGTTTGGCCACTTTCAAAAGTTCTGTAAGGCGCAAAAGAGAGTAGTTCAAATCAGTAATGTGAGCAGCAATTTTGAGTCCTGTTCAGAAGATTTTGACAATTTGCTGCTAACTCTGGATCATAAGGAAGATCTTTTGGAGATAAATGGTCCTTTTTGCGAAGCATTGATTGATGGAATTCAGACAACAGTGACGGGTGATTCATGTTCCCCGATAACAATTTTACGTGACTCTTATTTTTATGACAATTGGGGAAAAGAAGTTCACTTAACTCCTCCTGATATTAATCCAAAGGCGTTTGGAGTAAAGGACATTGACATGTTGGGGTTCTTTTTGTCTAAGGTTGAAATTCTTGGCCGATGTATTATGACAAAAGTGTATGTTGCAATTAAGGGAAAAAATATTGTGGGGTGGAAGGACCTCGCAAAAATGGGCTTGTATTTGGTTCCAGGGGATGAGAATCCCATTAAGGTGAGGGATTAGGAGGTCATGAGTGTGGGAAGTTCGGAAATTGACTGTAAGCGCTTACTTGAAGATTTTAAGGACGTTTTTAAGGATCAAGTAGTGTGCATTAAGAATTTTAGTCATACAATCAGACTGGTTCCTGACGCTCAGCCGGTCATGCATAAGGTACGTCCTGTACCGTTGAGTGCTAGGGGGGAGTTGAAGAAAATGTTAAATGACATTTGTGATCAAAAAATTATTCAACCTACAGAGTCTTCCCAATGGGTCGCCCCGATTGTCGTGGCGAGGAAGAAGACTGGGGAGATTAGGCTCTGCGCAGATATGAGGGGGTTGAATAAAAATATTGTGGTGGATTGCCACCCTCTTCCTAAGATCCACGAACTTTTGGCCAATTTGGGGGGGGCTATGTGGTTGTCCCTTATTGATTTAAAGTCTGCCTACCACCAGATTCCTTTGAGTGTGGAGTCTTAGGAACTTACTACGTTTGTTACACCTTTTGGTGCGTATAAGTTCCTGAGACTCCCTTTTGGGTTGGCCTCGGCGGCAAGTCTTTTTCAGAGGTTGATGGACTCTATGTTCAAGGGAATGGTGGGGGTCCAAGCTTACTTGGACGATATACTGATTTTTACAAAGAACCGTGATGAGCATTTAACTCTTTTAAAAAGAGTTCTGGGCACTTTGGAAGGCAATGGAATGACGATCAGGGCTGACAAATGTAAGTTCGGTGTGAATGAACTTGATTACTTGGGGCATATGATTTCTGATAAAGGCATTAGTCCAACGTTTTCAGTTATTAGAGCTCTGAAAGATGCTAATCCTCCTACTGATAAAGATACTTTACGCTCTTTCCTTGGTCTAGCTGAATACTATGCTAGGTTTGTGTGCAATTATGCTCAGATGGTTGAACCTCTTCGCTGTCTGCTTAAGAAGGGTCAAAAATGTATCTGGTCGGAGGAATTGAACAGTGTTTTTGAGAAAGTAAAAGATCTAGTCATTTCTGCGAAGGCTCTGCATGCTTTCCGTGATGACTGTCCTTCAATGATCACCGTGGATGCTAGTTTAAATGGGCTAGGTGCAGTTCTTAGTCAAAATGTAAAGGGTCATGAGCAAACTGTTGCTTTCGCATCAAGAGCACTTAAGCCTTTTGAAAGAAATTATAGCACAATAGAGCGGGAGACGCTTGCCTGTGTGTGGGCGATGCAGAAATTTAAAATGTATATCTGGGGAAGGAAATTTCAGATTTTGACCGACCATAAGCCTCTGTCTTTCATTTTCAACAAAGTTTCAAATACCAATTCTATGTCCGCTAGGTTGACAAGGTTGGTTTCAAAGCTGCAGGAGTTCAATTTTGACATAAAGCATATTCAGGGTAGTAAGAATTTTCGTGCAGATTGTCTGCCCAGAATGCTGATGGATAAGGATGATGCGGAGAATTTTGAGGAGGATGATGTTGAATGTGTGGCGATGCTGGACACTGTAGAAGGTTGTGGTTTCTTTTATTTCTGAAGAAGACTGGAGTAAGGCTTCTCTGGATGATTTAGTTCTAACTAAAGTTTTGAACTGCTGTAAAAATGGTTGGCCTGAGGTGAGGAATCTTTCTGGGGATTTAAAGAATTTTGCTTTGGTTTTGGATGAACTTTCTGTAAAGGATAACTTTGTTCTTAGAGGGGATAAATGTGTGCCCCCGTCTAAATTGAGGGAAGTAGTTATTAAGATGGGTCATGAAGGCCACCTTGGTGTTACCAAAACTTGTATGAAAATTAGACAGCATTATTGGTGGCCGGGGTTGGAAGCTCAAGTTAGAGGACTTATTGATGGTTGTGAAGAGTGCTTGCTTTCTGATAAGCACTGGAAGATTCCGAAGTTGTCACTTCATCCTACTGAATTTCCTGAGCAAGCTTGGGTTAAGGTGGAGCTGGATTTTTCCGGGCCTTATTTAATTCTCCCTGAGGTGTGTAGGTATTTGATTCTGGCTGTTGACTATCATTCCAAATGGATGTATTATAAGTTTGTTGACGCGCCTAATACTGAGAATACAATCTTGTTTTTGAAGAAATTGTTTTTGGTTGAAGGGGCTCCTAGGTGTTTAGTCACTGATAACGGAACGCATTTCATGTCGGAACGGATGTGTTCGTTTTTGGGGTGTCTGGATATTAAGCATTTGAAAGTTGCTAAGTACTCCCCCGCTTCTAATGGTTTGGTGGAACGTGGTAATAAGATTCTTAAGGAAGGGATCCAGACTGCTGTGGCTTCTGGTTTGGATGTCAGTTCATTTTTGGAAGAGAAAGTTTGGAGTTACAATGTGTCTCCGCATTGCACCACTGGAGTAACTCCCTTTGAGTTACTTAGGGGTAGAAAAGTTAATTCCTTACTTCTCCCTTCTTGGTTGGCCGATAAGAATGAGGTGAAAGTGCTGGCTTCTGGTGTCTTGGAGAAGGTGGTGCGTAGTCAGGCTCTGATAAAAAAGCGTTTTGATGGTAAAGGTTCAGTGGATGATGTTGATATTTCTGTTGGTGATTGGGTGTTATGCAGGAAACCCTTTAACGTTAAGAAAGGTGAGTCTCATTTTATGACCCAATTCAGGTTTGTAAGGTTAGTTAAGGAGCTGTTTTCCTCAACGGTAGAGGTTGGTGGAATAAGAGACAGCTAGTCAAGTTGCGAAAAGATTGAGTTAATTTTAAAAAGGAAAAAGAGTAGTTGTTCTAATGAATTGGAATGGACTTTTTGGTTGCAAAATCAAAGTGGTGGTAATGTTGTTGCTGCTCCTGCTCAGTGCGTGAATGGCAGTGCTTTTGTTGTCCCATCTTCAAATTCTGCTGTTCCGGTGGAAAGGAATATCATGGGGGACAGGTCTGCTAGAAGTGGACGCACTATTAGATTACCTGCTAGGTTTGCTGATTTTGTTACTTATTGAACTTTATTTGTTGCTTTTCCTTATGTGTTTTTTTTTATATAAAGGGGGAGGTGTTGTAGTGGACTGGTGTTTTATGGGGCTTCAGGGAATGTTGTATATGTCATCGCATTTGTACATGTCATTGCAATTGTAATGTTCTAGGTTGGAATGTAATGTTGTCCTTGGAGTATGTGTTCCCGTGGATTCGATCGGCTGTTGGTGATCATGATCCGAGGGAACACACTGCACCGTGGCTTAAGAAACCTGTTATCTAAAATAAAGAAGAGTCATTTCTTATTCTACCTACTTCTATGTGGAGTTCCTTCTTTTAACAGATCCTCACTCTAGTCAGGGTAAGTTACACCCACAGAATAACACAGACTAACCAGTGCTCGCCCCCTTGGTAGTTTTGCAAGAACAGTCAGGCTTGTCCTCAAAAGAAATGTGTATAGTATTTGTACAAACACACAGACACACACACAGTACCACAGTGAAAACCCCACAAAAGGACACAAATGCGACTAATGGACAGGTTTACCCTGGGTGGAATTTTTTTTCAAAATGAATCACTTAATTGACGCTAAACAATATTGATTCAGACACTAAATGATGAGGAAAACAGTTTGCTTTTATGCAGGCTCGTTATGGTGTGTAGTTAAAAGCTCTAATATACACGTGTTTCAATGCAGTATTCAGCTAAGCAATGTTATGACACTCCATGGCAAAATAAATGCACCTGCATGAGATTCGATGTTGATTAAAATTGTCACCATCTTTCCGTTTAAAAGAGCAGCAACATAATTATACACAATAGTTTCCTAAGAAATATGTTAATGGAAGCACACTCGAATCGCGGACAGAGTCTATTAAAGTTAAAACTGTGAACAGGTATTAATCCTCTCGCGCCCAGCTGCTCAAAGCAATCATTTATACGCCTCTGTCCCCGTGAGGAGCATTAGTGTGGAATTATGATGCATGCACAATTTGACTAAAATGGAAATATATGATTAGTAACATGCAAATGACAAAACCTGGTCTTATTATATTATGACTTTCTATTCTCCCACAATCCCCTACACTACATTTTCATTTAAGTTTATAGTTCAGAATTTAAAAAAGCTAAGTGCGAATCTGTACATAGGTAGGTAATGAGGTGTAATAAGGAAAGACAGAAAACAGTACGAGTCTAAGGCACTGAAGGTTTTTATGAATTCTTCCCATTTCACTTAAAGTGGTGGTGGCAGTGGTAAGGACCGGAGACTTGATACATAGAGCAGTACGATTAATTTCCTTCATTTCGCCTTTACTTTTTAATTTATAAGGCCATGTGCTTTTTTTGTTACCATAATATGGCTAAATTATATCTGTATGCAGGTGACATGCGATTTATCTGTCCGCTGTCAGCTAATTGAGATGGAATATTTCTAATGTGCCACAGTGCTACAGCTGACTGAAAAATGGATGAAATCTAACTTTTTAAAACAACCCTAATCAGAGAGAGCTTTTACTCATTACCAATTTGACATTCATGTAGGAATAACCCTTTGGGTACATACTATGGGCCACCTCTGAAAAATGTCCGCAATCTTCGAATCATATTTGATTCCAGTCTCTCATTGGAAACTCAGATCTCAGCTGCGACACAATTTTGGTTCTTTCAAGTGGAACAAAACAGACACATTTTTCCATATCTTCCATTTAACCACGACCTAATTGTGGCAAATTCATGTATTCAGTCTAGACTATATTATGCAGAGGAATGTTGCACACCTGTTGCTCCCCCACCCCAAAAAAAAGTCAGGCCTAACGACCAAAAAACACAAAATTCTGCAGTTCGTCTGGTTTTCACCATGACAAAAATTTGACCAAGTCTCCCTTCACCGGGAACAGATACATTGGTTGCCAGTGAATACCTTTATACAATCAAGGTATAATTAACAAAACTTTCTATGGATCTATGCTTTCTATTTTTTGCTCATAGATTCATGAAATTTTCACCTACTCAAGTGTTGAGATATTCTGCTAAGCTCACTTTTATGAGGCCAAACATACAATTTTCCAAATGAGAAGGAAGATCTGTCTGATTGCGAGGACCAGCCCTCTGAAATCCAGTTTCTCTGTACATCTATGTTGAATTAGAACACTTGAAATTCCACAAATGTTTAAAACGTGTCTTTTTATGCTGAATTCTGTCTGAACAGCACCCTGAACCAATTAGCAATAAAGCTGTAAATGTTTCAGCCTCAAGAGAGTCTGTAAATGAGGTATGTGAAATTCATAAATAACCGTGAATAAATAAACCATCTCACCTCAGGGACTTGAATGACACAAAGTAGGTTCTATAGGTATGGTGGCAAGCTTGATAATGGTCTAGTATGGTAGTGGAGAAGGAATGAGGGCTGAGTTATGTACAATGGTTCCTATACAATGTAGAACAGGACGTCACATTGAACGAGTAGGCAGGGTGGACATTCACTGGCTGACAATAAAGATGTTGTGAAGTATAAAGAAAAGTTGCTTTGAGTCTAAATTTACTAAAGACAGAAAAAGCTCGGGAATTTTGAATATTCCTGATGTCAAGGATTAAGACATAAAAGGTTTCCCACTTCAATTCTAGAAAGACATAGGCAAAGGCATACATCCAATAAGGTTAGCCATGTTTGAAAAGCAAGAAAAGAAAGTGGGAAAGCCAATTCAATTCAATTCAGTTAATTTGTATAGCGCGCTACATACCCAGAGGGTCTCAAGGCGCTTGGAGAAGGATGGGGAGTTACTTGTCGAATATCCATGTTTTAAGTTGCTTTCTGAATGCTAGGTGGTTCTGAGTGAGGCGAAGGTGGGTGGGAAGTGAGTTCCAGGTTTTAGCCGCCAGGTAGGAGAAGGATCTTCCTCCCATGGTGGTTTTGTAGATGCGAGGTACAGCAGCAAGGGCTTGGTTGGAGGAGCGTAGCTGGTGGGGGGGGGGGGGTGTAGAAGGAAAGTCGTGTGTTGAGGCATTCGGGTCCAAGTTCGTAAAGTGCTTTGTGTGCGTGGGTTAGGAGGCGGAATGTTATCCTCTTATTGACGGGGAGCCAGTGGAGGTCTTTCAGGTGACCAGAAATGTGGTCGTTACGCGGGATGTCAAGTATGAGTCCGGCTGATGCGTTCTGGATGCGTTGGAGTTTTTTCTGGAGTTTTGCGGTGGTTGCCGGCGTATAGGGTGTTTCTGTAGTCCAGGCGGCTTGTAACCAGTGCTTGGGTGACCGTTTTTCTAGTTTCGGTGGGGATCCAGCGAAAAGTTTTTTTGAGCATGCGAAGAATGTTGACGCACGATGATGAGACGGCGTTGACTTGTCTGGTCATCGAGAGTGAGGAGTCTAGGATGACGCCCAGGTTCTGTGCGTGGTCTGTCAGGATGGGTGCTTTTCCAAGGGACTCTGGCCACCAGGAGTCGTCCCAGGCAGAGGGGGAGGTTCCTAAGATAAGGACTTCTGTTTTGTTGGAGTTCAGTTTCAGACGGCTGTGCTTCATCCAATCGGCTACTTCTTTCATTCCTTCATGTAGGTTTGTTTTGGCGGTGTTAGGGTCTTTGGTGAGTGAGAGGATCAGTTGAGTGTCATCAGCATAGGAGATGATGTTGAGGTGTTGTTGGCGTGCGATGGCCGCGAGGGGGCTCATGTATACGTTGAAGAGGGTGGGACTGAGTGAAGATCCTTGTGGCACGCCGCAGATGACTTCAGTGGCCTCTGACTTGAATGGTGGAAGGTGGACTCTGAGTTCTTCCGGCAAGGAACAAGGTGATCCATTCCAGTGCTTTTCCTTGGATTCCGATGTTTCTGAGGCGTTGTATTAAGGTGCTATGACAAACTGTGTCAAAGGCTGCGGAGAGGTCGAGGAGGATGAGGGTGACTGTGTCTCCATTGTCCAGTAGAGTTCGAATGTCGTCTGTTGCTGCGATGAGTGCGGTCTCAGTGCTGTGTTTGGCTCGGAAGCCAGATTGTGAGGAGTCGAGGGATTTGTTGGTTTCGAGGAAGGCGGCGAGCTGGTTGTTGACAGCTTTCTCGATTACTTTGGCCGGGAATGGAAGGAGCGAGATGGGGCGGTAGTTTTTGAGTTCGGTGGGGTCCGCTGTGGGTTTTTTCAGAAGGGCGCTTAGTTCGGCGTGTTTCCAGCTTTCCGGGAAGGTGGCAGAGTTAAGGGAGCAGTTGATGACGTCTCGGAGGTGTGGTGCTATGATGGAATCAGCTTTGTTGAAGATGTGGTGAGGGCATGGGTCTGTGGGGGATCCTGAGTGGATGGAGTTCATCAGGCGGATGGTGTCCTCAGTGGAGATTGGGTTCCAGCCATTAAGGATGTTCAAGGGGGGTGAAGGTACGGTGGAAGGTTGGGTGGGTTGGTCTCCGGGTTGGTTGTCGAAGCTGTTGTGGATGTCTGCAATTTTGTCGTGGAAGAACGAAGCTAGGGAGTCCCAGAGGGCTTGAGAGGGAGTGATGTTGTTAGAGTTGGCAGCGGGGTTGGTAAACTCTTTGACGATGTTGAATAATTCCTTGCTGTTGTGGGCGTTGTTGTCGAGTGGGTCTTTGAAGGCGGCTTTCTTGGCAGTCCGGTTCAGTTGGTGGTGTATGCGAGTGGCATTTTTGAAGGCGTCCCTGGTACTGGTGTTTGGGTCTTTTTTCCATGCCTTCTCAGGGGAGCGACAGAGTTTCTTGGATTTCTTAAGATCATCGTTGAACCAGGGGGCGTTTTTGTTGCCTAGTTTGATTTGACCTTTTCTCAGGGGTGCTAGGTTGTCGGCGCTGTTGGTTAGCCATTAAGTGAGGTTAATGGCTGCTTGGTTGGGGTTCGAAGAGTGGGCAGGGGGGTTTTGAAGAAGCGATGAGGAGATCTGGTCGATGGTGATTTTGTTCCAGTTTCTTCGCATAGTAGGTTGAGGATGGTTGTGGGTTGTGGTCTTTTTGTAGAAAAAGTGAAAGCAGCTGTGGTCCGTCCAATAGAGAGCTGTGGTGTGACTGAAGGAGATATGTTTGCTGGAGGTGAAGATAGGGTCGAGTGTGTGACCTGCGTCGTGAGTGGGGGTATTAACAAGTTGTTTGAGTCCGAGGTTGGCGAGATTGTCCAGAAGGGTGGTGGTGTTGCTGTCGTTGTTTTTTTCCAGGTGAAAATTGAGGTCTCCCAATAGAATGTAGTCCTTGGAGGGGAGGGCGTGTGGGGTGATAAAGTCAGTGATGTCTTCACTGAATTGTGCTCGGGGTCCTGGTGGCCTGTAGAGGAGGGTGCCTCTGAGAGTGGTCTTGGGGTCAATGTGGATCTGAAAGTGAAGGTGTTTGGCGCTAGCGAGGTTGACGTCTGAGCTGGTTGAGATGCGGATGGAATTCTTATGGACGATAGCGATGCCTCCTCCTGTTTGCTTGGTGCGGTCTTTCTGGATGATCTTGTAGCCTTCCGGGATGGCAATGGTGATGTCTGGGGCTGAGGAGGCGTTCATCCATGTTTCTGTTAGGAAGGCGACGTCCGGGGAGATGGTGTCTAGTAGATTCCAGAGGTCAATGGCATGTCTGTGGACCGAGCGGGTGTTGAGCAGGATGCATTTTAGGTGGTTGGTGTCAGGTCTCAGTTTGGTGTTAGTTTCCCAAGCCTCCCTTGGAGGCTTGGGAAGGTTAAATATTATCAGGTGAAAGTGCCTACAAGGGATTCATTTAGGTGCACTCAGTTAGACAATTCATACTATGATATATCAAGGTTCCAGTCGGTAATCTATAGTTAAACAAGCTATAATTCAGTTTTCCATTTCTTCCTAAAAGATACTGATGAAACGGGTGTGAATTCCTCATAAATCAAACTTATATAATGTGAACAAAAGGGTACAGAAGGATTAAAGCAACACAGAAATGACCGAGGTTTACAAAATATTCTATGCTATTGGTACCTCAGAGCCATTAATGTAAACATCTATCCCAAACCAAAATACATAAACAGAACAGTGAGTCTGAACAAAACAGAAACCACTTTCTAAAGAGAAACCAAACAATAAGGAAATAGATGAGGTTGTCAACGTTTCGGTCTTCTTGGTGTATGCATCCGTTAGACCATCTTTAGGATGATGAAATAAACTGTTGTATGACCCTTATGAACATAAGGAATGTCTAATCATGATTGAATCTGGAGATAAGTCAAATCTTCCTGGTCATTTACACGAAAAATAAAGAAGATATTGAAGAGCTTGTGCATTTGGTAAACATCCACACATGTTGTAAGGCTCTAATGTAGTAACCTTGAGGGATTGGTTAAGTCTGAAGCTCACAGTCGTCATGCAAAAGACGAGGTGCTCCTCCTCTGACAAGCCGCTGTGGCTGCAGTCGGTGCCAAGTATTAATGCTTTGATGGAGTCACCAAGGTCGATTCGCTGGTGCTCATTTTCACAAATGTCGAACCGGGAACAGACTAACTCCTCCGACACACCGCTGTTGCGGCACCAATTGCACCCCCTTCTTTAGCGGATTATCCTTCTTCACCTACATTGTTGCTGAATTCTGTGGCTCACTACCTGTACGATACGATCTGTAAGCATCTAAAACTCAAAGCTGGTAAACTCTCTTTGTTGTTATAAACTCATGACAGCGTTCGTTCGCACATTGTACCATAGAGTAAAGCAAGTCTCTTTAACAAAAAACTCTTAATGTGGGGCTTAAAATATGCACCGCCTACCTAATGCTTCCTCAAAGTCATTCAAATTACACCGAAATCAGGACCTAGAAAATGGGGGGGGGGGGTTGAGTGTTCTGATCCACGAGAATTTACCTGTTAATGTTGTAATAAGTTGTTTCATGAATAAATGTTCGCAAAATAAATAAAATAGTCTTCTTTTTTTTTCTTCCCTGTTGCGAGAAATCGATGACATACGTACAGGATAGGTTATAAACTTTCTGAAGGCATAATACACATTTATTAAAAGGTAAGACGTATAACCCTTGCACAGTGAAGATGGTAGATAGCTCAGAGGACTAATGCATTCCCTGAAAATATCTATCTGTGACCTGAAGGTCTACGGTTCCGATTCCAGTGGGTCAACTTAGCCTTCTGTCCTTTTGAAGCTGATGAGTTCCATTGAGTTGAGTAATAACTATAACCTGTTATCAGTAACTAAAGACCAGACAAAGGGCCTGGTCTATACACTATATAAGTGTAAAAATTATAATTACATTGATCAAAATATAGGGAAATATTGGAATTTTCCTAGTCCCTCCTCTGCAGTATGTGTGTGTCTGTCATAGAAATGATACACCGTACAAATCTAAAGCGTGTGCACAAGAAAGAATACCATATACTCTATACATATTCAAGAAAAATAATGAGAACAAATACACAAAAACAAGTGCTAATTGTAGAAATGGCGAAACAATATGTTATGCATTGATATATGTACGTGCGTGTAGATACAAAAGGGTACACTTAAGATAATGCACATTGCATCACCTAAGTAAAGATGGAAATATGAGCAAGTATTAGAATGGAAGCGAACATTATAACATCATGCATCCCCGGTTGTTTATATCCACTTTACATTAGTGGTCTGGGTAATTTGCTTTTGCATAAGGATACCTTCTTTCGAAAACAATTACACAAAATTATATGTAATTTCAAAGAATACAAATCCTCCATTTAGAGCTATATTTGAGCAGAGACTGAATCCTGTATCAAATGTTGATGTTAGGACTCAATTTGTACTAAAAATTGCCCGAAAAACACAGTTACTGCAAACAAAAGCCATTCACGTTCTGCGGTTCACATTGTTCTTGTGTTTCTGTGCTATAATTTTGCCACAAATGGCAATTTAATTATGCAGTGTGCAGTTCTGGATTCATTTCTACAATTTCTTGGAACAACGTGATGCGAAATTCCTGAAATTATGTAAATGACACTGGCATAATTAAATTTTTGCCCGGAACTAGTTACAACACTTCCACTGTTTATAGCCAGCACCGCTTGCAACTTTGGTGTGATATCTGGGCACATATTTCAATTGTTTGTATATTTAAGTGAAATCTGGATCAGCAGCTTGACTTCGGAGATCATTTTTAATTGGACCCGAGATAACGCCAGGGAGTAGAGAAGTGGGAAGGGATTCTGCATATATTTCATGTTGCTCGTTGCATTATACTAGATCTTTGAGCCATTTATCTCGGCAGGATACACATACCCTATCCCAGTGATCAATAGTCATCTTTTTGCAAGCAGTAGTTCTCAGTGGCAGCTTCTATTTAACGGCGGTATGGGGGTGGCTGGGGGGAATGAAGATAAAAAACACAACAAAGAAAACACTTACCTGATTGCTGCCGCAGCCTCCTCTCCCTCTTTGCCCACTTCCAGGGCAGGAAGGAGGAAGCATCGGGTTCCCAGCCTCCCAATAGCCAATCAAAATGCTGCAATGGAGCGTTGTGATTGGTCTGAGAACTGTGAATGGGCGCTCAGCCAGAGAATGGGAGGCTGACCATGTTCTGCATGCAGGCTGTAATGCAGTCTGCATGGAGAACATGCATAGTGCGCCTGACGGTTTCACAGGCCCGAGACGGCCGGCCTAAGCATCCTGCGCACTTGGAGTGGGCAAACCACTCCTTCCCTGCCCTGCTCTGTGGGGGGAGCAGCCCCGCCCCCACCCTGACGAGCAAGGGGAAAATCAATTGATAATAACAATGAATTATCATTTTATTCTTTCCTCTTTGACCTGCTCGGTGGGGCTCCTAGTAGATCTACAGCAACAAACCCCCTCACGCTTGCAGGTATATTCTTAGCACATCCCAATACACATGGGTCCTGTTCAATGTGATAATTAAACAGCTATGTTATGATGTCAATGATAGTATAACAGTACATGATGTAACCTGGGGACACTCTCATGCTAGATGCAGAAAGTCAGCATCAGAATCCCTGCTTAGGGAGCAAAAGGCATCCTCACCAAGACCATTTTTTATCAAATTGAAAGGCGAGATGCACATTGTATAGATATATTTGAAGTTTATGATTCACAGACTGCAATTAGGTGATCAAGACACTGTTAATGAACAACAGTAGGCAGAGCCGGATTGGGAACCGAAACCAGCCCTGGCAAAGTGCTCCGATTGCCCCTCCATGGGGGGAGGGTGCTAGCAGAAATCTTTGTGCCACTTTAGTTGTAAGTAACAAAAATGCCCCCTCAGTGGTCTAAAACCTGCCTCCACCATGCCGGCACACTTTAAAAATGCCTGGTGCCCGCTACGGCCAGTCCAGCCCAGATAGTAGGACCAGTCCACTTCAGATAGTGGATAATATAGTTTTTGATTTCAATTATCTCTTGACGTAGGTTTAAATATTAGTAAGCATGGGCGAATTTTGCGGATTCGCATTCCGCAAATTTGCGGATTTGCGAATTCGTGATCCGCAAAATTCGCGAATTTGTGCGAATTTACAGATTTTTTTATTTTTGCGGGGTTCGCGGTGTGCTTGGCGTGTTCGTGGGGCGCTTTGCGTGTTCGCGGGGTTCGTTTTGTGCGAGAACGCGATGCGCCCTCTGGTTCATCACTGCCACCCTCTCGTTTTTTGTGCCCTTCTGCCCTCTGTACCACTCGTTTTTGTGCCTTTCTGCCCTCTACCCCACTCGTGTTTGTGCCCTTCTGCCCTCTGCCCCTCTTTTTTGTGCCTTCCTGCCCCACTCATTTTTATTCCCTTCTTCCCTCTGCCCCACTCGTTGTTGTGCCCTTTCTGCCCTCTGCCCCACTCATTTTTGTTCCCTTCTGCCCTCTGCCCCACTCGTTGTTTTGCCCTTTCTGCCCTCTCCCCCACTCATTTTTGTGCCATTCTGCCCTCTGCCCCACTCGTTGTTGTGCCCTTCTGCCCTCTGCCACACTCGTTGTTGTGCGCTTCTGCCCTCTGCCCCACTCCTGTTTTATTTTAGAATGGCGCCGGCAAGCTGCCAGTGCCATTCTAAAATAGTTACTAAGTTAGCTTCATCAGGAAGCACTAATAGATAAAATAAGGCAGGTGCTCGAGTTGAAGCTCGAATTCAGTTAAACTCGAGCACCTGCTTCATTTGATCTATTAGTGCTTCCTGTTAAAGCTAACTTAGTAGCTATTTTAGAATGGCTCTGGCAGCTTGCCGGCGCCATTCTAAAATAGTTACAAGCTTGAAGCTTGAACTTTTGCCCCCCGGAACCGTTCCACTCGCGGATTTGCGGATTTTCTGCAAATTCGCGGGAATTTGCGGATTGCGAATTTGCCAAAAATCCGCAAAATCCGCGAGCAGAACGGATTTTGCGCCCATGCTTAAATATTAGTGCTGTGGTCTGCATGGAATTGTATTAATTAGGTCTGGGTGGTGAACTTCGCTCTGTGCGCGGAGTTTGGGGAGTTTTCTGCAATCCGCACTCCGTGGAGCTCGCGGAGTGCAGAAAACTATGCTGCTCGATGTGCAGCGGAGTTTTTTCCTCGCTCGCGATCGCAATCTGTAAGTTCGCAATCGCAAATGATAAGCTCGCGAGCGCAGGCTGCCGCTTGGGTAGAATTTCTACCCGAGCTGCAGGAATACTAGCACAAACTGCAGTTCGAAGTGCACTCCGCTATTCACGGAACTTCACAGAGTTTTTTGTAACTTCGCAGAGTTCCGCGTAGCAAAACTCTGCGAACGACGCACCGCCCTAGTATTGATGAGGCTCCTATGTGTTTTGGCAAAGAGGAGCAGTGTTAGAGCTTTGAAGTGATAGGGACTGTGTGGGAATGTTATCAGTGTCTTGTAGTTTAATAAAATTCACGCTACGAAACAAGTCATCGAATCTGAATACATTAAGTGTGCTAAGATTTGGAATGATCTCTCTGCAGAAGTAGCAATACATTTTGGGTGCAAGAACAGGGGAATATTTGGTGGGCCTAACTGCTCTCGCAGTGATCAGCATTGATTTCATATTAACGGTTTTGTTATGTTTTTTGAGATGGCATAGCTTAGATTCAGAGACACACTGTCCTTCAATATTGCTAAGTGCAACATAAATGGTGGCGGGCTGTATCAATATTGGGAATACTATGCTTGAGCTCAAAGGTAGTACAAGTGCAAATCTGGTCCTGAAAGCCACTCTGGTCTTATTATAGAATGAGTATTTCCCAGCCAAAACGAATCGGATAAATTGATCCGCTTACGTAAAAAACAAATCAGGACTGATCTTCACGGTCACTTCTTATTACAGCATCTACGGGGAGGAACTATTCCATCAGGCCTCCAGATTCGCAACATTCCAGTAGTGTTCACAGACGACCCGGAATACAAAAAAGGTTTCAGCGGGATAGAAACCAAATGTAGTAGGGACTTGATGGTCCTTACCATCGAGACACCAAATAGAATATCAGTCAAAGAACTGGAGGAGATAACAGTTCTGCAAAAGGAAATTGAGGACAACCAATTGATTACCGACTCGAAAACATTATTGGAAAAAATAGATAAGGAAATCTTGGAGTTCAAAGACTATACGGTAACACAAAAATAACAAGTTCGACATTGACAAAAAGAACTTTTCTTTGGAATCCGTCTATCCCTACCTGAATAAGGACTTTTATTTACGCTCAGAGTCACGAAGATTCTTACAGGACAACCAAGGCCGCTCACGCCGGAGATTTGTGACATTTTCAGAAACATCGTCATCATCGGGAAGTGAATCTGATAACACGGCTAGGGCACCTCAAACTAGGAAGGGCAACCAACCGGAACCTCAGCAACGGCAACAAAATCAAACGCCTTTTTTAGGCCGAGGCCAGCAGAGAGGCAGGGGCTGGGTACTTTTCTCTCAACCATGGGAAATGAGGACCCGTCGACAATTCTACAAGAATTAAATATATCACCTATCTTCAACTTACCGGACAAGACTCTGACAACAGCAGAAACAGCTATCTTGACTAAAGGCCTCAACTTTGTTCCAACAAGGCCAACAGATTTTGTGAAAATGAAGCTGGAGACTCTTGAGTTTTGTCGCAAAATCCGGTTAAAAACATTTTTTCAGGACATACAAGATGAACAATCAGTGGAGATAACAGGCCTAAAAAGAAAATCTACGTTCTGCCCGGCAGGATCAAAAATCCCAAAGGAAGTCCTCACGTTTGAACGTACAGTTCTATCAGGAATTTCTGCAATAGAAAAAAAGAAAGGCTATGTCAAATATAATCTACTGAAAATTGAAAATGATGCTTTAATGACTATCAAGAATGACAAAACAGTGGTCGTCAAGCAGGCCGACAAGGGGGGAGCAATCGTCATTTGGGATGTCAACAAATACAAAACTGAAGTCCACCGGCAGTTAAATGATAACAACTGTTATAGACGCATTGGAAAGGACCCCACCATGGAATTAAAAGACCAGCTTTTTGACATGATTCAAAAAGGCTTTGATCAAGGCTTTGTAGGAAGAAAAGAATTGACATTCTTACAAAACAAAAACCCTAGAATCCCGGTATTTTATGTTCTGCCTAAAATGCACAAAGATGAACTCAACCCGCCAGGCCGCCCCATAGTCTCGGGTTGTGAGTCTCTTATGGAATAGGTAGCTAAGTACATAGACTTTTTCTTGAAACCTTTTTTAGAAACCATTCCTGCGCACCTTAAAGACACCACAACCTTTCTTAATAGAATAGCGAAAACCCGGTTTGACTGTAATATTCAACTTCTAGTTTCACTAGACGTGGTCTCACTTTACACTCAAATTCCGCAAGAACAAGCTCTGGAGACACTTACTGTGTTTTTGGAGGCTAGGGAGAGACCAATGAGAGTACCCACGGACATTATCTTAGGATTGGCAAGCTTTGCTTTAAAGAAAAACTATTTCACCTTCAATTCTGAGTTTTTTTATCAAATACAAGGGGTGGCGATGGGGTGTCCTTTTGCCCCGGAATTGGCAGTAATGTTCATGGGACTGTTCGAAGAGAAATTCGTATTCAACAACAACCCTTTCAGCCATTGCATATCGAGTTATATGCGCTATATAGACAACGTGTTCCTTATCTGGACGGGGGGACATGAAGAACTTAAGGAATTTGTTGACTGGCTTGATTCTAGAACCAACGACATCAAGTTCACTTGCACGGCCTCTAATAAACCCATTACATTCTTGGATGTCAAACTGGAACCCGATGAAGGGGGCCTGAGTACCACCTTATTTCGAAAAGTGACAGACAGAAACAAAGCCTTACACTTCACCAGCAACCATCCTCGTAGCCTGAGACAAAACCCCCCGTTCGGACAATTTTTAAGGATCCGTCGAAACTGTTCAAGGAAAGAGGAATATTTCGAACATGCTACCCAACTTAAAAATTGCCTCATACAGAGAGGCTACCCTAAAAAACTGTTAAAAAACTCTCTCAAAAGAGCGTGGTGGACACCACAAGAGACACTACTTGAGAAAAATTTCAAATTTGATTTGAAAAGATTAGTCTGCGTGACTACTTTCTGTCCAGCAGCTAATCAGCACAAAAAACTGATAATGTCCAACTGGCACCTACTGAAAGACCTTCATGAGGATTTTTCCACACCTCCACTATTTGCCTATAAAAAAGATAAGAGCGTGGCGAATCACATTGTAAGGGCAGCCCTTCCTATTGAAAAATCCCCCACTTTAAGAAGCCTTTTCGGATTACCTCCAACTAAAGGACACCACAAGTGTGGTACTTGCATATGCTGTGAGTCAACATTGGAAGAGTCGGTCTTTTCATTTAACAACATACATTGGAAACACGATGTATTTACCAATTGTAAGACCCGCAATGTAGTGTATGCTATTGTCTGTCCTTGCCCGAAAATTTACATTGGGAAGACTTCACAAGAAATTAGACATCGGATCACGCAACATAAATCAAGGATCCGGAGAAATATTAAGAACGCCCCATTAGTCAACCATTGGATGAGCCTCAAACACGAACAGAATGACTTTAGATGGACGTCCTCTCTAAAATCGAAAAAGATCCACGAGGAGGCGATGTGGAGGCAATGTTAAGCCAGCGCGAAGCGCTGTTAATAATGAAATTCAATTGCCTCATTGCTGCTGACCAGACGCTGGGCTGCCGTGTTACCGCATTTTCTGAACCTTTCTGCCTCCCTCCTTCAACTGCTCGCGGTAACCGCTGCGCGGGTCCCGCTTCGCCGGAGGCCTTCCCTGCACAGCGCTACTGGCAAAAGTCATCCTCTGGGCACTGAGACCTGCAGGGCTGCGAGCGTGTTGTGGGCGCAGGACTCCAAGTCCCAGGAGCGCCCACAACTCCCAATTGCCAACAGCTGGGACGCTCTCCCTGCAGGCTCCTCCCCTTCCTCTACAGGCAGTATATTCCCAATCTGAGTTTCCCGCAGCGCGGGAGCGCGCGGGAGCGCCGGGAGAAGCCCGGGACAAGGGCGGGACCGTCTGTGGCCGTCAGGGGCCAAAGGAGGCCGGGCTGGGCCAGTCCCCTGATATTTGCTTAACGGATCACTCTACAGTAAGTGACATTTAATTGCTGTATTTTGTTGGCGTTTAGTAGATCAATGTCTACCTCCACAAGTAATGCCATTTTGTCAACTCCACCGGTCGAGACTGGACCACTGGCAATTGGTCCACTGCATAAATTATTTTTTAACCGCTCATCCTTATCCATTGATAAAGAGATAACACTGGCAGAGAAGCGCGCTGAGCGCAGATTATCCATTGAACTACTCAAAAACTCTACGGATAAGCACCCTGCCCTAATATATCCTGCTTTGGTAACACCGTTATCCTCAGTAAATCTCCCAGCTGTAAATGAGCGATTTGATGTACACACAAATGTAACAAGTAAGGACAATGTTACCGAACTGATTTCACCTTGTGGGAGCCATATTGATCCTATGTTGCTTCCTGACTCAGGTGCCCAGGCTATCTTGGCTCAACCCAAGCATGGATATAAAAGGAAAAGGACCACCATACCGAGAAAATGTAAATTTGTTAAACCCCCACAAAAGCATAGGAAGTTGCATAAAACTATGTGTAATAGAGAGGTTGCCACTGAAGCAAGTTGTAGCACAGAAAGTGTTCAGGAGGGGAATGTTGTTTCAGTAGATAGCCCAGTCCCTGGAAAGAATATTTCTCCTGAGATAGGTCCCCCAATTGATGATAAGTTATCACCACTCGCAAACCTGATTCCTGAGTTAGAAAAGCGCTTAGATTACTTCTCTCCCCGATAGAGGACCGAATTGGTAAACTCTCTGATCGATTAGACCACTTCGAGCAGGCAACGTTAGACAACTTCTATTCTACAAAAACGTTGATTAAAACTCACGCAAGGGCGGATGTAAGTAGCAAGCACCAGGGCAATACCCATTGTGCTATCCAGGATAAGGGAAGAAGGCCACAAACTAACCCCCCATTACCGCCTAAGTCAGGTAGTGCGATTGCAAACAGAACTCCCAAACCTACTGAATTAGTACATCAAGGCCCTGCTCCAAATCCTTCTGATACTGTAAATCCAGCCCAGACTGTGGTGCATCAATCGACAACAATACCAATTCCTCCCTCTGCTGTTGGGCCAGGGGGTATCATTTGTCCTTCAGTGGGCAAAGTTACAGTACCTACCCAACCAACTAATAATCAGTTAGCACCAAACAAACCTGCACTCCGCCCTGCTCCTACAGTTACCAAATCAATCCCACCACCCTTGATAAAGCCACCACATAGGAAACCCCCCGTGAACCTTACCCCTGATTCTTTCCCTTACGTAGCAGTCCTCATAAATGTTCCACCATTACCTGTAGGACAGAGAGAAACCTTCCAGATGCTCAAAAATAAGATCATGCACTGGTTAAGGGAGAATCGGCCTCTACCTGGAGATGTCGATGGGTTAATCTTGGGGGTAAGGAGAATAGATTGGATAGGGTATACAACTAAAAGTCTGGGTGGGGATTGTATTGTGGTTAATTTCCAAGATCCAAGGGTGGCAGGATGGATAACTAGACAGGGATGGGGTACTAACAAGGGAGGTATTGGAATTGTCGATCTCACCTTCTTCTACCCCCGCCCAACCAGTGTATTGACTAGCCTGCTCAACGAACACATAAATCCCCCCACCCTACCATGGCCAATTAGTCCCACACCAGCTCCACCTCCACTGCCCCAAAACTATACTACATGTATGAATTATAACCCTCCTGTCGAATGGCAAGACCAAGGGTGGGGATGTTGACAAACCCCTCAACACTTGTGTAGTAGTATAGAAGGAAGTACCATTGACTTTAAAGGGAGTTGTGAAGATCATGATGTTACTGCTGGTACAATCACAATTGTTGGGAAAACTGGAAAGGGGAGTCTGAGTGTGGTGGAAGGAGGTGGGATAGCAAATAAGTCAAGTCAAGTCAAGTCATAATATTTATATAGCGCACTACATACCCAGAGGGTTTCAAGGCGCTTAGGAAGGGGAGGTGGATTATTTGTCAAATATCCACGTTTTAAGCTGCTTTCTGAACGCTAGGTGATTCTGGGTGAGGCGAAGGTAAGCGGGGAGTGAGTTCCATGTTTTGGCAGCCAGGTATGAGAAGGATCTGCCTCCCATGGTGGTCTTGTTGATGCGAGGTACAGTGGCGAAGGCTTGGCTGGAAGAGCGAAGTTGGCGGGAGGGGGTGTAGAAGGAAAGTCGAGAGTGGAGGCAATCTGGTCCGATGTCGTAGAGTGATTTGTGTGCGTGGGTAAGCAGTCGGAAAGTGATCCTCTTATTGACGGGTAGCCAGTGGAGGTCTTTAAGGTGACCAGAGATGTGTTCGTTGCGTGGGATGTCTAATATGAGCCTGGCTGAGGCGTTTTGGATTCGTTGTAGTTTCTTCTGGAGTTTAGCGGTGGTACCTGCGTAGAGGGTGTTTCCGTAGTCCAGTCGGCTCGTGACTAAAGCGTGGGTGACTGTTTTCCTTGTTTCGGAGGGGATCCAGCGAAATGTTTTTCTGAGCATGCGAAGAATGTTAAAGCAGGAAGAGGATACGGCGCTGACTTGTCTGTTCATTGAGAGTGAAGAATCCAGGATGACGCCAAGGTTCCGTGCGTGGTCTGTCGGGGTGGGTGCCTTTCCGAGGGCTTCCGGCCACCAGGAGTCGTCCCATGCAGAGGGGGATTTACCTAAGATGAGGACTTCTGTTTTGTCTGAGTTCAGTTTCAGACGGCTTTGTTTCATCCATTCGGCGACTTCTTTCATTCCTTCGTGTAGGTTAGTTTTAGCGGTGCTGGGGTCCTTGGTGAGAGATAGGATCAGTTGAGTGTCATCCGCGTAAGAGATGATGTTGAGGTTGTGTTGGCGGGCGATGGCCGCGAGGGGGCTCATGTATACGTTGAAGAGGGTGGGACTGAGTGAGGATCCTTGTGGTACGCCGCAGATGATTTCAGATGCCTCGGACTTGAATGGTCTTCTCAACCATGCTCCAATAATAACAATTTTGGTGGGATCGAGCTTAGCCTTGGTATGTTTTTATCCTGGAATATTGCTGGGTTGGGAAGCAAGCTAGACTCTCAAAAGTGGGTGGAATTCATTAATGGGTTAGATGTGTGTTGTTTCCAAGAAACTTGGGCTTGTGACCCCGTTTTCCTCTGTGGCTATCTACATTTTTCTATACCGGCCTCCAAAGGAGGTAGGGGTTGGCCAATGGGAGGTCTCACTGTATGGATAAAACAGGACCTGGACATCTCTATCAAAATGTTGGATTTGGGAACTAGCGATTTACAACTGTTAAGAATTTCATCAGAAAAGGGGGTTTTAATGGACTTGTATAACATCTACGCAAGAGGCAGTAACTCAGCTAACTCTTCTACTTTAGAGGTGCTGTCTGCCTCCTTAGAAACTAAGTCCCAAGATAATAGGGTAACAGTAGCCGGGGATCTTAACAGGACCTTCGAGCGTCTCGACTGTACAAACGATCCCTTAGGGAAGGAAGAGGACACTCTTTGGGGAGTACCATCTTTATGTCTAAACCCCGTTACGCGGTGGACAAAGGACATCCTGTTATTAAACGCTATTTGTATGGAGCACGGTTTAAGAGCCCTGAATGGGAGAACATCAGGGGACAAGGAGGGCAGTTGTACTTTTGATAACGGCCACAGCAGGAGTAGAATTGATTACGTAATATGTAGCCTCCAGCTGTGGCAGGGAGTTATTGATATGGCCATCAAGCCCAGAATAGAAAGTGACCACAATCCCCTTTGTGTGATCCATAGATGGTGAAATGTTGGATCCGAAAACTTGCATTTAAGGAACGACCAGATCCCAGTTATGGCCAATGATGGACGTAGGCTAAAATGGCCAAGGGTATTGGCAAATGATGAAACAATGACATACATTTTTGAGGTGGATAAGGCAATTTCCACCATGGAGGTGGTAGATTCCACAACCCCCGGGGCTAGGGAAATCACAGATATCCACAATAAGCTATTCTCCCTCCTTAAACCATGTTTTCTGACTAAGACCAACAGAGGGAAAAAAAACCCGGACGTTGGTAGGTGGTTCAATCGCCAGTGTAGATCCACACGATTGAAATTGGGCTAAGCCATTAGACATAGGGACAGTGCTGCAACTAGAGCGGCTAGGAAATTGTATAAACTAGCCATCTCCCAGGCCAAGAGGAAATGGGATGAAGACCACTGGGCAGAGCTAAAGGAGGCTTCTAGTAGCAAGGATTCTAGGCTCTTCTGGAAAATCATTAAGTGGGGTAGAGGAGGTGTCCCCGCAAGGCCTGATAACAACGTAGCCGAAGAAGCCTGGGTTGAGTATTTTAGACCACAATATGCCGAGGTAAAGCACCCCGGGATGGGGGAGGGCATACTGCCAGTCTTTGCTATTGACAATTTGTTCTCCCTTAAAGAAGTAGAGAATGCAATTAGCTCTGTACAATGCGGGAGAGCACCAGGGTTAGACGGGATACCCCCGGATATCTTCAAGCATGACACGAAGAGATGGGTGAGGTATATTTTTCTGCTGGGAAATGCTCTAGCCAAGTGGGGGGTGGTTCCCGAGTTATGGCAAGGAGCAATCATTATTCCCATTTATAAAAAGGGAGATCGTTCTCTCCCCGCCAACTACAGGCCCATAAGTCTGATAGCAACCGTACAAAAAGTAATGGGGAAAATGGTTACAAATCAGCTTATGGATTGGGTGGATGACAACAACGCTCTTTCCCCATACCAGGCAGGATTCAGGCGAGCAACCAGCACAATTAGCCAGGTCTTCAGTTTTACCATACTGCGGTGGAAGACGGTTCAGCTTGGCAGGGGCTGCCTGTATGTCGCATTTGTCGACCTGCGGGCGGCATTTGACTTGGTCCCCAGGTTTAAGTTATGGCTGGTCCTGCAAAAACTGGGCATTCCTGCTGAACTGCTCACCCTAATCATGCGTCTGCATGAATCTAATTTCGCAAGAGTTCAGTGGGGTGGGAATGGTGAGTCAACATCGGACTTCCCGGTGGAAAGGGGGGTCCGCCAAGGCTGTGCCATGGCACCCTTACTCTTTTCATTATTCATCAATGGGATGGTCGAGCGAATGTTGGAAGCGAGTATAGATGCTCCATCGTTAGCGAACGCCAGGGTCCCGATCCTGATGTTCGCTGACGATACCCTGATTATGTCAAAAACCCCTTCAGGGCTACAACGCGCATTAAATATATTTGATGTTTTTTGCAAAGAGCACGGCTTAGAAGTAAATGTGGGGAAGACGAAACTAATGGCCTTCTCCCCACGCCGTAAAATTTATCCCAAGGTAACCCTGAACAATAGCAAGCTAGAGACTGTCAAGGAGTTTACATATTCAGGGGTCCAAATAGCAGAGGGCTCAGGTTGGTCCCATCACCTGGAAAAAACGGCCTTAAAACACCAACAACTATCAGGTGCATTGCGGGGGGAACACAGAAAATCCAAGACCAAACCGATTAAACCTGCCCTTATAGTTTATGACGCAAAGGTCTTAGGCGCGACCCTATACGGTGCAGAGTTATGGGCTTGGGACAACCTCTCGACCTTACAGACATCGGAAAACAGGTTCTTTAGAGGGATCACAGGCCTCCCACAGAGCACCCCCCTAATACCATTGTTCCTGGAGTTGGGTAGACGGCCAATTAGCGATAGAGCGCGACTGCGCCCTGTTCTCTATTGGAGACGTCTTTGGACAACTCCTGAGATTAGGCAATATGCTGATGGTTTCCTCTCGATAATCAAGGAAGATAATTTCCACAAAATAAAGTGGCTAAAAAATTTAAGGGCCATGTTAACAAACCTTGGGTTTTCTAATCTTTGGACCAATCCACTGGGGGAAGTCTTCCCAAGCAAGGAAGCCCTCAAATCACAATATTGGGATTGGGTTGGCAACAATTTCCTGAGAGGTGCCAGGTCTGACTCTATGGCGGGTCGTTTCTTGGAGGCAAAAATCTATCCTATCTTAGAAAACTACTGGGACACTATTACGGTCCCATTGGATAGGAAGCTAGTCTTCCAGTTAAGATCCGGATCCATTCCCCTAAAAAAACTAACTGCAGGTTGGCAGAGGTCGACCAATATGTCATGCCCAGTATGTGAAGCAGCTGTGGAAAGCCTAGGCCACTTTTTATTTGCCTGTAAAGCCTATTCATCACCTAGGAGTGTATGGCTTACCCCTGTATGCAAAAACCTTGGAACACGAGATAGTGCAGTGGCATTGAGAATTTTGTGTACATCAACCCAGGAGTCGATAGTTCTTGGGGTAGCCAAATACTTGGGGTGGGTCTGGGCAATTAGGCGGCGATCCATGGGGGGGCTCAGTTAATCTGGTTTTTAATTGTTTTATAAAATTTAAACCTAATTTGTTATATACATGTAAACCTTTTTATGTCAGCATTGTATGAGCTTGCACAAAATGCTTATATGAATTTGTATTTGTTAAATGATATGTTTTTATTCTGTCATGTCCAATTTTATGCTGTGCTTTTATGAGAAATTATCTCGAATAAAGCTTGTACAACCAAGAAATTCAATACTGCCTTTAGCGGCCTTAATGAAATCTCCGAGATTTACAGACCTAGCAGTTAGAGCGATTTTTTTGCGCCTCATTGTTGCTATATTCCACCTTTAGTGGGACGAGTCACCTTGGTTGCTATGATACAGACAGCTACTTGCATTGAACTACAATTCCCAGATTTCCCTGCTTCTGACTCTTTAACCATCCAGGAAGTGACAGCCGTGGGATTCACTTCGTATGAGTGAACCAGGGAGACGCATTGAGTCAACCAGTTGGATGTGCCAAAATCAACGCACAACGGTCAGTACACCCCCGCCTCCCAAGGAAGACCTAAGTTCGGCCACCTCCGCCGCATTTGCTAAACGTTTCCTCCGCCTCTCCTTTACAGCGGATGGAGCAGGTTTACCGCTCGGCTTCTACACAGTAATACGGGGACAGAGGAGCATTCCCTTTGACGGTTAAGTAAGTCCACATGGACTGTTTACGAGTGTAATGCACAGAGTGGATGAAAGGCTTGTCTAAATGTGGCATGTTGGTACTTTTTCCCTTCTCTTAGCCCCCGCGCACTTTTTCTATCGGGAATACAGCTCTTCATCCACTGGATCTTTAAAAATGATAAGGTAGGAGAGGCTGCCTATGTGTAGGATAGGGGAGTTCCTTAATACAGATCATAGTCCTAAAGCCATGTTTTTTATTGTTTCAGTTGTATGATTGGTCCTGAGGAGAACCCCGGCATTAACGGGGTTTGAAACGCATCAACCTATCTGGTCTTGGGTCATATTTAAAAAAAAATCTTCCTTCACAAACGGACGTTTTTCGAATAGCAAGAGACTTCTTCTTTAGTACGAACTTTGTTAAATACTTTGACATTGGCAGATTTTGTTCAGGATTTATTCCTCGAAATACATGCCTAAAAGTTCAATTGACGCCGAGACCAATTTGTATAAATTTCTTCTATATGTTTGTTGGTTTGAATGTCTTATTGTATGATTGAATTGGCCAAGAGTGTGTGCATTGTCAATTTTCATTGTGGTAATTGTGCTGTATATATTTTGTATGTAAATGTTTTTGTATTCCCATGCACTAAATAAGTTCATTTGCAAAAAACAATATAAGAACTCCAAAAGGAGATATTAAAATTCATTTGTTGCAATTTATAAAGCAGGTTTTGTATGTTACATTCATAACTACCATTTTTCCACAGTTTTTTCATTCATTCTCAGCCCTGGCAATTGTTTTGGTTTGATCATTCTAGTTTGGGTCAGCCTTGCTGAGTTCAGAGTCAAGGCCCTTAGTGTTTTTTGAGATGCTGAAAGTCAGCATCAGAATCCCTGCTTAGGGAGCAAAAGGCATCCTCACCAAGACCATTTTTCATCAAATTGAAAGGCGAGATGCACATTGTATAGATATATTTGAAGTTTAAGATTCACAGACTGCAATTAGGTGATCAAGACACTGTTAATGAACAACAGTAGGCAGAGCCGGATTGGGAACCGAAACCAGCCCTGGCAAAGTGCTCCGATGGCCCCTCCATGGGGGGAGGGTGCTAGCAGAAATCTTTGTGCCACTTTAGTTGTAAGTAACAAAAATGCCCCCTCAGTGGTCTAAAACCTGCCCCCACCATGTCGGCACACTTTAAAAATGCCTGGTGCCCGCTACGGCCAGTCCAGCCCAGATAGTAGGACCAGTCCACTTCAGATAGTGGATAATATAGTTTTTGATTTCAATTATCTCTTGACGTAGGTTTAAATATTAGTAAGCATGGGCGAATTTTGCAGATTCGCAATCTGAAAATTTGCAGATTTGCGAATTCGCGATCCGCAAAATTTGCGAATTTGTGCGAATTTGCAGATTTTTTTATTTTTGCGTGTTCGCGGGGTGCTTTGCGTGTTCGCGGGGCGCTTTGCGTGTTCGCGGGGTTCGTTTTGTGCGAGAACGCGATGCGCCCTCTGGTTCATCACTGCCACCCTCTCATTTTTTGTGCCCTTCTGCCCTCTGTACCACTCGTTTTTGTGCCTTTCTGCCCTCTACCCCACTCGTGTTTGTGCCCTTCTGCCCTCTGCCCCTCTTTTTTGTGCCTTTCTGCCCCACTCATTTTTGTGCCATTCTGCCCTCTGCCTCACTCGTTGTTGTGCCCTTCTGCCCCTTGCCCCACTAATTTTTGTGCCATTCTGCCCTCTGTCCCACTCGTTGTTGTGCCCTTCTGCCCTCTGCCCCACTCGTTTTTGTGCAATTCTGCCCTCTGCCCCACTCGTTGTTGTGCCATTCTGCCCTCCGCCCCACTCGTTGTTGTGCCATTCTGCCCTCTGCCCCACTTGTTGTTGTGCCCTTCTGCCCTCTGCCCCACTCGTTGTTGTGCCCTTTCTGCCCTCTGCCCCACTCATTGTTGTGCCCTTCTGCCCTCTGCCACACTCGTTGTTGTGCGCTTCTGCCCTCTGCCCCACTCCTGTTTTATTTTAGAATGGCGCCGGCAAGCTGCCAGTGCAATTCTAAAATAGTTACTAAGTTAGCTTCATCAGGAAGCACTAATAGATAAAATAAAGCAGGTGCTCGAGTTGAAGCTCGAATTCAGTTAAACTCGAGCACCTGCTTCATTTTATCTATTAGTGCTTCCTGTTAAAGCTAACTTAGTAGCTATTTTAGAATGGCTCTGGCAGCTTGCCGGCGCCATTCTAAAATAGTTACAAGCTTGAAGCTTGAACTTTTGCCCCCCGGAACCGTTCCGCTCGCGGATTTGCGGATTTTCGGATTTTCAGCAAATTCGCGGAAATTTGCGGATTGCAAATTTGCAGAAAATCCGCAAAATCTGCGAGCGGAACGGATTTTGCGCCCATGCTTAAATATTAGTGCTGTGGTCTGCATGGAATTGTATTAATTAGGCCTGGGTGGTGAACTTCGCTCTGTGCGCGGAGTTTGGGGAGTTTTCTGCAATCCGCACTCCATGGAGCTCGCGGAGTGCAGAAAACTATGCTGCTCGATGTGCAGCGGAGTTTTTTCCCCGCTCGCGATCGCAATCTGTAAGTTCGCAATCGTGAATGATAAGTTCGCGAGCGCAAGCTGCCGCTTGGGTAGAATTTCTACCCTGAGCTGCAGAAATACTAGCACAAACTGCAGTTCGAAGTGCACTCCGCTATTGACGGAACTTCACAGAGTTTTTTGTAACTTCGCAGAGTTCCGCGTAGCAAAACTCTGCGAACGACGCACCACCCTAGTATTGATGAGGCTCTTATGTGTTTTGGCAAAGAGGAGCAGTGTTAGAGCTTTAAAGTGATAGGGACTGTGTGGGAATGTTATCAGTGTCTTGTAGTTTAATAAAATTCACGCTACGAAACAAGTCATCGAATCTGAATAAATTAAGTGTGCTTAAGATTTGGAATGATCTCTCTGCAGAATAGCAATACATTTTGGGTGCAAGAACAGGAGAATATTTGGTGGGCCTAACTGCTCTCGCAGTGATCAGCATTGATTTCATACTAACGGTTTGTTATGTTTTTTGAGATGGCATAGCTTAGATTCAGAGAAACACTGTCCTTCTATATTGCTAAGTGCAACAGAAATGGTGGCGGGCTGTATCAATATTGGGAATACTATGCTTGAGCTCAAAGGTAGTACAAGTGCAAATCTGGTCCTGCAAAGCCACCCTGGTCTTAGTATAGAATGGGTATTTCCCAGCCTGGATGTTTCCCAGCTCAAGCAAGTTTAATTAATTAGGATCTTATTGCTTTAAAGAATTGATGGGATAACGTTTGTGCTATGTTATTAAATAGGCATCAGAACTTTGGCAGGATAATCATTTTGAGCAAAGCTATCCTGGCCACCATCAAGGGAGGCAAGTTTGGAGACCACGATTTTCTAGGATAACATATCCTGATGAATCCCTTATTTTAGATAATTCATGGCGTAGACGTAATTTGAGTGGGTAGTCAAGAGGACTCATCATAGTGGAGGGAGTGATGGGAAAGGTCAGGTACTTATTTCAGTTTATTTGTAGGCCACAAATGTAACCATAATGCATTTTTTCACTAATAATTGGAAATAGATTGTCTCCAGGGTTACAGACAGAGACCACCATACAGTTCGCATATAGGGATATAAGCAGTTTGCAGTCAGTGAAGCTTACCACACATGTGGGTAATGCTGTTGTAATTTGCATGCAAGGAGTTCTAGTGTTAAAGAATATAGAATGGGGCAATAGGGGCAACTCCGCCTGGTACAATGGGTTATTTTTACTGGGTCAGAGATTAACCCAGGTGCATGAAGTGGTAGACATATATAGCAGCTGAATCTAGCTTATGAAAGGGTTAGGCATTCCCATCCTCTGGAGCACTGTAAGTAAGAATTCCCACTCCAGTGAATCAACGGCCTTCGCTGAGTTAGGAGTACTGCTGCTGCCTTCAGGTCTGTGGTTGGTTGGTGAATAAGTGTGAATATCATTTGTAGATTATGGGACTTGGGTGTGCAGGGATACATTTTAAAGGATCTGGTAGGACCAAGTCAGTGACCAATCTGAGCAATCTTTTGGCAAGTATTTTAGCATCTATATTGGATCACAGACACAACATCGATGTAATAAATATCGATGTAAAAAATATTGAGTAAACAATATAGACAACAAAAATATCGACTTTTTTATAAATATAACATAAAATAATATATGTTAACTATTAAATTACATTTTTACAAAATACAATTAATTTAATATATATTTTGTTATAATAACAAATAAAATTGATAAAAAAGATAAACACACAAACATAATTATTAACACATGTATATTTACTTTAAAGCAATAATAAACTATTACTTTCAATTTGTTACAAGTTTATAATTATATAAAAAAGAAAAATATATATATATCAATTATTTAACATATAAAAATCATAAATCTACAGTAAATTACCACATTAAAGTATTAAAAAATATTTCAACTTCAATTTCCCGATACAGTCAGTGCAACAGTAGAGAAAGTCTTGATAGCGAAGGGGTAAAAATAACTATTCCCAATCCAATGAGTGCAACAGTAGGGTAAGTGTTGGATAGCAGAGTAATTTAATTTACTACTCCAACTTCAGTGAGTGCAATAAGCGTGAGCGGAAAATCCGTTCCGCTCGCGGATTTTGCGGATTTTCGGTAAATCCGCAATCCGCGAACTCCCGCGAATTTACAGAAAATCCAAAAATCCGCGAGCGGCGGATTTGGGGGGCAAAAGTTCAAGCCTTCAAGCTTGAAGTTGTTGTAACTATTTTAGCTTCAACAGGAAGCAATAACAGATAAAAGAAAGCAGGTGCTCGAGCACCCGCTTTATTTTATCTATTAGTGCTTCCTGATGAAGCTAATTTAGTAACTATTTTAGGATGGCGCTGGCAGCTTGCCGGCGCCATCCTAAAATAGTTACAGGATGATGATGACAGCTCACTCAAGGGACCCCTGCGCCCTTCGGGGCGATTGCATAGTAACACACACATGGTCGCTGGAACTAGTTGAAGTTCAAATTCAGTGACTCATTCATCAGCCCAAAAGGCTGGGCAGGTGTGCCTTCTTCCCAAATCTACCGTCGAAAATCAGCTGTGATGCTGGATAGCGGCCTTTGCATCCTGGACTTTCACGAGCGCAATCCTCGTGCTGCTCCTGTGACCAGGAGCTTCTTTCTCTTGATCTGCTGCTCTAATTGGTCTCTGACCTTTTATACACACAAGAGGCATGTGAACTCGCATGGAAGCCCCGCCCATTTGGCCCCGCTCACACACTCGCGGTGTGCCCAGTCTTCCCACCATTTACCCACTATGATGGACAGCTCACTCAAGGGACTCCTACGCCTTTCGGGGCGATTGCATAGTAACACACACATGGTCGCTGGAACTAGTTGAAGCTCAAATTCAATGACTCATTCATCAGCCCCAAAACAATCGTGAGCGTCGTCGAGGCTGCGCAGGTGTGCCTTCTTCCCAAATCTACCATCGAAAATCAGCTGTGATGCTGGATAGAGGCCTTTGTATCCTTGACTTTCACGAGCGCAATCCTCGTGCTGTTCCTGTGACCAGGAGCTTCTTTCTCTTCATCTGCTGCTCTGATCGGTCTCTGACCATTTATACACACAAGAGGCACTTGAACTCGCACAGAAGACCCCCCCATTGAAAAAATCCGCAAAATCCGCGGATTCGCAAATTCGCGGATTTTGCGAATTGCGAGTTCGCAAATCTGCAAATTCGCGAACCGCGAATTCGCAAAATTCACCCATGCTTGGAGTGCAACAGTAGGGAAATTGTTGGATAGCGGAGGTGTAAAAATTACTATTCCCACTCCACTGAGCGTTACAGTAGGATATGTGTTGGATAGCGGAGGGGTAAAAATTACTATTCCAATTCCAGTGAGTGCAAAAGTAGGGAAAGTGTTTGATAGCAGAGGGGTAACATTTAGTCTTTGCCTCTTCAAATGAAATCTACTTGAGGGGACCATGCGTACTTCCCGACCAGGAGTTAGTATTTGTTTATTGGGTTAGTATTAGCCTGATATCTAATGTGCATAATTATATGCAAATGTATTTTCTCACTGAAACTTTTGTCTCTTCTCCTATCCACTCCTCAAAGCATTGTCATTGATTATCAATTTGTCATTTTTCTCTTCTGATGTTGTTTGCTTTGTGACGATCCATGATTGGTGCTGTATTTGATGTTCATGAGCATTCATACACATTATTTAGATACATATTATAACATTTACAAATGAGTCTGTCTTTATTAGAGTATTTTCATTCATGAGTATTAATTTGTCTACCCTGACACACTTTTTAAAGATTGCATCGCCATATTTGGTAAAATAGGGAAACATAATAATGGATATTGTAGGTTGGTATAGTTACCGGAATACAACTAACCCATTGTGAAGGGGCTTGTTGGGTAAGTCAGTTCCTGGAAAGGGGCGACCACTCGGTCCCCCGGAACGTATGGTTGTATGCCCCGATCCCCCCGGGAAACCATTTTGGGCGGGAGGCGTGGCTCGGCTGAAATGCCCGAAGTGGCGTGGCCGGGGCGCGCCCTTTCCCGCCCAGGAGGGGTTGTCCTAGACACCCGCACGGAAGACCACGCCCAGTAGGCGTACCAGAGGAGGGTCCCCGCCCTCCCACAGATGAATAAATAGAGCGGGAATCCGAAGAAGCGTCCTCTTGTTCCTGTGCTCTGAAGGCTGCACCAACTCGTTGCTCGTGAGCATTCGACGGAACAAGCGGCAATTTTGAGAACTTGTAATCTTGTTGTTTCTCTTTCAGTTATTGGGAGTACGAAGGATCCAGCACCTCGTTGATCAACTAGAGCAGAGTACTCGAATCCATGGCCGGCAAGAAAGCGGGAAAGGGATCCGAGATGGAGAAGATGTTGCGCCAATTGTCGAACCGAATGGCCAGCATGGACCGAAAGCTCGGAAAAGTTGACTCGATCGGTCGAGGTTTGGCTGAGGTTAAGAAACAGTTGGCGGCCCAGAACAACTCAGGCCGTCCTACGAAGGTAATAGGCCCGGCCTTGCCGGGAGTCGTCCCCGAGGGTAGGGGGAAGCGGGTTAAGAGGAGGGCGGTTTCTGGGGAGGTTCCGGTGCCTGAGGTACCCCCAGTTGCCCCCATCACACCGGCGGACAGCCCGGTACCAAACCCAGATATAGGTTTGCCGATCCCGGTTGTAGTTACTCCTGTCAACGATGAGGAGATGCCCCCCCCCCGAGTTGGCCATCCAGTTAGCGGCGGTGTTGCCATGGCTCAAGAAGAAAGCAGGGGGGGCAGTGGCCGCGGGGGACCCGGCCGATGAGGCCAGCTGATAATCGAGCAATTGCGGCAGTCGAGAGAGGCCGCAACGGCGAATGTTCCTCTTGTTCCCCCACAGGTGGCGCCGGGAGGACCTGCGGTCAGCCGGGAAAAGGCAGCAGATACAACGGCCAAACCTGGTAAGCACACACTGCCAATGGCAGGGGAGGGTTCGTTACCCTCAAGGCGGGAAAGGGTGGCACAGCACATCCCTATGGCCACGAAAGAACTGATATGGGGGGAGAAGTATGTGAATATGTTTTCATTATTGACTGACCATCGCGAGATGGAATATGCAAAATCGCAGAAAGATTTATGGCATCCCAGTGTATGGCGCGCCAAGATGGCGGAATTCAGGGTCGATGAAACGGTAACAAACTGGGTTAAGGCTTTTTCCATATTTATTGCAATCATGGGGGAACGGAAGCCTGAAATTATGACCGAGTTGACTTGTTATCAGAATAGGATTATGGATTTTTATTCCATGTATGAGGGGGATGAATGGAGAGGTTACGATATGAAATTTCGGAAAGCGAAAGAGTTTGATGCTACTTTGACTTGGGATTGCCTCGACTCGGTGTCATGGAACAAGCAGCTCTTGCCTGGGGCGGCAGGTACGTCCTCGCCGGGCGGGAGCGGGTCGGAGTTAGTTCGCCAGAAGCCCGCGGTGCCCTTTCGAGCGGGTGCCGGTGGGGACTATCAGCCCAAGGCCGGCGGGAATGGCGGCACGCGGGGGGTTTGTTGGGGCTTCAATAGAGGCAACTGTAACAGGCCCCAGGGAACATGTAGGTTCAGACATGCGTGTGCGGGCTGTGGGAATTCCTCACACCCGCAGAGTAGCTGTAGATCTAAAAACAGCCGAACGGGAGGAAAAGGGGGGTCTAAGCAAGAGTGAGGTGATACTTTGTGACCGATTGCCTACACCTGTTGATATCATGGCTCTGACTCCTTGGTTGAACAAATACCCTGATCATGTATCCGCCGGGGTGTTGAGGAAGGGATTCCTATATGGCTTCAACGTCCCAGCGGGGGATTTTCGGGGGGACTCCTTTTGTAAAAATCAGTTATCTGTCCAACACAACCCAAGCGTAGCTGCAAAGAAGATTTCCAAAGAAGTCAGCTTGGGGCGGGTGGCGGGGCCTTTTCATCGCCCGCCGGTGGCGGATTTCATGTGTTCCCCGTTAGGGGTGGTCCCGAAGAAAGACCCTGGGGAGTTTAGACTCATTCACAACTTGTCTGCCCCAAGGGGTTCTTCGGTGAACGAAGCCATTGACCCAGACGTTTGTTCGGTGCGGTACGCATCGTTCGATGATGCCGTGACCATGTTAAATCACCTGGGCCCCGGAGCACTGATGGCGAAATCAGACATCGAATCAGCATTCCGGTTGCTCCCGGTACACCCGCGTGATCAGCGCTTGCTAGGTTTTGCATTTCAGGGGAGTTATTACATGGATAAATGTATGCCTATGGGTTGCTCTATTTCTTGTGCATATTTTGAAATGTTCAGCTGTTTTTTAGAGTGGGTATTCAGGGAGGCCACAGGGCATAGGTATGTAATGCACTATCTGGATGATTTCTTGTTTTTAGGTGCAGCCGGCGATACGAAATGTGCGCAGGCGCTACGGGACTTCTGCATCCTCATGCGGGAGTTCGGAGTCCCACTGGCACCAGGTAAGACGGTCGGACCATCTACTTCACTGGAGTTTCTGGGAATTGAGCTCGATTCTGTGGAAGGATGTTTCCGTTTACCGATGGATAAGGTGACTAAGTTTGGGGCGTCCTTGACACAGTGCCTGGGCAAGTAGAAAGTGACCCTGCACAAGTTACAGCAAACAGTGGGTCAGCTTAACTTTGCCTTGAGGGTGATACCAATGGCCCGCCCCTTCTCACGCTCTATTGCACAAGCTATGGTTGGTCTCAAGGAGGGACACCACCGTACGAGACTGTCGGCAGAGGTTCGCCAGGATATGCGCATTTGGTTGGCATTTCTGGCGGACTTCAACGGTTGAGTTGTGTAGAACAAGCCACCAGCTTCTTCGGATGAACTGGGCTTGTGGACTGACTCAGCTGGGAGCGTGGGATTTGGCGCCATTTTTGGTAACCGATGGTCGGCGCAAGTATGGCCGACGTGGTGGCATTCCATCGGTCTGACAGGTAACATTGGGTTCTTGGAGTTATTCCCTATTTGGGTTGCTCTGATGGCATGGCCAGACGACTTCAGTGACCGCTCAGTGGTGTTTTGGTCTGATAATATGACTGTGGTTGAGTGCATTAACCAGCAGGCAGCCCGCTGCAAGTGGATCTTGAGATTATTGAAAGAAATCGTGTTACGGTGCATGAGATTGAATGTACAGTTCAGGGCAAAACATGTGCCAGGTGTACTGAATTATGCAGCTGATGCACTCTCTCGTTCACACATGCAGGCTTTCAGGGGCTATTTGCCCACAGCGGACCTAGTGGCGGCACCGTTCCCCGAAGCACTATGGCTAATCGGTGCCCCGTATTACAAGACCTCGTGGCAGCCAGCCTAGCCCCCAGAACAAGAAAGGCATACGAAGGAGCGTTTCGTTCCTACTGCACAATTTTGGGTCCATCAGGGAAACAGAGCTGGGGTCAGGAGGACTCCTTCCTGGGGTTCCTGGTTGCGCTGCACAGGGGAGGCCGATCAGCGGCAACGGCCAATAGACATAGGGCGGCCATTTCGTTTATGGCACAGGTGCATGGCACGAGAGACCCGACGGATTCCTTTTTGGTTAGGAAGGCACTCCGCGGCTGGCAATGCCTTGAGGGTCGCAAGCAGGATACGAGGCGCCCGATTGGCTTAGACAGATTGTCTCTGCTTTTAGCAAAGCTAGATGAGACGTGCTCCTCCCTGTACGAAGCAGTTCTGTTCCGGGCAGCTTTCGCCTTGGCATTCCATGGGGCTATGCGGGTGAGCGAACTGGTCGCAAGGAACAAGAAGGATATAGGGGGAGGCCTGGGCAGGGATCACGTCCAAATAAGGGGTGATTCGATGGTAATCTCGATAGCCAGGTCCAAGACTGACCAGGGAGCTATGGGTGATAGTGTTATCGTGCAGCGCGCACAAGGGTCCCCCACTTGTCCGATAAGATGCGTAGAAGAATACTTGGCATTGAGGATGGTTACGTGGGAGGGGAGCTTGCTGAGGCACAAGGATGGCACCCCACTGACGAGATTTCAGTTTCAGAGGGTACTAGCACTGTCAATCTCTGCCGCGGGCATGGACCCGTGCGATTTTGGGACCCACTCCTTCAGAATAGGGGCTGCTACTGAGGCTACAGCCCGGGGTCAGAGTGCTGAGGAAGTGAAGCAGCTGGGCCGTTGGTCCTCGAAGTGCTTCAAAAGGTATGTGCGATTGCACATGTTGTAAAGATCAATTGACATGCACTCACGCTTCTTGTCTTTTGTTTGAATTACAGTTTCGCGAGCCTGTCACGCGGGGCGGAATTGGGAGACGACCCAACATCAGGAGACCAGCGGTCGAGGATCACCGAGGATCACCGACTGGAGAAAAAGTGGTATGGGTCGTGGGCCACTCATATGTGAGGCGCGCCGGGGATGTATTCAAGGCAGGTGACGCGACTCACGCATCTGGAGAATACGGGTACAGAGTGACGTTCCATGGGAAGGGTCTTTTAGGGCGGCAAAGGTCACCGCCATCTGTAGTCATAGTACACCTGGGAGGCAATGACTTAGTGAAGCTGGGAAGAAGAGTGTTATTGGAACACATCCTGTCGGCAGTTAGCTGGTTGGCTAAGAAACTCCCGGGGTGCACGATTGCCTGGTCCCACATGATCCCCAGGAAGAGTTGGCAGGGGGGGCATTTCAGTGTCAGCGTTGAACCACTCTGTGAAAAGGGTGAACAATAAGATAGAGAAATTGTTTCGCTCAGCACAGTTGCATAGCATCCCTCAAGGGTGTATTCGGGGTGATCACATGTATCTGAATGATGGGGTTCACCTGTCCAGGGAGGGAAATGATTTACTCATAGGAGATGGCTGAGGGGTTTGAGGAAGCATGACCTTTAGGAGGAATGGGGGGGCCGGATAGTCGGTCAACTATCCGGCCTGTGGCGGTAAGGTCATGATCGGTGAGCAGTAATTTCAAGGTCCCTAGAGGGGGGCGCCAGCCAGAATGGATGGGAGCGCCCGGGGGGAGGCGGCCATTGGCCCCTTCCACGGGGAGGCGGCATCCACTAAGGATGGGTCGCCTAGGGGGAGACGGCCATAGGCCCCTCCCAGGGGGGAGGCGGCTAGATGCCCCTCCTACGAATTTCCCGGGGGCCAGATATCCACGACGGCGGATAGAGAGTGTGGGGATGGGGGGAAGTCCACGCTGTCCTTCCTACAGATACCTCACACGGGAACTCGGACGACCTTTAAGATGGCGTCGAGTGAAAAGGGGGCCCCCACCATGACAAGGGAAGTTACAGGTGGCAATGAGGGTAAAGTCCTCTGCGCATGCGCCACTCACACCGTGAGGGCTGAGTTTTGGTAGTTGGGATCTGACACCGGTTAAGACCTTGCCGTTGGCCCTTAATGCTAGGATGTACAATTTTAATTTAGAATGTATGCATTTGCAGGATGCTAGACTCAGCTAGGAAACCTTTGTATTAGATGTTAAGGTTAGCCAAAGAACATGTCTTCATCGAAATGTCATAAATGTAAAATTGTACATAATTCATGAAACTTTTATTTAATGTTTTAAATTTTGTTTCATATTTTAATAAATACGGCCGGGGGGGTCACTTCCCCCCGCCTTCCAAAAGTTCAAAACCTGTGTCTGTCTACTCCCATTGGGAATTGGTGTTGGGAGGGGGTGGCGGGCATCCCGGCCATATGGAAAGGGGCGACCTCTCGGTCCCCCCGAACGTATGGTTGGGTGCCCCGATCCCCCCGGGAAACCATTTTGGGCGGGAGGCGTGGCTCGGCTGGTATGCCTGAAGTGGCGTGGCCAGGGCGCGCCCTTTCCCGCCCAGGAGGGGTTGTCCTAGACACCCGCATGGAAGACCACGCCCAGTAGGCGTACCAGAGGAGGGTCCCCGCCCTCCCACAGATGGATCAATAGAGCGGGAATCCGAAGAAGCGTCCTCTTGTTCCTGTGCTCTGAACGCTGCACCAACTTGTTGCTCGTGAGCCCTCGACGGAACAAGCGGCAATTTTGACCCACCCACCAGCCCCTGATGGCAATGTTTGTTTAAATAAAGCTGATTGCAGAGTAACATATAGGCCCTTTTTTTCCTTTGTAGAGAAGTAAAGGAATGTGTCATATAATGATGTGCCTTCTGCTTTTAGGATGATGTTTCCCTTTGTAGGAAAATAAAGTTGATACTCATCAAGACTATATCAGTATCTTTTTCTTCCCTTAGTAGGTAAAACAACTGTCGTATTTATTTTTTGGTCGCGCGGTAAGGTCATGATCGGTGAGCAGTAATTTCAAGGTCCCTAGAGGGGGGCGCCACCCAGAATGGATGGGAGCGCCCGGGGGGAGGCGGCCATTGGCCCCTTCCACGGGGAGGCGGCACCCACTAAGGATGGGTCGCCTAGGGGGAGACGGCCATAGGCCCCTCCCAGGGGGGAGGCAGCTAGATGCCCCTCCTACGAATTTCCCGGGGGCGGATATCCGCGACGGTGGATAGAGAGTGTGGGGATGGGGGAAGTCCACGCTGTCCTTCCTACAGATACCTCACACGGGAACTCGGACGACCTTTAAGATGGCGTCGAGTGAAAAGGGGGCCCCCACCACGACAAGGGAAGTTACAGGTGGCAATGAGGGTAAAGTCCTCTGCGCATGCGCCACTCACACCGTGAGGGCGGAGTTTTGGTAGTAGGGATCTGACACCGGTTAAGACCTTGCCGTTGGCCCTTAATGCTAGGATGTACAATTTTAATTTAGAATGTATGCATTTGCAGGATGCTAGACTCGGCTAGGAAACCTTTGTATTAGATGTTAAGGTTAGCCAAAGAACATGTCTTCATCGAAATGTCATAAATGTAAAATTGTACATAATTCATGAAACTTTTATTTAATGTTTTAAATTTTGTTTCATATTTTAATAAATACGGCAGGGGGGGTCACTCCCCCCCGCCTTCCAAAAGTTCAAAACCTGTGTCTGTCTACTCCCATTGGGAATTGGTGTTGGGAGGGGGTGGCGGGCATCCCGGCCATATGAGCGCTGGATCAGTTTATGGTAGCAGAAATTGATGGTTAAAATGGTTATTTAGGCAAACTAATAATTGATGTAATGATTTTGATTAATAATATGAAAAGTTGGTGTTTTGTTTTTATGTAGTTTGGAAGTACTGGTACGAAGTTGCTTAAGATCCTGGGATGTGATCTAAGCCTATGTGGTAGTCAAAGTGTGAAGAAGTATCGCATTGAAAGTCATAGTGTAGAGAGATACTACACTGGAAGATCTCTGTCTGCTGTTGTAATATCGAAAAGTGAAAGGCTGTCGATGTAAATTTAGGGACTTGCTCTGTTGTAAGAAGGGTGTATGAAATAGTGGATGGTCTGCTTCTGAAACTCTAGTCTTATCCCCAAATGAGTATTGATACCTCTTTTAATAAAAAGTCCTCTAGTGAAACTTTGGCCTCATCCCTAGAGGAGTACCAAAACCTCTTTTCACTTGTCTGAGAGTGAGGTAGCCCTAGTCGTTATTTTAATAGAAGCAAAAGGAATCTTTGAGAAATTGAGCTATCTCTTTATTAGTGGAGCAGACAAAGGCGCTGTTTTGTGTAGTTTCTAATACAAATGTAGTTAGAAAAACTGTTATTTGTTTAAATCTTTTTTATTGAATTTATACATTCACGATTAATTTTACATATGCTTACAATGCCCCTCTATGTCTTTCCTTTAACATTTGCAAATGTTACAGTGTGTACACATTTACGATTGTCGGTTCTGTACGGGATGTAATATTAACAATGCAGTGTTTATCATGCATAGCCGCTACATGTAGGCAACTTTATGAGGTAAGGAGTTATTACTTTCTTTAACTTTAGGCATCTTTTCACTTTGCGTAAGTATGCCTGTCATGATGCAACATAAGAAACCAACAACTTTGACCTTGCACTTAGTATCTTGCCCGGGATTCCCGCATGCGTACACGTATCCTTGCTCTACTGATGTGTCTTAAAACGTCCGTTGTCTGTGGCGAGTGCGCCTACATGTGTTTATGTGTGTCAAATAGTTGACCATGCAATATCGCACTCTGTCCTCAGATAGCCTATCCGGCTTATGTCTTTTGCCTGCCCGCCCCTACGTCAGATGATCTCTCAGGCCGCTCCCTTTCGCATTGTTGTAGCTTGCCCAGGAGAGCTAGAAAAACTTTTGATTTACATTTGCCAGAATTTTTTTGTGAAGGGAGGGTCAATAGCAAGAGTTATACTGACGTCCAAAGTGCCGCGCCGGCAATGATCAAGGTAGCGGGTGTGTATTGTGTTCTGATTGGTTGGCGAATGTGTGAGTCACGCTGGTATTGGATGAGTGTGAGTCAATAGAGTAAGCGGAATCACAGAAGGTTTCTCTGTTTCTGTAGAATCTTTAGCGAAGAAAAGCGAGTGTCAAAAATGAAGTTGATAAAAGCGATTCAGGATTTCTTTAAAAAGAATAGATTTATTGTGACTAGAAAAGGGCTTCCTGTGCCTCCTCCAAGATCACCTGCTTCGTTTATGATGTTAGAGCATGGGTATCATACGTGTACATGTTTGGAGAAATGGGTGAGGTGAGGTACACAGAGGACAATGGAGCGTTGTACCAGAACTTAGTACTTTCAATGTAAAGATTTTAGAGAATTTGAGAAGGAGAATGAATTCATTGAAACAAAATCCTAGACCTATGCAGTATGAAGCATTGGAAGAGTGGGAGCATGAAGGGTATAGGAGAGAGAGAGTCAGGAATGGATTGAAATACAGGAATACAATAAAATGGTCTTCAGAGGCTAAGTGTGATGCTCAAATGAGGTAATGGAGAAGAGAGGTAATCTTAGATGGATTATATCCCATAATAGTGGCTCAGGATCAGGCTGGTGGAAAGTGTAAGGGTGGAGAAGAAGAATATAGAGATTTCAGAATTAGACATAGATCCAAATGAAATTGATGGAAAATCGAGATGGGTTACTCCGAGACCATCTTTAAATGAGATAGAAGCCCACCAAGCTCCATAGGTTCCCCAAGTTTTACAGGTATTGCAGACTACACCGATTACTCGGATTTTACAGGAAAAAGAGATTGAGATGCTTAATTGAGCACAATAAGAATTGACTCAGAAAACTAATCAGATGCGTTTAAATAATGCAGAAGCGTTGTCAGTTCCAGTAACGGTTGGTCCCATAGTCCCGTTGGATAGTGAGGGTCAGAATATTTCGAGAGTACATGCTTTGACAGTTCCAGTGAATGGTGTCAGGAATATTAGTGTATCAGAGTCAGGCGAGGAGAGTATGTCATTAATTAATCTTCCAGTGAATGGAAATGTGACTGAAACACCAAAAAGTGTTCAGATATATCCTAGAAAGATTGCGTTGAATGTAAGAGAAACAACTCCACTGTCAGGGGGTACTGGTTCAGTGGGACTTTTGCCAGATGAGTTAGATGAATGGATAAAAGGAATGGCATTTAATAAATTTAAACCGAGAATGGAAGTAGGTAGATTGAGAGTAGATCTAGAAGAAATGATTATTGGTACAATTAGTCCAGAGAGATTGAGTACATATCAAGATGAAGAGTTGTTGTTGTTGTGCCAAAATATACATGGAAAGCGAAAAACTTGCATGAGAATTCGGCAGAGGCTGCACAAGAATATGGTATTGATATTGAGAGGTCAAAAGATTTGCAAAATATATATAGATTGGATTTTAGTGACTACGACTTAGAGAGTTTGAATGCTTAAGGAAAACGATTGCAGATAAAGGAATTGATAAATGCTCTGAAGAGATGGGGAGATGTAGAAAGATGGAAAGGCAGATGGGAAGGAAAGAAAAAAGAAGCACTTGCAAATAAGGGTATAGTTGCATCTCCTTTGCTTTCATTAAAATAAACAGAGCCTATTGAAATGATGTATCCGATGAGAGAGGTTCCAGGAGGTGGATTTGCTCATATCCCCTGGACAAGACAGGATATATTGTTTTTTTACAAATGGGTTCCCTGATTGATAGAGAAACCAGTTGCGTGGTATAAGCAGGTAGAAAGATTTGTGAAAGTTTCCAAAGTGTTGCTGAAATATTTGGATGGCTTGTTTGATATAGTAGTTCCAGCTGATTTATGGGCAGAATGTACAATTGCAGTTGATTGGCCTAAAGAAGAATATCCTAGAGATATTAAAACCGGAGCACCTTCAGACGAAGTGATGAAAAAATATAATCAAGTGATTATTTTTTTAAAGGGAAAAATGTCCCCAAAAGAAACAGATTGGCTCAATATGGATAGAATGATGCAGGAGTCAAAATATACAGTACATGCTTATTAGGAAAGGCTTTTACAGGTGTTGAAACAGGACAGTAGTTTTGACAGCATCACAGACAAGAGTAGGGAACATTTTGTCTATAAGTTTGTGTTTGGATTGAAACCAGAGATTAGGGCTATGATTCAGCAACATTTGATTTGTTGGCAAAATAAGACAGTTGATGAAATTCTGAGATATGCAAAGTATTGTAGTGTTGATATTGAGTCCAGGCATAAGAAGTTGAAGGAAAAAGTGATGTGGGCGCAGGCGAATGTAGCAAATCAGAAAAATGGGAATTATGTTGATGGTTCACAAGTGAGTTTTCAAGTGAAAGGACAGACTCACAATTTTCAAAATGGCCAAGTGCCTATGAATATTGTGCCGAATGGAGTTGTTCAAGTGCAGTTACCAGGGAAAGGTAAAGGTAAAGGCAACAAAGAAGAGATGAAAAAGAAATTTCAGCAGCAACAGTTAGTTACACCACAGGTACAACAGGTACAAGTGCCTCAAGCACCTATGCCAAATAATGTGAATGCTCAGGTACAGAGATACAGTGTGAATGCTGCATTTCACACGAGTGAACAAATGGATAAGAATCAGAATGTACAAATGGTTTCGCAATATTGGTTGCATTGTTCTGAGAATGATTCAGATTCATATCAATAACGGTGCCTGACAGGGGAGGAAGAGTGCATGGATGGAAAGGTGGAAGGTAATGATATTACATTCCTAGTGGACACTGGTGCTACCCATTCTATTGTAAGAACAGCAGAAATTCCAAACTTACCCCTCTCGGGAGAAACTACCCAAGTTGTGGGAGTCTCAAATAAGCATATTAACACTCCAGTGACCAAACCAATGGAGGTTCATATTGGGAGTTTCAAAGATTTGCATTGGTTTGTGGTGTGTGACTCGAGTCCAGTGAACCTTTAAGTAGGGACTTGTTGTGCAAGATGAATTGAACCATCTATTGTACACCCAATGATATTGCTTTTCACACTCCAGATGAGGATATTGCTTTTAAAATGATGATGGAAAAGTAAGGGACAGAAGTGAATGAATTATATCCTTTGTTTACAGCAAATCATTTGCCTGTTGAATTAAAAGAGACAGTGTCAACTGATGTGTGCGATTTTTGAGGAAAGGACATTGGATTGATGAAGGGTGTTGATCCTTTTGAGATTTTGGTCAAGCAAGGTGCAGAGTTTCCAAAAACACCACAGTATAAAATGAGTCCTGAGACAATAGAAGGAGTTACTCCTGTAACTGATCAGATGATTGAACAAGGAATTTTGAGGGAGATTGTAGTAACATCGAATGAACAGTCAGTTTAATATTTAAGATTAGGTCTTTATTGGAAGAAAAGTAAAGATACAACTGTTCAAGAGGACTGGAGCAGGAAGAGTGACGTAACATTGCAATGCTCAGATGCAAGTAGGAAATCCTAGAATTCAGAGGGTTGGTAAAGCTCTAGATTCAATTAACATAATAAAAGAAACAAATAATTAAACTAAACACTTACCAAATACGCCACATATTACAGAGATGCTTGGAAGTACATGTAATTCGCTCGGACCTAGATACAACACTTCCACTGTTTATAGCCAGCACTGCTTGCAGCTTTGGTGTGATATCTTATATTTAAGTGAACTCTAGATCAGCATCTTGACTTCGGAGATAATTTTTAACTGGACCCGAGATAAAGCTAGGGAGTTAGGAGGTGGGAAGGGATTCTGCATGTATTTCATGTTGCTTGTTGCATTATACTAGATCTTTGAGCCATTTATCTCGGCAGGATACACATACCCTACCTCAGTGATCACTAGTCATCTTTTTGCAAGCAGTATTTCTCAGTGGCAGCTTCTATTTAACGGCAGTAGTGGGGTGGGTGGGGGAAATGAAGATCAAAAATAAAACAAACACTTACCTGTCTGCCGCCACAGCCTCATCTCCCTCTTCGCCCGCTTTCAGGGCAGGAAGGAGGAAGCATCGGGTTACCAGTCTCCCAATGGCCAATCACCATGAAGCAATGCAGCGTTGTGATTGGTCCGAGAACTGTGAATGGGCGCTCAGCCAGAGAATGGGAGGCTGACCATGTTCTGCATGCAGGCTGTAATGCAGCCTGCATGGAAAACATGCATAGTGCACCTGACAGTTTCACAGGACCGAGACGGCCGGCCAAAGCATCCTGCGCACTTGGAGTGGGCAAACCACTCCTTCCCTTCCCTGCCCTGCTCTGTGAGCAGAGCAGCCCACCCCCACCCAGATGAGCAAGGGAAAAAATAAAATGATAATAACAATGAATTATTAACATTTTATACTTTCCTCTTTGACCTGCTCGGTGAGGCAACGCTCCTCCGCCTTAGCGGAGGAGCCGCCCCTAGTAGATCTACAGCAACAAACCTCCTCACGCTTGCAGGTATATTCTTAGCACATCTCAATACACATGGGTCTGGTTCAATGTGATAATTAAACAGCTATGTTATGATGTCAATGATAGTATAACAGTACATGATGTAACCTGGGGACACTCTCATGCTAGAGGCAGAAAGTCAGCATCAGAATCCCTGCTTAGGGAGCAAAAGGCATCCTCACCAAGACCATTTTTCATCAAATTGACATGTGAGTTGCGCATTGTATAGATATATGTGAAGTTTATGATTCACAGACTGCTATTTGGTGATCAAGACACTGTTAATGAACAACAGTAGGCAGAGCCGGATTGGGAATCGAAACTGGCTCTGGCAAAGAACTCGGGTGGCCCCTCCATGGGGGGAGGGTGCTAGCGGAAATCTTTGTGCCGCTCTTGTTGTCGGTAACAAAAATGCCTCCCCAGGGGTCTAAAACCTGACCCACCCTGCTAGCCCACTGGGAAAATTCCTGGTGCCAGAGACAGTAGGGCCAGTCCACTTCAGATAGTGGATAATATAGTTTTTGATTTCAATTATTTCTTGACGTAGGCTTAAATATTAGTGCTGGGGTCTGCATGGAATTGTAATAATTAGGCCTAGGCGGTGAACTTTTCTCTGTTTGCGGAGTTTGGGGAGTTTTCTGCAATCCGCACTACGTGGAGCTCGTGGAGTGCAGAAGGGTTACCAGTCGTGGAAGCATCGGGTTACCAGTCTCCCAATGGCCAATCACCATGAAGCAATGCAGCGTTGTGATTGGTCCGAGAACTGTGAATGGGCGCTCAGCCAGAGAATGGGAGGCTGACCATGTTCTGCATGCAGGCTGTAATGCAGCCTGCATGGAAAACATGCATAGTGCACCTGACAGTTTCACAGGACCGAGACGGCCGGCCAAAGCATCCTGCGCACTTGGAGTGGGCAAACCACTCCTTCCCTTCCCTGCCCTGCTCTGTGAGCAGAGCAGCCCACCCCCACCCAGATGAGCAAGGGAAAAAATAAAATGATAATAACAATGAATTATTAACATTTTATTCTTTCCTCTTTGACCTGCTCGGTGAGGCAACGCTCCTCCGCCTTAGCGGAGGAGCCGCCCCTAGTAGATCTACAGCAACAAACCTCCTCACGCTTGCAGGTATATTCTTAGCACATCTCAATACACATGGGTCTGGTTCAATGTGATAATTAAACAGCTATGTTATGATGTCAATGATAGTATAACAGTACATGATGTAACCTGGGGACACTCTCATGCTAGAGGCAGAAAGTCAGCATCAGAATCCCTGCTTAGGGAGCAAAAGGCATCCTCACCAAGACCATTTTTCATCAAATTGACATGTGAGTTGCGCATTGTATAGATATATGTGAAGTTTATGATTCACAGACTGCTATTTGGTGATCAAGACACTGTTAATGAACAACAGTAGGCAGAGCCGGATTGGGAATCGAAACTGGCTCTGGCAAAGAACTCGGGTGGCCCCTCCATGGGGGGAGGGTGCTAGCGGAAATCTTTGTGCCGCTCTTGTTGTCGGTAACAAAAATGCCTCCCCAGGGGTCTAAAACCTGACCCACCCTGCTAGCCCACTGGGAAAATTCCTGGTGCCAGAGACAGTAGGACCAGTCCACTTCAGATAGTGGATAATATAGTTTTTGATTTCAATTATTTCTTGACGTAGGCTTAAATATTAGTGCTGGGGTCTGCATGGAATTGTAATAATTAGGCCTAGGCGGTGAACTTTTCTCTGTTTGCGGAGTTTGGGGAGTTTTCTGCAATCCGCACTACGTGGAGCTCGTGGAGTGCAGAAAACTCCGCTTCTCGATGTGCAGCAGAGTATTTTCCCCGCACGCGATCGCAAACTGTAAGTTTGCGATCTCGAACGATAATTTTGCGAGCGCAAGTTGCCGTTCGGGTAGAATTTCTACCCAAACTGCAGGAATACCAGCACGAACTGCAGTTCGCACACAGTTTTTTTGTAACATTGCAGAGTTCCACTTAGCAAACTTACCAAACTATGCCCAGCCCTAGTATTGATGAGGCTCTCATGGGTTTTGGCAGCGAGGAGCAGTGTTAGAGCTTTGAAGTGATAGGGACTGTGTGGGAATGTGGTGAAGGAGGCCCTAAATGCAGTGACTAATGCAGTCTTGTTATCAGTGTCTTCTAATTGAATAAAATTCACGCTACTAAACAAGTCATCGAATCAGAATAAATTACGTGTGCTTAAGATTTGGAATGATTTCTCTGCAGAAGTAACAATGCATTTGGGGTGCTAGAACAGGGGAATATTTGGTGGGCCTAACTGCTCTCACAGTGATCAGCATTGATTTCATATTATCGGTTTGTTATGTTTTTTGAGATGGCATAGCTTAGATTCAGAGACACACTGTCCTCTATTGCTAAGTGCAACAGAAATGGTGGCGGGCTGTATCAATATTGGGAATACTATGCTTGAGCTCAAAGGCAGTACAAGTGCAAATCTGGTCTTGCAAAGCCACCCTGGTCTTATGGTAGAATGAGTATTTCCTATTTGAGCCTGGATGTTCCCCAGATCAAGCAAGTTTAATTAATTAGGATCTTATTGCTTTAAAGAATTGTTGTGCTCTGTTATTAAATAGGTATCGGAACTTTGGCAGGATAATCATTTTTATCAAAGCTATCCTGGCCACCATCAAGGGATGCAAGTTTGGAGACCACAATTTTCTAGGATAACATATCCTGATTAATCCCTTTTTTTTAGATAATTCATGGCTTAGACTTAATTTGAGTGGTTAGTCAAGAGGACTCATCATAGTGGAGGGAGTGATGGGAAAGGTCAGGTACTTATTTCAGTTTATTTGTAGGCCACAGATGTAACCATAATGCATGTTTTCACTAATAATTGAAAGAATTTTTTTTCCAGGGTTACAGACACAGACCACCATACAGTTCGCATATAGGGATATAAGCAGTTTGCAGTCAGGGAAGCTTACCACACATGCGGGTAATGCTTTTGTAATCTGCATGCAGGGAGTTCTAGTGCTAAAGATAGAAGAATGGGGCAATAGGGGCAACCCCATCTGGTACAATGGGTTATTTTTACTGGGTCAGAGATTAACCCAGGTGCATGAAGTGGTAGACATATATAGCAGCTAAATCTAGCTTATGAAAGGGTTTGGCATTCCCATCCTCTAGAGCACTGTAAGTAAGAATTCCCACTCCAGTGAATCAATGTTTTTTTCCTGGGTTAGGAGTACTGATGCTGCCTTCAGGTCTATTCAAGTCAAGTCAAGTCAAAAAGGCTTTATTTCGACATATAAAATATCTTAAAAAGCGTACATACAAGTAAAATTCATTTCAGAGCATTAAAAACGAAATTCAAGTTTTTGTTAAAAAAAACCCTTGCATGATTTAAGACTGCAATTTATACTGTTATTATTTGGGGGAAAAATAATTAAATTACCTAAAATAGGCATGGTTTTAAAGCAGACCATAAAAATAAAAACTTAATTAAACAATTTGTCTGAGTCTTTTTGACCGAATCCGCCATGCCCACCCAAGATACTTCGAGGTGGCGCATACATAAAAAGTACGAGTGTCTGAAAGAAGAATCCTTAGTGCCACATTACAGTGTCTAGTTCCCAGTGTGCGACACATGGGTTTTAGCCATTTTGACCGTGGGACTTTATAGGCAGGACACTCGAATAAAAAGTGAGGGACCGATTCGTGGCGCTGTGGGCAAAAAGGGCACCAAGGAGCAGTCTGGTAGGGAATTTTCCAATGACTAGTAAATTCCATGACGGGGAGAAGGCCAATTCTAAATTTAAAATACAGAGATCTTTCCCAAGGGGCTGAAATAATGTCCAAATACAGTTCTCTAATGGGGACATCTTTGGACTCCATGAAGATTCTGGTCGACTTACAAATCGAGGTAGAAGAATTCCTTCTATTCGCCACCCAGTTCCAATAAAGCTGTTTTATCGTTGATTTGGGCGGGGCTGTCTGTTGGTACCATGCTTCTTCCAGCCCCAGATTGGTGAGTAATGCTTTGATATCCGTTAGCCACTTTATTTTCGCCCAACCTGTCGATCTTAATATCTCCCGCAGACCATCCGCATAACTTGAGAGTTCAGGGACTCTCCAGATGCGGGCCCACAGAAGCAAAGGGCGTAGCTTTGCTAGATCTTCAATCGCCCGACAACCCATGTCCAGTTGCAGAGGCAAGATGGGGACAGAAGGGCCAAGGGACATCAAGCTTCTCAAGAAGGTGTTCTCAGCTCGAGTAAGATCTTTCAAGTTCGACATTCCCCACAATTCCGCCCCGTACAAAGCGGCGCTTACTCCTCTGGCTGAGTAAATATCCAAAACTGCAGCTATTGGTTTGGTTGAGGCTGCTCTCTGCTCTTTCAGCAGGGTCCCGGTTACTCTTTTCAAATTTAGCAACATTTTGGACAGATGCTGGTCCCATTTCATGGAATCCACCAGCCGGATACCCAGATAGTCAAAGGTCTTGGTCCTGTCCAGTGCGACAGAGCCCAATGTTGGTGGAGGGCCATGTTTTTGCGGAGGGTTCAAGATAAGATACTTTGTTTTGTCTGTATTTATACAGAGTCCTCTTTGTCTGCAAAAATCGTCAAATCCAGAGAGAAGCTGTTGTAGGCCCATTGGCGATTTTGACAGGAGCAAAGTATCGTCCGCAAAAAAAAGGGTGGGAATTAAACGACCTGCCAGGCGAGGGGCATCTGCTGGTATCCTTGACAAGTGTTCCACCACCCCATTTACATAGAGCGAAAAGAGTGTTGGGGCAAGAACGCACCCTTGCCGCACTCCTCTATTCACATCTATTCTTCGGGTCTTTTGGCCATTCGGACCCCAGCGAATTTGGGCATAATTGTTTTCGTGGAACTTCATGATCAAGTGAAGCAGATAAGGTGGCAGGCCAAGATCACTGAGAACTTTCCATAAGTTGTTTCTGGGGACCAAATCGAAGGCCGTCCGGAGGTCGATAAAGGCAAGATATAAAGTGCCCTTCCCAATCGTGACGACCTTCCAGTGGATCATAAGTAGCCTTAACGATTGTTCAATTGTTCCTGTACCAGTTCGGAACCCTGCCTGGAGATCCGAGAGTATCCTGTTTTCATCTGCCCACTGCTGTATTCTGGTTAGGAGGACCTTGCCTGCTACTTTTTGCGAACAGTCTATCAGGCTAATCGGCCTGTAGTTCGCTGGGTCTTCTCTTGAGCCTTTTTTGTGCAGAGGGACCACTTCGGCGGCCATCCAGGAGGCGGGCAGAGGAGCACCCGCCATGGCAGCGTTCAAAACAGATGAAATTAACATACTCCAATCGCCTAGGTCTGCACGGAGCAGGTCGCCCGGGAGACCATCGGGACCAGCCGCTTTACGCGGGACAAGGGATTTTATTGCACCTTCCGCTTCTACCTTGGTGAACAGACTTTCCTCAAGTCTCTCCTTAACTCGAGGGGACTGAGGTAATACGAAATCCATTGCTTCAGCTGCAGTTGCCGTGTACAATTTCGAAAAATGTGAGTACCATAGATCCTCAGTTATGTTGCAGGTGATGACTGTGTCAAGGGGTCTGTTTTTCTTACGTAATAAGTCCCAGAAACCTTTTGCGTTTTTTCCAACACTTGCGATCCGAAGTTCCTGCCAAAATTCGTCTTCCCAGTCTCTCCTTGCTGTTTTAAGCTCCGCTTTATAGCTCTTTCGTTTGGTAGCTATTAAGGATGCATCTCCACTTTTTACAGCCGATATCAGTGCTCTCTTTCTAGCACGACACTCCTTCGAGTACCATCCGGGTTTGCCCTGCCGCTTGTCGCGGTTAGTGTTTCCCTTTTTTACTTTAGCCTTGAATAGGTCCCCAACTGACAGCGAGACCTCGCAGAACAACGCTGTAATCCGATTTGGGCTGACAGGCTCATTTTCTAAAATGGCGCAGGCTGTAGAAGTAACCGCTCTGATACATAACAGTTTCTCTTCATCTATTGCCACTTTGTCCCATTTCAGGCGTCTTAAGCAGTTTGAGGGAACCACCCCTCCCAATGGCCCTGTCACTAATGTATCATGGTTTCCACAAGCTGGGTGAAACTTCCTCCACCAATATGATAGGGTCAGGGAGAGAGCGTTGTGGTCGCTATCCAGGGAAGGTAGGACTATCATATCCTTCATGTGAGCCCACAAGGAAAAGTTTAGGAGGATATAATCAATCCGGGATGAGTGACCAACCCTATTATATGTGTGTGCCCCGCTAAGTCTGAAGGTGTCCTCCCGTTGGCTGCTCTCAGGCCATGCTCCAGTGTGTAGGAATTTAGCTGGATGATTCTGGGGGTCCAACTGTTTATAATTGGAAGATCAAGTGACGGGACACCTCTCCTTGAATCTTCGTCATATAAATCCAGGGATTCATCGGGCAACAAGGGCTCGAATGTACAATTAAAGTCCCCCATGACCATAATTAATGAATCGCTGCTACACTCACCCAAAACTACCTCCAGGTCCGTGAGCGTCGGTGACAAGGCTCTCCCAGAAGCCCCTCGAGTGTAGATGTTAATAATCTCCAGTTTTTCAGCTCTCCTCTGGCATGTTACGGTGAGGCGCATCAAGTCTGGAGATTTTTGGGGATGATGGTGTACCCTCCAACCCAAGGAAATGTCTACCCAAACTAAGAGACCACCATAAGGGCGACCTCTTCCCGATGTTGGAATATTTGCCGGGACAAAAAAGGAGGTATGGCCCACTCGGTGCCTTGGTTCTACGCACCACGTCTCTTGGAATGCACAGACTGAGTGGGGTTCAATAAGTGCCACCCAGTCCGGGACATCTAGCTTGCTGTTTAAACCTGCCACATTCCAACTAATGGCTTTCAGGGATGCATGATGCAGGGACTCATCGCATCCGGCATTCCCACCCTGTGGACCGGGAGTTTGAGCTCCATCCACTAACTCAATGTTCACTGACCCGTCACCTGGGAGAGAGGACATAATTAAGTTAGGCGGGGATTGGGGCACAACAGTGCTGGACAAGGGTACCTCCCCAACTATGCGTATTGTATTGACCCTAGGAGGGGAGGCATCGGTTACCGCTAAATTATCAAGTCACCAACCCCAACCCTGTGGAGGGGCTGCTTGAGTAGGTGTCCATGCCCTTGCTCTGGGGTCCAAAGTTGGATAATGCGGGAACCATGCTCCTCTGCCCCCACCTTGAAGGGATTTTTTAGGCCCCATTAGAGGAGGGGGGTGATAGAAGTACCCCAAATCCCTAGTTTGTATGTCGCAGAAGTTGTAATGCGACTGCTGACTACAAATCATGCCTGCTGCTCTGGGGTCGTTGAAATTGATCAACACACAATCCCCAGTAATATCCTTACGTCTGTTACCAATCCAACCCACGCGTCGGACGAAGGCTATTCTACCATCGATATGCCCTGGGAGGGGTCTATTAGCCTTGAGCCAGGAGAGCGTCTTGTGTTTAAGGTCAGAGTATGACTCACAAGAACCCTCTTCAAGCTCAGGGACCCCCGTTAAGATTACCACATAAGGCTTACAGCCAGGGGGAAGGCTAGCATTTGGCGTGTGCCTTCTTGCCCTGTCTTTAGCCGGAGATTTTACAGTGGTTTTTGTTGGAGGTTTGGGCACGGCCTGCTTAGCAGGAGTTGGAGGGGATGGGGTTGTATCACCCTTCGTTGCGATCACTGTGCTTCCAGGAACCTTGGTGTTAGGCACTATAGGCTTTGGATTTACAGCAAAGTTAACCTTTAGTGCCTTGGGAGCCTGGGTACTATCTTTGTTCCTTGGTCGGGCCAGACTAGACTCAGGGGTGGGAATTGGTGGCAGGGGTGTGATTCCGGAGTTTGGTTGCTGCAATTGGGGAGCCTTTCCCGAGGCAGGCGTCTTTTGGCAAGATGTAGGCTCAGGGTGGGCTATGGAAATAGAGGGGACTAAGGGGACAGCACCGCTCCTTAGCCCTCCATTTTCTTCAACCTGGGCCTTCGCGTGAAATTTGACTAATGATTTCACCGCGTAAAAGTTGTCCAGCATTGACTGTTCAAGTGAGGCTAGTTTGCGAGTGAGGCCATCAATCTTATCTACGAGAGGCATCACCACAGACTTAATTATGCTCTCAACTTGAGGGAAAATGCTAATATCTATAGGAGCCATTTGGCCAGGGGTGCCCTCCAATAAGAGATCTCCGGTGTGGGTCACATGTGATTTTGGGTGAGAGACCTGATTTGAACTAGTGCCCCCTTTAGGTACAATGTTCCTACTTACTTTACTCTGGGGCTTTAGAGAGCCTCCCCTGCGGGGGCTAGCGGGACGCTTTCTCTTCTTTTGTAAGACTGGGCCCAAAACTAGGTTCTCTGCAAGTGTGGTTTGGGGAACTACAGCTCTAGGAGTACTGACTTCGGTGTGTCCTACAGTGAGTGGGGAATTCACAGCTTCCCTAGAAGGCACAGGGGGGCTAGAAACTTCATGGGTTTCAGGATTGCAATCCAGAATTTGTCCCCCAGGTGGTGAGATACTTTGGACAGAGGAATTGGAGTGTGTCGGATCAAGTACAATGCTTGGTGCAGTGGTAGTAACCCTTTCTAAACTAGCCCTAATCCGACTTACTCTCTCGTCAATTGTTGGGTAATCAGTAATCAGCAATGGAGTTAGGGGAATATGTCCAGGGCTAGCAGCTAGGGCAATGGCACCCAGAGATGAGCGCTTGTTAGACATACTCGTAGAATCCCGGGATAACCTTCGTTCTGCAAGGATTATCTCCTTTTCGACTATGGAAACTGCTCGAGTTATAAACTGGTCCATAGTGCCTAGAACAACGTCTCCTGCAGATTTCTTTGTCTTACAGGATCGAGTACCTGAAGCCATTGTCCAGTACGCTGGGTGCACACTTTACGGAGTCAAGGGATATGGCCCAGCCCGGCCTCTTCCGGCCCCGGACGGCCACAGACGGCCCGCCCTTTGCCCGGGCTTCGCTCGGCGTCCCGCTAGCGTCCCGCTAAGCGTCAGGCAGTTTGTTATGTAGAGGGCGTTGCAGGTGGGGGCGTGTCAGAAGGCGGGCGCGTCCGCTCTCCGGTCTGGGGAAGCAGGGACTCCTGGTCTACTGAGTCCCTGCTTAGCGCCGGGGAGATTGAGCTTCCAGGCGCCTCCCAGGTGCAGCACGCAGATCACCTCTCCCTTCCTTGACCGCGAAGCGGCACCCGCGGAGCGGGTGCGGCGAGGTGCAGCGGTGAGTTCAACCCCAGCAGCAGTAGGAGTAGTGTGGGTCCAAACGGGTCCAAAACGGCAGCAAACAACCACTTTCAGGTGGGTCCCAGCGGCTACTGCACACGCCCGCCTTTTACTCCTGGACAGGCGGGGGCGTGTCAGAAGGTGGGCACGTCCGCTCTCCGGTCTGGGGAAGCAGGGACTCCTGGTCTACTGAGTCCCTGCTTAGCGCCGGCGAGATTGAGCTTCCAGGCGCCTCCCAGGTGCAGCACGCAGATCACCTCTCCCTTCCTTGACCGCGAAGCGGCACCCGCGGAGCGGGTGCGGCGAGGTGCAGCGGTGAGTTCAACCCCAGCAGCAGTAGGAGTAGTGTGGGTCCAAACGGGTCCAAAACGGCAGCAAACAACCACTTTCAGGTGGGTCCCAGCGGCTACTGCACACGCCCGCCTTTTACTCCTGGACAGGCGGGGGCGTGTCAGAAGGTGGGCGCGTCCGCTCTCCGGTCTGGGGAAGCAGGGACTCCTGGTCTACTGAGTCCCTGCTTAGCGCCGGCGAGATTGAGCTTCCAGGCGCCTCCCAGGTGCAGCACGCAGATCACCTCTCCCTTCCTTGACCGCGAAGCGGCACCCGCGGAGCGGGTGCGGCGAGGTGCAGCGGCAGCGGTGAGTTCAACCCCAGCAGCAGTAGGAGTAGTGTGGGTCCAAACGGGTCCAAAACGGCAGCAAACAACCACTTTCAGGTGGGTCCCCTTCAGGTCTATGGTTGGTTGGTGAATAAGTGTGAATATCATTTGCAGATTATGGGACTTGGGTTTGCAGGGATAAATCTTAATGGATCTGGTAGGACCAAGTCAGTGACCAATCTGAGCAATCTTTTGGCCAGTATTTTAGCATCTATATTGGTTCACTGACACAACATCGATGTAATAAATATCATTGTAAAAAATGGATCACTGACATAATATCGAGGGACATAATATCGACTAGCAAAAATATCGGTGACAAAATATCGACAGACAGAATATCGAGTTTGTATCTACAAACAGGTAAGTACAAAAATATCGAGTAAAAAAAATCGTTTACAAAAATATAGTTTATAAAAATATCGACTTCATTAAAAACAATGTTAAAATATACTTAAAAATACTTAAATTACCTAATAATAATTAAATAATTAATGAAAGTTCTAAAAAAAATTTTTTACAATGATATTTGTTACAATATATATATATAGTAACATAATATAATTAAATAATATCCAATATTATTATTGTACAATAGCGGAAGTGTAAAAATTACTATTCCCTCTCCAATGAGTGCAACAGTAGGGAAAGCGTTGGATAGCGTAGCGGTAAAAATTACTGTTCCGACTCCAAAGAGTTCAACAGTAGGGAAAGCGTTGGATAGCGTAGGGGTAAACATTACTATTCCCACTCCAAAAAGTGCAACAGTAGGGAAAGCTTTGGATAGCGTAGGAGTAACAATTACTATTCCCACTCCAGTGAGTGCAACAGTAGGGAAAGCGTTGGATAGCGTAGGGGTAAAAATTACTATTCTAACTCCAGTGAGTGCAACAGTAGGAAAAGCGTTGGATAGCGTAGGGGTAAAAATTACTATTCCCAATCCAGTGAGTGCAACAGTATGGAAAGCGTTGGATAGCGTAGGGGTAAAAATTTCTATTCCCACTCCAGTGGGTGCAACAGTAGGGAAAGCGTTGGATAACGTAGGGGTAAAAATTACTATTCCAACTCCAAAGAGTGCAACAGTAGGGAAAGCGTTGGATAGCGTAGGGGTAAAAATGACTATTCCCACTCCAAAGAGTGCAACAGTAGGGAAAGCGTTGGATAGCGTAGGGGTAAAAATTACTATTCCCACTCCAGTTAGTCCAACAGTAGAAAAAGTAAATACTTCATATATTATTTAAAAAAAGATAAATTAATATCTATAAAAAATTAATTAAAAGTAATTACCAATTTAATATAATATAATAATTAATCAAATAAAATTACAAATTAAAATTAATTACTACAATTCGTTACCTATTAATACAAATTAATTACAAATTAACAATTAATTAACAATTTGAAATTAATTAACAATTAATTCAAATTAAAATTTATTAAATAAATTGAATTATTTAATTAATTATAAATAAATTACTTCCCACCCTATTCCCCTATAAACCCACAACCCGCTACAGAAAATAAATTAGTAAAATTAACATAATTAACAATTAATCAATTAAATATAATTAATTGGCAATTAAAATTTAATTAATTACCCATAAAAAATTAGTTAACAATTAATTCTCAATAAATACCAATAAATAACTTTACATATTTAATTAATTATAAATAAATTACTTCCCACCCAATTCCCCTATAAACCCACAACACGCTACAGAAAATAAATGAGTAAAATTAACATAATTAGCAATTAATCAATTAATTAAAATTAATTTCCAAATAAAATTTAATTAATTACCAAATATAAATTAATTAACAATTAATTAAAAATGATTACTAATAAATAGATTTACATACTTAATTCATTATAATTAAATTACTTCCCACCCTATTCACCCTATTCCGGATTAAATTACGCAAAAATTAATAAAACAAAATTCATTAATTAAAATAAATTATAACATAAATAGACACTTTTCACACATATAATAACATAAAAAACACTATAAAAAATTTGCTATTATTAAAAATTCGATAATTTGTATAACCTATATTATATACTTCGATATTTTAACTTTCTATATTTTTAACATTCGATATTACATTACTTACCTTCAAAACGATATTTTTGATGTCTATATTCTGTCCATTCGATATTTTGTCCAGCCTATATTTTGTACTCGATATTATGCCCATTCGATATTTTGTAGTCAATAATATGTCTGTTTACTGTAAAAAATATTAAGTAAAAAATATAGACAACAAAATGTCTACTCCTTTACTTAAACATGTAAGTACAAAAATATTGACTACAAAATATCGATGTAAAAAATATAGATGTATAAAATATTGACTTTTATATAAATATAACATAAAATAATATATATTAACTATTAAATTAAATTTTTACAAAATATATTAAAAATTAATATATATTTTAATATAATATAAAAAATATAATTAATAAAAAAGATAAACACACAAACGTAATTATTTACACGTATATATTTACTTTAAAGCAATAATAAACTATTATTCACAATTTGTATAACAAGTTTAAAATTATAAAAAAATATATATATCAATTATTTAACATATAAAAATCACAAATCTACAGTAAATTACCACAATAAAGTATTAAAAAATATTTCAACTTCAATTTCCCGATCCAGTCAGTGCAACAGTAGGGAAAGTGTTGATAGCGATGGGGTAAAAAAGACTATTCCCACTCCAATGAGTGCAACATTAGGGTGAGTGTTGGATAGCGGAATATTGGAATTTACTATTCCAACTTCAGTGAGTGCAACAGTAGGGAAAGTGTTGGATAAATGAGGGGTAAAAATTACTATTCCCACTCCACTGAGTGCAACAGTAGGATATGTGTAGGATAGCGGAGGGGTAATAATTACTATTCCAATTCCACTGAGTGCAACAGTAGGATATGTGTTGGATAGCGGAGGGGTAATAATTACTATTCCAATTCCAGTGAGTGCAACAGTATGGAAAGTGTTGGATAGCGGAGGGGCAAAAATGATTATTCATACTCCAACAGTTAAAAATAATATAGTCATTTTTTTTAAATAAAAGTAAAGAAATAATATTAACAAAATTAAAAATCAAATATATGAAATGAAAACATATTATAATATTAATTACATATAACAAATACCTAAAAATAATAAATAAAATAAAATAATAAATTCATTAAAAAAATTATTCTTTTAAACTAGAAAATATTTACAAAAGCATTAATTAATACATACATGTATATATTTGATTTCCAACCTTATAACAGCACACCAACAACAACACAATGAAAAAGATATAATTGATTAAAAAAACAAATAAACATTAATTAACTACACACACTTTAACACATTAATGCCCACAACAAACATATGATGGAGCAGTTTTTTGCGGAAAAATGAAACCTGTTCAGATGGAACGCTCAGTAATATTTACTAAATGTGTGCAGTGAAAATCTAATGAAACGGCCTAACATGAGGGAAAATGCTTCTGCGCAAGCGCAAAACTAAACTGCTAAAGTAGGCCACAAGCTTGTTTTCAGCTAAGCAATTAAAAGGACTAATGCTGCTTATAGTGCATGTTACTAATATTGGCTGTAAATAAAATAAATTACTAACATGGGTGGCGCAGGGATAAATGCAGCATTTGGGATGGTGCGTAAAGAAAACCATTTTCATGAAAGTAATAAATGTTTTTGTTTCATTCTCTGTAGAAAGCAAGCCTGGGTTTTCTTTCTGCATGTCAGTTAAAAGGGTTAACGCTGAAACTACAGAAAATATTTAAAAATTATGAAGTGTGAGAACAGGAGAAGAAATAGCCTGAATTTGTCCATCGAAAATCTGCAAGGCTGCCTGATCCTGAACAAAAAGACATTACTATGATTAAGGAGAGAAACTTCCTCTGCAAAGTGCTCAATCGAAAGTAGAGAAAAGCCAGAGTTAGATACTTCTGTGGGATGGTCTTTTTGGTTTTAGGTTATAATTGAGGTGCCAGACATTTTCGCTGACTGTTGGGGTGAGATCGTCACTTGTCATCAGTTTGCTGTCCTTTTCTCGTGTTTCCTAAACTTAGGGAGTCATTAGGATGGAGGGCAGACTCCCGTCCGCCTGCCACTCGAGCGGAGCTGAGACCAACTGCCTGTGGTGCGGCGGTCCCGCCTAACGATTAGGATGCCACCACCATCGTGGCAGTGGCATCCTCCATTCCCAGCATTGTGGCGGGCGGTGCTCACAGTACCACCCGCCACAATGCTGGAAATGCACTGCATGCATGGTCATGCACAAGGTGACAGGCACCGCAAGGTGCCTGTCACCATATTCAAGACAATGTAGTGGGGTACCATAGGTACCCCCCATGTGCACCCCTCACCCCCAGAGTTCCTGGGGGCCCGCAACGGGCCCCTGTAAGGAAACTCTGCATGCTTTTCTGTGGCGGCAATGCTGCCATGGAAAGGCATGTTTGTGCCCCCATTCTAATATGGCTGGTGGTGTCTAGCAGACACCGCCACCATATTGAACCCTTTTCCGCCCGGTCAACATGTCGACCGGGAAGAAAAGCAGCAGATGGTCTTCCCGTCCGCCACTGTACCCCCCACCATACTAATGTGGCGGGCGGGGACAGATGTAGGGCGGATCACTACCGCCATGCGGGCTGTGGCGATCCACCCTACATCCTAATGAGCCCCTTAGTCTTTGCCTCTTCAAATCAAATCTACTTGAGGGGCCCATGCGTACTTCCCGGCCAGGAGTTAGTATTTGCTTATTGGGTTAGTATTAGCCTGATATCTAATTTGCATAGTTATTTGCAAATGTATTTTCTCTCTGAAAATGTTGTCTCTTCTCCTATCCACTTCTGAAAGCGTTGTCATTGATTATCAATTTGTCATTTTTCTCTTCTGATGTTGCTTGCTTTGTGACGATCCATGATTGGTGCTGTATTTGTGTTTATGAGCATTCATACACATTATTTAGATAAATATTATAACATTTACAAATGAGTCCGTCTTTATTAGAGTATTTTTATTCATGAGTATTAATTTGTCTACCCTGACCTACTTTATAAAGATTGCATCGCCATATTTGGTAAAATAGGGAAAAATAATCATGGATATTGTAGGTTGGTATAGTTACCGAAATACAACTAACCCAGCTTGAAGGGGCTTGTTGGGTAATGGAAATTGGGCCTTGTCTTTAGAAATGTATCAGTTCCTGAGTGCTGGATCACAAGTAAATTAAACTATGAAATAATAAAACACAATTAAACTTATTTTTAAATTAAAGCTATTACTATTAACAACTAATTAGAAAGTAATGACATTTTATTTAATACAGACCCTTGTTTTAAAAGTAGAAACAACACTAAAAATAAACAATTACTCAAAATAAATATCAAATAATTAACATTAATTAACAACTATATATTAATTATTATTATTATTTTTTTAATTTTATTTTAAAAGAATCTTTTGAAAATAATTATTTCACCTAGTGTTACAGCACACCGTACATCAGAATACTTTACAATGCATTCAAATTATAATATCTTTTTACATAATTTACGCACAATTTACACAATTTAGGCACAGCATTGTGAATTCAATCAAATAAGACAGCAAACAGAAAAGAAAAAAGAAAAAATAGGCAAAAGGAGAGTCGATACAAATAAAAAAACAAGGGAAAACAATTACAAATACAGGAGCGGTTTAACACTATTGACATATCTTGCACAACAAAACCCCCCGAAAAAGAGAGATAGACATCCCTACCCGGGTATGCTGTTCAATCCCTTTTTCCACTGCTCGATGGGATTCCAGATTTCCCCCCCTAGTATTCTGCCCCTGCGGCCTTTCCTGACATAGATTGCACTTTCTAGGTTATAAGCGGCCAACAACCTGGGTAACCAATGATGAAGGGTTGGGGGTACCTTATCTAACCAATACTTGGCTATACATATGCGTAGCACCGCCATAGCCATGAAAAGAAATTCTGCATGTAGGCCCCTAGGTTCTGCATTAACCCCCAGTATAATTAAATCTGCTGAGAGGGTGATCTTCATCCCCAATGAGGTGTCCATACATTTTTCAATCACCCTAAGAAGTGTATAGAGCTGTGGACATGTCGCATAAATATGAATTATGTCCGCCTCACTGGAGTCACAGCGTGGGCAGGTAATGCCTGAGTTGCCCCCCCCCCTGTGCTATCCTTCCAGGTGTGTATTACAAAGAATATATTGTTTTGTAATTCTGTGCTTGTAGGGAGACCGAGCACAGTATAGTTCGCCCCATGCCCAGGGAGACCTGAAACCCCTCCTGAGTGATGCCTAATTTCTCTGCCCATTTGGTGGCATATTTCTCAAGGTCGTCTGATTTAGCTGCAATCAGTTCTGAGTAAAACCGGCGTATCGTGCAGTCCCCCCTACCCTCAATAGTATCTAGAATATGGATGTGTGGCCAAACCCTAAGAGTCCACCGTTTTTGCTAGCAATAAAACTCCTGACCTGTAAATATTTAAAGAAGCTCCTACTCTCTATACCATACTTAGATTGTATTCCCGAGAATTGAAGCAGTCCATCAGGGCCCAGGAGATCTCCTACTTTCTGGATACCACACATCCCCCAATCCGACATCACTGAGTCCCTAAATATTTCCACTGGCAAGGAGATATTTGCTAACATACGAGTGTATCTATTGAACCTCCCAATGCCGAACTTCTTGGAGAAAGCTGCCCAGATTTTATACGCCGCTTGTAATGTCTTAAACTTTGTGCGTTTATAGTAGCTAAATTCAATGCAATTTAAAAAGCCGTTCCCTGCTTCACTCCCCATCAGGATAGCATATAGATTGGTGTACCTGGGTCTGCTTCCCAAGTCCCCTGCACTTATCCCTGCTCCACCTATTAACCCCTGAATATATTGGAGTTCTGCCGCCCAGTAGTTCATTCTGAAATCTGGGGTCCCCCAGCCCCCTTTCTCCCTAGGCAGAGTGATATAGTGATAAGCTCTCCTGGTTTTGCCATGGGCCCATATAAACCTATTCAGTATGCGTTCTATTCTGCAAAACCATTTGGGCTCAAATAACAACGGACAACTATATATTAATTAATTAAACACAAATTACTTCCCAAGCCTCACTCTTGCAAGGATCCTGCTCCTACACAGAACTGTGCACAGAGACCTAGGACATCAGTGAATTGTGGTGTACCAGAAACTCACCTCAGTACCCAGAAAACCCCAACCAGCTAGCATCTGTGACACATTAGCTCTTCGTCCTATAGCAAAGTAACCAATGATTAGACAACCTAGAACATGCGACTTAGGACCAACTCATGAATGGTGGGAAGTGAGAACACTCTTTCGTTATACTCTCATACCAGTCCACAACAGGAGTAAATAAGAGACACGGATAAGGTTAAAATATTTATTTTAACGTCGTCCTCTCAGGTGCAGTATCTTTGCTAACATAAGCAGACATATGATTAGAAATAATATGATCTGCATTGTTACAATTCCATAAAATACAAAGAGAGAAATGATATTGCAATGATGGTGAAAACAGGTTTTATAGCGCCTAGTTATACCACCTTCCCTATCTAGGAACTATGTTTATAAACTATAGAAGGTCTGTTAGGCTTGTACGGGGGACCCTATTACCTCTCAGCTCAGCAAGAGTGAAACACATCAGGATCAGCAAAAGCTCTCTGCATCCCTGGAAACTGAAAATCTTCCAAGTGTGTGAAATCATGGCTGCAGTAGAATAATATAGGCGCCAGGATTTCAGTTGGCTCGCAGCTGACATTTGTTTTGTCTAAAAAACGTTAGCCGATCATTTCGAACAACAGCTTCCATGTTATGATAACCTTGACGGCTTCAGCACTCACTGTGCAGACTAGGGTCACGATGTAAGTAAAGGGATGTCGAAAACAAGCCTTTCCCATGTGAAGACATTCGCGCAGCCTAACTTACAAAAACAGCTACATGCAGTGTCGTGTGCAAAAGCAGCAAAAGGTAAAATGGCATTTAAACTTCTAATAAGCATGCTAACATAAAATGTGTGCAAACCAGCCCTAGCCCACACTACATAACCCCTATCAACACCACAACACATACCTAAAATTAATTACACAATTACCATAATTAATTACATAATTAAATATTATTATTAATTAACAACACATTATTAATTAATTAATAATAAATTACACATTTAACACTATCACATCTCAATTAAACAAATAATAATAAATACAAAAGAATCAATTAATTTAATATATTTAAATGACTTCCTACCCTATTCCCCAATCAACCCACACCACGCTACAGAACTAAAAGGGCAAATCATTTTTTTTATAACTACTAAATATTTAACACATATATTAATATTACAAACAGTTTTTATACAAAAAATATACATCACATAAATTTGAAACATATACTAAAATACATCACATTGATGTAAAATATCAATATTTTTAACAACTATATTTTTGCAAACGATATTAAACACTTCGATATTTTTAAAATCGAAATTACTTACCTTAAGTCGATATTCTTGACCATAATATTCTTGCTATGAATATTTCTGATCGACGATATTTCTGACTCAATATTTGTGCAACTCGCTATTTTAAACTCAATATTTTGTCTGCACACCATCTATATTAATTAGCAACAACGATTAGTAGGAATCACAAACACTTGATGGCTTGAGTAGAGTAACTAGAAGAAACTCTCTCATGGAGGGGGTGGAGAACAGATTTCTTACTCATATCCTCAAAAAGCGTTACTGAATGTTGGGCTACTATGAAAACATATTCCTTAACACATCGTAGACCCGGGGAATGTTTTCTATGTTGAGGCATGGCTGTCCATCGTCTCGAGTTATTGTGGTAATGTTACTATTGGACCATGAGTATTTCAGCTTATTAGCCAGTACCTTGCCAGAGAGGCCTCTCCCTCCCCCTGAAAGATGACAATGTTGTTGTCTTGATTAGGTGTTTAGCCTCAAGCTCAGCTATCTTGTAATAAACTGTGATTTCTTGTTCAATGAAAGCTAATAGAGAGGGGTGAGAATTGGTCTCTTTTTCCAACTATATTTTACGTATGTCTTGTTCCGGCTTCCTCTTGTGTGCCCTGATGTTTTTAAGCATCCCACTTTTCTTCATAAAACAAGCACCTCCCTCCACTGCTTTGTAAGCTTCCCATAATGTGCACATGCTGTTGACTGTACTAATATTATTGGTACAGTTTTCAGTTACCGTAGTGTCTACTTTGAATATTGCATCCATCAGTGCACCAAGTTGTAACTTCCATGTAAACTAGGGAGGGTTTGTGATGCTAGCCATAAAATTCCACCTCATTACAATGGGTGAGGGGCCTGAGAGAGATTTTGCTAAATGTTGTACAGATTGTGTCCAAGCATTGACATCCTGAGGGGTCAACCAGTAATTCAGTCTTGATCAGCTGCCATACGCAGAAAACATTAATGTACCTTCACATACCGTTGGTGTTTGATTCTCCATATGTCTATCAAATCATGCGCCTTGCCTTAGGTTAGTGTGTGCTGCTGCAACTGTCCGCCTATGTTTCCTTGTCATGTTTTATTTATCATCTGCAGGAATTAAAAGGAGTACTAAAGGGGACGTGCCAGATTTTGCTTGATACGGCTAGTGTTGGACTACATCCCCCAACATTCTTGTCTGTCCACAGAGGAGAAGGGGCATATCATGCTCTTAAATGCTACCAGGTCTCTGTGGCGCGGGACGTGCCAGACATTACCTGCTGCTGCTGTCGTGGGACTACATCCACCACCAGTCTTGTTTGTATACTGAGGAGGAGGAGGAATATATCACAGTCTTAAGTGCTTGTAGGTCTTCGCAGCATGGGACGCGCCAGAATTTGCCTACTACAGCTGGGGTTAGAATACGACTTCCTATTGCGAAGTGAAGGGACACGGGGTAATATGCTGCAAGTCACCCTCTTAATCAGAAACACTTGAGAAATAAAAAGAGGAATTTCCCAAGTATGAAGTCCCGGACATAAGGTCCCTACCTGTGAGGAACTCCATTTAAATTAAAATATATACCCATTACGATTGGAGTGAGCTTAAGGGATGATGTTAATGGTTTCCTAGCCATTTTTGTGGATCTTTTAATTCGTTGCATAAAGGCTTCTGATTTAGCGGTTCATCGCATCCCAATATACATATCGATTTTTTATTGTTTTTACTACGAATCTGCATCCATTTAGAATTGTGGATCACTAAACAGTTTTAGTCAGGAAGGCATATATGAATATGTATGTGAATATGTATCATGAATACGAGAGACTATAAATATTGATGTCCTGAGGAAGGTGGCCCATAAATTAATTACAGCCACCAAAACGTGTCAACGCTCTTTGTCAAAGGGCTACATTCGAGGAACTTTAGAGTCTAATTTTATGAATTTGAATAGACTCCAACGTAATTGATTCAGTCAAAATATTCAATTTTTGATGATTTTAATGTTTCACTTGCTGTTTGTCTCTCGTGTATTTTAACATTTAGTGTTTAATGTATGAATTTGTTGATATGTCATTTTTATGCTGATTCATTACCCGATTTTCCATTGTATTTGAATTGACTTGTGATTTTTCTAATAAAGTAAATCTTGTGATACTGGAATTTGCTTTTGTACATGTACTTATAATTTTTCTTTGGTTCCAGATTTGTTGAAGCTAATGGAAGTCTGAGTGGATCTTAGGTTTATATATGGTTGTTTGGAATGGGATCTGATGTCCATGATTTCTTATCCAAGAGACATTCTTTTTACACTGGTTGTTATTTGGTATCCTGTCTCTTGGAACATGGGGCCACTCCCTTCTTGTTTTGAGTTAGAATTCTTCGGCCAGCAGTTTTGTCTGCACACAGAGGAAAAGGGGCATACTGTGCTCCTAAGTGCGTGACAATCTGCGCCAGTTCGCGGCCAGCCAAAGGCCGGCAAGGGCCACCTATCTTGGTCTCAAATTCCTGTATCCATCTACTGAGCTGTGAGGAGCTGCAACGCCATAATAAAGACTATGGGTAAGAGGAAGTCAAGCGCTATTTCTGCATCGGCCAATGAGCACTAATCTATGGCTTTCTGCGTTAGTCGTGCACTGCCTTGTATTTTCCTCCTTTTTCTTTGTTTCTCCCGTGCTCCTGGGAATCACTCCCCACTAGGAGTGCAGTTACTAATGTATGAGGTTGCAGTCCTACAAGATGTAGTACTGTCTCCCTGGGCACTAGATATATGCTGTTAACGTGGGATATACAAGAGGAAACTATCCATTTCTTAAATGTAGAAATAACAAGGAAACCCACAGGTTTTGCCACCAATTTGTATAAAAAACCTACAGACAGAAACAATCTCTTGAGATATGAAAGCTATCACCCCCATCATTGAAACAGCTCTTACCATATTCGCAACTGCTTAGGGTTAAACGAGTGGTCTCGGATCCAGAACAACAAGTGGTACAAACAAGAATGATGACACAACGCTTTAAAGATCGAGGTTACCCCGATCAAATATTGGAACAGGCAATCCTAAGAACCAATCAAAAAACCAGAGAAGATTTGCTTAAACCCATACCACACAAAACCAGTAATCGAATAACATGAATTAGCAAGTATTCCAACATGAGCACTCAGTTCAAAACTATCATCAAGATACATTGGAATATACTAAGAGTGGAATCAGACTTTAACAATATATTCGCCTCTGAACCGTTGTTTGCGTACACAAGAGCTAAGAACCTAGGACAAATTCTCAAACAACCAAAGGATAAAACCATCCCAGTGACATACAAAGGCACAGTTCCGTGTATGAACTGTAGTAATTTTCATAACATTATCAAGGGCAATCAAATAACACACCCAATGAAAGGCCATAGGATTCTTTTGAAGGTCAACGCAACATGTGATACCACCAACATTATATACATGTTAAAGTGCCCGTGTGGCTCTGTCTACGTGGGCCAAACAGAAAGAAAACTAAAAACTAGATTGAATGAACACAAAAGCAACATCAGGACAAAAATGATGAAATCTACTGTCACAGCCCACTTTTTAGAGGCCAAACATCATATAAGTCAATTGAGAGCATGTATATTGGAAGTGGTACAAAAAACAGAAGGGACAGACAATAGAAAAAATCTTCTCAAAAGAGAAAATCATTGGATATATCACCTGAACTCATTGAAGCCACATGGGTTAAATGAACGTGTAGAATGTATGTGTTATCTGCAATAATGCCATTGAGCATGTGTCAGACTTAATACATGTTTGTATATAAACAATCACGGTATAGATAGATAGGGAGCCTGTAAATAGTGAGTTAACATTCTTTTTTTTTCTCCTTTTTTTTCATCAGTTTCTTCTGCATCAAATAGGCTCTGACCATGATCAAAAAAAAAAAATTTTTTAGGAACTATTCACAAATCTAGTACTGCGAAGATGAAGTCATTCATTCGTGAATAGGGAAAAAATTACCCCACATTTTATCAACTTTCCTCAAAGAACCAATCCCTCGAATTTTGGCAGTTGAAAATTCCATATCGTATATCTCGTTTACAAGAAGCCACCATTCGGTTACCAATGGTGGTTTGTCAGAGATCCAAGCCCTAGCGATTATCAATCTTACACAAGAAATTAGAATAGCAGTATTTGGTTGTATTCCCAAAAGTATCATCTCGGCAGAGAGTTTACCAAAGAAAAATTTATTCAGTTTCAGCATTTTTTCTATTTCATCCCAAAATGTTTGCATGAAAAAATTATATGTACTATATCTGCTGCTAATAGGTTGCATTTTGGGCATTTCATACGTTCGGATGATGCATTATTCCCTGACCACTTAAAGATGGAGTTAACATTCATAGTCACCTTGACTAAGCGCATTTCTAATTCGCAATTAAAGAGTTCTATCCAGTGTTAATTTAACCCAATCGATCACCAGAGCCTATTGAATAATACACATAAAGTTTTAAGCACACTCGATCAAAGAGAGGCATTTTCCCTTTAAGATCTTTTGAACAGCTACACGCATGCGCGTAAATTCAACTCAGCGGTAGGCGAGCGAGAGGCGATCACAGATTGAGCAGTTTGGACATAGACGCGAACGCACATGGAAGTAATGAGAATCCTCACTAAACCACAGAAAGGTGAGCGAAACCTGCATGGCAGGTCACACTACATCGGTTGTTTAACTAAAGTAGACAGCATTGAGCGATATGTAAAGTGCATAGCTTGAAACCCACATTCGAACAATTTTATTTTTAAGTGGAGCTGTCAATACCAGGAGTATTCGCACTAGGAGAGAGGTGTGTTTAAACACAACAGTAGCAGCAGGTTAGATTAACACACTCCGAATGAAGCCCAACAGCTACTTTAACCAAAGAGTCCAACTGTATGTTCCTGATAGTGGGACCCAATCATTGGTTATACTTAATCCACGGGTTATCTAGTAAGACTAAGTACTAAAGGCAACTTATCAGGATATCATACCGTAATAGTGTGTTTAGACCAATCAATAACTACTGACTTAGTCAACATAAATAGTAACTCCAAAAGCAGATACCTTGGGTTATGGATATCATTTATTAAATCGTTGTAGGTATGTATGTATGGACTACCATATGAAATTAACGAGATATAAGTAAATTTAGTTTGTTCTTTTAGACAATCCCCTGATGAAGGCGTGGAACGTTGAAATGCATTGGGTTTAACTGTGATACACGATACGGATGTCTATGAGAAACACTTAAGAAATGTTTATGATTGAAAGAAATGGATGTGAACTTAACATCTAGAATGGAAAAAGCAAATAAAAACAGAATATGATTTTCAACAAATACGAATGAAGAAATTCTTTTTGAATCGAATTGAGCTGGTTTTAAACAGCATATATCTAGTGCCCAGGGAGACAGTACTACATCTTGTAGGACTGCAACCTCATACACTAATCTATAGCACAATCACTAGTTATCTGACCACGGCAATGAGTGCTATAAACTCAGAGATCCAATGTGTGGAGGAAAGAGTGGGGGTTGCTAAGAAAACCCTGTCTCTTGCCTCCATCAGAGATCCCTTCCTTGAGACTTAGCCAACTAGTATGGGTATAGAGTTCCAATCGGGAGGCCCAGTGGGCGTCCACTGGGGAATGATAATCAGACATTAAGAAATCCCTGTGTTTTGTTGGAAATTTGGAAATTATACCTGAAACTTTATTTGAACATCAGTAAGGCATCTGGCAAAGACTCTGCGGGATCTCCCCCATTGAGAAAAAGAAGGGCAATGCGCGCCTTGTATGCCAGACTAAAATGGGTCCCAAGACACTACCTATTCCCTCCAGAATAACTGATAATCCAGTGGAAAGTCAGTTAGATTGCAATAGGCATTTAATTATGGAACCTAATGCAGGTCTACCTGACCTAAGTCTCAACTACAGAAAAAGGTGTAACCAATTCATGCAGTATTAACTTTAATCAGCTGGAAGATGTCCTCAGGAATTTGCTTAACCCTGTTTTCACCAAGCTAAAGGGCATAGATTTAGCAGAGAAAGAATTTACCACTCAAATTATTTTTTTCATTTGCAGCTTGGCTTGCGATCCCAGGACCAACACAAGGTATTTGGAAGTGCAAAGACAGTTCTGTAACTAGGGGAGATTGTGAGAAAACTCAGCCAGCCCTAATAAAATCCCACTAAATTCCACAGGGTGTGACAACGTGCGGCTGAAGGTGATGCTGCACCTCCCCCCATGGCTCTGGGTTATGAGTTTTGAAAAAAAATCAAACCAGATAAAGTGCAAGAAACTCTGACCCTTGTAAGCTTAGAGTTACCCATGGCATGTACTCCTTTAGTAGTGGTAAAAAACGTTCCCTCTTTACACCCAAACCAATCTGAATCAGACGTCCGACTGAACAACAAAGTGACACATTGACATAGCACCTCTCTCACAAGTTCTAGCTGTGATGTTCTCAACAGAACCATTTTTGGTGTCCGAGGAGTGTTTTAGGTAGGTAACAACCCCAAAAAGGAGGAAGGGAACTGTATGGGCATCATTTTTCGAGACACTCAACCAGTGGGCTATATATTAAACAGATTGTCTGACTCTAAACACTTCAAGTATAACAAGCAGGCTATTCCATTGGATTTTTCTATAGGCCAACACCACGTAAGTCAATCTACCCTGCTTCCCTGAGTTCCTCTGGTCCTACGCCATTCATTATTCCAACACAAAATCAATTTTCCATCTCGTCAAAAGCTGATTGACAGGGCTGTAAAAATCCAAGCCCAAATCAAGAGTTTGGACTCTAGATATCAATGCAATGGACTGAAATTGAGAAAGATCGGAATATGGCAACCTGAAGTAGGTCCCATCTCTCGGATTAGTTTTCACCAAACCCTGTCTGGTACTATGGCATGGTTGCCAAAGTGTATCGCTCAATTGGACAGTGTCAATGGTAACCCCGGGGCTGAAGGTTTGCCACTGTCTAATAATATAAAAAGTGTGGAGTTGATGATCCCTGTCCAATTGCTAGACTCAGAAGAAGTAGTGAGCAACAGGACATGTATTGCCACAGCTGTCCTTGATCTGAATCTTCCTTTCTGGAAAATAGCTGGCATTTCTAACAAAATGGATGAGGAAAATTGGGTCAATATGATTTCTGATTTTCAAATTGTCTATAAACAAGAGACGTTATTGTGTAGAATCCTCCATGTTAATGGGTTTTTCTGCGACTCATCTGGCCATCATACCGGTAACCCTAAATATTATGGCCATGATGGGCAAGATAATTAGACCTATTTTAAACACAACCTAATTTCAGATAATGTTTATCACTTGTCGTACCCCCATACATACTATTGAATAATGTTTATCATAATAATTTTGACAGTAGAAATGTCTCAATAGTGGAGTCTTTTGATCAAGCACTTACTACAGTTTTAGATGGCTTAAAAGGGGAATATTTCATAGTGTGGGGTGGAGATTTTAACTCTCGACTGTGTCTTATTTCCAATGATGTTGTGTGTTGTCTAGGGGACAAGGTGACTGAGGATTACTCCCATTTTGTTCGTAATCAATGTGGCATCACTCTAAATAGAGTAAGGATGACCCATAATCTTATCCTCAGTTTCGTATCTTGTACATTTGGATACAGGCAGGCATCATTTACAGGGAAGAGTACTGTCAATATGATTGACTATATCACATTAATAAAGCTATGGGAGAGAGAGGTTTCTATTTTCTCAATTTTCCAATGTTGTATTAGTGATCATAAACCGATAGCCTTGAATCCATCTCTAGGCCAGCGAGTACCCCAAAATAACCATATACACTCTAAAAGCAGGGGTTTCTACCAAAAATTGCGAAACTAATGTCATCCTTAATTGCTGGAAAAAAGGAGCAGTTTAACATCGGCCTAGGTAATGAAGCCAAGTCACTGGAGGTACTAGAGGCATGTAGAATGGTTTGACAGGAACTGTTCTCAAGCACGTACTAGAATAATATGGGGTCTAAACAGGTTACCAAGTGATAGCGAGGAGGTAAGCTTATGCAAGACGTTAGACAAAGATGCCATGAGGTTGAGGAAAGAGAAGATAAGAAATGAGGCCTGGGCGTAGCTAAAGCAGGCGTGACTATTTTGCCACATACTTGGGTTGCCCATTTCACCTAGATCTGCAAATTGTATCCTCTGACAGATATGACCAACAACAGAGGGAGCGTTTCAGCTAGCCTTGGAAACGATGGTCATCTACTGATCACTCTGAAAGATTTAATATAGCCGGGATCGATGTCCGAGCAAGAAGGCTCCAGGGCCCAATGGGATTCCTGCTGATCTTTTTAAGAACAGTCTAGATCTCTAGACCCCACTACAAGTAAATGTCCTGTAGAGCGCAGGTAGTGTGTGCCCTCGGAAGTCGTGATCAAATGCAATCATTGTCCCTATATTCAAGAAGAGAGACCGTAGAAACCCGCTGTGTTATCGCCTGATCTCCCTTATCTACTCAACAGCCAAAGTGCCTGGCAGGATATTGCTAGATCAATTAGAGCACTGGATCCCCGATAAGGGTATCCTAACAGCCTTTATGGGCCTCAGTGCTGCTTTTGACAATGTAGATAGACACAAGCTTTGGAGGGTGATGCTGGAAAAGCGAATCGGATCCTAAGATTGTTCATCTGCTCTCATTAACTCCATGAAGATGTAGAGAGATGGGTCAGGTTTGGCCTAAACTTTGAAGGTACACCCCCAATTAAGATTAGGAGGGATGCTAGACAAGTCTGGGTCCTAAATCACCTCCTATTTAGCCTGTACGTAAATGACCTTGATGCGCATGTACCAAGTACTAGATCAGGCCACTGACAGACATCCATATAGACCGAGCCACGACTTGCAGAACCTAAACATCCTTAGGAACATATGCACCAAACTCCAACTCATGGACCCTTGGAGGCTGCAACATTAGCTGTCAGGGAATACACCTTCTACTCGCACCCACACAACTCATACAGCAGAATAGATTACATACTAATGTCAGCCTCACACACACACCTGATTGACCAAACAGAAATAACCCTAATCACCATCTCAGACCACGCACATATCTCCCTTTCAATAAGTGGCAGACACAACAACACGCCGACCCGCAGATGGAGACTCAATAGTGATATCCTGCAACATCCAGAGAGCATACCGGAAATTGAAGGAACCATTAAGGAATACCTAACCTTCAATGACAACACAGAAGTTAACAAAGGCACCCTCTGGGACGCCCTAAAAGCAACACTAAGAGGCAAACTAATAAACATCAAAGCCAGAATGAATAAGGGAATAAACAAGAAAATAGCAGAGCTAGAGGAACAGATCAGAGACCTAGAAAAAGGACACTGTGCAATCCTCACTGACAAAAATACACTGACAGACCTAACAAGGAAAAAATACGAGCTCAACAAGATACTGAGCGAAAGAGCTGGCACATGGATCAACAAGTACAAAGCCATAAACCTTTGCTCCGCCAACAAAGCAGGGAAGGCGTTAGCCTCGTACCTGAAAGCAAAACAGAGACAACACTCAATTGCGGCAATAACAGACAAAGTAAACACATCACAAACGACCAACAAAGGGATCTTGGAAGCCTTCAAACAGTTCTATAAGGAACTATACAGGGCAGACAAGAATCTATTAGCAGACGGGGGGAGGACCTACTAAGCAAAATTAGCCTGCCCACGCTAACGGCGGAACAAAGGGAAGCACTAGAAGGAGACATCACAAGAACAGAGATAGAGATGGCAATAACAGCACTCAAGGTAAACAAAGCACCAGGGTCTGATGGCTACACGGCAGCCTTCTACAAGAAATTCCAACAGCCGCTCAAATCCACCCTATAGAAGTCTTCACTCACTGCATCCGCGAGAGAAGAATGACAGAGTCTATGGCTGAAGCAAATATCATAGTCATCCCCAAAGAAGGCAAAGACCCTCAATACCCGCAGAGCTACCGGTCAATCTCGCTCATCAACATAGACTGCAAAATCTATGCCAAAATCCTGGCAGCCAGACTCAACGGGCTCTTGCCCCACCTTATCCACAACTCACAGGTAGGCTACCTTAAAAACAGGCTATCTCAAGACAACACCAGACTCCTGTGCCACCTCATCAACCAAACGGCACAGAGCACTGACCAGGCAATTATGATCGCGCTGGACGCGGAAAAGGCCTTCAACAGGGTTTCCTGGCCCTTCCTTGACCGATGCATGGAGAAATTCGGCTTAGGTACCAAATACAGGAACATGGTTATGGCACTGCATAAAGAGCCCAAGGCCTGAGTAGTCGTGAATGGGGGCTCATCGGAGCCATTTATATTAGAAAGGGGGACAAGGCAGGGATGCCCGCTATCTCCCGCCCTGTTCCTGCTGGCACTAGAACCGCTGCTGGTCATGATAAGAAACAACCCAAACATAAGAGGAGTCCAAATAAAAGACAACACAGTGAAACTGGCAGTGTACGCTGACGACGTACTAATCACGACAAAAGAACCAACTACCTCCATTGCGGCACTAATGGATACCATAGAAGAATATGCACGGGCGTCAGGCTATAAACTGAACAGGGACAAATCAGAATGCAAACCCATGAACGTCCATACAACGAAAACAGTTTTAGGATCCTCGGGTCTAGCCTGGCAAACCAAACCCCTGAAATACTTGGGCCTCCTCTTCGGCAGAGACTTGAGAGCAACCCTTGACCACAATGAAGAGAGCACCCTATAGAAGGTCAAAGAGAGACTAGACTCGTGGTCCCCTAAATACATCAGCTGGTGGGGCAGAGTGGAAACAATAAAGATGATGATTACACCAATGGTCAACTACACACTAATCATGCTACCACTGACAATGACGGATGATTTCCATAAGAAGCTTGACAACATGATAAACAAGTTTGTATGGAAAGGAAAGAAACCCAGAATCAGCCTACAGAAACTGCGACTCAATAAAAACTTGGGAGGACTGAACATCACGAACTTCAAAACCTTCCAAATGGCTTGCCTGGCAAAGCAGGGTATTTTCTGGATCGACCAAACACAAGACTATGCACCAGTGTGGCTAGAGCAAGTGCACCTCCTAGAGTGAATAGGAGGGCACTCAGCCTTTGCTGAAATATTTTGTAGGGTGTAAATCGTACAAGTCTTTGTGCTTTTGTGTTATGATTTTGTTCATTGGTCAATTTGTTGTGAATGTTTTGTATATAGGTGTGTATATAGTTATGTATATGATGGTATATGTTGTACAAAAAGCTTGTGTATAAAATTATTTTTTGATGTTTGTTACAAAGGAAAAAAAAAGAACAAAGAGATATGAGTCTAGTGATTACAAAAAACAATAAAAAATGTGTAATCTAGTCCCTGTGTATGAGTGATGGGGTGGTATAAATTGGATTTTTCCTAAGTGCACTAGATGGCATATAAATAGGTGAATTAATTGTCTCCTATTTAGATAAGTGACTGTAGATCTTTTCCTCCTTTTTCCATTGCTTTTTACTTGCATAGAGCTAGAAAAGAACATCCTAGACGGGTTAAACCCCATAGCGATGCTTACAGCAAACAAACACCCAGCAGCAAACAATCCCATCATCAGGAACACCAAAACCGCCCTGCTAAGGGTAGACAAGCGGATGGAGCAAGGTATCAGAAATACCAAATGGGAGTCAATATGGTTCAACACAAGAATACAATATAAAGGGCGAACACTAAACAACGAGGTCTGGCTCACGAAGGGAATCACAACTCCATCACAACTAAAAAAGAATAACACCCCACTTACTTTTAACACCCTCAAACTAACACACAATCTACCGGAAATAGAACTCTACACGTTCCTCAAAATAAGGACATCCATAACAAAAGCGAACCTAACTAAGACAACACCTCACATTCTACACTACTTGACCAACCTCAACAAGGTCGGACACCAGACAGCTCACATTTACAAGCTTCTATGCCCCAAAACGTCCAACCTAAACTCGAAAACAATATCCTTCTGGGAAACAATGCATAGCAAACACTTCAGTGAGGTGGAAAAAACACGACTGTGGGAGTCAGCCACAAAAAACAAAATCACACCGCAGCTAGCACAAACAAAATACTGGCTCCTACACAAAGCATTCTCGACCCCAGCAAGATTAGCAGAAGTTGGTATACGTGAGAGTGATACATGCTGGAACTGCCACAAAAGCAGAGGTGACCTAGAACATCTCATTTTCACGTGCCCTAAAGTCAAAACATTCTGGGGGAAGGTGAGAGACCTCATGAACACAGTAGTGGGGAGGAACATACAGCCAGGGTTCGTAGGACCGGCCACAGCATTCATGGCACCAGACCTAGGAAGTAAGGAAGACAGAGACCTAGTGGACCTCTTACTTACTGCGGCGGTAAAAACTATCCTAGCGAATTGGAAGAACACGACCAAAGCCACTTTCAAAAGATGGGTCAACTCGGTCACCTTCCTCAGAGGAGCTGACAACATCACAGAAAGATTTTCTCCCAATCACACAGCCAGGACTGAGATGTGGGCCGCACTAGATGCACAATTGGGGTCGCACAAACCCCCGTAGGTGCACTGGCGACTATGCCTCACAAACAACAGACTACAAGAGGACCACGATCAAGCGTGGACTGGTCCCCCAGCCCCCCCAGTCCCTCTTATCCTCAGCTCTTCCCCCTTTCCTCTCTTCTCGCCCCCTTTCCTCTACTCACCCTCTTCTTGGGGCTCTACATAACCACAGCTGAAACTAGCCTATGCAGCAGTAAGCGCCTAATGTAACCAAGAAGGCGTCAAGAATCAATGTATTGCCCTAGCATCACTACTGTACTGTATGGGAACATTTTTCTTAATAAAAACTCTTGAAATAAAAAAAATATTATGATATTGGCTTGATTATATTAATATATAAACACACATCATACTGATAACCCTACCTCACACTAACTACGCTAGAGAGCATAATAAGGTGTGCATTCTGTCATATCTTGTGGAGTAGCTTAACTCCCCATTTTCCTGTATGAATGATATACCCCGAACCCTGCCTGATGTGGAACAGGCTGCTATCCTTTGCAGAATACTGACAGAAGTCAGCCGGGATGGGAATCGGTAATGGCTGAATATCCAGGTTAATCTATGGAGTGCTCCTGTGCCAAGCTAAATGTCAGAAGCAGTTTTTATAATAAAAACTGGCATTGTTTGAACTGTGCCTCAGATCCTTGGCTATTCATTGTTTGTATTTCTGACTCAGGCCTATCTCTGAATGGACAACAATGCTACTCAAGGGCAATTTGCTCAGTGTACTTTGGGCCAGATGTAGGTAGCTAAATACCGGTCGGTAATACTGAAAATCGGTAGATTTCAGCATTACCGACCGGTATTTAGCAATCCCCAATGTAGGAAAGGAATCGGTAATAAGGAATCAGTAAATACCGATTCCTTATTACCGATTCCTAATTTACCGATTCGGACTTACCGAACCTCCAAACACCGAATCGGTAAATAAGAAACGGTAAAAACGAGAAAAGAGATGTAGTAAAATTCGGTGGCCCTCTATTTTATTGCACGGCGGCTACGGCTACAGGCAGCAGGAGTGAGGATCTGGAGACGGGAAGAGGGCGTTTACAGACAATGCATCACACTCTTCCAACTGACTGAGGCAGAGATCCATGAAAGGTACAGGCTACACCCCCAAACCATCCTGGACCTGACAAGGGACCTGCACCCACTCCTGGAGAATCCAACACCTAAGGTGCACGTTATACCACAATATGTGCAGGTGCTCTGTAGCCTACACCTACTTGCATCTGGCAGTTACCGGGGGGTGATAGCTGCGGGAGGTGGTGTGTCACAGAGTTGCCTGTTCTGTTTCTTTAACAAGTTCCTGGATGCCATGATGCAGAGAATGCATCACTACATAAGGTTCCCAACCACACAGACAGAACTGCAGAAAAAGAAAAGACAGACTTTTACCAAAAGGCACAGTTCCCGCATGTTATAGGGTGATTTGATGGGACACACATTCCTATCTGCCCACCTTCAGCCACTGAGTATATCTACAGAAACAGAAAATCAACCTACTTCCTTAATGTGCAGATAATCTGCGATGCAGCCAACGTAATCACCAACATCGTGGCCAAATTTCCGGGGAGCATCCACGACTGATACATTTTCCAAAACAGCGGGATCTACACACACCTGGCTGCGAGAGAATTTCGAGAAGGATACCTGCTAGGTAAATCACAGTGACACACCCTGATGTAAACTGCAGATGAATGTGTTGGTGACTGTTATTAATGGCACTGTCTTCCCCACCTAGGTGATAGCGCATATGCTGTGCGGTCATTCATCTTCACTCCTTACCTAAACCCATCAAACCCAAGTGAAATACGATACAATGTGGCGCACAAATCAACACGCAACTTTGTGGAGCCCATGTTTGGACTATTGAAAAGCAGGTTCCGCTGCCTCCACAAAAGCGGAGGGACATGACAGTACCTACCCATCATCTGCTGCAAGATCATCACAACTTGTGTTATGCTGCATAACCTTGCCACTAAGAAAGGTACAGCAGTTGAATTAACTGACGATGATGATGAATTACCACAGCTAGAGCCCAACGCAGCAGGAGTGGCGCCAGCAACAGATGGGAGACAAAGACAGGCTGAGATCAGACTCAACTATTTTTGAGTAAGTAATGCGACACAGCCAGTTGTTGTATTTGAATTATGTAGTTTAATATATTGGCACTACACCACCACATGAAGGGCTCAACATGGCAGTCAATCCCTTCCTGCATGGCTACGGAGCGCCTGCAGAGCAGAGAAGTTGCAGTGGAGAGGCGGTTCACCGCCTTGGTATACTTCTCCATTTTCTGCCTCTCCCTGCACTGTGCCATCCTGTCCTCATCAAGCTTGCTGCACAGCAGCCTCACTGACTGGGACATGTCCCTCATGCCCTCAGCCAGTGTTGTGTTCATTAAGCAGATGCCCTTCTCTATATTCTGCATGTTTGCTGTCACGTGTCTCATCTGCCCCTGAACTGATTGGATTGCTTTCCTTTGCAGGCGCTTGACCTTTAACATATTCACCTCCAGACCTGCAAACACGCCATGCTCGTCGCCCTGCAAAGGTGGACTGGGTTCCCTAGCCCTGCGGAGTCTGGCACCTGTGTGTGTGATCGCTCTGTGTGGGACTGCGATCCTGCATTATTGCCATCTACTGCCACCGTTGACTGTTCTCCACCCTTGCAGTCTTAAACGGACAACTCCATTTCTTGGAGTCTGGCAACTGCATGCCTTCTGGGTCTTGGTAATGCTGGTGGTGACGCTGCTGGTGATGCAGGTGGTGGTGTTGTTGTTGCAGGTGGTGGTGTTGCAGGTGATGGTGTTGATGCCGGTGGTGGTGTTGATGCCGGTGGTGGTGTTGATGCTGGTGGTGGTGTGGTGTGACCTGCAGTTGAAATGGCCTCCTCCCGTTCTTTCCCTCTGCGGTGCCTTTCCTGCCTTGACATGTGCAGACCTGCGTGATGTCTCGCCTGTGGAGACAAATTATACATTAGCTCACTTGTCTGGCAGCACTTCGAAAAAATTTATTTTCATGTCTGTCAATCTATCTGACTGTTCTCTGCTTGCTTATCACTGATGTGTGGCACATGCCTTTGTGTTCAGTGGGATGTCTGTTATGATAGGTGTTACACTGACTACATCTCCCATAATGCATTGCTGGAGTTTACTAAAACATGTACTGGAGTGGGATTCACACTCCCTCGTTGTGGAATGGGGTCAGGGCATGGGGGGGCGCAGCTTGTTGTGCATGCAGCTTACCTTGTTTGTTGCCAGCTCTGGCTGAGCTGTCTGCATCCCGGCTCCCGCTGACACTCCCAGGCTCAATGATGGACTCCACCAGCAGTTCCAATGCAGTCAGTGTAGGTGCTCTATTTCTTCCTCCACCTGTCAGGTTGGTTCATTTTTTCCTTTCGGCCATCTTCTTCTTTGCCAGGCTCCTGACGTCGTACCACCTTTCCTTGAGTACGTCTATTTCACAGTGGGTCACTGTTTATGTTTTATGTTTTATATGCTTGTAAAGCGCTCGAATGCTGAGGCATCTTGACGCTGTGGTGTGTGGAGGGAAAATGGCTAAGGAGGTGAGATCTTACATGGCTGTAAACAGCCACGTCTTTAAGCTCCTTCTGAAAAGCTGGAGGTTGGTTTGGGTCCTCAGAGGTGGTGACATCTTGTTTAAGAGTCTGGATGCACAATGCGTAATTACTCTGCCCCCCCATCTTGCCCGTCTTATCCTCGTAGTATGAGGCCCTGGTTGGCAGATCTGAGGTGACGGTGGGAATGTAAAGTGTAAAGAGAGCCTGGAGATCCTCGGCACCGCCACCATAGATTGCTTTATGTACCACAGTTAAAGCTTTGAACTCTACATGCTGCTTGATAGGCATCCAGTGTAAAGTTTTTATGCCGGCTGAGGTTGGCTGACTTCTGGGAATACCCAGTAGAAGTCTTGCTGCAGCATTTTGCAAAGACTGCAGTTTTTGCAGCTGGTACTTATCAATTCCCAGAAGCAGGGCATTGCAATAGTCCAGTTTTGATAATAGGAGAGCGACCATCACGGTCTTCTGAAGGTCTTTAGGAATGTACAGGAGTATTTTCCTCAAAATTTTCAGAAGATAGCAACATGATGAAGTCAGACTGTTTATCTGTGGACCAAAGTTCAATTTGGTATCAAAAATGATACCCAGATTTCTGACTTTTTCTACTGGAGAGGGGCAGTCTACAGCCTCCATAGGCCACCAGGACTGGTTCCACAGGGGTTGTCCCGACCTGAACTCCATCACCTCCATTTTGTTAGTGTTTATTTTCAGATGATTCTGGCTCATCCAGGCCGTAATCTCGGAGAGGCAGATGTGAAAACTGGCTGCCGTAGTCTATGGCCGATCGCTTATAGAAATGACAAGTTGAGTATCGTCGGCGTACGAGACCAAATCAAAGCCATGCCTTCTGACGAGATTGACCAATGGGGTGACGTACAGATTGAACAGGGTTGGGGAAAGGGCATTTACAGTTTCCTGTATTCCAATCCATATTTTTCTCTTCTGGGATTCTGGCACTTGCAGTGATTGTTTCCCAAGCAGCTTTGTGTGTTCTCTTGCCACCTCCAGCTCCCTTTCGCTAAATTTGAATTTTCTTTTCCTTTCTGCACCATCATTTCACTCTCCTTGTTGGCCATTCTGCAGTTTGTATCAGGAAATGTTCTTTCAGTTGATCCTGTCTTCTCCTCTGCACTCCCTGCCTCTCCAGCAGATTCTGATTCAGTGCAGCTGCATGAGTGTGGCCACTTCCTGGATGGGAGGTGATGTGGATGTATACGATTGGCTGAATCTTCAATTGCTGTTTTTTTTAAATTACCAATTCGGTATTTACCGATTCGGTATTTAGGAATCGGTAATTCCGATTGGTATTAAGGATTCTGTAAATTTTACTAAATATTACAGATTCTGTTTTTTTTCCGATTTTTTATCTACATCGGAAATACCCATTTCCTAATACCGATTCAGTAAAATTAGGTATTAAGAATTCTGTATTTCTATTTTACCTACATCAGGCCCTTGATCCTTGAACATAATGAATGGTTTTGTGTTAAAATGCTTGCGAAGAAATGTGCCTGCAAGTAGAACACTTTCTGAGTACGTTATCATGTAAGTGCAAAGCAGGCTAAAAGTCACATGTCTAAAAAGTTGTCAAGTTTAAAAGTGAGCATTTAAAATGCAAGCTTTTGTGCACAGTCCCTGTTAAACATCACAACAATACTAGTAAGGTGGCAGTATTATCCGCAAATATAGGACAAGAAGGGGCTCTTCTATGCTGTGTGAAATACATCTTGACATATTTAAATGCAATTCACAGAGGATGGAAATTAGTAATATTAGCTCACATTCATGTTACCCGGCACTCCTGGGTGTCAAAATAGTGTTTATCTCAGGAGGGCACAGAATGCAGAAAATTCCTAAACATTCATCTTCTCTTTTTGAGGCTTGATGTTTGAGGCATGATGAACTCAATTAGTTCTCACATCCCAGTCAGCTCCAACCCCTCCAACTCCTCACATCCCAGTCAGCTCCAACCCCACCATGCTTTACAGTGCTTCCTAGCAAGAGTCTGTTATAGAATTCTATACACGATATAGAATTATTTTCCGGAAGCGGTTTCTTAGTAGAAAGAAATACGTGCTTCTAGAGGCCCTTATTGTAGAGAAACTAAACCTAATACAATAGTCCTCTTCAGCCCTGACGAATAAAAGAGATCCACATTAGAACACACAAAGCATATCATATGCCCGCTCGTTTTTACAAAGTGCAATAGTGTATATAAATCATTTTCCGCCTGATTCATCAACGGCCGTTTTGCGAGCCCCTAATAGCGAATCATAGCAATTCGCTATTAAGGACTCGCAAAACGGCATTCATGTAGGAATCGCATAATAAAATGCGATTCCTACTGATCCCTTATTTGCGATTAGCAAATTGCTAATCGCAAATAAGGAATAACTCGCCATTCATTCCTATGGGCCAAAAGGCCCATAGGAATGAATGGGGAGTATTCCTTATTTGCGATTAGCAATTAGCTAATCGCAAATAAGATTGCGATTTGAAGGGTGCCAGGGGTGTCCAAAGGACACCCTGTAGCACCCCTCAAATGTAATTTCACACAGGTGTTGCACACACACATGTCCAAAGGACATGTGTGTGTGTGTAACATGCAACTCAGAAAAATGCATTTAAATGCATTTTTCTGAGTTTTCGCAATTTACCGCGAGGTTTGACCTCGCGGTAAATTGCGTCCAAAAATAGCGAAATCGCAATTTTATATTGGGTCATGAATATCATTTAAGGAATCTCAAATTGAGATTCCTTAAATGTGATCGCAATTTGAAAAATCGCAATTTTTTGCGATTTCTCAATTTGCGAGTACATGACCCAATGATGAATTTCTAATGCAATTCGCACCGTTTGCGCCCGCAAAAATGCTTCATGAATCCGGCTGTTTATTCTTTTATTTAGAGCGGACATATTATTAAAGTGGTGTTCTGTCCTCCCATGCAAAACAAAATCATTATTTTCTTGTGCACAACAATTTAGCTAATGCCTGACGAACGTGTATACTTTTCGTACTTAAGAAGCCTTTGAGATCTTGCATAAAAATTGCATCCCTGTTGTATTAACGTGTGTTAAAGGTTCAAAATAATGAGATAATACCGTCATATGACGCTGAGTGAAGCTGCAGTATTTACTTTAGCATGCTGCATAATTTGGTCACCCATTTCGGCATACTTCCAGTGACCCTTCATATATTTCTGTAGAAAGCTTTTTCTTTTAAAGGGTTCTTGTACCATTGCTGTAACAATTGCATCAGCCACTGTGTATGCAAAGGACATAGAAAGACATAATGCATGTATTTAGGTAATCCCACCCCATTTTTTATTAAAATGTTGCCTGCTGGGTAGTGATGAAGACATCTAACATTTCTTCAAAGTAGACGGACCTTTTTTGCCATTTTCAATGTTCAGAAAGAAAAATAGATATGCGGTCGAAAGGGCACATGAACCTGTAAAAAATCATCCAATGAGTAAAAAAATAATTTAGAAAAGGTTCTGCTTGACTGGCAAACTATATAAGTTCATTTTTATTTGATGACATTGCCTAATGGAATGAACATTACATTTGCTGAAAAAAGCATTTGGGGGTAATAAACATCTTTCAGTTAAACAAGAAGAGTCTTTTTTTGTCAGTGGGCCATTCATTTGAGAACTGTTTTAACTACACCATTCCATCCAACAAGCAACTATGTTATTTCAAATTCGTTCATTCTTGTGATTGGGGCTTTGGCCACCAATTGGTAGATGCCCACTTACCAACCTCTCGGCTGCCCAGCTCATCAGAGGTGGGGAAGCACTGTATTTTTTCTGAAGGCAAAGCAATCACCATCTCTGCTGTCAGAAACTCCCTGATCCATACTGAATCGCGCCGCTGGCATTTCATAGGGAGACGCATCCAATCTAGGAAGGGCTTCTGCCACCATTTCTACTGTGTGTGTTTCTTTCAAGTATTAATCAATTTCAAACATGCCCTTGGAGTAAACTCATAGTATGTTAATGACAAGCTGCCAAGGGGTGGAGCGGGGCCTATCTCTAGAGGCGACCAGTCTTTTCCCTATCGTTGGGGCTCGCGGGTCCCTGTTTGGCCTACGGTACCTACCTCAGCCAACCAGGGAGCCTAGGAATTCTAACATTTTGGCAGCAGTGCAGTGGGATTTCCTAACATTGTGTTTGTAAATGAATCCTGTAGGAATTGAATGTGCATTTGCAAGTTCACTCACAGTGATTGGTGTACATCACAAATTTAGTAGACCACTGTTGGTTTTATTAAAGAGTAAACCTTTAAGCCACACATCATGTCTCAGAGGAGTCAAGGAGCTAGTGAGGCTGCAGAATTAGAGATCAAAATTGAGGCATTGCTTATCTACAAGGTTGATCAATTGAGGCAATTCTGCAAGGCTTAGGGATGTCCCATGAAAAGTAGTGCCAAGAAGGAGGAGCTGGAGGTGGCCTTGCAGGCCTGGTGGGAAGCCAAAGGGACTCAGGAGGCGGGTGATGTTGAGGTGGATGAGGATGACCCAGTGAATGGATTTGGTCCACAGGATTTGCCAGTGGAGGCGCCAGCTTCAGGGGGCTGGTAGTAGCCACTCAGGGAGGGGATTTTCACCAGAGGAGTTGGAGGAAAACCAAAGGGTCAGAGAGTATGAGTTGGAGGTGTTAAAACTTAAAACTGAGGCAGAGGAGAAGAAGCTACTCATCGAAAGTGAAAAGAAGAGAAGAAGATTCTCTTAGCTCATGAGTTAAGAATGAGGGAAATGGACTTTAAGGCCTGTTCAAATTGTGGCAGCGTACAACCAGTGCCAGTGGGGAAGGTGCACATTCCCAAGGACTTAGTGCGGGATTACCAGAGGGGTGATGATATATATGCATGGTTTACGGCATATGAGATCGCACTGAGGATGCATAAGGTGCCTGAGAAGTATTGGGGTGCAGGCCTATGGAAACACTTTGAGGCTTCATGGAGGGATGTCTTATTAATAATAATAATAATAGGAAAGATTATAAAGCGCCTGGTTACGCACACCGGCGTGTCTCCGCGCTATGGTAAGTGGAAGCAACAAAGTCTCAGCAGCACCTAGAGGCCATCTACTGAACAAACAGGTGAGTTTTCAGTTTCCCCCTAAATCTGGACTCTGATGGTTCCAAGCGCAGTTCCAGGAGGAGCCTATTCCAGCGTCTGGCTGCAAGAAACCGGAAGGATCTACCCCCCATGCGTGCCTTTTTAACTTTGGGAACCATCAGAAGTCTGGAGCCATAGGATCTCAATGCTCGGGCTGGCTCGTAGCGAGTAATTAGGCCCTGTAACGGCTTCGGTGCTTTGTCGCCCATAATGCGGTGGCACGTGCACAGAACCTTAAACTCAATTCTACTCCTCACCAGAAGCCAGTGAAGTGCCTGCAACGCTGCCCTCAAGGCGGATCTTCTGGGCAGCCTCAAAACCAAACGAGCCGCAGCATTTTGTAACACCTGTAGGCGGTCAAGGCTCTTTCCCGTGGCACCCAGATAAAGAAGATTGCCATAGTCCAATCGAGAGGTGACAAGGGCATGCACCAGCGTCCTTCTAGCCTCTGTAGGGAGGAACTCTAGAACCTTCCGTAGGCCTTTCAGGACGCCAAAGCATACACCCACCACCCGAGTGATCTGGGGCCCAAATGTTAGATCAGCATCGAGCCACACGCCCAGATTTTTTGCTTCCTGACATGGTGTTGGAGTCGACCCCAGACAGGGTGGCCACCAAGCCGATGACGACACCGATGGGCCACCCCCCACCACGAGCACTTCCGTCTTGCTGCCATTCAGCCTCAGGCATTTGGTCGACATCCAGGAGGCCAGCTCCTGCATGCATGCTCTGAACCTGTCCGCAGCAAGATCGGGCGCACGAGATAGGGAGATGACCAACTGCGTGTCATCGGCATAGGACACTATGCGCAGCCCATGGCCCTCAACTATGGTTGCTACTGGGGAGACATATAGATTAAATAAAGTTGGGCTCAGGGACGAACCCTGAGGTACGCCCTGTCCCAGGTTGACCACTCTAGAGTAGCAGTCCCCCTGCCTGACCTGAAAGCCCCGGTCCACCAGGAAGGACTGGATCCATTTCAGCGCAGCACCCAAGATCCCACCTTCATTCAGACACTGTAGCAAGGTGACATGTGCTACAGTGTCGAATGCTGCGCTTAGATCCATGAGGATCAGGGCCATAGTTTGGCCCTCATCCACCCCCTGTTTGATGGTCTCGACCGCCATGAGCAGAGCCGACTCCGTAGAGTGGTGAGGTCTGAATCCAAATTGAGTAGCATGAAGGAGGTTAGCTTCCTCCACATATTCCATCAGCTGGGTGTTCACGACCTTCTCCGCTACTTTAGCCATACAGGGTAATAGTGAAATGGGGCGAAGGTTCTCCAATATCTCAAAGCCTATATTCGGCTTCTTTTGGAGAGGGAGTACTACCGCCTGTTTCCACGCTATAGGCACCGTATGAGTCCCAAAGGATACATCCAGCAGATGTCTAATGTAAGGCTCCAGGATCGTAAGGCTTTCCGCAAGCCGCTTGCGCGAGACAGGATCCCTAGGGGAGCCAGACTTTATTGATCTGCAGATCTGTATTAATGCCTCTGGGGAAGGGGTAGTAAAGTTCTCAAGGCCGTGTCGTCCCCTAACTTCTCTTGCAGCTTCTACAAACTCAGACACTATTTTGGTTTGTCCCGGAAAGGATGAGTAGATTTTAGCCACTTTTTCAGCAAAGAATTCCACAATGCGATTGCATGAGTCTACTGAGCAATCCACAGGCGCAGCGGAGAACTTAGCTGCGGAAATTGTTTTGTAGATTTTAAACAATTCCTTCGCAGAGTTCTCCGCATCCCTAATCCTTTTTGCAAAGTAGGCTGCCTTTGCCTTTCTAATCAGCCCATGGTAGGCCCGCCTCTTGGCTAAATACTCCTGTTTAGCCTGGCTCAAGAAGGCCACCCTCCACAGCCTCTCAAAGCACTTACATTCCACCTTTGCATGCCGCAACTTATTGTTATACCAAGGAGCCGTTTTCTGTGTACGGCGTCCAACATTGGTCAAACAGAGTGGGACCGTACAATCCAGTGCCTCTGTCATACGCTTATCCAAATTGCTACTAGCTGGTTCCACATCCAACCCGCTTGGCCTCCCTCCTTTAATAAGTGCTTCCTCAAACCAAGCCTGGGAGAATTTCGCCCATTTCCGGCTAGGGTAGTTAAGAGGTGGCTGTTCCAGTGCTCTTGCTCCCGGAATCTGCACTAAAAAGGGCACAAGGAAGTGGTCCGACCAGGATAGCGGGATGGTGGGATTAATCTCCACTTCCCCCCAATTAGCAAATATCAGGTCCAGTAAGTGGCCCTCTCTGATCAAGCTGTAGTGCCTGCAATTCCTGACAGAAACCAGCCGCTCCTCTGTCAAGCGGATCTTCCAAATGCATGTTCAGATCCCCTAACACGAGGAATTTATCTCTACGTAAAGCTGCTTCTGTGAATCCCTCCACCAAGCTACCTGCGAACCGGGTGTAGGGACCAGGGGGTCTGTAAATCAGGAAGCCCTTCACCGTAGTACCAGCGTTCACCCTAATAGTGAAGGCACCTGCTTCACTATTTGTTACCATCATTTGCTCCATTTGGCAGCACAGAGGTTGTTTAAAGATAATGGCTATACCCACTCCTCTACCCAAAGGCCTATCTTGCCGAACCATCAAGTACCCTTCCGGTAGAGCCTCGATGACATCCGGATCTGAATCAGCGTCTAGCCATGTTTCCGTGGGGAACAGGAGATCAAATTGTTTCTCTATGAGTAAGTCATAGATGTCCAGTCTGTGTTTGCGCATAGATCTGACATTGAGTAGCCCACAAGCCAGACTGGTGTACTCCTGTTTTCCCTCGCATCCTACACAGCACGCATACTGACAATACTTACAGCCTACGTCCTCCTCCATTCTCATGCTATGATAGCATGAGTTAGGGGTTTTTGTGCGAAGACTCAGGAGTTGGTCTCTGGTCCATTGCGTTCTGACCCCAGTTAGACCAGGGGTTAAGGCCCTGGCTCAGGCCCGGCCGTGGACGGGCGCAGACGAGCTTGCCTTAGGCGCGCCTTTGGCGTGCCGTCGGCGCGCCCGCTGCGCGGCCGAGTGGACATCCGCCTTTTAACCCCCCCAGCGTCTAGGAAGACTAGAACGCTGACCGTCCTCCCCCGCGCACCGGAAGTGGCTGGCTCGGACCTTCCACGCCCTCCGCACAAACGGTGCTTGTCACTGGTGTCAGAACGGGATGGGAAGGAAGAAAACAAGCCCAGCCCCCCTGCGCGATGTTGCTGCCTTCAGGTAGGAGACCTCAGCAGTCCAACAGTGCACCAAGTAATTATTTTTAAAAATACATGCGAAGTAGCTGCCAGGAGACCTCAGCAGTCCAACAGTGCAACAAGTAATTTTTAAAAGAAATACAAGGAGGGAGCCTAATCTCTCTCCTCCCAATGCCCCCTAACAGTTAAAACAGACATAAAATCACACCACAGGTCACGTAGCACTAGCGCCGTTAAAAGCGGCTGGGACACTGGGACCCCCTTTAGAGAGGGCAGGAACCCTGACCTATGCCAACATGAAGGAGGCTTTATGCCTCAGGTATGGGCTCACTCCAGTCCTGAACGGTATAGACAGAAGTTCAGGACCTCCAAGAAACTGGAATCCAGTACTTGGGTGGAATGTGTGAATGTGTACACGTGTGTACTGGACGGTTGGATGAAGGGCAGCAAGGCAACTGATTTTAAGAGCTTATGTGATTTAATTAGTTGGGAGCACTTGAGTAGTCTGTGTGTTCCAGAGATGTCCAGTATCTTTTGGACAGTAAGCTGACTGATCCGAGTAAGCTTGCTGAAGAGGTGGACTGCTGGACCAGTACCTGGGTCCACAAGGGGATAGGAGGTACCACTAGCAAAAGTGTACAGGACCTACCGCGGAAAGTGGAGGAGGACAAAGGGTATCCACAAGGCGTTCTCTGAAGGGCCCCAAAGTAGTTTCCCAGTGAAAGGGTCCCAGTCTCCAAAGGCTAAGAGGTCCTGGCCCCATAAAGGCAAGCGGGACAATCACAGCCCTCTTACTTGTTACTACTTTAGGGAAGTGGGCCATATTTCCCCTAAATGCCCCAAGAAGTCATCTGCACCCACTGGTGCTCCAACACCAGGATTAGTGAGTGTAGCGTTAGGGGAGTAATTGGGTCCTCGGAATGGGGAGGGGCAAGCTGTTATGACCCTGGTCTCATTAAGAGACCGAGAGATGGTTCAGGAAATCCCGCTGCCTGAGAATACTAAAAAATACAGGCAGTGGGTGACAACCATTGCCTCAAGCTAAACGCAGACAAATCTGAGGTATTGTTGTTTGGTAGACAAACACAACTATGGGACAGCAGCTGGTGGCCCACAACTTTGGGCACCGCTCCCAGCCCAGCATCAACGGCCAAGAACCTAGGTGTGATTCTAGACAATACCTTGAGCATGAAAACCCATGTATCTATAATCTGTGGCAAAGGTTTTGCACTACTCAAGATGCTCCGGCGAGTTTTCCCATGGATCCCTATTGAGTGTAGGAAAATACTGGTCCAGTCCTTATTAATGAGTAGGCTGGATTATGGAAACTCTCTGTTCGTGGGAATGGCTGACTATCTGTTTGCCAAACTACAAGTTGTACAGAACGCTGCGGCGAAGGCAATTTGCAATAAAAGAAAGTACGACCCAGCCAAAAGCTGCCTGCGTGAGCTTCATTGGCTATCAATGAGGCAGAGAGCCATCTTCAAGCTACTGTACATAACGCATAGAGCATTGCACAATACAGGCCCTCGCATCCTAAAAAATAAAATCAGATTCTATGCTCCTGCTAGGAACTTGCGCTCCCGTACGGCAGCTAGAGCAAGTAACACTCGTGTGAAAACAGCTAGGATGGGTGGACGGGCGTTCTCCCACCTGGCGCCAAACAACTGGAATAAGCTGCCACAGGAACTCAGACTAACAGACTGTTATTTGTCCTTTAGGAAGCAATTAAAAACATTTCTTTTCCCTAAATCTGATTAAATATGATCTTGACTCTTTTATCTGTCAACCACTCACTACTGTCAGGACAGTGCCATGATATCCTATTTGGGATGATTGTTTGCGCTTTATAAATACCATTGACATTGACATATACATTGACATCAATGGAAAGAGGTTGGAGGCTCTGAGGGACACCGGAGCTAGTTTGACATCTGTCAGGTGTCAGTGGGTGTCTGAAGAGTAGGCAATTCCTGATGTGCTTCATACTGTAGTTGCAGCAGACAACTCAGTGCGCCTCTGCAAGGTGGCACTGGTTCCTTTTGAGTGGGGGGGTCTCAGGTTCTTTGAAGGTCATTGTGAATCTGTCCATGCCTGTAAACTGTCTGCTAGAGAATGACCTGGAAAGTTCCCCTTGGAAGGAGGTGGAGCACCAGGCACATTTGGAGATGGAGATGTTGGGTCTGCCTGAGTGGGTTTGTGTAACCACTCTTTTTATGGCAGCCAGTAAAGGTGTTCATGAGAACCTGGAGCCTGACCCAGTGGCCCAGGTGCCTGCCATGAAGAGAAGAGGCAGGGGGTATGGGAAACTGGCCCGCAGTTCCCACTGTCCAGGAGGAGGCACCCTTTGGGGGGGGATGCCCTGGAACCTGCAGGGGAGCAAGTGACTGAACTGGGAAAACTCCAAGAACCACCGTAGTTGAGAACCGACACTCCAGTCAACACGACTCACTGCTACCCGAGACCCCCAAAGGCTGCAGGGCTAGAGGACTGGCACTTGTGCCAATGTGACTCTACCCTACCGGAAGTAAACCCCACAGCCGGACGGCCTCCATGATCTCAATGGATCGTCTTGGCCCTGCCACCATAGCTGTTCACAGTCCTGTGTCCGGGAGTCCATACCCTCCTGCAAGTGACCCTGTCAGCCTTCTTCTGAACCACTTGCCATACCGCGACCGCCCCAGGACGGTCCGACAATGGCAGAAACCCATCCAATCTACAGCTACCGACCGCTAGCAACTGCAATGGAAATGGTGTTGGCCGCCTGCTGAAACCTATCTCTCTCATTACCCACTGCCAACTGTGAGGGTAAGTATCATTGCTGGTATCGACTGCCTCAGTGCTGATGCTGAATTCTGCACCTTTCATGTGGTCACAGCCCCCCATGACCTGGGAATAGCTGGCGTAGTGGGACTAGGCGGAGGCCCACGGAGTTGGGAACAAACTCCACTCCACTCATCTATCTCCGCTCGGCCACCCGCCTCCACCCCCCATTAACAATGAATTAGACATCAATTAAAACTAAAAAAAACACTTACCTGTACTGCGGCATCCCCGGGCTGCCCTCCTTCCCCTTCCTCGACGTCTCTGGGTGATACTTGCAAAAACTGCACATGACAGGCACCCGGGCATACGCATTTCTTGCGAGTTTTCGCAAGAATCACCCAGAGACGGCTAGGAAGAGGAGCAGGGCAGCCTGGGGAATCCGCAGTAGAGGTGTTTTTTGTTTTAGTTTTCATTAATATCTATTTATTTGCTGATAGGGGGTGTGTAGGCGGGGGCTGGCCAACTCTGCTCTGCTGTGGCGTGTGCAGAGACTTGCCTACTCCGCGTTCTCCGCGCAACGCGGAGTAGGCAAATCTCCGCACACTCTGCAGGCGGAGAAGAGTTCGCCGCCCGCGCCCAATTGAATGCATGCAACTGTAGCCCACTGTGAACTACAGGTCATGAGTTTGAATCCAGAATACCTAGAGGCTTCTATGCATCAAGGTCAGTTAACTCAGCACTGTGAAATTGGGTAATAATAACACCTGTAATTAACTGGTCCATGATATGGCAGCAACAAGTTATAAATGTATTCATAGATATTAGATGTGACTGTGAATACTCACTGCAAAAGGCCTTGCACATTCAGGGGCGGGGCATGGATGTGTGTGCTCATACAGGCAGTAGCGGCTCCACTGCTAAGGCGGAGGAGTGTTGCCCCGAAGAGCAATTCAAAACAGAAAAATATAATTATAATATGGCAATATTATTCTAATTTTAGTTAACAGTACTGGCTCAGTTGCTTGGGGGCAGGTGGAGCTGGACTGTTTAGAGCTGGGGAAGAGTGGTAGGCACTTCCTAAGTGCACATGATATTTTACCAGCCCTACAGCCATGTGCACTTTGCATGTTCTCCACCAAGGCTGCATTACAGCCTGGGTGGAGAATATGCACAACCTCCCAGCCTCTGTCTGGGCACTAAATCACGGTGCTCTCACAGCGCTGCTGTAAGGCAGCGTTGTGATTGGTCAAGGGAGTCTGGGAGGCTGTGTGCTTCCTGGTTACTGCTGCCCGGGAGAAGAGAAGAGGACGGAGGAGAGGCGGCGGCCGGCCGTATCCAGGTAAGTGTTTTTTTTTATTCCGTCTGCTCCCCCCACAACGCCTGCCCTCACAGCCCCGTTTGGTAGCAGACGCTACTGCACACCGGGCCCAGCAGTGTAACTGTGAATGGTGCAAAGGAGAAACAATGGTTGCCTCTGTCAGTTTCGAGGCTACGTTGCCTGCAGCTCATGCACTAACTCAGAGAAATTCTGATTTAAATCAGTGTGCTTTAGAAACAGGGCCTTATATTTTAAAGCTAATGTAATGAAGACAGTAAGTGTGCAATCCTTTTCACATCCATTGCATATATTCAAGCCGACGGATGACAGACGCACAAATCACAATTGTATGTATATGGGGGGGGGGGGGGGGGGTGACATTGTTTACTTATTGCATGCTAGGACACATCCCAGTAAAATAGGGTTATTAGTATGACTAATATCAATGGTATGCAAGGTACTCACTTTGAAAGGAAGAAAAGCATCACCTGCCACTCATATCTCAAAACTATCCACCTTTGCACCCATACAGCTACCGCACATACATAATCAATAGCGTAAGATTAGATAATACTTTGATTAATATGGAAAAATGTCTGCCTGAACGGAATTAAATAACATTCCCATTTATTTTAAATTGCTTGCAGTACTGCTGCTCCAATGTCATTGCATCTAGGGGCTGATGCATTTTAATTTTCTACTGTTCATTAGAAAACAGAATAGTCTCCGGGTTTGTTACTTATGTGTGGGTTAATCTGATACTTTCCTGCTGTGCAATAATTGGCTCTTGCTTTTCATTCCCAATGTGTTTAACAATAGAGCCTACTCATTCTCTCAGTACTGCAGCCAGAGGTTGAAGGATGTGTTTGAAGGAGACCTCTCACTGCACAGAGAGAATGTCTGCCTCCGGCATTTTATTAACTCTGATTCCCACAAGGACCAAAGATCAGAGGAAATGTAGGCTCCTAAACACCTAATGTGCTTTCAAGTTGATCACAGACTCTCTGCACAGATTCCTTTCTTTTCCACATCTGTTCCCATACTCATATCTCAAATTTTACTTTGTTCCTGCTTAGTTTAGTATTACTTTGATATCTTAGAGTTTTCTCTCATGGCAAGAATATCACTTTGAATAGGATATTGCTCTGGCACTGTAAAGTGTTAGAATCCAAACACATTTGTTCTTAGGGAAAAAAGATTAGGGGCCTGATTTAGGGATTGACTGACAGAGTAGCATCCATCGATATGGTGGAGGGCATTTTCTTGGCCAACCTGACGGTACTCCATACACCAAACGCCATCATGGTGATTCCATCCAACTTACTTAAAGCTTAGTGGATGTAGGTTGTAAGGCCATCTAACAAACTTTTTACACTTTTTTTATTTTCTAGAAATGAAGGGCCTTATTTATGAGAAGTATTTCATCGCTGCAACACTTCTCAGTGCTTCCTCCTTGCGACACCATTGATAATGCCATATTTACTCTATGAGGCATCATGTCGCAAGGAATGACAGATACGACAGTATTACTGACATATCTGTCGGCGCAAAATGGATGCATTGGTGGAGTTGTGTCGGAAGAACAACGCCACTCCAGCAATGCAGGGGGAGGGCTATGATTATAGCACTGCGTCACCTTTATGCCTGCTATGCGGCAGGTGTAAGGATTTAACGCAGTGGCGTTCTAGAAGTTGGGCACTGAAATCTTATGGATTTCAATGCACCACTTCTACAAGGCTTTGGTGTGGGGGAACGGCCATCCTACGTACATTATACTTGACGCAGGTATAATGTGGCACAGGGCTTTACGAGGTCACGCATCTGCCTAGATGCGTCACTTCATAAATATGGAGCAACATGGAGCATTATTTATGCTGCCACAGCGTCACATAAGGTGACGCAATGATGTCATAAATGTGATGCAAGGGATCATCAATAAGCCCCTAAGTGGGACTTTCTGAAAAAAAAAAATGACTCTCACACCTTGGGAACTGTCTCCCAGGATGTAGGGATCATTATTGGCATTTTTTTCCTGTCCGTTTTCCTGGCGGTGAGGTAGATGAAAAAAAACATCACAATGTTCACTCTAAATAGGGTTGGTGATGTAATGTCCTTCCTCACACAGCCCATAATCAGATGGACCATCCGAGGAAATATTCCATTGAGAGAGACAACAGGTGCTTCCTCGACAGAATCTCAACATTTGGTGAGCAGATAGAGGGTTTGATGGGCAGGGTAGTTTGTCACCTTTACGATGGAGTACTCTATCCAACAAACTGTTATTGAGGCTCTAAATGTCTATTAATTGCTTGAATAACTAGAATGTGTTACTATCCCAGTTTATAAAAGTTTACTGAAAAGAATGAGAATTTTCAAATGTGTAAATATGTGGTGACTTTTGTAAATATATTATGAGAGTTCAAGCTAGATATATTTCATGGCTAGTTGAGAGTAAATGCAACAGATTGCGTGAAAGTGCTGTCTCCCAGATAGTGGAAAAAATTAAATCAAATGTGCTGCTTTTATGCTATTTTATATATCAATGTTCTGAATTGCACAGACCACACCCTTGCAGGGCTATTTATTGGGGCATTATTGTTAAAAAAAATGTGAATATGGCCTTGGCTCCCATTTGTCTACTGCAGAATTGTGCATTATATGCATCTTCACTCTGGATAAATGCAGCCTGGTTTTCAGATGCACTTTTTTTAACTTCTCTATCTTTGAAGTTTTTACAGAAATTCCCCTTATACCCAGGTTTGGAGGTGGTCCATTCCCCATCCCAGGAAAGGAAATTACTCCATCCATTTGCTTAAGTAAAACAGAAACCATTTCCTCTGTGTGAATAGGTAGATTGGAGTTTGTGAATGTCAACAAACACACAAGATTATGGGCCGTCCCAAATATTTATGTCCCTATTATTCATCCTCTGTGTGCATTAAGTAATGCAGATTTCTCCTCAATGGCGTCATGGAGAACTCTGAACCAGGAAAACTATTTACACCAGCTGTGAGCATTTCAGTAAATTCCTGACAGGTGTAAATGAAATAATGTGTTGGCCTTTAAAGTATATTTATGGACAAAAATGGCTTGTGAATAGGGCTCTGTGTTTAGAATCAAGACACAAATGCAACATATCTACAGGCCACAAACATAAAACCACTGTGAGATCACTGATAACTGAATCTTATAATAAAGAGAACCCAAATAATTTGTAAGTGAAACTAAGATGATTTTTATATATTGAATGGAACTGAACAATGCCACAAGGGGCCACATATACGCAAAAATGATCATAGATGAATGAACATGGTCTGAAACCACGAATTAGGTGCTGCTGCAATATCCTCATCTAGTAGATTTCGCAAAGCCAAAGTGCACATGCATATTCATATGTAACCATTTGGTAATCAGCATTTAAGTAGAATTCAGAATTGCTATATGGGACGAAGAAGGCAAGCCCTGACTTATGAACCAAAATCAGCCCTAGCAAAAATGTTCGAACCAGTCCTGCTCCCTTCCTCTCCTCGCTCTTCTTCTCTCATCTATACATATATTCAATCTCTTTCTTCTACCTATCGGATCTCTCTCTCCATCCCTCTGTCTCTCTCTCTCTTCCCATTCTTTATCTCTCTTAAAGCCATCTGCGCCTGATGCAGTTAATCTCAGGGAGATGGGGCAAGTGACAGAGTCACCACCAGTGGCGAAGGGCTTTCAAAACCGGCCTCCAATACAGTTGCAGAATGAAACTTGAGCTCCCCCTCCCCCCGCAAAAAGTACATGGAGGTGCCCCCTCTCCCCCCGCCCCCACCCCGGGCCCAATCAGAAGCTCTTAGGCCAGGAGAATGGCACCCGAGCAGAGTGCCAGAGGGGTCCCCTGAATCTCAGGGCTCCACTGCCTCACAGGGGCTAATGTTACGCCACTGCCCCAATGGTTGCATCCCTCCAGGGAAATGCCCAATAGATAAAAGGACAGTCAGATCCTGGAAGCAGGAAATGTGAGTGTTCCCACTTTTCACCAGTTTACTTACCAGTAATCTTCATTAAAACCAGTCCTTGTGGTTCTGGTCACAGTCCTGATCCTTTTATTGCGACCATATCCCTAGAGGCAGGCGTATTTGAAATCTGTGTAATTCCAAAAATCCCCCCTTTAAAGGGAAAGAATCACCACTCGCTCGGATATCCATGTATAAATGCAATAGAGGCCTAGAACAAATATTACTGTAGTCCACCTATGTGTATTATAAAGAAATATATGTTTACAAGGAAACAAAAAGGACAATAGTGCTGTCAAAGCGAGATGAGAAGCCATCCAACATTGAGTCTATGGTGAGAAGCTAGCATATTGTTGTTGGTTATGTATTTGCTGTACAAATATACAAAAGATGTGTTGCTCTCCAATCTCGCCTGAAGGTTCCCTTTACCCTAGTCATATTACCTTCAATTTTAGAAATAAATTTCATCTGCTCCTTTTCAAAAGGCAAAAACCAGGACAGTGCGCGTCGTGGCAGACAAAATGGCCGCCCCTACCTGAGCTCTGCGATTTCGGCGGCGCTATTAGGAGAAGAACGCTCTAATTACCGGTGTTTTGGGTGCACTTTCAGCGGATTTTATCGTCGGAGATGGTTCCCCTCATCTTGGTATGTTTTTTGGGGCTCCAAACGCATTTTCTTATACAAATATCGGTGAAAATGCTCCCCACTCGAAAACGGCCGCCATTTTCTTTTTTTCACCCGTTTTTTTTTAAAAAACAATGAAGGTTTTTCTTCTGCTCCTGCTTCTGGCCCTCCGGTTCTCTTTCCATTTATTGCCTTTTTGCTGCAAATGTTGGCTACCTCTCAAAATTGACTGGTTTAAGTAGCCTCTTGGTGTTGTTTTTCCCTCAGCATTATTCTTGAAGGTGACTTATCATTTTGTTCTGTAACGCTCTGTAACTTGAAGTCCTTTATTCAGACAGAACATATAATCCGACATCCATAACCCTGCCAGTCAAGTACTCACAGGAGTGTGCCTTAGAACGTCGACATGTAGGGAAGGGTCAGCCCAACTGGGGCAGAACAGAGGGGGTCGGACTGTACCAACTTTACTTTTATAGTTAGATACAACACATCTCCTTCCCCATAATAGAAAGCTTACCAAGGTAGCATCGCGGGATAGGAATATGGTCACAGACAACATTTGAACATCTCCAGTGACAAAGATATAAGTAACCAACTCTACTATGTATGCCTGCTCCCAAGTCTCTTTCCCAATACCAGTAGAGTGGCAACTAGATACCCCACCAGGCATCCCTAATCTTCCTGGCGTTTTCCCATATCCTCCTTCTCCTCCTCTTTCTCCTAAGGTCTTATTATTCTCATGTTAGTCCCTGGTCTAATTATTTCCAGATACCCGTAGATGGCCTCAGCACATGAGCTGAAGGGTTAGATACACCCAAATTGTTTCTACCAGTGCTTTCCTCACGTTGACCACTGTGTTACTAACAAAACGAGGTCTCCTCAATAATCTGATTTCCTTTCTCAATAAACTATTCACTGTTGTGCGACATGTGTAGGACATTGTAAAAATGCAACTCCTTTATATGTCCCTCTCTCACCTGTGGTGGAACACTCTGAATCTAATATTCCAATATCAATAATAGAGCTGCTCCTTAATTCCTTAACCTTTCTTGACCGACCACTGTCACTAAGTTGGTAGACTCCTATTCTACGCACTTTTCCCCTGCTCCGCGGGAATGATAACCCCCAAAGGCTCGTTGAATATTGCTTCCACCTCTTTGGCCTCCCAAGGTCCTACTCTGCTCTTTACAGATTTCTAGCCAAAAGAGGTGGGTACCTCAACTGCCAATATACAGGCTTCCTTACTTACTGCCGTCACATCACTCTCAGTACGACTGCACTGTCTAGAATTCTCTCCGTTTACCATTAAATTACAACCTAGTTGACCAATCTGCGTTTTGGTCACTACACTTCCTCTACTGATCTCTTCCTCCTGCTCTCCTAGTTCAATTAAGAACCTAGAATCAGCAACCATTTCCTCTTCTTCCTCCACTACCTCTTGTCTAGGGGTAGTCTCTTACCTCCTGGTGCTGATATCCCTAGCCTTGATCATGGCCCCATCAATGTTCCACTGGCCTTGAGGAAAAACATTCATAGTTTTCTGCTTTCCTTCTTCACTCGTTAGCACCTTTTTGTTGGTGCCCTCTTCAGCTCTTGTTATTATGGGTATGACTCCACTTGAGTTCCCTGCAGGTTCCATCTCTTCCTACCTTACATATTCTCTTTGAACTCCTTCAGAGTTTTCCATTTCCCCAAATGTATTCTCATTACACATCTTTTCTCCTCTTTCTATTACCTCCTCACCACACTCCCTTGATATCATGACCGGTTCTCCACTAGTGGCATCTAGGATCATCCTTAAGTCCTTTTGTTGAGCCCATCCCAGTAAGTTTAGACCATCTATCACAACAGGGACTTTTCCTAACGTGCTTCTACCCTTAAAGGATATTTTCCCTATGAACATTCCTTCTAGTGGTATTCTCTCACCATTGTAGCCAATGGGGCAAACATCAGGTTCCATCAATCGTATCCCCCATTTTCCAGCCTTTTCCTTGTACGTCTTTGAATTGATGAAAGTAAATTGAGAACAAGAATCTGTAAATATTTCTATCATATCACCATTTAAATCAATTACACATTTTGGTAAATTTTTTCTCTTAACAGAGTCTTCATCCTTATTACAAATGCATAACACATACCCTTTTACACACTCATCACTATTTCTCAACAGATTCACATTTTTAACTCTTGAATTATCTTTGCATGCTCTTTCAAAATGCCCTTTCCTGTTGCAATTTTTGCACGTTGCTGATCTTGCCATACATCTGGTACTATTCGCTAAATGTCTGGAACTGCTGCATCTAAAACATTTGAGTCTATCTTCTTCCTTTATACTTCTCTTCTTTTTGTTCTCTACAGGAGTCTTTGCTCTTTATGTTCTTTACTGCATACACTTCTCAGTTGACCTCCCAGCTACCACCAATTTCATTTACCCTACTTCCCGCGACTATATTCATTTCCTTCACGCATTCTGCAGTGTGTTCTACACTCTTGGCTAAATCTATGGCATTTCTCAAATCCGGATTACCTACCAACAACTTCTCCTGAATTTTCTTGTTGTTGGTGCACCTCACCAGCTGATCTCTTATAAGTGATTCTGTCAGATCATTGAATTCACATGTGTTCGCTAATCCTCTAAGGCATGCTATATAGTTTCCTACTTTCTCGATTTTCCCTTGCACTCTTCCATAAAACTTGTGTCTTTCCAACACTACATTTATCTTATAAGCATATTGCAATTCTAATTTCTTTAAGCTTTTATCATAGATGTCCATATCCTCACCTTCACCTACCCCTCCTTCCAACTCAGGTAGGCTGTCAAAAACTTTCCTTCCCTCCGTCCCAAGATTTATCAGGAGTATGTTCAGCTTCCTGATGGCAGAAAACCCACTCGCTCCTATTGCGACCACGTATGACTCAAATCCCTTCCTCCAATCTTTCCATGGCAGCACTGGCTCCCCTTCCTCTGTTAGGAACGGTGGCGGTTGATTCACGCTTGCTGCCGCCATTTCCAGGGTGACTACGGAGAAAAATCTAACTCCCTGTGGTGCTACAACTATAGTGCACAGCCTACTAGAGTGTATGGCGCAGATTCTTGTACCCTATACTACTTCAGAGTAGTCACTTTCCTAACAACTTCACTTTTCCCTTCACAACATTACACCTTCACCACCAAATACTGCAAAATATTACTTTCAATTTATGCTCTACCAAGACATTTGGATTAATCTGTTTATGAACTACGTTATTTCTTGTCACAGCTTAAATAGTGCTCCCCAACCCGTGTGACTAATCACCATAAACAGTTCCCCTCTCCTCTCACTTTTCTCTTTGGAATCTGCAAATCAGATTCTCCAGCTGTTTCCCAATGGTCTCCTATCTAAGCAAATATTAACCTAAACCCCAATAGAATTGTTGTGCTCCAACCTTTAAGAATGACCTAAAAGGAATAAATACAGTTCAGTCAAAAAGTTCCTCCGCAATATTGCGCTGCTCTTAGTGACAGTTCTGTGAGGAATCTGCCAATGATGTTCGTAGCGTCTTTAACGAATCTGTCACAACAAATTTCTTTATTCCCCACTGCGTCTGCCCTCGCCTCACCCAGTTGCACACGGTCACCAATTCTCTTCAGGAACGCTCCCTACCCAGGAGAACACTTCAAGCACGGAAACGCCTCACTTCTTCCACACGGGATGCCTCTCACCGTCGACTAAACCGGCTAAAGCTCCCTCCTTTCACAGGGTGGTTCAGTCTCCCTCAGGGGATTTCTTCAACACTTACTTCCCGCTGGCCACAGCTGTCACACAAAATACTGCCTCACCGTCTATCACCCTGCTGCCTTGCTCAAATTTACGACGGCACAGTTCCTGACAGTATCCTTCTTCTTCTACAACACGATGCCTCACTCCGTCATCTCACCCCGGCCACAGCTTCTCCCTTCCACACGGAGGCTCTTCCTCTCTCAGAATTTCTTCCTCGCTCACTTTCCTCTAGCCTCCGCTGTTGCGCAAAATGCCACCTCACCGACTTCCAACCTGCTGCCTTGCTCCAAATCTTGACGGCAGCGTTCCTCACCGGAATCCCTTCCGTTTACTTTTTTTTTACGCGCCACCTGCTCCAGACTCCACGATGATTCCTCTCACCATAGATTGCCTGCCTCGACGCTTCCTCACAGATACCACCAATCACCACTACGGCTCCGCTCTGTTATTAACCTTCCGTCACCCAGTGTCCTAATATAGCACCGGCAACTGTGAGTACCTTTGATTTCATTTATTTTCCTTTCATTAACACCTGAGGTTTCCACCTGAGATCAGTTTCACTTCTTTACAGCTTGCCCATCCACTGTGGATATTTCTTTCATCCGGTCACGGCTCGATCACCAGCGGGTTTGTTACTCGCAGCTGTTCTCTCCTTTCAGCCTGTCGATTCCCACTCACTAGTCTCTTCCTCTCATTTACTGCTCATTTCGCCCGCAGATCAGTTTCATCTTCGTCTCAGCTGGCACTGTCACACTGTGGGTACTTATCTCCTTTTCCCTTTCAGTTGCTGCTCACATCCACCAACAGATTAGTTCCGTAGCCAGCTGTTTTCACCTTCCAGCCTGCCAGTTTCCACAAACTTCTCTTTATTCTGTCAGTCCGTTCACATGTAATTTCTTTTCTTTTTTTCACTTCAGTTGCTTGCAGGCTCACTTTGCTCAGCCAAAAAAATCTACTTCCTGTCTCTCTTCACCTTCCGTATCATTCCGTTACTTCCTCTCTTCATTCCACTGGTCCCGGGTAACGAATGAAGGGGATGTCGTGTGTTCGCCTCCTCCCAACGATCGTCGCCAATATTGTAGTCAAAAACAACGCTCTGTAACTTGAAGTTCTTTATTCAGACAGAACATATAATCCGACATCCATAACCCTGCCAGTCAAGTACTCACAGGAGTGTGCCTTAGAACGTTGACATGTAGGGAAGGGTCAGCCCAACTGGGGCAGAACAGAGGGGGTCGAACTGTACCAACTTTACTTTTATAGCTAGATACAACACACCGCTACCTGTTTATTGAAGCCTGTTGTATTGCTGCAAGCTTATTTATCTTTGCGTGCTTCCCACCTGTCTATTGCTGCCTTTTTGGTCAGTTCATCACCTCTGTGCCTTGGGGGTGTCTTCTTCCATCTACATCCACGCAGCCCCTCTCAGCTTTGGTCAACATGGAGCACGCACATAACTCCAAAGCCTCCAACGCAGCTTCTTCTACACGTAAAGACACTGCTTCTTCTGGCAAGCATATCAAAAAGGATCCCCCCTCACCCTCCAAGTCTCCTCTTCCTGTTACCTTAGAGGATATTATGGAGGAGCTACGTCTTATCCGCCCTTTCATTGCTGATACCACCAGTACCTTACATAGACTAGACGAAAAGTGGTCCAACTTGGATAAGAGGGTGTCAGACGTTGAACAAGGGATCAGTGACACTCAAGATGTTGTTGCTAAGGTCGCCAATCTTATGAAGGAAGTCGCTATTCTCAAGAAGACTTCTGAGGATTTGGAAAATCGCAATAGGAGCGATAACCTACGTATTTATGGTATTCCGGAGAATTCGGAGGGGTCAGACATCATCCAATTTCTAAAGGCACAAGTCTTACCCATTACTGGCCTTCCTAAGCACCTGGATGTGAATATTCAAAGGGCGCACTGTCTTGGACCAAAGAACTCTTCTGCATCTTCCAAACCCAGAGGCATTATTGCTTATTTCCTTCTCTACTCTGATCTAATGACTATTCTCCACTCTGCTAAACAGCACAAGCAGTTAATTTGGTCTGGCCACAACATTTTTCTCATTTAGGGTGTTTCTAAGCTGACTGCTGCACGACGCAAGGAGTTTCTGGACTTACGTACTACACTACGATCCATGAATGCCAGATACGGCCTCATTCACCCTTGCTTTTTCAAAGTGACTTATAAAGAAAGATCTTTCAGCTTCGACGATCCAGCTGACTTTCGGAAGTTTATCAACACACATAAAGAAGACTCCATGGATCCCAGCAGTTCTTAATGTTTCTGTGTTTTTCCTTGTTGTTTTATAACTTTATGTTTTATGGTTCCTCATGGTAATATGTTCTAGTTTTTTCATCATGTTTCTTTTAGGTCTCCCTTTCTATGTTCTGGCTGTATCATCCCTTCATTGTGTTGTTCCTTTGTCTATTTTTTCATCCTAGTACGCTGCTTTCCTTCCCCAATTATTTGGTAAGTGTCCTTCATTTGTTTTATATTGTCGTGTTTGGTCTCATGATCCTATTGTACTGTTCTCCTTTCCTCTCCTATAACTAATGTTTTTGGGATCATTCATTTGACGTTTTCTTTTTTTGCGCGTCTGTTTGTCCTTTGCAGCCCCCGCTCTCACTTTATTGTTCTTCGTGCTTTTGATCTGTATGGCTGAAGCCCCTTGGCTTTTTGCCATTTTCTTTCTTTTACTTTATCTCAAGGGAGTTTTGGTCTACCGTTCCTCTCGTTCCTCACCTATCTCTATCCCACTTCTCTCTTTTTCCTTTCACTCTCTTCTTCTCCGTATGGCATCTGTTACTCATTTTTGCTCTCTTCTTTGCATTATCCCTTGGCTTTTAATTTTAGACTTAGCTTCCTCCTTTCCTACTTTTTATTTTTATTTGTGGTAATTATGCTTTCCATTTCTCCACGATTGTTGCTCTTTTTGAAATTATCTCTCTTTTCTCTCCTGAGCTCTACTTCCCTGGCTGCAGTGTAGTTTTTTTCCTTCCCAATTTTTTCTCAATTTTTATGTTTACTTTTCTCTCTAATCTTTAATTGACTGGTCTTCGAGTAATATCTTGGAATGTTAAGGTTCTCCGCAACCCGGTGAAAAAGCAAAGAGTTTTATGTCACTTAGCAAGATTGAAATGTCAGGTTGCTATGTTGCAGGAAACGCACCTTTCCCAAAAAGACCTATCCTCTTTACGCAAGCAGTGGGTGGGAGAAATTTTCTGTTCACCCTCAGTTAACAATAAGAATGGTGTTGTTATTTTGTTCCACAAGTCATTGTCTGTTCAACTTACCAACGAGATCTCTGACTCCGACGGTAGATGGTTATACTTAGATGTTATAGTTAATAAATCTGAATTATCTTTTTGCAATGTTTACGGTCCTAATGGTATAGACCTTACTTTTTGGAATGAATTTTCTAAGTTTTTATCCTCTCAATCAAATGTTGACCTAATTGTTGGTGGTGACTGCAATCAATTAATGGACCCTTTCCTGGACCGTAAGTCTCAGACCAGATACACTCCCAACAAGATGCAAAAGTTTTTTTCTAAAGCAATTTCTTCTAGAGGTCTAATCGACTCCTGGAGGTTGTCTTATCCTGATACATGGAATTTTCTTTTTTTTCCCCTGTCCATGCATCACACTTCCGGATCGATTATATTTTCCTGACTCAACATATTTTTCAATTCATCACAAATATTGAAATTAGTTCCATTCTTATTTCCGACCAAGCACCTGTCATTCTTGATATTGATCTACCTTCACACACCCCTAGCTCCCGTCGCTGGCGTTTTAACAATTCTCTCCTTCTGGGCCCTCACTTTATAGATCAATTTACTTTATTTATGAATTAATTTTTTCATAATAATCTTAACTCTTCTTCCCAATTTCATTTTGTTTGGGACGCTTTTAAAGCTTCGGGTAGAGGTTTTATCATTGATTTTGTTTCTTGTAAAAAGAAGCAAGCCCTTTCCAAGTCCTCCAACATACTTAAGCAGATTAAAGATTTAGAGCACCTCTTTTACACATCTAATTCCCCAGATGCCCTTGATTCCCTTATTAAAGCAAAACTCCAATTTAATACATTTTCTTGTGAAGCGGCCTGTAACCACCTTTTGAAGTTTAATTCTAAGATGTATGGTGGGCGCAACAAAGCCGGCAGATCTCTAGCTAATTATTTAAAAATCAAGAAACGGGGCGTGGCCAAGATGGCGGGGTGAGCGGACGCTTCCTCCCGTAGCTCCTCCGGCCTGGCTCAGCTCGAGCCCCGATTCCTGCGCTTCTCTCCCCCCGCGGTCGCACTGCGGGCGAGAGAACTGTGCCGGAGTTCTTGGGGCACGTTTTGATACCACTTCGACTTCTGTTGCCCCGGGGGAAGTCCCCTAAAAGTTTGTTCAACGATCGAACCGAGAAAGGGAGCCTGGGTCGCCCCGAGGAGAAGGGCCTGGAGGCGGAGCATACTGCGGCGCTGTCCGCGCGCCACGGCGGAGTCGAGTGCTGAAAGCTGGAGATCCCGGGGGACGGACTCGACGGACTTCGCGGAGTGTGGAGGCTTCCTGACCGGCGCCCTGGTGGTCGGGACCATCGCTAGACGACAGACCCCTGCCCTGCGACGACGATCTACTCCCCCACCATGGGTATCGGAGTGTAACGCCTTGCGGACCCCGAGCCTGGAGGAGTGGAACGGTGAAGTCTGAGCGGAGCCCGGGCCGGGCGTCTTGGCCGATGGTACTGGGAGACATTGGGTTCGCACTTCCCCGACCCGTGGCCATTTGAGGGTCGCCCATAGACTGGCTGGTCTGGGCTGGCATCCTGGGTTCTACCCTCCCGCCATCTTGTCTTTGCCGAACTAATGCTGGTGACCCTCGCCCGCGCCCTGGTCATACGGGCGCCTGGGTTTCTCTTGGCACCTACACATCTGCTGTCCTCCCTGGGGGCACACGGCTGAGGGCCTCTGACTCGGACATTGCTGACCGCCCTGCCTGGCCCGGCGGTCGTCTCGCCCTGACCCGGGCCGCCATTTTGTCGCCTGTGACGCACTACCCTTGTCCTCGGTGAGGACTTCGCATCTGGTGCCCACGAGCGCCTGGGCGTGTCTACAACGGCCGGCTCTGGGCCTCGACTACCGCGGAGGCCAGGATGGCCAGAAGACGAGGCGCAACACGGGGAGATCGCACTTTGCCGGACATGCTCGGCAGGGCCCAGCAACTACGCGACAGGGCGCAGCCATCCCCGGGGTCCTCCCGAGCCTCAACGGACGCCACCGGGGGCGAACCGCCTGTCACGAGGTCCTTCATGGAGGACTTATTCAGCTCCCTCAAGGAGGAATTTCAGACTCTCAAAACCGAGGTGGCGGGAGAGGTCCGTGAAGTGCGGAGAGAAATCGAAGGCCTGGGCGAACGAGTCGACACGGTGGAAACGGCGGCCCAGCGCCGCGACGAGGAGATAGTTCATCTCCAGCAGGACGTCCTCCGCCTACGGGAGCAGTGTGTCGAGCTCCAGGCCCACTCGGAGGACCTCGAGAACAGATCCAGGCGGAATAATATCCGGGTGCGGGACGTTCCGTCCGCGGATGAGGGTGCGGACCTAGTGGCCTATTTGCAGGACCTGTTCCGCGACATCTTGGGAGAAGGAGCGGACTTCCCGATCCGCATAGACAGAGCACACAGAGTGGGCCGCCAGCGCCAATCATCGGCACCCCCACCTGATATCCTGGCATTCCTGCCGGATTTTCCCCTAAAGGAGCGCATTATGACAGAGGCCCGCAGGAAGCAGCCGCTGTCCTTCCGAGAACGACCCGTGGTGCTCTATCAAGACCTGTCCGCCATCACATTGCAGAAGCGCAGGTCTTTCCGCATTGCTACAGACTTTCTGCGAGAGCATGAGACGAACTACTCCTGGGGTCACCCCTTCCGTCTTATTTTCCGATGGAATGGGGTGCTACATCAGCTGCGCTCCTTACAAGATGTCTGTGGGGTGCTGGGACTCACAGCTACAGAGGAAGAAGGGGCGACACCCGCATGGAGGCGCCCCGAGCGGCGAGGCCGACGGAGATCGAGGAGGCGCCAATCGTCAGCACCAGCGAGTCGCCCTGACTCCCCTACCATCAGGGCGGATATGGCGGAGGCCCTGAGGACTGCGGCCAGGAACTTGCCTGAATCTAATGGCGTGGCCCAGACGGCCTAACTTTTCTCCGGGGGGAGAGACTCTTAGCTTCTTCGATGCTGGGTTGGGGCTGGGGGTTGGGGGGGTGAGGTTGGAGGTGTGTGGCTGAACGTCCACTTGACTGTTTTCTGCAGACTCGCCCATTTGGGCTGGACTGAGACTATGGGGTGTTTTTTCTTGTTTTTGGTTTTGGCTGGTTGCCATGGGTTGGTTTTGGGGGGGTTTCAAAGCTGGTTTGGTGTTGGGGGGGTCCCGTCCGATACTGTCCGAACATATGCAGAGCCGATTCTGGCCTTCCTGCGCCCCTGCCCCGCGCGCCCCTTCCACTGATCCCGAGCTTGCTGCACAGCGCTTTGCTTCCCTGGGAGTGATGCCGCCCCTGAAAGTAGTGACCCTTAATGTTAAGGGTCTGAACAACCCTGTGAAGCGTAGGGCAATTCTTTCCCTGCTAGAAGGGTCGCAGGCGGATATCTGCCTCCTGCAGGAAACCCATTTACTCTCTAAAGATTGCCACAGGCTGCGCTCTGCCAAGTTTCCCACGCAACTCTTTTCCTCGGCGGCGACTAAGACTGCAGGGGTGGCCATTCTTCTAGCCAGCTCCTTCCGAGGTGAGGTGCTATATAAACATGCCGAGCAGAAGGGGAGGCTCCTAGTGTATCGCATGCGTCTGGGGGGTGTTGCCTTTACGGTTGGTTCCGTATACAGCCCAAATGACCACCAGGATCGCTTCCTGGAATCTGTGTTGGTAGACGTTACTGCCTCGCCCGACCGCCACGTCATCTTGGGGGGAGACCTGAACATGGTCTTTGACTCCACCTTAGATAGGTCGGCCCAGCGCTTTCCGCAGACGGGGGAGCTTTCTAAAGCGGTACAGGACCAGATCGCAGAGATGGATCTGCATGATCTCTGGCGCATCATGCACCCCGCCGATAGGGACTACTCATATTTCTCCCACGCACACCGCACTTACTCGCGGTTGGATTACCTCTTGGTGAGTGGCCCGCTCCGCTTCGCCGCCACGGCGGCTGACATCGGGGTTTTGTCCCTGTCCGACCATGCGCCGGTTTCCGGAGTTTTTGCCTGGCCGGCGGCCCCCCCCTCCAGAGGGATGTGGCGGCTTCGGGACACGCTTCTCCATAAGAAATCGGTGGTGAAGTGAGTGGAGGAGGTTATTCAAGAGTACCTGATCCACAACAGCAACCCCGATACGTCCCTGGCAACGCAGTGGGCTGCTCTGAAAGCGGTCATCAGAGGGGAGTTTATCTCCATCTCCTCGGCGGAGAACAAGGAGCGTCAACGCAAGAGGGAGGAATTAACGGCGCAGGTCAGGGAACTTGAGCAAGTTCACCGCCCGACGGGGGCGCCTCGTGTTTGGAGGCAGCTGAAGGCGGCGCGGAAACTTCTCTCTGCGTTGGACCTGGACCGGGCGGAGTATGCGGCGTTGCGCCTGAAACATGCTTTTACACCGGCGGAGATAGGTGCGGTAAGCTCCTGGCCCACCGGCTCAGGGCTGCGCAGCAACGCAACGTCGTGAAGGAGCTAGTGGGAGCAGATGGGGTCCCGGTTTCCGGTGACGCGGAAGTGGCGGACTCCTTCCGTGCCTTTTACGAGGCGCTGTACGCTGCAGAGCCCTCCCCACCGGGAGAGGCTGAGGCCTATCTGGAATCAGTGACCCTCCCGGCCTTGGACCCCGCCCAGGCGACCCACCTGGAGAGGGATATTCACGTGGAGGAAGTCATCTCCGCTATTGCACGGCTGAAACACGGCAAGGCCCCGGGCCCGGACAGCTATACGGCCTTGTTTTACAAGACCTTCTGTCCCACTGTCGCGCCTCTCCTAGCTCGTTTATTCAACTCCTTCTCCGAACCGGGAGCCATCCCGCCAGACCTTCTTTCGGCGACCGTGTCGGTTATCCCGAAACCGGGAAAAGACCGGACTCTATGCTGCTCGTATCGGCCCATCTCGCTTCTAAATGTGGACCTCAAGCTGTACACGGGGATCTTGGCGGCCAGACTGGGTCTACATCTACCAGGTTTGGTGGAGGCGGACCAGACCGGCTTTGTACCCGGTAGGCAGACGGTCGACAACACCAAGAGGGTGACGCACGTGCTAGAAAAGGCCTCACGCGTCCCGGGGGAGCGGATGCTGCTATCGGTAGACGCGGAGAAGGCCTTTGATAGGGTTCATTGGCCGTACCTCGAGCTGGTTCTTGGGAAACTGGGGATCGGCGAGAAGTTCCGCACTATGATCTTTAATTGCTATAAGAGACCGTCAGCATCGGTGCGTGTAAACGGACACAGCTCCGGCAGCTTTGCCATTGAGCGTGGCACGAGACAGGGTTGCCCCCTTTCACCGCTCCTGTTTGCCCTCTATATGGAGCCGTTTGCCCAGAGGATTCGCGATAACCCGGACGCTATCGGAGTGAGGATGGGGCAATACACGCATACTGTCAGCCTGTATGCGGACGATGTCTTGCTGACCCTAGATGACCCTAGGCGGTCGCTCCCTGCCTGCGTCCAGGAACTGAATTCCTTTGCCCGTGTGGCAGGCTTCAAAATGAATATGTCTAAGTCGGCCGCCCTGGACGTGTCCCTCTCTGTTGACACCAGGCGGGACCTCCAGCGTCTTTTTCCTCTGCAATGGTCCTCCTCCACGGTGCCTTACCTGGGGATTTTGCTTGCGCCTTCCCTGCCTGCAATGGTCGCTGCTAACTATTCCTCTCTGGGCAAAAAGATCAAAGAGGAACTCGGCCGATGGAACAAGGGCCTGCTCTCGTGGCTGGGCCGTATTGCAGCGGTGAAGATGACGATACTGCCTCAGATCCTGTATCTTTTTCGCGCCCTACCTCTCCAGCCCCCTGTAGGTTGGATACAACAGGCGCAGGCAGACATCTCCCGCTTTGTGTGGCAGGGCCGTAAGCCTCGGATGAAGCGGGTCCTCTCCATGCTTGCCCCGGAGGCGGGGGGTCTCGGGGTCCCAGACCTCCGGAAGTACTTCCAGGCGGCACAACTTCGGTATCTGGTGGAGTGGAGCCGGTGGGAATCGGACAAGCACTGGCTCTTTCAAGACCAGGCAGTTGCGGGCCGTACGCTCCAGGAAGTCCCGTTCCTGCGGCGCACTCACCGCCCGCCAAACCTCTACGCCTCTTTTATCACCCGGGTTCCGCTGAGAGCGTGGGACGCGGTGTGCGAGCTTCGCGAGCTCACCACTTTTCCATCGCCGTTCACCCCCATTGCTGGCAATCCGGACTTCACTCCGGGCCTGGAACCGGGAGCCTTTTCCCATTGGATGAGCGCGGGCTGCAGGGCGCTTTTCCAGATCTACGGTCCGGAGGGCGTACTCCCCTTCCAGCAGCTCCGACAGGAGTTTGGCCTGACGGAGGGGGACAGACTGCGTTATATGCAAGTCCGCCACTGGGCTCTACAACCCCCAGTGCGCGACGTCGCTGCCCGCTCGATTACGCCCTATGAGCGTTGGCTGGTTACCCGGACCTCGGATGCCAAGCTTATCACCGACTTGTACAAGTTTCTCCAACCCCCGCCGTTTCATTACCATAACCCAGGGAGGGAGCGCTGGCACAGGGAATTGGGCAGGACCTTGAGCCACCAAGAGTGGGACAGGATTGCGTATCGGGCGAGGCACTCGGCGTACCACACTGGGCTGACGGAGACCTTTACTAAGGTGTCCACCTATTGGTATTACACCCCGGAGCGGCTCTACGAGATGCGCAAAATCGGCGATAGAGGTTGCTGGCGCGGCTGCGGACAGGAGGGTACCCTCACGCACATTCTCTGGGAGTGCCCGGTGCTGTCGGCCTATTGGAAAGAGGTCTTGGATGAGGTGGACAGGCATTTTGAGATTGAGCTCCCGCGCTTCCCTGCGTATGTCTTGCTAGGCCTCCCCAATGACCTCATGTACCCGCTGAAGTCCCGCAGGGGTAGGCAGATTGCGATTGCGCTGGGCTCCGCGGTTCAAAACATCCTGGTACTCTGGCGTACCCCCACTGCCCCCTCTGTCACTGGTTGGTTACACAGGCTCTGGCAGGTACTGGGCATGGAGAAGATGTCGCTGACGGTGGCTGGGAATGTTGACCAGTTTGAAGAACTCTGGCACCCCTTTTTGGCACTGCTATCCACGGAATTCCGCGAGCTCACATGCCCACGGTACCTGCGACTTCTTAGGCTGACGCCGCCGGCGGCTCCAGCGGAGTGAATGTGCGGGGTCAGGGGTTTGGGGCAGGGTTATATGCTTCTAATGCTGACCTTCGGACGGGGATGTTGGGGTATTGTTTTCTTCCTTTTCTTCCTCTGCTTCTCTTTCTCCTAATTTTCCGGGGTTGGGGGGCTGGAGGGATGGTGTGTTTTTTTTACTGTGTTGCGGGACGCTATTTCAGCTCGGCCTTGCTAAGAGAATGGGGGTCTCCTGGGGGGTCATTCGCGATGCCTTACTGCCTTAAGACTTATGCCTTGTTACCCTCTGGGGCTTCCTGTCTCCCTACTTTCCTTCTGAACCGCTGCAACATCTCGCTTTTTGTACTGTATGTTCGCTTGACCTCCTATTCCCTTCCCCATGTTTTTTATACCTTAATAAAATACTTTAAACCTAAAAATCAAGAAACAAAAATCCAGCATAGCTATCATTACCGTCTCACAGGGTAATCGCCATAGTACGGATAATAAGATTCTCTCTTGTTTTGTTCAATACTACTCCTCTCTATATACCCCAGAATTGACTCCATCCCGCTCTCAAATAGATTCCTTTTTTCTTGATATTCCCAAGTGTTCATCCACAGGTCTTGATTTTTCCTCATTAGATGCTCCTATTTCTGAACAAGAGATTTTGCAAGCAATCACTCTTTTACCCAAAGATAAGTCTCCTGGCCCCGATGGCTTTATCGTTCGATTTTATTTCCAATTTAAAAAACATCTCATACCTACCTCTCCTCCTTGATAGCTTCCTTTCTCGCTATGGGAGAATCTAAAGGATCCTTTACTCAGGCCATGTTATGTTTACTCCCTAAAAAAGATAAAGATCCCTCGCTCTGCGAAAATTATAGACCCATTTCTTTAATCAATACAGACTTCAAAATATATGCAAAAATGTTGGCCTCTCGTTTAAACACTGTAGTTCCAGATCCAATTAATGTTTATCAATCCGGTTTCCTCAAAGGTAGATCCATTACAGATAATTCTAGAACACTCCTCAATATAATTCATCTTGCTTCTAAGATGACTGACCCCCTTGCGGCCATCACCCTTGATGCAGAGAAAGCTTTCAATAGGGTTAACTGGGATTTCATGTTTGGGGCTTTACGATGGCACGGCTTCAGTCCTCATTTCATTGATTTTATTCAACTCCTCTATTCAGCCCCCTCCACCTCTATATGGGTTAATGGTGCTCAGTCTTCTTATTTCCCCTTGCATAGGGGTACCAGACAGGGCTGTCTTCTATCTCCCCTCCTTTTTGTTTTAGCATTAGAACCTTTTCTTGAAAAGATCCGGTGCTCCACTTCTTACTCTGGTTTTGTCTACAAATCACTGGACATTAAGTTCACTGCATATGCCGATGATATTTTACTTTACATTTCTAATCCTTCTACTTCCCTACCTGCCCTTTTTTCCTTACTCAATGAGTATTCCTCTGTTTCTGGGTATAAGCTAAATATTGATGAGTCTGAAGTTTTACCCCTAAATAAGCATTGTCTTCCACATATGTTTCAGGACTCGGGCTTTGAATGGAGTCCTATTGGCATCAAATGTTTGGGTGTTCTGTACGCTAACTCGATTAAAGACACTATTAAACTCAATCACAAAGATATTCTTTCTAAGTTCTCTTCTCTTATAGAACGTTGGTCTCCATTGTTTTTATCCTGGTGGGGTAGACGGTCCACTATTAAGATGATGCTTCGTCCCATTGTTAACTTCTATCTTTCTATGTTACCCATCTCTCTTCCCACCTACTTTTTTACACAAATGAATCATATTTTTGTTTGTTTCCTTTGGAACAATCGCAATGCCAGGATATCTCTCTCTCGCCTTCAACATCCGAAGCACTTGGGAGGGTTTAATTTTCAGAAAATTGTTCATTCTTCTTTCACTTTAAAACAAATATGGCCAATTCTGTCTGATTCATCCTCTCCTCCTATCACTGCATGGAGTACCTTGGAGTTGGCACAACTCTCTCCCTTCCCTTTCCTCGCTGCCACTCACTTATCTCAACCTCCTAAACGCTTCCTTTCACCCACTTTCAAACTCTCCAGAGCGCTTTCCCTCTCACTGTTTCGCTCATCTTTCTCTCCAGTTCATTTGCATTCACTCATACCGTTATGGTATAATAACTTTGTTAGAACTGGCTTTTTCTGGTAGGCTAAGGCTGACGCCAAAGCCAGGCAGAAACCACCATTCTAGTCAGGGCAAGGAAGTCACACGCCAAGATAACCCCTGCTCACCCCCTTGCTAACTTGGCACAAGCAGTAAGGCTAAATCGGAGGCAATGTGTAAAGCATTTGCGTCAGCGCACAACAGCAACAACATACTAGGCACACCACAAAAAGGAACTCCACACAAGGTTATTACCTTTAACTTTTGTATTGTCAAAACACATATCAGATAAAAATCACACATGTACATTGTGCCAACTGGCACGGGCAACATTCATAAGGGATTATTTACAAGACAGGGCCACATGGGCCACTGTCAGAATCAGATATAGTACTTTTAGACTAAGAAATACTAAACATAAAATAGTAATCAAAAAGATCATAACCAGTATCCACTGGTAACAGGAACCAGGACCTTACTAGGACCACCTGGACAACCACCTAAGAGTAAAATACATTTAGGGGTATACCAGAACACATTACCCATGATGCATGAACCACATTCAGTGGAGTAATAAAGAGAAACACATGAGGCCTAAAACATTCAGAGGTGTTAAGAATAAAGCACATGATGCAATAAAATACATTCAGGGGTGCAGCACAAGAAGACACATGATGCCTAAAACATTCAGAGGTGCAGCGCATGGAAAGAAAGACACATGATGCATAAACCTACACATTCAGAGGTGCCAGAACATAAGTCAATAGCGCAAAAACACACGGTAGGCAATTACTATTAAAAACATAGGAATCACATTGCGCATAACTTACATAAGCCAGCACCTGTGGCAGTCCCTAGGCCAACTGGCTTGTTGGGGCTCAGATGCCCTGTGTCCAAATGTCAGGGCACGCTGCCAAGCAGCGCCAGTCACAAAGTACCAAAAGCCTAAACGTGGCAGCTGCCCACAAAGTGCTGGGCAGCTGGGGAATCACAAACTGTGGCAGGGGCCCTGAAATAAAGGGGTGCCCCTTGAGCACAAACTGCGCCACATTGAGCCACACAGGCTCTGAAACTACTGTGCACCCAGCGTTGGAGCCTCTCAGGGCTCTAAATACAATGGTGCCCCCATGAGCCTCACCGGACTCTAACCCTAACACTCGGAGGCAGGAGGGGGCGGGCACCGGCAATGTGCCCCGACGCCCCCCTCGTAACTAAAATGGCCCCCAAGAGCCTCTCATGGGCTCTCTATCGCGTTGGGGCGGCCCACTGGCAAACGGGGTCGCCCTGACTCTCCAGTCATGGTGGAGTCCCCTACGGGGGACTCTAACTTCGCAAAATTCCCCCAGAGCCTCTCAGGGCTCTCAATGCAAAAAAATGGGGCGGGGAGCCTCTCCAGGCTCCGTGCACGTTGGGGCGACCCACTGCCAAACGGGGCCTCCCTTGAAGCCCTCGTGGCTTTACACCGACCATGAGCGCGAGCTCGTGCTACTGCGGGGGAGGGGCAGACACCGACAATGTGTCCCAGCGCCCCTCTCTTTCGTCTGCTCAGTCACCGGCCGGCGGCTCTCTTCACTCGGGGCTCTCCCTCCAGTCGGGGAGCCTCGCGGTGGGGGCAGGCACCGGCAATGTGCCTTGCGCCCCCTCCGCTCGTTTCTGCAGGCCTCTCCTCTCGCTGCAGGGCTCCCTCCGCTCACGGGAGCTCTGCAGACCAGCAGCCATGCTTCCCCTTCTCGTCACTGGGGCTCCCTCAGGTCGGAGGAGCCTCGCAACCAGCCGCCATCCTTCTCCTGGTCTCCGGCCTCAGGGGCGGCCCAGCCAATCACGTTGCGGCTCCTGCGACGAGCCCCTCTTGACGCGAGACCGCCAACCAATGGCAGCGCGGCCTCGCCGATGATGCGATGATCCACGGACCAATCCCGTCGCGGCTCTGGTGAGGGGGCTCGGCTCTCTCACCCAATCAGAGCGCGGCGGGCTCGATCTTCACCGCGGACGAACGGCAGCTTCTGGGCATCTTCCTGGCCCCGGGCAGCGGCGGTGAACAACACGGGGCAATGCCGGGTGGGCACTGGCTCCAAATAATTGAATTAAAGCGGGGTGGCACCCGTAAATTAACCCAATAAACGGGGATAGAAGCGCTCCCAGCGCTTAACAGAAGAACCCAGCGATCCCAGCGCTAGAACACAAATAAAGTGCTAATCAGCGCTAGAGCACAATCCACAGTGCTCCTAGCGCTAGAACAACAGACTAAGCGCTCCCAGGCGCATTTAGGCTATAATAAGCCCTAGCAAAAACAAGACAAAGTCCTCAGGAGTCTGCAAGGAGGGGACCATAGGCAAAGGTCCCTAAGGAAAGTCCATCAGGAATCCAGGGCAAAGCAAAGTCCCCCCATCAGCCCAGGCAAGGCAGAGGGGTCCTCCAGGCATCCAGGGGCTGGGCAGCGCCCACCCCTGGTAGATTCAAGTCAGAAACAAGAACATTTTGGAAGGGGACACAGCCCCTTCTTATACAGTAAAAAGTCTTTGAAGTCCTTGAAGTCCTTTGAAGCAGGCAGTGTGGGAACCAGCTAGAACTGGTTATAGGGAAGTCCCTTCAGTATCAGGGACAGAGGTGACAGTCGCCCAGCGGGAGGTGGAGCCAGATTTGTAGTTAGGCAGGCACAGCCCTTCACTATCAGGTGCCATCTCCTCCCACTTCCCTGGCAGCAGATGCTGCCTTTCATCCATGGGCTGGCTTCAGACAACCTCCTGGGCTCTCCAGCCCCTGTCATCCTCAAACCAGACAGTCAATCCACAAGCAGGCCCAGGCACTCTGGGCCAGGCTCACCAGCCAATCACACGCCAGCAACAACTTACACAAATATGCCAACTTCCAAAAGAGGTACTTCTAGACTAGACACACTCATGCCGCATATACCATTTTGCAGCATTCAGTCTCACGAGTTCTTACATACCAAACTCGCCCCTGCACTCCCCACACATCAGGAACTACCATGGGCATACATATTCCCCATTCATTCCTATGGGAGGGCAGGTCACTCACCATTCATTCACAGAGAGCTCAAGCACTTTACACTGTACCACAGTGAAAAAGTGCGCAGAGGCCTGAAATCACCACCACCAGGTTCCAGAAACAGGCTAGGAAAAAGCAAAAAGTCTCGGGGTGAACCTGCCCAAAGGGCCGGGTCCAACAAACTCACTTAAAGTTAATAATAAGGCTCTCTTTTGGAAGGAATGGATTGATAAAGGTATTATGCTTGCTGATAAGCTTTTATTCCATGGTTCTTTACTGGATTTCTCAGATATTTGCTCGTCCTTTCATATATCTAATAAGCATTCTTCCCAATTCCCGGACTTTAAGCTAGCTTTTTCTTCCCTTATCTCATACCGCAATTCTCTCTTGGTTGATACTCCATCAGACTCCCTTCATTTAGATTTCACCACCCAACTCAAAGCTGCTACCATTTATAAAATCCTCTCCCGCTCTATCCCTGATGGTTTAAAATCCAAAACAGAACTTGTCTGGGAAAAGGATCTAGCACAAGATTTTTCCTTTTCTGTCTGGGAGTCCATCTGGTCTAAGATTCATACTGTGTCCCGTTCAGCTAGCACTACTCAGACTCTGTATTTCTTTTATAACAGACTTTTCCTTACCCCTTCTGACCTTTTCAAGTTTAATGCCTCTGATTCTAGTCAATGCTGGTCCTGTACACACCCTGATAGTAATATTTTTCATATGTTTTTCCAATGCCCCCTGGTTAATTCCTTATGGAAAAGTATATGGCATAAGCTGAATGATATTTTGGGCTCCAACCACGCTTTTGATATTGTTCAATCAATTTTTTTTAGGTGGTTCTTCCCCTATATGGAATGTTTCTAATATTGTTTGTCAATTTGTAGACTTGTTTATATCCATCTCTCTGCAGATTATTACTACAAACTGGAAAGATACCTCAAATATCTCCCATACTGCATGGTGGAACCTGCTATGTCATCATCATAGACTTGATCGTGTCCATGCTACAACTACCTCTCTTTTGATAAAAAGAGATTTGTTATGGTTACCTCTAACTGATTTCCTTTCCAAACGTGTAACATAATAAGCCTTACTGTTATTAATATGTTATTTTCACTTTTCATCTCTGTTCTCTATTCTTTCTCCTCTGTTTCTTCTTCTCTCTTCTCTTTCTTCCTCTTTTAAGTTCTTTTTCTTTGTTTCCTTTTCTCTTTTTTTTCGTACTCATAAAATTTTTTTAAAAAGCATTTTCTCTTAGTATAGATATTAGGTTTTCCCCTTTTTTGGGGCTTTCGTGTACTTTGCAATTCACACTTTTATTGTACTTAACAGGATTTTTCATTTTCTTTTTTAATATATATCTTTTTGCTTTCTTTTATTTCTCATAGCATTGTGAATTGTACTTTGTACTGATGTTTTACATGGTATATTTGTTCTAATAAAGCTTTTTAAACTTAAAAAAAGGCAAAAACCACAGGTGATGGACAGAATGCAGAACAATGTCATACATTCACCCCTGTACAGAGATCTTCAGAGGTGTAATTGATTCACTGGGGGAAGGCGAATAAGGGTGGGAACGTACGGGAGGAAGTTCCTCACATCACACTCGGCACTGAATACGGGTTACTGGTGGCGCTGAAATGTTTCTCCACACGAGATTTAACGATGGATATGGCAGTTTGATACTGTGATTTTAAGAAACTAGAGGGATGAGCATGCCAAGGTAAGCGTAGATGAGGTTGTCAGTGCTTAAAGTTTGTCAGTGTTAGCATTGGCTGACATAAATGTAACTATCCACTTTACACTTAAAAAACGGGGAAGGAACATTGCAGTTAAAAACTGATGCACCATAATGCATGTGCTATACATGAGGTGGGGATAAGAATAGAATGTACCAAGTTAGAGTGTACCGTGTAGGCACAATTAGTAGTGTTTTAAGCATTGTTTATTTGTAACACAGATTTTGTGTACAATTGATTAGGAATGATCTTACATTGAGATAATACTCTGAAAATGTTTTTACAATTGGAGATCGTTTAAATTGATATGTTTACTTGCAATTATAGATACCCCTGACAAAGGGATCCCATTCCCGAAATGCATTGGGTTGTTGAATAAAACTAAGGCATGTGGAACTGATTGATGACTCCTGCGCTTCTTTGAACAACGATGATATATAAAGATTGAATAAAATGGATTGAATAATATGAGTTAAAAATGGATGAAAAATAATGAAGAAAAAAGAGGAGTAAAAGAAAGAATACAGATGAATTTGATTCATTGGATTCAAAATGAGGTTTGGCTGTGCAGCTTGATGAGACCCAAACTGGGTCCGTTTCCAGTGACCTTTTGAGAACAGACCAACCCACAGGTGCTTGAAGAGAGATAAACTGCGGAGGTGTACGGAGAAAAAAACTCAAATAAGAATAACTTGTGTTTCCAAATTTTCTACTAAAAATGTAGGTTTTATAAGAGTCATTCTCAAATATTAGTCTTAATTTGAAATTGGACCAGATATACTCAATGTTGTTCAGAGCTAAACCGCTGTTTCCTTACACTAGATGTCTGAACATCATTTAAGCCTGGGTGGTGAACACTGCTTGGTTCACTGAGTTTACAGAGTTTTTCCACACTCCACGGTCCACAGAGCTGACAAAGTTCTGAAAAATGGTAAGTTGGCGAGTGCAAGCGAGGAAAATCCAATGCGAGCCCACTTTCCTGCGAGATTTCTCAAAGCAGACGGTAGCGGATGGTCGCTACTGCTCGTATTTAGGAACCTTCTGTTTGTGTTGAAGTTGCCGCTCGAGTAGAACTTTATTGAGGGGCAGAAAGTAGCAGCACCCTCTTGCACTTTGCGAGATGCCATTGGTGCTGATTTTACAGTGGTACAAACAACAGGCACTAAAAATCAGTGCAAATAGCGCAAGGTAACCCACTCTGCTCCTCCAGAACTCCTCGTAGCTTGGTGGAGTTTTTTTGTCACACTCAAACTCTGTCAGGCTTAGAATTGTTATGAAAGAAGTAGATTCTGGAGTGGAAATTTCTACACGTAGGAGCAGACTGTTGGATCCAGGCAAAAACAGTGCACATAGCCATTCTATCACGGAGAGCACTGAAATCCAACATCCCTAACTAGTAAAACATTTTTGATAAAAAGCACACTAACTTGCGATAGCAAGAATTGCAATTATCTTTTAAAAATTGCCCTTGTGCTTATGCTTATATTGATAAAACAGAACACACATTTAAAATAAGGCTCTATGAACACAAGATTAAAGTTCAGAATAAAACAGAGAGAGCCAAGACATTTCTGTGAAATGAATCACCAAGTGAGTGAAATGCACTTCCAGGTTATTGAAACTGTACAACCAAGAAGGGACCCTGATAATGAATCTGAAAATGCTTCTGATTCAATGCAATGCTATTGTCATGGGATCCACTATTTCTCGTTGTACTGTCAGTTAAAAGAGTGGTAAATAGCTTTGTGAGTGTGAACGGAAGACACAGCACTGTAGAGAAAAGGAGGCCACATGGTTAGGCTTTAAAGAGCCAATCAAATAACTGTCAAAGGGAAGTTTGTCATGAATGTTATTTTATTTATCGATCAAATATATGATCAGTTACATCATAGACATCAAAAAAAAATCATATATCTAAAAACAATTAAAATTGCAGTGCAATACATCATTTTAGAAAATATTTGTTTTAAAATGTCCCATAACATAGGTAGCAGCATTATCATTTTTAAAAGAGGATCAGTTTCTGATCATATAAAAATAAAATTCATGGCACGATTCCATAGGTTCATTTGTTGTTCATTGTGATGGCTGGTTCCCAAAGACATTTTTGGTTATTTGTGACCTCTTCCACCTTGCAAACAGTAAGTATCTTGAGATTGCAAAATCAACCAGCTAGTCGTATCAGACATAAAGATTCTTAGTGCATCATTAGGGCATGTAAAAGATAGTAGGCGACATACAGGTATAATCCAATTTTTGCAATGATCAGCATTAGTATGACAGAAAAAAAGAAAATGTACAAGGGTCTCAGGGGAGGTATGACAGGTGGGGCATATTCGTAGTGTGGATGCGTTTTCCCAAGTACTTCTTCTTGAGTTTAAAGGCAAATCTCCATACCTAAATTGAATGTATAGGGCTCTTGCCTGGGGTGGTTCAATAGCATCCATAAATGGATAAAACCGACCCAACCTTTGAAGTCTAAAAAACTAGAGGTTAAAATGCCATGCACGTTACTATCTATACTTTGTGAGAGTTTGTTTAAGTAGGGGAACCATTGATTTCTTTATAGACCCTGGATCCTCCCTTAAAGACCCCAACCCTAGTTTTAAAAACCAATCCTTGATCATATTAAGCTATTTAATGCGACCTGTTTGCCTTTGCAGAACAATTAGATCTTCCAGGGCTTTCCTCAGTGGGATTTTAGTATGTATGTTAGTATGTATTTGTAGAGCGCACGTTCACCCTGGGGGTTCTTGGCACTGTGTACCGCTGGGGAACCCGTCCTGGCTTTCCCTGTGAGATGGTCCCTATATGACCGCTCTGCATCCAACTGCTGAGGTCGCTCCCACCACGCTCCTCCAAGCCTCCTGTGGTATCGTTGCTTGCTCCCACGCTTATACCTACTCTTGCCTGCACTTGCATTGAATCCTCACGCTAGCGCTATTGTGCCTGCGCCTAATTAGGCAATCTGATTCTAACTCCAGCGCTATTGTACCTACGCTTAATTAGGCGGATCTGAGCCTAACGCTAGCGCTATTGAGATTATTTAGCATTGTTGTTGTGTGTATCCTCGTTCAGTGCGCTTACTTCATATTTGCTGGCTAGGCTGTTTACGGTTCTGACTAGACCGGCGACCCTGCTCACCCCAGCCCGTCGTCCTCACTTCCGCTTTGCCTGCCATTTTGTTGTTGTTGTTTTGGCCCAGCCTGCAGCTCCACCCCGCATCCCGCCTCCCAGCTGACCACCCCTCCCACAACAGAGTTAAGCATCGCTTCGCCCAAGGAACCGCTGTGACCGCTCTGCATCCAACTGCTGAGGTCGCTCCCACCACGCTCCTCCAAGCCTCCTGTGGTATCGTTGCTTGCTCCCACGCTTATACCTACTCTTGCCTGCACTTGCATTGAAACCTCACGCTAGCGCTATTGTGCCTGCGCCTAATTAGTCAATCTGATTCTAACTCCAGCGCTATTGTACCCACGCTTAATTAGGCGGATCTGAGCCTAACGCTAGCGCTATTGAGATTATTTAGCATTGTTGCTGTGTGTATCCTCGTTCAGTGCGCTTACTTCATATTTGCTGGCTAGGCTGTTTACGGTTCTGACTAGACCAGCGACCCTGCTCACCCCAGCCCGTCGTCCTCACTTCCGCTTTGCCTGCCATTTTGTTGTTGTTGTTTTGGCCCAGCCTGCAGCTCCACCCCGCATCCCGCCTCCCAGCTGACCACCCCTCGCCCCTCCCCCTCCTCTAACTACTTATGGTAGTTCCTCTACCATAGGAAGGAACCGCTGTGACCGCTCTGCATCCAACTGCTGAGGTCGCTCCCACCAGCCCACTCCTCAAATCCCGATCAAGCCGCCTCCAACCTCACCCTATGGTTATCCAACAGCGCTAACATCCTAGCACCACTGAAAAAATGACAAAACAAACTCAGCAGCAAGAAGGCCTCCTGGTTCAACGATGATCTTAAGAAATCCAAGAAACTCTGCCGCTCCCTTGAGAAGGCCTGGAAAAAAGATCCAACCACCAGCACCAAGGAAGCCTTCAAAAACGCCACCCGATTACACCACAAACTGATCCGAAAAGCCAAGAAAGCCGCTTTCAAGGACCGACTAGATAACAACGCCCACAACAGCAAAGAACTATTCAATATCGTCAAGGAATTCACCAATCCCACGGCCAACTCCAACAACATCACCCCCTCCCAAGCCCTCTGCGACTCCCTAGCCTCATTCTTCCACAACAAAATCGCAGACATCCACAACAGCTTCGACAACCAACCTGAAGACCAACCCACCCAACCCCTAGCAGGACCCCCACCTCCCTTGAACACCATCAACGACTGGAACCCAATCTCCACTGAGGATACCATCCGCCTGATGAACTCCATCCACTCAGGATCCCCAACTGGCCCATGCCCTCACCACATCTTCAACAAAGCAGACTCCATCATAGCACCACACCTCCGAGATGTCATCAACTGCTCCTTCAACTCCGCCACCTTCCCGGAAAGCTGGAAACATGCCGAACTCAGCGCCCTCCTGAAGAAACCCACAGCTGACCCCACCGAACTCAAAAACTACTGCCCCATCTCGCTCCTTCCATTCCCGGCCAAAGTCATCGAGAAAGCGGTCAACAACCAGCTCGCCACCTTCCTTGAAACTAACAAATCCCTCGACTCCTCACAATCCGGCTTCCGAGCCAAACACAGCACTGAAACCGCCCTCATCGCAGCAACAGACGACATTCGAACTCTCCTGGACAATGGAGACACAGTCGCCCTCATCCTCCTTGACCTCTCCGCAGCCTTCGACAACGTCTGCCATAGCACCCTTCTACAGCGCCTCAAAAACATCGGAATACAAGGAAAAGCATTGGAATGGATCAACTCATTCCTCACCGGAAGAACCCAGAGAGTCCGCCTCCCACCATTCATCTCAGAGGCCACTGAAGTCATCTGCGGCGTACCCCAAGGATCCTCACTCAGTCCCACCCTCTTCAACGTATACATGAGCCTCCTCGCGGCCATCGCACGCCAACACAACCTCAACATCATCTCCTACGCGGATGACACTCAACTGATCCTTTCACTCACCAATGACCCTAGCACCGCCAAAACTAACCTACACGAAGGAATGAAAGAAGTAGCCGAATGGATGAAACACCGCCGTCTGAAACTGAACTCAGATAAAACAGAAGTCCTTATCTTAGGCACCTCCCCCTCTGCCTGGGACGACTCTTGGTGGCTAGAAGCCCTTGGAAAAGCACCCATCTCGACGGACCACGCACGGAACCTGGGCGTCATCCTGGATTCCTCACTTTCAATGAATAGACAAGTCAACGCCGTCTCTTCATCCTGCTTCAACATTCTTCGCATGCTCAAAAAAACATTTCGTTGGATCCCCACCGAAACTAGGAAAACGGTCACCCACGCTCTGGTTACGAGCCGACTGGACTACGGAAACACCCTCTACGCCGGTACTACCGCTAAACTCCAGAAAAAACTCCAACGAATCCAGAACGCTTCAGCCAGGCTCATATTAGACATCCCGCGCAAAGAACACATCTCTGGTCACCTGAAAAACCTCCACTGGCTCCCCGTCAATAAGAGGATCACTTTCCGGCTCCTAACCCTCGCACACAAAGCACTCTACAAAATCGGACCAGAATGCCTCAACACACGACTGTCCTTCTACACCCCCTCACGCCAGCTACGATCATCCAACCAAGCCCTGGCCACTGTACCTCGCATCAACAAAACCACCATGGGAGGTAGATCCTTTTCCTACCTGGCAGCTAAAACCTGGAACGCACTTCCCACTCACCTTCGCCTTACTCAGAACCACCTAGCATTCAGAAAGCAACTTAAAACGTGGATATTTGACCAGTAATTCCCCACCCCTCTTCAAGCGCCTTGAGACCCTCTGGGTATGTAGCGCGCTATATAATTTCTGACTTGATTGGACATCCCCAAGGTGAAGCCAGGCATTCCCGGCAGCGAGGGGGCCGTCGTGGAGATTAAGCAAGCTATTGCCCAGAGTTGCAGCGTGGGACCCATGGTTAGAGAGGCACCCAGGCAAGATTTATCGAGCCCGCTGACATTGGTTCCGTACCCTGCCACGTCGGGAATTGAACCCTGGTCCCGGGCCGACCTCTGCTTCTGGGTCTGCCGCCTCTTACCGGTGAGCCACACTTCTCCACTGTGAATCTGAGTGTCACTAGTCCAAATCCTAATCCAGAACATAAGAGCCCTGAGAATAGAAAAATAGCTAATAGGTCTGAGGCTAATATCAAGTCTAAGTGGCAGGAGGGGGTATTTACAGGAAGATTCAGTGCTGCCCTGATACATTTATTTTCGGCAAGGTCCAGGTCTTTCAGATATTCCAGCCCCCATAGCTCGGTCCCATAGAGGGCTACTCCTAGACCTTTTGCCCTATCAAGTTCTAAAATTAGCGAAAGTGGGCTGAACAGGGAAGCTCTATCCCTACAAACTATTGCACAATCGGCATGTTGGAGGGTCAGGGTGCTCTTTTCAATTTGTGGTGACCAAGCCAGCTTATCACTAATGCGCACTCCCAAATATTCAAATGCCCTAAGCTGCTCCAGGGCTAGAGTATGTAGCTTTAATTTACCTTTGTGTGATTTATATGGATTGAATGTCATATATTTGGTGTTAGAACAGTTTATAACTAACCCCCTGTAATTGCAGGGTTTATCAAATCTGTTCTGGAGGTTCTGAATCCCTTTTGGTGTTCAGGCTATAAGTAGGGTGTCGTCTGTGGAAAGCAGACAGGGCAATACTCTGCCGGCTAATTTTGGAGGGTCACCATCCCAAATAAACAGCTCCCCTATTAGCCCATTGCTGAAAAGGGTAAACAGTGTTGGGGCCAAGGCACAGCCTTGGCATACTCCTTTATTAATCAGTATATCCTTGGATAGACTTCTATCCAGATTCCACCTAATCTTTGCAAAGGTATTATAATGCAATCAAAACAGAATATTGAGTAGGTACCATGGCAGACCAATATCTTTCAGTGTAGACCACTGTTGGGTACGATCAATAGAATCAAAAGCTGTTTTTAAGTCCACAAACACAACACACAGGTGACCTCTGCCCACGGTCACTTCCTTCCATATGAGCATAAGAAATCTGAAGACTTGATCAGTTGTGCTGGTGGATGCCCTAAAGCCTGCCTGTAGATCTGACAGGACATTATTATCCTCAATTCGATTTTGCATCCTATTCAAGGCGATTTAACAAAAAATATTTGAGGAGACATCTATAAGGCTGATTGGCCTATAGTTTTCAGGAGACATTTTATCCTCTTTTTTGTATATGAGGATGATTTTGGTTCCTCTCCAGGATGCTGGTGTCTCGCCACCACTCAAAATGGTATTAAAGACCACTTGTAATAAGGGTCCCTATATTTTTGGCTCAGCCTTATACAAATCTCCCGGTAGTTTAGCCACGCCTGGGGCTTTCCCTTTCTGTAGTGATTGTATTACTGTTATGGTTTCCTCTATAGTAATAGCAATATCCTCAATTGATGACAGGTTTGGGGATCTATTTGGTAGGCCTGGGTCAGAGACCACGCCCTGCCCTGCATATAACTGCTCAGAATACTCTTCCCACACATGGGTCTGTATGTGGAAATCATTTGCTGCTTCCAGTCTGGGTGACCCTTTTGACATAATATGCCAAAACAATTGGCTATTCTTCTGTTTTGATGGCTCAACAAGCAGGCACCAATTTTCAGATTCCCATTCTCTTTTGTCCTTGATTTTATACAGCTTCCTATTATCACTAATATCAGATTAGGATCTTGACTTCACTGCCACAAATAGGTCATCCCCAAGAAGGACTTCTTAAGAAACCTGCACTAGACCCTGAGGATCTATCAAACTATAGACCCATCTCTCTCCTTCCTTGGATTGGTAAGGTCGCTGAGAAACTTGTAAATAAAAAACTGTCACAGTTCCTAGAAACCAACCAGCTCCTCAAGAACTCCCAGACGGGCTTCCAACCAGGTCAGGGCACTGACACCGCTCTCCTTGCAGCAGTGGAGAAGGCCAGAGACATTCTCGATGCAGGAGGATCAGTGGCAGTGGTCCTTCTGGACCTGAGTGCGGCCTTCGATACTGTCAGCCACCAGGTCCTAACCCAACGCCTGGAAAACATCGGAGTGAAAGACAAGGCTCTGAAATGGCTTTCATCCTTTCTCTGCCAACGCTCCTTCCAAGTCTGGGAATGTGACAGCCGCTCCCCTGCCATCCCCCTCCGGTGTGGTGTGCCACAGGGCTCGTCACTGAGCCCCACGTTATTTAACGTGTACATGGCCCCACTGGAGGAGATGGTCACACCATTCGGAGTCACCATCGTCAGTTATGCTGACGATACACAGCTGGTGGTAACTCTATCTCACCCCAAGCAAGAGCCCTCCAACCTCCATGACTGCCTCTCTAATATACATCAATGGATGAACGACTCAGCCCTGAAATTAAATGGGTCAAAAACGGAGATTTTGCTCCTAGGTCAAAAAACGCTGGATCTACCCCCGAACATCTGGCCCGCCTGTCTTGGTGATCCTCCTGCCCCCAAGACGGCGGTCAAGAGTTTGGGAATATGGTTGGAGAAAGATCTCACCTTTAGAATGCAGGCAAGGAAGACGGCCGGCGTCTGTTTCGGACTGTTAAGATCATGTAGGAAGGTGCTTCCCCTACTCCCCATCAATTCTCGGAAACAGTTGATCCAAGGCCTGATTGTGTCCAGGCTGGACTACAGTAACGCCATTTATTTGGGAGCCCCTGAAACCACCCTCCAGACACTACAGAAAATCCAGAATGCCGCTGCCCGGATGCTCACGAACACCCCGGCCAGAACATCGGCAAAACCCGCATTGAAAAAACTGCACTGGCTACAGATCAGGGAAAGAGTGGTATTCAAGGCCCTCTGCCTGGCTCACAAAGTGCTCCACAACGAAGGCCCTCCAATTCTCAAAAAATGTATCACCCCCTACAGACCTAATAGAGCGCTCCGATCGGACCATGAAAAGCTCATTGTGGTACCCAGGGTGAAAAAAGCCCGTTCAGGAGGTCGCCGCTTTTCGGTTCACACAGCGAAGCAATGGAACGCACTCCCTCTGAAACTAAGAACAGAACCGAATCTACTCCGTTTCAGGAAATCGCTCAAAACCCTCCTCTTTCCATAATCACTCTTACCTTTCCGCACTCCCTTCCATCAGGATTACGAGGTATAGTGCTGGGATACTCATGGGTGACTACGCGCTCTATAAAAACCTTAAATAAATAAATAATAAATAAATAAATAAATAAATGTTATACAAGCCTCGTTAAACCATAAAGCAGTTCTCCGGCAGGTTGAGCTTTGCTTCGCTGTTTATAAAAAAAAAGGTCTGAGTGTTGCAGTTAATGGTAAAAATATGGCCAAAATATCATCTTTACTATTATTGATGTTACTCAGGCCAGGGAGGTCCTGCTCTACCTCTGAATATATTTTCGGGAGAACTGTTTAAGTGTTTAATCAGCTAGTATCATTGTCCATTTGACTGTTTTATCATTATTACTAGTATTTACTGGGGTGGTTTTGTGCTGAGGTTGCCCATATAATATAGATAGACTAGACAGTGTGAGTGCCAGGGCGTTATGGTCACTATCTTCCCAGATTAATACGGCCATATCTTTAACTTTAGCCCATAGTTCGAGATCAACAAGAATCTAGTTTTACTATCCCCCCTCTTAAAGGTGTAACCTACATCTTTATCAGAACATGACCTACCATTGTAAGCTTGTACCCCATAATCAATAGTGAAGGAAAGAATCTGTTGACCAATCATAGTACACTTCTTGATCTGTGGTATCTGGAGCTTTGTAATTCCTCTAGTTTCATTTCCTTCTGATAATAACTCCTGTATGTAGTCAACAGGTACATCGGTTATATTAAAATCACCTGCAAATATGAGTCGGTGGTTCCCCTTAAGTGTGTCAAGATAATTAGTAAGTGTTGTTATAGTCCCAGAGAGCTTGTGGGGACTACTAAAGCGGTTTTATATATTAAATAACCTAACTTGAGTGCTCCTTTCAACGCACACAGTTCAAGCCCAAGTATTTCCTCAGAACCGAGGTTTCAGATCTTAATTTTACATGCCAGTGTATTTTTGACCCATATCAGAGAACTGTCGGCAAGGTGACAAACTGTTGACTGCTATGCTTGGATGCTATACGTGGCGGAGCCCAGATCTCCTGCAGTAGGCATATATGAAATTCATCGACTAGTTTGCACCAATCATGATCAATTAGTTTGGATTTTATACCACGTTCCATGATAAGATTTTCATATCTTGGGAATTAAGTGAGGGTACCTGTTCATGACCTGTGTTATTTATTTCTCCCTCAAATTCTATTTGCTGTTGGCAATGTCTATTCTTTCTTATGTCCCCTGGTAAAACAGCAAGGTTACTAAGATATCCAGGGGTTTCCTCCAACTGCGTAGCTTGCAACTCCTCAAGGATTATTGATGGAATGATAGGTGGTGTTAGTAGTCCGTCTTGGGAGTCTAAGTCAGACAGTAATTGATATCGGTTACTAAGTTCCAGAAGGAGACCCTCCCTATGTGTAGCGGTCATCTGTGTGGTAATCATGTTAACTGGGATACCCACTCCTCTACAGTCTATAAAAGAAGCAAAGTGGTAGAATTTTGATCCCCGGACCTAACCTCTGGTTTGCTGATTGAGACCCCCTACCAACCAGATGTCCTGCCAAAGATAGGGATCTGCAACTTATAACAATACAGTCTTCATCAAGGGACTTAGCCAACGGACCAACACAGCCTACCCACCTTAGAAACAGAATATCACGATAAGAGATGATAGAAAAGTTGGTGTTCTGTATTAACCAATGACAGACTTTGTTCTTCAGCTCGGTCTGTGATTCTTTCTGACCATCCTGCAACGGGGGATGACTAGTGAGAATTGCCACATGAGGACGACACTTAGGTGGAACGTGCAAGGTCACCCTGTCACCCTGTCATCTTGACTGATTGAATTGTTTTTGGCCCGCATGATTGATGGTGTTATAGAGGGTATTGTAGTGTTGCAGTCTGCCATCGCCCCACAGGAGTTGCATGTGGTTTACTTGGCCTTGCAATATCAGGTGGAAACCTTGAATTCCCTCCATAACTAGTGTGCAAAGGCCCTGCATGTTTTTGTTGCTCTACTCTAGTAGCACTTCTTGTTTGGCCATTGCTCACTGTCTGGGAACAATGATCGGCACTTGGAGCCAAAGTCCCCATGTTCAATCCCCCTTGGCGGGCCGTGCCACCATCTACCCCTTCGCCTGTGCCTCCACCCCTCTCTTGTCTTTTAACTCCTGCCCCCAAAGAGTTATCAGAGACTAGATTATAAAGTAGTGCCACAGTTGACTCCAACTTCTCAAGTTTAGCAAGTATAGGAAGGACGTTTTTGACAATAATTTCTTCAAAACAAGGAGCAAATGCCACAACAATCTCAGGGGGTGATACCATTGGGTATTGATTCACAATTGTGCTTGGACCAATTATAGGAGATTGACCTCCTGATAGATATCCTGATAGATATCAATAACAGATAATAACTTGTAAGGTATTAGCTTAGTAATAGTACAAACTGGCCCACCTCCCACCAACAAGCGTCGCTCCGCAATCTGAATCTCGTTATCAATTGCCTTGGCTGCCTGAAGAAGAAAACAGTTAAGTGTTGAGTTTGCCAAAGTTTTTGGAGTGGCCACCTTTCCAACCCCTGATTTCAAATTTGCAGCCATTCCCAATGAATTAATTTACATACCACGTTTTTGGTACCATTTGTTGAACAGCCAAAACTCAATATTAATAGACGCCCTGGAACTGAGACCAAAAGACCTATCCCTGCCCTGCCTCTTCCTGATGCTTACTGGAGCAGATGGGCCCGCCCTTGGCCTGGGCTTTGCAGGAGCCTGCCTTCTAATTTCAAGCGCCTCCAGGCGCTGAGGCGTGAAGCGGTAGGTGGCTCCAAGGGAGAGAGGCAGGCTGGGTGTTGCGGTACTTCCTGGACCGGGCGATTCTGTCCCAACGAGACCCAAGCTGTGGGAGACCGCGTTCCAATTTCAAGCACCTCCAGGCACTGCGTCATGACGCGGTAGGGGGTGCCAATGGAGAGTGGCAGGCTGGGCGTTGCGGTCCTTCCTGGACCGGGATATTCTGTGCCACGAGTCAGCGAAGCGAGATTGAGCTGATGAGCCATCACGTTCAAGTAGTACATCAAAGGAGTGAGTCATGAATCTTCTCATTACCAAACTGACCATCAGCAGCTTTCCAGGCTTTTTGCATAGCATCCTATGGGTATTTATATTTAAATAATTATTATTATAGCTATTGTTAGCATAATTATTATTATATTTGGAAACCAAAGAAGTCACTCATGGACAGGGTGCCATGCCACCATTGTCCCCTTTCACTGTCCTGCGTTGAATGTGTATATATGGAATTTATAGTTTTAAAAAAATCTCTAGAGACATCAGTAGTCACAATTTCATAATAATCCACATTTGTAAAGCACGAACAGTCAGTCCTCACTGGGTAATTATACATATGTATTTGCTTAGAATAAATCTACAAGCCTGCTTATTTGATCCACTCCATCTAACTTTTACCTTCTTCAAACCATTTACAAAAGGAAGTTAAGCATCAGGTTCCTTGTTCTTGACTTTCGCGGTCCATTTCTGCTCAGTGAAGTTGTTTTGATTTTGTCTGATGTAAGGACTTTCATTCAGAGGTTAGAGTGCATAGACGCAGTATGGGAACTATGATGAGTGCAATGGTGCTGGAGGCAGTGATTATGAGGCCACAAAAAGTATGGGAAGTGTAAATGGTAAAAAGATTAAGAATTGTAGTGCATACATACATATGAATGCATCCCTGTATGAGGCACACCTCTGGGTTCAACAAAAATTGACTCCCATACAATGTTCATCAGATTTTGTAAAGTTTTAGGTTTAATTATGATCTTCTAATATTTTCAGCATATCATGTGATAGACTTTATCAGCGTTGTAGCATTATTCGTCGTCACATATATACAAGTTTCCACAACTCCGATGCATTTCGGGCGGTCAGCCCTTTGTAAAGGAGTTCTAAAAGTGAAGGAGATATAGCAATCAATAATGCATACCAGTGCGCTAATAAGTGGAGTGAACAATAAGTGTCATGCAATAGGTCCCAGCTGATGCAGCTGCATGGGGCCGCCTGTGTTAAGAGTGCTCGGTGAAGAGGAAAGGAGTGCTCGGTCGGGGGAAAAAGTGAGGTCGTCTGCAGTGTACTCGGCTGTCATGCTAGAGAGGGGAAACGGGGTGAGACGCCAGTATTAAACGAGCTTGGTGCCTGACCGGAGGCAGATAAGGTGAACAGTAGTCGTGTGGTGCTCAAAGCTGTTAGCAAGAACGTGTGCTTAAAGTTGTAGCATTGGCAGTTAGCAAGAAACGTGTGTTTAAAGTTATAGCATTGGCTGGAAAGCCAGGTAGTTCACTTACGGTTGCACGGTGAACAAGGCCAACGAGTCTGTAATAATAACGAGGTGACGTGAGTAGTTATTCACGATGGGAGACTTGCTCCATCTAACAGTGATACGGTGTTAGAGACTTACTTGGTAAGTGGGTTAAAGCTTCATAACAATGCTACGGGTCCACAAGTGTTGCCGGTGGCATCCTCGGGGATCACTGTGAGGTACACGGTGACGTGACGGTATAGGAGCAAAGTAATAGGTTAAACCGGTCACGTGTGAATTAAGGGCATAAACGACGGACTATCGAAGCGGCCATCTTGGATGACCTACGGAGGTAGGTGTGTTAGTAGTGTATCACGATGTGAGTGTATGCACAATTAAGTTGTGTGGTGTGACACAACAACTACAAAGTGACAAAAGGTTATTATGTGAAGTGACAAAATTAAAAATAATAAAACAAAGTGTCAGTGTCAAAAATATATGGTATAAACAAGACACAGCAAAGGTACAGTGTCAGAAAACCACACTTGTGTGGTTGGAAACAGGAATGATGGTTATAAACAAAGACTAATGTTTATAAAAAAAACAATGGCTACAAAAAGCTGCTAAATTCAATTCTATAATTGAGCCCAAAGGGCTTCATAGATTGTAGACGGTAAATCCATGACAATTCTCGCTAGAGTAAAAGTTTATGATTATCTCTGCCTTCTGCTTTTCGAATGGTTTCAAGTACCATGAATTTTAATTGTGCAACTGTGTGTTTTTGTTCATTGAAGTGAACGGCGACATTGGATTTTTTCGTTTCTGGTTCTTATGTTGGATTTGTGTTCGTTTATTCGATCTTTGATTTTTCTCTCGGTCTTCACCACATAGATTTTTCCACAGGGACACTTCAGTGAGTAAATGAGATTGGTGGAATCACAAGTGACATTGACGATTAACTTGATATCATTCCCTTTCATAGGGTGGGTGATGGTATTCCCTTTAATGATATTGTTACAATTATTGCAGTTCATGCCTTTATTCTCAGTGGTGACAAGAGGTTGTTTTGCTAGTATTTCCATGATGTTATTGCTCCACGTGTAGGGGTTCTTTGAACATGTCTTTGAAGTCAGGCTCTAATTCCATGATCGGCCAGTGTTTTAATATGATTTTTTTGTATGTAGCACTCAGGGTAGAAAATGTGGATACTAGTACCATTCTGGTGTCTTTGGATTTGGTGGTTTTCTTGAGAGCCTCTTGTCTGCTGATAACTTTAACGCGAGTTTTAGCGTCCTCCAGTATGGCTTTAGGGTAAAACCGTTCTGAGAATCGGTTACTCATTTCATTGATGCGTTGTTCTGCTGTGTGTTCATCAGATGTGATACGTTTGGCTTGCAACATTTGTGAAAATGGGAGATGTCTTTTTTAATGATCCCTGGTGGAAACTGGTGTAGTGAAGGGTGTTATTTCGGTCTGTTGGTTTGCGGTATAAATCAGTGGTGAAACCATTAGGTGTTCTGGTGATTACTACATCCAGAAAGTTGATTGATTGTTCCCTCATTTGCCAGGTGAGCTGGATTCTTTCATCCTTGGTATTCAGGGTAGTAAGGGCTTGTTGCAGGTTGGCTTGGGTGTCGTTCCATATGATGAATAGGTCATTGATATACCTAATAAATAGTTTGGTGTTGCTATTCCAACTATCATCTCCATAAATATGTGTCTCTTCGAATTCCTTCATGTATATGTTCGCAAACATGGGAGCCGCAAAATTCCCTATTGACATTCCAGATAGTTGCAGGTACCAAGTTTTTTCGTATTCGAAATAGCTGTGGTATAGTGTAAAGATCATTAGTTCCATCAGAAACTGTTGCATCGGGGGATCGATGTTGCTGTTAAGAATGGCCTTCTCAATTGCTTCAATCCCTCCACCATGCGGAATGGAGGTGTATAGTGCACTGGTGTCTGCGGTGCACAGGACAAGATGTTCATCTGCTTGAGTTGAAACTTCTGATAACTTTAACAAAAAGTCTGTAGTGTCCTTCACAAGGCTCTTGATTTTGGCGACTAAGGGCTGAATGTACCTATCTAAGAATTTCCCCACGGGTTCGTGCAGAGATCCTTTTGTAGACACTAACGGCCTGAATGGTGGGTCTTCGAGGCTTTTGTGTATTTTCGGTGTCATGTGTATAGACTGGCTCTTTGGATGTTCTTGAAGCAGAAACTTCTTTGTACGGTCATCTATGGTTCCTGATTCATGAGCCTTGGTGACAATAGTTTGAAGCATTTCTTTGAATTGAATTGTAGGGTTCGCTTCTAATCTCATGTAGGTGTTCTGATCCACGATATGTTCAGTTGTTTTTTTGATATACATTTCAGTATTGACAATCACCAGGGCTCCGACTTTGTCTGCCTTTAAGCATTTTATGTCCTTGTTGGTGGCGATTTTCCTAAGGGTATCTTGGTCTTTTGGAGTATTACTAAAAAGGTTAAGAATGTCATTCCCAATAGACTACGCCCACTTCAACCACTGCTTTCATCACCTTACATCACCTTATACTTTGGCTTTCTGAAAGTTGAAAGATGATTTAAATTAGTTTGGGAATTTGACAGTTCCAGTACTTGTGTATCCATTTTGCCTTCCATCTTCTTTCTTGGTGCTATGAATATCTGTGATAACTCCTATTTCTGATTTGAGTCACCTGCTTTCGTTTCCTGACAAAGCTTTGTTTCGCAGAATGCACCTGTTCTGCAAAAAATGCCTTAGAGGACATAGCCTTGGTAAAGTGGTCCTTACCTTCACCATTCTCAGCGACCTTTTAAGGCATGGGCAAAGTAGCCAGTGGCTCAGTGCCCCAGCCCACCAGGGGGCCCATTGATAGAGCCAGATCTGTTCTGCAACGAGTCTTTCCTTGATGACTATGAATAATTCCTAAACAGATTGTTTTGAGTACTGCTCTCCTTTGAATTATTTTAAAAGTGAGCAATATGTGGGAGTCTTTTATAGACATTTTGCAGAGAAATGTTTGTTTCATGCAGTATGTATCAATCAACAGGTTTCTTTTAGATAAAAACAGGACTTCACATGTGAAAAATGGGAAAGGGTCTGTTGGAAAGTGGATGATTAGTAGGGGTAAATATGCATCTACCACTGGCAATAATTCCACTAACACAAAGTAGGGCTCAAAATAGGTCTTAGAAAATGTATCTCATGCTCACACCTTGTTAGCTTGGCAGGTTCAACTTAAGAGACAGCTATGTAAAGCATATAAAAACACTGATTCAGTAAATAATTAAGCTACAACACACAATAAAATCCAACACCATTTTTTAAGAATAGGAAATGTTTTAATCTCTAACATGACACCAAAATGAAAACAAAATCCAATGTAGGGAACCGGAGAAATGGAAATTAATTTTCAAAGATTTAGCACTATAGAGCATATGGAAACCTATAGCGCTTATTGGGACATCTGATCCCCTCTAGACTGGGACAAAGTCAAAGTTTCAGGTCGACCACAATGGAGCCCTGCCCAGCTACCACTATGGGTAGGCCTTGGTCAAAGTTTTTACCTACTGACTTAGAAACATTCCTGGACATTTTTTTGCCGGGTACCTCGAGACTCTCCACCAGTCCGGGATCAATGATAGTTTGCCGGCTTGCCTTTTGACGAGCTCCCTGACAAACTATGGAAGTCAGACCTCTAGAGCTTTGAAGTGGGATGAATCAGGGTTCCAGGCCAGTGCGTGTTTGAAGGTTGGCAGCTTGACTCTAGCAGTTGAGCCGATCAAGATTTTACCTTCGGACTTAGAAACTTTTACGGAGTTTTTTCCCCAGCTGTCTTTTGATGATCTTCACTAGGCAGCGTTCAGTGTGGGTTCGCAGGATTGGCCCTGGGCCAGCTCCCATTCAAACTCTGGACCTCCGGAGCTTTTCAGCAGACAAACCTGCAGGGCAGGCCAGCTCATGGTTGAGGGTCGCTGGCTTGGCTGGCCCGGTTGATTTGGTCCTCTTATAGAGCTTTTTCCCAAAGTTGCTCCAACGTTCTGGAACTTCTCCCTGAAGTTCCTCTGAGGGTCCCAACATGTCCAAAACGTACTCCAAGGGTCTAGAGGCTCCAAGATTTTCCTTGAAAGTTAGGGACATCAGCTTCCTCCATCCACTTGGACAAACTCCTTACAAATCCACTGGACTCCTTCCAGGCTGGGGATTCTTGGTGGTGATAGTCCAGATGGGCTCCGTTAGCCTGTAGCTTGCAGGGAGTCCATTCTATTCCTCTTGAAGCCAGTTACGTCTGCATGGCTGAAATTCCAGATTGTGAAGCAGGTGCAGTCAGTCGGAGTGCAGGGCCTGATGCATGCATATTAAACTTCCAGTATAGACCTTTCTACTTCTCTTGTTTCAAGTAGCAGATCTTAGAGACTCTGTCTCTCTCAGATACTTATTTGGTGTTCTCCTGGGTCAAGCAGGAGGGCACTCCTGCCCAATGAGGTGCAGAGCAACACCCCAGAGCATGACCATTTCTTCCAAAGTGTGGAATGAGGGTTTTCCATAAAGCACTATTCTTTCAAAATTCTATATGGCTGAAGTCTCAGTAAAGAGGCAAGAGCTAGCTAAACCAACCTCCAGGGTGGTTCATCTGCATAGTCTCCCTTCCTCTTGCATCAGCACATTCCTTCCTTAAGCCTGCCATCTGGCTGGGTTCAGAAGGGATGAGTGTAGATGGCCCTGGCGTTTTCCTCCTGTCCCCTTCTTCTTTTGAAACTCATGGTTTATGACCCCTCCCACTTGCTCTGGCATTCCTGTGTAGCAGAAACCTCTCCTCCCAGATGTCTCCTCAATCCGGGTGCCACTTATCACTTCCTCAAAGCAGCCTGGCTAATCCACTTAAGTCTGACTAATCAGGGCAGATCACTGGGAAGCTGAATTTTAGCTCACAGACATGAATGTCTTATAACTTCTTGTCTGTACATTTTTAAATAAATTCAACAATAGTACATTGTTGGGTTTATCAATCCCATTCTAGTAAGTCCTCAAAATATATTTTTTTCTGATTCTCTGGGCAGGAATTATTAATGAATAACATCTTGCCATGTTAACCTATGTGGCTGGAGTTCTGCAAAGGAGAAAATGAACTGGGCAATTTCTCAAAAACACCAGGGCTTTAATAAGGACCCTGCCTACATCAACAAGCCCACCTATCCTGGAACATCTAGGGGTGAATTTAGGGGTTCTGAATATGCCAAACTATTGCAGATCCGAACTCCACAGTGCTCCTATTACAAAGTTCCATTTTGGGAAGCACTTTAGTACAATGCTGGATGTGAAATATGCAATTTTACTAAGCCTAAGGCATATAAATCTTATTTTATAAGAGTCCTCCTTATAAGTACCTAACTCCACCCCTCCACCACTGGGACACTTAGGGGACACCCTGGGGGTACTGAATATGGCAACATATTGTTGTTTATGAATTATTAAGTGCCCTAAACACCAAAGTCGAGTTTGAGTGCAATTTGCATATTAAAATCAGTCCTGCAACATACGACTGCTTTTAAACTGACCTCAGGCCTCAGCAGTGCACCCGTGTAAGTGCAGAAAGGGCTTTTTGGTCTCTAAACTGCCATGCTCTATTATATACTAGGGAATTAAAGGTAGTTTTGATCTCCCTGACCTATTATGTACTAGGGCCTTATAGGCGAGGTCATGCCAATCATAAGAGTGCCGTAATTCATGATCTACCCTGGTGTATATAGGTATTTCCACTGTATTCTAAGTGTGTTTTCAGCATAGCACTGGCCCTGGGGCTGCCTAACAGAGCCCAGGACACTCTCAGAGTCAGAAAACCAGCATCCAATGGTCTCAGATTGGGCAAAAGGCGGGGGACACTGCAAACAGGTCCTGATTTCCAACAGTTTGGTTATTGAGTCCTGTCGCGCTCATCACAACAAACCTGTAGTTGAGGTGTTGCAATTTTAGGAAACCCGAATTTATTTATGGTAGTCAAAAAACTAGAAAAACTCAAAAGATAGATGGACTATAACAACACTGCAACACCAAAAAACACATTTTACCCTTTGTGTAGTTTATGATACTAAGGTCGATGATATATCAAAAAGAAGGGGAACCGTGAATGGACGATATTTAACGGGGTCCAGTGTACAAGTCCAAGAAACTAGTAGCACAAGAGGGGTACAAAGTTTCCCGATGGGAAATATAAGACACAAGAGTGCGTGCAGCGTAGAGGAAGGTAAAAGGGAAAAGGGCATTTCCCTTTTTGGAACTAAAACCCTCACACACCTAGCAAGCTAGATGTCATGCTTCATCATACGGGTCTGCTCCTCGTCAGACTGGCGCTGCAATGTCTGACGGGCACCCGTAAAGGGGCTCTTTATCTGAGATCTTTGCTTCCGGCCATATGGTGCATGCGGGTGAGAGGGCGTGAAAGTGTAGTCGTGAAGTAGTGGTGAATTAAAAAAGGTGGGTCAGTTCACAGGGAACTTTATTAGAGTGGCTGACACCCTTGGTTAAAAAGGGTGGGAGGGGAGATATGTACTGGAAAAGTTAACAGCAGGACATCTACGACCCTCTGGTCAGGTCAACATGTTTCTTGCCGTCATGGCAATTCTTCAGGACCTAAGTGCTCAGTACTACACAGTGAAAATGAATGTAAATTACAACCTTATTGCAGGAGGTCAATAATTTGGCATCCAGCAGGTCCTTCTGTAGCAATGCGACCCTAAGTGAATCCCTAAGGCGCCTCGCAGTCTGCTCCGGTGGGACCTGCACCAATGTGTCAGATACCTGATATGCGTGCGGTCTCAACCGTCACAACCTACCCCCACGAGCCTGGTCAGGGCGATGACCCATGCAATGTTTTGAATTTTTATAAGCAGATATGTTGGAATGTTGGAGGCCAGTAATCATATGTGGGGATTATAACTGCTCCCTCATTGGTTTTAAAAGACCTGCAGATAAGCATTCATGAAGAATGCTTCAAAATGGGGCAACAATGTATACACATGGTGATTTTAATTAGTTAGTTGATTAATTGTTAATAATGTGGCTCACCTGCTTGGATACACATGTTGTACTTTCCCACACAAAAATATATATAGTATATATTTTTTACTAATAGACAAGGAATATTTTCCGAAACTGAAAGTGAAAGTTAAAATCTATCCCAAAATCACATTTCATACAATCCCTAATAATGAGATTTCAAAATTGGAATAGTTCTGAAACTCCCAAGTAGGTGGAACTTTGATATATCTTTTTTGTTTGAGCCACAATACAATAGCGGCCACCATAAATGAAAGTGGGGGGATGTGGAGGATGGACGGATGGATAGGGTAGGGGGGCAAGAGGGGAAAATAATACATTTTAAAAAACGTACCTTTTCTTCTGATACCGCTAACACAGCAGCTGCCTACGACGTCCACCTCAGGGCTTTCCCAACAGTCTCTGGGAAAGCAAGCTCCCGCCCTAATCCAGATGCTGCTCACACTCTGAGAGCAGCACCAGGATTGGTCTGAGCAGCCTGCTCTGCTACTCAGACAGTCCCTTTGGAGACTGCAGCATTTCTCCAACCTGGCAGTGAACATAGCACAGTTGGAGAAATAGAAATGTTCATGTATGTTTGGCCGGTCAAACTTGCATGAACAATTCTAAGTGCCCACTACTCCTCACGGCCCGCCCTCCACACTACACACATGTGTAAGGCAGTCACAGAAAAATAAAATGATGTGTTATCATTTAATTTTTCTGTGACTGTTGAGTGGGGACACTCCGTCACCATTACAGAGGAGCCGCCCCTGAATATATACACTATATGTAGGAACGGATCACAGTTTTTTGCAGCTAAATATTGGTAGCACAGCACTGCATCATTCAGAGTTGGGCTGTGAGGGGCACTCTGAGATACTCTATCGGGAAGTATAAGTCACTGCAAGAAAAAAAATCAGCAAGCTCATTTGAGATTAGAGGAAGTGGAATTACAGTGTCTACAGGCGCTTTACAATAATGATCTATCTGAAGATTCTATACAGGAGCAATGCGTGACCGCTATTGTGGCCATCTGGGACAATTACTGCGACAGAGTGGCTAAAAAATATATAACTAATTGAAAGAAGGCAGTTGAGAACAGCGAGGCAATCAAAAAGATTTTAGCAGTAAAGTTAAAAGAAAAGAAAAAAAAGTACATAGATAAAATTAACAATGCCTATAGGACGCTACTTCAAGTGTCTGATAAGTTTAAAAAAAAGTTTTTCATGAGTATTATAAAAACTTATGTAAGAAAGGTTCGAGGGAAGAGGTTCGCAGAAAAACAGGATGGGAGGGAGATACGGCAGAAAGACGAAGGAAAGTCTGCCCAAAGACCGGTTGGGTAGGCGACGATCGAGGGGGAGTCCCAAAACCCATCTCCTCTATAGCTATCAGGTTGCTGCATCAGGCTTTGGCCTCATAGCTGGGTCTCAATAAGAGACAATTTAAAGGGACATGGATGGCAAAATAAATAGAGCGTTGAAGGGAGGGTACAGGGAAGGTGAGAAAGTGAGGATAGGGGAAGCGACAACATGTAGAGACGAAATGAAAACTGTCTGAAGGCCGACTGGGTAGGTGACGACCAAGGAGAGAGTCCTCGGCCCATCTCCCCTATAGCTAAACCAGGTAGCTCCATCGGGCATCAGACAGAAAAGTTCAGTCTCAATATATTGAGAGAGAAGAGAAGTGGGGATAATAAATAGAGGGAGGAAGCGGGAAGAGAAGTCTGGCCATGCAATATGGTGCTTGGGCAACACAACCCCAAAATGGAGTTTATCAAGCCAGGCAAGGCCACTTTGCATGGCCCAGAGGGGCTTGATAAATCAGGAGTAAAGCAATGGAGCTTAAATTGCTATGTTGCATTACTCTGCCCTAGGGATGCATTCCATTGCCATTGCATGGGTGTTCCCACACAACTTCCATGGATTTCGACATAGTCCCAGATTGACCATTACTGGCAGACCCAGGAATGCGCAAAATTGCTATGCCTTCCCTGGGGAGGCATAACGAGGAGAAATATATTTATTTCTCCTCGTTACTCCCTCGTTCGATGTGTGCTGCATTCTTGGGCACAAATAGATAGAGGAAAATACCTCAGGGGATTGTTTTTGTGCACAAAAAAACAATCCATACATCCCATTGTAAGTACATCCTTCTCACTATGGACCTCCCTTTCTTTTGTACTGAAAACTAGGGGTGGGCGGAATTTGCGTAGTCGCGCTATGCAAACCTCCGCGAAACGGTAAACAAACTCCGCGAGCACGCAAAAGTTCAGAGAAACACGCATTTCAAGAAAACTGAACCTGATTTTACCAGCCAGTAATTCCAGCTGTTAAATTGTGTGAGGCTTTGGCTGCAACACCAGCTAAGTCTCCACCGTGCTAAATCACGATTTTTTTCTCAGGTAAGAAGGGATCATTTAAATCTCCTCCAGTCATATCGACTATTCTACTTTCTTGACTATTCTCAGTTTCCACCCCCACACCACACAGAAGATCCCGCACACATCTCTCACCTGCTCAAACCTGGTGGCAAAGGTGGACATTAACCATCTCAGACAAGAAAACACTGTGTCTAATACTGGAGGTAGTTCTGTGTCCGCGGAGTTATTTTCCATTCCAAGAGAATCAACTGGCAATTGTGCAGAACTGGCAAGATGGTACTGCATTGTAATAGTAATCACATGTGTGGAGTTTGCATCCCATCGGTATCATGCAACCAATAATAAGCACCAAAGTCTATACCCTTTAATTTTAATGCTGAGGTCAGAACGTCGTAGAGTATACAGAAGGAATAGTGACATAATTTGACTCACCACTTAACTGCTCCTCCAGTACAGAATCACGTTGTGCAGAACTGCACAGATCAGGTTCCAAAGTTCTCTTGGGAAGCACAGACTTCCTACATGCCAATTCCTTCAAAAGGAAGGGGGACCCCACATCAATAAAGGGCAGGTAGATGGGGAAAAAATAACGTGTCAAAATAGGAAAGAAACCTGCCCAGAGGTTTAATAGATTGGCCTATAATAGGTCCAAATTAAGTACCACTCTAAACCCTCTGTGGATATCTCATGAATGCATCACAACTGGACTTATATCAAAAAGGTTTATTATGGGTTGTTATAATTCAGGTTTTTCTTTTTTAGTGTTTTTTAAATACAGATAAGCATGTGCAACAAAGGCACATATACATATACAATAAAACATTAGGATTATTTCCTAAACAGCTAGGGCCCATATTTCCACAAAAACTATCACCAGGCATACAAACAGTCATTCTCAATCATTCACACTTTGTTTCACACAATTGCCGTAGATGAGTATGGGACAGATGGCATAAAGTCCCAAACAGGTTATTTGGTGGGTTCCAGGGGTGGAACAAACACCGACGCGCGTTTCGATGTATAGCCCAGGCCGGGCTACACCTTCATCAGGGCAGAGGTGAAGAAGAGGGAAACAGGGGCCACAGGAGAAAGGTAGTTCTCTGTAGGGAAGATTTAAAATAACATTTATTTAGAGGATATCCAGGAGAGGGTATTTCGAGTTGCATGAATTCAACTAGAAATATTTTAAACAAACTACACAGTATCATAGCAATGACAACCAGGGGTTCCATTGATCAATGTGGCCAAGACACACATAGCGACATATCATTTACATAACACATAGACACATTCATAGGGCAAAAAGATCCCATTTCTGACGGGTGTTATACCAGAATAGAGAAAGTGAGAGGCTAGCTAAATCTCCCAATTCACTAGGGGATCAGGTTCAAGGAAAAACATTAACAGGGGGAAGAAAATGAGGGTCCAAAGGATAATAAGGAAGTTCCCTTCAGGTTATAATACCTAAGATGGTAAAAGGTATACTCATACCTAGATAGGTCTGAGACGCTTTAGACAATGGGCAGTCCGCCGGATAGGCTCGTATTCACTGTCCGCTTTTTAGAGAAGTTAGAATTGCAGAAAACAAAGGTCTGGCGGTTAGTAAGGGAGTTCCCTTCACATTGTAGTGCCAAGGACAGTAGAGCGCATATTCGTACCTAAATAGGTCAGGGAAACGTCAGATGGTAGGCAGTACGCTGGTAAGTTCGTATTCAATGTCCGCATTAAAGAGGAGTCAGATGGCTGAAAGCAAGGGTATAAATATCAATTATGGTGAGTAGATAGATTATCAAGCCAAAGGAGGGTCGGGCAGGGGGGGATTTTTTAGCTCGACTCGTTTTCAATTAATGCATGAACAGATAGCGAAACAGATAGCAAGCGCGTATTTTAGTCGAGTCTTTAAACTTATCTATTAACTGCGTAATGCATAGCTCAGAGAGAGCTTTCAGGGACGAACGACTTCCGAAGGATTAGGGGCAAAAGGAAAATGCACGTTTTTATAGAGCTTACCTGTTAGAGAAATGGAACACCGCTCTACGGGGGCTTTCTAAGGCCGTCAGGGTTAGCGCGGTCTGGGGCGATAAGGTCCCACTGATAGGAGACCACAGGAGAGTTGTTCGCTCTTCTACGGGTTCCCAAAGGGCTACGGTGGCGGAGTGGAGGCGTCTCCTACAAGGATAGAGAGAAGGAAAACATAAAAAAAGGGGGGAATAGGACTCAAACTGGATTTAAAGCGCCAAGATAGAGGCGTAGCATTGGGACAAAGGGGTAGACTCTCTTACCTGTACGAAGTATCACAGCGCGTTTCTTTAGGTTTGATGTGTGGGCCAGGTACCCGAGGCGGAACAGGTTTATTGGGGCGGTTTAAAGGAGTATTTATATAATCACCAGGTGAGTGACCCGGAAGAAAAATAGCCCACTAGAGGCAGGTCATAAAAGGTAGATAAACGCCACGGACTAAAGATGTTGGCGGGGATGGATAATGGCGCAGCCATTTTTAAGTGTAGTTTACAAGTGAGTTCTATATAAAACAGGTTGAACTCAGAGTAGAATATAAAAAGCACATAAACGGGAACAAAATAACAGGATGAATAAGTAGAGATGCGGCCCTATAGAATAATGGACAGCCAGCGGGATCACGGGGTGAAGCCGGAACGGTTCTAGATTAAGTGCGGTTTTTTTTTAGACGGACGGGGCAGATTGGGGACAGAGAGTGGGGACCAAAAATCTAGGAGGCTCCGAATCAGATCAAACAATGGTGTCTAAACCATCTCAAAGGGACGGGGGAATACTAGTTCTCACAGAGGGGGGGGGGTTGAGGAAATAATCCTAATGTTCTATTGTACATGTATATTTGCCTTTGTTGCACATGCTTATCTGTATTTAAAAAACACTAAAAAGAAAAAAATTAATTATAACAACCCATAATAAACCTTTTTGATATAAGTCCAGTTGTGATGCTTCATGAGATATCCACAGAGGGTTTAGAGTGGTACTTAATTTGGACCTATTATAGGCCAATCTATTAAACCTCTGGGCAGGTTTCTTTCCTGTTTTTCCTACATGTAAATGCAACACATATTTATTTTTCAGAAAGACACACATTCACTGGATGGTGTCATCAGTGATGTCATGAGTGATGTCACTGACCATGTCATGAGTGATGTAATATGTGACGTCATCAGCAGTGCATTGCAGGCGCGCAAGTTATAGTGAGTCCAACTAACTATAACGTGGGAATTTCAATGGTTTTATGTCAGTAAAATTTCCAGCTAACTATAACTGGTGTGAAACCTATGGTTTTTCAGTGAATTTAATAGGTTTTTTAAATGCTAATTCCTAACTATAACTGGTGTGAAACATATGTTTTTTTCAGTGAATTTCAAGGTTTTTTAAATGCTAATTCCTAACTATAACTGGTGTGAAACCTTTGGTTTTTTCAGTGAATTTCATAGGTTTTTTAATAGCAAATATCTATATCTATGAAATGTAATATTTTTTATAAAGAATCCTATAATGTATAGTTATGTAATACTATTTTTTTTATGAATATTGTTCATGGGTTTTTTTTCTTTTTTTTTTGCCCTGAAGCGCTCCTGGGGCGCGTACCGGTGAGCGCACCGGAAAGCGCAGTCTTGCGGCGCGCCCTAGGGCGCGTACCGGTGAGCGTCCCGTTAGCGCTTTTGCAGCGAACGAAAGCATCATCATGACGTATCGCGTAGCCGCGTCTGCATGATACGCACGGCGTAAACTCAACCGGAAGCACTCAAACGCATAGGATCGCGCAACATAAGCATCTGACACGCTTACGCGACGCGCCCGGGGGCGCGTAGCGTAAGCGCGTCGGTTCATGTGACCTACAAATAACACTTTTATTGGTGCAGGACAGTTTTGGTTTCCAAATGATGAAAGCCCTGGTCATGTGACCTGAAATTAACACTTTTCATTGGTTCAGGACAGTTTTTTTTTCCTAATGATGAAAGCACCCACCTTTTTTCCTCATTCTCACTTTGTACTTTGAGTGAAGAAGACCTGTTGAAAGACCTCTCTGTACTTTTTTGGACTGAAAAATGGCTTCAGTAGTAGCAGCAGCAGGAGCATCTCAGCCACCACCACCACCACCACCACCACCAAGAGGACCACCACAACACCACACTGGTGGAGATGAAGAAGAGGAAGAGGAGTAGGAGGAAGAGGAGGGGAGGAGGACATTCCTGCCAGAAGACAATACCCCATATAGGCGAAAGCCACACATTGTATGAGAGTTGTTTTCCATCCCAAGTGGCCTAAAAAAGGTGAATGCGCCAAAGGTGGCTTGCCTAATCTGTAACATGGAACTTTCAAGGGGGAACCCTAACAAAAAATACTCATTTGGCAATAACACCATGATTCGCCACATGCAGCGCAAGCATCCCAACAACTATGCTGCGGCAGAGGTGAGAAAACTGGCCTGTAACCCTCCCCAATCTTCACCCAGCACCTAAAAAAGAAAGCAACCCACTCCATCGGGACCAGAGACAAGAGAGATGGGCCCAAACATTCAACCCCAGTTTGGGAAATACAAGATCACTTGTATTTTTTGTGGGAAAACCATCACCTATGGTGAGCAAAGCATAAAGCTCATCAACCGTGCTGGTGAAAACCACAAATGCCCCAAAAATCCATCATTTTTTCCTGTTTTTTTTTTTTGCTCCAGTTGAGCCGTTTTCAATTCCTTGTTTTTTGTTTCTCCCCAGAAAAATAACAAAAAAATATGAAATAGTTCATAAAAGCCAAAAAAAGTACAAAATGTTCAAAAAAACATTAAAAAAAATATAAAACAACAAAAAGAAGAAACAAAAACATTTTTTTTCAGACCTACTTCCAATTTATAAAATAAGGCTACATTTTTAAAAAACTCTGTCATTCTTTTTCCCCCATGGTACGCTCCCCAGTTCGCTCCCCGGTGCGCATACCGGGCGCACCCCCCGCGCAAATCGAGAAAAAAAAATGGTTTTTGCCCAACGGGGCCCTTTTATGGCCCCCACATCAAACCTAGTGGGTCAGGGGGGTCCATCCTGCCCCCTTTTGGTCATTCCCCTCTTTGTTTTTGCCACCTCTTGTGTCTCGATCCTACCGAGACACAAGATGGCGGCCGCTCCGGACTGTTTGGAACGTTTACAGACACCCGAGAGCCAACCAGCTTTCCGCGCACGAACTCACGTAGCGCGCTGGCTCGCGCCCCGGTGCGCGTACCGGGGTGCGCTTATAGATATATATATTTTTTTTAACCCAAATTACTCAAAATCCACTGGAGCACATATCTTGAGACATAGCAAAGGCACATTGGGCTACCAGTCCCTACAATTTTGCCAAGTTTCGTGGAAATCCATTCAGCCGTTCGGGCTAAAAGTGAGGTCGACCGCCCGATGGAAATTAACATGGGGAAAACACGTTTTGGGACCCCGTTTTTTCTCGGCCCCCGCTTGACGAGTCCCCCCCAAACCTTTACTCAAGGACCGGAGCGCCGCGAGGCAAATTTGAGGAAATTTTCAGGCAGATTCCTCAACCGGCGCCAAAGTTATTCCCAATAGAATGTTGCGATTTCCCTATTGAAAATAATCCTAACTATAACTACCTACTGGCAACAGCCAGTAGGTAATATATATATATATATATATATATATATATATATATATATATATATATATATATATATATATATATATATATATTCACTTAAAAAACCATAGGTTAGAGACCATATATAGTTAGCTGGACATTTTATTGACATAAAACCCAATGAAATTCCATATATAGTTAGTTGCACTAACTATATATCGCGCACCCGCAATCCACTGCTGATGATGTCACATATTACATCATTCATGACATGGTCAGTGACATCACTGATGACATCTCAAATGACATCACTGATGACATAACTGATGACATCTCAAATGACATCACTGATGACATCATGACATACCAATACCAGTTACTACATACGCACTCACTGATTCCTACATCTACGCACACATTCACTCATTCACCCATACAATCACTCGTACATGCAGTCACTCATTATTACAACACTGTCATATGCACTCATACACCTATGCAGACACTCACACACTGCCACTCATCCATGGAGGTACTCACACACCTAGTCAGTCCTGTAAAGAATCAATCACACTTCGATTTCCTCATCTATACAGTTAAACACAGAACACCTTACTTTTTCAAACATATACTAACACATACTTACTCTCTTATACAATTACTGATACAAGTACACATTGATCTGCACAGAGTCACTCACCTCCCAGCCAGCCACACACACACTCAGTCTTCCATACAAATACTTGGGCAACCAATCAATAAGCTATATAGCCACTCATATAGCTACTGATCAACACATGCAGCAGCTTGCACAACAACAGACATATTGATGCACACTTTCAGACAGTTTAGTCACTAACCCATGCATTCAGTAAGACACATTCATTCACTCGCTCAGCCAGTCACGCACCTACTAAATCCTTCATCCAGACACTTATACATCCACTCATTCTTCAATATGTAAAACATATTTAAACTTTACAGAAACACACAGTCACTGGATGATGTCATCAGTGATGTAACTGACCATGCCATGAATGATGTAATATGTGACATCATCAGCAGTGGATTGCGGGTGCGTGATATATAGTTAGTGCAACTAACTATATATGGAATTTCATTGGGTTTTATGTCAATAAAATGTCCAGCTAACTATATATGGTCTCTAATCTATGGTTTTTTCAGTGAATTTGCAAGGTTTTGTAAATGCAAATTCCTAACTATATATGGTCTATAACCTATGGTTTTTTAAGTGAATTTCATTGTTTTTTTAAAAGCTAATATCTATAGCTGTAAAATATATTCTTTATTACATGACGTATCACGTAGCCACGTGAGACGCCTCATGACGCGTCGCATAACCGTGACGTATCGGCTCTGCAGCGCAAACAAAACCCGTAACGTAAGCGCGCCGGTGCACGCTTACAGATATATATATTTTTTTAACTTTAATTAGACAAAATCCACACGTGCAAAAATCCTAACTATAGATCAACTTTTTAATATGCATTTTATCCAGAATTGTGGTTTTAATTCTCGTATATATATATATATACACACACACACACACACACACACACTCTCTCTCTCTTTCTCTCTCTCTCTATTCGATTGCCTGTTGTAGGTGGACCCATCAGTTTCATCTATGACCCAATGTAAGCCACTCCAAAAAAGCACTTCTAGAGATGCCACTGGATAGAGGCTGTGTCAATGTCCCTAAATTCCTATCTTTATAAGAAAAGTAGAAAAGTGCTGTCTTTAACCAAAACCGTAACTCACCAAAACTGGCCACTATAGATGCTAGAGCGTATAATGTGCCACATTTGACAAATAACATTAATGGGAAAATATCTATTGGGTAAGTGGTGGGTCTGAAAATTGTTTTCTGCATCTTTCCATTGCCCAGAATTTACATAAACTTGCAGCATTAACCTTCAATACTCTTTTATGCAGTGCTCTCAAATACCATACACCCGTTAATTTAAATTACAAAATGTTTTTTGTTGGGGAAAAAAATATTTTTTTGAGGAGAACAAAATGTATCTCAACCCACCACTTTCTTTGCCTTGGTTGTGTGAATTCGGCAATTACAAAGCTATGCAGTGACACCGAATGTGTGCCTACATAAGTAGATAAGTCTTGGCAGAACAAATAGTTGTTTTTTTGCAGTTTTAATCTTTCTCTTGATCTGCCATGTGGCTTCACTGCTGACGAATTTCCATTCTCTAATTAGACACGTTGGCAAGAATGTCACTCATTTAGTAATAAAAAACAATTAGAATATACACAATAACATAAGAGGAACACAATACAGAGTTATATTTGTTGAACAATGTTCCTATAGTTAAAAACACAAGTTCTCATATCTATACAGTCCATTTAATGTCGTAAGAGCGGGGGTGCTGACATCAATGTTACATCACTGAAGTCATAGGGAGTGTGAAAATCACTAGTGTCACGAAAAGAACGTGTGTAGCAAAGGTGTTCAGAGGACAGTGGTCAGGATGTATTACGCAGCTGGTGGTGCCTTTATTGCAGAACCCTGTCGCAGAGATATTACTAAAATATGGTAGTGCAGTATAAGTAACAAACAGCACATTTTCTGTTGCAATGGGCACTAAATGTGATCAGACACACAGATGTTTTTTCTGTTAAAGTGTGCAAACAATGCGTGGAAATTCGCCTGCTAGAAAATAATTATGCAGATTTATTTTAATCCTATTTAAATCTTGTTTTTTCCATTACACTTCAGAATTACAAGCAATTGTGCTTCATTTAAGCGAACTGCTGATTTAGTCTGAAGGATAAGTACAGTCCATATGCAGGTATTAAGATTTCATAATTTGTGTCAGATAAAATGGCGTGTGATGTATCCCTGCGCGACCGCCACATAGTTCACTTTACAAACTCGTCTCACTTGGCAGTTAGAGAAAGTAAACCCCAATCTCCATGTTTAAATAATATAAAGCCACGGGCAGAGGCTACTGCCGGACTGTGACGTCACTCTTTGAGGCACCGCAACTCTTACCAGATAAAAACAAAAGTTAAAGTCGTGCTGCATTTTCCCCAGCACCCCGACTTCCAGCACCTTATGGTCACTGCCTGGGGCGGCTGCCATATTTCTTGGATTTCTGTGGGGGGTGGGGGGGGGGTTAAGGTGGCTGTGTCCTGGGCCTGCTCGGGTGTGCCTGGGCGAGTAACCGTGCCTTGGTTCTGTGATATGAACAGTGGGGGTGGATGGAAAGAGACTGAACCCCAGATTCGAGCTATGCACAAACACACTGTCCTATGTGCCTCGAAGCCTGCCGGTGCAATTCAATTTCAAGGGCGTCTTGTACATTTAAAGATTATTCTGTTCTACTCTTGCCCCCTTGGGGTCGTCTGGAACCGAGCGCACCCCGCGAAATATGACACAATAACACACTTTAGTGCATAGCGCTTCTACTGCCTCTAAGCGCTGTGAGTAAAAGGTATCCTTATTACCCATATTTGAAGTAGGAAATTTATCGACCGTGAAGGTTAAAAGGCTGAGTCGATTATGCCGGCTCCCGAATGGTTTTCAGAAGAGTGCAGACTAGTCTATAGATGAAATCAGCGGCGAGTGTTTAGCTGGTGAAATGTTGCGCCCTGCACCTTGTGTTCTCTTGGAGACATCACCTGGAGACACCCCCCGCCGTCGGTCTCCCTACAATAGACCCTTTGCTGATCACATACCTGTGGTTTTCGCTGACCCTGGAGACTTGCCCAGGAGCATACAGTGCCTTTGCGGTTGTCGTTCTGTCTGACGGACTGGCTGCTGTGCTCCAGTGACAGTCTGGGCATGTGATGGGTGACAGAGCTGGGCGTCAGCTGGGGCTGAGTGTATCCGAGGAGGCGGCTCTCCCCGAGCAGGGTCTGAACAGGAATCAAAACTTAGAATTCGGGTAGAACCGACCTTGATTCCTGCCTGGAGGCTCGGCGATCTGTGTAAACAGATTGGAGGTAATTACCCGCCCCCCGCCTGCATGTCATCTGTCGACCGGACGGGCACATTGAAGGCTTCCCCCAGGCAGGGGGAAGCAGAAACAACGTCCTCCTGGCCCCACCCACAACCAGGCGGCGGCGGCCATCTTGGGGCGGCTCGGGCCGTGGCGGTGATCTCAGGGGTAAAACGAGGGGTGGGCACCCTCGAAATTAAAATAAAAACATTACAATGAAAGACAAAAGGCCCCCAAGCCCCCCCCCCCCAAAAAATTCAGAAAATGTGCGGGGGTGCGCGCACGCATGCGCGCTTATAGATATATAATTTGTTTCTCTTTTACTTTTCTCAGGAACCACTGGTGGGATTTACACTATTTTACGAAAAGCGTTATCTGTGTACCAGACACTACCATTTTGACAACTTTGGTGTAATTCCCTTCAGCGGTTCAAGCTGTAGCCGAGTCTAAAGGTCCTATGGAAATTAACATTGGGAAAACACGTTTTGGGACCCCCTTTTTTTCAGCCCCCACTTGACGAATCCCCCCCAAACTTTAAGGGAAGGAGCGGAGCGGAGCGAGCCATCTTCTTTGAGAAATTTGCGAAGATTCATCAACCAGCGCCAAAGTTATTCCCAATAGAATGTTGGGGATTTCCTATGGAAACTAGGTCCTAACTATATATACCTACTGGCTACCGCCAGTAGGTAATATATTTATATGTACATATATATTGTAATGTTTGCTTTGCTGTTATTATTGCCTGAGTGATTGAGCTATCATTGAGAAAGCATTTTAAAGTGTGAAATTGAGACAAAAGCGAATTTATCTATTTGTTTGGACGTCTTGTTATATTATTGCCAAGTGGACCTATTTTTATTTTTTAGTTACTGTAGGTGTACGCTGTGAATTGTCCCTAATTTATATTTGTAATGAATGGTTTTTAAAGAGTGTTTTGTATTTCTACAGGAAATTTCTTCTAAATAAAATACTTACCACTACTTTTACTTCTTACCAGCTGTACAGCAAGGTGTCCAGTGACAAACCGGGTAAGAGATAAGCAGTTTACAAAAGTTAAGTAAAGTAAGAGAGCAACACCCGGTCAGTTCCTGCAGAGGTGCTTCCAACTGCAAGTGTTAGCATGAATATTGTACTATTTTCCTTATAAAATTTTAGAACAGTAGAACTATATCACGTATAAGGGGGGTAATAAAGATACCCGTCAGCACATGAGCAAATCTTGGAGTGATGTTGTGTGTCTTACAGGCACAATTGTAACCTAATTTGCACTCCTATGTACCCTCGCCCTTGTGATGGTATCGCAACAGTGAACATAAGAATATTGGGAAGGAGTGTCCTAGGAGAGTAAGTTGCAAGTCTTTGGTCTACCTTATCTCTTATATGGGTAGAAGTATCAGCCTCAGTGAGTACTAAGTGAGACAGGAATAAAGTCAGGACATATACCAAATCTAAAGGTGTTGTTAGGAATGATCAAAAATGTCTTATGGTAATGAATATACAAGGGTACTTGTCTATACCTGATACTTGTGAGAGGTGTGCAGATACCTTTATGTTTGTTTTTGAATAGTGCTGGTGCCTTTCAAAGAGAGCATATCCGTTAATTACTTGAAGCACACAGCAATCCCTGTCTTTGCCCCTGCACTGGTAATAAGTGAAGTGGAGAAGCGTGGCTCAATGGTTAGAGCGGCAGACCCTGATGCAGAGGTCTGGCCCGGGACCAGGGTTCAATTCCCGCCTCTGCGGCTCTTGGACTCAATCTCCCCGGACCTGATAATTGTCACCTCGGTGCCTAGTCTAATCATGGGTCCCACTCTGTGACTCTGGGCAATAGCTTGCTTAATCTCCACAACGGCCCCAGCAGCGCTTGGATGCCTGGCTTCACGTTGGGGGTGCCCAGAAATGGACATCTCACAGGAAATCCAGGAAGGGTTCCACAGCGGTATGAATACAGCGCTACGAGACCTCTGGGTGGAAGGCGCTATATAAATACAAACACATTTACATTATACATTTAATAAGCCTCGATTACAAAGAGCAAAGACTACAGAAATTTGCAGTTGCTGATGGAGGTGTTAGTAAACTGCATGAAACATTATGTTAGACTTTACTCCAGTTTTAATTTGTTAGGCCTGATTTACATTTGGCAGATTGAATAGCTCCCATTGGTATTGCAAAGGACATTACCGTCACCACCTCAATGGTACTCTTCCTGACAAATTTAGACATTACTGCTGTCCCAGTGGTCATTTCTGTACATTTAAGGTTACTGTGTTAGATTTGAAGGCCATCCACCAAATGTTTGACATTTCTTGAATAAAAAATATACTCCCTAAGTTGGAGTTCGTTTTTGAAAAACTAAAATGAAATTCTCCCAGGGTGTGGGTTTTACTATTGTTTATTGACTGTCCCTAATTTGTAGGCTTTTCCAGGCACTGACAGACAGAAAATAGGAAGGGCACTTTCCTCCGTGACCCCCAACTCTGGTGGGCCACCAAAGGAAGTATTCTGTGACCAGAAACAATGGGGGCTTCATTAACATAATATGTGAGTATTACAACTCTAAATAAGGCAGAGGATTTGATGGACAGAGTACCCTGTTTGCTAAACTCTCTATCAGGCCCTTTGTCTTTTTCCTTTAACAGGGACCCAGTTACACAAGTGGAAGGCACTGATGTGATGAAAAAGAGATGGAACCATAACCCAGGCAGAGCCAAGAACCAGATACACAAGAACCTGGACTCTTCAAAATTCAACTCCAAAACATAAGCGGGGTTAGAAAGAGTGGGTCAGATTTTAATAGGAAGCTGTGCCCAAGATGGTTGCCAGCCCCATGAGAATTGCAGTTTTCATGCAGCTTGTGGTAAAGACCATCCCAAGCCTCGCAGGAGCTCCTGTGCCCACAAAGTATACACTTCCCACCAAGTTTGTCCCAAGAAATTCTTAAAATCGCTGCAGTGGTGTAGTTATCCCTGTTGTTAACAGACAGGTATTCCACAGTGAGGTGCTTTTCTGCAAATTTGCTGATCACCATTGTGGCTGGTTGCCAATTACAGCCTTTTACAGCCTTCGGAAAGTCTTTTGACAAAACATGTGTTGGCTGCCTGTATGTACTCAAGTTAATATTCTGACCTAAGAATGTAAATGACTTTGGAAAAAATAAATGACGTACAACATAACCTCAATCTTGTGTTTGAAGAGTTTGTCATTAGAAAGTATACTGCCTTGGGGCGTGGCTTGGATGCTGAAGCAAAATGGCGAGCCTGCCGTAAGCTCCGCCCAGACACTGAGCTTCTGATCTCAAAAGTGACTCTCATTACAGGGTTTTTCGGTCGTTGTTGCCGCTCCCACATGCTTTATGTGGCGGTGAGTTATTAAGCCCTTTTTGGCTTTCCCAGCGTGTTGAGCCCAGGAGGCGCGGCGGTGTTTATCCCCTCAGTAAAAGTGAGCGCCTGCCATTTTGAATAGCGGCGCTTGCATTCCGTTTTCTCTTCACAGCTGGGCTCCGTGTATAATTTTTGATGCCATACAGTCTTGGTCTGACTTGAAGACCATGCTTTTTATACGGTCCTTTGTTTGTGGCTGCAGAATATGACACTATGTGCTAGAACATGTTTTTGTTGGCACCCCAACAGCAATTAACCCTTTTAGGCTCCTAAATCAACCTGGTCTACATTTCAGGGAGCTGTCACCTCATCTTTGCACACTAAGAGAGCTTTTTTCATCTCTATGTCTTGGTTGGTGTAAGGTATTATACTGCAGCTGGTACTGGATATTTTGCTGAGGTGGCAGTTCCTCTCCTCATTGGGGTGATTTTTTTAAGGCATTTTTCAGTGACTAATATACTTTACTTCTACTCCTCCATTTCTTACCAATGACTATCTACTTTTGGATGTTCATTGATTTTGCCTGCTTTTCCATTAGTGTATGGGACGGCTCCACCCGATTCTACTTACTACTCACCGTTCCTATCAGCAAGCCAAGATGTCCAGCGATCATCACACCACCTCTAAACCATCTTCTTCAAGTGCAAAACCTAAAAGGCACAAAATTGACCCACCTTTTCCTATTCTCTCCTCACAAAATCTGGTACTTGACTCTATTCTAAATGTGGCACGTGGGCTTCAACTTTTTATGTCCACTACCAACCGATGAATTGTTATGGAGGGAAAGGTGTCGGAATTGGAGCAACGTGTGGGAAACCTTCAAGATATTACCACAAAAATTCCTCTACTGGAGCAAGAGATCCATAAGCTGAAACTACACACAGAGGACCTTGAAAATCGAAGGAATAACCTTCGCCTTTATGGTCTTCCACAAACTATTGAAGGCCCTGATATGCTTTCCTTCTTGAAGAAGTTCCTCCCGGATCTGTTGGACCTTCAATCTTCCTCACCGCTCAACATACAGTGTGCGAATTATTTGGGACGTCTTCATCCTAACTCAAGCAAGCCATATGGTATTATAATGCTTTTCTTCTAATTTACTGACCTTATGCATGTTTTTAAAGCATTTAAAGCAGTTAAATTCAAAAACAACGTCTCTCCTGGTCGGGACATAATATCTTCATTTCACAGGATGTTTCAAATGCAACGAATGCTTGACATAAAGAATTTCTGGCTCTTTGACCTCAGATGAGATATTGGAATATTCAGTATGGTATTCTTCATCCTTGTCTATGCAAAGTCACTCAAGAAGGAAACTCACGCTCCTTTGACAATCCTGAAAAACTGAAACTTTTTCTGAACAACATTTCCTCTTGCAATATGGACACAAATGTTTAACTTCTCTTTTAGTTAACTGGTTGCTATTGTTATATCGTTAGTCTTTTTCTGTCTTATATTACTTGATTACTTCTATTCTCTTATTTGCTTCTTTAATTTCTAGTCTCCTAATATATGTTTTATTTCGTTATTTCTTAAGAGGCCTCTTGGAGCCTATTTATTCCTACCGCCGTCCCTTGTCTCAGGCGTCACCATGCTTCCCTCATATTGGTTGCTTATCTCTCTTAAGGTCTGGATTATTTTCCTTGGTCTGTTTAATTATTCAACTTTTCTATCTTATTCTTCTTCTCTCCCCCCTTTTATTTTGGTTCCTTGGCTATTTACTCTTACAGTTTTTTCTTATTGTTATTTTATTACCTCTAAGAGTGTCTTGCTTTATCTCCATTGTTTCTTTTTTAATTTTGTAATTTTCTGCTTTAATTGCTTAACATGTCATCAATGTTTTTTTTTTCTATTTTATTGGTCTCACAGCATATTGTTCCTGTTTCCATATGTCTCCCCCCCACTCTCAATATGTTTAACGTTGCCTCGTTGAATGCACGTGGTCTAGGTCATCCTGTCAAGCATCAAAAGGTATTGTCTCATTTATCCAAACTTAATGCTTATGTTGCCTCTTACAGGAAACTTATTGCAACACTGTGGAATCTTGTAAGCTTAAACATCATTGGGTTAACCAAATAGTTTTTTCTCCTGTTGTTGACCATCATGGCGCTGTTGCTATTTTAATTCATAAATCAATGAATGCACAAATATCATCCACTGAATGTGATTCCCATGGGCGATGGACTTCGGTTGCTGTTATCATTTTTAGAAAACAAATCACTTTATTTAACATTTATGGCCCAGTCAAACCCGAATTCTCAAAGAGGTAGTGCACACCCTGATGTAATAAGTTGAAAACCTGTTTTTTCTGGTGTACTCAAAAGATTGCGTGCTGACCTGGTTGGAGGGTTGCCAACCCGAAATCAAAAAACATGCTAGGGGAAAATCACTAGTATGCCAGGCGCACTGCTGAATTAAAGTATGTACTGTACTCTAACTAGACACATAAACTAAGTAATGCTTCACTAAATTTGAGCTTATTCCAAATATATGTTTTTAACATAAAAGCAAACAATGCTCAGAGAACAAATTAGCGAAACAGTTTGTATTTGACTTTTCATACAAACATTACAATACGTTGTAAAACTTAATCGATCTAACAACCAGATACTAAAACAATAATACTACATGCAAATAAAAATGTGCTACTCATTCATGTGTTACACACTCAATAAAGCCATGATGCCCAATGCATTTCGGGAGAGTATCCCTTCTTCGGGGGCATGGTGTGCTAGGCTGTGTGAAGGAAACTGAATGCAGCAAAACAATTACTAAGACTGGGGACTGCTAGTAAAATCGTGGTACGAGGCTGAGCCTGAAGCGTCTGTCAAACGCGTTTGAAATAGCGGTGGCGTCTTTGTCCCAGACTGGTCAATTCCGTCAGATTGGCTCATTCATCTGAGCAAATATCCCCCAAGGTTGCCTGTGTCTCCGTTTCCGTCCACTGGAGCAGGTTGAAACAATTTACACTCCAGTGAAGATGCGCTTCTGACTACAATTTTCCTACGACCGACGCTAAGGCGGGGAAAATGTTAGCTCATTATTTCAAAATTAAATCAGAGCGTAAATATATTGGACCGCTTCATTCAGGAATAACAAATAAGCTTCTTTCCTCCGATTCCGATATAGTGGGTACATTTCAATCCTATTATGAAATTCTATATACAGACTATACAACATCTTCTGAAAAGGATTTTCACACTTTTTTCCAAGGTAGTCCTAAACCCTCTCCCTCCTTGATGACTTTTTACTTCTTAAAGATGATATCTCCATTCAGGAGATTCTAGATGCCTTTTAATCTTTAAAAAAGGCCAAAGCCCGGGACCGGATGGTTTCTCAATTGAACTTATCTTAACATTTTCCACAATCTTAACCCCAACAATTATTGGACCTTTTTAATTCATTCCTGTCGAAGTCTAAAGCACGTGGCTCTTTTTTAGAAGCCCTTATTGTAGTTATTCCCAAGCTGGACAAAGACTCTTCCTTCTGTACAAGTTTCCGATCCATTTCATTGATTAATTATGACTGTGACATTTTTGCAAAGATTTTGGCTTCAAGCTTAGAAAAGATTATTCCTTATTTCATCAATCCAGATCAATCTGGCTTTGCTAAGGGCCGACTTGCCTCTAACAATGCTAGAATGTTTTCAAATATTCTTGCACTTGGAGTATTCTTCTCCTTTAGCTGCCCTCTCACTTGATGCTGAAAAGCCTTTTGACCGAAATAAATTGGCAATATATGCTCTATACTCTTAAATGGTTTGGTTTAGGTCAAAAGTTTATTCTTATATCAGAATATTATATACTGCTCCATGTGCCGATGTTTTTGTCAATGGTTTTTATTCCTCATACTTTCACCTGCAAAGAGGCACCTGCAGGGCTGTCCACATTCTCCATTACTTTTTCTCCTTTGCTTAGAACCCTTTCTTGAATGTATTAGACATAACCCTAATATCACTGGTTTTAATCTTCATTCCCATCAAATTAAACTTTCTGAATGCACAGGTGATATCCTTGTTTATATGTCCAATCCCTGCAATTCTCTTCCACCTTTTTCACAAGAAATTGCTGTGTCTTCCACTGTCTCTGGTTACAAACTTAATTTTTCCAAAACTGAGATTTTACCTTTAAATTCATCATGTTATTGTTATTGTTATTTGGTGCCCCCAAAAGAATAAATACTTAGGAACTTAGTTTTCATCAAATATTCCTAATACTTTAACCCATCATTTTTCTGCCTTAAAAACTAAACTTACCAATTTACTATCTTCTTAGTCCCCATCATTTTTATCCTGGTGGGGCAGACTTGAAAGATTAAAATGATGATTTTTTCCCAAGTTCTCCTCATACTCTCAATGTTACCTTTTAAAATTCCCAATTATTATTTTTCTCAGATTAATTCTAATTGTATCAACTTCTTTTGGAACAACAAACAAACTCGTATTGCTTTATCTAAATCAACTTGTCCAAAATGTGTGGGTGGTGTCTGATTCCCTGATATTAAATTGTATCACACTGCTTTATTGATTCGTCAATTTTATGCTATGTTTAAAAATGATCAAGACTCTCCTACACCAACATGAATTATTGCTGAATGTTCATTGTTAAATGACTTTTCCTTTCAGGATATTATGTTTATGACTAATTGTACTTTCATTTCCAAATATCCTATATTGAAACACTCTCACCATCTTCTACATGCCCTTTTTTTCCAAAGTGTTGATCCCTATTAATCCTTTTAGTATCTTCCATATGGTTTAACAAACATGTTAAATTCTGAAACAAATCTTTCTACTACAAGCACTGGAAGGAAAAGGTTATATTGTATGTACTTCAGTGGATGGTTAATAATTTGTTGCTATGCTTTCTCCAGTTACAAGAGAAATGTACCCTATTTTACTCTTGTCTTCACCCATATAATACTTTATTTCCTGTTCTCCAAACCTTTCTGCAAAACTTTAATTCCAACCTTACTCCTATTTCTTTTACTCCTACTACACCCCTATTTTAAACTCCCCTTGACCAAACTCCAAGTTCTTCCTTTATATATAAAACCATATCGATCCTCACCTACCAACACTCTGAGTAAATCCCCTATTGAGTTACTTTGGGAACAAGACTCATCTCAATCACTCTCTGTTCATCAATGGAACCGAATGTTGCAAAAGCTTTTAAAAACCTCTAAAGCTGCTAATATTACACACTCCCTATATATTATTTATACCAGAGTTGTAATTACTCCACTATTTCTACACAAAATTGACCATTCTATTTCTCCATTATGTTGGTCATGTCTATCTTCTGAAGGCTCATTGATACAATACCTTTATTATTGTCCCAAACGTTATGACTTTTGGAAAGCTATATGGTTTAAATGTTTATTGATTTTTACTTGTGATATACCATTTGCTATTCACAATATCTTTTTAGGTACCATATCTACGGATTTCGATCACCGCCCTTTTAAAACTATTTTATTTGACCTCTTTATTGCTATTGCCTTTAAAGTTATATTAACATGTTGGAAAGATATCCGTTTTGTTATGGTGGCATTTTATTTGTGATAAACATAGATATGGCTGAGATACCCGCCACCCCCTCTCAACACAATCCCCAAAAGGAAGGGAAACCGGAAACAGTTCTTGAAGTTTTTGGATGTGGGGAGGGAGTGACCCTCCCCCGGCCGTATTTATTAAAACAAAAAATTAAAACATTAAACGTTTCATTTTATGTACAATTTCATTATCACATTGCGATGTTTGGCTCACCTTAACATATTCTCTAATACAGAGTTTCTCCTAGCCGAACTAGCATCCAACAAAAACATTCTCTAGAAACACTGAAATTGTACATCCTAACGTTTAAGGGCCAACGGCAAGGTCATAACCGGTGTCAAGATCCCTAACCAGACTTACCCCTCCCACTTGTGAGGGGCGACAGCACAGAGGCTTACCTCAAGTGCAACTACTAACAATTTCCCTTGACTTGACGGGGGCACTTAAGACTCGACGCCATTTAAAGGTCGTTCGAAGACTTGTGTGTGGTATCTAGAAGGTATCGTGGACCTCCCCCCATCCCACACAACTTACCGCATCTGCCGTCGCAGATGACCCTGGCCCCGGGAAATTCCCCAGGAGGGGGCTGTAACCCCTCCTACAACGGAAGGGGCCTTGACCGCCTTTCCTTTACTTCCGGCGACCCGCCCTTAGACGGGACCGCCTCCCCACTGAGGGGCCAATGGCCACCTCTCCCGAGCGCTCCCATCCGTGTTGGGTGACGCCCACTCATAGGGATCTACCAATTAGTGCTCACCGATCATGACCTTACCGCCTACCAAAAAATAAATACGACAATTTCTATTCAAACCTACAAAAAAAAAAAAAAACATTGGTCGCTACGACCGAAGGAACATGCTAAAAATACAACACTACATCAAATCATTTTAATCGAAACAAACTACACAATATTCACCATACTTTATTATGATCAACAACAAACTGATACTTTCACAGCCTGTAAACGGAATGGAAAAACAAACTTATAAATTCACTTTATTGCACAACAACTTGCTGTCCTCAGGGGCTGGTGGGTGGGTCAAAATTGGCTCTTCGTTCTGTCCCGAGCTCACGTGTAGCGAGGAGGTGCAGCTTCGGAGCACAAGAACAAGAGGACGTCTTCTGGTCTTGCGTCTCTTTTTATCCGTCTTCAGGGCGGGCGAGAACCCGCCCCTGCCCGCCCCTAGGGCGGGGCTGGCTACGTCGGTGTCTAGGCCAGCCCACTCTAGGGCGGGAAAAAGCGCGCCCCGGCTACGCCGCTTCGGGCATACCAGCCGAGACACGCCTCCCGCCCAAAAATGGCTTCCCGGGGGGATCGAGGCACTCCACCATACGTTCGGGGGGACCGAGTGGTCGCCCCTTTCCATATGGCTGAGATACCCGCCACCCCCTCTCAACACAATCCCCAAAAGGAAGGGAAACCGGAAACAGTTCTTGAAGTTTTTGGATGTGGGGAGGGAGTGACCCTCCCCCGGCCGTATTTATTAAAACAAAAAATTAAAACATTAAACGTTTCATTTTATGTACAATTTCATTATCACATTGCGATGTTTGGCTCACCTTAACATATTCTCTAATACAGAGTTTCTCCTAGCCGAACTAGCATCCAACAAAAACATTCTCTAGAAACACTGAAATTGTACATCCTAACGTTTAAGGGCCAACGGCAAGGTCATAACCGGTGTCAAGATCCCTAACCAGACTTACCCCTCCCACTTGTGAGGGGCGACAGCACAGAGGCTTACCTCAAGTGCAACTACTAACAATTTCCCTTGACTTGACGGGGGCACTTAAGACTCGACGCCATTTAAAGGTCGTTCGAAGACTTGTGTGTGGTATCTAGAAGGTATCGTGGACCTCCCCCCATCCCACACAACTTACCGCATCTGCCGTCGCAGATGACCCTGGCCCCGGGAAATTCCCCAGGAGGGGGCTGTAACCCCTCCTACAACGGAAGGGGCCTTGACCGCCTTTCCTTTACTTCCGGCGACCCGCCCTTAGACGGGACCGCCTCCCCACTGAGGGGCCAATGGCCACCTCTCCCGAGCGCTCCCATCCGTGTTGGGTGACGCCCACTCATAGGGATCTACCAATTAGTGCTCACCGATCATGACCTTACCGCCACAGGTCCGGATAGTTGACCGGCTATCCGGACCCCCCACAAAACTCCTACCTAAAGGTCATGTCTTAATGATTTTAACCAGGCTAAGAAGTCTCCTATGAGTAACTCATTCCCCACCCTCGACAAATGCACACCATCCCCCAGATACATACTGTCATCATTAATACAACTATGCGAGATCGAATGCAATGTCTTGGAACGGAACAACCTACTCACTTTGTTATTCAGTTTTCTAACAGAATGATTTAAAGCAGGGATCGAGATAGCCCCCCGCCATACTTTTCGTGGGATCATATGAGACCACGCAATTATGCACCCCGGAACTCTCCTTGCTAACCAACTTACCGTGGAAAGCATAGTCTCCAGGAGAAGTCGTCTACCGGTAGTGACCAAATCATTACCCCCTAAATGCACTATGACTATGGACGGCGGTGACCTCATCCGCTCTAACAAACCCTCAAAAAATGCCTGAAACTGGTCAATACAGAGACCGCCCCTTCCGTAGAAGGACACTCTGTACCCGTATTCCCCAGGTACGTGAATCATGTCACCTGCTTTGAATACGTCCGCGGCCCGTCTCACGTATGAGTGGCCCACGACCCACACCTCCTTCCTTACAGCCGGTGATGTGCAACCGCTGGCCTGGTGTTGGGTCGACTGCACAGTCCGCCCTGCCTCGTAGGCTTGCGCAACTGAAAACAAACAAAGACAAGAGGCGTGAGTACATGATTACAGCTTCACAACATGTGCAATCGCACGTACCTCTTATAACAATTGGAGGACCAACGCCCCACACGTTTTACTTGTTCTACATTAAGACCCCTGGCTGTAGCTTCAGTGGCAGCCCCTATCCGAAAGGAATGGGTCCCAAATTCGCCCGGGTCCAAGCCCGTTGCGGCAATGGCCATTGCAAGCACCCGCTGAAACTGAAACCTCGTCAGTGGGGTGGCGTCTGCATGCCTCAACAATGTCCCCCCCCATGAAGCCACCCTTCGTGCTAGGTAGTCTTCTAAGCACTGTACCGGACACATGGAGGATCCGGGGGTCCGGCGAATGATCGTGCAGTCCCCCCTCCCGTCTTGGTCGGACTTGGACTTGAGAAAGGAGACATTCATCGCATCGCCCCTGATCCGGACATGTTCCCTGCACAAGCCCCCCGACACATCCTGTTTGTTCCTTGCAACCAGCTCACTAACTCTCATAGCCCCGTGAAATGCCAGCGTAAATGCAGTCCGGAACAAACAGGTCTCGAAAGGGGACGAGCACGTGTTAGGGAGTGAGGCCAGTAACTGGGCCAACCTATCCAGACCTATCGGTCGTCTTACGTCTACTCTGCGACCCTCTAGGCGTTGCCACCCACGCAGCGCTTTTTGTACTGTAAAAGACGCTGTCGGGTCCTGGATGCCATGGGCCTTGGCAACAAAGGAAATGGCGGCACGATGCCTTTGGGCCGTAGCCACCGATTTCCCAGCCCTACGTAAAGACATCAGAAAAAGTACTACACACTCTTCCTGCCCCCACAGTCCCCCTCTCTCTTCCCCCAAAAAGGCTAAATAGGCCTGAAACGCCCCTTCATATGCCTTCCTTGTCCTGGGTGCTAGACTCT